>NW_023425347.1:25514235-30514235 GCF_014108415.1 Molossus molossus | reverse complement strand
TTGATCCCTGGTAGGGGCGCACACAGGAAGGCAGCTGATCTCTCCCCGCCCCCTTCCCCTCTCTCTCAAATCAATAAGCATAGGATTAAAAACAAACAAATAATAAAATGTCCCCATGGAATTATTCAATATTAATATTTAGGCCCTGGCCGGTTTGGCTCAGTGGTTAGAGCATCGACCCGTGGACCAAAGAGTCTTGGGTTCAATTCCAGCCAAAGGCATGTACCTCGGTTGTGGTACGTCCCTGGCCCCAGTTGGGGTCGTGCCGGTGGCAGCCAGTCAATGTGTCCCTCTCATATAGATGTTTCTCTCTCCCTCCCACTCTGTCTGAAGATACATGTAAGCATATCCTTGAGTGAGGATTGAAAAAAATATTAATATTTAGTATCAAATGTGCTAAATTTCCTGTATTATTCAGTCCAAGGAATCAACTCAGAGATTACTTACGTGTGAACTCCATCTGATTTTCTTTGTTCAAAAACTAAGACTCTTCCTTCTGGAGAAACAAGATGGAAGTCAATATCTAACCCTGCTCCATCTAAAACCTGTTGAATATAGAAGAGAAGAACACATATTACAAATTCTGAAAATAAATTATGTAAAGTAGATTATATGATGAAAAGATTTTCTTCTGCCCTGGCCGGTTTGGCCCAGCAGTTAGAGTATTGGTCCTCGACCAGAGTCTCAAGTTCTATTCTGGTCAAGGGCATGTACCTCAGTCACAGTTTGGTCCCTGGCCCTGGTTGGGATCGTGCAGGAGGCAACCAATCAATGTCTCTCTCTCACACCATTGTCTGTCTCTCTCTCTCTCTCTCTCTCTCTCTCCCTCCCTCCCTCCCTCCCTTCCACTCTCTGAAAATAAAAATGGAATAATATTCTCGGGTGAGGTTAAAAAAAGATTTTCTTTATAGACCTAGAGGGGTAAGAAGGTCAGTGGACCTCATTATGGCTAAAAAGGAGCAGAAAGATTATCTAGTTCAATTCCATTCATTTTTGGAACCAGTCCCTTTCTTACCAAGTCCTGTTGTCTAGCACAAAAATTTAGACCGCCTAAGTATTACTGAAATAATCTTCCTAAAAACAGTACATTCATTGAGAAGCCTTGTGGAGTAAAAAGAAACACAGAAGGGAGTTCAAATTATGGACTTTTTACTTAGGCAAGTTAGGGTATGCTATATAACTTTGAGTTTGTTTTCTCTTCAATAAAATAAGAATAAGAATTAGCTACTTCTTAGCCTAGAACTCAAGACCTCCATGATCTGACTGTAACTGACTTCTTCAACCCAATCATTTATTATTCCCCAACATGACCAGTATATTCAAGGTAGGCTGTTTTACTTACTGGCCAGTGAACACAATCTGTCCTTTACAATCCCAAAATGTCCTGCTGCTGCTGCTAAGAGAACACCTCACAATTACAGTTTATGCCACACAATGTCTTTTAAGTGTTTTCTATGGATTAATGTATTCCTCACAACATCTCTAAAACATTGGTCCTATTATTCTCATTTTAATAAAAAAAAAAACACAGAGGCACAGAAAAATAATTTTCCCAAGATGATATAGCAAATAAAGAGGGTCATGGCCAAAAAATACAAACTCAGTAATCTCCTTCTAATGACTACGCTTTTGCTTGTTGTAAGACTCCATTTTAGTCCTGGCCAGTTTCGCTCAGTGGTTAGAGCATCGGCCCATGGACCAAAGGATCACGAGTTCAATTCCAGTCAAGGGAATGTACCTCGGTTACAGTTTGATCCCCAACCCTGGTTGGGGTCATGAGGGAGGCAACCAATCGCTGTCTCTCTCTCACATCGATGTTTGTTTGTTTCTCTCTTTCTCTCTTCCTCTTACTCTATCTGAAAATCAATGGAAAAGTGTCCTCAGCTGTGCAGAAGCTTTATAGTTTGATCTAGTCCCATGTGTTCATTTTTTCTTTGTTTCTGTTGCCTTAGGTGATGTATCAGTGAAAATTCTGCTCCGTATGATGTCCGAAAAAAAATTTTTTTTCCATTTTTTGTTCAGACAGAGTGGTAGGGAGAGAGAGGAAGAGAGAGAGAGAAACATCGACGTAAAAGAGACACATCGAGTGGCTGCCACCCGCACGACGAACCAGGGCCGGGAACAAACTGCAACCGAGGTATGTGCCCCTAGCGGGAACCGAACCCGGGTCTCTCTGGACCGCAGGCCAACGCTCTAACCGCTGAGCCAAACCGGCCAGGGCTGATGTCCGAAATTTTGTTGCCTACATTTTCTTCTAGAATTTTTATGGATTCATGGGTCACATTTAAGTCTTTTATCCATTTTGAGTTTATTTTTGTGTATGGTGTAAGTTGATGGTCTAGTTTCATTTTTTTGCATGTAGCTGTCCAATTTTGCCAACACCATTTATTAAAGAGGCTGTCTTTACTCCACTGTATGCTCTTGCCACCTCTGTCAAATATTAATTGAGCATATTGCCTTGGGTCCATTTCTGGGTTTTCATTTCTGTTCCACTGGTCTATATGCCTGTTCTTGTGCCAGTACCAGGCTGTTTTGATTACAGTCGCTTTGTAGTATAACCTGATATCTAGTATTGTGATCCCACCTACTTTGTCCTTCTTTTTCAAAATTGCTGTGGCTATTCGGGGACTTTTTTGGTTCTATATGAACTCAAAAGCTTCTGCACAGCAAAAGAAACAATCATCAAAATGGAAAGGCAACCCACTGTATGGGAGAACATCATTGCCAATGATATATCAGATAAGGGGTTAATTTCCAATATATAGAGAGTGCTCATACAACTCAACAAAAGGAAGACAAAGAACCCAATTAAAAAATGAGCAGAGGAGCTGAATAGACACCTCTCCAAACAGGACATACAAATGGCCAAGAGACATATGAAGAAATGCTCAACATCACTAATCATCAGAGAGATGCAAATTAAAACAACAATGAAGTATCACCTCACACCTGTCAGAATGGCCGCCATCAACAAATCATCAAAAAACAAGTGTTGGCGAGGGTGTGGAGAAAAGGGGACTCTAGCACACTGCTGGTGGGAATGCAGACTGGTGCAGCCACTATGGAAAACAATATGGTGTTACCTCAAAAAATTAAAAATTGAACTTCCATTTGACCCAGTGATCCCGCTTCTAGGAATATACCCTAAGAAGCCTGAAACACCAATCAGGAAGAATATATGTACCCCCATGTTCACAGCAGCACTATTTATAATAGCTAAGATCTGGAAACAGCCCAAGTGTCCACCAGTAGACGAATGGATAAAAAAGCAGTGGTACGTATACACAATGGAGTACTATGCAGCTGTGAGAAAGAAAGATCTCTTATCCTTTGAGACGACATGGAGGGACCTGGAAAGTATTATCCTAAGTGAAAGAAGCCAAGCAGAAAAAGACAAATACCACATGATCTCACTTATTTGTGGAATATAATGAACATAACAGTCTGAGGAATACGGTAGACCCAGAAACATGGAAGTAGGGCACAAATTGACATCCCTCAGAAGAGAGGGGAGGGGAGAGATAAACCACAGAACATATATGCATGTATGCATAACCAATGGACATGGACAACAAAGCCGGGAACGGGGGGGATGGAGAGGGGGGTGCCAATGGGGTAAAAAAGGAGAAACATCTGTAACAAAAAAAAAAATTATAAAAAAAAAAAGTGTCCTCAGGTGAGGATTAAAAAAAAACAACTCGGCCCTGGCCAGTTAGGCTCAGCGGTTGGAGCATCGGCCTGCGGACCAGAGAGTCCAGGGTTCAGTTCCCGGCTGGGCCCTAGCAGCGAGGGGTACGTACCAAAAAAAAAAAAAAGACTCCATTTTATTTTTCTTAGTGGCTTTAATGGCATAATATAAAAGATTACCTACTCCTGTGTACTACTTACTGATCAAAAGAACTGGTTTCAAATGTTTAGTTAAATATATATAATTACTTTTCTTCTTTTAATCCCAATGAAATGAAGAAAACAAAACAAATAATCCATAAAAACATGAAGTCTAGGAAACCTGTTATCAGACTTGAAGACGAAGGAATTTCTGGAAGATATTCCACTGAGCAAAGGCTATATCTAGTTACCAATATCTACCAGTCTCAAAACTCTCAATCAAACAAGTGTAATGTTAGTAGAATGAACATGGATGGAGACTAAAAATCAGAGACCTAGAAGAAGCCAAGGGATTCTTAGAACAAGGTGAAAAAGTATAGATGAAGTGTACGAGGAAAATGGTAAGACCCTTCATGAAGGACAGAGCGAAAGATTTAAAATCTATCTAATAAGCATTTTTAAAGAGAACCAAGAGAAATGAAAGGAGGAAATCATCAATATGAGAATAAAAATTCCTGCTTCAAAAGATAAAATTCATTATACTGAAAGGGTTTAATAGATAGGAAAGAATATAAATGAAAAAAGATCCAAAAATCCTACTGACTTTTCCAAAGGATTTAAAAAGAAAAATCTAGAAACTTCTAAGACTAGTAGTAGAGAATTGCAAAATAATAAGAATTGGAATTGGCATCAGAATTCTTACATGTAAGATGCAAAAAAACACAATGGAGCCATGTCTTCAATGTTCCTAAGTAAAAAAATTATAGTATTTACTGAAGTGAAAGCAAAAAGTAAAGCCATTTTCAGATATCCAAGGACTCAAAATATTGTAAAAGAATTACTCAAGTTAATCCAAAAAAAAGATATCCATTAAATCAGAAAATGAGCCATAATAAAACTAAGCAGATTTCAGTAAAACAAAGTTTAAAAGGTATTTTTGGTAGTGGCTATCAGACTTAGTGAAATTGTTAAAAATGGTATTGAAGAATACAGAAGCTAACTTAAAAATATATAAAATATATATTTAAAATATAAATTATTTATTTTAAAAGTACCATAGTCCAAAACTAAACTCCCCAATGATTTCAATGGAACGTGATGGGCAGGCAAGTGCCACTTTCCCGTCTGCGTGCTATGGTAATAGTAGTCTTCTGTATTATTCCTCAACACTGTCACATGCTGTTCTGTTTACCCAGCACCTTGTTCCTTTCACCCCCTTATGCCGAGTAAGCCTGATCCTTTTACAGATCTGAACTCCATTTCCTCTGGGATGTCTTCTCTCAATTCCCAGATGAAATCAAGTCCTTCCTTTAAATACTTCACAGCTGTATGCATTTACTTTCATAGCACTTCTAAGAATTACAATTTTACATTTATTTGTGTAATAATTTGATCAATGTCTGTCCCCATACAAGACTATAAGGGCGAGGACTAAATTTTTACTCACTGTTGCATTCACAGCACCTAGCATAGTGCCTATACAAATTAAGCACTAAATAAAGATTTACTTTTTTGAATGAAGGAACTATTTTATTCATAAGATATATGTAGGGACATTCAAATTTTTGAGAACAATATAATGTAGGGCTCATCAATTATCCTAAAAGTGTTCTCCTAAACCAGAAAAGAAATGGTTACAAATTTTCAATTTGTCACAGTAACCCAAGGGGCAGTGTCTGGAATGTCAGTTCCCTGAAATTTTAAAACCAGACAAAAACCAGTAGCTTATTCTTATTGGAAAATTAGTCATGGAATAGGAAAATGCAAACAAAGGGCTGAAGATGATCTCTACCATACACCCCACTCCTACATTGTCTAAGATTATAGATATTAAATGATTTTACTTGTCTCAAAGAAAACAAATTGTTTAGGGAGAAGGAATGCTTTGGGGGAACAGTTCCTTTAAGAGTGACTAAATATACAAAGTATAAAGCTAAACCAAGCCAGCTATATATAGCACTAGATATAAATGTAAAAAAAAAATTAACACTCATTTATCATTTACTGTGCGTCAAGGATGGTCTATGAACACTTGTTAACTCATTTTTTTCAAATCTATGAGGTAATTACTATTATCTCTAGTTTACAAGACTGAGGTTAAGTAACTTGTCCAAAATCACACAGGTAGTGATTGAGAGGATTTTATCTATAGAGCTAGAGCTCTTAACCATAAGAGGTCAGTAGTTAAAATAGATTCCCTCCCTAAGAGCTAGGTAAATACTGAGGAATTTTTTAATACAAATTGTTTTCTTACCTGGACCATTTCACAGATTTCCTTGTCTCTAATTTTGACCTCCTTAAACCCATCTTCCACACTACCCAGTGATCTGTCCGAAAAACATTTTTGACTGTTACCATGCTGCTTAAATCTTCAAAGGTTCTTGCACAGATTAAGGGCACAGCTACTTAATATGGTGTACAAGGCTAAGAACATGATCCATGATAAAGCCTCCTGATCTCTCTAATCTTTTTCTTTTATTCCCACTCTAGACTTTCTAGACTTAAAGTCTAATAAAAACTCAGTACTTGTAACATCCACTACATACTGGCCACATCCAAAACACTCCCACTGTGCATTTTCAGAACCATGTATTCCTTTTGTTGCTTTTCCTAAAATGTTCCCCCTTCCTTGCATTCTTGTTTCACTTAAGCAACCTTTCTAGATTCAAATTTATTTTCTCCAGGAATCTTTTTCTGAAACCCCAGATAAATGGCCCTCCTCTATTCACACTTAACCATACTTTATTGAAATTACCTGTTTATGAGCCAGTACCCTCCCCCCCTTAAATATTTCAAGTACTCCTCGAAAACGGACTCATACTGATAAATGGTAACTGTTCAGTAAGTGAACTTTTGAACTAGACTGAAACTTAAAAAATGTTGAGGTCTGAATTCGGTTTTGCTAACTATGTGACTTTAGATCCTTTACTCTCAATGCTTACCTTATACATCTATAAATAATCTAATTCTAAAGTCCCTTTGGATGAAAATTCTTCATAACCCTTTATTTTGCTCTATATGTGACAGTACATTACTGAAAAGATTCCCAATATCAACTTAATGACATCTGGTTATAAATTAACTTGTAAAAAAATTAAAATATGAACCACACCAACGCATCTTTTTTTTGCAGTGCTACCTAGAGACGTGCAAATTAGCTGTGCAGAACTAACCAGATGTCTTCTAGGAAATTACCCTCCACCAGAAGGCAATTCCCTATATAATATTATGCAGATAGTAAAAAAAAAAACCTATGATACGGGTGAAAAGATTACAATGCTGAATAAGAAGTTATAACATTTAATATACAATTATATCTTATTTGATTAAAAAATATGTAACTGATAAGGAATGTTCCAAAATTGGATTTAATAATTAGCACATGGTCACAATTCAAAGATCCTTAACTTAAGACATAAATAATACTGAGGTTGAGTGAGGGTGGTGTCGTGAATAAAGCAAATGTCATCATCCCGTCCAATGATAAAGGAGAACGTGTATCAGTCCAATATTGTGAAATTCTCAGTATTGGAGTATGTACCGGCTACCAAAGCGATGGGCGAATTATGAAACAGAGAAAAACCAACGACATCAGCAGTGCTGGCTTCTCTCCGACGGGAGGAAAGGGGAAAATGCAGACAGTCAACTCCAGGTCCCGCCTAACTTCTCGGTTCCCGGCCCCACCGAAAGCCCAGGCTCGCGCGCCTGCGCGGAGGTGGCCGGCTTCCCCGGCGGCCCTCGCCTCTCCCCACCCGGCGGTCCACAAGAAGTTTCTAAGCGGGTGAGAGGCGACGACGCGATGCAGCTGGGCTAAAGGAAGAAGGCTGGCTCACCCTCCGCACTTACTTGGTACTCGATCTCCAGCGAGGCCTTCAGGGGCATGGGCTGGTAGAAACACTCCTTCCGGCCGGGCGGGAGGGTAAACGTGAAGTCGCTGTCCAAGGAGTGCGTGAAGCCGGCCACCCCCGGCAGCAGCACGTGGGGCAGAGCAGCCAGGAGGAGCACCGGGAAGGGCAGCCAGGTCTTGTCGCCCATCCCTGTCGGGGCGATCTGGGGCTGGAAAAAGCGTGGGAGGTGTGCGTCACGGGCACGTAGGCTTCGCTTTTTCTCCCTGGACTCCTCGTGGTTGGCAGGGAAACCTGGAGGCTGCGGAAACTCCAGGTGGCGGCCGCGGCGGCGGCGGCAAACACTCCCACCGAGAGGCAAGCGCCAGCCTCCAGAGGGTAGGAACTGAGGGCGGGGCCAGCGTCCCTTTCCGCACCCTCCTGAGTCTCCGCTCCCTCAAGCTCGGCTTGAGCACCGCCTGCCTCCCACGCTGACGCCGACGACCGCAGGTTCCCATGGCTTCCCCCACACCAATGAGCGCATTGCGGGTAGTTGTGGGAAATGTAGTTCCGAGCGGACGGCTCCGGACGCGCGCTCAGACCACGATCTCCGACAGGCCCCACACCTGCTACGTTGCCCCGCACCAGCTGTGCGCTGGTGGCGGTGAGTGGGGTGCAGCGGGGGGGGGGGGGCTGGGGGCGGTGCCGCGGCCGGGGAGGTGCGTCCCCAACGGTTCCCGCGGCCGTTCGAACTCTTCTCAGCCGGGGTTCTCCGTTTCCCTGCGTGTTGTGTCTGCTGGTTCCACTCCCAGGGCCCGCGAGAGGGTCGAGGCTTCCGAACGCAGACGGGAGCGCGGCGGGCTCTGTCGTCGGGTGAGTCTCTCTGCCAAGTACGAGTTGGGCGGTGAGCGACGGCTTCTCGGAGGGCGGAAACAGGCCGGCCCGGGGGAGTTTGGTCCCTTTCCCTCCCGGCAACCTCAGACGCGCTCTGTTTAGTCTTCGCCGGTGCTGCGCACGCTCCCCTGCCGGGTTATATTTTGTTTGAAAAATGTAGAGGAAGATGTCATATTTGCCCCATTCTTGCAGATGAATGTAGGATAAGTTCTGTCCAACTGAGCGTTCTTGATAACAAGAATCTTTTCCGGCTGCAGCCCATCGTATTACTTACGGGGGTATAAAGAGCGCGTGTTCGTTGCAATGGGTGTGCTTGTGAACAGCTACAAACGCATTGTTATTAGAGCCTAAAGATGACGTCAGGGCCTGGAGGTCGCCTGTGCTTTTCCACCGGTGTGCAGGCAACGAAGATAGATTTTTTATGACTCCTGAAGGGAGGAGGGGGGTCTTTATTTGACAAAAATGGCCCACTAGGAAATAGAAAATATTTGAATATCAAATAAATGTATTCACTGATACTCCAGAAAGGTTAGAGAATTCTTACATTAAAATTCGCGGAAGATGTTGGACATAAGACCAGATTTAGTTGAACCATGATATCGAATGGCATTTTAGAATTTGCTCAAAATTTCTTTACTCTTTTTTTCTTCACCATCCTGTAGGAAGCTAGAAATGTTGAAAAGATAAAGCAGAATGGGGACCTGATACATAGACTTTTGTCTGGGAGAGTCTTCTTAATACTTAAGCAGAAGCAAATGTGTGGAAACAAAAGGGGAAGGATAGAAACATTTCCCCTTAAGATTACATGGTATCTCATTATCTCATTTAATTTCCTGCCATAGTTTCTTCCAATAAGGTGAGAGTTTTCTTTTTAATCTTTTTCCTTACATATGAAAAATTTTGAGTATGGAGTAAATTTGTCATAATATTTTACTAAATGAGGGAAAGGAAGAGCAGTTTAGTAGCAATTCACTGAAAATACTGAGCATAATCCACAAGACTCCTAGTCATTTGGAGCTTGAGTTGTGGTCAGAATTCTAGAAGGGGGATGAAAGAGAAATGCTACAATGATAAAGGTAAATGGGCTCTGTAAGAGGAATGTTATTTTTACATGCAGAAAGAGATACAAGTAGTAGAAATTATAAAGTTTTCATTTAATTATATTATGAATAATATCTATTTTAATATGTAATAATTATATGTAATAATTATTAATAATAAAATGTGGCCCTTTATCACGATTTATATGTGCAAAGATATTTAGTAGAGAATTTTACTACCCTAGAGATACACTTAAGTTGAAGAAACAAATGCTTTTCTTCATATATTTCTATGAGTTAACCTGACAAAGGTCATTTTTATCTCTTTGGTTGTGATGTAAATGTTCGTGCTTTTAAAAAATTTTTTATATTTTTATCCTCACCCAAGAACATTTTTGTATTTATCTTCAGATAGAGCAGGAGGGAGAGAGGGAGGAAGAGCGAGAGAGAGAAACATCAACATGAGAGAGATACATGGACTGGCCACCACCCACACAACCCCAACCAGGGTGGGGTACAAACCTCAACCCAGGTAGTGTCCTTAGCGGGAACCCAATCCGGGCCTCTCTGGACTGCGGACCGATGCTCCAACCGCTGAGCCAAACCGGCCAGGGCTGTTCATGCATTTTGAATGGGATAAGGGGATAATCTTTATCTGATAATAAGTTGCCTTTAAGTATATATGAATGATTGTAATGATGCCAATTTTATCAGCTGTCCAGAGCTTGTAATGTGATATGTAAGTTCAAACACCTCATATTGAAATTGATCTATAATACTAAAATTGCAGTGTGACAGTTAAAAGGTCTTTGGATCCTGAGGGCTTAGGTTCAAATTTTGGTTCCACCATTTACAGTTTGTGTGACCTTGAGTGTATTATTTAATTTGTCTTATTATTATTTTCTTCATCTTAACATGGAATAAAAAAACTTAGTTCACACAATTGTTTGAAAGATTAAATGTGATTAGAAAAGGGAAACTATAATACCTATACCTTGGCTATAATGAGAAATTGACTCTGAAATTCTATAGAACTTCTGTTATGGCTTTACACTGCAGAGAAATTAACTTGGTTTTTTGTTTTGGTTTGTTCTAAATTACTATGCAAATTTTCACAATATTTGAAATAGAAAAATAATGATTTAAACTCTGTTAGTGTGAGAGTATTTTGACTGACATTACAGATTCTTTCCAGCAAGGTACAAGAAATTCATTTCTTTTTTTAAGAAATGGAATCTAAGTCATCAAACTACTATAAAAAAGACAATGAAGAAGAAAGTTTGCTTGCAAATGTTGCTTCCTTAAGACATGAACTGAAGATAACAGAATGGAGTTTACAGAATTTAGGGGAAGAATTATCCAGGTATGTAAGTAAAATCACATATAGAATTCAGAGTATGACTGATTTATGAATGTAAAGTGTATGAATTTCATTATTATTGTGTTTCTGATATGTCTCTAGAATAGGAAATGTAATTTTGAATATAACTCAGTTTAGGATGGAAATAGTAGGGAATCGTTTACATATTTCAAAAACACCTTATATATATATTAGGACTCTGTATGAAGTATATATTGTGGGCTTTATTCATCTATTATTATTACTGCTTTTTGGAACTTAAGTAATTCTTTCATAGAAGCTCTAGAAATACATAGACTGTTAGTTTAAAATTAATTATGGTTTACTTAAAAATTTGGTTGAGCCATGGCCAGTTTGGCTCAGCCCACGGACCAAAGGTTCTCAGGTTTGATTGCCTGGCCTCTATCAGGGCACGTGTAGGAGGTGACCAATCAATGTATCTCTCAAGTCGATCTCTCTCTCTCTCCTTCCCTTCCACTCTATCTAAAAATCAATGGAAAAATATTCTCAGGTGAGGATTAACAAACAAACAAACAAACAAAAAAATAAATCAATAAAAATGCAAGAAATTGTTATTAAAAATAAATAAGTAAATAATAAAAATTTAGTTAAAGCATTACTTTAAGCATGAATCCAATTTTCAGCAGCATTTCAGGTGCTTATTTAATATATAGAAATTTGGCATGAGTACTTAAACTAAGAACTAAAATGTATTTTTTTTTCTTTTTTTCTTTAGTGTTAGTCCAAGTGAAAATTCTGATTATGCCTTAAATCCCTCAAGGACCGAAAGACTGATTTTGGAAGATCTTTCTCAACCTACCCAGCTTGGACTTTTGAATTACTCACCTTATAAGAAAATTTGTAGAATGTCCAGTGGTAGTACTGATTTTCAAAAACAGCCAAGAGATAAGGTTATTGTCTTTAGACCTCTTACTGAAAAGTGGTTTAGTTTTTGACCTACTTAAAATACTTTTTTCTTTAAATGCCTTATACATGTTTTCCATAGTCTTTTACTACGGTACTCAAGACTTGTTCAATTTAACTATAATGGTTCTTGTTTTGTCCTAAGAAGAAAGTAGTTAATTTGGTGTATCATTTTATTTTAAAATTTCTATAATTATTGCCTTATGCAGTTAAATGTATTGTTTTCTCAAATAAATTATAACCTCCTTGATTTTATTTAGCACTATACCATGTACATAATAGGCAACCAATTATTTATTAAGTGGTTAAAGTGTACTTACTATTTAACCTGGGTCAGGGTACTTACTATGTGATAGCATGGTATTATTCCCTTTGTACTACCCCTTAATTTTGTTGATGATCTTAGATATCTTCCCTGGTCTGGAATTTTCTCTCCCTTTTTTTTTATTCAGTCATATCATCTATCTCCTGGTGTTTACCCCTCTTTCTTACTCAACACTTTTATCACCCTTTTAGCTCCCTTTCCACTCTTCTTCTGGTTCTCTATTACCCTACTGTGAATATATACATATGGTTACATATGCATATTATATTTTTTTTATAAAAATTTACTCTTACCACTTAAGAAAACTGACAATTGAGAGGGGTT
This sequence comes from Molossus molossus, assembly GCF_014108415.1. Lineage (NCBI taxonomy): Eukaryota > Metazoa > Chordata > Mammalia > Chiroptera > Molossidae > Molossus > Molossus molossus. Next base: position 30,501,716 of record NW_023425347.1, on the reverse strand, counting down.
TTTTTTGGTAAGGAAGCTGCTTAATAAAGCTATATGACTGAGCCTACATTTTGGAAAATGAATTAAAATTCCATGTCTACAAAGATTATGTCATTCTGGAATATTTGTTTGTTTTTTTAACCTTTTTTTTTTTTTTCTCTTTATTGATTTTAGAGAGAAAGGGAGAGGGAGAGAGAGAGAAACATCAATGAGAGAGAACGTCGGCCCGCTGTCTCTGACATGCCCCCTACTGGGGATCAGGCCCACAACCTGGGCATGTGCCCTGACTAGGAATCGAACCAGCGACCTCTTGGTGCATGGGTCAATGCTCAACCACTGAGCCACACCGGCTGGGTCATTCTGGAATATTTTATCTCTATACTAATTCAAATAGCTGATTAATTTTTTCATCATATTTATGTGTTAGTTGAAATCACTGTGTTTTATCCTAAGTAAAATCAAAAGACAAATGACAAATTGGAGGGGGTAAAATATTGATAATGCCTATTAAAGACAAAGGGCTAATCTCTTTATTATGTAAAGAGCTCCTAAGAAGAAAAGATCAACAACCCAATAGAAAAACAGACAAAAGATATGTATGGAAAAGGAAATTAATATCATCTCCAAACAAATAAAAAGATGTTCAGTCTCACTCATAATAAGAGAAATTCATAATGAAACTATACTTAACTACCAGTTCTTACATAACAGTGTTAAACCCAGTTATTTGATACTATTTTGTTGATGAAATTAGGAGGGAATAAGTATTTTTTTTTTTTTTAATGTTTTCATTGATTTTTTTTTTAGAGAGAGAGGAAGGGAGAGATAGAAACATTGATGTGAAAGGTACATCAATCGACTATCTCCTGCACACCCCCTCCTGAGGACTGAGCCCACAAACCGGGCATGTGCCCTGCCCAGGAATCAAACTGGGACTTCTCAGTCCATGGGATGATATTCAGTCCACTGAGCCACACCAGCTGGGCTAGAAATAGGTACTCTTATGCATTGCTGGTAGGAATGCCAAGTCATACAACTCCTGTGGAGAGGCATTTCGTAATGTTTGCCAAAATCACATAATGTATTTACCCTTGGCTGGTAAATCCCATTTCTAGAAAATTATCCTACAAGTATACCTGCATAAGTGTAAACTGAGGCATTGCTTGTCTTAACAGATTAGAAATAGCTCTCAAGTGTTCAGTAATAGGGGATTGGTTGAATAAACATGCAATGGACACTGCAGCTGACGAAACAAAAAAGAATAGGAATTTCTAACTGAATTGATTTTGGAGAGATTGCCAGGATATATCATTTAAGCAAGGAATGCTAATTTCAGAACAATATATAGTCATCCCTTGGAATCCTTTGGGGACTGATTCCAGGATCCCCTGTAGATACCAAAATCCACAGATGCTCATGTCCCTTATATAAAATGGTATATATAGTATTTGCTTATAACCTGTGCACATCCTCCCATATACTTTAAATCATCTCTAGATTACTTATAATTCCTAATACAATGTAAATGTTGTATAAATAGTTGTATTGTTTAGGGAATAATGACCAAAAAAATTCTGTACATGTTCACTACAGGTGCAAACATTGTAGGCCTAACTACATATTACATGTTAGCAACCAGGTAACTTTTTTTCCAAATATTTTCCCCCCCACAAGAAGCTATAACTTTATTAATGATAGAAATAGTGCAAAATTGAAACCAAGCTGCAGTAACTCTTTGATACACCAAAAAAAGAAAAGGTTCTCCTTTTAAAAAGATGATTACATTGTTAATTGCATAATAGCATTTACAATATCATTACTGTTGTTCAGGATTTAGACTGTCTTTGCTCTGAACACATTTGCTTGTGACATGACCAATTCTATGTCCTTAACTTCCACACCTGTTTCATCAACTTCCTCCTCACTCTCCTTCTGTACAGTTGGAGTCTTTGTGTTTTCTTGAATGTCTGAGACAGCTTTACCTTGGACTGAATTTCTCAGCAGGTGCTAACTGTGCTTGCTGAGATAAATTTTCGATCCTTCTCCAAAAACTATCTGAAGCTAGACTCTTGCAGACATCTGGTTATGTGATGATGAAGAGAATATTCTTGGATTTCCAGATAGTGACCCTAGTAACTCCTGTAACTTGTCCAAGACCCAGTTTGGACATAGCCTTCCATGCCTTTGCACTCCAGCTCTGTTTTGCTTTACTAACGGTTCTTCATTGATTTTAGCTGCTGCCACCAGCTGGGCTTGTTGTGTTAGATAGCTTGTGTGGAATCTTGTTCCTGGAGCTCTGGTACTGATTGATCACTGTCAGAATCTATTCCAGACCCTGTCTTAGCCTGGGGCTGTGGCAACTCTTGCTCTGTAGCAAGGACAGTTTCTGTGCCTTCACTGGTCATTTTGTGCAGGGAATTTGGCCTCCAAATATTTTTGATCCATGGTTGGTTGAATCTATAGATGCGGAATTAGATATGGAGGGCTGACTGTATATAGCATGCTATTTTTTGCATAAGGAAGTATGGGCATGGATAATTTGTTTTGCTTGTGTATGCATGTGGAAACACTAGAAGGCTAGGTTAATTAAGATCATGAGTTAAGCCCCGGCTGGTTTGGCTCAGAGGTTAGAGCGTCAGCCCATAGACCTAAGGGTCTTGGATTTGATTCCTGGTCAAGGGCATGTACCTTTGGGTTGCAGGTCTAATCGCTGGCCCCAATGGGGGTCATGCGAGAGGTGGCAAATCAGTGTGCCTTTCTCACATCGATGTTTTTTTCTCTCTCCCTCTTTCTCCCTCCCTCCCTCCCTTCCATTCTATCTAAAAATCAATGGAAAAATATCCTTGGGTGAGGATTAACAAAACAAAAAAAAATTTTTTTAAGTTAATAACTTCTGTATAAGCTCTTTCCTATTTTTTGCTGTATGAGTTGTGTTAAAAATTTATAAATGAGAAATTTGTAAAACTGGGTATGTGCCCAGCTGGTGTGGCTCAGTGGTTGAGCATCGACCCATGTACCAAGAGGTCACCAGTTCGATTCCCAGTCAGGGCACATGCCCAGGTTGTGGGCCCGATCCCCAGTGTGGGACATGGAAGAGGCGACCAGTCCATGTTCTCTCTCATTGATGTTTCTATCTCTCTCTCCCTCTCCATTTCTCTCTCTCTAAAATCAATAAAGAAAAAAATTTAAAAAATAAACAAAACTGGTTATATATCTACCAAAGATGGGAATGAGACTTCTGTGTGTACTTTTTCTTTTATAGTTTGACTTTTAAATTGCATAATATATTATTCAAAAAATAATTAAATGAGGTTTAGAAAACCTCAAACCTCATGAAAATTAAAATAATTTATTGTAAAATATATATTCAAAAGAGTGTAATAGAAACTATACAGTTTAAAGACTATTTTATCCAACATCCATTTTACTGTTGGTGAACATTTGGGCTCTTTCCATTAATTATCTCTTACATACATTGTAGCTATGAATATTTTTATATCTTTAGATGCAAATATACAAGTTTGTCAGATTTATACCCAGAAGTAAAACTGTCAAGTCTTAGCATATTCAGCTTTACTAAGAACTTTTCCAAAGTTCCAAGCTGTGTTTATTTATGTATATGTCCATCAGCAGTGGTGGAGAAGGTAGTGATTGTTCCACATCTCCTCACTAAATATTTTAACTCAGTTTTTTAGCTATTTAGGTTATTTTATAGATAATTGTTCTTCACTTTCCATTAATTACATATAATGCCTAGTGAAATAATAATAAATTGTTTTTTCATTTTTCAGTTATCTTTTTCATCTTCTACTGCCATGGATCAGGAGATCAAAAATCTTCGAGAGAAACTTAATAAACTTAGGCAACAGAATGCCTGTTTGGTCTCACAGAATCATTCTTTAATGACTAAAATCGAATCTGTCCACTTTGAATTAACACAGTCAAGAGCAAAAGTATGTTTCTTGAAGTGGTGACTAAGCCAACAGAAAATCATTATAATTACATAAAGATTTATAATAGGAAAAACACTACTTGTATTGCTTTAATGTGTTACAAATAATTTTTATTATGATAATATAGTATCAATATGTTATGGAATCAATGTGATACGAATTTAGTATCTGAAAACGATTTAGGGAAACTTGTATAGCCTGTGCATTTAAATAAGTCAGAGCTTCTTTAAAAAGTTTTTTTTAACTTTAGAGGACATTTATTAAACTGGGGACAGTGAAACAACGAAGGGCCTAGGATAGCAGAAGGACTAGATGGAGAAATGAGCCTAGGCTGGGTTGCTTTGGGTTCGCTAAGTCAGAGAAGTCAGAGAAAAGGGGGCCTTGGGGACAGGTTCAGGGAGTGTGCTTGTGACAAACTGCTGCTTGCAAGCCTCCTGGGGTTCCTTACAGTTTAGGAGGAGATGCATGCCTGTGGGGGAAGACGAAAGGGAGGGGGAGGGGAAAGGTTCCAGCATGTTCCTGGGAGGGAGAGCATGCTTAAAGTCTTAATATTACCAATTTGTGTGTTTTATTTCTTTTTTTTTTTAATCCTCACCAGAGGACATTTTTCCATTTTTTTGTTCAGGTAGAGCGGGAGGGAGAGAGAGGAACAGAGAGAGAGAGAGAAACATCGATGTGAAAGGAACACATCGAGTGGCTGCCACCCGCACGACCAACCAGGGCCGGGGACAAACTGCAACCGAGGTACGCGCCCTTAGCGGAAACTGAACCCGGGTCTCTCAGGACCGCAGGCCAATGCTCTAACCGCTGAGCCAAACCGGCCAGGGCTGTTTTATTTCTTATACAAAGGAAATATAACTTTCCTTTTTAGAATAATACATTATCTTTTGTTGAAAAACATTTATTTTAAGAAAACTTTAAAAATAGAAAAAAGAACAAGGTGAAAGATCACCTTATTTGTTTTAGGTCTCTATGCTTGAATCTGCTCAACAACAGGCAGCCAACGTGCCAATCTTAGAAGAACAGATTATAAATTTGGAAGCAGAAGTTTCAGCCCAAGATAAAGTTTTGAGGTAAGTATACGTTCTATAGCTTTAAATTTTTTATTTTTCTACTTTTGAGTTTTCCTATATCTTGTCCTTTGTGCCAATAAATCTGTAGTGGACTATAGACAATGTTAGAAGGTGTTGAATCTTTGTTAAGTCCATCATAACTCCTCTTGGCTAGAGGATGCATACAGTATATGGGGACCAAAAAAAGACTAAATCTAGGCTGAAATACTTTTTTACATGCTTTTATTAAATATGAACTAATTATAGCCTCATAATAATACATATTCAGTACCAGTGGGAGTGTAAGAAATAAAATACAGGGAATCAGACAATTTATAATTTATCCTCTTGTGCTTTGAAATAAGGAATATACAGCCTGGCTGGTGTGGCTCAGTGGGTTAAGCATTGTCCCATGGACTGAGAGGTGCTGGTTTGATTCTGGGTCAGGGCACATGCCTGGGTTTTGGGCTCCTTCCCTAATGGGGGTATGCAGGAAGCAGCTAATCAATGTTTCTCTCTCACATCAATGTTTCTATCTCTCCCTTCCTTCCTCTCTAAAAATCAATAAAAACATTTAAAAAAAAAAGAAATATATGCATACTAAATAGCACATTACTTCATTTTAGTGATTCCCAAATTGTAGTTCTGAGACCAGCAGTATTAGCATCATTTGGGAACTTGTTAGAAATGCAAATCTCAGGCCCTACTGCACACTTACTGAATCACAAACTGAGAGGTGGGACCCAGCCATCTTACATGTTTTTAAAACAATAATTGGGATAGAACATCTTTATTTATTTATTTTTAAATCAAATTTTTTTTTAAATTTCTTAGAGAGAGGAAGGGGGGGAGAGAGATGGAAACATCCATGTGAGAGGCAAACATCGATTGGCTGCCTCCTGCATGCGCCCAATGTGGATGGAGTCAGCAATCTGGACATGTGCCCTGACCGGGAATTGAACCAGGGCTTCTCAGTTCATGGGATGGCGTTCAGTCCACTGAGTTACACTGGCCGGGCTATTGATTTATTTTTTACTCCTCACTCAAGGATATGTTTATTGATTTTAGAGGGAGAGGGAGAAGGAAAGAAAAAGAAATATACATGTGAGAGAGACACATTGATGGATTGCCTCCCATATACACCTGGACCAGGGATTGAACCCATAATCCAGGTATGTGCCCTGATCAGGAATTGAACCCGAAACCTTTTTGGTGTACAGGACGACGCTCCAACCAACTGAGCCACCTGGCTGGGGTGCAGTCTTATGTTTTGGGTTTTTTTTTTTTTTTTAGTTTTTTTTATTTTATTTTCACCCGAGGACATTTTTCCATTTTTTGTTCAGATAGAGTAGGAGGAAAAGAGGAAGAGAGAGAGAGACATCAACGTGAAAGGGACACATCGAGTGGCTGCCACCCACACAACCCAACTAGGGCTGGGGACAAACTGCAACCGAGGTACGCGCCCTTAGCGGGAACCAAACCCGGGTCTCTCTGGACTGCAGGCTGACACTCTAACCGCTGAGCCAAACCGGCCAGGGCTAAATATCCTTTATTTTATAGAGAGGCTGAAGATAAATTAGAGCAGAGTCAGAAAATGGTGATTGAAAAGGAACAGAGTTTGCAGAAGTCCCAAGAGGAATGTATAAAGTTGAAGGTGGACTTACTTGAGCAAAGTAAACAAGGAAAAAGGTATGTGTTTTTAAAGCAAGTAATTTTTATTTATTTATTTTTTTGTAGGGGGAAAAATATATATTACCTATTTAAAATTCTAAGTTTTGAAGTGAAAAATTTTCAGAAACTGTCAGAATAACTTAATTTTCTTTTTTTGTTCATATTCATTTTCCATTAAGCTTTTCATGTGTGGATTTTGTTACCTGCATTCTGATTGCAATGAATTCCTAGAAGCCTGATAATGATGATCAATGTAATGATATTTACTTATTTCTGAAATTAAGTTGCATTTCTTTTTTTTTTTTTTTTTTTATCCTCACCCGAGGATATTTTTCCATTTTTTGCACAGATAGAGTGGGAGGGAGAGAGAGAGAGAAACATCGACGTGAAGGGACACATCGAGTGGCTGCCACCCGCACGACCCACCAGGGCCGGGGACAAACTGCAACCGAGGTACGTGCCCTTAGTGGGAACCGGATCGCAGGCCGACGCTCTAACCGCTGAGCCAAACTGGCCAGGGCTAAGTTGCATTTCTTAATAAAATTTATGAGAAAGTGTCTTTGGGTCTTCCTTAAGGAATACATAAGTATTGTAAAAATATCTATTTCGTTTTAAACCATGTCTTAAGATAAAGCTTTTTTTTGTTTGGTTGTTTGTTTTTGTTTTTTGTGGTTTTTTTTTTTATCCTTACCCAAGGACATTTTTTTATATTTTGTTCAGATAGAGTGAGAGGGGGAGATAGAGAGAGAGAAACGTCGATGTGAAAGGGACACATCGAGTGGCTGCCACCCACACGACTCAACCAGGGCTGGGGACAAACTGCAACCAAGGTACGTGTCTTTAGCGGGAACTGAACCCAGGTCTCTCCGGACCGCAGGCCGATGCTCGAACCGCAGAGCCAAACTGGCCAGGGCTTAAGATAAAGCTTTTTAGGTAGATTTGACCCAGGAACCATTAACTTTGAATGTCAATTAACTTTTAAACTAATATTTAAAAATTTTTAGTTTAAATTAATGAGATTTGACAATATAATAATGTAAATATAACAGTTTTTACATAGAGTAATATAATTGTATTTTTATCTTTTTTATTTTTTGTTTTTTTAATTCTCACCCAAGGACATTTTTGTATTTATCTTCAGATAGAGCGGGAAGGAGAGAGGGAGGAACAGAGAGAGAGAAACATTGATATGAGAGAGACACATCGAGTGGTTGCCACCCACATGACCCCAACCAGGGCCAGGGACAAACTGCAATCGAGGTACGTGCCCTTCGTGGGAACCAAACCCGGGAGTCACGGGCCAATGCTCTAACCACAGAGGCAAACTGGCCAGGCGTATTTTCATCTCTTGACAATAAAAATATTTTAAAAATTTATACTATGATATAAATAAGGTTACAAAGAAAGTATATTTTGAAAAGTTGTCACAAATAGATTAAACATTTGCTTGCATTTACATTTAAACTTCTAAAAACTTCTCAAAACCCATATATATACATACATACATATATACATACAAACCCATTTTTCATTAAAATATATATTTGGTAGGCAATATTACTTAGTGGTAATGTTTAGGTTTTGGAGTCAAATAGCCAGATTTTATCTTTCATTGGCATTGGTAACTTGGGCAATGATTTAACCTTTGCTCATCTATTAAATCAAGATGACTCCCTGGCTGGTTTGGCTGAGTGGTTAGAGTGTTGGCCTGCAGTCCAGAGAAACCTGGGTTCGGTTTCTGCAAAGGGAACATACCTCGGTTGCAGTTTGTCCCCGGTCCTGGTTAGGTCATGTGGGTGGCAACCACTCGATGTGTCCCTTTCATGTCCATGTTTCTCTCTGTCTTTGTCTCTATCTGTCTCTCTCTCCCTCCCTCCCTCCCACTCTGTCTGAACAAAAAATGGAAAAATGTCCTCGGGTGAGGATAAAAAATATATATATAAATAAATAAAGATGATGTTGTCTTGATACGAAGATTAAATTAAAATAGAAATGTGAGCTGGCCGGTGTGGCTCACTGGTTGAGCATCAACCCATGCACCAATTGCCGTTTCGATTCCTGGTCAGGGCAGATGCCCAGGTTGTGAGCCAGATCCCCAGTCGGGGGCATGCAGGAGGTGGCCAATCGATGTTCTCTCTCATCCATGTTTCTGTCTTTCTCTCCCTCTCCCTTTCTCTCTCTCTAAAATCAGTAAAGAAAAAAAAGAAAAGAAATGTGAGATGCCCTTTAAATAAATACTAACAAATGTACCTATTGTAAGTGTAAACTGTGTAGTTAAGTATTCTGGAATTCAGACTTATTCAGTTAAACTTTTTGTACATGGTTATTTAAAATAGTGAGATAATATATGAAGACTAGTTTTGTAATACAGCTAAGAAAATATACAAAAGAAGAGTAACTAGTTCTCTCTGTAAAACTTAAAGAAGATGATTCTTAGGGATAAGATATTGACTTTGCTTTTACAAGGTAAGTGGGGATGGACACAGTCTGGACAGCATGTGCAAAGGCATAGAGATATAAAACAGCATCATTGTTGATTTCATGTACTTATAAATGGATAGGTTTAATAGGAAATGAGGCAAAAAAGTCAGGTTTGGTCCAGACTGTAAATGTCTTTGTGTGTTATGCCAAAAGATTTATATTTTTAACCTGGAAAGCATAAATAGGCAATTGAGATTTTTAGGGAGAGGTGTGACATGGAAATTCTTGGAGCTTTTTGAAGAGCTAGAAAGAATATTGGCATTCTGAAATAGAGAGATTGAAACCTTTGCCAAGACATTTTTGGGGGTTACAGAAGATCCATCATAATGGATTAAAAAGGCAGAGGTTGATTAGCTTTATGCTGTTTATAAGAAAAATACCTAAAACATAAGGACACAGAAAAGTTGAAAGCAGAGGGATGAAAAGAAATATTTCAGGCAAATAGTCACCAAAACAAAGTAAATATAGCTATATTAAAATCACACAGAATAGATTTAAGTGCAACAAGCATTACTAGAGTTAAAAATAACTCACATAATACATATATATTTAAATAACACTTGAAGCTATAAAGATTCTAAACTTACATGTATTTAATAACAAATCGATGTCTCTCTAAAATCAATAAATAAAAGTTTAAAAATAAAAACTTTATGTTGTGTAAAACACATAATTTAAGAAGTGAATAAGGCAAGGCAGATACTTGGGAAAATATTGTCATATAATATAATTCACAAAGATTAATATCCAGAATTTATAAGGAACTCTCACAAATCAATAAGAAAAAAGGGGAATACTCAGTAATAAAAGACAAAGACTCTAAACAGGTAAAGGGCAGGAAATCCAAAAGGTCAGTGAAACTTAAGAAAGATCAATAAGCCCTGGCCGGTTTGGCTCAGGGGTAGAGCGTCGGCCTGCGGTCCAGAGAGACCCGGGTTCGGTTTCCGCTAAGGGCATGTACCTCGGTTGCAGTTTGTCCCTGGCCCTGGTTGGGTTGTGTGGTGGCAACCACTCAATGTGTCCCTTTCACGTCGATGTTTCTCTCTCTCTCTCTCCCGCTCTCTTTCTCCCTCCCTCCCCACTCTATCTGAACAAAAAATGGAAAAATGTCCTTGGGTGAGGATTAAAAAAAAAAAAAGATTAATAAGCCCTGGCCGGTTTGGCTCAGCGGTTGGAGCGTCGGCCTGCGGATCAGAGAGTCCCGGGTTTGGTTTCCGCTAGGGGCACGTACCAAAAATAAAAAAGATAATAATATCCTCATTTTACAGATGAGGAAACTGAATAAGAGAGAAGTCGAGATCACACAGAAAGTGGTAGAGGTAGAATTTGAATCTGGACGCTGTGGCTCTAGGGCCCATTGGATTGAATACCATAGTAGACGTGCAAAGTATTAAGTGAAGAGATTTTAGAAACAGGTTACACTCACTGTAACCTGTGAAATTTTGGGCAAGTTAACCTCTCAATGCCTCATTTTTGGCACTTATCTTCATTATAGATAGTTGGGAGGCTTAAATAAGTTATTTTATTATTCTGTACAGGTTCTCTAAGCGCAGTTGACGGTGTGTACAACAGAAACTCATACACATTTCTGGTTGGGAGTTTAAATTGGTACTAATTTTTTAGAAAAGGTTTAATAAAGCAGAAGGTTCACCTACATACATAGTACCTTCAGTTTTGAGATACCTTTTGGAAAATATCTAGCAATTCAGCTCCTAGCTATTTATCTTTTTTTGTCATCCTCACCTGAGGATATTTTTTCATTTATTTTCAGATAGAGTGAGAGGGGGAGAGAGAGAGAGACGGAGACATTGATGTGAGAGAGACACTTCCATTGGTTGCCTCCCACAGGACCCCAAACAGGGCCGGGGACTGAACCTCAACCCAAGTGCGTGCCCTTGACCGGAATCGAACCTACAACTCTTTGGTCCATAGGCCGATGCCCTAACCGCTGAGCCAAACTGGCCAGGGCTGAAATAGTAATTTGAAAATTTATCTGACCTTTGCAAAGGTCACAGGATTTATCTAGTATTTTTATTACACTAGACAGCAGAATTCTGTAATACCTGTACTTTGAAAAGTTATCATACAGCCTCAGGCTATTTCCCTTGTCTGTCTTTTCCAGACTGAGGTAAAATATTGCCAATACAATGTATGTATGAATAATTTAAAGTTTATGTTTATAAATATTTTGTTATATTTTATTTTTTATTTTGATATCTTATAGTGAGGAAATTATTGTAGTCTAATCTTCATTCTTTATTTTGCAATTTAAGACGAATACTCCTTTTTTAGTACAGAGAAATCTGCTTCTCTCTAATTATTCCTTAAAATTAAATATAGGTTACTTTGGAACTTAACTATTCAAATACAGGGCATTCTTTGCTTTTATTACTAATCCCTTTTTAAATTTTAGAGCTGAACGACAAAGGAATGAAGCACTGTATAATGCTGAAGAGCTAAGTAAAGCTTTCCAACATTATAAAGAAAAAGTAGCTGAAAAGCTGGAAAAGGTGAGAGGTAGTTGTACAAAGTCTGTGTTTTGTATTACTGTCCATGTTCTAAAATAAAGAGAGACATAGCCTGGCCGGTGTGGCTCAGTGGTTGAGTGTCGACCCATGCACCAAGAGGTTTGATTCCCAGTCAGGGCACATGCCCAGGTTGTGGGCCCAATTTCCAGTGGAGGGCATGCAGCAGGCGGCAGTCGATGTTCTCTCTCATTGATGTTTCTGTCTCTCTCTCCCTCTCCCTTCCTCTCTCTCTAAGATCAATAAAGGAAAAAATTTATTTAAATTAATAGAGACATAAAGAGAATATGTTTATTTATGATTAAAGCAGGGAGTAATTTTTATGATCTCATAATAAAATCATTGAAATAAAGAATTTTAAAATATTAGTTAAGGATGATGTTCACAATTTTTTTATAATAAGCAGAAACTTCATTCAAAGAGAGAAAAGAGTGGAGACAAAGAAATAAAATAGAGAAAGATGATGTGAGTGAGCAGAAGTTAAACCTATAGAAATAGAAGTAGGAAATTTGTTCCCATCATCTCAGTGAAAATGAAGGCAATAAATTATGTAGCCTTCAGTTGATCGCCCTGGATCTACCATCCTGAGAGGGGCTCACTTCTGCCTCTCAAAGAGAAGGTTCCTGAACAGAGTCTTCATAGTAATATAGTAATAATATGGCTTTATTACATTCATTTTCTACCTTCAAGTAATACCATGTGATAATAAAACCTGTTTGGAGGAAGGCCACACGTTGGATATTCCATTGTTGAGCTCAGAAGAGAAGTCTGGTCAACAGATATTGATATGAGAGACTTCCATCTTGAGATAATAGGAACAGAGGAAGTTAATGATTCTTATTAAAGAAAGGTAGAAGGGTAAAAATATATATATTAAAAATTAAGAAATCAGCCCTGGCTGGTTTGGCTCAGCGGTTAGAGCGTTGGCCTGCGGTCCGGAGAGACCCGGGTTCGGTTCCCGCTAAGGGCATGTACCTCGGTTGCAGTTTGTCCCCGGCCCCGGTCGGTCGTGTGGGTGGCAGCCACTCGATGTGTTCCTTTCATATCGATGTTTCTCTCTCTCTCTCTGTTCCTCTCTCTTCCTCCCACTCTACCTGAACAAAAAATAGAAAAATGTCCTCAGGTGAGGATAAAAAAAAAAAAATTAAGAAATCAGAATCCTGTTTGATACCAAAATCTTAAGTATAAATTAATCAGATCTCTGTTTCAAGCCTTGGAAAAGGTCCATATAGGAATAAAATATCATAGAAGGGATTTTTTTTTTTATCCTCATCCGAGGACATTTTTGCAGTTATCTTCAGATAGAGAGGGAGGGAGCAAGGGAGGAAAAGAGAGAGAGAGAGACAGTGACTGGTTGCCACCCACATACACTCCAATGGGCCAGGGATGAACTGCAAGGAGGTATGTGCCCTTAGTGGGAACCGAACCTGGGTCTCTGATCTGCGGGCTGATGCTCTAACCGCTGAGCCAGACTGGCCAGGGCGTACATAGAAGGGATTTTTATCTTTTTATCCTCACCCAAGGACATTTTTGCATTTATCTTCAGAAAGAGCGGTAGGGAGAGAGAGAAAAACATCGTTTTGAGAGACACATTGAGTGGTTGCCACTCACACTACCCCACCAGGGTGGGGACAAACTGCAACCGAAGTACATGCCCTTAGTGGGAACCAAACCCCGGACTCTCTGGTCCACGGGTGGACGCTCTAACCGCTGAGCCAAACCAGCCAGGGCAGAAGGGATTTTTATTAAGGTAATCTGTAAGGGGAGGTAGAATAACTTAAGGAAGGGGGGGCGGTATCCTCAAGGAAAGAGAAATTTATAGAGGAAAGAGGAAAATATAAGAAATGATTTTTTCCCACTGGCTATAATTTCAAAAATTACTTCTCTGGAACATTTGCACTATAGTTAGCCTTTAGTAACTTCATGCAGAATCCCTGCATGAGTTGCTCAACTTGTCCATGTGAGGCCAGAACACTTGCTATTGTTCCGCTATCACAGGCTCTTAATAATTTCTAAGCAGGTAGTTAGAATCCTACTCTCTGTCCAGGAAGTTCACTTTGCTTCTTTTATTATAAGGTTGGGGACTTAAACAGGTGGAATACTTGTTCTACTCTCCTGCTTATTTCTGAAAACACTACTTTTTCGTTTGAAAAACCCAAAACCTATGACAATATTAGTGTGCCCACTTAAAACAAATTATTGTTTTAGGTTCAAGCTGAAGAAGAAATATTAGAGAAAAATCTAATTAACTGTGAAAAAGAAAATAAAAGGCTACAGGAAAAGTGTGGTCTCTATAAAAGTGACCTTGAAGTTCTTAAAGAGAAATTAAGGTACAGTATCCTGTTGTAGAAAAAGGATTTTTTTTGTGGAAATGAAAAAACTGAAACATTTTGGAATAGAATATTTTGTATGTTTTAATTGTGGCCCTAAATTATGCAGAAAGATAGGCTTCATGACAAATTGTTTTCTAGGTATAATAAAGTTAGGATTTTAAATGAATAAAATGTATTGTTGATGTTAATATAGTCGTAAATATAGAGTGATATGATCAACATTTTTGCTTTGCATATACTTAGAGAAAGTTATCACAGACATAATGTCCTTATAGTGTGACTACATTAGCTAGTTAGTAAAATATGTATTCTTCAATCATGAAGAATCCCCTAGTCCTGCCTCTTAAAAATGTGAAAAAAGGAACTGATGAAATACATTAATAATTCTAAAGATTAAACTGTTTTAATGTTTGACATGTATTTATAGGTATATATATTTGAAAATCTTAATGCATAGTAATCTGTTAATGGTTGATTAGATTTTACCTTGTAGAGTTGTGGCTGATACTTAATGATTTTTTCTTATATGATCTAAAACTTTCTTGATGTTGCAAAATGTTGTGTCAAGATTTTGGGATTAGATCTCCTGTTTTACACTTTTAAAAAAAAGGAACAGAAATGTTTCCAAGATAGTAGGATTATCCTGCCTTACTACGTACTGTGAGACACTGGGCAAGTTTCATAATCTTCTGTACCTCAATTTCCTCATCTATAAACAGGGAGTAATAATAGTGCTACCACATCAAGTTGTGAGTGTCTGGCGTGCAGAAAGCAGGCACATGGCAAATGTGAGCAGGTATTATTTCAGAATTAAGCTTTAATATATTTTATGTGAGATTAATCAAATATTGAAAATGAATATGTATTTTATTTTTATTTTTGTGCATTTTTCTTCATAGACAGTTGAAAGAAGAAAATAACAATGGAAAAGAAAAATTAAGAATCATGGCAGTGAAAAATTCAGAAGTCATGGCACAACTATCTGAATCTAGACAAAGTATTTTGAAGCTAGAGAGTGAGTTAGAGGACAAAGATGAAATACTTCGAGAAAAATTTTCTCTAATGAATGAAAACCGAGAATTAAAGGTTCGTATTGCAACACAGAATGAGCGACTGGATGTATGTCAGCAAGAAATAGAAAGTTCAAGGGTGGAACTGAGACGTTTGGATAAAATTATGTCCCAGTTGCCAGTAAGTATGTGTGAAAGGAAAATTTTACTGAAGTGCTTTATAAGAAATCATCATTTTGTGGTTGCTTTATTAGCTTCTGTTTTTTTCTTATGTGTCTACACTTTCAGTCATCAACTTCTTTTCTATCTAATCTATTTTTTTGTACTTTCTATTTCAGCCTTCCTCAGTCTCTCAGATGCCATATATAAGAATGACACAGAACTTTTAAAAACCAGCTTTATTGAAGTAACATTTATATACCTATTTTAAGTGTGCTGTTCAATGATTTTTAGTAAATTTACAAGTTTTAGAACAGTGACCACACTCCAGTTTTCAAACATTTCTTTCATCACTAAGGATCCGTCGTGCCATTTATAATTAGTTTCTGTACCCACCCTCACTGCTAGGGAACCACTAATCTACTTTCTGCATCTTGAGATTTGTCTTTTTTGGGCATTTCATATAAATTAAATTATACAGTATATGCTCTTTTGCATCTCGTCTCTTACATTCTTAATGTTTTTGAAGATCGTTCATTGTGATGTGTAACTATTTCATTTCTTTTTATTGTTGACTATTATTCCATTGTTTGGATATACTACATTTTATTTACATTTGGATTGTTTCTACTTTTGGACTATTATGAATAATGCTGCTGTGAGCATTTGCATATAAGTCTTTATGTAGATGTGTTTATATTACTCTTAAATAGGAATAGAATTGCTGGATCACATAGTAAATTTATGCCAAACTCTTTTTTAACATGTCTGCACCATTTTACATCCTTGAGAGGTCCTGTGTTTCCACATCCTTGCTAATATTGTTATTGTTTGTCCTTTTTATTATATCCATGTTAGTGTGTATGAAATGGTATCACATTGTGGTTTTAATTTGATTTCCCTAATACTAATAATGTTGAGCAACTTTTCATGTACTTACTAAATGGTACAGACATTAAAAAGTTTTAATCTTTAAGTTATATATGCATATGATCATATTTATAAGTGATATTAAGAAGAAGGTAAGTATACCTGTATCAGAAATTGTTTCTGATAGGTGTAAAATAAAGGTGAGATCAGGAGAAAGCTACAGATAAATGTATTGTGGTTGGTTTCATATGTATGGATGGTAGCCTCTTACTAATTTAAAACAAAAAATTTTTTTTCTTTTTTGATGTTAGAGAGAAAGGAAGGGAGAGGGAGAGAGAGAGAAACACCGATGAGGGAGAACATGGACTGGCCGCCTCCTGCGTGCCCTGCACTGGGGATCAGGCCCACAACCTGGGCATGTGCCCTGACTGGGAATTGAACTGGCGACCTCTTGGTACATGGGTCGACACTCATCCACTGAGCCATACCAGCTGGGCAGCCTCTTACTAATTTTAAACTGTCATGGAATTATGAAGCTATGAGACAAAACATCTGATTCAGTAACATCATTTTATTAATGAAGAAACATAGACCCAAGGAAGTGAATAACTTGTAGCACCATTTAATCTAGAATGTGTGATTTCTTGGTTCCTAGCTTTCTGCTACATCTACTTTCCTAGGATGCTGATTATTGATTATTTGCTTAGATTTTTTTTTTTGGTAAATATTTTTCTTTATTGATTTTAGAGAAATATTTTTTCTTTGTTGATTTTAGAGAGAGAGGAAAGGAGAGGGAGAGAGAGATAGAAACATCAATGAGAGAGAACATCAGCTGGCTGCCTCCCACATGCCTACTACTGGAGATCAGGCCTACAACCTGGAATTGTGTGCCCTGACTAGGAATTGAACTGGGGACCTTGGTGCATGGGTCAGTGTTCAACCACTGCACTATACCAGCCAGGCTATTTGCTTAGATTTTTAATATACCAGTTTGCTTTTGAAATCTGATTGTAATCCGATGCATTCATTTAAAATTGATATTTTCAATTCACTCAGTATTAAAAATTACTTGATATGTGATTCTGAAAGTGATGTGATAATATATGTTTGAACCTGTGTTTCATGCAGTGCTAAGAATAACATGGTTTGAAAATGTGAGTTTTTTCATTTCTAGAAAGTGTGATTTTTGGTTATAATTTGAAGGTAATGATCATTAGTGATTACCTTGCCCCTTTTTACAACTAATTTAAAAATTCTGTGTTCCTTGGCTGGTGTGGTACAGTGGTTAGGACGTCAACCTGCACACCTGAAGGGTTGTGGATTTGATTACCAGTCAAGGACATGTACTTAGGTTGCAGGTTCTATCCCTGGCCCCTGTCAGGGCACATATGAGAGGCAATCAATTGATGTGTTTCTCTCATACTGATGTCTCTCTCTCTTTCTCTCCTTCGCTCTCCCCCCATCCCTCCCTCCCTCCCACTCTCTCTAAAAGTCAGTGGAAAAAATATCCTCAGATGAGGATTAATCTAATAATAATAATAATAATAATAATAAATTCTGTGTTATTTAAGTACACAGAAGAGCAGCACAGAGACCAATGTAGCATCTCACTTGCTAAATCTGGATAACATTTTGTGATATCCACTTCAGATTTTTTTTAAATACAATTTTACAGGTAAATAAAACATCTTTATATACCTATCAGATCCATTTCTCTCATTCTCTCCTCAGAGTTAGTGACTATCCTGAAATTCATGTGTATCCTTCTTGTCCATATTTTATCTAAATGATTTTTTATTGATTTTTATAGAGAGAGGAAGGGTGAAAGAGAGAAATATCAATGAGAGAGAAACATCCATCAGCTGCCTCCTGCACTTTCCTCTTTTGGAGATTGAGTCTGTAACCCGGGCATGTGCCTTGACCACAGGGAATCCAGTCCCAGCCTTTTGGTGCATAGGATAACACCCAGCCTACTGAGCCACACCAGCCAGGGCTTTCTTGTCCATATTTTAAATATGCCACATAAAGATGCATCGGGGGGGGGGGGGGGGTTGATATATATAGTTTAGTGCATTTTTTAAAGTACTACGTGCTACTGTTGTTTTACACTTAGTTTTATGTTATGTGATGTCTCCATAATGATTACATAATGTAGGTTGATTTAACTATTGTAGTTTACCCATTATCTTACTATTTCATAATGTATTTATATATTCTTGGACATTAGGTTGTTTCTATTAAATTCACACAATTTTTCAGACTTGGAGTTCTGAATAAAAAATTACATCATATTATACATTTATATATGTTTACTTTTAAATTTACAGTTAAAAAGAGAAATGTTTGGTTTTAAATCATCTCTTTCTAAGTACCAGATGAGTAGTTTGTCAAACAAGGAAGACAATTACATTGGCTGCTGTGAGGCAAATAAAATGATGATTTCGGAACTGAGGTATGGTTTTCAGGTTCTGAAGTTGTAGTAAATACAATATTTTAAAAAACTGGTAATAAATTAAGATCTTTATTTATTTATTTTTTTAATCCTCATCCGAGGACATTTTTCCATTTTTTGTACAGACAGAGTGGGAGGGAGAGAGAGGGGAAGAGAGAGAGAGGGAAACATCGATGTGAAAGGGACACATCGAGTGGCTGCCACCCGCACGACCAACCAGGGCCGGGGACAAACTGCAACCAAGGTACATGCCCTTAGCGGGAACCGAACCCGGGTCTCTCCAGACCGCAGGCTGATGCTCTAACCGCTGAGCCAAACCGGCCAGGGCTAAATTAAGATCTTTAATTGAAATATTGAAAAATATACAAAAATTCCAGAGAATACTATAACAAATATCTGTTTCTACAATTACGAATTGATCTTAACATTTTGTGATATTTGTTTCAAATCTGTTTCTTTAAATAAACAATAAAAAATTATAGATATATGATACATTTTGATTCTTAATCACTAGTCCCATTCTCCTCCTTAGTATCCACTGTCATGAATTGGGTGCATAGTCTCCACCCATTTTGCACTCACAGAAATATACTTTGTGTTTATATTGTTTGTAATTTTGTTTTTTCACTCAACATTATTTTAAAAATTCATCCATGTTGAAGTAGGTAGAGTGATTGACCAGTGCATGGATTAGTGTGGTAATTTAGTTTTTGTAGCTGTATAGGGGTCTATCCAATAACTGTTGCAATTTACTTACCTATTCCTTTATCAATAGTTACCATGTTTCTAGTTTTTGTCTATTAGAAACAGTGCTGCGAGTTACATGTTAACTACAATATGGCAAGTTTCTGCAGTATATGTTCCTAAAAGTGAAAGTCTGGGTCATAGGGTGTGTACATTTTCAATTTACAATGTATCACCAAATTTCTAAAGTAGTTGAACCAGTTTACAACCCAGTGGTATAAAAGAGTTTGCATATCCTGTCCAATGTTGACTAATATCAGAGTTTTAAAAATTTTACCATCTTGAAAGGTAAAAATGGTATGAGATATTTTATAGAACCTTATTAATATTGTTTGGCTTCTTTTCTCTATTAGGATTAAACTTGCAATAAAAGAGGCAGAAATTCAAAAGCTTCAGGCAAATCTGACTGCGAATCAGTTATCTCAGAGTCTTATTTCTTGTAATGACAACAAAGAAAGTGGCAAATTAAGTAGTTTAGAAACAGAACCTGTAAAACTAGGAAGTAGTCAACTAGGTGAGTATATTTTATTGAATTTTTAAAATAAATTGTGATCAGAATTCTGTATGATAGTTTTAAAAAATAAATGGATTGTCAACTGTTTGGTTTCTGTTATCAAACATGTTAAGTAATCTGTTATTACTAGTTATGGATTGATAAAACAGCAAAAATTATTTCAAAATTCTGAAACTTTGCATCATTCTTTAAAAATATACTTTATTGAAGTAAAATTTTCTTACAATAAAATTTACCCAAAAAACAAGCATTTGACAAATGGTTATCCCTTGTTATCATCACCACAATCAATCCTTTGTACTGCTTCCCAGTTTAGTTTGCATTTAATTTTCTCTTCTTTTTTTTCAACTTTTCTTAAAATGAAAGCTGAGATTATTGACTTTAAACTTCTTTTCAATGTAAGTTCCCTGTAGGCAATGTGTTAGCTTGCATCCCACTAATTTTTATATATTGTGCTTTCATTTTATTAATTTCAAAAATCTTATATCTCTTGTGTGTATTTATTTCTGAATATTTAGGGACTTTCCGTTTATCTTTGTTATTAGTGGTAGATATTGGGTTGTTTCCATTAAACAGGTTAATTCATGAGTGAACCAAATTTAATTTTATAAAAACTGTTTTGAGTCTTGGTATAGTAGTCACCATACAGTTGAATTGTTCCAGATGCATTTGACAAAAATTATGTATTCTGTAATTTTTTTTTTAAGAGAGAAAGGGAGAGGGAGAAAGAGAGAGAAACATCAGTGAGAGAGAACATCAATTGGCCACCTCCTGCACACCCCCCACTGGGGATTTGGCCCACAACCTGGGCATGTGCCCTGGGAATCAAACCGTTGTCCTCTTGGTAAATGGGTCGATGCTCAACCACTGAGCCACACCAGCTGTGCGTGTATTCTGTAATATTTGAGTGGAGTGAGGTGTTTGTTTTTTTTTTATTTACTTATTGATTTTAGAGAGAGGGGGGGAAGGAAGAGAGAGAGTGTGTGAGTGAGAGAAACATTAATTTCTTATTCCACTTATTTATACATTCATTGGTAGATTTTGTTATTGTTGTTAATTCTCACCTGAGGATATTTTTTTAGTGATTTGTAGATAGAGTGGAAGGGAGGAAGGGAGAGAGAAACACCCATGTGAGAGAGATACATCGACTGGTTGCCTTCTACATTACCCCTACTAGGGCTGGGGATTGAACCTGCAGCCCAGGTTTATGCCCTTGACTGGGAATTGAACCCAAGACCCTTTGGTCTGTGGGCTGACGCTCTAACTGCTGAGCCAAACTGGCCAGGGCATTGGTTAACTCTTGTATGTGCCCTGACTGGGGATTGAACCTACAACCTTGGCATATCAGGACTATGGTCTAACCAACTGAGCTACCTGGCCAGGACGGGTGGAATGTTCTTTTGAAAGTCAATCATGTTAAATTGGCTGCTAGTGTTATTTAAGTCTTCTAAATTAGGATACCTCGGCTGGGAAGGTCCTCCCTGAGGACTGAGGGGTCCCCGTCCCACACCAGGTGCCCTGCTCAGGGTTCCAGTACCAGGAAGAGAAGTCCCCATAACTTCTGGCTGTAAAAACCAGTGGGAACTGATGCTCAGGGAGGCTCAGGCGGCTGGAGCTCTAGGCAGCTCCTCTTAAAGGGCCCATGCTTAGACTTGTTCACTCTAAGCTCAGAGGGGAAGCAGCTTGAGGGGCGCCAGAGATATACAGGGAAGAACTGAGCTGTTTCAATTGGAGCAAGGGCTAGAGAGGTGGCTTTCTCCTGGATAGACTTGCTGTCAGAGGCCTTTGTTCCTTTGGTGAGCCCTTCCCTGGGGTGGAAGATCTGGGATTCCAGCCACCATATCTGGGACTCCAGCAACCTGGCTCACACTGTTTGCCCCGCCCTGGTGATTCCCTGAGGCCCCGCCCCACCTTACTTTCAGGCCCACCCAAGCTGTTGCCAGTTGCTTTACCATAGCATTGGCCTGTCTTGGATCCTGCTTCAGGTTTTCCTAAATCCTTTCAAACAAACAGCATCTGGTCTCAGCTAGCCCCATATCTCTTGTTAAGTAAGACATAGAAACAAACACAGGGAGGGAGCCAAAATAAGGAGACAAAGCAATAGGTCCCAAATGAAAGAACAGAACAAAACTCCAGGAAAAGAACTAAGTGAAATGGAGGTAACAGATGCTGAGTTCAAAACTGCTTATAAGGACACTAAATGAACTTAGTGAGGGCCTCAAGAGCATAAAAAAGAGCAGTCAGAAATGAAGGAGGTACTAACTGAAATAAAGAATAATTTACACAGATTCAATAGTAGAGTAGGTAAAGTCAAGAAGCAGACCATCGATTTGGAATATAAGGAAGCAAAAAACACCCAATCAGAGGAGCAAAAAGAAAAAAGAATCCAAAAAAATAAGGATAGTGTAAGGAGCCTCTGTGACAACTTCAAGTGTGCCAACATTCGCATCTTGGGGTGCCGGAAGGAGAAGAGAGAGGACAAGAAATCCAAAACCTATTTGAAACACTAATGGCAGAAAACTTCCCTAACATGGTGAAGAAAACAGACATACAAGTCCAGGATGCACAGAGAGTCCCAAACAAGATGAACCCCAAGAGGCCCACACCAAGACACATCATCATCAAAATGCAAAAGGTTCAGACAGAGAATCTTAAGAGCAGCAAGAGAAAAGTACTTAGTTACCTACAAGGGAGCCCCCATAACACTGTCAGCTGATTTCTCAAAAGAAACTTCGCAGGCCAGAAGGGAGTGGCAAATATTCAGAGTGATGAAAAGCAAGAACCTACAACCAAGATTACTCTATTCTGCAAAGCTGTCATTTAGAATCGATAGCCATATAAAGAGGCTCCCAGACAAGGAAAAGCTAAAGGAGTTCATCACCACCAAACCGTTATTATAGGAAATGTTGAAGGGTCTTCTTAAAGAAAAAGATACAAAATGTGAACAGCCCTGGCTGGTTTGGCTCAATGGTTAGAGCGTTGGCCTGAAGTCCAGAGAGACCCGGGTTCGGTTCCCGCTAAGGGTGTGTACCTTGGTTGCAGTTTGTCCCCGGCCCTGGTTGGTCGTGCGGGTGGCAGCCACTCGATGTGTCCCTTTCACATTGATGTTTCTCTCTCTCTCTCTCACTCTCTCACTCTCCCCCCCCCGCCCCCTCTCTCTCCCTCCCACTCTGTGTGAACAAAAAATGGAAAAATGTCCTCAGGTGAGGATTAAAAAATACATATATATATGAACAAACAAAATGGCAATGAATACATAGCTATTGATAATTGAATCTACAATCAAAATGAACAAGCAGAACAGAAACATTCTCATAGATACAGAGAACATTTTGTTGGTTGCCAGGTGAAAGGGGGGTTGGGGGACTGGGTGAAAAAGGTGAAAGGATTAAGAAGTATGAATTGGTTGCTAGATAAACCTCAAAGGGAAGGAGGGTTGGGGGGTGGGAAGAAATAAACCAAAGAACTTATTTGCATTTATGCATAACCAATGGACACAGATAACTGTGGGGAAAGGCAGGAGGGGGTCAGTGGGGAAAAAATGAGGAACATCTGTAATACATTCAACAAAAAAGATAAGTTTTTCTAAAAAAAGAAATTATTTTTATTTATTTTTGTTACAGAAGTTTCTCCTTTTTTCCCCATTGACACCCTCCTCCCCATCCCCTCACCCCATCCCCAGGTTTGCTGTCCATGTCCATCAGTTGTGCGTACATGTATATAAGTTCTTTGAATTATCTATTTGCCCCTCTACACCCTCTTCTGAGGGTTGCCAGTCTGTACCCCACTTCCACATCTCTGGGTCCACCTTTTTCCTCAGACTGTTATGTTCATTATATTCCACAAATAAGTGAGATCATGTGATATTTATCTTTCTCTACTTGGCTTGTTTCGCTTAGGATAATACTATCCAGGTCCCTCCATGTCATCTCAGGATAAGAGATCTTTCTTTCTTACAGCTGCATAGTACTTCATTGTGTATATGTACCACTGCTTTTTTATCCATTCGTCTACTGATGGACACTTGGGCTGTTTCCAGATCTATTGTAAATAGTGCTGCTATGAACATGGGGGTGCATATATTCTTTCTGATTGGTATTTCAGGCTTCTTAGGGTATATTCCTAAAAATGGGATCACTGGGTCAAAGGCAATTCAATTTTTAATTTTTTGAGGTAACACCATAGTGTTGCCCATAGTGTCTGCACCAGTGTGCATTCCCATCAGCAGTGTACTAGAGTCCTCTTTTCTCCACACCCTCACCAGCACTTGTTTGATGATTTGTTGATGGCGGCCATTCTGACAGATGTGAGGTGATACCTCATTGTTGTTTTAATTTGCATCTCCCTGATAATTAGTGATGTTGAGCATTTCTTCATATGCCTCTTAGCCATTTGTATGTCCTGTTTGGAGAGGTGTTTATTTAGTTTCTCTACCCATTTTTTAATTGGGTTCTTTGTCTTTTGTTGAGTTGTATGAGCACTCTATATGTTTTGGAAATTAACCCCTTATCTGATGTATCATTGGCAATTGTGCTCTTCCAAACAGTGGATTCCCTTTCCATTTTTGTGTTGTTTCTTTTGCTATGCACAAGCTTCTTCGTTTGATGAAATCCCATGTGTTCATTTTTTTCCTTTGTTTCTGTTGGCTTAGGTGATGTATCAGTGAAAATTCTGCTGCGTATGATGACCGAAATTCTGTTGCCTACATTTTCTTCTAGGATTTTTATGGATTCAGGAGTCACATTTAAGTCTTTTATCCATTTTGAGTTTATTCTTGTGTATGGTGTAAGCTGTGGCTATTCAGGGTCTTTTTTAGTCCCATATGAACTAAAGTATTTGTTCTAGTTCTGTGAAATATGTCATTGGTATTTTGATGGGGATTGCATTGAATCTATAGATTGCTTTGGGTAATATGGACATTTTAATGATGTTAATTCTTCCAATCCATGAACAAGGTATGTGCTTCCACTTTTTTATATCTTCTATTTCTTTACTTTTTTGGTTGAGTTTATTCCTAGGTATCTTAATTTTATTGCCGTGATGGTAAATGTGATTGGTTTTTTTTTTGTTTCTCTTTCTATGACTTCATCATTGGTGTATGAGAATGCAGTCAGTTTCTTGACGTTCATTTTGTATCCTGCTACTTTGCCAAATTCATTAAGTCTAGTAGATTTTTGATGAAGCCTTTAGGGTTTTCTATGTATAATATCTTGTCATCTGCAAATAATGACAGTTTCACTTCCTCCTTTCCAATTTGGATGCCTTTAGTTTTTCTTCATGTCTGATTGCTGTGTCTAAGACTTCCAGCACTATGTTAAATAAGAGTTGCAAAAGTGGCCATCCCTGTCTTGTTTCTGTTCTTAAGGGAAATGCTTTTAGTTTTTGCCCATTGAGTATGATGTTGGATGTAGGTCTTTCATATATGGCTTTTATTATGTTGAGATATGATCTCTCTATTCCCACATTTCTGAGCGTTTTTATCAGAAACGGGTGCTGGATTTTGTTGAATGCTTTTTCAGCATCTGTTGATATGATCATGTGTTTATTATATTTTATTTTGTTTATTTTGTTTTGTTTACATTTATTGATTTGTGAATATTGTACCAGCTTTGCATCCCTGGGATGAATCCCACTTGATCATGGTGAATAATATTTTGATGTATTGCTGGATCCGATTTGCTTGTATTTTGTTCAGGATTTTGGCATCTATGTTCATCAGGGATATTGGCCTGTAGTTTTCTTTCTTTGTAGTATCTTTTTCTGGTTTTGGAATTAGAATTATGCTGGCCTCATAAAACGAGTTTAGAAGTCTTCCTTCTTGAATTTTTTGAAATAGTTTGAGGAGAATGGGTGTTGGTTCTTTGAATGTTTGGTAAAGCACCCCTGTGAAGCCATCCGGGCCTGGACTTTTGTTTGCTGGGAGAGTCTTGATTGTATCCTCAATTTCCTTAGTTGTTACTGGTCTGTTCAAGTTTTCTATCTCTTCCCAGTCCACTTTTGGGAGACTATGTATTTCTTGAAATTTGTCCATTTCCTTTAGATTGTCGAATTTGTTGCCATATAATTGTTCTTAGTATTTGTTAACAATTCTTTGTATTTCTGTGGTGTCAGTTGTTACTTCTCTATTATTTCTGATTTTGTGCATTTGATTTCTCTCTCCTTGTTTCTTGGTGAGTGTAGCTAAGGGTCCATCAATCTTGTTTATCTTTTCAAAAAACCAGCTCTTTGTTTCTATGATCCTTTGAATTGTTTTTTTGGTCTCTATGTCATTTATTTCTGCTCTGATCTTTACTGTTTCCTTCCTCTACTTGCCCTGGGGTTTTCTATTTGTTTCCTTTCTCGTTCTTTAAGTTGTGAGGTTAGATAGTCCATTAGAAATTTTTCTTGTTTCTTTTTTTTTTTTTTATCCTCACCCGAGGATATTTTTCCATTTTTTATACAGATAGAGTGGGAGGGAGAGAGAGGAAGGGAGAGAGAGAGAGAAACATCGACGTGAAGGGACCCATCGAGTGGCTGCCACCCGCACGACCAACCAGGGCCGGGGACAAACTGCAACCGAAATACGTGCCCTTAGCGGGAACCGAACCCGGGTCTCTCCGGACCGCAGGCCGACACTCTAACCGCTGAGCCAAACCGGCCAGGGCTTCTTGTTTCTTGAGGTAAGCCTGTAGTGCTATGAACTTCCCTCTCAGAACTGCTTTCACTGCATCCCATAGATTTTGTGTTGTTCTGTGTTCATTTTCATTGGTTTCCAGGAATTTTTAAATTTCTCCCTTGATCTCCTTGGTAACTTATTCATTGTATAATAACATGATATTTGGCCTCCATGTGTTTGGATATTTTTGCTGTAATCGATTTCTGGTTTCGTGCCATTGTAATCTGAGAAGATGCTTGATATGATTTCAATCTTCTTGAACTTATAGAGACTTAGTTTGTGTCCTAACATGTGGTCTGTCTTTGAGAATGTCCCATGTGCACTTGAGAAGAATGTGAATTCTATAGTTTTGGGGTATAATTCTCTGAAGATATCTATTAAATCCATTTGTTCTAGTGCTTCATTTAGAGTCTCTGTTTCCTTGTTAGGTGTTTGTCTATAGGATATACCCAGTGATGTCATTGGGGTGCTGAAGTCCCCTGCTATGATTGTATTGCTGTCGATTTCTCCTTTGAAGTCCTCCAGAAGATTTTTAATATATTTTGGTGCTTCTATATTGGGTGCATATATGTTTACCAAGGTTATATCTTCTTGTTGGATAGATCCTTTCAATATTATGTAGTGACCTTCTTTGTCTCTAGTTTTGGCCTTCATTTTGAAATCTGTTTTATCAGATATGAGTGTTGCTACCCCAGCTTATTTTTCCTTTCCCTTTGCAGAAGATTTTTTTCCATTCCTCCACTTTCAACCTATGTGAATCTTTTGTTGTGAGGTAGGTCTCTTATAAACAACATATTTATGAGTCATACTTTCTTATCCAGTCAGCATTCGGAGCATTCATTCCAATTACATTTAAGGTGATTATTGATATGTACTTATTTATTGCCATTTTTGTTTAGTGTGGTTATATTTTTCTTGCTATTTCTTCTACTAATTACAGCAGTCCTTTTAACATTTCTTGCAGTGCTGGTTTAGTGGTAATGTATTCCCTTAGCCTTTTTTTTGGTCTGGGATGCTTCTATTTTGAATGATAGCCTTGCTGGGTAGAGTATTCTTGGATTCAGATCCTTGTTTTTCATGACCTTGATTACTTCATGCCATTCCCTTCTGGCCTATAGTGTTTCTGTTGAGAAGTCAGCTGATAGCCTTATGGGAGTTCCTTTGTAGGTAACTTGTTGCTTACGTCTTGCTGCCTTTAGGATTCTCTCTTTGTCTTTAATTTTTGGCATTTTAATTACTATGTGTCTTGATGTGGGCCTGTTTGGGTTCTTTTTACTTGGGCCTCTCTGTGCTTCATGAACATGAATGCCTTCTTCCTTCACCAAATTAGGAAAGTTATTTGTCACTATTCCTTCAAATGTATTCTCTAACCCTTGCTCACTTTCTTCTTCTTCGGGGACTCTTATTATGTTTCCAGTTGTCCTACATTTCTTTTATGCTGTCTTCCTGTTTGTTTGTTTTTTTTATCCTCATTCGAGGACACACTTTCACTTTTTGTTCAGATAGAGTGGGAGGGAGAGAGAGGATGAGAGAGAGAGAAACATCAACATGAGAAAGACACATTGAGTGGCCGCCACCTGCACAACCAACGAGGACCTAGGACAAACTGCAACTGAGGTACATGCCCCCAGCGGGAACCGAACCCAGGTTCTTCTGGACCGCAGGCCGACGCTCTTACCACTGAGCCAAACTGGCCAGCACTCTTTCTGTTTTCTAATTGTTTTTTTCTTTTAGTGTTCTGATTGGTTGATTTTTTTTACCCTGTCTTCTAATTCACTTATTTGGTCCTCAGCTTCCTCTAGTCTGCTGTTTAGTCCTTCCAGTGTGTTCTTTATTTCTGCTATGTCATTCTTCATTTCCTCTTGGTGGTTTTTCATTTCCAATTGGTTGAATTTCAACATTTCTATGTCTTTACTCATGGTGTTGATGTCTTTACTCATGCTGTTGAGTTTCCTCAAGATTATGGCTCTGAATTCTACCTCTGATAACGTGCTTAACTGCATTTCATTTATCTCATCTTCGGTAGAGTTCTCTTGTTCTTTCATTTGGGATTTGTTTCTTTGTTTCACCATTTTGGCTATCTTAGTGGGTTTTGGAGCCTGCCAGATTTTCCTTGTGGGTGTTGGTGTTCTGCTGTTTGTGGTTCCCTCTTTGGGTTTCGATGAGCATGAGAGGACCCACATTAAACACCACTGTCAAGTCTTACTTTCCTGGGTAGATTTGCAAGCCCAGGAATGGTTCAGTTATGCCCAGGATGCCCAGGAACAGTTCAGTTATCCTCTAGCTTTTTGCCTCGAGGTTATTAGTCGAGGTTCCTTGAAGAGCCTTGGGTTCTCAATTGAATTAAAAACTCCCTTAGGTGTTCAGTGTAAGAGGATTTCCCAAGGGTGAGGCAGATGCTGGTTGTTAATGAGCCTCAATTTGCATTTCATGGCCCACCTGGGTGGGGTTGAATCTTTGAGGGAGGTCCTGCTGCCTCTCCCCAGAGCCCTGAGAAAGAGTAAGATGGCCACCATCCTGCATGGCCGAATCTCAGTAAAAGCTCTGAGCACCCTCCAAATTCCGAGTGTCCCCACACAGTTCTAGTCCAGTCCGCCCTCCCTCTGTCACAGCCCAAGGTGAGTGGCTATGTTAGCACTCTGCACTGTGGAGCAGGCTTTGGATTTTATCCCTGAGGGCACTGCTCACAGCTAAGACCACTGCTGTCTGTGGGCTCCCAGCCCCCCTCTCGTGCCTCTGCAATCCTACCAGGATCCATTCAGTGTTCCTGGTTATATGATCATCACAAACTGCTTTTCTGTTGCTTTTTCCCAACGATGTGTCTTTATTTTAGTTTTTCCAATTCCAGTTTGGTTCTGGGAGATGGTCTGTGTAGCTTCCATTCACTCCACCACTATTTTGGAATCCCAACTATTTTTGATTAGTGTTTGCCTCGTATGATTTTTTTTCATC
The DNA here is from genome assembly GCF_014108415.1 of Molossus molossus. Taxonomy (NCBI): domain Eukaryota; kingdom Metazoa; phylum Chordata; class Mammalia; order Chiroptera; family Molossidae; genus Molossus; species Molossus molossus. The sequence continues at coordinate 30,472,366 of NW_023425347.1, read as the reverse complement.
CTTTTAATCTGTATTTTTATATGTGAGTATCTTATAGAAAGCATATAATTAGTTCTTGCTTTTATAAGCAGGTAGACATTTTTACTCCTTAGTAGAGATGTTTAGATCACCTACATAAAATGAACTATAGGCACTGGCCAGTGTGGTTCAATTGGTTGGGCATCACCCTTTCCACCAATAGGTTGTCAGTTCAGTTCCTGGTCAAGGCATGTGCCTGGGTTTCGGGCTCAGTTCCCAGTAGGGGACATGCAGGAGGTAGCTGATTGATGGCTCACTCTCACATTGATGTTTCTGTCCTTTCCTCTTTTTTCCTCTCTTTAAATTTCAATAAAAACATAAATAAATGTATATAACTATCGATCTTTGGGGGTTTAAATCTAACATCTTGGTGTATTTGTTTACTATTTATTTCATTGGCCTTTGTTCATCTTTCTTGCCTTGATAGTATTCTGTTTTTTAAATCTCTACTTCTTGAAACAAGCCAAGCAGAGAAAGACAAATATCATATGATCTCACTTATTTGTGGAATATAATGAACATAACAGTCTGAGGAATAAGGTAGACCCAGAGATGTAGAAGTAGGGTACAGACTGGCAACCCTCAGAAGAAGGGATGGTAGGGGGAGGAAGAGATAAACCACAGAACTTATATGCATGTACGCATAACCGATGGACATGGACAAGAAAACTGGGGATGGGATGGGGGATGGGGAGGAGGGTGTCAATGGGGAAAAAAAGGAGAAACATCTGTAACAAAAATAAATTAATAAAAAATTATAAAATGATAACTAAATAAATCTCCACTTCTAGTTAATTAACTATGCCTTTTTTTCTTTATTAGTTTTTTTAGAGAGAGATATGGAAACATCGATGAGATAGAACATTGATTGGCCACCTTCTGCATGCCCCCACTGGGGATTGGGCCCACAACCTGAGCATATGCACTGACTGGGAATTGAACTGGTGACCTCTTGGTACCTGGGTTGACACTCAGCCATTGAGCCATACTGGCCCGGCTATACTTCTTTTTTTTTAAGTGATTGCCTTAGTGATTAACATATGCAGCTTTAATGTATCACAGTCTAGCTTCAAATACAGTGGGCCATTAGCAGCAGAAATGACAGCATAGAAAAGTAGATATTAAGTGATTAGGGAGAAGAAAGATGAATTAGCAGAGCAAATACTAATTTTTAGAGGTGGTGATATATGTCATAGATTCTCTGACATCTAAGAATAGAACCAAAGATAGGTAGTGTAGAAACTGAAATATTAGCAAGATGGAAATTTGATGGGAAATCACTATTTATACAACCCTTGAAACCATAATATATCTCTACTTGTTTCTACATTTGTTATGTTTTCATGCAGTCATGTACATTATGCCTTTATAAAGCACTCCTGTAAGTTCAGTTATTTTGATGTGGCTAGATGTGTATGTTTATAATAGAGAAGGGGTGTAGTCAAACAATTGCATCTCGTAACTCTCAGCAGTTTTAAAAAGCATCACTGAATTCTCATTAGTTTGGACTGAGAGTCATGTTTTCAGCTTTGAACCTACATCTATACACAATAGATTAAAATATTTTTAATGATCTCAGGTTATCCTAATATATTTTATGATTAACTTCAGTTTAAAGAGACAGGAAAAGGTTTTTTTGTTTTTAATAAACTGATTTTTTTACAATAATGTCTATCCAAAAAATGGGATTTTTAAAGGTAGAGAAGGGCTCTTTCTGGTACAAAGGAATAGTTTTTCTGGTATGAAGGAAATGTCTAGAAAAGTGAGTGATTCAGAAGAACTTATTCCCACTTTGTTATGTATTTAATTTAGAAAATACCTTGCTATGTTCACTTCATTATATTTTCCTTAATGTATGTTTCATTCTCCATTCTCTTTACTATTTTTTAGATCAGAAACTAAACTATGTGATTAAATCTCTTAATATTGTAATGAATTCTTGTCTTGAAGTTTAAACAGAACGACTTTCCTTTTATTTTTACTAGCAGAAAGTATAAAAGATAAAAATCAACATACTGTGAACATGCAATATGAAAGAGAAAGGCAAAAACTTGCTTCTGGAATAGAAGAACTACGTACTAAGTTGACACAAATAGAAGCTGAGAATTCTGATTTGAAAGTTAACATGGCCCACAGAACTAGTCAGTTTCAGCTGATTCAAGAAGAGCTGCTAGAGAAAGCTTCAAACTCTAGCAAACTTGAAAGTGAAGTAAGCTTGCATTAACTGTTTATATGTACTAAATTTTCATACAAGAAAAAAGACATTGGCCCTGATCAGTTTGGCTCAGCAGTTAGAGCATCAGCCCGCGGACGGGAAAGTCCTGGGTTTGGTTCCCGCTAAGGGCACGTACCTGGATTGCAGTTTGTCCCTGGCCCCAGTTGGGGTTGTATGGGTGGCAACCAGTTGATGTGTCTCTCTCACAGTGATGTTTCTCTCTCTTTCTTCCTCCTTCTCTGAAAACAAATGCAAAAATGTCCTCAGGTGAGGATAATAAAAAAAAAAAAAAAAGATTGTTGTAGAGTTTTATTAAAAATTGTATGTTTTGCCCTGGCCAGTTTGGCTCAGCGGTTAGAGCGTCGGCCTGCGGTCCGGAGAGACCCGGGTTCGGTTCCCGCTAAGGGCACATACTTCGGTTGCAGTTTGTCCCCAGCCCTGGTTGGTCGTGCGGGTGGCAGCCACTCGATGTGTCCCTTCACATCAATGTTTCTCTCTCTCTCTCCCTTCCTCTCTCTCCCTCCCACTCTATCTGTACAAAAAATGGAAAAATATCCTCAGGTGAGGATTAAAAAAAAAAAAAATTGTATGTTTTAGTGCAGTTTTATACATTTACAAAATTAATGGTATCACATAAGTTATAAATTCTTTCTAAAATTATTGGAAACATTTGCATTTTAACTATGTTAAAAATAGGAAAATACACTCTAGGTGCTAAAAGATCTAAAACTTGGTGGAACTTATACTGTGTTTACTCTATTATTTCTTCTAAGTATAAGTTAAATGGATAATACACATGTATAAGTAAAGTATTTGGATTATGCAATTGGAAGACAAGTGGTGGTAATAGAGGATTTCAAATTTTAGGAAAGCAGAACTACCTGAGAAGCATGTTAAACATGCAGATTTCTGGATCCTATCTTAGTGATTTTGATCTAACAGATATTGAATAATGCTCAGTAATCTGCAATTTTAAAAAAACTTCATGTGAATCTGGTAGATAAGCTATGGATTACATTCTGAAAAGGGGATAGATAATGTGTTTTATGAGTATCTGTTCTTCATCTCCCCTGAGGAAAGAACAAGGATGCCTCATTAGGTAATTGGGAACCTCGATCACTTGTGTGCATGTTATTTTCAGCCATCAAACCAGGGGCTGAAGCTATGTACGGAGATAACTTTTTAAATGTCTGAATTCTCATCCTAAAGTTGGTAGCCAAGGAAAAGACCTATGGGGTAGGAGCTTAATTAAGTAATGGAAAAGGAGACTTAGTCAATCTGTAATTATAGCTTTAGCTTACTTAGGAAGTTGTCAAGTACTGAGATTAATAACTTGTTTAAAAATTATAAAATTGGCACAGTCTTGTTGAAAATACAGAAAGGGACAAAGAAGAAATAAATCATTGATAATTCTACTACCAGAAATAACTATTGTTATACTAATTTTACAGTCTTTAATAGCTACTTTTCATAAATGTGTTAGCGTGCAATCCTATTTGGACATAGGTATCTGAATTAAATTACTTATATATTATATGGAATAAGCTGTGTCATATCTCTGGTCTACCCTCCACTCTGTTTTTCTTCTAACTAATCACTTATTGTTTAAGGTAATTTTTTAAAATAATTTTTTATTTATTTCTGTCTGTTTTCAGATGACAAAGAAATGTTCTCAACTTTTAACTCTAGAGAAGCAGCTGGAGGAAAAAATAGTTGCTTATTCCTCTATTGCTGCAAAAAATGCGGAACTTGAACAAGAACTTATGGTAAAAATTACTTTTTTTTTGCTGAAAATTCACTGTGACTTTAAGGCACTTGTGACATCATGTTTGTTTTAGTATCATTATTATAAAATGTACCATATAGGAGAGTATGCATTCTACTAAACTTTTCTCATTATTCTTTTTTTGTTTTTATATTTTTAGGTTAATAGGCTTATATGCAACTGTTAACTACATTTTCTTTTTTAATATGTAATATTGATTTTTTAGAGAGAGAGGAAGGGAGAGGGAGATAGAGATAGAAACATCAGTAAGAGAGAAACATCAGTTGGCTGCCCCCTGCATGCCCCTTACTGAGCAAAACCAGGGCATGTCCCCTGCCTGAGAATCGAACCTGCAACCTCTTGGTGCATGGGATGATGCTCAACTAACTGAACCACACTGGCCGGGCTACATTTTCTCTTTTTTATCCTAGTAGAGTTGAAGGAAATAGTAGTAATTCTTTGATATTCTCAGTATTTTATTTTACTTTTTTTTAATCTTGTATATATATTTTTAATAAATAAATTTAGAGCAACAATCTTTAATTTTCCCCCAAAGATCTGAGTATTATTGTCAGTACTTTAAAAAGATACCAGCAATGGACTATTTTCAAAAGTTTATTACTTTATTATTGGCACCATGTGGAATATACTTTTTTTTTTTTTTAATTTTATTTTTGTTACAGATGTTTCTCCTTTTTTACCCCATTGACACCCTCCTCCCCATCCCCCCCAACCCCGTCCCTGGCTTTGTTGTCCATGTCCATTGGTTATGCTTACATGCATATAAGTTCTGTGGTTTATCTCTTCCCTCCCCCTACCACCCCTTCTTCTGAGGGTTGTCAGTCTGTACCCTACTTCCATGTTTCTGGTTCTACCCTATTCCTCAGACTGTTATGTTCATTATATTCCACAAATAAGTGAGATCATGTGGTATTTGTCTTTTTCTGCTTGGCTTCTTTCACTTAGGATAATACTTTCCAGGTCCCGCCATGTCATCTCAAAGGATAAGAGATCTTTCTTTCTTACAGCTGCATAGTACTCCATTGTGTATATGTACCACAGCTTTTTCATCCATTCGTCTACTGATGGACACTTGGGCTATTTCCAGATCTTAGCTATTGTAAATAGTGCTGCTATGAACATGGGGGTACATATATTCTATTGTCAGTATTTTAAAGTGATTTAATTTTCTCATTTTGATACAGTTTTAAAAATTATTGTCTTAATAAATATTTGAATATTTTTGAAGTTAGACATATTAACTAATATCAATCTTTAAAGAATAGAGTATCACAGATTTAATGCTTTACTAATGTACTTTTATGTACAACTAGCTCTCAATTATATTATTTTTAAGTGTTTTTGTATTCCTAGGAAAAGAATGAAAAGATAAGAAGTCTAGAAACCAATATCAATACAGAGCATGAGAAAATTTGTTTAGCTTTTGAAAAGGCAAAGAAAATTCATCTTGAACAGCATAAAGACATGGAAAAGCAGATTGAAAGAGTAAGATATTATTAATATTTCTACAAGCAGATATAATATATATTTAGAATATGAATGCTAAAAATTACCTGGAACATTACTAGCCCAGCTTTCTTTTTTTAATATATAAGAACTTAAAGACAGAAAAGTTACTGACAAGTACTATACTTAGAATCCCATTACTTTTTTTTTTTTTTTATTGATTCTTTAGAGAGAAAGGGGGAGGGAAAGAGAGATAGAAACATCGATTGGCCACCTCCTATACTTCCCCCACTAGGGACTGGGCCCACAATCTGGTCATGTGCCCTAACCAGAAATCGCACCAGTAACCTCTTGGTGCATGGTGCAATGTTCAACCACTGAGCCACACTGGCTAGGCAGAATCCCATTACTTTTAGATCATTTTACAATGTTTTCTTATATAATTCTACCATTTCAGTTTTAATTATTATATTTTGACATTACCAAAATAAGAGTGATTCTATAGATCCTTTTCCACTAGAGATATCAGTTGCTTCAAGATCTGTTAAGAATAGAAGCACTCTTAACCATAGGTGAAAAGTAAACAGTAAAATTAAAAGTAAAGAAAAGATGTGAGATGAAGAGCACATGACTAAATAAAAAATAGGTCATTTGTGTATGTTTAATAGAACAGCAGAGCTAATGAAGAAAAAAATAGCCCTAGCCGGTTTGGCTCAGCGGTTAGAGCGTCGGCCTGCGGTACAGAGAGACCCGGGTTCGGTTCCCGCTAAGGGCACGTACTTCGGTTGCAGTTTGTCCCCGGCCCTGGTTGGTCGTGCGGGTGGCAGCCACTCGATGTGTCCCTTCACGTCGATGTTTCTCTCTCTCTCTCTCCCTTCCTCTCTCTCCCTCCCACTCTATCTGTACAAAAAATGGAAAAATATCCTCGGGTGAGGATAAAAAAAAAAAAAAAAACAAAAAAAAAAAACAAAAAAAAAGAAAAAAATATATAAGCTTGAAATATAGAGCAATAGATTACTCAGTCTGAGCAACAAAGAGGAAAAAAAGGTTTGGAAGAAAAATGAACTGAGCCTCAGGGACCTGTGGGACAATATAATAATGTCTAACATTCACATCATCAGAGTCCCAGAGAAGAGAATAACAGTTGATGCAGAAAAATACTTGAAGGAATAATGACTGAAAACTTCACAATTTATTTATTTATTTTTTAATCCTCACCTGAGGATGATTTTCCTTTTATATTCAGATAGAGTGATAGGGAGAGAGAGATGTGAGAAAGACACAACATCAGTTGGTTGCCTCCCACATGACCCTGACCAGGGCCTGGGATCGAATTGCAACCAAGGTATGTGTCGTTGACCAGAATTGAACCTGCAACTCTTTGGTCTGTGGGTCAGAGCGAAAACTTCACAATTTAATTAAAGGAAATAAATTTACAAATTCAACAAGTTCAAAGATTAAATCAAAGAAAACTTTCTGATACATCAAAGTAAACCAACACTAAAGTATGTTAAAACAAGCCATAGATAAATTGTATATAGAGAAACAAGAGGAACAAAGATTAAAATTGTAGATTTCTTTCTCATCAAACCATGAAGATTAGAACACAGAAAACATTTTTTTTTTTTTTTAGTACTGAAAGAAAATCCATTAACCTAGAATTCTACATCCAGCAAAAATATTATTTAGAAAATATAAACATTCTTAGATGGAGGAAAATTTAGAGAATTTGTCATCTAAAATAAGGTTCTTCAGGCAAAAAAGAAATATTATTAGAAGGAAACTTGGAACCTCAGGAATGAAGAGCAACAAAAACTATTTGTTTACATACAATGCACTATTTTTCTTCTCTTAAGGTTTTATGACAATTGAAAGAAAAAATTATAGCATTGTCTAGTGAAGTTTTTAATACATGTTGGTGTAATACATTGGATAACTACAGTATAAAAGAGGAAGGGTAAGCCCTGGCTGGTTTAGCTCAGCGATTAGAACGTCAGCCCAAGAACCAAAGAGTCGTGGGTTTGATTCCGGTCAAGGGCATGTACCGTGGTTGCAGTTTGGTACTGGTCAGGCTTATGTGGGAGGCAAGCAATCGATGTGTCTCTCTCACATTGATGTTTTTCTCTCTCTTCCTCCTACTCTGTCTGAAAATAAATGGAAAAAATATCCTCAAAAAAAAAAAAGAGGAAGGGTAAAGGGATCTGTGTTTATATAAAGTTTCTACATTTTACTTCAAGTGGCAAAATCTTAAGTCTCAGTAAATTATGAAAAGTTAAATATATATATTATAATCCCTAGAAAATCCACTAAAAATGATACAGATATAGTGAGCCAGTAGATAAAATAGAGTTCTGAAAATACTCATATATTTAAAAAGGCTGGACAGGAGAAACAGGAATGAAAAACAGAGGAGACAAAGAGAAAACTAATAATAAAATGATATGTTTAAATCCAGTTATGTAAAATATTACCTTTTTTTAAATTTATTGATTTGAGAGAGAGATGGAAGCATCAATTTATTGTTTCATTTATTTATACATTCATTGGTTGCCTCTTTTATGTGCCCTGATTGGAGATCAAATCCATAAACCTTGGCTTATAGGTATGATATTCTAACCAACTGAGCTACCTGGCCAGCATTTACTTTAGATGTAAATGTTCTAAATATACCAAATAAAGACTTGAGATTATGATATTGGATTTTAAAAATTAAGACTCAAATATCTATGCTCTTTTAAAAAAAAAAAATTCATGTTAAATTTAAAGATGTAGGTAGGTTAAATATAAAAGGTTGGAAAAGATGGACCAAAGAAAAGGAAGCTGCAGAGGCTATATAAATATCAAAGTAGACTCAGAAGAAAGAACATTACAATAGATAAAGAGGAACATTACATAACGGTAAAAGACTCAATTTTCCAAGAAGACATACATACCAGTCTTGAATGTTTAAGTACCTAATAATAGAATTTGAAAATTCATGAACTACAGTAAACCCTTGATTTTATGGACCTCGCTTTAACAGACTTTGGATTTAATGGACAAAATTTTCGGACTGTGTATCATATGTGAAAATTAATAACCTGTTAATTTTAAAATGCTTTTAACCAAGATTTGCTTATAATAAAATTAACAGGTTTTTTTTGTTATTAATCCAGTTATTTTAAGCAAATTTTAGCAAATAGGCTATATGTTGGGGAAAAACACTGTAGTCATTTAGCTGACATAAATAAATATTACATATCTACAACCATATCCAAGACTCATGGCTCATAAACAGTATTCAGTGAATGGTTAGCATGTGATCACACCAAACTGCGCATGGTATTTAGTTCGGTTGTCAAGTGATGTGACTTTCTGCAGCAGTTTTTGCTGTTGTTCATTTTTAATCCTCACCCAAGGATTTTTCTATTGATTTTTTTAGATAGAGTGGAAGGGAGGGAGAGAAAGACAGACAGACATTAATGTGAGACAGACACGTTAATTGGTTGCCTCCCACACGACCACAACTGGGGCCAGGGATCAAACCTGCAGCCCAGGTACACACCCTTGACTGGGAATCAAACCTGCAACCCTTTTGTCCATGGGACAATGCTCTAACCACTGATAAAACTGGCCAGGGCTCTGCAGCATGGGTTTTTTTTGTTTTTGTTTCTTAAATGTTTTTATTAATATGTTTAGAGAGGAAAGGTAAGAGAGAAAGAGAAACATCAGTGTAAGAGAGAAACATTGATTGGCTGCCTCCTCCACTCCCCCTACTGGGGATCAAGCCCACAACCCAGGCATGTGCCCTGACTGGGAATTGAACCAGGACCTCTCAGTCAGTCAATGGAAGATACTCAATCCACTGAGCCACACCGGCCGGGTTCTGCAGCAGTTTTAACACATGCCAGCCAATGTTTGGATGTGTGCTAAGCCATGCCCCAGCTGTGTGCATTTGTTTACTTTTGGTGACTGGTGAATGCACACATTTACTAGACCTATTTGGTATAAATTTAAAAATTACTGTAATACACATAGAAAACTTTTCTGTGAAATTAACCTTTTTATACATACTTAATTTTAATTACATAAACATGTCTACATAAGTAAGACAGGTAAACTAACAGATTTGTCCTTTTTTTTTTTTTTTTTTATCCTCATCCAAGGACATTTTTCCATTTTTTGTTCAGATACAGTGGGAGGGAGAGAGAGAGAGAGGAATATCAATGTGAAAGGAACACATCGAGTGGCTGCCACCCACATGACCAACCAGTGCTGGGGACAAACTGCAACCAAGGTACACACCCTTAGCGGGAACCAAACCCGGGTCTCTCTGGACCGCAGGCCGATGTTCTAACTGCTGAGCCAAACTGGCCAGGCCAGACTTGTCAGGTTTTTAATGTAAACATTCGAAAAACCTACTTTATTATATAACAGACTTTGGGCTTTGATGGACACTGCCTCACTTGAATTAATCTGTTTTACTGTAAATGTGAAGACATCTGAAAGGAGAAATAAATTAATCCACAATTGTAGTTGGAGACATCAACACTGCTTTTTTACTTAATAGGATATGTAGCCAAAAAAATCAATAAGGATTTAGAACTCATCTGAACACTATCAGTCAATTTAGCTTAATTGACATTTATGGAATATTCCATCCAACAATAGAATATACATTCTTTTCCAGTGCGCCTGAAACATTCATCAAGGTATAGCATACCCCAGGTCAAACTAAATTTTTACCAAATGTAAAAATCAAAACCATACATAGAATGTTCTCTGAACGTAATGGAATTCATCTCAAAATCATTAAGATAGCTAATCCTAAACACCAATCAGAAAGAATATATACACCCCTATGTTCATAACAGCATTATTTACAATAGCTGAGATCTGGAAACAGCCCATCGTAGTAGAGTGGATAAAAAAGCTATGGTAATCTACACAATGGAATACTATGCAGCTGTAAGAAAGAAAGATCTCTTACCCTTGGAAACAACATGGAGGGACCTGGAGAGTATTATGCTAAGCAAAATAAGCCAGTCAGAGAAAGACAAGTATCACATGATCCCATTTATTTGTGGAATATAATGAACAAAATAGCTGATGAAAAAAATAGATCCAGAGACATGGAGGTAGGAAACAGGCTGACAAACCTCAAGGGATGGGAAGAGATAAAGCAAAGAACTTAAATGCATATATACATAACAAATGAACACAGACAACAATGCAGTGAAGGTGGTGGGAGGTGGAGGGGGGAGGAGAGTATCAATGGGGAAAAAAGGAGGGATATCTGCAATACTTTCAACAATAAAGAAAAAAAATTTGTTTCATCTGAAAAATCCCCAAATATTTGAAGCTAAACAACACACTTCTAAGTAATTCATGGATTAAAGAATAAGTCTCAGGGGAAATTAAAACACTTTAAACCCAGTGAAAATGAAAACACAACATAAAGATTTGTGGGACACAGCTAGAGCAGTTCTGGGAAGGTTATAGCATTAAATGGATATATTAAAAGAAAATCAATAATTAAACTTCCACCTTTAGAAACTAGGAAAGGAAGAACAAAATCAACCCAAAAGAGGCAGAAAGATGGAAATAATATAAGGCATAATTGAAAAGAGCATATTTGCAGAGAAAATCATTGAAACCCAAAGCTGGTTCTTTGATAAGATCAACAAATGTATAAACCTCTAGCCAGTGTGACCAAGGCAAAAAAAAGACAAAACAATTATTTATATCGGGAATGATTAAGGTATATATCACTACAGATTGCACAGATATTAAATGTTAATAAGGTAATACTACAAACAGTTCTATGCACATTAATTTGACAACTTCTATGAAATAAATCAACTTTTTAAATGACACTATACTCAAGAAGAAATAGATAATATGAATAGTTTCTACACATATTAAAGAAATTGGATTCATGGTTTAAGAAATTTCAAAAGAAAAGTTGCAAGCCCACATGATTTCACTGATAAATTCTTAACAAACATTTAAGGAACTAATAACAGTTCTACACAATTTCTTCCAGAATACAGAATAGGAAGGATCACTTCCCAACTCATTTGATTAGGCTAGCCTTACCATAATATCAAAATAAGACACAGACAGTATCAGAAAGGAAACAGACTATGCCCTGGCTGGTTTGGCTCAGCGGTTAGAGTGTCAGCCCTTGGACCAGAGAAACCCGGGTTCAGTTCCTGCTTAGGGCACGTATCTCGTTGCAGTTTGTCCCCGGCCGTGATTGGGGTTATGTGGGTGGCAACCAGTCGATGTGTCTCACATCGATGTTTCTCTCTCTCTTCCTCCCTCTCTCCTTCCTGCTGTATCTGAAGACAAATGCAAAAATGTCCTCAAGTGAGGATTAAAAGAAAAAAAAAGAAACAGACTAATATAGTCTCAGGTAATATACCTCATGAACATTGAAGCAAAAATACTCAACAAAATGTTAGCAAATTAAGCAACAAATATACATAAACAGTACAAAAATATAAACAAGAGTGCTTTATCCTGGGAATGGAAGACTGGTTCAACATTTAGGTTAAAAAATGTAATCTATCATATTAGCAGACCAAAAACCTAGATAATCATTAATATAGGAAAAAGCATTTGACAATATTCAACATTTCTCTCCTGATAAAAACTCTTGGTCACTATGAATAAAGGGGCTTTATTAACATGATAAAGGGCATCTGTACAAAAAAAACAAACCCTGTAGTTAACAAGGCAAGATCATTTACTCTCATCATTCCTGTTCAGTAACATACTAGAAAGTCCCAAAGTAATAAAAAGCATTTATATTGGAATGAAACAAATAAGCTATCCTCGTTTCCAGACAACAAGATTGACTACGTAGAAAATCCCAAAGAATATACAAAAGTTTCCTAAAACTAGTGACTTAGCAAGGTCTCAGGATGCAAGGTTAACGTCCAAATATCCATTCTCTTTCTACATAGTATTAGCAAATTGGAAATTAAATTAAAAAATAATGCTATTTACAATAGCTCAAAAATATAATACATGTATACAAATACAGCAGAATATGTGGAAGACCTGTATGCTGAAAACTACAAAATGTTAATGAAAAAAATCAAAGAAGACCTCAATAAATGGAAAGAAATATAATTTCAATGTTTTGGAATTCTCAATATATTTAGATTGTCAGTTCACCTTAAGTAGATCTATTGATTTAGTGCATTTCCAGTCAAAATCCCATAAAAACTTTTTGTATATATAGATAACTGATTTTGAATTTCATAATGAAAAGGCAATGAATCTAGGATAGCCAAAGCAAGTTTGAAAAAGAACTAAGTTGATGGACTCATGCTACCATATTTTAAGACTTACTACGAAACTATAGTGAGGTATTAGCAAGGTAATGTATAGACAAAAGGAACAAAACAGTCTAGAAATAGACCCAGAAAATAAGGTCAATTGATTTTTAATAAAGGTACAAAACCAATTCAGAATTAAGAAAGAGTAATGTTTCAATAAATGGTACTGAAACAATTGGACATCATATGCAAAAAGATGGAACTACAATGTTTTTCTTATATAAAAATTCAAAATGAATCATATATTAAGTATGAAATAAACTATAACACGGGAAAATATAGGAGAAAATCTTCATGACATTGGTTAAGCAGAGTCTCAGATATGAAACCAAAACATGCCATATTTTTATTTTATGTATGTGTGTTATATGTATCACATATTTTTGTACATATATGTATATAATGTGCACATATGTACATATACACATGCCAATAATGTAATTTTTGTCTGCACAAAAGTTTTTTGAAAGTTTGATAACACTGCCCTGGCCAGTGTGGCTAAGTTGGTTGAAGCATCGTCCTGTACATTGAAAAGTTGAGGGTTTGATTCCTGGTCAGGGCACATACCCAGGTTGCGGATTCAATCCCCAGTTGGAGCCCATACAGGAGGCACCAACGATGTTTCTCTCTCTCTCTCTCTCTCTCTCCCTCTCTCTCTTTCTCCCTGTCCTTTTCTCTCTCTCTAATATCAATAAAAGCAGCAAGTCCTTGGGTGAAGGTTTTTTAAAAAGTTTGATAACACCAATTATTGGTGAGGTTATAGGGGGTGAGAATCATACTTTTCTAATGAAAGTATAAATTTTGATGTACTTTGTTTTTGTTTTTATCCTCACCTGAGGACATTTTTGCATTTATCTTCAGGTAGAGCGGGAGAGAAAGAGTGAGGAAGAGAGAGAGAAACATCAGTGTGAAAGAGAAACATCGACTGGTTGCCACCCACACAACCCCATCAGGGGCTGGGGACAAACTGCAACCAAGGTACTTGCCCTTAACGGGAACCAAACCCGGGTCTCTCTGGTCCACGTTTCGACACTCTTAACTGCTGAGCCAAACTGGCCAGGGCAATTTTGATGTACTTTGAAAAGAAATACCTAATGAAGTTGGAAATATATCCTACAGTCAATTTGCTCTGTTCTAAAGAAACTTCATGTACATAAAGAGACATGTACAAAGATGTTACAGTAACATTGTTATAGTAGTGAAAATCAGAATATCTAATTGTTTCTGGATAGAAGAGAAGACAAACTGCAGTTTGTTGTTACAGTGGAGTAAAGTACTGTTAAATATAAATGAACTAGATTCACATATGGATATATGGAACATATCCATGGATAAATATCTAAACCAGTATTGAATGCAAAAAATAAGTTGCTAAAATTTGAAAAAATATTGATATCATCTCTAAATTTTCAAAAGAGAAAATTACATTGTTCATAGATCTGCAAAATGTAGTAAAAGCACAAAAAGCATGTGTAAAAATGAAACATCACAGAATGATGCAGATCAATTTTAGCATAGTATTGGTGAAGGAGTAAAGGGATAAGATATGGGCATGTGATTCTATTTCTTCTCTTAAAGGAAATTTGGCAAAATGCAAAAACCTATGCAATTTCAATAGTAATTTAACATGTATTATATTTCTTTTTGTATGTTTAAATGTTTTAAAACTTTTAAAAATTTAACATAAAATTAATCTTATTTTTATGTTTAGCTTGCATCTCAACTAGAGAAAAAAGACCAACAATTTAAAGAGCAAGAAAAGACTATGTCCATGTTGCAGCAAGACATTATATGCAAACAGCATCATCTTGAATCGCTAGATAGACTCTTGACAGAAAACAAAAGGGTAAAACCATCTTTATGAAAATGCTGTTTAAAAGCTGACTGATATTTCAAGTTTATGTTTCTGTAACATGCCTTTAACTTTATCAACTCTTAAACGGCATATTAGTAATGTGAATATATTTATACTCATACTTCTATGTTTGCTTACCAGTCTGTACGTTTTCAGGAAATGGAAAAGGAAAATATGAAGAAAGATGAAGCTTTGAAAGCATTACAGAACCAAGTGTCTGAAGAAACAATCAAGGTTAGGATGCTAATACTTTAAAACATTTAAACATTCTTTTTCCTCCGGTCTGTGAGCCGACGCTCTAACCACTGAGTCAAACCAGCCAGGGCTAAACATTTTTTTTTTTTTCCTTAATGAAGACATTCCTGTGGGTTTTTTATTTTTCTCTATAAATTATAAAAATCAATTAAGAGGTAAAGATTTTACCTGGGTCAATGAATTTAGTTTCTGAAGTATATTTTCTTTAGTGTGAGTTGTTATCTTAATTATTTGATCGTTGATAATTTTGTTTGTATATTATCCAACCTCCAAGGTTTTTTTTTAACATTAAAATGTTTTTAAACATTACTTGCTTGTTAATATTACTAGTAAAGAATTAACAGAAGGTGAAGGGAGAGGAAACCACAAGCAGTCCCGTTTTGTTGCTTTCTACCTGTTCTGTTATAAGATTAATTAGGGGATAAATTCAGAATTTCCAGATAAAATACAGTTTTGTGGCTAATATATCTTTATGCTTGAAAGCATGGGCTTTGGAGCTAGACTGACTTAAGTTTACTAACCGATTTTAACCTTACCTGGGTTGTTTGTGCTCTCTGAACTTCACTTTTTTTTTTAATCCTCACCTGAGGATATTTTTTTATTTATCTTTAGATAGAGTGGGAGGAAAGGAGGGAGAGGGTGAGAGAAACATTGATGTGAGAGGCACACATTGACTGGGTGCCTCCCACACGCACGACCCTGACCAGGGCCAGGGAATAACCGCAACCGAGGTATGTGCCCTTGACCAGAGTCAAACCCACAACTCATTGGTTTGAGGACCGACACTAACACTGAGCCAAACTGGCCAAGGCTGAACTTTAATTTCTTTACCTGTAATATAAAGATAACAATAGTTAGTATAGAATTAAATTAATGAGGTACATAAAATGTTTAGCATATACTAAGTTACTCAAAGTTTAATAAGTAATTACTATGTATTCAATATTTTCTCATTTGCATATTTAGTGTTAAAAATAGATCCAAACATAATTGCTACCTTTATTCTGTCATATATGGCTTGAATATAAAGGATTTTAAAATATCAGTGTTGTACCCTGGCCATGCAACAAGGTCACCGGTTCGATGGTTCAATTCCTGGCTAGGGCACATGGCCAGGTTGTAGACTCAATCCCTTGATAGGGCACTTACAGGAGGCCATCTACTGATATTCTGCTCTCACATCTCTCTCTTCCCTTCCTCTTTCTCTAAAATCAATAATAAAAACTTAAAAAAAAAAATTTTTTTTTTTTATTAATCCTCACCCTAGGATATTTTTCTATTGATTTTTAGAGAGAGTGAAAGGGAGAGGAGGAGGGAGGGAGAGAGAGAAAAACATCGATGTGATGTGAAAGAGACACGTTAATTGGTTGCCTCCCACACGACACCAACTGGGGCCAAGGATCAAACCTGCATCCTTGGTACATGCCCTTGACTGGGAATTGAACCTGCAACCCTTTTGTCCATGGGCCAGTGCTCTAACCACTGAGCAAAACTGGCCAAGGCTCTGCAGCAGTTTTGTGGGGTTTTTTTTAAATATGTTTTTATTGATTTTTTAGAGAGAGAGGGAGAGAGAGAGAGAGATAGAAACATCAATGTGAGAGAAAAACATCGATTGGCTGCCTCCTCCACGCCCCCTACTGGGAATCAAACCCACAGCACCCGCATATGCCCTGACCAGGAATCGAACTGGAACCTCTCGATCCACTGAGCCACACCAGCCAGGCTCTGCAGCAGTTTTAACATATGCCAGCCAATGTTTGGATGTGTGCTGAGCCATGCCCCATCTGTGTGCATTTGTTTTCCTTTGGTGTATAGAAATGCAATGGATTTCTGTATATTGATTCTATATCCTACCATTTTACTGCACTTACTAGTTCTAATAGTTTTTTTTTTTAATCCTCACCCAAGGATATTTTCCATTGATTTTTAAACAGTAGAAGGGAGGGAGGGAGGGAGCATGAGAGGGAGAGACAAAGAGACAGAGACATTGATGTGAGAGAGACACATCAGTTGGTTGCCTCCCGCACAACCCCAACCAGGGTCGGGGATCAAACCTGCAACCCAGGTATATGGCCTTGATTAGGAATCAAACCCATAACCCTTTGGTCTACAGGCTGATGATGCTCTAACCACTGAGCAAAGCTGGCCAGGGCTAGTTGGACTGCAGGTTCGATCCCAGGCTTGGTCGGGGTTGTGCAGGAGAGAGGCAACCAATCATTGTGTCTCTTTCACATTGATATTTTTCTCTCCCTCCCTCCCCCCCTCCCTCCCTTTCACTCTATCTAAATAAAATAAAATAAGTAAAGCCCTGGCCGGTTTGGCTCAGCGGTTGGAGCGTCTGCCTGTGGTACAGAGAGACCCGGGTTCGGTTCCCACTAAGGGCACGTACCTCGGTTGCAGTTTGTCCCCGGCCCTGGTTGGTCGTGCGGGTGGCAGCCACTCGATGTGTCCCTTCACGTCGATGTTTCTCTCTCTCTCTTTCTTCCTCTCTCTCCCTCACACTGTATCTGAACAAAAAATGGAAAAATGTCCTCAGGTGTGGATAAAAAAAATAAATAAATAAAATAAAATAAGTAAATAAATAATCGATGTTGTTTAGTACTTTTGCCTCGTACTATTTTAATCTATTTTGTGACCTTGTCTACCCATATCAATATAATTATATGTTTATCCATAACTTTCCTGTACTATTTTCTAAAACTTTTAACATATCATGCCATGTCAATTTATGTCCTCATGTAAAATTAACCTCTAAGATTATAACATTAAAAATCACTACTGTACTGCCCAGTCGATGTGGCTCAGTGGTTGAACGTTGACCCATGCACCAAGAGGTCACCAGTTTGATTCCCAGTCAGGGCACATACCTAGGCTGTAGGCCAAATCCCCAGTGGGGGACATGCAGGAGGCGGCCAATTGGTGTTCTCTCTCATCGATGTTTTTTTTCTGTTTTTTTTGTTTTCATTTATCTTCAGATAGAGCTGGAGGGAGGGAGAGAGAGAAACATCAATGTGAGAGAGACACATCGACTGGTTGCCACCCACACAACCCCACCCGGGGCCAGGGACAAACTACAACCAAAGTATGTGCCCTTAGCGGGAACCGAACCCCGGTCTCTCTGGTCCATGGGCTGACGCTCTAACTGCTGAGCCAAACTGGCCAGGGCTGTCATCAATGTTTCTCTCCCCCCCCCCCCTTCCTCTCTTTCTAAAAATAAATAAATAAATAGATAATCACTACTGTACAAAGGTTGTAGGCATGAAATAATTTTACTAAATAAAATTTATATTGCCACTTAACTCCTGTTTTTCTTTAAACTACCTAACACATCTAACCAGTCATCTGCTAAGTTATGTTAATAACCAAATAAGAGAGAGGAAGAAAATCAGCAAAAGAATGAATTATGATATTGGGTTTTATTCCCTTGGTACCTTTAATAGGTTTGCTGTTGTTGAAGGCAAAGTGAACATTAGAAACAAAATTCTTACGACTGAAGCTATGCTGAATGATTCTTAACATATAGGATATTTGTAGCAACAAAATAGAAGTTTGAAATGTAGTTCTGTTTTCTTGATTATGTCATTACCACCCTTTCCTGACTTTTGGCCATGTTCTTCTGCATGCTTTAGTTTGTTCTTTGCATAAAAAATGTTATGAATTTCTATCTGCAGGAGAGTTATAAAGATCAGTTTGAAGTTATTAACACTTATAAAAGTATGATATAGCTTCAAGCCTAATAAGAGCTAGAAATTGATGGGAAAATTCTGAACAGGTAACAAGAAACCAGTAAATAAAAGCAATTATGTTGCCTGCTATTAAATAGAAAATTGAGAAAGTGCTCATTAGATTTAGAGATTTTATTTATTTGTTTTGTTTTGTTTCTGTTTTCCACTCTGGACTTTCCCCCTCCCCCCAAAGAAAATCATAAGTGGAAAAAAAAACAAAAATGTAGAGCATAGGTGCTTTTGTTGAAAAAAGGGTAGCATAGAACTCCCACCCTGTTGTCCCTAGACTGTTCCCCTGAGTAGATTATATATATATATATATATTTGCCCCTGAGTAGGTTTTTGGTTCATCAGAGCAATATATATATTTGTAAGTGTTTTGTATACATTAATGATGTTTGTTTATATGAGATTCATACTCTCAAAACTATGTTCAAATAAGAAATCTAACAGAGTAGTAGATGCTTGGTTTTTATTTACTATTTATTAGGGTTTTCTTTTAATTAAGACACATCAACTTTATTTCTTCAAAAAATTATTTTAAAAGTCCAATAGGGAAATGTTTTTACTGTTGACAGTATTACATATATCCCCCATTTCCCCTCCCCTTTCCTTCCTCCACCCCACCCCCACCCCACTCCAGGCTGTCATCACACTATTGTCAGTGGGCTACGCATATATACATATATGTTCTTTGGTTAATCTCTTCCCATCCCACCACCCCCCTCCCATCTGAGATCTTTCAGTCTGTTCCATTCCTTCATGCCTCTGGACCTATTTTGTTCCTCAGTTTATTTTGTTCATTAGATTTCACATATAAGTGAAATCATGTGATAATTGTCTTTCTCTGACTGGCTTATTTCACTTAGCATAATAATCTCCAGGACTATCCATGCTGTTGCAGAGTAAGAGATCCTTTTTTATAGCCTCATAGTATTCCATTGTGTAAATGTACCACAGCTTTTTATCCGCTCATCTACTGATGGGTACTTGAACTATTCCCAGATATTAGCTATTATAAATGATGCTGCTATGAAAATAGGGGTGCATGTATTCTTTTTGATTGGTGTTTTGGGATTCTTAGTATATATTTCCAGAAGTGGGATTGCTGGGTCAAAAGGCAGTTACATTTTTAATTTTTTGAGGAGACTCCATACTATTTTCCACAGCAGCTGCATTTCCACCAGCAGCATACTAGGGTTCCCTTTTCTCCACATCCTTGCCAGCACTTAATATTTGTTGATTTATTGATGGTAGCCATTCTGGCAGGTGTGAGATGACACCCCATTGTAGTTTTAATTTGCATCTCTCTGATGATTAGTGATGTTGAGCATATTTTCATATGTCGATTGACCATCTGTATGTCTTCTTTGGAGAAGTGTCTATTCAGGTCCTTTGCCCATTTTTAAACTGGATTGTCTTCTGGTGTTGAGTTGTATAGTTCTTTATATTTTTAAAATTAACCCTTTAGCCCTGGCCGGTTTGGCTCAGCGGTTAGAGCATCGGCCTGCGGTCTGGAGAGACCCGGGTTCGGTTCCCGCTAAGGGCACGTACCTTGGTTGCAGTTTGTCCCCAGCCCTGGTTGGGTCATGCGGGTGGCAGCCACTCGATGTGTCGCTTTCACGTCGATGTTTCTCTCTCTCTCTCTCTCTCCCTCTCCCTCTATCTGAACAAAATATCGAAAAATGTCCTCGGGTGAGGATAAAAAAAATAAATAAATAAATAAATAAAAATAAATAAAATTAACCCTTTATCAGATGTATCATTGGTGAATATGTTCTCCCATACAATGGATTCCCTTTTCATTTTGTTGATGGTTTCTTCTGCTATGCAAAAGCTTTTTAGTTGGATGTAGTCCCATTTGTTAATTTTTTTCCTTTGTTTCTCTTGCCCTAGGAGATACATCAGCAAAAAGTACTGCTACATGAGATGTCTGAAATTTTACTGCTTATGTTTTCTTCTAGGATTTTTACAGTTTTGCAACACATTTAAGTCTTTTATCCACTTTGAGTTTATTCTTGTGTATGGTGTAAGTTGGTCTAGTTTCAATTTTTTGCAGGTATCTTTCCAGTTTTCCCACCACTAGATATCGAAGAGACCATCTTCATTCCATTGTATGCTCTTGCCTCCTTTGTTAAATATTAATTTACCATAATGGCGTGGGTTGATCTCTGGGGTCTCTGTTCTGTTCCATTGATCTGTATGCCTATTCTTGTGCCAGTACCAGCCTGTTTTGATTACAGTGGCTTTGATATTCAGTATTGTGATCCTTCTGATCCTTCTAACTTTGTTTTTCTTTCTCAAGATTGCTGAGGCTATTCGGGGTATTATTTCATTCCATATAAATTTTTGGAATATTTGTTCCAGATCTGTGAAATATGTGTTGGCATTTTTTTTTTTCAATGAACAACTGACAGATTTATTACCAATGATCAACTGTGACTCTTTATTTTTTCATTTTTATTTTATTTTTTGTATGTGTCCCTAGCAGTAACCAAACCCAGGACTCTCCAGTCCTCAGGCCAATGCTCCAACCACTGAGCCAAACCAGCCAGGGCTTGTGTTGGCATTTTAATGGGGATTGCATTGAATCTATAGATTGCTTTGGATAGTATGGACATTATATTTATTTATTTAATCCTCACCCTAGGATATTTTTTCAAATATCTTCAGATAGAGTGAGAGGGGGGAGAGAGAGAAAGAGAGAGAAACATTGACTGGTTGCCTCCCACACAACCCGACCAAGGCCAGGGACGAACCACAACCGAGGTATGTGCCCTTGACTGAAATTGAACCCATAATTCACTGGTCTGTGGGCCGATGCTTTAACCACTGAGCCAAACCACCCAGGGCTCCTCCTTAAATTTTGAGCCCTGGGAACCTTCCTTGCATCACCATAGTCCTTGCATTGTTCCTGAACCAGAATCATTATTTCAGTGGGGTGTCCAAGGGATTTATGTGCCCAGTAAAACCTCGATTTACACCACTTCAGCTTTATTACTTTATTTTTCCCAGTCTAAGATTTAATTATAATTCATGTGTTGTGTTTGGTTCTCTAGATTCCCCTAAACTTACTGTCTCCTAGTCTTCATAACATTGAATATTTTGAAAAGTCTAAGACAACTAGAACACTGTGTGGATTATACTGTGTTCCTCCCACTGCTTCACATCAGGAGACACATAGTGTCAGATCAACCCCATTATTGGCATTGCCAATCTTGACACCTTATTTAAGGTGGTTACTGCCATATCTCATTTTAATGGGTACATTTTTTTCCTTTATAATAATAAACAAAATGTGGAGAGATTCTTGGAGACCATGAAAATGCCTTGCTCCTCAACAACCTTATAACCATTGGTTTTAACATCTTGTGATGAATCTTGCCTGAATGAATTTTTATGTTGTTAATTATCAGGTGGTGATATTCTGATAGTCATTGATTTTATTTTTCTATGTGAAAGATGATACGAGTACCAATGCTCATTTTCATGCTTAAGAAAGAAAACTTGCAAGTATTTATACATTTCATAAAACAAATGTTAATTAAAAATTTTTACTAGGGCAACAGTTAAACAAAGATAATCATTCAAAATTACAAACTTTTTAGCTTGTAATGGCTATATTCACAAGCTCTAGGGACAATCTTTGAAAACTGTGTCAAGATTTTCTTTTCAGAAATAAGAATTGTAAAGACAATTTCATGATGTAGAATACTATCTGATAGAGGGAACATTTTCCTCTTCTTATGCTTACCTTGTTGATATTTCTTTCACACTAGAATGCTATTAACATTGAGAGAGAGAGAGAAAGAAAACTCCCTGAGAAGCCTGCTCAAAATTACAATAAGGAAAGGGGAGTAAGCCCAGCTGGTGTGGCTCAGTGGTTGAGTGTCAACCCATGCACCAAAAGGTCACCAGTTCGATTCCCGGTCAAGGCACATGTCCAGGTTGTGGGCCCACTCTCCAGTGTGGGGCATGCAGGAGGTGGCCAGTGGATGTTCTTGCTCATCGATGTTTCTATCTCTCCCTCTCCATTCCTCTCTCTCTACAAATCAATAAAGAAAAAATAAAGAAAAATTAAAAATAGGAAAGGGGATTAAGACTAGAAGAATCTTATTAGGAGATGGGATATGGAGCATGTATGCAAACTGGCCCTTGAACTAATTTTTCGAAAAATAAATTTGTTGATTTGGGTTGCTTGTTGCTCATTTGCTTTTTAATATTAAGGCGGTGTAAAGCATTTGCAGCTGTAGAAACCCTTGAACCAAGTTACATTGCTGCCTTTCTGAAAATATTTTCACTGATTCAAAGCAAAAGCAGCCTTCTCCTAAGTTGTTTTTCCCTAGCTGGCAAAAACATTTTCATTTTCTTATTGACTTCAGCATAATGAGAATATTTACACCATAGCATCGTTAGCATGTTATAACAGTTTGTACTCGCTACTGTTTTCCTTGATCAAGTGAATTTAAGGAGTAGGCTTAAATTTTCAGGTAAAAGTTTTAAGTGTTTTGTCTTACGGGTTCTTGATAGTTGGCCCATTTGTCTTGCTAGTCTTATCTCCCATATACCCATCTCCAACAAATTCATACTTTTGATAATGCTGAGCTCCTGCCAGCTTCTCACTATTCCCCTTTACAGTGACTTACCCCTGAACATACTCCCTCTTCTTGGAATGCCCCCTTTCACTTGTTTATGTCCTGTTTATTATTCAAAACTCCAGTCTCTGGTTTCCTCTTTGGTTTTCTAGTTTGCAGTGAAAAATTTGTTTTTTAATTTTTTTTCTTTATTGTTTTTAGAGAGAAAGGGAGAGGGAGAGAGAGATAGAAACATCAATGAGACAGAACATCGATTGGCTGCCTCCTGCATGCCCCCCACTGGGGATCTGGCCCACAACCTGGGCATGTGCCCTGACCAGGAATCAAACTGGCCACATCTTGGTGCATGGGTCAATGCTCAACCACTGAGCCATACCAGCCAGGCTGAAAAATTAGTTTTTAAATAAATCTCTTCTGTGATAGCATATTATATCTTAAGTTTGACTAGATATTCACTATTTGAAGCAGTGAGTTAACATTAGGACATAAATCTATAAAAGATTGAGCATATAATAAACACTTATTTAATATATGTTGATTTTTCTTTTTTGCCTTTTTCCTGCTTAG
Source organism: Molossus molossus (assembly GCF_014108415.1). Classification (NCBI taxonomy): domain Eukaryota; kingdom Metazoa; phylum Chordata; class Mammalia; order Chiroptera; family Molossidae; genus Molossus; species Molossus molossus. The sequence goes on along the minus strand of NW_023425347.1, from coordinate 30,448,576 downwards.
GTCAGACAGTTAGATTCAGCATTGGAAATTTGTAAGGAAGAACTTGCTTTGCATTTGAATCAGTTGGAAGGAAATAAGGAAAAATTTGAAAAGCAGTTGAAGAAGAAATCTGAAGAGGTAAATGAATATTTTCTTTATATAAAGGATATTTTTCCAGTGATTTTTTTTTTTTATCCTCACCCAAGGAAATTTTTTTAATTTTTTGTTCAGATAGAGTAGGGAGGAAGAGAGAGAGAGAAACATCAACATGAAAGGTACACATAGAGTGGCTGCCTCCTACACGACCCAGTCGGAGCCGGGGACAAACTGCAACCAAGGTACGTGCCCTTAGTAGGAACCAAACATGGGTCTCTCTGGACCGCAGGCCGATGCTCTAACCGCTGAGCCAAACCGACCAGGGCTCAAGTGATTTCTTTTTGAGAGATTATTTTCCACATACTTTACAAGTACATCTTTATGTAGCTATTATAAAAAATATTTTCAATAAAATGTAAATTTTAATTTTATATTCTTTTGAAAATAAACACTATTTCAGTGCAACACAAAAATATGACACCTTAAAATTCTGATTCTTTTATATATTTTAGGGACTCTAAAATTATTAATATCACAGAATAATTCTAATATAGATGATTAATACTTAGAATATTGTTTTAGCCCTGGCCAGTTTGGCTCAACGGGTAGAGCACTGGCCTGCGGACCAGAGAGTCCTGGGTTCGGTTCCTGCTAAGGGCACGTATCTCAGTTGCAGTTTGTCTCTGGCCCTGGTTGGGTCATGTGGGTGGCGACCACTCAATGTGTCTCTCTCACATCGATGTTTCTCTCTCTGTCTCACTCCCGCTCTATCTGAAGATAAGTGTTTTATACTTAGAGGTATAAAATTCTTCAAATATTTTTCATTTTGTTTTGTTCCTTCTAGTTGTTTGAAGGATTGAGAATTAGAAGTTAACTTTGTTTATTGAGATGAGTTTCTCAGATACTAGAAAATTTTTCTTGAATTATCTCTGTTGTATCCTCATTGTCTACCTCTTTGTTTTCAACATAATAGTTTTGCTCAGTGGAATAAGCTTTGAAGAATTTCTTTATTTCTTTGTCAGCATTTATAATACAGGGGTGGACAAAAGTAGGTTTACAGTTGTGAGTATGTGAAACACTGAGTTTATTCTTGTATTATTATTTATTTATTACTATATTATTTTCCATATGAACAACTGTTGTAAACCTCCTTTTGCCCACATTAAGGTTTATATGTATTGAAACTTTAAATTCATGTTTAGAAACAGTCTCCAATAACTCTTTGTCAAATTGACTTGAATGTATTAGAAAGATCTAACCAGAAAAACAGAAGCTTTTCTATATCCTTAAAATGGAGGGAATTTTTTACAGAGAATTAGATACATAGGTGATGAAAGAATAGAAAAGCCAAACAAAGCATGCCGTGGTAACTCAGAGATTTTCATAAGCAGGGACCCACTTACTATCCTTAGAGATAGAGGAAACATCAGAAAGAGTTGATGTGACTGTAGTCTGGTAGCAGGGCTGCCTAGTTGAGCTAGAGTCACAGATAGAGTCTGTCTAGTAGAAACTGGGCTGTAGAGGAGAACTACTACTGGCTCCTCCCACTGGCCAAATATATATCCAGAAGGCAATTTCCTGCAATACAGAGTGCAGAGCAGGAGTTAAGCAGGGGTAGATCTAAGAACAAATACCTAGTCGACGGCACTCCGGACATAGACACATTACTTAAGTATATAACTTAAGAGGTTTAAAAAAAAAAAAGGAATCATTATATTTTGTTTTATGTGCTTGTTACATTTTATTTCTGTATTTTTATTTTTTATTTAGGTCTAGTTGATATACAATATTAATTATATGAGTTGCAGGTGTACAATATAGTGATTCAACATTTTTATACCTTATAATATGATCATCTCACTAATTCTAGTAATCTCTCTGTCCCTGTGCAAACTTATCAAATTATTTATTTATTTAATTTATTTATTTTTGTTACAGATGTTTCTCCTTTTCTCCCCATTGACACCCTCCTCCCGTTTCTGCCTCCAGCATTGTTGTCTATGTCCATTGGTTACACTTATGCATTAGTTCTTTGGTTTATCTCCCTCTTCCCCACACCCCCTCTTCTGAAGTTTGTCAGTCTGAACTCTACTTCTAGGTCTCTGGGTCTGTTTTGTTCAGCACCTTATAATATAACTTCTTTCTTCTTGACTTTAATTATAAAATAAGAACTCCTTTAGGAAAACCTTATTCTCTGAATATAATGTTAGTAGCAAATATAATCTAAAAACTATTTGTCTTATAGTATTTAGAGTAAAATTAAGTGAAAGTGAAATGGTAGTGCAGTGCAGTGCTCTGGTTAAGTTCTACGCTATATCTTGGGAGCTTTGCTCACCTGAATGTGCTTAATGACCAGAGAATCTACATCTAAACCCTTAATTTAACCATTACTCTGTATTTTTAAGCATGTGCAGCAAAAAAAATTCAGCACTCTTTTTGGGCCAACCATCTTGTGACCAGCCTCATTGTTTGACCTGGCCACATACCTACCAACTCCACCACTGTAACAATGGAATGGCACATATTGCTTCTGTAAAGTGACATCCTTCAGATGCTTGATGACTTTTCATATATGCATACACTTGATGGCCTGGGTAGTTCCTCAAGTGCTCTTAAAGTGAACGTGAACATTTGAACCTCTTGTTATACATGATTTTGTAGGGTTTTTTGGGTTAAGTAAATAGCAAACCATTTTTAGAGGTCAGCTCCCTCAAGCTGCTTACGAAAACAGCAATAAGAAATCTTTATTTATTTATTTATTTTAAAATACATTTTTACTGATTTTTTTAGAGAGAGAGAGAAACATCCATCGGCTGCTTCTGGCACGCCCCCTATGGGGGATCAAGCCTGAAACCCAGGCATGTACCCCAATCGGGAATCAAACGGGGACCTCTCAGTCCATGGGATGATGCTCAATCCACTGAGCCACACTGGCTGGGCAAAGAAATCTTTTAAAGATTTACCTATAATCCACTTTCTAATACTTAAGTTTTCACTTATCTATTTGCCTGCATGTTTTCATAATTACATTAATGAAATGTAATTCTATGTTTTCTTCCCCCCACTTAATTTCATTTCGTAGAATTTTATATTTGCTACTGTCTTTTAAATTGTGGTTTTATATGGTTGTATCACTTTAAATCAGATTGATATGTTATCACTTATTTAACCTTCTTTGGGGAACAGGTGAAGAATATTATAAAATACACATTAAATTATACTGCATTGTTTATATAATTGTAACAAATTTATTTTGGCAGATTTATTAGAATTTGGAAAACTGGGACAAAGGGCATTTTTATATAGGTGCTTAATAGGTGCTTTCAGATAACTTCAAAGGTATCTTTTAAAGCAGTTTGGGGGAACACAATATTCAAGTCCTAAATATTTAGAACAAATGATTATGATTTCTTAGTTTGTATTATTCCTTTATGTGTTTTTTGGACCATGAACATTTAAAAGTACATTCCTAGGATATCATTTTACAAACAATGGCAGCAATAGCAACAATAATGTAATAAATAGCACATAACACTTATGCAATGCTTTCATGGCTATAATTTATTATCAGTAAGGGGGAAAGATACATCAATGTGAGTATGGAGAAATCCATGGCTTCTTATGTTCTCTCCCTTCTTCCTAGGAGGGGTCACATACAATGTGCTTTTTCTGTAGCAATGAAATATGGTAATGTCTGCAGCATTTCTGCCCAGGGAAGCCTGCTTATGACTCAAAGACCAAGATTTCTTATGGGGAGCTGGTCACATAGGAACAGCCACATGTATCAAAGTTCCAAATTCACAGTTGGAAACCATGATTCAGTGCGCTAGCCAGGCAAAACAATTTCATGTCTTAGGGAATATCAAAATCCGCATTCCCACCCCAGAGCCAACTCTATAAGCAGTCCCTTCTAATATATCTTCTTATCAGAAAGATGGACCCTACCCTTTCACATAATAACCTCTAGCCATAAATACAGTTGTCCACATGACAAGTGGGATAATTATCTAGTAAGGCAGAAGCTTTGACATTTTGTTGCTTTTTATTTGCAACATGTCATTATAATGAGAAATGTATATATATATATATTTTAGGTATATTGTTTACAGAAAGAGCTAAAGATAAAAAATCACAATCTTCAAGAGACTTCTGAGCAAAATGTTATTCTACAGCATACTCTTCAGCAACAGCAGCAGATGTTACAACAAGAGACGATAAGAAATGGAGAGCTAGAAGACATTCAAACTAAACTTGAAAAACAGGTATATATTATTGATCAAAATTATTTTACTCGTATAAATAGAAATTTTACTATTTATAATACATTTTTGTTATATAAATTGTTGTTTAACCTCAAAGATTTTAAGAAACATCTGTATTAACATTGTAAAATGGATGAAGTTCTATTCCAGTGTAATGTGACCATGTAATACCATAGGCACATTTTGTCATTCCTTACAACTTAGTTATAATTTAGACTTCTTTTTCAATCTCTCCTTTCTTCTTGTACCTGAATATAATACCTATGTGAATCATCATACCTTCCAATTTCTTCTTTTTGGATCAGGACTTGTGATAATCTCTAAAGAAATGCCAAAGAAAAATCCCAAAGGATACTACTTATTTCTAAAAATAAGTTATTATTCCAAAGAAAGAATCCTAGGACATTTTATACTAGCATTTAATCTTTGCTCTTTCATTCATTACCAGATTCATCTGAATTCTTCAGATATTTCACATCTTTTGTTCTTTTTCTCTTTTTAAACTTTATTGAAACGTATAAATTAGAAAATGATGGTTCTATGTAATCTCACTCCACCTCACCTTTATGTCATTTGTACTTTTTATCTGTGTGTTCTGAATTCATCCTCAGCCTCTCAATGGAACTAAGAACCTCCTCTCAATACATTGAGATATATCAGGCAAGTATTACATATTTTCTTTTCTAAAGACATCACTCCTGTAACTCTCTAATCCCTTTTGTCATAGTCTAGACCCATTGCTTGATATGCCTGATTTATAGGTTTATCCTGAAGTATTTCTTCATTTCATCTGTGTTAGATTCCCACTTCCTAGATTCCTTGTTATTGATTCTGGATTTTGCAGGATTGATTATAATTCTTATTCCTTCTGGAGTGTTTTCATTTCTATAATGGTCTTATGGTTTTTTTCCGTTTGTTTCCTCCCTAAGACTGTTACTACATTTGTATTTTCATTTAATGATTTTATTTCTTCATGATATTTATTTTAAGAGATTTTTGTGTTTTTAAATTTTTCTTAAGGGTCTAAAGGAGTTTATATCTAAAAATTTCTTCAGTATTTGGAGTAAATTTTTTAGTGAAAATTTTTGTAGCTTTTGTTTATGTTCCACTATTCATAGGTTCTATGCTGTATTCTTTCAGATTATTGTTATTTTTTTAATGTTTTTTTATTGATTTTTTAGAGAGAGAGGAAAGGAGGAGACAGACATAGAAACATCCATGAGAGAGAAAGAAGCATCAACATTAATTGGCTGCCTCCTGCACACCCCCTACCCGGGATCAAGCTCTCAACCTGGGCATGTGCCCTGACTGGGAATCAAACCAGCAACCTCTTGGTGCATAGGTCAATGCTCAACCACTGAGCCACACCAGCCAGGCTATTTCAGATTATTACTCATCTTTAGATTTTTTTTTTTGCATTTATCCTCAGACAGAGAGGGAGGGAGAGAGAGAGAAGGAAGGAGAGAGAAGCACTGACGTGAGAGAGACACATCCAGTGGTTGCCACCCACACGACTCCATCTGGGGCCTGGGACAAACTGCAACCAAGGTACATGCCCTTAGCAGGAACTGAATCTGGGTCTCTCTGGTCCACGGGCCAATGCTGACCGCTGAGCCAAACCAGGGCTCATCTGTAGATTCTTTCTGCTTATGAGTGTGCTATCTAATTAAACACTGAGAGGTAGATTTATTCATGGTTCCCTTCCTTTTTTACCTGGGTACTATTTTAATTTTATTTTTGGAACTTGAGTTGGAGGGTTGGTTATTAATGGTTTATAATCTGTATTTAGTTCTTCAATGACAGGTTTTAGAAGAGCAGGGAGGAAATTAAGGTTATTGGCCAAAAATTAATGTTGAGATCACAGTCATGTAAATGTTCATTGAAAACATGGAGTGCCTGAGATTAATTAGGGAGAGAATATAGAATGAGGGGTGAGAAGATTAACTAGGACAGATCTCTGAGGGATGTGGTACGTGGAAGCCAAGTAAGCATTTCACAGAGTAGGGAGTGATAGTTGGTGTCATGGTCTGCTGCAGTCAATGTCAGATAAATTGAGGGTTGAGAAATGCTCATGGGAATTAGCAACATGGAGGTCATTGATGACAGCGCAGTTTCTGTAGAATGGCCAGATTGCTACATGTTAAGAAATGGATGAGAAGTGAGAATGATACAACAATTATAGAAAACTCTGAGAAGTTGGGCTCTGAAGAAGAGGAAAGAAAGGGAAGGAGGGGAGGTAGAGGGATGACGGAAAATTTTTTACTATAGGAAGGTCTTGAACATGTTTAAATGCTGATATAAAGAAACCAAAAGAGTCCGGCCCGTGTGGCCCAGTGGTTGAGCATTAACCCATGCACCAAGAGGTCGTTGATTCAATTCCTGGTCAGGACACATGCCCAAGTTGTGGGCCTGATCCCCACTGTGGGGCATGCAGGAGGCGGTCAATTGATGTTCTCTTTTATTGATATTTCTAGCTCTCTCTCTTTCTCTCACTTCCCCTCTAAACAATAAAGAAAAAAATTTTTAAAAGGAAGATATAGTCAGTAGTATGAGATTCCTGAGGAAGTGGATAGTAATTGAATTCAGAATACCTGTGAAGTAATTTGACTTGTATAGGAGGACGAATACCTCCTTCACTGGAGCAGAACAGAAGGAAGAATGAATAGGAGTAAATGCAAGTTATGTCGGGAGCAAATGCAACCTATAATGTTTGAGGGTAGATCAGAATCTAGGAATCTTTCACTGAATGAACCAGTTTGTGAAGAAGGAAAGGAACATTGTTTGATGAGAAGAAAAAACATTTCAAATGGGGATTATAAAAAGGATTTTTACTATTATTTTGTTCAATTTTTTTTCAAAGAAGTTCATCTTTATATTCTTTTTTAAAAATTTATCTTTAGCCCTGGCCGGTTTGGCTCAGCGGTTAGAGCGTCGGCCTGCGGTCCTGAGAGACCCGGGTTCGGTTCCCGCTAAGGGCACGTACCTCGGTTGCAGTTTGTCCCCGGCCCTGGTCGGTTGTGCGGGTGGCAGCCACTTGATGTGTTCCTTTCACATCGATGTTTCTCTCTCTCTGTTCCTCTCTCTCCCTCCCACTCTACCTGAACAAAAAATGGAAAAATGTCCTCGGGTGAGGATAAAAAAAAAAAAAAAAATTTATCTTTATTGTTGAAAATATTACAGATGTTTGTTCAATTCTTGTAAGTCTTATTTTAGTGTTATGATGTGGCCACTTCTATAAATATATATAGGAATAAAATACCTTTATTATTAAAATTTGTTTTGCTTTTATATATCAGAACATTATAGTAAGTCCTCATTTAACGTTGTCAATAAGTGCTATGACTTGAGGTGAAATGATGAATAAAGAAACCAATTTTAGCATAGGCTAACTGATATAAACAAGTTAGGTTCCTATGTACCTTATCAGTGTTGCAATGAAACAACGTTGAATGAAATGACTATTCAAGGACCTGCTGTAATTCCTGGTCTATACTTTGATTTTTGTAATACATCTTGAAACTGAATGGTGGGCTAGGCTACAAGTTTATATAAATATTTTCTTCTGAGAATATTGAGCTGTGACTGAATTAAAATACTTACTGAAAACTTCTTTACAAGGTATCAAAACTGGAACAAGAGCTTCAAAAACAAAGGGAGAATTCAGCTGAAAAGTTGAGAAAAATGGAGGAGAAATGTGATGCAGCCACACATGAAGCAGATTTGAAAAGGCAAAAGGTTATTGAGCTTACTGGTACTGCCAGGTAAAATGAATATGATAGTTTTTATTTATCTTCCTCTTTCAATATCAATAGAATCTGAGTTTTAGTATCAGATAATGTTCAGTGAAGCTTTTGCTTGAGGAAATAATTTCTCTATTGTTTGTGTTTCTGTGGTGTTTTGTTTGTTCCTCCCTTATAACCCTTCTACTATAAGTTCCTTAATACCAGGATAATATGTGGTTTATTTTAAGGGTCTTCCCACAACAATTAGCATAATTCCTTGTATCTCATAGGCACTCAGCAACTGTCGTAGTGAATTAAACTGTGGAAAACATTAAAAGTTGCAGGCAAAGATGTACTCATATATAGAAATGGGGTCGAATTGTTTATGGGAAGGAGTAACTTAATAGAATAAAGTAATGGTTCTCCACCTTGACTGAACATTAAAATCACCTGAGGAGCTTTACAAAGTATTGATGCCTAAGTCCCACCTCTAAAGATTATTATTTATTTTGTCTGGGCTGGGTCTAAGCATCAGTTAGTCAAGAAAGGGACTCATGCCCTGGCCGGTTTGGCTCAGCGGTTAGAGCGTTGGTCTGCGGTCCAGAGAGACCGGGTTTAGTTCCCACTAAGGGCGCATACCTCGGTTGCAGTTTGTCCCTGGCCCTGGTTGGTCATGCGGGTGGCAGCCACTCGATTTTTTCTCTCTCTCTCTCTTCCTTTCTCTCCCTCCCACTCTACCTGAACAAAAAAATGAAAAAATGTCCTTGGGTGAGGATAAAAATAATAAAAAATAAAAAAAGAAAGGGACTCATGAGCTGAAAGCTATATCCAGATTCCCCAGACCTCTTCTACTATGACAAGAGTTGACATAATTAGTAATATGGTCATAATTAGCCCACCATTCTACCAATAGGAGGGAAGAGTTAACCTGTGCACTTGAACTAAAACCATATGTCACCAGGCTTTCTCTCCCCTGCCCACAGGAATGAGTATAGGGCCTTTGTGCCTTGAGTAGCAACTTGCTTCCCCAAATGTTCTCAACTCTCTCAGCAGGGTCAAGAGGGTGTTCTGTGTTTAAGACTAAGACTACAGTTCTTCAGGCCATCTGTCTTTTTTGACTGGTGTCCATCCACTAACACAGCCTCACCGCCAGTGTGTACCATAACTCCTCAACGATTAATCATGTTATAACTTTATCCTTGCATATGCAAAACACCACTAGAAGCTATAGGTTTTCAGGTCAACCCTCATCTCCTGTATATACTAACCTCTCCATGTACTCTATTTCCTTCTCCCATCTCATTCCACCTCCTAAAAGACTTCCACTGTGTCCTCTGCCTCTGAAATTCATAGTCCATCCTGAGAGACATTGCCTATATTCTTTTTTTTTTTTAATCCTCACCTGAGGACATTTTTCTATTTTTTGTTCAGATAGAGTGGGAGGGAGAGAGAGGAAGAGAAAGAGAGAGAGAAACATCGACATGAAAGAGACACATCAAGTGGCTGCCACCCGCACAACCCAACCGGGGCCGGGGACAAACTGCAACCGAGGTACGTGCCCTTAGCGGGAACCGAACCCGGGTCTCTCCGAACCGCAGGCCGACGCTCTAACCGCTGAGCCAGACTGGCCAGGGCCATGGCTTATATTCTTGACTTCTTTTCTCTTGCTATAATAGAAATAGGACTCTTCTCTGAGGACATTGCTTCTTTCCCTGAAGTGCTCTAAAGTAAAAACTTTTCTCCACAGTTCTTTTGCCACAGGGTCAAGATGTGGAATAGTATACCATACTCCATGAACTTCATGTCATCAGATCATATCATCCCTTACTTTTGCTGACACATACAGGCCACCTGACTTACTTTTGCTCTCTCTAAAACCAGTGCTGTCATTACTCTTGGAGATTTTAATATAGTATATTTATCCAGCTGATCCTCTGACACCTTAGCCTCATTTTTAAAAATTCTTCTCTATTGATCCTGATCTCTATCATACCTCAGCCACTCACTCACATGATTTGCCCTCAGTCTTGTCATTTATATTTCAACATAATTTGAATATTATGCATCTACCCAATATTATCCTTATTTCTCTTTTTTTTTATCCTCACCCAAGGACATTTTTCCATTTTTTGTTTAGATAGAGTGGGAGGGAGAGAGAGAGAGAGAAACATCGACGTGAAAGGGACACATTGAGTGGCTGCCACCCGCACGACCAACCAGGGCCAGGGACAAACTGCAACCGAGGTACGTGCCCTTAGTGGGAACTGACCCGGGTCTCTCTGGGCTGCAGGCCAACGCTCTAACCGCTGAGCCAAACCATCCATGGCGCTTATTTCTCTTTTAATATTCCAAATTCAACAATCCTTTGATCTTACCAATACCTCTAATCCATCAGTTCCACCACTATCTTATTCCCTGATGTCCTCTCTTCTCTCTTTACCCAGCTTAAATTCTTGTTAGTCATTTAAAATCACTGATTTGTATACACCCACAATTCCTTTAACTCTCTCTTACTTTGTGGTACATAGCCTAAAAACCAACTCAGACTACTCCATGTTTGCATCTTTGCAGAGGCTGGAGAAAATCTAACCACACTGGCTAGTCTTTCTTTAAAATCATAACTCTAAACCTTAAGTGTTGCCTCAGCTGGTTTTATCTCAGTGGTTAGAGCATTGGCCTGTGGACCAAAGAGTCTCAAGTTCAATTCCAGTCAAGGGCACATACGTCAGTTCAAACCTCGGTTCAGTTCCCGGCCCTGGTCGGGGTTGTGCAGGAGGCAACCAGTCAACATGTCTCTCTCACATCAATGTTTCTCTCTCTCTCCCTCCTTCCCTCCCACTCTATCTGAGGATAAATGGAAAAAAATATCCTAAAACTTAAGTGTTCCTTAAATGCAATCTGGCAATACTCTTCTACCTTTGCCTTTTCTTTCAAAATTCCAACAACCCCTCCCCAATCTTGCTTTTTGTTTCACAGAGAAAATAGAAGTATTTATTTCTTTTCTCACCCTTACAATTTGACTTCTTAATTATAAACTAGATAATTAAACTTCATAAGAAAGATGCACCCTCGTTCCAAGAAATCTCTTTATGAAGCAGGATTTTCCGTTTCTCTGTTCTTACTATCACTTCTTTCACTTGTGGAACTACAACTTATAAAACTGTTTTTCTTGCCCAAAAGGAATTAGAGTTGAAATATATCTGTTATATATCTCCTTGAATATGGTTTAGCAATAAAATATCTTCAGGTAAAAAGAAAGGAAACTGATTTACTGAACACTTTTTGTGTGCCAGGCAGTGTGCTAGGTAAACACATTAACTCAATCTTGACAACAGCCCTATCAGATTTTATTATCCCAGTTTTTAGAATAAGGAAGCTGAAACTCAGAGAAGTTAGGATATGAGATGCACAGTTTAGATGTGCTCTAAAACCAGGTGTTTTCTGTTATACCACCACTGAAAGGTTCTTCTGGTATTATATGGAAATGTCGCTGTATATGAATGATTCTAACCCTATTCTCTTAGTGCTGAAATTATGTAGCACTTATTAGGTTTCTCAGACTGCCTCACTACCTATTTGAAAATCTTTTTTACATTTGAAAAAGCCAGAGAGTATCAGCTACTGTGTTCTAAACGTTGATTAGTATTTTTACATAATTCTTCTTTTGGCCCTGTGTCCCTTCTCAGACTTGATTGTTCACAATAACTCTGCGACTCTAAGGTGAAGTATTCCTGAAAAAACTGTTGTAAAATTTTGAAAGTTATGGGGAAATTTATAGTATTGGATTATTTATGTAATAGTTAAAAAATCTTAAACCCTTAAATATTTGTTATATTATGGTAATGCCTCATTTACATTGCATCAGGAAATAATACATAGTTGCCCATGAATAAAGAAATAAGAGCCCTGGCCGGTTTGGCTCAGCGGTTAGAGCGTCGGCCTGCGGTCTGGAGAGACCCGGGTTCAGTTCCCGCTAAGGGCACGTACCTCGGTTGCAGTTTGTCCCCGACCCTGGTTGGTTGTGTGGGTGGCAGCCACTCGATGTGTCCCTTTCAGGTCGATGTTTCTCTCTCTCTCTCTCCCCCCCTCCCACTCTGTCTGAATAAAAAATGGAAAAATATCCTTGAGTGAGGATTTAAATAAATAAAGAAATAAATAAAATCAGTGGGGCCCTGGCCAGTTTGGCTCAGCGGTTAGAGCGTCGGCCTGTGGTCCGGAGAGACCCGGGTTCGGTTCCCACTAAGGGCATGTACCTCGGTTGCAGTTTGTCCCCGGCCCTGGTTGGTTGTGCGGGTGGCAGCCACTCGATGTGTCCCTTCACGTCGATGTTTCTCTCTCTCTCTCCCTTCCTCTCTCTCCCTCCCACTCTATCTGTACAAAAAATGGAAAAATGTCCTCGGGTGAGGATAAAAAATAAATAAATAAATAAATAAAAATAAAATAAAATCAGTGGGAAGGGCGGGTTAGGGGGGAAGAGATAAACCACAGAACTTATATGCATGTATGCATGACCAATGAACATAAACAACAAAGCTGGGGATGGGGTGGGTGCGATGGGGAGGAGGGTGTCAATGGGGGGAAAAGGAGAAACATCTGTAACAAAACAAATTAAAATAAATGAATAAATAAGTAAGTAAATAAAATCAGTGGGAAAATATCCTTGGGGGTGAAGATTAAATAAATAAATAAATAAATAAATAAAATAATAATTTTTCTGCAACTTCTTTTTTTTTTTTTTCCTTTATTGATTTTTTTTTTTTATCCTCACCCGAGGACATTTTTCCATTCTTTGCTCAGGTAGAGTGGGAGGGAGAGAGAGGAACAGAGAGAGAGAGAGAAACATCAACGTGAAAGGAACACATCGAGTGGCTGCCACCCGCACGACGGGGACGAACTGCAACCGAGGTACATGCCCTTAGCGGGCACCGAACCCGGGTCTCTCAGGACTGCAGGCCGACGCTCTAACCGCTGAGCCAAACTGGCCAGGGCTTTATTGATTTTTTTAAAAATTTATTCCTGCAACCTCTTTGCTGACAAGTTGTCATCTCTTAGTTACTGTATGCCATCCTCTTTCGATTGTTCTTTTTAAATTATATTTTATGTCCACTCTAACATAAGAAAAGAATTAATCAAGAGAAGAACAATTTACCTAGGATTTTAGACATGTGAAAGGGTCATTAGTACTTATCTAATCTAATAGTTCTTAACTTTGTTGGGTTATGGACATATTTGAGGATATGGATCATTTTCTATACATAGACATAACATGTGCATATATAATTGTGTAAATTATTTCATGGTTTTTAAAGTTTTCCTCAGGTTCATTTATGGACATTGAAAAACACCTCTTAAATACAGTTTCGTCTAAGTTGCATTTAGAAAACAAATCCTCCAACTTGCAAACTCAGTTTATGAAATGTCAGAGACCAAAAGAACTACAACAGCAACAACAAAAATGCTGATGCAGAGGAACATCAGCTCTGCCCATTATTGTGGATGACATTAACAATTGTTTAATTAGTGAATATCACTTTGGAATTACCAGCAAATTGACTTAAAACTTCCTTCACTGTATTGCTTAGCTGATAAGTAGCCAAATTTCCATAGTGGAATAAGCCCAGGACTGCCTGAAAGTTAGTCAGCTTTCACTTGTATTATCCTAGGCCAGCGATTTTCAACTGATGTGCCGCAAGAATTTTTAAAACTTGCAATACCTGACTATTTAGTCAGGGGCACTGACCTCTTTTCCCTTAGACTGTCAAATTTAAAAAAAAATAGCAACAACCAACACAATAGCCATCCAGTGTGAGTATACCTATTTTTTTGTCAGACTGGCGAAAAATATATTTTTGGTGTGCCATAGAATTTTAGTAATTAGTTTATGTGTGCCATGAGATAAAAAAAAGATTGGATATCGCTGTCCTAGACAGTTCACTTAATCTACCAGTTCATCATCTGTAAAGGAAGGAACCTAAGAATTTCTAGTCCCTTTTAAAGCTAAAAGGAACATTAAAAGAAATGTATGAGCCCAGCTGGTGTGACTCAGTGGATTGAGCATCATCCCATGGGCTAAGAGGTCCTGATTTGATTCCTGGTCAGGCCATATGCCCGGGTTGTGGGCTTGATTCCCAGTAGGGGGCATCCAGGAGGCAGCCAATTCTCTCTCACGCTGATGTTTCTATTTCTCTCTCCCTTCCTCTCTCTCTAAAAAAATCAATAAAAACATTTTTTAAAAAGTAATGTCTGAGTAAAAATGACATCTTGGCTTTCCTGTGATTTAAGATTCTCACTAGACATTTTGCTGATGTTTGTCCTTATATAACTTGAAAGTTTTGTTTATTCAGAGACAAAACAGTTGGTTTTTAAGTTTCCAAATTATCATTTGTTTTATTTTTTTGTTTTTTAATTAGGCAAGTGAAACTTGAGATGGATCAGTACAAAGAAGAGCTGTCTACAATGGAAAAAGAGATAATGCACCTAAAACGAGATGGAGAAAATAAAGCAATGCATATCTCTCAGTTAGACATGATCTTAGAACAGACAAGGACAGAACTAGATAAGAAAACAAATGCTGGTAAGCAACAGGTTAGCTGAACTTAATTGTCTGTGTATTTATATTTAAAGAAGTGGAATAAAGTAAGAATTTGGGATGGCGGGGTTGAAAGGGACAATGAATAGTCAGTATCTTGCCTCTGGTAGATTAATTAAATTGAATATTCTTGATTTTTTTTTTTTTTTATCCTCACCCGAGGATATTTTTCCATTTTTTATACAGATAGAGTGGGAGGGAGAGAGAGGAAGGGAGAGAGAGAGAGAGAAACATCGACGTGAAGGGACACATCGAGTGGCTGCCACCCGCGCGAGGGACAAACTGCAACCGAAGTACGTGCCCTTAGCGGGAACCGAACCCGGGTCTCTCCGGACCGCAGGCCGACGCTCTAACCGCTGAGCCAAACTGGCCAGGGCTGAATATTCTTAATTATAATTATTTATAAAGTTCTAAAAGTATTCTCTTGTGTTAATAGTGAAGGAGTTAGAAAAGTTACAGCACCACACTGAAACTGAACTAACAGAAGCCTTGCAGAAACGGGAAGTACTAGAGACTGAACTACAAAATGCTCATGGAGAATTAAAAAGTACTTTAAGACAACTCCAGGAATTGAGAGATGTGCTACAGAAGGCTCAATTATCATTAGAGGAAAAATACACCACTATTAAGGATCTCACAGCTGAACTTAGGTGAGTTAGATACTAAGAAATGATATCATAATTACAAGTATTTCACTTTATTATTCTGAATCCTTGAGTCATACAACAAAATTTGTTGTTGAAGTCTAGATGTCTAAACTTTTCAACTGGTTCACTGTGGCTCTTAATGGTCAGCATATTTCATGCTTCATCTAATAAACTCAGCAGTTGCTGTTGGCTAATATTTTATTCTTGGTTTTTGAACCATTTTATACTACCCACTCCTATATTCAAGTGATAAAAAATGATTGGACTAACATACAGCAGTGGTTAATAGCAAAATAATATTAATAACAACAATATTTTTCTTTGTATTAAGCCCTTATTTTGTGTCACTGCTATGCCAGGGACTTCATATATGATCTTTACTCATTTCTTTGTAACAAACCTATCAGGTACATATAACACCTTTTTTTTTTTTTTCTTATGTTTTTAATTTATTTTTTAGAGAGAGAGGAAGGGAAAGAGATAGAAACATTGATGTGAGAGAGAAACAGCAATTGGCTGCCTCCTGCACGCCCCCTACTGGGGATCAAGCCTGAAACCCGGGCATGTGCCCTGATCAGAAATCAAACTGGGACCTCTTTAGTCCATGGGACAAAGCTCAATCCCTGAGCCACACTGTCTGGGCCATATATAACCTTTTATCCTTGAGAAAACTGAGGCTCGAGAAAATTAAGTAAAATGCATAAAGTCAGGTAGAAGGTTCAGAGAAGAGAATTAAACACAAGTCTGTCCAACTCTAAAATGTAGGTTCTTAGATTAACAGCTTAATTCACCACATCTATGGTGAGTGGGATTGGAGAGCCAAACCAGAGCCAAAGTGTAGGAAATAGATTCTGAAAAGGAAGACAGAATTACAACCCAGGATGTGAAATGTGGAATGAAAGAATAGGATAGAGAGCATCAAGATGACCCAGAAACTTAGATGTATCTCATGATTTATTGTAGGACCCCTTTCTCTTTTCTATCCATAAAATCATTTTGTTGTTGTTGAATATGTGGGCTGTTTTCATTTTATTTTTTTTATTTTTTTCTTTATTGTTGAAAGTATTACCGATGTCCCTCCTTTTTTCCCCCACTGATACCCTCCCCCCACCCCACCTTCACTGCTCTGTTGTCTGTGTCCATTGGTTATGCATATACCCACAAACTCATTTTTAGTAAATTTTATGTAGCTTTAAATAGTATGTGTCAGACTTTCAAACCCCTCTCTCCAGTAATAACTTATTCCCCAAACTCCAGACTCAAATATCTAATGACTTAACTTGTTATCTCCACTTAGATTTTTTTTTTTATCCTCACCTGAGGATATTTTTCCAGTTTTTTTTTGTTCAGATAGAGTGGGAGGGAGAGAGAGAGGGAGAGAGAGAGAGAAACATTGACGTGAAAGGGACACATCGAGTGGCTGCCACCCGCACAACCAATCCGGGCCGGGGACAAACTGCAACTGAGGTATGCACCCCTAGCGGGAACTGAACCCAGGTCTCTCTGGACCGCAGGCCGACACTCTAACTGCTGAGCCAAACTGGCCAGGGGTCCACTTAGATATTTTTAAGAGGCTTCTTAAACTTGGCCAAATCAGAACTCTTTTTTTTTTCCTTGCCCTTCCTCACTATCACACAATAGCTCAAACTAGAAATCTATGATTATTTATCTCTTTCTCTTCCTTTTTTCATTTAATCTATTAGCCAGTCATGTCAACTCTATTTCCAAAATATATTCTGAAACCTATTGATTTCTTGGTCTCTTTTCTATCACCACCTTAGCACAAACCATCATCATCTTTTATCTGATCTGTTGCTGTAACTTCCCAACTGGTTTCCCAGTTTAAATTCTTGACCCTCCCCACAATCCATTCTCCACAGAATGGATTTAAGTTATGGTTTAAACATCAATCAGATTATATTACTCCCCTACTTAATGGCTTCCCAAAAGATTCACAATGAAACCCAAAGTACTTGGGGAAATGTAAATCAAAACCACAATGAGATACCACTTCACACCATAATGTGGGGGTGGCCATAATAAAAACAAACAAATGAACAAACAAAAACCAAAAAAGAAAATAACAAGTATTAGCAAGTGGGTGGACAAATGGGCATGCATTGTTGGTAGGAAGTTAAAACAATATAGCTGCTGCACAAAACAGTTTGACAGTTCCTCAAAAAGTTAAATATAGAATTATTATAAAACTCAGTAATTTCACCCCTAGGTTTGTACCTAAAATAATTGAAAACAGGTGTTCAAACAAAAATTGTGTACAAATGTTCATAGCAGCTCTTCGTAATAGCACTAAGTGGAAACAACCCACATGTCCATCAATAGTTGAATGGATAAACACAAAGTGGTATATCCATACAAGAAATATTACTCAGCCATGAAAAGAAAGTAGTGATACATACTACAACATGGATGAACCTTGAAAACATTATTTTGAATGAAAGAAATCAGATACATAATTGAATTTATAAGAAATTATCCAAAATTAACAAAACTGTCGAGATAGAAGGCAGATTAGTAGTTGCCAGAAACGAGGGGGAGGAAGAATAGAAAATAACTACAAATGGGTATGGAGTTTTCATGTGAAGTGATGAAGAAGTATTGGAAATAGATAGTGGCGATGGTAACACAACATTGTGATTGTACTTTTAATGTAACTTTAAAGTGGTTAAAATGATAAATCTTATGCTATATGTGTTTTATCACACATTTTTAAAAATCCAATGTCCTTATTCTGGAATATAAAACCCTACATTACAAGGTTGTTGTCTACTTCTCTGGCCTCATTTCATACTGTTCTCTTTGTTCTTGGCCTTTTTATTTTACTTAAAACTTACTTAAAAGTTTTTTCCCACCTTCCAACTTTGCCATAGCTGTTTCTATGGCCTGAAATAATGGTTCTAAGGCCAGCTTCTTGCGCTTCACATTACCTCAGAGTGCCCTTCCCTGACCACATTCTCTAAAGTAGCCACCCAGTCACTATTTCATCACTATTTAGTGTTCTAACATAGCACTTTGTATTGTGATATTTTTCTTGTTGAGTTGTTTATTATTTATAATTCATCTTCTCTCCTGGACCTATTAGAATATAAGCTCCATGTGATGAGGGACATCTGTCTTGTTGACTGTTAAGTCCACCGTATGTAGAACCTTGACATGTAGGAAGCATCCAGTAAATGTTTGCTAAATGGTTAAGTGAACGAGTGGATGAAAGAAGTAAAAATGAAATAAAATTCTAGCAAATAGCTGAATTTTGGAAGCTCAACTATTTGCATAGACGCAGTGAGAGTTATCTTTAGAATTCATTTCATATTACTTTTAGAGTATTAGTTTAGCCTTGTATTTTATAACTTTTGACTTTTAAGAGAATAATAAACAGCTCATTAAAGAAGTTCAGAATCTTTTATATATATATAAGTACTTTATTCAATATTGTTTCATATTTAAGACTGGAAAACCATTTGAAGATTTTCAAGGTCAATACAACATTTTCAGGCTTTGTCATATCAGAACTTAGAGTTCAAATTAAAATTCTCTGATCACAGGCTTCAGAGTGGTAAAAGTATTAAAATTGGTTAGTACTAAGTATTTTTATAATGCAAAATTATATATAAATTAGGGTTTAAGAGGATGAGAACTTATAAAATATATAATATATAAAATAAATACATAAAATGCATTTATATTTATAAAATATTTCTGTAGTAGACTTTATTACTTCACTATATGTAAGGCATCATTTTGAGTAAAATTCCCATGAAAAACACAATGGTCATTTACTGAACTGTGGATATTAGGGATACCAACCATCACATTCAATTGTAATAAACTCACAGCTGTTACATAGAAAAGACTTTTAAACCCTCCCTTGATCTATAGATGAAAAAATACGGATTTTTTTTTTTTATTCTTACCCAAGAACATTTTTGCATTCATCTTCAGATAGAGGGGGAGGGAGAGGGAGGAAGAGAGAGAGAAACATCGATGTAAGAGAAACACATCTACCGATTGCCACCCACACAACCCCCACTGGGACCAGGGACAAACTGCAGCCGAGCTATGTGCCCTTAGTGAGAACCAAACCCAGGTCCCTCTGGACCGCAAGCCGACGCTCCAACCCCTGAGCCAAACCGGCCAGGGCAAAATACAGATATTTAAAAAAAATTCTTATACTGCCCTGGCTGGTTTGGCCCAGCAGTTAGAGCATTGGCCTGCGGTCCAGAGAGACCTGGGTTCAGTTTCCACTAAGGGCACGTACCTCGGTTGCAGTTTGTCCCAGCCCTGGTTGGGTCATGCAGGAGGCAGCTACTCGATGTGTCCCTTTCACGTCGATGTTTCTCCCTCTTTCTCTTCCTCTCTCTCCCTCCCACTCTATCTGAACAAAAAATGCAAAAATGTCCTCAGGTGAGGATAAAAAAAAATTCTTATACTGATTTTATCTTATTCCCTGGGAGTGCTTTAACATTTAGCTTAAACTGTCTACCACAGTAGAGTTTAAGTTAACTTTTACCTTTTTAGAATAGTCTATTAAACTAATTATATTAATATCGATCATTTTTCTTATACATTATTACTTTAATTTGAGCCCTTTCAATCTGAAATAATTGCATACATCCTGTCTCTTTTAACTATAGGAAAGGTAATCCAGATGACTTAATTTTTAAAAACTATAATATTTCTAGTAATTGTGCTGATCTTTGTCTTTTGATAAATTTCAGAGAGTGCAAGATGGAGATTGAAGACAAAAAGCAAGAACTCCTTGAAATGGATCAGGCACTTAAGGAGAGAAATTGGGAGCTAAAGCAAAGAGCAGCTCAAGTTGGTTTTCTTAATTATATTTTAATGAAATTTTCTTTTAAAATACAATCACACAGTGTTTCGAAGGTCACACTTTTTGATAAATGGACATTTTTATAGCATATTTGGTTTTTGTGTACATAATATTTTGGAAAAATTAGAAATATATCTTTCTTTGTTTTGCTATTTTTACAGCAAAGGTGTTTTTTCGTTTTAAAATAAAGGTGCCTTAGTATCTGAACCTTTTAATCTCTTACATTACTGTATATCGGGGAAAATGGGATTAAAGGAGTTAACTTGGTCATCTAATGTTTGTTGGAGGAGCAAAAATATTCAGAAGGTATTATTTATCAGCATCTTTTTTGAAGACTTTATTTTTTAGAGCAGTTTTAGGTTCACAGCAAGATTAAGGTGAAGGTACAGAGATTTCCCATATACCCCCTGCACCCACATTGCACAACCTTCCCCATTACTAATATTCCCTACCAGAGGTAGTACCTTTGTTATAGTTGTGAACCTACATTGAGGAACCATAATCTCCCAAAGTCAAAGTTTACATTACAATTTACTCTTGGTGTTGCACATTCTCTGGGAGGAATGTATGATAGGTATCTACCATTATAGTATTTTCACTACACTAAAAATCCTCTGTGATCCACCTATTCTTCTCTCTCCCCAACCCTGGAAACCACTGATCTTTTTATTATCTCAATAGTTTTGCCTTTTCCAGAATATAATATACATATATAGTTTGAATCCCAGTATATAGCCTTTTCTGATTGGTTTTCTTCAACTAGTAATATACATTTAAGGTTCCTCCATGTCTTTTCATACCATGACAGTTTATTTCTTTTTGGCAGTGAATAGTATTCCTATTCTGGATATACTGCAGCTTATTTATCCATTCATCTATTGAAGGCTGTCCTGGCTGCTGCCATGTTTTGGCATTTATAAATAAAGCTGCTATAAACATTTGTGTGTAGCTTTTTGTATTGACATAAGTTTTCAGCTCCTTTGGGTAAATACCAAGGAACATGATTGCTGGATCATATGGTAAAGTGTATGTTTAATTTTATAAGACACTTCCAAACGGTTTTCCAAAGTGGCTGTACTATTTTGCATTCCCACCAGTAATGAATGCAAGTTCTTGTTGCTCCACATGCTGGCCAGAATTCAGTGTTTTCAGTGTTTCAGACTTTGACCATTCTAATAGTGTGTAGTGTTTTCTCCTTGTTTTAATTTATATTTCCCTAATGACATGATATGGAGCATCATTTCCTATGCTTACCTGACATCTGTTTATCTTCTTTGGTAAGGTATCTTTTATTTTTTAATTGTTTATATATATATATATATATATATATATATATATATATATATAAGATTTTTACATTGATTTTTAAACAGAGAAGAAGGGAGAGGGAGAGAGAGAGACAAATACTGATGTGAGAGCCAAATATCCATCCCCTACCCTAGCCCACAGCCTGGGCATGTGCCCTGACTGGGAATCAAACTAGCATCCTTTCAGTGCACTGGATGACACCCAACCAACTGAGCTACACTGGCCAGGGCATGTTGTTTGTTTTTTATCGTTGAGTTTTAAGAGTTCTTTGTATATCTTGGATACTGTCCTTTATCATATTTGTCTTTTGCAAATATTCTCTTAGTTTATAGCTTTCCTTCTCATTCTTTCAACATTAACTTTCACAGAGTAGAAGTTTTCATTTTAATGAAGTCCAGCGCATTGATTATTTCTTGGATTGTGCCTTTGGTGTTTTATCTAAAAAGTTGTATTGGGGTGGGGGGGGGAACATCTGTAACAAAATTAATTAATTTAAAAAAAAGTTATAGCTGTACCCAAGATCATCTAGGTTTTCTTCTATGTTATCTTTTAGGAGTTTTATAGTTTTGCAATTTACATTTTGGTCTGTGATCCATTTTGTGTTAATTTTTTTTTAAGGGTGTAATGTCTGTGTCTAGATTCTTTTACTTATTCATTTATTTATTTTTTAGAGAGAAAGAAACATCAGTGTGAGAGAGAAAAATCAATTAGTTGCCTCCTATATGTGCCCTGAACTGTGACTGAACCTACAACCTAGGTACGTGGTAGTACGTGCCTGACCTGGCATCAAACCCACAACCTTTTGGTGTTTGAGTCGACGTTCCAATCGAGTCACCTGGCCAGGGCTAGATTCTTTTTTCTTTTCCTTTTTTTTTTTTTAAAGATTTTTAAACTATGTATTTATAGATTTTTTGAGAGAGAGAAACATCGATCTGCTGCCTCCTGCATGCCCCCTACTGGGGATCGAGCCTGCAACCCAGGCATGTGCCCTGACCAGGAATTGAACTGGGACCTCTCAATCTATGGGACAACGCTCAATCCTCCCAGCTACACCAGCTGGGCAATCTTTTCTTTTTTTGCATGTAGATATCCAGCACCATTTGTTGAAAAGACTATCGTTTCTGCATTTTATTTCTTTCACGCCTTTGTCAAAGATCAATTGACTATATTTATGTGGGTTTGTTTCTGGGCTCTATTCTGTTTCATTGATCTATCCACCTATTTTTTCACCAGTACCACACTGCCTTGATTAGTGTAGCTTTATAGTAATATGTTTTAACAATATTGAGTCTTCCTACCCATGAACATTGACTCTTTAATTCTTTGATTTCTTATATTGGAGTTCTGTAGATTTCCTTATATAGATCTTGTATATTTTGCCCTGGCTGGTTTACTCAGCGATTAGAGCGTCAGCCTGTGGACCAGAGAATCCCCAGTTCGGTTCCCGCTAAGGGCACGTACCTCAGTTGCAGTTTATCCCCGGCCCCGGTTGGGATCATGTGGGTGGCAACCAGTCAATGTTTCTCTCTCTTTCTTTCCCCCCTCTCTCCCTCCCTCTCTATTTGAAGATAAATGCAAAAATGTCCTCGGGTGAGGATAGATCTTGTGTATTTTGTTAGATTTACACCTAAGCATTTCTTTTGTGGGGGTGCTAATGTAAATGATACTGTGTTTTGTTTTGTTTTCTAAATTTTTTTCTCTATTGATTTTAGAGTGAGAGGAAGGGAGAGGGAGAGAGAGAGAGAAACATTGATGAGAGACAACATCGATTGGCCGCCTCCTGCATGCCCTTTACTGGGGATCAGGCCCACAACCTGGGCATGTGTCCTGACTGGGAATCAACCTGGGGACCTCTTGGTGCATGGGTTGATGCTCAACCACTGAGCCATACTGGCTGGGCGATATTGTTTTTAATTTCAAATTTCTCTTGTTCATTGCTGATATTTAGGACAATAATTGCCTTTTGTATAGTAAAACCCTGCTATAATTGTTTATTAGTTCCAGAAAAATTTTGTCAAATCTCTTTGATTTTTCTACCTAGATGATCATGTTCTCTGCAAACAAAAACAGTTTTATGTCTTTCTTTCCAATGTTTATACCTTTTATTTCCTTTACTTGTCTTGTCACATCACCTAGGATTTCTAGTACAATGTTGAAAAGACTGATCAGAGAGAATAATTTTCTCTTGTATCTGATCCTAGTGAGAAAGCTTTGAGTTTTTTCTCACTGTTAAGTATGATATTAACTGTTTGCGTTTTTTTGTAGCTTTTTTTTTTTTTATCCTCACCCGAGGACATTTTTCGATATTTTGTTCAGATAGAGTGGGAGGGAGAGAGAGAGAAACATCGATGTGAAAGGAACACATCGAGTGGTTGCCACCCACACAACCCAACCAGGGCCAGGAACAAACTGCAACGGAGGTACGTGCCCTTAGCGGGAACCGAACCCAGGTCTCTCCAGACCGCAGGCTGACGCTCTAACCACTGAGCAAAACAGGCCAGGGCTTGTAGCTATTTTTTAATCCAGTTGATGAAGTTACCCTCTATTTCTAGTTTACCGAAAACTTTTATTATGATTGGGAGTTGAATTTTGTCAAATATTTCTTCTTTAGCCTGTTGATGTGATAGATTACATTAATTGATTCTCATATGTTGAACCACCTTCTAATACATAGAATGAATCCCACTTGTTGTGGTATATAATTTTTCTTATATTTGTTGGGTATGATTTGATAATATTTTGACAATTTTTACAATTATGTTAATTAAAGATGTTGGTCTGTAGTTTTCTTAATAATGTCTCAGCCTTATTTAGTATTAGGGTAATATTGACCTCACAAAATAAATTAGAAAGTTTTTCCTCTTTTTTTATCTTCTGAATGAGATTGTAGAGGATTATTATAATTTCTTCCTTAAATGTATAATGGTATTCACCAGTGAACATATCTGGACTTGGTACTTTGTTTTGTAAAGTTATTAGTCATTGATTCAATATCTTTAATAGCTATAGACTGATTTAGCATATCTATTTCTTCTTGTGTGTGCTTTGGCTGATTGTGTCTTTCAAGTAGTTGTTCTTCTTCACCTAGTTTTATTCAATCATGGTCAGATGGTTGTTCATAGTATTCCTTTATTATTCTGTTTATCTCCATGAGATTTATAATAACAACCCCATTTTTATTTCTGATATTAGCAATTTATGTCCTCCTTTTTTTTCTCGTTAGCTTGGCAAGACACTTACCAATTTTATTAATCATTTCAAAGAACCAGCTTTGCGTTTTGTTTATTTTCTCTATTGATTTCCTAATTTTAATTGCATTGATTTCTGCTCTAATTATTATTATCTCTTTTCTTCTGCTTACTTTAGATTTAATTTGCTCTTTTTTTTTTTTTAATTTCCCAAGGTGGAAGTTTATATGATTGATTTTAGATCTTTCTTCTTTTCTTTCTTTTTTTAAATCTTTTTTTCCTTTATTGATTTTTTTTTTTTTAGATAAAGAGGAAGTAAGAGGGAGAGAGAGATAGAAACATCGATGAGAGAGAACATTGATTGGTCGCCTCCTGCATGCCCCCCACTGGGAATTTGGCCCACAACCTGGGCATGTGTCCTGACCAGGAATTGAACCATTGACCTCTTGGTGCATGGGTCGATGCTCAACCACTGAGTCACACTAGCTGGACTCTTCTTTTCTAATATATGTATTTAGTGCTATAAATTTTTCTCCAAGCATTGCTTTTGCTGCATTTCACAATTCCTATGTTGTATTGTATTTAGCAGCTTTTATCGATCATGAAATAAAGTCTGAATCATTTTGTCATTTACAAACATAATAATATTTTTTTCTTTAAATTTCTGTAATATAAATGGGTCTCAAGATCCAGTGTTAGTAAGCAATTATTATTTTTCTTCTTCTTTTTAATAATTTATTTTAGATGAGTTTGTTTCAGTTATACCCACTATAAATAATTCTAAAACATATTCCAAGCACATAATTTTTCACATTAGAATAAAATTAAATGACAGTTTAATATTTCTTTTTTATTTAGGTTACACATTTGGATATGACTATTCGTGAGCACAGAGGAGAAATGGAACAGAAAATAATTAAATTAGAGGGTACTCTGGAGAAATCAGAATTGGAACTTAAAGAATGCAACAAACAAGTAAATTATAAAAATTACATATTTGTAATTGTTTTAAAAAATACTTCACTATAAGCATCCATTATTCATATAACATGGCTTTTTAACAGGATATATATAATAAAAATACTATATAATTTTAATCACCTTGTACATGCTACTTTATATTTTTTTCTGCTCTTAATATTTCCCCCAGTTTTATTGAGGTATAATTGACAAAAAAATTTGCATATATTTAAGGTGTGCAATGTGATATTTGATATACATATACATTGTGAAATAATTACCACAATCAAGCTAATTAACATATCCTCACCTTATTTAGGTTTTTTTTTGTTTGTTTTTGTTTTGGTGACAACACTTAAGATCTATCCTCCTAGCAAATTTCAAGTATGCAATATAGTATTACTAACTGTAGTCAAATGCTGTACGTTAGAGCTCTAGAACTTATTCATCCTGCATAACTAATAATTTATACCCTATGACTGACATTTCAACATTTCCCCAACTGTGAATACCCTCTTAACGTTATTTTGAATATAGTTTTTCTTGGTTTCTTACATCGACATATTTATCATAATGTGGGTGCACATGTCTAAATATGTATAAAATATCTCTGGAAGGATTTGTAAGTAATTCTGTTAATTGGTTTTGGCTAAGGAAAGAACACAATGGGAAGAGGACTTTTTCACTGAGTATATTTTTTTACCTCATGCACATATTACCTATAAAATTATTTGTAAGGCCATGTAACATTTGTTGTTTTAATGTACCCTAATTTTCTTTTCTTATACAAATATGATTGAGACCTTCATCTCTTTTAGCATATTTTAGGTATGCGTATAATCTGATGAGGCATAAGAACTCTGATGTTTATGTCTAAGTTACGGTTGTCTTAAAAATACATTTTTATGTTTTAGATATATGATATATTTAAAGCTTGACTTACTTGAATTGCAGTTATGATTAAAGAATTTTTTTAGTTGTTCTGTATTTAATATTGTTCTGTTTAAAATTCAGATAGAAAGTTTGAATGAAAAATTGCAAAATACCAAAGAACAGCTCCGAGAAAAAGAATTTATAACACTACAAAATGAACAGGAGATCAGTCAACTGAAAAAAGAAACTGAACGAACACAACAAAAGATGAAAGAAATGGAAAGTGTAAGCAAATTATTTTCCTCCTTTGTGATGCACAAAAAACAAAAACAAAAAATTATTTTCCTCCTAAGGAACCTATAGTATTATCTGAAGAGTGATATAAATCTTTATGTTTTTAGCTGGTTGGTTTTAGTACACAGAATGTTATAAATATTTTTAGGCTAATTATTTGGGCCCAATACCTATTAGTTTCTTTGATCTTGTTAGATATTTTATTCCGATGGTCAAATGAGTTGCTATATGAAGTATCATCAGTTTGCATATGTGTTGAGTCGTGAACCCATTTCAACCACAGGTTCCATTCCTGGCCCGGGTTGGGGTGTGTGCAGGAGGCAACCAATCAGTGTGTCTCTCTCACATCAGTGTTTCCCTCTTTCTCTCTTTCTCTCCCCTACCCCTTCCACTTTCTCAAAATTTCAATGGAAAAATATCCTCAGATGAGGATTAACAAAAAATTAAAACTGAAATTGCTTCTAAGAGCTCTTGTGGGTGTAACTGTCTGTTGTTTTTAAATACGGTGCTCAGCCCTGGCCAGTTTGGCTCAGCGGTTAGAGTGTCGGCCTGCGGTCTGGAGATACCCGGGTTCGGTTCCCGCTAAGGGCATGTAGTTGTAGTTTGTCCCCAGCCCTGGTTGGGACGTGTGGGTGGCAACCACTCGATGTGTCCCTTTTATATCAACGTTTTTCTCTCTCTCTCTCTCTTCTCCCACTCTATCTGAACAAAATATTGAAAAATGTCATCGGGTGAGGATGAAAAATAATAATTAAAAAATAAAATAAATACTATGCTCAACTTTAAAACTTTACATATCGCTCTTTATTGTGTTTGAATAACTGTTTATCTTCTCCAATAAAATGCAAACTCTGTAAGAGAGGCCAGTTTGTCTCCTTTGTCTACTCTTGTGTCAACACGTAGAACAGTACATATCACATAATAAGCATGAATAAATATTAGTTGAATTATATACATAAATCAAGTAGGGTTTCTTAGAACAAGCTTGGGCCCCAGTTGGGGGAAAAATGAGTACTGGCCCAGTCATTTTGTGTTTCCTAACAAGGATGGGTAAAAATATTTACATGAGATTTATATTGGCATACAACAGAGTTGGACCCAGGGCCCCTTTTGCAGACATCAGGGTCCTAGTGATTGGTACAGGTTTCTTTTCTTATCAGCCCTAAGGTCAAGTGTCACTACCTACCATCTCACCAAGCTAATTTAGAACTAACTTCCTTTTCACTGATTTTATTTTTCTCTAAGAAATGAACTTTACTAGGAACTTAACTGAGTAATGTAAAAGTGTTTCAGAGAGAGTGACACTCTTAGTGATACATTTTACGTTCACAGGGAATAAGGTCATGACCTAATCTAGCTGTGTGAATAATGGTGGGTTTTGATTATGCATGCCAATATATCTTCCATCTTTGACATGGATAATTACTTTTTTATTTTATTTTTTTGCCTTTATTGATTTTTTAGAGAGAGAGGAAGTGAGAGGGAGCGAGAGATAGAAACATCGATGAGAGAACATCAATTGGCCGCCTCCTACATGCCCCCCACAGGGGATCAGGCCCATAACCTAGGCATGTGTCTGGACCGGGAATCGAACCAGCGACCTCTTGGTGCATGATTTGACACTCAGCCACTGAGCCACACTGGCCAGACGGATAATCAAATATTAACTTATTTTTTTCTCTATATATTATTATGTGTTCTATTGTGTTATATTCATAATGGTAAAGGACTATGCATCTTGCATATTAAACTCTTGCAAAACATACCGGTGATTCCCAGACTTATTACAGTACTTTTGTCATTTTCTTGTCATTAAAAAAGAAGAAACATTTTCTGAATATCTGTTTCACAGTGGATGACATTCATTGTATGTTAAATTTTATAGAGATTTAGTTGGGAGGGGTAAAGTCACTTACTAAAAGTCACAAATCAAAATAAGAAATAGATTATTTGTATCATTTCATTTTGAATTTACAAATGTCTTGTATATTTCAGGTTATGAAAGAGCAGGAACAGTACATTGCAACTCAGTATAAGGAGAACATAGATTTGGAGCAAGAATTGAGGCTAACTCGAGAGCAGATGCAAAACTCTCATACAGAGTTGGTAGAGGCTCGTCATCAACAAATCCAAGCACAGAGAGAAATAGAAAGGCTCTCAAGGGAACTGGAGGAAATAAAGCAACTCTCTAAAGAGAAGGTAATCCCTATTTTAATAATTTTACCTTTTTGAAAATCTTAAATATTTTACCATTTACTTTTTTGAACTGTACAATACAGTTCTTGCAAAAGTTAGTGTCGCACAACAATGTGAATGTACTTAATGCCACTAAAATATACACTTAAAAATGGTTAATAAAAAAAATAACATAAAAAATTCTACCTGGTCTTCTTGCGTAAACCATACTCATCTCATCATCTATTATTCTAGAGAGAGAGAGGAAGTGAGAGGGAGAGAGAGATAGAAACATAGATGAGAGAGAAAATTGATTGGCTGCCTCCTGCATGCCCCCCACTGGGGATCAGGCCCACAGCCTGGGCATGTGTCCTGACCAGGAATCAGACTGGAGACCTCTGGATGCATGGGTCAACACTCAACCATTGAGCCACACCAGACAGACTTATGTTATTTAAAAAGAAAAAAATATATTATATTGAGCGTAGCTTTGTAATGTAGATAGGGAGTTCCTCAGAACTGGATTTTGGACAATCTAATTAGTTTTTAACAAATTGAGTTACAAAGCACTTTTAGACTTAACTTTGAAGAAAAAATAGAGCTAATAAGTCTTTTCTGAGGGAATGCTTTTTACATTTGTAAGCCACTTCAATAAGTGAAAACTGATTATTTAAATTTATAACTGTTATGAAGCCTGCAGTCCAAAAACTCTTGGGGAGGTATGGTGCTTTTAAAAATCAAGAGCACTAGCCCTGGCCAGTGTGGTTCAGTTTGTTGGATGTCAGAAAGGGAAGCTATCTACTTTTATCTCATTTCTGCCCTTTTCAATGGTATCTAAGTATAGTACAATTTATTTTATCTGATTAGCTCAGTTAATCAAAAGAGTGAGTTAATATGGGGAATTATTAAAAATGACAATTTAAAATATTATATTTTTAACCCCAAACTCTAAATATACATTCATATGTTAATCTTTTAATGTGGGGCCAAATCTTGGATCTTAATGTATGGCTAGGGTTATTTGATTAGAATTCTACCTGGTCTTCTTGCGTAAACCATACTCATTTCATCATCTATAGTTTCCAATTTTGGTTTCTTTAAAGTGGAAGAAGCGACATAGAAAGACAAATACCATATGATTTCACTTATATATGGATTCTAAACAAAATAAATGAACAAACAAAACAAAAACAGACTCACAGATACAGAGAACAAAAACTGGTGTTTGCTGGATGGAAGAGGGGTTAGATGGTTGGGTGAAAAAGGTGAAGTGATTGAGAAGTACAAATTGGTAGTTACAAAATAGTCACAGGAATGTAAAATACAGCATAGAGAACGTAGTCAATAATATTGTAATAATTGTATGTGGTGCCAGATGGGTATTAGAATAATTGGAGGGATCACTTCATAAATTATATAAGCATCTAACCACTATGCTTCACACCTGGAACTAAAGTTAAATTAGATTGAATGTCAACTGTAATTGAAAAAAATTGAAAAAATTAAGTAGATGTAAAAAAAAACAAAAAACCACAAAGTAGAAGAATTTTTTTTAAAATTTGAAAATCAATCAAAGTATAAAATCTCTTAGTTGTTATGGGGTTTCCCACAGTATTTTACAACTATCTTGACTGCTTCTATATGGGTACCAAACGTTTTTGATTCATTCAGTGAGTGCTTTAAAACATATAAATTAGTTTTCATATAAAAACTTTCCTTTTGCATGCATATTTCATCATTGTTCATAATGTATAATAAAATTACATTATTACAGTCACAAGCACAACTAGCATAAATAGGTTTGAATAGACAACTGACTTTTTTTTTATATATTTTTTTTATTAATTAATTTTTGTTACAGATGTTTCTCCTTTTTCCCCCCACTGATTTCCCCCCCTCCCTCCCTGTCCTGTCCCCAGCTTTGTTGTCCATGTCCATTGTTCATGCATACATGCATATAAGTAGACAACTGACTCTTGATAAGCAAATAGCACTTCTGGTAAACAAAATTTTATGGGCATACCTAAACATAGACTGTTATCTGCCAAAGTTCAGCATACTGTGGTTACTAGTTTGTTTTATAAAAGCATTGATTAATTAACTTATAATAACCAACAATGTACTAATGTATTCCCATTAGAAGTCTCTTAGCCCTGGCCGGTTTGGCTCAGCGGTTAGAGCGTCGGCCTGCGGTCCGGAGAGACCCGGGTTCGGTTCCCGCTAAGGGCGCGTACCTCGGTTGCAGTTTGTCCCCGGCCCTGGTTGGTCGTGCGGGTGGCAGCCACTCGATGTGTTCCTTTCACGTCGATGTTTCTATCTCTCTCTCTGTTCCTCTCTCTCCCTCCCACTCTACCTGAACAAAAAAATGGAAAAATATCCTCGGGTGAGGATAAAAAAATAAAAAAAAGAAGTCTCTTAGCCCGGCCTGTGTGGCTCAGTGCTTGAGTGTCAACCCATGCACCAAGAGGTTGCTGGTTCGATTCCTGGTCAGGGCACATGCCCAGGTTGTGGGCCAAATCCCCAGAGGGGGGCATGCAGGAAGAGGCCAATCCATGTTCTCCTTCATTGATGTTTTTATCTCTTTCTTCCTCTCCCTTCTTCTCTCAAATTAATAAAGAAATAAAAGTTTTTAAAAGTTTCTTAAATGTCTAGATTTTATTTTATTATTTTATCTTTTAAAACTTATCTCTAGCCCTGGCCGGTTTGGCCCAGCGGTTAGAGGGTCGGCCTGCGGTCCAGAGAGACCTGGGTTCAGTTTCTGCTAAGGGCACGTATCTTGGTTGCAATTTGTCCCTGGCCCTGGTTGGGTTGTGCGGGTGGCAACCACTCAATGTGTCCTTTTCACATCAGTGTTTCTTTCTCTCTCTCTCCCTCCCACTCTATCTGAACAAAATATTGAAAAATGTCCTTAGGTAAGGATAATAAATAAAATAAAACTTATCTCTATTGTTGAATATAGATGTTCCTCCTTTTTCCCCTATTGACCCTATCCTCCCTGCTCCACCCACCTCCTGCCTTTCCCCACACTGTTGTCTGTGTCCATTGGTTATGCATATATGCATATAAGTTCTTTGGTTTATTTCTTCTCACCTCTCCACCCCCCTTCCCTTTGAGGTTTGTCAGTCTAACAGCCAATTTGTACTTCTTAATCCCTTCACTTTTTTCACACATTCCCTCACACCCCTCCCATCTGGCAACCAACAAAATGTTCTCTGTATATATGAGAATATTTCTGTTCTGCTTTTTCATTTTGTTTGTAGATTTGATTGTTGATAGATACGTATTTATTGCCATTTTGTATGTTCATATTTTTTATCTTCTTTTTCTTCAAGAAGACCCTTCAACATTTCATATAATACTGGTTTGGTGGTGATGAACTCCTTTAGCTTTTCCTTGCCTGGGAAACTCTTTATATGGCCATCGATTCTAAATGATTTCTTTGCAGGATAGAGTAATTTTGGTTCTAAGTTCTTGCTTTTCATCACTCTGCATATTTCTTGGCACTCCCTTCTGGCCAACAAAGTTTCTTTTGAGAAATCGGCTTACAGTCACATGGGAGCTCCCTTGTAGATAACTAACTGCTTTCTCTTGCTGCTTTTAAGATTCTCTCTTTGTGCCCTGGCCAGTTTGGCTCAGCAGATGGAGCGTCGGCCTGTGGTCCAGAGAGACCCAGGTTCGGTTCCCGCTAAGGGCACGTACCTCCGTTGCAGTTTGTCCCCAGCCCTGGTTGGGTCGTGTGGGTGGCAACCACTTGATGTGTCCCTTTCACATTGATGTTTCTCTCTCTCTCTCTCTCTCCTTCCCACTCTATCTGAACAAAAAATGGGAAAATGTCCTCAGGGAGGATAAATAAAAATTAAAAATAAATAAAAAAAGATTCTCTCTTTGTCTGGAGCCTTTTGCATTTTGATGATGATGTGCTTGGTGTGGACCTCTTGGGGTTCATCTTGTTTGGGACTCACTATGCTTCCTGGACTTGTATGTCTGTTTCTTTCATCCAGTTGGGAAGTTTTCTGTCATTATTGTTTCAAATGGGTTTTTAATTTCGTGTTCTCTCCCTTCTTCTGGCACTCCCATGATACGAATGTTGGTGCACTAGAAGTTGTATCACTAGCTCCTTATACTATCCTTATTTGTTTGGATTCTTTTTTCTTTTTGCTGTTCTGATTGGGTGTTTTCTCTTCCTTATATTCTGAATCTGTGGTTTGCTTCTTGGCTTTACCTACTCTACTATTGAATCTCTGTAAATTATTCTTTATTTCAGTTAGTGCCTCCTTCATTTCTGACTGGCCTTTTTTTATACTCTTGAGGCCCTCACTAAGTTCATTGAAGTTCTCACTAAGTTCATTGAACATCCTTATAAGCAGTGTATTGAACTCTGCATCTGTCAGATTGCTTATCTCCATTTCATTTAGTTCTGTTCCTGGAGTTTTGTTCTGTTCTTTCATTTGGGACCTGTTTCTTTGTCTCCTCATTTTGGCTGCCTCTCTGTGTTTGTTTCTATGTATTTTGTAGAGTTGCTATGTCTCCTGGACTTCCTAGGTTGGCCTATTGTAGTAGGTATCCTGTAGGGTCCAGTGGCACAGCCTCCCTGGTCACCCACCTGGGCCCTCGAGGTGCACCCCTCATGTGGACTTTACATCTTTTTTTGTAATTGAGGCTTGATTGCTGTTGGCACATCATTGAGGGGGCTTTACTCAGGCTGGTCAACTGCAAGGACTGGCTGTACCCATCTCTGACTACCTTGGATGATCAGCTGTGCAGGGGCCCACTACACAGAGCAAGACTTACTTCAGCAGGGCTCTGGTAGCCACTGAGTTCATTCCTTGAGTGTCACTTGTGGAGGTGGTTGGGTGGTGGCGCTTCGCAGTGTTCTGAAGCTGTCCACTGGGTGTGCTGGCTCTGGGGCAAGGTCAGCCACTGCCTGTGTTCTACCCAGGGCCACCAGGCACAAGCTACAAAGCGGTCTGCAGATGGCTACTTCTTGTGCTGGGCTTGGAGGTGCCCAGGCAAAGCCAAGTTGTGAACCAAGGCTGACTGCTTTTAGTGCCAGGCTTGGGGCTCCTTAATGAGAGGTATGGGGCTCACTGAGACCAGATGCTGCTTGTTTGAGAAAATTTAGGAAAATCTGAAGCAGGGTGATTCCTATGGTAAAGCAACTGGGAACAGCTTGGGTGGGCCTGAAAGTTGGGTGGGGCAGGGCCTCAGGGAATCACCAGGGTGAGGCAAATAGTGTGAGCCAGGTTGTTGGAGTCCCAGATATGGCTGCCATCTGCTTGCCTCATTGGGGAAGGGCTCACCAAAGGAACAAAGGCCTCTGACAGTACGTCTGTCCAGGAGAAAGCTACCTCTCCAGCCCTCTCCCCAATGCCAAACAACTCAGTTCTTCCCCATATGTCTCTGGTGCCTTTTGAGCTGCCTATCCTCTGCACTGGAGCTCAGGCAGAGCAAGTGTGAGTAAGTCCGTGTGCGGGCCCTTTAAGAGGAGCTGCCTAGGGCTTCCACAGCCTCAGTTCCCACTGGTTTTTACAGCCAGAAGTTACGGGGACTTCTCTTCCTGGCACTGGAACCCTGAGCTGGCTGCCTAGTATGGGAGGGGGACCCCTCACTCCTCAGGGAGGACTTTCACAGGCGAAGTATCCTTCTGATTTTTATGCACCACACGTGGGTGTGGGCCCAGCCAGTCCTCACCTCCGCCCCTCCTACCAGTCTGGATGTGGCCTCTTCTTTAATTTCATAGTTGTAGGACTTCCATTCAGCTTGATTTCAGGTGGTTTTGAATGATGGTTGTTCTGTAGTTTAGCTGTAATTTTGATGTTGTTGTGGGAGGAGGCGAGACCACGTTTACCTATGCCGACATCTTGACTGGAAGTCCAAATGTCTAGATTTTAAAATGTACCATTTAATAAGTTAACTTAGTATATGAGTGTTTATAATGTTAAAGATTAAAGTAATTCCACCCTGGCCGATTTGGCTCAGCGGTTAGAGCGTCGGCCTGCGGTCCGGAGAGACCCGGGTTCGGTTCCCGCTAAGGGCACGTACCTTGGTTGCAGTTTGTCCCCAGCCCTGGTTGGGTCGTGTGGGTGGCAACCACTCGATGTGTCGCTTTCACGTCGATGTTTCTCTCTCTCTCTCTCTCACTCTCACTCTATCTGAACAAAATATCGAAAAATGTCCTCGGGTGAGGATTAAAAAAAAAAGATTAAAGTAATTCCATAAATGCACTGGATTGGCTTAGCTATAATAACCAGATAAACAAATTATACAGCCTGGGCCAGTTTGGCTCAGCGGCTGGAGTATTGACCTGCGGACCAGAGAGTCCCGTGTTCGGTTTCTGCTAGGGGCATGTACCAGAAAAAAAAAAATTATACAGCCTTTACTTTATATGTCATTTTTAAGGAAGCTCATGGAAACCATTTAGCTGAAGAATTGGGGGCCTCTCAAGTACGTGAAGCTCATTTAGAAGCAAGAATGCAAGCAGAAATCAAGAAATTTTCAGCAGAAGTAGAATCTCTCAAAGAAGCTTATCATCTGGAGGTAAAGAATATTGTAATTTGTACCATTACTCCCTCTGAAATGGATTGACCTATCTGGACAGCATTATAAGTCTAGCTCTTAAATTTTCATAATAGAATAGCACACTGTGGTTTTTATTTCTAGTAGCCTAAACATACAACTTTTACTTCATATCCAATGAACTATATACTGTGGGTTAAGAGCTTGAATTCTTGAGCCAGGTAGCCTGGTTACAAATTTCAGCTCATCACTTAGCACTTATGTGACCTTGAGCAATTAACATCTCAGTCTAAAATGGATAAATAATGGTATCTATCTCATAGAACTGTGTTGAGGATTAAATGAATTAATGTGATTAAAATTCTTACACCAGAACATGGTTCATCATCATCATCATCGATTATAAAATAGCACTTGCCAAAACTAGCTGGAGTAATTAAAATCCAATATGAGCAGTTTCATGTGATGTGAATCTTTAATGCTTTGTAATTTCTAACATTTGTTCTGATATTAAATTAGATAAGAAAGGTAATATCAGAACCTGATACTTTGCTTTTTATCTATTAGTATTCCTGAACCTTTATAGAAAAGGGCAGTATTATCAATTAGAATAACATTTTTTGTCTTTTTAAACACTGCATCTGAAGATGTTATCTAAAATTTATGTATAAGATCTAAATAAACTACTTATGAAGTTCTAATAAAGCATTTTTCTATATGGCAAGGCTTGCAAATACATTTATCGAACACCTTCAAGGGAGTTTGGTAACATCTTTGTCAAGGATTGGTTGGGCTTGTCACCAGGTCTTGCTTAAATGCATTTAGATTCAGATCTCTTTAAAAACTTTGTGTCTGCCAAATAAAACATATTTGCAAGCTAAAACCAAGAGATTACAACCTTTGGTCTTTAGAGACAAATGTGATGCTGTTAGATTTAGCATAATTATTTAATTGATATTAGCTGCTCAACTTAGTGCCCATCAATAATAGCCTAAATCAAGTGTTTGCTAGTGACTGTTCATTACACTTACATTATGTGGTCTCTATTCAACTTTTATTTTTAATTATCTATTTTTTTACTTTTATTTTTATAAGCAACCTGAAATTATTTATAAGCAGACAGTACATAAAATGAATTATAAAAATTGGTTCTATTATTGCTGTGTAATAGTTGGTACTAATTTTTAGATGTATGACATAATAATAAGTAATGTAGACACTTGTGCACAAGACACTATGTGTGGTGTCAAGGGTGAAGGTACTCAGTACAACACTTTTCAGGCCAGGCCCAGAATGCCTGTCCTTGTAATCCCCATTCAATGGAAGAATGAAAGCACTGCATAGGAACACAATGTGAATGGAAGCAACCTCTCATTAGGCAAACAGTACCTTCTCTGAACAGACACTGAAAGCTGCTCTTATCAAAGAACCCAGCACTTGTATCACAGTATGAGAAATGCGATCTGGGGAGCAGTGTTTGATGAGCAAAATCTTTCAGCTGTACAGTGATCTCTTCGGACCCATTACCTTGCATTTGCAATTAGATTGGATCACTTCCCATTTAGAGACTCCCCTAGATTTTGAACACTTTTTCAGTGATCCTTAAAGCATGGCACTCTCTGTAGAGAAACAAAGTTTTTATATACAGTGCATTGAATTTCTTGGGGAAAAAAAAAACAAAACAGAATTATCAGTAAAGAATATATTAAATGGCTTAAGGGCTACTGGAAGCATTTTTTTCTATGGCTTGACAGTAAAACTCCTAGAACCAGTTCCTATCTCTGCAACAAGGTGTTTCTTTAAAGTCAATGATAACACAAAGAACATACAAAGTCATGCAGGGCATATTCTGAAGTTCATAAAAAAGATGAAAGCTAAAGATGCTTTCTGTGTTATGAGAATAACAGTAATTGATCAAGAAACTCCTGGAATTTTGTCTTTGGACAGACCTGTTTGACGGATGGTGTTAGACATTCAGCTTTGCCAGGTATGGCAGTTTGTTTTTGTTTTATTGAATTTTAGAGAGAGAGGAAGCAAGAGAGAGAGAGAGAGAGAAACATCAGTGTGAGAATGAAACATTAATCAGCTGCCTCCTGCATGCTCCCTACCAGGGATCGAGTCCACAAGCCAGGCATGTTCTCTGACCAGGAATTGAACTGGCAACCTTTCAGTGCTTGGGATGACGCCCAGCCAACTGAGCCACACCAGCCAGGGCATGGCAGTTTTTTATATCACATGCTAAGAAGGCAGAGTGTAGAGCTGCAGAAAACATCTTCAAGTGACTATTCAACTTTTGATAATTATTACATTCCTGAAGTGACTTGTGTTTTGCTGCTTGAATCCTGTAAATCTTTAACCATGAAATTGGACACATATTTGGACTTCAACACTGACAATAGCTTGCATGCCTAATGCAAGGCTCTTGCCTCTTGGAAGAAGCTGACCAGCGCCCCCTAAACCTTTGCCTTATCTGTTTACTCAAGTTGCTGTGCACTATTAGCTTCAACATTATAGCAAGTTACCAAGTGCTGGTGAGGTGGATTGATGATGAACCTGCTGACACACCTGAAGTCACTCTGAAACATAGTCGTGAGGATAAGTGAATTTGCCAAAACCTTTAATGAAGCCTTTAAGGAGTGGAAAGAGTGGACATTAAAATGCCATTGCTGTTCTCCAAAATAAGGACCTTCAAATAGAAGTAATTAAAATCAGTATTTGCATGCTAAAAAAATAAAAGTAATGGTTTTCTCTTTTTTGGTACTTAACAAAGATTTGTTTTTAAAATGTATACATTTTTGCTTGGCCGGTGTGGCTCAATGGTTGAGCATCAACCCATGCACCAAGAGGTTGCTGGTTCAATTCTTGGTCAGGGCATGCCCAGGTTGCAGGAGGCAGCCAGTTGATGTTCTCTGGCATTGATATTTCTGTCTCTCTCTCTCCCTCTCCCTTCCTCTCTCTCTGAAATCAATAAAGAAAAATTATTTAAAAAATAAATAAAATAAAATGTGTACATTTTTAAAATATAAAAATGAGAGAATATACCATTAAAGTAACAGGGAGTTAGAAAAGGGATCAATAAATTTTAAAAGAATTGTTTAAAATACAGGTTTCATAATTATCAAAAAAGTCACAATAATAACTGCAAGTGGCCCTCTCTAGGGAGCATACCCTTGCTTTTCCCAACCCCCTCCCCCAGGTGAGATTTCTTTGCCTTTCTTTCTTCTAAGCTCCAGGGGTCCTTTTTTTTTTTTTTTTCTCTTTCACTTGTTTCCTGAAGCTCATTTTTTTACAGCTTACATCTTCCACCTCTATGACTTTCTAAAAATAAATTATCTCTAATAATAATCATAATAATAATTGCAAAACTTTTAAATGAAAATGAGATTTTTTAAAACTTTATTGTGGGAAATTTTAAACATTAAAAAGTAGAGAGCCATGGCCGGTTTGGCTTAGCAGTAGAGTGTCGGCCGTGGACCAAAGAGTCACAGGTTTGATTCCGGACAAGGGCACGTACCTCGGTTTCAATTCATCTCTGGCCCTGGTCCGGGTGGTGCAGGAGGCAACCAGTCTATATGTCC
The DNA here is from genome assembly GCF_014108415.1 of Molossus molossus. NCBI lineage: Eukaryota > Metazoa > Chordata > Mammalia > Chiroptera > Molossidae > Molossus > Molossus molossus. The sequence continues at coordinate 30,409,543 of NW_023425347.1, read as the reverse complement.
CTCTCATGTCGATGTTTCTCTCTCTCTTCCACTTTATCTGAAAATAAATAGAAAAATATTTTCAGGTGAGGATTAAAAAATAATAAAATAAAAAGTAGAGAGAATGGTATAAATCCTCCCATCTTTATTATTCAACTTCAATAATTAACAACTCTTGGCTTGGCCCATTTGATTTCATCTATAAGTATGTTGACCATTTCTTTTATCTAAAAAGGAATACTTTTGAGAATGAAAAGGGATGCTGTGGCTAACCAGAACACCAAGACTTAAAACCCAGACAGTCATAGGCAACCTGGGAAGTATGGTGGTCACTATATCTTTACCTCACTCACTCCCTTCCCCCGTCCACATTATCATGTATTGTTTAGAAGCAAATTCCAGGTATCATTGTTTCACCAGTAAACATTTTAGTAACTCTCTCTAAAAGACAAGGGTTATTTTTAGAAAATATAGTCATAATATCATTATCACACCTAAAAATTGACAGTAACTCTTTAATATCATCAACTATCAAGTCATTGTTCAGATCTCCCCAATTGTCACAAAAATGTCTTTATAGTGATTTGTTCAAATCAGGATTCCAAAACAGTCCATTTTATTTGGTTAACTGTTCTTAAGTAAACTTAAGACCATAGGTTCCTTCTCCTTTTTTTCCCCTCTAATATATTATTTGTTGACAAATTAGATGTTTGTATTTAAAAACAATTTCCTTTCATTTAAGTGGAAGTGGAAAGTATTAGAATGTTGTTGAAACCAACCCCACCCTATTTTATTTCTTCTTTTTCTTTTCAATTTTGGGTCTATATAGATGATTTCACATCAGGAGAACCATGCAAAGTGGAAGATATCTGCTGATTCTCAGAAGTCTTCTGTTCAGCAACTAAATGAACAGTTAGAGAAGGCAAAATTGGAATTAGAAGAAGCTCAGGACACTGTAAGCAGTTTGCATCAACAAGTCCAAGACAGGAATGAAGTAATTGAAGCTACAAATGAAGCACTGCTTATTAAAGTAAGTAAACATGCCCTGGCCGGTTTGGTTCAGCGGTTAGAGCGTTGGCCTGAGGTCCCAAGAGACCTGGGTTCGATTTCCGCTAAGGGCATGTACCTCGGTTACAGTTTGTCTCCAGTCCTGGTTGGGTTGTGCAGGTGACAGCCACTCAATGTGTCCCTTTCCTGTCGATGTTTCTCTCTCTCTCTCTTCCTCTCTCTCCCTCCCACTCTATCTGAACAAAAAAAATGGAAAAATGTCCTCGGGTGAGAATTAAATAAATAAATAAATAAATAAATATCAATAATGTAAGTAAACATAAAGTCCATAAAGCATATGTCAATGTAAGAATTTCCAAACCTATAGAAAATTTTTATTAGACTGGGAATCTAACCCAAGACGCTTTGGTCTGTGGTCCAACGCTCTAACCGCTAAGCCAGACTGGCCAGGGCCAAACCTTTTAAATTAAAAAAAAAATTGTTGGTGAGAACATTTAAATTTTACTCTCAGCAAATTTCAATTATACAGTGTAGGGTTACCAACTATGATCACCATCTTATACATTAGATGCTCAGACCTTATTCTTCTATGAATTTGACTTTTTTAAGAGTCCACATATCAGTGATACCATGCAGTATTCTTACCTAGTTGTTCCTTTATCTTGGCAATTGTGAATAATGCTGCAAGGAACATGGGAGTGCAGATACCGCTTTAATATCCTGTTTTCATTCCCTTTCAATATATGCACAGAAGTGCAGTTGCTGGATCATATAGTAGTTCTTTAAAATGTTTTAAGAAACTCCATGATGTTTTTCATGGTGGTGGCACCAGTTTACATCACCACCAACAGTGTACAAGGGTTCTTTTTTCTCCACTCTTGCCAACACTTACCTCTTGTATTTTTGGTAATAGCCATTCTAACAAGTGTGAGGTGATATCCCACTGTGGTTTTTTGGTTTGTTTTGTTTTTTAAATCCTTACCCGAGGATATTTTTCCATTTATCTTCAGACGGAGTGGGAGGGAGGGAGAGAGAGAGACATCAATGTGAGAGAGACACATCGATTGGTTGCCTCCCCCACGATGCCGACCAGGGCCGGGAACAAACCGCAACCAAGGCACATGCCCTTGACCAGAACCGAACCCATGACTCTTTGGTCCGAGGGCTGACACTCCAGTCGCTGAGCCAAACTGGCCAGGGCCCTCACTGTAGTTTTGATTTACATTTCCTTGATGATTTGCAATATTGAGCACCTTTTTATGTACCTGTTAGCCATTTGTATATCTTTGGAAAAAATGTCTACCCATTTTTAAACTAGATTGTTTGGTTTTTGTTATTGAGTTGTACAAGTTCTTTATATATTTGGGCTATTAATTCCTTATCAGATATATGATTTGCAAATATTTTCTCCCATTTCATAGTTGGCCTTTTCATTTTATTGTTTTTATTGTGGTGCAGTAACTTTATTAGGGTGCAGTAGCTTTGCTAGTTTAATATAGTCCCACGTGTTTACTTTTGCTTTTGTTGCCTTTGCTTTTGGTGTCAAATCAAAAAAAATCAAGACCAATGTCAAGTAGCTCATCCTCCTTTTCTTCTGGGAGTTTAATGGTTTCAGGTTTTATATTCCAGTCTTTAGTCCATTTTGAGTTGATTTTTGTGTATAGTGTAAGATAGTGGTCAAGTTTCAGTCTTTTGCATGTGGCTCTCCAGGTTTCCCAACACCATATATTGAAGAGGCTATACTTTCCCATTGTGTGTTCTTGGCTCCTTATTCAGAAGTTAATTGGCTATATATGCATAGGTTTATTCCTGGTCTAACTATTCTGTTCTATTGACCTGTGTGTTTATTTCTATGCCAATACTATACTGTTTAGATTACTATACTTTTGTAATATAGTTTGAAATTAGGAAGTAAGATGCCTCCAGCTTTGTTTTTTCTCTACATTGCTTTACATTTTGGGGTTTTATGTGGTTCCATATCAATTTTAAGACTATGTGTTGTATTTCTAGGATTATTTGTCCTATTTCTGTGGAAGATGCCATTGGAATTTTGATAGAGGTTGAATTGAATCTGTAGATGGTTGTGGGTAGTATGAACATTTTCACGTTACCTCTTCCTATTCATGAGCACAGAGTATCTTTCCATTTATTGGTGTCTTCATTTACTTTCATCAATATGTTAAAGTTTTCAGTGTACAGTTTTTTCACCTCATTGGTTTAATTATGCTTAGATATTTTATTCTTTTTTGAAGTAATTGTAAATGGGATTGCTTTCATAATTTCTCTTTTGTTGTTCATTCTTACTGGAGGATATTTTTGCTATTAATTTTTATTTTTTATTATTTATTTATTTATTTCCATTAATTTTTAGATAGAGAAAAAAGGAAGGGGGCAGAGAGAGAGCAAGAGAGAAGCATCATTCATTGTGAGGGAAACACATCAATTGGTTACCTCCCACACAACCCCGACCAGGGCCAGGGATCAAACCTTCAACCCAGGTACATGCCCTTGACTGGGAATCAAACCTGGGACCCTTCAGTCCAAGGGCTGATGCTCTAATCACTGAGCAAAACCGGCTGGGGAAAATTTCTCTTTCTTATAGTTCATTATTAAAGTATAGAACTACAACTGACTTTTATGTATTGACTTTATATTCCTGCAACTTTATTGGATTATTTATTAGTTCTGACAGTTTTTTGTAAATTCTTTAGGTTTTTCTGTATATAATAATCATGTCATCTGAAAATAGAAACAGTTTACTTCTTCCTTTCCATTTGTATGTTTTTGTTTTTTTTCTGGCCTAATTGTTCTGGTTTGGACTTCTAATACAGTACTATGTTTAATAAAAGTGTTAGATGAAATGTTCTGTAGATGTCTGTTAAGTCCATTTGATCTAATGTGTAGTTTAAGCCCAATGTTTCCTTATTGATTTTTGTCTGCATGGTCTATCCATCAATGAAAGTAGGGTATTGAAGTTCCCTGCCATTACTATATTGCTATTTTTCCCTTCAAGTTTGTTAATATTTACTTTATATATTTAGGTACTCCTGTATATTTTTTACATAATTTACAAATGTTATGTCTTCTTGTTTGATTGACCCCTTTATCATTATATAATGACGTTCTTGGTCTTAATATATTTTTTTCTGATCTAAGTATAGTTACCCCACTTTCTTTTTGTTTCCATTTCTATGGAATGAATTCTTTTTAAAGAATACTTTATTGCCCTGGCCGGTTAGCTCAGTGGTTAGAGCATTGGCCTGCATACCAATGAGTCTCAGGTTCCATTCCAGTCAAGGGCACATACCTCAGTTGCAGTTCATTCCCAGCCCTGGTCAGGTTTGTGTGGGAGGCAATCAGTCAATGTGTCCCTCTTTTGTCGATGTTTCTGTCTCTGTCCCTCTCTTTCCCTTTCTCCCACTCTATCTGAAGATAAATAGAAAAATATCTGTGGGTGAGGATTTTTTAAAAAAATATTTAATTGATTTTTTTTTTTTTAAGAGAGAGGGGAAGGGAAAGGGAGAGAAAGAGGGAAACATCAGTGTGAGAATGCAACATTCATTGGATGCCTCCTGCACACCCCTACAGGGGATCGAGCCCACAAACCGGGCATGTGCCCTTGACCGGAAATTGAACGCACGGGTCAACGCCCAACCGAGTCACACTGGCCAGGGCACATAAAATGTTTTTTTATATCGCTTTACTTTCAGTCCGTGTGTGTCCTTAAGACTGCAGTCTCTTTAGGCAGTATATAGTTGAGTCTTATTCTTCCTCCCTCATTTGGTTTTTTTGTTGTTGTTGTTGCTAAACCTCACCCGAGGATATTTTTCCATTGATTTTTAGATAGAATGAAAGGGAGGGAGGGAGAGAGAGAAACATCAATGTGAGAGAGACACATCCATTGGTTGCCTCCTGCTTGATACCCAACCAGTGCCAGTGATTGAACCTGGAACCCAGGGACATGTCCTTGACCTGGAATTGAACCCACAACCCCTTGGTCTGTGGGCCAGTGTTCTAACCACTGAGCAAAACCAGATAGCCAGAGCCTTCCTCTCTCATTTAATTGGAGAATTTAGTCTATCTATATTAAAAGTAATTATTGATGGGTATGGATCTACTATTTTCATTTGTTAATTATCTTCTAGCTGCTGTTAGTTCTTTTGTGCCTTCTTCTTTTGCTCTCTTTTTTTGTGATTTGATGATTTTCTGAAGTGGTATGCTTAGATTTCTTTCTCTTTCTCTTTTTGGTTTTTATATATATATTTTTTTTTTATCCTCACCCGAGGACATTTTTCCACCTTTTGTTCAGATAGAGTAGAAGGAAGAGAGAGAGAGAGAAACATCAACGTGAAAGGGACACATCGAGTGGCTGCCACCCACACGACCCAACCAGGGCCGGGGACAAACTGCAACTGAGGTACGTGCCCTTAGCGGGAACCGAACCCGGGTCTCTCTGAACCGCAGGCCGAAGCTCTAACCGCTGAGCCAAACTGGCCAGGGCTCTTTTTGGTTTTTACTATAGATTTTTGTTTTGTGGATACCATGAATCTTACAGAAAGCCTCTTTAATAGTCTATGTTAAGCTGATAAGAACTTAACTCCAAACACATACATAAAACTTTACATTTTTACTTTTGCCTCCTCAGTTTTACATTTTTGATGTCACAATTTACTTCTATTTTTGTATCCATTAACAAATTATTGTAGTTATAGTTGTTTTAATACTTTTGTCTTTTAACTATTGTACTAGAATTGTAAGTGATTTACCCACTACCATTACGTTAGAGTATTATTAAAGTTAACTATGTATTTAACTTTATCAGTAAGATTTAAACTTTCATATGCTTTTCTGTTACCAATTAGTGTCCTTTCATTTCAACCTGAAGAAGTCCCTTTAACATTTCTTATAGGGCCAGTCTAGTGAAGATGAACTTCTTCAGCTTTTGCTTATATGGAAAACTATCTCTTCTTTAGTTGTGATGGGCAACTTTACCAGGAAGAGTGTTCTTTGCTTGGCAATTTTTTCTTTCAGCACTTTGAATATATCATGCCATTCCTTTCTGGCCTGTAAACTTTTTCTGATTGTGTAAGTGGGGTTCCCTTGTATATAACAAGTTGTTTTCCTCTTGCTGCTTTTGGGTTCTCTCCTTGTCTTTAAATTTAATTATAATGTATCACAGTGTGGGTCTCTTTGGATTAATTGTATTTGGAACTTGCTGGGCTTCCTTGATCTGGATGTCTGTTTTTTTCCTCAAATCAGGGAAGTTTTCAGCCATTATTTCTTCAAATAAGCTTTGTGCCTCTCATTCTCTTCTCCTTTAGGACAACTATAATGCATATGTTTGTTTGCTTGATGGTTCCATTAGTTTCTTAAGCCATCTTCACTCTTTTTTATTCTTTTTTTATGTTTGCTTCTCTAATTGGATGAAATCCACTGCCTTCTTTTTGAGTTCACTGATCCTTTCTTCTACTTGATTTCATCAGCTGTTGAACTCCTCTACTGAATTTTTTCAGTTCAACTATTGTATTCTTCACTTTGTGATTTCTGTTTGGTATGTTCTGTCTCTTTGTTGAAGTTATCACTGTGTTCATGCATTATTCTCCTGACTTTGGTGAGCATCTTTATTATGTTTATTTGAACTCTTTCTTTGTCAAGTAAATCACTTATCTCTTTAGGTGTTTCTCATTCAGGTGTCTCATGAGGGTCTGTTTCTGGAATTTAACTTGTTCTTTTGTTTGGAACATATTTCCCTGTTTCTTCATTTTTCTTGACTTTCTGTGTTGGTTTCTGTGCATTAGATAAAACAGCTGCTTTTCCAAGTCATGATGGGGAGTGGTCTCAGGTAGGATATGTATTTTAGCAGTCATCCTGGCCTGAGCTCCTTGTTGTCTTTTCAACTTTTGTGATTGTCCAAAGAGCCTTTTTTGCTGTAAATGGCTCTCAGTTGCTGAGGGTGGGCCAAGACCTGTCAGTATCCCAAAGAGGAAGATCTCAGTCAGTACCTAGAGGTAGGCTCCTTGGAAGATGGGCCCTCAGGCAGCAACTGGAAAAGTATGTTGTTGGGGCCCTTCCAGGGAGAAACTGGGACGTGAGCTTTTTTGCCTGCTTTATCAGCACTGGGCCTGGATATATAGCTGCAAGGGATTGCTCCTGTGCCCATTAAGAACTTCATTTGCCACAGTCCTGTTGGACTCATGACTGCATGAGTTGGCTGTCAGAGCTATATAATCCAGGGGCCTGCCCCTGGGGTAGCAGCTTCAAAACTTGCGTGCCAGACATGTGTACAAGCTCCTTCCAAGAAGATACTGGCAATTTGAAGCAGGCTCAAGGGAGATGGCAGAGGATCATCTGTCTGCTTCCCTGGTCTCTGGAGAGGATCACAGTTTACCCCTAGATGCTGCTTTATTAGAAACCTGACCCTCAGGCAACAGCTTTGAAAATATGAAAATAGGCTGCTTTCAGGAAATGACTGGAAGATGGGCTTCTTTTCCTGTGGCTTCTTTGCTGAGTCCTATGGGTAGCCATGGTGCATCCTCAGAAGCCTGTTAAGAACTATTTGTTTGCTATAGTTTTGTGGATCTCATGGATGCAAGCTCTGTTGGTTTTCAGAGCTAGGTATTTTGGGGGCTCATCCCTCAGGTGGGAGTCTTAAAAGTTGGAGCACTAGATGTGAGGTCCAAATCTTTTACTCCTCAAGGAGAAACTGGGAGTCAGGAGTTCCCTCCCACTGTATGGCTTTGTGCTGGGTGTATCATGGGAGGAGCCTCCTTTATTGCCATCTTGGACTTGAAATTATACAAATACAAACTTAATCATAATGTTTACTTTAGAAGGATTTATAATTGATATCTTTAAAAAGTATGAGCATTTTTATCTGTAATACTTTCAACAGTAAAGATATATCAAACAATAAAGTAGGAGCATTTTTCAAAATTAGTAAAGTTTCTTTAAAAATCATAAATTGGAGCCCAGCTGGAGTGGCTCCATGGATTGAACATTGCCCCATGGACTGAGAGGTCCCAATTTGACTACTGGTCAGGGTACATGCCTGGGTTGTGGGCTCAATCCCCAGGAGGGGATGTGCAGGAGACGGTCGATCAGTGTCTCTCTATTTCACATTGATGTTTCTATCTCTCCCTTCCTGTCTCTCTAAAGAATCAATTGATTTAAAAAGTATATATTAAAAAAATAAAAATTAAATCATAAATTAGAAAATGTAAGGTTGTGTTAAAATTTTGTTTTACTTGACTTGAATATGTCATTTTTCAAATAACCCATTGCTACTTATTGACCGCTGCTGATCATGGCAGTTTATTCTGGAATTTGGAATTAATATTAGTATTGATGCATAGAAATAAAAATTTTTTTGTTTTTAATCCTCACCTGAGGACATTTTTGCATTTTTCTTCAGATAGAGCAGGAGGGAGAGAGAGAAACATCGATGTGAGAGAGACACATCGAGTGGTTGCCACCCACAAGACCCCAACCAGGGCCGGGGTTGTGCCTGCATCCAAGGCATGTGCCCTTAGTGGGAACTGAACCCGGGACTCTCCGGTCCAGGGGCTGATGTTCTAACTGCTGAGCTAAACCAGCCAGGGCAAGAGAAAAACTTTAATGTTATTTCAAAACTACCAATGTGTATGATTATCATGGTTAGTCAAGACCTAAAAAAAAAAAATACTCTCACTGATAGTTACAAAAATAAATCATTTTATGGCAAAATAGAAGTTACTGAAAAGCCAAAAACCTCAATCAAATGATACCTTAGTAATATTTCTAGTTACTAAGCTGAGCACTTAAATCTCTTATATAATATACCTTGATATTCACACGACTAGAGGAAAGCTAAATAGACATAATCTAAAGTTATGTTTCTGTTGAACACTCTGCTTTTATTGAAACATTAATATGCCTAGTGTTCTGGTGATTTACAACATTTATACAAAATTATAAAACTTCATTGTGAAAAACTGACTAAAAATTTAAAAGATTCTGCATTGTGTATCCCTTGTCATAGTAGTTATTTCTACTCATTTGTTAGATATTACCAATGCGAAAAATACAATTGGATCGCTATTCTCTATTATTCAGAAGTTTTTTAAATTCAACTACTTTGAAAATTACTAAAATGCTGGGTAAATATCAGCAATTCTAAAATTAACTAAACATATAGAGATCTTAGAACATGTACCATGATTTGCAAATATACCAGTCAGGGGAAAACCTGATAAGGAATTTTTATACTGGAATGAAGATTGACTTGGTTGACTCTAAGAGTGTGTGATTTTATTTAACAAAGTGTATTGAGCATCTACTATGTACCACTTTTTCTACAGGAATCAGAATTAACCAGATTACAAGCCAAATTTTCTGGACATGAAAGGGAAGAAGACATCAAGTTTCTACCAGCCTCATTTACAGCTCCAATAAAAAATATGCCTGGCACTCAAGATTCAAAATTTGCTAAACATGCTCACACAACTTTTTTCAAGTGTAGTAAACTACGTCGCTCTATTAGTGCTAGTGACCTTAGTTTCAGAACTCGTAGTGAAGAAGATCTTTCTGAAGAATTACTACAGGACTTAAAAAAAATGCAATTAGGACAACCTTCAACATTAGACGAAAGTCAGAAGGATCTGACTTATACCAAGTCAGACTCATTTAAACCTCTCACATATGACCTAGAAGATGACAGTTCTGAGAATAATGACTTTAGTACTCTTAGTGGAATGCTAAGATACATAAACAAAGAAGTGAGACTATTTAAAAAGTCTTCTATGCAAACAGGTGCTGATTTAACTCAGGTATGTATTTCATACATTAGGAGTTATAATAATTTGTCTCCTTTGAATATAATTTTACGTGCAGAAAATCCATATATTTAAATGAAGCATGCCATTAGATGATGTAAACAAATATTGAAAGTACAAAAAAAAATTAAGTTTGGAATGCTTTTACAACAGAAAAGTGGAGTTGAAAATGTGGCTTTGAAAAGTAACTTTTTTTTTTCTTTATTGATTATAGAGAGAGAGGAAGTGAGAGGGAGAGAGAAATAGAAACATCAATGAGAGAGAACATTGATTGGCCGCCTCCTGCATGCCCCCCACTGGGGATCAGGCCCACAACCTGGGCATGTGCCCTGACCAGGAATCGAACCCAGATCTCTCAGTCCATGGGGTAGCGCTCAATCCACTGATCCACACCAGCCAGTCAGGAAAGTATTTTTAACTCTAGAATATTGGTAAAGGTTCTTGGCACTCAAAAATTAGTTTCTTTCTAGACTTCCTGGAAACCATTCTAGTAAAAATTAAGTAACCTTTGTTTTGGTCATAAACTTCCACAGTGGCTCAGAATATCTCATTGACACATGATTTATCTACTCTCATTATTCTTTGAACATGTACTGAATGGGCAACTGTATCTCTAATATACTCAACATTGTTTATAAGCATTTAATCTATCATTTGCATATGGAAATAAATAATCTCTTCCCGCCCTGGCCGGTTTGGCTCAGTGGGCAGAGCGTCCGCCTGCGGTCTGGAGAGACCCGGGTTCGGTCCCCCCTAAGGGCATGTACCTCGGTTGCAGTTTGTCCCCGGCCCTGGTTGGTCGTGCGGGTGGCAGCCACTCGATGTGTCCCTTTCACATCGATGTTTCCCTCTCTCTCTCCCTCCCACTCTGTCTGTACAAAAAATGGAAAAATGTCCTCGGATGAGGATTAAAAAAAAAATAATAATAATAATCTCTTCCCATTTGCCTCATTTTCAAACACATAAAAATAGGTTTGGTGACCTAAACATTTTTAAAAGTGTTTTTAGAATGGATTCAAGACAAACACTGTTGGAGCTTCTTTTCATTTCTCCATATCATTCCTCACAGTAAAAAAAAAAAAAGCTTAACTTACTATTTATAAGTAGAAAACTATATAAATTTAACAATATTGTGGGTAAAACAGATATAGTATAATAAGAAAATGGTATAATAAACAAGATAATCTTCTATAAAGCCTTTATAAAATTTGTTTTCATCTAGCCTTTAGAATTGTGTTTACTGTATATCATTTACTCAGCCATTTGTTTCATTTAAAATTTACTGAGCAAATAACTATATAATCTGGCACTGGGATTATAGAAGTAAACAAAAATGACCAAGAACCTGTCCAAACAGGTTCCCTGTCCCCATTTTAGTGGGGAGACCATCCACAAACAAGTAAATACACATATATTTTAATGCCAGGTGAAAATAAGAGATATGAAAAAAAGTTGATAAGAGGATACAGTGTGACAGGAGGACTATTTTAGATAGAGTGGTTAGATTGGCCTCACGAGAAGCTGACATTTGATCAGAGTCCTGTAGGGAGTAAGGAAGTAAATATCTCACTAGAGGAAGAGCATTGAAGGAAAGGGAACAACAGGTACTTAAATGCTGAGGTAGTAGCATGCCTCATGTTCAAAAAACAACTAGGATGTGTGTGGCTGGTTTGGTGAAACAAGAAGAATAGTAGGTGATAAGGTAAGAGATAATTCTGTGGGGTGTCCTAGGGATCTCATAGTTCCTATAAGAAGTTCAGTTTTTATTTAAAGTATGATGGGAAGCTATTGGAAGGTTCTGCTTAGGGACCTGATGTGATTTGCTTTATGTTTTTAAAGGATCTCTCTGGCTGCTTTATGCCAAAAAATAAATAATGGATGATCAAGAGACAAAGGCAGAGACCATCTGGGAGGCTACTTGTAGCAATCCAGGCAAGGGATGATTTTGGAGTGGCAGGAGGATAAATGTAGAGCTGTTAAGAATGGTTCAATTTCTGGATATATTTTGAAGGTAGAACCAGCAGAATTTGATGTAGGTTTTGAGTATCTGAGCATTTACTGAGATGGGGAATACTAAGAGATGAGCAGATTTGGAGGCATAGAGAGAATCAAGAGTTTGATTTTAGATACATTAAATTTGAGATTTCTATTAGGTGTCTAAGTGGAAATGACAAATATGTGATTAGTTTGAGAGTAAAGTTATAATTTTGTTTGTTTTTTAAAGTATGGGGGTGACATTAAAAAATTATATTGATTTCAAGTGTACAATTCTGTAATATATCATCTGTATATTTCATTGTATGCTCACCACCCAAAGCTAAATCTTTTGTCACTATATATTTGAACCCCCTTTACTACTTTCCCTCTCCTAATCATCATATTGTTGTCTGTGTCTGTAAGTTTTTGTTTGTTTCTTTGGATTTGCTTGTTCATTTGTTGATTTCAGTTTTATATCCCACATATGAGTGAAATCATATGGTTCTTGACTTTTTATGTGTCTTATTTCACTTAGCATGATATTCTCAGGATCCTTCCATGTTGTTGCAAATGGCAGTATTTCATCTTTTTTTTTTTTTTTATCCTCACCCGAGGACATTTTTCCATTTTTTGTACAGACAGAGTGGGAGGGAGAGAGAGGAAGTGAGAGAGAGGGAAACATCGATGTGAAAGGGACACATCGAGTGGCTGCCACCCGCACGACCAACCAGGGCCGGGGACAAACTGCAACCGAGGTACATGCCCTTAGCGGGAACCGAACCCGGGTCTCTCCAGACCGCAGGCGGACGCTCCAACTGCTGAGCCAAACTGGCCAGGGCTCATCTTTTCTTATGGCTGAGTAGTATGCCATTATATAATATGTACCACATCTTCTTTATCCAAACATCTATTGAAGGACAGTTTGGTTGTTTCCATGTCTTGGCCACTGTGAATAATGCTGCACTGAACATAGGGATATGTATGTCTTTATGAATAAATGTTTTCAAATTTTTCAGGTAGATACCCAGAAGAGGGATTCCTGAGTCATATAGTAACTCTATTTATAATTTTCTGAGGAACCTCCATACTGTTTTCCACAGTGGCTGTTCCAGTGTACATTCCCACCAGCAGTGAATGAGGGTTCTTTTTGTACACAACTTCTCCAACACTTGTTATTTCTTGTCTCCTTGGTAATAGCGATTCTAACAGGTGTGAGGTGGTATCTCATTGTGGTTTTGATTTGCATTTCCCTAATAGCTAGTGAAGTTGAGCATCTTTTCATATATCTGCTGGCCATTTGTGAGTTTTCTTGGGATAAATGTCTGTACAGGTCCTCTGTCTTGTTCCTGTTCTTAAGGGAAATGTTTTTAGTTTTTTCCCATTGAGTATGATGTTGGCTGTTGGTTTTTTATATATGGCCTTTATTATGTCGAAATATGATCCCCCTATTCCCACAGGGCTGAGCATTTTTATCAGAAATGGGTGCTGGATTTTGTTGAATGCTTTTTCAGCATCTATTGATACGATCATGTGGTTTTTATCTTTCATTTTGTTTATGTAGTATATCGCATTTATTGATTTCTGAATATTGTACCATCCTTGCATCCCTGGATTAATCCCACTTGGTCATGATGAATAATTTTTTAATGTATTGCTGGATCCGATTTGCTAATATTTTGTTAAGGATTTTGACATCTATGTTCATCAGGGATATTAGCCTGAATTTTCTTTCTTTGTAGTGTCTTCATCTGGTTTTGGAATTAGAATTATGCTAGCCTCATAAAACGAGTTTGGAAGTCTTCCTTCTTCTTGGATTTTTTGGAATAGTTTGAGGAGAATGGGTGTTAGTTCTTCTTTAATGTTTGGTAAAACACCCCTGTGAAGCCGTCCAGGCCCGGGCCTTTGTTTTCTGGGATTTGCTTGATTACATCTTCAGTTTCCTTAGCTGTTATTGGTTTGTTCAAGTTTTCTGTCTCTTCCTGGTTCAGTTTTGGGAAAATCTGAAGCAGGAGCCAAAACAGGCCAGTCCTATGGTAAAGCCAATGGAAACAGCTTGGGTAGTCACAAATGTTGGGTGGGGCAGGGTCTTGGAATCACCAGGGTGGGGCAAACAATGTGAGCCAGGTTGCTGGGGTCCCAGATATGGCGCCTGTCTGCCAGCCTCATTGGGGAAGAGCTCACAAAAGGAACAAAGGCCTCCACCAGCAAGTCTGTCTGGGAGAAAGCTGCCTCTCCAGCTCTTTCATCCAATGCCAAACAACTCAGTTCTTCTTATGTTTCTAGTGCCTTTCAAGCTGCCTCCCGCCATGCTGGAGCTCAGAGGGAGCAAGTCCGAGTAAGTCCATGTGTGGGCTCTTTAGGACAACTGCCTGGGGCTCCACAACCTCAGCCTTCCTCAGCCTCAGTTCCTGCTGATTTTTATAGCCAGAAGTCATGGGGACTTCTCTTCCTGGCACTGGAACCCTGAGCTGAGTGCCTGGTGTGGGAGGGGGACCCCTCACTCCTCAGGAAGGACCTTCAAAGCCAAGGTACTCTCCTGATTTTTATCTGCCACTCGTGAGTATGGGACCAGCCCATTCACTCCTCCGCCCCTCCTACCAGTCTCGATGTGGCTTCTTCTTTGATTGCGTAGTTGTAGGACTTCATTCAGCTCTATTTCAGGTGGTTCTGAAGGATATTTGTTTTGTAGTATAGTTGTAATTTTGATGTGGTTGTGGGAGCAGGTGAGTACCACATTTACCTACCTGCCATCTTGACCGGAAGTCTTATTGCCATTTTTGTTCATTATGGTTATGTTTCTCTTCCTGTTTCTTCTAATTATAGCAGTCTTTTTAACATTTCTTTCAGTGCTGGTTTGGTGTTAATATATTCCCTTAGCCCTGTTTTGTCTGGGAAGCTCTTTGTTTCACCTTCTATTTTGTTTTTTTGTTTTTTTATCCTCACCCAAGGACATCTTCGTTTTTTTGCCTAGATAGAGTGGGAGGGAGAGAGAGAGAGAGAGAAATATTGATGTGAAAGGGACACAGCGAGTGGTTGCCACCCACACAACCCAACCAGGGCCGGGGACAAACTGCAACGGAGGAATATGCCCTTAGCGGGAACCAAACCTGGGTCTCTCTGGACCATAGGCCGATGCTCCAACTGCTGAGCCAAACCGGCCAGGGCTCACCTTCTATTTTGAATGATAGCCTTCTATTTTGAATGGATAGAGTAGTCTTGGATTCAGATCCTTATTTTTCATTACCTTGATTACTTCATGTCATTCCCTTCTGGCCTATAGTGTTTCTGTTGAGAAGTCAGCTGATAGCCTTATGGGGGTTCCTTTGTAGGTACCTGTTGCTTATCTCTTGCTGCCTTTAGGATTCTCTCTTTGCCTTTAATTTTTGGCATTTTAATTACTATGTGTCTTGGTGTGGGCCTGTTTGGGTTCTTCTTGGGGCTCTCTGTGCTTCTTGTACTTGTATGCCTTTTTCCTTCACCAGGTTAGGGAAGTTTTCTGTCACTATTTCTTCAAATATATTCTCTGACCCTTGCTCATTTTCTTCTTCTTCTGGAACTCCTATAACACGGATGTTGTTGTGTCTCATGTTGTCCCACAGTTCTCTTAAGCTGTCTTTCTGTTTTTTAATTGTTTTTTCTTTTTGGTTCTTTCATTTTGATGTTTTTCTACCCTGTCTTCTAATTCACTGATCCGATCCTCAGCTTCCTCTACTCTGCTGGTTATTCCTTCCAATGTGTTCTTTATTTCTGCTATGTCATTCTTCATTTCTACTTCGTGGTTTTTCATTTCAAATTGATTGATTTTCAATGTTTCTATGCCTTTACTCATGCTGTTGAGCTCCTTACTCATGTGTTGAGCTTCCTCATTATCATTACTCTGAACTCTACCTCTGATAACTTGCTTAATTGCATTTTAATTCTTCTGTAGAATTCTCTGGTTCTTTCATTTGGGATTTGCTTCTTTGTTTCAATGGGGTTTTTGAAATTTTTCTTGTGGGTGTTGGTGCTCCGCTGCTTATAGCTCCCTTTAGTCTTAGGACATTGAGGCCACACTGCTTCCCGCCACACAGGCCAGACGACTGGACCTCAGAAGCCATGGTGGTGTCACTCTACAAAGTGACCTGGCCAAGCATGGGTCAGGGTGCTGGAGCCCGTGGGGCTGAGGTGGATACTTGCCTCCCACCACCCCTGGCCCCACCAGCCCAAGTTTGTTAGATTCTCTTGCACTGCTCTGGCTTCATGGATCTTTGGGGCAGTAGGAAATGCCCTGTATTTCCTGGGAAAGTCTCCTCTGTTTGGGAAGTCTCCACTGTGACCATGTTGCCTCCATGGGGGACTGTGGTGGGTGATGGGCTTCTGAGTTAGTCAGATCACAGTGCTAACCTCTGCAACCAGATGCTGCTGACCAGGCTGCACAGTAGGTGTTCCACATGCCTTTGATGGGTAGGGGCATGGTGAGCTGGGAGAGGCTGGCGGGTGCATTTGTGGCTTTGTTCTCCTCCCAGTAATGGCACCTGGCAAACCTCAGCTGCCTCACCTCATCATCTCTGCCCCTGTCACTGGGATTAGCTACAGCCTGCCACTCAGGAAAAAATGCTTCTGTCTCCCCAGTTCTCAGGGCTGCAGATAATGTACTCTGTAGCTCAACATGTACTGCTATAGCTTCTTCTGGGGCCCACTGCTCACACTGGTAGGTGAGGGGAGGCAACCAGGCTCCGTGGCTTTTTTTCTGCCTGACAGTGGTGACCACCAGGCAGCTGTGGCCACATCTCTGCACTTTGTCTTCACTCCAATCACTAGGTTTAGCTGCAGAATGTGCTGACCGCTCAGGCAGGAATGCTCGCAGCATCTCTTTGCTTCTTGGAGTTGCAGGGAGTGCTGATTCTCCCCCTCTCCCCAGCGAGACCTGCAGTAAGCTCTGGGCTGCATCTGTGGCACTCATCTGTGCTCTTCTTCCTCCCACTGCCCCCCCCCACTCTGATTCACCCACCTTTAGATGTCTCAGACATGTTTGTGTGTTGAACAGGGAGTCCTTTGGTGAATTATAGCTGTTCAATCTGTTGTAATGTCAAGGGGAGAGACCAGGGGAACTTCTCACACTGTCATTCTTCTGACATTACCTTGTTTTACTTTGAAGTTATAAATATAGATAGCATAAGCATATAGGTGGTAGTTAAAGCCATAATGCTGGATTAAATCAAGGGAATTAGTGGAGGTAGAAAAAAAGTCCCAAACCAAGCCTAATTTATAAAGCTAAATTGCTTTTAGTGTTCAAGAAGCTAAGGATCCATTAAAGCTAACTGAGAAGTAAAGCAAGATAGGAGAAAAATTAGGAGAACATAATATCCCATAAGCCAAGTGAAAAATGTGTTTTAAGTAGGAAGGTGAGATCAACAGTGTCAAATTTGCTTAAATAAAGTAAGGACTGATCATTGATATCATATTTGGTATTATGGAAACTGTTGATGCCTTTATAGGAGTGGCTTCAGAGTAATAGCAGGAATAAAAGCCTGAAAAGAGTGCGATCAGCAGGGAATGGGAGAATAAATGGAAATACCAAGAATAGACAACTCTTTTGACATGGAGTAGAACAAGAGAAACGAGGGGGGTGGTGTTATGGGAGAATTTTGTTTTTTTGTTTTTTTTTAGGATAAAAAATAAACCAGTGTGTGTTTTTTATATCCTCACCTGAGGATATGATTGTATTGATTTTCTAGAAAGAGGAAGGGAGAGGGAGAGAAACTTTGATGTGAGGGTGAAACATTGATCAGTTGCCTCCCACACGCACCCCAATTGGGGATCAAACCCACAACTTAGGTATGTGCCATGTCCGGGAATTGAACCTGCAACCTTTTAGTGTACAAGCCAGTGCTCCAACCAACTGAGCCACACTGGACAACAATAAACCAGCATTTTAATTTTTATTTTTTTAAACCTTACCCAAGGACATTTTTTTATATTTTGTTCAGATAGAGTGGGAGGGAGGAAGAGGAGAGAGAGAGAGAGAGAGAGAGAAAGATCGATGTGAAAGGCACACATCGAGTGGTTGCCACCGGCATGACACAACCAGGGCCGGGAACAAATTTCAACTGAGGTACATGCCCCTAGCGGGAACCGAACCCACGTCTCTCCAGACCACAGGTCGACACTCTAACCGCTGAGCCAAATCGGCCAGGGCTAAACCAGCATTTTATAGATTAGTGGGAATGATGCAGTGGACAGGGAAACTGGCAATTCAAGACAGAGTGGAAGGAGTAAAATCCTTAAGGTAGGCTGAAGAATATATGATCCAGTAGAGAAGAAGCAGAATTGGCAGTTCATTCACTGCAGTGGGAAAGAAGGCAGAATATATGGGTACAGAAACACATGGAGTGGAATATTTGGTGGGAGGGAAGAGATTTCTTTACTGACTATCTTTATTTTATTAGTGAAATAAGAAGAGTATCATCTAAGGCAGGGTGAGGTGCGGGAAGTTTAAGAACAAGGAAGATATATGAAATATTTATCTCAGAGAGTGGTGAAATATAAATGGACTAGGGAAATCTAGTAAGCTTTTCTGTCAAATAGTTTTGTTCTGTGGAACAGCCCTGCAGAATACAAGATATCTGACATCTTTTTGTCCCTATTATATGCCAGCAACAGGATGTCTCTTCCTCCCCATTACAGTGACAATCAAAAAGTACTCTTAGCCCTGGCCGGTTTGGCTCAGTGGTTAGAGCGTCGGCCTGCGGTCTCAAGAGACCCGGGTTCGGTTCCAGCTAAGGGTGCATACCTCGGTTGCAGTTTGTTCCCGGTCCTGGTTAGTCGTGCGGGTGGCAGCCATTCAATGTGTCCCTTTCACGTAGATGTTTCTCTCTCTCTCCCTCCCACTCTATCTGAACAAAAAAATGGAAAAATGTCCTCAGGTGAGGATAAAAAAAAAAAGGAGTCCCTTTGTTTCTGACTCCTGTAGAGAGTAAAACCAGCTGGCTGAGTCAATAGCATTTAACTCATCAGCTGATTTGTGTAAAGGACCCTTAAAGTCATTACTGTAAGCAATGGAAAGGCCAGGGGGCGTTGTTGGGCAGTACTTAAGGCATCAATTGGCCTTAATTGAGTCCTGCTCCAGAGAATGCAGTCTTAAAATCCACTGGTACCACAGAACATAGAAATTGGTATGTGAGAAGTATTTAATAAGTAATAGCTCCCTTTCCTCTGTTGCAGCCCAAATACTAAATTTCCTAACAGTTAACTATGTTGGCAGTTTTATTCACAGTAAAGCCTCTAACACAACAGTATTCTGCTTTCAGACTCTGACAAAAGCTTCAGAACTCACAAAACATTACACGCACACACAATTTTTGTTGTTAATCCTCACTTGAGGATATTTTCCCATTGATTTTTAGACGGAATGGAAGTGGGGAAGAGGGAAGAGACAGAGAGAGAAACATCAATGTTAGAGAGACACAGCAATTAGTTGCCTCCCACATGGCCATGACTGGAGCTGGGAATTGAACTTGCAACCCTGGTATGTGCCTTGCCTAGGAATGGAACCCTTGACTGGGAATCGAATTTAGACCTTCAGTCTAACTGCTGAGCGAGACCAGCAAGGGCACATGCATAAAATTTTGAACGCAATTTTAAGAAATTCATAGGCTTAAGTAAAAAACTTTTGTTTTAGATTAGAGCAATGTAAGTGTTGTGAATACTGATTGATTAGCCAATTTGTAGTTTATTAGGAAGTTATAAGAAGTATTCTTTATACCCCTGGCCGGTTTGGCTAAGCAGTTAGAGCGTTGGCCTGCAGACCAGAGAGACCCGGGTTCAGTTCCCACTATGGGCACGTACCTCGGTTGCAGATTGTCCCCAGCCCTGGTTGGGGTCGTGTGGGTGGCAGCCACTCAATTGGTCTCTCACATCGATGTTTCTCTCTCTTCCTTCCTCTCTATCTAAAGATGAATGCACAAAAGTCCTGGGTGAGGAATTAAAAAAAAAAAAAAAAAAGTATTCTTTATATCCATCTTATTTCCAAAAAGGAAAAGTAGTTTACAAAATATAGTCTGGTCCGGTCAAGATGGCAGCATAGGTAAATGCGTTATCACGTCCTCCCACAAACACATCAAAGTTACGACTAAACTACAGAATAACCATCATTCAAAACCACCTGAAATCAAGCTGAATGGAAGTCTTACAACTACAAAATTAAAGAAGCAGCCACATTGAGACTGGTAGGAGGGGCGGAGGCACGATGGGCTGGTCCCACACCTACATGGGGTTGATAAAAATCAGGAGGATACCTCGGCTGGGAAGGTCCTCCCTGAGGACTGAGGGGTCCCCGTCTCACACCAGGCGCCTTGCTCGGTTCCAGTGCCAGGAAGAGAATCCCCATCACTTCTGGCTGTAAAAACCATCGGGAACTGAGACTCAGGGAGGCTCAGGCAGCTGGAGCTCTAGGCAGCTCCTCTTAAAGGGCCCACGCTTGGACTTGTTTGCTCTAAGCTCAGAGGGGAAGCAGCTTGAGGGGCGCCAGAGACATACAGGGAAGAACTGAGCTGTTTGGCATTGGAGCGAGGGCTGGAGAGGTGGCTTTCTCCTGGACAGACTTGCTGTCAGAGGCCTTTGTTCCTTTGGTGAGCCCTTTCTTGTGACAGCAGACAGCCGCCATATCTGGGACTCCAGCAACCTGGCTCACACTGTTTTCCTGGCCCTGGTGATTCCCTGAGGCCATGCCCCATTCAGCTTTTAGGCCCACTCAAGCTGTTGCCAGTTGCTTTACCATAGGATTGGCTTGTCTTGGATCCTGCTTCAGGTTTTCCTGAATTCTTTCAAACAGGCAGCATCTGATCTCAGCTAGCCCCATACCTCTCATTAAGTAATACATAGAAACAAACACAGGGAGGCAGATAAAATGAGGAGACAAAGAAACAGGTCCCAAATGAAAGAGCAGAACAAAACTTCAGGAAAAGAACTAAGCAAAATGGAGATAAGCAACCTAACAGATGCATTGTTCAAAATACTGCTTATAAGGATGCTCAGTGAACTTAGTGAGGGCCTCAAGAGCAAAAAAAAGGACCAGTCAGAAATGAAGGAGGCACTAACTGAAATAAAGAATAATTTACACAGATTGAATAGGAGAGTAGATAAAGCCAAGAAGCAAACCATTGATTTGGAATATAAGGAAGCAAAATACACCCAATCAGAACAACAAAAAGAAAAAAAGAATCCAAAAAAATGAGGATAGTGTAAGGAGCCTGTGGGACAACTTCAAGCGTGCTAACATTCACATCTTGGGGGTGTCAGAAGGAGAAGAGAACAAGAAATCAAAAACCTTTTGATTTATAATGGCAGAAAACTTCCCTAACGTGGTGAAGGAAACAGACATAGGAGTCCAGGAAGCACAGACAGTCCCAAACAAGATGGACCCTAAGAGGCCCACACCAACACATCCTCATCAAAATGCAAAAGGTTCCAGACAAAGAATCTTAAAAGCAGCAAGAGAAAAGCAGTTAGTTACCTACAAGGGAGCTCCCATTAGACCATCAGCTGATTTCTCAAAAGAAACTGCAGGCCAGAAGGGAGTGGCAAGAAATATTTAGAGTGATGAAAAGCAAGAACCTACAACCAAGATTACTCTATCCTGCAAAGCTGTCATTTAGAATCGATGGCCATATAAAGAGTTTCCCGGACAAGGAAAAGCTAAAGGAGTTCATCACCACCAAACCATTATTAAATGAAATCTTGAAGGGTCTTCTTGAAGAAAAAGATAAAAAATATGAACAAACAAAATGACAATGAATACATATCTATCGACAATTGAATCTACAAACAAAATGAATAGGCAGAACAGAAGCATTCTCATAGATACAGAGAACATTTTGTTGGTTACCAGGGGGGGGGTGGGGGAATGGATGAAAGAGGTGAAGGGATTAAGAAGTACAAATTGGTTGTTAGACTGACAAATTTCAAAGGCATGGGGGTATGGGGAATGGGAAGAGATAAATCAAAGAACTTCTATGCATATATGCACAACCAGTGGACACAGACAACAGTGTGGGGAAGGCAGGAGTGGCATGGGAGTGGGGAGGAGGGCGTCAATAGGGGGAAAATGAGGAACATCTGTAATACATTCAACAATTAAGATACATTTTAAAAAATAATAAATAAAATAAAAATCCTCAAAAACAAATATATATATGGTCTGTATACCATGCAATACAATGAAAAAATAATTGAAAAAATCATCTATAAGAAAAACAAAGATGGAAAAAAACAAGATGGGGCAGGAATGCAGGTAATACCTAGAAACATGGTAACATTTCCAAGTTCCTGGACAAAGTAAAGACCAAAGTATGACTAGTATTTGACCTGCATTTTTAGAATCTCCTGGGCCTTTTCCCCACTATTTTTGTACTTCTTTATTTTGTACTACTTCTTTGTGCAAACTTTTTCTCTTGTCTTTCTTTTTTCCTGCTCTATTTTTCTTTATTCTTTTCTATCTTTTCCATTGACTTTCTTCGAGTAGCCTTGTGTCTTTTTTTTTTTTTTAATCCTCATCTGAGGATATTTTTCTATTTATCTTCAGATAAAGTGTGAAGAGAGGGAGAGAAGGGGGGAGAGAGAGAGAGAAACATTGACGTGAGAGGGATACATCGACTGGTTGCCTCCCACATGACCCAGACCAGGGCCAGAGACCAATCGCAACCAAGGTATGTGCCCTTAACCTGCGAATCATTAGTCTGTGGGCCCACTCCCTACTGCTGAGCCAAACCAGCCAGAGCACCTTGTTGTGTCTTTCTTATCGTACCCTCTTTTGAACTGTGACACCAGTGGCTAAATATCCTATTTTTATTATGTCCCTGTTTTTGTTTTTTAAATCAATTTAGTTTAACCTTGCACTTCTTCCCCACCCCCCAACCGGAATTTTTTGCTTTTTACATTCATGTGATCCGTTATTTTTTCTGATTCATATTTTTCAATTAATGAAGTATTCCTCACTCTTGCTTTAAATTATGCTCTTGATTATTATAGTAGACTTTTAATGCTAGATCAGTATAAGAATATTTCATGTATTAATCTATTATTTTGCATTATTCCAGGGAGAAAATTTATAATTAAAGAAGATGTTGATGTGATGAAAATTGGATTTATGGCACTGTGCTGTGTTTCCTTATTATGTGTAGCACATACTTCATAGAAGCTGTTATTTTATTGCTTTTGAATAAATGTTATATTTCAGTCTTTTTAAAGAAAGTTCTTTCTTGTAAGCTTACTTACACTTTTTGTGAAAATTAATTCATTTTATTCATTATTTTTGGTTTACATTTGCTGCTTTTTTGTCTTTGTTTTTTTATGTAAAAATTATTGTTAAAATTCTTTACACTGAGTCATTTATATTTTTAATCAGAATACCATGGTATTATTTATTTTTCTAGTAATATTTTATTTTTTAAATAAATAATATAAATTTAGAAGTCATTCTGCCACAGGTTCATAACTGTACTAATATGACAGGCTTCTGCTGAGTGTTTGCCATGTTTCAGGCACTATTCAAGGCACTTTATATTTGTTAACTCATTTAATCCACATAACAATCATGTGAAGTAGATACTATTATGCCTGTTTTACAGGTGGAATTATTTAACATAATGACACAAGTATATGTTACAAAGAAATTGATTTGTTGTAAGCGTCAAGATATGGACATAGGGTTAGTGACTCCATTTACACATGGTTAGCTTTATGGTAAAATAAAAATAATGGAGCAAAATTAAGATGACATTTAAACATTAGAATGTACAAATCTCTCAAGAGTTCAGATGTCTTTAGATCAAATATTTAATTTGTAAGTAAATGTAAATGATCCTTAGAAAATAATATGGAGTTAATCTTTTCTAATAGTTAATCATTAAAGCCATTATTATGTTGACAGTACCATTTGAACAGCACTAATGCAGAATTTGGAATTATTTGTCAGGTGTGGAATAAAGTTTATCTTTTTACTGCACTAGTGACTTGTCCCTAAGAGTTAAGTCTTCTTAGCCAGAACCCTCATTTCCCTTTCCCCTATCTTTTTCTACCATGTACCTTGTGAGTTCTAAATTATAGACTAGTGAATTACTGAGTAGATTCACAATGTGCAGCTGACACCTTTATAAATTTATAGTTTCCCATCTGAATTGGACTCTACAATTTTTTAAAAATATTCACCCAAGCCGGACCGGTATGGCTCAGTGGTTGAGCGTTGACCCATGCACCAAGAGGTCGCCGGTTCGATTCCCAGTCAGGGCACATGCCCAGATTCTGGGCCCAATCCACACTGTGGGGCATGCAGGAGGTGGCCAGTCGATGTTCCCTTTCATCGATGTTTCTCTCTCTCTCCCTCTCCCTCTCTCTGTAAAATCAATAAAGAGCCCTGGCTGGTTTGGCTCAGCGGTTAGAGCATCGGCCCGTGGCCCAGAGAGTCCCGGGCTCGGTTCCCACTAAGTGCATGTACCTCGGTTGCAGTTTGTCCCCAGGCTCGGTTGGGGTTGTGCAGGTGCCAACCACTCTATGTGTCTCTCTCATGTCAATATTTCTCTCTTCCCCCCTCTCTCCTTCCCACTCTGTCTGAAGATAAATGCAAAAATGTTCTCGGGGGAAAATAAAAAAAAAAATCAATAAAGAAAAAAAATAAAAATACTCACCCAGTGATATGTTTTTATTGATTTTAGACCACCGGGAAAGGAGAGAGAAAGAGAAACATCAGTGTGAGAGAGAAACATCTATCGGTTGTCCCCCCCCCCCCCCACCAGCACATGTCCTAACTGGGGATCGAACCTGCAGCCTAGGTATATGCCCCTACTGGGAATCAAACGTGCAACTCTTTTGGTGTACAGAACAACACTCCAACCAACTGAGCCACCTGGCCACAGCTCAGTAATTTTTGACAAACCTTAACCTCTTCCTTTTAGCTTCCTTTCTCTTCCTCATTATAGGCATATTAATATTTATTATTTTCAAGCACCCCTTTACTGCATCTCCCACACTCTCAAGAGATCACCACCACATACTTTACAGGAGATCTTTGGGTCAAATCTCCCTCAATTTCCTTCACATTCCTAGACCTTCCTATGCCAGTGTGCATTCCTATTTTCTTCCTTCCTATTTCAGAAAGGCTTATTTTTCTACAAGGCTGCTTGTGCACTAAGTTGCATTCTTTCCCTTTGACTAGCCTAGGAATTTATTCTATTAAGTAATACACTTCTTATCCTATACCTTTCATCCCAGTCCTTTGACTGCTTCTGTTCATATAAACATGTTCAAATCCCTTACTTGGCCTAAAAAACACCGCCACCTAAAACCCCACCTTTATACCACCTACCCCTCAAGAAAATGCTGTCAACTTATAGTGCATACTTAATATTTTGTCTTTTCCACTTCTCACTGGATTCATATAGTTACAATAGGAATAGCCATTTATATGCTTTAATCCATTAACCTCTATAATCGCTGATTACTGTTGATTTACCTAGGATTAGATGCTTAATTTAGTAGGACCAGAGTCTTTTTAAAAGTCTTTTGAACTGGAACTGAAAAAAATAGATAGATAGATGATAGATAGATAGATATAGATATAGATAGATATCTCAAACTCCACCATCTCGTTGTGTGCCTGGACTGGAAAATGCAAGACTCCAAAGCTCTCAATAGTTATGTTTCCTACCGTGGAGCAAAGAAGCAATGCAACTAGCCTAGAAAAAGGAGGAGAGAAAATGGAGCAAAACTAAAGAGAGAAACAAGAAAAAGAATACTAATAATCCCTGGTTCTACACATTTATGAGACTCAGCCACACTACTGGCCTTGCATTCTGAGACACCACAGTATTCTTATAGTAAGCTGTTCACTTAAGCTAGTTCAAATTGGATTTCTGTCACTTGCAAGCAAAAAAGTCCTAACCAATGTACTTTGCCTTTCTTTTGCTAGCAAATTTCATAGAAAAACTTGTCTATGCTCCCTGTTTTACTCTACTTCCCTCTTAGTCCTTAACCTAAAATAATCTGACTTTTAATCCTATGCACCTTGTCCTATTTTTATTCTTCAATTTATTGTAGCATTTAACCTTGTTTCCCAGCTCTCCTTTGATATCTCTTTATTTGACTATACAACACTGCTAGTCCTTCCTGACTCTCCTTTTAAAAACAAAGAGCTAACCTTTACATAATGCTTACCATATGCTAGGCAGTATTGTAAACACTTTACAAATATTAATTTATTTAATCTTCCCAACCTTATGAGGAAATATCTTGCAAGGAGGTCATGCAACACAGCACTATAGTAGCACATGGTGTATAGTGTATTGAGGAAAAGCTTAACATGGAGAGTACACATACTCCCCAAACTTATTCTACAGTTTAGGTCAGTCAGTGCATGCACCATGGTCAAAGTTGCAGTAGAGAGGAACCCAACCTCCATAATACTCTACATATTTATTAGGTTAGGGTGGGGCAGGAATATCTGTGCAACTGTGCACCAGTGGAAACTTCCTTGCAGGGTAAGTAGCCTTGTTAGAAAGGGTTGAGCTAATTTAAACTTACCGATCTTGACTAGTAAAAGTTTGTGAAGGCAAGGGGTTGGGGGCAGAATGAACCTCCAGGGTCATCTTGATTTGTCTCTCATCAGGCAATGCTATTATTGATCACTTCTGTATTTTTACAGAAAACATACACAGAAGGGTTAAGTAATTTTTCTCATGGTCATGTAGTTTTACAAGTATATAACACCTGGGATTTGAACCAACTATTTGATTCCAGAATCCCGGTTCTTAACTGCTATACCATATTTCTTCTTTATATTGCCTTTCACGTCTCTGAACATCCATTCTTAATCTGCTTGCCTCTAAAATATTGGGATTCCCTAGGTTTTTATGTTGGACCTTTCTTCTTCTAAAGATATAGATTCTTTTCAGATAATTGCATCCAGTCCTATTGCTTCGATAAGAATTTTTATGGTAACCTCCAGATCTATATATTCGTCCCTTCCTTGCAATAGATTTATATTTTCACTTGTCTACCCAGAAAATGCTCTGGATAGCCTGTAGATTTTTTTTATTAATTTATTTTTGTTACAGATGTTTTTTCCTTTTTCCTCCATTGACACCCTCCTCCCAATACCCACCCCCCTGCCCAATCCCCAGCATTGTTGTCTATGTCCATTGGTTACACATACATGCATATAAGTTCTGTGGTTTAACTGACCCTAACTCTAACCTTAACCCTAACCCTCTTCTGAGGTTAATCAGTCTGTACTCTACTTCTATGACTCTGGGTCTATTTTGTTCATTAGTTTGTTTTGTTCATTATATTCCACAAATCAGTGAGATCATGTGATATTTGTCTTTCTATGATTGGTTTGTTTCGCTTAGGATAATACTCTCCAGGTCCCTCCATGTTGTCTCAAATAATAAGACATCTTTCTTTCTTACAGCTGCATAGTATTCCATTGTGTATATGTACCACAGCTTTTTTATCCACTCATCTATTGATGGACATTTGGGCTGTTTCCAGATCTTAGCTATTATAAATAGTGCTGCTATGAACACAGGGGTACATATATTCTTTCTGATTGGTGTTTCAGGCTTCTTAGTGTATATTCCTAGAAGTGGGATCACTGGGTCAAATGGCAATTCAATTTTTAATACACTAAGAAGTACAATTTAACTTTTTGAGGAAACACCATACTGTTTTCCATAGTGGCTGCACCAGTCTGCATTCCCACCAGCAGTGTACTAGAGTCCCCTATTCTCCACACCATCTCCAGCACTTGTTTGATGATTTGTTGATGGCGGCCATTCTGACAGGTGTGAGGTGATACCTTATAGTTGTTTTAATTTGCATCTTTCTGATGATTAGTGATGTTGAGCATTTTTTCATATGTCTCTTGGCCATTTGTATGTCCTATTTGGAGAGGTGTCTATTTAGTTCCTCTGCCCATTTTTTTTTGTTTTGTTTTGTTTTTGGTTTTGGTTTTGGTTTTTTGTTCAGATAGAGTGGGAGGGGGAGAGAGAGAGAGAGAGAAACATCGACGTGAAAGGGACACATTGAGTGGCTGCCACCCGCACAACCAACCAGGGCCAGGGACTAACTGCAACTGAGGTACCTGCCCTTAGCGGGAACTGAACCTGGGTTTCTCTGGACCACAGGCTGATGCTCTAACCGCTGAGCCAAATCGGCCAGAGCCATTTTTTAATTGGGTTCTTTGTCTCCTTTTGTTGAGTTGTATGAGTACTGTATGTATTTTGGAAATTAACCCCTTATCTGTTGTATCGTTGGAAATTATGCTCTCCCGTATAGTGGGTTCCCTTTCCATTTTGATGGTTGTTTCTTTTGCTGTGCACAAGCTTCTTAGTTTGATTTAGTCCCATGTGTTCATTTTTTCCTTTGTTTCTGTTGCCTTAGGCATTGTATCAGTGAAAATTCTGCGTGTGATGTCTGAAATTCTGTTGCCTACATTTTCTTTTAGGATGTTTATGGATTCAGGAGTCACATTTAAATCTTTTATCCATTTTGAGTTTATTCTAGTGTGTAGTGTAAGTTGGTGGTCTAGCTTCATTTTTTTGCATGTAGCTGTCCAATTTTCCCAACACCATTTATTGAAGAGGCTGTCTTGACTCCATTGTATGCTCTTGCCTCCTTTGTCAAATATTAATTGAGCATATTGTCTTGGGTCCATTTCTGGATTCTCTGTTCTGTTCCATTGATCTATATGCCTATTCTTGTGCCAGTACCAGACTGTTTTGATTATAGTGCCTTTGTAGTATAATCTGATATCCAGTATCCTGATCCCTCCTACTTCGTTCTTCATTTCAAGATAGCTGTGGCTATTTAGGGTCTTTTTTGGTTCCATATAAACTTTTGGAGTGTTTGTTCTAGTTCTGTGAAATGTGTTGTTGCTATCTTAATGGGGATTGCACTGAATCTATAGATTGCTTTGGGTAGTATGGACATTTTAATGATGTTAATTCTTCCAATCCATGAACAAGGTATATGCTTCCACTCTTTTGTATCTTTCTCTCTTTCTTTCTTTCTTTTTTTTTTTTTAATCCTCACCCGAGGACATTTTTCCATTTTTTGTTCAGACAGAGCGGGAGGGAGAGAGAGAGAGAGAGAGAGAGAGAAACATCGATGTGAAGGGACACATTGAGTGGCTGCCACCCTCACGACCAACCAGGGTCGGGGACAAACTGCAACCGAGGTACATGCCCTTAGCGGGAACCGAACCCGGGTCTCTCTGTACCGCAGGCCGATGCTCCAACCACTGAGCCAAACCGGCCAGGGCTCCCTCTTTATTTTTTTAATGACCTGTAGTTTTCTGTGAAGATGTTCTTTACTTCTTTGGTTGAATTTATTCCTAGGTATTTTAATTTTTTGCTGCGATGATAAATAGGATTATTTTTAGTTTCTCTTTCTGTGAGTTCATCATTGGTGTATAAGAATGCCGTCGATTTCTTGATGTTAACTTTGTATCCTGCTAGTTTGCCAAATTCATTTATTAAATCTAGTAGATATTTGATGGAATCTTTAGGGTTTTCTATGTACAACATCATGTTATCTGCAAATAATGACAGTTTCACTTCCTCCTTTCCAATTTGGATCCCTTTATTTTTTCTTCATGTCTAATTGCTATGGCTAAGACTTCCAGTACTATGTTAAATAAGAGTGGCAAAAGTGGGCATTCCTGTCTTGTTCCTGTTCTTAAGGGAAATGCTTTTAGTTTTTGCCCATTGAGTATGATGTTTGCTGTAGGTTTTTCATATACAGCCTTTATTATGTCGAGATAAGATTCCTCTATTTCTACATTGCTGAACATTTTTATCAGAATTGGGTGCTGGATTTTGTCGAATGCTTTTTCAGCATCTACTGATAAGATCATATAGTTTTTAGCTTTCATTTTGTTTATGTGGTGTATCACATTTATTGATTTGAGAATATTGTACCATCCTTGCATTCCTTGGATTAATCCCACTTGGTCATGGTGAATAATTTTTTTAATGTATTGCTGGATCTGATTTGCTAATATTTTGTTAAGGATTTTGGCATCTGTGTTCATCGGGGATATTGGCCTGTAGTTTTCTTTCTTTGTAATGTCTTTAGCCTATAGATTTTTTTAAAAGAAAATTTTAGATTTATCTGATACTCATTATTTTTCCTCAAAAGTTTTTTTTTCTTCCTGTTTTTCTGTTTCCATTGTTTATTTATATGATTTGCTTATTATCCATCATCATTCACCCAGTTCTTGTGATCAAAGATCACAATTTGCCCAGCCAGTATTGCTCACTGGTTGAGCGTAGACCCATGTAACTGAGAGGTCACTGGTTCGATTCCCAGTCAGGGCACATGCCCAGGTTGTGGGCCCAATACCCAAGTGGGAGATACGCAAGAGGTGGCTAATCGATGTTCTCTCTCATTGATGTTTCTTTCTCTCTCTCTCTCTCTCCCCCTTTTCCTTCCTCCCTCTCTAAAATTAATAAAGAAAAAATATATATTTTTTTATCCTCACCCGAGGACATTTTTCCATTTTTTGTTCAGGTAGAGTGGGAGGGAGAGAGAGGAACAGAGAGAGAGAGAAATATCGATGTGGACACATCGAGTGGCTGCCACCCGCACAACCCAACCAGGGCCGGGGACAAACTGCAACCAAGGTACGTGCCCTTAGCGGGAACCGAACCCGGGTCTCTCAGGACCGCAGGCCGACGCTCTAACCGCTGAGCCAAACCGGCCAGGGCAAGAAAAAATATTTTTTTAAAAGTTAAAAAGATGACAGTCTGATGGCTATCAGAATACTCTTTTCTTTTTCTGCAATACCTAAAGATTATTATGTTTCAGCCATCCATACTTGTGCCTGTATCAGTTTATTATCATATATTTCATTTATGAAATCTTACATTCCAACATCCCACTCTTTGACAATTTCTTAATTCTTTCAGCTCTATCATTCCCTAATCCCTATTGATGTTTTCCCACATTATTAAGAACTTATTTGCATTTACCATTTTTCTATATATAGAATCCCATTGAAGAGATAATTTACAAAAGTGGCTAAAAATATGGACGTTAAGTAAATAACCTATACTCCAACTATGATGGGATCACTTGGTATTGGTTTTGCCCTTGCATTTTACACAATTATAAAACTGGACAAAATATGCAAGACAGTTCTTTAGACACTGAAGTACAAGCAGCACAAGACTGTAATGCTTAAAAGGAGGTAAATATTCAGAGTTAGCCCTACCATTTGCCCCAGCTGTCAGATTTGGGGCAAGCTCCTCCAGCTACAACTATGGTACAAGGACATAAAGTGTAAGTGGAGTGGTGATCATACTGAACTGAGAAGGCAGGTATCGGAGTGCATAGTTGCTATACTAGCTAGAATTTGTGGGACAGAATACCACAGATAAGAAAGCTTTTCAGAGAGGGTAGCCACAGAATATTAAAGGTTTCCTTGAAGTTACTGCAAAAAGCAGGCTTTAAATGTGCAGTATAAATATCTGCAAGACTTTATTATTATTATTTTTTAATCCTCACCCGAGGACATTTTTCCATTTTTTTGTTCAGACAGAGTAGGAGAGAGAAGGGGGGAGAGAGAGATACATCGACGTGAAAGGGACACATCGAGTGGCTGCCACCCCCACCACCCAACCAGGGCCGGGGACAAACTGCAACCGAGGTACGTGCCCTTAGCGGGAACCGAACCCGGGTCTCTCTGGACCGCAGGCCAGCGCTCTAACCGCTGAGCCAAACCAGCCAGGGCTCACTGAGCGTCCTTATAACTAGTGTTTTGATTTTTTTTTTTTTCCTTTATCGATTATAGAGAGGAAGTGAGAAGAAGGGAGAGATAGAAATAATGATGAGAAAGAACATCGATCAGCTGCTTCCTGCATGCCCCCTACTGGGGATTGGGCCCGTGTGTCCTGACCGGCAAGCGAACCAGTGACCTCTTGATGCGTGGGTTGACGCTCAACTGCTGAGCCACACCGGCTGGACATAACCAGTGTTTTGAACTCTGCATCTGGTAGATTATTTGCTTCTATTTTGTGTAGTTCTTTTTCTGGATTTTTGTCTTGTTCTTTCATTTGGGACATGTTTCTTTATCTCCTCATGTTCTCTGCCTCCTTGTGTTTGTTTCTATGTAATAGGTAAATTTGCTACATTTCCCAATCTAGGCAGAGTGGACTTATGCTGAGGCCAGCTGTTGCTTGTTGGGATTTTTAGACCTTTAAAATTTTAGGAAAGTTGGCAGCATGGGCCCAGCTGCTTATGTGGACTGGCCTCTGAAAGAGGCTCAGGCCAGGCATGTGAATCGGGTAGGGTGGGTATCAGAGAATCACCAGGGTGGGGTGAGGGCAGTGTTAACCAGGCTAAAGGAGACTCAGATTTGACACCTGCCTGTGCCTGCCAGGGTGGGGGGAGGGCTCAACACAGGAACAATGGCACCTACCAGAAAGTGGGTGCCCCTTCACCCCTTGCCCTGAAGGTAGACAATTCCGTTTCTCCCCATCTATCCCTAGTGCTTTCGGAACTGCTTTTCCTTTTCTGGAGTTTAGGGCAAGTGTTTGTGAGCTAATGAGTCCGTGCTCGGGCCCTTTGAGAGGATGCTGGGGTCTCTAGCAGCCCTCTGTCTCATCTGGACTGAGTCCCTGCTGCTTTTTACAGCCACCTCTTCCCAGCACTAGTGCTCCAGGTGGGGGAGCCCAGTGTGCAGCTGGGACCCCTCACTCCTAAGTGAAAACCTCTGCAACTGAGATATCTTTCCCAGTTTTTAACTACCACGTGTGGGTGTGGGACCAGCCCACTTCTGGTCTCTGCTCCTCCTACCAGCCTCAACAGGCTTCTTCTCTTCTTTTTCTTTTAAGCCTCATTGGAGGATATTTTTTTCTATTTATCTTCCGATAGAGTGGGAGGGAGGTAGGGAAAGAGAGAGCGAGAGAGAAGCATCGACGTGAGAAGGGACACATTGACTGGTTGCCTCCCACATGACCCTGACCAGGGCCAGGGATGAACCGCAACTGAGGTACATGCCCTTGACCGGAATTAAACCCACAATTCATTGGTCAATGGGCCAACACTCGAACCACTGAGGCAAACCAGCCAGGGCGTGGCTTCTTCTCTATATTTTTAGTTAAAGAGTTCTGTTCAGCTAGTCTTCAGGTAGTTCTCAAGGATGGTTGTTCTATAATTTAGTTGTAATTTTGATGTGGTCATGGGAGGAGGTGAACACTATCCTGCCATCTTTTTTTTTTTTTTTTATCCTCACCCGAGGACATTTTTTGTTCAGGTAGAGCGGGAGGGAGAGAGAGGGGGAGAGAGAGAGAGAGAGAAACATCGATGTGAAAGGGACACACCGAGTGGCTGCCACCCGCACGACCAACCAGGGCCGGGGACAAACTGCAACCGAGGTACATGCCCTTAGCGGGAACCAAACCCGGGTCTCTCGGGACCGCAGGCCGACACTCTAACCGCTGAGCCAAACCAGCCAGGGAGTATCCTTCCATCTTAACTGGAAATCAAAACCAGTCTTCTTTGTATTATTATCATTATCATCATCATCATTATTATTTTAAAGGCCAGGTTGCTTTTAAGTAGAAGGCTCAGCAATACAAATCATCTTGTCTCAGGTCTTTGTTTACTCTTCTTCATTTTGTCAAAATAACCTGCAGGAACCTTGGTCATTTTAACATTCCATAAAACCATTATACTTGTCCATGATATTGTATATGTAGTATATTGATTACATACAATATACTTGGCAAGCAGGAAATGACAAATACTCTTGATACCCTAGTAAGAGACATGCCAGAGAATGAAAGATAAATTTCTATCAAGATCCAGCCAGCTGCCATGTCACTGACATTTTCAAAGGTCCAGTGTTCTAGGGAATGATGGAACAATCCTTCTAAATGAAGGACGAATTCTTATACCTTGCACTCCATACCACTGAGAAGGAGGCACAACACTTGACAGGCCTATTTGGGTTTTAGAAATGGTATTTATTACTCCAAAACACTTATTGGGAAATTTAGAAGGATGTCAGTTTTTAGTGAGGATGGCTATGCTGCAGATTTAGTTGCAGAACCAGTTGCCCTGTTTCTCAGATCATATGATTGGCAGATCTCTTGGTATAAGAGGATCCATGGTAGAAAAAACAGTAAGAAGAATCTCTTACAAGCCCAATTATTGAACCCCTGGGGAAGAACAATCCAACAGTACTGTTTAACTTTAGCTAGTGTCTGGGTCCTCCCATTCAAATGCAGGCAAGTTCCTGAGACAGGCCGAGAGGTGTGCAAAAGAAGGCATCTTGTAAATCTAGCACAGTAAACCAACAGAATTCCCCTGACAAGGTGGTCAGCAAGATGTAGGGGCTGGGACCACCCGGTGGATGTCTTTCACTATATGGTTAATGGCCCCCAAGTCCTGGACAGACTATATTCAGTAGCACCTGGGAGTATTGTACAGTGAATGACTAAGTGAATAAGCTGCTACTTACAGTTGGATTCCTCTCTTCGCTTGTTCTTTTAGAGCGTGCTGTTTTAGATGGTGGTTACTCCCGCCCACAGTTTTGATTGGGGCTGCAGCTCTTGCCTTTCCAGGCCTGCCCTTTCCGCATACCTCTGAAGTTTCTTCTCTTCAGCTCTCTTTAGGCATCCCGGCCGAAAATTTCTCTCTTAGCTGAGGTCAGTAAAACTGCCTGCATGGCATAAGCATCATCCAGGGGCATGTTTATGTCCATACAGTCCAGGGGCAAAGGTTATTTTGGCATTCAGCTTAGTTAATAAGTCCTGTCAAAGTGACACCGGGTATTCAGGTATATATAAGAAGATACGCTTAAGACTGTTTTTCCCACTCGGCCATCTAATGGCTGGAGGAACCGCTTCTGTAGTGACTCCCCTGACACTCCAGTCACAAGCATTGTTTCAGAGAAGAGCTTAGCCTAATATTTAGTACAGAATATGTGGCTCCAGTGTCGATTAAAAAGTCAATAAATTTTTTCCCCACTGTTAGAGTGCCCGGAGCTCCTTTCATGTAAGGAGCTATCTGCGTTGAACGGAGCCTCTGGGCCCCGTCATTCTTGGTCACTCTCAGAGAGTTGGGGCATCTGTAAGGCCCTTTGCCTTCTCCCATCTTATCCCTGATTTAGATTTGGTCACTCTCCCAGTGGCCCTCTTGTTTGCAGTAGGCGCACTGTCTGGGGCCTACTTTTGGGTGTCCTGTAGGAACGAATCCTTTGATCCCTGGGGGCCTTACCTTGCTCGTCGTCTTCTTAGGCCCTCTACAGGTCAGCGCAGAAGCCAGCAGGCTGGCCTGTTGCTTCTTTTTTCTTTGATCTTGTTTCTCTGAGGCCTGGTCTCTGCTATTGAAGATCTTAAAAGCAATTTCTTTCTACTGGCTGTGGCATATGCATTCCAAAGGCATCCCCTACCTTCTAAAGCTTTTTCTGAATGTCAGGGGCACTCGTGCAATAAAGGTCATGTTCACACTCTTTAAATTCTCAGGGGCCCTTGGTCCACATCAGTATATTGGCAATAGGCCTCAAAGATTCATTTTAAGAATTCTAAAGGATTCTCGTCAGGTCATTGCTTTAGCTGCTGGACTTTATTGAAACTCCTCTGTTTGGGCACAGCCTTTCTTAAGACTTTTTTTTTTTTCTTTATTGATTTTAGAGAGAAAAAAGGGAGAGAGAGATAGAAACATCGATGAGGGAGAACATCGATTGGCCACCTTCTGCATGCCCCCATTGGGGATGGGGCCCACAACCTGGGCATGTGCCCTGACCTGGAATCAGACCTAGGGTGCATGGGTCAACATTCAACCAGTGAGCCACACCGGCCGGTGGGCATTCCCTTTCTCAATCCACGAGGATACATTCTTGGAAATGTTCAAGTTTGGTGCCCTGTATTGACATTCCATCATGGATCAGTAGTGGGGATGGCAATTAAAGCCTATGCCCATACTTGGTTCTGGGTATTTCATTGTGAAGGCAATTAACCTCTTCTCTGGCCTCATCTAAGACAATCGTTTCTTCCTCAGCCATGAGGATGGTATTAAACAAATGTTGGATGGCTATCCAATTAGGGTTATGGGAGGTGTATTTTCCCTACAGGCAGGCATATTTTTCTTCCAATTGAAGAGGTCTGAAGTTGTAGAGAGAGTGTACATCCAGACCATCCCTGCTGATTGTCCACTGACATCAAGTCCTCCTATTGGCACTTCTTTTAGTGGGAATTGCCCTGCCTGGAATGGAGGA
The DNA here is from genome assembly GCF_014108415.1 of Molossus molossus. NCBI lineage: Eukaryota > Metazoa > Chordata > Mammalia > Chiroptera > Molossidae > Molossus > Molossus molossus. Next base: position 30,373,513 of record NW_023425347.1, on the reverse strand, counting down.
AACCCTCACCAAATCTAGTACCCATTCGAGTGTGGAAGAGGGAGGCCATTCCTGGGTTCGGTAGGGCCCTCTCGCTGGCTAGAAGTTATGTGGGAGGAGCTGTGCCCCACTCCCACCATGGTGGTAGAGCAGAGGCAGCCACAGGGACCTTACCCTGAAGTAAGAATGAGTCGTCCTTGTTCCCAGGTGACTCCAGCAGAACTGGCTGACCTGGCTTGCCTGTTTGCTGTACCATACTTTTACATTTCATTTGAGCTGGCTTATTCTGATATAAAAGCATAAATGCTTCTACATAGAGAATTTCGTCCCATTTTTTCCTCTCTTTTACAAAATAACGAAACTTGCAGAATGGTAGTGTAATTAAGGACCCATTTTCTGGCTAATGTTTGCCTGATCCTCAATTATATTGTGGTCATGTCACCTGGCAAAGGAAGGGCATTCTTTCTCTTCATTGGTTCATAGCTGAACATGGCCCAGTATTGTAAGATGCACCCAAGGGGCTGGATTGGGGGACCAAGTTAGACATAAGGTTCCCCGTGGCAGTATCTTTTCTCACAATTACTTTGCACAGACCTTCTACCACTTTGTTAGTCCTTTTTAGTTTTATCCTTTTCTGTCTGTTCAGAGTTTACCAACCCTTTTTAGGATAATACTTCTATCCTTCATTTCTTCAAAAATTGTGTTTTCAAACCTTATGACCTTCTAAAATCTGTCCAGTAACAAGTTAGACACAACAGTTAAGACAGTAGAGTCAGGTGGCTCAGACTTTCTGCTCCGTCTACGACCCTGATTATTATTCCCTCAAGTGTATGCACACGACGTCTGCTCAGTGTGGTTGAGATGAGGCAACATCTGCCTTGGTTTAGGCCAGGTCGAGATTGAACAGCCCACTCCTTCAAGGTCTGCTGAGATGCGGTGGGAATTGGCCCCCCTTTCCACATGATGAGACACAGACTCAACAAATAACAGATACAGTTCTAATAATCAATCCTGGTTGCTAATTGTAACCTCTCAGGGTCCCTTCCCTAATACAACCAGTAAGAGGAGCCCCAAACCAAGTTAAATGAGTCCCTCAAGGACCTGATCTCGAGTAATAGAGGGGATGTCCCTGGGTTGTCAATGAGGTTACTCACCAGTAGACGTCTTCAAATAAAACCAAAGAGAATATCCTGACTTTTTTGTTTCTCCTACTGCAAAATGAGAAGTGCCATAAGTCAACAGCACTCAGTCACAGGGTGTTGTCCCACCTCCAGCCTCCAGACCAAATGGGTCCAGGCAGCTGCTAGGTGGGGACCTAAAGACCCCACCTAGGCTGGTGGCTGGCAAATCTACAGGCAGAAATAGTTCCATCTGAGTCACCAAAGATTGTTACCAGGACCCCAGTGTTTGAGTCTGTCTGTCTATGCGCACTGGCCCAAAGAAATGTACGAGCAGGAATTTGCAGTATATAAAAAAATATAGTTTAATATTGAATTGGCCAATCCAGAGAACAGGGAGCTTATGCTCTAAAGATACGACTCTAAAGATAGATCACAGATTATGTAGGGCAAGATCACAAAACACTATGACCTAGGGTGTTTGGGGTTGTGCTGGGTCCTGACTGGTTGGAGGTAAGGTGGGGTAATAAACCATTTCTTCAGGTCTTGAGGACAGTTCTGAGGTCTGCTCTGGCATCCTTCTGTCTGGTTTCATGGGAAAGTAGCAGGGGATCATTCCACCTTAGGGCTCAGGAGCTGAAACATAACTTAGGTCAATATGTTATCTGTAGCCTGCCAGAGGTTCAGACCCTGTGACCATTAGTCAGGTCCTGGCTCCAGGGTCACTGATTATCCAGGGAAAAGGCTAGCTCTAGCTCTCATCAGATATATGTGTGTGTGTGTGTGTGTGTGTGTGTGTGTGTGTGTGTGTGTGTATATATATATGGAGAGAGAGAGAGAGAGAGAGAGAGAGATGATTTCTAGAGCTACATATTGGGGATTGAACCCAAAACCTGGGTATGGGTCCTGACCAGGAATCGAACCTGCCACCTTTTGGTATATGGGTCAACACTCCAACCAACTGAGCCACACTGGCCAGGGCTTAAAGCTGAATTTAATCAAAGTCATAAGGACCCTTGGTTTCAGCAGGACCCTATTTTAAGATCTTACATGGGGGAAAATTTTACATTTATTTTACTTTTGTATGTTTTCTATTACCACAAAATATCACAAATTTGTGACAGAGGCTTAAAACAGCACCCATTTATTATCTCACACTTCTTTAGGTCAGAAGTCTGACCTGGAGTGGCAAGATTCTCTGTTCAGGGTCTTATGAGGCCAAATCCAGGTGTTGGTGGGGCTATGATCCTTTCTGCAGGCTTTGGGGAAGAATTTACTTCCAGGCCCATTTGAGTTATCCGAATTCAGTTCCTTAAGGCTGTAGGACTGAATCTTCGTTTTCTTGACATGGATATCATCCCTCCACTTTCAAGCCAGCAACAGAGTCAGATCCTCCAGCTGCTGCTGCTTCTGCCATTTTTTGTCTGCAACATCTAGAAATAATTTCCCTTTTTTAAGGTCAACTGACTAGTAAATATAATTGCATCAGCAAGGTCCCTTCATGGCAGTACTTAAGAGTAGTGTTCAAGCCCTGGTTGGTTTGGCTCAGCGGTTAGAGTCTCGGCCTGCGGTCCAGAGAGACCCAGGTTCAGTTCCTGCTAAGGGCATGTACCTCGGTTGCAGTTTGTCCCCGGCCCGGCCGAGTTGTGCAGGTGGCAGCCACTCAATATGTCCCTTTCACGTTGATGTTTCTCTCTCTCTCTCTCCCTCACACTCTATCTGAACAAAAAATGGAAAAATGTTCTTGGGTGAGGATAAAAAAAAAGAGTAGTGTTCAATTGAATAACTGGGGGACAGGAATCTGGTGGGGTGAGCATCTTTAGAATTCTGCCTATGACGGTTATCATCTATGTCAACAAAGGTTTCAGTAACTGAGCACTTATTATTCTCATGGCACTCTCTACTGGGACCTTAAAATTTTTTCTTTATTGATGTTAGAGGAAAAGAAGGGAGATGGAGAGAGAAAGAAAACCATTAATGAGAGAGAACATTGATTGGCCACCTCCTGCATGCCCCGCACTGGGGATCTGGCCCACAAACTGGGCATGTGCCCTGACCAGGAATTGAACCAGCAACCTCCCAGTGGTGCATGGGTGGAAAGGTCAACCACTGACCCACACCGGCCGGGCGGGACCTTAAGTTTTTAAATGTATAGTCAACTACCTTCAAACAATATATATTCTAGTTGTGTACCATCAGTATAAAAATAGTGTTTGTATGTGGTTTTGTGTAAAATTGGTTTTAAAATTCTGTTTCAGTTGTATCATTCGAGTTTAGCCAATTCTTCAAAATTATTCTGTTGACTTTTGAAAAATAAATCCAGCATATTGTCTGGTTTATTCGCTTGTCAGTATTGACAGTTAAACCATAATTTAACAGTTTATAGGGTAGTGAACACAGTACAATATACAGATGATGTATTATAGAATTGTACACCTGAATTGCTATATTCTATTAACCAGTGTCACCCCAATAAATTCAATAAAAATAACAGTTTAAAAATCTATTTTCAATAAGTAAAATAATTTTTCTCTGTTTTATGGCTTCAGTACATTTAGGGGAAAGGGAAATGAAAACCTATAAAACAAAACTTACCCAACTGAGATCTAAAACCTAGAGCCAAATCTCTCTTGATGCCAGCAGTATTATTGCAAAGTAGGCATTTCAGCAGCCTCCAGTACAATGTGATAATTCTATCTTCTTTAAATGGACTAAATAGAAATGTGCTACAACAGTAGAATCCTTTTAACCTAATAACCAAATCAGCTAAATGGTTACTGATTTAAGCGTATTTCTCAATAATATTTTTTTGCAGTCTGGGCATAATTCCATTTACCTCATTAAATTTGGATATCCTCATATTGTGATTCATTTGAGAAGTTTATAGCTTCAGTATTTTACAATAGCCACACTGTCTCAAGTAGTTAGAAAGACAGAAAGCTTTTAGTTCAAGTCATTTTCCCTCAAATACAGAGCTCAGTAAACCATTTCCCCATGTTGAAATAAAAGCTGTTTAATGAGAATACAGATCTAATTCTATTACTAGAAAAGTGTGTGTGTATAATGAAACCATGCAATATTTTGTATATCTAATTCTAGTACAACAAGAGAATTTTGACAAGCTTTTAGAATCCATATTAACTATATTGTATTACCCTAGTCTGTATGCTTATTTCTTTGCCTATTTTTGAATGATAGTTATTTTAACCTCTGTATTCATTGCACAATGACTGGTTTTTAATGCACAGTCTGCTTGCCTTCTCTGCCCCATTTGACACTCTCCACTACCATGGTTTGATGGTATCTCATCTCTGACCTTCCCAAAGGTCCTTCTAACTGATAATTCTTTTCTTAGGGTTCCTCACTGCCTTACATGTGATTTTCTTGGGCCTCTTCTTTTCGCTTTGGTGTGCTTATCTGATGACCTTATCCATTCTCATGGGTTCATTTATAGACATTGACTTCCAAGTCTGTTTCTGTTATTTTGATTGATTGATTGATTGATTGATTGATTGATTTGAAGAGAGAAGAAGGGAGAGACAGACAGACTTCTGAATATCAATCGGCTGTTTCCCATACATGCCACAACCAGAGACTGAACCCATAACCTGTATCCTGACCAGCAATTAATCTGCCACCCTTTGGTGCACAGGATGACACTCTAACCACTGAGCCACACCGCCCAGGGCCCAAATCTGGTTCTTTTTTGTTTGTTTGTTTTTGTTTTTTTTTTTATTTTATTTTTTTAATCCTCATCCGAGGACATTTTTCCATTTTTTGTACAGACAGAGTGGGAGGGAGAGAGAGGAAGAGAGAGAGAGGGAAACATCGATGTGAAAGGGACACATGGAGTGGCTGCCCCCCGCACGACCAACCAGGGCCGGGGACAAACTGCAACCGAGGTACATGCCCTTAGCGGGAACCGAACCCGGGTCTCTCAGGACCGCAGGCGGACGCTCTAACCGCTGAGCCAAACCGGCCAGGGCTCAAATCTGGTTCTTAAGTGCCAGCCTCAATCTTGAATTCCAGACTTGTATTTTTACCTGTAATCTGGACACCTCTACCTGAATATATGAAATACATTGTATTATTATTGATGAAAGAACATCTGGCCTAGGAAAAAGTCATATAAGAATTTATCTGAGCTGAACTGACAATTGTCAGGAAGCAGTATCTCAACGAATTGAGAAAATGCTCCAGAGAATGGCAGTTTTGCAGTTTATTTTATACATTAGAGTCAAAGGAAGATAAGTAAAGGGGATTACATGAAATTTATTGGTAGTAGATGAGGGAAGCAGGGGAAAGCAAAGCATGGAAATCTATGAGATTGGATAAAAAAGTAAACAGAGAGACATATAGTTCTTTCATATTGGTGAGTACAGGATAGTATGTGAGCAACAAGAGAGCAATGTGGTCTCCTGCCCCAGTGGTGGTGTGCCTTGGAGGGGTGTGGAGAAGATTACTCTGACATTTCAAATTATGTTATCTTAGATACACAAAGACAGTAGACAGTTTCAAAGTTAAAGATTAGCCTTTGCCAAGGAAGCTACAGGTCTAGGATGTGACTACACAGCATGACCCACTTTTAGTTAGGAATTTTACATTCAGACCACACCCTCTGTGGTTACCTTGGTGTCTGAGTTTGTAAGGCCTGCCATGCAGGCCTCCCTGATCTTGTCAGGTTTAATATGTGGCCCCTTCTTCTTTCATATTATTATTTATCATCTACCTGGATAAACAAAACACTCTGGTTGTCTAGATTCCTGTTTTTAGTTAATGGTGTCACCATCCATCCATTTTCCCAAGGTAGAACTCTCAGAGTTATTTTCAATTCCTCCCTCTCACCCCTCATATTCAGTCATGAATAATGAATATTCTCTTTCAGAAATATTTTTAGTCTAGCCCATCTTTTCCATCCTCTCTGCCTTACTAATTTAGGCTTGCATCATCTTTCACTTGGACTATCCACACGCCTCCTAACTGGTCTTGCTTCCTCTCCCTGATCTGGTCCATCCTCTACAGCACCAACAGTGCACTCTATCTTTGAAATAATCTTGTCAGTACCACAGCTTGGTTTTGCCTAGCAAATAATGCCCCAATCCTTAGGCTGTCAAACAACTATGACATGGTTACCTCGAGATCATTTTTCTTATAGCTATATCAAATATGCCTACTCTTTTCTGATCACTAAAAACAGTAAAGAATCAAAGCGAAGATTTTTTTCTATGATGCTTGACACTGAGTTAAGAAGCAAATTCACACATTCACACACACACGTTAAGCTCTGCAAAAAGCTACCTTAGCATAAATAAAAGGATAGTCTTTACATATAAACAATAAGGAAAGAATTTATGGTTGAATGTTTTTCCAAGTACAACATTGATATGTAAATGAAAATTAGCATCTTATTGACCCATTTGTGGGGTTGAATTTCCTTGTGCAAATGCTCTAGAGTTGGATGACATATTGGCAAATGGACAGGATAAACCTGCTCTCAAAGGACTCATTGCTATCGTCTTTTTCACTGCCATTTTATTTTGTCAAAGACAGCTTATTTTTAATAAATTATGTTACAAGCAAATGTTTTATTTTCCCCAATTTTAAAATTTAGCTTTGTGCCACAGCACACTGAAAAAAACTTCAGGACATTAAAATGAGGTGGGGTTTTTGTTTTGTTTTTCCCAAAAAATTTAGCTATTTTTTCCTAAAGGTCTTTTCCTCCTCAGAAATGCATTTTAGGATTCACATACATGGAAACTCAATAACCACCAGAGGGCGCCAGCCACCTACACAATGACTGAGTAATGGTTTCACTCACACACACACACACCGCCCGTCCCCCCCCCCCCTTCCTGAGCTATTTCTAATCAGAAAAGCCAAGTGTTCTTGGTAAAAGTCTTAATAAATATGTTTATATTCACTCTCCTTTGTGATTTGAATTGATATATACACATGAAACCAGAGCTAACTATGGGCACACATATTTTTTCCCGGCATAAAAATAGCTTGTGTGATCATTACAGGGCAAAATGACTAATTGAGTTACATTCTTTCTCAGCTTTTCTGCCCCTCTGCCATGGTTTTTGTATTGTTTTTTCACAGCAGTGAAGTTTAGCATCTTTTATTATTCAACTGAATGACTGTACTTATATTAACTGACTTTAAAGTGATCAGATTTCTGTTTTCCAACCTTTCTCTGTCTCTACCTTCCCTCCCTTTCCTTCTCTCATATATTCTCAAGCATATTTTTTCCCTTTATGTTACTTTTTTCAAATTTTTTATTCCAGAAAGCAATGTTACAAGAAATGGGGAGGCCATGCTATACACAACTCTAGAAGTAAGACAAGCCCAACATAGGAGTCAGGAGAAACCAGAATCTGCCGGCTTAGTATACCCTTCTTTGGGGGCTGACGTTCCAAAGCAGGCACAGAGGAACGCGGTACTTCACCAGCCCGACAGAAAAAGCTCTCCTAGTTCTCCTGGAGAAGGACATTTAGCAAGATGGTTGGTTCTGAAGCGTTTGGGAATGTAGTTCACATGCACAATGTTAGCTGAACAAGACAAAATGTATTACTATTATAGAAAAAGATCAAAGCAAATAAAAGAGTTGCCACATTGGTGAGACCAAAATCCATTTAGCTCATTTTTCATTCTTGAAATAATGTTACAGACAGCAAAACAAAGAGGCAGCCAACAAAATGTGAAATGATTGCAAACAGTGGCTTTGGCAAAGATTTAATGTCTGAAATATATAAAGAACTCATAAAACTCAACACCAAACAAACAACCCAATTAAAAAATGGGCAGAGGAGCTGAACAGACACCTCTCCCAAGAAGACCTACAAATGGCCAACAGGTATATGAAAAAATGTTCAACCTCACTTGCAAATAGGGAAATGCAAATCAAAACTACAATGAGACACCACCTCACACCTCTTAGAATGACTGTTATCAATAAGATAAGCAATAACAAGTGTTGGAGAGGTTGTGGAGAAAAGGGAACCCTTATTCACTGCTGGTAGGAATGTAGACTGGTACAGCCACTATGGAAAACAGTCTGGTGATTCCTCAAAAAATTAAGAATAGAGTTACCATATGGCTTAACAATCCCTCTCCTGGGTATATACCCGAAAAACTTGAAAACATGTATTCGCAAAGACATATGCACCTCTATGTTCATTGCAGCATTATTCACAGTGGTCAAGACATGGAGACAACCAAAGTGTCCTGCTTTAGAGAACTGGATAAAGATGTGATACATTTATACTGTGAAATATTATTCAGTTATGAGAAAAGATGAAATATTGCCATTTGCAACAACATAGATGGACCTTGAGAATATTATGCTAAGTGAAATGAGTCAGTCAAAAAAAGCTAAGAACCATATAATTTCACACATATGTAATCACACTCATGAACACAAACAGCAGTGTGGTGGTTGCCATAGGAAAGGAGTTTGGGGAGTGAAAGGGGCCTAACATGCGGTGGTGAAAGATGATTTGACTTTAGGTGGCGGGCTCACAATGTAATGTCCAGATCTCGTATCATAGAAATCTACACCTCAACCTACATGATCCTGTAACCACTGTCACCCCAATACATTTAATTAAGCCCAACTGGTGTGGCTGAGTGGATTGAGCATCACCCCACGGACTGAGAGGTCCCGGTTCGATTCTTGGTCAGGGCATGTGGCTGGGTTGCGGGCTTGATCCTCAGTAGGGGGTGTGCAGAAGGCAGCCGATCGATGTTTCTCTCTCACATCGATGTTTCTGTGTCTCTCCCTACCTCTCTCTCTCTAAAGAAAATCAATAAAAACATTTTAAAAGAAATAAAAAGAATGTTACAAAGAAAGTTTTGTGACTCTCTTAAAATGACCCTAAAGCATCCATTTAGCTTTATAATACACTACAGCTTTTCATCCCTGAAGTATTTGAATCTTTTTGGGATTAAGAGCTCCTCATGTTTATAGCCATTTATTTTTTTAAAGCATTATTGTGCACTTACTTTGTGCCAGCACTGTTCTATTTATATCCTGAGAACATAAAGATAAAAAGAATCCCCTCACCCTTAAAAAGATTAGCATAGTGGGAAAGGTGACCTTATACAGTGTAAAGTGGTAACCTTGCCCTAAATTATCTTTTGTAAGGATGCCTCCTTCCTCCAATATTCTAGAATTTATTGAATAAATTCAAGTAGACTCTACATTTGTAAACCAAAGTACTCTACAAATATTTCACTCTTATTATAAAGATGGAAGCTTGATGCATGTCACAGTTCTTCCTTTCTATTCTGATTCTAACCTCCAGTCATTGTTCAAACATTTTTTAGTGGCTGCGATGTGCCAGGCACTGTGCTAAGTAGGATGCAGATATGAATACGACATTGCCTCTGACTCTCCAAGTTATTTCCCATCTCCTTCCTCCTTAAACCTACAATACTTCATTGCCTCTCATTTTCAAGTGGTGATTTCACTTCATGCTTCACTGAAGGAACAGAAGCCATCAGGCAATAATTACCTCATGTCTCACTATCAGATCTACTAACCTACCTAACTGGATGCACGTCCTCTCTCCTTTCACCAGGAGACTCATACCCTCCTCTCTCTAGGGCTCTGGATGTCAGGACTGCCTGCCTGAGGACTTCACTCCTTCCATTATCTGCCCCCTTTTCCACATCATACCTTAGTGTTGTCCTTAAGTAGACTCTCCCTATAGTCCATATCCTTGCCAGCGCCTGTCCTGTATCTCAGCTTCCTTTTAAGGTGAGACTTGTCAACAATTGCCTATACTTGCCCTCTCTGCTTCTCACTTCTTTTTCTCTGTTCAGCCAACTCCAATCATGTGTTCCTCCCATGTACTGAAATGATGTTCATCAAATCTGTCACCAATGACTTCACCATGCCAATACAATGGCAATTTCAAGTCCTCTCTACTTTGACCTCTCTGTAGGATTTGCAGAGATGAACATTTCCTCCTATTTAAACCACATTCTGTTGCTGTCTTCCATTACCATGCACTCTTGTTTCCTCCTATGTCACTGGAGTTTCTTCGGGGTCACTTCTCCCCTTACTCCGCCTCTAGGTATTAAAGTGCCCCAGGTCTCCATCTAGGACTTGTTCACTGCATTCGAACCATGTGGGGAGCCCTCCTGCACGTCTGCCTCGGGCCTTTGTTCTTATTGTTCTCTATGCTGCCTGGAATACTCTTCTCATACATCTCTTCTGGGCTGACTCCTGGTTCATCACTCACTTCCCAGAGCTGTCAGTACAAATGTTGTCTCCTCGGATCCCCTCACCACTCTATCCAAAGTATTCTGCCCACTTGCAAAGTCATTCTATACCCCATCACCATGTTCTTTTTTCATGAGATTTTCCGTCATGTCCACATGTTTGGTCTCGCTCATCTCTAGAGTATAAGGAAAAGGGCAGGGCTCTCCTGTGTTTTACTCACCCTTGCATCCCCAATGTCTGGCATATAGAGATGTTCATTAAACAATTATTAAGTGCATGAAAAATTGGTTGAATGAATGAATGAATGAATGGGAAGACATGAAAGCCAGCATATAACAACTCAGTGATATGAACTGTGACAGAGAGAACCAAACAAGGAAATGGTCTATAAAGATAAGCAGCTATCTAATTCTTGGATACTATTTATATACCTTGAAAATGTAAGATCACATTTTAATCATTCAGATCTTGTAGTATAAAGATAGTTTAAATACCTTTAATACAAGAAATCTCACATTTCATCCCTTTCCAGTTTTTGGTTTTTTTTTATCCTCACTCGAGGACATTTTTTCTTTTTTTTTTTTTTCAGATAGAGTAGGAGGGAGAGAGAGGAAGAGAAAGAGAGAGAGAGACATCGACGTGCAAGGGACACATCGAGTGCTTGCCACCCGCACGACCCAGGGACAAACCCCAACCGAGGCATGTGCCCTTAGCGGGAACCGAACCCGGGTCTCTATGGACCGCAGGCCGACACTCTAACCGCTGAGCCAAACCAGCCAGGCCTTATCCCTTTCCACTTTTTAGCTCCATGTGATTCTTCCAAATTATGGCCCATATCTCATTTCTCTCCTCCTTTTTAGGCCTATACAAAATGTTCTTCACAAAAAAATAAAAGAAAGAAAAAAGAAAATGGATAGTTAGGGTTATCTATCTTTGAAAAGTTACAGTTAAAGATGTTTTAGACTTTGTTAACAGGAAAATTGCTTTCATGACTTCTGTGAAATACCGACAATCACCTCAAAATAAGACTATTTTAAGTAAATTATCAAAGAGTGTCATATATAATAACATTAGGTCTATACTTTTTGTCAGGTTTATTGAGGCATAATTTATAAGTAAAATTTACCCTTTTATATACACAGTTCTATGAATTTTGACAAAGATATGCAGTCATATAACCACCACCACAATGAAGGCAGAGAACATTTCCATCAGCCCAAATTTTCCTCTTGCCTCTTTGTGATCAAGCACCTCCCGGATCTCGTCGTCTACTGATTTGTTTTCTGTCCCTATAGTTTGTTTTTCCAGGATGGAATCACATAGTATACATCGTTTAGATGTTTTTATAATGCTTTTGAGATTCATTCATGTTTCATGCATCAGTAGCTCATCCTTTTTTATTGCTAAGTCGTATTCCACTGTATGACTATACTCTAATTTGTTTATCCCTTTATATCTTTCTGTGATAACTACATTTTGAGGTATTATATTAAGAAATATGGTTTCTCTGAGTCATTTGGGTTTACTAAGTAAACATTTATTGAACCTCTACTATCTGCCTGTGGATTCTAGGTGAATAAGATGCAGTTTTCTTTTGAAGTGAAGAGAACAGAGCAGATGAAAGAACAGGGCATGAGCTTGTTGTTAATGTTTTTCAAAAGGCCCTAATAGCCCTGGCTGGTTTGGCTCAGGGTTAGAGCATTGGCCGGCGAACCAAAGAGTCATGGGTTCAATTCCAGTCGAGGGCACGTACCTCGGTTGCAGTTCGGTCCTCAGCCCTGGCCAGGAGGCAACCAATCGATGTCTCTCTCTGACATTGATGTTTCTCTCTCTCTCTATTTCTCCCTCCCTCTCTGTCTGAAAATAAATGGGAAAATATCCTCAGGTAAGGATTTAAAAAAAAAAAAAAAGGCCCTAATAGAAGGCAAGTTTTGTTAGAATGTGAAAATTCTTTGAAACATAAGTACCTATAGTATTTAACTATGAAATTATTTCACAAAACTATTTTTCAGTTTTTTTTCATATATATTTTGTGTGTTCAGCTTTATTGACTGTAATATCCCAAGTAAAATCTTAAGAGGGGATAATACAGTAATTAAGAACACAAGCTTTAGACCTAAAGTAACATGTGCTTAGTTATTGTGGACAGTTGTTGTTTTGGATTAGCGGACATTTGGTCCTGTCCAAAACATCCATGGCAACATTTGGTCCATAGTTCATATAAATCCCATTTTCTTGCAATATTCAAACCCCGAAACACTTACCTAACCCCATGTGCCATTACCAGCTAGGGTACCAAGGCAAAAGGGTTATTTTTTTTTTTAAATCCTCACTCAAGGATATGTTTTTGTTCATTTGTAGAGAGAAAGGAAGGAAGAGAGAGAAAGAGAAACATCCATTGATTGTCTCCTGTATGAGCCCCAACTGGGTATTGAACCTGCAACCTTTTGGTGCATGGGACGATGCTCCAACCCACTGAGCCACCTGGCCAGGGCAAGAAGAATTATTATTGACAATATAGCCACAACACAATTATTGGACGAAGAAAATGATAGTACTTTTTCTGTATTCATCCTATAAACACAAAACAGAAATAAACATTGTAAGTTATTTGAACTCAAAAATGTCTTAAGCATGGATATTTTGGACAAGACCAAACATCAAGGACCATTTGGTATGGATGTTTAGAACAAGACCAGATGTCCTGAAAGGCTTGTTTTGTCTTTTCAGAATAGCAGTCCCTCAAACTGAGGTGTTCATGGGCGCTGCCACTCGTTAGGCACTGAGTCCTTGAGTCCTGAACCCTCTTGGTTTCCTATCTTGGCTCTCTCTTTTCTTCTTCTTCTTCTTCTCTTCTTCTTCTTCTTCTTCTTCTTCTCCTTCTCCTTCTCCTTCTCCTTCTCCTTCTCCTTCTCCTTCTCCTTCTCCTTCTCTTCTCCTTCTCCTTCTCCTTCTCCTTCTCTTCTCCTTCTCCTTCTCCTTCTCCTTCTCCTTCTCCTTCTCCTTCTTCTTCTCCTTCTCCTTCTTCTTTTCTTTTTTAATGTTTAATATGTGCCAGGAACTTTGCTAAACCTTTTAATACATTATATCATTTAGTGTGAGAACCACAATGTAGTCACAATGCAGTGACTCTTATTATTCACATGAGGAGACAGATGTTTAGAGGTGTTTGTGAAAGTCACATGGTTAGTATGCAGCTGCCTCCCAAGCCCTTGCTCATAGCCGCAGGACTGTGGCTTTCAGAAGCCAAAACCCCACTCCTAACTCAGGACACATCCAGTAGGGCCTCTGGTCTCCTGGTCCACATGTGGGGGAGGGGTATTCAATGTCTTGTTTTACCTCCACTATGTTTTAGCTTTATTGGCATCATAAAATCTGTTCGTCTTGTTAAATACTGGGTGGTTTTCACTACTATTTTTGGTTCATTCAACATTTACCAGAATGCCATGGCCTGTTATAGCCTTTGAGGATCTTCAATATGACATATATCTCTTTCAAAATAGACGCGATGCATCTAATCTTAACTGTCTGTGGTTTGGGGGTTTCTTATATCCCCTTGTAGATGTTTTCTCCAGGCTCTTATTGCTTTGTTACTTCTCTTTTGAATTATAATGTAACGTTTTGTCAATAAAACTGGGTTAATCTCTTGGATTGTGTTTAATCTTTTGGATACTTCTCTTTTTTTTTTTTTTATCCTCACCTGAGGACATTTTTCCATTTTTTGTTCAGGTAGAGTGGGAGGGAGACAGAGGAACAGAGAGAGAGAGAGAAACATCGATGTGAAAGGAACACATCGAGTGGCTGCCACCCGCACAACCAACCAGGGCCGGGGACAAACTGCAAACGAGGTACGCGCCCTTAGCGGGAACCGAACCCGGGTCTCTCTGGACCGCAGGCCGACGCTCTAACCGCTGAGCCAAACCGGCCAGGGCTGGATACTTCTCTTTTTATAGCTTAAATTTATTGGGGACAGATCTACTGAACTACTATCCTGCCTATTACACTACAGTGGACTGAATGTTTATGTGTGTGTGTGTGTGTGTGTCCCCCGCCAAATTCAGTGTTGAAATCCCCAAGGTGATGGTATTTGGAGGTAGGGGCTTTGGGAGGTGATTAGGCCATGAGGGCAGAGTCCTCATGGATGGGATTAGTGCTCTTACAAGAAATACCACTCACCTCTTCCATGGCAGTTACAGTGAAAGACAGCTGTCTATACAAAGCAGGCCCCCAGGAGACACCGAATCTCCCAGTGCCTTGCTCTTGGACTTCCCAGCCAGTAGAACTGTGAGAAATAAATTTATATTGTTTATAAGCTGCCCAGTTCATGGTATTTTTTTATAGCAACCCAAGTGAACTAAGACATACACCTATTCAAACTCGAGAACACAACTTACTAGTGAATTGTGAAATCAATTTGGTGTGTTGTGACCAGCATTTCTAAAACAGAAAATGGAATAGGATTAGGAGGGTGTATCATACATATTAGGGATTAGTATAGCCTTGGCCGGTTTGGCTCAGTAGTTAGAGCGTTGGCCCACCGACCAGTGAGTTGTGGGTTTGATTCCAGTCAAGGGCACGCACCTCAGTTGCGGTTCACCTTGGCCCTGGTGGGGTTCGTTCAGGAGGCAGCCAGTCGATGTGTCTCTCTCGTGTGGATGTTTCTCTCTCTCTTCCTCTCTCTCTGTCTCCCATTCTATCTGAAGATAAATAGAAAAATATCCTCGGGTGAGGATTAAAAACAAAAAGAGGATTAGTATAGCATTGTGAAACTTTTGTTTCAATTGTGTGTGTATGTATTGCAATGTAAAATCTATTTCTTACTGTGAGTGATGGTCCAAAAAGTTTAAGAATGGCTATCCTAAAGGATCTTCTTCTTTGGAATGTACTAAGTTTTTGGGTTATTTTAATCCTCACCCGAGGACATTTTTCCACTTTTGTTCAGATGGAGTGGAAGGGAGAGAAACATAGAAAGAGAAACATCAATGCCAAAGGGACACATCAAGGGGCCGCCTCCCACACCACCCCAACCAGGGCCAGGGACAAACCACAACCAAGGTTCGTGCCCTTGACCTTAATCGAACCCGTGACTCATTGGTCCATGGGCCTATGCTCTAACCACTGGCCAGGGCTGAAATGTACTAAGTTTTATCCTAAGGAAAGATCATTTTTTCCCTCTTCTGTAGCTCAACTAAACCATAATTCGTGGCATTCACTAGATTTTTTTTTTTTTTTATCTCACCGGAGGACATTTTTGCATTTATCTTCAGATAGGGCAGGAGGGAGAGAGGGAGGGAGAAAGAGAGAGAGAGAGAGAGAGAAACATCAATGTGAAAGAGACACATCGAGTGGTCACCACCCACACGACCCCAACCAGGGCCAGGACAAACTGCAACTGAGGTACGTGCCCTTAGTGGGATCCAAACCCGGGACTCTCTGTCCAGGGGCCAATGCTCTAACCACTGAGCTGGTTAGCCAGGCTGCATTCACTAGATTTTACAGTTGAGCCAATTACCAAAAAAATTTAAGAATAGCCTATAAGTATCCTAAATCTATGTCAATTTATAATATTAAAAGGAATTTCATCTTGGAAAATTATTGACCAGCTTCTATAGAGAGCTTAGAATATTTCTTATCCCAAAAGATGGTGCATTAATTTTGTGCCGTGTCCTCAGAGATTCCCCCCCCACCAATTCCATATCCCTGGGGGAAGGAATCTGATGGGCTAGCTTAGAGCAGCTGTTAACCTGAGTCCCACCAGTAATGGCAGAGGTGAGGTGAAAATTAAGGGCCACATGATCTAGTGCCAACAAGCAGGAGCTGTGGGTGGAGTGGGCGTTTAAAAATTCGCCTCCTAAATTTGAGTGACTTTTCTTCAATGTTTGTTGGGAATGCCCTAGTGATGTATCAAAATTTGTTCATTGGTCCAATTATTAGGACCATTCCAATAAAGAAACTTCTGAGGCCGAACAGAATCATCCTATACTTGATTCAACCCTCTCTCAAGAGCATGAATGAGTAGGCTTATGCAAACTGGTCCCACCTAGTCCCTCAGGGCAGATCTGAGCATCTCTAAATAAAAGGACTAGAGACTGAGCAGCAAAAGCCCCTGGAAACTAACACTGGAGCTCTGAAGCTCCAATACAGATTTAACTTTTCTGGGCCTTGACCTCTGCCCTTAAATCCCATAAACTAAGTGGTTCATCCCAACTTCCATTGACTGTCTCAAATCCTTCTAAAGCAGTGGTTCTCAACCTTCCTAATGCTGCGACCCTTTAATACAGTTCCTCATGTTGTGGTGACCCCCAACCATAAAATTATTTTCCTTGCCACTTCATAACTGTAATTTTGCTACTGTTATGTCTTAGGCGACCCCTGTGAAAGGGTCGTTCAACCCCCAAAGGCATCGCGACCCACAGGTTGAGAACCGCTGTTCTAAAGGCTATCTCAGCCTTATTGTTCCCATCTGACCAAGCTCTTAGCCATTTTGTCTCTAATGTTCTGAGTGCCTACCATGTGCCACGCATTGAGCTAGTTACTAAGGATATATTAGTGGAGGAAATAGATGTAGTCCCTCTCCTGATAGAGCTTACTCTCCCTTTTTTGACCAGGACTGTCACTTAAGTCCTACCGATTGTGTTCTCTTCCTCAGTCCTCACTCGTGGGACTTTGCCTCTTTGCTGAAATCCTCGCCCACTTAGTCCTCAAGCATTCTGGGAAGGCTGGGTCAAGGGTGAAAGGGAGTTACTCTGAGTCTGTTCTGTAGAAAGGAGTGTTTTTCCTGCCTGTCAAAAAACCAAAAGCATGCTTCAGAGTAGCTGAAACAAATAGCAAGCAATTTTTTTCCTATAGGAGATACTAGATTAGCCTATGTAATCTTACCTACAAAAATTCTCTTTCTTAATCTATTAATTATATCACTCAATACTTAATCTTCTTAGCAAGGTTCTAACAAGACAGAAATGTTTTGGGTCCAACAATAGTAACTAGTATGGTGTCACCAGCTATGGAAAGTATTGACTACACAAATGTTTAGTGTATGGTAAAGATGCTTACCCTATGGCCCTGGCTGGTTTGGCTCAGCGGTTAGAGCGTCGGTCTGCGGTACAGAAAGACCCGGGTTTGGTTCCTACTAAGGGCGTGTACCTCCGTTGTAGTTTGTCCCCAGCCCTGGTTGGTCATGCGGGTGGCAGCCACTCGATGTGTCCCTTTCACGTCAATGCTTCTCTCTCTCTCTCCCTCTCTCTCCCTCCCACTCTATCTGAACAAAAAATGGAAAAAAGAAAATGCTTACCCTATGAAATGTGTCATAAGTAACTTATTACTATCAATTACTAACCTGCATATATTTGATAGATGTTTTATTTTTTAATATTTTTGGGGGGCGTGAGGGGAGAGACGTAGAAATATTAATGTGAGAGAGAAACATTGATTGACTGCCTCCTGCACGCCCCCCATCGGTGATCGAGCCTGCAACTTGGTCATGTGCCCTGACCTGGAACCAAACTGAGACCTCTCAGTCCATGGGATGACTCTCAGTCCACCGAGCCATACCAGCCAGGCTTGAGTGATGTTTTAAATAAATTAGAATGGATTTAGTATTATACCTGTAATCAAAACATTCAACATAAATTTTTTTCAACATAAATATTTTTGAACATCTCTTAAATATATACCTAATCTTATACTTGGCACCAAGAACACAGTACTGAACAGTCAGATCATTGGAAGGGTTGTCTGTATCCACCATATCTTATTCCTCTCTTCCCATTCCCTTTTTTTAAAAAATTAATTTGCTTTTGTTACAGATGTTTCTCCTTTTTCCCCTATTGACACCCTCCTCCCCGCACCCCCCCCCCCCCCACTTCACAGTATTGTTGTCTATATCCATTGGTTATGTGTATATGCATATAAGTTCTTTGGTTTATCTCTTCCCACACCCCACCCCTCTGAGATTTGTCAGTCTGATCCCTACTTCTATGTCTCTGGATCTGTTTTGTTTATCAGCCTATTTTATTCATTATATTCCACAAATAAGTGAGATCATGGGATATTTGTCTTTCTCTGATTGGCCTATTTCATTTAGCATAATACTCTTCAGATCCCTCCATGTCATCTCAAAGGGTAAGAGATCTTTCTTTCTTACAGCTGCATAGTACTCCATTGTGTATATGTACCACAGCTTTTTTATCCACTCATCTACTGATGGACACT
This sequence comes from Molossus molossus, assembly GCF_014108415.1. Classification (NCBI taxonomy): domain Eukaryota; kingdom Metazoa; phylum Chordata; class Mammalia; order Chiroptera; family Molossidae; genus Molossus; species Molossus molossus. The sequence continues at coordinate 30,354,976 of NW_023425347.1, read as the reverse complement.
GGGCTAGTTCCAGATCTAAGCAATTGTAAATAGTGCTGCTATGAACATGGGGGTACATATATTCTTTCTGATTGGTGTTTCAGACTTCTTAGGGCATATTCCTAGAAGTGGGATCACTGGGTCAAATGGCAGTTCAATTTTTAATATTTTGAAGAAGCACCATATAGTTTTCCACAGTGGCTGCACCAGTCTGCATTCCCAGCAGCAGCAGTGTACTAGAGTCCCCTTTTCTCCACACCCTCGCCAACACTTGTTTAATAATTTGTTGATGGCGGCCATTCTGACAGGTGTGAGGCGATACCTCATAGTTGTTTTAATTTGCATCTCTCTGATGATTAGTGACATTGAGCATTTTTTCATATGTCTCTTGGCTCCTCTCATTATCTTTTAAACCTAATAAAGCTTCACCTCTACTACCTCTCTGACACTTTTTTTGTCAAGGTCCCCAGTAACGGACCTCTCCATTGTCAAATTCAGTGTCAGTCCTTAGTCACCCTCTACTTGACCTCCTGGCAGCATTTCACACAGTTGCTCACTCCCTCCTCATTAAACTGTTTTTCTCACTTGGCTTTGGAGACATTACACCCCTCAGTTTTCTTCCCTGGATGCGGAAGGGGTGGCCTCCCTTCTGCACCCTCGGCTCCTCTAGCTTCTATGCCTGGTCAAACAGGTGCTGCAAACCACTTGACTGAATTGCTGGACAACTTTAAAGGCAGTATGGAACCACTACTTGTTATGCTTTCAGTATTTTGTTAAGGTGTAATTTATAAACAGAAACACGCACATACCTGGTTTTTTACAAGTGTATACGCCAGTGTAACCAATACTCAGGTCAAAATATATCACCTCAGAAAGTTTCCTTGTGCCCCTTTCTCCGGACCGCAGGTGGATGCTCTAACCGCTGAGCCAAACCGGCCAGGGCCTTGTGCCCCTTTCTAATCACCCCAACTCAAAGACAACCGATCTACTTTCTCTCATCAAAAATCAGTTTTGTCTATTCTTCAATTTCATATAAAGGGAATAATACAGTATGCGCTGTTTTTGTCGTGTGCTTTCACCCACGTGGTTTTTGGATTCGTCCACGTCGTTGCATGCATAAGTACTTGGTTTTCATGGCCGAGCAGCATTCTGCTGTAAACAGCCATAGTTTTTACTCATTTTGTTGATGGACAAGCAGGTTGTCTCCTGATTTAGGATACTGTAAATAAAGATGCTCTAGTAAAGCTACTATTATAAGTTTCCTTTTTGCTGACATATGCATTTCTCTTGAGTATATATCAGGGAGTGAAACTGCTGGGTTATAAGGTAACTGCGTGTTTATAAAAAACTGCCAAAGTTTTCCAAAGCACTTAAACCAATTAGTACCCCCACAAACATTGTAATATAATTTCAGTTACTCCACATTCTTGCTAATACATATTATTAATGGGGCAGGCCAGGCTTCCCTTCTGCATCACCACCTTGTCTCCTCAGTCCCCTAAGTCCCCCTGTGAATGAAAGGGCTATACAACTTTAAAAGGAATATGGAGTTCAGTCCTTTAAAAATTAGTCATTCTGGTGGATCTGTGTGGTATCTTATTGCAGTATTTGAATTTTTCTTATGACAAACGATGTAGAGTATGCGCATTTTCAGAAGTTTATTGGCCATTTGAATATCTTGTTTATGAAATAATGGTTTACTTTTTTGCATATATATAGGCAAATATATTTATATTTATAGTTTTGTTAAACTTATTGGTGACTTGTAGGACTCTGAATATGAATCTTTTGTCAGATATAGGTACTGTAAATATTTTCTCCCAGTTTGTAGTTTGCCTTTTTACTTTCTTAATGACTTTTTTTTCTGATTTTTTTTTGTTAATCCTTGCCTGAGGATATTTTTCCATTGATTTTTAGATAGAGTGGAAGGGAGGGAGGGGAAGAGAGAGAGAGAGAGAGAGAGAGAGAGAGAGAGAGAGAGAGAGAGAGAAGCATTGATGTGAGAAAGACACATCGATTGGTTGCCTCCCACATGACACCAGCTGGGCCCGTGATCAAACCTGCAACCCAGGTATGTGCCTTTGACTGGACATTGAACCCCAGGCCTTTCAGTCCACGGGCCAACTTCCTAACCACTGAGCCAAACTGGTCAGGACTGAACTTTTAAATTTTTGATGAAGTAAAATTTATCAGATTTTTTATTTATGATTAATTCCTTCGTGTCTTGTCTAAGGACACAAAGCTTTGCCTATACCAAGGCCGTGTAGTTTTTCCATATGTTTTCTCTTAGAACATTTATAGGTTTTTGTTGTTGTTTTATTAATCCTCACCCAAAGATAATTTTTCATTGATTTTCAGAGAGAGTGGAAGGGAGGGAGGGGGTGGGGGGGAGGGAGAGAGAGAGAGAGAGAAACATCAGTGTGAGAGAGACAAATCGATTGGTGCCTCCTGAACAACCTTGACCCAGGCTGGGGATCAAACCTGCAACCCAGGTGCCTACCCTTGACTGGAATCAAACCCATGACCCTTTGATCCTCAGGCCGATGCTCTAACCACAGAGCAAACCAGCCAGGGCAGAACATTTATAGTTTTACTTTTCACACTGAGTTGTACAATGCTGACTCAAGGACCATCATCAGTCTCATGGATTACTACAGTTGACTCTTGTCTCCTTGCTTCCATCCTTGTTTTCCCTGCTGTCCCTTCTCAACCCAGATGCCATAATGACCCTTTAAAAACAAAATTCAGATATCATCCCTCTGATCAAAAACTTTGATGACTCCCCATTTCATTCTCATAAAAGCCAAATTTCTTGCAGTGGCCCACCAGGCCCTGTGTGGTCTGGCCCCCCATCACTTTCCTGGTTATCTTACTGCTCTCCTGCTGGCTCACCCTGCTTCACTCGCACTGGCCTCTTTGCTGTTTCTAGAATGTGAACGCACCAGATACACCATGTCTTTGCACTTGTTTCCTCTGCCTCCAATGCTCTTTCCAGACACATATATGAAACCTTTCCTCATGTCCTTCAAGTCTTTGTTCAGCTGTCACCTCGGTGAAGCTGACCTTCACCACAGTGTTTAAAATTGTACTTGCTCCCCGCCCTTGCACGCTCAGTCTTCCCATCCTGCTCTATTTTTCCATAGCACTTAGAACCTCTCACATACAATATGCTGTTCTTATTTCTTTATTATTTATTGTTTGTCTTTCTCCACTACAGTGTGACTTTGATCTATTCTATTTGCTGATGTTCACAAGCCCATAAAACAGAACCTACAATGTGGAAGGCAATTAATAAATGTTGGGTGTATTTGTTTTACTTTTTACTAGTAGGCATTTCAAGTATGAGAAAAGCAAAGAAGACAGTATAATAAATCCACAATGATCAATCATCTCAATTTAACAAGTATTCGTGTTTTACCATATTTATTCATTCTATATTTTTTGCTAAAGCATGTCAAGTAAATTTTAGAGATCATGATAATTAATTCCTAATACTTCAGTATACATATCTTAAAAATAAGGACAGCTGCCCAGCCAGTGTGGTTCAGTGGCTTGAGCATCATCCCATGGACTGAGGAGTCCTGGTTTGATTCCTGGTCAGGACACATGCCCAGGTTTTGGGTCCAATCCCCAGTAGGGGCATGCAGGAGGTGGCCAATTGATGTTCTCTCTCATCGATGTTTCTACCACTTTTATTTTATTTTATTTTATTTTTTATTTTTTATCCTTACCCGAGGACATTTTTCCATTTTTTGTCCAGATAGAGCGGGAGGGAGAGAGAGGGAGAGAGAGAGAGAGAGAAACATCGATGTGAAGGGACACATCGAGTGGCTGCCACCCGCACGACCAACCAGGGCTGGGGACAAACTGCAACCGAGGTACGTGCCCTTACCGGGAACCGAACCCGAGTCTCTCTGTACCGCAGGCCGACGCTCCAACCGCTGAGCCAAACCAGCCAGGGCTTCTACCACTTTTAAAAAGTGAGCATGCCTTAGCCCTGGCTGGGTACCTCATTTGGTTAGAGCGTTGTCCCCACACACCAAGGTTGCGGGTTCAGTCTCTGGTCAGGGCATATATAAGAAGTAACCAATAAATGCATAAATAAGTGGAACGATAAATTGATGTTTCTCTCTCTCTCTCTCTCATGTCTTTCTCTAAAATCAATGTTTTTAAAAGTGAGCATGACTTGTGGTATGCATATTACATCCTAACCTAACATCCCTGCTCCCAGCATCTCCAGCTTCACGCTATATTTTCTTCCTTATTTTCCCTGTCAATTTGTTACATTATGGCCCCTAGTGAACTACTTCTCCCAGTGTCCATGCACTTGTATAGTCCTATTCCCTTAAATCTGGACTAAGCCTGTGACTTGTTTCAACCGATAGCATATAGCAAAAGTGACACTGTGCTAGTTCCAGGCCTCAACTTTAAGGAGGCCTAGCAGATACCATTTTGTGCTATTGGGAGTCCTAAACCACCATGTAAGAAGTCTGGCTACCCTGCTGCAGCGACTACCTGGAGAGAAGCCATATAGAAAGAAAGACACCCTGGCTCTTTTTTGTGGCTCCTCAGAGGCGGTCAGCTGCTTCAGGATGAAGCCAAACATCTCTTTCCAGCCACTGACTGCAAGAAACTCACTGAAGTGGACAATGAACGCAAACTTCATACCTTTTACGAGAAGCATGTGGCCACAGAAGTTGCTGCTAATGCCCTGGGTGAAGAATGGAAGGGCTATGTGGTTTGAATCAGTGGTGGGAATGGCAAACAAGGTTTCCCATAAAACAGGTCACCTTGACCCATGGCCGTGTCCGCCTGCTCCTGAGTAAGGGGCATTCCTGCTATAGACCAAGGAGGACTGGAGAGAGGAAGCGCAAATCTGTTCGGGGTGGCATTGTGGGTGCCAATCTCAGTGTTCTCAATTTGGTCATTGTAAAACAAGGGAGAAAGATAGTCCTGGTCTCACTGATACTACTGTGCCTCATTGCCTGGATCCTAAAAGAGCTAGCAGAATCCGAAAAGTTTTCAGTCTCTCTAAAGAAGATGACGTCGCCAATATGTTGTGAGAAAGAAACCTGGGACCAAAGCACCCGAGATTCAGCGTCTTGTTGCTCCACGTGTCCTGCAGCACAAACATCATTGCTTTGAAGAAACAGCACACTAAGAAAAATAAGAAAGAGGCTGCAGAATGTGCTGAACTTCTGGCCAAGAGAATGAAGGAGGCCAAAGAAACACTCCAAGAACAGATTGCCAGGAGACAGGCTGTCCTCTCCGAGAGCTTCCATTCTAAGTGTGAGTCCGGTCAAAAGTGAGCTTTTCTGCCCTGGCCGGTTTGGCTCAGCGGTTAGAGCATCGGTCTGGGGACTGGAGAGATCCCGGTTTGGTTCCTGCTAAGGGCACATACCTTGGTGCAGTTTGTCCCTGGCCCTGGTTGGGGTTGTGTGGGTGGCAGCCACTCGATGTCTCTCTCTCACGTTGATGTGTGTCTCTCTCTCTTCCTCCCTCTCTCCCTCCCACTCTATCTGAAGATAAATGCAAAAATGTCATCAGGTAAGGATAAAAAAAAAAGAGCTTTTCTAAGAGTAACAAATAAATAAGAAACATCACATTTCAAAGCAAGAGAAAGACACCCTGAAACTACATAGAGAAACACAGCTCAGCTGCCCCAGTGTCCCAGCTGAGCCAGCATAGATTACGGGATCACGAGAAAATTAATGAGTGAGCCGGTTATATAAAGAAGAAATAGTCAAATTTCTTCTGAAACACCCTAGCCAAGATCTTGGAAAGAGTGACTAGGAGGTAGGGCTCGGCTGAGAATCAACCAGAGCATCTACAGGTGGCCTGTCCCAGGGAAGTCTCTGGGTGACTGGCCTTCTTACCTGGTGCTTCAGGCTTCCAAAGAGAATATTCCAGTTGTTCCGGACAGAAACTGCAAGACTTCTGGGGACTTCCGGTCAAGACGGCGGCGTAGGTAACCGCGGTATCGCGTCCTCCCACAACCACATCAAAGTTACAACTAAACTACAGAACAACCATCATTCAAAACCACCTGAAATCAAGCTGAATGGAAGTCCTACAGCTACGGAATTAAAGAAGAAGCTGCATCCAGACTGTAGGAGGGGCGGAGGCAGACAGGCTGGTCCCACACCCACGTGTGGCGGATAAAAATCAGGAGGACACCTCGGCTGGGAAGGTCCTCCCTGAGGACTGAGGGGTCCCCGTCCCACACCAGGTGCCCTTCTCAGGGTTCCAGTGCCAGGAAGAGAATCCCCATAACTTCTGGCTGGAAAAACCAGCGGGAACTGAGGCTCAGGGAGGCTGATGCGGCTGGAGCCCCAGGCAGCTCCTCTTAAAGGGCCCGCGCACAGACTTATCGGACTCACTCCCTCTAAGCTTGGAGGGGAGGCAGCTCGAGGGGCGCCAGAGACATACAGGGAAGAACTGAGCTGTTTGGCATTGAAGCAAGGGCTGGAGATGGGGGCTTTCTCCAGGATAGACGTGCTGTCAGAGGCCTTTGTTCCTTTGGTGAGCCCTTCCCTGGGGTGGCACACAGCCACTATAACTGGGACTCCAGCAACTTGGCTCACACTGTTTGCCCGACCCTGGTGATTCCCTGAGGCCCTGCTCCACCCAACTTTCAGGCCCACCCAAGCTGTTGCCAGTTGGTTAACTATAGGATTGGCCTGTCTGGGATCCTGCTTCAGGTTTTCCTAAATTCTTTCAAACAAACAGCATCTGGTCTCAGCTAGCTCCATACCTCTCGTGAAGTAATACATAGAAACAAACCCAGGGAGGCAGCCAAAATGAGGAGACAAAGAAACAGGTCCCAAATGAAAGAACAGAACAAACCCCAGGAAAAGAACTAAGCGAAATGGAGATAAGCAACCTAACAGACACTGAGTTCAAAACACTGCTTATAAGGATGCTCAATGAACTTAGTGAGAACCTCTGTGAACTTAGTGAGGGCCTCAAGAGCATAAAAAAGGAGCAGTCAGAAATGAAGGAGGCACTAACTGAAATAAAGAATAATTTACACAGATTCAATAGTAGAGTGGGTAAAGCCAAGAAGCAAACCATCGATTTGGAATATAAGGAAGCAAAAAACACCCAATCAGAACAGCAAAAAGAATCCAAAAAAATGAGGATAGTGTAAGGAGTCTGTGGAACAACTTCAAGCATGCCAACATTTGCATCTTAGGGGAGCCAGAAGGAGAAGAGAGAGAACAAGAAATCGAAAACCTATTTGAAACAATAATGGCAGAAAACTTTCCTAACTTAGTGAAGGAAACAGGAAGCAGAGAGAGTCCCAAACAAGATGGACCCCAAGAGGCCCACACCAAGACACATCATCATCAAAATGCAAAAGGTTCAAGACAAAGAGAGAATCTTAAAAGCAGCAAGAGAAAAGCAGTTAGTTACCTACAAGGGAGTTCCCATTAGCTGTCAGCTGATTTCTCAAAAGAAATTATGCAGGCCAGAAGAGAGTGGCAAGAAATATTCAGAGTGATGAAAAGCAAGAACCTATAACCAAGATTACTCTATCCTGCAAAGCTGTCATTTAGAATCGATGGCCATATAAAGAGTTTCCCAGACAAGGAAAAGCTAAAGGAACTCATCACCACCAAACCTTTATTATATGAAATGTTGAAGGGTCTTCTTGAAGAAAAAGATAAAAAATATGAACAAACAAAATGGCAATGAATACATGTCTATCAACAATTGACTCTACAAACAAAATGAACAAGCAGAACAAACATTCTCATAGATATAGAGATCATTTTGTTGGTTGCCAGATGGGAGGAGGATTGGGGAAATGGGTGAAAAAGGTGAAGAAATTAAGAAGTCAAATTGGTTGCTAGACTGACAAACCTCAAAGGGAAGGGGGGTTGGGAGGTTGGAAGAAATAAACCAAAGAATTTATATGCATATATGCATAACCAATGGACACAGACAATAGTGTGGGAAAAGGCAGGAAGGGAGCGAGAGTGGGGAAGAGGGCATCAATGGGGGAAAAATGAAGAACATCTGTAATACATTCAACAATAAAGATGTAATAAAAAAATTAATAAAATACAAAAAAAGGAAAAGAAACTGTAAGACTTTTTATGACCTAGTCTCTTAGGTCCCAGAATGTCCCTTCTGATGAATCCTATTGCCTTAGTGACTCAGCCCAGATAGAAGGGAAGGGGACATGGACTCCACCTCTTAGTGAGAGGAATGTCAAAGAATTTACAGCCATTTTTAATCTGCTATAAAAGAGGTGAGTTGGATAAAATCAGAGAACATATACAGTTGGCCCTTGTTTATCGCAGTTAATCAGTTCCAGACTCTACCACGATAAATGAATTTCCATGAAGTAGGATTCTTGATTTATATACAGTCTTCCCTCGCCACCCCGCGCTTCAACTTTCGTGGCTTCATTCCATCGCGGTGAAGCTGCAAAAGTCCAAGCACAAAGTGGTGAGGAAAGACTGTAACAGACTTGCCTTGGAAATGAAGAGACACCACCTCCACTGTACTTCTAAGTGTTAGAGTATCCAGAACTCTGTCCTCAGCTCTCTCTAAATACTGTCTCCCTAGGTGATCTCATCTAGTCCTGTTGCTTGATAGACTTCCACATACTGATGGCTTTCAGGTTTATATCTCTAGACCCAAAACTCACCTGAGCTCCAGACCTGTATGTCCAACTCCCTGCTCAACATATCCATTAGGATGTCTAGTAAGCATCACAAATGTAACATGGTCAAAACAAAGCTACTAATTTCTATACTACCCTAAGTAAGCTTCACCCAGCCTTCCTGATGTTACTAAATAATACAAATAGACACTAAGTGTCTTAGGACACATACCTAGGAGCCTACTTGGCTCTTCTGTTTTCTCACACAGCATATTTAGTCCATCAGTATGTATCTACTTCAAAATAAAATTTGTATTGGTTCCAACTTCTAAAATATATCCTGAACCCAACCCCTTCTCTCCATCTCCACTCTTCTTATCTAAGTCAATGCCTTCATCACCCCTCACCTCTGTCTCCCTGCTGCACTCTCGACCCCTCATTGCCCTTTCTCCGTCCACACACCAACCGGAGTAATCTCTATAAAGTATAAATCAAGTGATATAAATTCCCTGCTTAAAACCATCTAAAGACTTCCCACTGCAATCAGAACCTACACACTTCTTGTCGGGGTCTGGGAAGCCCGCCAAATCTTGCTCTGCCTGCTTCTCTGCTCTCATTTCCCTCCATTCTTCCCTCTGCTCATGAGCTCCAGCTTCTTTGAACTTTCAGTTTCATAAGCACATTAAGCTTCTTCCTATCTCAGGCCATCCCACCTATGGCCCATTCTGCTTGGAGAGCTCCTCGGATCTTCACGTGGTTCCTGCTTTTTATCATTTAGGTGGTGAAATATGACCCAAATGTTACTTTCTCAGAGAGGCCTCCCCTGACCACGGCGGCTGAAGTCATACTGCATCTCCCCCATCACCTCCATCTCAGTGTCATAGCATAGCTTCTTCATAACACTTACCAGCACCCAAAGTTCTTATTCATTTCTTTCTTATGTTTCTTGCCTGTCCTCCCTGACTAGAACATAACCTCCTTGGGGGCACTATTCCTGTCTGTCCTATTCACAGATGATTTGCTAGTACTTAGCACATTGTAGGCCACAAAATAGATACACAATAAATATTCGTTTAAATTGGCTATTTCTTTTTTCTGCAAGTAGGGTGAGAAGAGGTAGGTAGAAGAAGGAAAACCCTCTTCTGTGCAGTATGTTCATAAAGTTTTTGGCTGATAGAAAAAGGTAGGGCAGGGATTTTGAAAGGGTGATGAGCCCTGGCCAGTTTGGCTCAGTGGTTGGAGCATCAGCCTGCGGTCCAGAGAGACCTGGGTTCGGTTCCCACTAAGGGCACGTACCTCGGTTGCGGTTTGTCCCCAGCCCTGGTTGGGTCGTGCGGGTGGCGACCACTCAAAGTGTCCCTTTTTTTTAAAGACTAGAAACTTTATTTATTTATTTATTTATTTTTTATCCTCACCCGAGGACATTTTTTCATTTTTTGTTCAGGTAGAGTGGGAGGGAGAGAGAGGAACAGAGAGAGAGAGAGAAACATCGGTGTGAAAGGAACACATCGAGTGGTTGCCACCCACACAACCGACCAGGGCCGGGGACAAACTGCAACCGAGGTACGTGCCCTTAGCGGGAACCGAACCCGGGTCTCTCAGGACCGCAGGCTGACGCTCCAACCGCTGAGCCAAACCGGCCAGGGCTCGATGTATCCCTTTAACATTGATGTTTCTCTCTCTTCCTCGCTCTCCCTCCCACTCTATCTGAACAAAAAATGGAAAAGATGTCCTCGGGTGAGGATTTAAAAAAAAAAAAAAAGAAAAGGTGATGAATCATTCCAGACTCTGTTCAAAAAAAATTTTTTTAAATCAATAGTTGAAAGTTTTGTTGTTTCAATTCTAATTACAAATTCTTAAAAAGTAATTTTATGGAACAAAGAATTTGAGTTTTTAAAATTATTTATTATTATTATTTTTTTTATCCTCACCCAAGGACGTTTTTCCATATTTTGTTCAGATAGAGTGGGAGGGAGAGAGAGAGAGAGAGAGAGAGAAACTTCAACGTGAAAGGGACACACGACCCATCCAGGGCCAGGGACAAACTGCAACCTGCAACCGAGGTACGCGCCCTTAGCGGGAACTGAGCCCGGGTCTCTCTGGACCGCAGGCCAATGCTCTAACCACTGAGCCAAATCGGCCAGGGTAGAATTAGATTTTTTTTTTTTTTTATCCTCACCCGAGGACATTTTTCCATTTTTTGTACAGATAGAGCGGGAGGGAGAGAGAGGAAGGGAGAGAGAGAGAAACATCGATGTGAAGGGACACATCGAGTGGCTGCCACCCGCACGACCAACCAGGGCCGGGGACAAACTGCAACCGAAGTACGTGCCCTTAGCGGGAACCGAACCCAGGTCTCTGCGGACCGCAGGCTGACGCTCTAACCGCTGAGCCAAACTGGCCAGGGCTAGATTTTTTTTTTTTTTTTTTTTTTTTACCCTTTTAAATAGCACTGGCTTTCAAAAACACCAATCTCACATGTTTTACACTTCTGACTTAGAATTGATTTCCCTTAATCCATTGTTTTTGTTTTTGTTTTCTTCCCTCTCTAAAGGATCTGCTGTATCCGGCCCTGACAACACAGGACCAGACTATTTAGAGAAGCACAAATGTCAGTGCTTTCTGTCCTCATGGCCTTTCATTATAGCCTGACGTGAGTCCTTCCACGTGCTGTCAGACTTCTGTTTCCCATCGTCAAGTCTCAGTGTTCTGCAAGAATTTAATTCGTGTTTTGATATCCATGCTTCTATCACTCTTTCCCATCAGCAAAGTCTACGTCTTTTGCAAGAATTAGATAAGCATAATTTTCTTGTATGTGTTTCTTATTTTCTATACTTGAACAAAAAGTAGTATTCAAGGTATATCTTGGCTGCAAAATTTATTTTCTTATCCAACTTTTTAATGTTTTCTTAAAATGATTTTATAACACTTTTTCATTAGTTCATTTTTATTGGCTCCCATATACTACTCCACAATGTTGCTGTGAACTAGATGTGCATTTATGAAGGTGACGAAAGAGTCATTAAACAAAGAACTACTTCTGACAGATGAAAGCACTGTTAATTATTTTTCATTAGAGAAATGCATATATACATATATATACACACACAGCAACGCAGATTTTGGAAGCCAGATGAGCCTGCTGGACATGCCGAACTAGTTCTTGTCTATTCCAAAAATGGAAAGCAACATGTGTGATTCATTTCTGAGACATCTTAGAGAGCCAAATGTGTTTCCATGTGATATAGCATGTCAGTCACTTCCTGAGGGCTTTTGACTTGCCTTTGTGGAAAAATCTATATGCTGTTACAAGTACGGCTAAAGACCCAGAATGGATATCCACATGGAGCAGGGCTGGTCAGCAGCCAGGTACATCTCTGTAGTGCCCTCACAGCTGGCCTAAACAAGGATTTGTAAAACCAAGAGCTCTAAGAAAGTAAACATTGCTGACACCTCTTTTAGCCTGTGCCTGATCTGAAGTCTTGATTAGGGAGCTTATTTTTAGAGTTGCCACATTTGGTCAACCACATGTGAGAGAGGAAAGAACACAATTTCACTCTGAATATGTGACCATGATTGTTTTCTCATGTTGAGCAGCAGCTGGGGCTGGGAGTTTCCCTGCTCTATTTTCTCACCTCCAAGCAGATCTGGATGTAAACTATTTCTAGACTAAATATTGATTTAATTAAAAGTCCACAGTTTGCTTCAGGATGCAACAATTCTCGTCTAATCCCACCAAATGTAACCTTCATTTTCCCAAGCGGTGCTTGGGGGCTTTGCGTATGTGGATGACAAGATCAGTGGTATTTGGCTCTAAGTTCCCATTCTGATTTCTTTATAAAAACCCCTGACTTCCTAAATTCTCTCATTCTCGCAGGCCCCAAGTAGTCTCATGGGCCCTGGGAACTTTTTGTATTTCTGCTACAGGATCAGCCTCCTGCCAGGGCTTCAGCCAGGCCTGGAGCAGCCTTTCCTAGTCCTGTTGGGGCGCTCTGCTCTAAATTGGTAGGGATTCCCCCCTTCCTTCTAGTGATTAAGACACAAACTAGCCCTCAGGCTAACACAATTTAAGCCTCCATTAGGCAGCCTTTTCTTCCAGCTTCACTTTTCTTTTTGTTAAGGATTTAAAACAAGTTTCTTCAGCCCTGGCTGGTTTTCTCAGTGGTTAGAGCGTTGCCCTGGGGTCTGTCCCAGGTTCGGTTCCCGCTAAGGGCACGTACCTCGGTTGCAGTTTGTCTCTGGCCCTGGTTGGGTTGTATGGGAGGTGGCCACTCGATGTGTCCCTTTCACATCGATGTTTCTCTCTTTCTCTCTCCCTCCCACTCTATCTGAACAAAATATAGAAAAATGTCCTCGGATGAGGATAAAAAATAGTAATAATAAATAAAACAATAAGGAATTCCTCACAGGCAGACAGCCACATCTCTTGGTTTTCTGCTACCTTAAGATGAATTTCCTGCTCTCCCTGGCAGCCCAAGCCTTTCTCCTGCCAATTGCTAGAAAAAGCCTTTCTTCTCATTTGGTTTAGGAAATATAATCATGGTATTCCAGGGAACTGACCACCTGTCCCAGATTCTTACATCATTTTTTCCAAGTGGCTTTGAGACTTTGAGACCCTCATGCAAATATCCTCTTGCTCTGATCTCAGACTTTCCAAAGCAAGTTTACAGCTTATACATCTTTCTTCCCCCCAGTTTGACCAAGATAGGCCTGTAGAGCATCTGTAACACTCCCAAGCTTGATGGAATTCCCAGGGAGTGACAGTGTGTGCCTCTGCCTTATTCTACATAGCAGTGTGGCCTCAGCCTCTTCCTTCCACTAAATATCAAACTACGACAGTTCTTCCACCCTCAACCAACTCCTGCACACACACACACACACACACACACACACACACACACACAGTTTGGGGCCCTTACATATACATTATTTAATAAAGATGGAAAAATGTGTGCCTTGCAGGCAAAATAGGCAATACTTTCAAGTCAATATTTAGAATTACTTTCTTATTGCCAATTAATTGGAAACAAAACAGGATTTTAGAGTTTGCCACTACCATAATCCAAGCCCCCATCATTTCTTGCTTGGACACTTGAAACAATTTCCCTACTTCTACGCTTCCCCATCTCTAACATTCTCCACAAATATTCAGTGTTCTTTAATTAAAAAAAATTTTTTTTAGTATGTTTTTATTGATGTTTCAGAGAGAGATAGAAACATTGATGTGAGAGAGACACCAATCAGCTGCCTTGTGCACGCCCCTTACTGGGGATCGAACCTGAAACCCAGGCATGTGCCGACCAGGAATTGAACCAGGACCTCTCAGTCCATGGGACAATGCTCAATCCACTGAGCCACACAGGCCGGGCTATTCAGTGTTCTTTAAAGTCATATCGTGTCACCTGGCTGGCATGGCTCAGTGGATTGAGCACAGTCCCATGGACTGTCCCAGTTCAATTCCTGGTCAAGGCACATGCCTGGGTGGTGGGCTTGATCCCCAGTAGGGGATGTGCAGTAGGCAGTGATTGATGTTTCTCTCTTTTTCTTCCTCTCTCTAAAAAAAAAAAAAAAAAAATCATATCATGGCACTTCCTCTTATAAATTCTTTTGATGGTGTTATTGGAAGAAGTAGAATTCTTGGGGTGTGGTGAAGAAAAGAATTTCCAAAGGCCCCCATGGGAGGATGGGGTTTTGTGGAAAGCTTTATTAATGATGTAAAATTAAGGGGCTTCCCCTCCAAGGTCCCATCTCTGTCTGCCTTGCCATGGAAGAAGTCCAGTCTTGTCTTCAACAGGGTTAGAATAAAGACCCTGCCCAGAGCTTCTGCTCCGTATTAAAGTACAGTCCAGCCCAGCATCTGGCCAGCTTAGCCTGTGTTCTCAGTGGCAGTCCATTGTGTGTGGATCTGCATGACCATGGGCTCCGTAGCTGCTTAAGGCCACATGGCTGTAGAGAGAACAGGCAAGCTCATGGGTGAGTTCAGGTCACAGAGCAAGAGAGAGCAAGCGTGAAGAAGAAGGAACAAGAGAAAGGGAACTCTGTCTGGGGGTTTTAACCAGGAGCTTCTTCAAACTAACCAATAAACTCTCCAAGATTTCGTGTGCTTCTGATGGGGTCCACCCCCTAGCCAATCCATTGTTCCTCAGGCTAGACTGACAAGCAAGCATCTCCCCTACGTCACCCTGACTTCACAGCGCATGTGCCCATCTCCCCGTTTGTGTACATATATATATATTTTATTCCTCACTTGATATTTTTTCATTGACTTTTTTTAGATAGTGAGAGGGAGGGCGGGAGGGAGGGAGAGAAACATCGATGCGAGAGAGACAACGCCGACTGAGGCTAGGAATTGAATCCACAACCAAGCTAGGAAGCGAACCCACAACTCTGGTCTGCAGGTCCATGCTCTTAACTGCTGAGCCAAACTGGCCAGGGCCCATCTCCCCCTTTGTTCAATCCCTTCCCCAGTGATCTGCAGGGGAGCTGCCCTTTGCTCTCTTTCTTTTTCTTAATATTAATTATCTAATTATGATGATAATAGTGGCTGCCCATTTGACATAAAACAGAATCCATACTCCATACTCTGGCCTCCAAGGTCCTGATTGGCCCATCGCTCCAAGGCTCATCTCATGCCCTCTTCCCTAGCAACTCTGCTCCAGTGACACCCGTCCTCTGTGGTTACTAGGACCTAACAAGCTATTTCCTGAATTAGGACCTTTGTACTTGCTCTTCCATTGCCTGGAACGGCTGTTCTCCTGGCTCAGTACATAGCTGGCTCCTCTCGTTCTTCAGGTTTGGGATTAAATGTCACCTTCACAGATGGGCCTTTCCTGACCACCCTATCATAATAATAACTATGACATCACTACCACTTCTGCAGTAATAGTACTACAACTAAATATTAAGAACAGATAAGGAGAATAGTAAGTCAGCCCTATTATTCTCTATCATTGAACTCTATTTCCTTTATAACTTAGTTGTATTCTATTTGTTTGTTTATTATCTGTCTCCTCATCTTGAATGTTAGCTTCTCAATAGTATCAGCATTGTTTATCTTTTCACTGTCGGGTCTGTGTATCCTGGTATAGTGGCTGGCATATATACTAGGCAATTAGCAAATACTTATTGAAGGAATAAGGTTTCAGGATTATAAATGATTTAGGAGTCAGCTAATGTATATATTCCCCTACCCAACCCAGGGCTTTACTTTCAGCCCTCTCTAATGCAGAGGTTATTTAAATAGTGGTATTTGCGCTGGTGGAGGGGGAAAAAAAGAGAGAAATAGGAGGAAGCCATTCCCTTTCTCTAATTGATTTTACTTTATTTGTTCTTACGTCAGCTGTGCTTCTTACCACAAAGGCAAATAGTCATATGAGTCACTCATTCTTAGCTAGGCAGCTAATCTTGTGGCTGCTGCTTAGCTACAGTGGGGTGGGGTGGGTCAGGGGTGGTTATAGTTGAGTGGATTCTAGATTAATGTTCACCTATTTGTTCATGGAATCCTAAAGATTTTGTTTATTAATATCTCTAGTCCTAATGAAGTATTTTCCACACTGTGGTCTTTGGCTCATTAGTGAGCAATGAAATATATTTATTATTTCACAATTAGGATTTGAAAAAATAAAGTAGATAATGTGAGTGAATTTTACATTGTAAGGATAAGTACTATCTAGTGAAACTTTGTTTCAGTCATATATGGACAGTGTTTATGTGTGTGTACTATATCTCGATGTAAAATATATTTCTTATTGTGAAAAATAACAAGTCTGAAATTCATGTCTAAATGAACATCACTGTCTTATAGTAGAAAGGAAGCTATCTGATAGTCCTAGAACAGCATTTGGGTTGAGCTCCTGGGCCCTCTTCAGCCGGAGCTCTGAGGCTGTTCAGGACTGAGGTGGATGAGAGTAATAATTCTGCCGTACTTCTCAATGAAAGCACTATCCACCTTGTTGCCTAGAAACACTGTTGGAAAAATCTCTTAGAAGATGGGGACATCAGCTATTTGAAATAAGTTACAAAGACATCATTAATTTCAGTATTAGCTCTCCATTACTTTTCTTCTCTATTCCTATATTGATGTTGGCCCAACAGATTAGAGCCAAAATGCCAGAAGTCTGGTAAGAGTTGGGGTGGAGGGGAAATGAGTGAAGAGGTCCAAGAGTCAGGTTCCAAAAGGACACTGTGGGTTTTCCTTTTTGTGCCAAGTTTCTTCTCATGGCTTCTCCTTTTTTTTTAAATCCTTACCTGATGACACTTTTGCATTCATCCTCAGAGAGAGCAAGAGGGAGAGAGAAATAAAAAGAGAGAGAAACATCAACGTGAGAGAGACACATCAAGTGGCTGCCACCCACACGACCCCAACCGGGGCCGGGGACAAACTGCAACTGAGGTACATACATGCCCTTAGCGAGAACCAAACCTCGGTCTCTCTGGACCGCAGGCAGATGCTCTAACCGCTGAGCCAAACCAACCAGGGCTCATGGCTTCTCCTTTAACAGTGAAATAGAAAGTAAGATCATCCACTGAGAGTGAGGGTGCGAGGAGGTTTTGGAGGTTTGAGAGGAGGTGGTGCGAGGTAGTGGGGACCTGAATGGATTAAGGATATGCAGTTTGACTGTGGGCAGCCAAGGGATATATATTTAAGTGGGTCAGCTGGGGATGCAGGCACTTCGTAGTCAGAGAGTTGAATTTAATCACAGATGAAAGGAAAGTTCTTCTTCGTGAGAGTAAACATCATAAACAATGTTTGAGTGCCTGGAATTACATGATGTGTAAATATATCTCAAATATCTTTCAAAAATCAGAAGTAATTCATTTGGCTCAATGCCTACCCAGAAAGCCGAGACACCGCTGGCACTCTCCTCTTGCAAGTGGGATTTGTAACACAGCACACTGAAATAAAGAGGCTTAATGTCAGCTGCTCCCCAGGTCTTCTTACTCTGGGCTTCGGAAGGAATCCCTTCCACAAGAGTCATTTAGGTGTGTCTGACTCAGCCTCCTCTGCTCACGTATCACAATACCAGGAGGGCCTTTTATAACAGTAATGACTGCAAGTAACTAAAAAAGGCTGCGTCCCCATTATGGAGCAAGAACCATAAACAGTTCAGTAAACAGCTAATTTCAGCAAAATTCCAAAGTATATTGACAAATCATAATTAATGTTCAGTGGGGAGGGGGTTATATTTCTACTCGATGGGAAACCAACAAAACTAGGGACCTATCTCTGGTCTAATCTAATATGATGTTTTCTTCTCTTGCATTAATCAAATCTAAATTTAATTAATCCTCTTCTGTGTAATCCACTCTTTTTCTTAAGATGTTTCCCCTTAAGATGTGTACATTGTTGAATCTGAGTCTTTATAAACATCTACGAAAATACTTACTCTCTACTTTGTATTCATTTGAAATACCTTTTTTTTAATTCAAAATATCTTTATCAAATGCCTATTACATGACCAGCACGATGCTTGGCCCTAGAAATGCAAAGTAAACCAGATAAAAATAGTCCCTGCTCTTCCAGAGCTTACTCTCTTTAATAAGCAGTCACAATGGACTGTGGTAAGTGCTTAAAAAAGAAAAGATGAAATATAGGTACAGTTGTCAGGTAAAATACAGATACTCAGTTAAATTTGAACTTCAGATACATTGTAATGTATTTGTATAAATATGTACCATGCTATCTGCAACCCTGTGGAAGTTCAGAGCAGGAGCTTTTAACCTAGTCTAAGGGAATGAGAAAAGTCTCCCTGAAAGGAGACATTTAAAATGAAACCGAAATGTTTAAGTATCAAGTTCGTACCAATAGTATTGCAAAATAGGATTCAATTCTCTCTGCAAAATGCCTTGTGCCAGTTCTTGGGGTGTGGCCACTGTCTCTCTTCAAAGAGTTCTTCCCATAGTGTGAAGAAGGGAAGGCCTTTTATTTATTTATTTACTTATTTATTTATTTAAGTGAATATTTTTTTTAATTTTAAAAAAATTGATTTTAGAGAGAGAGATGGAAACATCGATGAGAGAGAATATCGATTGGCTACCCCCTGCATGCCCCTCAGTGGGGATTTGGCCCACAACCTGGGCATGTGCCCTGACTAGGAATCGAACTGGCAACCTCTTGGTGCATGGGTTGACGCTCAACCACTGAGCCACACCAGCTGGGCTAGGAGAAGGTCTTTTAAACTCTTTATGTAAAAGGAATAACTTTCAAAATGGAGTCTAGGTTGAAAATGCTTTGTCTTCATTTGACATAAAATGGCTGTCACGTAACTTCCTGTATAATACTACGAAATATCTTTCTAGGTTGTAGTGACTTTCTGGGTTATAAGGTTTTACCTCTATGTCCATGCCCATTTAGGTCACACAGCCTATTTATTGGTGATATAATTTTCAAAATTAATTATTTATTTATATTCTCCAAATAGAGTACATCTTGGATTTTATTTAAAAATGACTTTTTTTTTTTCAATATGCCAGAAATGCTATCTCAGTCTTTTCCCTGCCTAAGTGTCTTCTGTCTGTCTTTGTCTTTCTTCCAGTGCTATTTTAGACCAATGTGACTTGTAAGTATGCCAGGTGTTTCTGGGGAAAACAGCAAATAAACAAACCCTTACCTACTTTCCAATAAGTGGTAATAAAAATGCCAGAATATACTTCTACATTTTTTCAGTGAATAGATTATTTCAATCAGCCCATTTATGAGCACTTAAACTTGTTAGCACCAAATCAGTTGGGCAAGATGTTTAGGTGGTGAAATCAATTCTTTTAAACAAACTCGATCATTGTCACTTGTAGAGAAAGATAACTGCTTATTTTTCTAGGTAATTTAGTCACAGACCAAAAAAATAATAACAATAATAATAATAATACCAATACCTCTTTCAACTCTCTTAGTCTGACCTCCAACAAGGTCAGAGATGTATCAGGATTATATGTGTGACTGCAGACAATCACATGCCAGGCTGCCCCTCAGCTCATTTGCCTTACCCGAGGGAGGAGGGCCATTCCTGCCAGGAACCATACGATCTATCACTCCCTTGTGTAGTGCACACATTCTGAAACATCTTGATGGCTTACAGTGATCCCTTTAACCAGCCCTTTACCTATGGCAGAATGTGTACAACTTCACCCAGCCCTTGGCCACAGTGATTGGACTTGGGGTAGGCCTTTGACTCAAGCTGTGCAGATTCCCTTCCTAGGGAATTTGGAGAGAGAATGAGTCTCTCCATGTGGCTGGATCTGTAAAAGTAAATTTGGGAACTGTTACTGCCATCTGCCAGCTGCCATATGGCTTGACTAACTGAGAAAGCCAGATACTGAGAAAAACAATGAAGTGAAACATAGTGGTTTCTCTGAGTTCCACTGACCTTCCTGTTCCAATTCCAGTCCTGACGCCTGGCTACTTACATTTCTGCCCTCAGCTCAGTGAAACACCCCTACTTTCTTATAATTTCCCCTTTTCCACTTAAAATAGTTCAAGATGGTGTCTCCTAGTTGTAAGCATAAACATCCTGATGAATCCCAAAGGCTAAGCATTCTGTCCCCACAGACCCCAGACCCGTGCTGTGACACGGTTGTTCCTCCAGAGTCATTCTGTGGTGTGTGCACTGTGCTTCCCTAGCGACATGCTCCACTCCTCAACCCTGCTGTGCAAGTCAGATGAGAGAAATGCATGAAGCAAAGTGGGAAGAACTGGGCAGAACTGAACTCCAATCTAACCACACCAATTTTTTGCTATTTGTCTTTAAACAAATTCCTTAAACGACTTGAGCCTCCGTTTATTTATCAATTAACACCTGCCTTGCAGGGTTGATTAAATAAAATCAAGTATGCAAAAATTCTAGAGCAGGGTGAGGCACAGAGCAGGCACTCAAAGTCTGATGGCTACAGATAAGCCTGAAATGGCAGCCTCTAAACATTGTGTTTCTCAGCCCAGTCAGTCGCTATGCTGATACTGTCACTTTGTACCTAGGGGCATGTATCAGGTGTTCCTCCACAGTAAGCAATGAGGTTTTTAGATGGTTTTTAGTTTTTCTGCTATTAACATTACTCTGCAACGAATATTCCTACAACCAAATCTTCATGTACATATTTATTTTTTAGGAAAAAATTATCTTAAGCCAAAGCACAGGTATGTTGCCCTGGCTCTTGATGCATATCACCAAAATTCTTTCCAAAAAACTAACCCTAGTTACATCTCCACCCCTAGTGTATACCTACATATCAGTGTAGCAACAACTAGTTGTCCCCAAATCCCTTTCTTCTATAATAATTGAGCTTTAACTGACTACATAGCTGCCCAGACTGTCCACATTTCCTAGATTCCCTTGCCACCAAGTGTGGCCATGAAACTAAGTTCTTACCCCTGCATCATGAGATTCACAACTTCACATCACTTACAAGGAAGCTGCTTCTCCTCCAGTGCCTTTCTTTCTCCTTTCCCACAGTGGAGTTCAAACCCAATTAGAAAATGTAAATGAGGGCAATACCCTGCCTAGGGGGTGGCAGAGCAAAACCACGGAAGGACCTTGGGACTCTGAACAACTTCATGGAGCAGAAACCTACCCCCTTAGTAGACTGGAGCATGGACCTCCAACCTGTTACATAAGTGACTCTTTGCTACAGAATCTCAGCCTGTATCTTTTTTTTCCCCCAGTTTCATTAAAAAATAATTAACATACATTACTGTATAAGTTTAAAGTGGCAGATGATGGTTTAATTTACATATATTGTGAAATGATTTCCACAATAGGTTTTAGTTAACAGCCATCATCTCATACAATAAAAAGAAAAGAGCACTGGCCAGTTTGGCTCAGCGGTTGGAGTGTCGGCCTTCGAACCAAAGAGTCATGGATTCGATTCCCATCAAGGGCACATACTTTGTTGCGATTAGGTCCCCAGCTCTGGTCGGCGTCGTGCGGGAGGCAACGAGTAGCCATGTCTCTCTACATCAATGTTTCCCTCTCTCTCTCTCTGTCTCTCTCTCTCTATCACCCTCCCACTCTATCTGAAGATAAATTGAAAAATATCCTCAGGTGAGGATTTAAAAAAAGAAAAATTTCTCCTTGTGATGAAAACTCTTAGGATCTACTTTCTTAACAACATTCCTATATGTCATACAGCAGCATTAGTTATGGTCATCATGTTGTACATACATTTCTAGTTCTTATTTATCTTATAACTGGAAGTTTGTACCTATTGACCAACTTCATCTAATTCCCTCACCCCCTGACTGCCACCTCTGACGACCACAAATCTGATCTCTTTTTCTATGAGTTTGGTGGGGTTTTTTGTTTCGTTTTGTTAGATTCCACATATAAGTAAAATCATGTCTTGTTTCCATGTCTTGTCAACCTGTATCTCTTTTTTTTAATCTTTACCTGAGGATATTTTTCCATTTTTGTTCAGATAGAGTGGGAGGGAGAGAGAGGGAAAGAGAGAGAAACATTGATGAGAGAGAGAGAGACACATCGACTGGTTGCCTCCTGCAGGACCTCAACCAGGGCTGGGGATGAACCATAACCGAGGTACGTGCCCTTGACTGGAATCGAACCTGTGAATCATTGGTCTGAGGGTTGACGCTCTAACTGCTGAGCCAAACCGGTCAGGGTGTCAGCCTGTATCTTAATAACACAGTGGGGTTAATAAATTTTTTTTTATTAGTAATAGTAAGACATTTTGGAGTACCGATTAGTTTTATACAATTAGCAGGTAATATATGACTACTACATTATTCATAATAGCCAAAATAGTCTATTCTCCACTTATATGTTCCAGTACTTCTTTTTTTTTTTTTTTTTTTTGGTGCGTGCCCCTAGTGGGAACTGAACCCGGGACTCTCTAGTCCACAGGCCAACGCTCCAACTACTGAGCCAAACCGGCCAGGACGAGTATTTCATTTTTAATAAGTATTATTTATATCTGCATTTAGAAATTTTTCCTTCATTATACAAGTGCATCAGGCTTTAGTGCCAATCACTGTATCCTTCTGGTGTCTTCGTGTTAATGCACAGCATGTCCCTCCTTACAGAGAGCTACTGAACTTCCGGTGTGTAATTGACTAAACATACGCTATGGACTTCCTTGTTTATTTCCAAATATGAACTTGCAGTTGACCATCTGTAAATAGTTTGTAGTAGTATAATTCAGATTTCTAGAGAGTTAATCTAGTTGTACAATTCATTATGGAGTCCAGTCTAATTTTTTTTTTTTTATCATCCAAGGACATTTTCCATATTTTGTTCAGATAGAGAGGGTGAGAGAAAGAAAGAGAGAAACATCGATGTGAAAGGGACACATCGAGTAGTTGCCACCCGCACAACCCAACCAGGGCTGGGGACAAACTGCAACCGAGGTACATGCCGTTAGCGGGAACCGAACCCGGGTGTCTCTGGACCTCAGGCCGACGCTCTAACCGCTGAGCCAAACCGGCCAGGGCCAGTCTAATTTTTATAAAAGTAACTTTCTTACTATTGCAGTGGGCCCAATGTTAACTACTTCTCTCCCATGGTAGTTCGTGGAAGCTTGAATGCATTACACTGATGTGCTATCATAGAAAATTAGTGTTGGATTACATGTGAGAGTCAGGGTATATGGATGATTCTAGAAATAAAGTAAATATTAAAAGGATTCATGCGAAGTATTCCTAAATAGATGTTTAATATTTTCTTTGCTTGTTAAGTAAATGTTGAATTGCTGTGTGATTAACACCTTCTTAGTTCCCCTTCTCTCAAGGATTATAGCTCTGTGCTATCTACTGTCCAATGTCTGAAAACAGTTGCTTCATTTATTTTATCCAGTTTTGTTGTTATTTATTGTGGGAAGGTATATCCATTATTCTGTCATGGCCAAACCAGAAGATTCTATGAAATTCTGAATCCTATTTTTTTCTACCTCATGCCATATGATAAGGATTCTTACATTAAATAAATATCCAGGAAACAAAACAGCCCTAAAAATGGGATCATATCACCAGTCCTTTTTTAACTTCAGTTCATTGATCCCTCACCATAGAGGTAACCACATTTGTCTCCATTTTTCCTCCCTCATCTATTGCTACCATTAACTCCCTCCGCATCTCTGTATATGTACTGTAAAGCTTGTTTTCTCATAGCTTTGGTCTATTGAAGGCTTATGATGGTCTTTCTCTGTGAGTCCTTTCAGATTCAACTTCAGCTCCTACTACCAACTACTAACTCGCCCTTTGTATCTCATGTTGAAACTCCCTTTTTTCCCCCATTGATTTTTTTGGAGAGAGAGAGAGAGAAACATTCATGTAAGAACCATACATCCATCCACTGCCTCCTACACGCCCCCAGCCAGGGATCGAGCCTGCAACCAGGGCATGTACCCTGACCAGAAATCAAACTGGCCACCTTGTGGTGCATGGAATGACACTCAGCCAACTGAGCCACACCGGCCAGGGCTCATGTTGGATCTCTCAAAAGAAAATCTGACTGCTACCCTGGCTGTCTCTGAGAGTAACTTTTTGGGCCAAGACTTTTTTCCTAACTATGGCAGGGAAAGCAGGTGAAAAAGGAAGTGAGTTGGTCACTCTGTGCAGAACATGGTCACTCAGGGCTGTTCATTCATCTGGGGCTACAGCCAGAGTTCTAGGAGCAGTGGGTATGGCAATTGCTGAGATTGACTTGATAGCAGAAATTTATTTAAAAACCTATCTTCTAAATGGGAGCTTTTGAGGATAAGAGGCATGTTTTAGGTATTCTTTTTTTTTTATCCTCACCCAAGGACTTTTTTTTTTTTGATATTTTGTTCAGATAGAGTTGGAAGGAGAGAGAGAGAGAAACATCGACGTGAAAGGGACACATCGAGTAGTTGCCACCCACACAACCCAACCAGGGCCGGGGACAAACTGCAACCGAGGTACATGCCCATAGCGGGAACCAAACCTGGGTCTCTCGGGACCGCAGGCTGACACTCTAACCGCTGAGCCAAACCGGCCAGGGCGGTATTCTTTAATGCTTAACGCTCCACTTGTTGGTTGGCACATAGTAGGGTCCAATCAATTTTACTGAATGAGTGAATGAATTATGAATGGCTACCTTGGCTTCCCCACTAGATTGTAGGATTGATTGGCCCCAGAGTTTAACATAGATCCTTAAAATTAACAAATTATAAGATTACTTTGGGGATTATTTTAAGAAATTCTGTTTTAAAAGTTAATTGAAGTTTCCTGGCTGGGTAGCTCAGTTGGTTAGAGCATCCTCCCGATGTGCCAGGGTTGTGGGTTCGATCCCCAGTCAGGTCACATACAGGAAGCAACCAACGAGTACTTGGATGGGTAGAACAACCAGCTGACGTTACTCTCTCCCCCATCCTCTGTCTCTCTAAAATTAGCAAATAAATAAAAAGTTTTAAAGTAATTGAAATACTTAACAGAAGTGTTTTTGCGATTTTACTTTAATTATTTTAATTAGTATCCATATCAATTCTTAATCTGTTCTTAACAGTTCTGGAGTCACCTGGGATAAGAATTTTCTTCTTCTTTTTTTTTTGATATTTTGTTCAGATAGAGTGGGAAGGAGAGAGAGAGAGAAACATCGATGTGAAAGGGACCATCAAGTAGTCGCCACCCGCATGACCCAACCAGGGCCAGAGACAAACCGCAACCGAGGTACGTGCCCTTAGCGGAAACCGAAACCGGGTCTCTCTGGACCGCAGGCCGATGCTCTAACTGCTGAGCCAAACAGGCCAGGGCAGAATTTTCTTCTTATGCATCTTAAATACTGCCCAATTAGAATTTTTTAAATACTAATTTAGATTGGTTTTCTTTGATTTCCCTGAATAATATTTTACAGCAGTTCTCTGAGTAATGAAAATCACTTTGTGTAGATAGTAGGTGTGCACTTCAGTAGTGTTAATTTCCCCATGAGCTAGTGAGTCATTGACCCTGAAGCTGGAATGGGATTGGTTTGTACCATGAAGAACTTAATTCATCCCCATGGTAACACAGAGCCTTTTGCCTTCTACTTCTTCCCACGTCCTTGTTATAATTAAAGGAGGAAATCATTATTTACTTCAGATTTGATATTATGATATGTTTTTCAGGACAAAAATTCCTAACCTCAGCCATTATGTGTATAAAACATGCCATAGTAACAATAAAAATAGTGACAATAAATACCTTATGAAATGAAAAATGATCTACCAATTATATAGCATTGTAGGACTCAAAAAAAATTTTGTTTGTTTGTTTGTTTTTAAATATGTTTTTATTGCCCTGGCTGGTTTGGCTCAGGGGTTACAGTGTCGATCCAAAGACAAAAGAGTCTTGGGTTTAATTCTGGTCAAGGGCATGTACCTTGGTTGCAGTTCGGTCCCCAGCTCTGGTTGGGGTCATGCAGGAAGCAACCAGTTGATATGTCTCTCTCTCTCTCTCCCACTCTATCTGAAGAGAAATGGAAAAATATCCTCAAGTGAGGATTTAAAAAAATATATGTGTGTGTGTGTGTTTATTGATTTTTTTAGAGAGAGAGTGGAAAAGAGAGAGAGAAAAAAACATTGATGTGAGAGAGAAACAGATCAGCTGCCACCTGCATGCCCTCTACTGGGATTGAGCCCGAAACCCAGGCATGTGCTCTGACTGGGTATTGAACTGGGACATCTCAAGATGTCCATGGGATGTCGCTCAATCTCTGAGCCACACCGACCAGGCCAAAAAAAATTTTTTCCCTCAATTTTGTATCACAATTTCCAAGATACTGGAATTAAAACATATGTAACCAACTGGCTAACTGATGATTCTTATATATGTTGAAAAGGCAACCACTAAGTAACATTATATGCTTAATTTTAAAATACTTTTGCATATCAAAAAAGTAATTCCTGTTCATTGTAGTAAAGTTAGAAAATAACAACAGGCAAAAAGAAGAACATTTAACCATCCAGTAATCTCCCTTTCACGTGATTTATTATGTTTTTCCAATACCTTTCTAGTAAGTGTATATGTGGGTGTGGGTGTGTAGGTTGTAGGAGGAAGGGAGAGAGAGAGAAAGAAAGAAAGGAAAGACCCTCCCCCAATACATTTTACTCTGTATTCTGATTTTCCTTCTTAACAATATATTGTGAGCATCTTTCAAATACTTTTACTATGGTGTCATTTTTCTTGGTTGAATAGTGTGGATGTTTTGTTGAATGGATTTACCATACTTAATTTAACCAGTCCCCTTTTTGTTAGATATTTTCATTTTCCCCCATTTTCAGTAATAATATCAAACATAAACCAAAAAAAAAAAAGTAAAAAAGAGAGAGAGAGAAAGAGAGAGAGGTGGGGGAAGCAAGGAAGGAAATTACAGTAAACATCATATGGCACACATCATTATTTCCTTAGCATTATTTGAAGTAGAATGGCTGGTTAAAAGGTATGTACTTTTCAGACATTTTGTCAAAGGCGATGGAGAACAGATGCCCTCTCTAATGCAGGATATTATCTTTAAATAATAATCCTTACCAATTAGGCCAAGGCAATGTTTTGATTTGCAATTTTTTTTTATCCTCACTTGAGGTCATTTTTTCGTTTTGTGTTCAGATAGAGTGGGAGGGAGAGAGAGAGAGAGAAATATCAACGTGAAAGGGACACATCAAGTGGCTGCCACCCGCACAACCCAACCAGTGCCAGGGACAAACTGCAACCAAGGTACGTGCCCTTAGCGGAAACCGAACCCAGGTCTCTCCAGACCACAGGCCGACGCTCTAACCGCTGAGCCAAACCAGCCAGGGCTGATTTGCAATTTTTATTACTGATGAAAATGAAAAATAATTTATCTATATTGACCTTTTTTATTCCTTTTTTTTTTTTTTTACTTACCTATAGAAGTCCTTTGTCCATTTATATTTTTCTTATGGTTTTCTACAACCTCTTATCCCTTTGTCCCTTTTTCCCTTCCAGTTTGCATTTGTCCTTTATATTTTTTTCCTGATTTTTGTTCCCTTTCAGTTTGATATTTGCCATTTAAGTTTTTGGTGATTTTTTAAATCACGTTTCAGTTGTGTATTTTTTTAATTTAATTAAGTTTTGTTACAGATGATTCTCCTTTTTCCCCCACTGACACCCTCCTCCCAGGCCCTCCTCCCCAGTTGTGTATTTTTTTATATAAATATGTTTTTATTGTTTTTTTTAGAGAGAGAGGAAGGGAGAGCAAGATAGAAACATCAATGTGAGAGAGAAACATCCATCAGCTGCCTCCTGCATGCCCCCTACTGGGAATTGAGCCCAAAACCCAGACATGTGCCCTGACTGGGAATCGAACCTGGACCTCTCTGTCCATGGCACAACACTCAATCCACTGAGCCACACTGGCTGGGCAATTTTTTATGTATTTTTCAAAATCATCCTTTTGCTTTACATTTCATTAGGTATAATTTCTATTCCCAAGATTATATAAGTATTTCTCTTTATTTTCTTTTACTAATTTTATGGCTTAATTTTTATATTAAACTCTTTAATCCACCAGGAATTTATTCTGGCACATGGTGTATTTTTTTCCCCTTCAAACAATTGGCCAGTGGGTCCTTCATTTATTGTATCATTTATATTTTCCTCCTCAATAAGATATGCTACTTTTATCCTCCCCTGAGGACATTTTTCGATATTTTGTTCAGATAGAGTGGGAGGGAAAGAGAGAGAAACATCAATGTGAAAGGGACACATCGAGTGGTTGCCACCCACACGACCCAACCAGGGCCAGGGACAAACTGCAACCAAGGTACGTGCCTTTAGCAGGAACCAAACCTGGGTCTCTCCAGACCGCAAGCCAACACTCTAACCGCTGAGCCAAACCAGCCAGGGCAGAAATGCTACTTTTTAATCTATCTACAGTACTTGGGTCTGCATAACATTGAATTTTATTATGAAAATATAAAGCTGCCTGACAGATCTAACCACTTACACTCTCAATCAGCAATTGTGTAGAAGGTGAAGAGATGTCAGTTCAAATGCCAGAAAGATACTGCATGAATCTTTGGCTTTTTTAATATCAAAGAATGTTATAAATATGTTATAACAATACCATTGCTAACAGATTTGTGTTGTTAAATATTCTGATCTGAATTTTTTGGACTGTAATGGCCTATTTTATGATCATACATATATTTTTGTTTGTTTGGTTGTTAATCCTCACCCGAAGATACTTTTAGATAGAGTGGAATGGTGGAAGGGAGAGAGAGAGAAAACATCGACATGAGAGAGACACATCAATTGACTGCCTCCTGCATGATCCCAACCAGGACTGGGGATCAAACTCAAAACCCAGGTACATGCCCTTGACTGGGAATCAAACCCAAGACCCTTCAGTCCGAGGGTCGACCTTCTAACCACTAAGCCAAACCAACCAGGGCCATGATCATATTTTGCTCAATAAGTCAATAATATATTGTTACTGTATTATGTATGGTATATGCATAAATGTATATATTTATTATTCAGAAGCTAAATATTATTAATGAATTTGAAATGCTCAACAAATTTCATATGCATGACTAACTTTTTGTAACCAACTATAGATCTTAAAGTTAAACTTATTCCTTTATGTTTTTCCAATACAATCAACATAATTACACTATAGAAATTGAAATAAACTTTGCTATTCTTTAAATTGAAACTTCAAACACACAGAAAATCATCTGTGTGAAAGATGGATTTATCTTAGTGCTTTAGATGTCCCTTTAGCTAAAAAAAAATTACAAAAATTATTTATTTATTATCTAAACAATAACCTTAAATTTAGTTTTAGTAAAGATGACAGGTTTGATGATAAACACTGTAAACTGGGATTTACTTGGGAACAATGACTTTTCTCAACCACTTTGCCTGTAATTTAGCCACAATTAAGCCACTTACCATTTGGTGCTCCTGGAAACACAATAATTAGTCAGTTAATCCATGTACTATCTTATTATGGCAAATATTGGCCTTAACTTTGACAATTATTTAGGTCAAATTAAAAAATCATGCTCATAAGGGAAAATCTGCAGAATTTTATATTAGGTCCCTCTAAGGATTATATATATAATCACTTTTCTTTCCCTACATACATTCTAAGACATTTTTAGAAATATTTTGGTACACTGATAAATGTTAAAAATAATACTTGCTATCAAAAACCAAGATTAAATCCTATGAACCTAACTGAAAAAAAGAGCTACATAGTGATTAACTAGCAAACGGTCTGTGAATTGCTTGGGCAGAATCTCTGAAGCCTGTTCTTTCCCTAGTGCTCACTTACAGTGAAGAAAACAAGCCAAGTGGCAGGGGAATTCAACCTGAAAAAAGGCTTATTTTACCCCCTGAGACACAAATTTGATTTTATCTCTTGGTTCATATTACATGTGGCTGTTCTCTAATGCTGATTTGGATAGTTTTCTTTTAATGTTTCTTACTTCCTTCCCTTTAATCATGCTTTCTACAGTATATTGAGGATATCTACCACTCCATCTCCACAGGTCTCTCACAGATCATTTCTCATTTCACCTACTATCTTCCTGTTCTATGACAAGGATCTTTTGATCAATTCTTTCCACTTTTCTTGTAAAATCCAGACTTACGTGCTACGCTTAAGAAAACCAGGCAATACTCTGTCTCTTGAAAGTTTACCTGATTTCACTCCTGTTCCTTGTTTCACTCCCTTTACTTTTAATTGTTCCAGGCTTGTTTCTCTTCCTGATCTGTCCTCTGCAGTTCACAATCATTGTTATGTTCCCATATATCAGTCTTGGTGTTCATTAAGCTAAGGCGAGAATGGCACATGTATGGACCACACAGTGCTATTTTTATTTATGGCTCAGTACAGATCCTTTTTATTAAAAGATCCATGAGCAGGAATTATGTCTGTCTTATACACCATGTACATGATATGCTCAATAAGGTTTTATTGAATTAATAATAATAGTCAACATCTTAATAAATTTATTTAATTAGCCCAAAGGGTATCTCCATTATATAGATAAAAAGACTGAAAT
The DNA here is from genome assembly GCF_014108415.1 of Molossus molossus. Lineage (NCBI taxonomy): Eukaryota > Metazoa > Chordata > Mammalia > Chiroptera > Molossidae > Molossus > Molossus molossus. The sequence continues at coordinate 30,324,411 of NW_023425347.1, read as the reverse complement.
AGAAAAATTAAGTAACTTATTCTTGGTCACAAGGCTAGTTAAAGTTGAAGAGCCAAAACATGACTAAATCTTGGGTACGGAAGGCCCAGCGCCCGCACTCAGTGTCCACGAGAGTGCAGAGGCAGTATAACGTAACTATGTAGGAGGGTTGTTGGGAGACAGACAGCACGGGTTTAAACCCTGACTATTACTTAAGAGTTAATCTAAACTCTCTGTGCTTCAGTTTCATCATCTGTAAAATAGAGACCATTTATTGAACAAATATGGATTTGTTCCCAGTCATTCAACCTTATAGTCATTCTCCAGTCTGCTTCATTGCCTTTGTTTAGTTTGACACAATTCATGCTGATGATCACCAAGGGCTTAGATCTGAAGGTTTAAATCACCCTAGTAGCTAAAGTCCTCAGTCAGTTGTGATATTAGCAGCAAGCAAGGAGAGTTGGAATGGGTAATCATATTTGCTGTTTATAGCCTCATTAACAGTAGCAAGAATGAGTAGTCAGCACATATATTGCAGGAATGACTGAAGATGGAAACTTTATTTTTTCCCTTTTAAAATGAGAACTATAACTGTTGTCTTATCCTTCCTTTCTTTCTGTAGCAAGCGTTGCCACCTCTGGCCCCAACAATTATTTATAGTGTACTGGTAGTAATTATACTTACCATTTAGTCCTTGGATTACATACCAGGAGGAACCACATCTAGATAAGGCCATGCCAGAACTGGAAAAAGAATGGGCATTTTACATCCAGAGGTCAGGACTGGGAGAACAATAACCCCAAGATGTTCCACCAGCTGGATGTACCTCCGGGCTTGGAAAGAGGACTTTTTTTTTTTTTAATTAATTAATTTTTGTTACAGATGTTTCTCCTTTTTCCCCCACTGATTCCCCCCTCCCCTTCCCTCCCTGCCCTTTCCCCAGATTGTTGTCCATGTCCACTGTTCATGCATACATGCATATAAGTTCTGTGGTTTATCTCTCCCCTACCACCCCCCTCTTTAGGGGATTGTCAGTCTGTACCCCGCTTCCACGTCTCTGGGACTACCCCATTCGGAAAGAGGACTTTTGTAATAGAAAACCTGGATCAAATAGGCTGGTGACTTTTTTGTCATGTACACGTGGGGAAAGGCAACCAAATAATAAAACACAACAGATATCTCTTAGACCAGCCACACAGCTCACAGTGACACCTGCCTCCCCAGCATAGGGGTGGAACAGCAGCAAACATCCACTGTAACTTGCAGTCTAGTCACAGCTGAGTGACATGGGAGTAGAAATCTGACCCAAATGGCCAGACAGACTTGCTCTCCTAGGAAACATAAATTTTGAATTGAGATGCAAAGAGATGGATGTTGTTTACAGCCCACCAAGAGGACAATTTATAGATTCCTACTGAATTTCCCTGGTTTTACAATTCCCAAAATTCTGTAAGATACTTCAGTATCCTTCTGATACAGTCAACTTAACTAGCTGGAGTTGTTATTTGCAATTAGCAGAACTTAACTGCTACACTTCCCTGAATAGCTGTCTCTCATGCTACTCCTTCACATGTTCCTTTCTCTCCACCAAAATATTGTAGTTTACCAAAAATGCCATGACATTCTGTCTCACTGAGTTTTTGCTGTTTCCCTGCACTAAATTCACTTCCTCTTCTTCCTGAAAACTTGCACAAGGATTACCTCCTCTGTAACACTCCATACTTACCTGTTTTGATTTGGAAGGTCCTTCACTGTACCCAAAGGGCCTGCCACACCACGATCATGCACTTACCATACTGCACTATAGTCCCTGGTTTACTCTCTTATCTCAACTCAACAGAAGAGGAAACTTCCAGCCCTGGCCGGTTTGGCTCAGCGGTAGGAGCGTCGGCCTGTGGACCAGAGAAGAGGAAACTTCCAACTTTATTTCCCTACTTCCTTGTTACAGTGCCTGGCACATAGGAGACCTATTAAGTAAATGAGTAAATGAGTTAACAGTTCCTGCTTCATCAGGAGAACATGCTCAGGCTGACCTACTAGAAGAACGTGAGACAATGGAAAAGAACAAAGGCCTTCTAGACCTGATGACAGACAGCTGGTCCAGGCAAAATTAGGAGAGCCACTTTCCCAACCCACACCTGACTCAGAAAATGAGTGAGCCCAGCTGATTCCAGAAGAGTTGCCCAACTAACAATGCCTGTACTCCTAGGAAATAATACATGTTTATTGTTTTATTTATTTATTTTTTTATCCTTACCCGGGGACATTTTTCCATTTTTTGTTCAGATAGAGTGGGAGGGAGAGAGAGGAAGAGAGAGAAAGAGAGAAACATGGACATGAAAGGGACACATCGAGTGGCTGCCACCCGCACGACCAACCAGGGCCGGGGACAAACTGCAACCGAGGTACATGCCCTTAGCGGGAACCAAACCCGGGTCTCTCTGGACCACAGGCCGACACTCTAACCGCTGACCCAAACCAGCCAGGGCATATTGTTTTAATCTACTGACTTTTGGGGTGACTTGTTAGGTATTATTTTTGGGACAATAAATAACTGGTACAGCCCTGGCTGGTGTGGCTCCGTAGGTCGGACACATGCCCAGGTTGCAGGTTCAGTCCCTTGTAGGGGTGCTTGCTGGAGGCAACTGATTTTCTCTCTCACATCGATGTTTCTCTCTCTTTCTTCTCTCTAAAATCAATAAAAACACATATTTAAATAACTGGTATAAAATTTGTAAATTAGCCCTGGCTGGTTTGGCTCAGCAGTTAGAGCATTGGCCTGCGGTCCCAAGAGACCTGGGTTCAGTTCCCACTAAGGGCATGTACCTTGCCTGCAGATTGTCCCCGGCCCTGGTTGGGTTGTGCGGGTGGCAGCCACTCGATGTGTCCCTTTCATGTCGATGTTTCTCTCTCTCTCTCCCTCCCGGTCTATCTGAACAAAAAATGGAAAAATGTCCTTGGGTGAGGATTAAAAAAAAAAAAATCTGTGAATTAGATTTCACGTGGGGATTACAAACTTGAGAGCTTTACTAGCTAAACAGATTTAAAATCCAACGACTGCTTTAACAAGTCTCGCTCTGAATGTGAAGAACAGATATATTTATAAATCAGTAGAATAACATTTCTCACTACTTGTTAATGTTTTAAGATTAGTATAAGACATTTTAAAAACTACATTATTTACAATTTTTAAAAATATCTTTAAGGAAAAATCAAAAGTAAAATCACCAATAACCTCTGTTTTCCAATACACCTATGCTAATTATTTTACATGTTTCTATAAGTCTTTACCCACGTGTCTATGTTTCCACATAGTTCTGATAACAATGTTGTATTTTGCTTTAATCTGAGAGGAACAGTACCATAGTCATACATAATAATTTTAATGGCTACATAATAGTTCTTCAGTTACACTGAATAATTCTTCAGTTATACTATAATTAATCATTTCTCTATTATTTTAGTTATATTACTTCTTTTTCTAATGTCAACAACATAACAAAATACAGCTCCCCCGCCCCTTCTTTGATATTATTTCTTTAGGTATAAATCCCAGGAAGGTGTCGTTCTTGTTTAGTGCCATATCCCCAGTACTTAGAAAGTATATGTTAGATACCCAAAAAACACTTGTTGAATGAAAGCAATGTATAAATGAATAAATGGGATTTACAGAAGTTGGCTTCCTAGTTCCATTGCTTCAAATGCTTTTCAAACTGAATTAATATGGTTGAATTAGATTCAAAATTCACATCATTTGAAAGAAAGTTTTATTTGCATCACATTTTTTTTCTTTTATCCTCACTCGAGGACATTTTTTTTCTCCATTTTTTGTTCAAATAGAGTGGGAGGGAGAGAGAGAGAGAAATATCGCCGTGAAAGGGACACATTGACTGGCTGCTACCCACACGACCCGACCAGGGCTGGGGACAGACTGCAACCAAGGTACATGCCCTTAGCGGGAACCGAACCTGGGTCTCTCTGGACCGCAGGCCGACACTCTTACTGCTGAGCCAAACTGGCCAGGGATCTGGCCTGAGTTTTTGAGGTCTTAAGCTCCTCATCTTGCTTCTGTTGCTCTTGTTAAACTGACTGGCTTCGCTCTCCTATTTCTAAGCTTCTATTATTTCATGATTCTACTGCCTCATGTATTGGGCTCCTACTTCTCTCTCACTACTGTAAACACAAATGCTTTGCTACAATTAAGGGGATCTCCTCTCTGTTCCCAGAACAATTTCTGTCTCTACAACTTTATATTGTTACTTTGAACACAAATATTTTCTTCCTTTTTCTCCATCTGTCCAAAGCCTATATTTCAAGATACCTTTATTACTTCTTCACAACAGTTCCAATGGATTCTTTAATGATTACTGTGTGATACATCCTCTTGCAGACTCAGCATGAACCCATAAAATGAGAAAGAAAAAAATCTTTTGAGATTTGGGGGTTATTTGCTCTTGCAACATAATCTAAACCATCTTGATTGCTATACTGACTTTAGGAAAGTTATTCAGTTTCTCCCAGCTTCACTTTTCTTATCTGTAGAATGGAGATTGAAACAGTATCTATCAAATAGTTGCTGTGAGGATTAAATAATACTTAAGTACTTAAGTAAAAGTACTTAGCACAGTGCTAATCACAAAAGAAGTATATAATAGATGTTATTTATTTATTTTTTTTATCCTCACCTGAGGACATTTTTCCTTTTTTTTGTTGTTGTTGTTGTTCAGATAGAGCGGGAGGGAGAGAGAGGAAGAGAGAGAGAGAGAGAGAAACATCGATGTGAAGGGACACATCGAGTGGCTGCCACCCGCACGACCAATCAGGGCCGGGGACAAACTACAACCGAGGTACATGCCCTTAGCGGGAACCGAACCTGGGTCTCTCAGGACCGCAGGCCGACGCTCTAACCGCTGAGCCAAACCGGCCAGGGCGATGTTATTTTTTTTAATTTCTATTACCACCAACTAGCAACTGGTGTGTTAGCAATGACAAATGAGTAGAGGATAGTACTATTTGCATTCTATCTATCTATCTATCTATCTATCTATCTATCTTATCCTCACCCGAGGACATTTTTCTATTTTTTTTTAACTTATCTTTATTGTTGAATGTATTACAAACGTTCCTCATTTTTCTCCCATTGACCCCCTCCTTCTCCCTCCCACCCCCGTCCTGCCTTTCCCCACACTGTTGTCTGTATCCATTGGTTATGCATATATGCATATAAGTTCTTTGGTTTATTTCTTCCCACCCCCCAATCCTCCTTCCCTTTGAGGTTTGTCAGTCTAGCAACCAATTTGAACTTCTTAATCCCTTCACCTTTTTCACTCATTCCCTCAACCCCCCTCCCATCTGGTAACCAACAAAATGTTCTCTGTATCTATGAGAATGTTTCTGTTCTGCTTGTTCATTTTCTTTGTAGATTCAATTGTTGATAGATATGTATTCATTGCCATTTTGTTTGTTCATATTTTTTATCTTTTTCTTCAAGAAGACCCTTCAACATTTCATATAATAATGGTTTGGTGGTGATGAATTTCTTTAGCTTTTCCTTGTCTGGAAAACTCTTTATATGGCCATCGATTCTAAATGATATCTTTACAGGACAGAGTAATCTTGGTTGTAGGTTCTTGCTTTTCATCACTCTGAATATTTCTTGCCACTCTCTTATGGCCTGCAAAGTTTCTTTTGAGAAATCAGCTGACAGTCTAATGGGAACTCCCTTGTAGATAAGTATCTGCTTTTCTCTTGCTGCTTTTAAGATTCTCTCTTTGTCTGGAACCTTTTGCATTTTGATGATGATATGTCTTGGTGTGGGCGTCTTGGGGTTCATCTTGTTTGGGACTCTCTCTGGACTTGTATGTCGGTTTCCTTCACCAAGTTAGGAAAGTTTTCTGCCATTATTGTTTCAAATAGGTTTTCGATTTCTTGTTCTCTCTCTTCTCCTTCTGGCACCCCCAAGATGCGAATGTTGGCACGCTTGAAGTTGTCCCAGAGGCTCCTTATACCATCCTTATTTTTTTGGATTCTTTTTTTCTTTTTGCTGTTCTGATTGGGTGTCTTTTGCTTCCTTAGATTCCAAATCAATGGTTTGCTTCTTGGCTTTACCTACTCTATTATTGAATCTGTGTAAATTATTATTTATTTCAGTTAGTGCCTCCTTCATTTCTGACTGCTCCTTTTTTATGCTCTTGAGGCCCTCACTAAGTTCACTGAGGTTCTCACTAAGTTCATTGAGCATCCTTATAAGCAGTGTTTTGAACTCAGCGTCTGTTAGGTTGCTTATCTCCATTTCGCTAGTTCTTTTCCTGGAGTTCTGTTCTGCTCTTTCATTTGGGACCTGTTTCTTTGTCTTCTCATTTTGGCTGCCTCCCTGTGTTTGTTTCTATTATTACTTAACGAGAGGTATGGGGCTAGCTGAGACCAGATGCTGCTTGTTTGACAGAATTTAGGAAAACCTGAAGCAGGATCTAAGACAGGCCAATCCTATGGTAAATCAACTGGCAACAGTTTGGGTGGGCCTGAAAGTTGGGTGGGGGCGGGGCCTCAGGGAATCACCAGGGCGGGGCAAAAAGTTTGAGCCAAGTTGCTGGAGTCCCAGATAATGGCAGTTGTCTGCCGTCCCAGGGAAGGGCTCACCAAATGAAGTCTGTCTAGGAGAAAGCCCCTTCTCCAGCCCTCCCTCCAGTGCCAAATAGCTCAGTTCTTCCCTGTATGTCTCTGGTGCCCCTCATGCTACTTTCCTTCTGAGCTTAGAGGGAGTAAGTCCAAGTAAGTCCATGCACAGGCCCTTTAAGATCAGCTACCTGGGGCTCCAGCCGCTTCAGCCTCCCTGAGCCTTAGTTCCCGCTGGTGTTTCTAGCCGGAAGTTATAGGGACTTCTCTTCCTGTCACTGGAACCCTGAGCGGGGCACCTGGTGTGGGACAGGGATCCCTCAGTCCTCAGGGAGGATCCTACCAGCCGAGGGAGCCTCCTGATTTTTATCCGCCACACGTGGGTATGGGACCAGCCTGTCGCGCCTCCGCCCCTCCTACCAGTCTCGATGCAGCTCCTTCTTTAATTTTGTAGTTGTATGACTTCCATTCAGCTTGATTTCAGGTGGCTTTGAATGATGGTTGTTCTGTAGTTTAGTTGTAACTTTGAGGTGATTGTGGGAGGACGCGATACCACGTTTACCTATGCTGCCGTCTTGACCACTAGCCATTTTTTCATTTTTTGATCAGATAGAGTGGGAGGGAAAGAGAGAGAGAGAAACATCAATGTGAAAGGGACACATGGAGTGGTTGCCACCCACACGACCCAACCAGGGCCAGGGACAAACTGCAACCGAGGTACATGCCCTTAGCGGGAACCGAACCAGGGTCTCCAGGGACCACAGGCCAACGCTCTAACTGCTGAGCCAAACCGGCAGGGTTTAAGATAATTTTAGATATTGTTTTATCGAAAAAATTTTGGTTTGGTTAAACTTAGTAGCACTGAAGAACAAGTGTCTGCAACTTTAGAAATTAAAGAACCTGAAAGTATACGGGCGAAAATGCCAAATGAAAAAAACAGTGCAATTAACCAAGGTCTCCTGAAGGTGCCACATCAAGGTCTTTTATTTCTCTTCTTTCCTCCTTTCTTTTCTTTCATTTCTTTCGTTCTTTTTGTCATTTTAGGGCTAAATTTTAATAGAATGTTAAAGTTTGAACTCTTACACTTATTTCTTTAAGTAAAACCTAAAAGTTACTAATTGGTTCAAAATGGGTTTATGGAAAAACTAATTTGTAACAAAAACTTGGCATTGAATGGGAAGGCTCCATCGTTTTTGAGCAAAGCATACAAAGGTTCCCAGGGGACAGGGCATGGGCAGAGGGCCCAGGCATTTACAACAGCAGGCATTTTCTCTTCCTCTTCTTGATGGGAGGCGGGCAGAGAAATGCTGGGATAGCTTCATCCAACACTGTCCTGAGGCCTTGCTCTGTGAGAGCTGAGCACTCCAGGTATTTCACAGCACCGATCTCCTTAGCCGTGGCTAAACCCTGCGGATAGGTGATGGGTGTGAGCTTCTCCTTCAGTTTCTCAATTGTGTCTTTATCATCCCTAAGATCAAGCTTAGTCCCCACCAGGATGATGGGAGTGTTGGGACAATGGTGTCACACTTCAGGATACCACTTTGCACAAACATTTTCAAATGACGCAGGACTCACAAGAGAAAAGCAAATTAAGAATACATCTGTCTGTGGATAGGAGAGGGGACATAATCTGTCATTATCTTGTCCAGCAGTATCCCATAAGCCCAGATTCACCGGTTTTCCATCTACCATTACATTGGCAGAATAGTTGTCAAGGACAGTGGGGATATACTCTCCAGGAAATGCATTGGTTGTGTAACTGATCAGCAGGCAGGTTTTACCCACAGCTCCGTCTCCCACCACCACACACTTAATGGCCTGCATCTGAGCCACTGGGTGGACCGCGGCAGCCGGACGCTGAGGTGAGAAGCGGCAGGCTTGGGACGCGGCAGTGGGCTTGGGATGCGGCACGAAACTCTGTTACGGTTCAGTCCCCTGACCAGAGGCGGGCGGGTGCGGGGCTGCAGGTGGCAGGGCGCGGGGTTCCGGAGCCGCTGTCCACACCACCTCACCCTCCTCCAATGGGAAGCTGAAGCAGCCACCACCCAAAGCTGGGGAAAACTGCCATTTCTTTCCTTTTTTTAAAATATACTTTCACTGATTTTTTTTAGAAAGAGAGGAAGAGAGGGAGAGAAACATTGATGTGAGAGAGAAACATGGATCGGTTGCCTCACGTATGCACTCAACCTGGGATAAAACTGGCAAGCTGGGCGTGTGCTCTGAGTCGGAATTTCAGTGCACTGGATGATGCTCAACCACTTGAGTCATACCAGCCAGGGCTAGGGTCTTAACATGGTTTAAGAAAACATTTCAGCCCTGGCCCATTTGGCTCAGCCGTTAGAGCATCGATCCAAGGACCAAAGAGTTGATTCCAGTCAAGGGCAGGTAACTCTGTTACGGTTCAGTCCCCTGACCAGAGGCAACCAATCAATGTGTCTCTCTCACATTGATGTTTCTTTCTCTGTCTCTCTGAAGATAAATGGAAAAATATCCTGGGGTGAGGATTTAAAAAAAGAAAAAGAAAACATTTCAAACAAGCCAGTTGCTGTCCAATGTTTCAGGAAAAATGTATCTGATTAAAGTGGTAAAACCGACTTAAATGGTATGCGGTTTACTTAGAAATTGCAACACACCACTATTTATAACACACTCTTCAGTATGACAAATTACAATATGACAAACTTAATTTTTTTTAAATGCAACTTTTGTCCTGGCCCATGTTACTCAGTGGTTGAGTGTCAACCCATGCACCAAGAGGCTGCTGGTTAGATTCCCCATCAGGGCACATGCCCAGGTCGTGGGCCCAAACCCCAGTGGGAGGCACGCAGGAGGCGGCCAATCAAATATTCGCTCTCAAACATGTTTCCCTCTCTGTGTTCCCCTTCTTCTCTCTCTAAAATAAATAAAAAAAGAAAAAAAAAGTTTTATTATTATTTTTTAAATCCTCACTCGAGGACATTTTTTCATATTTTGTTCAGATAGAGTGAGAGGGAGAGATAGAAACATCGACGTGAAAGGGACACATGGAGTGGTTGCCTCCCGCATGACCCAACCAGGGCCGGGAACAAACTGCAACCGAGGTACGTGCCCTTAGCGGGAACCGAACCCGGGTGTCTCTGGACCTCAGGCTGACGCTGTAACCGCTGAGCCATACCGGCCAGGGCGAAAAAAAGTTTTTTAAAAAATCAGTGGAAAAAATATCCTCAGGTGAGGATTTACAATTTTTTAAACATAAAAATAATACAATTTTTGTGAAGAACTTAACCCACTTTGATATTACTAGTCACCCCAGACAGAAACAAAACTCAGAGCAGCTTAATCTTTCACATACTTTTTTCCTCCTCTCCAGAAGCCAACATGCAATACACAAGAATAATGGCCAAGTTGGAACCTCTTAATACGGCCCATTGTACCCTACACATCATTTCCACTATGTTGTATCGTATGTTTAGCTTCCAGTTTAGCCATTAGTAGTGACTAGGAGGGCAAGTCACTGCTCTGCACGTTTTGTTTCCCATAAAACGAAACTGTGTGGAGGACCATGGAGAACTTTGATCCCAATAACGTCTGCTGGTCACCATCAAAAGCTATCCCTCCAGACCGCGCAGGCACAGGCAGACACACGGGATTCTGCTTTCCCCGTAGCCCATTCCCGAGCTCAGGCCTTGTTCCTCTTCAATCCCAATTAGGGCTATTTGAGAAACAGCAAAGAGTCCTTTAAACGAAAACCAGCGCTCCTTTGTGCGGGAACGAGCCGGGGAGCGGGTCTGAGGCCTCAGCGGGCTGAGGCGACCCCGCCCCTCCCGCCATGCGCAGTCTGGCGCGGCAGCGCAGAGCAGGCGCGTGCACGGGGCTCCCCGGTACCGCGAGGCGCGTGCTCGCCCGGCCGCGGTCCCCATGAAGACGCGGGATCCCGGGGCGCGTGCGGGGACCCCGGCAGGAGGAAGTGGGGGACGCGAGAACGGCGGGAAGGCGCGGGTGGGGGAAGGGCGTCAGTACACCCGGAACTCGGTCGGGAAGGGAGGGGGACCTGGGGGGGTGAGGCTTCCGGTAGCGCAGAGGGTGTCGGGAGAGGCTTCCAGCAAACCTTCTTCTCTGGCCTCTTGAGGGACCACCGTTGCCGCGGTTTCGACTTCCACGATCTGCGTTCGGGCTAAACGGCCACGGCGGCCTCCTGGGCCTGACTCGGTCCGTAGTCGTTCCCAGGCGCCCGCCTGGGTTCCAGCAGCGACCGCGGCCGACATGTTGTGAGGCGGCGGCGTGGGTGTCTGAAGGATGGTTTGGCCGAGGCGGCGGCAACGGCTGCTGGCGGCGGCGGCGGCGGGGGCTCCGGCTCTGTAGAGCCAAGCCCGCTGTGTGTGTCCGCCCGGGACGGCAGCGAGGCCCGTGTCCCGGGACCTTGCCTGTGCTGCGGCGCCGCTGGGGACCGGCTAGGCGACGGCGCCCTCCCCTCTGAGGAGACACGGAGGTGGTTCCCGGTGCTCAAATTCCTGACCACCTTGCTTCCCTTCCCGACCTGGGCAGTGCTGCCCCCAGAATCCTGCCCCCCCCCATTTTCCTCCTAACCTCGCCCTAAATCTTACACACGGGGGTTCCCCGCCCTCCAGTGCCAGCCCCCACCCTTCATTTTCGGCACCCTCTTCTCGCAGTGCCCCGGGACCACTCCGAGGGCAGCCTTTTGAAGAATCTTTGTGGAGTGGTGGACCCGCACCGGGGAGTTTTTAAAAGTCGGGGCGCGAAAGCCAGGAAGATACGATGGCTTCCTCATCTGGCAACGATGATGATCTGACTATACCCAGAGCTGCTATCAATAAGATGATCAAAGAGACTCTCCCCAATGTCCGGGTGGCCAACGATGCCCGGGAGCTGGTAGTGAACTGCTGCACTGAATTCATTCACCTTATATCTTCTGAAGCCAATGAGATTTGCAACAAATCGGAAAAGAAGACCATCTCTCCAGAGCATGTCATACAAGGTAAGTGTTACGTGTGGGGTTTTGTTCGAATGAGGGTCCGGGCACAGCTGGCTAGTCGCGTGACCCGTGCATGTCAAGCCTTCATTCCTCTCGCCTGATCAGTACTGGGAAGTGAAAAAGCCACGCGGGCCTGGCGGCAGCTGGTGCCTTGAGACAATCCCTATGTGGCATTCTCGTGGTTCTTTTCGTCCGGCGAGTACAAGTAAGGATCGCAAGCATTTAGGTCAGCTAACATCCCCAAAGGTCGAGGAGGAGTGGTAGTAGTTGCAGTTTACATACAGCCAGGTAAGCCGAAGCAACAAGACTTTTGCCTGCCGGAAGGGGAACCTAGACATGACAACTGAGAAAGTGCCTGCCTAAAGTGAAACGTAGAGCATGACAACTGAGAAAGGAACCCAGAAGTGCTCCCTTGGAAAATTAAAATTCAGACAGGAACTTCAAGCGTGAGTGGAGACAGCACTCCTTCCCGCGGATCTTTTCACCAAGGTAGAGGAAAAGTTGAATTTTCTGAACACTTGAGTAAATATACTTTTTAACATGAGTGTGTTCAACATTGTGAAGTTTATTGGTGTTGAGTCAAGAGTGTATTTCCTGCTTTAAAAATTGTTTAATGGTCCTACCGTTCATCAAGTAGTTACCAAAGCACTCCAGTTCTATTCTGTAAGGAGTGAATATTCTTTTCTTTTTTTCCTTCTCTTTTCTTTCTCTCTCTTTCTTTTTTTAGTTTATTAATTCATTTTTGTTACAGATATTTCTCCTTTTCCCCTCTCCCTACACCCTCCTCCCTATCCTGCCCCCCACCAAACATTGTTGTCTTTCTCTTTCTTATTTTCCTTTCATTTTCCTTCTATATAGCTTCCTTTGTTCTATGGAGATACATATATATATATATTACATATATTTTTTTATCTTCACCCGAGGACATTTTTCAATTTTTTATTCAGACAGAGTGGGAGGGGGAGAGAGGAAGAGAGAGAGAGAAACATTGACGTGAAAGGGACACATTGAGTGGCCTCCACCCTCATGACCCAACCAGGGCCAGGGACAAACTGCAGCTTAGGTACGCGCCCTTAGCAGGAACTGAACCCCGGTCTCTGTGGACCGCAGGCAGATGCTCTAACCGCTGAGCCAAACTGGCTAGGGCTGGAGATACATTTTTAAAGCTTGATTAATAGATTGTTCTATTAAGAGATGTTCTTTTCATGGAACATTCCCCTGTTCTTTCCTGCTGCCATAATTATTTAGATGTATACACTTAAGTTTTTATTGAACAGCGCTTCTGAAAGTTTCAACAATTTCTTCTCTTAAATTGGAAAGTAATAGGGGTTTGGGAGACCATATTCTGATGATTTGTTTCAGAGATGGAGAGATATATTTACTAGTCATAATGTTTTAGGAAGCACCTACATATACTCTTATGCAAAAGTTGCATTCAATTTGAGGTGATAACTTGCCTCTTCTAATCAATTAAAATTCTATCAATTTCTTGATTGCTTTTGAAGTCAGAAGAAAAGTTATGGTTAATTTTAATCATTTTGGTAGCCAAGTGGCTGTCTGCCATTTTATTTTTATAATTTCAGTTTTTAAAGGGTGACTTTCCTGTTATTATGAAGTAGGGAACACATTTGCTCATATTCCCCATATCCAATATTTTACTGTCAATATTGACAAAAAGATTAAATGATTCATTTTTGGTCCTTAATGATGTGTGGAAGGTAGGTTTAAACTATACTCTGCCATTTCCATTTCAGTTAATAGGGAAAATAACCCCCTAGGAAAAAGCATATTTGATTTTTAAGCTACTGTTTTTGTCTTCTTGTTTGGGGTGCTGAATACCCTGGCAAGTATACAATGAAAGCCAGATTATCTGTTTTTCCTCTTGTATTTTTATTTTTACATTGTATATGCGATTGTTGTCATAAGTCCGTCGCAAGATTATTCAACACAGATAGCTATAATTTCCTTTTACAACTCATAAATAAGAAAAAGGGTCTTTTATCAACATTGCTTTTCTAATGAAAATTGCAAAAAAATTTCTAAAGGATCTGCCTAACTTTGTTTACACCACAGAAATGGGGATCATTCAAAAAAATCTAATAACACATTACAGTCTGTCTTTTTGAGTAGAGTTTATTCTTTTCTAGGATATATTTAGATTTCTGATTGACATGATGGAATAAAAGTGCAGCTGTAGTAAGCAGTATGTTAAATGCCTCAACTTTAGAGTATGATAAATACAGTTTACTGTATAAGTTGGAAAGTTCCAGTGAAAGCCTTTTCCTTTGTGTACTGAGTATGATGTATTAATTGTTTAAAAATCATGTGCTAACCTGTTATAGTCTTATAAATTTACCTTTTTTTTTTTTTTTCTTGTAACATTAACATTGTTTAGTGGATGAAGACGTACCATTTTTGCCCAAGATGCTCTCCAGTTAGGGGAATGAATTTTATACTAGTCTCATTACTTAATCATTTTAAAGATTTTTTGTCTTGAGGGTTCTATAAAATTTTTTTAAAGAAATGCTTAATGTATTTGTATTTTAGGTGTTTCGAGTGTGTTTTTACAGATTAACTCTGGAAAGCTAGGTAAATTATGGTAGATAGAACATGTTTTACACTTTATGTCAGCATGGATTATTTACGAATATAGGATATATCCAAGTGGAATTATAATGTACATTTTAAAGTAGTATGATTGTTGAAGTTTGGAGTTTTATTTTTATTTTTTAAAATACTTTTATTGATATTTAGGGAGAGGGAGAGAGAGAGAAACATTGGTGAGAGAAGCATCAATACCGATTGGCTGCCTCCTGAATGCCCTCCACTGGGGATCCCGCCTGAAACCCAGGCATGTGTCCTGGCTGGGAATTGAACCAGTGACCTCCTGGTACATAGATTGATGCTCACCTACTGAGCCACACCAGCTGGATGAAGTTTGGAGTTTTAAGTAATAAGTTTAATGAACTAGACTTTGCTTCAGGACATTTTACTTGTTCACTTGCCACTTTGCTTTACCTTGTCAGAGCAAATTAAGCCTTTGAGTCAGTTCTGTAAGATTATAAAGTTGAAGTAATTTTATTGCCAGTAAATCTGAAATACTGTAACTTAAAATACTGTAACTATAAAGTTAAATTTTAAAAAATTGTTTTCTAAATGTCTTCCTTATTTTGAGTTTAAGAAAATAGACTTGGTATTGAAGATCACAGATGCACAAGTAGAGGGAGTTCTAAGGTGTTCCTCTAAGGTGTTCTGTTGCTGGTTTCAATGGACATATTCTTCAATGAGTTCTAACATGTTCTGTTAGATTATGGAAAAAATTAACATTGAGAGTCAAGAGCTGCAAGTTCTGTACTGGAAAGTCTTTCACCTTAGGCAAATTTGTTAAATGTTTCCCCATTTATGTATAAATAATACTTAATGGTTTTAGGTATAACTTGCAATTAATGGGAATCAGTCAGGGTTAAGAACCTTATATGAAATATGCTACAGTAAATAATAATTTTAAAAATCCATGTAGTGTTTCTGATTAAAATATAAAGCTGAAAGTCTGTTATGTTTACCCTTACATCATGATGCCTTTTGTAAAGCCAGAGTGTAAGAATATTTTAAGTGATATTATTTTCTTTCTGCATTTAAAATCTTTTCCTACTTTTTTTTTCTTCACATTTATGAGAACAGTAACTGAAAGTAGTAAAAGTTTGAAAAAGTCTTTGAGGATTTGCTTCTTCAGCAGTTGAGTTGTTCCAAGCTATCTGTGTTAAGTGCCTTTTAAAAAATTCTAGTCCCTCTCTTATTGGTACTTTTGTAAAATATAATAAAAATGGATCACCAGAAAAATAAGAAAAAGGAGCCCTGGCCAGTTTTGCTCAGTGGTTGGAGCGTCAGCCCAGGACCAGAGAGAGTCCTGGGTTTGGTTCCCGCTAGGGGCACATACAAAAAAATAAGTAAAAGGTAAAAATAGTAGCTTATTTTTTGTTGTTAGGTTAAGTAGACATAAAATTACTCTGTCCAATTGCTATAAAGTTTCTTTTTTCCCCTTTATTGAGATATAACTGACATGTAACATTGTATACATTTAAGTTGTACAACGTAATGATTTGATATATGTTAATATTGTGAAATGATTACCACAATAAGGTTAGTTAACAAATCTATCACCTTATATAGTTACAGTTTCGCTATGAAGTTTCTTTCTTTTTTTTTTTTTTTTTTTATCCTCACCCGAGGACACTTTTTCATTCTTTGTTCAGAGAGAGAGAGAGAAACATCGATGTGAAAGGGACACATCGAGTGGCTGCCACCCGCACGACCAACCAGGGCCGGGGACAAACTGCAACCGAGGTACGTGCCCTTAGCGGGAACCGAACCCGGGTCTCTCTGGACCGCAGGCCGACGCTCTAACCGCTGAGCCACACCAGCCAGGGCATGTTATTATTTTTTAATGAAAGACATGCATTATGGCCTGGCTGGTGTGGCTAAGTGGTTGAGCATCGACTCATGCACTAAAAGGTTGCTGGTTCATTTCCCGGTCAGGGCACAATGCCCAAGTTGTGGGCCCGATCCACAGTGCGGGGCATGCAGGAGGCAGCCAGTCAATGGTCTCTCTCATCGCTGTTTACCTCACTCCCTCTCCCTTCCTCTGTCTCTCTAATATATCAATAAAGAAAAAAGAAAGAGGGAGGGAGGGAGGGAGGGAGGGAGGGAGGAAGGAAGGAAGGAAGGAAGGAAGGAAGGAAGGAAGGAAGGAAGGAAGGAGAGAAAGAAAGATATGCATTATGTTTTGAAGTATAAAGTAATTCAAGTAAATTTTTGTTAAAATTAAACTTTTCAGGATTGCATCATTTTTGTAAAATAAGCCAAGCCTGTATTACAAATATTATTGCTGGTGGAAGTTTTTACTCTCTTTTTTTTAAAATTTGTTTTTATTACAGATGTTTCTCCTTTTTCCCCCCTGCCCCTCCCTCCCCGGCCTGTCCTCAGCTTTGTTGTCCATGTCAGTTGTTCATGCATACATGCATATAAGTCCTGTGGTTTATCTCTCCCCCACCACCCCCCTCTTCTAGGGATTGTCAGTCTGTACCCCACTTCCACGTCTCTGGGATTACCCCATTCCTCAGACTGTTATGCTCATTATATTCCACAAATAAGTGAGATCATGTGATTTTTGTCTTTCTCTGCCTGGCTTGTTTCGCTTGGGATAATACTCTCCAGGTCTCACCATGTCGTCTCAAAGGATAAGAGATCTTTTTTTTTTTTTTTTTATCCTCACCTGAGGATATTTTTCCATTTTTTGTACAGATAGAGTGGGAGGGAGAGAGAGGAAGGGAGAGAGAGAGAGAAACATCGACATGAAGGGACACATCGAGTGGCTGCCACCCGCACGACCAACCAGGGCCGGGGACAAACTGCAACCGAAGTACATGCCCTTAGCGGGAACCGAACCCGGGTCTCTCTGGACCGCAGGCTGACGCTCTAACCGCTGAGCCAAACTGGCCAGGGCAAGAGATCTTTCTTATAGCTGCATAGTACTCCATTGTATATATGTCTCACAGCTTTTTTATCCATTCATCTGATGGACATTTGGGTTGTTTCCAGATCTTAGCTATTGTAAATATTGCTGCTACGAACATGGGGGTACATATATTCTTTCTGATTGGTGTTTCAGGCTTCTTAGGGTATATTCCTAGAAGTGGGATCACTGGGTCATTTTTTTTTTTTTTTTAAAGTGGGTATCTTGTTAACATCTATCTTTCAAATTGAAAAGTATGCTAAATAATTCCCCCCTGCCCAATATACCATGTACTTTTCTGGGTATAGTTTTCAGATAAATGGCAGAGGGTAGCAGCCAGATCTCTGAGGAACAAGTGATGTGTGTTTACCTACACATTTTTTTTTAATTATTTTTTTGGATTTTACACTGAGATCCTTGGAGCCAGGGCCTTTAACATTCCATAAAGTCCCTTTGTATGTATTAGAAAAAGTCACTCTTTCCTTAAAAACCTTTACCACAATCTGCCAGAAAAAGCACACATTTTAGCATATAAATTATAACACTATTTTATAAACATACAAATCTATCATTACGGTATGAGTGGCCTTCCATAGATATGGTACTGTTGTGCATTGAACAGCCTGCATAACCATAAATAGTGGCCTTCTTAAGAGTCATTTCCCTTATCCTTTAAGATTCTACTTGGTGCCCTGGCCGGTTTTGCTCAGCAGTTAGAGCATCGGCCTGTGGTCCTAAGAGACCCGGGTTCAGTTCCCGCTAAGGGCATGTATCTTGGTTGCAGTTTGTCCCCGGTTCTGGTTGGGTCATGTGGGTGGCAGCCACTTGATGTGTCCCTTTCACGACGATGTTTCTCTTTCTCTCTTCCTCTCCCTCCCTCCCACTCTATCTGAACAAAAAAAAAGAAAAAAGATTCTACTTTGTGTAAAATGGGAATGATTACTGTTACATGATAAAGAATGATGTAAAATATCTATCTCCCTATTTAGAAGCTACTGCATTCAGTTATTAATGTTCGCCAAAATGTATTTAAAATTTGCATTTAAGTCAATTCAGTTTTTGAATTTAAATTTATGGCTGTTCCTGTTGAACCATTGTATTGTGTGAGTATAATATTTGTATGTAGAAGCTCATTGAATAATAAAAATTAGCCTTGGATTTACTTTTTGAAAGCAGTGTTCTCAACCTTATATGTTTTTAAAGGTGAGTTGTTTTGTTAATTTTTAACCAAACATGGTTAATGGTAGTTTGAAATGAATTTTTTTTTATCCTCACCCGAGGACATTTATTTATTTATTTATTTTGATATTTTGTTCAGATAGAGTGGGAAGGAGAGAGAGAGAGAGAGAAACATCAATGTGAAAGGGACACACCGAGTGGTTGCCACCCACACGACCCAACCAGGGCCAGGGACAAACTGCAACCAAGGTACATGCCCTTAGAACTGAATCCGGGTCTCTCCAGACCGCAGGCCAATGCTCTAACCGCTGAGCCAAACCGGCCGGGGCTGAAATGAATTTTTTAAATGTCTAGTCAGGTAATTCATGACATTTCAAAGAGGTATCTCTCTATTGCATTGATTTGGTAATTTAATATAAATACACTTGTTCAGCTTGAATTTAGGTATGATAATGCATAACTATTTATTTAGGTCCTATATCCTTACTAGGGTAATCTTTTAAATGTAAGAGAAAAAATAAGGATGAATAACGCATAGTCTAAGTCCATTAAGCTACTCTTATGTGCTAGACACTGTTAAATCCCTTAGATTAATTACTTAGTTCATTCCTACAACCCTAGAACTATAATAGTGAATATAAATATAATAGTGAATATTTTATGTTGCTTCTTCAATGGGCCAACTTCTGTTCTAACCTCTTTATTTATATTAATTCATTTATTCACAGCAGTCTGGTCTGATGAGATGTAGGTAATGTTATTCTTATTTTTAAGGGCAAAGGTGAAGGAACTTATGTAGGGTCACATAGCTAATATGAGGTAGAGCTGGGGGCTCAGTCCCTGGCAGACTTAAGGCCTGCATGCTTACCCACTATACAGCTCTGGTTGTAGGAAGATATTGTGGAATAAATTCTACTCTCATTTTAGATATAGAAAACTGAAGCTTAGAGATGTTAAGCAATGTATCCAAGGTTATACAGTACAAATGCAATGACAACCAAGTCTTAAATTCTACATCTGTCTGATTTCAAAAGGGGAGATTATTTCTGTCTAGGAGAATCAGGCAAGCTTAATTTGAAGATACAGTTTGATCTGGGCCTTAAATGCATTATGTGGGAAACTGGTGCCTGCTGTGAAACACTGAGCAGTCAGATTTAGTAGAAGTATGCAGGGATTTAATAATGGCAGAAGTAAGGCTGGAAAGGTTGATGGGGCTACATCCTGGAGGACTTTGGTATAGGGCTAAGGAAGTAAGACATTCTTTAGAATCATAAACCATTCGCTTGGTTTCTTTTGGTTTTGTCTCCAGCCGATATTGAAAATACACTACTATGCTTGTGCTTTTAAAAAAGAAAAAATGTTGGTGTCTAGCACTGACATTTCAAAAATAATCAGTCTAGCCCTGGCCAGTTTGGCTCAGCGGTCAGAGCGTCTGCCTGCAGACCAGGAGTCCCAGGTTTGGTTCCTGCTAGGGGCACGTACCAAAAATAAATAAATAAATAAAAATAATCAGTCAATTAATTCAAGTGAAAAATGCAGGTTGCTAATCTTCACTTAATTTTCTGCTATACCCTAAGCTTCTTAAGGCCAAGAATTATACAGCAGTTAATTTGATATACAGAACTCAGAATAATGTTATTGAAATTTTTTGGGTAGCAAGGTATGGTCAGTAAGTTACCTTAATTAAAATTCAAGTAATAATATTCTGCTTTTTGGCATCAGATTATTTCTAAAGAAGACTGGTGAAATTAGTTTAACATTTGAAGTAATTAAAGTTGAAATCATTTAAAATATCTTAAAAATCACAGCTTACATAGGAATGTGGATTTGTAAAGTATATTTGGTATTCTCCCTGAAGAGTAAATCCCTGAAGGTAGAATTTAGGACATCTGTACTGAGGGCAGTTTGGTTCATCATAATTGTTAAAAGACTATATGAATTGATTAACTAAATAAAGTTAATTTACTGTGTTTTCTTACTACCTCTATTTCATCATTGGCCCAGAAAACAAAAATATGTCTTAGGCCCTTGTAGAACTATATAATATCAACTTGTAGAACTATATAATATCACTTTAAATACTATGAGCCAAAAAGAAATTATATGTCTTGTTTTTCTGGATTACAGAAAGCACTTAGTGCATTTTCTTGTAAAATTTTCTTTCAGAATGTGAAAAAATAATTTTTTGTTAATGCTTCTTCTAGCCTTATAATCATCCTTTATCCCAGTTTTCCTGCCACACCACTTGAATGTTTTAATAGTGCTTCCTGTTAAGTTTTATTTTCAAGGGAAATTCGTTGGCTGAATATAAATGCTGAATTTCATAAGTTATTTCCACCAGTATTTCTTAAACTTGGCAGTTTGAGTGTCTTTGCTAAAAATAGTTCCTGTTAGTATATTGGATAAAAGAATTTATCTATTCTTTAATTCTATCCTACTGAAATTTAGAGCATGTGTTACCAAAGCCTACTTTTTAAAAGCCAAATGGCACAAAATATGTTATTAACTAATATATTCAAAATATTTGCTTTCTTTGTATCCTTTGAAAAAGTGACTGACTTGATTTTTGATTTACTATGAGTGGTGTAAGAAAAATGTTTTCTTACTAAAACCACATGTTCTTACATTGGACTTTTTTTTCTCACAGGAAATGCTTTGGTTTTTTTTAATTTATAAAGAAAGGACAAAGGGCATGCCTGTGCCTTGAAATGTTTCTTAAGTTTTAACTAATTTGTGATCTAATATTAAGAAAGTTGATAAAATATTTTGTCATAGCCATCCAGATAATTGCTGTGCAACTAAAAAATAGGTAAAAATTATTAGGAAGCAACCACCTCCTCCTCAAAAACAAAATAAAACAAAAACCTAAAATTCCATATGTAGAGGAAAAGCTGTATTCTAGCATTCTTTCATATTTTCATTTCTCTAGCCCTAGAAAGTTTGGGCTTTGGCTCTTATATCAGTGAAGTGAAAGAAGTTTTACAAGAATGCAAGACTGTAGCATTAAAAAGAAGAAAGGCCAGTTCTCGTTTGGAAAACCTTGGCATTCCTGAAGAAGAGTTATTGAGACAGCAACAGGAATTATTTGCAAAAGTAAGTAATGTATTTTAAATTATTTTCATCTGAATCCTACCCTGGTTGCTAATAGAAATCAGACTGGTTTCTGAAATAATTTTCTAAATCAAGTTACCTCAGAGTATTTTCTTTCTGTGACTGATTATTTGATCATAGAGTCTGATGTTTCGTAGAGATAGATGATCAGTTTGGCTCTATTTGACCAGTTACTTACTTCGTGTGAAAGTAAATAGCCACCTGTTTTCTAAAGAGAGTGACTCCAAATAACTACTGAGATTTTACTTTGATTTTTTTTTTTTTTTTTTATCCTCACCTGAGGACATCTTTCTATTTTTTGTTCAGGTAGAGTGGGAGGGAGAGAGAGGAACAGAGAGAGAGAGAGAAACATCGATATGAAAGGAACACATCGAGTGGCTGCCACTCACACGACCGACCAGGGCCGGGGACAGACCGCAACCGAGGTACATGCCCTTAGCGGGAACCGAACCCGGGTCTCTCCGGACCGCAGGCCGACGCTCTAACCACTGAGCCAAACCGGCCAGGGCTTTTTTTTTTTTTTTTTACCCAGAAAGCATGACTTTTAAAAGCATGAAAAGTATATCTAAGCATTCTTAAAATTTAAAATAATGAGCTGATGCCCTGGCTGGTTTTGCTCAGTGTTAGAGTGTTGGCCCGCAGACCAGAGTCTCAAGTTCAATTCTGGTCAAGGGCATTTACCTCAGTTTCTGTGTCTTTCTCACATCAATGTTTATCCCTATCTCTATCTCTATCTCTCTTCCCCTCTCTCCCTCTCCCCCACTCTCATTCTATCTGAAGATAAATGGAAAAGTATTTCCGGGTGAGATTTATAAAAATAAATAAAATAAAATGATGAGCCGCCCTGGCCGGTTTGGCTCAGCAGTTGGAGCATCGGCCTGTGGACCAGAGAGTCCCGGGTTCTGTTCCCGCTAGGGGCACGTACCCCCCCCCACACAAAAAAAACAATCAAACAAATAAAATGATGAGCTAGTGAGAATGGTCTGTAAAAATTTATGATGAGTGGCATCTAAGGAAAACCTGATTAACATCTACTTGGTACTTAGATCTTTAGTACACTTTTAAAACACTCTAATCTTAATATTTGAAGGACCAGTGGAACAGATAAAAGGAGACAACTTTTCTTATTTCTTGCTTGGTACAGTTCTAATACCCAGTCTGTGAAGGATTAGCACCTGACTACTAATATCCCCCTATTTTCAAAAAAGAGGGGAGGAGGTAAGGCTTTTTTTTTTCCCTACTAAGATCTGACCTCTTACTTGAAATTGTAATGCAGTTTTGGGTTGAATAAAAGAAGTAAGTTTTCCTACCAGTTACTGTAGTGATCATTACAACTGGGAAGTGTAATTTTAGGTAATCTATTCCAGATTAGCACTGTGACTGATTTTTTTTTTTTAATTTTTTTCCTTTATTGATTTTACAGAGAAAGGAAGTGAGTGAGAGAGAAAGAGAGAGAGAGAGAGAGAAACAGAGAAACATCGATGAGACAGAACATCGATTGGCCACCTCCGGCATGCCCCTTACCGGGAATCAGGCCCACAACCTGGGCATGTGCCCTGACCGGGAATCGAACTGGCGACCTCTTGGTGCATGAGTCGATGCTCAACCACTGAGCCACATCGGCTGGACTATAGCTGATTCTTTTGTAACCACCAATTGGGTTTATGTCAAAGGCATTTGAGTTTTAAGTGTTATCAGATACTAGATACCATATGACATTTATTGAAATCATGTTGCCAAATAATTTAACTGTACTATTTTATTTAATCCTCAGAACAACCTATGAGATAACAACCTATGAGTATACATGTTAAAATCTGTAAGTACTAAAGAGGACAAGCCTTTGAGGCAGGCGTGAACACCTGCAAACAGTGTACATATGAATATAAGGTAACAAAGAAGGAGCAATGAGTTAAAAAACAAACAAACAAACAAAAAAACGAAACAAAAAACATTAGCTTGGGTCAAGTGGCTCAGTTGGCTGGAGCATCGTTCTGTACACCAAAAGGTGGCGGGTTCAATTCCTGGTCAGGGAACATACCAGGGTTGCTGGTTGGATCCCCAGTTGGGGTATGTACAGGAGGCAACCAATTGAAGTTTCTCACATTGAAATTTCTCTCTCTCCCTCTCCTCTTTCCTCTCTCTAGAATCATTAGGAACATGTCCTCAGTGGGGATTTTAAAAAATATATATTAGTGGATATCTTTTATTGATTCTTTACTATTGCAAATCACCTAGATGATGCCAAATTAAATAGTTGATGAAAGGAAAAACATGTTCCACTAAATGCTTTACATACTTTGCAGAGTTTTTGTGTATAATATAAATTTTATTATATCCATTTATACATTAAAAAACACTCAGAGATGGAGAAACTTGCTTGAGATCATTCACTCATTTGTTCTGCAAATATTTACTAAAGTCCTCACTATTTACCAGACACAGTGCTAGGTGCTAGGCTTACACCAGTATACAAAAGAGACATAGTCTCTATCATTACAGAGCTTAGTTTATTAGGGAGAATTGAGTTAAACAAATAAAACAAAGAAGTTCATACAGTTAGAAAATATTAGAGTCTCAATTCAAACTCCTATCTTTTGACTCTAAAACCTGTGCTCTTCCTACAATACCATTCTAAAGCTCTAGCCACCTTTTTATCTACTTAAATTTATTTTGGAATTTTTAAAAATATTTATTTATTTGTTTATTTTTAGAGAGAGGAAGGGAAAGAGAGAAACATTGATATGAGAGAGAGACATCTATCAGCTGCCTCCTGCATGCCCCCTACTGAGGACTGAGCCTACAACCCTGGCATGTGCCCTGACCTGGAATCAAACCGGGACCTCTCAGTCCATGGGATGACGCTCAATCCACTGGCTATTTTGGGATTTTTAAGTGGAACATGCTTTATACTTTCTAGGGCAAAAAAAGGAATGAAAGAAATAATTGACTGCTTGCCAAATCTGTCTTCTCTCTCTCCCTGTCATCTGCATTTTATTTTCTCTTCCTTATCACCCTTTTTTCTTGCATTGATATATGAGTAAAGATTCTTTGCTCTAGTGAGGAAATTAGCAGAGAGGTAAAATTAGAGCAGCTGCCTAGTGCTTCTTCCTTAGAGCACAAAGTACTTAAGTCCTAAATCTGAAAGGAACTGATAAGTAAATATAGCATCTTTTTCATCACTTTCATTTTACTTCGTCTTTTTTTTTTTTTAATTTCTTTATTGATGTTTTAGAGAGAGAGGAAGGGAGATGGAGAGAGAGACAGAAACATTGATGAGAGAGAACATCGATTGGTTGCCTCCTGTATGCCCCCTACTGGGGATTGGGCCCACAACCTGGGCATGTGCCCTGACTGGGAATCGAACCGACAACCTCTTGGTGCATGGGTTGGGCCATTTTACTTCATCTTTTAGATTTTATTTGAAATACTCAGTAGCAGCTCTGGCCAGTTCTGCTAAGTGGTTAGAGCATCTGCTCTCTCACTGAAGTGTAGTGGGTTTGATTCCCAGTCAAGGGCACATACCTGGGTTGCAGGTTTGGTCCCTGGCCAGGTCAGTTGAAGGGCAACCAATCTATGTGTCTCTCTCACGTCGATGTTTCTCTCTCTCTCTCACCCCCCCTCGTTTCCTTCCCCTTTCCCCCATTTTCCCCCCTTCCTTCTACTCTCTCTCTCGGTGGACTTGGATGAGGATTAACCAATAAATAAATAAATAAATGCACAGTAGCAGCCTCATTTGAACCTTTCACTGCTAGCTGCAAATATTTGGAAAGGGGAAAACATTCAAAATCAAGATGAAAGTTTTTTTGTTTTTCTTTTTTTATCCTTACCTGAGATTTTTTTTTCATTTTTTTGTTCAGATAGGAGGGAGGGAGGGAGGGAGGGAGGGAGAGAGAGAGAGAGAGAGAGAGAGAGAGAGAGAGAGAGAAACATTGATGTGAAAGGGACACATCGAATGGCTGTCACCCACACAACCCAACCAGGGCCGGGGGGCAAACTGCACCTGAGGTACATGCCCTCAGCAGGAACAGAACCTGGGTCTCTCTGGACCACAGGCCAACGCTCTAACCACTGAGCCAAACCAGCCAGGGCAAGATGAAAGTTAACTATAAATTATAAATGAGTCATTTTAGTATGGAAGAGTGAGAATTGTAAAACATAGTGGAAATTTCCAAAAGAAGAAGTGAGTTAGGAAACATATGCTAACTTTTAACTCTCTTTCACACTCCCATTTTAGCAGGAAAATATTTGAGATGGATGGGGTAAGAAGCAAGAGGGGAAAAAGAAATTAGAATACATACTATTCAAAATTTTAATTTGTGGAAATGAATACGAATAAAATGTATCAATCAACAATTATTTTAAAGGCACAAGAATGCTTTTTTTTAATTATTTTTTCAATCCTCACCCGTGGACATTTTTTTCTATTTATCTTCAGATAGAGTGGGAGGGAGGGAGGGAGAGAGAGAGAGAGAAACATCGACATGAGAGGATCACATCAATTGGTAGCCTCCAGGACAACCACAGGAGGGCCGGGAATGAACCGCAACTGAGGTACATGCTCTTGACCAGAATCGAACCCGTGGCTCGTTGGTCCGAGGGCCAGTGCTCTAACCACTGACCCAAACCAGCCAGGGTGGCATAAGAATGCTTTTATGTTTAGAGAGAAAAGTATGACCGTGGCCGGTTTGGCTCAGTCAGTCCGAAGACTTAAGGGTCTTGGGTTCGATTCCCAGTCATGGGCACATACCTGGGTTACAGGTTCGATCCCTGACCTGGTTGGGGTCGTGTGGGAGGCAACCAGTCGATATGTCTCTCACATCAATGTTTCTCTCTCTTTCTCCCTTCCACTCTCTAAAAATCAATGGAAAAAGATCCTTGAGTGAGGATTAACCAAAAAAAAATTAAATAAATAAAAAGAAAAGTATGGGAGCTGATATGGGAGCATGTTACCTTAAAGTCAGTTAAATTTTAAATATACTCACTACATGTCTTTGCACGTCATTGAAGAAACGACAAGATTATGCACCTTTACAATAAAACCCATATAGAGACTTGATATTTTTTTCTGTGCTACAAAATTATACGTATTTATTGTTGATTAGGCCACAGAATAGTTTTTTGTTTTTGTTTTTGGCTAATCCACACCTGAGGATTTTTTTTTATTGATTCTTAGAGTGGAAGGGAGGGAAGGGGTGGGGCGGAGAGAAACATTGATGTGAAAGAGACTCATCGATTGATTGCCTCCCCCACATGCCCCAACTAGGGCTGGGATTGACCCTGCTACCCAGGTACATGTCACTGACCAGGAATCAAGCCTGAGACCCTTTGGTGTGTGGGCTGGCACTCTAACCACTGAACAACACTGGCCAGGCCACAGAGTAGGTATTCTTTTTTTTTTTATCCTCACCTGAGCACATTTTTTTGTTTTTTGTTCAGATAGAGTGGGAGGGAGAGAGAGAGAGAGAGGAACATCGCCGTGAAAGGGACACATTGAGTGGTTGCCACCCACACAACCCAACCAGGGCCAGGGACAAACTGCAACTGAGGTACATGCCCTTAGCGGGAACGGAACCCTGGTCTCTCTGGACCGCAGGCCGACGCTCTAACCACCGAGCAAAACTGGCCAGGGCAGAGTAGATATTCTTAAGTTGATAAATTCACATATTTATTTTGACCTACAATTTTCTTATGAACTCTTAAAACATTTTTCGTGAAGCACTCTTAGTCTATTTTGAACTGAGTATTTCTGCCATAAAAGTAAATATGCCTGTGTGTTAGAATAACTATTTTCCATATTTCTTCATAAAAATGGGGAAAGTGGTTATTAGAATAACTGGTTTATAATTTCCTAAACAAAAAAAAAAGGATTTGCAGTGGAGGTATAATATAGGTACACTAACAACTATAATATGGGCCTGGCTACTCTCATGAGGAAGATATAAAGAGATCCAAAGTACAGAGACATCATATTCAATTTTGGTAGTATGGGAGTGTGCCAATTACTAAGCAGTTGTCTCAGCCTGAAACCCATCTTTCTGTGCTCCACTTTGTGACAGGGCCTTGTCCTTTGTAAACCACTTTTCCACTTCTCTAGTTGACGACCATGAGACTATAATTGTCGGTAGCG
Source organism: Molossus molossus (assembly GCF_014108415.1). Lineage (NCBI taxonomy): Eukaryota > Metazoa > Chordata > Mammalia > Chiroptera > Molossidae > Molossus > Molossus molossus. The sequence goes on along the minus strand of NW_023425347.1, from coordinate 30,296,913 downwards.
GGTAAGGGGCTGTAGAGGGAGATTGCCAGGCTGGAGGAGGAAGGCAGCACTTGGGCTTCTTTCTTTTACTTCCTGTTAATTTCTAGTTCTTTTGAGCAACCTAACCATGCTTCTCCGTCCTGGCTGCATCAGTTTTTTCCTGTAGCAGGAATTGAATCTAGCTCGCAGTTTCTGTAATACTTACAGAAACAGCCTGAATATTCATCTTTCCTCAAAGATGTGAGTCTCAAATTTTGGGGCCCTCTTCCAAGCTCAGAGATTCTAGTACCAGTCAATCAATGCCCCTTCAGGGGTCTGAATTTCAGTTTCATGGGTTGCTCCTCTAAGCTCCTAAGTTTTAAAAATTCCAGGCATTTCTCCTGTACACACACCCCATTTTTAGGAATGGTGGCTGCCCTATATAGTTGCCACCTGCATTATACCTTAGTATTTTTTCTTGTTTTTTTTACTTACCTAGTTGCCAACTTTATACTTGGTTAACAATCCTTTATATTACATTCTTTCTGTTTTCCTAACTAGTGTTACTTCTATCTCCTGATTAGATGGGAGGAATAAGGGAAAAACTTAGTGGAAAATAGTATTTCAGTTTGACTTGAAGGAAGAGTGGAATTTTAGTAGGTAAAAATCAGGAAATTTCAAATAGAATGAATATCAGCATAAGTAAATGTAGTGAAAATGTGAGGGATGGTATATAGGAAACATTTTATGTTCTAGTTTGTTTTTGGGGTTTTTTTTGTTTTTTTTAGTACAAGGTACATGTTACAAAAAAAGATTAGAGAGATTGGGGCAGGCAGTAATTTGGAGGACCTTGAACTACAGGATAAGAAATTTGGACTTAAATGGTAACAATTAAATGATTTTTATTTAATATTTTTTCTTGCCCTGGCCAATTTGGCTCAGCGGTTAGAGCATCGGCCTGCGGTCCAGAGAGACCCAGGTTTGGTTCCTGCAAAGGGCACGTATCTTGCTTGTAGTTTGTCCCCGGCCCTGGTTGGCTTGTGTGGTTGGTAGCCACTCGATGTGTCCCTTTCGCTTCAATGTTTCTCTCTCTCTCTTCCTCTCTCTCCCTCCCACTCTATTGAACAAAAAGTGAAAAAGTGTCCTCAGGTGAGGATAAAAAAAATAATATATATATTTTTTCTTGCCGTGGCCTGTTTGGCTCAGTGGTTAGAGCGTCAGCCCGAAGAGTCGCGGGTTCGATTCTGGTCAAGGGCACATACCTTGGTTGCGGTTCATCCCCCGCCCTGGTCAGGGTCATGCAGGAAGTAGCCAGTTGATATGTCCCTCTCACGTCAGTGATTCATTCTCTCTCTCTCTCTTTTTCTCCCCCTCTCCCACTCTATCTGAAGATAAAGGGGAAAATATACTCAGGTGAGGATTAAATATATATATTTAAATCAATATTGATTTTTTTAGAGAGAGAGGAAGGGAGAGGGAGAGAGAAACATCATTGAGAGAGAACATCAACCGACCACCTCCTGCATGGCCCCCACTGGGATCAGGCCCACAACCTAGGCATGTTTCCTGACCAGGAATTGAACCAGCCACCTTTTGGTTCATTGGTCGATGCTCAACCACTGAGCCACACCGGCTAGGCTAAATGATTTTTTAAAAGTATAATAATGACCTGATTAAAATTCTCCTCTAGAAATGTTTGATAATAAATTCATGACAGATTATTAAGAAAAGTTAGGTGTACCCAGCCAGTGTGACTCAGTGGATTGAGTATTGTTCCATGGGCTGAGAGGTCCCGGTTCAATTCCCAGTCAGGGCACCTGCCAGCGGTTGCAGGCTTGATCCTCTGTGGGTGGTGAGTGCAGGAGGCGGCTGATTGATATTTCTCTCTCACATTGATGTTTCTTTTTTTGTTTGTTTGTTTTTTATCCTCACCCGAGGATATTTTTCCATTTCCTGTACAGATAGAGTGGGAGGAAGAGAGGTAAGGGAGAGAGAGAGAAACATCGACGTGAAGGGACACATCGAGTGGTTGCTACCCACACGACCAACCAGGGCCGGGGACAGACTGCAACCGAAGTATGTGCCCTTAGCGGGAACCGAACCCGGGTCTCTCCGGACCGCAGGCCGACGCTCTAACTGCTGAGCCAAACCGGCCAGGGCACATTGATGTTTCTATCTCTCCCTCCTTTCCCCTCTCTCAAAAAATCAATTTAAAAACTCTTTTAAAAAAGTTAGGAATGTGAAGGTTATGCTGAGCATCACTGTTTTCCCACAAAACATTAATTCAGAAAATATAGGGGGGGGGGGAGCTATGTACTGGTAATCCAATAATAAATATAAAAACAGCCTTTATTCTCTAGTGGAGAAAAAAGACATATACTCAGATAATTAGAGAACAAAGTATGGAAATGCATAGAGAATTATGGCATATGATATAGAGCACACTCGGCCGGTGTGCCTCAGTGGTTGAGCATCAGCCCATGCACTAAGAGATCACTGGTTCGATTCCCGGTCAGGACACGTGCCCAGCTTATGGGCCCGATCCCCAGAGGGGGGCATGCAGGAGGCAGCCAATTGATATTCTCTCTCATCAATGTTTCTATCTCTCTCTCCCTCTCCCTTCCTCTCTCTAATATCAATAAAAGGGAAAACATTAAAAAAAAGAAGAAGAAGAAATAGAGCACAAAATATGACCTAGAAGGGTCAAGAAAGACTAACTGATTTGTGTTTTATTTATTTTTTTATCCTCACCCGAGGACATTTTTCCATTTTTTGTTCAGATAGAGTGGGAAGGAGAGAGAGAGAAACATCGACGTAAAAGGGACACATCAAGTGGCTGCCACCCGCACAACCCAACCGGGGCCGGGGACAAACTGCAACCGAGGTACATACCCTTAGCGGGAACCGAACCCTGGTTTCTCTGGACCGCAGGCCAACACTCTAATCACTGAGCCAAGCCGGCCAGGGCTAATTTATGTTTTAAATGATGACTAGGAATTGACTGTACGTAAAGGAGGGTATGAGCCAGGCTTAAGGAACAATTATGAGAAAAGTCTTAGAGGGAGAAACAGCGTTGTTTGGTGTTGTTTAATATGAAATTATATGATCTTTTCAATAACAGATTTTTCTTTTCTTATTTTCATGTGGTTTTTCTGCTAATGGATGAAATTACATTGTGAAGGAGTCTTAGCTCTTTCAGCAGTGCATGTAAATTGAGAAGTGGTATTACCTATTGTCACAGAGCATGTATTGCATATGTATACATCTTGGTTTATAAAATTCTGTGGTTTTTATAGAGGATAGATATGTCAAATGAATGGATTTTAACTATCCCATTTAAATTCAGTCTTTGGTAAGTGTCTTTTCACTAATGTGTATATGGGAAGGGTGTATGTGTATATGCATGTGGAAGGAGAGGGACAGAAAAAGAGATGTATATATCACAAGTTGTGATAGAAACTCAAAAGAAATATGAAGATAGCTATTGTATTTGTGTATAGTACTTTTCCCTAAGTTAGGGGTACTATAGTAGAGAGCTTTTAAACTACCAAAAAAATTGTTTAAATCAAAATTGTAAGTTGAGAGGACAGAAGAATCAAGTGAAACAAAAGGAAAAGAGAAACACAGGTAAGGAAACAAAGAGAGAATATTGTTTTTCTGTCAACTTTTTTAGCTTTTTCAGTTGAACCAAAGGTCATAAGTTATATACATAAAAAAGGGCACTATCTGTAAGAAAACCAATCTCATAGAGTTTCTGTTCTCCAGATGTACAGCTGTTAAATAGTACTTGGAAAATATCTAGATTTGTTCATGACTGTGTCTGCAATTAACCGAAGTGTGTATAGGTGAGCTTTTTAAAAATCATTTGTTTTTATGTTTTTTGGTGTTTAGGCTAGACAGCAACAAGCAGAACTGGCCCAGCAGGAATGGCTTCAAATGCAGCAAGCTGCCCAACAAGCACAGCTTGCTGCTGCCTCAGCCAGTGCATCTAACCAGGCAGGATCTTCTCAGGATGAAGATGATGATGATGATATCTGAACTTCACCAGCCGAGGTTCTATTTCCTCTATAAATGTTTATCCCCGCACAAGAAAACAGTGAAAGAAATGCTTATCTGTAATTTCGTATGCATCTTGGTGGACTTGCCACTGGTACCCTAGGGATGTCTGCTATTAACTTTCATCTATTGTGTACTATTCATGTAAAAACTGTCTCTTTGAACTATTGAAAACTTAAGGTTCAGTATAATGTCAATTTTGAATTTTTAATGGTGTTTATGAGATTTTAGATAGCAGTGAGTCCTTTATTGATCAATAAACAGTGTTACAGAAAACTTCAAGTTTATAAAAATACAGTGAAATTTATACAGAAACTCTAAATCTGCATTTTCATTTCCTCTGCCCTTTTAACTAAACTAAAAATTGGGAATATTAAATTATTGGGGAGGGAGTGCTATGTAATGCAGCAGGCATTAGATCAGATTGGTGAAAAAACAACAACAAAGAGTTTGGTTCTGTCATATCTGGGTTTTTTTTGTCTTTAAAATGAGTATATATATAGGCAATTATATACATATATGTATGTGTGTATACATATACACACACACATATATATATATATGTGCTCAGATAAATATACTTGTTTGAAAGAATTTCAAAACAAGACATTCAAAAACTAGGCAAGAGGAGTACGTTCCATAGTAGTTGTATAAATTTAGCAGGTTACGTTTTTTATTTTGTTTTTGTTTTATGTAGAGGTAAAACCTGTTTTATTATGGCATAATTTGTCTTGAACTACACTATTACATTTCAGAGACTGCCCAATTTTGAGGACTTAATTTCACTCCAATAATTGTCAATAGTATTACTTGCGTAGCCAATCCATGTCTATTGGAACTTGTGAAACAATTGCTTAGGTTCTATTGGTTTAACTGAGGTTAATAACTATTCAAAACTTTGCTGGGGGAAAGGAAAGAAAGTTAATGAGCATGCTTGCTGTAAAAGAGGGATTTTTTGTAATTTAACTATTAAACTATAGTTATAGTTTACTTATTGTTTGTTTTTAGCATTACTCTTACATTTTCTTCACTAGATGACCTACAGTGTCCAATGCTTCCTTTTGAAAGAGCATCATTGTCTCCATCATAGAGTGATAGCTTTAAAAATTGATTTGTTTTGTTTAAAAAAGCATATCATAACTAATCAGCCCTATCTGAAACATAAAAAGTAGTTTTAACCTGCTTATCTGAAGGGAGGAAGCCTTAATTTGAGTCTAATAAATAAAGTATGGTAGTGATTTTTATAGGAATCAAGTGTGTTGAAGAAATGGCATCTTGTTTGTATTTTGGAAACAGAACAGAAAAGCCACTTAAGATAGTATGAAGTAATCTAAATTCCTTTGTCAGTTGCCAAATGATTTAAATTTCTATATTTACCAAGCCCAAGGATAATCTGTGGCTGCCAGGATTCCAATTTTAATTGGAGAGCTAAATAAGTAAAGTTTACAAGTATTAGATTTCTTAATGATCATATCTTGCAGTTTTAGAAAAAGTGATGTATTGTTATATATACATTTATTAAATACACTTCCCTCATGCCGCGAAAAGGTTGATTTTGCTGAATGTTTTAAGTTGAAATTGATATTGTATCTATGATGCGCTTTGGACAAAATAGAAGGGATTTTTTTTTTTTTTTTTTTTTTTGAAGTTTAAGTACCAAAGGTGGTCTGGTCTAAGACACAGTAAGTTAATAAGTGTTGGCTTTTCTAATTTGTACTGTAATATCCTTATACTTGCTATTTTAAGTGTATCTGTTTCTTAAGTAAACAACTTAGATATTTTTCCACACCTTTTTTTTTTTTCTGATGCAGAGTTCAGGTTAATTAATATTTTACTGCATCTGATAATGTATTATATGTTTGAAGCCTAGTGACTTTGCATTTGGACATTCTTGTGATTTCATATGCTGTATTCTTCAAGCAATAAAATTCTGATGTGTTTTATAAATTGTTTTTATATTTAATTACCTATACAGATTAATGGCAGGATTTTTCTGTTACTAACATTTTTACTAGTTTCAAGAATCTTAGGCCCAAAAGACATTTTGATCATTTAGTATGTAGTACCTGACTTTCTCCTTTGTTTACTGTTATTTAAGAAAATGTGGTTTTACTTGTATTTTTGTAATTTACAGTTCTAGGGTCCAGGTATAACAAAGCTAATTAAGTAATGTTTTACTTTTAGCTGTGGTTTTTTTTGTTTTTGTTTTTTTAGCATTTCAAAGTCACTGTTTTGTCTGTTGTTGATATTTTTTAAAATCTTTTAGAGAGAAGCAAATTTTTAGTGTTCTTGAGAAATAAAGTTATTGTTTAGTAAGTGTTTTCCCCACCTCCTTGAATATATATCTTCTCTTTCAGCAGACTATCAGATTGTTAAGTGTTGAAAAGGCACCAGTTTTAAAACCACACACCATACATATAGAAGGATACACAAATAAGAGTTTTCACAAATTAAGCATGCTCATATCAGCATCTCTCAGACCAAGACACAGAGCATTATGAGCACCTCAGAAACCCTCCTCTTGCCCCTATCTTAACATTGTCTTTCTTCTTCCCCAGAAGTAACTACTATTGAGACTAATAAAACCATAGATTAGTTTTGTCTATCTTTTACTTTATGTAAATGCAATCATATATATAATATTACAAGTTTTTTTGTTTGTTTTTTTTTTGCTCATTCTATTTGTAAGTACTGTTTTCCTGAGGCCACTGTAACAGATTACCACAATCTTAGTGACATAAACAACACAGATTTACTTTCTTGCAGTCCTGGAGATCAAAAGTCCAAAGTCAGTTTCATTAGGCCAAAGTCAATGTATAAGCACATTTGGTTCCTGAATCTGGAGGTTGTGAGTAGAAAATCTGTTTTCTGCCTTTTTTTCAGTTTCCAGTGACTGCTTATCTTCCTTGGCTTGTGGCTCCTTCCTTCATGTTCAAAGCTTCTGCTTCTGCTTCTGCTTCTGCTTTCATCATCAGATCATCATCTCTTCTTCTATAGTCAAATCTTCCTGTCTCTACTCTGAGGGCCCACCTAGATAATCCAGGATAATCTGCTCATTTCAAGATTCTTAATTTAAATCACATCCGCAAAGTCTTTTTTGCCATATAAAGTAACAGTCACAGATTCCAGGAATTAGGTTGTGGATATCTTTAGAGGCCATTATTCAACCTCCAGAGTGAGAGTTATTTATATTGTTGCATGTACTTGTAGTTCATTCACTTCAATTGCTTAATAGTATTTCATATCCATTTTATTATATCCAAATTTTATTCATTCTACCATTGATGGGCATTTGACAAATTTCTAGTTCTGAGCTATTATGAATAGTGCTGTGAAGAACATTCTTACACATGTCTTTGGGTGAGTGTATATATGCAGTTCTGTTGCTATATACCTGGGAGTGAAATTACTGGGTCATGGATATGCATGTATTCAGTTTTAGTATGTACTTACTGTCAGTTTTCCAAAATGTTTGTAAGAAGGCACCATTTTAATGTGTACCATAATAATGAATTAGTAATGGTCTAATGGCCTAAGAGTGTTAATGGATTTCTCAAGGTACTGAAATTATACCAAATGAGTTAAACTTGCTAAAGCAGGTCTGTTCTTATTGAATATCATACAAGAGGAAAATAAAAGTATTTGTTTTTTGTTACTGACACAGTAGTATTATATACTTATTAGGTTACTGTTCCTCAGAAGAAAGGCAAGTTTTAGATAATCATAAATAATATTTTGAGTTTATTAAAAATATGCTTAGTTGTGTAAAGTTCATGATTTAAAATATTAATTGAATTAAAATATTTTTGTTATAACCTTGTTAAGGTACGTAGGTATTTCCTCGTGTCCAAATTGCCTCCATGAATCCAGATAGCATAGGCACTGCCTTCCATTAGCTTCACTTGGGTTTTTTGTTTTCTTCTCTGTCCCCTACAGCATGGCCCCCTCTGTGTCACTTTGACCCATGGCATAGAGTATCATGGGTAGGATTGGCAGCAAAAATAGCCTCCTCTCACCTATCCCCACTTGTTATCAAAGCATCAGCCCTGATTCTTATCCTATTTCCTCAAAATGAAAGACCTACCTTGAGCATATATGCTTAGATTTGTCTTTTTCTATAAAAGATGTAAAAAGAAAAGAAAAAGTAGGGAAGCAAAGGCAGTAACTTAATTTATGATCTATTTCTACTAGAAATCAGGTAACTTAGTAAAACAATAGAACGAAATTTCTCAACCTCAACATTATTGGCATTTTGGCCCAGTTACTTCTTTGTTGTGAGAGGCTATTCTGGGCCTTGTGTGACGTTTAGCAGCACTCTGGCTTACACCAGCTAGGTGCCAGGAGCACATCCTCCCCACCCAGTGACAACCCAAGAATGTCTCCAGACATTGCCAAATGTCCCCTGAGGGGCAAAATCACCCCCTACTGAGAACCTCTGCCTTAGAACATCTAAGTTTTTACTTTTAGGATAGGATGTTGGGGAAAGACCCAACTCTGAACCTCTTTTGGAATGAACACGTGGTGTTTGTAGGAAAAGACAAAAAAGAAATGGTGATTTGGAGAGAATAGGCCCAGGATTAAAATGTATTTTACAAAAAGTCAGATCTTAAAGGTGGCTCTCAACTACTGATCCCTTCACCCCCTAAACTCTGGTCCAGTTCTTAAAAATATCACTGCTTTTCACTGAGAGATTCTAGCCATACCCAGTTTAAGATAAACCAGGTATACTTTTGTCATTACTATGTACATCTTTAAACAGCATGCTATTCTTTAAAAGTTTTTATTGTGGTTAAATATAAAATTTACATTTTAATGATTTATTTTTTTAATACTCACCCGATGATATTTTTCCACTGATTTTCAGATAGAGTTGGGGGTGAGACATTGATGTGAGAGAGACACATCGATTGGTTGCCTCCTGACGGCCCTGGTTAGGGTCAGTGATCAAATCGCAACCGAGGTACATGCCCTTGACTGGAATCGAACCCAAGACTCTTTGGTCCTTGGGCCATTGCTCTAACCACTGAGCAACCTGCCAGGAAGGGCATTTTAATGATTTCTTTTTTTTTTTTTTTTTTTTTTTTTTTTTTTTTTTTTTTTTTATCCTCACTTGAGGACATTTTTTCATTTTTTTGTTAGGATAGAGTAGAAGGGAAAGAGAGGAAGAGAGTGAGAAACATCGACGTGAAGGGACACATCGAGTGGCTGCCACCCGCACGACCAACCAGGGCCGGGGACAAACTGCAACCGAAGTACGTGCCCTTAGCGGGAACCGAACCCGGGTCTCTCTGGACCGCAGGCCGACGCTCTAACCGCTGAGCCAAACTGGCCAGGGCCATTTTAATGATTTCTAAGTGTCCTTTTCAGTGGCATTAGGTACATTGATATTGTGCAGCTGTCATCACTTTCTCCAGAACTTTTTCATTGTCCCCAACTGAAGGACTTCACCCACTAAACAACCCCCCATTTTTCTCTTTCCCCTGCTCCTGGTAACCACTCTACTTTCTGTCTCTCTGAATTAGACTATTCTAAGTACCTCATATAAGTGGAATTATGCACTGTGTCCTTTTGCATCTGGCTTATTATAGCATAATGCTTTCAAGGTTCATCCATGTTGTACCATCCATCAGAACTTTATTCCTTTTTAAGGCTGAATGACATTCTATTGTATGTATATGCCATATTTTGTTTACTTATTCATCTGTCATTGAGTTGCTTCCACCTTTTGGCTATTGTGAATAATGCTACTATGAACATGGATGTACAGATATCTGTTTGGTCCCTAACAAGCATGTCTTTTTGAGTGCAAAAAATTTATATATTGAGAACTGAAACAAGGAAAGCAGTATAGTATGAATGTACATATGAAGACATTATAATATATGATAAATGTGACATGAACAAAAGTGATCAACACTTTGTACTAAATCTTTACATATGTTATTTCATTTTCTTCTCACTTCTGTGAGGTAGGTTTTGATAGTCCAGGGTAACAGAGTAGTAACATAGATATACCATTAAAGATAATAAACATACAAGATACAATATTTTATTTCCTTTATGAAACTTCATATCTTATGCATAATGTAGTGACTTGGAAAATAATATGATCCACAACTATTTCCTTTCAATTTTTTATTACCTAATATGTTTGCTTTTGTATACTTTATATGAATAGCACTTGTTTGTCAATGACATGGAGTTGGTTGTGGAGCTAGAAGATTTGACTGAAAAAACTTTTAGTAGAATTGAGAAGTTTTATTGGGGATTAGGGATGGAGGGAGAGAGATAGTATCAGAAAGGATATATCTAGTGATGGAAGAATAAATTATGCTTGTTAAGGCAGCCAAAGATCCACAACTACTAGGGAGAAATATGGCGGGCTCAAAATTGTTTTGTTATGCAAATATCTTCTAAATAAATTTGCTTCCTTCATTGTGCCTATAAAAGATACCATTAACTTTATATTTATGTCATTAATAATCTTCTAGGGTCCGTGTCATAAAGTATAGTAGTATAGTTAACAAGAGACAACAATAGTAATTATTTCAAAAGCATTTATTTATTTGCTGTATTATATAGAATAGGGTATCTTATAAATCTAATAACATTAGCCCTGGCCAGTTTGGCTCAGCGGTTAGAGCATCGGCCTGCGGTCCGGAGAGACCCAGGTTCGGTTCCCGCTAGGGGCATGTGCCTCGGTTGCAGTTTGTCCCCGGCCCTGGTTGGTTGTGCGGGTGGCGACCACTCAATGTGTCCCTTTCACATCGATGTTTCTCTCTCTCCCTCCCACTCTATCTGAACAAAGAATGGAAAAATGTCCTCGGGTGGGGATGATAAAAAACAAACAAACAAACAAAAATAAAAAATAAAAAAAAATAAATCTAATAGCATTAGATTAAGATCTGCGGTTAAAATATACATATACAGTAGCCCCTATAAAATTTGGTCTGTCTTTATTATAAACATTTTATAAATAAGGTAGCAGAAGTTAAGAGAAATAAAGTAATACAATAACCTCTAGCAATTGGAGACATCAATATTTGAACCCCAATCTAAGTAGTTTCTAAGGACTATATTTTTTCCACTACATTCTTTTGCTTTCCCCCTAAAAGTACTCTGAAAACACTGGGATGAATCTTTATAACTTTATTTGAAGGTCGTTTAAAAAATTATAAGCCTGCCTGAGGATAGCAAAATTGTGTGCTATTGCAAGATAATTGTAGAGCTCATTCTAAGGAAGCAGAGGTAATGTCTGGTAATATTTTTAGCTTCCTATTTCTGCTCACTGTTATCCAAATGAGTCACTAGTCACTCTGTTATGCAGAATATGAACTATAGTTACAGAGGCTATTTCATACAGTTGATTTATTGCATAAGTTTTATATATTTTCTTTCAGTCAAAGTGCTTGAAAGCTTATTGAAAAAAAAAAGTGATCTGGAATGATATCTCGCCCCCCTGGATCCAGGGAGTATGGAATGCTTGAGTTAGAGTTGCAGCCTAGTGGAGAAACAAGTTACCCTTACAATCTCATCTGATAATCAAACAAGATAAATTTTGCATTAAAAAGACAAAAATCTCCAAGTCTGTCCTGCATCCATCTCCCTGTAATAAAGTTGAGAAAACACCAAAAAAAAAAAAGTGACCTGGCATTAGGTTTCTAGAATTTCATCCTATCCAAATGTTACAGAATTTTGGAATTTTTTTGGAGTAAGCTTTCAAAAACCAATGCCAAATTAAAAATTTTAATTGCAAGACCCCTATTCATATCCCAATAACAAGCTATTATACAATTAGAAATCAATATCTGGCCATTATTTAGAATTTTCAAATTAAGGATCATGTTCTCAATGGTACGGATGAATCAGCTGCTGTTAACATATTAAGATAACCCTTGGGAAAAGTGCTGCCTCCATCTGCAGTATTTTCAGTCATGCTGCCTTGGAGAATGGGCAATTACAAATCCTCACTTCACAGCCTATTTATATTCCCACCTGAATCATCCTCTGGACTCCTTACTGGTCTTGCTGCCGGTTCCTCCTTGTTCTGATCCATCCTTCACATTGTTACCAGTGTCAGTTTTCTAAAATACAAATGTGAATATGAGACTCCTCTGCTCCTCAGTGATCATAGTATAAAGTCCAAGCTCCTAAGGATTACATAAAGTGTTTTTCACACATATTCAACTTTTTCTACACTTTTTCATTTGCACTGAAATATAGGCTGAAGAATGCCATCTCTTTCACACTTGACTACCTTTATATGTGCCTCTTTCCCAGTCTGGAATGACCTTTCCCTTTCTTCACCTGGCAAACTTCTAACATGACAACACAATAAGCTTAAATTTTAGCTCCTATGTAAAGTTTTCCCTGATGCCTCCATGTGTCACCCTTTTCCATCTGTGCCTGTGGTACATAATTCTATTTTTGAATCTGTAATACCATACTATATTTGTTGACAATCTGTCTCTATTACAGTGGAAGCTCCTAGAGCACAGAAACCATATCATCATTGTCTCAGCATTCCTGGCGGCTAATTTAGTAAAGGTTTTTCTAGTTGAACTTGTAAATCATCTGCTTGTGGTCCTCCCTCACTTTACTTGATGTCCTATACCTTTTGTTTCTAGAGCTATAATACAATACACAACAGGTACTCAATAAATATTTGATGGTAATGATAATGCAAAGGAAGAAAGAGTTACATTTCATGTGCTATGTTTAAGAAGAAAGGTCCATGTATAAATAATTTAAGAAAAACTTTCAGGAAAATAGTATTTCAATACTGAACAGGTTCATCAAAAAAAAATATTCACCATGACCAAGTGGGATTCATCCCAGGGATGCAAGTCTGGTACAATATTAGCAAATCAAAAAATGTGATACACTACATAAACAAAATGAAAGATGAAAACCACATGATCATATCGATAGATGCTGAAAAAGCATTCGACAAAATCCAGCACCCATTCCTGATAAAAATGCTCAGCAATGTGGGAATAGAGGGATCATATCTCCGGACCTCAGGCCGATGCTCTAACCGCTGAGCCAAACTGGCCAGGGTGAGGGATCATATCTCGACATAATAAAGTCCATATATGAAAGACCTACAGCCAACATCATACTCAATGGACAAAAACTAAAAGCATTTCCCTTAGGAACAGGAACAAGACAGGAATGCCCACTTTCGCCACTCTTATTTAACATAGTACTAGAAGTGTTAGCCACAGCAATCAGACATGAAGAAAAAATAAAAGGGATCCAAACTGGAAACGGGGAAGTGAAATGTCATCATTTGCAGATGACATTATACATAGAAAACTCTAAAGACTCCATCAAAAATCTACCAGACTTGCCCTGGCTCAGTGGTTAGAGCATCAGCCTGTGGTCCAGAGAGACCTGGGTTCGGTTCCCCCTAAGGGCATGTACCTCAGTGGCAGTTTGTCTCTGGCCCTGGTTGGGTCGTGCAGGAGGCAGCCACTTGATGTGTCCCTTTCACGTTGATGTTTCTCTCTCTCTCTCTTCCTCTCTTTCCCTCCCACTCTATCTGAGCAAAAAAATGAAAAACTGTCCTTGGATGAGGATAAAAAAATAATAATAATAAAAAAATCTACTAGACGTAAATGAATTTGGCAAAGTAGTGGGATACAAAATTAACATTAAGAAATCAGTGGCATTTTATTTTCCTTTTTTCTTTTTTTTTTTTACATTTTTCTTTAGATAGAGCAGGAAGGAGAGAGGGGGGAAGAGAGAGAGAAACATTGACATGAGAGAGACACATCGAATGGTTGCCACCCACACCCAACCGGGGCAGGGACAAACTGCAACTAAGGTACGTGCTCTTAGCAGGAACCGAACCCGGGACTCCCCGGTCCGCAGGCCGACGCTCTAACCGCTGAGCCAAACCGACCAGGGCTCAATGGCATTCTTATACACTAATGATGAACTCAGAGAAAGAAACTAAAAAAACAATCCCATTTACCATTGTGGCAAAAAAAATTAAGATACCTAGGAATAAACTCAACCAAAGAAGTAAAGAACCTATTTGCAGAAAACTACAGGACATTGAAAAAAGAAATAGAGGAAGATAGAAAAAAGTGGAAGCACATACCTTGTTCAGGGATTGGAAGAATTAATATCATTAAAATGTTCATATTACCCAAAGCAATCTGTAGATTAAATGCAACCCCCATCAAAATACCAACGACATATTTCACAGAACTAGAACAAATACTTCAAAAGTTCATATGGAATCAAAAAAGACCCCGACTAGCCACAGCAATCTTGAAAAAGGAAGACAGTAGGTGGGATCACAATACCGGATATCAGGTTATACCACAAAGCTACTGTAATCAAAACAGCCTGGTACTGGCACAAGAACAGGCATATAGACCAGTGGAACAGAACAGACAACCCAGAAATGGACCCCAGACATTATGCTCAATTAATATTTGACAAAGGTGGCAAGAGCATACAATGGAGTAAAGAGCCTCTTTAATAAACGGTGTTGGGAAAATTGGACAGCTACATGCAAATACATGAAACTAGACCATCAACTTACATCATACACAAGAATAAATTCAAAATGGATAAAAGACTTAAATGTGACTCATGAATTCATAAAACTCCTAGAAGAAAATGTAGGCAACAGAATTTCGGATAACATACACAGCAGAATTTTCACTAATACATCACCTAAGGCAACAGAAACAAAGGAAAAAATGAACACATGGGACTACATCAAACTAAAAAGCTTCTGCACAGCAAAAGAAACAATCATCAAAATGGAAAGGCAACCCACTGTATGGGAGAGAATAATTGCCAATGATACATCAGATAAAGGGTTAATTTCCAAAATATATAGTACTCATACAACTCAACAAAAGGAAGACAACCCAATTAAAAAATGGGCAGAGGAGGTAAATAGACACCTCTCCAAACAGGACATACAAATGGCCAAGAGACATAGGAAGAAATGCTCAACATCACTAATCATCAGAGAGATGCAAATTAAAACAACAATGAGGTATCACCTCACATCTGTCAAAATGGCCACCATCAACAAATCATCAAACAACACTGCTGGTGGGAATGCAGACTGGTGCAGCCACTATGGAAAACAGTATGGTGTTTCCTCAAAAAATTAAAAATCAAGTTGCTATTTGACCCAGTGATCCCACTTTTAGGAATATATCCTAAGAAGCCTAAAACACCAATCAGAAAGAATATATGTACCCCCATATTCGTAGCAGCACTATTTACAATAGCTAAAATCTATCCTTCAGTAGACAAATGGATAAAAAAGCAATGGTACATATACACAATGGAGTACTATGCAGCTGTAAGAAAGATCTCTTATCCTTTGAGACGACATGATGGGACCTGGAGAGTATTATCCCAAGTGAAACAAGCCAAGCAGAGGAAAACAAAATATCACATGATCTCACTTATTTGTGGAATATAATGAACATAATGGTCTGAGGAACAGGGTAGACCCAGAGACATCATAGTAGGGTACAGACTAATAACCCTCAGAAGGGGGTTATTCACTGTGGGAGGGGAGGAAAGAGATTAACCACAAAACATATGCATGTACGCATAACCGATAGACATGGACAACAAAGCTGGAGATGGGGTGGGGGGGATGAGGAGGAGGGTGTCAATAGGGAAGAAAGGAGAAACATCTGTAACAAAAATAAATTAATTTAAAAAAAAATACTTAACAGCTTGAAATTATCAGAAAACCTCCTTCCCTTGTTTTTGCTCATGCTTCTTCTCTGCTCTAGACTGATTTTTTCTTCTTTTCCTGACAAGTTGTTTTATTTATTTATTTATTTATTTATTTATTTATTTATTTAATTATTTTAATCCTCACCTGAGGACATTTTTGCATGTACCTTCAGATAGAGCGGGAGGGAGAGAGGGGGGAAAAGAGAGAGAGGAACATCAATGTGAGAGAGACACATCGAGTGGTTGCCACCAACATGACTCCAACCGGGACCGGGGGCAAACTGCAACCGAGGTATGTGCCCTTAGTGGGAATTGAACCCAGGACTCTCCATTCCGTGGGCCGATGCTCTAACCACTGAGCAAAACTGGCCAGAGCTCCTGACAAGTTTTTATTCAGACTGCAAGAACCAGCTTATATGTTAGTCCACATCTGGAGCCTTTCCAGATGCCCCCAGTGCAGAGTCAGTAACCCCCCTCCCTCTTTACAGTCTGTGCCTGTGGTATGTATTTCTATTCTTGTAACTACCATTCCTTACTATAATTTATTTGCTTACATATTTTTCTATGAGAGTGTCTAGGAGGCAGTAATCATGTCATCATCATCTCTGCATTTCTAGTAACTTATGCAGGGTATGGCAAAGTAGGTTTACAGTTCATGTGGAAAATAATACAATAACAAATAATAACTGATAAATAATACAAGAATAAAGTGTTCTGCATATTCACAACTGTAAACCTGCTTTTGCCTTATCCTGTGTATAAAGGTTTTTGCAATTGAACTTACAAGTATCCGCTTGTGGTCAGTACTAATTTTGCCTGGTGTCTCATGCCATCTGTTCCTAGAGAGTCAATGTGGGGCCTAAAACAAGGGTGGTATTCGGTGAATATCAGTGGTGATACTAATAGAAAGGAGAAGAATTGCATTTCAAGTATTCTGTTTAGGAAGAGATGACCACATGTGAATCATTTAGTAAAAATTTTCAGGAAAATTAGTATTTTAGTCTTGAAAATTTTAAACTTATCTGGAAAAATAGTTTTTCTAGCATAGCATATTTTGGTTCTAGGAATGCCAGCTAAAATGTTATATCATATATTAGAAAAATGGAAGTTGCTTGAGATATTTTAGGTAAAGAAGGATTTAATATAGGAAATTAGATAAAATTGTTGGAAAGGCTGAAGGAGCAAAAGGAGGTGATGTTGACCAGCGATGAGGACTATAGGAAGCTGCTTCTTCCCCTGGAGCCTTCATTTGCAGAACTCAGCTCATACCAGAACCCATCGCTGTTCAAGGGCTTGTGCTCCTCTGGCCCCATGCTCCCGATGCACTCACTACAAGGACCCCATGTTTAGCTACCTGGGTGCCACAGGAGCCCACTATTACAAGAGGGTGCAAAAATCTGCTGGTTCCACCATTGCCTGAGCTAGGAGATAGTTTCTATCTTCCTTTAGCTTTCTAGTCTTTTTACATGCCCACAGTTGACAGAACCCTAAACAGGAATCTTGCTGGTAAGGGAGTCTGAGGAAATTTCTAGGTTTCCTAACCCCTGCAGTGCAATAACAGGTTGGGGATAATGCTGAACACGTCACACTATCTGGAACATGGCATTGTAAACATAGTTTACAAAAGTAATGTGGTAATTATAGCTGCTGCCAAAGTTCTGCCCAGGCAGGAATTTTAGGATAGAAGAGTTTTTCTTGTGCTCTTAAATATTTAATACAATAAATAAGTGCTTTTTAAAACCAATTTCTAGAATTGGTTATGATTTTGGAGTACTAGGTGATCTTATTGAAACTTTCAGCTTTAGTTTTTTTACTGGTAAATTAGAAAACCTACCTCACTGACTTGGCAGTCTTTCAAAGGTAGAATGATAGAGGCTCTTTAAGCCTGGTAGACAAAGAAAAATTATGTTTATGTACATACAAATATGCATGTGTTTAGTATATTGTGTGACAAAAGCAGTTTATGAAAACTGAATTTTTTTTGCTACCTGGTGACTATGTTATTTGTGTAGTATATTGGCCAAAAATTGAAATACAACTCCACTGAAGTTCACTAGGGAACACAAAGATGCATATTATGCACCCCAATTCAGTAAATGTTTATTAACTATCTACCCACAGGTACTGGGTTCTATGCCAAGATGAATAAGGCCAGATTTTTTTCCAGTAGTAAAGACTGATAAGCAAATATTGCAAGATTGTGGTAGGCGCGTTGGTAAGAAATTGGTAGTATGACCAAAAAATTGAATGGTGAATTCTTAAAAATTTAATTCACAATAAGAAAGTTGGAGTTTACTTAAAATTGCTCAAAAAGATGCCATGTATAGGAGGAAAATACTGAATCTGGAATAAAAACATCTCAGGCAGTTAGAATAGAGGGGTTTTGGTCTTTAAATGTGTATAAAATGCTCACTTTGGGAAATACTGAAAAATAGTTTTTAAAAGTCATATATAATCTCACCACAAAGACAGTCACTGGTAACATTTTTATGTATTCCTTTCTAATCCAAAAGCGTCTTTAAAAAATAAATAAATAGCCCAGCTGGTATGGCTCAGTGGTTGAGTGTTAACCCATGCACCAAGAGGTCACCAGTTTGATTCTTGGTCAGGGCACATGCCCAGACTGTGGGCCAAATCCCTGGTGAAGGCCATGCAGGAGGCAGCCAGTGTTCTCTCTCATCAATGTGTCTATCTCTCTCCCTCTCTAAAATCAATAAAGAAAAAAATTTTTTTAATAAAAATAAATAAATAAAGCTTCAAAATGGAGGCATAAGTACACAAGGCATGACAGATTGCATGTTAGTTAGGGGGGGAGAAAAAGAGAAAGGAGCCCTGGCCAGTTTTGCTCAGTGGTTAGAGCATCAGCCTGCGGTCCCAAGAGACCCAGGTTCGGTTCCCACTAAGGGCGAGTACCTCGGTTGCAGTTTGTCCCCGCCCTGGTTGGTCGAGCGGGTGGCAGCCACTAAATGTGTCCCTTTCACGTCAATGTTTCTCTCTCTCTCTTTCTCTCTCTCCCTCCCACTCTACCTGAAAAAAAATTGGAAAAATGTCTTCGGCTGAGGATTAAAAAAGGAAAAAGTGAAAGGAGGGGATATATCCATTTGGGCCAGGTATTTCACCACCATCTATCCAGTCACTCAATCAGAAACATCCAACTACTATCAGAGTAATCCTACTGAAACAATCCAATTTGATGATTCCTTTGATTGAAAGAAACCCTTCAGCCCTGGCCAGTTTGGCTCAGTAGTTAGAGCGTTGGCCCGCGGACCAGAGAGTCCCAGGTTTGGTTCCTGCTAAGGGTACGTACCTCAGTTGCGGTTCATCCTGCCCCAGTTGGGGATGTGCAGGAGGCAACCAATCAATGTGTCTCTCTCACATCGATGTTTCTCTCTCTCCCTCCCACTCTATCTGAAGATAAAAATGCAAAAATGTCCTCAGGTGAGGATAAAAAAAAGAAAGAAAAAGAAACCCTTCAATTGCTCCCCTTAGATTTCGGCATTGAGTGGCATTTCCTTACTTCAGCATACATAGCCCTTTACTATCTAGCTTCCACTCACCTCACTAGCTTCACCTCCTCTCCTACTACCCATACAATTCTCCACTTCAACTACATTAAAATGTTTGTAGTCTCACAAATGTGTGGTGATGTTCTCCAATCATAGGCTTTCTACATGCTCTCTTTTCTACCTACAACACCTTTTCTCTGTTTAACTGCTTCTCAAAAACTCAAAGGTTACCTTTCAAGATGCTGCAATCTATACTGTTCGCCCGCTGCACTGTGCACAGTATATCTAATATAACATTTGTCACGCTGTCCTGGAATTATTGGTGTTTTATCTCTTATTCAATTCAACCAAGTGTTCCTTGAGGTCAGGGACTATATATCTTTGAAGTTCCTGCTTCTATCATAATACCCAACATTTAGTAGTTATAAATAATAGGTGAAAGAATTGATGTAAATTAGTAGGTAAAAGGACTGGTGACTTTTTTTTTTACTTAGCAATCATTTTTTATTTTCAATTACAACTGACATACAAGATTATACTAGTTTCACGTATACACCCCAGTGATTAGACATTATAAAACTTAAGTGATCATCTGACCCATTTCATACCCATCTGACACCATACATAGTTATTAGAATATTGTTGACTATATTCCCTGTGCAGTACTTTATACTCTCATGACTACACTATATCTACTAATTTGTACTTCTAAATCCCTTTACCTTTTTCACCTATCTCCCTGACCCCCCTCCCTTCTGGCTACCGTCAAAATGTTCTCTGTATCTATGAGTCTGTTTCTGTTCTGCTTGTTCATTTATTTTGATTTTTAGGTTCAATTATTGATGGATATGTATTTATTGCCATTTTATTGTTCATATTTTTTATCTTCTTTTTTCTTCTTCTTAAAGAAGACCCTTTAATATTTCATGTAATACTGGTTTGGTGGTGATTAACTCCTTCAACTTTTTCTTGTCTGGGAAGCTCTTAATCTGACCTTCAATTCTAAATGATAGCTTTGCTGGATAGAGTAATCTCGGTTGTAGGTCACTGATTTTCATCACTTTGAATATTTCTGGCCTGCAAAGTTTCTGTTGAGAAATCAGCTGACAGTCTTATGGTAACTCCCTTGTAGGTAATTAACTGCTTTTCTCTTGCTGCTTTTAAGATTCTCTCTTTGTCTTGAAACTTTTGCATTTTGATGACGGTGTGTCTTGGTGTGGGCCTCTTTGGATTCCTCTTGTTTAGGACTCTTTGCTTCCTGGATGTGTATGTCTATTTCTTTTACCAGGTAAGGGAAGTTTTCTTTCATTATTTTTTCAAATAGGTTTTCAATTTCTTGTTCTTTCTCTTCTCCTTCTGGCACTCCCCATGATGCAAATGTTGGTATTCTTGAAGTTGTCCCAGTCTCCTTACACTGTCTTCATATATTTGGATTATTTTTTTTCATTTTGCTGTTCCTACTGGGTGTTTTTTGCTTCCTCATATTCCAGAGCATTGATTTGGTTCTCAGTGTCCTCTACTCTACTCTTGATTCCCTGTGAATTATTCTTCATTTTAGTTAGTGTATCCCTTATTTCTGACTGGTCCTTTTTTATTTGTGACATGTTTCTTCGTCTCTGCATTTTAGCTGCTTCCTTGTGTTTGTTTCTATGTATTAGGTAGAGAGCTACTATATCTCCCAGACTTGGTAGAGTGGCCTTGTGTAGTAGGTTTCCTGTAGGGCCCAGTGGCTCAGCCTCTCAAGTCACCTGAGCTGGGCACACCAGGTGTGCCCCTGTGTGGGCTGTGTGCACTGTCCTGTTGTAGTTGAGCCTTGATGGCTGTTGGCATCATTGGCACAGATTGAGCTCCAGGTCAGTTGGCTGTGAGGACCAGCTGTGACTACAGCCGAAGAAGAGCTGCTGTGTGGGAGCCAACCCAGTCTCAATGTGGCTTCTTTTTTAATTCCCTAGTTGTAGGACTTCCACTTAGCCAGATTTCACACAATTCTGAATAAGGGTTGTTCTGCAGTTTAGTTGTAATTTTGAGGAGGTGAGTACCAATTTAGTCTACGCCGCTATCTTGACCCCTATATTTTCTTAGTAATTTTAAGGAAACACATTTAGAAATTGTAATAATTGTTGTTAGTTGCCTACCCAACATTCCCCCTTCTCTTTTGTTATCAAAACTCAAGTTTCAATGTAGCATTGTAACCCAGGACATGTATCTTGATCGCTCTAAGGCATTCATGGCATCCACATTCCCCTTTGCCAATAATACATCTGGGTTGGGCATGATGGGACATAGAGGGAAGTTACCGAGGCTTCAGGGGGAGGTCTTCTTCCTTAAAAGGATTAAGTCTTTTTCTCTTCTCCCTGCCTGTTTACTGTTCTATAAGGAATGTGAAACCTGGAGCTGGGGCAAAAAAAAAAAAAAAAATGCTGATAATTGTGGAGAGTGAAAGCTGGAGTGTCTGGGTCTTTGATGAGATCATCGAGCCACTCCAATCCTATACTGCCTACTCCATACAGACTTCTTTTTATGTAAGATAATTAAAATGACTTCATTGTTTAAGCCAACATATGATTGAATGTTGGCTCCAAAAAGCTATGTCCATGTCCTAACTCCCAGAACCTGTGCATCTGACCATATTTGGAAAAAGGGTCCTTGCAGATGTAATTAAGCATATTAAGATCATCCTGGATTATCTGGTGGGCCCTAAATCCAATGACAAGTGCCCTCATTAGAGAGACACAGAGGAGAGATGCACAGAGAAGAAGAGAAAATGGACACAGAGGAGAAGGCAATGTGAAGACGGAGGCAGCGATCGGAAGTACGCAGTGACAATCCAAGGAACACCGAGAGCCACCAGAAGCTTAAAGCGGTAAGGAAGAATTCACCCTAGAGCCTCTGGAGGGAGAACAGCCCTGCTGACACTTTGCTTTTGACCTTTTTACCTCTAGAACTGGGAGAAAATTAATTCCTGTTGTTTTAAGCCACCAAGTTTGTGGCAATCTGTTATGGCAGCCTCAGGAAAAAACACAAACTGGAAGTCAGTTCTTCTGTTCGTTACAGCCAAAAATGACACCCTGTGTGGGCATGGTGATCACTTTTAAGATCTACTTTTGTAACAACTTTCAGGTACAGTTGACCCTTTCTTTTTTAATCCTCACCTGAGGACATTTTTGCATTTATCTTTAGATAGAGCAGGAGAGACAGAGGGAGGACGAGAGGAGAGAAACATCCATGTGAGAGAGACACATCGACTGGTTGCCACCCACACGACCCGAACTGGGGCCTGGGACAAACTGCAACTGAGGTATGTGCCCTTAGTGGGAACTGAACCCGGGGCTCTCTGCTCCGTGGACCGATGCTTTAACCGCTGAACCAAACCGACCAGGGCTACAGTTGACCCTTTAACAACATGAGTGTTGGGGACGCCGAGCCCTTGTACAGTCAGAAATCTGCATGTGACTTTTGATTTCCCCAAATTTCAGTTGTCTCTTGGTATCTGCAAGGGATTAGTTCCAAACCACCCATAGATACCAAAATCTCTACATGCTGAAGTCCCTTATATATATGGAATGGTGTGGAATAATGCATATAGCTGGCCCTCCACATCTGCAGATTCCTAACAAAGGCTCTAAAATACTATCTTTGATCTGAGGTTGGTTGAATCTGTGGATTTGAAACCTGCTAGTAAGAAGGGCCAACTGTATATTTATTGAAATAAATTCATGTGTAAGTGGACACATGCAGTTCAAACCCGTGTTGTTCAAGGGTCAACTGTATATAATACAGTGTTGTTAATTATAGTCACCATACTATATATTAGATCACCAGAACTTTCTCGTCTTATAGCTGGAAGTTGGTACCCTTTTGCCAATATCTCTCCATTTTTTCAACCTCGAACCCTTGGCAACCACCATTTTACTTTATTTCTTTTTGTTCAGCTTTTTTAGATTCCACATATATAAGTGAGAACATATAGTGTTTATCTTTCGTTATCTAACTGTTTTCACTTAGCATAATGCCCTCAAGATTTATCAATGTTTTTGTAAAAGGCAAGTGATTTTCTTTTCTTTTTTTTAATAACTGGATAATATTTTAGTCTATCTGTGTACCACTTTCTGTTGTTGTTGTTGTTGTTAATCCTCACATGAAGATATTTTTCCATTGATTTTTAGATAGAGTGGAAGGGAGGGAGAGAGAGGGAGAGAAACATTGATGTGAGAGAAACACATCGATTGGTTGCCTCCCGCATGACCCCTACTGGGGCCAGGGATCAAACCTGTGACCCAGATACCTGCCCTTGACTGGGAATTGAACCCGCAACCCTTTTGTCCATGGGCTGATGCTCTAACGACTGAGCCAAACCAGCCAGGGCTAAAGGAATACTTTTTGAAAGAAAAACACTGATAAGGTTCTTTTGGGGAAGTACTGCTTGGCATAATAAAAAAATGAACCTAACCCTGGCCAGTTTGGCTTAGCGGTTAGAGCATCGGCCTGTGGTCCAGAGAGACCCGGGTTTGGTTCCCGCTAAGGGCATGTGCCTCAGTTGCAGTTTGTCCCCGGCCCTGGTTGGTCATGTGGGTGGCAGCCACTCGATGTGTCCCTTTCACATCGATGTTTCTCTCTCCTTCTCTCTCCCTCCCACTCTGTCTGAACAAAAAAGATGGAAAAAAATATCCTGGGGTGAGGATAAAAAAAAAAAAATGAACCTACATAATTAATTCAGATTTGGTTGACAACCAATAGACTCAACAAAAATTTTAGCACATTGATAAATGACAGAAACTTCAATAGCAACCAAGAAAGAATGCCATATACCTCATGTATAATGTTGATTGTAAGAGCTAACTATGTGCTGGACATTGATTTGGACATTTTATATACATTATTTCTGTAGTTTTCATAATTTCCTATAAAGTAGATGTCATCTCCACTTAGGAGATGAGGAAACTGGTTACACTCAGGTTAAGTATCTTGTCCCGGTTTTATAGGTGAAAAGTGGCAGTTTTGGGGTTTAAGCATATCTCTGAGTCCACATTCTCCTTCAGGGAATAATGGCCAATAGCAGAGATGAAAACTATGCCCGCCTTAAGAACAGTTTTGATAACAGTATCCAAGGTTAGATTTATTCATGGGCTAGTTCAATATGGAAATTTTTTGTTCCCGTTTTTAAATATAACCAAAAGAGACTGGGATTTGAGGTAGCTTCAAAAATACATATAATTTGGGAAAAAGAATATAGGGTAGGCGAAAGTAGGCTTACAGTACACAAAACAGGGCTTATTATTGTATTATTCGTCTTATTGTTATTATTTTGTATCCTTATGATTTATCTTTTAGGTAATTATGGCTGATAATTTAACCTACTTTGGTCTACCCCAATATATAAACATTTACAAATCAGATAAAGAACAGAAAGAGTATTAAGATCAGGAAGAAATTTGGAATGAAGATATGCAAACAATCAAGTTGTACATAATTAGGGTTAAGTTGCAAAATTGAAATTATAAGGGGCCAAAGCAAAAAGAATGAACAATTATGACTCATGTTGTCCTTAAGAGGAAATGTTAATTTCAAGAAAAGGAAAGCTTTGCTTTTCCTGGCACTTCTTCTCTAAGAAATTACCTTGCAGGTTTTAATTTATATATCACATCCTTTAAGAAGTCTTCCCTCATGACCAACTCCCTCCAAATTAGGTACCACTACTATGTGTTTACCATTGTATCACTCATAAGATCTGTACAAGACTAAACTCTTTGAGGGCAAGGACTGTGATTAGCTTACCCTTGTATCCTTTGTACTTATTCCATTGCAGTATTCAGTATTTGTTGATTAAATGAATTCATGAAGCTTCATGGGGGGTGGGGAGTATCTAGTTCCCATTCTAACTGCTTTGAATTATGATCCAAAGTGCAAGTGGGAACAGAGTTTTCCTTAGAACATAGTTTAGGGTCTAAAACATGAAATTTTATGTCTTAAAACTTTAACATTTAACGTCTGTTTAAAATTATTTTACTCTACAAAATGTTCAAAATGAACTTAGGAGCTGCTCTTAGAAGTCACAGAAAAGTCTCAGTAATGTACACATGGAACATGGTGTTTAGCAGCATAGCTTCCTGTTGAACTCTCTGATGTGAACCAACTGAACCTGCTTATCAATCTTAGTATTATTTAAAGTAGGACAACCACACCCAGCTGGTGTGGCTCAGTGGACTGAGTGTTGTCTCATGGACTGGAAGGTCCTGGTTGATTCCTGGTCAGGGCACGTGCCCTGGTTGTAGACTTGATCCCCAGTGTGAGGTGTGCAGGAGGCCGTTGATCAATGTTTCTCTCTCGCATTAGTGTTTATCTCTCTCTCCCTTCTTCTCTCTCTAAAAAATCAATGAAACATATTTTAAAAATAAGTAAAGTAGGACAATCAGGCAATATGTATCTCCTATAGTGATTGATATGAAGCTGACAGCACTGCCTATGAAGTATTCTTTTTCTTTTCTTTTTTATCCTCACCCAAGGACATTTTTCCATTTTTTGTTCAGATAGGGTGAGAGGGAGAGAGAGAGAGAAAAACATCGACATGAAAGGGACACATCGAGTGGCTGCTACCCGCACAACCCAGGGCTGGGGACAAACTGCAACCAAGGTACATGCCCTTAGCGGGAACCGAACCCGGGTCTCTCTGGACCGCAGGCTAACAGTCTAAATGCTGAGCCAAACCGGCCAGGGCTGACGTATTCTTTTTTTTAAAAATTTATTTTAGAAGAGAAGGGGAGGGGCGGAGAGAGAAACATCAATTTGTTGTTCCACTTATTTATGCATTCATTGGTTGCTTCTTGTACGTGCCCTGATCAGGAATTGAACCTGCAATGTTGACATATCAGGACGATGCTCTAACCAACGGAGCTCCTTGGCTAGAGCCCTATGAAGTATTCTTGCCCCCCCAAAAGTTGAATCTGAACGTTTCTAAAGCTAACTTCCATTCCAAGAAAGGAGATAAAAGAACACAAGGAAGCAAACAGACAAACCCAGAATGTGGGCCATTCAACACAATACTTAATCTGGTCTCTACAGTCAAGTCAATCGCATGAAAAAAGAGAAGAGAGGGAGAAGAGAGGACTCTAGATTAAAAGAGCCCTGGTTGGTGTGCTCAGTGGTTAGTGCGTCAGCCTGAGCACCTAAGGGTTGTGGGTTCAAGTCCTTGTTAAGAGCACGTACTTGGGTTGCAGGTTTTGTTTTTTGTTTTTCATCCTCACCCAGGGATATTTTTCCATTGAATTTTAAACAGAGTGGAAAGGAGGGAGTGATGGAGAGAGAAAGAGAAACACTGATGTGAGAGACACATCAGTTGGTTGCCTCTCACCTGACCCAACTGGGGCTAGGGATCAAACTTGCAATCAAGATATGTGCCCTTGACCAGAATCAAACCCAACCCAAGCTGATGCTCTAACCGCTGAGCAAAACCGGCCAGGGTAGGTTGCAGGTTTGATCCCCAACCCAGGTAGGGGTGTATGCAGGAGGCAACCAATCGATGTGTCTCTTTCACATTGATGTTTCTCTCTCTCTCTCTCTGTCTCTCTCTCTCTCTTTTCCCCCTCCCTCCTTCTTTTCCACTCTTTCTAAAAAAAAAAAAAAAAAAAGAGGCTAAGAAACAACCAAATGCAATTTTGAAAATCCAATTTTAACAAACCAACTATTAAAAGATAACTTTGATACAGTCAGCAAAATCTGAATATTAGACCTGAGTATTCAATGACACCAAGGACTTACTGTAAGTTTGGTTGGGTGGGTTTCTCAGTTTGGGTTCTCCCAGACGCTGAGACAAAGGTTCAAATGCAAGTAGTATATTTGAAAGACAGTCCCAGGAAACACTATAAGAGAGGAGGAAGTGAGATGAGAAAGAAATGGAAGCCAATAAAAGCCGCACTAGTTGGTTGAGCGTTGACCCATGCACCAAGAGGTCGATGGTTTGATTCCTGGTCATGACACATGCCCAGGTTGTGGGTCCGATCCCCAGTGGGGGACATGCAGGAGGCGGCCAATTGATGTTCTCTCTCATCGATGTTTCGATCTATCTCCCTCTCTCTCTGGAATCAATAAAGGGAAAAAAGAAAAAAGAAAGCAGCACTATTAAGCAAATTAACCACTGTGGGCAAGTGGAGCTTAATCTTATTGAGGTACTTTGGGAAGTACTGTAAAATATACCTCAGAGCTAATCTCCACCCCACAGGCCAAGGGAGCTGGAGTACCTATACACCAAATCCCACTTGGGACGGAGGGTGGGTTCTGGTAGCCAGAGAAAGCCCTCAGGCAAAGAACATACCCTGACATTGTAATGGCCAAAGTGATAAAAGAAATCACTGAGACCATTTGCTACAGTGTGATGATACTGCTGTGGTTGTGTAAAAACATGACCTTTCTTTAAAAATGAAGTCTGGGATTTGCCTTAAAACTCTTTGGCAATGAAAATAATAAAAGGGACAGATGAAACAAAATGGTAAAACGATAAATATTTAAATTGGTGATGGGTATGTGGGAGTTAATTACACTAACCTCTCCACTATCTACATGGAAATATTTTGTAGTAAAAGCATTTTCAATGTACATCTAAGTAATTAAAATATGTTATTTGGTCTACCTAGAGTAATTGGATATAAATAATTTCATTGTAGAGAATATCTGTCAAAATTAATATTTTTAGTTTTAAAATACTTCACCTTAAGCTATTCTTTCTAGTCAGAGGTTTGACCTAAAGTGTTTTCACAGTAGGCAACCTGGCTGGGATCTGGAAGCTACCCTTGTATTACTCTTTGGGGATAGAACTAATCAGTGAACCAGACCAAACACATTTTACAGATGGTCCAGCAGCCCAGGGCTGTGTTGGCCTCACCAGCCTCGAGTGTCAGGAGCCCCCCACCCTGTGTAATTGAGTCTCCCAGCATCTACCAGTCAGTTCCTTCTCAGCTGCAAACACAAACCTGCAAAGGGTCTTGCCTGCTTACACACAAAAGGAAACACAATACCACTCACCAGCTGAACCCTTCAGTCCTTGCCTCTGCTGGCCCTCCTGGATTTGGACTCTCCTTGCTTTCCTGTACTCTGACACTCAGTGCATGGGTCTGATGACAGACTGACTATTCAGACACTTCTCCAGGGGTCAACAAGTCACTGAACCTCAAAGTTTACTTTCCTCCATCAGAAATAGCTATGATACCCACCTACTCCATTAGACTTTTGGGCTTGGCCTTTTTATATGCTCCACTTCCCTTTTCACCATTGTTCTCTTCCCATTCTACACAAATGAGCCTCTCTCATCCCAAATCCTTCTAGATGCATTTTCTCAGATGTTAACAATTTCCATGTGATAAAAGGGGAAGTTTGAATATTGTTATTGATGTAGAGAAGGTGAATGACGAGGTAGCAAATCCTTTTCCAAGTCAGGTGGTCTTCATTGTTTTTCTTTCAAAAAATTTAAAGGAGAGCCTAATTGAGTTGCCTGCGAGAAATCAGTAAAAGTGATTGTTGATGATAGATCATTATGTGAGTTTTTTTCTTTATTGATATTAGAAAGAGAGAGATAGAAACATCGATTGGCCATCTCCTACATGCCCCCCGCTGGGGATCAGGCCCACAACTGGGCATGTGCCCTGACTGGGAATCGAACTGGTGACCTCTTGGTGTATGGGTCAACGCTCAACCACTGAGCCACACCAGTGGGGTGATTCTTTTTGATATAATTCAGAAGTTCAAATAATTGAGTAATATTGCTATGACAAGACTTTCCATTCCCAACTACTTATTTATGCAAACAGGGTTCTCAGTACTTACATCTTTTAAAACCACAAATAGAATTGATGCTGAATCCACTCTCATTCTAGCAGTAAGTTATATTCGTCCATATTTTAAAAAATGACAATAGGCCTATCCAACTCATTAAACAATGCATTTCTAATATAATTGGATTTGCATGTTTAATAATTATTTATCAAAATATATAATATGGCCCTGGCCGGTGTGGCTCAGCGGTTAGAGCGTCAACCTGCAGTCCAGAGAGACCCAGGTTCGGTTCCCACTAAGGGTGCATACCTTGATTGCAGTTTGTCCCCGGCCATGGATGGGTTATGCAGGTGGCAACCACTCAATGTGTCCCTTTCACATCGATGTTTCTCTCTTTCTTCCTCTCTCTTCCTCCCACTCTGTCTGAACAAAAAATGGAAAAATGTCCTCGGGTGAAGATAAAAAATAATAATAATAATAATAAATATATAATATGGTTTCATTATCTTAAGTTTTATACTAATAATGATTGGAATTATAAATATATACAAGAGAAAATATTTTAAATATTTAGAGCCTTATGGTCAAAGGGAACATGCTTTTTATAATGAAAGGTTATGTGCTTATTTTTGTTGCAGAAAAGTATGATAGGATAACTAATGAAAGTCTTTCAGTCGTGAAATATATTAGGATAATGTACTGTAGAAGTGGAATAGAAATGAGTGGAATAGAAAAGAGGAAAAATAATTTAAAATTTATGTTTGTTACAGAAGAATTTGTTCATACATTTTAAAATAGGTGAAGGTTATATTAATTAAGGGACTCTTCTGAAGCAGACAAGCCATCAAATCTGAGTGTCTTAAATACAAATTTCTGACTCATGTAAAAATCTAATAGTTGGTGGAGAGAGTGGTGGTAACGGGAGTGCAGTTGGAGGAAGATCTTTGCTCAGTGTAGTCACTCAGTATCCAGCTGGTAGAACGGGAAGAGAGAGAGTAGCATGCTGACCATGTATTGGTAGGTTTTATGGGCCAAATTGGAAAGTAAAATATATCACTTCCATTCACATTCTGTTGTCCAGAATCCAGTCTACATGGCCACATCTAACTCTCAGGGATGCATTGTGATCATGAAGAAGAGGAGGCAGCTTGGGTAAACAGTTCATTAGTCTGTGATATAATACTGGATATCAAATTGCTAAGATATATAGATTCTTTTTTTTTTTTTTACAATTAAAAGAGAAAAACCACAGGTATATTTTTAAATGCCATTCTTTAAAATACCATAAAATATATGTCTTTTACAATTATTTTAACTTATAATAAAATTTTTTACAATATTGTCTTTAAAATGAACAAGGACTCGTAGCAATGAGCACTCCTAACACCCAGATTTTAGTTTCTAAGTACCGTTCTCTACTAAAAGGAGGCTCAGAGCTCATTGGAGAAATGACTAATTCTAGGGCTGGGGCAGAGAAACACAAGATGAGCCTGGAGCATCTTATAGTACCAGAAAGTATGGAAATGCTTGAAAAAATAAAATAATGGGGCATGTCAAAATGACCGAGGAATCAAACTGAAGGACCTCCCAATGGCCAAAGCTGGGAACAATAATGAGCAACAAAATAATGTGGTTTTGGATTATAACCCAAGGTATAAAACACACACTTTTCAGTCTATTTGACATAGATAAATGATTGAAATAAATAAATGGGGGAGAAGAGGCAAATATATCTTACTGAAGAATTCCAAATAATTTATGTAAATACTGCCCCCTTCAGGAAATGGACCTTAGTCACAGCTTCCCCTGCTTTGGATATGGGCTGGAATGAGAAGAAAAAGGAGAAATCTGGCAGCTACCATCTTAACCAAGTGACTAAGGTTAACATCACCAGTAGATATCGCGTACACCCTGATATGACGATGTGATGTAATGTAATGAGAAGGGTGCTTCAGTTCTGGGGTATTCTTTTAAAAACCCACAACACTGGTTTAATCATGAGAAAAACCTCAGATAAATCCAAATTGAGAGACGGTCTGCAAAAATATCTTACCTCAAAGTTGTCAAAACAAGGACTGTCTGAAAAACTGCCACAGAGACGACTAAAAGAAATGACAATCAAATGCAGTGTAGTACCTTGGATGGATTACGGAACAGAAAGAGGACAGTGGAGAAAAAACTGGTGAAATCTCACCCTGGCCAGTCTGGCTCAGCGGTTAGAGCGTCAGCCTGCCAACCAATGAGTCGTAGGTTCGATTCCAGTTAGGGGCATGTACCTTGGTTGTGGTGTGTCCCAGGCACTGGCGGGGTCATGCAGTTGGCAACCAGTCAATGTGGCTCTATCACATTGATGTTTCTCTCTTTCTCCCTCTGACTCTATCTTATAATAAGTAAAAAAAAGATCCTCGGGTGAGGAATTAAAAAAAAAACAAAACCTGGTGAAATCTGAATGGAGTGTGTAGTTAACAGCAATGCACTAACATTGGTTTCTTAGTTTTGACAAATGTACCACAATGTTGTAACATTAGTGAGACAGAAACTGGATGATGGTTAAACAAGAACTCTCTACTATCTTTGCACTTTTTTGTAAATCTAAATAACATCAACCAACTGTTTATTATTTAAGATTTGTTTGGAAACCCTCTCCTCATTCTATGCACCACACCTCACCTATTATGTCATGAACTTGCCCAATGTGAATTAAGCCCCCACATCAAAAGATTCACCCTAAGCCACAACTTCCCCAAACCTCATAAATATCTTGCTTTTCCCTTCCCTTCTCTAAGATGCGATTAAA
The DNA here is from genome assembly GCF_014108415.1 of Molossus molossus. Taxonomy (NCBI): domain Eukaryota; kingdom Metazoa; phylum Chordata; class Mammalia; order Chiroptera; family Molossidae; genus Molossus; species Molossus molossus. The sequence goes on along the minus strand of NW_023425347.1, from coordinate 30,265,107 downwards.
AACTGGTCTTGTTGCGCCCAGCTGGTGTGGCTCAGTGGTTGAGCGTCGACCCATGCACCAAGAGATCGCCGGTTCGATTCCCAGTCAGGGCACATGTTGTGGGCCAGATCCCCAGTGGGGGGCATGCAGGAGGCAGCCAATTGATGTTCTCTCTCATCAATGTTTCTATCTCTCTCTCTCTCTAAAAAAAAAAAAAAATTGGTCTTGTTGCCCTGGCCAGTTTCGCTCAGCGGTTAGAGCGTCGGCCCATGGACCGAAGAGTCCCGGGATCTGTTCGCAAGAGCACGTGCCTTGGTTGCAGTTTGTCCCCAGCCCCAGTTGGGGTCATGTGAGTGGCAGCCACTCGATGTGTCTCTGTCTCTCTCACATTGATGTTTCTCTCTCTCTCTTCCTCTCTCTCTCCCTCTTGCTCTATCTGAAGATGAATGCAAAAATGTCCTCAGATGATGATTAAAAAGAAATATTTGGTCTTATTGCCCTAGCTGGTTTGGCTCAGCGGTTAGAGCGTCAGCCCGTGGACCAATTAGTCATGGGTTCAATTCTAGTCAAGGGCACGTACCTCGGTTGCAATTCGTCCCCAGCCCTGGTTGGGGTCATGCGGGAGGCAGCCACTCGATGTGTCCCTTTCATGTCGATGTTTCTCTCTGTCTCTCTCTTTTCCTCTTTCTCCCTCCCACTCTATCTGAACAAAAATGGAAAAGTGTCCTTGGGTGAGGATTAAAAAAAACCAAAACGGTCTTGTTGGTTGGAGTGTTGTCCCATACACCAAAAGGTTTTGGGTTGGATTCCTGGGCAAGACATACCTAGGTTGCGGGCTCGATCCCAGGTCAGGGCCCCTATGGTGGTTCTCTCTCACATTGATGTTTCTCTCTCTCTCCCTCACCCATCTTTCTCTCGTTTAGAATTCTCATTTTCAAATTTTATACCTTGCTCTTTTAGTTGTAGATTCCATTAAAGCCAATGTTACTTCAGTAACATTCCACATAGGCCCTGTTCTAAAAATGCGGTGGAAAAGCTACGATCAAGGTAGACTGCTCTAAGCAGCACATTAATTCAGTGCTTTGTACTGAGCACCGCTTATACTGTTTTCAAGGCATTGAATTACATGTGCTAAGTCTATTTCTCATTTAAGATTTTCATAGTAACAGGAATATATATTGTTTTGTTGCCTGATATTTGCTGCACTGCACTAAGTGGATGTAAGGACTGTAAAATATGGTTAAGAGAAAGAATAAAATTTATAGGAGGGTCATGAACTTCTTACACAAAGAAATGGAAAATTCTATTTTATTTCAGATTTAACAATCCTAAATGAATGCCATAATGTTTACATCATGTTCAAATATTTACATGTCCTAATATTACACCTGATATTTATATCATGTCCAAATATTTGCCTAATATTTGCAGATGATAAATTATACAGAAAAGCAGTACTGCAAATTACAGCAAAGTCAATGTTCTTTTGCTCCCTGCAAGGACAGGTTGTTTGCTTCTGCATAGTTCAGCATTCTTGCCATTAGATGGCAGTCAAAACTAATGCAATGATTAAACTCCTTTACCTTCGGTTCAATGGTTTGCATAGGTACAACTTACGTTATTCAGAAGACATGTTTCTGAAAAGTTTTGTGAATATTGAAAGACATTATCAGTGATCCAATATTCCTTTTGGAAACTAGAGCTATTTTACAAGGTAAATAAGTACCCTGAAGAGATCAGTTCTTTTCAGGGTATATATACAAAATGCACAAACCTAAGTACCACCAGTTTAAAATATCTAAAAGTGGAAACACTGTAGCCCTGGCCAGTTTGGCTCAGCAGTTAGAGCGTCTGCCTGCGGTCCAGAGAGACCCGGATTCGGTTCCCGCTAAGGGCATGTACCTCAGTTGCAGTTTGTCCCCGGCTCTGGTTAGGTGGTGCGGGTGGCAGCCACTCGATGTGTCCCTTTCACATTGATGTTTCTCTCTCTCCCTCCCTCCTACTCTACCTGAACAAAATATGGAAAAATGTCCTCGGGTGAGAATTAAAAAAAACAAAACTCCCTAAAAAAAAAAAAAAAAAAAAAGTGAAAACACTTGTAAGCATGACCTAGATAAAATGAAAGAACATTACCATTATCTCAGAAGACCCCCCCTTGTGCTCCCTCCCAATCATTACCCCCGTCTTTCTCCCCAGAGATAAACATTATCCTCATTTCTAACATTATAGGCTTTTCTGTTTTGAGAACTTTTATAAATGTATTTATATATTCTATATTTTTGTGTTTGGCTTCTCTCTCTCTCTCTCTCTCTCTCTCTCTCTCTATATATATATATATATATATATATTTTACTTTTACTTTTAGATATATTTTATTCTTTTTCTTCATGGTAATGTATTATTTGGATGTACCTCTATTCATCCTTTCTATTACTGAGGGAAATTTGAGTTGTTTCCAGTATTTAGCTATTACAGATAATTGCTGCTATAAACATCCTTGCACATGCCTTTTGGTGCACCTAATAATATATTGCTTTTGATTTGGGGGTCATAGAGTATGTGATATTGCCAAATAGTTATTTAGCATTGTAGCAATTGGCATTTTCACTAGCAGCATGTGAAAATTTCTATTGTTCCATATTTTTACCTACACTTGGTATTGCCAGTCTTTTAAATTTTAGCCATTCTGATAGACCTGTAGCAATATTTCATTGAGGGCTTTAATGTGCATTTCTCTGATACTAATAAGTTTTAAAACTTTTTAATATATTTATAGACTATTAGAATATTTTATGTGAAGTGCTGATTCTTATATTTGCAATTTTCTATCATGCGGTCAGTCTATCATATTGTTTTGTAGGAGTTCTTTACATATTCTAGAATATAAGTCCTTTGTTGGGTATATGTATTGCTAATACATTCTCCCATTCTGGGCTTACTTTTCTATTCTCTTGAAACTACTTTTTGATGAACTTTAATGCCCTCTAATGTATTAATTTTTTCCCTTTATGGTTAGTTATTTGTGTATCCTGTTTTAAAAAGTTCTGCCTACAGTAAGTCATGAAGATAATTTCATATGGTTTGTTCTAGAAGCTTCACTATATTAATTTTCACAGATCTAAAATTCACCTGGAATTGAATTTAGTGTATCATATGAGTTAGGTAGGGGTCAAGATTCATTTTCTTCCTTATGGTCATCCAGTTGATGTAGCAGTTTGTTAAAGAAGCTATAGCTTTCCTACTCTGAAGTACCAACATGGGGTTTTATGTTCAGATTTTAAAAACTGGCCCTGGCCGGTTTGGCTCAGCGGTTAGAGCGTCAGCCTGCGGTCCACAGAGACCCGGGTTCGGTTCCCACTAAGGGCATGTACCTTGGCTGCAGTTTGTCCCTGGCCCTGGTTGGGTGGTGTGGGTGGTGGCCACTCGATGTGTCCCTTTCACATCAATGTTTCTCTCTCTTCCTCTCTCTCCTTCCCGCTCTGAGTAAAAAATGGAAAAATGTCCTCGGGTGAGGATAAAAAAAAAAAAAACTATCATGTTTGTGTAAAGCAGAACATATCCATATTTAGCAAAGTTCATCACTTGGTAGAGCTTTTCTGGGAAAAAATACCAATAAAATCCCATTAAAATTATTTAATATGTAGACAGTTGAATGGTTTCAACAAAACCCAAACACATTTGATTATAATAGGGGATAGTTTCATCATTATCCCAAATGTGATGCATTTTCTGAGAAGTTCAAAACTTTTCTTTCTTTGGGGAATTTAAAGTAAAGGATAAACAAACAATTTGTTTGAAGTCAAGCAGATTATTTAGTCTTAGAGATGATCCTGCTGACACTTTAAAGTCAATTAATCAACTTCAAAACTTTTATTAATCTGCCTTGTGACTAACCTTATCCAAATCTTTGACGATGTTACCATCAAGCTGGAGAAACATGAACACATTCAACCTTTAGAAAACAAACACAATAACATAAAATCAAGTGTTCCTACTCCTACCTATTCATAGTAGGCTTGGTAAAAGATGGAAACACACACACACACACACACCATGAATTCTATTCCCAGATATTAAAAAAAAAGAAAAGGATTTTATTTTAAAAGTAATTATGTGGTTTTAAAAAAAGAGCTGTTGTATTCTAAAATTATTTCTGTACTTTATAACTTTTATGCTTGAATGTAGATTAATTTGTTTACTGTTTTTTGAAGTTTATGATTATATATTTTCACAAATGGCCTTATCTGGCTATCTTTGTAAACCTCACCAAATTATCTCTTGTACTTAAATGCATTTAAATGTTTTATTTAGATTAATTATATATTTGCAAGTATAATTTCTTAGGAAAACAACAGTAGAGAAAGATAACATGTTTAGAGTAGAAGTTTGGGAGTTGTAGTTGAATTGACTTTTTTTTTAATCCTCACCTGAGGACACTTTTCGATATTTTGTTCAGACAGAATGGGAGGGAGAGAGAGAGAGAAACATCGACACGTAAGGGACACATCGAGTGGTTGTCACCCACACGACCCAACCAGGGCCCGGGGACAAACTACAACCAAGGTACGTGCCCTTAGCGGGAACTGAACCTGGGTCTCTCTAGACCGCAGGCCAATGCTCCAACCGCTGAGCCAAACTGGCCAGGGCGAATTGACTTTCTATACTTAAAAAAATCAGCCTTAAGCTTATTTCCTTATTGTGGATTATTCACTCTTCAATAAGCACTTGACTCACCTCTGAGGATCTTTAGCCAGGGATATAAAAGTCATGTTTTTTTGGTCTTTCTGAATTTCTTTTGTTAATTTTTATTTATTTATTTTATCAATTTATTTTTGTTACAGATGTTTTTCCTTTTTTCCCCATTGACACCCTCCTTTCTATCCCACCCCTTCACCCTTTTATTAATTTTTAAAGAGTTTCTTTTAGCCTGGATGTCTGAACAATTTAAAAAATGATGACTAACTGATGCCATTTTTATGTGCAATTTCAAAAAAGCTTTTAAGTTTGAAGGGATTTATTCATTTTAATTAATTACTTAATTAATTTATTTATTAATTTATTATTTCCATTATTGACTTTAGAGAGAGAGGAAGGGAGAGGGAGAGAGAGATAGAAACATCAATGAGAGAGAACATCGATTAGCCGCCTCCTGCATGCCCCCCACTGGGGATCAGGACCACAACCTGGGCATGTGCCCTGACGGGGAATGGAACCGGCGACCTCTTGGTGCATGGGTCGACGCTCAACCACTGAGCCACACTGGCTGGACGGATTCATTTATTTTAAAAACTTACAAAAATTTCTGTGCATTTTATACATCTAAAACAATTAGCTATTTCCGATTGTTTTTCTGTACAATTAAGAACATTATTTCATAGCCCTGGCCAGTTTGACTCAGCGGTTAGAGTGTCAGCCCATGGTCCAGAGAGACCCGGGTTCGGTTCCCACTAAGGGCATGTACCTTGGTTGGAGTCGTGTGGGTGGCAGCCAGTCGATGTGTCTCTCTCACATTGATGTTTCTCTCTCTTCAACCCTCTCTCCCTCTCACTCTATCTGAAGATGAATGCAAATGTGTCCTTGGGTGAGGATAAAAAAAAAAAAAGAACATTATTTTGTAAATAATTCTCATTTTAAGATTTTTTTAAAGCATATTTTAATTCTAGTTTATTAGTAATTTGAGAGCAAATAAATTAAGAATGGGAAAGTAGGTGTTCGAGGTAAAAGAATCTGAAAATCAATCCCAGAAATATGATTTATCTACATCATTTTAAAGCTACGTAAAATGTTAATTTAGATTTAATATTTGAGAACACTTGATATTCATTTATTAAATATTAATCGAGTACCTATTCTGTGCCAGAAATAGTACTGGCCTCAAATGAGACAGACAAATTAAATGACCATTTGAATTGCTATCTGCTTAGAGGTAGGTACCAAGAATGATAAGAACATGCAAAGGAGCACCAAGTTCCAAGTTAGCAGAGAAAAGAAGAGGGAGATTCGTGGGAGACTTCTCAGAGCCATCGCATGTGCGGTGAGTCCTTGAGCAGAGCCAAGCAGAAGGAGAGGAACACATCCACAGAGCTATGGGAGAGCACCCAGGCAGTCCTGGAGCTAAGTGCAGTTGGGTAGGAACAGTGGCAGGAGATAGGAAGAGAGATTAGAGGCCATATTGTGAAGGTTTTTGAATGTTGACATTCTAGAGAAAACACAAAACTCACAGATCTGTAACATTTGTTTTTCTTAAAAAATACCAACTTAAGGATTTTAGGGTGATTATCCTGGATCCTTTCAACCAAGAAAATATTTAGGATTATTAAGGAATATTTTGGATTACTGTCTTCCAAAGAATAAGTGAAATACCCACACTGACCTCAAAAATTATTTGATTTGGAGGCTGAAGAAGGATCTCCAAGAACCCCAGGACTACTGTCAACAGAAGAATATCAGCCCTGGTTGGTTTTGCTCAGCGGTTAGAGTGTTGACCTGCGGACCAAAGAGTCGTGGGTTCAATTCCAGTCAAGGGCACGTACCTCGGTTTCAGTTCAGTCCCGCCCTTGTCGGGGTCAGGGTCGTACAGGAGGCAACCAGTCGATGTGTCTCTTTCAAATAGATGTTTCTCTCTCTCTTTCTCTTTCTCTCTCTCTCTCTTTCCCTCCCTCCCTCCCGCTGTGTCTGAAAGTAAATGGAAAAATATCTTGGGTGAGAATTAAAAAAATTAAAAAATAATATCAGACCCTATTTTCTAGAACACAGATTCATAATAATGTACAGAATTTTTGTGAATGAAATAAAATGCACTGCATATATTGTGGCACAGTCATGTAATCTGTAGCATTTCTTTTCTCCGGACACAATAGACCAGAAATAGAACACTAGCAAAGGGAATACAAAAACTTTTTTTCTCAGTGGTATGTTTGCCTGTGAAGAAATTCTTTCCTGCCAATTTTGCTGAAATGAAAGGAAGCATGTGTAAAGAAGAGACACCATTTTTAGGTGACTGCAGGAGAATGACCAGGACTGCACTAACACACCGTGGGGTGCATGTTTTCTCTGTAGGTTTAATCACGAAGAACTACACTCACTCCTTGAACACTGAATGATATTTGCCAGGTAGAATGAGGTAAATTGTGAACAAGTGGGGCTGTCTCCTTGAACCAGGCTGGGCAAATTCCTGTGATGCCAGAACACAGGGGCCAGTTTCTAGGAATGTCAGGTCATTGCTAATCCTGGCCCCACCCACAAGAAGTGCAGAAAAGGCAGGCTACTTAATCGAGGGATAAGCAACTCTGTACTCAGTTACTTCATGGTATAATATAACGGTCAAAAACATTAATTAGGAGACCACTCTCCTGACCCTTCAACTTAAACATTGAGCAGTTTCCTGTCTCACCACCCCTGAGTATGGTCTGGTTTGAATCACATCCTGTCAATTCTACACAGCATAGCTGAACCTCTCCAGTGTAGCTGAACTAATTCATTTTATGAGTCTTCCCTGGGAAATACAGGGGATGGTGTGTGTGTGTATGTGTGTGTGTGTGTGTGTGTGTGTGTGTGTGTGTGTGTGTATGTGTGTGTGTGTGTGTTTTGGCAAATGTCATAGAACAGTGTGTGAATGATTTTGATGTATAATCAAAATACACTATGGAGTTAACAACAACAACAATAGAAACAGAAATTATGGCCCAACCACTGAAAATTCAGAAATTCTGACTTAAGAGGCCTAGACTGAGGTCTAGGCACTGATGTTATTTTTGTATTTTTACATAGATAAAACATGAACAATGTCATAAAATTAAACGGTACAAAAGAGTAATAGTGGAAAGTAAGATGTCTCCTAGTTTCCCTCTCCAGAGGTAACCACGACTTCAGTTTCTTGCGTGTCCTTCCAGAGGTATTTTGTGCATGTCAACGCATAGTAAAAAGTTCCTCCCTCTACTAAACAAAAGAAATAGCATTCTCTACCCACTGTTCTTAGCCTCGTCAGGCAAAAAAGCAAACTTTAAAGCAAACTTGAATGAGGAGTCACTGGTAGAAGCTATGCTTTTTTTCTCCAGAAAAGCTACACGCACATCTATTAAAAGTCTTTTACATCCAGCTTCATGTGTTCACCAACTCCTTCAAACCCATGGTCTAAATTCATCTGGTTTAGAGTCTTTAACATAGGGTGTTTAATCTAAGATCATCCTGAGAATTTAGTGTTGCCAGATAGAACAGGATGCCCAGTTGAATTGAATTTCAGAAAGAAAACAATTTTTCAGTACGAGTATGTCCCATGTAATATTTGCAGTATCTGAAATTCAAATTAAACTGGGAGATCTCTGTATTTGCTAAATGTGGCAGCTATATAGAAAATTTTGAATCAGTGAAAACTATTCCAACTAACTCCCTTTAGAATGCCCTGCAGCACAGATGACCTGGATTACAACTATAGGACCAGGCTCTTCAGACTAAAGCCAAATAATGTACGTTTAACCAGAAATTGAGTATCTGTTGTCTTATTTCAAATTAAGTGGTTTTAACTTGCTATTTCATCTAATGGGATAAAACTGTTTTGTTACAATGAAGTGGTAACTAAAATAAAAAAAATATATTGAATTTACATAAAGTAGTTTATCTTACAATCAAAGAACTTAAAATATCTAAAGTCTGAGCTATTTTGGTCTTTAAAATGAACATTAAAATCTTAACTGGATTTGGACAAGGATGAAGAGAACCAGCCTAGAGGTGAGTTTTCATTATTGAGATTATTTAAATCATCTTTTTCATCAACAAACCAATTATAAAGCACTGACTTGTGGGTAGTGTAAAATCCTAACATGGAAGATGAAAAATTGTGATTTATGACTTTTTAAGTAAATAGCATAATAAGTGTTAAATGACAAAGATTTACACATATTAGAATCCTAATATGAAAACAATAGAAACAAGGATTACCACAAAGGGTATGATGCTGTTACACTGGAAATAAAAAAAATTATGATTTTGTTAGATCCTGAACATTCCAAATACATCTGAATAAATTCAATAACATTAAATCTTATCATTCCATTCCAGAATTTTTCTCTCTTAGTAGCTAAAAGTATATTTTTATTTATTTTGCTGTTAATCTGCATAAGATTTAGACAGTGGTGTGCTGCTGTTTAACAATTAGTTCTCCAAGGGGAAACAACCCTGATTTGTAGCATTTGCCAATTTCTATGGTGAAATAATCTCACCATGACTGATATAAAACAAGCATTTTTAAAACTGCAAAATTTCTGATAACTTAACAATTACTTCTTGTGAGCCTGTAAAAGCTGGTTTTATTTCTATAAGTGCATATGATAAACCAGATTGGATTTCATACAAAGAAAATAACTAGGTGTTCTTTCTGTTAATTGATGTGCATATCTTGAAATTTGTTGTCATATCCTCCCAACCCCCAGAACCCTACAAAACTAAGAAAGAAAGGAAGAAGGAAGAAAGAAGGAAAGAAGGAAGGAAGGAAGGAAGGAAGGAAGGAAGGAAGGAAGGAAGGAAGGAAGGAAGGAAAGAAAGAAAGAAAGAAAGAAAGAAAGAAAGAAAGAAAGAAAGATTTTGTAAGTAGCCCTGGCCGGTTTGGTTTAGCGGTTAGAGCGTGGGCCCTTGGACCAGAGTTGCGGATTTGATTCCAGTCAAGGGCACATACCTTGGTTGTGGTTTGGTCCCCAGCCCTGGTTGGGGTTGTGCAGGAGGCAACCAGTCAATGTGTCTCTCTCACATCAATGTTTCTCTCTCTCTCTCTTTCTCCCTCCCTTCCTCCCACTCTGTCTGAAGATAAATGTAAAAAGTATCCTTGGGTGAGGATTAAAAAAGCAACTGTTTTTTATAAGTAGAATTTTTTTTTTTTTTTGGTACGTGCCCCTAGCAGGAACCAAACCTGGGACTCTCTGGTCCACAGGCCAACGCTCCAACTTCTGAGCCAAACCAGCCAGGGCAATAAAAGTAGAAATTTTGAATGGGTTTGGAAAGGTATAATAAATACCTGAAGAAATCTGTAACTTTTATTTTACCAAGTCTCCTGGCCCTAAAGAGAAACCTAAATACCTAAATGCTTTTAGAGTTAAACAGTTCTATAACAACCAGTGGGAAAGAACCTATCATCATAGAAAAGTGGAAATGAGTTATCTCTTTAAACAGATCTATTCCAATTGATTTACATGGAATTTTCTTTTACTTTTTGCCAAGTTTCATTAGAGCAGTTATATAAATGCTTTAACTGGATTCAATAACAGAGCAAAATCCACACAAAATAGTAGGTGGTTTTCTTCCCTTTTCTTCAGTGAGCCACCTTTAACTATGGTCTTGGAGTCTGGAATTTCTTCCAGTTCTTGGTTAGGAAAACACAGTGCAGAAAGGGGCAGTGCGTTCTCCATTGGCTGGCATGGATCCATATTCCAGCATGATCATGTTTTCAGTGTGGTGCTCCATTTGAAGCATTAAAATGAAGGTGCCAAGTGCACTTCTTTGCTATTCTTCTTAAAACAGATTTAGCTTGATTATTCTGGCCTACCTATGTAGATAATAATTCTATCTGTGAACACTACCGTTTAAGTTTGTTGTTAATCTTCACCCGAGGATATTTTTTCCATTGATTTTTAGAGAGTGTGGAAAGGAGGGGGGGGGGGAGAGAGAAAAAGAGTGAGAGAGAAACATGGATTGGTTCCTTCCACACGTGCCCCAAATGGGGGCTGTTAATTGAACCCAAATGTACAACCCAAGCAGATGCCCTTGACTGGGAACCAAACCCATGACCCTTCTGTTCTAGGGCCAATGCTCTAACCACTTAGCCATACCGGCCAGGACTATAGTTTTAATTTTAATAGCTGTAAGATATTTGAATGGAAATAAAGAGGTTGCCATTATTTATGCTAGAGATTATTTCCTTTCAATAGTATAAATTCTGTATGATTGGTAACCATTTATGGATGAGGCATTGATGCATATATGTTAAGAAAAGCTTGCTACACTCCAAATAAGTTTATCTAAAGCTTTATTTATTTTTGGAAATGTTTTTCAAAAAAGTGCTTCAGACATTACTTTAATTAATTAATTAATTAATTAAATCCTCACCCAAGGATATTTTTCTATTTATCTTCAGGTAGAGAGAGAGAGGGAGAAAAAGGGAGAGAGAGAGGGACACATCCACTGGTTGACTCCCCCATGACCCCAACCAGGGCCAGGGCCAAACCACAACCGAGGTACGTGCCCTTGGCTGGAATCGAACCCGAGACTCATTGGTCCATGGGCCGATGCTCTACTGCTGAACCAAACCGGCCAGAGCGAAATTACTAACTTTTTTTTTTTTTTATCCTCACCTGGGGACATTTTTCCATTTTTTTATTCAGATTGAGTGGAAGGGAGAGAGAGGAAGAGAGAGAGAGAGAGAAACATCGACGTAAAAGGGACACATCGAGTGGCCGCCACCCGCACAACCCAACCAGGGCCAGGGACAAACTGCAACCGAGGTACCTGCCCTTAGCGGGAACTGAACCCGGGTCTCTTTGGGACCACAGGCTGACACTCTAACTGCTGAGCCAAACTGTCCAGGACAACTTTTTATAGGGGGTACACTTTTGCAAAAATTTATCTTCAAGAGATTGCTTTATGGTTGGAGGTAGATGTATTTGGACAAATAAATTATTCTATATTCCAGAATGCAGCAATGAACTGCGTTTTGAAATCTGATTTAATAAGGGAATTCATGCAGGGAAAAAACTGAAACTGGAAGAGGCATTAGTTAAATGTTTATAACATAAAGAAATTATGAAAGGGACTTACACTTGAATTAATATATGATAAAATATCAAAAAATGTAGCACTTCAATGGCTTATCATAGAGTTCAAACATATGACTGAAGAGGAAGTTTAAGTAAAAGTTTATTTTCCAATTAATAAAATGACACAGTCTAATCATTTAAAAAATTGCTAACAAGCCTGTGTGATCTGAGCTCTTTCAACTTTACTCAGTAGAGTGGCTCCATTGTCAAAATATGTAAAGAAAGCTAGAATAATAATATTTTCTCGATTCTCTCTTAGTGTTAATTTATACAATATGTAATATGAAATAGAAACTATGACAGAATGGGTTGCCAAAATAGGTCAGGTAGCAAAAGGTATGTAATAATTGGTTTGACATAATTTTGTATCACTTGATGCAAAATATGATTGTGAGTAGCACCTGGAATAAATTAATAATAGATTGATGTTTTACTAAAGAGATTTTGCTTTCAAGATGCTAGGTTGTTTTCTTTTAAAAAACTATTTTTTTTATTGATTTTTTTTTAGAGAGAGGAAGGGAGAGAGAGAGAGAAACATCGATGTAAGAAACATCAATCGGCTGCCTCCCGCACGCCCTACACTGGGGATCAAGCCCACAGCCCAGGCATGTGCCCTGACCGAAATCGAACTGGGACCTCTCAGTCCATAGAAGGATGCTCAGTCTACTGAGCCACACCAGCAGGCTTTAGAGAGAGTGCTAATTTTCTCAAGGCAAATCAAGTAGAAAGTGGTGAAGCCAGTATTTGATCCAAAGGTTTCTGATACCTACGCTCATTTGTTGAATCAACGACGTAGAGGCACCTTTGTCCACATGTTGGCATCTTTGTTATCCTTGATTTTTAAAAGAAATTGTTTAAAATAAAATTTTATTTTGTATTCTGCCTTTTTCCTAGCATCAGAAGCATTTCTTTTGCAAGTCAGTAAAAACTTTTTATATCTCTTTAATTGATATGTAATTGTTACTTAATTATTCTTCTATTAATGGACTTTTAAGGTCTTTCCAATTTTTTGTGTTATAAGTAACATCATAAGGGACATCTTCAAGCAGGAATATTTGTGTGGACTGATTTTGAAAATCAAGTTGTCGTTTTGAGTTCTTTTTTTGGATAAATCAGGAAAGTGAACATATTTTTCAGGTTAAGATGTCTTTGAATTGAACCATATCTCTACCCTGAGCCATTTCTCAAAGCTGGATTCTTTTTTTTTTTTTTTTTTTATTCTCACCCGAGGATATTTTTCCATTTTTTTGTACAGATAGAGTGGGAGGGAGAGAGAGGAAGGGAGAGAGAGAGAGAAATATCGACGTGAAGGGACACATCGAGTGGCTGCCACCCGCACGACCAACCAGGGCCGGGGACAAACTGCAACCGAAGTACGTGCCCTTAGCGGGAACCGAACCCGGGCCTATCCGGACCGCAGGCCGACGCTCTAACCGCTGAGCCAAACTGGCCAGGGCTCAAAGCTGGATTCTTAAAGACACTCAACTCACCCTCTTTTCTATGCCTAAGTGTGTTTTCATTTAATTTGCACCACTCAAATTATATTTTTCAAACATTTGAAGTATGGGCAATCTCATACCATCTATATGTATAGAGAACAAATGAGCAGATCATCCTAGGCAGTAGAAAGTCTAAATGTATTTGACTATTGGCTTTGGAATGTGTTCAACAAATCAGAATAGAAATTTCACCTTGCAACTTGGTTCCAGCTAATCAGTAAATGATTTTGCATTCTCTAAGTACTTGCTGGCTCCTAATGGGCGAAGAAGGGGAAAGCAAAAAGCAAGCCCATAAGGGGATTTCTCTCCTGTCACATAGTTCATTGCAGTATATCATAGTTCCCGTAGACTTGTCTTTATCCTACACTAGATCAGGAATTTCGGGAAGCCAGAAATATACTATAGTACCCCAGGGCCTTGCAATAATAATTGGCATTTGGTGGCATTCAGAAGATTGTGCTAAAAGGAAACAAGTGTGAAAACTGGCTGTAGACAAATAGGCAAATAAATACTTGGAAAATGACGCTGCTCATTCGGAATCATAGCAGACTAGAGACTTTGGAACCCATTTTCCAAGTATCCTAAGGGAGGACCTTTTAGAACCACAAGACTTCTGGGAAATGGCCCTCACTGAGGTGACTCCTGAGGTCAAGATGACATCCTTTGATAGGCTGAACTGAGTTCAGTCACGCTTTTATGTCACTCTCTTCCAACCATGAATTCTAGGTGCACTCTGGGAGGGTGTATTTCAATCTGATGTGAGGGAAGTCTTTGCCTTGTTGAAAAAACGAAAGCCATCTATTTCTCATTGGCTGTAAGGTGACTATGCAATGCCATGCAGAACAGGTCATCATACCCTTCGCCTGTAGGAGGGGACACTCTGGTGACCTCTTGCTACCCTGATAGCATTACTCTGCTGTAACTGACGTTGTTGGCCTCTGTTCACTTCCCACTTTGCTCTTCATCTTCTGCACTCCTGGCAGGATAAGTTCCAGAATCCAGGCTGGATAAATGGTTCCTTTTGTTCCCAGCTCACACGGTAGATTCCAGAATGGAATAGGAAGTGCTGTTTTACAATTTTTTTTTAGAGATAAAAATGATGTGTTTGAACTGCTCACAAATGTCTTGTCATAAGTCAATAAAGAATAAATCTTATAAACTTAATTTCATACTCAATGGATTCTTATGTCAAAAATCAACAGCCTTATAAACTGCCATACTGATCATACATATTTGTGTATGTGACTGTGTATGTGTGTGTAAAACACTTTTGGATGTTTGGTAGCTAAAATGCCCCTATACTATTTTAGAGATCTGTTATAAAAAGGAATACTTTAAAATCCGATTAATTGTGTTTTTATTTCAAAATATAACACAAAACATTTATCATTTTGTTGTGATAGTTTTCACTTTCTAATCATTTTGCTTAAGGACTTTGTCGAAGTTAATAGTGAATTTTAATATCATGAAAGGGTTTTATAAGTTATAAATAATTATTTAAAAGATTAATTTAAGTTGGTTATATGATTTATATTTACATTTTATAGTTATGTAGGATAACAGAAATTCTATCTGAATTTGGTGTCCCAAAACCTAACTTTTTGAAGAGAAATGAATTGTTCTAAGTGTGGAGTTCTGTTCAGAAACTTTGGAAAAAAGAAGAATGTTCATCTAGGAGATAAAATTTTATGTTCAGTTTGGGAATTGTGTAAAGTGTGTATGGTAAAGTGAATGGTAGATTATTTTATTTTTTGAAGTGAAAGTACGTAATTCTGGTTTAAATTATACTTCATATATCTTAACTTTTATGACAACACTTAGATACAATACATTTTAGAGACAAGAAAAAAAAAAGAAAAGAAAGCAAACAAACAAAAAACCCCCCAACCCTGAGATGTCCTAAATTAAATTACAGCAAGCCAGAGGATGGGAGGAAGAGTAAGAAAAGTTAATCAGCAGCCTGCAGGCCAAAACTAACAAAAGACTGCCCACATTCCTGGATGTATGTTGAAACTTTGAATCAACTTTCAAGCAGTTATCTCAGCACTTATCCAGAAGGACTAGGGGACTACCAGATGCCATGGCATTCTGCTGATCCGCGAACTTTCCAGACTGTTGCCCACAACCAATTCAGAGCAACAATTGCAACTATTCACCTATTCCAGCTTCCCTTTATATATGGCCGATATAAATTCTTTCAAACAACTTCATTATTCTTCTTCAAACTCATTGTATGAAAAAGACCTAGACTCAGCCTGTGTGGCTCAGTGGATGAGTGTCAACCTATGCACCAAGGGGTTGCCGGTTCAATTCCTGATCAGGGCACATGCCCAGGTTGTGGGCCAAATCCCCAGTGCAGGGCATGCAGGAGGCGGCTGGTCGATGTTCTCTCTCATTGATGTTTCTATCTCTCCCTCTCCCTTCCTTTCTCTCTAAAATATTAAACAAAAAAATTTTTTTAATAAGAATAAAAAATAAAGAAGGCCTGGTCAACCTCAGGACTGTGAAAGGTTTGTCGTCTTCCTCTGCTGCTGCTGGTATAGACTGCGTGCCACAGGAGCTGGTCTCTTCTCTTTCCCTGGATAGCATGTGGCTCAATAAACTCTTTCTTTCAGGAAAACCTTTGGTCTCCAAAGTTTTTGTTTAACATTAGTATCAGAATGGTTCTAAATAATGAGACATCCATTTAATAAATATATTTTCCATTACTAATAAATGTCACTTGTAATTGCTAATACATTCATGATGTCTAGGGAGTGAGAGGAAGGGAGGGCAGAGGTAAATAGCAGTTAGGTGATATAAATAAACTTTAAGAAGCAGTACAGAAAAATATTGTCATACTCAAGCATTTAAAATTTGGCCATAACCCATTTGGAAGAGGGTGTTTGTGTGCTCAGGCTGGTCTCAGGGAAGGGCAGCCGAGAACTGGGCAAGAGTGGTGGCTGGACCCCAGGAAGGCTCAGGCTCTTTGCCTCAACCTCAGGAGGGAGCACAGCTACGCAGGGACAAAGACTGAAGTGAAGAGATTGGGGCACCTGAGCAGGCCCTACAGCGGAGGAGTTTCAAATGCAGACATGCTGGTAGGGAGATCTTTTTATTTTTATTATTTGTTTTTTTATTTTTAAAATTTATTGGGGTGACACTGGTTACTGATATAGTTTCAGGGGTCAGTTTTAGGATATATCATCTGTATATCGCACTGTGTACTCACCGCCCAAAGCCTAGTCTCCCTCTTCACCATGTATTTGACCCCCTGACCCTCTTCATTCTCTCCCCACCCACCTTTCCCTCTGGTAACCTTCATACTGTTGTGTCTGTGAGTTTATTTGTTGCTTTCTGTTTTACTCCCACATGAGTGAAATCACATGGTTCTTGTCCTTTTCTGTCTGACTTATTTCATTTAGCATGATACTCTCAAGATCCATATTGTCCCAAATGGCAGTATTTTATCCTTTCTTATGGCTGAGTAGTATTCAACTGCACCACATCTTCTTTATCTAATCATCCATTGAACGATACTTGGCTATCATGAATAATGTTGCCATAAACATAGGGGTACATATCTTTTTTAAAAATCCTTACACAAGGATATTTTTCTATTTACTTTCAGACAGAGTGGGAGGGAGGGAGAAAGAGAGGGAGAGAGAGATAGAGAGAGAGAGAGACGGAGAGAGAGAGAGAGATATCGATGTGAAAGAGACACATCGACTGTTTGCCTCTCTCACGACCCAGACCAGGGCTGGACCGAACTAAAATCAAGGTACCTGCCCTTGACCAGAATCGAACCCATGACTCTTTGGTCTGCAGGCTAATGCTCTAACTGCTGAGCCAAATTGGCCATGGCTACATATATCTTTATAAATAAATGTTTTCAGTTTTTTGGGGGTAGATACCCAGAAGGGGAATTGCTGGGTCATGTGGTAGTTCTATTGTTAATTTTTGGAGGACCCTCCATACTGTTTCCCACAGTGGCTGTACCAGTCTACATTCCCACCTGCAGTGTATGAAGGTTCCTTTTTAGGGAGAACTTCTTAAGACACTCACTCAGCTGTCTTTGTCACATTGAGGAGTACTTTACTGATTGAAAGTGTGGATGTTTAGAAGACAAGCAATTAATGCTAAAGCTTGTTAGGGAGTTGTTAAGCTTCCTTGATATCTAGTAGCACATCCAAACTTGCTGACTGCAGTTAATGATTGCTCAGAAAGGCCGGGATGTAACTCCACAGAGGAAAAAGGAAATGGTGGACCTTCCTCCAAGGTTCTGACTTTCTCAGTGAGTGATACCTGAAGTTTGAATAGACTCTGCATAACTGGGGAGGAATCTGGCGCCCTTGCAATCCTCATACACAAGGTGCCCATTTCAGAAGACAGGCAAGCTCCGTTCTCATTTCTGCAGGTGAGAGCTTGGCACACAAGTGTCCCCGTTCCATCTCGTGTCATAGCGACATCCCAAAGTGAATGCTGCAAGATCTGCCTCTTTTTATGATTTCCTGACAGAGCTTATACAATTAAAAATGTTTTATTAAAAATAGAATCAGGGGCACGTTGCATTCACATTTGATACTCAACCTCTACACATTTTAGTGATTCCCAAGACCACCTTACAAATACAACACAACTCTCCACAGTCTAAACCCAAGGATTTGGAAGAGGTTTCCTTGTCAGGGTTTCTCCCAAGTGGAGGAGAAGATGCAGGAAGGGAGGGTGACTGGCGTTGTCTCCTCCAAGGGGGCTCGGAGCAGAGAAAGGCGGTGGGCGCCTTTTGTTTCTCTCCCTCTTCCATCTTGGAAAGAGAGATCCAGATGGCAGCGGCGGTGAGAACATCCGAGACCCGAGGTGAGGGCGGGAAAAGACTCGGGGCAGGTGGTGGACCCTCCAGCGGCCGGACCCTACCGGCTGCGGCCGGGAGAGCGCGGGTCCGCCCCAATCCCAGGGTGCACCGCGCCCCGCCCCCACCCCCCTCCCCGTCCCGCCTCCCCTCGGCTCCGGCCCCCTCCCTGCCGGCTCCGGGAGGCGGGGACGCGGCGTCGGCGGTGGCTTCTCCAGTCGACTCTCTCACTCACTGGGGAGCCCGGCGGTGGCGGCACCTTCGGAGGCAGCGCAGGAGAACCGCGAGCCCGCCGGCCAGCCAGTGGGAGGTCGTGCAGACTGACGGCAGAGCCGACGGACGGAGAGCGGGGCAGCCAGACGGCCCGAGTCGCTTCAAGTTCCGCCATGAGCTGGGGCACGGAGCTGTGGGTGAGTAGCGAGAGGGGCGCCCCGCGGACCCCGGACCCCGAGGGGCGCGGGTGGAAGGTGCCGCTGACCGTCGGCGGCCAGGGCGCAGCGGCCGTCCCCGCCCCTGGCGGAGGTTGGGGTCCCGCTCCTCTTTGTGTGCAGACCCTCTCGGCCGGGGCTGCAGGGGCTGCTGGTCTGCGCTCCCGCCTCCGCCGCCGCGGTGGGGCTGAGGGCAGCGCCTCGGACCGCGGGAGGTGCGGCCCGCGGGCTCCCGCGTCCGCCGCCATCCTCTCCCGAGCCCTCTCCCTCCTCCGCCTTCACTTTCCGGGCGCCTGGCTGCGTGCGGGCCCGCGCTTCTCTGCCTTTGTATCTCCCCGCCTGGAGGCGGGGGAGGGGGCCCATTGTCCCGAAGGGGCGCTGTTCTCGGGCGGGGAGGGGGCCCGTCGCCGTCCCCCGCCCGGGCGAGGGTCCCCGGGGCGAGGGCGTCGCCGGGCCCGGGCGGCACCGGGAGCCGCGAGGCGCCGCCAGCCGCCGTCCGCCGTTCTGGCCCCAGGTAGGGGGAGTCCGGCGGCTTTGTTCGGAGCCCGGCCTCCGGCCGGTCAGGCCCAGCCCACACGCCCATTTCCCTCTCCCCGTCTGCGTGCTTCGCACCCCGTAGCTGCGGGGACTGCGGCTGGGCCACCTCGGCTGCTACCTTGGGCCGAGGGGGTTGGCTTTTGGGATCTGAATTAAATTGAGTGATCCACAGGGAAGCCAATTTCGCCAAAGCGTACGGCTTCCCGATTGCTTTACTCCCCCCTACCGTCCTTTATTCTCGCACGTTTCCCCTTTTTTCTGTCTCTTTCTTCCTTGCCTTGCTTGGGCTCAGACAATGCCCAGCGTCTGGCCAAGGTGCGAGCGGGCTGTAACAGGTCTCCGAATTCGCTCGCCACGCCACCGCCGAAGGGTGCAAGTGTGGAGGGCAGTGATTTCTCAGGTGCAGCGGAGGAGCCGTGGGCGTGGGGGCGCTGTCCCGAGAGCCGCCCGACTTCAGCCAGCCACTCCCCTATTATCCCACCTGTGCACATTTCCCGTGCCTTTTGTTAACCAGGATCTCGTGAAATCACTGCAGAGAAAGGACTTTTTAGTTCCTGTACGTGCATTTAGGATTGAAATGAAGGCAGATCAGTTAATTGAAGGGCAAAATGTTTTATGTTAATTTTTTACGTTTCATAGATTGGGAATCTTAGAACTGAAAGCGACTTTCGAGTTCATCTAGTTGAACACCTACTTAGCCAGCCCAGGTGTCTTCTGTTACGTTATGGATACGTGCTTAAGTCTGTAAACATACCAGAGAAAATACCTCAGGAGCCTATTCATTTAGTTTCTTACATAGCATTAATTTTTCTTATATTGGGGAGGATTATAGGGTACAAGAATTACATTTTACTTTGGTTAGATTCTGAGGTGTTATTAGTCTTTTCCCTTTGGCTTTGTACATTCTATAATTGATTATAGTGTGTGGTTTGCTACCTTCTATATTTGATTATAGTGTGCTATCAGTTAAAGGATATGGGTGTAGGTTTTTTTTTTCATTTTTAGAATCAGAAAGTATTTTTGTTTTTACATAATTAAATGACCCATGTTTCAGATTTTAAAAATTACACAAAGGAAAACAGTGGAGGGATATTACTTAGACTTTTAATTTATTTTAAAAATCATTTTGTATCACATGTAGAAAACCAGTTTTAAGAAGCAACAGTGTAATATTTTAATGAACACTGAAATACAATTTTAAATGTTCTTTTATCCCTGGTTGGTGTGGCTCAGTTGGTTGAAGCATTGTCCCTTATACCCAAAGGTTGCAGGTTCGATTCCTGGTCAGGGCACATACCCAGGTTGTAGGTTTAATCCCTGTGTAGGTTCTCTCTCTCCCTCCCTTCCTCTCTCTCTCAAGGAAGAAAAATTTATTTATTTATTTTTTTTTAAGAGAGAGGAAGGGAGAGAGAGATAGAAACACCAATGTGAGAGAGAAGCACTATGGGCTGCCTTGCACTCCCCCTTGCTGGGGATTGATCCCACAACCTGAGCATGTGCCCTGACCTGGAATCAAACCAGGACCCTTCAGTCCATGGGAGGACGCTTAATCCACTAAGCCACACCGACCAGGCTAGTTTCAGCATTATTTTTTTTAAATCCTCACCCGAGGACATTTTTTCCATTTTTGTTCAGATAGAGTTGGGAGGGAGAGCAAGGAACAGAGAGAGAGAGAAACATCGATTTGAAGGGAACACATCAAGTGGTTGCCACCTGCACAACCCAACCAGGGCTGGGGACAAACTGCAACCAAGGTAAGTGCCCTTAGCGGGAACCGAACCCTGATCTCTCTGGACCGCAGGTCGAAGCTCTAACTGCTGAGCCAAACCGGCCAGGGCTACTTTCAGCATTTTAATAACAATTTGAAAAGGTAAACTGTAGAAGAGATAGGAATTTCTGTTCTAGTAACTTTTGGAAATTATAAAAAATGTTAAAATTTTTTCTCTTAAAATTTAATCTCCATGTTTTAAATTTTTTAGTGGTTTGAGGATTTGAGGGAAACGTTTATTAGGAACTAAATATCATAGAATCAATTAATATGGACTGGATGCTTAAACCTTAGATAAGTAGAAGTCGGTGTAGAGAACTATTGGGACCAGAAGAGACCTTAGAAAAATTTGACTAGACTTTCTGTTTTTACTGTTCTCAGTTTTGAAAAAGAATATTATGATTCCAGTGGATTGTAACAAACACCTGTACTGTGCTTTTGTCATTGAGGAATTTGAGGTTGGGAAACTTCTCTTGAAATTTTGAATTTATAAACCAGTTCTCATGTTATTTCATGTTTAGAATCTTGTTACTGTCCGGAAGGTTTAATTATTGAGAGACCATGTTGTTACAGAAAATGATATGCAGTTATGCACTCACACTTAGGTTTATTTTTTATAATATTCATTGGAGTTGTATTGCTGTTTTAATGCTTCTTAAGTCTTTTTTTTTTTCTTTATTGATTTTTACAGAGAGAGGAAGGGAGAGGGAGAGAGAGATAGAAGCATCGATGAGAGAGAACATCAACTGGCTGCCTCCTGCTTGCCCCCTCCCCCCCACCCCCCATCAGGCCCACAACCTGGGCATGTGCTCTGACCAGGAATTGAACTGGCGACCTCTTGGTGGGTTGATGCTCAACCACTGAGCCACACTGGCTGGGCAGTGCTTCTTAAATCTTATTTTAAAATTGAGAATAAAGAATAAAGTAAAGAGAACCACTCCAATAATGATTCTGCAGGACAGAACTAATAGGGATAGGTCAAATTGGTTGTCAGACTTTTGATGTGTACCTCTGAGGTGATATGAATTAACTGGTAATAAATTTGAGCTGTGTTTAAAGGAATTGCTAATGTTCCAATTGAGTCTTTAAGTAAGGTAGGGACTTGGTTCTCGGTTCTGTGTTCTCTGTTGTAGGTAATAACAGAGGACAGTGTCTTCCTTTCTTCAGGATGCAGTGTCATTATTAGGTTGCATCTTAGGCATTGTTTATTGTGTTGATTTAAAAAAAGGTTTTTTTTTAATTTATTTTTTGTTTGTTTGTTTAGAGAGAGAGGAAGAGGGAGAGAGATAGAAACATTGATGAAAGAGAACATCATTGGCTTCTGCCTGCATGCCCCCCACTGGGGATTTGGCCCACAACCTGGGCATGTGCCCTGACCAGGAATTGAACCATTGAACCGGTGACCTCTTGGTGCATGGGTTGACCCTCAACCACTGAGCCACACTGGCCGGGCTGTGTTGATATTTTATTACCACAGGAAGAATGGTTGAATCAAAAAGAATAAAAATATGTATTAGTGCTTTCATGTAATTATTAGCTCTTTTTACAAATAAGGGAATTTTAGAGATTGGAGAAGTTCTGTGTTTAGTCAGAAAGTTTTATTTATTAGGAGATGGCTTTTTAGTTTTTTGAGGAGCCAGAGTTCAACAGAAAAAAAAAAGTATGGATGTGAGTATGAAAAGTATGGTTGTGAGTATGGTTTGTAGATATGAAAAAAATATGGCTGAACACATCATATTCATGTTCATGATTTATTTAAAAATTTGTCCCCCAAGGGAAATGAGGTAACTAGCCTGAAAGTTAGAGGGTAGCTTCAAATATCTGACTTAATTTATAGGAGTTTATAAACAAACCTTTTTTTATGCCTTAGTTTCCTGGTCTATGTGATTTTTTTGGCCCTTAGTTTTTAGAGTGTATTACTTAAATACCATTGTTATTTTTATCTTATTATTAGCTAAGTGTATTTAACAAAGCTTATGTCTTTTTGGAAGGAATGGAAAATGT
This sequence comes from Molossus molossus, assembly GCF_014108415.1. NCBI lineage: Eukaryota > Metazoa > Chordata > Mammalia > Chiroptera > Molossidae > Molossus > Molossus molossus. Next base: position 30,242,263 of record NW_023425347.1, on the reverse strand, counting down.
AGATTGAACTGTAGATTCAGTGGATTATTTAAGTAACACCTCCAGTCTTAACCCTTTAATTTAATTCTTTCTTATTTCTGTCCTCATAGCACTTTATATAGCACTTCTATTTTAACATTTATTTTGTTAAGTGTACTAGACTTTTGAGTCCTTGAATGTAGGGCTTGAGTTTAATTGTTTTCTTTGTTACCACTGCCTACGTCAATGCCTGTAGGTGATCATGCATATTTTGCTCACTTGAATTAACAGTTCCTTGCATTGCCCTTGCTGGTTTGTCTCAGTGGTTGGAGCCTCGGCCTGCGGACCAGAGAGTCCCTGGTTCGGTTCCCGCAAGGGGAACGTACCAAAAAACCCCCCAGTTCTTTGCATTACCCAGAGTATTGGTTGCTGATTAATAAGTGCATCCTGGCCCTGGCTGGTTTGGCTCAGCATTGGCCCTTGGACCAAAGGGTAGAGGGTTTGATTCCTGGTTAAGGGCATATTACCTGGGTTGCACCAAAGGGTGGAGGGTTTGATTCCTGGTTAAGGGCATATTACCTGGGTTGCGTGTTCGATCTCCATCTCCTGTCCCATTCAGGGTTGTGCGGGGAGGGGGGGGGGCAACCAATCAATGTGTGTCTGTCTCTCCTTGTCTTGAAGAAAGGAATTTGGTCCCATTGTAGTCTATATGGTTAGATCATGTCTGTACTATCGACTTTAGTTTTACTTCACATTTTTTAGAAGGCAGTTATTTAGAGGAGGTTGACAAAGAAAACTCCTTTATCAATGTGAACGTATTGCTTTTTCAAAGGCCATGAGACTGCTGTAGGAATTTGGTTTAGTTTAAAAAATAAAAGTATTGTGTCTGTTGTAGGGAAGCGCTATGCAATGCATGGTGAGATTTATGAAGGCTTACAATAGCAACACTTTGTGAGGAAACATATAGTCATTTTGAGGTACTTTTTTAACTCCAAATTCTCCCCTACATTGACACCACTGTTCAGAATGTCCTCTGTTGACCAGTTCCTATCAACCCCTTACCTCCAGACTACACACTCTGGATATTACCTTTCTTATGGGACTACCACCTTATATTACAGTTTCTTGTGCATTCAAATCTTTGGAAAATGGTCATGGTATAATATTTATATTTTACATTCCTTTTTGTTGGTAGAAACTGTCGTGTTTGATGTTACGTACAGATGTTATTTGTTAAGGAGGATGAGAATTAATCAAGACACCTTTTTCTGCTTTGATTCTGTCCTGGCTATAATAAGGTGGGAGCTGGAGAGTTGCCTCTAACTGGTATCTCCTTTGCATTGCTAATTCCTTAAACTTCTCATTTCCATTCTCCTTCCCTGCCTTTATCTTAAAACATTTACTCCTGCCCTGGATGGTGTGGTTCAGTGGTTAGAATGTTGACCTGAGCACTGGAAGGGTCGTGGGTTTTATTCCCGGTCAAGGGCATGTACCTGGGTTGCAGGTTTGATCCCTGGCCAGAGGTGGGCATGTGTGGGAGGCAACCAATCAATGTGTCTCTCTCACATCAATGTTTTTTTCTCTCTCTCTCCATCTTTCCCCCTCCTCTTCTCTCCCCTTCCCCCCTCCTTCCCACACTCTCTAAAAATCAGTGGAAAAAATATCCTTGGATAAGGATTAACGACAACAAAAAATTTATTCTTTCTTTCCCCAGTCTACAGAATGTGGGTTTGGCTGGAAACTTAAAACCAATTCTACCTTCTTTTTCCTATATGTTAACTCATGTTTTTAGGCAGAATACAGGACAAGAGAATATTAATGGTTTAATGAATATTAATGATTATGAGCACCTTCTATGTACCTACAACTGGCATCGTATTTAATAATCTATGGCCCTTAAACATTTTTGGCTCAGTAGCAAAAATGAAAAATTCTGTTTTGGGAAACATAATCATACCTACAGCATTTAAAAATTAGTAAGAAAAGATTATATAAAAGTTTTGTTTTATAGGAAGCAAAAGCTGTTCTGTATATTAGCTCAGGCTATGTATAGTATATTAGACATACCAAAAAGATATTTGGAGTAAGGAAGGTTTTGCATATGGGGATTCCTGAGAAGTTCCTAGAGGGCAGAGATCATGCCTTACTCATTACTTAGTCATTGTCTGATTCATTGCTGTATCCTCAGCTCAGCATACTGCCTAGCATAGAGCTTGACACTACCAGGATCTTTAGTAAATGTTTACTGGACTGACCTGGGTATAAGTGGTTGGGTTTGGCTTGAATTTGAGTGTAGGATGCCTAAAAGAAAGTAGTGATGAAGGGTAGAATGGGACCTGACTTAGAGGTCCCATCTGGCCGAATGCTTGATTTAAATTCATGAAGAGAGAGAGAGAGAGAGCGCGAGCCAGCAAGCGCGTGCGCGTGCACTCACACTTAGTTACTCGGTTTTTAGACCATTAAAGAATCCACAGAAAGAAATCTTTGTTAAGCAGAAGGGATTATCTCTTCTGAATCCTTTGATAGTAGTAGGAGAAATTCCTCTGGGTTTTAGGAGATGAAGGTTATATTGCTTTGATCACCTCTGTAAAGAATATTTGAAGGATGTTGATTCCTTTAATAATATGTTATTGGTTCTGAAATCACTTGTATTTTTTAACATATTATTCCTGCAGTTTGTTTTATACTGTTTTTTTCCCTTTGCCTTTTATCTGTGACTTAATTTATTTATTTAATTTATTTTTATCCTCACCTGAGGACATTTTTCCATTTTTTTGTTGAGGTAGAGTGGGAGGGAGAGAGAGGAAAAGAGAGAGAGAGAGAGAGAAACATCGATGTGAAAGGGACACATCGAGTGGCTGCCACCTGCATGACCAACCAGGGCCGGGGACAAACTGCAACTGAGGTACGTGCCCTTAGCGGGAACCAAACCCGGGTCTCTCTGGACCGCATGCTGACGCTCTAACCGCTGAGCCGAACCGGCCAGGGCTTAATTTATTTTTGTATCAGTTTAGTTCCAGTGCTTTTTCTGAGGGTGAGAGGTGTTCATTGGGAAAATGCAGTTAAGATTTGATCCCTCACCCCCTCAGTTTTGTTTTTATTGCTAGTATCATTAGCTGGTTTATGGACTAAATTTCTCATGTAATAAAAATAGGTTAGGATATTTTGAGATACTGCTGCTTAATTGATGATAGAATGATAGATGCTTTAAAATCGCAAGTTGTACTTAAAATAATCTGTTGGGGTTACAGTTAATTTTAATATTGTCATATGTGCTTGTAGCATTTTCTCCTTTTCCCTGCAATAAATTGTGTTAGATTATGTTTACAGAATTTTTATTTACTAGTTCTTTGAAACTACCTCTTTGTAAGATGATGTCTGACTGCTTTTTGTAATGTGGGATTCAGCATTTAGAATTTGTGTGGAGTCCGGCCGGTGTGGCTCACTGGTTGAGCGTCGACCTATGTACCAAGAGGTTGCCAGTTCGATTCCTGGTCAGGGCACATGCCCAGGTTGTGGGCCAAATCCCCAGTGGGGGGCATGCAGGAGGCAGCCAATTGATGTTCTCTCTCATCGATGTTTCTATTTCTCTCCCTCTCCTTTCTTCTCTCTCTAAAACCAATAAAGAAAAAGGAATTTGTGTGGAGCCCAAGAGAAATAAGTGTAGAATAATAAGAATACAATTTTTTGTAAAATGCTCCTATAAAACCAAATTAGTCATTAATAATTGGGGCTTAGGAGCAATTTTTTTTTTGATAGAGAACTAATCAGACTTTAACAATACCTCATGAAATATGTGAAATATTATATATTTGTTATAGTTTGAAAAAGCATATATTTCTAGGGTTAGATTTTCCTGTTATAAAAAAATAATTAAAACAATAATTTTTTAAAAATATATTTTTATTGATTTTTCTTTTTAGAGAGAGATAGAAACATCGATGTGAGAGAGAAACATCGATCGGCTGTCTCCCGCACACTCCCTACTGGGGATCGAGCCTGAAATCCAGGCATGTGCCCTGACTAGGAATCGAATAGGGACCTCTTAGTCCATGGGATGATGCTCAATCAACTGAGCCACGTCGCCTTGGCTAAAAAAAAATTTAAAAATTAGTGATTTTAAATAGAGAGGAGGGGAGTGGGCAGAGAAAGAAAGAAAGAGAAACATCTATTTGTTGTTCCATTTACTTATGCATTTATTGGTTGATTCTTGTATGTGCCCTGACCCGGGATTGAACCTACAACCTTGACTGAGTATTAAGCCAGGGCACATTTTCCTATTTTTGGCACATCATTGTTGTTTCTAGTGAGTAAAAATCATCTGTTTTGTTCCTGCTATATTCCTGTTGTGTACCTAATTTGTAGAAAAGCAATAGGAGTATAATAAGCACTGAAATGTTTGTTGAATAAAGGAATCAATGAATTGCTATAACTATCATTAAATTCTGTTGTGAATACTAAATGTTTTTTTCCCCCCTCAGCATGTGTAGTTCTCATAGCGTTGTTTAAATTTAGAGATCCTTTGTCTAATCTGGACATATAACTAGTTGTGCTGTTCATATGAAATTTATCTCAATTTACTTAAGTCTAGAATTCCCATTTCCTTGATTTGAATACAAATGATTACTGATATGGCCCTATGGATTCTAAAAATGAGAATGAACATTTTCTATTGTTATATGCTTTGAGTATTGATTGATGGTTATATGTAAGAATAACGTAAATGTAAATTGAGAATGAATTGGGAAAACACAAAAGATTGATTTCAGAAAGTACAGTGTTAAGGAGATTTTTGACAAATGTTAATGGTGGTTAATTGAGATTTTTTTCTTAGCATAAATGATTAACAAGGTAATTGAAACTGCTGTGGTAAATATCATTAAAAAAAAATTTTTTTTTTAACCTTACACTTTCAACAGGTAGTTATTATCAGTTAAGCTATGATTTATAATCCCAGAGTAGGATGTACCCAGGTCCCCCTTGGTGGAGCCAGTTCAGATCTCCCCAGGAAATGTGCCTTCTGCCAGACCATCATCCCAGCCCAACACCCAGGGTATGGGGCAAAGGGACTTGTACACACACAGGTACCTTTTGCACGAGACATCATCCCCTCTAGTGGTCACTGCCTTCTCACGGTTGTGGAAGTCCAGGTAGTTCTGCCAACAGTTCCTGGTCTGGTTCTAGTTGGAGAAGCGGCTGTCAAAAAGGACATTCTGGTAGTTGTTGATTTTGGTCTTGATGTCTTCTGCCATGTTGCTGACTCCTAAGTCGCTCTGAAGCTGCTTGCATCTCATTGTGACCCTCAGCAAAGTGGTAAATAGCTTTTAAATAAACACAGGAACCATTACTTTGGAACCAACCTTGTGGACTTAGACTGTGAACTAAATTAAATAAACATCCTTTAATATTTTCCAAGACTGCCCTGGCTGGTTTTGCTCAGTGGTTAGAGCATCAGCCTGCAGTCCAGAGAGACCCGGGTTCAGTTCCCGCTGAGGGCACGTACCTCAGTTGCAGTTTGTCCCCGGCCCTGTGGGTCGTGCGAGTGGCAGCCACTCAATGTGTCCCTTTCACATTGATATTTCTCTCTCTTTCTCCCCCTCCCATTCTATCTGAACAAAAAAATGGAAAAATGTCCTCAGGTTAGGATAAAAAAAAAAATAAATAAAATAATGAAAAAATTCTTTTCCAAGACTGAGTATGGTTAATATTTGTTAAACAGTTTTTATTTACCTTCATTTTAAAAAGTTTCATTAAAATGCTACAACACTCATACATTAAAGTATTCAAATCTTATATGGACAACATCAAGATTTTTTTTAGTGAATATACTTAGGTAAGTCCCACAAAGATCAAGATATAGAATCTCCCTTATGACATCTTCAGTAATGTACCACTGTTCTGATGTGTATTGTCATTGATTAGTTTTGTAGGTATTTTTTTAACTTCACATAAATGATATCATGCTGTATGTCCTCTATTTCCTCTGACTTCTTTAACTTAACATGATGTCTGTGAGAATCATCCTCCTATGGTTAGTTTGTAGTATTCCATTGTATGTATAGAATTTGTATTTTCTTTTGCCACGAGCCTGGGTCACTCCTTGTCTAGACCACCCTAAATCAAGTTCAGGACTTGAAATTCCAGTGTGTGGTTGTTGGATTTTGATTTCTGTCCCCATAACTCTTGCTACGTTATCAATACAAAGATCCTGCTTTTCAGGATTGGCAAATATCCTCAGGGAAAAAGTAGTTTATGTGCTGTTTTTCCTTACTGGGTTCTAAATTTTTCCTCACTTTCAACTTTTTAATTTCTAAGAGCTGTTTTTGGTTTGTTTTCTGAATATACTTTTAAAAGAGCATCGCCTGGCCAGTGTGGCTCAGTGGATTGAGCGTTGTCCCATGGACTAAGAGATCCTAGTTCGATTTTGCGGTCAGGGCACATGCCCAGGTTTTGGGCTCGATCCCCAGTAAGAGGTGTGCAAGAGGCAGCTGATTGATGTTTCTCTCACATTGGTGTTTCTGTCTCTCTCTCTCTAAAAAAATCAATGAAAACATATTAAGAAAGTAATAATATAGCATCTTCTACTTGCATCTTGGAGCAATATCTTTGTGTTTATCAAAGATAGGTTTTTGTTTTGTTGTGTTTAGTTTCTTATTCTTGCATAATATCCTTACCCTCCAAGTATTTTTATTTCTCTTTGGGAGTTTTGCTTCCTTTCCTTTATGTTAGCAACTTTCCTTAAATATGTAGTGATCCCAGGACCTTGGGGGTCTATCTTAATCTATCAAGATTAAAGCCTACCTGTTAGTTTAGGGTTTAGGCTGCATGAAGTTTTTGGTCCCTTTAAGGCAGCGGTTCTCAACCTGTGGGGTTGCGACCCTTTTGGGGGTCGAATGACCCTTTCACAGGGATCGCCTAAGACACAACAGTAGCAAAATTACAATTATGAAGTAGCAACGAAAATAATTTTATGGTTGGGGGTCACCACAACATGAGGAACTGTATTAAAGGGTCGCGGCATTAAGAGGGTTGAGAACCACTACTTTAAGGAATTTTGTGGGATTGTTCAGATCCTCTACCTCTTTTCCATTCCTAATGTGAAAGCACACAAGGTGTACTATTCTTTCTGAGGTGTCTATAGTCTTTCCTTTAATCTTCACCTGAACATATTTCTCTATTGATCTTTAGACAGAGCAGGGCGGAGGGGGGTGGGGGGGAGAAACACTGATGTGGTAGAGACACATCGATTGGCCGTCTCCTGCAGAATGCTGACTGGAACTGGGGATCAAACCACAACCACTTGCCCTTGACCAGAATTGAACCCGCAACTCTTTGGTCAGTGGATCGACGCTCTAACCGCTGAGCCAAACTAGCCAGGGCTGTAGTCTTTCTTTTGAAGTCACATTTTTCATGGCTCTTTATGGTGTTGAGAGTCACACTTGATTCTTTTTTTAACAGGTACTTAAATAGTTTATTTGTCTTGTATGACAAATTTGGAGGTAGGCAGTCACTGACATGAGTTAATGAACTCAACACTAACAGGGTCATCTGTGCAGTTTTTTTGGACTTTCCCTCAGGGTTGCAAGGTGGTGCAGCTCCAACCATTATGTCTGTATTTAAGGCCAAAAAAAAAGAGGAACAACATCAACTATGTCTGTTCATTGGGAATGCTAAAGCTTTCCCAGAGTCTCCACAACAAACTTCCCCTTAGCTCTCACTGTCCAAAGTTGGGCACATTGCCACTTCACAAAATTAGAGTTCTGTTAGAAAGGAAGAAGGGATAGGTATAAGGTACCTCAGAACATAGCATTTATGGTCTTTGTCCCCAGTGAGTTAATGATGGCTTTGTGGAAGATATGTATATATCTTCTACGTATATATGTGAATAATAGCATGGGAGTTAAGAAAAGGCCATAATATAAGTGGCAGAGCAGATATTTTAGAGATGAGGTCTTTAGGGGTCTAACACAGCCCATCATCATTTTAAGAGGCCTGGTGGTGAAGGGCTTGTGCGTCTTAACTGGAATCTGTGGGCTGCTTTCTTCTTGTCCCTCCGTGCCATACTTATTTCACCTGTCAGAACAGATGGGTGTTTTGAGCAAGTGTCCAGATGGACAGGGTGTGGTGAAGTTGACTTGACCCCAGACTGAGTGAAGGCATTGCAGGGACTGATGAAAGGGTTCTGAAATAAGAAGGCCAGAAGTTTGTTTTGCGAGTGGAAAGTTTTCCTGAATGTTGGAAACAATAAAGATATCCTGTAATTACCCAGGTCTTTTTAGGCACCTAAATATAATACCAAGCTATAAAATTGCCTCCAAAGAGTAAGAGCGATCAGCCTGGCATTTGCTTGCTTGCTTGCTTGCTTGCTTGCTTCCTTCCTTCCCTCCCTCCCTCCCTCCCTCCCTCTCTCCCTCCCTCCCTCCCTTCCTTCTCTCTCTCTCTCCTTCCTTCCTATTTTTTTTAAAAAAATATGTTTTTATTGATTTTTTTAGAGAGAGAACAGGAAACAGATAGAAACATCAATGTGAGAGAGAAACGTCCATCAGCTGCCTTATGCACGCCCCCTACTGGGGACTGAGCCCTCAACCTGGGTATGTTCATGTGACCTGACTAGGAATTGAACTGGGACCTCTCTGTCCATGGGACGATGCTCAATCCACTGAACCACACCAGTTGGGCATCTCTTTTTCCTCTTTATTTATTTATTATTATTATTATTATTATTTTGTAAATCCTCACCCAAGGATATTTTTCCATTTATTTTCAGGTAGAGTGGGAGGGAGGGATGAGGAGAGAGAGAGAGAGAGAGAGAAAGAAAGAAACACTGATGTGAGAGAGACACATTGACTGGTTGCCTCCCACATGACCCCCGACCAGGGCTGGGGACCAAACTGCAACCAAAGTATATGCCCTTGACTGGAATCAAACCCACGACTCTTTGGTCTGTTGGCTGACGCTCTTAACTGCTTAGCCAAACCAGCCAGGGCTTTTTTCCTCTATAAATTGATACATTAGAATGGTATATTTGTTACAATTAATGAACTAATAGTGATTGATTATTAACTAAAGTTAGATTTCCTTAGTTTTTATTTAATGTTTTTTTCTGTTCCACGTTACATTTAGTTGTCATGTCTTCTTAGCCACTTCTTTCCTGTGCCATTTTCTTTGACGTTTCTTGTGTTTGATGACCTTGAGAGTTTAGAGAAGTACTGGTCAGGTATATTATACGATGCCCCTCTGTTGGATTTTGTCTGATGTTTTTCTCATGATCAGACCGGAGTTATGGGTTTTGAGAAAAATAGCATGTGTCATTTTCATCACATCATTTCAAGGGTACATATTATCAACAGAATTTATCAATTGATATTGATCTTGATCATGTGGCTGAAGTAGTGTTTGTCAGGTTATTCTACTGTAAAATTATTATTACTTAATCTATTGATTTTAGAAAGAGGGGAAGCAGGGGAGAGAGAGAAAGAATGAAAGAGAGAGGAACATTGACTTGTTGTTTCACTCATTCATGCACTCATTGGTTGATTCTTGTATGTGCCCTGACTTGGGATTGACCCTTGCAACCTTGGCGTTTTGGCATGATACTTCATCCAACTGAGCTACCCAGTCAGGGCTGTAAAGTTATTTTTCTCCTCTATCTATATTGTATTCTCTGGAAGGAAGTCACAATGTGCAGTGATTTAGAAATTATGCTCTTCTTTTAGGGTGGAATAGCTACATAATTTATCTGGAATTCCTCTGAATGGGATATTTGTCTCTCTTCATTTATTAATTTATTCAGTCATTTATATCAATAAGGACTCAGGGATATTTATTTCATACTTTGGGCTATAATCCAATACTACTATATTTATTTTGTTCTAGCTTTGGCCATTGGAAGTTTTTCTTTTGGCTCCTGTGCCCCATAACATTATCTCCATCAAATTTCATTTTTTAAAGTTCCTTACTTTCTGGGACTACAAGTGGTCCAGTCTCATCTTGAATATTTTCTGCCTCAGTCCTAGAATCAGCAGTTTTTTAAAGAGCTGTGGTTTCTTTTTTTTTTATCCTCACCCAAGGACATTTTTCCATTTTTTGTTCAGATAGAGTGGGAGGGAGGGAGGGAGAGAGAAACATCGACGTGAAAGGGACACATCAAGTGACTGCCTCTTGCACAACCCAACCAGGGCCAGGATGAATCGTAACCGAGGTACGTGCCCTTAGCGCGAACCAAACCTGGGTCTCTCTGGACTGCAGGCCGATGCTCTAACTGCTGAGCTAAACTGGCCAGGGCAGAGCCGTGGTGTCTTTATTGGAGAATGGATTTAGAAACCAAGAAATGGGTGCTAGGTGTGCTTGTGCCACTGGTATTTAATTTCTTTTAGTCTCTCTCAGATGATAAAACAAAGAAATATATGTGTTTGCTAATCTGCATATATACACGTCTACAAATATTTCTATATGTAACCATCTGTATCTAGATTAATTACATAAATTCTTACTGATGCCTTCAACTTTATTCCATTACCATTTGTATTCTTCTATCCTCTTTTTTTTTTTTTTTTTAATCCTCACCTGAGGACATTTTTCCATTGTTTGTTCAGGTGAGCGGGGGAGGGGGGCACATTGATGTGAAAGGGATACATTGAATGACTGCTTCCCGCATGACCCAACCAGGGCCTGGGACAAACTGCAACTGAGGTACGTGCCCTTAGTGAGAACCGAACCCCGGTCTCTCTGGACCGCAGGCCAACACTCTAACTGCTGAGCCAAACCAGCCAGGGTCTTCTAGCCTCTTTTCCTTATGTATCTGTAAATTCCCATTCTTAACCCCTTTCAACTGATATCCATTTGCTTAATTGTTCTTTTTCCGTATATATTTATTGCAAGCAATATCAGAGTTATTAACCTATAGTTCCCAGTGAACAACGATATCAACTAGAGCACAGCACTTATTTGCAGTTCCTTTTCCCTTTAGTCTTACAGAATCCTCATTTTCAAAGTTACTTAGGTCAGCAACATTCCCCTCATCCTCTTAAGTGAGGTTGTTCCATATATTTGCAATATAATTGTATTTTCTTAATCACAGTCTGTATTCTTTCCTGGGTTTTCTGACTCTCTCAATGATTTTTTTTTTTTAAAGTTGCATACGTTGCCTGGTCGGTGTGGCTTAGTGGTTGAGCGTCGACCCATGCACCAAGAGGTCACCGGTTCAGTTCCTGGTCAGGGTACATGCCCAGGTTATGGGCCAAATCCCCAGTGGGGGGCATGCCGGAGGTGGCCAGTTGATGTTCTCACTCATCGATGTTTCTATCTCTCCCTCTCACTTCCTCTTTCTCTAAAAATCAATGAGGAAAAAAAAAACTAAAAAAAAAAAAGTTGCATACATTACAGTTATGTGTGAAGTTCTGTAGGTTTTGACATGTATAATGCCAAGTGTCCACTATTCCAAGAGCATATAGAATAGTTTCATCTCTTAAAAATCCACTGTGGCCTATCTCACACCCATTAGGATGGCTACTATAAAAACAGTAGAAAATAACAAGTATTGATGACCATGTGAAGAAATTAGAACCCTTGTGTACTATTGGTGGGAATATAGAATGGTGCAGCCATGGTGAAAATAGTTCCTTAAAAAGTAACCATAGAATTACCATATGATCCAGTAAGTCTACTTCTGGATATATACCCAGAAGAATTGAAAGCAGGGTTTTGAAGAGATATTTGTACAGCTGTGCTTATAACATTATTCACAGTAACCAGAAGGTAGAAGCAAACCAGGTATTCATTCACATATAAATGGATAAAAATGATGTATAGGTACAATAGAATATTATTCAGCCTTAAAAATTTAGGAAGGAAATACTGGCATATGTTACAAACATGAGTGAATCTTGAGGACATTATGCTAAATTAAACCAGTCATGAAAAGACAAATACTGGATAGTTGCATTTATAAAAGGTATCTAGAGTAGTCAGATTCATGGAGACAGAAAGTAGAATTGTGGTTGCTGGGGATGGGGGGAGGGGGAAATGAGTTACTGATGAATGGGTATAGAGTTTCAGTATGGGAGATGAAAAGAATTCTGGTGATGGATAATGGTTGATGGTTGCGCAACTTAATATCATTGAATTGTACACTTAAAATGGCTAAGATGGTAAATTTTGTGTTAATGATTTTACTACAATTAAAACATTTACTCCCCCTTGCCAATATCTGCTCATCCCTCACTACCCCAACCACTGATTTTTTAAATAGATTTTAAAGAGCAGTTTTAAGTTCATAGCCAAATTGAACAGAAGGTAGAGATTTCCCATATGTCTCTTGCCTCCACATATGCATAGCTTCCCCCATTATCAACATCCTCCACCAGAGTTATAATTAATGAACCTACATTGGCACGTCATGTCACCCCAAGTTCATAGTTTATATTAGGGTTCACTCTTGGTGTTTATTCATTCTGTGGTTTTATTTTTTTTCGCATTTATCTTCAAATAGAGCGGGGGGGGGGAGCAACATCGATGTGAGAGAGACACATCGAGTGGTCGCCACCCACACAACCCCAACCGGGGCCAGGGACAAACTGCAACCGAGGTACATGCCTTTAGCAGGAACCGAACCCGGGACTCTCTGGTCCACAAGCCAGTGCTCTAGCCGCTGAGCCAAACCAGCCAGGGCCATACTGTGGTTTTAGACAAATGTATAATGACATATAGTTAACATTATAATATCATACAGAGTAGTTTTCCACTGCCCTAAATATCCTCTGTGCTCTACCTTTTCATTCCTCCCTCGTTTCTAACCCTCCTGGCTGACCCTGGTCTTTTTCTGTGACTTTTTTTTTCCGGTATATGCCCCTAGTGGGAACCAAACCTGGGATTCTCTGGTCTGCAGGCTGACCCTCCAACCACAGAGCCAAACCAGCCAGGGCTTCTGTGACATTTTATTGCCCTAAAAAGATAGCTAGTACCTATTAGGAATCACACTGTTTCCCCTTCTCCCAACACCAGCTTTAGGAAACCACTAGTCTTCCTCTAAAGATGTGCTTATCCCGGACATTTCATATAACTGGAATCATACAATATGTGGTCACTTGCAACTGGCATTTTCCTTTTTTTAATTTATTTTTTTGTACAGTGAACTTTATTGTTGATGAATGACAAGGTCCTCAGGGGGTCTGGGATGGAAACAATGGAGATCAGGAGATTCTCAATGTGTTGGGGGATCAATGTGGGGTAAGAACTCCCCAGCTGCTGCGGGCCTCTCGTTCTCTTGCTGGGGCTGGTGGTTTAGGGGGCTCTTATTCCTTGGAGGTCATGTGGACCATAAGGTCCACCACCCGGTTGCTGTAGCCAAATACATTGTCATACCAGGAAATGATCTTGACAGAGTGGTCATTGACGGCAGTGCCATCCCCAGCATCAGAGGTGGAGGAGTTAAAGTTGCAGGAGACAACTTGGTCCTCAGTATAACCTAGGATGCCCTTGAGGGGGCCTTCTGATGCTTGCTTCACTACCTTCTTGATGTCATCGTATTTTGCAGCTTGCTTCAGGTGGCAGGTCAGATCCACAACCGACACATTGGAGGTGGCAACACAGAAGGCCATGCCAGTGAGCATCCCATTCAGCTCAGGGATGATCTTGTCCACAGCCTTGTCAATGACAGTAGAAACAGGGATGATGTTTTGGGTAGCTCCTTGGCCATTACGCCACAGCTTCCCAGAGGGGCCACCCATGGTCTTCTGGGTAGCAGTGATGGCACGGACTGTGGTTCTGAGTCCCTCCACGATTCCAGAGTTGTCCTGGATGACCTTTGCCAGGAGGGCCAAACAGTTGGTGATGGAAGAAGGCATTGCTGACAGTCTTGTCCAGGTTCACACCCATCACAATTATGGCATCTGCAGAAGAGGCAGAGATGATGACCCTCTTGGCTCTACTCTTCAAGTGAGCCCCAGCCTTCTCCATGGTATTGAAGAAACCAGTGAACTCCACAACATATTCAGCACCAGCATCACCCGCATTTGATGTTGGTAGGATCTTGCTCCTGGAAAATGGAAGTGGGCTTTCCATTGATGACAGGTTTCTCGTTCTCAGCCTTGACTGTACCTTTGAACTTGCCATGGGTAGAATCATGCTGGAATATGAAAACCATATAGTTGAGGTGATTGAAGGGATCATTGATGGTGACAATACTTACTTTGCCAGAGTTAAAAGTAACCCCAGTGACCAAGCACCCAATACAGTTGGCTCTCTGTCGAACAGGAGGACCGGAGACCTGTGACTGCATTTTTCAATAAGCATAATGTTTTCAAGATTCATCCATGTTATAGTATATATAGGTAATTCTTTTTTATACTGAGTAATGCTTCATTGTATGCATATAGCACATTTTATTAACTTATCAGTTGATGGACATTTGGGTTTCTGCTATAGACTGTTGTAAATAACGCTGCTGTGAACATTAAGTTTTTGTGTGGACATATATTTTTATTTCTCTTGGCATATACTGAAGAGTGCAATAGCTGGATCATGTGGTAACTCTACATTTAACTATTTGAGAACTCCCTCTCACCAGCAATATATGGTTCTGATTTCTTCACATCTTTTCCAAAACTTGGTATCATCTGACTTTGATTATAGCCATCAGAGTGAGTATTATAGCCAATGAGTGGTACCTCATTGTGGTTTTGATTTGCTTTTACCTTCTGGAAAATGACGTTGAGCATTTTTTCATGTGCCTTTTGTGCATTTGTATATCTTCTTTGGAGAAATATCTGTTCTCCTCAGGTAACTTTTTAAATATAGTAACCTTAATATCCCGTGGTGGTATATATTAGTAAAATAGAAATAAAAACTAATATTGATGGCAGTGGTACTGTATTGAGAAAAGGAGAAATTTAATTGTAATACTAAGAAGATAGTATATATTTGACATTTCTTCTCAGCAACTCCTTTGAACTAAGAGATGTTTGATTTTGGCATTTAATTTGAGAATTTTAAAATTCAAGTGTAAATGTTAGCTATGCTATCTTTTACTTTTGCTAAGAAACTTCAGCAAACTGGCAGTCCACCTGGCTTGCTTCCCTTAGCTCTATGATGGCAGTGCTTTTCATTGTCTACATAGAAGGCTTTTCTGTTGCTAAAGGTAAGTATTTCAGCCATGAAAGGCCAGGTGAGTTGAGGTTTAGGAGATAATTAAAAATAATGAAATCCTCTGCATAATTCATACATGAACTTTGGAATTCTGAATTTTATTGCAAATTTTAGTTAATGCTTGTAACTAAGATATTTTGGTTGTTTTTCGGTTTTATTCTGAGAAGAATAATGGTAATGTTCTTTTTAAATGATGCAAGATTACAAACATTGCAGTGGTACTCATTTACTCATTTATAGCATAGGTAGAATGTTATATTAATTGAAGTTACATTTTTTTTCTCCCTTTTTCTTAATAATTTGACTGTATTATCCAAGTTGAGAACCTGCTTCCTTTTTTTATCTGTTCTAATTGTTTCTTGGTTAGGTAAAAGGTTGATCATTCCTACATTCACCTTCTGATAGTCCAGAGGTTTTGATTTATTCTGTAGATTTAAAAAAATCTTCACTGAGGCCCTAGCTGGTTTGGCTCAGCAGGTAGCTGGTGGACTGAGGGTGGTGGGTTGGATTCCTGGTCAAGGGCACTACCTAGGTTACAGTTTTGATCCCCGGCTCTGGTCGGGTCATGTGGTCCGGTCATGCAGGAGGCAACAAGTCGATGTGTCTCTCTCACATTGATGTTTCTCCCTCTTCTCCACCCCACCCCCACCTTCCTTCTACTCTTATCTTAAAAAATCAATGGAAAATTATCCTCCAGTGAGGATTAACAACAACAAAAATCTTACCATGGTGATTCTATCAATAATTTCTTAGAGTTATTAAGAGATCGGTATGTCTTGTGCTCAGAGTTTGGGGGTGGGGGTGGAGTGGTGTGAGATGAAGCTAGAAGGATGGTGGGCAGAGCCTGATAGGCCATTCTTAAAATAATTTGGACTTTATTCTAAGGTAGTAGAATAAGGTGAGACTATATGATATAGACACTGGGGATTTTCCCCCTCAAACTTCCTTGCTAATGAAGATATTCCAACTGGTAGTTGTATATATTAAAGTGACTGATTTTTCCATATTAATAATTCTGTATCTTGTTTTCTACTGAATTAAAAAAAAATTTGTAGTAGTTTTTCAGTCATTTTCTTGAGTTTTCCAGGTATTGTGATGTCAGATCTGCAAATATTGATACTCTTCCTTCTCTTTTTGCAATATCTATACATCTAAATTATTTTTCTTCTTTAATTGTATTAGTATATTAGTACATTAAAACATCACATAAGATATCAGATCAAACACCAATATTGCAATACTAATATACAAATAGTATGTAACTTACTCAGTGTTCACTTAAAGCATTTATTCATTTCTTAGTAGAGTGTAAGTTCTTAGCACAGGATTTATTTTTAATTCTTTGTATTTCCCACCAGCCTAGTGTCATTTACTAGCTCCTAAACACTGAGCCTTACTTTTCACATTTTGTAAAATAGTAGTACTTATTATACCTACCATCAGGTGAGACTGTATGTAAAACACTCAGCACAATACCTGGCATAGATGGCAGTTATTACTCATTCATTAAATCCAGTAAATGACTGAGTGTTGAGCTAAGCGTTGAGGATATAATGTGAGCAAAACAGGCATGGTAGAAAGGAGAGCTATTTGTTGTTGTTGTTGTTTATCCTCACCTGAGGATATTTTGCCATTGATTTTCAGATAGAGTGGAAGGGAGGGAGGTAGAGACAGAGAGAGAGAAAGAAGAAACATCTATGTGAGAGAGAGACATTCATTGGTTGCCTCCCCCATGACCCTGACCGGGGCTTGAACCTGCAACCCAGGTACGTGCCCTTGACTGAGAATCAAACGCAGACCATGGGCCACTGCTCTAACCGCTGAGCCAAATCAGCCAGGGCGAAAGGAGAGCTGTTAATCAAATAGTCACACAAAGGAATGAAAGAAAGGAACAAAAAATTCTATAAGATGATATCAACCTGTGGAAAGGATGTTAACAGAGATCTGAAAAATGATTAGGCACTATAGGCAACAGGTGTGTATGAGAGGACAGAAGAGTGAGTTTAGGGCAAAGGTTCTCAAACATGGCGTGAGGCCCTTTTTCAAATGGGAAAAACAAATTATAAAACCTGCAGTTCTCATGAAACAAAACAAATAGGCTGTTATTCACAGAGCACTTAACTTTTTTTTTTTTTTATCCTCACCCGAGGACATTTTTCCATTTTTTGTTCAGATAGAGCGGGAGGGAGAGAGAGGAAGAGAGAGAGAGAGAGAGAGAGAGAAACATCAATGTGAAGGGACACAACGAGTGGCTGCCACCCGCATGACCAACCAGGGCCGGGGACAAACTGCAACTGAGGTACGTGCCCTTAGCGGGAACCGAACCCGGGTCTCTCTGGACCGCAGGCCAACACTCCAACCACTGAGCCAAACCGGCCAGGGCAACAGAGCACTTACTTTATTAGTTCATTTAATCCTTACACCATACTATTTTACAGATGAGGAAACTGAGATAGAGAGGTTAAGTGCCTTGTCCAAGGTGACACAGCTAATAAATGGCAGAGTCTAGATTTGACCCTAAGTAGCCTGGCTCCAGAATTGGTGCTCTTAACAATTGTACTGTGTTGCCTGACATGATCACTTTTGCATTTTGAAAAGATCACTCACGAAACAAAGTGAAAAACGAATTAGAGGACAACTAGAAAGAATATGGAAAGACCAGTTAAGAGGCTACTGTGTTCCAAGAAAGGTTAATTGTAGCTTGGAGTAGAGTGATGATAGGGAAGATGAGAAGAAACAGATGGTTTATTATTATACAAATGAATGTATCCTGGGTGAATGAATGAGAAATGAATGAATGAGTGAAACACATGTATAAATATGATAATGTGCTGTCTTGCTATATAGTATTTATAAGCAACTTCTGAATTATCTGTTGAAATAAAAACTGTGAGGCAAATACAAACCCATTTAGATTTATTTATGATATTACCAACCAAGATTTTTATCTGAAATACATGATAGAAAAAGATGTCAATCTACAAAATAACAGGTTGTATATGTGCATTCTACAAACGTCTCTGGGCATTTGATGCTGTAAAGCTTTTCTAGTTCTTATTAGATCTTTAAATAGTCTTTAACACAAAACTAAATCATAGTACAGAGCTATTGCTTCTCAGATACAGGAGTAGACCAAAGGAGAAATGCTCTAAATAGAAATATAAATGAATTTAAAGGAAGAGCTCATACACTGTCAAATTGAGAATCATAACCTTCCTGAGCAATAAAGACAGATGGAGAGAAAATAAATACTTTGGTATAATATGAAAAATCCATATTTCTATTTCAGACATCTTACTGTAGTCATATCCTACATTAGTGCATTTTGTGGTTAAAGCATTTTTATCTTAGAAAGTTAAAAGATGTAATAAGATATTAACAACCATTAAATATTCTACCTTTTGTTTCTTTAATCAATTTTAATGCTTTTTATAATTCCAAGTACTGGTGATAGACGCAGACCACCTAATTATTTAATTGTGAGAAACTTTATTACCTTATTTTTTTAAAGAAGGAGAGTGATTTTTAAAAAAATCATTTTAGAAAGAGGAAAGAGGGGGCGAATTAAAGAGGGAGAGAAACATCAGTGAACATTAATTGATTGCCTCTCACACACGCCTGACCAGCATTGAATCTGCAACCTGGGTACGTGCCCTGACCAGGAATCAAACCCACCACTTTTTGGTGTATGGGTAACGTTCCAACCAACTGAGCTATAATAGTCAGGGCCAGAAGCTTTATTTTTTAAAATGTCTAGAGCACACAAGTTCACTTTGTTTCTAAAACAAGGAAAACTGTATGGCTTGAGAATCCTTCCAATTAGTGGTAAGTGGGGAAGTGATAGTTGGAGTTATAAAACAGAATCGAAGCCCTAGCTTGTTTGGCTCAGCAATAGAGCATCGACCCATGGACCAATGAGCCTCAGGTTAGATTCTGGCCAAGGGCACGTACCTTGGTTGTGGTTCGTCCCTGGTCCTGTTTGGGGTTGTGCTGGAGGCAACCAGTCAATGTGTCCCTCATGTCGATGTTTCTCTCTCCCTGTCTCTTCCTCCCACTCTATCTGAAGATAAATAGAAAAATATCCTCCGGTGAGGATTAAAAAAAAAACCCCAGACTCTAAGGTGAATGTCAGGAGCTTTTCCTTCTCCCTCTAACTTCTCCTTATTTTATTATTATTTTTTTAAATCCTCACCAGAGGACATTTTTCAACATTTTGTTGAGATAGAGTGGGAGGAAGAGAGAGAGAGAGAAACATCGATGTGAAAGGGACACATCGAGTGGCTGCCACCCACACGACCCAACCAGGGCCGGGGACAAACTGCAACCGAGGTACATGCCCTTAGCGGGAACCGAACCCAGGTCTCTCCAGACCACAGGCCGATGATCTAACTGCTGAGCCAAACCGGCCAGGGCTCTCCCTCTAACTTCTAAGCAGTTCAGGTGGGGCTGAACAAGGTTGGTTTCCTCACTGGGTTGGGAGCTGTGATGGTTTAGAGCACAGTATTAATAAGAACCTGAGTCTTGCCCTGGCCAGTTTGGCTCAGCGGTTAGAGTGTCGGCCCATGGACCAGAGAGTCCTGGGTTCGGTTCCTGCTAAGGGCACGTACCTCGGTTGCAGTTTGTCCCTGGCCTGGACTGGGGACATGTGCGAGGCAACTCGTCGATGTGTCCCTTTCACGTAGATGTTTCTCTCTCTCTCTCTCTTTCTCCCTCCCGCTCTATCTGAAGATAAATGCAAAAATATCTTCCAGTGAGGATAAAAAATAATAATAATTAAAAAAAAAAAGAACCTGAGTCTTGAGGAGGGCTTGTGTACAAGGAGGGTGACCTGTAATGTTGTGTCAGAACCTAAGTGGGGTGAGGAGTCTCACCTTTAGGGGATAGCATGTTCAGTGTGGGGTGTCAGAGCATGAGTAGGATGAGGAGGATGACTGTGTGGGAGAGTGGCAGCCATAACCTGTTGCATCATATTGAAGCCCAAGTGGAATGATGAGGCCATTTATGCAGGAGAGCAGCCAAGGCAGTGGAGCTCAGGTGGAGTAAGGGGGAGAATCCATGCAAATGGTGAGCGTACTGGCATCAGCCCAATGCAGAGTGTCAGAGAAACAGGTGGCAGCAGCAGCCTAAAAAATGGTGTTATGACTACGTACAACCAGGAAGATACGGAGGTGGGGATTGAGCCCGCAACCCAGGCATGCGCCCCGACTTAGAATCGAACTGGGACCTCTCAGTCCATGGGACAACGCTCAATCTACTGAGCCACACCTGGGGGCTCTTAGCTTATTCTTAGAGATTTAAAACAAACCATATTTGCCAGGCTGGTGTGGCTCAGTGGTTGAGCATCCACCCGTGTACCAAGAGGTCACTAGTTTGATTTCTGGTCAGGGCACATGCCCAGGTTGTGGGCCCAATCCCCAATGGGGGGCATGCAGGAGGTGGCCAGTTGATATTCTCTCTCATTGATGTTTTTGTCTCTTCCTGCTTCTTCCTTTCTCTCTAAAACTAATATAAATCAATCAATCAATCAATCCATATTTTTCAGACCTGGTGCTATGCTAGTTACTCGAAGTAACAGCACTCTGTATGCCGTGGTGTCCCAGGTAAAAACCTAGCATTTGCCTTAGTTTCTTACTAAACACATGCAAGATTACCAGTGTTTTAATCCCACTGGAGAACTGTGGCCTTACTACTTTCCTAGTTCCTGCCAACACTCCTGATTCTGATATACACCTTATCCATTGAGGTGAGGTATACTGTTCTTAGTACATCTGCCAAATAAATAGACATCTGAACCCAAGCACCACCACTCTACTTGATTTCCCAAAGGACTTTTACCTGGAACTTCCTTGGCCCAGATGAACCAGATTTAACATTACTGTTAACAAGAACTGCCTAAATCATACTTCAGTTTATATGTACTATGGGTCATGGTCCCTAAACTCAACTCTACATGAAAATTCGTGGGCATCTAATCCCAGAGATTGATTTGCTAGGTCTGAAATGAATCCCAGGATTCATATACATTTTCTTTTTTTGTTAATCTTTACTTGAGGATGTTTTTCCGTTGTTTTTTTTAGATAGAGACAGAGTGGGAGGGAGGGAGGGAGAAAGAAACATTGATGTGAGAGAGATACATCTACTGGTCACCTTCTGCATGACCTTGACTAGGGCCAGGGAACGAATCTGCAACCTAGGTACATGTTCTTTACTAGGAATCGAACATGTGACCCTTCAGTCAGTCCTTGGGCTAATGCTCTAACCAGTTAGCAACCGGCCAGGGTCAGGATTCTTTCTCTCTCTCTCTCTCTCTCTCTCTCTGTCTCTTCCTCCCTTCCTTTCTTCCTTGTTTCCTTCCTTCATTTCTTTATTTTTGTTAATCCTCACCCAAGGATATTTCTCCATTGATTTTTAGATAGAGTGGAAGGGACAGAGGGAGGGAGGGAGAGAGAGAGACAGACAGAAACATTGATGTGAGAGACACATCGACCTGCTACTTCCCACACGTACTTGGACCAGTGCCAGGGCACAAACCTGCAACACTGATATGTGCCCTTGACCGGAATGGAACCTCTCACCCTTCAGTTCACAAGCTGACCCTCTAACCAATGAACCACACTGGAGAGGGTGGGATTTATTATTTTTAAAGCTCCGTAGGCGTTTCTTATATCTAAGGATCAGTATTTGAGAATCTTTGCTTTGGGCTGTTGATTCTCAAATGCAGGTCCCACAACAAACGTTCCATTATTATTGCATAAAATGAGAAAAATACGTGGTGATTTTTAAAAATAAGCTACTAATCATGCTCATTTAAATGACTGTCTTATATTGTTTTAAATTTTATTTTCTCTTGGAGGGATTGTATTAAATTGCTTGTTTTATAAAATGATGGTGAATGGAGACAGTAATTTATGTATTTTCTTTTTTAAAGTAAACACGTTAAGCCCTGGCTGGTTTTGCTCAGTGGTTAGAGCACCAGCCTGCGTACCTGAGAGTCCCGCTAAGGGCACGTACCTCGGTTGCAGTCTGTCCCTACGCTTGGTTGGGGTTGTGTGGTTGGCGAGCACTCGATATGTCTCTCACATCGATGTTTCTCTCTCTCTCTTTCTCCCTCCCTTCTGCTCTATCTGAAGTAAATGCAGAAATGTCCTTGGGTGAGGATAAAAATAAATAAAATAAAGTAAACAGGGTTAAAACAAACACAAGGGTGACAATTTTTTGTCAATCCCCAAAATTTAATTTGAAGTTGTACTGGTCCATGAAATTCAAAAGTCCAGGAGTTCCTTGCCTTAGTTTAACCATCAAGTCAAGTAACAAATCTGCAGTTTTCCCAGGGGCCAGTTTCACTTTGCCGTTCATCCTTCTTGCTTTCCACCGCAGATAGCATCATACTGTGCCCTGTACTTGATAACTTGGGCACTTGATAAGTATCTCTGTTGCAGGGGCATTCAAACTCTCCCACCTGTGTGGGAACCTCATGTTATAAAAATGAGTGTATAGGTTATTAGTTTGTTATTGATAATAATGGTGACATGTAGTCTAAATCAAATAAAGGAATTTTTAGTAATTTTAAAAGGCAGTAAAAGTGTAGTCAACTATATTCATAGAAAAGTGAGAGACTCAATACTTTTCATAGTTTTAACTTTGCTCAACAACTACAGCATTATATTAGGACTCAAATCCATGTTTAGGTTTAGATAGTGCAACTTGCAGCTTTTACTTCAGCAATTTTGTGAAAGAGAATGTATTTTCCAAACCAGGTGGACACAAAAATTACACAGAATTTAATCATTCAGAATTTCCTGGACACATCTGAGATTTATATAGCCATTTCCAAAAATATCAGAAATCCCATTTCTTATGGGAAGTTTAATTTTGACTCAGGTTTTCTTTGATGCATACAGTCATACTGACAAGAAAGATACTTGATGATTCAGATACATCCTGAGGTTTGCTTTCCAATGGCCACCATTGAATCATCTATCAAAATTTGTAACTCTTCTGAATCTTGATTTTTCCCTCCAAAGCTCTGTAGTTCTTTACAGTTTATGGTTTTACTGAACTCAGGACAGTTCACAAGGAGAAGTGAATAAACATTTAGTAGCCACTTGCTTCATGCGTTTACCAACCTAAGTCTAAATACCTTAGAAAAATCAACAGCACCTTTGTCTTTTTCCTGCAGTGTCAAATGGAAAGACTCCTAATTCTATTTTATTTTAATTTTTTTTGTTAATCTTCACTGAGGATATTTTTCCATTGATTTTTTTTTTTTTTTTAGAGTGGAAGGGAGTGAGGGAGGGGAGTGGGGGAGAGAGAGAAAAACATCTATGTAAGAGAGACATACCCATAGGTTGTGTCTGCATGACCCTGACTAGGATCGAACCCATTACTCTTTGGTCCGTGGGCCAACGCTCGAACTGCTGAACCAAACCTGACGGCATAAGACTCCTAATTCTTTACCTCTCCAATCACTTAACCTCTGAGAACCAATTTCTCTCTATATAAAATAAAGATAATACCACTGACTTTATAGGGTTGTGGGTGAAGATTAAATGAGATAATGCATACAAAGTTTCTTCACGCTTTATATTCTCTTACTGATATAACCCTGGGGTTCCTGCAAATTGGTGCTATAAGGGTCTTCTAATTTTGAAACCTAATTTAAGGAAGCAGCTTATTAAATCTCTTCAACAAGTTTCCACATAATAAAATTTCCAGACTGTATTTGCAGTTAGCACAAGTGGAAATAATGATTAAGGTAGAATTGTGGAAAAAATTCATAATCCTGATCACTTCCTCCAGTGTATGATGTTATTAATCTCACTTTTGTTACCATAGAAACCCTCCAGATCAGTCCTGCAATGGAAATGCATACCCAATATGCAGCTGAAACTTTCCCCCCTTAGTGTTAAGTGTCCTTCCATATTGTAGAATATACTTCTTAATTTCTTTCTGTTTTTTAAAAAATACACTTTTATTGATTTTTTTTAGAGAGAGCAGAAGGAGGAGAGAGAGAGAAATATCTATCAGTTGCCCTGACCAGGAATTGAACCGGCAACCATTTGGTTCACAGGAGCACATTCAACCAACTGAGCCACAATGGCCAGGGCACTTCTTAATTTCTATATAAACAGTTAGGTGTCAGAGGTCCATGTGTGTTAATTCTTTTTTTGGAAGGGGGGCAGCTAAAAATTGCAGGCATTCTTTTGTTGGATACTACTCCCTGAATATTTTAGTTGGAAGTATACCACAAACCTAATGTCTGTTACCACTACCAGCCTATCAATACTCATTTGGTAGTAACATCATCAGAAAGGAACACAGTATTGATGCTTGAAATATTTAAGAATGTTTAAGAGGAAAAATTAAGATAACTAATGACCCATTAATTGTGAGATGAAAGAAGAGTAGTTAAAATTTTTAACCAGGTTATTAAGTCACACGTATTAGCCTGTAAATTAATTATATTCCTGTGCTAAAATGAAGGCATAGTAAAAATCCAGAGAAATTGAGGTTCAAAACATTTTACTTCTGATCTGGGAGTACAACAAAAAGTAACAGACTGATGTCCAATTGTAATACTTTTTTTTAGTGCCTTACTGTATTTCCTTGCCAGCTAGGATTAAACAGTCTAATTTGGTGTAATTAGTAGTAATTCTCCTCAATCCTTTTTGGAAATAGACAAAGAAATACATTGAAAAAAAGCAGGGGGTAGGGGGAGGAGAGTGTTGCTCTAGATGTAAAATTTCAGTCTATTTAATTTGAATATTAATCTACCAGAGAAACACATTGTTACCCTGAAATTTTTGTTTGCCTTGTTTCCATCTCTTCTTAGCTAAACTTTCTCCATGTATGTACTTTTCTCCTGGTATATCTTAAAAAAAATTTTTTTTTTAAATTTATTGACTTTAGAGAGAGAGGAAGGGAAGAGGGATAGAGAGAGAGAAACATCGACGAGAGAGGACATCGATTGGCCGCCTCCTGCATGCCCCCCACTGGAGATTTGGCCCACAACCTGAGCATGTACCCTGACCAGAATCAAACCAGTGACCTCTTGGTGCATGGGTCGACGCTCAACCACTGAGCCACACTAGCTGGGCTCCTAGTATATCTTTTAATTGTTATTCCAAATATATGATGTATTTCACATTAGCAAACAGAAGGCATTCCTTTTCTTTTGATAGTTATTTTGCTATAGACATTAAAGGTCTAGGTAAGAATTTTAATAGTCTTCCTTTAAATTTATTTCATAGATATAATACTTGTAAGTATATCTTCTTGTATAGTATAAGGTTTACTTTAGTGTTGTTTTAAGAGTAAAATAGAATCTGTCTTAATGTGAAGTCTTTTATTTATTTTTTAGTTGCTTTGTATTTATTTATTTGTTTTTTGTTTTTTATTTAAAATTTTCTATTTATTAATTTGTTTTTGTTACAGATGTTTCTCATTTTTCCCCCATTGACACCCTCCTCTCCTTCCCCCCCTCCATCCCCAGCTTTGTTGTCTATGTTTATTGGTCATGCATACATGCATGTAAGTTCTGTGGTTTATCTCTTCCCCCACAAATTTCCCCCTCTTCTGAGTCTTGTCAGTCTGTACCCCACCTCTATGTCTCTGGGTTAATTTTGTTCAGCAGTTTGTTTAGTTCATTATATTCCACATATAAGTGTGATTATGTGATATTTGTCTTTCTCTGCTTGGCTTGTTTCACTTAGCACAATACTCTCCAGATCCTTCCATGCCTTCTCAAAGGATAAGAGATCTATCTTTCTTACAGCTGCATAGTATTCCATTGTGTACATGTACCAGAGCTTTTTAATCTACTCATCTACTGATGGACACTTGGGTTGTTTCCACATCTCAGCTATTATAAATAGTGCTGCTGTGAACATGGGGGTACATATATTCTTTCTGATTGGTGTTTCAGGTTTCTTAGGGTATATTCCTAGAAGAGGGATCACTGGGTCAAATGGCAGATCATTTTTAATTTTTTGAGGAAACACCATATTGTTTTCCATAGTGGCTGCACCAGTCTGCATTCCCACCAGCAGTGTACTAGAGTCCTCTTTTCTCCACACCCTCGCCAACACTTGTTGTTTGGTGATTTGTTGATGGCGGAATGTGAAGTTTTTTAAAAAGTCTGAAATTGTGTATTCATTCGGAATACTATACTCAGTAATGGTATATGGAAAAGAAAGCTAGTACCTGCAAGCCTAGGTGCTCACAAACTAGTTTTTGAGGTTGAAGTAAGAATCACATAGACCCAATATGAAAAGGACAAAGTGGCCACGTAAATTTAAAATGTATTGTTAATTGTGCCTAGTTTATGTTAATGTACAGGAGAATTCATTTACTTGACATTTCCCTTTTACTCAGTGCATCCCACCATTATTATAATTTTATTACATACAAGGTACATATTTTCTGAAATTTTCTGCTTTGAATCTTAGAACCTCTTATGATTAGATTAATGTACAATACTTCTGTATCTGTCATATAAAAATTTAATCTCAACATTAATTATTTCTAATTCTAAATAAGATTTTTCAATAGCACTTCTGAAGTGAATCACAAAAGTTGTCTGCGCTAGTTCTGCTTCTTCCAAAATTAATAGAGCATATATAAATACAGCTAAATCATCTTAATATTTAAACCATAATTATATACTAAGAGTAGTATGAGGTCACTCTTTGGAGTTATTCCCATGAATGTACCAACAGCTAAGTATCTTTTCAGATTAGATTAGAGCCAGGAAGCCCATTTGCTCTCTAAATAATAAATACAGTCTGAGAGCATTTACTTAACTAAGTGTACAGATTTCATGGAGCAAACAGGAAAAACTAATTAAGACATCTGGATACTTATTTCAGCTCTGTTAGCGTGGACAAATAATTTAATCTCTGGGCTTTAGTTTTCTCATCTGTAAATAGGCTGATCTTTGAAGTCTCTTCTAGCTATAAAGGCCTATGATTAGATTTCATACTTAAAATTGTGATCATGGAGTAGTTTAAGAGTCTAAAACAGGGGAAAGGGAAGGAGACTAGAGTAAAAAGAAAAATGAGCCCAGGAGGTTTAGAAAGTTAAGAAATCCAAGCAAGACTATGCTAAGTAATGCTTAGATCTGTTCTAGGTAATTTTTATGCAAAATATGAATACATATACATAAAGACTGACTATGTTCTTGATTCTCCTTTTTACTAAGCATGGTCTCTGATCTCAGGACTAAGATAAAATGTCAGTTCCAGGAGAGTGATAACTGTGTTATTGGTGTAAGGGCAGAGGAAGCGTGGCAGGAAGTGGTTCAGGATAGTAGGTAGCAGGGACTACAATGAAAGATGACCAGGGAATCTGAGCCAGGGCAAAAGAGTACAACATAAAGGAAACTAGATTTGAAGTAGTTAATCTCAAACTGTAGTCCTGGCTTTATCCTTAAGTAACCACTGAATGACCCTGGGCTCAAGTTGGAGATTTGGGAAGCAGAGCAATGGAGAGACTAATGTGAGACAGAAATAAAAATTAGTGGGACCCCCAAATTACAGAGAACTGTGAAATGAGACGGACAAGTGGGAAGATGGAACATCAATATGGATGCTATCATGTTATCAGAAATTGTAGAATTAAAGCAAATGTTAGATAGCATACATAATGTATCTTGCTTCACACAATAGCTATGTTCTGATAGTACGTAAATTCATTTTCGATCAATAAAATCACTTTAATTGTGCTAAGAACACATTATTTTAAAAGACTACTACAGACAAAAAAATGAAGCTAGACCACCATCTTAAACCATAGACAAGAATACACTCAAAATGGATAAATGGCTTACATGTGACTCGTGAATTTATAAAAATTCTAGAAGAAAATGTAGGCAACAAAATTTCAGACATCCCACAAAGCAGAATTTTCATGGTTGCAATGCCTAAGGCAAGGGAAACAAAGAAAAAAAAAATGAACACATGGGACTAAAAAGCTTCTGCACAGCAAAAGAAACAAGCATCAATGTGGAAAGGGAACCCACTATATGGGAGAATAATTGCCAATGATACATCAGGTAAGGGGTTAATTTCCAAAATATGTAGAGTACTCATACAATTCAACAAAAGGAAGACAAAGAACCAAACAGGACATACAGATGGCCAAGAGACATTATGAAAAAATGCTCAACATCACTAATCATCAGAGAGATGCAAATTAGAACAATAGTGAGGCATCACCTCACACCTGCCAGAATGGCTGCCATCAACAAATCATCAAACAACAAGTGCTGGCGAGGGTGTGGAGAAAAGGGGACTCTAGTACACTGCTGGTGGGAATGCAGACTGGTGCAGCCACTATGGAAAACAGTATGGTGTTTCCTCAAAAAATTAAAAATGATCTGCCATTTGACCCAGTGATCCCACTTCTAGGAATATACCCTAAGAAACCTGAAACACCAATCAGAAAGAATATATGTACCCCTATGTTCATAGCAGCACTATTTCCAATTGCTGAGATCTGGAAACAGCCCAAGTGTCCCATCAGTAGATGAGTGGATCAGAAAGCTCTGGTACATGTACACAATGGAATACTATGCAGCTGTAAGAAAGAAAGATCTCTTACCCTTTGAGGCAACATGGAGGGACCTGGAAAGTATTATCCTAAGTAAAACAAGCCAGTCAGAGAAAGACAAATACCACATGATCTCACTTATTTGTGGAATATAATGAACAAAACAAACTGATGAACGAAATAGACCCAGAGATGTAGAAGTAGGGTACAGGCTGATAGACAACAATGCTGGGGACAGGGCAGGGGGATGGCTGGGGGGGATCGGGAGGAGGGTGTCAATGGGGGAAAAAGAAACATCTGTAACAAAAATAAATTAATAAAAATAAAAGACTCCTACAGAGAACAATTATCCGTTAATTTTCTTGGTAATACAGTGTTCATATATTGACTTTGCTTGAAGACAAAAAACCTGTATGTTGATCCAGGTTGGGGGATACGAATCTGACCACTAAAAATTGTTAATTATCATTTCTGTATTTAATATTTTTCTGGGAGTACTAGCCAATGGAATTAAAGAGAAATTGTGACTATTTGATAATAACTCCCCTTCCCACTGAGTATATGTTTA
Source organism: Molossus molossus (assembly GCF_014108415.1). Classification (NCBI taxonomy): domain Eukaryota; kingdom Metazoa; phylum Chordata; class Mammalia; order Chiroptera; family Molossidae; genus Molossus; species Molossus molossus. The sequence continues at coordinate 30,213,045 of NW_023425347.1, read as the reverse complement.
CTCCATTGTATGCCAAATGCCAAGCTCAATATGTATTCACTTATTTAATTAAATGAATGAGTAATAGCCACCAGTGTCAAGCACTGCATTGAATACTTTATTTAAATTTTATTTAATATTCTCACTTTAGAGTCCAGTTTTAAAGCTGTGGAAACTGAGACTCAGAGATCAGGAGCTAGTAAATGATACTGAGGTAGGTGGGAGATCCAAAGAATTATAAGTAAATCTTAGAGCTTACTGTCTACTAAAAGCTGAATAAATGCTTTAAGTGAACATAGGAAACATTAACACGCTTTTCGTGCATAGTTATTGCAGTGTTGATATTTCATCTGATATACCATGTGCTATTTTAATGTATTAATGTACCACTATTTTAGTATAATGCAGTTATTTTGCCATTTAAAAAAATCAATCATTAGCATCTTGAGATATGCCCAGCTAGTTATAACACTCTACATCAGAATTTCAGACTAAACAGAGGTCACTTTTCTATAACTCCATAATTTTCAAGAGGAAGAAGAAAATAATTGATAAAGCATAGCTCTATAGAACATATAACTGTAATTTCATTCACAGACTTTCTGAATAAGTAGAATATGAACATGAAAGTACTGAAAATGATAATAGGTCACTGTGTTGGAACCCTCATCGCTCCACGCTGATAAGGATCTATAGCTTTTAGTTCAAAACAGCATTCTTGGTTTGGTCATTATCTCCTTATCAGCGTGGAGCGATGAGGAGATAATGACCAAACCAAGAATGCTGTTTTGAACTAAAAGCTATAGATCCTTATCAGTAAAAAAGATTTTATTTATTTTATTTTATTAAAATTTTTTTTTTTTGGTATGTGCCCCTAGCGTACCACCGGCCAGAGTGGTAAAAAAGATTTTAGTTCCTGTTAAAACAAAAGACTGTTCAAAAGATTTTCTCAGAAGTTTGCAAGTAATGAGATTACTTGAAGGGTAGAGGTTAAGAGGAAAATAGGTGGTGTTAGCTTGCAATGGTCTCCTAACTGCTCCCTTCAGACATAGTGTATTAGCATATACTGGAAAACTTTGCCTGAGAATATGCACAATAAAAATGATGCTGTTAGGCCCTGGCCGGTTTGGCTCAGCGGTTAGAGTGTCGGCCTGCAGTCCAGAGAGACCTGGGTTCGGTTTCCGCTAAGGGCATGTACCTCGGTTGCAGATTATCCCCAGCCCTGGTTGTGTCGTGTGGGTGGCAACCACTGGATATGTCCCATTCATGTAGATGTCCCCCTCCCCACCTCTATCTGAACAAAAAATGGAAAAATGTCCTCTGGTGAGGATAAAAAAAAATGCTGTTAGGTCTTTCAGTGGAAGATTACTTAAAAAAAAAGAAAAGAAAAGATTAAATGAGCCTGGCTTGTGTGGTTCAGTGGATTGAGCTTTAGTCCCATGAACTGAGAGTTCTGGGTTCGATTCTCAGTCAGGTCACATGCCCAGATTGCGTGCTTAGTCCCCAGTAGGGGGCGTGCAGGAGGCAGCAAATTGATGTAGCTCTCTCACATTGACGTTTCTATTCTTTCTCCCTTACTCTCTCTGAAAAATCAACAAAAACATTTTTAAAAAAGGTTAAATGAAATTTTATTTTATTTTCAGGTTTTGTAATTGTCCATCAATTTAGTTCATTTTAGACTATTTTATCACATATGCTAGATTATGTTAAAATAATTGTTTCACATTCATATTTTATAAATTTTTATTTGTATTTGCTATTTTAATATATTTAATTATATATTTATAATGTCTATTTTAAATATTTTACGATTTTTAAAAAGTAGTTATAAATTCTGAACAATTTAAAATACTGTTATTGAAACTGATGTTTCAAAATTAAATGAAGTAAATGCCAAAATAAATAGTAATGGTATTAAAATTAGTATATTTGTATTAAATGAAGTAAACAAAGGAAAGTGTACATATTCAAGTAGAATATGTACATATTCTAGAAATAGAAATAGAAAGTGTACATATTCATTCCATACACTCTTGTAGGTGTGATAAATTTTGCAATAAAAGAAAATTGAATACTTAAAAAATGCACTGTATAAACTATTCTTTAGATTTAGGTATTCAGAGAAAAGAGAACTTAAGTGAATTCAGTTATTTTAGAAGAATATGGAATAAGAGTTAAAAATTTGCCATCTTTTTGAAAATATTTTATATCAAGCTTTATATATGGTCTATTCTTTAGAAATTTGTAGCTTAAAAAACCCCTTCTAGCCCTGGCTGGTTTGGTTCAGCGGTTAGAGCGTCGGCCTGCGGTCCTGAGAGACCCGGGTTCGGTTCCCGCTAAGGGCATGTGCCTCGGTTGCAGTTTGTCCCCGTCCCTGGTCGGTTGTGCGGGTGGCAGCCACTCGATGTGTTCCTTTCGCATCGATGTTTCTCTCTCTCTCTCTGTTCCTCTCTCTCCCTCCCACTCTACCTGAACAAAAAAACAAAAACAAAAAACCTTCTAGTATGACTTATCAAAGAACTACATAGTGAAATTATTTCAGAAATTAACCAAATGTTTTTCTTTTTAAAAAGGTGACCACTTTTTAAGAAGATAGTCTCTCTATTGAACTTAGAAGGGCATTTGCTAACAGCAAAAGAGTCATGCTCTTGTATCCCACAGGGTCTTATCACTAGTCAGTAATACATGTTTTGTTCAATAGAATTTGTAGACTGGCAACACATAGGATTTCTATACTTATGTATCATATAATTTGATTGACAAAGATAGAATTTGATAGCCACTTCTGTTACTTTTTTAGAATGAACAGTATGGACTTAGGTGATATTATCCTTTTTGATCTTGGCTGATTTTAACAGAGTGTTGAAAAGTTATTTTTTTATCTCTCTTCCTGCTTTTGATTGTGTACTTCCTTCTTCCTGGAATGCCATTCTCTCTTGCTTCTACGAGTCTATATTCTATTTATCTTTCATGACCCAGTTTAAAATTTATCTATTAACATATTCAGTAGTGAAAGATTGAAAGCTTTTCCTCTAACAGCAACACAAGGATGCCTGCTCTCATCACTTCTATTCAGCATAGTGTTTGGGGGTTCTAGCCAGAGCAATTATGCAAGAAATGAAATAAAAGATACGCACATCTGAAAGTGTCTGCTGAGCACAAAAGGGTCAGGAGGCTTTGGCTAGAAATACATGATAAAGATTTGTTTAAGCGTCCTCGGATTTACAGATCGGGGGACAACTAGACAATACCCAAAGTGTTTCAAAGAAGAAAGAAAAGCTGAGAGTTTTTATAGTAAAAGTTACATTCTTCAGAAGAAATCAGCCCTGCATTCTTAGTCCTTGGATTAGTTCATAATGGTAATCAGCCAGATGTCAGAATGACAGATGTTAGGCGATCTGACTACGTGAACATTTTTTTCTGAGTTCTTCAGAGGGTTGTTAGAAGATTATTTGTTGGATTTATATATGTGTTTATCTCCGGCACAACTGAAAAGTTAAAAAGTTTAACTTCTCAGGCTCATTAAAGCAAGAATGGAGTCATTTTTTCACGGCTAGGCCTACTTAATTTTAATAATTTAGCAGCTTGACCATAATGCCTCAATTTTATTTCTTCAGTCTTTTCTCACATGGAAGAAGTAAAATTATCTTTTTTTTTTTAATATATTTTTTTCTTTATTGATTTGAGAGGGAGAGAGATAAAAACATTTATGAGAGAGAACATTGATTGGCTGCCTCCTGCTTGCCCCCACTGGGGATTGGGCCCACAACCTGGGCATGTGCCCTGCCCGGGAATCAAACTGGTGATCTCTTGGTGCATGGGTCGATGCTCAGCCACTGAGTCACACTGGCTGGGCAAAATTATCTTTTTGCAGATGATGTAGTCTTATAGGTAAGAAACACTGACAAGTACACAAGAAAACTTTTAGAATTAACAAATTAAGTAAAACTTTAGGGTACAAAATCAACATGCAAAAATCAATTGGGTTTTTAATACACCAACAATGAACAATCTGAAAGGAAATTAAGAAAACAATCCTGTTTATAATGGCATCAAAAATAATAAAATACTTGGGGATAGATGACCAAGGAGGTGAAAGACTTATCTATTGAAAACTACAAACACTGCTGAAAGGAAGAAGACACAAATAAATGGGAAGATATCCATGGTCATGGTTTGAAAGACTTAATATTGTTAAGAGGTGATCTACAGCCCTGACCAGTTTGGCTCAGCCGTGGATCGAACCGTTAGAGCATCGGCCCATGGACCAAAAAGTTGTAGGTTCAATTTCTAGTCAAGGGCATGTACCTTGGTTGTGGTTTGGTCCCCAGCCCTGGTTGGGGTCATGTGGGAGGCAACCAATCAGTTTCTTTCTCTCGCTTTAACTCTCACTCTGTCTGAAGATAAATGGAAAAATAACCTTGGGTGAGGATTAAAAAAAAATGATATGATCTATAGATTCAATGTAATTTAAAATCCCAATGAAATTTTTTGCAGAATAGAAAAAAATTAGTTCTAAAATTCATGTTGATCCCCAAGGGACACAGAATAGCCAAAATAATCTTGGAGAAAAAAAAAAAAGGAACATAGTTGGAGAGTTACTTTTTCTGATGTCAGACTTATTACAAAGCTACACAGTATGGTACACAACAGAAAGCACAGACTAAACTCTTACATATGTGATCAAATGATTTTGAACAAAGGCACCAAGACCATTTAATGGAATATTCTCAAATAATGGTGCTGGGAAAACTGGATATTCACATGTAAAACAATGAAGATGACCTTTACCTTCAACATGTATAAAAATTAACTCAAAAATTGAAAAAAAAAAAAAAATTAAGGAAGTGCAAAAAAAAAAAAAAAATTGAAATGAACAATGAACCAAAGATCTAAATGTAATAGCTAAAATTATAAAACTCTTAAAACAAGGGGAAAGTTTCATGGCATTAGATTTGGCAGTGATTTCTTGTGTTTGACACCAAAAGGGCAGCCCACAAAGAAACTAAATAAATTGGGCTTTAAATAAGTAAATTTAAATAAAAATTTTAAATCTTTATGCATTAAAGGACACTATAATATATTCAAAAGGCAACTCACAGAATGGGAGAAATATTTGCAAGTCATATATCTGAATAGGTACTAGCATCCAGCATATATAAATAATTTCTCAACAACAGAAAACCAAACTTGACCTGTTAAGAAGTGGGCAAGGGCCCCGGCCAGTTTGGCTCAGAGGGTTAGAGCTTTGGCTTGCAGAACAAAAAGTCTTGGGTTCAATTTTTGGTCAAGGGCACATACCTTGGTGGCAGATTTGATCTGACTCCAGTAGGGGTCCTGTGGGAAGCAACCAATTGATGTCTGTCAGTCTTTCTCTCTCTTCTGCCCCCCCCCCCCCCCTTCAAATCAATGGAAAAATATCCTTGGGTGAGGATTAAAAAAAAAAAGGTGGGCAAGGAACTTGCATGGACATTTCTTCAAAGAAGATACACAATCAATAAGCACATGAAAAGATGTTCAAGATCACTAATCATTACAGAAGTGTAAATCAAAACGACAGTGAGACCAATTCATTCCCATTAGGGTGGCTGTAAGAAAAACAAAGTAACAAGTGTTGGTAAGGATGTGGAGAAATTGGAACCCTTGTGGGTAGTTGATGGGAATGTAAAATGATACAGCCACTGCAAAAAACAGAATGTTGGTTCCTGAAAAATTACCTATAGAATACTGTGTATGATCCAGCAAGTTCACTCCTGGGTATATACCCAAAAGAATTCAAAGCAGGGTTTTGAAGAGATGTTTGTACATCTGTGTCCATAGCATTATTCATAATAGCAAGGAGATAAAAGCAACAGTGTCTGTCCATTGACAGATGAATGGATAAGCACAATGGTATGCACATACAACAGAATATTATGCAGCCTTAAAAGGGAAGAAAATTCTGACATATGCTACAATATGGGAAAACCTCGAGGACATTATACTAAGTGAAATAACCCAGTCACAAAAAGAAATAAAATACTGTATGATTCCGCTTATGTATGAGGCACCCAGAGCAGTCATGTGCCAATCAGTGATGGACCACATTTTAAATGATTTTCTCGTAAGATTATAATGGAGCTGCATTTTCTGTAAGAAATAGGAGGGTATATGATTGAGGAGAAATCTTTTTTCTCTGACTGTAGAAGTATCTTTGGGGCTTGGGAATTGATACCCTCTCACTCAGAGCACCTCAATTTTGAGTGCACAGAGTACATCCCATTCAGCCACTGACCTGTTTCATCACAGAGGAGCCTGTCCCACCAGCACTACATATTCACAGGGTGCTACAGCCCTTCCAGATCTAGTGTAATGCCCTTCAGAGTACACTGCTATAAACTTTGTTGAGGACTTAAGATCCTGTAAGGACACAGGTCCCCAGGAGCTACCTTAAGTATTAAGTGCCACTTCCACTGTAGTAAAAGCTTTCTCTGGCAGTGCAGAGCCTGTCTGTCACTGTGCTTTGGGAGTATTTTCAGGTTGTAATGATATAAAGCATAGAGAAGTTTTATTTTTTTCCATCAATTCGATGCTAGAGAGAGAGAGAGCTTTCTGCCAGATAGGATTAATGGAACCAAAAGCAAATTTCGAAGGTCAAGATAAGTGATTCCTCAGTTCTATACCCTCTCCAGGTTTAACAACCCCCCATCCCCCCGTAAATGAATAACCCACAAGTTCCTTAATTTGACCACTGTTCAGTATGCAATAGCCAAAACCACATTGCTATGACAACCCCCTATATTCCTTTATGTCTCCATCTTTTTTCTTCTTTTTTTAAAAATCCTCACCTAAGGATATTTTTCCAGTTTCCTTCAGATAGAGTTGGAAGGGGGGAGGGAGAGGGAGGGAGGGAGGGAGGGAGGAAGGAAGGAAGGAAGGAAGGAAGGAAGGAAGGAAGACTGATATGAGAGAGACACATCTGATTGGTTGCCTCCTGCATGACTCGGCCCAGGGCCGAGGACCGAGAACCGAACTGTAACCGAGGTAAGTGCCCTTAACTGTAGTCGAACCCACAACTCTTTGGTCTGAGGGCCAGTGCTATAACCACTGAGCCAAGTCGGCCAGGGTGCCATCTTGATTTCTTATTCCTGCTGATCATCAGACCCTCCCTCCCTCTGACTATCACTGTTATGGTTGTCTACACCATATCCAGCCAGTTGCTTCTCCGTTTTTCCAATGTCTGGCCCACATCCCTGTGCATGGAGCAGTGTTGACAGTTTCAGTGTTCTGACCCTATTGGAAGGAGGCAGGGGCAGGGCTTGTGGGACAGTGTTTATAAAGTAATGTCTTGCCCTGGCCAGTTGGGTTTAGCAGAGCGTCAGCCTGTGGTCCAGAGACCCGGTTTTGGTTCCCACTAAGGGCGTGTACCTCGGTTGCAGTTTGTCCCCGGCCCTGCCTGGTTGGGTTGTGCGGGTGGCAGCCACTCGATGTGTCCCTTTCATGTTGATGTTTCTCTCGCTCTCTCTTCCTCTCTCCCCTCCCACTCTATCTGAACAAAAAAAATGGAAAAATGTCCTCAGGTAAGGATAAAAGAAAAAAAAATAATGTCTTAGGCCTTCACATTCGTTCACCACTCATACTTACCCAGAGCAACTTCTAGTCCTGCAAGCTCCATTCATGGTAAGTGCCCTATACAGGTATACCATTTTTTTAAATCTTTTTTGTTTTTGTTTTTTGTTTTTTTGCATTTATCTTGGGATAGAGTGGGAGGGAGAGAGGGAGGAAGAGAGAGAGAAACATTCATGTGAAAGAGACACATCGACTGGTCGCCACCCACCCGACCCCAACCGGGGCTGGGGACAAACTGCAACTGAGGTACGTGCCCTTAGTGGGAACCAAACCTGGGACTCTCTGGTTCACAGCCTGATGCTCTAACTGCTGAACCATACTGGCCAGGGCTTTATCCTTTTTTTTTGTTAATTCTCACCTGAGGATATTTTTCCATTGATTTTTAGATAGGGAGGGAGGGAGAGAGAGAGAGAGAGAAACACCCATGTAGAGAAATACATCAGTTGGTTGCCTTCCACATGACCCACACTGGGGCTGGGGATCGAACCTATAACCCAGGTATATGCCATTGACTAGGAATCAGACTTGCAACCCTTCAGTCTATTGGCCAATAATCTAACTTCTGAGCCAAACTCATCAGGGCTTAGTTTTTAAGTCTTTTACACTGTATTTTTACTGTACATTTTCTATTTTAAGATATACTTAGATATGTAATACTTACCATTGTGTTATAATTGCCTGATGTATTCAATACAATAACTGCTGCACAGATTTGTAGCCTGGGAGCAGTAGGCTGTACCATATAACCTAGGTGTGTAGTAGGCTATATCATTTAGGTTTATGTAAGTGCACTATATATGATGTTTGCACAATGATGAAGTCATCTAACGACACATTTCTCAGAACATATGCCTATCTTTTTTTTTTTTTATCCTCATCCGAGGACATTTTTCCATTTTTTGTTCAAGTAGAGTGGGAGGGGGAGAGAGGAACAGAGAGAGAGAAACATTGATGTGAAAGGAACACATCAAGTGGCTGCCACCCACACAACCAACCAGGGCCGGGGACAAACTGCAACTGAGGTACGCGCCCTTAGTGGGAACCGAACCCGGGTCTCTCAGGACCGCAGGCCGACACTCTAACCGCTGAGCCAAACCGGCCAGGGCCATATTCCTATCTTTAAGCAACATGTGACTGTAGTCAAAATTACAGACAGAAAGTAGAATGGTATTTATTTGCCAGGGGCTGAAGGGAGGAGAGCATGAGTTATTTTTTAATAGGTACAGAGTTTCAGTTTTACAAGATGTAAAGAATTGTGGAAATAGATAGTCATTATGGTTGCACAACAGTGTGAATGTATTCATTGTCACTGAACTATACTCTTGAAAATGGTTAAAGATGGTAAATTTTGTTATGTATATTTCATTACAATTTTAAAATGATAGTTAATAAATGAAACCTCTATAGTTTAAAAATGTTTAAAACGGAAAAAAATCTTGGGCTTAAATCTGTGGACTTAATCAACCTCAGTAACTGTGTAATGCTGTGTTTATTTATTTATTTAATCCTCACCCGAGGACATTTTTCCTTTTTTTTTTTTTTTTTTTTTTTATTATTATTTGTTTGTTCAGATAGAGTAGGAGGGAGAGAGAGGAAGAGAGAGACAGAGAAACATTGATGTGAAAGGTACACATCGAGTGGCTGCCACCTGCACAACCCAACCAGAGCAGGGGACAAACTGCAACTGAGATATGTGCCCTTAGTGGGAACTGAACCCGGGTCTCTCTGGACCACAGGCTGATCCTCTAACCGCTGAGTCAAACCGGCCAGGGCTGTAATGCTGTGTTTAGAAATATCTTTGTTTTATTGTAGCTTCTTAGTTGGAATTATACGACTATTTAATTTCTACTTTATAAAAGAGTGAATAATTTGGAATAGCAAGTTTAATTTTTTTATTTCAGAGTTTTAGCTTATTTTTAATGAATTTAAAGATACCTTTACACACCTATAGTAGAACTCCAGTCTTGACTTCAAATTCTTTTTTTTTTTTAGCACATTCAATAAAACCCTGCTATAATGTGACAAGATACAAAAATTTTAATCACATAAGATGCAGTGTAAAGTTAGTGAAAATGTTATTTTGTTTATTATACTGTCAGAAAAAGCAGAAAAGGTCTGGCCTGTGTGGCTCAGCTGTTTAGCATTGACCCATGCACTAAGAGGTCACCGGTTGGATTCCCGATCAGTACACATGCCCAGGTTGTGGGCCTGATCCCCGGTGCATGGCATGCAGGAGGTGACCAGTCGATGTTCTCTCTCATCGATGTTTCTATCTCTTTCTCCCTCTCACTTCCTCTCTCTCTCAAATCAGTAAAGGAAAACAAACAAACAAACAAACAAACAAAATAAAAAGCAGAAAAGTAGAGATGGTGAAGAATTGCACCTAATGGACACATCACTGAAGAGAGAAGGTACCAGATTCTGTGTTCCTTCATTCCTATCTTAGTCTCTGACGGACTTGAGCTTATTGCTTTTTTGAGAATAAGAGCAAGGCAGAGGACAGGAAGCTATTACATTGTATTCAAATTTGTATACCCTCTCTTTTGCAACTTTGCTTTCATATAGTGACAGTATGTTTGTTAGCCTTATTAGAAACATAATATAAAAAGTATCCTTTGTTCAGAGCCAGGACTTTGTTCCCAAAGATTTAAGTTAAATTTGTTGTAGTTAGAGAAATTTCAGCTGTGTTAATTTGGGTTCTCTGAGAAGTAGCCACCCAAGTGGGACTAAACATTTAAGAAATCCATTAGAGGAATACCGGTGAGAGGAAATAGGGAGTGAACCAGAGACAGCAAAAGCTGTAAGACCACAAGCCAAGTCTGACTTAGATGGAGGAAGAGAGGGATGAAGGAAGGAAGATCGAGCAGGAGTAGTTTAGGTTGCAGTGAAATTTTAAGGAGAGTTTGGTAAGGCTTTTGGGGACTTCTTGAGCCAAATTAAGTTGTCAGAAGAGTCCTTGGACTCCCTGAACCAGATCTGTCTTTGTGTCCCTGACTTTCTTAGTCATTGTGTGGGAGTAGTTTCAGCCCTCCTCAGCTCTGCTCCCTGTGGTTAGAAATTTGAGAGGCATATTTTCATAGCCTCACCATCATCTTCTTATAAGTTATTATTTATTTTATCCTCACCGGAGGACATTTTTTTGTTCAGATAGAGTGGGAGGGAGAGGGGGGGGGAGAGGGGATGTGAAAGGTACGAGTGGCTGCCACCTGCACGACCCAACCAGGGCTGGGGACAAACTGCAACCGAGGTACATGCCCTTAGAGGAAACCGAACCCGGGTCTCTCTGGACTGCAGGCCAGCGCTCTGACAGTTGAGCCAAACCTGCCAGGGCTATAAGTTATTTTTTATTCTTTATGTGGAATCTATTTTGACCTGCTAAATCATTGCCTTTAAAAGACATGGTGAGGGCCCTGGCCTGTTTGGCTCAGCTGTTGGAGTGTTGGCCTGCGGACCAGAGAGTCCCGGGTTCAGTTCCCGTTAGGGGCACGTACCAAAAAAACAAAAACAAAAACAAAAACATGGCGGGGGCAGGGCGCAGGATCGGGAAGAGGGTGTCAGTGGGGGAAAACTGAGAAATATCTGTAACAAAAATAAATTAATAAAAATATAGCCTAAGCCCAGCTGGTGTGGCTCAGTGGTTGAGCGTCAGCCCATGTACCAAGAAGTTGCCGGTTCGATTCCTGGTCCCCAGGTTGTGGGCCCAGTCCCCAATGGGGGCATGCAGGAGGTGGCCAGTTGATGTTCTCTCTCATTGATGTTTCTGTCTGTCTCTCCCTCTCCCTTCCTCTCTCTCTAAAATCAATAAAGAAAAAAAATTTACACACACATATATGGCCTAAGACATAATTTATACAATAAAAAAATAAATAAAAGACATGGCTCTATTAATTAAGACCTTTTGTGTATTCATTTATAAACCATACTTGGAAGAGTTGAAGAATGGTATTTTGTGTTGTCATGTATTTGGTGCTTATTAATTTATTTTAACTTTTTTTTTCTTTATTGATTTTAGGGAGGGAAAGAGAGAAACATCGAGGAGAGAGAACAAAGATTGGCTGCCTGCTGCATGCCCCCCACTGGGGATTGGGCCCACAACCTGGGCATGTGCCCTGATGGGGAATCAAACCAGCAACCTCTTGAGCCCCATTGGCCATGGGATGCTTATTGATTTAAATTATGAATGCAAAAGAGGGAGGCAGACTCCCCCCCCCCCCCAAAACCTCTAACACCTTCTATATTTTTATTCTCAACTAATGATCTTGTTCCTTATTTTACTAAAAAGAATAAAATGGGTCACAAGAGACTTTCTGAAAGCTACCACCACCACATCTATCAAACTGCCTAAATCTGTACCCACCTACTCTGCCATTTCACCTGTTACTATAACTGAACTACCCATACTCTTAGCAAAGGTCAGCCCCTTCACTGATGCATGCATCTCCTCTCACCTGCTTAGTGCTCACTGTTCCAATTTTCTCCTCTTTCCTTCTACATTATCAATGTTTTTCTTTCATTTGTATCATTTTCATTAGCATAGAATAAAGCCAACCCACACTTTGACTGCACTTCTCTCTGTAGTTGTCGTCCTATTTGTCTCCTATACTTTAAAGCAAAACACCTTGGAAGTGGTGTCTATAGTCACTATAATTTCTCTCTTTCTAATTTGGACCCACTTCAGTTAAGCTTTTGCTCTCATTACTTCAACAAAACTATTCTTGTTAATGTTGTTAAAGATTTGCTTATTGCTAACTCCAATCCTTTTAGTCCTCATCTTACTTTCAGTAGTACTTGACAAAAATCACTTTTTTTCTCCTTAAATTAATACATTATTCATTTGGCTTCCAAGACACTACTTTTCTGGTTTTACTTGTACCTCATTGTTCACTTCTCCTCAAAGTCCTTTGCTGGTTCCTCCTCAATACCTTGACTTCTAAATGTTGGTGTGTAACAGATATAACTGGGACAGCATCCAGATCATGTTTCACCATCTATCTTCAAGGGGGGCTGCTTCCATGGAATTCTGGACATATGTATTTAACTTCTACTCAACAAATCTATCTGGATGTCTTAAGGATTATCGGAAACTCAACTGTCTAAACTGAAAACTTTTGTCTTCCCCTCAACCAAACTTGTGCACTTAATTGCCCCACTTTAGTTCAGAGTAATTTTATTCTAGTTAATGGCATGCAAAATTTATGTCTCACTTTCATTCACAATCCACACTCAAAACATCAGAAAATTTTGTTGACACTCCCTTCAGAATATATCCAAAATCTTAACCACTTTTCACCACTCGGCTTCCTTCACCCTAGATCCTAGCCAACCTGATCTGTGATCTGGATAATTGCAATAGCCTTCCCAAAATATCTCCCTTGCCTTGAGTCAGTTTTTTTTTTTTTTTTCTTTTTTCTTTTCATTAATCAATGTAGAAGTCAGAGAGATCTGTTTAAAAAACAAAGTCAGATTATGTCGGGCTCAAAATCCTCCAATGTTTTCATCTCACTCAGGGTTAAAGTGGAGGTCCTTATGGTGGAAGATGAGACATGTGTTGTCTGTTTACCTACTTCACACACCTCCATGTCAACTTCTGCTACTCCTGCCTCTGCTCACTCAGCTGTAGCTCGCTAGTGAGCTGCTTATTCTTCCTGGAATACATCAAGCATATGCAGGCTTAGGGTCTTAAAACAGCTAAATTTGAAAATGCACTAGTTCTTCAGGTAAGCAAAAGCACTACGGATGGGTGTGAACAGTTCATCCAAAGTAATAGGCAGGAAGGAAGAATAAAAGTACATAGATGTTTCTGGTAAAAGCAGAGTTGGAGAATGCAGAATTCTCTTCTTTAGTGAAGTAGGAAAGCAAGATTGTTAGTTGAGAGTGAGGTGGATAGAAAGTGGTGTACATTTAAAATGAAGGTATGAGATAGTTGGCTAGGGTAATGGGATAGTGAATAGGTTCAGGCTGAGTAGCATTAAAGCCTGTTAGGTTAATAGGCACACATTTTAAAGTATGACCAGTCAGCATGGTTCATCTGTCCTATCTTTCCTTTCATCTTTCCTTCCTTCATCCCTCCCTCTGTTTCTTGTCACCTTCAGCAGCATGGGAAATGGTTGGTGAACAGTTAAATATAAAACTAGGGTTGAAATTTGGTAGAGTAAGAGAGGTCAAGGACAGTGAGGCTATTTGCAGGAAGCAATTATAATGATGCCTCATGAATCTAAGATGCTTAAAGATGGAAATGAAGACAAGAAGGGTGATAGTAATAATGTGTCAGGATCAATGGATCGAGGTCTCTGGAGGGTCAAAAATTTTTTGGATTTGGGGTATTGGAGTGAGTGAGTTGACACAGAGCTAGCCATCTAAGAATGAGATTCTTGGAATTTATTGGAAGGAGGGGGTCTTGTAGTTACTGCTAATGACAGTAGAGATGACCAGTGGAATGAGTTGCTGAGGTAGAGTAGAGGAGAAGGTCATGGGGAGAGAAGTAAAAAAATATGCAGTAGGGTGTTGATTGGAAGGAGCAGCTGGATATGAAGTCATTAAGAGTTTAATTTAGAATAATTAAAATTTTAATTAAAAGTGAGTACAAATTGGGACTTCCGGTCAAGATGGCGGCGTAGGTAAATGTGGTATCACGTCCTCCCACAACCACATCAAAGTTACCACTAAACTACAGAACAATCATCATTCAAAGCCACCTGAATTTACGCTGAAAGGAAGTCCTACAACTACGAAATTAAAGGAGAAGCTGCATCCAGACTGGTAGGAGGGGCAGAGGCGCGACGGGCTGGTCCCACACCCACGTGTGGCAGATAAAAATTAGGAGGATACCTCAGCTGGGAATGTCCTCCCTGAGGTCTGAGGGGGTCCTTATCCCACACCCAGGTGCCCCACTCAGGGTTGCAGTGCCAGGAAGAGAAGTCCCCATCACTTCTGGCTGGAAAAACCAGTAGTAACTGACGCTCAGGGAGGCTGAGGTGGCTGGAGCCCCAGGCAGCTCCTTAAAGGGCCTGTGCATTGACTTACTCGGACTTGCTCCCTCTAAGCTCAGAGGGGATGCATCTCGAGGGGCACCAGAGACATACAGAGAAGAACTGAGCTGTTTGGCATTGAAGCGAGGGCTGGAGAGGGGGCTTTCTCCTGGACAGATCTGTTTTCAGAGGTCCTTGTTCCTTTGGTGAGCTCTTCCCTGGGGTGGCAGACAGCCACCATACCTGGGACTCCAGCAATTTGGCTCACACTGTTTGCCCTGCCCTGGTGATTCCCTTAGGCCTTGCTTCACCCAACTTTTAGGCCCACCCAAGCTATTGCCAGTTGTGTAACCATAGGATTGGGCTGTCTTGGATCCTGCGTCAAGTTTTCCTAAATTCTTTCAAACAAACAGCATCTGGTCTCAGCTAGCCCCATATCTCTTGTTAAGTAATACATAGAAACAAACACAGGGCGGCAGCCAAAATGAAGAGACAAAGAAACAGGTCCCAAATGAAAGAACAACAGAACTTCAGGAAAAGAACTAAACAAAATGGAAATAAGTGACCTAACAGATGCTGAGTTCAAAACACTGCTTATAAGGATGCTCAGTGAACTTAGTGAGAACCTCAGTGAACTCAGTGAGGGCCTCAAGAGCATAAAGAAAAAAAGCAGTCAGAAATGAAGGAGACACTAACTGAAATAAAGAATAATTTACACAGATTCAATAGTAGAGTAGGTAAAGCCAAGAAGCAAACCATCGATTTGGAATATAAGGAAGCAAAAAACACCCAATCAGAACAGCAAAAAGAAAAAAAGAATCCAAAAAATGAGGATAGTGTAAGGAGCCTCTGGGACAACTTCAAGCGTGCCAACATTCGCATCTTGGGGGTGCCAGAAGGAGAAGAGAGAGAACAAGAAATCGAAAACCTATGTGAAACAATAATGGCAGAAAACTTTCCTAACTTGGTGAAGGAAACACAAGTCCAGGAAGCACAGAGAGTCCCAAACAAGATGAACCCCAAGAGACCCACACCAAGACACATCATCATCAAAATATGAAAGGTTCAGGACAAAGAGAGAATCTTAAAAACAGCAAGAGAAAAGCAGTTAATTTCTTACAAGGGAGCCCCCATAAGACTGTTGGCTGATTTCTCAAAAGAAACTTTGCAGACCAGAAGGGAGTGGCAAGAAATATTCAGAGTGATGAAAAGCAAGAACCCACAACCAAGATTACTCTATCCTGCAAAGCGATGGCCATATAAAGAGTTTCCCAGACAAGGAAAAGCTCAAGGAGTTCATCACCACCAAACCATTATTATATGAAATGTTGAAGTTTCTTGAAGAAAAAGATAAAAAATATGAACAAACAAAATGGCAATGAATATATATCGACAATTGAATCTACAAACAAAATGAACAAGCAGAACAGAAACATTCTCATAGATACAGAGAACATTTTGTTGGTTGCTAGATGGGAGGGGAGTTGGGGCGATGGGTGGAAAAGATGAAGGGATTAAGAAGCTCAAATTGGTTGCTAGACTGACAAACCTCAAAGGGAAGGAGGATTGGGGGGGTGGGAAGAAATAAACCAAAGAACTTATATGCATATGTGCATAACCAATGGACATAGACAACAGTGTGGGGAAAGGCAGGAAGGGGGTGGGAGTGGGGAGGATCAATGGGGGAAAAATGAGGAACATCTGTAATACATTCAACGATAAAGATAAGTTAAAATAAAAAAAGATTAAAAGCTATAAAGTGAGTTTTTTAAATATACAAGTTTGCATTTATCTTTAAGAAAATAATAAAACCATGAGGAAACATGCAAATAATTAAGTTGATTTTTTTTTTTTTTTAATACTTAAAATTATCCTCTATTTACTTTGGGAGTTGCTATTGTTGACCCTGAATTAGATAAATTGATGTCTTAGCTCCATGAAACTTAAACGCAGAGGAAGTTTCTATGGTCCTGTATGAATCAAAGAATGAGAAAAGTCATTTGTGCTAGATCTTAAAAATATTTTTGGCAGAACTTTGGTATTCAGAAGTGCTGGAAAACTTTGGTAGAAAAGCAGAGCCATAGAGTAAGACCAAACTAGGACAACAAAGTCATTATTCTAATTTTTAGTGAAGACAGTCTTTTTTCAAACAGTTGTGACCCTTGGTGCTTTACCAAAAATACTTTATTGGGACTTTATTTGGGTGCAAGGCTGTGTCAAAGTAATTAGACAAAGATTGAATATTAAATAGTGACTTGTAAAAAAATTATAGCATTAGAAACATGTTTTTGTTGATTTTTGTTTTTTAGGTTTTTTTTTTATTAATTAATTTTTGTTACAGATGTTTCTCCTTTTTCCCCCACTGATTTCCCCCTCCCCGATTTTTGTTTTTTAAGAGGAAGGGTAAGGGAGAGAAACATCAGTGTGAGAGAGAAACATCAATCAGCCGCCTCCTGCACTCCCCTGGGGTGGAGCCCAGAGCCCTGGGCATGTACCCTGACCAGGAATCAAACATTTTGGCGCCTGGGACAACGGTCAACCAACTGAGCCACACTGGGCAAGGGCTTTGTAACATTTTGTGATACATAAAATAGTTATTTTTATGCCAGCTTTAATTATTTTTAAAATGCCAGCTTAAAGTTAAAATGTTTTTCTTGTGTTCCCAAATGAATAAGGTAAAATAACTTTAAACACTTTCTGAATTTAAAAAACAATTCTAAAAGAATCAGAAAGTAAGAGCTTTCTTAAATTGAAATATGAGACGATAAAATGGGAAATATATTTCATAGAAGCTGTGGTTTGAATGAATGTGTTGGAAAAGGAAGTGAGGGAATAATTAAGGCAAGGAAATGGAAGAGGTTGGACTCAGTAATCCAGAATAAATTCATAGAAATAAGAGCAATGGGAAAGGCAGAGAGAATAGAGTGAGAATAAGTTGCCTATTTTGATGACTTAATGTTCTTATTTATTTCTAATCCATAGATGGTTTCAGAATACTGCTTATTTTCTTTTTCTCTTTTTAAAAAAACATGTTTTTATTGATTTCAGAGAGAGGAAGGGAGAGGGAGAGCGAGAGAAAAACATCGATAATGAGGGAAACAAACATTGGCTACCTTCTGCATGCCCCCACTGGGCACCTAGCTGAAAACCCAGGCATGTGCTCAGACCTAAATTGAACCAGGGACCTCCTGGTGCATAGGTTGATGCTCAACCCCTAAGGGGCACTGGCTGGACAAAATACTGCTTATTTTCACTTTAGTTTGTCTTGAGTCTTTCCCTGACATTTTTCTATAGTCCAAGGTATTTGCTGCCATGGAGTAGGAAGAAGTGAGATTTCAGGCTTTGAAACTAAAGGGATTGGAGGGTATTACCTTTGAAAACCTAAGGTTTTAATGATTTTGATTCTTATTTTTTATTTAAGAGCCTTCTGCTTTATTTTGTGATAGTAAAAATTATTCCTCAGTCTCCAGGCATCTTCTCTTCATGCTACTGGAGTTGTAATTTTGATCACTAACGATATGGGCCCTAAAGAAAGGCTGCATGACTTCTTTTTTAAAAAAATATTAATTTAATTTTATTTTTTCCAACACTATTTATCCCCTCTATTCCCTCTTCTACCTCCACCTCTCCCCCAATCAACACACTGTTGTCCATGTCCCTGAGTTTGCTCTCTTTTGTTTTCTCCTTTTTTTGCTCAATCCCTCCACCACCATCCCCAACAATTCCCCTGAATGCCATTCTTATCAAGAATGTTGTAAAGAGAGTTTAAGCATTAAGTGTGTGTTTGATTTAGGCAATTTCTAGTTTTGAGATTTTTAATTTATTCCTTTACCAAAGCTCCCCAGTAACTAACAGTTATTTTCAGCCTTATATTCTTTTTTTCTTTATATATTTATATATATATTTATTCCTCACCCAAGGATATTTTCACATTTATCATTAGGTACAGTGGGAGGGAGGGAGAGAGAGAGAGAGAAACATGATGTGGTAGAGGCACATCAACTGGTTCTTCCTGCCAGGGCCGGGAAGAACCTCAACTGAGGTATGTGCCCCTGACTGGAATTGAACCTGCGACTCATTGGCCCACAGGTGGACACTCTACCCACTGAGCAACCGGCCAGGGCTCTTTTTATATTTTTATTGAATTTATTAGGATGACATTGATTAATAAAATCATATAGGTTTCAGGTGCACATTACAGAATCAGCTTTATATTTCTCTCCTGGTGGAAGATATTTTTGATAGTGGTATTCATAACAGTTATTCATTTGGATACTAAAAATATAAAACTGACCGTAATTTTAAGAGATAATTTATTTAGCCCCCACCTCATTTTGGTTGCTAGCCTGCTATGGGCATATCACTTAAGCATTCTGGCCATCAGCTTCCGTATTTATAAAATGAAGGGTCTGGAACTGTTATTTACTAGTAAACATTAATTACTAAGTTTACTTATCAATAATGATGTGTTGTAGTAGGACAAAAAATAAATTTGAAGTCAAAACATTTGAATTTCTTAATTTCAGTAACTTGGTTTCCTTATTTGTAAAATGCCTTATCGAGAGTTTTGTAAGTGATATCTGCTAATATACATTAAAACACTTTGTAAATTCAAAAGTACTATACAGATAGAATTGTTCTTCATCAGCCTTGTATGTGCTAGGCAGTATGATGAAGTTCATCTAGTTTTAACATTTATTAAATTAACAAATCCCATAAAAATCCCCAAATCACTGCGTACAAATCATTACTATTTGAGTGATTGTTTGGAAACGTATATAAAATGAAAAATAAACTTATACTTATCTAATATTTCTTGGATTCAGAGTAGTGAGACAAATTTTATGATGAAGCTCTTTTGCAGTTTCAGAATTGACCTGTTTTTGTCAAGTTCTGCTTAGAGAAAAAATAAAATATCTAGTAAAATTACAAAATTTTTTTTTTTTTTTTTTTTTTTTATCCTCACCCGAGGATATTTTTCCATTTTTTGTACAGATAGAGTGGGAGGGAGAGAGAGGAAAGGAGAGAGAGAGAAACATGGATGTGAAGGGACACATCGAGTGACTGCCACCCGCACGACCAACCAGGGCCGGGGACAAACTGCAACCGAAGTACGTGCCCTTAGCGGGAACCGAACCCGGGTCTCTCCAGACCGCAGGCCGACGCTCTAACCGCTGAGCCAAACTGGCCAGGGCAAAATTACAAAATTTAAAATTAACATTTGTTCACTGAATATTTTAACATTTCAAGTATGAATCTTGTGTCACTTACTATTCTGCCTGTTTTTACTTATAGGAATAATGCTACATAAGTTCTTCTACTCACTTCCTTTCAACATTTAAATTACTCACTTTGGCCCTGGCCCATGTGGCTCATTTGGTTGGAGTGTCATCCCATACACCAAACACCGAAAGGTTGCAGGGTCTATTTCTGGTCAGAGCACATGCCCAGGTTTCCGGTTTGATCTCCGGTCTGGGTGAGTCGGGGAGGCAACTAATCGGTGTTTTCTCTCTCACATTGATGTTTCTCTCTCTCCTCTGCTTCCCCTCTCTCAAAAAAAAAGAAAGAAAGAAAGAAAGAAAGAAAATTACTCACTTTGAATGTTTAGAATTTGTGATATTTATAGTGTTTCCTAATATATAATTCATATGTCTAGTTAAAAATCTAGATAATGTTATCCAGTGGGTTAAATAAACTTGATCTTAAAAATGTTTCCTCTGTATTTTAAATGTCAGAACATTAAGTCTATATTTGACATAAATTCTTATTTGCAATATTATTTGTGGATTTACTGTTTCAGGCAAAAAATAATTTACAATATGGCTATGCAATATGATAGTATTTAAAATTTGTTTCAAGACTTCTGTCTTTTAGAGGTACCTTCCCCACACCCCCAAGTTGGATTTTGTTTTTCCAAAGCGATTACAAAGCAGAGAACTTTGCTTCACTTGTAGTCAAATGTGTATATTTTGCCTTTATACTGCCTTTTGGTGCTGATTGCTGTTTTTCAGTTGGGTTTTATTTAAGATCTATTTTCTTAAAAAAGTATGTTAAAACCTTAGTCAAATATAATTAACTCAATTACTGGGCTTCTCTAATGTTTTCTACTTGTACAGTTGTTCAGTGATATTTTTGAATATTTTAAAAATCAACATTAAAAATTAAGAATTAGGGTACAGACTGACAACCCTCAGAAGAGGATGTGGTGGTGGGAGGGAAGAGGTAAACCCCAGAACTTATATGCAAGTACGCATAACAAATGGACATGGACAACAAAGCCAGGGATGGGGTGGGGGAAATGGGGAGGACGGTGTCAATGGGGAAAAAAAGGAGAAACTTTCATCTGTAACAACAACAACAAAAGAATTATATCCAAAGAAACTTTATTGCTGGTAACTTAACCTCCAGTAACTAAAAAAATAAAATTGGACTATACTTTCTCAATATTTTGATTAGTTGAGTTTTTATATATTTGGTGTGGCAACCAACTTTAAAAATACTTTTTGGAGAGTTAATATATAGATACAGTTTAAGGTTCTGTTCAGTGGAATTATACCATGAATGACTTTGAGTATTGGAAAAATAGGAATGACAGACTGACATACATACATACATACATTTATTTATTTATTTATTTATTTATTTATTTATTTATTTATTTATTTATTTATTTATTTATTTTGTTAATCCTCACCCAACAGTATTTTTCTATTGATTTTTTAGAGTGGAATGGAGGGCGAGGGGGGAGAAAGAGAGGGAAACATCGATATGAGATAGACAACAATTGGTTGCCTCCCACACACACCCTGCCTAGGACAGGGTATAGAACCTATGGCACAGATATGTGCCCTTGACTGGAAATCGAACCCATGAGCCACACCAGCCAGGGCTGACATTTAATTTTTTAAAATAGTCTGATACAGATCTTATATATCAAATTCTTCAAATGACTTAATTTTTTTGGATATAATCCTGAAAGAGTTTGAAGTAGACCTAGGAAATTATGTGAATTTGGAGCAATATATCCTTAATTAAATTTGGAAGGTGATTAACTTAAATAGAAAACCGGAATTCTATTTGTGTACAAGAGAAGGATAAAGTTAAAAAAAAAACAGTAAGGGTAGAGAGGACTTGATATAGATCAGATAATGGATAATGCATAATTTAAAGCAGGGGTCTTAGAAGGAGATCACACAAGATGATCCACTGAAATGAGGAGAAAAGAGCTTAGAACTTTGATTTATATATGTTATCTAAAAATAAGAAATGTGACACTTGTATTTTAAATATGAATTGACACTGGAGTCTTATCTTTGACTTAAACTTTCCTGTAAAGATAACCATTGATTAAATATAATTTTATAATGTGAACATTGACAAGCAATAGGAAATGGCTAGCCTGATGCTTCTCATTTTAATATGTTTGAGAAAATATAAACACTGTTTATTCAAAGAAAATACATGCAATGGCTGTATAATCATTTGGACTGGAGGTGGGCTTCCCCCAAGAAATTATTGAGAATTTAATTTAAAATATGATCACTGATCTGTTACTGTCAGTAATGAAACTTGCCCTGAATGTATTTTGTGTCCTGTGATATCAAATAATAATAATACGAAGCTATCATAGTTGGCAAGAGTGTGAAAAATAAAACCCAGATCATGCATCTGCAGTCTCTTAGTGATGTTTAAAATCATATGATAACCACCCAGGAGGTGTGGCTTAGTGGATTGATTGTTGTCCCATGGACTGAGAGGTCCCTGTCAATTCCTGGTTAGGGCACTTGCCCAGGTTGCAGGCTCCATCCCCAGTAGGGGGCGTGTAGGAGGCAGCCAATCAGTGTTTATCTCACATCCATGTTTCTCTCTCTCTCTCCCTTCTTCTCTATAAAAAATCAATAAAAACATATTTAGACCTCGCTGATTTGTCTGAGTGGTTAGAGCCTCGGCCCGCTGACTGAAGGGTCACGGGTTCAATTCCAGTCAAGGGCATGTACCTCCCTTGCGGTTGGCCCCGGTCAGGGTCGTGAGGGAGGCAACCAATCCATGTGCTCTCACACTGATCTCTCTGTCTCTCTCTTTCTCTCCCCCCTTCCTCCCTTCCATCCTCCTTCCCTCCCTCTCTATCTGAAGATAAATGGAAAAATATCCTCCTGTGAGGGTTTAAAAAAAAAATCAAGACTATTTTAAATTTTACTGAATTTATTGATGTTTAGAAGTTTCCTCCTCCCCCTTATTATGTTAAATATAGAGAACATAAAACTTACCACTTTAAGTGTACATTTCAGTGGCATTAAGTGTATTCATAGTGTTGGGCAGTCATCACCACCATTCAGCTCCAGAGCATCTTTCATCTTCTCAAATGGAAATTCTACCCATTAAACAGTGACTCTCCATTCTCTCCTCCCCTCAGCCCTTGGGAATGACATTTTTACTTTCTATCTCTATGTATTTGACCACTCTAGGTACTTCAGATGAATGGAATCATAGTATTTGTCCTTTGTGATTGGATTATTTCACTTAGCATTTCTTCAGGGTTCATCCATGTTGCAGCATGTGTCAGAATATTCCTTCTATGGTTGAGTAATATTTCATTGTTACCTGCATACCACATTTTGCTTATTCATTCATCTGTTGATGGACACATGGGTTGCTTTTACCTTTTGGTTATTGTGAATAATATTGCTATGAACATCAGTGTCCTGGAATCCTCTTGAAATTTCAGACTTACTGATGAAAGACAGCATGTTATTAGAAATACATTTGCTCTTTTGTTGTAAAAGTAGTGACATATGTATAACAACATGGTGACAAACTAATGCTCTGTAATGGATAACACCCCTTAAAGAAATGTTTTTTAGCCCTGGCCGGTTTGGCTCAGCGGTTAGAGCATCGGCCTGCGGTCCGGAGAGACCCAGGTTCAGTTCCCGCTAAGGGCACGTGCCTCGGTTGCAGTTTGTCCCTGGCTCTGGTTGGTTGTGCGGGTGGCAACCACTCGATGTGTTCCTTTCACATCGATGATTCTCTCTCTCTCTCTCTGTTCCTCTCTCTCCCTCCCACTCTACCTGAACAAAAAATGGAAAAATGTCCTCGGGTGAGGATGATTTAAAAAAAAAAAAGAAATTTTTTTTAGGGAAAATTAAATGTTGAAAATTTGCTATACAGTTTGATTAACGTACAGATGTTTCTAGCATCTCACCTTGCAATATTTTCTAGATTCTGTTTCAGTAATGAAGTATATTTAGAACTTTTTCTGTGAACCACTAAAGGAAAGTTGTGTTGAAGAATATTTATTCTCAACAGTAAATGACTTAAACAGTGTTTTGTGGGGGAAAAAAAATCATGTAATAACCATGAAGATAATCATGTAAAAACCATGTAATAACTAGCAGTACACTGACTGGAATTTTTAGAAGGAAATAGGGATATGGTTGCAATTTATTCATGTCATCATTTATAGGTAAACAAAGAAAGTTAAAGCCAAAAGTCTAGAGACTATTACAGCATATTTTTATTATGGTTAACTTTATAAAAGTAATTTTAAAAATATACTAGATAGACTTTTTATAGTATTTCCAAATGAAACAGAGAGGGACCATTGAATATCTTTGTTTCACACAGGTTTGCTCTTTATCTCCTGTTTCAAATTTGTTGACTTTAATGATTGTTAGTAATACACTTTCCTAGCAGGTATTTTTGAGAAAATTTAATCTGTCTCTTCAAGATAAAAGGGAAATTTTAATAGTGAGTGAATAGCTGCTTTTCCAAAGAAACTTGAGCTATGGAGGAGAAAGCATTTTGATGATGAATGTTTGGAAATACATACAGCATTATATAATTTTGCTGAAATGATGTGTGTCCCCTACAAATATAATATCTACACACTTATAACACTTGAAAACAGAAATGTTTTACTTGTTTTAAAGTTAATCTATTAGAATTCTCCAGAGAAATAGAACCAGCAGGATGTGTGTGTGTGTGTGTGTGTGTGTGTGTGTAAATAAATAGATAGATATTGATTTATAAAGATTGGGTCACACAGTTTTGCAAACTTGACAAATCTAAACTCTGCAATGTAGGTCCAGGGAAGAGTTGCGTTCTAAAGATAATCAGCTGGCAGTATTGCTTATTGCATGGGGAAGGTCAGTCTTTGTTCTAGTAAGGCCTTCAACCGATTGGATGAGGCCCACCCACATTATGGAGGGTAATCTGCTTTATTCCAAATTCACCAATTTGAATATTAATATCATCCAAAAAAAATGCCTTCACAGAAACATCCAGGATAATATTTGACTAGGTATCTGGACAGTATGGCCCAGCCAAATTGGCACATAAAATCATATCACAGTCAGTTTTAATAGAGTTTGAACCTGTTTGTTAAAAATGTAAAGATAAGCCCGACCAGTGTTGCCCAATGGTTGAGCATCAACCCATGGACCAAGAGGTCACTGGTTCAATTCCCAGTCAGGGCACATGCCCAGGTTGTGGGCCAAATCCCCAGTGGGGGGCATGCAGGAGGCAGCTAGTTGATGTTCTCTCTCATCAATGTTTCTTTCTCTTTCATTCCCTCTCCCTTTCTCTCTCTCTCAAAATCAAAGAAAAAAAAAGTAAAGATGAAATGTTTTCTTTTATTTTTTTTAATCTTTACCCGAGGATTTTTTTTTCTATTTATCTTCAGATAGAGTGGGAGGGAGGGAAGGAGGGAGCGGGAGCGGGAGCGAGAGCGAAAGAGAAAGAGAGAAACAGAAACATCAATGTGAGAGGAACACATTGACTGGTTGCCTCCCAACCAGGGCCAGGGACAAACCACAACCGAGGTACGTGCTCTTGACTGGAATTAAACCCGTGACTCATTGGTCCACGGACCGATGCTCTAACCACTGAGCAAACCGGCCAGGGCTGTTTTCTGATTAGTTTGTAAAAATCACAGACTGACATCAAGGACATTTATTAGCATATATTAATATAAACAAATTTTAATATAAACCTTTGCATATTGGTAGATGAGGTTGGTAAAAGAATGGGAAAATACAGTTAACAGTGAACTTTTTCCATGTAGCTCTTTATATTTTTGTAAGGTGTCATTTGTTTCCCCAGCTATGACAGCCATTAGAAACGAAATGTCCCAGTTTAGAACCAAGGCATCAGTTTGTTTTGCCTTTAGATATTAAACCAAGATTTTAGAAATAATGAGTCATTCATATTCAAGTCATTGCTCTCACTAAAATTGTTAATATTTTATTTTAAAAATTTTAGAGAGAGGAAGGGAGAGGGAGAAAGAGATAGAAACAGAAACGTCGATGAGAGAGAACACTGATTGCCCACCTCCTGCATGCCTCCCCCCTACTGGGGATTGGGCTCACAACCTGGGCACGTGCCCTGGCTAGGAATTAAACCAGCGACCTCTTGGTGCATGTCAATGCTCAACTACTGAGTCCCATCAGCCAGGCAAATCATTAACATTTTAAAAGGCTTTTGTTTGTTTGTTAAATAAGTAAAAATACTGTTTAAAGATAATATTTACTTCATTTCTTTTTAAAATTTCTATTTTTTGGTGGATTTTATAATTACATAATATAATAGTATAGTGTGTATAATTCAGAAATATACATATAATAAAATTATTTTTTCATATTTTACTGATGAGGGAGTGGTTTGTAATAAAAATTTGGAGAGTTCATCTAGAAGATAAATATACAAAATATGGTAAGAAGATGATGGCAAGAAACTGAAGCATTTTGGAAAAATGAAGGATGATTAACTTCAGACCATTTTTTTTCAACTTTAAAAAAATGTTTTGTTTTTTTGTTTGTTTGTTTTTTTTTTAGAGAGGAAGGGAAAGAGAGAAACATCGATGTGAGAGAGGAACATTGATTGGCTGCCTCCTGAACCCCCGCACTTCCCCTCCCCCCCACTGGGGATTGAGCCTGCAACCTGGGCATGTGCCCTGACCTAGAATTGAACCAGGACCTCTCAGTCCATGGCACAGCGTTTAATCCACTGAGCCACACCAGCCAGGCTTTTGCAATATTTTTTGTTGAGAGTTTTTAAATTTGAAAGGGAGCTCCAATTTATAATGGGACATATTACCAATATACCAATTAAGTTTACTGAGCAGTACATTCTCTTGCAGTTTTCAAGACTACATAGGAAGCCAAATGATAATGGAAGAGTTGCATGAAAGACTAGAATTAAAGTGGTAATATTAAACTATGATAGGCAGGTGAATTGTATTTCTGCTGTTTAGAGAGAATTTACTTGTACCAGTAGAATTTTAAAATGATTTAAGGAAATAGGGATAAGGGAAAGAGATAAAAAGCAAAGACTTGGAAATTAATTTATAAATAACAAATGTGATTAAACTGTGGGTGATTTAGGAAAGAAAAGCAGCAAGAATATAGAAAGATCATTTGAATATTTTATCAGTGTCGTAGACTTGAGATATAGGAGAGGGTGAGAGCACCCATTTATTAGTCAATTTGGAGATTATTTTTAAGGCATAGGAAATGATGGTTTTTCAAGCAGAAGGGAATAGTTTTTGAGAATTGAAAAAGTCTTTTAGGACAATGTATTCGTTAGTATTGTGTGTATTGTATTTCAGAACACTTAAGGACTTCACCATAATCCTATTGAGGTAGTTGATGGTACTCCCATTTTAAGATGGAAAGAGTTCAGAAACAGCCTTGGTAACTTGCCCAAGGGTCAGACATCTGGTAATTGCAGAGCCCAGAATATGAACCTATTTAATATTTGATTCTATCCAACTAAACAAATCTTTATTGAGTGCCTGCTGTGGTGTCAGGCATGTATGGTGCTTATGCCTTGCCAACTCAGAGTTGAGTAATACATGGTGTCTGCCGTCAGTATAGTACGGCAAGTGAATAAGATTGTAATTTTGGTGGAGTCTTGGGACCCAGACAAAGACCACTTATTCCAGTCTGTGAGTTTAAGGCCATTTTCTGGAGGACAGAGTGTCTGAACTGAATCTCAAAGGAGGAGTAAGAGTGCAAAAAGGTGCCGAGGGGAGGATGTTGCAGCCAGGGAGAACCACCTATGTAAAGGCCTTCAGACATTAAGTAGCATGATTTATGCTGAGGAACTGATTTCTGTCTAGGTCTTAAAGGATGCCGTGGGTGGGGACAAGCAGAAGAGCCTAGGTTTTTCCTTTTATGCCTCACTGCCTCTCTGAACAGATATTAGAAGCTAGTTAAAGCATTTGTGAATAAAATTAGACTTTTAAATGTGTTTTTACCTTCCTTTTCTAGGATCAGTTCGACAGCTTAGATAAGCATACGCAATGGGGAATTGACTTCTTGGAAAGATATGCCAAATTTGTTAAAGAGAGGATAGAAATTGAACAGAACTATGCAAAACAATTGAGGTAAGTTACTTTTTTTTTTTTTTCCAATTCTCAGAAGTGAAATTACATGTTAAAATAGTTGGGTGTTAGGTCTTTGTGATATACTAGAGATCAAATTCTGTTTTTCATTGAAGTAGATTGAATTAGGTAACTGGCTTGTTTTAGTGATCCATTTAAATCATAAGTAGCTTTCATTTCAGAAAGATACTTAAAATCCTAAAACCAGGAAGCTAAATGCCAGGAAAAAGAAATGCCTGTACTTTACATTTTTATTCCTTTGTAGTTTTTTGCTTTAGTAACCTTTCTGAATCGTTGAAGATTTCTTCAGTTTCTCATTTTTTTAGAGTTTCTATGACTTAGAAATTGAGTGTGCTGACTTGAGTTTCTTTCTGTCAAAAATCATAATATATTATTGATGAAAGTGATTTTGGAATATGTCTTGGAAGATAAAATTTTAAAGGGAAGGGTTTAGTCTTAAAACAAATGGAATTAATCTAGAAATTTTGTTCAAGCAGAAGATCGTTGTTAGACCACAGCCTGACAAGTAGTTTTTCTGGAACTTATTTAATAAAAGTGGTACTTGAAGTCTTAAGACTAGACACAAATCAATATAAGGTTCTAGGGATAGGGATTAAGATTCTGTATATTGTGCCCTGGCCGGTTTGCTCAGTGGTTGGAGCTTTGACCTGCGGACCAGAGTCCTGGGATCGGTTCTCGCTAGGGGCACGTACCAAAAAAAAAAAGATTCTGTATATTGCAAATGACAGAAAATCCAGCCTAAACAGGCACACATGACTAAGCGTTCCAGGCTTGTTTGATTCTGGAATCAAATGTGTCCAGTCTCCATTTCTGGATTCTGCTTCCCCTTGTTGCCTTTGTCCTCAGGTTCCGTTCCATCCTTTCTGCCTTCTTAGCTCTAGATTTCATATTTTTATGCTCTTAAATTCTGGGCAAGAATTAAGGTTTTCTCTATTGTGCGTTTGGGGAAGGAGAGAGGATAGGAAAGAAGGAAGGAAGTGAAGAAAGGGAGAGTAAGGTAATAGAAGGAAAGCAGAATGCAAGCTTGTATCAGCCTCTTTCTCCAGAAGTCCCAGCAAAGGTCTCCTTTTGTCATGCTGACCCTGTTTAGGTTATATGCTTATCCTGAACGATTCACTGAGGTGAGAGTAATTAGAATGACTTATAGCTAATGATGGGGGAGGGGTGGTCATCCAAAAGAAATTTAAGGTAGTGGATTGCAGAAGGAGGGGGTGATGGTTGCATGATAAACCACATGTGTCCACTACAATAATAGTGGTTTATACAATCAACTGACTGGATATAGGGATGGAATTAGACAAGTATAATTAATATATTATGTATAATATTTTTATAAAGATGCACACACTATTATGACATTTACTGAAAGGGGTATCATGCTAATTTCCTCATCTATTTTTGTCTTTTTTTTTTTTTAAAGCAAGTATTTCCCACTTGAGAATATAAAGAGAGAACCTGTTAATATATTAATAATAATAGTGATGATATTTCACCTCTCCAAAAGTTACAATCTGGGAACTTTACCACTCAAGGATCTAGCAGTATTAAGGACCCCTGAGAAGTTAAAATAGCCATCAGTATTGTATTCACATGTAAACAACAACAAAAATTTCCTCATTTAAGTTTTTTTTTTTAATCCTCACCTGAGGACATTTTTCCATTTTTTTGTTCAGATAGAGTGGGAAGGAGAGAGAGGAAGAGAGAGAGACATCGACGTGAAAGGGACACATTGAGTGGCTGCCTCCCGCACAACCCAACCAGGGTGGGGGACAAACTGCAACTGAGGTACGTGTGCCCTTAGCAGGAACCTAACCCCAGTCGCTCTGGACCGCAGGCTGACGCTCTAACTGCTGAGCCAAATTGGCCAGGGCCCTCATTTGAGTTTTAATTTGATCACAAATCCAGCATATTAAATCTCTGGATTCCAAGTTTTCTAGTAGAAGTGAGGAGAGGAAATGCTATAGAAAATATAGTGATGGCATTGTGAAATGACAGACAAAGGAAAAGATTAAAATATTATAATAAACAGATTTTTAAAAGTTTCTGGTGTAAAATTACCTTTCAGTAAGGGAATGATGAAAAATACCATGGAATATGGAGTTTAAATACATGAGGTGTTCAGCGCACTTAAACAGCTATTTAATCCATTACTGTAAAAAACAAGTTGTAGAACTGAGTGTATTGCAAATCTCTTTGCTTACTCAAGTTTGGGTATACAGTTATGCATACAATTTGTATGTATTCTCAAGAGATCCAGAAGGATACAGCCAAATTGTTTTATAGCAGTTATCCCCTGGAGAATGGAGTGGGGATGGTAAGGGAAGGAACTTTTTTATTTACAGTTTATAATTATTGAAGTCTTTTCAACAATTGTGTATTATTTTTATAGTTTAAAACACTTGTTTTTAAGCAAAAAATGTGGTATACTTCAAAAGAGAATCTTATAACAAATTATAAAATAAAAATTGGTAATTTGTAAGGTAAAACTTGAGCAATCTGGAATATGGGCTTCAAGGGTTTCAGGATGGCCAACATTTTACCAAAATAACAGGACTGATCAAAAGGCAGACTTGTTGCCTTTGTCTCTGTTTTGTGACTGATAATAATCATTATAATTTTTACTTACTTGCAAAAAGAGATTTGAACACCAGTTAATTGAAGCAAAGATGGCTGGAACCTGCAATTATATTACATGAAAAATATTATTCTGCAGTGAGAAAGTAGAGTTTATTATGTACAGATCTCTAGATCAGTGATTTGTATCCTAACAATGGCTCTCACTTGCAGTGATTCTTAACAAGGGTAGGGTTATTGGAAGACGTCGAGGAATTTCAGTAAGGACTAGTTGGGAAGACACGTGTGTATATATATATATATTGTGTGTGTATATATATATATATATATATAACTTTAAACCACCCATTCCCTGCCCTTTATATTGAGATTTGCTGCTTCAGATTAATACTTAGTAAATGATTGAATTGTCAGCTGCTCTTTATAATACCTGTTTTGTCCAAAGGGAAGAGGTTTGCCTTGTTTATTTCCTCTTCTTTAATGAAAACATTCTTTTGATTAACTCCCTCCTGTTTATGCTACTGCA
Source organism: Molossus molossus (assembly GCF_014108415.1). Classification (NCBI taxonomy): domain Eukaryota; kingdom Metazoa; phylum Chordata; class Mammalia; order Chiroptera; family Molossidae; genus Molossus; species Molossus molossus. The sequence continues at coordinate 30,181,991 of NW_023425347.1, read as the reverse complement.
GAGGACAATTTCTTTCATAGCAGGCATCTTTTTTCCCTCCTAAACAAAACTATATTCAGTATGTTAACCATTTATATTTTAAACATACAGGGTGGGGCAAACATAGGTTTACAGTTGTGAGTACGTGAAATAGTTTATTCTTGTATTATTATTTATTAGTTACTGTATTATTTTCCATACAAACAGTTGTAAACCTACATTTGCCCCACCCTATATTGCAAGTTATTAAAGTTTTTCAGCCATTGGTACCCCCAGTTTATTTTCATCTCTTTTATTTGTCTGTTTTGATGGTTTTGGTTTAATTTTGTCTTGATTTTTGGTAGTGGTTTGAGGATGGGAATAAATAGAAAATAAAGCATCTAGTAATTTTTGAAGACATAGGTATAGTCAGTTGAGTCATGTCCATTTTGATGGATGATAAATGGTGATTTCAGATAACTTGGTAGGGTGTTTTATGTTTGTAGACATAAAAAACTGAATTCAGTTATTCTTTTAATAAACTTATATTTGTGTGGCAGAGATTAACTAAAATTTCTAAGTTAAAAAAATCAACTATATACATATTAGGTGAGTGTCATTTTATTTTTTGCTAGTAAAAATAACTATAGTGTTAAGTTCTAGCATAGAGATTACATGAAGTTATATTACCCTACTTCCACCTCAGACCATTTCATTTTGGTTCAAATGTGGCAGTGTGGTATACTAAGAGAAATAGATTGGACAGTAGGAAGCCTGAAAGCTACGCTTTTATTAACCAGAGAAGAAATCTCTCTAAATAACCCCCTTTTTTTCTCTTTTTAAAATTTTTTTTTTGCTCAGTCCCTCCACCTGCCCTCTCATCCCCTACCCCACCCCCACACCAACAGCTGTCAGCCTGTTCTCTATCTATGAGTCTGTCACTGTTTTGCTTGATAGTTCATTTTGTTAATCAGATTCCACATATGAGTGACATCATATGGTACTTGTCTTTCACTGACTGGCTTATTTTCACTTAGCATAATGCTTTCCAGGTCCATCTATGCTGTTGCAAAGGGTAAGAGTTCCTTCTTTTTTACAGCAAAGTAGTGTTCCATTATGTAAATACATCACAGCTTTTTTATCCACTCATCTACTGATAGACACTTAGGCTGCTTCCAGATATTGGCTATTGTTAGTAACACTGCAGTGAACGTAGGGGTGCATGTATTCTTTCAAATTAGTGTCTTGGGTTTCTTTGGATAAATTCCCAGAAGTGAAATTGCTGGGTCATAAGGCCAGTTTTATGTTTAATTTTTGGGGGTAACTATACTGCTTTCCACAGTTGCTATACCAGTCTGCACTCCCACCAACAGTGTATGAGGTTTCCCTTTTCTCTACATCCTCACCAACACTGGTTGGTTGTTGATTTATTGATGACAGCCATTTTGACAGGTGTGAGGTGATATCTCATTGTGGTGTTTTTTATTTTTTAAGATAGAATGGAAGGGAGGGAGGGAGACAGAGAGAGAAAAAGAGAGATAGATGTGAGAGAGACACATCGATTGGTTGCCTCCCACACAACCCCAACCATGGCCGGGATTGAACCTACAACCCAGATATGTGCCCTTGATGGGGAATGAAACCCAAGACCCTTTAGTCCACAGGCCAACGCTCTAACTGCTTAGCCACACCGGCTGGGCTCTCATTGTAATTTTATTTTGCATTTCTCTGATGATTATTGATGTTGAGCATCCTTTCATATGTCTATTGGCCTATTTTGGAGAAATGTCTATTCAGGTGTTTTGCCCATTTTTAAATTTGATTGTTTATTTTTGGTGTTGAGTTTTATTAGTTCTTTATATATTTTGGAAACTAACCTCTTATCAGATATATCATTGGTGAATATGTTCTCCCATCCAGTGGTTTGTCTTTTGATTTTGTTGATAGTTTCTTTTGCTGTGAGAAAACATTTTAGTTTGATGTAGTCACATTTCTTTTTTTTCTTTTGTTTCCTTTGCCTGAGGAAATATATCAGAAAAATATTGCTACGAGAAATGTCTTGAGATTTTGCTGCCTATGTTTTCTTTTTAAAAAATTTTTTTTCTTTATTGATTTTAGAGAGAAAGGGAGAGGGAAAGAGAGAGAGAAACATGGATGAGAGAGAACATTGATTGGCCACTGCATACCCTCCACTGGGGATTTGGCCCACAACCTGGGCATGTGCCCTGACTGGGAATCGAACCGGCAACCGAGTGTCGAGTCGACACTCAATCACTGAGCCATGCCGGCCGGGCATGCCTATGTTTTCTTATAGAATTTTTATGGTTTAATAACATTTAAGTCTTTAATCCATTTTGAGTTTATTCTCGTGTGCGGTGTAAGAAGGTAGTCTAGTTTCACTTTTTTCCATGTATCTCTCCAATTTTCTCAACACTATTTTTTGAATAGACTATCATATACTTATAAAGCAATTATTGATAGGTTTGCATTCATTGCCTCTGTGTTCCTCTGTTTTTTGTTTTCTTTCGTCATCATCTTTAATATTTCTTGGAATATGGAATACTGGTTTGGTGGTAATGAACTACTTTCTTTCGCTTGTTCTTGTCTGGGAAGCTCTTTATTTGTCCTTCAATTTTAAATGATAGTTTTGCTGGGTAAAGTAGTCTTTGTTGTAGGTTCATGCTTTTCATCACCGGGAGTATTTCTTGCCACTCCCTTCTGGCCTCAAATGTTTCTGTTGAGAAATCAGCTGACAGTCTTAATGAGAGCTCCCTTGTTGGTAACTAAGTGTCTTCTCTTAATGCTTTTAAGAGTCTCTTTTTGTCCTTAACCCTTGCCATTTTAATTATGATGTGTCTTGGTGGGGGCATCTTTGGGTTCATCTTGTTTGGGACTCTCTGCACTTCCTGAACTGGGGTGTCTATTTTCTTCGCCAGGGTAGGGAAGTTTTCATTCGTTATTCTTTCAAATAGGTTCTCAATCCCTTGTTTTCTCTCTTCTCTTTCTGGTACCCCTATGATGTGGATATTATTACATGTCATGTTGTCCCAAAGTTCCCTTAAACTATCCTCATTTTTTATTTACTTATTTTATTTTTTAAAATGATTTTTCTTTATTGATTTTAGAGAGAGAGGAAGGGAGAGAGAGATAGAAATGTTGATGAGAGACCATCAATTGGCTGCCTCCTGCATGACCCTGCTGGGGATTGGGCCCACAACCTGGGCATGTGCCCTGATTGGGAATTGAATCGGTGATCTCTTGTTGCATGGGTTGATGCTCAACCACTGAGCTACATCAGCTGGGTTCCTCATTTTTAAAAATTCTTTTTTCCCCCCCTGCTCTCATTGGGTGTTTTTTTTCCAACCTTGTCTTTCAAATCGCTGATTCAATCCTCTGCTTCATCCATCCTACTGTATATTTCTTGCAGTGTATTCTTCATTTCAGATGGGTTCTTTTTTATGGTTTCTATGTCCTTTTTCATGTGTTGAGCATCATTGTGACCATTACTTTGGAACTCTATATCTGATAAATTCCTTGCCTGCATTTCATTTTGCTCTTCTGGATATTTCTCTTGTTCTTTCATTTGGGGCCTGTTTCTTTGTCTCCCCGTTTTGGCTGCCTCTTTGTATATATCTGCTGTGACTTACAATCTTCATGGGGTGGCCTTATATAGTAGGTATCCTGTGTGATCCAGTGGTGCAGTCTCCTTGATGCCTGAGCTGGGTGCTCTAGGAATGTCCCTTGTGTGGGTTATGTGGCCCTTTCTGTTATAATTGAGTCTTCATTGCTATTAGCCTTTTGTTTGTGGGATTGACCCTCAGGCTGGCTGATTGTGAGGCTCAGCCCCAGCCACGGAGTGTGAGTTGCTGACCACATGAAGTGGATTTTGCCTCAGCAGGGTCTGATGCCTGCCACAATATCCCTTTGGATATTCTGCTTGTGAAGCTTATTGGATCGTGCTCTGATGTCTGAAGCTTGTCACTGGGTGTGTTGCTTCTGAGCCTCTTGGTAGGGACTCTGGAGTAAGCCAGTGTAAGATGCTGCCTATGACTGGTCCTTGATAACAGGTTTGCAGCTACAAGTGAACAAATTTGTGGCTGTCTGTTCTGGGGCTGGGTGTGCACAGGATGGACCAAACTGTGCACCAAGGCCCCAGGCCCCAGAGCAAGTCAGGAAAAGTTTCAAGACACCCTGATGAGATCCCCCTCTGGGTGTACTCCTCAGAGGGTAAGCAAGCTCCACAGCATGGGACTGTTGCTTTCCCCCAGGCTGATGCTGCAGGGAGAAGAGTGCTCCACCCAAGAAAGATGGCGTCTGCAGTATGGCAGAGTGATTCAGAATAGGGATCCTGCCAGCTCTTCCTTCAGCTCCCTCCCCAGAGCCACAATCATCTGACTGTACTCAAGTGACTCTAGTCTGCTTTGCCCTTCCTCTGCAGGTGCCCAGGGTGAATGGCTGCAAATGAGATTTAGTGCAGTGGCCCTTTAAGAGAGTGCCAGTGCCTCCAGCAACTTCTGCCTCTTCTTGGTGGAAAGAAACCCGGTTGCTTTTCACAGCCAGATGTTTATGTGGGCACCTCTTCCTAGCTCTGGTGCTTTGGGCTGGGGAGCCCAATTTGGGTTTTAGGGCTCATGCTTCTCAGTGGGAACCCCCTGCAGCTGAGATATCCCTTCAGAACCTCAGCTGCTGCCTGTGGGAGCGGGGCCAGCCCTTTTTGCATTTCTGCCCTTCCTACCAGTCTCAGTGTGGCTTCTTCTGTAAATCCTTGGTTATGAGACTTCTCTTCAGCTAATGTTCAGTTGGTTATTCAGAATGATTGTTCTAAAATTTAGTTGTAATTTCAGTTTGATTCTGGGAGTAGGTAAGTGTACCATCCACCTTTTCTGCTACCATCTCGGATCTCACTCTCTAAATACCTTTTTATCTTATGTTTAATTCTGTACCCTTGCCAAGCCTGGCAACATAGCCGGTACCTCTAGAGCTGAGTGAATATAAATTGAATGAGTAAATAATTGAATGAGCTGTGTTTTGGTTTAGTTTAGAAATTAGAATGTCTGCCCTTATGTTGTAGTTTTGACTAAGTATTGTTTTCTATCTGTACTAGCATTTGTGTGATACACAGTTGACTATTATTGCATCAGTTTACCTATATGAAGATTTTTTTCAATTGACCTCTGCAGTTCAAACCTCCATTGTTCAAGGGTCAGTGGTACATCACTGTGATGAGGTGGTGGTTCTACTAAAAGCTGTTCCAAATAGAGTAGTCTTAGATATAGAATAGTCTAAATAGTACCAGCCTTTATTTTCTGTTTAACCTTTACTTTTTCATGCTTCTTTATCAGAATTTTCTGTGTCCCTGTTAAGTCTCAGAAGAAGCCAGGGAGCTCATCTTTGTACTGACTTTCCAAAAATGGAGATTATTATTTTTTATTATTTGTTCCACCACTTTTAACTCTTTTTTGTTTTTTTAATAGGTTTTTATAGATTTTTTAGAGAGAGGGGAAGGGAGGGAGAGAAACATTGATCGCTGCCTTCTGCATGCCCCTACTGGAGATTGAGTCAGCAACCCAGGCATATGCCCTGCCCAGGAATTGAACCGGACCTCTCAGTCCATGGCATGATGCTCAATCCACTGAGCCACACCAGCTGGGTATTATTATTAACTTTTGACGGCTGTGGCCTCTCCTGAGTTTTTGATCAACTGTTTAATGTAGTAAACCGTAATAGCAGCATCTGGATACAGGCAGTAGGAACTATTCTCATATTTTGGGGTTCAGATTGAATTTCTTTAAAGAATTGGATTCTGTGGAAACTCTTTCATTCTCATTAGTTTCTATTACACTGTTACTGAGCCTGCCTGGGTACATATCTAGGTGTCCAAACCAGATGATTTATTGACTAAATAATTTTTGCCTCTTAATTCTGGAATACAATCCCCCTACTAAAATGTAAACTCCACAGAAAAAAGAGATATTTGTTTGTCCTGAGCACTATTTATTCCTAGCTTCTAGAACAATGCTTGACACAGAGCAGAGCAAGCACTTTTTTGTATATGCTTTTCTTCTCTGCATCTATGAGTCTGTTTCTGTATAAGTGAAAACATATAGTATTTGACTTTCTCTGACTTAACTTCACTTAACATAATACCCTCTAGGTCCATTCATGTTGTTAACAAATGGGAAAATTGTATTCTTTTTTATGGTTGAGTAATATTCCATTGCATATATGTACCACATTTTTATCCACTCGTCTGTTGATGGGCACTTGGGTTGTGTCCTTATCTTGACTACTGTAAATAACGCTGCGATGAACATATGGGTGCATATATTCTTTTAAATTAATGTTTTGGATTTCTTGGTATAAATTCCCAGAAGTAAAATCACTGGGTCTTCGGGCAGTTCCATTTCTAATTTTTTGAGGAAGCTTCATACTGTTTTCCCTAATAGGTGCACCAATCTGCATTCCCACCAACAGTGCACAAGGGTTCCCTTTTCTCTGTGTCCTTGCCAACATTTGTTGTTGAGTGTGAGGTGATAACTCATTGTGGTTTAGTTTGCATTTCTCTGATTATTGATGTTGAGCATCTTTTCATATGTCCTCTTTGGAGAAATGTCTATTCAGCTCTTCTGCCCATTTCAATTGGATTATTATTATTGATTATTGTTATTTTTTGGTGTTGAGTTGTATGCATTCTTCATAAATTTTGGGTAACACCCAAAATTTTACCAGATGTATCATTGGTGAATATCTTCTCCCAATCAGTAGGCTGTCTTTTCGTTTTGTGATTTGCTTTGCTGTTTCAAAACTTTTTTAGTTTGATATATGTATATATTGTTTTTTATATTAGGAAATTGAGTTATAGAGAGGTGAAGAAAGCTAGCTAGATTGAAATCTGGCTGCAGAGTCTGGACTCTTGGTGTTATTAATTATGCTGCCTCTCAGCATAGAGGCAATGAATAATTCTCAAGGATTTTTTTCCTATCACTAGAACCTAGTGTGACATAGACATTTTTGGATCTCTAAAGTATTTTACAATAGGAAAGAAAACGTTACTTAAAAACTTCCTTACATACTCTAACAAACATCTGTTTATAATGTGACATTAGACATTTGATTAAAATGTAAATTATGTTCTTCATCAATTTAGGTCTAGTTGCATGTTTTTCCATAAAGATAAGAACAGATTTAAAAATTGGTTAATACTTTAGAATACTTCTTGCTTTCTTTCAAGAAGATGTTTTTCTCACGAGGGAAGGTAAGAAAGAACCTTTTAAGAAGCCGTATTTATTTAAATTTCCTTCTTGAAGAGACATTAAGAATACCTCTGGGTGTTTTTAAAGCCTCATTTAGAAAGTATTCAGTTTTTAATTATGAGAATTCAAGATAAATACTTTTACTTTTATTATTCCTATAACCTGTTCTAAATTGGAGTTAGGGATAGCTTAATGTCACTTTACTTCTCTTAGTCTTGCCTTTAATATTCTTCTAACTCAATTAGATATTTTTTCTTGATTTATCAGAGGAGAGGAAACAGCATGGTAATTAGAGAACCTTTCTTTTTTTAAAATGTGTTTGAGTTGATTTTTTTTTTTCCCAGAGATAGAGGAATGGAGAGAGAGAGAGAGAGACATCAATCAGCTGCCTCCTGCACACCCTCCACTGGTGCTCGAACCTGAAACCTGGGCATATGCCCTGACCAGGAATCGAACCGGGGCCTTTCAGTTCATGGGATAATGTTAAGTCCATTGAGCCACACCAGTCAGGCTAGAGAACCTTTCTTTAATATCATAGAACTATATAATATGTTTGGATTGGACTTCATATAGTTATCAGAATATTTTAGCTGTTTGTTTTTTTCCTTCATTGGCATTCTTCTCCTCTCCTTGTACTTCTTGTGTGCCATAGAGCTCTGTTTTTTTCGCATTTTATTCTGTTTTACCTAGAAAGATTCCTCCCCACCCAAGTTAATTATGCACCAAACTACTAACCTACATTTTCAACAACTGGGTTTTTGAGTGTCATTTTCATTTTATATATGCTTCTGTCTCATTTAATCTTCACAAGAGTTGGATGATCTTTGTTGCCATTGTATTTTTTTTTCCACCTTATTTTTTTATTGATTAATTTTTGTTACAGATGTTTCTCCTTTTCCCCCCACTGATTCCCCCTCCCCCTCCCTCCCTGCCCTTTCCCCAGATTGTTGTACATGTCCACTGTTCATGCATACATGCACATAAGTTCTGTGGTTCATCCCTCCCCCACCTCCCCCCTCTTTAGGGAATTGTCATTCTGTACCCCGCTTCCGCGTCTCTGGGACTACCCCATTCCTCAAACTGTTATGTACATTATATTCCACAAATAAGTGAGATCATATGAAACTTGTCTTTCTCTGTTTGGCTTGTTTCACTTAGGATGATACTTTCAAGGTCCCTCCATGTAGTCTCAAAGGATAAGAGATCTTTCTTTCTTACCGCTGCGTAGTACTCCATTGTGTATATGTACCACAGCTTTTTGATCCATTCGTCTACTGATGGACACTTGGGCTGTTTCTAGATCTTAGCGATTGTAAATAGTGCTGCTACAAACATGGGGGTACATATATTCTTTCTGATTGGTGTTTTATGCTTCTTAGGGTATATTCCTAGAAGTGGGATCACTGGGTCAAATGGAAGATCAATTTTTAATTTTTTGAGGTGACACCATATTGTTTTCCATAGTGGCTGCATCAGTCTGCATTCCCACCAGCAGTGCACTAGAGTCCCCTTTTCTCCACACCCTCGCCAACACTTGTTGTTTGATGATTTGTTGATGGCGGCCATTCTGACAGGTGTGAGGTGATACCTCATTGTTGTTTTGATTTGCATCTCTCTGATGATTAGTGATGATGAGCATTTCTTCATATGTTTCTTAGCCATTTGTATGTCCTGTTTGGAGAGGTGTCTATTTAGTTCCTCTGCCCATTTTTTAATTGGATTCTTTGTCTTCCTTTTGTGGAGTTGAGCACTCTATATGTATTGGAAATTAACCCCTTATCTGATATATCATTGGCAATTATGCTCTCCCATACAGTGGGTAGCCTTTCTGTTTTGATGATTGTATCTTTCGCTGTGCAGAAGCGTTTGAGTTTGATGTAGTCCCATGTGTTCATTTTCTCTTTTGTTTCTATTGCCTTAGGTGATGTATCAGTAAAAATTCTGCTGCGTATGATGTCTGAAATTTTGTTGCCCACAGTCTCTTCTAGGATTTTTATGGATTCATGAGTTACATTTAAGTCTTTTATCCATTTTGAGTTTATTCTCGTGTAGGGTGTAAGTTGATGGTCTAGTTTCATTTTTCTGCAAGTAGCTGTCCAATTTTCCCAGCACCATTTATTAAAGAGGCTGTCCTTACTCCACTGTATGCTTTTGCCACCTTTGTCAAATATTAATTGAGCATATTGCCTTGGGTCCATTTCTGGGTTTTCAGTTCTGTTCCACTGGTCTATATACCTGTTCTTGTGCCAGCACCAGGCTGTTTTGATTATAGTGGCTTTGTAGTATAACCTGAAATCTGGTATTGTGATCCCTCCAACTTTGTTCTTCCTTTTCAAGATTGCTGTGGCTATTCGAGGCCTTTTTTGGTTCCATATGAACTTTTGAAGTAATTGTTCTAATTCTGTGAAGTATGCCGTTGGTATTTTGATGGGGATTGCGTTGAATCTATATATTGCTTTGGGTGCCATTGTATTTCTAAGACCTGTAAAGTATTCACCAGTAAATTGTGGAATGACTCAATCAGTGTACTCTATCATTTTACTAGTAGAGACACTCAAGCTCATCACCTTAACAAGAATCGCAAAGCCTATGCCTGATTTTTGTATATGTTTTTTTAGGTTAAATGTTGAAGCAGAACCCAACAAGTAAAACATAGAACTCTTAAGAAAGAAAATAATTTCTAACCAGTTGTGTCAAATATTTTGATAGAGAGTTTTCCACTGAAAAGGACTTAAAGACCATATTGTTTAAACAGCTAAAAATAATTATTTGGTTGTTAAATGGTGTTGGCTGTGTAGATCACTTAGTTAAGTTCTTAGTTCTTTCATAATGCTTTGAATGGTTTTGTTTCCAAGTTATTTATTTTTTTTGGTAGCCATTTCAATTGTGTAGCAATTAGTAAAATGAGGTAAAATGTTTATTTTATCATCTTATATGTATAAAATATAGGCAAATTAGACAGATTTAGCTGCTTTATTTGAATCAAGGACTATGAAGGTATTATATAGTTCTTTTTAAAAATCTATTATTTAGAAGGAAAATACAAGTTATCAGTTTGCAGAACAGAATTTCTCTGTTTCCTAGAACATACTTGAAAATATTCTTTTGAAAGATCTGCAGTTGCCTACAAACCACATTGTTATGCCTTTCACATCCTATGTAGCAGTGAATTGTTCCATATATTCTTTGGGTATAGACTAGAAAGCTGATACTCTATACATGCATCATCCCATTTACATCTTAGGTACAGTGTACCTTTTGACATGCTGAAGATAAGGCAAAACTAGGAACTGGCATTTAAGAAATGAGAATAGATGTTAACTTTGTTTACCTTCATGTCCATAAAAGCTTGTTTGGTTTTCTTCTAGATCTTTTTTGTTTGTTTGTTTATTTTTTTTGTGTGTGTGTGTTTTTTTAATCCTCACCCGAGGACATTTTTCCATTTTTTGTTCAGGTAGAGTGGGAGGGAGAGAAAGGAACAGAGAGAGAGAGAGAAACATCGATGCGAAAGGAACACATCGAGTGGCTGCCACCCGCACAACCGACCAGGGCCGGGGACAAACTGCAACCGAGGTATGCGCCCTTAGCGGGAACCGAACCCGGGTCTCTCAGGACCGCAGGCCGACGCTCTAACCGCTGAGCCAAACCGGCCAGGGCTCTTCTAGATCTTTTAGGCATAAATACATAAGTCCGCTTCTTGTCATATGTCTGTTCCAGCATCTGCCACTGGTAGAGATATAATAATTGAGGATGAAGCATGTCCCTTTGTGAAACAAACAATAATATTCAGAATTTGCTCTAATAGTACTTGTAGTAATCCCTTTAAAATTTTTTTTTATTAATTTATTTTTATTAAAGAGGTTTCTCTTTTCCCCCCATAGTAATCCCTTTTTAAAAATTTTAATTTTTTAAATTTGCAGTAAAATATATGTAACATTAAATTTACCTAGTGTGCATTTCAGCCATGATAAGTATGTTAATAATGTTACGCAACCAATCTCCAGAACTTAATCATTTTGAAAAACAAACTTTGTACCTATGAAATAACAAATTCCCATTTTCCTCTTCCTTCAGCCCCCAGCAATTCTACTTTCTGTCTTTATGAATTTGTCTGCTCAAGGTATCTCATAAGTGAAATCATACAGTATTATACAGTATTATTATTTGTGTGTGTGAGAGAGAGTATGTGTAATTGGCTTATTTCACTAAAAGTAATGTTGTAAGAGTTGATCCATGTTCGGGCATGTGTCAGAATTTCCTTTCTTTTTATTCCATTGTATGTATATAGCACTTTTTATTTATTCATCTGTTGATGGGCATTTGGGTTGTTTCTGCCTTTTGTCTATTGTGGATAATGATGCTGTGAACATGAGTTTACAAATATGTGTTTGAGTCTCTGTTTTATATTATTTTGGGTATGTACCTAGAAGAGGAATTGCTGGATCCTATGTAAATTCTGTGTTTAATTTTGTTGTGTTGTTGTTGTTGTTAATCCTCACCCAAGGATACCTTCCCATTGATTTTTAGATAGAGCAGAAACGGAGGAGGGAGAGATAGAAACATTGATGTGAAAGAAACACATCAATTGGTTGCCTCCTGCTGGACTCCTGCTGGGGCAGGGGATCAAACCTGCAATCCAGGTATATGTCCTTGAATCAAACCTGCTACCCTTCGGTGTGCAGGCCAACGTTCTAACTACTGAACCAAAATAACCAAGGCTGTGTTTAATTTTTTGAAGAATTACATACCATTTTCTGCAGTGGCTGAACTATTTTGCATTCCTACCAGTTCCACATCCTTGTCAACACTTTTTACTTTTTGTTTGTTTGTTTTTATCCTCACCCAAGGTCATTTTTGTATCTACCTTCAGATAGAGCAGGAGGGAGAGGGGGAGGAAAAGAGAGAAAAACATCGACGTAAGAGAGACACATCTACTGGTTGCCACCCACACGACCCCAACCAAGGCCGGGGACAAACTGCAACCGAGGTATGTGCCCTCAGCGGGAACCGAACCCAGGACTCTCTGGTCCGTGGACCTACTCTGTAACTGCTAAGCCAAACTGGCCAAGGCTGTTTGTTTTTATAGTAGCCATCCTAATGGGTGTAAGAGATCTATCTCATTGTGGTTCTGATTTGCATTTCTGTAGTGATTAGTGATATCAAGCACTTTTTTTGGAGAAATGCTGTTCAAGTTCATTTTTTTTTGTTTTTTATCCTCACCCGAGGACACTTTTTTTCGATATTTTGTTCAGATAAAGTGGGAGGGGGAGAGAGAGAGAGAGAGAGAGAGAAACATCGACGTGAAAGGGACACATCAAGTGGTCGCCACCCACATGACCCAACCAGGCCCGGGGACCCAGGTCTCTGCAGACCAAAGGCCAATGCTCTAACCGCTGAGCAAACTGACCAGGGCTCAAGTTCATTTTTAAATTAGATTATTTGTTTTCTTGTTACTGAGTTTTAGGTATTCTGTTATATTTAGGATTTCAACCCCTTATCAAATATGTGATTTGCTGATCTTTTCTCCTTTTTGATAGGTTGATTGTGGCCTTTGATGCACAAAAGTTAAATTTTAATGTCTGATTTATTTATTTTTTTACTTTTGTTGCCTATGCTCTTGGTGTCGTATTCAAGAAATCATCGACAAATCCTGTCATGAAACTTTTCCCTATGTTTTCTTTTTAGAGTTTCAATAGTATTAGCTCTTAGGTTTTGAGTTAATTTTTTTTAATTTTATTTTTTTTTTTTATCCTCACCCAAGGACATTTCCCCCATTTTTTGTTCAGATAGAGTGGGAGGGAGAGAGAGAGAAAGAGAGAGAAACATCGACATGAAAGGGACACATAGAGTGGTTGCCACCCGCATGACCCAACCAGGGCCAGGGGCAAACTGCAACTGAGGTACATGCCCTTAGCGGGAACTGAACCCGGGTCTCTCTGGACCGAAGGCCGACGCTCTTACCACTGAGCCAAACTGGCCAGGGTGCTTTTTTTTTTTTTTTTTAAATCTTCACCCGAGGATATTTTTCCATTGATTTTCAGATCGGGGGAGGGCACGGGGGTGGGGCACATCAATGTGAGAGACACATTGGTTGCTTCTTCCATGACCCCGACCAGGGTCAGGATCCAAGTGAAACCAACTGCAACCAAAGTACCGTGCCCTTGACCAGAATCAAACCTAAGACTCTTTGGTCCAGAGGCTGATACTCTAACCGCTGAGCCAAACCAGCCAGGGCAGTTTTGCGTTACTCTTTATATGTGGTGTAAGGAAGGGTACAACTTCATTCTGTTGTGTATAGATAGCTTGTGTGCATGTGTTTAAAAAATGATAATGTTTTGTTACTAGGAGGAACCTACATGGGGTGGTGAGTGTGCTGAGCTCTGGGTATGTGTGGTCTGAGGAGATGATCCAGAGACTGGAAGAAAGGGGGATGGTGCTGGGTCAGAGGCCAGTTCCAAGGGCTCCTTAGATATACTGCTGGTAAAGGAGCCATGGCAAGTTGGGCCATGTCACCAGTAAGGTTCAGTTTCTTCATCATGCCGTTAAAGACACAGTTCCTTCTGGTTCTTTGTGAAGGCAGCCAGTTCTGCATTCATGAAGGTTAGGAACTCAGTCTTGGAGAATTTGCATCTATTATCATCCTTTTCAGCATTGTTCTGGAAAACAGCAGTCACAGACTCAATGTACTGCTTGGTCTCTAGGGCTGGGCATTTTTGCCTTGTTAGAGTTGAGTGAGGCACAGAGGCTGTGAGTGAGGAGCGGAGGCTGTATATGGATAGCTTTTACATTTAATTTTCCACCATATGCGAAAAGACTCGTGGCTGTAAGTGGTGCAAAACCCAATTTGAGCTAGTTTAAATATAATGGGAAATTTATTAACAAGAAATTTATTTGTTGATTTTTTTAAAAGTGGGTTTGATTTTTAAATTTAGTTTAAGAAGTTGAATAGTCAAGCTGCTGGAAGGCCTGATGCAGCTGGGTCACAGAAAAAAGTCAGTGTGTCTGAAACACAGCCAGAGCCCTTTGCTGTTGTCGTCTTTTTTTTTTTTTCTTTTGGCTTCTTTTGGTGGGTTGGCTTTATTCTTTCAGTGCAGGTTGGCTTTATCAATATGGCAGAAAACACAGTCACCAACAGTGCCAGATTTATGTCTCAGGTTCAGCTCTCATACTGGCCTCAAAGCTGAATTGGGTCCAAAGACTTAGAAATTCCAGGAAGAGAACTATGGCCCAGCTAGATTCAGTGTTTTCTCTCTAGATAACTTAACTGAGGCCACAAATAGGGCCATTTGTAATAATCTGGCAATTCCAAAGCCTGTTAACTGTTAGATATTAGGGAGGGCTTTAGAAAAGAGATAGTATCTAGTCTTGGGTATCTAATTCTCTCAGAAGATAGAGTATGATTTGTATCCTATTTTACAAATAAATATGATATCGATCACCTGTTAAATAGTAATTAGAACTCAGAGCCCCTCAAATGTTGACAGGTTGAAAATGTATAGGGATGATTTTCAGCCTTTAACATTTTTTTAGATTTCTTATTCTCCATTATTTAACTGTAAAAATGTAGTTTTAATAAAAGTGAATAAAAAGTTTAAAGAAATGATTTGGAATATTTTATCTAAAACAAAAAATAAATATAAATATGACAAAAATATATATATATAATACTGTAATCTTTGGGGAAGCCAATTACATTTAGAAGCATTCTCTGACCACTGAAGAAACAATGTTAATTTCTCTGTATCCAGAGTACATGATACTAAGGTACTTAGAAAACATGGATGAAACACATCAAAGTTAAGTACCAGCATATGTGTGGCACCTATTATAATTTCTATATGTATTTTATGTGTATAAAACTTTGTTTCAATTCTTGATTTATAACACCCTATTAAAAAGCATACCTTACATACAACTGCTATTATAATTGATTACTTGGAGAATCTCTGGACTTAGAAGAGTGGGAAAGTTCTGAAAAAGAATAGCCTAGGGGAACTGATACTAAGGACAGATTAAAAAAAATTTTTTTTCCCTTTATTGATTTTAGAGAGGACGGGAGAGGGACAGAGAGATAGAAACATCGATGAGAGAGAACATTGATTGGCTGCCTCCTGCGTACCCCCCACTGGGGATCGGGCCCACAACCTGGGCATGTGCCTTGACGTGGAATCAAACTGGTGACCTCTTGGTGCATGGGTCAATGCTCAACGACTGAGCTACACTGGTCCACTGGTCGGGAAGATTTTTTTGTTTGTTTGTTTGTTTTTGCTTAATCCTCACCCGAGGATATTTTTCCACTGATTTTTAAAGAAAGTGGAAGGGGGATTGCGGGGGAAGGGAGAGAGAAACATTGATGTGACAGAGGTACATTGTTTGGTTGCCTCCTGCACAAACCCTCACTGGGGCCGGGAATCGAACCTGTGACACTCTGGTGCACAGGCCAGCGCTGTAACCACTGAGCCACGCTGGCCAGCAGGGCAGATTTTTGAGAGAGATGAACTGTGTAACATATTTTTAGTTCAGGAGCAACCTAAATGCTTTACACTTAACTATAGGGTAGGGGCAAAAGTAGAATTACGGTTGTTTATATGGAAAATAATACAATAATTAGTAATAATACAGGAAAATAAACTCTGTATTTTGTGTACTCTTAACTATGTACCTGCTTTTGCCTTACCCTGTATTTAGGACAAGCCATTCTGAGATTTATTTGACCTAAAAGCATATTATGTTAAAAATGCAAAGCAGGGATTTGTGGGCCTTATTAACCATTCAAACCTCAATAAGAAATTTTGTTGACTTTAGACTATTTTCTTAGAAGACCCAACTGAGATCAACTGCTTTGAGGAGATAAATTCTTTTTGTATGATTTTATCATTAATTTCAAAAAGACCTACAGAAACAGTATATGATCATTGTAACACATTTAATTTCAAGTCTCTTCCCAAATTCTCTTACTAGAAATGAGTACTAATTAATAGAATTTGTTGTGTCTCCTTTTAGAACATATGTTTTCCTAGGATAGAAATTTTGATTTGGTGGAATATAAGAAGAACATTTTGGAACATGCTGTGGGTTTCTAGTGGCTGTATTGGCTTGGATGGAGTCTTTAGTGGCTTGTGTATTGTATCTGGGAGCTCTGGAGACTTGGGGTTTGGGAAGAATTGCTGATAGATAGGTGACTTTTTTCATTGTTGTTAATCTTCACCTGAGGATATTTTTCCATTGATTTTTTTTTAAAGATAAAGTGGAAGGGAGGTAAAGGAGGAAGGGAGGGGGAGAGAGAGAGACATCGATGTGAGAGAGACAACACACATCAATTGGCTGCCTTCTGCACAACCCCAACCAAGGCTGGGGATCAAATCTGCAACTGAGGTAGGAGCCCTTGACTGGGAATGGAACCCGAAACCCTTCGGTATGTGTGCTGACACTCTAACCACTGAGCAAAACCTGCTAGGGCAGGATGGGTGTCTTACATAAAAAGAGGCAAGAGTGACTTTTAAAAAATTGTTGAGAACTAACTCTTAATACTCAAAATGTAAAGGTAAATTATTTTCTTTTTCTTTCCTCTCCCTCTTGTGATATATGTGCTCTTCCACCCAGAAGCTAGAGTTCAGATTAGTGTTGTTTATGCTATATTTAAGCTATGTTATGACTTACGGTTGACCTCTATGGTAGTCATGATTTTTTTCAAGTGTCAGAATCTCAACTCAGATTGGTTTAAGCAAAGAAAGAAATGTATTGGCTTGTGTGACTATAATGTTCAGGTATCCGGGTTTTCAGAAAGTGTTGAATTTTTCTTCTCTTGGTTTTGCTTTCCTCTCTGTTGATTAAATTTCCAAGTAGGCTTTTCCCATATGATTGCTCTATGATTATGCCTATCAATTTAATTTCAGCAGAAATAGAACATGTCTTCCCAAGAATTACAACACAGATTTTAGGATTTTACTTTTTTTGGCCCTAGCCCCTAGTCCCTGATTGGTTTATTCTCATGCAAATGAGGACTCCAAAATCCTCATGGTCCAGAAAGCACTGTTCTGATTGGTCAGAATGGAACCCCTCTGATTGATCAATGAAGATGCACAACTCTGATAGATGGGGGAAGTCTCAGTCCTATTGCTTGAAATACAATTCTAGAACCTATTTATTTATTTATTTATTTATTTATGTGTTTATGTGTTTGTTTATTTATTTATTGAAATTCCTTTATAAGGGTTTGCTCAGCCAGCAGGAACTCAGTGCAAGCCTTTCGTTGAAGCATAGCTTGCATGAGAGGCCCCTGTGTAGAAATGGCTGCTAGGATCTGTTTTTAAATTTGATCTCAGAATGCCACCAGGAGTCCTTCTTAACAGGTACTTTCATTCCTAGGGTCAACAATAGCTTTTCTTTTTGTCCTCACATCTGTATCTTGATCCTAGAAGTTTCTTTAGAGTTCCAGTTTTTGCTGCATTTTTTTATTGTATATTTTTATTTAGCAGTTCTGTAGGAGCATTCAGCTTCAAGTGAGAGCCCTCTCATACATCATACATACATTTGGAAATGGGATTTCAGAGCTTAGTGATTGTCGGGGCATTCTTGTGAATTTCTTGGTATTCCGATTTGTGATTGGAAGATGTTGCGTTTAGCTTCAGTCATCCTGTTCTCACACATCTGTATCCAAAGCAATAAAAATGTGTGAAGAAGAGGCTGCTTCTTGTGTAATTTTTTTTGCCCTTTTATTATAAAAATTATCACAAAAAGTTAAAAAAAAAAAGTCAATTAGGAAATAGAATCTATAGACTTGAACATCTTACATTGGACGAAACTTGATAAAGTATAGGATGATTGCCAAATTTTTATGAATGTGAGGGTTATGTTTGCTCAAATATGCTATATATGTACAATTCTGGAAAACTTTGTTAGGAGGGCAGGGGTAATTTTCTTTTTTTTAAATTCCTTTCTTCCCCCTTTGCCTGCAGTGCAGGTGTATTCCTCTACTAAGCAGAAAGAAAAAAAAAGAGTACCTCTTGCCCTGGCTAGTTTGGCTCAGCGGTTAGAGTGTTGGCCCACGGACCAAAGGGTTGAGGGATTAATTCCAGTCAAGGGCACATACCTGGGTTGCAGGTTCTATTCTTGGCCCTGGTCGTGGTCATGCAGGAGGCAGCCAATCGATGTCTCTGTCACATTGATGTTTCTCTCTCTCTCCCTCCTTCCTTTCCACTCTCTCTAAAAAAATCCATAGAAAAAATATCCTCTGGTGAGGATTAACCAAAATGAAGGAAAAAAAGAGTATCTCTTTTTTAATTTGATAGCATAATCAACCAAATTGTTATAATTATACTCATATAAGCACAGAAATAACATTTCTTTCTACAGATGTCAATATTTTTTTAAAAAATGTAAGTAATGATTATATATTATGTTAATGATAGTAGATATGTTGCTCTTAATTGTTTTATATTATTAAATTCTTGATTTAATGAAATTGGAAACCTTTAGAATATTTCAATTTCAACAATATTTCTTATAAATTAAAACAAATCTTTTTCCTATAGAAATTTGGTTAAGAAGTACTGTCCCAAACGTTCCTCCAAAGATGAAGAACCAAGGTAAATTATATACCTGTTTATTACATATTAAAAATTTTTTAAACATAATTTTATTTAGTAAAGTAAATATGCTGTTACCTTTTCATAAATATTTTTCTAAAGTTTGTCTTAAAACATCAGTGTTTATGAAAGAGGGAACTATTACTTTTATAAGAATGAATACTTTACCATTGAAACTTGATAATAGTTTTCTTCAATAACTGATGTGTGGATTTCCAAGTAAAATGTGGACTAGGACCCCACTTGAGTAATTTAGTCTCTAGAAGAAAAGAGTATTTTATCCATACTTCATTTTGTGGTTGTCAGCTTGTTATTAGCTTCTTGCTTTTACTTAGTAAAACAATTTGGCTGGCTGGTTTAAAAGGATAATCAAAAGGAGGGTAGTTTTGGAACCTTGAACATGTAAAACATTGAGAATTGCTGTGAGCTTTAAGCAGTCTTAAACAGGGATAAGTGGATGGCTGTAAAATGCAGAAACAGAAAGAGACTGGACTTAAACAACTTTGTATAATTGTCAGTTGTTAGAATTAGTTTTAATGCAGTCTTGTCTGAGCTGTTTGCTGTCAGCCGTGTTTTTAGGCAGTATATTCAAAGTAGATCTATACGTTTTAATGCAGCGATTCTCTTTGTTTCTCTCCTTCCCTCCACACATTTTTTACCCTTATTTTTGCCCCTTCTTACCACCCTTTGATACCAACCATAATGGTACTTCACTTCCATTCAGGATGTGGGCAGGCATGCAGGCAGCTGTGTCCAGAGCTGATAGCAAAATTGTTCTGTAGATCAGCCGTCGAGATGCATATGGGGGGTATGATTGGCAGGTTCTGTCCTCGAGAGCAAGCACATCATCTCTGCAACAGGTTCAGCTGCCAAGCCTAGGAATCCAGCCAAGTTCATTCCCAAGCTCAGGCCAGTCAATTGGCAGCTTAAGAGATTCCAGTATGCCAAAAGAGCCTACAGGTAGTAGTCTTACTATTTTTGACCCCAAATATCCCTTTATTTATAAATTAAGACTACATGAAGATATGCAAACATGTACAACTTGAACTTAATGCAGGATTATTTTCATACAAAGATAATTTAGAGCTTAGTAGCTATGATTTAGGTTATGTTAAAATTTGTCACGTGTCAGCCTTAATCCATACCTCATAGAAAATATTTGTAATGAAAATAAAAATAAATTTCACCACTTTAAAATATGTTTTTGTCAGGTTTACTTCATGTGTAGCCTTTTTTAACATCCTTAACGAGTTAAACGACTATGCAGGACAGCGAGAAGTAGTAGCAGAAGAAATGGCACACAGAGTTTATGGTGAACTCATGAGATATGCTCATGATCTGAAAACTGAAAGAAAAATGGTAAGTATCATTTTTAGGCAATTATAATAGTATATGAAATAATATTACACAAATAAAGTAATTACTTTGCTCTTTAACATATAGTCAGTATAAACTGGTTTTCTATTTCACTGTATTTCTCTATCTAAAATTATCTCAAGATGCTCTTGTTAATAGTGATCCTTTTGGATTCAAGACTAAGGTTTCTTTGGTAAACTATATAAGCTAAATCTAGTCTACTGCCTATTTTTGTTCCTAGTTCTCACATGTTAAGACTGGTTTTTACGTTTTATATAATTGAAAAGAAAATCAAAAGAAGAAAAATACTTTATGACATGTGAACATTATGTGAAATTCAGATTTCAGTGACTGCAGATAAAGCTTTTTTGGAACAGACCCACACTTATTCACTTACGTTTTGCCTTGGGCTGCTTTTGTATCACATCGCAGTTGCATAGTTGAATATTTGTAACAGAGACCACGTGTCTGGCAAAGCCTAAATATTTATGTGATCCTTTACAGAAAACATTTTTCTGCCCCTGTACAAGACAGTTATCTGTTTTTTTAGAGATTATATGTGTCTTAAAGTTCATATTTAAAACATTCAAATAATATTCTATAAAATATATTTTAGAGAGTTTTGCTTTATTAAAATTTCTTAATAAAGTTTGATAAAGTTATAAAGTGAAAAGTCTTTTTAAGTTTTTAGACTTTAAATGTAATTTTTGTTTGTTCTGTTTGTGTTTTTGGTTATGATATTCAGCATCTTCAAGAGGGACGAAAAGCTCAACAGTATCTGGACATGTGCTGGAAACAGATGGATAATGTGAGTTACAGTGTTTCATGGTTAGCATAACATTTTGTATACTTGTTTAGCCCTATATTTTCTTATGATTCACATCTATTTGAGTTTTATATTTCTCAGTGTATTATTCATAATTTGACATTGATATAAATAGAGAATGCCAGATCATTTGTCATTTTTTTTCTGTATGGTTCTATACTTGTACCATCTTTATAATATTCAGATAATTGTAAACATTTAGGAAGATTCCTTTAGACTTTGCAGTAGTTACTATAAAATATTGATAGAAGATAGAAGTAAGAGGGAAACAGTGATCTATCTTAGAAGAGTACTTGACTGAGACTGAAAGGACCTAGATTCTAGTTCTGTCTTTTACTTAGCACCTGATTTTTTTTAATTTCATTTTTAGCATATGAAAAATGAAGAGTGCACTAGATTACATGAAACATTTCTTCCAATTCAGTGATTCTGTAATAATGTAAATGTTCCTAGTACTAGGCTGCTGGTCATAGACCATCTCATTGTAGGAAATAAAATGTTCTGTAGGTTGGGCAAAATTATAATAGCATAATAATTATTTTCTTAAACTGTCCAAGGGTACTTGCTAATGTGGTTTTTTAAAAAATTGTTCTGGCAGATAGTCATTTGAAAAACATGTTTATATGGAACATTGTCATCTCCTTTCTCCTTGAAGTGCTCTACCAAATGTTGTTCTGTAATATAAGATTGATATTCTTTTTGAATCCTCAGATTAGCAAGCAGTTTGCTCTTTACTTACGTAAGTAAAGAGCACTGTGTACTCCTTGAAAGTTATTCTGGAGGGAGTTTTCCATGTTAAATTAATCAATTTAGTTTGTGATAGTTGGCAAAAGGACTTTTAAAATTGAGGTTAAAAATAACTTGGGCATATATGCATTATTTTGATTCGTTTTCCTTTTTCAAAACTTCTGTTTAAAATTTGTGCTATGTAACTCATCAGTGCCAATTGAGAATTCTTAGGTATATTAATAATCTGTTTTTATTTTTGTTTTGATATTCTCTTTAATTTGTTTCAGCAAGACTTTTAGGGAGTGTTTACATTGATTAAATTTTAAATTGCCTTAACCAGCATCCTTGGTGTCTGCCACCTGATGAGTGTATATGAGTGAGTGTTTGTGTTTTCATTTGCACAAAAAATAGACTCCTACACTTATGAGTCATCGGTCCCTTTACAAACTGGTGTTGGCTCAAATAATTTATGTTAATATGTGCTGACTTGCCTTTAGAAAAATTGGCAGTTATTAAGCAAAAGTTATAGGGGTCATAAGAAAGAAGCGTCAAAAATATAGAAGAGATATCTTTAAGGCATTAACAGTACCTGAAATAAAGGTGAGTTCAGTTCAATTCATGTTTATTAACATTCCCAAAGGAAATAGAGAAAATATTACATCCATGAAATAGGAAAAAGATACTATTTAAAAAGGAACATACAAAGAACTTGATGATAGAAGAAATGAAAAACTTACTTGAAACAGTGAAACTGCAGAAAACTCTCAGAGAGTATAGCAAAATAACAGACATTGATTATATAAGAAAATAGGAGGACTCGTCCTATAGGTTTATTTTCAAAACAATAAGCATCCTAAAAATGAAAACATAGAAAATGGAAAGACAATAATAATTCAAGAAAATTTTCCCAGAACAGCAAGACACGAGTTTCTAGATGAAAAGGATTTTCCAGGTGCCCAGCACAGTGGATTCACAGCAAGACTATCTCCATGAAATTTTAGAACAGTTGTGAGAGAGAAAAGATCCTACCAGTCTCCAGAGTGTAAAAATAAAACAGAGTTTATGCAAAGGATCAGGAAGCTAG
Source organism: Molossus molossus (assembly GCF_014108415.1). Lineage (NCBI taxonomy): Eukaryota > Metazoa > Chordata > Mammalia > Chiroptera > Molossidae > Molossus > Molossus molossus. Next base: position 30,159,197 of record NW_023425347.1, on the reverse strand, counting down.
AAAACAGTGGAGGTAGTACTTTTTATATTTCTTAAGGAAGACAATTTTCTACTCAAGAGTTTCATTCCTAGACAAATTTTATCAATTGAAAGTGATATTAAAGGCATTTTCAGCCATGGACACTTAAAAAATTATCTCTCACAAACCTTCTTTTAGAAAGCTACTGCTGAATATGTTTCAGCAAAATAAGGAAGTGAACCAAGAAAGGGAAGAAAGCTTGGAACTTGGAAATAGGATATTCAAATCAAGGAAGATGTGAAAGGAATCCCCAGGAAAGTAGTGGAGGGAAATCCCAAGGAAACAACTATGCTGTAGGCCTAGTTTGGTAACCAGTCCAAATTTCAGCAGGTCAAAAGACTTGGAAAGATTTCATCAGGAAAATAAAATTGATAGAATTCTGTTTATGTTTGAATTAACAGTTTTAAAGAACTGGAGAAATAAAGGTTGAATAAGAGAAAAGTACATCAAAACTAAGCAAATTAAAAAAAAAAAGACATTAACTACAGAATTGAAAGAAGTGTGTAGGAGCCCTGGCCAGTTTGGCTCAGTGGTTAGAGCGTCAGCCTATGGTCCGGAGAGACCCGGGTTCGGTTCCCGCTAAGGGCACGTACCTTGGTTGCAGTTTGTCCCCGGCCCTGTTTGGGTTGTGCGGGTGGCAGCCACTCAGTGTGTCCCTTTCACGTCGATGTTTCTCTCTTTCTCTCCCTCCTGCTCTATGGAAAAATGTCCTCAGGTGAGGATTAAAAAAAAAAAAAAAGTGTGCAGGAAAGAAAATATGATATTTAACACATGGCTCAGTTGTGAATAGCTTTTACAAAGTCAAAGGGAGTTTGAATGAAATACAGACTTTTTTTTTTTATCCTCACCCGAGGACATTTTTTCATTTTTTATTCAGATAGAGCGGGAGGGAGAGAGAGGAAGAAAGAGAAGAACATCGATGTGAAAGGGACACATTGAGTGGCTGCCACCTGCACGACCAAGCAGGGCCAGGGACAAACTGCAACCGAAGTACATGCCCTTAGCAGGAACTGAACCCTGGTCTCTCTGGACCACAGGCCGACGCTTTAACCGTTGAGCCAAACCGGCCAGGGTGAAATAGAAACTTTTAACAGAGCCTGAGAAAGAAACAACATAAAACCAGTTTGGAAGGACATTTCCACATCTAAGTTACATTGAGATCCCACCAAAGAAATAAAAATCAAAACAGGCAAACACCAAAACTAACCAGGTAATCACACAACATACAAAACAAGCAAAAAACACCAAACCAAAAAGTTCTGCTGAAGATGAGCTATAATTAAAAATTATAAAAATGCATATGATTTTTTTTCTTACTGAGAAGAGATGAGCGATGTAATATTATCTCAGTCATACCTTTTACTTTTTTTCTTCACAATCTATAATGTTTACTATTTAAGGCACCTAGATTGATTATGATAGTAAAATTTTTTTTCTAATTTAGACAAATTTTAGTATGTAATTCTACACAACACATAGTGGCAACATTTTAAAGTCTTTTTTAAATGAGAGAAATCTAATTTTATTTTTCATTATGATTTTTTGATTATTTTAACAGAGTAAAAGGAAATTTGAAAGAGAATGTAGAGAGGCAGAAAAGGCACAACAGAGTTATGAAAGATTGGATAATGATACTAATGCAACCAAGGCAGATGTTGAAAAGGTAAGAAATAATCCAAACTGACTTTGAAATCAAAATATTATTAATTGCATATGGGAAGTAGTTGAGGTATTGGTATTGATATTAGAATTTCCCCAAGAGACATACTGTATCTAAATCTAAAATATACAAATATTTGCATACTTTAAATTATATGTGATGGTCTGAGAAAGTAATTAATGTGTTAATTTATTTTATTGTAGTGTATAATGTCTTAACTGTATTCAGAATGCATAGGGAAATCCTGGTTGCCACTGGGAATGCGTTCTAGCCTATTCCAAAATAGGATAGAAGACCTGAAGTGTGTTAATGGGGTATGCAAACGTAGTGTGCTTCCCCAACTTTATAGAAGGAAAACATGATAAAACTGTCAGATGTGATATTAGATGTTTGTTTATTCCCTCATTAATGTTGGAAAATGGAACTCTTTCTTGTCACTTTCTGATTCTGGGCCAGGTGTTCTGTAACATAATAAGTGGTAGGATCACCCCTGCAACTGCTGCTGCTTTTCCTTCTCCCCTGCTATATGCTTTTTATTTTAGAACATTTGACAAAGTGATACTGTTGAAATGTTGGGATTTTCAAATACAAATGAATCTTACTTTGCATTTTTGTATATACAGGGGCCCACTGTTAGTATATTTTCTCCTTAGGATTTTATAATTTCCTACAGGATCAGAACAAGAAAAAGTATAAGGAAGAGAAGAATATAGTTGACCCTTGGACAACTCAGAATTAGAGGCACTGACCCCTGCACTGTCAAAAATCCACATATAACTTTCAACTCCCCTAAAATTTAACTACTGATAGCCTGCAGTTGACTGGAAGCCTTACAAATAACATAAGTGGTTGATTAATATATGTTTTATATGTCTTTTTTTAAACTGAATTGTTGAAGGTATTACAGATGTTCCTCATTTTTCCCCTATTGACCCCCTCATCCCCACTCCCTCCCCCTCTGGCCTTTCCCCACACTGTTGTCTGTGTCCACTGGTTATGCATATATACATATAAATTCTTTGGTTTAATTCTTTGCACACCCCTCCCCCCCCTTCTCTTTGAGGTTTGTCAGTCTAACAACCAATTTGTATCTTAATCTCTTCACCTTTTTTACCCATTCCCCCACCCCCCTTCCATCTGGCAACCAACATAATGTTCTCTGTATCTATGATACTGTTTCTGTTCTGCTTGTTCATTTTGTTTGTAGATTCAATTGTCAATAGATGTGTATTCATTGCCATTTTGTTTGTTCATATATTTTATCTTTTTCTTCAAAAAGACCGTTCATCATTTCATATAATAACGGTTTGGTGGTGATGAACTCCTTTAACTTTTTCCTGTCTGAGAAACTCTTTATATGGCCATCGATTCTAAATGACAGCTTTGCAGGATAGAGTAATCTTGGTTGTAGGTTCTTGCTTTTCATCACTCTGAATATTTCTTGCCACTCCCTTCTGGCCTGCAAAGTTTCTTTTGAGAAATCCGCTGACAGTCTTATGGGAACTCCCTTGTAGGTAACTAACTTCTTTTCTTTCACTGCTTTTAAGATTCTGTCTTTGTCTTGAACCTTTCATATTTTGATGATGATGTGTCTTGGTGTGGGCCTCTTGGGGTTCATCTTGTTTGGGACTCTCTGTGCTTCCTGGACTTGTCTGTTTGTTTCCTTTACCAAGTTAGGTAAGTTTTCTGCCATTATTGTTTCAAATAGGTTTTCGATTTCTTGTTCTCTCTCTTCTCCTTCTGGCACCCCCAAGATGCAAATGTTGGCACGCTTGAAGTTGTCCCAGAGGCTCCTTACACTATCCTCATATTTTTGGATTCTTTTTTCTTTTTGCTGTTCTGATTGGGTGTTTTTTGCTTCCTTATATTCCAAATCGATGGTTTGCTTCTTGGTTTTACCCACTCTACTATTGAATCGGTGTAAATTATTCTTTATTTCAGTTAGTGCCTCCTTCATTTATGACTGCTCCTTTTTTATGCTCTTGAGGCCCTCACTAAGTTCACAGAGGTTCTCACTAAGTTCATTGAGCATCCTTATAAGCTGTGTTTTGAACTCAGCACCTGTTAGGTTGCTTATCTCCATTTTGCTTAGTTCTTTTCCTGGAGTTTTGTTCTGTTCTTTCATTTGGGACCTGTTTCTTTGTCTCTTCATTTTGGCTGCCTCCCTGTGTTTGTTTCTATGTATTACTTAACAGACAGGTATGGGGTTAGCTGAGACCAGATGCTGCTTGTTTGACAGAATTTAGGAAAACCTGAAGCAGGATCCAAGACAGGTCAATCCTGTGGTAAAGCAACCGACAACAGCTTGGGTGGGCCTGGAAGTTGGGTGGGGCGGGGCAAACAGAGTGAGCTAGGTTGCTGTAGTCCCAGATATGGCCACTGTCTGCCATCCCAGGGAAGGGCTCACCAAAGCAACAAAGGCCTCTGACAGCACGTCTGTCCTGGAGAAAGCTGCCTCTCCCATACTGGAGCCTAGAGTGTGAGAATCTGAGTAAGTTCTGTGCGCGGGCCCTTTAAGAGGAGCTGCCTGGGGCTCCAGCTGCCTCAGCCTTTCTCAGCCTCAGTTCCCGCTGGTTTTTCCAGCTAGAAGTTATGAGGATTCTCTTCCTGGCACTGAGACCCTGAGCTGGAGGCCTGGTGTGGGACAGGGACCCCTCAGTCCTCAGGGAGGACCTTCCTAGTCGAGGTGTCCTTCTAATTTTTATCTGTCATACGTGGGTGTGGTACCAGCTCTTTGCGCCTCTGCCCCTTCTACCAGTCTCAGTGTGGCTTCTTTTTTAATATCGTAGTTGTAGGACTTCTATTCAGCTTGATTTCAGGGGGTTTTGAATGATGGTTGTTCTGTAGTTTAGTTGTAACTTTGATGTGGTTGTAGGAGGACACGATACTGCGTTTATCTACATCGCTATCTTGACCAGAAGTTATGTTTTATATGTTATATGTACTATATACTGTATTCTTATAATAATGTAAACTAGAGAAAAGAAAATCATTAGGAAGAGAAAATACACTTGCAGTATATATTTTAAACAATTCGCCCTGGCAGGTTTGGCTCAGCGGTTAGAGCGTTGGCCTGTGGATCAGAGAGACCCGAGTTCGGTTCCTGCTAAGGGCCTGTACCTCAGTTGTAGTTTGTCCCCGCCCCGGTTCGGGTCGTGTGGGTGGCAGCCAGTTGATGTGTTTCTCTCACATCGATGTTTCTTTCTCTTCCTCCTGCTCTATCTGAAAATAAATGTAAAAATGTCCTTGAGTGAGGATGAAAAAAAATTAACGTATAGTCCTGGCTGGCTTGGCTCAGCAGTTAGAGCGTCCACCTGCTGACCGAAAGTTGTGAGTTTGATTTAGATCAAGGGCATCTACCTCGGTTGCAGTTTGATTCCTGGCCCTGGTTGGGGTCCTGAGGGAGGCAACCAATTGGTGTGTCTCTCTCATATCAATGTTTCCCTCCCCCTCACTTCCTGCTCCTCCTTTTCTCCTTCCCTCCCCCTACTCTATCTGAAAGTCAGTGGAAAAATATCCTTAGGTGAGGATTTTAAAAAATATTTACGTATAAGTGGACTTGTGCAGTTTAAACCTGTGTTGTTCAAGGGTCGACTATGATTTATTTTCTGCTTTCTACTTTTTTACATTAAAAAAACCCTAAAATCATATAAATTTGAGGTTATAATTACTTTAAAAGTCTTCTGATATAACTTATATTGTTTATATCTTGTTTACCCTTTAAAAAAAAAGTTTGTATTGATTTCCCAGAGAGAAAGGAAGGGAAAGAGATAGAAACATTGATGTGAGAGAGATACATTGATCATCTACCTCCTGCATGCACCCCACTGGGGATCAAGCCCACGACTCGGGCATGTTCCCTGATGGGGAATCGAACCGGGACCTCTCAGTCCATGGGATGATGCTCAGTCCACTGAGCTACACTGGCTGGGCTACAGCTTCCTTTTAATGCTCAATTTGCTTACAACTCCTTCAATTATTATTGAGAATTAGGAAAACTTTGAGGACTTGCTTTAGGAAGTAGATAGTAGAGAAATTCTGTTGTAAGTGACCAGGGAAGAAAGGGAACATAGTTTTTAGCAACTACAGATAAAAACTAAAAAAGAAAAAAAGGAATCAGCTCAATTATTGATCTTCCTAAAGAAAAGGAAGCTAGTTGCACAAGAGTGAATATAAATAAAACTTCTAAACTATACACTTAAAAATAATTAAGATGATCAATTTTGTTACATATTGTATATTTTATTACAATTAAAAGTTTTAAAATGTATTATTTAGAAAAAGAAAGAAAAGGTAGGCAATAAATGTGAAGCCCAGAATATGCCAGGGGAGGCTTCAGTTATTTTAACTCTAGCCCTGTATTCCTAAATACTCTGCTGGAACCTTTGCCCCAGGCCTTAGGGATCACAACCAGTGACTTGGAACAGAAGGAATTTCCCCTGACAGAATATTGTGGATAGAGAATCATTTAGAATCCTCTATCCCAACATAGTTTATGGGTGAAGGAGGGAAATGGGAAGGAGTGAATAAACGTGTGTATGTAGGGTCCCAGGTTGGAACTTCAAATATATTTTTTGGTAGAAGTAGGTTGGACCATGTGTTTAGTTTCCATAATAGTTATTTATTGTAAGCTTCGAGTACACTGTAGATTAAATGGGTTTTTGTGGGCTTATCTGAGATCTTGGCTACCATGTATTTCCAATAGGTCAGTATGTTTCTGAGTTCAGCAGAACTCACTTGTGGACCTGCTGTTAGAGGTCAGGGACTACATTTGTAGAGAATGGAATTAGAATAATAAAGTTTATTTACAATGTGCTTTACAATTTTCGAAGCACTGTCATATAACATAATTTATTCTTTGGAACACTGTGAAAAATTTTATTCAATTCTTATTTTGATTTTTTCCCCCTAGTTACAACAGTTGAGAAATTTGTTTAGATTGCCCTCTAATAAATCTAGAATAAATGATTTGTGTTAAGTTTGTAGTCTAACATTTTTATCACTATAAATGATACTAATATGACCCATTAGAAAAACATTTCTACAAGAGCTGGAAACGAACAGAACTCTATTCTAAATAAGTATTTCTTAAAGTGCCTGTGGTTTTTTTATAGAGATGAAAATCACTGTTGACAATTACTTTATCCAAAATTACCTTTTTATTATTTTGGTTTTACTGTGGTTCTGAGTTGGTTCCAAGTGTATCATAATGTTTTACTACTAACTTTTTAACTGTTTTAAAATATTCCTGATGCTATTTTTCTCTTCTGAGTAAAAATTTACTGTTCAAGCTATAATGTTTTCAAATTTTATTTAAAATTTTTTAACAATCTCAATTAGATAAGGAGAAACTTTATTTGAATGGATTATTGCAAGGGGGAGTACTATTGCAATAAAAGAAAGAGAATATTGCCATAGGGAGACTGTTCTGGCTATCAGATCTGAAAACATCTAAAATTTTAAATGATATCAATAGAGGAAATCTAGTTTTAGTATAACTTTTAGAAAAATATGTTAGCTCTGAGTTCATAGGAATTGTGTATTGTAATCTGTTCACCTAGAATTGGGATGTAGCTTTTTTGCATGGTACCAGAATTAGTCTATTAGACTAATACTAGACTATTTGGCATTAGTCTAGGTGGCAGTGACTTTGTTGTTGTTGGTAATGATTTGGATCAATTTGCCTCTAGGCTAAACAGCAGTTGAATCTGCGAACACATATGGCTGATGAAAATAAAAATGAATACGCTGCACAATTACAAAACTTTAATGGAGAACAACACAAACATTTCTACGTAGTGATTCCTCAGATTTACAAGGTAAAATTTAAATATATGAAATTAATCTAGTTTTAGAGTTGGAAGAGTTACTCTTTAAATGTAAAACTTGCATTTCAGACATCATTCTGTGTGTTTTTAGATACAGTAGTCATTAAGATTGGTGATAAGAAATTTATGATTAGTTTTGAAAACTAAATTTTTCCTAACTTTGAAATCACAATTTTTTTAATAGATTTATTAGTGTGATGAACAGTACACTAAAAACAGTGACATTTTCTAGATAAATTTTAATGCTGTATTATTAAGTATTATGACGGGGAATTCACTGGAATTGTATATTGTAATCTGCTCACCTAGAGTGGGAATGTAGCTTTGTGACACTATACCAGAATAATTGGCAGTAGTCTAGGTGGCAGAAATAAATCTTACAAAATATGTGTTTGCTAGACTGATTTTTGCCTGCTTGTCTTCCTAGCTGCTAGATTATAAAATGTAATTTTGGCCATACGCTTGCTTATAAATTCCATCCATCATCACTTGATGATGGCAGTTGCCAGATAGCCTCAGAAAAGTCCACAGAATTTCCATGAGGGTTAAATTATGTTACTGCCTATTCTAGAAAGAAGAGAAATTAGAGAAAAGGGATTTCGTGAAACAGTATTGAAGTAAGTCGTTATCTAGGAGAGCAAAGCTTATATGGAAAGTGTGTCAGCCCAAATACACTTTTTTTTCTTTGTAAGGCAACTTAGATGTACAAATGAAGCATAGTGAGAGGTGGCTGACTGCAGTGGGTCAGGGTATCCATCCTGCCACTCCTCACTCTGCGGTGCTTTACTAGGCTTACTAGCCAAGCCGTTATATTCTTGGGAGACCTTCACTTGGAGATTAACTGCTGTTTATGTTTTGGGGCTTGATCTTTTATTTAAACCCTGCTATGGAGCAGTCTGACCATTTTGTGACAGTAGAAACAGTTCTTTTGTGAAATTGCAAGTCTCAAAAGAAATTCCCAGGCTTTAGGACATAATTAAAGAGGAAAAGTTATGTGAAGGCTATTGGAGTTTGGAGATTTGATCAGTATAGCTGCTTCCTAGGAAAAAGAAAGGCCAATATTGGCAAATAGGAAGTGTCAAAAAATGTCTTTAAGTTGTTTGATTTTATGTGTGCCAGCATAATTCTTAGTGGCATTTGCCAATACATTTTTGAATTGTGGGGATTCCATCTATGTACCACTTTGACCTGCGGCTTTCTGTTTTACCTCATGTGTCCCCAACCCTCAGAGTGACAACACTCTGAGCTGTAGACCGTGATAGGTCTGGGTACCTGTTGGTATGTTGTCAACTGTGGATCCTTGGTCCAGCTAGATCTTACCAAAGTATTCTGAACTAATTTAAGGGCTTAGAAATTTGATTTTTGTGTTATAGGCTAATTGCTTAAAAAGAGATAAAGAAGCATCAAAATTCTGTCTTTAAATAAAACTCTCCCTGAAAGTATTAACAGCAACAACTGCTCTGGCTGAATAATGAAAGGTGGAGGTAGTATGAGTCAAGGAGTGGGTAGGGTTAGGGGGTCTCTTTAGAAGGTTTGAAAACCAGTGTTACCTAGTTTTTATTTTCTTTTGCTATTTAACAGGTTTCTAGTTTTAAGTATTATAAGTCCACAGCACTTCTTAAAAGGCATTAACAATAATATAACTATTATGGTAGAACTTAAGTTTTTTTTTAGGGTGAGTTGCTTCAGGATGAAAAGAAAGATCTGTTTTCCTTTTTTTAATTCCTGGTTATTAGCAACTACAAGAAATGGATGAACGAAGGACTGTTAAACTCAGCGAGTGTTACAGAGGATTTGCGGACTCAGAACGCAAAGTTATTCCTATCATTTCAAAATGTTTGGAAGGAATGATTCTTGCAGCAAAATCAGTTGATGAAAGAAGAGTAAGTGCTATATAATTATATTTGAATAAATGTGTTTGGTTTAGGTGTGCAGTAAAATTAGTGAAATGAATTGGAAAAAGGATGAAGAAATTGATAGGTACTTGATTCTAAATTATATTCTGTAGAAGAAAGTCTGGCAATAGCTCGGACTCCTTTGGGTTCTAAGGACCATTATAAATGCTAAAATTCTAATTGTTTCAAGGAAGAATTCTAACCCTTCCCTCTCGTGCCCCCACTAATTTTTCAGTTATATTCCAAGAGTGTAACTGAGCTGTGACCATGTTACAAACTGTATTAAACTATTAGTCTAGTGAAAGTTTAGAGTAGGAAGTGTTCAGACAGATCTAGAGTTGTAAGAGTTGCTTTTAACACATGAGCTGGCACTTGAACTGGATTTTGAAGCATGGGTATGCTTCAAATATGGAATGATGGCCCATGAAAAAGAGAAAGGAGGGCGTTATAATTAGAAGGAACAGCATAGTCCTGCTCCCCTTGAGGAAATATATCTGATCACATTATATCTTGATTAAGGTCTAGCAGAGTCTTATACCTGGTCATTTCTAAGAAAATATTGATTGAGTGACCAGAAAGGGTAATTGGCAGAAACGGAAGACATATACCACATGTTTTAGTCTTCACAGTAAGTTGGTATTATACTAGTGAGAATCCTTTCTGTAACAATTAGAATTCTGACTGTATTTTTTACAAAAATATGTTTTTATTGATTTTTAGAGAGGAAGGGAAAGGGAGAGAGAGATAAAAACATTGATGAGAGAGAAACATCGATTGGCTGCCTCCTGCATGCAACCTGGAAATGTGCCCTGACTAGAAATCAAACTATCAACCTCTTGGTGCTTGGGTCGACGCTCAACCATTGAGCCACATCAGCTGGGTGTGAATGTAATTTTTAAAAGAAAAGAGGATTTTGGGGTTAAGTAGGAGTTCAAAGGTACATTTGTATTTTGGTATGGCTGGGTCCCTCCTCTCACTCTTCTTACCCTTTAGCAATTGATTGGTGGAGGTGGCATTAATGACAAAATTAAGGTATCTCAAGGATGACTTGACTACATGTCAGGCAAAATATACTATTAACAGAAATAGGGAATAAAAGAGGGAGAGGTGGTTAGTGATGGGGAGGAGTTTATAGGGATAAAGTATTCTGTTTGAAAAAATGAGTAAGTTGTTATTAGAATACTCAGATAGAGTATATATGTACAGAAACACTAAAATACTTATGTGTTTTAAAATTCTAGTTAAATGGTACTGAACTTTATATTTTCAAAGTTGCTTTTTGCCCTCAGTTGTTTGTGAGATCTTTTTTCATTGCTCTGTTAACATTCCTGAGTATATATTTATCTTATTCTTTCCCTATTGGATGAATGAAGGCGTTTCTACTTGTCTCTCTCTTTTATGATTAGGTACTCTATTATCTGTTCCAAAGGTCAGCTTCTTTATAGATATCCCAAAGCAAAAGGTCTTTTTTCTTTGAAACTTCTTATAATTTCTACTTGGGAACAACCTCTTTCTATATTCCTTTTGTCAGTTAGACCTTTCTTATCAGTTTACTAGTCCTAAGATGAATTCCAGTGGATTAAAGCTATGGAATGAAAATAGTTATGATCATTACAAATGAATAAAGTGATAATTTGTTGGTAAATTAGCAGGTTCCCCCTCCCCATTGGGATTAAAATAGGGTTTATTGCAAATTCACAGGAAGAAGTTATTTAAATTATAACCTTTAAATGATTACTGTAGAATTATTTCTTTATATTGTTGTTTGTTTTCTTTAGTGGATTGAAGTTTTGAAAGTTAATGTGGTATCATGAACAAGTGGAATGGTTTTTAAAACATGTTCCTTTATGTATAGGATTCTCAAATGGTAGTAGACTCCTTCAAGTCTGGATTTGAGCCTCCAGGAGACTTTCCATTTGAAGATTACAGTCAGCATATTTATAGGACCATTTCTGATGGGACTATCAGTGCATCCAAACAGGAAAGTGGGAAGGTGGATGTCAAAACCACAGTAGGAAAGGCCAAGGGCAAGTTGTGGCTCTTTGGAAAGAAGCCAAAGGTAAAAGTCATAAAGTTTTTCTATGCTCATAATTTTGTTTTAGTGTGTCATTTAAATCATTGTAGGTATCAAATGGATAGTGGTTTACTATTAATAGAAAATAAGTATGTTGAATGATTCAGTTACTTTTCACTTATTAGAAACAGAGTTTTATACCTTAATAGTAAAAATTATTTCTGGGTTTAACATTTGACCACCACTTAATAATGAATAAAATAACAAATTGTTAAATGTATCTCTTAATTACATCCTTTTGAAATTTCATTTGTATATAGTTTCAGTCAGAATTTCTAAGGCAACGTTATGATCTAACTATGAATGCTAAAATTGCAATTCTCAATTGGAATGAATTATTGACCACAGTAATAATAAATGTCAAATTAGGTTTTCTAGATCATACTAATAAACTTATTTTTATCATCCATGTGAATATTTAATGGGAAGGGCTCAACATTTGTGGTTATTTGAAATTTTAAAAAATCTCTAGTTTACTAAGAAAATCTTCCTCTTCTTGTTGGAACTTGCCTTTTGATGTGCTGTTTATTTTAGATAGATAAATCTAGTTTAGCAGATGAGCAAATGGAATAGAGGATTGCTTAATCTTCCAGAACAGTTTAGTGATTATAATAGTATTATATCAGTAGGAGAATAGATAGGTATTTTTAATCTGTTGTATTTATTAAAGCATACATGATTATTTTAATACATTTTTCTGATTTTGACATGAACGTAGATAAAATTTAGCTCAATAATATACCTGTATATTTAAAATCACAATTATAGTTAACTCAAGCTGTATTTATGCTTTTAGTAATATCATCCAGTCGAGAAGTTGAGAGGTGAGACTTTAAGTCAGATCAGAGGAGCAAGAAAGCTTAGATAAATAAGGAATACTGAAATTTGAAGGGGAAAAAAAAATGAGGTGCAGTAGGATGAAATAGAAACAGTCTGAGAAGAAAGCCACAAATGTAATGAAATATTTTTGTGCCTATTTGTGATAATAATCAGTTACAGTTTTAATATTTTATTTTAATAGACATTACCTATTATAGATAACTTTAACTGTAGCTGCTGCCTTTATAGTTGACAGCTATAGGTTAAGTAAAGGTAGTGCTAATATTCTAGAAATCAGAAAACAGTTTTTTAAATTTAGGTCATATTGCTCTAACATAATTTGCGTACTCTATATTATTTCTAATCTGTCAGTTTGTAAAATCTGATAAAATGAAGTGGTACATTTTTAAAAGTACATTTGACATTTTTAAATAATAGTTTTGGCAAAACCATGTTAACTTTCTTATAATATTTTTATAGAAAACTTTATTTGAGATATATTTTGTGAAAAGTATGTTGCCAAAAACAGCATTTTCATTTAGAAAAAAACTATTCACATTTGGCTTATTGATTCCTTTCTTTATTTCCATATTAGCCACAGTCCCCACCCTTAACCCCTACTAGTTTATTCACATCCAGTACTCCTAATGGGTCCCAGTTTCTCACATTCTCCATTGAGCCTGTGCATTATTGTATGAATGAAATAAAAACAGGGAAGCCCAGAATTCCTTCTTTCAGAAGTCTCAAAAGAGGGGTAAGTTTAATAATGGGTTAAAATGCATGATGGCCTATTGTGTGTGTAGTGTGGCTTTTAATACTCTCCACCCTCATTATAAGGCTCTCTCTCCTATAAATATGTAGTTTAAAAACACCACAGAATTAAGTATAGCTGCCCTCAAGTTAAAAATAACTCCTCTTTATAACATTTGAAATGCTCAACCATAAAAGAATGGTATTATAAAGAGGGTGCTGGGTACAGTCATATTAGCTATTTTTTTGTTTATGTGAAATCATATGTCCACCATTGTCTTGTAATGTATTTACATTTTTAAGACTTTCAGTAATTTGTCACTGGAGTTACTCATGTAATAACTTGTCAGTAATGATGACTTCTGTCAATTTATAAAGCATTAGTTTGTTGACCAAAAAATCAAGTTCAATTTTAATTGCCCTATTTTAGAAGCATAAAACACAATTTCTAATAGTTAAATAAAAAAATTAAAAACAGGCATGTTAAATATCAAGATTGTAGATCAAATTGAGATACTATATTAGAAGATAATTTGTAAATTGTAAAGCATATAAAAATAGTAGATATTATTGCCCTGGCCAGTTTGGCTCAGTAGTTGGAGCGTTGGCCTGCGGACCAGAGAGTCCTGGGTTCGGATTCCGCTAGGGGCACGTACCAAAAAAAATTAGTAGATATTATTGACTAATGTTTATGTGAAATTTGTTTCCTTGAACTAAAAAAAGTAAGGATTTTTTTTTTTTTTTTTTTTTACCAGAATGTTTTTCTTTTCAAAAATTGGGTAACTTTTGACATTTACTTATAACTGAAGATACTCTGCACTGAAAAACTTTAGAATCTAACACAGACATTAACAAAAGCAAACATTAAACTTTTTTAGCAACAACTGTTACACTGCTGATAAATAATTTAGTGTTATTCCGTATTGTTTAGGCTAATTTTTCTTGTTTATGTTAGATTTTAAGGGCATGTTTATAATAGTCATAGCTCATAATTTAGATAAATTTATGAGATTTGTTTGCACATGTGAAAACCAAAGGTGTGATAACCCACAGATGAGAATTCAGAGTATGTGTCATATGAAGTCTAATCATTCATTAACAGTATTATACTGTAGTTGGGTTCCCTCTTGCAGCGCTCTCTCTCCCCTCCCTATTCTCCCTTTCCTCTCTACCTTTCTTCCTTTTCTCTCTTTTCATTTCTTTCCTTCCCTGTTTAGCTTGTCTGTTTTTCTTTCTTTTTGTAGCCCTTTCTATCTTCAAATTGCTTTAGTTCATTTTCTCTTTTGGCCAATGTAGAACATATATTAGCTACATTCCCCATTAAAACAGTATGACACACTTAACTGATGTCAGTAATGTAGTAGAAATGTCTTAGTGTATTATGTCCCTTTTTGGACTTCCCATTTTCCTGTAATTAAACCAACTTTTTATGTATCAACCTTACCTAATCTGTATGTGGGTGATAGCATAGGTAATTAATGACATTTTGAAAAGTCTCTGTGAATAATTGTGCGTTACACCTACAGGCAATATGTAATGAGCAATAGAAATTGTATCTGAGATTTCTATTGCCCGAATTTGAGGGTAGAATTAATTCCTATCTTTCTTTGAGGACTGAGACTACTTTAAATATTGTTACATAAATCATGAGAAATTACTATTTAGTAGCCATATTTTTGTGTAACCGTTTGAGTCTACCAGGCCCAATTACAGTACTCTCTCTACACAGTATAGTCATGGGATATGAAGTAATTGTATTTCTATGAAAAAATGTTTAGGCAGAACTGTGAGCCCTAGAGAGTGAGAGAAGGTTATTAAATATGTGACATTCATTTTTATTGGAAAAATTTATAGGTGAATTTTTGTTATTACAGACCTTAAAAGCATCTGCTTGGTCATTATCTTATTTCTACATATTGCTTTAATTTTAAATTATTTATCATGGCAAAGAAAGAAACAGTATACAAGATAGAAAGTATGACAGACAAACCAATTAGGGGATTGAGGGACAGAGGAGGAAGGAGAGTTCATTTCAGCCTTAATACTTGGTGTTGAGAAATTTCTTTCTTTTAATTGGTTACATATATTTCAAAAGTAACCCATAGAGATGTTTTCCTTCCATTTAAGAATTTTCTTAAAATAGAAAAATCTAAAAACAAGATTAAGTTTTAAGAAGCCACATTGTGTATTTTCACATGGACTGAACATGTAATGTCTATTAAGCTTACAAAGTAAGTCTTAAGGTTTTGTTTTTTTTAAAGTTGTATTGAGAAATAATTGACACACATCACTGTATAAATTTAGGCTGTGCAGCATGATGATTTGACTTATATATTTTGTGAAATGACCGCAATAGGTTAAATTAACATTTATCATCTCATATAAATACAATAAAAAGAAAAAAATAATTTTTCCTTGTGATGACAACTCTTAGGATCTATTCTCTTAAAAACTTTTCTCCTGTATATTATACTGAAGAGAACTCACTACTCTTTATACTAAATCACTTCTGGGCACTTTCTGTATTTGTACTAAAATAGCCAGCCAAATAAATTTCCTAAAATAAATTAAATCCCTAGGCGTTTATATAAAAACAGTATTTTTGTAGTCATTTTTCCCCCAGTTTTATTAGGAACAATTGGTGTACATCACTGTATAAGTTTAAGATTTACAGTGTGGTGGTTTGATCTTACATATATTGTGAAATGATTAGTCTTAAGTTTTCTTAAAGCTGATGAGTTGTACCATTCAAATCAGAAGGTTTCGTTTTGAACTATATTTTCCTAAAATACCTGTATTTTGGCTTTCTAAAATTTTATAATTTATTTTTCTTAAAGAAAATCTAGTATGCACAGTTTCCAGTATCTTTAAGGATATGAGAAATGTTATATTGGATCAGTGTTTTGTTTTTTGTTTTTGACCATAATATTAGACCTTTTCTGAGGGATGAGGGCTATAATTTCCTTTTGTGAAATCAAAATCTAACTGTTAATGGATATTTGGTGCACTCCCAAACTTAACTACTTAATATAGAAATGAATAATTTTTACTCTCTAACTACCTCATTTGAGCTTACTGGGCTACTCCTTTTTTTTGAGGGGGGGGTAAGGAGTAGATTTATCTAGCAGTAACAAGTTCATGTTTTGTTTTTAAGTTATTCTGGATCTTACAGACTTTTAGAATCTCTTTTGTAAGTTTCTATCTATCCAGATTACAGTTCTCAGAAGTTTTCTATCTTTAAATGAAATACATCTAATAATATAAGTGCCTAATTTTCTATTTAGCTCCCTTGTGTATTATTAAGGTATCATGGGTATGTGAAATTTTCTAGTTGTAAGTATATGATAATTACATATGATGGAAAGATATTTTTATATTGAACATGAATTACTTTATATATTTCTGATAGCTTTACAAAGAACTTGAGTTTTTGTATTCCCAGAATTTGATAAGCTAAACACTGAAACATCTGATATTTCAGCTATAATTACCTTAATGTTTTTTCTAAAACATTAAAATAGAAACTAGAAAAATAATTTGTATCACTTAGAAATTTAGCTGGTGAAAATTATAAAAGGGAAATCAAATACCTTATGTAGTTTGCTTCTTATATATAATTTTATTTTAATAATATTTAAAGAAGAACGTGAATATCTTTTAAAAATTTAAACCATTAAATCTCATCAGAAATTTTGTCACAAAGATACTGTGATTTTGATCCCTGAAACTACTGACAGTCTAAAGAATGTTAACCATAGTTTGGAAAAATAATGGATAGCATATACCATCTTTTCTTATCATTATAACCATTAATATATATGGCCAATTCATCAGAGATAAGGGGTAGATATTTTTGTCAGCTATTTATTAAAATGCATTATTTTTATGTGAAATTCTACCTGACATCCCCCCAACTTTTAAAAAATATTATGGTTTAGAAAACAGGGAAAGATAAAAAATTTGAAGGCTGCTAACCAAATGCAATGACTGTGAAGGTTAACTTTGTAAAGCTCTCCAGTGTATTCTGGGTCACAGGAATGTGTGTGTGGATGTGTGTTTGAGTGCGTGCACATTTGTGTGCTTGCATGTGCGCATGCGTCTCATGTGTTTAGTTGGTATGATAGGCAGATACAGTGCCAGTTGCAGAACCTTGCTAACCCACAGAATGTGCATTTTATACACATGTATGTATATAACTGTATGACAGTACTCTGGCTATGTTATTTCATATTTTCAGAAAGAACAATTTTTAACCAATTTTCTAAAAATTGAAGTTACATTTTCAGTGTTGCTTTTCAAGCATATCGATTTTAGAATAAAAACTGAAAAATAGAAGCTACTTCTTCAAAGTAAAATTCAACCATATACTTGTGTTTCTTAGGAAATACATATGGGAAACTTGAGTCTAGGTGACTCATTTATTATTTTGATAATAATGTGTTTTTAATGTGTCTGTACATTTTTTAAAAAGCACCTTAAAACTAAAGTAGAAACGTTACTCTCACCTGAAACCTATCCTGCAGTATTTTGAATTATAAAAATTTAGAAAATGGTGTTTAATACATTGGAAAGAGCATTGCATTTTTAAATACTTTATATAAGATTTCTTTGAAAATTGCTAATGTTAGGTTTTTTAGTCAACTTTTCAAATATTAGTATTTTGAGAATAAAGAGCTATATAAGTAAAATTCACTTTGGTAAAAATTCTTCTATAAAGAAGAAAATACATGATTACTGATAGAGTGATTGTACTTTTGAGTTTTAGTTGCGCATACAAAATATCTGCCCATTATCATCAGTGTTTTTTTTTTTTTTTGCAAGTAATTTACTTTCCAAAAAAATGTGCTTAAAATTGTTTTTTTGTTTTTTTTTTTGTTTTTTCTTCTGGCATAATTGTTTGGATTGTGAAATGTACATGATTTCTTTTAATATTGTAAAAAAATATATTTATAGGTTATTGCATCTTCTATATTATGGTTTCATGTGAATAATTTACCATTTCTTTCTGTTTTCCATTGAACTATTCAGTGGTCGGTGAAGATGGTAAGCCTTATGTGCTGATCTATATAACTGTGCCAACATTAAGTAATCTTAAATCATTGTTTTGTTTAAAGTCAAAACAGGTGGTAAGGTATAGCTCCACATTTTCATCTTGTATGTGTTTTTTCTTTTTATAATTTAATCTTTAGTCCAACAAATGTCAGTACCTCTTGATGTCATAAAAATTGAAAAATAATATGGTTAACCTGTAATCAGTCCATTAAGTTCTTGAATGTTATTGAGTGTAGTCCTTGTCATGTTATCGTGTTACAGAGAATAAAATTATAGTTAAACATTATTTTAAAAGCTACATGGTAAAACAAAAGTTTGTTTTTATAGAAGGAAAATTAAACAAAAATTATTTTCCTTAACATCCTTTTATAATTTATTTTATCCTTACCATAGGATATATGTATTGATTTTAGAGAGAGGGAGAGAAAGAGAGAGAGATATTGATGTGAGATGTGAGAAACAATCAGTTGCCTCCCCAACACGCCTCAACCGGGGATCCAACCAACAACCTTTTGATGTACAGGACGACACTCCAACCAACTCAGCCACCTGGCCAGGGCTTCCTTAACACCCTTTTTAAAAATCATATAAATTTGATTTGTAGTTTATCATAAGAATCATTGAATTTTCCAAAGCGTAAGAATAAAAATTTTTTTACTAAGAGTCAGTGCTTTCTTCTGCATTATTGAACAGGGATAAAAGCATAAGTAACTTAAATATTGTGTGTGTGTGTCTGTGTGTGTGTGTGAGAGAGAGGTTCCTTTATGTATTTATTTCTGACAAATTAATGGAAGTACATCATGAAGACCTAAGCCCAAAATTGTTGGGTTCTTACATATTTTTTCATTTTTAAAAAACAAACCATTTTTCAGACTTGCAGTTGACCTTTTATGAATTCCCTTGTAGTAGGAGAGGTTGTCAAATGCATCAGAGGTTTTCTTTGCATCCATAGGAAATAGATTGGAGTTACTTCTCATTATATAAAAGAACATGGTATAATGTCAAAATGGGATATTAGATATGCAAGTGCCTAGGTATCCACTGTTAGTTTGATTAGGGATAAGTGGAAATTTTGGTGGATTTACTTATAGTTAGTTTTGAGTTTATTATAATACTACCAAATAAACCACATTGGAATATAATTCTTCACTTTATTAGTTTTCAAAATTTTAAGACAGACTTTAAAAAAATATGTTAGAAAGTTTTTTCTTTGGCACATATATAATAGTTTTCAAAACCTGTATCATAAATTAGATTAAAATTGACAACATATAATGATAATTAACCACCAATTGTCAAGGATAGGAAATTTTGCCATTTATTCATTTAGGTCAAATTTGGTTGATTGGCAGATTCTTATGTAGGTGACTGGTAGATTAAAAAACAAAAGCCACTTAGACAAGATGTCTTTCTTCTTTTTAGGCAAGCTTGTTGAATGTCCATAATGCGCAGGCCACTGGGAAGATTCTAGAGATTCTGTTATTAATTAAATGTTACATTTGATCATGGCTCATCCTAAAAGTGAGAGTTCTCATTTTTTATTTTAGTTTTTAGACAGAGGAAGGGAAAGGAAGAGAGAGATAAAAACATCGATGTGAGAGAGAAGCATCAATTGGCTGTCTCCTGCACGCCTCCTACCTGAGGATTGAGCCTGCAACCCGGCCATGTGCCCTGACCAGGAATAGAACTGGGACCTCTCAGTCCATGGGACAGTGCTCAGTCCACTGAGCCACACCAGCCAGCAAGAGTTCTCATTTTATTTATTCATTTATTTATTTCTTTAATCCTCACCTGAGGATATTTTTGCATTTTTCTTCAGATAGACTGGGAGGGGCGGGGAGAGAGAGAGAAAGAAAGAGAAAGAGAAACATCAATGTGAGAGAGACACATCAACTGGTTGCCTCCCGCATGACCCGACCAGGGCCGAGAACAAGCCACAACGGAGGCATGTGTGTGCCCTTGACTGGAATTGAACCCGAGACTTATTGGTCCCTGGGCCGGCACTCTAACTGCTGAGCCAAACCGGCCAGGGTGAGAGTTCTCATATTTTAAAGTAAGGGAAGCATTCTTATATGTGGTGAAATAAAGCTTACCTGGCCGAAAGAGCAAGGATGCATTTATTTTGGGAGTTCCCTTCAGCAGCACTTTAAAAACTTGTGTGTTCTTAAAATCACCATTTAAAAAAGAATGTGATAAGTGTCATCAGTTTTTGGAGTATATAAAAACTATGTAGCTATGGGTTTATGTGAAATGGAATCAATAGTTGCTAATATTGACTCTGTTGTATAACCTCTACTAAGGTAACTAAAGTAACGGTGACATAATTAACTTTTAAGAGGTGAAAGACATCATTTGAATCAAATTTACATCTATATATTAGCACTTTTTCTTTAATGATACAGTTTTTTGAATATCAAAGCATTGAAAAATTTTCAAACATCAAGCATGCTTCCAAAAGGAGGATTATCTCTCTTTGGATTGTATCATTTTTTCAGGAACAACTGAGGTATATTTTGTTGTACAAAAAGATATTGATAAAGACTCCTTATTGGAATATAATCTGTATTTACATTTCACTTTGTGGATCTTTTGTGTTTTGATTCTAAAGAATAGAGTGGTTTAATAAATGTAATCATTCAAAGATAATGTGCAATATTAACATTTAATTAGGTTGTCTTTATGAGGTAAGTTGCTTACTTAATTCAGTTACATAAACTTTGTATTTTCAATCTGAACATTTGTAATATTTGGGAATGTGGTGATATGTTATATATAAAACAATATTTTGTATATGAGAAATGTTATGTGTTTCCATTTGTTGTTGCTGTAAGAAGATCCATATGTATTTATTTGAACTCTGCTAAGACCTGGAAATAATGTGATACTGGTCATTACTTCTTATCTGTATCTGGTGTTATTTTTGCCATCCTATTTTGTGATTTTATGAACTGATTGGAATTTGAGCCCTTTTGTTAATACAATTGTTTTTAATAACATACATATATCTATGTAGATTTCTTTTTCTTAAAAGGGCTTGTTTGGGGCTTATTTAAAATTAAACTTAAAATGTGACATTCTTATTTTATAGCTGGTATATACAAAAGTAAAATTTCCTGAAAATGTCTTTTTTACTCATTTAGATTATCTTTTCAGGGCACAGCACTAGAAGATTTCAGTCATCTGCCACCAGAACAGAGACGTAAAAAACTACAGCAGCGCATTGATGAACTTAACAGAGAACTACAAAAAGAATCAGACCAAAAGTATTTTTCCATTAAGTTCTCTCTACCATTTTTATTCCTTTCAGGGTCTACTTTGAATGATGCGTTTACATGTGATGTATACAAAGTTTAAAAATCATCCATCCTAATTGAAATATCTTTTGAGGGAAAATACACTCTGAAACATTGGAAAATTTCTATGGTTGCCACATCACAAATAAAAATGAAATGTTAGAGAATTTCTTAGGTTGCAGATTACTTATTGGAACTAATAGTATATATTTATGCTTTCCAAATATTTACATAATCACTTGATGACTCATTATCAGAAGTAGTTTCACCAAGGCTAAGCGCATCTTATACTTGGACAAATTTCAGTTTGTTTCACTATATAAGTTGAGTTCAATAGAAACCTGAAGCTATAATTATTTCATTTGCTGCAAAATATGTTGGTAAACAGTGCTTGATTCCTTATGGCTTCAGATTCATTCACTCAAAGCTTTAATTTTTTTTTTCAGTTTTATAAAAAGATTCCTGTATTTTAGTTTTGTTTAATGAACATAGAGGTATGATGAACAAAGCGTTATTACAATGAATTGGTGACTTATTATATGCGTTTACACTGAAGATAAAATTGGAGCTTAAGGTCTGGCATGAGTGATTAAGATTGTTAAGAATTGTACAATAGGTATGATTGTGTGCTTACTCATAAATAAAATATGGTATTACAGTCAGTTCTCGTTATTTGTGGCAGTTAAGTTAGGCTGCATAAAGTTACTGTGAACACCTAATTAGTGAATACCAAGCAAGGAAGCGAACCTGGGTCTCTGTGGACCACAGGCTAACACTCTAACCACTGAACCAAACCGACCAGGGCTACAGACATGTTATCTAATATATATTATTGATTCATTAACTTTGAACTCAGGCCAACAGCATGGTAGCTCATGCCTGAACAGAACTTATATAACATGTATTTTCTCCATAAGGCACTTCATAGCCCTCTTGCTTTTAGGAATACTAGATAGTACTTCAGCACTATGCTGACAGGCTATCTTAAAGAGACAAATCACCAATAATGAGAACAGAAAGGACACTTGTTCAGAGTATCAGAGCAGAAACATGAAGTTAGAGCATCTCCTTGTTTGACCTCAGCTGGGAATGTGTACGTGTATCAGAAGACTCACATTTTTCTCCACTCTGTGCATGTCTAATGACCATGAAAGTGTCACATGTGTTCCTTTTGGGGTTGCAAATACATTTTAGCAAATGGGCAGTTCACAAATATAGAATCTGCAAACAATGATCAATTATATTAGTATAACATTTTTTTTATTGAGGTATGTTTGACATATACTAGTTTCAGATACATAGCATGACTCAGTATTTGTTTATATTGCAAAATGATTACCATGATGTCTATTTAATATTTGTCACCATACACCATACATAGTTATAAAAATGTTTTTTCTTGTGATGAGTACTCTTTTTTTTTTTTTTTCAAATAATACAGTATTAATTGTACTCACCATGCTGTATATTACATCCCTATGAAATAAATTTTTTTGGTTGTTAATCCTCACCTGAGGATATGTTTTCTATTGATTTTTTTAGAGAGAGTGGAAGAGGAGGTAGGGAGAAAGAAACAAGGAGCGAGAGAAAGAAACATGGATCAATTGGTTGCCTCCTGCATGCGCTCCAACTGGGGCCAGGGATCGAACCTGCAACCCAGATATGTGTCCTTGATTGGGAATTGAACCTGAGACCCTTTGCTGCATGGGCCAATGCTCTAACCACTGGGCAACACTGGCCAGAGCCCCCTGAAATAATTCTTAAATGTTAAAATATTTCTTACTAGAGCAACATGTAAATGGGCTCTGGAAAATTATAATATATAATGTAATGTTTAGGGCTTACTATATGTAATAGACTGCTAGGACAATAGAAAATATAAAAGTGAATAAATCATAGTTCCTGATCCAAATAGGCTCACATTTTAGTTGAGAAAGATAAGACCCAGCAATTTAATTTCTATACAAGCTGGATTATAATAGCTGCAAATAGAGATATAAAGTTCTAGGGGAACTTAGAGGAAAAAACAATGAATTCTTACTGGGATAATTAAGACAAACTTCACTGGGGAGTTCTTGGGGGAAGAGGAAGGGTGGAGGTGTAGGAAACTGATGTTTATTGAGGGATTATTATGTACTAGGAAGTAAGTCCTGAATTTTACATGGAGTATGTCATTGAATTCCTTAAGGTAGCCCTCTGAAGTTGTTCCTGTTTTAAAGGTGGAAAATTGAGTATCAAATAAATCCATGTAGTGTATAATATTAAGTAGCTGGTAAATGTCAGAGTTGATATCCATGCACTGGCCAGTTTGCTTCCAGAACATTGGAATTAGACTTTGACGGGACAGAAATTAGACAATAGGAGAGATAGGAACATTGAAGCAAGAAGGGAAAACAAGAATAAAAGTACAGAAATGTGAATGTTCTTGCACGGTCTGGAATTGGCTCTGGGTCAGGGAGACTTCATTAGAAATTGTGTGGAGTGTAGTAGCAGAAAAGGAGGATGAAAAGGTATAGGGTGAACTATGTAAAGTGTTGACTGTTTTGTTGTAGAATTCTATAGGTATTGGAGAATCACCAAAATTTTTTGAGAGAGTAGGTGACATTATTACCTCTATATTCTAAAGAAAGGTCATGGAAAACTGTATGAAGAGTTGATTGTATAGGAAAGACATTGGTAGCAAGGAGACCAATTAGAGGACTTTTAATCCAGGTAAAAGATGTTGAGGGCCTAAATTAAGATGTGTCTTAGAGATAGAAAGGAATAAGTAGATTGTAAGAGTTATTTCAAAGGCATAGTAGGTCAGACTTGTCACTTGATGTCCAAGAAGAGAGAAATGGAGGCTTTGTACCTCAGAAGTATAGATAAAGACTTAATTAAAACAGGAAGAAAATATAAATTTTAGGGCAAAGATAATGATTTTGTTTATGTTGATTTTTGAAATAAGTGAAAAATCCATATGGAAGTATCTAGTTGGGTTTGGAAATTAAATCTAGTGTTAGGAGAGAGAGAACTGGAGATACATATTTGAGTATCATCTAACGATAGGTAATCCTGAAGCAGTGAGTCAATTATATCTTAATAAAATGGAAAACAAAAAACAAAAAAAATAAGAGAACATTTTGAAGGAGGAGTGTAGGATAAGATGAGAAGAGAAACCTATGTCATTTTGGAACCAGTGAGGGAAATTATGAGCCAGCAGAGGTGAGGAGAAGGACAAAGAAAATGTGTCCTCCGGGAGATCATGAGGGAGAGTATTAAGGAGTGTACGTCAGTACTGTCAGATGTTAACGTCAAGGAGAGCTGATTGAGTCAACTTATTATTATGTGACTAGTGAAGAGGAGATGAATAACTGATTTTAGAGATAGAAGGGCAAGTTAAAGATGCATTTCTATTTCTAGCTTAAAGGGGTGGGAGGATAATGATGCTGTGAACTAAGAAAAGGTGGAATAATGTGACTGGATGGGAATATGAGTTTGATTTCAGATATGAGTTGAAGAAGTTTGAGGAATATCTTCCATACTTTGATTAAATTTATATGTGTGTGTCTATATAATCTCATTTAGGAAGCAAGAAATGAGAAATCTGTTTTGTTTCTTATTTTTCAAATGATTTAAAGGACTGTCTCCATAAATTACAAACTCCTCTATATATTAGATTATCTTTAATCAGGCAATATTTGACTAAATTTAAAGAGATGTGAATCTTTTTCGATTAGGCTGCATGTGAGTCCCCAAAATGAAATGCAGTTCTTTTATCTGGGAACATTTAGAATGAATATTAAATTTTACGGCGTTTTGTTTTCAGAGAAGCACTCAACAAAATGAAAGATGTGTATGAGAAAAATCCACAAATGGGGGATCCAGGGAGTTTGCAGCCTAAATTAGCAGAGACCATGAATAATATTGACCGCCTGCGAATGGAAATCCACAAGAATGAGGTTAGATTTATTAATTAGCAGTTGTCTGAGACAAATCCATTTGTATAAACTTTATTATGATAGACCGGTGTTTGCTAGAATTATCTTCAAATATTTATTTAATTTCAGGGTTCATGATCTAAAACAAAGGTATCATATGGTACATAATGTTTAGTCCCTTGTTGAAGTTTTTTTAAATTTAAAACATTATATAAAACTAAACATTTAAACTATTTTTTTATTAGTTATAAAGTTGATCATTGACCAAATTACAATAAAGGTTTCCCTTCTCTAAGAATTATATAATCATAAAAACGCAAAGCACATTTTAAATGTAGAGTATCTTATGAGCTTTTAAAAATATTTATTAAGCTCAGTTTTACTTATTTTTTTCCTAAGGCATGGCTCTCTGAAGTTGAAGGCAAAACAGGTGGGAGAGGAGACAGAAGACATAGCAGTGACATAAATCATCTTGTAACACAGGGACGAGAAAGGTCATTTTTTTGTATTTTATTTGTATTTCTTCTTTTCTCCCAAACTTTTCTCATTTTTTTTTCTAAACTTCATATAATTATTTTTCTTCTTTCCTCATTTAACAAGTCTGGCTTTTAATAACATCAGTCTTTTGAACCTAAATTTTCTGTTTCTTTATAATAGCTATAGGTGAAGTATGAAATTTCATATTGCTGCTCAGTTCTAGTTTGTCTTGCATCCAGAAACAGAAATGGGAACATAGAAAGTTCTCAGAGCTGCAGAGTGGAGGCATAGGCTCCTCAGGCCTGGGAAGATCCCCTTAAAGTAGATGGAGTTGGGTAGCTAATGCCAAAGGAAAATTTAACTGTCAACTTGCTCAAAGTTTTGTGAAAACTGTAATTGTTAGTTTAGACCAGAGCTTCCAAAAGGTATTTTGCTGTTTCCATGTTTTCATGCCATTTGTGGCATTTTCCTTTTTGTAATATGTCTTTTTCCTTTTTTAATAAAATCCAACAAATTAGAATTCACCTTACAGAAGAATTTGAGAGACCTTGGTTTACTACTTAATTATACAATAATTTGAGCAAGTTCATTTTTAATGCTCTCTGAAGTCTCAGTGTGTACATAAAGCACCCAGTAGTAAAATACCTGGTAATAGTATGTTCTTGACAAATATTAGTTCCTCCTCCTCTCCATTATCATTTTTTGAAAGAGTACGTATCTTCACTATATCAAGAGATACTCCAAAGTGTACTGGGTTTTTGTTATTAGATAAAACCTAGATTTTAATAATTTAATCTATTTTGCTTGTGTTATTTAAGAACACATCTTCCGGGCATTCTGAAAGTGCTGCTAAATATAATGTAGATTTCTCCATTATTAAAATTTTAGTCATTTAATTCTTTAGTAAAATTATTAACATTTTTCTCCCTTTGATTTAAAAAGTTTTTAAGAAAAAAATGCCTTTAGATTTTATAGTATTTTGGATTTTCTAAGTTACTAATTTTCCTGGTAACGTGATTAATTAATTGGAAATTAACTTTATTGGGTTTTTAGTGAAAGAATGAAATACTCTACCCATACCGACTTAAACTGAAAAGGGGTTATATAGTAGCTGACTTGAAGGAGAGCTTATTCTAGGAGTTCAGATGATATATCCTCAGGACTTATTTTCTCTCCACTTAACAGTTCTGCCTTCCACTGTATGGGCTTTATTTTAAGGTTTCATATGGTAATTTTTCAAAGTTCTAGGCTCATATTTCTCTAAGTTCAAGTCCAGTGGAAAATGAAGGGAGCTTCTCTTTCAACAGTCCCAAGCAAAGGTCTCTGTGCATCTCTTATATCTAACTGGGTTACAGGCCTCCTTGTGAACGCTTCGCTCTGGCCATGCGCATGCTGTGCTAAGGTGGGCCCTCTGGGCCAGGACAGAACAATCCACCTGAAACCTGTTCACTGAACATGGGTCTGGGTGGGTCCCCTAAGGAATTTTAAGGTCCTCTCGCCAAATGAGGGGGTGATGAATCCAGGATGATGAAAGAGAAATATCCATATATCTTCCCATTTTCTCTGGACGTGGTGATAGACATATTCACTGAATACATGCTCTGTGTTTAGAACATTGCAGTCCTTTAATTTTTTAATTTCAGGAAATTCAACAAAGAAGCATTTTGTTTTAGAAGCAATTTATATATAGAGATAGAATCAGTGTTTAAGAAAATAAAGGTTTAATTTGGAACTATGTCATTGATACTTAATTCTCTGAATTGATCCTGAGATCAATTTGTAGACAATATAAAAAGTTCCCATGTTTATGATACTTGATCAGAGATAATTTTTTGTTTTATAGTCCTGAGGGAAGTTACACTGATGATGCAAACCAAGAAGTCCGTGGGCCACCCCAACAGCATGGTCACCACAATGAGTTTGATGATGAATTTGAAGATGATGATCCCTTGCCTGCTATTGGACACTGCAAAGCTATTTACCCTTTTGATGGTATGATTTTTCTAATATATATGATAAAATTGGTTCCTTAAAATCTATATTTCAAGTCATGCACTCGAGTGTCTTCAGCTAAATAATACATTGTCAGACGATTATAATCCTGGTTCATTAGTATGAATATTTTTGTTTAACTGTATTATATATAATAGATTTTTCTTCCATACATGAAGTTGAAACAAAATTACCTGTGCTATCAGCATCCTGATACATATTGTTATTTAATTATTAACTTTGGTCGATGCAGGATTTCCCTCAGAGATCTTATTAATGCTACATGTACTCATTAAAGTTGAAGCAGCTTGAGCATGTATCCCAGCCCAGGAAGTGGGAGGCTGGCCGATGTCACTTCAAGCTTTTCCTTATAACTTACTTACTATGGGAGACAGGTACAAGGCAAATGGCTTATCTGAATGCCTCCACCATATCCTGACTCTGTCGGCCACATTTGCAGGCGAGGCAAGGAGAGAGTATGGTAACTTCTGACTCTGCTGCCTTTTCCTCTTTGATAGTTGGATGGCAAACCGTGTGAGGGGAGGAAGTCATTGTGGTCTCCTCCTGCAGATGTTTAGTCACCCTTCCCTGTCTTGTGGGAGAAGGACTTATGAAAAATCCTTTTCCTCTAATCACAGAGGAGCACAGTAACACCTTTACACATAAATTGTTGTAAAATGATGTATGAATTAAGGTCCTTCACCACCCATCCATTGTATTGTGTTGTTTTTTTTTTAATCCTCACCTGAGGATATTTTTCCATTGATTTTCAGATAGAGTGGGAGGGACAGAGAGAGAGAGAGAGAGCAATGTGAGAGAGACATGCTAGTTGTTTGCCTCCCACACAACCCCTGCCAGGGCTGGGACTGAACTGCAGCTGAGGTATGCACCCTTGACTAGAATTGAACCTCGAGGTGCTGTTCTACCCCCTGAGCCAAACCAGCCAGGGCTCCATTGTTTTTAAAATTGAGTAAAGTCTTTTCTAAAAAAAATATTAAATAGGATCTTGCTATAATGTAATCTAGAGAATAGGGAAGGAATTTAGCATATGTTAAATGAAAATTCATTTGTGAAAATAGTTACTGCTAAGCAGGTTGGGAGGGTTGGGGATTGGGAAGAAAAAGAGCCCTGAGGCTGATGTAGTTTTGAAGGAAGTTCGTGCTCTGTGGCTGTAACCACTGCTGCTGCCATCACCAGAGTTGAGCCTGTATTGTGCTCTCTGCTCTCTCTTCAGACTATATTCTTTTCACCTTCGCACTATCTTATTACTATTTTCTTGATCCGCATCTCATGAATTTTCAAACGTCACTGAAGTTTGGGAAAGAAATTGAAGTAGTGAAATCAGAGTTAGAGTACCCTTGTAGGTCATATAATGTCATTATGGCTTGTACTTCATCTGTTACATGTGGGTGATATTAATGCCAGCTTCACGGGTTATTGTACAGTTCAAATGAGATAATGTATATGGAAATGTTGGGTAAACTACAAAGTATAGAGATGTTGCTAATGTGAGTCAGTGGGCCTAGGTACATTGAAATTTAGTTGGGTTTCATGTGGTTTTGTGTATTGTATTTGTAATATTTACTTGAAATTGCTGTGTTTAAATTATACTGTGAACACTCTCACCTAGGACACAATGAAGGTACTCTGGCAATGAAAGAAGGTGAAGTTCTATACATTATTGAGGAGGACAAAGGTGATGGATGGACAAGAGCTCGGAGACAGAACGGTGAAGAAGGCTACGTTCCCACATCATACATAGATGTAACTCTAGAGAAAAACAGTAAAGGTGCAGTAACTTACATCTAAACTAAACAGGCAGCTCCGTGACATGTATGACATAGGAATGGTAACTTAAAATGAAAACACGTTCAGTGGGTGGGAAGACATAAGAAAACTTAGAGGGCATCCAAGATTTATTGTTCACTATGTGAGCTGAATATAGGCTCAATCTTAAAGATGTGAATATTACCATAAGAAATTGTTGTTGTTGATGCTTGACCATTTGAGTGGTGTTGGTGTGAAGCTTAATTGACGCCTTTTGCTTTATGTCTTGCTTAAGTCTGTGTGAAGGATTTGTGTTTTTCTGCCTTATAAAGCATAGAATTTGATCTATTGGGCAGGAATCCATAGATAAAAGTGCCCCCCGCCCCCGCCATCCCAGCACACACACACACACACGGCTTCAGAAAACAGTAACTGTAATGAATTCAAATAAGTCAGACTGTTTTGAAATGTCATAAAAAGCTGACTCCCAAAAGAGTGGTTAGAATTTAGCTATAGTCTCCAAGAAGACAATAATAGTTGGTTAATTGGATAAAATAAGACTATAACAATTTTCATTTTTTTCCCTAGTCTTAACTTTGGTTTCCTAAAGGAAGAAAATAAGTACCTAGCACAAAATCTTTTATAGTAGGTAGGAGGCAAATCAAGAGGCTTGCAAAATAAATCAATCTGGTCTAGCTCTTAGGTGAATAAAATGGCTTTCTTTTGAGACCTGAAAATATTTTCAGGCTTACTAGTAATTTTCAGTAATGTGCAAGCTCCCTTTCATATTAATTTAATGCTTATATTTTTTATCTTGAAAATGTCTTTTGGGAAATTTTACTTTAGTGATTATTTAACATTTAGCAGTTATAATAGGAAGATAATAAGCTAACAGAGAGGAAATCTTGAATGGAGGGGAAGTACTGACATGTTTTACTTTGAAAAGAAAAAAACAACTTTTTTGACTGACTGGGTTGGAGGAGGATATCTAGTATTATTTAGAGCATTTACTCATTTTAGCTGGAGCACCAATTATTAGGATGGGTTCTCTTTTTCCGAGTAATTTAACAGACATTTGTGGCAGCACTGTATTACCAAGGACTGTGCAGTGCTGGTTGTGCTGGAAGTGAAGTGAGGAAGTAGCCACAAGACTTGACTTTAGTTTTGCTCGTGTTCCAGATTTTTCTGGTGTTTCCAGTAGCTGACTATAAAATGATTTTAGGGACATTTAGGATGGACACTGTGAACTGAACACCCCTTTTGGTCTTACCAGAGGTCTTCAGTAATTGTTCTTTTCTTTTTCCTCCTGGACTGCAGGTTCCTGAAGAGGGTTTCTGAGGAAATGGGCAAGATGTTGAAGGAGGTTACATGCAGCTGCTTTGGGGGGAGGGTTTTAGAGTTGTCAGGCTCAGAGAGAGGGAGAGGAGCAGGTTGCATGAGTGCATGCAGACATCATTATTTTTACTAACTTCATTAGTGTTTCCATACATTGTTTTAAATCATTAAGTTCTTGAATTCCTCGTTCACTATTACTCACATGAAGGGGAAAAAGCCAACAATGGCTAATTTTTTTTCCATTTATTTTACTAATGTCCAATCAGAAAGAATGCAAAGCTGTCAAATTTGTCTTACATTTGGCTGTCCCCCCAGGGCCATCTCTACCCCGGCTCTGTTTTAATTGGCTTTTAGATCATTGTGTGTTTAGAACCTTTGGCATTTGTCAGTGTCTGCCTGCACCACTTCTGTGTTTGCCTAACATCCTGTTGCATGTGTAGAGTGACCGGCTAGATTTTGCAGGCATGTCTTTATAATCCTTTGTTCTTGTCAAAGCCTTAGTGTTGTACATTTGTAGTACACATCACTTTGTCAGACATCTCCAGCACTAATGTTTCCATCCTAGTGTTTGTGTATGCTGCTATAACTTCCCCACTGCAAAACATTCCAGCTTTGACATTATGAAGTAGTTTGTGAACCTGAAGTATTTATGATAAGAAAAAGAAAACATCTATGCTCTAGCCTACAGCCCAGTTGAAAGAACTCTTTGAAGCGTGTTACATCTTCAGCACCTCAGTCTGGGAAGAATCTATAGTCAGCACTGAAATCCTGGCATAATAAACACAGAAGATACTCACCACCTCAAGACAAAGGACTGTTGTCAGAAGTCAGCTGCTTCCATTCAAATGCTGCCTTAAACTAGAGTGCCTAAATCTGTTGATTGCCAACACTACCACTACAGCATCCCACAAAGGGCTTTATGTGTCAGCTCAGTGTGACCTCCTTTGACTCTGCAGGGCTGCTGCAGCTGCCGATGTCACCTCGGTAGGAGCTCTACCACGGTTGATGGTGCATCTTCAAATTTATGCATCAAACTAAAGACCTGTTCGAGTCCATTTGACTTTACTCAGTGTTTTTGTGAGAGGTTTTATGGACCTCCCTCCCCTATTGTCTTTTAATTTGGGGCTACCGTGTTCTCATTTGATTATTATTACAATGATAGTCTGTTTCCAAGTGATGCTTTTGTTT
The DNA here is from genome assembly GCF_014108415.1 of Molossus molossus. Taxonomy (NCBI): domain Eukaryota; kingdom Metazoa; phylum Chordata; class Mammalia; order Chiroptera; family Molossidae; genus Molossus; species Molossus molossus. Next base: position 30,127,129 of record NW_023425347.1, on the reverse strand, counting down.
GAACCAGATAAAAGTTAGTGAAACTTTGTAATGATCTATGTGCACTTTTACTTGTAAAATGGACATTTCCATATGTTTATACTTGTAAATATAATTGTTGTTAGTGCCCTATTGCTCATGTTGTCCTGCCTCGCATTTGTGGTTCTGTTAATGACTTGTATCTTAACTAATTTCTTAGTGGTGTTTAATAGTGGTGTTTAATGGGGGCGGGGGGATATTTCTACCATTGGAAGCTTCATTGATTTGGTTCTTTACTGTTTTGAGGGAAGAAAGAATGTGAAATGGTCTGTGTATTGTTGGATTTTAAGCAATATTATAGAAGCTGTGTGACTGCTTTAATAATTTTCCCCAGTGTTATTTGCTTCGTACTACCAGTCATACTAAAGCTGAATGACGGCTGTGTGAAAGTTGATGCCTTCATAAGATCAGTACGCCCCTGTTACACAGCTGACATATAGTGTATTACTTTTGAGGCTAGTGAACTATAAAGTTTAGATTTTGAATCTCGTTACAGGGTTATTTATATAATGTGACATTATTCAATACTGACAGACTACATAAAGTAGTTTTATCCTAGTGCTATTTGTATTTGAAAGGTTAGCAATGAGGAGGAAATGTGATCTGGCTGTGTTTGTCTTCTGTACAAAGCCTGAAGTGCTTGTGTGTTTTTGGCTAGCAGCCACAGAGGGCAAAGTTTAAGGTTTTCTTGTAAGGACTAACTGTTCTTTTCAAGCTACTGTTTTTCTAAAAGCAGGATTTGCTTCCGTAGGAGGCAAGTTCCTTCATGTGGAATAGTGCAACCTGTATATGGGTTATTACAATAGGAAAACATTTGTATTCGCACAGTTTAAATCATTCTTAAAATTTGAACATGTGAGTTGTCAAAAAAAAAAAACCTTTAATTTTTCAGTAATTTTTACTCTTTTTGTGCACATGTTGATTTCTTACTGGTAAATGCTTTGTTTAAGATAGTGTTCTCTGTTGAGAATATTTTCATGGAATAAAATAATCTTTTCATGGTCGGTTAAGGTGTATACTGTGTTATCTCTTATTGCGATGTGAACTAAAGACGTTCTTGAAGGTGCTAAATTCCAGATAATACAAAGTACATGACAGGTTACGTGAATGGAAACATCTGTGTTGAGCAGCTTGTTTTGCAAAGCAATTGTGGAAATTTTATTCTAGTTTTTAGTTGCACTCAAGCTTTCCTAAAGGAAAAAAGTTAATATTTCTTGATAGTGAATTTAAGTTGAGTGTAGGGATTAGGACTTTTAAACCTTTGTCCATGGTAGCTGTGTTGCAGACTTCCCTTGTGCACTGCCCCATGCTCTGCACCCACAGGAACTCTCCCTGTAGCTCAGAGCTTGATCCAGCCACACACAGTCAGCACTTCCTGTGCTTCTGCTTGCATTTCTGACCAGTGAGACAGAGCACCCTTGTCTTCTGTGTGCCATAAATAGTATCGTATCTGTCATTTTAGGAAGTCTTAATTTCACGAGATTCAGCTTTTTAAAAGGGAAAATATGAAACTATGAGTGGCTCCTTGATCTTGAACAATGAGGGATTGTGATTGTTGCGATGAAAATTTGGAGATCCATGCCAAGCTGGAAGTAGGGACACAGACAAAACAAAACAGGAAAATTGCGTCAACAAAAACATCTCAAAATGTAAAGGGCTTTTGCTCTCTGAACTAAGATCTGGGAAGTCAAGTCCTACTTGTTAGGGAAAGATAGTATCCTTATAACAATATTAACAAAAACAAAAGTGTCTTTAGCCTTGTTGAAAAGGATAGATTTTCTTTGTGAGGAAGGTATTAGGTGAAAAATGATACATACCAAACCTATTTCAATGAGCTCATGTACCTGGAATCAAATATATTCCTTAGTATAGTCACTGTTAGTGATTTAAGAAACTATAGAAAGTATAAGAGATGCCAAAAGATTGAGGGTTGAAGAGTAAATTCTGGGAAGTTCAACAACTCTTAAAATTACTGGATAATTTTATCAGCATTCAGAAGAAAATGTAATGGACAACTGACCTAGGTCCTGAGAATAAGGAACATCAAATTCTCCTCATTCCTTTGTTTAGATACAAGTGGGGAACTCTACAGACATAATTGTCTTGATTTCCGTATTTGACACAATTTTTTACTCATTTTTGTGAAAACGTGATAGCATTTTCGTAGAGAATGGGAGCTGCCACACGCTGGTTTGGTAAGCCCAGAACGTCACCCTGAGAACTTACTGTGGGGGTGGGGAGATATATATTATATGTTAAATATGTTATGGACCATAATAAACAGATCTATCACCCAACATAAATAGAAAATTACTAGTAAATTCCCTCTCCTTCAGGGATGAGCCTTATCCTTAATTTTATCCTTATTGTTTGGCTTTTCTTAGTTCTTTTACTAAGTGGGTAATTTTTCCTAAATGTGATTAACTTTCCACGTTTTTGAGCTCTGTATAGATTGTGTTATATTCTGTGAGCAGGGCTGATATTCAGCCAGTGTGCACTGATACAACCACAATTAATGCTAAATATTGAAGTATTTCCATGTTGGTTGGTAAACAGTAATTCCGAAAAGTAGTAAAACTAGTTAATCATGCAGTCCTGGTACATACCGTTTGTCTCAAATCACATATGACACCCTGTGATGCATTTCTTGTTTGCACACCGAGGACGAAAGCTGAAGGGCTTAACTATAGATTTACTATTGTTTCCGGTTTGGGGAGTCGTCTTTGGTTTCCTAAGCTCTTGAGTGGGAGAGGGACCTGGGTAAAGTAACCAAGCTGAGGGAGACCTCTATTCTTCCTCCAAAGAAACGCCTTATTCTGCGTTACAAGAGAGTTTTGTAGACACACATGTTTGGGAACATGGCCCCTTGTGCTGTAGTGGCCCATCAGCTGGTTTTTTTAAATTTTATTTGGCAACTTGTTCTGTGGTGGAGGATGGACTGTGTTGCGCATTGAAGAGGTGTGAGGAGAGGGATTCCATCAGGACTCTCTCGTACCAGGAGAGTATGCTCTCCAGCAAGTGACAGCACAACTCCTGCTTTGTTCTCCACCCTCTGCCCATGGCTGGTCTCCAGATGGGAGTATCGAATGTGTCCTCTCCCCTTCCCCAAGTCCACCTTTCCCCTCACTTGCCTGGGCAGACCAGGCTGCTCAGACTCTAGGGTGATTTGAGAAAAACGAAAGTTATTGTATGACAACTCGATGCAAAAGGAAGGTGATGGATCTAAGGCTGCAGAATTTTTAATAGTTGGTGTGATCTTTAGAGGTTTGGCTTAAACAATGTCAAGATAACAGAAGAAGCAGCTTCTGCGGATGAATAGGCAGCAAAGTTTCCGGACATCATTAAGAAAGTAATTAAGGAGAAAGACTGTCTGGTTGAACAGGTTTTTAATGCAGATGAAAGTGCCCTATTCTGGAGGTGAAAACGCCACTAAAGAAATTTATTAGTAAGAGACACAAGGACCAGGGTTTAAGGCAGGAAGGGATAGGTTAAAGCTACAGTTTGGCCTGGCTTGTGTGGCTCAGTGGTTGAGTGTTGACCCATGCACCAAGAGGTCACTGGTTCAATTCCCAGTCAGGGCATGTGCCCAGATTATGGGCCTGATCCCCAGTGGGGGGCATGCAGGAGGCAGCCAATCCATGTTCTCTCTCATCGATATTGCCATCTGTCTCTCTCCCTCTCTATAATCAATAAAGAAAATTTTAAACTACGGTTTTGTGCGAATGCTGTCTGGTTTATGATCAGGACTGCCCTTACCTATAAAGCTGGTAACCTCTGGGCCTTGAAGGGAAAAGATAAACACGAGCTGCCAGTCTTTTAGTTGTACAACAATAAGGTCTGAACAACGAGAACCCTTTTCCTAAATTGGCTCTATCAATTCTTTGTCCCTGAAGTAAGAAAGTGCCTTACCAGTAAGGGACTGCCTTTGGAAGTTCTTTTGGTATTGGACAGTGCTCTTGGCCACCCAGAATTCCATGAATTCAACATTGAAGGTGTCCAAGTGGTCTGCTTGCTCTTAGACAACATCTCTGTTCATCCTCTAGACCAGGGAGGCATAAGGACCTTTAACGGTCATTACACGTGGTACCCTGGAAAGGACTGTCAGCCCTGTGGTCGAGAACCCGATGGAACATCATGAAAGTCTGGAAGGATCACACCATTGAAGATGCCATCGTTACAGAAAACACTGCACAAGCCATGAAGCCTGAAACAAATCCCCAGGTGGAGAAAACTGTCCAGATGTGCAGGACTTCACAGGATTTACAACAGAGCCATTTAAGGAAATCATGAGACTGTGGATATGGCAAAATAATAATACAAAAAGGTGAGTGTGTGTGTGAAGGGTTTCAAGATGGGGATCTTGGAGAAATTCAAGAGCCCACAGACACCACAGCAGAGGAGGTAACAGATGCCCGACGGAGATGAGTGCCGCCCATTCAGTGCCCGCGATGAGGGAGAAGACCGCAGCAGAGCCAGAGAACAAACTGACATTAGACAGTCTGGCGGAAGGGTTCTGAGTCTTCGAGACTACTTTGACTTCGCTTACAACACGGACCCTTCCTTCTATGATACAGACATGGAAACGAAAGCAAACAGAAAAAGGATTGGTTGCATGTAGAAACATTTTTTAGAGAAATGAAAAAGCAAAAAAAGTCAGAAATGACAATGTATTTGTGAAGTTACACTGAGTGTGCCTGCCTCTCCTGCCCCCCCACCTCCTCCATCTCTTCCCCCTCTGCACCCCTGAGACAGCAAGACCAACCTCTTCCTCCTCAGCCTACTCAGTGTGCAGACAATGAGGATGAAGACCTTTATGATGGTCCACTTCCACTGAATGGATAGTAAATAGTCGTTGAGCTATACAGTTCATAAATGTACCTGTTTTGTATGTGTGTGTCTTTGTGTGAAAATCTACTTATGGCAAGAACTGTATGAGATGTTTTTGTGTCCGCATCATCACCCAAGCATTCATCATGTAGGGCATCATGTGCCATATGTTTCTGGAAGTGGACAGCCTATCCTTACATACGCATAAGGTGAGTGATATTTAATATACAATTAATGCATTAGTTTTCTTACTGTTTTATAAGTTTGCTTTCAAAGAATCACATTGCTGTACAGTATGCCTGTCTTCTCATTGGAGATAGTGCATATCAGTCTACCATCACAGGTAAGTGGTTTAAAAAAGAAACAGTGTTTCCAGTACCATATTATGGATATGACTGTAATGCTATGTAGCCCATCAACATTTTTTTTTTTTTTTTTAATCCTCACCCAAGGACATTTTTCCATTTTTTGTACAGATAGAGTGGGAGGGAGAGAGAGGAAGAGACAGAGAGAGAGAAACATCAACGTGAAGGGACACATCAAGTGGCTGCCACCTCACGACCAACCAGGGCCGGGGACAAACTGCAACCGAAGTACGTGCCCTTAGTGGGAACCGAACCCGGGTCTCTCCGGACCGCAGGCCGATGCTCTAACCGCTGAGCCAAACCGGCCAGGGCCCTATCAACATTTTAGACTGATTCATTCATTAGTGTATAGTCTAGGCCACTGTGAGGCAGTCCTGTGCTTACATTAGGCTGCCGTAAAGCAGTCATGTCGCTGCTGCTTCATTATCAAAGTGGGAATTGTTATACCTGTAAATACATATGAATTTCTTTTTCATGTTTTCTTTTAAATTTTTTTTCTTTATTGATTTTACAGAGAGAGGAAAGGAGAGGGAGAGAGAGAGAAACATCGATGAGAGAGAACATCAAGTGGCTGCCTCCTGCATGCCCCTCACTGGGGATCGGGCCCACAACCTGGGCATGTGTCCTGACCGGGAATCGAACCGGCAACCTCTTGGTACATGGGTCAACGTTCAACCACTGAGCCACACTGGCTGGGCCATGTTACCTTTTCATTTTTGATGTCTTGTGTTAGTAATATATATAACAACTACAATGTTTTGTATCATACAAGATTGTTGATGTAGGTGCTGACAGACAACTTGTAAACAGATGAAACAGTTATCAGTAAATATAGTCAAGTACTGTAAATGTGTTTTCTGTTATGATTTTCACAATATTTTTGAAGCTTATTGTAAGGATATAGTCTATTATATATATACACATATATGTAGACACACACACATATATAAGATATGTTAATCATCTGTTCATGTTATCAGTAAGGCTCTTTGGTCAACAGCAGGTTATTAGTAATTAAGTTTATGAGGAGTCGAAGTTATATATAAATTTGTGACTGTGGGGCAGTAGGTGCCCCTGACCCCCATGTTGTTGAAGGGTCAGCTGTATGGACAGTGCTGCTCTGTGTGTCATGTGCATGTTTATGGATACAAGAGTGTCTCTAAGATCTACCTAGGAGTGGAATTGCTAGGTTGTGGGTTATATTTATATTCAGTTTTAAAAAATAATGCCACATTTCCACTCAAAGTGATTGTAACATTTTTACACACCTACAAGTTGTGTATAAGAGTTACCTGTTCTCCATATCCTGGCCAACACTTAGGAGGAGACTTTTTAATTTCTGTCAGTTCTTTGGATGTAAAATAGTATTTCATTGTGGTCTTAATTTGCTTTTACCTGATTACTGATGAAGTTGAACATCTTATTCATGTGCTGCGCCTTTTTTTTTTTTTGTGCTGCACCTTTTCTGTAAAAAGCCTATTATAACTTTTGCCCATTTTTTTTCTTCAGTTATCTTTCCATATTCATTCATGGGGAGTTCTTTATGTATAAGGAAGCTAACTGTACTAGTTATCTCTTGCTGTGTAACATAGCTGGTGACTCTGGCTCGGAGTTTCTCAGGGGGTTGTAGTCAGATGTTGGCCAAGGTTGCAATCATCTCATGGCTATGACTGGGGCTCTAGAGTCCCAAGATCTGAGCATAATCCCCTCTAGGTTCATCCATGTTGTAATGGTAACATTTTATTATTTTTTATAGCTGAGTAATATTCCATTGTATATATGTACCACGTCTTTGTTCGTCTATTGATGAGCATGTGGGTTGCTTTCATATCTTGGCTATTGTAAATAATGTTGCACTGAACATAGGTGTGCATACATCTCTTTAAATTAGTGTTTGGATTTCTTCAGATACATTCCCAAGAGTGGAACTGCTGGATCGTAAGGTAATTCTATTTTTCATTTTTTGGGGAACCTCCACACTGTTTTCCATAATGGCTCCACTAATTTGCAGTTCCTCCAACAGTGCACAAGAGTTTCTTGTCTCCACATCCTTGACAATACTTGTTTTGTTGATTTATTGGCAATAGCCATTCTAACAGGTGTGAGGTGATGATATATCATTGTGGTTTTAATTTACATTTCTCTGACGATTAGTGACATTGAGCATGCTTTTGTATGTCTGTTGGTTGTCTGTTGGCCATCTGTGTGTCCTCTTTGGAAAAATGTCTGTTCAGGTGTTCTGCCATTTTTTTTTTTTAATCCTCACCTGAGGATATTTTTCCATTTATCTTTAAATAGAGCAGGAGGGAGGGAGGAAGAGAGAGAGACACACACACACACACATCGATTGGTTACCACCCACACAACCCCAACTGGGGCCGGGGATGAACTGCAACCGAGCTATGTGCCGTTGGCCAGAATCAAACCCAGGACTCTGGTCTGTGGGCCAACACTCTAACCGCTGAGCCAAACCAGCCAGGGCTTCTGCCCATTTTTTAAATTGGGTTGTTTTTTGGTGTTGAGTTATACGAGTCCTTTATAAAATTTGGATATTAAATCCTTAAGGGGATATATCATTGGCAAGTATGTTCTCCCATTCCTTAGGTTGTCTTCATTTTGTTGATGGTTTCCTTTGCTGTGCAATACCTTTTTAGTTTGATATAGTCCCATTTATTTATTTTTTCTTTTGTTTCCCTTGCCTGATGAGACATATCAGAAAAAATATTACTAAGAGCAGTGTCAGAGAGTTTACTGCCTGTTTTCTTCTAGAAGTTTTATGGTTTCAGGTCTCACATTTAAGTCTTTAATCTATTGTGAGTTTCTTCTTGTATATAGTAGAAGAAGGTGGTCTAGTTTCATTTTTCTGTATGAATTTGTTCAATTTTTACAGCACCTTTTATTGAATAGACTGTCTTTACCCCATTGTATGTTCTTGCCTCCTTTGTCAGAGACTAACCAACTTTACAGGTAGAGGTTTATATTTGGACTCTGTTCTGCTCTGTTAGTTTCTGTGTTTTTATGCCAATATCATACTGTTTTGATTACTATGGACATAATAGTTTGATACAGTAGTGTGATTTCTCCAATTTAGTTTTTTTTTTTCCCTCAAGATTGTGGCTATTCGGGGTCTTTTGTGGTTCCATGTAAATTTTTAAATTATTTGTTTTAATTCTATGAAAAATGCCATTGGTATTTCAGTAGTGATTTCAGTGAATCTATAGATTACTTTGGGTAGTATGGACATTTAAAAATGTTAATTTTTCCTATCCATGAGCATGGTATATGCTTCTATTTATTTGTAATTTCAATGTCTTGTAATTTTCTGAGTATAGGTCTTTTACTTCCTTAGTTTAATTTATTCCTAGGTATTTCTTAATGCAGTTGTAAATGGGATTGTTTTCTTAATTTCTCTTTCTGATAATTCATTGTTGGTGTATAAAAATGAAACGGATTTTAGAATATTAATTTTGTATCCTGCTACTTTACTGAATTTATCACTCCTAATAGCCTTTTGGTGAGGTCTAGTGTTTTTTATATAATATTATGTCATTTGCAAGCAATGACAGTTTCACTTCTTTTCCAATTTGGATGCATACTTTTATTTCTTCTTTTTGTTTGATTGCTGTGGCTAGGATTTCCGGTACTATAGTGAGTAAGAGTGATAAAAGTGGGCATCCTGTCTTGTTCCTGATTTTAAGGGAAACACTTTTAGAATTAGTTGAGTATGATGTTAGCTATGTGTTTGTCATATATTGCTTTTATGTTGAGGTGTGTTCCCTCTATTCCCACTTTGCTGAGAGTTTTTATCATAAATGGATATTGGATTTTGTCAGATGCTTTTTCTTCCTTTATTGAGATGATTATACAATTTTTATCCTTCAGTTTGCTTATGTGGTGTATCACTTTAGTTGATTTGTGGCTATTGTACTAACCTTGCATCCAGGAATAAATTGTGTTTGATCCTGGTGTATGATCTTTTTAATGTATTGATGAATTCAGTTTGCATATATATATATATATATATATATATATATATAATTTTTATCCTCACCCAAGGACATTTTTCCATTTTTTGTTCAGATAGAGTAGGAGGGGGAGAGAGGAAGAGAGAGAGAGAGAGAGACAGACATCGATGTGAAAGGGACATATCGAGTGGCTGCCACCCACACGACCAACCAGGGCCTGGGACAAACTGCAACCAAGGCACACGCCCTCAGCAGGAACAAAACCTGGGTCTCTCTGGACCACAGGCCGACGCTCTAACTGCTGAGCCAAACCGGCCAGGGCAGGTTGCTAATATTTTATTGAGAATTTTTGCATCTATGTTCATAAGGGTTATTGACGTATGGTTTTATTTTTTTGTAATGTCTTAGTCTGGTTTGGGAATCAGAGTAATACTGGTCTTGTAAAATGAACTTGGAAGCCTTCCCGCTCCTTGAATTTTTTGGAATAGTTTGAGGATAGATGTTAATTCTTCTATGAATGTTTGGTAAAATTCACCTGTGAAGCCATGCGGTTCAGGACTTTTGTTTGTTGGGTATTGTTTTTATTACTGATTTGATTTTGTTTGTAGTAATTGGTCTGTTTAGATTTTCTGTTTCTTCAGGATTCAATTTTGGAAGATTGTATGTTTCTAGGAATTTGTCCATTTCATCCACATGGTCCTATTTGTTGGCATGTAGTTGTTTGTAGTATTTTCTTATAATCCTTTGTATTTCTTTAATGTCAGTTGTCACTTTCATTTTTTATTTGGGTCCTCCCCCTTCTCTCTCTCTCTCTCTCTCTCTCTCTCTCTCTCTCTCTCTCACACACACACACACACACACACACACACGAGTTCAGCCTTTTATTCAATGTGTTAACAGAAGAGGTTTAGTAAAAAAGACGAAAGCACTTTGTCGTTATCAGACTCCTCAGATTCTTTCTTTGCTTCCACTTTTTTCTCCTTAGCTGGGGCAGCAGTGGTGGAAGGGGCAGGACCTCCAGCCCCTACACCTGCTGCTGGGGCAGGTCCACCAGCCCCTACGTTGCAGCTGAGGCTCCTAATGTTGACCTTGGGCAGAGCCTTTGCAAACAAGCCTGGCCAGAAAGGTCAACATTTACACTAGCTGCTTTAATGAGGGCATTGATCATATCCTCTGTGACTGTTATCTCATTATCATGCAGGATCAGGGCTGAGTGGATGCAGGCGAGCTCCGAGATGGAAGCCATGGGGTGGGCCAGTGTTGGGCAGCACTGCTAGGCACGGTGCTAGTCACTGGATGAAGTGATGGTCTCGTCCCGATGCGGGCTAGCTTCCTCAGAAGGAACGGGCACCTCTCCAGCAGTGGGGTGGGAAAAGCTTTCTCTTTTTTTCTTGATGAGTCTAGTTGAGTCTAATCTAGTCCTGTTTATGTTTTCAAAGAACCAGTTCTTGGTTTCATTAATCTTTTGTATTTTTTTTAGACTCTATTTTGTTTATTTTTACTCTAATCTTTATTATTTTCTTCCTTCTACTCACTTTGGGCTTTGTTAGATATATATATTTTTTATCCTCACTGAGGACATTTTTGCATTTATCTTCAGATAGAGCAGGAGGGAGGGAAGGAGGAAGAGAGAGAAACATCGACGTGAAAGGGACACATCAAGTGGTCACCACCCACACGACCCCAACCAGGGCCGGAGACAAACTGTAACGAGGTACATGCCCTTAGCGGGAACCGAACCCAGAACTCTCCAGTCCGCGGGCCGACGCTCTAACCGCTGAGCCAAACCAGCCAGGGTGGGCTTTGTTATTCTTTAAAAAAAATTTTTTATTAATTTATTTTTGTTACAGATGTTTCTTAATTTCCCCGCAGACACCCTCCTCCCCACCCCCCACCCTCAAGCCTTTTTGTCTGTGTCCATTGGTTACACCTACATGCATATAAGTTCTTTGGTTTATCTTTTTAAAATTCCTTTAGGTGTAATGTTAGATGGTTTATTTGAGATTTTTCTTGTTTCTTGAGGTAGTCTGTAATGCTATTAATTTCCTTCTTAGGACTGCTTTTGCTGTGTCCCATAGATTTTGGGTCATTGTATTTTCATTTTTATTTTATTGCTTCCTCGATCTGATTATTAACCCATTCATTGTTTAGTTAGCCCCAATGTGTTTGTGTGTTTTTTCAGTTTTTTTCATTGATTTCTAATTTATACTATTGTGGTTGGAGAAGATGCTTGATGTGATTTTAGTCTTCTTAAGTTTATTGAGACTTGTTCTGTGGCCTAACATGTAGTCTGTCTTGGAAAATAATCCATGTGTACTTGAACAGAATGTATATTTTGCTGCTTTGGGATGAAATGCTCTAGAAATATCAATTAAATTTATCTGGTCTAATGTGTCATTTAAGGCTGCTATATCCTTATTGATTATCTGTCTGGAAGATCCATCCATTGATGTCGTGGGGTATTAAAGTTCCCTGCTGTGACTATGTTACTGTCGATCTCTCCCTTTATGTCCATCAATATTTTCTTTGTATTTAGGTACTCCTAGGTTCCTTGCATAAATGTTTACAAGGGTTATATCCTCTGGTTGGATTGATCCCTTTATCATTATATAATGTCCTTTTTTGTTTCTTATAATAGCCTTTGTTTTCATATCTATTTTGTCTGATATTAGTATTGTTACCCCAGCTTTTTTGTTTCCATTTGCATGAAATATCTTTTTCTAGCTCTTTACTTTGTGTGTGTGTGTCTTTTGATCTGAAGTGGGTCTCTTGTAGACAGCATATTATATGTATCTTGTCTTCTTATCCATTCAGATACTGTTTTTTTTTTATCCTTACCCAAGGAGGTTTTTCCATTGATTTTTAGAGTAGAAGGGAGGGAGGGAAGGAGAGAGAGAGAGAAACATCAACCAGAGCCAGGGATTGAACCTGCAACCCAGGTACATGCCTTTGACTGGGAATCAAACCCAAGACGCTTTGGTCTGAGGGCCAACACTCTAACCACTGAGCAAAACCAGCCAGGGCTAGATATTCTGTGTCTTTTGATTGGAGCATTTGATCTATTTACATTTACAATGATTGATAGGTATATAGTTATTGCTATTTTATTACTCATGTTTATATTTCTTTTTTTCTCCCTTTTTTCTTCTAATATATTTTTCTTTATTAATTTTAGACAGAGAAGAAGGGAGAGGGAGAGGGAGATAGAAACATCGGTGAGAGAGAACATCAACTGCCCACCTCCTGCATGCCCCCACTGGGGACTTGGCTCACAATCTGGGCATGTGCCTTGACCGGGAATTGAATTGGCGATCTCTTGGTGCATGGGTCGATGCTCAACCACTGACCACACCAGCCGGGCTTTTCTCCTTTTTTTCTTAAAGAAGTCCCTTTAACATTTCTTGTAATACTGGTTTGGTGGTGATGAACTCCTTAGCTTTTTCTTGTCTGGGAAGCTCTTTAGCTCTCATTCTTTTTTTTTTTTTTTTTTGATATGTTTTTATTGATTCTTTTAGAGAGAAAGGGAGATATAGAAACCGATGTGAGGGAGAGACATTGATCAGCTGCCTCCTGCATGTCCCCTACAGGGGATCAAGCCTGTAACCTGGCACATGCCCTGACCAGGAATCGAACTGGAACCTCTCAGTCCATGGGGTGATGCTCAATCTACTGAGCCACACCGGCTAGGCTTGTTCATATTTAAATGATAGCCTTACTAAGTAGAGTAGTCTTAGTTCTTTCTTTTTATCACTTTGAGTATTTTGTGCCAATCCCTTCCATCTACAAAGTTAATGTTGAAAAATCAGCTGACGGTCTTATGGGGGCTCCTGTGTGGGCAACTAACTGTCTTTCTCTTGCTGCTTTGCAGAGTCTTTGGTGGTGTGGTTCACTGCTTGAGCGTCAACCCATGTACCAAGAAGTCACCAGTTCGATTCCCGGTCAGGGCACATACCCAGGTTGTAGGCCCAATCCCCAGTGGAGGTGGCATGTAGGAGGTGGCCAGTCAATGTTCTCTCTCATCAGTGTTTTTCTCTCTCTCTCTCTCTCTCCTTTCTCTCTAAAATCAATAAAGATAAAATATTTTTTAAAAAAGATTCTCTCTTTGTCTTTAACCTTTGGCAATTTAATTATGATGTGTCTTGGTGTGGGCCTCTTTGGGTTCATCTTGTTTGGGACTTTCTGTACTTTCCTGGGCTAGAATGTCTACTTCCTGTGACAGGTTAGGTAGGTTTTCAGTTATCTCTTCACATAGGTTATCAAGCCCTTGCTTTGTCACTTCTCCTTCCGGTACCCCTTTGATGTGAATGTTGTCACATTGAATGTCATATCTGAGATCCCTTAAACTATTCTTATTTTTAAAATTCTTTTTTTCTTTTTGCTGTTCTGAATAGGTGTTTCTGCTACCTTGTCTTCTAAGTAGCTGATTCAAACCTCTGCTTCATCTAATGTGCTGTTGATTCCTTCATGTATATTTATTTCAGTTATTGTATTCTTTTTTATGGCTTCTATGTTTTGTTTTGTTTTTATGCTTACTATCTTATTGCTGAATCCCTCATAAGCATCCTTATAACTAATGTTTTTTGAACTCTGTGTCTGGTAGACTTCTTGCCTCCATTTAATTTAGTTATTTTCCTGGAAATTTCTCCCATTATTTCCTTTGGGACATGTTTGTCTCCCCATTTTGGTTTCATCTCTGTGTTTGTCTGTGTATTAGGTAGATATGTTACGTTTCACATCTTGCAGGGAGACCTTGTGTAGTAGGTGTCCCGTGGGGCCCGGTGGCACAGTCTCCCTTATCACCTGATCCGGGTGCTCCAGGAGTGTACCTTGTGTGGGTTGTGTGTGCCCTCCTGTTGCAGTTGAGCCTTGATTGTTGTTGGCACAACAGTGAGTGGGATTGACCGTCAGGCTGACTGGCTGTGAGAATTGGCCTTGACCACAGTGTCCGAGCTGCTGTGTAGAAGCTGACTCCAAGGAGTGGAATTTATCCCAGTGTGGTCTGGTGCCTTCCAAGACCTCCCTTCGGGTATTCCACTTATAGAGCCAGTCAGGTGGTGGTCTGTTGTGGTCTGAAGCCAGCCAGCAGATGTGTTAGTTCTGTGGCCTCTTGGAGGGGCTGGTACACATCAATGTCAGATGATGCCTATGTCCAGCTACCTGTTAGGAGCTACCAGGTGATCCGTGGTTGGAAGCTTCCTGTCCTGGGCCTGGATGTTCATGGGAGGGGCCGTCAGTACTGGGCTGAAGCAAGTAAGCCAAAGGCCCAGGGCACCCTGAGACCTGCTGCTGCCTGTGAGGCGCAGCCGCTGGAAAACCCTTGGGCAGAATGTGATTTGGGCGAGGCAGGATCTTAGGGAGTCGTCGGGGTGGAGTGAATGCAGAATCAGGTGTAGCTGTATGGGGGTATGGCTTAGCACAGAGACAATGGTGGCTGTGTCTCCAGCCCTCCACTCTGGAGCCACACAGTTCAGTTTCTCCCCATGTATCTCTGGCTCCTCCATACCCCCCGCCCCGAGCTTGACCAGTACGTGTGGGTGTTTCAAAGAGAGATCACAACTTGTTTGAGAAAAGTTAGGTATAAGGCTATTGTATGCCCTGACCGGTTTGGCTCAGCAGTTAGAGCATCGGCCTGCAGACCAATGAGTCACGGGTTCGATTCTGGTCAAGGGCACGTACCTTGATTGCGGTTTGTCCCTGGCCTTGGTTGGGTCGTGTGGGAGGCAGCCAGTTGATGTGGCTCTGTGACATCCATGTTTCTCCCTCCCTCCCACTGTATCTGATAAGAAAATATCCTCAGGTGAGGAAGAAAAAACAAAAACAACTATTGTATATGGTCCCCAAATTATTCAGATGATAGGAAGAAAAAGAAAATTAGTGTTTGATAGTGATGTAAATTTATTTTAAAATATTGTGTTCCAAATGTTCTTCAATAGAAAAAGTTTAAGAGGGATACTGATAAACTAGAAAGTATCCCCTTTGGGAGGTCAAAAACCTAGAAAACGTATACTAATCAGCTAGAAGGAGAAAAAACAAAACCCAGTCGATTATTTTTGAAATACGTGAAGTGATAGTATGAAATATCTAGCATCTGGGTGCTCACTTTGTACCAGGTGTTTGCTGCACAGGGACTTGATGAGATTGACTTGTCCACAGTCCACCTGCTTGCAAGCACCACAGCTGGAGTTTGAACCCAGGTCTTCCGGAACCAGCTCTGTTTTGTGCCGCTAGTCACCTAAACCAGGAGCCTTACATTTTCCACACCAGTGGCATTAATTTGTGTTTACTCTCAGGATCTAGTGGCTAGGGAGGTGGGTGACCCAGAAAGGGAAGAGGTAGAATTGTACTATCATGGTTGTTTAATATTAAAGAGGCTGGATACAACTGTTTCACAAAAAGATATATTTCCATATGGCTATTTACATTTTTTTCATGTTTAGTTCAAGAATATCATACAACTGATACCTTCTGAAATGTTTCAGGCTTTTACATTTTTTTCTATTTACAGTTTTCTGACATGGAATTAAAACTAAAATGGGCAAATACCTCCATAATAGAAAGCAACCTGTCAACATAGCTAGGTCTTCTCTTCAATTTGCTGATCAACATTAGCAATAGTTACCTTAGTAATAAATTATCATTCATTTAAAAATCAGTAGTAGTTTTAAACAATTCATAAATAAGTGTGCTCTGTGCAATTTGCACGTTTAATATCCTGTGGATACTAATAGCTTGTACATTGTCAGATTTGCACATTATTACTTTTTCAAGTGATGAGCTTTTCCAAAGAAGAAACAGGAGAAGCTTGAAGTAATCTTCTCAGGTTCTCTGGGGAGTTATCAAAGCTCTGCTTGCTTTACAGGAGGAGGTTCCAGTTTGCGCGAGAGGACAGTTAAAATCTGATTGAACTTCTCGTACCTCTCTGTCTGACTGACCTCGGCGCCTTTGCTGCCCCAGAGCAGTCGCATCTGAAATTCAGTCTTGAAGATTTCACTCATTTCTTCATCGGGTTGAAAACCTAATGTAAACAAAACAAGTTTTTTTTCAGTTCTGCTTAATACAATGTATAAACTAGACTGAAAACTTACTCATTTAAAGTAGGATCAAAATGAACTTCATCTCTCCGACCTTTTAAACAACCCCCCAAGGACAAATACACGTGCTGTATATCAGGGAGGGCAGAGTCCCACATGGGTGGGGAACCTTTTTTCTGCCAAAGGCCATTTGGATATTAATGTCCTCACAGGCCATACAAAATTATCATCTTAAAAATTAGCCTGCTGTATTTGGTCAGGCTAATTTGGTGAGGCGTGTGATGTTAGCCGGTATTGATTTCTTGGGCCCAGGCCAAGGGCCCGATGTTCCCCACTCCTGTTAGGACCTGGGCACATTTAGAGACAGGGTAACAAGTAAGCTCACCACAACATGACAATAAAATTCATGTGCACAAGCCACTCACTGTGGGGTGTAGTGCTGTGAGGAGTGTTCAGAGTGCTTTGTGGGCTTTTTTTTAAATGACTGCATTGATATATCATCTACATGTCATGATTCACCCATTTTAGCTGCACAGTTTGACTTTAGTAAATTTAGATAGTTGCACAACCATCACGCCAGTTTTAGAACACTTCCGCCACCCTAGAAATCCCGTTCCTGACCTAGACCCCATCAACCACTAATCTGCTTTCTGTTGCTATTATTTTGCCTTTTCTAGAAATTTGTTACAGAGTTGTATAGTATGGACTTTTTGTGTGTCTGGCTTTTTTCACTTAGCATGGTGGTTCTGAGATTATTCCATATTGTTGCGTGTTTTCAATAATGAATTCCCTTTTTATTGCTGAGTAGTTTAGTTATATGGACATATGACATTTTGTTTATCCACCCACCAGCCGGTGGATATTTGGATTGTTTCCAGTTTCTGAGTAATATGAGTGCTGTTTTGAACATTTATGTATAAGTGTGTGGACAGGTGTTTTCATTTCTCTAGGAATTTGATATAGAGTCACATGGTAAATACATGTTTACTTTTAAAGAAACTCTCAAACTCTTCCAGAATGGCTCTACTATTTTGTATTCTCATCAGTACGTATGAAGATTCTATTTCCTCCACATGTTGCCAGCTTTTAGTATTTTCATCATAGCTAGTGTGTGGTGGTCTCTCATTGTGGCTTAAATTTTCATTTCCCTAATGACTAATCCTTTGAACATCTTTCCATGTAGTTACTTGTAATTCCTATATCTTCTCTGGTGTAGTGTCTATTCAAATCTTATTTGTCTTATTGAGTCGTGAGTCCTTTATAGATATACAGAATGGGGCAAAAGTAGGTTTACAGTTGTGAGTACACAAAACAGACTTTATTCTTGTATTATTATTTGTTAAGTATATTTTCCACACAAACAACTATAAAACTACTTTTGCTCCACCCTGTATGTTTGTCAAATATTTTCTTCTAATCTGTGGGTTGCCTTTTCACTTTCTTAACAGGATCTTTTTTTGAGAGAGAGAGATAGGAACATCCATGTGAGAGAGAAACATCAATTGCCTCCTACTGGGGATCGAGCCTGCAACCCAGGCATGTGCCCTGACCCGAATCGAACCAGGACCTCTCAGTCCATGGGATGACCTCAATCCATTGAGCCACACCGCTGGCTTAACTGGGTCTTTTGAGAAATGAAATTTTAAGTTTTGATTTATCAATGTTTTCTGTTATGGTTCATGCTTTTTATGCCCTAAAAAAATATTTGCCTAGCCCAAGGGCACATGAATTTCTCCTGTTTTCTTAGAGGCGCTTTCCACTTACTTCCACTTTACTCATATTTTGATTCTATGATCCATTTTGGATTAATTATTGTGAATGGTATGAGGTAAAGATTAAGGGTTTTTTTTGCATATAATATTCAATAGTTTCAGTACCATTTGCAGAGAGACTGTATTTTATCCAATGAATTACCTTGACACCCATATGTGTGGTCCTGTTTCTCTCTCTTTTTTTTTTATCCTCACCCGAGGACATTTTTCCATTCTTTGTTCAGGTAGAGTGGGAGGGGGAGAGAGAAACATCGACGTGAAAGGGACACATCGAGTGGCTGCCACCCACACGACCAACCAGGACTGGGGACAAACTGCAACCGAGGTGCATGCCCTTAGCGGGAACGGAACCCAGGTCTCTCAGGACCGCAGGCCAACGCTCTAACCACTGAGCCAAACCGGCCAGGGCTGGTCCTGTTTCTCGACTCTCTTTTGTGAAAGAGAATTATCTGGTCTACTTAAGGCCAAGGAGTCTCAGTCAACTCCCGCCAAAGAGTCACACAAGCCTGTGGTTCTCGCCCTTGATTACTGCTGGAGTAGTCTGCTCTGCCTTAAATATATTCCCACCATCTAGGTCACAGGTCTTGGTGGTTGAGAGGGTAATAGAAGACTTTCAGTCTGTTCTTCCGTGCGACGCCAGAGTATCTTTCACAGAGAACCAGCTGGAGGCCAGATGACAGCTTCCATTTGTTCCGTTAATATGCTTTGAGGCCCTGGGCTGGGTGCTCAGGATATGATGGTGAGCAAATCTCTACCCTTATGGGTTCACAGTCGCTCCAAGGAATGGGGACTTGCTATACAAATCTGTAGCAGGATCAGCTTACAAATACCATCAGATCCCTTGAAAGTAACTGGCTGTAGCACAGCTGAAGGCACACTTCGGGCTTAGACAACGTCCCGTGTAATACGTCTGTTGGCTTTGCATCAGCAGGCACTGGGACACCTGGTGAATCACGTGCTTTTCCTGTTTGCGTCCTACACTGCCCTTGGAGAACTCGGAGGGGAAAGGGAGCTGGTGTATGGTGCTTACACCTCTGGAGGCACAGGGTACGGGCCAGTCCTAGACTCCGGTTCCGAAGACACAGCTTCGTTTTAGGATGAAATAATAGGCCTCTCCCACCCACATCCTTCTTAACCTTGTGGATCAAACTGTGGGTCCTTGAATTTTAAAAATGATAAAGTGAGGAAGAGAAAACAGCCATCCCTGACAGCGGCCTTCGTCTCGCATTTGCTTCCTAAATGGTCTTTCTGCCTATAAGCCTTCAGCCCTCCGGCCTTCCTCCTCATAGACGCCAAATGTAAAACACAAATGCAGCCATGCGGTGGCCGCCTCCCAGGTCAGAACCTTTCCCTGGCCCTTCCTCAGGCACAGTCCCACCCGCATGCCCTGCCTTCTGCCGCCGAGCTGGCCCTTCCCGAAGACACACTAATCCGACGTTTCCCCAGGCTCTCCCGGGGCCTTTGCTCCTGTCGGACCCTTGAATGTGAAGAGCAGGGAGCTCACTCCCCACGTGACTGAGAAGAAACAGGCATGCAGATAAATGAGGTCAAATAAAACCAACTCCTCATGCTGGCCCATCATGTTTTCTAACAGTGATTATTGGAGGTGCTAATGAGAGGCAAGCTGACCAACTCTTCCTTGGCCTTTTCTGTCCGTTTATTGTACATCAGTGACCCAACAGAATACACACAAAGGAGAGAAACAGGATCCTTAAGACATTTAGGAACTAAGAGGAAGACCAGATCAATCATACAGGAAACAGAATTTCCATGCCTCCATCTTTCTAACTTGGTCTTTTTAAATGGAGAACATCCATGCTCCTCGAGCCCTTCATTCCAGTTGCTGTGCAGAGTACACAGCCGCTTCCAAAACCATCCCTTACCTTCCAGGATCTTCTCGGCATTCGTGCGGTAGCTGTTTGCGCCCTCTGCCACGACCCGGGCTGTTGCCAAATGGTTCATCAGCATCTCGCAGCTTTCGTCATTTTTTTCCCACATGTCAGTTCCTTCAAAAGTGACAGCCTGTCGTTCCATTAAGGTCACAATAGGCATCAGCAGTGGGACTGATACATTGTTTGGGAGGACACACGTGGACTCTGAAAAGCAAGGGGGAAAGTTTTCCTTATCATTTCCCCCCAAAGTTAAGCGCAGAGACTTCCGGTTCATGACGATGGAGGCGAACCGTAGGCCCACCTCCTCCCATGGACAGCTAAGTATGGAACCACTTCCTCTGCAAAAAACCTAAACGCTGTTTGAGCAACTCCTACAAATCAGACCAACGAGAGAGGCCCACAGAAAAGCAGGAAGGAGAGGCTGAGGCACAGTCTCACCACAAACCCCCACCCCAGGCAGTGACCACAGTCTGGAGGGAGCTCCAAACCCAGAGCTTCTCCCCCAGGAGCCAAGGGTTTGAACCCCCCAGTGGGGACTCCAGCCTCTAAGACCTGTGCTTGAGAGACATGCCCCCAAAACTTATAGCTTTAGAGACCAATGGGGCTCAAGTCTGCGAGGCCTAAAGACTTGAATGCACAGAATGTGTTCAAAACGAAAGAACAAGACAAAATCATCAGGGAAAAAAAACTTAATGAAATGGAGCTAATTTACCTGATAAAGAGTTAAGAGTGATATCATGAAGATGCTCACCTACCCTGGCCAGTTTGGCTTAGTGGTTAGAGCGTCGGCCCATAAACTGAAGGGTCAGGGGTTCGATTCTGGGCAAGGGCACGTACCTGGGTTGCAGGTTTGATCCCTGGCCCCGGTCGGAGTTGAGCAGGAGGCAGCCAATCAGCGTGTCTCTCTCACATCTGTGTCTGTCTCTCTCCCTTCCCTCCTGCTCTCTCTAAAATTCAATGGAAAAATATCCTCAGGGGAGGATTAACAACAACAAGATGATGGTCACCAAACTCAGGAGGTGAGTGGATGAATGTAGTGAGAATGTCAACCAAGAGATAGGAAGTGTAAGAAAGTACGAGATAGAAGTCACGGAGCTGAGTACACTAGAAGGTTTGATGACATGGTGACTGTAGTTAACATCACTGGATGGCGTATTTGAAAGTAGCTAGGAGAGAGGAGCTTGCAAGTTCTCATCACACAAAACAATGTTTGTAACTATGTATGGTGATGGATATTGACTGGACTTACGGTAGTGATCATTTTGAAATATGTAAATATAGCTGAAACTAATATGATATTATATCAATTATACCTTAATTTTTTAAAAAGTTGAAGAGAGCCCTGGCCAGTTTGGCTCAGCGGGTAGAGCGTCGGCCTGCGGTCCAGAGAGACCCGGGTTCAGTTCCTGCTAGGGGCACGTACCTTGGTTGCAGTTTGTCCCCAGCCCTGGTTGGGTCGTGTGGGTGGCAGCCACTCGATGTGTCGCTTTCACGTCGATGTTTCTCTCTCTCTCTCTCTCCCTCTCACTCTATCTGAACAAAATATCGAAAAATGTCCTCGGGTGAGGATAAAAAAAAAAAAAGTTGAAGAGAGAATGAAGTGACTGGTAGCCCGTGTCTCTCTCTAGCAACTGCAGACCTCCTACATGCGACGCCAGCATCTGATTAAAAACCCTGACACGTCAACAATCCTGCAGATGACTCAGGGCCTCATAACATGCTAAACGCTCCAATCAAACCAGAACAGATACAACCTATGGTCTGCGGACACCGAAGGGGCAGCCACAGGCGGCGTGCTGACCCTGCGCTCACCTCTGCCTTCGTGCAGGAGTTTGCTGAATGGCTTCAGTTGTTTCTCGTAGAGGATGGCGGTCTGGGTGTACTGGTGCCGCAGGGCAGTCCACGTCTTTTCTAACCTTGTAATCTAGAAGAAAGAAAGGTGTTCTCAGTTTGAAAAAGGCCCTTTTTAAAATGACCTTTTTGGCCCAGCCAGTGCGGCTCTGTGGTTGGCATCCACCCATGCACCAAGAGGTCCCCGGTTCGATTCCCGGTCAGGGCACATGCCCAGGTTGTGGGCCCGATCCCCAGTGCAGGGCATGCAGGAGGCTCTCTCTCCCTTCCTCTCTAAAGTCAATGAATAAATAAATACATAAAAAGACCTTTTTGCTTAAGTTTTGGAATAGATGATAGACGTATATGGGGAAAAAAAAAAAGTCAAAGCAGTTGAAAGGAATGTACAGAGAAAAATGTATCCCCCACTCTCACCTGCATTGCTCTACTGTCCCTCCCCAGGGACAGCTCTTCCCATCAGTTTCTTGTGTGTGTGTGCACACTGCTTGGAAATAAATGCATGTCACACTACACGTATTTGTTTGCTCCTTGCTTGGAAAATCATTTGCTGTAAGTACATATGAAACAGCACAGAACAGCCTTCTTTTGTTAAACTTCTGCATAATGTCCCACCTTATGTATAAACCATAGTTTAAGCACTCTTCTATAGATAAGGGTTTTCAACACGTTTTTCTATTACAAAATTACCTAGTAAATTTACAGATTTTGCAAATGTGCACATGTGTGAAAATGTCTGGAGGATACGTTTCCAGAAGCAGAACTACTGGGGCAAAGAGCACGTGTCTGAATGTGGAGAGGCGGCCAGCCGTCTTCCACGGAGGTGACACTGAGGAGAGGCAGGGATGTGAGGTCAGCATTTTCATGTCACTTGTAATATCTGAGCCCCACAGAAGACTGCCCGGGCCACGATGCCCCCTCTCATTCCTGTACATTTCTTTTGGAATACTGTACTCAACTCCAACACATGCCACTGACTCCGACTGCCCCCACTCACACCACGGCACCAGCAAGCCAGTGTCTGGAGACTTCTGCATGGAACAATGGGGGGAGGGCACTCATGGTTAGGGATTGAGAGCCAACTCCCTTGAAGTTCCTACGAAGCAGGTATTTTGGCCTCACTTTACAGATCAGAAAACAGGAGCAATTGGGTAACTTGCAGAGCTGAGACTCATTTCGTGGGCCTCTAACAGCGCCTGTGTGTTCCAAGTGAACGGAGAGAAGGGATCAGCACCAGGAGGTTTTCTGGGAAGGAAAGGATGTGGGCTGGTCTTCCTCTGGCCACCCACCATGCTGCCCTCTCTCCTCCATCCCCCTTCTCCTCCTCAGCCCTCAAGCCTGGCCCTTCTGAGAGAAGCCCGTGTCGCTCAGCTAAGCCATCTCATCTGCTGGATGCTCTCTTGGTACGAGGAGCTGGGAGGAGAAAGTGGCCCGTGTGGCCACAGGTTTGGATGACACACAGAAATGATGTAACTCCTCTGGGGTTTCCCCTGGGTCTACCACTTCCTTCCCCAAGCAGTGCTCTGGCTGGCCCAGGCCCTGGACCACCTGCAGGACTGTCCCGACACAGCGGAGGTACTCCAGAAGGGAAGAGGCTGAGGCTGCTGGAGGGGAGGGAGCCGCCTGCAAAGGCCTGTCAACGTGCCCGGGGACAGGGCCTTAACCACGGGGTTTGATGTCATGGACAGAAACCACCTAGCGCCACAAACATCCCCGTGCCCACTCTCTGAGGAAGCTCTGGGCCGGAGAGCCACACACAGCTTAGCAGGTTTGGACAAGAGGAAATCAAGCTCATGCCAATTAAAAGGACCTGAGTGAAAAATTAGAACCCCTGATATTATAGACATCAGTACATCATGAAAATACGGCTGAATTTGCTTATTCCCAGTATCAACCCTACTCAATTCCAGCGCATCTAAAGAATTTTGTAAACTCTTGGAATATTACATCATACTTGGAACTGACTCCCCAACCCCAAATTGTATTGGTGAAGGAACTAAGTTGTTCAGCCTCTTGTTTCTAAAGGTTCCTAATGCTCGCAGGGCCTGTACCTAGCTGCCTCCCCCAGGGGCAGGGCTGGATTCTGAGGAGTACTCGGCAGCATGTCCAAGATAATCCGAGGCCATGAAAGAGCCACGCGGATGAGCGGGCCTGTGTCAGTTTGCAGACGGGGCTTCCAGGACTGCAGAGGAGTCCAGGGCCGGGGGGTCAGAGACGGGAAAGCCCATCTGAGCAGTCGAGACCACACAGCCATTTTCCTCTGTGAAGTCTACCTGATGTCAAATACAGGTTTTCAGTTTTGCCACTCATCTAAAAGCAGCCCATCAAAGCAGATACACTCAAAGTGCGCAATTTCAGAAACTAATTACGGGGTTATATGGCAGATGGTGCAGAAATCTGAGTTTTTTTAAATAACAGAGGGTGTTTTAGGTCACCTGAGGAACATTCTCTGAGATACACCATTCTAGGGATTCTCAGATAAGAGCGCCCCAAATGGCTCCGTTTCTCAGTCGTTACCCCAAGCGGCCCACACACCTGGGGACTCGGATGGACAGTCTCGCTCACACAGCACCTGCGCCAGACATATCATCCGAATTGGTTCCCCAGGAACTGTTCTTGAGGATGACCTTCTTATTGTCCACCAAAGAGAGAGAGTGGGTTTGGCAACTACCTGCCGTTTTTAAAAATGGCCAAGATGCTTAAGAGACTGCTCTTGGTTGCCCCCTAATCAAAGCAGCTTCCACTGAGTCCATGTACCTTTTGAGACGGACCAGCATCGGCTGTGATTTGCTGAGCACGGGCTCGCAGAAGGCGAAGTGCGCGCAGGCCCCCAAGGCTGCACAGAGCAAGTGGAAGTTTACCTGCGGCATCTCCAGGGCTTTCATGACGGCCGAGAAGGAGTAGAGGTCCCCCATGGAGTCCTTCAGTTCCACCGCCACCTGGATGATCCTGTCGAGGGTGGCCGCTCGGTCCTCCAAGGTGCCTGTGCAGCCCAGGATGTCCACTGCAATGCCGATGGCCATCGTGCTGTGTCTGAGAGCGAGGAGACCAGAGGTCAGGCCCAGGGTCAACAGGACCAGGAGGAAATGAAACCAACCAGCTAGGAAAAGGGCTGGCTTTGCACCACGTGCTGCTCTTGCCCTGATGTGTGCTGGTAGCTCAGACGGTTTGGCTGCCGTTTCAACAGAGACCACCCCTACCAGCTGCCTGCAGCAGGGCCGGGCCGGGCCAGGCCTCGGAGGGTGCACAGCGCAGAGTCCGAGGGGACAGGTGCCCCAGGACCAGCATTGTGAGGCCTGGACCTGGGGCCGGAAGAGGGCCCTCCTCATGCAGGGGCATGTGGCTCCTGGTGCCTTCCGCAGGAGAGGTCCAAGGAAACACCAGGCCCCCGACACACCAGGGAAGCCCTTTGGGGAGGCCCTGGGCCACCTCCACTGAGCCCTCTGCACTGGGAAATGGAAGGGGCAGCAACATGAGAGAATATGCTTGATCCGGGAAGACGACCAGGGTGTTGGAAGGAAGGGACGAGGAGCCAAGAATGGAGTGTCTGGCTCTGGTCAAGAGGCCGGAGAGTGAATGGGGTGTGGACGAGGACAGCGGTGGACTGGCAGGACGTCCCTGTAAGGTCACGTTGTCATAACATGGAAATCGTGTTTGTATCCGCCAACAACCCTCCCTTTTCACATCCTGAACCGTGCAGGTCGACCTCACTGACCCGAGCAGGAAGCAGCGTGATCTTTTCCCCGCACGACAATGGGACTGAGTGAATGGGGTCACGGAGCAGCCTCCTTCGTTGGTGGCAGGAAGCACAGACTGCAGTCCCCTCCCTTCCCTCTGAAAAGCAGGACTCGCAGTTCAGTGCGCTGGGCCGGAACGGCCTCGCCGTCCTCCAGGCTGTGACAGCGCTGGTGGGGAGGCCCTGGTACAGCGTGGCCACTAACACGCATGTTTGAAACTCTGGGACCACCTTGTCCTGAAAGTTCACAGCCAAGGATGCCACTCCACAGTCATGCTTGTCTCTTGCCCACACGTGTGGGCCTCTCCCGCGCCCCTGAGCTAAGGGCGGCACGACCCCCCTAGAGCCAGGCACCGCTGCTCCTCCTGCCCACAGGCGGCCAGTCTACGAAAAGTCTCGGAAGAGTTTATTTGAGCCAAACTGACAGCAATTTCCAGGAAGCAAAATCTCAACAGACTGAGAAAATGCCCCAGAAAATGGCAGTTTTGCAGCTTATTTTATATATTCGAATCAAAGGAGGAGGCCTAAGGGGTTACATGAAATCCACTGGTGACAGATTAGAGAGGCGGAGAAAGCAAAACGGGGCGATCGCCAAGATGAGAGAGAAAGCAAAACCGCGAGGCAGCTCTGACACTGGAGGGTACGGGACCGTTAACAGTCACAGCAGAGACGGAGTGTGGGCACCCAGACAGCAATGTGGTCTCCCGTCTGGGATGGGACTACCCACCGTGACCCACTTTTAGTTAGGACATTTTATGGTCAGACAACCCTGTGTGGTTACCTAGCTCTCTGGTTTGTAAGGCCACCATGGGGGCCTCCCCTGAGCTCGTCAGGTTAGTCTGGGGCCCCCTCTCCATCCACACGCTGATGTTTGTTAACTAAGTAGTGAGCTCGGCTGTCTGTGTGTGTTTGAATGTGTACAGGTCGGCAAAAGTCGGTTTGCAGCTGTGAGTACACGAAACTCGGAGTTTAATCTTGGATCATTACTTATTATCGTATTAGTTTCCATATGAAAAACTGTAAACCTACTGTCCTCACCCTGTAGGCATGTCCCTATGTACAGTGTGGCCTCAGGGTGTCACCTGACTGCTCCACACCTCGATTTCTTCATCTGTCCAGTGGGAACAGGGTAGATGGGAGAAAGACCGAGTGTGGGCACAGACACAATCAAAGTGCCCGGCACTGGCAGGCACCCGGCAAACAGCACCTGCGACTGCAGTGGTCTCTGTGGGCACACCCTTCCCTCTGTATCTTGGTCCACTTCTCCTGTTCGTCTCTTTTCCTTTACCTCCTTCCTGACTTCTTTTCTTGTCTTAATGAATGGATCCTAACCGAGACTTCAAGTCTATTTTTATCATCTCTTGTTTTTTGGAGAGTTCTGTTACCCATTTGGAAAGTGTTATGGTTGAGCCAAACATTTTATTTTTTACTATTTATTTATGTATTTATTTTTTAATCCTCAACCGAGGATTTTTTTTCCCCCATTTATCTTCAGATAGAGTGGAAAGGAGGAAGGGAGGGGAAGAGAGAGAAAAAGAAATATTGATGTGAGAGAGACTCATTGACTGGTTGCCACCCACACCACCCTGACCAGGGCTGGGGACCGAACTGCAACTGAGGTACATGTCCTTGACCAGAATAGAATCTGTGACTCTTTAGTCCATGGGCTGACATTCTAACCACTAAGCCAAACCAGCCCAGCCATTTTTTTTAGAGTGTTTTTTTTTTTTAATTTTTTTTTTCTCTTTATTGATTTTAGAGAGAGAGGAAGTGAGGGAGAGATAGAAACATCAATGAGAGAGAACATCAACTGGCCGCCTCCTGCATGCCTCCCACTGGGGGTTGGGCCCACGACCTGGGCATGTGCCCTGACCGGGAATTGAACCGGTGACCGCTTGGTGCATGGGTCGACGCTCAACCACTGAGCCACACCGGCTGGGCGAGCCAAACATTTTAGATGTTTCTTTTAACTAATAGCAAACTAACCTCTCATGCTGCATTCAGTCTATTTCTTATTCAGTGTTTTCCCCGCTATGTTTTAGTAACCCTAATAAAAGACATATGTGTACTTCTTTAAGACTTGGCATTATACCAGCAGTGAACTGGGTAACTCTACCCATCCATTCAACCAACATTTGCCCAAAACCTCCTGCATGCACCACTGCGAGAAAGACCAGCCTGCCTGTGTGTCCGGGAGCCCCGGGCCGGCAGCAAGAGGCCCTGGCCATCACACTCGGTAGGCCTGCAGTGGGTGAGGCCGTATATTAGAAAATAATTGATTCTGAAACACAAAAAGATGATGTCATTTGGCCTGTGAGGACCACAATGCCCTTGACCTTCATTTAAACACATTGTAATGAAGAAAACCACTCCCCAGACTCTAGCAGGAAGACCACAGGCCAGCACAGGAAACAAGCCAAGGAGCGAGACCACAGGCCAGTGGCGACCGGGAGGAAGAGGAACTGGATGTAGAAAGAGTGGAAGTCTGAAAGCAGCCGAGAGAGAAGCCCCAGCCTGCCAACCTCAGCCGGGGCCCCGCGCCCAACACACCTCACGACACTGGTGAACGAGGCCTGGAACCTGGGGAGTTTCCAGACTGAAATGTACCACAGGAGAAACAGGGAAGCTGGTGCACAGCTCAATTCTGTTGAAACGGTGAGCACTGAGCCCAGACAACACAGGAGAAGCTACGGGACCTGCAAAGCCAGGCCCCTGGGCTTGGGGAGAGAGGCTGGAATCTAGAAGTCTGATCAGGAAGAGTAGAAAAACTCAGAAGTTAGACCTACAATTGCCCGAAGACAAGGATGCCTGAACGAAGTCAGCACTGACCATTTCGGGTCTCCTGCCTCCCAGATGTCTCCTGTCTGGCATTCTGGCATCTCCCACGGGACACCTCTGTGGCTGTGACACCAAAGCAGCAGGCCACGGGAACCACGGCATCGGCTTTGTGGCCACGTAGCCTTGAAAGCAGCACTGTTGATCCCCGGGCCACCTGAGAGGCAACACTTACTTTCCGGGGCTGAATTCTCGGACTACACGGCCCACGGGCCATATGTGGCTACTTTTACTTAAAACTGTCAACAGCAAAATAAAACATTTCATCCCCCCATGGCCAGGTGTGGCTGGTGGCTATGTAATGAGACAAGAACAGTTCAGCCATCGCAGAGAGCTGTGCCGATGGTGCTGTGACCTAGAGCATCCTGGGGCAGCGAAGATGGCACGCAGGCCCGGCTGTCCATTACCACCCAGGTGTGTGTCACGGCAGCGGGAAATGGGTTGGACAAACAGATAACTTAACAAGATAGTCTTGCCCAAATCAACTGTCTTTTCGTGTGTGTGTCAGAAAGGCCAACTTCTACGGTAATAAGATAATCAAGTCTAGCGCTTCTTTTCTTAAAAATGTGTCTTGCTATTTCTGTCTTTCTAATTTCTCAACATCCAACGTTCACATGTGGGGGTTTATTTATTTATTGTTTTTAATCCTCACCCGAGGACATTTTTCCATATTTTGTTCAGACAGAGAGGGATGGGGGGAGAGAGAGAGAGGAGAGAGAGAAACATCGACGTGAAAGGGACACATCGAGTGGCTGCTACCCGCACGACCCAACCAGGACCAGGGACAAACCGCAACCGAGGTACGTGCCCTTAGCGGGAACCGAACCCAGGTCTCTCTGGACCGCAGGCCAACGCTCTAACCGCTGAGCCAAACCAGCCAGGGCATGTGTGGGGTTTAAATGGCCAGCCAGGGCCCTGGCTCTTCACGAGAAGAGGGCAGAGATCTTCAGAGGCTGGGGAGACGGACAAGGGCCCTGCCTCACCCTCACGGAAAAGGTTCAGGCTCTGTTCTCCCCAGCCTTTCCCACGAACTCCCACTTAATTCCTAACGCAAGCTGGAGCAGGGACAGGAACGTGTTCTGTTCCCTGCCGCCCTCTGTGCTGTCTCTCTGTACATCTCCAGGAATTCTCTGGCTCCGGCTCCCGGGAAAGTTGGCCGGGGCCGCACACCCGGGAGGGAAGTGGCTCTGGGCGGCCGGGCTGCGCCCTCTGCTCTGAGAGCCGGGGCGGACCGAGAGGGCCCAGACGCCGAGGACAGCACTGCTCACCTTTCGATTATGTCCAGACGCAGCTGGTGGCCATAAGGCAAGGTAATGAGTTCCAGCCCCGAGCTCACGCCCATGTGCTTCCTCATCTCCTCAGAGACTTCAAGAATCCGAGCGACCTGTCAAGAACACAGATGAAACGCTGGATCAGGACGCGGGCCCGCCGTGGACACGGAGTCGGCACGCGGAGGACACGCAGAGCTGGCGAGTTCTTGCCCAGCAGCGGCATTGGAGGATGTAATACACACACTGGAATATAAAACCTGGAAGGAACGCGCCTAAATTGGTCTGCAGAATCTGCAAATCTGGTGTTTCTGCCCAGCCAGAGAACGGTGCAGTTCCTCGCGCTTTGGTCTGACACAGGCGGGGACCCGCTGCGCGTTCTGCTGGGGACAGCAGGCTGGCCGCCGGCGCCGGCGTGGGAAGCCGGAATTGCTCCAAGCGCCCCTTGCGGCCTGCTTCGCTGTTCCAGTTCTCACTGAACGGCAGGCTGGCTGCTACTACCCCTAATTACGCCTCTCTTAGGCTTGGTAAATGCATCATACGTCTGGAAACCATTAGAAATGTGCACAGAGATTTGAAACCGAGGTCTCAAACACACCCACTTGTCCCCCAGAGGGGTTTTCCTTGAAGAAAATCTCTATTTGTGTGTCCCAGCCAGTTCTCATCTCAGCACCAGCGTGTAATCACAGCTGATCAGAACCAGGTATTAGTTGGCCATTTATAGTTGTTACATGTTACCTCTAAATGTTGCAATGGAGTCAGTGTGTCTCTAAAGAGGGCTAACGGTGCCTCGGCACCCTGGTGCACTAACTGCAACCAGCGGAAACAGTCTCACCACGCCTGGACACGGGCAGGCACGAGACAGCTCCTCCCGTCTGTGGGGTTGTCCTCGAGTACAATTATCCTGGGCACGTGAACAGGCCAGATCTTCACAAGAGGCTCCAAACACATCTGGAAGTTCGCTGATATTATTAACCCTGACCCTTCACTTCTGTGGTTGAGCAAGGACCTGCTGTCAGCCCCAGGGAAATGAGCCTGTGGGCATCGGCTATCCAGGGGCAGACCCCAGAATAGGATGCAGAATTCATGCCATGCTCTCTGAGCCTCAGTTTCCCCTTCTCTAATACAGCTGCTAAGTTCACCTTCCTCAAGGGCTTTGCAAAGGATCATGTGCGCTTAAAACCTCAAAGAACTATTTGAAAATACAGGTTGTGAATGAATCACTAGCCACGTAGAAGGGGGAAGGATTCTGGCCCACTCTCTGGAAAGAGATTTACACCTCACCGACCAGCCCAGATGCACATGCCAGCCTCCTGCGGTCACACACACTTTGCTTGTTTAGACAGCTGCCCTGTCAGAGGCTCCAAACCCAGCACATGTGTGGGGCACCCTCCAATCCATGCACACACTGTGCAGCAAGACTCAAAGGCCTGTCGTGGATTTGGCTTGTTCTGGAAGCACAACCCCTGCTCTGACAGACAAGCTCTAGTCTGTTTCTCTTCAGTGTAAACATTCAATCCCCTGGTCACTTTCCTAGGGTTTTACCAGAACATGCCATTGCCGGCTTGTCCTAAGGCTGAGCTTGTCCTGTGCTCACACTGCAGGACCTGGATTAGGCCCCCTGGGAGCACCCAGGGCCCTGCAGCTCACAGATACAGAGGGGCGAATATTTCTAAAGCATTTATTTATTTATTTATTTATTTATCCTCACCTGAGGACATTTTTCCATTTTTTGTTCAGGTAGACTGGGAGGGAGAGAGAGGAACAGAGAGAGAGAGAGAGAAACATCGATGTGAAAGGGACACATCGAGTGGCTGCCACCCGCACAACCAACCAGGGCCGGGGACAAACTGCAACTGAGGTACGCGCCCTTAGCAGGAACCGAACCCGGGTCTCTCAGGACCGCAGGCGGACGCTCTAACCGCTGAGCCAAACAGGCCAGGGCTCTAGAGCATTTATTATGAACTGGACCCAGCATGGCGACCTCAGAGCCCCATGGGGAGGCATCCCAGCCTCCCTCTGCCCTTCAGATCTCAGCTGCCTCAGCTCTGCAGGCTCTCTGAACTCTTTGTCCTGCTCCCAGAGCCCTGACGGGGGCATGGCCTGGCCCTCCTCCCAGCTGCCAAGGGCCCTTCTGAACTGCAGTGAGATCACCTGGCTCAGCTCACCTTCTCTGTTGCCCTCAGCAGACTGATTGGCACTGTGTCCTTATAGGCCCGCCTTCCTCACTGAGCTGCAAAATGCTCTGAAGACAGCAACCTGGCCAGAGCCCTGAAGTAGGGACTTAACATGGAAGATCCACCAGGACCTCCCCCACCCCACCTTCCCTGCCACAGAGTGAGTCTTCCATAAGCATGCGTGTGCTGTTGCCTGGAAGGTATTTTTTGTGTTCGTCATCCGGTCAACTCCTGTTCAGCCTTCAAAACCCATCTCAGACATCCCCACCCCGACCTCCTAGCTGCCCCATGTTCAAGACCCTGCTTCAGAGGCCCCACAGCTGTCCCTTCCCCTGCACAGCATTTCTCTGCGTTGTGGTCTGAATTCCTACATCACTGTCCCTCCCGGCCTCGCCCACCAGGCCAGGCCTGGCCCACAGGAGGCACAGGGTCGCGGCTGAATACATAACACTAATCAGCACTTCCTTGGCCTCACCCTGGCCAGGCCTGGTATGGAGGGCGGTTGGCATTTATTCTCCTCTTCTGATTGGTGGGGAGAGAAAGACGCAGAGACAAGGAGAGGCAGGATTAGATTCAGGCGGGTCATCCCCAGAGGACATGCTCTTCACTACTGGCCCCACTTCCAGCCACTGCAAAGACAAGTGGGTGGGAGAATGGTTCCGGGGACTGAGGCCTGGGCGGCGGGTGCCCTTTGGCAGGGTGGGGTGGGGGTGCCCCGGTAGACATCTACCCAGCCCTGGGACTGGGGCGGAACGCTGCGGGGCTGGCAGCCTGGGGTGCTCAGGACCACCTGCTGTTCTGAGCGCCTCTCTGAGCGGCAGCCCTGGACTGTGCCCGGGGGGAACCAGCACTCGGGCCGCCGATGCTGCCCAGCGCGCTGAGCTTTGGTGGCCCCGTCTGGCCGCTGCATTTGGGGTGGTAACAACAGCCCTGTTTCACCTTCCTCTCGGGGTCACCGGTCGTGCCTGCTTTGTTGGCAAAGCCCTGCAGTCAGGTTCCGGGAGGAGGACAGGGAAATGGCGTGGGCTCAGGACTGAGGAAGGAGCCTCAGCGGCCCTGCCCTGGGAGAGCCTCTGCCTTGGGGGCTCCGTCCTCCGGGGGGCTTGAAAGCTGGCAGGGGGGCGGGGCCTCGCCGGACGAAACCAGCACAGAACGAGGAAGAGGGCAGACTGTCCTCTCCTGTTGCGGTACCTCGTGTCGTGGCTGCCAAGGTGGCGAGAAGGGTCTAGACCGGTCCACAAGAGGGCTGGCATCTCAGCCACCAGGAAAAAGGACTCACTTCCTCCTGGGAATTGGACTGTTCTGGAAGCCCAGACCCCGGTTTCCACAAGGCACTTCTGTCTAGAGAACCGAACAGGTTCGTGCCAGGCTCAGAGCAGGCCCAGTGTGAGTTATTTACTAGAACCGGAACCCTAAATCCTCTTACTTTACAAACAGGTTTAGCTCCCTTTAAAGTAAGAATTAGCCCGGACCAGTTTGGCTCCGTGGTTAGAGCATTGGCCCGTGGACTGATGAGTCTCGGATTCGGTTCTGGTCAAGGGCACGTACCTCGGTTGTGGTTCATCCCTGGTCCTGGTTGGGTCATGTGGGAGGCACCCAGTCAGTGTGACTCTATCACATCGATGTTTCTCTTTGTCTCTCTATCTCCCTCCCTCTCACTCTATCTGATAATAAGTAGAATAATAAGCAGAAAAATATCCTCAGGTGAGGAGAAAGAAAGAAAAAGGAAGGAATGAAGGAAGGAAGAAGGGAGGGAGGGAGGAAGGGAGAAAAGGAAGGAAGGGAGTAAGAATTTTTTTTTTAATCCTCACCCGAGGACATTTTTCGATATTTTGTTCAGATAGAGTGGGAAGGAGAGAGAGAGAGAGAGAAACATCGACATGAAAAGGACACATCGAGTGGCCCAACCAGGGCCAGGGACAAACTCAACCAAGGTACATGTCCTTAGTGGGAACCGAACCCGGGTCTGTGGACCGCAGGCCAATGCGCTAACCGCTGAGCCAAACCAGCCAGGGCCAGAGTAAGAATTTGACCTTGTAAATTACCTAACCATTTGTGAGCACGGCTCAAGGACACTCAACCAACCATGCGGGCAGACCTGTTCTTCCTGAGCACCCACCTTCCTGGCTGTCTTCTCAGGACCCCAAACCCCCCACCCCCCACCTCCCAGGCCTGCACGTGCACACACACACAACCCTACCTCCCAGGCCTGCACACACACCACCTCCCAGACCTGCACGTGCACACACACACACACACACACACCCCACCTCCCAGGCCTGCCGCACACACACACACCCTCCCAGGCCTGCACACACACACACACACCCTCTCCCACACATACACACACCCTCTCCCAGGCCTGCACATACACACACCCTCCCAGGCCTGGCAATGAGGTCAACTGAGTAATCCCTCAGTCCTGTTGTCAGGAAGGGGTTTATTCCCCCAGAACAGCCAGGCAAGGGAGGCCTCCTGCCCCCATGTGAGCCCTCAATCCACTAGGAACTCCCTGGGGCAGGAGTGCTTATAGTAGATTTCTTGCCATGATTTATGGTCTAGGAAATTTATTTTAGAAAACCCAGTTCCTAAATAAGCCCTGACCTTTGATGCTAATTGACTTCACTGAGCTACAAATGAAAAGGGGCTTTACATCTCACAAAGGCTCATCTGGTGCTCGAATGCAGGGGTCTGTGTCTCCATGCTGAGCAGCAGGCCGAGCCCACCCCAGCCCGAGACACCTGCCTTCTAGAAATAGCTCTGCAGAGTGAGCCTGCCTCGGGGCCACCTCTGAACAAAAGACACCCGTAACTAAAAGAAATGTTTCCAATCAAAAGTGATGGTGACGTAAACATGTGTTTGGTCACATGGAAAGAAGCATACTATGTTGTTGGATGACAGATGGGTTTGGAAAGCATGCAGGCCATGTTCATGGTGAACAGCCAGGTCTGTCCAAGCAAACGTGAGCGATGGCGTGCACCAGAAAACCAGATTTTGTGTGACTTTAATTTTTTTCTTTTTGCTTAATCTGTATTTAATAATTTTTCTAAATTACATTTCATAATTATAATTTAAAATTATAACTGTATTTTGTAAGTTTTCTAAATTGAGCAAGTATTACTTATTTTTAAAAATCAAGGTAACTTTAACCCGGCTGGTGTGGCTCAGTGGTTGAGCGTCGCCCCGTGGACTGAGAGATCCGGGTTCGAGTCCCGGTCAGGGCATGTGCCTGGGTTTCAGGCTTGGTCCCCGGTGGGGGATGTGCGGGAGGCAGCCAATCGAAGTTTCTCGCTCACACTGATGTTTCTCTTTTTCTCCCTTCCTCTCTGTCTAAAAAAATCAATAAAAATCATTTAAAAAAATCAGCCCTGGCTGGTTTGGCTCAGTGGTTAGAGCGTCGGCCTGCGGTCCAGAGAGACCCAGGTTCGGTTCCCGCTAAGGGCACGCACCTCGGTTGCAGTTTGTCCCCGGCCCTGGTTGGTCGTGTGGGTGGCAGCCACTCAATGTGTCCCTTTCACGTCAATGTTTCTCTCTCTCTCTCTCTCTTCCTCTCTCTCTCCCTCCCACTCTACCTGAACAAAAAATGGAAAATGTCTTCGGGTGAGGATTAAAAAAAAAAAAAATCAAAGTAACTTTAAACTGTTTATTTTAAAGACCATTTCAGTAACAATAAATAAATTATATATGAAATAAAAATAACCAAGGCTCTGCTCCTCCAGCGACTACATTTTCATCTACAATCAACTTTCCTTTGAACTTGACCCGTTCTGGCGCGTTGAGGCGAGGGGGAGGGGAAACCAGTACCAGCTGGGAGAAGGCTTCTGTCGCAGCTCCAGGCTGGGGGAGGGGGCATGGCCCTCTGCCCAAGGTGAATTTTATAAGCTTCCTACCTGGGCAAAGGTTATCCTGCCTGTGGCTCCCACCCCTTAAGTAAATCCTCGTGCTCAGGTTACCTTCAGACTTTGCAAAGCACTGGGAGGGGAAGGCGGAGCGAAGCGCAGACAGACCCCTCCAAGCGTGGAAGCCAGAGCGAACCCCACCCACCGGCGCCTACCTTGCAGTCCACGCTCAGCATGTGCTGGGCGATGACCCTGGGGTCGCTGCTGGTGAAGAGCTCCTTCGCACGCTTCAGCATCGCTGTCTCCAGGGGCTTGTTCTCGGGAGGAAGGAGCCTCGACTGGAAGTCGTTGGGCCTGAAGGAGGAGGCCGTCTCCAGGAGGGGCACCACGAACTCGCCCTCGCCAGCCTGCCCCTGCTCCCTCTGCGCCGCAGCCGGCGACCTTGCCCCGTCGTTGTCATCGAGAATCAAGTAGTTGGTGCCTGAGTTCCGGGGACCCGGTGCCCCCTTCTGCTCGGCTGCCAACAGCTCCACGTAGCTGTCCTGGGCGCAGGGCAGCCTGGCGCCCCTGTCGCAGACCGTGGCAGAGGCCGGGTTCAGTTCACAGTAGTTGGCCTCTGACTTGAGCCAGGGGGACGGGGAGGGGGGGACCTTGAGGAGGAGTGCCTTGCAGGGCTTGGGTGGTGGCTTGGGGCACAGCTGGCTGTCTGAGCCCCTCAGCGCCTCCCCCGCCCTGGCGTCCGAAGAGACCCTCCGAACCACCGCGGGGCTCAGGGTGGGCTCGCTGCCCGTCCTGAACACGGGTGAGTTCGGGCCGGGGCCTGTGTCTGCGCTGGAGGACTGAGGGGGCATCTTACAGCCTGTGGAGGAGGAGACGGGTCAGAAGACGGCCAGCTTGTGCAGAACAACAAACAAACTGCAAGACGGCCCCCCAGCCCTTAGTTCATGCCTTTGGGCAAGAATTTCCACCCTCAAAAGATGACTCAGGTGACCACCCATGCCCCATCTATAGAAGAAGTACAGGGTATTTTCGGGGCTAAGCTGACCCAACTCCACTGTTCTGGGGGAATTTAAGTCCCAGCAACTGCCAACAGCTGGGCTGCAATGTCATTTTATGTCACAGAAGGTCAGAACAGCCAGAGCAGGAAAAGACAGAGTCCGGAGAGCAGTGAGTCATCTAATCTTGCCCTAGAACACGGGTCTTTAGCCACGGAGCATAAACGGCCCTGAGTCACAAGCCAGGGTGGATCCCAGCCGGCCCGAAGGGGACCCGGAGACACCTGGGAAGGAGAACAGCGTGGCAGCCGCGCACACGTAGTTCAAGGGGCCTTGGAAGAGCACCTTGTGGTTCCAAGGAAGGTCGGGCATAAAAATCATGAAAACAATCCCAAGGCTACTAGTGTTACAGCTCACATGGTGTCCCCATATCCTGCCCCTTCTCCCTCTTCTGGCTGCGAAAGGAGAATGGAGAGGAAGGGGGTCTCTGCACAGCTGCTCCTCCAGGAGCCCCAGGACCCGCCCACTCACCACCGTGTCCTGGGAGCGGACTGCAGGGGTGAGATCATTGGTCACAGAGACCACCTGTTAGCGGGTGGGCTTGGACCAGAAAACCTGAGTTCAAATGCTGGCTCAGCCGCTTACCCGATAGATGCTCCTGGACAAGTTACTTAACCTCTGTGCCTCAGTTTCCTCAGCCTCGAAAGAGAATAACCATGCCCACCTTGAAAACTTGTTTGAGGCTTAAAAGCTAGCATACCCAACGCGTCCAGCTCAGTGACTCACATCTGGATACAGTCCCACAAACCTGCAGGCACGGAGCCTGTGCCTTCCCCAAAGCGGGTGACCAGACGGAGCAGAGAAAACAGCCTGACGGACATCAGGGTAAACTGCCTCCTTCCTCCCCACAAATTCCCAACAACCTACCAATCGGCAGGTAGCTCTCCGACTGGTGGGCTTTGAGGGACAAGGCTCTTCTGTCCTGCATGTGATCCAGGCAGGCGGGCTGACTACCGCTCTTCTCTTTATTTCTGAAGCAAAAGACAATGGGGCAGAAACCGATCGTTAAATCAGAAAGCCTCGAGGCAACACCGTGGCAAGGTTTCTCAGAACGAGAGCGTGACTACACACCCTAGCAGTCCAGGAATGTCTGCTACTGATGGGCGCGATATTACGTGACAGCCGGGGGCTCCGTCCCGCATCCCCACCACCAGTCCAGCTCGGTCCCAGGCTGCCTCGCTGAGCCCTCCCAACCAGCTGACCAAAGCAGGGCAAAGGCCTCGGAATATTCTCAGGAGCACACGATGAACTGAAATGTGCGCTTTTAACAGAGCCTAAAGTTACTTACAGACCCAGGAGGAAGGACTTGTTTAAATACCTGCGATTCCACTTTGACAGGACAGTGTCACAGTCAGTTTCCATTTACTGCGAATCTCAGGTTCCCCAAATAATCCACAGGATCACCTGGGGGGCTGTTACACCCATCCTCCTACACGCACGGGGACCTCAGCCTGCCTCCGGCTGAGCTGGGTGAAGGGAGGAGCGTGGTCACCGAGTGGAGTCGGGAGGCACGGAGTGGAATGTCACTGCGACAATTAGCTAGCATGCCTCTGTCCTGTGCCAGGTCAGACGGGGAATTTCTCTAATTAGCACCGAGGAACAGAATCTCTCTTTTGCTGCCTGTACCAGCCAAGTTGTAATGAACTTTCATTGGCCCTCCCAAGGCTTATGTTACAGAAATCGCAAAGTTCTTTCCTACCTTTGCAAGCACCAAAAAAAAACCCACAAAACAAAACACAAAAAAAACCAAATTTAAAAACCACCACCACCACCAAAAGAAAAAAAAAAACCACCCCAAACTCCCAGCAACAGAGGAATTCCAGCAACCCCTCAGAGATAAGGCAGGGCAGAGGGCAAATTCCAAAAGGCAATGGCTTCTGAAAAGTGATACTTAAGCAATGGTCCCCGGGAGCAGTCAGACTCCACTGGCCAGAACACCGACCTGGAATGTAACCTGGCTGCGCACACACCTTTGCCCAGGCGGCTGCCTGCCAGCCAACCAGCGGGCCCAGAGTCGGGCAAGGTGCAGAAGCCACGGAAGTGGGCAGGGCGCTGGGCCATCGCCCACACTGAGCACCCCCCGCCCCCGGTCAGACATTTCTGGGCCTGCTGCCTGTGCCCAGAGCTTTCAAAGGGCAATCAGAACAGGGGCTCTGCGAGGCCTGTCTTGTTCACCGAGAGGCTTTCTCAGTCTTTCTTTCTTTTCTTATCTTAAAGAAATAATTGTTTTAAATCCGGGTCCCTGAAGGCCGACCAGCAGGGCTTCTGTGTGTTGACAAGCACACTCCGGCTCGGTCATGACGCTAACTCCATGCTCATCAGCTGAGCGGCCAACTCCACTCCCGAAGGAAACAAAACAAGTGTGCCCAGCCCTTCGATATTTTAAAGGATCTCCAGTCCAATCTTATTACTACATAAAGGAGAATTTCTAGATAATTCAGAAAATGGTTCTTCCTCCCTGCCCTGGCTGGGTGGTTTGGTTGGTTGAAGTGTTATCCCATATAACAAAAGGTTGCGGGTTCGATCCCCTGGTGTACGGGAGGCAACCGATCGATGTTTCTCTCTTTCTCTCTTCCTCTGTCTCTGAAGTCAATGAAGACATATCCTCGGGTGAGGATTAACAAAAGTTCTTCCTCCTGCAATTGCCCTCAGTCTTACAGTCTACTGCCCTCCAGAAATGATGATGATTACGAACACCTACCTATCACTTATGTGCCAACACTGTTCTGAGCACTTTGCATCTTGCACCTTATTTAACCCTCACAAGCCCTGTGTCTCCAGATGAAGAAAGCGAGGCCAGAGCAGGCGAGCAGCTTGCCCGGGGTGGGCCAGGCAGGCGGGGGCCAGGCCCGATGCTAACATCTGAGGAGCTTCCTCGCGCACAGCTGTAATTCGTATTGCCCAGAACCCTGTGTTTTACTTCCGCATTTTTTCATTCTAGAAATTACTGTTTACGACATTTCCTCCTGGTCCAGAAAGAAAACCCGTCAGTGGAATAAAACAGCTTGGCTTGTGTGTAAGTTTGGACGCCAGGGAGCCAGAGGGGAGTTGTGTACGTGAGGGGTGGGGTTGGTCGTCACCTATCACGCCTGCTCTCCCCTGCCTTCCTTTCTGGGCACAGTGTAGACAACATGCCCAATATGCACCAGGACTCCTCGCTCCGTGGAGGACAGGCCACACATCACACGGCACGGACAGCTGCAGGCAGGGCGCCTTGGATCAGTGCCTAGTTCTCCATACTCTTCTCCCCCCTGTGCCCCAAGAATCAGACTGCAGCCCCAGGTTCTTAACATCTTAGGAATCTCATCCCTTCTCACTGAGTCAACCACCCTTTCCATGTGGACTAAACTCTACTCTAAGCCTTCAGGCCTGACTGCCCCCCGGAACCCCCTCGCTGCTGCCGAACTAGCACTCAGCAAGCACACCCTCTATCTCAGAGGGAGCGACTGGCTTTCCCTCCCAAGTCCACCTGCTCTGGCCCCTCCTGTGGTGGCTACTTGCCCTTCTCCACCTTTCCCACGTGCAGCAGAGGCCGGGGAAGCCTGGTTCCCGCACCTCCCCACACTCCCTCTGCTCCACCCGCGAAGCCTGACCCTCCGTGGCTCACTCACTGGTCTTCCAGCTCTTCTCTCTCCTCGCCCCTCCTACACACGGCAGACGAGTTCCATTGTTAGGACCTCCGGGCCACCAAGTCTCCTAGGCGCCCTCGAATCCCTCCCCTGGGACGAAGGCCCCGCCTGGCCTGGGTCTTCTCTAAGCCGACCACTCCCCACCCACGTCATGGCCCTTTGCTCCAGCCTCACCCTCTATTCGCTCCAAGCAACTCTTGCCCCTTTCTGGCTCCAGCCTCATGCTCATGCTGAGGCCCACCTGGAACACCCTCTGCAGAGCTGCCCAAGTGTGCCCCAGCCTTCAGACCAGCTGGATCCTACCTCCTTCGTAAACTCTCCCCTGGCCAACCCCCTTCCTTGGCAACGGTGTCCTTTAGCTTTGGCACCAACTCAATTGGGAACTGATCTTGCGCCTCCTCATGACAGGTCTTCCAGTGATACTTGGCATCTTATAAACATCTTTTATTGCTCCTATGCCAGGGCGAGCTCCTTGTCTGCCTAGCTAAGCCTGGACCGTCCAGAGTGCTCCTCCACGGTCCCGCCACCGCCTGAGGAGGCCCTGACCCACCTGAGGAGGTTTCCTCTGGGCAAGCTCGGCTCATGGGCCTGGGCGCCGCCCGCGGTGAGGCTCAGCCTCTTGGCCACGTCTGGCCTTCCCTCCACGAGGCTGCCCTCCCGGGCCCGGCCGGGCGAGGTGCCATAGCGCTCCTCCAGACACCGCAGGGGCACTGTCCTGTTGATGGGCTGGAAGATGATGGCCCCGCTCTGCTGGGAGACGGGCCGGCGGTTGCCCACGTAGCAGCGCACCAGGCCGGGGATGGAGTCAAAGCTCTCCCTCTCGAACTGGTACTGCACGCGGCTGTAGACCTCGCTGAGCCGGAGGACTGTCCGCTGGATCTTGAAGTGCTGAGCCAGGTTCTTCCACTGACAGGTCAGGACAAAGTTCCCGGGGCTGGACAGAGAGTCTCGAACCAGGAAGTCACCATCCCGCTGCACCAGGTTTTCTGACACCTTGGGGACAAAATGGTAAATGAGGATCAGGAAAGGCGAGCTCAAGTTCCTTTTAAAAGCCGTATTTCTCCCCGTGTCCTTGGGCCAACAGAAGACAATGCCATTTTGTCTCTGCTTCCTCAGCTGGCTCTTGACTTTTTCAAATGTCTAATTCTTAGAAGGCCCATTCATTCATGTACGTACTACCTGCTGACCACCCAGTATATGCCAAGTACTGTTATGGGCACTGGGGTCACAGCAGTGAGTGAAGCAGAATACAGTCCCCAGGTTGTGGAGTGTCTATTTGGAGCAGAGAACTTCTATTTTAGTGAGAATGAATAAGCTCCCGGTCGGTTTTGTCAGATGTTGTAAAGTGAAGGAAAAAGTAAACCTGGCGATGAGAAGTGTTTGGGAGGGGATCAGGGCATGAGTGGGCAGGAGGGTGTCGTGAGGTGACATGAATGCACACCTGAAGAAAATAAGAAATATGAACATGTGTGTCTGGTGGGTCTGATCTCCCCTGACAACAATTCTGAGCATCCTGATACTGCGCTGGAGGGCCTGGAACAAAGTTGGGCCAAGACCCTCTTCTCATGTGGTGGGAGGATTATACATTTGCATACATAATATATGTAAAGCACGAGTACAGTAATTGATAAAAAATCATTAACTATGAGGATGCTGATATTGATAGAAAAAAAAAATTTATACTATGGTGTATGTAGCATGATCATTCCAGTAGCCAGACTACCTGGGTTTGCATTCTGGCTCTGCAGTGTGACTTTGGACAAGTTACATAATAATCTCTCTGTGGCTCAGTTACCTGATCTGTAAAACAGGGATATAGAGCAGCTATAACGATTTAAAGGAGTGTTATCTATAACTGTCATTATTGTTACACTGTTCAGTTATACAATTTGGAGTGATTTATAGCTGAAAATGTATAATCACGGCAAGTGGAAAACAAATTTTACGACCACCATAAGAAAGGCAGTGACCGTCACAGATTTTATAAACTTTGACCAGGCCATGTCAACATTTGATCAGTTAGCTTAGAACAGTATGCTACCATGGTTACTTTAAAATTGCATCTTTGCCTTAAAAATAATGTTTCCCCCCAAAATCCCATTTCTTGGAATTGAGCCTGAGGAAATAATTATAGTTATGAACATAGTAGTTATGTTCAAGGATGTTGGTCAGAGTGCCCAAGAAATCATGGTGCATGTGTGCAACAGGCATACATACAACGTAGAACGGTGCAGAAGAATATCTGCTAGCTGGAGAAAATCCCCAGGGTATATCACTAAGTGCAGGCAGTGGGCATCCAAAAAGTAGGTGGTATGATCTCATACTTGATTTAGAAAAGTCTGGGAGGATTTACATCAAACTGTTCACAGTGGTTATCTCCAGGAGGGGCAATTATGGGTGAGAGTATAATTTCCTTCCTTTTTTGCTCCCTGTATTTTCTACAAATTCAAACTTAAAAAAAAAAAGAGAGAATAAAATTACAGTAAGAAGTATTTCTTTGATAATGCTGAGAAATCTGCTACATTAAAAAAAAATTCATGACATGATACCCTTCCCCTCAACCCACCGCCTTTTCTGTGTTGTTGTCTTGGGTAAATGACTGACCAGGTCAGGTTATAATAAAAGCTCAAGGAAAATTCTGCACCTCAATTCTATACTCATTTTATTATTCAATTTCTATATTAGTAAACAACCCCCACCCCCACCCCCACCCCATCATTTATGGCTGTTGCTCAAACAACAATCACACAAAGTACATTCTAGGCCATGAATCTGTGGTTACTGACAGGATTTCGTCAGGTAGTGAACTACCGGCCCCACTAGGGCACGGGGGGCCTTGTTGCTCAGTGCCACCTGCCTCAGCGACACCCCTCTCCTTATCTGAAATGGAGCCGCCGCCTCGGAAGGAAGCAGGCTCCTAAGGGCACGAGGCTGCGGGCAGCCAGCCAGTCGTCCAATCACCTGAAGCACAGCTCCTGCCTGCTCGTGTTTGCAGACCACAGGAGCACCTGCTTTCTCCTCGTCCACTTCCCGGGCATGTGGAAATGTACTTCGGTTTTCTGACCTAGCTTCTCCCAAGGGGTCCTTCGAGGCAGGCCTAAGGTAAGTCACTGCAGGCCACTTTATACTCTTTGTTTTGGGCTTAACTGGGGCTTGCTTCTCCCTGGCCCTGGTGTATGA
Organism: Molossus molossus; assembly: GCF_014108415.1. Classification (NCBI taxonomy): domain Eukaryota; kingdom Metazoa; phylum Chordata; class Mammalia; order Chiroptera; family Molossidae; genus Molossus; species Molossus molossus. The sequence goes on along the minus strand of NW_023425347.1, from coordinate 30,083,692 downwards.
CCTGCAGGGTCATCGACTTGGGCGCTGTCCGCGAACAGCTGGGTGTGTGCTGGCAGGCAGGAGGCGGGTACCTGTCGGGGGATGCGGCCGTGGTACCAGGCGTGGCTGCGCAGGTCCTCGCTGCTCAGCAGCAGCTCCTCCTCCAGCTCCTTCTTCAGCCTCTCGGGGGTTCTGTCCATGACGTGCCTCTCCTTGGAGAACTGCAACACAGTGTCCACAGTGACCTCCTACCCTGCCCAGGCCCGAGGCCCGCTGGAGATGACGGCCTGCCTCACGGCCGGCTGCTTGCTGATCAAACCAGTGTATGCCCAGCGCCCCGTCCAGGTAGGGAGCCTGGATAATGATTACAATCAGCTGTGACCTTTCATTTCTCTGGCTGTGTGCAGTAAAATTTCACCTGCACATGGGAGCTGGGATAGGAGTCGGCCCAGCTGTTCCTTTTATCAGTCTCCTTGGGCAGAGTTACAAACATGGGGAGCTGGGCAGGGGCGCGGGGACAGATGTGAAACGTGAGGCCCCTCGGACCTGTCCTGGGAACCGAAGCCGGGAAGGACAGCCGTCCCCAGCGGGCTGGTGGTAATGGCTCTGAATCTCTGCCGCTGCCAAACTCCAGCTGAGGAGTGGAGTTGGCCTTCAGAAACGTTGAGAGCAATTAACTGGACCGAGTAATTTTGTGTTTCTTGAATCTAACAAGAGAAGTCTAAGTGTATTTTTTTATGGCTTTTAAATTTCATTATTCTCCAATATTTTATTTTGAAGACAGATTAGAAGTTGACACTTTAAATCAAAACAGACAACTGGTCCTTCACCTCAGACAGTTTGAGACTCTGACCCAGGTCGTCGCCCAGTGGCCAGGGCAGGAGGTCTGGGTGGGCAACACTGGCTCCCGGATTCATTTAGAAACCACACCCACTTACAACATGGGAACTGAGCTTGGACACCTGCCCGGTTCCCAGCAAAACCAGGCTCAGGGACGGCCGGCTGAAGGTCATGGGAGCAGGAAAAGGCCGTGTCTGTGTGTTTTCCCAAGTTCCCCTGCTGGGCCTCAAAAGCCCTGAGGAACCACAAAGCTATCCTTATCACTGCTCTGTACCTTAGAAGGGAAAGAGCCCCAGATCCTCCGCCACCAAAGAAACAGAAAACAGGATTTCACAGCCGGATTTCTACCCTCCAGCCTTTCTGGGTGTGTTGGCCCGCGAATGCACTGGCCTCAGAATGACTCAGGGGCCACTTTCAAGGTGGAGCTCTGGCTTACTAACTGTTTACTTCTCCACACCATTGTTCTTTTCATAGTGCGGGCACTTGGGAGGGTTTGATAAGCTGAACTCCTGTCAGAGAGGCTGATGCCGCCGCCGAGACGCCCGGGAAGCCAGCCGGGATGTTTGACACTGTGCTCCGACCATGAATTATACAGAGGTGCTTCTGAAGACAGTTCATTGGAAAGACCTGAGCGTAGAATGTGGATTGTCAGCCAGGCTGCATTCACTGTTAGTTTATTGTCAGTCTTGCTCCCACTAGATTTCAAATTCCAAAGAACAGAAACCCCTGTGCCTTCTTCCCAGCTGCCCTCCAGCAATGCCTGAATATATCAGGTACTCTGTGTTCCCGGAATGACAAACACCCCAAGATGAGAACTCTCTCTGACTTTTCCTAGTTATGAAGATTCTCCTCCTCTCTCCAATGACCTAAAGCCATTTTAGCTGGGCATGCTGACACAGAGCTACAGGGTGACCTTTTCAGTCTCCCTCTGTCCCAGGGAGATGTGGATGACTAGGTTCTGGCCAAGGAAGGGTAAACTGTAGTGTTGGTGGGGCTTCTCAGCTGAGATGTGATGGCTGGAGCTGCAACACCATCTTGGACCACGAGGAGGAAGCCACACCCTGGGGAGCACAAGGCGTGAACTAGCCCTGGTCCCTGTGGGGTTGACATCCCAGCCCCGGACCGCCAGCCTCCAGGTCTTGCATGTGATCGACTGCCTGGTTTAAGCCCGTTATTTTGGGTGTTCCTGTCACTGGCAGCTGAACTAAATCCCAAGGCTACCGTGACCCTGGCCCCTAGCCACCCCGACTGTCTGTGTGCCCAGCCTAAGTCCCTCGTGCTGCGTCCTGGGCCCACCTGTCCTCGTCAGAGCCCTGCAGGGCCCTCAGTGAAAGTGCACCCTCCTGTCTGTCTGCGTTCTCCTTCCTCCCCGAACCCACCAGACAGCATGTCCACCCCACCCCCCTTTCTCAGCATCTCTCATAAACTACTTTGTGTTTGTTTGTTTGTTAGGATTTTATATGCAACAATCCTTCACTCCAGGTGTTGAGATAATAGTGTTTTATACGTGTTCCCAATACTATAAAATCAGCTCTCTTATTACAGCTGTCCTAATCCCTTAGAGGAAAAGCCACATTGCTCTCCCCCTGTGGATGGGGCACTCTAGGTAAGTACCTGGAGTGTGGAGAGGAGGGAAACGGAGACCAGGAATACAGAGTCCCCCCCAAATAGTTCGGGAGGGAAGGCAAGGCTTCAAAAAATATACCCTTAAGTACAGTTCAGAGTGGTAAACCTCAGAGGACAGGAGCGGGGATGGATGAGATACACCAGGGAACTTCTGTGCACGTGTGCACAGCCAATGGACACAGACAGCAGTGCGGGAAGGGAGGGACTGGCAGGAGGAGGTCTGGGGGGGGGGAGGAAAAGCATCTGTAACAAAAATAAATTAATAAAAATTGCAAAAAAACAAAAAAATACACACACACACACACACACACACACCCCCCTATTCCTGGCCGGCGTGGCGCACCCGGCTGAGCACTGTCTTGCACACTGAAAGGCTGCTGGTTCATTCCCGCCCAGGACGAGCACAGGAGGCAATCGATGTACATTTCTCTCTCATATCAATGTTTCATTCTCTCTCCCCGTCTCCCTTTAAAATCAATAAAAACATGTATATACACACCCTTAAGCTCTTGCATAAATTGTGAAAGCTTAGGAGGTTACACAATTGATGAACTTGTACTTGGAAGGGGGAAGAGGGAAAGATACAGGGAGAGGAAGAGGGGCAGAGAGAGAGGGCAGGAGGGCAGGGGGGCAGGGGGGCAGGTGGGCAGGAGGGCAGGAGGGCAGGAGGGCAGGAGGGCAGGAGGGCGGGCGGGAAGGAGGGCAGGCGGGCGGGAAGGAGGGCAGGAGGGCGGGAGGGCAGGAGGGCGGGGCGGGCAGGAGGCGGGCGGGCGGCAGGCGGGCAGGAGGGAGGAAGGAGGCAGGGGCGGCGGAAGGAGGGCAGGCGGGCAGGCGGGAAGGAGGGCAGGCGGGAAGGAGGGCGGGCGGGAAGGAGGGCAGGCGGGCGGGCGGGAAGGAGGGCAGGTGGGCGGGAAGGAGGGCAGGAGGGCAGGAGGGCAGGCGGGAAGGAGGGCAGGCGGGAAGGAGGGCAGGAGGGCAGGCGGGAAGGAGGGCAGGAGGGCGGGCGGGAAGGAGGGCAGGGGGGTGGGCGGGAAGGAGGGCAGGGGGGCGGGCGGGAAGGAGGGCAGGCGGGCGGGCGGGAAGGAGGGCGGGGGGGCGGGCGGGCGGGCGGGGGGGTGGGGGGGGCGGGCAGGCGGGAAGGAGGGCAGGTGTTCGGGTGGGCAGAAAGAGTGGGGAGTAGTCAAAAAGCGCTCTTCATTCTAGCCAGTGAGGGCTGGTACTACCACTACTGGGGTTGGTGCTGAGCTTCTGCCTCAGCAGATGTGGGCACTTTCAAATAACTGAAGAAGGCGATTCAAAGTCACCACAGGTGATCACTCTCGTATTTAAACAGTGGTTCTTTTGGGGATGGATGCCTGCTTGAACTTTCGCTTACAGTTTTAATGCCATATAGTAATGCAACTCTTATTATTTTCCCCAGGTCCTATATTTTATGAGATCCTGACCTCGTCAACCATGATTCTGCTGGTTCAGATAAGTACTTTGATGGGGTTGGTGAGGGGTGACCATACATCATAAAAAAAAATTTGACAAATTTTCTTTTGTCAAAATGTACCCACTTGTATCTTCGAGAGCACTCACTGTGATTGATATTTGTGCTTCTTGGGGACACATATCTGTGACATTTGGTAGAATTTTGTTGGTTTCCTCAAAAAAACCAAACTTTCGCTCACAATGCCCCCTTCCGCGTACCTGCCGCCCTCGGGGAGGAAGGTGAATTTTTCCCAGAGAGGCCGTCATTGCAGTCATGGCCCAGACTACTCTGAGGTGTCTGGACCACAAGTAAATTCCAGCGATCTGAAGTAGCACAACAGTAACTCTGCCCTCGGCAACGGCCTTAAGCATCCGCGTGGACATCCATGTCCTCCGAATTCTGACTCTGCTCATGCCGAGGAGCCTCCCGCCTTCCTCGGCTCCCTCGGAGGAAAGGGCAGGAGCGGGTTCCACCTGCACAATGTTCACACGCGTGGGCATTGTAAGCGGAGCCCAGAGTTACGCGGGAGAAGCGGCAGAATAAGGGGCAGGACCCCGCACTCCAACAGCGTCCACTCGTGGGAAATAAAGAGACACGAGCCCGTCGTGCACACCTGGCCCGGTTCCCGCAGCCTGTCCTGCTAGCTCCTATTTCCCCACTGGCTTCTGCAGACACCTGTCTTCTGGACTCAATGTGCCTCAGAGACTGGCTGGATCCAGATCATTCTCGATTCCTTTGTGGGCACAGACGTCGGCACCGGGCAGTGGGCATCTGGACAGAGGGCACTGTGGCACCCAGAGCAAGTTCAACACAGCCGTGCTCCCTCGGAAAGGTGCCACCAGATGGACGTGTGACCCTCCCCGGCCCTTTGCAGTTTATGGTCTTCAACTACCAGACCGAGAGAGACCGCAAGAAAGTTCACGGAGAATCAATCTTCCACACACGTGCTGTAAGTGGTACTAACGACCACGTTACAGTGATACAGCTTTTCTCTAAGCTCAAGTTCTCAACGGTCCCCTAAATGGAACATCGTCCCTAGAAGGCAAGTCTGACTCCTTGTCTGCCAGCTTCTCATCTGGAGGGGCGGTGGCGGCGAGCGAGGCCGGAGCCAGGGGTGGGATCTGGCTCCACCCTGCACAGCAGCTGAGGCACAGCCTCCGGAGGAAGGGCAGTTGCCGGGCTCTGGATCAAGAATGTTATGCCCACAGGTCTTGCCAGGTTTGTTTGGGGACCATATCCGCCCACGGCCACCGTGAAAGAAAGACGCAGGCAAGACTCATATCTTCCACTCCGAGGATTGCCTGAATTTGATCCACTGGAGATTTGGGAGCGATTCTTTTGGGGTGGGGTATAAGAAAAGGTGCTGTGTATATGAATTAAGTAAAGAAAACCTAAAGAGACACCTCTCCAAAAAGGACATACAAATGGCCAAGAGACATATGAAAAAATGCTCAGTGTCACTAATCATCAGAAAGATGCAAATTAAAACAACTATGAGGTATTACCTCACACCTGCCAGAATGGCCGCCATCAACAAATCATCAAACAAGTGCTGGCGAGGGTGTGGAGAAAAGGGGACTCTAGTACACTGCTGGTGGGAATGCAGACTGATGCAGCCACTATGGAAAACAATATGGTGCTTCCTCAAAAAATTAAAAATTGAACTGCCATTTGACCAAGTGATCCCACTTGTAAGAATATATCCTAAGAAGCCTGAAACACCAATCAGAAAGACTATATGTACCGCCATGTTCATAGAAGCACTATTTACAATTGCTAAGTTCTGGAAATAGCCCAAGTGTCCATCAATAGATGAGTGGATCAAAAAGCTGTGGTACATATACACAATGAAGTACTATGCAGCTATAAAAAAGAAAGATCTCTTTTCCTTTAGGAAAACATGGAGGGACCTGGAGAGCATTATGCTAAGTGAAATAAGCCAATCAGAGAAACACAAATACCACATGTTCTCACTTATTTGTGTAATATAATGAACAAAATACGCTGATGAACAAAGTAGACCCAGAAACATAGAAAGGATTATGGTTCAGACTGATAGATCTCAGAGGAGGGGGGTGGGGGGGATAGATGAGGTGAACCAAAGAACTTATATGCACGTATGCATAACCAATGGACATAGACAACAATGCTGGGGGAGACGGTGGCGAGGAGTGTGTCGAGGGGGGAAAAAGAAGAAACATCTGTAACAAAAATAAATTAATGAAACTTGAAAAGAAAAGAAAAAGAAGCATACCTTGATCAGGAAACAAAAGAAGAAAAGAAGGGAGGGTAACTATGGTATTATGGTTAGCCCCTCACATGGCCCCCAGTAGCTTTGAGCTGAGGAGGAAGGTAAATTGGTGAGTAGGGTAAATGTAGATGAGGCCCACACTTGTCACACCAAACTGGAGATTAGTTAGAAAATGCATCAGTTGCTATAATTGTTGCTTTTCATGGTCATGAGTCTAGCTACATCTTTCCTATTGCCAGCATTTTAATAACCCCAATGGTCACAGATGTAAAAGCACAGGGTTAAGAGCGTGGCCAGCCTGCCCCCTTTACTCACAGGCCACTGAGTGGCTGAGTGACTTTGGACAAAGAGTTTACCTCTCTGTGAAGCCTCAGGCCCCTGGTGTGCAAAATGGGCATAATAACATGTGCTGAGATGTTACCGATGAAGTGGATCCGTATCTGTAAAGCGCTGAGAATGTACCCTGGCATATAGCCAGCACTGTTAACTGTCGTTCTAGACTTGTAGCAGACTGCAGCTCATCTGGTTATACACACAAACCGTTCACGTCCCGGTGTTTAAGGTCCGGCGCATGGAGGCACAGGCTTCTGCTGGAAGGGAAGCAGTTAGGAGAGCAGCCTGACGCTTGTATTAGTGCCCCTGGCTGCCTTGCAGAGGGTTCTCCAGTCCTCTCAGGAAACCTCGCTGCCCGCCTGCCCCCGCACCTCTGGTCCAGTTACAAGGCCAGGCCTGGCCCTAGCTTGCGGAGGTTGGCTGGCTCCAGAAATCATGCTTATCTCTCTGAATCTGGAATGAACATCTCTCAGCCCCACAGGGCCCCTGCAAGTCTGGTCTTGACAGGCTGGAATAGCCAGAGCCCAGGAGATGGTTGGGAAACACATTCTGGAGGCTCGGAGCCAACTCCACAAACGTGCTGGGAACTTTGATTAACACAGAAACCCACATTTCAACAGTTCGCCAAGGGAAAAAAGCTGTTCCAGCCTGGGAGGAATGGAGCGTAGGGTCTCATCTTTTTTTTTATTAAAGAAACATCTTCTGAACTTGTTTATCTTTACTGTTGAAAGTATTACAAGAAGTCCCCCGTTTATGCCCCCACTGACCCCCTCCACCCGCTCCAGGGTCTCATCTTGCAAGAGCTGCATGACGTTAGAGCCTGCACTGGAAATCAGGCCCGGCCACGGGAGCAGAACGCAGGGAGCAGAACGCAGGTCCGTGCACCAGCGTCCTCCGATGTGGGAGGGTGCGGGCACAGATCTGTGGCAAAGCCCACAGGGGGCTGCAGACTCTTATTTGCATGAAGGAGACAGTAGAGAGGATTAGAAAAAGATGGCATCTGCATTATAATTAATATTGATTTCACTCTGTCCCTCCAGTATGAAAAGCTTCCTAGTTCCCACAGAATTTTAAATCATGCAAATCACTGCAAAGACCTGTCCCCAGGCCCAGGAGTTGCTTGGGGGTGGGGGGCAGACACAGAAGGGCTGCGGAAGTGCCCATCATGACTAAGCACTTTGCCAGCCATCAGGCCTCCTGCAGGGGTGCCGGCCCTGGACCCTACCCTCAGGAGAGCGCAGCCTGGGAAGACCACACACGGAGGAACAGTTCAGCCTTCCCCGCACTCTGGAAGCATGGCCTGGATCTTATCCCTGCCCCTCCAGCTCTGTAGCCTGAGCAACTAATTTTCTCACTGCTCTTTTTTTTTTAAATCCTCACCCAAGGATATTTTTCCACTGACTTTTTTCAGATAGAATGGGAGGGATACATTGATTGGTTGCCTCCCGCATGACCCAGACCAGGAGTACCGCAACCGAGGTCCGTGCCCTTGACCAGGATCGAACCCTCGACTCTTTGGTTCGCGGGTTGATGCTCTAACTACTGAGCCAAACCAGCCAGGGCTTTTCTCTGTCATTTCAATTTCTCTGTGTCAGAACCAGAAAAGTCCCTGTGGCCCCAGGTGGGGTGGGAAGGAAGAAGGAGAGGATGGGGAATCAAGGTTGGCCCTTGAGGTAAAACTTGAGAACAGGAAGGGTATTTGGTACATTTGAGGTCAGAGCAATTGGGCTTGGTTGGATGGAGGTTCTGGTTGGAGAGGAGAAGGTTGAAGCAGCCTGAGAACAATAGTGGGCATGCTGAGAGGGAGAGGGGGGTGGGGAGAGAGGGGGAGAGAGGTGCATATATCACCCCTCCTCCCCGCAGGAGAGCTCCATACTTTCTCTAAGCCTGTGGTTCAGACCTCACCTTCCCGGCCATGACTGGTTGACCAGAGTAAGGGCCCCTGACCCAAGCTGATCCAGTCAGAGTTCTTTCTGGGATTTCTCTAAGTGGAACTGAGAAGACACTCCACCTACTCTGCCGACACTGTCGCGAGACTTGAACCATGGAGGTAGCTTCACCTCGTGTTCCCTGCTGGGTGGACCAGAGTGTGCCGAGAGGATGAGGTCAGCAAGCCAAGGGAAGGAGCTAGAGATGGGGTGCCTGGTGGCACTCACACAGCTAAGCCCCAGCTGTTTACCTCAACCAGTAAATTCCCCTTGTGACCTAAGCTGGCTTGCACTGGATGTCTGTCACTTGTGACCAAAGAAGTCTCTATCCAGGAAGGCAGGGGCTGGATAGAGGGGAGCCAGCTGGGGGTTAGACGTGCACCGTCCAGATACAGCACTGCCCGGTGATCGGGTGATCACGTCATAACTTACATAAATGTCTCATCACTATGTTGTACACCTGAAACTAACACAATATACTGTATGTTAACTGTAATTTAAAAACAAAATTAAAAAAAAAACTCTGTCCAGGAAGGCAACAGGTACACAAAAGACGCTTTTAGACAGATCGATCTCCCTGCAGTGAGCAGAATGGACAGGACGGGGGTGGGGCTGCAGGCTCGAGGCCAGGTCAGAGTCTTTTGCAATGTGCTGCTGGTGAAACCTCCACCTCCAGTCCTTTGCGCTGGGGTCGAGGTAGGACTATTTACCAGAATCCACTTCAGAGCTCAGATGTCAATATGGATGAATGGAACCCATCTTCTCTGCAGAGCCTGTTCCTCCCTCTTCCCCCATCACTGGCACCCCCTCTGCCCTCCTTACCTAAACTAGAACCTTCAGAATTGGCTTCTACTGATCAAGAAATTCCACTGGCTTCTGCCCGGCCAGTGTGGCTCAATGGTTGAGCATCAACCTATGCACCAAGAGGTCACCAGTTCGATTCCCAGTCAGGGCACACGCCCAGGTTGTGGGCCTGATCCCCAGTGGGGGCCATGCAGGAGGCAGCCAATCAATCTTCTCTCACTGATATTTCTATCTGTCTCTCCTCCCTTTCTCTCTCTCTCTAAAATCAATAATAAAGTAAAAATATTTTTAAAAAGAAAAAGAAATTCCTGCTTCTGACACCATTGTGATAAACTAGTTAGTAATAACAGGAAAGGAACAAAGGGAAGGCCAGACATTATAGACATATTCCTTGCAAAACACTGGGGGAAGGGAAGGGGACAAAGGGAAGGCAGACACATGCCCAGTACAGTTGGGAATTCTAGGGAAGGTACCTGCCTGTCAATCACACCTGGGGACAGAGATGACTGGCCAGAATGGGCATGGCCACTGCAAGCTCATGGAAATTTGGGATATATCATCTCCTAAACAAAGAAGCTTGCTCTCTTATGCTCTTGGTTCCTCTTGGCATGCTTGGCTCATGGCTCACCCTTGACTTCCTGACATTGTCCTGTGTAGCCCATGGCCAGGTGGACTCCCACGCACAGTGGACTAATGGACTGCAGCTAGCCTGACGCTGCACTGGACCTGGCTCCAACATGGAACGGAAACTCTGGACACTGGCTCTGATTCTAGCTCTACTAAAACCCCAGCTACACTTCTTCTGCGACTGGACTAAGGGAAATGGGACTTTGGAAACTCAGGGATTTAACTCCATGCAAATAAAAATCACTTGTTCTCCTGTGTAAGTCTCAGGAAATTCATTTTCTTGGGATATCACAAGGACTCCACTCCCATGAGCAATGGGGGAAGATGAGGCGTGTTTTTCTCTGATAACACTTCTACCTCTTACTAACACCCATTTTAATCCTCACTCTTCTGTCTGTCCTAAACCTCTACAATAGCTTTCTAATAATTTCCTCAACCCCATTTCTGGTCCTACAACCTGCCATCTGCAATACTACAGAGTCATCCTATCATTCATGGCTCAGAGACGCAAGAGTTGTCCCAGCTAGGGTGACAGGAAATCCAGTCTCTTCCAGCGCCCCCACATACAAATGAATGGGCTTTACACCTAGTTTCACTATCCCAGGACTCAGACCTGGTCCGTGGTGGACGCGAACACCCATCCTGCCCTCACCTCCCACAGCCCTGAGCACTGAACTCATTTCTTACAGCCCAGTGAGCTGAACCACTGGTCTTGCCATATACTGACATCTCCTACAGGGATTCAGGTCTGAACTCACTGGGAGACCCAGATCACAAGAGAGCCGTGGACCCCCAGAAATAACTGGCAGACGCTTCATTGGTAAGGGAGACCAGCAAGGCTACTGTCATTATGCAGTGGTGTCCATGAGTAAGCAGATTTGGGCCATTAAAGTTTTTAGGCCTTTATTTGGGTCCATGGATTGGTAAGGTGTGGAGAAATCTTGGTTATGTTCTGAAGGGCTCACGGTCACCTACAAACAAAATCCAAAGCCTGCATAAGGCAGGTAACACCCTTCTCTCTAGCCCTGAGCTCCTTCTAGTGCACAAGGACACAGAACTCTGATGGCAGGGACCTCCCACAGCTCCCTAAACACATTGTCCTATGTCTCCCATCCGTGCCGCCATTGCATGGTCCAGCAGACAGAGTGACACACCTGTAGAGGTGTCGGTTGTGCAGTCTGGCTGGAGCCCAGGTTGGGGAGTGGGGAGAGAAGATTGGGGAGGATGAGGCAGGCCAGGGCCTTGAAGTAAATGAGTTGGGTTTTAACTAAGGGGGCAGGGAATCTACTGATAGACTCCACAGGGTGGGGCAGTGGGTCTGCTGGGCACTAGCTTTTGAGGACAGAGGCCATGTCTGTGGCTTCCAGAGTCTAGCTCGGTGCCCGGCAACAGCAGGTGCCCAGCAAACACTTACTGACCAGGTCCAAGCCTTCCTGCAGCTTCCTTGTCACTGGGTGGGGACAAAGGAGAGAGCTGAAGGTGACCGTGGCTAACTTTCTAGACTTGTTTCTTTGTGCACCCGGGGTAGCAGTTCCCACATCATAGGACTCCTAACCGAAGGCACATGAAGCACCTGGCACACAGTGGGCACTCACTTGGAACACTGGAATTTGACCCTCCTTTCAAAGATGATCCCAGCCACAAAACTTGCTTCACTAAAAAATATTTTTTAAGCATTTTTAAATTGATTTTGAGAGCGACAGGAAGGGACAGGGAGAGAAACATCGATGTGAGAGCAAAACATCTATCCACTACCTCCTGCATACCCTTTAACCCACAACCTGGGCATGTGCCCTGACCGGAATTGAACCAGCAACCCCTTGGTGCATGGGATGACGGCCAACCAACTGAGCCACACTGTCCAGGGCTCATTAAAAAAAAAAAAATGTTTAAGATGATAAAATCCATCAGAAGATTTTAGTGATCTTTGACCTTTGATAATTTAGTTCTGATGGAATTAAAAAAAACAACTAGAAATTAGAACCACCAATTTCTACTTAGGCTTAGGTTTGTTTATTCTGTTCCTTTCCGTTCACACTCAGCAGTTCTTGGGGTTCTGAGTAGCACTGCATGGTTCCACGTGTGCAGGGTGAACTGACCCCTGCAAGAAGGCCCTTCCCTGGGTGCAAGCACTTTGCATGCATGTATCTCACTAAGAACTAGTGCACAGGGTTGGCATCAGCTCCGGCTGACCCACACGCCCCCAGCGTGTGACAGAGGTGGCGCGAGACCGCACGCCAGTTCGCGCCGCAGGCTGAGCAGCGCTGCGTGGAGGGGCGGCGTCCTTCAGGGCCGTGGGCGCCCAGGCGATACATTTTTTTTTTTTAATTCTTAAAAAATTTTTTTCAATTACAGTTGACATTCAATAATATTTTATATTAGTTTCATGTGTACCGCATAGTGCTTAGACATATAATCTATAAAGTGTCCCCACCTGGTACCATATATAATTATTACAATATTATTGACTCTATTCCCTATGCTATATTTTACATCCCTGTGACTTTTTTTAATCCTCACTTGCCCAGCTAGTGTGGCTCAGTGGTTGAGCATCAACCCATGCACCAAGAGGTCACCAGTTCGATTCCTGGTCAGGGCACATGCCCAGGTTGTAGGCCTGATCCCCAGTGGGGGGCATGCAGGAGGCATCCAATTGATATTCTCTCTCGTTCATGTTTCTATCTCTCTCTCCCTCCCTCTCTAAAAAAAAAAATCCTCCCCTGAGGATATTTTTTCCATTTATCTTCAGATAGAATGGGAGGGACAGAGAGACAGAGAGAGAGAGAGAGAGAGAGAAACATTGATGTGAGAGAGACAACCAGGGCTGGGGACCAAACCACAACCAAGATGTGTACCCTTGACTGGAATCGAACCCAAGACTCTGGTCCACGGGCTGACACTCCAACTACTGAGCCAAACCGGCCAGGGCCCTGTGACAATTTTGTAACTACCAATTTGTACTTCTTTTCTTTCAAAAACTTATCTTTATTGTTGACTGTATTACAGATGTCTCCCCCTTTTCCCCCTATTGACCCCCTCTTCCCTGTTCGTGCCCCCCTACACTGTTGTCTGTGTCCACTGGTTGTGCATATATGCATATAGGATCTTAGGTTTATCTCTTCCCACCTCCCTACCCCTTTCCCTTGTCAGTCTAACAACCAACTTGTACTTCTTAATCCCTTCATCCCTTTCGCCCAGCCCCCGTAAGTTTTTTTTGTTGAATAAAAAAATTATTTTCTCGTCAGTCAGTCTATGATCAAGGTTGGCAATGATCTTTCATGAAATAAAAAAGGAGGAAGGGAATGTGTGCATGGAAGGGGGAGGCGAGGGGAGAGAAGACAGAATGAAGAGGGAGACAGGGAGCAAGCTTCTGGGCTGTTATCTCCCAGTTAGGAGCACGGGTCACAACTCCCAGAATGCCACCAGCTCTCAGACAAACACTTCTTTCTTCTGCCCCAGACCAGCTTATCGACGGAGGGAGAGGTCAACAATAACCCAGGCCTCTCAGCAAGTTGCACCAAACAACTCCTCAGGTCACGTTTTTCTAGAAATCTCATCCCGAAACTATGATCGCAAACAAAGTTGTAATCCTGATGGCATTCTGCATCATCGTGCAAAATTGCTCTGATTTTAGAGGTAAGCCCAGGTGCTGGTGGGGAACCCCTGGGGGTTGTGCTGTGACCTGCCACCAGGTGGCCCAAGCTTAGGCAAGGCAAGGAGCCAGAAGGACAGACCCGCATCTCAATCCGCTGAAGCCTGTGTCACCACAGTTCCTCACAAATGTTGTAAACATACTTGAGACGAACCCCTTGCGCTGAAAAAAAGCACACTTCCGCCCTGGCTGGGTTGGCTCAGTGTTTGGAGCATCAGCCTGCGGTCTCGAGAGACCTGGGTTCGGTTCGCACAAAGGGCATGTACCTGCATTGCAGTCTGTCCCCGGCCCTGGTTGGTTGTGCGGGTGGCAGCCCTTTCACATCGATGTTTCTCTCTCTCTCCCTCCCACTCTATCTGAACAAAAAGTGGAAAAGTGTCCTCGGGTGAGGATAAAAAGCACACTTCCGATGACCATTGCACAAAGCACTCTTTGGTTGTCATGCCTAGGATTGTCTTGCAAGTAAATCCACCTACAAATGAGATTCTTTGGAGATTTCGGAAACTCAGCCCCATTGAAGCCTTGCCTGATGTTGAATTTCAGACAGTGGACCGGTTTATAAACAAATTCCAAAGTATATCAAGGGCTTTGAGAGATCCAGCTGGCATTTTTTTTACCATTGAAAACTCGCATAAATTGATCGTGACCCCTCAGAATGAAAAAAATCTCAATGGCTTTTCCCCTCTTAACCCTGCCCACAAGCTGAAAACTAAAAATCCAGTTCTCCGTGAGTTTCAGGTCCTTGTGGGTTTTCACCCGAGGCGGCACGGAAGAAAGGGGGACGCGACCCTGAAGCCCTGGAATGAAGCCAGGCGCACACTGGCGTCTGTGTCCCCTCTTACCGACACCCTCTGGCTTCACGGGTCACCTGAACACAGTCCTCGTAATCCAAAGAGAAACCAAGCAAGGCTTGAATTTACTAATCCAACTTTTCCCACTGGGGTGCCAGCTAGACAAATACAGTTTCTCATGCTAATAACTGCGATTAAAGGCAAAATCCTCACTTAAATAAGCAATTAACTTTGTAAATAAAAGTCCAAAACATAAAAATGTTAAATCCCAATTTCTCTCTCTCCGATTTGGTAGACACAAAAGCAAACGGTGGCCCTGGCCGGTTTGGCTCAGTGGTTAGAGCGTTGGCCTGTAGACTGAAGAGTCAAGGATTCAATTCCTGGTTAAGGGCATATATCTGGGTTGCCGGTTCAATCCCCAGCCCCATTCAGGGCTGGTGGGAGGCAACCAATCGATGTCTCTCTCACATCAATGTTTCTCTCTCCCTCCTTTCCATTCTATTTAAATTCAATGGAAAAATATCCTTGGGTGAGGATTAACAACAACAACAACAAGCAAATGATGGTACTAGCCAGGAGAGAACCTGTGTGGAAGGGAGGGGGTGGGGAGAGAGAGAAACATCAATCATCCAATGTGAGAGAGAGACATCAATCAGTTGCCTCTGCACAGCCCAACCCCGACCGGGGCCGAGGATTGAACCTGCAACCCAGGTATCAGGTATGTGCCCTTGACCAGGAATTGAACCTGAGACCCTTTGGCCCAAAGGCTGGTGCTCTAACTGCTGAGCCAAACTGGCCAGGGCGAGCCTGCCTGCTCCTTTCAGACCTTACTTTAAAGCTCAGTGCAATAATCTTTGTAGGCAGCTTTCTGAATCGCACACACTTCACCCTGGTGGCCAAAGTTCTGCAGAGAAAATCAGGAGGGCAATTTTAATCAAGAGCTTGACAGAACACTGTGCCTCTGATTAAGCTCAAGGACTTTCCGAGCACCCGCCGCGCCACTCAGCCTCCTTGGCTAGATCTGAGGCTAGATCTGTGGGTAGAAAGACTCGGTGGCCTCTCAGGGTGACAGCCTCTTGAGGAGACGAGGCAGCCGACAGAATGTACAGCGGCGAACCACACGCAGCTCTGTGGAAGCTGTCGGAGTTCTTTCTGCACCTCCTCCAGGCCAGTGAGGGTTTCTGGCCCCGCTGGAGACAGGACTCAGCAAAGAGGTTTCATAAAGCCACAGTGCTCTTAGCTTTCTGAAACACTCTGATTGCTGTGATGTTCATGTGTAAGTGTCCTGACAATGTACATTTCTCTTTTCCCAAATCCTAGAAAGAATCTCATTTTCAGCAAAGATCTACAGATGGGTTTCAATGCCATTTACCACATTATAATGAAACCCGTGCAATTTATCACACTCCACACCCGGTTCTCACTCTGTGCCATTAAAAACCGATTTGCAATTTGCTGTTCAATGAAGATGCTTCGTTTCCCTACTCGATGTGATTTTTCTTTTCACAGACAAATGACACTGGCCGTCAGACTCTGCTGCAGACGGAAAAATGCCATCGAAACTCCTCGAGAGCCCAAACCCGAGAAATTTCATTTTATTCATTATCAAACCTTATCAAAGGCTTATCAAAAGAGGCTCAGAAACCTGAGTGGGAAATATGAAGAGGATATCTATGGAACATCTTGCTTATCAAGGTTCTGAGGAATTCCCATTAACATTCAGCTGTGTGTGTAAATGAAAAATACTAATTTAATTTTAATCTGTGCAGACTGGTGTCTGAGAGCAGCGCACCCTCTAAGCAGGCAGCAGTAACATAATCCTCCGTGCTAACCTAATTACATCAGAACCACTCGGATCTGTACCCAGGGCTCCCTTTGATGTTCAATTCCTGTGGCCTTTTATCCCCAGTCATTCTCTGGGCACAGTCTCTCCACACCTTCCCATCCTGCAGGATTACAGAGCTATTGCTTTTGAAGCTCAGTGTTATTCTGATGGAACACCAAGGGACTGCAAATTATTTTTCACTGAAGGAGACTGATTTCGGTCTGAAGACTGCTGGAGGAACCCTAACTTTGACAGAACGCAGTACACCCAACACCAAAGAGGCTTCTTCCCTCCACGAAGGTCCCCCAGCTGTGGGAGAACCTGCTCTCCTTACACCATGAGATCCGCCCCCTCGCCTGCCCCAGTGGGTCTGCTCATCGTGCTCCTTGCCCTCTTGACAAAGTGTTATTTACCCGGGCTCTCTCGGTGCTCAGCTCCCAGGGGATCTCACCTTTCGCTGGTAATAGATAAACTGAAACACAATGACATTTTCAATAGGCCATTTGTTAACATCTTGCCAAGCTGAGAGCTGTGGGTCCCTTCCCCTCTAGATTGAATTTAGAGGATGACTTCCTGGAGCCGCCGCAGGGGCACAGACACCCCGCCCCCGCCCCAGGCAGCCCTGGGTTCTAATTCCTCCAGGGAGATACTGAATGCACCACACTTGGGGTGAAGGCTGG
Organism: Molossus molossus; assembly: GCF_014108415.1. Taxonomy (NCBI): domain Eukaryota; kingdom Metazoa; phylum Chordata; class Mammalia; order Chiroptera; family Molossidae; genus Molossus; species Molossus molossus. The sequence goes on along the minus strand of NW_023425347.1, from coordinate 30,066,882 downwards.
TCACTGGCTGCACTTAAAGGTTTATTGGGCCAGTGAAACAAAGGACTTCGAGTAAACGCTAAGTACACATTTGGCCCTTGAACACCCCTTCTAAACCACTGTGCTCCCTTTAACCACGCCCGCAAGTGCTTTCCAATAATACCTCGCTCTCACAGCTTGGCACGCGGGCGACATGAGACAATGCAGGTGAAATATTAATCACTGGGTACATCGGTGAGATTCCATTCAGTAATAGCAGCGCTTTGTTAACATGCGCGGAGAACAAGGAAACAGACGGCCCTGGCGAAGGCACACCTGAAGAGGGGTCTGAAGACCAGCTGACCAGAGTTCAGAACGCAAGGGGATCCAGACCAGAAGGCTTTTCCACTGGTAACTTCACCTGCTTAATTCAACATCTTAATTCAAAGTAGGAGTGATTTGATACATAGCTATTCACCAAAATAGATGCCCTATTTGCTCTTCAATAAGAATTGCACAAAATCAAAATCATCTTAATTCATCCTTTTCCTAATTCACGTCGAATGAATGAAGCACCACTCAATAAACAAAATGCATGTGCTAGAAAGACAGTGGAAGATGTAAGTGAAAGGAAAAAATGAAATATGCAAAACACACAGAGGAAAATCCAAAGATTCAGAAAGCCTTCCAGCATGGGGTGTGGAATAAATGACTTTCCAAATTTTTTCTCACCAAAATAGTACTATGACTAACAACTGGCTCAGAAGTCTGCTTTGGGACAAAGTGCATCATATGTCAGGGCTAAGTACATAGTATCTTCTCAGTAAAAAAAATGATTCATCATCGCCCTGGCCGGGTGGCTTGGTTGGTTGGAGCATTTGTCTGTACATCAAAAGGTTTCAGGTTCGATCCCCAGTTGGGGCACGTACGGGAAGCAACCAATCGATGTTTCTCTCTCACATTGATGTTTCTCTTCCCCCCACCGCTTTAAAATCAGCAAAAATATATCCTCAGGTGAGGATTAAAAAAAAAGAGATTTAGCATAAATTGGGTTTGGCCAAGCATCAACTCCATCACTTCCAATGTACAACTCACATGTCCCTTTAAAGGGTTATTTCTTCCAGAGGAGTTCAAAGCTTCTGCACCCACATACCTCATTTAACAACCTTTTCTAACACCACGAACACCATGCTAGATGGCACGGCAGAAACACAGAGCAGCAGCTGGACGCTGAGAGACGGGACCCAACACAGTACAACTCACATCTCATGGACCTGTACATGCCCTGGGGTCAAATAGGTAGCAAGAATATTTATATCTCACAAGAGAAAACGTGATCAAGATCCTGAATTTTCATGATTTTCTCAGACTTACTGAGCAAGGGATGGACTGACAGCAGCATCCAAGCCTCCCAAAGTATATAAAGAATTGGAAATGTTTAGGCTGTTCAGAAAACACTTAAGGGGAACACGAGGATAATGTTGAAATATCTGAAGGCTTGGGCTCTTATTGTCCCAACATGACAGGTCAAATATTCTTGGTTCAACTCCCTAGAGAAACGAATCCAGAATCCCTCCTGTCTTATTTTGAGGTGCCGACTCATACCAACTAATCTGACATGCTCAAAATGAACATGCTCACAATGGAGAGGGGAACAGCATGCATCTGAAAGACTGTTATGTCCATCTGACAGCAGAATAAGGTGGACATTGAAAGGGCACAGATTTGACTCAGTCCAAGGAGGGACCTTCTAGCAATCAGATTGTCCAAATGTAGGAATGTACAACTGTAAGGGCATAGCACCTGCTCCATCTCCAGAAATGCCAAGTAGAAAAGTAATAAAATCACCTCCTGTGAAGAGTTAGGATAGGACGACCAGTTAGGAAGGGAATAAAGAATTCCAAGCAAGAGAAGGTGGGGCCTGAATTAGTACAGCATTGGTGGTAGAGACAGGAAGGAAGAGGCAGATGAGAGAAATGTTTAGGAGTAAAATCATGAAGACTTAGCCACTGATTAGACACGGATGATGAACAGGCTGAAGAAGAGGCATGCCTCTCCTAGAAGCACCAGAGGGGGGCAGGCATGTGGGAGAAGATGGGGAGCCTGAGGTTCCTGGGGGCCATCTGAGTGGAGAAGAACTGGATAGGAGACACAGCTTGAGAGTCCTCAGTATGGAGGGGTATCTTATCTCAACAGTTACCTAAGAGATGGGTATAGAGGGCACCTGAGAACAGAGCTAGGGGATGCTGGCTTTTAAGAGGCAGTCCAGAAAAAGAAACGAAAGAAAACAGGTATCTTAGCATAGGCTGCATGGCTTCAACAACACACAGTTATTTCTCACAGTTCTGGAGGGTGGGACATTTAAGTTCAACACACTGGTGGATTTAGCATCAGGTGAGAGCCTGCTTCCAGGCTCACAGATAGCCCTCTCCTTGTTGTGCTTTACATAGCAGAAGGGGCACAACAGCTCTCTGGAGTCTCTCTTATTAGGGCGCTAATCTCATTTATGTGGGCTCTACCCTCATGACCGAATCACCTCCCAAAGAGCCCACCTCCTGATACATTGGAGGTTAGGATTTCAACATGTGAATTTGGGGGAAATCACAAACATTCAGTCTGTAACAGCAGGGTAGGACTGGTGAGGAAGGATTCAGGAGGACAAGTAGAACGTGGCAGCCTAGAGGTGGAGAGCGGGGACTTTCAGGAAGAAATGGTCAACAGTGTCAAGTGCAACTCACAAGTGCAACTCCAATAAATCAGAATGGGACGGCACCCACTGGACCTGGCAAGGTCGCTGGGGGGTCAAGGGGACCGAGTGGTCAATGGGAAATGAGTAAGCAGAGGCTGTGTTAACCAGCTTTGAGTGGGGGCAGACAGGGATCAGGAAGGAAGACATGGAGTGAGGACTGTTTTTAGAAAGGGAAGACCTGGGGCATGTTTACAAGCCAAGAGGAAAGTGTCGGGAGAGAGGGACAGAGTGAAGATCCCTGAGGAGTCTTTGAGAAGAGGTGGTCACGGGCACAGGTGGCGGGACCCGCCTTGGTGAGGGAGAGGGACACTTCATCCTTGGAGGCTGGAGGCAGGAAGCGGGGATCAGGGACAGGGATACAGCTGCAGCCTGCGGGGGCAGGGGTGGGGATGGAAAACATCACGCCTGATGGCTTCCCTGGGGCTGTGAAATAAGAAGCGATCTTAGGAGTGTGGAAGAAGCCTGGGCTTAAAGAGAAGGTGGGGGAGGGAAACGGGAGAGCTGAGCAAGGACGAGCAGAGCTGAAGGGCGGTTCCAAGGACATGGGCCCAAGCGGGGGAGATGCTGTTTATTCATCCTGCACACAAAGGGACCAACCCCCGCCCCTCACCCACGACCCATCCAAACGGTGCTCTGCCCAGCACACAGCCTGACTGTCCCCACGCCGCTGCTCGGGTCTCATCCCTTCCACGCCCGTGGGTGCCCTTCCCTCACCCTCGTGCCTCTTCTACCTACTGTTCCGTCAGTTGCTGTTCCGTGTTAGCTCCTCCAGGAGCATCCCTGGCCCAGGACTGGGTCATACACCTCTGCCCGGGGTCTCACAATACGGGCATCTTCTTCCTGCCTCTGCAGCTCCCATGAGCTCGGAGAGAGCTGCCTACACGACCATCTCCTCCACCTGCAGGGCAGGAATTGTCCCTGTCTTCTCAGCACTCAGGAGGCCCTCAGTGTGCATGCGGGGCCAGGGCGTGGTGGTGGGGAATGAGTGCGTGAGTTTCGAGGGGGGCTGCTCAGGGGTCCCCCCAACCCCATCTTACTAAGGGTCTAGGATTCCAGCTTGGTGGTTCTTTGTGCACAACTGCTTTTGTGAAAGTACACACGCACTGGAGTGGACACTGGGGAGAGCTGTTCTCCATGCAAACGAGAAGACTTCATAAGCCAGAAAAATAAACGGCGACATTCTCATGGTCAGAGCCAGATTCGCCGGCAGCTCCTGGGGCTGTGGACACACTGGAAATGCAGATGAGGACAGAGATGCCTCTGTGGCGTCCGACCCCATGAGGCCCCCCTCTCTGCTGTTCTGGGGACATCCAAAATATACGTCAGTGGAAAGGCCCAGAGCTGTCCTTGACGACATCTGTAAACACAGCGACAGCAGAGGTCCTCGGGTGCCGCCGACCTCTCACATGGCCGTGGAGGAGGCCACAGCAGCCCGAGCGCCCGGCCCCCAGCGTCTGCCCCAGGCCCACCTCTCCAGTCCCGGAGGTGCTGAGCCCACTAACAGAAGGTTCCCAGGATCCCAGGCTCCTCTCTGCTTCCCACCCACATCTCTCCAACAAAAACAAGGCCTCGGCCAGGAACCAAGCTCCGGGGTCTGTGGGGACGGGGCGCTGGGACACAGCCCTGTCCTTCCCCTGATGCTGAAACAGGATCCCCGAAGCTCCCAATGCCAGTGGGATGCATGCAGGTCTCTCAAAGAAAAGCTGTGCTGGGCTTTTTGGAGGGCAGGAGAGAATAATGAGCAACGAACAGTCACCAAAAGGAGGGGCCGAGCGACTTGGAAAGGCGTCCCCAGTGGCTCTTTCTGCACAGCTCTTGCTGGGGATGCATCGGTCGCACAGATAAAGGCCATTTCCACCCTGAGATGTGCCACCAGTGCCCAAGCTGTCACCACAGCGGACAGACCAAAGGGACAGTCACAGGGAAGGAAGTGGGGCCCTTGCCCCATCACATTCACTCCGACGGGTAGTGTCTAATAAAGCAAGTTCCAGGGACCCCGCCCTCTGGGGACGGGCAGATGAGACACCTGTGTATTCAGAGGCACCGACTATTTTCTTTCAGGGGCAAGGGAAGGACACAAGTTAAACAAAATACAACACCACCATTTAAGCTCTTCCCACTACACAGCATTCCGTGGCTGCAGGGACAGTCCAATATATGGACAGGAAAGTAGATGCTTTAAAATCCACAGCCTTCTAACCATGACTTCTCACTGCCAAGACCACTGCCAAGGGACTTAATGACCAGTTAGGAGAGATTTACTCATTCGTTTATCCACAGACTCCATACTCCAACCTCCTTGTTATGCTCTTTCAGAAAAGTGCCCGTTCTGCACCTGCAAGGCAACGTGTGTCTCTGCGCTTCCCCTGAAGTTTCCTGACACAACCACACCACATTGACAAGGTGGCAAATTTCAGCTCCTTCCCTTCTGCTCACACGAGGGACAGAGAAGTGACGTTTGTTCCCACTGCCAGCTCCAGAAATGTCATCTATTGAGCTTCTCAGCAGATTCGTTCTGTGGTTCACGAGGATGCTGAGGGTGATCCCCCACCGCCTGCAGGAGGATGAGCTATCCTGCAGAACCCAGAACCCTGAAGCTTCCCTGCAGTCTGGCCTGAAAACCAAGGTTCACACGAGTCCCAGCTGAAATGCAAACTAAAGTATCAATATATCACCTTACTTCAGGTTCCTATGGGCTTACTATGGTATCACAGAAAGGACACTGGGCTCGAGGCCAGAAAACCTGATTTCTACTCTTAGTTCTCCTCCAAATGACTCTGGCCAGGTAGTCCCTGAGCCTCAGTTTCTCTTCTGTGGAAAGGGGCAAACTATTGCCCTACCTGACCCAGAGGACTGGTTTTGAGACTCCAGTGAGACCACTTGTGAAGGAGTCAGAAACCGGACAGCCTTTTGCAAACGTATCAAAATGAAACGACACTCGGCCCTACTGCTTCGAGGTAAGTCCTTCCAAGGCAGGAACCATATGTCACTCCGTTGCATTGACCACCCCATTCAACAGAGTGCTCACACGTGGGTGGGGCTACTGCGTTCGACACGCAGGGACTTGGGGACTTGAATGTGCTCCACTAATGTGTGATGGATCAGGAACATCTTCATTTCAAACTCTTCCTTTGGGCATAAACAACAAACCCTTTCCTTTTCTCGCCCCGGATCCAGTGGTCTCTGTGAAATGACAGTCACTGAGAAGCCCTCCTGGGACCTCCCGTCTCTGACTCAAGGCCTTTCCGACCAGCAACGACGGCGTATCCTTCCTCCTCCTCTCCATTCCTGGCCTCCCATTTAATTCCTTTCCAGGACCTTCGTATCCATGTCCGTCTGAGGCCCCTACATACATTCTAAATTCTGCAACATCTTGGCAAAAAAGATCTTATTCCCGGCAAGTGCCAGTGTGATTGGTCTCCTACGTAGCAAAAGGAGCGTTTATATTTTTAGTTTTCTTCCCAAACAACAAACACTATTAATAACTTTTGACTTTCTCCAGAGATGATATAGATTAGACCACATGGAAAGTTACCATGGCTACCGAAGTGTTATTTTGGGTATGAGAAATTCATGCCAGGGGAAGTAGCCTACATGGTCAAGAACGGGAGCATTATTTCCGCTTTGCTATCAGGCAATCAATCCCAATTCAATTTCGAAACTAATTGCAATGGAAACTAATTATTAGCAGTAAGCCCCGAAACCCCTAATTAAAGTGCAAGTCAATAAAGTGAGGCAGCGTCATCACTGGGGCAACACTGGCAGGCGAGCGATGTGAGCACAGGTGGATTTTCTTCCCCGGGTGACTAAGCAAAACAATCAGGGAAACACATCTCGAGGGTCAGTGGGGAACCCTACATTGGGTCTGAAGGCTTCACTTTCTGGTGAGGGAGCAGGGCAGGCCCTCTCTCTGTGCTATGAAGACGCAACAAACTGGGGCGGGGGTACGAAGCCCGGCTGGAAAGAAGGGTGTTTCTACAGTGGCGTGGCGGAGGCGGGAGGGGCTCAGCTGCAGGAGGCTGGTCTGTCTCCCAGGCCTCAGAGGGCACGCAGAGGAGCAGGGGTGTCCAACAGAATCTCATCACTCAGACCCTGATATTTTCGGGCTGTCTCCTCACATACCAGATGCTGAGTCACACTTTTCTGAATTAGCAGCACTTGGCTTATGAAAGGACTTCTATTAGAGTGAAAACCTAGTGCCAAGCCCTGAAGTGCATGCTCCCCTTGGGGACCTCCCGTCTCTCTGACAGCTTCCGAACACCGCCCTGGCCCCGCTGCCCCGGCCCCGCTGCCCCGGCCCCACTGCCCCGGCCCCGCTGCCATAGCCCCCCTGCCCCTGCCCCGCTGCCCCAGCCCCGCTGCCCCGGCCCCACTGCCATAGCCCCCCTGCCCCTGCCCCACTGCCCCAGCCCCGCTGCCCCGGCCCGCTGCCATAGCCCCCCTGCCCCTGCCCCGCTGCCCCAGCCCCGCTGCCCCTGCCCCGCTGCCATAGCCCCACCGCCCCGGCCCCGCTGCCCCGGCCCCGCTGCCCCGGCCCGCTGCCATAGCCCCACCGCCCCGGCCCCGCTGCCCCGGCCCCGCTGCCACAGCCCCGCTGCCCCGGCCCCGCTGCCATAGCCCCACCGCCCCGGCCCCGCTGCCACAGCCCCGCTGCCATAGCCCCGCTGCCCCGGCCCCGCTGCCATAGCCCCGCTGCCATAGCCCCGCTGCCCCTGCCCCGCTGCCACAGCCCCGCTGCCCCGGCCCCGCTGCCATAGCCCCGCTGCCCCGGCCCCCCTGCCCCTGCCCCGCTGCCATAGCCCCCCTGCCCCGGCCCCGCTGCCCCGGCCCCGCTGCCCCGGCCCCGCTGCCCCTGCCCCGCTGCCATAGCCCCCCTGCCCCGGCCCCGCTGCCCCGGCCCCGCTGCCACGGCCCCGCTGCCCCTGCCCCGCTGCCATAGTCCCCCTGCCCCGGCCCCGCTGCCCCGGCCCCGCTGCCACGGCCCCGCTGCCACAGCGCCATAGCCCCGCTGCCATAGCCCCGCTGCCCCGCCCCCACTGCCACAGCGCCATAGCCCCACTGCCACAGCCCCGCTGCCCCGGCCCCGCTGCCCCGCCCCGCTGCCCCGCCCCGCTGCCCCAGCCCCACTGCCATAGCCCCACTGCCCCGCCCCCACTGCCCCGCCCCCACTGCCACAGCCCCGCCGCCCCGGCCCCGCTGCCCCGCCCCCACTGCCCCGCCCCCACTGCCACAGCCCCGCTGCCCCGGCCCCGCCAGGACGAGCTGTACTCAGTCAGAGAGCACAGGGTCCTCACATCACCCCTGGGCTCCTGGATAGAAAGGGGCCCGTAAATCAGGGCAAGAACACCTCTAACCAATGATCAATTACTGAATCGCCTCTGAATTCCGTGACAAAGGGACAAACTGAACCTTGCTGTGTGGCGAGAAAGCCACTCTGAACACTGCAGCCGGACAGCGACATCAGAAGCAACCAGGCCTCAGCTCACTCCGGGCATTTTTTCCACAAAGGGGTCTCTCCCCCTTTAACATGTTTTCCTGGGAGTTTGTTTTTTAAAAAGCATCACTGAGAAGAAAGCAGCAGATCGTAACCCTGTTGTAGCCTTTTCAACAGCAGTGGACACTCGGGCCCTCAGGAGATCCCTCAGACTCCCGCTTCCCATGAACAAGCCAGGCCCCAGGTTACGCTTACGCTGGGGGCAGGCCAACCCCCACTCAGCGGGCGCCTACATTCACCTTAATTCTTAGTATTGTCACAAGTGAGCAACACAGAACATGGGCCTTGAATTAGTCAAATGAGGGTCTTTGAATATTTTCACCAAAAGAGTGTACTGACTTATTATTACGTAAAATCTCTGGCACTGGCCTTGTGACAGAGGTTAAAAATGGGAGCAGTAAAGAAAAGACAGTTCTGAATCCTGAAATGTTTGGAAAACTGGCTGCGATTTGAAAGGAGATTTGTGGACGTTATGGACCTAACGGACCAGCAGGTATGTGGAGAGAGGGGCTCGGCCACCTCACATTTATTATGAACAAGGGGAGAGAGAGACACAAAGAGAAAGAAGAACAATAGCTTCATCTTATTGAGCTACTTCGGTATAAAATTGCAGCCCAAGGAGACTGAAAGTGTCCCGAAACACAGATAAGGAGCCCCTTCTGTGCAGCTGGCTTCTGCCTCAGGGGAGGACACCCCCAGGGGCTTATGAAGGTCCATCAGTCAAAGGAAGTGCCTCTGGGTCTACGGCCAGCAGGCTGCAAACTTTCTCTAGTACCTTTTAGAAAAGGAATGCTTTCAAGACCCCAGAAGAATTTCAGAGGTACCTTATCTCAAAACCACACCTACCTTGAGTCCAAGGAAAGACTTGCGGTGACAGAAGCAGCACAGAGCTGCCGAGAGGACGTGCAAAGCATTGCATTCCTCAGGCATCTTTAAGTCTTCAGTCCCTGGACCGCACACTTTCTTCAGGGTTAAAAGAAAGGGGGTTCAGGGCACCAGAGCCCCAGGCGCTCCGCAGCAGCTGTGCTGCGCCCACCCGCAGCCCGGTGGCCAGGGGAGTGAGCCAGCTCCTTCTCCCGGCCAGGCTGGGACTTTTCCCCTCCGCTGAAGCCAGTACGATCCACTCGCTCGATTCTGCAGGCTGGTGTCCAGCCTGCCATGCACACGGTGCCAGGAATTCTCATGTGACCAGACTTGCTTTCTGATGAAATTCTAACCTCCCCTAGAAGAGGCTTTGGGCTTCAGCTGTCCCCTCAATGTAGGGACCCTGCAGAAATCATTATCCCCTCAGGCAGCCTTTCCTCCCCAGGCTGAAGGCACCAGGCGACCTGCTCCCAGAGGCTTTGTCTGCTTACTTGTCACCCAGCACCCAGGGGTTCAGTAGGCACACATCATACCACCTTATGATGAGACAGAGGCTTCTTTGGGAAAAGGACCTAAAGGTGCCCAGGGTGTGACTCCCCCCTAGGAGCAATCCTGGAAGTCTTAAGGAACCCGGGCAGGATCCCTGCCCCCCTCTCCCGGTCCCTCCCAGACTGTTTATTTCTCATTGGGATGCTCCTGGCAGCTAGCTTGCAGCTGATAACGTTGGCACAGCCAGTCGTCACTACTGGCAAAACAACATTGCCTTTTGGTGTTTAATTAGCAAGTCTGTCAGCAAACACCCTGAGCGAACCATGCCCTCCCCACCTGGCCGTGCAATCTACTGGGAGGATGGGGACAGGCTGTACAGCCCCTTCTGACCCAAGTGTTTGTCTCACTCTCCTCCTTCGCTTTAACTGTCCACCCTGCTTAACCGGATCCCACACAGGGGCCTCACATCCAGCCTGGCCAAGCTGGTTTCTCTTGCGCGAAGAGGCCTTCGCCCCGAACAGGAGCCTCCTATCGTCTTTAGGGGAAGGTAACTGTTTTCCTCCTTCGTTCCAGTAAGAATGGATGCTAATGACACTTATCAAACCCAGGTTTCTGCCCACAGCTCTTCCTCTCTTCCTGTTCCGCATACTAACTTTCTGCGGCTCTGGCCACTCATAATGGAATGTGTTCTGAAGCTTTCTAAAACTTCACACAGGCAGAAACTTGCAACGGGGGAGGAACAGAACCTATTCAGCCCAGAAAGGAACACCACAAGAGGCACGAGGGGAGTGTGCGAAAGACCAAATGGGATCAGTGTCAAATATCAGGAGGCCTCGGCCTTGGACTAGGTCAAGGCGGCCTGTGAAAATAGGGTGCTGCTGCCCTGGCCGGTTTGGCTCAGTGGTTAGAGCGTCGGCCTGCAGTCCAGAGAGACCGGGTTTGGTTCCTGCTAAGGGCACATACCTCGGTTGCAGTTCGTCCCTGACCCCAGATGGGGTCGTGTGGGTGGCAACCACTCGATGTTTCTCTCTCTCTCTCTTCCTCCCTCTCTCCCTCCTGCTCTATCTAAAGATAAATGCAAAAATGTCCTTGGGTGAGGATAAAAAAAGAAAATAGGGCACTGTTTGTTCGATGCCTGGTGAGCAGCTTCTCTGCCTGCCTGAGTGCTACGGAGAGAGACACATCCAACCTGGGCACAGACCTCCCAAGGCTCTGTCACCACAGGAGCAAGCAGGGGCTGCCTTCCTTTCTGCTCTCTCCCTCCTCTGCCTCCTCCATGGTTCTGGAGGTCAGGTGTGCAGTCCTGGGAGCTCCTGGGTCCTGGGAAGCCCACCTGAGAACCTGGAAGTAAGCACCAAGGATGGCAAAACTCATGGCTTGTTTATTAGCTAGGGGGGCCCTTGAAGATGGTCCAGTAGATGGGTCAATACTGTCCTCCAAGGACCTATACTGTATCCACGAGGAAGCGTCTCTCTGCCCTCATTTCTGCCAGATGGGGTTCAAAGGGCAAGTCCACATGAGAAGCCAGGGCCGTGACCCCAGCAGCTCTGGGGAGCTGACTCCTCAATCAGGCCAACCGCCACCAGGTGAGGGCCCGGTTTTCCCTTGTAATCCCTTTCCCTCCGGCTATGAAAGTCCCCAGAGGCTTAAAAAACACACTATCCCCAGCCTCGGAGGAGGGGGAAAAGCAGCTCCTTCGGTCTGCACAGAAATTCCGGGAGACTAGTCAGCCAAAGCCTTTGAATTCCAATGCCCCACCCGCCCAAAGCAAGGACGAAGCACCTTCCCTCCCGCAGGAAGATATGGAAATGACTCAGACATGCAAATGACAGAGAATTACAGAGTCGAGTGCTCCAGGGCCAGAGGAAAAGCAAAACAAAGGCGCTCGGTCAGGGCGCCTCACAGCCCTGGTCACCTGAGGCTGGCCCTGTTTACTCCAAGAAAGGTCTCCTGTCCTGCACGCACCCCAACTGGTTCCGTCAGGACTCAAGAATGGGTAATCTGATTAGGCAACTTTTCCTAAGCACTTTTTATTTTTTTGCTCCACACCAAAAATAATTTCTAACGCAAGGTTTTAACCAATTTTCTCCAAAAATGGCCAAGGAGAGAAACTAAAAGAACCTGTTGTTATTGCAACTAAAGATGATAATTGCGTGAATTCGTGACGTGCTCTCTACTGACTTGTTATGCTTTTAAATGTCTCCCATCCACGCGGATCAATTCCCCCACATTCTACCCACCACGATTGTTCTATTTTTGTTACAAAGACGCGGAGGACCAGAACTGCATGTCACTCGGCGGAGAACAGACAAAGGACCAGGGATTCCAGCCTGTGACTGCAGAACCTGGTATCTGATCACATGGAAACACAAGAAAGATTTTTTAACATCTTATCACTGACCCTGCTACACGGCCCTGTGAAAAGGCTGTGATTTGGTACATGGGGGCAGCGGTGGCTCTCCAGTGATTTAGTACATGTGATTGAGGACCAGTCAAATCTGGATTCAGGGTTCAGTGTCGTTAATGCAGGTCCAGGGACCGGTGCACAGAGGGGCTGAGGTAGCAGCATGGGGCCGGGGGAAAGCTCTGTGCTCTCCAGGGCCGCCCTCCCCCCACCTGGGAGGTTCCTTCTCTGCACCAAGGGAAACACCTGTGAAAATAGCCAGGGCTGGGCAGCCAGGTGGAGCCTTGAAGGAAATCCCTATTATCTCAGGTCAAACATTGCCCACCCATCTGGGAAGAGGGTGAAAGGCTGGAGGAAGCCCCTGCACCAGTGTTGCCTTCAATGCCATTTTCTCCTTGGGTAGCCCTAATACTCACCTGCCCTATTTCGTAACCATGGAAACAGGAGCAGCCTGCCAGCCATATTTCAGACTCGGCTTCCTTTCGGCAGCACCCTCTGGGCTCAGATAGGCTGAGAGCAGTGCAGAGCCCCTTCTGCAAAGTGCCCCAGCCCCCACTGGATCAGGCTCCCCGTGAGGAAGACCTGCTCTCTGAGAGGGCATGGGGCCAGGGGTCTGGGGAGAAAGATGAGCCTGCCAGGGTCTGCTTTTCCCTGTTTTGGGGCAACCAGGAAAATGCTGCTGCCCATATCCGCCATTCTCCTTCCCAGGGCTCGCCCAGAACCAAGGCAGTAAACCTTACATGCACTGAGGTGCTCTCCGTCCTTGTCAAGCAACCCTGTGGACAGTCACACTGCCCACGGTGGGCGGCACGCTGACACCAGAGGGCACTGGTCCAAGGCTGCAAGTCCCAAGCTCATCCCTGCGCTCAGGGACTCACTAGGAATGTCAGTGACCACCAGTCATCGTGGTCAAAACAGCTCAACCTCTTGTGGCAACCGCTGAGACTTCACCTCTCTAGGAAGACCCATCTTTCCTGGCTTTTTGTCCACTAAATCCCAGTAATTGGGCTGTGGGGGAACCAAGACAGCTTTAATGAGATAGGGCGCAAGGCCAGCGCTATGAACTCTGTTTCTCCTGATGCCTTAGGAAGCAAGGAAGGAAGATGAACACAGACGGGCCCAACCCGAAATCACCAAGGACGCCCTCTGCAGGATCAGCAAGAACCTGGGCGAAGGGGCACATTTATCCGCCCCTCTGCTTCCCAAAGCTTCCCAGTCCCCGGGCCTGTCTGCGTGCTTCTGCGCACAGGAAACCGGCGGCGACGGGGAGGGGGCGGAGCTCGCTGTCTGGGAGCACACCCGCCCTGGAGGGGCAGAGGGGAAACCGGGCGGAGGAGAGGCCATCGGGTCACCTCCTCAGGCCCGGCTCGTAGCTACAAAAGCTGTCAAAGACAGCTTCAACACATTTTTCTATATGCAAATGTGACTTATTTCTTGCTCCAAAAAGGAATGCAAACGAAGAGGGCAGGAAAGGCAGGCCCAGTGCTCTGGGCCACTGAGAGGATCGCCGTGGACAGGATGCTGGCTTGAGCTGGTGCGCACAGAGGGTGCGTTTTCCAGGGTGTGCGGTACACATCTCAATCTGACAGTCCCCCAGGTTCCTCGAGGAGATAAAAGAGTATGGATGTTAAATGGTCTCTGTCGGGAAACGGTATTGATCTGCCCAGCACATAAGCAAGGAGACCAAGGACAGTATTCACACACGCATGTCTCTCCACTGGGCCTTATGTCCTCCCACAGATTTCTGTTTCTCTAAGTAGCTATTAAAATTGTATAACGGATAATGTGAAGCAAAAGAAGGCAAGCACCCTGCCCTGACTTTACTTTCTTGCACTATCACATACAATTCCATCTCGTACACCCCCCCCCCCCACCATCACCGTTTCCTGGTATTGTTATCGCCGTAATTAGCTAGTTAATATTAATAATAGGAAGAGAGCAAAGGGGAGGCCGGACATTATCGGCGGGGTCATCTGGGCAGCTTCTCCAGGAAGCTACAGCTTCATGTCCTCAGGGAACCAGGGGTCCATTCCCTGCAGGTCACTGGGGAAGGGATCAAACAAAGCTGTGCTGGGAGGTAGCAGGGCAGAGGTAGAGCCAGGGTGGGTTCAAGTCTTTATTGCACTACCAGTAAGTTTGGTGACCTTGAGAAATTTCTTAACACCTCTGAGCCTCAGTTTGCTCCTCTAATTTACTAGGTTTTTGTGAGGATTAAGTGAGAGAACATACACACAACACACACTAGGTGCTCAGCAAATGTGAGCTTCCCTTTCCTTTCAAAGATCAAGGACAAGCCGTACGTTCCCCATTAGCTCCTCCGACGTGGCACATGCCCAACTGTACCCTGAATCTCACTCAGACATCAGGCTACAATAGCAGTGTGGACAGCCCTGCCCTGAGCCACTGACAGGCCTGGGACTCTTAAATCCTGACAGCCAAAAAACAATGGGGAGAATTTTAAGAGTGTTTTAGCCTTAAAATATCTCTTAGCTTTTAAATATTTAGATCACATATGGAAATTGCAGATGCTCAGATGTCTCTGGTGATTTTGTGCCCCCGAGTCTGTTTTTAGGGGAGCTGTTTGTTTTGACAGCCTGTGTGTCCACAGTGTCACCCACTTGGCCTCACCCAGGAGTCTGCTGGGTCCATCCACAGTTACTGAGCTCTCAATGTCTACCCCTGTCCCACCCAGTGCGCCCCCACCCCAGGATCTGGGTCACACTCCTTCTTTCCCACTGTCCCCACGCCAAGTTGGCTGCAGAACTGGGCTTCAGCCTATGTCCTGCCTGGATGCCCTGCCTGACGCTCCTACCCCCTCGCCCCTGCCCCTTGCCTAGCCCTCCAGGTTCTTGCCCAGAGTAGATCTTCCACATGAGTCTAGACCACCTCCCATGTGCTGGCTCCTTCACACTCACTGGCCCACATTGCTGGACACTGATAGCAACCATTTCTAGAGTTAGAACTGTGCCTGGTATGGCCACTTGGGCACCATGCGGGCTCTGCTCAGCTACCTACCTCTCTCCACTTTCTGTGTCCTCCTCCCAGATTGCGTCTCCTGCCTGCACCTCCTCCTCTCCAGTCCCTAGCGGCAGGAACTGCCCAAGTTGTAGTGCATTCTTCCAATGCCAACCCACACCTACCACGCACCTAGAAAGGCTACCAAACGTCTGAGTGGAGACGCAGGCATGGAGGAATGCTCGAGAAAGACAGGAAACCTGGGGTGCAGGGCAGGGTGGCCCAGGAGAGGGGGGAGTCAGGACTCACTTCGCTCGTTTCAGCCTTGAAAACTTGCCTAAGTAAAACAGAAAGCGATCATATTCATTCCTTCTCTCTTTTCAATATCTCGGCAGGAAAACCTCCTTCTTTCATGGCTCTACACCAATCACGAGCATTAGCAGCTGAGTGACAGGCTGGTTAAGCCTACGTCTTGCCCAGAGAGCTGTGAGCAACAGCCCAGGCCAGGGGCTTCCATGAGCCACTGGAAATTGTATATGAATTGTTGGGTCTGTGGCTTTTACCCTGTTCTCCAAGAGTCATATGACCTAAAATCCTCACTGACCCAGGAACACTTCCAGTAGCTCTTCAAGATGTAGCTTCGGATGGTCTTACTTGGCCTCTTTTCTAGTAGAGAGAGAAGTGCAGAGAATACCCTGTCACCATGGACATGAGCAACGACAGATAAAGCCTCCTGGCTGCCTCGGACACAGTCAGGCACCAGCAGGGCTGTGCTTGGTAAGAGGAGGAGAGAGAGACACACACACAAGCGGTGTTCCTGTCCTTCCTGCTGTTGGGGTGGCTTTCCACACCGGTAAGAGGGGAGGAAGCCCCCCACCCAGCTGGGAGAAGGGCATCGTTTGCATACAAAACCTAACTACAGGCAGCATAGCTACAAGTTTGACAGTCGGCAACGCCTCCCCAACCACAGACTCCAGGGATGTGTTCCCAGAAGACTGCAGCTGTCACAGAAACCTTCCTGCCTTTCAGCCCAGGATCTTCAAAGGAGCCATCACTCACCCCGGGTGAAAGGCCCCCAGGAGTCAACGTTTTTACAGAGCTTTTACCATAGTGTCTTATTTAGTACTCACACTAGGAGACATGTATTATTATCTCCATTTCACATGTGAGATCAAACAGTTCTTAGAGTTAATAATTAAAACTACTATGAATCAGAAAGACTGGATCTATCGGATGTGATAATGGAAGCGCGGATTCCACCTGGTTGCCGGGAGGACCTTATCTTGTGCAAATCCAAAAGGCAGACTTGTGGCTCCTGCCACGTCCTCCTCCCTCCAAACGAATGACGGGAATTCTTGGCAACACTGACAGCAGATGTCATCTGACATATCCCCGGAGACCCTAGCTCAGGCATTGCTGATGGAAAAGGGCACATACAGATGGATGCTGAGGCCAGAATCTGAGAGGAACCAGGACACAACAAAGTCTATAGCACAGGTGACGGCGGGAGGGCTAAGGTCCCCCCTTTGTCTTATATGGAGTCATCAACTGGGCCCACTTCTCCACAGGAAAAGGCAGAGGGTGTGTTGCATGGGAAGGACCAAAATGATTACCAGCCAGTTTCTTCACTTCCTCAGGGAGTCAGCCACCAAGCACAATGCCACCTACGGAAGTGACATCCAGAAGGTCAACACTCCTGGTGCCCAAGGTGCAGACAATGGGTTCCTTTTGTCTGTGGTTCAAAGGACAATACAATGCACAGCCCTGTAGTATGTACCCAGAGGAGTGGGAAGGCAGGGGGAAGAGGGTTACTGGGAAGGTGGAGGAGCTCACCTGACCCATGTCTAGGCACAGCGGAGGTCCTGTGCCAGACTACAGGGGGTCCACAGCCGCTCTGCCCTACCCCCTCATCCCTGCGACTTCTTTGTAACAATGTGGATCTGACAAACAGGGAAGCAGTGGGTGTCCAACACTTAAATAAACCCAAAGGGAGATAAGCTAGAGAAATATGAGTGCAGGACTTAAAAAGATCAAAAGGAATATCTCTGCAAAACCAAGTATTCATATGCCAACATTTCACATATGTACCCTGAGTAGACAGAGACAATCAGAAAATATAACCAAATATACTTCTGAGCCTAAAAATTCAGGAGAAAATGATGTAAACAGCAGGTAGTGGTTATTACATTTCAAAGCTTTACCCCACGGCATGAGCATTTATACTTGTAATGGGTGTGTGAGCCAATTAGAATGCTGAACACTAAATGGTCCAGGAGTAGACATGTGACCTAAGTTCAACCAATCAGATTCCTGCCCTGTGATTTTTTTTCAAACCAGAGTAGAGGGAAAGCTTTAAGATTATAAGCATGGAGCATAGCTTTAAGATTATAAGCATGTGTTCCCACGATGTGCAGAAAGCCGATCTGAGATAACACAGTCAATGTGTTCAGAGAAGTGGATGCAAAGACAGAGTCCAGAGATGTTATCCTTCCCCAGAACAGTCATCGACCGGGCCACTCCACCCCTGCCCCTCCCAGTCATAAACGCCCTAGCTCACACATCAGTTTGAGAGTTCACAGGTTCACTTTATCAGTGTGAAATTAGGTACAACTTGAGATCAAGATACAGAACATTGTGTTGGACTCCACGGGAGTTCACATAGATAAGATGTGATCGTCATATGTGAGAAACACTATAAAGGAGACAACGTAAACTGATGGTTACATAAAAACATGAATAATACACGCCCATTAATAACAGAGTCGTAGCCATGGCCAGTTTGGCTCAGCGGTTAGAGTGTTGGCCTGCGGACCAAAGAGTCGTGGGTTCGATTCCAGTCAAGGGCACGTACCCTGGTTGTGTTTTGGTCCCTGACCCTGGTCAGGTCATGGGAGAGACAACCAGTTGATGTATCTTTCTCACATTGATGTTTTTCTTCTCCTCTCTCTCTCTCTCTCTCTCTCTCTTCCTCTCCCTCCCTCCCATTCTATCTGAAGATAAATAGAAAAATATGCTCAGGTGAGGATTTAAAAAAATAAAATAGCCCTGGCTGGTTTGGCTCAGCGGTTAGAGCACTGGCCTGCGGTCCAGAGAGACCTGGGTTCGGTTCCCACTAAGGGCACGTACCTCGGTTGCAGTTTGTCCCCGGCCCTGGTTGGGTTGTGCAGGCAGCAGCCGCTCGATGTGTCCCTTTCACGTCGATGTTTCTCTCTCTCTCTTCCTCTCTTTCCCTCCTACTCTATCTGAACAAAAAAATGAAAAAATTTCCTCAGGTGAGGATAAAAATTTTTTTTTATAAAAATAAAAGAATAAGGTTATACATTCACATTCAGTGATGGGTGGAAACAGCATTTCACAGCCTGCTCTGAGGACACTGCACTAAAGGACTGCGTCATCTTGAGTTTCCAAGGATAAAGCCAACATGCATTTGCCTATGGAAAGGGAGTGGGACTTGCGGAGCTGGAATGTTCGGTGCTACTGAATGGAGGTGTGAGTGCTGTTCCCACGCCCAGCACCCCTTCCAGGCTCACGTGGCCACTGCACCACCCTAAGTTCCTGGAGGACATTTCCCAAGGCTATTCTGCTTCAAGGAAAGACAGAAAATCTGATTCAGAGGTACTGGCTCAGACAGTCCCTTACCAAAGCCAGGTGGATCTTACCAGGTAAATTGATAACCTGGAAGGCAACTCTCATGACTTCTTTCTAGGTCAGGGAAAGGGAATTTGAATTATTCCCAACTTACATTTAGATCTTCCCAACTTCGTTCCTTACGTAGTCTGGTTGGACGCGGTCTGGAAGCGGGCTTGGACCCCTGGTTCTCGGAGTGGCCTCGTGGAGCTCCATCACCCACCGCTACTGCTGTTAACCCCGTGAGGAGCCCAAGCTCGACCCTGCCTTCCAGCATGCAGCTACTGAAACACTCATTCAAGTGAGCTCTGTCCTTGTTTGATGGCCTCAGGATCCAGTCTTAGTCATCATCACCGCTCCAAGGACCAGAATACTGTCTAAACAGGAGAGGGGCCCATGAACATTTGGAGAGAGCACAGGGATTCTCAACAAACATGTGGAGGTAGTCTGCACAGAAAGTGTGTCTGCATATTTCTAGGCAATGGGTTCTTATTCATCATATTTGCAGAAAGATAGGGAACCCATCTCAAATAGTTAAGAACCACAAAGGTATGAGACATGGCTTGCCACACGAGGGTCAGGTCCTCATGGGGTAAACCAATTTTGCCATTCCTGAAGCTGAATTAGGGGTGGCTCCCTCTTCAGCCCTCAGAAGCACCTCACTCTCTCAACTGTGAACTGAGTTCCCAAATGGGAGGAGGCTCCCAGAACATGGTGATTCTTTTTTTTTTTTTAAATCCTCACCTGAGGATATGTTCTTTTTAACATTGATTTTAGAGAGAGAGAACGGGAGAGAGAAACATCAATGTGAGAGAGAAACATCGATTGGCTGCCTCCTGTATGTGCCCCAACTGGGATCAAACATGCAACCCAGGTATGTGCCCTGACCAGGAATTGAACGTGCAACCTTTTGGTGCATGGGATGACGCTCCAACCAACTGAGCCACCTGGCCAGGGCCAGAACACAGTGGTTCTTAACTGCCACCACCTTCGTTCTGCATGAGCAATCCTTGAATAGTCTGCAAACCAGGAGCTACAGGATGCGGCCCTGTTCTGCCAAGGCCTTTCCAGTAGAGACCACGAGAAAACAGGGAAGGAGACGGGGCCATCATGGACTCAGCTGGCCCACTCAGACCCTTCTAAAAACACCCACCTGGGCCTGGGAAAAATAAGAATCCAAGTAGAGGCTGGTGGTCACAGGAAACAGTCCACCAGCTTCATTTCTGCACAAAAAGCCCCTTTGAGAGTGTGAATGGAGGCTTTATGGAGGAGGTTCTCATCCACAGACTAATAAATATGTGAAATGGCCTGTCAGACCAGGTTCCTGCAGCCTGGACACTGAGGTCATTCAAGAAACAATTAGATGCCATCTGGAGAGAGCTGGGACTCAAAAGGAAATTGCCTCGAAGGGCCAAACAGCATGTTCTCATTCCCAGGGTCTGACGTCGTCTTATCTTCATTGACTTAAAGGACACAGGGAGCTCAGCCAGCTAGTCCACGCTGGGAGCATGAATGGGCAGATGCGGTGGCAATTAATAAAAGCTTAAGGGTCAGGAGCGTGCTCATTTTCAGGCTGCCCCGGGTAAATTTATCCCTCGACTGCATTTCACATCCAGGCTGAGCATTGTGCCATAAACCAGGCTTTGACCTCATCATGCTGTGGGTTTTCACAGTTTTAATATAAAGCAATTAGGGCAGAACAGCAACCGCCTCTGGTCCCACTCCTCCCGGCAGACAGTGGGCATGACGCGGCCGCGTGGGTCAGCGTCCACTGAGTCTCCACAAGCACTCAGTGGCAGAGAGCAGGCCCACAACTGGGAACTGGTATTTCTAGGCTAGATTCTCATGTTTTTCTTATTTTTAAATAAAAATTGAATCTCTTCTCTATTAATAATCAGTATCTTAAAATGTAAATGCAAATGTCAAGCAAGCTGATTTAAAAAATTAAAAGCTGCCCGGCAGGTGTGGCTCAGTGGTTGAGTGTTAGCCCATGCACCAAGAGGTCAAGGGTTCGATTCCCGGTCAGGGCACATGTCCCGGTTGTGGGTGAGATCCCCAGCAGGGAGCATGCAGGAGGCGGCCAATCGATGTTGATGCTTCTCTCTCATCGATGTTTCTATTTCTTCCTCCCTCTCCCTTCCTCTCTCTCTTTCAAAAAAAAAAAAAAAATCAACAAAAACCTTAAAAAAATAAAAACCTGAGCTAGATAGAGAAAGAATATGGACATAGACAAACAGGAGGTGACGATCTGGGTCTCAGCGGCTCTGCCGCTTTCTGACGGCTGAGTAACAGGAGACCCTCCAGGCCGGCAGTGCTCAGTGTGGCCGGCGGCCCCCGGGGCCTCTCAGGGGGTCTTGTGAGGTCTAAACTATTTTCATAATAACAGACATTTTTTGCCTTTTGCCCTCGGTTGACATTTACACTGACAGCAAAAGCAGTGATGGGTAAAACTGCTGGGATCTCTATGCCAAGCAAGGGAGAGGTACCAAATTGGCTACATAGTGACTGTATTTCTTGACCACCATATCTATCTATCTATCTATCTATCTATCTATCTATCTATCTATCTATCTATCCATCCATCCACACACACACATATATATATTTTTTATATATATTTTTACTGATTTTTAGAATGAGAAGGGAGAGGGAAAGAGAGAGAAACACCATATGAGAGTGAAACATTGATTGGCCTCCTCCTGCATGCCCCCTACTGGGGATCAAACCCACAATCTGGGCATGCATCCTGCCTGGGAATCGAACCAGCGACCTTTCAGTGTGCTGGATGATGTGCAATAAACTGAGCTACACTGACCGGGGCAACCTCCATATAGTTCTGAATTTAATTTTTAAATATTTAAAACATTGAAAATGTATATTGTTTAAAAATAGCCAGTTTCACTTAAGAAGTCCTTGGCAAAGCAGCGAGAATTACTCACTTGATGACATCTCGGCCCTGGAATTCCTGTCTCTTTCCTGCTCTGTGTGACGAGACAGGAAGCACACACAGCACGTCTCCGCACTCCCAAGCTCACGTCTGTCTTGAGGGAGAGCAACTGTGCGATTAAACTGTGAGCTGAACTAGCTGCTTTTTCATGAACACCATTCTCAAAGGTTGTCGGACAGACTGTGGTTATTCAGATGTGGGTATTTACTTGGCATATACATCGTCTAAAAAATGGACCGAGGGAGCCTGTCACTTCAAGGAAAACAACGGACAGTATTTGCTGCTAATGATAAAACTTGAGCTTTCAACTGAAAATTACCTTTTGGGAAACTTGTATTCATCACTGTGAGTCTGACAGCTTCCCAATACTTTAATGACTTTTCTGATGAGTGGCAATATTAACGAATATGAGTTTTTGATATTGTAGAGTGAAGTATGTTAATATTAGAAAGATCTGAATAACTCAGTAGACCAATATTTTTCAAATAATGAATGCACAATGGTACAAAATCACACATGGGTAAAAGATCCACTCAAATTGCCAGATGGACCAATGGTTTTTCAAGGGAACAGAGTAAGAAAAAAAAAAGTTCAGCCCTGGCCAGTTCGGCTCAGTGGCTGGAGCGTCAGCCTGTGGACCAAAGAGTTGAGGGTTTGATTCCAGCGGTCAAGGGCACACACCTCAGCTGTGGTTCGTCCCGGCCCTGGTCGGGGTTGTGCAGGAGGCAACCAGTTGATGTGTTCCTCTCACATTGATGTTTCTCTCTCCCTCCCTCCCTTCAACTCTACCTGAAGATAAACAGAAAAATATCCTCAGGTGAGGATTAGAAAAAAAAAAAGTTCAATGATACGGTTTCAGATTCTACATTGCCTTTATAAAACTACAACTTTTTAATATAACATCAAAGAAGTTATATCTCCAATCATCTGAAAAGTCTATTAAAATATTCCTCCCGGGGTGGGGGAGGGAGGGGGGGTGAAATGGGCGAAGCAGGTTGAAAGGTACAAACTTCCAGTTATAAAAGAGTAAGTCGTGGGGATGCAGTGTTCAGCTTGGTGACTCCAGCTAACACCACTGTGCTGCATACTGAAAGCAGCTAGAGAGTGGAGCTTGAAAACTCTCATCACAAGAAGAAATATTTTTTGTAACTATGTGCGGTGATGGACGTTAACCAGACTTATTGTGGTGATCATTGTGCAATATATACAAATATCAAATCATTACACTGTACATCTGAAACTAATATAATGTTATGTCAATTATACCTTCATACAAAAAATACTTCTCCCTTCTTGAACTACATAAGGGCCAGATTTTCTTCCGATTTCAAACAAAACAAAACAACACAACAGACTGAAGGCTGAGGCAGACAGGAGATCAAAGCTTGTTCTCTTAAAGCACACACTCAAGAGACTTGCAAAATGCCATTCTTCTCACTAAATTGTGTCTTGGAAAATTATTTTTTTCATAAAAATATGTTATTTATATTCACATGATGGGTTATTACTTTAAGATGAATTAAATAAATATTAAAATTCCTATATTTTAAGTTCTAATACAATAAATCAATAGCTAAAATTCACATAACAAAAGTTCTTGAGGCCCTTAATAATTTTTAAGGGATCTTGAGAGCAAAGAGTTTGAGAACTTTTGCTCTAACACAACTGAGCTCCTTCTTTTACACCATTTTGATTGAAACAGTTTTTAGCATCATATCTATGGAGCAGACTAATGCACTTAAGTAAGAGGGCATTTTTATTTTTATAAGTAACTATCATAAAAGCATTGATGCTTATTAGAGAAAATTTGGGAACTGAGAGAAATGTGAAAAACAAAAGAAAAACTTCTTAGCTGTTGGGAAGTTAGTTTTGCCCAATTACCCAACACTCACATTCCAGTACAGAGTCTATCTTACAGAAATGTCGCAAACGCACACGCAGCCATGTCAGTGCCCTGTGCTTCAGTCCGCTCTGCTCCCACCCACTGCCAGCCCATCCGGGGATCCTGGCGACTCTGCCTTGAGTCTAAACCCAGACCCCTTTCTTCACCACCTTCCTGCTCCCAGCTACCACCGCCTCCTCCTGGACAATCACCACCGCCGCCCTGTGGACGTCCCCGCTCCTGCCCTTGTGCCGGGCAGTCTGCTGGCAATGGGAAGCCAAAGCGATCCCGAGAGGGCGCCCCATCTCCCTCCGTAAAAGCAGATGTTCTTGCCCTGGCCGGTTTGCTCAGTGGTTAGAGCGCCGGCCCGCAGACGAGTCTAGGGTTCGATTCCGGTCAAGGGCACGTAGCTCGGTTGCGGTTCGGTCCCCGGCCCCGGTCGGCGTCATGCGGGAGGCAACCAACCAATGTGTCTCTCTCACAATGATGTCTCTCCCTCCCTCCCTCCCACTCTATCTAATGATAAATAGAAAAATATCCTTGGGTAAGGAATAGAAAAAAAAAAAAAAAGCGGATGTTCTTACTCAGACACACAAGCCCCATGCAATCTGCCCTGAGCCCTTCCGCACTCTTACATCAGCGTCCACGCCCCTGCTGGGGCTCACGCACTCCTGCCCCTCGGCCCCAGAGCTGCTCCTCAGCGGGAGGCGAACTCTAGCTGCATGGGCCCGTGCTAGGTCCTCTTCTCTTCAGACATCACCCCTTGACTCGCTCCCCTCTCTAGGGTCGCCTTTTGGGTGAGGCCTTCGCTGGGCATCCTATTTAGAATGAACACTCCCTTAGGCCAACCTTTCATAGTGCCTTTCACTGATGGAGCTCTCCTGCTCAGTTCTCCTCACTGCCTGACATGGTTCACTCAGCTGTCCTCCTCGTCTTCTCACTCCTCGGCCCAAGAATATAAGCTCCACAGAGGCAGGGACATTGTTGTGTCCTCAGCCCCTGTAACAGTGACCAGCAGATGGCAGACACTCCATAAATATTTGTTAATTACTCTGACACATGAAGCAAATGTTACTATATATACACACACACACACACATATATATTTTAATCCTTACCCGAGGATATTTTTCTATTTATTATCAGATAGAGTGGGAGAGAGTGAGAGAAACACATTGACTGGCTGCCTCCTGGTTGCCTTCTGCACGACCCGACCAGGGCTGGGGACGAACTGCAACTGAGATGCATGCCCTTGACCGGAATCGAACCTGCAACTCGTTGGTCTGTGGGACAATGCTCTAACTGCTGAGCCAAACTGCAAAACTGTTTTCAACAAGAAAACATTAAAAAGAACCCATATATCAGGTGAAATAGGATCATATCTTATACAATGGAATACTGGAGAGCCATTCAAAAGAAAGAGGTAGACCCATTGATTTATCATGAAGTTCAATGAAAAAAAGCAAGTTGCAAAGCAATACATAGTTATATATTATTGTTCTCATCAATCAATCGATACAATTGTTCCCCAGTTCTTGATCTTAACAGTTTAACTATTCCAGACCTTGCAAGAACACTTGAGGCTTGCTCACGCTTCCCATTCAGGAAACATGAGCATACCCACTCCCCCTGCAGGCCTCCTTCTGGTGCTGTCCTGCTGCAATGAGCCTGGGCACACACTGTCCCATGCATGGGGTGTCCCCATGCATCTCTAACATGTTGACAGCCGTCCTCCCTCCAGCCAAACTACCATTTCTTCAGTTGTTAAATAACAATTCAAATATAATTCTCCAGAGGAAACTTTCTTGGTTATCGCAGGCAAAACGTCAGATCAACACAACCCCCCTACAAAATCTACCTACAGTATTGCAGCATCTTAAAGCTTTTTGTCCAAGAATGTTAGACAATTAATTCTCCTATTTTTTTTTTTTTATCCTCACCCGAGGACATTTTTTTCCCAATTTTTGTACAGATAGAGTGGGAGGGAGAGAGAGAGAGAGAGAGAGAGAAACATCGAGGTGAAAGGGACACATCGAGTGGCTGCCACCCGCACGACCAACCAGGGCCGGGGACAAACTGCAACCGAAGTATGTGCCCTTAGCGGGAACCGAACCCGGGTCTCTCCGGACCGCAGGCCGACGCTCTAACCGCTGAGCCAAACCGGCCAGGGCTAGACAATTAATTCTAAGAATAAAATGCCTTGAAATATTTAATCTGTCTTATAGGAAGTCCATAAAAAACCACTTGCCTTTTTAGACACTTTAAACACAGCTCTTGGTTCTGAAGTTGTAAATATAAAGTCATGGCACACCATGACATTTAATATTAAAAACTCCCAGACTGTTTAGAAACTGGTTAAATGCTGCACTGTTGTGACATATGATGACCACTAGAGGGCAGAGCTTAACAGCAAATGCTCCCAATGCTAAAAAGCCTGGAGACTGAAGAGTAACTGGGACCCTATAACAAGTTGATAACAAGATGTGCATGCCTATGTTCACTGCAGCATTATTTACAACGGTCAAGATTTGTAAGTGCCCAAGTGCCCATCAGTTGATGAGTAGATAAAAAAAGTTGTGGTACATTTACACAATGGAATACTGCTTGGCCGTAAAAAAAAAAAAAAAATTACCTTTTGCAACAGATGGGACCTGGAATGTAGTATACTAGGTGAAATAAGCCAGTCAGAGAAAGACAAACATGGTTTTACTTATATGTGGAGTCTAATGAACAAAATAAACTAACAAGCAAAATAGAAACAGAAGTCTAGATACAAAGAACAGACTGACAGCTGTCAGAGGGGAGGGGGGTTGGGGGGCTGGATGAAACATGTTAAGGGATTAAGCAACACACACCAAATAGACACACACACACACACACACACACACGAGTATGGTGACTGCCAGAGGGAAGGGGGTGTGGGAGGTGGACGAGGGCAAAGGAGGGATAGATGGTGGTGGAAAGAGACCTGGGGTGGTGAGTGCACACTGCAGTGTGCAGATAGTGTGTTATAGGATTGTACACTTGAAACCTATGTGGTTTTATTAACCAATGTCACCCCAATAAATTCAATTAAAAAAAAAGATCTGAGGAATGGACAGGGCTGAGCCAGAGAGGTGGCCATAACTATACTTGTTAAAGTGCATATCTCTGCCTCAATGTGTGAGCATCTAAGGTGACAACAGTGACCTCAGAGTTTTCATTCGACCCCAGGTTGGCCAGAGAAGGTAGACTGAGGTTGGGTGTGGGAACCTTCTTGCTGCCATGAAATAAAATCACTGAAGGATTTCTGGAAAACTTTGCTTTGGGAAACCTGAAGATCTTTGGAAGAATCTCATTTCCTCGTCTCTCACTTCACACACCCTTTGCCTCTGGTTGTATGTGGTCATCAGCCCGCCAGTCAGTTACTAAATACAGGGCGGGGCAAAAGTAGGTGTAGAGTTGTGAGTATGCAGAGTTTATTCCTGTATTGTTATTTATTAATTATGGTATTATTTTCCATATGAATAACTGTCGACCTACTTTTGCTCTACCTTGTATTTATTAAGAGGACTAGAAGAGGTCCTTGTACTCAGAACTCACATTCTAATGAGCAATTAGTTTTAAGTAAACAAATTGGGACAAAGGCTTCGAGGATAATATACAGAGTAATGAGACTAGGCTGGCTGCCTTTGGCAGAGGGGTTAGGGAAGGTCTTTCTGAGGTGAAATCGGAGTCAAGATGGACCAGCCACATAGAAAGCGAGGGTGTTAGTTGGTAAACTAACATTTACTGAGTACTAGCTATATGTCAGGCACTGTGCTAACCACTCCTTTAGGATACTGACTCATTTAACCCCTACACCCTCCTACTTCCTGTTAAAAGCAGGGAATGTCAGACACTTGCTCAAAGCACACACCCAAGAAATGGTTAAGATGGGGCTTTGTATCTTTGTGCCCTAGGGCTGCTGTGACAGCCTGTCACAAACTTGGTGGCTTTAACACAGAAATGCATTTTCTCACAGTCCTGGAGGCTAGTCCAAAATCAAGGTGTCGCAGGGCCGTGCCCCACCTGAAGGCCCCATCTCTGTCCACCGTGCTCCCTTC
The DNA here is from genome assembly GCF_014108415.1 of Molossus molossus. Classification (NCBI taxonomy): domain Eukaryota; kingdom Metazoa; phylum Chordata; class Mammalia; order Chiroptera; family Molossidae; genus Molossus; species Molossus molossus. The sequence continues at coordinate 30,039,428 of NW_023425347.1, read as the reverse complement.
TCTGCTTCTCCTGGCTCGTGGGGTTGCTGGCAATCCTCGGTGTTGGTTGGCTTGTGTATGTGTCAGCCCCAATCCCTGCCTCTGTTGTCATATGGCAGTCTCCCTGTGCGTCTGTGTCTCTGTGTCCAAACTGCTCTCTTCTTATAAGGACACCAGTCATTGGATTAGGGCCCACCCTAACCCATATGACCGCATCTTAATTTGATCACAGCTACAAAGATATTACTTTCACAGGTACTGGGGGGTTAGGATTTCAACATATCTTTTTGGGGAGACATAACTCAACCCACAACAGCATCTTAGCACCCACTTCAAACCACTCAACTGTTTCACCTCAAAAGAACCTTCCAGGCCAAGGGAAAGGCAAAGACCCAGGCAGTATGGAAAGCCAGCACGGAGAAGCAGAGTAAGGTGGACGGCAGGAGAGACAGGTCAGAGGTAGACAGGCCACAGAGGAGGGCTTTGAAGACCAATTACAAAGCTGAGTCTGATCAGAGCCATAGCTTCAGTTCTCACTTGCATGTTCGTTTCCCAGCCTCTTTACCACCTCTCAACTGTTCCGGACCTCACTCAGAAGAGTCCTCCTCCGCCAGCCACGGGTGAGGCTGCAGCACAGAACACACAGGTGAATCTGGCCTCATTCACTCCCAGGCCAGAGCAGGCTCCTTCGATCACCTGCAGGGGGAGCTCCAGGGCTTGGCCTTGATTCTAACAATCGATTTCACAAGGGCCAAGGAGAGAGGTCACTTCTGACGGGACTCAGAGAAGACCCCTTCAGGCTGCACGGGCGGAGCAGCATCTGGCCCGAAGAGCTACCCAGACAAGCCCAGGCCACAGCGGTCAGGATTCAAGCACCTGTCCACCAGGGAGCTGAGGATGGTAGATGTGACGGGCCCAGCCGAGATGCTGCTCAGGGCGAGAGGCTGAGAAGCGTCCAAACAGCGCAGTGCTGCCGCAGCTCCGTGTCTAACTGCGAGACCTCGCGCGTAAGGACTCGCTGTGCATCCTCCGGCTTGATGGGCGGGTGTCAGTGGTGCAAGGTTGCATCATGGGAAATGTCAGCATGAAAAGACGGAATTTTTGTTGAAAGCCAACTACACATTATTGGTGGGCAAAACAGGGACAGTGTTCGTGCGTACCATCTAGAGCAGGGGTCAGCAAATCCTTCCTGTACTGGACCAGAGAGTAACTAACTCTTCCAGGCTTTGCCACCCATTCTGTTCCAATTACTCGACTCCGCCTTACAGGGCAACATGTAAACGAGTGAGTGTAGCTGTGTTTCCATCACACTTTATGCCTATTGAAATTTGAATTTTCTAATTTTCAAAATCTTGAAGTCTATTTTTAGCTTGCATGCCTGAACAGTACCAGGTGGCAGGCCACATTTAGTCTTGGGCTGTAGATTGCTGACTACACCCCCGCCCTCAGTCTAATGCTATACCCACGTGCTCATGAATTAACTCAGTGTCATTGTGGCAATAAGGCCTCCAACTGGATATCTTTCCTCCCTAAAACAGTTTATGGGCTTCTGGCAAGATGCCAGGCACTCACGTGAACTCAAATTGCCCCTGGCTTCTTCTCCCTCCCTTCCTGCATTTAAGTCCCGACAGGTACTGTCAACTCACCAAATGAAATGGGTCTTAATTCATGTCTAAAAGGCCTCCAGCACCTGCCCCGACTTTCCATTCCCGCTGCCACTGTCTTAGGTTAGGCTCCGGATAACACTGCTCCTACCGCCTGACCTCACTGGTCAACCACTGAGCGGGGTCCGTGCTCAGACTGAGGAATGAGCCAGTGCGGCAGAATTCCCGCAGCTCAGCACGTTCCTTGTCCGATCAGCAGTCTGACGTGGCCCATCTGAACACCAGAAATATCCCCTACTGCGGCGGCAATGCTGATGGGCTAAAATATAAGGTTTAGCTTACTTTTCGCAAGTCAGGCTCACTGAGGTATAATTCACATACAGCAAGAATCGCCCTTTTCAGTGCAGTTCCATGGGCTCGGAAACAACCACAACCAAGGTGTTTCTGTCATTCCCAAAAGTTCCCCGTTCCCTTTTGCAGTCGACCTCTCCCCATACCTGTTTTTTAAACACTCATCTGTTTTGTCACTGTACGTTTTTATATGTATCCGACAGTCCGTTCCTTTTTGTGGCTGAACAGTATGCCACTGTATGGGTACTTACAGTTCATCCATTCACCAACTGGAGGCCATTTGAGTTCTTTCTAGTTTTCCTCAATTAGAAATCATGTCACTATAAACACTCACATAAATAGGCTTATGTTTTCATAATAAGGTTTTACTTTTTATAAATGGCCACCTTTTCACAGACCTGTAAGATAAGAATGAGTCCCTCAATCAATGAATGTCTTCCATCCCTGTTCTTGTCTTCCTACCCTGCCTCAGCAAATTTTTGAACAATTGTAGTAACGTTAAACTTGCCAAGAATATTTGCAGAGAATGTTTCTGGGATGGGCGGGGAGGAGCTGGAAGTTCATTCCTCTGCTTCGAGCCCCAGAGCGGACCAGGGCTGTTTCCCAGTCCGCCGTCCTTCCTTCAGGCAGAAACCCGCAGGGCCAGCCAATCGGGCCATTATTTGGTTCCTATAGCTTGTTAAAGCCTCACAAAATGTACTGCGTGCCATTGTTTCCGTAAATCCCTTTCATGACTTTGTTAGCTGGCTAATTCGGAGCAGACTGTTGGAAGAAAATACTTTCCTCTAAGACAGCTATTTAACCGTGACCATGGCTTCGGCCATCTTGAGCACAAAGGGGGAGCTGAAGTCATGCTGAGCCCCCCTCCCCATGTCTCCCACAACCAGGGCACTTATTCTTGGCACTGGAATTCACATAATTACTCCTCTTTTAATCTGGGTGACCTAATGCAGCCCCAACCGATGCAGGAAACGGCCTTGCTGAGCTCAGAGCCTTGGGCAGTCAGTCATGTCTGTAAGACCCTCTCGCAAAGGACATTTGCAAAATGTTAACCCCACAGAGCACGGATTTCTCAGTGGCTCCAGGCTCCTGAGCCACTCGTGCCCACTCTGGAAGGAGGAGGTATTGAAAGGTGCTGGTCCTTGCTCAGGGTAATGCCTCCAGTCCTGTCCCTTCTCAGAAAATGCAAATCACTTTATACAAGCACACAAGTGGTTCTAGCAAGAATCCACCAAGGCCGACTCCGAAAGGAAGGATATTCATTCACTAGGAAGCTGGCCAGGAACAAAAGGCTCATTCCCACCCACACTGGCTAGTGGCGGTCGCCTGGAGAGCGGGCCTTTGTCCACAGCCTGGCCACGAAACGGGCTCGCCTCGTCTTGGCTAATTTGAAAAGACAGTCATTCCAGTTTCCTTTTCTACTTTGCTACATTTTCCCATTATCTTTCTTAAGATAACTTATTTTAACTTTTTTAATTTATTGATTATAGAGTGAGAGAAACATTGATTTTGTTGTTCCACTTATTTATGCATTTATTGGTTGATTCTTGCATGTGCCCCACAACCTTGGCCCATTGGGACGATGCTCCAACCCACTGAGCTACCTGGCCAGGGCAAGGACAACTTACTTTAAAATGAAAATTCTATAATAAACATTTCTTCTAAAAGAAAAATCACCCAGTCCTGCCTTAATCATCTCCTCCCCAAAAGCATATACTTTTAAACCACTACCAGAAAAGAGACTCTTTATTGAAATGACCACAAGTCTTGTGTGAAGAAACTAGAAGGAATTAGAATCTTCAGTCTCAAAGGAAGACAGGTGTAAAGGGGAAGGAGACAGGAAATAATATAAATGTATAAAATTTAGTGTGGGGTGGAGCGGGAGGTTGATCCCTGAAGCTTAAAGGAGTAGCCCCAGGAGGAGGAGGACCCGAGAAAATGAAGCAGCTTTCACGGGTTCAAGCAGGGTTTACGGAGGTAAAAGCACAATGATCACAACAACAACTGCAGGAGTGTTCGGGGTAAAACTCCAATCTTCTGAGGTAACATGATGGGTGGGCAACTATCTGTCAGATTCTTGGTCTTAATATCTGAGACTCAACATGAAAGGCCACCCTCGTGCCTCTCAATATGTCAGTTTTATGACCAAGAGTGACAGATTAATAAAGAACCCCTTCCCGTTTGCTGAAACATCTTCCCCTCCAGCTTATCAGAGGCAGAGAGGATCCTTACCATGTTAAGCTAGTGGGGACACTGGCCCGCCCTGGTTTCTAGTGTGGAAGGTGGGACCCAGGAAAGAAGGGCAGTCTGAGGTCGTGCTGCCATCAGAACAGTGTGGGCCCCGTTCCTCCTCGGGATTCCTAGGGGTGATGTAACGTGGAGTCTCCTACTAGAATGCTGTCGGGGAGGGTTAACACACTGAGCTATCACCAGTTATTCACATTGTATCACATTTTCATGGGCGTAAAAATATGGCAGGAACCAAATGGGGAGCAATAAGTAGAGAAAACAGCCCAGCAGGTAAACTGTACTTTACAGTCTGCCTAGAGCTATTTCCTCCATAAAAAAAAAAAAAAAAAGGTTGGTTTTATCTAGGGTAAGGTATGCTAGGTACGCAGAAGAAAATTCCAGAGCTGCACACCACGGAGCAAAGTCACCAACAACTAGAGCAGGAGGAAGGTGAGCCGCAGGGCAGGGCTCTGTTTCCCAGCCCGGAGGGAGTGGTTTCTTTCAGATGCGGAAGAGAACGATGGCCAGGTCACAGAGAGCGACCTCACGGTTCCACACAAGAGCTAAAATCAGACTTTCAAGATGATCGTGTTGTGAGTTACCATGAGGAAAGAAATGTGGGGAGAGGAGAGGGCGAGGAAAACAAGGAAAAAGTATAAAAAGGAAAACCAAGCTCCCCCTCTGATGGTCAGAATTAGAGAGAGAAACAGTGGAGAGTGGAATTCCAAAATCTCCAGCTACTGTGGATCTGCTCGGGTGGTCTTATCGCATCCAAACACGGAATCCAGCGCGGGCTGGGGGCGGGGTGCTGCTGAATCGCACAGCCCTGGGGCTCCGACCCGCGCGGTTCCCTCGCTCCACGCGCAGAGGAGCTGCTGGTCGCCTAGCAACCGGGAGGGTCGTGGCCCTGGACTGTGCCGCAGCACAAAGCGCGCCAGTGCCAGGAGGACACAGCACGGACTGGACAGAGTGCATTTGGATTCACTCTCCGCCCAGGTTCTCCTGCCACAACCTGCAGCCCATCACCCTACTGGGTATGCTTCGCGTCAGCGCCTCCTCTCCCCCAGACCCAAGGAGGGGAGGGGTCCCAGACTGCTCTCCTATGTCCGGGCACTGGGAAACCAGGTTAAGAAGGCTAGCAAGTCTCCAATCAGAGAGGAGGCCTCTGAAGATCCATGGAGAGACACCTGGGACCGGAGTGCCCAACAGAATGAGAATTGCTCTCGGTAGGCCACACCTGGGTGCTTCCATGGCCGAGAGCCTCAGAGACCCCTTCACCATTCTGAGGTCATGAGTCTGTCTCTAAAGATTTGGTATCTTGACTCGTGTTCATTAGACTGATAAATCTGACTGTGCCAGGTGGCTCCTACATGACGTAACATATTTTCCATAGAATCTCACCTTCTCTCCATGCCCAAGAAGCATTAAGTGCATGGGGGTGGTAGGGAAGAAACAGCTCAAAGTCAGGAAAGCTCAACCGAATCCCACTTTACCTACAACTCGCTCTCCTTGCTCGATCCACCGATCTGCCGGCCTTCGCCACGGACTCCCTCAGTCAGGCTCAGGAAGCGACTAAGCTTGAGACATGGTCTGATGGACTTGTGCTGGCCCAAGAAGCCTGAACCAGGGAGCCACTCAGATCTTGAATGTGCTCACAGAGCTTTGGAGCCCATAGAGGCCAATGGAAATACCCTACATTCACCCAACAAGTAAGTCCCAGGCCATCCCTCCAAACCAACGGCAAAGTCAGAAAGAAAGAAACCTGTGATGCAGGGGGGACAGAGAGACTTCATTTATCCCACCCGATTCAGACAGAGTTAGGAGCAAAGAGCAACCTTCAGAACACCTCAGCATATCCTTGAAAAGGAGCACCCCTTACAGCCACCAAGGCCGTTCCACCACATCTCACTGCTGGGGAGGCAGGGCGACCCCAGTCTCTCCTTAGTCAACATGACTTCAGTCACAAGGACCAGCATTCTTGAGTGAGATGCACTAGCTTAGATAACACTAAAACAGGTCACACCAAAAGTCCACGCTGAGCTTCAGAGTTCATCACTGGATTCTCTCACAAGGTTTGGGCATTTGTAAAAGAAAAGGCTGAGTTACGGAGGTCAGGGGAGGGGTGTGCTTGTGAGCCCGTGAGCCCAGCCTGAGTGGCCTGCAGCGGGAGACGGCCCTTTCTGAAACACGGCAGGGAGCGTTCTGAAGGGCTGCTGTGGTCTGCACAATTCTCGGGCACATTTATGCTGTGGTCCAGTCAAATCAGTCTGTGTGAACAGTGTCCCCTAATGGGAGGCAGACACCACTCAGAAAGCTCTGGCCAGGTTGGGACATGGGGGCCCTGCCGGTTTAGGATGACTCATTTGCACCTGGGAAAGCACAGCTCAGTCATAGCCTGGGTATAAGCGACGGGGGGAAATAATACCCATCCCCAGCCCAGCAGACTTCATGATGACCGCCTCAAGTGACCGAGGGCTGGAGTTCCCTCCTGCACCTCCCGCCCTCTGGTCTAAGGGAAAGGCACACATACAGCCAACAGGCCTAAACACTCCAGTATGGGATGCTGCTCTTGGAATAATGAAGACTGGAGCTCCTTGAGGCAAGCACCTTAAATCCTAACTCATGCCCTGATTTCTCCGAAAAATTAATATCATTCTTCGTACTCTCTGTGCTAGGCTTCCATAACCGCCCTTAAATGTTTCCATTTTGCTTAACACAGATGAGATGGGTTTCTGTGACTTAGGACCAAGCAATTCCGGACAGCTGCTAACTTCTTTTAAGAAATTGTACGTTTTCCCCTTCATATTTTAATTTTTAAAACGATGACATGGCCCTGGCCGGTTTGGCTCAGCGGTTGGAGCGTCAGCCTGCGGTCCGGAGAGACCCGGGTTTGGTTCCCGCTAAGGGCACGTACTTCGGTTGCAGTTTGTCCCCGGCCCTGGTTGGTCGTGCGGGTGGCAGCCACTCGATGTGTCCCTTCACGTCGATGTTTCTCTCTCTCTCTCCCTTCCTCTCTCTCCCTCCCACTCTGTCTGTACAAGAAATGGAAAAATATCCTCGGGTGAGGATTAAAAAAAAACAAAACAAAACAAAAAACGATGACATGAAAAAAAGTTAATAATATGCGATGTCATAAATAAACCAGGTGTGAGAAATCAGATTATCTTTTCTGTAGTAGGTACCAGGTGTAATTAGAATTCTCAAAAATAAAATAAACATACACACCTGAAAAACGGGGTAGGGGACATAGAGGAGAAGTGAAAAGCATCTTTTCTTTTTGCTCAGAAGGAAAATGTTGTTTAGAAGCATCGACTATTTCAGAAGCACGGAACATCAGCCCCAGACGTAAGGGAGGCCATGGCTCGTGCTTCCAGAGTGGCCACTGAGCCGGGGTGGTTGCAGAGAAGGAAAGGACGTCTCAGGAAAACTCAGGGGGCCTTCAGTCCTCCGCCGAAGACAAACACGGCTTTGCAATTCCCCATCTACCACGCCAACCTCCCCAAACCTCTGAAAATTGGAATTTTTAAAATAACTCATTTGGCTGCCAAACAAACCTGACCTCATTTGGTGGCAAAACATGACCTGAACTATAGAAAATCATCTGTGGTCATTTATCCCACTTAGGGTGAAATTCTTCCATTTCACTGCTGAAATAATGAGTCTGACTACAGGGTGCTGACCCTACCATATTACATTTCTTAATAAATCCGAATTTAAAAACACATCTGGCCCTAACAGTTCCGGATAAGGGGAAAAGACTACAGACCTATACTGGGATGAGGTCAGACTTCGTACAAAGTTTACTCAAGGCCTAAAACAGTACAACTGTCTCTTGGTTATTTCCATCTGACCAGCTACTTACACAAACCAGACTGTAGCATTATTTGGCAACACTGTTAAAAATAGGAATTCCATTACACAGGGTCCCGATTCCATGTTCAACCCTGGTTTCCTACCTTCACATATTCCAGAGTGGGGTCCAGAAGATGCTGATCCCTGAAAAGAGAAAAAATAAACATGAGAACAATTGGAAACCGTGTGTCCTTGTACTTAGTAAAGTGTATTGAACATTTCACCCTATTCACTCAGATTATTAAAAGGGGCCCACCTCCCAGACAATACTCAGGAAGTCAGTGCCGACCAGATTGCCTCCCATGGTGTGGGGTGGGGTGGGGTGGGGTCCCCCTGTGACCTCAGTCTAGACGCTCTACATACTCCTACTGTCGTATTCAGACTCCAAATGTTACACTGTTTATATGTGGTCATTCTGGATTCACCAGAGCATCAAAATTAGCCTTCAGGTCTGAAGCAAAAAGCTCTGAGGAGCACAAAGTGGGGGCACAGCAGGGCCCACGTGTGCAGCCGTCCGGGCCCGGCAGGTGCGGCACATCCACGGTGACAGAAATAGAGGCTCAGGCGGGCGAAGCGCCTGCCCGAGGTCACCCAGCACCCAGCAGAGTGAGATTGTACCCAGTCCTGCTTCTAAACCACACTTTTTTTTTTTTAATGGCTGCCCGGGCTGGCCACCCACTGCAAACGTCAAGCTGAGCGGTTCACCCTACTTTTCTTTGGTTCCCACGTATTGTTTCTCTCCCCGTCTAGGTCCGCTCGTGTCTATAACACGAGCTCGGACGAAGCAGACAACTAAAGGTACACAGCAGCAGCGGCGCTGAGGATGCCGACTTATTATAGAAAGAGGAAGAGGATCTGACTAAGGTGACGGAAAGGAGGGGGAGACACGAGACTGATGTTTTCAGTGCCTGCAAAGTTCCAGCAAGGCGGCCCCTCAATAGAGGATGTGAAAAGACAGCTGCCTTCAGAGACCAAAACTTCGAAAAAACCACCTGGTCCCCGTGCAGCGTGATCACTTTGAAAGGACAGGAAGGCTCGGACGCCTGTAAGACTAGTCTTCCTAAGGGGGAGTCAGCATATCCACCCAAAGACATGTCCACCTGAGGGCAGGGGACGCCCACCGACAAGCAGCCGCCTGCACAAAGGGGAGCTCAATCCCCAAACCTGCAGGTTTGGCTGCCTCCTGGGCTATGGAGCGACCCCAGGAGACTGCAGTGCGACTTCCTTGAACAGGAGCAGCAAAGCCACAGCTCAGAGACACGGCCAGCTGGTGTGGAAGTGGATCCAACCCCCAAAGCCATTCCTGGCCTGGTGCGACGGCCCGGCGAGGGCTGCACACAGGCACAGGCGCGGAGCAGGCCGGCATCCGAGACGCTCCTCTTCGAGCAGACAGGTGAGGTTCTGTGATGAGTCCCTTTGTAGAGTTAGGGGATCGGAGAAGAGCTTCTAAATTTTGACCTATTTCATTATAATGTAACAAAAGAATCACATGTCAGTATCACTGACCTCATCAGAAGTGAGTATTGAGAAATGTTAAGCTCATGGTGGAGGATACAAGTTATCCAAAGTTCCCATTTTCAATTAAATGCTTGAACTTTTTCATTCTCAGTTAACACTGTCAAATATATATATATTTTTGAGCTTCATTTCACTCATTTTGGGGAAAATATCTGCCAAATAGCCAGACCATACAGTCATAATTTGCCATTTTAACTCCTTTTTTTTTTTAGGTGCTCAAATGTCATTCTCTTGGTAAATTCTTTTTTAAGTGTTGTCCAGGACCTGCTCTTCTCACCAGATTTAGCTGTCATCTCCTTTTCCTGTCACAGCTGAAAGCTAACATGTTTCTCTCTCCCTTTCTCTAGGGGCGCACCTGAAAACTCGTCAAGTTCCCGCAGGGGAAAGCCCTCCAACTCTCCCGGCAGGGGGTGGGACACGGACAAGGAGCAGGCCAGACACTCCGCCTGGGGGGTTTCTGAGGCAGTGCTGACCTAGTCTGCAGGGTCCCCAGACAGAGATGGGGCGCCTCAAAACAGGCCTTTCCTCTTCTCACCACCCTCCTCTCCCACCTAGAGACCCTGGGAGCCGGAGCCTGGGTGTTCTCCAAGTGCCCCTCCGTCCTTGGATGAGCTCCCATGTTCTTGTTTGATCCCCCATCACACACTCTCTTGGCAGAAGAGAAGGAAACCAAAGGCGCTGGTCAGGGATAAACTGAAGTCCCCTTTTATTCCTGCCCCCAGATGAACTCTGCTCAGGGAGCCCTGTTCACTGAGCTATGAGAGCAGAGGGGAATCCATGTGTCTCAAGTTCTAGTTCAGGATTCCAAGGGTGCCCTAGTGGTTCCTCACAGTCTTCTCACCCTTTTCAGAGACACAAGGGAGGGGCCATACGGAGCGTGAATAAAACCGAGTGAGCGTATTACAAATCCCAAAGCTTTAAAAAGCATTGCCTTAACCAAGTTAAAATTATATTTAAATGCAGAAGGGTTGTGTCTCCTTTCTCAGCCAGCAACCCGACCCCAGCTAACCAGGAAGACGCGAGCTAGAAAACATAGCAGTTGGCTCTGATGCCTCAGCCTCTAATTTCAAATAGAATATCCAATTATTCATACAAGCCTGTAGCAAACACTCCTTGGACCACGGATTTATATTCTCCAACAGAGATCACTAGAAAACAAACAGAGGAACTTGGCAACATAAATAAAACGTTTGTGTTTTTTTTAAATCTTTTTGTTTTTTAAAAAACGACTCCCCCCCATGTGGATCCATGATGCTGTGCGTCTCTCTTCACAACTGCAGTCTGGCAGGCGCCCCAGCGCCCGGTCGGGCCTGTGGCCCCTCGGAGCACAGTCCCCAGGCTCCAGGAAAGCAGTCGGGTGAAACAGGACTCGCCTGCTATTTTGTTCTTCAGTTTATTAAGTTTTAAATAACATCACTGTGTTTATTCCGGTGAAATCATTCTTTCCACTATCCTACTTTCTTAAGTTCATAGTGAGGGATGTCTAGTTGGAAGTCACGGAAATGAAGTATTTATGATTTCAGTTTGTTTCTCATTTGTAACCAGGTTAATAATTTCCTCCCTCTTAAAAGGACACTTGATCTATAAGTGTTTGCTGCTTTGAACTAAGAGGTTCTCCATCTTGAATACACAAGCAACATTTCCCTAACGGAGATCTTTCACAAGTGGTTGGAATACAGATGAAGAAGGAAAGACTGTGAGCCTGACTTAAATTAGAGAATGTTTTAAATGAATGAGTGTTTCTTTCTTTAAATATCATAGAATAAAGTAATAGCTAGCAGGATGTCCAACAAGTATTCTTTTAGATATAATATAAAAAGGAATCATTGGTAATAAAATGATAATTTCATGTAATGGAAGAACGTGAGAAACAAGATGCAACTATTTTAGACTCAGTAGGATACATGCTGCCCCTAAAATCCACACACACTAGGAATTCACGGCCTTGGCACACGTGGCGTGGAGCCTGCATCCCATTGCACTGCACTGTGTATTTATTTGTACGTGGTCTCTCCCCCTACAAGGTGAGCTCCCCCAGAGCGCTGATGTGTCTGCGTCATGCCCAGTACCTGCCATAGCTCTTACACGCATCCCACAAAGCTCATCAAGCATCGACAGTACGCCAGCCCTGGGCCAGACGACGGAACCACAGGAATCCAAGACAAAGGCCCTGCTCTCAGACAGAGTGCAGGCACGGGGGAGACAGAGCAAAAGATCCGAACTCAAGTTAGAGAAAGGGTGTCAGTGAGAAACACCATGGAGAGGCCTTTCCACAACATCTGGTTAAGTTTTGAGGGCTACATAGGGCTTCTTACAGTCAAGAAGCTGTGGGGTAGGTGGTGATGACAAATGGCCAGGCAACAAGAAAAGCATGTGCAAATACATGGGGGGGGAGGGGCTTGAGACAATGAGTGGGGAATCATAGGTGTTCAGGAGCTACTGCCACCATGGTCCAGGCCACCATCTCTCACCTGAACCCTGCGATACCTTCCCAGCTCTACTCCAGCTCCACGTCTCCACACAGCAGCCAGAGTGATCCTCACTCAGATCACCACCCTCTAACTGCTCCCATCCACTCAGAACAAAACCCTGAAGTCCTCACTGTGGTTGTTGATTGAGGCCCTGGTTGGCATGAGCCCAGCCAGCTCTCCGACCTCGCTGTGATAGGCAGAATTCTGAAGATGCCTCCTCCCAAGATTCCCATCACCTGGTGAGTCAGTCAAATATTAATCTAGCCCTGGCCGGGTGGATCAGTTGGTTGGAGTGTTGTCCTGTGCACCAAAGATTCCCGGTCGGGGTGCATACAGGAGGCAAACATGTCTTTCTCTCTCTCTAAAAAAAAAAATCAATAAACACACACCCTAGGGTGAGGATTAAAAAAAAAAAAAACCACCAAAAAACAAACAAAAAAACCCATTAATCTAAGTACTCCTGTGAAGGAATTTCGTAGATGTCAAGTCCAAAATCAGCTGACATTAAGATATGGCAATTATCTGAGTGGACCTGACTTGCAGAGTGAAGGGATCCACATAAGGAATCCTGCTGGTGTGACGTTATGAGAGGGCCCATGACAAGGAACTCTGAGCTGCCCCTGGCAGACAGACAGAAAACAGAGACCTCAGTCCTACAACCATAAGGAACTGAACTATGCCAACAAGCTAAAGATACAAAAGAACATAGAGAATACTATGAACATCTTTATGCCAATGAATTTGAAAGCTTAGGAGAAATTAACACAATCCTAGAACAATAAATTAAAACTAAGACTCAAAAAGAAACAGAAAATCTGAATAGTCCTACAACCATTAAAAAATGGAATCAGCAGTTCAGTCTCTCCCCATAGACCTAGATGGTTTTACTATCTAGCAAGTTCTGCCAAACTTTGGAATTATTTGTTACTTGAAAATTGTATAAACTCTTCAAGAGATTTGAAAAAAGGGATATTCTAATTTTTTTTTTGTCCTCACCCGAGGACATTATTTTACATTTGTCTTCAGACAGAGCAGGAGGGAGAGGAGGAGGAAGAGAGAAACATCGATGTGAGAGAGACACATCTACTGGCTGCCACTCATACGGCCCCATCTGGTGCCGGGGGCAAACTGCAACCAAGGTACGCACCCTTAGTGGGAACCGAACCCGGGTCTCTCTGGTTCGCGGGCCAACACTCTAACTGCTGAGCCAAACCGGCCAGGGCGGATATTCTCATTTTGATATAAAAAACCGACAAGGTCAATAAGAGAAAGGAAAAGTATAGGCTAATCTCACATATGAATGGATATAAAAAATACTAAGCAAAATACTGACAAACCAAATCCATGAATGTATAAAAATATATCATAACCAAATTGGGTTGATTAAAGAATACAGGGGCAGTTTAACATGTAAAAATCTATTAATACAATTTATCATATTAACAGATTAAAGGAGAAAAATCATTTGGGGTATCTAATTGATAGGGAAAAGGGCATTTTAAAAAAATCATCTTTTCATTATCTTGGCAGAAAAAAAGTTAATTCTTCACAAACTAGATATAGGAAAAAAACTCCATAACCTGACAAAGGGCATCTTTGTCAAAACCCAAAAACCTCAGCAGACATCATTCTTAATGATGAAGTCTTAGAATCATTACTATAATCAATCAATCAATCAATCAATCAATCAATCAATCAGAAACAAGACTAGGGTGTCCACTGTTACTGCTTCTGTGCACCACTGTTCTGGAGGTCCAAGCCAGATGTAAAGTAAGTTAAATAAGCAAAAGAAATAAGAGGTATAAGAACTGGAAATGGGAGAATAAAACTGTCATGATTCACAAATAAAAACTGTCAACATAGAACACTCAAAGAATCTATACAAACTTTATAAGGAAGCAGAGCAAAGTTCTCTAAGATACTTGCCCAGTATCTTAGAGATTTTAAACTTACCGAAGGCAGGAACTCGAGTGTCCTCGCATTGTGGGTGTTATTCATCACAAGGGAGCGCATTTCTAGAACACTCAACTGAAATGTGCGATGAAAAGACAAGTGCCTGACCAGTAGGCTGTCTGCTCACCTGAAGTCGTGGGGCCGAGGAAGAATAAACACTGCAGCCTCGGGGTCTACGGGTTTACCATTCTTAACCTACCCGTGCACCAGGGCATGTCCCACAATCAGGCAAGGAGAACCCAACAACCAGGAGCAAGTTTGCCTCACCAGCAGCCTTGTGGCTGCAGCCCTTTTACATGTAAAGATGGCCTCGACCTGGTGCGCCCGCAATTCCTTCTCCAGCACGAAGCTCCTGCAACCTCTCTCTCTCTCTCTTTTTTTTTTCTATCTTCACCCGAGGACATTTTTCCATTTTTTGTTCAGATGGAGTGGGAGGGAGAGAGAGGAAGAGAGAGAGAGAGAAACATCGATGTGAAAGGGACACACCAAGTGGCTGCCACCCGCACGACCAACCAGGGCCGGGGACAAACTGCAACCGAGGTATGTGCCCTTAGCGGGAACCAAACCCGGGTCTCTCTGGACCACAGGCCGACGCTCTAACCGCTGAACCAAACTGGCCAGGGCTCCTGCAACATCTCAAAATCTCAGTTGGGGAGAAGTGGGGATGGAGAGAGAGGGAAAGGAAGAGATAACAACAGACTTTAAATCCACTGAGAATTTATGTCCATTGGACAATATTCCTTACTAGATCACATGTTCTTTCAGGTAAGATGAATGTGAGACAGTCTACCATTCTCATTTTCTATTTTATTAGATAGTAGCCTTGGTTCTCAGGCTCCCCATCTCACCAGCCTCATCTCCTTCCCTTGCCCCTCATGCTCCAACACATCCAAACTATTTGGAATTCCCAGAACCAAGATGCCTGGAATCCCAGATGGTCGCCCCATTCATTCCCTCCCTCTCTGACCACACTGTCCCCTGCCCCACCCCCACAACACCCAGAATGAATAACATCTCCTCAGCACTTCTTTTCTATGCATTATAAAACTTTATGATCCCAAATAATTATAATTAAGTCCATCTCCCTTACTGGACTATAAGCTCCCTGAGAACAGTGACCATATTTTACTTTATTCACCTTTGCATCCCCAGGACACAGTTGCTCAATACATGTTGGTCTGAAGGAGTGAATGCATGAATGTGTGTGCGTGTGTGTGTGTGTGTGTGTCCTCTCCACAGTGCAGGAGACCTAGACCCCGACCCTCCCTTTCACCCCACCCCTTGGGTTCCCCAAGGGAAGAATGATGTTGTAGGAAGAGAGGGAACAAGAGAGAGATGTTGTTCTTGGACTGATGAGATTCCTCATTAAGGAGATAATTTAGCCACCGGCCTGTGATTAAACTGTGATGGCCTCAGACAGAACACCCTGGCAACGGAACGTCACTGTTGTCGGGCAGTGTGGCTCCGCAGCACCACTGAGACCAGATATTTTCAAAGCGGCACAGACAGAGGCTGGCTGCTTCTGCTGAAAATGAATCTCTCTGGACATGTTTGAAATGCCAGGGAGGAGGTTAATCAGGGAGATAAGCAGGAGGACAGAGAGAGTTTATCACAGGGCTATTTCCATCTGAAGACAGTGCTGGCCTGGTGAGGGGAGAAACAATGTCTCTTGGAAGAGTATCAGCTAGTATACAGTTAGAAAGACAGGTTCTCTACAGATACAGAGAATCACATTAAAGTCCCAATAAAGAGGTATTTCGTGCCCTAGGGGGGCATATTATGTACATAGCCTTTGCTAATTTTAAAAAGGGATATAGCTTTAAAAACAAAGAACTATAACACTTCTAAATGTACACTTAAGACAATATACTTTGTTTCATCACCTTAATGAATGAGAAGAGATTCCCTCTCTTCCATCTCACTGTGTATTTACTGGCCTTTGTTAAAGCAGGCTTCACGGGTAGCTGACAGGAGAGGCTGGTGCTTATTTTATATTTTCCTCCCAGGGTTAACACATGACATGAGAAGTTCCTTTTCACTCATACAAAGAACTTTAGGAATGGTTCTTAATGATTAAACCAACAGATATGTTGCAGAGCAGAGGCGTGGGCTAGGCAGAAGCACACTCTCCTACTGCGTTGGGGGAATTTAGCCTCCATTTCTGGTGTCTAGAGCTAAAAACAATTTACCGGGTGTGACCTGGACAGCCAAGTGTGACCACTTCCCTTGGTCTCATTATTAAACTGCCATCAATGCTCCTAAAAATCACATGAGCTCTTTGGACAACTACAACATACCACTGATTCATTCTGAGGCTTCAGCGATCCAAGTTCTGGAATATTTTTCACACGTGGCTATGAAGCCAGACCCCATACTTTTACTTTGTTTTTAGACTCTAGAGAAAGTCTTTGTCTTTCCCTACAGCCTTTCCTGTTAGATTTGGTCTGTGGTTTCAAAATGCCAACATCGTTTTTGGATCTCATTATCTGTCATTTTGACACATGAGCTATTCCTCCGAGTTTCATGTCATCCACCAATGTGATCTGTCTGTCAATGTTACTGTCTAAATGATTTTTCAGATTGGCTAGTGTGGGGCTGAGCACCCAGCCTGCAGCCTGCTTCTATCATCCAGCAGGACTTTCTCACCCCAGGGATATCACCAATGATTGACAGTTGCATGCACACCTCGACATGCCTCTATCTACCATCAAAGCAACCCCAGGGAGGAAAGTTAATCTGGTATGACTTGCTTTTGACAAAGCCTTGCTATTTTCTAAGGTTGCTGCTGATCCTCTACCAAGTTTTCAAGGAAAAAAAAAAATCACTGTCCTAAAAATCCTTTTTCCCCTGAATTTTATGTCAATCATATCGTTGTAGAGATTAAATGCATCTTCCAAGTTCCTTTTTTTGGAAACTGAAACATCTCTCTGTCTGCATCTTTTCCTGTAGTTCTTGCTCATGCCAACCTTTCCCTAATGCTGCAGGGCTGGTTTGATGGTCTCGGCCTCAAGCTCTGTCTTCTTGGGCCACGGAGTTTCACCTCACTTGGTGGCATTAGAACCTCTTGTCAGGGCCTCATGCTCCTCCTTCACGTTTACTGTACTGTTTCCAGTCACAGAAGTCATTTCCTTGACCAAAAACAAAAGCCAGCCAAACTGAAGCTCAGCAGTTTGCTTTCTCTCTTTCACATCCCCCCTCTTTGGTCTGATTGTTCCAAACATAACTTCTGAAAGCCCTTTTTGTCATCCTTAGCATTTTTCTCCATCCTCTGCTCACTCTGCACCCTGTTTCTTTCACAGCCAGTGCCACCCTCTGATGCGGCCTGTCACCCCAACACGGGCTGGCTGCACGGGGGCTGACCCTCCTGGGTCTGGGCCTCAGGCGAGGACAGCCCGGAGCACGCGGCAGCACAGGGAAGGTGGGCCCAGGGGGAAGGGTTCTCTGAAAAGCACAGCCTGCAATCACCTGGTCAGGAGAAAAGGTAAGGCGATACCCGAAAGATGTTAAGGTCTAAGGTCAAGAAAAGCAGAGTTCTCATTGAACCAGTGGGAGGATACCAAGGGCTACAGTCGGTGGGAAGTGGGGTCAGTAGCAAAGACGGAGAGAACAGGGGCTGCTGAGGTTGGACAGCTCAGAATGGGCATCCCCTTCCCCGAGGGCCCAGAGTTCCTCAAACAGATGGAGGCCCGGTCTGCCTTCGGACCTCCAGCACCTGGCTCAAAGCCTGGCCCGCAGCGAGGTGCAGCGTGCTTGTGAGTGAATTCATGGCACGGCCCTGGCTCACCACACCACATCGGGCGACCGTGCACGAGTCCGTCCAGGCTGGACAGTCCTTCACACACACCCTTCAACACAAGACCCCTGGGTGACCACATACCTCTTCTCCTGCAAACTGAGGTAAATGTGTTGTTGTTTTTTTGTCGTCTTGAACTCTGATTCCCTTTCAGAGCCTCAGGCCATGGGATCTTCTTTATCATTCCCTGGACCTGGGGAATCTTTCCTCCTACAGCTCAGAGTAGACTGTAGACAGCACACTTCCCTCCCTAGTTGTCAGAGACTCTCTTACTTCTAAAACCCCTGCTCTGTTCACTCCGACAGCCGATTCCTGCTCCTGTGAGTCATTTCTACCTCATCTGAAAATACAGCAGGGCCTGATTCATGTGCTCATGACATGTGTTAAAAGAATGGCAATTAAACCACCTCCTCAGGCAGATTCCCTAATCATGTTAAAACAGTGCCATTTAACTACCCTCCAAAGACACCATGGTGAGTCTGCACAGGAATCCAAGGCTAATACCAAGTGGTCCTGGCTGAGAAAATCCTGACGCGGCCATGGGTTAACCTGCACTCAGCAGAATTCCAGTGACGGCGGCAAGCGAAAAGCCACGGCTGAAATCTGAACTTGGCAGCAGTCGGTCACACTGCATAGAGTCAGAACAAGAAAAACCGTATCAAGGCCAGTATGTCTCTTGGCAGGCACAGAGGGCCTGGCATCTGTGAATCAAGCTTCAGGCCGGCTAAGTCCAAACACAGCACTTTTGATAAAAACAGATGCTTTGTTTGGCTGGTATCTATTTGCCCTTCCTCCACCCCCACCCATCCCATCCTCTCTGCCCCCAACATTCCCCGCCCCCTTCGAAACAAGTGTGTTTGTAAAGCTCTCTTTTCACGGACTGAAAGGCAGAATAGAAGTGTTATAGTTTTGAGGTATGTCCTCAGGCTTCTGAAAGGGAAGATTTCACCCGACCAAACAGATATAGAAACATGTGCCCTAGAACTGCCATCCAGGGCGGGCACCATCCTCAAGGTGGCTGCTCACCAAAGCCTTGGGAAAGCAGCCGTCACCCCACAGGTCAGCCTGGACGCCAGCCGCAGCTGTCCGCACCTCTGCCCAGTGTTCTTAGGCACGTAAGCACCATGCTGCTGGCAGCCCACAGGGAGGGTGGCCCTGGGGAAGTGTCTGCTTTAATGAAATTAAAACATTATAGCCCTGGCCGGTTTGGCTCAGCAGTTAGAGCATTGGCCTGCGGTCCAGAGAGACCCGGGTTCGGTTCCCGCTAAGGGCACGTACCTCGGTTGCAGTTTGTTCCCAGCCCTGGTTGGTCGTGCGGGTGGCAGCCACTCGATGTGTGTCTCTCACATCGATGTTTCTCTGTCTCTCTCTTCCTCCCACTCTATCTGAACAAAAAAATGGAAAAATGTCCTCAGATGAGGATAAAAAAACACACACACAAAAAAACATTATCTACAAAGAATCATGTGTATGAAAGAAACATGCTTTCCTCTATTACATGCTTAAGAGCTTTTCCTATTGAATTCTCTCATCTAAAAAGATGGGGACCCAAAACCTTCCTTTGAACACCAGCCCTCTGCAGCTCCTGCCTCGGTTCCCTGCTCCCCGCCGTGTCGCCTCCTCTGCTGACGGCCTGCAAAGGGGCGCAGGATGCCTCGGGCTGGCCCTTCCCTGCACGCTGTACGGATCGCTCCTTGGCGGCGGCATCCATCTCACTGCTGTGCAGACTCCTAACTGGGCAACTCTGAGCTCAGACCTCTCTCCAGAGCTCCAGGCCCACACTGTCACTGGGGGTAGACGTCTCCACCTCGCCCTGCATGCACCTCAAACTCAGCACACCCAGAATAGGTCTCGATTCTCGGCCATCTATCACCCCTCCCCCAAGAAAAAGCAGCCGAAGGAACACATGAATCCCTGCTCCTTTCCCGACCTTCCCCACCTTGTAAACAGCCCACCCCATACACCCAGCTGCCTGAGCCACGCATGACTGTCCGCCTCGCTCCCCCACCTCATCCAGCCCTCAGTGAACCTGAGACTCTACCTGCACAACAGGTCTTGAATCCACCCACTTTCGTCTCCTCTAACACCATTCTGGAGCACACCCTCCCTGCTCCCTGCACTTTGGGGACCATCTCCTGCCCCCCATCTAGCCCCTCTCCCCCCATCAATCACTTCTCCACAGAGAGACTAAGTAATCTAAAAACTAAATCAGATCAGGCTATTCGCTTACGTACAACCCTTTCAATGTTTCCCTTGGCCCCAGGGAGAAAACCTAAAGTCCCTACCCAGGTCTAGACCAGAGCTGTCCAATAGAAAGACAATGTAATTTTAAATTTTGTGGTAGTCAGTTGAAAAGAAATAGGTGAAATTAACTTAAATATTTTACTTCATCTACTATTTCAAAAATATTATCATCTAAATACATAGTAACATAGGCAATATTAATGAAGTATTTTACATTCTCTTTTATATTAAATCTTCAAATGTTCCCCCTCCCAGAGAGGCCTTCCCCCCAGCCAGCCCCAGGGGCTCTCTGATGTTACCTTCCTTGTACCCCTTCGTTTTATGCACACGTGTTTGTCTGTGTGCCCCCTAATCTGGGCACTCCCCAAGGACAGGGCCCTCATCTATGTCATTCTCCATGGGTACTGGGTACCCAGCATGATGCCGGACACAAAATAAGCCCAATAAACATTCACTGAAGAACAAACAGTGAAGCTACTGACATCAGAACAAGGACGAGCGGGCAGGGGCTGGGCCAGTCCCCTGAGAACAGGCTCTGTTTTGAGTCTTGGCACAATGATGTGCTTGCTGGTCTTTTCGTGCAGGGCAAGGTGCTTATACCTGTGACTGTGGGTGGTGGCCAAGCCGCACGGCTGCAGGGCAGCTTGGGGCAGACTCCGAAAGAGCATTCCTGCCAGGCTCTGTCAACACGTGGGAAACCTTCTTCCACGGGAGCCGCGGGCCCCGAACGTGATCTCAGGTTACTCACGAGGGATTACGAGCCTCCCTGCTCCCGCTTTCCAGGAGGGAGGAAGGATGAAAACCGACATCCGAGGCCCTTCTCCATGCCAGTTCTGTGCCGGGCGCCTTCACATGGGACTGTGTCGACCTTACAGCTACCCTTTGAGGGTGTGGAGATCCGGAAAGGTAGAGTAACTTGTACCAGGTCACAAGGTTACCAGGTCTGGCTGTCAGAATCAGCGTCAAGGTCGCTGGCAGCTTTCTCTGATAGTCGTGGCCACGTCAGTGTCCCAGCAAAGGCACCGTGGTCTTCACATCAGCTGTCACTCAGCAGAGTTGGGGCAGGAGAAGAATAAACTGCTGGGGACCAGGTGGGCGCTGAGAGCAGTGACCAGTCCCCCCCCCCCCCCCCGATGCCCAGAAAGCTCGAGTGAAAGTCAGAGCGGGACACCGAGTGGAGCCTTCGTATTCAGTGACAGCACTCCTCAGAGGGGGTGTTTCCACCCCTATTTTATAGTTTAGAACGTGCCCAGTTCACACACCCAAGTGGAAAAGCAGGGACCTGAACTGAGACCTCTGGGCTACAGGCCTTGTGTTTCCTTCTCTCCGCAGCAGGACCTCTCTTACCTTTAGTTACTACGTTTGCAGGTGAATCTGGACCCACAGATTCCAGGCTGCACAAAGACGGGGTCAGTTATGAAAGGTTTCTTGGACTTCTGTAATTTGTAAATAACAGCACAATCCTTAAAACCAGAAGTCCGTGAGTGCTTGTCTTTGGCGCCTCTAAGAAGGAAGAGCTTGAGATTTTGCATCCGATCCAACAGCTAGTCTCTTAGGGACAGATTGGGTGGTGACAGCATTACAAAGCTGTGAACAGCAGGGTGGCCTGTGGGCTTATCACTCTTGTGGCCCAGCCCGGGGGGGGGGGGGGGCGGGCGACACACACACACACACACACACACACACACCAGGACAGCAGTCTCCTTCCAATCAACAATAGCAGCTACACTGTCTCCAGCCTGCATCCTTCTGGCCAGGCCGGGATGGAACCCAAATCCACATGGAAGAAGAGCACGAATAATTTGTTAACTACACAGCACCTTCTGTTTATAATACGTTTTAACATATACTGAGGGGTGCAAGGAACTCTCCTAGTTTCTGACTCTCAGAAGACTAAAAAATCTGACCTTTCCCAAACAGCTTGTAGGAGGCCCCCCCAAAAACGTGATTTAAAGTAGGTCTGTCTAAGCTGTGTGTGTGGTGGGGGTGGGGGGTTGGTGGGGAGCCAGAGAAAATGTTGAGCAGGATGACATTGTGTAACTCTGATCATTTTCTTGGTTGTGGTTTGCAATCAGTTAAGGAAAAAAAAAAAATCCTTTCGTTTTTCCCATAAGAACAGCTGAGAATGCACAGATCCCAGCCTTTAGGTTCAAATCATCCCTGTCAGTGGAGGAGTGGGGACTACTGTCAGGCAGCTGGTGGACATACAGGCATTTCCCATTTTCTGGGCTCCCTCAACCCTGGGGGGAGCAAGATGCCCAGCAGGGGCTGAGCTCACCTCTGACCCAGCTGCTCTGGGCCTCAGCACAGCGGGGGCCGCCGGCCTGGGCAAGCACAGTTCTGTGGTATTTGCTCACCATCCACAACAGCTGCATTCAAACACCGTGGGCATTTCAAAATGTTAGTAAAACCCCACTTTAAATTTTTTTAAATAAAAATTCAACACATGGACTATTACTTCGTAGAGACATTGTTGGCTGTTAAGCCATTGCCATTCTATTAACTCAATTGATGACCTATCAAATAAAATCTATTAATTTAGTAAATAGATTTTTTTCAACTCTAAACCCAACCTTTCCTCTGGGCACGAAAAACTTCCAATCTGCAGACAGCAGACATGCCCACGTGTAAGTAAACGTCTGCATGTGGATCTTCACATTTAGATCCTTCCAATCAACTCTGAGCTTCAAAGACAAATTTATTTGCACATCTGGGGGAGCTGCTTCGTTAAGGAGGAGCAGTGGTTATAGAACTTGGTGGTTCCCAGGTGACGGATGAAACAGGTTTTCACTGGCAGCCCAGAGCGAGGTCTTGACACCAGTGTTTCGAGGAGAGTCTGCACAGATCCCATAGCTCACACTTCGTTTGCTTCAGCTCTGCCAAGATGACACTGTGACATGGTAGGTTACTGACGGCCTGGGAAAGTGTACCAGACTTTAACGTGGGGTAATCCCGCAGACTTCCTGGCCCCTGTCGGTTAAAACACTTGTGACTAGTCAGTCAGCTCTACTCGTGCAGGCGAATGAAACATCGCATTGTCCCGCCACATGCCCCCAGCACAAGGGCAGAAGGCATCAGGCACTCGGCAGCTGCTCCCAGGAATGCGTGCCTCCACGTCCCCACAGGCAGGAAGAGGACCCGGACCGTCTCCAAGCCTTGATCCTTCAGCCACCCCAGCAACACAGACACCCAACAACAGGAACTGGTCCCCTCTCCGCCCGAGGAGGGTCCCGGGTTCCAATAAAAATTCATCCTTGAAGATAAATGAATCAAAGGGACACCAGCGAACAACACTAATGTCAAGAGGAAATCCTGTCTGCAGACCTGTCGGAGGAGCCTTGCTGTGCCTGCGAACAAAGGCTCCCTCTGTGACATCGAGCAGCAGGTTCAAGAGCGCCCGGGTTCTCGCTTTGGCCACCTTTCAAAACCACAAGTACATCCAAGGGCAGCCAAGACAACAACAGAGCCAAGAGATATACTCTCCCCACGAGGAGACCGACTCCCCCTTCCAGGCCTGCCTTCTGCCTGGCTCTTGGCGACTAAGGCTCCATTCTCCCCCAGGGGGACGTCAGAGGCCCTGGATTCAGACTGCATGGACTGAAGCTTCCCACGCAAGAAGGTAGCTCAGCGATGCTCACAGCTGGTGCCAACACTCTTGGGAGGCCGTGGAGCCCCGTGTCTGGGGAAAGCCCTACGGCTCTTTCTGGGTTCTAGTGCTCACTCCGTCACCACGAGGGTCTGGCTTGGGTGCCTCAGCACCCCTGAACCATTTTCTCAACTGCAAATCATGATGATGATGCGATGTCTCTCACACAGAGTTATGATGTTCAAACAAGATAATTTATAAATATATCCTTTAAGATATTTTTTAAACTCTAAAATGTAAGAGATAATAATTCCTATGGATATGACATGTTTATACGACAGTTTAATAATGCAGGGGCCTCACAGAGTGGATATTCGCTTAATAATCAATAATAATAAAAGTGACTTTTTCATGATTAATAAGGTAAACATACCTGTTAGAAAAATAGCACATTTGCAACTTATCAGAGTATTTTACAAGACAAGGTGCTGTCTGGAGGGTCCCCTCCGCATGGACGTGGGCACATCTGACCTTCCCCAAAGAGCTTGATGATGGCCCTATCGTCGTCATGGCAATACAAATGTGACAGAAAGGGAAGTTTTCACACGTGACATCCAAGCAAGTCATAAAATTAATGCCTAAAGTCACTATGAAAAGAAGGAAGCGAGGCCAAAAAAAGTTTATCTGAAACACGCCCCCTAAAATATCAATACTCATATTAAAAGTAAACATAACTAGTCTTGGGTCCCCGAAGACAGAGATCCCAAATTCTAACTTTCTAACAGCTGAGTGAGCTGGGCAGTGGGCAGCGATGCGCTAAGACTAGAGAGCTGTCTTTCCCGCCTGGCAGCCCCTGGCTCCTTAGGCAAAACCCCCTCCCTGGAACCCCGGGTTCTCATTCAATCTGCTCGTTTCGTTTTTCACACCCACAAACTGTCTGTAAGGAACTGAGGCAGCTCATATCTCATGAGGACCCCTTAAAAGGATTACAGAAAAGAAAGAAAGAATACTGGTATGACGGATGAGCAGAAGATAGGACTTTATGATCCTTTGACACATACCACATGCCTTTTCAGCATAATTTTAAAGGACACAAGTTTGTTACTTCCTGCATTTGGCCTTAATAATATGATATTTTAAATTAAGGAAAAAATAACTTTGGATGAACACAGTTCTGAGTTATAAACAAACCCGAGCCAGCAGGGCTTGTTGTCTCCCACCACCTGGACTTCAAACTCAGGACTTGTGCCCAAGTGCCTGATGAGATCACTTTACGGAGATGGGACCCCTCTATCCACGTCAGTTTTCAAGTCATAAAGCTTTGAACTCCTGGCAGGTTGTCGGCTGGGACCCTGGATGTTTATCAAGAACTTCCTTGAGACAGGAGGAAAGACTCCATGACCGCCTGGCCCCCTGGCGTGTCCCCTTGGAAGAGCTGGCCCCTAGCCAGGACCTGAGAACCTCAAGAAATGAGTTTGTGAGTTGTCTGTGTGTGGGAATAGTCGATATCTAGCTCAATACAAAGTTAAAAAAATCAAAAGTGGCCATAGGAAGCCAGGTGACGGTTTGTTCTGACTCCATGGCGTGTAGATTGGCATTCGTGTTTATTTGGGGGTGACCAGATGTTATTTTTCTTTGCTGCCTCGTAGCTTCATGTGAGGGGGCAGGGATGGCTCCCCTTCTGCATCTCACCTGTTCATTACCAATGACGCAAAACAAGCAGGCATGTTCCTCCTCATTCACTCATTTCAGCAGGCTCTTTGAACTGGGAGGTCACCCACCTCGACTTTTTCGGAGCATGTCCAGGGCCTTCTAATGGACCTGGTTCTCCCCGGGGAACCTTCTGGTTGGATGTCAGAAATATTTCCGAGCTCTCTCCTGCTTTCTACAGAGAACACCTGGGCCTCTACTTAACGTCTTCTTGTATTCCTGCAATACTAAAATGACTTCTCAACTCTCGCCTGGCCAGCTCTCCCCCAACATCTATACTATTCTCTCCCAACTCGCTACACTCCGGCCACAGGCCACAGCAGCTTCAGTTAGGGTTTCTCATTCATGCTGAACTTGTGCCCCCACCCCCAGATCTTTGTGCTGGCTCTCCCTGGGCCTGCGACAGCCTTCCACTCTCTACAGCTCTCTCTCATCATGAGGGCTCAGCGTAGACGCCATCTCCTCAGACACCTGTCCCTATAAAGCAGATACAACCCCAGAAAATCTCCAGCATATCACTCTATAACACTTACTGTAACCTGCAAGTGTATTGTTTATGTAATTGTATTTATTGTCTGGGTCCCCACTAGAACATGGGCTCTGGGAGGACACTCTGTCAGATGTCCCAAAGCCACCCTGTGAGTTCATATTTCCCCGCCCTGTGAATGGGCAAGAGATTACTGAAATGTTTTGGCTGCTAGAATATCTTCGATGTTGGACCAGCCCTCAGTTAGATGCCCAGAGGAGCGGGGCAGAATTTTCCAGGTGAAGCGCCGGTACTTATAAACTCAGTGTACTCTCATTAATGCAGGTGCTCAATGTATAGATATTGAACAAATAAGCGAGTCGGGATCAATGTGGCCTTCTTTGCTACAGCATTGGACAAAAAGAGAGACACCAGGAGATATAGCAGAAGAAACCACCGTCGTCTTTGCCCAATAGCACCGCAGGTTGCTGATCTTCCCCAATAGGAAAAGGAGCGTGGAGTTTCCAAACCAGCTCGAACAAGCAGAAATCAATCACAGCCAGGCCCCTTACAATCCCGGAGAAGAAGCCTTTACAACCATAAGGCTTATTTACCCACATTCCTGGTAGATAGAGGAGAAATAAATTCTAGTGTATTCTGCAGCTGACCTGATGATGCACCCACACAAAATTTTATTTTATCACGTTACAACTAAATACAAGGAAACACAGGTTCTAATTTATAGACATCCTGGCATTTCTTTAGAATTGGATGGACGTAGTTCAGAATCTGATGTTATAATAATAAAAAGAAATACCTGTGCTTCTTTTTGAGGGACTTATAGAAAGATGGCTTTGAAAAATACTCTTAAATAGTAGATGATATCTAAAAGTGATTCCTTTTTTTAGGTGTTATAGTTTTTTGTATTATGATTACATATTTTTAAGGTAAGTCCTTATCTTTGAAAGACACATACCAAAATATTCACAGATAAAATAAAATGAGGTCTGAGATTTGCTTCAATATAATACCAGACCCTGCCATTTTGCTCCGTGGTTAGAGCATCGGCCCTCAGACCGAAGGGTCTCAGGTTCGATTCCCCATCAAGGGCCTGTATCTGGGTTGCAGGTTCCACCCCTGGCCCTGGTTGGGGTCGTGCGGGAGGCAACCAATCAATGTGTCTTTCTCTCACATCGATGTTTCTCTCTCTCCCCACACCCCTCCTTTCCACTCTATCTAAAAATCAACAGAAAAATATCCTTGGGTGAGGATTAACAAAAAAAAAAAAGTAAAAAATAAAAAATAAGAATAATACCAGAGGAACGAAAGTGGGTGGGAAAACAGACAAAGCAGAGCCGGCCATGAGCTGTAACTGTTGAAGCTGGGTGAAGGGCCCATGGAAGGTCATTGACGATGTGTTCTACTTTGTCTATGTTTGACATTTCCCCTCATAAAACGACTTTTTTAAAAAGCTGTTCAAGACAAGTCCTTTTCCCTCATGAAATGAAAGCGGAAGTTACCTGAAGGTGCAGGTGTCGCCTTTCCAGTCCTGCAGCGGGTGCTCCTGGATGATGTCCTGCGCGAGCGGCGAGCTCTGCCGTGGGGATTTGCAATGGGGAAGGGTACCCATGTGACTGACGTTCTCGCAGGACCGAATGGGAGGAGGGCCTTTCTTCTTCCGTGGAAGGGTGCCGTGTATAGACACGTCCTGATAGGCATCTGTGCGATGATCGACGAGAGGTGACTTGCTGCTCAGAAGGTCCATGGACGAGGCCAGGGGGAGCTGGTGATTCACCGACATGTTTCTGGGAAGGCTTGCAAATTTCCCCGCAGCCATGCTCCTCAGCTCTGCAGGGGAAGGCAAGGCATGAAGGCGTAAATCTCCGATCAGCACAAGACCTGCCTTCCCACTTACGAAAGGAAATGGAAACATACTGCCAAACGAGAGAAAATGTTCTCAGCGTTAAAAGACAAACACTGAATGGCATCACTAGTGAAATTTAATACAAACAGGAAGTTTACTCATGTCCTTTTTTGATATCACAGAGGAATTCTCCTGGGGTGGCAGCCGGTCTGCCCGTGGCAAAGGGCAAACACACTTCAGAGACTTCGCAGGCACGTGAGCCGTTTTATTATTTCAGGTGACTGAGCTGATGGGAACGCATGCCTCACGAAGAGATTACTGGAAGGGCTCAAGGTTTCAGTAACAAGTGCAGTAGAGAAAATATGTAAATATGTCAGACGATTAGTTCGCGCTCTTCTACCACCCTGCACACGATAAGCACAGGCAGGGTCACTGGATCCCTTGGCTGCTGGAACTCCTTCGGTGACAGACGCACAGCAACGGGAAGTTTTTCCGTCAGTGACCTGGTGCTTATAAATCAATGTGCCTGGCCGGCGTGGCTCAGTGGATCGAGCATCCTGCCACGGACTGAGGGGTCCTGGTTTGATTCCAGGTCAGGGCACATGCCCGGTTGCAGGCTCAATCCCCAGTGTGGGACATGCAGGAGGCAGCTGATCGATGTTTCTATCTCTCTCTCTAAAAAAAATCAATAAAAATATATTTTAAAAAATCAATGTGCTCCAGCTAATGAAGACTGGCCAGAGGGTCGGGAGGTGGCCACTCCTCTATACATCAGTGGGCTCAGCTGCAGAAGGAAGTCACTGAGGTGGGGGCTCCATGCACACTGCTTCCCAGAGAGAGGGGTCAGGAACTGGCCTGCCACCGGCAGGGTTAGCGGTGTGCACGGGTGTCTGCGCAGTCAGGCGAGAGTGGGAAAGGAAGAGAAAAAGAAAAGAAAAAGGGGGTATGGAAAGAACAGGAAAATGACACCTGAGGTTATATGCAAAAGCAGCCCCAACAACTGTTCTCACCTTTGACCACAAGTAAAAATGTTCACCCTGAGAGAGTCAGCACCCCAACACCCCCAAACAAACGATGGTTCTGACCTAAGCCAAATGATAGGACATTTTTAAGGCCAACATTTGAGGAAAAGAAACACTAGGCTGAATAAAAATTAGGGCTAGTCCCTGGTGACACGGGACCAGGACAGGTCCCGCTAGTCCTGCTCTGAGACTGGCTCCGCACAGCTGGTCAGCAGAACCGCCCTTTGCTCTGCAGTCTGCTCTCACCGCCGGCAGCCCATTCCACAGACAGCTCTTCCCACCGCAAAGAAGACGCCTCTGAGTGACCATCAGCCCCTGACAGAACCTCTGCACAGTCTGCTCCACAAGGAATGGGGGTTGGGACACGGCTAGAAGACCATCAGGAACACAGCCCTCCAGAACCTCGCAGTGCAAGCGGAAGGACCAGGACAAAGGCGGCAGAATGTGCAAGGAAAACAACTGACCGCAAAAACACAGGACCCACTGCTTCCACACGCAACAGAGCAACACTCGAGGCTGGGGGCTGGGTGGAAGGAGACCCTTGCTCAATGTGTATAATCCTAACCCTGTCCTCAGTGCCCTGCCAAACCTGGTAATTCTGGGGCTTGTCTGCTCCATGTCTAACTGGGACCACACAGAAGGCTGGCTCACAGCGGGTGCAGAATAGAACGATGTGGGCCCTTCCTGGGGGGGGAGGGGAGGGGAGCACTCGTGGGCTGATCGGTGCCTGGCACACTATCAGCACTTGCTCAACATTAATCATTACTATTAAAAAAGAAACCAAACTCCCTAGCCCTCCCTGCCTGACCACCAGTGATGTAAGCTGACTAGGATTCCCTCATCCTACACACACACACACACACACAGGCATGCATGCACGCACGCACACACAGCTGTGAACTCTCACCTGTCTAAGCTATCAGCATTTTTTCTCTAGACAGGCCTGGATCATGTCTTGTGGGGAGGCCCCGAGCACCGCACGGCCGCTCTCGGTGTACAAAGGGCCACACTGTCGATCAGCTCTATTTCCAGGCCAGTATGATGTGCAAAAGCTACCCTGCTCCATGTTTCCCACAGCCTGTTTCCTCTCCGCCTACCCGAGACCCCTCCAGATTTCAAGATTGAGCCCAAGTGTTCTAGAATGCACCCCATCTCCATGCATTTTTGGCTGCAGAGGGATATGAACACCTGCCCTTTCTACTTCCAATTCAACCAACATTTAAGTGCCTACTCTTTAGAAGATACTCAGAGAAACAGAGTCCTAAGCCCAAACCCTGACTATGCACTCTGAGCGGGAATACTATAGGGACCATCAACAGGGACCCATCAATAGGGGCCCTTAACAAGCTGGAGGAAAGATTAATTTTTTAATTAAATTTATTGGTGTGACATTGGTTAACAAAATTATACAGGTTTCAAGTGTACATTTCTATGACACGTCATCTGTATATTACATTGTTTACCACCCTAAGTCAAATCTCCCGTCACCGTATATTTGACCCCCTTTACATGTTACTATTCCCCCACACCCCTTTCCGCTGGTAACCACCATACTGTTGTCTGTGTCACTGGGTTTTTGTTTGTTTGTCCTGTGTGTTCATTTGTTGCTTTCTGTTTTATATCCCACATGAGTGAAATCATACGGAGAACAATTCATTTTGACAAAAGGATTCAAGGAGGATCTCAGAGAGGGCCTCACTGGAGAGGAAGGCTTTTGAAAGGTGGAAAACTGTAAGGAAAGCCTTCCCGGGGGATGCTGTAGCGGCAGAAGTGTAAAGGCAGAAGTGCCCCGCGGGCTCAGGAAACTGCAAGTCGTGTTGAGGCTGAGTGAGAGGTCACGACGCATCTTCTGGACTAGAGTAAGCACAGCTTAGGCCCAGGTTTTGAAGTCTGAAGGGTTATGTCAAGGTGTTTGGACTTGTAAGTGCTGGGGAAGACCTGGAAGGGAAGGACAGATTCCAGTCTGTGCTCTGGTAGGTATGCTGGTAATGCTGGAGGGGAGAGAGGCGGGCAGAGGTCAGTTCGGCTGAAGGCAACAAGCGAGCAAGGGACAATGAAGAACTTGCTCTGGGGCAGTGGCGAGGAGAAGGAAAAGGAGGGATAGAGCGAAGAGCTGGGAGGTCAAGGCCTCTGGCTGGGAGGACGGAGGTCAAGGCCTCTGGCTGGGAGGACGGAGGTCAAGGCCTCTGGCTGGGAGGACGGAGGTCAAGGCCTCTGGCTGGGAGGACGGAGGCCAACACACGAAGCAGTGCAAGGAGGAGGCCCCTACAGGAACGTGGGCTACAGGCTCACCCCCGGAGCTGTTCTGTGAGGTACCAGTAGGACAGTTCAGTCTAGGTTAGATACTGGTGTGCGCAGGATAGGAGGTCGATTTTTAAGAGTCATCAACATAAAGGGAATATTTAAACCAGGGAGTAGATTCCCCAGTTTGTTATTATGATGTGAAAGTACCTCTTACACTGTCAGAAACCATACAATATCCACGAATTACATCCCTACTCTCCCTCGCTGTGGTTGCTCCAGGCCTACAAGGACCAAAGCAAGGAATGAGTTCTGAACATTTAAAGTGGTGGTTCTTAACCCAACTGCACATTAAGAAGCCTCCAGAAAGCTTTTATAATCTCGACACCTGAGCTATGACCCAGACCAATGAAATCGGAATCTCGGTGGGTAGGCCCCTGGCGGCAGTCAGTCTGTTTCAGGTTCCCCAGTATTGTCCAAAGTGGAGGCAGTGTTGACAACCACGGGGTAAGCAAGCAACTTACACCCAGATTTGTTTACCTGGGTAACAGAACCGAATGACAATGAGCAAGTGTCAGTCAGTCAATAGAAGCTTTCATTCACTCTTCTATTCAACACTCATTGAAGGAGGGTTCTCCTATGTGGCTAGCACTGTGCCAGGCGTGGACACAGTGTCAGACAACTATCCTCGTGAGGTTACTACTCTGTGGAAGAAGAAGACAGTAAGTAATGACCATTGTTGGTGATTCCCAGTGCTACGGGGGCACACGGAGTGGCGCCCACGGTCTAGCGGCCCTGGAAAGGCTTCCCTGAGGGAAGGATGCTGACCTGAAGGATGCGACAAAGAATTTAACAACTGGAAGGAGGAGATCATCCAAGTTGAAGTTTCCTGCGAGTTCTCAGCCGCAGACAAATTGAAAAATCACAGGCCAGGCTCTCCTTAACAACTCCCTGCCTCTACATTGGAACTCTTCCCTATTAAAATACAGCGTGTCCTGTGTCTAGTCACTTGGAAAGACTGGCGCAACCCTGGGCCCTGTGCCAACCTTGAATCAGTCCAATGGTGGGGGAGGTGGGCCCGGCCCAGAGACATGACCTCAAAAATAAAACAAACTAAAAGTGGAGGAGGGGATGGTAGGGGGGAACCACACAGGTGGAAGAAGCTCATTTGCAACCTGTGGGTTGCTCTATTTACTACTTGAGCCTTTTTTACTCTTAATTTTTCCAGACTTCAGGATCCCAGGGGAAAATCCAAAGGATGGAAGTGCACAGTGTATAGTTTGAATCTAGGTTCAAGGTAAGTACTTTCCATTTTGACAGAGAAGCCACTTATCACATTTGACCACTAGGCAGAATCTCAGTGTGTTATATATAGTGGGATCTCAGAGAATCAAGCCCCTTACTTTTTTGCCAAATAAGAAAATATTCGCCCTGGCTGGTTTGGCTCAGCGGTTAGAGGGTCAGCCTGTGGTCCAGAGAGTCCCAGGTTCGGTTCCTGCTAAGGGCATGTACCTCGGTTGCAGTTTGTCCCCGGCCCTGGCTGGGTCATGCAGGAGGCAGCCACTCGATGTGTCCCTTTCACGTGGATGTTTCTCTCTCTCTTTCTCTTCCTCTTTCTCCCTCCCACTCTATCTAAAAAAAGAAAAGAAAAGAAATACTCATTCATTCAATATATATTCCCTGAAGGTTTACAATGTACCAAGGCTAAGGATATAATACACTAGACAAGGTCCTGCTCTTACAGAGCATACACTGTGATGGAGGAGTCCAACCAACATAGACAAGAAAAACAACTAGGTCATATCCCAGTCATAAGGGCACTAAAGAACACAAAACAGGACGACATGATAGAATACACGGGCTGGGGCTGGATGGCTGATTTAGATTAGGGTGGTCTGGGAAGGCCTCTCTGCAGAGGAAATAATGACGAGACCTGGAAAAAGAGAGAAGGAGCCAATCAAGAGAAGATTAGAATGGAGTTCCAGGCGGAGGAGTCTGCAAATGAGACGGCCTGAGGTGGGAAGGCGTGGTTGGAAGAGCGGTGAGGAGACTACAGCCAAGTCTCCAGTCTCTGGCTCCCATGTTTCCCCGCTTGGAGACGTTTCTGTCTCAATGTTTCTAGTCATATGTACTTCTTATATACCATTTGATTTGTAAAAATCAAACATGGTCTGACCCAGAACTTAGGCTGGCTTTGGCGTCACTTAGAGGTTCAAATCCCTACTCTGCCATTGACTTACCAGTTGTACGGCCTAGGACAAGCTACTCCACCTCTGACAGTTTCTCATTTGTAAACATGGATTAACAATACCTGTGTCGTGGGGTTGTTGCAAACAGTAAATGTGATCGTGTATGGAAAGCCCCTGACATATAGCAAGCACTCAATAAAAAGCAGGGCAGGGACATGTTTGTCTTACATGTCATTGTATCCCTAGTACATGAGAGTTCACAAATGAAGTCACTGCTTCTGGGGAAGACTGGCCAGGAAGGATAAGGAGGAAAATCTTTTAACATAAAGCAGTAGATGTAAACATACCAAACCAAGTAGGACGTAGACACACATACATAGGCGCACAAAGTGAGAATGTATGCGATCTTTAAAAGAAAAACTAGTGTGAGACTTTGGCCACCAGACTTCACCTCTCTCCACTGCGCAGGTAAACAGTGTCCTCAGTCTAATACCAGATCTTGAAATATTTAGTCATGCATTATATAATGACGTTTCAGTCAACGATGGACCACATACATGACAGTGCTTCCATAATATTATAATGAAGCTAAAATATTCCTGTCACCTAGTGATGTCATAGCCATCTTTTTTTTTTTAATCCCTACTAGAAGATATTTTCTCCATTGTATTTTTCAAGAGGGTGAAAAGGGGGGGGGAGGGGTGAGGAGGAGAGAGAGAGAGACATCAATGTGAAAGAGACATATCAATGGGTTGCCTCCCTGGCTCTGGACCTAATCTGCAACCCAGGTACATGCCCTTGACAGGGAATCAAACCCACTACCCTTCAGTGCGTGGGAGGATGCTCTAACCACTTAGAACACCAGCCAGGGTGATGTTGTAGCCATTGTAATACAACACGTCACTTGTATATCTGCAGTGATGCTGGTGTAAACAAACCTACTGTGCAGCCAGTCATATAAGAGTATACCACATACAATTATGTGTTCTAATTTTAAGGTTTACCCCTTCTACTAACTGAAAAGGTCAATTTACTGTAAAGCAGTATACCATGTTACACCAGCAGCGGCCTCACACATCTTGTGTTTACTCTGTCTCTTGGTTATAGCATTTTCTTTGGTGCTTGATTTAATCTCATGTTGTTTTATAAATTTAGTGTGGCCGAGGTATACAGTGTTTATAAAGTCTACAGTAGTGGACAGTAAGTTCCTAGGCCTTCACAGTCATTCATCTGTCACTCACCCAATCACCCAGAGCAACTTCCAGTTCTACAAGCTCCCTTCATAGTAAGTGACCTCTACAGGTATACTCCATTTTTATCTTTTATACTATATTTTTACTGTACCTTTCCCGTGTTTATTTATGTTTAGATACATAAATGCTTACCATTGTGTTACAATTGCCTACAATATTCAGTGCAGTAACATGCTGTCTGGGTTCATAGCCTAGAAGCAATGGGCTATCCCATATAGCCAAGGTGTGCAGTAGGCTATACCATATTGGTTTGTGTAAGTGCATTATATGATGTTCCCACAATAACAAAATCACCTAACAACGCATTTCCCAGAACGCATCCCTGTCATTAAGTGGTGCATGACTGACGATACAAAGGTCAAAGCTCCTGATATGAAAATGAGACCCATGTGAACTTTCAAGGAGCTGACATCTCAGCGGGGACTAGAGCAAGCCTGACAAGCTCCCAACCTGTGTGCTGCCTTCCAGACTCTGTGGCTGTGCTTTGAAACACCTGTGAACAGCAAGCAGCCTGACTCACTCAGTTTACCAAGATGTGTCCAAGAAACTCATGGTCACATGGAAATCAAGGCAGAGAGAAGTAGTCCACTTACTCGGATTCTTCTATTTTACTTCTGATATAGGATATTTCCAAGTCAAACTCATAAATGGTCCTGAGAAGTGGGCTTTAAGACTTTTCTATATTTTAAACTCTGGAAATGTAACTGCCTCTGCTGCTCCATTATTACCTTGGCAGAGAATTTACAATTTGGATATATACTTTTATGTCTCCTTTGCAGACAGAGTCTGACAAGGCGAGAAGATAGAACAACTGTATATATAAAATTGGCTTATCCACTTAAAGAGAAGTTTGGCTTGGATTTAAAAAATTGAGAGAATCCCTTTATTTTTGAAGTAAACTCAATGAAGTCTAGCCAAATGGATGAAGTATGAATAATTCTTCCCTGGATTGTATTTCAAGCACCACAGCACTGGATTTACATGATAAGGTTCTTAGGATTAGCATTGGACAAGCAGTCCTTTCTATATGAATAGGGGAGATGGAGATCGTGGTTAGTCATCCTGGAAATGTCAGGCTTAGCGGCAGTTCAGACAAAGTTGGGGTGGGGGTGGGGTGAAGGAGCCCTTGGCATGGCACGCCGTTTACATTATATACCTTAACGTCCCTTTGCACACCCGCGTCCAACCGCGTGCTCTGTGGCTTTCCCTTGATCTACTGGGGAGCCCCTGCCCACTTCGGACCCGGTCTGCTGAGCCCAGCCCCCGCCCCAAGGCCCTCCCCCCTCCTCCCGGACCTCGCCCCAGTCCTTGGCAACACGCGGAGAGATGATCCCCTCTCAAACTGACCTTCCCTCCGCCCAAGTATTTTCCTTGAAGAGATCCGCGCAGCCTTGGAAGATAAGAGTCAAGGTTTAAACGAATCTCGGTATGCCTGGCTCATGTTCTATCTTTAGGCGAAAGCAGACATGAAGTGAGGCAACGGGTCCTGCCCCTTCACATCTTGCTTCAAGCGAGTTAACAACCCAAAACAGACTCTTCCACCCTCAAATCCGCGGTGATTCCCACGGAACACGCGCCTCCGAGCTCAGTCTCTCCCAGCCAGTGGCTACACCTGATCCAACTTGCAAAGCGGTGGCAGCGTCAGGAAAGACGGTCTGAGGATCGGAAGCTCCTTCCTGTCGCACTCGCCGCCTGTCCCTCCCTTCCCTGCTTCACCTCCCCTCCCCTCTTCTCTCCGACGCAGAAGGAGCCACACAACCGACTATTCATTCTTTCTCAACAAAGGGAGAGAGGGAGGGAGATGTTGTCAACAGTTACCCGGCCGGCTCCTTCGCTTTCTCTGCAAACTTGCCAAGAGATTAGTGGAGAAACTCGCCTGCTCCCAGCCAGAGCTCCCAGCGGAGCCCGCTGGCCCCCGCGCCCTGCTGGCCCCCGCGCCCCCTGGCCCCGCGCCCCTGGTCCCCGCGCCCCCTGGCCCCGCGCCCCTGGCCCCCGCGCCCCTAGTCCCCGCGTCCCCTGGTCCCCGCGGGCCTCAGGGCGGACGGCCGAGCAGCCTGGGAGGCTTGGGTTCAGGACCCCGGCGCCGGGAAGATGCCCTTCGAGAGGAAGGGGCAGAGATGCTCGCTGCAAGTCCGCGGGCGCCTCCGCCGCGGGCCACGTCTGGGGAATCCCAGTGGGTTCAGAGGTTCCCGAGGGCACAAGTCCCGTCCCCACTTCAGCCACTCCCGACCCCTAACGCCAACTCAGCTCAGGGGCCGGGGGTGGGAGCCCGGCTCTACTTTCCCTGTTGCCTACACTGGCTCCAACAAACTTCCCAGCCCGTCCTCCTTGGGAGGGAGAAGCCGAGGCACCCCGGGAGAGCGGCACCCCCGCGGGACGCGGGACGCGGAACGCGCGGCGCACACTCACCTCCGCGCGCGGCGCTCGGGGCCCCGGTCTCCGGCGGGGGCTCAGAGGCTCCGCACCGCGGGCTCCGCGCCACGGCTGCTCCGGGAGGAAGGGTCGCTCATGGTCCGCGCGGCGCGCCCGTGCGCCCGGCGCTCGGCTCCAGCTCCGGCCCCGGCAGCTGCAGGCGCCGCTCTGAGCCGGCGGCGCGCACTCTGGCCCTCAGCTGGTGATTTGAGGCTTCGCGGCCCCACCCCGGCGAGCCGATCCGCGTGGCCTGGCCCCTGGCGGAACCCCCTGCGGCATTTACGTGCGGCGACCTCGCCTGCACTGCTCTGCCCGGATTTTAGAGTTGAACTGTCTTTCGTATCTCCTCCGAAAGACAGCCCTCAAGTGTAGCTAGACCACTTCCTCAAGGTACCCCTCCGGAGAGGCAACCCCGCCCAATTCACTCCCCCCCCCTTCCCGGCGTTATTTAATTACCCAGCAGATCTGCTTTGTTCGACTGCAGACACCTGGCTGGCTTTCAGTTTAAAGGCCTTTGATGGGATAAAGATTCAGGTAACCACAAATAACCAAGCCAGGAGAACAGACCAATCCATCACACCCGCCTGGAAATAGTGAAAGCAAAGTGGGAGGTAAAAGTGGCTCTTCAGTACTAGATGTCTCGGTGGGATGAAAAAGTACAGCCAACTGGAGGACTAACATATCAGACACCAACACCTATTGTAAAGCTATAGAAATAGTAACTGGCAAAAAGGATATACGAACTGACCAATAGAATAGAGAGTGCAGAAACAGATACATTTTGTGGTATTTGATTTATGTCAAAGATGCTGCAGTGATGCATTGGGAAAGGATGGTCTGTCTTTTCAGTAAATGATGCTGGACCAACTGAACACCCACATGGAGGGGAAAAAAAGAACCTTGACCCCTGCCTGGTACCATACCAAAAATCGATTCCAGATGAATTTCAAATCTACATGTAAAAGGTAAAACAATAAAACTATCTAAAGTAAATATAAAAAATATCTTCAAGACCTTGAAGTAGGCAAATACTTTTTAAACTCCTATAGTACTAACTATAAAGGAAAAAAAAACAGATCATTGAACAACATTAAGAACTACTAATCAAGACACCATCAGTGAAAAGGCAAGCCACAGAGAAAAGATAATTGCAACACATATATCCAAAATAGGACTTGTATGCAGAATATATAAAGGACACTTACAAATCAGCAAGAACAAGGCAGAAAATTGCATTGAAAATAGAATATCTCAACAGGCATTTCTCAAGAGGGAATAAATAGGCATTTCTCAAAAAAGCCAACAAACATATGAAAAAAGTTCTCAATTAGTAATCATCCCAGAAATGCAAATTGAAGTTACAATGTAATCTCACTTCACACCCATCAGAATGGCTAAAATTTAGAGAACTTGTATAATACTTTAGAAACCTGTTTAGCATTATCTACTAAAGGTAATTAACAGGTAGCATGTGACTTTGTAGTAGCAATTCCACCCCTAGGTATATACCCAATAGAGATGTATGCACATATTCTTCAAAAACATGTTCAAACATGTTTATAGCACCTCTCTTTATAACAGCTCCAAAGAAACAACCCAAATGTCCATCTATGGAAGAGTAATAAATCTTGTGGACTACTATACAGTAATAAGAATGAATGAACTGCCCTGGCCGGTTTGGCTCAGCGGTTAGAGCGTCGGCCTGCGGTCCTGAGAGACCCAGGTTCGGTTCCCGCTAAGGGCGCGTGCCTCGGTTGCAGTTTGTCCCCGGCCCTGGTCGGTTGTGCGGATGGCAGCCACTCGATGTGTTCCTTTCACATCGATGTTTCTCTCTCTCTCTCTGTTCCTCTCTCTCCCTCCCACTCTATCTGAACAAAAAATGGAAAAATGTCCTCGGGTGAGGATAAAAAAAAAAAAAAAAAAAAAAAAAGAATGAATGAACTACATCCACACTCAACACGATGCACGACTCACAAATATGATGAGGGAAAGAAGTTGGACACAAATGGGTACAAATCTGTGATATTAAAGGTGAAGATAGTGATTATATTGAAGGGTGGATTTTTATGGAAAGGGAACCCAGAGAGGGTTCTGGGTACTGGTACTACAGATGTACAGAGATATTGTGGGTTTAGTTCCAGACTACTGCAATAAAGTGAGTATCACAATAAAGTGAGTCATAATCTTTTTGGGTGGACTTTTGGGTGGAGGGTCTTGCCTTTGACTTGTAAAAAAAAGGACATATGCCCATCCAGTGTGGCTTAGTGGTTGAGCATTGACCCATGCACCAAGAGGTCGCTGATTCGATTCCCGGTCAGGGCACATGCCCAGGTTGTGGGCCCAATCCCCAGTGGGGGCATGCAGGACGCAGCCAATCGATGTTCTCTCTCATCGATGTTTCTATCTTTCTCTCCCTCTCCCTTCCTCTCTCTCTAAAAATCAATAAAGAGAAAAAAGTTCTTTTTTAAAGGGACATCTGTGAAGTGCAATGAAATGAGGCATGCCTGTGTTATATTTCTTGATCCTGGTGCTGGTTACATAGAAGTGTCCTATTTTATAAAAAATTAACTATTTTTCACTTTATAAAAAATTAATTGGTTTGTTCACCTCTCTGCATGTATGTTTTACTTCAATAAAAATTGTGCTATGTCGAGTATATTTTATATCATTTTCATTCCCTGAGAAAAAGCTACTGGCAAGTCTGCAAGCTTCTAGTGTAGCATCCTTAAGAATGATTTTCTAGCCCTGGCTGGTTTGGCTCAGCGGTTAGAGCATCGGCCTGCGGTCCGTAGAGACCCGGGTTCGGTTCCCGCTAGGGGCATGTGCCTCGGTTGCAGTTTGTCCCCGGCCCTGGTTGGTCGTGCAGGTGGCAGCCACTCGATGTGTCCCTTTCACATCGATGTTTCTCTCTCTCTCTCTTCCTCTCTCCCCCTCCCACTCTATCTGTGCAAAAAATGGAAAAATGTCCTCGGGTGAGGATAAAAAAAAAAAAAAAAAGAATGATTTTCTAGCCCTGGCCAGTTTCGCTCAGTGGTTAGAGCATTGGCCTGCGGTCTAGAGAGACCTGGGTTCGGTTCCCGCTAAGGGCATGTACCTTGGTTGCAGTTTGTCCCCAGCCCTGGTTGGGTTGTGCGGGTGGCAGCCACTCGATGTGTCTCTTTTACGTCGATGTTTCTCTCTCTCACTCTTTCTCTCTCTCTCCCTCCCTCCAACTCTATCTGAGCAAAAAAAGAAAAAATGTCCTCGGGTGAGGATTAAAAAAAAAAGAATGAGTTTCTACATTTTCTTTATGAGTATTATTGTAGCTTGGCTTTTATCTACCCTACCTCATTAGAAGCACAAACTTTTCATTTTTGTTGGATTTTCCCAAAGTGCTTAGTGCAGTAAATGTCAAACAGACCAGCTGGTGTATTTCTAAACCAAATTGTCAGAAATGCATTTACTGACTTTCTACTGCTCTGGAGTGTCACTGATAACAGTAGTAAAACTTACTTTGTTTGTTCTTGGTCTTCAAAATTCCCTGATGCACCCACTGCATGGTGTATCGTGGGGAGGTAGCAGTAAAGAAAGACCAGGATACAACTCACACCTAGAGAGACCTTGGACTAGTCACTGTTCCTTTCAAGTCCCTCCATCTCCTCATGAGTGAGTGGGTGAATAAATGTGAGGTGGCATGAAAATGATGGATATGAAAGTGCCTAGCACATAGTAGTTACCACTAACTATTACTGGAGTTGATGACACCGTCCATCATTTGTCTTTACAATAGCCCTGGGAGATAAGAAGCATCTTGATGTCCATTTCTGTGGGAGAAAACAGACTCAGAAAGGTTAATTAACTTCAACCATAAATCCATTCAATGAATATTTTTTGCATAATTCCTATATGCCAAGACCTATAGCTAGTGAGAAGCAGAGTCAGAATTTGAGTCAGGTACTTTCACTTCAAGTTCAGAATCAAGTATTTTAACTTCAAGGTCAATGGTCTTTTCACCACACTACAACTACTTTCACATTTGCTTTCCCAGTGCCCAGCACATGATAGGTGCCCAAGACATTAATAGGAGTATTTTAATATAATCTTTTGATTAGGGAATATTCACATGGTTCACAAATTGAAATGTAAATGTAATCATGTAACAGTAAAAAGTTCCCTTCTTAGACTCTGTCTCCCATCTGCCCAGTCCCCTTCCCACTATAGG
Organism: Molossus molossus; assembly: GCF_014108415.1. Classification (NCBI taxonomy): domain Eukaryota; kingdom Metazoa; phylum Chordata; class Mammalia; order Chiroptera; family Molossidae; genus Molossus; species Molossus molossus. Next base: position 29,998,490 of record NW_023425347.1, on the reverse strand, counting down.
TAACAACTGCTATTAATATTGTGTATGCCTATCAGTTTTTCTATCTATATGTGTGTTACCCCCCACCCCACACAGAAAGTAATATACTATACCTACAGTTATACACTTTGCTTTTTTTTTTTTTTTTTCACTTAACAGTATATTTTGGTGATTTTCTCATATTAAAGGCATGCTATTCCTTTGAAGAGATGTGCCATCAATGTTTTGTCATTGTCCTGTTGATGGACATTTAAGTTGTTTTCAGTCCTTTCCTACTACAGACAATACTGCAGTGAATAACTTTGTACATATTACATTGGTGTGTGCAAGTATATCTGTAAAAAATTTTCCAGAGGTAAAATCGTTGGGTCGAAGGGTATATACTTTTGAAAATTTTAATATATAATGCCAAATTGCCTTCTATAGGGATTGTATCAATTTTTACTCCCCAGCAATATAAGAAAATGCCTATTTCCTCACAGCCTGGCCAGAACGTACTATGAAACATTTGATTTTTTGTCAATCTGGTAAGGAAAATACATTTTAGTGCAATTTTAATTTGCATTTCTCTTATAATAAGTGAGACTGCTCATCTTTTCTTGTTCAGTAGCCATTTGCTTTTCCTTTTTGGAATTTGTACTTCCATTTTTCTATCTACTTGTAGGTCTTTTTGCATCAACATTCTAGGACTTCCTTCTGTGTTAGGAAGCCCAGTTCTTGTGGTACGAGCTGCAAATAATTTTTTCAACCACAATATTAAAGAAAAGAGGTGATTTATGCAAAGCACGGTTATTTTAGGATGCTCATTCTGGAAGCCATGTAGAATGAACTAGAGAAGTGAGAGCCAAGGTAGGACACTGATTAGAGGGCCGTGGCAATTGTCACGTGACACGGCCGTGGCCTAGCTGGCAACAGCGAGAATGGAAGGACCCAAATGACCAGGTTATTACCAAGGACTAATTGGTAAGAGTTAATAATTAGCAATGATAACAATGACAATAACAGGAGCTACAACTGGTTTAGGAGTAAGAACAAGCCACATACTATGCTAAGTGTTTTATTAACTTGAAGCCATGAGTTGGTACTATTATTGCCCCCACTTTCCAAATGAGAAAAGTGGGTTTCAGCAGTTAGGGAACTTATCCAAATTCACACTAGATGTAAGTGGCAGGACCAAGGCTAACCCAGGCCTATGCGACCCCAGCTGCCCGGCAGGGTGAAGGAAGACGATCAAAGGTCTGCAGGCTAAGTGTCTGAGTAATGCCTGGCCTGGCGACAGATATAGAAGCCAGGGAACAGCTGCCTCGGACTGGAGAGCAACGAGCTCTTTAGGTACATTGAGCATTTTTCAAAGCCTTTCATGTATATAATTACTCTTCCCACAATATCTCTGTGAGTCGAAGGAGGTGATATATCCCCATTTTACTGATGAGAAGACTGAGCCACCATGAAATTAAATAACCAATCCCAGCTTAGAAGTCCTGTGCTCTGGGAAACCTTTCCTGAAACCCAGAATAGGTCACATACTTCAGTTATATGTGCCTTACAGCCTCTTTTCCTCCCTGAAGTGTGTCACAGTTCACAGTTACACATTTATAGCTGTTATTTCTGTTTAATATCAGTTGCTCTATAGAACCTAAGATCCATGTCTGGTTTTGCTTTTGTTGTGTTTCCATTTTGGGGCCTGGCACATGATTGGTAGTCACTGCACATTTTTTGAATGAATGAACTCCAGACTTCTAGACCCTTTGTCCTTTTATCTCTGTATTATATCACAGAGCTCCTTATAAGCTAAATAAATATAATGCCATGGATGTGGGCTGTGCTATAAACAATTTTAGGATTCAAATCTCTTCAAGTCTACAGCCAGCTTTCACATTAGTATTTAAACAGCAAAACCCTGGGCCCACTTTAGTCAAAGGGACATGTGAAAGGACAACTTGCCCTGGTCGGTTTGGCTCAGCAGTTAAAGCATCAGCCTGCGGTCCAGAGAGACCTGGGTTCGGTTCCCACTAAGGGCATGTACCTCGGTTGCAGTTTGTCCCCAGCCCTGGTTGGTCATGCAGGAGACAGCCATTCGATGTGTCCCTTTCACGTCAATGTTTCTCTTTCTCTCTCTCTTCCTCTCTCTCCCCCCCACTCTGTCTGAACAAAAAATGGAAAAATGTCCTCGGATGAGGATTAAAAAAAAGAGAGAGAGAGAGAGAGGACAACATAACCAGCGACATGGAGTTGATGACTTTTGGGCAGTGCTCAGGGAGCACTCAACCTCATTTAAATCTCCTCCTGCCACAAAGCAATTTGTTAAGTCCCACTCTGTAACATCACTAGTTAACAGGCGGCTGGAGCAGGCATTAGGCAAAATGCACTTTAAGCAAGAATAACTTTTCAAATTCCAGGTTTGCCCAGACCTAACTGGTAACAAGTAAGGAACAACAGGTGTTTAAACTATAATTGATGAAGACCAAACAGAAAATGTGAACTTGAACAATTGTAGACAGAGAGACTGAAAATTCCCTGGAGTTCATATGTAATAAACCACTGATACAAAAAGCTGGCACCTCCACTATGGACCATAGCAGCAAATGTGCAGTATTTTCAGGAGCCTTGCCCTCCGGGTGCCTTCCCCGTGAAGAGCTAGCCATGGGCCTGGTCACGGGAGTCCCCAGGCTACCAGCAGGGAAATCAACCCAACTTCCTAAAGGCCTATATGAGAGCTTTGGATGCACTGTCATATCAACTAGAGAAGTCATTGTAGGAGGGCTACAGCTGGGTAGATCCTCAGTAAATATTCACTGAGTGAATGAATGAGTGAGTGAGAAAGAGATGGCGTTCTTGACAACACAGGGTCACTTTCTACACAAGGTGCACCTCAACCTGATGGTCCACATTTGAACAACCCATTTCAGGACTTGCTTTTATCACCAAACTCTGGACCCTTGGTTCCCAGTCACTTCCTTAATCTGATGCATTATTCAGCCACTGGAAGGAAATACTCCAAAATGTCTCTGGATGGTAATGAAATTCCATATTATTTTCCTTTCATTATTTAGACAGTTCTTTTTCATTTTCTTCAGTAAGCATGTATTATTTCATTATTTAAAATGCCGCTTAAAAAACAAATTCACCGAGGCCCTACCATATGGAAAGCGTCACCAGCCCAAGAGATGAAGGCGAGCACGTCATCAGGAGCGTCCACCCTTGAGGAGAACACAACACAGGTACTGGCCGCAGCAGAGAAGGAAGAGATGGAAAGTATTGGGGGACAGACTATTGATGCTGTTGAAAATAAAGGAGAGGAAGGAGTTCTAGAAAAAAAACAATGCTTTACTATAGAAATGAAAAGAGAGAAAACAAATGTTTGTAAAACTGGCACAGTGGCCGCCTGCTGCCATCTTGAGTTAGGACAGGAAAGGGTCCGGTTTCGATGGCGCGGGCTGCCCCACAGCAGGTGGAGGGAACCACTCCAGCACTGTTCTGGTGCAGAAGAAGGAACCTGGACAGTTGGAGGAGCCAGGCCGACAAGAAAGCCCGCCTTGCTTGGATGTACTCATTCAGTCTGTGAGAGCAAAGGCAGCTTTCCAGACACCGGGCCTTCAGCCTGAGACAGTGATTCTCAACCGGTGTGCCGCAAGAGTTTTTAAAACGTGCAGTACCTGGCTCTTTAGTCTGGGCCACTGACCTCTTTTCCCTCAGATTGTCAAATTTAAAAAAATGGCAGCAGCCAACACAACAATAGCTGTCTGGTGTAAATGAATCAAAATTATACCTCTTTTTTTGTCAGATCGGCAGAAAACATAGTGTATGTTGACGTGCCTGAGAATTTTAGCAATCAGTCCATGTGGGCCATGAGATGAGAAAGGCTGAGAATCGCTGCTCTAAGAGAATGGTTTGTGAGATGTGGGTAGGGCTCCCCCACTGTCTTAAGAGTCTCCCTAGCAATGTTATCACTTAAACCTCCATCGTTAGCTGTTCATTCCTGTGTGAGCCATTGACCCCTCTAATAGGTCTCCTTTTTTTTTTTTTTTTTTTTTTTTGTAAAAACAATGTTAATCCTTAATGAATGACCAAATAGAACACTCGTTCTCAATGTGCCCTTTGCCCAGCAACTCTGCTTCCAGGAACCTTTCCTGCGGAAACACTCTCACCTGTGCACACTGAGCTATTCGTGGCAGCATTGTTCACAGTTTAAAAAAGTATTTATCTGCAGAGGGATGACCAAAGGAGAGATTAGAGCACAGCTGTACTATGGCACATGATGTAGCTAGTGAGAATGTCACACAGAAAGATATCTGTGAAACATTATTGAGTGAAAACAGCCAATTGCCCCATTAACGTAAAAATAACAAACATATCAGTGTGGGGTTATGAGCCGATGTACAAAATGTCTGCAAGAACTCCCTCCTATCACATTGTTGGGAGGTGAAATTGGCAAGTGAGCAGAGGGGACTTTGCTTTTCCCTGCATGTTATCCTAAACTGAATTTTTTCCAGTGAGCACCAGTTGCTTTCATAATTAAAGATAATGTACATAGCGCTTACTATGAGCTTTATGTATATTAACTCATTGAATTCCAATAATAATCCTACGAGGTGGCACTATTCTTATCCTCTTTTATAGATGAGGACGTGGCCCCTGCCCAGGTCACACAGTGATATGTAAAGGTGCTGAGCTTTGAGCACAGGTCGTGTCTCAGACCTCGTGTTCTTCTTAGTCATTAGGTCATAGTGCCTCAGAAAGATTGCCTGAATAAACAGCACTGCATTTAGATCAGACACACCTGCACTTGAATCTCGGTTTTTTTCCTAATTAGCTGAGTGCCTCTTAGCAAGCGTCTTACTCGTAGATCAGTTTCCTCTGCTGTAAAATGGGGATGACAGTCACGTGCCTTATGAGATTGTTGTGAGAACCACACAAAATGTGTTTGGTGCCAGGCACTGAGTGAGCACTTGATAATTACAGACTTTTTCTTCTATTGGGATTAAATGACCGGCCCTTTCATATTTACCACTTTAACTGGCCGTGTTCTCAGGTGTCTGCGTGGCAGCACCTGGTGCTCCCAGGGTAAGTGGAGGAGGAGGACTTGGAAATGAGGGGACATAGAAAATGCTGAAGTAACACTTCACCTCTTTCGCAGCTTTGCCTAAAGCTGGTCCACTCAAGAAACGAACTTGAATAGAGTTTATATGAGTTTTAAAATAAATCTGGGGTAAAATATCCCAGTTTTAGAATGAGGGTGTTAAGGTTCAGGGATATGTCCGAAGCCACTGAACCACTTAAACCACAGAGCCAGGACTGGATGTTCTCATTCCACACCCCACACTCTTTCCACGACACCCACTGCCTGAGTTGGGGTCGGGATATCAGGGTTGGAGGCGGTGACTGCAGCTGCTCAGAAGGAAGTGCTACAGAAATGTGACGAGTATGGTACCAACAGTGCCACCGGGGAAAATGTTCCATCAGTCACGTGTTGCTGTGTCTGAGTAATGACAACAGCCTCCTCCATAGTTCAGAGATACACTGATTCACTGACAAGTGTAACAGACCCCCTCCCTGTGGGGTCTATACAACCCAAGGTCAGATTACCCTGTCGCTTTCTCTCCAGCTGTTTGTGGTGTTTATCTTCACCACAGGCGTCACTCTGGGAAAAGGGCACAGCCATCCTGGAGGAGACAGGTGACCTGAGCAGGCCGGTGGCTGCAGGCAGGTGGTGGGAGGTGCAGAGTGGAGCCTTCTCACTGCCCTCGGCTCAGCAGCCTCTGGCCTCTGCCCGATCCTTCCTCCCTGACTCAAGAGCATGGGGGTCTGGCCAGAGCCAAGCAAGGCCTGTGTGTTTGTGAGGCTCCAACGGCGCCACCCACTCTTCAGGCTCAGTCCGTCGCTGCCAGGCGGGGTCATTACCCGTCTCTAGAGAGAAGAGGTAACAACTAGAGTGGGTCAGAAAGACCCAGAGTTCTCGGCCTTTTTTTCCAACAGGACACGAACGTTGTACAGCTCCCTCGCATGTGAGAGCCAGGGCTGTGCGACCCCGGGCACGAGAGGTGTGACCCCACCTTCTGATGGCTCAAATGTGGCTGACTATTAAAGCTGGGGTAACCCTGCTCTCCCTCCTTTGCTGTAGGCTTGAAACACGCCGCGATGAAAGTTAATAAAATCTTAAGTCGCCCTTTGGACTGCAAAGGCATGAAGTGATATTATTATAGAGAATCTTGTATCTGTCAGTTTATTTAAAAAAATAAATCATTTCCAATCTGTGATACTGCATTATCAGTAATGAAGTGCTTGCCACACACCTCGCCCCACATCCCCAGAGCAGCTGGAGCAGCAAGCTGGAGGGCTGGGTGACGTCATCAATTGGCCCTTAGCTTCACGCACTCATCTTCTCCCTCCCTCTCTCTCTCTCTCTCTCTCTCCCTCCCTCTCTCTCTCTCGCTCTCTCTCTCCCTCTCCCCCTCTCTCTCGCTCGCTCTCTCTCTCTTTTGATGAGTGTGTGCATTCCTTTTGGATGGTGACTATCTAGAACTCCTTCGGATGACCCTGTTCACAGTACCTAGGTTACCAAGTAGTAAGAACAGTCAAGCACCCTTAGAATTGGTACAGGTGTCTGCAGTGAGGGGCAGAGCACCAAAGATCCTTGGGAGGAAACACAGCCTAACTCTGAATAACAGCCATGTCTATCTGCACTGAACTAAGAGCTCTACACACATTGTCTCAAGTCATCCTTTTAGCAACCCAGAGTGGTGGAGGTTATTCAGCCCATTTCACAGATGAAAAAACAGAGGCAGAGTAGCCAGCCCACTTCACATAGCTACGATGTGGGGTCCCTCTGCTGAACTCCCCGACTGCTATCCCTCTCAGCATGCCCCGTCTCTCCGAGACAGCCGGAGAGTTCGGGTGGAATTGCTTGAGCAGGACAAGGAATGGCAAAGTGACTTAAAAGAAGCAAGCTAGCTGGGTTAGCTCCGTGCCTGGCATTCAATAGATATTTGTGAACTGGACTTTTGAAGGGAGTTTCAGACACAGGTGGAGGTGGTGGGCGTCTCAGGTGGTTGGAATCAGTCCGGGCCTCTGTGCATACTTGAATTTCCCCCACGGCAGGAAACCACACAGGCGGGCTCATAGGTATGAGCCGTGAGGTCCGAGCTCCCTGCCCCACTCAGGAGTATCTGCGAGTAGCAGCCTCGTCATCCCTGGGGGGCTTGTCAGAAATGCCCAACCTCGGCTCCACCCAGACTGAGTCAGACCCGAATTTTAACCAGCTTCCAGGTGACTCAGTGGAGAGGCCCTGCCCGGGCTCAGCAGCCCTCTGTCGAGGAAATGTGCCCGTCGTCATCCTCACTGGTCTGCGGGGAAAGTCCTCTTCCTGCTCTAGGCCTAAGCGGGGACCATCCGAAGGGGAGCGGGGGGCAGACAGCTTGGTTGTCAGCATTTCCAGGAAGTTCAAACCCCTCCGTGACCCCTGCTGCGTCAGGACTTCTGAACTTGAGGGTTAGAGTAGTGGCGTGGCCAGGCGGTGACAAATCTGCCACATGGAAGGAAACCAGTGAATAATTCTCAACATTCTGAAGTGAGTCATGCCGGCCTTTCTTGGGGACTGTGCTTCAGGTGGTTTCTGTTTAACTCAGAGGATGCAGTGAACACCTAGAGCGTGTCCCCCACAGACAAGGGGCGGGGGCAGCAGGTCAGCCGGGCCCTGGCCTGGAGGCCCGGATACAGAAACGCTAGTATATAGCCCTGGCCAGTTTGGCTCAGCGGTTAGAGCGTCGGCCTGCGGTCTGGAGAGACCCGGGTTCGGTTCCCGCTAAGGGCACGTGCTTCGGTTGCAGTTTGTCCCCGGCCCTGGTTGGTCGTGCAGGTGGCAGCCACTCGATGTGTCCCTTCACATCGATGTTTCTCACTCTCTCTCCCTTCCTCTCTCTCCCTCCCACTCTATCTGTACAAAAAATGGAAAAATATCCTCGGGTGAGGATAAAAAAAAAAGAAACGCTAGTATATTGTTCCCACCTTTGGTAGCAGGGGCAAAACAAAGGACAAGTAAGGCGCTTCTGTGCACATGGACTCTGGTGACTTGTTCACTGTTGGGGTCGGAGGTGAATCACGTCGCTCCAGGCACCGTCACCTTCTGCACTTCCCTCCCCTTCCCCTGCTGGCCCTCTCCCTCCGCGCTGGGCTCTCCGTGCAGAGTGTAGCCAACAGTGACCATGGTGACCGCCCTGCCTGCCTGTGCTCGAGCACCTGTTACTGGCACTGTGCGTGCTTTACCTGTCGGTCCTCACAACAGTACTTGAGGTGTTATTTGCTTTACTTTATAGATGAGGAAACTGAGTCTCTGTGAGGTTAAGTTGTCCTTGGTCACGTGTTTAGAGCATGGCAGAGGAATGGAATACAGATCTGACAGGGCGCAAAGCCCAGGGTCTCTCCCTCCATACCTGGCTGGTCAACCTCACCTGCCTCCCTGTGGCATTTCAGGTGAGAGACATACTCAGCTGAGTGGGGAAGGGGCGGCAGTGTCTGGTGCCTCTAAATCGCACCATTCGGTGGATGGCAACTCCAGTTACATGTCTGTCTGGTGCCAGCCCAGGATCCGGAGATGATCTGCATGAATCACCAAGGGCAAAAAGAGGAACCCCTACCCCCCACCCCCACAGTCCTGGAGGATTGTCTAAGTCCACAAGGTTGGGGGGATGGTGCAAATGCCTTCCTGTTAGCTTTCTGCTGGCTCTGTTTGGAAAAAGAGATGAGGTAGCTTGATAAAGCACCTCTGCGTTTGAAACTGAGACAACCCGTATTGGGACCCGCCCGGATGAGAGCCAGACAACGCGGGCACAGAAAGATGGACAGGAAAAGGAAAGCCAGTCAAAGGAAAGCGTGGCAGAGGAGCTGGTCCAAGTTCCAACCACCCTATTTATAGGAGAGGATCCAAACCCAGACCCACAAATGATTCAACACCTAGTTGTTCCAGGGCACGCTATCCAGTCTTCCCCCTGTCTGCTACAATCCTATCACAGCAGAGCACTTTGGGCCAATCTTTGCTGGCCATCCAAAATATGAGCCCTCTGGGCCCAGATTCTCTCCTTCACCCCTCTCCAAGGTCTCTTAGCTGGCTCAGCTCTCCGTCCTCCCTCCTCAGGGTGTCTTCCTAACCTTCCTTTATCCACCCTTCTCTAAAGCCCTCTCCTCCACCCCTGGAGGCTTACCCCTTCCGGATATCTTTGCTCTCAAACTTGCCTGATCAGAAGAATCGCCCGGTGAAGCTGACCGTGCAGATTCCCAGGCTCCTCTTCTATATGCCTGGATTGCAAAGGTTCAGGTGGAGGGCCTGAGAGCCAGTGTTTAACAAGACCCCACATGCCCTTAGAATCAAACACACTTAGGACACCCTGGCTGTACAATCGTGTTGTCAGATACTACTAATTCACCCCAAAGCTTGTGACATGGTCCTCAAAGACACCCACTCGCATCCTGCGACAACACCTTCAATGCTGCAGCTTCAAAGTACACTGACCTCCTCACTGCAGCAACCTGCACCTACGCTCCCCAGCACCTGCCCACTGCCTGGCCCCACAGGGAACTCAGCTCCCGACAGTACCCAGCAGGAGCTCCTTCCTGCCTACATTCCCCTCACCTACCCACACTCTCGCTCCCTGGCCCCTGGCCCCTGGCCCCTGAACATCATTCTTTCATGCGTCTACCTCTTCCTGGGCTGTCAGCCCCCACTGAGCTTCCTTCTTTCTTCTCTGCACATTTGGAATCATGGTTGGATATATGAGCTAGTTTGTTGCCAGTCTGAACCCGTATCCTTCTGCTATACTTGGCGAACTTAGATTCATTCATCCACCTTCTTCTTTCTTACACCCAGGGAGTTGGAATCTGAGACCTTCAGGGAAATGCCCACAGTCCTGCAGGCTCACTCCACCACAAACCATGACCTTCAACCTCGGCTGAGCTCAACTTCAACTAGATGCTGAGGCCATGAGGCCATGAGGCCATAAGACTTCAGCTCCTCTCTCTGTCCCTCCAGTAGATTTGACATCACAGTCACCCTCTCCACCCGTCCCCCCAACAGCAGAGGGTCAGGTCTCACTCTGTTGTTCACTATGAACCCAGCTGGTATGTTCTTGACTCCATCCATTCCATTCCCTCCCTGACTCTATCATCACCCTCTCCCTTCTCGGTGTCTGTAACCTCTCCCTCCCGGCTGGGAACTGCTCAAGTTTCCCTCGTCCGAAACATCTTGCTGGATTTTATGCTTCCCTTTACCATCTCCATCTGAGCTCTGTCCTTTCTTCCTCCAGAGGCTCTGTGTTACTGATCTTTCTGCCACATTTGACACTGGTGACTGCTTCTTCCTTCATGCGTCTTTCTACCCCCTCGACCTCTGAGGCACCGTTTCCCCGGACTCTCCTAGCTCTCCAAATGTTCCCAGTCTGTCTTCCCTGTGGGTTCGTTCTCCAGCCATACTGCAAGTGGGGGTATCCAGGTCCCGAACTCAGCCCGTTCTCCGTGGTCATCACACACCCTTCCATAATCTTCATGCAACCTGCTTCTCGAGCTTTATTTTTTACATCCAAACGGTTTGCTAATGTTAATATTGGCACAGGCAGTTCAAAATCAGCACATCCCAAACCTAACTCACTCCAAAGCCAGCTCCCCTTTCTCTTGTATCATACATCGAATGGTACCTCCATCCTAGTGCCTGGGAATCACCCTGGGTCCCTGTCTTTCTCCATCACTGCCCCCCACAAAATTACACACACAGCCAGCCATTCACCAAGTCCTGAGACCTTATGTCTAAATGGTCTTCAAATTCATATGCCCCTCTCCTCACCCTACCACCACTCACTCCAGGAAGGTCCTCATCCTCTCTCACCTGGACTCTCCACAGCCTCCCATTTGCCACCCCCCCCCCCCCGCCCTTCTCCAAGCAGTGTTCACTCAGCCACCTGAGTGATCTTTCTAAAATACAGCCTCATCCCAACTCTCCATCATTTAAAGCATCTTGAGAGTTTCCTGCCACCCACAAGTTGAAGTCGAAACTCCTAAGGATGGCTCCCCTAAACTTATGATTTGATCTCATCCCTCCATGTCGCCCCTCAGTTTCTGTCCTCCTTTCTCTGAACTCCTCCCCCGCCCCCTCCCGCAGCCCAGGCATCGGGTGCCCACACTTCCTTCCTGGCTCTAGGTGACTGGGTTGGTGCCCCTCAGCAGTGCTCCTGCAACACCATTTCGCTGATGTGTACAACACCTATGACGCCCACACGCACCGCACTGCAGTGGCAAATTCAGCTTTTACCTGTGGAAGGAGAGAGAGCTTGAGGGTTGCTTACAGATTTACAGCCTCTCTCCACCCCTCCTTGTTACCACAGTGACCGAGAGTCGGCTCTTCCTTGCACCCATGAGTGTGCCTGAAGCCAGCCCTCCCTCCCCTCCCTCCGCCTCTCGGGGTGAAGCAGGAGGACCACCCAGGGACCGGCCCACCTCTATCTCTGCCCTTCAAAGGGAGGGGCCTCTCCTGGCAATTGGCAAAGCTACGAGAAACTTGGCTTCGAACCATTCACATCTAACAGGTGGTCCAGACATTCTGGCAGAGACCGTGGGTTTGAAGAGGGGGAGAGCTGGAATCATAAAAGGCCGTGTTTTCAGACCACCCTGACCCCGAAGGGCCAGGTCAGTGGGGAGGGAAGACTGTGCTTGTGGAGGTCCACACGGGAGGACACTCGGCCACAGTCCCGGCCCTCGCAGGAGCCCTGGGGCGTCGGAGCGGGCCTTCGGAGGTGTTCACAAGCCAACCTGCCGGCCCTTCTGGGGGGAAAAGTGAAGAGGCTGAGACTAATTCCAGAAAGCCCGGCACTCCAGGGCGAACTCTCTTGAGCAAAGTGGAGGGGACTCTGCCCTCAGCCTCCGTGAGCCTGCTTGGATGAGCAGGGGATTGGCACTATTCTAGGACATGGGGTCGCCTGGGCCTGGAGTGCTGAATAATGTCAGAAAAAATACTGTTAAATCGGACTCTGTGGAGCCCTTCAAATGTCCCTGACCCAGTCCTGGTGGGAATGGGTCACAAGCCCCATTCGAAGGCAGGGCTAGAAAAACTGACCATGCCTGGCTCTTTTATAACCGATCGAAAGCTGGCCATGCTGGGGGCAGGGCGACGGCGGAGGCAGGAGCAGCACGTTCAGAGGAGCAGCAGCAGAGCAGCCTGGCCAGCCCAGACCACTGCGCAGGGGGGGACCTAGGACCGCCACGCCCAGGAGTGCAGGCCGTTCCCGCACATGCTGCTCAGCCGAAGGAGCGGTTGGGGGCTGAGCTCCAGCCTGTGCACCCGTCACGAGGCTGCACGTCCTGGTGCGGAGCTGCACATGCTGGGGAGATGCCTGTGTACTTTGCAGAAAGGCACCATTCTGGGTTGTTGTGACATTGCTGGAGGAGATGTTGGCAGCAGCCATGGGAAAGCTCAGGAGAACGCAAGAGAAACCCAGGATCTGGCAGAAGATGACAAGGATTTTGGGAGCCCTGGGACCCCTAGGAGGTGGGGAATCAAAATTTCAGCCTATAGAGATGCTGCCCAGGACCACGAGTGTACCCTACTCCTCCCTGCCACCGCTTCACCACCATCCCAAGCCCTCCTCGCCCACCTCCAGCCATCCAAGGCCTCGATCGCCAGAGGAAAGGCTAGTCTATTCATGACTGTGGCTGCAGCCACCTGACCCCTAATGACCCATTCCTGAATAGGGTGGAGGACACCTGCTAAAGAGAGGCCTTTCCCCAAGCCCACCCGGTCACTGCCACTGTGCTCAGCTGTGAACGGAGACCTCGCGGCAGAGCTAAGCCACCAGCCTGTCGCTGAGTGCAGGTGCGAAGGGGCTGTAGGTTCTCCCTCTTTGTTCCTCTACTATTTATAGCTTCACCTTAACAGCATCCAGTCCTGAGGACAGGTTCTAACCTGCAAGAGAACTTCTAGGAAGACTGTAGCCTTGTTCTGAAAGCTTATAGCACTCAACCTACGGGACCCTGGGCATTGCCTCCTGCCCTTATGGCTGGAGACAGGTGGACAGGCACATGGAGGACCCTCTTTGGCAGATGAGAGGAGGCCAGGATAGTGGGAACGAGCTTTTCTGAGTCCCTGTTTTGTTCTGTATGTACATGATCATATTTAATTCTCCAACAATCCTTGATACTTAATGATAAATATTATTTCCATTTTGCAGATGAAAAAACTGAACCTCAGAGAGAAGAAATTACGCTGGCCTGCTAGTAAGCTGTAGGGATGTGATTTGAATTTGCAGGTCTGTCTGGCTCTGATACATGGGGGTTTTTAACCTACAATGTGTCACCTGCAGAGCATCTCCCTGGGGGAGAGAGCAATCAGAATAGTGAAAAGGAACAGAAAAAGCTTGAGGAGTTTTGCTTTAGCAACTGAAGCCAATGTCCCTGCAGTCTTCTCCCTCCCTGTTCATGCTTCCAGGATGCTCTGGGGGAAAGCATACCCTCTGCCTCCGCCAGGACTTTTATACGGGTGAGACCGTGGCATAAGCTGCACCTTGTGAAGCGGAAGAAGCGTGAGAACTCATGACCTGAGTATTGTGAGCCAGCCAGCTTCTCAACACTGCTTAGCTAAGCATCGTCTCTCAGGGAACAATTGCCAAGGACACGGTTAGTGAAAAAAATGCAAGAGCAGGAAGGGGCTATAAACAATGATGCCGATGTTTACTGAGTGCTTGTTATGTAATAGCCAAGCACTGCTCCAGGGACAATAGGTAGAGGCCCATTTAATCCTCATGCGCGCGCGCGCGCACACACACACACGCACACACACACACACACAAGTGCACATGAGGAACCCGAGACCAGGGAAGGTGGCAGAACTGGTCATCTTTGACTTGGAGTCAAACTCACACAGCCTGGCTCCTAACGCTGCCCTTCGTCTCCACAATGGTCTCTCCCCATCCCCCCACCCCCCCCACCCCCGTTTACAGGTGAGGAAACAGGCCCTGGGGGCAGGGGGATTGCCCACCAGCCAAGGGCATGGCCAGGCTGGGACCTGGGGCTCTTGCTGAGCACACCCAAGGCTCCAGCAGTTAATGACACTTCATTTAGCTCCGATTTCAGATCCCATTTGATGCTCTGAGCTAGAAAATTCTTAAATACCTATTTATATGCCTGGCTCTGTTCTGTGCTTGAGCATCCCTTATGGGCTCAGGGAAAGCTAAATATAGCTTCCATTAGATCCTTTGCCGCTCCCCTCCTCAGCAGACAGATCCAGACAGAAGGCAGTGCTAGGTACCGTGCTAAGCACTCCTGTGAGGCCAACATCTGGATAATCTTTTCCTCCAGGAGTCTCCTGTGGAGAACAAACGGACAGGAGTGATTTTTCAGCAGAGTCCACAGAAAGAACAGTACCTCAGCGGAGCGGATTTAGACTCTCAGACCTTTGGGGAAGGAAAGCAGATTTGGAGGCAGGGGCTGCAGAGAGGGCTGCGGTGCCCCTGCCCCGGGTGGGGTGGGGCTGGGGGCCCTCAGTGGGAGGGAAAAGCCTTCAGCCAGTCAAACCTGGGCTTGAGGACCTGCTCTGCGGCTTAGGGCTGTGTGACCCAGGGCAAAGTCCTCCACCTCTTTCTGGTCCTCAGACCCCGCCCCCCCGCCCCCCCATAAAATGGGGATAAAAAGAGTCCTCACCTTTTGCATTGGCCCCTGAGACCTGGACACAATAATGTCAGGGAAGCACTGAGCACAGGGCCAGGCACACGCAGGTGCTGCAAACCATGAACATGATTGTCATCGGGAGATTCTCCACTTCCCTAGAGATGAGCTCGCGAGGTGTGTTCGGGGTCACTTGTCCCCTTTACAGAGCTTCCCTTAGAGAGCCTGCGGCCCCTCTCCTGACCCAAAGTGCAACTTCTGGGGAGGAGGAAGAGCCTGCGTGGTGGGATGTGCCAGGGCCACGGCTCCCCAAGCCGGAGTGGGGGCCATCCCCACGGACAGTCATTCCCCACATGTGGCAGGCTGGCCGGGCAATGGGGAAAGCCCACAGGTTCCTGGCATGGGACATTTCTTCACAAAGGCATATTATTTTGAAAGAGATAAAGCAAAACTAATAAATGTTCATAAAGAGCAGAACAATACAAAGCCACGGGGACACAGAAGGTGCGGCAGGCGCGGCGGCAGGGGCGCAGCTGGCCGTCTGACCGGGTGGCCTCCTTTGCCCCCAGCTCAAGCCCGCTTTCGGGCCCCACTCTCAGGGCTCCTTGTAGAAAAGGAATTTGCTTCTATCACTGGTGTCTACAGGTCCCCAGGACTCAGAGGGTGATGGCCCCGGGGCCCCACATTCTCCCCGTGACTCACCAGTCAGGCAGTGGGTGCCTGAGGCGGAAGAGCCACTTCCGGTGTCCCTGAGCCACCAATCATCCACACCCACACCTGACACCTGTCTGACTGATGCCTCCTCCCGGAGCCTGGAGTCACCCTCAGGCTCCTGGCCCAGAGCAGGCTGAGGAGTGTTGCTGAAGGCCCCAGGCCCCGCATGAACCAATGGTTTGGAGGGGGGCGAGGAGCGAACACCCTGCTTTATCCACAAAGGCATTGACCTGCCCCACGTGCACTTTAGGAAAGAAATTCTCATGATGGAAAGTCTTGGGGCCAAAACACATTCCATTCCCCACACATATCTACACCCCGGCAACAGATCCCTTCCTGAAGACACACCCCTGCTAATACTGCCTCGCACAGTCCAAGAACCCTGTTTCAGGCTATGAGAAGACAACCTGTGTCTAGGGTGGGGAGGGCGGGGTGCATGCAGGGAGGGAGAATACCGACGGGATCCAAGCACACAGACCAGAAAGAAGTCTTAAAAACAACTGCAGTATATGCACAACCAATGGACACCGACAATAGTGTGGGGAAGGCAGGAGGGGGCGGGAATGGGGAGGAGGGGGTCGATGGGGGAAAAAGGGAGAAACATCTGTAATACATTCAACAATAAAGATGAGTTTAAAAAAATAAATAAATTCAAACAACAACAACAACAACAACAAAACAACTGCAGACCACTTGTCTCCTCTGTGCCCCCAACTTATCGGCTCAGGCTCAGGCTCAGGTGAGTTCCAGGGCCAGCTTTGCACAGCAAGAGGACCAGGCTGCCAGACCCGGCACCTGGCACTGAGCAGTGGAAAAGGCTGTCATGGCCACCAGGCCCCGACGTGAGTTCCTGGGCCTGGAGTCCCTGCGCTTAGGCGCAGGGGAGGCACCAACAGGCCCCGTCCCTGCTTTGACTCCGCTGCTCCAGTCACAGAGCTCTCTCTGAGGCCGCCTGGAAGCCAAAACACTTCATTAACACAGGAGGTCAGATAACAGCCCCAGCCTCCTAGGAAACCACACACCGGCCAGTGGGCATCGCATTTCAGCGCACTTCTGCTTCAGCTACTCCCACAGGAAGGAGAGGGCTTGCTCCCACCTTGTTTTTAGCTTCAGGAATACTGTAATCCCCGGAGGAATACTCATGCTTTCATTGCAGTCAGAGTGGCGGCTGCCTACGCACTTCAGAGGCTTCAGACCTGATCCCGGTCAAGCCTAGAGCTGTGGTCTCTGGGAAGCAGACAAACAGGTCTGGAGCTCAGCGAAGGGACAGTGCTCTCTGTGGTCCTGAGCTGTGGTCCAGGGCTGGCTGAGGCCAGTGCCAGCCAGGGGCGCTCCCACGCACGCCACCATAGCGCAGAGATGGCTGCTCAGAGGTCACGGGGCATGGAATTGGGGTCAGGTCAAGCCCTCCTTTAGTTGCCAGAGGGGAGGAAGATTATACGTACAGTCTGTGTAGTGAGGCATCTTACTTGGAGAAATAAAAAATACACTCACAAGATAGAAAACTACTTTTCAAAATTATTTGTTTTTACTTTTTGTTTGTTTGTTTTAAACTTATCTTTATTGTTGAATGTATTACACATTCCCTCCTTTTCCCCCTATTAACCCCCTCCTCCCCACTCTCGCCCCCCTCCTGCCTTCCCCACACTGTTGTCTGTGTCCATTAGTTATGCATATATGCACAGAAGTTCTTTGGTATATCTCTTCCTGCCGTCCACCCCAACCCCCTTCCCTTTGAGGTTCATCAGTCTAACACCTAATTTGTACTTCTTAATCTCTTCACCTTTTTCACCCATCCCCCAACCCCCCTCCCATCTGGCAACCAACAAAAAGTTTTCTGTATCTATGAATCTGTTTCTGTTCTGCTTGCTCATTTTGTTTGTAGATTCAATTGTTGATAGATATGTATTTTATTGTTCATATTTTTTTATCTTCTTCTTCTTCTTTAAGAAGATCTGTCAACATTTTATATAATACCGGTTTAGTGGTGATGAACCTGTCTGGGAAACTATATGGCCATCGATTCTAAATGATAGCTTTGCAGGATAGAGTAATCTTGGTTGTAGGTCCTTGCTTTTCATCACTTTAAATATTTCTTGCCACTCCCTTCTGGCCTGCAAATTTTCTTTTGAGAAAACGGCTGACAGCCTTATGGGAATTCTGTTGTAGGTAACTAACTGCTTTTCTCTTGCTGCTTTTAAGATTCTCTCTGTCTTTAACCTTTTGCATTTTGATTATGATGTGTCTTGGTGTGGGCCTCTTTGAGTTCATCTTGTTTGGGACTCTCTGTGCTTCCTGGACTTGTATGCCTGTTTCCTTCACCAAGTTAGGGAAGTTTTCTGTCATTATCTCTTCAAATTGGTTTTAAATTTCTTGCTTTCTCTCTTTTTTTTCTGGCATTTTAATGATGTGAATGTTGGTATGCTTGAAGTTGTCCCAGAGACTCCTTACGCTATCCTCATTTTTTGGGATTCTTTTTTTTGTTTTGCTGTTCTGATTGGGTGTTTTTTGCTTCCTTATATTCCAAATCAATGGTTTGCTTATTGGCTTCACCTACTCTACTATTGATTCCCTGTAAATTATTCTTTATTTCAGTTAGTGCATCCTTCATTTTTGACTGGTCCTTTATCATGCTCTTGAGGTCCTCACTAAATTCCTTGACGTTCTCACAAAGTTCTTGGAAGTTCTCACTAAGTTCATTGAGCATCCTTATAAGCAGTGTTTTAAACTTTGCATCTATTAGATTGCTTATCTCCATTTCATTTCCTGGAGTTTTGTTCTGTTCTTTCATTGGGGACACATTTCTTTGTCTTTTCATTTTGGCTGCCTCCCTGTGTTTGTTTCTATGTATTAGGTAGAGTTGCTATGCCCCCTAGGCTTCCTAGAGTGGCCTATTGTAGTAGGTGTCCTGTAGGGTCCAGTGGCACAGCCTCTCTGATCACCCCAGCTGGGCACTTGAGATGCATCCCTTGTGTGGACTTTACATCCTTCTGTTGTAATTGAGTCTTAATTGTTGGCATGTCAATGGAAGGAATTTACTCAGACTGATCAGCTTCAAGGACAGGTTGTGCCCACTGACCACTGACCTCTAACTACCTTGGAGGACCAGCTATGCAGGGGCCCACTACACAGAGCAAGGCTTACTTCAGCAGGGCTGTGGTACCCAATGAGTTCTTTCCTTGAGTGTGTCACTTGTGGAGGTGGTTGGGTGGCAGTGCTTTGCCGTGGTCTGAAGCTGTCCACTGGGTGTGCTGGCTCTGGGGCAAGGTCAGCCACTGCCTGTGTTCTACCCAGGGCCACCAGGCATAAGCTACAAAGCAATCTGCAGATGGCGGTTTTTTTGTGCTGGGCTTGGAGATGCCAAGGGAAACCAAGGCTGGCTGCTCCTAGTGCTGGGCCTGGGGCCATTTAGTGAGAGGTATGGGGCTTGCTGAGGCCAGATGCTGTTTTCTTGAGAGAATTTGGAAAATCTGAAGCAGGAATCAAGACAAGCCATTCCTGTGATACAGCCACTGGAAAGTTTGGGTGGGCCTGAAAGTTGGGTGGGGCAGGGCCTCAGGAAATCACCAGGGTGGGGCAAACTGTGTGAGCCACGATGCTGGAGTCCCAGATATGGAGGCCGTCTGCCTACCCCATGGGGGAAGGGCTCACCAAAGGAACAATGGCCTCCACCAGCACGTCTGTCTGGGAGAAAGCTACCCTGTAGCTCTTGCCCCAGTGCCAAACAACTCATTTCTTCCCTGTATGTCTCTGGTGCCTTTCAAGCTGCCTCCCCCACACTGGAGTCTGGAGGGTGTGAGTCCGAGTAAGTCCATGTACTGGGCCCTTTAAAAGGAACTGCTTGGGGCTCCAGCAGCCTCAGCCTCCTTCAGGCTCAAACCCTGCTGGTGTTTTACAGCCTGAAGTTATGGGGACCTCTTTTCCTGGCACTGGAACCCTGAGCTGGGGGTCCTGGGGTGGGACAGGGACCCCTCACTCCTCAGGGAGGACCTTCACAGCCGAGGTGTCTTCTTGATTTTTATCCACACACTTGGATGTGGGACCAGCCCATTCCCACCTCCACCCCTCCTACCAATCTTGATGTGGCTTCTTTAATTTCGTAGTTGTAGGATTTCCATTCAGCTCAATGTCAGGCAGTTTTGAATGATGGTTATTCTGTAGTTTAGTTGTAATTTGAATGTGGTTGTGGGAGGAAGCAAGTACTACATTTACCTATGCTGCCATCTTGAGCAGAAGTCTAAAACTATTTGTTTTTAAAGATCAGCTGTGTGTGTGTGTGCGCGCGCGTGTGTGCGCCCGCAAGCACATGTGTGCATTAGGAATTAAAAAAATAAAACATCTAGGCCCTGACCAGGTAGGTCAGTTGGTTATAACATTGTCCCAATATGCCAAGTTTGAAGGTTCAGTCCCAGGTCAGGGCACATACAAAAATCAACAAATGAATGCATAAATAAGTGGAACAACAAATAGATGTTTCTCTCTCTCTTTCTCCCTCTCTCCTTCCTTCTCTTTAAAAAAAATCAATCAATCAAATGATTTTTAAAAGTGAAACATCTAAGCAGGCTTTCCAATTATATATACATATAATGATAATATATCTTATATTTATATAATGTATTATGTTTACAAAGTACTTCTGTATGCTCATTCATTCATTCATTCAACAAATCTTCACGAGACCCTTCAAAGATCCAGGCACTTTCTTGGGTGTGGTGGGACAGTGTTGAACAGGACAGTTAAGACCCTCCGCTTGCACTGAGTTCACACTCTCCCCGGGGAGACAGACCGTAAACAGCGGATGATCAACCTGCAGGACAAGTTCAGGAAGCAAGAAGTGCTTTGAAGGTGGTATGTCAGGTAAGGGCTAGAGCCGCGCTGTTCAGTGTGGTAGCCACTGGTCACACGTGGTGATTTAGATCTAAGTCTAAATGAATATTAAAATTATATAAAAGTAAATATTTAGTTCTATTCCAAGTGCTGGAGAACCACATGTGGCTGGTGCCTCGTGGTATAAATGAAGAACATTTCAATGGACTGGAGAGTGACTTGGGACTAGTGCAGATTGGGTGGTCAGGAAGGCCCTTGTGAGGAGGTGCCTTGAGTTGAAACCCCAAAATGAGAAGAAACTAACACCTCCCAGACCTGGGTGGGGCTGGGTGGAGTGGACAGAGTTCCAGGCACTCCAGGGCAAAGGTCCAAATGTAGGCCTGAGTTAGGCAAATTTGAGGAACAGAAAGGAGGTCAGTGTGACTGGGGTAATGAGCTGGAGAGTGTGGAGAATGGAGAACAGCGAGGTAGGTCAAAAATAATAATAAAAACAGCTGACTGCTAATAAAACTTTTTAAGTTGCCTAATCTATCTGGGAGTGAGATTACACACGAATATTCAAACACTAATACATTTCAGAAACATTTCACAAAACAAACAAAAAAACACCAAAAGTAAAACAAAATGGCTAGCGGCTTTGAGTGCTCTACCATGTGTTGGCATCTCTGAAGTGGGTACCATTATCCCCCTCGTACAGATGAGAACACAGACACAGAGAACTGGACACACCTAGCCACAGTCACACAGTCACTGAGGGCACAGGGCCGGGATTTGCACGGGGTGTGCGGCTGCCCTGACTCTCCAGAGACAGGGGCTGGCAGGAATGTCCTGTGAAGAGTTGGGACCCTACCTGGGTGTGACAGAAGTCACTGCAAACTTTTAGGCAGGAGAGTGACCCAGTCTATTGCACTTTTGAGTGACTGACCTCCTCAGAGCGGGGAGAATAGATTGTAGAGGAAGCTACCTTACTAGTCCGGCAGTAATGTACTGTGGCCCTCACTGGGATAGCAGCAACTCTTTGTTTTTATTTTTATTTTTATTTTATTTTATATTTTATTTATTTATTTTTTTATCCTCACTTGAGGACATTTTAGCATCTATCTTCAGACAGAATGCGAGGGAGAGAGGGAAGAAGAGAGAGAGAGAAACATCTATGTGAGAGAGACACATCGACCGGCAGCCACCCACACGACCCCAACCAGGGCCGGGGACAAACCACAACCGAGGTACGTGCCCCTAGAAGGAATCGAACCTGGGACTCTCCGGTCCGCGGGCCGGCGCTCCAACTGCTGAGCCAAACCAGCCAGGGCTTTGTTTTTATTTTTTAAAGCCTATTGGATATTGCATTTTTATTTTTCATAACTTATCTTCAAGGACTTTGGCAGATCAATCAATTCATCTTTTCTAAAAAACTTAATACTCATTTACTGATAGGAAAACCAGTTTTCCCCAAACGCACCTAAGTCCATGTAAAGGGTCTTTTCCATATTCTTTAGACTGTTATCAAATTAAACCAGTGGTTTCCCTAAACAGGGAGGTCGGCTCGGGCTCCACCCAGGGTTGTTTCTAGCAAGGAGAAGGGGCTGACGTGGGTGGGAGCCAGGGTGCGGGGATTTTGTGGGAAAGAGAATTTCATGGGCTGTAGGGTATCTACTATTCCTGATCTTAGCACTCAGAGGGCTTCCCCAGGCCAACTGATCTTGTGATGCTGACTTCAGGCGCGGGGTCTGTGTGCTCTAGGTTCTTTGTTAAAGTCAAAATAAAGACAAACTCACAGACCTCCCAGGGAGGGACGCATGCACGTTATTTCACATAAATCTTCTCCGAGCTCTTGCACACAGTTGCCTAAGGTGCTTATATAAAATACACCCTGTAATCGCCTCCATCATCAAATTCCTTAACACTCTCCCTCATTAAATTCTTGTTGTTTCTTCAGACCTTCTTTTCCCAGGAGCGATGGGGTGAGGGGAACAAGATGACTCAACTAGCGTTTCCCTTCCGGCCACAGCTACCTTCTGAGGCCCAGGGTGCGATGGCCTGTTTTGAGGTACAGGTTCAAGTCGAGGTCACCGCTCTGTGGTGTTCCCCACACCTTACATCCTACCCCTGTGTCAGGTTATGTAACCTCTTCATGGATCTATGTTGTTATCTGTCATTCTACCTCACTGTGCTACTGTGAGAATTAAGTCAGTGGAGTTAAATAAGTCAAACAGAACCGTGATTATTGTTAGCTATGACATCACATTATTATTACCGGGAGGGGGAGGACAGGGACAAAGGTGCCAAATTCAACCCTAGTGTCAAGGCGACAATGAGTAAGGATCCAGAAATCACCCAGGAAGCACCCTCCGTGGGGCCTCTGCAGGTTAGTCAGGGGATTCTCCTAAGTGTCAGTGTCCCAAAGTCACTTCGTAGGCTGGACCAACACCCCAGCCCAGCCCAGTGCAGCTTCGCCGGCTCGGCACTGCCAAGCTCTGGGGCAGAGCAGCGGCCGCATGTCCCAACCTTGCCTGTCCCCTGCCTCCCGAGGCTGGCTCCGGCCAGAGGCAGCAGCTCTAAGGACGGACGCAGAGAAAAGGCCTTCTGTTTGTGTGAGGAAGTTAAGGCTGGTCAGGCTGGGGCAGCTCCCTGTAGTTCTGCCAGAGGGTGAGTAACCCCAGAGGCAGGTTGGACCCAGGGCCGTGGCCTCTCGTGGGATTGCCTTCCTGGGGCTGCAGAGCTAACGCCACTCAACCCACCCAGATGCTTCTTTCTGGTTGTCTCAATAGCTGATGATTTAATTCTAAATAACACTGACTCACAGGACAGCAGTTTCCTTTTGGCCAGAGCAGCCTTACATAGACTGTGCCTCTCTCCCTAGTAAAGGAAGGTCTTCCCTTTTCAGTAGAGGTAGAGGGAGGCCAGCAAAGTGTTGTGATTAGGAGCACAGACTTGGAGCCAAACCGTCACACTTACAACGTGGTGACCTCGAACAAGTTATTCAACCTCTCCATTTCTCATCTGCAAAATGAGGATAATAAAAGTACTTACTTCATACAGTTATTGTGAAGCCTACATGAGTTAATATCTATACAGAGCTTAGATCTATGTCTCTATACAGAGCTTAGATCTATGTCTGCCATATATTAAGTGCTTATATAAATGTTTGATAAATAAATTAAAATCTTTATTACAGAAGAGTAGTAATATGGAAATATACTCATGATCATTACTAGACTCTAAAAAACCTACAGTATATCATTATTGTTGACAGAAAATAAATCTATACACATTAAAAAATATGCTAAAAGTATGTACACCAAGAGGGTGTTTTTCTGTCTTCGAAAATTTCTGTTTTGTTTACTTAGTGATAAGAAACAATAAGAAAACAATAGGAGTATTCAGTAATAAAAACAATAACAATTATTCAAATATAGTAGATACGCACAATCCAGATCAAATGATCGTGCTGTAAAATGATGATGATGACGATGATCCTGACAGTCCCCAAGCACATAGTTCATTCAGAGCTGAGGCTGAACACACCACGTGCTTCAAAGATTAGCCAAATGTTATCATCAAAAAGAAAAAAATAGTAATATTATATGTTTATATGGATATAACAATATTTTCCTTCTGGGAATAATCAAAAGCTAACCATATATATATATTTTTTTTTTATCCTCACCCAAGGACATTTTTCCATTTTTTGTTCAGGTAGAGTGGGAGGGAGAGAGAGGAACAGAGAGAGAGAGAGAAACATCAATGTGGAAGGAACACATCGAGTGGCTGCCACCCGCACGACCGACCAGGGCCGGGGACGAACTGCAACCGAGGTACATGCCCTTAGTGGAAACCGAACCCGGGTCTCTCAGGACCGCAGGCCGACGCTCTAACCGCTGAGCCAAACCAGCCAGGGCAAAAGCTAACCAGATTTAAATCTTACCTAAGCAGCAGGTGACCCATGTTCGCAAAATAAACAAAGAAGCAAACAGCAGTGCTGAAAGCAATGACCTGAGTGTGCTGTGCAAGGGGTGAGTAAAGGAGCAGTCACGAAAACTGCGCACAGATAGGATGGGGTGGGGTGGGGAGAGCATCCTTCTAGACACTGAGTCAGAGGCTTCAAGACGGAAATGGAACTTGAGGGGCTGCTAAAATAAAGGAAGGAGATAAGCATCATTTTTAACTGCTCACTTGTGTAGAACTTGAATGGAGAAAAGAGTAAGTGAAGAATTATCCCCGGAACCATGACCTTCAGTAATGGGCAGACTTCTTGACTCTGTCACTAAGCCACTTCTCACCCTGCTGCAGGGTCTTTTAAAACCCAAACATGCTGCATCGGGGCTCCGATGGATGGAACTAATGTTAAATTAAACACTGTTCGTCAGAGGTGGTAGGATGAATGGGAAAAAAAAAATCTTAACTTGACTTCCAAGGTGCCCGCCTGGCTTTGCCTGGTTTGGGCGTTAACACTTCGACTTCCACATACTCCTTCCCAAATGCAAACACGGCAAAGTGTCATGATCTTACTCATCTCCACACTTTTAGTTCACAGATTTTCTCCCCAGCATCCTGCTACCCTCAGAAGATATAAAGAGCTTTGAAAGAAAAACAAAATACTAGTTGCAAATTCTGACATGGTGCTGGCTGAATGAAACTTTTTACTGACAGCAACTGGTTTCAGTTCCCCTTTAATCTTTTCAAACGTCACCACCATAAAGCCCCTAACTTACTCTAGTCACATTGACACAAAAACGATCATGGCATTAATTCCCTAAACGCCTGAACTGGCTAGAACTGCTTCTTTCTTTCCAAAGGACCGCGGGGGCCTGGGCTGCCTCGGCTCCCCCCCCCCCCCCCATGCCAGTGCGAGGGCAGGAGACGGTTGGCAGGCTGCTTTGCTTTCCTGCAAGAGCTGGCAGTGATCAGAACACCCGATGCTCCCTGACGATGCTTGTCGGGGATCAGCCCCTAAGCTTCAGGCATGTAAGACAGGGTCACACATTTAGTATCAGGAGCACTGGTGGCACAGCTGAAGGCCGTGAAAATCACCGGAAGAAGTGCTATAGTCACTTGAAAAAAGTCGTCACTGTGATTAGACAAGAGAGGGCCAGATGAAGTGAGAGCTTTTTTTTTGTTCCAAGGGCATCTGGGTCAAAGCCATGGAGGAGCGAGGAACAGGGGGTGTGCAAGGTTTGTGAGCGGCGCACTTCTAACTGCTGGGCCACACGGTAACACCAGGCCTTCGCAGAGGTGGGGTGCTCCCTCCTCCTTTCAGCAAGACCCTCTTCTGATCCCAGCAGTCAGAGGAACTGCCCTGATTTACAAGCCACATGACTTTCCCCTCCCTCTGATCCTCCCAGTCTGCGGTCTGCTCAAAGCACTCACGGGAAAGAGAGGCCCGTGAACCTGCCTAACTGGGAAGTGGTTTTGAGCGCACACCAACATCCTGACACACAATTTCTCTAAAAAAGGGTCCCCTGCTTCAGTGGAGCAGGACTATGGTCTGTGCAGGTGTTTGCAGAGGCCCCAGCGCTCAGTGCAGGTGAGCCTGTGTGAGGACACCTCCAACTACTGGCATTGGATCGAGATCGACCGTGGGGAGCCTTCCGGTCTCTTCTCCCTGAACAGCAAGACGGAGGGAGGGGACGATCTCCTGCACCAGAGATAGAAAAAAGAAGGCCACTCAGATGAAAAAGCTGTTGTGTTTTTATTTTTATTTTGTGTATTTTAAAATATTTTAGTTGATTTTTAGAGAGAGAGCAAGGGAGAGGGAGAGAAACATCGATGTGAGAGAGGAACATCCATCTGCTCCTCCTGCACTCCCTCCACCAGGGGTTGAGCCCACAGCCCGGCATGTGCCCTGACTGGAAATCCGACCCAGCAACTCCTGGGTGCATGGGATGATGCCAACCTGGGCCACACTGGCCAGGGCAAGGCTGTTGTGTTTTTAAAAATTCTACTTATCATTTATGAATTTTAGATGGGTGGAAAAAATTCTTTCCCTGATCAACACAAACCTCCTCTGTAAGGATTGAAGTTTTGCTCCTATAACATCATCTCGCTAGAATCTATTTCCTTGACGGAACATTGTGCAATTCTTTCACATGCTATCTCAAATACATATACGTGTATATATTCTTCAAATGAGAAAAAATTGTTATCTTCCTGTAATCAATCAAGTCACAAGATGAATGGTCCTGTTCAATGCTATGTGTTCTTTGTTCTCCCTCTGCAAAGCCGTTTGGGGGGAACACTCATATCTTTAGGCTCCTTTTCACTAGAGAAAAAGGTTAGGCCAGCTTGACCAGATCTACAAAGGAATGAAATGAGTCCAGGTGCTGTAGTATTTTTAAATCTGTCCCTGGTGGGACCAGGGGGAGAAGGGGGAGAGGTTGAGAGCTAACAGAAGCTGGCCAAGCGGTGACCTCCTCCCTGCACCTGTGGCCCTTGTTTCTGCCTTTGACCTGCTGGAGGGGCCAGGCCTAGAAGCTGGGCGAGCATAACTCTGCTGTGCCTGGCACGGCTGGGCTGGAGCAGTCTTCCCTCTCACCACTCTTCTCTTCGCTAAAGGATGGCTGCTGCCCTTGAGAATTCCCCAAGCTGGCAGCCCTCCCCAAGTCACATAGCCCCGAGTGATGGCTTGTGAGCCACAGCCCAGCCCCGGGCCATCAGTTCACATCCCTGGGCCATGACTGCTCCCTAGTTCTGCGCTATATTCTCCTTATCTCCCTCTTATCTCAGTCTTAACCCACGTATCTCCTTCTACTCTCCATCTGTTTATTGTCCATCAAAGTGATCAGTCCATTTCTCGAACCCTTAACCCGTACTCTTTCATGGCTGAGTTTTGCAGATAGTACCTTTAAAAGCCTCCGGCTCCCTCTTTACATCTCCAACTCTTTTTAAGTGACCATCTCGCAAATTTCCTGGGATGCTCTGCAGCACCGACTCCCTCTTTCCTTCCCCATCCTTGCCCCTCCCCACCTCTCCTGACACTGCCCTTGTCTCTTCAGCCACCTCCCTTCGCCTCCGCTGCCTGCTCCTTCTGCCACTTCCCTCTTTTCCACACTCTTTGCTCCCCCATTCTCTGCCGCTCACCCATCATCCCCACCACATCGCTGACCTCCAGGGGTCTGGATGGGTGGCCCCAGGAGACGAGGAGCAGCCTCCCCTGAGGACAGCTAACTTGGTTTCTCAGGGGTCCCCCCAGTTCTGATCGCTACACTTCATCAGTAAGGCCAAAGAAGGAAAAGACACCTGAGAACTGTGTTGCTGTCCTCTTCTTACTGGTCTAAGGATCTGGGCGAGAGTCCCAGTGCCATCCCCTAATAATGTGGTTCTTGTTGCTTCTCAAGGTAAACTTGGCCACATCCAATGGCTCTGGTCCCCACCCACCTTTCAGCTTCATCTGGTGCCACACTCACCCTCTACATCCCTGCCACTCTGCCCTCCCCTCAGCTCCTCAAGGGTGCTCTATCCCCTCCTACCTTGGGACCTTTGGCCGTGCTGTTCCCTCTGTCTGGAACATTCCACTTCCTCTCCCTGCTTTATCTAGAACTGCCTTTTGCTAGTTATCTGTAACTGTGTAACAAATCACCCCCAAACCATAAAAATTTGTTACTTCACAGTTTCTTTGGATCAAGAATTTGGGAGCAGCTTAGCCTAACGGTGTTGGGTCAGGGCCCCCCAGCTCACTCACTTGGCAGCTGGTAGAACTCACTGCCTCTTGTGCTGATGGCGGGGGACCTGAGCACCTTGCCACACGGCCTCTCCACGAGCTGCCTAAGTCCACAGGACATGGAAGCTAGTTTCTCCCAGAATGGATGGTCAGAAAGAGAGAGAAACCCAAAACAGAGATTGCAGACTTCTGTAATCTAATCTCACAAATGACATATACTGTTGGTCAAGCAGACCAACCGTGGTACAGTGAGGGAGGAAAGACCACATGGTATGAATACCACGAGGTGGCTTAGTTACCACTTCCTTTCCCTTAATATATATGTGTAGGGTTTTATGATTAAAGTTTGCCTCCTCTGTTGGACTATTAGGTATCTGATACTCACACATCAATTAGCTTTTGTTGTGAAACAAACCAGTTGACAATTCAGTGGCTTAAAAATGTATTCATTTATGATTCCTCATGTGTCTCTGAGTCAGCTGCGACTCTGCTGCCCTGGACCAGGCTCAGCTGATCTGGTTGGGCGCTCATGGGTCAGGCATCGGCTGTTGGGTGAGCTGGGGCTGATTGGTCTAAAATGGCCTTCTTTCTCTGACTGGCATGTGGCTGGCCATTGGCTGGACAGTGAAAGTGAATAGACCATGTGTCTCTCATTATTCAGCAGGCTGGGCAGGGAGTGCCTGTGTGGCAGCTGTAGGGTTTTAAGAGTAAGACTAGAAAGGTATGAGGTCTCTTGAAAGATCTGGGAAAAGTGCAACATCACTTCCATCACTTTCTATTAGCCAAGTCAGACAACCAGTCCAGATTCAAAAGGTGAAGAAATAGATTCAAACTCTTAATGAGAGAAGCTGCAAAGTCGCACTGCAAAGGGATGTAGGTAATGGGAAAGGGGGAAATGCAGCCCTTTTTTTAAATAATTGACCACACACACCATAGCATCCCCGGAGCCTGGCACATAGTAAGTACTCAATAAAAAGAGTATTTATTTATTTATTTATTTATGTTTCTTTATTGATTTTAGAGAGAGAGGAAGAGAGAGAAACATCGATGAGCGAGAACATCAAATGGCCGCCTCCTGCATGCCCCCCACTGGGGACCTGGCCCACAACCTGGGCATGTGCCCTGACCAGGAACCGAACCAGCAACCTCTTGGTGCATGGGTCGACACTCAACCAGTGAGCTATACTGGCCGGGCAAAAGAGTATTTCTTGAATGAACGAGTTGGAACATTTTACCTTTAGTTTCCTTATTTTGCTCTTGGCTTGTCTCCCTCACTGCTACACAAGCACCTGTAAGACATGTTTGTGTCCCCCCCACACCGACACCGCCTTGGACTCCAATATGGTGAACACATGTAATGCCAACTTTTCTCAGACTCTCTTTGCACATCCCTATTCTTTGCCTTCCTCAGGGTTTAAGGCTTCCACAGCAGATTTGTGAAGGCTTTGCCATCCGACAGACCACGGTTGGGATGTTGAATCTGTCACTTAACCAGCTGTGCGACCCTGGGCAAGTTCCTTCACCAGCTGAGCCCGTTTCTCTTTGCACAAAGCGGGGCACCTCCGTCAGAACTCTTACAGGGTTAAATGCAGTGGTGCTGAGCACAGTGGCAGGCACTGAATGAGCATCAGCCCTTCCCTTTACCTAATGCCCAGCATCCCCTTGACATCTGGCTCCTCCAGCCCCAGCCCTGCTCACCCGCCTGTCCCAGGGAAGCCACACCCATTCCACACCCCTCTGGGTCTCTTGAACACAATCACTGGCATAGACATGAACCCAGCTAAACTCCAGTTAGCAGTGCAATTCCTTCTGCCGTAGCGGGGCGGGAAGAGACTGCCCATCACAGGTGATTTTCCCCACCTTATGGATGAGCTTCCCCGCTTCTGAGGCCAGAGATCCTCCTCTTGTCCTCCTCAGTTTTCTGAAGGTCCCGCTGTCTCCTGCTGCTCTGCGCTACTGACTGTGCCCTCCAGCCACCATATTCCCTGTTCAGGCCCATTTAAAATATATATATTTTTTTATTTAGTTTTTTAAGAGAGAGAGAGAGAGAGAGATAGAAACATCAATGTGAGACAGATACATCAATTGGCTGCCTCCTGCACACCCCTTACTGGGAATCGAACCCACAACCCAGGCATGTGCCCTGACTGGGAATCGAACCGGGATCTGTCAGTCCATGAGACAACGCTCAGTCCACTCAGGCACACCAAATGGGCTCAGGCCCATTTTTTTTAATCCTCTAGACAGTTCTTCTTCCCAGATCAGCTATCTAATCTCTATGTTCTCTCCTTTACTTCGTTATAACTCCTTCTGCTCTCCCTCCACACACACCCCAACCCGTCTTACTACTTTCCCTTTTCCACACGCTAAGCACTTTATATCAATTATCTCATTAATTCTTTCACCAATTCTAATGGCATAAGAACTATACTACCACCATTTCCCTGATGAAAGACTGAGGCCCAGAAAGTTCCCATAACTTGTTCACAGCCGCACACTGCGGGGGGTGGGGGTGGGGATCAGAATGAAACGCGGATTCTGGTCCCAGAGCTTATACCCTCGCCCCCACTTTCTACACCCTTCTCCTGGTTGACCAGTTGTCCGTTGGTGGCAACTTTCTGCTAGAGGGTTTTTTCTCCTCTCTATTTGGCTGGTCTAGATATTATTGGTGTTTTCTCCAAAATTACCACCTTTCTTCCTCAGCTCTTCACCTTCCTGTTCATTAGGGCAACACAGTTGGACAGAGCTTTCTGGAACAACGGAAACGTTTTCTGCGCTGCCCATCGCAGTGGTTACTAGACCCTGTGGCTCGTGAGCACATTTGATATGTGGTTAGCATGACTGAGAAACTGCAATTTCTGTTGAACTGTGTTGCCCTAAGATAACATTTTATCTCATTGTAATTAATTTAAATGTAAATAGTCACTGTGGCTCTAGCACAATGCAACTCTAGGGTTTCCTCTTTGTGCAGTTTATTTTAAAGGGAGGATGAGGAGTCAGGATGGGAAAGGGAGATGAAAAAAGAGGCAACTTGGGGAAGACACAGAACTATTTTCTTATGAATGTTGACCTAAGACAAAGCTTCTCGTAAGAAAAAATTACTTACGATGCCCAGATTCCTGGTCCAAGATTCTGGACCTCCGCCTTCTAATCACCAAATTCCTGGTGAGGTCATCAGGAATGCCAGGTCCGCCCTGGCCAGGGTGGCTCAGTAGGTGGGGCATCATCCCATGCACCAAGAAGTTGCCAGTTCGATTTCCAGTCAGGACACACACCTGGGTTGCAGGCTTGATCCCCAGTAGGGGGCATACAGGAGGCAACCAACTGATGTTTCTCTTTCTCTCTCTCCCTCTCCCTTCCTCTTTCTCTCTCTAAATATCAATGAAAACGTATTTTAAAAAAGAACGCCAGGTCCTAGCCCAGGCTGGGTGGCTCAGTTGGTTGGAGTGTTGTCCCGTACACCAAAAGGTTTCAGGTTCGAGTCCCAGTCAGGGCACATGCCTAGGTTGTGGGTTTGATCCCTGGTTGAGGTGCATATGGGAGACAACTGATCGATGTTTCTCTCACATCTCTCTCTCTCTCTAAAAAAAAAAAGATCCATGAAGATGTATCCTCAGGTGAGGATTAAATAATAATAATAACAATAAATAAAATAGACCTCAATTAAAAAAAACAAAACCAGGCCCATGACCCACTCAACCAGCAGTCTGTCTCCATCATGGGAGTCAGAATCCCAAAGGAATCTGAACCAACCTGTGCTGAGATCAGCCCCCCATGAATTCAATGAATCCCTCCCTGCCTTATATTTTCAGCCTTTGGTGTCTGATGAGATAAGAAATCTCTAAGTGTATTGATCAAAAATATGACCTAATTTCTTTTTCTTGCCTTCTTTTTGTGCATATGTCCTAAAACCTCATCAAGTTCAACAGTTGTCCTCTATCTATCTCTAGCAACACAGTATTTGGTAAAGACTTAAAGATTATAATAGTCTTATCCATGACTTGTACGGTTTTATAAACTTTTGTCACATCCATTTTTGACATGTGTCTTTACAGATCAGAATATATTCTTGAAAAAAAGCCTTCTTGAATATGAAAGCTGCTTATTCTGCCAGTTTGTCATCTCTACATACTCTTTTCTGAGTGCCTTTCATAGGTCCAGAGACAAAAACTGTATAGAATAATCATTTATTTGAACACTCACTCATTCAATAAATATTTATTGCATGCCCATTATGAGCCAGGCCCTAAAATTCCGTATTGGGTTAAGATGGAATAAAATTACAAACCAGAAGTATCTTCTTATTCTTCCCTCCCTGCTAGTCTCCCCTGCTGAATTTCTAGAGCCAACATTATGCTTGGTGTTATGGGCTCAGCTGGGTTCCCCACAAATTCTATGTTGAAGTCCTAACCTCCAGTACCTCAAAATGTGACTATATTTGGAGATAGAAACTTTATTTATTTATCTTCTAAATTTAGTTTATTTATTGATTTTTAGAGAGAGAGGAAGGGAGAGAGAGATAGAAACATCAATGAGAGAGAAATCTATCGGCCGCCTCCTGCATGCCCCCCACTGGGGATTGGGCCCACAACCTGGGCATGTGCCCTGACCTCTTGGTGCAGGGGTCGATGCTCAACTGCTGAGCCACACCAGCTGGGCTGGAGACAGAGACTTTAAAGATGTAATTAAGGTAACATGAAGTCATATGGGTGGGCTTTAATCCAATATGATGGGTGTCCTTATAAGAAGAGATCAGGACACAGACATACACAGAGGGAAGACCACATGAAGACACAGGGAGAAGATGGCCCCATACAAATCAAGGAAAGAGGCCTTAGAAGAAATCAACCTGCTGACACCTTAATCTTGGACTTTCAGCCTCTAGAACTACGAGGAAAATATCTCTGTTGTTGAAGGCACTCGGTCCGAGGGACTTGGCTGTGGCGGCCCTGAACCGCCTTCAGTGAGTCATCTCTGTGCATATCTCTTTCTCTCTCTCTCTCTTTTTAATCTTTATTTTGTTTTGAACTGTCGATCATCTCTTAGAGCTGTTTTCTTTACTTTTCACATGTGTATCTTCTTTCCTTGGCTAGGTGATAAGTTCCTCAAGGAAAAAATGAAGGAGACAAAGCAGTGTTTTGGGATGTTCACTTCCTCCTGTGCAGTAGGCAGGACCATTTTATTTATTTATTTTTATTATTATTTTTATCCTCACCCGAGGATATTCTTCCATGTTTTGTTCAGATAGAGTGGGAGGGAGAGAGAGAGAGAGAAAGAGAAACATCAGCGTGAAAGGGACACATCGAGTGGCTGCCTCCCCGCACGACCCAACCAGGGCCGGGGACAAACTAGGCAGGACCATTTTAAAGGTGAAGAAACAGAGGCTCTAGAGAGATAATTAAGCTGCCCAAGATCTCTCAGCTGGGATTCCCAATAGACCCGTTTGGATCCAAAGCCCCTGGCCTATCACCTCACCAGCCGCCTCCTTGATGCCTATACCGGCAGCTCACAATGACTTGAATGCCCGTTGAGCTGAGCCCAGAGCTGGCCCACAGCAGATGATCAAAAACTATGGACTTGATTTGATTTCAATAAATACAGATGGTTTGGCTGATCCAGGGCAATTAACCTGACAACACTTTTTCTCACATTATAGACAGATGGAGCTCCTCGGGAGAAACGTAAAGACCTCGGGTGTTATGAATCATTATCTCTTCCTCTTCCCAACTAACAGATAAAAGCTGCAGGCGTGGCCTTGGCTATGCACGTTTTAGATTTTTGTCAGAACAAGTCACAAACCCTAATGCATTTGGGTAGTGTTCAGACAACTTGCAATTATATGTGGTGACAGGGGGCAAAGATGGCATCCGCCAAGGATGTTGACATCCGCCAATACTGCCAAGTTTCCTTCAGATCAAGAATGTCAGCATCTTTCTCTGAAGGACAACTGTTTCACCTCTAGCAGAGAGGCCTGCGGGCAGTGGAGGCTGTAGGGGCCCAGGGACAAGCTGCAGGAATGGGAAGGGCAAGAAGCAGGCCAGGAGTGACCTTAAGGAGTCAAGGGCAGCTCTAGTGTGGCCTACGACAAATCTAACAATCAAACAATGGCTATTGAAACACTCTGTTAGGGAAGAAAATGGTTATAAAAATAGATCTGACCTGTTGCGTTTTTCTAATTTTGTACCATGTATATTTATTACCTATTGAAAAGTAAATGACTTAAAAAATAAAAAAAAATAAAAAGATCTGCATATTCTGACATCCGAAGCCTGAAACACTGTAGAGTTGACTTAATAGCATTGGCCTGGAAGTTGGTGGAATTGGGTATTAGTTCCTACACTGCCACTAATTTTGTCTCTAGAACACAAATTTCTTTTGCTTAAAACCCTCAGAAGCTCAATCACCTACAGAATAAATGCAAACCCGTTAGCTTGGTCTAACTCCTGCCTACCTGTCTTAGTGTAGGTTTCCCCTGAAGCAGAATCCTTAGATAAGGATTTGGCTGCAAGTAGTGAATGAGGCTCAAGGGAGGTGGTTCCCAGAGCATGGCAAGGTGGGGGGACATGAGAGACAGGAAGGGAGGAAGGCCAATAAAGCGTGCATTGTGAGCTGGTGACTCCTGTGGGAAACTTGGTTCAGTCTCCCAGAGTCCCTCTGAGAGACCGTGTAGAACACAGCGTGGAATTAATTATCTGACAAAGGGCAAGGAAGCTGGGGGATTTGTCTATCAGCTCCCTTCCTCATTGGTTGGGGAGCAATCTAAGAGCACGAATTCCCCTGCCGTTCTGCTCTGCCACATGCAAGGGCTGAACATGTTCTCATGACCAGGGAATGCACTCAGGCAGGGAGATGCAGGTGCTTGAGCTAGGGAGCCACAGGCGGGCTGGCTGGATCACAAAATGGCCTCAAGACAGGGCAGCTTTTTCCACCAAGAGGTGGAATGTATTTCTCTACCCCTTGAATCTGTACTGGCCTTTTGGGGAATAGAATACAGTGCTGGCAAGCTTGTAGTAGGTCTTGGCCTCAAGAAACCTTATAGCATCTTTTCTTATTTTCTTGGGACTGTGCTGTCACTGTGTGAATAGGCCAGGCTAGGCTTCCAAAGGAGGAGAGGCCCTGGCCGGTGCAGCTTAGTTGGTTGGGCATTATCTCATGCACGGAAAGGTTGCCAGTTCTATTCCCAGTCAGTTCTCACGCCCAGATTGTGGGCTCAATCCACATCAATATTTCTCTCTCTCTCCCTCTTCCTTCCTCTCTCTCTAAAACTCAATTAAAAATAAAATAAAGCCCTGGCTGGTTTGGCTCAGCGGTTAGAGCATCGGCCTATGGTCCAGAGAGACACGGGTTCAGTTCCTGCTAAGGGCGGGTACCTCCGTTGTAGTTTGTCCCTGGCCCTGGTTGGTCGTGTGGGTGGCAGCCACTTAATGTGTCCCTTTTGCGTTGATGTTTCTCTCTCTCTCTCTCTCCCTCTCTCTCCCTCCCACTTTATCTGAACAAAAAATGGAAAGATGTCCTCAGGTGAGGATTAAATAAATAAATAAATAAATAATAAATAAATAAATAAAATAAAGGATGAGAGACCACATGGAGCAGAGAGTAGTTATGCAGCTGAGCACCCTCAGATCAATCAGCCCCAGTCAACTTGCTGACCAGACACATATGAGTGAGCACAGTCCAGCCCAGAAGAATGACTCAGGTGAACCCAGCCTAAATACCTAAGCTCATAATCATAAACTAAATACATTGTTGTTGCTTTAAACCACTAAATTTTGGGGTGGTTTATTATACATCAAAAGCTAATTGATATAACATTTAAGTGACTGTCCTAAGCTTCAGGTAAGCTCTAGAGTAGACCACGGGTACCAAGAGCATCTACCACACCACTTGCATTAGCCATCTATTGCCGTGTAACAAAGCACTCTAGCATGATAACATGGTAGCTTAAAACAAGAAACACTTATCATTTCATATGGCTTCTCAAAGTCAGAATTTGGGAGGAGCTTAGCTGGGTGGTTCTGGCTCAGGGTCTCTCATAAAGTTGTGGTCAAGATGCTGGCCGGGGCTGCAGCCATGTGAAGGTTTGACTTGGGGTCGGCTTCCAAGCTTACTCATAGGGCTTTAGTTCCTCTGGCTGTTGGCTGGAGGTCTCAGTTCTTCACCATGTGGGCTTCTCCATAGGGCTGTTCATAAGCACAGCTGTACAGTACCGGTCCACACAGACTAACCATGGAACCACGTAGGAGCGTCTACGTAAGGGGGGCAATACCAGGAGCCATGACTATTGGGAGGCTGCCTCCCACATTATTTTTTCTCCCTCATCCACCAACAAACACCTTCTGCCACACACTCCACCCTTCTAATGACTTATTCATTCCCTGAATACAGTATAATGATAACAGCTATTATTGTTTTTGCAAGCACTGATAGTTTATGGATAAAAGCCATGTGCTTTGCTCCGTGAGCCACTGTCCTCCTGGGAAAGCTGTCCCGTGATAGTGCTCTCATGCTGTAGGAAGAAATAGATATTTGGTCTTCATCCCCACTTCCTGGCACAGAGCTCTTAAAAATCCTTGGACTTTCTGAGGGTCAGGAGTAAGAGGGGTGTCTTTTGTTATTTATACGGAGCCCCTTTCAACTGTACCTGCCTTCACACAGCCGGTCCCCTCCCGGGGCCACAGCGCCGGATGGAGCACCAACGTCAAGGCCCATGCTGAGGGAGCTGCCTGCCACCGATTAAAGGAATTCAGAGTCACTTTTGTTAAGACAAGTGAACACCAACGACAAATGAAGAACAGCAGAAGGAACGCACCCCATCCAGTACCACACCCCTTGCCTCTGGAGTCTCCTTTAGCTGCCTTTCCTTTGGTCGTTTTCCCCCCAGGAGGACAGAAAAGAACTGGGACACGTGCCAGAGCCCCTGAGCTCTGTGCTTCCCCTGTGCTCTCCAGGTGCCACACGCCCTGCCCCTGGCCTGCTGGGCATGGCTGGAGGGGTTCCGGGTGGGGCAGGCAGCAAGGTGCTGGGCAGCTGCAGTGAGCCCCAGCCACCTCCACGGGTGCTCCTGGCTAAGGTGATGCCGACGCCTGGGAGCCGTGGGCAGGTAGCGGCCACAGGCAGTGGCTGGATTGGCAGCTCGGATGTCTTAGAAGGTCAGGGATGCCTCAGGCTGGAAAATTTTTCATAGGCCTTTAGGTGGGGCAGGAAGGAAGGGTTGGGAAGGCGCTTCTGAAGTCAGCACAGTGGGGCCAGCAGCAGGGGAAGGGGGATGGTTACTCAGTTCCTGCCTCAGCCTGCAGACTGGAGCCCAGGGCCAGTGGCTGCGTCCTCGGGAACACCTAAGCCTGTGGAAGACAGTAGGTTTGCCCTGTTATTCCCTCTGCCCAGAAAGTCCATCTTCACTTTGTCTACCCAGAAGAACCCCAGCATTCTTTCCATCTAACCCAATGTCCCCTCCCCTGGGAAGCCCTTCTTGACTGCACATAGGATGCATTCCTCTGTAAGAGCAGACTTCTCCCTTTAATGACATCAAACGTTTCAGAGACCCAGAGCCCGGTGGCCCAGAGACTCCAGAACAGAGAAGAACCTCAGTGAGTGTTTGTTGATCAGAGTAAATGGAGAATACCTAAGGTGTGTCTTCTATACGCTCCAGGCAGGAGGAGCACCGCTCACCCGGCACAGTGCCCGGAGGCCTCCGGCACTGCACTGTGAGCCTCGGGCACTGCACTCCCCAATCTCCCCGGAGGCTGTGTGGTAAAGCAGGGAGAGGGCAACCCCTGCGGCAAGGATTCCGGGTTCAAATTCTGTCTCCATCACCTACCAGCTTTGTGGCTGTGGGCAGGTTAGAAGACAACAAAAGTGCCTACCACGAGGACTTGTAGTGAGGACTGAGAAGTTACTCCATGCATGAGCACTTGAGAACAGTGTCTGGCATGTAACAAGCATTCAGTAATATCAGTTATTATGAGTATTAGTATTATTGTTTGCTCTGGCTTTACCCGGTCACAGAAATGCAACTCCAAACTGTCTTAGGGACTATGCTGAATCTGTCCTGGGACAACGAGTGTGCTGGGGACTGGCCATCACTGCTGTTCCCATAGGCTCAGGCCAGGTCCAGTGGGGAGGGGCAGCCCTAGGCCAGTGCAAAAGGAAAGGTCTCCATAAGGGAGGGGGTGGGGGGTGACCCCAGTATCCAGTGACTGATCCCAGGCACTTGTGAGCCTCCCCCAAAACTCTGCACCCCGGTCTGGGGCTCTGCTTGCATCTCAGGCCTGCCCTTCTGTTTTGGCCTCCCGGCCTTTGCTGGTGTCCTTGGGGACAGACTATTTTAGGTAGCAGTCAAAATAAAACTGAGATTAACCCAGAATTCTTGGCGGTCGAACAATACCATAATTATGTGCTTTTTAATTTAAGAAATCAGGCAGCTGAAGCTGACCCGGCGGGGTCTGTGGGGTGCTCTGAGGATAATAGAGCCTCCATCCCGCCCTGTGTCACCTTCGCACACCCTTCACTACGGGCGGCCACCAGGGAGGCGGCAGGCTCTCAGGGACACTATTTCTTTTCTGGGAAGGGAGTCATATTGTCTGAGCAACAATACAACTTGCTTTCACACCAAAACGCTGCCAGGTTGGAGGGTGACATTACTTTGTCTGTCATAAATTCTTCTCGCAGAAGTCCTGGTCCCTGGGGCTGGTGGCCGGGAGGGAACAGAGGAGGCCTGTGTTCCAGAGCTGGATTTTCAGGGCAGGAAATCACCCCGAGGAATGTGTTTGTGCTTTGATTGCCGACCAGGGGCGCAGACCCCTTCCTCAGGCAAACAGGCCCCTTCCTCTTTGCTGGGAGTGGGGGGAGGGCAGGGAATTAGTCACACAGAAGAGCGACAGGATTAGGTCCCTGACAGTAAAACTCTTTGCTCCAACCCAGAAAGGGAAAAAAGAATGAGGGATTCAAGTAGCTGGGGGAGGGAGCGTTGAGATGAAGTCAATAAAGGTCACTGCCTGAAGAACAAAGAGCCGGGAGCAGGGGAGCAGAGCTCCGAGCTCCCAGGAAGGCCCCAGTCGGAGAGAAAGGAAGCGACAGACCCCAGCTCCAGGGGCAGGCCCAGAGGTGTGGCTGGAAAAACACATTTCCCCCAGACACTGTCTTGGCCCTGGGAACAAGGGGCTTCAGGAAATATGATGCTCCTGGCAGAGTGCGAGACATTAGCCGGAGTGCTAGGTCTCTGCAGGGAGACTGGAAACAGAAAACACAGGCTGAGCGGCCCTGTTGACATGGAGGCAAACAGACACCTTGGGTGGCGACAGGTCTCCTCCATTCCCGTAGGGAAAGCCCACCCTGGGCGGGCACCCTGCACGGTGTGGGGTGGCGCCCCTCCTGCCTCCCTGCCCGGGATGCGAATGGCAGCCCTGGACTGTAGTTGAGGGCTTTGTCCCTTTCATGCATTCAGGTGCCTTCATTCCCCTCCACTCCACCCCCGCCCGCAGCTCCTGAGACCCAGTGTTCCCGGCGGCTCTCATGGGAGGTGCGGGGTGGGGTGGGGGGTACATATCTTTAGGGATGGATACTAACTTCCTGCTCGGTTTTAGTTTGTTTGATTTTTATTTTTGTCTCAAAAGCCTGGACCATCTTCCTCTGCCACACAAACCACAAGAACAACAAGCCTCAGGAGGCTGACCCTGGGGCCTGGACATGCCCAGAGAGGGCAGCCTCGTCTGGGGACAAGACCCGGAGTTTGGTCCAGGGGCAGGTGAAGGACAAGGAGGCTGAGTGATAACTGCTGAAGGCGGCCAGAGCTTTAAACAGGTGGCACTGGAATGCAGGCCCCTCCCCCGGCCCCAGCTGCTCCTTCTGGTAAAGGCTGATGGGTTTCCACACTGAAAGGCTGCCCGGTCGCATTTTCCATCCTGTGTGGTCTCTAATTGGAAAGGGAAGTCGCATTCCAGTGTGAAAGAGAAGCCACTGGGCCACCTCCCTCTGGGGACTTCAGGGCAGCGCCTTTGTCCCTGCGGAGCTGAAAGAAATGGATTGACCCTCTGTCCAGGACAGAAGGGGCTTTGGACGAACAGGTTCAGGTGGCCATAAAGTGATGAACACAAGTGGGACCTGATCCTGTTGAGCCTTGGCCGGTCCTTGGGGAGCTCAGCCACAGTGAAAACAGGGAGGCCTCGAGGGGAGCAGAGGCCTAGTAAAGATAAGGGTTGCTGCCGGCTGGGGGCATCCTGCCTAAGTGGACTTCCTGAGGGTTGCATCCCTTACTGGTGCCTTGCAGGCTGCTCCCGCCGGAGCGGCCAGTCCTCCGACCAGCCGGCACACAGGGCCCCGGGTTAGCTGGGTTGTGAAGCTGGACCTCTATTCAACGGGCGCACACACGCAGAGCCTGCAGAAGTCAGAAAGCTGCTTCAGGTTCTTTCTTGTCCAAGGGCTTGCATCCGCTCCCACACTTCAGAAAATGCTGTTCCCTGCCAGCACGGCACGGCAGTGTCTACAGGGGTGACTGGTTATCCAGTCTGAGTAACCCCAAGTCCCCTCCTGCCACCCAGCCTGAATGTCAGAGGACTTTCTCCCCTGAAAGTCCTTTCCAGGGGATCTTTTCAGAGGTGGGCCTCTTCTCCGGGATGGGCCTCGGGAGAGGATGGAGTGAGGAGGGTGGGCATCCCGTCTGCCTCCTGTGCCCACTGCAGTGCCTCCTCCCCCCAACCTGCCATCTGTGTCTGAACACAAAGTCCCTCCTGGAATTCTCTGAGCACGTGCCCTCTAACCTGTCATTAGCTGATGCCCCAGCGAGCAACCTACCGAAGGCCCAAAGGAACCAGTGAGTGAGGGAGACACCAAGAGGTTCCTTGTTTAAATGCCATCCTCAGACAGAGCCTCTGTCCTGCAACCCACTCCTCACCCTGCCGACTTTGCCTCTTGACACCAGGGCCTCTGCCCTCTGCCCCCTGTCACACCACCTCACAGTTACCTCCTTATGCTGATGGTCTGTGTCCCACCAGGCACCCAGGGGCAGAGGCTTTGTCTCTTCTGGTCACAGATACACTCTAAACACAGAACATTTCCTGGCACCTGGTAGGCACTCCCAAGTACGTACTGACTGAATGAATTTAATATGGATGTGGATGCCTTATGGTTTGTGAAATATTATAAAATTATGCCTCCAAAAAATAAGCGTAGATAAGGCCTGTGGTGGCCTTCACATGGCCCGGTCTGGCTTGTACTTCCTTCGCCGGGGAAGCTGAGAATCTTTCCACGTGTTTACCGGGTATCTGTTTCTTCTGTGTGTGAAATACCTGTTTAAACCTCTTGCTCATTTTCCCTCTTAGGAAAATTTGTCTTTTTCTCTTGATTTGTAGGCATCCTCCAGTCTGGGAACTTTTCCTGTATTGATTATATGTATAGCTCCCAGTTTGAGACTTCTCTTATTTCTTTATGGTCTATTCATTTTAATGTAGTTAATTTATTCATCTTTCCTTTGAGGATTAGTGCTGTCTGTATCGTACTTAAGGAATCTTTTTCTACCCAGGGGTATAAATAATACCCTCTAGTATTTTTTTCTAAAAGTTTTTAAGTTTTGGCTTTCACATCTAATTCTTTAATCCATTAGGAATTTATTTGGAGGTATGAAGCAAGTAGGGTTCCATTTTTTTACCTTATTAATCACTAAGTACCTCACCATCACTTACTGACCAGTGAGTCTCTCTTGACTCTGGCTTGTTCTTGCAGAGATACACAGTATCACTTCCATCTTATCTCAAAGCCCCACGTGTTGGCAGATCTGTTTCTGGGTTCTCTTTCCTGTTCCATTGGCCAATGTTTTCATTCTTGCCTCGATACATTTTGTTTTAATTATTACAGCTTTAAAACAAGTCTTGATATTTGGTAGGACAATTCTCCCTTCCTTATTCTTCTCCTTCAGAGGTTCTTGGCTATTCTTGACACTATATGTCATCTACATTTTGGTATTATCTTGTAAAGTACCTGCCCAAATTCTGTTGGGATTATGATAGAAATGGCAATGATTCTATCAATCAGTTTAGGAAAAATTGATATCTTTATGATACTGAGTTCTCCTGTCCATCAACACAGATTATCTGTTGTTTTGTTTTGTATTTTTTTTTTTTTAGGTCTTCTTTAGTCCCTTTCAATAAGGTCATAATTTTCTCCACATCGTTCTTTTACTTTTGAACATCGTCTGGGTTGCGTCCTACAATTGATGGCATCTTGCTGCTGTAACTGGCAGGCCTAGCCCCGTGGGCCCTCAGCGGCCGCATCCTCCAGCGTCTGCAGAACCGAGAGCCTCGGTCCTGAAATGGGGAACTGGGCCTCGTCGGCACTAACATACCCTCCAGTCATTTCTATCCTCCTCTCTCATACACGTTTTCAGTTTTAGGATCTAATTTCTGAATCACTTGAACTTTCGATACGTTTGTACAAAGACTTAGCAGACTATTTAAAGTAGGAATCCATTATTCAAATATCACTGAGTTGTATGTGTTAAAGTCTATAGAAGAAGTTCATTTTAAGGAAGTAGAACTATTCCATCTGACTCAATTATCATGTGATTTTTCCAGGAAACAGAGTTTTCTTTCTATATATACCTCTCTCAGCTTCAGACGTGCTGCCTTCTCTGGCTCCTTCCAGACGCCTCTCTTGACTCCAGCTTGTTCTTGCCACACACTGTTCTCTGCCTGGTGAGCTTTTCTCCCTGGAGCCCCACCCCGTCCCCCGCACACCACTCTCTCCTGCTCATCCTTCAGCCTCAGCTGAAGCCCACTCTCACAGAGAGGCCTCCACTGACACCCCCTAAATTACCTCCCCCAGTAGCACCGTGAGGCTTCCTTGTCACCCCTGTCACACTTGCGGCTGCTGCGTCCCCAGTTCCCAGCACTGGCTGGCAGTGCGAGGGCAGAGACATTGCTGGGTCCGCACGGTCT
Organism: Molossus molossus; assembly: GCF_014108415.1. NCBI lineage: Eukaryota > Metazoa > Chordata > Mammalia > Chiroptera > Molossidae > Molossus > Molossus molossus. The sequence continues at coordinate 29,955,749 of NW_023425347.1, read as the reverse complement.
CCCCTGCAAGGCCTCGGGTCCAGACTGAGTCTCAGCTCCTGCCCGTTGCCTTCAGCACCCGGCAGAGTGCTGTGTACTTGTGGACACTTGCTAAATGTTTTTGGATGACTCAGTGGCTTTACATGGTAGTTATATATATTCTACACTCTACATGTCTAAACTGCTCCCCTAATACCCAGGAACCGAAAACTCCCAGGGTATGGCCCTGTGAGATGCTCTCTGGAGTCTGTGGCACCAGGCTGCAAACTGCATCCATCTAGCGCCGCTGGCTTCCTACTAAGTGAACTTCTGGCTTGCTTTAAAATACCTCTGAGATCTTCCCTCTACAAGGTTTCAAATAATATATGTGCTACTCCTCCTCTAGGCGGCGAGACTCCTTTCTCCACCGCCCCTGAGTGTGGGCTTGCTTTCCCAGAGTCAAGTATGAAACGGGGCGGAGGAGTTGCTACATAGCAGAGAAATGCCATCGCTCGGTCAAGTGATCCAGGTTAACATTCATGTTAGGTCATGTTGACAACATGTACCTTGACACACTGTGATGAGAACAGTACTTCACCTCGGTGGTCTTCCTCCCAAAAACTCATAACCTTAGTCCAACTATGAGAAAAGACATCAGGCAAATGCAAATCATGGGACATTCTACAAAATACCTGACTAGCACTCCTTAGAATGGCCAAGGTCATCCAAGCAAGGAAAACCAGGAACTGTCACAGGGCAAAGGGACGAAGGACGAGGAAACGCCATGTGCTCTTCTGGATGGGATTCTGAAACAGAGAAAGACACGGGGAGAAAACGAGCGAAATCTGAATACGAGGTGGAGTTTCGTTAATAATGGTAATGTACCGGTGTCGGTTTCTTAGTGTGACAGATGATTCATGGCAATGGAAGATGTTAATAGCAGGGGAAACCCGGAGAGGCATACTGGGGAATTCTGTACAATCTTTGCAACTTTTTGATAAAGATAAATCTGTTCTATTTCTTTTCTTTAATCTGGGAGGAGCCCACCAGTTCCACGCCAGGGGAAAGCCATCGGGCCTGCTCAGCACTCTGACGGGCCTCTTTTATTATGGAGACTGGGGGGCATGTCGGAAATGAAAGGGGTGCAAGGTCAGGGGCTCAGCTATAAAAACACGTCCTCATTGGGATGAAAACATCAGTGGGAAGCGGGTGTCTCATCTAAATAAATAGTAAATATTAAAATAAAATATTTCAGGTGCCACCTGAATCCAAGTAACTCTCTCTCCCTTAGACAGTGCTTGGCTGAAAGAGTCCAAAGGGAGAGTCAAAAGCCCACACTCCACTCCCCCAGCTCCGTCAAGTGTGGGCAGCATCTCCTAACAAACAGTCTATTCAGGAGCCCTCATGCCTGGCCCCAGGGGGGTAGGGGGTGGAGGGATCAGACTGTTGGCTTTGAGAATCCCTCTCCTCGCCTGCCCCCACCTCATCTGGCAACGTCCGGGCCGTGAGGACTCTGACACCCCGAGGCTCCCTGGAGCCAGGCTGGGAAGTGGGCCTGGCAGGCGAGACTGTGAGACAAGACTGAGAAGCAAGCCTCCTGGGCAGGTGACGTCGCCCAGGGTCAGCAGGTCCGGGAGAGAGTCTACTCTCCAGGGAAAGTGGGAACGAAAACTGCTTAGCAGATTTAGGGACAAGAAAGAGGTGCAAAGAACCGGCTTCACAGTATGGAGCCAAAATTAGCAGGTCTGGTGGCACTGGACAGGACCCTGGGGGTACAACCTGCTCCTAGACGAGGAGCTCAATGCCCGGGACGCTTTGTGAGGCCAACAAAGCCACACAGACAAGCAGCACTGGGGGGAGGGGGGCAGAGAACAAAAGGACTGAAAAGGAAGCTGAGTAGAAAGACCTGAGCTTTTAACAAATGACTTTGGCCCGGCTGGGTGGCTCAGTTGGTTGGAGTGTTGTCCCACAGAACAAAGTGTTTAATTCCTGGTCTGTGCCCATGGAAGGCAACCTCTCTCTCTCTCTCTCTCTCTCTCTCTCTCTCTCTCTCTCAAATTAACAAGAACACATCCTCAGGTGCAATTGCCAGTGGGTGAGCACACTGTTTCCTGGCCGGCCCTGTGACAGGAGGGCTGCTCCCTCCACCCTCCACCCTCCAGGACCTTGACCAGTGGCTCCCACTGCTTGTCCTGGCTCTGAGGGAGCCCCCACTGTCCCTCAACCACATCACCTGCTCTGAAACCTCGAACCCCAGAAAACTAAGACCCTAAAGAGGTCTCCCTCCCCCTCCTGTCTGACTTTTCCCTGGGAAGCGACTCCAGAACCCTGTGGTACCGGGCCCTGCCCAACGGGGCCCTCCCCTCTCTGACCCAGCACCGATCCCTCGAGGTAAACACCAGCTCCGGGCTGAGAACAGCTGCAGAGGAGAAAGGCGCGTTTGTCCTGCGTCCGGAACCCTCTGTTGGTGAGGCTGGTACCTGAGGTCCCAGCGAAGCAGCCACACAAAACACAAAATTGAACCAGTGCAGCATTTTACCAGGTCTGTTATGGGAAAGGAATTTGGGGATGAGGGTCATCCTAGACTCCAGGTTCCAGGATGCATTTTATTTTTTATTTATTTATTTATTTATTTTTAATTTTTTTATCCTCACCTGAGGACATTTTTTCATTTTTCATTCAGATAGAGTGGGAGGGAAAGAGAGGAAGAGAGAGAGAACAACACGGATGTGAAAGGGACACATCGAGTGGCTGCCACCCGCACAACACAACCAGGGCTGGAGACAAACTGCAACCGAGATACGTGCCCTTAGCAGGAACCGAACCAGGGTCTCTCTGGACCACAGGCCGACGATCTAACTGCTGAGCCAAACCGGCCAGGGCCAGGATGCATTTAAAAGTTTCTGGCCGGTTTGGCTCAGAGGTTAGAGCATCGACCCGTGGACTGGAGAGTCCTGGGTTCGGTTCCCGCTAAGGGCACGTACCTTGATTGCAGTTTGTCCCCAGCCCCAGTTGGCATCGTGTGGGTGGCAACCACTTGATGTGTCTCTCTCACATCGATGTTTCACTCTCACTCTTCCTCTCTCCCTCCTGCTCTATCTGAGATAAATGCAAAAATGTCCTCAGGTGAGGATTATAAAAAAGAAAAGAAAAAAATAAGGAACAGGCAGAGCACAGAGGATTTATAGGGAAGGGAAGACCTACGCTGTATGATATTATAATGGTGGCTACAAGTCAACACACATTTGTCCAAGCCCACAGGTTATACAGCACCAAGAGTGAGCCCTAAGCTAAACTATGGACTCTGGGTGATTAGCATGTGTCCCTGTAGGTTCACCATGTGCCATTCCAATGAGTGATGTTGATAATGAGGCACGAGTGCAAGAAGGGGTACAAGGAAATTTTCTCAACCTTCCTCTCAATTATGTTGTTATGAAAAGAAAAAGTCCCTAAGGACTAAGTGCCCTGAAAACTAAATATTTCTTTTCCGACCCCTCCCCGACAGCAGTGGCTGGCCCCTCCCTTGGCTGCACAGGTGTTACAACACACCCTGTTGGGACAGGAATAGGAGGATCTTGGCCTGGGGGTAGAGCAGAGCTTAGAGGGAGACCCTCCCCAAAACTGCATTGGAACAGCAGCCTCACAGCGCGGTGATGAGGGTTAATAAACCCTGTTGTCCTTAAAAGGAGCTTTGAGCCCCTCAGATGGAAGGCAGACAGTAACCCGGGCCAGCACTCTCCTCCACCGAGACCTCAGCACAGCTGGGTGGTGTGTGTGTGTGTGTGTGTGTGTGCAGGCCTGTGTGAGTGTGAGTTTGTGTATGTGTGCAGGCCTGTGTGTGTGTGTGCAGGCCTGGGTGGTGTGTGTGTGTGTGCGCAGGCCTGTGTATGTGTGTGCAGGCCTGCGTGGTGTGTGTGTGTGTGTGTGCAGGCCTGGGTGGTGTGTGTGCAGGCCTGTGTGAGTGTAAGTTTGTGTGTGTGTGCAGGCCTGTGTATGTGTGTGCAGGCCTGGGTGGTGTGTGTGTGTGTGTGCAGGCCTGTGTATGTGTGTGCAGGCCTGGGTGGTGTGTGTGTGTGTGTGCAGGCCTGTGTATGTGTGTGCAGGCCTGGGTGGTGTGTGTGTGCAGGCCTGTGTGTGTGCATGTGCAGGCCTGGGTGGTGTGTGTGTGTGTGTGCAGGCCTGTGTGTGTGTGTGTGTGTGCAGGCCTGTGTATGTGTGTGCAGGCCTGGGTGGTGTGTGTGCAGGCCTGTGTGTGTGTGTGTGTGTGTGTGCAGGCCTGTGTGTGTATGTGTGTGTGTGTGTGTGCAGGCCTGTGTATGTGTGTGCAGGCCTGGGTGGTGTGTGTGCAGGCCTGTGTGTGTGCATGTGCAGGCCTGGGTGGTATGTGTTTGTGTGTGTGTGTGTGCAGGCCTGGGTGGTGTGTGTGTGTGTGTGTGTGTGCAGGCCTGTGTGTGCATGTGCAGGCCTGGGTGGTGTGTGTTTGTGTGTGTGTGTGTGTGTGTGTGTGTGTGTGCAGGCCTGTGTATGTGCATGTGCAGGCCTGGGTGGTGTGTGTGTGTACGTACCCACATGTGCATTTACTACTTTCCAGATCCTCTCACTTGCTCAGAGCCCCTGGCCCACTGGGCACTAGTGTAGTTTTTACTCTAAAACTTCTCTTCTTTCAGGCATTAGGCCACATAGGCAGTAGACAAGTTAATTTGAAAAGTAGAACATAAAACCAAAGTCTAATATTTGAGGAGACCAGCGGCTTTTCTCTTGCAAGTTTGGCTTTATGTTATTTCTACAGGAAGACATGGAATTGGGTGTTTATTGAGGAGGAAGCTCAAGGCTGCTGAGGGGAACAGTCTGGTTGTCCTGTCATCTGGCAGCCGGATGAAGGCACAGAGCAATAATGCACACTGGTAACGACATGGCATCTTGAGGTGGAGTTCAAGCGTTGATATGTACCACTGTTGGGAGATACGTAAGAGGCGGGCAATGTAAACCCATTTCTGAGAGGGGAAAGCTTGAAGCCCAGAAAGGTGAGGCATTCTCTATACTCGAAGGCTACTTGTTTCAAAGTGAGGTTTTCAAACCCCTCAAGGATCCACGGAAGTATTCTAGGGTTAACCATGAGCATTTTCTGTAAGAAGCATTAATATTTCATTCATTTGGATTCTAATCTAAACCACTGGCATGGTTTCAAGGCACACATTGGTATTTGTATTTACTATCATGTCATCTAAAGTGCCTGCATTTATTTATCTTTCATTCCAGTGTTCCTCAAAATGGGGAGCATGGATATATTTTAGGGTTCATTGGATGCCCTAGTTTGGGAAACACTGCTCTGTGACACACAGTATTCCTGTAGGATCTGCTAAATGGTATGGCTGACCCTAAGGAATGAGCCAGAGGCCAGAGGCCAGAGGCGGGAGGCACATGAGGTGGTGATTTGGCCTGGGCTGACCTCTGAGAGGTCAGGTGGTGGGGGTGGGGGTGGGGATTCCTGGGCAGTGGTGATGCTTGTAAGCAGATGGTGGTGGCTGGTTACAGCTTTAATGGGCCACCCAGGGGCAGCCACCATGGGCAGAGGCTGGGACATCCGGGCAGGGCAGGATCCCAGCAACAGGCAGAGCTAGCTATAGCTCCAGCAGAACTCAGGGCACATCAGAGAACCAACGCAGGGATTCGACCTACTGTGCCAACCTGGGGGCCTTCAGAGTAGGGGCACACTGGGGACCATCCTGTGTTTTAGCAAGCTCGAGATGGCTCTCATGCAGATGACCCACAGACCTCCCCTGAGAAAGGTCTATAGGATACAATCCAAAGTCCTAGCACAGCATTTAAGAATCCTCCCAGTCTGCCCGATCAGTCCTTAGCGTCCCAATACCACGTGTAAGGAGCACAGGGGACTTTCTGGTGAAATGCTTTCCACCTGGCTAACTCCTTAGTTACATCCCATGCCGGTTCCTCTGGGAAGTCCTCTCTGATCTCCAGACTACATGGACCTCTCTACCAAACACCCACCGAACCCTGCACTTCCCTGTGGCCCTTCTTCCACTGGTGATCAGCCCCTCAGGATTTGTTCTCATCACTGGACTGTAAGTTCCCCGAGGGCGGGGGCTGTGCCTGTCCTGTTCACTGCGGCTTCCTCAGCACTAGCACTGTGCCAGGCCCGCAGCAGGGCTCTGCACATGATTGTTGATGGAATGAAAACGTGTGCATTCCATGCCCTCTGGTCTCAGCCCCGGCTGCACGCTCTGGCGTGGTCAGAAGTGTCGGGACCTGGCCACGCTTGGCCTGAGGCTGCAAGGCCCAGTGCCGAATTGCTGAGAAACAAGCTTCTACAGAAACATTCTTTCGTGTGTTGAACTTCGTGCCAGAAGCCTGAACTGGAGGATAAATTGGCTGTCATCCCACGTGATTCTCCCCAAACTGACCGTCCAGATAAGGAGCCTCTAGTCCTACTCAAGGGCACAGCACTCAAAGCCATGAGCTGGGTCAGATAACATGGGCCAGTCTGAGACTTCCATGAGCATCAGGGGCTTTTGCTTTTGGAGACCACATCTCATATTAAAAATCACTCAGATGTTGTTGCCCCACATGAGGGGTGAGTTCAGATGCAGTTGACTAGCTGGAGTCAAAGTTACGTTTTGCAGACATTTCATTAAACATCTATCAATGTTGATTTCATCGTTTTCCTTTTCTTATTTTGAAAAATGTATATAGCTGTTCAAGTCTCAATTTTTTATAGGCCCATGAAAAGCTCATTTATGCATTTCTTGGATAAAGTGGTCCCAGGTAACTGTGTTCTGCTGCGTGAACCACCAAACGAGCTCCTGGCATCTGCAAGTAGGAGCCAAACTTCCTATGAGACTCAGCCACATCCATTTGAAGTACAGCAATTGGCAGCCTTCCTATGGACTCTGTAGGCAGAACAGAGCAAGAACATTCCTGCCACCAGAATGAAGGGCCCGTGTCCATGGGTAGGTGGTGAGAACGCGTTTCTAAATAAGGCATTCAGAATGTACACCGTCCAGCTTGGCTAGTTGCTGCCCACTGACCATGAGACAGAGAATCCAGGACAGAAAACAAAGTGTGGTAGGAAAAGGTGGGAAGAAAGAGGAGCTGATTGAATGGTACAATTAATATTATTATTTTTTATTTTGTTAATCCTCACCCGAGGATATTTTATTATTATTATTTTTTTTTTTTATAGAGTGGAATGGAAGGGGGGAGAGAGAGAGAGAGAGAGAGAGAGACAAACATCAATATGAGAGAGACACATTGATCAGTTGCCTTCTGCATGACCCAGACCAGCTGGGGATCAAGCCTGCAACCCAAGTATGTGCCCTTGACCCCAGGTACGTACCCTTGACTGGGAATTGAACCCTTGATCCTTCGGTCAGTGGATGCTCTAACTGCTGAGACAAACTAGCCATGGCAGAATGGTACCATTATTGAATTAAATTAAGAAAACACCCCCAAACTTTGATTTAAAATAACAGACTACACATATAAATCAGATCATATTGTATTTGTCTTTCTCTGACTGGCTTATTTCACTTAGCATAACAATCTCCAGGTCCATCCATGCGGTTGCAAAGGGTAAGAGATCCTTTTTTTTTTTTTAACAGCTGCATAGTATTCCATTGTGTAAACTTACAATAGCTTTTTTATCTACTCATTTACTGATGGTCACTTAGGCTGTTTCCAGATCTTAGCTATTGTATAATGCTGCCATGAACACAGGCATGCATATGTTCTTTCTGGCTGGTGTTTTGGGATACTTAGGATATATTCCTGGAAGTGAAGTGAGATCACTGGGTAAAATGTCAGTCACATGATCTCACTCATATGTGGAATATGATGAACAAAATAAACTGATGAACAAAATAGGTCCAGAGGCATGGAGGCATATAGGCATCGCCCAAGAACACAGACAATAGTGTGGTGAAGGCCTGGGGTGGGGCAGGGGGCCTGGGGGAGGGGGGGAGGGAAAATAGGGGACAACTGTAATACTGTCAATAATAAAAAATAAACTTAAACCCTGGCCGGTTTGGCTCAGCAGTTAGAGCATCAGCCTGTGGACCAAAGGGTCTCAGGTTTGATTCCTGATCAAGGGCACATACCTGAGTTGCAAGTTTGATCCCCAGCCCTGGTCGGGGTCGTGTGGGAGGCAACCAATTGATGTGTCTTTCTCATATCACTGTTCTCCTCTCTCTCCCTCCCTCCCTCCCTTCCATTCTATCTAGAAATCAATGGGAAAATATCCTAAGGTGAGGATTAACAACAACAAAATAATAAATAAACACATAAACAAACAAACTTAAAAAAATCAAGTAATAGACTGAACATCTGATTTTATGGAATGAGGAGTGTGATGAGGAGTTTAATTATGAAATATGCCGGGCGTTACACTAAGTCCTACAGCAAGGTAGGTGCCCTGGGGCGGCTTGTGTGTGTAGACAGAATACAGAATATGTGTGATGACTTAGTACAACATGACAGTGCAAATAAAGAATACAAAGCAATGATTATGGGGCAACAGATGAGGAGACAGCGATTAATGGGACCTCAGGAAGCCCAGGAAGATCTCACAGAGACAACAACATCTTAACTGGATCTTGAAGGATGGAAGGAGTTTTTCCAGGAGAGAACAGATCCCACCAGGAAGAAGAGGCGAAATGAGCAAAGCTTTCCAAATAAAAGACAATAATGATAAACTTTCACTGAGTGGTTTTTAAGCACCAGGTTCTGCCCGAGCCCTTCATAGTTAGTGATTCTCATAGCACTCTGGTGGTAAGAACGTCCTTCCACTTGATTAATGCGGTGGTTTCGGTAATTGCGCAGACCCCAGAGGCCCGATCCCCAGCCTCCTCACCCCGACCCAGGCAGGCGTTGGGGTGGGAGCAGGGGGTGGAGAAGAGCCCACTTAACTGGATGCAGGCCTCTCAGCAGAGGCTGGAGAATTGGATGATGAGGCTAAAAATAGAAACTGGACCAGAAATCGGAGGATTCTTAAATGCCATGTTAGGATTTTGGATTGTATCCTATAGACCTTTCTCAGAGTGGGGTCTATGGGTCCCCCGTATGAGAACCGGCTTGAGCTTGTGAAAATACAGATTCCTGGGTCTGGCCCCAGACCAACTGAAACAGAAACCCTGGGAATCTGAATTTTAAAAGCTCTCCAGGTGGTTCTGCTGATAGTCATATGGCCATTTTTAGGTTGGGGAGGAAGCGGTCACATTTGCGTTCCAGAAAGCAAAGCTTCGGCCAGCGCATGTCATGGAGAGGGAGCGGCCTTGAAGCAGAAGCTCGGCCTAGCGCCCTGTGTCCTCTCCAGCAGGGACAGGGGACCAGACTGCGAACAGCGGTACTGAGAGGCGTTCCCCTGGCAGAATGCTAACAATCTGGTTTGGGGATAAGACTGGAGGAGGAGTGAGGTATGAACAATTAGCTAATTATTCAAACATTTCCGCTTGGGTGGCCGGTGATGAAGTTGAGCAGTAACAGAGCAGAGGCTTGGACTGAAAAGACTTAAGTTCAAATTCAAGCGCTGGCGGCTGCCAACAGTAAGACAGTGGCAGCTCAGTTATCTCATCTGCGAAACTGGGACGATTTCACCCACCTCATAGTATTGCTGTGAGGATTAAATGACACGCTGTACAGAAATATGCACGTTCCTGACACTTGATACTCATAATCATCTCCACAAAGATCGAATGTGAAATTAAACCGAGGAGGAGAACGTGTCTTGCAAGCATCCCCAAGCCATAGTCATATTTAGAGCCCACCCCGAGCCCACCCTCCAGGCTGGCGCTGGAGCTGTCCTAGCCCTGCCCAGCTCGGCCCCTGCTGCCCATCTCGGAGCCAAGGATGAGCTGAGCGGAGAAAGAATGTGCTGACTGAGGTCGAGCCGGGCTGGCTGCAGGTCGGTGGTAAGTCTCTGCCTGGCACCAGCGTCTTCCAAGGTGGATAACAGCTTCTCCAACAGCACATCTGTAAATTCTGTCACCGGAGGGCTGGGCAGCCAAGCCCAAGAAAGCCTGCAGGAAGGTGCTGGCGGGGAGAGCTTCTGGTCGGGGAGCACCGACAGCTGTGGAGAAGGCATCCTGAGTCAGGGGAGGGGGCCGGGTCCAAGGTTAGGACTAGGGTTGCCGGACAAAACACCCACATCCTTAGCACATGGAAGAAGAAAAGAGCTTCTGAAATGCCAGCCTTGAAAACCCTGAACGTGTGACAGGGTGGTACAAAATCATGGCTAGGAAGGCATCTTCACTTGGGGAGGACAGACGAGTCACATCAGGCAGGTCTCATCACCTGTGAGCCTGCTCGAGGTGACACGAAGTCCTGACAGCACTGCGAGGTGTGGCACGTCAGGCCTGGGAGAGTCAGCACGTCCACGGAGACGCTCCTTCCCACAGCGCAGGCATCAACAGAACGGTCCCCGATCCCCGGGGGCTGGCTGTTGGGAGGGAGCCTTCCAGCCTCAGGCGCAAGCTAGGCCGTCCATGTGAGTCCCACAGGGCACAGCCTCTAAGTCTTCAGCCAGAATCTCCCCTACTCCCCTCAGCCTGTCGGGGTGCAGCTGGCCCTCACCCAATGGACTTGGTCAGTGGGCCTTGGGTGGGACTTCCAACGAGGTGAGGGGGACTGCAAGCCGGAAGGGGGTGCTTGGGCTTGCACTCTTTGCTCACTTAGCTGTTTTGCTTTTCCTTTTTTTTCTTTTTTTGGTGTTCCTGCTCAGTCCTCCCCTATCCCAACCCTGTCCCCTGTCTCCTTCCAGTCCCCAAAACCCTGATGAATCTGGATTCCCACAGGATCAGCTGCTCTGCAGAGCAGAGCAGAGGTCAGGGAGAGGCTGGCCTTTCCCATCCTTTTTGTTCCGGTTCAGCGGCCTGGCCTAATATCTTGGCTATCTTAGGTGATAGGCATTAGGGGCTGGCGGCCAAGCCGAGAAGCCAAGTGGGAAATTCAGTAGAGCGGACTTTTGTTTATTTCTAATAGGAAGTTAGGAATTACCCGAGAGCACAGGCTGTGTTTTCAGCTGACAGCCTAGTGTTCAACCTCTGATAAAAGTGCTCCCGCTGACTTCCACATCCTCTGCCACCAGCTTTATTGATAATAGCTGCAGGGTAGAGCTTGGCTTTCTGCCTGCTTATCTCTGCTCCAGTCCCTGCTTGGCTGACACCAAGTGACCAGCACCCAAATCTGCCAGATGGCTTCAGAAAACATGCTCCCCGGAGCCAGATGTAATTCCGGATGCTGGCATTGAAGGGATCTCTAAGACCGTCAGTGGTGGGGACTGGGTCCCAAATCCCCCCGACATCCCAAAGACAATGGCAGCAGGGCCAAGATTACAATAGCAACCTGCAACTTGGGAAGAACATGCCAAATAATAACAGCTGACGTTATTATTAAAGCCCGATACCTCTGCAGACATTACAGTGTGGTTTTAGAATCATCGGCCCAGGTCAGACTGCCCGGATCTGAAGCCTCACTCAGACACTGTTAACTCCGACCAGGGGGAAGTCAATTAACCTCTCGGTGCCTCGGTTTCCTCATCAGTTAAATGGTGATGATGGCAGTGCCTAGTTCATGAGGCTGTTGTGATAATTAAATGTGTTAATATTCCTAAAACACTTGGAACAATGCCTGGCACATAGCAAGTGCTCAATAACTGTCAACTATTATTATTATTATTGTTTTAATCCTCACAATGATTCTGCAAGAAATGCATATTGACCAATTGAAAACTAGCTTCAGAAAGTTTTAAAAACTTGCCCTGGCCGGTTTGGCTCAGCGGTTAGAGCATCAGCCTGCAGACCAGAGAGACCCGGGTTCGGTTCCCACTAAGGGCATGTACCTCGGTTGCGGTTTGTCCCTGGCCCCGGTTGGGCAGGTGGCAGCCACTCGATGTGTCTCTCATGTCGATGTTTCTCTCTCTCTCTCTCTTCCTTTCTATCTGAAGATAAATGCAAAAGTGTCCTCAGGGGAGAATAAAAAATTATAAATAAATTAAAAAACTTGTCCAAGTAGCACATGGCAAGTGATGGAGCCCTGACTTAAACCAGAGACTGTACTGACCTCCACACCACGACGCCTCAACATAGAGAGAATGGAGAGCTGTTGGGGTCTGGCATTCCCTGCCCCAAAGACGTCCTCTGGGTTTACCCAGGACACTGCAGAAGGGGAGGAGGGTGGTGCAGGGTGTCAGAGTGAGGACATCTTTTTGGAAGAATAAACAGCCAACCCGAAGATTGTGGGATCAGAAGGAATTAACTAAGGTGAGGGGCATTAGACTTGCTCCGTTCATACTTTCGCTATAAATGCAATGGGATCCTTAGAGAGAAAATTTCATAAGCAGAATTGCTCCATGTAATTACCAAAATCTGGTCTTTCACGGTCTTGGGGAAAAGGTGGAAGATACAGTGTAGTTTTCAAGCAAAAGGCACTCTTGATTGCTGTGGTCGACAAGGTGCTAATAGTTTCTAATAATATTCCCTGCTACTGGGGGCTCTGGTAGCTTCTCTCCAGTCTTCCAGGGTTTTTTTTCTCTAATTGGTGTGAGCACCTGGGCCTGTTAAGTGGCATTTACACCTGTTAGAAGCAGTTTCCCTATACACCCATTCAGTCCTTGTCATCTACCATTGGGGAAAGAAATTCTTCCCCCAAATGGGTTAGACTGAGAATTAAAATCCCTGGTACTAAAAGTCTCTTATGTTTTAAAACACAAACAAAACCATCCTACGCTCCTGCTGAAGTACATTATATTACAAATTGAAACAGCGAGCTTTTTTGGTAAACCTACTATTTAGAAAACAAACAAACAGTGAAACCCACATACAACTATTTCAGAAATGCTACCACATAGAAAAGAAATTCTCTTGCCAAAATGCCACCATATAAAGAACACGATTGAAGAAAGGGGCACTTACTGAAATGCCACCAACATCCTATCGAGTAGAATTGGAAAGGGATCTTATGCTTAACTCCATAAAGCTTTTTTCAAATCACTCATTTAAAAAAAAATGCAACATATGATGTTAAATCATATTGATTAAATAGTAGAATATCAACTTCCTTTATATAAGGATAATGAAAATTATTTGATCAGGAGTGCTCAACTGAAAACAGTCAAGAGATTACAGGGTTGGGTAACAGAAGACCTGTGTTCTTAACATAGGTGCTAGGTTCATTATTTGTAGGTGAGTAACAAATTAACCCAAAACATTGGCTTAACACAAACAGCAGTCATTTATTCTCATTTCCATGAGTTAGGTGCTGGCTTAGTTTCTGCTGAGATTACAGCTGGTGTCCATCCACCAGGGCTGCATTATCTGAAGGCTGACTGGGCGGCAGGTTCAGCTCCCAAGGTGGCTCGTTCACTTGGCTGGCACGAGTTGGTGTTGGCTGTTGGTAGGAGGCTTCCGTTCTTCTCCACACTGACTTTTGCATACATTGTTTGAGTGTCCTCAAGGCAAGGGGGCTGCCTTCCCCCAGAGTGATTCAAGATGAAACTTCCAGTGTTATCTGTGACCTCCACCATGCCTTCCACCAGATTCTCTCGGTCACACAGGCTATCCAAGATTCATTGTGGAAGGAGACTAGACAAGGGCATGAATATCAGGAGGCAAGAACCACTGGGGCCACCTTGGAGACTGGCCACCACGGGTGACTCTAACACTAACCAATTCCAAGAAGCTTTCTGTGACCTTCCAGCTAATGCCAAGTACTCCTTTCTTATTTTCCCATAACACCCAACTTCATTCTTCACCCCACTAAAGGTTTCTGCTTTTAGTTATAGATGCACAGAGATGTAGAGCTGGATAGCACTGTACCAATCCCCTATAGTGATACCTCGGTTCTCGAACATAATTCGTTCCAGGAGGATGGTCGAGAACCGAATTGTTCGAGAACCGAAGCAATGAAACCCAATAGGAAAGCGTGACTCTCTCCACAAAGCGTGACTCTCTCTCTGCACTCACACTGATGACGCAAGCAAGGCGCTCTGGGCCGAATGAACGCCATTCGGCTCAACTCGGCTCATCTCGGAAGTTCCAGTTCCAAATATTTGTTCGGATTCCGAGACAAAAGTTTCTCGAATCTCCTGGTCGAATACCGATTTGGTCGAAAACCGAGGCGTTCGAGAACCGAGGTATCACTGTATTTCCATTTCAAGAGCCTCTTGAGATCATGTATTAACGTGTGTTGATGTATTCTTCTCCGCCACCAGACTATAAGCTCGAGGACCAGGACCACGTCTCATTTCCATGTGTTCCCAGTTCCCAGCATACCTATAGTGTGGAGGTGTACTGACTGCAGGGTTTGACTTGCCTGGGTGAATTGTTCTTATTCTCTAAAAAAAATTTTTTTTTTTTTTTTATCCTCACCCGAGGACATTTTTCCATTTTTTGTTCAGGTAGAGTGGGAGGGAGAGAGAGGAACAGAGAGAGAGAGAGAAACATCGATGTGAAAGGAACACATCGAGTGGCTGCCACCCGCACAACCGACCAGGGCCGGGGACAAACTGCAACCGAGGTACGCGCCCTTAGCGGGAACCGAACCCGGGTCTCTCCGGACCGCAGGCCGACGCTCTAAGCGCTGAGCCAAACCGGCCAGGGCAGTTCTTATTCTCTAGACCTCAATTTTCTCATTTGTATTAGACTCAGTGATTTTTAAGCCACTCATCATGTGAAGAGCCTTTTTCCTAGTGGACTGCAGTCATGTGGCATGATAACTCTTTACCACTCCTGGAAGCACCTTCTTTTGGTTTGGGATAGTCTACTGGCTATTGTACTGTGGAGGCAGAGACCCTCAAAGACAGTGGTAGAATAAATTGTCATCCAAGGGTTCCGTTTTTGAGCCAACACTAGTTTCAGAACATTTCCCAGCTGTGTTTGGGAAGGGGAAAGAGGAATGCGAATTTCAGACAAAAAGATTCCCTTACTCTGTGAATTCATCTGATCATGACTCCCCTGCTCGAAAACCCCTTTGGTCCTCTCCTGACAAGGGAGCAAAACTGAAATTCCTTAGCCTGCATCCAGGGCTACAAACCACCTTCCCCTTCAGGGACCCCTTGCCCCGGGCATGCTGCATGTGGGCGGCACGGGGTCCAGAGCCCGTTCTCTCCGTCCACGGCAATCCTTTACCCCAGCGTGGCCGCTGCCAAGCCAACGCCAGGCAAGCACTCTCCAGAGACCCCTCACACTGCGTGTAAATTGTTTTGGAAGCTGTATTCCCAAGAAACACTTGAAATTAAAGCTACAGCAAGATGCATTTTTTGAAAATCATGCCGAGTAATTTTCTTAAAAAACATTTCATCTCACAGGGAATGGAAAATAACCTATAAATTAGTCGCTCCTTCTCAGGTTGTAATTGATGTACCAAATCATGCTAGAGAGAAAACTGAGCCCAGGAAAAAGGGAGATCTGGAGGTGACCTCTCCATCTCAGTGGGCTACGAACCCACGCAGAGGCAGGAGTCCAAGCAGCCCCAGCTGCTCCATAAATCTTACACATCACAGTCCCCACGGCTCTGGAGCACAACCTCTGCTGGAGCTGCGTACAAATAGTTCACTTAAAGTGCCCATTAAGTTTTTTCATTGTTAAAAGATGGCCCATAGGGGGAACATGCTGACACGGCTTTTCCTCAAGGCACTTGTCTTGTCTAAATGGTTCCAAGCCCGAGGTGTTTTCCTAGGTTTGCTCCTTTGTCTGGAAAATGTGAGGACCTTGCTGAAAGCAGTCAATCATCCAGGAAGTACAGACAAGCCCATTCTTACCGAGTTACTCCTAAGTACACCGACCTCATTATTTGTCCATAAGGCGAATAGGTATTTATTTCATATGTCTCTTTGCATAGAGATTGTCATTTGGTCTGTGTGCCTGTCATCTCTCTGTCTCCACTATTGTTGTCTGTTTCTTTAAAAGGTGGGTTACGGCTTAATGGTGGCAACAGCACAGTGTCACGGGAACCGGTGCTGAGGAAGGGCAGGGGGATGCAATGAAGGTGCAGAAGGTGCAGGGAGCCCTGGCCGGAGCTCAGACGGTTGCGCATCATCCCATACGCCGGGGTTTCAGGTCCAATCTCCCACCAGTGCACATACAAGAATCAACCAATCAATGCATAAATAAGTGGAATAACAAATCGATCTCTCTCTTTCCCCCCACCTCTCTCTCTCTCAAATGAGTGATGGAAGGCTGCACCGTTACTGAATAATTCAACAGAGGTCTGATGCTTTCCTTGGACTAACTCCTGGGAGAGGCTGTTGCTGTGGACCAGCCAGCTCTTGGATTTTAAGCATGTGAGGCAGGAGGATGTTGAAAACATCCAACTGGCTGAGTCTCCTGGGACAGACACAGAAGGAAGTGGTCAGGAGCAGCCACCAGTCCAAGTGCCATGTGGTCTGGGTGCCATTCCTATTCCGGAGCAGGAAAGGGATGCTCCAGGCTGAGATGTTACAAGGTTGTGCTTAATTCCAGTCTCCCCTCCCAATCCACAAACCCCCCTCCACCCTTTCAGGATTCCTTTTTCAGTAAACATTTGCAAACACCAAATATAAAGTTGAGACTGTGTATGTTCTTAATCCCTAAGGGGAGCTTCATGGGTAGTTTAGAATCTTAAAAAGAACACTAATGCCTTTTGCTGAATAAGCAATTTTCTCAGAGCAGCAGAGGGAGAGGCCATTACTAAATGGGTTCTCCACCCAGCCCTTGGGCATCTTCAGGTGGCACGAGGTTGGCCCGGCACGTACACCCATAAACATACTCGAGGCGCTCCGGGCTCAAAAACCCAAATCCACACCTTTCTGCTCTGCACCACTCCTTCTTTTCGACTTTCTTTCTTTGTTCTTCCCTTCCCAACCAAAATTCTTGAAAGAGTAGTTTATACTCTCTGTCTTCATTAACACAATTCACACTCCTGAGCCCCTTACACCCTGGCTTTCACTCCAACTCACCCCTGAATGTTCTTCCTCGGGCTACTGGCCGCCTCTTAACCGTCTAATCCAATGGCTGTTCAGCTCCCTTCCCGAAGCTTCCACAACACTGCACCCTCTTAACTCTTCTGAATCTGCTTTTAGCTTCTGGTTCTTCCTTCTTGGCTTCCTCTACCCCTTAAAGACTGGCTTTCCCCATGTTTCTGGTCTTGGTCTTCTTTGTTTTCTGTCTTCTTCATATTTTTAGTGAACATTTGTCATTCTTTATGTCTGACCAGCCCCTCTGAACTGCCTTATTCTGTCAGAGAATCCTCTGCCTGAAGAGGGTAGTTGGGAAGCAGAGACAGTCTAGATACTCACTTTCCCAGTTTCCCTTGCAGCTAGGGTGCAGGCCTGTGACCCGGGCCCTGGCAAAGGGATGCCCCTGAAACCCACCTCTGAGTGGGGAGCCAGGCTCAAAAAGGCTCGCACTGTCCATTCTGGTGAGGACAGGTGCTGCTGTGTCCAGGTTTTAGAAGTAGTGTCCAGTGTCCAGTGGCACAAGCTACAATGTCTGCACCTCGCATGGCTGTGCTTAGTGTGGGGGCCACTCTTTGCTTTCCACAACAGGTCCTTCTCTGCCACATCGTCACAGCATCACATGTGCAGGCCTTGCTGTCATCCTCACCCTGTATCGTTGACAATCTGCTAAATCTCTCTCTCCTCTCTCTCTCTGGTACGTGCCCATAGCAGGAACCGAACCCGGAACTCTGGTCCTCAGGCCAACGCTCCAATTGCTGAGCCAAACCGGCCAGCGCTCCTAAATCTCTCTTGATTTTGTCTCCTTCCATGAGCTAGCACCACTGCATTCGTTCAGGATCTCGTTAGCTCTCACCTGTACTATTGATGCAGCCTCCGAATGAGTTTCCCCACCTCTTGCTTCATCTCTTTCCATCTAATTTGCACTGCGGCCAGAGTTATGTTTCCCCAGTGGAAATTTGACTTTGTTGTTCCCATGCTTACAATCTTCCAGTAGCTCCCCATTGCTTCCAGGATAAGAACCCTTCCCCTATCCCCAAGAACCCTTCCATCCGAGAAAACTTTGGCACTACGGCTGACTCTGTCCCTTGGGTCAGATGCCTTGATTACTAATGCTAGTCCTGGCTGAGTTGGCCAAACTCAATGACCTTTTGACTTTAAATTCTAGCTCTTCTGCAGAGGAAATAGCTCCTTTGATCACAATCTCTCTCAACCTCCCATCTATACACAACTGTTCACTTCCTCTTCTCCCCCTTGGGTCACTGCAAGTCCTGCTATTTATGATACTTCCCTCTTCTCCCATGATTTTCCACGTCTGGCAAGTATTTACTCTTCCTTTACTCTGGGCAAAGGTCATCTCATCTGGGCAGTCCTCTCCCCACCCCTACTTTCCTCACACATTTTCTTTGGGATATACAGCATTTATCCAATTCTACTGTAATTCTGTCTTTTCCACTTGACCGCAAATTCCATGAGGCTGGGTCTGTGTCTTAAAGCATTACGTACCCCTTGTGCCTGGCCCAGTAGTTGAAATAGAGTAAAATGTACTATAAATATAGGTACAGTAAATGCCAGGAGAAAATCCAAATCTCACATTGAATTCATATCCCTAAAATTAGATCACCTTTCCAATGTTCCTGTTTCTATTAATGGCATATAAGTATTTATGCAAGAAATGGGATAAACAAACAATGCTATTTTTCTAGCCCTAGATTCTAAACCTAGCCCATTTTTCATTCCTTTTTCCCTTTACTCAGTGACAGATGTTTAATGACTGGCTCTCTGGGAGAAAAGCCCTTTTGTGTGTGTGTGTGTGTGTGTGTGTGTGGTACATGCCCCTAGCGGGAACTGAACCTGGGACTCTCTGGTCCACAGGCCAATGCTCAACCGCTGAGCCAAACTGGCCAGGGCAGAAAAGCCCCTTTTTATAGAGTTTGCCAATTCCATGATGTAAACACTCTCACCACAGCTGACTTTGAGCTACCAACACGGTGGTACTAAATGTACAGTTGGGAAAACGTGCACAATGACTCTTGGGCTGATAGGAGCTAGCTCCTGCACACCACTGCCTTCGCTCTTCACAGGAAGTCAGTTCCAGGTCCAGCTAATCCTCCCTGACTTCTCAACACCCACACCCAACTCTTTTTTTTTTTTTTATCCTCACCCAAGGACATTTTTTTTTTTTTTTTGCATTTATCTTCAGATAGAGCTGGAGGGAGAGGGAGGAAGAGAGAGAGAGAAGCATCAACCTGAGAGAGACACATCGACTGGCTGCCACCCACACAACCCCAACTGGGGCCGGGGACAAACTGCAACCGAGGTACATGCCCTTAGCGGGAACTGAACCCAGGACTCTCTGGTCCGTGGGCCCATGCTCTACCTGCTGAGCCAAACTGGCCAGGGCCCAACTCTTCTTCATCTCTTCATTCTTGACCACATCTACCCTTCCTTCGACACCACACCTTTTCTCCAGGGGAATCTTTCCAATGTTACAGTTTTCCATTGCGTTTCATGTGGCTGCCTAATAAATTGTCACAGACTTGGTGGCTTAACATGACACAAATGTATTATTCTCTCATGTTCTAGAGGACAGAGGTCTGAAATCAGCTTCATTGGTCCAGAATCAAAGGGTTGGCAGGGCTGTGCTCCCTCTGGATCTGTTCCTTGCCTCTTCGTTTCTAGTGACTGCCAGCATTCCTTGGCTTGTGACTGCATCGCTCCAATGACTGCCCGTATGTCACATCGCCTTCTCTCTTGTCTGTGTCAAATTTACTCTGCCTCTCATAGGGACACTTGTGATTGTATGTAAGTCCCTCCCAGATATCCCAGGATAATGTCTCCATCTCATGATCCTTAACCTAATCATATTTGCTATAGCCCCTTTTCTTATAAGAAATATGGACAGGTTCCAGACATCTTTTGGGGGGCATTATTCAGCCTACAGTGTTCATGGCTTATGTCTTCCCCCATTAGTGTTGCCCATGGATAGCACTGACTGAGCCCGCCTGCCTGGTGCATTCATTCTCCTGTGCTCCTCTGCTTGCTTGGCCTTTTTCTTTTTTTTTTTTTTTACCCTCTTAACCATTTTATTTATTTATTTTTTTATCCTCACCCGAGGACATTTTTCCATCCTTTGTTCAGGTAGAGTGGGAGGGAGAGAGAGGAACAGAGAGAGAGAGAGAAACATTGACGTGAAAGGGACACATCGAGTAGCTGCCACCCACACGACCGACCAGGGCCGGGGACAAACTGCAACCGAGGTACATGCCCCTAGCGGGAACCGAACCCGGGTCTCTCTGGACCGCAGGCCGACGCTCTAACCACTGAGCAAAACCGGCCAGGGCTGCTTGGCCTTTTTCAATCTGTTTGGTTTACCTCTGGTGATCTCTTAGCCGTTAATTATCCTAATTTCCTGGTGGCAGTCTTTTGACTCATAGTAAATAGAAGGTTTGTTTTCCAAAGAAAAACAAACATGGAGTTATTTTAATAGTTATGTAACCCACTGGATATTAACTTGCAATGGTGCTGATGCTCTAAACCGGTGTGCATGTGTGTGTGTCCTGACTATGTTCTTCATCAGAACAGTTTTATAGGATGTGGAGAAGATCAGTCAACCCTAAGGGAATGGCCATTGCTAACACATTGTCGGGAACATACCTCCTTGGGGACTACCGATAATGGTCCTGTAGGATGCTCATTCATGAATGTTCACGTATCTAGGATCATATCCCTTCCCCTAAATGTAGAAAATTGGGGAAGTAGGGGAATACAAAGTAAAAGGAACCTAACATAGCCTAATATAACCTAACATAATCATTATTGGCATGTTGGTGCCAATAAAGCTTTGATGACCATCTTTGTGCAATTTGTTTTTCTATATTTAAGGTTATTTCTTTATATTCATGAATTCCTAGAATGACTGAGTCCAGCTGAGGATTGTTAAAAATACTTCATATCACTCTGGGCTTCACTGACTTGGTACCATTTTCAGCACAGAGATCAAGCTCTTTTGTAATCAGCCCACCTCTACCTATTCAACCTTCTTCTGAAATAGTCCCCTGTGAGAACCATCCACTAAGCCCAGCTGGTCTCCCCCTGCCTCCTGCATGCTGTGTGACTGTCCTCTGGCTCTGGTCTAGCTTCTCAGGTTCCTCAAATGCCCAATCTTGGGGGGCTGTCCTTCCCACTTCAAATCCCTTTTTGGGAAAACATTCCCTTTAAAAGGCTGTCCCATATGGGGTCAGGGTCATGCAGAGAAAAGGGTATCTGACATGGAGTCAGAGTTTCTGGGCTTATGTCCATCAGATGCCTGAGATAAAAGTCACGCGTCCTTCTTGGGCCTCAATTTCCTCATTCACAAAACAGGAGTTATAATCCTGCACCGATGACCTCCAAGGTACTGTCAGGAATAAATAAAATGAGTGTGAAATATTTGAAAAACTTCATAAACGCAGGGTATTAACATGTTTTCTTCCTTCACCAATCCTCCTTTTGTCCTTTTTGTCTGTGCTACATAATTAGTAGCACCTGATACATTGACCTACTTATTGTTCAATGGAAGAAACTATATTCTTACTTGATATACTGTTATATGGGAAGCTGCTTGTTCACTGTGGCCTGAGTGTGTGTGTGCCCTCCAGCTACCCTGGGAGGTGGGGGATGATGTCTTGTGCTACTTGTTCCCCAGGACACAGCACAGTGCTGGGCACGACAAAGGGGCTGAGGAAACACGACTGGGGACTCGGACAGCTATGCCACCATGCCAGCTTAACCTCCTTCTTAAAAGTTTAAGTTGCCATGAAGTTAGGGTTGCAAGATGATCTGCACCGGCTATAGGGCATTGTGCACAGCTCAGAGAACGGTCACTGTGTCCTCCGGCAGGACCGGTGGGGTGTCGGTGCTTTTGTGCCAGTCCCTCTCTGTGGCTTCCAAAGCCGCTGGGCAAGAGCTTGCTTGGCTCACGTTTTGGTCAATGTTCCTTCGTGGTTCTCTTTGTTATCGTTCTTTCCCCAGTATATTTTTAAAATATGAATCATGAATAAAGTAAAAGGAAACAAGCAAAAAGGAATCTTCAAAATAGACCTTTCAACAGCTAGAAGATCAAATATTGCTCGAAAGGATTATTTAAGTGCCTGGGAAACTATGTGATACAGGTTGGCCGCACTTTAAGAAAATCCGATTTCTAAAAACCCAAATTTATAACATTGAAATTAGAAAGTAAGTTATCATTAGGAAATTCTTTATTCTTGTATCACTCTGAAGTTACTTAAAACAGACTTAATGCTGCTCTGGTTGGCTTGGCTCAGTGGTTCGAGTGCCGGCCCACACACCAAAAGGTTGTAGGTTTGATTCCTGCTCAAGGGCACATGCCTGGGTTGCAGTTCGATTCCTGCCTCTGGTCGGAGCGTGTGTCTCTCTCACATCAATGTTTCTTTCTCTAAAAATAAATGGAAAAAAAATATCCTCAGGTGAGGATTAACAAACAAACAAACAAGAAAACCAGACAATGTTAAAATGTTTAGTTTTTACTCAGCAAATTAGAACCATAAGTACTGAGTAAACTGAATTGCACCTGGACAAATTCAGTAACTGTATACTCATGAAAATCTTTATTCTTGGTATTTACTTGTTCTGTGAGTCACTGCAAAGGTGATTGTGATTTTTTTTTTTTTCTTTTCCTGCTTCGGTTGAAACTTTTCAGCGTAAAGATACAGGATAAGTGAGGGTTTCCTTATCTTAAGATGAGGCACCAGAATTAGTCTCAGTTGAAGGAATTTGTATTCCAATTAAGCAAAAATTATTCTTTCAACTCTCCTTTGATAGTTGGCCCTGAACCAAGGCGTTTAAAATTAGTTGCCCTCAGAATCCAGGTGTGGGCTAAGCGGAAGCAATTTCGTTCGCCCCAGGAAGTCACAGAAGTTGCTGAGGTAGTCGAGGTCTGCTCAAACTGCTCCCATCACTGGAGCTGGCCTTGCAGGACCGCCTCCTTCTTCAAGGGACAGAAAACCCCCAAGTTTTCAGAGCTGAGAGGGACCACAGAGGGCAGATTCTTCACCCTGCTGCTCAAGGGAATAAAGGAAACGAACCGGCCTCGCTGAGCCTGTTTCCACATTTGCAAATTGGGGTCATATTCCTTGCCTGCCCACCTTTCAAACGTATTTTGAGGATGACGTGAATGGGCTTTTTAAACTGTAAATATGAGGCATTATTCTTTCCTATAATCACTTTGGATCAGGTCAACACATTCTTTAATACTTTCCCACCCAGAAATGTCCTCCCTTCGAATGTAGGCAGCCAGCCTCAGAGACTTGCTTATAATCAAGAGAATGCAGCCAATTTCTGATGTCACGTCAGACAAGGCAACTCGGCCTCCTCCTGGTTCCCCCAGGACACACACTCTGGAAGAAGCTGGGCACCTATTAGAAGTCCAGCTACCCTGAGACCACCATGCTGTAGGGAAGTCATGTGGAGAGGCCACACACAGGCCCCTGGTCAGCAGTCCTAATGTCCCAGTCCCCCCCAGGCCAGGCACAAGGCATGGGAACGAATGAGCCTTCTGATCACTCCAACCCCAATCACTGAGAGTCCCCAGATTTTGAACCTTCCCAGGCGATGCCCCAGACCTCACGGAACAGAGGCGAGCCATTCTCACTGTGTCCTTCCTGAATTTCGGATCCACAGAATCCATTAGCATAACAAAATAGTTGGGGTTTCTGTAACTAAATTTGTGCTGTTACGTAGCAGTGGCAAAAGAAACAGCCACACTGGGTAACAATGGTCATAGCAACCACAAGAATACTACCAAGTACTGTACTTGCTCTGTGCCTGGTACAGCGGCAGGCATGACACACGCTTACCTTACGTCGCCCTGACTAGAACCCCGTGAGGAAGTCATGACTTCCCATCCCACAGTGAGGAAACTGAGGATCAGAGGGGCGAATGGCTGACCCAAGTTCCACAAGAACTAAATGTCAGGACCCAGACTGGCCCCTGGGTCTGACTACAAAGCCCACCCCTAAGTTAGAGCTGAGTCCTGCCATGGGGTGGGTGACCGCCCCACTCCCAGTGCAAAACTGGACTTGCAGTCCTAGGGCCTTTCCCTCACGCCCCGTCTAGTTCCTCTCTTTCCCTAATTGCTATTGACATTGTCCTTTTCTCAAGAAGTAGAACCGAACCTGCTCATTTTTCTGACCTGTCAACTTTCGACCTGGCCTGGATTCACCGAGGAGGCTCATACTCGGGAGCCCTTCTGCTGAAACAGCCCTGCAGCTTCACCTCAGAAGCCCTGCTTTGCCTCACAGGCCAAGCCCTTCAGACCTGTTTTTCTCAGTACCATACTAATAACCTGCTTATTAACGAACAGGAAAGGCGTCAAGGGAAGGCCAGATAATACAGGCGTCCCATTTATCCAGCTTTGCCAGAAAGCTGCAGTTCTCCAGATCTGTTCCCTGCAGACCACTGGGGGAAGGGACTGGACAGAGGCCGTTTGGACACATGCCCAGTAAGGTTTGGATGGCACAGGGAGATAGTTGCCTGCCGATCACACCTGGGATGGGTGATTGGCCAGAATAGGGGTGTTCAATGCAAGGGTGAGAAATCTGAGATATTCGAACTCCTAAACAAAGGGAGTTCTCTCTCTCTCAGCCCTTCTCACACTCTTGCTGCTCACGCCTGACGCCTGGCCTGCAGGGCTCACACGCTCCTGCAGTTGCCCACGTGGCCCACAGCCATGTGGACCCCACACACAATGGACCAATGAACTGTGATTAGCCTGATGCTACGCCGGACTCAACTGCACCATGGACTGGAACTCTGGACACCGGCTTTGCTCCTAGCTCTGCTGAATCCCCAGCTGCATGTCTTCCAAGACTGGACTAAGGGAACTGGGACTTTAGAAACCAAGGGACATAATTCTACGCAAATGAAGATCACTCATTCTCCTGGGCGAGTCTCAGAAAATTCTTTTCCTCAAGATATCATAAGAACCCCACAGAGAAAGGCAATCCACACATTTCTCTGATAACACTCTGACCTGCAGGGAGAAAATAACAGCTCCCAAGCAGCTCATTCACACATCCTAATCTCGAAAACAGGCTGTGTGACCCATTTGCTCTTGGCCACCAGAGCCATCAGCACACTTGTGACAGATCATCTGGAAGGTTCTCCACCAAGCAGTGCTGTCAGCCAGCTCTCAGGAGCTGCCAGCCGCCTGCCTTTGCCCTGGCAAGGCCTCCCCTGCCTGGAAGGGAACACCCAGGCCAGCTGCGGGCCTCGTGTCCACACGTTTCTTGAATCTGCAGATCCACCCAGAGGACCCAAACGAAAGCAGGTGTCCTTGAACGTCTTTAGGAACGACACCCAGAGGCATCTTGGCAGTGCACTCAGAGATCTGCTTTGGTGTCACCGTCTGCTCCCAGCATACCACCTGCACCCTCAGCTCGCCCAGCCTTCACCAAGCCCAAACCTCAGGCACCTCTTGCTGGCAAAAGGCCACCCTCTTCAAAGGCAGACATGAAAGGAGGTAGGCACTAACTCTTCCACTTAAACTGTCCCTGTCACAGAGCGTGAAGGGAGCAGGCTTGTCTGTCTTAGCACTGAAATCCCCTGCAGAGTCCATGGCTCACCCCCCGTCACGTGACTATAATGCTCCTAAAAGGGCTGTGACTAAGCCGCGAGCACCCCTGGGCGTGGAGGGGCCCTAGAGCTCATCTGTGGGGAGCTGCAGGTTTCTCCTTCTCAGGCTGCAGCCACCAACTGAAGCCAGTATTGATGGCCCCCCAGGTGCTGGGCGCTGGAAGCACTAAGATGCCTAAGACAAATGTCTGGCCTCGCCGGCAGGTGCAGACATTCGTTCTCAACCTCGACTTTCAGGAATGCCACAGATGTCAAGTGGTCGTAAGGTGTGTTCCAAGTGACTTGTCATCAATAACAGAGAGGGCCAAAGACCTGAAATCAGAGCAGGTATACACTGCCGTCGTTCTCACTTGTTCTGACACAGGGGCAGGGCTGGGGAAGGGCAGTCTGAGCTCCGGAACGGCAGGCGGTACACGTCACTCCGCGTCACCTGTCTCGTGCCTCAGCGGGAAAGGCTGAGCGCTGTGTGAGCCCAGTGAGGCCAGGCTATGGGCTTACTTCACCCAGAACCACACTCCATGTAACGAATAAAAAAGCCTCCTCTTCCTCTCTCATCGAGGGGGACCAGCGGCGCTCAAGAAGCCGACAAAGCAGAAGCGCCTGTTGTCTTTTGACTCCGGCAGAGTTTTGTCCATCTGTTGTTTGTCTGACTGTGAGCACCAGGTGCAGCTGTGGTGTTTATTCCCGCGAACTTCACCTCTCGAGTTGGTATCTCGCAGACGACCCACAATGGATCACGCGGTACTGAGTTAACCTCATCAATACGAATGCTATTTATTTCTGTGGTGCTTTCAACTTACAGAACATTTTCACATTCGTTGACTCTAGTAAGTTCGACTTGAAGACCCTTTGAGGGTGGTCTTATCCCCCATCTCCAGGTCACGAAACAACCTCAGAGAGGTCTCGCTCCAAGTCCACAGCAGGTGAGCGACAGAGCTGGGATTCAAATCCAGGCCTTCGTTTCCAATCTGTATTTCCTGTATCACACCCAGCTTCTTTGGGGTGAGGAACAAAGATGCAGTCACATCTGCAGTGGTGACATATAAAGGGAATGGTGGCTGGTTATGTCTTTGGATGGGACGTCTCACTAGCTCACGGAAGCCTGTTTCTCTGCTTGGTCTGCCCTCTTGGATCGGTCTTGTGAAGCAGCCCTCCCGCAGAACTTCCTCCGAGCTCGGTACACAGCCCACCTCCCAGCCCCTCCCCCGCGCAGGACTGTTCCAGATTTGGAGATGGGAAATACTTCCACTTAGATCTTTAATAAGCAGCTTGAACCTGCGACTGAGAGCCCGCGGGTTGTGCTTCCTGCTATTGGAAGACCAGAGCACCTGCCAGTGGGGGGTTACTGGGCTGGCACCTGGGCTCTTGCATGTAGACGTTGGGTACTTTACTGTGACTCAAATCACAGGCAGTCTTGCAGAGAAGAGGGGGTAAAATAAATGCTACCACAATTTTGCCCCTTCTTTCCAAAACACACTCACACACACAGAGTGCATGCACACCCCTGCCCTACACAGCTGGGTCAGGCATCGGCTCTGTGACTAAGATGTGCCATCCAGGGAGCCACCTTTGGCAGGTGAGAGAATGTGGCATCAAACTGTGACACGGGCCACTGCTCATTGTGCCATTTAAAGCCAAGGACTCTTCACCTCTCAGTATCAGTGTTTCTCAATCAAAGTGCTTATTGAACTTCCAGCTGAATGGCTATTTGAAGGGTGACTGTAGCACTCCCACAATCAAAGAAATAAAACTTTTGGCTTTGTTCATGCCGAATCTTGGCTCAAGTTTTGAAGGCTGAATGGAATTCGGCCCTGTACTTGCAAATATTTGAAGAACTGCTCAGTCAGCCTTCCGCGAAAAACACGCCTGCATCCTACTGTATTCCTGTCAACACAGCAGTCGCTGAGCGCCTCACTCTCCAGTCCGGCCCTCCTTTGTTCTCCACACACGAAGGGCAAGATGCAAGGCAGTCACATAACAGAGGGTGAGATGGCTGTCGGCAGGGATGCCTTCCATATTTACAGCACTTCATCTTTCCAGAGGGCTCCTGTGGGGTCACTGCACCCACACAACACCTCAGAGGTGAAACTGACCTGGACTTTTTATCACCAGCATGTGGATGAAGAATCAGAAATGTATACACACATAAAGAGATCCAGGTGGCAGAGTGTGAGTGTGTGTGTGTTGTGTGCATGCACGCCAGTACACATGAGTACACTCGGAAAGGAGGAGTTAATCATTTCATATTATCCAAGATGACATCTGATGATAGGGACTTTTGTATCATTTACATTTTTTGTTTCATATTCTGTATCAGGGTTATCTGGAGTCACTGACTCCGGGGTTCAGATCAAATGGAGTGGGACTCCCCGCAGCCGGGAGCCAGCC
The DNA here is from genome assembly GCF_014108415.1 of Molossus molossus. Taxonomy (NCBI): domain Eukaryota; kingdom Metazoa; phylum Chordata; class Mammalia; order Chiroptera; family Molossidae; genus Molossus; species Molossus molossus. The sequence continues at coordinate 29,927,827 of NW_023425347.1, read as the reverse complement.
TCCAGCTGAGGTTCACCTGCTCTTGCACCCCATGCGGGCTGCGCGGCTCTGCTATCTAGAGCCTCTAACCACCTGAGTGGATTGTGGAGAACTGTCAACAGCACAAAATGCGTAGAACTGAGCTTCAGAATTTTAGAACTATGTGCAACCCTAAAGAACCAAATTAAGCGGCTTTTTAGTCGCACGTAGCATACAGAATTGGTCCCCCCGCTTTGCGTGCTAGTGTCCTTGGTAGCATCAGTTGTCCCTCTTCTGGAAAACCGCAGCCCAGTCACCCAGGGCTGTTTTTGGCGTGCTCACTCTTCACCATGTCCCCTCCACTCTCTCTCTGCCAACACCCGCTGCTGGTCTCATAACCAACCCTCCTACCTCCAGCTCGCCCAGAGCCCTCCTTCATCACTGCTAGAACTAGCCCGGTGGCCAGCCTGAGAGCCCATCACCCACTCTGTGTCCACCAGCTCACTGGGGTCATTGCCTCTCACTTCTCCTCCCCCCTGGGAGCCCTTGGGGTTAGGTGACAAAGCTAACGAAGCCAGTCAGGATCTGGGGCTTATTTTCCAACTTCAGTTACAATTGTTATCCATTTTTAAAAATTGTTTTAAAACACAAACATTAACAGAAACTAAAAGGACCTGAGTCAGCTCCTAGGAGGTGACAATATGCCATTTGGACAGAAGCACGCCTGTGCCCGTGTCCCTCCGCCATGAAGCGCACCCTGGGGAATGCCCGTGCCGCTTCTGGAGAGGACTGGGATGATTTCTGGCACTGACAGCAGTCAGAGTCCCGTGGCTTTTACGACTGTTCCCTGTATTCCCGTAGCTGCTGTGCCAGGAGCTACGGGCAAGTCAGCCTCCAACACCAGGGCGCCCGGCCTTACAAAACGTACACCCCGCTCCTCGGGCTGCTGGGAAGGGAAAGGGGACGATGCTGGCCGCTGGGGCCGGGGCAGGGGCAGGCCTGGCGCATCTCCGAGACTCGCTGTGGTTCTGGTTCGGCCCCCGCGTAGAAAAGTCACTGTGATCTGTTCTGGATCTGATGGACAGGTGAGTGTGTCTGGCCACCGGGCCCTGGGGAAATGGTGTCTTTGGGTTCCTTGATGAAGTGCATAAAGAGAGACCCTCACTGCTGTTTTTTGTCATGTTCAGGGTATTTGTGTTCAGACTTGGATACCTAGCGGTCCTCCAAAAGGAGCACACATCATGGGCCTCAGGGATGAAACCAGGCCAATGAGGTGGGCCCAGGCCTCCCTCCCATGGCCTCTTCCCCCAAAGAGGAGTGGACGGTAGAGCAGCTCCCGCCAGCTTCTCTTTTCTCTTACCCCGCTTTGCATGTGCGCCTCACTCCCTGAGACGCTGGTGGTGAGTTTAACTGCATACTTTCCCAGGTCGCCTCTGAACGGACGGAAGAAATGACTTTGCTAAGGTCACGTCGGAGCAGACTTTGAGCTGGGGATGTGCGTGCGTGTGGCCGTGCCCTTGGGAATGACACCATAGGGAGTGAGAGAAGAAATGGTCGGAGAAATAGTGGCCGAAGGGAGGCAGTGCCTGCCTATCTCATCTTAGGTGTGCTTATCTTCTCCCTCCAGATCCCTGGTTCACCAACTCACCTAACTGGATCCAGTTTAGTTCTCTGCCTCCTGTTCACCCCTTGACCTCATCGCCACAGCTTTATTTTTCCAGCTCGTTTGGGAGGAAGGACAGTGGCTGGTGGCCGAGGAGAGGCTGTGGGAGAATGACGGGAGAAAAGGCCTGCTCTCTGTCACCGAGGACCCGCTCCAGGCCGAGACGGGGAGAGCTGGGTGGGGGCAGGTGAGCTGTGAAAGGTTCCCGGCCGCAGGCCCCAGCCGAGAGCATCATCAGTTCAGTGCTGCTCCTCACTGCCCCCCGCCCCGTGCAGAATTGGAACAAACACCAGCTCGTCCTTATCCCCCAGACTAACCTCACAGAGTCCAGGCTGATGCAACCTGCAGCCTGTGACACAGTTAGCCAGCGACAGCATTTAAAGCGTGGCAAGGGTAAAATATTGCCCCACTGGTCTGAAATGGCCTTTGCCACCAACAAAGGACCATTATGACAACAGGAAGACGCTGGAAACGAGGCACAGTGTAGACAGGAAAGATCTCTCTCCCCTTCTCTGTTTAAGGCAAAGAAAGAGATTTTAACCCTTCAGTGGTTGGCTAATATTCTAATCAACACTGGGGGGTGGGGGGCTGCAGCTCCACCCGCTCTGGGCACCCAGGAGGGCTGCCTGCTGGGCCGGGTCAGGGATGGTGCCTGTCAGTCACCAAGTGGCCTCTGCAGGTGCTGGAGGAGGGGCGGGTGGCACCTGGAGTGCCCCCAGCCCCTTGGTAATTCTTGTTTGTTTAAGCCTCCTGCTTTTCATTCCCTTTCATTCCCATTTAAATAATCAAATGACAAATGTTTGTAGAAAACCCACTAACCCCAACACTCTTGAAAAATCCTCTTTTCTCTTCCTATACTGCTTCCTCTACCCCGAAGGTTTTCCTCCATCTCCTCTGCAGAGATACCCCTTGGAGACCCAGCCCGAGGCCCATCGCTTCCTGGAGCCTTTCCTGGTCGCCCTGCGGCCAGCAGCCCGTCCCTCCCCTCTCGCCTCTGCATTTCCTGCCTGGTCCTCTCCTTCCCGCTGAGACCCCTCAGATCTATTCCTTGCTGTCCACCCCAGTGCAGGCTCCTGTACTTCGTGCCTCGTTACTGCTCCCGTCCTGCTCCTCCTGCCCTTTGTCTTGCCCCTTCCATCCATTTCCCACACTGCAGTGTTCACTCTAAAAGACAAATGTGCTCATGTCATCTAACTGTCCAGACATTTCGACAACAGCTAACACTTGCTGAGTGCTCCCTTCATGCCAGGCTCTATTCTAAGGGCTCTACACCAGAGTCCTTCAAATCTCTCAATAGCCCTGGGAAGCACGGTCATCTCCCCCATTTCACAGATGAAGAAACCAAGGCCCAGGGAGGTTTAGTAACCTGTCCAAGGCCACACAGCCGGTAGGTGGCAGGACCAGCATTTGAACCCAGGCAAACAGGCTTCAAATACCACCCTCTCAAGCCATGCATTATGATGACACTGATTCTCAATGGCTCTTCACAGCTCTCAGGATGAAGTCCAAACTCCTTAGCACTCAAGGCCCCTCATTTTAGAGTCTTCCTTTTCACTTGCTGACATGGCCCTGATTTCATTCTTTCTTTTTTTTTTACTGCTGAATAACGTATATACCCCATCTTCTTTACCCATTCATCATCTGTCGATTGGCACCTAGGTTGCTCTCATATTGTGGCTATTATAAATAATACCGCAGTGAACACAGGGGTACATGTATCTTTTTGAATTAATGTTTTTGTTTTCTTCAGATAAATACCCAGGAATGAAATTGCTGGGTCACAGGGCAGCTCTATGTTTAATATTTTGAGGAATCTCCGCACTGTTTTCCACAGTAGCTGCACCAGTTTACACTCCCCCCCAGCAGTGCACAGGGTTCCCTTTTCCCCACACCCTCGCCTGCACCTGCTACCTATTTATTAATTTTTTGATGATAGCCATTTTGACAGGTGTGAGGTGATACCTCACTGTGGTTGTAATTTGCATTTCCCTGGTGATTAGTGATGTTGAGCATCTTTTCATGTGTATGTCCTCTTTGGAAAAATGTCTGTTCAGATCTTCTGCCCAGTTTAATTGGATTATTTAGGTGTGTTTTGTTTGACTGTTTTGGTGTTAAGTTGTATATGTTTCTTATATATTTTGGATATTAGCCCCTTATCAGACATATCATTTGTGAATATCTCTTCAAGTTATCTTTTCATTTTGTCCATGGTTTTCATCACTGTGCAAAAACTGTTTAGTTTGATATAGTCCCATTTGTTAAATTTTTTTGGAAAACTTTTATGAGAATTTATCTAAGCCAAACTGATGACATAGGTCAGGGAGCGAGACCTCCAGTGCTTCCTGTTTATTTTAATTTTTGTTGCCCTTGCCCAGGGACATATATCCAAAAAGTTATTGCTAAGACCAAGCAGTCAGCATCTTTAAATGCAGCCCCAGTTCCCAGAGATACGCAGGGCAGCCTGCCAAACACAGGGGAGCCTCTGGGGAGGGTCTGGCGGTGCGGCTGGGCCATCAAACTGCACTTGTGACCACTCTGGGCCAATCCAGAGCAACGTGAGTCAGTGAACTGAAAGCGCTTCCGAGAAGTGAAGATTTAGGGCAAATGTATTAGGTGGCACCAAGGGCGTGGTGTGTGTGTGTGTGTGTGTGTGTGTGTGTGTGTGTGTGTGTGGTGATGACTACCCTGAGCAGTCTCAGAGATGGTGCTGATAACGACCAGGCTGCCAGCTGCCTTTCCAGCCACATGGGGAGGCGAGAGAGCTGAGGAAATGGGTACTGGACTCTGTCAACATTCATCTGCCCAGAGAAATCCTCTTTCTGACTAGGAGGGCTGGTCACTCCTGCTACCTGGCCCACAGCCCCTGGTCCAGAGAAAGTTCTGGCGCAGGGCACACCCAGCTGGAGGCTGAGCACGTCCGCCAGCCCACGCCGGACTCCTTGGAGCCCTCGAGATAATGAGAAAACCACAGGTCGCCTCTATTTTGATGGTATCAGCCGCAATCTTGTCCTGATACACCGGCCGAGCTAGATCTTTTTAAGCGTATCTGTTGGAGGTTTCCAGGGAATTTTTCTAGAACTTATCTGATTAACTGGGGCCAATGCACTAAGCTCCCAAGTAATGGGATCTGCTGTAAGCTTCAAGACACAGAAGCAGACACTCAGACAAAGAAGGCTGAGATAAACCCTCACAGTGCAGCGACGGCTGTGCAGGTCGGCAGAGAAAGAGACCTTGGGCCAGAATTTAGTAGCCACAGGGTGGGGCGCTGCAGGTACCTCGATCCTAAAAGGCAAACATGTGGCAAAGGCCTCCTTCCATTTGCCAGCCAGCGTGCGTCACTGTTTCTGAAGCAGTCAACAGTCAATTCATATTTTGCATCTGGTACAAGACTTTCAAGATCCAAAGAAAACTAAGAAAGATCCACGAGAAACTGAGCACAGCGCCAACCCAGGCGGCGTGGAAACTGCGCAGGGGCGGGACAAAGTGGGGAGAAAGAATTGTTTCTGGACAAGCATCGTTTTGGGGTCTTGAATCATGTGACTGTATTATTCTGTTTAAAAAATTAAATGTGAAAAAGTCCATGGAAAGTCTGATTTCCTACGCTGTTTTGAAAAATAAATATAACATCCAGTACAACATTCTTGTAGGCAGAGCTCCTGAAATCAGATCGAGGTTACGGAAGCACGTGCTCCTAGGCGTGGGAAACAGCATTTGTCGAGGAGCTCTGAGCCCTTTACTCCGTGCCCGGCCTTAGTCCAGGCCTCGGAGGGACAGGGACGGCGACGGACGGGAGCCCCGCAGCCTTGCTGACGTGTGCTCAGAGAAAATCAACGTGATGTGCGGAATGAGGTGACAGGCAAGTGGCTACCGGCGAGACCGGGGCAGCGACCAATGACCCTGTTTGCAGAGAAGCCAAGTGCCAAGGAGGGTGGCTGGCCGAGGCCTTGCCCAAAAGACCGAGTGGGGCAGGAGGGATGCGAACAGCTGCTACAAATAGCAGGTGTGCAGACAGAGGACCAACAGTGGAATCCACGCGGAGGGAGGAGATAAGAAAGAAAATTGCACACCGATGGGTTTCAGCTGAAAAGTGGGGCCCAGAAGACCACACAGGCCAGACGGGCACATCGGAGAGGTGCTGCCGCTAGGAGCTGAGCTGGCAAAGCGTCTGCAGGAGAAGGGCCAGGAAACCCCACCACCCGCCGGTGTAGGGGGGTGCGGAACCCTGGCAAAGTGGGAAAGCTGGAACTAGGGCTGAAAGTCTGACCTGGTTACCCAGAGGGAGAACCCTTAAACAGTATAAGAGGGGATGTGCAGAGGAGAAAAGTTTAAATTAAAAAGTAAGCAGCAAGGAGAGATTTTATTTCAGCCGCGCAGCCATCCCAGGGCGCCGGGTAAGTGGCGACAGGGCAGCCTCAGAGGAAGGCAGGCCGGAAGGGCTCTCCGGGCCTCTCTTCATGGGGATAGGGTGTCTGGTAGCCTCTGGAATAGGACCCTTCATGAGAGAGACACAGGTTTCCCCTTCACCCCCCAAGGAATAAAATCCCTCCTCTAGTCCCCCGTGGGCACTGATTCTGCAGTAGGTCCCTCGGGGGGATTGAACAACCGTAGACATAGGCAACCCCTTTTAGCTCAAAGGCCATTCGGTCCCACCCTACTCAAGGTCAGCAGGCTGCAAGATCTGAGATCTGAATATCATCACGCTGGTCCCCAGAGGCCTTTGAGCTCTGGCTCAGAAAGACCCCGGAGTGTCCCAAGCTCTGTAGGGTAAGGTCAGTGCACACACTTCCAAGACAAGCAAAAAGAGCCAGCTCTATAATTTCCTAACACAGAGGGAGGAGACGGAACGAGCAGACCATATAACTTCCCAAAAGCACAGCTGGCGAGCAAACCCACACTGTGAGGTTGCAACTCCCCGAACTAATTAAAAGGCAGAGCAATGAGAAGGTCTGGGTTGTTGCATAAGCACTCTTGGGGAAAATATGTTTATAGCATTGCATACCCAGGGCTCCCTCTTCACTTCTGAGAGCCAAGTCGGACACAGGTGATTATGGTTTAGAGCCAAATATGTGTGTAGGAATGTGAGAGTGTGTGTAAGTGTGAGACGGGCTGGATGAGAGCACGGGCAGAGCATCATACTCTGGTCAGTTGGGGAAGATGACCACCTTCCCTCTGATTCCCCTGAGGACAGAACAATAGGCCACGGGCTTGGAGTGCCCCATAGGGCACTGGTGTGGCCATTCTGGAAAATACAAACAACTCCAACCTCTAAGGGGGTGTTTTAAAATTTCAGTCTCTGAAAGGTGTTGTTTTTCTCTCTAAGTTTAAATAATTATTGTTTGAGTTTAACCCTGCTTGAAGCCAGAATGGGCTAAATTAGCATTAAGAGGTTTTTTTCTGCTTTGTTAATCTATGAAAAGAAAGTTTCTTTCTAATTTTTACCCTGTAGTAACACTATATCAGTTTGGGAGAATTGCCCTGATGTAGAAAGCCTGAATCACTTTCATCTCTATGGACTGCAGGGGGTGTCAGAGGGAACCCAGTTGGCAGGGTCCCCTCAGGAGCTCTGCCTGCCTCGGGGCCACCAATCGGGCAAGTCATGTGAGGAGGGTGTTGAGAAAGTAGCTGAGCCAGATGCCAGATAAAACTCCGACACCAAGAAAGAGGACAGAGGCAGTGTGCCCCGCATCTCTTCCCTGGGGAGGGCCCGGGTGGAGCCTGGGCCTTAAGCTGAGACAGTGATGGATTGCACTGTTCAGGCTTATAAAAAAGAAAAGAGAAAGGCTTTTGAGCAAGACACTGTGGGTGGGGGAGGGTGGGAAGTGTTTCCACGGTTTCTGGGTCCAGACTTCAGTGGGAATTGATCCCAAGTCCTTGGTAAAATTCTAAGTTGAAACAGCAAGAGAACCCCTTGAGGCATCTAACAGAAGAGCTGTGACCTTGGCGGGGGAGAGCCGCCCTGATCCAGGTGGGAAGGAGAAACGGCAGAGGCAGGGATGGCCGATGCGGGCCACCTGGAGGCAGTAGCTGCGGCTCTGAGCCCAGCCTCGGGAAATGCTGAATGGCTGCTAAACACTGTGTGAGCCCCGGGCCACCGTCAGGTGGGAGCTGGGCTGTCTTCAGTGGGCTTAGGGTTCCAGTGACGACAAAGAGGGAGATTAGAGTCAAAGAGATGCTTGTTGCCACTGTGCTGCCCATTCTGACCTTGTCCCTTGGGCAGGCGGCGGGTGCAGGGGTGTTACATATGTAGGGTGGCATGTAACCTGGCAACATTCCAGTGAACACATCAGAGATGGGAATTACCTGTCTTCAGAGAAAAAGAAGCAAATGATTCGAAAGGTTATCAACAATGTATCCAATTCCATTTGGTGGGAAGCATATCCATAAGCAGGGGATTCTGGGGGGCGGGAGGTGGGGGGGGACACGGGACTATGGGTACAACCCGACTCCACCTTCCGGTTTCTAGAGAATTAACAAATTGTTTCAGAACAACAGACAGCAGCACAGGGGCCCATCTGGGTGCACCCCCTCCCCTTCTTCGCCAGTGGCTGTCATCCTGCAGCCCTTTCATGCAGCTGGGCTCCGGGGACGCTCTGAGGACCGTCCAGGCTGTGCAGAGGACAGCTGAAGACCGCACTAACCCATTAGCAATGGAATGAGAACTCGTCTCTAATCCCAAGCTCTGTCCCCATCCAATACAGTGCTGATAACACCAGGGAATATAAAGTCCTTACTATACCCATGTCCTGTGTTTCTGTTTTATCCTTACAACCCTATAAGGTCAATTCTATTATTATATTTATTTTATAGATGAGGCAGCTGAGTGAGTCATAGAAAGAGGCTTTCTGAGGTCACCTGGGAGTCTCGTTCGAGAGCCCGTCCCTACTACTACTCTGCCATGGTTGTGTTCTTGAACTTCAGATGTGGAAAGTGGGGGACATGGTAAGAAACATGATACTTCATAGGACAACCTGGCTCATGAAGTCATCAGAAGCTGGAAAAGTCATCTGAGTTAATGCCTTGGACTTGAGAGTTCAGTTTCCGTTAAGATCTTGCTTTACTATGACCTGCAAACACTAGGAAGGTTATATAGCAACACCACGTCCCTACTTCCCTTCCCAGCGGAACGATGAAGTGCACCAGGCGTCGTGGGTGGACGAAACAGGTGAAACACTCTAAAGCTGCTAAAGAAGAGGAGTCAGAAACGAGAATATCCGCTCAGCTTTTTAAACTGTGTGGTGTTTATCGGTGAGAATCACAGGCGTTTAGAGCCGTCAGGGACCTGCAGATCTTACAATCCATGTTCTGCCGGACTGTGAATATTATGGGGGTGAGCCCCTCACCCAACACAAGAATCCGTCTACCCACACTCCTGAGATGGTGCGGGGACCGTCAGGGCCAGGGAGCTCTTTAGGTCCCCAGGAAGCCATCCCTTCTCTGCAAGGTACCCCTCCTCCACCAAACAGCATGCTAAGCTGTTCTTAGACTGCACGGTGTCTATCTCCCTCCCACCAGAAAGTGCAATTCTGCTCTCTGGAGAGGGTAGAGTGGCTCACATGCCACCGCCCTGGGCAGCCCTAGACAGACAGTCAGTTATTACTGTGCCTCTTCCAGTGCTCTCTTTTCCAGGCTAAACTGTTCAGGCTTCTTCTGTGATTTGTCATTCACCCTATTTCCACAGCCTTTGCCATCCGTATCGCTCCTCTCTGAAGGCACTGGGTCTGTCAGTTGTTCCCCTAGACTTCCATTGAGTCTATAGACGTTTACTGGGTGCCTACCATGAAGAGGCTGAGAATGCACAGAAAAAGAAAACACAAAGCAAATCTGTCTTGAGGGGCTCACTGCCGTGGGTGGGGGTGGGGAGCACTCTCAAGCAGTTATGATGGTGTGAGAAGTGCTAGGGCAGGGACAAGCCCAGGGGCTCTGCAAGCCCCGAGGATGAAATTGCCAGGCGAAGGGGCGCACACATGCTCCCGTGCATGTGTGTGCACGCGTGTTGGAAACTGCACTCCAGAGGGGAGAGAGAAGGGCCAGTAATGGGAAATGCCTGTGGTTTGGAACTACTCGAGTTAGGCTTGTGGGTCAGTGGCGGACAAGAGACAGGCTGGAGAGGTCAACAGGGGCCGGGTCATGAAAGACATGGCATGAGACTATTCTGAGAACAATAGGGAGCTACTGACTTGTCAGCAGGAGAATGACGATCAAATGTTGATTTTAAGAACAATCACTCCGATTGCAAGTTGAGAAAGGTTCGGAGGCAACTGTGAGACTGGAGGCAGGAGACGCCACAGCCGGATAAGATCAGAGCGCAGCAGGACGGGAACCTCCGGTTCAGGAAGCTGAGCCTCTGTCTGTGCTGCCTGCAACGCTGAGCTCTGCTGGGGGCCCGGCTCTTCCTGGGTCCACATCCGGGCCGGTGAACCTTTCCTACAGGAACAGCATGTTAGCTCTCTCCCAGTTTTAAATCCAACCTTGTTTTAAATTTAATTTTGGCGGTTTCAGCCCCTCTTTTTGTGCTAGTGACATCTTGGTGCATCTTGATTTGACCCCTTCATTTATATTTACGGGGAGTTGCCACAGGGCCCAGGGGTAAGCAGTGGTGGAAGCAACACCGAGCCAGGTTTTCTGACTCCTAAACCAGGCACCGTTGTTCTGCCTCTTTAGGAAATTGATTTGTTTAGAGGAACTAGAATCAAGATTGACGAGAAGCAGTTTACTTATAAGAACAGGTCTTAGCTCACAGACCCAAAGGCAGGAAGGGAAGATCCTACAGCCCTTTATAATATTTCCTTCTGTTGACAGAAAAGATCCCTGAGTTTGAATCTGTAATCAACAAGGATGGCATTACATATCTTCAGGCAGCTGAAGGTCACAGTTGTTCAAACCCAGTCACTGAGGCACTTGACAATGTCAGAAAGCTTGAGAAAATTTCTTAGGGTGAAAAAAATTACAGGCAAATGGCTTAACAAAAGCTGCTCTATGGAACTGAACGAGTGCAGAATGTAAAAGCTATTCAGGGAGACTGGACAGGTGATGGGAAATGGGACACCCCTGCAGGTGGGGCAGGGGAGGGGAAGGGGGGGGCAGCAAACAGAAAGCTTCCCTGGACGAATACCTAGATAAGCAGGTCCTTCTAAACTGGGACCTAATCCACTTGGTCTCTGGTCAGAATATTTTTCATCGCCCCATGAAACCTGGTGACTGGTGTCCCCTTGACCCTGCTCATGAAAATCTCAGACCCTTGGTCCTGGAAGCCAGCAGTAAATTGTCTCTAGCGCCTCATGCCTAGGTTGACCAGTGTTTCCTAGGTCAGTAATTTCACCCACCCCAGCACAACACTTCATTAGCTCTTTCCCTCATTTTTCCTTGATGCCATTTTTTTTTTTTTTAACAGAACAGCCCTCTACTTCTAACCAACTCATCCTGCATCTCCTGTGGTGAACCCAGGGCCTCCATCCTTCAACCCCTTCCCCACTGTCCACCCCCTCCTTTTTTACCTGAATCCTTAGCTCACGGCCTACTAGCACAATGCTTTTTGGGTACCCTCTGATCTTAAGCCAAATGCCATATGGAAACATCAAACTTGTCAGATGAACCCTTCAAAATATTGATCCCTTCAAAATAAGAATATGTGCCCTGGCTGGTTTGGCTCAGCGGTCAGAGCATTGGCCCACTGACCAAAGAATCACAGGTTTGATTCTTGTCAAGGGCACGTTCGGCCCTGGTCGGGGTTGTACAGGAGGCAACCAGTCGATGTGTCCCTCTCACATCAATGTGTCCCTCTCACGTCTATGTGTCTCTCTTCCTCTCTCTCCTTCTCTCCCACTCTATCTGAAGATAAATGGAAAAATATCCTCAGGTGATGATTAAAAGAAAAGAAGAAGAATATGCTTGTCTTCTTATAACCATCGATTGGTCACATTTTATAAAAGGAGTTAAGAGCAACAAGGAGCCACTCCAAAATATACTGTTCAGGGAGAGACTATGTAAACCAACCTTTTCCTACTCTCCCAATAACAGACACCCTAAGCATTTCATGTTTCTACGTGGAGAAACAAATCCGTTTGTGTGCAGTTCGCTCTGAGCCCTGATGATACTCCTTGGCCGAGCCCGAGAGGAGCCGAGGCGCTGACCGTCTTCCCAGCCCTTCCCTGTGGCCTCGCAAACTCTCCCCTGTCGAGTCACGGCCCGAACTTACACGGTTCGGGAGATTGGGTGGCAGAGCTTCACCGACGCCATCAACAGGAGAACACGTGTTTAAAGAACATTTCCTACCTGGTTTCTCACGCGGCTTCAGTGACCCCTGAAAGCGCTGCGGAAGGGAAATGTACGTGTGTAGGGGTTACTCACAGGCCTCTCTTCCTTGCCAGGAAACCCCCATTTCTGGCAAGAGATGCCCACAGAAAGCCCCACACCGTGGAAGAGAAGCCTTGCTGACACAGAGGCTTCCAGAGGAGTAGAGACAAACCACCTAAACAACAGGGATAAAGGAAAACAAAGGCTCACTCTGCTGACCCACCAAGCACGTGCCTCTCCGAGAGAGCCAGGCACTGAGCCGCTCCGGCCATCAGAGGCCACATTAGCTTTTAGTGCCTTGACTTTAAATTCATCATCCCACCCAGGAAACATGGGCTGCATCCAGGTGAATAGAATTCAGTGTAACACCCCTCAGCCCAGACTCCCTCAAAGCCAGTGGACTTACCTAGTGACTTGATGCCAGGTGCTTTACTCCTCCTGGCTGGGGCATCTCCACAGGGGGCTCAGGAGCAGGCCCAGCACCTCGGCCAGAGCTGCAGGTGCCAGGCACCCCCTCAGGAGCCAGTCCACCCCCCAGGAGCCAGGCACCCCCCCCAGGAGCCAGGCACCCCCTCAGGAGCCAGTCCACCCCCCCAGGAGCCAGGCACCCCCCCTCGGGAGACAGTCCACCCCATCAGGAGCCAGTCCACCCCCTCAGGAGCCAGTCCCCCCCCCAGGAGCCAGTCCACCCCCTCAGGAGCCAGTCCACCCCCCCAGGAGCCAGGCAACCCCCCCAGGAGCCAGGCCACCCCCCCAGGAGCCAGTCCCCCCCTCAGGAGCCAGTCCACGCCCCCAGGAGCCAGGCACCCCCCCAGGAGCCAGGCACCCCCTCAGGAGCCAGTCTACCCCCCAGGAGCCAGGCACCCCCTCAGGAGCCAGGCACCCCCCCAGGAGCCAGGCACCCCTCAGGAGCCAGTCCACCCCCCCAGGAGCCAGGCCACCCCCTCAGGAGCCAGGCCACCGCCCCCAGGAGCCAGTCCACCTCCTCAGGAGCCAGTCCACGGCTGAGCGCCCACCCTCAGCTGCCAGGTCCCGGGGTTTGCAGGCGGATTGCTTCATGCCACCGGGCGCTTCCTGTCCTAGGAGGTGGAAGAATGAAGGAGGGGTTTTTTAGGAGATAACAATTTTCAACAAAATTCCTTTTCTATGTGTGTACAAGAAGGTGTCTTGCAACATTACTGAAAGATGAAATAATTGGGAAAAAAGATGATTGTCAATCAGGGACTGAAATAAATCATGGTGCTTTCATATAGTGAAATAAAACTGGAGGGTGTGTATTTGCTGCTATGAAAAGGGCCCTAAGATATACTGCTGGGTAAGAAAAAAATTTCAGCAGATAGTATTTGCAGTAAGTTCTAAATATTTACTTTTGTATATGCCTAGAAAAATAGAGTGATTCACAAGAAAATTAGTTTGGATTTCTTTCTACCCCGTGTACATTATGTGCATAGTACTTTTATAATAAAAGGAGTTTTTTGTTTGTTTGTTTTATTCCTCACCCAAGGATATTTTTCTACTTATTATCAGATAGAGTGGGAGGGAGGGAGAGAGAAAGGCAGAGAGAAACATGATGTGATAGAACCACACCTGACCAGGGACGGGGACCAAACCGCAACCGAGGTACATGGCCTTGACCGGAATCGAACCCGAGACTCATTGGTCCGTGGGCCGACTCTCTCACCACTGAACCAAACTGGCCGGGGCAAAAGGAGTGCTTTTAATTCCTTTCTTGCCTAATGAAAAATATTCTTGTCAGCTAGCCAGCGGCTTCCAATTAACATAGTGTATTTTTTACTTTTATAATTTTACATGCCAGAAAATTTCAGCATATAGAGAAAATAATATAATGAACTCCCATGCACCCAACACCATGCTTCACTAATTAACATGGCTAATTACCTTTCATGCCTCAGCCATTCCCCACCCCCCTTCCACCTCCCAAACATCAAGTCATTTCATCGGAGGGTATATAGTCTGATAATAAGAACTCTCTCTTTTGTAAACACTACTACCGTATCAAATATGTTTAAAAAATTATCAGTCGTCCCTTTATATCATTAACTATCTAGTAAATATTCAAATTTTCAAATAAGACCTATACATTGGATTTGGTTGCTAGGTCTATTACATCCATTTTAATTTATAGGTTTCTCTCTGTTTTTTTTCTTACAAGTTATTATTAGTTGAAGAAACTAAGTCATTTGTCCTGCAGAATATCCCACATTCTGGACTTTGCCAATTATATGCCTGTGTTGTTTTTAGCATACTCTTCTCTCCCTTCTGCTCCCTGTAAATTGGTAGTTAGATCTAGACTTGGTCTGATTGGGCTCTAATCCTTTAGCAATAATATATAACGTTGGTGTCTCTCTGTGCTACTAGCTGCCCTTAATGATTATTATTGGTTGAATTGTGTCCCCCCAAAAGGCATGTTGAAGTCTTAACCTCCATGCCCGTGGAAGTAATCAGGTTACAGTGAGCCCCGCCACCCCAGCTTAGCCTTATAAGAGGAGGAACATTTGAACACAGACAGACTCAGGGAGAAGATAGCCATGTGCCCACACAGGCAGAGTGGAGTGTTGCATCTATAATTCCCACTGATGGTTCCCACTGAGTTCCATCTTTGCCAGCACTTGGTATTCTATTTGGTCTTTTTCATTTTAGCCATTCTGGTAGATGTGCGGTATTATTTTATTGTAATTGTAATTTGCATTTTCTTGATGGTTACTGATGTTCAGTACCTTTTCATTGGCTTGTCGGTCTCTCGATATTTTGGTGTTTACTTTTCTCATTATGTTTTAAAATAAGCAATGAATATATTCCCTTAAATTGTAGTATACTATCCATGCTTGAATTCACCTTGCTCCCCACCCCCCCTTAATGGTATATCTTAGAGCACTCTGTGCTAGGATATAGATAGAATGTTGCTTTTTACAAAATAAATTTACTTATTTGAAAAGGTGTGACAACATCCTGAAGAACTTACATGTTATGTGGAGATGAGTCAATAAGATCACAGAAATTATTTCTTGGGCCTTCCCTCTACTGACTGGCTGGTTTTCTTCTGGTATAGAATTGTCTAGTTATGGGAATTACTGACCCCTCGGCTCTGATTGGGGGTCAGAAATTTACACGTAAAACACTATTTCCTTCTTAGCAGTCACATGATTCACCTGTGTCACATGATTCACCTGTGTCCCCAGGCGTTCACGGCATCCCTTCCATGCATCCACTTCCCTTTCATCATTTCAGTACTCATATCTCAAGATTGCTCATCCTCCAACTCTTACAGCAGTACAGTGGTCCCTTTTTCTGTGGCTCATTTCTGCAGCTTCAGTTTACCCATGCCAACAGCCATCTGGAAATATGAAAAGAAAAATTCCAGAAATAAACAATTCATAAGTTTTAAATGGCATGCCATTCTGAGTCACACAATGACATCTTGAACCATCCTGCTGTGTTCCACCCGGACATGAATCATCCCTTTGTCCACAATGTATAGGCTATGCACCTATTAGTCACTTAGTAGCCTTCTCGGTTATCAGATCAACTGATGTGGTATCGCGGTGCTTATGTTCAAGTAACCCTTACTTTCCTTAACAGTGACCTCAAAGCACAACAGTACTGATGCGGGCAGTTTCGGATACACCAAAGAGCAGTTGTACATTGGTTCAATTTTATTATGTTATTGTTGTTAATCTCTTACTGTGCCTAATTTATAAGTTAAACTTTATAATAGGTATGTGTGTATAGGAAAAAACAGTATATATAGGGTTCAGTCCTATCCATGGTTTCAGGCATCTACTCGGGGTCTTAGAGTATATCTCCTGTGGATAAGGGGGAACTATGATACAGAAAATACATACTTCGTCCAATTCTTGTACCCATTTCCTAAAAATGCATCTGTGAACACAATTTGTTCTGGAAACTTCTTGGACTTAGCATTATATATATATTGGGGTTGGCAAAAGTAGGTTTACAGTTGTTTGTACAGGAAAATATATACAACAAGAAATAATAATATAAGAATAAATTCCATGTGCCATGTACTCACAACTGCAAACCTACTTTTGGGATATATATCCCATTCATGGGAACAATTTTCAATTGCTATAACTTTGCTGAAAAACATGGTATTACAGCTGGGTTTTCCATCTTGGTTGGTTGGATGCCACTCAGAAAGGATTCTGTGCCTAGCACTGCAGCCCAACTCCCCCTGGGCACCTTGAAAGCGAATAAAGCCATAAGCTGTCCAAGTTTTAGATGCAAACGCCCTTTAGCCCAGCAGCTTCACCTATATGAGTTTACCATATCACAAAGATACCGCATGTATATGTTCAAGGATGTTTATTGCAACATTATTTGTAATAGAAAAAAGAACCTGGCCCTGGCCGGTTTGGCTCAGCGGTTAGAGCGTCGGCCTGCGGTCCAGAGAGACCCGGGTTCGGTTCCCACTAAGGGCATGTACCTTGGTTGCAGTTTGTCCCCGGCCCTGGTTGGGTGGTACAGGTGGCAGCCACTCGATGTGTCCCTTTCACGTTGATGTTTCTCTCTCTCTCTATCTTCCTCCCTCTCCCTCCCACTCTATCTGAACAAAAAATGGAAAAAATGTCCTCGGGTGAGGATAAAAAAAAAAAGAACCTGGAGCCCAGCTGGTGTGGCTTGGTGGTTAAGCATCGACCCATGCATCAAGAGGTCATCAGTTCAATTCCCGGTCAGGACACATGCCCAGGTTATGGGCCTGATCCCCAGCGTGGGGCATGCAGGAGGGAGTCAATCAATGTTCTCTCTCATCGATGTTTCCACCTCTCTGTCTCTCTCCCTTCCTCTCTCTCTAAAAATCAATTAAAAATCAATAAAGAAAAATAATTTTAAAAGAAAAAAGAGCCCTGGCCGGTTTGGCTCAGCGGTTAGAGCGTTGGCCTGCAGTCTGGAGAAACCCGGGTTCGGTTCCCGCTAAGGGCACGTACCTTGGTTGCAGTTTGTCCCCGGCCCTGATTGGGTTGTGCGGGTGGTGACCACTTGATGTGTCCCTTTCACGTCGATGTTTCTCTCTCTCTCTCTCCCTCCCACTCTGTCTGAACAAAATGTCAAAAAATGTCCTTGGGTGAGGAGAAAAAAGAAAAAAGAAAGAAAACCTGGAAATAATCTAAACATCAATCAACAGAATACTGCTCATATCATGGTACATCCATACAATGAAAGACTATGCAGATGTTTAAAAGATAAAAGCAATCTGAATGTATTGTGTGGTACATTATTTAAGATAAATAAAGTAAAAAACAAAACAAAAACCAAGGTGAAAAATAATGGTTATAATAGAATCACGTGGGTATAAAGCTTGAAAAGGAGCTTGATGATGTAAAAACATCTGCATCCAGCTATATAGCAGGTAAAGGTGCATATTGTTCTAGCGAGATACACTATTAACTGCCACCAATGTGTACTTTAGGGCAAAGGCCGGTGGGCAGAAGAAAAGAGAGAATTTTACTTTATAGTTTACATCTTTCTAAAGTCCTAAAATTGTTTCACTATGTACATATTAGTATTTTTTATTGAAACAAATAATTTTTTAAATAATGGTTGCCTGGAATCTACTATGAAAACACAATCAGATAGATTTTGAATGTGGAACATTCTATGAGACACCCCCACCCCAATCAGTGTCATGAAAACCAAAGAAAGATAAAGGTTTAAATAAACAAAGAGCCCTGGCCAGTTTGGCTCAGTGATTAGAGTGTTGGCCTGCGGACCAAAGAGTCGCAGGTTTGATTCCGGCCAAGGACATGTACCTCGGTTGCAGTTTGTCCCCTGCCCTGGTCGGGGTCATGCGGGAGGCAAGCAGTCAATGTGTCCCTCTCATGTCAATGTGTTTCTCTCTCTTTCTCCCATTCTATCTGAAGATAAATGGAAAAAATATCCTCAGGTGAGGATGAAAAAAAAAATCATTTAAACAAAGAGACATAACAATCAAACGTAAGCCAAGTACCTTACTTACATTTTGGGTTAAAAAAAAAAATAGCTGTACAAGACATTTTGGGGATAAGTACAAAATTGAAATATGAACTAATTATTAGATAATATTGAATAATTAGTTTTCCTAGGCATGATAACAAGGTTGTGGCTATGCCATAAAATGTCTTCATTCTTAGGAATGTCTGAAGATTTTAGGGTGGTGTCAACCTGTCTACAACTTACTGTCAACAAAAGAAATTACTCAGCAGAAAGAAATTAGAGAGTACGTGCAAATGTGGCAAAATATGAACAATTAATGAATCTAGGAGAAGGGCTCACATGCTCAATGTATTTATGAACCTACAGAAAGCTTTCAACTTTTCTGTAGATTTAAATTTTTCTTAGAAAAAGTTCAGGAAAAAAGTAATGGTACTGTTGCCATGGGACACATACACTGCTGTACATAAATTATGGCTCATCTTAGCCTGAATTCAACAACGAACAAAACTGTGGAACCACCAGAACTCTGGAGAGAGCCTGGAGGGACTTGGGGTCCG
The DNA here is from genome assembly GCF_014108415.1 of Molossus molossus. NCBI lineage: Eukaryota > Metazoa > Chordata > Mammalia > Chiroptera > Molossidae > Molossus > Molossus molossus. Next base: position 29,909,404 of record NW_023425347.1, on the reverse strand, counting down.
GGACAGCTCTTACCTCCAGAAGAAACATCGCCTAGTATCCCTCACCCGTCCATTCCACATCCAGATCTGGTCCGAAGTGAGCTGGCCTTTCAGCTTCACAGCTTTCAAAGGGCTTCTGCTGCTTTCACAGTAGCAGGTCAGATGGCCTGTAGTGGGAAAAAGTCCCTCTGGGCCAGTCCCCCCGGTATGAAGCAGACCGACGTCTGGGTTGGGGAAAGATTGAGCCTCTGGCAAGGGAAGTGGGCTTCTAGGTGGTAAAGGACTGGGTGGCTGGGGAGAGAACCGCTACCTTTGGGGACCTGCAGTCCGTTCATGTGTCTGTTGAGCACCCGTCATGTCCGGGCGGAGCTGGCACTACCCAGCACAAGAGCAGGACAGACCCTCTGCTGAGTGGTGGGCACTTTGCTAGGCATTTCACCTTCTACAGCTCCCCCAGGCACCACTGCTCTCTTTCACAGGAAGGAAACTGGTCCTCGAAGGGGCTAATTAAGCTGCCCAGGGTCACACAGCTGTGGTGTCGGAGCTGGGACCCTAACCTGTTTGTCTCTGGCTTTACCTGCCACTCCCACATCCTGCTTGGGTCCCAGCCACCTGGCACGGGTTCCTTCTCTAGCCTCAGGGAATTTCCCTAGTCTATACTTTTACCCAACTCTTCTTTGCTCAGCTAAATCCTATTCATCCTCAGCTTGATATTCAGATATCATTCCTCAAGGGAAGGCCTTCCGTCGGTAGCTCCTTCCCTGACGGTGTCCTTATCATACTGTCATATGATCTTGTGTTTCATTAGCAACCCTCCCAGTCTCTGGGCTCTGGGGAAAGGAGGCTGTCTGATGCTGGTCTAGGTTATTGAAAACCTCAAGTCTTGGTATGGGTCATGTCAGGGTCCCAGTTTTCTGACTCTAATCTCAGGTCCTGATATCTTGGCCAACATCAGTAAAAAGCAGGTAAGTAGGAAGGGCGAGATGGGGGCAGGGAGAGGTCGAAGCGAGCAGTTGAGTCTCTCGCAGTCAGATTTAATTGTATAAAACTTTAAGACGGGGTGGGCATTGCATTTTAGGCGATTCACTTTTGTAATAGGAGGCCGGTGAAGAAAGACTGCCCAAGGGTTAACAGAATCGTGAGTAGAGCAATGGCTTCTACTGAGAGATGAGGTCCCTGAGGGCCACGTGAATGGCCAGAAGGCAAGTCTGCCTGTGTCCACCGTCCCCACACATCAACCCACTCTTCCATTTGTTCACAAACATTTACTGAGCTCTGTCTGCTCTATGTCAGCACTGCTCTAGGGGCTGGGGAATAGGGGGGAAAACTCAAGGAAGCCCTGACCTCAGAGGGCTTACATTCTAGTGGGAATGACAGTTAACTAATAAAAAATATAGAATGTGTCAGGTAGACATACGTGGAATGCAGGAAAATAAAGCAGTGTGAGATGTTAGCAAGTGATGGGAAGAGCTGTTTGGGTTCGGGGTCAGGGAAGGCACAGCCGTCTTTGAGAGAAACCTGGGTGAGAAGTGAGCCCCACTGACACCTGGGGACGGGCATTCCAGGGGGCATTAGTCATGTTGACAGAGTGTCATTAGAAACATGAGCCTCTTCCTTCAGCATTTTTAAGTAACTGTACCGTATTTCAGTTGTCCAGGAAATGAATACAAAGTCACCATCGCATATACTGGTACAGGCACCTTACATCAAGTGTACAGCATTTACACCCGTACACCTGACACTTGGGGGAAAGCATTTACACCAAGGGAGTGACTCACGGTAGATGCAATATCCACCTCCCCCCCTCACAGGGGTATCAGGCTTCTCACACCTACACCCTCTCCCTCCTCCCCTGCCCCTGGGCAGGAACAACCATACCCCAGCGTTTCATTTAGAATTGGGGACCAGCTAATCCTAAGGTGACTCAGGTTCCTGTTGCCCTTGGCCTCCACCGAAAATGCAACCTCCTAAAGACATGTCTCCTTACCCTCAACCCTGAATTGTTCTCACCACCCTCCCACCGACCTCACCCCCACTGCTCCTGGAATTCCCTACCACCCTTCCCCAGTATGCCCTCTGGGGCCCACGTAAGGTGAACAACACCCCAGCCTCAACCTTTTCTCCTCAGTGCTCCTCCACTGCTCCGTGCGGGCCCCTCCCAGCCCTCCTTTGTCCCTTCTCCAGGGAAGGCTGCTCAGATGAGCCTCGTCCTGTGGGACCCAGAGGAGACCAGTATTGTCCTATTCCCCTGGTGCTTTGCTTGTCCCCTCCTTTATAAAAACATCCATTGATGCTCATGCCATCCACCTCTCTCCTCTGCTTTTTTTTGTCATTGTCCCCCACCAAACCCCAGGTCTCACATAATAGTTACTGAAGAATTGGCTCATACTATTTTCTCCACTCCAGCACTTATATCACCTTGGGCAATGTCAAAACCTGGCTGATGATTCTCTTAAAATTTGGTCTCATAATTCCTTGGCCTCTTCAAACGCAATGACTTTTATCTGCTCTCTGCTCAGCCACAAGCAATCAAGTGGTCTAAAGCACAGAGACTAGGAATAATGGAGACGGAGGAACAAGAAGCAAAGAGGAAGCATCAAAAAGATGGTGGGAGCCTGCGTTTCCCCTAGAAACAGAGCTGGGGGGCTCAGAACTCCACTTTGAGGGTGAGTTTGATGTGCTCTATGGATGATTTCATTTGGTTTACTTGCCCTAGGCAGAAATGTGAGAATTCTGGTTAGTAAAACATTTTGGTTTAAAGAAAATGACCAGCCCTGGCTGGTTTGGCTCAGCAGTTAGAGACCAGGGTTCGGTTCCTGGTAAGGGCATGTACCTCGGTTGCAGTTTGTCCCCGGCCCTGGTTAGTCGTGCGGTGGCAGCCACTCGATGTGTCCCTTTCTCATCGATATTTCTCTCTCTCCCTCCCTCCCACTCTGTCTGAACAAAAAATGTAAAAACATCCTCGGGTGAGGATAAAAAAAGAATAAAGAAAATGACCATACACACTTTATTAAACAGAAAGAATAAAATACATGGAAACTTTACTGAGTATCACTTAACCATTATTTGCTGAATAATAATATCCACTGCATCAGAGGAGCACTTCTGCAGCTTTTATTTGATTTGAATTTCAAAACAGTCCTGTCCCGGCTCCCCTGTATGATCTTACAATGACTCAGCCTCACTGTTCAGAAATCTAGACATGAGTGCATTGGGTCAGATGAGGGGTTCGGCCACAAGGTTCTCTGGGGCACCAGGGGAGGGCTGGAAGGCAGAGAAAGGTAACCAGCACGCATGTTGCTGTGGCGTGGAGGAGGCAGCCCGTTCTGCAGCTGACTAAAGCATTTGTCCCTAGTCTGCTGGGTCTATGCCAGGGGTCAGCAAACTTTCTGTAAAGAGATAGGAAGATAATACAAAACAAATGGAAGAGCTATGTTCCAGTAAAACTTTACTTATGAACACTCATTTCATTTTCACACATCATGAAATACTACTTTTTATTTTTTGTCAGCCATTTGCAAGTATAAAAACCATTCTTAGTTCATAGGTCACATACAAACAGACAGTGCACTGGATTTGGCCCACAGGCCGCAGTGTACTGACCCCTGGTCTGTGCCATTACATCTATAAGAAAAAACGTGGCAGCTGGCATTCTGTTCATGGGCTAATGGTGACAACAGCTGCCATGTTAACACTTACTCTGTGCCAAATACTATGAAAACACTTTACATATTTATTATCACTTGCTCTTCATACAACCATGCAATTTATTATGCCGTCCCCACTTTACAGATGATGGAAGCAGGGTGCGGGGAGGATAATCTGCCTGAGGTCACACCACCAGTAAGGTTAGGAGATTCTTCCTCAAAGACTGTGCTCTTCACCAGCGTGCTAGAACGCCCCCACGCTCGCCCTCCAGCATACACAGCTCCGGGTCTCAGGCTGTCCACTCCACCTGTCCATCCTCCTGCACCTTCCTCCGGCCTGGCTGCTCTGACTCTTGCTTTCGTCTTCTCTTCGTTCCCCATCTGAAGATTTATATTCTCCTTGGCCTGGAAAATATTCAGGCTGGATACCTGGAAACCTCTATCTTCAACTTTACCCAAATCCATGAGTTTGAATCATGGGAACTTGAACCAAGATAAGACGCCTTTCCTCAGGCAGACATGAACTGTTGGAGCCAAAAGGTCAGTTTCACCCAAGCCCCTTAAAGGGTGCTGAGTGTCAAAGCCAGAAAAACCCAGACTGATGCGAAGTCTAAGGATGAGAGGGCCCAGGAAGAAAAGGCACCAAAGGTTGGGACATGGGTGTCGCTAAAAGGGAAGGGACGGGAAACAAAGTTAAGTCCGGTTGGCTGCCCTGGATGGAGCAGAGCGCTCCAAGGCTGTCCTTCAACTGTGGTCAGCTTTGAGGGTCACTGGGCAGGCAAGCCTGGCTTAAAGGTGCGTGGTCAGAGCAGACAGGCTCATCTTGGGGCTCCCCTCTTGTGAGCAGCGATGTTCCTGGGCACCACGTGGCATCTTCAGCTCTACCCTGTATTGATCCCAGCTCCAGAGAGCGTCTCAGATGGGCCCAGATGTAACTATCCCAGTACCATAGAAAACTGGGGCTCAATCCTGGCAAGGCTGATAGGTGAGGGGCATTTTTGGCAGTGCCGACACTGCTGGGCACTGTTGTTCCCGAGAAGTCTGTTTATTCCTAGATGGCAGAGTCAGGTCCTGGTGGACAGGACAGAGAGGTCACGGAAAGGGTCCAGTCTCAGCAGAGAAGTGCAGTCTGTCAGGAAATCAAGGCTGAAGTCCAGGACCCACAAAGCCCCAGCGATCATGGCAGAAGATGAGGTGGGACAGCCACCTCTGGGGTCAGCAAGAGGAACACCAGGTCTCATCAGTTTGAAGGGATGAAAGTCCAGTAGTGTGCCAGATTCAGGAGGCAGTGAGAATCTCGGGGCTGGACTGCTCTTTTTAAATAATGACCCCAAATTACAAACTATATATTAGGCTAGTATAAGATTAATGAAATTAACTACATCTGTTAATCAAAAGAACTATGAAGAAGTAAGAAGACAAGCCACCAACTGGGGAGAGTTATTTACAACACACACAACCAACAAAGGATTAGTACTCTGAATATATAAAGAACTCCTACAAATCAATTCTATTAAAAAGAAAAAAAAAAAGGCAAAACAGGTGAGCATGCATTTCAGAGCATGAATTAGCAAAAATTAAGAGGGTTGACAAATGAAAGGATGTGGAGCATCCCACCCTGGTGGAGTATAAACTGGTTCAACCGCTTGGGAAATGATTTCGTACTTGAAATAAACTTGAGACTGTAAATACTCTATTACTTCGGAATTCTACTCCTACATTTATGCCCTGAGCTAGGTTTCTCAACCTCAGCATGATTGACAGCTTGGAACAGATCATTCTTTGTTGTCACGGGCTGTCCTGTGTGTCGCAGGATGTTTACAGCATCCCTGGCCTCCACCCACTAGATGCCAGTAGCAATGGTCCCTACCCAGTCATGAAAACCAAAATTTCTGGAACATTTGCTGAATGTCCCTGACATTGCTAAAAATCTATGGGGCCTTTCTTTTGGTGCGAAATGCTGTAGCAAAATCCCAGTGCCCAGGAGCACATGCGTTGGTTACTTTGTTTTCATTGTTCAACCCCTGGTTGAGAACCATTGCTCTAGGCTCATATGAACTTACCAAGTTCTACAAGAATGATCATAAAAATAGCTAAAAGCAGCCTGGCCAGTGTGGCTCAGTGGATTGAACATTGTCCCATGGACTAAAAGATCCAGGTTAAATTCCCGGTCAGGGCACATGCCAGATTGCAGGCTCGATCCCCAGTGGGGGGGGGGGGGTTGCAAGAGGCAGTTAATTGATGTTTCTCACATCAATGTTTCCATCTCTCTCTCTCTAAAAAAACTAATAAAAACATATTTTTAAAAATAGCTAAAAGCATAAATACAACTCCCCTCACAAGGAGAACTGGAAACAACATAAATACCCAACCGAAGAATAGACAACCAAATTGCAGTAAATAATTGCAACGAGTCCTGGCTGCCAGTTTGGCTCAAAGGTCGTGGACCAATGAGTCATGGGTTTGATTCCAGTCAAGGGCGTGTACTTCGGTTTCAGTTCATCCCCAGCTCTGGTCGGGGTCACACAGGAGGCAACCAGTCAATGTGTCTCTTTCACATCAATGTTTCTCTCTCCCTCTTTCCCTTTCTCTCTACTCCCTCCCACTCTATCTGAACAGAAATGAAAAAATGTTCTCATGTGAGGATTAAAAAAATAATAATAACTGCAATGAAATATTACATAGTCTAAAAATGAATAAACTTCTAACGATATAAACAACTCTCAAATGTTGGAGGAACAAAGTTAAGGAAGACTGTATTTAGTATAAATATTTCTGTAAAGTTTAAAATATGCAAAATTAAATAGTATATTATCTAGAGGTACCTACATAGGTGTTGCGGTATATTGTATTTCCCAAAAATGGCTGCAGGAATATTTCTGGTCTCAACTTGCTCTTTCAGACCTCACCACTCCCCCATCAAGAGGTGATGTCCCTTTTCTGGAGCCCCAGTGAGACTTTGTGACAGCTTCAACTAAAAGACGCTACGTGACTCCTGAGGCTAGATCACAGAGGCGTCCCCCTGGTTCTCTCTGGATGCTCACTCTTGGACTCAGCCACCGCGCTGTGAGGAAGCCCAGGCCACGTGGAGAGGCCACGTGGAAAGAACCAAGGCCCCAGGCCTCAGCCCGGCGCCAACAGCCAGCCAGTAAGTCAGTCATCTTCAGAAGAGTCAAAAGCCCTCAGTTGAGCTGCCTCAGTTGGTACTGTGTGAGGTGGAGATGACTTTTCTTTACAGAATCCTGCCAAACTACTGGTGTGTTGTGCGTGTGTGTGTGTGTGTGTGAGAGAGAGAGAGAGAGAGAGAGAGAGAAGAGATTGCTATTGTTTTACACCACGAAGTTTTGGGGTGTTTGTCAGCATCTATAAATACCTAAAACAAACTATAATAAGCAGAAGGGGGGAACCTAGAATTCAGGAGCAGGATTACTGAGGCGGGACTACTGGTGGGGGGTGTGATTGATTAGGGGCAGGTGGGAGCCTGTGGGCCACGGAGAGTTCAGGCTCAGGGTGAGCAGTTCTTTCCAGCGTGAAGGAACTAAAGAAAACCTCAGCCCCAAAGGGGAAGAAAGTGTCCTAATAACACAGAAGAGGCCCAGCCAGGCCCCTCCGACCCGCAGCCCGTTGGGTGTGGGCCGAGCGGTCCTGGGGGCCCGCTGAGGACCACACAGCGAACGCCCCCTCAGGCAATGCTCGGGGGGCGCTCAATCAACACGTACAGTTACCTGTCGACATTTTGGAAACAAAACCAAAACCCTTGAAAGGACAAAGCGAGCCTTGTGCCTCTGAGCCACTGGGAATACTCAGAACTGGTCCGGAGCAGTGGCGCGAACACTGGACTCCTGTCCTCCAGAGGGGTTCGTGTGATGCCCCTGAGCGAGCTTCCCTTACTCCTGCGCGAAGTCCATGTCCTCCGGGTCCAGCAGCGAAGAGGGCACACCGGGGCCCCAAGGAGAATGCGGGGCCCCAAGGAGAATGCCGCCCAACGGTGGCACTCCCAGAAGAGCCCGTCTGGGAGGGGGAGGTTGGACTGAGCAGCGGCACCATTTGGGGAGCTGGGCCATACCTTTCATTGCTGTTTTTCAAATGAGCAGAAAGCTGAAGATGCCTTTCAAATAAGAAACAGTGACCTAATAGTCTCCACCAGAGATAGGACAGATTAGAAAGAAGAAAGAGAGAAAATAAACCCCAAAGTAGAGATATAGGCTTTGAAACTAAAAAAAAAGCAGAAAAAGGATATTGTTATTATTTGTTATTTTTATATGGTAGAATCTGGGTCTATTTTTCCTAAAGCAGGAAGCTTCATAGTCAAATCTTGTGAGACACAAATGTAATGAGTGAATGTGATGGAGAGGGGCGGGGACTGCGGCAAATGGACTGAGGACAGGCCTTTTGGAAGGGCCACCACTACTGAGCTCCAGCCCATTGCCGACATGAGGAAAGCCTGGCTGATGGAGTCAATATTCCGATTGTAAAGAAAAGCCAGAAATTCAGATACTTAAGTAAAAACTCACAACTTTTAAAATAACATGCCTGCTAAACCCAACATGTACATGAGCAGCATTTGGATGTGTAAAAGGGATATAACTGCCTCACAGGGTTGTGAAGAGGATGAAATGAGGTAGAATAGAACCAACAATAATTCGTGAATATGCATCAGAAAAACCTATAAACATAATACAAAACAGGTCAGAGTCTATTACAGACTATATTTTTCAAGGATGTCTGCAATAATATCTCCCATCTCACATAGCATTTTTATTATGTAACTTTGACACTTATTCAAGAGGTGAGGCTCCCTTTTTCCTTCGTGAACCTGAGGACTTTACAACTTCCTGAAGCAACAGTACAATGAAGCCAGGTCATAAAAATGTCATGCATTCCTGCCTTGCTTTCTGGAGAGGCTCACTGCTGTAACCCAGCCTCCATGCTATGAGGAAGCCCAAGAGCCTGTGAAGAGGCCCATGCTGAGAAGAACCGAAGCACCCAGCCCACATACCCAGCTGTGCTCCTAGCCAACAACAGGGAGCTCCCACGTGCCAGCCATGTGAGCGAGCTAACTCGAAAGTGGGTCCTCCTGCCCCCATGCGAGCAGGCAGGGCTCAGGCCATGCAGAGCAGAGACAAACCATTCCTGCTCAGGCCTGCCCTAACTGCAGATCCATAAGCAAAACAGATTGCTATTGTTCTTTTAATTCACTGAGCTTTGGATCGTTTTTCACATAGCAATCGATAACTAATGCATAGTGTCAAAAATCAAACTTCTATCCAGGGACACTCCTGGAAGGATAAAGAAAGAGACTCAAGGTCAATTCAGGACCTTTTACAGCACAGAAGCAAAGTTTTTTAGGTTAAAAGGAAAGGTATTTTTCTTCCAGATTTCCAAGGCTGAGACAGAACCAACTGAGACAGGTATTGGAGGGGAATGGACAATCTGAGCCCTAATCCAATCCCAGAATCAGGGTGAGCTAGGCCTTGTAACGCTTCCATACTGAGTGTGGTATCAGTCCAAATCATTTTCAAGTTGGAAGACTGAACAGTTTTAGTCATCACCAGTGTTCCTCAAATTGGGATTTTCAAACTACCTCCTACATCCAACTTTCTTAGAATGGGGAAGCTGTATTTTCAACCACTTTCCAGATGACTCTTTTGTACCAATTTAGAAACCTATACTCCACCCATCTCCCATGTAACCCCTTCAGACATTTTCTTAGGGTTTATTTCTTAGAAAAATGCTCATGGTTTGTCTTTTAATCAGCCCATGGCTTTGCTAGGGAAAGAAGCTAGGGTTTCATTCCTCAGCCAGCAGAAGCCCTGTATCCCCAGCAACTGGATATGCTAGGCTTGGCAATCAGCTTGAAGAGGTGGAGGGAAGAAGGCATCCAAGACAGATGACGGGTGATAACTTAACATGAAATAAAGTCAGAGACGGTTTGTGCAGACTAGAGTCTCTTCTGCTGGCAGAGACCTTTTCCATTCCCTCCACAAGCCCTCCTAGAACCTCAGTCTCTGGGCATTCACCACCCTTAATCCACACCAAGTCACGTGCTCAGTGCCAACCACCACCAAGGACCCCACCTAGACCCACCTCCTCTTCAGTAATAGAAGGAATTTCGGCTACAAGAACTTAACCCAAAAATTTAGAGAGTGTGTGATTTTAGTAAAAATGACAACTGAAAATGTTAAAATATTTTCTCTTGAAGCAAGAGGCAATGCTCACCAGCAAATGAAGACACTGAATCTAACATGTAAAAACTTATCATGTGCAGAGCACTTTGCTAGGCACCATAGGAGAAAGTCATCAGACCCTTGGATCAGACAAAAGCCACACAATGTTACATGCAAGTTGCAAGAATATGCATATAAAACTATCCCATTTCTGCCCAGCTGCTGTGGCTCAGTAGACTGAGCATCGCCCCATGGATTGAGAGGTCCTGGTTTGATTCCCAGCCTGGGCACATGCCCAGGTTGCAGGCTCAATCCCCAGTAGGGGGCATGCAGGAGGCAGCCAATGGATGCTTCTCTCTCACATTGATGTTTCTATCTCTCTCTCGCTCTAAAAAATTCAATAAAAACATATTTTAAAAAATTGATACTGTTTTTAAACTATCCCATTTCTACAAAAGTTGTACATGTTGACATGTATTGGTATACTTATTAGATAATTTGGAAGAATAAACACCAAACTGATCACTGTGGTTGTAACTTGGGGTGGGGTAGAAATAGAAGGCAGTGTGAAATTATGATGAAATTTCACTTTCTAAAATAACTTTCTCTGAAAATTTTCCCTTTTATGTTTATGGAATGACAATGTATTAAGAACTGTAATAATGAATATTAATAAGAAATGTAATAAGGCCCTGGCCGGTTTAGCTCAGCGGTTAGAGCGTCGGCCTGTGGACCGGGAGAGACTCAGGTTCGGTTCCTGCTAAGGGCATGTACCTCGGTTGCAATTTGTCCCTGGCTCAGGTTAGGGTTGTGTGGGTGGCAGCCAGTCGATGTGTGTCTCTCACGTTGATGTTTCTCTCTCTCTCTCTTCCTCTCTCTTTCCCTCCCACTCTATCTGAAAGATAAAAATGCAAAAAGTGTCCTTGGGTGAGGAAAAAAAATGTAATAAGGTTATTTTTAAATACCTAACCTTTTTATTTTAAAAACTATATTTACAGAGGTAAATTTGTATACAAAAATGCTATTTTATGCACACACTTTGGTTTAGTGAGTTTTGATAAAAATATATCCCCTTAAAATTACCACTTTAATCGGGATATAGAACATTTACATCAGCCCAAAGATATTTCTGTCCCTTCAGCTCTGCCCCAGCCAACCATTAATCTGCTTTCACTATAGATTTTTTTTTTTTGCCTATTCTAGATTTCATACAAATTAGAATACATTATATTCTCTTTTGTGTCTAGCTTCTTTCACTCGGCATGTTTCTGAGATTCATTCCTGTTGTTATGGTATCAGTAGATTGTTCTCTTTTATTTATGAATGGTATTCTATTGTATAAATATATAGTAATTTGTTTATCCATTCATCAGTTGATGGACATTTGGGTTGTTTCCAGTTTGGGGCCCTTGTACATAGAATAAAGTTGTTGTGAACATCTGTGCACAAGTCTTTGTGTGGGAATATGTTTTCATTTCTCTTCTCTTCAGTAAATACCTAGGAGTGAAATTACTAGACTCCAAGGTAAGATTTAATTTTATAAAAAAAAATAGGTGCTTCCATTTTGATGCAGTAATTCTTCTCACAATTTAGTCTAATAAACAATCATGGATGTATGTCAAGATCTAGCTACCTGGATCTTCATCACAACATTGTTTGCACACTTGCTACAATTTAAGACACAACCATGTTATGGAGTATGGCGTGGCAATTCAAACGGCTATTTCAAGCTTCTAGTTCAGGTTAAGGATTTAGCATAAATATCTTCAGAGACTCCTCCATTAAAATAACAATAAAGGAATTAAAATGGCACAAACACAATAAAGAAGAAAACAGGAAAGGGGCAATCAGCAGACAGAGATTGCAACAGACTTCTTGGAAATGCAGAGATACTGACAGATACAGCAGGTAGAATGGGCTGCAGCCAATGAGGGCTCAGGTCTGTTGATGGACAGGAGACATGCCTCAGCCCGGAACTGGAAAGGATCTCAGAGGGCAGGCATGCAAATGAGCTGAAAAGCGCTGAAGTTCTATAGAGACGGCAGCTAACACCACTGTTTGCCCAGATTAGACAGGTGCCAATCACTTCCTCGGGTCAAACATTGGAGGGCTCATTTCTGAAGAAATTTTACAGACCACCTGGGAAGATGAGGGCAGCCAATATGGAGCCTGGAAGTCCAGAGTGGAGCCTTTGCATTCCTGCCTGTAGGGACCCATAACAAGAAGAGCAACAACAACAACAAAGCTGGCTTCCTGCCAACTTTCTCTAGCAAGCCTGAGAACGGACAAGTACTGCCTACGCTCTTCAAACTTCGGATCAGCCTCCTTATTGCCTCAATCATAATTAAAAATGAAAAACCAAAGTAAACAGACACGGAAGGAAAGTCAGCAGCAGGAAAAAGTAGGCAAATGTGATGCTAAAGGGAAACAGATAATCCATAGAACAGAAGAGGATTAAGAAAATAAAAACTGCCCTGGCCGGTTTGGTTCAGCAGTTAGAGCGTCGGCCTGCGGTCCAGAGAGACCCAGGTTCGGTTCCCGCTAAGGGCATGTACCTCAGTTGCAGTTTGTCCCTGGCCCTGGTTGGGTCGTGTGGGAGGCGGCCACTCGATGTGTCCCTTTCACGTCGATGTTTCTCTCTCTCTCTCTTCCTCTCTCTCCCTCCCACTCTACCTGAACAAAAAATGGAAAAGTGTCCTCTGGTGAAGATAAAAAAAAAAGAAAGAAAAACTTGCCCAACTGGTGTGGCCCAGTGGTTGAGGCTTGACCCATGCACTAAGAGGTCCCGGTTCAATTCCTAGTCAGGGCACATGCCCAGGTTGTGGGTTTGATCCCCAGTGTGGGGTGTACAGGAGGTGGCCAATTGATGTGTCTCTCTCATTGATGTTTCTATCTCTCTCTTCCTCTCCCTTCCCCTCTAAAGAAAAAAATCAATAAAACATACTAGAAAAGGAAAAGAAAATAAAAACTTCAAAGACAACTGGGAAATATATCACAGTGGTAAAACAAGAAAAGAGTTCTGTGAAAAAGAAACAATCAGAGAACAAAAAAAGAGCCCTTTAAAATAAAAAAATGGTCCCAGCCAGTGTTGCTTAATGGTTAGAGCATCAGCCCACGGACCAATGGGTCGAGGGTTCAATTCCTGGTCAAGGGCATATACCTGGGTTGCAGGTTCAATCTCTGGCCCCAATTGGGAGGCAACCAATTAATGTGTCTCTCTCACATCAATGTTTCTCTCCCTCCCTCCTTCCCTCCCTTCTACTCTATCTAAAAGTCAATGGAAAAAATCCTTGGGTGAGGATTAACAACGACAAAAATAAAAAAGTGTCAAAATAATAACAATAATAATAGGGTTAAATGATGACATTAAAGAAATCTCCCAAGTATAAATTTTAAGATTTTAAAAGAAATGCAAAATATGACAGAAAAGACAAAAGATATAAAGGGATGATCTAGAAGTTTGAGATCTAAATAGCAGGAATTTCAAAAAGAGAAAAAGTTAAAACAATAGGAAGCTATAAAAGAAAAATAGTAAATACTTTTCTAAGGTGAAGAAGGGCATGCATCTTTGATTGCTGGGCCTGTTGAATACCCAGCACAATGAACAAAAAAAGATTCACACCAAAAAGACATAACCACCAAAAACTTTCAGAACACCAAGAACAAAGAGTGGACGCTACAAGATTCCAGAGAAAAAGCAGCAGATTCTACTTTGAGGAATTTGATGTTTGACCTAGAATTATATACACAGCCAGTGTATTAATCGACTGAAAACAGAATTAAGGCATTTGCAGTCTGTAAGTACACTGAATTTTACCTACGGAGTTATTTTATATTTTATCCTAGCGATTATCAAAGATATACTGGGGCAAAATGAGAGTGTAAACTAAGAAAGGAAACTACCATGGTCTTAAAACCATTAAAAGCAGTGAAGGGAGATTGCAATGTGGCAACTATGTTGCAGACCCAGAGAAAACAAGGGCAGGAAGATAAAAAACTACAGAGAGCTACAGGGAGGGGTTTCTTGTTTGGGTTGGTTTGGGGACATAGGGCATGACAAGAATCAATAGCTTGAAAAACAGATTGAAAGCTTGGAAAACATGCTACGAGGATAAAGTAAAAAAAATGAGTGGAATGTTAAAAAAGGAAAATAACCGATTTGTTCTTGAAACAGTCTCCATTGAGTAGGGACGTTTATCCCATAAAGAAACAAAAGTAATCTTAATTCACAACTTTGATCCACTGTGACCTATATTTACATAGCCAAAATAAAAGAAACATTAATTTCTGGCCTTTGACTCTTACAGTCAACCTTAGACAAACAAACAACATGGAGGATTTCAGAACAAAATGTAAAAATACAGGTCAGGCTGATGGAGGTGGGGGGATGGAAGGGAAAGGAGCTGAAGGGAAACTGTAGTGAGCCAGGAGTGGAGATTCCATCTGTGTTTGGTGGAACAGGAAATGGGGATTTGATTGTATTCTTTGAGGTTGAAGAGCAGACCAGAGAAGGCTCTGATCATAGTGATGTGACTATGATATTTGGGAAAGTTCAGGGAGGAGAAGGGGGTGGGATAGAAATGAGCTGACTCCATCCATCACAGTAGGAAGTCAACAGAAAGACTAAAGTTGCTAAATTAATAAATAGCATCTTTAGAAGTATGGAGGTAACCCCAAAACGAATTATAAACAGACATGCTTAAAATTTGTCTCAGGGGAGCAGAGCAATGGGTGGAGAGGGGCGGGGCAGATGACTTGTTTTTCATTGGAAGATGTTTGGTATTATTAGATTTAAATCATTTGCATACATTACTAATTAAGATCTTTAATGAGAAATTTCTGAGATAAGACTGTGTGGAATGTATGGCATGCAAAAAGGTAGAGGGCTATAAATCAAATTGGTGTTAGAAGTTGTCTCTGGGTCTTTGGATAACAGATTGTTTAATTTCTTCCTTATATTTATACATCTTCCAAACAATTCATTTTTTTACTCTTATTATTTAAAAAATAACTTTTAAAGAGTAACCCTTAAGTTTCTCCTGGGGCACAGGCAAACTGTCTCCACAGGAAATACTCGAGGTGTTTATGCCTGATGCGAAGTGCCCACCTCGCCCCATGCCCACCCACTTGTCAAAGACTCAGCCAGGCAACTGGCCCAGGACAGCCCCGCCGAGGTCAGGGTCAGGAACCCTGGGGTTTCTCCACGGTTTTAGAAATATTTATGAACACCCTGCCTACCTACACATCGGTCTTCTCCATGCCAGTGCCTACAGTCAGTAGCCCTCCAAAATCCCCACACATTCCAGGACCCTCTCCAGCCAGGCGATCTGAGCCAGCTGAGTGCACACCCCTCTCTCGGGCCCGAACAGGATTGGCTAGGGAGTTAGCTCTGGGACCAAGGTCTCTGGTCTTCAAAACAAACTCATGACTAATGGAATAGAGTGGACACTTCACTATAACATACTCCATATTAAGATAAAGACACAGAGAGTGGAGCTGTACATCAGAGCTGGAATTCACTGACATTCATTTCGTTCCTCTGTTCATTTGCTAGATAAGAAACCAAGACCCAGAGAGGCCAAGTCACTTGCCTGAGGTCGAAACAGATTCCCAGTCTTTTGTCTATACCAGAATTTTAAAAGGAAGATAATTAGGGGGTCTCGGGTTTGGGTACCAGGTAACAATCTCAATTTTAAGCCAAAGGAAAAACTATCAGGAAGCTAGTGGAAACCAAGGGCAGGAAGCAGCTCGTGTGGGACGACAGCAGGGAGAAGACAGTCGCACAGGCAGCTTCTCTCCCTCTGTGGCTGACTGGCAAGCATGCTCCCAGGGGCCATGCCCAAGGGCACCGGATAGTCCTCAGAGAAGGGACAATTGGCCCTGCTGGGCAGACACAGGGCTGGAGCCAGCATACACCCAGGGGAGGGGTGATATTCAGAAAGCGTTAGCAGGGAAGGAGGGCTGAGGTTCTGACCAGTGTTGAATGCTGCTGGGCTATGCATTGTGCTGGGAACATGACTGGTCGTGTCCTGGTTTTAAAGGCAAGGGACTGAGGCTCAGGGCAGTTAAGCATATGACTGCTATGTAGCAGAGGCTCATGAATGGGTCTCCTTCCTCCCAGTGTAAGATTCTTTCCTTTCTCCATCCCTATTATGTGAAATCATCCTCTTGGCATTGGGGGCCCTGGACGAACCCCACATCTCCCATTTGCCATTCTTTGGGAAGAGCCACAGTTAGGTGATGCTCAGTGCTTGCTGCTCAAAAGCCCTCAGAACCATGGGCTTCTCTCTGGGTCCTTGGACCAATGCTGAGGAGCTACTTCTTGGCTATGGGGCTCCGTCCATTTCCTAGCATCTGGTCTCCGTTCAGGAGTGTGCTAGAGCCTGCTCACACTGCCTTCCAAGAGCCAATAGTATACTTTTGCATTGTACAGTCTGGTTGATCTCATGTTGGCAGCTTGAGATCAACCGCTGTGGGAGGATTTTAATGGAACTTGACAAATGCTACCAGTCAGGGCTCTCCTCTACTCCCAGCCTGCTAAATATTTACAGCACATCACTATCTCCATCTGCTCACTTCCTGCCTGGAAGGCTGTTGAAGATGTTCATATGAAAGCTCACACTTAATTTTCAGTTCTACACATCCTTTAAATCTATTTAGTGGAATGGTTGTTTTGAAACATCTTTGCAAACTTGAATGCTTTGTATCAATTTCGGTAGTAACTCTGGGCCCAAAGCCTACAAATGGATTCTTTGTGTAACTCAACCCCCACTTAACTACAATGCTTCAACTCCGTTTCCCACACTCACTGCCGTGACCTAACCTCACATCCGTATCTTCTATGGACCCTATAGGAAGGGTTGCCTATCTGGTTTCCTGAAGTCCACCTTCCACCATCTATCTGCCTGGTCAATCTTTTGAAAAATTTGCCTGTGGTCATATCCCCTATCAGCGGCTCCATACTATCTCCTAACACAGTTCAAATTCCTGACCTGACTCTCAGCCCTGCCCCCTCACGCCTGCCTTTGGGTCCATTATTCCCCCACGGAACCCAAATGATGAACTTGGATTAAAGTGATCTTTGCTCCTATAAAGTTCCCTCTCCCTATAAGACCCTCCTCCACCCCATCTCTTCTCAAGCTCAGTTTATGTGGCACTTCATCCATAATACTGTCTGTCCCTAATCGCTATTACCCAGCCAGGTGACCCCAGTCACCCTTGGACATCTTAAAACACTTTGATTGAGGCTCTCTTGTGTCCCTTACATCCGTGACTCCTCTAAGGTAGGCTGGACACAATCATCTGCCACACCAATGTAACTCAAAGTGTGGTCCAGACTGAAGCACTGGTGGTCTGTTAGAAATGCAAATTCTCAATCCCCATCCCAGGCCTCAGTGAATGAGAATTCAGGGGCAGGTGGGAGAGGTGGTCTTTCCACCATTCCCATGGGCTTTTCCTACTTCACATCCTTTTTATAGCTGCTCCTCATAGTATCTTTTTACTGTTAATATTTTCCCCTGCTTATTCAGATTCTGGCAATTTTACCTTCTGGGAGGATTGCCCCAGCAAGGCTGTAGGCGGTGATTCCATTCACCCCAAATTACATTCCTTTTCTGTATTTCACAAGCCCCAGAAGGTTCCCTGTGTCCCCAGCCCTTGCTGAGATGTAGAGTGCATAGTTGGCTCCATTCTGCATTCAGCTAGGTCCACTGTTCCTCCTCCCTGTGTAGGTGTCAATTACACTGACTCTTCTCAAAATATTTGCAGCAGAGGTCATCTTCTAGGTCAGGCCATTGTGTTATCAGGTAAGCTTTGTGTGCAGCCACTCTGGCCGGCCCAGGGCAAAGGTCAGGGCTCCACAGCAGCTGAAGCCACTTTCACTGAGAAGAGACCTTTCCATGCTTCCCACCCCCAAGAGGGAGCTCTCTCTGCCTAGAATCTGGTGCGGCTACAAGGTCCAACCCCTGCAGAACCAGAGCGGCCTCTTTTTAATTGGGGGGGGGGAGTATCTTTTTATTTGGCTATAATTTCAAAGTAACAGAAAAATTACAAGTACAGTATAAAGAAAGCCATGTACTTTTTACCCAGATTCATCCATCACTTGTATTCTGTTCCATTTCTTTTACTACATTATTCTCTCTGTGTATTTTTTCTTAACTATTTATTTATTTATCCTCACCCGAGGACATTTTTCCATTTTTTGTTCAGGTAGAGTGGGAGGGAGAGAGAGGAACAGAGAGAGAGAGAGAGAGAGAGAGAGAGAGAGAGAGAGAAACATCGATGTGAAAGGGACACATCGAGTGGTTGCCACCCCCACGACCAACCACGGCGGCCGGGGACAAACTGCAATCAAGGTACGTGCCCTTAGCAGGAACAGAAGCCCGGCCTCTCGGACCGCAGGCCGATGCTCTAACCGCTGAGCCAAACCGGCCAGGGCTTTTCTTAGACATTTAAAAGCAAACTAGAGACACTATGCTCCTTTACGTCTAAGTATTTCTAAGAGCAAGAACATTCTCTTATATAGACATGGTACAATGAACAACTTTGGTACAAGCTTAACATTGATAAAATACTATTATCTAAATTACAGTCCAAATTCAATTTCATCAATTGTCCCAATAATGTCCTTAACATCTATTTTTTCCCCAGCCCAGAATCCAATCAAAGATCAACTGTGTATTGCATTTAGTTGTCATGTCTCTTTAGTCTTCTTTAATTTGGAACATTTCCTCAGCCTTTCTCTGACATTTTTTTTTTTTTTTGTATGTGCCCCAGGTGGAACCGAACCCGGTATTCTCTGGTCCGCAGGCCGACGCTCCAACCGCTAAGCCAAACTGTCCAGGGCTTTCTCTGACTTTTTTTACCTTGACATTTTGAAGGGTACGAGCCAGTTATTTGGTAGAGTGTCCCTGAATTTAAGTTTACTCAGTGTTGTAGGATTAGATTTAGGTTAGCATTTTAGGGGCAAGAAAATCACAGGAGATGATGTTATATTCTTCTCAGTGTATCTAACCGGGGGTCCATGTTGTCCGTGTCCCAAGCAATGACAGCTATCGAAGCCCCGATCTCTGTAAAGCCTCTTTGTGAAGGCTGCTCTCTGTTGGCTATTTGCAACATTGCAGTTGCTATGCCTCTGCTGCAATGGTTGACAAAGTGTCAGAGGCCCAGAAGTACAGACCCTGATACTTTATTTATTGGCTGTGAAATCTCGGGAAAGTCCTTCAGCCGTATTGAACCTCGATTTGCTCATCTGTAACATGAGTCCTTGACGTGCTTCCCTCACAGGGGTGGTTGGGTGTTAAAGAGTCCTACAAAGGTGGCCATGGGGTGTAGTTTCTTAAACTGCTGTGCGGCTGGCTGCTCCGACTCCTCCGCAGGCGGGCCCTGGACTCCCGAGTTCCAGAGCTGCTCTTCAGCACTCGGTCCTCTACCCGCACAGCCTGCCCCGGGCCCCGTCGTGGCAGAGCTGCCTCCTTACCTGGGGCTTCCAGAACAGGCCCCCGAGTCCTACTGTGAAGGGCTCAGAGAGGACCAGGCCCCGCCGGCAGTGTTTCCTCTGCGAGTCCATCTGGGAGCGCCCCCCCCCCGTCTGTGCACCCGCCGGCACCCCCGCACCCCCCACGGTTGCTGCCACGCTGCTGCGCCCAGGCTGGGGCACGGAGAACTCACGCCTTCCCACGGAGGCAGGGCGTGCGCTCGTGCCTCCCCCGCACCAAACCCCACGAACCTGGGCTTTCAGCACATTTAAGCTCCGGGCTTTCACCTGCACTAACCCCCGGGATCGCGCAAACTCTGACCTAGTCAAACTCTGTTCTTACCCTGACCTAGTCTCTTACCCCCCCCCCCCTTTTTTTTTTGCCTCCTGGGACACTAGCTGTCTGCTTGCTTGCTTTCCAACTTCCAATAAATATTTATTACGCACCAACAAAACGCCAGGCTGTGCACGGGGAGCAGACGCGCGGTGTCCCCGTGGAGCCCACAGTGCACTGGGCGAAGGAACAAGCAGCGCGGCAATTGCATTACTAGTGAGATTCCTGTGCATCTGAGGCGGGCTTTTCATGCCCTGACTCCGCCACACTTAGTACCTCCCGCCTGGCCCAGAGCCTCCCCATTAAGGCTTTATATTTGTTAAGTGCCCTCCCAGGATGCCATGGCGATAGATTTTTGTAGGACCCAAGGAGAAGCTCAGAGAAGGAAAATTATAAGAAGTACATTAAGAAAAAGAGGAAAGAAACATTTTTCAGCGTGAAGCTAATTAATTGTTTCTTACTCAGATTTACTATTCAGAGCAGAAGCATCTGAAGCAGTAAATTTGAGCCAGTCCCTGGAGCATCTGTGGGGTCTTCATGTTTGGGGGATCTTGTTAGTCTTAAGGACTCAATGAATGGAGTACTGAGACTGCTCAGAGGAAGGAGCATGACACGGACAGGTGCTCAGGTGCTCGGTGCATGGTGACTTACGAGTAGACTTCACTTTGTGAACCTGTGGGAGGTCAGGCCAGAAGGCACCCTTGGGATTGGGGAGAAGCCTTGGCCCACAGCGAATGACTAGCCTGCCTACTTCCCCCTCGTCTACATGACTGGGGAAATGAGTTCTCACCCATATGAGAAGTACCAGTGCCTGATTCATCTGCCTCACAGGCTGCTTCTGAGTGGAAAATGAAATTATGCATGGAATGGGCCGTACACCATTTGATAGAGACGTCCTACATACCAACAAATGTTTAGGAAACATTTTTGGGCCAGAAACATGAATAAGGAGCCACTTGGTAATGTAACTTTACAGTGGTTTGTTAGGGAGCCACCATGCTCGTCTCCAGCTGGTAAGGAGCAGCTTGAACAGAGTGCCGATTAAGGAGCCATATCCAGAGTCTGCCTTAGGTATATATTGGTGCAATTCACGTCTTCCCTCTTTCCTCATTCATGTGTACACTTCATACACAAAAAATGCTGGGGAAGAATGTGAATGAAACATTCACAAATTCATCATTCTCAAAAACCAGGTAGGTGAATAATTAGGCCACCCTTTTATGCAAAAGGTTGAATGCTATTTGGGAAAGTAAAGCAAAATTCCATGAGGGTAAGGACTATGCTGTCTTCTTTACCACTTTATACCCAGAACCTAGGGCCACACCTGGCACACAGTAAACACATAAAAATATTAGCTGCAGCCCTGGCCAATTTGGCTCAGAGGCTAGAGAGTCAGCCTGCAGACCAGAGCGTCCTGGGTTTGGTTCCCGCTAGGGGCACGTACCAAAAAAAAAAAAAAAAAAAATTATATATATATATATATATATATATATGTATTAGCTGCAGCGGAAGCCCACCATGACCTCCATTATTCTGTTGCTGAAGCATAACTTCTGCTGGGGAATTAACAGGACAATAGAGTTTATGTTTTCTTGTGTCTATATCCTCCAAACAATACTTTGAAATTATGCTGCAACTTCTGGCTTTGCTTTAATTGGTGAGTAATTAATAAAATCCTTTAGAAACTAAAACTGTTTAAACAAGCGATTGATGGTGATATTGAAGCCATTTAAACTGCTGCCCATTGAGCTCTTGATTGACAATGTCTAAACAACCATCATGGCTATGGCCAAAACATTCAGGAATGCAACAAAAATGAAGACAGAACAAAACAAAATCCCCTAAACTATCAGCTATGATTATAAAAAACAGGTGCTAACTTGTGTTTTGCTGAAGTCCTGAAACTGCCTTCAGGGGCAAGAGAACAAACAGTACATTAAGAAACCAAAAAAAAAAAAAAAAAAAGGCAGCTATAATAATAGAACTACTTTGTCTGTCCCAAGCCTAGGAGGGCAATACCTTCCTGGATTGTTCCACAACATTTACTCTTCAGCCATCTGTTTCCCTAGTCCCTCCACATCCTGTTAAACCAACACTGTCCCGGTAACAGGAATCCCTACTGTGACTTTATGGTATTGCTTCAGCTTCCTGTCCTGTTTCTGCAAGAGTTTTGTTTAGCCTTATACGTAAGTGTGCACTTGAATACATGAGGAAAGGGCATCAAAGCAGGGGCTGACAAAGGTCACCCCCAGGGCAGGCCAGCATGGTCTGGACTTGCTTTCTGGTTCTTGGGGCCAAGAGCCAAGCATTCCCAGAGTGTCTACTTCATACTTGTTTGTTTTTTTCAATTACAGTTGAAGATACTATATTATATTAGTTTCAGGTATACAACATAATGATTAGACATATACAGAACTTATGAAGTGATCACCCCAATAAGGGGTGAATATCCAGAATATATAATGGACTCATACAACTTAATACCAAAACAAACAAACGAGCTGATTAAAAAATAGGCAAAAGACCTGAATAGACATTTCTCCAATGAGGACATACAGATGGTCAATAGACATATGAAAAGATGCTCAACATCACTTATCATCAGGGAAATGTAAATTAAAACCACAATGAGATACCAGCTCACACCTGTCAGAATAGCTATCATCAATAAATCAAGCCCTAGCCAGTTTGGTTCAGCGATTAGAGCGTCAGCCTGCGGTCTGGAGAGACCCGGGTTTGGTTCCCGCTATGGGCACGTACCTCGGTTGCAGTTTGTCCCCGGCCCTGGTTGGGTCATGTGGGTGGCAACCACTCAATGTGTCTCAATGCGTCCCTTTCACGTCGATGTTTCTCTTTCTCTCTCTCCCTCCCACTCTATCTGAACAAAATATCAAAAAATGTCCTCCGGTGAGGACTAAAAAAATAAATAAATAAATAAATAAATAAATAAATAAAATAAATCAACAAACAACAAGTGTTGGCAAGGATTCAGAGAAAAGGGAATCCTCATACACTGTTGGTGGGAATGTAAATTGGTGCAACCACTATGAAAAACAGTATGAAGTTTCCTCAAAAAAAATAAAAAATAGAACTGCTATATGACTCAGCAATTCCATTTCTGGCACGTAGCTGAAGAAAACAGAAACACTATCTTGAAAAGATATATGCACCTCTCTGTTCATTGCTGCATTATTTACAATAGCCAAGATATGAAAACAACCTAAGTGTCCATCAATAGACAAATGGAAAAAGAAGATGTGGTACATATATATAATGGAATATTACTCAGCCATAAAAAAAAGAATAAAATCTTGCCATTTGCAACAAAATGGATGGACCTAGAGGGTATTATGCTAAGTAAAATAAATCAGACAGAGAAAGACAAATACTATATGATTTCAGTAATATGTAGAATCTAAAAAAACAAAGTAAATAACAAAACAAAAACAAACTCATAAGATATAGAAAACAAATTGATGGTTGCCAGATGTGAGGAGAGTTGGGAGGATGGGTAAAAAGTTAAAGGGATTAAGAAAAACAAATTGACATAATCTCACTTATTTGAGGAATCTAATGAACAAAATAAACTGACCAACAAAATATGTCCAGAGGCATGGAGCAGACTGCCAGATCTCAGAGCCCAGGGATACAGACAGTAGTGTGGTGAAGACCTAGGGTGGGGCAGGGGCTGGGTGGAGGAGGGCAATGTGGGAGGTAAATAGGGGACATCTGTAATACTGTCAACAATATAAAAAATATATGAAAAAAGAGTAAGAAAAACAAATTGCCAGTTATAAAAACAGTCATGGGATGTCAAGCACAGCATAGGGAATATATCAATAATAGCCCATAGATTCTTTTAAGCCAGCAACTGTGGAGCACTGTGCTAAGTGTTTAATATGTTATCCTGTTATTTCATTAGATTGACCTTATAGCTACCTGGTGAGATGGGGGTTTTGTTTATTTGTTTCTTTGTATTTTTTAAAATCATTTTACAAAGGCGGAAAAAAGACCCAAGAAAGGTTGAGTGGCTTGACTTCACGCGACTCAGAAGTGGCAGAGGTGGAGTCTGAACTCGGGCTGACTAAACTGCTCGCGGCACTAGGTTCCCGTGCTTCCTGGTCCCCCGCACCCTCTCTGGCAGCACCCCATTTCCTCTGAGTCCAAAGCATCCTAGGGCCAATTTACCATCAAAACTTGTATTTATTTATTTATTTCCCCTTTATTGATTTTAGAGAGAGAGGAAGAGAGAGGGAGAGAGAGAGAGAAACATCGATGAGAGAGAACATCGATTGGCCGCCTCCTGCATGCCCCACACTGGGGATCGGGCCCACAACCTGGGCATGTGCCCTGACCGGGAATCGAACCAGCAGCCTCTTGGTGCATGGGTCGACGCTCAACCACCGAGCCACACCAGCCGGGCACCATCAAAACTTTTAAAGCCAGGAGTCGCATGACGAGATGAGCACGTTGTAAAGATTCTTCCAGGAGTGCAGGAAGGTGAATTAGGGGAAGGTGCCCAGGGAAGGAATCCACCTCAGAAGCCTCCCTTCCCTCTCACCCCGAAATGCTGAAAGGAAAAAGTGCATAAAATGTTGCGCAAAATCAAGTTAGTACAGACAGCCAGAAGTATTGATTGTGTTTCTGCTCTGTGTGTTGCCCTCAGAGTGGAGACCAGGTCCCAAGCAGCCTCGATCTGGTTGAGCAGTGAAGATGGCCCAAAATTCCAAACCAAACCAAACAAACCAAGGAGCTTGCTTACCACACCTACAAGGTATCTTACTGTTCATTTGTCTGTCGCCCCTGCCTAGAATGTAAACTAGAACCCAAGAGACAGAGACCTTGTCCTGTTTGCTCTATTCCAGCAGACATTCAACAAATGTCCGAGTGGACAAACGGACTCTGGGCGTCGCCCAGGCCTGGCCCACATCCCTCCTACATATACCTTGCCTAAAGGGTCCCTGCATAGCCGGTGAGCTGTCCCCACCAGTACATTCAGGGCTCCCAGAGGATAAAACAGTATGGACAGAAATAACTTCTCTGCACATTTTTCTTCTGAATTCCCAGTGCTGCTGCCCCTCTGTACAGCGATGCTTGGTAGTTGTACCCGCAGGTGAGCGGCAGGAGTCGGTGCTCATCCTTGGCTGCCTGGCGGGTGGAGGTTGACTCCAGGTAAGGGAGTCAGAAGGGGGGCTATCCTTTCTTCTGTGCAGGACGATCCATCCGAGAGGGCTGGCGTGGACCCCTCCAACATGGGTGTTACACTCTCCAGGACAACTCTCGGGTCTGGAGGAGCACTGAGCAGGGACCTGGCAGCCTCCCTTCCATGGGCCACCCCCACACTGCGATGACCACGCCTCCCCTTTGTTCTTCCACCCCCTCCTGGCAGAGCCTCCTTCTCCCTGTGGCCCTCTTTCCCTCCTACTCTGCTTCCTGGCTTTATTCCTCCCTGGCTTCCTGTCACACTAACCTCTTTGTCTCCTCTCCCCATTCCTCAAATGACATTTTTTGGTGCCCTCTGTAAGCTCAAAGCTGCCTGCCAGGGCCTCCTCCTCCTCATCTCTTCTGTCTTCAAAAACGCACTTCATCTGGATTTAAAGTTTCCTCCAGCACTTTGTTCTGTGTGCCCAGGTGGCGGGAGGGGCCCCCCTCCCCGTGGGGGCTCAGCTGTCCTGAGGCTTCCGAGGGGCAGTCTGGTCAGGCCTGGCTGCCAGCTGTAGCCCTGGGTTTTGTTCCACACCGTACCCCTCCTTTGCTCTCCAGGAATACGTCAAAACTCACAGTGCCCACTGTGACCCCTTAGAGGGTTTGGTCAGCTCCGGAGTGGATTCCGTTGGATGACATTCTCTCGATACCCAAGGTCAAATTAGGGGGCCAGTACACACAAAAGTCCACTCAATAACACAAGATAATATATTTGAATGAGAAACCTATGTCCCCAAGTCAACCTCGGGGCCACAGTCTCCTCTCCAGGGCTGTCACCTCTGAGCCTCCACTTTAGCCGGTGGCTCCCCCAGCAGCATGTGGGCAGCCTGGCCTTCCGACCTCATCCTGCGCCACGGTTCTGCTTCCAGGAGCTGAGTAGCAGCCTCCCTTGGCATATTCCACCCCCTACCTGCAGTGAGGTCATGAATTTTGTAGGTTTAAGCTCCTCCTTAGTGGAGAAAAAGCAATCAAGGCATTTAAAACTTAAGGTCTCTTCAGAGAGAGAGAACCAGAGGTCACCCCGGCAGAAGGCAGTATATTTTGTGTGGAAAGCAAACAAGGTCCCACTCCCTGCCTTCTGCATTCTCTGCCTGCCTCTTCCGGTGGGGATTCAAGGTGCCCCTTTACCCTCTGAGCTCGGCCCCCCTTTTCCCCAGGGCCAAGCTCTGAGTATTTCCGACGGCCCCAGGCCACAGGGAGCGGAGGTGACAGTGTCATTTAAAGGGCGTGCAACATGAGAGAGGCTTGTTCTGCTCTTTCTCTGCCCACTTCTGTTCTGGCAGCCCACTTCAGGACCCAGCCCGTCTTCTGCCCCTCAGCCCACACGCACCGGACCTCCGCCGCTGCCCCACCTCAGTGCCAGCCCAGTGGCTCCGTTTCTGGGTTTGGGCTGGATTCATCTTCAAAGCTTCAAAAAGAGTGAGAAGAAAATTCTCTCTCCAATTCCTGACCCAGAGAAGGAGCTCAGGAAATAGGAACCCAGAGCTTCTAAGAGCCCTTAAGCAAGGTGTCAGGGGTAGGTGGAGGGTAGTGGGGAGAGGCAGAGT
The DNA here is from genome assembly GCF_014108415.1 of Molossus molossus. Lineage (NCBI taxonomy): Eukaryota > Metazoa > Chordata > Mammalia > Chiroptera > Molossidae > Molossus > Molossus molossus. The sequence goes on along the minus strand of NW_023425347.1, from coordinate 29,883,050 downwards.
AGAGGGGGCTGGCTGGCAGGTGCCCAGTGATAAGGCCAGCCAAGGGCTGGGAGCTGGGAGCTTCCCCTTTGGGGCTGGACACTCCAGGTCTGCCCCACTGAGCTCCTCCCCAGGCCCTGGGACCCTCTCATCTTCACTCCTGTCGTTTCTTTTTCCTCTCTGCTGCAGTTTTCTCCTTTCTCCTCCTGTAAGACCAGCTACACATTTCCTGGGAGGCCTTCCCACCCATCCCTCCCAGAGGCCGGGGCGCTTTCTGCTGCACCAGCCTTCGCTCACATTCCCGGGAGAGCACTTGACAGCCTGTACGTGTCTACACGTCTCTCCCTCTGCCGTTTCATTCACCCACGTACGCGTTCGTGCTTCATGTGCTGAGGGCCTACTGTACGCCAGGAAGTGGTCTGGCGCTGGTGGGGACAGACCTGACTCCTAGAGCTGCCAGGGAGTTCACAGGCTGAGGGAGCAGGGACTTCGGGAGCAGGGACAAGATGGCAAATGTTTTGAAAAGGGAAATCAGGGTGCTATGGGAGGTATATAACAGGGAGGGGTGCTTTAACTTGGGTCAGGGGTGAGACAGCGAAGGTTTCCCTAAAGATGGAACATTTCAGCTGAAACCTGAAGAATGAGGAAGTCATGGCCAGGAAGACAGGCAGGGGTGTGTGTGTGTGTGTGTGTGTGTGTGTGCACGCGTGTGCGTGCGTGTGTGCGTGAATGTGTGTTGTGCCAGGTGGGAGGAACCCAAGCAGAGCCAATAGCCAGTGAAGGGAAATAGGCTGGAGAGTCAGGTAGGAAAAGGCGGTGGAAGACCAGAGATCACGTTCTGTGCCAGCTCCAGAAGGGGAGGGTCTCTGACATATTTGTTTTTGTAGTCCAGGGGCCCTGCAGAGTAACAGGTGCTCAAGAAATGTTTATTGAACAAATAAAGAAATGAAAACATGTTAGCTTAAAGAAACAGTATTTAAACAGGACATGGGAATATGAAAAATGAAACAAAACCGCGCCTTAAGGCCAGCTGTGTCACCATGAGGGCCATTTCAACTGTAGCTGGGAGCCCCGGAAGCAGCCCATCCATCCGGCCGGCCCAAGGACGGGTTCGTAATGAACACATGTGGCATGATTTGTGCTGGTCAGATTTAGCCAGACAAGTGTGCCATTTATCCAAAACAGGCCTATGTGGAGCCAGTGGGAGGAATCTAAGTGACATCTGCCAGGCTGGGACTTTACACCGCAGGGGAGTCCAGCACACAGAGACCCAGCCAGGGGCTGTCTTGATGCCACTCATCGGACAGGGGGACTCTCTGCTACTCCCACAGCCCTGTGGACTTCAGGCAATCAATGTGTCTTAGAGATATGGACGACCCTAGAAATCAGCTGCCCGGCCCTAATTTTACAGATGAGACACTGAAGCCAGAGAGGTTGGGTGACTTACCCTAAGTTAGTGGCAGGACCAGACCCGGTCTCCTGAGTCTATATTCAGTCCACTTATTAGCACATTTAAAGGGAAGAAAGGAGGAAGGGAGAGGACAGAAGAATAGAAGGGAGAGAGGAAGAGAAGAAACTGCATTGCGGCCATTTCATGCAGACTAAAACAAAGAGCAGAAGTCCACAGCCCAGGGCGACTAGGAAATACAGTGCCTTGTGACATGCTCCTCACCTGAGCTAAGGCGACATGGTGAAAGGCAATGAGTGACAGTGCGATGCTCATCTCTCCACAGCTGAGGGCTCAGTCTCTGCGAGGAGTTTGCACCTCATAGATCTGGATGCCATTGTCTGCAGTAGAGATCACACATTTCCCTGCTTAACCAGTGGCTGGGAGCTGGGATCTGGGACAAAATAGCCAAAGTCTGAGTCCTTGCTTTTGCATTATTTTTGAGTATCTCTTCTCACCTTCTTTCTAGCAACAGAACTCCTGATTTTTTTTAGCTGGCACATGGCTGCCTGGAATAAAGACTACACTTCCCAGCTCCCTGTGGCTAAGAGTTGCTTCTGTGACTAAGTTCTGATCAAGGCATGGAAGCAGAGGGACCAGCTTTAGGAAGTCAATAAAAGCAATGATTCTCTATCTGGGGAGACCCCCCCCCCAAGGGGCATCTGGCAACATTTGGGGACATTTCTGTCATACCTAGGAAGGAGGAAGTTATACTGGCACCTACTGGGTGGAGGCCAAGGCCAACATCCTACAATACACAGGACAACCCCACAACAATAAATTATCTGTTCCCAAATGCCCAAGTGCCAAGACCGAGAAACCTGCCTTAAAGGTAGGGGCATGCTCAACTTGCTCCTTCCTCCAGACCACTGGCTGCGGTCTGAGCTGCCACCTTTGACCATGAGGCGGGAACCACATGTTGAAGATGGTGAAGCAACAAGCTAGGAGGAGTCTGGAACCCAGATGTGCCTGAAGCTGCCCTATCAGCTGTGGACGGCTCACTTCCAGACTTTGTGACCTAAAACAAAATGAAGTTTTCATTGATTTAAACCTCTGTTGCTTTGGGTTTTCTGTCACTACCTGATACAACTTCCTCTTATTCCATCTCCATTCCCTTCAACATCAGTGAGCATCTGCCCACCCATCTCTTGCTCCTGGTCTTTGCAGTCCTTTGTTGCTCTGAGGTTTCACCTCCAGATTTACTCTATAGCTATATCCATCCATCCTCAGCTTGATCTACTTTAAATTCTGACACTTGCTCCAAGATCCATCTTATTGCAGTTCTAAGACTATCAGGGCCTGCTCCTTCCAGAGTCGAGCCAATCAGGTTCTATCTAGTCCTAAGACTGTGCTGTATCAATTGAGTTCTAAATATTCCTTTGTAACCCAGTTTGCAATACGCAGCCACGTTCTCCCAAACTGGGTGCTATCTCTAATGACCGGTGTATGGTGTGGGTGCCAGCCCAGCAGAGCAGAGACTTGACCAATGGACCCCGGCCCTTACAGGCACTACCAGCTGGGTATCAGCTCTGATCATGTTGTAGCTGAAGAATTAATCCATTCACCTATGCATCCATGAATTCTTTCAACACCTGCATAAGTCATGTTCAAGTTCTAGCACAGAATCTGCTATGACAATACCTGGAGGTCTTTCCATTTATCATCATTGTTTACCACAGGCTTAAAAATGACAAACCCTTGGCTACCAAGTAGGACTTCGCAGTGAAACAGGGGGGAAAGGCCAGCCCCTCTCTTTGTGCTCCCTCATTGCTTGTGGTGGAGAAGATGTTAATTAGGCCTTTCCTTTCTGGGATTTTAAAGTCTGCTACTGGGAAGCCGCGAACAAAGCCATAGTGACCCCACCACTATACAAATGACTTCACAGTGTCATTATGTAATCACACTGTCAGGGATACAAAAGTAAATCACTTGTATTCAAGGGCAGATATTCCAGAACAAGAAGGGGAATTTCAGCCAGCATATTTGCTACTGCTTCAGATTGTCTACTTGACATCTTGAAGATGTAATAAAATGCACAGAATGAATCATTTCAAGGGGAAAGTAGGCGAGAACCAAAGAATAGTAAAACAAAGAGCATCCCGGTCAGCCTCCAGATCCCTCAGATGGGCCATTTAGACACTGTACATTGGACTGCTCAGCCTCTATTTCCTGGCCTGGCCTATCTTCTTCACACCCCTAGTCTGTGTGCTCACTCTGCCCAGCGTTTCTTTATATCAAGTTGGCTCTAGGTTCGATGGCCCTTTCCAAATGCAGCCTTCTCCCTAATTACCCCCTCCGAATGTGAACTCTCTCTCTCCCTGGAAGTCCCATACCACCGCACCCATCTCACCTGCAAACCTTTGTACCTTGCACCCCAGTTGTGTACCTGCCATCATTTCTATTTGGCTGTAAGCCAGGCACATGTCTTTTTTCTTTGTATGTCAATTAGACCCTCAATCACTGCTTGCTGGAGAGATTAAGTCATAGGAAAACACCAAGTACAAATTAATTGGGATGTAATAGTCTTCCTGACCCTCAACCCCATTTGATTCAGCCTGCACACCATTCCCTGAATTAATCATCCTAAAGCATGTCCACTCTCACGCCAAAAAAACTAGTAGCTATTGCATTAAATCCGCTCACCTCTTCTTGAATCAAACCTGCCCCGACTCCCGTTGCCACTTCTGTCCTCAACCCTTCCTCCCAACCTTATCTCCCTCGTCCCCTCCTGTACTACCATTAGGACCCATTTGTCCCTCTGTTCTACCTTAATGTTTACATTTCTTCATCCTGGAAAATTTTCTTTTCCTTCCCCTATTCCCATATTGCCACCTAGTATAGTCTGGTTATTGGCTTGGCTGAAACTCGGCACTAAGGTATTTTTTAGAATGAAAAAAGCCATCATTTAAATGCTGTGAGTAGATTTTGCCTGGCAAGAAGTAAGTCTTCATAAGTCCTTTAGGGGTGGATGTCACTTTTGTTTTGGGAAATGATGTAGTTGGAGATGGATGAAAATAAGAATCCAACTAAGGTTCTTGAGGAGAGAACTCGGAGGAAATCATGAAGCTGAAAGTAGATGTTTTCAGTCTGAGGAGCTGAGTGTTCTGTTTGGTAGCAGACATGCTGTCTATGGTCAAGCAGGAGTAGGACAGGGAGGTAGAGAATGTTTCTTGGGTTGCAACAAATTTAGCTGATGCTGTATCTGAATTTTGGGTTGTTCCTGCAGAATGTGGGATTTCTTTACTGAGAGCTGCTTGCTAATAACAGCAAAAAGTTGTTACATACTTACCACGTGCCAGGACTGAGATAAAATTTTGCAAAGATTAATTCCTGTAATCCTCACAATTTTAGGATTTTTCAGATGAGTAAAAAGAAGGCTCTGAGAAATTAATAACCACGTCTTGCAAATAAGAGGCAGAGCCAAGATGTGAACACCAGGAGTCCGACTCCCCAACCTACGCTCCTGACGTCTGCCAGAGTTTTTTTGTTTTTGTTTTTTAATTTCATCCTTTTAAAATTTCTTTTTTGGGTTATATTTTATAATTAGCATAGTAGTAAGCGCTTATTATTTGGGAGTACAAACTCAAAAACATTTTACTGGTAGGGTTATCCAATCACATTTTGCCACTTTTTATATGCTATCTTGCATTATTTGCTTATTGCTTTATATTCATAAATCACATTTCTCTCAAGGAATTTGAATTGTACCTTAAAATTCCACTCTGTCTCCCACAGTAGGCCCAATTGTATCCTCCTTAAATACTCAATGAATTGAATTAAACTGGTTCTCCAACTACCTTCTCCCTCTGGAACAAAGCAAAGCTGGTAAAAATATAATAGATTTCTAGATCTTCTGGGGAAGGTCGAAGTTGCTTCCAAGCACTGCAAATTGAAAAACATCGTAGCTTAAAAATAATTTTCCTGTACAAACATGAAAAGTATCATTGCAGACTCCCAGCGGTGTGTAGTGGATTTGAACTTTAAAACACCAAAATGAAGTAGTGTTTAATTTAGAGTTCTGCTGTCCAGGGAACTCAGAACTGCAGATGGGCAGAGATCGCCCACTCATCAGTGGTTATAGTCCATGCTTTGCCTCCCTCTGTCGGCAGGAAAGATGCAGTCATTTTTTTTTACTTGCCGGAATGCTTGATTCCAGTTGTGTAATGGCTGCTGTTTACTCTATAGACTGCCTGAGAAAATTCAGCTCTCAGATTTAGCAAAGGGGAAAACAAAACCTACTGGTTATTTCTCCTCAGGTGGCAACTAAATACACATTTTCATTCCTTTTACATACTAACATTACTGCCTCTGAAGCCAGACTCACTATAAACCTCTGTCAGACAACACATGTAGCCCTTGTTCCGATGTGGCTTTCCCAGTCTTCTAATTGTAGGATGTGAAAAGTACAACCTTGATTGCTCACCAAGTTTGTCACACAAGCCTGGTTTTCCCACACTGTCTGATGACCCTGTATTTGGTAATGTTTTCCATGACATAAGGGGTTTGGTCTCAACTAGTGATAGGAATTAAATAGCTTAAATTCTGTTTGTTTGATTCATTCATTCAGTGGAATTAAGGACACAGATACCTTTCCTTGGCATGAGGATTCTTTCCCAGCTCCCCTTGCCAAAACTTTTCTCCAAGTCTGAGTCATTACTTACTCATCTCAATGAGTCATCACTGGAGAGTGACTCTACCATCTCCAAGTCAAATGGCTCCCTATGGTATTCCTACAGGGGCACTGAGCATTTCTCTTCCCCAGTTCTGTCACGTGTAATCCCAAGGACCAGTGAATATTCTGACATGCCACCAGTGCCTGGCACATTGCAGAGTTCAATAGAAATTTGTTTAAATGAGTATGCTTTAAAGTCATATCCTATTTTAAGGGCTAATTTTGTACGTGTGAGAATTCCTCTATGCATGTGAAGACATGAGTTTTGTTTTCTTAACCTTAAAGGGAACATATCAATGCTAAACATAAAATGCATGTTGTCAAGGAAGTTTATTTCTATGAAGGTGGAATGAAACAGGCAGGCCTGGCAGCAATCAGGTCCCTGCCGCTTACAGTTTGGAGAGGCAACCCTTCAAGGGCAGGTTTGCTTACTGCTTGCTGTAAAATAGTGGGTCCCCCAACCTTAGCATTTCTATCCTGTAATGCAACTCATTTTGTGTGCAAGCATACACCTGGGTCCATTTGCTTGGTTTCTGTGAGAACGAGTTCAGGGAACCAACACAAATATGTGGACCCGCTGACTACTGCTTTTGCTCTTTCATCTCTGATCCAGTAGTCTTGTGCATTCTGTTGCATCCATGAAACTGTGACAAGCTGACATGTTAGCCCACAGGGAGGGTAAAATCTCAGATTCTTCACAGTTGTTGACACTTACTACTAGTCCCTACACAATGTATTTAACATCTTTTTTTTGGCGGTAGCTTCCCTTCTTTATAAAGGGGACAATAGTACCTGGTCATAGTATTGTTCTGGGGTTAAATTAAATAAGAATGTAAAGATACCCAGGGCACTAAGATCTTCCTAGGAGCTCCCTTTCCCTCTTTGGAACACGGACCGAGACTGCTTTGATGCCTGGTGACGCTGGGCAGCGAGGAAAGGCGCGGACCACGGGCTGGGCTGGGCTGGACTGACCCCGGCTCGGCGCAGAACCGGGCAGTGGACCAGGCTGCAGAGTGCGCCCAGCGGCAGCGCCGCAGTTCCTACGCAGGCGGGGCTCGGAAACGGCGAACTGATTGCAGCGGGAGACGAGGGATTTTGTCTTGCGGCAGTGGTTGCCTAGCAACCACGCAGTTTTTATTTGGATTGCCTATTTCCAGTGGCTTCAAGGTTCTACAGTTGGGGATTCCTGGGGCTCTGATGAGCACCCCGCCTCCGAAATCACTCCTCTGATTCGTGGTGACCGCGCCGTTCGGTGCGGGCTCTGGCTTCGCCGCCCAACACCCCCGGGAACCCCCGCGGCCGCCCGCATGCCCCTGACGGCCCCACGCGTGCAGTCCCCTCCTGGCGGCCGCCCACGCAGCCGCGTGCTCCGGAAGCGCGGGCTCGGGGCGACTGCGCGGCGCCCACGGGGCCGCTCCCGGCGCCTGGACGAGGTCTCGGCGGAGGCTGGGGCGCGGGCGCGTCGCCCCTCTCAGTCCACCAGAGCCCGGATGCCTCCGAAATTCGGCTCTGGGTCTGCGGGGAGCGAAATGCAACCCAAACCCCGTTTTCTCGAGCCCCGCGCAAATAAACACTCACAAGCACGCACACAGACGTCGCCGCGGCCCGCGCTCGTAGGGGCGGGTTTTGGCCGCCGGCGGCCAAGGAAGAACCCGGGACCGCGCGCGGGGCCGCCGCTCGGGATCGGCCGCTAGAGGTGCGACGTACGTGCCCGGCGTTCCCCGCCCGGCTTAACGGCGCAACGGCCGGCCTGCGCCCGCATCGCCGGGCCGGAGAGAGCCGGTAGGCGGGGCCGGGGCGGGAGGGGGCCGGGGAGGCAGAGCGCGGACGGGATCCGTCCTGCGCGGCTGGGAACGGCGCTCGGCGGTCTAGAGAGCGGCTGCGGCTGTCCTCAGGCCGCCAGCCGGGACCGCGGCTCGCGTGCGCTCTCCGCTCGCGGAGCCGCCGACCGCGTTGGAGGCGGCCGCGGGGGGCGGCCCGGCGGCTGCCTGCGGCCCAGGTTTGGTGGCGGCTGCCCCGGCTGGCCGTGGTGTGGCCTCAGCGACAGGAACGGACCGCCAAGGGGTATCGGAAGGCCGCGGAGCCGTCGCCTCTGGCTTAATATAGCAGATGCGCGGAGGCTCCAACAGGTGGCTCCGTGGCGCAATGGATAGCGCATTGGACTTCTAGAGGCTGAAGGCATTCAAAGGTTCCGGGTTCGAGTCCCGGCGGAGTCGTAACCTTTTCCCCTCGCAGTTTGTTTTCTATCTCTGCCATTTCTCTCTTTCTCTTTTTCCTAAACAGTTTAACTCACTTCCCATTCCCTGATCTCTCTCCTCGGCATTCGGCTTCTGCGGCCCCTTTACTGATAGTGAATCTCGCGGGATCCGCAGCACCCCAGCTGGCCCGGTGTGGTGCCCCGGGCCTGGGCACAGCCAGATGGGAATCAGATCCAGGAACGGGCACGAGCGGCCCCGGGCGACGGCGGCGGAGCGAGGCCTCGCGGTTTTGGCCTTAGAGGCGAGTGCGGGGATGGCCCGGGTCTCGGGTGTCCTGGGAGAGCTGTCCCCACGTCCCTGGGGTGAAACCCCCTTGCCCAGAGCGCGACCGTGGCTGCTAGGGAGGGGCGAGGGAAGGCCGAGAAAACGCATCTAGCCCCTGTGCTGCTCTGTGCCGGCTGACCGCCTCTTTCTCCCCGAAGGCTTCCAGATTGCCCCTTACCGGAAATCCCCGTGGGATCCTGTCAGAAATGCAGATTTCTGGGCGTCACTCTGAGGCTGTAATTCAATCTGTAAGGGGCGGGGCTCAGCATCTGTATTTCTGATAAGAATATCCGCTCCCCTTTCTTTGATTCCAGTGCAGAGGTCCGAGGTCCACTCTGCCTGTCACTTCCTCCGGGCAGAGATGACTTCTTCTTAACTCATAGCTTTACACAAGGTTAGGATTCCGTCTCACTAAATACGAATAAATGAATGAATGAGTGGAATTTTAAAAATTCATTGTAACAAATTTAATTCATGCAAAAAAAAAAAAATCAAAAATCCCAAAATTATGGAGAAAGGTACAGAGAAAAGTAAACATCCTTGCTGTTCCTATATCCCAGCCTTGCAAGCCTGCCTATAAGCCATTAGTGAAAATAGTTTCTTGGAAATATTTTCAGATTTTATGCACATGTCAGCATTTTTATATCTATTGTCTGGCTGTGTGCTTATTGATGTCAGTGACATAGGTGATACACAATTGGTAGTATACTATACTTGCTCTTTCTATTAAGGCAGGTGGAGCTACCTTGTTTTATTGTACATATGTATCATAGAGATTTAACAGCCCCCAATAGTTTAACATTTAACATCCAATATTTTCCTATTACAACAATGCTTCAGTGAACATCCTTGTTCTTACATGATTGTACACAAGCTCGAGTATTATATTCCTAGAAAGTTGAATTGCTGGGTCAAAGGTTTGTTTGTGCATTCTTTGATAGGGGTTGCCAAATTGCTTTTATAGAGATTTTATAGAGAGTACCATTTTACTCTCACCAGCAATGTGTGCAGGTTCCCATTTCCCCACAGCCCACATGTTATCAAACAGGTGAAAAAAGATTTCTAGATGTAGTTTCAATTCATGTCTTTTATTATGAATGAAGAAGAGCATCTTTACATACATAGAATAATTTGTATTTCCTTTTTGTGATATATCTGCTGTGATTTTTTTTTTTACTTTTGCTATTGCATCATTTCTTTTAATTATTTTTTTCTTTATTGGTTTTAGAGAGAGAGGGAGAGAGAGGGAGAGAGGGATAGAAATATCGATGAGAGAGAACATCGATTGGCCGCCTCCTGCATGCCCCCACCGGGGACTGGGCCCACAACTTGGGCATGTGCCCTGACAGGGAATCAAATCAGCGACCTCTTGGTGCATGGGTCGACGCTCAACCACTGAGCCACACCAGCCGGGCTCATTGGTCATTTTCTTATTGATTTGTAGTTCTTTTTTTTTTTTTTTTTTTTAATCCTCACCTGAGGACATTTTTCCATTTTTTGTTCAGGTAGAGCGGGAGGGAGAGAGAGGAACAGAGAGAGAGAGAGAGAGAGAAACATCGACATGAAAGGGACACATCGAGTGGCTGCCACCCGCACGACCAGGGCCGGGGACAAACTGCAACCGAGGTACATGCCCTTAGCGGGAACCGAACCCGGGTCTCTCAGGACCGCAGGCTGACGCTCTAACCGCTGAGCCAAACCGGCCAGGGCTGTAGTTCTTTATATATAAAGGAAACCAGCCTTTCATGATTTTGTAATAATTATTCTTTTTCAGGTTATTTGTCTTTTGGTTTTGTTTATGGTATTTTATTTCATTTTATATTTTTGTCACTGAAATTCATATATTTGGATTTATGAATTTTTTCTTTTATGGCTTCTAGGTCTGGGGTTATACTGCCTTCATATTATTAAATAATTTCATATTTCATTTTAGTGCTCATAGTTTTATACTTAATCTTTACTTCATCCGGAATGTACTTTTGTATAAGGAGTAAAGTGGGAATTTTGTCCAAGATAATGAATACTCTTCTTTGACACTAATTTGAAACACACCCTTTATCATTTTCTAAATTTCCATATACATTTGGGTTTCTGGATCCTCTCTTCTATTCCATTGATCTGTCTGTCTTAATTCTCACAGTAGGACCAGTCCTCATAACCTTATTTATTTATTTATCCTCACCCGAGAACATTTTTGCATTTATCTTCAGATAGAGCAGGAGGGAGAGAAGGAGGGAGAGAGAGAGAGAGAAACATCGATGTGAGAGAGAGACATTGACTGGTTGTCACCCACACAACCCCAACTGGAACCGAGGACAAACTGCAACCAAGGTACATGTCTTTAGTGGGAACCGAACCCAGGTCTCTCTGGTCTGCGGGCCGACGCGCTAACTGCTGAGCCAGTGACCTTTTTAAAGATATGTTTTCCTTTTTAAAAAAATCCTCACCGGAGGATATTTTTTCCATTTATCTTCAGATAGTGGGAGGGAGGAAGAGAGAGAGAGAGAGAAACATCGATGTGAGAGAGACACATCAACTGGCTGCCTCCCACACAACCCCAACCAAGGCAGGGGACCAAACCGCAACTGAGGTACATGCCCTTGACCAGTATGGAACTTGTGACTCTTTTCCGCGGGCTGATACTCTTAACGGCTGAGCCAAACCAGTCAGGGCACCTTTTTAAAGATTTTTTTAACCACCTAGTCTTGAATTATTATTTTCCACACCTAATGTTAATAATTAGTACATATTTAGCATTTGTTATATACCAGGTACTATTCTAAGTACTTTATGCATTTTAATGTATTTAACCCTCCTTACAACCCTGCCAGGTAGCTATTATTATCCCCTTTCATGGAAGAGGCATCTGAGACACAGAGAAGTTAAGTAACGTGTCCAAGGATATACAGCTAATAATAAACAGTGTACCACAATGGATCCCAGGAATTCGGTCTGTGTATAAAACCATCATTCTGTGTTGTCTTTTCATATGAGCTTTAGTGAAAGCTAGTTGGGCTCTAATTTTAGGAGATATTTGTGTTGGAGTCATGTTATATATAGATTAATATAGGGAGAATTGAACTAATTTTGACGTTATATCTATTTAAGAATAGCAGTGGAAAATTTTTTTTTCTTTTTAAAGAACACATGTGTCTTTCCATTTGTTCAGCCCTTCTGTGCTTTTAGGAGTATGTCAAAGTTTTCTTTATATATATCTTGAGTTTTCAAAACTTTATTTTTGGATAGTTTTTTATGTTGTTGTTGTTGGGATCTTATCTACCTTTATATTTTCTAACCAGTTATGGTTATGTAGTTTAAGGCTTATGATATTTTAAATAATTTAACATCCAGCCATGTTATTGAATTATCTTACTATTTAAAATAATTTTCAGTTCAAAATCACAATGATATACTTCACATGCATTAAGATGGCTATAATAATAAAAGACACACAATAGCAAGCGTTAGCAAGGAGGTAGAGAAATTGTAACCCGAATACATTGCTGGTGAGGATGTAAAATGGTGCAGTCGCTTTGGAAAACTGTTTGGCAATTCCTCAAAAAATTAAAAATAAAGTTACTGTATGACCCAGCAGTTCCACTCCTAAGTATATACCCAAGAGAATTAAAATATACTTGTACATCATTGTTCATGGTAGCATTATTCTTTAAAAAAATTTTTTTTATCCTCACCAGAGGACATTTTTGCATTTATCTTTAGATAGAGCAGGAGGGAGAGAGGGAGGAAGAGAGAGAGAGAGAAACATCGATATAAAAGAGACACATCAAGACCCCAACTGGGCCCGGGGACAAACTACAACTGAGGTACGTGCCCTTAGCGGGAACCAAACCCGGAACTCTTTGGTCCGCGGGCTGATGCTCTAACCGCTGAGTCAAACTGGCCAGGGCAGTAGCAGTACTCTATTTTTTTTTTTTTTGTATGTGCCCCTAGCGGGAACCGAACCCGGGACTCTTTGGTCCGCGGGCCGATGCTCCAACCGCTGAGCTAAACCAGCCAGGGCAGTAGCATTAATCTTAATAGCCAAAAGGTATAAACAATCCAGTGTCCGTCAGTGGATGGATGGATAAAATATGGCATATCCATATAATGGAATGTTATTGTATTATTTGGCAATAAAAAAGAAAAGAGTACTGATTTATGTTGCAACATAGATAAACTTGAAAAACATTATGCCAACAATCTTCTTATGAAAGGAGCCAGCCACAAAAGACCACATATTGTACGATTCTCTTTATAGTTAGTTGACCCTTGAGCAATGCAGGAGTTAGGGGTGCTGACCTCCCTGTGACCCCCATACAGTTGAAAATCCATATATAATTTTGACTCCCCCAAAACTTAAGTTGTTCCTCAGTATCTATGGGGGATTGGTTCCAGGATCCCTGGCAGATACCAAAATCCATGGATGCTCAAGTCCCCCATATAAAATGACATAGATCAATGCATACAGTCACCTGCCACACCATAGACTTCCAACCACAATTGAACAGTACAGGTATTTATTGAAAAAAAAAAAAAATGCATGGCCCTGGCCGGGTTGGCTTAGCGGTTAGAGCATCAGCCTGTGGTCCAGAGAGACCCGGGTTTGGTTCCCGCTAAGGGCATGTACCTTGGTTGCGGTTTGTCCCTGGCCCTGGTTGGGTCGTGCAGGAGGCAGCCACTCAGTGTGTCCCTTTCACATCGATGTTTCTCTCCCTCTCTCTTTCTCTCTTCCTCTCTGTTCCTCCCACTCTAGCTGAACAAAAACTGGAAAAATGTCCCTGGGTGAGAATAAAAAAAAGAAAGAAAACAAATGCATGCAAGTGGACCTCTGCAGTTCAAATATGAGTTGTTCAAGGGTCAACTGTATATTAAATATCCAAAATAGGTAAATCCATAGACACAGAAAATAAATTAGTGGTTGCCAGGTGCTAGAATGTGAAGTGACTGCTAATGGGTATGGGGTTTTAATGAGGGTGGGGAGTGATGGAAATATTCTGGAATTAGTGGTAATAATTGCACAACTTTAAATATGTAAAAACCCACTGAATTGTACACATTTTTCTATTGATTTTCAGATAGAGTGGGAGGAAGGGAGCGGGGGAGAGAGAGAGAGAGAAAAACATCGATGTGAGAGAGACACATTGATTGGTTGCCTCCTGCACAACCCCAACCAGGGCCAGGGATAGAACTGCAACTGAGGTACATGCCCTTTATTGAAATCGAACCCGTGACTCTTTGGTTCATGGGCCGACACGCTAACCACTGAGAAAACCAACTCAATTTTTTAAAAGGAAAAATAGTTTTTCAGTTGACTAAGTTGTATTTTCTGGAAATATATTTTCAAGGGAAGCCAAATAATAATTTAACCTTCTCCTTTCTAGTTTTTGTGCTGTGTATTGTTACTCTTGTAATAGCATCAGCTAGTATATCCAAAAAATGTTAAGTAATTTTTCATGAAAATAGTAATAGATTGACTTTTCTTGTTCCTGACCATTATGGAAATACTTCTCCACTAAGCATGATGCTAGCTTTTGGGGCGGGTGTGTAAACATATGCACACATACACACATCATCACATTAAGATAATATCTGTTCCTACTTGTCAGTAATCTGTGGAGATTTTTCTCCTTTGATCTAATAATATTGTGCAGTATATTAACAGATTTTCTAATATTTAATCCTTTTGACATTCCTGAAACAAATCTCACTTGGTTGTGGTGTATATTTATTTTAATATTTGAATATTTTGCAATGCGTGCATATTTAGAAAGATTGACATTTAATTATCTACCATAAATACAGCATTGTTTAGAATGGCTCCCAACTGGAAATAACCTAGATTTCTGTTAATAATGATCTGTTTAAAGAAAGTGTGGTAGAATCACATAATTGAGTACAATGCAGACCTTTAAAATATGAGGAAGATCTATATACACTGCTATGAAAAAATGTCCAAGATTCATGGAAAAAGCTGATATGCAAATGAATGTTTAATATGATTCCATTTATGTTAAATAATGCTAATAATAGTAATAACATGTGTATTGCTATGATTGTGCATGCATAGAAAATTTCTGGGCCCTGGCCAGTTTGGTTCAGTGGTTAGAGTGTTGGCCTGCAGTCCAGAGAGACCTGGGTTCAGTTCCCACTAACGGCACGTACCTCGGTTGCAGTTTGTTCCCAGCCCTGGTTGGGTCATGCAGGTGGCAGCCACTCAGTGTGTCCCTTTCACGTTGATGTTTCTCTCTCTCTCTCTCTCTCTTTCTCTCTCTCTCTCTCTCTCCTTCTCTCTCCCTCCCACTCTATCTGAACAACAACAACAACAAAAATGGAAAAATGTCCTCAGGTGAGGATAAAAAGAAAAAAAAAAGAAAAAATTTCTGGAAGGATATACCGGTAACAGTGCTGGGGCAAGAGGGGCAGTGGTATGAAGGGGGGGGGGGCTTCTTTTTCCTGTATACCTCTTTGTAATGTTTGAGTCTTTTTCATAATAAACCTACCTTATCCTTGTAATAGAAAAGTAAATTTTTTAAAAGGTAGAGGAAAAACACCCCCATGCTAATGAGGAAGGGGAAAACACAGTCCATGCCTACTCTTAGATCTCTTACACATGGCAGCCCTGAAACTGCTTATCCATAAAGATTGTCCTCACTGCCCTGGCCGGTTTGGCTCAGCAGTTAGAGCGTTGGCCTGCGGCCCAGAGAGACCCGGGTTCGGTTCCCGCTAAGGGCATGTACCTCGGTTGCAGTTTGTCCCCGGCCCTGGTTGGTTGTGTGGGTGGCAGCCACTCAATGTGTCCCTTTCACGTCAATGTTTCTCTCTCTCTCTCTCTCTCTTCCTCTCTCTCCCTCCCCCTCTAGCTGAACAAAAAATGGGAAAATATCCTCGGGTAAGGATTAAAAAAAAAAAAGATTGTCCTCACTTGATTTGACATTTATTGACCCCTTACACTCTGTGCTGGATCTCAGCCATAAATACACCCGTTAGTAGCTTGTGAACAAGATATCTCTTTATAGAATGGCTCCAGCAGACATTGTGTCCTGAAGGTCATGTACACCGTGTTAAGGAGTGTGGACTGTACCGTGAAGACAATGGAAAACCACTGAGTAGCTTTTAGGTGGGAAGTAGTGTCATTAGATGTGTCTTGTATCATCCCTCTGGCTGCAGTGTGGATCCCAGGCTGGAATACCCCAAGGCCAGAGACCAGAATACCAGTTCGGGGCAGTTGGAGTCCTCTAGGTGAAGAAAAAGGTGAGGGCTGGGAAGTTCGTTTGGGTAGACATACTAAAGTGTACCAGTTGGAGACATATCAAGGGAAGCTGAAATGATGGCACTTAATTGATGAATTAAGGGATACAGAGTGGAGAAGGAAGAGTCAGAAAAGCCTTCCATTTCTAATTAGGGCAGATGGGTGGATGCTAAAATATTCACTGAGACAACAAAGGAGAGAGAAGTGGGTTTGGGGGGAGAGTATAGATTTGCCTGTGTTGAGTTTGAGGCCTCTGTGGAACAGCCTGGAGATGTACAGTGGCAGGTGGATATGCAGTGCCCAGCACCACAGCAAGCTCTCAGTACACTTACTGAATGAAAGAACTAAAGGAAGGTAGGTATGTGGAAAGAGAGGGGAGGAAATGGAGAAATGGTCTGGAGCTAAGGGAAATAAATCAAGGCTTGAGATTTAAAATTTATTATCCTCCACATGGCACTTAAAACTCTGGACATAGACGAGAGCACACAGGGAGAAAGTAGCGTGGGAAGAGATGATGGTTGAGGACGGAAACCCAGAGCACGGAGTTTGAAGGGCAGGCAAAGAAGGAGGTAGGAAGAAAAGCAGGAGGAAGTGTTACCTCCAAGAGATGGAGCAGGTTTCCTCTAGAGAAGGGAGTCAAGAGGAAATCTCACATTTTTCTGAACACCTGCTTTATGCCAGCAAATTTATTCAACACTCGCTATTTATTTCCCAAATTTTAAAAACTATGAATTACCCTCATTTTACAGATGAGAAAATTATGGTGCAAAGATGTTATAGGAGTGAGGTGAAAGGATTAGTTTAGGATGATAAAAAATGGCTGCTCTTCCCAGACAAGTAGGAAGAGGACAGAGGTCAAAGCAGGCAGGTGGATCCCTGGCCAGTTTGGCTCAGCAGTTATATGTAGAGTGTCGGCCTGTGGACTAAGGAGTTGCGGGTTCGATTCAAGCCAAGGGCATGTACCTTGGTTGCAGTTCCAATATTGTATATATAATCTCATTCACTTTCAACTTGATATCTATTTTTTTTTAATTTATTTTTGTAATCCTCACTGAGGATATTTTTTTTTCTATTTATCTTCAGATAAAGTGGGAGAGAGGGGGAAAGGAAGAGAGAGAAAGATCAATGTGAAAGAGACACATCGACTGGCTGACTCTGCACAACCCCTACCAGGGCAGAGGACGAACCGCAACCGAGGTACGTGCCCTTGGCCGGAATTGAACCTGCGACTCATTGGTCCGCTGGCCGACGCTTGAACCACTGGGTCATACCGGGCAGGACGATATCTATTTTTTTTTTTTTTTTAATCCTCATCCGAGGACATTTTTCCATTTTTTGTACAGACAGAGTGGGAGGGAGAGAGAGGAAGAGAGAGAGCGGGAAACATCGATGTGAAAGGGACACATCGAGTGGCTGCCACCCGCACGACCAACCAGGGCCGGGGACAAACTGCAACCGAAGTACATGCCCTTAGCGGGAACCGAACCCGGGTCTCTCCGGACCGCAGGCGGACGCTCCAACCGCTGAGCCAAACCGGCCAGGGCACGATATCTATTTTTTGAGTAATGGCTTTATGCAAGGAACTATGTTGGAAGAAATACAAAGAGGAGTGAGATGAATTGCATTTTCTGGACAGAGAGAGCTGTGGATTGGTGGTTCCATTACTTAGGACTGATTTTGGCTATGAGTGACAGTGGATTTGGCAAGAAAGAGGTTTCTTTTCTCTCATGTGAAAATCCAGGGAATGGCAGCTACTTGATCATGAGAGAGCCAGGCTCCTCCTCATTGTTTCTTCCTCAAGATGCAGCTCCCACCTCATGTTCCAAGAGGACTGTGTCTGCCTCTACCATCAGGTCAACACACTAGTTTGTGGGGAGAAGATAAAGGGACACAGCCCCTCTCTAAACTCATCTTTCTTTGAAGGACACTTTCCAGAAGTTGCACATACACTTTCACTCGCATCCCATGAAAAGGTGGGAATCATAGCCTCCCCACCCCCCGGTGGCCACATTCCCAGCTAAAAATCAAGTGTTCTATAACTGTGAAAGAAAGGGGAAAAGTTCAGCAGTTTCTGCTGGCGATACTGAAACAGGTATGCAGATAGCTGTAGTACAAGACCAAAATAAAAGTGTGACAAGAGTTATACTTACTAGCTCTGTGACCTTAAGCAGGTTACTTAACATCTCTGTGCCCTGGTTTCTTCAGTTATAAAATGAGGATAATAGTAGCACCTACCTCATAGGTGTACCTAAGTTTACATAAATTGCTCTATATGTATGTAATATATACATGATATGTTTCGTATGTACATATATACAGAAGTTACATAAAAATAAGTTGTATTTGTAAGTTCTTAGAACAGTACTTGGTCCTTAGTAAGTGCTATATAAGTATTTGTTAAATACAAATGAAATAAAAATAAGCACAGTAAAATGGGAAATTCAGGAGTATATACATCAATGGAGATAATCTGGAAGAAGACTGTGTGAAGAAATGTAGATGCCAGCTCTGTGATGCCTGGGAGACCTCCCCGAGCACCCCCGAGCACCCCCAGCACCAAGCACAATGCCTCAAACCAGCAGATGCTCAAAATACTGGTTTCTGCAAAGGCCTGAAAGGTCAGGGGTGTTTTGTTATGTGGGATGGAGGCAAGGACCACATGAACAAAGACCTAAATGGTGAAAACTCACTGTATCTGGCACAGTAGCTTGCTTACATAGAACTTGGTTGGTATATGCTGACTGACCATCAACACTCAATAACTAGTTTGGTTTGGCTGAAATGTGTCAGTTGGGTCCAGACAGAAAAACACATCACTCTAGAGAATTTAATATAGGGAATTTGTGCCCTGGCCGGTTTGACTCAGCGGTTAGAGCGTCGGCCTGCGGTCCGGAGAGACTCGGGTTCAGTTCCCGCTGAGGGCATGTACTTCGGTTGCAGTTTGTCCCCGGCCCTGGTTGGTCGTGCGGGTGGCAGCCGCTCGATGTGTCCCTTCACATCGATGTTTCTGTCTCTCTCTCCCTTCCTCTCTCTCCCTCCCACTCTATCTGAACAAAAAATGGAAAAATGTCCTCGAGTGAGGATAAAAAAAAAAATATATATATATATATATAGGGAATTTGTTACACAGGTGATGGAAATGCTGAAGGTGTAGGCCACCCAGAGATTGCAACAGTAGGAAACCTCTATCACCCCTGGTGCCGGAGAGACAATGGGAAGAGACGAGCCAATAGGTGGGGAGCTGTCTGGTTGGGGCTGGGAAATGTCAGAGCCACAACCCAACCCAAAGCAGAGAGGGAGAAAAATACCCTGACTTCTCCCCCTTTCTCCTGCCCTCCAGTCTTAGAGCATTTCTTACCGGAAATACACTTGGCAAGGGAATTCGAGAAATATAGCTTCCTGCAACTCAAAGCAAAGCAGAAACAGGCAAATGATCAGCACAGATAAAGTCTGGAGCGTGAACAGGGGAATGGTGAGTGCAAACCTGTGTCATTTTATAGAGGGTCTTGAACGTCAGATCTTGAATGTAGGGTTTTCCACATGTTTTATTAAGCAAAGGTGGGCCATAGAAGGTGAAAATGAGGGAAGGCATCATTAAAACTGTTTTAGGAAGACTTGCCCAATGGGGGCGTGGATGTTAGAGAATAGGGAAGTAGTAGCTTTCTCTTAGTACCTGTTATGTGCCAGGCACAGTGAGCCCTAAGTGCTTATTTAACCATCTCAGAAAGATGATGTTTCTGGTTCTGGATATGAGATGATTTCATGATACCTGGGTGAGTATATTGCAGCTGTTAGAATAATGTGTGTCTGGAGCAGGGCTGTAGAGATAAAGGATGGAGTCTTTGGAGTCTTCTGCAGAAAGGTGAGAGCATAAGTTGAAAGAGAGGGATGACAAGAGTCTCAAGTCAGACAGTATAAAGAATATAAGAGGGCAGACATTATGGGAAACCAAGGATGGGCAGAGTAAGAAAATCAGTGAGGGAAAAAGAGAGAGAGAAGCGGAAAAGTTTCTCTTCCTGCAGAAGCCAAGAGAAGCTAGAGCTTCAAGAAGGGAAAGGTCAGTAATGTCAAATAACATTTCCTGGTCAGAAGAGATAAAGACAGAGAAAAAAGCCATTGAATTATAGCAGTTGGGATGCATATAGGAATACTTTCTCTAGACAGGTGGAGGTAAGGCAGGCTTAAGCAGATGGCCTTGGTTGGTTAAGTAGGGGACGGTAATGTGCTGAGGGTAGGAGTGGGTGTTGGGAGGCCTCTGGGAGAATATGAGCATGCTGTTTATTTCCTTTGAGCTCCTGGGGTGTAGGGACTATGTCTTCTTCACTGGTGTACCCTGGTGCTTCAGTAATGCATAGGACTCAATTTTGTGGTGACTGGCTGACTTGTGGAATGAATGAACGAACAAACGAACGAACGAATTTGGTGGGAAGTAATCCGAATTGAACAAAAGAATAGTAGAGCAGCAGTGAAAACTCAACCGAAAGTCAATAGCTTCATTGTACTTACCCAAATCTCAGTAATCTGGACAGAAGTAATAGGGCTGGGATTGGCAGGTAAGGGTAAATGAAAAACAAAGCTAGAGAATAAGGAGACTAATGGTATATACAAAGAATTTTTGAAATGTCTGACCAATTGGTCCAAATTGGTTAGGGAGGAAAATGAATCCTGATGGGGGGTGGAGGGTTGGGAGAGTAAGGGTGGTTGAGATGCTTGAGATCATGAGTTCAGAATCTTTGGGGTTGGTTTCAATATTGTTGAAACCACCTCAGATAATTCCAAAGTACAGCTAAATGTTGGGTTAGAAGGGACTGGAGGGACTCTAACAGGAAAGTGGATTAAGATAGTCAGAGGTCAGAATCCTGATCACTGAAGTTTTTGTTTTTTAAAATGTTTTTATTGATTTTTTAGAGAGAGTGATAGAAACACAGATGAGAGATACATTGGCTGCCTCCTTCCTGCACGCCCCCTACTGGGGATCAAGCCTGCAGTCGGGCATGTGCCCTGATCAGGAATTGAACTGTGACCTCTCAGTCCATGGGAGGACGCTCAGTCCACTGAATCCACTGAGCCACACCGGCTGGGCCGATCACTGCAGTTTTAAGTAATGAGGCTAAGGCCATGGCAGTGATTAACTGAGGTGCAGTGGAAATGAGGATAACTGAAATTGATGAGATTGAGCTTGAGAAATTGTAGGGTCATCTTGATTTAAATGCCTCTGGCTAAAGCAGAAAAATGATTTCACTAAAAGAAAAACCAAGTATCAACCCTAAAGGACTATAGTCAGGTAAAATACGTAGAAAGGGCTTAAGTTATGATCCACTGAAGGACAAGGAAAGGCACTGGGACAGTTTAATAACATTTTTACCATTTTCACTTTATTTATTCACCTGCTACCCTCCAGATCAGGCAGCTGAGGTGACCTGTCGAGTAGGAAGTGGCACATTTGGCTGGAAGGGCAGACATTACAGATAAACTCCTAGCCACCCCCCACACCCCACACCTTTGGCAGTCATTAGCTTGTTCTCCATATCTATGGGCTTGTTTCTGTTTTGCTTTATTTGGTCATTTTTGTTTTTTATTTTTAGATTCCACATATAAATGAAATCATATGGCATTTTTTCCTGACTTATTTCAATTAGCATAATACCCTCTAGGTCCAACCATGTTCTTGAAAATGGGAAGATTTCATTCCTTTTATTGCTGAATATGCTATGGGTGTGTGTGTGTCTGTGTGTTCACGTCTTTATCCATTCATCACATATTGATGGACACCAAGGTTGCCCCCCTATCTTGGCTATTGTAAATAATGCTACAGTGAACATAGGGGTGCAGAGATCTCTTTTGAGATAGTGTTTTTGTTTTCTTTGGCTACATACCCAGAAATGGAATTACTGGATCACATGGCAGCTGTACTTTTACATTTTTTTTTTTTTTTCTTTCATTGATTTTTTTAGGGAGAGAAGATAGAAACATTGATGTGAACCCTGGCCAGTATGGCTCAGCAGTAAGAGCATCACCCATGGACCACAGTCCTGGGTTTAATTCCAGCCAAGGGCACGTACCTCAGTTGCAGTTTGTCCCTGGCCCCAGTTAGGGTTGTGCGGGTGGCAAACAATCGATGTGTCTCTCTCACATCAATGTTTCTCTTTCTCTCTCTCTCTCCCTCCAGCTCTATCTGAAAATTAATGTAAAAAATATCCTCAGGTGAGGATTAAAAAAAAAAGACACATTGATGTGAGAAACATCGTTTGGCTGCCTCCTGCATGCCCCCCATTGGGGATCGAGCCTGAAACCTGGGCATGTGCCCTGACTGGGAATTGAACCAAGACCTCTCAGTCCATGGGATACTAAGTCCACTGAACCACACCAACTGGGCAGCAGCTTTATTTTTAACTTTTTTGAGGAATCTCCATACTGTTTTCCATAGTAGCTGCACCAATTTACAATCCCACCAACAAAAGGGTTCCCTTTTCTCCACATCCTTACCAGCACTCGTTATTTGTTCATTATTATAGCCATTCTGATGGGTGTGAGGTGGTATCTCATTGTGTTTATTTATCCTCACCCGAGGACATTTTTCCATTTTTTGTTCAGATAGAGTGGGAGGGAGAGAGAGAAACATCGACGTGAAAGGGACACATCAAGTGGCTGCTACCCGCACAACCCGACCAGGGCTGGGGACAAACTGCAACTGAGGTACTTGCCCTTAGCGGAAACCAAACCTGGGTCTCTCCGGACCACAGGCTAGTGCTCTAACCGCTGAGCCAAACTGGCCAGGGCTCATTGTGGTTTTTTATTTGCATTTCCCAGATCAGTGATTTTGAGCATCTTTTTATGTCTGTTGGCCGGCTACATGTCCTCTTTGGAGAAATGTCTATGCAGGTTCTCTAACACTTTTAACTGAATTTTTTTTGATGTTAAGTTATACGAGTTTCTTATGTATTTTGGGTATTAACCCCGTATCAGATATATCATTTGCAAATATCTTCTCCCATTCAGTAGGTTATCTTTTTGTTTTGTTACTGGTTTTCTTTGCTGTGCAAAAACTTTTTAATTTGATGTGGTTTTTATTTTTGTTGTTGCCCTTGCCCAAGGAGACATATCCAAAAAGATATTGCTAGGACTGATTTCAAAGAGTTTACTGCCTGTATTCTTTTAGAAGTTTTATAGGTTCAGGTCTTACATTTAAATATTTAATCCATTTTGAGTTTATTTTCATATATGGCCTGGTTCTTTTTATTTTTACATTTGTCTGTCGTTTTCCCAGCACCACTTATTGAAGCCAAGGTTTTGATAAAGCTTCACATTCCAGAGGTGAGCTATGACTTGTTCTTCTAACTCATTACCTCAGTCACCCATTTTGGTATATATGTATACATGAATGTAACATACACACACATACATAAATTTAAGGGAAAAAAATAAATCTGATGACACCCTAATCTTAAGATACAGAAAAATTCTAGTTAACCACAATGTGTTTTGTTTGTTGTGTACGTTACTCCTCTGAACTTGCTTGAGTTGGGGGTGGGGGGGGTGGATGTAGGACAGAGGAAGAGACTACACAAAATTTCAGATGTCAGCTTCTTTTCATATAGATAGCTACTTGTACATATTTCTTTTCTGTCATTTAAAAAGCTCGAGGAATACCTTTCAAAGTCCTTTGTGGTATTCACTGTATATGATAGCTAAAATTCATATGGTAATTGGAATTAGATATAACCATTGTTTTCATGTCAATATTTCATTTTTTCTTTCCTTAATGATCAAGACCTCAGAATTTCAGTATGTTGCATGGGGTTCAATGTTAGAAATTTGGTGCTTGAGTCCTACCAGTCCCTGCTTTGCAAATCTTCTAAAGAGGTTGTAACCGTAAGAGCAGCCAATGGGAAAGTATCACTCAGGGTGCTAGAAGAGCACCTGACTGCAACACTTCTCAGGTAAGCCATAAAGAACAAACCATCTTCCCTACGCATTACCCCTTACATTAATAGAAAAAGCCTGGTTCAGGAAAGCTGCAAGTCCACTTTCCCCTTGTTTGGAAGATGACAGGCTTGCCCCCTACTAGGGCGAGTGTGACTACACATTGTTTCTGACCTCCTAATACAACAACCGTGTTCACTTCAATCTGGTCACTTCCCTTACCTTAGAGGGGAGAATATGAAGCAGGCATGTGGGAAGTAGAACTTCCTAAATACTATGTGTTGAGCCCATTTAGCCATGCTAGAACCTTCAGTAACACACAGTTTGTGGGTTTTGTTTTGGTTTTAGAGCCATTTTTATGTTCTGCTGTTTAAACTGAAGAAAAATGTCAATTGTCATCATCCTTTTAAGAGAACATTATAGACACTTCCAGTCAAGATGGCGGGTAGGTAAACCTGGTATCGCGTCCTCCCACAACCACATCAAAGTTACAACTAAACTACAGAACAACCATCATTCAAAACCACCTGAATCAAGCTGAATGGAAATCCTACAACTACGGAATTAAAGCAACAGCCACATCGATACTGGTAGGAGGGGCTGGCCCCACACCCACGTGTGGCGGATAAAAATCAGGAGGACACCTCAGCTGAGAAGGTCCTCCCTGAGGACTGAGGGGTCCCCGTCCCACACTAAGCGCCCAGCTCAGGGTTCCAGTGCCAGGAAGAGCAGTCCCCATAACTTCTGGCTATAAAACCAGCGGGAACTGAGGCTGAGAGACGCTGAGGCAGCTGGAGCCCCAGGCAGCTCCTCTTTAAGGGCCCGTACATGCATTTATTGGACTCTCTCCCTCTCAGCTTGGAGGGGAGGCAGCTCGAGGGGCACCAGAGACATACAGGGAAGAACTGAGCTGTTTGGCACTGGAGTGAGGGCTGGAGAGGGGGCTTTCTCTGGAACAAATGTGCTGTCAGAGGCCTTTCTTTGTTCCTTTGGTGAGCCCTTCCCTGGGGCAGCAGATGGCCGCCATATCTGGGACTCCAGCAACCTGGCTCACACTGGTAGCCAGCCCTGGTGATTCCCTGAGGCCCCGCCCCACTCAACTTTCAGGCCCACCCAAGCTGTTGCCAGTTGCTTAACTATGATTGGCCTGTCTTGGATCCTGCTTCAGGTTTTCCTAAATCCTTTCCAACAAGCAGCATCTGTTCTCAGCTAGCCCCATACCTCTCGTTAAGTAATACACAGAAACAAACACAGGGAGGCAGCCAAAATGAGGAGACAAAGAAACAGGTCCCAAATGAAAGAACAGAACAACACCCCAGGAAAAGAACTAAGTGAAATGGAGATAAGCAACCTAACAGATGCTGAGTTCAAAATACTGCTTATAAGGATGCTCAATGAACTTAGTGAGAACCTGAGCGAACTTAGTGAGGGCCTCAAGAGCATAAAAAAGGACCAGTCAGAAATGAAGGAGGCACTAACTGAAATAAAGAATAATTTACACAGATTCACGCCCTGGCCAGTTTTCTCAGTGGTAAGAGCATCGGCCTGCGGTCCAGAGAGACCCAGGTTCAGTTCCCGCTAAGGGCGGTTGCAGCTTGTCCCCGGCCCTGGTTGGGTCATGTAGGTGGCAACTACTCAATGTGTCCCTTTCACGTCAGTGTTTCTCTCTCTCTCTCTCCCCTACTCTATCTGAACAAAGTATCAGAAAATGTCCTCGGCTGAGGATTAAAAAAAAAAGGATAATTTACAGATTCAATAGTAGAGTAGAAAGCCAAGAAGCAAACCATCGATTTGGAATATCAGAAAGCAAAAAACACCCAATCAAAACAGCAAAAAGAAAAAAGAATCCAAAGAAATGAGGATGGTGTAAGGAGCCTCTGGGACAACTTCAAGAGCACCAACATTTGCATTTTGGGGGTGCCAGAAGGAGAAGAGAGAGAACAAGAAATTGAAAACCTATTTGAAACAATAATGGCAGAAAATTTCCCTAACTTGGTGAAGGAAACACAAGTCCAGGAAGCACAGAGAGTCCCAAACAAGATGAACCCCAAGAGGCCCACACCAAGACACATCATCATCAAAATGCAAAAGGTTCAAGACAGAGAGAATCTTAAATGCAGCAAGAGAAAAGCAGTTAGTGACCTACAAGGGAGTTCCCATAAGATTGTCAGCTGATTTCTCAAAAGAAACTTTACAGGCCAGAAGGGAGTGGCAAGAAATATTCAGAGTGATGAAAAGCAAGAACCTACAACCAAGATTACTCTATCCTGCAAAGCTGTCATTTAGAATCAATGGCCATATAAAGCGTTTCACAGACAAGAAAAAGTTAAAGGAGTTCATCACCACCAAACCGTTATTGTATGAAATGATGAAGCGTCTTTTTGAAGAAAAAGATAAAATATATGAACAAACAAAATGGCAATGAATACATATCTATCGACCATTGAATCTACAAACAAAATGAACAGGCAAAACAGAAACATTCTCATAGATACAAAGAATATTTTGTTGGTTGCTAGATGGGAGGGGGTTGGGGGAATGGGTGAAAAAGGTGAAGGGATTAAGTACAAATTCGTTGTTAGACTGACAAACCTCAAAGGGAAAGGGGTTGGGGGGTAGGAAGAAATAAACCAAAGAACTTATATACATAACCAATGGACACAGACAAAAGTGTGGGAAAAGGCAGGAGTGGGGAAGAGGGGGTCAATGGGAGAAAAATGAGGAACATCTGTAATACACTCAATAATAAAGATAAAAAAAACAAAATTGAAAAAAAACAAAAACCCCAAATCAGAATATTATAAGGTGCCAGGCATGTTGGGTGAGTGTTTTGGGCCTTCCACCTCTGCTTAGCTGTAATTGGAAGGAACATGCACTATGAACCACCCATCACCTGAGCCCAAAATAGTTTTTGCCTTTCTCCTAGTATTGCCTCTCATCTCACATCCTTGTTAATATGGGGAAGACCCATGGGACATTTTCTCAGGTCCTAATAATAGGAATAATGTTACTCTAAAGTAGTTGTTTGTATCTTATGGCAGAACACCGACACAAAACTGATTATGTTAGATGCTAGAAAGTTTAGGGCCCGCCTTTAACAACTGTTAGAGTTTTACATAATTACATAATTGTTTTAGTAACTTGCATCCTGGCTTCATCTGATTTCTTCCATCTTCACTTTCCTTTTCCTAATTTCCTGACTTAAAAACTAGCTGTGCTGTAGGCATTTTTTAATAAGCTGTTTAAAAACATTTTGGAACAAGACACACTATTTTAGAAATGATTCAAATTCTTAAGGTATTTTGAAGGCCCTTCTTTCATAAACTTTAACCCAAACTTTCTAGGTAGTCTTCATTATTTTTTAAGTCCTTTTGTACCATCCCTTTGGTTTCAACTATGACTTTTATACTAACCACAGGAAGATCTCTAAATCCTAGTCCAGATCCCTGCACTGGATCTGAATTTACAGCTGAGAAAAGGGCATTTCCTGTCTACCACCCCACCCTCATACCCTTACATCTTTAATTAAAATATTGTCGATTATAATGTTGTTATATATATCTGATCACATTAAAGTTTTTTGAATATGTTAGCAAGTTTTATACTTTATAAATCTTTTATTTCAATTTTCTTTAAATAACCAAGCATTGAAAACTTTACAAAAATGTCAATTAAATTTGTTATGGTTCTTTTCCTTTTTTCCCCCCGTGGGTCTACATACTTCAAGGGGTACATGATCGATTCTCTCTCAAATCAACTTTTTCCAAACAGAAATCCCTATAAACAAATAGGGCCAGTCTTTATTAATTTTTTGTGATGGTGTTAGTGTCAGAAAATGTCCTTTTTCTTTTTAAAAATATTTTTATTTTTTTAGAGAGAAGAGGGGAGAGATAGAAACATCGATGTGGGAAACAATCGGCTGCCACCTGGGCATGTGCCCTGACTGGGAATTGAGCTGGAACCTCTCAGTACCTGGGACAATGCTCAATCCACTGAGCCACTCCGGCCAGGCCAGAAAACATCTTTAGTAAATAAATAAAGGAGAGATGTAAAGTACTGTGGTTTACTTAGTGAATCTTAATTGCGAAATTTCTTCTTCTTTCGAAACTTCTTTCCTGCTGCATTTGCTGCTTTTTCAGCCATGATCTCTGAGTACTTCTTTCGATTATACCTGAAAATCAAAACCAAACCTTTAAGTTCTAAAGTATGACACATAAGACATTAGAAGTTACTGAAGCCATGGGTAGTTTGGTTCAGCGGTTAGAGTGACGACCTGCAGACCAAAGAGTCTTGGATTCAATTTCCGGTCAAGGGCATGTACCTTGGTTGCAAATTTGATCCCTGGCCCTGGTCAGGGTCATGTAGGAGGCAACCAATTGATGTCTTTCTCTCACATAGATATTCCTTCCCTCCGACCCTCCCTTCTGCTCTAAAAAACAATGAAAAATATCCTAGGTGAGGATTAAAAAAAAAAAAAGTTAATGTAACATTTTTGGGGAGGTAGAGGTCGCTTTTAAATCTCAATTTACTTTTTTTTTTTGCATTTTTACCATCTATTCATCACATTTGTACTAAGTTCCACCATGTGTAAGGAGCCATTCTAGGACTTGGGGGCAGAGTAGTGAACCAGACTCCAAAGCCCCGGCCCTCATGAGGCTTACAAGTCCAGTGAGAAAAAATGACAACTGTAGAGGAAAGCTTTAGAAAACTTTCAGTCCTAGAAACTCATGCACTACATCCAGCTAATATTAAATACTTTAAATATTTTTGTGGGATAAAAATGTGAATATAAGGACTAAGCAAAACAAAAAGTTTACACTTACCTGAAAACACACAACACACTTCTTAGAACCTTGAGAAATATACCACAGACCATTGGTTTTCAGTGTGGTCTGGGAATGAGACCCTTTCAGGAATCCATTAGGTAAACACTATTTTAAAAGTATACTAAGATGTTGTTGCCTTTTTCATGCTACCTCGTAAGTGTACAGGGAAGTTTTCCAGAGGCTACACAATGTGTGTTACCATAGCAGACTGATGCAGAAGTAGACATGGGGAGGCTCCATCTATCTTTAAGCCAGACCATTAACGAGATTTAAAAATTTAATTATTTTTGTTTTGCTCATGAAATATATTAATGTGTAATGGGTTTGTTATTACTTTAAAATGAATAAATAAACATTTTTAAAGTTTCTAAATTCTAGTTTCCATTATGGTAAATACTGATGAACATAACTCACAAAACAAAAGTTCTCTGGGTCTTCAATAATTCTTCAGAGTTTAAAAGCATCCTCTGATAGGAGAATTGCTGCTACAGACTATATTTCCCCATTGGACTTTGGAAACACAGAAGCACAATTTATTGCAGAAAAATAATGCTGCAGTAGCTAGAAGCTGTCAGTCAGTCAGTCCACAGTTAATTATGAAAAGTTTAAATCTCTAAACATACAAAATTCCTTTGTTCCAAAGCACATTCACTGTGTTACATAAATTTGTTATCACATTACTAAAGCTTAGGATTAGCTAAAATTCTCTTTAATACAGAAGCTATTTAAATCCTTTACAACTTTTCAGTTCACTCACTTCCAAAAGCACAATTTACACAGACTTTCTAACAAATCTAAGGTTAGATTAAAAATGAAACAAAACCAAAACCCATATATAACACAGAAAAGCATATTTTCTTCTGTCCCAGGACATTTCTACTAATGAAACAGCTGATGCATTAAATACATTTGGTTAAGTTCTCTATCCCAAAGTGGTCAGAGAAAACCTCTTGAGCCAGATGTAGAGGGGATTAAAGCTTTCCATGAAGAGATGGGCTAACAGTGTTTCACACATTGTGGCATGTAAATGTAGGTGATAAAATAGACAATATTCATTTTAAGTAGTGTATTTTATCTTAATGTATATAGAAAACTATAATAAACCCATTTATAGTAGCAATATAGTTTCCTTTTATAATAAAGTAGGCAGTATACAGATAATTAGATAATATTATGAAAATGGCCTTCAGTGACTAAGGTACGGGAAGCAATGAACTGATATGACAACCTCTAACTTGCAATTTCATGAATTCCATTCTAACTACATTTCTAGTTTATAGCCCCAACTTCCTTATTCTAAAATTTTTTAGTGTTTTAACACTTGCCTAAGTGTTAACCATATGTTACGGATAAAAATTGACCTATATTTTGTATCTTGATGATGGCAATCTCAGAAATCACAGCAATGTTGAGAGTACTTATTTCTAAAATTTTTAGCGTTACCCAGACTCATTAAATAGCCTCCCTAACATTCTGAGTTAAATTTGCTTTCTATACCTACAATCCACATTATTTTTAGAACCCATGATAAATACTTTCACTTTTGCTATTAAACTAATCTGAAACTTTAGCAGAGGCTTCTATACGAGGTATGCTTTTTTTTTTTTTTATCCTCACCCGAGGACATTTTTCCATTTTTTGTACAGATAGAGTGGGAGGGAGAGAGAGGGGGGGAGAGAGAGAGAGAGAGAGAAACATAGATGTGAAAGAGACACATCGAGTGGCTGCCACCCGCACGACCAACCAGGGCCGGGGACAAACTGCAACCGAAGTACATGCCCTTAGCGGGAACCAAACCCGGGTCTCTCCAGACCGCAGGCCAACGCTCCAACCGCTGAACCAAACCGGCCAGGGCACGAGGTATGCTTTTAAATCTCATATATATATATGTATGTATATATACACACACTACTTCAAGGACTTTTAACCATACTCACATTGCTCCCATCTTAAAAAAATCCTCTTAAGTCAACATCTACTAGCCCAGCCTCTCTCTTCCTCTTCACAACAGAACTTCATTAAAGAGTTATGTCCATTTCATTTTCAACACTTTCCAGTTGTTTTCTTCCCCATCACTCCCCTAAAACGCCCGCCAAAGTTACTCTAACTAAATCCAAAGAAATTTTTAGTGCTTATTTGATCTCTTGGCAGCATTTCCTGTTAACCACTCCCTCTGGTCATTAATCTGCTTAAAATATTCTCTTTCCTTGACTTCTGACATTGTGCCCTCCAGGTTTTCTTAATGCCTCCTTAGCTATTCTTTCCCAATATCCTTCTCATTCACCTCTAGCCAAATATTTTCGGCTTCTCTCTAAAGCAGTAGTTCTAAACTAGGAACGCTTATGCCCTGTAGGGGACATTTGGAAATGTCTGAAGACATTTTGTCTGTTGATACTGGCATGTAGTGGGGGCAGAGGCCAAGGAGGCTGTTAAACATCCTACAATGCACATGAAAGTCCCTCCTACTAAAGAATTATCCCATCCAGCCCTGGCTGGTTTTGCTCAGCGGTTAGAGCGTCAGCCCGTGGTTCACAGAGACCCAGGTTCGGTTCCCACTAAGGGCACATACCTCAGTTGCAGTTTGTCCCTGGCCCTGTTTGGGCTTGTACGGGAGGCAGCCACTCAATATGTCCCTTTCACATTGATGTTTCTCTCTCTCTCTCTCACTTCCTCTCTCTCCCTCCCACTCTATCTAAACAAAAATGGAAAAACGCCCTCGGGTGAGGATTAAAAAAAAAAAAAAAAAAAAAATCAATGGAAAAAGAATTATTCCATCCAAAATGTAAGTAATGCTGCTGTTGAAAGCATGCTAGAGCATTTAAAAACAATCTGAAAATTTAAGTTTATGCATATTCTAAAGGAAAGCATTCCTATTATAGAGTAAAACATAAATTCCTTTACCTTCTGAACTCAGAATCAGCCAGCAGTTCCTCCACAATAGTTTTCTTCCTTTGTTTCTTGGGAATTCGTGAATGGTAGAAGTCAGCTGGATTGTCAACAATGGTTCCAATCTATGAACAAGTGACTGAAATAAGTTATGCAACATCTGAATGCAATGTTGCTTTCCTATGCCAAGGTAGCTCTAACAAAGTGTATTTATAAAAAGGAATGAAAAACATAAGCATATATTACACCAACATTAATTTAATTTTGCCATTTTTAAAAGCAAAAATAAGTCACCTATTCAATCTGCATCAGGTCCTAATGACATTTCTTCATTAGCTGTAATCCAAAATTCCTTTTATATAATTTAATACTGTCTTGAAAAGAAGAGTTGGTGCAAGTGATTCCCTCTGTCCCTCTCCATTCTCTAATATTTCTTCCTCTTAGGCTAGTACTATTCATAGATGGAACACCCATTTATATGTTCCATGTTTTAGAGAGCTGACCTAGGAACCTAATTATCACCTGCAACACTGTTTCTCTATATGGAAAGCCATTACAAGCCGGAAGCTGTCTGAATTGGGTTCTGGCCATTAATATAAGGCCTGAACAGATGTGCACTATAAATATTCATCTATTTTGAGAGTGAACAGAAAGATCACACTAGTACTTTCCAAGCTAAAATCCATAGAACATCACCACCATTATGCTGTTTGCTTCATACCTGGAAGTATTTAGGGAAGCCATCCCTATCGTTTTTCTTGTAAAACCTTTTTGGGTCCATGCCAGCTCTCATTTTCAGTGCTTTGAGATCATTTTTTAGTTCATCCGTCAATTCTGGAGCTTTCATGCCAAACCAGCCATCACCTGCTGTTTTTTGTCGCTCTTTCTGAAATTCAGATTTCAAACACAAACAAATTTTTTTTTTTTTTTTTAATCCTCACCCAAGGACATTTTTTCATTTTTTATTCAGATAGAGTGGAAGGGAGAGAGAGGAAGAGAGAGAGAGAGAGAGAGAAACATCGATGTGAAAGGGACACATCGAGTGGCCGCCACCCACACGACCCAACCAGGGCCAGGGACAAACTGCAGCCAAGGTACATGCCCTTAGCGGGAACCGAACCCAGGTCTCTGTGGACCGCAGGCTGACGCTCTAACCGCTGAGCCAAACCGGCCAGGGCTTTAACTTTAATAAACAGTGTATAAACTACACCGTGTTCCCCCAAAATTGTACATACAGAAAATTTCATTAATTAAAAACAGAAAAGGTTACTAAGGTTACTTTATAGGATGTTATTAGTTTCCAGATTTATCTTTCATAAAAGGAATGAAACCACAAAAAGTGATCTTGTTGGTAAATTAAGTAAAGCATTATCAATTTCATAAATTGAGGATTCCTTTAAATTTAATTTTGTATTTTAGTAAGAATTGCCGACATGCTGGGAGACTAACCCACAGCTTTAATTTCTATTGTCTAAAAGCCTACATAAGAGATAATGCATAAAAACATTTTCACTTCTGAAGCTTTTATGTAAACATTAACACTTTTGTTCAGTCCCCAGGTATCTCAAAGTCACTCACTCAGATAGTCCAGAAATTTATATTATTTCTCAAAAAAGAAAAAAAAAATTAGCCCTGGCCAGTGTGGCTCAGTTGCTTGAGCATACACCAAAAGGTTGCCAGTTCGATTCCTGGTCAGGACAAGACCCAGGTTGTGGGTTAGGTCTGGGGGTGTGCATATAGGAGACAATCAATCAATGTTTCTCTCCCCCTGTCTTTCTAAAATCAATTTTTAAAATGTATTTTAAAAAAATAAATTATTCTTTTAAAAACTCCTTGTAAGTGATTTGCTTCATTTTTTTTGGTTCCACTCATACAAAGAATGTTATGAAGAATCTACCATGTGCTTAGATGCTTCATATTAGTGACAAGACATTATTGGAGCACCTTCCTCAAATATCCTCCAAACTCTCTTGATAATTTTTTTTTTTAATATCCTCACCCGAGGACATTTTTCCAGTTTTTGTTCAGATAGAGTGGGAGAGAGAAAAAAACATCGATGTGAAAGGGACACATCGAGTGGCTGCCACCCGCATGACCTAACCAGGGCAGGGGACAAACTGCAACCGAGGTATGTGCCCTTAATGGGAACCGAACCTGGGTCTCTCTGGACCGCAGGCTGATGCTCTAACTGCTGAGCCAAACCGGCCAGGGCTTGATAACTTCTTTATGCTTATTTGCTGAAATGCAAAATTGAAGCAATCCCCTATCTTTTACTAAAGAAAACAGTTTCTGTGCTCTCATTTAGCAGAGTAAATAGACGAGATTTTTAGCTGGCTACATTAAGTTCCCTACAATAGTCTGCAACAAAGAGTTCCTAGGCTTTAGTGAACAGTACCTATAAGCCAAGAAGTATGGACAATGACCTTGCATGGTGACTGTCATTGTTTTTAAGGGGGAAAAAAGTTATGTCTATATGCACCATTCAGTGCACTTTCACTCTGTGAAAACCTATATAAAACGTGTTTATGGAACCACGTTTTATGGGCCCTCCGGTATCCATAATTTTCTTTAAAAAAAATGTGTTTTAATTACTCTACCTGATTGTATATGAGGTGAACATATCTAAACATTCTAAATAATGAGAGTCACTGTACTTACTCGGCGTTTTTTTTGAAGATGGTATTTTGATTCACGATATGGTGGGACACAGTAGTTTTTTTCAAAGTCAGGAGTAATGATGGCTTTCTGCATAATCTATAAAAATATTAAATTGGTTTTAAAATTTCAGAATGTCATATAACTTTTCCAACATTTTTGCCTTACCAGGGAAACATCTCTCAGACTGAAGACTACTCCAAATATATCAACCTTCTTTGTGCACAGATATACTACTGCAAAGTTGTTCCGTCAAAAATGTTTCAGAAGGCAAACTGAAGATTTTAGGAAATCTATAAACTTGATCTTCAATTCAAATATCTTTTACTAATCTGAATCTGCAAACACTGATTTACATTGTGTCCAATTGTATTTATTGGTTTGCAACCATCCACCTGCACCAAACAACTGGAGAAGACAATGGGAACAATGCCAAAATTGCTCGAAATCCCTGAAAAATACCTGACTGGTTTTTAGTAAATCCTTTAAATGTTGGTAAAACAGTTTATAATCTGAGGAGACTAGCTAGATTATTAGTAAGTATAGTGATACAGATTTTGATTCAATAACATATACTTTTTATGTTATACCAATGAGATCTTCCTATCTAGACAAATCTGCTTTTTGCAACTCAATGTATCTTGAATGATCTTTCAATGTCAATTTATATATATATATAGATCAACAACTTTCTTATCAATAGCTGTTATACACCACAGTTCTTTTGACATTAAACTATTTTCCATTAAACATTATAAACATCACCTCTGCACACTTGTGATTATTTCTATAAAACAGATTCCAAAATGTGTCATTTAAAAATTTTATAGGTAATGCTAAATTGCCTAGTATTCAAAAAGTATAAACTCCTACCAACAGTTAATCAGGACCCTTTTCTTTATATTGCCACCAACACTGGGTACTAACTTTTTGTATGTAGTAAGTGGTGTCTCTTGGCTATTTTCATTTGCTATTGATCATCTTTATACATCAAGTCCTTTTTTTGTGGGAATGCCTGCAGTCTTTTGGGTTCTTTTTCATTTTAAATTAGGGTTGTGTTCTTACTAATTTGTAGAAAAGTATTTTGTACTTTGGTGATACGAATCTGCGGTCTTTTGTCTTTGTTAAAGTATTTTTAATTGTAAGTTTCAAAATTTTGTGAAGTCAGTCAAATCTGTATGTATTTTTTTTCTTTTTTTCTTCTTTTTCTTTTTTCATACTGTACAACCCCCTTCAGTGCTAACAGCCCACAGGTAAGGAGGCTGAGCAATGGTTCGAGGCAGCAATTTACTCTGGCATGGGTACACTATGAGAGGCCCACAAAGAAGAGCCTACCATAAATCCATTACCATGCTCCAAATCTGTATTTTTTATTTGCCTAGGATGATTAAATATTGTCATAAATATCATTTGTGTGACTAAAAGAAGCCTCAGGGTAATAAGTCTTTCCCCCCAGTGCAAGGACTAAAGAAGACTACTCCTTAGTCCTCAAAATAGTTCACAGGAATACAGCAAGTATTAATTTGGTCAGTAACATTGGACAGTATCAATTCAGACATCCCCAATTAAGGTTCAGGCTTAGAAGTTTCTGGGTAGTACTATAGTAGAAGTCTATACTTTCCTATCACTCAGGAAAAAAGAGCATGATGTTTAACAGATTAATAAGAACTTGTGTGTCAAGTACCATACTAGGGTTTAGGACAGTGGTTCTCAATTGGGAGCAATTGGCAATGTCTGAAGACATTTTTGGTTTGTGTGTGTGTGCGCACGCACTATTCTCATCTATTAGGTAGAGGCCAAGGCTGCTGCCAAATATCTTATAATAGGCAGACACTCTTCCACAACAAAGAACTACCCAGCCTAGCCCTGGCCAGTTTGGCTCAGCGGTTAGAGCGTCGGCCTGCGGTCCGGAGAGACCCGGGTTCGGTTCCCGCTAAGGGCACGTACTTCGGTTGCAGTTTGTCCCCGGCCCTGGTTGGTCGTGCGGGTGGCAGCCACTCGATGTGTCCCTTCACATCGATGTTTCTCTCTCTCTCTCCCTCCCACTCTATCTGTACGAAAAATGGAAAAATATCCTCGGGTGAGGATAAAAAAAAAAAAGAAAAAAATTGGAAAGAACTACCCAGCCTAAAATATAAATATTGCTGAGGCTGAGAAACCGTTTTAGGCATATAAAGATAAAAGACAGTAAAATAACGATTATACCATATGATTAATTGGATTGACACTGGGTGTTGCAGAAGCACAAAGGAGTTTGGGGGAAGGACTAGGGTCAAAGAATGTTTCCCAAAGACAGTGATCTATCTCTGCTTTGGCCAGGGAAAGACCAGGGTATATTTAGATAACTATAGCAGTCTTCAATGGTGAGAACGCAGTAGGTGGACAGAGTTGGAAGGAACAGAAGCACCTCGAAGGCTCCGAGGAACCCCTGAAACACTTAAACAGAATATCATGTTAGATTTATGTTTTTAGAAAATCTAGCAAGAGTACAGACAATAGCTTTAGAACAAAGAATAAGCAGGCTACTGCTGTAGTCTAGATAAAAAATAAAAGCCTGCATGAGCCAGTGACAGTGGAGCAAAAAAAAAGCGAACAGAGTAGAAAGTACGTAAGAAGCACTGTAGCCTAGGCTTAGTGATTGCAAAATGGAAAGATTTTGGGATCATTAACCAGGACAGAGAATACAAGAGGAGGAGCTGGTTCAGGCAGGGAACGGAAGTAGGGCAATTAGTGAGGTCAAGTGCCTGAGCACAAGTGCCAGAACAGACAACAGGCATCTAGATTTTAAAACCCGAAGAAAGACCTGAAGAGGCAGTAAGTCTACAAAATACATGTGAGAAGAAGCTATGCAAGGTGGCAGCAAAGTTGAGGGTTGGATGAGGTTATCTACCTTATAATTTCTTTCTGAAATTTCTTTCTGTCTATGTGCACATGTGCACTTTTTCCTGGCAAGGGAGGCAGGCTCTCACAGCTTTCAGATTCTCATCACAGTCCAGAACAGTTAAGAACTAAAAGTATACAGCAAGAAAAGAGAAGAAAATACAACCCCTGAGATGACAACTGGTGGGTGCAAGAAGAGGAACACTGAAGTGGATTACTTTATTTTTATTTTATTTTTTTGTGGGCTTATTTTTTTACATGTCATCTTTTACAGCTAGGACATCCTTAAAAAGAGAAATGATTGTTCTAGAAAGAGGGAAAAATGGAGCAGACCAGGCCGATATGATTGCACTGTAGGAAAGTTGGTCTCTTACCAAGGACTAATCATTTCTAGAAGTAATTGGCTAGTTTTTTTTTTTTTTATCCTCACCTGAGGACATTTTCCCATTTTTTTGTTCAGGTAGAGTGGGAGGGAGAGAGAGGAACAGAGAGAGAGAGAGAGGAACATCGATGTGAAAGGAACACATCGAGTGGCTGCCACCCGCACGACCAACCAGGGCCGGGGACAAACTGCAACCGAGGTACGCCGCCCTTAGCCCTTAGCGGGAACTGAACCCGGGTCTCTCAGGACCACAGGCCGACGCTCGCTCTAACCGCTGAGCCAAACCGGCCAGGGCAGTAATTGGCTAGTTTTATGAAAACCTACAGGACACTTCATTAAACTTACCTCATTTTTCTTTTTCTCCTTGATCTGTGTTAGGGTTTTCTTGTTTGACTGTAGTTTGTCTGCATTAAAATTTATATACAAACCACCCAATTGTTTGATACTCAGACCAGGGTCTATGCTGCTGCTTGTCAACTTCAGACTGAAAAAGAAACAATCACTTAAAGATCAAGTAATTAAATCAAAATGGAAACAATTGAGGCTATTTTAAAATCACTTTCCCCCCCTTCTCTCCTCTTTTACCATCAATGACAAGAAAAAATCCTTATTTTTACAATGAAGCTTTGAAAAAAATGAACAAATACACAATCTAGTAAAAGTCACTAAGAAAAAATTCTGGGATGAATAATGAATTTAAAAAGCTTTTTGGGAGCATATGCAAATGTATTCCCTAGATTTTCTTTACGAGGATTAAGGCCATATAATATACCAATAGATTTCATAACAGGATTTTTATAAAGAAAAGAATTATAGAAAAGAAGATGAAATGCCTCTGGCAATTCAACTCAATGTACATTGCTCCCATCTCTAAAAGCAATGAGAAAGATAGGTTGTTCTACTCTGAACTTCCAACTTATCCAAATTTAGAATATTTTTCTGGGTAACCAAAGGCATTTGGTAGTGCCTCTAAACCAAGGAAATTTTAGCCCGACCAGTGTGGCTCAGTGGTTGAGCGTCCACCCATGCACCAAGAGGTGACCAGTTCAATTCCCGGTCAGGGCATATGCCCAGGTTGTGGGCCAAATCCCAGTGGGGGGGCATGCAGGAGGAGGCCAACTGATGTTCTTGCTCATCCATATTTCTCTCTCTCTCTCCCTAAAATCAATAAAAGAAAATTAAAAAAATAAACCAAGGAAATTATAAACGGCGATGGCATCCACATTTCCCATGGAACTTTAAAAAAATATGTCATACCTCAGACCTAACAGATTCGACTCTTCTACAATTGGCCTGGGGTCTTGCTGTATTTATGTAATGAGAATTTCTACTTCCTACTATTGGAGGGTCCTTTTTATAAGCAAGTACACTGGGATTTATAGTCACCTTCTTCCCTAATTATTCATATAAACTAAGCACCTGAAAGTTTTGATAATCAACCTTTACTCGAAAGTGATCCTCAACTCTGTTCCTAGGGAGGAGGACCGTGGCTTTTAAAAAATAAGAATGCCTGAGCCCAGCCTCAGACACTCATTTCACTGGGCATCCATTAATATACAGTTCCTTATAAGGATGCCTATATTTCGTGGATACACTACCAGGGTACCTGGGGAAAAACAAACTTAAAACAGAAAAAAAGAAACTAAAGAAGTAGCCTCAAACCTTAATGCCTTTCAATGGGTGATAGATGGGGTTATACATTATTATTTTTCTCAGGTTTTTCTTTATTTTTCTATTTCTCTACAATCAACATATAGTAAAAAACAAGTTATTTTTCTTCCCTTTTATATTCCTATTTTTATATTGCTATTAACAATCATGCAGGAAAATCCTAGAAGATAATTTTTAACATATCTGCCAAAAGAAGTACTTTTAGCTATCACTGGTGGGAAAAATA
Source organism: Molossus molossus (assembly GCF_014108415.1). Taxonomy (NCBI): domain Eukaryota; kingdom Metazoa; phylum Chordata; class Mammalia; order Chiroptera; family Molossidae; genus Molossus; species Molossus molossus. The sequence continues at coordinate 29,843,732 of NW_023425347.1, read as the reverse complement.
TGATTAACAAAGGCATCCACAGAGATGAGGGACATGCTAGATAAAAGCTCTTCCATACAGAACTCAAGGCAATGATTTTCTCAATTTCCACGCTTTCTAATTTTATATTTTTATGGTAAATTAGTCACTTGAAATATTTATCAAAAACGTACTTTTAAAAATAAAAACAAACTAAAACTTACAGTTTAGACTTTGTGCTATTTAGTAAATCATCTTCATCACTAAACTCATCATCTTTATTTTTGTCTTGATCTGATGGCTCTTCTTCACTTTTTCCATCCTCTTCCTCTTCTTCCTCACTGGCAACCTCACTTGCCTTGTCTTCCTCATCCAAGTAAAAATTTTTATCAGTACTAAATCCAGGAGTTGTGTCAATTACAAACAATGCATTGTCACATAACTTATTTTCTGAGTCTCCATTTAATGACCCCCTTTGAACACTATTTTCAGCAAAACACACAGTGTCCTCTTCAGTCTCACAGTTTTCAGACTGCTGGCTTTCATCACTGCTGAGAAGTAATAAAACAGAATCATCTTTATCCTGAGATGTGTTGAGCTCAGACTTGTAGAGTTTGGTATCACAGTCAACATGTACATCCCTTTCTTTATTCATGTCTTCACTAACATCTATAACTGTGCACTCTTCTTCATCACTACCACCACCATCACTAGATGTGAAATCACTTGTTTTTATGGTGCTCTTTCTCTCTTCAGTCCATCTGTCTATTTCCACAACTGCAAATGTTTGCGATAATGATTTCATTACAGCCTCACAGTTCAGATTTGAGGGCTTTGATGTGGTTTTGTTATTTTGGGGGGTTGAATACCTTTGAGAAACTAACTGAAGGTTAGTGTCCTCAAGTTCAGAAAAACTCAATTCAGAAATTTTCTCATTAATTTCTTTTCCCTCACCTATCATTCCTTCGATTTCTTCATCTAAACTCTTACAGTTCTGCTTTGTTATTTCTTTGAGAGGTGCAACACTGGCCTGTGTTTCCTCTCTTATATTAAGACGTTGGCATTTTTGCACTGTTGGTTTTTTCCCTGATTTTCCATGGAAAGAATCATCATCAAAGTCATTACAAATTTCATTATTAGAGAAATCTGGATTATTTATCTGAGGAAGAGATCTTGCTTGTAAACAAGAAGTTTGTCTGGTATCTGAATCCTCTGGATTCATAGGTATATTTATTATTTGCTTTACATTTCCTGATATAATCTCAGTGTCTTTCTCCTCTGTTTGTGATTGTAATTTCCTCTGCATACTCCTTGTTGTTCTCCTAGTTGCAACCCCAGAAAATGTAGACATATCTGAGCATGATGACTCAGCATCAGAAACAGCATCTGAATGTGATTCTTGGCTTGGATCTAGTAGGGATTTAGTCTTACTTCTTCTGGTTCTTGTAGAAGGCACAATTCTAGAAATGCCTGATACATGCGATTCTGCTTCAGAGACTTCTTCTTCAGTATGAGACTCATTTATTGAAGCTATTTTCAGCCTTTTCCTAACGCTGGACACTGGGGTGCATGCAACTAAGATTCGCCTTCTCCTAGTTACTCTGTAAACAGAATCCTGGAGCTCAGAACAATTTGACTCTGCTTCAGAAGTTTCTCCATCAGTAGATGGTTTGTTCATTTCTGGTAATGAGCCTGTAGTTCTGCTCACCCTCTTTCCAGTTTTAGGAATTGAACTTTGTTTCCTATTGCTCTGTGATTCAGCAGTACTTGAATCATCAGATGGAGATTCCTTCCTGCCTTGTAAATGCGCTTGGATTCTTTTAGCAGAATTCTGTAAGCCAGAGAAAGCACACTGTTAATGTGGGTAGGGCTGGGACACAGACAAAGTGAATGAGGTACTCCCCTCAGGAGCAAATTTTAAGAGGGCACTGAAAAACCCAGTAAACAAGATGAACACAAAACCCACCACCATTACCCATTATTTAAAAACAAAAAAAACCCTTATATACTGAATCTGTTTCACTCGCCTCACCCAAGTCCTTGAATCTTACTTCGGTGAGCAAAATAATAAAAGAAAAAAATTTCTACACCCAAAGAAAGTAAAAATATTCCAGGTGGACCTACATTCTGACACACGAGGAAGAGGGAATAGGAGACCATTAACTCCTTGCAAAGATGCGTTCCGGTACACAACCCGATGGAATCGGTCGCTGCCCTTACCTTCTTTACACAGTAAGTGAATTAACGCTCGTTTCCTTTCATCGCAGAATCAGAAGCAGCGGGCGACTAGCGCCACCGAGAGCCACCAGGCGGCATCACTGTAGACTGCCCCACGCCACAGTGTGGCGGGGTCACCGCCGGCCTCCCCGCGAGAAAAGGTTGTCCTTCTCTCCAAATCCGCTAGGTCAGGCTCACGCTTGGTGGCCAAGATGAACTCTTAGTAGCGTGTTCAGAGTAAAGCTAAAAGGCTGCTCATCTGCAGTACAGAGCAGAACTACCCGGAGCAAGTGAACTAATCTCTGCGCCATGCCAAGGCCCGCCCTCAAGACTGCAGGGAGGGCGGCGAGGAAGCGCCCGGCTCCGCCCGGGCCTGGCGCGCGGCAGCTCGGCCGACGTCCGCCCGTCGCCCCCCGTCACGCTCCGCGGGACCCTCGCGCCGCCCCACCCACCTGGCGCCATTCTGCGAAGCGGCGAGCAGAAGAGAGCGAGCCTTGCCATTTCCTACCTTCTGCCCGGGGCTTTCAGGCGACGCAGCCTGGACACCGGCCTGCGACCGCGCGGACCTGGTGATCACCATCTTACCGGCTTGTGGCCACCGCGGCCTCTGTTCCGGCGCCGCGGAAGTGCGTCAGAGAACTGCCTCGGTCGCGTTTCCGCGGGGATTCCGGGCCTCGCGAGAATCTCTCACCTACCTGCGCCCCGCCTGCCTAAACCCCGGCCGTCCGACCCGGGATCCCTAAGGGTAGGGGAGTTAGCGTTCACTCCAGCGCATGAGACAGACCGTCCTTGTGCAGCGGGAGCACTTGGTGGCGGCGGTGAGACGCGCAGCGACAGAGGGCCCTCGTCCTCGCTCCACCCCACTCCATAATCCCTTCACGTGTTCCGCAACTCAAGGTTTCGTGTAGCCAGGGGTGTGGCCGAGGAAGACAAGACGCACCATTACGTATACTTTTTAAAAAAACAATCATTACTATTGTGTATAAGTTGTGAAATTAAATATAAATAATACAGAATTTAATTTAAAGACTTGGTTGGAGTAAAGATGTTTATGTTATATCCCCCAGGAACTCGGAGACTAATTAGGAAACTATATAATCTGTTGGTGAGATGATGAGTAGGGATTGGGAAGAAGCAGAAAAGAAGTGTTAACGAAATTGTAAAGGAGAGTGCTAATTGTTTTTCTTTCTTTCTTTCCCGTAGTGAAAGGAAGAGAATGACCTGAATCAATAGAAGCTTTTGGGTTTCTTTTAGGATGAAGGGTGGACAGCTAGAATGTTTGAGGGGAATAGAAAGGGATTCAAGAAGTAGGAGGTGATTGTTGGCGGTAAGAAAGGATGAATGCCTCACTAAATGTTTTTTTTTGTTTTTTTTTTTACTTTTATAACAGAAAACCCTGCCTTTTTTTCCTAATGTCACCAAGCACATATTTTTCAGTGGGTACACTCAGCTAAATAGTTCCTTTCATTGTTTACCTTGCAGCCAGATGTGGCTAAACTTTGGCCAATTACTATAAATCGAGTGTTGTGTAGTTCTTAAGGGACATCTTAAAAGAGGGGAGGTCCTCCTCTGCCTTATTTAACTTTATTTTACTACCTGGAAAGTTGTGCTCGCGGGTTTCCAAGCAGCAACTTTGTACCGAGAGGATGAGGGGCGTGGCCACAGAAGAATGCTCCTTCTTTTGAGGCTGGAGGGAAGAGCTGATATTTGAAGCAGAGAGAAGAATGTGAATGCAGGGGAATTAAAGTGGAGAGAAGGAAAGAGGAGGAGATTTTGGATAGATAATCACAATTTTCTCTGTAAGTAGAAGATCCATCTGCTCAGAATGGAAAAAGTTTAGATTGGTTCTTGTGGGGAAAGTGGTGAGGAGCAAAATGAAGGAATTTTGGTAAGACCAGGTAGCAGTGAGACTGTAACAGGAAGAACAGAAGAGAAAACAGGCTAGATTGACGGTAGAATGGTATAGAGGAAGAAAAATGAACTTATTGGAGGTCAAAGTAGCAGAGTACAACAGCATCAATCATAGTAATGGTATTGAGCACTTACTATATCCTAGGTATTAAGTCCTTTACATGTGTTAACTCGTTTAATCTCTACACAAACTTTAACATGAGCAAATGCATGAAAATATAAATTAAGATCACAGAAGTGGGTATAGAAAATTGGGAGAGTATTTAAAAACTAACTTGCAAAATTCACTGCAAGCATGGCCCCTTTACAGTAAAACAAACAAAATCTCAACCATCACAATCTAAAAAGGTCAAGAAACACATACTAAAATTAAAATGCCAGTGCATATTCATAATCTGAGAAGACTGAGTTTGCCTACCATCAACAGGTGGTCTGATGGTAGACAAAACTGCAAAATGTTTTTGTTTTATGTGGACTTACTAAGTCTGCCCTATTTCCCTACTTCCACCTTCTCTGCCAACCCTCTTTACCCAAAGTGGATTTGAGGCAAATACAATATTCTCACTTTTAGGTAAGTACAGTATAAACATTTAGTAGTTATTACTCAGACCCAAAGCGAAACTCTACCTTGACAGTCTATGTTTTACTAATTAAGCCCTTAAACAGAAGGGTTGAATCTCTCTCTCTGGAATGTTATGCATTAACCAAAAGATGAAAGTTTCAGTGCCTGAGCCTTCTTATACTAGATGCTATACATGGTCATAAAGCATTATTACATATAAAACATTACTTTTAAATTAAGTTTGACCTGTAAGAAGATCCCCAATAATCCAGTCTCCCAGTTTCAACCCTTGAGTGTGGACTGGATCTAGTGACTTATAATGAAAAGAATGACAAAAGTTGCCGGTTACCTGACCGGCGCACAACCTGGAGCCCATACATGGAGCCTGCAGCCTCCAGCTCCCTGGTCTGGGGAGCCTGCGCTTGCTCAGCTTACAGGCCAACCTCTTCCGCGACTGCGGTGCCGGTGCCGTGGAGTAGCTACAGCTTAGAAACAACCGGCTCACAGAGCTGCCCCCCTATGCCTTCCGTGGCCCGAGCAACCTGTGCACGCTCGACCTGGGTGGCAACTCACTGGGCCGTGTGGCGCCCACCTGATTTGCCGACCGGGTCTAGTTCGAGCTGCTCTACCTGGATCGCAACAGCTTCGCCTTCATGGAGGAGGTCATTTTCTAGAACCTCTAGGGCTTCCTCGCTCTGCATCCCAATGGCAACCACCTCACCATGCTTACCTGGAACGCATTCCAGCCCGGCTTCTTCCTGGGCCACCTCTTTCTCTTCCGTAACCCCTGGCGCTGTGACTGTGCCCTGGAATGGCTGCGGGACTGGATGGAGAGCTCTGGCCTCGTCGCTGATGTGCCATGTGCCTCGGGCTGCGTGGCTGGCCTGGACATCAGCCAGGTGGCCCTTGGGCCCTCGTCCTTTGGCCCCTGTGTGGAGCTGAACCTCATCGCGATCAGCCCAGGCCTGTCCCCAGAGCCAGGGGCCACCACCGTGAGCAGGTTCAGCAACCTCCTCTCCAAGCTGTTGGGCTGCCCTAGGGCCCCAGTGGAGGAGGCGGCCAACACCCCTCGGGGCCAATCAATGCCTCTGACAGCTTTCCCTGGGGCGGGATGGGAGGCTCTGTTTCTCCTTGGCTCTAGTCTCCTGCTCAGAGTGGCCCAGCATGTTCGTCCTTATAGATATAGTGAACCTGTCCCACTGGGGTGGCCCAAACTGCCTTGGCCAGCTGGGGAATTTTACTTAATTGGGCTTGAAGGTATTTGTGGTGAAGAGGAGAGGGGAACAAGGTGGGAGCAGGTCGTGAAAATTCCGGTGGAAGGTGGAAGAAACAGTTTACCTCCAGAGATGGTCCTAGGAAGAGGAAAACCCTGAGATATGTCATGTGGGGGTGAGGGGTGGGTGTGGGGGTGGATTTCTGCTCTTATCACATGGGCATTAATTGTAAAGCAGAAGCAAGAATGAACATGGAGGATCTGATGAGAAGGCTAGGAATCGGAAGCTCCTAGGGCCTCGGGGCTCCACCTCCATTCCTCCTCCCACCCCTCCCCCACCGTCTTCCAGAAAACATGGACTCACTACAGTGCCTGAATTAGTCAATTGGTTAAATACTAAGAACTGTGCCAGTTTTCCTTGGAAGCAACCCATTAGGCCAATCCCTCTTTTTTCTACCTCAATTCTCTTCCTCCTGGGCCTAGGGACACTAGGGTCCAGGAAGATGGACAGGACAGGAGAGAAGGGGGGGGGATGGGAGAGGGATTTAGACCCAAAGGGGTGGTGTTGGCTCCTGGAGCCTGAGATGTGTTAGAAGACAGTTAAAACAAAGTTATTCCCAGGGAGTGGCTTTAGGCATAAAGGAACTTTAGGGTATGGTAGGGGAAAAAAAGAGGAAGTTTCTGTGGACAAATACATTTGTAAAATACTAAGATAAAAAAAAGTTAGCAGGTTTTTCTACTGCAGAACATTTCAATCTTTTATATGTAAACATGCACTGTGACTCTCCTGGGAGACCATAAAATTTTTTTTTTAGTATTTTGTGGGAAGAGTGTCCAGAAGACACAGAAATGCTGTTGGCAGGACAGGGAGTCTCCAGCTTGGATTCAATTAGCTGTGGAAATTATGGGCTGCACCCTTTTTGGCTAATGGCCAAGAGGAAAGGAAGCAGCCAGTAGCTGGAAGAGGGGCTGAGATATCTCCCAGGGAGAGAGTTGGCCAACTGTAAATCCCCAAGCCTGAGTGTCAGACCTAAGACTATGTCTGCTAAATCCTTGCCCAGTCTGTTTTCCATACACAGGTAAAGATGACTGCATTTGTCAACACTTTGGAAATCCCTAATCTCAATGTCCAGAGGTCTGCTCTCTGTGTTTGAAGAGGTGGGATTTTCAAAGCCCACACAGATTCAGATGCACTGAGCTGTCAGTTCTTCATGGTGACAGTACTTCGTGTCTCTAGGTAATATTAAATATTAGAAATGCTGCAGAAGCACCACCCAGGTCAGGCGTGTTCAAATAAATTGTGACCATTAGTGACCATCAATGCAATTTAATGGGTCATAACTGGCATTTAATAAAACAAGATAGAACACAAAAGTCACAGAGCATTACACATAATATAAAGGTATTGTTTTGTTAAACTTTTTATTTAATTTGTATGTATTTATTCAGATTATATATGTATGCATACATCTGTCTGGATTGCTTCATACAATCTGTATTTTATTGTGGGTTAGCATTAAAAAAGTTCAAAAGTCACCAAAAAAAGATTAGGTTACAAAAATGGCTGGCTTCTATCTTGTACTCTCACTTGTTCATTCTGTGGGAAGCTAGCACATGTGATGAGCTACCCTATGGAGAAGGCCATGTGACAACACAGTGAGGGAGGCCTCTGGCCTATACCTGTGGAGAAACTGAGTCTAGCCAACAACATGATCAAGGTTAGAAGCAGACCAACCTCACGCAAGCATACAAGTGAGACTAATCTCAGCTAACACTTTGATTTCAACTGTTTGAGACACAGCGAAGGTAAGTCACTATTGAATAGTTTTGTCTGTTCTAAAATTTCATGTATTATAAAGGAATTAATACAATATGTACTCTTTCATGTCTAGCTTTTTATTTTCTTAAGTGTCTTTTGAAGAACAGAATATTTAAATTTTCATTAAACCTAGTTATCAATGTTTTCTTTTACATTTTTTGTTATAAAAAAACCTTTGAAGCCAGTTTTAATTTTTCTTTGTTCTAATTCTATACACATCAAAATAAGTTGAAAATTTCAACTAAAAATAAAGAAGCAAGCAGAGAAAAAGACTATTTCTAGGGAAGGAAATCCAGATTTTCATTAGCAAGAGTATACATACTGTCAGTGGAATATTATCCTCAAGTTGCTGGGGGAAAGTATTTGGAAAATTAGAATTTTACGGAGTCCAATGATCATTTAAGATTGAGAACAAAATAAAGACATTTTCAGACAAACAGGACCTAAAAGTTTACTGCCCAAAGAACTTCGGTAATTGCTAAGGACATACTTAAAATTAAGCAAGAAAAAGGTGAACATAAAAAGTAGGATGCAAGAATCAACGGTGAGCAAGGAAATGGGAAACAGAGCTGAGTCAGACTAAGTAATGTATATTGTAAGATATGAACCTTCTTAAAATAATGGACCAACACAGGAAAACCTTGTATGACATTTTATACATTTATTCATTACTGAGGGATACATATTAAGGTTTTGTTTGACTTTTCTGGTAGTGAAACTACATAAAGCTATATCCTGATATATTTAGGGGATTTGGGCAAGTTTTAGTCTCTCTTTTACAAAACATGCCTTTTCCAACCTTACCTACTCTTCTTTCAACAGAAGTTATCCCTTCCTCTCTGGTAAGCACAAGCTCTTAAAGTGTTTTCACTGAATTTCTAAAGTTTACATATAAACTGTTCATCATTCAATAAAAGCATATTTACAAACCAGGCAAAAAGGGCCTCTAGACAGAATGCCCACCCACACCTCCTCCTCTGAGGCTGATTTCTTCAGAGGAGTCTTCTAAAAATAGTACTTCCCAGCCTCATTTCCTTCCACCTACCCCCAATCCCTTTTCACCACAACATCATCCACAGACGCAGGTTTTTATTGCTCTGGTTCCTGTACAGATCTCTATGGGATTGTTTTTTCATTTCTGTGTCTATCTGCCAAAACCTGGAACAGTGCCTGTTACATAGTAGGCATTTGATAATCTATTGAATGAACACATGCATAGCATTATGGCTTGGATATTTAAAAATTATTCGTAACTTACTTTCAAATTATACTCAGTTTGAGTTCAAATAGTTCAAAATCAATATAATATTTCAGGATGTTGTCAACTGTTGAAACAACTCAATTAAATATACTCATACTTTAAATTCATAATATAAGTAAAATTAAACACTATTATAAACATTAATGCTTTATATTTTCTCCCTGGCTGGGTAGCTCAGTTGGTTGGAGCATTGTCCCATACACCAAAAAGTTGTGGGTTTAATTCCCGGTCAGGACTCATAACCTAGGTTGCAGGTTCAATCTCTGGTCAGGGTGCGTATGGGAGGCAACCAATCAATGTTTCTCTCTCACATCGACGTCTCTCTCTCTCTCGAAAAAAGAATCAATAAAAACATATCCTCAGGTGAGGATTAAAAAATAATAATAATGCTTTATAGTTTGCCTATATTTTATAGTACACCACTATAGACACATAACAGTAGAATTACCTGGTAAATTTATGCTACATATTTTCAAAAATAAAACTGACATATCCCATCACCAATTTTATGGAAAAATGAAAGGTACAAGTTCTGGTACATTAGGACGTTAACTTTAAAAAAATAGGTTCAGCCCTGGCCGGTGTGGCTCAATGGTTAGAGTGTTGTCCTGTGTACTGAAGGGTAGTGGGTTTGATTCCTGGTCAGGGCACATACCCACGTTGCAGGTTCGATCTCTGGTTGGGACATGTGCAGGAGGCAGCTGATGGATATTTCTCTCTCCATCTCCCTTCCTCTCTTTAGAATCAATGAAAAACAAAACAAAATTTAAAAAAACACATCTTCAGGTGAGGAGAAAAAAAAAGTTCATAATCATAAGTTGGTATATTTGAGTATAAAAACATAAATAGTTTAACAACTTCAAGTTTCTCTAAATGTACAACTGGCAGAAAGATGAGCTGTAAGCCAATATACAATAACTATATCAGTTGCTTACATTCCCAAAATATTGAAAATGATGGGTAGAAATATTAGAAAGAAAATCTTTTCTGAAAAGAGATATAATTAAATGAGCCTCAGACCTATCATTGAAAATCAAGATTCTATTTCAATTACTACTTGGCTCTGGTAGGGAAAAGTCTGAACCATTCATTCAAAATAGAGTGACTTTATTTTCTTTTTTTTTTTATCCTCACCCGAGGACATTTTTCCATTTTTTGTTCAGGTAGAGTGGGAGGGAGAAAGAGGAACAGAGAGAGAGAGAGAAACATCGATGTGAAAGGAACACATCGAGTGGCTGCCACCCGCACAACCGACCAGGGCCGGGGACAAACTGCAACCGAGGTACGCGCCCTTAGCAGGAACTGAACCCAGGTCTCCCAGGACCGCAGGTCGATGCTCTAACCGCTGAGCCAAACCGGCCAGGGTGTGACTTTATTTTCCATTTCACACATAGCTGTCTAACCTTTTTTGAGAATGAAAAATTATTAGCTACTATTTGTGATTCAAGTTCTAGCACAGGTTATCCCTAAATGAACACTCAACTAGAGTACTGGCACAAGTGGTCTTCAGAATTTACTCCGTGTGGACACGGACACCTTGGTCCTTCTGGTGACTAGTTTCTTGGATGGGAATTCAAGACAGACTATCACAGAACAAACTCCAAGTTACAGTACATTGTGTTAAAGTAAGGCTCCAGTGTATTTTGGAAATGTAATAATAAGCTGCAGTTTTTTGTTTTTTTTTTCATGTTTACTGAAAGAAAACAATCATAGAAATTCTTTCTACCTTGGTCCACTGGATACACATCTCCCCAGAAAACATATCTGTTACAGACACTATTGATAACTTAACTTTCACTTTAAGCAATTATTTGGTAGTATCACTTCTTTATTTTATGGCTTTTAAAATACTAAGTTCTTAAATATTTGAAAAGTGTTTACTATTTTCTGATAGTTCACACACACACGAAGATGTGAAAATCAGTTTGGAAAATTAAAAAAACTTACAAAATCAGTTTTTTTTAAAGGTTATTCAATAACAGAAATTAAAGGTACAGAAGTGAAACAAACAAAAACTCATTTAAAAATCCCATACATGATCCCTTTCACAAAATGAATCTATAATCTTCTTTGTCAGGAGTGGGGGGAAAAGAATACAAAAAAGCTCCTCTTAAGTTTGGATACATTAGCAACATAAGTTTGTTATTTTTTTCCCATTTTCAAAATAAACCTTCAAATAATCCATTTTTTTAAGTCTAGAGTTTAAAAAAAACAATAAATGTGATATTAAAATTCTTTCTTAAAGTATCTTGACCAACTCACTGTATAGGCTTAAATTAAAATGAGCATTTGTTTAAAGACTTATGTATATGAAAAATGTACATTTCCAAATAAAAAAGTTAACTATATACATTTAATAACGTTACATACAATTAATATAAAGGCTATATAAGGCTTTAGGAAGCTCAAAGTCTAAGCAAGTTTTAGCAGGTAAATCAGTTCATATAACATTATAATTCTAATGATCAATTATCTAACCACTAAGCCACAAAACCTTATTTATGATAGGAAAAGAATCTAGTGTATTTACTTTGAATACAGAACCACAGTTCTGTTCCCTAAGCTGAAAAACGTTGGGCAAATTAATTATATATATAAATATATAAAACTAATATGTAGTTTGTTAAACCATATATTAAACTACATGGTTTAAAAGTATTGATTGAGGTACAAGAGATTTTTGACGGATTTTCCAAATTTATAGAATTAGGGAGACCTAGATTATAGTATATATCAAAGGTCATAGATTAGTTATTTGCTATTTTTTGATTCTTTAATGAGAAATCATACCAAATGATCTATAATCTCTTGTAGCTCTAAACTTTTGATTGTATTGTTTTGCTTTTAAATAATTAAGACTTTTTACACCCCTCTCCTGGCTTTTAGTCCCCCACAATCAGTTATTAGTGGGAAACAAATGCCACATATTTATCAACTGATTCCTAACCCCTGTGCCCTCTCCTCTCTCCAGAGCCCACAGTGCCCAGCACATGGTAAGTGCTCAATGTTTACTGGATATTCTTGAATGAATAGCAAAATATTAAGGATAAATCAATAATTAGAGACAATATGAAAGTGATAATAGTCGCTATTATAAAACCCCCAAACAATAATTCAGAAGTTTCTAGTCTCTTTTTAGATTTACTTTGGTTTGGCTTTGTAAATAACAGCAAGAGAAAATATGGACAAGAAAACAAGGTTAAATCATTGTAAGGTAAACTATAAGTAAGGTTATTAAGTAAACTTAAATAAAAAATTTGTTTCTATCAACATATTGAAGAAATTAATTTTATTTACACTACTAGTAGATCCCAGCTACTCCAGTTACTTTGAGATATAATCATCTTATCAACAACAGAAAAAATATCTTCCAGTATTTCAGTTTTAACTATTGTAACCAAATTGCTTACTTATACTATAGAGTAAGAAGCAATTAATGAATTTTTTTGGAAATAAAAAATATGTATATACATTACCCTGATGCCTAGGCTAAAATATATCTAACAACAAATTTTCTTGATTTCTATTAGTCATAAAAATAAAGGAAAAATATATTGCAAATATTTCTTTGTAGATAATTTCAATTAGAAAACAATAGTTTAATGAAAACAATACAGAGGTTCATGTGAATTGACAGGAGGCAAGAGAAGTAGTCAAAACTTGATAGATAACATGTCAAATAGAACTAAAGAACATCTGCCTCAATGATACCTCGGTAATTAAATTTTTACACATCTCAATTTAATCTCACATTCAAGGAAAATACAAGTCAGTAGGTTATGACGCTAAGTCATAGTTAAGAACCCCTTCTTTTAGCTTGTAAGATGTAGCCTTTTGATTTGATAATTCCTCTACTTTTAACAATGACTGAATATCGCAGTAGCCACAGTGGCACCCACTCGTGCGCTTGAATGTCAGGGATGCTTTCCCGAAGAGCTTCTTGGAAACTTGCTTCAGAAAGCAGCTCTTAAAACAAACAACAACAAATAAAAACCCAGAGTTAAATGTGAAAACAAAGGGACTTTACTATGTAAGTAAGCATTTAAATATAACAAAAGATACACTTCAAAATTGAATATAAGATAGGCTTATCCTTAATGGATACTGTGAACCAGAATGTCAGAAGGTCCAAGGCAGTTCTGCAGAAAGTATTTACACCTGTAACCCCAGCCTATTTAATCCATAACTTCTAGTGAATGGAGCCTGAATATTTGTATTTTTTCTGAAGATCTCTAGGTGATACTAATGTATTGCTAAGGAAAATACAGAAAAGTTGAAAGAAGGGAAAAAAATGTTACCCATTATCCTCTCAATCATTTCCATTGTCATGTACTTTTTTCCAACTTTTTTCTAAACCTATCTTAATATCTTAAAAACTAGAAATCATACTGTAGTTACAGCCTAATTTACTTATTTTTCCAGTTATGTTACGACTATTCCCCATGTAACTAAATATTCCATGAAAGCATTATTTTAAATAATTTTCCCAATATTACATTATACAAATATCAAAATTTATATACTTCTTTATTGTTGGCCAAAAATTGTTTTATTTTTTCCCCTCAAATATTTTCCTAATAAAAATAATGAGCATCTGCCCAGCCGGTGTGGCTCAGTGGTTGAGCGTCGACCCATGCACCAAGAGGTCGCAGGTTCGATTCCTGGTCAGGGCACATGCCCAGGTTGTGGGCCAAATCCCCAGTGGGGACATGCAGGAGGCGGCCAATTGATGTTCTCTCTCATTGATGTTTCTATGTCTCTCTCTCTCCCTTTAAAACAATAATAATAATAATAATGAACATCCTTAAAATGCACGCCTGGCTATGGAATGACAAGGTCAAAGTACAAGTCCATTTTGAAGACTAGATATATAACACATTGCCAGCTGCTTTCCAGAAAGACCATCTTTTACACTTCCAGCAGCCATTGATGATGTTAGTGCCAATCTTACCCTATCCCCAGGAGCACCAGCAATCATTTAAAGAATCTTTGCCAATGGTTATCTTTTAATTTGCATCTCTTTGATGAAATCATTACTTTCTATTCCACATTCGTGTCCAAGCCCTCAACTACTACTCTGATGTACCACCCCCCTCCGCCCTTCCTCTTCTCCAGGGACACTGGCTTCACAGCTGTAACCGGGAATCCTCAAGCACATGTTTGCACCAGCTGCTCCCTCTTTCATGAACACTCTTTTCCCAGATACCACATGGCTTTCTCCCTTCTTGCAGGTCTCTGATGAACATAACCTTATCAGGGAGGCCTCCCTGACCACCCTATATAAAACAATAATCCCTAACCTGGTTATTCTTCTCCCTCAACCAACTTTTCTCCATAGCATAATATCACCATTTATCACATTTAACATTTATATTATTGTCTCCTCCCATCAGAAAATAAATTCCGTGAGGGTTGGAATTTGTCTGACTTGGTTCTATATCTCTAGATACAGATATAGATATAGACACAGATATCTCTAGATATAGATATGCCTGGAACAGAGTAGGTGTCTACTGAATAAATCAAACAATATAGAAAGATTCCACTGGGGTCAGAACCAACCATACAGCTAGATATTAAGTGACCATCTATATACAGTGTGATTTGGGAGCACTAAAGGACCTGTTTGCCCCAAATGAACTGCTGTGATATTTGAATAGCACCAACAGTCAACTACCAGTAAATGTTACTTATTATTACGTGCCAGGCACTTTTCTGAGTACTTTACGTGTATTAACGCATTGAATCCACATGTTAATTAACCCTATGAGATAGGTAATGTCATCCCCCTTGACGAGGGGACACCAAAGCAGACAGGTTAGATAACATGCCCAAGATCACACAGCTAGTAAATGAGTTTTCATAAAGAGAATGCAAATGTCTTTTTAGGAAAAGCAACATTAACATGGATTTGTTTATCAGATAGTCTATCAGAGAAGAGAATTATCTTGAGGGACGAAGGCATAATACAGATTAGATTTTATGGGAGTGGGGTGAGGGGTAGCAAAAACAGTTTCACAATTTTATCCTGACGTAGTTAAACTGTTACCACAACTTCTAGAACAAAGAGTAATGGAAAATAAATACTTCCTGAAGAATAAGGGTAGTTTAGAACAGAGGTAGGCTTTTAGGGGACTTATAAACAAAATTCTATTTTAGATGACAAGCACAGTTAAATGTTTTACAACTTGGTTACTGAAAAAAAAAAAAAATTTGACACTGTGGACAAAAACTAAAAGCAACCTCACAGAAAGAGATGAAGGAATTAAGAAGTACAAATTGGTTGTTAGACTGATGAACCTCAAAGGGAAGGAGGGAGGGCGGGATGAGAGAAACCAAAAATTTCTATGCATATATGCATAACCAATGGATACAGACAATAGTGTGGGGAAGGCAGGGGGGGACAGGACTGGGGAGGAGGGGGGCAATGGGGAAAAAAGGGGGAACATCTGTATTCAACAATAAAGATGAGTTAAAAAAATAAAATAAAATAAAAGCAACCTCACAGGGCGAGCTGATCATAAATTCCTAACTGGGCAGGTCATGGTGAGTAGTCATGTCTCAGGCATGTAATTTCTTTAGTGAAAGGTTTCTCTTAGCCTTAAGCAAGCTCTGTTCATTGTATTTGTGCAACTAGGTAAGGCATTTTTGAAATGCCTTTTTCAGATCCTTGGAAGCCTAACCACCCTCAACAACATAATCTTGTCAACTATCTTATACTCCACTCCCCACCTTGCTTTCTCCCACCTTCCTGTATTCTTTCTTATGTTCCCTCCTTAATTCCAAATGTATAAATAAGAGAAGCTGCAAACTATTGTTCCCTGGAGCATCTGAGATCTTGCTTCCTGGCATTGTCTTCAATTTGGCTCAAATAAACTTGTAAAAATTCTCTACAGGTTTGGACATTCTTAGGTCAACAACATAAAATCAAAGAACTATGCTATTCATTAACTACATACTTTTAAATTTATTTATTTAATAATCCTCACGCAAGGATATGTTATTAGAGAGAAAGAGAGGGAGAAAGGGAGGAAGGGGGAGAGGGGGGAGAAATATCAACTGGCTGACTCCCATACACACCCTGAATGGGAATCAAACCCGCAACCTAAGCATGTACCTTGACCAGGAATTGAACTCACAACCTTTTGGTGTACAGGATGCTTCAATCAACTGAGCTACCTGGCCAGGGCTTAACTACACACTTTTGATTCAACTATGTTAACTCCTTAGTATCAGTAAACACAACAAATCTTTTAAGAGGAGAATTGCTTAATTTACAGACAAAAGTGTATGAAGATTCATTAATGGCATATGCAGGATCAGCCTCTAAATTCTAATCAAAGAGTTTAGAATTAAAATTAAAAAGACATCCAATTGTCAAATTATGTCAGTAAAACAAAAGCATACAAAAAAAGGATGAAATTTCTCTTCTCATATATATATATGCACTGTATTTTGCTATAACAATGATGTTATCAGAGCACATAATCCACATGCCAACATTTAAATAATGTGGAAACAAAATACTAGACACCTTAGTCTTTTCCTATTTCCTTTCCTACTAAAAAAATAATAGTTTTTTTTTTCCAAGTGGAGCCAGGTCGGGTTACTGGCTCATCCATCAGCTCCTGGTAATAGCTGCTATTAGTAATTACTTGTTGGAAGAACCCCCAACCCAAAGTAAATAGGTAAATTGATATTATATTTCCATCATATGGAAAGTTAAAACTTAAATGGTTTATATTACAGAATGAATCAGCAATAGCAGTTCTTTGTTAGATTTTCACTAAAATGACTTTAAAAAAATGAATCCATATGCTATGCTGTATTATCTTTCTGATTTGAAACATTTTAAACCAGAGAGATAGTATAGCATAGTGGGGAAAGGCTCCAAACTCAGCCAGGACCAAGGTCCAAGTTCAAACTTTGCCCTATGCCAGTGAAGTGACCTTGGCTCAGTTCTTAAACTCTGAGGCGCTAGTTCCTCATGAACAGAATGCCTGTATATTTATCACTGTACACAATTAGAAATTCAATTTTAACAAGTAGCTTCTCGTAAGATAAAAGCCTATGATCAAAGTCTACAAACGAAAATCTATCTTACCTTTTGGATCATTATGAGTCAATAGCTGTATGTCAAATTGTTTAGCAAATGCAGTCAAATCGGGTGGCATCACACAGCAGGAGGCAAGATTAACTTGGTTACTATTTGGTTTTACCTAGAAGTGAAAAAAAATACTCATGATATCGTCACTAAATTAAGTACTACTAAAAGTAGACAGTAATACAAGGACTCGATTTTAGAAAATACGAAATATCACATTCTATAGAACTTAAGTTTATAAAATACTTTTACATGAATATATTTATTAATATATGTTTTTCTAACTCACGTTAGTAGTAACAGGGAAAGGAAAAATAGCTGGGGCGGTGGGAGGGAAAGAGCCAATATAGTATTATACTATTAAAAAATCTCCTGCTAGAACCTGCAATCTAATACAACTGCCTCAGATACAAACTTGACTCTGAGTGTGATGGTTCCAACTACATAGGCAATATGTCTTAAAGATAGAGGACCAAATACAAATAAGTACATTTAATGTTAAAGTATAAAATATGATTATTAATTAGACACATTCTGAAAAAGAGAAGAATTAGATTCATTTCTAATAGCTCCTCTGGTTAATTTATAGATATATTCTGGATCACCAAAGTCTCTACATCAAGATCTTGGCCACATTCTAGCTACCACCAAGTCAAAGGGAGAAGGGACAATACTTTCTCTAGGGTCTTCCTGTCCGTAAGAAATTGAAAGCTCTGAAAAGGATGAGGCTGGGGATGAAGTACAAGGAATAGAGATACAGAGAATAAAGGTAAAATATTAGTAAGCAAATTCCCTAATAATTTGTATATTATTAGTCCACATAGTGGTGGGGATTAATTTATGATGCTCAGTCTATTATCAAGTGTATGAACTAGGTCTTATATATTTTTAAATAACAGTCAGCAACATATTTATTATATACAATATCCTCTTATTTAGGAAATTAGAAACATGGTCTATCAATACCTAATGAAGTATGTTTCCTTCAGTTTCACATAAGTAAAACTGAAGGAAACAGACTTAATTCACCTGGCTATGAATTCTTCAATACACATTTTCTAGTGTTTTTGTCACTCATTTTAAATGAGATTAATATTAAGTTCAATTAGACATCTTTTTGAGGGGGGGAAACTCTAATGCTGTTTATAAAGCTATCTTCAAAACCTCTACTTTTGGATCATCCACCCCACAGTGAGTGTCCACTATGTGCAGGATGCCCAACAGTATACAGCAGCAACTGTGAGAGACAGCCCCCCGCCCCACCCCCCACTCCCACCCAGAGTGCTCATGATCTAGCTGTCCTTTACCTGGGCCCACTGATACAGCTGTTCCAACTGTGTTTTGTCCAGATCAGAGGTGCCTATAGCAACAATCTTTTTACTCTGAACCAAGTTTTCTAATTCCTCCCAGTAAGGCTGCAAATGCTGCAGGGAAAGATTAACTCCATCTTCAGTAGGAGGTGAAGCAATGATCACAGAATCCAGCTGTGCAACTCCAAGGACTGAACAGGCTGATGTGAAGGAAAACACAAAGAGGATCAATGTTTGTTACATAATAAAAACAAGTATTTCTAATGCCCTTCAACCATCCCACTGAATTCTGTCCATATATTCACTAGTTTTCTATAGAACAGATTACTTGACTCAGTTTCATAATTTATGCTGAAAATATTTCCATCTTTTAAAAAGGTTTAAGTGTCGCCCTGGCCGGTTTGGCTCAGCGGTTAGAGCGTTGGCCTGTGGTCCAGAGAGACCCGAGTTCGGTTCCCGCTAAGGGCACGTACTTCGGTTGCAGTTTGTCCCCGGCCCTGGTTGGTCGTGCGGGTGGCAGCCACTCGGTGTGTCCCTTCACGTCGATGTTTCTCTCTCTCTCTCCCTTCCTCTCTCTCCCTCCCACTCTATCTGTACAAAAAATGGAAAAATATCCTCGGGTGAGGATAAAAAAAAAAAAAAGGTTTAAGTGTCTAGCCCTGGCCAGGTGGCTCAGTTGGCTGGAGCATCATCCCATACACCAAGTTTGATTCCCGGTCTCGGCACAAACCTAGGTTGCAGGTTCAATCCCTGATTGGGGTGCATATGAGAGGCAACCAATTGATGTTTCTCTCTCACACCTATGTTTCTTTTTCTCTCTCCCTTCCTCTTCCTCTAAAAATCAATAAAAACATATCCTCAGGTAAGGATTTTTTTAAAAAAGGGTAAATGTTCATTCATCTACTTGGTCTGTGTGGTAGATAAGTGGGTTTCTTTGACCTGCCTCTTCTTAGGAACCCACAGATACTTTAGGCTCCTCTTTTTGGGGGAAGAGGCCTTCTTGTTTCCTAGGTCCCAGGATTTTTTGGTGGCTTCATTAATTCATAACATTTTCTTTAGTTCTACTAGTATCTCATATAGCTGATAAAAAGAATTCTGACCTAATAGCCTGCAATTGGTAGCCACAGCAAAAAATAAGCCCGAAACTCTGAAAAACTGAATGTATGGTCTTAATCTATATTTATAGAGGTAGATCATTTCTTAGCTTCTATAAAAATAATTTGAGTTTACTTTTAATACTTATTGTTCACTCCAAAGTTATATTAAAGAACTATTTAAGTGTTCCACATACATAAATACTGGAAAAATGTTTTAAAAGAAAAAAATACTGAATAACTATAATAATACCATCATTCCCTAAACCAAGTACTGAAAATAGATAAAAATGCTTGGCTTGTTTGTTGTTGTTGTTGTTTTGATATTTCATCTATGGTATTAAAAGGGCTAAGGATATGATTAAAGAGAATTTCTATCTCCAAAGGCATAATTAACATTTAATTATGTTACATCTTTTATATGCATCTTATATACCAAAATATGATGCTATATAAGTTAATATGATTCTACAGAAGCCTTAGGAAATTAGGCTAGAACTTTAATATATTTCTTTTTTTTTTTTCCTCACTGGAGGACATTTTTCCATTTTTTGTACAGATAGAATGGGAGGGAGAGAGAGAGAGAAAGAGAGAGAGAGAGAGAGAGAGAGAGAGAGAAACATCGACGTGAAAAGCACACATCGAGTGGCTGCCACCCGCACGACCAACCAGGGCCGGGAACAAACTGCAACCGAAGTACATGCCCTTAGCGGGACCTGAACCTGGGTCTCTCTGGACCGCAGGCCGATGCTCTAACCGCTGAGCCAAACCGGCCAGGGCTAGGCTAGAACTTTAAAAGGCAAAATGGGAATGAGTTCATTTTCTTTTTTATGTGGACCTGAACATAAGAAATAATACACCTATGCTAATTTAAAATCCACTATAAAGATAAAAAGTTAATACTTTGCTTACCCATGTCAACTGCATTTCTAGTTGAAGAAGAGTTTGATCCTACAATGAATAGTTTTGCTGGGTAACAAAGAAAACAAAACTGATTACTACATTTGGGTAACATTCTACTATATAGTATTGATACTGCTAATAATACTAAGATGACATAATCCTGAATAAATTATTTTTCCTTTCCTAGTAACATAATTTTATAGTTTTCATTTTAAGACATAAAAGTATATTTTCATTGTAATTTTAAAATTACATGCTAGTTGCCAACAAAAATATTGGTTTGTCAAAATAAAAAAGCAAATATTAATTATCCATAAATTAGAAGGCAGGTCAAATAAATATAGAAACTTATTACTCAAAATGTACATTTTATGAATTAAATATAATGGAGCATATTACTACTTTCTCCAATAAACTAAAATCTATATATAGACTAAAATGAAATTGCTTGTAATGTGATGAAAACTGAAAACAACAAACTAACTGCTCCCTCCCACCCCCCATATCCCACCTTCATAATACAATCATTTTTAAAACATTTTAGACATTACCTTCTAGTTCTTGGTCAAATGAAGCAGGGCATAAGATTGTTTCTACTTGGTTTACCTTTATGTAATATTTTTTTAAATCTCTATGCAGTAGTTATCTTAATTTTTTTATCGTAATAGTAATGTATTCACTCTAGTGTGAGGAAAACTTACAAATGAGTAGAAAGACTTAAAAAAAAAAATGCCAATAGTCTCACCACCAAAAGCCATTACTGTTAGATTTCTCTGTACTCTGTACTTTTAATGAATAATTTTACATACTCGTTTATATTTATTGGATTAATTGAGGTGACATTGGTTAATAAAATTATATAGGTTTCAGGTGTACGCTTCTATAATATATCATCTGTATATTGTATTGTGTGTTCACCACCCCAAGTCAAGTCTCCTTCCATCACCACTTATCCCTACTATACCCATACTCATTTTTAATGATTGAACATTATTCTATAATTTTGATAGGGTATAATTTACTAAATGATTTCATGCTTTTTAAACATTTAGGTTAGTTCCAGGTTTTTGTTATCATATATAATGCCAACATAAACATCTTGGAAACTTTTGTTCAACATTTATGCTGAAGCATTTCCCAAGGATAAATGATCAGCAATGAGATTATAAGTCAAAGGATGTGATCTTTTTTGTGAGTATTGTTCTATTTTATTTACCTCCTAAATTTTATCAGACCACTAAAAGTTAAGAGTTGTTCTAACAACACAGAATGCTATTAAAAATGTTATTAAAATATATATATATTTGTTAATTTAGTAGGTATAATATATACCTACCCATTAATTGGCATTTCCTTCTTCAACTTCAACCAGGAAAGTTGAGTAGTTTTCTAAATTTATAAAATTATGGCTTTGGCTTGATTTTAACTCAACTTGACATGTCTATATTTACTGTATATAAATTCACTGTTCAAAAATCTAAATTTACTCAAAATGGAGTAGTAGGAGAGAAGAAAGAGAGAAAAATCCCAAAGGGGAAAGGATAGAAAACGGCTAATGAAATACCCTATATAAAGTGTCTGGCATCCAACATATACAACAAATTTTCCTTGTACATTTATTTCTCCTTTCTTTTCTACTGCTAGATAATCTTCCTAAAACACTGCTTTCCTCATGTTACTTCTCTATTTAAAAGCCAGCTCAGTTCCTCTACCAGGCAAGTCAATCTTCACCACTTTGGCCCAACCTTAGCTCCCATAATTATACTATGAAAGCCCTCCCCACCACAAGCCTTCTGGCTATGAATGTGTGCTACCTGAAATGACCTCCTCTGAAAGAAGAGGCATTTTTAGAGAAGTAGAGAGAGGAAAGCTGTTCATGTGGGGAGAAGTATGATACTTATCAAGCCGTCTAGGAACTGAGGACAACTTGTTAGAACTCCAAGATGAATCTAAACCATAATGAACTACAATCAACGACAGAGAAAATGTTCTTTTACTTCTTTTACAACACAAACAGCAATGTGAAATTAATAGAAATAAATGGATTTTGAAGTCAGGCATCCTTGGCTGGATTCCTGGTTCAACCACTTACTGGCTGTATGACAACTTTCAAGTTATTTAATGTCACCTGTGCAATGGGGATAATGGACCTACCTTGTAGAACTGTTTTGAGAATTATAAGAAATATAATCAAAAAGGATTTAAGTACAGTGCCTGGTACCAAGTAAAACTTCACAATGGTAGTTATTACAGTCAAAAGCCAATGCCCTATCTCATCTTATACATCCATCTCCCACAAAAATAATAACCACAACACAAATAATAAGTAATAGCTACTTGGCACTTAACTTTGTGCCAAGCGTTGTGGTTGAGCGCTTCTTTTGTAATTTTACATAACTTACAAATAAGCCTGTGAAACAGATGAATCTCCATTTTATAGATGAAGAAACTGAGGCTCAGAGAGATTAAATTACTTGTTAGCCCAAGATTATTCCAGTCAGAAATCTGCATGTCCAGGAATTTCAATCTAGTGAAGTTCAAGCTTTTCATCACTAAGCTATGCTGACTATAAACTGAGTTCAAGAACAGTGCCCCTTTTCAGTTTTTCATTCCTTGAGCTTAGCATGGTCTCTGGAAAGTAATCACTTGATACACTTGTTGAATTGGTATAACATGTATTTTATTTCTCTTCATGCAACTTGTTGCCCAGATTTCTTTCTATACTTCCAGGCCACCTCAGCCATTGTTTGGCAGTGCGCCCCCAGGAAGAGAGGGCTTATGTCTGCTTTGGGTAGACAATGTTCTTAAGACTTCCCTTTATTCTTTCCATTTCCTCCAGCTTAATCTTCTCATTGTTCTCAAGTCCAAAATATAAATAAAAGCGAAGAACAGTAAAGTTCTATTGCAACTCCACTGAGATAGCCAACACTGACCCTCTTTAACACCCTCTAAGAGTTGACATTAGAATGTATATGCCCCACTCTTAGTGACTGTCACGCATTACCAGAAGCAAAGAAAGGCTTATTCCCATGCCCGATAAAACCTCACTATCACTTCCACTATATAACAATGAATTGGAAAGGCTAGACTTTACCAGAAACTTTCATTTCTTCTCTTTCATCAGGATTTATCTTTTCTACTGCATGAGATACAGTACATTCCAAGACATCTGGCAACTCCTATAATAAACACATGATGTTTACAATAAATATAAAATGTTTCAGATTAGCTATATATTTTCTACTGTCCATAATGCCCTTTAACAGCAGAGAACCCCAAAGATAACAGGGTTCTTTACCTGGAGTCTGAATGGGCTTCATAAGGTTTGTAAAGCTCTGAAATACAGGTAAAACACTTTGTGCATGTGTGTCCCTTTTCTGAGAAAAGGTATCTCATTTTGAACAGGTACTCAGATTAAAAAAATAAATAAATGGGGGGCAGGAGGCCTCTAAGGACTTAGAAACACTAGAACAGTGCATATTTTTACTTAGAAAAGAAATCAATGAAAAATAATAATATCCATTTTGGATAATGACATGTTAAAAACTTTCTACATTAATCACAAACATTTTAAACCATTTTGTTTTTCTAAGTGCAATAAAAAAAACTAAAAGTCATTCCAATGCATAATGAATAATCTACGAGGAAAATGATAAAATGTTAGCACATATAATTAACTCACATTTACAAGATTAAAATAAACAGTGAGGCCTTGCTCACAATTCTTGAGCGTATTACAATGCCTGGCAGAGTAAGTGTTCACTAGTCATGCATAAATAGAGTAAATGGTCATTTCAGAGAAACAGAGACTTTAATCAACACATATCTAGCAGCTAACGAGTTATAAAACGTGCAGTATGCCCATGGGAACAAGTATGTCCAGCACACAACTTCTTCCATTCTTCTAAAGTAGTCTATGTAATTTGTTATATACCTTTGGCTGAGTTGGATCCCAAAGAGTGGTTTACAGACCGGTGTTCTGTATATTAACATTTATGATAATAGTCATACATTGACATTTAGTGAAACACAGTTCCTTATTGTCTCAGCAGAAACTGACATTTAAAAAAATTATTTCTAGTACTGTATTATTGGGGTGGATAGTCTACCAAAGCAATCTACCAACTAAAACTGTTTAATAATAGTCATTCCTTTATCAGGCCAAATACAAATTGGAACAAAATACATTATGAGGAAACTCTGATGGGAATTAAGTATGGAGAATCCTAGTATTTTGTCTAGTTGAAGAGTTAACTACAGAGCCTACATTTTCTGTTTCATTATTAAGCCTACTAAGTCAGACTGCCATCTCAGCATATCAGCCACAGGACATTTTATGCTAATTGTCTATTTGACTTTCCTATCAAAACTGAGGAAATTAATTTCCTGCTTACTGAAGTTCACCTCCCTTTTGGACTACATGATTTCTTGACCCACATTTTACTCACCCTGACCAAATCAGGGCTGATTTGGGAACTCCACTCATTCAAGGTCTTTTGGATACAATCTCGAAGCTGCAAAAGGAATGCATTTTGAAACTGTTAATCAGACTCTATATACTTTTCTATATGTATATGATAAAAATGTATTAGTTTGATAAGTAGGAAAAATAAGTCAATAGAAAATATAATACAAACCAAAAGTTTAGTTCTACAAGGTTGTTTTAACAAAGATAAATTTGTATCTATTTTTATCCTACTCTTAATTCTCAAATATTGATGACCTAAAACAGTAATCTAATTATTTAAAAAGTGTTTTGGTATCAATAAAATTTAGAGACATAAAAACATCCATAGCCCTGGCCGGTTTGGCTCAGGATTTAGAACGTCCGCCTGTGGACCAGAGAGGCCAAGGTTCGGTTTCCGCTAAGGGCATGTCCCTCAGTTGCAGTTTGTCCTCGCTCGTGTGGGTGGCAACCACTTGATGTGTCTCTCTCACTTCCATGTCTCTCTCTTCCTCCCTCTCGCTCTCCTGCTCTATCTGAAGATGAATGCAAAAATGTCCTCGGGTGAGGATTAAAAAAGAGAAAATCCATAAACAACAAAAAAGGCTCTAGCTAGTTTGGATCACTAGTTAGAGCGTCAGGCTTGAGGACTAAAATGTCTTGGGTTTAATTCCCAGTCAGGGGCACGTACCTTGGTTGTGAGTTCAATCCCCAGCCCTGGCTGGAATCCTGCGGGAGGCAACCAATCCAAATGTCTCTCTTACATCAATGTTTTTCTCTCCCTCCCTCCCACTCTATCTAAAAAAGATCAATGGAAAAATATCCTCGGGTGAGAATTAAAAATACAAAAAACCCAACAGTGAAGTTTATAGCCCTAGCCAGTGTGGCTCAATTGGTAGGAGTGTCCTTCCACACACCAAAAGGTCATGGGTTTGATCCCTGGGCCTGGTTGGGGCATGTATGGGAGGCAAGGAATCAATTTTTCTCTCACATGGATGTTTCTCCTTTTCCCTCCCTCCTCTATAAAACTCAATGATAGCCCTGGCCGGTTTGGCTCAGCGGTTGGAGCGTCGGCCTGCGGTACAGAGAGACCCGGGTTCGGTTCCCGCTAAGGGCACGTACCTCGGTTGCAGTTTGTCCCCGGCCCTGGCTGGTCGTGCGGGTGGCAACCACTCGATGTGTCCCTTCACATCGATGTTTCTCTCTCTCTCTCTTCCTCTTCTCCCTCCCGCTCTGTCTGAACAAAAAAAAAAAATGCAAAAAAAACCCCACAAAAAAACAAAAAAAAAACCCTCAATGATAATATCCTTAGGTGAGAATTTAAAAAAAGAATAAAGTTTATAGTGGAGAAACATGGGCTCAAGCCCAGGTAGCCTGACTAGAATTAATATTAACCACTATGTTATATTCCTCAAAGACAAACGATTCTCTAAATGTGGCCAGAGGAACTCCTACATCAGATTCACCTGTGGCTTTTACTAAAAATTCAAATTCCTGAGCCCCATAGTAGACCTGCTTAATCACTCTATAAGGGCAGAACTTATATTTAAAAAGCATCCCAAGCAATCGATATGTACTCTAAAGTCTGAGCACCACCATAGTCATATCTTACAGAGTTCCATGTGACTGTCAGTCCATGTCATTTCCTAACTCTTAGGTACAAGAGTTCCAATCTGTCTGCAATGTTTTCTTATACAAACAATTAAAACTGTTACACTAACATTGTAGTATGTTATAAATTCACTCAAGAGTTTATATTCTTTTTTTTTAAATCTTCACTCGAGGACATTTTCTTGCATTTATCTTCAGAAACAGCAGGAGGGAGAAAGGGAGGAAGAGAAAGAGAGAAACATCATATGAGAGAGACACATCGACTGGTTGCCACCCACACAACCCCAACCAGGGCTGGGGACAAACTGTAACCGGGGTATGTGCCCTTAGCGGGAACCGAACCCAGGGCTCTCTGGACTGCGGGCTGACGCTCTAACTGCTGAGCCAAACTGGCCAGGGTGAGTTTATATTCTTTTAATCCTCACTCGAGAACTTTTTTCCATTTTTTGTTCAGATAGAGTGGGAGGGAGAGAGAGGAAAAGAGAGAGAGAAACATTGATGTGAAAGGGATACATCGAGTGGCTGCCTCACACACGACCTAACCAGGGCCGGGGACAAACTGCAACTGAGGTACGTGCTCTTAGCGGGAACCAAACCTGGGTCTCTCTGGACCACAGGCTGATGCTCTAACTGCTGAGCCAAACCGGCCAGGGCGAGTTTATATTCTTTTTTTTTTTTTATCCTCACCCAAGGACATTTTTCCATTTTTTGTACAGATAGAGTGGAAGGGAGAGAGAGGAAGAGATAGAGAGAGAGAAACATCGATGTGATAAGGGACACATCGAGTGGCTGCCACCGCATGACCAACCAGGGTCGGGGACAAACTGCAACCAAGGTACGTGCCCTTAGCGGGAACCGAACCCAGGTCTCTCCGGACCGCAGGCTGATGCTCTAACCGCTGAGCCAAACCAGCCAGGGCTATATTCTTTTATGTCAGTATATTTCAAACTTATCTGATAGTGGTCCAAAGCAATACATACATTTACATAGTGAGGACCTCCATACATATAATAGAACATTTTCAAGACAATATTTATGTTCTCTATATACCAGGCACACTCTGACGGCTTCTATGAATTAGAAAAAAATATGCTGCTACATAACTCACTAAATTGATTTCTGACTACTAACGGGTAACACTAGCAGTTTGAGCCAAACCGGCCAGGGCAACACTAGCAGTTTGAAATCACTGCCTTATAAATATCCAATGGCAAAGTGTTTGCATTCTGTGGACAATCAATGAAAAAATAAATGTGTAACTAGAAGCAAATCCCTGAATTGCAAAAGCACTTTCCTAATAGCAATAACAGAGACTAAACTTCTGAACTATCTGATCTATTGCTGCTTATGCTAAAAACTGATATACACACTTTATTGCTTATTATCTTAGTATAGATAATTACAAAGGACAATTGGTTTACCAACTGAAGAGCTCAGAGTCACCTATGTTAAGATTTATAATCCACAACAATACAATAACCCACATGGATTCAAATTACAAAGTCTATCTTTACAGAAAGTATAATTATAATCGTACTTAAGTCAGTAGATAAAAATTAGTTAATAATCATTCCAGACAATTACAAGTCAATATTTTTTTAAAAATGAGTAAAGCTGAGGCAGCAGGATGGACTGGAAGTTAACAATTCTATCAGGAGTACTTGGGCTCAAATCATGGGAGAATTTGAACTTTTCCTTTGAAAGGATGGCTCATTTGCATACGCAAGGCTTTCCTGGTGAATGCTAATTCAGGAGGATAAATATATTTCCTGACTATTCACCCCCTTCTTCAAACAATTTCTTAATTAATCTTGGATTCTGAAAAATGTCAGAATAAATCATAGCACAATCCAATGTTACAATAATAGGAGAAATTCACTGACTATATCACAACCTAATGATTTTTATCTTTACATGTTTTTTGGGGTTTTTTTTATCCTCACCCAAAGACATTTTTGCATTTATCTTCAGACAGAGTGGGAGGGAAAAAGGGAGGGAGAGAGAGAGAAACATCGAAGTGAGACAGACACATCAAGTGGTTGCCACCCACACGACCCCAACCAGGCCCGTGACAAACTGCAACCAAGGTACATACCCTTAGCGGTAACCGAACCCAGGACTCTCTGGTCTGCAGGCCAATGCTGTAACCGCTGAGCAAAACCAGCCAGAGCACTTTCTTCATTCTTAATATATGCGTGCGTGCGCGCGCACACACACACACACACACACTATCACTGAAGATAAGTGTCATCATAATGTAGGGTATCATTAAACCTGCAGTTGTATAAGATTTTAAAAAATAGTAATGATTCAACTGGTGAACTACCCTTTTTTTTTTTTTTTGTGGTACGTGCCCCTAGCAGGAACCTAACCCAGGACTCTCTGGTCCACAGGCCAACGCTCAACTGCTGAGCCAAACTGGTCAGGGAAGTCAACTACCCTTACAACAAAGAACTGGGCTAAACAGTCCTATTATGGCCCACTTAAAAAACAAGATCTGATTTCATAAAATTCCAGTGTAACAAAACATCTGGGCAGATATCACAGAATAAAAACAAAAGCAAATATTAGCACTAGAATAGAATTTTTAGAAAATTTCATTAAACTCTCTACTCAGGGTGTAAATTTTCTCAGTAATGAGTGATTTATTCAGTTTCTTTATTCAATGAGGTTAAACTGTTTCAAGCAGCACACCCCAATTTGATGGCCCTGGTTATTACAAAGTTCTTTTTTAAGTGAAAACACAACATGCATATTTTCCCTACAATATGCTGCCATATCTCAAGTGTTCCTCAAATATTTTCTAGTTTCTTTAGTTTTTCCCTCTTATGCTACACCCAAAATAAGACACACAAACCAGAATTAGTCTTTTTTCTTTTTATCCCCACCTGAGGACACTTGTTTCCATTTTTTGTTCAGATAGAGTGGGAGGGAGAGCGAGGAAGAGAGAAAGAGAGAGAGAAACATCGATGTGAAGGGAACACATGGAGTGGTTGCCACCCGCACGACCCAACCAGGGCCGGGGACAAACTGCAACCAAGGTACGTGCCCTTAGCGGGAACCAAATCCAAGTCTCTGGACTGCAGGTCAAAGCTCTAACCGCTGAGCCAAACTGGCCAGGGCCAGAATAAGTCTTTTGAACGATGTTTATAAAACTCTGGAGTGTGACTCGTAACTGCATTAAGAAATCAGTTTTTAAAAATTAAAATAGGATAGGAAAAAATTAGAATATACAGTACATAGTAAGGGTTAATATCTTTTCATAATACCATATGTACATAAAGAACACACACACACACACACATTCTGGATTGCAAGATAAATGCATTTCTTACTGGGCTTGCAGTAAAAAGACTTTGAAAGCCACTACTCTAGAGTGTGTTGTAGTGAGATAAGAGAAAATTTCACCCAATATTATCAATATACTTGCAAAATGGTGTACTGAGCCAGCAGCACTGGAGGAATTTAAAGGTCCAGAACTAAATATACAAATATTTATCTTTGGGAG
Organism: Molossus molossus; assembly: GCF_014108415.1. Classification (NCBI taxonomy): domain Eukaryota; kingdom Metazoa; phylum Chordata; class Mammalia; order Chiroptera; family Molossidae; genus Molossus; species Molossus molossus. The sequence continues at coordinate 29,813,817 of NW_023425347.1, read as the reverse complement.
AAATAGTCGGGGAGGGGGCATTGAACAAAACAAGACATACAAACTGAGCTGTAACCAGGACACAGAATATGGTACAGGATTCTGATTCCTATTGAAGTTACAACCAAGAGGTCCCATCTCCCAATGAGCACCCACTCCCAACACCAGACCTGTGCACAAGTCCAGCACTACTGGTATATCACCAACATCTTATATAAAAGAGCAGAAACTGTCTAGGAACACAGCTGATAACATCATATAATGATATAGTTTAGGATATTTTTTTCTTTTAATCAGATGGTACTTGATTTATCTGGGTAATCACTTCATAAGTTATATAAACGTCCGATCACTATGTTGTACACCCGAAACTAATATATATTGTATGTCAACTGTTAATGAAAAATAGTTATTAAAAATATTTATCTTTCTGATTGAACCAGAAAATAAGGGAGATAAAATGCCTGTGTGGAGAGCATTTTCACATATATTTTAATTCTCACAACGACCTGCTGAAGATATCCAACTTTAAAGCTACAGGGTCAGGCAGTAACTTTCCTAAAGTCACAGAGCTCCTAAATTGAAGTGTTGTTTTATTTATTGTTATCTTTAATACTAAAATTGTCCCATAGCATCAATATGCCTCTGCAATTAATTGTGCAATCAATGATTTCCATGTGCTCAGAAATTACCAGCTATATAATGAGTATATGATTCCAAATTAATCTCTGCCTCTTCAAACTAGTGATCAGTCTTTAGGCAAACAGACTAAGATTAATGTTCAGCAAGAAAAATATATACTTTGTTTCAAAGCCGAATTTGAGTGTTTAGTCATGCGTCTCACAGCAACAGAGAAACTATTGTCAACATCCAACAGCTAAGTGGATTATTAGTAGCATTTCATCTGAATTCTCCAGAAACTAATTTCTTAAATATTTTCACCCGGACACGCCGTGGAGAAGGGAGCGGGACCGACCGATGTACTGGCCTTCTCTGACCCGAGCCAGGCAGAGGAATCCGATACGCTGGAGAGTTCGGATATCAGCCATTAGGACGAATGGAGGCATCACTCGGTGTGAAGTTGCACCTGCCAAGTTTCTTAACACGCGATGCCCCCAACAGCAGCTCTGGGTGCGAAGTCGCGCGGACAGCGGCCCAGCCTCCTCCCGCGGGCGGAGCCCAGGTGCGCGCGGGGCCCGACCACCCGCCCTGGCCTCGCGGGGCCGCCCGGCCCGGCCCGCGGCCTGGCCCCGGAGCTCCGCGTCTCTGCGGGCCACGCTCGCGCGCCCTCACCTCCTCGCTGTGTGTGGACGGGCACTTCTTGCGCAGGCGGCCCCAGTTCAGCAGGTTTCCTGTCTGCAGGTGCAGGGTGCGGGCCCGCGCCAGGAGCGCCCGGGCCGCGCGGCTGTCAGTGCCCATGGCAGCGGCCGCCGGACGGGGCCAGGCGGAGATGGGGCCGCAGGCGGGGAAGAAGGCCGCCCCTCAGACACCGTGCCGAGGCCGCAAAGCCGGGCGCGAGGCTGCCTGCCCCGCGCGGCGGGACCTCGGCCTGCGTTCGGGCCGAGGGAGGCCGGGCGGCGGCGGCGGAACGGACGCCCGGGCAGGACGCGCTGGTGGCTGCGGCTCCTGCTACTGAGGCCGCCGCAGGAGAGCTGATTCCGAACGGAGGAAGCCGTTTCCTGGAAGACAATGACTAAGCAGAAATCGCGGCGTGTTAGTGCTTCGTAACCGTTACCAGCCCCGCAGCTAAGCCAAGCGGAGAGAGGCAGGGCGGGGCGGGGCGGCGAGTGAGCCGCGGGTCGCTAGCCCGCGGGGCACTGGCCTTTGCCCTGTGGCGGGCGTGGCGCAGAGAGGCGGGCGGGCGCGCGGGGCAGGGCGGGGCGGGAGCGGCGCTCGGCAGGGCTCCCCCTGTCGGTCAGAGGACAGTTTGCAGGATAGCGCCGCCTTCGAGCGCAGCCAACTTGGCTCGCGATCTGGCCTCCCAGCCAATGGGCGGTCACGCTGGTGATTTCCTTACACACCTCTTGAAAAAAAACAACACAGCAGCAGTATCTCCCAAGGCTTTGAAATGTTAACTGGTTTTAGTTTTAAAAAACAGCTGTTAATGCACAAGCGCCCCTTCTCCTTTGCTTTGCTCCCCTCCTCAAGTTCATTTTCTTCCTCAAAGGCCTTTCCCCAAGCTGCTCGGTTTTTTGTTTTTGTTTTTATTTTTAATTTTATTTATTTTTTTATCCTCACCCGAGTATATGTTTTACATTTATCTTCAGATAGAGTGGAGGAGAGAGAGGGAGGAAGAGAAACATCATGTGAGAGAGACACATCAAGTGGTCGCCACCCACGTGACCCCAACCATGGCCTGGGACAGACTGCAACCGAGGTCCCTGCCCTTAGCGGAACCGGACCTGGAGCTGAGCCAAACTGGCCAGGGCTAAGCTGCTGGTTTTTCATGTTCACTCATTAAAGGTCTCTTGACTTAAAACCTTTTGCTGGGCAATGAATGCGTGAAGTCCAAGAATAAGAGTCTTTGCCCTTGGAAGCCTACACTGTAGTTCCGGAGACAGGCCTAAGCATATCACACGAAAAAGTAAGAACGCAGTTTCCTGATGAGTTCAGATTAAAGAGAGCACTTAAACCGATAAGACCAGGGAAAATTTTTATCATCCATTCACTTAGATTATTTATTTCTATTAAACTTCATATATGGTACACTTAGTATACACCTCAAATTGAAGATTTATTGAGCTTTCTTCAAGAAACTTCTACTTTTGTTGAAAGTAATCAGATATATTAAAAGGCAAACTGCTGTTAAAAAGAAAGATGAATTCCACTTGGTAAGAATTAGGGGAGGGGTGGAAAATAAACTCCTCCTTCTAGTAGAGCCTGATCTTGAGTATTTGTTGTCTGAATGAAGTTGAATAAGAATTCATTGAGGAGAGGGGTAATCCCAGAAGCAGGAATAAACATGAGCTATTTTAATTAATGTAAGCATTTGATTCTTTTGCTGAATTTGCTTTGGCATTTCTTGACTTTTTGTATGTTCTCTAATACCATGCAAATAATTATTGATTAAAGCTTAGAGGTTACACCTCCTCAACTATTAGACCAGCCATCTTGCTGGGACTTTATAGCATACTAGTCACTGACATAAACCTGTATGGCTTACACACCTGACTTTATTAGGCTATTTTAACTTAGGTCACTTAGTCTCTCTGTGTTTTTACTTTCTCCAGTCTGGGCAGATGATCTTTTAAACCATATGAAATTGCTGATAATTGATCATTTTTGATGTACACAAATGGCTAATTCCCAAGGTTTCACCTAATATAGTATTGACCACATTGAGTAGGTATGAGGAATTAATGAGAGAATGTATGAAAAGCCCTTAGTACAGTGCTTGGCTCATAGTAAATGCTCAGTAATTGAGAGCTCCTATTATTAATGCTTCTGCTTTCCCCACTTATAGTCCAGTTCTCACAACATTGATACATTCATGACATGAATTCACAGCACCATTGCTATTTAAAAAAATTTACATATGTAAAATCCTTTACTCTTCACAGCAATTCAGATAAAGAAATTTTCTCGAAAAGCTTACTACTATTAATAAGTGTTGGGGTCCCAATCAAAACCTAGATTATTCATCTTCAAACTCCTTACTCTTCTATACTACAATTTACTCTATGACACAAAAAGTGTATTTATTGTGGTGATTTTAATTCTTGAATATGCATGTGCATGATTTTTATACCTGTATAGCTTCTTTTTTTAAAAATTATATATTATATTTAATGATACCCTTGCCGTGGCACCATAGTTTTGGGCTAGGGAAACAATCTTCTAAATTTATTTGGTGACAAAAACAGGGTATGCAAAATCAGAAGAACTTTATTATACCATACAGTTCTTTTGAGTAATTCTTTTTTCTCCTGTCTATGGAACAGGACTAGTATTGCTGATGTTTCCATCTTTGGGAATTATGTAAAGTTTAGTTTTAGATGCTTTAACATTCTTCTGTAAATGTTTATATATAAAAAGAGTGACTAACATGGACTGTTTGTTGTTTCATTCTGCTTAGCCATTCTAGGATCTGATGCTACTGTCCATGCTCCCCTTTAAAAATCACTCTCCTCGCCTGGCTTGTAAGACACTACACTGGTTCTCTTGAAAGAGTTGTTCACAGAACACTTAAAAAATTATAATGTACTGTTGGAAGCCCAACAGGGGCTAATGAGCTGTGTTTACATTAAAGCAGATAGTTAAAAGGTAGACGAATGGATTAAAAAGCTGTGGTACATAAACACAATGGAGTATTATGCAGAAAGATCTCTTATCCTTTGAGACGACATGGAGGGTATTATCTTAAGCGAAACAAGCCAAACAGAGAAAGACAAGTATCATATGATCTCACTTATCTGTGGAATATAATGAACATAACAGTCTGAGGAATGAGGTTGTCCCAGAGACGTGGAAGTGGGGTACAGAATGACAATCCCCAGAAGAGGGGGTGGGGGAGAGATAAACCACAGAACTTATATGCATGTATGAATGAACAATGGACATGGACAACAAAGCTGGGGACAGGATGGGGAGGGGAGAGGGGGGAATCAGTGGGGGGAAAAGGAGAAACATCTGTAACAAAAATTAATTAATTAAAAAGAATAATAAAATTAAACGTTTTGTTGAAAGGAAAAAAAAGTTCTCACTGGCGGTCTAATTGTTGCAGGAAGTGTTCACATTTTCATTCATTGTTTTACTTTATATGAAATAAAAACAAATTTGAGAACAAAAATTTCTTTTACCTTATTAAGGAACCACCGGGTATATTTTATTCTTAAGGTAAAATTAATTTAAATCCTCAAATTTTGGTTTAATTCCTGAAATTAGTGTAATTGCTATGTTTGTGTTACCATATTCAGGAGCCACTAATTGGGTCATGGCCACTCTAGAAATGAAGGATTTTAAAAAATCTTCTTTAGGATTTTTCTAAAAACTCAAATTCTTTGGAAATAGTACAGTTGCTACTGTATTTGTCATAAGCTTTGGAGAACCAGAACTTGGTTTGGAATATATCATGAGCAAGTGCAGAGGAGTGGAAATAACTACAACATTCTCTGAAGACAAGAAAGGAAGGCTTCTACCTTGAGCAGGGGGTAACCCTTGAAAGTGAAGGGGATGAGGTTATAATTAATGGAGGACCATTATCATTAAGTTGAGGCTTTGGGGCTTGATTTCAGAAACCTCTTGACCTTGACTAAAGCAGAGTCTTGACCCCAAGCTAAACATAAGAAAAAAAATCTATATTTAAAAATAATATTTGTTTATTCAATTGAAAATTTCAAGCGTCCAATACTTGTCAGGTGCTGGATGAGGCACCACAAATTCTCAGTGAGCAAAGTGACACTTTATCCCTGTTCTCATAATTTATAGTTCACTGGAGGAGGCCAATTTTAATAATAAATTACAAGTAAATGTTAACTTCTATTGTGGTTGACACTATGAGAAAAGGGTACACGTCTGCAAGTGGTATGTAATGACCCAGTGCTGGGAGGCCAGTGAGAAGACTCTGGTAATCCTAGAGGGAGATGAGTGAGAACCTGGCCCCTGGTGAATGAAGGCTGTGAAGATGCATCCACACAGGGTACATGTGCCTTCATTTTGCCCTTGTTAGTAGAAAGAGAAATCGGGTTACCATGGCGGAGTTAGAACAACTGATAAGATTCACTCAGAGCAAGCAAAATAGAAAATAGGGCAAACAGAGAAAATTCAGGGAGCCAAAATGTAGCAATTAGCCTTTTAATGTTATTTTTCCATATTGGTAAGAACACAGCACAATTGATGAAATCCTCGCACACTTTGCCTGTCATTTATCAAATGCAGCTTTTAGCTGTATGTGGTGGGCTGAAGTCACTGTATGATAATTATCTATTACTTAGCAGATTGAGGATTATAGGATGTATCCAGAGGAGTGTTCTATTTGTTTATATAAACAGTATCCTGTGAGCACAAATCAAGTGCTACGTGCTTAATAAATATTTGTTGAATGACTGAATGACTGAATATTATTTCTGGTGGTTTGTGTCAGAGCTGGGATGAGTGTCTATATTGTGGTTATTCTCTGAGGTCACAATCATCCAGATTAATCTCTTTACTCATCCACTGCTAAACTATTGCTACAGCTGGAGCCTAGGGGGAGAAAGGGCCCTAAGCATCCCCTCTCCCCATCCTCCAAGCATGCCTCACTTCCCCGTCCCTTTACACTGTAGAGTCGAGTCAAAGGAGGGGAAGAGAGAATTCCCTTTCTTAGAAAGCAGGCAAAAAAAGAAAAGTAAAAGAAAGAAAGCAGGCAATATAGGCAAACTCAAGAGAGTTTTATGCCTGGTAGAAAAAGGGAAGTGAAATCAGGCATTATCATGCACAGGTCACAAAATCCCTGGAAAATAAATGGTATGCATAGCACTTACTCGGTCATTTAGGAAGTCTTATTGACTATCAAATCGTGTGTTATTTAAGGACTGTTTTAAGGAATTTAGACTGGCTGTTTAAGACAGAGCTATTCCTTACTTTTAGTACAGAAGACATACAATAATAAGGAAGGAAGGAAGGAAGGAAGGAAGGAAGGAAGGAAGGAAGGAAGGAAGGAAGGAAGGAAGGAAGGAAGGATTTCAATGACTCATCCTGGCCTGTATGGCTCAGTTGGTTGGACCATTTTCTTGGGTACCAGGAGGTCAAGGGTTCAATTCTCAGTCAGGGCACATACCTAGGTTGCCAATTCTATCCCTGCTCTGGGCATGCGTAGAAGGCAACCAGTTGATGTATCTGCCTCACCTTGTTTTTCTCTCTCCCATATTCCCTCTCTAAACATTAATTTAAAAAATATTTTAAAAAACGGTTTCAATGACTACATAAGGCTATGAAGAGAAGACTATTGTGATGAAGTGTATGGGAGAGTGGCAATCTTGATAATAATGCCTATAATCTGTTCATTGCTATGCCCAGGCATTGTGCACTTGAGTTGCACCATTAAAAATCTCAACTATTATGTTTTCTCAAATAGGGTTGAGTTACTTCTACCAAGGAAAGTGAGCAGATTTTTAATGTGGCTGTGTAGAGTTCTTTTTCAGAAGGCAGCATTTCTCTGAGTCCCTCTGGTTCTCAGATAGGCCTGGCTCACCTTCACAAAGCAGATCAGACCCATTCTCATAACACCAAAATTCTGGGCATCCGCCTCTTGAAATTCCAGTATTTCACCCTGAGTAGGGCATGGTACCCATAGACCATCCAGGTAAAGCATCCAGTCATCTTCTGGATAATCTTCCCGGGAAACCAGACTGCTGAGAAATAAATGAGTTAAATTCATAAACCTCTTAGAACAGTGCCTGGAATTTAGTAAATGCTCCACAAGTGTTATATATGCATTTATATGTGTGTGTTTGACATAGTAAATATACTGTTATTTCGTGCAATTCATTTATTTTTAAAATATGTTTAAAAATTTTTTTAGAGAGAGAGAGAAACATCAATGAGAAAGAAACATCTATTGGCTGCCTCCTGTATGCCCTCCCTCACCCTCAATGAGGAGGGCCTGCAACCTGAGCATGTACCCCAATCAGGAATCAAACCAGCTATTTCTCAATGCATGGGTCAATGCTCAACCAACTGAGCCACACTGACCAGGGCACATGTAATTTATTTTTAAATTTAATAATATATTATTACATTATTTTTCCATAACCAAAAATATAGTATATAGATGTCTATCTCATCTATATTAAAACAACCTAGTACTTTATTATATGAATATACTATAATTTATTTATTCTCTGTATTGATGGCCAGGTGGGTTGTTTTCAGGTTTTTGCTAGAATAAACAATGTGGCTGTAAATATTCTTAGTACTTGTCTCTTTGTACATGAGGTGAGGGACATATTTCTCAGATAGAACTAAATGTAAGTATCACTGTCTTGGTGTGCACATCTTCTATTTTAATAACTACCACTGAATCAATTCAATTTACACTCAGATCTAAATTGCATTTCCTCCCATAGTCACCAACACTAGGTATTATCTGTCTTTTCAGTTTTTGCCAATCTGATGAGTAGTAAGTTGTATTTCATTATTATTATTATTATTTTGCATTTTTATCTTCAGATAGAGCGGGAGGGAAAGAGGGAAGAAGAGAGAGAGAGAAACATTGATGTGAAGGAGACACATCGAGTGGTTTCTACCCACACGACACCAACTGGGACCAGGGACAAACTACAACTGAAGTACATGCCCTTAGCGGGAACCAAACCCGGGGCTCTGGTCTGCGGGCCGACGCTCTAACTGTTGAGCCAAACCGGTCAGGGCTATTTCATTATTTCTTGATTACTAGTAAGATTTATGGTTTTATGATATATTACAATCAGACTCTATATAATTTTATATCCTTTAAAAATTATTATTGTACATATGCATTTTTCCATGTTATTACACTAAATTATTTTTTAGTCTCTGTTAGCACAGACAAGAACATTGCTAATTCTTGTCATATTATTTGGGCCTTAAAACATGTTTAATCAAGACAGCTATCACAGATCTATTGACAATATGTAACCCTTTAAGACAAACAAGCTTTTAGCAAAGGATAATTTGATATTTTACAAAATTCATAAACCAAGTTTCTTTTCCCTTGGTTCTTGTTTCAGTAACAATTTCAATGAAGCATGTTAAACAACATTGCCTGAAGCACTGGAGACTGCTGTCCAATAATTGAGGTGATGGTTTGCGTTGGGACACAGACCACAGAGTCTCACAGCCATAGGAATTCCATGCTACATTAGTTAATATTGTACCTTGTGGTGGAAATCTTAAATGGCCTTTCAATCCCCAAATGCCTTCCAGTGTGCCTTCCTGTATGACAGAGCCTGGAAGCTAAACACTATAATTCTCAGGGTCCCTTGCAGCTCTCATTCTAGTACAAATTAGATTACATCAATTCCAGGTACTAGTAGATTTCAAAGATAGGAGTGCAGTAAAGGGTATCTTCTTGCATTTTAGCTGTTGAGTTTTGTTGTAGCCATTGTCTGATGTCCTATCCCCAGCTTTGCAGGTGTTAGAGGGCAGTTATGGCCACTTTCTGATCCCTGGATCACAGTGATGGCAATAAACTCTCAAACTCGGCAGATTCAAGGATAACCTCCTGATTGCCCACCTCTTATTGTGGCACAAGAGCCGCTCTCCTGGAAGGACAGTTGAGCAGTGTCATCTGGGAGTTATTTCTGGAGGCCCAGGCCAGAGCTTGTTTGTCCAACCTTCAACTTTGTAAGCACTTAACTCCCTGTATTAAAAACCCTCTGTTTAAAATAGAGTGGTTGCTATTTCCTGCAACTGAACCTTGACTGATACCATTTCTGTTCTTATAACCACATTCGAAATGTACTCCTACACTGATAATGCAATCTAATTTTTTTTCATCTCTGACAAACATCACTCTATAAATTTTAAATGTACATCAATACAAGTATTTACACATTTGGGCAAAGTGCTAACGGTAGTTAGCAGTTATATACACAAAAGAGCACCCATCATTATGATACACAATTTTAAAATTTATTTTTATATAAACTATTAAAAAGTTTTAGGAAGATTAAAAATAAAAAAAGCCCTGCCCGGTTTGGTTCAGCGGTTAGAGTGTCGGCCTGTAGTCCAGAGAGACCCGGGTTCGGTTCCCGCTCAGGGCACGTACCTTGGTTGCAGTTTGTCCCCGGCCCTGGTTGGGTCGCGCAGGTGGCAGCCACTTGATGTGTACCTTTCACGTCGATGTTTCTCTCTCTCTCTTCCTCTCTCTCCCCCCAACTCTGTCTGAACAAAAAATGGGAAAATGTCCTCGGGTAAGGATTAAAAAAAAAAGGAAAAACTCAATATTCTGATGTGTATTTTTTGAGGATTCTAGATAGATAAATGAATGATAGATGACAGCTAGCCACAGAAGCATTATTGTAGAATGGTTAGGAGAGCAAGACCATTGCGATGGTCAAGCTTAGTTCAAATCCTGGCTCCAACACTTGCCAGCAGCATGTTTGGGGGTAAGTTTTTTTTTTTAATCCTCACGCGAGGACATTTTTCCATATTTTATTCAGATAGAGTAGGAGGGAGAGAGAGAGAGAAGCATCAATGTGAAAGAGACACATCAAGTGGTTGCTACCCGCACAACCCAACCAGGGCTGGAAACAAACTGCAACAGAGGTGCGTGCCCTTAGTGGGAACCAAACCCGGGTCTCTCTGGACCGCAGGCCAACGCTCTAACCGCTGAGCCAAACCGGCCAGGGTGGGGGTAAATTTTTAATTCTTTCTAAGCCTTGGTTTTCTCATCGATAAAATGAGGGTAATCCTGGCACTCAACTCATACAGTTATTATGTGAATGAGATAACATATGTAAAATTCTTAGCATAACATGTGGCACATCTAGGTCAATGATGTTAGCTGTCGTAGGAACAGATATGTAGAGATATCTTACTATTATTTTTTTTTTTTTTGCATGATTTACTCGGAAAGTACAAAAATTTTAGGACCATTAAAACTTTCTGGCAAGGAAAGTATACTACTGCTTTCTAGTTTTAATTAGTTCTATATATTATTTTATATAATTTATGGTATGTTGGCTGCTTTCTTCAGAGATTCATCCAAAATCCCTGAGTAAATACTAGATGATGAAAGAAATTACCTCTAGTGCATTCAAAACTTGCTAATACTTGTTAATTCCTTACAAGTTCTATTTAAAATCTGACTAGTGTTGAGCCAACTTTGGGCTTTCATTCAATTGCTGGATGTCATTTGTGCACCCGTGGACTTGAGGACCGAGTCTGAGCTGCAGTGCATGGTGACCGTGGTAACCTTGATTCTGTTAACTGTCCCTGATGATGACCCCATCCCAAGAGGAACACGAACTAAAGTCAGGATAGCATGTTTACCATTAAATGAAGAATTACCATAGAAAACAACAGAAGGGGTTGGAAACCCCATAACCGAGCTCCTGAGAAACAAGGAGCCCAGGGCAGAGTTTCAAGTGATAAACAATAGAGGGACCTCAGGCAAGACGGGAAGTTTTCTGATGTCAGAATTTCATTTGCAAAGTGAAGGAACTGAATTGGATGATGCTATTTCCCAATGACTGACCCATTTGCAAAAAAAAAAAAAAAAAAAAAAAGCGGTGGGGGACCCTTCTGAATAACTGGCAACTGAGAAAGCAAAGGTTTATTATCATAAGGATTGAAATTCAGGGGTAAAAGAAGAAACAGCATTATAATATTTAGAGATATCATGATAAATTTGCCCTTATTAGAAGATATTGAGTTGGTGGGGGAGTGCTCTGTTGGTTTTCTGCCATCACTGTGAGACAAACATGCCCTGGCCACCCTGCTGGCCAAAAGGATGAGAAACATATGAAGCAGACCTGGACCCAACCTGCAGTTTGACAAGCCCAGCTGAGCCCAGTGCCCAAAATACCTTAGTTGACCTGCATGTCATAAGTGAAAATAAATGTTGTTTTATGCCTTTAAATTCTGGAGCTGTTGTTTATTATTAATCATTTGTGGCAATAGCAAACTGATATAATGCCCTAGCCACTTTTCTACTGCAGTGTGTTTTTTCCTTGCTGATTTGTAAGAACTAAAGACATAATTGCCTTGCTAGTCTTTTTTCTTTTTTATCCTCACTTGACATTTTTGTATTTATCCTCAGATAGAGTGGGAGGGAAGGAGGGAGGAAGAGAGAGAGAGAGAAACATCGATGTGAGAGAGACACATCCATCGGTTGCCACCCACAAGGACCCCAGTCGGGGCCGGGACAAACTGCAATCAAGGTATGTGCCCTTAGCGGGAACCAAACCTGGGACTCTCTGATTTGCAGGCCGATGCTCTAACCACTGAGCAAAACCGCCAGGGTGCCTTGCTATTCTTTTTTTCCCACAGTTCTCATCCGAGGATATGTTTTTATTGATTTGAGAGAGAGAGAAACATTGATCGGTTGCCTTCCACATGTGCCTTGACCAGGAACTGAACCCGCAACCTTCTGGTGTATGGGACAGTGCTCCAACCAACTGAGCCACCTGGCCAGGGCTGCCTTGCTAGTCTTCTGTAACATATAATTTCCCCAGTTTACAATTTTCTTTTTAGTTTTGGTTATTGTGTTTATTGATTTACAGAAGCTTATTTCTTTATGGACAAATCTGATACTTGTCCTTATGGTTTTAGCCTCTGATTTTATGCTTAGAAATGCCTTTCCACCTCACGATAACATAAATATTTCTTTCTTTACTTTTATTATTTCAAATTTTACACTAAAAGACTCCATTTGAAATTTATTTTGATAAAAGATATGAAAGAGGTATTATCTATTTTGGATGCATACTTGGATGTGTTTCTAGTCTTTCAATTCTCTGACATTGTTCTGTCTTCTATCCAATAGTACACTATAGTGTTGTTTTATTTCTTACTTTAATTACTTCTTAAATTAAAATTATTTAATTATTTCTTATTTAATTACTTATTTTAATCTCACAGTATGATTTTATTTATATTGATAAAATGATGCTTATGCCATTTGAGGATGGTGTGGCTCAGTGGTTGAGCATCAACCCATGTACCAGGAGGTCGCCAGTTCTGATTCCCAGTCAGGGCACATGCCCAGGTTGGGGGCCCAATCCCCCGGAGGGGAGGGCATGTAGAGGTAGCCAATTGATGTTCTCTCTCATCGATGTTTCTCTCTCTCTCTCCCCCTTCCTCTCTCTAAAATCAATAAAGAACAATTGTTTTTTAAAAAGTAGAAAGTAAAGAGAGAAAATGATAGTCACAAAATTCAGGAGCGTGGTCACTTCTGAGAGTGAGGGTGGGGCTGGGAATTGGGAGGCGCACACAGCTGGCTTCTGGGGTGCTGCTAACATTTTATTTCCTGACCTGAGGGAGGTTACACAGAAGTTCACCTTATAATAATTCTTTACACAGCACCAGTATTTTTTACTTACTTTTTCTGTAAAAAGGATGTCTCACAATTTAAGCATGTTTTTAGAAGTTCTTACTACACTCAGAGTACCTTTTAAGCATGTGTATGAAGAGGATTTTAACAATAGGCAGAGGGGTGGATCCTGGCACTTGGAAAGGTTCCATGCTGTCAATACAAACATGCTGGGACGGTCCCCGGTTCATGGAAGTGGAAGGTCTGTGAGGGGGGGTGTTTGAAACCTCCAAACCTCCTCTTCCTTTAGACACTCCGACTTTCAGGTCAGGCCCCAGGTGTCCTTCTTGCTGCTTCTCCCAGTGCCCACGTTCCGATTTAGGTGGCTGTGCTTCTGCCTGGCTCCTTCCACCCCGTCACCCAGCCCCAGCAGCTCTCTCCGATCTTCCTCGAGCATCCTTACTACCCAGTTGAATGCTGCGAATATCACCAAGTATCAGTAGCGGAGCTATCATTCCCAAGTGCTCCTCGCACACGGCTGCCGAGTGTAAGTCTTCTTATCACCCGCCTTCAGGAGCCCCACTGCCTGCTGGGTCAAGTCCAAATTCTCATAGCCCAGCGCCGGGCTCCAGTCTGTCTTTGGCCTCATGTCTTTGACTTCCTACACGAGCCTTACTTTTTTTTTTTTAATCCTCACCCATATTTTTCCATTTATCTCCATATAGAGTGGAAGGGCGGGAGAGAGAGAGAAACATCAATGTGAGAGAGACACATCCACTGGCTGCCTCCCGCACAACCCCAACCAGGGCCAGAGACAAACTGAAACTGAGGTACGTGCCCTTGACTGGAATCAAACCCGCGATTTATTGGTCCGCGGGCCAACGCTCTAACTGCTGAGCCGAACCGGCAGGGCACAAGCCCTACATTTTAGGGCAACGGAACTTCCCTCTTTGAACCGCCTTTCCAGCCTTCCTGACGCTGCCCTCAGCCTCAGCACCCCAAACACCTTCAAGGCCTGTCTCACATGCTCTGTTCTTCACGCAGCTGCTACCTTCGCCACTGTTCTGCTCCACACCCCTCACGCCCGATTCTTTCTCCCGTGGACATGGTGAGTCAGCAGCCTTTTCTGGTTATCTCCCTACTCCCACCTCTCCAACGCCCTATGTCCTTTTTAACTCAGAGCCCCTTCCAGGATTGCCCATGACCTCCACGATGAGGTCCAGCACAGGTTAAGCCCCTCAAACCCCCTCTAGTCCTGCCTCAGTTCACTCCTATGTGTGAACCCTCTGCTCCAACCAGAATCTCCTCCTCTCTGAGTCTGAAACACGCGGTGGTACCCAGGCCACACCTTCAGTCTAGTCTCTCCCTCCACCGGACCTGCCTCCTCCTCTGTTTGCTTGTTGAAACCCAGCTCCTTTTACATCAGGGGTGGGGAACTTTTTTTCTGCCAAGGACCACTTGGATATTTATAACATCATTCGTGGGCCATACAAAAGTATCAACTTAAAAATTAGCCTGCTCTATTTGGTCAAACATTTAATTAACTCATCCCTAATGTGATGGCTGAAACTGCTTCTCTGTGGTGAGGTGTGTGATGTTAGCTGGTATTGATGATGTTGCTACTCAAAATTGCTTTTCCAGGTTTGTGTTGGTCAGTCTGGAGCACAGTTGACTGTTTGCGATGGTAGGTTTTGAAAAGAACTGCTCACAGCAGTAAGTTGTTCTGAACACAGATGCATATTTCAATGCATGTCTCCTCAAAGTGGGAAGTTCATCACTGCCTATGTACCGTTTATAGAACTCAAGCAGTGGGAGGTTGTCGTACCTGGTTTTCAGCTCATCATCGCTTTGCAACTGAATGATTTTGTTCTGTAGGCACATCAGCTGGTTCCGCATTGAATGGTGTAGCAAAGATGTTCAATTCCATTTGTTTACTTTTCACATCCTTGAATCTTTCCTTAAATGCTTCAATTAGTTTTGCACATTCACCAGCATATTCAAGTGTCCCAGAAGGCTTTTGTCCTTCCAGAGTGGGGAAATACACTATGTCATTCCTTTCGAGTTGCACTTTCCACAGTCTTCATTTAGCTTCAAATGATTTTATGTGTGAAAGCAGGGAGCTGAGAAGCTGGTTGGGGCCCTGCAGCTTGACGTTCAGCTCCAAGAGGTACTTGGTAATGTCTACCATGAATGCTAAATCACACAGCCCCTTGCTATCATTGAGTTCCCTGACAGGTTTTCCCTTCATCTTCATGAACTGTTTGATTTCATCCCACAGTTTGTAAAACCTCATGAGCATGTTCCCTTGACTTGGCCACCACACTTCACAGTGATTGATAAACAAGATCATCGTACTTAGAGTCAAGATCATTCAGTAACTCCTTCAACTGGTGGCTGTTAAAACCTCTGCTTTTGACAAAATGTATGCATGACACTACTGTTGATATCGCATTGTTGAGCAGCAACGACTGTGCAGAGACTTTCTTGGTGTATGATGCAGTGGCATATAATTAAATCACTTGGATCAAGACTGAGACGATTCAGTTCTTTCTTGACAAATGCAATGAACCCTTTTTGCGAGCCAGCCGTGGCTGGAGCTCCATCTGCAGTAAGGCCACTTAAATTTTCAAATGTTAATTCAAGTTTTTACATTGGTCAAACAAGTCCTCACCTCTTGTAGTGCCGTGCATGGCTTCCAGTGACAGCAGTTCTCACATGTCAAACTCTGCAGTTTTCCCACGAATGAAATTGGCCAGTCGGGCAGTATTTACGCCTGTTGTCTTGTCACAAGCCAGGGAGAAAAATTGGAAATCTCCACGGAATCCTTCAGTGTTTTTTCAATATCTTGTGCTAAGTCCGTAATCCGATCTGAGACAAACTAACACTGAAACAATTTTGCTTTGTCTGTTGCTAACCACTCCCCAGCAGCCACCACGCACTCTTTCACAAACCCTCCCTCCTCATGAGGCCGCAGCTTCTTTGCGATTAGCTTGCTCACTACATACCTCGTCTGAATAACATTGTCCGTTGTCTCTGTCACAACGAGGCCTAGTGAAAGCGGCTTGTAGTGATTCCAAACTTCACTGAAGAGCATTGATTTTATCCAAATTCCTTTGGCCTCCCAATTCCTTGAGTTTAGCTTTTTTTTTTTTTTTAAATCCTCATCCGAGGATGTTTTTACATTTATTTTCAGACAAAGTGGGAGGGAGAGAGAGCGAGAGAGAAACATTGATGTGAGAGAGACACATCGATTGGTGGCCACTTGCACAATTGCAACTGGGGCCAGGGACGAACTGCAACTGAGGTACGTGCCCTTGGCCAGACTTGAACCTGGGACTTCCTGGTCTACAGGCCGATGCTCCAACCACTGAGCCAACCGGCCAGGGCGAGTTTGTCATGTTTTGAGCTGTAATGATGCTCAAGATTGGCTTTTTCATTACTGCTAACACATTGCCACAAACTGGGCACACAGGTTTGTCTTTGACTTCAACAGAAAAATAATCATTTGTCCATTTCTCTTGGAAAGATAGACAGTCTGCATCAACTTTTCTTTGTAGTCGCCATTTGTAGGATGTCACACCACTATCCAGAGTGTGTGTTGCCAGCAATGCGATTATTTTGTGTGATTGCTGTTCTAATCCTGCATCTTGGATTTGGAACACATCCAGCATTCATATCATTGACACTTGAGGTCTTTTCTGTGTACTATAATTTCCTTAATCTTCATCTGAGATTCAGTTTTTGTGAGGATTATTGATCATAGACGTGTGGATAAAGGTTGGATTGAAGTTACCGTCTGTGTCGACAAAGAAGTCAACAACATTGTCGTCAATCATAGGAGGCAAGGTCATCAATGTCATGAGGATCATCTCATTGCATCTCGTCTCACCATCACCAGGTCACCGTAGTTTGACCACAGTGTGTTTACACTTTTGCAATGTGTACACTCCTAGCCCTGGTACTGCCTGTCCTCTGAGTCACCGCAATACAGGCAGACAGGTCTCGGGGAGCCGTCGTGTACTTGTACGTGTCCTATCTATCCTGTAATGTCCTTGCTTGTCCCTCAAAATTTACATTATTATTATGATTCACTTAATATAAATTTATGTTGCTATGAAAAAAAAGCTCCTAGATTTATTGAATTTCGAGTCCCCGCCTGCAGTTGCCGGGGCAGGGCCAGACCAAATGATTTCTCGCCTGATACAGCCTGCAGGCCAGGTGTTCCCACCCCTGTTTTATAGTATGTTTACATGGCACCTCTTCTTCATGGAACCTTTCCTCATCACTTTGGTTAAACTTCCTACCTCCTACCTCTGAACTTTTGTGACATTTAATTTCTATTGACATTTGTCACAAATGTCCTTACATTCTTTTTGTATTTGCTTTTCCAGCCAATCGAATGATTGGGGTTGGTGTGCTGTTTCTTAGACTTCTCTTGTAATATTCGCCTTGGTGTGAGTGCTGTGTCTGTGTCAGCGCCACGGGTTACTTGGTGGATGTTGATTGAATGACTACCTGTGTTCCTAATTCAATTCTGAGTAAGTATAGGGTTCCTGGCTTAGGCAACTGTACCTTTCCCTTCTTTGTATCTTACTTTTCTCGGTGGCAGGATGGTGATGATTTTACTCCATAAAAGAATGGGACAAAGCTAAACTGGACAGATGCTCTATACATCTCAATGTCATGTATTTTTATTATCACTTAAAATAAATGTACTTCTTAATTCAGAGGAAGCCAGTTTCTCTGGGGTGTGGCTGCATTCCCCAGCTAACTTGTGGTAAAAATTGATAGGGTTTGGATTCTACTAGATAATTTAGGGAAAAAGAAAACATCTAATACGCAAGTTCAGTAAACTCTATTTATTAAAGGCCCTCAGAGCTGAGGGCTAAAACAAGCTCTGTACCCACAGCGGAGACAGGCAGTGCATGCCCCCAGTCCTGTGCTGTGTATACCATCAGAACCCTCCACCCATCTCCCTGCCGGACATCTCCACTCGGAGGACCCACCAGCACCTGGAGCCCCTACCAGCGAGCGCTGGCTCCTTATTTCCCTTCCTCAACTGTTCTTCATCTCATGTGGCGGCTCTGCCTCCAGCAGCTCCCCGGGAACCATGGGAGCCAGCAGAGCGCCCCTGTCCTCCTTTATTGCTCCCACAGCCCATGCTGATTTTCCTGATGAAAACCGCCATTGCTTTCCATCCCTGCCCTTCGTCCCCTCTGTTCAACCCACGCAGAAGCCCCTTCCTGCTGTGGATTTCCACAGTGCCACCCGGTGGTCTTTCTAAACTGCAAATGAGCACCTTTTGCCTCTGTTGAAAACACGTTTCTGTTGTTTCCAAACGAGGTGACCTTTCTCTCCCGTCTGCCTGGTGACAAACTCATCCTGGGAAGCCCTGAATGGGTTTCGGTACTGGGCCACGGGCACTGTGGCTCGCTCACTTCTGTATTGCTGGACCCAGCATGCTGCCCAGCATGTAATAGCAGGTGCTCAGTTCATGTCTGTTGACTGTACAAATAAACCACTGCAGGCGGGTGATCCAGCAGGACGATGGGATATGCGGTCTTCCCGGTCAAGTAGGCGTCTTGGAGTACCCATGTAGCTAGCAGCCACCACGTGGCTTTGCCCTGCCCTGTCCCTCTGTGCATTTGACAGGGCAGTCTTCCTCCTCTCGTGTGCCATCTACTCCTCATTGGCCACCCCCTCCACGTCAGGAAGCGCAGTGTAGTGGACGGGTCACTGGGTTGGGAGTGAGTAGACCTAGGAACTCATTTACCTCTGCCAGCAACTAGCTGTGTGGCCTTGGACAAGTCACGTTTTTTTTTTTCTCAGTCTCAGGTTTTCCTTTTGTAAAATGGCAGGGGCAGTGGGTTAGACTAGAATGGGTGGTTTAGCAGTTCTCAGGGGGAGAGGCGCGACAGCTGTGATGGGGGCTGGGACCCGGCCTTCAGCACTGCAGCTCTGTCCTGGTGTGTTGTTTACATATCTTGGTAGTATGTTGTTTGAGCAAACGTTCCTCAGTCAAACCTTATTTGAAAATCCCTGACTCAGATTAATTTAAAAAATCCCTCACCTCTTTCTATTATCACATTTGTTAATAAGAATGGGGTTTGCTGGTCTTCTAACAGTTTTGTTTTTTTTTTTTACCTCCTGGGACAATTTTTCCCTTTAGTTTTTTTAAAATTGAAATCTGGCCCTGGCCTAGCCAGTGTGGCTCAGTGACTGAGCGTCGACCCGTGCACCAAGAGGTCTCCAGTTTGATTCCTGGTCAGGGCACATGCCCAGGTTGTGGACCTGATCCCCAGTGGGGGGCATGCAGGAGGCGGCCAATCGATGTTCTCTCTCATTGATGTTTCTATCTCTCTCTCCCTCTCCCTTCCTCTCTTTCTAAAATCAATGAAGAAAATAATTTTTTAAAGAAATATGGCCTTGGCCAGTTTGGCTCAGTCATTAAAGTGTCGGCCTGTGAACCAGGGAGTCTCGGGTTCAATTCTGGTCAAGGACATATACCTTGGTTGTGGTTTGGTCCCTGGCCTTGGTCAGGGTCGTGTGGGAGGCAGCTAGTTGATGTGTCTCTCTCTTCCTCCCACTATATCTGAAGATAAATGGAAAAATATCCTCGGGTGAGGCTTTAAAAAAAAAATTGAAATCTGACCATAAGTTCACTGGTTCTCCGAACTGACTTGACGTGCACAGTCTTGGCTTGTTTGTATATATATATCTTAATCCTCACCTGAGGATATTTTTCTCTTAATCATCAGATAGAGTGGAGGGAGGGAGAGAGAGAGAGAGAGAGAGAGAGAGGGAGAGAAACATCAATATGAGAGAGACACATTGACTGGCTGCCTCCCACATTGGGGATGAACCGAAACTGAGGTACGCGCCCTTAACCAGAATTGCACCCGAGACTCATCAGTCCCTGGGCCGAAGCTCTAACTGCTGAACCAAACTGGCCCGGTGGTTGGTTAGTATTTTTATTGTCTTTCCAACGTGTGCTCTCAGCCCATGCTGAGAGATGCGAGCTGAGTATGAAACAGCTCTGCAGTGAGGTCATCTTGGAGATCAGGGTGCCCTCTGGAGCTCACAGGCCAGCTCATACTTGTTTTCTGTAAGTTGTTGGGAAGACACCCGGGGGGCATTGGCAGCGTTCATTTTTTAATACTCACCACTAAAATAAGCATTTGTTTTTTTTTTTTTAAAAAAAGCACTAAAATGCAAACTAAAATTCAGTGTATTCAAGTATAAAAGGAAAAAAAAAAAAAAAGCATTTGTTGGGTACCTACCGTGTGCAAATTTCTGGGCTGGGGGGTGTGGAGGGGAGTAAAAGCCAAGACTACACTATGATATGTCTTAGGGAGTCTACTGATCAGAAATCTTCCAAGAAATGATTCCATTAATCTAAAACTTTAAGACTCATAGATGTTTGTTTCCTACTGAAAGTAAAAAGAGTCCCTGTGAACCATTTTGACCTTGTTGGTATAACCTTCACAGATGAATTTAGTTCAGTCTTGCTCTTTGTGATCTGACTGAATTCTTGACAGTTTGGACACGAGTGGTTCAATGGATAAAAGTCACATTACAAATTCTGTAATAACAGTTACTTAGTGACTGACTTACTGTTTGCTTTTCTTTTTTTAAAAATGAAGCAAACTCGCCAAAGAAAGCATGGACTTTGCCTCCATGCCTTTCCATGCTCCGTTCAACCTGGCACATTCTTCTTCCTGTCGTCACATCTTGTTACTATGATTAACTATTCTTTAAGTCTTAGTTTAGAGCACACTGTCCTTTGGAAAGCCCTCCTAAGCTGGGTTATGCACCCATCTCGTGTCCTCCTAAAACATCTTGTCCTTACCCTTGCTGTAGAGAGCACTTCTATTTTATTGTATCCATCTGTTTCATCACAACTTATATGTAGGACTCACTGGGTACTGACCATAAACACACTTAACATATATGAATTCACCTAACCCTTTCATTGCTATGAGGTAGGTACTGTTATTATCACCACTGTATACATGGGGAAACTAAAATATGCAAGGTCATGTGACTTGCCCAGGGTCACGTAGCTAGCTGGGATTCTGATCCAGGCAGTCTAGCTCCAGAGTCTATACTCTTAAGCAGGATGCCTTTCCACTACCTGGACAATCCTGCTCTCAGGTATATCCCAGGGACCAGCAATTTGCTTTGCCCTCAATGGCATGAAGGCATACTTGCTGGAAGAGTGGATGAAGCATCAGCCTCGCCTCCAGGAACCTCCTGATGGGGCCTGGTCACAGCGAGCTGCAGTATGAGGTCAGACCCAGGGCTGAGGGCCTGAGGAGGAGGGAGAGACTCATGCTATGTGGGAACTGGGGGCTGACATGTGAATCTTGAACTAGTTACCCAGATGACCTTACTTTTAAGAGAAATATTATGTACTTGATTTGTAGAAGTCTACTGAAAACAAACACAAACATGTTCTCTCAATGCCAAAGAGTGAAAAGATTAAACTGGCACAGAACCATCTGTACAATGGGATTTCCAAAGCACGAAGAAATAGCAACTTTCTTTTTAAAAGGATTTTGAGTCTAAAAAGCTTGTGTAGAAGAAACTACCATGAGCCATTCCAGTTCGCCTTGCCCCAGGCACCAGAGGACAGAACGGTCAGCAGAGGTTGGCTGAGGACAATCGCCCAGGGGGACGCATCCCCGCCAGCCCTGCAGCTCTTTCATCCCGAGTGCGAGGGGGCGAGGCGTTGACAGGAGCCGCTGGAATCCACAGGTGTTTTTACAGTGCACATTCATGCATGTTTAGGTAGGCTTTTATTTAGAGTTGCTACATCTCAGCAGGGATATGAGAAAACAAAGTCTATGGTTGGTCTTGCCCCTGCCTCCTGAACATGACAGACTCTTTCCCAGCCCGTGGGTTCCTTGCCCCTTCCCCTCCCCTGAGTCCCTCCAAATCTTTCACCTTTTCCACGAGCCCTTCCAAGTAACTCTACTGCTCACTCACCCCCCATTTTTGGAAATGCTACACCATCTGTAATTTGTAGTGAAATGGCAAAGGCAGTATAACACAAGACTCTCCCACATCAGGCTGTGGGTTTAAGCCCTGTGCCTGGCGATTTCTCTGGCACGCCACTTAACCTCTTTGAGCCTTTCTTCTAACAACCGCTCCTGTGGGTGGGATTATAATAGGGATCAACTGAGGAGACACATGTAAAGTGGTTGGCACAGTGCCAAGCATGCACCGCACCCTCACAGGCCAGTCCCCTACCACAGGGTCCCAGGAGCCTCCCTTTGTCTCCAGGTCCTGGTACTGGTGGTGTCCTAGAGTTGACTTGGGGGTTGGAGACGGTCTTGTCACACACCTCATGCATTAGACACAGACACAGGGAAGTTGGACAGGTTCTAACGCTACTAATCCAGTGTCTACGTCCCTCGTGATGGGCTACAGAATAGAATGTGCTGGAGCAGCTTAATCACTCGCTTATTTATTTACCAAGTTGGGGAGAGTTTGGCTGAGGATCCTAACTTACATTGGGAGCTTAGTCTTTATTCAATCTGTTGCCTGACTCACCTTGATCCTTTGATTTTATTTAAATACAAGATACTGAAGCCAATCCAAATAGACCGAAAAGGTTTAATGGCCCAGGGCTGGCAGAAGCACCTTGGGACTCAGCTCTCCACGCAACCTGCTGGTGCTCCAACTTCCTGGTACTTGCTCCCTCACAAAGCAGGCTGCAGGGATTTTTCATGGGGTTAAAGAATAACTGTTCTGAAGGACCCCCATGAGTAAGCAGCGCTCACTGGGGCAGAGTGCTCCAGGCTCCTAGTTGCTAACTTGAATTTGGGTGGTCTGATCTCAGGGCTGCGCTGCCAGGGCAGAGACAAACCAGAGATCTGAGCCGTGGATCCCTGGGTTCGGGGTCCGTCTCTGTGGTTAGGAGCAAGCCGATCTGCATGGGGATTTCACTTTTACAATTCTGAGTTCTCAGTTGTTTAGTCCGAAGTAACTGGAACTATGGGTGGTGAGCAGGTGGCACGAACAACGTGAATTCTGGGCGGTGGGATCAGCATTTGGTCCTGACCATGATGCATAGAGAAATTCTTTTAAAAACACAAACCCGCCCTGGCCGGTTTGGCTCAGTGGTTAGAGCATTGGCCCACGGACCAGAGAGTCCTAGGTTCATTCCCGCTAAGGGCACGTACTTTGGTTGCGGTTTGTCCCTCGCCTCGGTTGGGGTCGTGTGGGTGGTGGTCACTCAATGTGTCTTTCTCACGTCAATGCTTCCCTCTCTCCCTCCCACTCTATCTGAAGATAAGTGCAAAAAAAAAAAAAAATGTCCTCAGGTGAGGATAAAAACAAAACAAAACACACACACACACAAACCCTATTGCTTTGTGCCAGACGTTTCGCTAACGCTTGCTCAGCACTTACTCCTCTGCTTAGGAGCCCCTGCGCTGTTTGACAGGCATTGTGTCATGTAACCCTCGTAACACCCTTCAAGTAGGCACTAAATCCCCACTCTGCAGAGTCAAACCTGAGATGCAGAGAGGTTGGAAACTGGCATAATGTCAAATCATTAGAAGGTGGCAGAATTGAGACTTGAACCCAAGTCTTGTTGATGCCCAAGCCTGTGCATTTGGTAGACTAGAGGAAAAATATCAACAGATCCCCTCCTTCGCCCCAGCTCAGTGAAATCAGTGGGGATAGAGGTGCTTCCCTCTCTCTGGGAACATATTCCCAACTCCAGCTCCTGGGAAAGGGTGCATGGACTTGCCTGCAGAGTTGCCTTGGGGAGGGAGGCTTTAGGCTGGTGACGCAGCCAGCACCATGGGGCTGGCTACTGCCTGGTCTTGGTGGAAATAAGGTCTGAGCAAAACTGTGCGAGGAGGCATGAATCCTTCGTCCCAAAGAAGAGGTAACAGCTCAGTCTAGATCTGTTTGTAAAAAGCATCAACTGCAAGGGTCTCGGTGAGATTTTTGCCCTGTGACCCAGACTGCGAATGTTTGCTACCGTTTGCTTTAGACAGAATGATTTGGGTTGGGACGCATCCAAGGCTGAGATCAAGGCTGGGTAGAGCCCAACTGATGTGCTTTTCAGATTGGGCTCATGCTTGTTTGCAGTTGAAGCATGTGTGAGAGAAACCCTTTGAACCTGGGTAGTGACTATCCACAAAAGAAGGTATTTTTCTAAGAACTCTGGAGGCAGAATAAATCAGGACCTCTAGGCCAACGATAATAACTAGCCTTGGTGCTCCACACTGGCCAACACATCCGCTTTTGCCCTTGGACATGGTTTGTTTCCAAACACTGGGGTCAGGGAAGCTACCATGCATTCCATCGCTCTGTGCTCCGTCTCCCACCACCGGTCACAACATGCAGTAGATGACGTTATTGTGGGCTCATGTTCTTACCTGCACACCGCAGAGAAGGGCTCAGTCCTTAAAGGCCGAATATCATATATCTTGTATATATTTTTTCTAAATGGGACTCTCTTCTCGCATGTTACTATTATGAAAGTAATATATTTCTTACTAAAAGAAATAAAAATCCCCAATGTGTATACAGCGGAAAGTGGAATTTCCTGCCTCCTTTCATAATCCCACTTCCCCAAGAAAACCATTATTCTTCCAGACTTTCAACGGTGTTTCTTTGGGCTCTGGAAGCCTTCGTGGCGTTTTCTAAGGCGCTGCACAGAACTCCCCCAGGCGCTGCTAGGGCTCGCTCATGCGCTGCAGGGGCTCCTGAAAGTGTTTTGTGGGGCTCTGGCAGGCACTGGGCAAGGCTTCCCAAGGTTGTGCGGGGCTCTTCTAGGCACTTCTCGGGGCTCTTCCAGGTGCTGCTTGGGGCTCTCCCAGGTCTTGTGCGGGGCTCTCCCAAGCACTGCACTGGGCTCCCCCAAATATTGCATGGGACTGTTGTAGGTACTGCACTGGGCTTTCCGAAGTGTTGCATGGGGATCTGGAAAGAGCAGTTTAGGGCTTCCCATGGTTTGTGCTGGTCTCTTGTAGGCACTGCTCACGGCTCGTCCAGGTGGGGTGTGTGGGACTCTCTTAGGCATTGTATTTGGTTCCACAATGAGTTGTGTAGGGTTCTTGCAGGTGCTGTGTGGGGCATCCAAGGTGTTGTTCAGGGCTCTTCCAGGGGCTGCTCGGGTTTCCCTGGGCACTGGGGCGGGCTCCCAGGCGCTGCACTGGGCTCACCAAGGCGTTGCGTAGGTCTTTTCCGTGTGCTGCTCAGGTCCTCCCAGAAGTCGTGCGGGGCTCTCTCTGGTGCTGTAATGAGCTCCCTAAGCTGTTACAAGGTGCTCTGTCAGGCGCTGTGCAGGGCTGCTGAGGTGTTGCGCAGGGCTCTTCCGTGCTCTTCCTGAGGCTCTCATAGGCTTTGTGCCGGGCTCACCGAGGGGCTATACTGGGGTCCCCAAGGTGTCACATAGGTCTCTGGCAGGCCCAGCACACAAATTCCAAAGTGTTGTGCTGGCCTCTTTCAGGCACTGCACAGGGCACTTTAAGCATCTTGGAAGCCCTCCCAGACGCTGCACTGGGCTCCCCAAGGTGATGACTGGGGTGATAGCAGGTGTTACGCCAGGCTCCCCCAGGCATCTTGCGAGGCTCTCACAAGTGTTGCACTGGGCTTTCCGAGCTGTTTCGTTGGGCTCTGGCAGGTGTTGCGTGCTTTTTTTTAAGGTGTTGCTCCAGGCTCTCCCAGGCTTGCTGGAGGCTCTCGAAGGTGTTGTGTGGGTCTCTCCCAGGCACAGCACCGGCTCCACAAGGTGCTCTACAGGGCTCTTCCAGGTAATGCTGGGGCTCTTTTAGGCGTTGCGCCAAGTTTTTTCAGGCCCTACACCGGACTCTCTGAGGTGTTTGGGGCTCTGGCAGGTGCTGCGCAAGGCTTTGAAAGGCGCACAGCCCATTACGGGCACTGCTCGGGGCTGTTGGGCACTGCTGGGGCTCTCGGGCCCTGCTCGGGGCTGTCGGGCCCTGCTCGGGGCTCTCGGGCACTGCTCGGGGCTGTCGGGCCCTGCTCGGGGCTCTCGGGCCCTGCTCGGGGCTCTCGGGCCCTGCTGGGGCTCTCGGGCCCTGCTGGGGGCTCTCGGGCCCTACTGGGGCTCTCGGGCCCTGCTCGGGGCTCTCGGGCCCTGCTGGGGCTCTCGGGCACTGCTCGGGGCTCTCGGGCACTGCTGGGGGCTCTCGGGCACTGCTCGGGGCTCTCGGGCACTGCTCGGGGCTCTCGGGCCCTGCTGGGGCTCTCGGGCACTGCTCGGGGCTCTCGGGCACTGCTGGGGCTCTCGGGCACTGCTGGGGGCTGTCGGGCACTGCTGGGGGCTGTCGGGCCCTGCTCGGGGCTGTCGGGCCCTGCTGGGGCTCTCGGGCACTGCTGGGGCTCTCTGGCCCTGCTCGGGGCTCTCTGGCCCTGCTCAGGGCTCTCGGGCACTGCTGGGGGCTCTTGGGCACTGCTGGGGATTCTCTGGCCCTGCTCGGGGCTGTCGGGCCCTGCTGGGGCTGTCGGGCCCTGCTGGGGCTCTCGGGCACTGCTCGGGGCTCTCGGGCACTGCTGGGGCTCTCGGGCACTGCTCGGGGCTCTCGGGCACTGCTGGGGGCTCTCGGGCACTGCTGGGGATTCTCTGGCCCTGCTCGGGGCTCTCGGGCGCTGCTGGGGGCTCTCGGGCGCTGCTGGGGCTCTCTGGCCCTGCTCGGGGCTCTCGGGCACTGCTCGGGGCTCTCGGGCACTGCTGGGGGCTCTCGGGCACTGCTGGGGATTCTCTGTCCCTGCTCGGGGCTCTCGGGCCCTGCTGGGGCTCTTGGGCGCTGCTGGGGCTCGCGGGCACTGCTGGGGGCTCTCGGGCACTGCTGGGGGCTGTCGGGCACTGCTCGGGGCTGTCGGGCACTGCTGGGGATTCTCGGGCACTGCTCGGGGCTCGCGGGCACTGCTGGGGATTCTCTGGCCCTGCTCGGGGCTCTCGGGCGCTGCTGGGGCTCTCGGGCGCTGCTGGGGGCTCTCGGGCCCTGCTCGGGGCTCTCGGGCGCTGCTGGGGCTCTCGGGCGCTGCTGGGGCTCTCTGGCCCTGCTAGGGGCTCTCGGGCACTGCTGGGGCTCTCGGGCACTGCTCGGGGCTCTCGGGCACTGCTGGGGATTCTCTGGCCCTGCTGGGGGCTCTCGGGCACTGCTGGGGCTCTCGGGCGCTGCTGGGGCTCTCTGGCACTGCTCGGGGCTCTCGGGCACTGCTGGGGCTCTCGGGCCCTGCTCGGGGCTCTCGGGCACTGCTGGGGGCTCTCGGGCACTGCTGGGGCTCTCTGGCCCTGCTCGGGGCTCTCGGGCACTGCTGGGGCTCTCTGGCCCTGCTAGGGGCTCTCGGGCACTGCTGGGGCTCTCGGGCACTGCTCGGGGCTCTCGGGCACTGCTGGGGGCTCTCGGGCACTGCTGGGGATTCTCTGGCCCTGCTGGGGGCTCTCGGGCGCTGCTGGGGCTCTCTGGCACTGCTCGGGGCTCTCGGGCACTGCTGGGGCTCTCGGGCCCTGCTCGGGGCTCTCGGGCACTGCTGGGGGCTCTCGGGCACTGCTGGGGCTCTCGGGCACTGCTCGGGGCTCTCGGGCACTGCTGGGGCTCTCTGGCCCTGCTAGGGGCTCTCGGGCACTGCTCGGGGCTCTCGGGCACTGCTGGGGATTCTCTGGCCCTGCTCGGGGCTCTCGGGCACTGCTGGGGATTCTCTGGCCCTGCTCGGGGCTCTCGGGCACTGCTGGGGCTCTCGGGCACTGCTGGGGATTCTCAGGCCCTGCTCGGGGCTCTCGGGCCCTGCTGGGGCTCTTGGGCGCTGCTGGGGCTCGCGGGCACTGCTGGGGCTCTCGGGCACTGCTGGGGGCTGTCGGGCACTGCTCGGGGCTCTCGGGCACTGCTGGGGATTCTCGGGCACTGCTCGGGGCTCTCGGGCACTGCTGGGGATTCTCGGGCACTGCTCGGGGCTCGCGGGCACTGCTGGGGATTCTCGGGCACTGCTCGGGGCTCGCGGGCACTGCTCGGCTTCTCGGGCACTGCTCGATTTCCACTTGGAGAAGTAAAAAGTTGATTGAAAATAAAAAATAATATTCATAAAATGAGAAATATTATAGAACTCAAAGATGGAATTATTTATAGTAATACAAATCATGTTGGTTTTTAACAATGTTCATACTATATGGAGTAAAAAGAGTTCTGAACAGTTGTGCGATATGATTACACTTTTAGAAATTAATGCACAGACATTGTATAATGCACAGACAAAACTATTGAAAAGGAAGACTTGAAAGACATAAAATGCCAGCAGTGGCTGCTGGTGGGTGGGGACTATCTGGGATGTTCAATTTCACAATGGAAAATTTTGCAGGATCCAAATTTTCTACTACGAATATGCATTCCTTAGACAAACTGACAAAAAAAAAAAAGGTTTTCCATTTGGTTTTAGAGTGTAATTTGACCATCCTAGTTCCAGTTAGGTTTTTATCATCATTGCCAGAAAAGGATAAAAGAAAAAAAAGTCCCTAGGTGGTTGTTTTTTTAAGTACCATAATTAGACAATACTTCAAAGTGAATTTTAAAATGACATAGAAGCCCTGGCCGGTCTTGTTCAGAGGTTAGAGCGTCCGCCCGGGGACCAGAGAGTTTCAGATTCGATTCCCGCTAAGGGCACCTACCTCGGTTGCGGTTAGTCCCCGGGTGAGTGGCAACCAATCGATGTGTCTTTCTCACATCGATATTTCCCTCTCTATCTGAAGATAAATGCAAAAAATGTCCTCGGGTGAGGATAAAAAAAACAAAAACTATTTAGAATTTTTTTTTTTAATCCTCACCAGAGGACATTTTTCCATTTTTTTGTTCAGGTAGAGTGGGAGGGAGAGAGAGGAAGATAGAGAGAGAAACATCGACGTGAAATAAACACACCGAGCAGCTGCCACCTGCACGACCAACCAGGGCCAGGGACAAACTGCAACCGAGGTACGTGCCCTTAGCGGGAACCGAACCCGGGTCTCTCTGGACCGCAGGCCGACGCTCTAACTGCTGAGCCAAACCGGCCAGGGCTGATTTAGAATTTTATGATAGTATTGCCAATCAGGTTTCTAAGGAATTAAACTTAGAAGAAAAATTCGTGGGTTATTGGAAAGAAAATGATCTTTTCACACTAAACTATGATCCCTGATTATTAAACTAAGAGAAAATCTGAAGTAATCTTCAGCTGTTGAGATATTGACTAATGGTGCACTTCTTCCAAGCTTACCTTTTCAGACTCATGGAGGCTTTTTGCCAGTTGGGCTGTAGGATGGAGAAACATTAAGCCTTCCCCATCCCTGGAGAACCGTGGCTCAATATGCTCTGCCCAGGAATGCTGGACAACCCAGGGCAGGGTTTCTGTGACTGCGTGGAAGGAACTTCCAGGGCACACCTCCGGAAGGGTGTTGCTGACACCTCTGGCTTCTTGATCAGTTAGGGCAGACTGACATTCTGGGTCATCACTGTGCACATATGTGAAGCTGTGATGGTCCCCATGTAAAGGTGTATATCAGCATACCTGGAGATATTATACTTTTGTTCCAACACAACAAAATAAAGCAAACATTGCAATAAAGCAAGTCGCATAAATATTTTGGTTTCCCAGTGCATATAAAATTTATGTTTACTGTATACTGTAGGTTATTAAGTGTGAAATAGCGTCATGTCTAAAACATGTCTATACCTTCATTTAAATATGCATTATTGCTAAAACGTGCTGACCATCATCTGAGACTTCAGCAAGTTGTAATCTTTTTGCCAGCAGGGGGGTCTTTCCTCGACGTGGACGGCTGCTGACTGATCAGGGTGGTGACTGCTGAGAGTTGGAGTGGCCGTGGCAATTTCTTAAAATACGACAATCAAGTTTCTTTTTTTTTGTTTTGTTTATCCTCACCCGAGGACATTTTTCCATTTTTTGTTCAGTTAGAGTGGGAGGGAGAGAGAGGAACAGAGAGAGAGAGGGAAACATCGATAAGAAAGGAACACATCGAGTGGCTGCCACCCGCACAATCAACTGGGGCCGGGGACAAACTGCAACCGAGGTACGCGCCCTTAGCGGGAACCGAACCCGGGTCTCTCAGGACCGCAGGCCGACGCTCTAACCGCTGAACCAAACCGGCCAGGGCACAACAATCAAGTTTCTGCATCCACTGATTCTTCCTTTCATGGACACCTTCCCTGTAGATTGTGATTCTGTTTCACAGCGTTTTACCCACAGCAGAACTTCTTTCAGAATGAGTCCATCTCCTCAGAGCTGCTGCTGCTGCCTTATTCACTAAGTTTATGAAACTTTTGAACTGCCTTGCTGTCATTTCAACAATCCTTACATCTTCGCCAGCAGATATGCCATTTGAAAAACAGAGTCTCTCTCTGCTAATCTACACAAAGCAGTTCCTCATCTGTTAAGGTTTTATCATAAAATGTCAGCAGTTCAGCCACATCTTCAGGCTCCACTTCTAACTCGAGTTCTCTGGCTCTTTCCACAACATCTGCAGTTACTTCCTCTTCAAAGTCATCCATGAGGGTTGGAATGAACCTCTTCCAAACTCTTGTTAATGTTGATAGTTTGGCTTTTCCCCACGGACCACGAATGTTCTTAACGGCATCAAGAAGGCAAATCCTTTCCAGAGGCTCTCCGTTTACTTGGCCCAGATCCATCGGAGGGGTCTCTATGGCAGCTTGAGCTTTTCATTTCTTAAATAAGAAGACTTGAAAGTTGAAATTACCCCTTGATCCACGGGTAGAGAATGGATATTGTGTTAGCAGGCATGAAAACAACATTAATCAGAGCCCCTGGGTGACCAGGAGCATTGTCAATGAGCAGTCCCAGCTTGAAAGAAATCTTTTCTTCTGAGCAGTAGGTCCCAGCAGTGGGCTTAAAGTCCTCAGTAAACCACGTGGAGACAGAAGTGCTGTCACTCAGGCTTTGCTGTCCATTCACAGAGCACCGGCAGAGTAGACTTAGCATGTTCTTAAGGGCTTTAGGATTTTCAGAGTAGTAAATGAACAATAGTTTTAGCTTAAAGTCACTGGCTGCATTAGCCCCGAACAGAGAGTCAGCCTGTCCTTTGATGCTTTGAAGCCAGGCATTGAATTCTCCTCTCTAGCTATATTGGCATTTTCTTCCAATATAGAGCCTACTTTGTCTGCATTGAAAGTCTGTTGTTTAGTGTAGCCACCTTAATTGCTTATGTTAGCCAGGTCTTCTGCATAACTTACTACGGCTTCTAGCTCAGCACTTGCTGCTTCATCTTGCGCTTTTATGTTGTGGAGCCGGCTTCTTAACTTGAACCTCATGGACCAACCTCTGCTCGCTTCTGCTTTTCTTCCGCAGGCTCCTCACCTCTCTCAGCCCTTCATAGAATTGAAGTTAGGGTCTTGCTCTAGATTAGGCTTTGGCTTAACAGAATGCTGTGGCTTGTTTGATCTTTTATTTAGACCACTAAAACTTTCTCCGCATCAGCAGTAAGGCTGTTTTACTTCCTTATTATGTGTGTGTTCACTGGGGCAGCACTTTCCACTTCCTTCAAGAACGTGTCCTTTGCACTCACAGCTTGGCTGGCTGACTGGTGCAAGGGCCCGGCTTGCAGCCTGTGTCGGCTTTCAAATCTTCCTCACTAAGATTTGATTTAAAGTGAGAGAACTGGGACTCTTTCCTTCACTTAAACACTTAGAAACCATTGTCAGGCTACTAACTGGCCTAATTTCAACACTGCTGTGTCTTGGGGAATAGGGAGGCTTGAGGAGAGGGGGAGTGGACAGTTGGGGGAGCAGTAAGAATACACACAACATTTATCGATCAAATGTGTCGTCTTATACCAGTGCAGTTTGTGGCGCCCTGAACCAATTACGGTAGGAACATCAAAGAGCACTGATCACAGATCACCGATCATAGTAAAAAAAAAACAGTATAACAATCATGACAAGGTTTGAAATATTATGTGAATTACCAAAATGTGAACCAGTGACAAAAATGAACAAATGCTGTTGAAAAGACAGTGGTAATAGATTTGTGGGATGCAGATTTGCAAAATAACTTCCACTTATAAAACAACACAGTTTTGTGGACACTAGAGAAACACCAGCCCTCCTGCAGCCTCTACTGAGTGGACACCCATCACTGGGTTGCATGTTTTCATTGTTGGAATTCTGATCAGTGCTGTTCCCAACCCCCTGTTCTATTTCCATGACGTCCTGGTCCTGAGTGTAGATCCTATTTATCTCTCAGAGCACGTTAACCCTACTACTTTTTGTTTTCAATTTTTATTACTTTATTTTTGTTACAGATGTTTCTCCTTTCCCCCTCAGACCCCCTCCTCCCCATCCTGCCCCTCACCCCCCTAGAACCCTACTACTTTTAATCTGTGAAGCATAATAAGGTAAAACGGAGTGTGCCTGTATTTAATGTAAGTCCAGGTTAAATGCCAGGTTTCTGGAAACCACACAAAAATGATTTTAAAGTTGAGGTGGAAAAATAAATATGTGAAGGAATTGTCAAAGTAATAAAAAATAAAAAAATCTCAAGAGGGGGATTCACCGCCCTGGCCGGTTTGGTTCAGCGGTTAGAGCGTTGGCCCGCAGACCAGAGAGTCCCGGGTTCGGTTCCCGCTAAGGGCACGTACCTCAGTTGCAGTTTGTTCCCGGCACCGGTTGGGGTTGTGTGGGTGGTGACCACTCCATGTGTCTCTCTTACATGGATGTTTCTCTCTCTCCCTCCGTCCCTATCCCTCTCCCACTCTATCTGAAGATAAATGCAAACAAACAAAAAAAAATGTCCTTGGATAAGGATTAAAAAAAAAAAAGAGGGGGATTCACCTACCAGATATAAAAGGTAGCTGAATAAAAGCCCTGGTATCAAAACAGCACTGAGCTGCCGTGGGACGTGAAGCCGTGAGACAGACACCGTGTCTAGAGGCAGATCTGAGACCCGTGACCATGGGAATGGGGGGGGAGGGGGTCAGGAAAGGGGCCTATCACTTTGATGAGGAAGGGCAACGTGGTGACCAATAGTGATGTTGTGATAGAATAACCTTAGCTCCTATCTCAATGAATGAAAACACAAATTCAAGATAATTTGGAAATCAAAATATAAAGAAAATAAAAATAATAAAATTAGCCAAGAACATGGAGGATATTTGTATAATCTTACACTAAGGAAGAATTTTTAAAGCAAGACAGTTTAAGAAGAGAAACAGCTAATTTTCAGATAAAATTACTCTAGTAAGATTACAATTTACCTATGTGCAGATAAACTCAGGTTGTGATCTGTTTACGGTGAAGATAAACGAAAATACACAAAATCTAAGTTGTTGACGTTGAGCTTATCTTACACTAAATTCAAGTTAATTTTTAGTTGGTTTTGAGTAGAGTAGTACCTTAGAGTCTCCTGGGTCCAAGGACAGGACCTCACTGTGGGACAGCACGTACCCTCCCAACTCCAGTGACCTGTGTACCTGTTTTTTTCACTTCCATTTTGTAAAACGCCAGGGATGGGATTGCTGCTTCCTATGATAAATGTATATTTCAGTTTTTGAGAAAATGCCAAACTGTTTTCTGAGTGGTGTAATTTTACTTTTCCACTCGCAATGTGTGAGACTTCCCATTTCCCTACAGCTTCGCCAACACTTGGTACTGTTGGTCTTTTGATTTTAGCCTCACAATCTGTAGGGCACCTTCTGCTGTTCACTGGCACCCCCTAGAGACAAATGAGGTAAACCATCTTTTTTTCTAATTCTCACCTGAGGATATGTTTTTATTGATTTTAGAGAGAAGCAAGAGAGAGAGAGAGAGAGAGAGAGAAACATCGATGTGAGAAACATCGATTGGGTACCTCCTGTATGCACTTCAATCAGAAATCAAATTCAGAACCTAGGTATGTGCCCTGACTGGGAATCGAACCCACAACCTTTGGTGCACAGGACGATGCTCCAGCCAAATGAGACACCCAGCCAGGGCCAGGTCGACCATCTTTCCATGTGCTTATTTGCCACCCACAGGTCCATCTTGGTAAACAGTTTGTTCAAATCTTTTGCCCATTTAAAAACTTGGTCATTTTTCTCATAATTGAGATTTGAAAGTTCTTTATGTACTCTGGATACAAGAATATGATTTGTCAATATTTTATTTGTATCTGTGTCTTCTATTTTCATTTTCTTAATGGTAATTTTTCAGGGACAAGTGTTTGTGGCATCTGATGAGCAGCAGCTTCAGAAATAGACCCAACAGAGTCAGCCCTGCTGCCATGATCCCCAGCGGAGTAGCCGAGAAATGCTGTAACAAACATGCACACCACACACACTCACACACACACGCCCCGCATCACACACATACCGAGTACACTTACACACACACAGGACTGTGCCCACACAGAAGCAAACACTGTGACTACGTGGTGCTAGCCACAGGCAACCTTGGGCCTCGTCTCAGCCCCAACTAAGCAGGAACGATGAAGCATGGGGATGTCCATGCCTCCGGCAATGTTTGTATTCTGAAGGACCTAATCTTCTTCCTTGATGAGGCATCTGAGCTCTGTTTTTTATGGTTTTGTGTCAGATAATATGTGCTCATCTTCTTTGACAATAAAAAGGAGAAAAGTGGAAAAGAGCTGTTACAAACCACCCCCTGTACACACCTACCCAGGTCCCCAGAGCCCTACCCCAGGGTTCAGGGCTGGGTCCTCTCCAGGACACTGGGCAGCTGCTGAACAGACGGCCACTCCGGAGCCCACCTGGCCTTGGGGCAGCAGCCAGCGCTCCTCACACTCACCTGAAGCCTGCTGCCCGCCCCCTGCCCAGTCCCTGGAGGGGCCGCCCTGCCTGCCTCACAGTCCATAAGGTAAATATGGACCTAGACGAGTGCTGTGCCCAGTGCACTGTTTACTAAGCCACGGAACTGGCTCTAGTGTGTGGCAAGAGCAGACACCCTCGGGTTGCTCACCCAGAGGGGCAGCTTCATGGAGCAGAACCTCCTCCCCTCCCCTGGGCAGTCTCGACAGTCCATCTGCTTTTGTTGTGTTTGGATCTGCCTCATCTTTTCTGATTCACTCCACCTGGCTCTCCCTGCACCCTTGCCCGGTCCCTCCGCACCTGGCTCACTTGCACTTGTGTATGTTCTAGTGGAAATATTCACTCTTTTGCACAAATACCATCAAAATTAGCTTGCAGCATGCCCTCTGTGTCTCCCAGAGCTCACACTCAATCTGAGTAAGTTTTATGTAAAACATTCAACTCGGACATAACAACAACGTAGAGGAGACAGGGCACAGAACCTGAAACCTCACCGGCGAGGAATTTGAGGCCAGGGTGTGCAGTGTGTGCGTTGAAAGGACCTGCACCAGTTTCCTCCCAACATGAGCTCGGGGCAATTTGTAGAGTCCTGCTTCTCCCTGATATCACGCAGGATGCTCTTGCTCCATTTTCCACGAAGGTGGCCACTCTCCACGTCAGTCCGTCTTCCCAGGAGATCCCACCCTCACCAACAGTCTCACTCCCACCTGTGTTCTGAGGACTCATCAGGATGTTCCTGTCCAAGCTTCAAATGGAGCATCCAGCTGCCAACAGCTGCCCACGTGTCCCTGGCAGTGCCCTCCACAGGGCGTCGGTGCCTTGTGTCCTCCATCCTCTGGCGTGTGGCTGGCCCTAAGGACTTGCAGAAAGTGATGGGACGCCACCTCCACGCCTGGTTACAGAGGCTGGCTTCCACCCACTTTGCTCTCTCATTTGCTCAGCTGCTGTGTACGAGATGCTCTGTCATGTTGGAACATGCACATCACAAGGAATGGAAGGAGGCTCCTGGCCCACAACTCATGAGGACCGACCCTGCCAACCACCTGGTGATGAGCCCGGAGTGGGTCCTCCCCATCAGGTGAGACCACAGGCCCTGCCAGCACCGTGACGAAGCCTCATGAGAGAGCCAGGCCCCGAGGACCCAGCTAAGCTGCTGGACCCCTGACCCACAGACACTGTGAGCTAATGAACACGTGTTGTCTGAAGTGGCTACAGGTTAGGTATTTTACTATAACTGATATCCAGGCTTTTTCTCGGACATCTATTCTTTGACGTCCCAATGCCCGAAAGTAGACATGTTTAGTCTGAACGCAGTATGCTCTCCCTCTCGGAGTCCCTTCCTGTCGTCCCCGCTCACAGTGAGTGTGGCACCACTACCCTCTGGGTTGCCTGCGTTAGAACCCTGGAGGTCTCTGTCCTGAAATCTCCCGTTGGCCATGAAGTCCTGTGGATTCCGAGTTCTCCAGTGCTGCCTTCTCCTGTCCCTGTAAAATCATCACATATGTTCTGAATGTCTGTCGCCGGCTCTCAGCCTGGCTGGTCTGTCCAGCTGGCCACCTCCAGGCTATGGTGCACTCTGCTGCTGGGGTGGTGTTTCCAAAACCTGTCCCTGACCCCACTATTCTGCTGCTCCACCACCTCTACCAGCACGCTCAGGTTTGAGAGGAGCCCCGGCCGACCCAGGCTCTGTTCGAACCTATGCACTTCTATGGCTCAGCTGGGGGTGTCCCTGCACTAGACCACCTTCTCTCAGAGACCACAGGGCACAACCATCCTGACTTCCAAAGAAAGGCTTCACAGGGTAGGGGAAGGCATGCCCTTGTGTGTCCTGGGACACCATGAAGCCAGCTGCCGGCCACATGCTGCCACCTTGTGGACATGAAAAACCACCAGCCCTCCTGCAGCCTCTATTGAGTGGACACCCATCACTGGGTTGCATGTTTTCATTGTCGGGATTTCTGATCCGAGCTTTTCTCAGTCCCCTGTTCTGTCTCCATGGCATCCTGGTCCTGACGCATAGATCCTATTTAGCTCTAGGAACAAGTTAACCTACAACTTTAAATCTCGTTTGTGTTTTCTGCAGTTCTTGGAACACAATTTGCCCTGCTGCCTCTTGGGTTTGTCCTTTGGGCATGGAGCTCGTTTCCGGCCCATGTAGGGACCGCTTGCCTCAGGTTACATGTGAACGTGAGGGGACGACCCTGGCCAACCTGGACGGGGGACTAGGAGGGGCAAGATGGGAGATGAACAGTTTCCCAGGCAGCAGGAGGCTGATGAGATCCAACATGAGCACAAACATCCCGATTATCACAACCACTGGGGTCTTTGCCTTTAGGTGAAAATATGGCAGGAACAACGGCCACGTGCTCTGACTGTTGATGTCTGTGGAGACAAGAAGGACACACAGGCATTCAGCACCTGCTGACACGGCAGCCCCCTCCTCAGGCGAGCACCAAGGGACAGAGCTTGGCAGAGGGAGGGAATACCAGCCTAAAGGAGCACCTTCTGCCCAGGTGACCACCTTCCAGCCAGGTGAGCACCTCCTGCGCAGGTGAGCCCGTCCTCCTCACCCAGGTGTGTGTCCTGCCTGACCTAAGTGCCCTTGGAGCCCCCACCCTGGTCTGCAGCAGGAGTTAGGATGGATCTAGAAGGTGAGGCTGGGAGAGGGGAACTAGGTCTGGGTCACAGGCCTGACCCCTCTGCTGACCCCCACACCCACCTTGTGCTGCAGGCTGCAGCCTCCCCAGGCCGTCCGTCCTGCATCAGCCGCTCCCCAGCAGCATTGGAAGCGATGGCCATCACGTGGGGCATTTCTAGGAGATGGTCCCCTGTGACACTGACAGCCATACTGCTTCCAAAACCTAAGTGTGAGAGAAGCTTGTTTGGGAGGAGCAGTGAACACTCACCAGCTGAAGTCGGCAGGAGGGTACGGCTGAGACTCAGGAGAAACCCGAGGGGCAGCAAAGCAGAACGCACTTTCATGGTGGGGATCCATGCGGAGAACAGCCGGGGCTAGATGGGGTGGTATTAAAATGTATAATAAGCCCTGGCCGGTTTTGCTCAGCTGTTGGAGCGTCGGCCTGTGGTCCAGAGAGACCTGGGTTCACTTTCTGCTAAGGGCACGTACCTTGGTTGCAGTTTGTCCCCGGCCCTGGTTGGGTCGTGCAGGTGGCAGCCACTCGATGTGTCCCTCTCATGTCGATGTTTCTCTCTCTCTCTCTTCCTCTTTCTCCCTCCCTCCCACTCTATCTGAGCAAAAAAAAGGAAAAATGTTCATGCATAGTAGCCAGGAGACCGCAGTGGCCAGGATGCTGAAGAAACATCTGCGGGAAAAGGAGACGTGGCTCAGAGCTGACGACAGCTCCCGAGAGCGCAGACACCAGCGTCAGCCCGTCCCCACGGTGTGGGGGGCTCAGGCGGCCCTGGACAAGAGCCTAAGTGTCCCCATGGTATGAGCAACCCTGACCTTGTATTCTGCATGGTGGAGCTCAGCCTTTGTTCTCCTGCTTGCCTGAGCATTTCTTTCCAGTGCTCTAGGTGACGTCACTGATGTGTGACCACCACTGATCACACCTACAGTTTTATGTCGCCTCACAACACGCAGTGATCTCATGTAATCCCCACCAGAGGCTTTGAGAGGGGGAAATAGCCCCAGCTCACAAAGGTAAACTGATTCTCAGGGATGAGTGTTACGTGGCCAGCCTCCTGGGCCACCTAGAAATTCAGTGCAAGATTCCAGGGTGTCCATAGCCCGCAGCCCACGGGCCAGCCTGCTGTTCCCTGCTCCCACGTATCCAGGCCAGGGCCCTCCCAGCCAGGACTCCTTGACCACATCCTGTGCTTGGGACCCGTCAGCCCAGCCTGTGTCCTGTGCACAGGGGCAGCTCCTCTCCAACCCTAATCAGGCTCTCCAGCGATGTGCTTTGTGAGGACAGACTTCACATGGCCTGTCCAGGGTCGGCTGCGTCCAAACCTGCTTCAGAACCAGACAAGGACACAGGAGGGACACTGCATGCTGCTGTGCCGAACGATGGGACACAGCCCCCCACTGCCCTGCCCGTGGCACCCCAGCTCTAATCCACTAGGCCCCCAGCCCGCAGACCCCGCTTCAAGTCCCCTTTTCCTCTCCCCACCATCTCCCAGCCTCCTCACCGGTCACTCCTGCTGCCAATGCAGTCAATGACAACTGGCAGTGACGGTCAGAGCCAGGGACGCGCTTGCTGCAGGCCCCACAGTGTCTGGCATTCGCGCTCCTGGAGGGAATTTGCGAGCAGCAGCCTGTCAGCAACCTGTGCAGGTGAAGGGCGGGGTCAGAGCCCCTCAGCCAGCGGGGGAGAAACCCGCAGCAGCAGCCCAGGGCAGAGAGGACCTGGGCCCGAGAGGTGGGGCACCTTCCCTCAGCCACGCCTGCCACCTGGCCCGGGGTTTGAGGCCTGGAGGCCGGGCCAGGATTCCCTCTGAGCCATTGGGCCACCCTACCAGGCCACCCACTATGCCCAGCACTCACGGGGGGACCCCGTACAGAGCACAGTATATTTTGACCACACGATGTTGTTGTGATCGATGGAAAGTGGGCAGTGGTGCCCTGTTCGTGTTCGTCTGCCTCACTTTCTCCTCACCTGTGGAGGGTTGTGAAGGATAACTCAGTGTTGGGTCACGTCAGCATGACACCAGGTGTCCAGGCTCTGCTGCTTGG
Source organism: Molossus molossus (assembly GCF_014108415.1). Taxonomy (NCBI): domain Eukaryota; kingdom Metazoa; phylum Chordata; class Mammalia; order Chiroptera; family Molossidae; genus Molossus; species Molossus molossus. The sequence continues at coordinate 29,774,421 of NW_023425347.1, read as the reverse complement.
TCAGGAGCTGTGGGCCCAGCTAGTGGCAGGGACCAAAAACAGCCCCTCTTGCTCCAATTTCTCCCTCCAGGAAGGGCAAAGCGAGCCTGCTGGAGGGAGGCTTTCAAACGAGAGCCATGGTCCCACAAGGGGCAAACAGTGGTGTTACTGAGGGTGTGGCTCCCATGAGCTTCACCAAGGGCACGGCCTGTGTGCACAGGTGGGCACCAAGCTGCACTCTGAAGGTTTTGGGCATTTGGTAGCCAGTGATAGGGGTAGGGATGGCCAGCAGGATGGGTGAATGGGCAGGAGGGTTGTCACCTGGCTGGAGGGGACCACCTCTTGGGCAGCAGGTGAGGCTGTGACTGAGCTGTGTGGCTTCAGCCCTTTGCTCCCACATCTCTACTCGGCTCGCACCCCAGATCACTGCCGGGGTGTGAGGCCAGCATTCCCCACACGCCGACCTGCAGCCTTCGAAGTGCTTGTACCACGGGCTTCTGACTTAGTCCTGCCTGGTCAGCTGCAGACCTGCCTGTGGCCAGTCTCCCAAGCCGTTCCAAAACTGCCGGGCGAGGGACAGGCCGCCTCCTGAAACTTGTCCCTTGGGGACAAAGAGGTGAGGCTTCCAGGGGAAAGGGACCTTGATTTTTAGGGTGTTCCCACGCAGGCGCAGTGGGCAGACTTGTGCACAGTGCTCTCAGACTCCAAGCTGTCCAAAACAGAACAAACCTAAGTACGCCTTGCACGTAAGTTTGGAAGAGAATCAACCTGCTCTTCTGACCAAATGCCTCGGCCACCAATCAGCACTCAAGCAGGTCCGAGTTGGCCCCTCGACACGCAGGTCACCCACAGGACTGATCACTGAGGGAAAGTTGGTCACATGTTGCCCCAGGTGACCTGGCTGTTCCCACTCAGTGATGTTCCCTGAGGGAGGGCTGAGCCCCTGGCATGGAAGGGCCACAGAAATGGGGTCACAGCCTCGCGTGCCCTGCTTCACTCTCAGAGGCAACTATTTTAGGTTCAAGTTTATAATAAAGAGAAAAAGGAATTGGGTTCCTGGTCACACTTTTATTTCAAATCAGGAGCCGCCAGCCCTGGGGGTTTGCAGGAGCTGTTCTGAGAAGAGGCTGGAAGGTTTTCAAGCAACAATCTGTGTTGGTGAACAGGGCAGAAGGCCCAGCCCGGGACAGCAGAAGGAGAAGAGTCAGGGAATGAGGGACAGGCGAACACCTTGTGCCAAGTGGAGAGTCACGTGCCAGGAAGGCTTTTAATGGAACCCAGGCAGTCACTGGGAACCAGCCCATGTACCGACCACACCTTCCTTGGCTAGTTTAATCGCCTCTGTATGAATAGCAAGATTCCAGCGATGGTCCACAAACACTGATGAGCAGCTCCCGCGCAGCAGGTCCTGTTGTTCCTTTTCTCCCAGTCCCCATCTTCCCCTGCGGGCCCAGGTTGCCACCTTGATACCGGACACTAAAGGGTCCCCGCTTCCCACCACTACTGGAGTCAAATAAGGACAGACGAGGTTGAATGTTTATGGTGCGTTTTATTAATCAGATAGCTGGCAATCTGAGAGGGTGGCAGGTGTAACACCCTGAAAAGACCTCACTGACGTTTCATTTCAAATAAGCTCTTATATAGGGTTAGTGGGTGGGGAAAAAAATCTAAAGTTAATGAGTTCTCAGGGTCTGCCTTCTTTCATCGTCCTTGTCAGGATTAGCCCCAGAACAGATTATGCTGGAATGCTGTCTCCCTTCAGATAGGTCCTGTCCTTGGTGGGGCTCGGAGCTGCCTTATCTCCAGGGCCTGTTCTTCCTCTGACAGCACATCCTCCAGTTTCCAGGGTCTGTAAGAAAATCTCTTCTCTGTAGTGAGTAACTATTAAACTGTGATTCTATTTCTATTTCGTGCCCTTCCCCGATCAACTTGGCTCGTTTCAATCGACCTGGCCCATAGCCTGAGCCCTGTTCATAGTAGTCAGGATGTGTAAATTCTGCTGGGAATCTATGAAGGAGACAAGGTTTTTCTTAGAAGAACTTTTTTAGAACATGAGTTCTGAAGATACCCCAAGCACCCTCCATAAAGCAAGAACTTTTATCTGCTTAAGAGACTGTATCATGGTTCCTAGGGTGAGCTTGGGGGCTTTGCCACATGGTCTCCACCTGGGAGCTTTGTCAGGTAGGATGCTCACAGAATGCCCTCTTTCCTGCCAACCATCAGACCTCATGCCCTCCCTACCAGACAGAAACAGCGTCAGTCTTCCAATCTGTAAGGTGGGAATAATAACAACCGCGTAAGTGATGCTGTGAGAATTAAATGAGGTTATGTTTCAAAGAGCTGAGCATAGTGTTGACACATGGGAAGGTCTCTCTTAAGTGTCAGCTTTTATTATGCTGTGGATGATGATCCAGATGAAAGGCATGGGTAGGCCCAAGAAAATGAAAAAACTGATTAAATCAGTGAAATAACGTGTCAAGCACCGGAAAACACATCAGCAGTTATCTGGATGATCGTAGATCAATAAAAGCCTGATTGTTAGTTTGACTTTTTGGCTTGTCAGCCTGAGATGGTTTGTTCTGAACACTCTATGGTTTCTCGGAAGATTTTTCTAGCCAGGAGGAGGACCGTAGTGTGTCCTCCCTACAAGGTCCACACTTGGCCAACAGTAAGAATGGAGAGTGGTGATCCCTGCTTGTCAGCCCACAGCATCCTTGCTGGGTTTCACGCAGGGGATCACGCTGAGCTTCTGCTGTGCCGCAGCGGGCATGTTGATCCTGGGCTGACTCAAGAAACCACTCACGGCCTCTGACTCACCAGCACCTCTTCCTGCAGCTTCTTGTGGGAGTCACCTCCTCCAAGGCCTAGCCAAGGATAAGACTTTTTACCAACAGTTATTAAACATGTACTAGGCGGCGATTGTTGTGTCATTATATCATGACAGCGCCCCTGTAAGGTGCATACATCTGTTATCTCTCTTTTACAGAGGACGGGATCAGGCAGTGACATTTGGGTGAACTGCCCAAGACCACATTTTGTAGGTAACAAAATGCAAACCCAAGCTCCATGGCTCCAAAGCCCACATCCCTAACTATTGGATAATGGAGACTGAGCAGAACTCAGCCCACGTACTCTAGGGTTAGGATCAGTATTATAGTTAACACATTAAATAAGTGACTATGTGGTATGATTTAAAAGGTAGAAATGGCTCTTTATTTAAAATAAGCAAACAACTAAAATATCACTCATATTTCCAGAAATTTCTACACTGATCATTTCTTTAGGTCAACATCTTAAGATACTATGTAAATGTTATCTGTTCAGGAAAGATGTCGTATCTAAATCTGTACTGTGTGTCAGGTAACTGCCCAGGGCTCCCGGTGATTCTTGAGCACATGAATACTCTCCGCTTCAGCCATCGCCCCTCGTAGATGGCCCACTCTCTGCTCTCGGGCCTGGACTCCACGTTCGCTCCACCGGTAGTCTCACAGTACCTCTGACCAGTGATCTTTTAAAAAAAGATTTTTCCCCCTCATTGATTTTAGAGAGAGAGGAAGAGAGAGGGAGAGAGAGATAGAAACATCGATGAGAGAGAACATCGATTGGCTGCCTCCTGCATGCCCCTCACTGGGGATCGGGCCCATAACCCGGGCATGTGCCCTGACAGGGAATCGAACCGGTGACCTCTTGTTGCTTGGGTCGACGCTCAGCCACTGAGCCACACTGACTGGGCTGACCCAGTGATTTTCAATCGGTGTGCCACAAGACTTTTTAAAATGTGCAATACTTGACTATATAGTCAGGGGCACTGACCCCTTTTCCCTTAGATTGTCAAATTAAAAAAAAGTGACAACAGCCAAAACAACAATATTCATCTGGTGTGAATGAATCAAAATTACACCTATTATTTTTTTCCAGATCAGCAAAAATACATTTTTTCACGTGCCGTAGACTTTTAGTAATTAGTTTATGTGTGCCATGAGATGAAAAAGGTTGACAATTGCTGCTCTAACCAGCAGCCTCAAAATCAAACTTTAAAAAAATTCAAACCAGATTATCTCTGACTATTCCAGTGGGCACCAGCACTATCTTTCCATCCCTGAGTTGGAAAAGTCAGTCACCCTGAATGCTCCCTTCACCTTGAGAAAACCATTAATCAAGTCCTATACATTCTGCCTTTGAAATGCTCCGTGAAACGGCTTTCCTCTGCCTTCCACTCCTGTGGTTCTGTCCTTGTTCCAGAGCTCATGCCAACACCTTGTTCCCACCCTGCCGCCCACCAGCAGCACCGGGACCCGGCTGTGCTGCCAGGCTCCTGGGTGGTCACCCGTCTCCCCCATCTTTGCCGCTGTCCACAGCACTGCAGCTCTGACTGCATCATCGCTCTGAAGGCATGAAGGCTTCCCCCACTCAGAGGCGCTGTCAGGGAGTCTGTCCATGCAGGGCTTTAACTAACCCCTGAACCATCTTCTGCAACTTCCAGATGGGCCGTGACTCCTCCTGCTCCCACCACCGCTCAGGCGGTTCTCTCCTTTGGAATGTTCTTTCCATTCTCGTCACATAAACACGCCTTAATTTTTATTGAGACCTTCCCAGAGGCACACTTTCTCTAGGCTTTCGTTGGCTACACTTGAGCAGCTCTGTGCCAGGAAAGAAAGCAGGCTGGGGCATGGGCGTCTGGACCTGCATCCAAGCTTTCACGTAGCGGCTGGGTGGTGATGGAGAAGTCATCTCAACAGAGTGGGATGGAAATGGAGTGGTGGGCAGCGGTATGGGATGATGGGAATCAGGCTGACTTGAGGGCCAGAAAAACATGTTTGATGTCAACTCTGCCCATTGCTAGCTACAGTCAGATTCCCTGGGCTCCAATTGCAATTTCTCATCTGCAAAAATGGCAACAATATCATTTATTTTGGAGGACTTTTGTGAGTAGAATTAACAAATACAGAGTGCTTGGTACACGACCTTCAACACTGGTATTGATTAGTGTGTATTTAGTAGCACTTCCCATCCAACAGAGCATCACACACATCAGCCTTTTGCATCTCCCTGAAATCGTTTATTTATTTCTGACTTTAAAAAAAACCTTACTTCGCCCTGGCCGGTTTGGCTCAGCGGTTAGAGCGTCCGCCTGCGGTCCGGAGAGACCCGGGTTCGGTTCCCGCTAAGGGCATGTACCTCGGTTGCGGTTTGTCCCCGGCCCTGGTTGGTCGTGCGGGTGGCAGCCACTCGATGTGGCCCTTTCACATCGATGTTTCCCTCTCTCTCTCTTCCTCTCCCTCCCTCCCACTCTGTACAAAAAATGGAAAAATGTCCTCGGATGAGGATAGAAAAAATAAAATAAAATAAAAAACAAACAAACAAAAAAACCTTACTTCAAGATTGGCTTTTTTCCAACTAAGCTTCAAGCTTCCTGGTCCAGGGAATGTTTCCTACCTACCTCTGTATCTGCTGTAGAAGCTGGCACTATGCCCAACACCCTCAGGACATGCTGCATTTAGTTAAAGAGGAGGAGGAAATAGAAGGAGCCCCAGGCAGGCGTGGAGCCCAGGAGGGGCTGTCCCTTGAGGCACTGCAGGGGGACCTCCAAAACATCTAGGGGGCGGCCTGAGAACAGTGGACACCTGAGGGGCACAGAGCAGCTGAGGATCAGGGTGACTTTCCTGTCTTCCCTCCTAGAGGTGCAGAGGCGGCTCGCGTGGCAGTACCACGTGTGTGAGGAACAGAACCTTCGGGCACCCAAGCTTAAGTTCAAATTTGGGTTCGGCCCTAAGTAGCTCCCTGAGCGTCACTTCACTTATCCAGAAGGCTAATGCGAATAGCATCACTGACTCCAGAGGGCTTCTGAGAAGACGGATTCAATGTGAAGTGCTTGCATGAAGATTTCCATCTCTGAGTGTGACGACTGAGAGATGTGAGAGATAACGACCGGAGGGCAGAATTAGCCTAATTTCTAACCCCATCGAACCTACCGCACAGCATCATCTCCCTGCTTATAGGAAAGCCCCTCACAGTCCCTGCCCTCTCATGGGCTGTTACCACCCACACCAACTCCGGGGAGTGATGGTCTAAGTCATGTGTCATAACCATCTGCAATCACACTCCCACAGGGCGAGAGACACAGATCGGATCTCAGCAGAGGTGTACGGGGAACAGGGGGGACGCAGGGGACAGCGGCTGCCACCCACAGTACTTAGAGCCCAAAGTGAACTGAGAAGTCCAACAGTGGTGGGAGGCAGGAGATAATGAGGCAGACTCACCTAATAAGTGCAGGCAGGACTTTAACACTTCAGGCCACGCCCCTTCCTCTCCCCCCTTCGCAGGACAGACTCTCCTCGGTGTTCAGGAACATGAAGTCCCAGATGTCCATTAAAATTTGTGATGCAAGAATACTACATGTTGGGTCTCTTAAACTTTCTAAACTGAATTATAAATGTTCCAATGTTGAACTAGGCTTTATTACTTAAGAAAGGAATTTATCATTCTACTTAATTCTACACCAATTACCAAAACTTATTCAAGAAGAAATAGAAAACCTATAACAAATAAAGACACTGAACTCCAAATTTAAAATTCCCCATTAAGAAATATCAAGCTCTGATGGCTTTATTGGTGAATTCTACCTAATGTTTTTAGAAAAAATAATACCAACCATGCACAAACTCTTTCAGAAAACAGAGAAGGAAGTAATACTTCCCAACTCACTCCATGAGGCAAGTATATGATACCAAAGCCAGACAATGTCATCACAAAAGAATATCATAACCAGTATTATTCACGAATGTGAAGGCAAATACCATTAACAAAATATTAGCAAACAAATTTAGTAACATATATACATATATATGTATGTGTATATATATAAATATATATTATACTATATATATATATAGGATTATACACCATAACTAAGTAAGAGTTATTCCAGGAATGCAATATTGTTTTAACATCTGCAAATAAATTACTATAATAAGAATATTAATACATTAGAGTTCATTAAACATATAAGTGCACCATACGGAAAAAACTCTTAACATAATAACACATCTATTTACGATAAAAAGTTTCACAACCTAGGGGGAAAAAAAGAAATACCCTCAATCTGATAGTGAGCACCAATGAAACTTAGACTAATTCATACTTAATTCATACCACCTGTTTTCCCCTAAAAATTGTGCCAAGGCAAAATGTCCACCCAAACGTGTGTTCCACGTGTTACTAAATTTCCAACCAGGGCAGTAAAGCTGATCCTCAGGGATGGGTGTTACATGGCCAGCCGCCTGGGCCACCTAGAAATTCAGTGCAAGATTCCAGGGTGTCCATAGCCCGCAGCCCACGGGCCAGCCTGCTGTTCCCTGCTCCCACGTATCCAGGCCAGGGCCCTCCCAGCCAGGACTCCTTGCCCACATCCTGTGCTCGGGGCCTGACAGCCCTGATGGGCAGAAAGCGAAGGGACCCAGGCCAGCAGGTCTAGGACCACCCGTCAGCCCAGCCTGTGTCCTGTGCACAGGGGCAGCTCCTCTCCAACCCTAATCAGGCTCTCCAGCGATGTGCTTTGTGAGGACAGACTTCACATGGCCTGTCCAGGGTCGGCTGCATCCAAACCTGCTTCAGAACCAGACAAGGACACAGGAGGGACCCTGCATGCTGCTGTGCCGTACGATGGGACACAGCCCCCCACTGCCCTGCCCGTGGCACCCCAGCTCTAATCCACTAGGCCCCCAGCCCGCAGACCCCGCTTCGAGGTCCCCCCTTCCCTTCCCCCTACTTCTCAACCTCCTCACCGAACATTCCTGCTGCCAATGCAGTCAGAGCCAGGGACGCGCTTGCTGCAGGCCCCGCAGTGTCTGGCATTCGCGCTCCTGGAGGGAATTTGCGAGCAGCAGCCTGTCAGCAACCTGTGCAGGTGAAGGGCGGGGTCAGAGCCCCTCAGCCAGCGGGGGAGAAACCGGCAGCAGCAGCCCAGGGCAGAGAGGACCTGGGCCCGAGAGGTGGGGCACCTTCCCTCAGCCACGCCTGCCACCTGGCACAGGATTTGAGGCCTGGAGGCCGGGCCAGGATTCCCTCTGAGCCATTGGGCCACCCTACCAGGCCACCCACTATGCCCAGCACTCACGGGGGGACCCCGTACAGAGCACAGTATAGGTTTCTGAGCACATGATGTTGTGGTCTGTCAAATGCGGACAGCGGTTCTTTGTAGATGTTCTTCCCCATGTTCTCTTCTGCTCAGTCTGTGGTAACACATATCACATAGACCATTAGGTGGAGTAATACGTTTCTACCCATCACCTGCGGAGGGTTGTCAAGGAATAACTCAGCCCTCGGCCTGGTCAGAAGAGCACGAGGTGTCCAGGCTCTGCTGCTAGGCCAGGAGCTGTGGGCCCAGCTAGTGGCAGGGACCAAAAACAGCCCCCCTTGCTCCAATTTCTCCCTCCAGGAAGGACAAAGCATAGCCTGCTGGAGGGAGGCTTTCAAACGGGAGCCATGGTCCCACGAAGGGCAAACAGTAGTGTTACTGAGGGTGTGGCTCCCATGAGCTTCACCAAGGGAACGGCCTGTGTGCACAGGTGGGCACCAAGCTGCACTCTGAAGGCTGCAGGGTAGGGGTGGCCAGCAGGATGGGTGAATGGGCAGGAGGGTTGTCACCTGGCTGGAGGGGACCACCTCTTGGGCAGCAGGTGAGGCTGTGACTGAGCTGTGTGGCTTCAGCCCTTTGCTCCCACATCTCTACTCGGCTCGCACCCCAGACCACTGCCGGGGTGTGAGGCCAGCATTCCCCACACGCCGACCTGCAGCCTTCGAAGTGCTTGTACCACGGGCTTCTGACTTAGTCCTGCCTGGTCAGCTGCAGACCTGCCTGTGGCCAGTCTCCCAAGCCGTTCCAAAACTGCCGGGCGAGGGACAGGCCGCCTCCTGAAACTTGTCCCTTGGGGACAAAGAGGTGAGGCTTCCAGGGGAAAGGGATCTTGATTTTTAAAATGTTCCCAGGCAGGCGCAGTGGGCAGACTTGTGCACAGTGCTCTCGGACTCCAAGCTGTCCAAAGCAGAGCAAACCTAAGTACACCTTGCACGTAAGTTTGGAAGAGAATCAACCTGCTCTTCTGACCAAATGCCTCGGCCACCAATCAGCACTCAAGCAGGTCCGAGTTGGCCCCTCGACACGTAGGTCACCCACAGGACTGATCACCGAGGGAAAGTTGGTCACATGTTGCCCCAGGTGACCTGGCTGTTCCCACTCAGTGATGTTCCCTGAGGGAGGGCTGAGCCCCTGGCATGGAAGGGCCACAGAAATGGGGTCACACCCTCGCGTGCCCTGCTTCACTCTCAGAGGCAACTATTTTAGGCTCAAGTTTATAATAAAGAGAAAAAGGAAGGGGGTTCCTGGTCACACTTTCGCTTCAAATCAGGAGCCACAGGACCAGCCCTGGGGGTTTGCAGGAGCTGTCCCGAGAACAGCTGGAAGGTTTCCTCACAACCATCTGTGCTGGTGAACAGGGCAGAAGGCCCAGCCCGGGACAGGCCCCCCAAACACTGTTCCCCTCTCCTCTTGTTGCAGCAGGAGGAGGCCGAGAGCAGGGCCCACCTCAGGGTGCCGCTGCCACAGTCACCTGCTGTCCTCCCCCGGGATGACACTGGTGGGTGTGGGGCCCTAACTGTGGGAAACTGGACTGGCAAATGTGTTCCTAGGGCAGCCCGAGCCTTGGGCATCCTGTGTCCACCACTTAGGGCAAGGACACTGAGCTCCCCAGGGGAGGGGTGGCCAGGGCAGGTATGGGCAGGGGTGCAGCTGAGCCCCAACTGCTTGCTCACCATAAAGCAGATACGAGGTCAGCGTGACCCCTGGACAAAGACACGGAGCCAAACAGGGCTGAGTTATGGGTCCAAGAGAATGAAGATAATGGGCTATAATCCAGCACATAGGCAAAACCCTCAGTTAGGGGCTCAACTGTGTCCCCCAAGAGATGTTGCAGTTCTAACTCTCAGGACCGTGAGTATGGTCTTATTTGGAAACAAGGTCTTCGTGGATGACCAAGTTAAGATGAGGTCCGTAGGGTGGGTCCTTATCCATGTGACTGGTGTCCTTTGGAGCAGACAGTAGAACAGAGGAACGGCCATGTGAGGACACAGAGGAAGCCATCTACAAGCCTGGAGACACCGGAGCCCCAGAGCTGGGGGGCGGCCTGGACCCGGTCCTCCCCTGGAGCCTGCAGAGGGAGTGCGGCCCTGCCCACACCCTGACCTCAGACTTGTGGCTCCAGAACCCAGGGAGAGTCAAGGTCTCTGCTTAAGCCGCCCAGTCTAGGGTACTTGCAGCAGCAACCAGGGGCACTCTACGGGGCCCACTGCGCTGCTCCGCAGGGGTGGGGGCAGGGGGCAGCACTCACAGGCCTGGCCTGAAAGAGCTGATGTTGCCAGAGGATCAAACAGGAGACACAGAGCCTCAAGCCGCCCTGAGGCACAGTGCTGAGGCACGAAGGCAGGTGTCTTCTTGAGCGAACCCAGAGCCCAGCCACTCCTGGAGGGTCTCAGACCTGAAACCCCCCCGTGAGCCCTGTGAGGGCCGACCTGGAGAGCTGTGTCATGGGACAGGGTCCCATAGCAGCGCCTGGCAGAGGCCCGTGGGGAGCACAAGAGCTGTGCCTGCCGAGGCCTCAGCAGTGTTTGAAAAGTCTTCATTAAACTCACTCTTCACTGGACAGCAAAGATCGACCCCTGTGCATTCCACCAATTTATTTGAAAAGGGAACCCTTTTTTCCAATACTATTAATACCTGCAGGGTGTTAGCATTCTTCAGAACAGAATTTTGGAATTATTGAAAGGTGGGCTGCAGAGTGGTGATGGGGGGCTGCGAAGCCCTCAGTGCTGGGCCCAGCCCCAGACGAAGGGTTGGCGGGGAGGTGGTGGACCGAACCCCAGTCTGAGCCCCAGCTGTGCGCAGCCTTACCTCCATGGCTGCCCGTCAACCTTGGCCACCCTGTTCACGGCCTGGCGGCCTAGGGCACCACAGCAACTACGTGGCCCGAGGCTTGTTCACAGCAGCCTCAGCTGCAGAGGCTCTGGTTTGGCCTAGACTGCAGGTCAAGGTTCCCACTCTACCTGGCAACCATGGTCTCCATGGCTACAGCTCTTGTGCTTCCCCATTTGCTGTTCTATCTTCAGGTGGTCCCCCAGGCACCAACTCCAAGGGCTGCCATCTTGGTCCCCAACGGTTCTCAACTGTCTCCAACAGTCCCCAACAGTCCCCAACTGTCCCCAACGGTCCTCAGAGGTCAGCAACAGTCCCCAGAGGTCAGCAACAGTCCCCAACCGCTGCCAGATCCACTTCCAGTCCCACTTCTAGCCCAGCCCCAAGGGTTGCCGGCACTGCCCTGGCCCGGCCCACGCGGCTGTGGACATTTGGATGGGGCGGAGCAGAGCCCCACCAGGGACAATGAAGCTGGAGCAGGATCAGTGTGTGGTGAGTGAGTCCGTGAATTCACTTCAGGAAAGGAGCCAGTCAGCACTAGTCAATCCTTCCTTCCTTCCTTCCTTCCTTCCTTCCTTCCTTCCTTTCTTTCTTTCTTTCATGACTCAGGAGCTTTTATTCTGCATATTTTGTATTTACATCACTGAGAGGTTAAAGAACTTGTGAGTTTATAGCTATAATAGTGGTCAGTTTCAATCAAGTAGAACATTTGACTTCAGAATCTTATGATATTGAAAATTATCATTTCTTTTAAATTTGAGCTGTAAATCACTAAATGGTATAAACTATGCTTTTGTTTGGATCTATATTTTCATGCATCTGTCTTTTAGATGTCAAACAAAATTGAAATCTTAAATTCATGATATCAAAAGCCATGATACCTCTGTAACTAAAAAAAATTTTAATTTCTAAATTATTTTATATTGGGAGAAAAAGGTGTCATTAAAAATTTTATGGACCTAGCCCTGGCTAGGTTTGGCTCAGCGGTTAGAGTGTGGGCCCCATGGACCAAAGAGCCGTGAGTTTAATTCTGATCAAGGGCATGCACCTAGGTTGCAGTTTGGTCCAGGCCCTGGTCAGGGTCATGCACGAGGCAGCCAATTGATGTCTCTCTCTCTCGCTCCCTCCCACCCTCCCTTCCTCCCACTCTATCTGAAGATAAATGGAAAAATATCCTTGAGTGAGGATTAAAAAAAAATTTTATGGACCTAGAGTTAGATGGTTATGACCATTGTATCTCTGTTTGCTGAGAAAATAATAATAAAACAGTACTTAGATAATTCTTATTTAAAATTTTATTTTTCAATTAGTTTCCATTCCATATTATTTTGTATTAGTTTCAGGTGTATAGTGTAGTGGTTAGACAAGCATATACTTTACAAAGTGGTCACCCTGATATTTCAAGTACCCACCTGGCACCGTACATAGTTATTACAATATTATTGACTATATTATTCCCTATTCTGTCCTTTGCATCGATGTGACTACCAAGTTGTACTTTCTTTTTTTCCAGTCCAAAAATAGGATATTTTTCTGTTTATCATCAGAGTGGGAGGGAGAGAGAGAAACATCGATGTGAGAGAGGCACATTGACTGGTTGCCTCACGCACGACCCAACCAGGGCTGAGGATGAACTGCAACTGAGGTATGTGCCCTTGATGGAACCTGTGACTCATTGGTCCACGGGCCGACACTAACCGCTGAGCCAAACTGGTCAGGGCCAAGTTGTACTTCTTAATCCCTTCACCTTTTTTACTCATCCGCCAACATCCTTCCCATCTGGGAACCATCGTTCTGATCTCTGTATCCTTAAGTCAGTTTCTATTTTGTTTCTTAGATTCCACATATAAGTGTAATACTATGGTATTTGCCTTTGTCCTTCTGACTTATTTCACTTAGCATAATACCCTCTAGGTCCATCCATGCTATTGCAAAAAAGATTTCATTCTTTCTTATGGCCAAGTAATATTTCATTGTATATATGTACCACTTTTTTATCCACTCATCTATTGATGGGCACTTGGGTTGCATCCATAGCTTGGCTATTGTACATAATGCTGCAATAAGCATAGAGGTGCATATAGTTTTTTCAATTTGGTGTTTTGGATTTCTTTAGATAAATCCTGAAGTGAAATTGCTAGGTCCTAAGGCAGTTCCATTTTAAGTTTTTTGAGGAACCTCCGTACTGTTTTCCATAGTGGCTGCACCATTTTGCATTCCCACCAACAGTGCATGAGGGTTCCCTTGTCTTCTCGTCCTCGCCAGCACTTGTTTGTTGATTTACTGATGACAGCCATTCTGAAGGTGTGAATTGTATTTCATCTGCATTTCTCTGATGATAGTGAAGTTGAGCATCTTTTTAAAAATTGATTTTTAGCATCCATTGCTTACTTCTTCTACGTGTCCTGACCAGAGTTCCAACCCACAATCTTGGTGTATTGGGAAGATGCTCTATTCAGGTCCTCTGCCCATTTTTAAATTGGATTGTTTGTTTTTATGATGTTGAGTTATCTGAGTTCTTCATATGTTTTGATATTAACCCCTTATTGGATATATCATTGGCAAATATCATCCCCTATTTAGTAGGTTGTTATTTTGCTTTGTTGATGGTTTCCTTTGCTGCACAAAACTTTTTAATTTGATGTGGTCCCATGTGTTTTTGTTTTTTTGTTTGTTTCCCTTATCTGAGGAGATATATCAGAAAAATATTGCTGAGAGAAATGTCAGAGATTTTATTGCCTATGTTTTCTTCTAGGAGTTTTATTGTTTTGAGTCTTACATTTAAGTATTTAATCCTTTTTGAGTTTATTCTTGTATACGGCATAAAAAGGTGGTCTAGTTCATTTTTTTTTGCATGTGTCTGTCTAATTTTTACAACACCATTTATTGAATAGACTGACTTTACTCTATTGTATATACTCTCACTGAATGGGACATTTAGCTGACTACTGACTAGAGGAATGCCAATCATTCAATAAATGAGGAATACTATCATTATTAATATAAAGTATTACTGTGAAGGGATTGCACCGGAGATTTTCTGTGTCGTTAGTTAGAAACTGGTGTTAGTTGAGATGCTCCAGGCTTGGGGTTCTTCTTCTGTTTGGACCGGTTTTACTCGGCCTTCTTCTAGAACATTGATTGTCTTTTATTTTATTTTATTTTTTTATCCTCACCAGAGGACATCTTTCCATTTTTTGTTCAGATGGGGGGTGGGGGGAGAGAGAAACATCGATGTGAAAGGGACACATCGAGTGGTTGCCACCTGCGACCCAACCAGGGCGGGGACAAATGCAACTGAGGTACATGCCCTTAGCGGGAACCGAACCCGGGTCTCTCTGGACCGCAGGCCGACACTCTAACTGCTGAGCCAAACCGGCCAGGGCTTGATTGTCTTTTAAAATAACATAGACAAAAGAGTAACTCTTTGTTTAACCTCTTATAAATAAATACTAACAAATAATATAATCAGAATTAATCAGCTTTCTGAAGAGCTTTCCTTAAATATTTAAAATGACTCTGTTTTACCAGGACACATAGGAATAACAGGGATAACTAAAATTAATTTGAATTAATAAAGATTAATTCAAGCTGAATTGTGTTAGTAGTGACACGGTGTGTTTAAAAAAGCAGCTTTTTGTTTGAACAAAGGAAAAATAGGTAAACGTGGCCTTAAGGTATATCCTTAGAGAGAATAACATAATTTATTCTGTCTTTCTTCTCTTAGAAAGTAGTCTTATTAGTTTTTTACTTGTTTCTGGGCAAGAATAAGCCCACCTTATTCTATGTGATGATTATGTATTGTAAGGGTTGTTTTTTGTTTTTTTAAAATCCTCACCCGAGGGTATTTTCCCATTTATTTTCTTTTTCTTTTTAACTTTATTGTTGAATGTATTACAGATGTCCCCCCATTTTTTCTCCTATTGACCCCCTCCTCCCCACTCCTGCCCCCTCCTGACTTCCCCGCACTATTGTTGGTGTCTATTGGTTATACATATATGCATAGAAGTTCTTTGGTTTATTTCATCCCGCCCTCCCTCCCCCCTTCCCTTTGAGGTTCATCAGTCTAATACCCAATTTGTACTTCTTAATTCCTTCATCTTTTTCTCCCATCCCCCTCCCATCTGGCAACCAACAAAAAGTTCTCTGTATCGAAGTGGAAGTGGGGTACAGACTGACAATCCCCAGAAGAGGGGGTGGTTGGGGAGAGATAAACCACAGAACTTATATGCATGTATGCATGAACAATGGACATGGACAACAAAGCTGGCGACAGGGCAGGGAGGGAGGGGGAGGGGGAATCAGTGAGGGGAAAAGGAGAAACATCTGTAACAAAAATAAATTAATTAATTAATAAAAAAATTTCTCTGTATCTAGGAGTCTGTTTCTGTTCTGCTTGCTCATTTTGTTTGTAGATTCAATTGTTGATAGATATTGATTGCCATTTTATTGTTCATATTTTTGTTCTTCTCCTTCAAGAAGACCCTTCAACATTTCATATAACACTGGTTTGGTGGTGATAAACTCTAGCTTTTTTTGTCTGGGAAACTCTTTATATGGCCATTGTTTCTAAATGACAGCTTTGCAGGATAGAGTAATCTTGGTTGTAGATCATTGCTTTTCATCTCCTTGAATATCTCTTGCCACTTCTTTCTAGCCTGTAGTTTCTTTTGAGAAATCAGCTGACAGTCTTATGGGAGCTCCTTTGTAGGTAACTAACTGCTTTTCTCTTGCTGCTTTTAAGATTCTCTCTTTGTCTTGAACCTTTTGCATTTTGATGATGTGTCTTGGTGTGGGCCTCTTGGGATTCATCTTATTTGGCACTCTCTGTGATTCCTGGACTTGTAGGTCTGCTTCCTTCACCAAGTTAGGGAAGTTTTCTACCATTATTGTTTCAAGTAGGCTTGCAATTTCTTGTTTTCTCTCTTCTCCTTCTGGTACCCCCATGATGTGAATGTTGGTATACTTGAAGTTGTCCCAGAGGCTCCTTACACTATCCTCATTTTTTAAAATTCTTTTTTCTTTTTGCTGTTCTAATTGGGTGTTTTTTGCTTCCTTATATTCCAAATTGATGGCTTACTTTTTGGAGTCATTCTTTGTTGTTGTTGTTAATCCTCATCCGAGAATATTTCTTAGATTTGTCATAGGACACTGAAAAACTAGAAAAATTCTGTGAGAAGAGGAATAGGAAACTGAGGCAGGAAAGCTAAACAAAGCCAAAAGGCTTTGTGGGATGCATGTAGCAGGGCCTTATCTTGAGAACAAGGCTAAAAACCTCTACCTCTGCCCTGGTCAGTTTTACTCAGTGGTTAGAGCATCAGCCCACAAACTGGAGAGTCCTGGGTTGGTTCCCCCTAAGGGAACGTACCTCGGTTGTGGTTTGTCCCCACCCTGGTTGGGGTCATTGTGTGGGTGGCAATCAGTCAATGTGTCTCTCTCACATTGATGTTTCTCTCTCTCTCTCTTCCCCCATCTCTCCCTCCTGCTCTATCTGAGGATAAATGCAAAAATGTCTTCGGGTGAGGAAAAAAACAAACAAACAAAAAAAACCCCTCTACTTCTCACAGAAGCATTCAGCAGAGGAGGGGGAATAGACGAGGAGAGGAGGAGGAGGAAGAAGGGGAAGAGGAGAGAAACATCGAAGGTGGAAAGGACATGACTGGCTGCTTCTCACATGACCCCAACCAGGGCTGGGGACTGAACCACAAGTGAGTTACATGCCCTTGACAGGAATCAAACTCACAACTCTTTGGTCTGAGGGCCAATGCTCCAACCACTGAGCCAAACTGGTCAGGGCTATAAGGGTTGTCTTTATGAAAGGCACCATCTGCTGCTGGCTATAAAAACTAGTTGTGGGAAGACTGCCTTTTACAGTTTAGTTGAGGCTTCAGAAGATTTTGTTTTCCTTCTAATTCCACCTCAAACCTGGAGCAAAATTCCAGGAGGGAAAACAGATTTCAGTAAACATGACCAAGTTGGGACTCTAGTAGTGGTTGGATCTCATTTCTGTGACTCTGAACTTGGTGTTACATATTGAATTTTTAAAAAAATCATCATGAAATTGAAGACCTCTGTCTTCATTTCTACCCAGATCAGTTTAAAAAAACGATCATGCTATCGTTCCTGCCCTTGCTCTCCAGTCCAGCCAACGCTCTCTGTTCTTCTCTATTCACTGAAAGGACTTAGATACTTTTACTCCTGTCTGTTGTTTGGTTTCATTTTATAAGCATCTGATATCATGAGCATCTACATCTGATATCAGAGTGAAGAATGATGTCTTGATGTTTTTTCCTTCCTAGGGCTATAGGTATGATTAAAAAAAGTCAATGTTTCCTTTAATTAATGACCATGTTATTTGAACTTATTCAAAGGTTGTATAAGCTCTTTAATACTAGGATACTTTCTTATGTTTTTCTTACTGTTCATATGGACATAAAGGTGTAAATATTAATAACAAGATGCATACAGTAATTTTTAAAATTAACTACATTCTGAATGTATGTGTTTCAAATTACCCTTTAAAAGCAAGGATATTCTAGATTATCATAATTTTACTATAAATAGGTGGTAAATTAAAAATGTGTATTTTTTTTTATCCTCTCCCAAGGATATGTTTATTGTCTTTTTTTTTATCCTCACCCTAGGATTTTTTCCATTTTTTGTTCAGATAGAGTGGGAGGGAGAAACAGGAAGAGAGAGAGAGAAACATAGATGTGAAAGGGACACATCGAGTGGCTGCCACCTGCACGACCCAACCAGGGCTGGGGACAAATGCAACCGAAGTACATGCCCTTTGCGTGAACCGAACCCGGGTCTCTCCGGACTGCAGGCCGACGCTCTAACCGCTGAGCCAAACTGGCCAGGGCTATTGCCTTTTTTTAGAGAGAGAGAAACACTGATGTGAGAGAGAAATGTGGATCTGTTGCCTCCCACATGTGCCCCACTGGGAAGGGAACCCGCAACCTTTTTGGTGCATGGGACAACACTACAACCAACTGACCCACCTGGCCAAGGCTAAAATGTGTATTTTATTTATTTATTTTATTTATTTATTTCCAAATCTTTATTGTTGGATGTAAAATGTATTACAGATGTTCCACATTTTCCCCCATTGACCCCCTCCTCCCCACTCCCGCCCCCCTCCCACCTTTTCCCACACTATTGTCTGTGTCCATTGGTTATGCATATAAGTTCTTTGGTTTATTTCTTCCCACCCCCCAACCCCTTTCCCTTTGAGGTTTGTCAGTCTAGCAATGAATTTGTGCTTCTTAATTCCTTCACCTTTTTCACCCATACCCCCAACCCCCTTCCCAACTGGCAACCAACAAAATGTTCTCTGTATCTATGAGAATGTTTCTGTTCTTCCTGTTCATTTTGTTTGTAGATTCCATTGTTGATATATGTATGTATTCATTGCCATTTTGTTTGTTCATACATTTTATCTTTTTCTTCAAAAAGACCCTTCATCATTTCATATATTAACGGTTTGGTAGTGATGAACTCCTTTAACTTTTTCTTGTCTGGGAAAGTTTTTATATGTCCATCAATTCTAAATGACAGCTTTGCAGGATAGAGTAATTTTGGTTGTAGGTTCTTGGTTTTCATCACTCTGAATATTTCTTGCCACTCCCTTCTGGCCTGCAAAGTTTCTTTTGAGAAATCAGCTGACAGCCTAATGGGTACTCCCTTGTAGGTAACTAGCTGCCTTTCTCCTGCTGCTTTTAAGATTCTCTCTTTGTCTTGAACCTTTTGCATTTTGATGATGATGTGTCTTGGTGTGTGCCTCTTGGGGTTCATCTTGTTTGGGACTCTCTGTGCTTCCTGGACTCGTATGTCTGTTTCCTTCACCAAGTTAGGGAAGTTTTCTGCCATTATTGTTTCAAACAGGTTTTCGATTTCTTGTTCTCTCTCTTCTCCTTCGGGCACACCCAAGATGCGAATGTTGGCACGCTTGAAGTTGTCCCAGAGGCTCCTTACACTATCCTCATTTTTTTGGATTCTTTTTTCTTTTTGCTGTTCTGATTGGGGATTTTTTGCTTCCTTATACTCCAAATCAATGGTTTGCTCCTTGGATTTACATACTCTATTATTGAAGCTGTGTAAATTATTCTTTATTTCAGTTAATGCCTCCTTTAATTCTAACTGTGTATCCATGATTTCTAACTGATCCTTTTTTATGCTCTTGAGGCCCTCCCTAAGTTCACTGAGGTTCTCACTAAGTTCATTGAGCATCCTTATAAGCAGTATTTTGAACTCAGTATCTGTTAGGTTGCTTATCTCCCTTTCGCTTAGTTCTTTTCTTGGGGTTTTGTTCTGTTCTTTCATTTGGGACCTGTTTCTTTGTCTCCTCATTTTGGCTGCCTCCCTGTGTTTGTTTCTGTGTATTACTTAATGAGAGGTATGGGGCTCGCTGAGACCCGGTGCTGCTCATTTGAAAGAATTTAGAAAAAACCTGAAGCAGGATCCAAGACCGGCCAATCCTATGGTTAAGCAAGTGGCAACAGCTTGGGTGGGCTTGAAAGTTGGGTGGGCTTGAAAGTTGGGTGGGGTGGGGTGGGGTGGGGTGGGGTGGGGTGGGGCGGGGCGGGGCCTCAGGGAGTCAGCAGGGTGGGGCTACCAGTGTGAGCCAGGTTGCTGGGGTCCCAGATATGGCTTCTGTCTGCCGCCCCCGGGAAGGGCTCACCAAAGGAACAAAGGCCTCTGACAGCCCGTTTGTCCCCGAGGAAGCCCCCTCTCCAGCCCTCGCTCCAGTGCCAAACAGCTCAGTTCTTCCCTGTATGTCTCTGGCGCCCTTAGAGCTGCCTCCATTCCGAGCTTAGAGGGAGAGAGTCCGACCAGTCCGTGCGCGGGCCCTTTAGGGAGCTGCCTGGGGTTCCAGCCGCTTCAGCCTCCCTGAGCCTCAGTTTCCGCTGGTTTTTCCAGCCAGAAGTTATGGGATTCTCTTCCTGGCACTGGAACCCTGAAGGGGCACCTGGTGTGGGACGGGGACCCCTCAGTCCTCAGGAAGGACCTTCCCAGCCGTGGGAGCCGCCTGATTTTTATCCACCACACTTGGGTGTGGGACCAGTCCATCTAGTCGCTGCCGCGCCGCCACCCCCCCTCGCGCCACCGCCTGTCCTACCGGTCTGGATGTAGCTGCTTTTTTTTCTTAGTTCGTAGTTGTACGACTTCCATTCAGCTTGATTTCAGGCGGTTTTGAATGATGGTTGTTCTGTAGTTTAGTTGTAACTTTGATGTGGTTGTGGGAGGACGCGACACCGCGTTTACCTACCCGCCATCTTGACCGGAAGTCCTAAAAATGTGTATTTTTAAAATGGAGAAAGAAATTGATTGGCATGCTGTTCTACAGTACATACAGTATATAAAATGAATTCTGACACAGGTCAGTTTTATATAGATTATTTCTTAAGTACAGTTATTATTTTCTTACTTTCATTGTATGTGTTCTACGTTAAGCGTGAATAATTGAAATTCCACAAAGATGAAAGGAATTTGATTAAATAATTTCTTTGACACTTGTTTAACCTCAGAGGAGCAGCTATATATCAATATCTTTCCCCCACTGATTCCCAATAACAGTTGAAGATTCTAGTTCTTTCTCCTGTCCTCCTTTCTTCCTCTGCATTGCTCCCTTTCTTCTCCCTCCCTCTCCTACCCGCCTTTCTTCTCTCACCTTGTAATTTGGTGTCATTCCTATTATTCTCTGGAAACTTATTCAGTAAAGATCACCTTTCCAAGTCCAGGGGAGTATTTGCTGAGGTCATTTTATATGTTTCAGTGATATATGTTTATGAAGTAATTAGCACTATGTACCATCCCTCCATCTTCAAACATTTTTTTAATTAAAAAAAATACTTTATTCTTTTTTTTCTTTTAACCTTTCTTGACTCTCTTCTGTTTTCCTTCCTAAGTTTGCCCACCCCCCATATCTGTATAGCTATTTACTCAAGGTTCAGTCTTGTTATCTTAGCTCGCCCTACACATTTCCTCTCTTGATCTTATAAACCTACAAAGTATAAACTGTAGATAGTCCTATAATATTCCCTGGCCTTGACTTTATTCTAGAACTTCAGAACATCTCTAGTTGCCTTCTATTTATTTATTTATTTTTGGTGGTACCTGCCCCTAGCGGGAACCAAACCCAGGACTCTCTGGTCCATAGGCCGACGCTCAACCACTGAGCCAAACTGGCCAGGGCTCTAGTTGCCTTCTAGACCAAACTTAATTTTCCCCAAGATTTTATCTCTTTCTGATTTTTCCCTATTTCTATTACAATGAGGGCAGAAATTTTATGTTTTGCTTATTATTACATTCCTAATGCCTAGCACAGTGTATTGCACCAAGGAAATGCTCTGACTCTTGGTAACCATCGTCTACTTCTCTTTTTTATCATCCATAAGTCTTTGAATCACTTTCCTTGTTGTCCAGTCATTGCTTGTGGTCAGCTCCTGATTACTTCCTACCTGAAATTTTGTAGATGTACTTGATTTCCCCTCTGTCTGGTCTGTACTGCCTGTTATAACCACCATTTCTTAGTATAGTTCTGGTCATTCATTCAGCAAGTATTTCCCGAGCACCTACTTTGTGCTAGGGTCTGTACTAGATGCTAGCATAAAATGATATACTATCCTTGTCGTAAGGAGCTTAGTAAGAGAAAGAAATAGAAATAAATAGTTCATTAAATATGATGTGATGAAGGCTAATTATGGTGTTTCAAAGTTTGCCTAGCTGTGTGAGAAGCCTAGCTCTGCTTGGAGAGGTCGGGGAAAGTTTAACATGGACTGGAGTGATGCTAAGTACATAGAGTTTGCTTAGCAGACCAGTAAGTATGTAAGCACCAGTAAGTACGCCTTACTCTGAGGAAACGGCCTGTGCATACGCACAGAGGCACTTCAAACATCTGCTTACAGTACTGTTGCTTATAGGACTAAAGTGCACACTGACTCACCTGCTCCTTTGTTGGCTCTTACCTTTTCCTTCTTAGCTCCTTGCACTTCCTTCCACCTTTCCCTTCAGTCATACTTCTAGACCAGTAACATTCTGAACTTTCTTCTCTGAGATTCATTCAGATTGTTTTTTCTGTCCCTTTTTTCCCTGTCACTCCCATCCACTTAGAAAAGGTTAATTTTATTTTATTTTCAGTCTTATTTTCCCAAGGTTGCTGTTTGTTATTTCTGTTAGCATAATTTTAAAATTGATTATGATTTAGTTATTTAGGGGCACGTCTCTTTCCTTTGATAGACTTTGAGACTCACCTTACTCATTTTGCCCTAAAGTCACTGTTGAAGAGTTCTGCAAGCAATAGACACCTGACAGGTGTTGCTGGATGAGAACATTCTGTGGAGGCACAATGTCTGCATGAATTAGTTACAGTCTGTACTCGCAACTGTGTGTTTGTTGTTACGGATGATGAGCAGCTTTTGCTTCTGTGGAGGGAAGGCAGAGAGACTTTCTTCCACTCCAGGTGCTGTGGAAAACTGGGAATCCTGTCACACTGATTTTCCTTCCCCTGAAATGATGTGTCCTGGGCCTTCGCTCAATTTTTTCTTCTTTGGTTGAAGGCACACAGTGATGAGGTTGGTACTTGCAGGGTAGTTTCTGGTGTTCCTAACCTGAGGTCATGAAGTTGTTCTCCTGTATCATATTCTAAAAGCTTTTACATCTTGCTTCTATATTTTTAGGTCATCAATCTATCTGGATTCATTCTGGGTATAATGTTAAGGTATGAGTACAGTGTCATTTTTTCCATGTAAATATAAAAGTGTCTCAGAATTACAATTTTTTAAAATTAGAAAGACAATAAATAACTTTATTGAGGTATAATTTACATACCATAAAATTAATAAAATTCACTCATTTCAAGTGTACAATTCAATGATTTTTAGTGAGTTTATGGAGAAGTGCAACCATCACCATAATTTAATTTTAAAACATTTTAATCAACTCTTATGCCATTTACAGCTTATCTCTCAATGGATTCTTTTTAGTTTTTGTCTTGAGATCTCTGCAGCATCCAATATTATTGGCCTCTCCTCTCTTAAAAGGTGGTGTATACCTTACATTTTCTTAATATGCAGAATTTTGTTACAGAAATTTTTAAACAACAAAATGCAACATTGTAAGAAACCCAAAATTTACTGTTAATACTAAGTCCTATGAGTTGACTGTGTTACTACCATACACAAATCAAGAATTTAAAGAAACCATTAAATATTTAGAAATATTTAACACCAGAAACTTTAAACTCTAACTGTATTTGCTAGCCCCTCTAAAAAGCACAACCTGAATTTTTTTAAACGTATGTTCCTTACAAAGAATCTTATCAGCTATAGAAAAATCTATGCAATTTTTATCCTGAAGCTAATATTGAGCTGCACTTGAATTCACATTCTTAGCAAAGCAATTGCCTGAGAAAACACGCTCTATGTTGGGTATTTCTTCTTGTGCTCTTCCCAGACACATGATTACAGGATAGCCCTTTATTCTTCCTCTTTGTTCTCCCCATCCTCTTCCTCCTCTTCCTCCTCTGGTGTGTTCTTCTGTGAGCCTATTGGCCTGCCAGGGCCCTTCTTTCCTGATTCATTGTTGCCCTTGGCCTGATGTGTAGAATATCCTTTCCATATTTCTTCTTTAGCTTAGCTGATTTTTGTTCATATGGTTGCTTATCTTTGGCTGACTATGCAGACCACATTTCACCCAATTTTTTTGCAGTATCCCCATTGAATAAACCAGAGTGCTCACTTTTGATCTTTGTTCAGAGAAAAACAGGAAGAAGCAGATGGCAGCTGTTTAGGAGCACTGGGATCTTTTTTTCTTTCCTTATCACCTTTGAGAGAAACATAATTTTTTATCTCCCTCTCATAGCGAGTTTTGTCACTCTTTGCCATATCTTTGAAGTTTGACTTTTCTTTTGCAGACACAGTCTTCCATCTCTCTGAACATTTCTTGGAGACTTCAGCAAATTGCCGGAAGGCTCTATGTTGGGTATTTCTTCTTGTGCTCTTCCCAGCAGGTTTGCACGATGAAGGCACATTCCACTGACCGTCACTTTTCCTTTCTGTTTTTCCTTCCTTTTATTTCAGCACATGGGGGGAAATATTTATTTCTCAGAGGATGCCTGAGAGTCTCTACTTTTATTTCTTTTACAGCTTTATTGAAGTAATTGATATACAAAAACTGCACATATTTAATGTATATAATTTGATGAATTTGGATATATGTGTACACAAATGATGCCATTTACTACAGTCAAGGTTAAAAACACAGCCATCGCTTCCAGAAGTTTCCTGTGTGTCCCTTTGCTTTTTATTTTTGTAAGAACACTTAGCATGAGATCTGCCCTCTTAATAAATGTTTCAGTACACAACACCTTATTGTTATCTAGAGGCACTTGTACAGCAGATCTCTAGAACTTAATCATCTTGTATAACTGTAACTTCATAAGGCTGTTTTCCATAGAGGCTGCATCATTTTACATTCTCATAAGAGTGCACAAGAGTTCCATTTTCTCCCCACTCTAGCCAGCACAGCATCATCATCATTATTATTGTTGTTGTTGATAATTACCATCCTAATGGGTGTGAACTGATACTTTGAGTTGTTTTGAATTGTGTTTATGAATGGTGAAAAATGCAAAGCTTTTCTCTAAGACTGGGATTCCCACTCTTGCCACTTCTAATCAACATATTGTGGTCTTTGCTAGAGCAATTACGCAAGAAAAAGAAATAAAATATATTAAAATCAGAAAGCAAGAAGTAAAATTATCTGTTTGCAGATAACATGACGTTATTTGTAGAAAGCCCTAAAAATCTTGACAAAAGAAAAACCTTCTTAGAACTAATAAACAAATCCAGTAAATTTGCAATATATAAAATCAGCATGCAAAAATAAGTTATATTTTTATATACTAACAATGAACTATTTGAAAAAGCAATTAACAAAACAATCCCTTCTCAATAGCATCAAAAATAAATAGAACAATATAGGAGTAAACTTTATCAAGGAGTGGAACATCTGTATATTGAAAACGACAAACATTGATGAAAGAAATAAAAGACTACACAAATAAATGGAAAGCCATCTAGTGTTCATGGATTGAAAGATTTAATATAGTTAAAATGTTAAATGATATTTGAACATTTTATTTTGTTCTCCCTGTCCTTTTCTTGCTCATGCGCCCTGCTATTGTTTTCATATATTAAGTTTCATATATCGTGTTGTATGGATCTGTTTCTAGGATGTCTCATATTTCCCATTGATCTGTCTTTTGCTACACTAATATCACACCATCTAAATTAGTTTAGCTTTACAATAGTTTTATATATCAGGTAGAACACATTTGTTCACCGTATTTACCTTTGTCTTGTTATTTTTGGCCTTTTGCATTTACATATAAGTTTTTTGTCATATTTCTCTAAAAGTCAAAACCTGGTCTTGATTAGAACTGTAGTGACTCCATCTGAGGACTGAGCTGTGAAAGCTGAGGCCTGAGTTCCTGTGCTGAGCCCCACTCCCAGTGGCTTCAGTAGCTCTCTGTCAAGTAGCCCCATAAGAGAGGTTTTAGCCTGGGGGAGAAGCAACTGCCCCTCCCTCAGGAATTTAACACCACCCTGTGGCTCTGGGGACTGAGCTATGAAGGCAGAGGCCTGGACCTCTGCACTGAGTCAATAATCTACACTGTAGAAACCACTTTCTTATCAAAGCAACTTTAACCCAGGGGAAAGCAATTGCCCCACCCACTGGAAATCCTCTTACCCTGTCCACCCGAGGGATTTTTTATTCAGCTGAGGGCTACAACCTGAGGCTCATCAAGTAGCTGAGACTAACAGCATTCAGGCAAAAGCTATAGGATAACTGAATCTTTGCTTGACCTATGAATCTACCCAGGAAAGTAAGACTAGACATTGGTGTTTTACGTGGGCCTTCCCACACTCATCCAAACCCAGTACAGGGAGCTACAGTCAGCAGAACACTGGTACCCACAGGGAAAATTTGGCAGATTTCAAAACCCCCCGAGACAGCCAAAATGGTGAAACAAAGAAACAAATCCCAAATGAAAGAGCAAGAGATTCTACAGAAGAAGGGATAAATGAAATGAAATTAAGCAAGTTAAAATAATAAGATCCCACATCAAACTTAAAAGCTTCTGCACAGCAAAAGAAACCAGCATAAAAATAAAAAGGGAACCCACTCTCTGGGAGAACATATTTGCCAATGATACATCAGATAAGGGGTTAATATCCAAAATATATAGAGTAGTCATATAGCTCAACAAAAGGAAGACAATCCAATTAAAAATTGGGCAGAGGAGCTGAATAGACATTTCTCCAAACAAGACATACAAATGGCCAGGGGGTATATGAAAAAAATGCTCAACATCTTTAATCATCAGAAAGATGCAAATTAAAATGACTGTGAGATATCACCTCACACCTGTCAGAATGGCTGCCATCAACAAATTCTCAAACAACAAATGCTGTGAGGATGTGGTGAAAAGGGTACCCTAGCACACTGCTGGTGGGAATGCAGACTGGTGCAGCCACTATGGAAAACAATATGGTGTTTCCTCAAAAAATTAAAAATGGAATTGCCATTTGACCCAGTGATCCACTTCTAGTAATATACCCCAAGAAGCCTGAAACTCCAATCAGGAAGAATATATGCACCTCTATGTTCAGAGCAGCACTATTTACAACAGCTAAGATCTGGAAACAGCCCAAGTGCCCATTAGTAGATGAGTGGATAAAAAAGCTGTGGTACATACACACAATGGAATACTATGCAGCTCTAAGAAAGAAAGAACTCTTACCCTTTGATACAACATAGAGAAACCTGGAGAGTATTATGCTAAGCGAAATAAGCCCATCAGAGAAAGACAAATACCACATGATCTCACTGATTTGTGGAACATAATGAAAAATAAGCTGTTGACCAAAAGAGATCTAGAATCATGGAAGTAGGGAACAGACTGACAAACCTCAGAGGGATGTGGGGTGGGAGGGGTGGGAAGAGATAAAGAATTTAGATGGATATATGCACATATGCACAACCAATCAACAAGAACTCTAGGCTAGGGAAGGCAGGAGTGGAGTGGGAGTGGGAAGGAGGGGGGTCAATGAGGGAAAAAGGGGGACTACTATAATACTTTCAAAAATAGAAAAATTGCTAAGGATGAGAGGAGAAAGGGAAAATAGCAACATTTCAGAGCATTTGCAATTTGTCAGACTCTGTGCTTGATTCTGTTATATATATATATTACCACCCTGTATCCTCACAACAATGCTTCAACATAATGCATTATCACTTCTTATTTACTGTGAAGAAACTAAGGTTCAGGGAGCTTACATAATTTGTCCAATGTCAAATGGCTATTAGATTCATTGCATGGCCTCTGAGTCTGCAGGCATGTATCAGCTTCTATTAGTTTGCCAATATCAATTCTAGGTTCTAGAGTCAGAGACAAGTAAGATAGCTGACCATATCTGACTCTGAGAAACCCACAATTGAAGAGACACTCAGACTAATAGTAAATTACAATGCAATGTGCAAAGTGCAAGGCGAGTGGCAAAGTTAGGATTTGAACTTAACTTTCTTTTAGACCATTGGTTGCCTATTATTGCAAAGATAATAAATTGTTAAATTTTAAAACTTAAAAAAAAAAAAAAAAAGCCCTGGTCAATTTGGTTCAGTGGCTAGAGCATCGGCCTGCAGACCAATGAGTCTCAGGTTGGATTCCGGTCAAGGGCACGTACATCGGTTGTGGTTTGTCCCTGGTCCTGGTCAGGTCCTGCAGGAGGCAGCCAGTGGATGTGTCTCTCTCATGTTTTTCTCTCTCCCTCTCTTTCTTCCTCTCTCTCCCTCCCTCCCACTCTATCTGATGATAAATAAAAAAATATCCTCGGGTGAGGATTAAAAAATAATTGTATTGGCTCCATAATCAGTGTGGGAAGATTTGCTCTTTACAGTAGTTGAGGCTTCTAAATATTCAAGGATAGGATATCTCTTTATGTAGGTTTTTGTTCTTATTTCTGTCAATAAAGCTTTATGATTTTCTCTGTAAAAGTACATCTTTTGTTAGATTTTTTTTCCCTGATCCATGCATACTTTAGCCCGTGACCAACTGCTGAGCTGCTCCAAGCAAAAGTACACAAACTGGTCATTGACCGCCTTACAATGATCTGAGGCTGACAGTAGTACATTTCAGGCTTTTACATTTGAAATAATAATAATAATAATACCATAAAAAACAACCTCCAAACCCAAACTCCCACCAATACCAGCAGTACAACCATTTTAAGCATCTTACATTTCCTCATGTTCCTAAGGTGCAACTCCAGTGTCAAAACCCAAACATGCGCTGAACTAAAAATATTAGTTTAGTGAAATTTTAATTATATCAGTTCTTCAAAGCATAAACTAGTAAGAACATTTTTGTCTTGAAAATATTATAAAATTTTTAATAGCAAAACATAGGAATAAAAACATATTAACAAAATGTATCCAATTATTTACAGTACAAACAAGAACTTTGCAGTTCATTGTTGTATCCTGACAAAGGACAACTACCCATTTTAAGAATCTATGCTTGTGCCCCGTGGATGTGGCTCAGTGGATTGAGCATCCTCCGGTGGACGGAGAGGTGCCAGTGGGATTTCCGGTCAAGGCACCTGCCCGCCGGGGTTGTGGGCTTGATCCCCAGTGCAGGG
The DNA here is from genome assembly GCF_014108415.1 of Molossus molossus. NCBI lineage: Eukaryota > Metazoa > Chordata > Mammalia > Chiroptera > Molossidae > Molossus > Molossus molossus. The sequence goes on along the minus strand of NW_023425347.1, from coordinate 29,745,771 downwards.
CGTGCAGGGGGCAGCCTGCTAATCCATGTATCTCTCTCACGTGAATGTTTCTATCTCTCTCTAAAAATATTTTAAAAAATGAATATTTAAAAAAAGAATCTATGCACAACGTGATTGCAAATATGTATAGTACTTAAAAAACAAAAACAAAAACAAAAACCTCTGTAAGAAGGATTCAGGTGGAAAGCCGTCCAGCTGGTTGTCGCAGGCGGTGCATGAGAAGTCCTCAAGGGCGTCCCCTCACAGGGCGGGCACTGCCAGTGGGCGCACTCGCTCAGGTGCAGACTTCGCGCGCCGCCGCCCCGCCCTGCCCTGCCGCCTGCGCGGCCACCAACTGGGAGGTGGGGGAGGGGTGGCAGGTGGGGGAGGAGTGGCAGGTGGGGGAGGGGTGGCAGGCGGGGCCAAGGCAGCCGCAGTGGGCGCGCCCGGGCAGGGCCACGCTGCTGGGACACCAGCGCCTGTAGGTGGGCTCAGGGGACAGGACAGCCAGCTTGGCAGTGATGCGGCTCAGGCAGGGCGGGTAGCAGAAGTGCCAGCACAGCTCCTCCAGCGATAGTTCATCCTGGGCCCCCGCTCGGGCATCAGGTAGCCTGGGCGCGCCGCATGCTGGCTTTTGTTAGATTGATTTGTAGGTAGTTTATGCTTTTCAATATAAATAGTATTTTTAAACTTTTTGGTTGCTATTCATATGAATATAATTGATTGTTTTGCTTTTTATAAAACCATTGTGGAAATAATTATAGACATAAAGATGCAAAAATAGTACATAGAGTCCTGTGAGTTCTTTACCCATCTTCCACCAATGGTGACATCTTCCTAACTAGTACAGTATCCAATTAGAAAATTCACACTGCAATGTTAGTGTCAATTAGATTACAGTTTATTCAGTTTTCTCATTTCTCTCTCTCTCTAGAAAAGGGCTGGAGCCCAGGTCCCTTATGTGGCACCCAAAGGCGATGGCTACGAACTGCCGCATTGCAGGGCTCGAGAGGCATCCAGGACAGAGTCCATGCAGAAGCTGTGTTGATACCATGAAGTCTGCAGTCACCCCAGGCCCTGTCCCATCTTGCTCCCATCCATGACCAAATGCGGGGGACCGAGTGCAGACCCCACTCTCTGATGCCTAATGCCTTCAGACCCCAAACCTGCCTCCCTGGTATGTGGGAAACTGCTGGGCTGAAGTGTGGACACTGGGCCCTCGGCCGAGGGAGAGGTGCCAGGCACTCTCCAGCTCCGGCACCCCACTCCACTCACCCAGCCTAGGGAAATCCGGGCGAACAGCCTGAAAGGAAGACTGTTAGCTCTTAACTTCCATATTACTGCCCGAAACCTCTCATTCCAAGAAACCAAAACCCATCACTCCAGTCAGGAGGAATGGGATGATGGAACCATCCTAACCCGCCCAAAACTGTAAATGGTCACTCGACTAGAAAAACAAGTTTCAGGAGACCCCAGCCCCCGACCAAGCAAGAACTTGGGAGAGCCCAGGCCCGACCAATCAAAGATGACCACATCTCCTTGGCTGAATGACCCCCGCCCCCCCCAGCCCTGAGTTTAAAAATCCCTAGTCTGTACAAGCCGGTTGCTTCTCTCTCCTTAGAGGTAGTCCGGCAGGCTGATTCCCAATAAACTTGCACTTCTGGAGACCCTGCACCGCCTCGTTCCACCTCGTTCTTACAAAGACTTTGATCAGGAAGATGGCTGGAGGGTGAGGCTAAGTCACGGAAGAACCCCAAGGAGAAGCCAATCAGAAAGCAGCAACATATACTTCCATAGTAGGAATCCGTGTGGAGCACCCACGGTTTACACATTGCTGGATTAAAATGTACAAGAGGATGATAACCTAGCTGACATGGAGGCCACTGAGCTGAAGAGAATCCCGTGCAGGAAAAGGAGACATGGCACAGACCTGACGACAGCTCCCAACAGCAGACACCAGTGCCAGCCCCTCCCCACGTTGTGGGGGGCTCAGGCAGCCCAGGTGGCCCAGGACAAGAGCCTACATGTCCCCTCAGTGTGGGCAACCTCGAATACCCTGAATTCTGCCCTGGTTGCATCATAGAGCTCTCAGCCCTTTTATGTCCTGCTTTTTGTACTTTGAGCACTTCTTTTTTTTTTTTATCCTCACCCGAGGACACTTTCATTTTTTGTTCAGATAGAGTGGGAGGGAGGAAGGGAGAGAGAGAGAGAGAGAGAAAGAGAGAAACATCGATGTGAAAGGGACACATTGAGTGGCTGCCACCCGCATGACCAACCAGGGCCGGGGACAAACTGCAACTGAGGCACGTGCCCTTAGCGGGAACCGAACCTGGGTCTCTCTGGACTGCAGGTCGATGCCTTAACTGCTGAGCTAAACTGGCCAGGGCTGAGCATTTCTAGGTGACCACTACTGATCACACCTACAGTTTTATGTCGCCTCACAACATGCAGTGATCTCATGTAATGCCCACCAGAGGATATAAGAAGGGGAAACAGCCTCAGCTCACAAAGGTAAACTGATTCTCAGAGATGGGTGTTACGTGGCCAGCCACCTGGGCCACCTAGAAATTCAGTGCAAGATTTCAGGGTGTCCATAGTCCGCAGCCCACGGGGCAGCCTGCTGTTCCCTGCTCCCACGTATCCAGGCCAGGGCCCTCCCAGCCAGGACTCCTTGCCCACATGCTCTGTGCTCGGGGCCTGATGGGCAGAAAGCGAAGGGACCCAGGCCAGCAGGTCTAGGACCGGTCAGCCCAACCTGTGTCCTGTGCACAGGGGCAGCTCCTCTCTAACCCTAATCAGGCTCTCCAGCGATGTGCTTTGTGAGGACAGACTTCACATGGCCTGTCCAGGGTCGGCTCCATCCAAACCTGCTTCAGAACCAGACAAGGACACAGGAGGGACCCTGTGTGCTGCTGGGCTGGGTCATGAAACACAGCCCAACTCTAGCCCATGAGGCCCCCAGCCCACTGGCCCTCCCCTTTTTCTCCTCTTCGCCCTCTGTCCCAGCCGCCTTTCCAGTGACCAGGCTCCTAGTGCAGTTGTTGAACCACTGCGGTGACGGTCAAAGCCAGCAACGCATTTGTCGTAGGCCCGGCAGCGTTTGACGTTGGAGCTCCTGGAAGGAACAATCAGAGAGCAGCAGCCTGTCAGGAACCTGGCCAGGCGGGAGATGGGTCAGAGTCCCCTCTGCCTAGAGCAGGAGAAACGGGCAGCAGTCGCCCCGTCAGAGAGGACCTGTGCCGGGGAGGCGGGTAACTTCCCTCAGCCACATCTGCCTCACGAAGCCAGGGTTTGACCTGGAGGCAGCTTGAATCCTGCCCTGAATCACTGGGCCTTCTTCCCGGCCACTCACTTATGTCCCCAAGACCACTAAAGACCCCAGGCTGCTGACCAGCTCTGTGATTCTGGAGAGAGGCCTTCAAGTGGGAGACATGGTCCCACGAAGGGCGGACAGTTTACCTAGAGATGCGGCTCCGATCGATTCACTGAGGGAACGGCCTGTGCGCACAGGTGGGCCCCAAGCTGCACTCCGAAGGCTGGGGTTGGGGGGAGACAGAAATAGGTCAATGCACACGAGGGTGGTCCAAGGGGCTGGAAGGGGCTTCCTCGTGGAGAGCAGGCGGGGCTGAGATTAAGGAAAGGGAGCCAGACTTTTTGCTGCCCCATTTATCCTCTGATCACTTACGTTCCCAGAGCCACTAGAGACCTCAGTTCCTGACCAGCCCCGTGATCTGGTGGGGAAGGGGCTCATCTGGAGAAAGCTCAGAAAGACAGTGCTCTCCTGCTTCTAGGTCAGCACTGGGCTTGGAGAGGGTGGATGTAGTGTGTCTGTGGCCACAGCACCAAATGGCTGCAGGAAAACAGCCCTTGCTCGTAGGACAAACAGCACCACGGTGCCCCTTACAAGTGGCTGTAGTGTTAAATTCGGCAGGCCACCGAGTGGGTGCAGGGCCATTGCTGTTGCCTGGCCTTATGTCCGGGCCCTCTCACAGTGACCCCACACAGAACAGTATAGATTCTCGGTCACATGATGACTCTTATACTCTGTGGAATGTGAGTAGTAAGCAGTTCAGTGTAATGTTCTTGTCCCTCACGTTCTCGTCTGCTGTGTCGATGGTAATGCATGTTATACAGACTGTAAGGAGGATGTTAAAGTTCCACAGTCACCTGTTGGAGGGTTGTCAAGGAATAACTCAGACCTGGGCCTGGTCAGCATGGCAGGAGGGGTCCAGGCTCTGCTGCCTGGCCAGGAGCTGTGGGCCCAGCTAGTGGCAGAGACACAAAACAGCTCTTGCTGCTCCACTTCTCCCTCCAGGAAGGAAAAGCAGAGCCTGCTAGAGGGAGGCTTTCAGATTAGAGCTAAGGTGTCACAAAGGGTGAACAGTTTTATTTCTAAGGGTGTGGCTCCCATGAGCTTCACCGCGGGAACGGCCTGTGTGCACAAGTGGGCACCAAGCTGCACTCTGAAGGTTTGGGGCGTTTGGTAGCCAGTGATATGGGTGAATGGACAAGAGGGTTGGCCAGATGGCTGATGGGACCTCCCCTTGGGCAGCAGGTGAGACTGGGACAGAGCCGTGAGGCCCAAGGCCTTTGCCCCATGTCTATGCTGGCTCACACATCATGCCAGTGTTCTGGATGGCACTCATCACATTGATTCTTAGCTTCAAACGGTTTGCCACAGGCTTCTGACTTCAGCCCACCTGGTCAGCTCTGCGGAGCCTCCTGAGGCCTCCTGCTTCTTAGGTGCTCGCAAAACTGCAGGCCATGGGTAGGCTCCTTCTCAAAATGTGTTCCTTGGAAACAAAGTGGTGAGGCTCCCAGTGGACAGGGACCCTGAGAGTCTAGGTGAGTGTCTTGCTTAGACACAGTAGTCTAAGTTGTCCATGGCCTCCTCGGACAGGAAGCTGTCCAAAACAAGGACTTAAGTGCACCCTCTTGTCTTGACACCATTGTAATAACTTGGTTATTAATAACAGGAAAGGAGCAAAGAGGAGACTAAATAATATAGTCATGTCCTTTATACAGCTTAGCCAGGAAGCTAGTTTAATATTCTCCAAGTCTCTTCCCCGCAGGGCGAGGCAGGAAGGGACTGGATTGAGGCAGCTTAGACCCATGCCCAGTAAGGCCTGGGTGATGTGGAAAAAGCTTGCCTGCAGTCATACCTAGGACCAGGGCATTGACCAGAGTGGGCGTGTAGGCATGGCCAATACAAGTGTGGGAGGACTTGATATTTAAACCCCTAAACAAAGGGAGTTCTCTCTCTCTCTCATGCAGGTCACACCTGACGCCTGGCTCTCGGCGCTCTTAGGCTCCATAGTGGCCACATACCTCACCACCCTGTGAGCCCCCGCTGGATGGGCCAGTGGACTGTGATTAGCCTGAGGCTACCCCGGACTCAACCCCACCATGGACTGGCAACTCTGGGCACAGGCCCTGCTTCTAGTTCTGCTGAAAACCCAGGACTGGTTTAAGGGAACTGGAACTTTAGACACTGGGGGATGTAACTACATGCAAATAACACCACTCATTCCCCTGTGTGAGTCTTAGACAATTTTTTTTCTCAAGATATCACAAGAACCTGACACCCAGCACCCATTGGGGACAGGGATACCCAACTCCCACTGGTGTATACATCCACCAATAACACAGAGCAAACGCCCTGGCCAGCAATCAGCACATAACCAGATCCGAATCGGCCCCTTGACAGGTCACCCACAGGACTGACCACCGAGGGAAAGTTGGGCACACGTTGCCCCAGGTGACCTGGCTGTTCCCACTCAGTGATGTTCCCTGAGGGAGGCTGAGCCCCTGGCATGGAAGGGCCACAGGAATGGGGTCACACTCTCGCGTGCCCTGCTTCACTCTTAGAGGCAACTATTTTAGGCTCAAGGTTATAACAAAGAGAAAAAGGAAGGGGGTTCCTGGTCACACTTTCGCTTCAAATCAGGAGCCATAGGACCAGCCCTGGGGGTTTGCAGGAGCTGTCCCGAGAACAGCTGGAAGGTTTCCTCACAACCATCTGTGCTGGTGAACAGGGCAGAAGGCCCAGCCCGGGACAGGCCCCCCCAACACTGTTCCCCTCTCCTCTTGTTGCAGCAGGAGGAGGCCGAGGGCAGGGCCCACCTCAGGGTGCCGCTGCCACAGTCACCTGCTGTCCTACCCCGGGATGACACTGGTGGGTGTGGGGCCCTAACTGTGGGAAACTGGACTGGCAAATGTGTTCCTAGGGCAGCCCGAGCCTTGGGCATCCTGTGTCCACCACTTAGGGCAAGGACACTGAGCTCCCTGGGGGAGGGGTGGCCAGGGCAGGTATGGGCAGGGGTGCAGCTGAGCCCCAACTGCTTGCTGCACCATAAAGCAGATACGAGGTCAGTGTGACCCCTGGACAAAGACACGGAGCCAAACAGAGCTGAGTTATGGGTCAAAGAGAATGAAGATAATGGGCTATAATCCAGCACATAGGCAAAACCCTCAGTTAGGGGCTCAACTGTGTCCCCCAAGAGATGTTGCAGTTCTAACTCTCAGGACCGTAAGTATGGTCTTATTTGGAAACAGGGTCTTCGTGGATGACCAAGTTAAGATGAGGCCCGTAGGGTGGGTCCTTATCCGTGTGACTGGTGTCCTTTGGAGCAGACAGTAGAACAGAGGAACGGCCATGTGAGGACACAGAGGAAGCCATCTACAAGCCTGGAGACACCGGAGCCCCCAGAGCTGGGGGGCGGCCTGGACCCGGTCCTCCCCTGGAGCCTGCAGAGGGAGTGTGGCCCTGCCCACACCCTGACCTCAGACTTGTGGCTCCAGAACCCAGGGAGAGTCAATGTCTCTGCTTAAGCCGCCCAGTCTAGGGTACTTGTAGCAGCAACCAGGGGAACTCTACGGGGCCCACTGCGCTGCTCCGCAGGGGTGGGGGCAGGGGGCAGCACTCACAGGCCTGGCCTGAAAGAGCTGATGTTGCCAGAGGATCAAACAGGAGACACAGAGCCTCAAGCCGCCCTGAGGCACAGCGCTGAGGCACGAAGGCAGGTGTCTTCTTGAGCGGAACCCAGAGCCCAGCCACTCCTGGAGGGTCTCAGACCTGAAACCCCCCAGTGAGCCCTGTGCGGGCCGACCTGGAGAGCTGTGTCATGGGACAGGGTCCCATAGCAGCGCCTGGCAGAGGCCCGTGGGGAGCACACGAGCTGTGCCTGCCGAGGCCTCAGCAGAGTTTGAAAAGTCTTCATTAAACTCACTCTTCTTGTTGGACGGCACACGAACCCCTGTGCATCGCTGTGAACGGTTGGTGTCCAGGCCACACTACTTCCTGTGTCCGCTGGGGCCCTCTCTGCTGCCCCCTTGAAGCCAGGCGCACTCTCTGCACCAACCGCGGGTGAGGGGCGTGGGTTCTGCGGGAGCATCTGCACTCTGTGCCGGACACCGACTCAGCGAGCCTCCCAGGGAGCAGACAGGAGATTGGGTGTGTGAGTGGGGGCGGGTGGCGGCAGTCAGGCAGCCAGGGAGTGGCAGGGGCATGTGGTGGTGAGCTGGGATCAGGGGATGACGCTGGGGTTGACTCAGTGTGAGGACAGGGCTCAGAGGGAGAGCGCCGGCAGGCGGGTGTCTGGAGCCCGCTCTGCGCTCTGCCGGAGGAGTCCTTCCGTCGCCCCCTCTCTGGACAACAGGCAGGTGCGCCCAGTAAAAGGATATTCCGTGCGCGATGCGCTTCCACATACTAGGCAGCGTGGGAATGGAGATGCCGAGCATGGCCACGGCCGAGATCAGGAAGTGGCCCAGGATGTAGCCTGGTATTTGTGGAGGGGCTTCAACCTGCCCTTCACTCTGGGCAGGCGAGGTGGCGATGTCTGCTTTGACCTGTTTGGAGAGGTTCTGGGAGGACCTGTCTCTGGCTCCTGCCACAGCAGCCCATCTGCAAGACAAAAAAGGGGAGCATGGCGGGCCATGGGCCTCCTTCCCACAGCCGGCCAGCGACGGGAACCGCCACCCTGCATCACCTGGGGCCACTGTTGGTAGCAGAGGTGGCGGGGCTGGGGCAGGGGCTGCAGCGGGCAGAGGACCCTCAGCAGGGGACTCAAAGGCTCCTGCAGAGTCCACCCCGGCCACAGCCACGATGCAGCTGTGGAAAACAGCTCTCAGAAGGCATGTGGCCCACAGGGCTGAGGAATCGGAAGGGGCACCCACCCACCGGGACCCCAGCTGTGGGCAGCTACCAGTCCCTTGTGACCAAGGAACAGCCTACGGCGATGCAGAAGATGGCTAAGGCCACAAATTGGAACTGAAATAATCACTTCATCTTCCAAAAAACTTTCTATAGCTGTGCCAAGTAACTCATCCTACAGAAGTGACCCACACATCAGCAATTAGTACCCCACAGGGCTCACACTGTTTTCTTAATGCCATGCCCATGAAAAGGAACCCGGGCCCCTCAGGGAAATATCTGATTCCAGGTCTGGAGCGGGACATGTACAGATGGACCTGGAACATCATATCACACAAGATTGCAAAGGATCTACAGAGATCACCGAGGTCATTCAAAAAGACTCAGGGGTCGACCTGAATGGGCTCCCCGGTGTGGGTGGGCAAATCTGGGCAGCGACGACCGTGATCCCTACAACTGACTGAAACACAGACACATGTAAACATACGAGTTTATAGTGATATTTTAAAAAGGCAACAGTTAATCCATCACATTTGGAGGATGCTAGTAAAGTCACACTTTATCTTGGGCACTGTCAATACTATTAAAGATGCAGGCATTTACCCTGCCTTTCCAAATAAAGATAACATTGGGAGACCAAAGGATAGGGGAGGAAGTCCTCTCCACAGAAGTATTCAGCTTACATGTGTCGAAGGAACAGCAGAATAGAATGTCATCACTGATTACTGAACACTATCAGCTATTAACATCATAAAAAGGAAAAACCCAATGTCTCCCGAAAGAAGAGCGTACACCACCTATAAAGTGGTCCTGCAACAACCAAAAAATGAAAAGAGAATCCAATTAGGCATCTGGATTCAATGATCACTTTACAGGAAACATAAAGAACTGTTCCTGAATGTCAAGGACATACAGCTTGCAAAAACCAGTCCCTGTGACACTCTGCAAGAGAATCAGCCTTGTTTCTGCCTCAGACATAAACAGGGAAAGAGAACCGGAGGGAGCCCACGGGAGACAAGGCACTCAGGAGACATAACAACCGTCAGCGTGGAAACCTCACTTGGATCCTGGTTCCAAAAAAAAACTATTAAAAAATTATTACACTTTTGAGAAAATTAATAAGATATTATTAATATTAACCAGCTACTGTTAACTGTGTTTGTGATAAAGGTATTATATTTAATTTTTAAGAGTTCTTATCTTTAGAGATGTTTAGATGTATACATAAAGTGATACAGTGATCTAGGGTTGGCTTTCAAATATAAAGGGAACAGGGAGAGTGAGTAGAATTATAAATTCAACGACAGTGGCTATAAGTTATCCACATATAAGCTGGTTGGTGGATGCATGGAAACTCATTATAAAGTTCTATCTACTTCTATATATGTTTGAAAATTTTAATAATGTGTAAAAAACAATCAGATCCTCGCCAAATTGCTATTCTTTAGTCTATGATTTGTGGCTTGTTTGTGAAATGAATATTATTTTCTGGAAAGGCTGGTAACTAAACTCCCCATACAAGATCTCATAAATCAGCTTTTACAACACAAACACCCATAATCTCTTTTCTTAGTTGTCAAGAGAAAAAGTAAAGGTCACACACAACTAAGAAGCAACTCTGGTTGCGGTTGTTTAAGACAGTATAAGATAAGGAACTCATACAGTTTATCAACAACAGAAAAGCCGGTCAAGATGGTGGCGTAGGTAAACGCGGTATCACGTCCTTCCACAACCACATCAAAGTTACAACTAAACTACAGAACAACCATCATTCAAAACCGCCTGAAATCAAGCTGAATGGAAGTCCTACAACTACGGAATTAAAAAAAGCAGCTACATCCAGACTGGTAGGAGGGGCGGAGGCGGACGGGATGGTCCCACACCCACGTGTGGCGGATAAAAATCAGGAGGCTCCCGCGGCTGGGAAGGTCCTCCCTGAGGACTGAGGGGTCCCCGTCCCACACCAGGTGCCCCGCTCAGGGTTCCAGTGCCAGGAAGAGAAGTCCCCATAACTTCTGGCTGGAAAAACCAGCGGGAACTGAGGCTCAGGGAAGCTGACGCGGCTGGAGCCCCAGGCAGCTCCTTAAAGGGCCCGCGCACGGACTTATCGGACTCTCTCCCTCTAAGCTCGGAGGGGAGGCAGCTCGAGGGGCGCCAGAGACATACAGGGAAGAACTGAGCTGTTTGGCATTGGAGCGAGGGCTGGAGAGGGGGCTTCCTCGGGGACAAACGTGCTGTCAGAGGCCTTTGTTCCTTTGGTGAGCCCTTCCCGGGGGCGGCAGACAGAAGCCATATCTGGGACTCCAGCAACCTGGCTCACACTGGTAGCCCCGCCCTGCTGACTCCCTGAGGCCCCGCCCCACCCAACTTTCAGGCCCACCCAAGCTGTTGCTACTTGCTTAACCAAAGGATTGGCCTGTCTTGGATCCTGCTTCAGGTTTTCCCTAAATTCTTTCAAACGAGCAGCATCGGGTCTCAGCGAGCCCCATACCTCTCATTAAGTAATACACAGAAACAAACACAGGGAGGCAGCCAAAATGAGGAGACAAAGAAACAGGTCCCAAATGAAAGAACAGAACAAAACCCCAATAAAAGAACTAAGCGAAAGGGAGATAAGCAACCTGACAGATACTGAGTTCAAAACACTGCTTATAAGGATGCTCAATGAACTTAGTGAGAACCTCAGTGAACTTGGGGAGGGCCTCAAGAGCATAAAAAAGGACCAGTTAGAAATCATGGATACACAGTTAGAATTAAAGGAGGCATTAACTGAAATAAAGAATAATTTACACAGCTTCAATAACAGAGTATGTAAATCCAAGGAGCAAACCATCGATTTGGAATATAAGGAAGCAAAAAAATCCCCAATCAGAACAGCAAAAAGAAAAAAGAATCCAAAAAATGAGGATAGTGTAAGGAGCCTCTGGGACAACTTCAAGCGTGCCAACATTCGCATCTTGGGGGTGCCGGAAGGAGAAAAGAGAGAACAAGAAATCGAAAACCTGTTTGAAACAATAATGGCAGAAAACTTTCCTAACTTGGTGAAGGAAACAGACATACAAGTCCAGGAAGCACAGAGTCCCAAACAAGATGAACCCCAAGAGGCACACACCAAGACACATCATCATCAAAATGCAAAAGGGCCCTGGCCAGTTTTCTCAGTGGTTAGAGCGTCGGCCTGCGGTCCTGAGAGACCCGGGTTTGGTTCCCGCTAAGGGCGCGTACCTCGGTTGCAGTTTGTCCCCGGCCCTGGTCGGTTGTGCGGGTGGCAGCCACTCGATGTGTCCCTTTCACGTCGATGTTTCTCTCTCTCTCTCTCTGTTTCTCTCTCTCCCTCCCACTCTACCTGAACAAAAAATGGAAAAGTGTCCTCCGGTGAGGATTAAAAAAAAAAAAAAATGCAAAAGGTTCAAGACAAAGAGAGAATCTTAAAAGCAGCAAGAGAAAGGCAGTTAGTTACCTACAAGGGAGTTCCCATTAGGCTGTCAGCTGACTTCTCAAAAGAAACTTTGCAGGCCAGAAGGGAGTGGCAAGAAATATTCAGAGTGATGAAAACCAAGAACCTACAACCAAAATTACTCTATCCTGCAAAGCTGTCATTTAGAATCAATGGACATATAAAAACTTTCCCAGACAAGAAAAAGTTAAAGGAGTTCATCACTACCAAACCGTTATTATATGAAATGATGAAGGTCTTTTTTTTTTTTTTTATGAATTTTTATTTATTTTTTTGTTACAGATATTTTAACTTTTTACCCCATTGGCACCCCCCACCCCACCCCACCTCCGCCCCGTCCCTGGCTTAGTTGTCCATGTCCATTGGTCATGCATACATGCATATAAGTTCTGTGGTTTATCTCTTCCCACCCCCCACCCCCCCATCCCCTCTTCTGAGGGATGTCAGTCTGTGCCCTACTTCCATGTGTCTGGGTCTACTGTATTCCTCAGACTGTTATGTTCATTATATTCCGTATATAAGTGAGATCATGTGGTATTTGTCTTTTTCTGCTTGGCTTCTTTCACTTAGGATAATACTTTCCAGGTCCCTCCATGTCGTCTCAAAGGATAAGAGATCTTTCTTTCTTACCGCTGCATAGTACTCCATTGTGTATATGTACCACAGCTTTTTTAGATGAAGGGTCTTTTTGAAGAAAAAGATAAAATGTATGAACAAACAAAATGGCAATGAATACATATCTATCAACAATGGAATATACAAACAAAATGAACAGGAAGAACAGAAACATTCTCATAGATACAGAGAACATTTTGTTGGTTGCCAGTTGGGAAGGGGGTTGGGGGAATGGGTGAAAAAGGTGAAGGAATTAAGAAGCACAAATTCATTGCTAGACTGACAAACCTCAAAGGGAAAGGGGTTGGGGGGTGGGAAGAAATAAACCAAAGAACTTATATGCATAACCAGTGGACACAGACAATAGTGTGGGAAAAGGTGGGAGGGGGGCGGGAGTGGGGAGGAGGGGGTCAATGGGGGAAAAATGTGGAACATCTGTAATACATTTTACATCCAACAATAAAGATTTTGGAAAAAAAAAAAACCAGAAAAACTATCTGATCAAAAAATGACAGAGAGCCCTGGCTGGTTTGACTCAGCAGTTATAGTGTCGGCCTGTGGTCCGGAGAGACCCAGCTAAGGGCATGTACCTCGGTTGCAGTTTGTCCCTGGCCCCGGTTGGTCGTACGGGTGGCAGCCACTCGTTGTGTCCCTTTTGAGTTGATGTTTCTCTCTCTCTCTCTTCCTCTCTCTCCCTCCCACTCTGTCTGAACAAAAGATGGAAAAATGTCCTTGGGTGAGGATAAAAAAAAAAAGACAGAGAATGTGAAGGTACAGTTGGACTTCAGACATATGAAAAGATGCTCAGAAAAAATTGCTCAGAAGCTTTTCCCCAGGGTTTTCTTTTACTAGCTTTACAATTCCAGATCTTACATTTATGTCATTAATCTATTTTGAGTTGATTTTTGTATATGGTATGAAATAAGAGTCGAATTTCACACCTTTTCTATATATGAATATACAGTTTTCCTAGCACCATTTATTGAATAGACTATTTTTTCCCCATTGTGTGTTCTTAGCAACTTTATTGAAGATCAGTTGACCACAAATGCATGCATTTATGTCTGGACTTTCTATTCTGTTGCATTGGTCTGTACATCTGTTTTTATTCTAGTCCCACGCTATTTTACTTACTATAGCTTTGTCGTAGATTTTGTAACCAGGCAGTGTGATGACTCCAGTTTTTTTCCTGCTCAAGATTGCTTTGGCTATTTAGAGTCCTTGGTGGTTCTACATGCATTTTAGGATTTTTTTTTTCAATTTCTGTGGAAAATGTCATTGGAATGTTTGTGGAGATTGCATTGACTCTGTAGATCACTTTGGGTACTATGGACATTTTTATAATATTAGTTTTTCCAGTCCATGAATATGAGATATCTTTCTATTTATTTGTGTCTTCTTCAATTTCTTTCATCAACAATTTATACTTTTCAGTGTACAGATTTTCACTTCCTTGGTTAAATTTATTCCTAAGTGTTTTATTGCTTTTTATTCTCCTGTAAATTGGATTGTTTTTGTAATTTCTTTTTCAAATAGCTTATTGTTAGTGTATAGAAATGCAACTGATTTTTTAAATTTAATTTAATTAAAAATTTTTTTTCTTTATTGATTTTAGAGAGAGAGGAGGGGAGAGGGAGAGAGAAAGAGAGAGAGAGAGAGAGAGAGAGATCAATGTGAGAGAAAGAAACATTGATTGGTTCCCTCCCACATGCTCCCCAACCAGGGATCAAATGTGCAATATGAGTATATGCCCTGACTAGGAATCAAGCCTGCAACCTTTTGGTATATGGGACAATGCTTCAATCAACTGAACCACCTGGCTGGGGCAATAAAACTCTTTTTTTATGTTTCAGTGGACGAGGGGGTTATTTTTTTTCCCACCATGAGTCTAAAATATAAAAAGCCAATCACCTTAAGATTAAAGTATTTTCCTATCATATATGGCTTGGCCATCAATGCATAGAGAGGAAGGAGAAACAACACAGGAGAAACAAAAATCTCTTCCTGTTTCCTAATAATTCCTGAAGGCCAGATGTGCTGTCCTGCTAGACAGAGACCAGATAATTTCGTGGAGGGAACGGGTGCTTTTTTGTTGTTGCTGTTAATCCTCACTGGAAGATATTTTTTCATTGATTTTTCAAATAGAATGGAAGGGAGGGGGAGAGAGAGAGAGAGAGAGAGAGAGAGAGAGAGAGAGAGAGAGAGAGAGAAACATTGATGTGGGAGAAGCACATCAATTGGTTGCCTCCTGAACGGCCTCTACTGGGGCCGGGGATAGAACCTGCAACTGAAGTACATGCCCTTGACTGGGAATCAAACCCATGGCCCTGCAGTCCACAGTCCGACACTCTAATCGATAAGCCAAACCAGCCAGGGCCGATGTGCTTTTATTTAAAAATCTATTGTATATTAGTATGTTTCGTTTCTGTTTTTTTGTTTGTTTGTTTTTTGTTTTTTAATCCTCACCCGAGGACATTTTTCCATTTTTTGTTCAGGTAGAGTGGGAGAGAGAGAGAGGAACAGAGAGAGAGAAACATCGATGTGAAGGGACACATCGAGTGGCTGCCACCTGCACAGCCTACCAGGGCCGGGGACAAACTGCAACCGAGGTACGTGCCCTTAGCGGGAACCGAACCCGGGTCTCTCAGGACCGCAGACCGACGCTCTAACCGCTGAGCCAAACCGGCCAGGGCTCGTTTCTGTTTTATAATCACTTCCTTCCCCCAGTAGCTGCTAATGTTCTGTGCTTGCTTATATGTGCTTCCTCGGACATAAGTAAGTTGGCTGCATCTGTTCTTCATAAGCTTGTGTCTGAGCAAAGGATTGACAATAAATAGTTATATGTAAGGATGCCTCGGCTAGATCTCTGTGCCCTTCTGACCTTTTTTTATTTTCCTAAACAAAAAAGTGAGTTTCAACCATTGCTGAAATTTAGTTTTTAATATATCAAAACCTAGCTTAAGAACTTGATGATGCAATGAATTTATTATTCTTCCTCTTCTCTACTTATTGTAGTGTGAAACTATTTTCTAAGAAGTGGTCAAGTTCCCTCTGCTGGGTAATTGGCAGTGTGTGAGAAGAGGATACTAACTGCAGGCATGTAATCAAGGGTCACTTCAGTGTCGTCAGACATGAGGTCCTCTACCATTTTCTGTCTAATTCCATTTCCCTGTATTTCTCTCATGGTTGGTTTTCCTTCGGGGATGAACAATGATTCCAACAGCCTCTGAGAGTAAATGTGTGCTTTTAAAGTTTTGGAGTATAGACAAAGTATAAGGTCATACACCCAAAGTAACCAAGTTCAGGTTAACATCTCTGTCCACAGACAGCCTCTCCTTCTCAACTCCTCACTGAAGGAAAGTGTAGACTGTCTTAGAGTCAGGCAGGGCTTTGGCACATCAGAGCTCCTAAGGTCATGTGTGAGTGGACATAAATACCAGGTGCTCTGGTTATTTCATTTGTTAGGTCTTATTTTAGAATTCATCACTAGTGGTTACTTAGATCAGGACTGAGTAGGAGACCAGGTGAAATATTGTACCTATGCCCTCCCACTCAGGTGGGACTGGAACTGAGAGACTTGATCTCCTCTGTCAATACAGGTAGAGAACTCCATCTGGTTGGCCAGGAAGGATGTCTATATGTACATGGCAATGGTGGGCTGGGTAAGGAGTCAAGGAAGGTGGGGCCCAAGGCAAAGCAGCAAAACGTGCTCAAACACAGAGAGGGGGCGGGATTTAGAAGCCCAGGCCGTTGTCATCATGGGAGCCCCATGAAGTAAGGCCCCAATCACCATCCTGGGATTCAGGAGTCTCCTACTTAGAAAGGGCTGGTGAGAACAAGGCAGGGTCTGGAGTACTGAGGGCTGGGGCTCAGGAACAAAATGAGAGCCACCTTGTCAGATTCTAGGTACTGGCTCAGTGTTGAAACTAAAGCAAGGGGCCCTTATGCCTTTACCCCTTGGTCTAGAACTGGTGAAATACTCTCTATTCTACTTCCAGCCTTGACTGGTTTGGGAGATGGGGAGAGAATCTTGCTGGTGGAAATGTAATGGCCTCACTGTGGACACAGAAGGCTGAGAACTAGACTGGGCCTGGCAGGCTGGAGCACCATTCATCACCAAGGTGATTAGTTTTGATCCAGGTGGGACACATATCTGGGGTTATGGCTGGAGAGGCCATTATAGACACAAAAGGCAAACAATCAATAAAGATGGAATTTTGAACTTGCAATGCCCTGTCACATAAAGTAGCTTGTATGCTTTTATAACAGCCCCAGTGTTTAGGCATTATTCTCCACATTTCTTTTTTTTTTTTTTCTTTTAAAATTTTTGTTGTTGTTGTTGTTACAGATGTTTCTCCTTTTTTTACCCCATTGATACCCTCCTCCCCATCCCCCACACCCCGTCCCCAGCTTTGTTGTCCACGTCCATTGTTTATGCGTACATGCATATAAGTTCTGTGTTTTATCTCTTCCCATCCCTCCACCCCCTTTTCTGAGGGATGTCAGTCTGTGCCCTACTTCCATGTTTCTGGGTCTACCGTATTCCTCAGACTGTTATGTTCATTATATTCCGTATATAAGTGAGATCATGTGGTATTTGTCTTTTTCTGCTTGGCTTATTTCACTTAGGATAATACTTTCCAGGTCCCTCCATGTCGTCTCAAAGGATAAGAGATCTTTCTTTCTTACCGCTGCATAGTACTCCATTGTGTATATGTACCACAGCTTTTTTATCCATTCGTCTACTAATGGACACTTGGGCTGTTTCCAGACCTTAGCTGTTGTAAATAGTGCTGCTATGAACATGGGGGTACATATATTCTTCCTGATTGGTGTTTCAGGCTTCTTAGGGTATATTCCTAGAAGCGGGATCACTGGGTCAAATGGAAGTTCAAGTTTCAATTTTTTGAGGTAACACCATATTGTTTTCCATAGTGGCTGCACCAGTCTGCATTCCCACCAGCAGTGTACTAGAGTCCCCTTTTCTCCACACCCTCACCAACACTTGTTGTTTGATGATTTGTTGATGGTGGCTATTCTGACAGGTGTGAGGTGATACCTCATTGTTGTTGTTGTTGTTGTTTTTTATCCTCACCGGAGGACATTTTTCCATTTTCTGTTCAGGTAGAGTGGGAGGGAGAGAGAGGAACAGAGAGAGAGAGAGAAACATCGATGGGAAAGGAACACATCAAGTGGCTGCCACCTGCACAACCGACCAGGGCCGGGGACAAACTGCAACCGAGGTACGCGCCCTTAGCGGGAACCGAACCGGGTCTCTCAGGACCGCAGGTCGACGCTCTAACTGCTGAGCCAAACCGGCCAGGGCTACCTCATTGTTGTTTTAATTTGCATCTCTCTGATGATTAGTGATGTTCAGCATTTCTTCATATGTCTCTTAGTCATTTGCATGTCCTGTTTGGAGAGGTGTCTATTTCGTTCCTCTACCCATTTTTTAATTGGGTTCTTTGTTTTCCTTTTGTGGAGTTGTATGAGCACTCTCTATATATTGGAAATTAACCCCTTATCTGATATATCATTGGCAATTATGCTCTCCCGCACAGTGGGTAGCCTTTCCGTTTTGATGATTATATCTTTCACTGTGCAGAAGCTTTTGAGTTTGATGTAGTCCCATGTGTTCATTTTTTCCTTTGTTTCTGTTGCCTTAGCTGATGTATCAGTGAACATTCTGCTGCATATGATGTCCGAAACTTTGATGCCTACATTTTCTTCTAGAATTGTTATGGATTCATGGGTCACATTTAAGTCTTTTATCCATTTTAAGTTTATTTTTGTGTATGGTGTAAGTTGATGGTCTAGTTTCATTTTTTTGCATGTAGCTGTCCAATTTTCCCAATGCCATTTATTAAAGACACTGTCTTTACTCCACTGTATGCTCTTGCCACCTTTGTCAAATATTAATTGAGCATATTGCCTTGGGTCCATTTCTGGGTTCTCAGTTCTGATCCACTGGTTTATATGCCTGTTCTTGTGCCAGTACCAGGCTGTTTTGATTATGGTCGCTTTGTAGTATAACCTGATATCTGGTATTGTGATCCCACCTACTTTGTCCTTCGTTTTCAAAATTGCTGTGGCTATTCGGGGACTTTTTTGGTTCCATATGAACTTTTGAAGTATATGTTCTAGTTCTGTGAAATATGTCGTTGGTATTTTGATGGGGATTGCATTGAATCTATAGATTGCTTTGGGTAGTATGGACATTTTAATGATGTTAATTCTTCCAATTCATGAACAAGGTATGCGCTTCCACTTTTTTATATCTTCCTCTATTTCTTTTTTCAATGTCCTGTAGTTTTCTGCAAATAGGTCCTTTACTTCTTTGGTTAAGTTTATTCCTAGGTATCTTAATTTTTTTGCCGCGATGGTACATGGGACTGTTTTTTCAGTTTCTCTTTCTGTGAGTTCATCATTGGTGTACAAGAATGCTGTCGATTTCTTGATGTTAATTTTGTATCCTGCTACTTTGCCAAATTCATTTATTAAGTCTAGTAGATTTTTGATGGAGTCTTTAGGATTTTCTATGTATAATATCATGTCATCTGCAAATAATGACAGTTTCACTTCCTCCTTTCCAATTTGGATCCCTTTTATTTTTTCCTCGTGTCTGATTGCTGTGGCTAAGACTTCCAGTACTATGTTAAATAAGAGTGGCAAAAGTGGACATCTCTGTCTTGTTCCTGTTCTTAATGGAAATATTTTTAGTTTCTGCCCATTGAGTATGATGTTGGATGTAGGTCTTTCATATATGGCCTTTATTATGTTGAGATATGATCCCTCTATTCCCACATTGCTGAGCGTTTTTATCAGAAATGGATGCTGGATTTTGTCGAATGCTTTTTCAGCATCTATTGATATGATCATGAGGTTATTATTCTTCATTTTGTTTATGTGGTGTATCACATTTATAGATTTGCAAATATTGTACCAGCCTTGCATCCCTGGAATGAATCCCACTTGGTCATGGTGAATAATTTTTTTGATGTATTGCTGGATCCGATTTGCTAGTATTTTGTTCAGGATTTTGGCGTCTATGTTCATCAGGGATATTGGCCTGTAGTTTTCTTTCTTTGAAGTGTCTTTTTCTGGTTTTGGAATTAGAATTATGCTGGCCTCATAGAACGAGTTTGGAAGTCTTCCTTCTTCTTGAACTTTTTGAAATAGTTTGAGGAGAATGGGTGTTAGTTCTTTTTTGAATGTTTGGTAAAACTCCCCAGTGAAGCCATCTGGGCCTGGGCTTTTGTTTGCTGGGAGAGTCTTGATTACCTCTTCAATTTTCTTAGTTGTTAATGGTCTGTTCAAGTTTTCTATCTCTTCCTGGTCCAGTTTTGGGAGACTGTGTTTTTCTAGAAATTTGTCCATTTTGCTTAGAGTGTCGAATTTGTTGCCATATAGTTGTTCATAGTAGCTGTTAACGGTCTTTTGTATTTCTGTGGTGTCAGTTGTTACTTCTCCTCTTTCATTTCTGATTTTGTGTATTTGGGTTCTCTCTCTTTGTTTCTTGGCGAGTCTAGCTAAGAGTCTATCAATCTTGTTTATCTTTTAGAAAAACCAGCTCTTTGTTTCATTGATCCTTTGAATTGTTTTTTGGTCTCTATGTCATTTATTTCTTGTCTGATCTTTACTATTTCCTTCCTTCTACTTGCTCTGGGGTTTTCTTTTTGTTTGCTTTCTAATTCTTTAAGTTGTGAGGTTAGACAGTCAATTAGAAATTTTTCTTATTTCTTGAGGTAGGCCTGTAGTGCTATGAACTTCCCGCTCAAAACTGCTTTCGCTGCATCCCATAGATTTTGTGTTGTTGTGTGTTCATTTTCATTGGTTTCCAGGAATTTTTAATTTCTTCCTTGATCTCCTCAGTAACCCATTCATTGTTTAATAACATGCTATTTAGCCTCCATGTGTTCAAATGTCTTTGCATGTTCTTGTTGCAGTTGATTTCTAGTTTCATGCCATTGTGATCTGAGAAGATGCTTGATATGATTTCAATCTTCTTGAACTTGTAGAGATTTAGTTTGTGGTCTATCTTTGAGAATGTCCCATGTGCACTTGAGAAGAATGTGAATTCTGTAGTTTTGGGGTATAATTCTCTGTTGATATCTATTAAATCCATTTGGTCTAGTGCTTCATTTAGAGTCTCTGTTTCCTTGCTAATTTTTTGTCTAGAGGATCTATCCAGTGCTGTCAATGGGGTGTTGAAGTCCCCTGCTAAGATTGTATTGCTGTCAATTTCTCCTTGGAAGTCCTCCAGAAGATTTTTAATATATTTTGGTGCTCCTATATTTGGTGCATTATGTTTATCAAGGTTATATCTTCCTGTTGGATAGATCCTTTCAATATTATGTAGTGGCTTTCTTTTTCTCTAGTTATGGCCTTCATTTTGAAATCTATTATATCAGGTATTAGTATTGCTACCCCAGCTTTTTTTTGCTTTCCATTTGCTTGGAAAATTTTTTTCCATCCCTTCACTTTCAACCTATGTGAGTCTTTTGTTGTGAGGTGGGTCTCTTGTAAACAACATATAGATGAGTCATGTATTCTTATCCTATCAGCTACTCTGTGTCTTTTTATCGGAGCATTCAGTCCATTTACATTTATGGTGACTATTGATATGTACTTGTTTAGTGCCATTTTTGTTTAGCGTGGTTCTATTTTTCTTCCTATTTCTTCTACTAATTACAGTAGTCCTTTTAACATTTCTTGCAGTGCCAGTTTGGTGCTAATGTATTCTCTTAGCCTTTTTTTGTCTGGGAAGCTCTTTATTTGACCTTATATTTTGAATGATGGCCTTGCTGGGTAGAGTAGTCTTGGATTCAGATCCTTGTTTTTCATGATCTTGATTACTTCATGCCATTCCCTTCTGGCCTGTAGTGTTTCTTGTGAGAAGTCAGCTGAGAGCCTTATGGGGTTTCCTTTGTAGGTAACCTGTTGCTTATCTCTTGCTGCTTTTAGGATTCTCTCTTTGTCTTTAATTTCTGGCATTTTAATTACTATGTGTCTTGGTGTGGGCCTGTTTGGGTTCTTCTTACTTGGGGCTCTCTGTGCTTCTTGAACTGGAATGCCTTCTTCCTTCTCCAAATTAGGGAAGTTTTCTCTCACTATTTCTTTGAATATATTCTCTAATCCTTGCTTATTTTCTTCTTCTTCGGGGACTCCTATGATGCGAATATTATTACGTTTCCAGTTGTCCCACAGTTCTCTTCAGCTGTCTTCCTGTTTTTTAATTGTTTTTTCCTTTTGGTTTTCTGATTGGTTGATTTTTCACCCTGTCTTCTAATTCACTGATCCAGTCCTCAGCTTCCTCTACTCTGCTTTTTATTTTATTTTATTTTATTTTTAGTCCTCACCCGAGGACATTTTTTTTTTTGCATTTTTTGATACTTTGTTCAGATAGAGTGGGAGGGAGGGAGGGAGGGAGAGAGAGAGAGAGAGAGAGAGAGAGACATCGACATGAAAGGGACACATCAAGTAGTTGCCACCCACATGACCCAACCAGGGCCGGGGACAAACTGCAACTGAGGTACATGCCCTCAGCGAGAACTGAACCCGGGTCTCTCTGGACCGCAGGCCGACGCTCCAACTGCTGAACCAAACTGGCCAGGGCTGATTTTAGACCTTCCAATGTGTTTTTCATTTCCGATATGTCATTTTTTATCTATTCTTGGTGGTTTTTAATTTCCAATTGGTTTATTTTCAGCATCTCTATGTCCTTATTCATGCTGTTGAGCTTCCTCAAGATCATGGCTCTGAATTCTAGCTTTGTTAACTTGCCTAACTGCTCCACATTGATCTCATCTTCAGTGGAGGTTTCTTGCTCTTTCATTTGGCTTCTGTTTCTGTGTTTCACCATTTTGGCTATCACAGTGGGCTTTGGAGCCTGTCAAGTTTTCCCTGTGGGTGTTGGTGTTCTGCTGTTTGTGGCTCCCTCTCCTGGGTTTAGATTAGCGAGGGAAGACCCCCGTTAAACACCACTGTCAAGTCTTACTTTCCTGGTTAAAGTTGCTAGCCCAGGAAAGGTACTGTTATCCTCTAGCTTTTTGCCTGGAGGCTAGCAGTCGAGTTACTTGAAGAGTTTGGGGTTGTCAGTTGATTGAAAAACTCCCTCAGGTGCTCAGCATAAGGGGATTTCCTGAGGGTGGGGCAGATGCTGGTTGTTAATGAGCTTCAATTAGCATTTCAATGGCACACAGGGTGGGGTTGGATCTCCCAGGGAGGGGCTGCTGCCTCTCTCAGAGCCCTGGGAAGGAGCAATATGGCCACTGTCCTGTGTGGCAGCAACTCGGCAAAAGCTCTGAGCGCCCTCCAAACCCTGAGTGTCCCCACACAGTTCCCGTCCAGTCTCCCCTCCCTCTGCCGGAGCCCAAGGTGAGTGGCTGTGGCTGTTTCAGCCTCTGTCCCGGCTGCGGTGTGGGGCCGCCTGGGAGTGTAACCTGAGGGCGCTGCTCCCAGCTAAGGCCGCTGCGAGCTGCTGACCGTGGGCTCCCAGCCCCCGTCTCGCGCCTTCGCAATCCTACCAGGATTGAGTCAGTGTCCCTGATTCTATGGTCCTCACAAGCTGATTTTCTGTTGCTTTTTCCCGTCGATTTGTCTGTGTTATAGTTGTAATTCCAGTTTGGTCCTGGGAGACGGTCTGTGTAGCCTCCGCTCACTGCGCCGCCATTTTGAATCCTATTCTCCACATTTCCCAGCCCAGAAAACCGAGGCCCAGAGAGGTGGTCTGAACACAGAAGGCTATGCAGTTGGTGGGCACACAGGGCTGTGCAGACCAGTTGGAGAGGTCATGGTCAGGAGGCTCCCTGAGGCAGGCCATGGAGGACGGTTTTACAGAAATGAGCTGGCAGCAAGGTACCCAGAGTGCTGGCTTCAGTGACTCTAGAAACAAGGCTGTTGAGCCCGGGTCCCAGCGAAGACCCTATCTTCTGTTGGCTATGAGCAAGCCTGGGTCCCTCAGTATCCAGAAGAGAGAGTCATAGCTCCGCCATGTGGACAGGAAGAGAAATGCCAGAAGTCTTTCACATCACATTTGGCTCAGGAAAACCTTGGCCAAACATTCACCGACTGTACTCAGGCTTATAAATCTTCCTCCAAAACTTTGGAAAGCAAAAAGAGACTCTAATATTTTCCCTGGAACAATGGCACAAGTTTGGACCCAATGAAGGCAAACCAGGGTGTATAATTACCTAAACTCTGAGGACAATGTGTCCACAGCAAGCTGGGCACGTCCTCAGACATACCAGGATGCAGCAGTTTCAGACAGGTGACTCCCTCCCGTCTGCGGGGGGAGGCAGAGTCCAGCTCCACTGTGGACTAGTGGGTGATGTTAGACCCTCGCTGCAGGGATCACCCACCTGTTCTGCAGATCCAGAAAACCAGGGAAACGTCCTTGACGTTGGGGGTTTCAAAAGTTGTGTGGGGGTAGAGAGGTGGAGATTTGTAAAAGCATGAAACTGAGAGGAAGTTAAAAGATCTGAGTTCTAATTTTTGTGAGGAGGAGGTGATGTTGGAAAAATGTAATTATATGCTCTTGTCTTTACCTTCTTTTAATTTGTAAAATGGAAATAATAAGCCTTTATTTTATCTACTATGGAAATGTCCTGAACATCAAAGGGACCATGAAAACTCAAAGTTTTTTGCAAAATAAAAATATTGCTCACATGTAAGAGCACAGTGTGGACGTGTTCCTCGTCTGTACTGCCAGTCACACAAGGACACTGGAGACGACTCTGCTTCCCTCCCGGGGGACCGCGAGCTCAGGGAAGACAGTGGGTTGCATGCGAGCTTTGGTGAGTAAAAGGGAGAGGAGGAGCTGACGCAAGTGTCCTCACTGTGACCTGTGCCTCCCAAGAGAGAAGGAAGAGGGAGACAGCAGGAGCGCCTCGTTTGGGCATGCGATGGTTCTAGGATGTCCAACCCTGACCCAGTGAGACAGGCCAAACCTCTCTTAAACGGATTGGAATGCTCTTCAGTTGTTGTTTTTAGCCTCTCCTGATAAGCTTCAAGTTTCTCTGCAGACACTCCCCAAAGAGCTTCGCTCTGCACCTGTGCCAGGTGATGCCAGTTCGCAGGAGCCTAGAAGGCCAAGGAATCCACTCTGCACCTGTGTGAAGAACCCCGCCCTGTATAAGCTGGACCCCGGCAGCAGTTCGGGGAGCACATTCTTCATTAGCGCGTGCTCCTTTGATGCACCAAGATCCTCTCTCCTTGCCCTCTTCTTTAGAATCTGTTTCGCTTCCTCCCTTGATTTCTGTCTTGGGGGTGCAGAGACAAGAACCCCTTCGCTGGTGACACAGGCAGCCAACAAACACATATTCTAGAAATACCCTGTCTTAATCTGTTCAGTCTGTGGGAATAAAATACCACAGACCCGGCGGCACGTAAACAACAGAAATTAAATTCTTACAGTTCTGGAGGCTAGGAGTCCAAGCTCAGGGTGCCGGCACGGTTGAGTGAGAACCTCTCCCTGGTTCATAGCCAACATCTTCTCTCTGTGTCCTCACGTGGTAGAAGGGCCAGGGAGCTCACTGGAGTCTCTTTTATAAGAGCATTAATCTATCCGGGAGGGTACCATTCTTGTGACCTAATCACCTCTCGAAAGCCCCGCCTTCTAATACCATAACTTTGGGCATTAGAATTTCAACGTATGAATGTTAGGAAGACACAAACATTCAGATCATAGCACATAGGCTCCCTGCATTGCAGGAGGAGCCCTCTCCCTATTCCAAATCTTATAACAGCACTTCAGGGATCATAATGGGAAATTCTCTTGTCTACAACAGGACCAGATGGGCAATAAGCAGGGAAGTCAAACCACTCTGATGACCCAGAGAATGAAGGGTGAAATGGAAGCCAGTGGGGGGAAATAAATAGTCCCTGCATCCATTCTGGTTCTAAAACTAAAGGAATTAAAGTTTCTAGTAATAAATCTTAAAACCAATTTAAGTTTATGTTAAGATAATCATGTTAGGGTTTGTGATACAGAAGGTTGTACTTCAGAATAATCTCAGATGTATAACAAGAATTATTTTGGCTGAGACAATAGGTATAATGTGTGGCCATAGCTCAGTGCATTGCACCTGAACATCTGGAAAGATCATTTCGCAGATATCAGTTTGCTTGTTCTCTGAGTATGAATTGAACAGTTAATTTCTTTGATAAGAAGCGTGTTGACTTAGCATTTTGTGTGTTTGCATTGTAGACAACCCAACACAGATCACTCTTTCTCTTGCTATCTATCCACGGAATTTAGACGAACTGGCTGACAAGCAGAACTTGCAGTAGACAAGTAAATAAGTAGACAGTAGGCTCTGAAAGAAAGCAATCAAAGTGGTAGACTTCTCACCGTACTCGAGGAAGAACTTGGAATAATTTTGGCTTCAGTATTCAAGGATGGGTGACCCCCAAGGAGACATCTGGGTTACACTTATTTCTAAGTCCTTCTCTTCACAAACCCTTTGTTTGAGCTGAGATGATAAAGGGTATTTATATTTCTGCCACCAAGGCATCCATCTAGATCAAGACCACAAAGAATACTTTTAGGTAAATTGTTCCCATATTGTCTTAGCTGCATCATCTCACTGCCTGAGAGTGTGTGTGACGGTAACCCCTCAGTGAGACAGGCCATCACTGTTCAGAGGGGTCCACAGACAGTCAGGCGCTGATCATGTCTCTTCGGTGATTGTGAAGTTAGGGTCTTTGAATCTTGGCCCCATTTTCCTGCTATCTACCCCCAGGTTTATCTTCTTCAGGGAATGAGAGACGTGGCACTATCAGCTCATTCCGTGTTCCTGGGTGAACATAGAGACCAGACAATCAGTGGGGCGGACTAGAATTGTTATAACAAGGAATGTCTGACTTTTATTATTCACTACGTCTTCCTGCCGTAGTTCTTGTCTTTCCTCTACTTCAAGAGTCACTTACCTGCTGATGAAGGTAATGTCAAAGCCACTGGCAGAAGGGTGAGAAGCTTAGGGCTTCGTTCCAGATCTCTCTGATGTTTCTTACAATGAGCATGCTCTGGTCTGAACCACGAGTCAATGTCTTCAATGGCCCTCCTACCACAATTTGAATTGCATCTCTAAGAGCCAAGCTATGAATGGATTCTTTGCTGCTTCCTGAAAACCAAGCATTCAAGAGACAGAAATTGTTTTGCACTTATCTTCCCTGACCCAAATTTCCACAAATACGTTCTGATCCACACTGTAGTTATTATCATTTCCACTTCATAGTAAAAAAGTACTCAGACCTCTACTTCTTGGAAGATGTAGTAAACATACTTTCCCATATTCCTCCTGCTAAGCAACTAAAGACCCTGCAAATAATATATAAATCAAGCAACAGATGATTTTTAAATGTGGAGAGAAGAGAGACCATCTAAGGACCTCAGAATCCCAAAATAAATGACAAAGTGATGAATCTTCTCAGCTTTCCTTTTGCCTCACATATGCCAAACTTAGCTAAAGAAGCCAGAAACCTGGAAATATCAACAGGTATAAACAACAGGAACAAAAGTCCCAACAAAAGCATCACAGAAAACTGTAGCCTGGCAGCACAGAGAACGTTTATACAATAACCACTTTACTCCAGCCAAACACCACAGAAAACATCTATGGCCTCATCCCAGCCACGCAAGCAAAGGCTGAGTGAGAAGCCGAGACTTCCACCAACACAAATATTTAATGGGGTCCCAACATCAACCTCCCCAAACTGGAGTGGTGTCAGGGAAAGCTGAGTGGAGCTACGAGGTTCATCTTTGATGATAATGCGGTCTTCCTTCCACATACTGTCAGTGGAGACCGTGTGGACAGCCAGACTTCCACCCCACCTGTCAGTAACAAGATGGCCTTTTCCTTCTCTGCTGTGGTAGTCAGAGGAACCAATGAAGGGTCAATGACTTCCATCAGCACCCAGTGGGAACAAAGTCTACTGTTTTTCTGTAGAAGTCATAGAATGATCTGACAAAGACTTCAAAGAAGCCACCATAAAAATGTTTCAATAAGCAACCAATACACTTGAAACAAATTAGAAACTCTCAGAAAAGAAATAGACATTCTAAGCAAAGAAACAAGATATGAAGGACATCCAAGTGGAAAATTTAGAACCAAAAAATACAATTCTGAAATTTTATAAAGCATAATGAATGGTGTCAACCGCAGAAAAGACATGATAGAGGAAGGAATCAGTGAACTTGAAAATCAAACAATAGAAATCACCTAATCTGAAAAACAGAGAGAAAATAGACTGAAAAAATGAATAGAGTCTTGCAGACTTAGGGGACCATAACTAATGTTCAAACATTTATATCATTAGAATCCCAGGAGGAGGAGAGAGAGAACATGGTACAAAAGTACTCAAACAATGATGACTGAAAGCTTCCAAAAATACATAAATCTACAGATTAAAGAAGCTGAATATAATTCTAAAAAGGATAAATATAAAGAAATCCATACCAAGATACAACATACTCAAACCTCGGAACATTAAAGCAGAAAAGGAGAAATTACTCCTTACTTATGTACAGGAAAATAATTCAAATGACAGTGGAAATCTCATTAGAAATCATGGAGGCCGGAAAGAAGTGGCACAACATTATTTCAAGAGTGGGAAAAAAAAACACACAGTCAACCAGATTTCTATATTCAGCGAAATGTCCTTCAGGACTGAACAGGAAATCAAGACACTTTGAAATAAAGGAAAAGCAAGAAAGATTGTTGTCAGTAGACTAACCCTGAAAGAATGTCCAAAGAAAGTCCTTGAACCAAAGAAGGTGTTGAAAGGAAGGAACCTTGGAACACCAGCAAGGAAGAGAGAACACAGCAGATAAAAATATGGGTAAATACTATATGTTTTCCTTCTCCTCTTGAGTTTTATAAATTATGTTTGATGATAAACAACAATTGTATTATTGTCTGATGAGGCCTAAAAGTACATAGAGGAGATATTTCAGCTAATTATATTATAGATGGGTAAAAGTAAAGGGACATAAATAAGGTTTATTTGAACTGGTAAAGTGATGACACCAGTATATTGTAATGTGTGTGTGTGTATAATATATATATAATATATATACACATTGTAATGTATAAATGTATTAGATATTTATAATATATCTAGAATCTTGAACTACCAGAGGTGTTACAGAAAATATCAGAATAGTAAAAAAAAAAAAAAAAAAAAAGATGAGCAGAAAGCAATGAAGCGGTGTGACCGGGAATGATGCAGCCGCAAGTCAAGGAGCATCAACAGTCACCGGAAGCTGGAAGGGGTCAGCAATGACCCCCTGCAGCCCCCAGAAGGAATCAGCCCTGCTGACACTTCAGTTTAGCCCTACTAGACTCAGTTTGGACGTGTGGCTTCAGAATTGTAAGAGAATAAATACATTTCTGTTGTTTTAAACCTCCATATTGTGGCCATTTGTTACAGCAGCAAAACTAATATATATTTTTTCTAAACAACACATTCTAAAAAATCCATTGGGGTCAAAAAGGAAAATTAAAGAATACATTGAACTGAATGAAAATGAAGATACAACATACCAAAATGTGTATGGCACACAGCTAAAACAGCAATGAAAGGGAAGTTTATAACGCTAAATGCATACATTAGAAAAGAGGAAAAAGTTCAGTAATCTAAGCTTTCGCTTCGAGAATCTAGGAAAAGAAGAGCAATATAAAGCAAGTGCAGGTGAAAGGAAATAAACAACTAGGAGTAGAAATCAGTGAAATTGAAAACAGGAAAAACAATAGAGAGAATAATTAAGACAAAGGAAATACTGCAATCAACTCTACCCACATAGCCCTGGCCAGGTAGCTCAGCTGGTTAGAGAATCACCCCTGATAAGCCAGGGTTGCGGGTTCCATCTCCAACAGGACACATACAAGACACAACCAATGGACCCATTCTTTGAAAACCACAAACTACCAGAACTCATTCAATATGAAATAGGTAATTTGAATATCCTAACAACTATTAAGGTAATTAATTTTAAAAATTAAAAGACTCTCAAAAAAGTAATGTCTAGGCTCAGATAGTTTTACTATAGAATTTTACCAAACATTTAAAGAACTAACATCAATTCTGTACAACATCTTTCAGAAAATAGGAGAGGAGAAAACACTTCCCAATTTATCTTATGAAACTAATATTTCCCTAATACCCAAACCATGCAAAGTACAAAAAATGAAGACTACAGACAATCGTTGCTCATAAATATAGACACAAAATTTTTTAAACAAAATATTAGCAAATACAATTCAGTTACATATAAAAATAATTAAAAATAAAAAAATATAAAAATATGCCATGACTGAGTAAGGTTTATTTCAGAGATTCCAGGCTGGTTCTATGTTTGAAAATTAACCTTTGTAATCCACCATATTAATGGGCTAAAGAAGGAAACTCAAATTATCATATCAATTCATGCATTTAAAAAAAAAGCATTTGACAAAATTCAGCACCTATTTGTGATTTAAAAACTAACAGAAAATAGGAATAAGGAGGGGATTTCTTAACTTGATGAAAAGCATCTACCAAAAAATAAAGCTAACATCACTCTTCATTGTGAAAGACCGAAAGCTTTTCCCTACAACTGGATACATGACAAACACGTTCACTTGTGTCTTATTCAGCAATACACTCTAGTTCTAGCCAGTGCATTAAAGCAAGATAAAGAATATAGATCAGAAAGGAAGAAATAGTCCCTATTTGCAGATGACATGATTGTCTACATTAAAATGTTCAGAGAGTCAACAAAAAGCTCTTGAAAAGGGCATAGAATATAAGATTAACATATAAAATTCAATTATATTCCTAATACTGGAAATCAACATGTTAACATTGAAATTAAAATACATTTATAATCCCTCAGAAAAAAAAAAAATGAAATACTTAGATATAAGTCTAACAGAACCTACAGAAAAATCACATAATTCTAATGAAAGAAACAGAGAAGGTCTAAATAAATGGAGAGACACCAGATTTATGGATTGGGAGACGTGGTAAAGATGTCAGCTCTCCTTAAATTGGTATAAAGGTTCAAGGTCTTTCTTATCAAAATCCCAGCAAGATTTTTGTAGATATAGACAATATTCTAAAATTTGCATGAAAAGACAAAGGAGTTATCATACCTAAACCAATCTTGAATTGGAAAATAAGGGAAAAAGTGGGAGGAATCAATCTACCCTATTTCAAGATGTATCCGATCAAAGAAGGATAAGATGGAAGAATGGAGACACATGGATTAGTGGACCAGACAGAGAATGCAGAAACTGGCCTGCACAACTATCCCAAACTGATTTGGATGAGGGAGAAAAAGCCATTCAGTAAAATAAAGGCAGTCTTTCAACAGATGGTGTTGGTCAACTGCACATCCAGGGGGAAAATGAACTGCACACAGCATCCCTAGGCAGGGCAGGGGTTGGGGGGGTGCTATTCTACAATATCACAATAGTATTAATTTCTATAAATCCCCATTTTAAAAAGCAATATATCTTTATAATGAAATAAAGAAAAATACTGTGCTTGTGAATAAGGAACCTTAATATAGTAGAGATGTGAGATCTTTCCAAATCTAAAAATTCCATTGCAAATCCAACCACAGTATAATTTTTCATGAAACTCAATTCAAGTTTGTTCAAAAGAATAAAGTCCAGAAATAGCCTGAGATAGACTAAAAAAGAAAATCAGCCCTGGCCAGTTTGGCTTAGCAGTTAGAGCATTGGCACTCAGACTGAATGGTCATGGGTCCAATTCCCGGTCAAGGGTGCATACCTGGGTTGCAGGTTCGATCCCCTGCCCCAGTCGGTGTCATCAATTCAGCAACCAATTGATGTGTCTCTCTCACATCCACAATTCATTCTCTCTTTCCCTCCCTCCTTTTCACCTTATCTAAAAAATAAATGGAAAAATATCCTCGGTGAGGATTAACAAATAATTAATTAATTATGAAAAACTAAAACAGAGAAGGGGTATATGGCAGATAGTCAAATATACTGTAAAGTTATGATAACCAACCAGGATGGTGTCATGGTAAAAGTAGACAAATCAGCAGATAAAATAGAGTCCAGAACAATGTGTGTAAGAAAATTTAGTTGATTGTAAAGGTGTCATTTCAGAGAGAGAGAGAAAAACATATTATCTCACAACTTACTGTCCAGATAAAAAAATAATAAAAGGCTTAATGTCTAGCTGATATAAAAATATCTATATTTAATTCTATAATTTAATTCTATAATTAATATGAAAAAAAAATACAATCAACTAAACATATTAGCAAGTGATATATACAAACAATTTATGGAAGAAAAACAATAAAAATAAAAAGAATCCCAACCTCACTAGTAATTAAATAAATGTAAGTCAAAACAATGCTCACTTATCAGGTTGACAAATATTTAAAATATTTAAATACTTAAATATGAATATCCAGGGTTGGGAAGGGAATGGAGAAAATGGTTAGTCATATATGCTTGGTGGGCTTGTGGATTGATAGTGTTTTTTTGAAGGATACTGGGTTATATATATTCAAAAAATTTAAATGTAACTATCCTTTGACACAACAATTCTACTTGCAGGATGTAGGATGCACTCATACATTTTCACAAAATTATATGCATGAGGAGAATCATTAAGTTTTGTTTGTAATAGAAAAAACAAATTTAAAAATTAAAAGAAAAAGAAAGAAGGAAGTGAGAAAGGAAGGAAAATGTAAAATATAATGTAATCAATTTGCTTAAAATGCAAAATCACATGCAGTACTGAGATAGCTGATTGAACTTTGTTTCAAT
This sequence comes from Molossus molossus, assembly GCF_014108415.1. Classification (NCBI taxonomy): domain Eukaryota; kingdom Metazoa; phylum Chordata; class Mammalia; order Chiroptera; family Molossidae; genus Molossus; species Molossus molossus. The sequence goes on along the minus strand of NW_023425347.1, from coordinate 29,713,775 downwards.
TTCCACATTTCTTTTGTTTCCTTTATGAAAGTTACATTGAGAAAAAAAGAACTTGCTTGAGTGTTCTTATGATAGTATTGGTGAGTGAAACAGTAATCTCAGCAAAATTCTCTCGTTATCTCAAAACATAATTTTAGGTTGTTTTGGCCTAATTGCCATTTACTACCAGAGACAATGTTTATTAGTTTAGTTCTATTTAAAAAGTAGTCATTTGTGGTATAAGACATGGTATGGTCTACTGAAGTATCATTTGGTTCCAGCATATTATAAAATGAAAACTCCAGACTAAAGTAGAATATTTACTATGAAAAAGGTTAATATTCAACAGTTCCTGAGAAGTTATACATCTATATAGGTATAAATTAAAAGTGCAAAAGTGATATAATAAATTATATGAACTTTTCTACTAACAATTGGCTAATATTATTTATTTTATTAATCCTCACCTGAGGATATTTTTCCATTGATTTTTAGATAGAGTAGAAGGGTGGGAAGGGGAGAGAGAGGGAGAGAGAAACATTGATATGAGAGAAACACATCAATTGGTTGCCTCCTTAACAACCCTGACCAGGCCAGGGAAGATTAAACCTGCAACCCAGGTACATGTCCTTGACCAGAAATTGAACCTGACACTCTTTGGTCTGAGAGCCAATGCTTTAACTGCTGAGACAAACCGGCCAAGGCACAATGCTAATTTTAAGGCATATTGAAATTTATAAACATATTAATCTTTATGCTTGTTGAGAAAAACTGAGATTCTACATTGTATTATAAAGTTAACATACTATTGTAACAGAGTAAAAACTTTATACTGCTCTGATTAACCATGACATGGAATGAGAATAAAATGCACTAATGAACTGATAAAAGGAACTCACACACTGACAGTTTCCTTATAAGCATGTTGCAGGCCTCAGCAGTTCCATTTCCTGCTTGCACAAGAAATGGCCTTGACCATGACTTCGGTTGACACAGATCATGAAACTGCAGGAATTTGGCTAGCACTGACCAGTTCCAGTATGTGATATTAGAGATCCATACCGGGACCAGCAAGGACCCTGCCAGCATGTCCACAGCCCCTCTGCCTGATCTCCTTGTGCTGCCCCACCCCCACCCCCACTATAAAACCCCTGCCTGCACCGAGGTGCTAGGAGGGCTTTGGACACGAGTTCCCTGTCTTCTTGAGATGCCAGCACTCAAATAAACCTTTCCTTTCTCACCAGCATCTGTCTCAGGAGTTTCGTTTTCATGGTGGCAGGCAGTCCCAACCTTGGTTCAGGTTACACTATGCTCTCTTTATTTATAAACTATTTTTACTGAAAGGAAACTCCTTAGCTATGTTAATAACTCTATAATGATCTACACAGTGTTTTGGCACTTAAGTTAAAGCACATCAGAGATCAGCAAGGTGATAATCAGCAGGTTAGTCATTACAAGGTTAGGGAATTAGACCAAACCTCTCTGGCAAACATAGATCACAATTTGGAGTGAACGTCACAGTTTTCTACAACAAATAATCTAACTAATCCCACTTTCTATGATACACATCCATGGTCTCAAGTGGAACAGTGAACAAAAAACGCAAACCTTTCAATATTTTAAAAGGGTTTTTGGCTTATCTAAAGAGACTGATAAACACATTTTAATATTTTTTCTTTATTGATTTACAGGGAGGAAGGGAGAGGGAGAGAGAGAGAGAAATATCGATGAGAGAGAATATTGATTGGCCACCTCCTGCCCGTCCCCCACTGGAGATCGGGCCCACAACCTGGGCATGGTCCCTGACCGGAATCGAACAGGCGACCTCTTGGTGCATGGGTCAACACTCAACCACTGAGCCACACTGGCTGGGCGATAAACACATTTTTAATGACAGCATACAAAATCAGCATAGATTCAACTTAAAATTTATCTTAAAGGATCTGTAAATATTTGTTAACCTTCTTTTGTCTTTCTAAGCAAAAGCTCATTGTTAATTAAGTACATAACAATTTCAAAAGCAACAGCTTCTGCTATGGTCCCTGCTATTGAATTTTGAGGCATAAAGTCTAAATTATCATCAAGCCTGAATTCAAGATATCTAAAACTTATGCTTTTCTTATTCCACTCAATGACCCAGAGAAGTATATTTGGACTTGAACATTCCATTAGACAGTGTTTCCATTATTTAGCTAAACATCAGGTAAAATTTTCTAATAATAATGAGGTGAGAGGAGACTTGGAAGTGATGGCTACGTTATGGCATAGATAGTAATGATGGGCATGGCTGTACACTTTTAACCAAACTCATCAAGTTGGATACATTAAATGTGTACAGCTTTTTATATGTCAATCATGCCTCAATAGAGTGGTTTTTAAAAAGAGCTGTTAAAAAGGAAGTAGATTGCTTGCCAAGCAACAGGGTTTTTGCTTCAGTGAAAGTGACAAATTGCCTTCCTGGAAGTTTGGGGAGAGGATGTCTAATATCTCATCCAATTATAAGATTCAGAAAGTGCCAGCCCATCGGTGCCATAGACACCAAGTGACTGTGGCCTTGCTTTCAGGTGCTGGTGACTCAGGAATCCTTCCACTGTTTCTCCTCGCCCCCTACACACCTTTTGTAATTGGGTACCACTGAACCTACATTCAGAGTCAATTATAGCTGTGTGTATCTTAGCCATTTAATTCATAGAAATGTGCATAAGGCAACTGTGATGTTGCTCAAGGCACGAACCTGGGGCTTTGATTCCTTAACCCCCCTCCCCATTCCATCTCACTTCAAGTAGGAGTTGGCTCCTTGTTACGATGGTGAGGGGCACCCTATGAACAGAAATAATTTCTAATTCAGTGAAGCTTGGATTTTTATCAGGCAGGCCTTATCTGCTCCTTCTTGTGTCCACACTCCTGCTTCTGAATTCCTGTGTGGTACAGGCACGAGACTGGGGGACCTATTAGTGAGGGAGGACGTGTCCTCTAGTCATCAACTGCCCGGTTTCCTTCTGAAACGAACTGACGCCTTCCAGGAGAGGCTGCCTGAAGTCCATCTCCTCTTCACTTCAGTCTGAAGAATCAATTAAAGAGGATCAGCGAGCTGGGGGTCCACTGCCAGGGTGAAGGGAGAAGTGCTCTTTGCTTTGTTCCCGTGTCTCCCCAGGCGGCCCCAGCTGGAGGGCGGTTTGGACAGACACCAGCTGGGCAGTTTACTGGGTGGCTTGGGCCTCTTTATCAGCAACTGCAAAGCAGTAGAGGAAAAGGTATTTCCAAGAACTGCAAGCCAAGACGAATGGTCAAAGGTAAGTAACCAGGAAAGATGAGCTAGAGGAAGTTGCTTCATATATGAGCTGCTGCCTTTCCTCGAAGTGGTTCCCAGAGGCAGCGGCCGCTAACACTGAGCCCACGCCCTCAAGCCCGGTGCATCAGGGAGAGTCCCTTTCGGGGAAATACCTCCAAGTCACCCGCACACCTCCTGTCACCCACTCATCAGAGTAAACCTCTTCTCGGACCTATTTTTCGTTTTTTAAGGCTGGTCTTCCCGGAGGGAGCCCAGCCTCATTCCAGTCAGCTGTTATCCCGGTTTGCAGATGACGAACATGTCTAGGTCCCTGTCCAGTTCTAGCAAGCTAGGGATTTAGAGTCTTTTCTGTGCCCTTTCAGGAACTTACTGTGTCTGCCCTTTCAGAAACTTACTATGTCCGGAAGAATTTTGCACCAGATTTCTTCCTTTTGCTTCTCCAGACGTGCTCTCCACACTGCGTGGTGCCCCGGGAGACGCCAGAATGAAGCGCACAGTGGTTCTGCCCTGTGGATTCCGGGTGGGCTCAGCCAGTGGGGTTCCCCGAGGAGAGCGAAGGGAAGAGAGCGGCTTCCCTTCAGACCAAGGTATTGGTGCCGGGGGTCCCTGCCATCATCCCTCCGCTCTCGGTGCCCGTTCTACTCACCTGTCCTTCTGGGTGCCCGGACCTCAGTGTCCTGGGAGGGGTAAGAGCTTCCCTGTTGCAGATGCAAGAGTAAACCTCACTTCCTGGCTCCACTTTTATAAATGGACTACTTGATTAAACCCTGCTTAAATATCCTAACTTCAAAATATCCTAATTATCTGTTTGCTGGAACCCTGAAATAAGTATCAATCTTACATAAACCAGACAGCTATTTAAGAGAGTATGTCGTATTAACATGTTGGTAAGAACTAGATCTCAGAGATGGAGAAATCATGAAGAACCCTTCTGCAAGATCTCGGCCAACACCAGGGGCCACCATGGCATGCCGTTCGCAATCCAGAGGCAGCTCCTGTGTCCCTAGAGCCCTGCACCTAGGACTCTAGCACAATGTCACAGTATTAAAGAGTCTTTCTTCCGGCTCTGTTATTGTCTTTCCCTGACATTTTATTTAGGAATGAAACTGTCCTACATAGATGCAGGATAGCATTAGACATCACAGCTGCGTGGAACGTGGTGAACCAGGTATTTTCTTCCCTGGGCAGAAGGTGCCTGAAAGCTTCAGGGGTTTGTATCTACCTGGGACGAGGGCACCAGATGTGATGGCAGAATGGGAGGCAGAGGAAGGGCAAGTGTAGACCTCGAAAGCAAACATGGCATCCAGAGTCTGCGCTGCCTCCCCTCAATGTGCTCCTACTGTGCTTAGAACTCAACCTTTGTTTTTCAAAAAAAACAAAAACAAGCTAAGAACCAAAATGAAAACAACCTAAAGTCCCAACCATTATGGTCCAGCAACACAATGAAATGTGCAGGATAATTGTGAAACTGTTTATGATATAAAGTTGAATAAAGCAGAACATTTTTTTTTTTATCCTCACCCGAGGATATTTTTCCATTTTTTGTACAGATAGAGTGGGAGGGAGAGAGAGGGAGAGAGAGACAGAAACATCGACGTGAAGGGACACATCGAGTGGCTGCCACCCGCACGACCAACCAGGGCCGGGGACAAACTGCAACCGAGGTACGTGCCCTCAGCGGGAACTGAACCCGGGTCTCTCTGGACCACAGGCCAATGCTCTAACCACTGAGCAAAACCAGCCAGGGCAAAGCAGAACATTAAGTAGTGTATATACAGATACATATGCCATACTTACACCTCTGAAAAAAATATATATGGAAGGATACAACAAAAAATAGTGTGTTAGAGAGATAGAATTATAGGTAGTATTATTATTTTTGTTTTTTATGTCTTTGTGGGAAGAGATAATCCTCCTTGGGCCTCTTGACACCTTGTACATCTTGCTCAGAATGCTAGGGCTGCAACATCTTGTCGGCTCCTTTAGCTGGACTGTTTATCAAGATTGTTTGTGCAGCTGGTACCCTTGAGAAAGGAGGCTCTTCAAAAAGCAGCCTTGCTTACTGCTTGCTACAGAAGCAGCAAATTCCCTAAACCCTGTGTTCTTCAATTGTGATGCAAAACCACCGCGTGCATAACATCCCTCTGAGCCCACTGCATCACCTGCATCACCTGCGTGGGAACTGGGGCAAGGGAAACTGACACAGGAAGGCTGATGGATGTTCTGCTTGCTGTGCTCTGAGTAATCAAGCCCTTTGTCTCTAACCCAGATGTCTTATCATTTCTGCCAACATCTATGAAACAGTAACAGGCTGACCTCCTAGCTTATAAGGAGGATAAAATGCAGTCCCAGACCAACAGTATTTAACATTGTTGCAAAACCAATTTGTAATTATTTAATAGTTCTCTTTCCCACCAGACTACAGATTTTAGGGTATAAGAATTATGTCTGTCCCAGTGCTGAAGGGAGAGCCTGGCACAAGGCAAGTTTCATCAAACATCTGTTGGTTGATGATTTGAAGGAGCAGAGAGGTGTATAAAGTTCTGAGGATGAATTCAAACCCAAATATGCAGTTTGAAAGTCAAACTGACACTTTTCATATCTTTCTATTGTTCAATAAAAATCAAAAGCACTGCCCTGGCCAGTTTGGCTCAGCGGTTAAAGCATCGGCCTGCAGTCCGGAGAGACCCGGGTTCGGTTCCCGCTAAGGGCATGTACCTCGGTTGCAGTTTGTCCCCGGCCCTGGTTGGTCGTGCGGGTGGCAGCCACTCGGTGTGTCCCTTTCACATTGATGTTTCTCTCTCTCTCTCTCTCCCTCCCACTCTATCTGTACAAAAAATGGAAAAATGTCCTCGGGTGAGGATATAAAAAAAAAAAAAAAAAAAAAATCAAAAGCACTGTCATTTATTGAGTACCTACAGGCCGGGCCCTATTCTGCATGATTTTTCCAAAGTTATCACATTGAAATGCTCATACCCTCCATTTTCCAGGTCACAGAGCCTTTCATACACAGAGTTGATTCTATGCACAACTCTGGGTATAACCCCAAAGTAAAGGCAACGATGATAGCAAGCCATGGCTGCCATTTATTGAAGAGTTGCTGTGGACCACACACGGTTCTAGGCTCTTTCTGTGCACTAACTTATTTAACCATCACACCTGTTCTGTGAGTACGTAACTTTGTCATCCCCATTTTACAGTGGAGGAAACTGAAGAACAAAGAGGTAACTGACTTGTCCATAGTTAACCAGCTGCTGAGCAGCAGTGCTGGAATGAAAACGAGCATTTAGGCTGCAGGCCAGAGCTCACCGCCACTAGCTGTACCGATTCAAAGGAGAGAGTGCGTCCCTATGTTGAGGTCAGCGGCTAGCAAGGGGCATAGGTAGGAGTCATACCCAGTTTACCTACGGACATGCTTGGATCTGCAACCAAATCCTAGACCCAGTCATCAGAACCAACCCCCAAATAGCTTTCTTGACTTGCTCCTGTGGTCTGAGGGCCCTTACAGCGCTGCCACCTTAGGTTCTGAGGGCTCTTCCCAAGCCCACCTGACGAACGGCCACTGATCAAGTTTTGCAGCACGAAAGAGGGCCAAGTTGTCACATTGGTGCCCCTGATTCTGAGGGCATGACTCGGGGATGGGGCTCTGAGCCCTTGTAACTGATTCTGAGTCAGTCCGCCCTCCTCGGAACACTCATCGGTGACAGGACTGGACCCGGTGGCTCTGGGTGCCCACTGTTCTCACACGTCATCTGCTGCGTCACTTCCACACAGCACGCGCTGTTTACTCCCTTTGGAGGACCTGAGCTTTGGAGGGCCCACTCGGTGAGTGCTCCCCGCCCCCCGTTTCTTCCTGTTGCCCTCCTCTGCCCTTGGCCCCTCCTGGGCCTTCTCAGTAAGCCCTACCCCACCCTAGGTTTCCTTCCCACAGGGACCTGCGTCTATCTGACTAAGGATGCTTGTATTTTACCGTGTAAGCTAGAGTTTTGGCTATCTAGTTAGTCATTCACTTCTTCCAAAAACCCTAATGCCTTAACTCTCTTCAACTATCTCAGTTGCAAAAGGCAAATATCCCCCATTGTATTCATTCTTACTGATCAGAAGCAAGTCCACTGGGCTACAGGACGTTAACCTTGAAGTGCTGGTCCTTTATGTGTATGTGGTAGGCAGGAGACTGGATGAATCAGCCAGCACTTAGTTTATCTGTTAAGTCAACAAACATTTATTTATTAAACACTTACTGTGTGCCAGGCACTGTGGCTAGCTGCGAAGAAGACAGAAAAGAACAAGAAACATATACTCAAATAGTTCATGGTCTAGAGGGAAAGACAGACATGCACAAATTATTATATATCGTAAGCTGCAATGCATCTACATACACAACCAAGTAATAAAGCACTTGGGAGATCCAGGAAGGCCTCACAAAGGAGGTGACATTTCAGCTGAAAGCATCATCTGAATTTCAGCCCACAGACCACATTTGGAGACTCCTTCTCCCCGTAGCTGAGGCAAAAATAGGTCAGCTAATGTGGGTAAAACCATATATTTTCTCCATCACTTTCGAGTGGCAAAGGGGTTTTCTAGAGAGAGCCAGATGAACGTGGGAGAGGAGTGAACTTTGATGTGTTTGGCTAACTCCTCCTCACTTACAAAACATTTTTGTTTTAATCAGGGTTTTCCTCAATCCCAAATTATGATGTATATATTTTCAATGATCCTATGACTCTGAATGTTTCTTTGCAAACAATTTATTTACTTCCCTTACTTGCTGTAGAAATGACACCTGAGCCTGCTAATAGTACCTGCGTGCAGGTATCAAATGCAGATTTTTCATGAAGTTTAATATGAGGGCCCTTGTGGGTGGGCTCCCTTCCTCATTTGAATGCTGATTCTCACATCAGTTTAGCCTTATCTCGGCAGGTGTTTTCTTAAAGGACAAAAACAAGACTTTAAGGCCTGTCTCTGAATTCTTGGTATTCCTGAACACAGTATTTCTTTTCCACTTTTTTAAAAAACAGCAGAAATGTATATGTTTATGCCAAAAGACGAGAAATTGTTTAGACACAACTGCCTGCCTTGTGGGCTTTAAGCTTCAGCATCAGACAGGATGGCGACAGCCTTACAGAGACTGCAGTCACCCCCTGAACCATGGTGTCAGATCCCACGCACACGTGTGGATATGCCCTGGAGGCTCTGCTTCTACCACTCCGGGCCCTAAGACACAGGGCTACAGTCTTGTTACCACAGGAGAAAAAACTTAAATACACTTCAAAAGTATAATTATTCACACTCAATGATGCCATTTCAATTGTCTTTGTTACTTTTTCTCAAGCCAGAAACAGTAGATTGAAGTTATGAACTGATTCAGGAATAACTAGTGACCTCAGCATTCGTATTCCGCACCCCACGTAAAGGAGGCGAGCGTGTGAATCGTGACGTGTAACAGTTAACTTAACTAGCACATTCTTACAGATTGCGATGACTGCGTTTTCCCGCTAGGGGGCGTCCACGAGACACCTTGAGAGCAGAGACCTTGTCTGTTTTCTTCACTGTTTTATTCCAAACCCCGGGTTAATGCCTGGCACAGGGAGGCGCTCAAGAAATTCTTGTTGAAGGAATGGCGACTCCCCTTAGGTTTGTGTTTACCTCTGGAATTTCCGTGAACAAAGTTCCTGTCTATTTGGAGAATTTCTCACCCATCAAAACTAATCACAGGTATTGCCTCCTTTCAGAAAGTTTTCTTGGTAATCAATGCCTCTATTATTTTATGACTAAATGTTTCTCCATCTACTTTACCAGAACTATGAAATCTAAGGGCAGATACTTCATCTGGGTCATAGCACTGGACAAGGTAGAGTTGATGAATTTTATTTATTTACTTAAAAAAAATTTTTTATTGGTCTTAGAGAGAAAGGAAGGGACAGGGAGAGATAGAAACATCAATGAGAGAGAACATCGACTGGCCACCTCCTGCATGCCCCCCACTGGGGATCAGGCCCACCACCTGGGCATGTGCCCTGACTGGGAATCGAACCAGTGATCTCTTGGTGCATGGGTTGATGCTCAACCACTGAGCCACACTGGCCGGGTCTATTTACATATTTTTTAATTGATTTTAGAGAGAGAGGAAGGGAAAGGGAGGGAGAAAGAGAGAAACATCGATATGAGAGAGAAACATTGAGCCTCCCACACACACCCTGACCAGGGATGGAACCTGAAACCCTTTCGTGCACAGAATGGTGCTCTAATCAACTGAGCCACACTGGCCAAGGCTTGATGAATTTTTTGATTGAACATTACTACTTCCAGAGTTTATCAAAGCTCATAAAACTAAATAGCTTAAAAAATAAATAAATAAAGGCTGGTTGTACACACAGTATGTTAGGCAGAGTGGTTAAGTCTCTCAGAGAAATTTGCAGCTTCTAATATTTGTTACTAGGGTCACAGCCAACAGGAATGCTAAGTTCATTTCCCTCTTAGTATTTGACATCAGCCTGGGCAAGACTGGGTAGAATTCTTCTTTTAATGTTCAATGCTTAGGAGTCACAGACTCAAATGCCTTTAGGGGTCAGCTAGGTCAAGAGGCTGAAGGCAAAGGTTTAGTGGTAACTGTGGCAAATGCAGGCACCACCTCAAGACTACAGACTGGGGTGCACAAAGGCAAAGGCGAGTGCCGAGAGCTTGGTGGGTACCCAGCATGGTGGGCTCGGCCTCAGACACTGTCGCCGTGGGCTCCCAGAGGGCTGCTACTCAGAGCCGTAATGACTGCCTTCACAAACGGCCCGACGAGGGCACGGGTTTCAGATGTACTTGTCCTGGCATCATTCCCGTGTGCCCTCAGCACGGTGTCCTAAGGCAGAAAGATGACCTACAAATCAATAGCTTTTCCCCTCCATGACTGAGTCATGTGCACTGAAGGTCAAGGGATATCTTAGGGGACTGGAGTTAGTCTTGTAAGAGTGACTGTCTTTGGGTGTCTTGAGTGGAAATCTTCCTGAAATAACAGATGTAATTTAATTTGATTTTGAAGAAAGCCTGCTGTAATAAAAACACATACTGAATTCTTTGTTATATAAAGAAACTATGGAACTTGTTTATTTTTTTCCGTATTTTGTTCAGCTAGAGTGGGAGGGAGGGAGAGAGAGAGAGAGAGAGACATCACCGTGAAAGGGACATATCAAGTGGTTGCCAACCGTACGACCCAACCAGGGACGGGGACAAACTGCAACCGAGGTACATGCCCTTAGTGGGAACCGAACCTGGGTCTCTCTGGACCACAGGCCAACACTCTGACCTCTGAGCAAAACCGGCCAGGCCTATGGAACTTATTTAGATGAACATTTATCACGTATAAGCACCTTTTAATTTGCAACAAGTTATTAGGCCTTGCCATGGAGACACAGAATTGATCTTTTATTTTTAAGAACAAAGTTTTAATGACTTGGTTCCACCCATTGTTTAAAATAATGAAAGCCCTGTCCTGGCTGGGTGGCTCAGTTGGTTGGAGCATCAGCCTGATAAGCCAAGGTTGCAGGTTTGATCTCTGGTCAGGGTACATACGAGGAGCATCCAATGAATGCAGAAATAAGTGGAACAACAGTATTTCTCTCTCTAAATCAATAAATTAAGAAAAAAATTTAAAATTAAGTAATGAAGTCCCTGTAGGTTAAGAGAAGGCTCTTGAAAATGTCCACTCCTCCCCCCCAGACTCCCCCATTCAGATAGTTGATAGGAAGATTCCCGTCTTCAGTGCCCACTCCCTTTCCTTCTTGTCCCGTTCCCTCTTCCCTCCCGGCCACTCCTGTTACTATCCAGGAAGTTAAGCAACTTTATAAGCTGACTTTGAACACATCTTTTGTAGCTTTTTTTTTGGACTTGTCTTGTTCTCCTTAACATCACATTCAAAACTCTACTCTCTACACGACACATGCCAATCTGTGATCCTGCCCACAACCTTGACTAAGTGTCTCCCAGGCTTCACAGTGGTCAAGTCTCAGCGCGCACCCCCCCCCCCCCCCCTCTCTGCCTCCCACACTCTGCACGGGGGCCTGGGCTTCAGCTTCAGTGTTGTCGGCCAACCCCGTGCTCCTCAGGTTATTCTGCATAGCAGTCCATTCGTTGTATCTTTATATCCTCTGCTGATCTAATTTTTACATTTTTCTTGTGAATGACCATTTTCTGAAATAGTTTAACTTGGTATAGGAACACAATGCAAAAGCAACAACATCACACACAAAAAAGCTCATTGCTTATTGAAATGAAGGAAAAATTAAAAGTCTAAAATTAATTGCTAAAATATCACTTTATTGTTTAAAAAAAATCCTGAGTCATTTGGAATCCCAAACACACATTTTAACTTATTTGAACCAGATTTAAAAATAAATCACAATATGCTTTACTTTAGTGTAAAAATCAATTTATTATACAACAATCATACAGAATGCTTTTTATCTATCAAAAAAAAAAAAAAAAAAAAAGGCTTCTCCTGCCTCCCTGGCCTGCCCAATCATGATACTATGTTCTTACATAAGTACTTTCAAAAGAAAACAAAAAATGCGATATTCTTATTTTCCAAATAAGGAAGCCCCCAGAAACATCATAAAATGATATGGAAATATGAGAAGGAACCAGAATGGTCTCTTACACACGAGTGTTGCTCTGCCCATCACAGTGCATGCCATTTTTTCCTAAAATAAAAAATAAGAAATATCTTTTTCATGGGAATACGCCTAAATAGTTCAATAAATAATTTTGAAGGGTAGAAAACTTCTATGCTTAATTTCATTAAATGTTTTATTCTGTTACTTTAAAAAAATGGGGGAATTATTAACAGATATGCTTATGGTATTCATTTAAGTGTTTTCATTTCTATGAGTAAGAAGAAATTTATTTGGGAAAAATAATTTTACATTTTTTTTTAACAGATTATACATATTTTTAAAAACAGTTCTGTTTTTAGGAAAATCACATTACAAGTAAACATTGTGTTTTTTAAAGTTGTAACACTTAATGACAGGTTGAAATATTTACCTGATTCAACTTTTGTGGCTACGATTTCATAGCTCTGTGTAGTTTAACCAGCCCTTGAATGGTTTAAGGCTTACAAGTGTTTTAAAGCTTTTGTAGAATTAAAGACCAATTGGAAATAAGCATCCTGAAACCGCTAAGCTGAGCTTGAAAGTGTAACTACCCAGCTCTCCCCTCCGGCTCCCTGGCTCTGGCCTTCAGCTGGGCAACGGCTGCCCTTTGCTCTGCAGACGTGAAGCCACGAGGGCCCCCAGAACTGCAGGTGTGACCGAATAAGCTGAATACAGTGAATGACCAGTGATGTATGTCTTGAGTCTCATTTTCACTTGGACTGTACCTGAGAACAGATCCGAGCCCATGTTTGAGGCCCGGAACTGACCAGAGCCCAGGTGCTCCGAGGGCCTCCTCCTCGGCCGGCTTGTGCCTGTCAGAGAGGAGCAGGGCGGTCACTCTCCAACCGGCCCTCGCTCTGAATGAGTTTCTGGGCCAGAACTAATCTTGTAACAATACAGTTATAATGTGATGGAAGAGGGGATTAAGCACCCTAGAGCAAGTCAGTATTAGAAAACTATTTAGAAAAATAATTCCAAGGGTAAGTGGGCATTATCTAGAGGTGTCTGTTCAATAGAAACGGATCGACAAGTAGAGAAGAAAATGTTCCAGGGCCCAACACTTTCACCAGGAAGACTGGCCTAAGGCCAGTCACTTTCCAAAGGTGGGCCAGAACCCAGAACCCTGAGTGGGTTGTTTACATGAAAGACAGAAAAGTCAGCACGATGTCAGTGTACAAGGTCAGTATAAAAGTCAGTGTTTTTATTTTCTAAACAGGAAAAATAACTTAAAAACTAGAGCTCGGGAAAATAAAAAGCCAAGGACAGGAAGGCACCCCCGATAGACTGGGATGTGATGGGCAACGGTGACAGTGCCCTTCTGGCACTTAAGCATTTGATGTCAACGTTGTGAACTACAACGTATTTCAAAAACAAGGTATGGGGTAAATAATACTTTTATAGGGTGAAGATCATCATCAAAGCTTCAGAAAATATCCTGTTTGCACTCCTGGTACAATGTGACAGTGAGTAACAGCCCCATCCTAGAGGGGAAAGGAAGATCCATCAACGACTTCCTGTGCTTTTGTGCTTGATTCTTGGTCCCGATTGCTCTGCAGAGCCCGGAAAAGAGGCTGAGTTTGCCAAATAGGCACTTTTCAGGGTGGCTCATTACCAGCTCGTGGCTCAGTGTTGAAATCTTTCTCTAGTCCTCCGATTTTTAGTTGCTATTTTCAAAAACTTAACCTGCGAAGAGTGATAGCAGGTACAGGGGAATAATATTCCAGACAGGTTCACAAGAAACAGTTGACAAATTCAATGTCTCTTTTCGCCCACTGCTCTGTGAATTCTGATTTACAAATGTCCCAAGGGCTTATCATTCTAAGGACAGGGGAAGACTGGACTCAAATCCTTGTTCAGAAACAAACGGGCAGCCAGGTGTAGACCTGTTTTGAGCACTGAGCATTGTGTGTCTCTACCCTAACCTGGGGCAACTTCACAGGAGGTAGATCTGACTGAGGAGACCAAATTAAAACTGATGAACAACTCTTCAAGCCCCCGAGCTGTGAGGGTTTGGCAGAATATTTTTTTCTTCTTAGAAAAACTAATCTTCAAAGTAAAATACACATTTCATTACCATATCACTATGTTGAAACTGGGAGTGGTCATGGGAATCTGACAGACACACAGCTTGAGAGAGAGAAAAGTTTTGCTCGATTTTCCATTTATAATCCCATTTTAATATCTTCTGGGGTTGAACCCTAAAGGAACAGAGGGACTAATTACTTTATGCACTGACAATTATTGCTTAATATGGATTAGAACATACCCTGTATTTAGGAGATAATTTACATTTTCTTTTAAAGGTTTTCACGTGAACAAAACTCTTAACTGTTTCTTTGAAGACTTGCTGTGACAAACAGTGCCCCAGCTTCCTGGCTGTGTGGGAGGCGTCATGAAGCCCGTTTCTGGTGAGGGGATGTCTGGGGGGAGGAGGGAGAAGCTGCACCAGTTCTGAGATCTATAGGTTCCAGCCTCACCTCAATGCTGACAGAAACACTCAATTAACAGATTAACCTAATAGCAAGATATTAATACATTCTGGGCACAAATGATTTATAAACTCAAAAGAAATTAGTTTATGCTAAAGCACATATAACTTTCAATTCAGTCTTTGCCTTAAGAGCAAGCCCATCTGTTAAGACTGTCTGCTGCCCGGTGGTTACTGGGTCTTCTTGCTGATCACTCCGTTAGCTGCCGGGAAGTAGGCTTTGGAAAATCCATTCTTAACTTCTTTCCCTGCTGGGGACTCTTCCATCTCTTTCTTCATTGGCTTTTTTCGATATGTCTGTTGGATGTGTACATTTTGAAGAGAAAAAGAAAGAAAAAAGGATTCTTTAATAAGACCTTGTCTCTAAAGTGGCATATATTCTCAGACAGTGAATGATTTTCTTGGGGACTGGACTTTCTAATAAGAATTCTTGCTTTTGCCCTGGCCGGTTTGGCTCAGCGGTTAGAGCGCCGGCCTGCGGTCCGGAGAGACCCAGGTTCGGTTCCTGCTAAGGGCACGTACCTCGGTTGCAGTTTGTCCCCGGCCCTGGGGCCCTGGTTGGTCGTGCGGGTGGCAGCCATTTGATGTGTCCCTTCACATCGATGTTTCTCACTCTCTCTCCCTTCCTCTCTCTCCCTCCCATTCTATCTGTACAAAAAATGGAAAAATATCCTCGGGTGAGGATAAAAAAAAAAAAAAAAGAATTTTTGCTTTTAATATGACAATTTTAAAGCTTCTGGTTAAAAATAAAAATAGGGTGAAACAGGACATATGTATGAATTCTAAGGAAAGGTTGTCTCTTGCACCTTATCAGCATAGTATTTATGTATTATGGGATTAGCATGCAACTTATTCTGCAATAGTTGCTTACTTGGAAAGGATATATAATTTTAATTGAGGTATAATTGACATACATTATCTTAGTTTCAGGTGTACAACATGATTCGATATTTGCATATATTGTGAAATTATCACCATAATAAGTCTAGTTCACATCCATTACCACACAGACTTTTTTCTTGTGATGAGAACTTTTAAGATCTCTCTTAGCAACTTGCAAATATGCAACACAGTATTTATTATTGACTACAGTCTACAGTCACCATGCTGTGCATTACATCCCCATGACTTAAGGATGTAATTTAAAAAAAACACAATTCAAGTGAAAAAGTACTGTCATTTTTAAAAAATTGGTTTTAGAGAGAGAGGAAGAGAGAGATAGAAACATCAATGAGAGAGAACATCGATTAGCTGCCTCCTGCATGCCCACCACTGGGGATTGGGCCCACAACCTGGGTATGTGCCCTGACCAGGAATTGAACTGGTGACCTCTTGGTGCGTGGGTGGACGCTCAACCACTGAGCCACACCAGCTAGACAAAAGTACTGTTATTTTGAAAGTACTAGTACCTGGGACTTTGGCTTGATTTGGATTTTGGTATATCTTTGCTATTTTGACAAAATATCTGACCTCATTTCACTTTTACCATTTTTATTTTTTAAAGCAATGGTATTAAGGGTTAAGACTAAAAGAATATACTCAACTTTAAGAGACTAAGATTCAACTGAACCAACAAGCAATTAGAACTCTGAGCGCCACTGGCGACCCCTGCTGGGCCATCAGCTTCTCTTCAAGTTTCAACACTAAAATGACTCCCTTAGCTAGCCCTTCACATTCAGCCTCCGCCCCCAGGGCTTTGTTTGGTTCTATCAATGGTTATTTCTTTAGAAATTCTCAAAGGAAACTTTTATCTCTTACAACAGTCAAAGCCTCGCCAGTCCACTTTCAGAAACACAAAAACTGAAAAGCTGTCCAAAGTTCAGTTCCCACAGTTGTACTTTATATAAAACTACTACGGGCTGACTTTCAGCAAATGCAAACTAAAAAGTCAGAAGGCACTTGCTTGTCTGAAGAAAAAAATAAGTACAGTTGAATACAATTTCAAAAGTACTGTTGGAATATAAATGTATGTTCTTGTTTTTTCATGAAGTTTTCTATTTCTGCAGCCCACAAAGGAGAGCAATTTAAACATACGATCACCTGAGGCCTGTGCTGGTGCCTCTTTGATCCGTTCTTGCATAACAGAGTTGCTCTGAAATTGCACTTTGACACTCTCTTCCCTTTAAATTGTTAATTGAAAAGAAAATAACATTCGCCCTAGCTGGGTGGCTCGGTTGGTTGGAGTGTCGTCCAGACACCGAAAGGTCACAGGTTCAATTAACCAGGTTGCAGGTTCGATCCCATGTTGGGGCGCGTACGAGAGGCAGGAAACCAATGGATGTTTCTCTCTTACGTGGATGTTTCTTTCTCTCTCTCTCTCTCCCTCTCCCTTCCTCTCTCTAAAAACAAAAACAAAACAAAAAAACCAACAACCACCATTTAAAAAAATACATCCTCAGGTGAGGATTAAAAAAAAAAAAAAAAACTCAAGAAAAAGTCAATGTGGCCTTTGCACACTGGTTTGCATTAAAACAATTGTTTCCAAAGAAACAGTGAGTAATTTAAACAAAATACAATTCAAGTGAAAAAGTACTGTCATTATAGTAGCCGATACAGAGCACTTATTACATATCAAATTCATGTAGCCCATGTTTTTCTTCATTCATATAAAGTTCTAGATCTGTCTTACTGTACACAGTGTTTAATTTTCTGACTTCAGACTTTGGTAGCACAGTGTAAATATATGACCCAAATGCATACTCTTTTTGATTAAACTCTGTACGCGTACATTGGAAAATGTCCAACAGAATGCCCACTCGACCACAGCGCTGTGCTCCGAGGCCCGCCTGCGCTGGGAGAGGGTTAGGCACGCAGGTTTCATTTCCACACTGTGCATCTATCTGAAGTATCGACATGTGCTTCTGTAACCGTTAATCAGTAAAATTAAACAAACACATAATGCAAAAGCGCACAGTCTCTTATGTTTTACCACTGAATATTTACCTTTAACTTACCTGGAAATAAAAATTTAAGAACAGGATGACTAATGTAAGCATGTAAGAAGACTGGAAGATGAGACACCCCATGGGGAAGCCACAGGGTTTCACGACAGCACTCATGGTGTGGGTGATGGTGAGCACGAACTGCAGCTGGGAGGGTGGCAGAAAGGACATCATGGTGAAGGAACCAGGCTGAGCCACACACACACCGCTGTGGAGTTTTATATACTTAGAAATCAACTATTACTCCCTAAATTTTGCAGGAATAAAACAAAACAAGAAAATGCTAAAGCAGCCCACTAGCCTATCCAAAATTTTTATTTGAAGTTATCTGAGTAAGTATTATAATTGCTCATTAATTTTCTCATGGAAAAGTAGCAGTTGAAATGATTTAACATCAACATTAACTTTAAAAGTATTTGTCTACATTTCAAAGCAAGGAATAAGTTAATTACACAAAGGACGTTTTAACACACAAGGTTTCATTCTTAAAAGGCGATTTTTAGAGAAAAAGAGACAGCTTCATCACCCATGGAAAAGCCTGTGATTTCTAAGAAGACTAGGATTCCTATGATCCCTCCCCCACGCATGAGAATATTTAGAAGCTTCACATGGAGAAGAGCTGAAGGAGGGAGGACGTACCAGTTGAGCCTGTGTGAGGTATTTCTTCCACCAAAGATACTTGTGCATCGATGGAAACACAGACAGTCCATAGTAGGAATACATAAGAATGTGGATAAAACTGTTCAGAGTGGGTCCAAAGAAACCTACGAAAGTACCACATAAAAATGACTGCTCTTTCGGAAAGTAAGACTGTTCATTCTTTGGCAAGTGAGATCCTTCCCATTCATCACAAAGATGAGTAACAATATGGCCCTAACAGTTCACACTGATAAACTCACCTGATGCCTGTCATAACTCCAGGACTCAGCAAGTCACCTAGACAGCCCCAACTGAAGAGTGCTTCACAGTGCCAACCGAACTGGTCATTCCTGACCTGCAAAGACTTTACTGTCCCTTTAATTAATTACTGCCAGCTAATCGGGGAGTAAAAAGTGTTCACCTAAAGCCAATGGCAGAATCTCTCTGAGAGAGAAGCGTCTGCTTTAGCTAAACCTTTGACGAGCCATTCTGGTGCAGTAAGAGAGCCTTCAGTACATGGCTGGAGGTGGCTACTCAAGAGTCAAGGAAAATATGCTGCCCTTCATAATTACGGAAAAACAATCTACCTGAGAGGGACCTAGGAACCAGTCGATTCTGGGGAAGGTGAGAGGATATGGTGGGGAGAGAAGGGCCAGCAAGATGAGAAAAGGCTGGGACTGAGGAGAGATGGGCCAACAAAACCTCCTCAGTAGCTGGGCCACCTCATGGACTTTTAGGGCAAAAAATATCTAAAGTCCAATTTTAGGCCCTGGCCCGTGTGACTCAGTTGTTTGGCCATCATCTTGCACCAGGAGGCTGTCGGTTGGCTTCCTGGGGTTGCAGGCTCGACTCCCTGGTGGAGGCACACAGGAAGCAGCCAATCGACGTTGTGCTCTCACATCAATGCTTCCCTCTCTCTCCCTCCCTCTCTCTCAAAATCAATAATACACTATTGAAAAAAATAAAACCCTATTTAGGACACTTGCTGCACTACACTGCTGAAGCATTCCCTCCAACCCCTACCAGAGTCTTCATGAAATCCTCCCCAACTGCCATCAGAGTGGACGGATGGTATTGCAGGACCCCAAGGAAAAAGGACTAAGTTCTATGTTGGTTAACTAAGGATTGAAAAGATATAGCTGCAAGAGGTAAGATGTCAGAGATGGATCATTTGTTGGAAACAGAGAACTCACTATTGTGAGGATTAAATCAATCAGTGTGTGTAAAGTGCTTACTGGTGTTCACTCTGTGCTGGGTACTGTTCTGTGTGATAGCTTGGGGTCCAGAGGGCTGGTCTAGGAGCTGTTAATCCTGTAGTAAAAGAGACTGTGGAGCTAGAGGACCCCCTATTAGCTATATCCCCTTGGATATGTTACTTTGACTTTGTAAATTTTTATTTCCTAACCTGAAAAATGAGCATAATAATAATTACTTCTTAAGGTTGTGGTAGGATTGAGCTAATATAATACTATATAAACTAAAAGGCAATTTCAATTCTCTAGCCTAGTTTCTCAATCCTGGATTAAAGGTCTAGATAGATAAATGCAAAAAATGAGTAAGAAACAAAAGGAGCAACACCTGTATCTAGTAAGTCCTTAAACACTGGCTGGAATAAGTTGGTAGGGCACTTGAATTTATGTGAAAACACAAATATAGTTTCAGAGCACAACATCAGTGATTTTTTTTACCCACCTGAGTTTTCAGTTCCATCATTAGTTAAAAATAAATAGTTACTGTTTATAATTTTTATAATATTCTAGATTAAATAGAAATTGTCACACATAATATTTTATTCATAGGAATGCTATGTCTTTGCACAATATTATTTGAGACTCACTTTTGTATGTTTAGAGATTTGTAATGAAACTGTTGACAATCATAAAAATACTTAACCTTGATCATTGTCCTTTGGTGCTGATTATCATCTATATATTAATTACAGTATAAGTCTATTATAGTCTTAATAACAAAACTCAAGAAACCAGACTCTGTCAGGCTAGCAGAGGTGTGACAGCACCCCTTTCAGCCCACCACACCCCCAGAAAGTCCCTCCTTCACACAATAGTGTAAGTTTGCATCTTCACAGTCACTAATAGAGCCCGAATATCCTTGGTGTTTTAAGGTCCTAAATCGTAGGACAAAATCATCTTGACTTAAGTTTTACCTGTTCTGATTTTTCATAGAATATTTTTAACCCTTGGGTACAAGACAATATTGAACGGAAAGTGCTGTCTCTAGCTCAGGGTTTCCCCAGCTGCAGGTCACAATGGACCCATTAGTAAATCAACGCAGTCAGATTGTCATCAGCGTTTTGAAAAAATAAAACAGAATTTGATAAAACAGAAAACAGCCAGGCTAAATATTGCCTCATGAAATTTTTGTTTCATTTAAATATATACATATGAATGAATGGCTTGTGATATGAAACATATTATTAGTAAAAAAAACAACAACAAAAAAAAGCCAATACTCTGGGAGGTTAGCAATGTGGCCCTAATTTTTCAGAATAGAAAAACAACCCCTAAAAGTTGAAACGATTCATTCCATACCACAGCCAAGTGGTGACTGTGGAAGGTGCTATGTTTTATCAAATCTTCAGCTCCATGCCCTGGCTGGTTTGGCTCAGCGGTTAGAGCATTGGCCTGTGGTCCAGAGAGACCCGAGTTCAGTTCCTGCTAAGGGCACGTACCTCGGTTGTAGTTTGTCCACCTACCTCGGTTGTAGTTTGTCCCCGGCCCTGGTTGGGGTTGTGTGGGTGGCGACCACTTGATGTGTCTCTCTCACATCGATGTTTCTTTTTCTCTCTCTCTTCTTCCCTCTCTCCCTCCTGCTCTATCTGAAGATAAATGCAAAAATGTCCTCAGGTGAGAATAAAAAATTTAAAAAATCTTCAGCCCCAGGTATTGGAGTAAAACTGCTCCCACCAGGATATGTGCTTCTGGCAACTGGACATTTGGTGCATGGAAAAGAAAACATTTTTATTTTATTATTATTATTTTTTTACTGTTTTTATTGATTTTTCTTTAGAGAGAGAGGAAGGGAGAGAGAGAAACACTGATTGGCTGCCTCCCCCAGTGGGGATCGAGCCCACAATCCCAGCATGTGCCCTGACTGGGACTTGAACCAGGACCTCTCAGTCCATGGGATGCCACTCAATCCACTGAGCCACCCCAGCCGAGCAAGAAGATATTTTTAAAATTTAAGGTAACACTCAGACTTTGCCGGTATCAAAGACCAGAACCAAAGGGCCACTGGCACACACATGCTGCCTGTGTGACACCGTGGGCCCTCATGCGGCCATGCTCCTTGCCCTTCCTGACCTGCACGCGATGCTCCACACAAGGGACACGCAGGGGTCTTGCAAGATCCATTACACAGAACTGAAATATGAACAAAAGAACTTACTTTGCCCACAAGGTATCCAGTTCAAAACACACCACCAGATGTTAAACATAGAGGCATGATGATACACATGTAGAAAAGTAATCTGACTGGTTTTTTTCCGCAAAACAAAGAAAATTGTGTCCACGAACTCTATTAATTTGGAGAAGTAGTACCACCATAACACCTTGGCTACCTGTAAAAATTATAAAATGGGAAAAATAAAAGGTGAGCAGTGGCAACGGCCCGCGCGGCCCTCCCTCGGCACCGTGCACCCGGCACGTCCCGCACCCTTCTCTGGGGCGGCGCGGGGCAGCACCCACCCGGCGGCTCTGCCCGCCTGTCCGTATTCCCTGCAAGCTGCTCTAGTCTTCTCCTTCCAAAACACAAGGCCGGGCAAGTTACTCCTCTGCACCTACAGAACCGATTCACACTCCTTAAAAACCACCTTTTTTCTGGGACTTGACCTCTCTCCTTTCTCAGTCAGAATCAACCGCTTCTTCATTTATTTTCCCGAATTACTTTATGCTTCTATTTTAATGAATAATAAAGTGTGGTCAGTGTTATGAATCTATCTTTTCCGACAGACTATAAACCACTTGAAGGCAGAGCCTGCCTCACCTTTGCCCAGGGCCCAGCACTCAACAGCTCACTGTCTGTTAGGCTAGACTGCCCTTCTATCTAGTCCTCTCCCGTACATGCCGTGCCTCTGACATGAGACTACCCAGGAGTAGTCTACGACCACTTCTTTCATGTCTCTTCCTTAGGAGAAAAGATTCAAAATCAAGATGCTCTTCTTCCTCAGTGACAGGAGTAGGTCACGATTACCCCTCCTTTCCCTCGAGTCCCTGACGCTACCATGGAAACCCAAGAGCAGATACTGCAGAGTAAGAACTTTGAAACCAGGGCACATGCTCTCAGTCTACTTCTAAGGAGATACGGTGTGGCGGCTTTCATCTTAACGTTTGAGGTAACAATAAACCTTCAAAAATGTTAAACAAAAAACTATTAAACCATAATTACATACAATACGTACATGCAACAATGACCTCTGGAGAATTGTATGGCATCCCAGACTCTACTGATCTATGATAAGATGTTAGAAATAAAATGGGTGTAGAGAAATCTATCTTACTTTTTTTGTATTATAGCTTTGAAGAGGTTTTAAAAATGTACATGTTAAAGATTTTAATTAAAAGATTTTCTACCATCTCCCTTATTAACAACCCATGTTTTTATTTTTAAAACCCATGTTTTTATTATGGAAATATTCAAACATTCACAAGTGCAGGAAGAACAGGTATATTAAACCTCTTGATCTCTATCACTGAATTTCAAAATTTTTACTATGATTCCAAATTTGTTGAATCAATTCTATTTCTCACCACTTTTTTTGGGGGGGGGGAGGGGGTAGCATATAAGCAAATACAAAGTATTATATTATTTTATCTACAAAAACTACTAACAGGGAGATTTTCTTTGTTTTAACATAACCGCCATGCCATTAGCTAATAAAATTAACAATTGCTTAATATCTTCTAATAGCCTAGTCCATGTTAAAACCTCTCCATCTCAAAAATTTATCTTCATAAATAATTTGTTTAAATCAGGATCTAAACAAGGTCCAGCTTGCATTTGTTTGATATGATTCTTCAGTCCCTTCTAACCAATAACTCTCTCTCCTTGCTTCCCCCTTTTCTTTCATGTGTTTTATTCTTTAAAAAGCTAGATCAGTTGTTGTAGAGAATTCTAATATTATAAATTTGGGTGATTGTTTTTTCCTGGTGTCATGTACTTGTTTCTCTATCCCCCACATTTTCTGTAACTAGCACTTAGATTTAGAGGATTGGACTCATGTTTCGGGTTTGGGGCAAGAATCCTTCATAGGTGGTTCTGTGTACTTCCTATCAGATCACATCAAAAGGGACATGGTTCATTTTTCTTCCCTTTCCTTCCTTTTTTTCTGATGTCTGTTCTCATTTATTTGTTGCTCTTAGAAAAGCTCCCTTTTGACTGGACTCAGACTCAGAGGTGGAAGCTCTCAGAGAGGACAGCCTGTCTCCTGGCCGTCTGTCCCTGGAGTGTTTCTTTGGCCAGAAGTTCAGCATATTCTGCAGCCTCTTCTTTATTTTTCTTACTGCGCTGATTCTTCAGAGCAATGCCCGGCGTTTGTGCTGCAGGACACGTGGAGCAACAAGACGCTGAATCTCGGGTGCTTTGGTCCCAGGTTTCTTTCTCACCACATATTGGCGACGTCATCTTCTTTGGAGACTGAAAAGTTTGCGCCTTCTGCTGACTCTTTTGGGCCCCAGGCGATAAGGCACAGTAGTATCTGTGAGACCAGGGACATCTTTCTGCAGGAATCTTTCTCTTGGTCATTTTTCACAATGACCAACTTGAGAACACTCAGACTGGCATCCACAATGCCACCCTGAACAGACTTGTGCTTCCTCTCTCCGTTTTTCTTGGTCTATAACAGGAATGTCCCTTACTCAATAGCCGCAGACATGGCCAAGGGTCAAGACACCTGCTCAATGGGGAAACTGAGTCATAACTACCATTGATTTGAACCACATAACCCTTCCCTTCTCTCAGAGCATCAGCAGCAACTTCTGTGGCCACACACTTCTCATAAAAGCTACGGAATTGGCGTTCATTGTCCACTTCAATGAGTTTCTGGCAGCCAGAGGCTGGAAAGAAATGTTCAGTTTCATCCTGAAGCAGCCGACTGCCTCCAGGTGCCACGAAAAAGAGGGACATAATTTCTGATATTTGTGTACAGTGAGGTCAGGTGTTAACAGCCTAATCCAATCATTGCAGTTTTCATTCAACTTTCGCCGAACATTTTTACCATTTACAGACCACTGCTGGCTAGATCTGTGACTTCATTAGGAGTTGCAAATAGGTGGCTTTAATTTTCTTGTTCCTCATTCATTCTTTCTTTTCTTCCACAGAGAACTCTTCTTCTTTGTTTAGAGATGCACATACGAAAGGCAAGAAAATGTTTGATTCTTTCTCTTTAATTTTTCTCTACAATGAGTTGGTGTTCTAGCAACCTTCAGAAAACAATGAGGGTTGTTTTTTTTTGTTTGTTTGTTTTTTTATCCTCACCTGAGGACATTTTTCCATTTTTTGTTCAGATAGAGCAGGAGGGAGAGAGAGAGAGAGAGAAACATCGATGTGAAGGAACACATCGAGTGGCTGCCACCTGCACGACCAACCAAGGCCGGGGACAAACTGCAACCGAGGTACATGCCCTTAGCGGGAACCGAACCCGGGTCTCTCTGGACCGCAGGCCGACACTCCAACCGCTGAGCCAAACCGGCCAGGGCAAGGGTTGTTTTTAGTATCATTTTAAACTCGTGGTTTTTAAAATAAATTCAACATGTTTCAATCCACTCCAGACAGTATTCTTTTTGATACTCAGTGTCCCGCATTCAGCAGAAGAAATCCTTTCAAGCTGGCTCCTGGGGCTCCTGCCAAGGCTCCCGCAGTCATGGGCATTCCCTTGCTCTGTCACGAGAGGGCCTGGATCCTCCCCAAACCCAAACTGTCCAATTCTCTAAGGACCCTGTCCCTTCTGGTGGAAACTGTAGTATTAGAGAACACAGTCTGGGGATTCGCTGCGCACTGCACTGCTACAGACGAACTAGGCCTTGTCTGTACAGAGAGCTGAAACATGTTTGCTTTAGAAAGAACAGAGTTCTGATATTTCCAATGTGAATCTATGATTATGGGATTTCATTTAACTTTTTAATTGATATTTCCTCTCTTTTATGTTTAAATATTAGTTGTAATGATATTAATATTACTGTATACTTATTTTATTCTACAGTGTACCTGTAACAGTCTCAAAAAAGCAGTATCAATATTTTTATTAATAGTAACCAAAAAATTGCTGAATACTGTTAAGATATATCACATTAGTGATGTCTAGTCAAATCACTGGATTTTATGTTACTTGAAATAATTCTCATTTGGGTGGTTGTGTCACCAACTTCTATATGGATATATTGATTTATTTTAGTTTATTTCCAAGTTTTCTGGGGAGCTGCCCTGCTTTCTTTTCAGATTAAATTTTGTTTTATAATGCTATAAAACTCTTAATGGTTCCCAAGTCAAATGTAACACAATGCACATTCAGAGAAGTCTGGCTTCTGTCCTGTCCCTCTGCCTTGTCCCTACCCCAAAAGGAAACCACTTTGTTAGCTTTTGGTTTATCCCGCCATTGTTTCTTTTTAAAAACATAAGCAATACACACATCTATTCGTATCATTTCTTGCACAAAAGCAACTGCAGTATAAACCAGGGTTATACAGGCTGCTGCTTCTCACTCAGACATATCCTGGCGACGACTGTTCCAGCACAGGGACCTCATTCGTTCTGAAAGGGACCCACTACATGGATGCAGGGCAGTTTCTTCAGTCAGTCTCCCACAGCCGGACAACTGGGAACATTTTTGCTACCAAACATTTCTGTTAGAACAGCGGTTCCTTTCTTATCTAACCCCAGCCCCCATCCTCATATCTACAAGGATAAAGCCTTCCCTCCTTTTCGGTGAGAAGTGGTTACAGATGGTCGGTTTGCTTCCCATGACTCACCCGGACATCGGCCTCCCCTGCACTGGCAAGGTCCTGACATTGCAAGTTGTAGCCTCCTTCCCAGCTGGAGAGAATGAGCTGCCGAAGAAACATGAAAGGCGGAGGGATCAACACAAGAATTTGGATGAAAACAATTTCCCACCTTGGCCCATGTGCTCCGTGGTTAGAGCATCAGCCGGCACACTGAGGGTCTCAGGTTCAATTCCTGGTCAAGGGTATGAGCTTGCGTTGCGGCTTCATTCCCCCGTCCTGGAAGCCACCGGCAGGAGCAGGAGGCAACCAATCAATGTCTCTCTCTTTCACGTGGATATTTCTCTCTCTCTCTCACCCTCTTCCTCCCTTCCTTCCACTCTCTCTAAAATCAATGGAAAAATATCCTTGGGTGAGGATGAACAAAAAACCCCAAACAAACAAAAACAAAACACAACAAAAACAATTTCTCCTTCATGTTCCTAATTGGCATCTATTCAGGGTTTGAATAGAAACTTCCCAGAATCTGACTTTGATTTGATCCTGTCCTCAAACACTTATTAGCAAAGGATTTAATTTTTTCTATAAACTGATATTAATGGTTATATTTCTAATGGCTAGCATCTAAAAAATATTTTGTATAAGGAATTACTTGGTCATATATTTCTATAAGTAAAATGTAGAATTAAATGTAAACGAATGTGAGGAAACTACACTAAGATTTAATAGTACTCTATATTGGCTTATATATAAATATTTACCTTATTTGATCATCTCAATAATTGCATTAAGTATGTATTTATCATGTTACAGATATGAAAACGAGGGCTCAGAAAGGTTAAGTCATGTCTTCATTAATTTATGCTACTCGGTAATTATTTGTGTGACTATAACTGATTAATGTCTGTATTCCCTTTGTTCAAAAAACAAAAAGCTCCATAAAATCTATGCCTTTTTTGTTCATCTCTCTATCTACAGTTCCCTGCTCAATGCTGAGCACATAAAAAGTACTCAATAAGTACATAAGTAAATGTTCTCTTCAAGATCACATGGCTAGAAAGTAGAACAATGGTTGGAATTCAGACCTTTTAATTCCTTATCTAGTGTTCTTTCCACAAAACAAACTTTTTAAATTCTTTGTGGAAAATTCTACAAAAGAGATTTCTCCCTTCTCACTCAGGAGCTCAGCTGGACAAATATCATGTCTCCATTTCACAGTTTCTCTCTGAGAATTTGGGTCTCCTGACTCCCCTGCACCGAAGCTTCCGGCGGTGCTGGAGCAGGCCCTCCTGACAAAGCTGTTACTTCTGACACCAATCCAATGCAGAGCATCTTTCCTTTTGTTATACAGGGAAACTAACTCTACAAATTACTATCTTGAAAGCTCATCAGTGAACTAGAATTCACCTAGTAGAGAACCTAAAATGAAACTTCCCCTTTCGTTGCCAGGTGAACCAGTGAGCACCTAGGAGTAGGCTTTCCTGACCCAAACCCCATGTCCCGCACTCCGGCCGACGCCCCGGATTCCACCGTTAGTTGTATTCCAGTCATTTTAGGTAACGACTGTTTACCATTGTCAGAATAGTACATTCTAGACTGAGGCACAAACTGAACTCTATAGGTGAGACCACCTGTTCTTTAGGGATTTATTTATACTGTTAGAATTCAAGGACACCAGGAAAGTAGCTATATGTGTGCCATCAACAACCATTTATGATTTTATCTTAATTTTTCCCTAAAAAAGGTTTTCTGTTTATCTCCCTCCCTCACTCCCTGCCTCCTCTTCCCTTTCCTCTCCCCCTCACCCTGACTGTCAGGCCTTAGGTTGAATAGGCAGGACAGTTACTTTTTTCTGTAAAAGTACTTGGGTTTGGCACTGCACAGAGGAGTGGGGCACATGCTGTAATGCGGGCAGCCGGAGCTGGGCCTCGAGTCAGCCTGAGAAGCAGCTGGCCCACTGGCAGCGGCCTGAAGGTGCGGGAGGTATTCTTTAGGGGACCGTGTACTTGTGTTTCAGTCAAACTAACACATTTGGTATTTAATTTTAAAAATGCTGTTACTCAACAGCTGTCTGTCCTCAGGAAAATTGTGTAACTTTTCTAAGCTTCAGTATCATAATCCATAAAAGGAGAAAATTATACATATGAACTTTAAACGCCCATTCAGATCTAAAGTGTGATTTTAAATTACAATGAAAAAGACTAAGGACTAGAGAAATAGGTCTAAATTTAGATGAAAAAAATCCAAGTTAGACTAGGGCTTTTGGAAGGAATCATTATCACATGTTCGAACAGGTTCTTGAGATGGTCAAGGTCAAGAACGCGGAGGCACTGAGAGCCACCGGGGGCTCTGGAACACTGGGCCTGAGCGCCCCTATGGTCCCTGAGTGACGGGCCGGAGGGCTGGCTGCATCAGCACTTACCTCCACCAGCATGTACACGGACAGCAGTGTGATTCCGAGGTTATACAAGGTGAGGATTCCCCTGAGGGAAAGAGCAGGTCTGTTCTTCATGTATTTGTTACCCAGCCATATGGAAAGCAGATAGACGGCAGTGAGGGAAAAGGTAGGGAGGTAAGAGTCCAGCATGAACCATCCTCTGACTCGAGAATCTGGGGAGAAGCACATAGAGTGAGAACCTTGAAGAGCGACACTCTGCCAGTTATAAGGTACCGGCACACACATTTTAGTTGTACATGCCAAATACCACAGGGAACAACAGGACACGGCATTAAGGAAGCTGGATTTGGGCCACTGTTCGGAAGAAGAAACCAGTGGGGTTGGGGTGGTTGAAGAAGTTTTCATGGAGCAAACAGGGCTTAAGACGAATGCTGAACGACAGGAAACATTAACGAAGGTGGGAAGTTAACAGTCTGGAATGTTTACTTTGGAATAGTTACGTTTATGGACTCTAACTTGGTAAATAAGAAGTCTGTTATGCCATTTTATAGATAGAAAAAAGCTCAGAAAGCTTGAGTAACTTGCAAAAGGCTGTATAGTAGTCAGCAACAGAGTCAGGATTTGAATTCACATCTGATGCTTAGTCAGTCATACCTTACTGCTGCCTCCTAGGGAGAAGTTTCGAGGAGCCAGGAGAGAAAACACATTGATACTGTCTCCTATTTCCTAAAACCCCACTGGCCAGAACTTGCCTAGGATCTCTGTGCAGCAAACCAAGAATGGGTTTAGAGTTCAGATGGTCCAGAGAGAGCAATGGCATTTCAGAATGGCAAGCATGAGAGCTGAGACAATAACAGCAAAGCCTTGGAGCTGATGATTCAGAACAGAGCAGAAAATAAAGCCAAGGACCCGAACTGTGATCAGGGACTAGGAGTACACACAGCCAGGAGGCAAAAATCCAGATATATCACCTGTCCCTTACTTTGGAGAGTGGTAATTTAAAATCATAGGTAAAACAGACTTAATAGCCCTGGACAGTGAGGCACAGATGGTTGGAGCGTTGTCCAGTACACCAAAAGGTTGCTGGTCTGCTTCCCAGTCAGGGCTCGTAGGGGAGGCAACTGATCACTTTTACATCAATGTTTCTCTCTTTCTCTCCCTTTCCCCTCCTTTCTCTCCAAAATCAATAAATCATATCCTCAGGTAAGGATTAAAAATAAATAATAATAATAAATAAAACACACAGATCTATAATATAATTAGTAGCATCTGAAAAACATTATAAGCATAAAATGATTTTTGTTCTCTATTTTGCTTTTTTTGTTGTTGTTTAAATAAAGAAAATGAATTGCCCAGAATGATAGAAATGGCCTGCTGGAAAGCGTCCTACAGAGCTGGGTTCTCCCCACGATAACGCCCTTTACTTGACCTCGGTGGCTCTCCTAGCCTCAGCCCCTCTTTCTGCTCTATCCCACCCGGTGCCCCCAGCCTCTAACCCACCCATCCCCAGAGTGCCATTTCCAAGAAAAGTATCTTTTCAAGTTCTGTCCCAAATCTAATTCTAGAAACTCCCCCCATTTGTGATAAAGAGAAAACAGGTAAGAAAGGAACATTCAGGTGACTAACAGACACTACCTTCCAGAGACTAGCTGGTGACCGTGCCACGAATGTCTGTGCCACTTCCTAGTGGCTGTCCCCTCGGCGAAACCCTCCCGTCTTCCGGCTGCCCTCTGGAGGGAGCCAGCTCCTCGCCAGTGTGGATGATCCCGTTTATGACGCGTGTTGTCTCGGCTGTAACGCTGCTATCACAGCCAGCACTTACTGAGCGCTGACTCTGTGCCACACACTGTTCCAAAGCCTTTCACATGTGTTAACTTATTTAACTCTCAAAACAAGCTTATTATGTAGGTGACATTATTATTATTTTTCCTCACCCGAGGACACTTTTACATTCATCTCAGATAGAGCGAGAGGGAGAGAGGAAGAGGAAGGAAGAGAGAAACATTGATGTGAGAGAGACACATCGAGTGGCTGCCACCCACACGACCCCAACCAGGATGGGGACAAACCACAACCAAGGTACATGCCCTTAGCGGGAACCAAACCCGGACTCTCTGGACCTTAGCGGGAGCCAAACCCGGACTCTCTGGACCTTAGCGGGAACCAAACCCAGACTCTCTGGACCTTAGCGGGAGCCAAACCCGGACTCTCTGGACCTTAGCGGGAACCAAACCTGGACTTTCTGGACCTTAGTGGGAACCAAACCCGGGACTCTCTGGACCTTAGTGGGAACCAAACCCAGGTCTCTCTGGACCAGAGGCCAATGCTCCAAACACTGAGCCAAACTGGCCAGGGCAGTGGTGACATTATTTTTAATAGCTTGACTGAGATATTACTGATACACAGTCCTATGCAGATTTATTTATTTATTTATTTATTTATTTAAAATCCTCACCCAAGGACATTTTTCCATTTTTTGTTCAGATAGAGTGGGAGGGAGGGAGACAGAGAGAAACATTGATGTGAAAGGGACACATGGAGTGGTTGCCACCCACACGACCCAACCAGGGCTGGGGACAAACTGCAACCAAGGTATGTGCCCCTAGTGGGTCTCTCTGGACCGCAGGCCAATGTTCTAACCACTGAGCCAAACCGGCCACGGTGCAGATTTAATGTGTACAATTTGATGAGTTTGGACATATGCCACCATCACAGCCAGGGTAACAGACATAGGTGATATTGTTATCCCAGTTTATATTTGAGAAAACTTGAGCTACAAAGGGTAAAATGTTAACTTGCACTAAATTGCTCCCCGACCTCCTGATATGGTGCTATGGATTAAACTGTGTCCCCCAAAAAGATATGTTCAAGTCCTAACTCCTAGAGCCTGTGAATTGACCTTTTTTGGAAATGAGGGTCTTTGCAGATGTAAACAAGTTAAGATGAGGTCCTACTGGATTAGGGGCCCCGACCAGGTGACTGGTGTCTCTATAAGAAGAGGAGGTTTGGATTCAGGGACACGGAGAGGACACTATGTGAAGACAGAGACAGAGACCGGAGCAGTGCACCAACCAGCCAAGCACTGCCAAAGACTGCTGGCAAGCACCGGAGTTAGGAGGGAGGCTCCGAAGGGTTGTTTCCTGGAACCTGGGAGGGAACACGGGCCTGCAAACATCCTGATTTGGAACCTGTAGCATCCAGACTGTGAGAGAAGAAACCACGGCTGTGTTAAGCCGTGTAGCTGTGACTGCAGCCGTAGGAAACTAATACACATGGTTTACCTGACGGCTTTCCAGTGGTTTCAGATGTGCTACTGTCATCTTTTCAACTATAGTATATGCTCTATGAGACAGAAACCAGGTCTTATATTTCTACTCTGTCTCACAACTTACATCCACATAGTGCTGAGTTGAGAGGAAACAGTTATTAAATATATATTATTAACTGGCACACTGAGTCATATTGAAAACTAATGGGCACATATTGAAAACTAATACAGCACCTGAAGTTTTTGTTTTCTTATGTCATGGTCCTATAAATATTTGCTATAATTGATACAGAGGATCATAACTGACCCAACTGAAAGATGGGAGCAAGTACCTATAAGAACATTATCATCTCTGGGGATTGAGAAGTGTGAGCCCTGCATCTGTGTCAGCTATCTGCCCAGAACCCCGGCCCTTGCCAGTACTGATATGGTGAAGGCGAGAGGACAGAGGATCGGAGAAACCTAGAAGCTTACCAGGTGGTGGCCAGTCAACTTAAGTGTGTGCCACCTTTAGGAAGAGGACAAGGATTCGTGATGGCCTAGATGTCACTGTGGGGTCAACTGAACCAGTTGTCAAATGACAACCTTACAGTCTCTCTGCCCTAAAGGAAACCTCCATAAACATGATGAAAGCTGAGTAAACAACTGTGATCCTATCCTTAATTGATCCCACATCCACATAACTCCAGATCAGGGTGATCTCACCGATGGCAAAGGTCAGGGTGAGGCTGGCTCGGAGAGACGGTTATTTACTCTCTGCTGCAAGTGTCCACCAGAACACCACAGTCACCAAGAGACCAGGCATGTCTAAGTGAGAGCGCCAAGCCTGCTACACCACCCACTGCACCTGGAAGGCAGGCTCACCAGGTAAAGCAGGTTACAAGATACTGGTACCCACCTGCCTACCCCACAGGATAACCACAAGGACAAAATGGAAAGAACAAAACACAACCCAAGACTATGTAAAAGTATTCTTTTTTAAGTTCTACACAATCACACGGTATCATTTTATTAAAACTGTGTAAACAGTTATTCACTGAGAACAGAAACTGGAGAGTGGTCCAAATAATCTCTAAGTGATTCTGTTTAAAGATTTTGAGAAAAAGAAAAACCTTCTCATCCCCTCCCCACACCACCAACAGTGCTGGGGAAATAATTTGTAGATTTTTCACAGCTTTGCGATCCAGCAAGGTCCAAGTAAAAATTATTGTTGTTTAGAAATTATTCATTTATTTGAAAATATATAGTGCCTAATATGTTCCTGGAACTATAATAAGCACTGGAAAGAACAGTCACGGTTCCTGCCCTCATGGGAGGAAGAGCTATTAATAACAATAAAGTATATGAAGGAAATAAACAGAGATTGAAATAGAGTATAATAAGGGGCCTACTTTAGAGGGGCACATTCCCTGACACCTTTGTTAGGGAGAAAGGTAACTTTTGAGCTGATACCCACAGTATGAGAAGGGGCTCATTAAACTGGGGGATGGAGTAGAAGATGGTGGGGAGAAAGTCTAGGCTCAAGGAGCAGCATGCGGGAGAGCTTTACGTATCTGAGGAAGTAAAAGACATCAGCCATCGGTGTGTGGGGAAGAGTGGCACTGGTGTGGGGACAGCTGGGGCTAACAACACAGGGGCACGCGGTCCGTATCAGAAAGCTCGTTTTCATCTGAAGTGCATGGAGTATTAAGCTAGACTACCACATACTATGACTCAGGCTTTTAAAGTATTATTCCAGCTGATACTTAATAAATGATTGGAAGAGGGGAGGAGCCCTTACAACCACTCGTTGCTGAATGGGAGGAAAGAGTCATTGAATACGCTGAAGTGGTCTAAGTGACTGGTGACGGAGCAATGATGGAGACTCAGAATGACTGAGCATTAGAAGCTCACCCTGCTGGACCTGGGCAGAGGAAGCTCACACATCTTTAAAGAGAACTTATCAAGTCACCTAAGGGCAGAAAGACTATGTATGGCTGCAAGTGAGGAAGGTGGAAGGTAAACGGGCGGTGGAGCGAGGACAGAAGTAGCATTCACTCAGAAGGAAAGCTACGACCTACTCCGGTAGCCAGTTTTGGGGTAACTCTAGTAGCCAGAGAGACACCCAAGGAAAGCACCACACTGCATTCTAGTCCTGCTTCCTGCTCCCAGAGCTTAATCCCAGGGGCAATGAGGCCTTCTGGGAGTTCTGGAAGAAGGATGTCAAAGGTGAGGGAGGTTAAGCCTCCAAATGTTAAGAACCACACTATTTTCAAGACACCAGAAGTGACATGATCCTCTTCTGTAACAAAATACTGTGTTCCTTCCACATTAAGTCCTTGAGGAGTTCACTCACCTCGAGGTCCAAACATATTGTCCAAAAAAGCATTGATTTCATCATCAAAGGCCTTTAGAAGCTCCTGAAAAGATAAAGAAAAAAGGTATTAGAGTGCAGTTTTGTTTTGTTTTTGGAAACTCTCTAAACAATCCACTATCAAGAATGTGCTATTGGCAGAATCTCTGAGGTCCTGGGTTCAAGGATGTTTGACTGCAAAGAAATCAGGAAAGTGAACCAGTAAATATAGCCTCATTTCTCTTAAGCTTCTAAAGATTTGGCAGCAAACAATTCTGCTTTCATTTCCTTAAGCAAGAGGAATTCTGGAAAACAGGCCTGGTACATTTAAATACTGAAGGGTTACTAAGTCCATTTCCCTCTAAAATGCTTAGAGGGACAAGCATTTCCTTAAGTAACTTCTGTCACAGGTAACTGAAGCTGTGTGCAGGCTATAGGGAAGCCTGCACCCACAGGGTGTGATGCGATCATTCAATGAAAATTCACTGCATTTCCCATAGCTGAATCTAGAGCTGTAAAGGGGGACCTGTTTTTCAAATAAGGAAATTAAGCATTGCAGCCATTTCTTCCATTACCTTTATATTTTGTTTGTTTTCAAAACTTTTCCATACATTAATATCTATTTAATATTACAGTAAACAGTGTCACTAAGTTACATCAAATCAATTATTGCCACTTTAATTGGATTCAGATTGGGACTGGAGAATTTCTGCTAAGAATCTTAAGGTTGATGAACTGGTTTCCAGCTCTTGATTTAGCTCCTATCCACGCTGGTCCGCTAGTATACTGCTCAAAATGCCTGCTAAGGTGTTCCTCACCCCTCTAGAAAGGTCTAGAATACTCCTCTCCAGCAAAGCGAAGAAGAGACAGCACTTCAGTGTTCCTAGGAAAAGGATCTCTGCTGAGGACACTGTGCCCATGGACTGGTCCCTGACTCCCTGTGCATGGGGTATCATGGCCCTCAGAAGTTCACAGAGAACATTCTCTATAATCAACAGCTGGAGTGCAGTCAAAAGCATCTCATTCTCAAAGAAAGTGTAAGTGCTAAAAAGGAGAATTAATTCCCTGGCATCTGAAGAGAAGGTCTGCAAGTCTGGTGACTGACACAACATTTGGGCCTATTCCTTATCAGTGACTTTGATCCTGAGAGAAATTTCAAAGAAATGTAGGTCTTTGGGTACTTTATTTTTGTTTGTTTTTTTTTTATCCTCACCCGAGGATATTTTTCCATTTTTTGTACAGTTAGAGTGGGAGGGAGAGGGAGGAAGGGAGAGAGAGTGAGAAACATCGACGTGAAGGGACACATGGAGTGGCTGCCACCCACACGACCAACCAGGGCCGGGGACAAACTGCAACCGAAGTACGTGCCCTTAGCGGGAACCGAACCCGGGTCTCTCCGGACCGCAGGCCGACGCTCTAACCACTGAGCAAACTGGCCAGGGCTCTTTGGGTACTTTAGAAAGGAGGATGAGGATCAGAGACTGACATTTATTAGTAGCTACTACTGGAATAAAAGTTCCAGTGTATTAGAAACTTTACTATTTCATAATATTGCTGTAAAAAGTATCTGGACCCGGGCCAGTTTGGCTCAGCAGTTAGAGCATCAACCTGCAGTCCAGAGAGACCTGGGTTCGGTTCCCGCTAAGGGCACATACCTTGGTTGCAGTTTGTCCCCGGCCCTGGTTGGGTCATGTGGGAGACAGTCACTTGATGTGTCCCTTTCACATCGATGTTTCTCTCTCTCTCTCTCTTCCTCTCTTCCCTCCCACTCTATCTGAACAAAAAATGGAAAAATGTCCTCAGATGAGGATTAAAAAAAAAAAAGTAGCTGGGATAGCCCTGGCTGGTCTTGCTCAGTGGTTAGAGCATCAGCCTGCAGACTGGAGAGTCCTGGGTTCGGTTCCTGCTAAGGGCATGTGCCTCAGTTGCGGTTTATCTCCGCCCCGATTGGGGTTGTGTGGGTGGCAACCACTCAATTTGTCTCTCTCACATTGATGTTTCTCTCTTTCTCTTCCCCTCTCTCTGTCTGAAGATAAATGCAAAAAACAAAAAAATGTCCTCAGGTGAGGATTTAAAAAAAAAAGCATCTGGGATAAACAAAGCTTGGAAGTTTGTTTTTTTAAATATGTTTTTATTAATTTTTTTAGAGAGAGAGGAAGGGAGAGAGAGATAGAAACATCAATGTGAGAGAGACACATCGATCATCTGCCTCCTGCACACCCCCTACTGGGGATCAAGCCCAAAATCTGGGCATGTGCCCTGATGAGGAATCAAACCAGGACCTCTCAGTCCATGGGCTGATGCTCAATCCACTGAGCCACACTGGCAGGGCAGCTTGGAAGTTTTTAAACTGATTTTATCTTTGGTTTCTATGAAGGGCATCTCAGGAGACCTCCAGGGTTGAGTAAGACCAGTTACCTAACATCTCAGTGACAGACTGTGATTTTTGTTGCCGTTAGAATAGGGCAGATCTGTCTAGAGTTCTTGAACAAAATATGTTAACCTCACTTATGTACCCACCCTCATAACAAATACCAATGAAATCTCTCTGTCTTCGCCACACCCACCCACAAATGTTTAAACTTTTTCAGTTTGTTTGCTAAGGTTCAAAATCCATATTCCAACATCTGTAGATCTAAGAACACTCTTATTAAAGGTCACAAAGACTATTCTTTCTATAATCTTACAAAAGTGTAGTCACAGTGGAAGAAGAGCAGAAGCAAAATAAAAGTAGACGAGGGAAGACGTGAAGAGCGCGGAGGACCGTGCAGAAGGGCGCTCCCTTCTTCGGCTGCTCAGTCACTGCGCGCTGACCAGTAATCCTGACAGCGCCGCGTGCCAGCGCCAGTTAGCGCTGAAATGCACGTCAGACCACACGTCCTTATCTTCACCCAGGATAACAGAGAAGTAAATCAATAATTTTCTAGTGTCTGCAATATGATGAGAGGTTTACGAGGATGTGCTGTAACAACCAGAGGAAGAAGATATTCAGCCATAAAAAAGAAGGAAATCTTGAGGGCATTATGTTAAATGAATAAATAAATCAAACAGAGAAAGACAAATAGTGTATGATCCTACTTATATACAAAAACCCCAAAATAAAACAAAAAACAAACCAAACTCAGCCTCAGAGAACACGCCGGCGATTGCCAGACAGACATGGAGGAGGGGGTGGGGACCTAAAGGTGCAACTGTCCAGTTATAAAATAAGTATTAAGTCTTGCAGATGTACAATAGGGTGACTAGAGGTAATACTGTATGATATATTTGAAAGTTGCTAAGAGTACATCTTACAAGTTCTCATCACAAGAAAAAATATTTGTAACTATGTATATAACTAGACTTATTGTGGTGGTCATTTCAAAATATATAAAAATACCAAATCATTACGTTGTGCACATGAAACAAACAAGAAGAACACAGGGGTAGGAAAGTTAATTTAGATCTCTTAAAAAGAGAAGCCTTCCAGGAAGAACTGCTGTTGTTGCTGAGTTCTAAAAGACTCAGGGCATCATCCAGATGGAGAAGGAAGGAGCATCTGAGGGAGAAGGATCAGCATGTAGAGATACACTGAGACATGATTTGGGGAAGTTTGTGGCCAGGTCTCTAGTGACCTATATGACAGAAATAAAGCCAATACTGGGAAAATCAGAAACCTGAAAAAAGTACTTCTTTATTTTTGGGTTGTTTAATATAGTTAGTAAGGATATAATCTTAAGAGACAATGATGAGATGAGATCAGAACATCAAAATTTACCCTGGATTAGCAAAACGTAAATAGAAGTACAGAGTTTGGGTAGTGTTAAGTCAGCTAAGGACAAATGCTTAGCAAAGATGATAAAGAAGAGCTTGGGTAATGAATCCATACCTGTCCACTGGGTTCTATATGTGTAAATGCAAAATCATGAGGGGCAGTTTCTCCAGACCAACACCATAACCTAGGAGCTAAGGAAAACCAACCAACGACCTGAAGCACTTTGTTCAACCAGCATCTTCGAGCAGTTGTTGTATACATAGCACTTTGTTGGACATATGAAGGAAAAAGGAATACAGTGGTTGACTCAAAAGCTTCTTGACAAAGTAAGAAAGTGATAAATACAAACAAAGGTAAATAGAAAACAACTGAAAAGAAAATGATACACAGAACTGCCACAATGATGGAAGATACAGTAGGATAGATGACTGAAGATGGGTTTTGAAGATCGTCAGAATTTAGACAGATTAGAAGAGAGAGAAACAGTACTGCCTTTGGACCTGGGCAAGGAGTGCTCTCCTGAACTCCATACTTTCGAGGGCCCCACTCTGGTCATCCTTTGGCTATACCCTTCCACACTGGAAAAAAAAAAAATCCTTTGAGGCAAAGAAAATGCCTGCTGATAGCCACAGCTTCCCCTCCAGACTACGTTCCAAGTACCCCGGGACACAGATCTCTGCCATATAATTCTGAGCACTCTTCCAGAACAGCTTTAATGGTTCTCCTTGCCCACTTAGTGAAGTCCATGTTCCATGATGCTGAATTCATTTTGTGACTATGTATAGCAATAGCTGAAAGACAGAAAGACTGGAAGAGAGTTGGGTCTTATTTAGTTGTGCAGCCCTGATGGCCTATCACGTCTGGTGATAATGTAAAATGGTACAACCATAATGGAAAACAGGTTAACTGTTTAGTAAAAACCAACATTCAACTATGACCCTGCATGTCACCCCTGGATGTTCACCCAAGAGAAAATGAAGCATCTACCCATGCAAAGACCTGCACACAAATATTCATGGTAGCTTTATTTGTAATAGCTAAAAATGGAAACCTCCCAATTACCCATCAACAGGTGAATGGATAAACAGATTGTGGTACAGCCATACAGTGAAACAGTACTTAGCAATAAAAGGGATGAACTACTGATACACAGGAATGGACCTCAAAATTATGATGCTGCATTAAAGAAGCTAGAGAGAAAAAAGAATACATATTATATGTTTCCATTTACATGAAATTCTAGAAAATACAAACTTAGCTATGTGACAGAAAGCGAATCATGGTGGTTTGGGGTCTTCAGGGGAGTGGAGCAGAATATCTTTAAAAAACGAGGGTGAAAGCCCTGGCCGGTTTTGCTCAGTGGTTAGAGCGTCAGCCTGCAGTCCACAGAGACCCGGGTTCAGTTCCCGCTAAGGGCATGTACCTAGGCTGCAGTTTGTCCCCGGCACTGGTTGGGTCGTGTGGGTGGCGGCCACTCGATGTGTCCCTTTCACATCAATGTTTCTCTCTCTCTCTTCCTCTCTCTCCTTCCCGCTCTATCTGAATAAAAAATGGAAAAATGTCCTCGGGTGAGGATAAAAAGAAAAAAAAGAGGGTGAAATAAAGCTATTCCCATATATGCATAAGTGAAAGGATTTGTAGCTAGCAGAACTGCACTACAAAGTATGCTACAGATGTTCTTCATGCCCAAGGAAAATGATGCCACAGAAAAGAATCAAGAGTACTTGGGGTGGGAAGAGATAAACCAAAGAACTTATATGCATATATGCACAACCAGTCTACACGGACATAAGGCTGGGGAATGCAGGAGAGGGGTGGGAGCAGGAAGGAGGGGGTCAATGAGGAAAAAAGAGGGACATCTGTAATACTTTCAACAACAACAACAAAAAGAATCAAGAGCAACAGAAATGGATCTATCTAATTCAAGAGTCATAACTCAGAGCAAACTGGCTCCACCCACTTCATCACATCAGCCGTAACTGTCTGTGATCATCACCTCTCACATCATGCTCATCCTTTCCAGGACCAATGTTTCAGAACACCCAGGTGATGTCCTGCACCTGTCCCTTTTTCTACCCAGCCATGTGACATGCAATTCCCAACACAGGTAGATTTGATCACCATGCACTCCTGCCTCAGAGACTACTTGGGAAACGGGACAGCCATGAAGGGCACACCTAGGTTTTGGTCATCATGATGCTGGTAGGAAATTCCACCCAGCTCTAATTGCATTAGTTGGAGCTCAACATAAAGCAGGGGCATCTAATGGGAGACTATTTCCTGGTCTGTTCTTGGAGGTACAAACTCTATGATCACTGTGGAGATTAGCCCATCCTGAGCACCTTGATAACTCAAGATTTTCTTTAGAAAGGCACTCTTCAAATCAGAATTCTTAGCACCATGATTAAATAAATCCCACCACAAAAACTCTGCCTACGCTTTCTCTGATCTTTAAATGACACGGCTCCAGATTCTGTTTTATCCTTTCCCATCCTCTCCTTCCTTTCTTCTGTTCCTTCCTTTGTTTCCTTTCTTACCTTCTTCCATTCCTTTCTTTCCTTCCTCCCTCCCTTTTCTTCCTTCTTTCCGCTTTTCCCTTCTTCTGCTTCCTTCCTTTCCACCCTCCTTCACTCATTCCTCCCTTTATTTATGTTTTTTTTAATCTTTATTGTTGAATATATCACAGATATTCCTCATTTTTCCCCTTCCTCCCCCTCCCACCCCCCCTCCCGCATTTTCCCACACTATTGTCTATGTCCATTGGTTATGCATATAAGTTCTTTGGTTTATTTCTTCCCACCCCTCAACCCCTTTCCCTTTGGCGTTTGTCAGTCTAGCAATGAATTTGTACTTCTTAATCCCTTCACCTTTTTCACCCATTCCCCAACCCCCCTCCCAACTGGCAACCAACAAAATGTTCTCTGTATCTATGAGAATGTTTCTGTTCTGCCTGTTCATTTTGTTTGTAGATTCCATTGTCGATAGATATGTATTCACTGCCATTTTGTTTGTTCATATATTTTATCTTTTTCTTCAAGAAGACCCTTCATCATTTCATATAATAACGATTTGGTGGTGATGAACTCCTTTAACTTTTTCTTGTCTGGGAAACTATTTATATGGCCATCGATTCTAAATGACAGCTTTGCAGGATAGAGTAATCTTGGTTGTAAGTTCTTGGTTTTCATCACTCTGAATATTTCTTGCCACTCCCTTCTGGCCTGCAAAGTTTCCTTTGAGAAATCAGCTGACAGTCTTATGGGAACTCCCTTGTAGGTCACTAACTGCTTTTCTCTTGCTGCTTTTAAGTTTCTCTGTCTTGAACCTTTTGCATTTTGATGATGATGTGTCTTGGTGTGGGCCTCTTGGGGTTCATCTTGTTTGGGACTCTCTGTGCCTCCTGGACTTGAATGTCTGTTTCCTTCACCAAGTTAGGAAAGTTTTTTGCCATTATTGTTTCAAACAGGTTTTCAATTTCTTGTTCTCTCTCTTCTCCTTCTGGCACCCCCAAGATGCAAATGTTGGCACGCTTGAAGTTGTCACAGAGGCTCCTTACACTATCCTCATTTTTTTTAATTCTTTTTTCTTTTTGCTATTCTGATTGGGTGTTTTGTGCTTCCTTATACTCCAAATTGATGATTTTCTTCTTGGCTTTACCTACTCTACTATTGAATCTGTGTAAATTATTCTTTATTTCAGTTAATGCCTCCTTCATTTCTGACTGTGCATTCATCATTTCTGACTGGTCCTTTTTTATGCTCTTGAGGCCCTCACTAAGTTCACTGAGGTTCTTGCTAAGTTCATTGAGCATCCTTATAAGCAGTATTTTGAACTCAGCATCTGTTAGGTTGCTTATCTCCATTTCACTTAGTTCTTTTCTTGGGGTTTTGTTCTGTTCTTTCACTTGGGACCTGTTTCTTTGTCTCCTCATTTTGGCTGCCTCCCTGTGTTTGTTTCTATGTATTACTTAACGGGAGGTATGGGGCTAGCTGAGATCAGATGCTGCTCGTTTGAAAGAATTTAGGAAAACCTGAATCAGGATCCAAGACAGGTCAATCCTATGGTTAAGCAACTGGCAACAGCTTGGGTGGGCCTGAAAGTTGGGTGGGGCGGGGTGGGGCGGGGCCTCAGGGAATCACCAAGGCGGGGCTACCAGTGTGAGCCAGGTTGCTGGAGTCCCAGATATGGTGGCTGTGTGCTGCCCCAGGGAAGGGCTCACCAAAGGAACAAAGGCCTCTGACAGCACGTTTGTCCCGGAGAAAGCCCCGTCTCCAGCCCTCGCTCCAATGCCAAACAGCTCAGTTCTTCCCTGTATGTCTCTGGTGCCCCTCGAGCTGCCTCCCCTCCAAGCTTAGAGGGAGAGAGTCCAATAAGTCCGTGCGCGGGCCCTTTAAGGAGCTGCCTGGGGCTCCAGCTGCGTCAGCTTCCCTGAGCCTCAGTTCCTGCTGCTTTTTCCAGCCAGAAGTTATGAGGATTCTCTTCTGGCACCTGAGTGGGGCCCCTGGTGTGGAATGGGGACCCCTCAGTCCTCAGGGATGACCTTCCCAGCCGAGGTATCCCCCTAAATTTTATCTGCCACACGTGGGTGTGGGACCAGCCCGTCCACCTCCGTCCTTCCTACCAGTCTGGATGTGGCTGCTGCTTTAATTCTGTAGTTGTAGGATTTCCATTGAGCTTGATTTCAGGAGGTTTTGAATGATGGTTGTTCTGTAGTTTAGTTGTAACTTTGATGTGGTTGTGGGAGGACGCGATACCGCGTTTACCTACGCTGCCGTCTTGACCAGAAGTCCCCTTTATTTATGTTTTAAGCATTTTGTGGTTTCTAATATTTATCTACCATGGGCATTAAAAAATCCAGTGAATCAATATCTTGGTGTCTGTCCTGTTTTCTTGATATAGTTTTACAAAACATTTTAAAAACATTTTTCTATCAGAATAGTTATTTCCCACCACCAACTCCCTTCTTCACTGCTTTTTAAAATGAGCAAAAGTCATCAAGATGACAAACTGACTGTCAAGTTTGGAAGAAAACATAGTATCCAAATTCTTAACATTTTTTAAAAAATATACATTTCATAGAAACCTAAATCTGAAGTGCTCAATGATAGCAGATCAGGAACTGGGATCTGACCAGCTCTGGAATAGATCGTATTTCAGACTAACCACATGCAACTCTGGAAATGTCCCAGGAACCTCAGGGGCAAGACTGAGTTACACAGCTAAGGGACAAGGACACGAAATCTCCCCCAAGGGGCAAGGGACACAGACTAGAGTGCCATCCTGCAATGTCTACCATGCTGTCCTCAGGCTCAGGAAGGATGTCCACTGCTGAATGCTCTTCAGGCAGACTCCTGGAGACCGGTTCCAGCCAATCTCTCATGTATTTGAAGTATAATGTGTTCACATTTGTGAACACAACTAGAATGTTTAGAGAATGGCTAAAAGTGGACATAAAAAATTCTTTGGCTTTCTTGCAGCTGACTTCACATGATGTATGTATGCGTATTTTATACTGACACCCTACACTGCCTCTGAGAGGCCTACCCACTCACCATCTCAACCTGTGCAGGAAGCAAGTGACTAAGTTAGACAGAGGATAGGCAAGAGGTAGGGAATTCTTACTCTTTTAAATTGTTATGTGCCTTATGAAATAAGTTTCATAAGGCTTAAACTAAGGCATTGAAGAATCTGTGGGAATGTTTATACTTGTTTACCACATCTTAAGACAGATATCAATTGCAGGACAGAATAAACTACCACAAAATATGCTACTTTTTGAATTAAAATTACTTAAGAAACAGCTGGTACAGGAAGAACACACTGACCCTCCTTTCTCCTCCGAAAGCAGAAAACAAATCTCTCCCTGTACTGGGAGGGTAGACAGCATCCTTCTCACCAGAAAGCGAATTTAGGGCCAAGAAGGCTGCATGAATGAAGCTTGTTACTTCTTCACCAATTTATTACCATGAACCCAAACCCTTTTGTCTTGTCAATTCATCACAAATTTATTGTTTCCTTGTCTAAAAGATATAAAAGCTGCCTGTTTTAGACACTTCTTTTGAGTCTCATATTTTTTTATGGCGATCCCATACAAAATTCACATTTTTTTTTCCCTGTTAATCTATCTTATGTCAATTTTATTATTAGGACAGCCAAAGATCCTGGAAGGAAAGAAGGGAAAGGTTTTCTGCCCCTACAAAATGAACTAACCATAATGGTGGGTAATGATAGCTTCTGTTTATCTAAGTAATATGTGCCAGGCATTTGATATATATTTGTTATGATTTTTACAATAGCTTTGCAAGTTGGGTCTTGTTCCCAGTTTACAGATGTGAAAACTGAGACTGCAAGCTCCAGCGGCACTGTTGGGTGAAACAGTAACAACTAGCCAGTGTTTTCTATGCCTGGAGACTGAAAGGTTTCAGAGCTGGGAAAGCACGGAAAGGGCTTTTGCTCTTATTTCCTGTGCTGTAGTGCATCTCAGGACATTAAACTGATGAAGAAAACAGGGGCTGATTGTATTTGCATTCTGGGCAATGCTGACACTGGAGGACAGTTTCACTCTAGGAGATGGAAGGTCTGTTTCAGAACAGAAAATAGTACTGCAGTTTTGTTTATTTTGTCCACTTCTCCCACTTGGCTCTCCCTCTCATTTCATTCAGTGTCTGGTCAAATGGCAACTGCTCACACGTGTCCCTGATCCACCTCTCATGGGCCTACTTACAAAGGAGAAGCAAGTGTCTGCTTCGTGGCGTCCTGTGCTACGGCGCAGAGTCCTTCTCCATCTCCTTACATACTCTGTTTTCCTCGTAGCACTTATACAAATTTTCACTGGATACTCTGTTTATTGTCTGGGTCCCTAATAAAACAGCAGCTCTAATAGGCCATTTTACCTCAGTTCTCAGAACACTGCCTGGCATATAATGGGGGCTTAATATTTATTGGATGGAAACTCCTTCTAAACCTTCACAGTACTCACTTGGCACATATTTCATATTTACTGCATTCCTAGCTAGAGTTTAATATAAGTGACCTGGCTTCCAATATAAAATTAAATTTTTTGAAAGATCCTTAACATTCCAATACATTTTGAAAGATCCTTAATGCTCAACACTCAGTTTATCATCTGGGTCTACTGGACCCAATTTTATTTTCAGAGTTTCTTTTTTTAGAATTTCATTCTTCCAAAGAAAATATTTGTTTATGTATTTTTACAGTAGAATCAAACTTATTCTATCTTGCAATTAACAC
Organism: Molossus molossus; assembly: GCF_014108415.1. NCBI lineage: Eukaryota > Metazoa > Chordata > Mammalia > Chiroptera > Molossidae > Molossus > Molossus molossus. The sequence goes on along the minus strand of NW_023425347.1, from coordinate 29,668,841 downwards.
ATGACTCCAGTGAACCCTTTCCTAAATCTAAGATGCACTATGGAATCTCAGTGATCTTATTATTTTCTAAATCTTAAAACATTTTGCTATTTAACCAACCTAGGAATTACATCATCAATACTCATCAATCATTTCAATCTATGCTAATAAAATAAAAAATATGAAAATATAAGAATGATGGAATTGCCTAGAAGGACAGTGCAATAGTTCAGAGATTTTCAACACTGTGCCACTAGAATTTTTAAAACATGCAATACCTGACTATTTAGTCAGGGTTACTGACCTCTTCTCCCTTAGATTGTCGGGTAAAAAAAATGACAACAGCCAACACAACAATAGCCATCCAGTGTGAATGAATCAAAATTATAGATGAAAAAAATTGAAAATTGCTGCAAAAGTCAAATAAGCCATCACAATTGCATCACCCTTCATTTTTCTTACATTACATTGTGCTTTAAGAAGATACAAAAGTTTGAAGACATCATCAAAGCTTTCATTGAACACACTTAAAGTTCAGAACTTCTCATGTTCTTAAAAGTTAATGAACATACAAATATCTAGGGATCTTGCTAACTAAAGTAGAGATTTTCATTCCATTGGTCCAGGACAGCAATTTTCAACCTTTTTCATCTCATGACACACATACACTAGTTACTAAAATTCTGCAACGCACCAAAAATATATATTTTTGCTGCTCTGACAAAAAAAAAAAAAAAGGTACACTTTTGATTCATTCACACCAGATGGCTATTGTGTTGGCTGTTGTCATTTTTTATTTGTCAACCTAAGGGAAAAGAGGTCAGTTCCCCTGACTAAACAGTCAGGTGTTGCATGTTTTAAAACTTCTTGTGGCACACCATTTGACAATCATTACACTAGGGTGAGACCTGAAGTCTCCCAGGTGATGTTAATGCTACTGGTCTAAAGACCACACTTTGCTCCCATATTTGTAGCAGCACTCTTTACAATAGCTAAGATCTGGAAACAGCCCAAATGTCCATCAGTAGACGAATGGATAAAATAGCTGTGGTACATATACACAATGGAGTACTATGCAGCTGTAAGAAAGAAATATCTCTTATCCTTTGAGACGACATGGAGGGACCTGGAAAGTATTATCCTAAGTGAAACAAGCCAAGCAGAGAAAGACAAATATCACATGATCTCACTTATTTGTGGAATATAATGAACATAACAGTCTGAGGAACAAGGTAGTCCCAGAGAGGTGGGAGTGGGGTACAGACTGACAATCCTCTGGAGGGCGGGGGAGATAAACCACAGAACTTATATGTATGTATGTATGAACAATGGAGATGGACAACAAAGGTAGGGACAGGGTGGGGAGGGAGGGGGAGGAGGGAATCAATGGGAGGAAAAGGAGAAACATCTATAACAAAAATAAATTAATTTTAAAAAAGAAAGAAAGAAGACAAGAAATGCAAAAAAAATAAAAATTAAAAATAAAGACCACACTTTGAGTAGCAATGATTAGACAAGAGTCTCTTGAAATCTGTTTGAATTATCATCAAGCTATTAGTTTTCTGATATTCTATGTAAGAGAGAAACATCGATCGGCTGCCTCCCACATGTGTCCCCGACTAGAGAGCGGACCTATAGTCTGGGTATGTGTCCTAACCAGGAATCGAATAAACCACCTTTTATTGTACAGGACAATGCTCCAACCAATTGAGCCACACTGGCCAGGGCTTCTGATGTTCTTTGATTGTAAAAATACTACATCCTTGCTTACTTTTTACAAACCTACCAAGTATTTTATTACATATTCTTCTATATAAAATTCAAACTTGCTTTATGCTGATTACATCATCATTCATTTCACAGGTATTTTAGTAATTAACTTTGTCTATACAAACCCACTAGTATACTATTTACATTGCTCTAAACAGAAATACAACCACTCAATTGGTTGTATTTTTCCTTACATTTGCTGTATGTAAATACAGTTTCCTGTAAGTGGTCTACTCCAGGAAGAGTGCAAAAGGACTGGTGGCCTCTCTTGATCAGGATATTACATTTCCATTCAAGAGTCAGAAGACTGCACTTGCACATTGCATCAGGTAGTCCTGGTCAATAAACATCACCTGGTCCTTTCCATGCTAATCGCTGTCATATTCAAGCGCTACCCATTCTACACAACTGATTTTTATTTTTACTTAAATGAAATTTTACACTTTTATCACTTTTGAGTTTATCTTCTTCATTTCAGCCCCAACTTTGCACTCTGATCAGATTATCCAAATTTCTAAACATGTATTTGTTTTCCCTTTAGGTTTAGCATATTTAAAACTTTTGGTATCTATATTCAAATTACAAATGAATAGAAGTTGCTTAATCTGGGTGTAATGGGCTAAGAAGAGTCCATTATCTCAACTACACAGGCAGAAATACAATTCAGTAAGTACCATGAACAACCAAGATAACATGGTAACCCAGAAATAAATGACAAGTGCCCTCCCAGAATTCATATGTTAAAACCCTAAACCCCAATGTGATGGTATCTGGAGATGGGGTTCTTTTGATAGGATCAGTGCCCTTATGAGAAGAGACACTAGAGTGGCCTCAACACCAGGATGGAATGAGAGGGCTCCTTTGTGTCTCCCCTTAAGTTCACAAGTCAGGCATCTATCATCTGACAAAGTTTCCTCTGCTCACCACACAAAGATGCCTGAGAGATCCCCTCATCAGTACACCTGGAGGTGGGTATACTGGAATGTGTAAGGGTGGTAGGACTGGGGGAAGAACAGGGACGAGGTCTGCAGATGCAGCTGGACCGCTGCCATGGTAGTGGTGAAGGAGTCAGAGTGCAGCTCCACACTACAGCCCAGTGAAAGGTAAGAGGAGCAGAAGCAGCAACTGTATCTGAGAAGCTTGACCCCCACTCAATGTGGCAAAACCCAGTAGCATCAGTGGAGATACCTCTAACAACACAGCAGTGATGGTGGCCATTAGTAACAGAGGCAGTGCTGCAGACTTGCAACCCCCCCCCCCAGACCCACCTGCCATATCCCACATGGCAGTGGTGCCCAGAAACTGAGGCAACCTGGACACAGCGGGGACACCCACCACTCCAATCACTCAGGAGTCAATTTGCACAACAGCCACCTCCTCTCTCCCACTGCAACCCTGAAGGCACCAGTAGTGCAGGTAGGAGAAAACAATAACGTGTGCTACAGCGCCATCTACTGGAAAACAAAAGACCTCTAATTATCAACCTGCTTACTTGTTAAGATCAAAATGGTATCTAAACAAGAAGAGTCCCTGCCCAGCCCGTGTGACTCAGTGGTTGACTGTCGACCCATGCACCGAGAGGTCACCTTTCGATTCCCAGTCAGGACACATGCCCAGGTTGTGGGCCCGATCCCCAGTGGGGAGCATGCAGAGGCAGCCAATCAATGTTCTCTCTCATCGATGTTTCTCTCTCTCTCTCTCTAAACTCAATAAAGAAAAAAATATTTTCAAAAAGTCCCTTATTTTGCCCCAGCCAGTTTGGCTCAGCAGTTAGAGCGTCGGCCCGCAAACCAGAGAGTCCTGGGTTCGGTTCCTGCTAAGGGCGCGGGTTGCAGTTTGTACCCAGCCCCGGTTGGGGTCATGTGGGTGGCAACCAGTTGATGCGTCTCTCTCACATTGATGTTTCTCTCTCTTTTTTCTACCCTCTCTCCCTCCTGCTCTATCTAAAGTTAAATTAAAAAATGTCCTCAGGTAAGGATAAAAAATTTTTTAAAAGTCCCTTATCTCAAATGTGCAGGCAGAAGTACAATTCAGTAAGTACCATGAACAACTAAGATAACATGGCAACCCAGAAATAAATAACAAGTCTCCAGACACCAATCTCAAAGTCATGGAAGACTGATTTAAATGACAAGAGAATTTAAGCTTGCAGTCATGAAGAAACTCAACGAGATATAAGAAAACCCAGAAAAGCAGTTCACTAAGCTCAGGGATAAAATTAATGAACAAAAGAAGTATTTTAACAAAGAGATTAAAACTATAAAATAAATTCTATCAATAAATGAGATAAAGAATGCATTAGAGCCCTGGCCGGTTTGCTCAGTGGTTAGAGCGTTGGCCTGCAGTCCAGAGAGACCCGGGTTCGGTTTCCATTAAGGGCATGTACCTCAGTTGCAGTTTGTCCCTGGCCCTGGTTGGTCAGGTGGGAGGCAGCCACTCAATGTGTCCCTTTCACATCGATGTTTCTCTCTCTCTCTCTGTTCCTCTCTCCCCCTCCCACTCTATCTGAACAAAAAATGGAAAAATGTCCTCGGGTGAGGATAATTAATAAATAAATAAATAAAAGATAAACAAAATTGACAAACCTTTAGCTAGACTAACTCAGACAAATAGAGAACTCAAATAAGATCAGAAAAGAAAGAGGAAACACTACAACAGAAATACAAAGGACCATGAGAGACTACTAAGAACAATTATGCATTGAGAAACTGAATAACCTAGAAGAAATGGATGGATTCCTAGAAATATGCAACCTACCAAGACTGAATCGTGAAGAAACAGAAATCTGAACAGACTTACAAGAAGATTGAATCAATAATGAAAGATCCTCCCCAACACAGAAAAGACCAGGACCAGATTATTTCATTGGTGAATTCTACCAAATATTTTAAAAAGAACTAATGCCAATGCCTTTCAAACTCTTCCCAAAAAACTGAAGAAAAAAGAACACTTCCAAACTCATTTTATGAGGTCAGCATTATCCTAATACCACAGCTGGACAAGGACACTACAAGAAAAGAAAATGACAGACCAATCTACCTGATGAATATAGATGTGAAAATTCTCAAAAAAATATTATCAAACCAAATTCAACACCACATTAAAAGGATCATACACCATGGTCACATGGGATTTATCCCTGGGATGCAAGGATGGTTCAATACATGCAAATCAATAAATGTGATACCCACATTAATAGAATGAAAGATAAAACCATGAATAACTCAATAGATGCAAAAAAGCATTTGACAAAATACAACATCCTCTCATGATAAAAAACAGTTAACAAATTGGTTATAGGAGGAACTGACCTCAACACAATAAAGGCCATACCATACATCAAAATGAATTAAAGGCTTGAGCATAAGATCCAAAACCATAAAACTCTGAAAAAAAACAGGGATAAAATCTTAACATCAGTCTTGGCATTGATTTTATGGATCTGACACCAAAAGCAAAGGAAACAAAAGCAAAAATAAACAAGTGGGACTACATCAAAATAAGAAGCTCCCGCAAAGCAAAGGAAATCATCAACAAAATAAAAAGGCAACCTACCAAATGGGAGAAAATATTTGCAAATTATACATATGTTAAGGGGTTAATATCTAAAATATATGAAAAACTCATACAACTCAAGACCAAACAAACAATCTGATTTTAAAATGGGCAGAAGAGCCCTGGTTGGTGTGGCTCAGTTGGTCAAGTGTAGTCTGGTGGCTCAGGTTGCGGTTAAGAGAGCATGCGAAAGGCAACAGATCGATGTTTCCTCACATCAATGTTTTGCACGCTCTCTCCTCTCCCTTCCTCTCTCTCTAAAAATCAATAAAAACATATCTAAAAATAAATAAAATGGGCACAAGATCTGAATCAACATTTTTTCAAAGGCACACAGATGGCCAGTGGGTACATAAAAAGGTGTTCAGAGTTCCAGTCAAGATGGAGGCATAGGTATATGCGGTACTCACCTCCTCCCACAACCATAACAAAATTACAACTAAACTACAGAACAACCATCATTCAGTAACACCTGAAATTGAGCTGAATGGAAAGTTGCTGCAGCGTGGGGGAGGCAGCTTGAAAGGCACCAGAGACATACAGGGAAGAACTGAGCTGTTTGGCACTGGAGCAAGGGCTAGAGAGGAAGCTTTCTCCTGGACAGACGTGCTGTTAGAGGCCTTTGTTCCTTTGGTGAGCACTTCCCTGTGCGGCAGACAGCCACCAGATATGGGACTCCAGCAGCCTGGCTCACACTGTTTGCCCCGCCCTGGTGATTCTCTGAGGCCCTGCCCCACCCAACTTTCAGGCCCATTGGCCTGTCTTGGATCCTGCTTCAGGTTTTCCTAAATTCTTTCAAACAAGCAGCATCTGGTCTCAGCGAGCCCCATACCTCTCATTAAGTAATACACAGAAACAAACACAGGGAGGCAGCCAAAATGAGGAGACAAAGAAACAGGTCCCAAATGAAAGAACAGAACAAAACCCCAGGAAAAGAACTAAGTGAAATGAAGATAAGCAACCTAACAGATGCAGAGTTCAAAACACTGCTTATAAGGATGCTCAATGAACTTAGTGAGGGCCTCAAGAGCATAAAAAAGGATCAGTCAGAAATGAAGGAGGCACAGTCAGAAATGAAGGAGACACTAACTGAAATAAAGAATAATTTACACAGATTCAGTAGTAGAGTAGGTAAGCCAAGAAGCAAACGATTGATTTGGAATATAAGGAAGCAAAAAACATCCAATTAGAACAGCAAAAAGACAAAAGAATAAAAAAAAAAAATTAGGATAGTGTAAGGAGCCTCTGGGACAACCTCAAGCATGTCAACATTCCCATCTTGGGGATGCCAGAAGGAGAAGAGAGAGAACAAGAAATCGAAAACCTATTTGAAACAATAATGGCAGAAAACTTCCCTAACTTGGTGAAGACATACAAGTCCAGGAAGCACAGAGAGTCCCAAACAAGATGAACCCCAAGAGGCCCACACCAAGACACATCATCATCAAAATGCAAAAGTTCAAGACAGAATCTTAAAAGCAGCAAGAGAAAAATAGTTACCTACAAAGGCGTTCCCATAAGACTGTCAGCTGATTTCTCAAAAGAAACTTTTCAGGCCAGAAGAGTGTGGCAATAAATATTCAGAGTGATGAAAAGCAAGAACCTACAACCAAGATTACTCTATCCTGCAAAGCTGTCATTTAAAATTGATAGACAGGCCCTGGCCGGTTTGGCTCAGCGGTTAGAGCGTCCACCTGCGGTCCCGAGAGAGCCGGGTTCGGTTCCCGCTAAGGGCACGTACCTCGGTTGCAGTTTGTCCCCGGCCCTGGTTGGTCATGCGGGTGGCAGCCACTCGATGTGTCCCTTTCACATCGATGTTTCCCTCTCTCTCTCTCTCTTCCTCTCTCTCCCTCCCACTCTGTCTGTACAAAGAATGGAAAAATGTCCTCGGATGAGGATAAAAAAATAAAATAAAATTGATGGACAGATAAAGAGTTTCTCAGACAAGGAAAGGCTATAGGAGTTCATTACCACCAAACCATTATTATATGAAATACTGAAGGGTCCTCTTGAAGAAAAAGATAAAATATATGAACAAACAAAATGGCAATGAATACATATCTATCGACAATTGAATCTATAAACAAAATGAACAAGCAGAACAGAATATTTTCAGAGATACAAAGAACATTTTGTTGGTTGCCAGATGGGAGGGGAGTTGGGGGAATGGGTGAAAAATGTGAAGGGATTAAGAAGTACAAATTGGTTGTTAGACTGACAAACCTCAAAGAAATAAACCAAAGAACTTATATGTATATATGCATAACCAATGGATACAGATAACAGTGTGGGGAAAGGCAGGAGGGGGGTGGGAGTGGGGAGGAGGGGGTCAATAGGGGAAAAATGAGGAACATCTGTAATACATTAAACAATAAAGATAAGTTAAAAAAAGAGAGAACTAAACAAAATGGAGATAAGCAATCTAACAGATACAGAGTTCAAAACACTGGTTATAAGGATGCTCAAGGAACTTAGTAAGGACCTCAAGAGCATAATAAATATCCAGTCAGAAATGAAGGAGGCACTAACTGAAATAAAGAATAATTTACAGGGTTTCAACAGTACAGTCGGTGAAGCCAAGAATCAAACCATTGATTTGGAATATAAGGAAGCAAAAAACACCCAATCAGAACAGCAAAAAGAAAAAAGAATTTAAAAAATGAGGATAGTGTAAGGAGCCTCTGGGACAACTTCAAGCATACCAATATACGCATCATGGGGGTGCCAGGAGGAGAAGAGAGAGAGCAAGAAGTTGGAAACCTATTTGTAAACATAACGACAGAAAACTTTCCCTAATGTGGTGAAGGAAACACAGAGAGTCCCAAATAAGATGAACCCAAAGAGCCCCACATCAAGACACATCATCATCAAAATGCAAAAGGTTAAAGACAGAGAGAATCTTAAAAGCAGCAAGAAAAAAGTAGTTAGTTACCTACAAGGATGTCTCAGCAACAAGCTTTGGACATGAGAGGCGTAATGTTCAGTAGGGTAAAAGGCCTGCTGCTTGGCATTCTTCATTGCTCAGTTCCCTTTTGGTAGTGATAAAAAAAAAAGAATGGGACCTACTTAAATTTACATAAGATATTGGGGTTGCAGGACAGGAGTGCTTTATGATCTCAACAGAAAAGAAGGGGCAGGCACTCTCCATAACTTTTGCACAGACTATTGCCTGGAATCTGGTACCTGCACACACCTCTGCATCAGCAGGGGTACCCAGCAGAGTCCGGGATGACTGATATAAGCAACAGTGACTCTGTGCCAAGCAGCAGTACTCAGCAGGCTATCAGCACTCCACACATGTAGTGGTGGATGTTTGGTGGATAGGGCAACACCAGCCTTGCCCAGCAAAAGGGGATCTGAGCAAGAGAAGAAGACTCACTATCTGCACAAATGTCATGAAATAACTGGTCAGAATTATTCATGAACAACCCCGTAAGAACTCCTGACAAAACTGTCTGTGTATGAGTATATGTTATGGGTAGAGGCTAGTGCAGGGAATTTGTGAGGAGGTAGGGAAAGAACTAGTGAAACACAAAACGTACATACACAAAGTACTGTGAGCTACTGCTCAGATCTGTATCTCTGCAGCACAGAACAGTCTCTGGTTAATAAAGATATGAGATAAGTATATCTGACTTGTCTCAAAAATAGATCTTAAACACTTTAAAAACATATTTATATGGCTTAAATGATTTGTAAATTAATCCATTAGTTTCACAGAAATTTAACAAGTTTAAGGAAACTAAAATTTAACTAAACAAATACATATTCTTAATAATGAGTATTAGTTTCTTTCCAATCATTTTGCAAGTTATGGCCTTCTCTCCAAGAATATGAAAATAAAATCCAAGTAACATTTCTTTTATAACATTCTGGTCTCATTAAAAGACTTGATTAAGTAACTTGATTTAATTTCACGAGTAAAAATGAAATCTGTTGTACAGAAAAACAAAATGTGTCAATTTCACAATTAGAAAACAGTCATTCAGTGATTCAATACTAGATATTTGAGGAACAAAAAAAGCTAATGATGTTGCTAAAGTTGCAATTCAAGATATTTGTAATGACCATTACAACTTCTACTTCTACAGGAAGTAGTGACTGAATACAAAACTCCTTGGAGATTCCATCCAGAGCCAGATAGCTCTATTCAGGACACACTGGAACTGTACCAGTTTTTGAGTTTGGGGACATGGTGGAGAATAAAGCTCTTTCACAATTAACAACAGTGATGAAAGGAGATTTTGTTTGTATGTGCTTTGGTTATCAAGTACTGACCAGAGGGGAAGCAGGTTGGCTATTCTGCATGTACAAGTGGTATCCTTTTCAATGGAAAACAAAGGAAACTTTCAATGATTTCTTGGAAAAAACAGAGGCCAGGTTTTATGTCTAACTTTTTAAGCAATAATCATATCTATCTATTCTAACTATTTCTGTATATTCTAGTTTATTTATTCTAAAATATCTATAGTGTTTTAGTATATGTATGGTAAAGTCAAAAGATGTATTCTTTTATTGCTAATACAGAGCAAGAGACAATCTGGGAGTCATATGGATAGATTATTTTATATTTTTTTTCTTTCAAGCTAATAAACTAATCAATACAAGGACTTACTGAACAGTCCAGATTATTTCCCTGATGGATGAAATCCTTATCATATACTTTTTGGGTTGACAGTGCATTATCATAAAGTGACAGTTCATCTACACTTCATTGAATAGTCTTTTTTAAGAGGTAAAAGAAAATCATACCTTTCCCTTACCATTTTAATTCAGATAATGTCTCATTAAATTGAACATCATTATCAGGCTCTAAAAGGAAAATAAATCATTAATTGGCAAAATGCCGCCTGAGTTGTATGTGAATAAAATGGCCCTTTTTATGGCCACTTGACCTTTATAATTGCTAGAGTTTTACAAACTAAATTTTGGTATTTGAATTTCATATTATTTTGAACATCTGGGATATCACCTTAATTCACATTAATTAACTCATCAACATTCAATCATAGGCCCAAGTGGTCTCCCAAAACACTGGACTGATGGATAAAGACAACTTTATGGCAGGAGAGGGGAGGAAAGAAAGAGGTGACAAGTATTATCTATTTTATAGATGATAAGAGGCAGAAGACAAAACGATTTATTACCAATATACACCATGTGTGACTAAGCCCATTGTCTTTGCCAAGATATTGCATCAAAATAGAGAGAATTATGTAAATGTAAGTCTCTGACCCCCATTTTAAAAAATTATCATTGCGTGTCACAATCTGCTCTGTGGGTTCTTTTTGTTTGTTTGTTTGTTTTTTCCTGTGGGTTCTTCTTGAACTACCGTTTTGAATCTGCTAAATGAGCACTTTTATGAAATATTACTATTCTTTTTCTTATTGATAAATTATTTCTATTCAATGGAAAATAGAAAGCATTTTGTTGTATTTTCTCAATTTTCTTTCAAGTGCTAAATAATAGAGGCTTCAGGCCCTCTCCCTTTCATCCCTGCTTCCAGACACCTGTCCCATTTTTGCCTATGTAAAACTTTTGAAGCTACTATTTGAAATAAGTATAAAACACATAATAAAGTAAGTGATAACTAAATCAATGTAGTTTTAGCTTCATATACGGTGCCATATATATTAAGTATGTAGAACTAGGCAGACAGGACTAAAATCAGTGAAATTAAAATCTGTAGCTTTTTAAATTAACACAGTAATTTCTGTTTGCTAAGTTAGGTTACTTCAGTGATTTCATTCATTCAATAATGTTTTAGTTCAACTGTATGCAAGCAAGTTCTTTTTTGAATGCTTCTCTTCAATGTAGTTCTTAACAGGTTTAAAAGAAACATTTTAAAGTGAATAAATGTCTATTTGAAATAATCGTAAATGTATCATAAAAATTAAAATGGAGTTAGAGCACAATTTAAGAGAATATTACCAAATTTTCTTTTAAAAGTGTATGCATCAATCTATTCTTCTGTTAGAAACTAGTTGGCTTCTATAAAATAAAGAACCATATACAAAGTGCACTGATTTTCAGGATCTCATGACTGTCAGGTATTTTCTTGGCAGCAGTCTTCCTCTAGTTGTAGCCTTATGCCACTCAAAGATTCTTTGGTTTTTCTTTTAAATATAGCTTTTAGAATTGTATCATTATAGAGAATATTAACTACTATAGCTAATGCAGCTATAAACAGTTTATAGTGTTTTCTCTCCCAACCTCTAAAAAAGAAAGGATAAATTCAGTAACACTAATGGGTAGTCACTCTGGGCAGGTGAAGGAGTGGGTGAGAAACACTCCTGAGTTTTTTTTTTAAGAAGGTATTTGATACAGATGTTTTCAGGAAGATACAGTAGAAAGAGAAATTGCAATAGTTATGAAAGCACAGCTTCTACGTTGTTAGTGATCTCACTTTCTAAGTGGATTTAGTTGTTTCTCAAATTGTGGCCAAAATTAGTCTCCAGTGAAGTCAAGACTTAAAGTTTACTGGACTGATTATGTGAAAATACATATGTGTTGAATGTAAACATATTACAAAAGTTACAGAAAGAGATGTTAGACTATCACTTTTTTGTTTGTTTTTCAAAGAAGAAAGTCTGGCCAACTCATTTGCCTAACTTTAAAATAGCCCTAGGTTTGAAAATGTAAGTAACTCCTCAGGCCAGTAACAAATTAAGCAAAAAGGTCAGATAATCTGAGCAGGGCTCCCAAGATACAACTGGGCAGCATGTGGTAGAAAATCCTTTGTGATCCTCCTTGGCTGTAACAGGAGGGACAAGGCAACTTGGGAATGAAGTGTTGTATTACAGATCTCTGGGACAGCCACCAAGAAATGGATTCTTAAATAGAGAGCCTCCTTTGTTTCATTAGACAAACTAGGAATTGTGGGAAAATGGAAGCTCTTTATTAGTATTTCTTTATGTCCATTGTCTCAATAGCATACAACTCTTAAGTCCACCAAGAGACTTACTAAGTAGCAGCTGATAAAAATCAGAACGGAAAACCTTACAATGATAAAGAAAACAGTGAATGAAAAAATCTATCTGACTCTTCCTTTTAAAGGACTGGAGTGATGATCAGTCTGATTTTCACCTTCTTGTTCATTCCAGCTTGCTATTCCTTCAGTCTCTAAAATACTCAAATAAATATAGGAGTCACTTAAACATATTCACAGAGAAAGCTATAGAACTCAATGACAACAATGATTATTTTAGCTTTTAGAATAAAACATATTCATGTCATACCCATAAGGGTAGCTTGCATGTACTTAGCAGGATGAATAAAATTAGGATAAACGTCAATGTTTTAGAGGTGGCGGGCAGAAGTAGCTTTACAGTTTTGAGTACACGAACAGTTTATTCTTGTATTATTATTTATTAATGATTTTTTCCTTTATTGATTTTAGAGAGAGAGGAAGGGAGAGGAGAGAGAAATAGAAACATCGATGAGAGAGAACACTGATTGGCCACCTCCTGCATGCCTCCCACTGGGGACCTGGCCTGGGCATGTGCCCTGACTGGGAATCGAACAGCGACCTCTTGGTGCATGGGTCGAGGCAACCACTGAGCCACACTGGCCGGGTAATTGTTGTATTTTTCCATACAAACAACTATAAACTTACTATTGCCCCACCCTGTGTATTAATTAAAAACCCTATTTAACCAAAATGGGCTTTCCCAATTCCAGGTATCTCTCAAAGGAAATGCCCACACACTTAGCCACTGTAACAATTATTGCTTCACTATAAAGTCACCAATCATCATAATAGGGCTGAAAGCACCAGAATATAAACTAAGAAACTCAAGTTCTTGTCTCAGCTTTGAAATAAGTTTTGTGGCTTTGAACCTCATTTACATAATACAGAGGGGAAAACAACCCCTCTTCTTCTTCTTCTTTTTTTTTTACAACTCCTCTTCTTATGGTGACTGAATTAGCTGCTATTGACTTGTCATTTGCCTACAAAGATTTTATAAGACAAGTACTCATGGAACATTAATATGCTCAAGATGTTCAACTATGTTTTAGAATCACACATAAATAAGTATACTTTTGTGCTGTTATTTACGTGTAATTCCAGCAAGATAACTGGATTAATATGAAAGTTTATCTTTGGCCACACTCTTAACCTTTTTTAACTCATTTATTTATTTATTTATTTATTTATATTTCCAGCATATGGAAAATTGAAGCAGTAACAAGATTCACTGACAGTTTATAATTTGTAGCCTTGTAGACAAAAAAAGGGACCAGAGACTACACCTGAGAAGCTCAGGGGAGGCCCACATGGCAGGCCTTATAAACCCGGAGTCTAAAGTAAACACACAGGGTGGTCTGAACGTAAAAACTCCTACCTAAAAGAGGGTCATGGTGGGTAGTCATGTTCTAGGCCTATAGCTTCCTTGACAAAGGTCAATCTTTAACTTTGCAACTGTCTATTGTCTTTGTGCATCCAGGAACACTAGCTTTGCAATGTCAGAGCAACCTTTTCCAGACGTCTTGAAGGCACAGAGCAGGCGCCAGAGCATGAGACCATATTGTTGTTGTCTACATACCATCTCTATGTGCTGTAAATGTTAATTACTAACTATCCTATACCCACCAATGTAAACGATGTATTGATGAGGAACTCAAGAAGTTAAAATTTTTACCTTTGGTTATATAGTGAATAGGCATGGTAATTAATGCACGTAGAGAGTTATTATTCCGGGAACCTTTGTATTCCAGGAACCTTTGTGCCCCAGGAAGACTGCAAGTGATCAAGATGGTATCTGAGCCCTGGCTGGTGTGGCTTAGTTGGTTGAATGTTGTCCCAGGCACCAAATGGTCGCTGGTTTGATTCCTGGTTGGGCACATGTCCCTGGTTTGGGGCTTGATCCCCAGTAGGGGGCAGGCAGGAGGTAGCCAATCGAAGTTTCTATCTCTCCCCCCTCTTCTTCTCTCTCTAAAATCAGTAAAAACATTTTTTTAAAAAGATGGTATCTGAGCACTGTGTTCCAGGAAGAGAACATCCACTGCCTTAATGCAGATGAAGAATCACTGGTCATAACCAAACACAAAAAAGAGAACTCGTGGACATGAAAAACAGTGTGGTGATGCATGGGTAGAGGGGAATGGGCGAAGGTGGCAGAGGGCATAGAGGAGATAAAAAGTGACAGAAAAAATAATAATAATAAGTCTGGCATCAGATTAAAAAAAAAAATGAATCACCAGTCAGCAGATGAAGGAATGTTTAGAAAATCACCAGACAGCAGCTTTTATCTGATTAACCTTTTTCCTTGAATTCCAAACGCCTTACTTTTCTTCTGAATTCCAAACCCTTTACCTACACTTTTCTTCTCCTTATAAAAAAGTTCACCTTACGCCCTGGCCGGTTTGGCTCAGCGGTTAGAGCGTTGGCATGAGGTCCAGAGAGACCGGAGTTTGGTTCCCACTAAGGGCATGTACCTCAGTTGTGGTTTGTCTCTGGCCCTGGTTGGTCGTACGGGTGGCAGCCACTCGATGTGTCCCCTTTCACGTTGTTTCTCTCTCTCTCTCTCTCTCTCGTCCTCTCTCTCCCTCCCACTCTATCTGAACAAAAAAATGTCCTTGGGTGAGGATTAAAAAAAAAAGTCACCTTGAGATGAAATGTAAGATAGTCTTTTGAGTACATAACTCACCATCTTCTCAGATCACTGGCCATCTGAATAAAGTGCCCATAACGATTCAATCCGTGTATCTCCTTATTGATTCTGATAGGGACAGGAAGAGTATGAATGCTGAGTTCTATTAGCCCCTGGACTTGGGGGCCGCAGGGTGTGGATCTGGACTCCCTAGCAGCTGTCAAGTGATTTCACTGGGGACGCTCCTTTTCTGACTCTTGGCACTCCTCATTACCTTCACTTTCGACTGAATCGCTGTTTTCTGGTTCAGGATTACAATCCTGGGTTACAATTCAGGTCAGTCGTCAGGAATTAAGGTACCTTCTGGATTGGTTTGTGTGATCTTACAAAGCTCTGTCTGGTAGAATGAGGGGAAGGGCCTCCGTTCTGGAAAAAAAAAAAGCCTTCTGGTTTAGAAAACAGTCCTTTGGCCCTGGCCAGTTTGGCTCAGCGGTTAGAGCGTTGGCCTGCGGTCCGGAGAGACTCGGGTTCGGTTCCCGCTAAGGGCACGTACTTCGGTTGCAGTTTGTCCCCGGCCCTGGTTGGTCGTGCGGGTGGCAGCCACTCGATGTGTCCCTTCACGTCGATGTTTCTCTCTCTCTCTCCCTTCCTCTCTCTCCCTCCCACTCTATCTGTACAAAAAATGGAAAAATATCCTCGGGTGAGGATTAGAAAAAAAAAAAAGAAAACAGTCCTTTGGAGAATTTTGGCTGACTGGTAGACCTATGCTTATAAACCTATGACTAAAAATAAAATGATTTTTGCTATATGTAGTGTGTCTTCTTCCTCCAGATGATATAACTAGTGTATAATATTTTATTGGCCTAAATAAATTAAATACTTATATAGATTAAGCAGGATTCTGTGGTCTGGACAAAATATTTATTATTAAAACCAGTTTAAGTTTGATTGACATCTTTTGAAATTATTACCATATAATATGTATTTGTTTTATCTAGGTTTACAAAAAGTTTATGTTATGATCTTTTGGTTAAGTTTGAAAACCTTCCCAAAGTTTAAATTTTAAGAGACTTTTTTCTTTTAATCCTCACCCGAAGATATTTTTCAATGATTTTTCAGAAAGAGTGGGAGGGAGGGAGAGGGAGAGAGGGAGAGAAACATCAATGTGAGAGAGACACACTGATTGGTTGCCTCCTGTATGACCCCAACCAGGGCCGGGGAACAAACCGCAACTGAGGTACATGCCCTTGGGAATCAAACTTGTGACTCTTTGGTCTATGGGCCGTGGCTCTAAGTGCTGAGCCAAACCAGCCAGGGCTTAAGAGACTTTTTTTAAACCAAGAAATGACTTTTGAATTATTCCAATGGGCTCCTGGAATACCTCAAAGATTTGCTCTCTTCTTATAAAAGAGAAGTTTCTTAACTAATTAGGCCTATTTAATATGCTTGAAATCACATGGGAAACTTTGCCAAATAAAGTAGTAATAATGACTGTGTTCTATTTGTATACATATATTTTGGTTAAAATGAATATTCTAGAAATTTCACTCCACTCTAGGAAGGAGCTTGAAAAGATTTGGAGCCAGGTTCTGAAACTCCCAGGTAGCAGGTGTCCTGTCAGTGACACCAGGCAAGCCAAGAGTGACGGTTATTGTAATACTGCTCGGCTTGTGTGTAATCTGGACTCAGGAGAGTGCTGGTTGCTCAACAGGTCTTTAAATTGCTGCACTATACTCAGTCAGAACTGTTCTGTCAAAGGTCAGGGAAATGGGATGAAATACCTTATGTACAAGCTTTTATGACTACATAATAAAGGTGCAGGATTAAAAGGAAATAAGTTATGGTCCAGAGAAAAGGGAATTTGCCTGTGGTAGACAGCAGAAGCCCATAAGAGAGGGACTGGGAAGATACAGATGTTATGTCTACTGCTAGCATGGTCAGGGTTCTCACTGCCCACCAGCCCTGGGGGATCTTCCTCCTTACTCAGCTGTGGGAACTGGAGGAGGTGAGCCTGAACTGGTATCTCTGTCCTGAACCCTCCAGGGAACCAAATTCGCTAGAGGACAAGCCCTTGCTGGGACTGCAAAGACTTCCAGTGGGAGTGGAGCTAGAGGGCCAGCCCACTGGATGTAACTGTGCACACACTCCATTTCTTACATTGGATCTGTAAGACTGGAAAAGCTCAAGTCCTTCTTGTAGGGACGATCCTACTAAAATGACTGACTGAGTTATGTCGATTTTCACCACGCACCATCCCAACTGAGCAGATATACAAGCCCTACTGAATATTTTGCTTACTGGGGATGAGCGGAGGTTGGTATTGGATAAGGCAAATGAAAAAGCTCAGAGACTGCACCAAGAAAATCCAGATGGAGCTCCTGACCCTATTAAGGCAATACCTTTAACCAAGCCCAACTGGGACCCTAATGAGAATGGCCTTCCTGTCTTAGAGCATTATAAGAGGCATATCCTTGAGGGACTGAGGAAAGGAGTCCCTAAGCAGAAAAGTAAAGCCAGGGAGGGCTAAGCGAGCCTCCCCTGTAAAAGTTGTCTTCAAACCAGGGGCAGGGACTCCCAATAAGATGCAATATCCCTTTGGGAAAGAGACCCTAGAAGGAATATGCTCAACAATTCATGAAAGGCAGGGCATTGCCCTAGGAGTCCTCACCCAAATGCTTAGAGACATTCCAGAGCCCATCACAAACCTGTCCAAGAACCTGGGTCACACTGTCCAAGGTAGCCAGCCTGCTTGAGAGCTGTGGCAGCCACCTGAGAGCTTTCACAGGAAGCCGAAAAGTTTTCCTTGGGGCAGCCTACAACCATTTATGTGCCCCACCAAGTGCTGAGCCTGCTGAGCAAAAGGGAATGTGTGGCTCATTGCTGGAAGAATGGGCAGGTACCAAGCAATTCTTCTCAACAATCCCAACATCTCCCTCAAAACTGTAAATTAAATCCTACCTGCCTTTTCCCAGAGCCTGACTGGGCCGCGCTAATGCATGACTGCTGAAATAACTGCTGACGTTTATTCTAGCAGAACTGATAGACAGGACCAGCCTCTAGAAGAGGCAAACTGGACTTTATATGCAGATGGAAGCAGTTAAATGGACAAAAGAGAGGCCAGATATGCAATTGTGACTCTTGAAGGAATAGTAGGGGCCAAGACCTTACCGCCAGGAACCTCTGCTCAGAAAGTTACACTGACTGCACTGACAATGGTATTAGAGTTGTACAAAAAGAGTGAATGTGTATACCGACTCAGAGTATACTTTCCTAATTTTGCACACACGTGGTTTGATCTGAAAGAAAAGAGGATTATTAACCTCCAATGAGAAGGAAATTAAGCATGTAGCAGAAATGTTAAAATTATTAGAAGCTGCCCAGGTACCTTTACAGGTGGCAGCTATGCCCTGCCCCAGGCATCAGGAGGGGGACACCGAAGTGACTAAAGGAAACAATCTGCCCGAGCAGTGAAAGAGGCTGCTGAGGGAACGTTTGTAATGCCTTTGGTACCTGTTCGAGACTTGTCACAAATTGACCCTGAATATTCAACCACAGAGTTAGAGAAAGCTAAGAACTGGGGTTTTGATGAAGAAGATCCTGACAGTGGATGGAGAAAGAATAAGAAAGGAGTCGTACTGCTTCCTGAACATCTAGTAGAGCCAGTCATGAGGCATTTGCATGAGGCCATCCACTATGAGAAGGGATTCATTAGCCACCTATGTTAAACCATGGCTCACAGGTCCTGGAATTTCTAAAGCTATATGAAGAGTAAAGCTAGATATGTCACGTACCAGAAGAACAAACCCAAGACAGATCCCATCAAAAGAAAGGAGCCCTGACCAGTGTGCCCACTGGTTAAAGAATCGGCCCGTGCACCAAAGAGTTGCAGGTTTGATTCCTGGTCAAGGGCATGTACCTGAGTTGCAGGTTCAATCCCTGGCCCCAGTTAGGGTATGTACGGGAGGCAACCAATAGATGTCTCTCTCACATGGATCTTTCTCTTTCTCTTTCTCTTTCTCTTTCTCTTTCTCTTTCTCTTTCTCTTTCTCTTTCTCTTTCTCTTTCTTTCTCTCTCTCTCTCTCTTTCCCATTCCTTCCCTCCCTTCTCTCTCTAAAAATATCCTCGGGTGAGGATTAAACAAAAAGAAAAAAAGAAACAAGGGAAACAATACCAAGGACAATGCTCATTTGAGGACTAGCAAACAATACCAAGAGTCTGAGGGTGGAAATATTTGTTAGTCTTTGTTGATACATTTTCAGGATGGGTAGAAGCCTATCCTACTAGAACTGAGAAATCCTCAGATATAGTGAAAGCCTTACTGAAGGAAATAATTCCTCACTTTGGCCTACCCAGCAGCATCCAGAGTAATAATGGACCTGTTTTTGTTCAGAAATTACACAGAAGGTTAGTAAATTTTTAGGAATCAAGTGGAGACTCCACATGGCATGGAGACCTCAGGGTTCTGGGAAAGTAGAGAAGATAAATCACATCTTGAAGAAAAACATAGGCAAACTGTGTCAAGAAACTTATCTCCATTGGGATCAAGTTTTACCTACTGCCCTGCTCAAGATAAGGGTGGCTCCTCGTGGTGGGAATGAATTGAGCCCTTAAGAAATTTCGTACCCGTGACCATGTAAGGATATGATTGGGGTGAGAGATACATATGCAGATCGAGAAGTGAAGGTAAAGAACTTCATACAGCATTTAAGTCAGACCTTAGCTGTAGTTAATGATCTTGCTTGTACT
Organism: Molossus molossus; assembly: GCF_014108415.1. Taxonomy (NCBI): domain Eukaryota; kingdom Metazoa; phylum Chordata; class Mammalia; order Chiroptera; family Molossidae; genus Molossus; species Molossus molossus. Next base: position 29,649,197 of record NW_023425347.1, on the reverse strand, counting down.
AGAGACCCCTCCCCACAGGTTCATTGCATTCCTTTGAGCCTGGAGATAAGGTGCTACTCAAGACTTGGAAGACAGGATCCCCAGAGAGCCAACTAGAAGAAAAGTGGACTGGACCTTGGGATGAAATCCTCTCACCACCTAACCATGGTGAAGTCGGCAGCAATTAAACCCTGGATTCAGCCTACAAGAGTAAGGAGGAAAACACTGGAAGAACAATGGACCACCCAACCACAAGAAGACCTGAAAGTCATCTTTCGAAAACGAAAACAATTACTTACATTTTTCATTACTTTTGTTTAACTCCATGTTATAGAGAACTTATTCCTTCCAAATGAGACAAAAATATTTGGGTATATTTAGCAAAAAAAAAAAAAAAAAAGTTCTAAACATCTCTTTTATCTTACAGAAGTAACCTATGTTTTCTTTTGCTAATCCTCACCCAAAGGTATTTTTCCATTGATTTTTAGATACAATAGAAGGGAGGGAAAGAGAGAAACATCAATCGGTTGTCTCTTCCAACCTGGGGAATCATATCTGCAACCGAGGTATGTGCCCTTGACCAGGAATCGAACCCGAGACTCAACAGTCCTCAGGCTGATGCTCTAACTGCTGAGCCAAACTAGCCAGGGCAGAGGAAACTATGTTAAACAAAGTTTCACTTCATGTCTTGTAGGTGTTTATACTCTTCTGGAAAGCATTCATAATTATTCTTTGTTTCAGCCTATCAATAAGACCATAACCTACTCCAATGTTTATAATTGGGGACCTGTGGTGACTCTAAAGGACAGGGAAATGTTCTCCTTAAAAGTCATTAATGTAGCCCCAACTGGAGAGTGTGTAACTTTCATCAACTGTACTAAAAGTAGTTTTATGTGTTCAGCAGTCATGGAGATGAACTGCAACACCATCACTCATGATCTTATGCCTACAGTCAAGTCGAATTGCCTGCAGGATGATTTCTAACATGTGGAAGGACTGTTCATTCCTATGTTCCAGCAAACATTCCGGGAGACCATGTTCTCTAGGAAGACTGAGTGTTTATGCCTCAGAAGCCCACTCCACTTGGGCTCAACAGGAACTCTCCCTTGTACCTTACTGTAACAGTGATTTGTACCTTTTTAGCCCTGCTGAATATATATCTTCGACTATATTTGTAATGCCAGTCATGGTAACCTCTTTGAATATAGAAATACATAGATCAGCCTGCGTTATGATAAAAGCCTCTCAAGCCATTAGTGCCATCTGTCAAGAACTGGGACAAATTTAAAAAGCAGTATTAGAAAATCGTGTAGCTACAGACTACCTCCTAAGACATAATCACAGATGTGAAGAATTTAAAGGACTCTGTTGTTTCAGCCTGACTGATAATTCACAGCTCATAGAGCATAAAGTAAAACAAGTTAATGAAGTAGTGTCCAAGATAAAAATAAAAAAGAGAGAAGGACTCTTTGGTATAGATTTGTGTAAACTAACCTCCTGACTCCCTAGTATTACTGGTCTTAGGCATTTGTTCATCTTTTTTCAGTACCATAACTTGTTGTTGCATACAATGTGCCCCCTTACATGTATCTGCAATTAAATAAATGTATTCTTAAACCCCCATGAGACTTTCTAATACTAAGATACCTGCTCAATAGCAAAAGGATTACTTCCATATGAAACTAATGTCATAGAAATAAGATAGTTAAAGACTAATAGTGGGGAATGATGGGGAACTCAAGAAGTTAAAAGTGTTTAGCTTTAGTTATATAGTTAATAGGCTTGGTAATTAATGCATGCAGAAAGCTATTATTCCAGGAACCTTTGTGCCCCAGGAGGACTGCAAGCGATCAAAATGGTATCTCAGCCATTGTGCTCCAGGGAGAGAATGTCTGCGGACAAGGATGCAGATCAAGAATCACCGAAGAATTTACATGCATATATACATAACCAATGGACACAGACAATAGGGTGGGGAAGGCAAGAAGGTGGTGGGGGGAACAGGGAGGAGGAGGTCAATAGGGTAAAAAAGAGGGGACGTCTGTAATACATTCAACAGAAAAGATTAGTTAAAAAAAAAAAAGAATCACCGGTCAGCAGATGAAGGGATGCTTGGAAAATCAAATCACTGGACTGCAGCTTTTATCTGATTAACCTTTCCCCCTGAATTCCAAACCCCTTATCTACTTTTCTTCTGAATTCCAAACCCTTTACCTACACTTTTCTTCTCCTTATAAAAAAGGTCCTCTTGCGATGAGATATAAGGCTGTCTGAGGGTACATAACTCGGCATCTTCTCAGATCGCCCGCCATCTGAATAAAGCGCCCATAAAGATTCAATCCTTGTCTTTCCTTATTGATTCTGGTAGGGACAGGCAGCACAAATGCCAACTTTTCCGGTTTCAGTACGTTTCTTCGTTTCACTTCCCATACAATCTCAGAGATTCCCCGCTTTGCCTTCTCCCGCCTCCCTAGCATACTGCCAGTGGATTTCATGTAACCCCTTGACATCTCCCTCTTTGATTCTAATGTATAAGACAAGTTGCAAACCTGCCTGCCACTCCCTGGAGCATTTTCTCAGTCTCTTGAGATCTTTTTTCCTGGCAACTGTCATCAGTTTGGCTCAAACAAACTCATAAGACTTTTTCTTAGGCTGGACATTCTTTTTTGACAACCTGATTTCACATGAACTTTTTTTTTTAGATGTTTTAAAATTGATATTTAGAGAAAGAGAAAGGGAGAGGGACACACAGAGAAAAACTTCAATGCGAGAGTGAAACATCGATTGGCTGCCTTCTGCATCCCCCACCCTCCCCACCCAGGATCAAACCTGCAACCCCAGCATGTGTCCTGACCAGGAATTGAACGAACAACTTTTGGGTGCACGGGACAATGCCCAACCAATTGGGCCACAACGTCCAGGGCTCACATGGACTTTAACATAGCTGTATGAAGTATTAATAGTATTGTCTCTAACAGAGTAACTACCTTTCTAAAGAGTATCTTTTCTTATATACAGATTTAGTATCTTTAGGTAAAATAATATTTGAAAATATCTTAAGAGTTCTGATATGATTACATCTCCATTTCTTAAACTTATCCTTATGAATTTTATAAAAAATGATTTTTAAAATGTATTATAATAAAAATTAACATGCTTATTTGTAAGGATTTCTTTCCCAACACAGCGCTATAAAGACATAAAAATTAGTTCAGGGTTTCTGACACGAATAGAAACATAGAAAGGAAAAAGAGAGAATGGTTTTTATTTCTTTCTCCCCTTACCAAAGGATATTTTTTCCACTGACTCTTAGAGAGTGGAAGGAAAGGAGTGAGGGTGGGGGAAGAGGGGTGGGGAGAGAGGGAGAGAGACATTGGTTGCCTCCCACATGCTCCCCGAGGTCCAATGCTCTAACCCCTGACCATACTGGCCAGGGCCAGAGAATGCTTTTCACACCTCAGCTGAACCAAGCATTACGTTATTGGTTCTCATAATATCAGAGAATCACAGACGTCTAATTCAAGTTTCCATAGAAACCTGGAAATAATTGCTTTCTACAATAATTCTGATAGAAATTCATCCACCTTACTGGAAAAACTTTAAAGACTTCTGCTACTTTGCAAGTAGCACATTCTTTTTTTAAATACTGTTTTTAGAAAACACTTCCATATTCTGAGTGAAAAATCTTTCTCCATAAACTGTTACCCATCAATCCCAGTTCTTCCCTCTGAAGCCATATACACTAATAGTATTTCTCTTCCACATGCGAGTCGTTCAGATATTTGACACTAGGCATTGTTTGACACAAGCCTCACTTTTCATAACTACACATTCTCAGTAAATTCAGTTTTTCCCTTTCTCCTTTCATTCCCTCCCTTTCTTCCTTATTTTGACCTTTCCTGCTTCCCTTTCTTCCTCCTTCCACAAGCACTAATTGAACATACTAGTTATTAGACACGTGTCCATATATATGAAATGAGCTCTAGACCCTCACCTTCTTCCGAATTCTTTTCTGGATTTATTCCAGTTTGTCAACATCTTTTTTTTTAAAAAAAGAGCTCTCAGAAGTGAACGTTTTCAGAATGTGGAAGAACTATTAACCTCTTACTCTGAAAGCCCCATTCCTGCTGCTATAACCAATTCCTTTTGCCTGTTCCTAGTTAAAAGCTTTCCCCTGATGCCCTTCTTCCAAGTGGAACTAATTTGGACTGCTGGGGGTAATATCTACAGACACATGGATTTCTCTTCCATCAACCGAATGACTAGTTTCTTCATAACAATGTAAATTGCTTTGGTTACAGGCTTTTTCTCTTTGGGGACTTGGTTTTGCTTTGAATTTGGATGTAGCATTTTAACTCCACAATAGATTAAAACGGGTCCGTATGCCTCCCTTGTTACCGCTGCCTTGATCAGCTATTGCTTGGTTAACTTTCTAATTATCTGACCCTCCAGTTTGGCCACTTTTTATAAAGAGGTTTTCCATTGGCTAGGAGCAGGTATGGACAAGCAGGCTGATCAGTGGCTGGATGGCTTCAGTGTGGAGGAATTATCTCCATCAGAAGAATAAATTGTCTCCAAGTTGTAATAATGATTGCAGGCGTTCTTTCCCTTTCGTTTTTACTTATTGACTCATTTATAAAAAAAAAAAAAGATAATTAAATTTTTCCTTATTAGTTACCTACAGCTGCCATGTAGCTTGTTTTTTTATTCTTTTTTTTTTTTTCATTTTAAAATCAAGGAGTTCCTAATTTCCAAATTACTCCCAATGTCACTGATTTCTTCATTATAAAAACTACAGATGAGCCCTGGCCAGTGTGGCTCAGTTGGTTGGAGCATCATCCCATACACCAAGAGGTGGTGGGTCCGATTCCTGGTCAGGGTACATACCTAGGTTGCGGGCACGTACTAAAAGCAACCAACTGACATTGTCTCTCATATCAGTGTTTCTTTCTCTCTTTCTCTCTCCCCCTCCCTCTTTTCCTCTCTCTAAAAACCAATTTTAAAAAAATTTAAAACACACACCGTAGATGATAATAAAAATAGTGATAATGAATGCAAATAGTTAGCCTGGCCAGTGTGGCTCAGTGGATCGAGGGATGTCCCATGGACTGCGAGGTCCCTGTTCAATTTCCCATCAGGACACATGCCTGGGTTGCAGGCTCAATCCCCAGTAGGGAGCGTGCAGAAGGCAGGCAATCAATGTTTCTCTCACATTAATGTTCCTATCTCTCTCCCTTCCTTTCTCTCTAAAAAAAATCAATGAAAATGTATTTTAAAAAATGCAAATAGTTAAATGTGTTTAGTTGGTCACTGTATTTATCGGGCATATTACATACTATTATCTTTCTCACTCATTCTATAAAATAAATATTTTCATCTCCCTTGACAAATCAGGAAGGTGAGACTTAGAGAAGTGACACAACTTGCCTAATTTCATAGAGCTAGTAAATGACTAACTACCATTGCTCAGAGGTGGTGATTATTTTTAGCCAATCCTGTGTGTTGTGTGTGTAGGGTTGTCACTTAAGGCTATGGTTAAAAGCAGGTAGCACAGTATTCAGTGTGGTTTGTTGCAAATAATGGGCGTTTCACAAAAGTTCTAGTCTTGCTTCTGACACTAAGTAGCTGCATAACTTTGGGCAAAAACATTATCTCTAAACATCTCCATTACCTATAAAAAGAGAAAAATAATCCTAACTTTACAATATTGTGAAGATGAAGTGATTTCGTGTTTGAAAACGCATCTATGACACACCTATATACTAAGTAGCTTAGTAGACATTCATTCAGTGTTCTGCATTTTCAAATCCCAATTCAGTGGCATACCGTCATACCTTTGTATCTCCCATTGCCACCATACATGGAAAATCTAAAGGGAGTGACGTCATACAGGAAAAACCGTCCTTCTTTAATTAGTGCTTGTCTCACTAAAGATAGTGATATCTTTTTTGAAAAATTAGAAGAGTAAATGTCATGGTGTAAAAAAGAGAGTAACAAAATTTCAGTTTGAGTTTTAACACTGGAAACAGATCCAAGGGATATTCAAATTCAACATAGATATTTTCAAAGACAACTGGGGAAAAGAGGGATCAGAGAGAGGAAAGGGAGAGGATAGGGCATGCAATGGGTTCCAATGCCCTTCACAACTGACTTCCCATTAGGAAACATAAATATTTCAACTTGCTGCAGTTTCCCTACCTACAAAAAGGAAATGATAGTATCAACTCCAAAGGCGGCAGTGGGGATGTGTGAATACAGGAAAAGGCTCTTACAACACAGTACCTGGACACAGTAAGAATTCAACTAGTGTTATTAACTGCTATTATTGTTAGTATTTGGCTATTTTTTTTTTTTGTATATGGGAAAATATTCATATTCCTTTTGTTCATGTTGAGAATGACAAAGATGCATGCCCTTCTGCATTGTCCTTTAGCTCTCTAAAACTGCATGGGTGCTCAGCCTGACTTTGTAATACATTTGATGTCAAACCTTCCTGTCCCAGTTTTATACATCTATATTCACAACAAAAATAGCATTATTTTGTACATTTGTACATATGTAGAAATTACATCATACTTAGCCTTCTGGAGCTTGATCTATCATGTTGTTACTAGTTCATTCACTGTAACTGCTTTATCGTATTCCATCATGTTATGAAACATATTGATATGTATCCATTTCCTTACTGATGGTTATTTTAGGTTAATCTTGTTTTTTTGCTATTACAAATAAGGTTGCTTTTTACTAATCTCCTTGTGCTCGTAAGCGAGAATTTCGGAATAAATCTAGTTGTGGAATTGCTATGTTGTTTGAGGAATACATTTTTAATTTTAGTAAAAAACTACCATATTGCTCTAAAAATTCATGGGATTCTCTACTGTCAGCATTTTTAATTTTGCCAAGTTCATGGGTATAGAATGGTTTTAACATGTATTTCATTATTACTACTGCAGTTGTTCATGTCTTTAAAATGTTTATTGGCTGTGCAGATTTCCTCTTCGGGAAGCTGCCATTTAGCAACCTTTATCCATGTTTCTAATGAATTGCCTACCGTTTGATTTATAAAAGCCATCTGTATATATATATGACAATCTATATTGGTATATAGATTGCAAATACATCCTCTTGATCTCTTGCCTTTTCTTTTTAAATCTCAGACTATGGTGTCTTCTGTCATCTCAAAATTTTTAATTTTAATATGGTCAAACCTGTCACTTTTTATGGTCTGTTTTTTCAGTCTTGCTGAGAATACCGGGGTATTAGGAAAGCCAATTGGTATAATGAAGCAAGCAAAGGTGTAGAAGACAAGAGACATACGTATAAAGTGGGTCTGAATCTCTAACACAACATTTACAATTTGTATGACTGAATAATATCATTTCTGAGTCTCAGTTCCCTCAAACATGAGAAAGCTACTTTACACATCTGTCCATTTACCAACAAGTATTCTTTAAGCATCTATGATATGCCAGCACCGTTCTAGTGCTGAAATTACAGTGGTAAATCACGCACACAACATTCTTGCCCTTATAAAGCTTGTATTGCAGTGGGGAGATAGATAATCAACAAGTAAACAAAGATAATAAAAAAGTAACAAACTAAATAACATGCAACTGAGATGCTACTGTGAAGTTGTTCTCTAAATGAAGAAGTATTATACAAACATGCTTATGATTACCATTATTAGGGACATTGTGGAAAGTTCCTCTAAAGTTGCTCACAAAATGAAGATATAATCATTCTATTTCATGTGAAAATGAACTGATAGGAAGTCAAGCCATTCAAATGTCTACTAGAAGGAAAGATTTTTACACTGGAGGGCATCATGGACTTGCATCAGAAACCCAGAGACTTCACTCCGCTTGGTCCAGGGCACTCCTCCAGCCTTGCTGGACCAGCCCATTCGGCACCTTCCCGCCAGCCGGCGGGCCTATTCACTGCCCTCAACATGTCTTCTACTTTTCTCACCTGACCTCAGCCTCTTTTAACCTTGTCCCCGCTTAAATCATGCAATGTACGTTCCATTTTGTCCACTTACTTCAGTTTTACCCACACACTTAAATTTCTAATCAATTTTCACTACTTTCAAAATGACAGGGAAAAGGTGAGAAAAGAAGCTATGCATTTATGTATTCTCTTTCCTCATTGTTTTCAATACAGTTACAGCCCTGGCCAGTTTGGCTCAGCTGTTAAAGCGTCGGCCTGCGGTCTGGAGAGACCCGGGTTCGGTTCCCGCTAAGGGCACGTACTTCGGTTGCAGTTTGTCCCCGGCCCCGCAGTTACAAGCCCAATAATTTGTTCTATTTAGGATGTTAGCAACTGAAATAATGCTGATCTAGTGGGAAAGGCAGAGAGTGAAAAAACTGTTTTCCTGTAGGGTAAATTTTTAGGGGTTTAAGGCATCAGATTAAGTGCTATTAAGAAGTTCAAGACATAGGCAATTTGATGTAGGCAGTTGGGCAAACAGCTAAGGTTTAATCTGATTATGTGGAGCTCTTGGAATTTTCTAAAGTTGTGATTCAAATCCATGAAACAATTTTTAAAATACAGTGCTTTATAAGGAGTGCATCTTTACCGTTTTTTTTTAACCCTCACCTGAAGACATGTTTCCTTTTTTTTAAAGACAGAGGAAGGAAGAGAGAAGGAAAGGGCAGGGAGAGGGGAGGGAGGGGGCAGAGAGGCAGAGGAAGGGAGAGAAAAGAGAGAGAGAGAAACATTAATCAGTTGCCTCCCGTATGCACCCTAACTGGGGATCAAGCCCGCAACCTAGGTATGTGCCCTGACCAGGAATTGAGCCCACAATCTTTTGGTGTATGGGACAATGCTCCAACTTACTGAGCCACTCAGCCAGGGCAAAAAAAACTTTTTAAACAAACACACAGGGTCTGTTTGTGTTTTTTCAATTTCTCATTAATTAACAGAATTCATGCAGCTTAAAGAAAAAGAACACCCCCCCCCCCAAATTACAGGGTAAAATCTTTATCACTTTTCATTCTCTTCAGAAAAAGTCCTGAATGTTAAACCTAATTATCCATATCACCAGATTATGAGGATTTAAAAAATGTAAGCACATATAGATTAGTCAAGTTAGTTAAATCTTTCTTCCAGGCATACAAAAAAAAAAAAAAAGTTAGGTTTATAAAGATGAATATGATTAAGTTTTCATGGGTAATAGCCACCCGTGTTGGGTCTAATACCCGCTAGCTTGTTTTGAGGGACTTTACATATATTATTTGACTCAATCTTTACTACGTGTTATACATGTTTTATAGATGAGATAAATGAAGTAGAGAATTAAACCCAGAGTGTGTGGTTAAAGAGATAAGTTTTCAAAAGTTGATAACATGGAAATAAGTGAGAAGAACTGACATATTAGTTCATCCCCTCTATAATCACCTGCTCCAGGCTCTCCCTGTTCGATTTTATGGAACCAGAGTAATCTTCCTAAATGATGCTTTGACTCCATTTTAAAAACCTGGTTTACAAAATCTAGAAGAATCTTCTTAGCCTCCAATTTTCAAAATGTAACTGATCCATAGAATTATCCAGTCGGTCCACAGCCTTCACAAATTTACTTAGCACCTAATCCATACGAGGCTCTGTGAAAACATGACCTTGTCCATAAATTGCTCATAGTATAGTGATTCTCAAATACATCTGCTATTGCTTTCTGGGTCCTAATCCACTTAACCATTTCCTTAAATGGAATGTTCTGGTCAATTCTGTATCTCTCCCTTTTCCTACATATCATAATCCAACCTATTCGAGATTCAGCATTGATCTAAATTCCTTCATTAAGCATACAATAACATTTTTGCTAGAAAGTAGCCCCTCATTCTTTTGATTCCAAATCTGTGTGAACTTGATTCCTGGCATGCAGATTCCAAGGTCCCCCTCCCAGAGATGCTGAGGCAGTAGGTCTGGCTTCACCCAGTCTGGGACTGTGCACTTAAATATGTCTGTCCAGTTCTTAAGTTCATGCTCCTCCTACCCAGGCTACTTCTCAGACAACTGGTTTGATTTTTTTCTCCTCACTGAACTGACTTGTCTTCTGAGTACTCTGCTGTCTCACAATAGACACAATCTTGATCTCAGCTTCATCAATCCGGATGATTTTGGCTCTTTAATTACCAACCACCTCCTGGCCCTAACCGCATTCTTGGCATGATAAAGAAGTAAAAGGGTTTAGTTTCGGCTTCTTTTCTTGCAATAACTAGTCACCTTATTAAACTAAGTCTCTTTTTTGGACAAAATGGTACATACATGAAAGCACACTTACTGGCCTGAGCGACTTGAAGGCTCAGATATTGGGTCTATTTGCACTGGACTGTCTTTTATATTTAGATTGACAGTGCCTAGCACACTGCCTGTTACTAAGCATGTGTTGAATGAATAAATCAAAGAGTATATTTAACCTGAATTTTACTGAGACAATATATTCTTGTGTCTCTGTGGTTATCAGTTTTAAATATGGTATTCTATGTAGAGAGCACATCTCTTTCCTTCAAAAGAACTAATGTAAACTATTAATTCCAAAGTTTGCACTAAGGACTTAAGACTGTTATGTATCTTATCTGAAGCAAGCACTGGTAAGCAATAGTGTTTTCAGAAGTAGTTTTCAGAAACAGGGACATTTCCACTTACTTTTTAAACTTTAAGAAGAAACCCTGGCCAGGTGGCTCAGTTAATTGAGCATCATTCAGTACACCAAAAAAGGTGGCAGGTTCAATTCCTGGACAGGGCACATACCTAGGTTTCGGGTTTGATCCCTGGTTGGGGCATGTATTGGAGGCAATGGATGGATGTTTCTCTTTCACACAGATGTTTCTCTCTCTCACCCCGCCTCTCTTCTCTCTCTCTCTCTAAAATAAAAATTAAAAAAAAATTAATAAACATATCCTTGAGTGAGGATTAAAAAAATCTTGTAAAAAGAAAAGGATGATACAGTAAACTTCATTTACAAAAGGGACATGGCAGGATTCTAGTAGCTGTCGCAGGAATTTAAGGGGCTGATGTAATAACCAGACTGCTGTTTAACGGAGAAACAGGGCTTATACAACAGTGAAATTAGTGTGGTGCTTTGTGCTAGTGAGTTTGAAGCAGACTTCAGGCAGTACATCTCAAAAACACTTGTGACACATCCTTTTAGGAGTCTGAATAGAGAAAAAGCCAAAGGAAAGTAGATAATGCCTTCCTTGAAAATACAGAAGAAATAGCCTCTAAGTGCCGTTTTGCCTAGGGGAAAGTCAGCCAACTGAGAATTTTTCTGACAGTCTTAAGCATAACTTTACCACTGACATTAAAACAGTCATGAAATCGGTGTTTCCAAAAATCAAGGAAGCTTCCAGCTCCAAGAAAATAAATCTTCCCTGTGACAATTTAAGGAAAGCCTTTAAAATGGAAGCAGAAAAGGGCCAAGTACAGGCTTCCCCTTTCTTCCCACGCCTTGGACAACACTGCACAGATCCCTCAGAGGTCGAGAAGAAAGTCAGTTGATCATAACTGAATTTTCAGAAAAACTGAAAATGGTCTAATTTTATGTTTGCATTATGGACACCTTCTGATTTCTTCTTTAGAGGCTTGAGTTAATTTTTAATCTAACTCCTCAGTGTAACAGTCAATAAACTTTGACCCTGCCAAAAAAAATAAGCCCCCCACCCCCCAAGTAGCCATAATGTATGTTAAATTCAAAGATTCTAGTAACAAAATTCTGCTTAACCACCTGGAAGAATTTAAATCTTTCAAGTTTTAGAAATAAACCCAAATGATGAACTCATTATAAAACAAAAATGTATGTGCAAAGCTATCGTTGGTCTCTCTGATCAATGTCTAAATACTGCAGCCATCCTACTAAAAAACGACGACTACTGCCTGGCCAGTGTGGCTCAGTGGTTGAGCCTCGACCCATGCACGAAGAGGTCACCGGTTTGAATCCTGGTCAGGGCACATGCCCAGGTTGTGGGCCAAATCCCAAGTGGAGGGCATGCAGGAGGCGGCCAACTGATGCTCTCTCATCATCAATGTTTCTATCTCTCTCCCTCTCCCTTCTTTCTTTAAAATCAATAAAGAAAAAAAAATTTTTTAAGTGACTACTTTACTTCCCTTGTAAATTACGTACATACTTATGGGCATTCCCCTATTATACTAATAAATAAAGTTTGATATGTACATATGTTGTTCATGATCACCTCCATTTAAAATTACACTTTCCCTGTATGCTCCATTTTCTGTATATATGAAATGGATCTTTTGGTTTCATATATTTAATGTTTAAATGTATATATATTTATATATCAATCTATCTTTCTTTTTTTTTTTTTTTATCCTCACCTGAGGACATTTTTCCATTTTTTGTTCAGATAGAGTGGGAGGGAGAGAGAGAGAGAGAAACATCGACGTGAAAGGTACATATCGAGTGGCTGCCACCTGCACAACCAACCAGGGCCGGGGACAAACTGCAACCGAGGTACGTGCCCTTAGCAGGAACCAAACCTGGGTCTCTCTGGACCGCAGGCCAACGCTCTAACCGCTGAGCCAAACCGGCCAGGGCTCAATCTATCTATTCTTATAATTCATGGGAAAGAAACTACATGGGGAAGTCATTCTGATTTTTCCATTCTCATCTAATATAGGGAAAAGGGGTATTGCTTTCATCACATGTATATGAGAAAAGAACATTTACACTGACTCGTGGATAAAACTGTATAAAATAGAAGAGGCGATATTTTTGGAATTAGAGGGTTTATCATCTGGTTTTACTGCCTCTACTATATAACCTTGAATAAATCATTTATCTTGAGACTCAATTTTCTCACCTGTAAAGTAGGTATATTAATACAAGATTTGCCTCTCTAAAAAGTTTTTTGTGAGATGTCAAAAGAGATAATGTTTGTAAATACGCATTGAAGAACATTTAACTGATTAATAAATATAAAATATTACTATACTTGTAGTGTATTTAAATAACTGAAAGCCAAAAGCACAACAAATATGTATAAAATAAAAACAATTATTCAGTAAATTCATGAATCACAGCTTTGTTTATACTATTAAGATAAAATTTCATGTTTATTTCAGTAACAATGCTATAATTAGAAATTTCATTATATAAAAATTATGACATAACCTTTTCCCTTCCACAAAGATGATTATGAAGTATAAATACAGTTGTAGGAATACATACAATTATCATTTACTAAAAGGTTACACAGCCGTATGTGCCTTGATGAAGCAGCTATATTACTGAAACATGCCTAAACTAAACTGTGATAAATAATTTTAAATGCATCAAAGAGGTATTGTTCTTTGAAGGACTTACACTGTTGATATATTTGCAAAATAAATGTTCATTTCCCAATTCATCCTTTATGAATGGTAAATGGGATGTGAAGAGAAAAGATCATTGCACTGGGAACCAGCCTTCATTTATTAACAAACAATCGTCTAACATTTACTGTATGTCAGGCATTTGCCTAGAGATACATCACTGAACAATGCAAACAAAAACCTCTATCCTCATGAAGTTGACATTCAGGTAGGAAGGGAAAAACAAAATTGCATAACATAGTTAAGTAAATTATTAGAAGATTCCAAGTGTTATATAAATAAGAAAGTATTTAAGTTTTAAATGTTTCAGGGGGAAAAAAGCAGTGTTAAGATACAGTTATGTGTGAATATGGGAGGGCAGGTTTCAGTTTTAAATAGAGTAGTTACAGTAAGTCTAATTAAGAACATATTAAGAAGACAGCCAGCCCTGGCCAGTTTGGCTCAACGGTTAGAGCATCAGCCTACAGACCAATGAGTCTCGGGTTCAATTCTGATCAAGGGCCTATACTTTGGTTGCAGTTCCTCCTGGCCCTGGTCGGGTTGTGCAGGAGGCAACCAGTTGATGTGTCTCTCTCACATCAATGTTCTCTCACATCAATGTTGTCTCCCTCCCTCCCAATCTATCTGATGATAAATAGAAAAATATCCTTAGGTGAGGATTAAAAAGAAGAAGAAGAAGAAGACAGCCATACAGCTCTCTGGGAGAAAGATCCAGCCAGAAGGAATAGCCAGTGTAATGGTCAGCCCCATCTGATTCTGACAAAATGATCTTACAAAAAATATCTCATTTTGCAGGCGAGTCAACAGTGCCTCTGAGTAACAAGGGAACAGAGCTAGTCGATAATGAAGCCGGGACTAGAAACCAGGTTTCCCGACTCTTCATCCAGGGCCATTCTTTTGTTCTGTGCCTTTGTTTACTAGGGACAGAGAAAGTGCCATTTCCTATAAAGCACTGAGTAAATGTAAAGTGCCATCACTGTTATGGTTGTTGCTAGTATTATTATTAATCAGGTATTCTGATATTTCTTGAAAGGTAGATAAGCTCATAATAATTTCATTTCCCTTTCCCATGGTTAATTTTTCTCCTTCTTTTGTGCTTCTTTACTTGGTGGATCATTTTCCTATTAGATCATCAGTTAAAGAGATTTTACCCTGGCCTGTTTGCTCCGTGGTTAGAGCCTCAGCCCAAGGACCAAAGGGTCACAGGTTCGATTCCCAGTCAAGGGCATGTACCTGGGTTGCAGGTTCACTCCCCGGCCTGGGTTGAGGTCATGTGGGAGGCAACTAATCAATGCGTCTCTCTCACACTGATGTTTCTCCTTCTCTCTCTCCCCCTCCCTTCCTCCCTCCCTTTCACTCTAAAATCAATAGAAAAATATCCTTGGGTGAAGATTAACAACAACAAAAAAAGTAATGATATTTCTTTGGCTACTTGATAAAGGAAAGGTGTTGAGCATAGAAATAAATTATAAAACAGAAAGCATTCATGACAACATGACAAAGAACTGATGAAACATGGAGAGAACGTGGAGCCCAGTGACTCAGAGGGAGAGAACTACATTTCTCAGAAAGGGAAGGGGGAGAATCTCTGAACATATTAGGAGACTAGAGCCCCTCAGCATTAAGTTACTACATGAAAACAATGAACCTGGCCTTGAAGAAATAATGAACTTAAAGTAAAAAAGTTAAAAACAAAGAAACTAAAAAGAGGAAACCTGTAGAAAAAGTAATGATAGTAGAAAGGGAGTTGGAGAGGAAAGGAGAAGAGATTTAAAGACATTTTCGAGTAAAAATATGAGATTATTATAAAATAAACAATACAAAAGAAAAAAGAGAGAGAATCAGATTTCAGACACAGTAGACTTGAGAGCTGGTGGAATTACTAACAGCAAAAGGAGACAGAGAGGAGAGTCTGAAAGATGAGCTCTCTTTTCGTAATTCTAGGTTTAAGGTGGCAGCAAGTTCTCACGAGTGGAAAGGGTCTAACAGATAACAGGTAAATTCAAAAGCTGTGCATCATCTAGAGCTGTTTTGTCCAATATAGTAGTCCCTACCGAGCACTTGAAATTGTGGCTAGCCTGAACTGAATGTGTTGTAAGTATAAATATACACCAGAATTTGAAGATTTGATATAATAAGAGAACATAAAATATCTCACTAACATTTTTTTATATTAATTACATGTTGAAATAATATTTGCATGGACTGAGTTAAATAAGCTATGTTAAAATTAATTTCACTTGACTCTTTTTGCTTTTTAATATGACTACTAAAAAATTAAAAATTACTATGTGGCTTGCATTATATTTCTACTGGACACTGCTGATATAGATGTGTGTATTAGCATCACATAGGGGAAGATAACTTAGAGGTAAATCACAGGCATCATTCTGACGTCTCTCAACTGAAAACAGATATGAGAGTAAAAGAACATTATAATAGTTAATATTTACCTAGCACCCTAAGCATTACGCTTATTTTAAGTGCATTATCTTATTTGTTCCTCCCAACAACCTTAGTAAATTCTACAGTCTTCTTTTACCAAAGAAAAAATTGAGGCCTAAAGTTAATCTGCCCATGGTCACAGTGAAATGTTGGCCTTGGGATTCCAACTCATGACTGACTCCAAATCTCAAGCTCTAAGTTGCCACATCATCAATTCCAGAACAATTTATACTCTGCAACTATTAAATTGTTAAATTTTTAAATAGTTATATTTAAACTAACAATTTATTACAATGGCTCATTGTCAGAGACAGTGATACGCCAGTGATGTCCTAATTCGATGAAGAAAAAATACAAATGTGTAAATTTGTATCTCTAGAATTATGATAAGCTACTGATGTTGGTGTATTTTTACCATGCTGGGCCTAAGAATTTCCAGGGCAACTTATTGTTCTTTATTATGTGCACTCCTAAAAACCCAAACCTGTCAAGTTAGATGGTACAATAGAGATGATCATGGGCACAACCCTAAACAACAGGGCCCTGTTTTATGAATATAACTAGATATATGACATGGATCTCCTTAAATTTTAAACACTCTCTTTCAAACTATGAAAGCACCCAAACCTTCTAAACTGTGATTTAAATGTTGTGGAGAGAATTGGATTAAATTAGAACCTTTTGTTGAAGAACCAAAAATTAAGCTTACCCAACTGGATAATTTAAAAATGGATTTTATACTCCTTGAAAATGCAACACTTTTGAGGAATAGGAAGAAAAAAAATGGCTTGATATTTTGATTGGAATCATAACATAGCAAAATCTCCTAGAAATATAAATTGAGATTAAAAAAATAAAGATGTTTTGCATTTATGTCTGTTGAGCTGGTTCTAATTTCAAATACAAACCTATCTTCCTTTCCTTTTTACCTTTAATTTCTACCACCTATTTGGACTAGACGGTAATCACAGAACCAGTGAACTTGTACAGTGCTGGCTATAACTACATCATTTTCAGAAACTTGCCCTAGTAAATTTTATCAAGAAGTTTGGCTCAAACTACATAAAAAACACTTTCCCAGCTTAAAACAAGGGTTGCCATCAATTTACACTATGGAAATGGAAAAACAAAAGGGAATTTAAAGAGAAGAATTCTGTTTGGGTATAAGACTAATTAGTAGAGACATTGTGAGACTGTTCATGTTGGACATGAATCCAAAGGGGTGTCTCTCTCAACTGACCCATTATTTTATGAATTTAACCCCAGGCCCTTCCCACTCCACCTTTTTTAAAACAGTGAGATGACTTGGATTTGATTATATTTATAAAAATAGCTTCTCTAAGACCCAAAGTTTCTGAGAAATGCTCATCTAAAGAGGACGTATCACAATTGTATAGGGTAGAGCTTATATGAGCTTGCCCTTAATTTTGGCTTCTTCAGGTTAACTTCTATGGCTCTTCCATGAAATTAAGACGTTATCCTTGGATTTGTTCCCTTGCTTAATACAATTCATAATAATTTGGAATAAAGGTTCAGACCTGGAAGGAGAGAGCCAGTTAGCCCTAAAAATGATTTGTCTACTCAGTGCCAAGGTGTCAAGAGAATGAAGCTGACAGACCCAGGCATAACAGATGGCCACCCAATACTTCTATCATTGAAGGCCACCAAACTGACTCTCTTTCCAAGAATATCATCCCTCCTCTAAAACTTCACTTGAAATTCTCAGTATTCCAACTGTCAATTGGATAGATAATCCTTATAGTTGTATTGTTGCTTCCCATTTGTACATTTGCATAAAAGTATGCTGCTTTACTAGGTGAATTTTTTAAAAAATATTGAGCACTTAAATATGTGCCAGATACTAGAAATATAGCAGTGGACAAAATGACAAAAATCTCAGCCCTACTGAAATTTACATTCTGGTGGGGAACATATTCAATAAACAAGACAAAATCAATAGTAAGTTAAATATTAGATGCTGAAGGGGAAAAAAAAAATGAAGCAGTCAAGGGGAATATGAACTATGGTGAGTGGGGTGGGAAAGACTGGAATTTTAGATAAAGTGGCCCAAAAAAAGGCTTCACATATAATCAGATAGGCAGTGTGTACCTGAAAGGGTACACAAAATCTAGTCCTTATTAGTGTCCGTTGGAGTGGGGAAAGGACAGGAGATTAGCATATTAACCAGCCCTGAAGTGGAGAGGGAACCAAGCGGGAAGGGGAGAAGCAAAGATAAAATACTGACCACTGAAGACAAATGTGGGCTCCACACTTTGCTAGGACTGACTGGTCCTTTGAGCGTGGCACAACACACTTTCTCTTTTTTAGCCAAAGAACCTGGCTCTGCTGCCAAAACCTTCGGGCAGGTCCTGGGACACCGGCAGACGCACCCCACCTCCCGCTCCCCACCCCTGCCCCCCTACCACCTCCTTACCCAGGAACAGAGCTAATGCCCAGCAGAGTCCAGCACCGGCCTGGGAAACTGGGAAAGCGAGTTGCTGGAAGAACACCCCGGGGCCCCTCCAGGCCGGCACACGGATGAAAGCCACCCCGACCCCACTCTGCAACCCCAGGGAGGCACATGCAAGCCCGCTGACACACCCCCGGGACGGCAGGCGCGGCGGGGAGAGGAGACGTGAATTCAACCGTTTAGAGCCCACACCCCAGAATTTCCCGACGCAGGGTCGGTCCCGCGCGGGGGAAGCGCCGTTCCCCTCGCCCGGAGCGGGGGCGCAGGGTGCGAGCGTGAGCCGGGAGGAGGGCGCTGCGGGCGGCGCGGGCATGGCTGCCGCGGGAGGAGGGCGGTTTCGTCGGGCATCCCCGGCGCCGGCCGGCCGCGTGCACACCACAGGGCTGATGCGAGCGGGCACCTCGAGGGGCCGGGACCGGACCGCGGACCCGGACAAAGTGCCCGAGCCCCGCCGGCCCCGACAGCGACGGGTTCCAGCGGTCGAACCCGCAGCTCCCGCACCGCCGCCCGCTCGGCCCGTTCCCGCCAGCGCGTCGGTCCCGGCGCGGAAGAAAGAAAGAGCGGCGGTGCGGCGCGCGGCCCCACTCACCATGATCCGCGGCGGCGGCGGCGCAGCGACCCCGGCGGCCGGCGCTGCGCTGTCCAGGGTAGCCAGCGTCCCTCTGCCCCGCGCTCCCGGCGCCCGCTCTACTTACCCCCACCCAACCCACGTCCAGCGCACGCACGCCGCCCACCCGCGCCTCCCCGCCCCCTCGGGCTCGCGCTACTCCAGCGCCGCGCAGGGAGCCTCAGGGCCGTTTCGGGCGCCCCCCGCTCTCCGCCCCCTCCCCGAGCCGGGGCCTCGCCCGCCGCGTCGCGAGGAGGGCTGAGGGGGAGGGGCGAGGCTGGCGAGGCGACCGCTCGCTGCGGCCTCGCGCGCCCCCTCGCGGGCGCCCGGCTCCTCCCGCGCGGCCGCAGCGCCCCCTGCCGGCCGAGCGGTGATATGCAGGCCCAGCCGGCGCCCGCCGCGCGATAAAGCTCCACTTCGCAGTTCCCACCCGCCACCGGCCTCTGTCCCGGTCCGGGGAGGCTACGATGACTGCGGGAGCAGTGCGGAGGACCGAGATGGGCATGGCCAGGGATTGGTCCTGCTGTTAGTTGTGCTCCGTGGCCTTAAAGCACACGTTAGAGGGGGAGTGGCTCTTGCTCACTTGGGTTTGCGGATGTTACTAATTTAAAAATAGGAGCCCTGGCCGGTTTGGCTCAGCGGTTAGAGCGTCGGACTGTGCTCCAGACAGACCCTGGTTCGGATCCCGCTAAGGGCACGTACCTCGGTTGCAGTTTGTCCCCGTCCCTGGTTGGGTCGTGCGGAGTGGCGACCACTTGATGTCTCTCTCTCTCTCTCTCTCTCTCTCTCTCTCTCTCTCTCTCTCTCTCTCCCTCCCACTCTGTCTGAATGAGAAATGGAAAAAGGTCCTCCGGTGAGGATTAAAAAAAATTGAATAGGAGAATCAGTCGGGTTCCTTTAGGGATGAGGTTGGCAGTGGATCCTCTGAGCAGGAGATGACATTTCTAACAGGACGCTACTTTCCGAGGACTTTATTCCAGGGGCAAATGCCACTAATGGTTATTTAGCATGGGATCTTAGATCCTGGGCTTTACTTTTTTGTTTGTTTGTTTGTTTGTTTGTTTTGTTTTGTATTGGTCGCCTAAGGTGAAAGATGTCAGGGGAAAGATAGGAGTGTTACATGACCTTTCCTCCTTTTTTAAAAAAAATATTTTATCTTTATTGATTTTAGAGAGAGGTAAAGGGAGAGGGAGAAATATAAACATCGATGAGAGAGAACATGGATTGGCCACCTCCTGCAGGACCCCACCAGGGATTAGGCCCACAACCTGGGCAGGTGCCCCCACCCAGAGGAACCTGCAACCTCTTGGTGCATGGGTCCACACTCAACCACTGAGCCTCACTGGCTGAGCAACTTTCTTTTTTAGCATTAAGAATGCGCACTTGGGCCCTGGCCACTTTGGCTCAGCGGTTAGAGCCTCGGCCTGCAGGCCAGAGAGACCCAGGTTCGGTTTCCGCTAGGGGCACGTGCCTTGGTTGCAGTTTGTCCCTGGCTCTGGTCGGGGTTGGGGTTGAGCAGGAGGCAGCCACTGGATGTGTTCCTTTCACGTGGATGTTTCTCTCTCTCTCTCTCTCTCTCTCTCTCCCTCCCCCCCTCTCTTCCTTTCTCTTCCTCCTACTCTGTCTAAACAGAAATGGAAAAATGTCCTCCGGTGAGGATAAAAACAAAAAAGAATGCACACTTGGCCCTGGCCAGTTTTGCTCAGCGGTTAGAGCGTCCTCCGACCGAAGAGACTCGGGTTTGGTTCCCACTGAGGGCACGTACCTCTGTTGCAGTTTGTCCTCGGAGGTGGTTGGGGTTGTGTGGGTGGCAGCCAGTCTGTGTGTCTCTCTCACATCGATGTTTCTCTCCCTTCCTCTCTCCGTCCCGCTCTATCTGAAGATAAATGCAAAAATGTCCTTGGGTGAGGATAAAAAAAAATGCATACTTGATCCATACTTGACTCAGTGGTTGAGTGTGGACCCATGCACCAGGAGGTCGCTGGTTGGATTCCCAGTGGGAGCACATACCCAGGTGTGGGCCTGATCCCCAGTGGGGGGCATATAGGAGGCGTCCAGTTGATGTTCTGTCTCCTGGATGTCTCTCTCTCTCTCCCCTCTCCCTTCCTCTCTCTCTAAAAATCAATAAAGAACAAATAAATTTTTTTTTTCCCTCACCTGAGGACATTTTTCGATATTTTGTTCAGATAGAGTGGGAGGGAGAGAGAGAGAGAGAGAAACATCGACGTGAAAGGGACACATCGAGTGGCTGCCACCCACACGACCCAACCAGGGCCGGGGACAAACTGCAACCGAGATACGTGCCCTTAGCGGGAACCGAACCCGGGTCTCTCCGGACCGCAGGCTGATGCTCTAACCACTGAGCAAAACCGGCCAGGGCAAGAACAAATAAATTTTTTTAAAAAGAATGAGTACTTGCTTGTTATGTGTCCTGTGTGGTGAACTGAAATGCATGCAAAGTAAACAATGTTTATTGACTACGGGAACATCACATCTGGATGTGCACAGAGGAATCTGCAACATAAACTGAGCATTCCACACTTGAGATGATGCAGATGTATTTGTAGTTTTGTAAAGTAGCAGAGTGAATAAACAGAGGTGCCAGGTCTAAGTCTTAATTGTCATATAATCACTTAATATTTAGAGTTTTCTATAGTTAGAGTGCTAAACAGATACATATGTATTTGTTTATAAGGGGTGGTTAACTTTAGACCATAAATAGGTAGGTATTTGTTAACCAATTCTCATAAAATCTCACTATCCCTGGGCTCAGGAGGCAGCTCTTCCACATACTGGCTGTGTGATATTGGATTAGTTACTTAACCTTTCTGTGCTTCAGTTTCTTGATCTATAAAATGGGAATAAAAATGGCACTTACGCCCTGACCGGTTTGGCTCAGCGGTTAGAGCGTCCGCCTGTGGTCCGGAGAGACCCGGGTTCGGTTCCCGCTAAGGGCATGTACCTTGGTTGCAGTTTGTCCCCGGCCCTGGTTGGTCGTGCGGGTGGCAGCCACTCGATGTGTCCCTTTCACATCGATGTTTCCCTCTCTCTCTCTTCCTCTCTCTCCCTCCCACTCTGTCTGTACGAAAAATGGAAAAATGTCCTCGGATGAGGATTAAAAAAAAAAAAAAAAAATTGCACTTACACAACATATTGTTGTTAGGATTAAATTAATGTGAATAAAACACTAGAAAAATGTCTAGTCAAAAGTACTAGTTATTGCCCTGGCCGGTTTGGCTCAGCGGTTAGAGCGTCGGCCTGCGGTCCAGAGAGACCCGGGTTCGGTTCCCACTAAGGGCACGTACCTCGGTTGCAGTTTGTCCCCGGCCCTGGTCGGTCGTGTGGGTGGCAGCCACTCGATGTGTTCCTTTCACGTCGATGTTTCTCTCTCTCTCTCTCTGTTCCTCTCTCTCCCTCCCACTCTACCTGAACAAAATATGGAAGAATGTCCTCGGGTGAGGATAAAAAAAAAAAAGTACTAGTTATTGATGTTATTGATCTGATGCCTGTAGGAATCAGAAAATGATATTCTATTTAATGCTGGAATATTTTTATCAAAAGTGTCCATATGGCCAAAACTAAGTATACAATTTGATACCAGTTGTATTCATTTATTCACTTTGTTCATTCAACAATATTTGAGTGCATCCTATGCCAGGCATGCGGTAAGACCTGGAGATACAATGATAAACGCACAAACATGGCCTCTGCCATTAGAATCTATGATGATCCAGACTGACAACCTCAGAGGAAAGGGGGGTGGAGGGGCAGGAAGAGATAAACCAAAGAACTTATGTACATAATGCATAACCAGTGGACACAGACAACAGTGTGGTGAAGGCAAGAGGGGGACGGGAGCGTGGAGGAGGGTGTCAATGGGTAAAAAAGGAAGACATCTGTAATATTTTCAACAATAAAGATAAATTTAAAAAGAATCTATGATGATCCATATTATGATATCTAGAGACTGGAAGGAAATTTACCCAAATATTAATCAAATATTAACTGTTTATTTTCTCAGATAGCAGTGTTATGGAATGATATTTTTCCTTTCAATATTTTCATTTTTCAGATTATTTTACATATTTTATACTTTTAAAGCCATAAAAATAGCTTCCACGTTCTTTGGATATTGAACTAGAAAAATAAGGGATCTGAATTTCACTGTATCATTAATCTGATGTAGTAAAATGAGGATTCTTAATCTAGTGATCTTTAGACATTATGTATAAATTGCACCCGAGGATTTAATCAACTGCAGACACCTGGGACTCAGCCAAGTGGACTCAGGTACAGGCCAGGAATACGAATTTTTAACAAGTATCATAAATGATGCTGATGCAGGCAGGTGGCCCATGAACAACATTTTGAAACACAAGTCTGTCATCCACTTAGGGAAAGCTTTAGTCTGTTTGTCTAACAAAATTAAGGGGTGGGGGGTATATGGTATGACAGCCTGCCTCTAAACATGCTGCTGTTTGCTTGTAGGAATTGTATCATTGATGTCATGTATACCTTGCAAACCATACCAGGTTAACATGTGGAGAGAACTCTTAAGCTTTGAATTATCCCTATACTTCCCGCTACCATTTAGCCTGATAATCATTATTTTACATTTATCTAAAAATACATATCAACCCACAGGGCCAGAAGGAAATCTCAAATGTCACCTATATCTTATCTATTTCTTAAAATATTATTTTATGTCTTTTCTTGTCCCTATAATAAAGAAAAAAGACAGCCAGGGGTTATCTTTTTCTACCAATATTTTATTAAATTGAAAAAGGAAGTGGTTCTATCTCTATAAACACAGAACTAGGATAGTACCTTAACATTCTAAACAGATGTAACATGAATTCCCACTTATTTAGCAATAAAAATATTTTAATATGCCATCGACATGATTTTATATTTTCTTTCTTATTTGTTCTCTTGTATGGATTACACAAAAGCTGGAATTTGCTTGTGTTTCTTAGCTGTGGGGCAAACCTGCATTGAGCATGTGTATCAGTTAAAGTGCCACAAGAACAGAATTGTAGCCTAATCACTTTCTCTTTTTGATGTTTGCATTTTATATTTTATAGGTGAAGAAAGTTTATCTCAGAGAAATTAGAAATGACCAACAACTAATAGTTCACAGGCCTAAAGCATAATCTCCTGACCCCTGGTCCAGTGTTCTCATTGTCACCACTGCCTCTCCAGCCCTCTAGACACCGACTCTGGGAGTCCCATTCTTTCCTTGGCCATATACTTTGCCTTTGTGTAAAGAAAGCTCTGGCCCTGGCCAGTTTGTCTCAGCAGTTAGAGTGTCAGCCCACGGACCAGAGAGTCCCGGGTTCGGTTCCCGCTAAGGGCACATACCTCAGTTGCAGTTTGTCCCTGGCCCCAGTTGGGGGTGTGTGGGTGGCAGCCAGTCAATGTGTCTCTCTCACATCAATGTTTCTCTCTCTCTCTCTCCCTCTTGCTCTGTCTGAAGATGAATGCAGAAATGTCCTCGGGTGAGGATTAAAAAAAAAAAAAAAAGAGCCCTGGCCGTTTTGACTCAGCGGTTAGAGCATTTGGCCTGCAGTCCAGAGAGACCCGGGTTCGGTTCCCACTAAGGGCATGTACCTCGGTTGCAGTTTGTCCCCGGCCCTGTTTGGGTCGTGAGGATGGCAACCACTCGATGTATCCCTTTTATGTCAATGTTTCTCTCTCTCTCTCTCTCTCTCTCTCTCTCTCCTGCTCTATCTGAACAAAAAATGGAAGAGTGTCCTCGGATGAGGATAAAAAAGAAAGAAAACTCTGTACCTATGAGTTTAGAAAGGAAAAATAATAAGATCCTGAAGAGTAAAGCCAGACAAGATCACACTGGCACAACTTAGGTTATCTTCAACAAATTTAGTGCCTCTTTTACTCAATATGATCAGGGCTAAGGATTTATGCCATATACATTTATGACATTTACGCCATATATGTATATGTTTTTCATTTGGTTGTAATGGAGTAACAAGTGGACAATCATTATCTTGAATTAATCAAGGTAAAAAGAGATTTATGTTCATTTACTTTTTTTTTTAGGGAGAGAGAGAGATAGAAATATAGATGTGAGAAACATTGATTGGCTGCCTCCTACATGCCCCCACTGGGGATCGGGCCCACAACATGGGCATGTGCCCTGACCTGAAATCGAACTGGCAACGTCTTGGTGTGTGGGTTGACACTCAACCACTGAGCCACACCGGCCAGGCCCATATGACTTTTTCTCTGTCTTTTTTAAATGCTCATTTTACAGATTTTATTTATGCAAAGCATTTGTTCATTTTACCACTTTGTCCTTCATGTGTGTTATTTTAGTTAAATTGCATTTATTTATTTCCTTTTAATATTCTTTTTTTAAAGATTTTTTAAATTTTATTTTTAGAGAAAGAGGAAGGGGGGAGAGAGAGAGAGAGAGAGAGAGAGAGAGAGAGAAACATCCAAGGCCGTCTGCCTCCTGCACGCCCCCTACCTGAGATCGAACCCGCAACCTAGGCATGTGCCCTGACCAGGAATCAAACCAGTGACCCTTTCGGTGGACAGGATGACGCCCAACCAGCTAAGCCACATTAGCCAGGGCTTCTGTTTAATATTCTTTTAAAAATCAGTTTATAAATGGCAAGTAGCACAGGCATAAGATGGGACAGCCTATTTCACACGGAGGGTGAGATGTCGTAGTCCCTCCAGACAACCGAGAGCATCTTTCCGTCCCACACCATGGAGCTGCTATGCTTTTCTCAGGTGTACCCTTAGAGAGTAACCCTAAGCAGTAGTCCCTAGCCTATTTTTTGTCTAAACCTACTCTGCACCTAACTTGAGGCCCAGAAATCAATTGACAAAAGTGAGAAATTGATGATTAAAACCCAACCATTTAGGTCTCAATGGGGGGATACAGTGCATGACTCCCCTTGCCCACTCCCCCTTGTAAATGTAAGTTGTGTGTCACGGGGAGAGGGGTGTGTAGCCACACATCGTTCTCTGCCAGAAATACTCATATCTGGAATCAGAATGATAGGACTAGAGACTAGGGCCTCATAATTAATAATTTTGAAGTTTATCATTTTCTGGCCTATGGTAGAACTTGTTCAGAAATAGCTGACCTATTAAAAATCATTTTTACAACATTATTGTAAATTATTGAGATGTTAACAATGTGAACGCAGGTGATGATTAAATTTGCATGAACCCATAAAATGTAATAGATTCCTCCCTGACTTTTTTGCATATTCTTTCCATCTTAATTCAGAAAAAAAAAAAGACATTCAATAATAAAACCATATATGTCAACCAAAATCTACATAATTTTTTTTTTATTCCACCAAAATGAAAGTAAGGGATTTTAATGTTTCAAGATGACAGGCTAATAAAAAACATAGCTAGAAGAGTATAGTTTTTATTAAAGATTAGCTGATACATTATTTATGTTTGTTTTAATTGATGTTCAGTGAACAACAATCCCCAAATAGTTAACATTTTATTTTACCAGAATATTGGTAAATGAGCCTCTGGAGGAGATAGAGATGAGGAACTTAAATGAGGTTCAGGGGTTTGAAAAGCCTTTTACTTAACACGGGTTTCAACCATGTGCATTGTTGCAACCCAAGCAACTTCTTCAACATCTGGGAAATAGACCAAAGGGATCCTAAAATTAATTCCAGAAGTCATAGTTTATAGCCTCAGTTTATAACCTAATCATTCGTTTAGCTCATCATTCTTTATATGTGGTGTTTGCAGGTAACTATTGGATATCTGGTATAAACCATGCTAAATGACTTAGAATAGTAGCTCATGTATCTTCACAACAGTCCTGTAACCCACCATACTGTACAGATGAGGAAACTGTATAAATGTTGTACTGTATAAATTTCCAAAAATGTTTAACATTACTATTGGTTGGTGCATCTTTTAAATCTCTACTTCCCCCCTCCATCTCTTTTAATTTTTTTTTTGGTTTGTTTTATTGCAATTTATCAGTTTGTACTATAGACTTTTCCACAGTCTAGATTTTGTTGATGGCATCCCCAGGGTACAGGTTAACGTGTGCTTCTGACCTCTGTGCTTTTGTAAATTTGTAACTAGTTCTAGAGGCTTGTTTGGATTCAGACTGGAATTTTTTGAGGGAAGAAAACTTTCATAGGTAGTAGTGTATGCTTCTATCAGGGGGCACATAATAGCTTATTGTCACTCTTTTGTGATGTTTAGGCATCATTTGGTGCTCAGTGCCTACATCCAATGATTTATCAGGGGTTGCAAAATGTGGTATTCTATTTCTATCATTTTTTTTTTTCATTTATTAGGTTATTTACTTCCAGAAACTTTCCCTTATATACTCTCTGGTTAACTTCAGCACAGTTTGGATAGGAAAGTCAGAATAAATTACAGTTTTACAATGAAGAGTTGGTTGAGTATAATGTAAAAATTTAGGGGGAGAGGTGACAATTTAGATATGAGATAAAAACAAGTGGAATTTGGAAATAATCAGGCTAGCTGCCAATATCAACAATGCCACATGAACTGTTGCTGCCCGATTTTTTTTTGTTTTGTTTTTTTAATTTTTTTCTTTATTGATTTTAGAGAGAGAGATAGAAACATCGATGAGAGAGAACATCGACTGTCCTCCTCCTGCATGTCCCCCATGGAGGATTTGGCCCACAACCTGGGTATGTGCCCTGACGGGGAATCAAACTGGCAACCTCTTAGTGCATGGGTCGATGCTCAACCCCTGAGCCACTATGTTCTATCTGAAAATAGAGCGACTTTCAAAGAAATTTTAAAATTTACATAAGCTCTGAAAAAAAAAAAATTAATGGAAGGCTTTATGTAATGTGATTGGTCCTTTTTAATGGGATGAGTCAGAATTCAGGAGGAGGATGAGTCGTGAAGAATTTTTTAAGTAAAATGTTATATGTTTCTCTCATTAAACTAGTTGGATAGAAAAATACATATGAAAATAATTTTGATATAGTTCTGTCACCATTCTATAACTGGTTCTTAAAGGTAATTTGTAATTATTTTGATTATACTAATACTTCAATTTACATGAGAATTTTACTTAAAATGTTAATTCCAACTGTCTTTATAGTTTCTGTCACATATTAGACATTCAGTTTACACTTAAAGCAGATCTACCTTTTTTATTTAATCTTGTGCCACGTAAGGTTTCTCTGACATTCTAGTGAAAATCTCATTAAATTCAATAGTCTTTGAAAGGTGTATTAACATTAGTAACACGGTAATATAGCCCCTGAACAAATGCTAATTTAATGGTATAATTTAATAAATATTATCATGAAAAAATATGATCATTCTGTTATCAGGGAAATTGGGGTATCCCTTTCCCCACTGGATGCTGGGGTGGAGGAATTACGATATTTCAAGAAAAAGAATTTTCTGAGACTTGAACGGGAGAATGAGAGATTTTTATTTGCGTGGAATTACATCTCTGTGTTTCTAAAGTCCCGCTGCAGTTGTAGAAAAAGTGCAGCTGGGGTTTCAGCTGCAAGGTCAGTGTCCAGAGTTTCCGTTCAATGTTGCAGCCAGTTCAGTTCAGCCTCAGGCTAGTTACAGTCCGTTAGTTCATTGTGTGTGGCGTCCACATGGCTGTGGGCCATGTGGGCAAAGCAGGGGAGCCAAGAGAGCGCACTCCCTACAACGAGAGTCCCAAGGGCAGCCAAGAGGAACCAAGAGAGTGAACTCCTTTGTTCATGGGATTAAATATCCCTAATTTCTCACCCTTGCAGTGGCCACACCCATTCTGGCCAATGCCCTGTTCCCAGGTGTGATGTTCCCACATAGCCCCAGCTTTACATGCATCTATCTTTTTTTTGCTGGACCCCTGAGGAGTATAAAGTTGTCACTTCCTGGCAAAGTGGACCAAATGACATGCCCATAATATTTGGCCTTCCCTTTGTTCCTTTCCTGTTATTATTAACTAGGTTAATTGCAACAGCATCCATTACTCCTGCAAGGCCTGCACTGTGCTGGCACTGAAGGGTTTACAGAAAAGTTGGGAGACATAGTTCCAGCTATTTTCTAGTAAGCACGATGGGGGGGGGGGGTGCTTACGAATTTGTGTTTCATAGATTCCAGCATTATCTCCACATTTCTGATAGGGGAGCTGAACATAGTATTAGCAGTGAAGAAACCTCACCATGGGGCCTGTTGAATTCTAACATTAGTTGCAATTAAGGGAAATAGGTAGGAATTCACTTCTGGGAAACGTTCATGTTAGAATATGAGATAAGGTTAGCTAGCAAGTGTGCAGCCAAGTAATATTTCTTATTACCAATGAAAGAAGTAAAATTTAGTTTGTTTGCATTTTTCTGTATTCTTTGTTTTTATTTTTATTTTTATCCTCACCCGAGGACATTTTTCCATTTTTTGTTCAGATAGAGTGGGAGGGAGAGAGAGGATGAGAGAGAGAAAGAGAAAGAGAGAGAGAGAGAAACATCGACGTGAAAGGGACACATCAAGTGGCTGGCACCCGCACGACCAACCAGGGCCGAGGACAAACTGCAACCGAGGTACGTGCCCTTAGCGGGAACCAAACCCAGGTCTCTCGGGACCGCAGGCTGATGCTCTAACCGCTGAGCCATGGCTGTATTCTTTGTTTTTAAAAAGATGCATACTTCAATGTATATGTGCTTATGCTGATCATCCTTTCTGTATTAAAACTGAATGATGTGTGGGGATGCTTTCAGTTGAATTTGTACTCACTTGCTCTTTTACGTTAAGTAAAGTCTGCAGCAGCAATAAAAGGCATTACACTGCCCTCATTGGGGATTAGCTCAGTTGGTTGGAGCATCATTCTGGTACATCAAGATTGTGGGTTTGATCCCCAGTTAGGGCACATACAAGAAGCAACCAATGAATGCATAAATAAGTGGAACAACAAGTCTCTCTCTCTCAAAAATCAATTTAAGGGGGAGTGGGAGTGGGAAGAAGGGGCTCAATGGGGGGGGGGAAGAGAGACATCTGTAATACTTTCAACAATAAAAAAATAAATATAGAAAATAAATCAATTTTTAAAAGGGTAATATACCAATAGCTAGAATTCTTGGTGCAACTATTTATATAATTTCTAGTGAACTGAAATCACTAACTTCTTGAGGACGATCTCTTTTAGCATGCAACTTTGGATTCACCCTGCTCCCCCAATCCTCCCCTGACCTCTGAACCGTCTCGCAAGTACTGCATAGCTTTGGATCTTGCTAAATGAATGTCTGCTGCTGACTATAATTTTATCCTCCAGACTAAGCTGTATTCAGTAGCCAAACTATCCCTTGACATTTTAGCCTGCTCTCTCAGTAGTACTCAGAGCATAAATATAAATGCAAAGGCCTGACAACCTTTGGAATTCCTTAAACAAACAGTTGAAAACAAACTGATGTCCTTTGGAACTGGGTGAGGGACATGTCAATAATCTTTACTCCACCTCAGGAAAAAGATAAAACAAATAGGAAAAAAACCCCAAACCATGTTTTAATAAGACTAGTTAAGATCCTTTATTCTCCCAGAAGATAAGCTGTAAACCAAAATTTAAAATATGAAATAATGGAGACCAAGAAAGAAGTACATAATTTCAGAGGCTTCTAAAGGCCCTCTAATAAAGTCTTCATGAAAAGGGTAATAACAGCTTTTGATTCTTAGGTACTTTCTGCAAATGAGGATTGCTGAGGAAATAAACTGTTAGCATTGAAACAAAGGAGAAACTCTGACTACGGCCAAGTTGTGGTGTGGTGGTGCTCAGACACATGTCCTTGTTAGGGTCATTAATAGATGTTCGTTTGCACTCTGTCTAGAACAGCGGTTCTCAACCTGTGGGTCGCGACCCTTTGGGGGTTGAACAACCCTTTCATAGGGGTTGCCTAAGACCATCAGAAAACACATTTCCAATGGTCTTAGGAACCTAGACACCACTCCTCTATCCATCTCCAGACGGGTCCGCCCACATGCAGATACACCCACATACAACATGAGGAACTGTATTAAAAGGGTCGCGACATTAGGAAGGTTGAGAACCACTGGTGTAGAAGTATTATCCAGAATTCACTCATACTGAGTATCTGTCAAAACTCAAATTGAGGGAGGAATTTTTTATGCAAATTTGTCATTTTTGTAGTCTTATTTGAACAGTCTAAATTCACCCCTGCATTAAGCCAAATCTTTAGAAAGCTGGGAACATGGATGAAATCAAATTGCCCCCCACTAAATTATTTGACTCAAAATAACTTTGCACAATATCATTATTTGATATTAAGAAATACTGTAACAGCCCTGGCTTGTGTGGCTCAGTTGGCTGAGCATTATTCTATACACGAAGAGGTCACCAGTTTGATTCTCAGTCAGGGAACATGTCTGGGTTGTAGGCTCAATCCCCGTTAGGGGTGTGCAGGAGGCAGCTGATCAATGCTTCACTCTCACATCAGTGTTTCTCTCTCCCTAAAAAAATCAATTCAAAAACTATTAAAATCAATAAAACATTTTAAAAATAATAATAAATAAAATTTAGAAAGATTTTGTTGTTGTTAATCTTCACCCAAGGATATTTTTTCCATTGATTTTTAGAGAGAGTGGAAAGGAGGGGGGGGGGGAGGAGAAACATTGGTGGAAGAGAGACACATTGATTGGTTGCCTCCAGCACTCACTGGGAATCAAACCTGCCACCCAGATACGAGCCCTTGACCTGGAATCAAACCAATGACCTTTCAGTGCAAGGGCTGATGCTCAACCAACTGAGCCACACTGAGCAGATCATGGTCTATCTTGGTGAACGTTCCACGTGTACTTGAGAAGAATGTGTGTTTTGCTAGTGTTGGGTAGAATGTTGGTTTCACCCAATGTCAGCTAAGTCAAGTTAGCTCATGGTATTAGGTCTTGTGTATACTTAGGTTGCTCGAATCTTTACTTAATCATAGTGTACCTTCAAATAATATTATACTGCTTTTCATATACTATAAGAATGCTATGACAGTCTACTTCCAATCCCCTGCTTCTATCTTTTGTGCAGTTGTTGGCACACATTTTTCATATATATATATATATATATATATCATAATTATACAATTTATTGCTAGTAATTTTTGCTTTAGATAATCAGTTATCTTCTAGAGTAATTAAAAACAAAATATATATATATATATTTTTAATCCTCACCTGAGGATATTTTTTTTTTCTATTTATCTTCAGATAGAGTGGGAGGAAGAAAGAGGGAGAGAAAGGGAGAAAGAGAAATATCAAAGTGAGAGGGACACATTGACTAGTTGCCTCCTGCACAACCCCAACCAGGGCCAGGGACTGAACCACAACCAAGGTACGTGCCCTTGGCCAGAATTGAACCTGAGACTCATTGGTCTGAGGGCCGACAATCTACCACTGAGCCAAACCTGCTAGGGCAAAAAAATATATCTGTTATGTTTTACTTTCAGTTGAACCATTCCAGAAGATCTTCACGTCTTTGTGTAGTTCCAGCTTTCTGTCAAGCATCATATTCCTCTGCCAGTAGAATTTACTTGACCTGTGTGTGTGTGTGTGTGTGTGTGTGTGTGTGTGTGGTATAGGTGTTCTGGTAATGCATTCTCTTAGTTTTCGTTTGTCTCATATTTATGTGAGATTTTAAATATTTTACCTGAAGTAGAGAAGTGTCTAACTATGTTGTTGGTGTCCTCCCCCGCCCCCCGTAAGTACATTAAGAAGTGAACTCTGTTTTCCCTCCCCTTACACCTGGGCTGATCTGTAACTCGGTGTGACCAATAAACATGGCTGAAGTAATCACATGCAGTTCTGAGTCTAGCCTATAAGAAGATCAGCAGGTTCTGCATTTGCTTGAGGAAACCAGAGACCTGGATGTATAGAAGCTCAAGCATGCTGCTGAAATATGAGACACGAGTTAAGAGAAAAGGGGCCTTATGGAGGAACACTGAACACCAGACATGTAAGTGAAGCCCTCTGGGACCTTCCATCCCAGCCCAGCTATCTGCTAAATTCAGGTGAGAGAGTAACCTCAGCTGATTCCACACAGAACAAAAGAACCTTATCCCTGCCCAGATTCCCAACCCCATCACACAGTGATAATAAAAGTCAGATGTTAATCCGTTCAAGAAAATATTATTACATTCTCATTAGATGTGAACCCCCTTGTGTCTTGCACCCAGGTAGAATCACTCCCCTTCCATTGATAGGCCACTGAGTAAGAGTGAAAAACTTAAAATTACATAGGGCTAGTCCTCCTACTTTCTGGTAATTCAGGATTATTAGTTCTTCACTAGTTGATTGTATGGACTAGTAATAATAATTTTTCTCTGTACAGTCAACTAACTGAATTTTTATAAAATAAAGTTCAAACCTCCTCTTCAGTTACATTCACCAAGACTTCAGATATTCAGGATCTACTAACATTTTTATTCAGCTGAAAAAAAAATCCTGCATGTTTTCTTTATTCAAATTGTGAAGTGCATTGTGGCAGAGAAGAGGAAAGATTGTTTCGTCCTTTGTTGAAACCGAGTCGCCACTCTGCGGCCACAAGCCTTGGCTGGCCCTGCTCACAGAGGGGGCAGTGGGAAGACTCTCCTGCCAGGGGGCATCAGGAGCCTGCCATCCAGCCTCAGAGAACACAAAACAGACTGCGGTAACGTGTTGGTGTGACTTCTCTGGAACCGTCAATGTTTTTGTTTACTTTCTCTAGCTTCCTCTCAAGGAAAGTTTGAAGAGAAGGCTATTCATGATCAACCCGAAGAAGCCTATCAGCCCACATGCCTCACTTCCATCCATCCGATAGACCGACAGACATGTCTTCCTCAGACGAGTAACTGGTAGGTAGAGGAATGATGAGAACGTTGACTTCCTAAAATACATACAAACGTACAAACCTGCTATCAGAAAGTCTTTATTGAAGATATGAAAAAAATCCAGTCTTTGTACTTCAGGTGGAATAAATAAGGTGTTTTGTTTTGTTTTGCTATTGAGCAACATTTATATTATTCGTGTCCATTTATTCCCCCAGTTTCTGGGAGTGTCGGCTTCAGACAGCCCAGTGTGCCTCTGGACTTGCCCTAAGCTACAGAGCCTTGCTGCCTGACTCAAAGCGACACCCCCTCTTTTGCCCAGTTTATATCCATATTCAGTTGACTGGTCTAGTGAGGATGGAAGGGCCCTCACTAGGTTCCCTTGACCTAATTCAGGACCACACAGAAGGGCCATCCTACCCCCAGAGTGCCCAGTAAGATGGAAGGGGTCCTCCTCCCCCTGCCTAGGCCTGCTTCCTTCCCGCCCTCACAGGTGTTGATTCCAAGAGCACCCCCAGGAAATTTTCTCCGTCTCAGAGACTGCTTCCCCAGGGGCAACTGACACGTGAATATATTCAGATAGCTAAATATTTATGAAAAACTCCAAAATATCAGATGAATGGGACTGCCATGCACCCATTACCCAGCTTCCGTATTTATCAACCAAAAGTCAGCTTTTGTTTTATCTAAACCTCTGCTTGCTTCCCCCAATCCCACACTTGCTTATTTTGAAGCAAGATCCAGATATTGTAAAGTTTAATCTGTGAATGTATCAGGATGTATCTCTAAAAAATAAAAACTCTTCTTTTTAAAAACCACAATTTCAATACAATTATCACATCTTAAAAAATTAATAGTAATTTCTTAATATCAACAAAGTCAGCGTTCAGTTAGTTTCAGTTAGGATCTATATCAGGTCCCCATTCATTGCAACTGATTGATATATCTTTTAATTCTCTTTTGGTCTATAGATTCTCTTTCTCTCAGAGCTTTTAAACAGTATACTTTTGGACTTTTATGATTACTGTGCTTGGAGTCAGGGAGCTTGTGGGAATGTACGTGATACTAACAATAGCTGCCTTTTGAAGCCTTTTATGAACCAGGCACTGTGGCAAGTGCTTTGCATATATTATTTCATTTAATCCTTAAAATTGCCCAACGAGTTAGATATTATCAGCACCATTTTATAAAGAGAAAGCTGAAGGTTAGGGAGATGAAGTAATTATGCCTGCAATAGAGCTGAGAAACAGAGCTGAGATTCAGAATCATGCTATTCTGATTCCAAAGTCCACATTCTTAACATGTAGGCTATACTGTCCAGGTAAATACATTAGGACAAATTAATGCCATCCTGAATGGGGGCTTTGTTATTATTGTTACTTTTATGGATGTTTGATATATTTCTTAGATTAACAAAGGAAATTGAATGCCATCATAATGTGCATGTTTTCCATCTGAATCAACAGATATGTATTGAGCATCTTCCGTGTACACAGAACTGGATAGGAGCTGGGCAAAATCAGCAGAAAAATTATATTTGATCACTGTTCCCAAATGCTCACAATCCAGAGGTTAGGGTGAAGAGAGACAGACAGATACACAAGCAGATGCAATGACAAGAAGACTGTGGTGAGTGCTATCATAGAGCTACCGATCAATAAGGATGCAAAACAGAGAGATAAAAATAATTCTCATTTGGGGGGATTAGAAAAAGCTTTTGGAAAACATGGGAGCTGCAAGTCCCTTGAATGATAAGTAGGATGTTAGCAAACAAAGTTTATGTGGATGGGGAGTAAAGATGATGCATATTAAAATGTAATACCACATTCAAATGAGGTTCACTTGGGGCTTCTGTTTCCCCCGGTTGATTTTGTGGAAATGCACAAAGTATTCTTTGCAGCTTTCTCCACATCTCAGTAACTTGCACCGTAGGCAGAGGGGGCTAACCCCTCACACACCTCCACCACCTTTCCAGCAGGATCCAGTTGGGATGTCATATTGACCATCCATAACTGCCAATCATCTCTTTGCTGGTCCCTTTAAAAAGCCTGGGATTGTCTTTGGATTATTAGTGGTCACGGTCGCTATGACCTCCGCTGCCATTTATCTCACCAGCCTGCTTCTGACCTAAAGCTTTCTTCAGCTTTGTTGAGGTCAGGCAGCTTGCCAGCTGCACCTTGGCAGGGGAGCCTCGGTTCCCAAGATAACTAGTTTGTACCTCTCCGATTACAACCTGATTACAACCCTGGATTGTTCTTGGTGAGCGGCGAGGGCTATCAGTGCAAGAGGAGGTCAAACCCTACGCGCTTAGTGGGAGATCCAGCTGAGATTTCTTTTAGTTCTGTTACATTTAGAAAAGAAACTCTTCTGTCCAGTATAGTACTTAATAGGACTACTCCATTGTACATCTTTTTTTAGAGACACCCATTTCTCTGGCCTTATGAGATTAAGCAGAAAGGGAATGCTGAGCGGCAAATTTTTCATTTTGATTTTGTCACCCATCAGCAGCAAAAGCTTAACCTCTGGCTGCCTGACCCCTTTCCCCAAGACCAATAGTTCCTTTCCCATCTCCTCACACATACAGCAGTCATTGTGTCCTCAGAAAAGACAAATAGGCTTTAACATTAATCAAAGCAAAACCTAAAGAGAGAAGTTCATCTACTACCTTCCCCTCTCCTCCAAACCACATATAACAATGAATGTGAAAGCCAAAAGCAAAATATTTTAACTATCCATGAAGCAGCTCTTACAACTAAGACCCTTATTTGGAAGATATAATGATAACTTCAAAATCAACATTTCTATATTAATTGCAATGACTTTTATTATTATTACATTTCTGTGTTTTGTCCAAGATCCACCATATTATTTTATTTCCAGAACTCAACAAGTTAGGTGAGGCTAAGTGATTTGCTTTGGTTAAGAAAATGTGAGCAGAGGTGATGGATGCCACCCCCAGAGAAGCTCTGAGTGCCAACGTGTGATGCCCCATCTTCTCTTTACCTCTGCCATGGTGACTGGTGGCTGGTGACTCTCAAGGCTCCTCTGTCAACCTCATGCCTCAATAATAATAACACTGGGCTGAGCCCCCAGCCAACTGTATGGTGGACATGAAGCATGAGCTAGAAAGCAACTTTTGCTGTTTAAGTTACTGAAACTGAGGCAGTTATCACAGTATTACCTTGACTTGCTTGACTGATACACAGAGTTTCTTAAAAGCTTCTGAGGATCAAACAAATGAGAGTCCAGATAACATTTTATATTTAAAATAACCTTTTATACCCCAAAAAGTTTTGGCTTGATGAGAGTGATAAAATACCCACCCTCTGCAGATTTGAGGACTAATGATAATTTCGCCAAACTTTCTTAAAAGTCTCATTTTCCAATCTCCTGGTAACTGACATAATATATATTATATATGATATATGTAATACATCATCCTACAACAAGTTTGTTTTCACCCCCAGCCTACCCCGAGAATATTAACTAAAAGTTTTACAAAGTGACAGGGCAACATGGAGGAAATGCCCTTATATTTAAGATTTAATATTTAAAATTTCACATTTAAAAAATTTTGGTTCTAAGACCTCCGATGCCGTATTATACAAGACTATTCCTTTTTAGATACATCTGCTATAAGAACCTGACTCTGAAAACTGAATAAGCAAATCTATTAGTTAACTAAACAAACTTTCACTGGGCTTCACTGTGCCAAATTTATATTTTAGCACCCTCTGCTGGAGAAATGTGCCCCTTTGATAAATATAGATGATTCCTACTAATGTGATTTTTTGACTTGTGCTTTTCAAATATAGACTCTGAAGAGTGTTTTATTTATAATCTGTACTAAAAGAAGTTTTCTCCTTTAAGCAAATGCCCTTCTGATAAACTATTCATCTATAAATGGTATTTGTCTCCTGCAGATCCTGTAGAAGAAATGCTGATGCACACGCATTTGAGTATGTATAATTTACACATGCAAAATGTAAAAAAGTACTAAGTGAAAATTAGAAATTTGTAAGACCATGCCTCGCTCCCTCACAATCCCCCACGCTCACACATGCCTGGGCTTATCAGTGTCCAATCTCTCTACAGTGTCTTCAGAGCCATGTGCCAAATCTCAGTCCAAATGATGTCACTCATTCAACAAACTATGAGACAGGCACAGTGCTAAGGGTAGTAATTCCATTTTGCGTTAAAAGGATGTTAAAAATCTGTCTTCACAGAACTTACAGTCTTAGTGAGCAGCAGACTTTGACCAAATGAAGAGAGTAGTAAGTGTTTGAACTATGAGATGTGCTTGGAAAAGATACAGTTCTCTGTGAATATGTAACAGAGGCACCTAACTTAGGTTGACTAAGTCAGAAAGCAGTAATTGAGCTGAGATGCTGAAGTCGATGGACAGGTGCTAAGCAGATGACGAGCAGGGTGGGTGGGAGGAGGAAGAACATTCTAGGCACAGAACGCAACAAGTTGAGAGGAAGCACAGGTGGTTCCAGGAATAAAAGACAGCAAGGCCAGACCAAAGGGCTTTGGGAGTCACGGGAGGGATTTTGCTCTTGTTCTTAGGAATGATGGGAGATGATGAAAGGACTGGGGGGGGGGGGGGGGGCGTGGATGCCATCAGCTCTGTGTTTCCAAACACAATTACTCTTCTGGGTTTTGGAGAAGAAATACTGATAGGATATAACAAGCTCTATATAGACTCTAGACTCTAGAATTAGACTCTAGAATTCAACCTAGTGCCAGAGTATGACGTTGAGTTCTCTATAACTAGGCGCTTTCTATTTTTTCAATTTCACCCTTCCATAAGTTTCGTCTATGGATGTTCCCTGAGAACATCCATCATGCTCACTTGAAATACCCTTTCTTTTTCTCCCTTCTTCATTTTCCACCTATGAAAATGCCATTCATTCTTAGAAGACCAATGCAAAACCACCTTCTTTGGGATCATTTCTCTGAATCTCTCAAAATGAATTCTGCTTCTGCTTCCTCTACCCTTTCTTAACATAGAATCTGCATTTCTACACAACACATTTTATCTTTCCCTCGTGAGATTGTAAAAAACACAAGGACAACATCCTCTTCATCCCCATATTTCTTAGGTCATTGCTTAAAACTAAATAAGTGCATTTTAAAATAAAATTTCACTATACATTTTATTATTCCCCCTAATAAATTTCATTAAATCTATCATAGACACAAACTAATAAGGATATATCCGCACACATAAATTCATTTAGATGGGCACTCCCAAGAGCAGAATGGGCAAAAGGTTAATGTTTTGCTTGGGTCGAGAGAGAGCACAGAAGAAAGTAGAGAGAGAGGAAGGGGAGACCGGAAGGAGGAGGGCGGTGAGTTAGAGCAGGTGGGCACGCAGGTGAGAGGCTGAGCAGTAAGTGAGGTGACCAGAGAATGAGGACATAAATAACCATGCTTATCTACAAAGCTAAAGTCTTGCTTCACAAAACTTATGTCTTTCTCATACATTTATATTGAGTTGGAAAAATAGATTTGTACTAGTCTCAAAGAAACTATTATATATACATACATATACATAGGTATAGACACACACACACACACACACACACACACAATTTTTACTAACTATTGTCCCTTGCCATTTTCTAGTTTGGGAAAGGCTCTATTAAATCTAAGTTGATGAATGTTGTCCCCCTTTCCAACACACACCTATAAGTCCTGACTTGTCGAGAGGCTAAGGATGAGAGCAATGCATAAGTATCAGCTGTGGATCTTGCAGATCCAGACTGAGCAGACTTGGGGCAGAGCCTAAGATTCTCTTCAGGTGATGCTGATTCTGCTGGTCTGTGTACTGCATTTTGAATAGCAAGAGACTGATGATTTCCAGTAGTACTTTTCCATTCTTTGACAATTTTTTATTGTTGGAAAAACTCTACTTTTGGAGGTATTCACCCAAATCACTTACAGTTTAATCTATATAGTTTTAGATGAAAACAAAATAAGACATTGCGAGGTAAAGGATTCAAAAGTTAAGTAGCAATCTTAAATATAATCCAGAGTTATTCTTGAGGCAACAGAAGTTATCAAAGTAAGTTGTAAGTGCAAGCTTGAATTTTTTTTTTTTTTTTTTTTATCTTCGCCCAAGGACATTTTTGCATTTATCTTCAGATAGAGCAGGAGGGAGAGAGGGAGAAAGAGAGAGAGAAAAACATCTACGTGAGAGAGACACATCAACTGGTTGCCACCCACACCACCCCAACCGGGGTTGGGGACAAACCGCAACCAATGTATGTGTCCTTAGCGGGAACCAAACCCAGGTCTCTCTGGTCCGTAGGCCGATGCTCTAACCTCTGAGCCAAACCGGCCAGGGATAGGCTTGAATTTTTAAGGATGCACTTAAGATCAGATGTACAGTCATTGTTGAATGCAAGTTAGGTCCTAGTCTCACAGGGATACAGACTAGATCAGCATATATAAAAGTTTTTTTGTTTGCAATCTACAGTAAGGAATATATTTTATGTTGTGATCTTGTACAAAAATAAAAGTTTCATAAATAAGACAATATCTTACTCTATGAAATGTACTCTGATATTTTTTATTCTACTATAATCCATTAAAAAATGCTTCTCACAACTCGTGAATGCATGGTGGGTTGAAGTTTGAAAAATCTGAACTAGAAGACCCTTTCAGCTTTCTTTCTTTTTGTGTTTGATCACTGTTCATCAACAGAAAGTCATCAGACTATGTTGCATTGTCTTATGGTGTGAGATGGAACGCTGGGAGGTGGGCTTCCAGGGTAGAGGGATGGAAGAAAAGACCTGCTGTGCCTTCCGGAGCAGTAGTTTGATTTTCACCCAATTTACAACATAAGGATGTGTTTGATTCTTGGGATTTTATGGAGACAAACTCGAGTATCCCCCCCCCCCCTCCCGCTCCCCATGATAACCAGGTACTTTAGCAGGCACAATAGGAGAATAATTTTTTTTTAATTTATTTTATTTTATTTTATTTTATTTTTGTTACTGATGTTTCTCCTTTTTTACCCCATTGACACCCTCCTCCTCACCCCCTCGACCCCATCCCCGGCTTTGTTGTTCATGTCCATTGATTATGCGTTCATGCATATAAGTTCTGTGGTTTATCTCTTCCTTCCCCCACAACCCCCTCTTCTGAGGGTTTTCAGTCTGTACCCTACTTCCACGTCTCTGGGTCTACCCTATTCCTCAAACTGTTATGTTCATTATATTCCACATATAAGTGAGATCATGTGGTATTTGTCTTTTTCTGCTTGGCTTGTTTCGCTTAGGATAATACTTTCCAGGTCCCTCCATGTCGTCTCAAAGGATAAGAGATCTTTCTTTCTTACCGCTGCATAGTACTCCATTGTGTATATGTACCACAGCTTTTTGATCCATTCGTCTACTGGTGGACACTTGGGCTGTTTCCAGATCTTAGCTATTGTAAATAGTGCTGCTATGAACATGGGGGTACATATATTCTTCCTGATTGGTGTTTCAGGCTTCTTAGGGTATATTCCTAGAAGTGGGATCACTGGGTCAAATGGAACTTCCATTTTTAATTTTTTGAGGTAACACCATATTGTTTTCCTTAGTGGCTGCACCAGTCTGCATTCCCATCAGCAGTGTACTAGAGTCCCCTTTTCTCCACACCCTCGCCAACACTTGTTGTTTGATGATTTGTTGATGGCGGTCATTCTGACAGGTGTGAGGTGATACCTCATTGTTGTTTTAATTTGCATCTCTCTGTTGATTAGTGATATTGAGCATTTCTTCATATGTCTCGTGGCCATTTGTATGTCCTGTTTGGAGAGGTGTCTCTTCAGCTCCTCTGCCCATTTTTTAATTGGGTTCTTTGTCTTCCTTTTGTTGATTTGTATGAGTACTCTATATGTATTGGAAATTAACCCCTTATCTGATATATCATTGACAATGATGCTCTCTCATACAGTGGGTTGCCTTTCCATTTTGATGGTTGTTTCAATAGAATGATTAAGTGACGGTCCCAGGGCAGACTCTCTGGGTTTGCATCTTGGCTCTCCCATTTATTAGCTAGTAAATTTGGTCTAGTCACTTAACCTCTTCTGAGTCAGCTTCCTTATCTTTAAGATGGAAGTAATAGCCCTGGCTGGGGTGGCTCAGTTGGTTGGGCATCTACCCATGCACCAAAAGGTCACCAGTTTAATTCCTGGTAAAGACACATGCCTGGGTTGCGGGTTTGATCACAGTTGGGGTGCATGTGGGAGGCAACCGATTGATGTATCTCTCTCACAAAGATGTCTTTCTCTCTCCCCCCCCTCCTTTCATCTCCTTCTAAATCAATAAAAACATTATTTTTAAAAACTGCTAAAATGGGAATAATAATAGTTTCTACCTAATAGAATTGAGAGAAGAATTAAATGAGCTAACACAGTAGACAAGTCATACTACAGGAATGTTATTAGCTACTGTTAGCCAGACTTTAAGTTACAACTTAGAGTTTGAGCTTAACTTTACATTTTTCTGATAAAGAAAAAAGTACTCTATTGATAAGTACTTTCTAAGCAGTGGCTTGAAAATAGTGGCTTGAGCTGCAATATTAAATCTAATTAAAATGTTTTTGGTAATCCCCAAATGCAATTTTTCCCCAATCCTGATTTAAATGGGTAGGAAATAACTTAGTTATTTAAATGATTAACTTCCTAAAACCATACTGGGGGAAAAAGAAATTAAAATTTTTGTACTAGAAAATAATGACCCAGTAAAATATTACATCTCCCTAGAAATGTAAGAGGATTTTACTGTTCAAATTGAGGAAAGCAGATTCCATTCTGTATGTCACCAAAGAAAACATGACATGGTTTAGTAATTTTTTCTTTAACCTTAGTGCCCCCACCCCACCCCCGCTCTATTGTTAACTAATTTTTTTTGTTAGGCAGAGTGGTTATGGTACTTTAGAAATAAGATAGGTTGAGCTACTAAAGGAAATAAATATGATATCTGTTACAGACGAAATATTTGCCACCCCCCAAATTCATATGTTGAAATTCTAACCCTCAATATGATTGTATTAGGAGGTGGGGCCTTTGGAAGTAATTAGGTCATGAAGGTGGAGCCCCCTCATCGATGAGGTTAGTGCCCCTGTGAAAGGAACACGGAAGAGCTCGCTTTCATTTTCTGCCATGTGAGGACACAGTGAGCAGATGTCTATGAACCAGGAAGTGTTTCTCAGCAGACAAGGAATCTGCTGGTGCCTTGACCTTGGACTTCCAGCCTTCAGCACTGTGAGAAATAAACGTCTGTTGTTTAAGCCACACAGTCTGAACAGACAAAGACAAATCCACTATAAATGTTCAACCTAGTAAGTTGTGACAATAATAATATAGCTATCTCTTAAAGTTCTAAATTGTTTGGCTTTTCCTTAAAAAAAAAAACTAACAATTTAACCTAGATAGCTATAATAAAAACTTTTATACTTATGGTCTAAAACTAAATATTCTACCTGTCATGGCAATGGTTAGACCAAGAAAGGAAATGAGTATCAGCCAGACATGCTTTCTTGCTCACGCCAGTTGTTGCTTTCTTTGTAGATAAAAATCTATTACTGTAGTTAGCTGTTTAAGTTGCCATAAGAAAAATGGTGTATTCGGTGCCTAACTGTAACTTAACCAAACCACTTTCAAGACTTAAACCATATTTTTGTGGATTTCCATAAGTTAAGAATGAGAGTAGAGGAATAGTAGTGTACTTGAAATAAAAATATTTCTGTAAATAAGCTCTAAAAGGAAAATTTGAACTCTTTCTTCTCCCTGGTTTCTCACTCCTGCTAGTCACAAAGCTCATCTTTCTTAGTGATATCGTCTCTTTTTTTAATATTTTTTCTTTATTGATTTTAGAGAGAGGAAAGGAGAGAGAGAAACATCAATGAGAGAGAACATTGACTGGCCACCTCCCGCATGCCCCACACTGGGGATCGGGCCCACAACCTGGGCATGTGCCCTGACTGGGAATCGAACTGGAACTGGTGACCTCTTGGTGCATGGGCCAATGCTCAACCACTGAGCCACACCGGCTGGGCCTTAGTGATATCTCCTAAACTCATCTTCTCCTTTCCATTCCTCTGCCCTCCCTATGCCCTTGCCTAGGACACCACTAACCTGCATCTGCACCCCTGTGGTCTCCTTTGATCCCCTAGAGACTGTAGGTGAAGTACATTTTCTCCTCTACCCTCTTAGGTCTTTAGCTGGGCCTAAGAATTAAACTGACATAAGACAGTTTCACAGGTGAAAAGCATACACATTTTATTTAGTAGTTTTTATATGTACATGGAGCCTTCACAGGAAAAATGAAAACCTGAAAAAGCAATTAGGGTCCAAGTTTATATTCTAGGTTGGACAAGGGCAGTTGATCATGGAGACATGGCTAGGAAGATAAGGGTTAGCTAAAGAAGGCTGGTTTGTACAGATCTCTCTCAGCCTCAGGCCCCCATCTGTGGTGATAAGAATGTCTTCCTTCCTCCTGGCACAGGGAAGGCACCTGTCACATAGGAATTCTACCTCCTGCTCTCAGGAAGAAAAGCAGGTCAGAGGTGCCCTTCCTGCATATGCTATTCTTCAAGTGCCTTTTACTCAAAATATCAATGTGCCTAAGTGGCATATTTTGAAGTGACATGCTCAGAACCCCTATAAGACCTAAGGTCTTTCCAACATATCCTCAACTCCACTGCCAGGCTTAAGATTTATCTACATTAATTCCAAAATGTCTTTTTAGTTTCTTTTTAGGCCTAATCTTTTTTTTTATCCTCACCCAAGAAGATATATATATATATATATATATTTTTTTTTTCTTTTTAGAGAGAGAGGAAAGGTGTGTGTGTGTGAGAGAGAGAGAGAGGTGAGAGAGAAACATCAATTGGTTGCCTCCTAT
The DNA here is from genome assembly GCF_014108415.1 of Molossus molossus. Taxonomy (NCBI): domain Eukaryota; kingdom Metazoa; phylum Chordata; class Mammalia; order Chiroptera; family Molossidae; genus Molossus; species Molossus molossus. The sequence goes on along the minus strand of NW_023425347.1, from coordinate 29,604,665 downwards.
TTGCGCCCAACCAGGGATCTAACCCACAAGCTAGGGATGTGACCTGACCAGGCATGGAACCCACAACCTTTTGGTACACAGAATGGTGCTCCAACTAACTGAGGCAGCCGGCCAGGGCTAGGCCTAATCTTTTAAAAACTATGTTGATCTTGTCCTCTTCTTATACTTCATTATTCCTTTAGCTTTAACTTTCCAAAATGTGCAGATGGCTACTTGAGTCCTGACTGCTCTCTTAAACAACCTCCAACAACCACTAAGATTTTTCTACTAAATATCTTTATCCAGCTGTCCCCCCATCATGATCCAAATTTAGCATAGCAAATGTTACCTATTCCCCAAATCAAAGATTTCTGTTCAGCATGATGACTTTCAATCAGCCAATTGGGTTAACAATCTGGAAGTTTGTTTGGCTCTTTCCATGTCCTCAGGGTACAGGCAACTCATGGTCCTGTCTTCACAGTGTAGCTCCCTTGCTCTTTCTTTGCCACACCCTTGTGTCTTTTTGCCCAGATGAATAGAATGTGCAATATTATACACTGAGAATGTTGACTTTAACAGAGAAATAGTCATGCCCTGGCCAGTTTGGCTCAGCAGTTAGAGCGTTGGCCTGCGGACCAGAGAGTCCTGGGTTCGGTTCCAGCTAAGGGCACGTACCTCGGTTGCAGTTCATCCCTGGCCCCAGTTGTGTCTCTCCCACATCGATGTTTCTCTCTCTCTCTCTTCCTCCCTCTCTCCCTCCTGCTCTATCTGAAGATAAATGCAAAAATGTCCTTAGGTGAGGATAAAAAAAAAATAAACAAAAAAAAACCCCAGAGAAATAGTCAGATATTTATCCAGAAAATGGGTTTATTTGAGAACAACAACGAATTGCAAATCAGGATACGTAGTCTAATGGTGAACCTCTCAAAAGTCCAGAGAAACAAAGGAGAGAAATTGTTCTTTTATGGACTTGAGGGGGAGGTGGGGCTGTTGTAAACAAAGAGTCCATTGGAGCTTGGCCGGTGTGGCTCCATGATTGAGCATCGACCCATGCACCAAGAGGTCGCCGGTTTAATTCCCGATCAGGGCACATGCCCAGGTTGTGGGCCCAATTCCCAGTGGGGGCATGCAGGAGGCGGCCAGTTGATGTTCTCTCTCATTGATGTTTCTATCTCTCTTTCTCCTTTCCTCTCTCTTTAGAAATCAATAAAGAAAAAAATATTTTTTAAAAAAGAGTCCATTGGAGGAAACAAAATTTGACGTATAGTGACTTTCATTGGCTGAGTTAGGGCAGTCTCCCATTGGCTAAGCTGTTACTGGGTGAGGAGGAATCTTTTCTTCTTCCTGCTGAGGTCCTAAAGTAGTATCACTTGTCAGGGATACAAGGTACATCTTTTCTTGTTGGGGTCAGTAGTGTGTGTTGCGTGACACTTGCATAAGAGTTTTCTTTTCTCACCTCCTGACTCCATTTTAAATGAGGTTTCTGTTTATTAATGTTCATATAAACATAAAAAGGAAATATGAGGAAAATGTATTTTTTATTTTAATAAAAAGGTAAGAGAATAGCTTGCCTAATATTTACTATAAGGGTTGACACTAGGGCTCTCAGTTGGCCATATGCTACATGGTCATATGTGAAATGGAATAATAGGAAGTATCCTGAGGGCATAGCAGGAGTTCCACTTTCAGTATGTCACTATGCATTGCTGTATCCTTGCTTTGAGTTGTTTTCGATAGGCTTAATTTTGTAAAAGCAAGACCTTAGAGTAGTAAGTCATTACTAGACTGCCCAGGGAAACCTTTTGTACCACACAGGAGTTTTCTGGTTTTCTCTTGGTGAATATGTACAGACAAATTACACATTGTTTTTTCCTAAATGATGGTGTTGCAGGTTGGGTTTCTGAGAAGGAATTTCTGAGACATCGCCTGCAGGATGATTATGAAGGCATGCCCTTGTTTCAACTTGAAGGAGAAGAAGTAAGCAGGACCGAGAAGAGGGAAAAGGCAAGCTCATTGCAGGCCAAAGACTCCTTGGGTGACCCCACGTGAGCCCTGGAGCTAGAATGGCCCTTCAAAGTTGTCCTTAGGCAGAGAAGGCCAGATCGTTAATTTTTTGCATGGATTGATCCCTGGATGTTGGCCACCACAGGAAAGGGGTGTGGATGAGGCAATCCCTGAAACACCACCAGCAGTCCCTACAGCTAGAGCCACACTCTGGCATCCAGGGGAACTCATAAAGATGGTGGGTCACAGTGTCCATCCCAGAAGAGAACTGTACCACGTTTGCTGGCCCTTTCTTCAGTAAAATGACAGAGTGGTTCTCTAGAGCATACTACATGGCAGACAGTCCTGGGGGGGGGGGGGGGGACACACATTTAATCTGTTTCCTCAAGATAAAGAGGATGTCTTAACAATAAATGAGAAAGTAGTTGCTTTTGGAAGAAATGAAACCTATTGAGAGAATATTTTGAAAACACTTCCACTATTATATGACTTCATTTTCAAAAAACTGCATACTGTGTTGTCTATCTGGACACAAAATTGAAACCAGAATTTTTTCACTTGTTTAAAATTTTTCTAAACAAAGACTTCCATAAATTTTTAAGAAATTTATTGATTTTATTTGGGGAGTTTTTGTTTGTTTGTTTTGTAAATTTATTGGTTTGAGAGAGAGAGAGAAACATCGATTTGTTGTTCCACTTATTTATGCATTCGTTGGTTGCTTCTTGTATGTGTCCTGACCCAGGATCCAACGGGATCCAACCCGCAACCTTGGTGTATCCAGATGATGCTCTAACCAACTGAGATACCCGGCCAGGGCTCCCATGGATTTTTAACCTATTTATAAAAATAATAAAAATGCAACATCTTCCAATTAGTGTTTGAGAAGAATTAACACAGGAGAGATGGAAATTTACTAGCTGAATATCAACAAATATCTTTGTATAGTAAGTGGTTTGGGATTGAAAAAACTTGTATCACAATTTATAAAGTCGGTCAGGAACGCCCTGCTTTTGTGAATAAAGGGAAAAGCGGAAACACCATTGTGTGTTTTGCAGCAGGTCCGGCAGAGGCGCGCACCGCGCAGCCAGACGGCTTGTCCGAGGTTCCTTCCCTGGAACTATTAGCGTTTCAGCCTCAAGCCGCCAGAGCTGCGGACTGTTGTCTGGGACCATCTCAGCTCTGTCTCCTTTTATTCTGTGCGTCTGTTAGAGCAGAACAGGTAAGGTATCAAAATAAGGCATCAGAAAAGCCTGAGAGCTGGCAAAGGTGTTATGCTGAGTGTAAAATGGGCGCAATTAAAGGTATTTGGTATGATTTGGTAGGTTACTTTTGGGGTCTGGAAACACTCAGAATTTTTTCTTTATACTAAATGAATGGTAATTGCTTCTTCGTTTTTTGCTTTTGAAAGATTTCATAGGAACATTCTAGTTTCAGATAGTGGGGGAAACCTGGCATTAGTGACATTAGTGACTGGTGATATACAAAGAGAAGGCAGTGGCAACCAGGGACGACAGCCAGTGAAGAGCAGGCACAGACTGGATGTATGCTGCCAAAGACCAAGGCGTGCCTGGGGCTACCAGAAACTACAAGGGCCAAGGGCAGATCCTCCCCAGAGGCTTTAGAGAGGTCATGGTCCTGCCATCACTTTGACTTTGTACCTCCAGTTCCCAGAACTGAGAGAGAATACAGCTCTGTCATTTTAAGTTATCCAGTGTGTGGCACTTTGTTACGCTGGCAAACTGAACATGGATATTAAAACTGTTGTGTATCATTAAAAATAAAAACTTGCCCTGGCCATTTTGGCTCAGCGGTTAGAGTGTCGCCCCTGGACAATAGCGTCTCAGGTTTGATTCCCAATCAAGGGCAGGTACCTGGGTTGCAGGTTTGATCCACAGCCCCAGCTGGTGTCCTGCACGAGGCAACCAATCAATGTGTCTCTCTCACACTGATGTTTCTCTCTCTCTCCCCCACCCTCCCTTACATTCCATCTAAAAATCAATGGAAAAATATCCTTGAGTGAGGATTAACAATAATAATAATAAATAATTTTTAAAAACCCAAAAAATAAAAACTTAAATATTTTATTTCATTTCTAGCTCTTTCTCGTAAGCAAAAAAAAAAAAACAAAACAAAACATGTATTAAAGTGTGTGTTCAAAAAATTATATTAACAGGAATGGCAAGCAATAAAAAATTGTTTGCATTTGTGGTGAAAATTACTCTTGAAAGGTTATTTGTAGAAAGGTTATTTGAGGCCTAGCATGTTGAGCTTCTTCATTTGTTTTGACCAAGCCTTGGGGTCATAGTAATCCAGGATTCCCTTAATCCAATTTAGGGTTTGAACTTTTTTGGGTCAACTGGATTAGGCAAAGCCGATATAGGCTGCAGGTTTATTTTTGGTTCCCCCTTCCTCCTGTGGTGCAGTCCTGTGTGCCTGGTAGTCTCCAGGCACCCCAGACCTGGGGCCAGCTTCACCAGGGTCCCAGCGTGGTAGAAAGTACTACTCAGCATCCCCATCAGGACCTCTCAGTGCTCCTCTGGGCAAAAGAGCCCCCAAATGCGGCTCACTCACATTGCTGGATTTTCATTTCTGTCTGTTTCCCAACTTGGCCCAGTTATTGCTCATTATTTTATTAGTTCTTTGATGCTTAGAAATACATTTTTAATTAAGATTTTTTAAAATCCTTACCTGAAGATATTTCTCTGTTGATTTTTTAAATATTTTTTTTTTATTGATTTTTAGAGAGGGAGGAAGGGAGAGGGAGAGAAAGATAGAAACATCAATGAAAGAGACACATCAATTGGCTGCCTCCTTCACACCCCCAGTGGGGATTGAGCCTGCAACCCGGGCACGTGCCCTGACCAGGAATCGAACCAGTGACCTCCTGGTTCATGGGTTGATGCTCAACCACTGAGCCACACCAGCTGGGCTCTCCATTGATTTTTAGATAGAATGGAGAGGAGAGAGCGAGAGCGAGAGAGAGAAACATTGATGTGAGAGAGAGATACATCGATTGGTTGCCTCCCAGATGGGGCCGGGGATCAAACCTGCAACCCAGGGACATGCCCTTGACCAAGAACCCTCAACTCTTTGGTCCTTGGGCCAATGCTCTAACCGCTGAGTCAAACTGGCCAAGGCTTAATTTAAATTTTTAAGTTGTATTCAGCCAGAGGGTTTGCCCCACTTATCTGAACTACCACTATTAAAAGCACAATCAAAAGTTCAGAGACCACTATCCTAGACTTTGCCAATGATCTCTTAATGTCTCCAATCTTTCCTCACCCCCAGTCTCACCTCTACTCTGCTGACAGATCTATGTTTCTAGAACATTTCCATCAAATCATTTCCTAGCTCAACAACAACAAAAAAATGTCCACAGTGACTCACTGCGTGGTGGCTTTGTACTATGTCAACTTAACTAAGCTGGAATTCCCCAGAATTTCCTCTCCTGTGTGGTTCTGGATCAGTGTTGGCCAATAAAGACATTTTGAATGCCATTTGGGGAGTAGAAATGAAGAAATTGCTTATTATTTTTTTACTGTTTTAACGGTTGGTGGAAGGCGCCAGGCACGCTCTCTGATTTGCAGCTGGCCCACCTATTGCCATGGGGAAGCACACAACGGGGGCTTCTCTATGTATAGGATTGAATGGTGGTGTCCTCTCTCTTCCTCCCAAATTCACATCCACCTGGAATCCCACAATATGACCTTATTTAGAAACAGGGTCTTTGCAAATGTAATTAGTTAATTAGTTATGTTAAGATGGGATTCTGTTAGATCAGGGTGGGCCCTAAATCCAATAGCTAATATTCTTATAGGAGGGCCATGTGAAGACACAGAGATACAGACCCACGGGGAAGAAGATTGCAGAGATGAGCTGCGAGCCAAGGAAGGCCACAGACTGCCAGCCACGACCCAGAGCTAGGAAGGATTCTCACCTGGAACCTTCAGACGGAGGAGCATGGTCCTGCCAGCACCTTGATTTGAGACTTGTAGCCTCCAGAACTGTGAGGGAATATGTTTCTGTTGCTTTAAGCCACCTAGTCTGTGGTGCTTGTATGCCAGCCCTAGGAAACTAATACCCTCCAGCTTCCGACACATCTCCTCCTCCGGTTTCTCCAACCCCTGGACTGTGTGTGGGAGCAGCTCCATGGTGAAGGGTCCTGCTTCTCTTACATGTCACCTTTAGCATCAAGGTTGGAGGTGAGGAGAGGCAGACATGGGTTCCAGTTAATAGGTAATAGTTCGCCCTTGTCCACATCCAACTTTCCTTCCCAATCTCTAGTATAGCAGCTATAGGCTCAGCATTAGAAATGGAGGCAACTACCTTTATTTTTATAATAATTCATATAGTAATTGCCTTTCATCTTATAATAACTGCTTTTCATTCACATGTTTGCCTTTGATTCTTTTTGTGTGTGTGTGGTACGTGCCCCTAGCAGGAACCGAACCCGGGACTCTCTGGTCCGCAGGCCAACGCTCTAACCGCTGAGCCAAACTGGCCAGGGCTGCCTTTGATTCTTACAATAATTCCTCTATTACCTTATTGCACGTGCACATGATGGTTCTGCATCTCTGATCAAACCCGAACACAGTGTACTCCAAATTAAGTAAAAATTAATTGAATAAAACCAATCCTGCTACCCTGTTCCTTCCATTATATATTAGAATATACTAGGTTATTGAGATTAGCAGCTAACATTTATTTATTTATTTATTTATTTTTAATTTTTAATTTATTTTTTTGTTACAGATATTTCCCCTTTTTTACCCCATTGGCACCCCCTTCCCACCCCATCCCCGCCCCGTCCCCGGCTTAGTTGTCTATGTCCATTGGTCATGCATACATGCATATAAGTTCTGTGGTTTATCTCTTCCTACCCCCCCCCACCCCCTCTTCTGAGGGATGTCAGTCTGTGCCCTACTTCCATGTTTCTGGGTCTATAGCAGCTAACATTTATTGAAGACCTCCTAGGTGTAGAGCGCTTGCTAAATAAGCTTTTTATAGTATCTCATTAAATTCTCAAAACAACCCTCTGAAGAAAGTACTATTATTATGCCTATTTTATAAATGTTTAAATGTAATAGAGGCTTAATCTCTTAGAGAGATGGAGTGATTCAATCAAGTTGAAGTCTCAGCCACAGGCTAATTATAGAACAGAAGTTCTCAGCCACCTCTATTCCAAATTCATTACAACTGAAAAAAATTGTGACTTTTCCTTGAAATCTTAAGGAACCCACAGCCTTCCCCGACATATATACACAAAATGCATTTTCATGGCTTCAAAACTTTTTCCTTAATCTCCTTTTCTCAAGAACTTTCCTAAGAATTTGTAGCCCAGTCTTGTGGTACAACAGAAACAAAATTTCAAGTCAGACTGACCAGGGTTTGAATGTCAAATCTATCCACTACCTACTATCAAATTTTTTTAGATGATCTAAGCCTCAATATCATCTATAAAATTCCTATGATTTATGTGTAAAATAATATTTAACAGGACCTCCCCCCTGCTAAACTATGGATTTTCAACTTTTAAAAACTATAACCCACAGTAAGAATATATTTTGCGTTACAATTGCACACACACAGCCCTGGCCGGTTTGGCTCAGCGGTTGGAGCATCGGCCTGCGGACCAGAGTCCTGGGTTCGTTTCCCGCTAGGAGCACGTACCAAAACAAACAAACAAACAAACAAACAAACAAAACAATTGCACACACAAACACAGATAACTGAAACAAACTTGTCATACACATTGATCCATCCCATTCCTTTGTGGCTGGTCATGACTCACTAACTTGATTTCATGAAGCACAGATGGATCAACATTGAAAAAAATGCTGAGCCAGTTTGGGTTCTTTTATGTAAGGGGGCAGATTGTGTTTATTTTTGTATTGCTACTGGCAAGCACAATGTCTAGCACATAGAAGGTGTTTGGTAAATACTTGCCATACAGCTAGGTTTCCTCAAGGACAGGAGTCTTGTCTTAGTTACTTTATATGTATCCCACATTTAGAGTAATTCTTCCCACAATGTTTGGAGAACAAGTGGCTAAAATTCAGGCTTTAGAGAGCAAACATTTGGATCAATCAATATCTGACAAGTACCTACTATGTGGTGAAACATAAATGCCGAATTCCTGGCTCCTTCCCTTAATCATCTTAACAGCAGTGTGGGATCACTGACGGGGGAGCAATGAGAACATGTTGCCCAACTGAGAAATTTAAAAAATGAATAAGACACATGACGGCCATATTATTACCTTTATTACTAATAAGGACTAAGAGAACACATACTAATGTGAGAGCCGCTCAGGCCTGTTAAGTAAACCCTAATTTGAGGCCTTGCTGAGCTCGGGAGGCTCCCCTACGCTGAAAGCCTATGCAGGTGAGGCCGAAGAAAGCTCGTACCCAAGAAGAATGTGGGAGGAAACGAGCTTAGCAAACCCAGTTTGTTTTTTCTAAATGTACAAATTAGATAAGTTACTCCTCCCCTGACCATACACAGAGGGAATAAAAGAGCATAGAGAGACCAGACATATTATTACTAATTAAGCTCCCTCCCTTATAGAGGGAAATAGCAAAGGAGTAAATGTTCCCTTTGAAGAATCATATTTGGGGGAAAAATATATATGAATGCTAAATAATATATATGGATATGTATATATAAAATACTAAATAATAATATAAAACAATCCAAGGAATATCCCAAGATGGATACCTAATTAATTTTTAAATATAGTTGGCAATAGCATTTCTCAAGACAAATGAACAGGAATCGAGAGGTTTCCTTGAGGAGGAAGTTGGACAGGAACTGCAGGATAAGGAGGATTAAGGCAGTCAGAAAGGAAGGAGCAGAGCATTTTATTCAGGGGTGAGAACAGCAAGTAGAAGGACTCCAGAAATAACTGTGGCTTAAGTTGCCTCAAACCTTATTCTTGAAAACCTTTACAGAATTTATCTTTAGAAAAATGATCTACCCCGGCCCGTGTGGCTCAGTGGTTGAGCGTTGATCCATACACCAAGAGGTCAATTCCTGGTCAGGGCACATGCCCAGGTTGTGGGCCCAATCCCACATGCAGGGCCCAATCTCCTGCATGTGGGGGGCATGCAGGAGGCGGCCAATCGATGTTCTCTCTCATCGATGTTTCTATCTCCCTCTCCCTTTTCCGTCATCACTCTCTAAAACCAATAAAGAAAAAAATTAAAAAAAAAAACAACTTTGCTAATATAGCAAATGATAAGACATATGACAACATGGTTTAGTGGAAAAGATCTCTGACTTTTGAGTTAGGAGACTTTGTTTATTGGCTGTGAATTTGTCCCAGTCACAACATCTTCACCCAGATATTTAAGACTCATTTGTAAAGATAGGAGTTCCTAAAGCATTCTGGGGAGATGGTTGCACAGTCTTCCCCATTTCAGGAATTGGCACTGCTATTCACCTAGAAGCTCTTGCTAAAAACCTGACACTCATTTTTTATTTTTCTCACCAGTCCCCACATCTAATTGATTTGTCAGCTAATCTTGATAATTTTCCTTTCAAAACATATCCTTAATTTGTCAGCTTTTCACTTGATTAATACTCCAATCCAAGACAACACCTTTCACTTGGATTGCTCCACGGTTTTGGACTTAATAGGTCTGGGGTAGAGCCTGAGAACTTGAGTTTCTAACAAGTTCTCAAGTGATGCCGATTCTGTTGGTTCAGAGAACATCCTTTGAGAACCACTGCTTTAGACCAATGGCTCTCAACCATGGATTCACAACAGAATTACCTGATCTTTTAGAAACTGAGTTTGTGCCTGACCTACACCGATTCTGATTTATTTGGTATGGGGATGAGGTCTGGCCATTTGTAATTTTTAAACCTCTGTGGGTGACTCCAAATGTGTGTCCAGAGTTGAGAGGCAGTACCAAAGCTTAGAGGAATGGCTAAATTTGTTTGTTCCTCTTGGCTTTTGCACTAGCTGCTCCCATCACCTGGTATACTCTTCCTCTTAGGTCTTTCCATGGCTGAGTCCTTCCTGTCATTTAGGTCTCAGATTAAATGTCACTTTGTCAGGTAGGCCTTCCTTGATCCACTAATGTAAAATAACACCCCTATCTTTATCACACTGTCCTTGTTTTCAATATAGGAATTAGCTGTTTCTGAGATTTCCCTATTTACACTTATCGTCTGTATCTTCCAACTATAATAAGCATCTTGAACATAAACACCTTTGCTTGTCTTATTGACTGCTGTATCTCCAGCACTTACAACAGTGCTTGGCACCTATTAGGTATTCAACGTATGTGAAGAATAGAGATAAAGGCCTTTAAAATAAATTCTTCCAGTTGTTCGTTTTTTTTTTTTTCAACTCTTCAACTAGATTTTAATAAAATGTGTTTTATTTATGCAACAGAATCGAACCATCTATGGAAAAAGCATCAATTGATATTTTTTATAAATACTTCTTAATTGCACTGGGCTCATTCTCTCCTCATAGGAACCTGTATTGAATCTTCTGCAAAGTCATTATCCCTTAATATTTTCATGTATAGTAATTATTTGTTCATAATACTGTTGCATAGAGAATACAGCACACAGAATAAAGCAGCTGGGTATGGTCAAGATATATTTATCAAATCAAGGGATTGCTTAATTGATTTTGTTTGCTTGTTTTTGGAGAGAGAGGACAGGGTAAAGGAATTTGTAGAATGGAAAGGTATTGTAGGGAGCAAGAGAGGCACAGGAAAACATAAAGGCTATATCTGGTTCTTTCCAGAAGTGGGTTACACATTTATTCTCTCTTTTGGGGCACCTTTTAATGAATGAATGTAATCTGAAGGAATTGAGGATTTTCAATTTCAGGTAGAGATACAGTACTTGAGATTATTAAAGTGTCCTGTTTCACAGTGGTTTGCTCCAGCTAGTGCAACAAAATCTTCAGTACTGGGTCATCTGTCACTTGGTCTCAAGGGAGCAGCATGGATGAAATTGACAACTGAGGTGAATTAAGGGCAAAGCAGATGTCCTTAAGTCCACCGCGGACCATTTCTGAAATACATTACCTTCGAAAACACAGAGCAACATCTGTTACAGGGAGAAAAGGGAGATTCCGAGCCTCTGGCCGGTTTCGTTGGTAAGGATGTGGGTACTTCCTCAAAAGTCCAGAGTATACAACCTTCGCCCCCAGTTACAGAGCTAGGTTCACAGGCAACCAGTTTTTCAGGCAGCTGCCACCCCCGTCTTTCCTCCTCGTGCTTCGTCAACCATGGTTTTAAACAAAACGGCTTTGTATGTGGAGTAATGGATGAACTCACTCTGGCGCTTTGGCACGGCCAACTGCGCGCGCTCGGAGAACATAAAACCCGCAGTCGGCAGACAGAGGTTGTGGTTTGAGAAAAACCAAAGGCAGAGGGGGGGAAAAGGGAGGGAGAAACAAAGCAGCTGAGGCAGTGGTGCATTCTGGGAGTTGTAGTCCCTCTGGGGCGGCCTTCTCAAGCCCCTGCCAGGCTCTGGACTCCATCTACCAGCCGCCCCCGCGCCGCGGAGGAGGCGAGGGGTGGGGACTCTCGGTGATGAGCTGCCGCAGGGGGAGGGGGCCTGGGACTGAGAAGCAGCTGGTAGCGGCTGCCAGGAGACGTTATCGGCCGTTCGTTAGGGCCGAGGGAACCCTCCGGCGGGCGGCGACGAGGGCCGTGTGATCGCCGCGCGTCCCCGCGCCTGCCCTCTCTCCTATGCACAGGCGCGTGGTGTCCGCCATGGAAGCGCATCCGGTCGCCGCCGGGGTCTCCGGGCGCCGCGTCCCTAGCTCCTGGGAGCGATGAGGGGGTAGGGGCGCCCCGCGGCACGCCTCAGCCCGCGCTCTGCCCGCCCCAGAAGGGTGGGTCCGGCTGGTATCTGCCCCGCGCCGCCCCGCCCCGCCCCCTGGGGGCGCCCGCCTCCCATGCCGCCCCGGCGCCGTGCCGCGCTTGGTGCCGGCCGCTGAAGCCCGGGACCCGCCCGCCGGCCCGCCTGCGCCCACCGCCCCGCTGCTCCGAGCCGGCCGCCCCTCACCCCCAAGATGTGGCACAACGTGGGCCTGACCCTGCTGGTGTTCGTGGCCACGCTGCTGATCGTGCTGCTGCTGATGGTGTGCGGTGAGTGGGGCATCCGCCGTGGGGCAGTTGCACGCTGCGGTACACACGACAGCTCTACTCATGTTGCTGACTTGCTTGTTCTGTCTGGTTAAAAAAAAAAAAAAAAATTAAGGCGTGGATGGACAAGTGTCTTAAAATCATCTGCTGTCCAATGATCTCTCAGGAGTGAGCTCAGGGGAGATGTACCCCTGCCCTAGACAGGCCCTCTGGCATCCTGGAGAGGGAGAGAGAACAGGATCAGGTCTGGGCATCTTCACTCGGGTTAAACCAGATATTGCTTCACCGGCAGCGTCTGCTCTTGATTGCCATTCTTGCCACAGTCTGCCCAGATTTTAACCTTGGCCTGTATTCGAAGGTGAAGTGATTGGTTACTCCTTTTTCTTTCTTTCTTTTTCTTTTTTTGCAGCTTCTGACCGTAAAGATAATGAGAGGTGTCACTACCTTCATTTAATCAGTAATAGGACCACAGTTGGTTTGAAGTACATGTGAAATTGTTTGTTTACTTAGAGTTCAGGCTTAAACTAAATTCCAAACAGAAATGTTGCGACTAGGCAGAACTTAAAAATACTGGCTATATTAAACTTCCAGGGTCAGGTAACCTAACTCTTAGTTCTGTAAGAATGGCGCTATTTTGTTTGCTGTGGGTTTTTTCCTTCTTGGAATGAGAGGACATAAAACTTTCTTCTCAGGGTACTATTAGCTCAATTTTAGATCTTTTTAATTTCTTTATACACAGTAACTGATAGTGGCTCAGCAACTGTGAAAATTTGGGAAGTATTTTGAAGCAGATGTCAGTGAGTTTATTTTTTTCATAATTGCAGTATTGAAGGTTAATGCAATAATTGGTCAGAATTCCAAATAAAGTCTATAGTATATATTCATTACATGATTGGTGTACTGACTGCTCACTGCCAGAGTTGGGTTTGGAGAAAATATGTGTGTGTTTGTACATATACATATACATGTATTTGTATTTACATACTTGTATATATGTACTTAATTTTCTTGCTTTACTAAGGCACAAGAGTAAAACTGACTTGCAACCTTTCTTTTCTGATGATAAAACAATTGAAAAGACTTTCTACATTTCCTGCTTTTGATGTCAGGATTTGGGGCTAATTGTAGGTGTTTGGGATTCTTGAAGTAAGGAAAACCAGATCTTTGTGAGATAGGAGGAGAGAGGAAAGCATATGCTTTCTCTTCTAATTTGAAGATGCAAGCTACCTGGAGATGACCATGTAACATGTAGATCATGTGACATGTGACAACACCTTTGATAGAATATTTTTGTCAAACTTGCTTTCCGGACATCAAAGTTTCTAATTGCTACAAATATCAGACTTGCTCTTGAGATAGACTAGTAAGCCAGGACAAGCGAAATAGGGAAACTGAAGCAGATAGTTAAAACAGCACTTTGCAGCCATCTAGTAAATTCTATTTTCCCTAAACCAAGGACACTTAACAAGTGCAGTTGTCCTTTGCCACTTCGTGGCTTTACTCTATTGCGAAAGTTGAAGTGTGAAGTGGCGAGGGATGACTATATAAATAAAGAATCCTACTTCGTGGAAATTAATTTATCGCGGTAAAGTCTGGAACTGATTAACCGCAATAAACGAGGGCCGACTGTAAATGGTTTGAATAAAAACCAAAAGAGATATAAATGGTTTGTACTTCTTCCCAATCAGAAGGTAAATAGCTTAAAACACCCTACTCAGGGAGACAGCAGAAATCTGATTAGTACCATGTGCCTACCACACCTAAGGACAGATAAAGTTAAGAGAAAACATCTCATTTTGGTACATCAGCATAAAGCTGATGAATATTCGGTTGAGATCCTCCCCTAAGACCTCCCCTAAACGCCAAGCCTTTAAACCGCCAAGCCTCAAAACGAAGGTCCAGCTCAAGCTCTCCTGGTTTCAGAAAACATTATGGAATGAGAGGTGAGATGTAGTAAGTAAAAGAACGTCTTATTTTGATTGGAATGGTCAAGAACTAATAACATTATGGAGAAGTAATCCAAGCACTTTTTTGTTGGGAGAGCTAATGATGGGAAAGCTTCATGTTTTGACTAGGGTGGGTCTGGGGCTTGGGGAGGATCCACCCAGACTTGAGAGAGAAACTAGGGTGTTGTATTAGTTTGCTAGGGCTGCTACAACAAAATACCACAAACATTAAACAACAGAAATGTATTTTCTCATAGTTCTGGAGGCCAGAAATCTGAGATCAAGGTGTCAGCAGGGTTGATTTCTTCTGTGGCCTCTCTCCTTGGCTTATAGATCGATGGCTGCCTTCTTCCTGTGTCTTCGCATGGTCTTCTGTGTCGTGTGTCCTAATCTTTTCTAATAAGAACACCAGTTATATTGGATTAGGGTCCCACTCTTAGCAGTTCATTTAACCTTAACTCTTTAAAGGCCCTATCTCCAAATACAGTTGACATTGGGGGTTAGAAATCTATGACACATGTCTACCTCGTGGAAATCATAACCAGTTTATTTTAGAACTTTGACTGGTCTCTTGTACATAATGAATTGATTTTCAAATTTTGGATTCCCAGGGAAGATTTCTTCTGCTGTCTATATTGGTTATGTCTACTTTGTCAGTCTGTCATTCTAAATGTCATTCTAAAATGTTTTCCACTCCCATCATTCACTGAAATTGCCCTTGTCAAGATCAGTAACAAATGGCTTCCTTATTGCCAAGTCTTCAGTCACTTATTAGTCCCAATTGTACTTAACCTCTTATACAAGTGAGCATTCTTTCCATGAAGCATTTCTCTTGGCTTTTGTACACATACTTTCATGGTGTTCTTCATACCATTGTAGCTAATTGTATTTTCCTAACTTCCCATCCCCTAGATTTATGAAAAGAAATACATTTTACATTATTCCCAGTACATTCATAAGTATATAAAATACATATATTATTCAGTTTATATATATCTACCTATCATCTCTCTATGAAATAAAAATTCTGTGGACTAGTACTTGGTCTTACGCAATGAGATGCATGCTATTATCTTTCTATAATATACTGTTATAATGCAATTACATACATATATATATCTGTTTTCAATTTTTTTTCTTTTTGTTCTCTACCTATATGATATATAGTTCTAGAGATTTAAATATTAACAAACTGTAACTAATGACTAAAATTGATATCTCTAGCTTTCACTTCTCTCCTCCATCCCAGGCATATGCATCAAACTTACTTTTTTCCTTTTTAAGTTTTTAAAGTTGATTTGAGAGAGAAACATTGATTTGTTCTTTTGCTTATTGCATATGGAGATAACACTCTAACCTACGGAGCTGCCTACCCAGGAGAACTTTTATCTTCTTTTTTTTTTTAAAAATCCTCACCGGAGGATATTTTTCCATCGATTTTCAGACACAGTGGGAGGGTGGGAGAGAGAGAGAGAGAGAGAAACATTGATGAGAAAGAGACACATTGATTGGTTTCTTCCTGCACAACACGAACCAGGGCCAGGGACCAAAGCACAACCAAGGTACATACTCTTGACCGGAATCAAACCCAAGACTCTTTGGTCTGCAGGTCGATGCTCTAACTGCTGAGCCAAACCAGCCAGGGCATAATTTTTATTTTATTTTATCCTCACCCGAGGACATTTTTCCATTTTTGTTCAGATAGAGTGGGAGGGAAGGGAAAGGAAGGGGAGAGAGCGAGAGAGAGAGAGAGAGAGAGAGAGAACATTGACGATAAAGGGACACATCGAGCCCTGGCCAGTTTGGCTCGGCAGTTAGAGCGTTCACCTGCAGACCAGAGAGTCCCGGGTTCGGTTCCTGCTAAGGGCACGTATCTTGGTTGCAGTTTGTCCCGGCCCCGGTTGGCATCGTGTGGGTGGCAGCCACTCGATATGTTTCACTCACATCGATGTTTCTCTCTCTCTCTCTTCCCCCTGCTCCCTCCCGCTCTATCTAAAGATGAATGCAAAAGTCTCCTCCGGTGAGGATAAAAAGAGGGACACATCTAGTGGCTGCCTCCTGCACTACCCCAACCAGGGCCTGGGACGAATCACAACTGAGGTATGAGCCCTTGACTGGAATCGAACCTGCGACTCATTGGTCCGCAGGCCGACACTCTAACCGCTGAGCCAAACCAGCCAGGGCTCCACTTGGAAATCTAATAAGCACCTCAAGCATAATGCAGATGGTCCCTAACTTACAATGGTTCAATTTAGGCTTTTTTGACTTTCTACATTTACAATGGTGTGAAAGCCATATGCATTCAGTAGATACTGTACTTCAGATTTTGAATTTTGATTTTTTCCTGGGCTCACAACATGAAATTGGACACTCTTTTGAAACTGGGCAGCACAGTGAGCCGCAGCTCCCAGTCAGCCACAAGGGCCTGAGATTAAACAGCTGATCACAAGGGTAAATCACTGGTACTCTACAAGTGTGCTGTGTTGCATTTTTTGGATATTGTGGTTTGGCATCACATCATGCCTACAAAACGTCCATCTGTGTCTCCTGCTGCTGGTGAGAAGAGGAAGGCAATTACCCTTGGGCACATTTAAGGTAGGATAGGTTAAGCTATGATGTTCAGTAAGTTAATTAAATGCATTTTCGACTGACGATATTTTCAGCTTACGATGGTTTTTTTGGACATAACCTCAGTGGAAATCAAGGAGCACCTCTACATCTAAAGCAGGACTCTTAATTTATACCGCTGTCCGTCCTCTCCACCTCAGATGTTACCAGCAGCCAAGGACTTGGGTGTCATCCTTGGTTTTGCCTTTCCTTTGCTTTCCATCCATCTCCCATTACAAATAGCTGCTCCATGTGGAAGTCCAATGTTAACTCTTTAAAACATCTGAAATATGTTTTCTTTTCCATGTCTACCACCATCACCATCTTCATGTTTGGCTTGTCTTAGTTTCCTAACTAGTGTTTTTCCACTCCCTCTTATCTTGACACTCTCCTTTTCACATGCTAGTCGACATTTTTTTATTCAGAAAATGTTCCCTCCAAAGTTGTGAGAAAAAGAAAATATTGAACAAAAAGAAATAAAGTTTAAAAGTCAATAGTACTAAAAGGCATAAAAAAAGCAGTTCTCTTTAACTCTCAGTTTCACTGTTTCTCTAGTTATTTACTTCCATATTCCTAAATAATTTATTCATAGCTATTTCTTGATTTTCACAGTTTTAGACATTATTTATTAGCCATGGTAGAGTCCCCATTTCTTTCCCTGCATTCCATTAATAATGACAATTTTTGACAAACGTGATAGTCAAGATTTGTATTTTGACTATGTAAATAGTCCCTGCTGGTCAAATAGTGTAATGTTACTACACTTCCTTTCTTATCTAGTTCTCCTTTTGTTTTTTTAAGAACTCAAATTATAAGGGAAAGCTTATTTGAAAAGTTGCAGAGGTGATAGAAGGGCCCTTGGAGCTTACGAGAAAGGAGAGAGATGTATATGTGCCTTGAGGAATGAAAGGGGAGAGAGAGAGCACATTGGTTCTCTATTTTTCTTGAGGTTAGTAATTGCATTTTAATTTACCTAGTATTAGTTTTGTATACACATATTATTTGTCCCCCTCTTCCATATTCCATAATCTCTTACATTCATCAGTAATATTTGCCATATGTTCAAAGAAATTGTTCCTTTCTTCCCTTGCTCCTACTCCCAAAGCCCTTCTTCCTTCTCAGCAGCTTTTTTTCTCAGCCTACCTTTACCCTCTCTGCTAGAAATGTTTTCCAGATGTCATGTCACCATCTTTCTCAGTTTACACTCTTGTTTTGTTGGGAGCACATTTTTTAGTAGCTTTCTAAGAAAGAATGCATAGAAAACAATTTTTTTAGTTACTGCCTGCCTGAAAATATTTATTTTATTTTCTACCTTTATATTTGAATGATAATTTGAATACATCTCATGTTGCGAATAATTTCATCCAGAATTTTAATATATTACTCCATTGATTTCTTGCTTCCTAGGTCTGATTTTTGAGAAATGTAATGCCGTCTGGCTCCTTGTCCTTATTGCTTCTGAAACATCATAATGATATGCTCTGGTATGGGGCGCTTTTTTTCCTTTCTTTCATTTTTCTGGTTCCTTTGATTTAGGTTTATTCTGCATTTCTGGGAATAATTTCTATTATGTTTTTGATAATTTTCTGCCTCTGTTGTCTCATTCTTTCTGAAACTTTCATTGGTTGGATGTTGGATTTCTTGGGCTGATTTTTTTTTTTCCTCCCTTGGGCTTATTTTTTAATTTTATCGTTTTAGCTTTTATTTTCTGTCTTATCTTCTCTGTCTCCCTTTTTTGGGGGGTTTTATCTTATACTTTTATCTTATACTTTATTTTAGCAATCTAATTTTTAATTTCAGAGCTTTCTTGTTTTGTGATTATTCCTCTTCTGTAGCAGCTGTTCTTGCTTCATGTATGTAATATCTTATCTCCATAAACATATTAGTTCTAATTGTTTTGTTTTTAATAAAGTGCTTTTCTTTTTCCTGTATTGCCTTTGTTTCTATCATGTATTTTCTTTTTGCTTGTTTGCTTTGAATTCTTTTTATGATTGGAGGTTTTCTGCAAATGTCTAGTGATCTCTGTTAATATTTAAGGGTGGGTAGTAAAAGATGATGATAAATTCTCACCATCAGCTTCAGGCTCACTACAGGATGATTGGGTTCTTCTTTAGAGAAATCCCCAGTTGTAAGTGTCTGGAGGTCTGTTCTCTGGGTAATCCATCTCTTCAGAGAGGAGTCCTCTCCTTTCCCTCTTGGGTGTTATAAACTTGGCTGGCTGCATAACAGTGCTCTAAGTGGATTTTCGATCTACCCTTATTTCTTCCCTCCCCTCCTCTTTTCCCATCTCAAGTCTTTTCCATGGTTCTTGATTGAATTTCGGCTCCTATTAGTATCCCCATCTCCTGCCATCCAGAGTATTGTTTCTTTTGCTTTGCTAGATCAGTTACCACTCTAAAAATGTCACTTTGTTAAAGGGACAGAGACCAGGTCTGGAGCCAGTCTGCCTCAGGCCGCCTGTGGTGTGTGACTTTGTGAGGGAAAGATTTCACAACATGAGCCCAGGTAATTTTGAGAGTACACTTATTAAAGCTGGGAACAATGAGCCCTTGCCAGTTTGACTCAGCAGTCTTGGGTTCGATTCCGGTCAAGGGCACATACCTGTGTTGCAGTACGTCACCAGCCCTGGTCGAGGTTGTGTGGGAGGTGTCCAGTCGATGTCTCTCTCACATTGATGTTTCTCTCTCCCTCTCTCTTCTTCCCTCCCACTCTGTGAAGAAAAATGGAAAAATATCCTCAGGTGAGGATTAAAAAAAACAAAACAAAACTGGGAACAATGAAACAAGGAGGGGTTTAGGACAGAAGAAGCAACAGGAGAGAGAGTGGGTGGAGCTGCTGTGGCTCTCTAGAAATGTAATAGGAAAGAAGTGAGCCAAGGTGGGGCTGCTGTCAGCTCACTGCAAAGTCAGAGAAAAGGGGGCCTGGATGAGCTGCTGATGCCCATTGTTCCCCTGGTTGCAAGTCTCATGTGGTCCCCTAGAGTTTAGGAGATGCATGCCTGTGGGGGAAGAAGGGGAAGGGAAAGGCACTGGTGTGCTCCTGGGAGGAGTTCTGGGTCCTTTGTCTGAAGGGTTTTCAAGGCTAGGGGTTTAGGGGAGGTCTTAGGGGAGAATCTCCTTAGAATATTCCTCAGCTTTATGCTGATGTGCCCAAATGAGATTTATTCCTTTGGCTTTATCTGTCCTTGGATGTGATTAGCAAGTGGCACTAATTGAATTTCTGTTATCTAGCTTTCAGAGTAGGGTGATTTAAGCTACTTACCATCTGGTTGCAGAGGAGAAGTGTAAATCATTTACTAAGTGTTCATTGGTTACAGAAGATAGGATTTTGTGATCTATTAGATGACTGTAAACTGCTTGGCTGTTTAACTATCTGTCTCACTTTCCCTGTTCCACTTGCCAAGGAATTTTTCTAGCTTCTTACTATCCTGCTTCAACTCCTTGCTTAAAACCTGATGGTTTCCCATCTCCCTCTAAATACAGTACACTTAGCCCTGGCCAGATTGGCTCAGCGGTTAGAGCGTCGGCCTGCGGTCCAGAGAGACCCGGGTTTGGTTCCCGCTAAGGGCACGTACCTCGGTTGCAGTTTGTCCCTGGCCCTGGTTGGGTCGTGCAGATGGCAACCACTCGATGTGTCCCCTTCACATCGATGATTCTCTCTCTCTCTCCCTCCCACTCTATCTGAACAAAATATGGAAAAATATTCTCAGGTGAGGATAAAAAAAATAAAATAAAAAATAAATACAGTACAACTTAAATTTCTTTCTCTGGCCTACAAGGGTCTGTGTCATGTAGCCCTCTCCTTCATGCATCTTTCCTTTTTCCTTCCTAGTACTCTCAACATTCCACCAACAGGCTGACCTTGTGCTTTCTTCAGTCTTCCTTTGGCTCTTCAATCAGGTTTTTACATCAACTGACCACCTCGGTAGTCCATCCAGTCACTGTATCTCATTTAACCTTACTTTTCAGAGCACTTAGCACTCTCTGAAATAAGCTATTTCATTTGTATGTTTCCCCAGTTTTGTATTTTAATTTGCATTTATCAATCTTTTTTCTTTTGTATTTAATTTTTTTGACTAGCTAAGAAATAATTACCTGAAGGTCACAAAGATTTTTCTCCTACAGTTTTTTCTAGGGGTTTTATAGTTTAGGTTTTACATATAGGTCTGTGATCTGCTTTGAGGTAGTTTTACTGTATGGTTTGAGTTAAGGATTGGGGTCCTTCTTTTTTTTTCACATAATAATATACAGCTGTTTTTGCATTATTTATTGAAAAGACAGTTGTGCCCTGGCCAGTATGGCTCAGCAGTTAGAGCATTGGCCTGTGGTTCAGAGAGACCCGGGTTCAGTTCCTGCTAAGGGCACGTACCTCGGTTGCAGTTTGTCCCCCGCCCTGGTTGGGTCGTGCGGGTGGCAAGCACTCGATGTGTCCCTTTCACATCGATGTTTCTCTCTCTCTCTCCCCCCCTCTTCCTCTTCCTCTCCCTCCCACTCTACCTGAACAAAAAATGGAAAAATGTCCTCGGGTGAGGATAAAAGAAAAGAGAGAGAGAGAAGACAGTTGTTTAAAATTAGTTGACTCTGTATGTATAGGCTTATTTTTGGAGTTTTCTGTTCCATTGACCTATATATGTTTATTCTTTGGGTGCGTGATCCTCATCTGAGGATATTTTTTCCAATTATTTTCAGAGAGAGTGGAAGGGAGGGAGGGAGGGGAAGAGAGACAGAAACATCAATGTGAGAGAGACACATTGATTGGTTGCCTCTTACATGCACCCCTACCAGGGCTGAGGTTAGAACCTGCAACCCAGGTACATGCCCTTGACTGGGAATTAAATCCGAGACCTTGTGGTCTGTGGACTGACACTAACCACTGAACCACACCAGCCAGGGCTGTATGTCTATTCTTATGTGAACTATGTAGGTTATGCAGTGTTACTCATTTCAAAATGTTTGCACTTTTCTAGGTTCTTTGCATTTCCTTATAAGCTTCAGAATCAGCGTGTCAAAATTGATATGTTGACTCTATAGGTCAAGTTGGAGAGGATTAACATCTTAATATTGATGTCCACGACTATATTATATCTCCATTTTTTAAAGGACTTTAATAATTTATATTAGCAACATTTTGCATGTTTCGATATGTACTTTAGTTCTTGCACCAATTTTGTCTAATTTAACTTTAAGGTTTCATTTTTAAAAATTTTTTGTTTATTAATTTTAGAGAGAGATAGAAACATCGATGAGAGAGAGTATCGATTGGCTGCCTCCTGCATGCCCCCCACTGGAGATTTGGCCCACAACCTGGGCATGTGCCCTGACCGGGAATCGAACCAGTGACCTCTTGGTGCATGGGTCGACCACTGAGCCACACTAGCCAGGCAAGGTTTCATATTTTTGATGCTATCGTAAATGGTATTCTTTGAATGTTTGCTGCTAATATATAGAAAGACAAATGATTTTTGTATATTGACAGTGTATTGGACAAAACTAAATTCACTCAAATCATTCAGTCATACATTCATTTATTTGAATAGTGCCTTTATATTCTGCAACCTTGCCAGATTCACTGGTCTAGTAAGATTTAGGTGGGGGGTGGGGTAGAGAGGATTCCTTTATTTTTTA
Organism: Molossus molossus; assembly: GCF_014108415.1. Lineage (NCBI taxonomy): Eukaryota > Metazoa > Chordata > Mammalia > Chiroptera > Molossidae > Molossus > Molossus molossus. The sequence continues at coordinate 29,582,387 of NW_023425347.1, read as the reverse complement.
TAAATTCCACGGGATTTTTTACCCATAGGTCATGTGAACTATAAATGAAGATTGTTTTCTCTATTCTTTTCAATTTATACGTGTTTTAGTTTTTACCTCATTGTACCTCCAACAGTTTTAAAAGGGTTGTCAATTGGTGGTTCTTAGCACCAATTCAATGGCAACAGGAATCCCCAGTTTGGGGTATGGTGTAGAAGGAAACTTTATTCGGTGTAGATAGCTCAATTGTGATTCAGCATGGTGTGAGAACAGCTCAGTAGTATTACAGCTCAATTACTGAAGTACCATGGCTGTGAGGTGGCCCTGGGGTGAGGTCCCCCTCTGGCTAGACAGCTCTGCTGTGCTCCACCTGTCCGGTCTGCTCCACTTCGCCCTGCTCCAGTCTGCTCCAGCAAGACATCCAGAACCGCAGTATTCATTCTTAGATAGAAAGGGAAAGTGAGTGTGATCTTGGAGCGAGAGGGGAGCTGTCTTATATAGACAAGTCTCCTCCCCTGGTTCCTCATTAGTCTGTCTCCACGCAAGTGAGGACTTCAAATCCTTACTGTTCCATTGATCCAAAAGGCACTGTCCTGATTTGTCAGAATGGAGCTGCTCTGATTGGTCAGTGAAGGTATGGGGGGGTGGTGTGATGTAGCTACACAGCTCTAATTAGACAGGGAAAGCCTCAGTCCCATTGGTTGAAATACAGTGCCAGGAACTCCTTAGTAGGGGCTGGCTCAGATGGCAGTAACACAATGCAGACAGGCAGTAGTTCAGTGCAAGTTTCTTCTTGAAGTTCGGTTTGTATGAGAGGCCCCTATGTAAAAATAGCTGCTTGGCTGATTTTAAAATTCAAGCTCTGTTTAGCTGCCAGGAGCCCTTAGTAGGTATCTTATTTCTCAGGGTCCACAGGAGTGAAAGCAGACTTTTCTCCCTGATCTTTTGGAGAGAAATATGTCATCTTTTATCATTAAGTACAATGTTAGCTGTAGGTTTTTTTGTATATTCTTTATCAGAATGAAGAAGAAAAGTTTCCTTCTATTTCTACTTTGCTGAGACTTTTTAAGAAATCAGAAATGGATGTTGGATTTTTTTCAGGTGCTTTTTCTGTGTATATTGAGATAATCATGTGGTTTTCTTTTTCTTTTCTACCTTTTTTTTTAAGCTATTTTTAAAGATAATATGGATTTTCTTTTTATTTCCTTTATTTATTTTATTTTATTTTTTCTATCACCATTTATCTCTTCTATGCACATACTCTTTCACCTCCACTCACCCCCTCTTTTTTTTTTTTTAAAACAAATTTATTTCTCACAGTTCGGTAGGCCGGGAGGTCTAAAATCAAGGTGCCAGCATGGTTCTATTCTGGTGAGAGCCCTCTTCCTGGGTCCTCACATGGTGAATGGGGCCTTGTGGTTTTCCTTTAAGTCTGTTAATGTAATGAATTACATTAATTTTGAATGTTAAAGCAACTCTATGTTTCTCAAATAAATCCCCTTTGTTTGTGATATATTACCCTTTTTATATATTGCAGGATTTGATTTATTGACTAAGGTTTTTCTATTTACATTCATGAGGAATATTTGTAGTTTTCTTAAATGCTTTTGTCTGGTTTTGTTTTAAGGGTCATGCGGACCTCATCAGATGAGTTGGGACATGTTCCTTTGTCTTTTATCTTTTGGAAGAGTTTGTGTAGAATCAGTATATTAGTTTTCTGTTGCTGCATAGCAAATTGCCATAAACTTAGCAGCCTAAAACAACATATAGTTATTAGCTGACAGTTTCTGTGGGTCAGGAGTCTGGGAATGGCTTAATTGAGTCCTCTGCTCCCCATCTCACAAATCTGTGGTCAGGGTGATGGCCTGGGTGGGTCATGTGGTTGTTGGCAGAATTTAGTTCCTTGTGACTGTACAACTCTTGGTGACTTGCTTCTTAAGCCAACAGGAGAATCCCTCTGACACTAGAAAAGGTCCTAGTCTCCCTCTCTCTTTTTTTCAATCCTCACCTGAGGACACTTTTCCATTGATTTTCAGATAGAGTGGGAGGGAGGGAGAGAGTGAGAGAAACATCGATGTGAGAGAGACATACCAATTGGTTGCCTCCTGCACGACCCCAGCCATGGCTGGGGATAGAACCACAATAGAGGTATGTGCCCTTGACCAGAATTGAACCCATGGCCCTTTGGTCCAAGGTCCTGTGCTCTAACCGCTGAGCAAAACCAGCCAGGGTAGTCCTAGTCTCTTTTAAAGGCTTTCCCTTAATTGAGTTAGACCCACCTAGGATAATTTCCCTTTTGACAAACTCAAAATCAACTGATTGAGACCTTTGCATTATGTCTGCAGACTACCTTTACCTTTACCATATAACATAACGGAATAAAGGGGAATAACTGTCCTATTACCTCTATTGGCTAGAAATAGGTAACAGGTTCTGCCTGTACTCAAGGGTACAGGTCACACAAGGTTTACATAAAGCTTGACTCATTGAGGTTACTAAGATGTCTGCCACAGTCTGTATACTTTCTTACATGCTTGGTAGAATTAAATAGGACTTTTCTATTGGGAAAAGTTTTTAACTACAAATTCAGTTTTTTAAGTAGATACTGAGCTATTTTAGTTAACTATTTCTTCTTGAGTGAGCTTTAATAGTTTGTGTCTTATGTCTATTTAATCTAAATTATATAATTTACGGCATAAAGTTTATAATATTTTCTCCTTTTAATATCTATAGGATCTGTGCTGATATCTTCTCTTTCATCCCTGGTATTGGCTATTTGTGCCCTTTCTCTTTTTTTTTTCGTGATCAGTCTGGCTAGAGGCTTGTAAAATTGATTGATCTTTTCACAGAATCAATGTTGGTTTAATTTACCCCCCCAACCCCCACTGTTTGTTATATTCTATTTAATTGCTTTATGTTTGTATCTGTATTTTCTTCTACTTATTTTGGGTTTAATTTGTACTTCTTTTTCTAGTGGAAGCTTGGTTATTGATTTTAGAACTTTCTTATTTAAAAAAGCACATATACTTGCTGATATAAATTTATCTCCAGATATTGCTTTTGATTTAAAAACATGTTTATTCAGTTAAAAATATTTTTTAGTTTCTTTTGTGGTTTCTCCTTTGAACCAAGGATTATTTGTAAGTATGTTGTTTAAATTTGAATACTTTGTTTTTTTCCCCATATATCATTTTGTTGTCAATTTCTAGTTTAAATTTGTTATTGTCAGAAAATGTATTTTTTGCCCTGGCTGGTTTGGCCCAGTGGTTACAGTGTTGGCCGGCGGAGCAGAGAGTCCTGGGTTTGGTTCCCGTTAAGGGCACGTACCTCGGTTGCAGTTTGTCCCTGACCTTGGTTGGGGTTGTGTGGATGGCAACAAGTCGATGTGTCTCTCTCACTTCGATGTTTCTCTCCCCCCCCCCCCCCCCGCTCTATCTGAAGATAAATGCAAAAATGTCCTCGGGTTAGAATAAAAAAAAAAGAAAATGTATTTTGTATGATAAAATTTAAGAGGGTGTACCTTTAAATGTAATGAGATGAATTAATGGTCTGTGTTTGTATACATGTAGAAAGAAGGCTTGTTCTGCTATTATTGAGTGGAATGTTCTGTACATGTTAAGTTAATTTACTTGATAAGGTTTTGCAGTACTTTTGTGAAAGGGACCCAGCATTTCTCTTCATTTAGCAACTACTATATTATAAACTCTTAAAAAAAATTTTTTTTTCTTTATGGATCTTTAGAGAGAGGGGAAGGAGAGGGAGAGAGAGATAGAAACATTGATGTGAAAGAACATCAATTGGCCACCTCCAGCATGCCCCCTGACTGGGGATTTGGCCCACAACCTGGGCATGTGCCCTGACCAGGATCGAACTGGCAACCTCTTGGTGCATGGGTTGATGCTCAACCATTGAGCCACACTGGCCGGGCTATATTATAAACTCTTAATTTCATGGGTAGTTGCATGTGTGTGGAGGGGTGTGTGTGATGGAATTTGGTTGATTTGAGTACTCTGTGGGACACATTGATAAATCATACATTTTCTTTACTTAAGAAACTTGTGTCTTGGGGAAATGATAGACAGTTAGTTATTAATACAATGAAGGATGGAAGTGATCATGAAGTGCTAAAGCAATCACTCAAGAGAATATTATACTAGAGATATGATATAGTAGGAAGATATAAAAAAGTATATGTCAGTGATGGATGCTGAAAATTTTCTTTTTTTTTTTAATCCTCACTGGAGGACATTTTCCCATTTTTTTGTTCAGGTAGAGTGGGAGGGAGAGAGAGGAACAGAGAGAGAGAGAGAAACATCGATGTGAAAGGAACACATCGAGTGGCTGACACCCGCACAACCGACCAGGGCCGGGGACAAACTGCAACCAAGGTACATGCCCTTAGCGGGAACCGAACCCGGGTCTCTCTGTACCGCAGGCCGACGCTCTAACCGCTGAGCCAAACCGGCCAGGGCTGGATGCTGAAAATTTTCAGTAACAGTGGTAGTAGCCTTATGTCTGGAGCCTAGAGATAATAACGGCGGCTAACATTTGATGAGTGTTTATTATGTGCCAGGCATTCTTTTTAGCATGTTACATTTATTTTTATTGCCACATTGACTTTTTGAGATACTGTTATCTCTATTTTATAGAAGAAGAAACTGAAACACATAGATGTTAATCTTCCCAAATTGCAAGTAAGTTGTGTTAGGATTCATGGCCAACCAGTGTGGTTCTAACATGCTTCTGAGAAATGAGATTATGGTGATAATCTATTTGATAGATAACAAGGCTTTGATCTAGGATAGAGAATGGCACTAGGAATGTACAGAAGGAAACAGATGGGAGAGGGTTTATTAAGGTAAGAGTTTATAGCACAGAGGTCAAGGAGGGGAGGGGCAGCATGCCGGGTAGAGAGATGGGGAGAGCATACAGTCCTTATTACTGAAATACAAAATCAAAAGAAGGAGCTAGAAGGTCTGGATGAAAAATTTGGTCATTATTTGTAATAGATCAATGGGAGTGTCGTAACCACCAAAGGGAAGAGAAAATGGAGGAGAGGTTTTATTTATTTATTTATTTAAATCCTCACCTGAGGACATTTTTGCACTTATCTTCAGATTGAGTGGGAGGGAGAGAGGGAAGAAGAGAGAGACACATCGAGTGGTCTCCACCCACATGACCCCAACCGGGGCCTAGGACAAACTGAAACCAAGGTACGTGCCCTTAGCGGGAACCAAACCCGGATCTCTCTGGTCCACAGGCAGACACTCCAACCGCTGAGCCAACAGCCAGGGTGAAGAGGAGAGGTTTTAAAAGACAACTTTATAAATGTCTTACAGTTATTGGATAAAAGGGTTTTGGAGGTGGAGGTATTATGTTTCCACATTGTGTTGATTCAGTAATGGTATCTTATCTTCAGGGGCTTATCTTCTGTAATTGCCCAGTGTGTCATTAAGAACGTCTAGCCGGGGTGTGCCATAGAGGGAGGTTGTGGCAGGAGCTGGCAGAGCATGGCTCTATTTTTACTTAGCCTATATTGTCTTAGAAGTGAGCCTTTGCTGACTTTAGAGTAAAATGAAAATAGGATAGTAGGATTGAAAATGGAAAAGAACTTGATACAGATTGAGATTGATGTTGAGTCAGTTAGTTAACCATTTAGATACCTTCTTGAAGGTAGGGTTATGTAACTCCATTGGAACGATTCCACAAGGGTCAGAATTTGTGTTTATACTGCATCTGGGTTTTTGACCTTAAAAATCTTGGGTAAGGAAATCAAATTCTCATTCCCTAATTAGTGTTTTGAGTTTTAGCTTTACTTTCACCATGAAAATCTGAGAAATTTGGTACAATTTTAAAATTCATTGCTGTTTTGCCTGGCTGATCTCCTTCAGTGGTTATAAATCACTTTGAGCTTTATTGCCTTTTTTTTTTTTTTTTAATCCTCACCGGAGGACATTTTTGCATTTATCAAATAGAGCGGGAGGGAGAGAGGGGGGAAGAGAGAGAGAAACATCGATGTGAGAGAGACACATCGAATGGCCGCCACCCACACGATTCCAACTGAGGCCCACACGACCCCAACTAGGCCAGGGACAAACTGCAACCGAGGTATGCACCCTTAGTGGAACCGAACCCAGGACTCTGGTCTGCAGGCTGACGCTCTAACTGCTGAGCCAAACTGGCCAGGGCTGAATTTTATTTTCTTATCTAGAAATTGGGGATGATTCTTAGTCGAATTAATTCAGAGGGATATTAGGAGGCTTAAATGAGATGTTGAGTGTAAGAATGTTGAATGTAGTTCACTTTGTGAACTGTGAACTCTATTGTTAAAACTATTCCCCTAGGTTTGTGGTGTGTTGATGGTGAGGGTTCATCACTCAAGTTCATCACTACCCTTCTGCTGCCGTCACATTTATCTTGCATAGAGAAACAATGTATAGGGCAATGATTATGACATATTTCTTTTGATATTCTTAGTGACATGGCAAATGAACGGGGCTCAGTATAGTATAATTCATTGTGTAAGCTAACCCTTAGTTACTGGCACACACTAGTGAGTGCTCCTTTGCTTATCCCAGAAGTCATACCCTCTATTACCATCATTTTTTCTTATAGTGCTTATCAGTGTGAGACTGGAGCAAGGCACAGACTTGCCTTTAAACTGAAAAACCGCAATACTTATTTTCATGATCAGCAGAAATTTCTGATTACAGTACATATAATTGTAGACAGTCTGTTCCCATACCACCCCACTTCTCCTTTTTTTTCTCTCCTTTCCTATATTTTCTTGCGAAATCCCAGTACAATGTATAAGACACATGCTCTACAGAATAATTGTAAGTAAGGAGTTTCTGGTATCTGCATATCAAGTCTGGGTGGAGGAATTTTATGAGCTATTCTTCCACAAGAAGTCCTGTCTGCTGTAGGCATGTAGGGTACAGCAAGTAAGTCCCTTTTAGTAAAAGACACATAAACACACCCAAGAGAAGTTAGTCACTAAAGCCCAGAGTCCAAATTAAGTTGGTCTATTCTTATGGTAAGTCAGAGTGAACTGGTGATTCTATCCCTTGTGTCTGTGGTTGTCTCTCCCCCTTCCAACACACACTCCACAGCATATTCCTGTCTCCTATTTGATGCTCTCTTACAACCAGTAACATGTAGAAAGAATGCAGTGTTTCATTTTGTATTATGTAACTTTCCACTTGTTTTCTCTTACATTCATAATATATAAGAGAATGAACTTTGAATACATAAATGTTATATTAATCATTCTGTTTAACCAGACTGTACAGTTCTACTTGGAACATATTCTTTATGTCCAACGTCTGACCATTCATTGCATCATTCATTACACATCCATCCATTGTCCTGCAGCATTGCCCCCCTCCCATCAGCGATACCTGGGCAGTTTCTGTACAGCTCCCCCTTATATGTTCTGTCCAATTACTACATACTAAGGGGGCTTTTGCTGCCTTTTCTGAAGTAGGATCTTTTCAAATAGGTAATCTGGTGAACTCTTATTTCATCTCTTCCCAAGTGGTGCTCCATTGCTAATCCCTTTATCCTTTTCCTTGGCCAGTCTTCATAATTGATCTGCAACAGCACTCATGTTTCTGTGTTCCGTTTCTCTTTTCCAAACCTGTGTGTGCATCAGAACAATCTAGGGAGCTTTCAAAAAGGAGTAAGCACAATCCCTGGAGGTTAATTTGGGAATTCTGGAATAAGTTGTTAGGAATCTGTAGTTTCTCAATGCTCCCTAGTAGCATATGATGAGTATCCAGTTTGAGTGAGTCTTCTTGTGAATGACTGTAATGTGGTAATCCATATCTTCAACTGAGCCCATTCCATTGTATATTAAGAGCTTTTGAACTTCCCTTGCATTTACATGTGTCCTTTTCTCTAAAAGGGACCTATGACTCTAGCCTCATCTGATCCCACCTCACCCCTACCCAGTTCTTCTCGAGAGGTTGAAGACCTCTTGCTGTGTGAACATTCATCAAAGGTCACATGGTGTTGAGAATTTAAAGGAATTGAGGCAGATCCCAAGAAAATCTTAGGTTTTGGTTACACTTTATCCAACAAAAGAATTACCAGCCAGCTCAGAGAATTGGGGGTGGGGGAGGTGACTCCTTTAGTGGAGACCATCCTTCAGGAACCTATTGTCTAAGAAAAGAAGAGGAGACTTGGCCCTGGCTAGGTAGCTCAGTTAAGTTAGATCATTGTCCCCATACATCTAGGTTGTGGGTTCAATCCCAGTCGGCACATAAAAGAATCAGCCAATGAATGGGTAAATAAGTGGAACAACAACTCGATGTTTCTCTCTCTCTCTCTAAAATCAATCAATAAAATATTTTTAAAAAGTAGAGGAGACATCTTTCCTGGAGTTCTCTCTCGAGGCTATCCTAACCACTCCTCTCCAATCTCGAAAATCACTCTTGGACTCTCGGGGATAGGCCCTACAGTTATGTTCCCAAAACCTAACCCAGGTGATACATATTGGTCTTGGGACTGACACTTGACCCAAGTTGGGACAGAGATTCTAGACTGTTTTTCTGAGTATATGAAAAGTCATATAAAGTTGGAAAAAATCAGCTATGTGCCAAAGAAGCCTTGAAGAAAGTGAAGCAAGCTTGCAGAGAGAAACACAGTGTTGAGAGAATGGTATCTGTAAGGGCCTAGTTCTAGTCCCTAGTAAGAGTGTTTCCTCCCATGTGTTCTGTGAGACACTTCCATAAGCTATGACAATTTTCCCCTTTTTGGTTAAGCTAACTAAGCCAGGGTTTCTGTTACTTGAACTAAAAGCTGTTTTATTAAAGTAACAGCAGATGGACTATGTGTATGACATGACTTTCTACTTTGTGTTTATCATAAGATCCCTACAAGTAAAATACTATAGATGAATAGATTAGGGTCCTACTAATCAGCCACAGGGATTGTGACACACCAGAAGTATGTGAAGGGACGGTTTAGTTAAATTACAATTTGGCCATTAAATGGTATATGCAAAGCATTTCCTCGTAGAACCTGTCCCAAAGTTAGCTCTTATTATTTCCACATCTAATTAACATAGCCAGTGAACATTTTATTAGCAGTTTTATCTTGTGCTGTAGTAGCTCTCTTAATTTTTGTGGGGTTTTTTTTTGCTAAGTCATGCTTTTCCTGGTATGTACCCACTGGGGTTTTAATAATGGTTCTTTGTCCAAAATACAGGGTGGGACAAAAGTAGGTTTACAGTTCATATGAAAAATAAAACAATAATTAATAAGTAATGATACAAGAATAAACACTGTTTCACATACAACTGTAAACCTACTTTTGCCCAACCCTGTACATGTATAGTGTATAGTTCTTCCATTCAGACTGCCTGGAATTTTTAGTGTCATTTCTTGTTCAGACCTTTTTTTATCCTCACTTGAGGACATTTTTTGCATTTATCTTCAGATAGTATGGGAGGGAGAGAAGGAGGAAGAGAGAGAGAGAAACATCAATATGAAAGAGACACATTGAGTGGTTGCCACCCACACAACCCCAACCAGGGCCAGGGACAAACTGCAGCCGAGGTACGTGTGCCCTTAGCGGGAACTGAACCTGGACTCTCCGGTCCTCGGGCTGACTCTCTAACCACTGAGCCAAACCGGCCAGGGCTTGTTCAGACCATTAACACTCTGATCAACAGTCTGTTGTATAAGCATTTGATTTTACTGATTCTGGGTACTGTGATATGGAAATCTCCCTCCCCCACACCCTCCTCCCATCTCCTCCCTCCCCCCCCCCCCCCCCCATTACAGCTGTGTTAGAACTTAGTCATTTTCCTTGGTGGACAACTTGTTGAATTTCCCTCACTGTAGTGAACACTACAGCAGTTCTTATCAACACTACAATTTATCCCTTAACGTTGCATTCCCACCCTATCATTACAGTAGCCATTGTAAAAACCAAGCACAGTGGATATTTGTTCTTTTTGGCTGCCCAGCAGATGAACTCCATATGTATGTTAGGGGAACTACCTCACGATTTTTTGTGGGAAACAGGGTCACTATCCATAAGCTCCCCCTCCACCCCCTACCCTCGCATATTGTACACCCAGGGAGAAAAGGAAAAAATAAGCATACTCTTCAGGTTTGCTTATCTCCACATTTGGGGTAAAGATGAGGCAGACATGGAGCGGAGTGGTTTAGCTGGCGCGGAGGGCAGTGGTGAGTGTGGAGGTAGTGGCCCTAGCATGCTGCTCCACACCGGAGTTTCTCTCGCGGGCCATCATGTTCTGAATTTTGACTTCAGTTGAATCCCTTACATTGTTTGGTTGCTGCAGTGATTTAAACATTTTTTTTGTTTGTTTTATTAAAATTGGGAAAGAGAGAGTTTGCTCTAGCTGAATGCTCTCATGTCTCCCAAAATTGACTGTACAGCTATCTGCAGTTCCTTGTTTTATAGATGTCCATGCTGGAGACTGCTTTCTCTTAATCATCCCAAGGGCACTGCAGTATCTCATGGTGGGAACTCCACTGGTGACAGCCCTTCCACTGTAGTTTCTTCTCAGTCAAAAGACCTCCAGTAACCTCTTTTACTTTTTTTTGTGGTCATTTTATGCCTTGTAGCCACTTTTGGAATCTGATCTTTATGAAGTTAAGACTCTATTCTTTGAGCTTGACTATAATTTCCCTCATGGTAAATTCACTTTCATAATCTCTAGGATCGCCCTGGCCAGTTTGGCTCAGCGGTTAGAGCGTCGGCCTGCGGTCCTGAGAGACCCGGGTTCGATTCCCGCTAAGGGCGCGTACCTCGGTTGCAGTTTGTCCCTGGCCCTGGTGGGTTGTGCGGGTGGCAGCCACTCGATGTGTTCCTTTCACATCGATGTTTCTCTCTCTCTCTCTCTCTGTTCCTCTCTCTCCCTCCCACTCTATCTGAACAAAGAATGGAAAAATGTCCTCGGGTGAGGATAAAAAAAAAAAAAAAAAACAAACATAATCTCTAGGATAGTACCTTGGGTAAATGAGTTCTTTTGACTTAGATGAGGTTCTCAAAACTAACCTAAGATTTTATGGTTTTCCTTAGTATATGTTGAAATCAATTGGCTTTATTAATTTAAGCCACTTAATAGCATTGGGCTATTTAAAGCATATTATAAGTCTACAGAATATTTATGATTTACTTAATAGTTTCTGACTTATTTTCTCCTCATTTTCCTGATTATCAAAAACATATGTATTCCTTGTGGAAAATTTTGGTAAGTACAGAGAAGTGTTAAAAAAAAAACAGTGTAGGTCCGCACATTGATCTACAGATTCAATGCAATTGCTTTCAGAATTTTTGCTGCCTTTTTTTTTTTCTCAGAAATTGACAACATAATTCTAAAATTCACATGGAAATACAAGGGACTCAGAATAGCCTAAACACCATTGAAAAGAACAAAGTTGATGGGATTATACTTGATTTCTTTTATTTTATTTATTTATTTTTTAATTTTATTTTTGTTACAGATGTTTCTCCTTTTTTACCCCATTGACACCCTCCTCCCCTTCCCCTCCACCCCGTCCCTGGCTTTGTTGTCCATGTTCATTGGTCATGCATACATGCATATAAGTTCTGTGGTTTATCTCTTCCCACCCCCCCACCACCCCAATTTCAAAACTGAATACAAAGCAACTGTAATCAAGATGGTGTGGTACTGAAAATATGGATAGACATACAGATCAATGGAATAGAGTTGAGAGTCCATCAATAAACTGTAACATTTACGGTCATTTGATTTTTGACAAAGTTTCCAAGATAATTTAATGGAGTTGGGGGGAACAACAGTCTTTTCAGCAGGTCGTTCTGAAACAGCTTGATTTCCACATGCAAAATAATGAATTTGAACCTCTCTCTCATACCAACAGTAACTAAAATGGATCAGAAACCTAAATGTAAGAGCTAAAACCCTTAGAAGAATACATAGATATTCATGACCTGGGGTTAGTCAGTGGTTCCCTAAATATGACACCAGAAGCACAACCAACCAAAGAAAAAAATAGGTAAATTGGACTTCATCAAAGAAGAAATGATAAATTATGCTTTAGCATAATTAACATCTTTTGTACTTCAAAGAACATTATCAAGACAATGAAAAGACAACCTACAGAATGGCAAATGGTTTACGGCCGTACCACCCTGAACGCACCCAATCTCGTCAGAATGGCAACATGTTCACAAATCATATGTTTGATAAGGGTCTAGTGTCAAGAATATGTAAAGAACTCTTACAACTCAATTATAAAAGAAAAACAACCTGATTTTAAAAATGGGCAAAGGAATTAGACATTTCTCTAAGAAGATAAACAAATGTCCAATAGACACATGAAAAGATGTTCAAATCTTTAGTCATTAGGGAAATACAAATAAAAGCCACAATTTACATCTGCCAGGATGACAATAAAAGTCTTGGTGAGGATGTAGGGAAATTGGAACTTCACATTTTGCTGGTGGGAATGTAAAATAGTGTAGCTGCTTTGAAAAAATAGCAATTTCACAAATGGTTAAGCATAAAGTTACCAGATGACCCAGCAGTTCTCCTCATAGATGAAAACATGTTCATGTAAAAACTTGTACACACATAGTCATTTCAGGCCCTGGCTGGTTTGGCTCTGTGGTAAGAGCGTCGGCCTGCAGACCAAAGAGTCACGGGTTTGATTCCAGTCAAGGGCATGCACCTTGGTGGTGGTTTGTCCCTGGCCCTGGTCGGGGTAGTGCAGGAGGCAACCAGTCAATGTGCCTCTCTTGCATCAGTGTTTCTCTCTCTCTCCCCCTCCCACTCTATCTGAAGATAAATGGCAAAATGTTCTCAGATGAGTATCTTTTTAAGTTAGTTTACAGTATACTATAGTCTATTATGTGTGCAATAGCATTATGTCTAATAAAAACAAGGTACATATCTTAATTGAGAAATACTTTATTGCTAAGAAATGCTAACATTATCTGGGATTTCAATGAGTTGTAATCTTTTTGCTGGTGGAGAGTCTTGCCTCAGCTTTGATGGCTGCTGACTGATCAGGGTAGAGGTTGCTGAAGTTTGAGGTGGCTGTGGCAGTTTCTTGAGATAACAGTGAAGTTGGCCACATCAGTTGACTCATACCCTCGTGTACTATTTCTCTGTAGCATAGATGCTGTTTGAAAGCATTTTACCCACAGTAGAACTTCTTTCAAAATTAGAGCCAATTCTCTCAAATCCTGCTATTGCTTTATCAACTAAGTTCATATGATATTCTAGATTCTTTGTTGTCATTTCAGCGGTCTTCGCAGCATTTTCACCAGGAGATATTTCATCTCAAGAAACCATTTTTCTTTGTTTATCCATAAGAAGCAGCAACTCATACATTAAAGTTTTATAATGAGATTGCAGCATTTCAGTTACATCTTCAAGCTCCACTTCTAATTTTAGTTTTCTTGCTTTTTTTCACCACATTCACAGTTGGTTACTAACTCCACTGAAGTCTTGAGCACCTCAAAGTCACCCATGAAGGTTGAAATCAACTTCTTCCAAACTCCTGTTAATGTTGGTATTTTGACCTTGTTCCATGCATGAATCACGGATGTTCGTAATGGCATCTAGAATGGTGAATGCTTTCCAGAAGGTTTTCAATTTACTTTTCCCAGATCCATTGGACGAATCACTATCTATGTCAGCTATAGCCTTGCAAAATGTGTTTCTTAAATAAGACTTGAAAGTCAAAATTATGCCTTGATCCATGGGCTACAGAATGGATGTTATGTTAGCAGGCATGAAAACAACATTAATCTTGTGTACATCTCCTTCAGCGCTGTTGAGTGACTAGGTGCATTGTCAACCCATAGTAATATTTTGAAAGGAATATTTTTTTCTGAGCAGTAGGTCTGTACAGTGAGTGGGCTTGAAATATTCAGTAAACCATGTTGTAAACAGATGTGCTATCATCTGGGCTTCATGGTTCCATTTATGGAGCATAGGCAGAGTAAGATTTAGTATAATTATTAAGGGTCCTAGGATTTTTGTAATGGTACATGAGCATTGGCTTCAACTTAAAGTCACCAGTTGTATTAGCCCCTAACAAGAGAGTCAGCCTGTCCATTGAAGCTTTGAAGCCAGGCATTGACTTCTATCTCTGAAAGTCCTAGATGGCCACGTTCTTCTAGTATAAGGCTGTTATGTCTGCATTGAAAATCTGTTGTTTAGTGTACCACCTTCATTAGTTATCTTAGCTAAATCTTCTGGATAACTTATACATCTTCTAGCTCAGCACTTGGTACCTCATCTTGCATTTATGTTACAGAGACAGCTTCTTTCCTTAAACCTCATGAACCAACCTCTGTTAGCTTCAAACCTTTCTTCTGAAGCTTCCTCACCTCTCTCAGCCTTCATAGAATTGAAGAGAGTTTGGGGCTAGCTCTGGATTAGGTTTTGGCTTATGGGAATGTTGTAACTGGTTTGATTTTTCTATTCAGACCACTAAAATGTTCTCCGTATCAGCATGCTTTGCTTTCGTATTCATGTGTTCACTGGAGTAGCACTTCAAAAATATATATATCAGCCCTGGCTGGTTTGGCTCAGTGGTTAGAGCGTTGGCCTGAGGTCCCGAGAGACCCAGGTTCGGTTCCTGCTAAGGGCACGTATCTTGGTTGCAGTTTGTCCCCGGCCCTGGTTGGGTCGTGCAGGTGGCAGCCACTCGATGTGTCCCTTTCACGTCGATATTTCTCTCTCTCCCTCCCTCCCACTCTGTCTGAACAAACAAAAAAAAAAGGAAAAAAAAAGGAAATGTTTAAATTTTCAATTATAAATGACATACATTATTATATTAGTTTCAGGTGTGCACCCCAGTGACCAGACATTATATAACTTAATAAGTGATCACCTCAATAAATCCTGTTCCCATCCAGTACCACCACACTTAGTTATTAAAATAATATTTACTATATATTCCCTATGCTGTACTTTATATCACCATGACTACTGTATAATAACCCATTTGTATTTCTTAATCCCTTCACCTTTTTCACCCACCCCCCAACTCTCCTCCCATTCAGCAAAGAACAAAAAGTTCTTTGTCTCTGTTAGTCTATTTCTGTTCTGCTTGTTCATTCTGTTCGATTGTTAATAGATATGTATTAATTGCCATTTTAATGTTCATATTTTTTATCTTTTTCAAGAAGACCCTTTAGCATTTCATATACTGGTTTGGTGGTGATGAACTCCTGTAGCTTTTTCTTATCTGGGAAGCTCTTCATATTTCATCGATTCTAAATGATAGTTTTGAAGGATAATCTTGGTAATAGGTCCTTGCTTTTCATCACTTTGAATATTTCTTGCTACTCCCTTCTGGCCTGCATAGTTTCATTTGAGAAATCATCGGATAGTGCTTTGGGAACTCTCTTGTAGGTAATTAACTGCTTTTCTCCTGCTGCTTTTAAGATTCTCTGTCTTTAACCTTTTGCATTTTGATGACGATGTGTCTTGGTGTGGGCCTCTTGGGGTTCATCTTGTTTGGGACTCACTGTGCTTCCTGGACTTGTATGTCTGTTTCCTTTACCAAGTTAGGGAAGTTTTCTGTCATTATTTTTTCAAATAGGTTTTCAATTTCATGCCCTCTCTCCTTCCAGCACCCCCATGGCACGAATGTTGATATGCTTGAAGTTGTCTCGGACGCACTGGAGTAGCAATTTTAATTTCCCTCAAGAATTGTTCCTTTGCATTCACAACTTGGCTCACTGCACAAGAGGCCTAGCTTTTGGCCTCTCTCGGCTTCTGACAGGCCTTCCTCGCTAAGCTTAATCATTTTAAGCTTCTGATTTAAAGTGAGAGATGTCCAACTCTTCCTTTCACTTGAACATTTAGAGGCTATTATAGGATTATTAATTGGCCTAATTTCAGTATTGTTGTGTCTCAGCAAATAGAGAGGCCCAAGAAGAAAGGAGAGAGCTTGGGAAAAACGGCTGGTCGGTGGAGCAGTCAGAACACACACCACATTTATCAAGTTTGCCATCTTATGTGGGCATGGTTCATGACTCCCTAAACAATTACAATAGTAACGTCAACGATCACTGAATACAGATCACCATAATAAGTGTAATAATGATAGAAAAGTCTACAATATTGTGAGAATTACCAAAATGTGACACAGAGACATGAAATAAGCAAAAACTATTGGAAAATGGCACCAATAGACTTACTCGGTGCAGGGTTGCCACCCACCTTCAATTTGTAAAAAACCTAATACCTGCAAAGCACAATAAAGTAAGGTGTGCCTGTATATAGGATGCTCAGAATAGGCAAATCCATAGAGATGGAAAAGTAGATTAATGGTTGCCAGGGGCTGGGGGAAGGAGGAAATAGGGCATAACTGCTAATGGGTATGGGTTTCTTTTGGGTTTGATGAAAAATTTCTGGAGTTAGAAAATGGTTGCACAACCTTGTGAATATACTCCAAATCACTTAATTGTACACTTTAAAAAGGCATAATTTATGATATGTGAATTGTGTCTCAATTTTATTTATTTAAACAATTTTTTTTCTTTACTGATTTTAGAGAGGAAGGGAGAGGGAGAGAGAGACAGAAACATCGATGGGAGAGAACATCGATTGGCTGCTTCCTGCATGCCCCCCGACTGGGGATTAGGCCCACAACCTGGGCACGTGCCCTGACCACGAATCCAACTGGAGACCTTGTGGTACATGGGCTGACACTCAACCAGTGAGCCACACTGGCCAGGCTGTATCTCAGTTATTAAAAAAGGTAATTAACAACAAACTGGCAGTCACTGCCCAGAGGACAACCACAGCTAATGTCAGCTGAGCATTTACAAAATGCCAGGCACCTTAAGTCCTTTTGATAACTTCTCAGTTTTTCCTCAAAATCGGTTTTTAAGTCTTCAGTCAGAACTAGCACTCCTGACTCTCTCCACGGTTCTTCCTCGCTGTGCCTAGTTTTACAAAGAATGTTGGGTAAAGAGAGCTTGCTAGTTTGGAATGTCGTTAAAATACTTACTGTTTTACAAAGTTAGGTGCCTTACCTAAACGCATAGTTGACCACAATACGTTTGTGGTGGTTCAGTTAGCATGCAGCGCTCAAGTTTAGAGGAATGCAGAGACTTGAGAAATGGGTTAAATCTCTGAGTCTTTTAATACCAAGAAGTTTATGTTAACCATTTTTATCCCCCCCTCCTCCCGCACCCCACCCCCAGAGATCATAAGAAAAAAAAACAAGTAAAATTAGAAACTTCCATAAAGTTGACCATTCTTGTTCTGGTGTGCTGGGGTTAGAAGAGTTGTTTGGATTTGTTTTTATGAAGTACCAGTTATCAAAATATGCCATGGTTTATTGCTTTTCTATGAAACGAGTTTAAAGTCACTTCTTTATTGTTTTCCTATTAGCGGGCTTCCAAAACGTAGTAAACTTAACTGCACAAACAAGCAAAACTTGATTAGTAATTTTTAAAGGAGTGTTATTCAAAAGGAGTGTGATCATTTTGACATGAAAAGACTATATCTTTTTAGAATCCTGAACTTAAGGTACCAGTGTTCTGGCTTTATTCTTTCATTGTGTAATTAAAGAAAATATTAATTTTCTGTGAAAATTTGTTATTTCTAGAAACTTGTGAATAGCTTGGTCCTAATAAGTTTTCACCATAGTGCAATTGATTCTTTTGTATTTTTTCTCTTTAGTCCTTACCTGAGGACATGCTTATTTAAGTTTTAGAGACAAGGGAAATGAGGGGAAGGAGGAGGAGAGAGAAAGAAATACTGATGTGAGAGAAACATCGATCAGTTGCCTCCAGTACACACCCTGACTGGGGATGGAACCTGCAAGCTAGGTATGTGCCCTGACTGGGAATCAAATTCACAACCTTTTGGAGTATGGGATATGCTCCAACCAACGGAGCCACACTGGCCAGGGCTGTTTCTTTTGTATTCTTATTGAAGAAAACTTGCTTTTAGTAAATATTAGCATTGAAGTAGGAATTTTCAAGTAAATAGCAAAGTGTATTCCTTCTTTCCAAGAAAAAAAACTCTCAAATTTTTATTTTAATATAATAAACACTTTTATTTAGGTATGATAAGCTCATTATAATTTTAATGTAGATAGACCAAGCTTGGATTCTAAGTTCTGTAAAGGCAGAAACTGTTTTTGCCATTCGTTTATAAGGTCAGAGTTTATCCTTATGCCTTGTCCATAGTAAATGCTTAGTATTTGTTGTATAAATATATATTTGCAATCACATACATTTATTTATATTATACATATTGTTTTGTAATATAACCCCCACAATTAACTGGAATGTTGTCAATTGATAACATTGTATAATAATTATTCTTAATGCTTTTGTCTCTCTTTAGGTTGGTATTTTGTATGGCATCTTTTTTTATCGAAATTCAAGTTTCTGCGGGAACTGGTGGGAGACACGGGCTCTCAGGAGGGAGATCATGAGCCTTCAGGGTCTGAAACAGAAGAGGACGCTCCATCGTCTCCGCACAGGATCAGATCTGCTCGCCAGAGGAGGGCACCTGCTGACGAAGGCCACTGACCCCGGCCGCGCCTGTGCGCGTGCATGGTGAAGGCAGTGGGAGCCTCTGTCTTCAGTGACTTGGCTTTGCAGTTGCTAAAACATTAAGAACATTTTACTTGGATTTCAAGTCCAGTTAAGAAAAAAAGATTTACATGTAAGCCATATGAAAATAAAGGGAATTTAAACCAAATCGGACCATTGCAGATTTTATCTTAAAGATAATCTTTTGCTTTACTAGCTTTTACTTATATACTTATTCCTTGGCTCTTGAGCTTATTATTATTATTATTATTATTATTATTTGCACTTGTGTGAAGCAATTAAACGTTACAGGCTTGAAAAGTGTATTTTATTTGTTCTATGCTGTGCCCCCCACACACATTTTAACTTTTCTGAAATTGGGATGCATCTCACCATTATGGTTAGCCAGGCAATAGTTGATGTAATTATCCTAGCCTTTGTGTGTGTGAGCTCACAGCCTGTCATAGCATCGCCACTGGGTTCTTAGTGTCACGTGTCAGATTTAATTGGCAGTTTAAAATATCTTCTAAAAGATTACACTATGAGTGAGCACTGAAACGAAGTTGTGTATGCAGAAAGGCGAGGAAACAGAGCCATGGGGCGTACGCATTTGATATTAGCGAAGCAAATATCTGTCGCTGGAGGAATGACCACAATTCCATCGTTTTTTTGTAAAGCAACAACAAAATGCTTTACCGGCCTCCGAAGGGAGGATACTTACAAGTAGAGAAAGCTGTACTACTTTTGTCACTGAGACACATGCAAAAGGATTGCCTGCCACACCCTAAGTAGTGCAGTGAAGGCGGGAGAAATTGCCAAAACCCTTGGAATAGATGAAACAATCCCAAGCAACGAGAGGCTGGTGTGATCGGGTCACGTGTCAAGCAGGACCGTTGTCAAGGCACCAAACAGGTTTTGTCCAAAGCCTCCTGCTGACATTAAGCAAAAGACAGTGGTGGAGCACTCTCAAGAAACACTGTCAGGAAATGCTGTGTCCCTGGTGCTCTTGATGACACCAGGGGCGCCGTTGTGTGAAGAACACAGATATCGATGACTGATGTAAGAAATGACTCAGAAAAGTTGCACTTGGAATATGAAGTTATAGTTATAACCTAACCAGTTTATTTCATAACACGTATGCACAAGACTAATGTGATAAAAATCTGTTTAACTGAAGGGCTCTGTTTCGGTAAATAAAAAATAGTCTACATGATACGAAAGCATTGTGTCATAGTTTAATTGCCTGTGCTTTTTCCTTAGTGATACATATGGTGCATCTTACAAGTGATGGTATCTTAGATTATATAAAAAATAATTTGTAAATTTGGTTTTCTAGGATAGCAATTATTGCTAACTTAATCTGACTCTTATAATGTTGTTAAAATAGTTACCCTGTATGAGACACATTTTTTGGCAACCTATTCAAGACTTCAGAGTAGTAACTTTGGAATCTAAGCACTGTCTCTACTTTAAGAAGATAGCATGAGTCACTCCTCTTGTATGGGCGGACTTCATGCTCAAGGCCATGTGTTGTGGAGAATGTACTCCACCAACAGCAGCTCAGTGACAAGATCTCAGAGAGACTGGGCATGGAGA
The DNA here is from genome assembly GCF_014108415.1 of Molossus molossus. Lineage (NCBI taxonomy): Eukaryota > Metazoa > Chordata > Mammalia > Chiroptera > Molossidae > Molossus > Molossus molossus. The sequence goes on along the minus strand of NW_023425347.1, from coordinate 29,562,278 downwards.
AAAAATGGAGTGGGTGAAATGCCCACTTCACTATAAAAGGACTCTTGGTAGGTTCACACGTTTGTCTTCATTGAACTTTGGACTGAGTGTTTACTGGGGGAGAGATAAGGATTAAAGAACCTGCCTGTTTAATGTTACCTGCTTTGTACAAGAGTGAATTGCAAAGCCAACTTATTTTATTAATTCAAGTTCTTTTTATATGTTTTTAAAGAGCTAGTCATCACAGAAGATCACCTGTGTTTTATGTGTGTGATTATGTCTGTCGCCTCGTACTTCATGCTCAGAGTTTTGTTTGTTGATGAGCAGTTCACTTGCTCTGCCCCAAGCGGTATTCCTGGTGCACGCTGCTGTCCTGTAGCCTTTTGTGTGGACGGAGAGGGATTCACAGAGCACAACTTCAGTTTTAAGTATTTGCTGTGGGAAGATCCCCAGCAGCTGAGAGTGGAGCATGATCTTTCTGTCTTCATTTCCTCATTGGATGCAATTTTTATGTGACTGTAGGGATTAAAAACTGACACTAGCATTAATTTCAGTGCTTCCTACTAGCTAAATATCACATTAAAACTTGATCATCAGTTAGAAAAAAAGCCTAAAAAGCTTCTTGGTACTGGGAGGATTAAATCAGATTTTTCATAGTCTAATATCTTGAGCTGTGGATTCGGCTGTACAGTGGATATCTTAGGTTTAGATAATAATAGTTGCCGACAAACTTTAAGTAGCTGGAGTGCTTCCATATTGTATCAGTATTAAAGACTGGATGGCTGATGTAACCCCCAAAGCTTACAAGTATCATCCACAAATTAAACAAATGAATCCTTGTAAAGGTATACATGTTGGTATTATTTATTAATATTTATACTTCAAGGATGTCTTTTTAAGTAGAATTTTTTAAATAAGTAAAGTTCTGCTTTACTTATTTGGGAAAAATACCCAAAAGCATATAAATAGCTCATACCCTACCATGTTTTAACTCTTAGGAGAGTTAAAAGAAATCACTGATGCTAATATGAAAATTCTACAAATGAATCCCTTTGCTTGAAACCTTAATTTTCCTCTGTACTCTGCCCCCAATACACTCACTATAGTACATATTTCTCAGGCCACTAAAAGAGGTAAGAGAAATAGTTGTTAACAGAATTTTTTGTGTGGTATAGTGTTTCTGCCCTCCTGACCTATACCCCCACCCCCCCACCCCCCCACTCCCGTTTAGAGCTTTTGTAACTGAACTTAGCAGAACTTTATATGGGTATTTTCAGTTTCTCAGTAGGAGATGGACTAGCCTGTGGTTAATTTTAGAGTTCAGAAGGTCCTGAGCATTAAAAATGCATACAAGTATTAGTCGTGTCCAAATACTCATTATTAATGATGTTGATAAAGTATGCCATTTTTTGAGGAGTAATCCTCAAATTGAGGATTGGTAGGTTGCTTTTCATTTCCTTCTCAACTAACCATTCCCAAATCGTTTTCTTTGCCTCTGAAACTCTTGTGAAAATGGTATCAAATGTATTTATTGATAACATTACTCTGACTTAAATGCCAAAAAACACTAAATATTTGTGTAGCACTGTTAAATGAGGTTTTTAATGTTTCTATCAAGTTAAAAATAGAATTCATCCAGTGGATTTTGTAGTATTGTTTTCATGGTGGAAACATAAATATGTTATTTGGCAAATAGCCAATTCACACGTGTGCTGTGACCCATTTCTTTAGATACTATTAGGTTTAAAAACAGCTTCAAACTGTTATTTTTGTTGAAAGTTGGGCATATATTAAATGATGGTTTCACAAATAAGGCATTTAAACCAAAATGTGTTAAATGACTTGAAAAGTGCATTTTTACTTTTAAAAGCAACGTTTTTTGAAATTATTTTAAGTCAATGATGCAGTATTTTTTGAAGTCAGTTTTTCTGAAAAGTTATGTTTTAATGTAACATGTAACCAATGTAACTAGATTTTAACTGTACACTTTTATATTTGAGGTTGACTTTAAAAAGCCAATGAATAGTACTCAAAGGTCATAGATTCAAGCAGCTAATGGAATAGTATTTTGTTATGGAGTCTAGAATGAAAGCACCTTGTCTTGTCTGCTTCTAAGTATCTTATAGCTTTTAACTTAAAGAGTAATATTTTATCTTAATAAAAGTTACATTTTCCACTTGCTAATGTACACGCGCTGCCTGTTTTATGACCGGTTGAACAGTACCCTCCCAGTCAGTTCTATGCATAACCACTCACCAAATACTGCTGCTGTGGTTTCTTCAAGGACACACCCTGGGCTGTGCTGTGACGCATTGTCATCTTGCTGCTTGACAAATAGGTTTATAAGGAATTAAAATTGTGTGTTAATAGTGTCTTTGTATAATAAGATGTAAAATTAGAGCTGAGGAATGACCATTCACTGTTTTTGTTTTAAAACTGGTCAATACTATGCCTAAAACTTCTGTGATGTGTTTATATGATGTTTTGACTTTTACTTTAAACCGAACAGAATAAATTAAAATGAAAACAAACAAAAGTTGTATATGTTTCATTGATAAAGTATAAGAAGTATGAAGGGTACCTTGGACATAAAGGGGTTTGAAATCAGCCACGTCTCCCAGCGGTCCATCTTTCACCTCATTTTTCAAACTCCAGAAAACTCTGGGAATCAAGACAAGACGGCAATAGTATTCTGAGTGCCGTGAAAGCGATTGACTTGGACCCTGAAGGACATAGAGCATTAGAGCTGAGTTACATTGACCATGTTTGCCTTTTTGTTTCTCCTCATACTTTATCCAGTATTATTTTGATATTCTATACCATAGATCATGTCTTATATTTTTGTTACTATTAAACACTAGGAAGCCTAAGGAAACTGACCAAAGCCAAGAAAAAGGATTGAGGAATGCCTTTGAAACCGAGTTTGAGATAAGAAACGATTAGTTGCAGTGGCTGGGGGCCAACTTTAGCTTTTTCTCCAGTGCTGAGCTGCCAAGCACGTAGGGTGGGAAAAGGGATTGTGCCGGGATTGGTCTTTGTAAGGTAGGAGTGTCCAAAGGGCAAGGCCATTAGAGAGTGCTAGAGATTGGCTCTGGGATTTGGGCTGGATTGTAAGAGAAGTCAGATCATTAAGGCCCTGATAAATTGGGTGAATTGGAAGGGGTAGAGATTAAAGATAAAGTGAGCCTGACATCTGTGTATAATGGATAGAAGGAAGTTTGGGGCGGAGACTAGGAGTTGAGAGGTGAAGCAGCTCTGAACGGTGACACTGCAGCCATAGAAAAGGGGAATCCGAACTGCACTCCTAGGGTTGCGGGGGCTGTCAGTATGGCCACTAAGGCATGCTGGCTGGAGTTGGGATGGAGAAGATGACCATGATCTGTGGACCAGGTTAGAGACTTGGAAGACTGATCTCAAGGCCTGTGGTGTCAAGTATGACCCTTAAAAAGAGGAAAGGGTTTCCTGAAAGTGAAAGGAATGTTGGGGAGCTGTGAGAATGTTTTCAACCTACTTTTCCCCCCACCCCCAGCTCTATAGGCCAGAGTGATTGTTATGTACAAATAAATACTTCAATTGCAAAAATGATGCTATTTATGGAGAAGTTTGTTGGGGGGAGGAGAAAAAAGGGAAGAACAGCAAAAGCTCTAAAACTCTTACAGGGGAAAGGAGGAGTTTTCCTGGTAGAAGGTGAGAGGATTCCAGAAAGAAGAAGGCGCATGTGTGAAGTCAGCATCATGGGAAGGTGACTTGTCTGGAGAACTGGAGACAGTTGATTTTTCCTGGAGTAGTGATGTAATGGGAGATAATGGCTTGAGGCTGGAGAAGTAGGAAAGATCTAGGTCACCAAAGACGTATGCAGCGGCATAGGTTTTGAAGTGCATGCCATATGTGAGAGAGAGTATTGGAATATTTTAAATTGAGTGAGAGCATCGAGTCGCTTGTTTAACTGGGTGGCTTACTCGTGCAGGCATCGGGACTAGGTGCAGATGGCTTGGAAAGCTCATGCTAACTGCAGCGAGGATTGATCTGCGGGCTCAGTGGGAATAGGGTGTCTCTCACTATAGTCCAAACAAGAAAATAGCTAGTGGCAGGCTGGAAATGAGTGACAGCCATGGGAAAGTTGAAGACATGAAGAATCAAAAGACTTGAGATTGGATTGTGAAGGCACGTGAAGAAGGATTGGTGGAGGATGACTTTAAAGTGTGAGTTTGAGATGGGTAACACTGAGGAATACATAACGAGAAAGTAGGTTTGAGGTTGGTCACAGGGAGATTGAAGAGGAGAGTCCAGTGTGAGGCATACATATTTCAGTTTGAGGTGCTTATAGGCCACTAGGTAGACAGATACTAAACCGCTGTGAAATTAATGAGGGGCATGGTTGAAAGCAGATTTGGTGAGCATCAGTATGTGAATGCAGTTGAAGCTGTTGGCAAAAAATTAGGATCTGTCAGAAGAAGCTAGGATAAGAGACCGAAGGAGTGGCCCTTAAGGAGCATCAACATTTAAGAGGCTGGTAAAAGAAAAACAGGCCATAAAGGACATTGAGAAGGACTCGGAAGAGAACCAGGGACACACATGGAAGAAGCAAAATGAAGAACCTGAGAAACAGCCAAGTGTTCAGCCAATACATTGAAGAATGATGTTGCTCAGATCTGACGATTGAAGAAATGTGGCTTGCAGTAGTCCATGCGAAAGATGATGTGAATCTGCAAGGCTGGTGGCAGTGAGGGCAAACTGAACAGATACTGATGGACGGGTTTGCTGATTGATTAGCTATGGGAGTCGAAGGACAAGGATGAATCATTGATGATGGCTGATGGAGGACGTAAAGGTGGAACGTGTTCAGGATAAGTCCAAGTGCATGTAAGACTAGCAGACACGACCAATCTAGATCTAAGGATAATAAATGTCAGGAAAACGGAATTCCTACCCAAGTTCTATAACTTGGTAGTTGGTAATTTATTTAACCTCTCTGTTTCTTGGTCTGCTAAGTGGGAATGATAATGCCTAGGGTTGTTGTAAGGAGTACATTTTTTTTTTTAAATACCTGTCAAATAGCAAATTTCTTACTGTGTAGTAGGCAACCCATAACTTAATCTCTCTTGCTTCTTTCCTTACTTTGTATTCACATTTGTAACCATAGAAGCCTTCTTAGTGACAACTTAGTCCAGAAGTTACTCAGTTCATTGAAAAGGTCAGTTGAAATGGGGAGTCAAGTCACGAAATCATACACTACACTGAGGTAAGGCCAAGGCTTTTTTTTTTTTAACCAAATATAGATCCATTAGAGTTCAATCTTATTTTCTTTGTAAAAGTCAGAGTTATAATTCTGTGATTTCCTGTTTTGTTCTCTTAAAATTAGAACAAGAATGGAAACTTGTCTGCAAAGCAAAAACTTTTACTGTATTTTTCCGTCTTTTAGAGTTGCCTCACTCGTCCCCAGATGTACAGGAACTTTTAGCATATTACCTTTATTTAATTTTCCCCAAACCTCCAACTAAGTTTTGATAGAAACAGTTCTTAGTTTTTTAGTCATATCTTATTGTAATATTTAATTATGTATTTATAATATCAGGGACAACTGAAGTAAGCAAGTCTGGGAACCATTTCAATGAAGTCCTTTGGTGAGGACAGCAGTGTGTGGCACACGAGGTAGCAGTCTCTTCCCTTGGTGATGCCCACCCAGGAAGGTAGTGCGCATCTTATCTCACAGAGCGAAGGAAAGTCTACTCACCTGCTGATGCGTGAGAGGACAGACCCCTCTGCCTGCCTGAGATAAATCCCCCTCCCTGTGCTTTGGCTCCTACTTTCCTACCTTTCAGCAAATTAACACTGTCAGTTATTTCTTCTATATATTCAGTCACTCTCTCTCAGCTGGATCATTCTCTTCAACATTTAAAACTTTTCGCCCTGGCCAGTTTTGCTCAGTGGTTAGAGTGTCCGCCCACGGACCAATGAGTTGCGGGTTCAATTTCAGTCAAGGGCACGTACCTTGGTTGCGGCCCGTCCCCGGCCCTGGTCTAGTCGTGTGGGAGGCAACTGTTGTAGACCAACGAGACAGACCAGACTCAGACTCCGAACTGGGTTCAAATTACAAGAGCTTTATTGGCTGCGCGGCGACTGTCCCATCCTACGCAGAGGAGAGAGCAGCCCCCAGCTCAGGGGGAGGGTTGCTTATATAGTTGTCTTAGCCCCTGTTAAGGAATTTGGGCTAAAGGTTTGCGAGCAAGCAAGCACGTACAGAAGCAGATATCTGCGGTTAGCCGTTACACCCGAGGGATGAATTAACTCTACAATGGGTTGACTCTGGCTGATGTATATCTCCTTCCTTGCTTAATGGAAAAATTTTTACTGTATGTTCACATAGCCTGTGTTTGTCCTTCACATTCCCCACTGGTCTTAGGGTTAAATCAAATCCTTGATTCTAAAGTGTCTTCAATTTTGTCTCCCGTGGCTGGTCTCTGGTAAGGAGTGCTCGGGACCATGAGCTTAACAGCCTGTATTCTTTCCCTAATAAATTACATTAAGTGATTAATCAGGATTGGGCTACAGGTTAACATTAATAGGAGGAGGATTAAGGGGCCGGCAAGGCCAGTGATAAGAGTAGTGAACCATGGGGACCAACTAAAGAGGTTCTCATACCAAGTTTTGGAGGTGGGTAGAGCCTTCTCTCGTTCGTCTAGTCACCGTCTAACTAATTTCATGCTTTCTCTAATAATACCAGAGTGGTTAGCATGAAAGCAACAGGTTTCTCCTAAGCCTAAACAGAGAAGAAATAAACCTGTGGAATAATGTTAGCAAGAATACATAAGTCTTTGGTTTCAACAGGAAAGATGCAGGGAGTCAGTCCTGAGGCGCAAGCAAACCAGGTCCTGGAGGGTACAGGTAGGACCCAAGTCTCTTGTGATGAGGGGCTTAATGGGGTTAGGGTGGTAGTGTCCCCACATGAGTCCACATAAGGGGAAGAGCTTAGGTCGTAGTTGCTGATGATGAAGCATGTCCCCTGTCCTTACAGGTCTCCGAGGGTCAGGCGGGGGCCCGAACCTTCTTAGCAGTGGCCGCCCTTGAGTGCGTCTGAATTGGGTCGGCGCCTTGCCGGGGATCAGAGTCAGGAAAGGGACCAGGAGGAAACCCTGGAGAGCTTTACCTTCAGGGGATCCTCGGTCGCTGTAAGGCCCATTGTTCAGGTGTTTGCTCAGGGTGTGCTTTCTTTACCTGAGTGTGGTGAATCCAAAATTTCCATCCTGCTACCTTAAGAGTGGTGGGCGTAGTCAGGATAACAGGGAAAGGGCCAGTCCAGCGAGGCTCAAGGGAAGCAGGCTGATGTTTCTTGACCCAGACCCAGTCACCGGGGGCAAAGTTGTGTGGTGGTATCTGGGGTGTCCCCGGTTGGGGTCTGGCGTCCTTGATTAGCTGTCGGGTCTGTTCTCTCAGCCTACCGAGCCTAATCTCTTAGATAAGTAGGCAACTGGTCTCTTCCAGGGCCCTGATGATTGGGTTAGGACCCCTTTGGCAATGCCTCGAGTCTCCGAGACGAAGAGCTGAAAGGGCTTAGTGATAGCAGGCAGAGCTAGGGCTGGTGCAGACATTAAGGCTGTCTTTAGTTTTTCAAAGGCCTGTTGCAATGTTAACTTGGGTTCTCGGGGGCCTAATCTGTAGGAGCCCTGGCCCCCTCATTCAGTGTCTTCCAGGAGGATAAGGTCCTTAGGTTTCTGTTGGGCCCCCCGCTTAGGGCAGTCTTTCTTCCAATGGCCATATTCTTTGCAGTAGGCACATTGGTTAGGGTCAAGTGGTGGCTGAGGTTTCCGTGGGGCTTGCCCTGTGTTTTTAGGCCTATTTCCTTGTTCTTTCCGATTCTCCTGAAGAGCGGCTATGACTACCTTTGTGACTCTTTTGGTATCAACCGTTTCTGGGTCATCTCTGGTGTTAAATACTCTCTGAGCTATTTCAACTAACTCACCAAGATTCTTTCCTTCAAAACCCTCTAATTTCTGGAGTTTCTTCCTAATGTCTGGGGCGACTGGGTGACAAGGCAATATTAATTGCCCGTCTATTCTCAGTGGTCTTTGGGTCTATGGGAGTAAAGAGGCGATAAGCCTCCATGAGACGTTCAAGAAAGGCCGCGGAGACTCTCCCACGTTCTGAACACTCGCTTACCTTCGACAGATGAGTTGGCTTTCTAGCAGCTCTGTAGAGGCCCAAGTAGAGGTCGGCGTTACTGGGTTAAAGCCTCCTTACCTTGATCGGTGTTTGGATCCCAATCGGGTCGAAGGGTAGGGAGGTGGGCTTCTAGTTGGGTTGGATCCGTGAGGGGTTGGCCATCTGGCCGGAGGACGGATTTTGCTGCCTCCCTGTGGATCCTGTCCCTCTCCTCGGAGGTGAACAGGACCTGCAACAATTGCTGACAGTCATCCCAAGTGGGCTGATGGGTGTGGAAGACCGTCTCTAGGAGAGAGATTGAACCTTGCAGTTTATCAGAAAAGGAGGGATTCTGTTGTTTCCAATTATACAGATCGCAAGTCGGGAAGGGGACACAGACCCTGAAGGGCCGATTCTGGTCTCCACCCGGTGGTGGAGCAACCTGCCGGAGGGGCAGGATGGCAGCCGAGGAGTCTGGCGCCTGCGGAGGAGGGTTAGAGGGGGTGCCGCCACGTGTATGGGGAGGACTGAGCGGCTGAAGGGCTTCAGCCTCTCCGGCCACAGTGGCGGGTGGCAGAGACCGATAAGGGGGTGGCCTCAAAGGGTGAGGGTCTTCTGGGGGACCTGAAAGAACAGGGTGAAGTCTCCCGGAGGGAGTAGGAGCCGAGGGCTTCTGAGGTTTCCACAGTGGCTGAGCAAGAAATATTTTTCTCCTATTAGGGCAAGAGCATTTCTTAACATAATTAGGTTTGTCAGTAGCTATGTCAATCCAAACATCAGTGTAAGGAGTTTGGTCTGGGTGTCCGGGAGTCCCATAGATGACGCCTCAAACTGCAAGCAAAGAGCCTAAATCAAAAGTGCCCTGGAAGGGCCAATCGACCCGGATCGTGGGCCACTCCGATTCGGTGCGCAGGGATCCAGGGTCTGCTGAGATGCTGTAACCTGAGGCGCTTGGAAAAGTCTGAAAGTTATTAAGGAGACATTGAAGGGGAGGTCCCAGACCCATTTTGAAGGAGACAGGCCAGCACAACACAGAAACACAAAACACAAAAGGACAAACAAACAAGACAGACAAAAAGCCAGACAAACCGAACCGGGGCCAAGAGCGACATCTCGCCACGGCCCTGGGGCAGGATCTCTGTGCTGCGTCCAGCAGATCCACTTCCCCTCACTCTGCAGAGTTTTCAGAAACAGACTTACCAAGGGACGTCCCGTCTGCTGACCGAACCTGGGCCCAGGGTTTCCAGATGCCCTCTAGATGGCATTTGGAGTAGAGACAATTTCCAGGGCAGAATGGCGTCCGGGGTGGAGGAACGTCTCTCTGAGGCCTTCCCCTAGACCGCCCGTCGGCTCCCGGGATGGATCGGCTCCCGGAGTCTGAGGAGGTCAACCCGCCGGAGTGGGGGGACCTTGTTTGTCTGTCTCGCTGGGGCCTCCAAATGTTGTAGATCAACGAGACAGACCAGACTCAGACTCCAAACTGGGCTCAAATTAAGAGAGTTTTATTAGCTGTGCGGCCACTGTCCCATCCTATGCAGAGGAGAGAGCAGCCCCCAGCTCAGGGGGAGGGTTGCTTATATAGTTGTCTTAGCCCCTGTTAAGGAATTTGGGTGAAGGGTATGCGAGCAAGCAAGCACGTACAGAAGCAGTATTTGCAGTTAGCTGTTATGCCTGAGGGAGCAAGCAGTTTCGGTGTACACGAAGCGATGGTTATCTGTACAATGCAGTGGTAATCTATTAACTCTAGCAGCTAGTTCTGGCTATTCTCCTAAGTTCAGGGGGTAAGGTCTGCCTAATGGGAAATTTTTTACTGTACGTTCACATAGCATGTGTTTGTCCTTTACAAAAGGAAAATGCAGCTTCGAGTTTCAGTGAGTCACATTTTTTCTCAATTTCCCTTTAGGTCATAAATTCCTTGAGAACAGAAACAATGTCATTTCTATTCATCGAAAACCCACCGTGTCTTCCTCAAAATTTCAGTTTAGGAATTTTCTCAGATTCTGAAAAACATTTTCTTTTACTAAACCTATAAATTAGTTCTTCTTTTATAATGTTGAGAGAAAATTTAATTTTAAACTATCTTTTACATGTGTTTTTAGGAGAAAATATAAGGTAACCTGTTATTCTCAGTAAAATCTTAGATATTTTATTTCTACACACACACACACACAAATACAGAAAATAAAAGAAGTTTGTTTCAAATTATACATTTGCATTTTTGTGATAAACACAAAGAGCACATCTTGTAATTGCTAACACAACTCTTTCATGGATCTGAAATTTGAGTTGACACTCCTGGATAAGGAGTCTGTTCCTGAGGGGTCTGTACATATTTGTAAGACATTAAAATACCATCAGTTAGAACATGCTGAATAAACATTCCCACTTATTTTTTTAATGTATACATCAAGAGCTACATTAAAATGCTTTGAATTATAAATTCAGCAGGGATTTATTTTGACTTCATTAGCAGAAAATATTACATCTTGTCAACAATATAACTGGTATCTTTTATAACCAAATCTAGAATTTTAAGTAAGAAAAAGCCAATATAGTCTCCTTTTTCTCTTTTTATATATTTTTTTGTTATCTTTTAACAAAAGATAAAGGTTAAAAATAAATTTATTGATACAAACCTTGAACTAATTCTTTATCTTGGTATTTGAATTTTTTGTTTTTATTAATGAAATGAGTACAATAATCTCAAGAATAAAATTTTATTCCCAAATTGACATAGCAAATTTAAGATTGTCAACTGAGAAAAAAGCAATGTACAAGAAAGATTTTGTATCTGAAAAGTATGCTGAATGCCAGTAAGGCATAGAAGGACTCAGGAGACAGTGATAAAGAACTAGGAGCCCGGCCCGTGTGGCTCAGTGGACTGACCATCATCCCACGGACTGAGACGTCCCAGTTTGATTCCCAGTCAGGGCACATGCCTGGATTGCAGGATCGATCCCCACTGGGGGGCGTGCAGGAGGCAGCCGGCTGGCTGATCAGTGTTTCTCTCTCACATCAATATTTCTCTCTCTCTGTCCCTTCCTCTCTCTAAAATATCAATAAAAACATTTTAAAAAAAAACACCTTAGAAACACACCCCGAGTATGACACTCATACTGCTTTTAGCATCATTCCTCCAGCTAAGAGACTATTGAGAAGGTGATTATTTAAAAGAAGTAAGATTCACATGGCTAACCAAATATATGGATTCCCTACTGCATGCAGTTCCCTGAAGAAGGCTTCTTAGGGGGCTGCTCAATGACCCTTATGTTCTTGTTGAGGAAAAGGCTCATGACATAATTAAGTACAAAATGGGTATAAGCTAAATGTCTGGACCCTACATGAGCCTAGGACCCTACTATTTCTGAGGTCTTACTTTTATCCCTCCCACCCCACCAGCACAGCAACATTCAACAAACATGTGAGCCATTCACTATGCTAGTCCCTGCAAAGCACAGTTGTGAATAATTCATCCATTTCCCCTGAGCAGACTTCTCAGGGATATCAAGTAGGTAATGACAAACAAAAAGGTCATGACAATACAGGACACACTGTGGTTGGGGAGTCGCAGATACATTGAGGTGTATGATCACAGAAAGGTGCAACTAGCCCAGCAGCGGGTGTGGGAGGAGTGACTGATGGAAGGGACATCAGTTCTGAATGATGAACAAGAGTTCAGGAAATTCTAAGTGAGCTTGGCAAGGGCTGGGAAGGTACTTAGAGAGTCTGTTCTAGGTTCTAGATGGTGGGAACACATAAGTTCTGAAGGCCAAGAAGAGGAAAGCAGAGTTGGAGTACAATAGTGACAGTTCAGTATAACTGGAACAGAAGGGGCAAATGGTATCTAAGCCTGTGGAGGCGGAAACCTGGCTGTCACCATGAAGGTAAAGGGTGTTAAGGGAAGTTGTGAGCAGACGTGCATTTTAGAAAGCACATCTCTGTTAGCAGTGTGGACTGTGATTGAAGGAGGGTGAGGGAGGCTCAGTGGATTGAGATTTGTCCCATGGACTGAGAGGACCGGGTTCGATTCCTGGTCAGGGCAGGTGCCTGAGTTGTGGGCTCAATCACCAGTAGGGGGCATGAAGGAGGCAGCTGATCAATGGTTCTCATATGGATGTCTCTCTCTTTCCCTTCCTCTGTAAAAAACAATTTTTTTTTAAAAAAGAGAAAGATTTAACATTTCATTAATTATAAAGATGATGCTAAGAAAAATTTTTTCCTGACTAAAAGTTGTTGGCTACTGAAACATAATCAATTAGGCTTTTATTCCCCATGCTCTGTGAGATGCAAAACCAATTATTCTCATAGTTCTTATCCTTAGAATACAGACACCACTGATGCAGGCAGACAAAGTGAGGGTCAATTTTGACAAAGTGAGAACCAAACATATATTCAGGCCAGTATCAGTATCAGTTCTAAAAAGAAAGTCTTTGCCACCTTCCTGATGTTCTCTGTTTCTTCTCCCCTCATTTCTGAAATGCAGGCAGATGTGTGCATGGTGTGTGTGATACTATCACCTGGCTCTGTCCCTTGCTCTCTTTCTGGAACCCTACCGCCCAGGTTTATCCTCATTGGTCAGAAGCCTGAAAGTGGACCTTGCCAGTGACTGTTTCTCGGCAGCCCCTCCCCGGCAGGGGGACAGTTCATCTGCTTGTGGCTTTCTGCCCTGATCAGGTTCTCTTTCTGTATTTGGGTTATTTTCTGGATACCACCTTCCTGTAACGCTCCTTGCACACTGCAACTTCACCTCAAGCACATTAGGTTTATCATAGAATAAAACAGGGATTTGGGTACTTACCTATTAATTGTCTGGGAGTTCTATGAGGGCAGGAATCCGGTCTGTCTTCATCCCTGCTATGTCCCCAGAATTACCAGTTCAGGGCCTGGCACTCAGTAACAGTGGTGGAGGGAGGGAGGGAGGGAGGGAAGGAGGGAAGGAGGGAGCAAGGGCTGGGAGTTTATTACAAGGGCAGTAAGTAGCCTAGTAGTGTTTAGGCAAAATTGGACCCATTTTTCTCAAATCAATGGGTATTTAAATCCCCTGGCATCTTGTTAAAATGTAGATTCTGAGTCAGTGGGTCTGGGGAGGAACCTGAGATTCTGCCTTTCCTTAAAGACACAGGAAGATGCCCAGCCAACTGAGCCACACCAGCCAGAGGTGGGACTCTGCCTTTCTAACCAGCTCCCTGAGAGGTTAAAGATAGTGGTGCACTGAGAGGCTAAATAGCAATCCCAAATACTGAATAAAGAAAAACTGGATTGATTTATTTAAAGAAACATGGATGGGGGATCTGGATATCCAAAGTGAAGGGCTACATAGCAGGGAGCCAAGGAGTACTGGGTCGATGATGGCAGCCCCTAGGAGCTGGGGTCATCCTCGTATGCAGATCCCCTTGTGGGGATCTTTTGTCATCAGTGGGTTTTGAGGGCTTGGTTGGTAGCCTTGGCCAGCAGGTTGGGTCAACAGAAATGGGGATGTGCAATTGGGTACTTCTTTGGCAGATTTAGTTCCTCATATGTTCGGATTCCTGGTGTCCAGCATATCCCGTGCAACAAGTTTTCCTGGTCTTTGTTCTCCTGTGGCAGGCAAGGCTCCAAGATAGCCGATAAGAACTGCATAGTGTGTAAGTCCTGACACACAGAGATGTCCTACAGAAATCACGGAACTGTGAACACAAGGGACATGGAAGAGCTGGGTCCTCTAAATAGCTCTCAACTCCTCCATCTGAACGTTGGTTTAATTCCCAGTCAGGGCACATGTCCAGGTTGTGGGTCTGATATCAGGTTGAGGGTGCATAAGAGAGGCGACTGATTAATGTTTCCTTTGCACATGGATGGTTTTCTCTCTCTTTCCCTTCCTCTCTCTCTTAAAAAACAAAAACACATCCTCCAGTGAAGATTAAAATAAGAAAGAATTAGCTACACTGTGGCCAGTGCTATGAAAATGACAAACGTGATGAGCTGGGTGAAGTGGGTAGGAAAGTATAGATCAGGGGAGCCCTCTCTAAGCAGGTGATATTTGAACTGAGACCTGGAGCGTCAGACTTCTCCAGCATGTCAGACTTTTAATTTTTGTTTTATTTATATTGTACAGATTTTCATTTCTATTAAAGTAAGTGTGAATCTTTAATATCCCTCATAAACAAAAAGTTCTTTGGGTATCCTTTTATTTTTTTCCATTGTAAAAGTTTTATGAGAGCAAAAAGTGAGAAAACCACTGTGGTTTATCCCCAGCCCTGATTAGTCCTTTCTTGCTCTGACCTCATAAGATGACATTGTGATGGAATGACAACCAGTCCTATATAAGGCCCCGGCTGGGCTAAGGTTATTGTCCATGATAGCCCAGGAAGCTGATTTAGTAACCTGTTGGATTCGGACAAGTTGGCTTGTTTTCTTTCACTCTTGTTTTCTTTGTTGTTTATTGTTTTGAACCACCATGTACAATCAGTTGGCAGCCCTCGCTGACAACAAGGAGCACTGTGTGGGCCATTACATCCTCCTGGAGACCATCGGCTGGGGCAGCTTGTCCTCCGTGTCGCTGGCCCGGCACACACTCACAGGTGCAGACGTGGCTATAAAAGTGGTGAAGAGACAGGACTCCTCTGACCTGTTTAAAGAAGTTCGTTCTCTTCAGCTCCTCCAGCACCCGAACATCGTGACCTTGTTTGAGGTGATAACCACCGAGGACGAACTGTATCTCATCCAGGAGCATGTCAACAGAGGAGACTTACTTCATCATCTGAGGGACAGAGGCCCGATGACAGAGGAGGAAGCCTGACACACCTTTCGGCAGGTAATCTCTGCACTCCAATACTGCCACCAGTACAGGGACCTTAAGCCCAAAAACATACTGGTGGACAAGGAGAACAACGTACAAGTAGCGGACTTTGGGTTCAGTGCCCAGATCACCCGAGACAGACCTTTACTGAATAATTTCTGTGACACTTTTCCCTACATGGCCCCAGAAATATTGCAGTTCGAACCGCACAACGAAAAAGTGGTATCTGGAGTCTAGGTGTAGTTCTCTACTAGATGTTAACAACAACAATTCCATTCGAGGTGCAGAACCGTGAAGAACACAAATTTAACATCCTGAGGGGACGGTTCCCTGTACCAGAGTTTTTATCACTTGGGTGTCAAGACCTTTTGAAAAAGTTATTGACCCTTGACCCTGACGAGAGACCAGCCTTAGACGACATTGTGAAGGACCGCTGGCTCACTATGGGCTATGCAGAAAAACTGAGCCCCTACCGAGAACCTGCCCAGGAAGGCCTGAACCCCCAAATCATTAACATCATGACAAATATGGGATTTGAAGAGGAAAAGATACTAACATCTATAAGTGAAAAGAAATATGATTCCATTATGGACACCTATTTAATTTTTAGATAAAACACCACCCAAAATCAAGGGCTGCATCATAAGGGTTAGGTCTTGTCCCTTCCCTGACCACATCAACTTTTTGCCAAAACAAGGGGTTCAGGCACCAAGGAAGAATGACAGACACCCAGCCATTTCCCCAGCCAGCCTGGGGTCAACGGTGCCCACACCTGCACCCCACCAGCTTGTGAGGAAGAAGCATATCCCCCTAGTCACCGAGAAAGCAGGTATGAGCACTACCTCATCCAGTAAAGAATCTAAGAATAAAACACCCCCAGCCAGATGGGAGGCAGAGACCACCACTCCCCTACCCAGCCGGGAAGTGACAATCACCACTGTCCTACCCAGCCGGCAAGTGGAGACCACCACTCCCCTACCCAGCCGGGAAGTGACAATCACCACTGTCCTACCCAGCCAAGAAGTGGAGACTACCACGCCCCTACCAATCCAGGAAGCAGAGACCACCATACCCCTACTCAGCAGGGAAGCAGAGACCACCACTGCCCTACAAAGCCGAGAAGCAACCACCACCACTTGCGTACCCTGCTGGGAAGCGATGACCACTACTGCCCTACCCTTCCGGGGAGCAAACAACTCCCCTCCTCTGGCCAGGAAAGTTAAGACCACCACTCCCCGGGACAGCTGGGAGGCAATGATGACCACTTCCCCAACCAGGGTGGAAGCAGAGACCACCACTTCAGCACATGGCTCAAAGTCCTGGACTGCCTCTGCCAGCCCAGCCCACCATTGTGATGCTAGGGGCTCCCACATCACCCACAGCACCGGCACCAGAAGGGTTGGTGGAGCCCTTGAGGAAACTACTGCTCATCCTGACGGTGGGTCCCGACACTCTTCCTCTAACCACCCCCGGGGCCGACAGGGTGTGGCCGGAAGGCCCTTGATGTGTCTGTTAAAACTGATGTGGGCCACTCACAGATCATGTCTCAAAAGGACAAAAGTGAAAACCATATACTGTTTAACAAGAATGGATGGCCGAGGAGATTCCAAAATGGCCCAACCGGAAAATAACCACCACCAGTCTCCTACCCTGCCGGGAAGTGATGACCACCACTGCCCTACCCTGCCGGGAAGTGGAGACCACCACGGCCCTACCCTGCTGGGAAGCGGAGACCACCACGGCCCTACCCAGCCGGGAAGCAATGACCACCACTACCCTAATGAGCCTGGAAAGAGAGACCACCACTCCTCTACCTAGCCGGGAAGTGACCAACACTACTCCCCTACCCTGCTGGGAAGCGACGACCACTATGACCACTACGGGAAGCAACCCCACCACTTTGCTACCCTCCTGGGAAGCGATTACGACCACTCCCTACCCAGTCGGGAAGCGATGACCACCACTACCCTAATGAGCCCAGAAACAGAGACCACCACCTCCTACCCAGCTGGGAAGTAGAGACCACCACCCTCCTACCCAGCTGGGAAGCAGAGACCACGATTCCCCTACCCAACCAGGAAGTAACTAACACCACTTCCCTATTCTGCCAGGAAGCGATGACCACCACTGTCCTACCAGGTGGGAAGCGGCAACCACCACTGCCCTACCAGGCAGGAAGCAGAAACCACCACTGTTCTACTGAGCAGGGAAACAGAGACCAACAGTCCTCTACCCAGCCAGGAAGCGATGACCACCACTACCCTAATGAGCCAGGAAACAGAGACCACCATCCCCTAGCCAGCCGGAAAGCAATGAC
The DNA here is from genome assembly GCF_014108415.1 of Molossus molossus. NCBI lineage: Eukaryota > Metazoa > Chordata > Mammalia > Chiroptera > Molossidae > Molossus > Molossus molossus. The sequence continues at coordinate 29,545,065 of NW_023425347.1, read as the reverse complement.
CACAACTACTCCCATACCCTGCCTGGAAGCGACGACCACTACTGACCTACCCAACCGGGAAGCAACCCCACCTCTCCGCTACCCTCCTGGGAAGCGATTACAACCACTCCCTACCCAGTCCGGAAGCGATGACCACCGCTACCCTAATGAGCCCGGAAACAGAGACCACGACTCTCCTACCCAACCGGGAAGTAACTAACACCACTTCCCTATTCTGCCAGGAAGTGACGACCACCACTCTTCTACCCAGGCAGGAAGTAACCACCAGCACTTCCCTATTCTGCCAGGAAATGACAACCACCACTCTTCTACCCAGCCAGGAAGTAACCACCAGCACTTCCCTATTCTGCCAGGAAATGACAACCACCACTCTTCTACCCAGCCAGGAAGTAACCACCAGCACTTCCCTATTCTGCCAGGAAATGACAACCACCACTGCCCTACCCAGCCAGGAAACAGAGACCAACAGTCCCCTACCAACCGGGGAAGCGATGGCCACCACTACCCTAATGAGCCGGGAAGCAGAGACCACCCCCCCTACCCAGCCGGGAAGCGACCACCACTCCCCTTTAAAGCCTGAAGCAGAGAACAACACCACTCCCCTACCAGCTGGGAAGCAACCACCATCACTCCCCTACACAGCCGCAAAGCGACGACCACCATTGCCCTACCCAGCCAGTAAGTGACCACCACTACTCCCTTACCCTGCCGGGAATCAACCACCACAACTTCCCTACCCTGCCTGGAAGCGACGACCACTACTGTCCTACCCAACCGGAAGCAACCCCACCTCTCCGCTACCCTCCCAGGAAGTGATTACCACCATTGCCCTACCCAGCCAGTAAGTGACCACCACTACTCCCTTACCCTGCCGGGAATCAACCACCACAACTTCCCTACCCTGCCTGGAAGCGACGACCACTACTGTCCTACCCAACCGGAAGCAACCCCACCTCTCCGCTACCCTCCCAGGAAGTGATTACCACCACTGCCCTACCCAGCCGGGAAACAATGACCACCACACTTCTACCCAGACGGGAAGAGACGGTATGATGAAGCACAATGGAACCATAGTCGGGCCCAGTCCAGTTAGACTTTGGACCCTAAAAATCACATTTCTTGTTTTATATTCTCTTATTGATGGTCTTCTTGTCTCTTTACTGGCATGTGATCCACTGTCCCTTCAGCACCGTTACTTCAGACACACACACCTGGGTGGTACTTTTTAAAAATTTATTTATTTATTTAATCCTCACCCGAGAACATTTTTCCATTTTTTGTTCAGGTAGAGTGGGAGGGAGAGAGAGGAACAGAGAGAGAGAGAGAAACATCGATGTGAAAGGGACACATCGAGTGGCTGCCGCCCGCATGACCCAACCAGGGCCGGGGACAAACTGCAACCGAGGTACATGCCCTTAGCGGGAACCAAACCCGGGTCTCTCTGGACCGCAGGCCAATGCTCTAACGGCTGAGCCAAACCGGCCAGGGCTTGAGTGGTACTTTTGACAGGGGAGAGCTAGAGGGATCAGTCTAGAAGGAGAAAAAGGAGATAACTGGCTGCTTAGGAGATGTTCTAGGTTTGAGATTTCCATAAGATAGAGGCAAAGGCCACCTAAGATCTTCATTGCTAGTGTCTTACTAAGGGAAAATGAGGAAAATACCTGAAAGACAGTCTATTCAAGACCAGAGAAGAGTTCATCTGATAAGACCATTTCAACCTTTGTGTACTGTTGTGGGAATGTAAATTGGTATAGCCACTATGGAAAACAGTACAGAGTTTCCTCAAAAAAGTAAAAATAAAAATAGTCTATGTATACATATCCAACGGAATTGAACCAATATCTCAAAGAGATATCTATACTCCTGTGTTCATTGTAGCATTAATCACAATAGTCAAGGTATGGATACAACCTAAGCATCCATTGATGGATAAAAGGATATGAAGATGTGGCTTTATATATGCAATGGAATACTATTGAGCCAAGAAAAAGAAGAAAATCCTGCCATTTGGGACAACATAAATGGATATCGAAAGCATTATGCTAAGTAAAATGATTCAGACAGAGAAAGACAAATACATGTTATCACGTATATGTGGAATCTAAAAAAAGTCAAACTCATAGAAGTCGAGAGTAGAATGGAGGTTACCGGGGTTGGTGAGTGAAAGAATTAGGTGGATATTGTAAAGATACTGTAAAGATACAAACTTGCAGTTAGAAGATGAATAAATTCTGGTGACCTAATAAGAACTATCATGGTTATAGTTAACAGTACTTATTATATACCTGAAAATTGCTGAGAGAGTAAATCTTAAATGTCTTCACTACAAAAATATATGGTAAATATGTGATGTGGTAGAGGTGTTAGTTAATGCTATAGTGGTAATCATATTGCAATATATGTATATGCATACCTTAAATTTATACAATGTTATATGTTAATTATATCTCAGTGAAGCTGGCAGGGGTGGGTACCTCTCTACCATTTATTTTCTGGAAACCAAGGTTAAGTAGAAGGTATAAGAAAAACAAATCCCAGCAGTCACTGATTCTAGAATTTCCAAAACACTGCCTCTTTAGACCGATCCAGCCTTAATTAAATTCATGTTCACACTAATGTTACAGAGATCTTAGCTAAAATATAAAATTATACACATTGGGGAAGAAAGAATGTAAAGGATTTCATTTATATTCACACTGGTAACAAAATGTAGTCCCATAGAAAAGGGGAGAGTCTAAAATACTTCCCAAAGAGTTTCATACAGAGGTGAGGTGCTAGAGAACGGTGGGTCCCGGAGAAAACTGTCCATTCCAGTTTTCCACTCTTTTCTTCTATTATGACCGTCAATTTTTTTAACTTCTAAATGTTTTCAAAACTTTTACCCGACCAATTCTATTTTTCAAAATTAATTCATAAATCCAAGAAGAAGAAAAAAAGTTTAATGTAACAAATTCTATTTTACTCCTCAGCTATTTGTTACAATTTTAGTTTTTCCATGAAACAGGCAATATGTAGACAACCTTACTCATAATCACACGTAAAAGTTGTTATCCCTTAAATATTAACAGTTGGCCCTTCCTGAAAGGAGCTAATGAGCAATTAAAGACAATCCAGGGGGATGGGGGAAATGGTCACTTGGGAGGAATATTGACATGGGGTAATCAAGACTCAATCTCAGGGTGAGGATAATGTTTCTGATTTGGGGAACATGGGCATAGGGACTTGACATTTGTAACAAATATTAACTCTCTGTTATTCACATGTTGAACTTGTCCTTCCAAATGTTTTCAGCAACCTGCTCTTTCCCCATTGTCAAAAGTAGCAACAGTAAGGTTAGTATATAAAGACCATAGTGTTGTAGACGAACGAGACAGACCAGACTCAGACTCCGAACTGGGTTCAAATTAAGAGAGCTTTATTAGCCGCGCGGCGACTGTCCCATCCTACGCAGAGGAGAGAGCAGCCCCCAGCTCAGGGGGAGGGTTGCTTATATAGTTGTCTTAGCCCCTGTTAAGGAATTTGGGCTAAAGGTTTGCGAGCAAGCAAGCATGTGCAGAAGCAGATATCTGGGGTTAGCCATTACGCCCGAGGGATGAATTAACTCTACAATGGGTTGACTCTGGCTGATGTATATCTCCTTCCTTGCTTAATGGAAAATTTTTTACTCTATGTTCACATAGCATGTGTTTGTCCTTCACACAACCAGTTGATGTGGCTCTGTCACATCGATGTTTCTCTCTCTCTCTCCCTCCCACTCTGTCTGATAATAAGTAGAAAAATATCCCCAGGTGAGGAATAAAAACAAAACAAAACAAAACAACATTTAAAACTTTTCATTATAGCCCTGGCCGGTTTGGCTCAGCGGTTAGAGCGTCAGCCTGCGGTCCAGAGAGACCCGGGTTCGGTTCCCACTAAGGGCATGTACCTCAGTTGCAGTTTGTCCCCGGCCCTGGTTGGGTTGTGTAGGTGGCAGCCACTCGATGTGTCCCTTCACGTCGATGTTTCTCTCTCTCTCTCCCTCCCACGCTATCTGAACAAAATATCAAAAAATGTCCTTGGGTGAGGATAAAAAAACCAAAACTTTTCATTATAGCCTTGGCCAGTCTGACTCAGTGGTTAGAGCGTCAGCCTGCAGTCCATTGAGACCTGGGTTTGGTTCCCGCTAAGGGCATGTACCTCGGTTGCAGTTTGTCCCCGGCCCTGGTTGGGTCGTGTGGGTGGCAGCCACTCGATGTGTCCCTTTCATGTTGATGTTTCTCTCTCTCTCTCCCTCCCACTCTATCTGAACAAAAAATGGAAAAAATGTCCTCAGGTGAGGATAAAAAAAAGAAACAAAAAAAACCTTTTCATTATATTTCAGCTTTAAAGGAAGGGAGGGAGGGAGGAAGGAAGAGAGAGAGAGAGAGTGAGAGAGAGAGAGAGAAAGGAAGGAAGAAAGGAGGGAGGGAGGGAGGGAGGGAGAAAGAAAGAGAAAAAGAAAGAAAAAGACTTCCTTCTTCTGCTGTACCCCCTGAGCTGCCGTGACTGCCCGCACACCAGACTTCTCTAAGCAGTTATCTCTGTGCCCTGACGGAAAATCTGAAGAACATCTCCCAGTCCACAACGTTGCCTGCCCTCTTGATAGCATTTGTTGTGGATGCGTATCCCTTCCTTGAAACATTCTTTTCCTTTGGATTTAATGATACCAACTTCTGGCTTTACTGGTTTCAATCCTGTCTGTCTGGCCACAGTCTGTCTGGCCACACCTTCATCATCTCATTTGTAGGCTTATCCTGCAATTAAATGTCAGAGTTTCCAGGGAGGCAATCCTATTTATGACTTCAACTACGCACTCTCTTCCGCAGTGGGGCCCTGTTCCTCTCTCCTAAGGGTCTTCTCAGTATCTCTTCTTGATTTTCTTACACATTGGTCAGACTCAACATCTGCAAAGGCAAATGTATAATCCCTTCTGAACCTGGTCTTCTTCCAGTGTCCCTGTAAGGTTGCTGAAGTCCCATAGTCAACACATTCTCTTGTTAATCTGACTTCCAAAAAGCTTTTGAGCCCAGTGGTTAGAGCGTCGGCCCGGGGACCAGAGAGGCTCGGGTTCGGTTCCCGCTAAGGGCACGTACCTCGGTTGCAGTTTGTCCCTGGCCCCGGTTGGGGTCGTGTGGGTGGCAACCACTCGATGGGTCTCTCTCACATCGATGTTTCTCTCTCTCTCTTCCTCCCACTTTCCCTCCCACTCTATATCTCAAGATAAAATGCAAAAATGTCCTCAGGTGAGGATTAAAAAAAAAAGCTTTTGAACCCATCTACTTTTCCCATTTTTTAATTACCACCTGCAGGCAATGTAGTATAGTGGTTATGAGGGTGGCCTCTGCAATTGACGTCAGGGTGCTTTGATGTTCATCTGTAAAATGGGTGTAAAATAGTACCTATCTCATAAGGATGGTGTAAGAATGAAATGGATGAGCACACACAGCATTGAGAAGAGTGCCCAGCCCTGGCCAGTTTGGCTCAGCGGATAGACCGGTGGCCCGCAGAACAATGAGTCACGGGCTCCATCCCTGGCCCTGGTCGGGGTCGTGCAAGAGGCAACCAGTCAATGTGTCCCTCTCACGTCCATGTTTCTCTCTCTCTCTCTTTCTCTCCCTCCCTCTCTATCTGAAGATAAATAGAAAAATATCCTCAGGTGAGGATTTAAAAAAACAACAGAAGCGTGCCCAGCATGCTGAGCATTCCCTACAGTTCTCTTCACCTGCATGGTAGCAGTAGTGCCTTTCTCAGATCTGGTACAGCGCCTCTCCAGTCTTTTCTCCTCGTTGCCGGAATGATCTTTTTGAAACTTAAATACGACCCTGTTGTGTCTTTGCTTATAACGTGAATGGTTTCCCACTGCTGCTAGAAAAAGGTAACAAATCCGTAGCGCACACAGTGACATGCCACAGGTTGTCCCCATCCTCTCCAGCTCTCTCACACCACAACACCCCCACACTCCAGCAATGCGAGCACCTCCCAGTTACACAGGCCTGCTGGTTCCCCTGTGACTTGAGCACTTGCCTCCCCTCCCCTTAACTCCTAGTCATTCGTCAGATTTCGGCTCTCAAGCCCCTTTCTCAGGGAAGTTTTTCTGACCCTCCCACGCCCCCCTTTCCAGGCACGAGGACAGTCTTCTTTTCCTTCCATGGTGTGATCCCAGACAGGAATCGAACGTGTTGGTGGATTTATTTGATTAAATACCACCATCCCCACTATACTGAACTCATATTGCAGTGTAAGGAAGAACACACCAAATAACGTGCTAAACCACAAACGACATATAGTCGATCTTTTGTTAGATTGGAGACTCAAATCAGAGGCCTATTTCCTGCCTGATCAGCATCTCCTGAAAATGGAGATTAATCAACAAACACAAAACTGTATGTTAATGAGATACTTCCTTTGCAAGCCCTGTTCCATCTGAAACAGTCAAAAGATCCTGCCTATCCTGTCAGACCCTGTCAGAACAGCAGCTGTTGACCACAAGGTGGCGACAGATTTCAAGAATTAGCAGGTGAATGTTTCTATTCCAGTCAGTGGTGGGTTCCTTTAGAAGAGTGTTGATGGGTTTGTATTAAATGGTACCCTATTTTGCATGCCAGGTATTCTACCTAATCCTCATTATACCTAAAGTAGCGAGGGAGAGCACATACATCGTTGATTAAACTGGAATGCTTTGAGAGTGAAGAGGAGGGGGCGGACAGGGATGTGTTTCCCTCCTACTAAGCTGAGGTGAGCCAGATGGTACTATTTATAGTCCCTCTGATTCTTACTGATGAGGACTTAAAGCCAGAGAAAGAAGCGCTCACAAATAGCATGAAACTTCACCTCCAGAGTGCGACTCCAGAAACTGGACAGTTTTAGACACTGAGTGGTGACTTGACGATTGTTCCAAAGGCCTATATGTTTACCTGTGGGAGCCAGGAATCTCTCCCTCCGGTGAGATACATGGAAATAATAAGGCTCGGTGTTGAATAGTGACTTCCATTTGCAAAATTCTTTTTCATATACTGCCTTCCTTGAACCCCGCAGTTTCGTGAGATGTAGGAAGGCAGGGAAAATGTTGTCCTTACTTTACAGGTAAAGACACTGAGTTTCAAAAAGTAAAGTACTTGGCCGAGGATAAGTGCCAAACCCTGGGCTTCTGGCTGTTGCTTAGAGATGGGAAACATTTCTTTTAGTTTTTTTTTTTTTTTAAATCCTCACTCAAGGATATGCTTATTGATTTTTAGAGAGAGAGAGAGAGAAACAACAATGTGTGTGTGTGTGAGAGAGAGAGAGAGAGAGAGAGAGAGAAAGAGAGAAACTTTGATGTACGAGAGAAACATTGATTGGTTGCCTCTCCTACATGTCCCAACCAGGGACTGAACTTGAAACCTGGGTATGTGCCCTGACCGGGAATTGAACCAGCAACCATGCTCAACCAACTCAGTGCCTGGCCAGGGCTGGAAATACATTTCTCTTTTACGTAAAGCATCCTAATCTGCCGCTCAGCACAAAGGAAAGTAGGTACATGTTCAAATACAAATACAAGATAAGCCCTAACTTACATGAGTGTACATACAGGTCAGGATAAATTAATGAGAAAATCATCATGTTTATTTTCTTCTGTTTCCCCTAATCAAGCAGCTGGCCCACTGGCTCTCCCTTATTTCAGGAGGGACTCAGCTGGTGCAGCTCACTGGGGGATCTAAGTCAGATTTTCCAACACGGAGAGGACTGATCAAGGCTTGGGAGGAAAGGGACATTTAGGGACAGTGACTTGGTGTCTGGGGAGTGCTACTGAATTCCCCAGGACTGAAACAGAAACCTGCACCCTGCTCGTACAGCCCGGAGGTGGCAGGTGTCTGACGGGGCGCCTTGCTGATCCTGGGATCTGACGGCTAAGCTCTAGCTTTGGACACTGCAGCCAGGTTCTCTGTGAACACACTGGGCCGGGAGCGATACCGAGCGGGGCGCAGGGGTCCGGCTGGCAGGCATCTCGCAGGCAGCCCCGGGGGACTGAAGAGCAAAGGCTTTGGCTAAGGTTTCTGGATTGTGTACGACCTTTTGACCTCTTAGGAAGGGAGATGTTTTTGCCAATAATGATTAATACTGAAGGTCTCACCTACCCTGGTGACTCAGCGTCACAGTTCATTTGATGTGGACACAAAACAGCGCAAAACAAAACACCTACGTCTGGCAGTGTGCTGCTAATTCATACTCATTAATGATGACAGGTCAAAACAAGCTCTCAGGGCTCCTTCTGGACCAAAGGAAAAGCAGAAAGAAACCCAAGGCCCTGGACTTTCTCGCCTTCTTCCTTCCCATCCCACACCTGGGGTCCTTCAGAGCTGAGCACCCTGCTCGCTGCTGCACGTGCCACCTCCTTCCTGACACCCTGCTCGCTGCTGCACGTGCCACCTCCTTCCTGACACCCTGCTCGCTGCTGCACGTGCCACCTCCTTCCTGACACCCTGCTCGCTGCTGCACGTGCCACCTCCTTCCTGACACCCTGCTCGCTGCTGCACGTGCCACCTCCTTGCCTGACGACCCGCGCTCTGAACCCCCAGCAGCGCCTCTTCCCCACAACCTTCCCTGTGCCCTGGAGCCCGGTCCCGGCCGGCACCTCCAACAGCACTTCCCATGTATCCGCCTTGTAGCAAACTGTTCTCGCATGCAGAATCGCCTGGCTGCTTGCTAAAGGCAGATTTTTGGCTTTACTTCAGTCGACTGAATCAGAATTTCAGGAGGTCAAAATAAATGTGTGTGTGTGTATAGACATATATACATATACGTATATACGTCTATATACACACACATTTTGTTGTTAATCCTCACCTGAGAATATATTTTCCATTGATTTTTAGAGAGGGAGGGGGAAACAGGGAGAAACATCGATGTGAGAGAGACACATCCATTGGTTGCCACCCATACACCCCGATCAGGGCCAGGGATCAAACCTGCAACCCAGGTACATGCCGTTGACCGGGAATCAAACCCGACACCCTTTGGTGTGCAGGCCAAGGCTCTATCCACTGAGCCAAACTGGTCAGGGTGTATCTGTATTTTTACTGTTTCTCCCAGTTGATTACTATCTTTTTTTTTTTTTTTTACCCCTTGCACTGGGTTGAATAGTGTCCCTCCAAAATTCATGTTCACCTGGAACCTGTAAATGAGATCTTACTTGGAAATGGGGTCTTTTGCAGATGTAATCACTTTAGAATAAGGTCATATTGGATTCGGTTGGGCCCTAATCCAGTAACTGGTGCCCTTGGTAAGAAGAGGGAGGTTCAGACACAGGCAACACCATGTGAAGGTGGAGGCAGGGACTGGAGCGGTGCATCTACAGGACCGAGAATGCCAGGGACGGCAGGCGGCAGCAGGGCTGGGGAGGCGCTGGAGCAAATTCTCCCTCAGAGCCTCCAAGCTGCAGTCACCCTGGTCTTGTGCTTCCAGCCTCCAGAGCTGTGAGAGAACGAATACTTTTCTGTTTTTTAAGCCACTCAGTTTGGATGCTTTTTACTGCCGCCCAAAGGAAACTAGGGGCTCCCCCTCCCCCATGCCTTTTCCTGCCTTCTATTGTCTTAGGTTATCTTTATTTCGCCTTTCCCTCTGCCGGAAGTTATACTTCCTATTCAAATTTTTTAGTGTTATAGTGCACATGCATACTTTTTGTAGTGGTCTGGATCTCTTTGGGGTGTTCCCTACCTCTTGTATCTTTTGATGAGTGATTCAGTCTTCAGTACCTCTGTTGTTGTCCACCCTCCTGCCCCCCTAGACAATATGGAAACAAATGAATCTGGCTATGTTCCAATAAAACTTTATTTACAGAACCAGCCAGTGGACTGGATTGGGCCTGCGGGCCATAGTTTGCTGTCTCCAGGGTAGATGATCAGAAGTAAGATATAACGTATCCTTTAAAAAATTATAATAGTAATTGTCAGATTGCTTTTTAAGAGAGCTATAATAATTTGCATATCCCCCAGCAATGTCTGAAATGATCCTTTTTCCTGAATCCCAACAACAAATAGATATTATGAATATTAAACATTTTTATCCAACTGATGGATATGAAGTAAATTATACTATGTCCACACCGTTTACAGCTCTCTGTAAATTTAATTGGCATTTTCTTTCCTCTTAGTAAGTTTACCCATTTTCTCATCTGTGTTTACCATTTGAATTTTTATCTTCTGTGAATTGTCTCCAAGTCATTTGTCCGTTATTTTCTCTTCCCTTCTTGTCAATTAAAGGAATATTTGTACATTACAGACACAAACCTTTGCTCTGTTCTCTGCATTGACATTATTTTTCTGAATAATTCCTGTTTATTAATTTTATTTATAGTATCTTTTGCCATAAAGCATTAAAAAAACTCTTTATAGAGGTAAATATATCAATCTTAATTACACAGCTTCTAGGTTTCCGGTCTTGGTTAAGAAGGTCTATCTCACCCTTATTTAAATGCATCATCTCCTAGATTTTCTTGTAGAATTTTATTTTTAATTTTTATATTTAAGTCTTTAATCCATTTGAATTTACTTTTATGTGATATAAGATAGTGATCTGGGTTTATATTCTTCCACACTCATATGGCAGATGCCTAAGGTTTTGATTTCACAAGGATAATTTTCCCCCCTACCTAAGATATTTAGATGACCCAAGTTATTCTCTTTCCTGGGCCAGTGTGCAAACGTTTCTAGTCCCCCTTTCATAAATGTGGCTCATTGATCCCTGCCTGGGCTTGCTCCCAGGTCCTCTGCCCCCTGCCGTTTGGAGGCCATGTCTCCTCTCCACGTGGGACCTTCATACTCAGGGCCTGTGCACTTGTCAGGGCCCCATCCTCAGAGGGCCACCAAAACCCAGTGCTACCTCGGCTCCCTCTTACGCTCTAGTTTGTTTTTTTAGAGAGAGAGCAAGGGAGAGGGCGAGAGAAACAGTGATGTGAGAGTGAACCATCCATAGGCTGCCTCCTGCACGCCCCCTGTTGGGGATGGAGCCCAAAACTCTGGCATGTGCCCCGTCTGGAATCAAACCGGCAACATTTCGGTGCACAGGACGACGCCCAACCAACTAAGCCACACTGACCAGGGCTTACTGCTCTAGTTTTGATTTCGCTCTTTCTTCCTGGCCCCTGGTCACCTCCCATTCTTTCTTTTCCAGCTGGATTATGAAATACTGCAATTAAAAAAACAACAACTACTATTACATCTAACCCCCCTATGTGTTTGCGGTAGAAAGGAAAGCCTGACAGCATCACCTTACCTGTGCTGCTGGAAGAGACCCCTAATAATGGACGTTATGTTTGAACATTGGAAACCAAATACAGCACTTCTGGGCCCCGCAGAAATGCACCCACCTCTCCATCACTCCCACGCTTCTCTGCAGTTGTCACTTTCAGGTGCTGTTTTAGCGCTGCCAATTCCCATTAAATCTCAGGTTCTGTTCCAAATATATTAGCCGGCCACCTGCCCGTGGGACTCACAATCTTCTGGTAGTTGCTTTTTAAACCGTAACAAAAGTAGCTGGTTCAAATTTTAAGTGCTGTTGTTAAGCCTATGAGGCATGCTTTGGAGTGACCTTAATGTGCATGAAAGAAATTAGATGCATAACTTGGGGAGAGAGTCCCATACACGTGGATGGTGCAGTCAAAAGATCTCACGTCACGTCGTGTGTCGTGTTCGGTGGGACGATAAAGGAGCCTCAAGCATTTTCTTTAAGTCAAAAACTAGAAGTGCCTTATGCTTTTAAAATTTCTTTTGTAGTTTCTTTTGTTGTTCTTTCTCTCTGTTTTTGCTTGTGTATGTGAAGAGAGTGATTCCCCTGGGGGGGAAATTGCTTGGGTAACAGATAAGAGTCAAGGAATAGCTTAGCATTTTCCCAGGACAGAAGAACCTTTTCTGTACCATAAAGATAACCCTAGGAAAGCTTAGATAATACATATACTGGGTAAATCTCAAGGTGCGACTATAAAATTATGCTACTTTGGGGAGCATGTTATAGAAATAAACTTTATTATTTTTACTACTTTTTGGTCATAAATTTATGCTGTTATCTTTTTGTGGAGAAGTACTTATCTCTAAATGATAGTTCAGACATCTGGAAATCTTTCACACATTGAAAAATGTGCTTCAAAGTCTGCTTCCTTTCTTTCTTTTCTCCTTATTGATTTTTAAATTTATTTTTAACCTGTTGTCATCAAATAGGAATGCTGCTTTTGGTAACAGAGAACTAGGTGATTCCAACCAACCCTCTTGCTAAAAATAAAGCTAAAGCAAAGCTGGATAAAATATAAAAATCAGGTTTTTGTTTGTTTGTTTTAGAGAGAGAGGAACGGAGAGAGAGATAGAAACATCGAAGGGCTGCCTCCTGCATGCCCCCCCTGGGGATCGGGCCCACAACCTGGACATGTGCCCTGACCAGGAATCGAACCGGGACCTCTCAGCCCATGGGAACACGCTCAATCCCCAGAGCCACACCAGCCAGGCTAAAATTTAGTTTTAAAATAATTAAAGAATTAATAAGGTTCTCAGGAATTACTGGTCAGGATCTGGGAGAAGACAAAAATCAAGAGAGTGAGCCTAGCATTTGGGGCTACTCTTGTCCTGGGGAACATCTGCAGATCTTGAAAAGGGAACTGGAACACTGAGCTGTACTTTTGCAAAACTCTTGAGGCCCGGAAAAAAAGCTATGGTCCAGAGCCTGCCAAGGTGGGGGGCCTGGGGCACACCCCTACTTGGGATTGGAACCCTGAAGAGCTGCTCCCTAAAAGCAAGAATGGCCAGAACTAAATGGGCCCTCCTGGGAACCACAGCCTCTCTTCAAGACATTCGGAAGGCCTAGAAAGTCGAAAACTTTAAAACCAGAAGAGGATTAGTCTGGATTATCAATAGTGTCCCCATGATTATGGCATAAGCAGCAAGAGTCCTCTCCGAGGCAAGATATGTCCCTCGTCCTCTAAGTATTTCTACAAATAGTTTTCAAATACAAATGTATAGCATGCAGTGAAAAATTAGCAAGGAAATGCTTTTTTAACCTAATAAAGAGTATGTGTGTGTGTGTGTGTGTGTGTGTGTGTGTGTGTGTGTGTCGGTCCAAAGCCTGCTTCTTACCTGACTGTCAAGTGTCAAACACGTCAGGGAGTCATTGCCCTCCAGACAGGATGCCTGCGGTCTCTATATTTATTTTACAGGAGAAAACAATTAGACTCGTGAGAACTGGAAAGGAAGAGGCAAATTTTGTTGCTAATATAATTACATATTTGGAAAAATAAAAAGAATCAATGAAAAATGACTACAAACCATAAGATAAAAAAGTAGCAGGACATAAAATAAGCATACTAAAATTGTTAGGCTTCATATATCTAAACCGTAAGCAGTTTGAAGATAAGGGAAGAGGGGCCTGTATACAATAACAAATGTAAATACCTAGACAGAAAACTAATAAGAAATAAGCAAAAAAGAAAAGAAAAATGGAAGGACACTCTTGAAATATATAAAAAATAGTTTTGAACAGATTGAAAAATACCATGTTCTTGAATAGGCAAACTTAGTATCATAAAAATGTTATTTCTCCCAAAGTTAGTATAAATTTAATACAACTTTAATAAAAGTTTTCTCAAAAATTTCCTCAGAACTGGACAAGTTAATTATAAAGTTTATATGAAGGGAAAAAACTGAAAATAGCCAGGAACGATTTGGAAAGAATATTTAATGCATGGTTAATCCTATTAGAATATAGTAAAACATTTAAAATTAAAGCACCGATGTACCGGCTCAGGAAAAGGCTTATAAACCAATGGATCGGAATAGATGCCCAGTAATGAGACTAAGGAAAACTTAGCATTTGACAACAGAAGCATTGAAATCAGAGGGAAACATTAACTTTAAATGATATTTGGGCCAAATGGATAGCTATAAAAGAAAAAACCTTTTCTTGCCCCTCACAATACTCCTGGAAAAATTACAATGTTTTAGAGAGCTAAATGAAAATAAAATAAAAACAGAAAAACTTGCTACTACTAGAAGAAAACATGCGTGAATCTTTTTTTTTTTTTTATCCTCACCCGAGGATATTTTTCCATTTTTTGTACAGATAGAATGGGAGGGAGAGAGAGGAAGGGAGAGAGAGTGAGAAACATCGACGTGAAGGAACACATCGAGTGGCTGCCACCCGCACAACCAACCAGGGCCGGGGACAAACTGCAACCGAAGTACGTGCCCTTAGCGGGAACCGAACCCGGGTCTCTCCGGACCGCAGGCCGACGCTCTAACCGCTGAGCCAAACTGGCCAGGGCAACATGCGTGAATCTTAAAAAAACAATTCTTGTTAAATCCTCACCCAAGGATATGTTTTTTGATTTTAGAGGCAGAGGAAGGGGGTGGGGGGAAGGAGACATCAACGTGAGAGAGAAACATCAATTGGTTGCCTCCTGTATGCACCCTGCCTGGGGATCAAACCTGCAGCCTAGGTATGCGCCCTGACCAGGAATGGAACCCGTGACCCCTTGGAGGAGGGGACAACGCTCCAGCCAACTGAACCACCCAGCCAGGGCACATGGGTGAGTCTTATTTTTATAACCCCAAAGTAGACATTTCTAACTAATTAAAAAAAAATCTAGACTTAATAATAGAAGAAATTTGACAACATAGCAAAGAACAAAATAAGAAAAATCACAAGAAAATTACAAATTGGGAAAAATTTTGCAGCTGACATCAGAAAATATTAATATACTTGATATGACAAAGCTTTCTTAAAAATTGAGAAGAAAAAGATCCACAGCCTGATTTTAAAAATAAGCGAAGTTATGAACAGAGAGTTCACAGAAAAGGTGTGCTAATAACTTTCAGTCACAGTAAGAGAAATACATGTTAGAACTACTGAAACAATCTCTCATATATCAGGTTGGAAAAAAAAAAAACACCTCCAAGTTCGACAGTGTAAATTTTGGCACTTTCATACACTGCAGGTGGGGACACAAGATGGTACAATTTCTATGATGTGAAATCGGCCCTGTCCGGGAACGTTATGCATGTGTTCTCTTTGATCCATCAGTCATTCTACACTGGGATTCTATCTCAAATATTCAACAGCAAATACACAGAGACATATGCAGAAGGCTATTTACTGTGGCCTTGTTTTTTTGTAGCAAAGGCTGGAAACAACCCAAATGTTTCTTAGTAGAGAACTGGTTAAACTATTCCATATCTACGGAGTGAAGTACGATGCAGTTGTAAAAAGAAACAAAGACACAACTTCCCTTTCCAGATATGATAAAGTAGTTAGCCGAACCCTGCTGCTTCCACTGAAAACAACGGAAAGAGATGGATACTATTAAAATTGATGTTTGAAGCTCTCAGAGAGCCACTGAGACAGCCTGGAATTGAAGGGTCACAATACCAGAGAGAAAGGAATCTCACTGAAGTGAGCCCAATATTCTGGAAGCTGCTTTTCTCCTTCTGGAACTTGGTAACTCCTGGCATTGAGAAGGAGGCGGAGAAACTGGGAGAGGGTGTCGGGAGTCTCATAGATCTGAGGATATAAAACTTGGAGTGTGGGGTTTCCAAATCAGCCAGGATTCATGAAGCCAAGTTTCCAGAAAAAAAGGCGGCGCAGAGAAGTAAGCCTGACACTTGCTTTCTCTTTGAAGTTTGGTAATTCCTAGCCATGTAAAGTGAAAGACTAAGACGCTAAGGGAAGCAGCTGGAAAGCACAGTGGACTTTTTGCCAGTCTTATATTGTGGAGATAAAAATTGGAAATCAGCAACTGACCAGGAGGCAGATCTTAAATGTCCTGGGCTTTCAGTTAAGAGGGGGTGCATTAGGGTAGATCAAGCCTCACTACAACTCAATCTTGAGTCATCTCGGTCCCTGATTGGGTTGTGATAAGCTGTCCCTACTCTAGCTATCTGCCAGACCATAAAGTAAATCCCCTCTGGAGGAAATTAACTCCATCCAGAGCCTCTACACTTTTTTAGGCACAATGATCAACATTCAATCCAAAATTACTAGGACCCAAGAAAGAAAAAAACACACAATAGAAATATACTTATGGTGTCCCAAATTATTGCAGTTATCAAACCGAGATTAATAGAGAACTGGTTAAACTATAGTATATCTACAATAAGAAAAAACACACAATAGAAATATACTCATGGTGTCCCAAATTATTGCAGTTATCAAACCGAGATTAATAGAGAACTGGTTAAACTATAGTATATCTACAATAGTATATCTAATAGTAATTAATATTTAATGGTTAAACTATATCTAATAGTTAAACTATAGTATATCTAATAGTTAATCTATATATATCTAATAGTAATTAATGTGATCAGGAAAATAAATGAAAATAATTTTTTTTACTAGAGAACTGAATCTATATATATATATTTAAAAAGCAAATAGAAATTCTAGATCTGAAAAATATAGTAATCAAAATTACTACTCAATAAATGGGGTTTAGCAGCAGGTTGGACACAGCTGAAGAGAGGACTAGTGAGCTGGAGATAGGGTAGTAGAAAATATCTTGAAGTAGAAAAACAAAAAGGAAGAAAATAGTGTAAGAGATACATGAGACATGGTCTATCATATGAAACATTCTAACATGTAATTCAAGTTCAAGGAGGGAAGAAAGCAAGAATGTGGCAGAAGCGATATTTGAAGAGATAATAACCAAGAATTTTTCAAAAGGGATAAAATAATTTGAGTAACAGTATCAAAAATTACTAAGAACCCTAAGTAGGATAAAGGCAACAAAAACTACACATAGGCACATCATAATGAAATTTCTAAAAATCAAAGAAAAAGAGAAAATTACAAAAGCAAGTAGAGAAAAAAGATGTATTACTTTCAAAGGAGCAACAGTAAGACTAAAAGCTAACTTCTAAGTAGAAATTCTGGAAACTAAATGATGGAATAACACCTTTAAAAGGCTGCAAGGATATAACAGCCAAGCTAAAATTCTATATCTGGTGAAAATATTCTTCTAAAATGATAGCTAAATAAAGATATTTCCAGAAAACTAAAAACTGAGGGTATATATCACATATGTCACCAGGAGACTTATATTAGAAAAAATATTAAATGGAGTTTTTAAGGTCTGCATCATGATTGTGGTGGTTACACAAATTTATATATACATTAAAGTTAATGGAACCATACACCAAAAGTCTCTCTCTCTCTCTCTCTCTCTCTCTCTCTCTCTCTCTATATATATATATATATATATTTAAAGTAGTGTGTTAAGCACAAGGAAAAGTTCCAGATGGAAATCAAGAAGAATTGAAGAACAATAGAAAAGAGAGGAAAGGAGTAGGAGAGAGAAATAGAAACATTGATGAGAGAGAAACATTGATCAGCTGCCTCCTGCACGCCCCCTACTGGGGATTGATCCCGAAACCTGAACATGTGCCCTTAATGGAAACCTAACAGGTGACCTCTTGGTACATGGTGCCATGTTCAATCTACTGAGCCACACTGGCTGGGCTGTAATATTTTTCTATATTCTGTAATAGTTTAGCTCATGAAAGGATTATTTGTAGTTTTCTCAAGACTTTGATAAAACTTTCTTTAAAATCCATAAGAATCTATTTTCTTATTTTGGGGGTAGTTCTTTGAGACATTTTCAGTATTTTTCCTCTAGGGATTATTTACCTTTCAGGTTTCTGTTTCTTCCTGATTTTGCTCTGATGATTTAAAATTTCCAAAAACTGTCCTATTCACCCAGATTTTCAAACACATTAACATAGAATTGTATGTAGTAGTCTCTCCTGTAGACGATGATTATATCTCCTTGCATTGCTGATGTTACAGATTCATGCTTTTCCCCTCTGCACACAGTTGCCAGGGATTTGTCTTTTTTTGTTGGTCTTTTAGAAGCAAAAATCTTGATTTTACTTATTAATTCTACTTTTTGTTTGTTTTCTAATTCATTACTTTTTGCTTTTATCGTTGTTAGTCCTTTTTATCTATTCATTTCAGTTTGTTTTGATTTTTTTCCTTTTTTTTTTATGGAGTGAAAATTAGTTTATGTAGTTTAGTTCCTTGATGTCCATTTGCTTGTTTTTTGGATGGCGTTTTTAATTTAAATATGAATATGAGGATAGATGCTTTCTCAAGAGAACTGAAAACATTTCCAAATTTTAACTATGGCACTATATTAATTATGTTATCTATTCAAGGAATCAACATGAGTCACATGAAAATATGAAGTTAGAGCAAGAAAGAAAAGAAGATTGTAGTTCGT
Source organism: Molossus molossus (assembly GCF_014108415.1). Taxonomy (NCBI): domain Eukaryota; kingdom Metazoa; phylum Chordata; class Mammalia; order Chiroptera; family Molossidae; genus Molossus; species Molossus molossus. The sequence goes on along the minus strand of NW_023425347.1, from coordinate 29,526,815 downwards.
TTTATGAATTGAAAAGATGTCTTTCTATGAAAACATTAAGAAATATGAACAACTATGTTTCTATTCTGTTATTCCTCCTTGAACCTAGGATTATCCAAATTCCCATTTCCTAAAACTGCTAATTCAATAAGAGTATGTTCCCCCAAAGAACATTTTTCCTTTAAAAACTTCTACCCACTTAACCAAAATTTTTATTATTAATATTATTTGACAGTTCTCATTCCCTTTGTACTGACCAGTTCTATGAGGTCAACCAACTTCGTTCAGAAACATTTTAAATTTTTTTAATGGGCAAAAGCGATTTATTTTAATTGAAGAGAGCTAGTTCAGAATTTCCAAAATGAAATTTGAGCTTACACAAAGAAAGCCTCAGACAGAAAGGCTAATTTTTCATAAACTGCTGAGAACAGGACGCAGAATAGATGTCTGTCTGTGACCCTAGCGTGTTTGGCTCCTGCCGCAGAACTGAACTGCCATTCTGCATTGTTCTGTGACTCAGCCCTCGGCCACGAATACTTACATAAGAGAGAAACACAGCAGGGCCATTCTTCACTACTTTAAATTGTTTATAGTTTCTTTTGTACCTATAATTCACAATTTATACATTCCTCTAAGAGCATTTGTTTGTATGTTACTCAAGCTTAACACTGGGACTTTTGAGAAGCTCCTTTGTACTATTACACTATGAAATGTCTACTTAGTGCAGAAAAGCAGTTCATGAGGTGATGGAGAATAGGACCTCATGCCCCAAGAACTCAATCGCGGAGCCCAGAATGGACTGTGGGAGTCTGGGGAAAGATGATTCTTCAGAAACTGAGTGAAGAGCTTGGAACTCCAGTATTGGGGAGGATGTGCAGGAGGAAGGAGCCTGGGCTTGGGGCGGGACAGAGGTGTGAGGAGATTCCTGAAGGATGAGGAATTCGGTTAGTGAAGACACATGGTAAGTGTCTGCCCCGCGGGAGACACACCGTGAGCGAAGTTAGGAGTGAGGTGGCGGATGAGCAGAGGGCTTCAGGCAGGGCTGCAGCAGGTGCGGTGGGAGGGGAGGCAGGGGCGGCTCTGGTCAAGGGCCCTGTGTGCTACCCCAAGGAAAGCACTAGGATACCCCTGAAGGGTAGCATAGTCACAGTGGAACTGGAGGAAGATCACCCAATTTCAGGATGGAGAACGGTGGGCAAGGGCAGGGTGCAGAGAGGGGGATCCGTAAGTAGTCTAGCCCACGACAATGCTCACTGGCGTTAAGGGACTAGCCATGGGGAAAATATAAAGTGGACATAATCTGTCATAACAGAGGCAAAATTCTGTTTCTCTTGGCCACTGGTAGACTCTGGGGCCTGTAGGAATAGAATGATGTTTGATAGCTGACTTCACCAGTTGGGTGGATGCCCACAGTCACTGAGATAGACCACATCTACAGGGGCTGTCAGCTAAATCCGAGCAGAGTGGCAATGCATGCTGGGAGGTGTGAGGAGAGTGGAGAAGGCCTGAGACAGACACACGGAAAATGAGCGAGAGAGCTGACCAGAGGCGTGGTAAGCAGTGTTTGGGTTCAGCTGCAGGTGGGGACCATGACTGGCACAGTCCGCATGGTTATATGTTTTTTTCCCCGAGCCTGTGAGAGAGGCACGTGCTGACTGATGCCTGGGCTTGGCCAGATGTCCCTTAGACCAGAATAGGGTGCACACAGATGCAGAAGTGTCCTATCCGACAATAGCCAAGAGGTGGAAGTAATCCAACTGTCCGTCACCAGATGAATGGATAAACAAAAAGTGGTATATACCTGCAATGGAGTATTATTCAGCCTTAAAAGGGGAGGACATCCTGTCACATGCTACAACATGGGTGAACCAAGAGGACATGATATAAAGTAATATAAGCCAGTCAGAAAAAGACAAATACTGCATGATTCCACTCACGTGACATCTTTAACGTGGTCAAATGACTGGAAACAGAAAGCAGAATGGTGGTTGCCGGGGTCTGGGAGGAGGGAAAATGGGGAGTTGTTTAATTTCAGTGTGGGAAGATGAAAAAGTGCTGCAGACCTGTTGCACAACAGTGTGCATAGATGTAACAGTACTGATTAGAATACTAACAATAGTTAGGATGGTAAATTTTTTGTTAGGTGTTTTTTTTTTTTTTAAACCACAATGAAAAAAAAGACATACTATAAGCAATAGAGATGCTTAGCTTGATTTATCATTTAGAAAAATATGTCCCATCTGATGCAGCTGAGTGGCTCCTCCCACACTTGCTTCTCACCTCGTTCACCTTGGCCGGTCCTGGGGCCAGCTCAGCCGATGCTCGCCTGACTCCCGGGAACCGACCTTGGCCATGACATGAGGGTCTACACGGGCACCTACAGTGGATTCGCCTTTTCCTATGGCCTCCCCAGCACTGACTCAGAACAGGAGGGCATCAGGTTTTGCTCTTACCAACTGGTGGTTGGCGAATGACACAGGACACTGATTCCTCTTGTTACTCACAGAACTCTATTATGCAATATTTAGCAAAGGCTACCTCTGGGATTCATTTGCATTGCCACATTTTATTAAGCATTGAGAAAAGCTCAGCAGAGCATTTAGCCCTTTATAACTACTTTTTAAGATGAGCCGATCAGTGCAAGAGGAAAATAAGGAGGAAAACATAGCAACATGTGCTTCCCTGAAATGCACGTCACAAGATCGGTTGCGAGTGAAAGTGAGCCTTGCCTTCGACTCTGAAAGTACTGCGATCATCGCTACGAGAGGACACCTGTATTTTCTCCAAAGTCTACCGTGCCCATAAGAGTATTGCAATAGATACTGTGCACATATTGTATTCCAGGCACTATTTGGCTCTGAGAGTACAACACTGGGCAAGACAGGAAGGGTTTCTTCCTCCATGGGATCATATTTTAGGTGGAAGTAGACAGAAAAGGGCAAGAAGTGTAAGAGCTGGCAATGAGGTTCTGAGAAGACTAAGAGAAGTGAGTGTGCTGGAGGGTGAGAGAGGACAGGGTTGGAAGGTTACAGCTGCTGAGCTCTGGGTGACAAAAAAAACCTGATCTTGGCCATCTGGGAGGGAGCCTCGGGGGAGGATGCAAAGGAATGGCCGGCTTACTTGAGATCGGAAAAGAGGCTCCTGCGGTCGGAATGTGGGAGGGAAGGGTGAGCACGGTCCGGGCTGAGGTCAGGGGTCAGCGTTGATTCTGAAGGGCTTTAAAAGTCAAGGTTCCAGTCACAGGGCAAAAAGTTCTGGAGGGCACGGAGCAGGTGGCTACCGGGTGCAATTTATGTTTTTAAAAGGCTGTCCTGGCTGCTGTGTGGTAATTGCCTTGTAATGGGCCAGTGTGGACACAGGGAGGGCAGGATGGGAGCATTTGCTGCTACTGCCTAAGCGCGAGAGACTGTAGCTGGGATTAGGTTGACAGGTCCCGTAGGGAGAAGAGAAGGGAGCAGGGGACCAAGCTGGGGGCCCTCTAACAACCAAGACAGCTGCTCAGGAAAGCTTAGCCTTTCTAGGTCTGAGACCCAAGAGACATTTCTAAGGGGTCTTTATGAAGGGACACTCGTGTACCCTAGATAACTTTTCAAAAGCCTCCTCATATTCTCCCTGCTCCTCTGCCACCTCCTTGTGCAGCTTGTGTTGGGTGCTGACCGGGTGCTTCTTCTGTGACTCAGCACCGGAGGGTCCCCAGCCCTCGCCATGGCTGACGCAAAACCCAGGGGACAGTGAGCAGATTCATTCGAAGGAGGTAGGGCGGTTGTTCCACTGAAGATGAAAAGAAATCCAGGACCCTGGAATGAATAAAAACCTCACGTGAATGACAGGGTTTGTCCCTGCGGCAGATAAACTTCCAGTTTGATGGGCAGGTAATCAGTGAAACATTCCCCCGCACAGTGGGAAATGAAGGATGAGAAGACAGATGTGCAGCCTCACTGCACAGCTCAGAGACGAAAGCTGTTCTCAGCCAGAGCCGTCCGAGCTGACTGCGCAGCCCCTGCCTTGTACGCGCGGTCTTTCCACTCTGTCCCTTCCGCTCCCCTTCCTGCGCTGCACATAAAGTTACTGATATATGCAACCAGGTCTATTGTTCTATTTTTATTTTTACTAAATGGTCATTGATATATTCGACTGGCATCAAAAGGAAATAGAGAAAAAGGCTGTTTCTGTAAAGACTCGTGGTGCACTCATTTGGCTTTTGTTTTTTTACATCCTTAAGTTGTTTTGCTCTCATTGTTTGATGAACAATAACAACAACAAAGTCGTTTGCATATTCAAAAATGTTTTTGATTTTTTTAGAGAAAGAGGAAAGGAGAGAAAGATAGAAACATCCATGTGAGAGAGAAACATCGATTGGCTGCCTCCTGCACGCCCCCTACTGGGGATCAAGCCCACAGCCCAGGCATGTGCCCTGATCAGGAATCGAACCGGGACCTCTCAGTCCATGGGATGACGCTCAATCCACTGAGCCACACTGGCCGGGCTGCATACTTTATTTGACTGGAGAATTTCAATGTATTTCATTTATTATTGTGAAACCAAGGACAATTTTATTATTATTTTCTACATGTAGGCATTCTGATTTTAAGCCAGAATGCATTTCTCTAAAGGAAAGAAATCTTAAGTAGCTTTCAAGTCAGTGTCTTTCTGTCTAAATGAACTTCTCATTTAAAATAACTATAAAAATCCATCACTGCACCCACAGAACAGCGAGGCCACTTCTCCGAGCACGGCCCTGGGCGCGGCTTCGGTGTCCTGTCAGAGCAGCCACAGTTCTGAGCTCCGAGAGGCCAGCACAGCAGGTTCCAGATGCTCAGCCGCCGGTGGACGGGTGTGAGCAGGACAGTTCAGCACAGGTTGTTGAGCTGCACATCCCTAGGTCTGTCACTGGGGCGGATCAAATTCCAATTTGACGGACAGATAATCAATGAAACAGATGCTCCCATGCTGCCACCCACCTGGATGCTATAGGTGGCCATTTTTCTGGACCTCTGGGACCAGCCAGGTGGCTCCCTGAGGAGCCCTGGAGCCTGGGGTGGAGGGAGACAGTGCTGGCCCAGGCCCCGCCAGTATGAGGGCTTCCCTCCAAAATCCCAGGAGCTTTGCCAAAAAGTCTCTTAGGTGCCCCAACTCTGCTGTCTTCATGGAGAAATCATAGCAGAATCCCCAAATTGGAGAATTTTACTCTCCCTTCATTGGGTCTTTGGTAGAAGGCTTTCTCCTATGAAGTTTGAAAGAAGTCATTGCTGTGAGAAGTCCCTGATTTTCCACCTCCTCTGTGTCCTAAAACAAGGCTGGGCCATCTAGGCTATTACCCTCTTTCACCCCTTTATGTCTTGGAAACGCAATATAACATTCAAAGATGTGTTCAGAAGAGTAATGAGTACTTATCTGATCTGTGTTTATTTCAACTTGGTATCTTATTTGTAATGTATTTCACTGCTTTTAAAAAAGCATGCCCTGGCCAGTTTGGCTCAGCAGTTAGAGCATCGGCCTGCGGACCAGAGAGACCCAGGTTCGGTTCCCGCTAAGGGCGCGTACCTTGATTGCAGTTCGTCCCTGGCTCTGGTTGGGGTCGTGTGGGTGGCAACCAGTCGATTTGTCTCTCTCACATAGATGTTTCTCTCTCTCTCTTCCTGCCTCTCTCCCTCCCGCTCTATCTGAAGATAAATGCAAAAATGTCCTTGGGTGAGGATTAAAAAAAAAAGGCAGCAATGCACACGGAGCTTAAGCTCCCCCACACTGTTAACCCCGCATTGTTAACCCTACACACCTGTATGATTGTTCACCCAACAATGAGCACACAGTTTATGACAAATCTAGGAAAGCTCTAACATTCACTTAGTCAGTCAATGGACCTCAAAAGGGAATTTTTAGATTTGTTTTGTGTGTCTGTTTAGTTTTCAATTTCTGAACTATAGAAATTACTTATCAAACAGTTGTATGATGCTGATTGTGGACCACAGCCTGTTCTAAATACTTGACAAGTTCTAACTTGTCATTCTAAGTCTTGCAACAAGCCCATGACCCAGCTCTTATTAATATACCCATCTTACTAATGAGGAAATCAAGACTTTCAGAGAGTGAAATAGCTTGAGATCACTCAGCTAGGAGACAGAGATTTAAACCTAGGTTCTATTACTGAGGCCAATCTCGTATAAGTTAGATTGGAGTGTTCTTGTTTTAAAAACTTTTTATTTGGAAGTAATTCCCAATTTACAGAAAAGTTGTAAGAACGAGAATAGTACATCTTCCTGCATTTGTTAACACGTACACAATTCTTTTTCTGAAACACACCCACCAACAGTGTGGCCTCTACCCTCAAACACTTCAGTGCATGTTTGTTAGAAATCTGAATATTCTCCTACTGAACCAGAGTACTCATGAAATTTAGCATTGATTAGACACTCCTATTTGCTTTTTCTTGCCTCCTTTAATCTGCAAACATTTCATGGTCTTCCTTTATCTTGTGTAACACTGACACTTACAGAACATGTTTTCCTCGCCTTACAAAAAAAGAACAAGCAATCTTCACTTTGCGTTTGTCTAATGTTTCATCACGATCAGGTAAAGCAATTCAACATTACATAGATGACTCTGTGACCGGGTCCAGGTCTCGCTTCTGGAGGCACATGGTACCCTTTGCCCCTCTACTTCATCATCTGATTTCACCACCAGATAATTCCTATTTTCCCCTGGCAACTAACAGGCAGAATGTGGGGGAGCTGGAGGATGTTTGTCTGCCATTTGGAAGCACCGGTCACAGGGAGAAGGTGTGTGTGGAGGGTGCAAGGAAGTTCTTTCCTTCCGTGGGAACGGCGGTGGGGGTGGGGGGATGTACTCTCCCTCCACCTGCAGCTGGAGCGCCCGCACATCTTTGAGTTACGAAGCTTACCGCTGTCAGAGGCCCTTGGTTAGGACCCAGACATTGCTCTCAGGTAGAGCATCTGGGGCTTGGATGTTTCCAGGCACTGATGAGTCAAGCTTGCATCTATGAAATTATAAAGTGGCCGAGAGGCCTCCTGAAAGAAAACGGAATGAGATACTAACCCTTCGTGCTGTCTTTGAGGGTCAAATATGTTAAAGCTTGTCTGAGACTGGATTTCAGGAAAGGGCATTCGTCCTCTGAAGGGAGACTGCAGCAGCAGAAATGGAAGTCTGGACCTCACACCTAAGCTTGGGAAAAGGTGCGGGAAAAGGCCGATTTAGGGTGTGAGAAGTAGCCAATAGGAGAACTTGTCCACCCCAGAGTCCTGACAGTGCCTGTCGTACAGAAAAGAATAGCTAGGAGCCCAGGAGGATTGGCCCAGCCCATTGTACAGGGAACAATCTTGACTCTGCAGAAGGAGAAGCAGAGCCCATGTGTCTTTACACCCACGAAGATCTGAGTTCTCACGTGCTCCAAACAGTTCACATGAACACGTATGATATCAAAGCTAGTTTAAGAAGGGGAGAACAGGGAATGCTTTAGGTAGAAAAGATGAGATGAAAAGTGAGAAACCTGATATTCAAGCCATTAGGTACTAAATAGTTACTGACATTGGATATCAAATCTGTGTGATCTTCTTGGTAGTAAAAAGCAAAAAGGAAAACAAGATCAGTTAGTTACAAAAAATCTCACTTCTATGGCAAAAAAGCTTATCAATTATCCAGAAGAAACAAAACACTTCTTAATGTTTAAATAGGACTATGTCTGCCTATAATTTGCTTATTGGTAATCAGCCTTTTGTCAGTTTTCTTGGTAATTGTGGTTTTACTTGTAGGCATCATGGTTGAAAGGTTTATAAATATTGTAACCTGCTAACAATTTGAGTATCAAGACAGGGACGTAACAAAAGGGTTGCATCATGTGGAGAGAGCACATGGGGTGATCTAACATCACAGTTAAGCAAGACCAGGGATTCTGAATCCGGGGACAGAGGGTTTGGTGTAGTTGCACCAACGCTGCAAGGCAGTGGGCTGGCGCTGCGTCCACAGGGAGCTATGAAACATGAAATCCCACCTCAGGGACTTGCAGGCGGAGAAATCACAGTCATCCAACCACAACAAGAAGGGCACTATAAAGTAAATGATGGAAAATTACTTACATAAAGTGAAAAATACAAGAATAACTTATGAGTACTCTAAATCCCACCCTTTGGAGGGATGTCAGTTTTTACTTGTCATCTTTACAGAGCCTGCCAAGTCCTTTTGTTCTAAAGGGCTCTTACAATGTGAGGTGGGTGGGGGTATTTGGGGAGTGGTTTCATTCATTTGTTGACTGGTCAATTAGCCAGTCAATAAACATAAACTGTGCTCCTGTGTGAGCCAGGTATGAGACGGAGAAAGGGAACTCAACATGCTCTAGATCTGAAATACACAACAGAATCGGGAGATGTACAGGCAAAGAAATAACAGTACTGCTGTGTACATGTCAGTAGAGCATGTTAGTAGAGTTATTTTAAAAGCTTAGACTCACAACCCTGAGCACGGTCTCCATTTAATGCCTCCATTTCAGTCAGGTTGGTGGCAGAATCCATTATAAAAAACAAATTGTCCCCTTGGGCCTTTAGTTTCCCTACCTGACCAAAAGGGGGTGCTGTGTGAGGCTACCCTAAGCACTCCTAAGAGAACTCTGCTTTAGATCAGCAAAATGCTGGGCACTAAAAAAGCAACTTTGATGCCTACATTTTCTTTTAGGATTTTTATGGATTCATGAGCCACATTTAAGTCTTTTATCCATTTTGAGTTTATTCTTGTGTATGGTGTAAGTTGATGGTCTAGTTTCATTTTTTTGCATGTAGCTGACCAATTTTCCCAACACCATTTAATAAAGAGGCTGTCTTTACTCCACTGTGTGCTCTTGCCACCTTTGTCAAATATTAATTGAGCATATTGCTTTGGGTCTATTTCTGGGTTTTCTGTTCTGTTCCACTGGTCTATCTGCCTGTTCTTGTGCCAGTACCAGGCTGTTTTGGTTACAGTCACTTTGTAGTATAACGTGAAATCTGATAATGTGATCCCTCCAACTTTGTTCTTCTTTTTCAAGATTGTTGTAGCCATTCGAGGTCTTTTTTGGTTCCATATAAACTTTTGAAGTATTCTAGTTCTGTGAAGTATGTCATTGGTATTTTGATGGGGATTGCATAGAATCTATAGATTGCTTTTTTTCAAGATTGTTGTGGCTATTCGAGGTCTTTTTTGGTTCCATATAAACTTTTGAAGTATTTGTTCTAGTTCTGTGAAGTATGTCATTGGTATTTTGATGGGGATTGCACTGTATCTATAGATTGCTTTGGGTAGTATGGACATTTTAATGATGTTGATTTTTCCAATCCATGAACAAGGTATGTGCTTCCACTTTTTTTATATCTTTCTCTATTTCTTTTTTCAATGACCTGAAGTTTTCTGAGAATAGGTCCTTTATTTCATTGGTTAAGTTTATTCCTAGGTATCTTAATTTTTTTGCCACAATGGTAAATAGGATTGTTTTCTTAGTTTCTCTTTCTGTGAGTTCATCATTGGTGTATAAGAATGCCATCGATTTCTTGACGTTAATTTTGTGTGTTGGCGAGGGTGTGGAGAAAAGGGGACTCTGGTACACTGCTGGTGGGAATGCAGACTGGTGCAGCCACTATGGAAAACAATATGGTGTTACCTCAAGAAATTAAAAATTGAACTTCCATTTGACCCAGTGATCCCACTTTTAGGAATATACCCTAATAAGCCTGAAACACCAATCAGAAAGAATATATGTACCCCCCTGTTCATAGCAGCACTATTTACAATAGTTAAGATCTGGAAACAGCTCAAGTGTCCATCAGTAGACGAATGGATAAAAAAGCAGTGGTACATGTACACAATGGAGTACTATGCAGCTGTAAGAAAGAAAGATCTCTTATCCTTTGAGACTACATGGAGGGACCTGGAAAGTATCATCCTAAGCGAAACAAGCCAAACAGAGAAAGACAAGTTTCATATGATCTCACTTATTTGTGGGATATAATGAACATAACAGTCTGAGGAATGGGGTAGTCCCAGAGATGTGGAAGTGGGGTGCAGACTGACAATCCCCAGAAGAGGGGGTGGTGGGGGAGAGATAAACCACAGAACTTATATGCATTTATGTATGAACAGTGGACATGGACAACAAACCTGGGGACAGGGTGGGGAGGGAGGGGCAGGGGGGAGCCAGTGGGGGGAAAAGGAGAAACATCTGTAACAAAAATAAATTAATTAAAATAAATAAATAAATGGGGGGGGGGCAGCAGCTCAGAAACCATCCCAGGTGGTGTCAGGATAAAGACATTGTTACCTGGAGTGAATGGGTGCTGGCCATTTGCACTGGGAGGGAAACAAAGGACTCTTGGGGGTCCCGTTCCAACAAGGGCAGCCACCTGGGAAGTGTAAATACAGGAGCCCACTCTCCTTTGTGAGCAACAGCGCATGACTGCTTTTTTCCAGAAAGCTTCCCTTGGCGGACAGGCCTCTACAAGCCCTCTTCCTAATGTTCCTTGCAGGCCTTTTGTTTTCTTGCTTGTTGATTTTCCTTTTGCAAACAGGATTGAGCAATCCATTATTCAACTAAAAACCTTCTTTTGTCAAGTCTTAGGCCCATTCTAGTGCTGATTGGATGTCTAGACAGATAGGTGGAAATAATTGCCCAAGGGCAAGGACGACATTAACTAAGTTGTCCATTTAAAATCCTACATCCTCCTGAAAATACACCATGCCAGTCCTTTGTCTTGGTATTTCAACACCGTGCTTACCCATGTTAAATGCCCTATTTACAACCATTGTTCTTAGAGACTTCCCTTCTTTACTGCAGTTGAAGTCACAAAGGGCCAGGCCATTCTGAAAAAAGCCTGTTCCCTGGGCCATAAAGGAGACTCATAAACCACTTTTGGATGGTGACTGCTGGGGGAGGAGGGATAGATGGGGTCTGGTGTCTGATGGTACCCTAACTGCCAGCCCGGCCAGAGAAAATTAGGGGCCTATTTTTATTGAACATTTTCTTGCTGACTCGTCTCCCTGGAAAACTGTCCGTGAGGAGACAAAGTAAGGTGCCCTTTCTGTTAACTCAGTTTTCTTAATTATAGTAGTTGGGAGATGGCTTAAATCATGTTGTGAGGTATGGGTTTTCTCCCCCACCCAGGCTACAGAGGAATTTGTTTTACAGGCTGGTAATAGCAAATGCTAAGATAAAAGTCAGCATGCTATTTTTTTTTTTTTTTTTTTGAGGTTTCTCCCCTGTATATTGGCCTCTATTCATTAAAATCCTTTCAAGACTGTTTTTCTTTTCTTTTTCTCAACCACAGAATAAACATGTGTCTACATGTTCAGGACCTGGGGGGAAGGAGGGCCTCACGCAGCCTTCTCCTGATAGTTTGGGGGTTCTTGGCTAGTGTTGCTTGCTTCCACTTGTTCTTGGCCCAGCCTGATGTTCAGCGCCAGGGAGGACAGAAAATGGACTTCACAGGCTGGTTCCGTGAAGGTGTCGAGAACTTTGGTGCTTTCAAGCTCAGAATAGATCCACATGCACCCAGAGGCCCAAACCAGAAAGCCTCAACCTACCTTCTGCATCAGGCACCTTGTCCAGTTCCTCAGCAGTTCTATTCCCCTCCTGCCTTCCTGGGTTCTGTGCACCTTACTGTCCGATCTGCCTGGTTCTCCTAGAACCAATCCAAGAGCTTCCTCGCTGAGCTTTCAGGACTCACAGGGCCCCTCTGAGCACCTTCTGCAGAACAATGTATATACTGCCTGTATCACTATTGCCACCATTTCAAGAAACCTTACCTCCTCATAGATGAAATCCCTGGTAGACCAATCTGTCTCTGCCTATATTTCTCTCCTCACCTATATGTAATTTATTTTTCTTTCTTGGTTCCCACCTGAAAAGGACTGTTATTTTATTAAAAAAATTTTTTTTCTCTTTATGTCTATTCCAGAATAAATGGAACAATTCCTTTTGATTCTAAGACCACATGAATGGCAGCATCCGTGTTATAGCAGGAATCATCCTACCTGTCACTTAAATGTACTGACTTTCTGGTGAAGAGAAGTCTTGTTCCAGGTATTTGAGTTTAGTAATGTTCACATCTCAGAATTTTCTTCAAATGCAACAGCATCCGTATTATAGCAGGAATCATCCTACCTGTCACTTAAATGTACTGACTTTCTGGTGAAGAGAAGTCTTGTTCCAGGTATTTGAGTTTGGTAATGTTCACATCTCAGAATTTTCTTCAAATGCAAATACATTCTGAAGCGACACAAGATAAAAAAAAATACACAACTCAATTTTCCTAACATATCCAGATCTATGGTATCAATAAAATGACTTTCTGTATTAAGAGTGCCAAAATAAACCTATATTAAATTCTGTGATAAGGAGAGAAATATGATCCTGGCCAGTCTGCTAAGTGGTTAGAGCATGGATCCGCAGACCAAAGAGCCGCGGGTTCGATTCCGGTCAAGCCATTCACCTCGGTTGTAGTTCGTCCACACCCTGGTCGGAGTCATGGGGGAGGCAACCAATCGATGTGTCTCTCTCACATCTCTCCTCCTCCCACTCTATCTGAAGATAAATGGAAAAATATCTTCAGGTGAGGATTTAAAAAAAAAAGGAGAGAAATATGGAAAAGAAAACCCAGTGGCTATGAAAAACAGATCTAAAAATTTAATGATTTAAAATAGTCTCTACATACAAGATAACAAAGAGTAATACAGATTGAACATTTTGGTTTCAAAAACATGAACGTGAAATGTCACCACTTAGAACAAGTCTGTCATCTGCTAAGAAACACACTTTAACAATGAAATCTACAAGCACAGACTTTTACACTCTTCAAGTGTTGTCGATTTCCAGCACCCCTTCCTCCCCACACATTTACTTGCCATATAACAACACAACTTTTAATCCTTTTCTGGCAGAGCAGTATCGTGAGAACTGCAATAGCAGTCATTTTGAAAAGCACCTCCTATGATACATTTCACTGGTATTTTACCATACTGAGATCAAGCATTCTTCTCTAAAGCTTGTCCTGTTCCAATGACTTGGTTGTTTAAAACAAGCAAGCTTAATTCAGTTAAAGCATATATTACAAATAAAACGTTTTCAAATAGGATGAAATAAATTCAATAAATAAGAACTGGACTGAAAAACCATAGATAGCATGCTGCTTCATTTTTAAAAAATGTTTTTATTTTAGAGAGAGAGAAACATCAGTGAAGGAGAACCATCAATCGGCTGCCTTCTACACTTTCCCTACTGGGGATCGAGCCTGAAACCCAGGCATGTGCCCTGACCAGGAATGAAACCTGAGACCTCAGTGCATGAGACAACACTCAACCAACTGAGCCACACCGGCCAAGGCAATAGCATGTTTCTTGACTTGGTAATATGTGAATACATTTTCTCAGCAGGCAGGAAGTATTTTATCTGCCCCATGATGAATCAGATGGCTGGGGTGTGTCTGTGCTGTGCCACACCAGCAGGTGCAAGGGGACAGACTACGGAATGGATTCTGTGCTGAGCAGTGAGATGGTCGTGGTCTGTGTACACAGGACTGTTAGCCAGACAGATCTGTCAAGATTAGATGGGCTCAGTATAGCTATTCTAAGTGTCAAGTCTGCCTATGCATGTTTTATGGAGGGTGCGAGATCAGGCAATGAATTCTCTTAGAATTGGATGTGGCCTGGTGGCTCTAAAGTTCAGGTGACAAAGAAACTGGCCAACTTCCCACCGGTAATGGGGGGTAGTAACACCTCAGTGAATGTTGAAAGCCAGAAAGGCCTCTACTTACACCTGCCCGATGGAATCATCCTTTTTTTGTGGATGATTATAGTCTGATATGTCTTCATAAATTCTTGATGTAAATCATAGGTTTTTGTGAATCTAAACATGCTCATTGGAAAATCTCATGGCCAAATCACTCAAAAATACAGACCATTCAATAGTCCCGGGGAAACACATACTCTCCTTTTATTGTGACGTCCTCATAGTGCTGAAACAACCCAGTCCTAACTGGGGACTTGTCTTCCAATTGCCCTTGTCTCTTCCCTCTCCAGCACCTACAATATAAGAGCTTGGGTGAACATCCACTTCCTGAAACTTTTTCTCTGAGAGGGCTTTTCAACCAGGTGAAACATTTTGCAACAATGTGCCCAAGATAGTCAATTTTGCTAGGGGTTTCAAAACAAGGACTGTCAAAACAAAGACTCATTGTACCATGCCTTGTTATTTGGGAGGTGAACATTTGCAATTATGCTGTGCTTCCCAGACTGGAAGTGCCAGGCTCAGAATAAATTGCTAGTATGTGTAGAGTAATATTACAACCAGCTGGTATGTTTTCTACAAAAAACAAATGCAGTATTAGGAGGTGCTTACTAAGGTGCTTCTTAATCCATGTTTTTTTTTTCTTAATGGAATGTATCAAACATCTACAAACGAACATGAATACACAAGTACACGCACGCACATAGACACGTTTCTGTACAGTTTATGCTTCAGATGCTGATGTGGGTACATAAGAACCACACACGCACACAAAGTTCCCCCTCTAGCTCCCTGAATTTCTGAATGTTTCCTAACCCATAAAATGTTAAAATATTCCATTTTCATATAAAATATCTACAAAAATAGATACCATTTACAAAAACCAGATAGTATTTCCAGTTTTCCTTAGAAACCCACTCGTCCGCCTCTCCTCCTCAGAAGGTCGCCATCTCCAGCAAAGAGCGCTTGAACAGCTGCGCGCTCCGGGACAAGTCTGTCACCTGGTGCACCATCTCCTGCAAGGCGACCGTGCTGGGGTAGTGCAGGGCGGCCTTCTTCGTCGCCAAAACTATGGTCTTGAGCTGCTCGCAGAGCTGGTTGCTGGAGTTCATCACTTTGTTGCGAATGTCCTGGGCGGCCACCTGCCTGGTCAGCGTGTCTCCGATGAACACGAGTTTGTGTGCGCTCAGAATGACGAACTTGCTGTGCGCTACGAAGATGCGCGGGGGCTGCGCCGAGCTGACGCAGCTGAACAGCGCGTCGATGGCGTTGAGGAGGGAGATGCAGTGGGTCTCGCACTGGTCGTAGTAGAAGCAAAGCAACTGCCTATCCTGAGCGCCCACGCTGCTGTTGGCGGTCGGGAGGCTCTGCGAGGGCTTCCACTTCGAGATGTCGTTTTCCACGGGCTTTGTAATTTCTTGTTCTAACAACTGGAACTGACTTAGCTGCGAGGAAGGGAAACGCAGATCTCATTAGGGGGGGCAGCGTGCTGTCACGACATGAACCGGGGCAGGAGTTACACGGCTGCTACTGAGTGCAAGGCCTTGGTCAAGTTGCCTTGCTCTCCCCAACTGTAGAAGTGGAGAAAGGGGATCCCTAAGAAGTCCTCCAGCTCTGACTTTCTATTGTTGGATGACTGGCCTCTGCCGGTATCTGGAAGGCAGCACAGAGCTTAAATCCAGCTGCCACCCACACCGTATGAAAGTTAAGTGAGTTAATACTTCCAAAGTGCTTACAACGATGGTTGGTATAGTACAGGCTCTGTGCAAATGATCAGGTGTAGGGATCTCGTAAATCGCTGCCCGTTTGCTCCTTCTGGAGGAAAGCCTCGACTCCATCCTTCAAGAGGCTTAGATAAATGACAATCCATTGCCCGGAACTACTCTTTCTGTCCAGATTTACAAATGTTGTTACCCAGCACTACAGGGACGCTCACGCACATGACTATATGTGCACTATGGAAAAGGGCACGTCTCAGGAAATCTGAATGCTCATTGTGCATCCTAAGAGTTGTTGAACGAAAAGGACAACCCGCAGAATCAGACTCAACTAGGGCTAGCTTTCTTCCTTCTCTCATTACCACCCCTAGATAGTGTATTATTTAAATTGCAATGTTAATAGCTTACAGCTATTTCAACTCCCAGGAGGGATTGTCTTTTTTTGCAGGTAAGGGCTATATGTAACCTGAGCTTAGGACTCCGTTAGTCCTTCACCCTGAGGTGGAGCTAAATTAGAGCAAGAATGACCTCTCCCAGCTCCTTCCTTGAGAAATGCACAGTGAGCTTTACTTTTCTACAGAGTCTGTTTTCTTCTTAGGAACTAGATGGTTTCAGTAAGTTACCTAACGCCCTGCAGTCTTACTTGGCCAAATGCCAAAGCAAACAAACAGATAGGGTGATGCTTCAAGGTATTGAGTTTATGCTTTTGCAAATGCGTTCACAAATACATCATCTCGTTAGCTAGAGGGATTTTCTCATTTCACAGAGAAGTTACAGAAGTTCTGGGAGGTTAAATGACTTGTCTAAGGGCACGCGGCTGGCGGCTGGTTAAGAGGAAAGTAAGGATTAGAACGCTGGTTCCCTGAGTGCTGTGTGCCATTTCATGTGTCTACACACCATTTTATTTAATCTAAAAAAAGGCTTATACATTCTCAATTCATTTCTCTTTATTCTTATGCTCTTGCACTAGTAATATCCATCATTATCTGCCCCATTTAAACTCTACTTTTGAATGACTCTGCCTGCCCAAAGCCCTTAGTAAAAGGACTTGGATATGTTTTGAAAACATTGGAAACCCTTAGATTCGACCCAAAACAGCCAAGCCACAGGCTTGTGTTGAAGGGGAGAGACAGATATGTCAGTAGGTAGGTAGGAAGACAGACAGACAGACAGATAGAGATGGCCTAATCAGATTCTTTTTTAGGAATTTGATGAACCACAGAAGGAGCCGACTATCAGCTGAGGAAGTTGAGATGAAAAGCCATCTGTAGAAAGGGTTTGAGTGGCCATATATGGGTTTTGTAAAGTTATAGGGGAGCCAAATGAGTAGCTAAGCAGGGGAAACTATAAGAAAATACAGAAGAAGGAGATTTAGAGAGAAACAAAGGAAATACAAGAGGAAGAAAGAATTTACAGTCCTAGTTCTCATTGGACTTGGCTGTATCTTCATTTTCTGTTCCTGAATTTCCCTGCTATGGCCTTACTACAGAGCCTGCGTGCTTGGGCTAGCCTGAGTGGGTCCTGCTCATAGAGATCAGCAGCCTTAACCCAAACAATCCTAACATGTTAGATGTACAGGCTTAGCCTGGAAAAATGGCTGTTTGGATGAAATCCAGGTTTATCAGCTGGATTACTAAGATCATAAACCTTCTCTTTGTTCTTATACCCTATTATATACCTTGGAGCTTATTTATACCAAAGTGTGCTGGAAAGATCAAAATCATGATCTTTTGAAGTTATACCTTTCTTACTAAGCAGGAAATCTTTTCAATACCAAGTGTTTTTTGTTCTGAACTTACCTGATGATGTTCCAGCTGCATCTTGTTCTGTTTGATGATATTTTCTTTTTCCAACAGCTCTTTCTGTTGCCTTTCAAACTCCTCTTTACCCTATTATTTTTCAACATTAAAAAAAGAAAAAACATTACATCACCGTGATTTGCTTATGCTAACAATTTCATTGACAACTTCATGCGTCAGTACCCTTTCGTTTCCTACTGCCTTGGTACTTCCCGTATGCCCAGTTAGCCCCATGAATCCTAGTCAGGGATGATGGGCTTCTTAGCCAGACTGCCAGCGTCACTGTAAATTAGGGCTGCACACTAAAACCCACTTCCATGTGGGGTGCTGCCCTCTCTGTTCCACTTCACAGCTTTTGGAGAGTTAGTAGCCACGATCCCTTTCAAGCCTCCTCATCCAGTACTATTTCTCTAGATCTTCTAGTACACTGCACACAAACCCGTTAACCTCCTAACCCAGGTCAAAATGTGGTCCACACTGCATTCTGGTTTCTTGGAATCATCTACAACTCCACGGCACAGTATTTCTCAATACGCAGAGTTGGACGGGCAGCCCTTCCCTCAGCCCTAGGCGTGGCTCAGCGCTTCCTTCCCTGTCGCTTGCCCTCACGGACACTGTAGTTTAGTTCTCAGGATAATCTTGGCTCTTAGTCAAATGAAAAGAATGACAGAACAAGACAGTAAGCCGATTCTAAATAATGGATCTTGGTAGGATGTTTTAATCCCCCAACGTGAAAGGGCAAATTGTCAGGATCCCAGGTCCACTTGCTGGAATTTCCACCTGTAGGAGGCAGACTGGGA
Organism: Molossus molossus; assembly: GCF_014108415.1. Taxonomy (NCBI): domain Eukaryota; kingdom Metazoa; phylum Chordata; class Mammalia; order Chiroptera; family Molossidae; genus Molossus; species Molossus molossus. Next base: position 29,508,763 of record NW_023425347.1, on the reverse strand, counting down.
CCGCCCAATGTCCCACAAGCAGGTTAGGTTCTAGGTCAATTGGCAAATGCCCAGTCGTCTTCAAGGTAAGTCTGAGATGGGGTTAAGTTTTCTGTAAGTAATCATACACACAAACACACACACTCAGTCAGATGATGGGACCTCAGAAACTCTCCAGTGCAGAGGCTTTCAATTATGTTTTAACAGTTAAACTCTCTGCCTCACCCTTTAAAAAATAAAATATGACGCGGAGTTACATCATAAGATGCGAAGAGAAGTGGAGCTAGTGTGATTACCCAGGGGCCCACTCTCCCTCTTGGGGAGCCTCTTCCGTCAGCGGGATCTCATACAACCCCGTGCTTCATTTGTTTTGCAAATGAGGACAGCGAGACCCAGGGAGGTTACCTCAGTTACACAATTAGTGTCAGGCAAAGGTCTCGGGCCGAGGACTCTGGACTTTCGGCCAGTGTCCCTCCCGTACACTGCTTCCCATTAGTGAACCATCTGGATGAACACGAATCATGTTCTCTCCTCTGGTAGTCCCGCCTACTAGCTTCACGGGCCTTTCCTGGGCTCCCTCAATGTGAGTGTAGGTGCTTTAGGAGTCTGGCTGCTTTACCTGTAGGTGGACATAGTCATAATCATCCATCCAGCTCCTCTCAGAGCCATCGCTGCTGCTACAGTCAGCTATGGGCTGGTCCTTGCCCAGGCCTGGGGGCAAGGCCTTGTGGAAGGGCTGGGCCTTGTGGTCTCCAGGGTGCAGCAGCTGCATCTGGGATCCAGCGGGGGAGTACTCAGTGGAGTTCATGATGCTCTCGGGCCCATTCTTCACATGCGAGCTGCCAGGGCCCGGTCTGAAGAGGGCCTCTGCGTTGGTGTTGATGCTTGTGGTGAGCTGCTTGGCATCATCAGGCACCGACTTTGCCACCATCACAAACCGGTCAAGATCATCACACTTATTTTGGGGCTTGTTGATGGCCAGGATGTTCAGGGACCAGCTGCACTCATTTAGGTCATGGCTGGTTTGGCTCAGAATCTGGTGGGAGTCTTCCACTCTTTGGAGCTCCCGCTTCATTTTGTTGTAGAGGATGAGTTCCGGGAGGCAGGAAGCGTTGGCGACAGCGCCCTTGGCAAAATGGAGGTAGTCCCTCAGGAACAGCTCCACCTTGTCCACTGCGGTGCGTATCTCATTGATGTGTCGCTCCATGTATCCGTAACACCGCCAGTCCGTGGTGGTGACCAGGGCCATCAGGCTGGCCACGCCCATCTCCAGGGTCTGCTGGAGCCGATGAAGGCTCTCAATGGCTGTGTCTGGATCCAGTAAGAGCCTTTTGTCCTGAGATGGGGAGGCTGACAGCGAAGACTCCTTCGAGGTGGTGGAGGACGTGGACATGTTGCTCCTGGTGCTGCCTGTGCTGGAGAAAGATAACCGGTTGATCCCATCGACCACATCCTGAGAGCTTTTGGCATCCGCTGGGTTGTGCAGAGGGACATCGTAAACACCATCTCTCTCTCCAGGGTTTGCTCTCTCACTGGTTTCTGAGGGTGGTTCCAGAAACTGAACCCCTCGTGGGACATCATACGCGTCATTGTGAGTGCCCCCCGACAGTCCCAGCTGTGGGGGCGGGTGTTTCAGGGAAATGCTTTGGTGTCTTCGAGTCCCCAGTTCAGCAGCTCCCGGAGCGTCACAGTTATATTTCACGTGAAGGTCATTCCCCACCAGCTTGGTACTGGTTGGGGGGATGTCATACACGCCCTCGGGTCTGACGTCTGGCCGTCCAGCTTGTCTCATCGGAGGGGGGAAATCATATTCTTTTTCCCTGAGCCCCACTTCATCCCGGCAAGCAGAGGGTGGAATGGCATATACCTGAAAAGTAAGTATAAACTGAAGCTAGTGTCTGGTGAGCGGGAACAACTGTACTTTAAAGTAAAGGCCTGGCTTCTCAGTCCAGTTTGCTGCCTCCTCTTACTCCGTCTCCACCCACTGATGAGAGGTATATCCAAGGCTCTGCTCTGCTCCCGCTTCCTTCCTCCTTGGATAAGTACATCCTTCCCCTGGCCCCAGGGCTGCGTGTTATGTGGCCTCTCCTGGCTGAGCTGGGTCCCAGCCCACCTTCTGGTGTCGTTCCTTGGAGGAGTCAGGCTGAGAGGCAGATTGTGAGTTAACACACTGCACTCGGTGTTAGAGGACCTCAGGTCTCTCCCCAGATCAACCAGCTGCTTGATACTTACTAAATCACTTAGATGTTCTGAGACACACTTCCCTCATCTGTACAATAAGGATAACTGTACTTCCTGTGTAGGCCTACTCCTGCGGGTAGCAGGGTGAAGCAAATTCATTGACACGTATACATGGATCAAGTGAGCTGTAACAGCCTATATGCACATGAGATACAGTAACTGCTTGCCAAACTGAATGAATGATTTTACCTTCTTACTGACACTCCTTATTGGCTACCCTATTGTTTTGGTAGGGGGCTCTAAATATGGAATCCCTAGGGTTATCTTTAATGATTGCCTTTCTTCCTCCCTCTCTCCTCCTCTCCTATCCTTTTATTCTCTCACAGAGACTAGTTTTTCCCTTTTGGTTTGCCCTTCCTATTTTATTCCAGTAAATACACACACACACACACTTTTTGCTCCTCTGTAGGAGCTCACTTACCCCTTTAGCGGGGGGGATGTCATAGACCCCTTGAGGTTTCATCTCTCCCACTGGAACGGAAAACACGGGGCCTTTCATTGATGATGGAGGAATGTCATATACCTGAAAAGAAATACCTGAGTTAACCGGAATAGAAGAGTCTTATACTTGTCATTTTTTATACTATTAAGCATTTAATTATGGATTTATTTACCAGGTTATGTAATATCCTTTCTCTTTGACAGCATTCTATGTTAATATGGAGTTGGTGAAATTTTTTTTTTCTTTCTTTCTTTTTATTTTGGGTGGGGGAGAGCGAGAGAGAAACATCGATGTGAGAGACATCGAGTGGTTGCCACCCACACGACCCCAACCGGGGCCGGGGGCAAACTGCAACCGAGGTACATGCCCTTAGCGGGAACCAAACCCGGGCTCTCTGGTCCGTGGGCCGACGCTCTAACTGCTGAGTCAAATTGGCCAGGGCTGAAATTTTTCTTTTTAAATTTCTTATTCTTTGACTTAGATTGAATATAAAAATGATCTTAAGTGGAATATCTACACTGCCTGTACTTTAAACTGTAGTTGAAACTGTATACTTCCTGAAATAAAATGATAAAGTAATAAGCAACAAAAGCTTTGTCAGATAGCCTAGGATTTCCTGATAAAGCAAATCTAGAAAATATGACTTAAATAAAGTTGGCTACAATGACTCCTGAATAGACAAGTCAAGCTTCATGGGAAATGTACATAATTTGTAGTTTTCCTTTCCTCTGTAGCCCTGAAGGAATGCCGGAATTGGCCCCGTCCCTAGAGATCATGGTCCTGGTACGTACCCCTTGAGTGGCATGGGAAGGAGGGGTGTCGTAGATGTCCTTTTGGTATCTGGATGGGTACTCATACACATAGCCATGGCCTGTCCTCACTGGGGTTATCACCTGTGGACAAGAAGACACAGAGGGGTAAAATCCCAAGTCCTGAAGGAAATCTCCTAGCCTCCTCACCAGACATTCCTCCCTCATCTCCCCCATCAAAAAACCAACCAAACAAACAAACAAAAACAAACAAACCCCAAAGAACTAGGGAAGAGAGAAAAGGAAGGACACAAGGGGACACCAGGTCAGTAAACTTTTAATCCCTCTTGAATCCCGGTGAAGAACAAGTCCCTGAAATATCTCTATCCGCCTTCCCCACAGTAGCAAAACCATCTCAAAGCTGCTCAAATAAAGTCTCAATTCCCAAAATGTACTTTAAAGGAGAATCACTTTTAAGTTATGAATGCCCTAGATCATTGCTTTGGAGCAAAGGCACGGCATAGGGAAAAAACAATTTTAAGGTTCTGAAACTATTTGTAAAATGAATAATGCAAATGGAGTTCAGCCACTTAAAATTCCTCTCATACCTTCCCCAGGATGACTCTTCATCTGACATTATTATGATTCGATCTAAAATTCCACAGGCCACTGGAGTACTTTTATGAAGCTAATGCTCACATGGGGCTGAAGCCTCCAGTAGCTTTCAATCTAACGTAGGAAACAATGAAATACGGAGTCAAGGAGACCCCGGGAACAGAGTTCAGGTCGCTAATCATTTTCCCATTTCCACCAGGGAAGCAACACAGCAGACAGTACCCAAACCTGAGGGATGTCAGAGGTCAAATACACGCATCGCCACTCCAGCACCTGGGGCCAATGTCCGCAACACCAACCGTACCCGACAGGCTCATGTTTTCACATCTACGTACTGCATTGAGTCCTAAGCACGGACAGAGAAACGATTTGACCTTAAACTCATTTTGAAATAGATTTAATCCTCCAAGGGCTTCTAAATCCCCACGGTCTTGTTTCTGCCTAACCCCTGCCCCTGAATGACGAACAGTGCTCAGTATCGCCCACGGCACTTTTGAGAACAGATCTTGCAAACTAGGAAGACTTAACTGTTCCTTAAGAAACCATCATCTTTTATCCTTTTCTCTAATAAGAAAACTCCGGCGTCAGGCTGCCTACAAAACTATGTGAAAAATGCTCATGTCTGTCTTAGGCTGAAACGGGTGGAACTCAGCCAAATGCTCTTCTCCCCGGGGGCTCTACAATGCCCAAGTGCAGTTTGGTCTTAAATCCCCATGCTTGTGGCTGATTGTTTCTTGCAATGAAGGTAAAAGAGATTATTAGTATGCAGTCACCACCCCATCAAATCTCTCCACTGCCTCCAGTTTGAAAAAGTGATCTGTTGCTTTCAGGTTTGTTGGCATGGAGCACACGGAACCATTCTCTCGAGTGGCCACTGTATTGTGCAGAGCAAATCTCCCTTCTCTAAGCAGCATGCCCTTTGCTCAAGAAAAACACAGTGTGTTCCTAATGCCCTCGTGTGATTTTTTCCCCCCACTATTTTCAAGGAGAGAAACGAAGCATCTTCTCTTAGTCTATCTCATCAGCTCCTCTATTTATAGCTCTCTATCTTGGCTTTATAATAGAACACACAACGCTGCTTTTATTCATTCTAAAAGTTTCTAAGAGTGGATTCTATCCAAGGTTGCCAAGTTAGCAGTCATGCTAATAGAAAGCCAAGGCTGGCTATGCTAAAGGCCGGCTGCATGGCTTCATCTTTAGTTTAAGGAGGAGGAGGGGGTAGGTGGTGTTGGTATCTGAAAATAACCCCTGGTGAAATGTAAACACATGACATGACCTCAGGAAGGCGGGGGCAGGACGAGGCTTTTCCTCGCCTTTGTGGAGCTTCCCTGGCAGAACATTAATGCTTCCCGGTATTTAACATCTCACTTCCTGACAAATGTCACAGGATCCCAACTTGCTCTCTTTCTTATTTAGAGGATGCCTGTGGTCATCTGTTTTTTTTTTTTTGGTTTTTTTTCTTACTTTGTATTCCAAACCAGTCATTTTCCTTGTTTATATGTTAAAAGAAACAGATGGTGCAAACCACAGGAGGATAAAGCCAACAAAATACAACCTCCCGGTTTCCAGCATTCCTGACATTACCATCTAATTCACATGGGTCCACAAATGGCATTTGAAGGGTACCAGCGTTTTGCATCCGGTCAGACACATCCAGGGCACACGGCAATCTACTCCGTGACCCTGTAAGGACGTGGAGCTGGAAGGCGACTTTTGGCCGCTCCTCCCAGCCCGTCGCTTGGGCCACTTCGTGCCAATTGTGTGTTCTCTCCTCAGAGGAAAGTGCTGACTGTTCTGTACCTTACAAAGTATCCAGTTTTGTGGTTCATCAGGCCTTTTCTTCCTTCTTGACATAGTACCCAAAAACCTTTCTATCCTGGAATGACTGAACCTCAGCCTGCGAGGGACACCAAGGTCTAGCTAAGGGGGCAAACGTTTTGGGAGAATTCTCCTGGACAATCGCACGGCCAGGCATGGATGAAACTGCTGCACGAAGGATATTTTCAAACTAATTTTCTCAATGAAATCAAATTATGCTTCTCCTTTCCTTTTCCCCCCTGGCTCATTTTTTTCTGCATTCCTTTCATTGTATGCATTTATTTATAGTTACAAGAGCTTAGATGTAGGAATGAGCAAACTGACCTCTTGGTTCATTAGTGTTGCCACAAAGGGGGCTAAGCTGTGGGTTCCTGGGCTCTACAACCAGCCGCTGCTGCACCTGCTTCCTGAAACCCGGGAGAGGACCTGCATTTCCCGAAAGCAGGCTTTCTGTCCTCTGAGGAATCCGACCTTCCTCAGATGCTAGTACCACCTTGTGAGCTAACGGAAGAGTCTGAAGGTGGACACTGCGAAGAGCTATGAAGCAGAGAAGGGCTGACCGCAGACATTTAGAACAGGGAGAGTCCATTTAATAAATCTGCAAGGCTGGGCCCTGGCAGGGTAGGATCAAAAGTCCAGAGACTGGGTTATGTCAGCTCTCTAATTAATCGGCTTGCATAAAAACAAGCAAACAGACACACCCCACACTTTGATGTGTTTGATTTACACCAATTTGAGCCTCAGATCCTGGGCAGCATGAACTGTTTTTAGAGATGTTTTACATACTTCCACATCTCTTAATTTTGAGAGCTGTGCATGCTGAAATTTTAAACAAGAGTCTGTCTTTGGGGTAGCAGCCAGGTCTAGGGAACCCTGAAAACCAACCAACCCATGTGGGAAGCAGTGAGCTGGAAGACAGGCCCTTGGGGCCTGTAATTTGTCTCTGCATTTGGCTCGGCTCCTGGGGCAGAGCCTGTGGGTTGGGCAGGTAGGGTGAAGGGAAGAAGCAGCCCGGGCTCTGTGTAGGGCAGACAGAACTCTCACCCTACAGAAAAGAGGCAGCCACTCCTCAGTTCCAGCCCATTGCCATCCTGAAAAAATACACCCCGTGTCCCCAGATCTTTCAAGTTTTAGAAGAAACCAGAAATCTGGATTTTAATGTGAAATCTGGTTTTCAAAACTGGCTCAAATATTTCAAACGGCATCTTGGCCAAACTCAACATGTCTCTCTGCTCCCCAGGGTGACAGTCTCTGCCTTCAGTACCTTGAAAGCCCTCAAGAGCTCTTCCCAATTCCATGCTTGGTAAGACTGAACTCCGTTTGTAACACAGGCCCTGCCTTCACGCCTCTGCACCTCTGTTCACGCTCTATCTCTGTCCAAGACGCTCTTCTTCCCCTCCTCGGGTTCACGTTTTATTCAAGTTTCAAGGCCAAGCAGGGTGCCTCTCTCCCGAGCAGCCTTTCCCCGACAGACACAACCTCTCCCTCTGGAGCTCCCGGAGCATGTTAGCTACACATATCTGATGGCTCTTATCACTTGCGGTTTGACTGTGTCAGCACCTCTCATCTCAGCACTGTGAAGACAGAGACCATTTCTTCATTTTAAAAAAGATTTTAGAGGGAGAAGGAGAGAGAGAAACATCCATGTGAAAGCGGAACACTGACCAGCTACCTCCTGAATGTTCCCTAACAGGGATCAAGCCTGAAACCCCGGCATGTGCCCTTGACCAGAAATCAAACCAGCAACCCTTCAGTGCACTGGGCAATGCCCAACCAACTGAGCCACAATGGCCAGGCTTTTGTTTTTTTTTTTTAAGAGAGGGAAATGAAGGGGGGGTTGGGGAGTGGGAGAGAGAGGAAGGGAGAGAGAGGGAGGGAGATTGAGATTTGTTGTTCCGCTTATTTATGCATTCATTCGTTGATTCTTGTATGTGCTCTGACTGGGTATTGAACCCACAACCTTGGTGTATCAGGACGATGCTCTAACCAACTGAGCAACCTGGCCAGGGCCTCTTCTTCATTTGTATATAAACAGCAAAGCCCAGCACAATGCCCTGAATACAGCAGATCTTCAATAAACGTACTTGAATATATTAACAAACTAAAGGAAAATTCAAGGCTTTTCTTAAGCACGATGATGTAGACCTGGAGAGGATATAAAACAAGGTCTGCCTATACAGGATAAGGTTGGTTTACAGGCGAGTTAGCTTTAGGTTGAGTGAGACCCAAGGGATAAAGGGGCAGAACTGTGTCTCATCAGCCATGCTGGGCAGGCGAGGGAGACAAGGAAGCAGAGTGACTGTAGATAAGGCGGAGAAGTCAGAACCCGTGGAAGAAGGATCACCTGCACCATTGTTTAGTGCAAACCACTACTGGAAGCCAAGTGGGGCCGCGAGATGGTTTCCTTGTCCCAAATCTAGAGCCTGCATGTGACACGAACACCTGTGTTCTCCTCAGCCATAGGCCAGAAACATATGGGGGAGTTCTGCAAAAAGAAATCAAAACAGACCCTGCTTTTTATCTTAATATCAGAAGGGACACACAACAGAAAGGAACAGAAGTCAAGCCTTCCCTCGAGTTGTGAGAATGAGACAGGCCTGTGTCGTGGGACGCTGTGCGGCAGAGGCCATGGCCACACTGGGCCTTTAGCTCGTCGGAAGGATCGGCTGTGACGAGAGGAATGCCTGGACCGCCAGCTGGACCGAGCCGGCTCTGAATCCTGGCTCCCCCTCTTACTAGCTGGGAGAACACAACTGTCCACTCTAAGCCTATTTGCTCATTAGTAAAATGGCAATAAAAATACTTATAGGATATAATGAGCATTAAATGAGATCAAGTATATAAAGTACTCAGCACAGAGTAAACCCTTACACCTTAGCTATTTTTTTTTTTATCCTTACCTGAGGACATTTTTCCATTTTTTGTTTAGATAGGGTGGGAGGGAGAGAGAGGAAGAGAAAGAGAGAGAGAGAAAAACATCGACGTGAAAGGGACACATCGAGTGGCTGCCACCCACACAACCCAACCAGGGCCGGGGACAAACTGCAACCGAGGTACGTGCCCTTAGCGGAAACCGAACCCGGGTCTCTCTGGACCACAGGCCGACGCTCCAACTGCTGAACCAAACCGGCCAGGGCTACCTTGGCTATTTTTAATGTAATTTTTATCTAGGTTTATCTGTTTTACCTTTGGATTGTGGACTAGGTAATTTAGATTAACCATCCTACTAAAGATAGCTTAAGAAAATGAGGAAAATACATTAAAAATCTTAATAGCATCAAAGAGTTAAAAGATAGTAAAGAATTGCCAGGTCCAAATTTGGAAGTAGAGAAGGAATTCATAGGGGTAAGCCCAAATTTCCAGGTTGCATTTGCTGACCTGAAATTGTTGTCTCAGATGCTACATTGTGTTTTGTCTAGCCTTTCTGGATGAAAAGGAATATTGAACATTAGGTATGGCTTACCAAGGTAGGGACCCTGATAACCATGCCCCACTTTGGGTTGGGATCTGAAGGGCTACATGCAAAAGTAAAAATTAACTGGAGGTAAACCCACCCCTACACAGGCTGAGGCTAGGTTTTAAGTCATCAGGGCTGGTAAGAACATCTCAAGCTCTGAAATCAGAATTGTGTGTGCCCATGAGGCTGGCAAAAGGAACTAAAATCCACTTTGGTAGTAGAGAACATCTTTATAGGATTTCTTAAAATGATTTCCACAAATAGTTTAAAGAAATACAATGTCCAACACACAGTCAAAGATGACCAGGAATGCAGGAGACAAGGCAGGGAAATAAGATAAACAACAGCCTATTCTTGCTTGCTTCCTAACATGAGGAGGATGCTGTTTGTGTTTTAGTGACCACAAGGCCGTTTGCTTCAAAATGCTTCATGATTAAACCATGGGAGAAAACAAAATTTAATCATTCTTAGATTTAAGACAGATAGAAAGAAATTAATCTTCACAACTGCACCAAATGTTCCTAGTGAGGTCTAGGAGACTATGGGCATTTCAAGGCAAAGCAGTAAATAACACGAGACTTTGGCCCCTGATAACCATCAGTAGCTTTACTTGGGTTACTCTTTTACTCCAGTCACATCAGTATTGCCATTGTCATAATCATCACCATAACAGCCTGACACTCCAGTGGAAAACCCCAGGAGAAAACATGCTTTTATAAGGCTTAGAGACAAGATGTTTATCCAAGAGAAAGATGGCAAGGTCCAAAACCCAGGACACTTGATTGAATTTCTCTTCAGACAAGGCCTTTTCAGCGGAAGATCACAAGCTAGGTTTATCAAGAGGATCTCACCAGGAAGTAGGGCACATACCTATCTGAAATGTCTAGAAGCAAAATACTTCTCACAAGACAACTTCTGCTCACATGGGATCACTTGTACCAAGGTCTCAGCCAGTCTACTTGGGGGCTTCTTTCCTTGGGCATCCAGGTTCCCTCCTTAAAGCAGAGCTGGTGGGGGCTGGGATTGGGGCATCGCAGCAGCATGGGCTGAGTTTAGGAGAGCTTCAGCTTCTCACTGCATGCTGACAACTCACCGAGGGGAGTAGGTGGGGAGTAGGCAGGGTGCAGGTGTGCCATTCAGAAAGGCAGGTCCTCCTTGTCCCTAAGAATCTTGCAAAAGCCGATTAATAGGGTCTCAGGTCCTGCCAGGGCCTGCTGTGCTTTTTTTCTGATGCCAGTCCTACCAGACACCTACTTATCACAACTTCTCATCTCCCTCCTCCAACACTCGTCCCTGTTTGACTCCTTCCCCCCTTTCCATATTACTGGCAACCCCTAGGAAGGACTAAGACAGTAAAAAGGATCTCTAGATAGAGCCTTGATTATGACCGGTGGGGCTTACCTATGAATCTAGCAGAGCATGAATGTGTGTAACCAGCTCCGGTGTTCTGCCCCAAGGCCTGCTCAAGAGCTAGGCAACCCAGGTGGTGCTCAGGAAATGAGTAATTGATGACAAGTTAAAAAGTGCCACTGTGCCACTACGATTACAGCGCAGATTTGTAACCTCTCCATTAACAGTGCTTCAGATTGTCAGAATTCAAAAGGAGGCGTCACTGATTAGCGGTCATCTATCTGCATTTTTCTTGGCATGTGTGGAAAGTAAAATTAGATTGCTTCCTGCCTCTCTCTAATCCCTGCAAACCCCGTTTTATTTATAATTTTATACTTTATTTATTTATTTTTATCTCTGGGTTGCATGCACTTTATTTATTTTTATCTCTGGGTTTCATGCATGAACAGGAGTATTTAGACTTCTCAAACTGCCTGCTGGAAAGGACTTATTTCACTAAAATGCTCTTAAAAAGTATTAACAGAGCCACCACAGTATAACAACCTCTTTGTCTGCAAGTCCACGAACTGTGTGACCCTTTCCCTTTAAGGGACACCCTAGGAAACATCCCTATTATCACTGTCTACCCGTTAGAACTTGGCCCCAGCGTTCAGAAACTGCAAAGTTACAGAAGTCTGTCTGTTTAAAGTCCAAGATTACTAGTTGCTTTTCTATGACCAGAGGAAAAGCCACATGTTGCCTACACTGGGTTTATTAATTCTCTGTAAACTCTCTCTGCCCAGCTTGGGTGTAGCGGTGACCTCATTTATTTACTTGCATAGCAACAATATAATGAAAACTGGGCCTGGCCACGCTCACAGGCCATGGCCATGGTTAACCCCTCCTAATGCTTATCTTGTGCTCATCAAGACGTTTCTCTCTGTTTTGGGGAAGCAATTTACTTTCCTTTGAAGACATTTTGATGTTTGATTTTTATGCTAGGACTATGTGTTTTGCTAGACACATATAAATCATGGCCAGTCTCTTTCAAAGGGGGAAAAAGTAACAACTGAAAGCTCAGAAGTGGAACAGGGCTCTGGGGCCACTTTCATTGGACACAGCACTTGGGCGGCGACCCGCTCAATGGAAACAGTGCCCTGATTGTCAGGCCGCGCACGCTCCCCTGCTGCGTTCAGGAAGCTCTTTGTGCAGCGAGCGCTAAAGCAATATTTAGTTATGGAGTGACCAAGCGCCAGAGAGCAGCGAGAAGCATTTAATGTGAAAGAACATGATGGGAAATGACGTCTGGGTTCCTAAGGGGTTGAGGTCTTTCTCTGGACAAAGCTGAATACTCCCGTGATGGTTGGGTACAGCAAAGCCGTTAAAAAAAAATATCCCATGGACCAAAATGCTCTTTGAATGGAAACTAGAAAAGGCACATGCATTTTGGTTCTTCTAATGTCCAAATACATTAGACAGGGCACGAAACACTAAATCTAGATTTTGAAATGGATTTTAGGGAGATGCTCACAGATGCCCTAAAGGGGATGTAATTATGGAAAGGAGTCAAGGAATGAAAATGTCTGGACCCAGATGCCCATTGGGTATTGTTCCTTCCTTAAACAGGAGACCTCCCTCGGCTTAACTAGGAGAAAAGACACAGTGGCTGATGGAGTCGACTGACCTTGTGACAGAACTTGGCGCCAGTTCTGAAGGGGGCGGACCCAGGACTGTCACTTCAAGAGACACCAGACCCACCAAGGGCCTCTGCCAAGCCGAGAGGATTAAACAGAGGAAAATGGGCAGAACATAATCAGTCCCAGGACAGTACTTTCTTAGCTCTTAGTAACAGAGGAGGGATAAGGCTTCTCCTTAATACCCAGCCCTGGTATGGGACCAGGTCTGCAAACTCTCTCTCTGGCTTAGCATACCCCAATGCTCCCTCTTGTGTTCCTGCCTGCCCCCTGCTTGCTACAGGGAGATAGGAAGGCAGACTGGCTCCTAAAGGAAGGGTAAGAAGGATATGCCAACACTTAGGCGTCAACTGAAATGTATATCAACATCTGAGTGTCTCCTGTTTTAGAATTTTGAAGCCAGGTCATTTCATTAAACTTTTCAAGCAACTCTGGGAAGGAATCGGATAAGGATATTTGGATCATAAAATTTTAGCAAAGACCATTAACGATAATCCAGCCCTACTCCCCATTTCACAGTTGAGGGAGCTCAAGTTCAGAGAGGTTACTCAGCTCAGTAAGGACTGAGAAATGAATGAGAACCTTGGTTAGCTGGGTCCAGCCATCCAGCACAATGTCCTGTTCCTACACTCCTAAAACATAGACAATTTACCACTTTTCTAATTCCACAAATACATACTCCCAAAGAAAGTCACGTCCTCATTTGAGAAGCAAAACTTAAGATCTGGTATCTTATTTCTGAGGTGCCCCTTGTACTGGGGCAAGCCCATTCTGGGAGCTTTAACAATTTCTGGTTAAATGAAGTTAACCATTCGCAGCAATTTGAAGTCATTTGAAAAGACTGTATTTCCAATGGAAAGCCGACTCAGCAATGGTCTCCGCCAGGCACCACGGACTTGACATCAGCGTCATGACCTGCTCAGGACTTCTGGATCAGCCTTCCGTGAAACTGGCCCCTGCAGCTGGGAGGTGGGCATTTCTCGGTCTCTTAACTCGGGTTCCCTGAGCATTGAGGCTACTCTGAGGATCTGAGGTGGGGTCGGGAGTGACTTTAATTCTTCCTGGCCAACAGGATGCTTTTTAGCACCCAGGATTCTGGTGAGCTGGACTTGCTAATGAAGTGTCTAAATATACCCTCTTATTTTAGGGCTTGGCAACACCAACCATTAGCCAGGATGTAAAAATCATTAGTTTCGGAGTCAGACAGACATAGTAGGCTCAAATATCAACCCTGCCTCTTACTGGAATTATGTCCTTTAGCAAGTTAACTTACTTCTCAGACTTCAGATCCCCCTCTGTGAAGGGAAGTTTGTAAGGAGGTTGTTGAGAGGATGGGATGAGATTATGGATATAATATCCCCAACATGGAGCCAAAGCTCAAAGGCACCTTTGAGTCACCCCCACTTTAGATCTAAAACTATTTTGAAAAATAAGTGAGCAACTAAATAACATTCTAAAGGCTACACAGTCTATTGGTAGTAAATTTGAAGACAGAAAACTGTTCTGATAAATAACCAGTTTAAGCACACCATGCTTTAAGAAAACCAAATATTACAAAAATTATTCAAATGAATCAGATGTAATTATGACATTGCTTGAAGAGTCTTTGCTTCAAAAACGAATCGACTCTGGCATTTCCTGAAAAAAAGAGGACTGCTTTGTACTCTTCAAATGTTACTGGAGTTACAACTTTAAGAAAGACACACCTCACCCTGGCCAGTTAGGCTCAGCAGTTAGAGCATCAGCCTGCAGATCCCAGAGTCCCGGGTTCGGTTCCCGCTAAGGGCAGTACCTTGGTTCCAGTTTGTCCCCAGCCCTGGTTGGGGGCGTGTGGGTGGCAACCACTCGATGTGTCTCTCTCACATCGATGTTTCTCTCTCTCCTTCCCACTCTATCTGAATATAAATGAAAAAAAGAAAGACACACCTCTCTAGAAGTATACCTTGACCACCAGGTTTGTGGCACAACCACTTAGAACCCAGTGCATTTCTGATGAATCCAGCTCTGCCTCTTGCACAATGTACTCAAAACAAGTCCGCTTTTAAAGATGTGTGCAACCAGTATTAAGTTTGCATTTCATCATCCAGTCAAATAAATAAATGCATTCTTTTCTTCTCCCGTACAAATAGAGCATTAACCAGTTAGCCTGACATCACACTACACACAATATCTGACCTATTCACTCTGATTTCACTTAGCATGAAGTCATTGAAAAAGGAAGGAAGATTACCTCTGTTTGCTTTGGTGTGGGTTTATAAAAAGTTACTAATGCATTCTGAGAAATATGCATTATCTCTGAGTTTTATAACAAATTGCAACTGAGTTTGAAGACCTTGGCATTGATCAAACAAAAAGGGTCTTTATTCATTTTTAAGGAGATATTACAGTTTGCTCATTCCACTGGCGTGGGTGACTCTACTGGGAACAGATACTTCTCATTTTCAAAGTGAGCTCATCAAGTCCTGCCCTTGACTTGCTCAAGGACTTCAAATTTTGTGTAAGATTTAAAATTTATCTTGACACTTGAGGGCAGAGATTTTAGATGAACGTTCACTTCTCTACACAGTCCCCAAAAGCCACGGGTTAAGGAAATAAATTCATTTAAATTAGGATGATTTTCATATAGAAATGTACAGTTCTAAGACATGTTTGTACTTGATTGAGTTTATAAGTGAAGAAACTAGAGGTACCTTCTGTGCTGTCAAATCCTGCTATTTTTCAGGGTGTGTGTGTGTAAGAAGGGAACAAAAGAAAGTGAGGTAAAGTGAGAGTTTATTTTCTCTGGGAGTTTTCATTTCCTCTAAATCTATTTTTACTTGTTGGTAGAGAAATCATACAGCTAATATATAGCAGTTAGCTGGCTGGTAACTGAGTGTTGCTCTGGGCAACCAGATTTCACAATGCTTCAAATCCCAATAAGGGAAGTCCTCTGTTCTTAACCAATGGCTACGGGTGTGTGTGTGTAATTCATGATGACTCAGTGTCTAAGAAGGTACAAACATTGTAGTTAATCTATTTCTGGTTCTTGTATTACCTTTCAGGAATGGGCTTAGAAGACCTGGCTAAAATCTTTGAATCATTTCCTGCCAATATATGGCTGTGTCCCATTTTGGAAGGTCGGAAATGGTCTTTAAAGATGATGTAATGGGGTCTAGATAAATCTTAATATTACTTGAGTTTTCTGAGTGTCACCCCTGAGGTAGTACTTGCCTTGGCCTAGCCCTTCACACACATTATATGGCAGAGAACTTCAGTTTTAATGAGCTCCCTAGAGATTAAGAAAAATGTACAACATATTTTGGGACTATAGAGGAGGGAGACACTACTGGGGTGCAGAGAGAAAGCTTCACAGAGGAGATGAGCATTAAAATGGGTTTTAAAGTATGAATAGGAGTTCACAGGTAGAATAGAGGAGGAAAGGCATTCTAGGTAAATAATAGCATACACAAAGGAAGCTCTGCTACTCAGTAGAAAAAGTGTAGTTTTCCTTTTTAGGTTGCTATAGAAGGGTTAACTAATCTTGTCTGAAATGGGCGAAATGCATAAAAGTGAGGTCCTCAGACAAGTCGAACTGCACATCAATCATGCTTCAGATACTCATTTGTTGTATATAGATAGTTATGATTACAGAAAACAGATGGTGACATTCTCTAAGACCCTTCTGAGGGGCAACTACCATGTATAATCTGACATACGTCATAACAGAATGTGATGAGCTGAACAATGGGATTTGAACAGTGTATGATGGTGAATGGGTGATAAGATCAGAACCACTTTCCAGGTTATGTAAAGGTCAACTCAAATTAAACGCTTCATTTCTTGCTTTGCCCTGTTCATTTGCTCATTGGGTGTTACCTATGTGCTGATACTTTGCTAGAGCTTGGCTTATAGCAGTCAAGACACAACCATGGCCCCTGCCTGCCTTCATGAGTTTATAATTTAGCCCCTACTCATCTTCAGAAGGAAGCAAAGCAAATCTAATTCCACAATGTAGAATAAAGGCAACATGTCCAAACAATAATCAGAGAAACACATGTAATTCCCTGTGACAATCAAGCATGAAATGGATGAACTCGGGGTAGTTTCACTGATCTTTGAAGTGGAGAAATGAGGCTGTTGGACCTTTGCAGGCCTTAGGCTTCATATGTTTGGGGGCTCTACTCCCATATTAAATAGAATTTTTGCTTTAAAAAAATCTAGAACATTTAAAAAATATAATTCAGCTTTTCAATTATTGGACTATGAGTAACTCATTTAATTTAGAATTGCCTATAAGTTCTTGGCAATCACCTGGGCATATTTAGAAATCTTTACAAAGTGAGAAAAATCTAACCTACAAATTGTTTTTAAATATAATCAATTAGTTATGAGCCCTAAATGTAACAATGAGATTGACACAATATTGTTTCCTACACATTTCTCTGCAAAATAAATACTCACATTTGTCAGTGTTTATTCATTGCTATTTTGCAGTTTTTGCATTTCATATTTTGGGGCCAATTTTTATTTATTTAACTCAAACACTGTCATCGTCCCTGGGCATTCTGCCCACAGTGCCTAATGGACAAAACGGCCCTGCACACAAAACCCAGAGTGAAAAGACCAATGAATTAAGTCAAGGTGTCAGTGTCTATGTTTTCCAGATAACTTTGGGAGTTCTTTCTACTCCGTGCAAAATTCTTATAGAACCAAAGACAGCGCCACACACCCAAAGGGAGCAGCCTAATGCTGGCAGTAATGTGTCTGCATGTGTGGTGGACAGTGACAGACACCACCCGGGCTGATGCTGTTCAAAATAAACACCGAGAAAGGAAAGACCAAGGTGCGAGGAACTAATATTTTTTAAGCCCCTGCTGTGCCAAAGTGCTGTGGCAGATCCCTTCTATGTATTGTTTCCTTTAAGTCTCACAACAAACCTATGACTGTCCCATTGTACAGATGAAGAGATCAAGGCTTAAAGGTCAGTAACTTGCCAGGGAATAATAGCTATCACAAAACAGAAGAGGAGTCAGCCTAACCCCAAAGCCCGTAGCCTTTTCACAATACTCCTGGTCTTCTTGTTTCATGAAAGGGTGGAGATTATATTGTATGATTACCTTTCCCTCACCGCAGACTTAATGAGTGACGAATGTCTTTTCATGTGGACGGGATGCAAGAAGGTGGGCAGAGGCGGGAGTTTCCCAGAGAGCAAAGTTGAAATGATAGAAGGCAGAATTCACTGTCTTTTTTGCTCCCTCAGTGATTCATTAGTAGAAAAAAACTGTGGTGTATAAAATTTCTGAAGCCCACAGTCTGTTTGCAACATCAAGGGAATCTTTAACTATGGAAAGTCCCGAATCACAATCAGATTGGAATGTATCCAGTGCCCTACATGGTCCGTCCCTTCGCAGTGCTTCTCGGAGCGCAGACCTGGGCTGCCTTCCCAGAACCAGCCAAGGGCGTTCTCTAAAACGTAGATTTCCAGGCCCGGGGACCTGCATTTCATTCACCTTCCTTCCATCTTTGGGTGGTTCTTACGTTCCCTAAAATTTTAACACCATACCAGTGGTTCAGAACCAGATTTCAGAGCCTCCTCTTTTTCTTCTTCATTAGCTTTGAAGGACCACAGCTTGAACTACTAGGAGTGGCTATTTCTGGGTTCACCACCCTTTTATAGATGAGAAATTAAAAAAGAAAATGGGCACAGAGCTATTTATTTTGCAAGGGCTATTTAGCTACAATGAGAACTCACCCCCACCTCCAACCACACGCCCAGCCTGATCCTCCTACAGGACTGGGGTTCACTCTTGGGGCTTTGGCTTAAATCATTAGGATGATTCTCACCCACTGAGAACATCCTGAGTTAGAAACTTACACTGAGGGAAGTGTTGACAGAAGTTTCTAAAGCAGCTGCTACTACCTAGAAGATTAAAATCTCCTCTTAGCAGGCAGGCCATTTCCACAAAAGAAGGAAGGAAGGAAGGAAGGAAGGAGGGGGAAAAGGAAGGGAAACAAGGGAGGGGGAGAGGGAGAGGAGAGGAAAGGAGGGCGGAGGGGAGAGGGAGAGAGGACAGAGGAAGAAAGGAAGAGCAAAAACTCCTCCTTGGGGGTGTAAGCCAATGGTTCAGTGGCTGGAACCGAGGTGCGCAGCTTAGAGAACCAGAGGCTCCAAGATGACTTCCAAGGTGCCCTCCCTCCATCCTCACCATGCTACCACCTCAGACCCCACTGCTCAGAGCAGCCCAGGGCTCCATGCACCAGCTCCTCTTGAGCTAAGGTCAAGGCCCCGGGTCTGCTTGCATCCCGAGAGGGCTGGCCGAGGTCCTTTTCGGAAATCGGCGTCCTCCTACAGGAATCGCCTACCTTTGGTCGAACATAAGCTGTTCCACTGATTTTAGAATTGAAAACCAAACAAAACATTGAGTTCAAGCGCCCAAGGGTAACCCCAGTCCCCCAACATCAATCCAAGGGAAGGCGTGGTCTAAGTCTCCCCCCTAACAGGATGGAGCGTCATGGAGCAAATCTGCTGTGTAGTAACAGCAAATAAAATGGGAAGAAGTGTGAGGTTTTAGACTTTTCAGACTTGGAACTAAATAGGTTGAGTCTAAAAAAGAAAACATGTCACCTTCCTGCCAAAACAAACTGTGATGAAAGTTCAGACCCCACCACCTCTCAGCCAAGCATTTCCTGTCCTGGCCTCCCCTGTCTGCCTGGAACCGGCTTGGATGGAGGCAGAGCTATTTTTAAGGTGCAAACAAGCAGCACTAAGAATGAAAGAAGTTATGTATTTATAGTTACACCTTTCCACTGTTCTTTTTCTCCTCTGGAGACAGAGGCCTGGTTCGGCTTTCCCTTGGACTCTGACATCCATGGGGTAATGACTTTGAAAGGTCACGGCCAGGCTCTCCTCTGCAGACAGGAATCATTGTCTTGGGCAAGCCAGTCAGAAAGCTGTTTACCACTTGTTGAGGAATTCCTCCCAAGGTGCATTCTCTGGGCTTAGGCAACATGTGCTCAAGAAGGGTTTTGTAAAACATACTTTATGTATAGAAGGTGATTTGGATTCATCTGTGGTTTTGTTATTTAAAAAATCCAGCAGTAAATCCTCCCCCCTTTCTCAAACAGAGGATTCCATTGTCATGCAAATAGACATCCCCCCACTTTACACGGATTTGTAAATTCAGACTTTGTATTACATTTCCTTGGGGCAGCGGGTCTGCAGTGTTCTAAGAGTCCGCAGCTCTTTGTGGCACAGAGCTGTGCCTTTCTTGTAATTCAGAGGTCGTTTCTTATTCTGTTCAATTTGCCCGTTCTTAATACCAAACCTCACAGGACCCCCTGCAGACCCTTGGAATGTGCCAGTAAACAAAAGGGAAAAGCCCTCCCTTGTAATGCTCACACAAGCAGCAGCATCTTGGGGTTGGCTGTTACCCCCATAAGCTCACTGACATTACTTTCTTCCTAGCACCAACAATACAGTGTTTGCTTATGTCCCCCCACTATAGTGTGAGCATCGTGAAGAATTGGTTCACTTTTAATTAGTCACTTCATCAACAAGCATCAAAAACATACTAGATGCTCAAAACTCATTCGGTTAACAAATTTCTATTTATCTCAAATTATTATGGCCTTTGGAATTATACAGAGCACTGAAGAGGTCGGCCCTTCCTTTTATTTCTTTAACATGATGTCTTCCTAAATATCCTAGCTCCACTGTCTCAGGCATTATTGTGGGAATTACTTGAAGGATGGCTCCTTTCTGAATGCAAGTATCTATGTGTTTTAAATGAATCAAACTGTAAGCCAGCAACTCTGCAGAACAGGTTGGTTGCGTGACCCACTCCCAGCTTCCTTGCTGCCTCTACTTCTAGTGGGTTCTTTGTGCAGTCAGGCGGGGGGGGGGGGGGGTAGTGGAGACTCAGCTTTTGGTGAAAGGAGGGTCCTTGCTGCATCACTGTGTTTGTACAAAATTTGGTGCCTTGTACCACACTCAAGGAAGAAGTACAAAAGACTGGAAACTATTTGAGTGCAGAACCTAGGTCTAAATGCAGATCTATCAGAAAGATGGAGAGAAACCACTGATGATCCAGTGTGACCTGGAATGGCACAAGGACTTATGGTGGCTTCGGGTCAACAGTCATGGGCACATGGTAGGAATTCAAAGAAGTTTTACTGAGCAATGAATGAAAAAATGATGCAGAAATAATGCTGACCTAGGGTATTTAGATATACTTACCTCTTGGAAAACATACTTACTTCTTGGAAGGATCAAGTTCTTATTTTGGGGACATTTCTATTGTTGAGTGCAATGGAAAAAAAAAAAGTTGGAACAAAAATCCAGTCAGTTGCTCACTCACCTTTTTACTAAAGTGGGGACCATTAGCGCCCCCAATGCCTCTTTGAATTGATGGTGGTACTTGATACACATCCTGTTCCTGGGTACCATGGCCAGTAGGTACTTGATAAATTCCCTGATTTTGGTAGGAAGGTGGCACTTGGTAGATGGTGTCTCGAGCGCCCTGTGGGTTTGGCACTTGATAGAGCTTCTGTTGGCCAAAGGTGTGGTGCATGGGTCCAGAAGTAGGCTGGTCCTGACCGGAGGAGGTCTCCTGCACAGGGCCAATGAGCAGCTTCACCCGGTTGCCTGGGACGATGCCTTGCCGACCGTGTAAGGAGCAAAGCCACCATCCTTCCAGTCCTCCAGTGTTCTGCTCTATGACCGTCAGGATGTCTCCCTTGCGGAAGGCCAGTTCCTCAGCACACTCTGGGACATTGTCATATAAGGCTCTTGCCATAAGATTCTAGGAAGGGAAGAACAGAGGGAAACCATCTTAGAATATTAGCTTAGTCCCTTTAACACCTAAAGCCCATGCTCTTTTGGAGAGGCACACCTCCTGGAAAGAAGAGAAGAGTAAGTCTGAACGATAGCCTGTAAGGAGAAAAACAGATGGTGCAGACAAAAGACAGATACATACATCTGTGTCTGCCACCAATGACATCAGACTGCCTCCCTGGAAAGGCTGGGAACGCCACAAGAGTTCTTTCCCCAGCAGCGGACGCGGTGCCAAGGAGTTATGAGAAGCACTGTCACAGAGTCAGAGAACGGCGGCGGCGCAAAACACTTTTCTTCCTCTCTCCAAGCCAGTTTGGGGAATAACACATTCCAAGCTATTCGGATGGACTACAACGGACATTTCTCCAGTTTTTTTCATGAAGAGTTAAAGAACATCCCTAATAATAAACAGTGCAAATGGCATTTATATTCAGAGTTAAAATGGAAACAAAGTATACTTCTACATGCCTTGGCTGAGCTCACAGATTCTCATTCTCAGTTGATCACAAGGCCCTTGGACGTGGGGAGACTCTCCAAGCCAGGATTTCTCCACGATCACCAAGCATGGAGCACAGTGTGGCAGGAGTCTGCACCTCCAGACTCGATGGCGGGAGCGCCAGAGAATGTATCACACGTAGCTAGATGCCACCTCTTTCTCTTTTGGCCTTTTATTCATACTTCTCCTGAAGGCCCCTCCTCACCCTGCCACTATTTCCTTGAGTCTCGCCATTCACATCAGAAAGGCTGCACCTTCCCCTTTCGGGGGCCCAAAACACTTTCTCTCTTTGTATGAAGGCTTGTCTGGTACATTCAGTACTAAGCAGACAGCCAAAGTAGGCATTCAGCGGAGAGTGGGCAGGCAGGACGTGCTGACATTCTTGGAAGCCTTTCAAAGGCTCT
Source organism: Molossus molossus (assembly GCF_014108415.1). Taxonomy (NCBI): domain Eukaryota; kingdom Metazoa; phylum Chordata; class Mammalia; order Chiroptera; family Molossidae; genus Molossus; species Molossus molossus. The sequence continues at coordinate 29,486,727 of NW_023425347.1, read as the reverse complement.
GAAGATTTCATTTCTTGGCGTTAGTAATGTTTCGCAGCACGATGGCAGCCATCACCACATGCCTGCTCCTTCCAGCACACAGAGGAGTTGGGGAGCGCTGTAAATTCACCACAAGCACTCGGAAAACTATAAGTGATCTCTCCAGAGCGCCACTAAAATGTCTGGATGCACTAGATGTTATTGCGATGATGATCATTTGTGGGAGAAAGGACTGCTGACTGGATGGAGCATGTTTGTGACTTTACATAACACTGGAGTTTGGGGTGGTTGTTGTCTGGACTTCTGTGCCGTTTTCTTCCCTAGAAATGTGGACTTGCTCTTTGAGCTTCATGCTTTGCATTCCTTTATAACGGACAGACATTAATCATCTCCCCCTGCACTGCGCCCTAGACGCAGGTCTTGCTCTGTGTGCTGGTTCTCCGCCATGGGGTGACCGGGAGGGATCCCCGCTCTGGTCGGTGGTCGGGAAGGGGTCCTACGTTTACTTTGTTCACCAAACTCCTCAGTCAGTGCAACTACTTAACCTAAGGAGATAAAGCCGTAGCGGTCAGTACCCAGGAAGCCTGGTGACGGAAGCTCTTTAAGGATAAGGTTCAAGTCCTTGTTCGCAAAAGTTTTGAGGTCCAGGAAGTCGATGTAGCCAGGTGAGCAGTAAGGGAAGCCAAAGGGAACTGAGGGGACGTGTGTTCAGGTAAATGTCTTACTTAGTATTTATATTCTAGGAAGCTTTGGGTTCCTTTCAACAAGTGAAAGTTCCCATGATAGGGATACAATCACATGCCCTGGCCGGTTAGTTCAGTTGGTCAGAACACTGTCCTGATATACCAAGGTTGCAGATTTGATCCCTGGTCTGGGCACATGCAAGAACCAACCAATGAATGCACAAATAAGGGAAACAAATCGATGTCTCTCTCTCTCTCTCTCTCCCTTCCTTTCTTTTCTCCAAAATCAATCGATAAAGACATTTTTAAAAAAGATAAAATCATACATCATTCCATCCTGTTTTGAGGAACCATTTATGAATGTGTCCTAATCCTAAAATCTCCTATTTCTCTTCTTCCATTTTTTGGATATTTTGTAATTTAAAAGAAAAGTCATAGACTACAGAAGACAGGATTCTGGTCCTTTGTACCAAAATGATTTGAGGGAAAGTATTCCCCCAGAGTGTATTGAGATTATAGAACAGGGAGAGAGCTGACCCCCTCCCCCCCAAGTCTCTGTTCCTTTTTCCAGGGCCCATTCAACAATTGGAAATAGTTGATAAGGGAGCCCCAAGATGAAATCAGAAATTATAAAGAGTAGGGACCAGTTCTAAGGGAACTGAGGGTAGATAGCTGTGTAATTATATTGGCTTCAAGCAGAGAAGGAAAAGAAACAGAAAAGGGTAGAAAGGCAGAGGACTATAGACCTAACCAGCATGAACACGTTGCGGCCTTCGGAGTTGCCCTGTCGTGGAAACCATGAAGCACTGCGGCAGAGCACGGCTGTGCTTGATGAGAGGCGTGTGTGAGAGTTCTGCACGCTCTCTGTCTCGGTCCCAGGGACCTTCCCACCACGCTAATGTTTCTAGATCTGCGCCAGGAGCTGCTTCTCCAGGACTCCACTCAGAGCCTCCTGTCCCGGCCAATGGAGCCGCGGTGGGTGGATTCTCCTTGTCCATGATTTCCCAGCAGCCCTCCCTACTGCCTACAGAGATCGGGATTTAGAAGAGAAGTTGGCATCGCTGTTGGTGCCAGGCACCCCACTGCGAGCTTGACACCTCACACACTGATAGATATTCCCAGTCTTGGCTGAATAGGAGTGAGCTATTTAATATCCGTGCAAGCTACAGAGAGCCAGTGCCTATACCCAGCCTCTCTCCCAAACAACGGATTTCAGCTCCAGAGACCTTTAGAGACCCCTGGACCCAACCTTCCTGTTTACAGATAAGGAAACAGATCTGAGGGTACACTATATCATTTGCCCAAGGCCACACTGTTGGTGTCAGAGATGAGAAGAGAACTGTGATCTCTTTTTTTATTTTCTTTTTTTTTTTTTATCCTCACCCAAGGACATCTTTGTATTCATCTTCAAACAGAGCGAGAGGGAGAGAGGAAGAGAGAGAGAAACATCAATGTGAAAGGGACACATCGAGTGGCTGCCACCCACACGACCCCAACCAGGGCCGGGGGCAAACTGCAACCGAGGCACGTGCCCTTAGTGGGAACCGAACCCAGGACTCTCTGGACCAAGGGCGGGCACTCGAACCGCTGAGCCAAACCGGCCAGGGCAGAAGAGAACTGTGGTCTCTTGGTTGAATTCTCTTTCCAGAACTCTAAGCCACCTTAGCTCTGCCACAGTGTCCTTCTGACGGGGCGAAGTTCCACTCGATCTCATTTGGTCAAGTTCTAAAGATGACCAAGTCTTCTTGTCATGTCTTTAAAATAAATAGATTCTTGGGGTTTGGTGTCCTACCCTGCAACCTGGGCAGATTACTTCTCCCCTGTGCCTTAACTCCCTCATCTATAAAATGAGAATATGAGCCCTGGCCGGTTTGGCTCAGCGGTTAGAGCGTCAGCCTGCGGTCCACAGAGACCCGGGTTCGGTTCCCGCTAAGGGCATGTACCTTGGCTGCAGTTTGTCCCCGGCCCTGGTTGGGTCGTGTGGGTGGCGGCCGCTCGATGTGTCCCTTTCACATCGATGTTTCTCTCTCTTCCTCTCTCTCCTTCCCGCTCTATCTGAGTAAAAAATGGAAAAATCTCCTCGGGTGAGGATAAAAAAAAAATAAAAAATAAAAAAATATATAAAATGAGAATATGAATAACAACACCTACCACATGGGTTTGCTGTGAGGGTTTAGTGAGTTAATTCAAGTCAAGTACTTTAACATTGCCAGAGACTTAGGAAGTTACTATGACTATTTATTTGATTTGCTGGATGGCACTTTGGCCTTGGGCTCCCTACCCTTTTCACGTCCTCTCAGTTCTCAGTCAATGGCTGGTCCTAGTCCAATGATGCCTACACACACACACACACACACATAGAATATTAATGTATACTATTTAATATACATCTGCTATTTCCCTTGCTCACAATTACATTTAGGAGAACCGTCTCTCAAAACAATATTGCTTTGAATTAATAATGAGCTCTAGGCATTGCAACCTCCTGTCAAGTATCTGCCTACAAACAGCAATAATAACACTACTTGCTACATTCAGGAGACCCTTTGAAACAAAATACTAATACTAATGATACTACTGGGCAAATTTTGAATAAATATTAGTAGGTTCCAGCAGAGTACAATCCATTAAAAAGGGGAAAATATGGATAAGGGCCTGGCTTTTGAAATCCTTGGTGTGTTAGGGCAGGAGTTCAGGAAGATGTAACAGCAAAATTGACTTCGGCTGGAACACAAATCATCTCATTCAAAAGAGCACAGGCAACTTATAAATAGGCAAATTAAGAGTTAATTCCGCTCCCGAGTAGAAGGTGGAGGTCCCTCTCCTTCAGTGCAAAGGTATGTCCCCTTAAGGCCACAAAGTCAGAAGGTGATTATTTGAATATCTTAGAAAAACCCAGGAAAGGCTGATCTACTCTTTCTCACCCCCACCCCAGCCCCCATATTTATCTCCATGGCAGGAAAGGTCAACACAGAAACAAATCAAGGAGAGATAAGAGAGCTGTGTAATCCTATATCTAGCTGGATGGTTAGCCCCAGAGATTGGCAGTTAGAAGGCAGCTTGAGCTTGGCAAAGCACCAGATAGTTGGGCACAGAACTTGAAAGCCTTGAGGATCTTTAAGCAATTACAGTCTAACTCCTTCACTTTACAGATGAGAAAAACGAGGCTCAAGAAGTTAATGATTTGCCAAAGTCACCTGGCAAGAAGGTCATCAAGGCGGGACAAGAATTCAGGCTTTCTGTCTCCAGCTCCAGAAACAGGACGGCATTTAGTCAAGTCAACTGCATATGCTACAAACGTTGGGCTCTAATCAGGATTCGCACTGGCCTTTAGGGTCACAAATCCTATCTGAGGGGACCCTAACTGTAGCAGCCTCTCACATAGATCCCCATCCCAATCTTTCTCAAAACCATTCTGGCTTTCACATTACTACTTCCTACTTTTCTCCTCCTGAACGTCATGACTACTCTTCTTCCTTCTTGTTCACAGATTTAAAAAAAATTTTGGCTCATTCCTGAAGTGACCGTGTTCCAAAGGGATGTCTCCTTTGCACCTGACTCTTCTCCATACGCTTGCTCTCTATAGCTCATCGATGGCAGTGGTATCAAAACCCAGAGAAGCCCTGGCCGGTTTGGCTCAGCGGTTGGAGCATCAGCCTGCGGACCAGAGAGTACTGGGTTCGGTTCCCACTAGAGGCACGTAACAAAAGAAACAAACAAACGCAGAGAACACTCAGATCTGTAGCTCCAGCCTAGATATTTCTTCTGCACTCCAATCTCACATTTCCAACTGTCTAATGGGTTCGTCTCAAAATTTACAAGTGCAAAAACCCCTTTCTCCTGCTTCACCTGTCTTAGTGACCAGTATGCACACAGCTGCCAGGATGGTAGCCTCTGAGGGTTTCCAAGTCTCTGCACAACCTGCAACCATCAGCTTGGACCCTGCTTTCTTCCTCACTACCACTCCCAGTTCAGGCCCTCAGCAACTTTTGGGAGAAAGGATGGCAATTTCTTCTCAATGGTTTTCCTGCCATTTAACTTCTTCTCACCTCAGAATCGATCTTCCAGATAAGCAGATAGTCATCTTTCCAAAACCTATCTAATCGTGTCTCTACCCAGTTTTCTTTAACAGTATTTCTTACAGTACAACTTGTATTATTCAAGGCTGGGAGCGCCCTAAGTTCAAGGAGGCTGTCTTATTCCTCTGGCATTTTCAGAACTTTATAGCCTGGTGTCTGAAACAAAATACACACTCATTAAATGTCTGCTCACTTGAAACAGATTCTGGACTCTAGAGAGAGGGTGATTTCCTGGTTCTCTAGAGAGAGCGTGAAATTCTTTTCTAGAGAAATCATCATGATATTTGGTCAAAATTTTCAGATGAAGATGGGAAGGTAAACTAATGGAACCAGAACGATAAGCGGCGTGTCCAAGTCACGGAGCCTCACAGCCCCAGCGTGTGGGGGACAGCAAGCAGGAAACTGGCCGCCTCTCCCTATTCAAACAGGATAATGAAGTAGCCGAGCCTGAATCTCGCGTCCACAAACACTGAGCAAACAGGAAGACCAAGAGGAACTGACCACCCCAGCCAGATTAAATACAATGTTTTCTATAAGAGTCTTTCTCCCTTCAATGTAGCAACCCACATCTGGCAGCAGGTGACTGAGCACATTCATACTTTGCCAGAACATTTGGTTCCTGCTGCTCCTGGTTCCCAAGCTATGCCCAAAGAGTGGGAAGAAAATACTGTATGACTAGCAGGAACCACGGGTACAGAGCTGTGGGTCACATGATAACTCCCACATCATCCCCCACTCTTCCCTGCCCCCCCCCCCACATTGCTATCGAAATGTCAAGAAAGCTTATTACTCCTACAGCCAGGGAAACTATCTGCTCTTCCAAGAGAGGTGTGACTTGTAATTTCCACGACCATTCATGCTGTTCTTTGAAGAGAAATTAGACACAATGGCTGGTGTGTCACCCCAGTAGGAGTGATAGCATCATCAGTGGCCCAACTTCCTCTTGTTATTTTTACTTTATTCTATATTTATCATGCAGGAGCTCCTGCCACAGCTTCAGGGCTCTCACATCCCAACAACAGGACTTTCCTGTACTCAGCCTTTCAAACCTTAGCCGTGGGATCTGGCAGGGTGTCACACACACACACACACACACACACACACACACACACACACACTTTGTACAGCCAGACTGTGAGACACAGACATGGTATAGAAGGAAATGGCCATTGTCAAGGAAATCAGCCCCAAAGGAAGTGGCTGAGAGATGAGCGTCAAGGTCAGTCTGAAGACACGGGAACAGAAAGGCTCGCGTGCTTCTGTCCTGCTGACAAAAACCAGCTTCAGGCTGAGCGTCATCAAAACACTCTGACTTCTGCCCTCCATCACCTTGGGAGTCTAGTGGGTGTGGGATTTCCCAAAAGAAGGAAACAGCCCTGGTCAGAAAACATGGATATCTCCGTGTCTGGATTTCGCTTCTTGGAATACCTGGTTCACATCTGGGCTCCTTCAGTGGATGCTCTGGAATGTCAGATTAACAGTCTTCATGAAGTTGTGAGGTAGCAGACACAAAGCGTCCAAGTTCAGGGTTAGATGATACGAAACACAGCACATACAAGTGGTTTCTCAGTGGTATTTATCAGTTGTGACCTGACACACTCTTATCATGTGATCTGAACTCGGCACAGAAAAGCAGCAGCAGGGTCCTCATAGGCCCCATGAGTCCCTAGCCATGCTGCTGGTCACACGAGGAACATCCAATACGTGCCACCAAAGATTGCTCTGACACCTAGATCATATTTCAGCCAATGATTTTTATTTTCTGTAAAGTGCTTCCAAACCCTCATGATGGTTACAAAGCGCATATGAGTATCTTGGACCCTCTCTGATTCTCTGTCATTTCCTCTGCCACAAATCCTTACGTTTTCTGAGATTTTCCAGCCTTGTGGACATTAGCCATAGCATTCCCTGTGAGCATTCCTGAGTGGGAGATGCTGCAAGAGTGTGACATCAGACACTTGCCTCCCAAAGGTATTCTTTGACATGCAGCAGTCCCTGCCTGTACCCTCGGGGTGCACCCTGTGTATGGTGGCCCGTAAGGCTCCCAGGCTTGGGAATCTTAACATCTCTTCCATATTGACCTATGTCTATTCAATGAGGGATCATTCAGGATCCAGCATTATCATAGTGGTTCATGTGCCCAAGTGACACTACTTCTTAAGAGTTGGTGAGAAGATGTGATGCACTTTGTAAACTTACATATTTGGATCTCAGAAAGAAATTTCTTTCCAGACAGATTTGGTAACATGATATGGACAGCAGAGATGTGAGATTTAAAAAAGTATTTCTTCAAATGCTGGGTTCCTTTCCTTTCCTGCGCTGGACTAATGGACTAACGTCATCTATTCTCCCTTGATTTAAGATTGATACAGGATAGAAATGTCCACATGCGGGGGTTTGTTTACCACAAAACCAACAAAAGCCTACTCTTCATAGAAAAAGAATGACAAATGGATTGGCAGGTCGGTGTGCACATGTGAGTGTTTGTGTATGACTTCACAGTCCCCTTCTATCACTTCTTGGCCAGTCATGTAGGATGGATTTGATGGCTGACAGTATTTGAGAAAAATAAGTTAACTTTTTCCTTACAAGTCTGATGACCATAAATAATGTATGCGTCTTCAAGAGCTCAAATTTCCTCTCCTCTGTGGTTTTGAGATTGAGCTAAGCAACTCCTGAGGGTCTTCAAGAAGGTCGGAGGACACACAGGTTTCTGTGGGTACTAGAACCAGAAATCACCCACAGCCTGACCAGCACCAACTAGACTAGAATTTCAGACTAAGAAGGGATCTTAAGAGATCACTGCAACCCCATCTTCTTGTTTTACAACCCAGAGGGTCTCCTATTAGATTAGCAGCAGAGCCAGAAATAGCATCTGGTTCCCCTCTTAATCTAGGATTTTTTCCACTGGACCAGGATGGAGAACCTTCTCCATCCTAGAATTTAGGACTGTTGCTATTAAGCCTTGGAATTTATAAGCATTTGTCCCAGGTTGCCTGGTTTTGATAGATTTAAATATAGTCTATTGGCAAAGGATCAAAAACATGGGGCAGGCACAAACTCTTTTCAGGGTCCTGTCCCTAGATAAATCTGACAGGCGCCATATAATGATGAAGGCCTGACACCCACTCACCCAAAAGATAGGTTTTATTAACAATAAAACAACCCTCTGGATTTTGGCCAACATTGCAGTGTTGGCACCGGATCACATCTATCTGCCTGTCTAGACAAATCCCTCCAACATCCAGGTACTCAGGGAAGCGAAATAAGAACTGTTATAAAGGAATAGGAGACTCCACTCCATTCTATTACAGGATATTTCCAGAAACGACATCATTTCTCACAAGTCAAAACACACAAATTATAACATCTAATAAAGCATTTGCACCAAGGTATGCAGCCCCCAAGGTCTGAATTTATATCTAAATACAAGGCGATACAATACCAATATCTAAATACAAGGCAACCAATACAAATACATCAACATCCTGGCAACCCTCGCCTGTCTGACAGCCAGAACCCAACTCATGCACCTTGGATGCCAACGCTCACTGGAACTCTTTTAGACATCCCTTGACCGAGGTTTGGTGCCTGATCGCTTTTACCCCACTTAACTTGTGAGGTCCTTAAAGAATTCTAAAAAATGGATCGGTGCACGGGGCTGAGAGGGTGTATGCAATCATAGGCTGTCTCCATTGCAAATGCAGAGTTGTCTCAAGGAAGAACCTTTAGATACTGTAGCTTCTCAACTGGAAGAGAGAGAAAGATGGCAGGAGCACATGGAAGAGGAAAAACCTCCAAGTGAAATTGTTCAATGGCCAGCTATACAGATACGCTCCTGCATACAGATGTTATACACTAGTTTATGAGAATAAAATAGCTTTCTTCAAGGCCCAGTTCTAAAGGCAATATATAAAATATATCTCAGACTGTCTCTTTGGCAACCTTAAGACTCTGAAGTCTGTCTTCCTCTGGCCTGATGGTTTTACATGTGACTTGAGGGAGACCTCCTGCTTCTTAGTATTTTGTGGTATTTGCTTGCACAAATTGGTGCTAAGTGCTAAGCATGTAAGGGGAAGTTTCCTTTTGGTTAGGACCTGTTAAAGTTCAGCCTTGGTCAAGATAAATTACGGCAAACAGTTCTACAGTCTCTTTTGGTGCTTCTCTCACATCAAACCAGTAAAGCAATGGTTTTTTTAATTTATCTTTATTGTTGAGAGTATTACAGATTTTTCCTTCTCCTCTTTTTCCCCCTTGCCCCCACTACCTGGTTCTCGGCCTGCCTCTGGCCTTCACCACCCTATTGTCTGTGTCCATGGGCAATGCATATATGCATATAAATTCTTTGGTTAATCTCTTCCCATTCCATTCCCCCCTTCCTTCTGAGATTTGTCTGTTTCATGTTTCCATGCCTCTGGATCTATTTTATTCATCAGTTTATTGTGTTCATTACCTTCCACATATAAGTGAGATCATGTAATACATGTCTTTTTCTGACTGGCTTATTTTGCTTAGCATAAAAATCTCCAGGTCCTTTCATGTTGTCTCAAAGGGTAACAGATCCTTCTTTTTTACAGCTGTATAGTATTCCATTGTGCAAATGTACCACAGCTTTTATATCCACTCATCTACTGATGGACACCTGGGCTGTTTCCAGATCTTAGCTATTGTAAATAGTGCTGCTATGAACATAGGGGTGCTTATATTCTTGATTCTAAGCAGAAGAAAGAAGGGGAGATTAGACTAGTGATTCTTAACTAGAAGGGAGTTTGTCTTCACAGGTAACATTTGGCAATGTTAAGAGACATTTTTGCTTATCACAACGTTTTTGTGTATGTGGTACTGGTAGCTAGTGAGCAGAGGCCAGGGATGTTGGTAAACAATCTACAAGACACAGAACAGTCTCCCACAACAAAGACTTAGCCAGCCCTAAGTGTCCCTAGTGCTGATGTTGAGAAACCTGGACAGAGGAAAGGACACTAAAATGAATTAACAGAGCCTAGTCTCAGTCCTCGTGTTGGAAGAGTAATGACAATGAAACCACACTGCCTTTTGTGCCTCTGTTTCCCCATCTACAAAATGCAGATAATGAACATGTTGTTCATAATAATATTAGGAGGAGCCATGAAATTTTATATACAAAACGCTCTGATTTCTTCATAAGAAAAGGTCTCAATAAAATCACAGCACAGTTATTACTGCACTCTTATGAGCTCATGAAATTGTCTTAAGAACTGTACTCCACCCCCTCAAAAAAAAAAAAAAAAAAATTCCTCCAGGAAAAGAAAATAAACCAGCAATGATCTCATCATGATTACACCTGCCACACCAAAAAACAGACACAGTTCAGAGAAACTAAATTCTTTCCCTCCAGCAATGAAGTAAGCTGCGTCTGTAATTAAGATCTTAATAAGGGAGGCAGGAGGCTTGGGCAGACGCTGCAGGCTACGGGCACAGAGCTACCAGGCCAGGTTGGAAACAAGAACAACTGAAATACAATCCCCTGCTGCTTAGCGCGCTCAGGTGTTCTCTGCTCAAGTCCACACTGCTAAACAGGCCTTCCATCATTTCTAAAGATGCCTATTTCTGCAAGAAAAAAGGAAAGGACCACCTTATTGCTCACAAGTAAATGTTATTTATGACTCTAGATGAAAACTTTGCCTGCATCCACTTAAAAAAAAAGTTTCTTCGATAACTTCCTGTCAAGAGGCTGCCTTGGACAGTCGTCTGATGGCTGGAGCGGCTCATGCTGACTGTCTAGAGTGACCATGTGTTCCTGAACGTCCCAAGACAGCCGCAGTGTCAAATACCCTTCCCATTGTCAGACCATATGTCCCATTTTTAGGGATTTTGAAACATGGATATGTATCCACAGGAATTACATATATTTTAAACTAAAAATAAAAGATAGGCATGCAAGTATCTGTCTTGCTAATGGGTCTGCCTTGGTTGAACTTAGGATTTGAGAGAGAGAAGATAGGTACTGATAAAGAGACTTTGATTCCGTCAACGGACATGTTCTCTAAATGACAAGATGATCCCTACAAGGAAATGAGATATATTCCAAAGGCATCTGGGCCTTTAGGGGACTGTCTAGGATTCCAGCTTCCCAGTGAATGGGGGTTATTAAGAAAAAGAATGCTGTTGGGCTAACTGTATTCTTCTTGTCTCCCCTGACCCCCACTTAAAGGTATGCTCACCACACTGAGCCCTGAGTGAAAAAGGCTGGAGAATCAAAGAATAATGTGGACGCTCTATGCCAGGGGAGCCCTCAAGGGAAAGAGAACCTCAAATTGCTGCTGTGCCAGGACTGTTGTGACAGTACTGAAATGTGCTGGTCCACTAACTCATTTCCTGCCGAACGCTGTCATACCACGAAAGATCGGTAACACACACCCAGAGACACACACACACAAACCACAAAAGCTCACTGACCAGCTGCTAACATGTACTGTTTAGATACGAAAGACTCTGAACACCAAAAGCCCACAGTGTCTGGAAGCCCACTTGACCGCCTTCCCAGTGTGTTGGCTTTCTTGTTATGGCTGTTGGGGTTTGAGGGCTGGGGCCTGGGGTATCTAACTCATTCTTTCAGTAAAGTGCAGAGCCTGGGGATGGAAATGCCTCCTGGGGGTGGAGGATGAAGCACTAAATTCAAGGTAACAACCTGATTATCACAAATCAATGAGATTAAGGCTAATTCATATAAGAGATAACCATAGCGTTTCCACATAACGAAAAGAAATTAGGAAAAAATGGGATGACACATCATCCCGTCTAAATACATATTGCTTTAATAAATAGATCTGGTTTTAAATCTTAACCATATATGCCTTTTGGTTGCTGCAACTTTCTATTAAGTTTCACAAATAATGCTCCCCCCACACACATGAAGAACAGAGAAAGGAATTAAATTCCAAAGGCGCTATCAAACATTTTTGTGCAATGCTTGTACTTTTACATATTCATCATTGTTCAATCTTGATTTCTGGTAAGCATAAACATCAACATTCCACATAAGGAACATTTTTGGTAACATCTTATAACTATGAGCTAGACATATTAGAAAATCAGGAGGAGTTCTCATTTGCAGCATGTACACCAAGATTTACAAAGAAATAAGACACCTCTGAATTAGTCTTAAACACTATTTTGCACCATTAATAGTTGGGGAGGTGGGTGGGGAGAAAGGGACTAGCTCTTTTTAAAGAATAAACTGGTATTCAGTAGTCCACAGTGGTGCACAGGCATACATTGGAAACATTCCGCTGGCAATTTTAATATTTCCATAATCAACTACCCCACCCCCTACCTTAACCAGGAAAAATCTGCCATAAGCCATCCCTACTCACATTTGCCATCATTACTCACATTTTCTAGCATGCCTGTTCTATCTTCCTTCAAGTCCAGGCCTCAATGCACCTAGATCACATTGTCTACTAAAACTCTATTCTAAAAACAAATCCCTCTTTGCAGTGGAGGGTGGAAAAAGTCACCAACAAGGCCATTTATCCTGAAATGAAGATTCCTCAGAAAGACAGTCTTGCGGGAGGCTGTAATGTTCCCCAGGCACGCAGGGTCCTCATTAACCAGTCAGAATTACCGCAGGGAGATGACTGGAATGTTCAAAGTAAATAAGATGGAGGGGGGTGATTGTTGACAAAGTATAAACAGTTTTTTGGGGGGGAGGGGTCCCCTTCCCAAGCTCACAGTCTTTGCAGTCATCCATTGCCTAGGAAACCAGCAGCTATTCTCTGGCATCTTAAGTGGGAAATGTAGTATTTCTTCCCAGTGGCTCTGTTATTTATCTTGGGAAGGAGCCTTGATAATTAAGTCTATATGTTACTGCAAAGTAATGCCACGGTCCCAGTGGCTGGCATTTGAAACCAATTTGTTTAGGTTTCTTTCTAACCCTAAAGTGATCTAAAAATAGATAACCAAGCCCTCTTACTTCCCATCTACTTACAATGACCAACTGTAATAGGATAAGGGATACAGTTCATCCTGAACTTCTGTGGCCTGAAACTCACCACCTTTGCATTTCACCTTTGATTTTTTAAAATTGATGATTTTTTTTCTTTTCCTCACTAATATTTTTATTTGGGGAAAATAATTCTAGTGAATGTTTCCTCTTAAATTGTTATCTGCATAATGTTTATATATTTATAAATGTGAGTATATATTATATAAATCTTACAATGCATCATAGTAGATGCTATTATTATTGTTGTTGTTGTTATTGTTAATCTTCACTTGATGATATTTTTCCATAGATTTTTTTAGAGACAGTGGAAGGAAGGGAGGGAGAGAGAAAGAGAAATATCGATGTGAGAGAGATACATCAATTGGTTGCCTCCTGCATGACCCCCACTGGGGCTGGGGATTGAACCTGAAACCCAGGTACGTGCCCGGGGAATCAAACACATGATCCTTCAGTCCTCCAGGCCAATGCTCTAACCACTGAGAAAAACTGGCCAGGGCAGCTGCTATTTTTAAATGCCTACTGTGTGCTAAAAGCTGAAAAAGATTTTCATATCTTATTTCCTTACGACTGTCTGGTAAGACAGGTATTTAATAAATCCCATTTTTATAAATGAGGGAAGAGGTCTGAAGTAGCTTGCCTGTTTACTGTTAGAAAATAACCAAAGTGGTACTTGAAATTAAGCCCATGTTCTTTCCCCTATGCCATTCAGCATTAAGATGTTTTTAGTGACTATTTCTAGAAGTATCTTATGCACCTCAACATTCAATTCAATATTTGTTGAGTGTGTACTATGAACAAGGTCATATAATTACAGGAAGATCAAGTCTTATTAATAGCAGTGAAGATACCAAGTCATTAATATATTAGCAAGAGGGCACATAATTGTGCTGATAACTCCCTGTGTGGCATTTCTATAATACACATCCAGGCCCACTGGGGTTCTGACATAATCCTGTCACCAAGTCTTGAGTCCACAGTATCCTTTCAACATCTATTGACCATCTACTGAACAAGGAGAGCTGGAGCTGCCTGGCACGCGCCAGGAGTCATGGTAAGTATTTACATTCATATATTTTCTTGTTTAGGCCTTAGTACAATAGCATGAGGCAGTTATTATCCCTATTTTCAAATAAGAAAACTGAGGCTCACAGAGCTTAATTTGCCCAAGATTACAGAGCATTAAATCACAAGAATAATGTCTTTCCCCAAAGTCCATACTCTATCTTGTCTCTACTACAAGAAGAATCTGTTAAGTCCAAGGCCCTGACGCCTCAAGGCAACAAATCCTAGAGCCCACTTTTCATTCAGCAACTTGTTTATCAGTCTGCCTCTCCATACAAATGTCTCCCTTTATTTCTTGTGTTCAACAGGACTTAACTTAAAGCTGGACAGCCCCCTGTACCTGAAACTAATACAAAGTAACAATGAATGTTAAAAAAAGAAAAGGCTAAACAAAAGAGAAGGATAAACAGCTCCAGTGGGGAACTTATGTGAGTTACAGGTATCATTTAGACAGTAATTTGAGTGGGAGGGGTTAGTAAGTTAGGAAGTGCTAACAGAGTAGGGCAGAAGTAAAAAAGCCAGTTGTGGGTTTATAGGACAGTCAAAGAGACAAAAGTTTGGGCTTTTGATTGATTTATAGAGAAGATGGATGAGGAGACTTGACCTGTGGGAAGTGACAGACTAACCAAGTCACACAGGTGCAAAGAGACAGGGGCCAAGGAAGCAGGGAGCAGCAGGAGACCCAGATTTCCCGCAGCAGAGTCAAAGGGAAAAGAGAGGCAGGGTGTAGGGAGTGCTTTCAGGGGGTCAGGTCTGCGTGTGTTGGGGGGGCAAGCCCTACGGAAGTCAGCTGTTAGAGAAGCATAGGAATGCTTGAATGAAAAAATGAGAGACAATGAGGACAAAAAAGGAGAGAATTTGCAAAGGAGATCGAAAAGTAGAGAGGAAGTTGTTTTTAGAAGTCTTGGGGGGAAGGGTGCAGACAGGAAGCCACTGATGACTTCTGAGAAGAGAACCCCTGTGTATCCCAGCAAGGAAAGGATGCTGAAAGCATCCTTGGTATGTCCCACACTGTGCAACTTGCTACATTTGGTGTTATCAGAACATCTTCAGCTCTGTGTAGGTAAGTCATTTAGCTCCAAAAATGAGCTTGCTCAATAAATAAATAATATAAAACAAATAATTAAGTGGGGTTTTTCAAAGCAATTGTTGGTGCTTTTAGGTTATAGATCTCACATAAGATTAAAAAGTGTGTGTGTGGGGGAGGGGCAAGAGTTTCTAATTTGAATTGGGTACAACAAATCATCTAGAAGAGAATAAAGAATTTAAAACCAAAATGACAAAACAAGGAAAGGATAGGGTATCATATAGGTCATAAATGACCATATTGACTAGATTGAAGACCCTCAGTTATTGTTTTCTCAAGCTAGCTAGATAAAGAGAAAAATATTTCAAAGTCCCCTCAAAAGCTTGTAATAGTACAGATGGCCTGTTTCCCCAACCTCCCTTGTTTACATTCAACCAGAACACAGAAATATGAATTTCATGATGTAGTTTTCTGATTAGTATTGGAAGTTCCATCTGTAATTTTTCTCCAGTCCAAGCATTTAGGAATGAATTTGTTGAATGGTAGATTACATAAATAATTTAGAATTTTAATTGATGCACGTGGGGTTCAGAAATTTGGCAAAGCCACAAAAGCTGCTCAGCTATTAGAGATCAGACAGGCCATGCCTGCTGAGCACTGACCAGGCCTGGGCCTGCACAAAATGGGCTGGTCTCCAGCCTCTGCTCAAACACAGCTGAGCACTGGCCCTTCAATCACCCTCCCGGCTGACAGCAGCCACAATGGCCTCCACCTCCAGACCTGCAGGAGGGAAGCCTTCACTGAGCAAGCCACAGCCCCTTCCCCCCCTATATTCAGAGCTTGTGGAAAACTCTCAGTAAGCAATACCACCCCCCATAATTTACTATCACAGAATCTCAGACTGAATCCTTTAAGAGAAATGGAAATATTAAGTACATATGAGAGTGACTGCAGCCTTCCTATAAACAAATTAAAAAAAAAAAAAGAAAGAAAAATAGACTAGGTAGGTGCTAACCAAAAATGTTTACTAAAGTAATAGCTTTACATTCCATCACTCTCAAGATTATTGTAAATATATAGCTGGCTGACCTGGAGCTGTAAGTGCAAAATGAGTGCAGGTTTGGTTATTGTCCAGTTAGGATCCCTGAAGTAGCCAAACCAGATAATCTAGTTTTAAAAAATCTTATAGTGGGCTGGATCACAAATCTCCTAGTGAACATTTTAAATTCTGTGCTAAATTTATAGTATATAGTGCAACACAGTGTTTAAAAGGTTAATTCCTGACTGCAGGATTTTACAATCTAATAATTATCTGGCTTTTTACTACCTAAGTGGCTCAAATTAAATAACTGAGGAACATGCATTTCACTTTTCTTTGAGGAGTTACTGCCTTAAAAAATAAGAGTCTAACCTGCAGGAATATTTGCAATGAAACAGTCTTAAATTTCCTGGGAGAAGAAAACACCAGTCACACAGGACATTTTAGAGAGGTCACAGATGGTTCTTTTTTTTGTCTAACAGTGATTTAAAGTCACAAGTTCTGGCACCAGATAGTCTTGGTTCAAATGCCAGCTCCACCACTTTTTAGCTGTGTGGCTTTGGATAAGTTACTTAGGCTCTCTGTGCCATAATTTCCACATTTGAAAATGAGTATAATCATGACCACCTCATAGTTATTGGGAGAGTTAAAGATGACAATGCTGTATTGTCACGATAAGTCTTAAGAAATGTTATTTATCACTAGTCCACCTTTGTGTCACCTCCTACTTAAAATTACAAAATCCTCTACTTAAAGTTGTCTATTATTAACTAGAGAGAAAAGGCTTATAAGGGAAAGTAGATTGCTTCAGCTATTGGTTCATTTTACAGCCACCACAAGGTGTCAATGTCATTTGGTCAGTGGGAGAAGTCAGTATTTTTTTCTGGTGAAGGTGTCCACTAGCTAATAAAAATCATGCATTCACATCACTTGGCAGGGTACGGTATTCAACACTAGTAAGACCCGGCAGAGGCAGGTTTTCTCCATGAATGCCGGTTGTGATTTACATCATCTGTTGCTATGATGTTTTCTTTCCATAAGAGTAAAACAAAAAACATGATGAGGTCACTGAATAAAAAAATGACTTTAGACTTTGTCACTTCTAGATTGCAGCACTCATCGTTAAGTCACTTATACTTTCCAATAATAAATATATGAACATATGTACTCTTTTTTTCCCCTGCAAGCCAGTGTTTATGAACTAAAGGAATTCAGCAATAGGGAGAGGAGGGGCAAAGACTCACTACAGGCTAAGCAATATCTAGTCCTATCACTACTCTGAAGAAGGAAACTGTGGCCGTACGGGGTGAACGACGTCAAGAATGAGAGCTTTCCTGCCAGATGGAAGGATTTGTTTCTGATTGCATCTCGAAGTCAGATATTATGAGTCTTCAAGATTACCCATTCCTCTGATCTTTCCTACTGAGGCAGATAATGGAAAGCTGATAGGAGAGTGATAACTTGATACCTGTGTCTTCAGAAAGCTGCAACCTTTTCAAGGAGAACTATAACTCATACTTTATAAATAAAGGCTTTCGACATCTAGATTTAAAGTTGTGAGAAAGATTTATGACTTCAGCCAGAACCAAGTATTTACACCGTCACATTATAAAAGGATTACCTAGCCAGAAGCTAGGTAATTCGGAGAGAAAACAAAGGAGCTTCCAGCTAGCACCATCCTGAAGGTCAGACAGGTAACACAAATTGTCCATCCAAAAGCATAGCCGCCTGGCCAGAATTCATTTAAATAATAACACGTTTGTTTAAAAGCACTAGTTGTTGTTATCTATTCTAGAATAGAAGTATTCACCCTCCAAGGAGAATTCACTCCCTAGTCATTGCAGTCTGTTTCTGTACAGTGTGTCCCTGGTAACTGCTTGCCTCCTAGATGGGGCAACTTAAAATGGGATACGCTGAAAAAGTTATAATAATCCTTTTGCCAAGAAGAAATACACAGTGATGTAAATGCATGGAGAAAATGCTGCCTAAGTGTTATGGCACTCTGCAAGCTTCAGGGACAATAACCTGGCCCGAGCCTTCAGACCCTCAGTCCATTCAAATGCCAGTTAAGTGTTCTCAAGAAATGGCAAATACTCATTTGTTCTTACAACCAACCTCGTTTAAGGATGTCAAAATTCTCATCAGCTGTATAATAATACCTGGGGCTTTTCATTTCTCCCACCAAAAGTCCACCTGGCAAACTGCTTCCCAGACCAAACGCTCCACAGCTTCTGAGCACACAGCTTCTGAGACGGGGCAGTTCTGATTCCTCTCTCATTACATCTCCCGGGCTCGTCCAGACAGCGGAGGCCAGGCTGGGGGAGCCCGGTGACTGGAGCTGATACGTGCTCGGTGCTCCGCTTCAAGTCAGACACCCTCTGCTCCGCTGTGGCCGCGACAGGCCGGCTCGAAGACTGACTCGCCAACATTTTCAGAGGAGCTGACTCTGGTGGACGGTCAACTGCGCGAGAGGGTCTTAGAGACCGAGTCTCCGCCTGCTGGCTTGTATGCCAACCTCAGTGACTGCGACTCATTTCAGAACTCTCTCGGGCATTAGGGGTCTCTGCAGGGTTGGCACAGTAGTAAACACACACACACACACACACACACACACACACACACACACGAAGCCTTATGTAAATGGCACTCTCTTACCTTATACTTCATCTCGGCAGCGGCGAATTGAACCGTTTTCCTACGCACTAATCGGACTGCATTAAGCACAGGCGCATCCGCCCCTCCATCGAGCGCAGGGCTAAATGAAAGTGAACGGTCCGGGACTGCGGCCGGTTCGCCAGGCGCAGCGCAGAGCTGGGGCACAGCTACGCTCCACCGCTTCTGAGCTCACTGTTTTGATTGAGGCGGGCCCACCACGAACTGTATTTGCATACTGCCCCGCCATTGGCTAGTAAGCCAAGGTAACGAGCTACCCCGCCCACTTCTTAACTTATGAAAATCCCTGACAAAGAACTTGTAATGTGATCATTTCTCTTTACATTATCAGAAAGGATGGAAAATAAAACAAAGTGGGGAACTGTTCCCAACTTTACTCCACCCCCCCAAAAAAAACGGGGAAAGGAGATAAATTCTTTTTAAGATTAACCTAAGGTTTAAAGAAATCGAATTCACAAAGCAGTCTGACAGTCGTGCTTCCTGTGACCTACCAACTCCTTCATAAACCCATTTCATTTCAAAGCCATTCACCTCACAATCTCTACATGAAACGAACTCTGGGGGAACAAAAGGTTTTCTGTCTCCGGGCCCCTTTTTACTAACTACCCCTGCTGATATCTCTCTAGCTCTCCTCTCCTCCCTCCCTCCCTTTTTGTGTGTGTGGCTGTTTGCTTTTTTTGTTCTTTTCAGTGTTCAAAGTACTTGCGACGTCAGTCTGCAAGGAGCCAGAATACAATTCTTCCTCAGTGAAAAGGAACTCCCTATTCCAGGCACCAGGATTTCCCTGGCCAGCTTCTCACGATGGCCTCACAGACTTGAGTGTCAGCCGCATTCAGCGACCTTCTCTGGCTTTACTGAGCATAAAGGTTAGATGTGACCCCTCGGAAGGGGCTGGCCAGACCTTGCCCTATATATCATCACTGTCTATCAAGTACTATGTTCTTTGATGGTTGGCATTTCTACTTCCAGCTTTGAACACTGCAGTTTTTCCTTCTGACCTCTCCCCTGAAGATGACCCATTAACCCACCAACGCTTATTATCCGGGAAACAAACAAAAATGCCTACTGTTTGATGAACCTGGTGAAAAAGACCAATCTCTCTCCACTGAAGCACAGAACTTTTGGTTCAGCTTCATAATTTCTATAAAGAGGTTCCCCAGGGGAGGAAAGAAATGGTCACCTTCAGCAACTTTTCTAAAGGATAGAGAAGTGAGGGGAAATTCTTGTTTAGTGGGCCTCAGGATTCAGACTTGGTGAGTGCAGACAATAGCTGTCCCTGAGTGGGATGGACTCCAACCAGACTACACGACTGGGATGGAAAAATCAGCCCTTATTTTTTTCCTGGCCAAGTTGGACCAGAATCTGTTTGATTTGTCCCCCCTTACCCCTCTGAAATTCTCAATGGATTAAAACTACTTTTATGATCCAAGCAAAAAGAACAGGAGAACAGCTGCCCTACAAAAGCGGTTTCCAGATCCAGGACTCACAGTTTAGTTCAAAATTGAATGTGGCACCTATTCCCTGGACGTGACCCCCAGGCGGTCATAATGAGGTCGACACACCGGTTTTGGCATCCGCTAGGCCTTGCTTTTCCTCATTTAGCCTTTGAGTGGAAATGAGCCTGAGTGATTTTTCAAGGTCTTTCTGAATTTTTCTGAATACAAATTAAGCATGTGGCATGCTGCACTGCAAGGACCTTCTGCACAGTCCCACAGACTTATGGGAGAGTCGTTATTTTGCAGGAAATTGTTTTCTGTGTCTGCCTGGATTAGTCAAAGACTTTCCCATCTGTAAGATGAGTCTTGTGGCCTCTAGGAGATCTAGATAACATTCCTTTGCCTTCCTGAACAGTAAAGTTGAACCCTCCTTCTGTTTTGTTTGATGAGTACCATTGAGTAGTGAACACTATCGCAGCCCATTTTACTGCTTTCAAGCAGTTTCCCAAAGATATGCTAGGGCTTTTTGTCATTTCATTCTCTAATTAGAAAGCGTAATTCGTACCAAGTGTTCCTCCTGTTTTCATTTCTGTCCTGTACAGCAAGACACTTAAAATCTATCTGAAGTTCATTTCAAGGTGGTCTGGGTCATTATATTTTTAGTTATACAAAGAAAAGCACAGGGGTATTGGAGGCAGATAAACTTGTGTTAGAATATCAGCACATTTCTTAACTTCTTGATTTTGATGGCCTGACGTATAAATAGAGAAATGAATAATATCTACCTGCTAGGGTGATAGTGAGGATTAAATAAAATAATATGGCTAGAAGTTAATAGTATTTGGCACATAGTAAGACCTAAATAAATGGTTGTTTATTATTATCATGTTAATATTAAATTTATTATGCATTACTTTATTAATACATTATGCAACATTGTTAAATATATTATATAAACAATAATAATATTTATTATATTATTAATTATAATATTATCACCATTAGATTATTATTGATATGTGTGGTAGGCATTCAGAAAAGGGGGGCATCCCCTCATCTGTATGCCATCCTTGCATAGGGCAGCTTTCTGGTTTAACAAATATAAACTGAGCGCCTAGCATGTGCCAGGTACTGTTCTTGTGGGGAGAATTCACAGCAGCCAAGAAAAGTTCTTACCTTCATGGAGCTTACAGTCTCGTGGGACAATAATTAAATGAATATATAATACAAGTTTGAAATAATAAATGAAGGAAAATTAAGGACGAAACATTGCTAGAGGAAAACAGACCAGGATTGGGGGGAAAGGGTGTCTTATTTTAGAGAGTGTGATCAGGTATGTCCCTCTAAGGAGGTAATATTGCAGCAGAAATCTGAATAACATGAGGGATCCAATCAAAGATGTGGGAAAAGAACAACCTGGACAGAGAAAGTGACCCATGGAGAGGGTTTGAGGAAGAAAGAGCTGAGTGTATTTAAGAACAACAAGCAGTCTGGGGGGCACTCAGGGAGAGGGGTGGCCAGCTCAGAGCTGCAGGTGGTAGCAGGTAAAATTTCCTCCTGGGTGTGGGTGCGACAGGAAGTCACTGGAGCCTTTTGAGCAGGGAATGGTGTGATCTGTTTCTCTCTGTTTTTATTCCTTGTTTTAATATGTAAGGGCTGCAGGCTGTTAGTTAAAATACCGGGCTCCGGTCTTCATGCAGCTCATTAATGCAGGTAGTTTTTACTTTATTAGCAACATCTAGAATTTTTCCTTCAAAACCCGTTGGGGAAACACAAATTCTCTCAATGAATAAAGAAGTAGCCTTTCCTCACAATTATCTGAGATTTGGGGTACAAAAATACTGCTTAAACCATGCTATATCAATGCCGTTGATTGATTTATGGAGTCGCCCCAATACTCCCATGAGCTAAAATAGGCTAGGCCGCTACCTGTGCTCACCAGCACTCTCAGCCTGTCAGCCTTGCCACCTGCCTCCTTGTCTGCCAAGGGCTCTATCTCCCAAGATGCTCATGTAGGCAGGAGCAAGGACAATGGCATCGAATGCCCTCCAGGCAATTTTCCAGCTGCTACTGGGCACTAGCATGGACACAACAATCAAAATCAAGAGGATGCTAGAGGGAAGAGATTCTTCTGTCACAACTTGGGAGGAACCCATGTGGCTGCTTTCTAAGAGTAAAGGACAGAGTCAGAGCATGCGAGGGCAGGAAGCGACCTCAGAAGTCCCCTAGTTCAACCTCTCCCAGAGAGGGTGAAGCTGCTGCTCTGAGGGTGGGCACCCTGCACAGGGCTCCCCAGTTGGATAAGGACAGCAATCAGTGCTTTCCATCAATCCTCTGCATCTCTTTTGCCTTCGTCTAGTCATTCTTTGCAGTTTTCCTGCCTGAAATCTCTCCCTGCTCCCGTATTGCTACCTGTTTAATTTCTAGAGTACAGGGCCGATCGCATTACTACTACATTTAAAAACCTCTAGGGGACACTTCAATGCCTTAAAACATAGAATCTGCACACTTTACTGTCGACTGTAATCTGAGTCCACCCTCCCTTTCTGGCCTCATCTCCCACCATCTCCCCACCCCACATCCCACACTCCAGCCGCATGAGGAAGGGGAGGGGGACGACTCACCGAATCTAAGACATGCGTGTACTGGCCTGACTTTGTACAGACAGGTCCCTCTGAAGAGAATGTCTTCCCTTCACTCCTCTCCTGTCAAGTCGAGCTCCAACACTGACTCTTTTGTGTGTCCTTGTCAACAACCCCCACCCTGCCCACCCCTGTCTTTCAGAATGAATTCCTCCTTCCCTTTACTATGCCACATTGTACTTGGAACATGACCCTATTATCAGTCTTCCACATTGTATCATAATGATCTTTGTAAAATATGTTTTACATATTTGATTTGAAAGAGAGAGAAACATTGATCAGTTGCCTCCCACACTCACCCTGACCAGAGAATGAACTGGAAACCTGGGTATGTGTCCTGACAGGGAACTGAACCAGTAACCCTGTGGTGCACAGGGACGACACTCAACCAATTGAGTCACCCACCTGGGCATAATGATTTGTTGATGTCTGTTTCCCCAGCTTCAAGGTGAGCCCCAAAGGGACCAGGTGCTATCTTGTTCAACACTGTGTTTCCTGCAGGCTTATTCCTTATAGGTGCTTAAATTCTTGCTGAATGAATAAATAAGAGGATAAATGTAACTTCAAAGAAAGCGTGTAATCTGGAGGTTCTGTGCGGTGCCCAGGAAAGGAACTTGTGTTTGAGGGTAGTCGTGCAGTTTACATTTATTAGAAGTGGAGCTAAGATCACCTTTTCAGAACCAGCTCCAGGCCTGGTACCAGTTATCCCTCTTGCACAGGTGTCAGTTAGAAAACTATGTTTTGGGGGCACCTGTTTTTATATGACCTATAAGCTAAAGTAGCTTTTACATTTTTAAATGGTTGGAAAAAGTCAAAAGAAGAATAATCTTTCATGAGATATGAAAATTATCTGAAGGTCAAATTTCAGTGTTCATAAATAGTTTCATTGCAACACAGGCACCCATTAATTTACTCATCGTCTTTTGAGGTGCATTGGCAGACTGTGTGGGTTGCGTCAGAAGTGGTAGACTATGAAGTAAAAAAAAAAATTATCTGGCCCTTCACGAAAAAAGTTTGTTGACTCATGCTCTAGAATATGCAAGCTATCTCCATCCCTGAGTTCAGACTAAAGTATAGATTCTTCTATATCTACAGAGAAACAATCTAGAAATATCCATTCTAGGGCCATGTTTTACCATTTCTAGTTTGTTTTAACAAGTCTACATATACCAAAGTTATTTCATAAAATATTCTGAGGCAGTAACTTTTTAATTCTACAAGTCTCCAGACACCTCCCCAAACAAAGGTGAGCCCTTGAGAGTTTTCTCCTTCAACCCAACTAGTCCCTGGTTCATTCAGCCTTGATTTAAACTCTCCCTGGTGCCTGTCCTGTGCTAGATATTCACAAACGTTATTTTATTTAATATTCATTTAATACAATGATCCTCTGAGGTAGGTTGTAGTATCCTAGTTCTACAATGTAACAAAACTGAGACTTGGAAAGAGTCTACAAGTGGCACAGATTGACAGGCAGGTGAACGTCAGGTTGGATATGTGAACGCAGGCTCCCTGGCTTCTGAGACCATGGTGGGCTACACTGCCCAAGGCTTCCTCTGGATGCCTTCGTTGTTTGAATCCGTTTGTCACTTCAGTAAGGTAGCACCTTCACCCTAGTGGGATTAAGTCTAACTGAGGAACAGGCATTATTCTTGAGTTGTGACTAGAGCTAATAGCGTGCATACAATCACACAGCCCCTCTCGCTCACCCATACTTTAAAGGCTGTAAGTGCATACATAGTCCTTCTTGCCTGGACTTCCCTCCTTTCATCAGTCTGCTCACTATGTCCCACCTTTACCCCACTTCGAACTCCACCTCCTTCATTAAGTATTTCCTAGAAAATCTCTACATTGTTGATATTCTTCCAACCACCTTCTATGTCTCCCATCACCTACAACCTCAGT
This sequence comes from Molossus molossus, assembly GCF_014108415.1. Lineage (NCBI taxonomy): Eukaryota > Metazoa > Chordata > Mammalia > Chiroptera > Molossidae > Molossus > Molossus molossus. Next base: position 29,462,221 of record NW_023425347.1, on the reverse strand, counting down.
GCTTCCCAAATCTGACTTCCCTTAAAAAACAACCTTGAATGCTCAGAATTCTCTCCCTTTCCGCTGGATTCAGGAGGCCTGGTGTGAGGCTTTGGAATCTATACATTTAAAAAATCCTATAATTCTTTTTTGGATTCTTATTATACAGTTTTGTGTGTGTAGCGTATCATTTAGTGCTTAGTTACTGCCTTGTACTGTTTCACCTGTGAGAGCTTCTTCTCCACAGAGAGATTTCAAGCAACTTGTAGAAGGGGATTCTGTCTTTTCTTCAGTTGTATCCACCTCTGCACTGCACCTATGTAGGTGACTGAACTTGTCGTATGTCTTCTCGTAGCCCTATGTCTTGTCCTTGCACACAGCCTTCACTGATGTCAACATGAAAAACATAAGTGACTTCCAGCAGGCAGGGGGAGAACAACTTTCACTGTAGGCAATAGTTCTCTCTCATCTGTTGAGCTGCTCACCAATGAAAGTCTATTATTAGAAAGAAGCTCCAAAGACAGTGTCTTATGCTCACTTTTTGGGTTGTGGAATGGAGCTTTCATTGATTTTCCCACCACTGATATTTTGGCACAAGAGGCTTCATGAAGGCCACCCGACCCCACTCTGCCGCAGAGAGAGGTGCTGTTTACTAAAGAGGCTGGTTAACTCATGATCCCCAAATTATTTCTGATTTGGTTCCTCCCTGACCTATTTCTCATTCTCACTCAAAGACAAGCCACCTGGGGTTGGGTGTGGCTGTAAATAACAGATTAGAAATGATTCCTCTGGATTTCTCTTTCCTGCATGACATGGTGGATTACCACACTGTGAAGACTTTACAAGGTCTCACTGACCCTTTTCACTCAGCCAAGTTTATAAATGTGTAATTGTTACTGTCCTTTAAAAAAATCTACCCCCCTTCCCACCCCACTTCTCAATGCTTTCTGCCTCCCTTCCCACACTTTCAGGTGGTTTTTACTCTCTCTAAGATGAGGTACTAAAATGGAGAGTTTTTGGCCCCTCTCAATCCTTGATTAACCATGAAAGAATACACGGATACATGAAATACCGTGTCATTAATGTGCTACTAGGAACCTAGAACATCCTATAGATGGGGTGATTGTGGGCAATGCCTCGACTTGATTTTTGAAAAACTGTCAACTTTTTGATGTTATACATATACATATATAACAGTGTTGCTGTAACTTTGGAATATTTAATTACTACCTTTTCCCCCCAAAGAACTAAACCACATAATAGATTAAGTTATATGTTAAGTAAACTCACTCAACTAAAGTGAAATATGATAAGCAATGGTAAGGCTCCATTTTAACATTTAGTATTTTCTTTAAATGCAGGATTTGAGGGAGTTAATTTAGGGGTGAAATTATGTGAAAAATTAGAAACATATAATAAAGTTTTAGGTTTATTTCTCTTCATAAATGTGCAAAGGTTGAAATTTCTACTATTTATACGTATCCAGCTGGGCCAAGGAATGAAGTTCATTGGAACAAAAGGAGTTTTATAATAAAATTGCGCAGACTGCCTGGCAGAGGTTGTCTCCTGTTTTCTCTCGCCATGAGGTGTACTGTGATTGCGTGCTTTCGTTTGTCCAAGGCAGCAATTTGTTAAATGAAACCATCACAGAAATCTCTTCTGCAGGTAGACACTTTAGACTGTGGATTTTTACAAAGGTCAAAGTGATCTGCCAAGACCAAATGAACAGGGCTTCTATGACTGGATGGAGGATGGCCTTCTACGCTTTCTGAAGACACTGCCCAGCACAGTAACAGTGCTACACAATATGTATTAAGTAAGAAGGGACACAAACAGCACAGTTCCTTCTTGCTAACTTTTGTTCCTCCTTTATATAGTCTTAAATTTGAAACGTCTTCCTGACTCCTCCTCGCATACATAATATGATCAAATATATGCTATGACGTGATAACATGACTAACGTGCTAGGCTTTGTAGTTCCTTCCCACTCGCCCCCTTTTGCTGCTGTCTAGGTGGAGTAAGCAGACACGTGCGGACTGTGTGTCCTGGGTTCCTGGATGGGGCGGGATGCTGTTTCCCATCTACTCCTGAGCTTTACCATTGTGCAGACACACTGGCCGCGGAAAGTCACCTTCCACATGGGCATCGGCATCACCCCGCGGGTGGAGGTGGGGTGGGAAAGAATGGGAGACCACCGGGGCGGGTGTTCCAAACAGCAAAACGCCACTTCCCTGGACGCACTGGGTAAGCCATTTCTTCGGTGTTTGGTGATGTTTTTCCCCCCCTGGGGCCCTAAAGAGCCTAACTGACCCAGTTCTCCAAGAAAGGCTGCGTCCTATCCCTCACGGCTCTTTCATCAGCCGCGGCCAGTGAGTGTCCAGCAGGCTCCGTCCCAGGGCATCTGGCCCGTCTGGCCATCCCAGGCGGCCGCCAGCTGGCGCTGATGAGCGAGTAAAAGGAATCCGAGTCATGCAGGGCCTGGGGTGGGGGTGGGGGCGGCAGGATGAAAGGAATGTGGTGTGGGGACACAGCACACCCCACACTGCTAAATCCAAGCCTGTAAAGAGTTTGCTTCATTTTAGAAAGCAAACACAGTGCTCCAGCTCCCAGCAGTCTTTTATTTTGTCTGCTGGCGGAAAGCCTTCCCAGCGTGGGCCGCGGCTGGGCGGTGGTGGAGACACCAGCGTCCACCCTTGACTCGCTGTGTGGACCGCGCGTTCCTTTCTGCCCACTGCAGCAGAGAAGTAAAGGGCTGCTTCCTTCTTTATAGGAAAAGCCGAAGGGGAGTCCTGCTAATGAGCGCGCACCAGACTCGAAGGCTCACTCACTCACACCACTGAGGTTTACAGATGTTAAGTATAAGTTCCCTCAATTTGCTTAAGTCCTGGCACCCTGTGATTTCAGACTAGAGGATGCAGACAAGGGGGTGTTGCAAGGGTTTTCTTGAACTTCATTGCTTGTGGTTCTCATGACTCATGCTCTAACCAGCCTTTGGAGTTTCGGGTCTTCAGAAGGCTGGAGAAGCAAGGCTTATGCCTTTTTTGCCCTAAGAAAATAGGGGCCACATGTTCCCCAGCTTTTGATGTAGCCATCTCAGAATTGCTCCATTATCTCCAAAATCCATCTCCTGTGCAGTTCTGGTCACCCGGAGGAAAAAGAAATCTTTCCTCTGTACCCAGACAGCAATGTGCTTTTTATTCTTCCTTCTCAGGCCCACGCTGAGACTCAGCTCCCCAACTATCTCTTCTCCCATTTGAACCCCTAACCTGCCACATCCTGCGCTCCACAAGTACATCCACATCCTCATTCTAAATACAAATGCACAGTTCCTTAGGTTCATAAACCTGGAGGCCAGACGAGTTGTGGAATTTAGAGTATTTCGGATTTTAGAAACAGATTTAGCATCCAGCCACATACTACAAACTCCCTGTGGGACCCAGGCCAAGCGTACCATACGCAAACTCATTCATAGTTCAGCTGTTGGATGTACCAGGAAGGCCCATACCAAGTAGGGTAAGTAAAGACTAGGCATTCCCTCGGGCCAGTCCAGGTCAGACTTTGCTGCCAAGTGAGTTGTAAAAGAACCTGAGACTTTCCTACTTTCTAACTGTGGATGAGGGAGCGTGGACCACCAACACATTTTAGTTCTTCAGGGCCTTCCCTTTGCTACCTCTCCTTCTCCCACCATCAAACCAAAGGGTCTCTCTTTTATTTATTTATTTAATTTTTTAAAAAAATATGTTTTTATTGATCTTTTTTTTTTTTTTTTAGCGAGGAAGGGAGAGAGAGATAGAAACATCAATGTAAGAAAGAAACATCGATAGGGGTCCCCCTCCGGGGATGGAGCCAGCCACCAGGGCATGTGCCCTGACCAGGAATCTAACTGGGACCTCTCAGTCCATGGGAGAATGTGTCAATCCACTGAGCCACACAGGCGGGGGCCCAAGTGGTCTCTCTTCTAGCCGCGGCCAGAAGGTGAACAGTCCTGCCCTCCCACTTAGACGGCCTTGCCTCTGTCCTGCCGTCCACTCCACTGAGCGGTAGTGCTTCTCAAGCTTTCTGCTGTGAAGTACAGTGTTTTCCGTGGCCAGCCCATCACCAGTCAGCAGTGTTGAAAATACCGGTTTCCCCCACTATCTGAAAGCAGAGCGGTCCTATGAAACCTTTCGTAAACTGAAATTTCAGGCGTAAGGTGAAGAAGTGGTTGCTAACAGGTGCACAGAATAAATGGAGATGAAGCCTAGGTGCTCACAGATAATTCAGAGCTCTGAACGGAGGTCCGGGGAAGGAGCTTGGCATCCCCACTCTCAGGCCCTGGGTGCTCACTGCCTCTAGAACAGCTCATGCAAAACTCACACTGAAGGCTATTTTACGTTTTTCCCTTTAGTCATAAAAGTGAAAACTTCTCCAGATTTCCTTCTGTTAGTAAAAACAGGTACTAATGTAGCAAAGTGACGAAATGCGATCTTTCGAAAAGCAAGGGATCCCTGTACTTAAAATGAACTGGAAAAATGAAATAAGAAGAATGAAAAACAAGCTTTGTTGTTGTTATTACTGATTTCAACCGCTGTCAAATGAAGCCTGTCTAATTGCTGTCAGAGCTGCAAGGGCTCTGTCGGTTTCCCTCCCACGGTGGCCTGTGCAGGTGTGGCCTGTGCAGGTGTGGCCTGAGCAGGGTGTGGCCTGTGCAGGTGTGGCCTGTGCAGGGTGTGGCCTGTGCAGGTGTGGCTTGTGCAGGGTGTGGCCTGTGCAGGGTGTGGTCTGCAGGTCCCATTGTGAGGAGCATTGCTTCAGTCCCCCGCCCTCCAGGGAGCAGTGGGGGCTCCTCCCCATCCTTTGCATCCCCTGGCTCCTGACATTCTCCACCATCACCTGCATTGAAATGGCCTCCTCCTTTGGCTCCCACAGCATTGGGCTCTTCTCTCTCCTACTTCTCTCACAAATAGTCCTCAGTCTTCTCTTCAGGCAGGCTGTTCACCAAGGTTCTACCGCAGCTCTTTTCCTTCTGGATTTTCTTCTTTATCTGATTGTCTCCAAGGACTTCTCTCATTTCTCTGCTGCTGACAATTACACCTCCTGACCTGTGGTTTGAATCCCAAACTCCCAGTTTCTACTGCACTGAAATATTCCAGAGGCTTCTCATAAACTCTTCATATTCACACATTGTGACAGTTAATTATATGTGTCAATTCAGCTAGGCGAAAGGACCCAGATATTGGGTTAAATACTAGTCTAAACATTACTGCAAAGATACATATATATATAATCTTAGCTGAGAACAACATTTAAATCAGTAGCCTTAGAATAAAGCAGATTACCCTCTACCATATGGATGGGTCTCATTTAATCAGTTGAAAGCTTTAAGAGAAAAAAGAATGATGTCCTCCTAGGAAGAGGAAATTCTGCTCCAGGTAGCCTTTGGACTTGAGCTGCTGGACTTAAGCTGCAACATTAATTCTTCCCTGGGTCTCCAGACTGCCAGCCTGCTCTGCAGAGTTTTGACTTGTCAGCTTTTACAGTCGGGTGAGCCAAAATGAGTTTTTCTCCTTCTGTCTCTCTTTTTATTTTTTATAACCTTCACCCGAGAATATTTTTCTATTTATCTTCAGACAGAGTGGGAGGAGCGGGGAGAGAGAGAAACATCGATGTGAGAGAGACACATTGATTGATTGCCTCCCACACGACCCCAACCAGGGCTGGGGACGAACTGCAACCAAGGTATGTGTCCTTGACCTGAATCGAACCCTTGGCTCTTTGGTCCGCGGGCCAATGCTCTAACCCCTGAGCCAAACCAGCCAGGGCTGTCGGGCTATCTGTCTGCCTCTCTCTCTCTCTCTCTCTCTCTCTCTCTCTCTCTCTCTCACACACACACGTCCTATTGGCCTGTTGTTTCTGTTTCTCTGGAGAATCTTGGCGATTACACATATAAATTTCCCAATGAAACAGTGTCTACTTTTAACTATTCTATTTCTATTTTTGATGCCAATTACACAAAGAACTTCCAAATGAAACACTGTCTACTTTTAACGATTTTATTTCTATTTATGATGGTGCCATTGTTCCAGGTACCTAGAATCAAAAGGTCAGGTTGTTTTTGTTTGTTTCCTTTCCCCCTCTACTTCCCATATCCAATTAGCCATATCAATTTTATACCCTCAACATTTGTAGCACAAATATCCTCCTTTCTGTTCTACTAATGGAGATCCCCAACCACTCAGGCTTGGTCATACCAGCCAGGACCAGATCGTATGATCTTGTCCACAATGAGTGGTCCAAGAAATTGGTATGTGACTCAGAAAGAGTCAGTCTGAGATCTTTGAGATTTTGTGATCAAAGCTTGAAAAGGCGGGAACGTCTTTTTCTTTGGATCATAAACTGTAAATCCATGCTTGGCTCTCGTTGTGGAGAGCGTCTGTAGTAAGAGAGAATGAGTCCACATGTAAAAGGACGCAAAGCTATCTGACATGGAGAGAGCCCCAGTCCTACCGTCTGTGCCTACGGATCCAGCCATTCAGGTTGCTCTTAGACATCCTAATTCCTAAGGCAATAAGCATGCTTGTTTTCACAAACCTAGATGAAGCTGAGTTTGTTTAACTTGCAACAACGGTGTCCTGACTAACCCTCTGCCAGAAAGTATTCTCCTGGGGGCAAAGGCCAGACCTTATTAATTCGCACCCCCTGTGGCATCACATTTAGGATCTTCTCAGTTCACACGTTGCACTGAATTTCCAGATTGTCCTTAAGGTACCAGTTACATTGTAAAATGGTGTGTGACAGAGGAGGGAGAAGTGACAAAAAGGAGCATTTTCTGTGGCTCCTATGACTTAGGCATTAGGAAAATTCCAGAGTGATGGTAGTTGGGGGCATGTTTCCTCAAATGAGAAGCAGATATACCCTCTTATTTCAAACTCATTAATTAAGATACACATAGTTAACAATGAAAGAAAGAGCAAGACATATTTTCACTATTAGGGGGGCGGGGTAGCAGTGTTTTGTCTACCTGTAGATCCGTGTAAATATTTATATTACATTTCCTTGCCAATTAACTTGTACTTGTTAATCGCTGCTTAGATTTCATTCATCCGTCCACCAAGGTTACTAATTGCCCAATAGAATGCGAAGCACCATGGGAGTTGCAAAGATGAATAATACCCAGATGCTGCCCTCACTTGTTAAATACCTATTCGGTAGCCAAGGGGACTTCATGAAGATAAACTTGTGTTGAAAAAAAAAAAAATCACACCGTAAAGTTATGTAAGTTTCTATTTTAAAATCATCTGGTTCTAATTTACTAAATTTAATGCTTTAGAGTCAATGCCAAAGTGTTACATTTGATTTATGGAAATACTTTAGCACATTTTTTCCATCACGCTCTTGTACAATATATCTACCGCCCTTTTGTTATGGTTAGAAAGATTATGGACCTTTAAAAAAAGTTCCTTTTATGAGCTTGCTGATATTTTATTACAAAATGCCATAAGATGGACTAAGAAGTCTAGTAAACAATTATATTCACTTAGGACATTCCACATGGATTAGCTCTGTGTGTGTGTGTGTGTGTGCGTACACACACACATATATATGTATATATGTATATATATATGTGTGTGTGTGTGTGTGTGTGTGTGTGTATATATATATATATGAAATTTAACAGAGAGGTCCATCTGGAAAGTTGATGTAAAAAAACTTTCACTTTATGCCAAACCACTTCTTTCAGAGCAGACAAGTTCTTCGGGGAGGGGGTGGATATTTAAATAGTAGCCATACCATGCTACACTGCTAACAAAATAATAATGTTAATACCAAAAGAATGTCATAGACACAGACTTCCATCATCCCAGGGGGAGCTTACAAGATATTCCAGTAAATGGGACATAAGACTATGAACATAAGTCCCATCTGTGTTGGTAGCTCAGGGCCTGGGCACCCACGGGCAGTGGCACAATCTGCCTCAGGTCGAGGGAGATGCCAGGTCGCTCCCACTTCGTCCACCCTCCTGGCATTTCACCCAGGGGTGTCCCGATTCCACCTCAGAGGCCCAGGTAGATCTGCCCCAGTCCCAGGAAGGAGCCACCTCTACGTGGCCTTCGGGCTTCCGGCTTGAACAGCTGCCCTGGCGTGGCAGTTCCGCGACTGCCTGTGGCATTTTACAGAAACGTCAAGACCTCTTGCCAAGCTTTTCGCTGAAGCCTCCCAGACAGGCTGCGGTGCAGCCAACGAAGCCCGCCCTGGATTTTCAAAGTGGTGTTTAAAGCCCACGTGTGATTCGTTTTGTCCCTGCTTCACTCGGCCTTCGCTGGGCTTACGAAAATGAGAGGTTTGTCACTTCACACCCACATAAAGTAAGACGACTGCCTAGGAACCCCCCTCCGCCTTGCAGCACAGTATTTCTTTAAAACAAAGAAACCTCATTTCCCTCAGACAGAGTTTAGGAAATTCTTGTAAATAAAAAATTGCAAAGGCCAGTCCAGGCAAAATGTTCGCGTGCATCAGGATGGATGGTGAGTGACTGTCTGGTGCCGCTCACGGCCTCAGAGAATGAGGTCCCACACCCTCTCAAGGCCTGGTCATCAAGAAACTGCCTAATGTTGCTCTTCTCTGTCTGCCCTGGAGACCAGTCTCCAAACTGATCTTGAAAACACTATAATAAAAATGGAATTAAAAAGACAACAACAGCCCTGGCCGGTTTGGCTCAGCGGTTAGAGCGTTGGCCTGCGGTCCCGAGAGACCCGGGTTCAGTTTCCGCTAAGGGCGCGTACCTCGGTTGCAGTTTGTCCCCGGCCCTGGTTGGTCGTGCGGGTGGCAGCCACTCGATGTGTCCCTTTCACGTCGATGTTTCTCTCTCTCTCTTCCTCTCTCTCCCTCTCACTCTATCTGTATTAAAATTGGAAAAATGTCCTTGGGTGAGGATAAAAAAAAAAAAAAAAGACAACAACATGTCTGGCCGGTGTGGCTCAGCGGTTGAGCATCCACCCATACACCAAGAGGTTGCCGGTTTGATTCCCGGTCAGGACACAAGCCCAGGTTGTGGGCCTGATCCCCAGTGGGGGGCATGCAGGAGGCAGCTAATCAATGTTCTCTCTCATCGATGTTTCTATCTCTCTCTCCCTCTCCCTTCCTATCTCTCTAAAATCAATAAAGGGAAAAAAAATAAAAAGACAACAACAACGACAAAGTATACAGATCACTATGATCTCTCCCTCCTGATTCTTCTTTGGAACATTTCCAACTTCACCTCCTCAAGTTCAAGTATTTCTCCCTGATCCTCAGCTCAAATCTCACCTTCTCCTTGAAATGTACTCCGGCATCTATTGATAAGTCCTTTTCCTGAATCCATTCTACCTAGTCAAACAATGACATCATGGTGCCATTATATATCACTTGTAAATCCCGAATTATGCCTGTTTGACGGTGAGTGTCTCATGCTTGCATACCAGTTGATCTTGGAAGTAGGCAGTCCCTTATTTGGCCCAGGCAATGGCTATTTGCTTTTACTGGCCTACAATTCACATACATACAATTCACCAGTTTTAAGTGTACTATTAAGTGGTTTTTAATATATTCACAGTGTTGTGCCACCATTATCACTATCTAATTCCAGAACATTTTCACCTCCCCTGTAAAAATGTCCATGCCACCAGCAGTCATTCCCCATTCCTCCCCCCTCCACCCATCCCTATCCCCAAACCGCGGGCTGCCACAATCACCAACCCCATTTCTGTCCAGCAATAGATAGTTATAACTGACTTCATGCATTTTATTTCCAGCATAATTTTAAAGGCTGACACAAACATGAGACTGGCCACTACAATTATTGTATGCATTTAAAAGGATTTCGTTGGTTGTCTGAACACATGTATACCTTTAATACTTGCTAGGGAATGTGGAGTGATAACCAAAAAAAAGGTAATTAAATAAAGAAAGAAAAAGTTGTGGGTAGTGTTGGTGAGTGAAGGCTTTAGAAAGAGGAGAGATAAGGTCTTGTCATAGAGACAGAGAAATTATTCTGTATGTATTTGCCATGTAGAGGTCTTATCATGTGCCAGATACAGCTAACCGCATCATCTAATCTGTATAACAACCATTCAGGTAGGACTTAGGAATCCTACACTAGATGAAGAGCCAGGTGATCAGAGAGGTGGTTGCCTTGCCCAGGATCACACAGCAAAGGTTTAACCGAGGTTTGAATGGCTTCATATCTCATGCTCTGAATACCTTTGTTATTTCCTTTGAACAATGTGGCTCTAGAGATCCTTCAGTGGGACCCCCAAAGTACCCTGGTGTAGAAATCACTGTTCTTTGGGAAATAGCCAGAAAACAGGGACTGGTATTCCAAACATTTCCCCAGCCTGAACAGAAAAGAGCCTCAGTTATTGTGTTAGGCTTCAGGTCCCCAGTGTCTGTGGCTTTTATTGGTTCTGTTTCTCTGGAGAACCTTAACTAGTACAATCCCTGAGATCTATATCCCTATTTTCACCTGGTTACTGGACATCTTCTCTGAGCTGTTCATAGTCACTCGAGTCATGACCCACCCCCAGCCCTCAGGCCTCACCCAGCTTGCAGAGCTCCCCCAAGGGAGTGGTTCACATCCAGCTATCACAGCAGGCTGGCATCTCCCGTACCCAGCTGCCAGCCAATCACTAGACCTCTTGGTTTTGCTTCCCACATATCGTTCAAATTATCCACCTCCCTCTGCTTGCTTGTCCCTGCTCTGCAGCTCAGGCCACTGTTGTTGACAGATTTGGAGTCTTTGTGCATCTCCTTAGGCCTCCAATGCATTCTCTTCACTGGGGCCAGAAAATCTGGCTCAGCTGCTGTGCCTCAGTTGGCTAGTCATCATCCCATATACCAATAGGTTGCCGGTTCAATTCCAGGTCAAGGCACATGCCTGGGTTGTGGGTTTGATCCCAGTAGGGGGCTTGTGGGACAATTGATGTTTCTCTCCTTCTCCCTTCCTCTCTCTCTAAAATCAATCAAAAAAACATATTTTAAAAAAAAGCAAATCTAATTCTGTTCCTTCTACATTTAAAGGGCTTCATCCAAATTTTCTCAAGAAAAAGTAACAAAATGAAATAAAACAAAACACAAATCCCTAATGTGGCCTGGCCTGTAACAAACAGCCTTCTCCAGTTCTCCTGTGCACACCAGCCTCCTGGGGCTCTCGTTAAAATCAGCTCTGGTCCTGGCCGGTTTGGCTCAGCGGTTAGAGCGTCGGCCTGCGGTCCAGAGAGGCCCGGGTTCGGTTCCCGCTAAGGGCACGTACCTTGGTTGCAGTTTGTTCCCGGCCCTGGTTGGGTTGTGTGGGTGGCAGCCACTCGATGTGTCGCTTTCACGTCGATATTTCTCTCTCCCTCTCTCCCTCCCACTCTATCTGAACAAAATATCGAAAAATGTCCTCGGGTGAGGATAAAAACAACAACAAACCAGCTCTGGTTCCATAGCCTGGGTGGAGCCCGAGAGCCTGCCTGTCCAGCGAGCTCCTGGGGATGATGGAGCTGCTGGTCCATGCACCACTCAGAGCGTCAACAACTGGAAGACCCAGGCTGATGGGGCCTCTGCCTGCCCCTGTGGTCTTCTCCCTGGAGACTCCCCTTGAATGCAGTGTTGCAGCCACTGGCCTTTTAGTTTCTCAAGTGCAACACGCTGCCTCTCAGCTCGGGGCTGACAGCTTTTAACCTCCTGACTCGCTCAGTGTTCAGGGCTCATCTGAAACATCACTCTGGTATTGTGGTGAAGCTCCTGGCTCTGCGGAACCATTGCAACCCGCCTTCTCATAAAGTTCATCACACTTGTTATTTCTTGTTCAAAGTCAAGCTTTCTTCTGGGGTTGCAGGTGCATGAGGGCAGGGACCACGTCTATCTCATTTACTGCCTCATTACTAGGTATGGCTTAGCCAAAGTGCTGGGCACGTGAAATTGCATTCACTCATTTAAAATTTTTTTTTAATCCTCACCCAAGGATATTTTCCCATTGTGTGTGGGTTTTTTGTTTTGTTTTATTTTAGATAGAGTGGGAGGGAGGGATGGAGAGAGAGGGAGAGGGAGAGGGAGAAGGAGAGGGAGAGGGAGAGGGAGAGAGAGAGAATCTACGTGAGAGAGACATCGATTGTTTGCCTCCGGCACAACCCCAATTTGTACGTGCCCTTGACTGAAAATCGAACCCAAAACTCTGGTCCACGGGCCGACATTCTAACCACGGAGCCAAATCATCCAGAGCCATTCACTTATTTTGTTTGTTTGTTTTTTATTTTTTTGTGGTATGTGCCCCTAGCAGGAACCGAACCCGGGACTCTGATCTGCAGGCTGACGCTCAACCACTGAACCGGCCAGGACCATTCACTTATTTTTAACTTAGTCTCAATAAGTCATTCAGTTCACTCAACAAACATTTATTGAGTATTACAGGGTTAGGTTTGACTGAGTGACAGAAAAACCCCAGAAGAACAGGCTTAACCAAGGTTGTTAATTTTCTTCTCAGTTGTTAGAATTCTGGAGGAAAGCAGTCTAGGGCTGATTTGAAGGCTTCCTGAAGTCTGCAGAGGCCCAGGTTCCTCCTGTTTCATGCTTCGCCCTCCTCAACAAAAGGTTCAAGGCTGCTCAAGTTCCAGTTATCACATCTGCATTCCAGTCCGCAGAAAAGAGGAAAGGGGAGAAAAACACGTGCCCCTCTCCGGGAGGTGCACATGGACCCTCTGCTCACACCCCGTTAGCCAGATCTCGGTCACATAGCCAAGGTAAGCTGGGACCAAGGTAAGCTGAAAACTGTAGTCTTTATTCTGGATGGTCATTCCATGACTGAGGAAGAAGAGAATGGGGAAGACTAGTAGTGTCAGCCACAAGTACCTACTATGTACACGTGTACAGTAGGTGCTCAATAACTATTTGCTGAATGTGTCCATGTCAGGCTTTGTCTGGCTGTCAGGATAGCCCTCTGCTCACGGCAGATAGTCTCACTGGGCCCGTAGGTTATATATTGCTTTTCCCTCCTCCTGCTGAGAGGTCACGCTCTGCCTGCTGGCGTAGGCTTTTCCCCAGAGCCTGACGCTGGGTCTGCCCTCCCGGTACACAAAGTCGGGACTGTAGGGGTCATGGTGAGGAGCTCCTAGAGGCTCCAGCTAGGTAGGACCAGGTCACTCCCAGCTTTCTCAAACTCACAGAAGTGCCTGCGCCATGACTGCTGGGTTCTGAAGCGGGTCCTGAGCCCTCCCTGTCCTCCACACACCACGCAGAGATGTACAGATGGAGGGGCGTGGCCAAAGCGTAGCCAAACATCCAACCCACTTGTGAATCAGGGACCCGGAGGAGAGGAAAGAGACCCTGCTGGTCTTTCTCCCAATCGGCCATTGTCCTTGGAGGTCAAAGATGATGTCAGGTCATAAAATCGTGTGAAATATTGGCTCTGGATGAGAGTTAAAGTCCCAAGACAAGCAGAGGGGCAAAGCCTAAATTTAACTGGCCACACCATGAAAATGGGACAGTTGTGCACAGCCTTGCTGGAATCCTCACACGTCACTCTCCATTCGTTTTCCTCTCGGGGTGGCTTCTAACATCTCTCCTTTTTCTCAGCATCATCAACGGTAAGGGAAAACACCCCTGGGTATCTTTAACACTCTGAGGAGGAGAGAGGCTGCCCAGGGCCCAGACTCACATTCGGATCTACTGAAGATGGAACCTACTGAAGTGCTCAGGGGCCCCTCTCCAGCATGCTGCCATTCATGCAGTAGGGATCCCTCCCTCCTCCCACGTCCTGAGAGCGAACTGTTAGCTGAGTCCAGAGGCAGTTTTTGAAAGGACAGTGATTGTTCCCTTGGGATAAGTGCGTGGGGCATGCATGGCAACTTTAGCTCTGAGATTCCGGAAGTGGGCACAGCCCCCCGCTGCATTCCTCTGAGCACTGAAGCACCCCTCAATTTTACCATCCTGTGATGCTTCCAAGTTCTCCTTTGCAAATCAATTTAACAAGGCCCCAGGCTGCCCGTCCTGGCTAACAACGTAAAATGGTATTTCTGATTAGACTGGGGAATAAACTGCACAACTGCAAGTTTCTTACTATCTGTAACCTGCATCTCCTGCTGCCAGTCAGCGTGCCATGTTTTCATTTCCCTAGGCTCTGTACCTGGATCTTCGGCCTGTCGGGAGGTCTCAGAGCTTTGCTGCTATAAGGAGACTTAAAGGAGACCATGGGCGTTGTGATAAGTGACTGTTTACTTTGGGTTTTAAAGGAATACAACCTACAGTGAAAAGAATAAATGCAATCCTATAAAAAAAAACAAAGCCCTATAAAAACTGGTTGGCAGTTATTTCATTCTCTCAATCTTAACTCTCTCAACATGGAATTCAAATTTAACTAACATAGTCAACACCATTCGAACACGCCAGGGAAGGTAATAAAGGTGTTTCGTTGATTGGGTTGTGATTGGTTTGTTTAAATCACCTTTCTTGGTCTCTTGCTCTCTAATGATGGGATATCTATGATGGGGACACTTCATAGACAGGAATTAAACAGATAGGAATATTGGAATACAGGGTAGTTAGGTGGGGAGCTCAGATCACACCAGAGAGGAAATGAATGTTTTTTGTGAAGTCATGTCCAGAAACACCTTCAGTTCTCCTGGTTCTCTCTCCCCTCTAAAGTGGGTGGGACCCATACTGGGCCAGTTTTGGAGGCGGAAAAGCCGAGGCCTGCGCATTTTCTGCAGAAGGGATTTGTCTAGCCGTCAGAGCCAGTTCAGCTGCACTCCAGGTTTCTTCATTTCAGTCCAGTTCCTCCCCACTCAGTGGGTTCGTTTCTGGTGACCCATGCAAGTTTCAAGCCTCAGAGGTGGGTGCACCCCAGGGAGTTAGAAACAGTGCTAAGAGGGGGAAACAAAGCAAAACTGGGAATAGGCATGGCTTAGCTGAAGAATACGGTCCTTTTTTAGGTGTTTCTACAAAGAAATGACCCCCAGAGTGTTTGACGAATTTCTCTGTGGATCAATTCCAGGGGTATGTTTGCTATGGGCCCTATGCTGCTTCATGCTTCAGCACAAGTGTGTATGTGTGTGTGTGTGTGTGTGTGTGTGTGTGGAGGGGAGTGCAAAATTCTCCTCTTACTTCCTGCTTTTAAAAAAGTCTTCATCCGAGGATATGTTTTCATTGATTTTAGAAAGTCTATTGCGCTGCTCTCTATGTGTGCCCCAACCCGGGAACCCGCAACCTGGGTATGTACCCTGACCGGGTTCCCGTGATTCTTGGTGCACAGGAGGACTCCTTAACCACTGAGCACACCGGCCAGGGCCTACCTCTGGCTTTTATTTCACATAAACGCCTGTCCCATCCTGTGTGCTCTTGCTCTGCCCTGTGGTTTGAGGCTGTGTTACTTGATCCTGCCGTCACAGACTGCATTTTGCTCTCCCCACGTGAATCAGAACCTACTCTTCTATGCCCACGTAGAAGCACCACCTCTGCTAGATTTCCCTGACAGTCTGCCTGGGCGGGGTTCTCAGCCCAGCCAGTGGAGGCCTCGAGAGACATTTCTCATTTTCTGCCAGCCCGAGCATGTCATGAACTTTCCGGGCCCCCTGGCAGCTGAATACCAGTGGGCCGGATGAATACCAAAATCAAAAGAGGGCTTTGGAGCTTTAAGAGGGTGCCAATCAAGTGAAGGAGCAGTAGGTGCCTATTGAAATATCTGAACCAGCTCTCCCGTCCTCACCCTGTGGCAATTCATTTATCTCCGCCTCCTTGGAACGCCTCAGCCAAAGGTCTTGCTCGGCACAAAACATGTCTGATATCATTCTCCGTGGGTCTGAGTGAGCCCTTCCTTTAAGGAGAGTAAAACAAATGAACGCACGCACACAGTCACACCCTACCCACACCCCAACACACATACACAATCCCAGACACACACTAAAATGTGATTCACTGCAAATTGGCGTTACAGACCCTGGAAGTTAGGGCTGACCTTTCCCCAGGCCTCCTGGAAGCACCCCTCCACGGTCACAGAAACACCGCAGAGATCAGAGAGGAGCAGCTAGGAAGTCTGCGTCTTTGTTCCCTGTCACTGACCCGTTCTGTTGGGCAGAGACTCCGAACGTGCAAACAAGCATTACTTTCCTAATACGCAAAGTTAGAAATGACAAGTACTGGAGAGAAACGAATTCCTGGCCTCGCGAAGTTCTCTGTTCCCAGAAAAAGCTCTCTCTCTCAATCCTACAGCTTTTGTGTGTAAATTGGTTTTGTACCCCAGGGTCCACATATCCTTAAAAAAATAAAATAAAAATGGGAGAGAGATAGAGGTGATAGGCATACATTCCCCTCTCCCCCCTCAATTTCAACACAGAAATCATTCTTTTGGAAAACTGGGCTTGCGCTCGATGTGTTTAATGCTTACTGATGGTCGCCTGGAAACAAAACGTATCTTCTGAGGAAACAGTAGGGACATGAGAACATTTACGCTTGTCTTCATGAGCTAAGATTCTTGCAAAACAGCTGAGTCCCAAGGAAATCAGGGCATGTTCTTTCAAGAACCTCTAGACAAGGATCAGACTGTGGTCAAAAGCAAGCGCATAGACTTTAGTACTAATATTCAGGTTTCTATTAGTTTCTCGTGGAGGCAACTCAAAAATACTCGTCAAATCAAACTGAGTTTTAGGTGCTGTTAGTAATAATAATTTAAAAAAAAAAAAATCTCGCCTTGCAGGATTTTAAGGGAGGAAAAGATATAATGAAATAAAACAAAGCCTCCCAGTAACAGGAATCTGACCTCCTCCAGCGGGTTGCAGGGAGTACGTGTAGGTAGCACTTGGTATTTCTGAAGAGAAAATTTGATCAGAGCATATGCCTTATTCTTCACTTTTATTTCCTCCTCCTTGGAAAGCCATAGGTGTCCAGGAAAACGGCCGGAGAACAGGTGATGTCCGTTCCCTGCACACCCCATGCCCTGGGACACGCACTGGATTGTGAGTTACACCTTGAAATTCCACGCTCAGTCATTTAAAGTGTTCCAAATTGGTCTCTCCTTTTCTATTTTTTTAATGTAAAATTTTAGGTATGGAAAACCATGGTATTATTTTGGAATTTAACTCTAAATCTTCTAAATCTTCTGTGGAAACATTATAAAAACTTGCACCAAAGACCATTTACATCATGGCATCTTCAGCCATATGTTAAAAGCATGTGGTTAAGCTTGTTAGATAAAATACAGAATGATCAGTTACATTGGAATTTCAGATTTACTATGAATACTTTATAAATGAGTATATCCCATGACATATTTGGGACATATTTATACAAGAAAATATTTGTTGTTTATCTGAAATTCAAATTTAACTGGGAGTCTTTTTTTTTTTTTTTTTTAAATATGTTTTTATTGATTTTTTTAGAGAGAGAGGGGAAGGGACAGAGAGGTGGAAGCATCGATGTGAGAGAGAAACATCAATCAGTTGCCTCCTGCATTCCCTGCACGAGGGATTGAGCCTGCAGCCTGGGCATGTACCCTGACCAGGAATTAAACGGGAACCTCTCAGACTGTGGGACGATTCTCAATCCACTGAGCCTCACTGGCTGGGCAGGAGTCTTGTATTTTTATTTGCTAAATCTGACAACCTTACATGCAGAGAAATAGTATTACTGCCATGACAGCCATCTGGAACAAGAGGAGAAATCCCACCAGACCCAAAGATGACAGCAACTTCCTATTCATTGGAAGACACTCAACATACCCAACTTCTCTCGCCCCGCAGAGAGAGCACCTTTTCCCACCTCCAGCCTACATCCTCGCTTAGAAACTCAAGCAGGTGGAGTGTCAGTGGTATTAGTGCTGCCTTAGAGTTGCTACTTGAGATTATTCCCCTCACCTGAGGTTTAGCGAGTGGCATTTCAGTTTAACTAATATTTATTAAGCATATACAACTTTGTAGAACAACATGCTAATCTGAGTCTCTTTTCTCAAAGAGTTTATAGTCCAGAAAAGAAGACTAATATGTCTACAAATGATGCTGATTCAAGGCAACATGTGAAAAGATACAAATAAAATGCTATGGGATCACGGAGTGAGAACTCACTTCTGAGAAGAGCAGGCGATGAGAGAGGAAGTCACGGAGGAAAGGGTGGGTGCGCGGGGCTTGGCAGGGAAGGAAGGTTCTTGGTGAGCAAAGATACAAACCAACAATTTCTCCTGCTGAGAGAATGAAACCACCAAAGAAAAATAGGAACGTGTGGCCAGCGATGGTCTCTCTTCCACCCCGGGACAGAACGATTCATTTATTTGTTCGGTAGATATTTATTGAATGCCAGTGCGTACATTACTGTAAAACTGTGGCAAGCGCTATGAAGAAGAGAGACGTGGTGCCATGACGGGCAGCGTATGAAGAAGGACCTGGGGAGGGAGGTGGACAGGCCTCTGTGTGGGAGGCTGTGACCGAGTTGAGTTCTGAGGGGAGAACTTACTTCACCAGGTGATGGGGAGGGGATGGCTTGGGATAAGTCCGATGAAACATGTGCAAATGGCAGAAGGGAGCAGGAGGCGTTCAGGGACCGGGAAGAAAGCCAGTGTGCTTCAACAACGCGGGGACAGTGCGCTTGCGGGGCAGGTAGCAGTGGGATCCGTGCAAGGCCTTTGGGGTCTGTTGAGGAATTTTTTTCTTTTTTTTTTTTTTTTTTATCATCCTCACCCGAGGATATTTTTCCATTTTTTGTACAGATAGAGTGGGAGGGAGAGAGAGGAAGGGAGAGAGAGAGAGAAACATCGACGTGAAGGGACACATCGAGTGGCTGCCACCCGCACGACCAACCAGGGCCGGGGACAAACTGCAACCGAAGTACGTGCCCTTAGTGGGAACCGAACCCGGGTCTCTCCAGACCGCAGGCCAACGCTCTAACCGCTGAGCCAAACTGGCCAGGGCGAGGAATTTTTTTCTTAATCTCAAGAGCACTATGGAGCCGTTCCATGTAGGAGTGTCACATAATTCGTTTTGAGTGTGAAAGAATCACTGGCTGCTCTGGTGAAAAGAGGTTGAAGGGAAACCAGATGGCGCGAGGAGACCATCAGTAATCGGGGCAGGAGTGTGTGAAACCTGCATTCTCCATCTCTCCTCGTGACTTTTTGGCTACATGATCAGAGGGATCCGGTAATAGCACCAGTCGGTCTCCAAACAGTACACCCAAAGAGCACCTGGGTCTTGATGACCCGGCAAAGTGAGGACACTTTCACAAATGCCTGTGTGTGGTTATTGCTAGTGGGTAGTAGGACACCAAGGATCATAGTTGAACAGTGGTAGCTCAACAGAGTCCCAGGGGATGTCTCAGGCCTGAGAGGGAGGGGGATGCATGCTCAGAAGCCAACTGACCTTGGCTTTTTAGAGTCACATTTTCTGTGCTGAACACCTGATCAGTAGAGCCCCAACTGCCTGAGCTGGAGTCCTCCTGTGGAGGCCATGGGTCCACTAGCAAATTTTCCTCAGCCATCGGTTTCTCTCCTGCCAGGCTGAACCTGTGGCAGGAGGGCAGAACAGTTCTACAACTCTTGACAAACTCTTGGAACTTCTTTAGCTCACTCCAAAACTACAGGGACCTCTGCTCTTCTTGGCTGTACTCACCAAATATTTACCAAGAGGTGGAGGTGGCCCCTCTTTCATAATATTCTTTTTTAAATCCTCACCTGAGGACATTTTTTTCCATTTTTTTATTCAGATAGAGTGGGAGGGAGAGAGAGGAAGAGAGAGAGAGAGAGAGAGAAAGATCAATGTGAAAGGGACACATGGAGTGGCTGCCACCCATACGACCCGGGGACAAACTACAACCGAGGTACGTGCTCTTAGTGGGAACCGAACCCGGGTCTCTCTGGACCGCAGGTCGACGCTCTAACTGCTGAATCAAACTGGCCAGGGCCATAATATTCTTTTAAAAAAATATTTATTTAATTGATTTTTTAGAGAGAGATAGGCACATCGATTTGAGACAGAAATATCAATGGGCTGCCTCCTGCATGCTACCACAGGGGGTCAGGCCTGCAACCTGGGCATGTGCCCCGATTGGGAATCGAACCAGGATTTCTCAGTCCACTGAGCTACATCGGCCAGTCTTTCATAGTATTCTTTGATAATTAATTCTTGTATTATATACTCATTAGAAACTCTGTGGATTCAAAAGAGCCCTTGCAGTACACTTTTAGGAATATTAATTAATTTAGGTGACATTACATGTTGTGCAAACTCAGAGCAGCCCCCATGTAAATGGCATATTTGCGGACTGACCCACTTTTGTGCACCTTCCAACATAACTGCAGGCCAAACCCCCCTTTGATGGCATTGGTCAGCCTCTGAGTATGTTGGGCACATGCTCAGCAATGCCAAGAAACAAGGCAAAATGTATACGTATAATGGGTCACGTCGGCTCTCGGGCTCCTGGAAAAATGCAAAGTATGGCCATTGGACTCCTAGTTCCATACCAATCCTTTTTTGGGGGGCCATCCAACCACATGGATCTTATTAATGATTAATAGACCCTTCAAATGGTATAGGCCAGGGCTTTTCAGCTTTGGCACTACTGAAATTCTGGGCTGGGTAATTCTTTGTCGTGGGTGCTGTCTGTGCATTGCAGAATGTTTAGCAGCATCCCTGGCCTCTACACACTGGGTGCCAGTAGCACCCTCCTCTCTGCAGCTGTGGCAATCAAAAATATCTGTAGCCATTGGCAAATGTCAATGTCTCCTAATGTCCCCTAAGGGACATTTGTACTGGTGTATTATAGCATTCTCATTTAGCTAATGGGAACACTAGGACCTGGAGAAGGAAGAATGCCTCGGGAGGGCCCCCAACCATGGACAGCCCTGGAGGTAGCCCTCGGGGCACTGGAGTCCTGCTCTGAGTCTGTCTCCAAAACAGACCATTTTTCTGAACTTTGCTGCCTTCTGTCAATGTCTCCATTAGACACTGCTACTTAACCCCTTCCCTTTTGTTCTAATTTTATTCTTTCTTGGGTCCTTTTAGCCCTGGAGTTCTGCCTGGAAGTACTAAGAGATTTTCAAAGTCAAGTCCCAATCCAACAGAAGAGCTGCTCTCAGACAAAACTCTAAACAGGATGAGAACAAAGCTTTTCATTTCTGCCTTCACAGGATCCCAGCGAAGCGCTGGGAACGACACAAACGTGTGTGAGTATGTGCGAATTGAGTAGCATACAAGGTTCTTTTTTTTTTTTTAATCCTCAGCCGAGGACACTTTTTGCATTCATCTTCAGATAGAGCAAGAGGGAGAGAGGGAGGAAGAGAGAGAGAAACATCGATGGGAGAGAGACACATCAACTGGCTGCCACCTACACAACCCCAACCGGGGCCAGGAACAAACTGGATTCAAGGCACGTGCCCTTAGTGGGAACCGAACACGGGTCTCTCTGGACCATGGGCCTACACTCCAACCATTGAGCCAAACCAGCCAGGGCAAGGTTATATTTCTTTCTTTTTTTTTATCTTCACTTAAGGACATTTTTTTCATTTTTTGTTCAGATAGAGTGGGAGGGAGAAAGATAGAGAAAAACATTGATGTGAAAGGGACACATCGAGTAGTTGCCTCCCGCACGATTCAGTCAGGGCTGGGGACAAACTGCAACCGAGGTATGTGCTCTTAGTGGGAACCGAACCCGGATCTCTCTGGACCGCAAGCTGATGCTCTAACCACTGAGAAAACTGGCCAGGGCAAGGTTATCTTTCTTATTCCTTGTTTGCTGTTCTAGTGATTAGTTTTTGCTCATGGACAAGTGTTCTTATGTCTATCTGTTGCTTTTTTTTTTTTTGCATTAAAAAAATCCTCACCAGAGGATATGTTTTTATTGATTTTAGAGAGTGAGGAAGGAGGAGAGAGGGAAACATCTATGTGAGAGAAACACATTGACTGGGCATCAAACCTGCAACCTAGGTACGTGCAACCTTTTGGTGGAGAGAACAACACTCCAACTGACTGAGCCACCTGGCCAGGGCCCATCTGTTGCTTTGAAATGAACTCTCACAGCCTTTATTCACACCAGGATATAAATAACTGATAACCTCAAATGATCATTTTCTACAGAGTGGGCATATCCTGGCAGAGGCAAAGGCCAGACGGAAGAGGCTCTGTGACAGCCATGTGAGGGTGCACTAACTCCAGGCCTTTTTCTAATTGAATAATCTGGAACCGAAGTGCAAAATGAATGTAGACAAACTCAAGTTTCATCACAGCATCCGGTAGCATACACAACAATCAACCTCCTGCTGTAGCTACATTGTTGCAGGACTCAGAGCACTGACATAGGGAGGCCCCACCCCCCACCCCCAGGGCCCAGGACACCCTGTGCGCCTGTGCGAGGCCTGAGGCTCAGAGGCAGAGCCAGGCCGCCCTGCCCACAGCAGCCTTTCCTGCAGGAGGAGCTGGGAGGCCAGCCCCGCCCCGCCCCGCCCCTCAGATGGGCTCTGCTCTAGGTGTGAATGCTCTTCTCTGAACTTAGCTTACAGTAGCCTCGCTAATGATCTATCATGTTCACTCTCAAGAATTTGAAGGGAAGTGGTTTTGTGGGTTTTAATGCATTTCTTACATTTAAGTTTCAGGTCACTCGGCTATGGGTTTGAAGCATTTTTGTTATTTGACATGCTTCAACAGCCAGTTCGCCATCGCCATTCTTCCTCTGGAACATGGACCACAGGTTGTAGGTTCTCACCTGAGTCCACACAAGTCGTGACACCCCATTGGTGCCTGTGTGCACTTCCCTCCTAAAGTGTGTGTGAAGCTGAGAGAGGTCATTAAACGCTCTGATGGGTAATGTCTATTCAGGTTGGAGGACACAAAGTCATAAATTTTTCAGGGCTGAGTATGCCTCAAAGCAAGGTAAAGCTGGCGAGCGTCTGGGGGAAAGGTTATTTATTACTTCATAGGTTCCTGGCATTGCAGATGTTATTTCTGTCGTAAGAGAAGCTAGAAAAAGCTGCAACATGAAACCAGAAAACGCACACCTCATTTCTCTCTGCTGGCACTCGGGGCTGCTGGTGTTTTTCTTGGAGGTTCGGTGGAGGGAGATTGAAGGGGACCTGGAAACAGGACCCAGGTCTGGGCTGTTCATGGGAAGGAGCCCGACAGGTTTCCAGGTCAACAGGGAAACATGCTTGGCCTTTGCACTGCACCAGGTGGGTCCCTTCCTCTCCTCACCAGTGACCCCAGGCCAGCTGAGAAGAAGGCTTACAAAATAAGACCCTCTGGCCACACGAGGGCTCCTCCCACTGCCTTTGCTCTAATAGCCTTACAGGGAGGGAGGTTTCTGCAAGTGAGGGTATTGCTAGAAGGAACTCTACCTGGAATCTGATTATTCAGAAACATTTTTCCTAGTTAAACTTAAGTTGAAAGACTGTTCACCTCCAAAGGCCAACTTGGAAGATGGCAGAAATGGCGAATCCCAAGTTTTTTAAAAGGCAAATCACTTTACAGATTCCTGTAAATTAAGTGTCTAAGAATATACTTGGAAACAGGAGGGCCCTAGGAAATCTTGATGTAATAGGGTGGACTTTGAAGATGAGTATTAGTCCTGTCCCCCAAAACTAGCATGACAAAAGAGTGCCGTGATGCACAATTTTATGAATGTTACAATAATTTCATCTTAGAGTTCTAGGCATGCATTGTTATTAGCAAAGTGACTGTTTACACAATGGAATTTTGTTTGTATGTTCTTATTCAAAACAAACCAAAAAAAAAAAAAAACACCCTATAAAAACAGCACACAGACATGAGAAGTCTATGACATATGTCCTCACCCTTCCTGAATTAGAAAAACAAGTCATATTGTTAGAAATAATCAGCATAATTTCTAATTCTCCGAATAACAGAGGTAAATATTGTTTTAAGATAGACTGATCAAAGAGAAAGATTAACTAGCCATTTTTGCATCTAGGATAAAGACATTTAGAGTGATTTTACTAAGATCAAACCTTAAGAGAGATCAGATCAGATGGTTGCCTAAATTATATGATGTTAAAAATCTAGTGATTCTTTAAAACAAACAAGCAAACATGAGGGCAAACAAACAACAAAAACCCCATAGAGCCCTGGCCGGTCTGGCTCAGCAGTTAGAGCGTCGGCCTATGAACCGGAGAGACCCAGGTTCGGTTCCCGCTAAGGGCAGGTACCTCAGTTGCAGTTAGTCCCTGGCCCCAGTTGGGGTCATGTGGGTGGCAACCAGTCGATGTGTCTCTCTCACATTGATGTTTCTCTCTCTTCCTCCATTTCTCCCTCCCACTCTATCTGAAGATAAATGCAAAAATGTCCTTGGGTGAGGATAAAAAAAACAAAAAACAAAAAAACCATAGAAACAAGGCTTTTTCCCATTCTGCTTGCCTCAGAAACTGTATCATTAGGAACTCATTCATTTGGACTATAGCATGTAGCTTTTCTTTTAAAGTACAGATAACCTTAAAAAAGAGGATTTCAGTCACCATTAGTCACTTACATTATAGTAATATTTTGTTATTTACATTCCTCTAGGCCTAGCATAGTCATTGATGTATAAAAAAGAGTTTTAAAATATGTGTTGGTGGATTTGATAGTAATCAACAGAGTAGAGGGTGTACATCCAGGAGCTCCCAAAAGACTTTCCTCCTCATAAATGTCTGCTCTAACACATCAAAAATGTCCTGTGATAGAAGCACTTGGGAAGGCAGTAAAGTGAAGTGGTTAGAAATATGGACTTTACCCCGGCTGGTATGGCTCACTGGTTGAGCATCAACCCATGCACCAAGAGGTCACCGGTTCGATTCCTGGTCAGGGCACATGCCCAGGTTGTGGGCCTGATCCCCAGTGGGGGGTGTGCAAGAGATGGCCAATCGATGTTCTCTCTCATCGATGTTTCTATCTGTCTCTCCCTCTCCCTTCCTCTCTCTCTCAAATCAATAAAGGAAAGAAGAATATGAAGAATGAGAAGGAGAAAAAGGAGAGGAAGGAGAGGAGGAGGAGGAAGAGGAGGAGGAGGAGGAGGAGGAGGAGGAAGAAGAAGAAGAAGAAGAAGAAGAGGAGGAGGAGGAGGAGGAGAAGGAGGAGAAGAAGAAGAAGAAGAAAAAGGAGAAGAAATATGGACCTTAGAATCAGGTGGAATTGGTTTTAAATCCAGACACTGCTGCTTAGAAGTTTTGTGCCTTTGGGTGAGTTACATAGTCATTCTAAGTTTCAATTTGCTTATCTGTAATACAAGGTCAGTAATATGTATTTCATAAGGTTGTTGTAAGATTAAAAGAGATGTTGAATGTAAACCCATATAGTAAGTGTTCAGCAAATGATGAAAATTGGATAGGTGATGAAAAAGGAGATGATGACTTCTCACCCCACTCATTGTCACCTTGGTGGTGGGCATTGCGTGGACGGATTCACATTAACTAACTTAGAGGTGGTAGAAGTTTAAGAACATGTATGGTGAGTCTTAATCTCATTTTTTTTTTTTTTTTTTTTTATCCTCACCCGAGGACATTTTTTTTTTTGTTCAGATAGAGCGGGAGGGAGAGAGAGGAAGAGAGAGAGAGAGAAACATCGATGTGAAGGGACACATCGAGTGGCTGCCACCCGCACGACCAACCAGGGCCGGGGACAAACTGCAACCGAGGTATGTGCCCTTAGCGGGAACCGAACCCGGGTCTCTCTGTACCGCAGGCCGACACTCTAACCACTGAGCCAAACTGGCCAGGGCTTAATCTCATTTTTGAATCTCAAATAAATTGAGACTCCTGGGCATTTGGGGGTAGGGACAGTATTATACTGGAAAAAGATATAGAAATTTTGCTAGTCATGGAAGACAAAATATTTCTCAGTTTTTCTGGGGGATGGGTCTTCTTCATGCCTGCTATGAAACATTCTCAGTGCTGAAGGATATGTGATATTTGTGTGTGTGTGTGTGTGCATGTTGTAAAAGAATTCTTCCAGGGATTGGTGCTGTATAATTTCCAAAATTTGATTATAACCTGGTTGACTCACTGTGGGGACAAAGCATGAAATGTTATGAGTTAGTTTTTAATTACTATAAAAACTAAGCTAATTTGAAAAGTAAGCTCTGACGTGGTATGAGACTTGTTGTGACTACTAACAGTTGTTGTTGTTGTTGTTGGCAAGATTTGAGATAGCTGAGCAACCCAGAATATTAGAGCAGTGATGATTAGCGATGATAATGATAATGAGAAAAAAATTTATGTTTGTGTGGATCTTTTCAGTTTACCTAGGATTTTCACATTTAGTGTTGCCAGTAGTTTACATTAAAATTCTAAAACATAAGCTAAATAAAGGAAGTTATTATTTCAATTTTATAGGTGGAAAAAATTGAGTTCTTGGGAAGCTTAACAACTTTCTCAATGAAACTCTGCAGTGCCAGGATTAGAACCTCGATCTTTGGGTTCTTAATTTATGCTAAACATTAGTAATAGAGGTAAAAAAAAATAGAACTTAATAAAAATAATTGTTATCCTCCCATATTTATCTTGATTTTTACTAGCTTATTCAGTTTTCACTTCATTCATTCCTTCAACATATATTGAGCCCCGTTCATTTGCCATGTCACTAGGAATATCAAAAGAAATATGTCATAATCATTGCCCTCAAGCAGCAGTAAAATTGTATTATCTTTTATAAATTATACTCAGTTTATAATTTCAATCTTCCTAATTAAAAACTGAAACACACTACCTGGCAAGTATGATTACCTTAATGGGAACACCCAGAGAGATTATATGACGAAGGGTCCTGGAAAATTCAGGATGTACGGTATACGGTGGTAACTGATAACTTATACCTCATTTTTTCTGCTTCCCTTCATGTATGCTCCACTAATATCCCCAAACAGGCGAAGCCCGGCTAGTGAAAGCTCACACTGGCTCTGTGGTGAAGCTAGCGGACCACCGCACAGTCACTGTGGTGGTGTCGTAGGCTCTTGCCTCACCCTGAGGATGTCAAGGTTGAGACTGTTCTTCTTGGAAGACATCTCCACCATAACCACCTCCCAAATCCCTTCACCTTTATCTGCCTCTAAAGCGTTTCTTTGAAAGAAATAAACAAATCAAAAGTCTTACATATTCTGAAATATTCCCCAATATGGAAATTTGGTGCCAAACTTGTACCCCGAACAGATTTGCAAAAGGGGCTGTGGTTAATGAGGCCCTTTGCCTTGCAGCCCTCTGGCCCAGATCCTGTTTACCACGAGCTGACGGTGCATAAGCTCCGGCTCTCCAATGGCCAGGGACGTGCAAGAGGAAATTAACAAGCAACCTCCAAAAAAGAGAGGACCAAAGAAGAAGTGCTTTAAAGATTTACGTTTTTTTGCACCTTGAAAAATTCTGCTGGCTATCTTGGTGACAGATTTGTAGCCACATTCTTTTTGCCTGGGTAAATGTTCGCTCTTTTTTCCATCCCAGATTGTGCAATCAGGAGCATATGGGTCTTGATTCCCTCCCTGCCCTAAGGTAGAAGCACAGAACCTACTCTTCTGAGTGTAGAAGGAAAACACGGGCTTTGTTCACGTCCCAGGTTCTCTGCTTGAAGCAAGTTTAGGAATTTGTGTGTGGTTGGAGCGGGGAGTTATGACTTCTGGAACCCGAATACCACTCCACATTTCCAGTTTGGCTTCAATTGTTACCCCAGGATTGGATTCTTAGAGAAAAGCATTTCCATCCACAGAGCCCAGAAAACCAAAATAGAAAACTCTGAGTTAAACACAATATAGATTTGTTAAAAGAATACAATTAATTAAAGCCCCACAAATACGTGGAAAATAGATTTGTGGAGGAGCAAGAGGAGAGATGTTTCTGGACTTCAGATAGATATGGTTTTGTAAAGCATGACATCTGTTTTTTTTTTTTTGTTGTTTTGTTGTTTTATTCCTCACCCGAGGATATTTTTCTACTTATTATCAGATAGAGTGGGAGGGAGGGAGAGAGAGAGACGAAGAGAAACCGATGTGATAGAAACCACATCGACTGGTTTCCTCCCACACTACCTGACCAGGGCCAGGGATGAACCTCAACCAAGGTACGTGCCCTTGACCGGAATCGAACCCGTGACTCATTGTTCGGTGGGCCGATAACCGCTGGGCCAAACCGGCCAGGGAGACATCTGTTTTATGTAAACGTCACAAATAAAATCAGATGACATTTTAACAAACAGAATCATATGTTAAAGTGTGAACTCTGGGCCAGATTCTCACCCAATAAAATTAGATAGAGATGATCTTATAGAAAACAAGTTATTCTATTTTTGATTGTGTTAAAAATCTAGTACAACCAATATTTTAGCAGGGAATCTGAAAGAAATGAATAGTAAGTCCTTGGCTAATTTTTAATTCTCATGATTTCATGATATGTGTAACAATCACATTTTTAAATTCTGTTTGAATCCATTTCAAAGCTATTAAACATATGCTCAGTTGGTGAGTATGTATTCCAGGGAAACGATTGTTTAAATGTTCAAAACCAGATAACTAGGCAGGATTTGGTAGCTTTGGGGTGGGGTGAATTCTGATTAAATGTAAAATAATTCAAAGAAGTTCAAGAGTCTGCTCTGTATGATTAATAGTCTGCAATAGATATTAGAAATCCAGACAGACTAAAGGCAAATGCCTTCCTCTCGTAGACAGACTGTATTTTAACCTCCGAGGACTCTGCATATTTAGTCACTCTCTCAATTCAACTGCCTTTGCCAGCCCAGGCTTGAGAGTAGTGGAAAAATCCCCTCCCAGGAGTGATCATATCAAATTGCCTGAGTGTTTAATCTGTCTGGCACATGGAAAGCCCTCTTGAGCTGTCGAGGGTGAGCCGCAGAGAGGGCTGCCTCAGGCTGGTGTGCCTGTGCTTAAAAAGTGAGAGCAAGTTGTTATTTTCTCCTCCCGACTCATGCTCCTGGCCTTCGACATCATGAAATCATCGTTTGGTTGGAATGGAAGAGTGTGTGCTGAGGTCACACAGGGTAGGTGTCATTTTTGTCTGGGACATTTACACAAGGAGCTAGTATAGCCTCTCTTGATAGATGGGGTCTTGTCACTTTCACAGAAAGGAAGTTCATTAGTCCTCAAAATTTTAATGTATGGTTCCTTAAGCCTATGTCCTTGCAAACCTCAGTCAAGGTGGAAAGCGGTCCATTTTCCTCATAATTCCTGTAGAGCATCACCTAGCCTTCCTGGGCTCAGGTTCAGACTCTCCCACCTGTTAGTGGTGTGACCGTGGGCAAATTTCTTAACTCCTCTATATCTCAGTTTCCTTATCTTTAACACAGAGATGATAATAATACTTTCCACCCAGGGTCATTGTAAAGATTGAATGAGACCACATATGTAAACACCTTAAAGCAGTGCCATGTATATGGGAAGCACTCAGTTCATACTTAGTATTCTTCTTCTTCTTAAATTCTATATCCTGATTTTCACTTACCTTTGGTATTCCCTTATGCATCCTTTTTTTCCCTGAGCCTTGGAAAATGTTAATAGATTTCTCAATACATTTCCTTTATCCAATCATTAAATACCTCTACGTGTAGGGTATTCTGTTTTGAGAGACTTGACAATACAACCTAAAAAGATAACTATTCATACAGTCTGGCCTTTTCATATGCTAAAATGTGTATGGTAGACTAAAAATGCAGTCAAAATTTAGGGCGGTGAAAGCAGGCAAGAGTAAACTGGGGGACACTTGAAGTTGGAGATTTACTGTTAGCTTTTAACTTCCGTTACTGCCCCAAGCCTCTTAAATCTTTTACTTTCATATTGATGCCCCAAGCCTCTTATTGTTTAACCTTACCTTAAGCCTCTCATTCCAGGAAACCAAAACCCAACACTCCAGTCAGGTGGAGCTACCTAACCCACCCCAAGCTGCAAACGGTGCTGGACAAGAAAAACAAGTTTCAGGAGACCCCAGCCCTGACCAATCAAGAACTCGGGAGACCCCCAGCCCCGACCAATCAAGGACGACCACGACTCCTTGGCTGAACGACCACCCATCCCAGCCCTAAATTTAAAAATCCTTAGTCTGGATGAGCCGGTTGCTATTTTCTCCTTAGAGGTAGCTGGCACGTCTTTCCCTCAATAAACCTGCACTGTTCTGGTTACTCAGCACCACCTCGTCCTTACATTTACCTGCTTTGAAGGTAAGTACTTAATACCAGAACGTCAGTATGGAATCGTGGGATAACTGTCCTTGGTCATTTCATATGTATGTTTTTGGAGTGAGTGGAGACATTAAGAACATACAAGAAGACCTCTTTGGTACCCACTAGAGTAACCAGAGTAACTGAGTGGGATGTTGAGCAGAAAGAAGACTGGAAGAGAGAGATGATAGCTTATTCAGGAAGGGGGGAGGAAATGATGGCCTGCGCCTTCTAGACCCAACGGGAAGAGAGTGGGAAGAAGGGAGAGTAATCACCAGGTTCTCTGGATGGGGAAGAAAGGCAGTGGGAGAGGAAGGAGCCTCTGCTGTCATTTTGAGGGAAGAGGTGGCTCTGCACCGGGCACAGAGTAGAGGGGCGAGAGGAGAGCTGGAGGCCGAATTCGCCTTCCGAAGGGCAGCAACGGGCTTCAGGAGATCTGACCAGCCAAGGTGTGGCCTCAGTAAGCCATGCCCCGGGGTGTGGAGCCACAGCGTCCCGGTGCTCAGTTTAGGTTCAGAGGTCATCACCTCCAGCAATGATTGCAGAGTGACATCTAGAAAGCTTGAGAGCAAGAAAGGGTCATCCAAGAGTTGACTCTCCAGCCAAGTTTCCCTTTGAGTAGGAAAGCAGCAGGGAGACATCATCAAGGATTCAAAAGGTGAAGAAATAGAGCATCCATGGGTCTTTTGTGCAAAGAAAAACTGTTTTGAAAACCAATCCAGTCAAATAAAAAACTAATCAAAATAAAAAATTCAGGAACTGAGAGGCTTTGGAGTCCTTTAAAATAGCACTGAGACCAAACTGTAGGAAGTAAGGCTAAAGAAGAGAGCGTAAAGGTCACATGTAAATATAACTAATCAAGTTGGAGGTAGGAGGAAAAGGGGTAGGAAAAAATATGTTGACTAAGTCCCTCATCTTCCTCATTAGGGAGTCAGTAGATACTATTTAATGCTGAAAGGGACAATTTAAAAATAACAATAGTTTCAGCTCTTAAAAATTTGCATGAACATTTTCTTAATTCAGGGAGTTCTCTTAAGAACCAATATCTCTAGTGGTGAAGAAACATTTATCTGAAATTCATCAGTGTTTTTCAGTTTACACTTTCTTTCTCATCTGAAAATTAAATTTCTTTTCATTTAAAACTGCATGAGTATAATCTCTTTTTGTAAAGGTCAATATGGAATCATGGAATAATCAATCCTGGCTTATTCCATAGAACTTCCGTATATCTTTCAGGCTTTCTACCGGTTTATGTACATGGAGAGATGTCTGGGAGAACACTTACCAAATATCAGTAATGGTTCTTTCTGTATCCTGAGATTTGGGGTGATTAAAACAATTTTTTATTTTTAAGTTTTCTCTATTACCTGTATTTTTCTAGAGTATTTGCTGGGCTTTAACTCATTTTATTCTCTCAACAAATCTTTACTTAGAGTATTCCATTTTAGTTTTCTAGGATGTGTGGATGAAAACACTTTTCTCTAAGAACTCTGTCCTGGGATAACAATGAAATCAATTACTGTATTGTCATTGTGACCACTTTAAACTGGTTATCTTTGTACAGAACAAGAGGCAATTCTTCTGCGGGCTTGGGAATGAGGAAATGGGGAGAGGTGTCATTGGTACAGATGAAGTGTGTTTATTAATGTCCTATACCTGTGGTTCTCAGCTGGGGATGATTTTTCACTCCCTTTTCTCCCTCCCAGGAAACATTTGGTCCAGTCTAGGGTCAGTGTTGATTGTCACCACTGTGGTTGGGGGAGTTCACCTGATATCTAGTGGGTGGGGACCAAGGATTTTGATAAACATACTCACTCCACATTAAGCCCCAACCACAAAGGACTATCTGGCCCAAAATGTTAATAGCGCCAATTTTGAGAAACCCTTCCCTACAGCCTTGGAAAGAAAACCATTCCATACATTAATTTACTCACAAGAGTGAACATGGAGGCAGAGGATCCTTTTTGGAGGTGAGAGCTCTCTAAGAAGCTGAGTTTATTCTCTCTGGCTACAGGGTTTTTAGCCAAGTACATTTATTAAAAACAATGTTTCTGCTTTTTATTGGTCTTTAATTAGTCTTTAACTGCAGTGTCAATTTGTTTGTCATTGAGGGATGAGAAATTGTCATTGTAATCAGTGGTCCAACCAAGGGCAGATGTAGTTTCCAGTGGTACTGTTAGTGACTGTCATTGAGTCGGTCTCTGACCTCTGTCCTCACTGGCTGAGCCAGGCTATTTGAAATCATTGTGAAACAGCTGATGGTCAGGATCAGTTGTCTTCAGCAGGAAGTTAATGCAGGAAGACTGGCCCTGTCTCAGTATTGAAGCATTTAGGGAGTGAACTACCTGAAAGGGTTAATAACGTTCTAAAGGGTAAAGGTTAAAGCTTGTGAAAGGCAGAAACTGCAAAAAGTGTGTTGCATGCATGACCTTTGCTCAGCCCTCTGTTGAGTATGGATTTTCCAGATTATCTGCAAGGCCAAGAAGCACCCAGCAGATGCAGGATGAGATACCAGATCAGTCCAACTGCAAAGTGAGCAATGGGCCAGGCAGAGTATGTCAGCAAGAACTGCCAGAAGCTAGAAGCAGAGTATATAATCTATACCCCAACTGTTATTCGGGGTTGACTCCCTTTTTGGACTCAGCCCACCCGCCCCCAGGGGCTTGCAATAAAGCTACTTTAATTTACATTGGCCCTGAGTTGAGAATGTGATACCCCACTGCTGGCTCAGACCCTTTACCACCCTCTCCTCGTTCACTGTTAGGATTACCCATTTCTGTGAATCAGAAACAACACATCAACAGATGGGAGTGGGGATGGCTTCAGCTGAGTGGAGATTTTGCTCTCAGCCCAACAGTTTTTACAGAACCCGCACCTGTGCATGCTGGAATCACCTGCCTGGCTTGTGATTACAAACTGCCTTCATATGAAATCTCAGCATCGCCGGCTGCTGCTTTCAGCGGCTCTTTCTGAAGTCAGTATCCCTTGATGTCAATCAATTATTTTATTTTAGCCACAGCCATTTCTCTCTGGCAGTGCTTCCTGCAAATGTGCCTTTTCAAGAAAACTAAACCTGGAAATGGCTTGTGACATGCCATCTGACTCAATCATGCCAAGAACCAAAGGCCCTTGTGCTTATTAGATGCCAGATGAGTGGAATTCTTGATGTGAAGCTTTGATAAGGTCAGAAGTCTTTGCAAAAATAAAAGCCACTACTTCTTTGGCTGCAGTGATGTAGTTCCCAATATCTTTTCATGATGCCTATGACTCGTACTTTGACTTAAGTCTGTTGAATAGAGCTTAGGAAATGTAGATGTGGCTTTAAAGCAACGTGGGATCCTTCGGTACTGGAGAGCAAGCCAGGCATCCGGGGCTGTTAAAAGCAGTGACATTCAGCTAAATATACTGATTGCTGCATATACCATCAATTTACAACAGAGATCCCAGGGGGCAAGAATGTAGGAGCGTGTAATTCATTATATGTAACACTAATGAATTAGCACAAAAAGAAAAAAACACGAAGCTGTTATCTACTGAGGTATGGATCTTGTGTGGGGGAGAAATAGTGTCTTTATTCCATTTCCCAGAAACCAATTATATCTAAATATTATATCTAAAGCATATGATAAAGTTTGTTTCTAAGCATAGGCCATAAAATAGATTGGATTTAAGTAGAGAAATGCAAAAAGGGAACCAACTGACCCCAACGCTTTGCCATTCAGTAGTCGGTGCCTTAGATCACAGAGATAAGCCCTCAGCTTTGCAGACCGTTTAACTGGACATTATCAGTTCATCCTGAGTTTATGAGACTCATAGGACAGACCCTTACTGACCTAACTCAAAAGAGAATACTGCAGACAGCCAGAATGAGAATTAATTTAGAGTGAGAAATATTATTGCCAAGTCAGAACACTGATGTTACCATGATTCCGTACAAGTTACAAGTACATCAAATCTATAGATTGAATAAATGTTTCACTTATGTGCTCTACTGCTTCATAGATATATATAGCTGCATCAATTTGAAAACATTGTTGTATGTATGTATGTATTTATTTATATCCTCACCCGAGGACATTTTTTTTTTTCCATTTTTTGTTCAGACAGAGTGGGAGGGAGAGAGAGGAAAAGAGAGAGACAGAAACATCGACACAAAAGGTACACATTAAGTGGCTGCCACCCGCACGACCCAACCAGGGCCGGGGACAAACTGCAACTGAGATACGCGCCCTTAGCGGGAACTGATCCCCGGTCTCTCTGGACCGCAGGCCGACGCTCTAACCGCTGAGCCAAATCGGCCAGGGCTATGTTTTTTTTTAATTACAGCTTTTTTCACAATCAAAAGTTCCTTAAAAGTGTATTTTGATTAGCCTTCACTTTTCTACATTGCACAGTATTCCTGACGCCCCCCTTTCCCACCCCAGCGGTTTTGTTTTCCACAGTTTCTGTTACCCATGGTCAATTGTGGTCCAAAAATATTAAATGAAAAATTCCAGAAATAAATAATTCATAAGTTCTAAATTGCACATCATCTTGAGTAGAGTGATTAAATCTTGCACCATCCCACTTCATCCTCCCAGGGACATGAATCACTTTTTCCACCGACTCCATGCTGTGTTCAGTCCCCACCTGTTGGTCCCTTAGTAACGATCTCAGTCATCAGATCAGCTGTCCTGGTATCACGGTGCTTGTGTTCAAGTCACCCTTATTTTATTTAATGATGGCCCCAAGGCACAAGGGCAATGATACCGGCAATTCGGATGTGCCAAAGAGAAGCCATACAGTGCTTCCTTTATGTGAAAAGGCAGAAGTTCTTGACTGAAGGGGGGAAAAAAAATCTGATGCTGCGATTGCTAGGATCTAAAATAAGAACGAATCTTCAATCTGCAAAACTGTGGTTAGAAAGAAATTCATGCTAGTTTGCTGAAAGAGAGACCACATTCACATAACTTTTATTACAGTATATTGTTATAATTTTTCTATTTTATAATTAGTTATTATTGTTGATCTCTTACTGTGCCTAATTTATACATTAACTTTATCACAGATATATATGTATAGAAAAACACGGTTTATATAGGGTCCAGTACTAGCCTCGATTCCAGGCATCCCCCGGGGGTCTTGGAATGCATCCCCAAAGGGGGACTATTGTAATCTGGCCAACATAAACCACTTTTCAGACACTCAAGTTAGACATTCACTGATTAATATATTTCAGGCTACTGCATGATGATGTTGCCTACCAGCCAGCTGTTCCAGCCAGCTGCTCAGTTTTAACATTTTCATCTTTGTGCATTGATATTTGTGCAATTATTTGACTATTTGTTCCATTTCGATCTTACTCTTTTACATAAAGAGGTGGAAAATAAAGTGATAAATGAAATGTTGAAACTAGTAACTATGATGAACAAAATAGACCCAGAGACATAGAAGTAGGGTACAGACTCTACTTCTCAGAAGTGGGGGGAAGGAAGGGATAAATCAACAGAACTTATATGCATGTACGCATAACCGATGGACATAGACAACAAAGCTGGAGACGGGGTGGGAGGGGGTAGGGAGGAGGGTGTCAATGTGGGGGGAAAGGAGAAACATCTGTAACAAAAATGAATTAATAAAAAAAGGAATTTTTTAACAGCCAATAAATAAATAAATAAATAAATAAAATAAAATTCTAAAAATTAAAAAAATGTATCACTCTAATATATGACAAAATACTATTGAAAAGTTGATTTTCTGAAGCAATAAGTTCTAAAGTCCCCTTGAAAGATTGCTTTTATAAAATTACTTTGAACAATTATTTGTTTATTTAATTAATTAATTTTTTTATCCTCACCTGAGGACATTCTTCCATTTTTTGTTCAGATAGAGTGGGAGGGAGAGAGAGGAAGAGAGAGAGAGAGAGAAACATCAATGTGAAAGGGACACATCGAGTGACTGCCACCCGCACGACCAACCAGGGCTGGGGACAAACTGCAACCGAGGTACATGCCCTTAGCGGGAACCGAACCCGGGCCTCTCTGGACCACAGGCCGACTCTCTAACCGCTGAGCCAAACCGGCCAGGGCTATTTGTTTATTTATTTATTTATTTTTTTAATCATCCTCACCCGAGGACATTTTTCCATTTTCCATTCAGGTAGAGTGGGAGGGAGGGAGAGGAACAGAGAGAGAGAGAGAAACATTGACGTGAAGGGACACATTGAGTGGCTGCCACCCGCGCAACCAACCAGGGCTGGGGACAAACTGCAACCGACGTACATACCCTGAGCGGAAACTGAACCCGGGTCTCTCCAGACCGCAGGCCGATGCTCTAACCGCTGAGCCAAACCGGCCAGGGCTATTTGTTTATTTTTAAATAAACTTTTTTAAAAAAATTTTATTTCTAAAAGCAAAAAAAGAAACTAGTAACTAGAAACATAGATCTCATTAATCTAATGCAATTCAATCTTTAGAAAAAGTGGCAAATCTTAGGTTTCTAATAGACACTCATGGTGCTGAAGCCTGTTGGTTATATTCACTTCTCATAAAAAATAATAAAATTAGCCTGGCCGGTGTGGCCCAATGGTTGAGCGTTGACCCATGCATCAAGAGGTCACCGGTTTGATTCCCGATAAAGGCACATGGCCAGGTTGTGGGCCCAATCCCCGGTGCGGGGCATGCAGGAGGCGGCCAATTGATGTTCTCTCTCATCGATGTTGCTGTCTCTCCCTCCCTCTCCCTTCCTCTGTCTAAAAATCAATAAAAAAACCCCAAAAAGAATAAAATTAAAGAACATATATGAAATGCTGAAAATATATTGTCAGCTGCTGTGCTCAAAGGATTTTATAATAAATGTTAGCTCTTTAAGAACAACCCATTTTGTATAAGACCCAAGTCTAATGTTGGGAATTTTGCATACAGTTTTTAGAAATGAGTTATATTACATCGGAGAACATCTCAGCACTTTCTTAGATTCGAAAATAAAGGCTCTCTTCCCCTGAAAAATTTTCCCATATTTGAAAAGTTTGAAAACCTCCAGTCATATTTCAGAGAAGAACCTTAAGACATATTCTTAGGACATCATTTCCCCGGCACAGTGTACTCTCCACCCTCTGTGAGTGGGCATGGACGCGTACTTCAGCTCCCTCATCTACGCTCCATGTAGTCGACCAGTCATTTACATTCTAGCCTTTCCCATGTGAGCTTCAATTGCACCTAATTGCAAAATGATACTTCCTTGATGGGACTTAATGTTCTTCCTAAGTGTCCCTTAGCACACATTTACAAACCCCCTCAGTGATGGTTATTCCTGATCGTGGATAAATCCGTGCATTTTGTGTTGATTTTCACTAGATTTTCTAAGAGGGTTATCTTTCCTCATCTTATCCTTAATTTGGATTTGTTTATCATCATCCTCTATGGCTTACCTAGTCCTCAAAGAAATGTTAGTTTAATACTAAAGATGTAAAGCATTTATAATATTTGAAATGTTAGGTATTTTATATTATCAACAATAAAGACTTTAGTTGTGGTTAATTGTATTACATTGAATAATACTATATTGTTTGAGAGTCATTTTCACAGCCAGGCCTTTTTGTTTTCTGATTTGTATCCGAGTTCAAAGCAATCAGGGGGGGAGGCAGAACCGTGCTCTCGTTGCCTCCCTCAGCTCTGCAAACGCAGCTGTCCCCAGTCACCCTCTCTCCCCCATTCCAGCTCCCTTCTCCAGCAGCGGGGGAGACCGCAGTCTTATAGTCATCTTTGAACTACTTTTGTGAGTCTCTGGAGGACATAGAAATACTTGTACTTTGAAATCATCTATATATTGATCTTACAATTTAACTCTCAAGTGGAAATCTTATTTTTCCAATTTTCCAATGAGTCTAGGGCACATCCTCAAGGCATGAGCCAATATGCTAATTTGCTAACTCACGATGCCTTTATTTCCTCGCAGTGGCTTGACTCTTGTTTGGGGCAGCTCCTTTTCGGAGCAGGGTACATGGGTGGCAGAATCAGGTATGACGAACATGTATGGAATGAAAGAAAATGGACTTGAATTCAGGCTTGGAGAAATATTTAGCCTAAGCCATTGAAAAATTTGATAAATAACACCTGAACTGACAACATACCTTCTCAAAAGCACCTGGAAGAGTTCAGTTGAAAAGGCCTCGTGAAGGTCTTAGAGATGTAGAGAAAGTGCACCCAGAAGTGTGATCACGTGGATGGGCCCATTGAAGCACTATGGGGGGTGGGGGGGCACCCTGGGGACGTTGGAATTTTTTAGTTCCAAACAAGTCCATAATGTGGAAATAGGTGATGAGAACATATAGTCCTTAGACTCTATTTTCGGCACTGTTGGCAAAATGATTCCTATTATTAGATGGATGCCTCCAGCTACTCTAACTCAATTTTATTAACATTATATTGGTTAAGCCTCTTGTTCCGATTCCAGAGGCACTGAGCTCTGTTCTGGTTATTACTTGAACAGTTCTCAGGTAGGATTCACATGAAACATCAACATTGTTTCTTATGACAGTAGTTTCTCAAGATGAGCCAATAAAATGGCTCCTGGTTATGACAGAGCTTTCCACATAGCCTGAGGACAGGAGAGAATCACACCCCCACGACTGCTATTCTAGTCCACTGTATTTTATTTTATTTTTTTATCCTCACCCGAGGACACTTTTTTCCATTTTTTGTTCAGAAAGAGTGGGAGGGAAAGAGAGGAAGAAAGAGAGAGAGAAACGTCAACGTGAAAGGGACATATCGAGTGGCCGCCACCTGCATGACCAACCAGAGCCGGGGACAAACTGCAACTGAGGTACGTGCCCGTAGCGGGAACCGAACCCGGGTCTCTCAGGACCGCAGGCCGACGCTCCAACTGCTGAACCAAACAGCCAAGGGCATGTATTTTGAATAAAGTAGGCATTCTAGAGGATACCCTAAGCACAAGTGCATGTTGCTTGATGTCACCCCTGGACACAGAGAAGAGCAAATTTCTGGAGTTTCAAAGCAGAGAACCAGCTCCTAGAATATACCTACCTTCTAGAAGTACCAACCTGTGGAATACTGCCCATCCTTGCTCCACCTGAATTTCCCACATACTAATTTTCATATATTTTCTACAGGTTGTGCAGCAGTTTCTTATCCATTTGATTAATCTGAATAAGTTTCTGAAAGTCTGATTAGTTCTGGAACAAGGATACATTTTGTTTATTGATTTTTGACTTCTCTCCTGGAACGTGGTGACTACACCTGGGAATCAGAAGCGAGTGGCTTGCCTACCTGGCTGCTCTCCCCTCATTAGCAGCTCCATTTCTTTGACTTCTAACTGAAAGATGTGGCAAATAAAAAAAAAAAAAAAAAAGAAAACATATATATTTTTAGGACACACATAGCAATAGAAGTAGTTATTTTGTTTGCTGAATGGTAGATAATTAAAATAGATCTTCAGTTAATTTACATTGAACTATTTTCTGATTTATAAACTCTCTGGTAGCAATTTTAATAGTGGATGTTTGTCAATTAAAGTAAACAGTAGAGTCGATATACTTAAGAAGGCATTCTATTGCAAACACAAAAGAAATAGAAGAGCAGATACATAAAATAAAACTGAGTACAGATGGCCAATTGACATACGAATAGATGCTCAGTGTCACCAATCATCAGAGAAATGCAAGTTAAAACCACAATGAGATATTACCTCACGCCTGTCAGAATGGTTATAACCAATAAATTTACAAACAAGTGCTGGCGAGGATGTACAGAAAGGGAACCCTTGTGAACTGTTGGTGGGAATACAGATTGGTGCAGCCACTATGGAAAACACTATGGAGGATCCTCAAAAAATTAAAAACAGAACTGCCTCATGACCCAGTGATTCCACTTTTGGATATATATCTGAAGAAACCCAAAACACTAATTTGAAAGAGTGAATGCATCCCTATGTTCATTGCAGTGTTACTTATAATAGCCAAGATACTGAATCAACCCAAGTGCCATCAACCCATCAATAGACGAGTGGGTAAAGAAGTTGTGGTATTCCCCTGGCCAGTTTGGCTCAGCAGTTAGAGCACTGGCCAAAAGACCAAAGAGTCTCGGGTTCAATTCTGGTCAAGGGCATGTATTTTATTTGTGGTTCGGTCCCCGGCCCTGGTCCGGGTTATGTGGGAGGCAACCAATTGATGTATCCCTCTCACACCCCCTGCCCCCCGCATCTGAAAATAAATGGAAAAAATATCCTCAGGTGAAGATTTAAAAAAAAGAAGAAGTTGTGGGTACATATATACAACAGAATATGAATCGGCCATAAAAAAGAATGAAATCTTACTCTTTGCAACAGCATGAATGAACCTAGAAGGTATATGCTCAGTGAAATAAGTCAAAGACAAATACCACAGGATTTTACTTATATGTGTAATCTAAAGAGCAAGATAAATGAACAAGCAAAATAGAAACAGACTCCTAGATACAAAATGATATTAAATGTAAGCTGTAATGGAAAAATAGAAATTTACACATAAAGTTGTTTTCTTCTGGCTTTGAAGTATTTAACGCAAGCCCAAGCATCCGAATTTAAGTGTAACTCTTTGAACCTAACCCATTCACTACAGACTGGGCATCTATTGAAGGTTTGGGCGTGGGGAGAAAGTGATGGTTTGTAGGACACACCTTCTGGTTTCTAAACAACTTCTGTGGACCAAACCCCTACTCTCACAGTTCTCTCTTTGGTTAGGTCAGGGGCATTCTTCTTGCTGCTAGGGACAACTGGAACACTTTTTTTTTTTTTTTAATCTTCACCCGAGGACATTTTTCCATTTTTTGTTCAGATAGAGTGGGAGGGAGAAAGAGGAAGAGAGAGAGAGAGAGAGAGAGAGAGAGAGAAACATCGACATGAAAGGGACACATCGAGTGGCTGCCACCCGCACAACCAACCAGGGCCAGGGACAAACTGCATCCGAGGTACGTGCCCCTAGTAGAAACCGAACCCGGGTCTCTCTGGACCATGGGCCGACGATCTAACCGCTGAGCCAAATCGGCCAGGGCGAACTGGAACACTTTTTGACCTTCTCTGATGTCTTCGGCTATTCAGAGAGCTGGTGAGAACTTTGGGAAGAAGATTGAGAGGTTGTAGCTTCCCACTCGTTTTGACCTGTTGTTATTTCCAGGATCATAGTCAGATTATAATGGTAAAATGGATCACTTATTAATTGGTTTGTGGCAGATTAAGTACTGAGAGAATGCTGGACTTTTCCCTCAAGGATTTCCCTGAAAATAATCTCTTTATTTCCTATGATTTAAACCTAGAATAAGCCATAAAAAAACCAAATGAACACTCCCTTATTGATAAACAAAGAGAAAACACTCTCTTGATGTAAAGGATGGGCCATGAGGCTCTTTCTAGCATTCTGTCAACTTTAATTAACAAGCAAAGCTTCAGCGTTCATTACCCTTAGGTTACAAAATAGTAAGTGGTTATTAACTGCTCTTAAGGGGAGCTATAATTACAGTATCACCAAATGCTGAGTGTGTGGTTTCTCCCCCACCTCCTTTTTAATGTGCCAGGGATTCCAACATCTCTTCACACTGTTCTTATTTAAAAGTCTCCAGTGATCTCTAGCCCCCGGCATTTCCTACCCTCCCAAGAATAATAGCAACACTTATCTACCTAAAATAAACAGGCAGACACTTTCAGAACAGCTGGAGACCTTGAACAGTCTTGGCCGCAGCTTATCAGCCTTCCGAAATGCATCTGTGAAGCCAGGGAACTCCTGAAAACTTAACTCTATCCTGAATCGACATCCCTAGCAGGGTCACATCGGCGCTCGGGAGCTGGAAGGACCCTGGGGACTTCATGAGGTTAAGTAACTGAACTAATAAGGTGACTGGAAAGGGTTCATTTTGTTGTCACTCTTAACTAATAAGGTATAATGGGCTTCTCTGCTGAAGTTTCCCATGGAATTCAGGATGTACTGAAATAC
The DNA here is from genome assembly GCF_014108415.1 of Molossus molossus. Taxonomy (NCBI): domain Eukaryota; kingdom Metazoa; phylum Chordata; class Mammalia; order Chiroptera; family Molossidae; genus Molossus; species Molossus molossus. The sequence goes on along the minus strand of NW_023425347.1, from coordinate 29,420,179 downwards.
ACGGATTTGGAGGAATCCCCGAAGTACTCGGGTACAATGCCAGCATAGCAACCTGCCAGCGACCCAGGAGAGGGAGTATAACCTGAAGCCTGTGTGGTCTTTGATGCTCTCAGTCTTTTAGGGGGTCCAGTGGAGGCTAGTGCAGGACTGAAGCTTTCTACCAGTGTATATACACGACGTAAACATGTATCTTACCATTCACCCGAAAGGGACAATACTGATGTGTTATGAGAGAGACCCAACACTTACACTTCCGACAGTAAGATAGAGGTTACAGTGACCTTTCCACCTTCCAATGCTCTGTCTCCCCTTCTGAATACAGGGTGGAGCAAAAGTGGGTTTACAGTTGTTCATATGGAAAAATAATACAATAGTCAGTACATAATAATGTAAGAATAAATTCTGTGTTTTGCACACTCACAACTGTAAACCTATTTTTTCCCCCACCGGGTATTGCATGCCAACTGGATACCTGCTTGGGCCCAGCATCCAGTCGGCAGCTCTGGGGCTAGGAGACCAACAGGTGCATACAGACTGCCTTTACGCATCGACAGTTTAGTGAGGGGGTGTAGCTACATATCAGTGCTCTTCATTAGCGGACCACCTACCGTGGGGATTAGCTTTGGAGACCCAAAGACGGAAGGAACAGTACTCCTGCCTCCAAAACACTTTCAGTCTACTTGGACAGACAAACCCAAAGAGATACTTTGGAATCCAGAGAGGAAAGTCAATGGGAGTGAATTGCTTGAGGGTTTCAGGGAAGATTTCTAGGAGGAGGCAATACCTCGGCTGAGTAGTGGAGACAAGGAGGAATTAGAAGTCGGGGGACATTGGGGTGGGTGGATGGGGGCGGGAGAAAGGGCACCGCAGCCTGAGGCAATGGCACCGCAACGACACTGTTGAGAAAGAGCAATTGTGTAGAGCTCTTGGTTGACCTGTTCTTACGAGCTCGGAATCCTTTCCGGGTTTGTTTGCCCTGCGTTCGCAGCCATTGGCAGGACCCAAAAACCCGGCCCGGGCAGTGTGGGCCTGTCCCAGGTTTCAGAATGATTCGGTAGCAGAACGGGACCTGGCGCTAACCGTTAGCAGGTGCAATCTGTGATCCACTGGCCCCAGAGAAGGGCCAATGGAACTGCATTCTAAACAGTGAAACGGTTGCACTGGCAAAATAGAGGGCACTCTAAAATGTTAAGAAATCAAGGTGAAAAGTTTCTGCTTCATTTCACAATCCCGTTTTACATCCACCCTCGCGTCTTCTGTGTCTGGAAGGGAAAACGGTCAGGGCACTGTCACAGCAGTTACATCGGACTGGTCTGGAGCTTCGTGGCAGGGAGGTGGGAGGTCGTCGTTCCAATGTGCTGATTCCCCTCCATCTGCCTTTCCTCCTGCCCATTCTCAGCCATTTCTCCAGCTTTGTTGGTAAAGAAACGATAAACATGCACATAGCTTAAGTATGACACTATCATACGGAGCTTTCTCCGTGCTGCTGCTGTATAAACCAGGCTCATGTATCGTAAAACCACAGTGAGCAGCAGGAAGCACCCCTTCCCTTAAAGCTGTCTCCGGCTGCTTCTCCTATGAGATAGTTCCCCAAGCACGGCCTGACACGGTCATGTCAGAGCTCAGTCAGTGGAGAACTAGCTTGTCAAAGCATGAGACGCTCCCTCTGCTTCCTTCCACCGGCCCTTCTTTCTTCCACTGCTCACAGATTGCTCGTTATGCCCCACCCCCCCGCTCCCCCAGATGAGATCTAATCATTCCCTCCACCCTCCAGTCTTTCTTCACTGTCTCAGGCTGTGACTTCTCCCACCTGCCAAAGCCCAGTGGAAGAAAGAGGAGGCTGGTGCACGGTTTCATAGTGCCATTCAGCACTTGACCAAAGCTAGGATTGTTTTTTATGGTTTTTTTTTAATCCTCACCCGAGGATATTTTTCCATTTTTTTTTTTGTTCAGATAGAATGGGAGGGAAAGAGAGGAAGAGAAAGAGAGAGAGAAACCTCGACGTGAAAGGGACACGTCGAGTGGCTGCCTCTCGCATGACCCAACCAGGGCCGGGGACAAACTGCAACCGAGGTACGCGCCCTCAGCGGGAACCGAACCCGGGTCTCTCTGGACCGCAGGCTAATGCTCTAACCGCTGAGCCAAACTGGCCAGGGCTAGGATTGTTTTTTAAATTAAAACAAAACAAATGATTGCCTCCTACTTTTAAGGTTTCTTGCTATAGCACAATTGAGTGCAGGTTGATCTGGATTTGTTTCTTAGTCTTTTTATTGCAATGTTTTAAATTAAGGTTGGATGTGCGAGCCCTGGGCAAACGAGGGGAGGAGGGCACCATCATCCGATGCATTTACTTCAAGGTCACTAACTGGGAAAATTACATTTTTCACTAATGGCAGAGGCCTGTTTCCTCCCTCCCTCCCTAAACCCAGGTTGCTCCGGCCCTTGCCTCTCCCTTGCACTGGCCTTGGCTTCCACAGACCCAGGAGGTGTTGCTCCAGGAGCAAACCCAAGTAATGATGCTGTGGAGGAGTCTCCAAGTAAAGGGGAGGAAAGCCTGACCGGAGAGTGCGTCGAGAGCACCATTTCTTTCTTTCTGGCTTCATCCTATTCACACCTCATTGCACATCTGCAGCGTGCAGAGGGGAGCACTGCTTATCTGTACAGATATTGGATTGTCGATCTTAGTCGGTCTTCATAAATGTCTGATTTTCATTCCTCTTCCCCCAGTTCGATTCATCACTTCCCTCTGAACCCTGAAACCATTGGCCTGTCCACGCCCCAACGCTGACTCCGCAGCAGTGGCACCCGGTGAATGGACGGATCTGTCCCAGAGCAGTCTGTCCCAGCCTCAGTGATCAACAGGCCATCACAGGGACTATTGGCTCTGTGCTGGGGTGCAAAGCAAGGCCGTTCCTATGGCCCAATTGTTGCCTAATCTAATGGTCAAGAAAGTGGTTTCTTAGGGGTAGGAAAGGTGAAGATTTATTGAAAGGATTGTCCAAGATATGGCATTGTGAATTAAATAGCCGTGTGATTACCTACCTACTTTTCTTCATGCAAGTGTATTTTTTAATAGATACATTCTTGAAAATGTTTAAGTTGACATTTAAGAAGTTATAACCACTAGTACAGAGATGTTATTTAAGACTTTGATTAGGTGTAAAAATAGTTTGTAAATAAAGAATTTAGTTTCTATAAAGTGAGTGTACCAAAAACTGAGTTTGCATGAAACCAGGACAACCAGAATTGTGACATGCCCCTCACTGTGCCCCTGAGCGGAGGCACGACCGCCCCGTGCCTGTGCGTCTCTCTGTTCACGTGTGCCACCTTTGCCACAGTCCCCACCTGCTGTCATCCGCCTGCTCTCCTGCTGGCAGATTTTGTCCTGCCAGAGACACAGTATGGCTTCATTTATTTGAGGTTTTAGTATGTGTCACCAAGGCTCAAGTGACTCTAGGCATCGTTCAGGCAACTGGAGGCAGAATCCATACCCTATGACCTGTATAAAACCTGAGACGGTCCTCAGCACATTTCAGTATGGGGTTGTTCTCCGGAAAATCACTCTGTCCATCTGGACAACCTGAGCGCCACAGATGCCACTCTGAGGTCTGGCGAGAGGAGAGGCTGTACGGGAGAGGGGTGCCGAAGTGCTCTGTCTGGTTACGGTGGATCCCTTCCGTCTTCATTAGCATACCCTTGTTTACATATAACCTGGTCTTTAAGCTTTATGGGAGTAATAATAGAGTATTTATTGCAAAGGGCAATAATATAAGGTTAAGCAGCCTGGGCCTTATCTGAGAGAGTGTCTGTGCCATGTGTTCCAAAGGGCAATGCAGGCCCTGCCCTTCAGATCCTTCCCTAGACCAGGAAGGGATACCCCAGTTACCAGCTCAGTCAGCAGATGTGGGTCCTCGGTACAAAGGTGGGTATGGCCAGGGAAGGTTATTGACACTGGAAACCATCCTTCCCTTTCTCACAATTATTCCTAGGCCTGTTTCTGCTGTCACGTATTTGATCAATTCATTTGTCCACCCTTCCCTGGGCATGCGGGGCACTAAGCACTGTGCGTCATGATGGAAGTGCCAAGCTGAACAGGACCCACTGCAAGAGGGCACAGTCTAGGGAGGGGGCACCGTGTGCACAGGCAGCAGCACAGCATCGCGTGAGAGGTGCGGTGGCAGGAGTGTGCACAGAGCATCAAAGACACAGCGCAGGGGTCGCTGTGACAAGTTAATGGTTTATTTGTAATAACGTTCATCACTATGAGCTAAAAGCTAAGACATTCTGCAAAATCACTCTTATTGGACCTTGTCATTTCTTTGCTAGTGACACATGTGGATAAATTGGCAGTGCAGTGTTTCTTGGAGGCATTGACTTTGCTAAAGTAGTGCCCACCCCGAAAAAAAAATGAGAACGAAAAATATAAAGCATACACTTTAACCTAACCAAACAGGGAGTCAAGGAGTAATTTTATAATATTTCTATTTTAAAATATAAAGACATCATCTTAAGACATGTCTTTAGATAATGATGAATAAATCGTTAGTAAATTTGTAAATGTGTCATAAATTCAAAATGTCAAACAACACACTAGATTTGCAGGTGGGAGACATTTCTCATCCACCAAAATGGTGTGTGTGGAAACAGAGATGGATTAAGAAATACAGTCAAAATCTCACCAATAGCAATTGAAATGGAAATTACATGGGTAGAAAATTACTTTCGATTAAAGGAAATTTTTACAATACAGATTTTTCAAGTGCCATTTAACTGTTATTATTTATATGCTACTTACCTGGCATTCATCCTATGCCAGCCTGCATTATTGGGGGTTGGCGGGGAGGGTGCTCTCTCCTGATCTTACATGCAAACTCCTTGAGGGCAAGGATTTATTGAATCCATAGGGTCTGTGTGTTCAATGAGTGCTGCTATTTTTATTACTGATGATTCTAGGCCCCTCTGAACCCATATCAGTGGTTAAAATCCTGCCAACTCAGATCTCGCCAGCCCCCTTTCAACTTCAATTCCTGGTTCTCTCCGGGGGCACTGGCAGCAGCATTATGGTGCCTTTGCTTCCTAAGTGCCTAAGTACTGGGATGGGGGCAGGAGGGTTTCATGTTCTGTTTTTACTCTGAACAGCCCAAGAGTAACATTTGCCAGGCTTCCGAGGAGGAATAGAGTGGAATACGGCTATTACCGTATGTGTATGTGATGGAAAGCATGACTCCCAGGAATGTGGAATGAACATAATGGAGTAATAAGGATGAATAGTTTGATTAAATCTGGTAAAGGAATATCTAGTCATAGAATCTGGAAAAAAACTTGATAATATAAATGAAGATAGGGTCATAGCAGGGTCTCCAGTGCACCCAAGCGTGTGTATCAGGACAGTATGAAAAGTTCCAGAAGACACACACACACACACACACACACACACACACACCTAGCTGGGATTCACAGAGGGATTGCTTTGAATCTGCAGCTATTTGGAGGGAGTATTGATATATTAACAATATTACATTTTCCAATCTATAATATGAGATGTTTTTTAAGTTATTTAGGTCTTTGAATTTCTTTTAACATGTTTATAATTCTCAAAGCATACATTTTTAAAACTTCTTTTGTTAAATTTATTCCCGAATATTCTCTTCTTTGTGATAATATAGACAAATTTTTAAAATTTTTGGTTTTGAATTGATAACTGCAAGTGCATAGAAACACAACTGACTTTTTGTATATTGATCTTGTACTCCGAAAAGTTGTTGAATTTATCTATCAATTCTAAAAGTATTTTAGCATTTTCTGTAAACAAAATTATATAATCTGTGAATAGATACAGTACTTATACATTGTATAAGTAGGTATACAGTTGTGAGTATGCAAAACAGTTTATTCTTTTATTATTGTATTATTTGTTATCATTAACTTACTTTTCCCCACTCCTGTATTTATATAGTTTATCGTGTTTTGAAGTATACCATTTCCATTGAATTTCTTAAATATTTAAGATTATAATGATGATTGACTTCTTTCTGATTTAATTTTATTGTGGTCATATAACATATTCTGTATTACTTTAATTTACTGAGGTGTGCTTTATGGATTCTTTTATCATGCATCTTAAGGAATGTTCCATATACAGTAAAAAAGAATGTGCTTTTTGCTATTGTTTGGTGGAGTATTTTTTAACCATTTGTTTTTCAAGTTGGTTGATAATGTTTAAGTTTTCTATATTCTGTTAATTGTCTATGAAGTATTGAGATAGTTAGGGCTGTTTACCTCTCTGATTACAATCGTGAGTTTTTCTATCTTTTCCACTTTATCAGTGTTGCTTAATGTTAGCTTTGTTGTTTATCACATTCAAAAGATTCAAGATCATTATGTCCACCATTTAATTCACTTTTTTATTATTAAAAAAAAAGCCCTCTTTTTTCCTGATGGTATTCTTGCTCTGCGATTTATTTTTTCTGATATTAATGTAGCCACTTTAACTTCCTTTTGATATGTGTTAGCATAGTATTTGTATTTTAACATCCATTTACTTTTAATCTGATTATGTTTTTACATTTTACATAAGAAACAGTAGTGTGTTACTTTTTCATACCACCTGACAATGTCTGTCTTTTAAATGAGATGTTTATAGCATTTAATGTAGTTATTGATAGAGCTGGGTTTAAATTCACCACATTATCATTTGTTTTCTATTTTTCTGATCTGACTTTTGCTCCCTTTTTCTTTCTTTCCTGGAAAATTCTATCAACTCTACCTTCAAAATACACCTATTGCATGAACATATATTAACATTGCCAGTGTCACCACCTTAGATAAAACAAGTACCATCTTTCACCTGTAACCTTTATAAGCCTACTTATGTGTATCTCTGATTCTGATCTTGCACATCAAACTTTTGCCCTGTGCATAATATAATAAATCTTATTATATTACTTAGTCATCCCAATCATCACATGGCCTTCAATCACAACTAAATTAGAAGTCTAGATTTAGCAAGGCAATACATGCTCTTGCCCTTGGCTATTTCTATGACCTCATTTTTCTATAAATATTTGTATCTATTCAGCTTTTATCCTTTTTTATCTAATTCTATCTAAATATCAATGGTTTAATATTTATTAAATGGTATTTATTACCATTATTTTATCTGCTTTCCCCCAGATGTTTTTCTTGTTCGATCATTTATTTTGTTTATATATTTGTTCATATCCCATTCTTCCAGGAAGTTTTCCCTCATCCAAACCTCCTTCCTCCAATATATACTACATTCCTCATCCTTATTTTAGTTTAAAAAAACAGTATTTATCTTAAACTGATTTCACATTAGGTACTTATTGTCTGTCTCCTCTACCAGAAAGTTAGCTTCTCCGGAGCATGAACTTTATGTGTGTTATCTATTGTGGTATCTCTTGGGACTCGAAAAGTGCCTGGCACATGACTGGCACTCAAAAAAGTATTTATTAAATAAATGCATGAACAGCCCAGCTGGTCTGGCTCAGTAGATTGAGCCTTGTCCCATGGACTGACAGGTTCCATTTCGATTCCCGGTCAGGACTCATGACAGGGTTTTGGGCTGCAGGAGGCAGCCGATCGATGTTTCTCTCTCTCTCTCTCTCTAAAACATATTTTTAAGAAAATGAATGAATGAACGAATAAATAAATAACTTTAGGTTTTCTTCATATAACTGATAAGATGGCTGCCTTTGCGTTTGTAGTAAAAAAGTTCTAGATCAGCAGCCTTAATGTAAAAGTAATGTTTGTTTCTTAACATCTTCAGGGCTCTACTTGGCCATTTTGGCATCAGGTGTCCACTCTCTGCCCTCCTTACTTTGAGCTCTGATTGGCATGTCCTGCATTAGTCCCCCATCTCCTCACCGAAAGGACTGAGCACACACAGAGTGGGTGAGGGGAGAAAATTCTACTGCAGGAATATTACCATCCTCCACCCGCCAGTCACACGTAAAAATTCTGCTACCTTTAAAAGTTCTATTTCTCCAGTAATTCTTATTCTCATATTTTATTGAGTAGAGATTTATATCAAGGGTGTTTTGCCCCAAACTCAATGATTATATACTATATTTTCTCACTCTCAAGCGAAAAATTTTTCTGTCAGCATATTTTTCTCAGATTTTAAGGTAAAAGATAGTTTGCTATAAATTTTAATCAAACATTCAGTGATCCAGCAACCTGGTGTCTGAGTAGTCTCAGCAAGTGAGCCTTATATCAGCATAGCTGCTTATTTTACTTCGGAAAGTCTCTGTGTGAAATACAAGATTTCAGTATCTAATTTTCTGTTTACTCTGGTTGCTCATCACCACTCCCTGGGAAGCCTGGAGATGTTATAGAGACGTTCTACAACCACTTAAATTTCTGTGTGATAATCTTCTAATTGAGCTTCCAAGAGTGGCTGATTCAATAGTCAGTTGACACACAGAGAAAAAAAAATTTCCAATGCAAGTGAAATGTTCCACATCTGTGGGACCCCATGTTTCTTCCAAATGAGAAAGTCACAGCATAGTATTGAAGACGTGGACTTGGGAGCCAGATGACCTGGGTTCATATTCCAGATTAGCATTTATTACTTCTGTGATTGTGGTCAAGTTACTTAAACTCTCTGTGTCATAATTTCTTCATAAAAGAAATAAAGAAAAGTTCCAGAAGCATCCAGGTGTGAATCTGAAAGTTAATAGTTTTCATTTGCAATAGGACGCGGTGTCAACATGGAAAGGAAATGATCACAGTGCACAGAGGTCTACGGGGAGGCCACCTGCCAACCTGAGCTCCATCTCTTACCCCCACACTTGAAATGGAAGCGCCTGGAAGATCAGGGCTTCTGATGCCACTTACGTCACTCAGTACGGGACAGGTAATGAGGCTCCAAGGTCAGTTTTGTAGGGAGAAGGTAAACACAGCCGAGAATGGCTAATTAAGTAGAAAGTGGGAGGTTGGAAGACTGAACACTTTATTGGACAAAAGGTCAACATTCATTCGTAAGAAGAAAGAGGTGGCGTTTGGGGGTGGAGAAGGGATGGAGGAGACATTCCAAAGTGTGCTGCAAGTCAGCTTAGGAATGCGTCTCAATTAGCCAAGAAAAGAAGTGAGCTGGGAGCTCTGTCTTTTGTTGTTTTGGTTAATCCTCACCCAAGGATATTTTCTTTTATTGATTTTTAGAGGTGTGAGAGGAGGGGAGAGAAAGAAATATCGATGTGAGAGAGACAGCGATTGGTTGCCTCTCGCACGTGCCCGACTGGGACCCAGGATTGAACCTGTTACCCAGGTATGTGCCCTTGACCAGGAATCAAACCCTAAACCCTTTGGTGCAAGGGCTGATGCTCTAACCACTGAGCCCGCCGGCCAGGGTGTGGGAGCTCTGCCTTCTGATGCACAAGGGCGGGGTGGAGAGGAGAGGGAGGGGACCAAGTGAGGAAAGGGCTCAGACAGGAACACGAACTAGTCTATAGGGATGAAGGGCTTTGCACTGAGCCCTGAAATACCCAACGAGCGTATAACAATTTTTAAAATTGAACTTCTGCCCAACAGCAATAGTAAATCATCTCAGTTTGGTGCAAAAGGTCTGTGGTCAGGACATCTTTCCTCCAGGAAGAGTGCATCTTAAGGGGTACTTCTCCTGATTCCACACCTCTGCTCTGTCAAGTTTGCCCACTTTAGGCAACAAGGACTTTTTCTGATGACTTCCCAGCTCAAGTGATGATTACTGGTAGCTAACTGTGCTGGGTGTTCTCCATCTACCTCCTCACCCATGCACATGAGTTCTCCCCTTTTTGTGTGCTTCGCTCTGTGCCTTGAGAGGCTAACCCTGAGAGCAGAGGCTGGGAGGAGAGAGGCCAGGGTTCTTCTTCCCTACTTCTTTGCCTGATTTATGGTAGTTCCGTCTCTCCACAGACTCAGCGTCCACAGGTTCCCATAACACTACTTCTTCCCCTTCCAGCCTAGGCTGGTACCAGCTTCCCACTGTTGCTGCAACACCCCTGGCTTATTCCCTTAGCTCTGACCACACCTCTTTCTCTTTACCTGGACCATCTGAAGTAAATTTTGTCTCTTTTTAAAACGAATAACAATGATATTGTGCCAGGCTCTATTCCCAGTCTTCTGTGTGCATTAACCTGTTTAATCCTCCCAACATTTTATTGATGAGGCTGAGACACAGAAAGGTTCAGACACTTGCCTAAGGTAACACAGTATATGGCAGAGTCAAGGTTTGAACCTAGGCAGTTGAGTTCTAAACTCTGAGCACTTAACCACTGATCATCCATCCTACCTCTCTCCTAGCTCACATCACTTCCTGGAGCACAGGTAAGAATGAGAAAGTGGACACAATGATGCAAAGAGTTCTAATACTTGTTCATACACTGAAGCTTATTAGTCCATACACCACAGTTCATTCACAGGAAAATCTCTCAGATCATAATGAACTTTTATTCATGTTTCATTCTAACAAAATAGGCTATCAGATTTCCTACCCCAGTGGTTCTCTCTCTCTCTCTCTCCATCTTTTTTTAAAATTTATTTTTGTTACAGATGTTTCTCCTTTTTCCCCCATTGACACCATCCTGCCGATCCCCCGCCCCCGCACATCCCCCCACTTTGTTGTCTATGTCCATTGTTTATGCATACATGCATATAAATTTTTTGGTTTATCTTTTCCCTCTTCCCCGCCCTTCTCTTCTGAGGTTTGTCAGTCTGTACCCTACTTCTATGGCTCTGGGTCTATTTTCTTCATCATATTATTTTGTTCATTATATTCCACAAATAAGTGAGATCATGTGGCATTTTTTTTCTCTGATTGGCTTATATTGCTTAGCATAATACTCTCCAGGTCCCTCTATGTTGTCTCAAAGGATAAGAGATCTCTCCTTTTTTACAGCTGCATAGTATTCCATTGTTTACATGTACTAAGGCTTTTTTATCCACTCATCTATTGATGGACACTTGAGCTGTTTCCAGATCTTAGCAATTGTAAATAGTGCTGCTATGAACATAGGGGTACATATATTCTTTCTGACAGGTGTTTCAGGCTTCTTGGGATATATTCCTAGAAGTGGGATCACTGGGTCAAATGATAATTCAATTTTTAATTGTTTGAGGAAACACCATATTGTTTTCCATAGTGGCTGAACCAGTCTGCATTCTCACCAACAGTGTACTAGAGTCCCCTTTTCTCCACATCCTCGCCAGCACTTGTTTGATTTGTTGATGGCGACTATTCTGGCAGGTGTGAGGTGATACCTCACAATTATTTTAATTTGCATCTCTCTGATGGTTAGTGACATTGAGCATTTTTTCATATGTCTCTTGGCCATTTGTATGTCCCGTATGGAGAAGTGTCTATTTAGATCCTCTGCCCATATTTTAACTGGGTTCTTTATCTTCCTTTTGTTGAGTTGTATGAGCACTCTATATATTTTGGAGATTAACCCCTTATCTGATGTATCATTGGCAATTATGCTCTCCCATACAGTGGGTTTTCTTTCCCACTTTTGATGCTTGTTTATTTATTTATTTAATCCTCACCCGAGGACATTTTTCCAATTTTTTGTTCAGATAGAGTGGGAGGGAGGGAGGGAAGGAGGAAGGGGGGGGGAGAGAGAGACAGACAGACAGAGAGAGAGAGAGAGAGAGAGAAACATCAACGTGAAAGGGCACACATCGAGTGGCTGCCACCCGCACTACCCAACCAGGACTGGGGACAAACCGCAACCGAGGCACATGCCCTCAGCGGGAACCAAACCCTGGTCTCTCCAGACCGCAGACCGACGCTCTAACCACTGAGCAAAACCGGCCAGGGAGATGCTTGTTTATTTTGATGTGCAGAAGGTTTTTAGTTTGATGTAGTCCCATGCATTAATTTTTTCCTTTGTTTCCCTTGCCTTAGGCATTGTATCAATGAAAATTCTGCTGCGGCCCTGGCCAGTTTGGCTCAGCGGTTAGAGCATCGGCCTGCGGTCTAGAGAGACCCGGGTTCGGTTCCTACTAAGGACACGTACCTCGGTTGCAGTTTGTCCCCGGCCCTGGTTGGTCATGTGGGTGGCAGCCACTCGATGTGTACCTTTCCCATTGATGTTTCTCTCGCTCTCTCTTCCTTTCTCTCCCTTCTATCTGAGCAAAAAATGAAAAAATGTCCTCGAGTGAGGATAAAAAATAAAGAAAAGAAAAAGAAAATTCTGCTGCGCATGATGTCTGAAATTTTGTTGCCTACATTTTCTTCTAGAATTTTTATGGATTCACGGGTCACATTTAAGTCTTTTATCCATTTTGAGTTTCTTTTTGTTTATGGTGTAAGTTGATGGTCTAGTTTCATTTTTTTGCATGTAGCTGTCCAATTTTCCCAACACCATTTATTAAAGAGGTTATCTTTACTCCATTGTATGCTCTTGCCTCCTTTGTCAAATATTAATTGAGCATAGTGTCTTGGGTGCATTTCTGGGTTCTCTATTCTGTTCCACTGGTCTATATGCCTGTTCTTGTGCCACTACCAGGCTGTTTTGATTACAGTCGCTTTGTAGTATAACCTGTTATCTGGTATTGTGATCCCACCTACTTTGTCCTTTTTCAAGATTGCTGTGGCTATTCGGGGTCTTTTTTGGTTCCATATGACCAACACCATTTATTAAAAAGGCCGTCTTTACTCCACTGTATGCTCTTGCCACCTTTGTCAAATATTAATTGAGCATAATTTCTTAGGTCAATTTCTGGGTTCTCTGTTTTGTTCTATTGATCTATATGCCTGTTCTTGTACCAGTACCAGGCTGCTTTGATTACAGTGGCTTTGTAGTATAATCTGATATTTGGTATTGTGATCCCTCCTACTTTATTTTTCTCTTTCAAGATTGCTGTGGCTATTCAGGGTCCTTTTTGGTTCCATATAAACTTTTGGAGTATTTGTTCTAGTTCCATGAAATATTTTCTTGGCATTTTAATGGGGATTGCATTGAATCTATAGATTGCTTTTGGTAGTGTGGACATTTTAATGATGTTAATTCTTCCAATTTATGAACAAGGTATATGCTTCCACATTTTTATATCATCCTCTATTTCTTTTTTCAATGTCCTGTAGTTTACTAAGAACAGGTCCTTTACTTCTTTGGTTAAGTTTATTCCTAGGTATCTTAGTTTTAGTTGCTGCAATGATAAATGGGATTGTTTTCTGGTTTTTCTTTCTGTGAGTCATTATTGGTGTCTAAGAAAGCCATTGATTTCTTGATGTTAATTTTGTATCCTGCTACTTTGCCAAATTTGTTTATTATATCTAGTAGATGTTTGATGGAGTCTTTAGGATTTTCTATATACAATATCATGTCATCTACAAATAATGACAGTTTCAATTCTTTCTTTCCAATTTGGATCCCTTTTATTTTTTCATCATGTCTAATTGCTGTGGCTATGACTTCCAGAACCATGTTAAATAAGAGTGGTGAAAGTGGGCATCCCTGTCTTATTCCTGTTCTTAAGGGAAATATTTTTAGTTTTTGCCCATTGAGTATGACGTTGGCTGTAGGTTTTTCATATATGACCTTTATTGTTTCAAGATGTGGTCCCTCTATTTCCACATTGCTGAGTATTTTTATCAGAAATGGGTGCTGGATTTTGTTGAGTGTTTTTTCAGTGTCTATTGATATGATCATATGGTTTTTATCTTTCATTTTGTTTATGTGGTGTATCACATTTATTGATTTGCAAATATTGTACCAATCTTGCATCCCTGGGATGAATCCCACTTGGTCATGGTGAATAATTTTTTTAATGTATTGCTGGATCTATTTTGCTAATATTTTGTTAAGGATTTTGGCATCTATGTTCACCAGGGATATTGCCCTGTAGTTTTCTTTCTTTGTAGTGTCTTAATCTGGTTTTAGAATTAATATTATGCTGGCCTCATAAAATGAGTTTGGAAGTCTTCCTTCTTCTTGAATTTTTTGGAATCATTTGAGGAGAATAGTGTTAGTTCTTCTTTGAATGTTCGGTAAAACTACCCTGTGAAGCTGTCCAGACCTGGGTTTTGTTTGCTGGGAGTTTCTTGTTACATCTTCAATTTTCTTAGTTGTTATTGGTCTGTTCAAGTTTCCTTTCTCCTCCAGGTTTAGATTTGGGAGACTGTGTGAGTCTAGAAATTTGTCCATTTCACCTAGATTGTCCAATTTGTTAGCGTATAATTGTTCATAGTATTTTTTTTTTTTTTAATCCTCACCTTAGGATATTTTTCCATTTTTTGTACAGATAGAGTGGGAGGGAGAGAGAGGAAGGAGAGAGAGAGAGAGAAACATCAACGTGAAGGGACACATCGAGTGGCTGCCACCCGCACAACCAACCAGGGCCGGGGACAAACTGCAACCGAAGTACGTGCCCTTAGTGGGAACCGAACCCGGGTCTCTCCGGACCGCAGGCCGACGCTCTAACCGCTGAGCCAAACTGGCCAGGGCAGTATTTTTAAATAATCCTTTGTATTTCTGTAGTGTCAGTTGTTACTTCTCCTCTTTCATTTCTGATTTTGTTTATTTGGGTCCTCTCTTTTTGTTTCTTGGTGAGTCTGGCTAAGGGTCCATCAATCTTCTTTATCTTTTCATAAAACCAGCTCTTTGTTTCATTGATCTTTCGAATTGTTTTTTTAGTTTAGTTTAGTTTCTATGTCATTTATTTCTGCTCTGACCTTTATTATTTCTTTCCTTCTTCTGGCTCTGGGTTTCTCTTTTTGCTTACTTGATAGTTCTTTAAGTTGTAGGGTTAGAAACTCAATTAGAAATTTTTCTTGTATCTTGAGGCCTGTAGTGCTATGAACTTCCTTCTCAGGACTGCTTTTGCTGCGTCCTATAGATTTTGTGTTGTTGTGTGTTCATTTTTCATTGGTTTCCAGGAAGTTTTTAATTTCTTCCCTGATCTCCTTGGTAACCCATTCATTGTTTAATAACATGCTATTTAGCCTCCATGCGTTTGAATATTTTTGCTGTAATTGAGTTCTAGTTTCATGCCATTGTGATCTGAGAAGATGCTTGATATGATTTCAACCTTCTTGAACTTGTAGACACTTAGTTTGTGTCCTAGCATGTGGTCTATCTTTCAGAATGTCCCATGTGCACTTGAGAAGAATGTGAATTCTTCAGTTTTGGGGTGTAATTCTCTGTAGATATCTATTAAATCCATTTATCTAGTGCTTCATTTAGAGTCTCTGTTTCCTTGTTAATTTTGTCTAGAGGATCTATCCATTGATGTCAGTGGGTGTTGAAGTCCCATGCTATGATTGCATTGCTGTTGAGTTTGCCTTTGAAGTCCTCCAGAAGTTTTGAAATGTATTTTGGTGCTCCTATCTTGGGTGCATATATGTTTATGAAGGTTATTATCTTCTTGTTGGATAGATCCTTTCAATATTATGTAGTGGCCTTCTTTTTCTCTAGTTATGGACTTCATTTTGAAGTTTGTTTTATCAGATATAAGTATTTCTACCCCAGCTTTTTTTTCCTTTTCATTTGCTTGGAAAAATTTTTTACATCCCTTCACTTTCAACCTATGTGGGTCTTTTGTTGTGAGGTGGGTCTCTTGTAAACAACATATATATAAGTCATGCTTTCTTATCCATTCAGCTACTTTGTGTTTTTTTGACCAGTGTTTAATTCATTTACATTTAAGGTTATTATTTATATGTACTTAGTTATTGCCATTTCTGTTCTTTTTTCTTTGACTTTTTTTTTTTTTTTGTACGTACCCCTAGCAGGAACCAAACCCAGGACTTTCTAGTCCACAGGCTGATGCTCCAACCGCTGAACCATACTGGCCAGGGCCCATTTTTGTTCTTTATGGTTATGTTTCTTTTCCTATTTCTTCTGCTTATTATAGCAGTCCTTTTAACATTTCTTGGAGTGCTGATTTGGTGCTAATATATTCCCTCAGCCTGTTTTGTTTTGTTTTGTTTTTTTGGCTGGGAACCTCTTTATTTCACATTCTATTTTGAATGATAGCCTTGCTGGATAGAGTAGTCTTGGATTCAGATACTTGTTTTTCATTACCTTGAGTACTTCATGCTATTCCCTTCTGGCCTATAGTGTTTCTGTTGAGAAGTCAGCTGATAGCCTTATGGGGGTTCCTTTGTAGGTAACCTGTTGCTGATCTCTTGCTGCCTTTAGGATTTTCTCTTTGTCTTTAATTTTTGGCATTTTAATTACTATGTATCTTGGTGTGGGCCTGTTTGGGTTCTTCTTACTTGGGGCGCTCTGTGCTTCTTGAACTTGTATGCCTTTTTCCTTCACCAAGTTAGGGAAGTTTTCTGTCACCACTTCTTCAAATATATTCTCTAACCCTTGCTCATTTTCTTTTTCTAGCACTCCTGTGATGTGAATGTTGTTACATTTCATATTGTCCCACAGTTCTCTTAGGCTGTCTTTCTATTTTTTCAAATTGTTTTTTGTTTTTGTTTTTCTAATTGGCTGATTTTTTTTTCTACCCTGTATTCTAATTCACTGATCTGGTCCTCAGCTTCCTCCACTCTGCTGGTTATTCTTTCTAATGTGTTCTTTATTTTTGCTATGTCATTCTTCATTTCAAATTGGTTGGTTTTCAATGTTCCTATATCTTTACTCATGCTGTTGAGCTTCCTCATGATTATTACTCTGAACTCTCCCTCTGATAGCTTGTTTAATTCCATTTCATTTATCTTTTCTCCTGTAGAATTCTCTTGTGCTTTCATTTGGAATTTGTTTCTTTGTTTCACGATTTTGGCTGTCTCAGTGGGTTTTGGAGCCTGCCCAATTTCTCCTGTTGGTGTTGGTGTTCTGCTTGTTGTGGATCCTTCTACTGGGTTTGGATGAGTGCAGGAGGACTCATGTTAAACACCATGGTCAAGTCTTCCTTTCCCCGGTAGATTTTCAGGCCAAGGAAAATTCAGTTATCCTCTAGGTTTTGCTTGGAGGCTATTGGTCTCAGTTACTTGATGAGCCTTAATTTGTAGCCTTCAGGTGAATGAAAAATTTCTCAGGTGTAAGAGGATTTCCAGACAGTGGGGCACTTGTTTGCTGTCAGAGTCCATATGTTAATGAGCTTCAATTTGCATTTCTCTGGCCTGGACTGGTGGTGTTGAATTCCTGAGGGCAGGGTCATTGCTTCTCCCCCTAGGCTCTGGGAAAGGGGTCTTTGAGTAATATAGCTACTGTCCTATGAGGGAGTGATTCAGCACAAAACTATCAGTGTCCTCCCCTCCAGCTCTCTCCTGAGTCAGGAGCCCCGGACTCTGTCCACACAGTTTCAGTCCAGTCTGCCCTTCTTGTGCTGGAGCCCAAGGTGAGTGGCTGTAGCTGACTTGGTGCTTTTTAACCAGCCCCCCCCCTCCCCCCGCCCCACCACTGCTTTCTCATCAGGAACTGCTGACAGCTAGACCAGCCCTCAGCTGCTGTCTGTGTGCTCCCAGCTCACCCTCTTGTGCCTCCACAGTTCCTACCAGGCTGTCCCTGGTTATACAGGTTCTCTCCAGATGCTTTTCAGTTAGTTTTTCCCAATGATTTATCTTTATTTTAGTTGTAATTCCAGTTTGGTCCTGGGAGACGGCCTGTGTAGCTTCCAGTCACTCTGATGCCATTTTTCCTCTCTAACCCAGTGGTTCTCAACGTTGGCTGCACAACAGAATCACCTGGGGCATTTGAAACTGACCCTGTGCCCAGGCCATGCCCTAGAGTAATGAAATCAGAACACTGGAAATGGGATGTGCAAATGGATCATGCTTTAAACTACTAGGAGATTTTAGTATGCTGTAAAAAATTAGGAACCATTGTTCTAGCCCATAGTAGCTTTTCGTAGAAGGCAAGGATTATGGGTGAACAGGCCTGGTGATATAAGTAGAGGGTAACAGCTGACAGGTACACAAGGGGAGGATAAAGAGGAGCTATGGAGAGTTTGCACAAGAACAGCACCCTCCGCCCACCCTGCCTCTTGAAAAAAGGTCATGATCTGGGTTCACTTCATGCCTGGACTATCTGCTCTTGAGTCTGAAGACAGCTTATTATTTTCTTATTGTTACATTATAGTAATTGTCCTGGGTCACTTTTTAAAATTTATCATTTATATTTATTTATTTATTTATTTATTTATTTTTGGGGGGTTCAAATTAAGAGAGCTTTATTAGCTGCTCAGCAGCTGTCCCATCCTACACAGAGGAGAGAGCAGCCTATCATTTATATTTAAAAGGTATTAATATATGAAAAGCTTGGCGTACTAAGAAAGTTACAATATACAAATATGCTCCATAGCGATGTAGACAGATTGCCTTTTCTGCACTATATGTGACTGAGTTTGTTTTAACTACTTGCATTTCCATGCTCAGTTATTCAAACTGATTATTCCCTAGAAATACCTGGTTGATTAAGCATGAGTCACATGATTGTGCCACTTCATGATTATGCTCATGAAGAAAATGGTGAAAACTTGTTCACATTGACCTGGGCACATCGAAGTCCCCCTCTCCTTGGGAGAGAGCTGCACCTATTAAAGAATACTGTATGAATTACTCCTTAATTAAAATGGGAGCACCTTCCTTCTTTTTTATTTGTTTGAAACCCATATAGTAACCAGTATGATAGCCACTCATGTAACAAGAGATGAACATACTCTCCGAAGTGGCAGGATCATCAGGAGAATATGGACATATGGGAGGTGGTGGGGAGATTGTTGGTGCGGATGAAAACGGAGGCAGCCAGCATAAGAAGGGCAGCGGTGGCAGTGGTGGTGTGGGTGGGCCATCGAAGTTTAGACCTGGCTTTCCTGGTCCCAGTCCTGATCCTGGCCTCGGGTTGGGGGTGAGGAAGAAGAAAAGAGTTCCATGGAGCAGCTTTTGACTTGATGTTATTTGGTTTATTTCCAGGATTTAGGAGGAATTCTCACTTTCATCTGTTGAAATTTGCCTTTCATTTTCATTCTCCTAAGCATCCTGTTCTATATTATTCGCCATTTCAGACCTCGGGGAAAGATATTTTCGAAAAAAGTCAGATTTTTTCATGCTCCTGCTCAAAACTGTCCAGAGGTTTCCCATGTCACTTAGAATATATGCAGAAGTCACTATTCTGGCCTCTCATGCCCTAAATGATTTAGCCCTTAGACCAACTGTCTTGCAATGATATGGGCCTTTTTTACTTTTCCCAAACACTTCAGACACACTTTTGCCTTTTGACCTTCAAACGGACCACTCCCTCTGTCTGGGATGTTCTACTGCGAGCTAGCCGTATGTCATGTCGCTTTCCTCAGGTCTCTCTTGAACTGTCACCGCCTCAGAAGGCATTTCCTTTAACACTCTGTCTGAACTAGCATTTCTTTTCATTCTCCATCTATAGCTGCTTATTTTTCTTGTTATTCACCACTACTCGATGACCTATTACACATATCTTTATTGGCTTATTATCTATATCTCTGAATTGACTATAAGCTCTGTGGAAGGAGGAATATTGTTTTGTTCAATGATGTTATCTTCTGCACTTAAAATAACACTGGGCCATGGTAAGTGGTAGGAAAGATTTGCTGACTGAATGAATGGCTCAAATGCCAACATCTGCTCATTATACAGCAGGGAGCTGAAGTGGAATCTGAGGTTAAAGAGGAAGAATAAAGGCTGCTGGGATTAGAATCCAAACCTGTACTTCCCGGTCCAGGGCTCTTACTATTACTCCATACTGTCACCTAGCATAAGTTAATGATTATTTTACCTTCAAAGATAATTTGTGTTTTTACAAGGAACAAAGTCATCAAGCACAGAAATGGATCTCCAATTAGACAATCTGTGTCAGCAAGCCAGGAGGAAGATTGGGTGTACGTGTGTGTCCATGTGCCCGCGTGCGTGCGCGCGCGCATGTGCACAGAGGTAGAGGGTAGTGGTGGTGGCAATGACAGATGCACAGAGCCTTTCTGGATTTGGGAATCATATCATACCATAAAGATAGTCAAGTATTACAAAAGGTGACCTGGACCCTTCTTTACCCCACAGCATAGGCCAAGGGTAGAGTAGATACATCTCCATGAGGGAATCAGCTTTCTAAGATTTTCAGGAGCAATGAGAGAAAAAGATTCAGACAATCTCTTCCAGACTTTTAGACCCCAAGATGGGCAGAGAGAAATTAAGGAAGCCAACAGTAAAGCTAATTGTGGGAAAGTTGCCCATTGTGGTGAGAGTCTGCATAGATGTGCCTGATGCAGTCTCAAAGTACAACCTCCAAGGAGCAGAATGGGGAGCCTCTGACCTGTGTCTCCTTCCAGCAAATTCAGTTCAGCCTGGGGTATTCAATCTGATGAGAAGCATACATGAAGGTTTTAGCCAAGTGGCTTAATTTGCTATACAAACGACTAATAAAATCTACCCTTTTTGGGGGGTGCTTACTATATTACAGATGCTGTGTTAAGTGCTATTAATAGCAAAATCAACAACCATTGCTAACATTTATTAGTTGCTTATTACATGACAAGTATAGTTTTAATGACTCCATTTTGCTCTCATGAGGACCCTTACAAGGGAGGTGCTAGTATTTTCTGCATTTTGCTGATCAGAAAACTGAGTTCTAGAGGTGTTGTGAATTTCACAAGATTGCTTGGCTATAGGTGGTAGTGCTGGTTTGAACACAGGCAATCTGACTCACAGCCTGTGCTATATTAAACTACATATGTGTGCTTTCTCACTCAATGCACACAAGTTAAGGAAATAGATACAAAATAAGAACTCAGTTGGAGGACTAATGCCACCTGACTTCAAGACATTATAAAGCTACACTAATTAAGAGAGTGTGGCATTGGCTTAAAGATAGACACACAGATCAATGGAACAGAAACAGGTCTCCATGCATATATAGACAACGGGTACAAAGAAAATCTAGTGGCGAAACATGGTCTTTTCAACAAATGGTGTTAGTACAAGTAGATATCCATATCTAAAATAATGAACTTCAATCCATGCCTTCCATCATGTAACTATTAACTCAAAATGGGTCAGAGATAAACATAAAACTTAAAACTATAAAATTTCTGGAAGAAAAGAGAAAATGTTTTGAACTTGGGCAAAGATTTCTTAGATACCACACCAAAAGCATAATCCATAAAAACAACAACAACAAATTAATAAATAGGACTTCATCAAAGTTAAAAATGTCTGCCCTTCCAAAGACACTGTTAATAGATAAAAAGAGAAGCCAGAGACTTGAAGAAATGTTTACAACACATCTGTGTATCTGCCAAAATAAATGCATCCAGAATAGATTTTTGAAAGTCTCAAAATTCAATAATAAGAAAACAAAACCCAATTTACAAAATGGGTAAACTATATGAAGAGACATTAGAAAAGGTACACAAATGACAAGCACATTGAAAGATGCTCAACATCCTTAGTCGTTAGGGAAACGCAAAGTAAAACCACAATATAATACCACTACACACCTATTAGAACACAGGCAATCTGACCCGCAACCTGTGCCATACTAAACTACATACGTGTGCTTTCTCACTCAATGCACACAAGTCAAGGAAATAGATACAAAAGAAGAACCCAGTTGGAGGACTAATGCCACCTGACTTTAAGACATTATAAAGCTACACTAATTAAGATAGTGTGTCTATGAGAATGTCTAAAATCAAAAGAAAAATCTGATCATACCAAGTGTTGGCAATGATGTGGAGGGACTGGAACTCTCATATGTTGCTAATGGGAATATAAAATGGTACAACCACTTTGGAACATAGTTTATCAGTTTCTTAGAAAGTTAGGCCTACACTCACCATACGACCTAGTCATCCATTCTTAGGCATTTACCCAAGAGAAAAGAAAGCACATGTCCATGGGAAAACTTCTACACAAATGTGCATAGAGCTTTATGCCTGGTTATCCCAAACTGAGAATAACCCAAGTATATATCAACAGGTGAATGGATAAATACACTGTGGTCCATCTATATAATGAATTCTACTCAGCAACAATGAAAATACATGAACTATTAATATGTACCAAAACATAGATAAAAACCAAAATAATTATGCTTAGTAAAAGAAGCCAGAAAACAAAAATAAGTATGTACTGTGTGATTCATTTAAATAAATTTCCAGGAATTGCAAACTAATATATAATGGCAGAAAGCAGATCAATGGTTGCCTGGGGATGGGATGGGAGTAGGAAGGGGCAGAATAGGATTGTAAAGGGTACAAGGAGACTTTGAGGGCGATGGTTATGTTCATTATTTTGATTGTGATGATGATTTTACAGGAGTATATGTATGTCAACATTATTAAAACATACACTTTAAATGTGTGTAGTTTATGTCAATTATACTTCAATAAAGCTATTTAAAAACCCAAGTAGTTAAGGTCTGCAGACAAAATAGCATGAGGGTACATGATTATACAAATCCTTCTTACTAGACACACAAGAGAATCTAATGTCTCAAGTGCACAAGATTCCAGACAGAGCTATGGGGTGGAGAGTGGAGAAGGGACAGGGGTAAGATGCTAACCTATCACCCAGCAGGTGAGAGGTGCCACTTCACCTTTCAGCTCTGGAAGCTGAATTTTGTAATGAGCTGTCACTGTATTTATCACCTAACAATTACTGCAACTAGATAAAGTGTGAAAAAACCTGGAAAACATTAGCCTGTCAACTACATTGGTATCTTTGATAAAGTTGTCTATGGCGGGGTCCCAGAAACAATTGTAAATCAGCACATGGCCTGTTAAAATGGTTTAGGTTCTTTCCATCCCTTCATTCTGCAGACTACTTCTGGCTTACAATATGGCAATTGTTTTGTCAGATCACTACAGGCAGTCATATTATTAGAACATCTTGATCTTGACTTTATATAAGGTTGAGTCGAAATGACACGCAGCTGGTTCAGCCCCAGTTCAAGAAGAGCACAGAGTGAAGCCCGAGCTGTTGCCGGGCTGCCTGCCCAGGTGTACCCCATAAGTTGGTGTTTAACTTGAAGAATATACCATGGTATAAGGTCTGTTCATTTCAAAGAAGTGATTTTGTTGGCTTAAGGTGGAGCATCTCACAGCATCAATATAATTATAGTAATTTAAAATAATAATTCAACTGGCAAGTAGACCAGAAAGCTTTGAGGTAGCTCTGTCAATAGGCTCTCTATATGAAGAGCCAAATTATCACAAGGTTGCTTGGTGTCTACGGAAACAGTACAAGGCTTTTACTTGATCTTAGAATATTATTGTCAATGGCTTGAGGCACTCTTATCCACAAAAGGGATAGTCTTGCCAAGGGAACCATAATGCTTTGGTGAACACTGCCAAGATTGTCTTCCCTAAATCTTCCAGGTTGATAAGCTCTGCCATCCAGAGGGCCTCTATGACCCTCTGATTCTTTTTACTGCTTTCTTGACCAACTAAGTCCTTCTGTTCACATAGCCTTTTTCAATCAGGTGTGACGCAGCCACTTAGTTTCCTGCTCACTAACTTATAACCACATGTACATCTTCCTCATTACTGTACTCCCAGATCAATGGGACTGTAGTTTAGATGCTTCCACAGACTTCTATTTTATACACAGATGGGTGATTTATTGGCTTACTTCCACAATTGGCTAATTATATCCCTTCTGTCTTACTAGTTTGCATGTATTTTATGCTTAATTTTACTAGTTTAATTCTGAAAGCTACCTTTTTTTTCCCCCCAGGATTTTGGAGATTCCTACCTGGCCTGGCTCTATCCCTCCTGGTCCCCATTCTGACCTTTGATTTGAGGCCAAACTTTGCCATAAGCTAACCTGTGATTCAGGAAAACCATTAATTTCACTGGCTGCAAGATCACTGTTAATAAGATGGACACAATATGCCCCCAACTTATAAGTAGAACATTTCTTTTAAAGAGAGGAACAGTGAGCATAGAAAGAAGAGAATGAGAGAGAAAGATTTGAAAATGGAGGCACATATTAAATTCTTTACTATGTTACTATCTGATCTGTAAATCTATGCGATGTGATTGTATCATGGGAGAAGGCAGCTAAATAAAGTAATGTAACCGGACACTGCTGTAAATCTAGTTGCTGTCAGCATTGTTATTTGATTTCATGTGATCAGAAATGTTTAGATTAAATCAGCATCTTAATTTTCAGCCAGGTGGCAGATGCAATTCTTATTTCTTTTCCTCTGTAGCTGTTATGGTGGGGGAAGGGAGACCTCAGAATGTTAAATAGTTTGTCTAAGATCCTTGAAACTGAGAACCACTATGCAGCTTTTAACTACTCAATATCAGATCTCCAGTTTCAAATTTTAAAGTCCAGGCAAAAAAAAAAAATCCAGATCTGTAACCTTTGCAATGGTAAAGTCAGACCAAAGAACAAAAAATAGGTACGTAAGTAGGTGTTCACTAGACATTGATGTGGACAGTTAGGGGTGAGGCGGGGCTGACCCCCGTTTCCACAAGGGAGTGTCTTCCAAGTGCGAGGCCAGCTCTTCAGACAGCTGTCAGAACCACCAAGGACACCATCCTTGCCACACCCATTTCTTCCTTCTTTATCAGGCATTGTTTTTAAGTCTCTGTTTCTTCTATTTGATCTCAGCTATGGAGAGGACAGACAACCTTTCGGGAGGTGTTTTCTATGAGCCAATGCAATGGCTGCGAACCAGGCTGACATTCAGACTGCTCTCCCCATAAGACCCAGTCTCCCCCCGCTCAGCTGTCTTGACAGGATCAAGCACAAAATGCAGCCTTAGAGGTGACTTTTGGCCTCTGAAGAAAGCATTACAGGGTATTCTGTTTCTATTTTTCTTGACTTTCTGCAAAGTAATTTTATATCCCTTGGGAGCCGAGAAGTGTTGCCCGTGATTAGGGTTTGCTACTGGAGCTTGTTCCTTGAAACATTCGTCGGTCCGGCTCTCAGCCTGAGGACGGCTCCGGAACTGTGGGTTTCGGAGCAGGGTGGTCACAGTCCTCCTCACCCTGGAATCCTGATTAGAAAGTTCTAGAAACAATACTCCAACTGTATCTTGCCATTTCTGGCATTAATAGCAGTGGACAAGAGGACTCTTGGCTGGCAGCGAGCTGAACTGGCACTGACTGGCTGTGCGTAACTTAGTTCTCCGGGTCTTGGTTGCTTCAATGAAAACAAAACAGAACTTGAAGGGACTGAAAGCAAGGGGCACCGAAGGACTCTCTGAGGCGAACTCTATAGCATCTTTGTACTTCTCTGCATTTCTCAGCCTTACCCCACTTTTCTGGCCTGCTCCCTACAACGTCCCATACCCACTCTCTCCCTATCTGCGTGGCTGGAAACGAAGTACCCAGAGACGGCGGGGCCACGTGATGGAGAAAACCAAATCCCCGAGGATGGCTGCTCACTGACTGTCACAGGAGTGGGGACGGAGCTGTGCTGTGCCGAGCCTCGAGGTGACAAGGTGTACCCGTCACCAAAGCTTACTGCAGCCCTACCCGAACTCATGTGTTCTTCCAGCTCCAAAATTCTGTCTGAGGAACGGCGGCCTACAGGGCAGAGGTAGAAAGAGATCCGAGCACAAGAAGGAAGCACTAGATGTAAACCCACTGTTTCACTGACCCTTACTCAAAGATGCTTCTCTGAATGAGCCCGTGTCAAGACCAAGGGGCCTGTGGATGGCGCTGAAGGAATGGTTCCTTTAAGTGTAACAGTGACTCTGTGTGTTATGAGGCTCTGGTTGAATGTGGAGAAATATTTTGAAAAAAAAAAAAATAGAATTAAGACAAATTGTGGAAAAATGATGACAGAGAACTCAGATTCCTGCACTGTGATGTTTACATGGAGATGGAGAATGCAGAGACCCCCGTGGCTTCCCAGTGATTGTAATATTTTTGCTGTGCCTCTTCAATAATTTTCTTTTTCTTTTTTAATCCTCACCTGAGGATATTTTTGCATTTATTTTCAGACAGAGTGGGAGGGAGAGAGAGAGAAGCATTGATGTGAAAGGGATACATCGAGTGGCTGCCTCCCGCACAACCCCAACCAGGGCCAGGGACGAATCACAACTGAGGTCCGTGCCCTTGGCCAGAATCGAACCCGCGACTCATTGGTCCACGGGCGACACTCTAACCGCCAAGCCAAACCGGTCAGGGCTCTTCAATAATTTTTTTTTTTTTTTTTTTGTCATAGGGAAAGTGATTAGGTCTGGGTGGGACTGGTTTGGGGAAAGCAGACTGTTTCTTTCATGTTCTTGGTTTAAGCCTTTTTCCAAATGGATTCCCACAGATAACATTTTCATCTTGACATATTTTTACTGAGTGAAAGTACCATTTTCAAGAAATCCCCAAAGCTTCATATTTTAGAATAAATGAGGCCTCTCTGTGGGAGAAGAAAGCCACAGAAGACACTGGGAAACCACATGGCCCGTGTTAAATCAGGAAAAGGTCTGGTAGCGGGTGAAAGCCCGTCTGTGCTCAGGGGTCACTTTCCGTGTTCCTGCTCCTGTTTACTTTCTGGACCTTGGTCAGTGTCTTTTTGACAGTATAATTTCTACAGTGCAGCTGGGCTTTGTGACCCATAATCAAACGCAGAAAGCCTTCAGCAAGTCTATCCAGGGAGCTCAATTTTACTTGATTTAAATGAGAAAGTTAAATCTCCATCCAGACGGGCCTCTTTGCAGGCCCAGTGAGTCTCACACCTGCCGGACACCTCACCTTTGAGTGTGCTTTCTGTTTTCCAGACAAGCTCAGGGGATCCACCCCCCTAATAAAATTCCAGTCTGCCCTAAATTGCCTTATAGTTATAATTTATACCTCAATGAAACTACATCTTTAAAAAAAGGAGAATTGGTTTGATTCTTTACCGGACATCATTTATGCAAGGGGGAGATATCTTTGTGATGTGATGGGCACATCCACACAACAGAACAAATGACAATGTGTGGGGAGTGGAAGTGACCCCTGGCATGTTCTAAGCACTGGACTCCCTTTTTTTTTAATCCTCACCTGAGGATGTGTTTATTGATTTTAGAGAGAGGGAACGGAGAAAGAGAGAAACTGCCATGTGAGAGAGAAACATGGCTCTGTTGCCCCCCGTACGTACCATGACCTGGGATCGAACCCAAAACCTTTTGGTACAGGGGATGACATTCTAACCAATGGAGCCACATGGCCAGGCCTGGGCTCCGATTCTCACTGAGATCACATCCACAGCTTTGAGCTGCGGCCTCACAATTTTCTGGGGATCAGAAACCCCCATGGAGCTTGCTAAAGTGGTGTGTTCTTGGTTTTTACCCTAGATTCTTTGCATTAGATTCACTTGTGAGGGGGGTCCAGGAATCTGTATTTGAACAATCTTTTTTTTTTTTTTTTTTTTTGTATGTGCCCCTAGCGGGAACCGAACCCGGGACTCTCTGGTCCGTAGGCCGGTGCTCCAACCGCTGAGCCAAACTGGCCAGGGCTGTATTTGAACAATCTTTACAGTGAATTCGATCACACTAGAATTTGAGAAATGTTCTTCAAGTCAGGAGATCAAACCTCTATTTCTGGGTTGTAATCGATTATCATCAATTCAGTATTTGCTAAAAGAAAGGGAAGGGAACTGACCTTTTTCACACGCCTTTCTTGGGGTGTCAAGCATTGTACCAGGCACCCTAAGTAGTATTTTTCAATTTTAAATCTTGCTATAGTCCAACAAAGCTGCTATTATTATCCTAATTTTTTAGAGGAGAAATTGTAGGTTTAGAGAGGGTACAAAATATCAATAAACAGTGGGGCAGATATTTGAACCTGGATCTCTTTTGGCTCCAAAGAGCATATTTCCCCACTAAGCCACATTCACTGACCATCCTGCAGGGCATTTTCTAAGTGTCCAGTATTGGGCACATGTTTGAGGGTCACCCCTTGATCTACTGAGAGACATTATGACAAATTTCTTAAGAAGATAATGGCAAGTCCTTCCATTCACATGGGGAGCTTCTGTTATGGCTGCACTGCACTGTACTGACCAGAGACTCAGCTTCATCTCAACCATCCTGTCACCTCCTGAACACCTGGTGACTGGCAGCTCTCTACACTCTCCTCCTGAGATTGTCCTCCGCTGCAGGGAACCTCCTAAAGCATGTCATGCCTCCTCTCTGGGACAGCCCACGTCCTATGTCTGTTTCGGGCAGGGGATAAAGCCCAGCTCCTTGCTTCAATTCCAGACAACTCAGACGGACCACCCAGCATCAGGGGCCACGTGGCTAGTCAGGGCGTCTATGATAACTGTGCTGCTGCCCATCGTTCCCCCTGCCCAGTCCTTGTCCTTACAGCCTATGGATGTTCCCAAGAGCATCCCCCCGAAACTCCTGCGTCCAAATCTGCATCCCTCCAGAGTTTACTTCTCTGGGAACTCACCCTGTGATGTTATTAAATTAATTTTTTCTTGTGAATACATTAGGCTTATGCTTAGACAGTGTTATGGGCTGAATTGTGTTCCCAGGCGCCCCTTCTCCCCTGTTCAGATGTTGAAATCCTATCTCCCAGTATCTCAGAATGTGACTGTATTTGTAGATAAGGTCTTTAAAGAGGTCATTATGGTTAAATGATTGGAGCGGACCCTAATTCGGATGACCGGTGTCCTTATAAGAAAGGAGATCGGGACACAGCGGAAAGGCCACGTGAAGTCACCAAATCTCGGAAGAAACCGAACCTGCCCACACCTTGCTCTTGGACTCTCAGCCTCCAGAACTGTGAGAAAAGAAATTGCTGTTGTTTGAGTCTCCCAGTCTGTGGCATTTTGTCATGGCAGCCAGAACAGACTAACAAAGGTAGATGAGAGCTCCTCCTTCATCTTCGCTCTCACAGAACAATTGAGAAATATGAACAGGTTCGGTTGTCACTTAGGTGTACGGAGGTAAGGTAATAATTGTCAGTAGACAGAGTCTTCACATTCCGTAAAATATGTCAGAATAATCATACTTTTTAAAAGGTGAAAAAAAGGCCCTGGCCGGTTTGGCTCAGCGGTTAGAGCGTCGGCCTACGGTACAGAGAGACCTGGGTTCGGTTCCCGCTAAGGGCATGTACCTCGGTTGCAGTTTGTCCCCGGCCCTGGTTGGTTGTGCGGGTGGCAGCCACTCGATGTGTCCCTTTCACGTCGATGTTTCTCTCTCTCTCTCTCGTCTTCTCTCTCTCTCCCACTCTATCTGAACAAAAAAATGGAAAATGTCCTCGGGTGAGGATAAAAATAAAAAGGTGAAAAAAAGGCATATGAATTCCTCCTCTGCATCTTCTTTTTACAACGTTTAGCACAAGCCTGTGGCAGACGCGCACACACACAGTCTGACAGCTGTTTCAGACCTGAGGTGAACCTGTACTTAATGGGGAAAAAGAGGACCACAGTTTCCAGTTCTGTCAGTCAATACATCTTGGCCTCTGTGAGGTGATAGTCCAGTCTGGCTTTGTCCTTTGGATTAACCATAGCAGCCCACATCCGACTGCCCACTTCCTGCCTTAGTATAAAGAAGAATGGGAAAGAATGCAAAAAAAAAAATTACAGTTTCAAAGATTTTGCTTTCATTTTCTCCATTTTTCTGAGCCAGTTCCTTTACCATCCTCAGTGGTGCGTTGGTTTCTGAAAATGCAACCAAACCATACCCCCCTGCTGCTCAGTCTCTGCACACTCTGTGGCGTCAGCACTCCCCTAGGGCCATCACCGCTAGCTGGGGAACTCGGGGAAGCTGCGCGCAGGTGTCTGGGGAGGGAACCGGCTGCACCCACCGACTCCTGCAGAAAGGCAGAGGGAGCTGCGCTGGCCCCGCAGCCTCCATGGCTCCCGGTGTGAGCGCGGGCTCGCCCCTTCTCATTGGTGTTTGCAGTTACTCAGCCATGGCTGTTACTTGCGGAGGCTTTTTTTTTTTTGATAAGGGGCTTATTTTTTAAGAGTACTTATGAGTTTAGCACAGGTTTCTTTAAAGGCGTGTGCTGGCCATGCCCTTCATGGTATATTCCTTTTGCTGCTGGAACCAGAAAATCCCGCAGCAGGGAGCTCCGGCGCGCAGCCAAGTCTAGCCCGAGCCAGATTCCCACGGCCTGTTGTCTCCCAGGCCTTTCCTCACTCCGTTTCTCCCACCGTCCTCCTTAGCAGTTCCTTTCAGCTGCATGGACTTGACCTCGTCTGTGCTGCAGAACCCTGCGTTTCGCCGAATCCTCTTTTGAGGGCCTTTGCTCAACGAGAGCGTGACAGAGCCCAACTCTAAGCAATGCACACACTAGGAACTGAGGCACAGGGACACGAAATCACTTGTTCAAGGTCATGCTGCTTGTTAGTGTCTGGGCCGGCGTTCAAACCAGGCAGTGTGGCTTCAGGTCCATATTTTTGACCAGCATCCTGCCCTCCCGAAGGAGAGCACGAATGTATTCTCAGGAAGCACGGAGGACAAGGAATAAAATGCTCCTTTTTGTGAGGTGATGCTAATAATTTCCAAATATTTACATTTTACTTAGTCTAGCATGAAGTTACAAGCAAGTGTGTGTGTGTAAAGAACATCAAAATAAAGTTTAATGATTTTTTAAAAAACCACCTAGAAGTGATGAGATTAATGACCTCAGAGAACCCTTGGACTCTGAACATAGATAATTCCAAAGCAAATTGAAGATTTCAGGTGGTAGAATGATCTGTTTTTCAGGTCTAGAATACCAAAAGTTGAGAATCAACATACATTTGTTATAATACCACAGCGTTAATGCTCATGGCAAGCACTCACATGGAATGAAATACTGGCTCGCTTTATAGAACACTAAGCTCTCTCTCTCTCCGCTCCCCTCTCTCTGCTCTTTGTCTCCATTTAATAAAACTGGCTGAGTAGCTATTAAAAAATGAGAAGGGATTATTTTAATTTCACTCTTCATTAAGAAATTAATATTCATGCCAAATGACTTAAGGAATCACAAATCAATGTAATTGGTTCTGGTTTCAGATTTGTAATTTGGTTTGGTTGAAGCCTCTGGAGTGTCTGATTCTGTGACAGATTTTTGTTGTAGATTTACAGGACTAGGGATACACACACACACACACACACACACACACACTTTAAAGATTTTTAGTTGATTTTTAGAGAGAGAAGAAGAGGAAGGGAGAGGGAGAGAGACAGAGAAACATTGATGTGAGAGAGAAACATTGATCTGTTGCCTCCTGCGGGTCCCCCATCAGAGATTGAGCCTGCAACCCAGGCACGTGCCCTGACCAGGAATCAAACCAACGACCTTCAGTGCACCGGATGATGCCCAACCAACTGAGCCATGTTGGCCAGAGCAGGACTAGGGATTTTTAAGAGGTTACTTTACTTTAAAATACCATGGTGATATGACAATCTATTTAGTTTTTAAAGACTTCCATAGAAATTCTTTGAATACTTATCAAATGTTTAAAGAAAACATTTGTCATTTTCCTGAACTTACAGACGTCCCCGCAGGTGCAATGGGGCCTCTTCAGAACGGCGGGCTGCCCAGGGCTTTCCTACTTGTGTTGGTTCGTCTTCCATGGGATACAGACAACAAGTGAGATCTGAGCACATAAAGGAATTCGTTTTTTTTTTTTTCTTTTGAGCACGTTACTTTGTGTGCATTTTCTCATTTCATCCTCAAGATAATCCTCCTATCACCATTTTACAAATTTGGAAACAGAGATTCAAATGGCCAAATAACTGGCTCATGGTTACTCTACTGAAAAGCATAAGAGTGAAGATATACATCCGGGTCTGCCTGGCCCCAGTGCCACCGCGCCGCGCCATGCTGCCTGCCTCCCTGACAAGTCATCAGGAGGTGCCACTGCATATCACTTCTTCTACTTAATTTCCACAAAACCTTTAGGGAGCCTTAGTTAGATAGGGGCATTGACCCTTTACTTTAACCACCGCACAAGCCAAGCTGATTTGTTTTTCGAATGGCTGAATGGAAGGGGAAGGGTTTAAAGACGATTGGACGAGGAAAGGAGGCTCCGGAGAACTGGCTAATCCATAACCGAGGTGATCAGCCTCTGCTAGTTCAGCGCTGTAACTTCCAGACTTGCTGGGGCACTGAGCAGAACGTTCAGCTGTATACCCGAAGACTGCTTCCCCAGAGGTTTCTGAATGGAGGAGGAGTTCCTGTGGGCACAGTATACCCATATAAAAAGATTCGCCTGCCAGAGCAAAATCTAGTGACCCAAAATTAACCTTTTCATTTCAAATATTAGTTGCAATCCCAGGCGAAACGGAAAGCCATTTGTATTGTTGTTCCAATGGAGTTAGTCTGCGTTGGACTGGACAAAAGGCAATCACACCAAAAGTATGTTTCTTTCATCACTACTCACCCTTGCCCACATTTTTCCAGGTGATTCTCTCTTTTAAGCCAAGGAATGTTGGAGGATCTTGAAAAGGACAATTCCAGTGTTTTTGGTCTGCTGACCAGTTTCTTCCTTTTCATAACTCTAAAGAATCCACGCTGTCCTCATGACCGAGTATGACATTACAGGATTCACAGCTCCCTGAACCTGAAAACAAAGTTAAAGTCATAAAAGTTGGTAAACTTGGAAGGGTTGAGACACTTTTCATCACTTAAGGACTGCATCATAGCAGCTGGAAAAGCGACATCCATTGTCTCATGAAAGGAACCCATCGTTCATTCATTCATTCGTTCATTCATTCATGCAATCAAAGAAAGTGGTTAGGGAGCTTTCTTTTACTACACATTAGCTGGAACTTCAAGGACATATAAAATATGGACCTGTCCACAAGGAACCCACAGTTTAGTAGGGAGAACCAAAAAATGCAATGCCATACATAACATGTGACTCTGGTGGAATGTGAAGGGGGTCTGGTGAGGGCACAAAAGAGGGAGAAGGTCAGCTTTGGGAAGAGTCTTAAGTGATGTTTGTCAGGTGTTTTACTTACTGGGGCAGATGGGAGAAGCGAGTGATCCTTCATTGTCTATAATCCACTTTTGTCCTGTTACTGATTTAACTTGTTTTATAACTCCTCCACCCCACTGCTTCATCACTGCCCTTTAATCTAATCGAATACGTTGCTACTTTTATCATTCTGAAGCCTCAAAACACGTCTGAGTCTACCTCTCAGCAGCTGCTTGTGAAGGTTACTGGAACCCTATGCTTTTCTTGTTTCCTGAAAATGGCCCAGAATTTGATTTTGGGGTGAATTGAACTGGCTAGTTTTCCCTTCCTTTTCATCATCTCCCAGCCATAAAGTTTGGGGATGGTGTGGTGTGTGTGTGTGTGTGTGTGTGTGTGTGTGTGTCTGTCTGTCTTTATGAACCTTCATTGAAATACATATTCTTAGAAAAAACCCTGATACTTAAACCATGTGGAGCACACGGAAATCTTTTTGAGGACCAGGAAGACGAACATTTGTAAAAGGAAAGTGTTTTTCCTATCAAGAATGAAAAAAATCCCAACTAAATGGATGTTTTAAAATGTGGAAGAGAAAAATAAGGACTGTGTCTGGCACATAGTGGAAGCCGGGTGCACTGTGTAATAGGCCTATTCAACTGCCCTTATGGGGAAAAGTCTTCCTAGAACTGCTTTGCAAACAGAGGATAATTGAGAGTTGGTCTCCTTTCACTTCTACGAGAATGGGAACAGCCTCCTGTAATTTGGGTTTGATAAACACAGTGTTTATAACCGTGGTTAAGGGGGGCAAGACATTTTCCTCTGAGGCACTGCAGTGGCCAGGCATGAGGACATGGGCCGTGACTCATTTGCTCTGCCTGAACTCAGCCATGGTCACCCAAGAGAGTTGGCTACAGACAGTGGAGAGTCAGCAAAGAGAGTTACTGCGCTTTCAACATTCTGGCCATTTTCTCCCTAGGGATTCACACCTTGAGACATTTTTAACTGCCCAAGATGTCTGAGCTTCAAGGCAGCCACTCAGAGCGGATTTGCTCTGTGAGGATCCCATAAACTACAGCACAAGGAATAACATATATATATATATATATATATATAGAGAGAGAGAGAGAGAGAGAGAGAGAGAGAGAGAGAAGAGAGGTTTCATTAAATCTTTACTGTGAAATATAACACACCTACAAAAAACTGTATAAAACAAATGTAGAAATTGATAAATTGTTATAAATGTAACTGCCACCCAGGTCAAGCCATTGAATAGTGCCAGGACCCCAGAAGTTTTCTGGGTGCCCTTCCCAATACAACCCCTTTTCTTTACATGCAGTACTGCCCCAAACCCCATGCAGGGACCTTGTCTTGGGCCTTGTGTTTTTGAGCTTCTAGCCCTCCCTCAGCCTAGTCCCTTTCCAAGGGGAGAGGAGTCTCTACAGCCAAGAGTTCATGCCCATCTGGGACCCATTAGTCCTTTTCTAACCAGGGACATTTGGATTCCTCGTCCAGTGATTCTACACCAACATCCAGGTCTTCTGGCCTCTTCCTCAGGTCTACCTTCCTGAGGGGTAACCTGGGGGCAGGTATTTGATAGGAGCCGTGGATGTAGGTTAGACCTTAGGACTGGAGAATGCACATACATGAACACAAAGGCCCTTGATGGGGTGGAGCAGAGGGTGGGAGGAGAAGGTGGGTGGCTCTTGAGGTCTGGGGGCTGCCTTTTCTGGTGTCACATGTTCTAGTGAGAAGCTCCAAGCTGTCCAGGAATTCTAAGTTCCAATCCAGCCTTCCAGGTTGCCATGAAGATATATTGTCGAGGTAGGAGGGTAGAATATATTTTATTTATTTGTCGAGGTAGGAGGGTAGAATATATTTTATTTAATAGCTGGTAAGTTTAATTTACAAATATAAATATTTAGACCTATGACATAAAGTTCTCCATTTCAGCCCCACAAATGTTAGGGATAAGCCTGCCTAGGTATCTATCCTGTTATGAAAATTCCCTCTGTGTCTTTCTTTACACTTTACCCACTTAAGTCTGCATTCCTACACTACATTCAATTCCCTGGTTTTGAACTCTAAATAAACATATCATACAGTGCGTATTCTTGTATGTTGGCTTCTTCTAGTTAGCATTATGTTTGTGAAGTTTAGCTATATTGTTGCCTACAGCTGTAGCTTATAATTTTAATTGCTGTATATTATTCCATGGTATGAATATTCATCCATTTTAATGCTGATAGACCACTGAGTCATCTCCAGTATTAGGCCATTAGGAATAATCTTGTTAAGTAGACCTTTATTGTTGTTGTGTACATATATAGGAACAAAATTGCTGGCTGATAGATATGCATATCTCCAATTTTAATGGAAAATACCAAACTGTTTTCAAAGTGGTTATTTTTACCAGCAGAGTATGAGAGTCCCCATTGTTTTGAAAATGTTCGGTATTTTTTTCTTTTTTCACACATGTATACCTAGATCTAGTTCAGAGAATATTGAGATCACATGGGGCCTGCCTTTCTCCTTTACAAATCTCCATCATCCCTCTCTTTATTCCCAACTGAGAAAAACAGGACTTCTGCTAAGCTTGAACCTACACCTTCCTGCCCCCTTGGCAGCCCCGCTTGGTACCCCCACACTCCACACCCCCAAATCAGTCTCTCCTTTTCATAAAGCTTCTTGCCCTTTGCCTTCAAAGATACTCAGACTTATTCTTTTTTTCTTAGTTTTAACCAGTCTGTACTAGGAATAGTTTAAGTACACTACTAAAAACTTCTCTTTCTAAATTTGTTATTATACCAAAGTGATTCTGATAACTTGGGTTCCAAGGAGATTGTAATAGTGTCAGTAGAGGTATGTGATAATAATAACAATAATATTTATAGCAATACCCACATTTTAATTTGAAATATGGTAGCTAAGAGAAAGTCTGTGGCCTTGGAAGATTCACAATAATAAAGTCTAAATAAATAGAGTTGGCCTTTACAGCATTTGAAAATAACACTGAGATTAGCACACTGACCTAGGGCCTGAACAAACATGTCAAATATGCATTTGGTATTGACATGCTTTCACAGGGGTACGCATGTCCCCAGAGCACACTCTGACAGTTGGGGCGGCACTGGGCACAAATGGCTAAATTACCCAGCTGGGACCAGTCAGGACCACCTTAGGGTAGAAAGATCAGCAGGAGAGCCCATCAGCTTGCAGCTCATTAGCATGCCACATCTGGTAACATCTGTGTCTCCAGGAGGCAGCAGTAACCATGTGCTCTGGTCAACAGAAAACAACGGACATGCTCAAGCCTCCAGCAGAAAGAGTCACATCCTCCTCACTTCACACTTCCTTCTCCTCTGACTTGGGGCCCTGGGCTTTCTTCCTCTTACTAGGCTCTCCAACCTCCTCGCCACTTTGTCCTTTTAGTGCACCCTCCTGGGCAAAGCCCAGGCCTGGATGAACACAATTGTTTACTTTCTCCACTTCAATCGCCCAGCTGTTGAGCATTGCTGGAAAAACCACACCCCCTGCAGATAGTGCCGTTATAAACTTATGGTCACCAATGCCATCTGGTCCCTTGTTACTGTTAGGCAGCCCTTCGCTGTTCCCTGGTCAGCTGACCCTCCCATTCTCCTATATTTCTATTACAATGATAACTGGTCCTCTTCTGTGATGACACACTGCGTGCCTACTCTAGACACAACTGGCTGTGGTCATGCACCGGGCTGTTTCAGACTTCCGCTGCTCTCCTCAAGTCTCTGGTCTTATTGCCTGTCCCTCTACTGAGCCCCAGTCCAAGACTCCACGGTCAGCCTCAATAGGCAGCGTCTCCTCCTGCTCCACGAAGAAACCATCTACAGGGAACTCTCTCGACGTCCCCCTCAGATTCACTTTGCATCCAGACTCATCCCTTTCTCCTCCCTGCTTCCTTGTGACAATAAAGCAAGTGTCTCCTCCACGGCTCAAGCGAATCCCTCTGCCCGGCTGCAGTGCCTTCTCAGGGACATCTCTCTACACACACACTCTCGCTCCCGACTTCCTCCCAGCAGTGGCCACGTGGCCTCTCATCTTTCCTTTATGAACCTGGTATCAGGAGCTTCCTTGGCTTGACCAAGACCTTCATCCAAACAGGTCAGGAAGCAGTTCTCTGGGTTGACTTGTGTCCCCCCAGTTTGTATGTTGAAGCCCTAACCCCTAGTATCTCAGAATGTGACCTGAGTGGGAAGCAGGGTTGTTGCAGATGCGATGAGTTAAAATGAGCTCACATTCTCGGTGGATCTCAGTTTCCTCACTGGCGACAGAAGGAGTAGTTGGGTCATCGTTTCTGTGGTGTGCAATTCCAAAAATCTGCGGGAGCCGAGGTGTCGGGAGGGGAGGGGAGATTAGAAGAGAGAGCTCTGAGCTCTTCACTCTCCTTTGATCAAAGCAGTTCCAGTCTGAACTGTTTTCTATTTTGAAACTCTTGGTAATAGCTGGCTAAAAAAAAAAAAAAGTGTTTCATTGTTTAAAAAATAAAGTAAAAAATGTAAATCTCCTGACTTAGGTGAAATTTCAGATCCTTTCCAACAGCCATAGACGGTGGTTATTAGGAGGTTTTACAAGTTTAAGCATATGGGTTTGATGAGCATATAGCACAGTTTTCCCTCAGAAAAGCCTGGTGGAATGAACTTTATTTCTTTTCGGTAAAGGAACTTTGTGAAAGGACTTACTAACGCAATTTAATTTTAAACCTTTTAAAGAAGCACATATAAAACACTCACAAATTAGAAAAGCAATCTTTTCTTGGCCCGCATGTAGGAATTCAGGTTTATAATGATGCTCCCTGTCCACGTGGACTCACAGGCGCGGTGCACGCATCGGACGTGAACAGGACCTTTAGCTGGTGGGCCCTTGAGAACAGCTGGCTTCTCCCTCCAGTTTCCCCGCGACCTGGCTTAGTATCTGGTACACAGTTGGTGCTCAGTAAATGCTTACTGAAGGAGGATATATGCCAAAGTAGACTCTTTTCCTGGTGCTCTTGGAGAATTCTTGGTGACGGGAAAGAAAACAGAACTTCTGAAGGAAGCGGCGGGCGGGGTGGAATCCAGACACAGATCGGAGGGGACAGTGCTCCTGGCCTGGCACAGGGCCCCGCCCTGGAGGCGATGCTTAAAATGCTATTTATTGAAAAGACACGGAAGGTAAGCGTTTATCAGTCCTAAACATTATCAATCGAATACATGTATCTGGTTACCTTTTTTACCACCTGGGTAGTGTCCCGAGGGAATGGAGCCTGACCTGGGTCAGACATATGAAAGAAAGTGTCAGAAAGACCTCCATCTGGGGTCCAGGCAATGTTCCCCAAGAGGAGGACACCAAGACAGGGGAGAGCAGAGCCCAGGGGGGGACTCGGAGGGGTTCCCTTCACTGTTCTGTCGAAGGGCAGTTCTGGGCCTGGGATGAATGCAGCCCACAGAGCACACTGGCTCTTCACTGGCTGCCTGTCAGTACCTGAAATAGACGCCTCTTGAAACGAAACACTTACTAACTTGTCTTCCTTAGTAATTTCATTCCCCTAGGCCATGGAGCCTTGCTAAGAGGTTGCCAGCTGATGATGGAGCCTTCTGCCTCGTTGGGATTCACACAGTTTATTTTGGTAGGTAACTAAGACAGGGAGACAGAGTTAATTAAACTCTTCATAAAACAGTCTATCAGCCACCTGCTTGCAGAGCAAAGAGTCGTTTTTTTGCTGTTCTTTGGCAGAAATATTGTATCTTTCAGCCCCCTCTAGGGCCCCATTCAGTATCCTAACCAGGCTACCTATCTATGAAAACTTCTTAGTTATGGCATATATTCTTTCTCATTTGCATAAAAACAATAAATAAATATCAGCAATCTCGTCAGGCTATGACAAAGAAGAATTTGTTGGGGAGTTCCCCCTAATGCATTGGACACACTTGAATTTGGCTCAGCAGTCAAATCAGGTAGTTGGCTCAGTTTAACCAGTTTAAAGGTTGGCATGGAGCTCTTCAAATGACCTTGCGTTTTTTTTGTTGTTGTTTTTTTCCCCTACAATGATCCCTGGAGGCGATGGGCTTTTAAGTAAATTGGAAATTTTCAGGTATGTTTTAAAGATGCATAAAACAAGTCTTTCCTTTGTTTTAAGCGGGTAAGACTCAGTAAGGAGAGGGAGATGAAAAAGACAGTCTATTGTTTCATTTATGTTCATGTCTAAATGTGCACCCTGGGGGCATAGCAACAAAATAATTCATGTTTAAAATTTTTCTTCAAACAGCAAGGTATGCCAAATGACAGCCAAAACCCTGACGAAGAAAAAGGGCGTGCCAATGATCGTGAGATAAACAAGGGTGGAAGTCAGAGTTTTACATCCTTTAAACTCTTTTTGTACTTAGGTAATGTCTTGCTGAGTGCATGGCCCTGATTTGTTTTCTGGTCTTTGCAGTAAGTTTCGAGGACTCTCTTGGCAGAAGAGAGGGCGTTGTTTGCCACACCTCTACTCCTATAGAGATTTTAGAGGCAGACTATTTACAGTGGCTTTCATCTGTCTCCTTTACCCATCTGGTATTACTTTTTTCTTCTTCTTTACTAGGTTCTGACTCATCTCTGCCCAGACCTTTAGGTTTCCTGAAGGCCTTGTTTTCCCAGACATGGTGCCCCACCCAGGTAACTCAACTTGCTGTTGTCCGTGAGGAAAGGAAGGTCTAGGTCCCAGTCTCCGAGAATGAGACCGCGATGAACTTACTCATCCAAATCAGAAACGGAGAGGTTTCCTTTAGCCCCTCTTTTATTCTCACCCCCACATCTAAGCAGCAGTGGGATCTTGTCATTTCTAGCTCGTTAGGGTCTCCAGCTCCCTGCCTTCCTCTCCCCTCTCTGCATCTCGGTGGCCACTCTCAGCTAATTGTCTCTTCTAGACTATTGGACTTGTTTTCCCTCTTCGTCCCTAAGGCAGTGGGAAGACGGAAACGTTTTAACTGGGAAGAAACTTGCTCACATTTTCTCGTCATAAAATCACGGTGACTCGAGCAGATGAATTGGAAAGGCTGCTGGAGTGGAGGGGGAAAGAGCTGCATTACAACACTGCTAGAACCTGCATGAGAACTGAGGAAGGACCAGAATCGAGGAGGGGCCAGAAAGAGGGAAAGGAGAGGAAGTAGCTATTTAACAAGTGGAATGGATAGAGCGTAATAACTAACTGGAAGTAGAAGGTGAGGGAGAGGGACAGTTTGTAATAAATATCTCCCGTGTAAGGGTAGGAGACTGGCTGCATGATAGTATCATTCCGAGAGAGAGGAAGTTAAGAAGGAAGACTGTGAGAACATGATGACTTCAGTGTGACATGTTTAGCTCCAGTCATGTGAGGAATGTCATGCGGGGAGAGAACCCATCTACAGCTCATGTACACGAGTCTGGGATTTAGAGAAAAGTGACTGTTAAAGATACAGGTTTTGGAGTCAGGAGCTTATAGCTCAGAGCGAGGGAATGTAGGACGTTGGATGGACAGAGTTTAGGACGTGAGGAAGAAAGGAAGATGGTGAGCCCCGGGGAACACCGCCCCTGAAGAACACAGAGGAGAAGGGCTGGAGACGGAGAAGGAAATTCAAAGGCTGTGCTGTTACAGAGAACAACAGGGGAAAGAATTTGAGAATTAGACTGTGAGCGTTCTTAAGGAAATACATTTCAATGGAATAATGGGGACAGATGCCAAATGCCACTGGTTTGAATAGTCAGTGAAAAGTCTCAGACAGTGAGTACAGTCTTCTCGGCCCAGAAACTTTACTGTAAAGAAATAGAGGTAGGAAACAGGAGGGGTAACATGAGCGATCACAGTGTTAGGCCCACTCCGTAGTGGCCAGTGCACAGAGAACAAAAAGGCACCTTTGACGGGTAATTTTATGTGTTAAATTGATTGGGCCATGGGGTGCCCACATATTTGGTCAAACACTATTCTAGGTGTTCCTGTGAGAATGATTTTGGATGAGATTAACATTTAAAATTTGTTTTCATCGATTTCAGAGAAAGGAAGGGAGAGGAAGAGAGAGAGAGAAACATGAATGAAAGAGAAACATCCATTGGCCTGCATCCTGCACATCTCCCGCTGGGGATCAAGCCCACAACCCCGGCATGTGCCCTCACTGGGAATCAAGCCAGCGACATCCTGGTGCCTGGGACAACACTCAACCAACTGAGCCACACCAGCTGGGCAAGAGTAACATTTAAATAACGAGACTGAGTACAACCGAGTGTCCTCCCTAACGTGGGTGGGCCCTATCCCATCGGTCACCGGATGAGTGAAACAAGAAGGCTGACTTTCTCTGAGTAAGAGAGACTCCTCCTGCCTGAGCGTCCACACATTGTCTTTTCCTGCTTTTAGACTCCAGGGAGACAGTGCTCTTCAGGGGCCTTCCAGCTTTCAGAATTATTTCAGATGATACCACCGGTTCTCTTGGTTCTCAGGCCTGTAGACTTGGACTGAAACTAGATCATTGGCTCTCTGGACCTCCAGCTGCCAACTCACTTGTAGATCTGAGGACGTGGCATCTTCGTAATTACAGAAGCCATCACTTCCTTATAATAGGCCATATATATGTGCTATTGCTTCTGTTTCTATGGAGAACCCTAATACAGCACAGAATGGAAAAGAAAAAAAAAAAAAGGAAATAAGGAAGTAAGGGTTAGTGAAAAAAAGTGTAGGGTGAAAGAAGTCTCTGAGAGCATATGTGCTGTGAAAATGTAGGGAGAAGGAGGGTGACTGTTTAGCTGTCTATAATCTCTGATGACATTGGTGACTCACTAATGTTACGTAATTAGAATGAGCCTTCAGACATTGCTGTCTTGGAGTTTCTCGTCTTGTAGAAGCAGGCCTCCTAGTTTGGCTTGTTTTCTTGTTACTTAGGACCTGTTGCTAGCATAAGGTCATACTTAGAACAGTGAATCCTCGGGAAGATTACTCAGAGACTTGGCTGCTTTCCTTCTGGCCAATTTGCCTTCAGGTCAAAAAAGAAACAACTCACTTTTCTAAAGTGGCATTACCCATCTCTGTGATATATGTCCTATAGGCCAGCCCTGAAATTTACATTTGTTTATTTTTTTGAGAATACTCATAAAAAAGAATATCTTGTTTTAAAATATGTAAAAATTTAAGTCTTATTCTAAAAACCTTCTTCAATAACCCAGTTTTTAGGAAACTACCTGCTGAACAGAAACAATAGCAGAGGTGACAATTTGTCCAGCTCATACTTAATTCATTATTGCCACAGTGACATGACAACCGCAGAACTAACCACCAGAGTGAATTAAATGGGAGATGTATTGGGCACTTAGAATTCATTTTGTTTCTGCTCTATTTTTATAATTCTTTTTGTTGTCATTTTAAAGTGACAAAGATAAACCATCTTATTTGTGCATGCAGCAGGTGCGATTTGGAACATCTGCCCAGCTGAACAAGATTGCTTGGTCGCGCTGCTCTTGCAGAGTGGTGGGTTCCAGACGTCAGTCTGGACAACATGCTGACACTGTACTGTTTAACAGCTGCCTGGACCTGGGGTGGGTGTCTGACCCAAGTTCAGAGTCAAAGTCCTTTGCACACACACTGAATCACTTACGCGGTCCCTCTCCAAGGGAGGGCTTGGAACATGGTGGCATTCCTGCCTTTGGTGCCCTGACATTTATCCTTGTCCTCACATGACCACCTCTCTTGCCTCCTTCCTTTCTCCCTGCCCCCCACCCCACCTCCACCAAGCTGACTTGAACTGTATTTTATTACTTGCAGCCAAGAGTACTCACTTATTCAGTTGTAATAAAATAATAAAAATATTCCCTCCTTGGGTTGTGTAATTAAAAACTGGGGCTTAGGAATTTCAATGGTAACAGCCATGGACAGTGCTCTGGGGAACCCAGTGTTCTAGTTAATTAACTGCCCATACCCTGTAACCCCCTCCTTATCCAAGAAAGCCTCAGGAACTAGTCCCAACAGGGACGGCCACAGCCGTTCACACTGTTGGTGGGGGCAAGGTCAGAGCGATGCCTGTGACCGGCAATTTGTCCGAATCTATCAGGATTACATGTGCATGTACCCATGGACCCAGGAAGGGTATTTGCAGGAATTTACGCCACAGATATTCTTGGACAGGTGCAAAAAGACACAGTGCAAGGTTACTTGGTAAAGCATTCTTGGTAACGGCATAATATCAGAAACAACCTAAATTTCTATTAATACAGAATTGGTCAAATAAATGATGGGAATCCATACAACTGGAGTACTGTGATGCTACAAAAAAGAATGAGTAAGGTCTCTATGCATGGAAAGATCTCTAAAATATGACGGTAAGTAAAAAGAGCAAGGTATGTAACAAGGGGTTTTGTAGGCTATCATTTGGGAGATAATATCCATTCAAATTTGCTTATATATACATTGGAGGGGGGAACCCTGGAAAGAGAAACAAATATATTAATACCAATAGTTTACTTGTGTGTATAAATCTGTGTATGGCGGTGGGTTGGGGCGGGGACTGGGCAGCTTAGATAGAAGACAGGAGTAGGAAAGAGACTTTAACTGTGTATCTCTTACGGTTTTAAATACTGTTATACTGTGTGTTGTCAACTCGTCAAAAGAAAAGG
Source organism: Molossus molossus (assembly GCF_014108415.1). Taxonomy (NCBI): domain Eukaryota; kingdom Metazoa; phylum Chordata; class Mammalia; order Chiroptera; family Molossidae; genus Molossus; species Molossus molossus. The sequence goes on along the minus strand of NW_023425347.1, from coordinate 29,376,777 downwards.
GGGAGGGAGAGGTTGTGGGAAAGGGGAGGGAAGAATTAGGAGGAGGAAGAGAAAGAGGGGCGAGGGAAGGAAGGAAGGAAGGTGTGTGTGTAGGAGAGAGAGAGAGAGAGACCAATGGGTGTCAACAAAGATATCTTTGTTTTATCAGAATCTGTTCTTTGTAAAGAAAATATTTGAAACTGCTTTCTCTCAAGCAGGAGACACGGGGGAACAGAGCCCCGTGGCCGCGGCCGCCTCATTGTGTCCTGTTGGTCCCCACGTGGCAGGGTCTCCGCGGAGCTAGAATCTCTGCCATCTCGAGCTACGTCCCCCTCATCCAGACTACCTTCCCCTTGCTGGAGGAGAGGAACCCCAGATTCCGGGAAGCATTATAGGAATAAGACTGAAAATATCTTCCCTGTGGATAAAGTCTATTATTTCTCAATTCCACAATGGAAAAGACGCGTACGTTTTTACCATGTCCGAAGAGAGAAAACAGTACCTCGAAACGCGCACTAAGGACAGTAACCTTCAATTGCCGTTGTTTTGGATAGAGCTGTTCCCAGAGGAGTGGCTTCCTCTTCCGCATGACCAATGACACAGCCTGAAGAAAGCACCTATGGGTTTACTTGGGACCGGCCCAGGTGGTGTTGACGGCTAAAATACAGGACACCGAGTGAAATGTGAATTCCAGATAAACAACAAATAGTTTATATACTAGAAATACATGCTAAAAACAATACTAAGAGTTATTCATTGTGTATCTGAAATTCAAACGTCACTGGGTGTCCTAGTTTTTATTTTGCGAAATCCATCGACCCCAGGCCCCAGGGACTGGCCTTGGAGAGGAAGGCCTGGCGGCCACGGCCATGGTGTACGTCACAGTGGGAGGCCCACGGTTTCTGTCATCCCAAGGAAGTGACAACCAAACACCCACTCCTCCGAGTCAGTCAGACGACCCGACACCAGATTGACTGCTGTGCCACCTCTGGTCCTACCTGACAGTGAAGACCATCCAGTCCCCCTGCTGCTCCAGGTCCCATGGATAAAACAGGAGTGCTCCCTTCACGTGGACACGTGAGTTTTATTGCTCTATTGTCAGGACAATTGTTTGATGTTGTGTTTCTTATTCTCGTTAACCCTTACCGGAGGATATTTTTTCCATTGATTTTTAGAGAGAGTGGAAAGGAGGGAAGGAGAGAGAGAAACATCGATGTAAGAGAGACACATTGATTGGTTGCTTCCCACATGCTCCCCCTCCCCCCGACTGGGGCCAGGGATGGAACCTGCAACCTGCTCTTGACCAGGAATTGAACCCATGACCCGATGGTGCATGGGTCAACGCTCTACCCACTGAGCCATGCCACCCAGGGCTTGACTTTGTGTTTCTAACAGGAAATATGGATTTGTGCTTCTCTCCTAAATTTTCTCACCTGGGTTGCCTACTCTCATGACCTAAAAGGACAGAATGACAGTATCTGAAATTAAGTTGAGACATTCCCTCCTGATAATCAGAATATGGTCCAAGACATCCCCTTCCAGGTGTGAAGGTACCTGGCAAGCCTTGGGTGTGGCAGTCACTAAGTGAACATGGGGTGAGAGCAAAGGGGAATGGGCCATTGTGACAGCTGCATCTTCTGGGGGGAAGTGGGTGTTCTAACGAAACATCGCCCCAGCAGCAGAGACTATCTTTCTAGTTATGAGGTGACCTGGTCAGGTGCTATCCGTGACCCCTGTCAGAGAAAGGGAGCCAGCCCGTCCTCAGAGATGTCGGTCCTTAATCTGCCTTCACTGATTCAAGGCACCGAACATGCTCATGAAAGACCTCAGCTCTCCTCCTCCTTCACAGAGGACAGTCCTGCACATGGGAAGATCTCTTGCAATGTATGCCTTTGGGCTACATGCAGTCTACGTGAGCGGCCAGCTCTGTGGTTACAACACACACAATGACAATGACATAATGATAATGAACACGGTTCCCAGCACCCCGCCTCCCAGGCGCAGAAGAGATGTATAAACCCACAAATGATGGGCTTGTCTTCTCTGAACATTGGTCCTCCCAGGTTCCAGCTTGGGGGGTCCACAGCATGTCTTCTGAAGGGTGTATCGGATCAGAGGCACAAGTATGAATAGGGTTTGGCTTTTCTGGGAAAGGGGGGCTCACCAAGTGAAAGCCAGAGTCACCAAAAGCTCTGGTTTGAATAGAGAAGAACCACCCCTAAGTCATGACTCAGAGACACTGAGTTGTCCACACACCACACACCGCGTGGGTGAAGAGCTGGGGAGGTTGCATCCCCGAGACTGAAGTTAAAGTGCACGGAACCCGGTGAGGTTTCTAGGACAGACACACAATTGCTCGCAAACAAGTTGCAGGCACAATGAGCCGCATTTTGTGTTTCTTTGCAGGTTTTCTCTTTGGTCTCTCAAGGGAGCCCAGAGAAACTCAAGTCTGAAACTCAAACCTGACTCAGGCATTATTTTCCCTTAAATTAGATCTAAACCTCAGGAGATCTGGATTATTCACCGAATTCTAATGGGAACAGAACCCTCTACATGTTATTCTCACTGTGTTTTGCTAATATTTTTCACTGGAAACATCATACCAAGATGTTGTGGACCCTTTATTTTCCCCGCTTATTTGGAAGCTAAAGGGGGCAGACGTCCAGCTTCTGGGTTGATCCGGGTTTTTCATGGTCTAGCCAGGGTGGGCAGAGGATTCCAGGAAAAGTCTCAGGGAGGCCAAGAATTTCTGAAAGTGTCTGTGGATGACAGATGCAATGTTACTGGGCTAATTCCCATAACTGAACTGGGCTGATGGAAGTGCTTTGTGATTTACTGGCTGATGGTGGCCTGGGTCCTGGCACCCGAGGCCTGAGCTGGTGGAACCCTCTGGCCTTTCAAACGCTCTTGGCCGCAGAGAAGCAGGCAAGGTTCGGGGGCATCCAACGGGGCCCGAAGTTTTGCACCCAGTATTGCTAGTCAGACACCGGGCTGAGCCTGCAGGCTGTGAGAGGGAGCCCAGAGAGCTTTCAGCCTCTCCCCCCTTCTCTCTACCTCTCTCCCCCTTCTCTCTACCTCTGTCTCCCCTCCTCCCCTTCCCCAACAGCTCACCAGAAACCCCGGCGTAACGGAGCAGGATGGAGTCCAGTGTTTCTCAGGTGAGACCCACAGACCACCTGCATCAGAATCACAGGAAACACTTGCTTCAAATCCCAATCTGAAGGCTTGCTCTAGACTTACCTACTGAGTCTCTGTGGGGAGGCCTGGGAACCTGCATTGTTCACCAATACCCCCAGGTGATTCCTATATGCACTCAAGTTGAGAAGCATTGGTAGGCGGGAAAAGATCTGAGATTGGCAGCCAATCCATTTACTTCCTGGGTGGTCCTAGGCAGGTTACTTATTAACTCCCAGTCTCATTTTTCCATTTGTAAAAATGGATACGCTATTTTATAGGGATTATTATTTTTTCTCTTTGAGGATTAAATGAGATAAGACATACAGTGATACCTCGGTTCTCGAACATAATTCGTTCCAGGAGGACGGTCGAGAACCGAATTGTTCGAGAACCGAAGCAATGAAACCCAATAGGAAAGCGTGACTCCACAAAGCGTGACTCTCTCTCTGCGCTCACACTGATGACGCAAGCAAGGCGCGCTGGGCCGAATGAACGCCATTCGGCTCAACTCGGCTCATCTCGGAAGTTCGAGTTCCAAATATTTGTTCGGATTCCGAGACAAAAGTTTCTCAAATCTCCATTTGATCGAAAACCGAGGCGTTCGAGAACCGAGGTATCACTGTATACAGGACAGGCAAAAACTGAGTTCTTGCTACATATTGGAACCTAGTACTGTAATATAGAAAAGGTGAGCTAACAAAATCTTTGTAGACCTCAAGATATATATATATTTTGCAGCAATTTTCAAAGGCTTATGTAACTTTTTTTTTTTTTTTTTGCATTTATCTTCAGGTAGAGTGGGAGGAAGAGAGGAGGGGAGAGAGAGAGAAACATAAATGTGAGAGAGACACATCTACTGGTTGCCACCCATACTGTCCCAACCGGGGCCGGGGACAAACTGCAACCAAGGTACGTGCTCTTAGTGGGAACCAAACCTGGGACTCTCTGGTCCACAGGCGGACGCTCCAACCGCTGAGCCAAACCGGCCAGGGCTGTGTAACTCTTTTGAATGGACACAGAGCAAGGAGACTTACCCACCAGGGGCTCTACTACCCACTAAGGCCTTACGGACATACCCAGGAGTGGGGGATATAGTGCCAAAAGGAAGACGTGGTGATAAAAAGAGACATGTTCAGAAAAGCAGACACAGACTAACATAAAAGTGAAAAAGTAAGTCCAGTGAGGACACATGGTGAGAGCGGTACCTTCTTATTTTAAAATTTTTTTTTTACCCTCACCTGAGGACATTTTTTCATTTCTTGTTCAGATAGAGTGGGAGGGAGAGAGAGGAAGAGAGAGAGAAACATCGACATGAAAGGGACACATTGAGTGGCTGCCACCTGCACAACCCAACCAGGGCTGGGGACAAACTGCAACCAAGGTACGTGCCCTTAGCAGGAACCGAACCCGGGTCTCTCTGGACCTCAGTCCGATGCTCTACCCTCTGAGTCAAACCAGCCAGGGCAAGAGAGCGGTACCTTCTACACACATGTTCCTCAGCGGGGCCCACGTGCTCCACGTCACCGATTCTCACCGAGGGCCACTATGTCACCCCCAGGGACAGTGGGCAATGTCTGGAGATGTTTTTGACTGTCACAACATGGGGAGGAGTAGTACTGTTCTCTAGTGGGCAGAGGTCCGAGAGGCTGCTAAACACCCCACAGCGCAGAGGACGGTTTCCCGCAGCAGAGAATGTGGCTCAAACTGTTGCTAGTGCCAAGGCTGAGAAACCCTGCTCTCAGCCACCACTGAGGATCGAGCCATGAGCCATGGAAGGAGGCCTCCAGGGGTTAGGTGCCTCCCGGGTGACAGCCACCTGCTGCTGTGCTGTGAAGTCTCACAGGAGAACAACGGGACCCAGAGTGCTGCAAGCTGGCAGGTCACCAGTCCCAGGTGTGTGCTCGACGCAGCCAGTGTCCCCTCGTTTGAAACGATCGGGAAAAGCCTTCTGTAGCCCTCCGGAAACGCAGAGGTGCTGTTCTCTGCAGGAGAGGGAGGAGGCTGTCTCAGTCCCGGCAACAGCCTTGCTGTTTCCAGGAGGGACGAGCAGCAACAAGGAACTAGGAGGCCGGTGTCAGCAGGCTTGCCGCCCTACGGGGTCGCTGTCAGATCCACGTGGTCTTTGGTTTATGAAAACCCTTTGTTAGTATCCCGCTTTCTTTGGCAGTTCTCTCCGGTGCTTCCAGTTCCAGGGCCCTGGTGAACCAGCTTGCCCCTTTCCTCCCCTCCATCCCCTGTCTCTTCTGACTGCTCTCTCCTGGCCCGGCTTCTGCTCTGGGGCTATGCTTTGCTTGCCCCGGACTTGTCCTGTCGAGCTCCACTGTGTGCAGACCCAGCTCCCCAGCTATCGTGTCACCATTTTCACACGTGTTGCCTTCCTGCGTGCAGGGCCCGTGCCAAGGCGTGTGACCTGTGCAGTTGCACGGGACTCCATGCTTAGAAACCCCATGCTGGGGTCAACACTCTGCTGTCACTATATTACTGCTCGTCATAGAGTTTGGAAGTTGAATTGTGTAAGTGAATTCCGATGGGACAACCGAGTGTGCGCAAGAACTGAGCAGACACAGGCAGTTCGAGAGTCTGCCCTCTCTCCTACCCATTCTCCGGGGGCGCTCGCCGTGGGCTCAGATTCCGAGTGGAGATCAAAGCAAATGCAAGCTGAGTGTGTTGTGTTTAGGACTAAGGAAGTGGGCGTGGGGGGAGGTGCCAACAGCCCCGAGACGGCACCCTTGACATTTGCACCAAAACTTGCTTCAGACACAGAAGGCAGGGGCATTCTAAGACACAGGAACGACCAAGGACCCTCGCACAGTCTCGCTTTCTCGTGTTATTTCACCGTGCTAGCTCACCGCTTGACTTGTGCTAAAAATGGGCAATAGATAAGGCAACCCATGAGTTCCTTTTCTTTCAATCCCTCCTTACTCTTCTGTGAGCTAAAGGTAGAGATTGTCAGTAAAATATGCATATCACGAAATTAAATAAAAGCAGCTGAGTTCGTTTTACGCAGCTTTCCCACTCTTAGGGTAGGAATAAAATATGCAAATTGTGTAATTTTGGTGATTAGCATGCGAGGTAAATTGCTCTTATATTTGCATTTAAAACAGCCATCACACAATAGAGGTGGAAGGTAAAATTCATGCTCATAATATACCATTTAAAATTTAAATTTTTCTTAGAGTGGCATTAAATAGAAAAAAATTTTAAAAAGCCATGACAAAGGAAGAGAGAGACTGTGGAAGAAAGGAAAAAGCTGTTCTGTCGATAGCTGTAATAGCTCTGTTTTTAGAAAGAGGTGCCCCTAGTTTCATTTTGCCCTGGGCCTGCATGTGTCCTGTCCCTTCCTAACGCCAGACTGGTGTCTCTTTGTCGTCACCCGCACTCAGGCTATAGGAACCAGCGAGCCTGTGTGCACAGACAGCAGGTGGCACCTGGGAACTGATGCTCCTAGGGCCAGTGCTGAGCCTGTGCCCATTGGTTAGCCCTCAGGACAGCCTTGGGATGTGGCCTAAACGAACTCTCAGTTCCCTGTGGGGTTGACCTAAGTAACCCTTGATACACCTTTGCCTTGCGTGTCCTTTACCTTCCTGGTCCCACCTCCTCACTCCTTACAGTTTTTCCTGGGGCGATTTTCAAAACAACTACTTTTATTCAACTCAAACTCACCTGTTCTCCTGTTCTGTAGTCTGTCTGTGCCAAGGGCATTGGTCTTGTGAGGCGTCAGTGGTAGATGGCAATCAACTGGTGGGGTAGATAATTTAACACTATAGACATTCCCAAGGGAGTCTTCTAGAAATGTTGGGTTTTGAGGTTTATACTGAAACTTTTGATACAAAAATCTTTCCATGCAGGTCAAAGGGACTTTGGAAAGCATTTTGGAGAGAAGGTGCATCGTGGGCCCCTCTATCACCAAGCAGTGTTCTGGTGGAACAGACCGAGCCCTCAGTGAGTGAGACCAGATGGTTCGGACCCCAGGAAAATGTGCTCTTTCCCTAACGAGCATCCTGGTGCCGCTGGCCCTGGCTCTGCTTGCTTTGGTAGGGGAACGGAAAAGAAAAGTTACAAACCCCGGGCTTTGTTTTACCTTAATTGATTAGTCATAATCTATTCTGTAAGAACTGGATTGGAACCAAAACAAAACTTGTATCTTTTTCCACTCACTTAGGTACACAGCTGTTTAACCTGAACATCTCGGACTGCCTTTCATCTCTGCTTGGAGAATTATTTAATCCTCATCTGAGGATATGCTTATTGATGTTTAGAGAGAGGGGAAAAGAGAGAGAGAAACATAGGTGTGAAAAGGAATATTGATTGGATGTCTTCTGTACTTGCCCTGACCAAGGATTGAACCTGAAGTCTAGTTATTTGTCTTGACCGACTCAAACCTGAAACTGTTTAGTATATGGGATGACACTCCAACCAACTGAGCCACACTGGCCAGGACTGGATAATTTTTTTTCTTTATTAATTTTTAGAGAGAGAAGGGAGAGGGAGAGAGAGAGAGAAACACTGATGAGAGAGAACATCGATTGGCTGCCTCCTGCATGCCCCCCCCCCTGGGGATCGGGCCCACAACCTGGGCACGTGCCCTGACCAGGAATCAAACTGGCGACCTCCTGGTGCATGGGTCAATGCTCAACCACTGAGCCACACCGGCCAGGCTGGGCTGGAGAATTTTGATTCATGCTTCAATATTCAGTGCAAATGCCAATAGTCTGTCTTTCCCATGCCACATAATATCCTCACATAAGTACTTGCATGTATATTTGCTATCGCCCTTAGATTATAAGAACTTCCAGTCAGAATATTTATCTTATTCATATTTGAAGCCCCACAGCCTTGTACAACACTTGGCACATAACTGATGTCAAAGCATTTGATTAAATAACAGTGATGGAGCTAGTGTGCACCAGGCACAATGCTAAGTTCCTTACATGCACTATTTTTTTTTTTTTTAATCCTCACCCGAGGATATTTTTCCATTTTTTGTTCAGATAGAGCGGGAGGGAGAGAGAGGAAGAGAGAGAAAGAGAAGCATCGACGTGAAGGGACACATCGAGTGGCTGCCACCCGCACGACCAACCAGGGCCGGGGACAAACTGTAACTGAGGTATGTGCCCTTAGCGGGAACCGAACCCGGGTCTCTCTGTACCGCAGGCCAACGCTCCAACCGCTGCGCCAAACCGGCCAGGGCCTTACATGCACTATTGTATTCACTCTTCAGTATGAGGTGGGTACTGGTATCCTCATTTTACAATTGGGGAAACCGAGGCCAAGGGAGGTTAAGTAACTTGCCTGAGATCACACAGCTTCCAAACAGTAGAACAGAGTCAAGCCTCAGTTTGGCAGGAAGAGTGCTCATTAGACAGGCAGACTTGTCTGTACAATGGCCTCTTAAGTAAATAGTTTAGCAAAGTTCTTTATATTAAAAAGGAGCCATTTTTATTTCCCAACTCTGTGTGGAATCAATTTCCATTTTAGCCAGTTTCTCCCACGGTCACTGAGCTTTGTTATCAGGAGATCTGTTACACAGGTATTTAGTTCTGGTGCAGGGTAAAGGCAATGAAGAAACCCAGCACAGCTGCAAACCCAGTTCCTCCGAGATCACGATTATAGCTTGCTACGGGACCGACCACAATTGCATTGTATGTTTCCGGCATGTAAGAATTCTTGAGGGTGGTACTGATAGACCAATGAAAGACACTGGTATTTTTGGCCCCATGGGGCAGACAAGGGAAAGGGATTTTAGTTTGTTATGAGAAACACTTTCTTGCTTATACTTAACTTTTATTGTTCACAAAGGATTTCAAAGTATTACCAAAGAAAACGAACACCATACTTGAGTCATCTGGACATAATGGACTTTCATAGCCTAACGGGTGGTGTTCATTGTATTTCCTTTCAATCCAGCATGGTATCATTAAAAGGAAAAAAAAAATCACAAAAATTCATCAGCTTTCCTGCCCTGCCCTCCTCCAGCCTTTGTCACTGAGAACGTGGGAACACATGGGTGGCTGGACAAGGCTTGGTCAAGGCTTGACTGGGACCCAGTTGATCCTGCGTCTTGCGTCTTCTCCCTCTTAGGAACCAAAGGCCCGCAGCTTGGGCGATCTGGATGTGGAGCTGTCATCTGCTGCCGCCCAAACTTTGCAGATGACTAAGTTGTGAAAACATGAAAAATGAAATCAGATAGAAGGAAACATTTTGAGAACCCTTTATAATGTCAATGAAGTTTTGGGCAAAAAGAAAAAAAAATCCTTCCTATTTTAATATACCCATGAGTCTTATTTAAAGTAAACTGAAGAGGCCCTGGCTGGTTTGGCTCAGCGGTTAGCGTTGGCCTGCGGTCCAGAGAGACCCCCTAAGGGCACATACCTTGGTTGCAGTTTGTCCCCGGCCCTGGTTGGTCGTGCGGGTGGCAGCCACTCGATGTGTCCCTTTCACGTCAATGTTTCTCGCTCTCCTCCTCTCTCTCCTTCCCACTCTATCTGAACAAAAAATGGAAAAATGTCCTCGAGTGAGAATAAAAATAAATAAATAAATAAAAATAAAGCAAACTGAAGAGTTCTTTTTTCTTTTAATCCTCATCCAAGGGCATTTTTGCCTTTATCTTCAGATAGAGCAGGAGGGAGAGAGGGAGGAAGAGAGAGAGAAACATCGATGGGAGAGAGACACATCAAGTGGCTGCCACCCACACAACCCCTTGGGGTCGGGGACAAACTGCAACCAAGTTACATGCTTTTAGCGGGAACCGAACCCGGGACTCTCCGGTCTGCGGGCCAATGCTCTAACTGCTGAGCCAAACCGGCCAGGGCTAAACTGAAGAGTTCTGATGCCATTTTTGAAAATGATAAGAGCTGATGGATCTCCTTCAGTATCTTCACAATCAACAAATATGCCTGCAGGTTGAAAACCACTTGATTAAATGATGTATTAGCTCATCTCCAGTTCTAACTTTCTCTGGTCACCTGATAACTTTAGTGGTTTCACTCTTAAGGTACAGACACACACAGAGAGAGAGGATGGAAAATGAGAGAGGGTCAGCTAGGAGTCTGAAGCTACTTGCCATTAGTATGGGTCTGGGGAGGGAACCTACATGAGGATGTTAGTTGAGGAGGAGATCCCCTAATATGAAGGCACCTCTCCCGCAGAGAGAAAAGAAGATGCGTTGCCTTGGGGGCAAATTTCCTCCCACCTTAAGTCCACTTGCTCCACACCTGGGAGAGTTCTTAGAGAGTATTTACAGTACTAGGAGGTCAACAGGGAGCAGGAATAGAATGGCTATGTAGCCAGTCATTCTCTTCTCCTGTCTTCCACCCAATACGGTCTCACTGTAGGGGAAGAAATGGGGCAGTCAGAACCCATCCACAAATCTATCACAGTGGGTCTCAGATCTGAAGTCTGCAGAATCAGCTAACAGAAGAAATAAAGGACTAGTCTGCTGCCTAAATCCATGGGTAGAGCTAACATTCTGATATCTAAAGCAATAAACTTGCAATGTGCCCAGTGGGGGCAGTGCTACCCACCAAGTGTTGTTGGAAAATGCATGTGTGACAGTGACGGAAGGTAGACACCACTAGCATTTTGTGCCCAGAATCTGGGGACACCAAATGCCTTGCTGTGAGCCAGAGACGCACCCACAATGAAGAGTCATCACACCCAAAATGTTAAGAGCATTTCTGCCCAGAAACACTAAATAAAAGAGTGGGCTTTTAATCCTTATATGTAAATAATTATTTAGACCCTATAAGTAGGTTCAAATCACACCGGATGACCTCTTGTCATGCCAGACAATTGAGCAGAGCTTCCTGATGGAACACATTAATTCTGAGAGCCCCTGGATAAAAGGAGAGACAAGGGGTCACCTCAGAAGACACGGTACAATTCATCCTCACTGCAAGCTAAAGTATATAATGTTTTTTGTGGGGCGGTTTCTCTTTTCTCTTAATGTTGACAAAATTGTCGAATCATCATCTTCATGTACTTATGAGATGATTGACATTGTCTCTCAAAACAGAAAAACAACTTAAGCTAAATCTAAAATGCAAGTATGCAGCCAACAAGCAGTCCTCTGTCTCTGCTTTGCCTTCTATGGTAAACTTGAACTTCTCCTGAGTTTGGTTCCATTCATTCCAGCTAGAAGTGTCTGGCGAATAAACTGTTCACCAGTCTTCCCATGGAACGGTCCACTGAGTTCTGCTGTGAGTTAGTGGCCCAGGGGGAGCAGGCCAGGAGCTCCCTCTCCGTCAGATGCCTCCTAAAAGGAAAGAGGTCACTGACAACCCCCAAAGGAGGCTGTGGCCATAAATATTTCAGAATTCGATTTCCTTAGAATCTTAAATAATGAAAAACATTTGCTGGTTTAAGACTGTTAAGCCCTCCCATCTCTGGGTTCATGCTCCAATGTCTTGCTGCAGGATTCCATGGCGAGGCGCAGGCATGGCAGTCAGGGGGAGGGCGCACCCCAGAGAACCTCGCCTGGCCCAGAGAGATGTGCTGAGCTCCCCAGAGGGCCCTAGGACAGAAACACAAATTCGGCCTCGCACGTGTCCAAGGCCTGTGCAAGGGCAAACATCTTTATGACACTGGTCCTGGGAAGAGAGACCCAGCCTGGGATTAGAATTTACAGCCGACAAGCTGTTGATGAAGCAGCAATGGCCATTCAGAGCACAAGTGGCCACTTTGGGGACAGGCAGCTTAGCACACCAGGCTGGAAATCTCCGAGTGGAGCCGGGGGCAACCCCTTCACCTTTGCTGGAATAAGTTCATTCACCCCATAATCTGTCCCTTGGGCCTTTTCTCCGCTTTCCTGCGGCTTTATAGTCTCCTCCCTGCCGTTCTTTAGGGCTTCAACACACATGACAATTTAGCATCAAGGGAATTCCCAAGACCAGGCGAAGAATCTTTCTTGGCTATAAATGTCATTCTAAAATTCTTCTCATCTGTAATGCTTCAAGAACACTTGAAATATGTACGGCCTGCCGGCTGCAGCATCCCCACCCTCTAAGGGCTCACAACTCCCTGAACCCATCGAGCCCACTAGCCCGCAGACAGACACCCTCTCCAACCCCTAAAGCATCAGCGGACTTCAGTGCAGTGATTCTCAACTGGGAGCAGTGTTGTCCCCTAGGAGACACTGGGGGTGTGTGTGGGGGGGTGTTAGTAGCACATAGGGGGTAGAGGGCTGAGATGCTTCTAAATGCCCTGCAGTGCACAGGGCAGGCCCACAGCAGAGGAGGGCCCGGTCAGCATCAGGTGCCCAGCCTGAGAAGCCCCGCGTCCGGGCAGTGGGTAGACCACTCTGCATAGGTCAAAACAGTGATCGTCTAACCCTGCACTGCCCACCGGAACTTTCTATGATAATGGGAATGGTCAATATCTATGCTGTCCAATACATTAGCCACGAGAGACATGTGGTTATTTCACACTTGAAATGTGGCCATTGTGACTAACAAAGTGAAATTTTTTTTTAATCCTCACCTGAGGATATATTTTTCCATTTATTTTCGGATAGAGTGGGAGGGAGATATCTATCTATCTATCTATCTATCTAAATATATATATCTATATATATATATATATATATATAGAGAGAGAGAGAGAGAGAGAGAAAGATTGATGTGAGAGGGACACATCAATTTGTTGCCACCCGCACAACCCCGACCAGGGCTGGGGATGAATCACAACCAAGGTTCGTGCCCTTATTCGGAATCGAACCCGAGACTCATTGGTCCGCGGGTGGACGCTCCAACTGCTGAGCCAAACCAGTCAGGGTAACAAAGCGAATTTTTAATTTAATTTAATTTTATCAATTCAATTTCCATCATCCCAAGCAGACAGTGACGACCACAGGAGCCGGCGCAGGTCCCTAGGCCAGCAGCGTGGAGGCGATCCGTCTGAGATACCTGCCCGCGCAGCTCGCTCCCCCGTCTGCAGTGAGAATTCCACGGTAGACACACCTGCCCTATCAGAACTTCCACGGTAGACACACCTGCCCTATCAGAACTTCCACGGTAGACACACCTGCCCTATCAGAACTAAGACTCTGACTCATATTGATATGACATCACCCTGGGAATGACCTAGCACAGGACCAAGGTGAGCCTGTTTCCTGCCCCTTCTCTACCTGCCTTTCAGCACTTAGGCCAAATCTCCAAGCAGTGAAATAGTACGGTGCCCCCTCCCACGGGGAAGCCAAACAAAAGGAATACTAAGCCACGAGACGCAGAATGGTTTTTCCTTTACTCTGAGGATAAAATTCGGGAGGAGTCCATCAAAGCCGTGCTCTTCTGATTTCTGCTGGTGCCCTAAGCATGTAAGTGCCTCCTTGTTAATCTAGCCCCATTTTAGGTCCTATTTTCTATGCAACTCATTGAATACCATGTTCACTGCATACATTTTGATATATGGAATTTTGTTGTTGTTAATCCTCATCGGAGGATACTTTTTCATTGATTTTTTATTTTTAGAGAGAGAGAGGCAGAGAGAGAGAGACAGACATCAATGTGAGAGAGACATATTGATTGGTTGCCTCCCACATGACCCTGAACAAGGCCAGGGATTGAACCTTCAACCCAGGTACATGCATGCCTTTGACAGGAATTGAACCCATGACCCTTCAGTCTGCAAGCCGATGCTCTAACCGCTGACCTAAACAGGACAGGGCCATACTTAGAATATTGCATAGTTTAGCGTGGAGGCTTCTAGAGAAGGAAATCACCCACCTCACTTGGTAAGTTACTATATTTCTAGAGATGGGGAATGAATAACTAAACCCAAACCCTTTCTCCCTACATGTTGGTTTTACAGGGCTCAGACTGGAGCTCCTGGGGGCATCAGATTTAGGGATTCTCCTGGGAAACAGTGGCGATCGGGCCGAAAGAGTAAGCCCACCAAAATTATGACAATGACGAGGGAACTGTGGTATGAGCTAAACGATGAGCATTCTTCTGCCCAGAAAGACACACTTCGAGAGGCGGGCGTGACTGAGCTGCGAGCATTTGTTCACACATCGATGTCTTGTCTGGGTGAACATGGCAGGAGGAAGAGGGCTGTGGGGGATGGAGAGGAATGTAGGAGTGTGAAAGGAAGTGTTCTTGTCCCAGTCAGCTTTGGTCACGGTAAGGAAAATACCTCTGAGTGCTTAAAAAAAACAGAAACGTATTCCTCGGTCTGGAGCCTGGACAGTCCAAGATGAGGCACCAGCAGGTTCGGTGCCTGGTGGAGCCCTCTTCCTGGTTCACAGACACCTCGTGGTGTCCTCACATGGCTCAAAGGACGAGAGCTCTCTGGGGTCTCTTCAGTAGGAGCGTTAATCCCGTTATGAGGACTCCACCCTGATGACCTAATCACCCCCCAAAGGCCCCACCTCTGGACACCATCACGCTGGGGATTAAGCTTCAAACAGAAGGGGGAGGGGCACAAACATTAATTCTGTCGGTTACTTAATACAGTGTGGTGGGGGGTAGTGTGTGTGTGTGTGTGGGGGGGGTTAGGAGCCTGTTATGCCAATGACAAAAGTTGTCAAAACAAAGAGCTCCAAAGATGTTTAAATGTAAAACGATAGTTCCAAAATTAATTCTCCGCTAGAGGAAATTAGAGTGTTCAAGGCCAATCTGCTGAGATAAGCACAGAGAAGTGCTCCATCTCCTTCCCTCCGTGACCCCGGTGCCGTTCTCCAAAATGGGACACCAGGCCAGTCTTGCCGAGAAGTCCTTCGGTTTATTTCACTTGGCTGCTCTCGCTAAACCTTGTAACTGAGTTTGCAGTCTGCCCACATTTGACACGAGCATGTTTTCCATGAGTGCTGGAACAGGCTGAGACCCTCGGTGCCTCCCTGGGTGCAGATGGCAGCGTCTCGGGCAGCAGCAAGCCCAGACACATGGTGGGGGGCTGCCGTTCAGACGCGCCAAGAGCTGTTTTTAACTGATCCCCTCTAAGTCAGAGTGCGACGGCTGATTATTGGGTCAACAGACATGAAAAGCGTTGTCAATTGGCCCAAGTTTGAACCAGAAGCAACATGTCTTTCATGATAAAAGAAGGGAGATTAAAAGCAATGTTGGTAACAGTGAGCACCATTTGAGGGTCTTTCCCTCCCCCCCCCAAAATGTATGCTTTACCTTCATAGAAACAGTAAGGCAATAAGACCTATACAATGCCCTTTGTCTTTTTTCAACCCACGGTTATAAACCCTGAGATACCTTGCATTTCCATTATAAGAACTGTAAGGTAGGGTTCTCCATCAGACTTAACACGGTGACACTCACGTGTAGTGGGGCAGTGACCACTGGTGCAAGAAATACTTTACTGACTGCGAATTTGACATTCTTTCCTTTCTGGAAATCTTTATAATTCATCAGTGGCTCTCCACTGCCTCCAGGGCGGGGGGTCCCTGGTAGTATGGTTACCTCTCATCTTTGCTCCTGGCACATGGAGATGCTTCCTGTTCTTCAAACGTTCCACCTTCTCTTAGAACCCCACTCCCTTGCTGCGCCCTCGAAACCCTGTGCATCTTCTCTATGGAGCCAACCTCGACACCCCTTGAATTAGGCTCTCCTCTGTGCTCTGTGTCTGGCTTCATTAGAGCACACACCACGTCCTGTTGACATCAGCTCCCACCTCCACTGTGAGACCCTGCTTCCCCAGTGCCCAGCACAGTGCCAGGCACAAAGTCGGAGCAGGTCAGTGTGTGCCTGGTGGTGGCAGGGATGACTTTCAGTGGACTGTAAACGAAGAGCATTTCAACACAGGCACATCCCCTATTTTCTCTTTGGCAGAATAAATGCTATTAGAGCAGTAAGTAGTCCCTGCATATTGGCCCCACGTAAAGATATAGTCTAAACCCATGGCTTCCTTAAAGACAAATGAAAAGAAAAAGTAAGAACAGAAACAGTCCATACACTTCAGAAAAAAGGAAAGGGAAGGAGGAAAGAATGGAAGGAAGGAAGGGAGGAAAAGAGGGAGGGGAGGAGGGAGGGAGGGAGAGAAGGAAGGAGGGAGGGGAGGAGGGAGGGAAGGAAGAGGGAGGGGGAGGGAGGGAGGGAGGACTTTCCTTCTGAACTGCTACCTCAGGTGCCAGTGACTATTTATATTTTGTTCTGACGGTTGGTTCATGAACAAAAGAAGAGAGTGACTAAAATATATTATGTTCCATCCATGTGATGAAAGAGAGAACATCTTTCAGTTCCCAATCCATCAAAAGACATAAGTTGTATTTCAACCAGAAACCTTTTCTAAAGAAGCTCAGGCATGTAGAAGTTGCATTAGACAATGGAAACCAAACTGAAGCAAACATGAGGAGCCTGATTAATTAGTCAGTTTATTTCCCAATACCTCCTCTTTCATTTTTGAGAAATGAATAAGCTTTATTAATCATTTCAGTTGGACTTGTGCCTCACAGGTACGGATGCTCCTCTTGGAAAGAACCACTTCTTCCCCTCCTCCGCCCTGTGGAAAGACCAACAGACGGCACGAACACTAGCCAAACACACACCCCCAGGATGTGGAGAAGATGTCAGGTGAATGACAGGTGCAGAGGCCCGGCCAGGGCCACACAGCCGGCGAGGTTTTCCCTCCTGGCAGAGAAGGCTGTCTCTACTTGCTTCTCCCTGAGATGGCTCATCTGGAGCGGCTGGGATCTGGGCGGCTGCAGCTGTGTTTAGGAGTATATTTGCTTTATCTACCACATCCTTTGAGGATTTCACTGCAGGCCACGTTATGCGCGCTAATGAATGCTCTGGCAGTTTCTGAACCAGGAGATGTGTCTGCATGCCCTGAACTGTGATTATTTTCACCACTGTTGAAACTAAAATGAACGTACACTCACGTATCCTTTTCATGTAACGTGTCCTCCAGTTTGGGCCTAAACAAGACGACAACCGGAGGGAGAAAAACTTCAGCTCAGAAGTTGGGGTGGCCTGGCTTTCTTCCTTTCCCTCTCACCCCATCAGCTAAGCAACGGCCTCCTCCTACTGTGTATAGTTCTTTAACAGTTGTCAAAGCTGTCTCCTAGATTGGCAGAAAATGTGGCACATCAGTTAGAAATTAACTTTTACAAAGTGACTTAATGGAATAGGGAATATGACACATGAAATGGAAAAGGCAGGTTACTAAACAGTTTGAGTAAGTGACTATATATATGATTTTGAAAAGAACCTAACAGGATACCCGCAAAAATAAATAATGCTTATTCCTGGAGTGGAATTAAGTGCCATTTAAACTGTATTACACACACATAAACATTTTTTTTTACACTGAGTATGCATTAACTTATAATCTGAAACATATAACATTTTAATTAAATCGAATGAATGTGTGCAAACAGGGGAAAATACATATTTCCTATGCTTTCTAGTCCTGTTGCCACAGCTGTAGTTTATGGTTCTTTTTTTCTCACCTACAAAACTTTTCTTGCATATCATCCTCTCTTTAACCTCTCCCCCTTAACTCATTCTCTGTCACCAAGGTCTTCCTGAAAAGGCAGTCGAAACGAGTGGCTCCCCTAAATCCTCCAGGGCTTCCTGTAGGGTAAAGAAGTCCCAAATCCTCAGGCTGAAAATTGAAATGCTCCAGAGGTTTGTCTGCACCTGAGGTCCGACTCCAACTCCTGTGTCTCCATCCTGAGCCACCAGAAGGCTGCCTGGGTCTTTCTGGCTTTGACCGTGGCACCCCCTGGGACACCCTTCTCCCCCTCCTCATCTCCTGCTGCCCTTGCCTTCCTTGATTACTCTCTGGCAGTCTCTGAACCAGGAGATGTGTCTGCATGCTCTCGTGTCCCTTCACACAGGAAGCCCCCCTCGGCATCTCCAGGCTGAGTTAGGGGTTGTCTCTTCTGCCTCACTCATATCTCCACTTTAGCACTTACCACGTCAACACGGTTATGCACACCTGTCTCTTCTCTGCCTAAAGGGCAGGAGGACGTTCTGTCCAGCTCTGCTCAGCTCCCAGCACCCTGCCAGGCACTAGTACGTGCTTCAGAGACACTACTGGATGAATATACCCTTGGATGGCACAAGAGAGAGGAGAGGGGAGAGGGAATCTGAGCTTATTCTCATTGATGTATTGTCTGCCTATAGAAATTGTCATTCTTAGTTAACCAAATTTCAGCTCTCTCTTCCTTCAGAGGATGATAATGCCCTAAAAAATGTTCAGGTATCCCATCATGCCAGCATTTATCCACTTTACGCATCAGGGAACGAGGTGATGCACCCCATTAGCTGTGCCTTATCGACACTACAGACACTTTCCCTCAGGAAGCAATGTAATTCTGGATAAGGGAAGTGTTACTTGGTGCTATGGCTTGAACTGTGCCCCTCCCCAAGTTCATATGCTGATCTCCTAACCCCCAGTACCTCAGAATGTGACCTTATCTAGAAATAGGGTTGTTGCCGATGTAATTTGTTAAGTTACAATGAGGTCATTGGGTGGACCTCCTCAATCCATTATGACTAATCCAATATGACGTTCTTATAAAAGGGGGAAATTTGGCCACAGACACACACACATGTGCGCAGGGAGGATGCTGTGTGAAGACAAAGGCAGAGATCAGGGTGATGTTTCTACAAGCCAAGGAATACCAAGAATTATCAGTGAACCACAGAAGTTAGGGGAGAGGCATAGATTCTTCCTCGGGGATTTCAGAAGGAACTAACTCTGCTGACACCTTAATCTCAGACTTTAAGCCTCGAGAACAGTGAAATCAAAAATTTCTCTTATGAAGCTACTCAGTTTGTGGTACCTTTTTTTTTTTTTTTTTTTTTTTTTTTTACTAGCAAACGAATACACTCAGGGACCCTTCAGTAAATAATCAGAAGGAAGGACTATATTCTAAATGTCCCCTTTTGAATATCATAACCATCTGGCATGGTTACGGCTCCATTTACAAATGAGAGAGGGAAGGACCTATTTCTAGCTCTTTTGAAAATTATATTATGATGTTATTTTCTTTTTTTCGTATGCTTTAACATTTTCTCAACTGAAAAAAAGCAACCTATCTGAATTTAGGTACATGTAGAACTAAACTCGAAAGACAAATGGATAGACTGAAAAATAAGTTCCCTGCTTACTCAGTCCCTGCTACTCAGTTCTTCTCCCCTGTTGTTTCTTACATAAATGATTATAGGCTGTACACATCACTCTGTACCTGGATTTGATGACTTATAAATGTTAGAGATAATTCTCTGTTAGACTATACAAACGTGCCCCATTCTTTTTGATGACTATATAGTATTTGATGGATATCTTCTGCCCATTTCTAACAAATTCTTAGCTGATTTTTCATAATCAAAACAAACAAAGCTTTCCCAAAGTGCCCCTCGGAGCCTGGACAGGAATGGACGTGCACACTGCTTGTACCCCACTGGAGAGATGGTTTCTCTCTTTGCCACCCAAGTTATTAGATATGTTTTCAACTCTGTGAAAAGCTGGCTTTCCTCAGGTTTTATACAGTTGTCTCCAAACACAGCAACCTAGGTTTGGTGTGGGACTGGCCTCCTGCCTCACTACATTCTCTTTCCTCAAGTTTCTCTCCTCCCATGGGCTGTGCTAGAAACGATCCACTGATGCATGCTGGGCAGATGAAATGTGAGACCACATGCATTAATCAAAACCTTTGAATAGTATCTACTGCCTTCCTGTGCCCAATGGACCATCATTCAAACCCACTAGCACTTGGATTTCAGGGCTCACCTGAGTTCTCTTCTGCTTGCATTTCTTGAACCTTCCCTAAATTCTCACAGGCCCTTGGGAAATGCTTCTGGTTCAACAAGACGGTGAATGCATTCCTCATCTAATTTCCAAACACTAGTTAATGAAGTCATTCAGCCACAATGTAACCACATTGTCTTTCATATGGTTGATTCTGAATCTGAGCTTGAGGAGATAATGGCCATGGCTAACTCATTATTTTTCACATTGAATTTAAGGAGCCTTTTAAATATTGGCCATGGCCACAGATTCAGGTGTCTTCAGAAGCCAGATATGTCTGGAACATCACCCCTGGTGGGTCTGTGACTTTCAAACAGGCCAGGCAGCCATGTGCATGATATAAATCCCCTTTCTTTTCCGAGTATCTGTGTCTCACTCATACTTCAAAGTCAAAATGATTGCCTCCCAGAGTCTCCAAAGACCTCTTCGTGTCTGAATGAATAGCTTTCTCTCCTATTCAAGAGGGGAAAATGTGTACCTTTACTTAGTTCTTATTTACTTCAGTGTTAAGATATTGTTTCCATGTCAGTTTCCTTTACAAAGCTGCACATATGCCTTGAGAACAAGAACGGGGTGTCTGTACCCCTCGTTCACAGAGTAGGAAACAACCCATTGGGTCGAGCTGATCATCACACGTTCAGATGATCAGATAGCAATAGATAACATTTATGAAACATTCAGTACATATGCATAAAAATTTTACATGAATTATCTCATATAATTGTCATAATATTATTTTTTATTTTTATTTTTTCTAATTAGTTTTTAGAGAGTGGGGAGGAGGGAAGGAGGGGGAGAAAGAGAGAGAGAGAAATATTGAGTGAGAGACACCGACTGATTGCCTCCTGCATATGCCCTGACCAGGGCTGGGGATTGAACCTACAACCCAGGTATGTGCCCTTGACCAGGACTCGAACTCGTGACTCTTCAGTCCGCAGGCTGATGCTTTAACCACTGAGCCAAACTGGCCAGGGCTGTCATATATTCTTTATGTGACATTATTATTATCTCCATTTTATAGAAACAAAGAGAGACATTTTAAGCCATTTGCTAAAATCACACAGCTAATTCAGCTTTAGATAATGTGTTCTCAAACAATAAGATGCTGTCTCCTCGTGAGCCTCAAAGTCTAGGAAACTTAAAAACCCAGCTGTCAAACTTTTGTAATATAGAATTTCAATTAATTGCAAGTTCAGTAACTAGATTATTCAGTGGCCTAATTCAGCTCCTTCATTTGTCCTGATTCCCTTGCCTTTGTCCTCGAGGTCTGTTCTCAATAGACAGCGTGATCCTGTTATTACCCAAGTCAGTTCTTGGCCCAAAACTTCCCAATGACTTCCCATCTCACTAGCATAAACGCCAGAGTCCTTATAATAGTTTATAAAGCAAACAATGTCTTTTCCCACCCCTACCCTGCAATCTCACTGATGTCATTTCTTCTCCTTTGCTCACCATTCTCCAGCCATGTTGCCTCCTTGCTGTTCCCAAACAAGTCAGGCATGCTTCTGCTTTCCAGCCCTTTCCACGGACGCCCCTCTCTCTGGAACTCTCTTCCCCCAGATGGCCCTCATTTTATTCAGGTTGTTGCTTAAAAGGAACCTTCTCAGGCTGCTTGACCTTGAGAGACTACCTGGTTTCAGACTAGCTTATCCCCTGTAAATAAGTAAGAAACTGGACAAGAAGCGTGCGGTTAAGATAGTGTCCAGGCGGTGGGAGGTACACGGCACAAGAACGCAGTACCCGGCAGCAGGGGGCATGAGGAGAGCCCCGCAGTCATCCAGCTCTGTGCCTGAAGATCTGGGTGTGAGAGAGCATCGCAGTTCTACTCCGCTCAGAGCAGCTGAAGTGACTGCACTGTACGCAGAAAGAAAGCCCTCGGAGTCTGTGTACATGTTTGGGGAGGTCCTCCATGAGTACCTGGCTGAGGGCTGGACGGTACATGTGCATGCAAAAGCAATCCAGGGCTTACCAAATATCAGCTGCTATGGGATTGACGTAGAAACATATGTAATAGAGGTTGAGCAGTTTTGGGGGTACATATGTGAGTATTTAAATTAACAAAAATTAAATGAAATGTAAACTTCAGTTCCTCAGTCATATTTAAATAAATATCCAATAGCCACTACCCTAAATCAGCGGTTCTCAACCGATGGGTCGCAACCTCTTTGGGGGTCAAACGACCCTTTCACAGGGGTCACCTAAGACACAACAGTAGCAAAATCACAGTTATGAAGTAGCAACAAAAATAATTTTATGGTTGTGGTCACCACAACATGAGGAACTGTATTAAAGGGTCGCGGCATTAGGAAGGTTGAGAACCACTGCCTATTGTATGGTGCAGACACTGAGCATTTTCCTCATTGCAGGAAGTTCTACTGAACAATGCTGAGCTAGAGGCTCTAAACTGTAAAACTTACAGCCCTGGTCGGTGTAGTTGCTGGGTGGGAGTCGTGCTGTGCACTGAAATGTTACAGATTCGATTCCTGGTCAGGGCACATGCCCAGGTTGCCAATCAATGTTTCACTCTCACATTGATGTCTCTCTCTCTCTCTCTCAAAAACAAGTCAATTAAAAAATGGAAAACTCACAATGTCCAGAAGTCAATCATAAATCACTTGAAGTGGAAAAACACAAACAAAAACCAAACACACTCATGTCATCCAGACTAAAAAAAAAGCAGTCCAAAAAAACTGATTCTAAGATGGGTCAAATGGTAAACTTAGAAGATAAAAACTTTAAAACATAGTTGTTTTACAACACATATTTAAAAATTAAAAAGATATTCACTAGTTTTAAAAAATTAGAAATGGAGCCCTGGCCAGTTTGGCTCAGTGGTTAAAGCATCGGCCCGCGGACCAGAGAGTCCTGGGTTCGGTTCCTGCTAAGGGCATGTACCTCGGTTGTGGTTCGTCTCTGGCCCCGGTTGAGGTTGTGTGTGTAGCAACCAGTCAATGTGTCTCTCTCACATCAATGTTTCTCTCTCTCTCTTTCTTCCTCTCTCCCTCTTGCTTTATCTGAAGATAAATGCAAACATGTCCTCAGATGAGGATAAAAAAAATTAGAAATGGATACCATAAAGAGAACTGCACGATAACCCCAGAATTGTGCAATACCTGAAGTGACTCATTCACTGGAGGGGCTCACGGAGTGAATATGGTGGAAGACAGAATCACTGCCGTTGGAGACAGATCAATAAAAGCCATCAAAGAGAGAAAAATATTAAGGAAAAATGAATACAGGATCAGGGACCTTTGAAACAGCGTCCAACAGTCCAACACATGGGTGAGCAACATTCCAGAAAGAGAAGAGAGTGAGAGCAGAAAAAAGTATATGAAAAAAAAGTGGCCAAGAACTTCCCAATTCTTTTGAGAAATGACTTACAAATCCAAGAAGAATAAAGGTAAAGAAAACTCTAGATAGGTACGTCATAGTTGAACTGCTGAAAAAATCTTGAAAGCAGCCAGAGAAAAAAGACACACTACATGCATGGGAACAAAGATCAGAGTTATCGCTAATTTGTCATCAGGAACAACAGAGCTAGAAGATAATGAAACAATATCTTTTTAGTGTTAGACAAAACATTTTGTCCACCTAGAATTCTATATTGAACAAAAATATTTTTTCAAAAATGCACATGAAATAAAGACATTCTCAGATAAACACAATTTGAGAAAATTCATCACCAGCAGACTTGAACTGAAAGAAATGCTGAAGGATGTCCTTCTATCCAAAGGAAATAACACCAAATAGAAACTACAGAAAAAATGAAAAGTAGCAGAAATAATAAATAATCGATAAACAAATTGTGGTATATTCATACAATGGATTAATACTCAGTATTAAAAGCAATAACTAGGATTCCAAAATGGCGGCGGAGTGAACGGAAGCTACACAGACCGTCTCCCAGGACCAAACTGGAATTACAACTATAACACAGACAAATTGCAACAGAAAAGCAGCTTGCGAGGACCATATAACCAGGGACACTGACTCGATCCTGGTAGGATTGCGAAGGCGCGAGACGGGGCTGGGAGCCCACGGTCGGCAGCTCGGCAGCGGCCTTAGCTGGGAGCGGCGCCCTCGGGTTACACTCCCAGGCGGCTCCACAGCGCAGCCGGGACAGAGGCTGAAACAGCCACAGCCACAGCCACTCACCTTGGGCTCCGGCAGAGGGAGGGCGGACTGGACTGGAACTGTGTCGGGACACTCGGGGTTTGGAGGGCGCTCAGAGCTTTTGCTGAGCTGCTGCCATGCAGGACGGTGGCCATATTGCTCCTTCCCAGGGCTCTGGGGAGAGGCAGCAGCCCCTCCCTGGGAGATCCAACCCCACCCTGTGGGCCATTGAAGTGCTAATTGAAGCTCATTAACAACCAGCAGCCCTGGCCGGTTTGGCTCAGCGGTTAAGAGCATCGGCCTGCGGTCCTGAGAGACCCGGGTTTGGTTCCCGCTAAGGGCGCGTACCTCGGTTGCAGTTTGTCCCCGGCCCTGGTCGGTCCTGCAGGTGGCAGCCACTCGATGTGTTCCTTTCATATCGATGTTTCTCTCTCTCTCTTCTCTGTTCCACTCTCTCCCCTCCACTCTACCTGAACAAAAAAATGGGAAAATGTCCTCGGGTGAGGATAAAACAAACAAACAAACAAAAAAAACAACCAGCATCTGCCCCACCCTTGTGAAATCTCCTTATGCTGAGCACCTGAGAGAGTTTTTCAATTAACTGACAACCCAAAACTCATCAAGTAACCTTGACTGCTAGCCTCCAGGCAAAAAGCTAGAGGATAACAGTACCTTTCCTGGGCTAGTAACTCTAAACAGGAAAGTAAGACTTGACAGTGGTGTTTAACGTGGGTCCTCCCTCGCTCATCTAAACATAGGAGAGGAGCCACAAACAGCAGAACACCAACACCCACAGGGAAAACTTGACAGGCTCCAAAGCCCACAGTGATAGCAAAAATTGTGAAACACAGAAACAGAAGTCAAATGAAAGAGCAAGAGACCTCCACAAAAGATGAGATCAATGTGGAGCAATTAGGCATGTTAACAGAGCTAGAATTCAGAGCCATGATCTTGAGAAAGATCAACAGCATGAGTAAGGACATAGAGACACTGAAAATAAGCCAATTGGAAATTAAAAACCATCAAGAGGAGATAAAAAATGACATATCAGAAATGAATAACACATTGGAAGGTTTAAAAAGCAGAGTAGAGGAAGCTTAGGACCAGATCAGTGAATTAGAAGCAGAGTAGAGGAAGCTTAGGACCAGATCAGTGAATTAGAAGGTAGAAAAAAATCAACCAATCAGAAAAACAAAAGGAAAAATCGATTAAAAAACAGGAAGACAGCTTAAGAGAACTGTGGGACAACTGGAAACGTAATAATATTCGCATCATAGGAGTCCCCGAAGAAGAAGAAAATGAGCAAGGGATAGAGAATATATTCAAAAAAATAGTGACAGAAAACTTCCCTAATTTGGTGAAGGAAGAAGGCATTCAAGTTCAAGAAGCACAGAGAGTCCCAAGTAAGAAGAACCCAAACAGACCCACACCAAGACACATAGTAATTAAAATGCCAAAAATTAAACACAAAGAGAGAATCCTAAAAGCAGCAAGAGATAAGCAACAGGTTACCTACAAAGGAAACCCCATAAGGCTCTCAGCTGAGTTCTCACAAGAAACACTACAGGCCAGAAGGGAATGGTATGATGTAATCAAGGTAATGAAAAACAAGGATCTGAATCCAAGATTACTCTACCTAACAAGGCTATCATTCAAATTAGAAGGTCAAATAAAGAGCTTCCCAGACAAAAAAAGGCTAAGGGAATACATTAGCACCAAACCAGCACTGCAAGAAATGTTAAAAGGACTGCTGTAATTAGCAGTAGAAATGGGAAGAAAAATAGAACCACACTAAACAAAAATGGCAATAAATAAGTACATATCAATAATCATCTTAAATGTAAATGGATTGAATGCTCCCATAAAAAGACACAGAGTAGCTGATGGGATAAGAAAGCATGACTCATCTATATGTTGTTTATAAGAGACCCACCTCACAACAAAAGACTCACATAGGTTGAAAGTGAAAGGATGGAAAAAAATTTTCCAAGCAAACGAAAAGCAAAGAAAAAGCTGGGGTAGCAATACTCATATCTGATAAAATAGATTTCAAAATGAAGGCCATAACTAGAGACAAAGAAGGCCACTACATAATATTGAAAGGATCTATCCAACAGGAAGATATAACCTTGATAAACATATATGCACCCAATATAGGAGCACCAAAATATATTAAAAATCTTCTGGAGAACTTCAAAGAAGAAATTGACAGCAATACAATCATAGCAGGGGACTTCAACACCCCGTTGACAGCACTGGATAGATCCTCTAGACAAAAAATTAGCAAGGAAACAGAGACTCTAAATGAAACACTAGACCAAATGAATTTAGTAGATATCTACAGAGAATTACACCCCAAAACTACAGAATACACATTCTTCTCAAGTGAACATGGGACATTCTCAAAGATAGACCACATGATAGGACACAAACTAAATCTCTACAAGTTCAAGAAGATTGAAATCATATCAAGCATCTTCTCAGATCACAATGGCATGAAACTAGAAATCAATTGAAACAAGAACATGCAAAGACATTTCAATACATGGAGGCTAAATAGCATGTTATTAAACAATGAATGCGTTACCGAGGAGATCAAGGAAGAAATTAAAAACTTCCTGGAAACCAATGAAAATGAACACACAACAACACAAAATCTATGGGATGCAGCAAAAGCAGTTCTGAGAGGGAAGTTCATAGCACTACAGGCCTACCTCAAGAAACAAGAAAAATTTCTAATTGACTGTCTAACCTCACAACTTAAAGAATTATAAAGCAAACAAAAAGAAAACCCCAGCCCTGGCCGGTTTGGCTCAGCGGTTAGAACGTCGGCCTGCGGTACAGAGAGACCCGGGTTCGGTTCCCGCTAAGGGCACGTACCTCGGTTGCAGTTTGTCCCCGGCCCTGGTTGGTTGTGTGGGTGGCAACCACTCGATGTGTCCCTTCACATCGATGTTTCTCTCTCTCTCTCTCTTTCTCTCTCTTCCTCTCTCTCCCTCCCGCTCTGTCTGAACAAAAGATGCAAGAATGTCCTCGGGTGAGGATAAAAAAAAAAAAGAAAAAGAAAACCCCAGAGCAAGTGGAAGGAAGGAAATAGTAAAGATCAGAGCAGAAATAAATGACATAGAGACCAAAAAAAACAATTCAAAGGATCAATGAAACAAAGAGCTGTTTTTTCGAAAAGATAAACAAGATCGATGGACCCTTAGCTAGACTCACCAAGAAACGAAGAGAGAGAACCCAAATACGCAAAATCAGAAATGAAAGAGGAGAAGTAACAACAAACACCACAGAAATACAAAAGATCGTTAACAGCTACTATGAACAACTATATGGCAACAAATTCGACAATCTAAGCGAAATGGACAAATTTCTAGAAACACACAGTCTCCCAAAACTGGACCGGGAAGAGATAGAAAACTTGAACAGACCAATAACAACTAAGGAAATTGAAGAGGTAATCAAGACTCTCCCAGCAAACAAAAGCCCAGGCCCAGATGGCTTCACAGGGGAGTTTTATCGAACATTTAAAAAAGTAATAACACCCATTATCCTCATACTATTTCAAAAAATTCAAGAAGAAGGAAGACTTCCAAACATGTTCTATGAGGCCAGCATAATTCTAATTCCAAAACCAGAAACAAACACTACAAAAAAAGAAAACTACAGGCCAATATCCCTGATGAACATAGACGCCAAAATCCTGAAAACAATACTAGCAAATCGGGTCCAGCAATACATCAAAAAAATTATTCACCATGACCAAGTGGGATTCATTCCAGGGATGCAAGGCTGGTACAATATTTGCAAATCAATAAATGTGATACACCACATAAACAAAATGAAGAATAAAAACCACATGATCATATCAATAGATGCTGAAAAAGCATTCGACAAAATCCAGCATTCATTTCTGATAAAAACACTCAGCAATGTGGGAATAGAGGGATCATATGACATAATAAAGGCCATATATGAAAGACCTACAGCCAACATCATACTCAATGAGCAGAAACTAAAAACATTTCCATTAAAAACAGGAACAAGACAGAGATGTCCACTTTCACCACTCTTATTTAATATAGTACTGGAAGTCTTAGCCACAGCAATCAGACATGAGGAAAAATTAAAAGGGATCCAAATTGGGAAGGAGGAAGTGAAACTGTCATTATTTGCAGATGATATGATATTATACATAGAAAACTGTAAAGACTCCATCAAAAATTTACTAGACTTAATAAATGAATTTGGCAAAGTAGCAGGATACAAAATTAACATCAAGAAATCGACGGCATCCTTGTACACCAATGATGAACTCACAGAAAGACAAACTGAAAAAACAATCCTATTTACCATCGCGCCAAAAAAATTAAGATACCTAGGAATAAACTTAACCAAAGAAGTAAAGGACTTATTTGAAGAAAACTACAGGACATTGAAAAAAGAAATAGAGGAAGATATAAAAAAGTGGAAGCACATACCCTGTTCATGAATTGGAAGAATTAACATCATTAAAATGTCCATACTACCCAAAGCAATCTATAGATTCAATGCAATCCCCATCAAAATACCAACGACATACTTCACAGAACTAGAACAAATACTTCAAAAGTTCATATGGAACCAAAAAAGTCCCTGAATAGCCACAGCAATCTTGAAAAAGAAGGACAAAGTAGGTGGGATCACAATACCAGATATCAGGTTATACTACAAAGTGACTGTAATTAAAACAGCCTGGTACTGGCACAAGAACAGGCATATAGACCAGTGGAATAGAACTGAAACCCAGAAATGGACCCAAGGCAATATGCTCAATTAATATTTGACAAAGGTGGCAAGAGCATACAGTGGAGTAAAGTCAGTCTCTTTAATAAATGGTGTTGGGAAAATTGGACAGCTACATGCAAAAAAAATGAAACTAGACCATCAACTTACACCATACACAAAAATAAACTCAAAATGGATAAAAGACTTAAATGTGACCCATGAATCCATAAAAATTCTAGAAGAAAATTTCGGACATCATACGGAGCAGAATTTTCACTGATACATCACCTAAGGCAACAGAAACAAAGGAAAAAATGAACACATGGGACTACATCAAACTAAAAAGCTTCTGCACAGCAAAAGAAACAATCATCAAAATGGAAAGGCAACCCACTGTATGGGAGAACATCATTGCCAATGATGTATCAGATAAGGGGTTAATTTCCAATATATATAGAGTGCTCTTACAACTCCACAAAAGGAAGACAAAGAACCCAATTACAAAATGGGCAGAGGAGCTGAATAGACACCTTTCCAAACAGGACATACAAATGGCCAAGAAACATATGAAGAAATGCTCAACATCACTAATCATCAGAGATATGCAAATTAAAATAACAATGAAGTATCACCTCACACCTGTCAGAATGGCCGCCATCAACAAATCATCAAACAACAAGTGTTGGCGAGGGTGTGGAGAAAAGGGGACTCTAGTACACTGCTGGTGGGAATGCAGACTGGTGCAGCCGCTATGGAAAACAATATGGTGTTACCTCAAAAAATTAAAAATTGAACTTCCATTTGACCCAGTGATCCCCCTTCCAGGAATATACCCTAAGAAGCCTGAAACACCAATCAGGAAGAATATATGTACCCTCATGTTTGTAGCAGCACTATTTACAATAGCTAAGATCTGGAAATAGCTCAAGTGTCCATCAGTAGACGAATGGATAAAAAAGCAGTGGTACATATATACAATGGAGTACTATGCAGCGGTAAGAAAGAAAGATCTCTTATCCTTTGAGACGACATGGAGGGACCTGGAAAGTATTATCCTAAGTGAAACAAGACAAATACCACATGATCTCACTTATATATGGAATATAATGAACATAACAGTCTGAGGTATACGGTAGACCCAGAAACAAGGAAGTAGGGCACAGACTGACATCCCTCAGAGGAGGGGGTGAGGGGATGGAAAGAGATAAACCACAGAATTTATATGCATGAATGCATAACCAATGGACATGGACAACTAAACCGGGGATGGGGCAGAGGTGTGGTAGGGAGGGGGGTGCCAATGGGGTAAAAAAGGAGAAAAATATGTAACATAAATAAATAAATAAATAAATTTTTAAAATAAAATAAAAGCAATAACTAGCCCTACCTGTTTGGCTCAGCAGTTAGAGCCTTGGCCTGCAGACTGGAGAGTCCTGGGTTCGGTTCTTGGTAAGAGCACGTACCTTGGTTACGGTTTGTCCCTGGTCCCGGTTGGGGTCATGTGGGTGTCAACCACTTGATGTGTCTCTCTCACATCGATGTTTCTCTCTCTCTCTTCCTCCCTCTCTCACTCCTGCTCTATCTGAAGATAAATGCAAAAATGTCCTCGGGTGAGGATAAAAAATAAAAAAATAAAATAAAAGCAATAACTACTGATAAATGCAATAATATGGATTAAACTGACCAAAAGAAGCCACATATATAAGACTTCATTTATATGATATTCTAAAACAGGAAAATCTAATATATAATTATATAAATCATATCCATGGTATCTTGGGGTGGGGTAGGAGATTAACTACAAAAGAGTAAGAGGAAACTTTGTGGGAAGATGGACATTTCTATTAACTTGATTAGGGTAATGGGTATTATATATTAGTAAAAAGTTAACAATTGAAACACTTAAAATGTGTGAATTTTACAGCAAGTAAATTAGATCTTAATAAGTTGGGTTAAAAAACTTTTTTTTTTAATCCTCACCTGAGGACATTTTTTGCATTTATCTTCAGATGGAGCAGGAGGGAGAGAGGGAGCAACAGAGAGAGAGAAACATTGACATGAGAGAGACACATCAACTGGTTGCCACCCACACCACCCCAACCAGGCTGGGGACGAACTGGGGTATGGGCCAACGCTCTGATGGTTAGAGTCTAACTGAGCCAAACCGGCTAGGGCTGGGTTAAAAAACTTTTAAGTTACCTTCTGATCAATGTTCCCTCCACATTTAAACATGCACCCTGATACTCCATATCTTTTGTTTTCTCTGTGGTACATATCACTGTCTAACACACTGTACATTTTACTTATCTTGTTTTATCCTCCTTCTAGAATGTAATTTCCACATGGGTAAAAACTTTTGTCCATTTTTTTCACTGTTGTGAACAGGACCAAGAACAGTACTTGGCACATAATACATGCTCAATAAATGTTGAATGAATGAATGGACTGCCTTTACTGTTATCAAATGTAAGATTGAGTACACCGCTTTAAATAATACTTCATTAATATGTTGTGAAACTCGAAACATCAGATTTTAGTCTGGCTCAAAGTTAGAAGCCAGCAATCCTGACTAAGAAAGGTGTTGCACTCAGAGAGAATACACGTGCATGTTTGGTGTGCCATGTGAGATACTTTACCTGGGCTCTCAGATGAATTATGGATGTTTACAAAAAATACAACCTCAGATATTTTTCTGTACTTTTCCCACTAGAGATAGAAGTGTAACGAGCAGTTAGGGTAATAATAGGAAGGGAAGTGGGGTTGTCGTTTGCAAGAGACAGGGGTGGGTGGGCTGCTATTTGTCATCCTGAGATCTACTACCATTTTGGTTCTTTCAGGATTTAGTAACTGTAAACTCTTAAGTGTAGCGATCTCAGGACACCTGGGTCTGCCACGTCTCTGGCTGTAAGAAAGTGTTTGTGATGGACATAATTGTTAGTAATGAATGTGGCTTCGATTCTAAAGAGTTAGGCACCTCATTTAACATCAAATTTCAGATAGATGAAAAAAAATCCACCTGGTCCACCTTATCAGAAGGTCCACCCTAGTGAAGGTATCTACCTTGGACAGGGAGGGTTTGTTTAAAGTAGGGGAAAGCTTAGAAGGGGGTGTGCACAAAGTACCAACAGCATCACACTCCTGTCCTAAGTGTTACACCCTTTCAGAGACAAGAGCAAACGCCATTCCAAGTTTCCGATAAGGGCATGTTTATTCTAGGTCATAGTTTAGTTGATAAAATAAGATTTCAACATACAGAACCATCTGGATGGCTCTAAAGTGTATGACCTCAGTGCCACCTCCTCCAAGGCAAATTCAGCCTCCTTGATTTCTACTGCACTCAGATTGCATAACACACATTCCAACTGTGACTACGTTCTGCTGAGCACTGCGCTTGGCTGTTAGCCAATGTGGCACCACCTTCTCCCAGCCCATTTGAAATATCAGCCTCGCCTTGGCCGGTTTGGCTCAGCGGTTGGAGAATTGGCCTGCGGACCAGAGAGTCCCGGGTTCGGTAACCGCTAGGGGCACGTACCAAAAAAAAAAAAAAAAAG
This sequence comes from Molossus molossus, assembly GCF_014108415.1. NCBI lineage: Eukaryota > Metazoa > Chordata > Mammalia > Chiroptera > Molossidae > Molossus > Molossus molossus. Next base: position 29,344,489 of record NW_023425347.1, on the reverse strand, counting down.
AAAAGGAAAAAAGAAATATCAGTCTGTCCAGCTCCAAAATTCAGAAAAAATGGAGGACTTGATCTCCTACTTTGCTTATTCTTCTCATCGAAAAACAACTTTCTCTTCTATCATCCTTCTCTTTCCCACTACTCTGGCCCCGTACCCTCATCAGAGCCAGTGTTCAAAGGAACTGGGAAATGGGACTCAGGGCCGTTCTTGTGGAGATAGAGAAGATATCAAAAAAGAAGATATTTTGTGATAGATCGTCTTCTCTGGAATAAGATGATGGGCAGGGGGCCTGGAAAGAGGAACCCGAGTGAGGCAGGATGGGAAGGGGAGAGAGTGAAAATAACCTTGAAGATTCTGAGAGAAGAAAGAGGGAGGAGAATTCCATTTGGGGCAATATTTAAGATTTAACAGGGAGTGCGGGGGGTGGGGATAAGAGATGAAGAAGATGAGCTGATCAGTGCTCTAAGTCTAAGCCAAGAAAACCGAGTAACAAGAGACTGTGACATTTGTGACTTATTTCAACAGTATGTCATTTTGGATGGCGTGGTGGAATTTCAGGGTTTCAGGGCAGCAATGGACGAGATGGAGGAGCAAGCACCCAGATAGCAAGTGTGAGCCTGTAAGTGTGAGTGTGTGATCCTGTGTGTGAGTATGTGAGCCTGCGTGTGTGTGCGAGCCTGTGATTGTGAGTATGCGAGAGTGTGAGAGTGTGTGAGCCTGTGTGTGAGTGTGTGAGCCTGTGTGTGTGATTGAGTGTGTGTGTGTGTGTGTGTGAGTGCTGCATTTGAAGGCCTTAAAAATAAGACTTTCCTCCTGCCAACCTTAGCTCTATATGTGAAACAGGGACCTGTCCTCCCCCTGCTGTCTTAGCCACAGAGGGCCATAGCCTCATTGCCCGGTGAACCCCAGTAGGAGTTTCTAGACCCAGTTTCAATGTGGAGGTCTCCTCCACACCAACAAGCAATTCTTGGATGCCAGCAAGGTGTCCAGAAATTTAACTCAATTCTTACGCTATCCACCTGGAGATAGTATCAGATTCCAGAAGTTAAGGGTAAGTCCTACAAGACTGCCCCCCTACCTACGCACTCTTCAGATGCCGACTGCAAACCCAGGCTGTTAGCTGGGCTTCTGCTCCAATGTCTACAGATGGGAGGTTCTAACGACTCCTCCAACTCAGAATGCAAACGGCAAGTCCGGGTTGTCACCTGCACTGCCGACTGCCTGGCTATAAGTCAGAGGTTCCCACGACCTCTTCCACGGATTTGATTAATTTGCTGGAGTGGCTCACAGGACTCAGAGAAACCTGTTTACTTACTAGAGCACTGGTGTGCTGTACAAGAATATAACTCAGGAATAGCCAATGGGAGAGCGAGGCACAGAGAAAGGGCTCCGAGCTGCTGTGACCTGTCCAGGCTCACTCCTCTCCCTGCACCTTCACATGTTCACTCTCCAAAGACCAAGACGCTCTCCTCCTGCGTTTTCACGAAGGCTTCCTTATGTAATCACCATCGACTAAGTTATTGGCCATTGGCAATTGATTCAACCACCAGCCCCTCGCCTCTCCCAGGAGCTGGGGTGGGGGATAAACTGAAAGTCCCAAACCTCCAATCACATGGTTGGCTCTCCAGGCAACCAGCCCCTACTCTTGGGGGGGGGGGGGGGCGGGGTCCAAAAGTCATCTCCATTAGCATAACAGTGACAACTTGCTCACTCTCAACACTTAGGAAATTCCAAGGGTTTGGGGAACTGTGAGCCAGAAACTCTGTTTGAAGACCAAATATCTTATAAATCACAATATCACAATCACATTGTCTAACATTGAATCTGCTCTTAGTCCCCTGCCTCCGAGTTTCCAAAGAGACTTTCTGGAAGACACAGTTTCTTCTTTTCAACCTCACAACATGTGTAGAGGACTTATCTCTGAGGAGAAAGTACACAGTGCATCATGCATTGGTTGTAAATACAAATACAGTACTAAGCGAAACAGCATTAGTGAAAGGTATTTCTAGCTGACAGCAAAAGACCCAGTCAGTGTGATAGATGGGGGCAGAAAAAATTTCCCAGCTCATCTCTTTCCCTGGCTCATGCCCTCCAGCCCCACTGGCCTTCGCTGTTCCTCAAACCCAAGTTCTGCACCTGCTTTCTTTGCCTGCAGGCTCTGATTCCGGGCCTCCAGGCCTCCAGGCCTCCAGGCCTCCAGGCTTACGACTCCTGAGACCTCTCTATCCGCAGCATCTCCTGCGCCACACCACCCTCTTCTAGCTTCTACATGACACTTACCAACTCTCTAGCACGATCTAGTGTATCTATTTATTTATTTGTATCTCCATTATTAGAATATAAGCTCCTTGTCTATCTTCTCTAGCACTGAGGAACAGTGTCTGGCATACAGAAAGTGATCAATAAATGCTCATGGAATAAATAAGCATGCCCGTTGATGTAGGATTTGAATCTTTTATGTTACACAGAAAAGGTTTTTCTGTTCTAGGTACTGATTCAGTTGACTCTCCCAGCTTTACTATTTCTTACAATGATGGGACAGTCCTTAAAAGACAAAAGAATGAGGGGACCAGTATTAGCTATTAAATACCCACTCAAAAGAGCAATGCTCTTTATTAAGGAGGCAAATATCTGTGGTTCACTTTTCCAGTGTGGTCATAAGAAGGCTCAGAAGCCCCCAGGTGTGTTCAAAGTCCCTTCTGTTTACTGGGTAGAATCAATCTTATTATGATGCACACACTAGAATTTGCAGGCAGAGAGTGCTCGACTCTCTGATTTATCTCCATAGTTTCTGTTTGAGGCTGGCCTGAACTCTCCTTGGGGGAGAAAGTTAGGGCTGGGGAGCAGGGAGGATCTGGGCTGGCTGCTACAGCTACGCCCTCAGCTTTTCAAGGCTCCTTAACTTGCTTTGATCATTCAACCAGTAGCTGCTGCAGGCAGCAGCCTTGAATTTGTGCTCAGTAAGGTCCCAACTCTTGGGCCCCATGTGGGGAGGGTGTGAAAACCTCTTTTCGCTGTGGGAGCCCATAGCACAGAGCTACTGAGTCAGGGCCAGCCTAACACTGAGCTGTAAAGTGTCAGCAGTCTTTGCTCTTCCCTCTCATAATTGCATGTTCATGCCCCCATCCCTTGCCCTGGCCCTTTATGATCCCCATTTGGCTAAGGAGCATCCGGGCACAGCTTATCCAGCCTGCTCTGCCCAGGCCCCACCCCACCTATCCCTCCACCTCTCGGCCTCAACTCAGGATGCCCAGCTCTCCACAAGAGCAGGGCCAGGGTGACGAGGGGCACGGCAGGGACTACGAATGGGATGGGGGCCTTCTTTCCATCTTTATGATCTGCAGCTTTGGGCTAGTCAGATCTCTCTGAGACTCAGTTTCTTTCTTTGCAAACCTGCAAGAAAAATCCCCAATCTATTTAGCTCAGAGTATCTCTAGGTTCAAAAGGGATAATGGATGGTGCACAAAGTCTTTTCTAACCTTCAAAACTGAGAAGTTCACAGTTTACAGTTCTTCATGGTCTAGTCTGGGCAATACAGTTTGATCTACTAAACAATGAACTAATGTAATTGGTTCTTAAAGTGGCTTCAAGGGTCACACCTTTGGGTAACATTTTCATTTATATTCGATCTTTTCATGCATATCCAGTCTTAAGGAGAAATTATTTAAGGTGAGGGTTTTAGGTGTCAGGCTGACCTCTAGAGGCAATACCTTGAGGGGGAAGTCTATTTAAACACTCAAGTCATAGGTGTGATAACTGTCCTCTTGACCCATGCACAGAGCTGACTCATACAGAGTCTCCTATGATCTGAACAGGACCAAAGACGGTCTCAGAGGCTACAGTGACTGTTACACAACTAGTTATTTTGCAGCTCTTGCCTCATCCAAACTATGTTTTTCTCTTGGTTCAGTTTCTCTTTCAAATGTCCTGATTACAAATTGCAAAGATCAGGCAGACCCGGGCAACCCCAAACAGAAATCTCATCATCTGACTTTAGTGACTTCCCTTCCTGTGACTAACTGTGGGAGCAGAAATTGAGACTCACAGACTCTTGGAGTGGATGGGAACCGAGAGATCAGCAGGCCTGGCCTCCTTCAGTGTTGTCAGTCAACATGCTTACTGAGCACCTACTTGGTGCCAGACGCTAGAAGGGATGTGACTAAGATGCCATGGGAAAGACACTGTGACTAACCAGGCAAGAGGCAGGCGAGTAGACAAGCTGCTGGAGTGGATTAACACAGAGTAGTTGTACACGTTGGGGGCTCTGGAAGGAATGTCCCCCAGGGTTGGGAAAATCAGAAAAGGCTTTATGGGAGAGGAGGAGTCTTGAAGGAAGAAAAGTAGTAAGCCTGAAGACCATCAAAGGGTGGAGGGAAGATGTTCCACGTGCAGGCACAGAGACCAGAAAGGAAAAGAGATGGAACGAAGAAACTGAGAGAATATAGTAAGGCAATGCTAATGGGCCAGGATGGGGAAGTGACTGAGCTCTTCATACATTTAGGGAACTGGCAAGAGACTCACAACTAGAGAGTGAAGTTCGAGGGGAGGAGTGGTAGGAGATAAGGCTGGATCAGTAGGCCCGGGCCAGGACTTCAGGTCAAGATGGTGGGTAGGTAAACGTGGTATTGCCTACTCCTGCAACCACAGCAAAATTACAACTAAACTACAGAACGACCACCATTCAGAACAGCCTGACATCGAGCTGAATAAAAGTCCTACAACTACAAAATTAAAGAAGAAGCCACATCGAGACTGATAGAAGGGGCAGAGGTGGGGACGGGCTGGACCCTCACCCACCTGTGGTGGATAAAAATCGGGAGGACACCTCGGCTGGGAAGGTCCTCCCTGAGGACTGAGGGGTCCCCATCTCACACCAAGCGCCCAGCTCAGGGTCCCAGTGCCAGGAAGAGAAGTCCTCGTAATTTCCAGTTGTAAACCAGGGGGAACTGAGGCTGAGGGAGGCTGAGTCTTCTGGAGTCCCAGGCAGCTCCTCTTAAAGGGCCCGTGCACAGACTTACTTGGACTTGCTCCTTTTGGGCTTCAGCGCTGGGGAGGCAGCTTGAAAGGCACCAAAGACATATGGGGAAGAAATGAATTTTTTGGCATTAGGGCTTGAGAGCTGGAGGGGCAGCTTTCTGCTGATCAGACTTGCTGTGGGAGGCCATTGTTCCTTTGGTGAGCCCTTCCCTGGGGCAGCAGACAGCCTCCATATCTGGGACTCCAGCAACCTGGCTCACACTGTTTGCCCCGCCCTGGTGATTCCCTGAGGCCCTGCCTTCGGGCCCACCCAAGCTGTTTCCAGTGGCTTTACCATAGGATTGGTTTGACTTGGTTCCTGGTTCAGATTTTCCTAAAATCTCTCAAACAAGCAGCATCTGGTCTCAGCGAGCCCCATACCTCTCGTTAAGTGGCCCCAGGCCTGGCACTAGAAGCAGCCATCCTTGGTTTACAGCTTGGCTTTTCCTAGGGAGCTCCAAGCCCAGCACAAGAAGCAGCCATCTGCAGATCACTTTGTAGCTTATTCTGGGTGGCCCCGGGTAGAACACAGGCAGTGGCTGACCTTGCCCCAGAGCCAGCACACCCAGTGAACAACACAGACCATATCAAAGCACCACAACCCAACCACCTCCACAAGTGACACACTCCATGAGTGGACTCAGTGGGTACCAGAACACTGCTGAAGTAAGTCTTGCTCTGTGTGGTGGGCCCTGCACAGCTGATCCTCCAAGGGATTCAGAGGCCAGTGGTCAGTGGGCACAGCCAGTCCTTGCAGCTGATCAGCCTGAGTAAATCCCTCCCATTGATGGGCCAATAGCAATCAAGGTCAATTACAACAGAGGGTGTACAGTCCACACTAGGGGTGCACCTCGAGGGCCCAGCTGGGGTGATCAGGGAGGCTGTGCCACTGAATCCTACAGGACACCTACAACAATAGGCCACCCTATGAGGCCTAGGAGACATAGCAACTCTACATAATATATAGAAGCAAACACAGCAAAGCAGCCAAAATGAGGAGACAAAGAAACATGTCCCAAGTGAAAAAACAGAATAAAATTCCAGGAAAAGAACTGAACAAAATAGAGATAAACAATCAATCAGATGCAGAGTTCAAAACACTGGTTATAAGGATGCTCAAAGAACTTAATGAGACCTTCAAGGAACTTAGTGAGACCTTCAGGGAACTTAAGGAGAACTCCAAGGAACTTAGTGAGAACATCAGCAACATCAAAATGAAATGAAGGATGCACTAACTGAAATAAAGAATAATTTAAAGGGAATCAATAGTGGAGTAGGTGAAGCCAAGAAGCAAACCATCAAATTGGAATAAAAGGAAGCGAAAAACACCCAATCAGAACAGCAAAAAGAAAAAAGAATTCATAAAAATGAGGACAGTGTAAGGAACCTGTGGGACAACTTCAAGCGTGCCAACATTCACATCATGGGGGTGCCAGAAGGAGAAGAAAGAGAACAAGAAATTGAAAACCTATTTGAAAAAATGATAGAAAACTTCCCTAACTTGGTGAAGGAAACAAACATACAAGTCCAGGAAGCACAGAGAGTCCCAAACAAGATGAACCTGAAGAGGTCCACACCAAGACACATCATCATCAAAATGTCAGATTAAACACAGAGAGAATCTTGAAAGCAGCAAGAAGAATGCAGTTTGTTACCTACAAAGGAGCTCCGATAAGACTTTCAGCAGATTTCTCAAAATAAACTCTGCAGGCCAGAAAGGAGTGGCAAGAGATATTCAAAGTGATGAAAAACAATGACCTATAACCAAGATTACTCTATCCTGCAAAGCTATCATTTAGAATCAATGGCCATGTGAGAGTTTCCCAGACAAGAAAAAGCTAAAGGAATTCATCACCACGAAACCAGTATTATAAGAAATGTTCAAGGGTCTTCTTGAAGGAGAAGAAGAACAAAAATATGAACAATAAGCCCTGGCCAGTTTGGCTCGCGGTTAGAGCGTCGGCCTGCCGTCCGGAGAGACCCGGGTTCGGTTCCCGCTAAGGGCACGTACTTCGGTTGCAGTTTGTCCCCGGCCCTGGTTGGTTGTGCGGGTGGCAGCTACTCGATGTGTCCCTTCACGTCGATGTTTTTCTCTCTCTCTCCTTCCTCTCTCTCCCTCCCACTCTATCTGTACAGAAAGTGGAAAAATATCCTCAGGTGAGGATAAAAAAAAATATATATGAACAATAAAATGGCAATAAATACATATCTATCAACAATTGAATCTCCAAAAAAATGAGCAAGCAGAACAGAAACAGAGATATAGAGAACTTTTTGTTGCTTGCCAAATGGGAGGGGGCTGGGAGGATGGGTGACAAGGATGAAGCAATTAAGAAGTATAAGTTGGTTGTTAGACTGATGAACCTCAAAGGGAAGGGGGAAGGGAGGGCCGGAAGAGATAAACCCAAGAACTTCTCTGCATATATGCAGAGACACAGAAAATAGTGTGGGGAAGGCAGCAGGGGAGCGGGATTGGAGAGTAGGAGGTCAATGGGGGGAAAAAGGGGGGACATCTGTAATACATTCAACAATAAAGATAATTTTTTTTTACCCTCACCTGAGGACATTTTTTGCATTTATCTTCAGACAGAGCAGGAGGGAGAGAGGGGGGAAGAGAGAGAAAGAAACATCGATGTGAGAAAGACACATCGACTGGTTGCCACTCATACAACCACAACGTGGGCCAGGGACAAACTGCAACCATGGTACGTGCCCTTAGCGGGAACTGAACCCGGGACTCTCCAGTCCGTGGGCCGATGCTTTAACCACTGAGCCAAACCAGCCAGGGCTAAAGATAATTTTTTTAAAAAGCCTGGGCCAGATCAGGAGGGGCCTCCTGGACCTTGTTAGGGAGTCAGAACTTCATTCCAAAGAAAGCAAGGGCTTCTGAAGGTTCAGAACAGCACAGTGGTTAGAGAATACTGGATAAATCCTAAGGGTTCTCACTGGTCCCCTGGCAGATAGATGGAACTGTCTGCCAGTTCATGGATCTGAGCCACTGTGAGGCAGGTCAACTTGTTAGCAAAATGTGTGTTTCGATGGAGTCCAAAGCTGCCTTCACCAGAACATGGGCCTGACCCTGCCCTCACTAGTGCCTTGCTCTTCCACGTACAGTGTTCTCGATATCCAACGTCTTTCTTTTATCCCACCTGCACCCCAAGTTTTTTCTTCTTCAGGGTTGACAAGCCTAATTCCTTCCACTACTTCTATAAGACACAAGAGAGTTTCTCCTTGAAAGCAGGGGGCTTGGAAGCATGCCTTTCCCCCTCTTGCCTCTGCTCTAGAAGAGTGAGTCATCTATACCGCAGATGTTTGGTGAATCCTCTTCTGGTGGGCAGTAGACATATTTACACGGACACCAAGCCCTGCTTGCTTAGCCTTAGAACAGATGAACTAACTCTCCTATCACCGATCAGCTGGCCGACCACTTCCTCTTTACTCTAGCCTATTGCCCCAGTAATAGACTCTTTTTATGTTGTTTTATTTTGTTAAGCCTCAAATATAACTACTCAGTTACTTCTTACAGCTTCTTTTTCTGAAGCTAAGTCCATCTTAATTTGGATGGCCCACCCCACACCCCGGCAGCATGGCACAGTGGTAAAAACAGTTTTCAGAGTCAGAAAGACCTAAGCATGAATCTGGGTTCAGCTGATTAATAACTCTGTGACTTTAGGCCGGTGACTTCTCCTTAGCTTCGGTTTCTTCATTGGTGTAATGCTGACAATGTTTATTCTTCAGAGGTGTGACCTGAGCTAATTTAGGTACTGTCCTGGGTACACAGTAGTGTGTGAGAACTGATGGCTATTAATAATGAAAGCGAAATGGTGATACTAATGATGAGCTGGCTCTTCTGGTTACAGCTGTGTGCCCTGGGTCTGCTTATTTACCCGGAGCCTCTTTTCTCATCTATTAAATGAGGCTAATAGAGTTATTTGGGGATTCAGGTGATTAAATGTGTAAAGCACACAGTAGCTTCTAAGAGCACAGATATGTCCCTGCCTCGTTGCCCTCCAGGGAACCCCCTTCCCCTTTTAGCTATCGCCTCCCTTAGGAGACCCTCTCCCTCCATCTCAAGATGCTACAGGTAGGAGTCTCAGATCTTCCTGGGAAAACAATCTCTGAGATGAGGCTCTTCTCTTTGGTTGCCTGAGATCAGAGTCGTTTTTCTGTCCCTTTTTTTTTTATTTTGTTCTCTCTCTTCTGCCTGTTATGGGTTGAATTGTGTCCCCCACTCTTCCCTCCAAAAAGACATGTTGTATCTTAACTCCCAGTACCTGTAAACGTGACCTTATTTGGAAAGAGGGTTTTTGCAAATTTAATCAGTTTAAGATGAGGTCATTAGGATGGGCTCTGACCCAATATGACTGCTGTCCTGATAAGAGGAGAAGAGAAGACATGTGAAGACAGAGACATGGGAGAAGACGGCAAGGAAGAGATGGAGAAACACTGGACTTTTGCCACCACAAGCCAAGGAACACCTTCCAGAAGCTGGATGAGGGAAACAAGGATCCTCCCCTAGAGGTTTCAGAGAGAGCGCGTTCTTAACCAAGACCTTGATCTCAGACTTCTGGTCTCCAGAGTTGTGAGAGAATACTTCTATAGCATTTCAAGCCATCCAGTTTTTGGCGCTTTGTTACATCGTAACTGGAAAAGGAATACATCGGCCCCATTGCTAGACAGAGCTCACATGATTGAGAGGATTATTAACATGTAAAATAAACATTCTTAAACCACACCTTTAGAATTAACAAGTTGTTTACTCAAATTCAGGACATATTACGCAATTATGTATAAAATAAAATGGATCACTTGGGGTAGGGGCAGGCTGATCAAAAAGGAAAAAAATCTGCTTAAAAAGACTCAAGTGCTGGCCAGGTAGTTGGTTGAAGCATCATCCATACACCAAAAGGTTGCGGGTTCGATTCCCGGTCAGGTGCATACTGGAGGCAACCGATCAATGCTTGTCTCTCTCTTACATTGATGTCTCTCTCTCTCTCTCTCTCTCTCAAATCAATGAAAACATCCTTGGGTGAGGATTAGAAAAATGAAAAGACTCAAAGCACCACCACCTTACTGATGGATAAGAGACAGAAAGTTGTAAACGTTGGAAGGGCCTTAAATGAATGGGGGGAGGGGGGCAACAGGAGGCCATAATTCAGAGGTCTCAGGGGAGCTGCTATTTTCATGCTGATTAATCTAAGATTTCAGCTTAACAAGGGATAAAGTTTACAGACTGAAAATTAGCCACAAGGCACAACTTGACTCCTGGCTTTAATGGAGGATTAGAAGCATAAAGCCAGCAGCTGTGTCAGAACTTGCAGGGCAGCGGGAGATGCTGTGGTTTGAACAAAGCTGGGTTGGCCAGAGTATGAATTACAGGAAGAAAGGAAGGAAGAGAAAGAAAGAGCTCTGAGGCTATTTATTCCTTTTCTATGGGACACATTGAAGAAAAGACCGCGTCATATGTCACAGACCCAGCTGGAAACCATGGGCCCAGACAGGACAAAAGGGCATGAGTCACCAGCTCCCGGCTTGCAGGAGCCGTATCTGGAGCCCAGCAAAGGCTCGCCATTATTCGAATGGACCCTTCTGGCTGCTGTGAGCTTCTGCAGAATGTTTTGCAGGTCTTAAAAATTAGGGCTGCTGATGCTGGCCTTCGACTCACGCAGCCATGGTGTTTCAAGGTGAAACAGTACTTCAGTTTCAGCTAGGCAGGGGTGGAAGAAGAAACTGGGGTGATCAGATCTGATGGGATAGGGAGGTGGTTGTCTCAGTTTAATTTAGACTAGAGTGGACTTTCAGTTGCTCAGCATCTGTTCCTCCCCTGTTTCTGGGAACCAGATTCTGATGTTCCTTTGGAGTCTCAACCTTTCTCTTCTCAGTCCCAGATGCTTGGGCAGCACATGCCCACCGCTGGGTCAGTCAGGACATTCCATTGTCCTGGCCCCAGTAATTGATTTAGGAATGGTCACAGAGCACATGTCAGCCCAAAGACAGTCAGTCCTAGCTAGGGACTTTTACAGAAACGATTGGGAACGGATGTAGTCAGCGGAGATGCTGACAGGGGAAGGCATGTGCCTGGAGCTGCTGGGGACCGTCCTGCAACCACATGGGAAGAGCCCGAGTAAGCTCCGGGAGGGACAGAGACCATGTCCTGATGAGAAGGAGCTCCGGTGTCCAGCTGTGCCTCAAGCTCTTTTCTGTTGCATGAGCCAGCATCGTCCGCGCTTTTGTTTTCCCAAGCCATTAGAAGTTAAGTTTCTGCTATTGGCAACCCAAAGAGTTCTGACTAATACTCAGACCTCCGCAGACACCACAAAAATATATAGAAGCCGAGAGAAGATCCAATCTGTGTGCACTTGGCATATTGGACCTCGGGGCTTATAAAATAGAAAAGATATAAACACAGAAGTAGTTTCAAAGGCATTTTAGAATACTTAGAGTAATTTAAAGGATAAAATGATGGCATTACTCCTTTAAATCCTTCTGGACTTAGGGAATAAAAACAAAGTAAACAAACAAACAAACAAACAAAAACAGTAACCTGAATTCTTTTTGCAATAATATGGCATAATGATAATAACAATAACAATGAAGAGAACCATCCCAAAGGCAAGAAGTGTGGATTTCATCGAGGCTCTGACCTATCAACTCTTCCTGGTTTGTATGGTGCTTCATCCCTCTTTTAAAATGGGAAGTCCCATGTGTTCAGAACCCAATTCGTCCTAAGTAAACCTGGATGGTCAGCCATACCATACCTTGGGGGAGCTCCAATTTTTTTTTTTTTAATCCTCACCTGAGGACATTCTTCAGTTTTTTTGTTCATATAGAGCAAGAGGGAGAGAGAGGGGGAGAGAGAAAGAGAGAGAGAGAGAGAGAGAAACATCGACGTGAAAGGGACACATCGAGTGGCTGCCACCCACACGACCCAACCAGGGTGGGGGACAAACTGAAACCGAGGTACGTGCCCCTAGCAGGAACCGAACCCGGGTCTCTCTGGACCGCAGGCCAATGTTCTAACTGCTGAGCCAAACCGGCAAGGGCAGCTCCAAGTTTTTATAAAGAACCGCAGCAGCCACTGCAGAAGGGACAGGAGTGCTGAGTTACCTCTTCTACTTCAATCACTGGGGTTTCTCTTCCAGCTGTTTAAAATATCAGTGTACACCTAAGATCTGTGGGGGTAGGAAAACCTGCCCTCTGGAATCCCATGATTTTTGTTGTTATTGTTATAGAGCAAGTGGCTCTTACAGACCAGTGGTTCCTACACCTGGCTGATCATAAGAGTCACCTGGGGAACTTTCAAATGCTGCATACATTCTGGCCACCACACCTGGAGATTATGACTCAGACAGAATCGGGTGGAGCCAGAGATCTGTATTTTGAAAAAATCTTTGTAGGTGACATACATATAAATTATGCATAAATGTTGGTATGTTAACTATCATTAATAATAAATCACTTTCCACACACCTCACAAATGGCCAAGATGCCATTGTTCGAGACACCGTGTTCCAGTACATCTTAAACTTTCCGTGAACCAAGAGGGCTTGTTAAAACACAGCTGGGCCGTACCCCCAGGGTTTCTGCGTCGGTAGGACTGGGGAGACAGGGAATTTGCATTTTGAAGCTGCTTTCAGGGGGCACCAGCAGCCTTTAGTAGCATGATTGTAGACCAGCAGCTCAGCTGAGTTCTTGTCTGGTCTCTTTACTCTTTGTAATCATTGTAACTTCCTTTTCACCAGTATAGAACTCAATAAATTATTGATGAATAATTGTGTGGATAAATGTTTTATTGGCTTCAATGACAGTGACCTTTCCACCAACTTTCTAAAGAATGTTGGGACCTACACCCCTTAGTATGTAAAAGAGGTTTCTGTGGCTTATCTAAGGAATATTGTCTCATGGGCCCTTAGCTGAGGACAGGGTGGGGACGACAGGATTTCCTGCCCTCAGCTTTAGGGTCTTTGTTCAGAAGACAATGACAGCGCTGCCCTCTGGCCAGGGGCCTCCAGCCAAGCCCCCTGCACTCTCTCAAAGACCCCATTTTACTGGTTTGCCACTTTCCACCCACCAGGTCCTCTCCGGCTTTCTTTAGCGTGCCGGTCATGTTTCAGTTTTGAACTGATTTGCTGGGAGATTACTCAAGCACATTAACTCGACTCCTGTGGGTAAACTTGTCATTATCCCTCCGGAGGCCCAAGAATGACTGTTCCAACCTCTGCCCAGGCTGTGCGGGACCCCTAATCATCCCTGTGTTCCTTGGCTTGTGTTTGATCTCCGCTGGTGCTGGGACAGCTGCGGGTACCTTGGCACCGTCCCCCACCCATCTTCATCAGTACAAGCAATGTTTCTTGGACTACAGAGACGTACACATGGCTGCAACCCAGACCTCTACCCGGACACACCCCAGAGGAACTTAGAAAGGAAGAGAAAGCCACTGACCATTATTGGCCATTAAAGAGGGGAGTGCCTGGTCCAAGTTCTACAGGAACATTCGGAGGGTGTTTAAGCGGCTTTGCAGCTTTTATGTAAGTTCTTGAAATACGAATCAGCACCCAGAAAAAACACAAATAATCGTAGAATGTAAAGATTCCCTCTTTATTTCAGACTCCTGCTACCATGATGATACTGCAAACCGTCGATTCCTTGGTATACAGCCTTGCCACCCTGAGAAACGAGGTGCGTGCCCAGGCTGGCAGGACACAGGGCCTTCCCAGCTCCTCCCCGGAAGGAAGGCTTAGCTCCCCGGAGAGCCTGCACATACGGAGAAATCCTTTCTCCTGATCAGTTCTACATCAGCCTCGCTGAAGGGCCAAACTTGTGGCCATGAGCAAAAGCAGCCGTCTCCGCCCTTCCCCGGGTGTCTCTGTGCGTCTGGCCTCCAGAGGCGCCTCGCCTGCTATTCTTCAGCGTCCACAGGAGCAAAGCCTCCCCCGATCCACCTGTGGCAGAAATGCCTGCCAGTGCAGAGGCTTGGCCGCGCGCTCTGGAAGGTTCCGGAGCCCTTGGTGTTGTGGGAAGGACATCCATGTTTCAGGAAACACCTCGGAACATGGCTGACAGGACAACGTGGTGTTAGATAAGGGATGAAGCTGAGGATTTAAGACGCCTTGGCTCTCTAGAGCCCGGGCACTCTGCAGGGAGCCGGGGTCTTTTCCTGGCCGGGTGCCCGTGGCCTCCGCAGCTGCCGGCGGTGGGCAGGGCAGCCGGGAGGAGAGGCAGGCACGACCTGCACGGCCCTCTTAATAATTGCCTCTTAACTGGGAATCAGGCGTTTATTTTTCTCTGCTTCCCTCAGGGTGTGGTGGCGGGAAAGTGTGCTGCAAGGAGCGACTTCAACAGCGCTGACCGTCCGTCGAGGCCGAGAGACGGGTGCTAAGGCCGCACCTTTGCCGGCAGTCGTGGCTGAACCACGCAGGTCGCTACGGAGGGAAACCAGGCGACCTCCAAGTCCGTTTCCCTGAAGGTGGGTCAGGAACAAATATGTTGTGAGAGGCATGTTGAGTTCAAAAAGCTCAGAGATGTGAAAGGGTCACTGTGTGTCACTGAGAGGAACAGAAAGTCCCCGCCACATGGAGGGCCAGTCCCCAAGGTCCAGTCGGAGCCTTTGCAGGGAGGGAGCTGGCAGGGATTTCACCTGGGACGGGCTGGCAGGAGCGCAGAGGGGAGCGTGGAGAAGCAGCTGTCAGTCAGCCCTCCTGTCCCCACCGGGAGGACTCCCCAGCAAACTGGGGCACCGCGGGGCCCTCCTCTGTGTCTGCATCTCTGAGGAAGAGGAGGGAGGAAGCCTCTGCCTGGTGGTCTGGCATGGTGAAGACCCTCCCAGCTGGGTCTGGGGAACAAGTGCTTGCTGTCTGTCCCTATGTCACTGTAGTCTGCACGAGCTAGTTCCCTTTTTTTAAATCCTCACCCGAGGATATGTTTACTGATTTTAGAGAGAGTGGAAGGGGGGAGAAAGAGAGAGAGAGAAACATTGATGTGAGAGAGAAACATCAATTAGTTGCCTCTCGTAAGCACCCCAACCGGGAATTGAACCCGAAACCTAGATATGTGCCCTGACCGAGAATCAAACCCTCAACTTTCTGGGGTATTGGGACAATGCCCCAACCAGCCGAGCCACCTGGCCAGGGCTGGCTAGTTAATTTTTGGTGACTTCTCATTAAAGAGAGAACTACATTTATGCCAGTTCCGTTATCTGTAGGTTCCCCTCACTCTCTGTACACACTTTACTTTCACCTCATGTCCTCTGGACACCTGCCTCCACGGTGATGGTTGGATGTCGTTACGGAAGTTCCTCAAGAGCTGCTGCAACCACTGTTAGGCAGAGCTGGGCCTTCTTCTTTCATAACATCCCAAATTGCCACAAGCCGCGAACCCAGGGCTTGAGGGAGAGTCATTGTGGAAGGTTGGCGTCCGACCCGTTAAACATCGTCTTTGTCACTGAGACGCTCTCTGGCTGGCTGAGTGTAACATGCTGGTGCACCGTTTTGTGGCCAGGTGGCTATTCCCTGGAGACTTGTTGCAGGCCCCTGAGGGACAGACCACAGCTTGAAGCAGCGTAATTGACAGTTGTGTCCAGAAAAGGAAGGCCTTATCAAATAATGTCCTGCAAGTCCTCCTGTATCACTGCAGGAGGAGGGTGCCGTCCTATCAGCAGAGGTCGAGGTCGTGTGGAATGTATGACTGAACCGTTCCTTGTGTAGTGGGATGCCACCGGCTTCTGTTGTCAGTGTGTCATGGAGTAGAGGGACAATAGTTCCTTCCAGTTCCCAGTTCTGTGGTTTCAGGGAACTGCTGTTGGAAGAAGACTCGTCTCTAGTACCAACCAAAAAAACAAGTATGGATGGATTCGAGAGAGATCAAACAGAAGACACTCGCACCTTAGGGTGAAGATTTGTGACATCTGAGGAAGGGTTAAAATGCAAAGCATATCACAGATCAACAAAATAACCACCAAGAGTCTGCTAATAATGTAAAGGAAGTTATAGGAAAGAGGAGAAAGCACAGTCATCCTCACAGGGAAGAACTGTGTGGCCACATCTCTTAGCCAGGGAAGGGTGGCACCCCTGCTCACACGGACTTTTCGGGACAGGAGCTGGCAGACCTGCACGGGGCACAGCAATGGAGCAGGAAGAACAGAAGGGTGCGCATGTGTGAGCTAGTGTGTGTGTGTGTGTGTGTGTGTGGGGGGGTGCTTTTCCTTAGGCAGCGACTTCTGAGGTCGGACAAGGAGACTGGGAAGGAATGGTCTCCAGAGTGAAGCAGTTGATCTGAAAAGAAGAAAGCAGCCTCTGACAAACCTGGCTTGGGGTTTTGCTAAAGGACATGTTTGTGCTGAATAACTTAGCAGTGCCAAGGGATCAGAACTGGAGGAAAGGCAGCCCCGGGGCAAGCTGGACTAAACCCTAGACGGCACCCTCTTTTTCCCTGAGTCATAGTTGATGGTTAAGAGGTGCTTGTTGCTGATGAGAAAGCAAAAAACCTGCCACTTTTGTTAAAAGACTCAGAGGTAACTATATATAGTATAAGAAATACGTACATATGTACATCTACTTATATATAGTTAAGTGCATATTATACATTTCATAATATGTATCCTCTGATAAGTATATGTAATCTAATTTTACACACACACACACACACACACATATATGTATGTGTGTATGTATATATATAAATCTCAATGTGATCCTAAGGAACCATATCCAACATTACAACAGAAGCTACGTGTGTCTAGAGGAGGGAGAAAGCCATGGGGCTGGGGAGGGCTGGGGTGGGCTGGGTATTCAAGGAAAGATTTCAAGAAGGAAGGGGTGTGTGAGCTAAGCCCAGAAGGTGGGTAAGAAGAAGAAAGTGGTCTGAACAAGAGCGGAGGAATTTAAGGAATCTCAGGGCGATCACATGGGAGAAAATGAAGTCTTAAGGAGCCATGTTATGCTGGCCCCTCCCCTCCACCCCCCTCCCCGCCTGTCTCTTGCTTCCTCTCTGGGTGTCTTCAGCCTTTCAGTAGCACCCTTGGGCCCAGCTACTGGCACCCAGAGCTTCAATAAATATTTGATCTTTATAGTCTATGAGCTTCACTTCTTATTTTTCCAGATCCCAGTATTTATTCCTTAAATTATATTAACTTCATATTATTCTTTAACTCAAGTTTCCATCTCTTGCTCGGTTTTTGTCACTGGAGGGAAAGATTTGTGTAGGTGTCACAACCTAGCACTGGGTTGACTACAGTCATCCAATAAACACCCACCTGCACACTTGGGATACGTCATAAACCACCTAACCCAAATGTAAATTTTTTTTATTAAATGACAATACATTAGGAATTCAATGTTAAAGGCACAGACACTTATTGACCTTTCACCGTTTGTAAATTCTATGTGAGGCACTCAAGGGGCAGAAATGACAAGAAGTTCACAGAACCCTCATTTATTGGAAGAGACAGCTGCATAACCAGTAACTATGCTAATGTTGAAACAAACTATTGCCCTAAGACTTCGTTTCATCATACTCTATGACAATATGGCAATCTCCATTGATAATGCATATATATATATATATATATATATATATATATATATTTTTTTTTAGTCCTCATCTGAGAATATTTTGATTTTCAGATAGAGTGGGAGGAGAGAGAGGGAGAATGAGTGAGAGAGAGAAACATCCGTGTGAGAGAGGCACATCGAACCCACCACCCTTTGGTCCGAGGGCCAATGCTCTAACTGCTGAGCCAAACTGGCCAGGGCAATAATGCATATTTTTTAACTTAAAACCTTTTCTTTGTAATGTTTCTGTTATAGTTTAAATATTGAGACAAAATTCAAAGGGTTTTGCTAGACCTGTTTCATGTCTAAATCTTTTTTTTTTTCTTCATTGATTTTAGAGAGAGAGGAAGGGAGAGGGAGGGAGAGATAGAAACATCAATGAGAAAGAACATGGATTGGCTGCCTCCTGCATGCCCCCAACTGGGGATCAGGCCCACAACCTGGGCATGTGCCCTGACCGGGAATCGAACTGGCGACCTCTTGGTGCATGGGTCGACGCTCAACCAGTGAGCCACACCAGCTGAACCATTTCTAAATCTTTTTTTTTTTTTTTTTAACTAAAAAATACCTCTCAGTCGGCTGCAGTCAGGCAGAGATTGCTCTGGTTCAGCTAAGTTAATTCATCCCACGACTGCCTCCAGGGCGTTCACAGCCAGCGGTTGGATACATGTGCTGCACCTCCCACTGACATGGCCAAAGACACACAAACCAGGGGACAGGTGAAGGTGAGGGAATTCTGTAATTTAAAGAGCTGGATGAACTGGTTTGTATTAGGGGAGAGTGGGCAGGAGAAAGTTCTTTGTCAGATATTTTTAAGCCTGAAAATAATTTACAATGGGATGATTTCAATGATCAAGTGAAGATTCACTATCTAAATCTTGTAAAAGAAAATTTCTTAAGGTGTTATGGAAATATATCCTGAAAAACGAGGGACTTCCACAAAATATGCTTAATTGAGTAGGAGGGAAGATTGTGGTACGTCCAACCTGTGCTCCTTTGCACTCCAGGTGGAAGTTTAATCTTTTTTTTTATCCTCACCTGAGGACATTTTTGCATTTATCTTCAGATAGAGCGGGAGGGAGAAGGAGAGGAAGAGAGAGAGAGAAACATCAAGGAAGAGAGAGAGAGAAACATCAATGTGAGAGAGACACATCGAGTGGTCGCCACCCACATGACCCCAACCAGGGCCCGGGACAAACTGCAACCGTGATACGTGCCCTTAGCGGGAACCGAACCCTGGACTCTGTGGTCTGAGGGTCAACGCTCTAACCGCTGAGCCAAACTGGCCAGGGCAGGTTTAATCATTGAGAGTTCTCTACCACAGTGTGATGCTGCTCGTAGCTTGAGGAAGCTATGTCTCATAAACAGGCAGCTACCCTTAAAGGCTCCATCCACTGTGAATCTGAGAAGGAAGGAACCCACCATCTCCATTCTCAGTTGAAGATACTATTTTGCTGATGCTAGAGTAAGGCAAATAAATGCATGAATTTTTTTTTTTTTAGTCAGGCAAATATCAATTCAGATTCCAGTTAAGCCAATCTTGGCTCTGTACATATTCTAATCTTCAGTAATTTTTTTCCATTTAATAGTAATGGCTAAAAGAGGTGTAGTGCTTCCCAAGCATGAGGCACGGCTGTAAGCGGTGGCTGTGTATTCCTCCATCTAACTTCACAATAATCTAATGAGGTGACGTACAGAAAAGAGTTAACAGAGCAGGCCCGAGCCTGCTATCCTTAGAAAGCCCTGCTTGCCAGACTGGCTCTTGGCTGGCATCTGGAAGCCTGGATTTCAGGGGTGTTTCCACCATTCCCTTTGTTTGTACAAACAATGTGGTTTGTATGGAACACCTGCTCCCTTTCTGGGAATCTGGAATTTTGGTACGTGCCAGACCGAGGGTGTCTAAGTGACCAGCCCACAATAAAAACTTTAGCACTGAGTCTTAATGAGCTTCCGTGGTAGACACCATTTCACATCTGTCATAAGTCCTTGCTGGAGGAATTAAGCGTGTCGTGTGTGAGTCCACGGGGAGAGGTCTCTTGGTAGCGTGTGTCTGGTTTCCTCTGGACTCTGCTCCTTTGCTGATTTTGATTGTCTCCACTGACATAACAGGTATGACTCCGTGCTGAGTCCTGTGAGTCCTAGTGACTCAGCGGACCTGGGGGTGGAGTTGGGGGATCCCTGACTCAGGTGTGTGGCCTATTAGGATCTCAGCTTTAAAGGTGAGGAAGCTGACTCATGAAGAGGTTAAACTATCTTAAGGTCACACAGGAGGCTCATGGCACAGCCAGGATTTGAACCCAGGCAGGCTGGCTCCAGAGCCCTTCCTTCTACCCCTTATGGAGGTTCTGAAATTATAGCAGTAACACCTCCTTCACTGGGTGATTGTAAGTCAGAGGACGTGTGTTTGCTCAGGACATACTAAGTGCTCAATGAAACTCTATTATTATATCATTATCCTCCAACCCTCTATCACTTCCACGTACTCACTAGGAAAGCTACCATATATTTCCCACAGTCCCAGTAACAAGCAGAATGTGCCCAAGAAGTTAAAACATCTATGAGGAGGGAAAAGAGAGAACACGGTACAGAACTCATCCTGCTATGTATTTTTTAACACTAATATCTATTACAATGATTTTTCTTTGCAAATGGAGCCCACACACTTCCTCCGCTCCTTCTTTGCGTCTTCTGTGGTCTCCCTGGGTCCAGCTGGAAATGCGAGTGGTGACAGAGCTGAAGGTGCAAAGCAGGCGGGTTTTGGAAGCACCCAGGCAGGAGGAGACAGTGGGCAGTCTGGCAGAGCCCCTTTCATTGTGGTAGCCACACCTCCTACCACCCATCCCCCAAATGGAAACATGTTGTTTTGCAATAGAATAGTTAACATTCTGTTTGCTGAAATTATTTCTCAATCACCTTTACCCCTCCTTACCTTTCAAGCCTTCAAGTTAATGTAGAAACATCCTGTTTCTTTCCAATGACGAAACAAAATGACCCCGGCATTCCACAGATCCATTCTTGCACTGACTTCAAAGAAAAACAACTCTTCCTGCTAAATGCCTGTGTGCTACAGGTCACAGCAAACCCGTGGCAAGTTGTGTTGCCTTCGTTGGCAGATCAAGATGTCCTAGGTAAAACTGAGTTGACTAAAGGGAATTACATTTATGAGGAAGAATTTGGAGGATGAAGGAAGATGTCCCTGATTTAAAATTCCATCTTCTCCATCTAGTACCCAAATGCACTTTGCTTGAGAAGCAAATTTCTTATTTCACAGTAAGAAATATGGCTAACCGTGTAACTAGCACACGAGCAGTGCCCCGATTGAAATCGATGAGACCAAATCTTTCTCTAAAACATCTTTTGATAAAGTAAAATTGGAAGGAACCTGTGGATATTAGGTACTTCAAAAGAGGACTTAGTCATACCAATGTCGAAAAAAGGAAATGTGATGTAGGAAAACCGACAGTATTGAAGGGTCACTTCCCAGAGCAGTAGATTTTTCTGTGGGAAACCCTGGCCATTGGAGGTCCAGCACTTTAAGGGCAACATGGGAGAGGTAGAAATAAAAAGTAACAATTTCCTATCTTGAAAGGAAGTGCATTTTTATCTAAGAAAAGTCATTGTCCTCACACCAAAGATATCTACGCTGTTAAGGATCTATTGCTGAGTTGCCCAGCCACTGAGAAATATTTTTATCAAATGACTTAGAAGAGCTGGGGTTTAGTTCTAGCTGCCCAAACGTACATAAGTCACCTCATCTGTTCCACCTCAGTCTCTCAGTTTCATTTCCGTGGAGTGGGAGATATAACAATACTTCCCAGGACCACTGTGAACATGAAATATGATGATGCAGGTCAATGCACTGACTGAATTATAAATTAGTACCTAAATGTGAGTGACTAATATTTTCATCCAATGCTGTTAACTAGCACCAAGCCTGAAGAGAAACATCAAACAGAAAACAGAAACCTAGTTTTCACCATATTGAATATGAAGAAAGCAAGGTCACCTCAAGAGGAGAGCCTCAAAGAGTTAAATTACAAATGAAAAGGGTTTTGCAATAAGCCCGTCAAAATATTAGCCTTTCTCATTGCAGCAACCTTAATGCCTCCTCCTGGGTGTGTCTGGTTAAAACCGCACAACGTGGTCTGAAAAGGCAATGGGCATCAGTTAGGATCTAGGTCAGAGCCTCTGAAGTAGCCAGTGATTTAGTTCCTAGGATTAAGAAAGACGAAATCTTACTGACGGCTGGATCCGCATAACATTCCTTTCTATTGTGATCATCCTACATCAAGGAAATGTCTGAAATTTAGGCAGTGGAGTCTGAGGTACCTGCTAAAGTTATTATATGGTTGAACTTTTGAAAACCACAGCAGCACAAATGTGTTTTATCAATCTTTGCTGTTGGTCAGAATCCCGGAGAAAGCGCGCTGGACTCATCCCACGGCAGCTCACTCTAAAATGGATCGTTGTTCTAAAGGGTTCACGTGCCTGTTCGATCCAGATCCATTTGCTCCCTTCACCGTCACTCAAACGTCCTGCGCTCTCTTCGCAAATGCTGCAGACTGGCGTCAGGTTTAGAGTGAGCTGCAATTAGCAAGTCTCTCGGCTTCTCTTACAAGGAACTTATTTTTCAGTGGAAATTGTTGTCATGGTTTCGGTCTGATTTTTTAACTCTTCCATGGAGACCACACTCCCCAGCTCAATCCTTGGCAATGGGACTCTAAGAGTGAATGCTGCCCCTTTGGGTCAACTAATTACCATAATTTCTTCAAGTTAGCTACCAGCTAGCTTGGCACCTTGCACACAGCACCCATTGCAGATAAATTCTGCAGAGCTATGAAATGTCTGGCCTGCCTGAACCCAGAGAGATTTATAAGACTGGATTAGGGCTCTCACAAGGACTCTTCAGTGTGGTCAGGAGTAGCCAGAAAAAGCCTCAGTGTTTCAGGGACCCACTTGCATTTATTTTACTGGGTAAAGGTGATAAGGTGTTTGCCAAGGTTGCCCAGCTCAGTGACCAAAGAGCTGCTTAGAACTTACTGTGGTCACCTGCCAGCAGCCACCCCCTCTCCCCTGGGCCTGCAAGGCTGTTCGCAAGTCGTAAAGCAGACGTGGGCGTGGAGGACGACCAGAAATCCAAGCAGATGGAGAAAGGCTTCCAACTTAGAAAGCAAAATAATGGCTGTTTGTTTAACTTACAAATAAACCTAATTTAGTTTATCAATTATATTTATTCCTGTGATTCCTCATTAGCACAGAAAATCAAGAGTGGTCTGTATTTTCTTTTCTTTGTATTAATGAGCCACACCGAGCTCTGGCAGGTTTGGCTCAGCAGTTGGAGCTTCGGCCCGCAGACCGGATAGTCCCGGGTTCGGTTCCCACTAAGGGCATGTACCTCGGTTACAGTTTGTCCCCGGCCCTGGTTGGGGTCGTTTGGGTGGTGACCACTCGATGTATCTCTCTCACATCGATGTTTCTCTCTCTCTCTTCCTCCCTCTCTCTCTCCCACTCTATCTGAGGATAAATGCAAAAAATGTCCTCAGGTAAGGAAAAAAAAAAGAGTCACACTGAGGTAACTACTATAACACTTGGATACATTACAGATCAACACACAATGAAACAAACAGCCCAGTAATTTTCCTACTTTAAACCAGCTTGGAACAAATCCCATGCTGGCAGGGACTGGAGGGCTTGCTCCCTGCAGGGGAGCACAGACACTCCATCAATATTTGTTGACCGATGACTAATACGCAGGTCGGTCTACATGATAACAAAGGAAAGCAAACATTTTTAATCCTCACCTGAAGATATGTTTATTTTAGAGAGGAAGAGAGGGAGAGAGAGAGAGAGAGACATTGATGTGAGAAAGAAACATCGATTGGTTGCCTCTGTTACACACTCTAACCAGAGACTGAACCAGAAACCCAGGTATATGGCTTGACCAGGAATCGAACCTGCAGCCTTTCTGGTATACAGGACAACGCTCCAACCAACTGAGCCACCTGACTAGGACAAGGAAAACAAACTTCAAAAAACTCTCCTTATATTTCATTTTAATCCTTGTACTCCATGGTCCTGTTTATCACCTAGGTAATGAAATATCATTTTTACCTTCTTAACAGAGGTTGAGCTGAACTTATTTAGAGTGTTTCATTCATTCCCTTTTATTTATTTTTCATTTTTCTATGGTCTTCTTTTCTGGGATTCTCTTTTCTTGTCAAACCCTACCCATTCTTTAGCCCCTTCTCTTTTATAGAACGGTATTCTCTCTCCTTCTCTTCCTCCTGCAAGCTAATGTGTATCCAGCATTTACTCTGTCAGATGCTACCTCAGTTACCTTGTGTATACTGACTCATAGAACACTTAAAACCACCCAGTGAGGTAGGGCTGTTATCACCTCGCTTCTTCAGATGAGAAACTGAGAAACAGAAAGATAAAATAACCCACCCAAGAGTGCTCAGCTGGTGGTGGTGGAGCTGGGATTCAAGCCAGGCAGCTGGCTGCAGGGCTGCCCTGGCAGGCACCCCACCAGTTAGCTACTGTTGGGTCTGTCCACTCCCTGAACTCCAATGATCACTTTTTTTTTTTAGACAAGGAGAGAGATAATAATCATCATTTTATTAGGAAAGGAGCTTATACTGTATGCTCTATTGTATTAGTGACTTTGAATTTAGTTCACATCTTTTCATGTCCTCATGTATAGATCAGCTTTATTCTTTTTTAACAGTAGCATAGTATTCCAAAGTGTGAATTGCCAAATTGTAATAAGGAGCCTACTGATGGACATTTGGATTGTGTTCGTGTTTACAATGTCATCCACAAGTGCATTTCAAATGGCCTCAAAAGAAAGCCACGCTGGGTTGAACTCAAACAGGGAGTGTTGGGCCAAGGGGCTTTTCTGTGCTATTAAGAAATGCTAAATTATGCAGCAGAAAAAAAAAAAAGATATAGAAGTGACCAAAATTGTCTAACTGAGTGTATGTGAAAAATCTTTTCCCTATGCGACACTTTGTTTAACTACGGAATCGACACATTTCGCGGCTAGGTCATCCCGGTAGGAACCCGGGAGGGCCAATCCCAGGCCTGCTTAAGGTAAGATAGTACATGGAAGCATTACTGAAGTTTTCCTATGGCTGAAGCAAGCAGCCAGCAACATTTTCTCTGAAAAATGCTTAGGCCAAAAATAGTCTCTGTTCTGCTATATTAAGTTGAACTCTGTTTTCAATCAGGCTGTTATTCAAATACTGGAGCAGATCCAAAATTGCTTTCCTGAGGAAAAGTCTGTCTTTGCTACAGATCATGAGGCCCGATAAAGTGGGCCTCTTACTTTCACAATGGATTGTGGGCCTGCAGCCCACTGTCCAGTGTGCAAGAGGGATGGCTGCCCTCCTGGTGAAGGGACCGGCTCACAGGTCCCCGAAGTGCACGGTGCAAGTTTGCCTTGCTTCTCTGCTCAGGCCATGTTTTCTTCCTGTCACAATCTCGTACTTCTTGTATCTTCCTGACTCTACAAAGGCCATCCCAAGTCTCACCTCTCCTGTGCAAGTTTTTTGGCTTAAATTGCTCTTTTTCCCCTGCACAGTAGCATTTGTCTCTAACACTCACTAGGTCATTCATTCATTCCTTCATTCGCCAGATATTTACTGGGCACCTACCAAGTGCTAGAGATACAACAGTGAAGACAACGAAGTCTCGCACCCGCAGGACGGGCGTCCCAGAGAAAGAAACGGTAAGTAAATGTACAAGTACTGTATTCACTATGTCAGGTGGTGATAGGCGCCGGGATCGGAGCGCGTGTGTGAGGTGGGATGTAGTTCTTGTACAAAATGGCAAGGGAGGGCTGCGTGATAAGGTGACATGTGACCCAAGAGTTGAATGAGGAAAGGAAGGAGCTTTGCAGGTTATCTTCCGGAAGGTCCTTCCAGTGCTAGAGTCCTGAGTTGGGCACATGCTTGGCCTTTTGGGGGAACATCAAAGAGGCCATGTAGCTACTTTGTAAATGTGATTTTGAATGTATGCTCTCTCCTGAACTCGAATGTCATCTTCTTACGAGAAGGGACCCTACGTTGGAGATAACAGGTGATACACTGTGATGATGTCGTCTTTGAAATACACCAATTTGCAGTACATAGCCTTGTGCCTTCTCCAGGTCTTACCTAAAACTCTGACTGGCTTACTGCCCTTGGCTGTGGCACTCAGTATGCTGATAAAATGCGGAGTTCTTGCAGTGCACGTTGTGTGTGTGACACCCCTACGCCCATGGCTGTGGGTGGCACGTAACAGCAAGTGGCACAAATACTCTCATCACTGTAAGAAAATGGATTCTCAGTTCTGAACAACATGAAGTAATGTCTTTATTTCTTTTTTATTTTTTAAATATGTTTTTATTGATTTTTAGAGAGAGAGGAAGGGAGAGGGAGAGAAAAACATCAATGAGAGAGAAACATCAACTGGCTGCCTCCTGGACACCCCCTACTGGAGATCGAGCCCAAAACCCAGACATGGGCCCTGGGAATTGAGACAGCAACCTCTTGGTGCAAGGGACGGCACTCGACCAACTGAGCCACACAGGCTGGGCAAATGCCCTTATTTCTAATGCTTGCCCTTGCTTCAGACAAACACACACACACACAGACACAGACACACACACACACACACACCCCACAATGAAAACAGAGACCAACAGAGGAAATAATTTAAAGTAACCAAAGAAATGAACACCATCTAGCGGTCCTAAGTTTTCCCAAATCAATCTTCCAAAATCGTAGCGCCTTAAGTGGCTTTTAGTCATCTTGACATAAAAATAAAGAAGAGCATTAAATAACTATGAAAAGAAAAACTATGTACAAAATACTCTGATCATATTGTTTTAAATGCAACTTTATACAATTTGTTAATCCTTACTGTCATTTATAACTGAATTATATGTGCTTTTGAAAGCTGTATAATGGATAGCATGTTGTGCATAATTGTTGAAATGTGTTTATGGCCATTGTATAATTTACATCTGAGGTCCCTTGTGGACCATAAAGTCAACAAAGAAACAACCTCAGTATATTCCAATACCATATTTTAAGAAACAATTGGATTTGATTGGCTCGAGTGATTCTTGAAGGTACAAAACCTATTGCAACTGTTTTTAATTACATGGCCACCTCCCACATGTGAAGAAGGGGAATTTGTCTGCTTGGCTACTCTTTTGAATCCTTAACACCTAGCACCGTGTCTGGTCCATAGCGGGCCCTTATCAAATGTTGAATAAATAACCATTAACTTATTTTCTGAAATGAGATATGGTATCTGTGCTGGGTAATTTTATGTGTCAAGTTGGCTAGGCCAAGATACCCGAACATTTGGTCCAACATTATTTTAGATGTTGCTGTGAAGTTATAAAATATAACTTAGATGAACAGTGAAATCAGTCAGTTCTGGGTAAAGCAGATAACCCTCCATAATGCAGGTGGGCCTCATCCGACCAGTTGAAGGCCTTAAGAGAAAAAACACTGACTTCCCCTGAGCTAGAATCCTGCCGGCAGACTGACTTTGCACTCAACTGCATCATCAGCTCTCCCCTAGGTCTCCAGCCTGCCAGTCTACACTGCAGATTTTTTAAAAACTATATATTTTTAATTGATTTTTAGAGAGAGAGGAAGGGAGAGGGAGAGAGAAATAGAAACATCGATGAGAGAGAACATCGACTGGCCGCCTCCTGCATGCCCCCCACTGGGGATCAGGCCCACAACCTGGGCATGTGTCCTGACGGGGAATCAAACCAGTGACCTCTTGGTGCATGGGTCGATGCTCAACCACTGAGCCACCCTGGCTGGGCACTACTCTGCAGATTTTTATTGTGCTAGTTTCCATAAATTCAATTTCTTAAAATAAATCTTTATGTATATGTGCATATATATACACACACACACACACCCCCTAATGGCTCTGTTTCTCTGAAGAACCTTGAAGAATACAGTATTCCTTAGTCATTTACTCTTTCAATGAATCAATCAATACATTTCATTCCAAAAATCACACTCACCCACCAAGGTCCCACGGCCAAAGCCAGACTAGTGACACAAGCCCTGATCCCGGCTATTGACCTCACCTTCTGTCCTCCTGTGGAGGGACAGAGAACGTTACCTCCTCACTGTTTCGTTTCTCTAGTGATGCAAAGCACCTGC
Organism: Molossus molossus; assembly: GCF_014108415.1. Taxonomy (NCBI): domain Eukaryota; kingdom Metazoa; phylum Chordata; class Mammalia; order Chiroptera; family Molossidae; genus Molossus; species Molossus molossus. The sequence goes on along the minus strand of NW_023425347.1, from coordinate 29,316,756 downwards.
CTATTTTCTCTTTAGCGGAGCAGGTGCGAGGAGAACCCTGCACCTAGAGAAGCCACGCTGCGATGGTGTCAGGTGAGGCCCCCGCTTGCCCCTCGCTCTTAGGGGAAAATACTTCCCATGGTGAAGCTGAGCGGCTGATGGTATCACTTCCTCTAAATATTTCCACTCTTCATGAGTGAAGCTGTGGGTGGGGAACTTCAGAGTCATGGAGACTAGTTAAAAGGTTACAAAAGGTTCACAAATACTATACTGTTTGATGGCGGCGTGGTAGCTAATTAGTCCCATATACTGTAAGGAAAAGATGACTTTAAACATACGTTGGTGGGAGGCCTCCGGGGAGCACAGCATGAAGTTTGGCTCTTCAGGATCCAGCAAAGGGACCAGCCTGCTGGCACCTGTTTGCTCATGGGGGGAGGGCGCCTTCGTAAAGAGAGTTTTCATAGAGACCCTCCTACCAAGGCTCTGTGTGGTAGGGGAATTGGACGGGGAGGGCAAAAGCCTCCCTGATGTGCCCGCCCTCGGCACGATTTTTCATCCCAGAGTGTGTTTTATCTCCAGGAGTCAGTCACATCCCTCCCTTGTCTCTGTTTCAGTCCCCTTCCCTCCCTTGACGGTTTTCTCTCTTTTCTGGCCCTCAGGTTCCTAATTCATTCACCTCGTATCCCCAGTTAAAACCTGTTTCGAACATAAGGCAGGGCTTCCTGCCTGAGCTGGTAACATTGTGTACATCAGCGCAGGGAGAAATCTGGGGGCATCGTGCCTTCCTGAAATTATAGTCTGAGCCTTCATCTTTGACAATTACTGAGCACTGTCAATGGACAGAAATGATAGATGGCCACATGTCTACACCACAGATGCCGTGGAAGTGTCATCAATATCTATTTGCATCGATGTGGATTACCCGCCAAAATAACGTGGAGCCTGAGAGTCAGTTATGAAAAAATAAATATGGTATGATTACATTTGTTAACATTTCCCAAACAGGCAAAAAGAAACTGCATATTCACACAAGTTGTATATAAATTAATGTATACGTAAATGTGTATAAATTGCATATACACATATGCATCTATGTATACATATAGACATATGAGGCCAGTCTCAAAAGAGAAGTAAGGGAATGAGGGTAACAGAATTCAAGACTGCAGTTTCCTCTGTGGGAGGTGCGGGTGGAGTCGGACGCCACTGGTTAGGGGTGTGCAGCAGGCTCAAGGGAGGTAAGGTGGTCAGTAGGTGAAGATGTTTTTTTTGTTGTTGTTGTTTATCCTCACCCGAGGACATTTTTCCATTTTTTGTTCAGATAGAGCGGGAGGGAGAGAGAGGAAGAGAGAGAGAGAGAAACATCGATGTGAAGGGACACATCGAGTGGCTGCCACCCGCACGACCAACCAGGGCCGGGGACAAACTGCAACCGAGGTACATGCCCCTAGCGGGAACCGAACCCGGATCTCTCTGTACCGCAGGCCGACGCTCCAACCGCTGAGCCAAACTGGCCAGGGCGTGAACATGTTTTATTGTTTCCATTATTGTTTAGGATATACATAGACATTATACATACCTCTTTGTAGTATGAAATGCTTCACAATTTAAAAAAAATGTCTAAATTGAAATTTATCTGGATTATTAACCCTTCATTATCACCTTCCTTGGAAAGTAGGGGGCGGGGGCTTGGAGAAGAACAGGTGCTGATTGAAATTAAACAGGAAGTTGAGTTATAGACCTCTGTGAACTATAGCTTCTACCTGAAGTGAACGTGGAAAGGAATGTGCATTGACACTCACCTGTCGCACCTCATCCCGCCACTGCCCAGTTACTTCTAAACCCCGAGTATTTCTCCCTACGGCCAGAGCTACCATATAGTGAAGCTCTGTGGTGTGTCAATTTTCAGTAGTCTGTACTAGCCCTGCCTGGATATTTGGGAGCCGATGTGGGCAGTGAAGTTATGTATTTGGAAGACCAAAAGAGCCTGCAACAAACAAGGGTAGCTTGGACACCCCCTGCCCAGGAGGTCCCCTCGGGGGACAGGCACCAGGGGCATAAGACACAGCCACGCCCGCTAACAGCCCTCGTGAAGCTCCGCCCATCTCCCCTCACTCAAGTGCCACCGGCCAGATGGGCCATGCCAGGTGTGCTGCCAGTACAGTTAGAAACATACTGTTTTCTGGAAATTGACCCACTTAAAAAAAAAATTTTAAGACACTTATATTAAAAAAAAACATTTTTCTACTACTCCTGCAAATAAAAAACCAGTGCCATTGCGGTCACTAGAAGATAATCATGAAAAATAAATGTAAAAAACCAAAACCATGCTGCTACATTTTAGCCTGCGTCATTGCCTGCTGACGGCTCACAGCCTGAGGCCCACTTTCTCCTTGCTGAAAAGGTAAATGACAATGGTTACAGGATGTTAAGATCAGGCCAAAATTAAAGGGTCAAAACAGTGAAAATGGAAAAGTTTTCTTTTTGTGACAAAGTTCACAGACTCAGTGTGATTTAATAAACACATCTGTGTATTGTGTACCATGCAAAATTATCATATTGTGACCTACACTTTGGAACTTTTGTTCAAATGAGTTGTAGGGAGACAGAGAAGCAGAGGAAAGTAGCCGGGGATGTCGTAGGCTGTGGCTTCAAGGAGAGCAGTTTCTTGCAGGGCATGGTGAGTCTAAAGGAACTCTCCTTGTGACAGTGAACCTGGGCCCTTCCTCCAAGCGGGGTCTGTCCAAACACAGACACCTAAGGTCAAATAGAGTTGGCCATTGGAGAACAGAGGACGAAACAACTTGAGTATCCACAGCATGTGTAGCAGGGGGTCTTATCTTGAGTTCCTCCAGAAGCCGACCCTGACACAGCATTCAAGTGCACGTAGTTTAAGAAATGATCCCATGCCCTGGCCGGTTTGGCTCAGCGGTTAGAGCGTCGGCCTGCGGTCCAGAGAGACCTGGCTCTGGTTCCCGCTAAGGGCGCGTACCTTGGTTGCAGTTTGTCCCCAGCCCTGGAGTTGGTTGTGCGGGTGCCAACCACTCAATGTGTCCCTTTCACGTTGATGTTTCTCTCTCTCTCTCTGTTCCTCTCTCTCCCTCACTCTACCTGAACAAAAAATGAAAAAATGTCCTCGGGTGAGGATTAAAAAAAAATAATAAAAGAAATGATCCCAGGACACCTTGCTGGGGAGTTGGGGGGGGGGGAGGGGGCACTGAAAGGAAGAAAGGAAAGCCATAAAGGGAACATTATCAAACCAGCTACTACTGCAGGCAACTGGAACTTAAGCCCGCGTGGAAACTTTCGGAGAAGGTAAAACGTGTGTCTTAGAGTTATTTCACTCTCGCCTGAGGAAGCTGGGATAATTTTAGCCTGTTGGAGAGTTCATTCCTGGGCATTTTCATTTGCCTTTGGGCAATTACAGTGGTCCTCCCTGGTCTGGAGAAAGGACCTTAGCTCCTGATTCAGGCTGTTAGGAGTCAGCCCAGTCCTGATGAGGCCTGAAGGAGGTAGGTTGGGCACTGACTGCTTCTACTACACCTCTTCTCTGCCAGATACTTAACTGATTTTGCAGAGAGAGATGGAAACAATCAATGTGAGAGAAAACATAAATCAGCTGCCTCCTGCACACCCCCTACTGGGGATCAAGCCTGAAACCCAGACATGTGCCCTGACCGGGAATTGAACCAGGACCTCTCAGTCCACAGGATGACGCTCAGTCCACTGAGCCACACCAGCTGGGCCTCTGCCAGATACTTAAAGATATTATCACATTTATCCTTATCACAGCCCTCAAGATAGCTAGTTCTCTTATTTTCCTACAGAGGAAGAGGCACCAGGAATTAGACCATCTGACCAAAGTCATGCATCCTGTATGCTCCTTCACCTCTGATTGTACCTTCCCAGTCTTTGTCTTCCTTTTTTAAAAAAATTAAAGTGCAATTTACATAACAAGAATTAGCCATTTTACAACAAAATTTCGGACATCATACGGAGCAGAATTTTCACTGATACATCACCTAAGGCAACAGAAATAAAGGAGAAAATGAACACATGGGACTACATCAAACTAAAAAGCTTCTGCACAGCAAAAGAAACAATCATCAAAATGGAAAGGCAACCCACTGTATGGGAGAACATCATTGCCAATGATGTATCAGATAAGGGGTTAATTTCCAATATATATAGAGTGCTCATACAACTCCACAAAAGGAAGACAAAGAACCCAATTACAAAATGGGCAGAGGAGCTGAATAGACACCTCTCCAAACAGGACATACAAATGGCCAAGAGACATATGAAGAAATGCTCAACATCACTAATCATCAGAGAGATGCAAATTAAAACAACAATGAGGTATCACCTCACACCTGTCAGAATGGCCGCCATCAACAAATCATCAAACAACAAGTGTTGGCGAGGGTGTGGAGAAAAGGGGACTCTAATACACTGCTGGTGGGAATGCAGACTGGTGCAGCCGCTATGGAAAACAATATGGTGCTACCTCAAAAAATTAAAAATTGAACTTCCATTTGACCCAGTGATCCCACTGCTGGGAATATACCCTAAGAAGCCTGAAACACCAATCAGGAAGAATATATGTACCCCCATGTTCGTAGCAGCACTATTTACAATAGCTAAGATCTGGAAACAGCCCAAGTGTCCACCAGTAGACGAATGGATAAAAAAGCAGTGGTACATATACACAATGGAGTACTATGCAGCGGTAAGAAAGAAAGATCTCTTATCCTTTGAGACGACATGGAGGGACCTGGAAAGTATTATCCTAAGTGAAAGAAGCCAAGCAGAAAAAGACAAATACCACATGATCTCACTTATATACGGAATATAATGAACATAACAGTCTGAGGAATACAGTAGACCCAGACGCATGGAAGTAGGGCACAGACTGACATCCCTCAGAAGAGGGGATGGGGGGTGGGGGGGTGGGAAGAGATAAACCACAGAACTTATATGCATGTATGCGTGACCAATGGACATGGACAACTAAGCCGGGGACAGGGTGGAGAGGGGGTAGGGTGGGGGGTGCCAATGGGGTAAAAAGGTAAAATATCTGTAACAAAAAAATAAATAAAAATTCATATTAAAAAAAAAAAAAGAATTAGCCATTTTAAACAGAAGAATTCTGTGATATTCAATATGTTCAGAATGCTGTGCAATCACCACCTCTTTCTAATTTCTGAACATTTTTATCACCTCAAAAGGAAACTTCATATCCATTAAGCAGTTGCTTCCCATTTTTCACTACCACCAGCCTCTGGTAACCATCAAGCTGAATTCTGTCTCAATTAACTTGCTTATTCTGGATATTTTATATAAATGGAATCGTATACTTTTATGCCTGGATTCTTTTACTTAGCGTAATGTTTATGAGACTTATAGATGTTATAGCATATACCAGTACTTCATTCTTTTCTGTGGCTGAATAAAATTCTATTGTATGGATATACCACAATTTGTTTATCCATTCATTGGTTGATGGACATTTAAGTTGTTTCCACTTTTTGGCTATTGTGAATAGTGCTACTATGAAAATGCATGTGCGTGTACTTTTTGAGTTTCTGTTTTCAATTCTTCTGGATTTATAACTAGGAGTGGAATTACTGGGTCATGTGGTACTTTTGTGTTTTGCTTTTCTAGAAAGCATCCTAATCACCTTGGAGAGCTCATTCTCTTGTACCTCTGTTTAAATGTTAAAATTTCTTGAGGCTCAATGCTAAGCTACCCTTCTCTTTTCTCATCTGATGCTCTCAAGGATAGCCATGCACTGCATAATGGTTTTTCCATCAATGACAGACTGTGTGTAGGAACAGTGGTCCCATGAGATTATAATGGAGCTGAAAAATTTCTATTGCCTAGTGATGTTGTAGCCGTGAAGACGGCCAAGCAAAAGGCATTACACGTGCGTTTGTGGTGGTGCTGGTGTAAGCACACCTGCTGTGCTGCCGTCGTATGAAAATGCAACACATACAACTATGCTCAGTACATGCTGGTTGATGCTGAGAATAAATAGCTAGTTTCTGGTTTATGTACTTGCTACACTGTACTTTTTATCACTGTTGTAGAGTAGACTCTTTTGTACTTATTAAAATGTTTGCTTTAAAGTAGTGTACTGTGATACACTGGCGGTAGTCTCCTACATCTGGTGTTTATAGCATCTCTTGATTGTATCATTGTCTCCTGTGCTTGACTTAATTTCATGTTGATCTTTTTTTTTTAAAATGCCCCCCCCCCCCCCAGAAGACACATCACAGCTCCCAGGCCCACCAAAGCAAAGGATGCATTTGCTGTTACACAGATGAAACTTTAAGTTCTTTGGTCTACATCTCCAGGATTTCACAATGAATTCATTCACAGTGAATACAGCCATGCTCACTAGTCAGATCCTTTCTTAAGAACCTTCCATGTAATGTAGTTCCTCAAGGACTATTGCGTGTATCTTCACCAACTCAGCTTTTCAGGTTTCTCTGGAAATCCTTTTAAACTAAGCATTTCTCCTGGCCTCAGTGACACGCCTCAGCGGATTCACTCTCACGACATTACTCACTCGTTTTCCAGCAGGTCGCTGTCAGGCCTTCCAGAGGCTGGAGACAGGCCTGTGTCTACGAGACAGAATGGGTCTGTTTTTCTATGAAGCCTATAGTATTGTTGAAGGAGCAGATAATACAAAGCAAACAAGTAAACATTTTGGGGTGATGCTGTCTGAGGCAGACTGTGCTCAGGATATCAGCTAAGTCGCTGCTTTTCTTTCTCCCTTTGCCACCCACTGGGTGTCTCACATGGATTTGTTTATCGTGGCCCTAAGTGTCTGTACAATGACATATCCTCATCATTAAATGACACATGACTGTACGTATCATCTGTACTCGGCTTCAATTACCATCTGATACCCAGACCTCTGCTCTGAGGTCTAGAAGTTGGTCATCGTCAACTGCTTAGCTGCCATCTGCCTTTGGATGTCTGCTAGGCCCTCCAAAATCATCAGTTCCGGAACGGAACAAGCCCCGACTGGGTCTCCACCAGCTTTACCGCCCCTGTGCCTGGCAAGCAGCATCAACAGCCATTTGACTTTCCCCTTTCTCTCCTTTGCTGTGCACCACCACGTCCTGCTGCTTTTCCTTTCTAACACTGACTAATTTCTAGTTGTATATTCTCTCTCCACTGTCACCGCTCTTGTCTCGTCTGTACTCCCACAGATACCCTTGCGCGGCTGACTCTATTGACCTAACTGGTCTCCCTGCCTGCAGGCAAGGCCCCTCCCATCCAATCTCCATACTGTATCAGAAGGGAGTCCTTAAAAATGCACATCAGATCATAGTACCTCTGGATTCTTCACCCTTTTAGAACAAGCAGCATTCTTTTTTTTGATACGTGCCCCTAGAGGGAACAGAACCCCGACTCTCTGGTCCGCAGGCTGACGCTCCAACCGCTGAGCCAAAACGGCCAGGGCTACAAGCAGCATTCTTAATGTTGTCCCTTTAGGCTCATCTTGAGCTACTCCCCTCTTCCCTCCGGCCATCCTGGCCTGAACTGTGCTGGACAATTCTGCCGACACTCACCTGAGGGCCTGGTAAACCGTCCCCTCTGTCTGGGGCATGACCCAGTCCTTTGTGTTGTGAATGTTATGGTTTTTTCAGTTCTAACATCCATCTTTTTTATGGAAACACCCCCAACTCCTAGATGAGATCAGGTCCCCCCACAGTGTGTTCTGGTCCTTCACATTTGTGTACTTACTAATTAATGTCTGGACTGTACTTTTGGGGGTGATGGGGTAACATCAGTTTTGCTTCAATTTATGTAAGTTTGACTTAAAAGTGCCCCCCAGCCCTGGCCAATTTGGCTCAGCAGTTAGAGCATTGGCCCATGGACCAAAGAGTCACAGGTTTGATTCCCGGTCAAGGGCACATACCTCGGTGGTAGGTTTGACCCCTGGCCCAGTCGGGGAGGCAGCCAACTGATGTGTCTCTCTCACATTGATGTCTCTCTCTCCCCCCCCCCCCTTCCTCCCTTCTACTCTATCTAAAAAAAAAAATCAATGGAAAAATATTCTTGGGTGGAGATTAAAAATAAATAAATAACAGTGCCCTCCACACAGTGGTTACTCAGTAGATGGTTGTTAAATTAATTAATGAGAAACGGTGCAGGTCTAACTCGAAACTGATCTCGTGCCCTTCCCTTTCCACTGCGCTCCACCCTTAGCACAGGAATGTCCTTGAAAATAATCAAACTTGGGAGGAAACAGAAATGAGGAGGAAAACCGCTCAGCTGGTTCCCAGGGTTCCGCCATGGATGTTGCTCTTCACACCCACCTCTGGGTGGGGACCAGCTCCTGGGGGGGGGGGGGCTCTCCTAGCAGGATCCAAAGCACCGGAGCACCCGCTTCTACCTGTCATCACCAGCACAGGGAGAAGACTGCTCGCCCGTCCCCATGTAGCCTCAAACGACACAGAGCAGTCACCCCTTATCCAAGGAAGAGAATGTTCCAGAACCCCCTGCAACCTCAGACAGTACTGAACCTCACGTAAATTGTTTTTACTATACATGCATACCTATGATAAAGTTTAATGCATAAGTTAGGCACAGTAGGAAGTTAACAATAATAACTAATAATAAAATAGAACAATTAGAACAACATATTGTAAAAAAGTTATGTGAATGTGGTCTCTCTCTCTCAGAATATCTTATTTTACTGAACTTAGCTTTTCACTTAAAAGAAGCACTTCATGGCTTCTCTTTGGCGCATCTCAATTGCCAGCATCACCGCTCTTGTGCGTTGGGCCATTCCTGAGTAAAGCAAGGTTTCCTCGAGCACAAGCACCGCTGATGGGATAACAGACGGCCAGGAAGTGACCAGAGGGTGGGAGCACATGCTGGACAAAGAGATGACTCATGTCCCAAGCAGGATGGAGTAGGACAGTGTAAGATGTCATCATGCTACTCAGAACGGCGCATGCTTTAAAACATAGAAATTGTTTATTTTATTTTATTATTTTATCCTCACCCGAGGACACTTCTTTTTTTTTTTTTTGCATTTATCTTCAGATAGAGTGGGAGGGAGAGAAGGAGGAAGAGAGAGAGAAATATCGATGTGAGAGAGACACATCAACTGGCTGCCACCCACACGACCCCAACCAGGATTGGGGACAAACTGCAACCGAGGTACGTGTCCTTAGCGGGAACCGAACCCAGACTCTCTGGTCTGCGGGCCGAAGCTCTAACCGCTGAGCAAAACTGGCCAGGAAAGGAATTGTTTATTTTCATTTAATATTTTCTGACCATGGTTGACGGCCAAGTAACTGAAACCGCGGAAAGCAAAGCAGCGGATGGGAGGAACAACTGTATAAACCTTTTAGAATAGCTTCCCCCTTTAAAGTGGTTTGTGTTCTTCACTTTGAAGTAATTTCAGCAAGACAAAAAGGTGGCCTCAAATCCTTTGTGGAAGAAAGGCAATTGCATGAATGAATGCGTTAAATGAATGAATAAACATAGTGGAAAGTACGAATGGCGCCGTTGGTGTGGCCCAGTGTGGACAGGCAGGACACGTGTGACTTGTCCCAAGCTCCTTAGAGAGGATGCTGATGATCAGGTCTCTGCAGAGCTGGGACACACGCTGAGTTACATTTTCCATCACCGTTTCTTGCCCCCAGGAGAGTCATTCCCAGAGAGGCTGAATACGGCATTAGAAATGACTAGTCCATCCTTAAGTGTAAGTGACAGCCCACACTCTGAAGTACTGAAATAATTTAGGAAAAGGAAAAGCTCAAGGTTACCACAGGTAGGCACTCCGAGGACTGAGGAAGAGGGAGGAGCTATCGACTTCATGCACCAGGAAGAGGCTCGCCAGGATGATTTCAAAACACAGACACACGTAGGCTTTGAGTTGCCCTGAAGTCAGGCCCCCCAGGTCAACTTGAAGAAGACTTGGAATCACTCTTTCTCCTTCAGGGCATGCCAAGTCCCTCCCATCTCCATTGAAGGGGTGTTAATGGTGGGGAACACCACCAGATGTCTGCCACCAACTCAGGAAGTCAGAGCCTGAGTGAGTCGCCCCTGCTTCCCCCCGCAGGTCCCAGCAAGTGTGTGAGAACTCACCCAGGGCAGGACCGCTGGTGGATCATCTGGTCTCCCTGGCGTTCTTGCCCGTCCTCTGGGCCGGCTGGCAGGAGGCAGCAGCTCAGGCCTGTCGCCTGGTCATGCTTCCCGCACTGCGGCCACCAGCCTTGCTTCTGAAGGCAGCTGTGAGCGTCTCCCCGCTGAGCAACCACACACGTAGAATGTGAGTGGCGTAAGTGTGTGTGTGTTTTTCCTTCCGGTTGCTGTGAAGTCGTGTTGTCTCAGTTCATTTCCCCTCTGAGCCTCTTCTTTCTTCTCGGTCAGAACTTGAGATGCACTGTGAGTGATACGTAGTTTCGGGACAGGTAAGACATCTAGTTCGAATCTGTACCGTTTGCTATCTTGAGAAAGATAGGTGATCTTACATTATTGCAATAAAGCTCCTTGCTAGGCTGCATTGATGCAAACATTAGTCTATTTTAAGGCCAAGCAAACTGATTTTTGTGGTTTTTATGGACTCCATATGTTCCAGAGTTCCACTATAAATCAACACATAACATCCTTCCACTTTACGAGTATGTGTTGAGCCTGAGCTCTGTGGTAGGCACCCTGCTAGGGGTAGGTGCACAGGAGGCTCTCCTATTTGAAATGTGGTGTGGAAGCCTCGATTTGAGTATGTGGAAGGGAATTGGAAGTCATTAGGCCCTAACCCTTTGTGTTTTTCTGGCTGTACTTTTTTTTTTTAGAGAGAGAGAGAGAAGAAGGGAGAGGGAGAGAGAGGTAGAAATGTTTATGAGAGAGAAAATCAATTGGCCGTCTCCTGCATGCCCCCCACTGGGGATTGGGCTCACAACCTGGGCATGTGCCCTGACCAGGAATTGAACCGGCAACCTCTTGGTACATGGGTCAATGCTCAACCACTGAGCCACACTGGCTGAGCCTGTCTGTACTTTTGAGTAGCAGACAAGTGCATATGCTGTGAGGCTGAGTGCCCAGGTTTGAATGACCTGTACCCTTTAAACACTTTTGACATTTCTGTGTCTTAGCTTTTTCATCTGCAAAATGTCAATAATCATAGGTTGTTGTGAGAATTAGATCAGTTAGTATATGTAAGACACTCAAAGAGTGACTGGCAGTATATAAGTATTGGTGATTATTATTAGTGGCAGTGATATTATTATAAGCTCGGTCCTTTGCTTTGTTTTCCTTCTCTTCCCACCCCTTGCTGGTACCTAGAGAACGACTTGGTGGCATAGAGGGTTGAGAAGAGAGGGAAATGGCATGAACAAGGGAGGCTCCCCATGGTACCTGCGGCTCCCACTCCTTCCTGCTCCAACAGAGAGACAAGGAGAGGGCTGTCCTTGGTCTTCCCCTCATCTTTATACTGTAAGTTGACCTCTTGGGACTATACTGATCCATTGTTTTGTTTTAATTTGCAGTAAGATTTCTCTGAAATTCAGATTCGTGCCTTTTATTGTAAGATGCTGCACTAGCCTGCATTGTGCTAGAGGATGCTCTGCTCCGCAGCAGATGCCTCATCTAAACAAAGAAACAGACACTCAGGCCAGTGCCTTGTGCAACTGGGATTTATAAATACACCAGTAACAGGAACGTTGATATAATTCATCATGCATATGCTGCGTTGTTGTTTTTTTATCCTTACCTGAGGACATTTTTTCATTGTTTTGTTCAGATAGAGTGGGAGGAAAGAGAGGAAGAGAGAGAGAGAGAGAGAGAGAGAGAGAGAGAGAGAGAGAGAGAGAGAAACATCGACGTGAAAGGTACACATCGAGTGGCTGCCACCCGCACGACCCAACCAGGCCGGGGACAAACTGCAACCGAGGTACATGCCCTTAGCGGGAACCGAACCCGGGTCTCTCTGGACCGCAGGCCGATGCTCTAACCGCTGAGCCAAACTGGCCAGGGCTATATTGCATTCTTAAGTGTAATTAGCAATATTTGTGGTAAAAATATCATTATTCTATTTTTAATCTTCATCTTTCCCTCTTCTTAAAAAAAGCACTCTAGAGTACATGCTATGGAGGTACCAAGATCTGTTCCAGATTTGGGGTAGAATTATCCTTTTCCCCATTTTTTATTTTATGGTGCAGAGTATCCATCATAAGTTGATAGAAATAGGGGAGTAATATAGTCAGTACATATTTTTTCAAAATGCCCCTCTATTCATTTCCTAGTCTACTAATCAGCTAAGGGATTAAATTCTTCATTAGATGTTTAAGCAGTATAAATTTAAGTGTGTCAATTTTAGAAAAAGTAATTTACAGTTATATAGTAAAACTACAAGACTGAGTTGTCTCTGTAAGTTAATGACACTCTAGATACAGCAAAAAGCTAAGCCTGGGCGTCATCGCAACGGAGTACTTGAGTCTGGCAACTAGATTATAGTTAGCTCTGTGTTTTCATCTGCACCCTCATGGCTGCTTTTCTCGCTTTGAGCTGCCTGGACAGCCCCTGCCGAGTTCTTCAGAATGGAGAGAGGGCGTTTTTGTCAAGGCAAACTGAGGAGCGAGGACTGTCCAAAAACAGATCAGAAAAACAAGTTCAATATTTTAAAATATTTTTTCCCACTCGGGAAGATGGAATTTTTCTAGGCCTGTTTTCCTACTTGCAGTCTTAGGTTATCCCCCCCCCCCCTTTTTTTTTGGTTTGTTTTCTTCTTTTTGATTAGTGACAGGTTATGCCATGTGTCAAAATTTTGACAAACCACAGATGGTTCTGACAAAAACAAACAGCTGTAATGTCTAATCACTCTATCCGATGAAGGCTGTGTTTACGTTTCCACCTTCAAACAGTCTTCCTGGCGGCTTTCATTAGCTGCTGCGTGCCACCGCAGTGAGCTGGCCTCTCGGTTAGCGCCACAGAACGCTGTATAACTACCTGTTAGGCAGTAGCCAAACCCCAGGCAACTGTTTTGAATTTGTCATGAATGTTTGGTCCAGGAAGTGACTGTTGTACGGAGTGGAGGCTGAGGGGTAAGGGAGGAAAAAATGAGGAGAGAAAAAGTTAGAAAAAATCTATGGCCACATTACGTGTGTGTTAGTGTCTGTGTATTATCCCATTTGCTGGACTCGTTTCCATCCACGATTGAAGTCAGTATCGGCTATAGGGGGTCAGCTGCCCGATGAGGAATTTAAATGAATATGCTCAAGAGTTGGTTTGGCAAGTTTTAAGAGCAAAGTTGTCTAGTATTATAACATATGCCTCGTCCCTGCTTGGGGATGGGAGTTGGTTTTGCGGTTTTTGGTTTTAGCTGAAGAAATCAGAGCTCCGAAAGAGCCGGTTCGTTTGTCCACTGTGCACCTGCGACGCCCCGAGCTTTCCTGTGCGCCTTTGGTGCGCCAGTCCACCGGACGCAGGGCCTGCCCTCCAGACACTCATGGCTTCGTGGGGACGATCCAGGGAAGTAACTGTTCCCGTGGACTGGGTTACGTGTGATATTAAAAACATTTATTGAATAAGTGCCATAATAAATAAAAAATGAATCAGTTGTTTCCCTAAGAGAAATTACAGCCTGGTAGGCATGGCAAATGAACTGTGCACCTTTCTCTTCTGCTCTCTAGCCACTTACAACCCTCCTTTTCTCTTCATAACAGGACATTTAGGACATTATGTTTAAATTTTATTTTTGTTAATCCTCACCCAATGGTATTTTTCCATTTATTTATTTATTTTATTAGATAGAGTGGAAGGGAGACGGAGACAGAGAGAAACATCGATGTGAAAGGGACACACTGATTGGTTGCCTCCTGTACAGCCCCACCCAGGGCTGGGGCTCGAACCTGCAACCCAGGTGCCTGCCCTTGACTGGAATCATACCTAAGACCCTTTGGTCCTCTGGCCAATGTTCTAACTTCTGAACCAAACCAGCCAGGGCCAGGACATTTATTATTATTGTTGTTATTATTTAATCCTCATCTGAGGACATGTTCTTTTTTTTTTTAGGGTGGGGGAGGGAGAGAGAGAGAAACATCAATGTGAGAGAGAAACAACCTAGGTATGTGTCCTGACCAGGAATCAAACCCAAGACCTTTCATTATACAAATGATGCTCCAACCAACTGAGCCACACCAGCCAGGGCTCATAACAGGACATTTTTGTCTTCTGCCTCTTCTCTTCTCCGAGTCCATCAGCCAGTCCTGGAGTCTAGTGCTCCCACACTGCCCAAACCCACGACTATTTTATAACCCACTGATATTTCAGCAATGCGTTCAAGTTAATTTCCGTTTTCTTGTTCATTTGAGTGTTCATCCATGTGCAGCCCTTGGAGAAAGCTCAGTGTACTTTCCCTCACGCTCCGGAGCTACTCAGATTCACTGGGAAAAATTAACAAAGGCCAATCTGTTTCCTTGAAAATTCTCCCCAGATAACCTCAACTGAGGCCCTTCAGCTGCTCAGGGATCCTCCTGCTCCTCTCCCGCCGACTATCTGTCAAGTCTTCATTCCAGAGTTTTCTCCCTTTGGAAGCCCTGAGCCCAGCGCTCCCTCACGCCACGCCAAGGACAAGAGCTGTGAAGTTAGCTCTTTCGGCATCTCTCAAGGTCCCTGAGAATCTCGCTCTTCCCCTGATCCTCTTGCTTGTTCTCTGCTGAGTCCTCAGTCCTTTGAGAGAAAGCTTCAAGCATCACCACTTGATTAAGAATAGTAGTAATAGCTACCATTTTTAATGTTTATCAATAGGAGGCAAATGACCTTTGCAAAGATGAAGCCATTCTTTTAGCTCACAGAACAGCTGTCTGAAGAAACGTGAGCCCCTAGAAGAGTGAAGGGAAGAAAAGCTGGATTATTTTGAAGAGAGAACTGGCAGGAAACGGAACGACTCCGATTCGTTGAAAGCATCCATTGCTTTCAGGATCTGGCAAGCGCCACACACTGACCGCTCCAGCCCCGGGGTTTTGTTGGTTTACCTGTGCCTCTACTGCAGGATAACTATCTCTGACTTCCCAAGAACCGACTGAGAAAATCTTTTTGGTGATGATTTTTTTTTCATAATTTAAAAAAATAATTTATACATTTATATAGTAAACAACTAACATTGCAGGTAAAACTGAAGTGCCTTTGACCATCAGCCCTGATCTAAGTTTCCTCCCCTGCTTTGTCCGCAGTGAACCCTTACGATCAGGTTGAGATGTATTCTTCCATGACATTTATGTACACGTCACCTGCAACGGTGCACACGCGGTCCCACCGCTGAGCGTGCTCATGCGTAAACAGAACGTGAGACTGAAACCGTCACACTGCACTCGGTTTCTAGAGAACTTTATAAACTGCTGTTCTGCTTTCACATGAAGCAGCAACTTGAAAACAACACCTCAATCGTGAGAAACAAAAAATAAAACTACAGGGCTGCTTTTGATGGTTGCAGAGATTAGACTCCTCAGTTTATCTGGCTTTTGTAAATATACAAAAATGTGGGTTTACTTCCAACTGATTTGCCTCTGAGTACAGACTCCCAACCAAATGCCAAAAGCCCATTATTATTTGATAAAGCAGTTTTCTGGATTTTCCTTTTTTTTTTTTTTTTTTTCTTGGTACGTGCCCCTAGCAGGAACCGAATCCAGGACTCTCTGGTCCGCAGGCCGACGCTCCAACGGCTTAGCAAAACCGGCCAGGGCTGGATTTTCCTTTTTGCCTACATAATCACTTAACCAAAACATCAAGTCCAATCACACCTCTCTCTAGTTTGTATGCTGCAGTCCCAGGCGAGGACAGCCAAGCGCGGGTCATTATAACCACTTATCTCTCTACAGGGGCTCTTTAGCTTTCTTTCCTCTTCTTGAACACTTTCCTCCTGATTCTCAGAGCAGCCTCGGCTTCACCATCCCATATCAAGAGATTACTACTTTAAAGATCAGAAATGGTTTTTTTTTGTTTTTTTTTTTTTTTTTTACTATTTCCCAGTACCGAAAGCCTCAGCACTATTTGTTTTTCCCTGTTGTTTTATATAACTGTCTTATTCTATTTTACGACAGAAGCGTAAAAAGGAAACACAACATGTCCCTGCTCAGTTTCACCACAGCTTTTCCTATTATGTAAAGCAAAAGCCTTTTGTACGTATGTTCGCGGAAGCCCTGAACCCCAGTCCCTGGGCTGTCTTCACCTTCTTTGCTTCCTTTTCTCGTCTTCCTCTCATGGTCAGCGTTCCTGCAGGAGCAGCCCACCCTCCATGGCTTCACTTCCACACCTTCCAGGCCCCCCTTCCTGACTGCGTGTCTTCCATTCCGACCCAGCTGCCCTTACTGCCACCAAAGCAGCCCCGATTATGAAACCAATAAACATTACAAAGTCTTTCCTTCTGTCCGTTTTAAATGACTGATTGCTTCTTTCCTCTCAGAACCCTTCTTTCTTTCTTTGGTGGACCCTACTCGGCCTTGGTTTGCATCCTTCGTGGTTCATGATGTCTCCTCCACTTACTGCTGCCCATGTTCCACCATCGGCCTGTTGTAACCCAGGAGAGTCAACCTCACCCGGACACCAAGTAGTTTTGAATATTAGGAGCTTTATTACCTGCGCAGGGACTGCAGCCAACCTACACAGAGGAGAACTGCAGCCCCGAGCTCAGGGGGAGGGTTGCTTACATAGGACAGGGGTTACTCAAGAGTTTAGCAGAGCAAGCAAGCTACGTGTACAGAAGCAGATATCAGCAGTTAGTAGCTGTACAAGTTGTTTATTTTATATTTCTTAACATTTACTAGACCCTAGACTTGAATGTCTCATTGCCCCGTCTGGCATCTCCTGATTAGTTAAGCTCATGGTCAATACCCTTGTGGTCCTGGCTGATGCATACCTTCCTCTTCAAGAATTTTTGCAAAAACAACTCGGGTTCAAGGAACCCAGGAGAGGTTCCTTCTTCTAGTGGATGGAGAATTACTGGATTATAACAGGCCCTCACACATTTTCACTCTGCGGCTCTCTCTGCTTGGGCTCACCTACTCCCATGCAAGTCTGGGACAAGACTTTGCCTCCTGAACTCTCCAACAACATCATTATCATACACTCAGTCTCTTACTTCTGAGTCCTTTAACACACACTATGAACTGGGTGACTTAGGAGCAAACATCGGTATCTCACAGCTCTGGAGGTAGAATCTGAGAATGGTGCCTTAGAGTCACCTTCTGGTGAGAACCCTCTTCCTGGTTTGCAGATGGCCACTGTCTTGCTGTGTCCTTATAAGATGGAGAGAATCTCTTTTGCTATTAGGGCACTAATCCCATTCATGGAAGCTCCATTCTCATAACTAATTACCTCCGAAAGCCCCATCTCCTAATCCCATCAAATTGGGTATTAGGCTCAACATGCGAGTTGGGGTGGGACACAGTCAGTCCATAGCAGCCTTCCTGCCCCCGAACAAGCCACTCCTCCTTTCCCTTGCTTCTTAAATTTAATGTCACAAAATCCTGTTTGTTTTTATCTGAATCTCAAATCTTGTTGATCCTTGAGTTCCCTCAGTACGTTCCCACTGCCACTACCTTGCTTTCAACTTTCGTTGCTTGGACTGTCACAGTTCCTAACAGTGACAGTTCTCCTCTAGCCTCTAGAACTGAACACACTGTTGGGCACAGGGTAGGTCCTCAGGAGATACTAGTTGAATGAATATCTGCACAATAGATATTCTCATAGACAAATGTCAAATCTCTTCATGTCTCTGTCTGCTTAAAAACTTCCGCCAACTGCCCATTGCCCACAAAATAAAGTTAAAATGAGTTCGTTGGGGAATCGAGATCTGTGCTAACTTCTTAGCTTCCCTCTTGCTTGTTCCTCTCCACAGTGCCTGTCACCTTCCCGGCACTCTGGACTGCTCCCTGTTCCCTAGTGTCTCATGTCCTCTCATCGTCGTGGCCTTGTAGAGGCCGTTTCCCTGCCTAAAATAACCTTCTTTCTTCTCTTTTGGGCAACATCCCCTAGACAGAGTCCTCTCCTCCTTTCACTGACACCAGGACTTCCGTTACTCCACTGAAGTGTAGTGATGTCCCCTCCCCTGGACGTCAAGGCTCCTGATGACATGGAACCACTGATTATTCATTTTGGGGACCAAGCGAACCTTTTACAAAGCGATCTGCCGAGGCCTTGCTTCAGAATCACCTAAGAGGTGGGCTAAACACAGATCCCGAGGCCCCGCCCTTGAACTGCTGCATCGGTCTCTCTGGGGAGTGGAATTCTCTCAGGTAATGTTATGCACATGAACGTTTGAGAACACGGTTACAGTATCCAACAAATATTTGATGACTAAAGACATGATAAAAAGTACTGAGATCCCTACTCCTAAAAATCTGTTCTATTTCCTTCATTCCTCTGGGATATATTTTTGCTGGAGACAGGTCCAGGGAATCTGGCTCAGCTATGGATCAAAGTGACCTAATGGGAAACAGTCTTGCATTATTCTCTGATCAAGTCATGCAAAGTACCCATTGCACTGTCCAAGTGCCAAGTTAAGTTTTGGGTCATTCGGAGCTCTGAAGATGGTTGGCTGTGATAAGAACTAACATTCTTGTTCAAGTGAGAACTGGTATTGCTGGCATGCTCTGCATTTTTCATTCACCGAAGCCAAATTCTTAAACTGAAGTAGCCCACAAGTACCTTCTAAGGAGTCACAGTGTCTCATGTGCTGGGTCTATTACCAGTATTGGTAACTCTAGTGTCAGCTGACCGCTCTCCCCTGTTGACATTGGGTGGATTGTGAATGGGCCTCAGGGTTCCAGACTCTAGGTGGAGGCTGATGAACTTGTGAAGATAAGCAAGTCTTGTTTAAGCCACACAGTCTCTACAATGTCTTTAAAATTTTTCTTCTGTAGAGTTTGAGTTCTGTTAACATGATCCTGAGATATGTCACATTGCACCAAACTAGGCCTAATGAAGACTAAAAAAATATGCATCATCTAAATGATCTCATGACTATACAAAGTATCCTCAACAAATACTTGTTGGATTTACTATTTAGAAAATAACTAAGTCTTTTCAAAAGTACATATAATAAAAATGTAGAATTACATTGATATTATTAGTTAGTTAAATATAAACCTATATACCTAGGTGATAAAAAAAAAATAACAAAGGTGTCGAGAGTGATTTGAATTGGTGGTACTTTGCGGAGGAATTGAGACTGGGTGTAGCTTCCATGAAGAGGCATGATACGGGGTGACAAGTAAGCCATCTCCTAGATTGTTCATACAATGTCACAGTGGGCCAAGCCTTACAGGTTGTCTAATTTGCTTTAGCATATACTACACATTCTTTAACATTTCAATATTTCTTTACTACACAAGTAGCATGTACGCATTGTTGAAATCAGAAAAAAATAAGTTATTCAAGAAGATGACATAAACAATGTTACCTTGGAGTGTGTATTCTTTTCAAAGTTTTTCCATGTATATGGCTTAAAACAAAGCACATTTATTATTTTACAGTTCTGTGGGTTAGAAATTCAACACAGGTCTCGCTGGGCCAGAGTTAGCTGCATTTTTCTGAAGGGTCTTGGGGGGATTCTGTGGTCTTGCCTTTGCCAGCTTCTAAAGGCTGCCCACATTCCTTGGCTTATCGCCCCCTCCTCCATCTTCAAAACCAGCAATGTTAAATCTCTATGACCATTCATCTGGTACTTACCCCCCCCTAGCCCCCGGCTGGGAAATTTCTCCTCTCTGCTTTTAAGGACTCATGTGATCAGAAGGGACTGTACTAGGTCATACAAAAGCTTATCTCAAGGTCCCTCACTGAACATCTACAAAATCGCTTTTTCCTTGTAAAGTAGAATTAGGACATAGACCTATTTGGGGGACCATTATTCTGCCTACCACATATAAGTTTACAAAGCTGGTAAATATGGGATTTATTAGTTCCACTCTTTCAGATTGCAAGAATCGAATGCAATCAGATTCTCAACTAATGGAGATTTATGATGATGTGAAGAACTGCAGAGTTTGAAGAAACATAGGGCCAACACTCCTAGGAACTGGCACTTTATTCTCAGCCTAAAGACACCATAACTTGCTGATGTCTCAACAGCAGGCATCCACCGCACCAGACCATGGCACTGCCTATTTCTGCTGCACTCTCGACACTTCTCAAATCCTTCTGAGTTCCTCCAATGTTTTGTTGTTTTTTTTTACCACTTAGCTTCTTAGTTTCTACTGACTCATGGCTTCTGCCCACTGTCTTCTCTTCATGAGTCTTTTGGTTTATGGACCTTTCTGTCACTTCTATTCCTTTCTCTATGTCAACTTCAGGCTCCCTAAGAAAATGATCTAATGAAGTCTGTTGGCCCCTATAGGACACTGGCTACCCCTGTCCCATTGAGGGCTCCCTGGATTATCTCATCTGCTGCCAGCCAGTTTATGGATGGCTGTCTTCAAAAACTGCCACGTCTGGGTTCTGTCAGCTGGATCACAAGGTCTAATGTGACAATCTGTATGCAAGGAATCACATAGGATCACTTCTCTCACAATAGGGACACAAACAATTGGGAGCAAAAAGACTCTTCAAATCCCAGGGCAGAATGTATTCCTGAAGCACCCCGCGCACGCTGCAGTTAGAGCATGTCTGGAACCACAGCGAGGACAATCTGGCTGGACGAGAGTGTGAGCAGGGCCTGGGGAGAGGACAGGAACAGTGCCTGCAGCTAGCACTGCACACGGGCATTTTGAAAACAGTTTAGGTCATTGCTTTCAGTACTTTATGACCAATTCCCGTCCTGTAACAAAAGAGGCCACACAGGCTTCTGAAAATTCTAAAATTATATCATTTTTATCAGTAATCAAGTTGCTCCCACAAACCCCATAGGACCTTGTGAAACAGGCTTTGGAAAGAGGACTCTAATGTCTCTAAATGGTGCGCCCCTTTGCTTCTCCAGCTCCATTTGCTCTGCAAAGGGAAAAGTGGTCTCATTAACTTGGAAAGAATGAGTCTAAACGAGTTTCAGAAGGAGAAAACCTCTCTTGGGCAAGCTGAACTCTGCCACCACCGTCACCCCCACCCCCACCCCCTTCCTAATGGAAAAATGTTGTTGTAAATGTTTCATCTGATATTTCCCACAAAAATGTGTGCTGTGGTCACAGCTCCGAGATGCCAACACAAATCTCAGACACAGCCACCTCCTGACAGAGAATACAATCTGGGTTGTTTTTAGTCTGGGCCTCAGTAACCAGGGACAAAAGTTGATTTCAAATTTCAATTAATTACATGGGAGGAAATGAACATCCAATAGACAGGGGTCTTCGCATGAATGCTTTTTCCCTGTTAGCGGAGTATTGGGATGCTGCCATATCATATACAACCAGGATATGTGGTATGCTATTTTTTTCTCCTCTTGTGGTGCTTTTAGAGAGAATGCCAACGGCACATTGTCTCCTGAACTTTCTATAGCCTATAATAATTCATTGGATTCATTCAATTTTACTTGGAAACACACAACATTCTTCATTCAGGCAATCAAAACATATTTTTGAGAGCAATTACGATTGTGTTAGGAGTTCAGAATAAGCTAGTGAGTAAAAACATACATAGTATACTGTGCATATTAGATATTTCAACTACAAGAGTGTAAAAATAGAACTTATAATGGCTTGAACAATAGATTTTGTTGCCTAATCAAGCAAGAAGTCTGGGGGCAGGTGGTCCCAGGGTTGGTTAATTCAGTAGATCAATGAATGTTTTCATGTTAGCTTTGTCCTCAGGGAACTCATTCCCTCATGATTGTAAAGTGGTTGCAATATCTCTATATCATGCATTCTCAACTATGGCCAAATGTAAAATTAATACATAAATAAAAAAACCACCCTGGCCAGTTTGGCTCAGCAGTTAGAGCATCGACCCGTGGACCAATGAGTCGCGGGTTGGATTCCGACCAAGGGCCTACCTCGGTTGCGATTCCTCTCCAGCCCTGGTTGGGGTCATGCGGGAGGAAGCCACTCGATGTGTCCCTTTCACGTCGATGTTTTGCTCTCTCTCTCTCTCTCTCTTCCTTTCTCTCCCTCCCACTCTATCTGAACAAAAATAGGAAAATGTCCTCCGGTGAGAATAAAAAAAAAAAAAAAGGAAAGCCAAAAGAAAGACACTCCCGATTTTGGGTCTCTGTGCCCTTTTTTTTGAAAAAATAATCCATTTTCTAGAAGGGTTATATCCCCTACCCTACTCCAGGCAGAAATTCCTTCAAGTCTTCGGAGGCACACCAGCTTATTCCTAAGCCAATCAACAGCAAGGCAAATAAAATAGTCATAATTGGTTTAGAACACTTGACTTTTGTCTCCTCCGAGTTAGGAAAGGACTCAGTCTTTCCTAAAGCACAAGGTTGCCCCATACACAAGCAAAATTCAGCTATGTTAGCAGGAAGAAGCATTTTAGCTATTGGATCAGAGACCAGCAAGTCTGCCTCAGAGTGGGATTTTCAGATGATACAGGAAGGAAGGGGAAAACTCTCCCCCACACGCATTTTTCACGCAGTCTGAAAGACTGATGTTCCAGCATCCTCTTTGCTACTCGGTAGTTGTAAGCTCTTGGGTTAGTTATTTAAACTCTTGGAATTTCTGTGCATGTGAAACAGGAAATCATTTCAATCTCATTGGGGTGCTGTAAGGATCAAATATATTAGTGTTTGCAAAAGAAGTTCTCTGCGTGGAAGTAGTGTACAGACTGACGATCCCCAGAACTTATATGCATGTATGCATAACCAATGGACATGGACAACAAAGCTGGGGATAGGACAGGCAGGGAGAGGGAGGAGGGTATCAATGGGGGGAAAAGGAGAACCATCTGTAACAAAAAAAATATATAAATAAAGTTCTCTGCCCAGCTAGCACTGTGTCTGGCCCATAGAAATTGCCCAATAAATCTGATTCCCTTCCTCAAAGCCCTCAGGTCAATTATAGTCTAAATTGTTGCATAAGTGCACGTCCATCAGCTTGTATTCTGATTGATAGGCACTGTGATGAGTGTGCACAGACGCTTTCTGTGGGAGGTGATAGTTTCACAATTGCTAGGAACCACTAAGTTCTCCAAAATGCTTTGGCTACAATCGGTGCTTTCCATTTCATTTATTTATTTTCTTTCTTTATCTTTCTGCTACTCTTGTCAGTGCCCTCTCTTTTGGAACTCTATCTTCTCTTGTGTTCTGTGACAACATTGCCTCAGTTTCCCTCCTGACTCTCTAGCTACTCCTTTCCACATTTCCTTATAGGGTCCTCTTTTTGGCTAGTCCCAGACCTGTCTGCCTCTGTTGTATTCTCACGTGTCAATTCTTTTTTTTTTTTAATCCTCACCCAGGGATATGTTTATTGACTTTTTTTTTTAAGAGAGAGAGAGGAGAAACAAATGTCAATCCTCCCGTATGTGCCCTGACTGGGGCTTGAACTCACCACTGTTTTGGTGTACTGGATGACGCTCCAACCAACTGAACTACCCGGCTGGGGCTCATATGTCAGTTTTTGAGGTGACATTTCACCCTTTAGTATAGCTTCAATTTCTAGTTATATGTTTATGACGTACATTATACATTTAATCCCTATGTCTTTAATATATTTTTATTCAATCATTTACTCAACAAGTATTTATCGAATGCCTACTATTTGCCTGATATAGCAGTAAATAAAACAGGCCAATCCCCGCCCTTATGAAACCCACCTACTAGTGAGGACGCAATGAATAGACAAACACTTCCTATGTCAGATAGAGTAAGTGCTGTGGAAAAATATAGTGCCGGGTAAGTAGGACAGGGGGACACGAGGTAGGGACAACTTTTAGGGTACTAGAAATGCCCCTTTGATGACACAACATTTATATAAGAACCTGAAAGCAGTGAGTGATCACAACATACGGCTGGACCGGGGGAGCCAAGCACAGCGCTCGGGGTGGGGTTGCACGTGGCACCTTCAAGGAGCCCTGCGGTGGCTCGGCTGAAGCGAGTCAGGCGGGAGAGGAAGGAAACAGACCCCCGGGCGTGGGCGCAGGTCGGGGAGGGCCTCACAGGCAATGGTAGGGCTTCGGCCTCCACTTTGAGGGAAGTGGAGAGCCCGAGGGTTCTAAGTAAAGGAGTGAGACCATCTGACTTTGACTCGTACGGGATCCCTCTGGCTGCAGGGTTGAGACCCAGGAGGCCAGAGCAGAGGCGGGATTTCTGTTAGGAGACGATGACAATAATCAAGGCCAGAGATGATGGGGGCTTGGACTGAGGTGGTAGCGACGCACTGGTTAGATAGAGATGGAGTTTGGTTTTAATTTGAGGTGAGAGCCATAGGATTTTCTGTTGGGTGTGGGAAAGACTTCAAGGTTAAGCCCAGATGTTTGGGTTCCAGCAGGCAGAAGAAGGAGGAGTCATCGTCCGAGACGAGGAGAACTGTGGGGAGCAGGTGGGCATGAAGAGTTGGCTTGGAGGCAGGTTGAGTTCTCCATGGTGATTAGACAATGACATGTAGCTGCTGAGAGGGAAGTTGGATTTGGGGGTGTGGAGGTCAGGGGAGAGGTCTGGGCTGGAGCTAGGACTTTGGGAGTCATCAGTGTGTAGATGGCATTTCAGGCAGTGGCTCTGGATGAGACCGCTGAGGGACCACACATGGAAAAGGAAGCAAACTGAGGCCTGAGCCCCGGGTGGGCCGGTACGGAGAGGTTGGGGGAGGAGGGAAGCCACCAGGAGGCGAGGCAGCGTGCCCTGCGGAAGGAGGGGAGGAGGGCCACCCCTGAGCGTGGCGTCCTGGAAGGCCTGCGGAGGAGGGGAAAAGCTGACGGGAAGAACGACGGGGCCGAGAACTGCCCGATGGATTTGGTGACGTGGAGGTCACCGGTGACTTTGATGAAGCAGTTTCGGTTGTGGGTGCAGAGAGAATGGGGGGAGTTGGAGGCAGCAGACAAGTCCTTCAAGGAGCTTTGCTGTAAAGCAGCAAATGGGTAGTAGTCAAGCCTGGCGTTTGGGTTTGTTTAATGCTAATTGGAAATCTAATAGAAGGGGAAATGTGTGTGACGCGGCAGAGAGGAGGGAGTTGTTGGAAGGAGGTCCTGAGAGAGGCAAGGGGGTGGCATCGGGGAAGAGAGAAGAGGCTGGCTTCTGTCGAGGGTTCAGCGGAGGCTCCACCGCGTGGCTGGCCCCGCGCCCACTCTGTTGGCCGGGCAGACCGCAGGGCTTTAAACTCGCGAAGCCCCTCATGCAGGTGCACTCCCTAGACTACCTCGCAGAGTCAGAGAAAATGTCAGTTCCTGGAGTGACGTCCGCAACAGTCCTTGCTATCAATACCCCCCCCTCCCCCCCCCCCCCCCCCCGCCCCAAGGCCTTCCCTGTGCACCTTAGGTAAGACCCCGGTGGAACTTACCAAAACCCCATTGATTTGGGTTTGAATTGACCAATCTGGCCTTAGCCTGAGAACGGAAGACACACCACCCATGACCCCAGGAAAGGCAAGTGCCCGGGTCCTGTTGCTGTCACTGCTCACACCTGCTTTGACCTCCCCTCATGGCCCCTGCAGAACCAATGAGTAATCAGCTTCCCAATTTCAGTGTCACTTGTGGTCTTTGGTTCCGTGGAGGAGGCTCGCCATCTCGTACCCTGTGCTTCACTTACCAGTTGTTAAAGTCCTAACAGCTTTGAGTCGCAGGTCCGATTCCCGTCAAGGCGCGTACCTCGGTTGTGGTTCATCCCTGGCCCTGGTTGGGTCTCTCGCATTGATGTTTCTCTCTTCCGCTCTCTCCCTCCCTCCCACTCTATCTGATGATAAATAGAAAAAATATCCTCAGGTAAGGAATAAAGAAAAAAATGAGGAAGTTTTCTGCCTGGCTGGTGTGGCTCAGTGCACCAAGAGGTCACTGGTTCACTTCCCGGTCAGGGCACATGCCCAGGTTGTGGGCCTGATCCCCAGTAGGGGCATGCAGGAGGCGGCCAATCAATGTTCTCTCTCATTGATGTTTCTATCTCTCCCTCTCCCTTTCTTTCTCTGTAAAATCAATAAAGAATAAACAAAAAAATTAAAGTCCTAACAGCTTCGTGTGAAGAGGAAGGGCAGACTACTGGTACGAGGGTGTGAGTGGATGCATGACCTCTGCTGACCACTTCTGTTTTCTCTCTGAAAGAGAAAACAAGGTCATCAGCTAATACTGGTCTGAGAAGGAAGTGATGGGGGTTTACAGAGAAAGGCTAGGACGCGAATTAGTCACCTTGAAGGGTGAGTGAACCATGGAAAAGTGATAGTAAATACTGGTCAGTAGTACCAACTCAACACTGGCGATTGCACATTGGCTCTCAAACCTAACTTGGGATCCTGTGTTTTAGAAGAACATTGTTAGCTCAGTTTGGATGCTATCAAGTCGAGATACCTGTGAGAGATCCAAGCAGGAATGGTGAGTATGTAGTTCAGCTGCAACATGTTGGGTGACCGCCTGCCTGGCCTGATATTATCCCTATAGTAGGTATGAGGTGTGCACATGGCCCAATGTGTGTTTGCTCACCTGAGGGTTTTATTGAAGTGTGGATGGTCACTCAGTAGGTCTAATGCTGGGTTTCGGATTCTGTAGTTCTCACAAACTCCCTGATGACACCAATAGTACTGGTCCACAAACCTCACTTTAAGGAGCAAAAGTTAGGAGACAGAAACCCATGCAGATCATTTCAACTTAATGTGTGAATTTTTATAATGATAAGAGAGTTACCTAAACATAGTTTAGCAGTGGATTAAGGCAAAATCATGGCTAGGGCTCACTGGCAGACCAAGGAATGTGTTCTTGATCTGAAAACAATGTAGAACAACGGAAGGATTTGAAGGGTGGGGTCACATGGTTCTATTGCAAAATGCTAAAAATAGTCACGGGGATGTAAAGTAAAGCTTAAGGAATATAGCCAATAATGTTGTAATAACTATGTATGGTGTCAGGTGGGTACTAGACTTATCAAGGTGATCACTTCGTAAGTTATATCAATGTCTAACGACTATGCTGCACACCTGAAACCAATATAACATTGAATGTAAACTGTAATTCAACATTTCTTTTCAAATTAGAAAAAAAGAAAGTCAATCATGTGTTGACTTCTATTTAGGTAGTGGGAATAAAACAGTGAACAGGAACACCAGAGACCTGTCCTCAGGAAGTTTGCATTTGGAGGGAGTTAGACAGGCAATAATGAGATAGTAAATAAACAAACAAGGTAATTTTAGATTGTAGACATGCTGTAAAATAATAAGAAAGGTTAATGTGATTGAGTCTGGTGGCCTCCTCTAGTGGGAGGTCAATTTTAAGCCGAGAACTGACCGGGCAAGGAGCCGCCAGTCCTGCCAGGGTCTGTGGAAGAACATTCTGGGCAGAGGAATGACAGGCTGGTGGCCTGGAGGTAGGAGGACCCATCAAGGCGATGGAGCCTGGTGAGCAGGGGGACCGGGATGAGATGGGGTCAGAAAGATGAACAGGGGCCAAGTCATAGAGGGCCTTTGAAAGCTGCCCTAAGGAGTTTGCATTTCATCTTAAATGTGGTAATAAGATCGTCTGATTTTTCAAAAGGTAACTCTTGCTACTGTGTGAAGACTGGATGGTGAATATGCTTGTGGGGTGGGTGGAGCGGGAGCACGCTCAGACTGTACTTTAGAAAGAAGAACCGTGTCAGCAACGAGCAAAACTGCTCGAAGCGCAGAGCAGCTCTTCAGAAGTGTGTGCAGTTGACAGCTGAAGGGAGCAGGAGCCGGGAACCAGACTCACTTCCAAATAAGGCCAGAGGAAGTGAGCTAAGGTTCAGATAATCCCCAAGCTCCTCAGTCAGGCATGGAGGCCAGGACTTCCTCACTAACTCCCTCATTCAATCCTCTCCGCAACCCACAATTCTGGTTACAAAAGTCAGTTTCCAGGTTTTAACCCAGACGTACTGCCAGAGAGCTCCAAGGGCTTCTGCTTGTCAACACATAAATGCTGCAGGAGATTTTAAATTCGGGGGAGGCTGGAATTACCCAGTGTGTCTCCACTTCCTCTGCCAAGGAAGGGAGGTGCTTACCAGTTTTTGAGTACAGATAACTTTCTTTCCCTAACCCTTTGTGCCTTTCTTTAAACCCTACTGATTAATTTATAACCCAAGTGGTAGTGAGACTTCAGGAATTCCAGGATGAATCCACCTTTTAAAAAAACAAAACAAACAAAACACCAAATTGTGAGGTCAGGAAGCCTACGAAGAAGAGTCTGTGCTCCTTGCTGGGCTGGGGGTGCAATCTTGCTGGCAGATTTAAGGTACAGGCAAACCCCAAGGGTAATTCTTTTAGCTGCAATCCTAATTTGTGTTTTAATGTAAATGAGTTTCAGATCCTTCTTGAGAGAACATTTTGGCTGGGAAACCATGGATGGTTCTGGGTCTAGAGTCCGGGCACACGCCTTAGGGGAGTTGAATGGGGAAGGGGGGGAGGAGGCTGCAGCAGCACACACAGAAGTTCACTTCCTTCCCTGTGTTTGCTGGAGCCCAAAACAACCACCGGTCCCTGGGGGGTGGGGGAAAGGGAGATGAACATGCTAAATGAAGAAGAAAATAATTTGGTTTTATAAGTTAGCATTATTTATGCTTGATTAGATTCCGGTGTGAGTTGTGCATCTGGATGGTTACCTTAAAATACGCATGTCTTTAAGAAGGGAACTCCCGTCTGCTCTTGGACCACTTTCCCTTGGTGTAGCTGCTGGGCTGTGTCCCCAGATCAGACAGGGTACTGCGGGCACAGGGGAGCTGCAAAGAAGAGCAGGGAGAAGTGTGCAGTTGGCATTTCATTTCCATAGAAACAAGGAGACGACAAAACTGAAAAGAAGGAAGGTCATCACTTACTGAGGGCCAGCTGTGTGCCCGGCCCTCCTGGTCACTTGTCGGGCAGGTTATCTTAGGGGCTCACTCCCTCTGGTTCTCCCGGGGCTCTCCAGCATTAGCGATCGCCTCCTACCACGTCACTTGTGTGGATATCAGTATAACTAATATTTATCAAGCACGTAAGACATGCCGGGTGCTTTGCAGAGATTCTCTCATTTGTATTCTCATTTTCAGATAAAATAACTAAACCCTAGAGGTGCTGCTAACGACTTGCTCAGAATCAGCAGTGTCATGATTCAAACTCAGGCCACAGGATTAGACAGATCACATGTTTAGTCATCTTGTGATATCGCCTTTTACTTAGCTAGGAAGGCAAAAAAAAATTACACATCAGCTCTTATTGCTATTTCTCTCCTGTGTTTATGTTTGAGGTTTTCAGATTCCTAAACTTTTTCCTACTTTTCTCCCTACAGGCATCCCCTCTTATAGGAAACACCTCACTACCTCTCCCACCTCTTTTCTGAAAAAACTACCCAATATAATTTACTCATGCATGCTCTCCAAGCATAAATGCATTTTGGACTATTTATTTATTTATTTATTTATTTATTTATTTATTTAGTATGTGCCCTTAGCGGGAACCAAACCCGGGACTCTCTGGTCCACAGGCTGACACTCCAACTGCTGAGCCAAACATGCCAGGGCCATTTTGGACTTTTTATTTGTAACTATAAAGAGTTTTTTTTTTGTTGTTGTTCTTCTGAGAATTTTCAACTATCAACTCAGAGATAAGGATTTATTTGTCTCTTGACTGTGGTTTTGGGGCGCCTGGAGCTGGTGACAGGTTGGACTATCTGAGTGTGGGAACCTCTTCTCGAGGATTTCCTGCTTGTCTGGAGAGGACAAGGTCAAGGACAAGCCGTTGGAACTGTGTTCTCTGGGTGATGCATGGTACAGGAACAGGTTATTCTGAAACCTGGAGCCTACTCTGACTGAGCATCCATTCCTTCAAGTACACATGGTTATTTTTCACCAGCACTGGGGATGCTCTGGTAATCAAGGCAGACACTGTTCCTGCTGCCAAAGAGCTCACAACGCTGAGTAGAAGACAGACCTTAAATAAGAAACTTTGGTGGAAAATGAGCAGCTCTCATCTCCTATTTGTCTTTTTTCTTCCTCTTCCTTTCTTACTCCCTTAACATTGTAATATTTCTCCCATCCCTTTGTCCCAAGGCTCTCAGATGTCCT
Source organism: Molossus molossus (assembly GCF_014108415.1). Classification (NCBI taxonomy): domain Eukaryota; kingdom Metazoa; phylum Chordata; class Mammalia; order Chiroptera; family Molossidae; genus Molossus; species Molossus molossus. The sequence continues at coordinate 29,286,701 of NW_023425347.1, read as the reverse complement.
GTAGTATCTAGAATCTTCCTTCCTCTCTTGTGCCAATTCCCCAGCCTAGTGGGTGATCATTGCTTGGCCCAGCTCCCTGAGGAAGCCCATGGCTTGTGCCTCACTTTTCTCTACTGTGAAACTTCAGATCATTCCGAACACACAAAATTAGAAGCAGTGACAAGAACATGGAGAAGTGGGTGGTGAAATTCAAAGTATCCATTTACTTCATTCATTCATTCATTCATTCATTCATTCATTCAACATTATAGTTAGTACCTTCCAGGAACTAAGATATAGAAAGAGAAAACATGTATTTTCTGCATAATAAAAAGAACATAACTTCCAAAGGTGAGACCCCCTTGATCTTCTGTATGTCTCTCTTCCCAATATTTCACTCCTTAGTACAAGGTAAGTCTTCAATAAATATTTGTGAAATAAAAGAGTGAATTCGTATTTTGGTACAAAAGATCGATATATAAAGTAATACAATAAAATGGGATGACCATTCATTTAATAAATATTGATTGAACATCTCCTAGGTGCTACATACTACATCAAACAAGACAGATGCAGTTCTTTCTCTCGTGAACCTTACAGTTCAAATTTTGCACAAATAAGTATTCGAGTTGCGAAAAGTGAGGTGAAGGAGCGCAGGGTCTGGAGGGCATGTAACAGATACGCTTGCTGGCTCATGTGAAAGCCCTGTAGCTCAAAAAAGTCTCGAATTACTTTTGAAAACCGAGAGATCGACACGGCTGAAACATGTTGAGTGAGGGAAAGTGGGAGTGGGGAGAGAGGAGGCTAAGAAGGAAAGCAGAGATTGTAACCTCACCACTCGGAGGGTAGGTGAGGATTCATGGCTTATCTCAAGAACAGCGAGAAGCTCTTCTATAGTTTTAAACAGGACTAAGTTACGGTAAGTGTTAATGTTTAGATAATCCTTCTGCTTTAAGGATAAAGAATGGAAGGACATAAGAGTGGCCAGTAGGAGCCCAATAGATTATTGTTTGCAATAATCTAGCCATGAGAGGACGTGAACTTGAACTAGGAGGGTGATATGAGACCGAAAAGGTGGGTGCACCCAGCATATTTCTTGGCTATAGAATCGGCCATGACCATCGGATGGGGGTTGGGGTGATGGCGACAGTAAGTGAGAAGGATCGCTGAGCATAATTCCTCTATGTCTTACCTGAGCAAGCCCCTAAATGTTGTTGTCATTTTTTGGACGTTGAAAATACTGAAGGAGAATCAGGATTTTTGGAGGAACGTTATTAGTTAAGTTTTGGATACTCTCACCTTGAGTTACCTGCGAGAGATCTGAATGGAAATGCTGAACAGTGTAATACGCAGTGGGGGGTTGCCTGGCACGACACGATTCCTCTAGTAATTATGAGGTCTGCATGTGACCCAGAGTAACTCAGTAGTAATATCCAACTCTCAGGCCACAAGGATTGATTCATAGGAAAGCATATGAGCTTCACTGAACTGATCGAAATCCTTCTCTTAAACTGAGTGGGCAGAAATGTTTTACACACTGGCTTTAGGACTATGAGGTTTTTAATTCAGAGCTGTTAATGAGTAGGTCCTCTCCTTGGGAATTATGTTGGATTAAAGGAATGAAGATAAAATGCAGAGAGAGTAGTTGGAGAAAAAAAATCCTGAAAACACTGAAGTCCTCTGTTCTGTCCCCAGTTTGGTTACATGAGTTAAGACTCAGTGTGTGTTAACCCGTCTTTCTCCCCGTCCTCCAATGTCCCTCTCTCTGTCTGTCTGTCTGTCTTTCTTACTGTTTTGTTTTATCTTAGCTAGATTTTGGTGGAATTTTATCCCTTGTAATCATGACAGTGCCAGCAATATAAGTAAACAGTTCAATTTACAATCTAGAATTCATTAAGAGACATCTCACCAAAGCCTTCTGTTGAGAGCTGTTGAGATAGAATGTGAAGACAGGGACTGGACAAGATCACCAAGAAAGAAAAGAACAAGAGAGAAGAGTATTGAGACCTAAGCTCTGAAAGACTCTAACATTACAGATCTAGGAGAGGAGGATGAATTCCTAAGAAAGTTGAAGGACGTGCCTTTAGTCATTGGAGGAAAACCAGTAAGGTATGGTGTCACAGAAGCCAATGGTGTTTTGAAGAGGTGGTTTGGACAACTGTGTTCAAGAGAGGGCAAGTGTGGTAAGAACCGAAAACTGTCCATTGGACCGAGCAGAAACGGGGATGGGTGCCCTTTTCAAATAATTCAGAGACGTGGAGAGGTCAGAAGCCAGCTGGCCTGGATGCAGAAGTACATGAAGGTGAGAAAGTAAAGCCTGGGTGGGGAAAGGAGTCTGCTGAGAATCAGAGCTGTGAAGGGTGGACATGGACAGAATGGCACTGGAGAGACAGGGAGCTCAGCCAAGGATATTGCTACTTTTTTTTTTACCTTGAGAGGGAATAAAGCAACATTATATTTAAAGCTTATTAGAGCATAGTGGAGACAGCGGCTGCCTGGGGGAGTAGAGAAAGATTTCTCCAGGGAGGTGACTTGAAGCTGGGTCTTGAATAGTGATTAAACTTTTCCAAAGGAAGAAGGCATTGCATGCCAAAGGGAGATTGTAAGCAGACACAACGGTGTGTTTGGAAAATGGTCAGTAGCTCAGTGCAAGGAGAACTTTAGCCCTAGACCCTGTTCGGGAAAAATGGAAAACTACCCAAGACCTTTCTCTACTTTTTTACTCTTGTTCTCATTTTTATTTTTAAAATAATAGGATAGGCCAGATTATCTTTAAGGTCTGTTACAATATTAAAACTTACAGATAATGGTGATCTGTCTTGAATGTTTGTTTGATTAATAATAATACTCCCCAGAATGAATTTTCCACACAGCTGTTTCCTGAAATTGTACTTTATATTGTGTGAATGAGTGGCTTCCAGGAGGTTGGAGGCTCAGCCCAAAGTGGCCCACTTAGAAAAAAAAGTAATCATGAAAAATCTTTGAGGTCTATAGTGTTTCACCTCAAAAGTTTATCTGTATCCCATTCCTTAATGTCTTTGACATGGTTTTATTATTCAGATGTTTTATTCTTATTCACTGATGCTCCAGGAAGATAGACCAGCTTCACCCTTTCGGTTTAAACATTTCTGGTAGTCAGAGCTCTGAGCGAGGATGAACGTCCCTGACTGGTTGTTATTTCCTAGTCTTTCGCTTGCCCAGTCACTGCCAGCTCCCCGGAGGCAGGGCCTGAGCCCCGGCTTCCCACACAAGTTGCAATAGGGTGGGACCTGGGGATGGAGAGGAAGGGAGCGGAAAGAGCAGCCCACGTGAGTTACTTGACCGTTATGAGTGTCCCGGTCTAGAGGAAATCCAAGAACGGCTGTAGGAGCCTTAGCATCTCAGCTGCTCCCAGGCAGTCGTCTCTGCGTCCACTTGGTTGTAGGAATTTCCTTTACAAAAGAGTATGAAAAACACATAAAATTGCCTGACAGAAAGAAACAACACACGTTAATTGGGTTCTTGGCAAAAGACTGAAAACAATGTCCCAGAACTGATGAAGTAAGTTATTTTTAGACAACTTTGCCCTAAACTATGTTGGTGTTTCTGTGAATGAGTTCATAGCACATGCTACAATCTCCTTTGGCTTGATTCTTTTTTTTCCCTTTAATCTTCATTTTTCCTTTTAATTATAGAATACAATAAAATGAGCAGTCTCCTAGTGCTGTCTCTTGACAGCTTTTCTCAGTTGAAAGCTGTTTTATTTCCGCTTCTATCTTTATCATTTCTTATGCCTTACTTTTGTAACCTAAATACGTTAATAGAAGTGTAAATTCTTTCCACCATTCATTTAGAATTTTAGTTGTTCCCGTTTTTAACCCATGAGCTCACCCTGATGATTCATCAGATTTCCAATAGTACAACCCTCTGCTATTTTTCTAATGAAAAGGTTGAAGACTAACACTTTATATGGCATTACAAGGGAAGGATTAAGCCACTGGTAGTTACTGAGATCTGACTTCGCGATAAGAGATCTGCCAATGATTAGAAGACCTCACCTAGCTGGTCTTGAAATGGAATTAGTCCAGATGGTGCCAATGGGAATTAAGGGACTGCATGGTCCCAGAGCAAACACAATACCTGTCTTTCGAATGCTCTTAATCTCCGAGGCAAACGAGGGAAATAGGTCTTTCCGAAGCCTAGCATCACATTCCCCAGTGATCACAGTACCAGATACTCGTGATTCAAAGTGACTGTTTATCAGATAGTAGAACCATCTTCTAAATCATTAAAGGATTTAAAAGTCTGTCAGAGGGTCTCATGTTATTGGAATCAATGTGTTTTAAAGTCATTTATCCATATGTGAGGCGGCATCTACAGAGGTTTTCAGTGAAAAATCTTTGAGGTCTACTTTGTTTCACCTTGAAAGTGTTTCTGCATCCCATTCCTTAATGTATTTGACATAGTTTTATTATTAAGATGTTTTATTATTATTCACTGGTGCTCCATATAGATCATTGGCCATATAGATCATTGGAAGGAAAGACAAATTTACATCTAGAAAGCACGACCTGGCTACAGACATGTTTCCTTAGTGAGTCCTGTGTACTTTGCTCATAGAACCTCTACTATGTATATAATATCCTGGACAAATATCGCTGTACGAACAGACATACTTATAGTGCTTATTTCTTTATGTTGCCACCAGCCTAGAATTTGGTATCTGAGTTAAAGTAGCTTCTTAATATGTGTATTGCTTTCAGAAGCTAGGAAAATCCAGAGGTACTCTCTACTCATGAGATCTTACCCCTTAAATTATCCCTATAAAATTGTCTGATGACAGAAATAATCAATTTTTCAGCCTTTCGGTTTAAGCTTGAATCTCTGGTTAAATGCACATAGTCTGGTTAAAACATTCTTTATATTGTTATCATTCACTTAGACTTTAATGTAAATGAAGATTCTGAGATATTTTGACATAGAGTAGAGAAGAGGAATCAAATTACTGGGTAGCTATGGGGGATAATGAGGAAAGATTTTCTGAGGATGGAAATAAATCCCAACCTTTTTTTTTTTTGTTCAATTCAACACGGATGGCTTTACTTTGGGTTATGAAAGTAGTGCAATTCCTTTGAAGAGGAAGTACTTTCAGACTTGTAGCATGTTTCTGGAAATAGGAACGGAGTATGTAGTATCACAGAACCTAAGACCAGCTCCCAAAGACCCCCTCTTGTGGGCACAAACCCATGTCAACGTTGGCAAATCAAAATGTCTTCCAATCAGAGGTCTTCAACATTTGTGTCTACCACACATTCTTCATGGCTGAATTTCTTGTTGCTGGTTACAGATCTGACTTTTGAAGCTGAGTGATGCAAAGACTTCCTGTCAAGTCATAAAGTGTGATGTCAAGTTTTCTTTTCCTGTGATGTTTTTATCTGATTTTGTTATCAGGGTAATCTTGACCTTAGACAATGAGTTGGAAAGTTTTGGAGAAGTTTATAAAGAAAACGTTTAACTGTTTGATAGATTTCACCAAGTGAAGCCACTTGAACCTGGGCTTTTCTCTGTGGAAAGTTTTTTGATGACTACATGTACAGAGAAAAAGAAAGATTAGTGGTTGTCGAATGACACTCCGTGGTGACTGCTCGGGGTACAGGATTTCTTCTCGGAGTGATGAAAACATTCTAAAATTAGATTATGGTGGTCGCACAACTGTATGAATATACTAAAACCCATTGAGTTGTTCACTTTAAATGAGTGAACTGGCATGTGAATTATATTTTAGTAAAGCTGTCTAAAAAGCAGGTATTGATTCTGTTAATCATCGCTACTATTTCTCTTTTCTGTATATTATTCATTTCTGTTTTCTTTCCTTCTTTTTAATTTCTTTGGGTTTGCTCTTTTTTTTTTTTTTTTTTTATCCTCACCCGAGGACATTTTTCCATTTTTTGTTCAGGTAGAGTGGGAGGGAGAGAGAGGAACAGAGAGAGAGAGAAACATAGATATGAAAGGAACACATCGAGTGGCTGCCACCCCCACAACCGACCAGGGCCGGGGACAAACTGCAACCGAGGTACGCGCCCTTAGTGGGAACCGAACCCGGGTCTCTCAGGACCGCAGGTTGACGCTCTAACCGCTGAGCCAAACTGGCAGGGCTGCTCTTTCTTTTTTTTTTTTTAAAGCTTATCAAGTTGTAAATTTAATTTATTCACTCTTAACTTTTAATTTACTTAAAGTTATATATTTATCTCTAAAAACCTTCTAGCTACATCTAACAATTTTTATTTTATTTTTTTAACTTTTTTTTTTTATCCTCACCTGAGGACATTTTTGCATTCATCTTCAGAAAGAGAGGGAGGGAGAGAGGGAGGAAGAGAGAGAGAGAGAAACATAGACGTGAGAGAGACATACTGACTGGCTGCCACCTGTATGACCCCAACCAGGGCCGGGGACCTGTATGACCCCAACCAGGGCCAGGGACAAACTACAACTGAGGTACGTGCGTGCCCTTAGTGGGAACTGAACCTGGGTCTCTCTGGACCGCAGGCTGATGCTGTAACCGCTGAGCCAAACTGGCCAGGGCTAACAATTTTTAAAAGCAATACTTTTATTCTGTTGTAAATATTTTATAATTGTCACACATTTTTATGTCCCTAAAATCATAGCTTCAAAATACACAAAATATATGAATATTTTGCAATGTCTACTGTGATTCCCCCCCATGAGTCCTTTAAGAGAAAATATAAAAATTTTTCCAAATATGTGTTTGTGTTTACTATCTCCTGCTAGATTTTCATTTTTATTATGTACTACCCATATTTATTCCTATTAATGTGTTGTGTCTTAAATTCTATTTTGTCTAGTACTGATATTATTACACATAATTTCTTTGGTTATTAATTGCATGTACCATAATTACACTTTCCTATAACTGTCAATCTTTCCATGTAATTGTTTCAGATTTTTAGTGTTTCTTTTATTATTATTATTAGTTTTTATTTTTATTTATTTATTTTTTTAGAGAGAGAAGAAGGGTGAGGGAGAGACAGAAACATCAGTGAGAGGGAATATTAATTAGCTGCCTGCTGCACGCTCCCCCCTGGGGACTGGACTCCCAGCCTGGGCATGTGCCCTGACCGGGAATGGAATTGGCCACTTCTTGGAGCATGGCTCGACGCTCACCCACTGAGCCGCACCGGCTGGGCTAGTGTTTCTTACAAACAGCAGTTAGCTGTCTTGAAAATTCCCAATCTGTTAATCTCTGTCATTTATCTGAAGAGTTTGATCCATTTTCATTGTTAATAATCACTGATATATATGCACTTATTTGTACCACCTTCTTTTCTTTTTACTATCTATTTATTTTTATTTTTTTATCCTCACCCGAGGACATTTTTGTATTTTTTGTTCAGATAGAGCGGGAGGGAGAGAGAGGAAGAGAGAGAGAGAGAAACATCGATGTGAAGGGACACATCGAGTGGCTGCCACCCGCACAACCAACCAGGGCCGGGGACAAACTGCAACCGAGGTACGTGCCCTTAGCAGGAACCGAACCTGGGTCTCTCTGTACCGCAGGCCGACGCTCCAACCGCTGAGCCAAACCGGCCAGGACTTTACTATCTATTTTTATTGGATTCTATATATATATCCATGTTTTCTTTTGAATAAAGTTGTGGGATTTTTTTGTTTTGTTTTGTTTTGAATATTCTTCATGCATCTTTCTTCCCTACTCTGCTGGTTTGGAAGCATTGCTATTATTTTAATTGCCATGTCCAATCTTTGACTATATTATTTTTCTCAAAGTCTAAATTTATTTATTTATTTATTTTATCCTCACCCAAGGACTTTTTTTTTTTTTTTTTTATTTACGTCAAATAGAGCGGGAGGGAGAAAGAAAGGAAGAGAGAAAGAGAAACATCAACGAGAGAGAGAGAGAAACATCGACGTGAGAGAGACACATAGAGTGGTTGCCACCCACACAACCCCAACCGGGGCGGGGACAAACTGCAACAGAGGTACATGCCCTTTAGCGGAAACCGAACCTGGGATTCTCTGGTCCACAGGTTGATGCTCCAACTGCTGAACCAAACCGGCCAGCGCTAAATTTATTTTTAAAAATTGGAATTGTATGTCAACTGTAGTTGAAAAATAAATTTAAAAAATAAAGAAAAAAATGTATGTATTTTTAAGAAAAGGAATGTTACAAACTCCTTGGGCAGTTTTATCTAAGCATTAAATAACTACCTCTTGGAATTTTAAAACTTTTTCTCCACAATTGCTAAAATCACTTTTAACATTACATTACATTAAATTAACCAACATGTTTGCCCTTAATGTTGTTGCCATTGTTTCTTGGATTCTATGCCTTCCCTCTGGGTCCTTTTACGTAAATACAATCTTGAACATTTGTGCTTATGAGCAGCAGTTGGATGATAAACTCTCTTAGGATTTCTTTAGGAATCAAAAAAAAAACATTTATTGCTCTTCATTTTGTTTGAATGATAGTTTGGGTGTAAACATCTAGGCTGAGTTACTTTCACTTAGCACTTTGAGGATATTAATAATTCTTTTATCTTCTGTTATCTACTGTTGCTGTCAGTTTAACTGTATGTCTTTTAAGTAATCTGTCTTTTTTACTCTAGTAGTTTTTAAGATCTCCTCTTTCTTTGTTCTCAATTATTTGTAGTCTCATTGCCTCTATTACCTTGTAGAAATTAATACGTATTTTCACTCTGAATCCTTGGACTAAACTGTTCCTCTTAGGATTCTTATCTTTCTCCAGTTGTGGAAAAACATTAGCAAATATCTCTTTATTGCTTTCCTATCTTTCTGGGAAATTTTGTTACATATAAGTTAGACTTTTCCATTTATCCTCTAAAACCGTCAACTGTTTTATCATATTTTTCGCTTTTTGTCTCTTTGTGATGCATTTTAGTGAAATCCTCAGTAATATCTCCCAATTTCCTGGTTCTGTACAGTCTGGCTGTTTTTCAAAACCTTTTCAGTGAATATTTTTCATGTCTAAAATTTTTACACTGTTTCTTATAGATATACATATTTTGTTTAATTTCTTCCTGTTTTTGTTTGCCACTTCTGTGTTATATTTTTAGTGAATGTTATTCATTTGTTTATCTTATTTTAAAGTATGTCAGACTTTTCTTTTCTTTTTTTTTCATTTTATCTTGAGATATAGAGTGGGAGGGAGAAGGAGGAAGAGAGAGAGAGAAACATCGACGTGAAAGGGACACATCGAGTGGTTGCCATCCACATGACCCAACCAGGGCCGGGGACAAACCGCAACCGAGGTACATGCCCCCAGCGGGAACTGAACCCAGGCCTCTCTGGTCCCCAGGCCGACTCTCTAACCGCTGAGCCAAACTGGCCAGGGCAGACTTTTTTTCTTTTTTTTAAATCCTCACCCAAGGATATTTTTCCATTTATCTTCAGATAGAGTGGGAGGGAGAGAGGGAAGAAGGGAGAGAGAGAAACATCGATGTGAGAGAGACAAATCAATTGGTTGCCTTCTGAATGACCCCAATCAGGGCCGGGACCAAACCGCAACTGAGGTACGTGACCTTGACCACAATTGAACCCACAACTCTTTGGTCTGAGGGCAACACTCTAATCGCTGAGCAAAACCAACCAGGGCAGAGTTTTCATTTTTAAAAAATATTTTTTCTTTATTGGAGAGAGAGAGAGAGAGAGAAAGAGAGAAACGTCGATGAGAGCCCTGGCCAGTTTGGTTCAGTGGTTGAGTGTTGGCCTGTGGACCAGACAGTCCCGGGTTCGGTTCCCACTAGGGGCACATACCACACACACAAAAAAAGTAAATAAATAAAGAAAGAAAGAAATGTCGATGAGAGAGAACATCAATTGGCCACCTCCTGCATGCCCCTCTCCAGCGATTGGGCTCACAACCTGGATGTGTGCCCTGACCGGGAATCAAACCAGCAACCTCTTGGTGCAAGGGATGACGCTCAACCAGTGAGCTACATTGGCTGGGCAGACCTCTCTTTTTTTTAAGTTTATTTATTTTTTTAGAGAGAGAGGAAGGGGGAAAGATAGATGGATGGATGGATGGATGGATGAATAGATGATAGATAGATAGATAGATAGATAGATAGATAGATAGATAGATAGATGATAGATTTGTTGTTCTACTTATTTATGCTTTCATTGGTTGATTCTTGTATGTGCGCAGACCAGGAATTGAATTGCAACTTTGGTATATTTGGAAGACGCTCTAACAGATTATTCTTATACTTGAGTTTTGCTTGATTAAATAATTTGTATCAGGTATCTGTCTTCGCATTACAGTACTTTGTTTTGGTATTACGGTGTCTAGGCTCATTTTGAGAAGAAAGTATGTATGTGTTTTTGTTTGTTTTCTTTCATTTTGAGAAGAAAGAATATACATTTTTTGTTTTGTTTTGTTTTCCTTCTCCTCTGCCCATGTCTCTCTAAGTTGTTTTAGTGATTGCCTCCACCTGGCTCCTTGGGGCTTACTGACCAAAACAAGTCTTATGTTGCAGATTTGGAGCTCACACCTTAAAAGATGGCTTCAAGGATTAGGTTTATGGCCAATAGGTAGCTTCAGGGGGTGTTCCACTGAAGTCTTCAGCTTGATTCCTGTTGCCACTTTATAGAGTAATTTTAGTCCCCGTTACTTGGGATGAGCCCAACTCCCAGACGTCTTTGCCCTCTCCCTGCCCCGGGAGCAGGCCTACATCTTTGTGCTTATGCTGTTGACTGCCTGGCTTTTCTGGCCCACAGGCTTGGTTCATGTAGAAACTTCTTGTGTTTGAAACTGTTTGCATTATTTTACTTATTTATTTGTATTTTGCCTGTCATTTTTCTTGTTTGAAATGGGGTGTGAAAACTGGGGTTGGGGAGGGGTGGATATAAAGCATCTACTTAATAGTCTCATTTTATACCTCCTTAGGGTGATTCTTGCTTAAATACAATTTCCAAATTGTTTTAAAAATTTAAAAATACTTTGGAGCCAACTGAAACAAACACTTCCTTTGTGCTTTCTAAAACTGCAGAGCAGTGCTGTCCAATATAAATATAAGGCCAGCCTCCTATATGCTTTCCCATTTTCTAGTAGCTACACTAAAAATATAAAAAGAACTAGAAAAAATTGACTCTGATTTATTTTAAATCCTCACCTGAGGATATGTTTTATATTAATTTTAGATCAAGAGGAAGGGAGGACGAGAGAGAGAGGGAGGGAGAGGGAGAGAGACATTGATGTGAGATAATAACATCCATCAGGGATTGAACCCACAGCCTAGGTATGTGCCCTGACCGGAAACTGCCTCCCTTTTGGTGCATGAGACGATGCTCCAATCAACCAAGCCATCCAGCTGGGGCAGACTCTGACATTTTACTTAATTAACCAGAGATATTCAACATATTATTATTTCAAATATATAATCAAATTATTTAATATAATCATATTATTTCAAATATATAAACATTATTAACACTTGTATTTTTTTATACTAGATCTTTGAAATCTGGTGTTTATTTTATCTTTGCAGCACATCTCAACTCAGACTAGCCATGCTTTAAATGCTCAATAACTACAGGTGACTAGAAGCTTCCATATTGGATAGTGTGGATTTATGCTATTTATAAAATAATAGTAATTTAATCACCATCACGTAAATTTTATCACCGCCACAGCCATCACTTTGGATTTTTGGGTCCCTTTTCTCTCAAGAAACATATTAAGTAATTAAGGCAAACAGCAAAATTCTGATGGCTTCAAAAGCTGCATTTTCCTCTACATTATACTTGCCATCACAAAGCTAGTGTATTGGGAGAATTCTCCTTGGCTTCTCTTTTTCAGCGGAGGGAAGATAGGGGACGTCTTATGTGTACAAATTTAAAATAGAAACAAAACCATTCGTGCTACCAATCTTGCAAAACTGGTTTTCGAAAAATCAAAGCTTTAGTTTTTTTCAAGTGATTAAGAAAACATATAAGGCTTGAAATGGTCATTACATTAATTACCTAATAAATGAATTAAGGAATTAACTCTCAAAATAAAAAGCATTTGAGGGTGCTGAAACGGACTAGAAAGGAGTCAGAAGTGCAAAATATGATGGAGTTTTATGGTGTACATGGAATTTTTTTTTCAGCTGAGATTACTTCTCACTTCCCCCTAGACAAAAGACACTTGGTTTTATGAGTGTTTGAACAATGGTTTTGATAGACTGTTTATAGTCTGACATCCCAGGTATCTTAGGCAGCCAGGTAGACCTGTTTGGATGCAATGACTCCTTGTCCACTCTTTGGGTATTAACAAACATTGCCACTTCTGGGAAAAGTAATCCTTTCAAAGTATGCTGTTACATTATTAAGTCACTTGTTTTCCAAAGCATAGGACCACCTTCTCTCAAGATCTCTAAATCACACTACTTTGTAAAACTGCTTATTTATACAGCTTAGAAACATTGATAGTTCATCAACCTCCTGATTTTATGGCCAATCTTTAAACATGCTAATTTGTCATATCTTTTGAAACGCCTTCCTTCATCATTGTGGTTTTCCCCAGTAATTCCCAATCGTGTCATATTTAATGGAAACAATACCAGTAATTACACTGGTACATAGCCCTTTTCTCTTGGGAATCTCCAAATGGTTTCCAGATTGATGGGGGTCAGTTTTCAAAAGCTCCTTGTGAAGAGAGGAAGGGATTAATTCCCAATCAAGGTGGGGAGTGAGGCTCAGCCCCGGACTGCATCATCACCGATGCCGCTCGGTCCATCTGGGCTGTAACATGTCCATTCTGACCGCATGGTCCAACGAGCTGAAATGCACCTATTATTTGGCAGAGGCTCCTGTTATGCTGGCTGGGGAGACATCATACTGTCATCCCAGCTGGAGGAGACAAGTCCCAGGAGTTTAGACATTGTTCTCTGCATGGTGGGAGGCATTTTTATGTCTTAGCGCCAGAAATTCATCATCTCCTATGTGAATAATACTGACCCGCCCCCAGCTCTTTCAATCTCAGTTACCATCGTTTCTCGTTACCTGTGGCATGTATCACCACATAACATGTTACATATTTGTTAATTTGCCGCCTCTACCCACTAGCATGCAACCTCTAGGAAATTTCTAGCCTTGTCTCTTTGTTCACAGGGATGTTTCCTGCCCCAGGGACGTAGTAGGAGCTCAGCGAATATTGAATGAAGAAATTCAATTTGTTTTTTTAATTTATATTAAAAAGCCATACCTTCTTGCAAATATTTAAGTGGAGTTAGAAGCCTAGATTCAAATCACAGCACTATAGTTAATTAGTTGTTTGTGAGATCTTTTTTTTTTTTTTTAAGATTTCTTTTATTTTTTTCTTTAAGAGAGAGAGAGAGGGAGAGGGAGAGAGAGAAACATCAATGTGAGAGTCCCCTGCTGCCCCCTACCGGGGACTGAGCCTGCAACTCGGGCATGCGCCCTGACCTGGAATCCAACCAGCAACCCCCAGGTGCACAGGACAATGCCCATCAACCAAGCCATGCCAGCCAGGGTCATTTGTGAGATCCTGAGCATGCCACTCAAACTCTCTGGTTTTCAGTTTATCAGGCATGAAACGAAGTAATAATATGTACCTTCTATGATGATTAAGCACTGGATGATGTAAAATGCTCTGTCGCACACAGGACCTGGCTGCCATAAGCACCCAGAGAAGGGTGACTACCTGAAAAAAAAGCATTCCTATTGCAGTGTTTCCTCATCTGAAAAGTTGTTAGCACTCAGAACCTTCATTTCACCCCTGGAAGTTTAAGCCTCAGGGCTAAGTCATATTCCTTCAAGGACCAGGGGCAAAACCTGGTCATGGGTCCCAAAGGGGTTAGGACAGCAGGGACATGCTTAGGGGTTTTCCAGCAAATCTAAGCAAAGTCTTAAAAAAATATCTTGTTCCACACACAGGGGCCACAGGCCTGCTTCAGATCCCAGGCCAGTGGGGATGGTTTCTGAGAAGGGGAGGGAGCTCATCTGTTCAGCCCCCTCGGGCAGGGGTTGTCAGCTTGGCTTCCCTAAATGGTGCTATGCCCTTATTTGGACAGGGTGAGGGGGCAAAAGGGTGATTTCTAGACCACCGATTACCTGCTTCTTCCCAGTCCGTGGGGTGGCAACAGCTGACTCTCCCCAGCCTATTCCCTCACCTTTGGAAAAAGAGATGCCCAGGTATTCTTGCGTCTCCCAGGCCCTCCTGGAGGAGGCATACCTCTGAAAGCAAGTGAGCGTCCAGTGCATAATCTTACCTGCTTCCGAAAAGCGCGGAAGGACCGGCTTCCCCGGCATGTGCAGTGAGCGGCTTTGCGAAAGTGCAGCGTTGAGCTATGAGCACTCCCGAAACCTCCAGGAGTGGGTCGATGCAGGCGCACTTGAAATGAGTTAATAATATAATGTAATAAACGAGACCAAAACATGAAAAGCCACTTTAAATTGTTTGCACTTTTACACACGGGAGAGATTGTTATCATTTCTAACACTCAGGCTACATTTTTCAGATTAAGTAAAGGGAGGTAAAAGGATTTCAGAGATAGGGTGTGCAAATAAAGATTTCTGTGAAAATACACTTGTGTGTGCATGCCTGGGCATATGCACCGTCTCGAGTTCTAACTTCTCTCTGGACTCCTGGGTGGAGAGTGGGCAGGCGAGAGGGCAGGGGGAGCCCTGGCCCCACAAACTCTGCCCTGCAGTTCCCAGCTCCCGCCCTGGCTGACCCTCGCAGGAATGCCAGGAATGCCCTCCTGCCCCTGCCTGCCCACCCAAATCTGCCCAGTCGCCAGGGCAGCGCCGGGAGAATTCTTCCCTCTGCAGTTCACAGTGCTCTATGTTCTACCTTTCTCTGAACGTCTGTGACGTGTTTGTGCTGTCCCGTTTTTATAATTGCACGTTTGTTTTTGTAACTGGAAGAGTGGAATAAACCAATCCCTTCACTCCACTCCCCTCACAGCTCCCCACCCGCAAGGTAAGGGCTGTGGTGTGCGGTGTGTGATTCCCGCACAGAAAGGCCATGAACCTTCCCGCTCCCTCTCTCTCCGACGGAAAGTCTCCCAGATGCCTCCTGAGGACAGGGATGTGACCTCACAGACAGAAAAGCAGCATGTCAAAGTGTCTGCAGGGCTTCCTGCTGCCATCTGTGGTTAGAAGGTCCCTTAAGACGGATCCTGAGTTTCTTAACTTTGGGTGAGGGGTCCAGAGAGGGGCATCCTGGCGTCCATCTGTGGGTGAGCAGAGGTGGGGTGGGGGAAAGGAGGGGTAGGTGACACTTGACACCTTTCAGTACATTGATATAAAGAACAAATTCCATAGAATAGAATTAGATGTATTAGCATGGAATGGATTATGCTGTCGTCAGGAAACAAGCTTTTTTTCTGGATATTGAAGTAGATCACGTGATTTTAAAATGGTTGTTTTTGGAAGAATGTGCATGTGTTTGTATGTGTGTGTTTGTGTGCGTATGTGTACACATGTGCAGGTAATCCCAGGGTTACCTGTGGGATGCTCACTCCCTCTGTGGCTCATGCTGCTAGGGAGACCCCCAGGGACACTGTCCTTCAAAGCCCTTCCTGGGTCCCATAGAGTCAAAAAATTCATTGAGCACCCACTCTGTGAGGAGCGATGTTCTATGTCAATGAATCGGTTCCTATGGTCCAGGAAGTCACCGCCTGCCAAGAAGCAGAACAGAGACGACGACAGAGGATGCGATGTGCACCGCGTGGTGGGGGTGTGGTGGGGCTGGCCGATAGCTCCAACTTAGAGCAACATCAACATGAAAGCTAACAATAGAAAAATTCATTTCTCCTGAAGCATACACAATTTCCTGTAGCTATTTTATTGGGGAATCTAATCTCATGAGGGTTGTTTTTGTGTCCTTTTCCTGACTAATTTGTTTTTCTGGTTTGTGTGTGTGTGTGTGTGTGTTAGTGTGTGTGTGTGTGTGACCTATCACTGAGATGATTGTGCACAAGGCCTATTCAGGAGAAACTTGGCATAGCCTGAGCCCCATGTCACTGATTTCCCCTGAACTCTTTCAGTGCCCAGACGTCCCCACATGCACACACACACCACACATCACATGTAGACACACACATCACATATGCGTGCACACACACACACACCCCTCTGTTTGGAGAGGTCCTGAAATGCAATGGCCTGGGCTGACAGGACGCCTTGCCATTTTCCATTCCACACCGTGGCCGTGGGGAGAGGGGACACGGGGCGGCTGTTCCTTCCTTAGATACTTTATGGCTAAAAGTAGCCTCCTGGGGGCTTCTGGGATCAGTTCTTATTTATATTCATATCCTTACATCAAAATTGGCTATGATCATAATAACCCATATGACTCATTTGGAAAAGTACATAGAGAGTCAAGGTTTTTCTTTTTTAATTTCCTTTTTCTAAAGGTTAAAATGAAGGCAGGAAGAAGCAGAGCATCACTCCTGGGGCCCAGCGGGGTTGGGGCCTGTGTCTCCCAGGCCCAGGCTGCTGGCCTGTGTCTTTTTCCCTCGCCACAGCGCCCTGGCCTATGCACGGTCCCCTTTCTCAAGGGCCCGGGGCAGTCCATGCAGAAGCAGTTTCAGATGCTCACCTTACCCAGCACACTCTCTTGCCCTGTCTGACTCTACCCATCTGTCTCAGACTTTTCTCCTGCTGCCTGGCCTCTGGCCATTCCTCCTCCAGAAAATGCTCTAGTCTCCCAGTCGCCTGGCTTGACACACCTTGGTCCCCTCACCTGAAGTCACCCTTTTCTGTCATCGTCTACCAGCTGCTTAGAGTCCTACCCTTCCTGAGAGCATGACTGAAATTCCGTCTCCCTTACGAGTCTGCAGTAATCCCCTCAGCCAGGAGTGCCCACTTCTCAGAGCCGAAAGGACTTACTGTCCTCCCCTAGCATTAGTCTCGGTGATTCATTTGACAATGTTTGTCGAGCACCTAGAATGCATTACATAAACGCCATGCTCAGTGCGGGACAGACCTGGATGAACAGAGCACAGAAAACAGCTTCCTGTCCTGTGGTCGGTCCCAGACTAGCTGTCGGTTCTTTGCAGGGGTGGAGCGGGTCTAACAGCTCTTTGTAACATCCAGAATATGGTAAGAATTAAACCGATGTTACTGAATTGATTAACTAACGAGTTCTTTCTTTCTCCAGAGCCACGCCGTACAGTTAGAATCAGCACTACAAATGGCCACGCTAAATAACCAAGGCTGACTGTGGCAGGAAGAGAAATACATTTCTTTCTTATTTAAAACACTGGGTGATTGTTTTCTGTATCAAATGTAGAATTCCGGTTTTATCAAACACATCTAGAGAAACACTCAAGCCCCCAAAGAGACAGTAGTTGTAAACATCTCTTCCTCCTTGGAGACTCTGGAATTCCTGACCTGGGACTTGCCAGTTCCCCCCACTCCCACCCCCACCCCCACCCCCAGGAAAGGAAACGGGGTGGAGCAGAAACCCCGTGTGTGTGTGTGTGTGTGTGTGTGTGTGTGTGTGTGTGTGTTTAGACCCTCTGGATGAGGACTGGTGCTGGCTGGGAAGCACCCTCAGCCCATGAGCAAAGGGGTGGGAAAGGCAGACAGGACCCAGAAGAAAGGAACACAGTTGCTCAATGGCCCAGAATCTGGGACCTAGAAGCCAAATTATGGTTAGCCACATGGCTGCCTCATTGACCCTGTTCTTCGTACTTATATTCTTCTGTGTACACTCTGTCTTTTTTTTTTTTCTAACCAGTCTCCTTCCCACCAACACAGTTTATACTAAATGATGGCAAATGGCACGTATATGGGTATTTTTCCTCCGGCTTAAGACACGGTCAAGGCTCTTGATGACTGAAAAGAAAAACACATGACATCAGCTATTTCCTTCCTGCTAACGACGCTACTGGAAAGGAACGCAGAGGCTTTGTCATAAAAAATACACTGATGATTATGTAATTAGCAAGGTCTCCATTTCCACCTCATTTTGTTTAATGCAGGCTCAAAATTTTTAGCCCTCAAATAATCTTCTTCGAGCCTTATGGTTGATTTGACATTCTGGTGAACTTTTATCCTTACCTAAGGGTTGGATTCAAGGTGTCAGGGCCTGAAGAGTTCTATGCTGAGGTGAAGGGGGTGATGCCCAATAGGTTTTGGGACATAAATTAGCTTTAGATCATAGGCTTCTGGGGGAGGTGAGCTGACACATCGGGTGACCAGAGTGATGAAGCAGTAGCAGCCCATGAATCACATGACAGCTGGGGAGCAAGCTCAACAATCTTCCCACGTCTTGCTGAGACTGTTAACGCCAGGCTGGGGAGGAGCAGTGCCACCCTCTGTGGTCCCCGGATTCATACGTTGAAGCCCTGATTTCCAGTGCGATGACATTTGGAGGTGGGAGCTTGAGGAGGCAATTTGGTTTAGATAAAGTCATGACAGTACAGGTCATGATGGTATTAGTGCCCTTATCAGGGCTTAGTAACTCTCTACCATGTGAGGACACAGTGAGAAGGCAGCCATCTCCAACACAGAAAGAGGGCCCGTACCTGCTGGCACGTTGACCTTGGACTTCCTAGCTTCCAGAACTGTGAGAAATAAATGCCTATTGTTTAAACCACTCAGTCTATGGTAGTTTGTTATAGCAACCCGAACTGACTATAGCAAACCCAAGCTGTTTGTATTTGTGGAAAAGAAAAATGCTCAGATCCAACTTTTAAAAACACATTACTTTCTCTTCTTCTTATTCACTTAATATTTCCAGTATTTAATTAGCATCTTTTTATGTACTCTTCTTTTATTGTTTTGTCTATCCCAACATGCTTCCCCTCCCCCTACTTTCCCCCTTTCCTACCCTTAAATAGTTCCTGAATAAATCCTACTGCACATAGGTCAAGACTCAGCTGTGGTGTCCCCTCCTACAGGACGCCCTCCCTGCCTTCCTCTCCTGCGTCCCCCAGCCAGGATTCAGGACTGGTTCTATGCACCCCCACAGCACCCTGTGGTGGCTCCTACCAAGGCCTCTATTCTTCTGTTTTACTGTTTCACTGTCCCTCACTAGACCATGAGTTTCTTGTTGAAACCAAGAGTGTGTGCCAAGCTCCAGTAGAATCTAGAACAATAGGCATACAAAATGTTTATTGAGTAAAATATGTTTTTCCAGTAAAACCCTTGGAACAGAAGGCTCCAGTTGTTGAAAAGTCATGTCAGCGTGCAGGAAGGACCAGGGGTGATGTGCCAGGTAAGGACTGGGAGCAGCCTGGAGTTTGGTACCAGCTTTTCAGTCCAAGTGGGGCTCTGCGTGCTGCTGGGCTTGCCGAGACCATGGCAGCGGAGCAGTCCATGGCAGCGGAGCAGTCCATGGCAGCGGAGCAGTCCATGGCAGCGGAGCAGCAGAGGGGTTTGGAAGCCCCTGGGTTTTAGAAGCCCAACATATGGCACGTCCAGAGATGAAGTTCATTATGGAGGGTCACAGGCTGCAGAATATTTTTTTCTTTCTTTATTGATTTTAGAGAGAGAGAGGAAAGGAGAGGGAGAGAGACAGAAACATTGATGAGAGAGAACATCGATTGGCTGCCCCCTGTATGCCCCCCCACTGGTGATTGGGCCTGCAACCTGGGCATGTGCCCTGACTGGGAATCGAACCAGTGACCTCTTGGTGCATGGGTTGACACTCAACCACTGAGCCACACCAGCCAGGCCAGAATTTTTATCCATGTGGACAACAACTCTTCTATGTTTCCCAAGAAGATGTTGAAGTTCTAATCCCTGGTACCTGTGAATGTGACCTTACTTGGAAATAGGGTCTTTGCAAATGATCAAGTTAAGATGAGCTCATTAGGGTGGGCTCTAGTCTGATATGAATGGTGTCCTGATAAAAAGAGAAATTAGAACACAGAGACAGACGTTCCTGGAGGTTCCCATGACGTGAAGACCGGACACTGCACCAGCAAGCCAAGAACACCCGAGGCTACCAGAAGCTGGGGGAGAGGCATGGGCTAAATTCTCCTACAGCCCCAGAAGGAACCAACACAGTCAGCACCTTGATCTCAGACGTCTAACCTCTGTAACTGTGAGAAAATTTCTATTGTCTAAGCCACCCAGTTTGTGGTACTCTGTTAATCACAGGCCTAGGAAACCAGTACCAACTCCTCCATTAGACTCTTCATTACCCCTAGACAGGGATTTGGGGTTATTTACACCGGAATCTTTAGCACCTGGCATACTGCTAGACGTCTGTGGAAATCTGAGAATTCATTTGCCATGCTAGAGGCTTGAGCTGCGCTCTGAAGTCAAGCTTTCCTAGGACTTTAAGTTGGAGGATAGAGGCTACAAATAAAAATATGAGGCTGGAATCGATACACACCAGACTTTTGCCCAAGCTTTTACTGTGCCTGCCCACCCCACTCCAAAATCATGACGCTGACTTCTCTGTACAGAGACTGGAGCAAGACTCCAAGATCCAAGAAGGCCATTCCAGCTTAAAGCCCTCTGCTAACGAGGAAGTGGGGACACCATGTCCTCGCCTGTGCCCTGCTCCCTCCCTACCCTGGGGTTTGGCTACCCCATAATTTCACAGGGAATTCTTGTTTCTTATTATATAAAAGTTAACTTGCAATTCATTTCTGATGAGAAAAGTAAAGCCATGCTTGGGTAAGTGTTTACCTTAGTTTAGCTTCCAATTCCAGAAACTTTGACAACTATGAAACCAGAGTGAGGATTTTTATGTGGTTCCTTGACCAATACAGATATTTGTAATAATAATCATCAAGAAAAAGATAGCACAGCCTCAGAGTTTTTCCCCTTTACTCAGCTGAAAATTACACCAGACAGGCAATTACCAAGGTTTTGCCATAATATATAATATGTGTACACCGCATTTATGGCACATTACATATCACAGGGTGATTATTCCGCATTTTCATCCAATCATCTTATTAGTTCTGGTATTTTTATGTGGTGAATGACTATAGCTCAAAGCTAAGTGAGAAAGGCACTGGGAGAAATAAAACATAGACCCAATAAAGTTGGGCCATTAAAATTGTGACCACCACCTCAGTGGACCACAATCAGCAGTGTTGACAATGAACTTGGGAAGCCTGGAAAAATACTAAGACGCTGCAGCAAGAAGCATCATTTCTAACCCCAATCTTACTGCTCTCGTGCATTCTAAATGTCATTCTACTATCAGGCACAATTCTACTTCGTTCCTCTTCCTCAAGCATCACGGTTAGATGGTTTTTTTGAGTGTTTATATATTTCCTGCACTTAACTAAAAAAAAAAAAAAAAATCAAGAGGAGAGTACCATGTTAAAATAGAATTCACACTATTTTAAATATATTTTTAGACCCTAGTGAATGCCACTGCATACTCTGATAATTTGAAGAAAATGAAACTGCTTTATTAAATACTAAAAATAAACTTGGACCCATTTTTATAGCTCATTCAACTGATTTTCTAAGTTATGAGTCACTTGTTGCTTTTGGTGTTTGATGTCATTTTCTTGGAACAAAATTGAATACTATTTTGGGTATATAAGCAAAGATATGGTGGATTATAATAAATCAGACTATGGTTCAAATTTTTAAAAATATATCCTAACAGTGTTTTGGTCTATCTTTTGTTTTATCTTTCTTCCTTTCCTTTTCTTTACTCCTTCTTTTTTTTTTCATCCTCACTTGAGGATACTTTGTTTTCCATTTATTTTCAGATAGAGTGGGAGAGAAAGAGAGAAACATTGATGTGAGAGACACACATTGATTTGTTGCCTCCCACATGACCCCAACCAGGGTTGGGGACAAACCACAACCAAGGTACGTGCTCTTGACCGAATCCAACCCACTGAGCCAAACTGGCCAGGGCTTGCTTCGTAGCTTAGTGTCTAGTTTACACTGAGGTTTCAAATGTTGAGCTGAATCAAACTAAAGGAGTAAACCCTTTATCAGATTCAAATATATAACTGCCTATTGGAATAGACTTCTCCCTCCTGTGCACCAGCCTTGAATTTCAGGAGTGTCCTTAGGGAAAGGCTCATCTTACCCTCTGGGGCATGTGTTAATTGATTATTTTTCTTTTGTCCAGCAGATTATAATATTCTGAACACAGAGGTCATGCTCCCTATTTCTCGGAGTCCTCCACAGGGCTAAATGGCCAAGCAGAGTGCTCTGTAATAAAAGATGATCAGGAAATGTTTGTTGAATTGGAAGAAATAAAATGAAACAATTAAAAGTAATCATTTGTTTTACAATTCTGGAATGTACCATCAGTGAGAGAAGCCTGGCGTGTCCTCAGCTGCCCAAGCCTGCATTTCAGGGACGCATATTCCTGGAGCCGTGAGATGCTTCGGAGAATTCCTTGTAATCTTTGAGTAACTTGAACCAGAACCTAGGCACTTGATTCTGGTTCTTGTTTTCTTATCACTTATCACTGTAAGCACTGAAGAAATGACTGACTGTTGCCTTAGCAAACAGTTTATAGATACACAATATACAATGGGGAGTTAACAAAACCAACTCAACTCGTAATGGCTGTTACGATCAAAACAGCTAATGTGGTCAACCAGAATGGATCTTAGAGAGTCACTTTCTTTTTGCCAGAAATAGAAATGCATTTTGGGGCATAAAGGAATGTATGGCTGAGAGCCATCTTCTGGATTTCTCTACTGTGCAATGTGTTAGGACCTCATAGTCTGGATTCTTTATCCTCAAAACATGTCCAGGACACTGTACTCCAGGTCAGTTAGGGGTTCCTGGCTGTTCTTAGGCATCCAGGTAGTGGTATGTGAGGAAGTGGAATTCAAACATGTGGAATAACAGGAGGTCTGATTCTAAACAGAGAGTCAGAATCAAAGTGACCCCCCATATCATGACCCTGTTTAAACACTTTCTCTGTGGGCTATTTGGATACTTATAGAAAATAATAGAACCTCCTATAGTCTAGTTGAATGGAGAGAGAGAGAGCATGAAATTTAGAGGCAGCCAGATCTGGTTAAAAATTTTGGCTTCAACATAGACTAACTATGTGATCTTGAGTAAGTTACTTAAACTATTTGAGTATTGGTTTCCTTGTCTAAAAAGTAGAAATTATACCTATTTGGGGAGTTTTTGTTTCAGGTTAAATGGCATTGTACAAAAAAGGTTCTTATTTGAATTCACAGCATATAGCAAACACCAAATAAAAGAAAGCTCTCTTTCCCCTCTCCTCACCCTTCTCTTCCTATTTTCTCCATTCTCTTTCTTCTTACTATCATTCTGTCTGAATAACTGGAGCATGTACTCAATCAACATGGAAGGCCACATCCATCCTGCAGAGAACCAAATGTGATTAGGGTGCTGGGCTTCCTCCTGGCAGTGTGTGTGTTTGTGTACATGCATGTACAGGCAGGGAAAGGGTCTGGGGTAGAGAGGAAAAGTGACAGATTTTTTTTTTTTGTATGTGCCCCTAGCAGGAACTCTCTGGTCTGCAGGCCAGTGCTCCAACCACTGAGCCAAACCGGCCAGGGTGGTGACAGGCTTTTTTAAGGCAGAAATATTATCTCACACAGCACAGTGCCCGAATTTCCCATTCCTCATTGTCAACCTCCTGCTTCCCACCAGCTGTCACTCATGAGCCATGAAGCAGACGGCGTGCTTTTTTGGTATGATTCCTATCTCTCTGCAGTCTCTTCAATCCCCGCGCCCTAGGAGGGTATGTGGAAAGACAGAGGCAGTATCTGGCCAGTGATGATCTGCACCTATTTGAAGACCACTCTCAACTTCACGGGCTTCAGAGGGTTGCTGGCCTCCAGTCATTCCTCACTCCACTCCAGTCCCCTTCTGGGGAAAGAAGGCCCATTGGGTGGCTCTACCAGATGGGCTTTCTGAGACTTACATGGCACAAGGCCTTTCACTTGGCCACTTCATTATTCCAAACACTAGGTTAAGGAATAGTCAAGAGGAACACAATAGGAATTAATACTACAGAATTTGACAAACGAGAGAGACAGTATCTTGGGCAAACCAACTGTTTATAACTAAATTGCCAAACTCAAGGTGGGAGAAAGAGGTAGGTAGACACCAAGCCAGAGGAAGAAACCATGCATTCATCTGTTCATCTATTTCTTGAGTTAAGATTCTTTACTACACCTTATTTTGTGTCATGCATTGAGCTAAAAGCTGAGGTTACAATGGTAAACAAATCAGATATCTGTAGCCCCTGTCCTCATGCCTGAAGAATGTGGGATAGGATCTTATAGTCTAGATAAGGGAACATCCATTTATATAATTATGCTTTCATTACTAGTGCTGTTCACAAATTATTCCCAAATATAGCAGATTAAGCCAACACTTTATTATGTTCATGGCTCTGCAGTTTAGGAATTGAATAGGGTACAAGGTTCCATGATATCTGGGTCTCAGCTAGGAAGACTCCGTGGTTGAGGGTGATTTAATGGCTGAGGGATGGAATTATCTGAAGATATCTTTACTCACTTACTGGCAGTTTTTGCTTAGCTGTAATTGTGGAACTGTGGCCTGGAACACCTACACGAGTCCTCCCCAGTTTGACAGTGTTAGGTTCACTGGACTTCTCATATGGCAACTGGATTCCCCCAGAGCAAACAACTCAACAGAAACAGACAAAAGCTTCGAGGCCTTTTCTGACCCAGTTTTAGAATGTGGGCCATCACTTTTACCACATTGTACTGATTACTAAGGCCAGCCTAGATTCCAGGGAAGAAGAATTAGACTCTGTCAACCTCTGCCCCCAACTTCTGGATGAAGGAGAATGAGGTAAGAGCATGTGGGATAGTAGATACAGGTGTGTCCATTTTTAGAAAATACAATCTGCCAAAATTACCATAGAATAAGTGTCCTGGGAGAGGAGAATAGGAGAACACATAAGGAAACCTAATGCTGATCAGCAGAGTCAACCAGTAATTTTTCAAAGGAAGTAACTACTAAGCTAAAATTGAAGATCAGTGGAAGTTAGCCAAATAAGGATTGTCTTTGTCAGTTCAGGTCGCTAATACAATTTATCATAGGCTGGATGGCTTAAACAATAAACATTTATTTCTCATAGTACTGGGGGCTGGAAGTCTAAGATCAGGGTACCAGAATGGTCAGGTTGTGGCGAGAGCCTTCCCCCTGGTTTACATACCTTCTCATTGTGTCTTCAGGCTGCAGAAAGAGGTCTAGTTGTCTTCTTCATCTTATAAGGGCACTAATCTCATCATGGGGGCCCACCCCTAACTTAATCACTTGCCAAAGGCTCTATCTCCTAGTACTATCCTTTTGAATTTGGGGGGACACAAACACGCAGTCCATAAAAAAGACTATGTATGAAACAATGTTGAAAGCAAATAGAACAATATGGACAAAGGTCCAGAGTCTGGTGGGAAACTAGGCCATACATGGAACCAAAATAACTTCCATTTGCCTGCCTGTAAGTTGTGAGTCTTCAGGGAGGGTGGGATAAAGTTGGTGGAGGATGTTAGCATGTATATATGTATGTGTTCCTGGAGCATAAAAAATAAAGCTGGAGTGGTAAGCAAGGGCCAAATCACAAGGGTTCTAGTGAAACACACTAGGGAGTCTAAGCAATAGTCAACAAAAGGCAGAAACAAACATTATCTGTATGTCAAAAGGCTACCATGGGCAACATAAGAATGACAGCTGAGTTCAAATCTAATGTTCCAATAGCCAAACTATGAAAAAGATAAGGATGTTTATCTTGTCCATTTGGAAGAAAGTGCATGGTGTTTCTTTGTCTCCTTTATTATTAATTTTAAAATCTGAACAGAAAGTCGTCTTCACTATCCAAAAGAAGCATATTTAACACCCATGGACTCAGACACTCCCCTTCCTCGACATGTAGCACTTTCATCACATATAAGACTTTCCTGATATCTATCAAAAGCAGTAGTGCAACTGAAATATCAACTTAATGGTTGATGTTAAGCATCCTTTACTGTTAGTATAAATTTTCATAAACATGGGGAAAATCTTTTCTTTAAGAGGAGATGTAAATCCCCAGTTACCAATTTCTTCTCTAGAAAAAATTAAATTTTTCTCAGGACGGAAAGATGCTGAGTAGGAGGTGCCATCATTATAAGCTATTTTATGACACTGGACTGCCTGGCAAATGGCCATTTATATGAAACCCTTCATTTCCTGCAGGACTGTTCCCATGTATTTGCCTTCTTGGAACAACAGTGGGAAATTTCCTAACATGAGAAGCACCATCACATCAGCTCTAGTTACACGTTGCTCTTCTTAGTTTTGGAAAATGTCCCATTGTCCTTCATGCACTAAATGGATCTAAAATAAGCAAGAAGTCTAGACAGTGGGAGCCATATATAAGATCTATGTAGTATTGTAGAGTGGAAGTCACTCAGCAATCTCTCATCTAATTGAAGAAAAATCAGAGAAGGACACAGGGTATAAAATGTAAATATCAGGAGACAAGTCTGCTATTTCCCTATTTAATTACTAGCTATTTTAAATCTTTTAAAGAAGTGAGTAGGGTAAAAACAATATACAAGTGCATAAAATTGTATTTATCAAGTTTGAAAGCAGCTTATTTCTAATGTGTCCCTAACCTTCAAGACTCCACTATCTGACCAATTTTGATCATGTTCAGCAAATATTTATTGGGCTTTCTACATGAAACTTTGCCAGTCTACATGATGCCACAACAATCTATTTTGTTATTTACTACATCCTAACACAAGATATGTTTTATACCCTTTTATTTGGAAAAACAAGAGCAAACTTACTATTGAAACTTTGTTCATATTCTTACTTCCACTTAAATACCCTTTATTTTAAAATCAAGTAGTAGCCTTCAAATTTGTTCTCCACATTTGCTTTAGATATTCTAGGTCTTTTGGATTTCCAAATAACTTTTAGAATCACTTTCATTCTCTAAAAAAAAAAAAAAATCTCCTGGGATTTTGATCAGACTTTCACTGATGATACAGAGCAATTTGGGCAAAATTGATATTGATAACAATATTGAATCCTCTGTATTACAAAGTATATCTCTCCATTTACTTTATTCCTCTTTAATTTCCCCCAGCAAAGTTTCATAGTTTTCAGGGTACATCCATTGTCAGATTTTACCTTAAGCAGTTCATCTTTTTGTGCTATTTTAAATGGTCCTCTTTCTCTAGCTTCAGATGGATTCCTTACATGTGATTATTACTCAGCTGACAATCAGTGGAGTGCCTTCTGCAGACCTGTGGGCTCCTCTCTCTGTGTAACTCTCCTCCCTTCTGTCTTGGTCTCCTGAGACTCTCAGCTTTATCTCAAATAAAAGAGTCCAAAAGGTTCTACTTGTGTTCCCTCTCTCAGTGGCACAGCCTGAAAATGAAAACTCTCTCAAAGAAGCAAGCCAGGGCAATTATAGGACTTAACCTTGCTTGTTTCTCATCACTCGGGATCACTATCTTCTGTTACTTGACGTTCAGTGTCCTGAAAACCATTGCTTCTCATATTTGTTTTGTTTTCTTTTCCCAAACAGGAGGAGGAATCCAGTTCCTGTTACTCCATCTTGACTGACATCTAAATTTTTCCTTTTTTAAAAAAAGCCATGACCATATTTGGTCTTTCTATTACTTTACCTGAACTTAATCTTAACAATTAAAAAATGAGTAAAAGCTTGATACATAGAGATTTAGTAAATTAGAAAAATCTGAAGAAGTTATTCAGATTGTATCCCAGAGAGAAAAAAAAGTTAAAAATATAAAAAATTATAGAAAGAGACAAGAGGTTAGAATGAGAAACTATAAACTATTTCTTGTATGCTACCCCTCCTTCCTGGGTTTAGTTTTCTTCCTACTGACATACATTCTTTTGTAGTTCTTTTAGTGATGGAAGGTCATGACTTGTAAACTTTCGGGCTTGATTTGTTTGAAATTGTTATTTCATCCTTACTAGACAGAGCTTTCAAAATTGACAACTATTTCCTCCCAATACTTAACGACATTATTCTATTGCTTTCTGGCCTCTGGTAATACTAAAGAGAATTCTGCTTTTACTTTAATTGTTTTGTTACTTTGTAAGTAACCTACCTTTTATCCTGATTGCTTAAAAATTGTTTTGTCTTTAGTATGTGCTGCTTGTTAATGACCACGTTTCAGAATTTCCTTCCTTTTAAAGACTGACTCACATTTCATTATGTATATTTACCACATCTTGCTGAAATTCTTAGTAATTGCCTTTTGTAAATAATGTAGCTGGTCCTGCTTTTATTCTATCTCACGAGACATTTATTGAAAAGCTATAAAAGAATACAATATAGGAGGAGAAATTAATAGTGTATGCTTCACAAGCCTATTCTAATAGTCCAATAGAAAATTACTCACAGAGTTAAATTCTTCACTTGATACACAGTATGCCCAGCCCTGTCCTCTGATCCGGTCTATCTCCTCCTGGGGGAAGGAGGACTTTCTTTTTCAAACTACCAGAATGTGAATCTTCATCTTCACTTGGAGAAACCTGTCCCCTACTCATTGGTATCAGTCTTGGTATCTGTCATGTCCCAGACTTCCCTCCCTACCCATTTTCATACCTCAACCAAGTGATCCCCAGAGCAATCCCCTGCAGCAGGACATGCCCAAAATTAAGTCAGAGTATCACTGAGTTATTTAAGGACAGTCCAGAATAAATGCTCCAAGTTCAGTGCTCTTTGAGATTTTCTTGGTAGTGAAAATATGCATACTTGCCTTATTCTTATTCTTCCTGGGTCCTCTCACAGGTACCTGGTTTCAGAAGAAACATTAAGTTTCAGAAACATCGCAACCAAGTTCCATATTAAGGATGATAAACATTTCTCTCATTACAGCATAATGTGCTCAGGCTGCATCGAAGTGACAGGCTGCCCTTTGACTTTCTGCTAACTCAGGAACTTGACCAGAGTCCCACAGTAAACAAATACGCCCTCGTACATATAACTTTCTCAAACAACACAGCTATTTTCTTCTTGATGCCCACACAAAGACCCAGAAGAAGCTTTTACATAAGGGTTTTTCTGTACCTTAGGTAGATCATATTTTTAAGCAGAACATACTGACACTGCTTTTTGTATTTAAAAATGAATCAGGCTGGTCAAGATGGCGGCGTAGGTAAACACGGTATCGTGTCTTCCCACAACCACATCAAAGTTACAGCTAAACTACAGAACAACCATCATTCAAAACCGCCTGAAATCAAGCTGAATAGAAGTCCTACAACTACGGAATTAAAGCAGCAGCAGCATCGAGGCTGGTAGGAGGGGCAGAGGCGGATGGGTGGTCAGAAGGCGGATGAAAATCAGGAGGATACCTCGGCTGGGAAGGTCCTCCCTGAGGACTGAGGGGTCCCCGTCCCACACCAGGAACCCTGCTTAGGGTTCCAGTGCCAGGAAGAGAAGTCCCCATCACTTCTGGCTGGAAAAACCAGCAGGAACTGAGGCTCAGGGAGGCCCCAGGCAGCTCCTTAAAGGGCCGGCGCACGGACTTATTAGATTCACTCCCCCTAAGCTCAGAGGGGAAGCAGCTTGAGGGGCACCAGAGACATACAGGGAAGAACTAAGCTGTTTGGCACTGGAGCGAGGGCTGGAGAGGGGGCTTTCTCCAGGACAAACGTGCTGTCAGAGGCCTTTGTTCCTTTGGTGAGCCCTTCCCTGGGGCGGCAGACAGCCGCCATATCTGGGACTCCAGCAACCTGGCTCACACTGGTAGCCCCGCCCTGCTGACTCCCTGAGGCCCCGCCCCACCCAACTTTCAGGCCCACCCAAGCTGTTGCCAGTTGCTTAACCATAGGATTGGCCTGTCTTGGATCCTGCTTCAGGTTTTCCTAAATTCTTTCAGGCAAGCAGCATCTGGTCTCAGATAGCCCCATACCTCTCGTTAAGTAATACACAGAAACAAACACAGGGAGGCAGCTAAAATGAGGAGACAAAGCAACAGGTCTCAAATGAAAGAACAGAACAAAACCCCAAGAAAAGAACTAAGTGAAATGGAGATAAGCAACCTAACAGATACTGAGTTCAAAATACTGCTTATAAGGATGCTCAATGAACTTAGCGAGAACCTCAGTGAACTTAGTGAGGGCCTCAAGAGCATAAAAAAGGACCAGTCAGATATGAAGGAGGCACTAACTGAAATAAAGAATAATTTACACAAATTCAGTAGTAGAGTAGGTAAAGCCAAGAAGCAAACCATCAATTTGGAATATAAGGAAGCAAAAAACACCCAATCAGAACAGCATCAAGAAAAAATAATCTAAAAAAATGAGGATAGTGTAAGGAGCCTCTGGGACAACTTCAAGCATGCCAACATTTGCATCTTGAGGGTGCCAGAAGGAGAAGAGAGAGAACAAGAAATCAAAAACCTATTTGAAACAATAATGGCAGAAAACTTTCCTAACTTGGTGAAGGAAACAGACATACACATCCAGGAAGCACAGAGCGTCCCAAACAAGATGAACCCCAAGAGGCCCACACCAAGACACATCATCATCAAAATGCAAAAGGTTCAAGACAAAGAGAGAATCTTAAAAGCATCAAGAGAAAGGCAGTTAGTTAACTACAAGGGAGTTCCCATAAGACTGTCAGCTGATTTCTCAAAAGAAACTTTGCAGGCCAGAAGGGAGTGGCAAGAAATATTCAGTGATGAAAAGCAAGAACCTACAACCAAGATTACTCTATCCTGCAAAGCTGTCATTTAGAATCGATGGCCATATAAAGAAAGACTTTTCCAGACAAGAAAAAGTTAAAGGAGTTCATCACCACCAAACTATTATTATATGAAATGATGAAGGGTCTTTTTGAAGAAAAAGATAAACTATATGAACAAACAAAATGGCAATGAATACATATCTATCGACAATGGAATCTACAAACCAAATGAACAGGCAGAACAGAAACATTCTCATAGATACAGAGAACATTTTCTTGGTTGCCAGATGGGAGGGGAGTTGGGGGAATGGGTGAAAATGGTGAAGGGTTTAAGAAGTACAAATTGGTTGCTTGACTGACAAACCTCAAAGGGAAGAGGGTTGGGGGGTGGGAAGAAATAAACCAAAGAACTTATATGCATAACCAGTGGATAGAGACAACAGTGTGGGAAAAGGCGGTGGGGGGGGGGGGGGCTGTGGGGAGGAGGGGGTCAATGGGGGGAAAATGAGGAACATCTGTAATACATTCAACAATAATGATAGAAAAAAAAGTGAATCAGAATTATTTTGCTAATTAAAAGCAATTCCCAGGGGTTAGAGGATAAAATACTGCTGTTTATGGTTTGTGTGTGCGGTGGGGCATTGCTGGCTATAACGTGTGTTTAGAATGAATGACAGTATGTTAAACTGAATTGGATGACAAAATAATCCTTAGAGAAGAGTCTATTAGGTAGCTAGACTTCTAAATGAAAAAGGTCCAAATTCACTATAATAAAAATGCAGTTTTAGCTTCATGATTACAACTAGTGCTTTTGATCTGGCTGTTAAAGACCCCAACACTACTTTTTAAAAGCAATTTGGTTCATTTAATAGATTGTCTAGATCCAAACTGACCAGCTAGGTGACAACTAGTCACAGGTGGCTTTGGGGCACTTGGAATGTGTTGTATTAAATTCACACTTGAATTTGAAGACTTAGCATAAGGGAAAGAGTGCTATGTATCTCACTAATATTAATAATGATGGCATTTTATATATATTGGGTTAAATAACAGTATTTAAATGAACGTTACCTGTTTATTTAAAAAATTTTTTTCTTCTGTTGATTTTTAGAGAGCGAGGAAGGGAAAGGGAAAGAGAGATTGGCCTCCTGCTGCATGCCTCCCACTCGGGATTGGGCCTCCAACCTGGGCATGTGCTGACGGGGAATCTAACTGGCGACCTCCTGGTGCATGGGTCGACGCTCAACCACTGAGCCACACCGGCCGGGCCCTGTTTCCTTTTTGATGGGGCTACTAGTACATTTAGGATTCCACAGGTGGCTCACCTTATACCTCTGTTAGACAGCACGAGTCTGGAATCCACTGAGTTTTTACACAAATTCATTTAGTTGTGGACCTGTGGTATTCTCAGATTTATTCTCATGCCAAAGATCCATCACTCCTCTTAACTTAGTTTCAGATGTGAGTCACCTGCTGGTGAGTGATCGGGCCCACCTCCCAGCATCCCCACCTCGAGCTCTCCATACGTTGTCTTCTACATTCTCGGGGAAAGGAAGATTTATTTTATTTATTAGAGGAAAGTGTCTGCCTCTCCAGTCCAAACTGATTTTCCAAACTGTTTTTTTTTTTTCTCCTTCTAAAAAAAACCCCCTGATATTTAGAATAAAGTAAGGAGTGAATTGTCAAATTCGGCACACTGCTCTTTCTAATATCAATCAGTCTGCTAACCACACTATGCATAAATCAATTACTTAAGGCCACGGACATCTTCCTCAGTGTCCTGGTGAGGGATGAACTACTTATGAGGGGAACGAAATGGCTTTGGCAAAAGATGGGTTTCACAAGGTTTTTATTCTACACAAGGCAGCTAATTGATAACGTGAGAAAGTGCACAGCAAATGCTATGCTCGGTGCACTCAAGATGGACTTATGTGCTAGATACCAGATTGCTTTGGCTGCTGAAGCTAAAGGGCAGAAAGAAGGGAGAGTGGGCGGCGTAAGAAGACTATATTCTGTAGGATTTCGTTACTTAACATATGTTAAAAATATACTATATGCATTAACTTTTCATTTTCTAAACAAAAAGTTTTCAACTTTGATAGTTGGTTAATAAATGAATAAGAAGTGTAAATTTTATATTTTAAATATTTAAAAATTGATTTGGTTTTGTATTGAGCAAAAATGTATAAAAGAATACTTAGTGCCCTGGAGGGTTTGGCTCAGTGTTAGCGCATAGGCCTGTGGACCAATGAGTTGTAGGTTCGATTCTGGCCAAGGGCATGTACCTCGGTTGCGGTTCATCCTTGGCCCTGGTCAGGGTCATGAGGGAGGCAACCAGTCAATGTTTCTCACGTCGATGTTTCTCTCTCTCTTTCTTTCTCTCCCTCCCACTCTGTCTGAAGAAAATAGAAAAATATTCTCAGGTGAGGCTTTAAAAAAAAAAAGAATACATAGCTAATTTATTTTTATTTTAAATTTCATTTAATAAAGTTCAAGTGTTGAACTTATATTTTGAGGTCACAGTTAATATATACTTGTCATGTCCAAAAAGTTTAGATTCACACTTTTTTATAGCCCTATTATTTAAATATAAAACTCTTATTTAGGATTTTTTTAAAGTTTGATATTTCTAAGATTTTTCTAATTGTTTCTAATTTTTTTCCAAGCTGAATTAGAAAGGTTTGTTGCATCTTTAATTTTCCCCTTGTATGATATAGAATACTCTAGTATGCCTTTAAAATACAAACGATAGACAACAAAACAAACATTGTTCTGGAAACTGCTTTTCTCGTGTAGTTACTTTATTGTGTCTGGGAGCAGTCATGGATTTTTCTGGACGTTATTCAAATCTCTTTACCAGTATTTAATGTTATATTAGAAGTCAAGTCTTTTTTTTTTTCCCCCAACACTATGATTTTAGCTCTTGAATGTGGTCCAGAATATGTGTGGTGCACAATTTGTCACTGCATTGAAGAACACTAGTCATGAGTAACCCCCCACCCCCACCCCGAGGGTTAATATGGGGAATTATAGTAAGTAAATGAAATATGGAATGTTGTTTCCTAATCTCACTTATGGCCTACTTGAGCCTGAAATAACTACTGAGAAAAAAATAATGTTATATTTATTCTGATGCTTCTAAATTTCATTGTGATAATGGTATTTCTCTACTAGGTAAATTAACTACTTTATTTATGATAAAAGCTTAGATAAAATCCTGCTTACTTCAGTGTACTTGATCCACCTTTAAAATTGAATCGGTCTTATCTATAGTTGTGGTGGTTATTACTGCAATTCAACCTCAGCCTAAATATTATATTCATATCTAGTTGTATGAATAGTTGAACTTGTAATAGCTGTATGTGCTGATGGCTGCTTCTGGTAATACTTTAATTTTCTGCCTGAACACTTTCTTTCTAGCCCCTGTAGCACTAATTTTCTGCCTATAGAAAGGCCAAGCCAGAAATTCTAGAGACTTGATATCCTCAGAAATAGCTCATCACCAATGTCAAATGGGGAGTTGGTAGATTAATATCACAATTTTTTTGCTCCTTAGTTTAACCTCAAGGCATACACTGCTCCAGTGCTCCACAAACTTTATCACTTGGGGATCTTGTTAAATATTCACATTCTGATTCAGTGGATTTGGGGGTGGAGCTTGAGATGAACAATGATGATGATGACGATGATGGTCCACTTTGAGTGGCAAGTTCTACACAGACTCCCAGAATTCCCCAGTGGAACTAAGCTCCCTCCCTTTGCCCTCAGTGGAAAATTGCCTGATCTCTCCTTTAATTAGTGTTCTTTCCTTTTCTATTTCGAATTTCTCCATTCCTCCACTAGTGTTTCCTACTTGCATGTGAACCCTCATCTCAGGGCCTGCTTCACAGGGAACACAAACCATGAATATACATACGCACACGTACGTACATAGCTGTATCTTGATCTGTCTCTCTGGATTCCATCTATTTATCTATCCTGAACATAGCAACATAGTGCAGCCTCTTAAGGAATCCTGACAACTGAGGAGGTGAAAGAGAAAGGATGAAGACATCAAGGAAAGGGTGGAAAGAGAAAGTTGGTGATCACCAGCTAAAGTGACCTTTTCTTCCTTCTGATAGGGTTGTCCAGCGGATTTAATACTGTGGAGTGCTGGTTAGAGAGGAGACTGGACAGTTAGTTGTGGCTGCAGAAACGGAGCCTCTGCAGAAGTCCACGGAGAGATAGCCATTCTAGTAGGGAACATGGACAAGCGTTTTGCACCTGATTCTGTTATTCAGGACACACTGTTTGGAGGATTGGCCATTGAGGTCCTGAAAAGAATGTCAGTTACAGGTTATTCTTGTAAGGGCTGAAAGCACTGTAAGTTGAAATGGTGGAGGAGGCAATGCCATACTTCTGGACTTTGGGGTCAGCTCTGTAAAGGAGAGGAAAGTTAGTGAATGGGCTTTGTAGATAGTCACCCACAATTCTTTAGTGACTGTGCCGCCAGTACAGTGTGTACTCCTTGTCTGTGGGACTGTGACTGAGAGCAACATTCTGAACTTCCGCAGCTTGAAGGTTGACTCTACCGCTTCTTGGTCATGCTATCATCTGTGCCGCTCACCCCTTTAGCATCAGTTTCCAATCTGTATAGTGGGGATACTAAAGCCCATCTCACAGAGTTGTGACGAAAGGCAAATAGATTAGTGGATATAAGAGTGGTACGTGTACACAATGGAACACTACTCGGCTATAAGAAGGAAGGAAATCTTACCTTTTGCAACAGCCCAGATAGACCAGGAGAGCATTATGCTAAGTGAAATAAGCCAGTCAGAGAAAGACAAGTCCCATATGATTTCACTCATATGTGGAATCTAATGAACAAAATAAACTAACAAACAAAATAGAAACAGACTCATAGATACAGAGAACAGACTGACAGCTGTCAGAGGGGAGGGGAGTTGGGGGGTTGGGTGAAAAGAGTAAAGGGATTAAGCAAAAAAAAAAAAAAAAAAAAAGAACAACCCATAGACCTCATAGACACAGACAACAGTATGGTGATTACCAGAGGGATAGGGGGTAGGGGAGGTCGAAGAGGGTAAAGGGGGGATAAATGGTGATGGAAGGAGACTTGTCTTGGAGTGGTGAACACACAATACAATGTACAGATGATGTGTTGTAGAATTGTACACCTGAAACCTATATACTTTTATTAACCAATGTCACCCAGCCCTGGCCGGTTTGGCTCAGCAGCTGGAGCGTCGGCCTGCGGACCAGAGAGTCCCAGGTTCAGTTCCCGCTAAGGGCATGTACCAAAAAAAAAAAAAAAAAGCAATAACCAATGTCACCCAATAAATTCAATAACAATTTTTAAAAAGAAAATTAGATAAGATGTAGTGTATAAAATACTTGTGTTACTATAACCAGAGAATAAGAGAGCTGCTCTAATTTTGCAAATATTCCCAAGAATGCTGGGAAAATTGTGGGTGATCATTTTACCTGATTCAGGCATTGTGTTCACACACACACACACACACACACACACACACACACACACACACCTTTAATGTATTCCTAGAAAGCCCCTAGAATGATAAGGCCCTGATGATGTAAGTCAATCCCAGCC
Organism: Molossus molossus; assembly: GCF_014108415.1. NCBI lineage: Eukaryota > Metazoa > Chordata > Mammalia > Chiroptera > Molossidae > Molossus > Molossus molossus. Next base: position 29,250,507 of record NW_023425347.1, on the reverse strand, counting down.
ATGACAGCAGGAAAATTCTACTTTTGCTCTTAGCTCTGCATGAAATCACCCCTGGGAAATCTGTGAACAAAGCAAACACCTGTTCTTAGTGGAATGCAAATGGGAAACTTAATTTAAAGTTCTTGCTTCCCCTTCTTTTAAAAGTGTGAGACCCCTGCTAAAACAGCTCCTGCCCGGCTGCTTTCAGTTTCTTAAGTTCGGCAGCCTGAGAACCAGTGACCCAAGTCCTCTGAGTGCGAAGGCACAGCTTTGACAGTGTCTTTCTGAGAGCCTGGGGGCGGGAAGAGAGGTGGAATGACTTCCTTTCTCCATCACGACTCACTGCTGTGGCTTCTCTTCAGTGCTCTGACAGGTTGATATTCTGGAAGCAACAACTTGGAAGGCCAAGGACAGGTCAGTTCTTAAGAATGTGCAGAAGATCAGTCATTGCACTAAGCTGTTTGATTCTAGCGGTTCTTTCATCTCAGTCTTTTGAAAGCAACTTCCCCTCCTTGACCAAGTTCTGCCCTGGCCTCTCCATGGGCCAAAGAAAGGGCATGCTGATGGAAGGCACAGATGTGGCCAAACCTCCCCAGCAGGGGTCCGGTCAGAGGTCATTTGGCTCCTTTCCTATAACAGGTGGCACTTAGTCTTAAGAACGGCTTTGACTTTCTAAGAGGGTTTGAATCAAGAGACATTCAGGGTGAAATACTGTCACTGGCACTTTATTTTCTGTAAAGCCAACTACAAGCTAATTGATAGCCTGTAGTCGTAGGTGTCACAGGTATCAAACACACAGTGTCTCACTTTCTCAGTAGCATGAGTTGGCGGTTGTTTCACATTACATTTCAGTATAACACACAATAGACGTACTACACACATGCTTTATCTCTCACACACTTAGACACACATGTGGAAGTGTGTAGGTAGTCAGAGAAGGAAGCATAAAGAATTTATGCTGAAGTTGGATGAAGGAATAAGTATTAGAAAAATAAATAGGTTCCTATTTACCCTGTAGTAATACTACTATGAAATATCATTTATTAGTTAATTAATATGCTGGACTTGAAAGCGCTCTCATTTGTGCTGAAATACTACATGTTTGTCCTCCCTCCTTCTTCTTTCCTCACAATGAGGAAAAATAAAATATATGCAAAACACACCAACTTGTAAAACTCAAACACATTTTAAAAGGCCTGCAATTTTAACCTAAAGGACTCGTGGTGAAACCAATGATCACAGATATCTAAATAGGTCCTAATTAATGAAAGGACCCAATTATTCCCTGCTTGGGGGAATTGTCCGAGTTCCAGACTGCAGCCTTGACGTTTGTGGACTGTGCACAAAGGCAGAGACTCTGGGATGTTGCCTGGAGCTCCAGCGATGTCATCAGAAGCAGAGGCCGTGCATCCGCAGCTGCGTGACCCACACTGCGGGCCTGCGTGGAAGCTTTCAGGACTGCCGCTCACCCTCCTGTGTGCAAAGGGGCTCAACCGGATGACCAGCTAGGGATGCACACGTGCATTTTCTCCACACATACCGTTAATTCAAGAGTCCTACTTGTAGCTCCTTTAGGAAAGAATCAAAGGCCAAGGGTGGGTGGCCTAGACTCTTGTTTGGACTGGAGAGAACAGACAACAGCTGTAGCATACCACTGAGATGGCTGCTGACAGGAAAAAGTGTTGACAATTTCATCAGGTCTTATGGATCAGTAACAGCAGAACTCTCTCCCGCTAATTGGTGGCCACCGTGGTGGCTACACGTGGTTTGAGTGAAATTGGTATTTTAAAAAGATTTTTGAATTGTGGTAAAAAAATATATGTAACATAAAATTTACAATCTTAACCATTTCCTAAAAATTAAAGTATAGTTGACATATAATAGTATATTATTTTGAGGTGTACAATGTAGCTATTCAACATTTACATACCTTACAAAGTGATCACCACAATAAGTCTAGCTACCATCTGTCAACAGTCGTAATCATTTTAGGTGTCCAGTTTGGTACTGCAAAGCACATTGAGGTGCCCAGCAACCCATCTCCAGACTCTCCTCATCTTCTGAAACAGAAACTCTGTGCCCATTAAACAATAACACCCCCATTTCCTCTCTCCCCCCAGTGCCTGGAAAATGCCATTCTGCTTTGTGTCTCTATCGATTTGACTACTCTAGGTACCTCATGAAATGAAATCATACAGTATTTGAACTCTTGTGACTGGCTTACATCCCTTAGCATAACGCCCTCAATGCTACGACACATGTCAGAATCCACCCCCCCCCCTTTTTTTTATATTTTTTTCCCTTTATTTATTTTAGGGAGAGAGGAAGGGAGAGGGAGAGATAGAAACATTGATTGGCCGCCTCCTGCATGCTCCACACTGGGAATCAGGCCCACAACCTGTGCATGTGCCCTGACCGGGAATTGAACCGGCGACCTCTTGGTACATGGGTTGATGCTCAACCACTGAGCCACACCGGCTGGACCCCCTTTCCTTTTAACACTGAATAATATTCCATTGTATGGATCATACCACATTTTGTTTATCCCTTTACCCGTTGATGAACATTTGGATGCTTCTATCTTTTGGCTGTTGTGAATAATGCTGTTATAAATATGGGTGTATAAAACCAGTGTTTTTAATTACAACAGTAAAAGGCTTATGTTCCATTTCATAACTAACCTATCTGATCCTCAGTACTCTATGTGTTTTGTAAAGAGTGTAAAATTGTTCTAATTCAGGGAGCCCTTTTTGACCCATAATACTCACTGATACAGCTGAGTGGGGTCAGGGAATCTATGGGCATGGAGTCTACATGAAGCGAACTGGTCTATAAATCTATCTCAATTTTAATCGTGTCCTTCTTAGCACTAAATTTTCATTGTCCAAACTGTTTCAACCAAGATACACCAAATGAGAAGTATTACTCAAGAGTTCTACCCTTACTGACATAACTGTCATGGCTAATACAGTTGACCCTTGAACAACATGGATTTGAATTGTATGGGTCAATTGAACTTCACGGTCAATTAACAAATATCTGCATGTAAGTGGACCTTCACAGTTCAAACGGGTTGTTCAAGGGTCAACTAGACTGGTATAGTGCTTAAAAAGTTTCAGACACCATATTTAGCTATTACATGATCAGGATACCTGTTGTACAAATGGAAAAAATGAGCCAGAGAGTGGCTATGCTCCTTAGGGCTGGTATTTGAACTCAGGTACTTTCAGTCCAGAGTTCATGCACTTTACCACTATACTACACTGTGTCCCATAAATGCACATATATGCACTTCTATGGATAGATGTGTAGGAGGGTATATATATCATTGTTATTTTTTGACAACTAGAAATGAGAGAAGACACAGTAGAACTCCAAATTGATATGCTAGAAAATAGTGCAACGACGTATGATAGAAAAGTACTGGTCTTGTAATTGAAACCAACTAGTTTGAACCTCAAGTTTTCCACCAGCTGCCTGAAAATATTGACACAGTGTTTTATCCTCTTGATTGCAGTTTTCTCATCCAAAAACGAGGATAATAATAATATCTATTTGACTTGGTTGTGAACATTTAAGGAAATAATGTCTGTAAAATATTTACCTCATGGTAGGTACTCAATAAATGTTCGTTCTCTTAACCCTTATGAAATGAGAGAAAAATGTAATCTTAAACAAATGTGTTTTTATAAAAACATGTATTACATGAACACATTCATTACCACTTTATTTTTCTATGTACAAAGGCACTTAAAATGAGATCATCTCCTTTCTCTTTAGTATTCTACTAGAGTCTATGCAGAAATACAAGAGACATGCTATGTAGGAAACCTAATAGGAGATTCTAATAAAATCAAGGAGCTTCAAATGCTAGGATCAGGGGCACCATTAATAGTCTACACTTGCCCTGGCCATTGTGACTCAGTTGGGTGGAATGTTGTCGCATAGACCCAAGGGTTTTGGGGTCGATTTCTGGTCAGGGCACATACCGAGGTTGCAGGTTTGATCCTTAATTGGGGCAAGTACAGGAGGCAACCGATGGATGGTTCTCTCTCATATCAATGTTCCCCTCCCTCTCTCTCCCTTCTCTCTAAAATCAATAAACATGTCCTTAGTGAGCATTAAAGAAAAATAGTCTACACCTGTAGCCCCCTTCCCTTTGCTCCAGGATACTATGACTTTGAGCACTTGTCATAAGTCAGCCTTCAATGACAGCATAGAAAGTGCCACCTCTTAGTCTTGACCCCAAACCATCATTGTATAATCATGTCTTGACAGCCACACAATCAAAACCTTGACAACTGGATTAATAAGAAAATGCTATCAATCCATTGTTTTACTGAAAAAAAAAAAAACCACGATACCCACATGGAATCTTAGACATTATTTGTCCAGTTAGTATGTTAATTCAAGAATAAGCCTTTGGAACTCAGTTAATTCAAGAATGATCACACTTGCTGCACAGGGAAAGATGTCTTTGCACTGCTCCAGTACTGTTTGCTGTGAATATATGCACAGTTAAGCACCAGCCAAGGCGACCAAAGAGAGAGGCACACAAATGCGGCTCTGCCTTCTCAAAAGGAAGACTTTCTTGACAGCAGACGTTTCTCTGTGGAGATTGAAAGGTAACATATATCTCTATGTGGACATATTTGCATCTTTATCATGTATATAAAACAAGTGTGTTTCTTGTGGTTTCTCATCCTCTTTCTTTTCTTTGCTATTCCTCCTGCAAAAACTTTAACTTCTCATTTGTTTCCACTGTATGGGATTTAGGGATCGATTGCTATTAAGTCAAATACCAAATGAACAAGTTCAACCAAGCTTAAGAAGTTTGGGAACTGTCTGTACGATAGACTCTGTGTTTTCCCATGTGTGTGCTAAGTATGTCATCATCTACATTATTGGAGGTTCCAAACTACTGGTAGATAAAAGCATTTGATTGAGTTCAAAAAGCAGGAATGAAAGTGGCTTTTTTTTTTTTTTTTTTTTAAGACTATTATTTTAGAGCAGTTTAAGGCTCACCACAATATTGATACAGCCCTGGCCGGTTTGGCTCAGCTATTAGAGCGTCGGCCTGCAGTCCAGAGAGACCCGGGTTTGGTTCCCACTAAGGGCACGTACCTCAGTTGCAGTTTGTCCCTGGCCCTGGTTGGGTTGTGTGGGTGGCAGCCACTCGATGTGTCCCTTTCACATCGATGTTTCTCTCTCTCTCTCTCTCTCTCCCTCCCACTCTATCTGAACAAAGTATATATATATAAAAATATGTCTTCGGGTGAGGATAAAAATAAATAAATAAAAAGATACAAAAGTATCCCATAGACATCCTTCCCTACACATGCACCGCCTCCCTCATTATCAGCGTCCCCCACCAGAGTGGTACATTTATTACGACTGATGAACCTACACGGAAATGTCATCGCCAGAGTCCACAGTCTTCATTAGGGTTCCCTTCTGGTATTGCACGTCCTATGGGTTTGGACAAGTGCGTAATGACAAGTGAGTGTATAATGCATAATGACAATGGAGGTTCCTCTTCACTGCCCTGTCTAGTTTATTGCCTGAGGTGACAAAATGGGGTTCCAGCATCCAGTTAAGGTGCCTGGAGGGCGAGTGCTTTTCTGAATGGAAGTGGTCACTGAAAAAACTACCATTTTTCCAGAGTTGCATCAACTCTTCTGACTTTTAAAACATGGCCGCCAGCTCCGTTTTGTGTGTTATGCCCTCTGATGTCTGTTGTAGAACAAGCAAGTCCCTCCTTGGGAGCCGGTGGAAAGTCTCCTGCCAACGTTTATGTCAGATTGTATTCTCCCCTTAGGCCAACTCTGCTTGCAACTGGTCTTGAAGTATTCAGTCCCCGCACGGGGGTGTCAGAGCACATTCAGGGGCGGAGGGGGAGCCGAGCAGGAGCTAGGGCAGCGGCTGGTAAATTCTGGTTCGAGGTGAGAGTTCACAGGCCTTGGTCCACTGAGCCATGCTTCCCACGCTCACCTATCTGTGAAACAGCGGCTGTGAGCCGAAACTGAGAAATTTTCTCAGCAAACTGAAGATTTAAAAAGAACCAAGCTCTCCCTTCCCCTCTTCTTTTGGTACAGAATCTGTCGCTTTCTTCACAGCCACCCGGCCCCTTGGGCCAGGGACCCCGCGGCAGGATGCTCACTGCCTCTGCAGCGGCTCATCTCGGAGCCAGGGCCTCCTGGACAGATAGACGGCGGCCCTTCTGTTGCGTGGGGTAACAGCCTACTTCTTGGTCTTTGAAACTGGGCCAGCATTTAGGAAGGGTTTTCAGAAATGACTTTTAAAAGAGAAAATGTTGCATACTTTAGAAGTTAGATCATCGAATCTGAAGTTCATGAGCCTTTCTCCTGTAATTTATAGGTCAGCTTAGTTCTTTGTTTCTCAGGGTATCATCTCTTTGCTTTTTACCTCTGTCATTTTCTTCTGTTTTCCGTTTGATGTCTTTCTTCTCTCTGTGTATGTTTTTTATCTTTTTCTCTGTTCGTCATGTGTATATTCTTCCCTGGGTGTTTTTCTATTTTGATGTCCTTTCCCCTGAATTTAAAAAAATATTTTATGAGGCACTGATTTCAGAGTAAGGAGTGGGCACTGCACTTAAAGAAATATAAGACCCTGGCCAGTTTGCTCAGTAGTTAGAGCATCAGCCCAAAGACCAAAGGGTATTGGGTTCGATTTCCAGTCAAGGGACATACCTGGGATGCAGGTTCAAGCCCTGGCCCAGTTGGAGTTGTGTGCGGGAGACAACCAATCGATGTGTCTATTTCACATTAATGTTTCTCTCTCTCTCCCTCCCTTCTTTTCACTCGATCTAAAAATCAATGAAAATTTATCCTCAGGTGAGGATTAACAACAACAGCAAAAAAAGTAAGGAAAACCTTTGTTCGTCAAGAAAATAAACCCCTGTGAAGAATCTGCTATCTCTCCTTTAATCAACCATAATAAAAAGCAGTTCTTTTTCCTGGCTTTGTCTCGTGTTCCTCATAGTTAACTGAAAAAGAAAAAAACCAAGAAACTGGATATGTTGTATTTCTTATTGCAAGGAACAAAATGATAATCTATGTGAGTTGTTTTAAACCTTTTTGTAATACTCAATTGATTACCCACCTTTTTCATCAGTGGGCTTTGGCTTAAAAACAAAAAATCCTCTATCCCCACATCACTCCTGTTTTTTGGCGCATGAAGAATGTTAGGAATAAGGCTCAGGTGCTCCAGGGACCCTGGTCTCTCTGCCTTCCCAGTGAGCAATGCCATGTGCTTGACTACAGTCGGAAACCTCTGGCCTTTCACATAGTGAACTGGATGTAGCCAGGGATCCTCAAACTTGAGCCTCTTCAGAGTCATCTGGAGAGCTGGTCAATGCACCCATTTCTGGTCCAACCCCAGAGTTTCTGATTCAGCAAGTTTGAGGTGGGACCTGAGAATTTGCTTTTCTAACAAGGAGGCTGATGCTGCGGGTCCTGGGACTGAATTGTGAGAACCACTGTACCAAACTGAACTTCAAACAGAAGACAGTTTTGGCAGCAGACGGTGGCAGGCAGGTCTATTCACCCATCTGTGTGTGTGTGTGTGTGTGTGTGTGTGTATTCAGAATAGTGAATCTGAAAATAAATCTTTAAATAAAAGTACTATTTAATACACACTGTTCTTATTGAAATCTTTTTCTACTAGCAAAGAAAATGATGATTCTCAAGAGTCTCAGAACTTCCAGCCTTGGCCTGGACCCCGAGGGCAGAAGAACCCTTCCTCCGCGCTCCCTCTTGTTGGCACATTTCTCTCTGACCCAATGGGCGCTGCCAAGCAGGTTTTGCATCGTCTCTGACGATACTGTTTTTCTAAGCAAAAGAGCACAAACGCAAGCCTGGCTCTGATGGCAAAATGCTGATTTTAAAGGCCTCCTGCTCTTACTGATTTTGCAATGTAAAGAAATCAAATCTCTCATACTGCCCTACTGTGCCTTTTCCTGACATCATGTTTGTTTGAGTTTTGGATTCAACAGTAACATCATCATTAAAAAAAAAAAAAAAAAAAAAGAACACAGCAGCTTTAAAAATCAGGATTTCTGGAAGAAATCAAAAACTTCCTGGAAACCAATGAAAATGAGGACACAACAATACAAAATCTATGGGAAGCAGCAAAAGCAGTTCTGAGAGGGAAGTTTATAGCACTACAGGCCTACCTCAAAAAAGAAGAAAAATCTCTAATAGACTACCTAACCTCACAACTTAAAGAACTAGAGAGTAAACAAAAAGAAAACCCAAGAGCAAGCAGAAGAAAAGAAATAGTAAGGATCAGAGCAGAAATAAACGACATAGAGACCAAAAAAACAATCCAGAGGATCAATAAAACAAAGAGCTGGTTTTTTGAAAAGATAAACAAGATTGATGGACCCTTAGCTAGACTCACCAAGAAACAAAGAGAGAGAACCCAAATACATAAAATCAGAAATGAAACAGGAGAGATAACAACTGACCCTACAGAAATACAAAAGATCGTTAACAACTACTATGAAAAATTATACGGCAACAAATTCGAAAATCTAAGCGAAATGGACAAATTTTTAGAAACACATAGCCTCCCAAAATTGGATCAGATAGAGATTGAAAACTTGAACAGACCAATAACAACAGAGGAAATTGAAGATGTAATCAAGACTCTTCCAGCAAACAAAAGCCCAGGCCCAGATGGCTTCACAGGGGAGTTTTACCGAACATTCAAAGAAGAACTAATACCCATTCTCCTCAAACTATTTCAAAAAATTCAAGAAGAAGGAAGACTGCCAAACTCGTTTTATGAAGCCAGCATAACTCTAATTCCAAAACCAGAAAAAGACACAACAAAGAAAGAAAATTACAGGCCAATATCCCTGATGAACATAGATGCCAAAATCCTGAACAAAATACTAGCAAATCGAATCCAGCAATACACCAGAAAAATTATCCACCATGACCAGGTGGGATTCATCCCAGGGATGCAAGGCTGGTACAATATTCGCAAATCCATAAATGTGATACACCACATAAATAAATTGAAGAATAAAAACCACATGATCATATCAATAGATGCTGAAAAAGCCTTTGACAAAATCCAGCATCCATTTCTGATAAAAACGCTCACCAGTGTGGGAATTGAGGGATCATACCTAGACATAATAAAGGCCATATATGAAAGACCTACAGCCAACATCATACTCAATGGGCAAAAACTAAAAGCATTTCCCTTAAGAACAGGAACAAGGCAAGGATGCCCACTTTCGCCAATCCTATTTAACATAGTACTGGAAGTCTTAGCCACAGCAATCAGACAGGAAGAAAAAATAAAAGGGATCCAAATTGGAAAGGAGGAAGTGAAATTGTCATTATTTGCAGATGACATGATACTGTACATAGAAAATCCCAAAGACTCCACCAAAAGCTTACTAGACTTAATAAATGAATTTGGCAAAGTAGCAGGATACAAAATTAACGTCAAGAAATCGATGGCATTCTTATACACCAATGATGAACTCACAGAAAGAGAAACTAGGCAAACAATCCCATTTACCATTGCGGCAAAAAAATTAAGATACCTAGGAATAAACTTAACCAAAGAGATAAAGGACCTATTCGCAGAAAACTACAGATCTTTGAAAAATGAAATAGAGCAAGATGTAAAAAAGTGGAAGAACATACCCTGTTCATGGATTGGGAGAATTAACATCATTAAAATGTCCATATTACCCAAAGCAATCTATAGATTCAACGCAATCCCCATCAAAATACCAACGGCATACTTCAAAGAATTAGAACAATTACTTCAAAAGTTCATATGGAACCAAAAAAGGCCTCGAATAGCCACAGCAATCTTGAAAAGGAAGAACAAAGTGGGAGGGATCACAATACCAGATTTCAGGTTATACTACAAAGCCACCATAATCAAAACAGCCTGGTACTGGCACAAGAACAGGTATATAGACCAGTGGAACAGAATAGAGAACCCAGAAATGGACCCTAGGCAATATGCTCAATTAATATTTGACAAAGGTGGCAAGAGCATACAGTGGAGTAAGGACAGCCTCTTTAATAAATGGTGCTGGGAAAATTGGACAGCTACTTGCCGAAAAATGAAACTAGACCATCAACTTACACCCTACACCAAAATAAACTCAAAATGGATAAAAGACTTAAATGTAACCCATGAATCCATAAAAATCCTAGAGGAGACTGTGGGCAACAAAATCTCAGACATCATACGCAGCAGAATTTTTACTGACACATCACCTAAGGCAATAGAAACAAAGGAGAAAATGAACACATGGGACTACATCAAACTCAAAAGCTTCTGCACAGCGAAAGATACAATCATCAAAACGGAAAGGCTACCCACTGTATGGGAGAGCATAATTGCCAATGATATATCAGATAAGGGGTTAATTTCCAATACATATAGAGTGCTCATACAACTCCACAAAAGGAAGACAAAGAATCCAATTAAAAAATGGGCAGAGGAACTAAATAGACACCTCTCCAAACAGGACATACAAATGGCTAAGAGACATATGAAGAAATGTTCATCATCACTAATCATCAGAGAGATGCAAATCAAAACAACAATGAGGTATCACCTCACACCGGTCAGAATGGCCGCCATCAACAAATCATCAAACAACAAGTGTTGGCAAGGGTGTGGAGAAAAGGGGACTCTAGTACACTGTTGGTGGGAATGCAGACTGGTGCAGCCACTATGGAAAACAATATGGTGTCACCTCAAAAAATTAAAAATTGAACTCCCATTTGACCCAGTGATCCCACTTCTAGGAATATACCCTAAGAAGCCTGAAACACCAATCAGAAAGAATATATGTACCCCCATCTTTGTAGCAGCACTATTTACAATCGCTAAGATCTGGAAACAGCCCAAGTGCCCATCAGTAGACGAATGGATTAAAAAGCTGTGGTACATATACACAATGGAGTACTACGCAGCGGTAAGAAAGAAAGATCTCTTATCCTTTGAGACTACATGGAGGGACCTGGAAAGTATCATCCTAAGTGAAACAAGCCAAGCAGAGAAAGACAAATTTCATATGATCTCACTGATTTCTGGAATATAATGAACATAACAGTTTGAAGACAATCCCCTAAGGAGTGGGGAGCTGAGAGAGGGATGAACAACAGAATTTATATGCATATAGGCATGAACAGTGGACATGGACAACAATCGGGGGAAGGGGCAGGGAGGGAAGGGGGAGGGGGGAACCACTGGGGGAAAAAAGGAGAATCATTTGTAACAAAAATTAATCAATAAAAAAAAATAAAAATAAAAATAAAAATCAGGATTTCTTCCAGACCTATGGGGACAGGCCAGCTGTTGCGGGTGCACCTCCCTGAGAAGGGAGGAGTGGAGAGTTTGGGAGCTTCCAACTCATGAGACATAGATACTTCATTGTTTAAGATCCCCGGGGAGCAGGGTGATAGATGGGTTCCGTGTCCCAGGAAAGGATTTTAGAATTTAAAAATTCATACAAATTATATTGAAATGTTATTTAATAAATTTAAACAATAAATGTTTAAATGATTTGATGTTTTGATGATTTCCAGTCCACTTCAGTAATAGCGAATTTATTGCAGTGGTTCTCAAATGAGAACCCACTTGGTTTTCTGAAACAAACTAAGCTGTTACAATACTTCCCATTTGAACCATAAAAAAAAAAAAAAAAATTATTGTGAGTCCTGGGAATATTCCACTTACAAACATTATACTATCTTTTTTATTTATTTAGCAGACTTACCTTCAGACCCAAGGTAGTGGGGCAGCAAACACCTCATTGCAATTTAGTGAGTACTGTCTGCCTGTAAGTTAGCAGCTGGACGGGGCAGAGCTGGCAAGATCCTGGCACTCACACGAGCCTGGGAGAGAGGAGATTTAAGGTTACAATTAACGAATGACAGGAGGGCATGTCCCAGCTCTATTTCAGACCACCTTTGTGATTTTCCCAAGAGGCGGATACAACAGAACACTTTGTCCATCTGTCTTCTTTGGTCTTTCGGAGAACCTCACCTTTTCGGGACGTGGACAGAGACCCCAGAATTGAACTAATCCAGAAGGTCGTTCCTTGTCCCAGAATCAGACAGACCCAGAATAAAGCGAGGCTCATTCTCCCTGTCGACGATTTGTAACCTGCTTTAGTAAATGGCACGTACGACACCACAGCACATAGTCTCTGATCATTAAGTGAAGTAACGAAGCGGGGCTGATAGTGTGCACTCAGAGATGGAGTCGATCCTTCCCAGTGTGAGATTCCCCTCTGGTTAAGGAGAGACTGAATTTCCATTTCTGTACCGTTGTGGTCTCACCAAAGCCTCCTTCTTCCAGTCATTAGAGGCTAAAGATGCAGGAACACTTTTTGTTTTGTTCTTCCATGTGTTTTATAGACCGGTCTTTGCAGCTTCACTAGCGCTCCTTTGCTGTTACCAAGGATGAATGCCAAGGGATGGAGTGGGACCAAAGAACAAACTGAAAAGGGCACAGAGACAGGGTAGAGGGGACAGACCCAAGGTCCGGAGCCAGGGAAAGTGCAAGGAGGAGAACAGAATACTCTAAGTGAATGCATCAGCAAGGCTAGCATGAGGAAGATTCCCAGAGCCAGAGCCGAAGGGAGAGCAGTCGGACGGCTCCCAGCAGTGACCCGGCAGGCGGCTGGAACAGAAGCCACGTGGAAGGTGCCTGCACAGGGCCTCCCCCTGGCTGTGCAGGACAATCCCCCATAGCTTTGGGAAAATGACGATGCCTGCAGAGCTCTATGTCTTTGATAAAGTTACAAAAACAAGCAAAACTGAATAATATATGTACTGTCACATATGTTTAATGACAAAGGCATCTTTAAAACAAACGCATAAAAATTACAGGGTAGTAGGTACCTCTGGTGCAGGCAAATGGGTGACTAGAAAAGGAACACATAGATAATAAGCTACTTGTAATATCCTGGCTCTTAAATCAGATAGTGGGTTCACATGTATTTGTTGTATTATTAAAAGCTAATTAAAATAGGGACATGGCCCTGGCCGGTTTGGCTCAGCGGTTAGAGCGTCGGCCTGCGGTCCAGAGAGACCCGGGTTTGGTTCCCGCTAAGGGCATGTACCTCGGTTGCAGTTTGTCCCCGGCCCTGGTTGGTCATACGGGTGGCAGCCACTCGATGTGTCCCTTTCACGTCGATGTTTCTCTCACTCTCTCTTCCTCTCTCTCCCTCCCACTCTATCTGAACAAAAAAAGGAAAAATGTCCTCGGGTGAGGATTAAAAAAAAATAATAATAAAATAAAATAAAATAGGGACATGCATGGGCAGTCTGCCATGAATCACGTATCAACATTTGACTTAACGAAGTCTGAGCACCGGAGGTCTCATTTCAAACACTGCTAAATGCACAGAGGTTACCATAGAATATTCTGGTTTAAGTGGTACAAGGTACATCCCAGGCATCAGTATCTTTCAAAAGCTTCCCAGCTGACTCTCATGCACGGCCAGTTTTAGGAACCATTTTGGTAGGAGAACACAGAGGAGAGAGTGCCCGGTTTGCCCAGGGGCAAGGGAAAACCAGGTCTGGGAAGACTTCACAGAAGCTGGCATTTAAGCTGGGCTTGGAAGCGTGAACATGACTTCAACAAATGCACAGGCATTTCCCGGTAGAGGGAGAACTACAGTAGGACTTGGGAGGTGCAGAACTCATGGTTGCTGAGTTGCAGGGTGACATGCAGTAATTGCCTGAGGCTCTAGCGGAGGGTGTATGGGAACGGGTAGAAAAGAAAGGAGAGCAGGAAAATAGATTGGGGGCAGATTATATGCTACTTTAAGTGCTATGTAAGACATTTGAAATTTTGTTACAGGCATGCAAAACATCAACAATTCTTAATTAAGGAAACATTTTTATAAATAACTTGTATTCTATGCCCTAGCCAGTTTGGCTCAGTTATTAGAGTGTTGGCCTGTGGACTGGAGGATCATAGGTTTGATTCCTGGTCAAGGGCTTGTACCTGGGTTGCAGGTTTGATCCCCCACCCCATTTGGGCTCAAAAGGCAACCAATTGATGTGTCTCTGCCACACTGATGTTTCTTTCTCTCTCCCTCCCTCTCTCCCTCCCTTCTACTCCACCTAAAAATCAATGGAAAAATATCCTCGGGTGAAGATTAACAAAAACAAACAAAACAATCATTTATATTCTAGAAATATAATTTGTGAAAAAGTATAGAATAAAAAGCATTATTTAAAGAAATAGAAAGCTGTGCCTTTATTACTAGTTTATCCAGTAGACCAGAGAAGAAATAGTCTGATTTTATAAAGTGGCATGATTGCCCTAGCTGGTTTGGCTCAGCGGTTAGAGCGTCGGCCTGTGGTCCTGAGAGACCCGGGTTCGGTTCCTGCTAAGGGCACATACCTTGGTTGCAGTTTGTCCCCGGCCCTGGTTGGTCATGCGGGTGGCAGCCGCTCCATGTGTCCCTTTCACGTCAATGTTTCTCTCTCTCTCTCTCTTCCTCTCTCTCCCTCCCACTCTATCTGAACAAAAAATGAAAAAATGTACTCGAGTGAGGATAAAAAAATTTTAAAAAAGCGGCAGTGAGGCCCGGCCAGTGTGGCTCAGTGGTTGAGCATCGACCTGTGCACCAAGAGGTCACTGGTTCGATTCCCAGTCAGGACACATGCCCAGGTTGTGGGCCCAATCCCCAGTGGGGGGGCATGAAGGAGGCGGCCAGTCAATGTTATCTCTCATCGATGATTCTCTCTCTCTCTCCCTCTCCCTTCCTTTATCTCTAAAAATCAAGAGAGAAAAAAAAATTTTTTTTAAGTGGCAGTGAGAGCAAGGGTGAATTGAGATACATTTTGCAGGAAGAATTTACACGGGAAGGAGAAAGGATGGCGTTCATTCTTCCAGCATGGCGGACTAATTGGGTAGTAATACTTTTGACGAAGCTGCAGAATGAGGAGAGGGATCCAGTGTGTAAGTGGTGAGTTGGAGGTGTCTAGGGTAAAGGTCCTCAGTAGTAAGGTGCAGCTGGAGCTGAAGTTTGGGCAAGAGGTCCAGGGTGGAGATACAGATCTAGCAGCACTCATGGAATAGGTGAACCCACAGAAAGAGCCCAGACAGAGTTCTGAATAAGTGAAGAGAAGTTGGCAGTGGGTGAGACCCTGGGGACCACCAGTCTTTAAAGAGTAGGTAGCCCAGCCGGTGTGGCTTAGTGGTTGAACGGCATCAAGAGTTCACTGGTTCGATCCCAGTTAGGGCACATGCCCAGGTTATAGGCCCAATTTCCAGTGGGGGGCATGCAGGAAGGAGGCGGCCAATCGATGTTCTCTCTCACTGATGATTCTATCTCCCCCTCTCCCTTCCTTTCTCTCTAAAATCAATAAGGGAAAAAATTTAAAAAATAAATAAAGGATGAGCAGAGGGAAATAATGTAAGAAAGAGATAGAGCTAGAAAGTGTTATCAGAGACACAGAAAAACAACACAAATATACAAATATGGATGACGGCAGCCATGTGAAAAAGTTGGCTGGGTATGGGATATGTTTCTTTTCTTAACTTTTCTATGTTGTTTAATAATATTTTTGTACATTTTAATCTTGTTTTTATTGGACAATGAAGTTTATTTTTAAGGGTTAGACTTAAAAGGGAGTACACTCCTTTTCTAAGATACTAAGAAAGGTGCTAAGACTGTCTACAGCTACTGATGATTTCAGAAGCAGAGGGAAGGGAATTTGGGAAGTTCTTTCCAGATGTTCTTTATGAAGCTTTTCCTGCCTTTCTGCATGGAACTGATGACCGTTCGCCCACTTCCCTTTGGCCTACACACCTGTCTGTTAACCCCTGGATGGTTTGGTTGTTCTTATTTGTTCTCATGTCTGGCTCCCTTTACCAAGCTAAAAGCACAACCTGGGCGGACATCATACCTTGTTGGCCTTTATATTTCAAAAACTTAGCACAGTTCCTGCTTCAGAGCAGGAGCTCACTAAATTCTTGTTGAAAGTTTGGCCCTTCTTTGGGGAAGGAAATTAGATTACCTTCTAAGAGTGGAAAGACGAGAATACAGCCATGGTGGAGGACGGGAAGGTGGCTGGCTAGGAATCCATACATGGATTGGTGGGTAAAAACCTCTAATGGAGGCTCAGTGGGTGTGGCTCAGTGGACTGAGCATCAACCCACACATTAAGAGTTCACCGGTTCGATTCCCAGTCCGGACACATGCCAGTAGGGGAATGCAGGGGGCAGCCATTCGATGTTTCTCACTCATCAATGTTTCCATCTCTCTCTCCCCCTCCCTTCCTCTTTCTCTAAAATAAATAAAAACATATTTTTTAAAACGTTCAGACTGACAAACTTTAGAGAGGAGTCGGGGGGATGGATAAGATAAACCAAAGAACGTATATGCATATCTACGTAACCAATCACATAGACAACAATGCTTAGGGGGGGGAGGCAGTAGAGAGGAGGGTGTCTGGGGGGTAAAGGAGAAACATCTGTAACAAAAATAAATAAATTAATAATAAAAAATAATAATAAAATACACACACACACACACAAAAACCCTTTAATAGAGGAGACAGGGATGTTTCATCACATTTGTTTAAGAGTCACATTAACAGCCCTGGCTGGTTTCGCTCAGTGGTTAGAACATCGGCCTGCGGTCCTGAGAGACCCGGGTTCGGTTCCCGCTAAGGGCACGTACCTTGGTTGCAGTTTGTCTCCGTCCCTGGTTGGGTCGTGCGGGTGGCAGCCACTCAATGTGTCCCTTTCACGTCTATGTTTCTCTCTCTCTCTCTCTCTCTCTCTCTCTCTCTCTCTCTCTCTCAATCTGAACAAAAAATGGAAAAATGTCCTTGGATGAGGATTAAAAAAAAAGTCACATTAACAGCAATAAGGTAATTGATGCAGGCACACCCTTATAAGAGAAAGGAAATCTAAGTTAAGGTTTGCAAAGAGCCTGGACAGTTACCAAGTAGGCCCCAGGACTATGTCTCAGGTGCTGATGAATGCAGAACCCTAACATCCATGGACAGTCCCCCCTCAGTCTAGGACATGTTCTTCAGTCTGTCAAAGAACGGCATACGTGGGCTGTGACCACTTCCCAGTCCCTCGTCCCAGACACAGTCAGAATTCCCCCTTTGCCGGGAGAACACCATGGCCCAAGACGACAGGTAAACCTAAGGTCAGGCACAGGGCCCCCGAGGGTGCCAACTGGCATGTGTGATCAGGTGATTTCCCACATTCCCTCAGCCAAGTCTCTGGTTTTGTAACAGTTCAGTCACGGATTTTACTGGAGTAGACAAGCATGAAATGCATTTTCCAGAGACGTTTCCGAAGTGGGGGAAAGTTCATGGCTCAAACGCACCGGTGGGTAATGAAACAATACTGTGAGCTTCTGTTATTCTTTATAAAGAGAGTTTTTCAGTTTTTACAGTCTGAATCTAAAATGTGAGCTGTAACCCCAACTCTCAGAACTGTCTTATTCTCTACCCTGGTGTCGTAAGTTTATTTTATGTGGTTTCACTCTGCACCAGGGTACTGCTGGGAGCATGCACCTGCTGGCCCCTTTGCTCTTGAGACCTCTACTTGTGAGTCCTGGGCAGCCCAGGGCCGGCCACCCAAAGGAACGCATCGAGAGCCAACTTAGTAAGGGATGCTCGTCTTACCCAGCAGGGAGTCCCTCATTATTAGTCTTCATCAGACTGCTGTTTATGATCAGGAACTCATCTTCCATTTATCTAAAACCAAATGTTTGATTTTAAGGATAAAAAAACAAAACAAAAAACTAAAAACTGCTTTGAGCATCCCCTACTCAGCAGTTGTCTTTGATATATACACACACAAGCCAGTGTAAGCCTCCCAGACTTAGGAGAAAAAGTCAAAGTGGAAATACAGTTTCTAAAACAAATAAAAACACTTTGATTCACCTCTCTCCACTGCCCATCGAGTCTGCTGCTTCTTAACCCTGCCCCACCATCTGACCTTGAGTAAGTTATTTAATTAAACACAGGGACTCAGTGATCTCAAAACTAAAATAATACCCATTGGGAAGGGTTGTTATAAGAATTAATTAAACTATTGTATGTACATTATAGAGCAGCAATCTTCAACCGGGGTGCCGTGGCACACCCCTGTGCTGCAAGAACTTGTAGAGCATGCAGTACCTGACTGTGTAGCCAGGGGCACTGACCTTTTGTCCCTTAGTTGTCAAATAAAAAATGACAACAGCCAACACAACAATAGCTGTCTGGTGTGGATTAATCAAAATTATACCTTTTTTTTTTTGGTCCAATTGGCAAAAAACATATTTTTTGGTGTGTCATAGAATTTCAGTAATTAGTTTATGTGTGTCGTGAGATCAAAAAGGTTGAAAATCACTGGTATAGAGCATACAACACTTAATAAATGTCTACTTCAGTTTTCTTCAAATTGCCTCTTGGAATGAATCCTTCATCCTTATTAAAATTACCAGCATCACCAAGGGAAGAAAGAACGCAGGGGTTCAAGAGAGACAGCAAGCAACCCGGTGGTTGACATGCACAAGCCCAGAGAAGACCCATCCCCAGAAAAGGCTGAGAGGTCCCACACTCTCCTGCGCACCAAGTGGGGCAGGTCTCCCCCTTCACGAAGCCAGTCTGTGCAGACTGTCAGAGGCGACTTGTTTTCAAATGCCCAAATCTCAACAGACGTTTGCAAGGCATCCATAGAAACAGGAAAACCGTTGCCCAACCAAACCAAAATAGATCTCTGGAAACTGACCCTAAAGAAAAGGGTATCTATGGATTATCTGATCTCGAAAGGATTCACACACTCATATTAATTGCAGTATTATTCACAACAGCCAAGAGGTGGAAGCAACCCAGATGCCCATTGACAAACGAAGGAATCCTGTCACATGCTACAAGGAAGCTGAAACTTGAGGACATTACACTGAAGTGAAGTATGCCAGTCAGTGAAAGACAAGCATATGATTCACTGATGTGAAGTATTTTAAGTAGTCAAATTCATAGAAACAGAAAGCAGCCCTGGCCGGTTTGGCTCAGCGGTTAGAGCGTCGGCCTGCGGTCCTGAGAGACCTGGGTTCGGTTCCCGCTAAGGGCACGTACCTCGGTTGCAGTTTGTCCCCGGCCCTGGTCGGTTGTGCGGGTGGCAACCACTCGATGTGTCCCTTCACATCGATGTTTCTCTCTCTCTGTTCCTCTCTCTCCCTCCCACTCTACCTGAACAAAAAATGGAAAAATGTCCTCGGGTGAGGATTAAAAAATAAATTAAAAAAAAAAAAAAAAAAGAAACAGAAAGCAGAATGACAGTTGCCAGGAGCAAAGGGTGGAAGAATAGGGGAGTTGTTATTCAATGGGTATAGAGCTTCATTTCTGCAAGAAACTGAAAAATTTCTAGAGCTTTGTTGCTCAATAATGTGAACATACTTAACACTACTGAATTGCACACTTAAAATCAGTTAAGATGGTAAATTTTATTGAATGTGTTTTTTACCACAGTTAAAAATAAAAATAAAGACATTAACTTAAAGAAAAAAATTACCACCCAGCCGGTGTGGCTCACTGGTTAAGCGTTGACCCATGCACCAAGAGGTCACCGGTTCAATTCCTGGTCAGGGCACATGCCCAGGTTGTGGGCCCGATCCCCAGTGGAGGGCGTGCAGGAGACAGCCAACTGATGCTCTCTCTCTCGTTGATGTTTCCATCTCTCTCTCCCTTCTTTTTTTAAATTACTGCCATCAGAGTACAGATCATTAATTTACTATGTTTTACACTTTTATTGCAGAAATGGCATCATGGTAGGACTCCAAGCTGCCTGATGCTCAAGAATTTCTCTTTCTAAAACATCACTTCCCTTAAAAAAGCTGTGGTACATATACACAATGGAGTACTATGCAGCGGTAAGAAAGAAAGATCTCTTATCCTTTGAGATGACATGAAGGGACCTGGAAAGTATTATCCTAAGTGAAAGAAGCCAAGCAGAAAAAGACAAATACCACATGATCTCACTTATATAAGGAATATAATGAACATAACAGTCTGAGGAATACAGTAGACCCAGAAACATGGAAGTAGGGCACAGACTGACATCCCTCAGAAGAGGGGGTGGGGGGGTGGGGGGGTGGGAAGAGATAAACCACAGAACTTATATGCATGTATGCATGACCAATGGACATGGACAACTAAGCCGGGGACGGGGCGGAGGTGGGGTGGGGTGGGGGGTGCCAATGGGGTAAAAAGGTAAAATATCTGTAACAAAAAAATAAATAAAAAATTCATAAAAAAATAAATAAATAAAAATAAAACATCACTTCCTCTATGTGACCTTCGCTCAAGGTTTTCCGAAAGCCTCTAACTGCCTGTTCCCACTGCAGCCTGGAGTTCAAAGCCTACCACAGTTTTAGCCCACTCATTCCCGATGACTGTACTAAATGCTCCCTTGTTTCAATCCAAGTGCCCTTTTAAACGTTTTCCTAGGGATAGATAAGTCTAACCTGATTTTTCTAACTTTGCTTTTGTTTTTTGTACATGTTTTTTCTTGGTGTTCACATCCTTCTTTATCAAAGTCTATGCGTCCAACAAAATTTAGCTGAAGTCCAACCCCTTCCATAAAGTGGTTCCCAACTTCTCGAGTCCACACTGACCTATACCCTCTTTTTGAGCTCTGGTTTCCATAGTAATCCTCACCATGGTTTCACACTTTTCATGACTGAAACACACTACAAAGTATGGAAACCCTGTGTAAATATAAATACCGACCGTTTTCTTGATGGCACAGCACAAGGGGCTGAGTCCAAGCACGACACCACCTTGGGTACGGGCCCTCTTGTCCTGTCTTCCTTTCTCTTGCCCTTCCTTCTTTTTTTTCTTCTAATAAAAAAGCGTTTTGGGCCCTGGCCGGCTTGGCTCAGCGGTTAGAGCGTCGGCCTGCGGTCCAGAGAGACCCGGGTAAGGTTCCCGCTAAGGGCATGTACCTCGGTTGCAGTTTGTTCCCAGCCCTGGTCGGTCGTGCGGGTGGCAGCCACTCGATGTGTCCCTTTCACATCGATGTTTCTCTCTCTCTCTCTCTGTTCCTCTCTCTCCCTCCCACTCTACCTGAACAAAAAATGGGAAAATGTCCTCGGGTGAGGATTAAAAAAAAAAAAAAAAAAGCAGTTTGGCCCTGGCTGGTTTGGCTCAGCAGTGAGAGCGTCAGCCTGTGGTCCAGAGAGACCTGGGTTCGGTTCCCGCTAAGGGCATGTACTTCAGTTGCAGTTTGTCCCTGGTCCTGGTTGGGTCGTGCGGGTGGCAACCACTCAATGTGTCCTTTTCACATTGATGTTTCTCTCTCTCTCTTCCTCTCTCTCTCTCCCACTCTATCTGAACAAAAAATAAAAAAATGTCCTCAGATGAGGATTAAAAAAAAAACAAAAAAACATTTTGCATAGAATGTTTTACCTTGATCAGCAAAGTTTTTAGATTTAATTTAATTTTTATTTTTTCTCATTAAAGAAATTATCTTTATTGTTAAAAATACTACAGATGTCCCCCTTTTTTCCCATTGACCCCCTCCTCCCCTATCCTGCCCACCTCTTGCCTTCCCCACCCTATTGTCGGTTCCATTAGTTATGCATAGAAGTTCTTTGGTTTATCTCTTCCCGCCCCACCCCTTGCCTCTGAGGTTTGTCAGTCTAGCAACCAATTTGTACTTCTTAATCCCTTCACCTTTTTCACCCACCCCTCAGCCCCCGTCTCATCTGGCAACCAACAAAAACTCTGTATCTATGAGTCTGTTTCTGTTCTGCTTGTTCATTTGGTTTGTAGATTCAATTGTTGATAGATAGAAATGTATACGTTGCCATTTTATTCATTTTTTTGATCTTCTTCTTCAAGAAGACCCTTCAACATGTTTTGGTGGTGATGAGCTCCTTCAGCTTTTTCTTTTCTGGGAAGCTCTTTATATGTCCATCAATTCTAAATGATAGCTTTGCAGGGTAGAGTAATCTTAATTTTCATTGCTTTAAATATTTCTTGCCACACCCTTCTGGCCAAAAGTTTCTTTTCAGAAATAGGCTGGTGGTCTTGTGGGAGCTCCCTTGTAGGTAACTAACTGCTCTTCTCTTGCTGCTTTTAAGATTCTCTCTTTGTCTTTAACCTTTCACATTTTAATTATGATTTGTCTTGGTGTGGGCCTCTTTGGGTTCATCTTGTTTAAGACTGTTTATGCTTCCTGGATTTCTATGTCTGTTTCCTTCACCAAGTTAGGAAAGTTTCTGTTATTATTTTTTCATATAAGTTTTTGATTTCTTGTTCTCTCTCTTCTCCTTCTGGCACCCCCATGATGTGAATGTTGGTATGCTTGAAGTTGTCCCAGAGGCTCCTTACACAATCCTCATTTTTTTTTTTTTCCTTTTTGCTGTTCTGATTGGATGTGTTTTGCTTCCTTATATTTCAAATCGATGGTTTGATTCTTTGCTTCACCTACTCTACTATTGATTCCCTGTAATTATCCTTTATTTCAGTTAGTGCATCCTTCATTTCTGACTGGTCCTTATTATGGTCTTGAGGTCTTCACTAAGTTTCTTGATGTTCTCACTAAGTTCTTTGAAGTTCTCACTAAGTTCCTTGAGCATCCTTATAAGCAGTGTTTTGAACTCTGCATCTGTTAGATCGCTTATCTCCATTATATTTAGTTCTTTTCCCGGAGTTTTGTTCTCTTCTTTCACTTGGGACATGTTTCTTTGTGTCCTCATTTTGGTTACCTTCCTGTTTGTTTTTATGTATTAGGTAGAGCTGCTATGTCTCCTAGGCTTGGTAGGGTGGCCTATTATAGTAGGTGTCCTGTAGGGTCTGGTGACACAGCCTCCCTGATCACCCCAGCTGGGCACTAGAGGTGCACCCTCCCCCCCCACATGTAGACTGTACACCCTTCTGTTGTAACTGAGTCTTGATTGCTGTTGGAACATTAATGAGAGGGATTTACTCAGGCTGATCAGCTGCAAGGACTGACTGTGCCCACTGACCACTAACTTCTGACCACCTTGGAGGACCAGCTATGCTGGGCCCACTACACAGAGCAAGACTTACCTCAGCAGGGCTCTGGTACCCACTGAGTCCACACCTTGAGTTCATCCCTTGTAGAGGTGGTTGGGAGTTGGTGCTTTAACGTGGTCTAAAGTTGTCCACTGGGTATGTTGGCTCTGGGGTAGCCCAGGAGGTACTGGCCAAGGTCAGCCATTGCATGTATTCTACCCAAAAGCCACCAGGCATAAGCTACAAAACTATCTGCAGATGGCTACTTCTTTTGCTAAGTTTGAAGGTGTCCAGGCAAAGCCAACCTGTGACCCAAGGTTGGCTTCTGCTAGTGCCGGATCTGGGGCCACTTAGTGAGAGGTATGGGACTCCTGAGGCCAGATTCTGCTTGAGGGATTTTAAGAAAACCCAAAGTGTGGGCCTAGACAGGCTATTCCTATGGTAAAGCCACTGGAAACAGCTTGCATGGTCCCAAAATTTGGGTGGGGCAGGGCATCAGGGAATCACCAGGTGGGGCACCGTGTGAGCCATGTTGCTTGAGTCCCAGATAGGGTGCCCGCCTGCCTGCCCCATGGGGGAGGGCTCACCAAAGCAACAGTGGCCTCTGCCAGCACGTGTGTCAGGGAGAAAGCTGCCCCTCCAGTTCTCGTCCCGATGCCAAACAATGCAGTTCTTCCCCGTATGTCTGGAGTGCCTTTCCAGCTGCCTCCCCCACACTAGAGCTCAGAGGTAGTGGGTCCGAGTAAGTCTGCGTGCAGGCCCTTAAGAGGAGCTGCCTGGGACTCCAGAAGTCTCAACCTCAATTCCCCCTGGTTTTTACAACTGAAGTGATGGGGGCTTCTCTTCCTGGCCCTGGAACCCTGAGCTGGGGGCCTGGTGTGGGACAGGGTCTCCCTCACTCCTCAGGAAGGACCTTCCCAGCCGAGGGATCCTCCTGGTTTTCATCCGCCACACGTGGGCGTGGGACCAGCCTGTTCATGCCTTCACCCCTCCTACCAGTCTGGATGTGGCTGCTGCTTTAATTCCGTAGTTGTAGGACTTCCATTCAGCTTGATTTCAGGCGGTTCTGAAGGATAGTTGTTCTTTGGTTCAGTTGTAATTTTGACATGGTTGGGGGAGGAGGCAAGAACCACATTTACCAACAGTGCCATCTTGACCAAAAGTCTCAGTTCTCTCATTGATTTAATTTAGTTTTTTCTAATATATTGTAGAGGTACTTCTTATCTATTTTCTAGAGTGTTCAATGTGATAGCTTAACGTGGCCTTCAATTTCACAGGCATTTCCTCAAGTCAGGATTCAGGATTGCTGAGTTGTATGTTCGAAGCAACATGCCTGTTAGATGCAACTTTGTTTTGTTTTTCACTTTAAATTTATACACAAAAAATTTGAATGACACAATGTGCCCAAAGCACAGATGATTTAGTATCCATTTATATTATAAGCTTATAGTGTTATATGAGTGTTTCAGAGACATAATTTTATATCCCAAAGTATTGTTGTAATAAAGTCCATATCGGCATTTTTATTTTGTGATTCTTAAGAATAAGAAGGGTTAGCATCACTTAGTCTTGGGACCAATGTCTTTGAAATAAACAAAAATGTTAATCTTGTAGCATTTCTAGAATTTCAGTAATTGAGAAGCCCACATACAAGCAACAGCTTCTATAGCTATGACCACAATCCCAATTTAGATAAAAATAAAATTCACGACAGAAAATAAAAGAGATTAAATTTTGCTAGTGAAAGTTTGATTGCTTTCCTAACTTATCTTTGATTATTTGCCATCATTAAGGGATATACTGTTTAAAAGCTAAGACTTAAAAGGTAGGGTCACCCTCTAGTCTACGTCCTCTTTGAACACAAGTTGAAAAGGGAACATGTTCCTTATTCTAAAATTTTACCAAGGAGTAGATTGGCAGGCAATCAAGGAAAAAACAAACAGCTTGAATAATCTAAAAACAGATTCATTCATTCCACAAATACTTACTGAATATCTATTGTGCTTGAGCATCATTCTAGACACAATGACGCAGCCGGTAATAAGACAGAGCAAGTCCGTGCTCTTATGGAACTCAGATTCTTGTGGGCGATGAAAGACAATGAACGAGAAAACAAGTCTGTAATTACAACCCATAGCAAGGGCTTTCATGGGAATGGACTGGGTGTGGGGATAAGAGAAAGGACTTCCTTTGAACTGAGTCATTAGGGAAGTTTGATCTGTGCTGCTAACAATAAAGTATAAGTTAAGACGTGATAAATAAGAAGGAATCAGCTATGCAAAGGGATAAAGGAGAAGCATATACAAGGACCTGAGGCACATTGGAGGAGCAGAAAGACATATCCCAAAATGACCGGGATAGAGGAAGTGAGGGAGAAAATGGTATAAGATGACAAGGAGTTACGGGGCCAAGTCAACTGGAGTCTTGTAAACTGGGAAAAAGAGATGCGTTTTATTCTAACTGCTTTTGGAAAGGAAATGACTGGATGGTTTTAAGCATGGAAATAACATGATATGATTGACATTTTTAAAAACACCTCTCTGGCCCTGACCAGTTTGGCTCAGCGGTTGAGCGTCGGCCTGCAGACCAGAGAGTCCCAGGTTCGGTTCCTGCCAGGGGCACGTACCACAAAATAAATAAATAAATAAATAAATAAATAAAAAACACCCCTCTGGTTGCTGTGTGGGGATGGTTGTAGGGGAAAGTGGAGGCAGGGAAACATCCTGAGACAATTGCAGTCACCTAGGTAAGTGATGTGATTTAGATCAGCATGATAGCAACAAGGATGGTGTGAGGTGGGGAGATTTGAGATATATTTTGAAGACAGAGCCACCAGACTCACAGATGGGTTAGAAAAAGAAAATTAAGCCTTGAGATCCTGTGTGAGTAGTGATGCCATTATCTAAAATTAGGAGAACTAGCCGTGGCCGGTTTGGCTCAGCGGTTAGAGCGTCGACCTGCGGTCCAGAGAGACCCGGGTTCGGTTCCCGCTAAGGGCACGTACCTCGGTTGCAGTTTGTCCCCGGCCCTGGTCGGTCGTGCGGGTGGCAACCACTCGATGTGTTCCTTTCACATCGATGTTTCTCTCTCTCTCTCTCTCTCTCTCTCTCTCTCTCTCTGTTCCTCTCTCTCCCTCCCACTCTACCTGAACAAAAAATGGAAAAATGTCCTCGGGTGAGGATAAAAATAAAATAAAATTAGGAGAACTTGGGGAGGAAGGGGTGGGAGGGTAGAAGAAAATTCACTTTCTACTTGAGATACCTGTTGGAGAGCCAAATGGAGATGATGATAAAGTTGGCTATCCAAGGCTGGAGCTCAGAAGAAAGGTCAGGGATGAGAAGAAGTATCCAGGAGTCACAATAATGGCATCTCAAGCTTTAGGATAAGATTATTTTCCCAGACAGACAAGGTAGATTGAGAAGAGAGCCTAGAATTATGCCCTGGAGATCCTCCAGCGTATTAGAGGTCAAGGTGAAGAGGAGAATCCATCAGAAAACATCAAGAACTGCCCGAGAGCTATGAAGAAAGCCAGGTAAATACAGACTAAAGAGGTGAGCGTTTCCAGTACAGGAAGCGGCCAGCTGTGTTCAAAGAAATCAAGGGGTTGGATAAGAAGAAGACATTGAGAAGAATCTTGGATTTGGCAACATGGAAGTCATGTTGACAAGAATATTTTAGAAAGAATCCTAGGGGGCGAGGAAGTGGATACAGAGACCGGAATGACTCTGTTGAGAATTTTGCTGGAGAAAGGAAGAGACGTGAGCGACAGCTGTGAGGGACTGTGGCACAAAGGGGAGTTTGCTTGAGGGCTGATTTCTACCCAAGTGAGAGCAACGCTGTCACGCCTCGGAGATGCCAGGATGGACACCTGTATTCTAAGACAAGTCTCTTGACTCCTGCAATAAAAATATTAAATCCGAATGCAAGGGCTACAATTTGTTTTCTATAATTCCTAACATGGTAGAGCAGGGATACGAAGAAGGGTCTGGAACACTTGTATTCACAAATGAAGCAGAGCTTCTGTTTCTTTTCCTCCTACTCACCATTTGTAGCGGTTCTCAATCAGACAAGAATCGAAAACTCGCCAAAGCTTCTCAAAGGTGACTCTCGTTTAAAGGAGACGGCACACTCCCTGTACCCTAGACCTCACCCACCTTGGGAAATGTCTGAGAGCAAAGGGATTTTTCTTTCTCAAATGAAATGGCTCTAAGTTTTGAGAATGATTAAATATAAACTTACTTAGCTGAGGAAACAGAGAAACACACACACAAAGGAAAAGTCAATAAAATGCAAGGTAGGAAGAATACATTTTTAGAACAATTATTTTAAAACTTCTGCCCTGGCCAGTTTGGCTCAGTGGTAGAGCATCCGCCCCACAAATCAGTGAGTTGCGGGTTCGGTTCCGGCCAAGGGCACGTTCCTTGGTTGTGGTTCATTCCCAGCCCTGGTTGGGATCATGAGGGAGGCAACCAGTCAATGTGTCCCTCTCACGTCCATGTTTCTCTCTCTCCCTTTCTTTCCCTCTCTCTCCCTCCCACTGTATCTGAAGATAAGTAGAAAAATATCCTCAGGTGAGGATTTAAAAAAACAAAAAACTTCTATCAGATTAATAGTGTGCTTTTAAAATTATAATTCTATCACACAAATAAGAGCTAGACTTAGATCTGGGAAGGTCCCATTGGACAACATATGAAAGGAAATGTATTATAAGGGGACTAAAGTATATATAGAAAATTATACACTTATTCTATAGTTTAGATACAGTTGGTATGAAACTTGCCACTTTAAGTGTAACTAAAAGATTCTAATAGAATCATAGGTTAGACACTACTCTTCAAAATTAAATGGGTAAATAATCCCACTGTCACGTTCCCATTCCCATCTTTGATCTCTCTCCACTCTTCCACCACCACCAGGATGTCCCTGCTCCCAGTCTTATGATCTGAACCTTACTTCCTAATCTAGGATGTTTGTCTCCACCAAGTTCTCAAAGACCAGTGCACGGGGTTAGGGTGGTGGGCTAGAGAGTAGATTTCAAAGACAGCTTCAGCCCGGCCAGTGTGGCTCAGTGGTTGAGCGCTGATCCATGTCCCAAGAGGTCATTGGTTCGATTCCCGGTCAGGGCACATGCCCAGGTTGTGGGCCTGATCCCCAGTGGAAGGCATGCAGGAGGTGGCCAGTCGATGTTCTCTCTCATCGATGTTTCGATCTCTCTCTCTCCCTTCCTCTTTCTCAAAAAAAAAAAAAAAATCTTCAAATGAATAGGCAAGTGACTTTACTTTGATAGCTAGTACTATAAAAGGGTTAGCTAATTTGATAACCTCTGAGTTCTTATCCATTTTCAAAGTTTTACCATTTTATGGTTTTTCAGTGGTGACCTTGTAGGTGTCATGTTCATTGATTTTTTTTTTTTATATCCGAGGACATTTTTCCATTTTTGTGTTCAGATAGTGTAGGAGGGAGAGAGAGGAAGAGAGAAAGAAACATTGACGTGAAAGGGACACATCGAGTGGCTGCCACCCGCATGACCAATCAGGGCCAGGGACAAACTGCAACCGAGGTACATGCCCTTAGCAGGATCTGAACCCGGGTCTCTCTGGACCGCAGGCCGACTCTCTAACCGCTGAGCCAAACCGGCCAGGGCACGTTCATTGATTTAAAATTAACTATTGAATGCCATGTTGATGCATCATTGCATTTAATCAAGAGGTTTTACGCATTTCAAATTAGAGCTTAAGATGAATACGTATTGTTTCAACTGAGAAGTTCAATAATACACAGGTAGGAAAGGGACAATTCTAAAACCCACTTAAAATTGATATTTAAACTAGAAAATACGTTTATACCAACCTTAATAAAAAAAAAACCCAAAAACGAAAAAACTGGTTAATCTCTTCTCCCTTATATTTTTGTGTGTGTGTGTACATACCTTTGACATTCATATACAGATAGACACCACTCAAAAAGAAATAAAGGAAGTAAATAAGGAAGACATGGAGGTTGGGGGTTGGAGAAGAAAGAAGGAAAGAAAGAAGGGAGAGGGTCTTTTCTTAACAGTAATGCAGAGTATGTTAATTATCCCAACAAGTTCCAAACCCCAACATTATAGTCCCCTTTAACAAGCTGTTCTCTCTGTAAAAATTATTAATCAATATTCTACATGTGGTTACCTGAGATAAAACTGATATCAGCTGTCACCTTAGTTTCAAGGACATTAAATGTCTCCCTGGGGGTCAACCAGAGTAAGAAGCAGAATTCCAGGCCGCGGGACTCTGACTTGAGAGGCACCTTGTATGGAATACTGTCGAATATTAGCAGCCTAAAACGTCATAGATTTTACGGGCCTTTCAGCATTAGTGCTCTTTCCTCCTTGTTTCTAAAAGATTATCTTTCTCAGAGGCCCGAATCGAGTTCTAGCAGCATCAACAGCTTTGTCACCTAAAGATCTAACTTCACAACTTGTTATTTTGCTGGACATATGGTATTCCAGTAGTTACTACGGCTGTGAAAGAAATGACCCAAAATTTAGTGACATAAAGCAATCTTTTATTATGCTCATGGATTCTGTTAGATGAGAAGGTATCCAAAAAACAGTAGGACAATTTGTCTCTGCTCCATGATGTCTGGGCTTCAGCTGGAATAATCTGAAGACTTGATCATGCCAGTTGTCTGGAGGTTGATGCTGGCGGATGGCCATGGGTTAGCTGGGGTTCTCAGCTCAAACACCCACAGATTGCTCTCCTCGTGGCCTGAATTCCACAGTGTGCTTCACTAAATGGGGGCTAGGTTCCAAACACGAGTGTGCTGGGAGACAGAGAGGGGAAAAGAGGGAGAGAGAGGAAGAGAGACAGAGACAGAGACAGACAGACACAGATAGAAAAGTGGAGAGAGAAAGAGAGAGAGACAGAGACAGAGACAGAGACAGAGACAGAGAAGAGAGAGGAAAGAAGAAGGAGAGAGGGAGGGAGAGGGAAAGCCAGGGCAGAAGCTGTGTGTTTTTCATGATTCCGTCTTGGGAGTGACTCATGGTTGCTTCCAGGGCATGCTGTCCCTTAGCAGCCCGTCACTAAACCCCACCCAGGTCGAGGGGAGAGAACACAGGTGCCACCTCTCAGTGGAGTGGTGTCAACATCACATTATAAGTAGAGCATGTGGGATGGAACATATTTTATACTTTTCTGTGGCCACCTTTGAGAAATGCAATCTGCCAAATGCGATGACTCCATATTTACACTAGTGAATGAGCTTGTCCCGACGGCATCCAGATGGGTTACTCCTCTGCTTAGTGCAGTGAAAGATGTTTCGTTGTTTCTGCTTCTCAGGGACAAAGTGGCAGAGTCTTCTGGCCTGAAAGTGTCTGAACCTGGAGTTAGCACTTCGCCTTGGGATTTTCTGGGTGAAGAATCTGCCATGATGTTATTGTAGAAGTCAAAGGATTGAGCATTCAGCCATGCTGATCCATGAAGACCAAGAAGCAGGGATAAAGACAGATATTTTTGTCAAATGTTTAAAAATATTTTTATTTTCCTAGAAATTTACTCAGAGATCTCGGTATTATATTTTGATGTGTAAATAGATACAAATTTAATGGTAGAAACACTTCCAGTTTTAAGCTTATTTTCTTTGCACAATTTTTAGTACCTAGATAATCTGAGGAATAAATTATTGCTCTTGTAAAATCGATTTCAAAAGACAGCAAAAAAATAATATTATGATTTAGTGAATAGAATAATGTTGTGGGTTAAAGGGTGTCCTCCAAAATGTCACATTGAGGTCCTACTCCCAGTACCTCAGAATAGGATCTTATTTGGAAATAGAGGTGTCGTTGCTACAATGAGCTGAAATGAGGTCATACTGGAGCTGGGTGAGCCCAATATGATGGTGTCCTTTTAACAAGACAGATGCAGAAGGAACACAGCCGTGTGAAGACACAGGAACACATGGGGAATGTCATGCGAAGATGGAGACAGAGATCAGAGTGATGCATCTACAAGCCAAGGAACGCCTGGGACTCTGAGAAGCTGGAAGAGGCAAAGAAGGATTCTCCCCCGGAGGCTTTAAGGGAAGCATGGCCCTGCCAACATCTTCATCTGGGACTTCTAGCCTCCAGGACTGTGGAACAATACATTTCTGCTGTTTTAAGCCACCCAGTTTGTTACAACAACCCTAGAAAACTAACACAGATAGAAAGTAAATCTCTTTCTCTCTTATTATAATAAATAGAGTACTCATGCAACTTAACAAAAGGAAGGCAAACAATCTAATTAAAAATGGGCTGAGTCCCTGAACAGACACTTCTCCAAACAGAACATACAAATGGACGAGGGACATATGAAAAATGCTCAACATCACTACTCATCAGAGAGATGCAATTTAAAATGACTATGAGGTATCACCTCACACCTGCCAGAATGACTCTCATCAACAAATCCTCAAACGACAAGTGCCGGTGAGGATGTGGAGAAAAGGGGACTCTAGTACACTGCTGGTGGGAATGCAGACTGGTGCAGCCATTATGGAAAACAATATGGTGCTTCCTAAAAACATTAACAATGGAACTTTCATTTGGAACCCAGTGATTCCACTTCTAGGGATATATCCTAAAAAGCCTGAAACACCAATCAGAAAGAACATATGTACCCCTATGTTCATAGCAGCACTATTTATAATCGCTAAGATCTGGAAACAACCCAAGTGTCCATCAGTAGATAAGTGGATAAAAAAGCTGTGGTACATATACACAATGGAGTACTATGCAGCTGTAAGAAAGAAAGATCTCTTATCCTTTGAGACGACATGGAGGGACCTGAAGAGTATTATCCTAAGTGAAATAAGCCAATCAGAGAAAGACAAGTACCACATGATCTCACTTATTTATGGAACATCATGAACAAAATAAGCTATCGATCAAAACAGATGCAGAGTCATGGAAGTAGGGAACAGACTGACAAACCTCAGAGGGCTGGGGGAAGGGGGGTGGGAAGAGATAAACCAAAGAACTTATATGCATATATGCACAACCAATGGACACAGACATTAGTTTAAGGAAAGCAGGAGGGAGTCAATGGGGGAAAAAAGGGGGACACCTGTAATATTTTCAACAATTAAAAAAAAAGATTAATATATTTCTAGTTCCCTGGAATCTGAACTTGAAATATTTTTTTTATATCTTATGAGAAGCATGATATTGTTTCAAGTTCAGCTTCCTATTTCTGTGGCAGGCTTGGATACTTTCTCCCGTTGGAGTGGATAGCAAGGTCCTCCCAGCCATCATATTTGCATTTGAGGAACCAATGCCATTGCTCTTCCCTGCATGAAATCTTCCCCCATCTTTCCAAAAGAAGCACTCTCTCTTTTCCTAAACTTCCATAACATTGTATTTGTGCCTCATGGCACTTTTTATGTGTTCCCATATGTAGACAGTTATTTATCTTAATGACATCTTCCCTATTGGGTAAAACCGTGGCACGAAAACGGTTAAGGCTTTTAGATTGAGTATGTCCCCTTGTACTTAACACAATGCCTCGTATTTAGTGCATGTTAAAGAAATGTTTAAATACTGGCTAAAAAGTTTTATGAAATTTTATGGGAGAAAGGTGTCTGTCCCAGAGCAAAACTTTCAAGTACATTTGGATTGGAAGACTACTATCCTGCTCTTTTTATTTATTTTTTTGTCTTTTTGAGAGTATGTGCCCTTAACAGGAACCGAACCCGGGTCTCTCTGGTCTGGGAGCCAATGCTCTAACTGCTGAGCCAAATCCGCCAGGGTTACTATCCAGCTCTTTACTACTAGTGTTTGGGGCACTTTACTACTTGAGCAGTCTGGGGCACTGCTCGCACTGTGAATAGAGCCCCCAGAGATCTTTTCCTACTCCAGCCTTTCATTGCTAGGGGCTACATCTTTCATCATACACTCTCTCCAAGAAGAGGCTTGAAAGGGAAGCAAAACAATGATTAAGAGCAGGGACTCGTGCCAGACAGCAGGCGCTCTGCAGTGCGCCCTGCAGATCTCCCCTCAAAAGAGCCTACTGTAGGGGCATAACCCCAGCGGCTGCTCTGGGTCCCCCACAGCATCGGCGGCAGAACAAGTTCTCTGAGACTCCCCCAGTCGGTGACCCATAACGTGCAGGTACTAGCACTGGGCTCTTCATGCATGATGAGGGCTTCTTCCAACGGCGACCCAGAGACACTCGTGGTCAGCACAGCCAAGACGTTCTCAGATCTGCATGGCTGGAGTGTCTTCCTCCCCAGCCCTTGCTTCCTTCTCTCCTTTCCCAGATATCACACCTGCACCTTGGTCTGAAACCTTTTCCTGCCCGCCCCTCCAGCTTCTCCCCCTTATCCTTCGTAGGTGGTTCTCCGCATAGATCTCAGCATGTCTCGTCTCACCTTGGTGTCTGCTTCTCGGAGGATCCTTATGAACACAGGTTCAAATTCTGACTTCTTCATTTCTAAGCTCAAGGTATGGTTTGGGGCAAGTAATTATTATTATTATTTTTGCCTCAGTTTTCTCATTTGCAAAAAAAGAAATAGCAATTACGTCATGTGACTGCTGTGAGGATGAAGCTAACCCCTGGTGGACAGCACTTGGAGCTGACCTCTGTGACAAGCAGTCTGCACTGTGAGCGCTCACGAGTTCTTCAGTGCCTACGCGGCGGAGGGGGATAGATGTTCAACTTCTGTTGTAGTGAACACCATCACGGTTCCAATGATCAACAAAGTATTTCTGACTGTTATGTGAATACCATGAATGCTCACTCACCTTGACTGGCGTGGCTACATCCTCGATCCACTGACCTGTGCAATAGCATTCTGAAATTATTCTAAAATGTCCCTGACTGGTGTGGCTCGGTTGGTCAGACAGCATCCCGTGTACCGAAAGGTTGCTAGTTCGATTCCTGGTCAGGGCACATGCCTAAACTGCAGGCTTGGTCCTCAGAAGGGGGCGTGCAGCAGGCAGTCAGTCAATGTTTCACTCTCACATAGATGTTTCTCTCTCTCTCTCTCTCTCCCTTCCTCTTTCTCTAAAAATCAATTTAAAAATCTCAAAAAATATTATTCTAGGGTAATTTCATGAGTTCTTCAGCATTCCAATCATATATGTATTAATAGAAGTTACGTTAGTTAAAGTCAAATCCTTTGCTTCTGCCTATATTCACTGTTCTTCCTTATTCTTTGGTGCAAATGAGGAATTACTCTCGTCCTGTTTATGACAGTTAGGAGAAGTATGTCTCTACTTATTCTCCTTTTCTCTAGACTAAACATTCCCAGTTCTCCTATCTTTATTTCCAAACTATTTATCACTTGTGCTCTCCAGAGTTCTCCAGAGTTCCAGAAAGTTGAGCCACACATTGAAGAAACTTCTCCAAAGAGACTTAAGTGGTTGCAGATAGAAGCAACAAGAACTTTGCCTGTCTTCCCTGAAAGGCCTGTGATTAATAAAATCCAAGGAAGGCAGTTTCTTCCTTTAATTTATAACATCACTTTATTGGGGGACAAGCAGTGGATTAATAAGGAATCAAATGGAAGAGACTGTTCTTGTATCTGGATATAGTTAATGTGAAAGAAATTCAGTATGGAGAGATTCTGTTTTTAATTGGAACAAAGTGCATTTGTTTACCATTGTTAAACAGCTAATTTGAAAGCTTAATATTAACTAATTCATATATCATTTACTGGTAACCACACAACGAAGAAAAATTTTCAGGGGCCAGAACTTAAATTAAAACATGCTCTAATCGGTTTGTTTAAAAATAATTAAAACTAGTATTTTGTTTCATTATGCATCCTTTTGGGAAGTTAAACTATTTTATAGGGCTGACAAAAGCTTTGATTAGAATAGCTTGCTTTGGATCCTGCTTTTAAGTGAGGCTACCTTTTGTGTTATTTCCTGGTCCTTATAAATCAGGCCCGTTTCCATTTCTTCTCCATGTGCTCACAGTGAATGTAAAGTACACTTTTCCCGGCCACCAGAGTTCTGACCGGGAGCACTCACAAGCAGAATCATCACAGACTGTCTGTGTAGACTTGATCGGTAGTCTCAGCCACGTATGTTGGTGTCTGTGACAGGCAGTCTAGGTCACAAGCCATTGGGTTCATGACACAATGCCTGGCACTGTGTCAATCACACCAATCAGTGGAAATGAAGTAGGGAAGCTTGAATTTCACCTATAGAACTGGGGAGAAAAACGATGGGTTTTCGGAGAAATCGCCTCTAGGCACCTCCCCCCTTTTTTGACCTCAGGATTATCCAGCTACTTCCCAACAGAAGAAGCTCAGTGAGCCAGGCTTCACTCAGATTCAAAAGCTTTGCCTTATCTCTAAATAAAATAAATGGAAGACAACCACTCCGAGAAGGAAATCAGAGATTTAGAACATCCTGGGATATGACAACAACAAGTGTGTAGCAGGGGACAGGAAGGCTCCAAGACAATGAGTCTCAACACTCCCTGAACGAACAGAGCTGTGTTTTTGAAAGCTTGTCATCTGAAACCAGCAGGGCGTTGAGAGAGAAAATTAGTTTGGCATTCTGAGGCCCCCAGAGTTAAAAACAAACAAACAAAAACCTAAAAGGCCCACATGCTCAGAAAAAACAACAGACACGAAAAGTAAAAAAAAAAAAAATTAATTACAAATCACTTAAACTCCCCCACCACGAATCCCCCAGCTGTCCTAAATTTCCCTCTTCAAAGGGGCTTCTGGAAGACAGTCAAGAAATCAGAGATGTAAATACCAAAGGAAAGAATAAGATCTCCTTGGTTAAGTTGAGGCTTATTAGTCCAACATGGTTTCACATATTTGAAAATCATGCTGAAGTCACTTTGGAATGTCTACAGCCAGTCACTTTACCCATTTAGGAACAAAGCTAGGAAGGGGAATAGAATGCAGAACAACACAAAGTCATTAATAAGGTAGCCCTGGAGTCACAGGGTTTTACAAGACGCTCTTAAACCCTCGAATCGCTTTCCCATCCATTCCTTTCACATGAAGGACTGGATTCCAGCTCAGTGTCGCTGCTCTGTCTCTCGTCCTTCCCTCTCTTTTCTGGAAGCCACACAAGTCAAATTCAGGGGGATGGCAGGGACTCAGTCTTCTGGACTGAGAACAGGACCCCTGGAACATGGACCTCGCACTGAGGCAAGCTGGGTGATGTTGGACCTCAGATTCTTCTGGAGCGAAGCGAAGAGGTGGATGAGCTGGCTCTCTAGGGCTGCCATAGCATCACAGACTGAGCGGCTTACACAACAGAAATGTATACTCTCACAGTTCTGCAGGCTAAAAGTCTAAGGTCAAGGTGTTGGCGGGTTTGGTTTCTTCTGAAGCCCATCTCCTTGGCCATCTTTTCCCTGTGTCCTCACATGGTCCTCCCTCTGTGTGTCTGGGTCCCAATCTCGTCCTATTAGGACACCAGACATATGGGATTCGGGCCAACCCACAGGACTTCACTTGACCTTAATCACCTCTTTAAAGGTCCTGTCTCCAAAAAATGTCATCTTCTGAGGTCCTGGGCATTAGGACTTTAACAGATGAAATTTGGGGGACACCATTTAGCCCGTAACAGTCTGCAAGTACCTTTCAGTTTTAGAGTTCTCTGATTTTTCTCTCTCAAATACTGCCTTTTCATCAACTTATCTTCCTATTCTAATGTGGAGAGAGTCAGCCAGCTATTTTTATAAGACTGCAAGGAAGGGAGTTGTACTTTTATGTGTACCACAGTCTTAGTTCATTCAGGTTGAAGCTACTCCATGGGGCAGGGGGCATTATTCCAGATAGTAGGTGGGTAAACCTGAATTTTCTGGATTTCCCTAATGATGGGACCCTTGAGCCTGTGCCCATTAGACACTCTTAAGGACCTGGCACCAAGATAATTTTCTACATTTACTTTTTGTAAGGATGGCCCACTTTCTCTGCCTTCATGTGTTGGTAATGTTCTTTCAGATGGTAAGAAACAGAATTTGGGTTCTGTTTGAGTCATTTGTTGAATTGTTTTATATTCTCATACGGATACAGGGAAAAGTAAGGAAGACAGGAGCTCAGACACTCCCAGCAGGGCTTTGTAGAAAATGAAACATTGTCCAAGATACTATGAAGCTTCTAGGTTCTTGTCATTTTCTTTCTTCAGGGAAGATATCCATTGTTCTTTGCTCCAGGTGACTTCTGATGACAAAGTGACCTGTGCTTTCTGTCTCTACTCTACTGTTTCCACTGCTACTTGAATCTCTGTCTGGTGTCTTTGCTTCTAACTCCTTGACATGAAGAATGAGCCGATGGGCCAATCAGCAGTCAGTACACATGCCTCTGCGGAACAGAGCTCTTCAAGCAGGACACCCATTGGTCATTGTTTAGCCTAGTGATGGCTGACTCCTGCCAGTTGTCTATCTCTGGTCCTATCAATCTGCCAAGGAGACCACGTGGCTCTAAGTAAGGTGACTGATGACCAAGAACTTCCTCTGAAAGGACATTGGGTGTTCTAGGTAGTCTAAGATTTCACAAAGGTAGAAAATACAGCCAGTAGGAACCTCACTAAGTATGCATTTCCAGTCTATGTCACCTCTTTCTTTCTAAGAAGCGAAAGAGTAGTTACCTTCATGCCTCGAAATCCTTGCACTCTGACTTCTTAACTCCCAAGTTTAATATCCATTTGCCATTTTCTCCTCCAACTTGCTGTGGCACTTAAAGCCATTGATTGGCTGCCCTCATTCAACGCCCGTCACCTTGACTTCTGTGACTGCGTCATTCGAGGTTGGTGGGTGAGCAGCAAGCTGCAGTAGACCGGAACATGAATCCTGATTCTTCCCACTACTCAACTTCTGTACAGCATTTTGCTTGTTAATTTTATTCAATTCAATACATTTTTTTTGTGTGTATATATTATATTTGTGATGATTGAGTAATGGGGAGGAATTTTAGATAACACCACAGTTTGGACTTAGATGAATGCGAGAATAGATGTACAGATACTCAAACTTTACTTCTTATACCCAATTAGATGCTAAAATCTATTGAGTTTACCTCTGTACTGTCTCCCATGTTAAATCCTATTCTCCATCTCTATTTCCCTGGTAGTGGCCTTCAGCAAACATGTTATATGGCCCTGACCTCATTGCTTCATTTGCCATCGCTGCAAATTGCACATTTAAACAAGAAGAATGAACTTTCTGCTTCCCTCTTCATTTATTATAGTTTAACTCCTGCCAATTCGGTCTTACTTTAATTGGAAACATAGCTTCCAGGACAATTGATGCCCATGGCTAGATTTTTGGATGCATGGCTGTGATTTCTCAGGAAGACAGAAGAGAGTGGGGGTTGGAGGTCTGGCCCCAGCTTTGCTCAGGATGAGGGGGGTTGGCATACACAAAGGCAGGGTTGCTGACAACAGAGATTTCAGAAAAGAAAACACAAGGAATGTTATGAGACTTTTCTCTTCTGTGTCCAAAGTCCTCTTCCAGTGATGGAAGGCTCACAGATGATGTTGGGGGCCCACAGTAAGCAGGCAAGTGTCCCTGCAGGAGGGGAAAACTGCAATTGGAAATTCTAGTGAACAATGTATAGAAGGCCAAGCAAGATGAAACCGAGGTGCTGGGTACTGGCTGGGGCCACTGGGCCAATGAAGTCTCCAAAGAGGAACCTGGTAAGAGGTGGGATTAGATAGATGACCAGATAGCAGCTCAGCACAGGTGTCAAAGCTAGACCCAGACTGTGACTGTAGGTGCAAGCCCTGAGCGGAAGCATAACCCATAGACTGTGATTTCCAGAATGCTCATCTTCCAAGGCCAGCTGGACACTCACTTGGGGAAGCTATGTCCCATTTCTTGGGCTCCAGAATCCTCATCTTTAAGATAAAGACGGTAAAAGTGCCCACCTCAAGGACTGGTGAGAGGCTAAAAGGAGAGCTCAGGCCATACTCTGTTCTAGGACAAATCTGTAGTCAGGGCATTTAAGGATGTAACATAGCAGCTAGGAATCTGGGTCATCGCTCACTCACCAAATCCTGAGTTACACTCCAGATTTGTAGATTCGGGGTTTAAAGTTGCTCAAACAATCCAAAGGTTGGTCTGGGAACCAGTGTGGGCATCAGTGGGCCCCAGGTTTGAGGAGGGATTGTCTGAGTATGCTATTTGGGGCTCATAGATTTCCCCCCCAAAACTGTGCAGTAAAACTGGGAATAGGGCAGCACAAAGCATAGGAAACTTGGAAGTGGCCTGCCCAGAATAATTTGAGAGACATTGTGAGCATATCATCTCCAAGTACCTCTGTTGTCCAACCAGCGGAATTCCTGCCTGGGATTCCAACTACTGGATCTCTCGGTTAGGCAACCGAGAACAGAGCCTCTGCTTATTAAAATGCACCTGTCACCAGCAGCCAGAGAGGTTCGGGTGCTGAGTGAGTGAAATGCTTTGTTCTGGTCTCTTCCCTTTATCGTGATATTGGTTTATAAAGCCATGGAGATGGTCCCTATTGGGAAAGCACATGAAACACAGGTTACCTGGTTATAAATATGATCACTTGTCTGTTTACGATAGTTACTTTGGTTAGCATTCACATATGGTCCAGAAACCCTTCCCCAGGATCCCATCATAATTACAAATACAGACCAAGGAATCTTGTGGTAAATGACACCACGGTTGGCCTTCCTTCTCCTGCTGCTGTAGGAGCAGCAGGGGTAAACACAAACATCTCCACACCCACCGGAGCCAGCCTTCCTACACCGTCAGCGTCTGCGCCAGCCAGTGGGCAGGTCTGAAGAAGTGATACACACATGCCCAGCTTCACCAAACCACAGTGAAACCAAGTGTGGTTAGGGTTTCAGAGAGAAAAGGGAAAGGATGCGAGAAGGGGTCAGGCGAGGGAAACAGGATGGCGGTGCCCTCGAGGGAAGGAACTACCTGCCCCCAGGTGGTCAGCTCCGATCTAGGTCACAGCACCCACTGTTTTGTAAAAAACAGCAACACAAAAACACACCAACCCACATCTGATGAATAGTTTTACAAGTCCCCTTCCTATAAAATTACAGAAACAGGGCGGAGCTCGGGGAACCGAGCGGCAGTCTGAAAGTGTGGAAAGAGAGAGGGCGGGCCGGCTCCGGAGGACCCCAGCATTCACAGGTGAAGGGAAAACCTTGCGACATGCTGCTTTGTTGGAGAAAGGAACAGAGACCTAGCTGCTGGCCTTGTAGCTGGGCTCTGGGCCATCATACTGGAAAACTCCATCCAAGGACTCCACCCCTTGGAAACGTACCCATTTGAAAAGTTCTACCCTGCCTGAAGATTCTAAATCCTGCCTTAATCCACTTCCAATTTAAAATATTACCCCAAATAATAATTATTCAGACTCCTTCCCCTGTGAGACCAAGGTGCCAACATGTTCTCGCCCATTGTAAAGCCCCGTGTCCAAGCATATTGACAGGATGGGTTCGTATGGGGTTTTATTTGCCCGAGGAGGGAGGGCTTAGGAGAAGAAAGTCACCCCAGGTAGAGAGGTACAGATTTGGGCCACTATATATGGTCTGCCATCAGTCTGGAGGGGCTGGAGGGTGTGAGCAGCCGCTCATACACTGGATAGGTTGGAGGAAGAGCCCTCAGAAGATGAGCACTAGACAGTGGTCTTTGAATGGATCACAACAGCTCTAGGGAGATGGGATGTTTCTCTGCCTCTCAGCATAGTGCGGTCCTGGTGCTGACAGGCTACTGAGAACAGGGAATGATGTAGCCGTTGTAGCCGTTGGTGGGAAGTGGGAGGGCTGTCGTATCCTCTAAAGAGTGCAGTGAACATGTCACCACTGCTACTTCAGATCTACAAGGCTCTTTGGGGGAGTCACGAGGGCTAAGAAGAGGGCTTCTTACTTAGTAGCATGTACATGAAACTCCCTGGGAATTTCCAGAACGAGTTGGGAGGGATTGGATGTACTCTCACAGTCTACAATTTGTGGTTAAGCCGAAGAGGACAGCATTTGTTATTCCTAGTATATATTACAGAAAAGTATGTTACATGTACATCTTGTGAGCACGGAATGATGACACATGGCCGTCAGTTACACCTGAAAATCGATCTCAGCCTTTATAGACACATGTTAGGTAGAAACATCATTCTACTGACTTACAGTACATTTGTCTTCGGTTTGATTTTGTTGTAACCCCCAGCACAAGACAGGGCTTGAGTTGATCCAATATTCCGCCCTCCCTCTGTTATCATTGTGGTTGATTAACAAGATGGCAGATCAGCTAGAGCTGGGATTGAGTCATAGTAACAGGATCCTCTTAGAGACTCAGCCTTTCAGAGTTCAGTTCTCCCCCACCCCGGCTGCAGAATCCTGACCTCGCA
Source organism: Molossus molossus (assembly GCF_014108415.1). Lineage (NCBI taxonomy): Eukaryota > Metazoa > Chordata > Mammalia > Chiroptera > Molossidae > Molossus > Molossus molossus. The sequence continues at coordinate 29,209,183 of NW_023425347.1, read as the reverse complement.
GTGTAATGCTCTAATCAGATAAGCTAACCACAAAGCCTCCTTTATTTTCAAGACCACTGCTCCATGAAAGTCCCAGCTCTGCCCGAGCCATCTCGGGGTATGGAGCAGCCTTCGAGAGTTACAGAGACTGGCAGACTGTCATCCCCGGTGCAGGCTGCCACCCGTCTCTGGTTACTGTGAATGATGATGGGTAAAGTCTGCTTTGAATTTGTTGGCAAAAGGAGAGACGCACACTGTAGTTGGTTCAGGCCATCCATTTTAAGGGATTTGGTTCTCAGATTTCCTGCAATCACAATCACAGCCCGTTTTCACAGTCACTAGTCTGTATATACAAAATAAAGTATTAGAAAGAAGACAGAACCTTAAAAATGTGTAAGTTAAAGGTGGTGATACAGACGTTATTTGGAACCCGGTAAAACATTCAGAATTAATCTCCGGCCATCAGAAGCTAACTACAGCACAGAGACTGCTTTGGCCATGTTTCTAGATATGGCAAAGGTTAGGTACAGCATTGTTTCACAATCATAGGCTTGCAGCTCCCTTCTTTTGGGGGATTAAAGAAAATATACCTGCTCTGCCACATTTAAAATGGAAAAAAAGAAAGTAGGGTGGGATGTGGTTCCCGTCTCTGGTCTACACATCTAGTCTGGGGGCAGTGTTATTCATCAAAATAAGCTTTCTCTATTTTTAGAATGTGTTTACAGATCACTGTCTAACCACATTCCTTAGTTAGGTATACTAAGTGTATTGATTCCAAAGCTTTTTTCCAAGTTCGCCTCTGAAAGGGACAGTGAAAAATTAGGGACTGGCTCCACCTGGTGCCTTGGTTAGGAAACTGCACCTGCAGGTAAGGTGTGAGGGCCCTCTGGCAACGGATAGAGAGCCCTCTAGTGCATGGACACAGTAAAAATAGAATTACTGCCGATTACTAATTAAATATTCATTGAAAAGACTAAAACTACAAGATATTAAACCTACAGAAAAAAAAGTGACCAATTATGCCTCTGTTATGAGCCAAGCATCATAAAAAGAACTGTGTGGGTGTTTTTGTTTTGCTTGTCTTTCGCTGTGGAACAAATCATCCCCAAACCTAGTGGCTTAAAATAATAATCATTTCTCACCCACAGAGTCTGTGAGCCAGGACTTGAGTGCAGCTAAGTTGGGTGATGCTGATTGGAGTTTTCCCATGAGGATGCAGACAGGTGGTGGCTGAGGCATCTCAAAGCCTTGTTCCCTCACACGTCTGGGGGCCCGCTGGTAAGACTGGAAGAGCTGGGGTAGGAACATCCAGCCCCTCTCCCGGTCTCTGTGATTTTCCAGCAAAGCCAGACTTCTTTCCTGTTGCCTCAGGGCTTCCAAGTTCGTTTCCCAAAGATGAGAGCGGCACGGGAGTGGTGTTGCTGTCAGTGACCTAGCCCCAGACGTCACAGTGTCACTCCCACTATGTTCTATTGGGAGAGGCAGCTGCACCCAGGGTCAAGGGGAGAGGACATAACCCCCACTTGGGATGGGATATATATTTGTGTGGCCATATTTGTAGAAATACAGTCATGCGCAATTGTTTTATTTAATTCTCCCCCAAATTACACGCGGTTGCCACTATCGTTACCCCAATTTTACAGTTAGGGGAATGAAGTTGAGAGACATTAAAATTTGCTTTGTGTATCACGGTCTAATAAGCCATCTGGTGTGTTATCTGTACATGGTCAGTCCCAGCACTATTGACATTTGGCCAAGTAATTATTTGTTGTGGGAGCTAACCTGTGTGTTGTAAGCTGTTTCGTACTATCACTGGCCTCTGCCCATCAGATGCACTGGCATCCCTGCCTCTTATCAGGTGTAATAACAGAACTGTCTCCAGCCATTCATTGTCAAATACATCGGGGTGGGGGTGGGGGGAGCAAAAATTTGCCCCAGTTGAGAACCACTGTTTTAGGGAAAAGTAACATTGTTTGATTATTTACTATTAAGGCCAGACTCTGTAAAGTTAATGTTAACTTGTAAAAGATCTATATGTTGCAATTTATTTCTGTCCAATAGAAAATATAAATCTTATAGGTTATGGTTTTATTGTTTTAAAGGGCATCACTTACTTTCAATTTGATTTAAATACTTATTTCAGCATTTTGTTTTTTGTCCACTAATTAAATATAACCATTCTTCCTCTCCTTCTTTGAACTCATTGTCATCATACTGGTTCCCTCATTAATGAAATAAATCTTTGACGCACACACACACCAGCTCCTTGGTAGAAAGCAGAGAATGACTTCTTTCCAAAGAGTAGGTATGGTAGTCATGGAGAGGTACTACTCAGATCTGCCTTCAAGAAAAAACTTGCAGTAGCTAAAGCAATACTGAGAAAGAAGAACAAAGCTGGTGACATCACAGTCCCTGATTTTAAACTGTATCACAAAGCTATAGTAATCAAAACAGTATATTAGCATAAAACTGACCCAGAACAATGGGACAGAATTGAGAGCCCAGAAATAAACCCATGCATATATGGTCAATTAATTTACGACAAAGAAGCTGAGAATATACAACGAGGAAAGGACAGTCTCTTCAATAAATGGTGTTGGAAAAACTGGACAGCCACACACAAAAGAATAAAACTGGATCATCATCTTATGGTGTATACAAACATTAACTTAAAATAGATAAAATATTTAAATGTAAGACCTCGTAAAACTCCTAGAAGAAAACATAGGCAATAAGCTACTTGTCATCAGTCTTAGAGAGGTTTTTATGGATTTAACACCAAAAGCAAAGGTAACTAGAGCAAAAATAAGCAAGTGGGACTACATCAAATTAAAAAGCTTTTGCATAGCGAAGAAGACCATCAGCAAAATGTTAAGGAAACCTAACAAATGGAAGAGAATATTTGCAAATCATATATCTGATAAGGGGTTAATATTCAAAATATAGAACTTATTCTTATTAACTCAATAGCAAAAAAGCCCCAAACAATCTCATTTTTAAAATGGGTAAGGGATCTGAATAGACATTTTCCCAAAGAATACATACAGATGGTAAGTAGACAAATTAAATGTTGCTCAACATCACTGATCATCAAGGAAATGCAATAAAAACCACAATGAGATATCAACTCACACCTGTCAGATTGGCTACTATCACAAAGATAAGAAATAACAACTATTGGAGAGGATGTGGAAAATAGTGATCTCTTATACACTGTGGGATTGTAAATTTGTGCAGCCACTATGGAAAAAATATGGAGGTTCCTCAAAAATTAAAAATAGAACTACCATATGATCCAGTATGGTCCAGCAATTTCAATCTGGGTATTTACTCAGAGAAATAAAAAACACCAACGCAGCCCTGGCCGGTTTGGCTCAGCGGTTAGAGCGTCGACCTGCGGTCCTGAGAGACCCGGGTTCGGTTCCCACTAAGGGCATGTACCTTGGTTGCAGTTTGTCCCCGGCCCTGGTCGGTTGTGCGGGTGGCAACCACTCGATGTGTTCCTTTCACATCGATGTTTCTCTCTGTCTCTCTGTTCCTCTCTCTCCCTCCCGCTCTACCTGAACAAAAAATGGAAAAATGTCCTCGTGTGAGGATAAAAACAAAAAACAAAAAACAACGCGAAAAGATATCTGCACTCCTATGTTCATTGCAGCATTATATACAATAGCTAAGACATGGAAAAAACCTAAGTGTCCACTGATGAATAAACAGATAAAGAAAAGGTGGTGTATCTATAAATAGAATAAGTATATACAGCATTAAAAGGAAGGAAATCCGGCCATTTGCAACAACATAGAGCTTGAGGGCCTTATGCTGAGTAAAATAAGTCAGACAAAGACAAACACCGTGTGATCTCACTTATATGTAGAATCTTGAAATAAAAAAAAAATCCAGCTCATAGATAGAGAGAACACATTGATGATTGCCAGAGGCAGGGTGTAGGGTAGGCAAACTGAGTGAAGGTGGTAAAAAGGTACAAAATGTCCTTAATATTTACTTTCTGTATTCCCTCCAGGGAAACACAATTGTTAGGATATACTATATAGTATACTATATGCTACTTTCATACACACACACACTATTTTCTACTCTGTAATTCATAAATTATTTGTGGGTGGATATTGAGGGTGTGCGAATATTCTATTTCTCATCAATTTTTTTTCACTTATACTTTTAGCATCCATTGGTGATTTTCTAAATCCATCATAGAGACTACTACCTGTATTTATTAACATTCTACTTTATGGAGGCTAATTCTCATTTTTCTCAATTATTTTATTTATTTATATCAGTATTGATTCATAGATGTTGTTTTATTCAGAAGGTTGTGATTCATTGTTGTCATTTATTTTAATGCTCAAATGATGTATTTGGCCAACAGAAGCCCCTTTAATATGGCTTCGTGTCCTTATGATAGGTCCCTATCATTGTTTGAGTACTTTCTGACTTTTCAGGGTAAGAAGATGCTCCAGATTTATCTTGACTTTTCCTGCTGCATCCCTGTAATCAGCCACTTTCTCATGAAGTTCAATGTTTTTAAAAACTGAAGAATAATATTTAGAAACCAAGATCTTGGTGCTACATATGTTTATTGGTACTAGTGTGTTATTGCTTCTAGGCCCTCTTAGTGGACTGAACTAGAAAATATGTATATATGTATGTGCATCTATATATGTATATATAGACATCCTATGTATTTATTTTATGTAATATTTATATGTACAATAATATATAAATATACACACATGTACCTATATACACACATACGTCAAGTCACTTTTATATCTATTAAAAAAAATGATTCCATGCTGATATTCTATTGCAGTAAAACATCACAAGGTAATTGCCATTTTTCCCCTTTCCATATGGAACGCGTCTCAACTGTGAGACACCTGACTCTCATTCCTTAATTATCATATATATAAGTCTAGAATACACAGAAAGACTTCTCAGAATTGTCAACCCATATCCCTGTATAAAGCAATCCTACTAACTAGAGCTCAACATCTCTTTAGTTTTTTTTAGGTAGTATTTATATACATCAAAATGCATTCATCATAAGTATTCTTTTTTACAGCTGCATAGTATTCCATTGTGTAAATGTACCACAGCTTTTTTATCCATTCATCTACTGATGGACACTTGGGCTATTTTCAGATCTTAGCTATTGTAAATAGCTCTGCTATGAACATAGGGGTGCATATATTCTTTCTGATTGGTGTTTGAGGAATCTTAGGACATATTCCTAGAGGTGTAATCACTGGGTCAAATGGCAGTTCCATTTTTAATTTTTTGAGGAAACTCCATACTGTTTTCCATAGTGGCTGCACCAGTCTGCATTCCCTCAGCAGTGCATGAGGGTTCCCTTTTCTCCACATCCTCGCCAGCACCTTGTTGTTTGATGATTTGTTGATGGCGGCCATTCTGACAGGTGTGAGGTGATACCTCATTGTTGTTTTAATTTGCATCTCTCTGATGATTGGTGACTTTGAGCATTTTTTTTTTCATATGTCTCTTAACCATCTGTATGTCCTCTTTGACAAAGTGTCTATTTAGATCCTTTGCCCATTTTTCTTACCCTCTGAGACAGCATGGAGGGACCTGAAGAGTATTATGCTAAGCGAAATAAGCCAGTCAGAGAAAGAAAGTATCACTTATATATGGAATCGAATATACAAAATACACTGATGAACAAAATAGATCCAAAGACATGGAAGCATGAAACAGACTGATGAATCGCAGAGGGAAGGGGTGGGGGAGATTAACCAAAGAACTTATATGCATAACCCGTGGACACAGACAATAGTGTGGTGAAGACCTGGAGGGGGGGGAACAGGGTGAAGGGAACAGGGTGAAGGGGGCCAAAGAGGGAAAAGAAGGGGGACATCTGTAACACTTTCAACAATAAAGATACTTTTTTAAAAGTTTACAATGAAAAAATAAAAATGCAAAATAGTAATAAAGCATAAGTGTTCAGTTTAATGAGCTTTAAAAATGTACATACTTCTGACATCACACTGAACCCTTAACCTCTTCTTCGAAGACTTCCTTGGCTAGCATCCACATGGAACTTAAATATCTCTCCATTACAAAACATACTGCAGTTATTTCTCTGTAGACTATGTTCACTAGACTATGAACTCTAAATTAAGGAAAGAGTCAATGTCTCTTCATTTTTGGGTCCTTAGTTCCAAACAATATCTGGTATGTAACAAGGTACCAATACATTTCTGTTCAATAAATAAAATATCATTGGAACACATAGCCTCCAGCTTTAAATAAGGAAGCTCTGTAATTTTTAATCTAAGATCCACTCACTACTACTGAATCACCAGTGAAAGGAGTTATGATGAGAATGTTAAGACATGAAAGGAAAAAAAGACAACAGTTGGAATGCTAATAAATCATTATGTTCTTATCTCTTTACAAAGACATGAAACATTTAAAATCATTATGCAACCTTTAAAATTGGTGGGTGGTACAAATTACTACCACTATATTTATACATTGAGACCTTCCGTTTTAGCTAGATATTTAAAAGTAAATATAGGTTACCTGCCCAAAACTTAACGGAGGAGGACATTTTTGTAGTTCCTGGTTGTTATTCTGACACCTGAGATTTATTTTTTTCAGTTGTCTAAAAGCAGTGGGTAATTAAATCTGTTGATAGGCAAATACTATTTCAATACCACTAAGTACGTTGGCCAAGGGAGAGGCTGCATAAAATGTAATTTGATTATGCATTTGCTTCAAAGCCATGTTCAGAGTTGCTCTTACCTTTCTATAAAAAAGAAAAGAACAAAATATATCTACTCTTTTGAGTATAATTAACTAAGTAAATGTTTCTAATTCTTGTGAGAAACTACTACATAACAGCCCTGGCCGGTTTGGCTCAGCGGTTAGAGCGTCGGCCTGCGGTCCTGAGAGACCCGGGTTCAGTTCCCGCTAAGGGCATGTACCTCGGTTGCAGTTTGTCCCTGGCCCTGGTCGGTTGTGCGGGTGGCAGCCACTCGATGTGTTCCTTTCACGTCGATGTTTCTCTCTCTCTCTCTCTGTTCCTCTCTCTCCCTTCCACTCTACCTGAACAAAAATTGGAAAACTGTCCTCGGGTGAGGATAAAAAAAAAAAAAAAAAAAGAAACTACTACATAACAGTTTGTGAAAAGAACCCTGGAAAGATATCACAACATCCGGATTCCGGCTTTGGATGATTCACTTGTCAACTAGAAACCTCAGGTGGGTCATGATAATTTTAGATATCTGATGACAATAAAGCCACTTCATAAGGTTATTATGAAGGCTAAATAAGATAATAATAATGATGATAATAGTAATAATAACAATAACAATCATAATAGTAGATTACATGTATTGGGAGCTTAACATGCAGTAGGTACTCTTATTTACTTTTTATTTAATTCTCACCAAAACCCATGAAATTTATTATTATACTTTTTGGAAACTAAAGTTTAGAGAAATTAAGTAAATTTCTCAAGGTCGCACACCTAGTAAAGTGGTGCCTCAAGAATTCAAATCCAGGTCTCTCCAATACCAAAGTACAATTGTAATTGGCCTTCTTCCCAAACACATGTAAAGTGCCTAACAGAATGCGATATATATTAAATAATCAAGATATGCTATTTCCCTTGCTTTTCCCCCCTCTACATTTTCTAGGGCATCTCAAACGTGCTAATAAATTTAACAACCTCAAATGTAGTCAGCCATCAAATACGAGTTTCCAACTCAGATCTCCCATCTCTAAGCTTAAGAACTATGTGTCCGCCTTTCCAGAGTGTCCAATAGGCATCCGGAATTTGATATGACTTTAACTAAACTCATTGCTTTCAGTTAAATATGTTCTTTTTATATTAAATATGTTCTATCTATGGTACCTATACATCCAAACACCTAAACGAGACATATGAATTAGGAGTTTTCAAGGGAGAGCCTGCATAAAATGTAGTTTCCTCATCTGTTTCAAGTCTTCATAGCTTATTGATATGCTATTTATACTCCCTAAAATGACTGGGCAAATCTTTTTAATCATTGAAAATTCAGCTGAAAAATCAACTCTCCTTTTGATCTTTGTAATACCAGTGCAGTCGTATCACCTCTGTTCAGCTGCCATACTTTGTATATAACTTTGTTCTGACACTTTACAATACTATATTTTAGTCGTGAATGTTCATATTTTCTCTTCCACGACACCAACACAGTTCATTAGAACTGTCAGATGATGGAAATATGCTATGTGTGTGCTAGTCACTACCGTGGTGGACAGTGAAGCACTGGAGTTTCAGCATTATTCAGTTTTATATATCCAATACCTAGAACATAGCAGGTCCTCAGTAAATATGTGAGGAGTAAACAAATCAATCAATCAATGAATAAATAAAATATCTGCAGTGGTAGAGTAGGGGAAAATCTACTTACCACAAATACCAGGCAACCGCTACATGGAGATACTGGGGAAACTAATGAATAAACTGATTTCTTAGTGAATATAATGTTAACATGAATAGGTTTATAGTAAGAAGTCGCTTCTGTCAGGTCAACCCATTCTCAGATAACAACTATAAACTCTATCTAAAATGTAAAATACAGTCATCTGAAGGCACTCTAGAGGAGCTAAAAGAAATCAGAAGTAAATCTTCACTTAAAAGAAGTGAATGGACAGGGTAATTTTCCTGTTTTGATACAGCTTTTTGTTTGAGGCTATGCCCTCATTGCAGCTTGCTGGGTGGCTACAATTCTAATTGAAATCCATAGTCTCACTAGCGTGGAGAGCAATAGGACAGAGTGGGGAGACCACACAGCTGGAAGGGGAGAAGGGAAGTCCTGGACAGGTGCAAGCCATAGGCAGGGTGGGGAGAGAGGAATTCTGTATATAAACTTGGCCAAAAACTTGGGCTGATACTTTAACTACATATGCATGGAGTAGACTCCAAATAGGCCATTTAAGGCTCCAAGAACTAAACTGGTTCTTCCACTGTAGGGAAAACAGGGTTCGCATTTGAGTTGAAGTCAAATTAACTGCCTACTTAAAAGCAAACAAACAGTGAAAATACTCTTCAGAGAGATACATTTCAGTGTCTTTGCAATGTATCATTCATACTACACAAGACATTCAAAAGCATAAGATTTATGGAGAAACAGGAACATGTGATCTAAACTTGAAAAAAAAAAAGGCAATAAATGGAAAGTAACCTTGAGATGACCCAGATATTAGAATTAACAGGTAAGGATTTTGAAACAGCTATTACAATCATTTCTAGAATTTAGAGGAAAATATGCTTGTAATGAATGAACTAATAGAAAAATCTAAGCAGAGATACTGAAACCACAAAGAGAATCGAATAAAAATTCTAAAAATGGCAAATACAGCATTTGAAATTCAAAATTTGCAAAGTGGCTTTAACAGCAGACTGAAGTAAGAAAAGAGTAAGTGCGTTTGAAGGTAGGTCAATGGAATGTACCTGAGCTGAAGAAACAGAAGACTGGAAAAAGTGAGCTGTGGACGCGCAGAGGAGAGGTCGAACATCTATGTGTTCGTCGTCTCAGAGTAAGAGAAGAGAGAGAAAAGCATATTTGAGAAAATTATTGTGATAATTTCTCCAAATTTGGTGAAAGACATGCATTTACTCATCTAGCAACTCCATTGAACTCCAAGAACAAAAACCAAAAAAACAAAGAAAACTATATCTGGGCACATCGGTCAAACTTCTGACCTCAGAGGGATGGGAGGTGAGAGGTGTGGGAAGAGGTAAACCAAAGAACTTATATGCACAACCAGTGGACACAGACATTAGGTTGGGGAAAAGAGGGGGCAGGAGAGCGGAGAGCAGGGGTGGTCAATGGGGGGACAGAGGGGGGATATCTGTAATACAACAATTAAAATAAAATAAAAAGAAACTTTTGAAAGCAAGCACAGATTAACCACATATTAACTGATTACATGCAGTGGAATGATATGGATTAACAATGATTTTTTGTCAGAAACAAAGGAAACAAGAAGATGATGGAATGACATCTCTAAAATGCTGGGATAAAAATAGTCAGCTCAATGCAGTGAAAATAACCTTAAGAAATAAAGACAAAATAAAGACGTTTTTAGATAGATGAAAACTAAGAGGATTTTTATCTGCAGACTTTCAGTACCAAAAATTACAAAATAAATACTTTAGGTGAGAAGAATTGGTGCTAATGGGGACACTCAAACCTTCAGAAGAAAATGAAATACCAAAAATGATAAATGTGTGGCTTAGTACAATAGATCATTGTCTTCCTCCTAATTTTTTTAGAAATATGTATGATTGTTTAAAGCAAAAATTATAGCCCTGGCCGGTTTGGCTCAGCGGTTAGAGCGTCGGCCTGCAGTCCGGAGAGACCCGGGTTCGGTTCCGGCTAAGGGCACGTACATTGGTTGCAGTTTGTCCCCAACCCTGGTTGGGTCGTGTGGGTGGCAACCACTCGATGTGTCGCTTTCATGTCGATGTTTCTCTCTCTCTCTCTCCCTCTCACTCTATCTGAACAAAATATCGAAAAATGTCCTCGGGTGAGGATAAAAAAATAAAATAAAATAAAAATAAAAACACTTTAGTTTAAAAAAAAAATTATAACATTTTATTATGGGATTTAAACATTTTTGAAAGGCTATCATACTTCATGTAAAATAGTCTAATATTACATTTAAATAGACTGTGAAAAGTTAAGGATGTACATTGTGATCCCTAGAGCAACCACTTAAAACAATTCAAAACGATCTAACTAAAAAGCCCAAACCCATTAAAAGATAATTCTCAAAAAGATTAAATTAAATTTTAAAAATTAAAAGAGTAGGAACAGAAGATCAAAGCACAAACACAAAAATCAGATGGGACCAACTGAAAACAATTAGTAAAATAATTGGTCTAAACTCAATTATATCAGCAACTGGATGAAATGTAAATAGACTAAACACTGCAATTAGAAATCTGAAATTCTCAGAATTGGTAAAGAAGCAAGACTTAACATAGTCTCTATATAAGAGATGAACTTTAAATATAAAAATATAGATGGGTTGAAAGTAAATAATAATAAAAGATAGATCATGCAAATAATAAACCTAAGAAGATTGGAGTGTCTATAGTACCATGAAATATAATAGATGCCAAGACAAAGGGGATTACCATAGATAAGCCGAGACATATTAGAACAATAAAAAGATAAATTCACAAAACAACATAAGAATCATACATAGGCATATATGCCTAATAAAAGATGTTCAAAATACCCTAGATGAAAAAGTAACATAAAATTAAAAAGAGAAAGGTACAAATCCACAATGATCATTGGATTTATCTCATAGCAATTAATAGGGAAAAAAAAAAAAACCCAGACAGAAATCTAAATAATACTATCAACCTCCTTTATCTAATTGATATTTATAGAACACTACACTCAACAATTGCAGGATAAATATTCTTTTCAAGTGCACATGGCATATTCACCAAGAAAAACCATTTGCTGGACCATAAAACAAGTCTTAATACATTTTAACTGAATGAAATAGTAAACTATGTTTTTCTGACCATGGAAATAAATTAGAAACAAATAACAATAAGTTATACAGGAGGCTAAAACCCAAATATGTGGAAATGAAACAAACACAATAATCCACAGTTCAAAGAAAAAAAAAATCACAAGACACATTAGAAAATATTTCAAACAATGATGATGAAAATACAGCATATCTAACTTTGTGATATACAGCTAACACAGTGCTTAGAGGGGAATGTATAGCTTTTAAATGCCTGGACAAAGAAAGAATAAAAGAATAAAAGCAATCACCTAAGGTTCTACAGTAAGACTTAAAGAATGAAGAGAAAAGTAAATCCAAAGTAACTATAGGGAGAAAATAATAAAGAGAAGAAATCAATGAAATAGAAAGCAGATAAATGATAGAAAAAATTGACACATATAAAGTTTTTTGGGGGGGAAAGAATAACAAAATTGACACATTCTAGCTAGATTGATCAAGAAAAATTGACAGAAATGATCAATATCAGGAAAAATGTGTAAATATACTACAAATCCTATAGCTATTATGAAAAACTTTCTGCTAATAGATTCAACAACTTACATGAGTGGACATATTTTCAGAACAATACAACTTACCAAAATGGACACAAGATAAAACAGAAAATTATTAGCCCTATATCTATTAAAGAAATTGGATTTGTTATTAAAAATCTTTGCTCAAATACATCAGTGTCAGATGGTTTCACTGGTGGACTCATTTAGGTACAAAAGAATAACAATTTACACAGACTATTACACAAACAGAAGAGGAGGAAACACTTCCCATTTTGTTTTAGGAGACCAGCATGACCTGCTACTAAATCTGACACGGACATTTCAAAGAAAGAAAATTAAAACACTAGTTATGTCAAATTGGCCATCTCATTCGGTTTCATTTCCTCACTACCAACAGGCAGGCAGGTTGTCCTGAATTCGGGGGAGAGGAGAGGAGAGCGGACTGGGCCCCAGCTGAACATGGAAGACAATGCAATCCAATCCATCTGACTATCTTCAGGTTCTTGCAAGATCTGGACAGAGCCAGAAGTGGTTGAAGAAACATAGGAAAACTGACTTAGAAGATGAAATGCCTGATTAGCTAAGTAAACCTTATTGCCAAAGACTGAGAATTCTGTGGTTTGTACAACTAGTATTTATAAGACAGTTCTTTGAGATTATACTTAGCATCCATTCTGATTTAAGAAAAGCCATGGATTTGGCACAAAACTTGACACACATTTAAATGAAATTTCCTGGAAAATTCCTCAGGGCTTAACAAGATAATCTAGGATCTGTTGAGAATTACTCTAAAGAAATACTCAGTGTTCCAACAGTAAAGCACATTATTCAGTACCTTATAGATATTTTCTTAGACTCGAACCTCACAGTTCTTAAATGCTTATCTCTGGTAGACTTAGTCATAGAACAGCTCACACTCAAAACCATGCCAACAGATAACAAAGTGACGTATCCAGTCCCAACACACTCAGCCCTCATTGTCAGAAGATCAAGCCAGAACACAGAAGAAACAGAGCTTCCTTACCCATATATGGAGTTCTCTATTGGTCTCACTTCACATTTTTTTCTTAATGTCTACACATTGTTGAAGGCCCTGTATGTCCTTCCTTGATGAAGTTTGAGAATGTGAGCTATGAAATTGGATGAAAACACCTCAAAGCACAACTAAAAAATACTTTATTTTTATTTTTTTGGTACGTGCTCCTAATGGGAACCGAACCCAGGACTCTCCGGTCCGCAGACCGACGCTCCAACTGCTGAGCCAAACCGGCCAGGGCTAAGAAATACTTGAAAAGACCAGAGGTCAAATAACTTTGCTTAATATAAATACTGATAGAAAATATGATCTTAATATAATGTAGATACATATATCAAACTATATATATAAATAAGCCAGAGCTTTCTAAAAGTACTTTAGAAACCACTGAAAATACCTAAGAGAAGATTTGAAAATGAGTTTAACCTTATATTTTATATTTGGAAGAGAAGCTATATGGTATATGTAGGCCACTTAATCACTGAGTATTTCCTGTGGGCCTTCCATTGAATACATTAAACATTGATTATCTACCTATTAAATGGCCACTGCTTGATCTTTCATTCTTTAATGACCTCTCTTTTCAGAAGACAGCATTGTTGGTGGCACTCTGGGGATATTTTAGTTAAGTCATTTTGAATATTATTACTGCCATAATTCTAATTCTTAGGTATTAGTTACCAGTTCTTTGAAGAAATAAATGCTGGGGAGGTGTGAGAAGAAGAAATGTATTTTATAAAATGATATAAGAAAATTCAGGACAAACCATTGACTAGTAGGTGTTTTAGTATGTTGTTAAAAATCTCCAATGAGCAGTTAAAGAAGCCACCAAAAAGCAGAAGAAACTGCGAACTCCCCAAACAGAAATTTCAGTGTAATATTGTCTCCATTAAGTGAGTGTAAAGAGAAAATTGAAGTTTGAATAGACAGCCATCCACTGTTGTTCCACATCTGGTTGTTATTTACATTTATTTATTGAATTTGCACCTTAACTGAATCATAAGCTTTCTAGCAGGTGGACATGAAATACTTTTTTTGTGGTCAAACAGTTAGAGGACAAGACACTGATCATCTAATGGACTGTTTTCTTTTCACGACTATATCCACTGCCTTGTCTTGATTTATAAGAATTACCTGGAAAAGACAGAAATTTTGTTGTTTATATAGAAATAATCTAGAACGTATTGCCTTTATATTGTGTGGGAGAAATAAATTTTGTACAATGTGTTTTAATCTAAATAGAATACAAATTTTATTTTTTTCACTTATATTTTATTAAATTTAGTGGGGGTAACATTGGTTACTAAGATTATATAGGTTTTAAGTGTACAGTTCTGTAATACATCACCTGTATATTGCATTGTGTGTTCACCACCCAAAGTAAAGTCTCCTCCATCACCATGTATTATTTGACCCCCTTTACCCTTTTCTACCTCCGTCCGAAACCCCTTTCCCTCCAGTAACCACCATACTATCGTCTGTGTCTATGAATTTTCTGTTTGTCCTATTTGTTTTTTGCTGCTTTCTGTTTTATATCCCACATCTGAGTGAAATCATAAAGTTCTTGACTTTTTCCATCTGATTTATTTTGCTTAGCATAATATTCTCAAGCTCCATCCATTTGTTTCATTTTTTCTGATGGATTAATAGCATCCCATTGTATATATGTACCACATCTTTTTTATCCAATAACCTGTTGAAGAACAAGAACACTACAGTTGTTTTCATATATTTGTCGCCATGAATAATGCTGCAGTGTATATAGGGATACATATATATTTAAGAATAAATGTTTTCAAATACAAATTTTATTTTTTAAAGAAGAAAATTACAAAGAAATAATCATCATAATCATAGATGCAAAAACTTCCTAATGAAGTATTGGCTAACTTAATCCAGCAATATATTAAAAGAACAGTACACCATGACAAAGCAGAGTTTATTGTGAAAATGCAAAGTTAGTTTCACATTCAAAAGTCAATTAATATTGCCCTGGCTGGTGTGGTTCAGTTGGTTGGGTGTCATTCTGTGCACCGAAAGGTTGCTGGTTTGATTCCTGGTCAGGGTACGTGCCAGGGTTGTGGGCTTGGTCCCCAGTAGGGGGCGTACAGGAGGCGGCCGATAGATGTTTCTCTCTCACATCAATGTTTCTCTCTCTCTCTCTCTCTCCCTAAAAAAAAATCAATAAAAATATGTTTTAGCCCTGGCCAGTTTGGTTCAGTGAGTGGAGCGTTGGCCTGTGTGGACCAGAGAGTCCCGGGTTCGGTTCCTACTAGGGGCACATACCAAAAAAAAAAGTTTTAAAAAAATAAAAATAAAATAAATAAATAAATAAAATTGAATAGAGCAGCCTTAATCAAGACAGTGGAATACTGGCATGAGGACTGACAAATGTCAATGGAACAAAATAGAGAGCCCACAGCTAGACTCATACATAATTAAGTAATTTTCAACAAAGCCACCAATGCACTTTGGGGGCAAGAAAAATCTTTTCCGTGAAAGGTGTTGAAACAATTTGATATTTTACTGAAAAAGGATTATCTAAAAGGAACCTGTATGTTCTTGTACAATACAGCAATCTGTGTTATTTTCAAAATTTATACATTAGTAATATAGTATGAGCTTAATCAAAGCATTTTTCCCCCCACTTTTATGTAATATTCCTACCGCAGGGGTATTCTTTTCCTTTTTATAAAGATAACCATTTTAACTTATAAAAAACAACAATTCTCATTAATAATAGCTTTAATATTCAAGTATACAGTAAACAAAAATTACCCATGCTCATACAACCCCAAAATTACCAAAATTGACATTTTGAGGTGGTCTTTTTAATATCTATATTTTATGTCATAAAATTTGTATAATTCACTTTTTAACCCAGTATTATTTTCATGTGATTTTTTTGGTGCAAGACCCTTTGAGATTTTTTTTTGTTTTGTTTGCCTGTAATAGGACAATATTACCTTTCATTGCAACATATTTTATAACATTTCTAACTGCATTTCCTGAAGACATAATATCAACTGCAGGCTATATCCAAATTGAACTTCCAGTAGTCATCTATTTCTGTAGTATCAGCCAAATCCTAGTGACTCTTTTTTTCTATGGAAATTGCCCATTTCACAAACCCTTCTCTAAAACGTAACTCGACTGTTGAACAAGCACGACTCAGGGAGGTAATCGTGGAACAACTTCGTGCGTGTCTTCTATTGTTACTTTAAATTCATTTTGTATGCTTGGTTCTTCTCTTGTCCCTGATGAAAACTGGAGCAGGTCACAAACCTGAGCATTTCAAAGTTATATTTAAGAATTCTGCTATGAGAAAAAAACCACGGTCTCCAGGAAGCCAAATGTATAGTAGATAATCTGTTATGGCCACAACTGATTGTTAAAGTTCTGGCAATCCGAACTAAATGGGCCAAGTATGCTCTCACCCAGGAGTTTCAAACTAAAGTTTGAGACTTAAGTGTGCCTCTTCATGTGACTGGCAGTTACAGCCAGTTGGTGGACTGAAGACCTAAGAAAGGCAGTCTTCAGAGAGAAAGAAGGCAGAAGGAAGTGTAAAGGGGAGAAGCAGATAATGGACCAAGAGAGCTTCCTGGATTCTGCCAGCTGTTAGTTGCTGGTTTCACTTCCTTCCGGAGCTGCAGTTGGATTCTTGTCTTTGACTTCTGTGAACCCTCTCAGTCATTGTAGTGCTCCGCTCCTAACTTCTTTCTTTTGTAAAAATTAAGTTTCTGTTAAAGAGGCCCAAATAATACAAAAATTAACATGGCTCGTGGGAGGTTTTCTCCCATAAACAACCAACCCTATTCTTGATCAGTATATTCTTTGAAAAGGGGACCTTCTCTGGGCTACTTATGCCCTCAATCTAAGGGCCCATGTTAGCTGTAAACTTATAGGGCTCCCTGGTCACTCACTAAGGTGCTGAGTGCAGTTACTCAGATCATCTCTGCTCTTTTGAGGCTAATGCCAAACTTTTACGTATATTTTTCTGACTTGAGTGAGTACATTGTCAGAAAATGCACAGGAGTTGATACTTGGTGATCTCTTCAAATTAGTTATTAATTCTAACTCCTCTGTGTTGTATTTGGAAAGGAAATAAAGTTTCATTTGCCTTATTATTATTTGCGATGCAGTTAATAATGTTAATACTGTGAGAGTGAAGCTCGAAAGTTGTTGGGCATTTTTTTTTTTTTTTTGGCTTCTGAATGTCAATGATTTCTGTTTTCAGAAGTTTGCCTTGGGTTAAGCATAAATTTACATGATATGTTTTTAGTGACTAAGGCAAAAAAAACAATATGCTTTTACATTGCTAAATAAAAGTTGTTCAGTGTTAGCAATATACTGTGTAGTTCTAAGGATGTCTAGAAAACAAAAGATAGAGATTTATCACAACCCTAAAATATCCTGACACTTAATTTTCCTCACATTACTGAGAAAATTATCTTTTTTTTGTACACGCCCCTAGCAGAAACCGAACCCGGGACTCTCTGATCCTCAGGCCAATGTTCCAGCCACTGAGCCAAACCAGCCAGGGCCTGAGAAACTTATCTTTACGATTCATATTGAAAACCCTGTTTACCTAGGATAAAGTGTTTTTAGCTTAGAAAACCAGTTTGTATAACTTATTAGGTTTTGGAAACCTGGTTTCTCTACACTTCTGTAAGAAACCCACTCTCCAACTATTATGAAACTTCATTAAATTAAGTGAATCAAGCAAAAATTATTCAATAAATATTAGATATTATAGGGAAAAAATATAAGTTGTGGCATTTTCTCTCCTTTGCCTTATAAAATAGTTGGGAAGAGATATAAGGCAACAGAACGGTATAGAGTAATGTGTATGCTGATTTTTAAAAGTTCTAAGATTTAGGAGAAAGAAATGGGAAAAAAATTAAACACAGAGGCTATGAACAAAAGACAGAGACAGAGTATATCTTGCATTCTTGACAACTTTTTATCCTTCCCTTCCTGAGACTCCACCAAAAAGAACTGAAGCTGAAATGGTGAGAGAACACTTCTTAGAGAGATGGGGTTTACTTTGGGGCCTGACACAACAGACAGGATTGGAAAGGTTAAACAGCTAAGTGAACAACATAAGCCCAAGTATGGGGATAAGAATACACTCGCTTTTGCGGAGAAGCAGTTAGTCTTACTAGAGTAGAAGTGCATGTTGGAAGCCATGGAAATGAATACTGGTTGAGCATGGTGAGTAAATAGAAATCAGAGGATTTTAAACATGAAGAACATAAGGAATTACTGAGCAGAGAGATAACAGAATGAAAATTGGGTTTGGGGAGATTAGGTGGGCAAGGTTAGGAAAGAGACATTGGAAGGGAAGAGACTGGAGCCTGGCAGCTCACCGAGGTACTGCTGCAGTATTCTCTCCATGAGGCAGGGAGGACTTGGATGGGGCAGTGTCATTGCAAATAGGGAGGATGGGGAAAAGCTTTTCAAGGAAGAAATATATCTGACCTTGAACAAACTGAGTTAGAGATGACAGTAGAACTTCTTATCTAAAATGAGTTGGGAGGGAGAATTCCAAATGGCGGCGGAGTGAGCGGAGGCTACACAGACCGTCTCCCAGGACCAAACTGGAATTACAACTATAACACAGACAAATCGATGAGAAAAACCAACAGAAAAGCAGCTTGCAAGGACCATAGAACCAGGGACACTGACTCGATCCTGGTAGTATTCGAAGGCGCAAGAGGGGGGCTGGGAGCCCACGGTCCGCAGCTCGGCAGCGGCCTCAGCTGGGAGCGGTGCCCTCGGGTTACACTCCCAGGCGGCCCCACAGCGCAGAGCCGGGACAGAGGCTGAAACAGCCACAGCCACTCACCTTGGGCTCCGGCGGAGGGAGGGCAGGCTGGACTGCAACTGTGTGGGGACACTCGGGATATGGAGGGCGCTCAAAGCTTTTGCTGAGCTGCTGCCACGCAGGACGGTGGCCATCTTGCTCCTTCCCAGGGCTCTGGGGAGAGGCAGCAGCCCCTCCCTCGGAGATCCAACCCCACCCTGTGGGCCATTGAAGTGCTAATTGAGGCTCATTAACAACCAGCATCTGCCCCACCCTCAGGAAATCCCCTTAAGCTGAGCACCGAGGGAGTTTTTCAATCAACTGACAACCCAAAACCCATCAAGTAATCTAGACTGCTAGCCTCCAGGCAAAAAGCTAAAGGATAACAGTACCTTTCCTGGGCTAGCAACTTTAACCAGGAAAGTAAAACTTGACAGTGGTGTTTAACATGGGTCCTGCCTCGCTCATCTAAACCCAGGAGAGGGAGCCACAAATAGCAGAACACCAACACCCACAGGGAGAACTTGACAGGCTCCAAAGCCCACTGTGATAGCCAAAATGGTGAAACACAGAAACAGAAGCCAAATGAAAGAAAAAGAGACCTCCACAAAAGATGAGATCAATGTGGAGCAGTTAGACATGTTAACAGAGCTAGAATTCAGAGCCGTGATCTTGAGGAAGCTCAACAGCATGAGTAAGGACATAGAGACGCTGAAAATAAGCCAATTGGAAATTAAAAACCATCAAGAAGAGATAAAAAATGACATATCAGAAATGAAAAACACATTGGAAGGTTTAAAAAGCAGAGTAGAGGAAGCTGAGGACCAGATCAGTGAATTAGAAGACAGGGTAGAAAAAAATCAACCAATCAGAAAACCAAAAGGAAAAAATGATTAAAAAAACAGGAAGACAGCTTAAGAGAACTGTGGGACAACTGGAAACATAATAATATTCGCATCATAAGAGTCCCCGAAGAAGAAGAAAATGAGAAAGGGATAGAGAATATATTCAAAAAAATAGTGACAGAAAACTTCCCTGATTTGGTGAAGGAAGATGGCATTCAAGTTCAAGAAGCACAGAGAGTCCCAAGTAAGAAGAATCCAAACAGGCCGACATCAAGACACATAGTAATTAAAATGCCACAAATTAAAGACAAAGAGAGAATCCTAAAAGTAGCAAGAGATAAGCAACAGGTTACGTACAAAGGAAACCCCATAAGGCTCTCAGCTGACTTCTCACAAGAAACACTACAGACCAGAAGGGAATGGCATGAGGTAATCAAGGTCATGAAAAACAAGGATCTGAATCCAAGACTACTCTACCCAACAAGGCTATCATTCAAAATAGAAGGTCAAATAAAGAGCTTCCCAGACAAAAAAAAAAAAAAAGGCTAAGGGAATACATTAGCACCAAACCAGCACTGCAAGAAATCTTAAAAGGACTGCTGTAATAAGCAGGAGAAATGGGATGAAAAATAGAACCACACTAAACAAAAATGGCAATAAATAAGTACATATCAATAATCACCTTAAATGTAAATGGACACGGAGTAGCTGATTGGATAAGAAAGCATGACTCATCTATATGTTGTTTACAAGAGACCCACCTCACAAGAAAGGACTCACATAGGTTGAAAGTGAAGGGATGGAAAAAAAATTTTCCAAGCAAATGGAAAGCAAAAAAAGCTGGGGTAGCAATAGTCATATCTGATAAAATAGATTTCAAAATGAAGGCCATAATTCGAGACAAAGAAGGCCACTACATAATATTGAAAGGATCTATTCAACAGGAAGATATAACCTTGATAAACATATATGGACCCAATATAGGAGCACCAAAATATATTAAAAATCTTCTGGAGGACTTCCAAGGAGAAATCGACAGCAATACAATCATAGGAGGGGACTTCAACACCCCGATGACACCACTGGATAGATCCTCTAGACAAAAAATTAGCAAGGAAACATAGACTCTAAATGAAGCACTATACCAAATGGATTTAATAGATATCTACAGAGAATTACACCCCAAAACTACAGAATACACATTCTTCTCAAGTGCACATTGGACATTCTCAAAGATAGACCACATGATAGGACACAAACTAAATCTCTACAAGTTCAAGAAGTTGAAATCAAATCAAGCATCTTCTCAGATCCCAATGGCATGAAACTAGAAATCAATTGCAAGAAGAACATGCAAAGACATTTCAACACATGGAGGCTAAATAGCATGTTATTAAACAATGAATGGGTCACCGAGGAGATCAAGGAAAAAATTAAAAACTTCCTGGAAACCAATGAAAATGAACACACAACACAAAATCTATGGGATGCAGCGAAAGCAGTTCTGAGAGGGAAGTTCATAGCACTGCAGGCCTACCTCAAGAAACAAGAAAAATTTCCAATTGACTGTCTAACCTCACAACTTAAAGAATTAGAAAGCAAACAAAAAGAAAACTCCAGAGCAAGTAGAAGGAAGGAAATAGTAAAGATCAGAGCAGAAATAAATGACATAGAGACCAAAAAAAAAAAAAAAAAAAAAAAAAAACAATTCAAAGGATCAATGAAACAAAGAGTTGGTTTTTCAAAAAGATAAACAAGATTGATAGACTCTTAGCTAGACTCACCAAGAAACAAAGAGAGAGAACCAAAATACACAAAATCAGAAATGAAAGAGGAGAAGTAACAACTGACACCACAGAAATACAAAAGATCGTTAACACCTACTATGAACAACTATATGGCAACAAATTCGACAATCTAAGCAAAATGGACAAATTTCTAGAAACACACAGTCTCCCAAAACTGGACCGGGAAGAGACCAATAACAACTAAGAAAATTGAAGAGGTAACCAAGACTCTCCCAGAAAACAAAAGCCCAGGCCCAGATGGCTTCACTGGGGAGTTTTACCGAACATTCAAAAAAGAACTAACACCCATTCTCCTCAAACTATTTCAAAAAGTTCAAGAAGAAGGAAGACTTCCAAACTCGTTCTATGAGGCCAGCATAATTCTAATTCCAAAACCAGAAAAAGACACTTCAAAGAAAGAAAACTACAGGCCAATATCCCTGATGAACATAGACACCAAAATCCTGAACAAAATACTAGCAAATTGGATCCAGCAGTACATCAAAAAAATTATTCACCATGACCAAGTGGGATTCATTCCAGGGATGCAAGGCTGGTACAATATTCACAAATCAATAAATGTGATACACCACATACACAAAATGAAGAATAAAAACCACATGATCATATCAATAGATGCTGAAAAACCATTCGACAAAATCCAGCATCCATTTCTGATAAAAATGCTCAGCAATGTGGGAATCGAGGGATCATATCTCAACATAATAAAGGCCATATATGAAAGACCTACAGCCAACATATTCAATGGGCAGAAACTAAAAATATTTCCATTAAAAACAGGAACAAGACAGGGATGTCCACATTTGCCACTCTTATTTAACATAGTACTGGAAGTCTTAGCCACAGCAATCAGACATGAGGAAAAAATAAAAGGGATCCAAATTGGAAAGGAGGAAGTGAAACTGTCATTATTTGCAGATGACATGATATTATACATAGAAAACCCTAAAGACTCCATCAAAAATCTACTAGACTTAATAAATGAATTTGGCAAAGTAGCAGGATACAAAATTAGCGTCAAGAAATCGACAACATCCTTGTACACCAATGATGAACTCACAGAAAGAGAAACTGAAAAAACAATCCCATTTACCATCGCGCCAAAAAAATTAAGGTACCTAGGAATAAACTTAACCAAAGAAGTAAAAGGCCTATTTGCAGAAAACTACAGGACATTGAAAAAAAAATAGAGGAAGATATAAAAAGTGGAAGCACATACCTTGTTCATGGATTGGAAGAATTAACATCATTAAAATGTCCATACTACCCAAAGCAATTTATAGATTCAATGCAATCCCCATCAAAATATCAACGACATATTTCACAGAACTAGAACAAATACTTCAAAAGTTCATATGGAACCAAAAAAGTCCCCGAATAGCCACAATTTTGAAAAAGAAGGACAAAGTAGGCGGGATCACAATACCAGATATCAGGTTATACTACAAAGCGACTGTAATCAAAACAGCCTGGTACTGGCACAAGAACAGGCATATAGACCAGTGGCACAGAACTGAAACCCAGAAATGGACGCAAGGCAATATGCTCAATTAATATTTGACAAAGGTGGCAAGAGCATACAGTGGAGTAAAGACAGCCTCTTTAATAAGTGGTGTTGGAAAAATTGGACAGCTACATGCAAAAATATGAAACTAGACCATCAACTTACACCATACACAAAAATAAACTCAAAATGGATAAAAGACTTAAATGTGACCCATGAATCCATAAAAATTCTAGAAGAAAATGTAGGCAACAAAATTTCGGACATCATACGGAGCAGAATTTTCAGTGATACATCACCTAAGGCAACAGAAACAAAGGAAAAAATGAACACATGGGACTACATCAAACTAAAAAGCTTCTGCACAGCAAAAGAAACAATCATCAAAATGAAAAGGCAATCCATTCTATGGGAGAACATCATTGCCAATGATGTATCAGATAAGGGGTTGATTTCCAATATATAGAGAGTGCTCATACAACTCAACAAAAGGAAGACAAAGAACCCAATTAAACAATGGGCAGAGGAGCTGAATAGACACCTCTGCAAACAGAACATGCAAATGGCCAAGAGACATATGAAGAAATGCTCAACATCACTAATCATCAGAGAGATGCAAATTAAAACAACAATGAGGTATCACTTCACACCTGTCAGAATGGCCGCCATCAACAAATCATCAAACAACAAGTGTTGGCGAGGGTGTGGAGAAAAGGGGACTCTAATACACTGCTGGTGGGAATACAGACTGGTGCAGCCACTGTGGAAAACAATATGGTGTTACCTCAAAAAATTAAAAATTGAACTTCCATTTGACCCAGTGATCCCACTTTAGGAATATACCCTAAGAAGCCTGAAACACTAATCAGGAACAATATATGTACCCCCATGTTCATAGCAGCACTATTTACAATAGCTAAGATCTGGAAACAGCCCAAGGGTCCATCAGTAGACGAATGGATAAAAAAGTCGTGGTACATATACACAATGGAGTACTATGCAGTGGTAAGAATGAAAGATCTCTTATCCTTTGAGATGACATGGAGGGACCTGGAAAGTATTATATAAGTGAAATAAGCCAAGCAGAAAAAGACAAATACCACATGATCTCACTTATATATGGAATATAATGAACATAACAGTCTGAGGAATACGGTAGACCCAGAAACATGGAAGTGGGGCACAGACTGACATCCCTCAGAAGAGGGGGTGGAGGGGTGGGAAGAGATAAACCACAGAACTTATATGCCTGTATGCATGACCAATGGACATGGACAACAAAGCCGGGGACGGGGCGGGGGTGGGGTGGGGAGGGGGGTGCCAATGGGGTAAAAAAGGAGAAACATCTGTAACAAAAAAATAAATTTAAAATAAAATAAAATAAAATGAGTTGGGAGTATTAGAGTGAAGCTTATGGAAGAGGGCAGGATGGAGAGGTAGAATGACATCAATTTGGTATTCTGTGGCATAGACATTAACAACTGAATCCAAGAGAAGGAGGGAGATTTCTAAAAAAGGGAATGTGAAGGTAAGAACAGAGGAATGTGAATTGGGAAACACCCACATTTAGGGCACAAGACAAGTAAGAGGAGCCAATGGGAGAGGGAACATGTGGCCTGTGATGTAAGTGAGACTCAGTGTTACCAGAGAATTAAAGGAGCAGAGGGGGTAAGAGAAGGATGTCATCACCAGTGACTGAAGAAGCTAAATGATTCAAGAAGATGAGGACCTTTGCCCAAGAGTTTCAGTTGTGATGTGGGACTGGAAACAAGATCACATAGATAAGGGAGTGAAGGAGCCATGAGGCGAAGGGGTAGGGGACACGAGCAGAATAATGAAGCAGCTAGGACAGGCTCTGATGGACCCTTTACCAGAATCCCGGCTCCACCCAGACTGGACAACTTAGCCTCTAAAAATTTGCCTAAGTCTCCATGCAATGGGTTGAATAATGCCCCCCTCCCATTCATATCCTTCCCAGAACCTCAGAATATGACCATTTTTAGAAATAAGGTCATTGCAAATGTAACTAGTAAAGATAAGGTTATAGTGCAGTAGGGTGCTCTTAAACCATTATGACTGATGTTCTTATAAGAAGAGGAAAAGACACAGAGAGAGACCCACATAGGGAAGATGACCATGTTAAGACAGAGGCAGAGACGAGTTATGCAGCTGTAAGCCAAGGAAAACCAAGTATTACTGGCAACACCAGAAGTTAAGAGAAAAGCACAAAACAGATTCTCCCTAGAACCTTGAGAGAATGACCCTTCTGACACGTTGATTTTGGGCTTCTAGCCTCCAGGACTGTGAGAAAATACGTTTCTGTTGTATGAAGCCACCCAGTTGGTGGTACTTCGTTACAGCAGCTCTAGCAAACTAATATACTTAGTTACCTCATCCTTGAAGTGAGGATAACAACCCTTTCCTCATAGGGAGGGTTAGCAATATGACATGAAAAATATCTAGCATAGTGTCTGTCCCATAGGAAAAACTGAGTTACATGTTGCTATTCTTTGAACAATTTGGAGTGGAAAGGCAAAAAAATTAATCCCAGATACACCATGCATATAATGAAGTAAATGTTGTTACTGTTTTTGTTTCTTTCTAAATAGGATTATGGGTGCATATTTAAATGCAAAAATAAATAGTCTCCAGGAAGAGGGAGAAACTAGATTATCCTTCAGGAAAGATACTCTGGAAGGTTAGATTCATATTCTAATGGCAATGCCATTACTTCAAAAACTGTTAAATGTTCTTCCAAGCCAGGTAGTCTCAAACTATGCAGAAAAAAGTTTCACCACCTATCACACACCAAAAGAAACTTTTTTTTTTATCCTCACCCGAGGACATTTTCCCATTTTTTTGTTCAGGTAGAGTGGGAGGGAGAGAGAGGAGCACAGAGAGAGAGAGAGAGAAACATCGATGTGAAAGGAACACATCGAGTGGCTGCCACCCACACGACCGACCAGGGCCGGGGACAAACTGCAACCGAGGCACGTGCCTTTAGCAGGAACCGAACCCGGGTCTCTCAGGACCGCAGGTCGACGCTCTAACCGCTGAGCCAAACCGGCCGGGGCCCAAAAGAAATTTTTTACCAAGAAAAAATATTTTCCCAGCCTAGTCACTGACATGACACCAAGAAAATTCTCTTTCCAAACACCAAATCCACCCTCAAATTATAAACATTAGTGCTATTGAGGGCATTTTTATTATTATTATTTTTTTTCTTTATTGATTTGAGAGAGAGAGAAAGGGAGAGGGAAGGAGAGATAGAAATATCAATGAGAGAGAACATCGATTGGCTGCCTCCTGGGGATTGGGCCCACAACATGGGCATGTGCCCTGACTGGGAGTCGAACCAGCAACCTCATGGTGCATGGGTCAATGCTCAACCAGTGAGCCACACTGGCCGGGCTTGAGGGCATTTTTAAAGTGTACCAAATAGTTATCAAAGTTAGTCTTAAATAACAAAGTGTGAAAGAAAAAATTTGCAATGCATCAATCTTTTTGGCATAAATGAGTGATGACTTCAAACCAGGCAAGCTTTTTTACATAACTTTATTTTTTTTATCCTCACCCAAGGACATTTTTTCCATTTTTTGTTCAGGTAGAGTGGGAGGGAGAGAGAGGAACAGAGAGAGAGAGAGAAACATCGACCTGAAAGGAACACATCAAGTGGCTGCCACCCACACAACCGACCAGGGCCGGGGACAAACTGCAACCAAGGTACGCGCCCTTAGCGGGAACCGAACCCGGGTCTCTCAGGACCGCAGGCCGACGCTCTAACCGCTTAGCCAAACCGGCCAGGGCTACATAACTTTTTAAAAGTATGTATTATATATCAGTCTTTTCTCAGATACCTAAATGGTTAATCCTAACTGGCTACCCACTGATGTAATGATAATATTTTCAGTGGTATATTTCCAATTGCCATCCACTCAGCAGTTTCAAAGTAAGTAAACTTAAATATATAGATTTATATTTTTCTTCTCATATATTAGACCTTAGTATGTATGGGGAGGAAATAACTTTATTTTTCCGTGGCTCATAAGGAATAGAAAGGAATAAACAATTATCTAAAAAGGTTTAACTTATAGCATGTTCAGAATTTCAGAAAGAAAGGAGGACAAGTAAAAGGCAAAAGGATCTTTTAATTTGTCCCTACTTTAAGTAACTTTCTCAGAGATTCCAGAGAGATAAAAAGGGATTATTAACAAAAAGTCACTTTGTTTAAAATGAGATTTTTTATATGGGCCTCTTAGCACACATGGACCAAGACTTTTTCACTGACTAATCTTTACCCTGGAGTAAATGAAATTCTTTATTCATTTTTCTACTGTACTTTGTGTATCATATTTCACAGTAGAATATTAAACTGTACTTTATTTCAGCTTGGACATTCAGGACAAACATAAGGAGGTTGAAATAAAAGAGGAGCCTCCCTTGGAAGCCAAACTTTGAGAAGCAGAGAGGAAGCTGCATTGTGTTGTGCAACTTGCTGGTCACACAGAACCCTTGGCCTAATTCTGAGACGACACCAGTTTACCCATTGCCCAACGTGATGCCTTACTCAATATGTGTTGACTTGATTGTAAAACACTGTCTTCCATTCCTTTGCTCATCAGGAAAGATGAAGAAACTAGGAGAGGGAGTTGAGTGCCCTAGTTGATACAATTATTTCTTCAGCTTGGAAATGGGTCACATGACCTTGGCTACAAGGAAGGCTCTGATTCATCCTACCCTATTCTTACCATTCTCTCAGCATCAATGGGATACACACACACACACACACACACACCTGTTACTGAGAACACACATATTATATGTATGTAATATATTTACTGAGCATACAAATATATTATGTCATATACATAAAATATATAGCATCTTATTTTACCTATTACAGTATAATACATACTATAATAATATTTATATATTGCATATACATCTATAATAATACATAAATTATACATATATAATATATGTACATATAATATATATAACGTTAGTATGTACTCAGTCACAGGTTTTTTGTTATCTGTTTCCTTATTGTTTCTAATGTATGTTTTGTTCTTCTTAAACTCATGTTAAGGTTGGTCTTTCATTTCTTAATAAATATAATTAGTATAAAGAAAGAAATATAATAAAAATTGTAAACTTGGCTTCAATTTCATACTTTTACAATGGGCCAGATGTTCTCATTATATTTGCAGTTACCCCAGATATGTACTCTGTGAACGTAAAATAGTTATATTATCTATGATGGCATAAAAAATAGCCATTGGAAAACTTATTTTCAGAATTTTTTTAATTGATTTTTTAGAGAGAAAAATCATCAATTTGTTGTCCACTTATTTATGCATTCATTGACTGATTCTTGTATATGCCCTGACTGAGGGTCAAACCCACAACCTTGGCATATTGAGACAATGCTCTAATGAACTGAACTACTCAGCCAGGGCACAGAAATTTTTTTTTAATGCAACAATATATTTCCAGTTGAATTCAATCTTTAATAGATTGGCTATTTAACTTTATTGAACAGAACTTGAAGATGGAGTAGAGTTGTGGAGTAACACTTATTCTGTATGTGACATAAAAAGTTAGCCCTGGCCAGTTTGCTCAGTGGTTAGAGCGTCAGCCTGCGGTCCAGAGGGACCCGGGTTTGGTCACGCTAAGGGCACGAACCTTGGTTGCAGTTTGTCCCCGGCCCTGGTTGGGTCCTGTGGGTGACAACCACTCGATGTGTCCCTTTCACGTCGATGTTTCTCTCTCTCTCCCTCCCACTCTATCTGAACAAAATATCAAAAAATGGCCCTGGCCGGTTTAGCTCAGGGTTTAGAGCGTCGGTCTGCGGTAGAGAGAGACCCGGGTTCAGTTCCCGCTAAGGGCATGTACCTCGGTTGCAGTTTGTCCCTGGCCCTGGTTGGTCGTGCGGGTGGCAGCCACTCGATGTGTCCCTTCACGTCGATGTTTTTCTCTCTCTCTCCCTTCCTCTCTCTCCCTCCCACTCTATCTGTACAAAAAATGGAAAAATATCCTCTGGTGAGGATAAAAAAAAAAAAAATCAAAAAATGTCCTCAGGTGAGGATTAAAAAATAAAAGTTAGACACTCAGAAGAAAGGTGGTCTGGATGAGTTCTTCAGAAAATAGTCTTTTCTAGCTGCAAGATTTTTGCCTGAGTAGCAGGATTTCGTGGTGAAACAAGATCTCCAATTGTTTGTGTCTGATAGAACTTTTGAATCACCTAGATTTGATTACTAAATTGAATTCACCAATAGACTTCCAGGAAATAGGATCACTAGAAACATCAAATACAAAATAATGTATTCCTATAGAGCAGTATTAAAATATTTACTGGCTAGCTATACTGCTGAAACCAACGTTTCAAAATACAATAGCTCAACACTGAGAAAGTTCAAAGTGGGTTCCAGATCAGCAGGGTGCTCTGTGCTAGGTCCCATGCCCCTTTTCAAGAACTTGGGTTAGTGGCAGCGTCGCTATCTTCAACATGTGGCTTTCAAGGATACTTGGGTATCACCATCACACTTTTTATCAGTAAAGTGAAAGAGGATGAAGAAACAGTTGTGGGAGGTTTTAATACATCAGATTTGGAAGTGGCACACATCACATCTGGGCACAGTTCATGTCCATACCTAACTACAGAGGAGGCTGGGAAACCTCTTCTGGTTGGATGCCCAGGAGGAAGGGAAGAAGGGATTTTGGCAAACAGCGCAAGTCTCTGTCACAAAAGTCGTTCAACAAGCAGATCTGCTTCTGTAGCCTTTATACATTTTGAGAAGTTTTACAAAAACAGGAGGACAGTTTGGAGGAGTAGCAGTTAAATTTGGGGAACCAGGAGTCAGATGGCATTAGGCTAGGTGACCTTGGCAGGGTTTGTCCCATCCTTTTGAGACCACAGCTCTTTCAATCAGAGAAGACATTCTTTGGGAGTTTCAGCCTCCTGCGGTTCCCTATGGACTGTCATTGCATTTGCCTCAGCTATAGCACATTAGGGGCTGGGACTGAGCACGGAGAAAATGAAAATAGTGATTTCTCCCCGTTCTCTCTGGGTGTTGGGAGACCTTTTTCCTTCTCTTCAAGCCCAAACAAGAGGATTTCTTCTGGAGCTCTCTCTATTGGCACCTATGTCCATAGTCTAAGCTGTCCAGAGCCTAGCCCAGGGCACACAGAAGAAATGACATGGGAAACTAATGGCCTGTTTGATGGCACTTCAAATCCTCCTTCTCTTCCCCAATCCACCGGCTCCTCTTTACTTTCCAAATTCCTCCCTGCACGTTAAGTTCAGTAGCTACATTTCATAGAGACACTGAATGAAGAATGTTTACTCTGTCTTACCCTGAATTGGACTCTGACTTATTAATTTTATACTTGCTTAAATTTTCATTCAAGTATAAAACAAAAGCAACAACAAAAGACTTCAAGGACTATACTGTAGTTTTCTTAAGTATTCTTAATGTCAAGATGAAATAATGTTGTGTAACTGACTGCAGTTAGGAAGGAAAAGGGAAAGGAAGTTTAAATATACTGATTTCTTCATTTTTCATAGCTTGGGCTAAAGAGATATTTCAAGTGGCCAAAACTCAGGAAGAATCCATAGAAAAGCTAATAATGATGGTTGCCTGAAAAACACCAAATGGCTGGGGTACAGGGGTGAAGGGTGACTTTTTACTGAACACACTTCAGCCACATGAATATATTACGTTAAAAGCAAATCAGGGGGAAAACAGAGGCAGATGTTTGTTCATCAGAAGAATTCTTCGCAAACCCTTTTTTCTTGTTCTTTAGGAGAAATAGTCTTTAGAAGTTGGCATTCCCATATAGTTTTAAAAATCTATTAATATTTACATGAAACAATAATAAAAGCTAGCATTATAGCTCCAGACTTCACTCTAAATATATAATGTATAAATAAATAATATATATGAAATATGTATTTTTTTCCATTTTACAGGTGAGGAAACTTAAGATAAGCGAGGTTAAATAATATACCGAATGTTCATATCTGGTAAAGCAGCCAGACTAGGAATAGACCAGGTAGTAGAGCAGTAGGCATAAAGGGTAGAAAATATACAAGCTACTATAATTTGATTGGGAGGGTTAGGATTAACAGAGAGGTATATACTTTTGAATTGCTTAGAGTGAGTCTACACTCTGTTTGGAGGAGATTGGGGTAACAGAGGTTGCCATAAAAAATAAAAGAGAACCAACCCTTTCAAATGATAATGGACACACAAAGAAAAAGCAACACAAACCATACCAACTAGGTACTATTTTAAAAGAAGCAGCAAAAATAAAAAGAATAATATAGCTAATACTACATGCATATTATATCAATAAATAGAAAGATGGAGCTAGAGGCACTGGTAGAGATCTGCCTGTCCTTCCTTCTCAAACATGCCTCTGGTAGAAATCTGCCTTCTCAAACATGCCACTGGTAGAGATCTGCCTGTCCTTCCTTCTCAAACATGCCTCTGGCTCCTAGTGACTGCGGGTGAAGGTTGTATCCCACTGCATTACAAAGCAGCTCGCCTTCCTCTTCTGGGCAGGGCTGGATCCCTCCGCAGCCCCATAATGGTAGCTGGTAGCCTAGGTGCACCGTATGTTACTGGGGAGACAAAACAGGACATCTCTTTATATTTCCTAGTCACAGAAATTCCAGCTTTTTAAATTGTCTAGGTGGGCAATATTGGGATGCTTCTAATTTTGGTAGGTAGACTAATTACATTTAGAACGTGGCTTTCCAATGTCATTTTGCAACATCGTTTTTAGAGTTAGAGCTTTTACAAGCGGCAAATCCTCTACCTCGTTTCTCTGATTCATTGTGATGGAAATGTCTCATGACACTAATAGGTGTTCTGAGAAACATTTCAACATGGAAATTTCAGCGAAGTACATATTTCGGAATGATATGCATGGCTCTTTCTTCCTCTTACTTCTGTCATTTCTCCCAACTAAATTTTATTTTCTTCTTCAAAAAACAACCAACAATGCTCTCGTTTCTCCCTCCCCTCCCCTCCCCTTTCTCTCTCTCTCCTCTTTCTCTCTCCCTCTCCCCTAGCAAGTCAGGTAGAAGTGTGGTTGCATGTATGACATTTGAAAAAAATTAGTTGAAAAATGTTGCAAAATTTCGACCTAACCTTGTGAAAATTAAATGAACGAATATATAGTAATTGGCACAAAGCCTGGTGTGAGGAAGATGCTCTGTGTTGATTATTACTACTCGGAGAGATACTATTATTTCTCCCAGTTTAGAGCTAGTAAGTGTTGGAGTCAGTGTTTAAACCATGTAATGAATTATTGAACCTACTCCACCATCCAGGGTTTAGAGTTGTTAAAATGTGTAACAAGATGAAGTTAGGTTGTCTATACCACGAGATTCTACTATATTGTACCATACAGCAAGAAAGAAAGATAATAAAGTGGAGAAAAATGTCTTTGATAATGTTTTTCTCAAAGGATCAATATCATTGTATATATAATCTGATTTTAAAAGCTTTACTCTGGGCCCTATCTGGACATTTAATAGGATGACTAAGACTTACGAGTATTCCCTCACTTATGTCTAAGAAATATACCAGGAACCATTCATAAATTGTTTATTTCTTCTTATTTTTTTTTTAAATCCTCACCTGAGGATATTTTTCCATTTATCTTAAGATAGAGTGGGAGGGAGAGAGAGATATGAACATCATTGGTTGCCTCCCGCACGACCCCGACTAGGGCCAGGGACTAAACCAAAACCAAGGTACATGCCCTTGACCGGAATCGAACTCGCTACTCTTTGGTCCCTGGGCCAACACTCTAACTGCTGAGCCAAACCAGCCAGGGCTGTTTATTTATTCTTAAGGGCATAGGGTTGAAAGACACCTCTAAGATTCATTTCGGGTGTTCTCTGATTTCTGGCAGGACTGTGACTAAACCATTCCTTGATCGATGTATTAACTCAATATCTAAAATATGCAAAAAAAGAAATTACACAACTTTTATTTGCATTAACTCTTTTTTGTGTTTTATAACTCTGTTGGAAAACGTTCAATTTCCTTAAGAGTATAGGCTTCTAACACAGTGGTATCATTAGCCTCATCAAGGCAATTGCAAGTTAAATGCAATGAATTAGCCTAAAGAATAGAGAATTTATTAATCTTCAAATCTTATAGATAATGCTTGGAATATAACATTACAAATTTATTGATGCCAAATAAATACTTATTAAATTGAATTAAACTGAAAAGCAGAGGGAAGGTTGTTGGAATATCGGAGTGCATTATGGACGAGAGCAGTGATTTTTAGCCATGGTAGGCACACTGGTGTGCTGCAGGAATTTAAAAAAACATGCAATACCTGACTATTTAGTCAGGGCCACTGACCTCTTTTTCCTCAGACTCTCAAATTAAGAAATGACAACAGCCAACACAAGAATAGCCATCTGGTGTGAATGAATCAAAATTTTATCTATTTTTTTGTGTGCCACAAGATGAAGACAGTTGAAAGTTATTGGACTAGAGGTTTCATTGCTGTGTCTTTCTCATTTTCTGAAACCAACACTTAAATTACATTTTTTAAAAATGATGTGAAACAAGAAAAATGCTGACTTTTTATGAAGTTCTTTCAAGTATTCATTCAGCAAATATTTATTGAACACCATGTGCTAGGCACTGTCCCAGGTTCTGAATATTTTATTTTAATTAATTAATTAATTTTTGTAGTTACAGATGTCCTTCCTTTTTTCCCCATTGACAATCCTCCTCCCTGCTCCCGTTCCTCCCCCAACCTCACCTTATTTGTTGTCTGTGTCCTTTGGTTATGCATACATGCATATACGTTCTTTGGCTTATCTCTTCCCACCCTCCCTCTGAGGTTTGTCAGTCTGTTTCCTACTTCTATGTCTCTGGGTCTGTTTTGCTCATCAGCTTATTTTCTTCATCATATTCCACAAATTGAACGTATTGGGATGACATTGGTTCACAAAACCATACTGGTTTCAGGTGTACAACTCAATAAAGCATCATCTGCACATGGCATCATGCACCCATTAGCCCAACCAAAGACTCTTTCCATCCTCATTTTCTTCCCCTTTGCCCAACTCCACCTATCCCCCAACTCTCCTTTCCCTCTGGCTATCACACTGTTTTCTGTGTCTGCATATTGGGTATATATGTTTTTTGGCTGATCCCTTCACCTTCTTTCATCTGGTTCCCCCACCACATCCTCCTGACATCTGTCCATCAGTTCCATGTATCCATGCCTCTGTTTCTATTTTGTGTGTCAGTTTATTTTGGTCATTAGATCTCACCATAAGTGAGATCATATGGTATTTGTCTTTCTTTGACTGGCTTGTTTCACTTAGTATAGTAATCTCCAGGTCAATCCATGCTGTCTTTTATCCAAGATAAGATTTCCTTCTTTTTTTATGGCTGCTTAGTATTCCGTTGTGTAAATGCACCATAGCTTTTTTATCCACTCATCTACTGATGGATACTTGGGCTGTTTCCAGATCTTGGCAATTGTAAATAACACTGCTATGAACATGAATACTATGTTTTAAACAACAGCACGTAATAGTGAGAACCTCAGTTGATTCCAAACCAACTAAAAGTTCTTAATGTGAGAGTTTAATGAGTTGTTGCTCAGTTTGCTATGAACACTTCACTGAATGTGGTTACTTTTTTTTTTTTTTAATACCACTAATTGTATAATGTCAACTCTCTTAACACCACCATTAAATAACCTGCACCTTCCCTCACAGAACCTTAAAGTTATGGAGTAATAGTGAATGAAGAAACACAGTGTGGCTGCTAGAAAGAATTAATAGACTAGTAATTCAGAAACTAGGCTATGAAGTGATGTTACTTCTGTCAAGTCACTAAATTCTGCAGAATCAGTTTCCTTATATATAAAATAAAATGGTTTAGAAAAATGCTAAAGCAAAGCTCCTTTTAAGTCTGATATTCTATAATTTTAATTAATTAAGATCTAATTAGTTCTAAATTCTAGAAGGAAGATAAACTCTATATTATTAGTTTGGGCTCAATTCTCATTAGTGATGCAAAAATTTCCCTTGTTGTGACACCAATACATGGATTATATACATATACATAAATATGTATGTATAATAATTATTTTTAAAGCAGTCACCAAAAATACCATCTTACAGGTTTTGCCATGTATACTTGATTTAGCTACAGTGTGAATTTCACCTCCCTTTGCACGCTTTCTTTACAGATGGCAGAGCTGTTGAAAAAGGATGGAGTTGGGGGTGGTGGCCGCTAGTGCATATTTATGTTATGGCCAAACTTAATTTTTATTTTTCAAGTTTTAACTTTTAAGGTTTCAAACTTCAAGGAGTTGTTTAGTTTGTTATAGTTGGATTTTATGTAGCTCCTCTGGACATAAAGAAAGGCACTAAACAATGGGAAGAAAATTTAGGTCCTAGGGGAGAACAGCAACAAAAACTTTTTTTTTTTGCAATCTAGATTAAAAAAAAAAAAAATACTGCAGTTAGATCAGGGAATGGCAATGAATAGGACACCAGTGAGCCCTATGTCAATAAGTATTTGGGAACCTGGAACCACAGAAGGCCCAAGTTCTTGTTGTGGGAAGGACTGGATGAATGAGAAAGGGGTCTGTTTTATTAGCTTTAAAATATATTTTGCAGGTAGTGACCTAGCTAAGTCACCTGACTCAAAAAAAAACAACAAAAAAACCCTCAATTAATAAATCTAAAATGTTTAGATTATTTACATCTTTCAAAAAAAGATGCAAGCATCTGTATCAAAAGTATTTTATTCGAAACCAAAGATCTGAACTACCATCGCACAAAGTTTAGTACCCCTTGTTCCACCCATGATAGGTTAGGGTTGCCCTTCAGGCTTGGGCTTCAGCACCACTGGGCACCCAACGCTCACAGAGCGCCTCGGTCACAGGCTCCCGCCCTCCCAGGGCGCGCGCTCGGGATCTGGGGGCGGAGAGGCTGTGGAGGTGGCTCCCTTGGAGCATCCAATCAGCAGCGAAGCCCGGCGGTGGCGCTAGTGACGTAGGCTGCGCTTCCCTCCGCCCCACTGCGGCCGACTCTCGGCGCTGTCAGCCTCGCGATCTCCGCGCGCGGGGACGGGGAGAAGGAGGACTTTGAGGCCGGCTGGGTGTCGGAGGGCGGCGGGTCGCGGGAAGGGGGAGAGTGAGCATGCGCAGCGGCTCCGGTAAAGGCAGGGAGGAGGGGACCCGTGCGCGCGCGCACGAGCGGCCCGCGGGCAGCCGCGGGTGGAGGGGGCGGTTCCTCGAGTGTCGGCGGCCGGAGGGTGGGCAGGCTGGTGGCAGGTGCCACCGAGGGCACCGCCGCAGCCTCCTCCGGGTCCCGGGTCTTCTAGTCCTCCGGCGGTGATGAGCTGGTCTCCGTCGGGGGCTGCACCTGCCGGCTGCCCATCACTCCGAGCCTCCCGGCGTGACCTCGGCCTCCTAGCGTGCCCGATCCCCGCGGCGCGGTGCTGCCCCTGAGGGGGAGCGGCAGCGGCCTCCTCCGCACCGCGTCCTCGCTTGGGGGCCGCGCGGGAAGAGCGCCCGGCCCCCTCCCCTCCCCCGTCCGCTGTCCTCAATGTCTCCCCGGCGGGGAGGGGGCTGCCTGGGAGACGCGCTGAGCGGCACCCCCCGGAGGCCCGTCGGCCGCAGCAGCAGCGCCCAGCCCGGCGCCCCGCAGCCTTGCCCGGCGGCGGCGGCGGCCTGGAGGAGCCGCGCACCCGCCGCCGCCCCCGGAGCCTCGCAGCCGCCGCCGCCACCCGGCACCCGAGAAGAGGGCGGCGGGCGCCCCCCGGGGAAGATGAAGGCGGAGGGGGGTGACCACTCCATGATCAACCTGTCGGTGCAGCAGGTCCTGAGTCTCTGGGCCCACGGGACGGTGCTGAGGAACCTCACGGGTAATTGATGCGCCCGGGGTGGGGATGGGGGATGCGGTGCCACCCCTTGCCTCCATCCTCCCTCCAGAGCAGGGGAAGTGCTCCTGGCGGCCCCATCCCTGTGTGCGCCCGCTTGGGAGTTCGCGGTCCCAGATCCTGGCGAGGAAGGTGTTAATTGGATCCACTCCGCGCGGGTTCCAGGGGCGCTGACGCCCCCTCCCCTTTCACCCGGCACTCAAAGGCTTCTGAATTGTGGGGTGAGGGTGGGGGTGGAGGTGAGAATCCACGACCCTCACCACCTGCCTGGCAGGGGGAGGGCCCCACGGCCCTGCCTTCTGTAGTACGCGCGGAATAGCCTGGGTGCTGAGACTTGAGCACAGTTAGCTTTTATTTATCCCCCGCTTCCCCCACGCGCGCACACACTCATACACACACACAGCTCGCTTTTTACTGTTTAGATCTTTTTCTGTTTAGCTCTTTTTCTTTCTGGAAAATCTCAAGCTAAATGCACGACTTAAATTTCCTGCTCACCATCAATTTGCTTCAATTGTTAATTTTTGTTTTTTGGAAATAGGGATGACAGGTAGATTATAGTGGGTCAGCGGCTGGGCCAAGGTCTAGTGCATTCTAAGCATTTTAGTTTTAATCGTGCATCTCCTCCCTCTCCTATTTCCTTTTGTCTGTCTCTCCCTCTGACTTAAAGCTGCTGCTTCTGTGACATTTGATAATTTTGTGTATTTCCTTTCATTTGCAAGGCTATCAGGAGAGAATTGGACTTAACTACATTATAATAATTAACATCAATTTATAGTTGTAAAAATGAGCAATAGTGCTCATATTTTTATCGAATGTTTTAGGTTTGCTTTGTGAAGAAACTTATGCTTTTGTTATTGTGGAAATGCTTATATTACCATACTCTGAGTCGGATTAGTGTTTACAAGAAAAAGATTATTTTGCAATTTGATGACTCCTTAGTGCCTGATCCTCTGAGAAAAAACTTAAAAACATACTCAGGATTTGATTCTTGAAAATGTATAAGGCAGCTAATTTTGATAGAACATTAGTATTTCAAAATGTATTATGGCAAACTATATACTACAAATATAACCTGTCTTGACAGGATACATACATGTATGTGTGTATGTATATACATATATGTGTGTGTGTGT
The DNA here is from genome assembly GCF_014108415.1 of Molossus molossus. Taxonomy (NCBI): domain Eukaryota; kingdom Metazoa; phylum Chordata; class Mammalia; order Chiroptera; family Molossidae; genus Molossus; species Molossus molossus. The sequence continues at coordinate 29,171,052 of NW_023425347.1, read as the reverse complement.
GTGTGTATAGTATTTCAAAACCTGGTATGATATGGAATTCAGATATTCATAGAGACTATTAAAAAAACTATATACCACTGTCTGGTACACTGGTTTCCTCCTTGTATGTGGAAACTATATGGAAATATGTTTTCATTTTTATTTTTTAGAGAGAGAGGAAGGGAGAGAGAGAGAGAGAAATATCTGTGTGAGAACCATGGTTTGGCTGTTTTCTGTATGCCCCCTATTGGGGATCCAGCCGGCAACCTGGGCATGAGCCCTGACTAGCAATGGAACTGGGACCTCTCAGTCCATGGGACAACACTCAATCCACTGAGCCACACTGGCTGGGCAAATGTGGAAACTATAAAATTAACGTAGATTCTGGATTGATTCATGATGTCCTCACTTTTAATAAGTGGTTATTTAACTTGGAGCCAACTGACCTTACATGATGGTTTACAGATAGGAACATGTTCTTAGTTCTGAAAAACTACATTGACATAAAGACCATTTTATGATTCAGTTGAATTTAGGGATAGACTGCTTTATCTTACTATAGCTTTGCCTCATTGCTAATATTTGTTCACTGCTAATATTCAAATGTTTGTATCAGAGTATTTAGAAAATTTTAACTTTGGGAGACAGAAAAAAATGTACATTTTTGGCTAGATTTTACAATATTTTAAAATATTTACTTTAAGATTGTAATAATTACTTAGTGGTTTTCAGTTCCACAAGTCAACCATTAGGTTAGTAATAATAGTTTCATCCCGGGGCTAGCTCTAATTATCTCCTAATGCAATCTTAATAATCATCAGTTGCTCATAGGACTTTGCCATTTCATAGAGGATATATAGAACATTGCTAACGAGGACTGAGGTGGGACTGGGAAATAAATTGAACTTCATCTAGGAAATAACTAGAGTGTGAGTATGCAAAATTCTGTTTGTCAGGGTGAAAATGGAGATGAAAGTAAATTAGAAATATGTTTCCCCAGCAGGTGAGTGTACCACTTGTTAGGAACCACCTCACTTCCAAAGTCCATGAAAAATGTAGAAAAATGGACTTTGGAAATGGTTACATGCTGGTGGTTCTTAACGGCCTTCTCCATATTGGTGACATACGTAGCTTAATCATTAGTCAAGATATATACCTACCATGCCATTTAGAACAACTCCTAAAATAACTAATTCCTGCTCTGTATCAGCTACTTTACATATATTGTTTTTAATCTTCAGACTAACTCTCCAAAGTAGATTTACAAAGAAACTCAGGGAGGTAAATTCAGTTGCCCCAAATCACATAGCTAGTAAATGGCTGAGCTAGGCTTTAAAAACAGTCTCTGCCTGAAGAACTACTCTTCCCCCATTTGCAGGATGCTTTAGTTACTTCCTCTTTACCCTCTTCAGGCAATGAAATGCTTGCTTCATCGTGCTACTTCTGCTCCTTGTATATGCTTTTTAATTATATTTTTCAGTTGCACTATAGTTTTTATTTGTCTCTTCTAGACTGTGACCTTTTTCGATGTGGAGTCAGTGTCTTACTCACTGAATTCTGGAATCCTGGCATTATAGTATCTGGCACATAGTAAATGTTCAATACATATTTATGGAATTTTAGAAAACAGTCTTGAATATGTATTACTTTGATAGAAATAAGTGTTTAAAAAGTGATCATAACCCTGGCCAGTTTGACTCATTTGTTAGAGCATCAGCCCTCAGACCAATGAGTCTTGGGTTTGATTCCTGTCAAGGGCACGTACCTCCATTGCAGTTCATCCCCCACCCGCGGTCATCGGGGAGGCAACCAGTCGATGTGTCTCTCTCTCATGGATGTTTCCCTCTTTCCCTCTGCCTCTCTCCCTCTACTCTATCTGAAGATTTGTAGAAAAATATCCTCGGTTAAGGATTTTTTAAAAAGTGATAAAAACTAGCTTAACATATTAAAGCCAAAAGTTATGTTGTTCAGCTACTTCATTTTGGAAATATGGAATGTCACATTATTAAAGTGGAGTCACATGGCAGTGATCAGTTACTTGATGATGGAAGTAGGACTGGAACTAATCTTCTTTGACCCTTAGTTCTGTGCCTTTTCCTTTTATTCCACATGGCTTTTTTTTAGGCAGGTCTGTTGGATGATTAATCTTAATCTGTTTAAGACTAGCCTTGTATTTGTCCCAATGAGCCCAAGAATGTGTGATTGGAATTGATTTCTGTCCATCTAATAGAAGTTATTAAAAAATACAAGAATTATTGAATAATAGTGCTTTATAAAATTTTAAGTTGCTTTGCCTATGTCAACATTAGTGATCTATATTTACTATATATTCAGTTTTAGAAATCCTTCGAAGTTTGGGCTGCTGTTTATTTTTTTCTCCCTCATGGAAGACACTAGGATGGGGACTCCATGTAGAGAAGATTAATACCCGGAGACACCCCCCCCTCCCCGTGTCACTTACTAACCATTGCCAAAGTTCTCTTCTGCATCCATCACTTCCCAAAGTGTGCGAATCATAAGATTCCTAAGTTGTTCACTGTGTATAGGTTAGATGCGTCTTTAGCTTACTAAAGCAGAGAAATAAATGGCTTTCTTTCTGAAATAGTTTTTCTTCTTAATTGTTCTAATTACCCTGCCCCCCATCTAAAATGAGGGTCAGTATGTCTCAACTCTTTCAGTTTTATGGATTAAACTTTTTTTTTTTTTAAAGATCTACAGTAAAATGTATTCTTTTGCTTTACCTTTATTTTTCCCAACTTTGTGTTCTGACCTAAATTTGGTTTAGAGAATAATTTTTTACTTAGAAATAGGCAGGATGCCTAAACCCCTGGATAAACACAGATCCAGGCTGGTGTTGAGAAAGGGATAATTGGTCCCTAGGAAAAAAGGCAAAGGCTGGCATTAGGCTTGTCTCCTCTCCTAGTGACAGCACAAATGTGGGAGCAGGTGCTCCCCTCTTTCTATTGGTAATAAGAATTGGGGGGCTGGGAATTCAGACTGGAAGGAAGGTCAACCGTCTCTGTGTGCATCTTTGTATTAAATTTACATGTGCTTATTAAATTTTACTGCATGCATACACACACTATTATAGTTCTCTTTTAAACTTTACAATTACTAAGTCACTTTAGTGTTAATATTGTCAGCAAAAGAGAGAAAGGGGAAAAGCAGCTGGTATCTACTACATGTGTTTGGGAGTGGTCACACCTCATGCTAGTAAAGCCGGCACCTTCCCTCAGCAGCGCTCCCAAGCCAGTTTGCTTCTCTCCCTGTTGCTTTGTGTCCCAGTTTATGGTCAAGTTAGATTCCTCTTCCTAAATGCTCTGTCATTGGAGGTTAATTTATGTAAAGTTATTTCACATGTCCACTTACAGGTATTTAGGTTTTGTAAATAAAACTTTAAAGGCAAGCACTATTTTTCATACTGTGCTGGACTTCAACATTTACTGTTTCTGAAATATGTGCGAAAAAAATCCTGTATTCTTTTGTGGTGCAGAACCAATTAATAAGTGCTGGTATGGTTTGTACTTTATAGGGGTTTGTTTTTTGGAAAGCTGTGTATCTTATTGAGAATGAAGCTACTGTAATTGGAATTTTTATCTTCAAGTTTTTAAAATTTCCATTTCATTATTTTTGAATTATACATCCATATCCTCTGACAATACCAAGCCTAAGGTCCAGATGACATGTTTTAAATATAGAGCAATTTCTGGATAAGTATTGGGACTGTGTAAGCCATGATTTTGACATTTTTTTTTATCCTCATCTGAGGAAATTTTTTCATTTTTTGTTCAGATAGAGTGGGAGGGAGGAGAGAGACAGAGAGAGAGAGAGACAGAGAGAGAGAGAGAGGGAGAGAAACATTGACGTGAAAGGTACACATTGAGTGGCTGCCACCCTCACGACCTAACCAGAGCTGGGGACAAACTGCAACCGAGATACATGCCCTTAGTGGGAACCGAACCCGGGTCTCTCTGGACCGCAGGCCAATGCTCTAACCACTGAGCCAAACTGGCCAGGGCATGATTTTGACATTTTAATAGTTAACTAATAGTTAACTATCAGATATAAATTTATCTTTGCTTTGTTCAGGTGTGATAAGCTAATTATGTATTATTAATGACTAAATATTTTAACAGTAAAAATTAATCATAGAGTGAATAGTGGCAGTAGCAACACATTTGAGAGTGTTCTCACTAGACCATCAAATTCCATTGACCTTAGATAAGTAGATGAAACTTTGAAATAGAGTTTTTTCACCAAACTTCATGCAAATAGGAAGAACCAAACTTTTACCGGGATCCAGTTGCTTATGTTCTTATAATATAATCTTGGAATATAATCTAGGAGCATGTTATGTGCTTATTATAGTAAGACTGGGAAAATGAAAATAGTTTTGAGGGATATAGATTGCTAGATCAATTGACATTACCTGTTAGCATATCCAGTATCTTCTTTTATTTGATATGCCATCTCAATATTTGAAGGTAAATCAGTTTTCTAAGTTTATTTATAATCCTGACATGGCTTGTAAATAATTCTTATATTTAAAAAATTTATTTTTAGGATTTTAATACCAAGGAAAGAGAGTGATACATTTCCCTTTTTTTTAGAAATTTTCCTTTTAGTTGTTGACAGCATTTAATACTTTTTAGTGTGGTGGGCATTGTTCTGAGACTGTTATATGTATTATTTTATTTGATCCTCATAATAATCTTGTGACCCCACTTTTTATTTATTTATTTATTTTTTATTGATTTTAGAGATAAAGGAAGGGAGAAGGAGAGATAGATAGAAACATCGCTGCCTCCTGCATGCCCCCCACTGGGGATTTGGCCCATATCCTGGGCATGTGCCATGACTGGGAATTGAACCTGTGACCTCTTGGTACATGGGTCAACACTCAACCACTGAGCCACACCAGCTGGGTGACCCCACTTTTTAAAAGTAAAGAAATTCATAGACAGTATCTTGCCCCTGCTTACAGAATGTGTAATCCAGTACTTGAAAAATTATCAGTCAATCCAATTCAGCAAACATTTGAGTGACTACAGTGGATATGGTGCTTGTCAGAGATACAATAAATAACACATCATGACTGTTTTCAAGAAGCTTATCTTCTAGTGAGTATGAATTTATAACTCTTTGCATTAGGTATTTTTTGCTGAGTAACAAATTACCCCAGAATTTAGCAGCTTAAAACAAGACACGTTCATTTTCTCACACAGTTTTTGATGCTCAGGCATCTGGGAACGGTGTTGCTGGTCCCGCTCAGTGTCTTACAGTGGTAACAGCCGAGCTGTCACCCTGACTGCAGTGTCTGCAGACTTGATAGTGCTGCAGGGTGGGCTGGCTTCTGGCACTTCATGTAACTGCTGGTAGGAGGCGTGAGTCCTCTCCAAGGGCTGCTCATAACATGACTTTTGCCATTATGAGTGTTCAGAGAGAGAAACCAAAACAGAAGTCACAGGGTCTCCCATATCTAATCTTAGAAGTGATAGATCATCTCTTCTGCTGTACTCTATTGGTCCCACAAACCAACTCTGGTATGTTGTCCTGGGGACTGTACCAGGATGTGAATACCAGACAAGGATCCCTGGGGGCCTCGAGCCTGGCTGCCACCGCCTTGGATGTAGATATGGAAAGAAGGGAAAGAGATCCTGAACGGGAAGACTAGAGGTAAGGTAGTAGGTGAGGGGCTGAAGCATCTGTAAGAGAAACAAATGCCTAGAAAAAAACCAAAACCATTTTGATACATTGAAGGATTATACTAAAAAGCAGGCTCTAGCATTTTCAGGGGTTAATCTTGTTGGATATTTCCTGATCATGTGTCAGTCTCTGGTAAATATTGATAAAGGTGAAAATACCAGTCATTGTCCATAAGGAGCTCATGGTGTAAAGACACTGTCAGGTTAAGTAATACTTTTGTGGCCTGTTGAGTTCAGGGAGAACCAGGTAGTGGGATTTTGAAGGCAACAGGTGAGGTAGAGAGTGGAGATGAACTGCTTGTAGGATAATCCAGGAATACTATCAGGACTTGAATAAGTTTAAAAGTATTACTTGAATATCTATGTCCAGCTAAGTTTTTATCAGTAATGTGAAAATGAATTTTCATTATAAAAGTCTCTCCTGCCTCCCATCCCCTACCATGAATTACTTAAATCCTGCAGGATTTCTAAACCTTGCTACATATTGGTATTTCCTGGGGCTGGTTAAGGGTACAGATGCAGGGCCTCAGCCCCTATCTGTGGAATTAGAATCGTGGAGAACAGAGGCTAGGAAACTACCTTGTTAACTGGCTCTTCAGATGATTTTGTTATTGCGGGTTCAAGGATTGGGAACACCTGAGTTTTACAAAATTAGTTTTTTTTGTCTTCAATTTGTAAGAGATAGATAATGCACATTATTATGAACTATTTAGTATAAAAACATATTAAAATGTCAATATAAATCATTTATTTCCAAGAGGATGCTATAACCAGTTTTTTTCAGTAACTGTCTTTTAACATTAGGATCATAAATGTTTTAAAAATGTTTTCTTTATATGAACTTTTACTTATAGAGAATAATTCTTATGAAATAATAGTATTTTTAAAATTTTAGGCAAGTTATATTAAATATGAATTGATGGGAGAATTAAACATTAACACTATTTATATAAATACTTACATAATGAGCAGTTATGGGACCCCCCCCAGTATAATTTGGGTTCTGCTAGATTTCTGTATGCAAATAAAGAGTCTAAATAAGTACTAAGATCCTTGAGTTTATAAGTTAAGAACCTGGGTTTTATCCTTGAATGCTACTAATTAGTGTTTGTCCTTTAGACAAGCCACCTATTTCCAAGGCCTGGGTTTTCTCATCCATGACACACTCTGATGCCAACAATTTTCATATTGAAAGCTGATTTAGACATTTTAATGAATTGAGAAAAAGTTTAGAGATTTTCCTATGAGTTAAGAAAAACATATTCGCATATAAGCTTGTTTCTTTAAATTTAAGGAAGTTTTTTTATTTTTTTTTATTTTTTTATTTTTTTAATCCTCACCCGAGGATATTTTTCCATTTTTTGTACAGATAGAATGGGAGGGAGAGAGAGGAAGGGAGAGAGAGAGAGAAACATCGATGTGAAGGAACACATCGAGTGGCTGCCACCCGCACGACCAACCAGGGCCGGGGACAAACTGCAACTGAAGTACATGCCCTTAGCGGGAACTGAACCCGGGTCTCTCTGGACCGCAGGCCGACGCTCTAACCGCTGAGCCAAACTGGCCAGGGCTAAGGAAGTTTTTTTTTAAAAAAATGGGGACTTCAGATCTTTAATATGCTAATTCATTAGGTTGTGGTTTAGGACATAGAAAATCTTTGTTTTCTGAATAGCTCTTAAAATTAGGCCTTAAAATCTGGTTTAGGAAACTAGATTCAGTATCAGAAGATCCCTTCCAGTTCTGAAATTATGTTTTGTTTGGTTTGGTTTTCATCCCAGTGGGGTATAAAGCACTCCCTTAGGGCTACTGTCAATAACACCTAAGGAGTGACTGTCTTGACGGTGCTTGTGCATTACTTGCATAGTTTTTCTGGTTGTGCTTTTATTTTCTGATCTGCCATTCATTTGGTCTCTTATGTAAATTTAATTTTGGGAATTGGTTATATTGGGAGTTTCATTATAAATTCTGTTCATTAACGTAAAAGTTCATTTTTCAGTATTCAGTGTAAATATCTTTTAGAAATATTGTATCATGAAATCATTTGCAGAGATAAGGTCAGTGACCGAATCAAACGTATGTGTTGTTACTCACTGGTATAATTTAAGATGTTTGAGGGCATATAGATAATAACAATTGAAACTATTGCATAATCGCTTATAATTTTATAATAGATTCAGATTCTGACTTACAAATCTTATACTTTTTAAAAAATATTTTTTCTCCCATCCAAGTACTAACCAGGCCCAACTCTGCTTAGCTTCCGAGATCAGACGAGATCGGGAGTGTTCAGGCTGGGATGGCCGTAGACTAAAATATTTTTTCTTCATTGATTTTAGAGAGAGGAAGGGAGAGGGGGAGAGAGCTAGAAACATCAATGAAAGAGAGCATTGATTGACTGCCTCCTGCACGTCCCCCCACTGGGGATTGGGGCCACAACCTGGGCATGTGCCCTAAATGGGAATCGAACCAGTGACCTCTTGGTGCATGGGTTAATGCTCAACCACTGAGCCACACCGGCCAGGCATACCCTGTACTTTTATAACTGAATAGTAACTAATGAATTATGAGAAAGAACAAACTGAAGGACATCCTTTAGGTTTTAGGAAGACAGCGCTATGGTTTAAATATAGAGCAATTTTTTAACTGTTTGAAATAGCTTAACCTGATTTCTTTAAAGCAATTGATACTCAAATTTCTTTAAATTAAAAACCTGTTTTTCTAAGAATTTTTCTATTCAATGATGAGTATTGCAATTTATAGTTTGAAATTACATAATTAGCTTGAAAGGGTAATTTAGTTAATTGGTAATAAATAGTATTTCTGTAAGCTTTAGGAGAGGCAGTATATTAAAGCAGCACTTGAAGGTGTCACAAATTTAAAATCTAGTGTTTTTACTCTTTTTAAGAAGCCAAAGCAGGCCACTTTTAAATATCTAAAACAGCTTTAACCTCTATGTTAAATGAGGTTTCAGTGCAAGGACAGCAATTGTTTTTATTACTTATTTATTTATTTTTAATTCTCTCCTGAGGATATTTTTCCATTGAATTTTTTAGATAGAGTGAAGAGAGGGATGGGGAGAGAGAGAAACATTGGTGTAAGAGAGACATATCGATTTGTTGCCTCCCGCATGACCCCAACTGTGGCCAGGGATTGATCCTGCAACCAAGTAATGTGCCCTTGACCGGGAATCGAACCTGAGACTCTTCCATCCTCAGGCCGATGCTCCAACCACTGAGCCAAACTGGCCAGGCCCGCAACTTGTTTTTAAATCTGATTAAAATGTAAGAGTGATTAAAAATAAGAAAACATGTCTTTTATGGTTACTTTCACTGTTACTCATTTCTTTGTGTAGAGTTAGGAGTCCATGTAGTATTATACTTCTGTCTGAATAACTTCCAATACAACAGGTATGTTGGCAGTTAATTCTGGGGGGAAAAGTTGTCATTTCACCTTTAGTTTTGCAAGGTATTTCTCTTGAATATAGATTTCTGGCTTTACAGTCTTTTTTTCTCTTTCAGTCTTTTTGAAAAAGTGTCACTCTGTTGTCTTCTGGTTTGATGGTTTCCGATGAGAAGTTTGCTGTACTTTTTATCTTTGTTCCTCTGTGCCTAATGTCTTTTTCCTCTCTAGCTACCTTCAGTATTTTTTCTTTATCTTTAGTTTTCAGTAATTTCACTATGATATAGCTGGTAGTGTGTGTGTGTGTGGTTTATTTTTGTTTTATTGTTTTTTGGTTCTTTTGGGAGGTCTTTTTACCCTTGGGATTCTTAGAAAAGTCTTAGATATGTCGTTTGATATCTTGTTATTTTTAGAAGAATTTCAGCCACTCTCTTCAAATGTTCTTCTTCCCCATTCCCTCTTTCTTCTCCTTCTGGAACTCCAGTTACTTGTGTGTTAAGCCATTTGAAATTGTTCCATAGCTTTTGGATGGTTTCTCTTTTTCCTTCTGTTATATTTTAGTTTGAATAATTTCTATTAGTTCATCTTTAAGTTCATTGATTCTTTGCTTAGCTGTGTCAAATCTACTGGTGAGCCCGTTAAAGGAATTCTTCATCTCTGAGATCTTGTTTTTTGTTATTACGTATTTCTTCTTTTTTTCTAATCCTCACCTGAGGACATTTTTGCATTTATCTTCAGATAGAGCAGGAGGGAGAGAGTGAGGAAGAGAGAGAAAAACATCGATGTGAGAGAAACACATGGAGTGGTTGCCACCCACACGACCCCAACTGGGACACAGGACAAACTGCAACGCAGACACATGCCCTTAGTGGGAACCGAACCTGGTACTTTCTGGTCCACGGGCTGACATTCTAACCATTGAGCAAACTGGCCAGGGCTCTTACATATTTCTTTTTAACTTCTAGCATTTCCATATGACTTTTTCTTGGATTTTTCAGCTCTCTGCTGAATTTCTCGTCTGTTCATGTGAGTTGTCCACCTTTCTCTTGAGAGCCATTAACATGTTAATTACAGTAATTTTAAAGTCCTTGTTTGGTTGTTCTAAAATCTGGGTCATCTCTGGGTCTGGTTTTGTTGATCACTTTATTTCTCTCTCTTTTTTTAATCCTCACCTGAGGATATGCTTATTAATTTTAGAGAGAGGAAGGGAAAGAGACAGAGAAACATCAATGTGAGAGAAACATCAATTGGTTGCCTCCTGTATGTGCCCCGACCAGGGGTCGAGCCCACAACCTAGGTATGTGCCCTGACTTGAAATTGAGCCTGCAACTCTTTTGGTGTATGGAGCGACACTCCAACCAACTGGGCCACCTGACTAGGACTGTCTCATAACTTTTTATTAAATGCAGGACTTTGTATATATAACAGTACAGTAGTGTGAAGAGTTGATTTAATCTACTCAGGAGTAAGCTGAGTTTGAGTTTTCTTGTTATGGTTACCTTCAGGGTACCATAGGCTTCAAATCCTCTAGAAATTACTGCTGTTGCGTGTCCTTAGGGTAGGGACTAAGCACTGCAGGTTAGTCTCAGTGTTAGTGCTGTGTGTCAGGTTTCAGCCATCTCTGCACGCCTGTGCCACAGAAGGGTCTGTCCATGCACTTCCCTTCCCCCACTGGGAGACTTCTGTTCCTTAGAGTTAGGGTTAAGGTGGGGGCAGGAGGATTTTTCTGTGTCCTGGTCCAGTTTTAGTCTTTGGCATGCCCTGTGTATTAGGGTCTCAAAAATTGGACTGTCAGTATTTTTGCCTTCCAGAACCATGGTAGCCATACTGTTCCTTGTATCTGATAAACCTTGCCTGCTTCTTGGCACCTTCTCTTATTCAAAGCAAAATACTTAAGCCACTGTGGGAGGGCAGCCTCAGGATGACCAGAGTTTTTGCAGTTTCATGTTCTGCATTGCATTGTAATTCCATGATTTGATCATTATGTCTTAGAGCAGGTGTTTCTTATTCTTGGCTGCACCTTAGAGTCACCTGGGAAACTTAAGAAACTTCTGATGCCCAATTAAATCAGAACTTCTGGAGGTGGTATTTCTTGTTTTTTTTTTCCTCACCTGAGACATTTTTCCATTTTTTGTTCAGATAGAGTGGGAGGGAGAGAGAGAGAGAGAAACATCGACATGAGATGGACACATTGAGTGGTTACCACCTGCATGACACAACCAGGGCCAGGGACAAACTGCAACCGAGGTACGTGCCCTTAATGGGAACCGAACCCAGGTCTCTCTGGACCACAGGCTGACACTCTAACTGTTGAGCCAAACCAGCCAGGGTGGGGGGTGGTATTTCTTTTAGGCTCTCCCAAGTCACTCCAACATATAGCCAAGGCCAAGAACCATTGGCTTAGAGTGCCCCACTCCCCGTTCTTCACCCTCATTCCTTCTCCAATATGTTTATCTTTGGGCTAATCCTGTTTATTATCTTGTGATCTTCCTTGACATTCCTTCCCCCTTGCCCGGGACTGTGTATCCTGTAGTACCAGCTGCATACTGTGCTCTGAAGAACTTGAGGTATTACAGTATATGCCATTGAGGTATCATTAATTAGACACCAATAGTATCAGCTCTTGATAATATATGAAAGTACGGTGACAGTGATTTTCAATGGGGTGTGAGACAACGCAGCCCTGGGACATAGGTCAAAATAACGTAGACTGGGAATCAGCTGCTTTTTCTGTAAAGGGCTAGTACGCAACATACTCAGCATATAGGAACCACAGTAAGTATTTTTGGCTCTACTAGCTGTATGGTCTGTCACAATTAGTCAACTGCCATTGTAGGCAAACATTCGTAGACATGAATGAGCATGTCTACATGCCAATACAACTTTATGAACAATTAAATTTGAATTTTGTGTAATTTTTATGTGCCTTGAAATATTGTTTTTTAATTTTTTTCAGCCATTTCAAAATGTAAAAACCATGTGTAGTTCACAGACTGTACAGAAACAGTTGGTGGGCCAGAGAGGGCTCATGGGCCATACCTGAGGCTGACCCCTGACCTGGGGACTTTTTCAGATGCAAATGCATCGTCTTCCTGAGAATCTCATGAGCCCCCTCTGTGGGATATATCCCCAAACTGAGAAGTCACTGCTGTTTGAAACCTAGGAGAGCAAGTTCCACTCTGTTCTAGATTTGCTGCAATGAAAAAGAGTTTGAGATCTTGTGGTAACCTAATTTGAACACAACTTATTTAAACATATAATATGCATCATTTCTATAAAGAAGGTAGAAAATTATGAACAGCCCTCAAATATAGTCTTACTGGTATGGTATTTTCAGCTTGAGGCTTAGAGTATGTTGAGTACATAGTAAGTTTTTAGTATCTATTTGACTAATGATATTAAAGAGTTAGATACTCCATAGAGGATTAAAAATGGATTTAGTGTTTATTTAATGAGATAGATTTCCTTGTTTTTGTGACTTTTGGACTTTTAATAAATACAGCTGTGAATCTTTAGCCTAGAGTAGTGATTTCTGTCTCTATTGCATGTCGTGATTATTTGGTAGAGTTGATTTGATAAAAATATAGTCATTTACGCCCTACTTCCAGAGAGTTTTAGCTGCTCTATGGGTAATTCTCATGAGCTGCCTGGGTTGAAAATCTTTGGCTTTGATGAATTATAGAATAAAAACCTAGCCCAGCCGGTGTGGCTCAGTGGATTGAGCGTTGTCCCATGGACTGAGAGATCCCGGTTCGATTCCCAGTCAGGGCACATGCCTGGCTTGTGGGCTCGATCCCCAGTAGGGGGTTTGCAGGAGGCAACCCAACGATGTTTTTCTCTCACATTGATGTTTCTATCTCTCCCTAAAAAATAAAAATAAAAACCTATTTTTAAAAGACAATATATTTGCAGTAAAAATTTTTAAAAAGTACTTCAGGCAGGTTGTTAAAAAATAAGGAAGTAATAAAGAATCTATAAAATATCATTTATCTCCTATCTTATCTTTAAAAGATAGCCATTGTCAAGTCTTTTGTTTGTCAATACATGGTATGTACATATATAATTTTGTAAACAAATAGGATCAAACAATATGTACCATTCTTTGACTTTTTTTTACTAAGTTAATGTATTCTAGACATCTAGAGAAGTTCATATCTCATAAATAATTTTTCCAAGGATTAAAATAAAAAGTACAGAGTAATTTCTAAGTGGCTTGGCAACCAGGGCTGATCAGATGCAGATTTTGAGCAGGGCTATTTCTAGTATTATTTGGAGGCTGGAATAAATCACAACTCTCCTGCCTCTTATCCCACTAAAATGTAAACAAACACACTGCAAAAATCCAGGCAAAACTAGTTTAAAATGAAGATTATGGACAGCCTTGAATAGAGAAAAATAGCCAAAGGGCTGCAGAAGATGTGCCCAGGAAGAAGGGATATTTCTTCCCCTGAGTTAAAGCGACTATGGATGGCATGCTTCATAGTGTCTGTCTGTGCATTGTGCTTTTACATGTTTGTCTTGTATTTATTTAGCACTAGCAAAGGCTCCCATTGGCTTCCTCCTTTCACTGTTGTTCAGTTGTTAGCAGCTTAGAGTAGATAAGGTATAGATGGAAAGAAAAAACTGTGGGCCTCTGAGTATTCAAGTTAGCTGTAGGACCTGGACAGTTAAAGAAAAGGTGGGCCCTGGCCAGTTTGGCTCAGCGGTTAGAGCGTCGGCCTGCGGTCTGGAGAGACCCGGGTTCGGTTCCCGCTAAGGGCACGTACTTCGGTTGCAGTTTGTCCCTGGCCCTGGTTGGTCATGCGGGTGGCAGCCACTCGATGTGTCCCTTCATGTCGATGTTTCTCTCTCTCCCTTCCTCTCTCTCCCTCCCACTCTATCTGTACAAAAAATGGAAAAATATCCTCGGGTGAGGATTAAAAAAAGAAAGAAAAGGTGGTGATGTTTGACTCTTAGTACCTGTTCTTCCTCTAGGGCTTTTGGGCATCTCTTCTTGCTCTACTCTTAGGATCCTGTAGTTTCTACATTTGAACTAACGCAGTAGGTTTCCTGAGTTTGCCAATAGTGAGTAGGACCTTAGACAGTCTCTTTCTTCCGAGGCCCTGTTCATTGACAGGGCTGTGTTAATCTTTCAGGTAATCAAAATCATAGTAATAACATGAAACCTAAATTAGTTGTAGATATTTTCAGTGGAGTTTATATTTTCCATGATAAATAGCATTTAAAAAAAGAGAGAGAGAGAAAGAAACATGAAAGTAAATTTGAGTTTAGGTGCTTTGTACTCAGTCTGCTTAAGAGAATCCTGAACCGGTCATTAGAAGACCATTTTAAGATTCCCCCCCCCCCTTTTTTTTTTTTTAATCCTCAACCGAGGACATTTTTCCATTTTTTGTTCAGATAGAGTGGGAGGGAGAGAGAGGAAGAGAGAGAGAGAGAAACATCGACGTGAAGGGACACATCGAGTGGCTGCCACCCGCACGACCAACCAGGGCCGGGGACAAACTGCAACCGAGGTACGTGCCCTTAGCGGGAACTGAACCCGGGTCTCTCTGTACCGCAGGCCGACGCTCCAACCGCTGAGCCAGACCGGCCAGAGCTAGATTCCCCCCTTTTTTTTTAAATCCTCACCTAAGGATATTTTTCCATTCATCTTCAGATAGAGTGTGATGGAGGAAGGAGGTATAGGGGGAGGGTAGTGAGAGAGAGAGAGAGACATCTGTTGGTTGCCTCCCTCATGACACTGACCAGGGCCTGGGGCCCACGCTCTAAATGCTGAGCCAAATTGGCTAGGGCTAAGATTCCATTTTAGTTGTATAATATATCTTGGGGTTTTATAAAACATTCATTTTAAAATTAACCTTTCCCAATTATTAGCTAAATTTATTGTTGAGGTCAATAGCTATATAGTCAGTTGGCAAAGAATATTACTTACATTGTCAAATAAGCCCACCTTCATAGTGTTAAATATAGTCAAGAAGTTTTTTATTCTACTTTACTATAAGGACAACAAAGAAAAGTGCCTTGCGGGGGTTAGATCTGATAGGCTATCAGAAGGGGTTTTAGGACGCAAGGCAAGTTGTTGACTTCTCTTATTAGGGTATGTTTTCTGTTGCCAAGCCTTTCTTTGTCTTAGGGCAACCTTCCACTGTGTATTATTACTCCCTTATATTTTTACTTTATTAGGTTCACTTTGGAAAAGTATATCTTTTTAAATATAAATTTTATCTTCTGAGCAAGTTAAGCCTTTTTATCTTTAATTCATTCATTATAAGTTGAAGCCATTGGTTTGGGAGTGATAGCATGAAAGCACTATTTCCCAGAACGCTGGAAGAGAAAAACTTCTTTTTTTTTTTTTTATCCTCACCCGAGGATATTTTTCCATTTTTTGTACAGATAGAGTGGGAGGGAGAGAGAGAGAGAAACATCAACGTGAAGGGACACATCGAGTGGCTGCCACCTGCACAACCAATCAGGGCCGGGGACAAACTGCAACCGAAGTACGTGCCCTTAGCGGGAACCGAACCCGGGTCTCTCTGGACCGCAGGCCGACGCTCTAACTGCTGAGCCAAACTGGCCAGGGCGAGAAAAACTTCTTGAAAGGCAAGCTTTGTCTGTTCTCCTTTGTTTGCCAGCGTCTGTTTTTCATGCCATCAAGAAGCATGGTGGTACTTTAACATGCAGTGGAAAAGATATCATGTCTCCCATAAAATGATTTAGAATCATCCAAGTCTATTCTAGGATCAACTCTTAAGGATTTGGAATCTCCTTCCTTTTTCTTTTTAAATTTTACCTTTTATTTTGAGATAATTTTAGATTTATATGCAGTTGTAAGGAATAATACAGAGAGAGCCCGTGTACTTTTTATCCACTTTACCCAATGGCAACATCTTGGAAAAGCACAGTATAATATCAAAACCAGGATATTAACATGGATGCAATCCACCAACCTTCAGATTTTACCAGTATACTTGTACTCATTTGTATGTGTGTATGTATGTTTAGTTGTATAAAGTTTTATCACTTTTATATGTACCCACCATCAGTCAAAATACAAAATAATTTTATTGCCACAAAAAATTCCCTAGTGTTACTCCCCCCTCTCTTTTTTTGGTTAATTCTCACCGGAGGATATTTTTTCATTGATTTTTTTAGGTAGAGTGGAAGGAGGGAGAGAGAGAAAAACATCAGATGTGAGAGAGACATTGATTGGTTGCCTTCTGCATGACCCGACTGGGGATCAAACCTGAAATCCAGATATATACACTTGACCGGAATCAAACCCAAAACCTGTTGGCCTGAGGGTCACCTCTCTAACCACTGAACAAAACCAAACCACCAGAGCTCTAGTGTTACTTTTATAACCACACCTCTTTCCTTTCTCAAGAGACTTTTGTTTGTTTTGTGTTTCATTACCTAGTCATTTATGGTCTTGACTTAAAGCAGTTATCCGTTTTTTTAAAAAATATGTTTTTATTGATTTTTTTTTGAGAGAGAGAGAAAAACATCGATGTGAGAGAAACATTGATCGGCTGCCTCCTGTACACCTCCCACTGGGGATCGAGCCCGCAACCTGGCATGTGCCCTGATGGGGAATCGAACAGGGACCGTGGGTCAATGCTCAATCCACTGAGCCACACTGACCTGGCTAAAACAATTATCTTTTAAATTTCTATCTATATGTTCTAAAATTTTTACTTATTTAATTTTTTAAGTGTGATAAAAATATGTAATGTAAAAGTTATCATCGGATCCATTTTTTTGTTTGTTTGTTTTATCCTCACCCGAGGACATTTTTCCATTTTTTGTTCAGGTAGAGTGGGAGGGAGAGAGAGGAACAGAGAGAGAGAAACATCGATGTGAAAGGAACACATCGAGTGGCTGCCACCCGCACAACCGACCAGGGCCGGGGACAAACTGCAACCGAGGTACGCGCCCTTAGCGGTAACCGAACCCGGGTCTCTCAGGACCACAGTCCGACACTCTAACCGCTGAGCCATACCGGCCAGGGCGAAATGTTTTCTTTTTTTTTTTTTTATCCTCACCCGAGGACATTTTTCGATATTTTGTTCAGATAGAGTGGGAGGGAGAGAGGGAGAGAGAAATATCGACGTGAAAGCGACACATCGAGTGGTTGCCACCCACACGACCCAACCAGGGCCGGGGACAAACTGCAACCAAGGTACGTGCCCTTAGCGGGAACCGAACCCGGGTCTCTCCGGACCGCAGGCCAACGCTCTAACCGCTGAGCCAAACCGGCCAGGGCTCATCGGATCCATTTTTAAGAGTGCAGTTCAGTAGGTACATTCACATTTTTGTACATTAGATCTCCACATCACTTTTATCTTGCAAAACTAAAACTCCATACTTGTTAAACAATAACTACCCTTTTCCCTCTTCCCTGGACCCCTGGCAACCACCATTTATTTTCTGTTTCTGTGAATTTGACTACTTTAAATACTTCATGTAAGTGGAATCAAACAGTATTTGTCCTTCTGACTGGCTTATTTCATTTAACAAAAAGTC
The DNA here is from genome assembly GCF_014108415.1 of Molossus molossus. NCBI lineage: Eukaryota > Metazoa > Chordata > Mammalia > Chiroptera > Molossidae > Molossus > Molossus molossus. The sequence goes on along the minus strand of NW_023425347.1, from coordinate 29,153,446 downwards.
CTCAAGATTCATCCATGTTGGAGCATGTGACAGGACTGCTTTATTTTTATTTCTTATTTTATTAAAAATTTTTTGTTTTAAACTTATCTTTATTGTTGAATGTATTACAGGTGCCCCCCTTTCTCTCATTGATCCCCTTCTCCCCACTCTAGCCCCCCTCCTGCCTTCCCCATGCTATTGTTGGTGTCCATTGGTTATACATATATGCATATAAGTTCTTTGGTTTATCTCATCCCACCCAACCTCCCCCCTTCCCTTTGAGTTTCATCAGTCTAACAAACAATTTGTACTTCTTAATTCCTTCATGTTTTTTACCCAGCCCCCAGCCCCCTCCCATCTGGCAACCAACAAAGCTAATCAGTATCTATGAGTCTGTTTCTGTTCTGCTTACTCATTTTGTTTGTAGATTCAGTTATTGATAAATATATATTTATTGCTATTTTATTGTTTATATTTTTGTTCTTCTTCTTCAAGAAGACCCATCAACATTTCATGTAATACTATTTTGGTGGTGATGAACTCCGTTAGCTTTTTCTTGTCTGGGAAACTATATGTCCATTGATTCTAAATGATAGCTTTGCAGGATAAAGTAATCTTGATTGTAGGTTGCTCCTTTTCATCACTTTGAATATCTGTTGCCACTCCTTTCTGGCCTAAAAAGTTTCTTTTGAGAAATCAGCTGACAGTTGTATGGGAGCTCCCTTGTAGGTAACTAACTGCTTTTCCCTTCCTGCTTTTAAGAATCTCTCTTTGTCTTTAACCTTTTGCATTTGGATGATAATGATGTGTCTTGGTGTGGACTTAATTGGGTTTATCTTGTTTGGGATTCTATGCTTCCTGGATTTGTATGTCTGTTTTCTTCACCAAGTTACAGAAGTTTTCTGTCATTATTTTTTCAAATAGGTTTTCAATTTCTTGCTCTCTCTCTTCTCCTTCTGGCACTCCCATGATGTGAATGTTGGTGCACTTGAAGTTATCTCAGAGGCTCATTTTTTTTGGAATCTTTGTTCTTTGGGTGTTTTTTGCTTCCTTATATTCCAAATCGATGATTTGCTTCTTAGCTTCACCTACTCTACTATTCCCTGTGAATTATTCTTTATTTCATTTAGTGCATCCTTCATTTCTGACTGGACCTCTTTTATGCTTTTGAGGTTCTTACTAAGTTCATTAGCATCCTTAAAACCAGTGTTTTGAACTCTGCATCTGTTAGATTGCTTATCTCTGCTTTGTTTAATTCTGTTCGTAGAGTTTTGTTCTATTCTTTCATCTGGGACATGTTTCTATGTCTCCTCATTTTGGCTGCCTCCCTATGTATTAAGTAGAGTTTCTATGTCTCCTAGGCTTCATAGGATGGCCTATTGTAGTAGGTGTCTTGTAGGGCCCAGTGGCACAGCCTCCCTGGTCACCCCAGCTTTGCCCTTGAGGTGTACCCCTTGTGTGGACTGTCCACCATTCTGTATTTGAATCTTGATTGCTGTTGGCACGTCAGTGGGAGGGATTTACTCAGGCTGATCAGCTGCAAGGACTGGCTGTGCCCACTGTCCACTGACCTTTGACCACCTTGGAAGATCACCTGTGCTGGGCCCACCACATAGAGCAAGACTTACTTCAGCAGGGCTCTGGTATCCACTGAGTCCACTCCTTGAGTGTGTCAGTTGTGGAGGTGGTTGGGTGGTGGTGCTTCAACTTGGTCTGCGCTGTTCACTGGGTGTGTTGGCTCTGGGGCAAGGTCACCCACTGCCTGTGCTCTATCCAGGGCCACTAGGCATAAGCTACAAAGTGATCTGCAGATGGCTGCTGCTTGTGCTGGGCTTGGAGGTGCCCAGGCCAAGCCAGGCTATGAACCAAGGCTGGCTGCTTCTAGTGCCAGGCCTGGGGCCACTTAATGAGAGGTATGGGGCTTGCTGAGGCCAGATGCTGCTTGTTTGAGAGAATTTAGGAAAATCTGAAGCAGGAACCAAGACAGGACAATCCTATGGTAAAGCCACTGGAAACAGCTTGGGTGGGCCTGAAAGTTGGGTAGGGCAGGGCCTCAGGGAATCACCAGGGCGGGGCAAACAGTGTGAGCCAGATTGCTGGAGTCCCAGATGTGGTGCCCACATGGCTGCCCTGTCAGGGAACGGCTCACCAAAGGAACAATGGTCTCCACCAGCACTTCTGTCTGGGAGAAAGCTGCCCCTCCATTTCTTGCCCAGACGCCAGCCAACTCAGTTCTCCTCACATGTCTCTGGTGCCTTTCAAGGTGCCTCCCCTATGCTGGCGCCTGGAGGGTGTGAGTCTGAGTAAGTCATTTTGTGGGCTCTTTAAGTGGAGCTGCCTGGGGCTTCAGCAGCCTCCGCATCCCTCAGCCTCAGTCCTGGTGGTTTTTACAGCCAGAGGTTATGGGGACTTCTCTTCCTGGCACTGGAACCCTGAGCTGGGGGCCTGGTGTGGGATGGGGACCCCTCAGTCCTCAGGGAGGACCTTCACAGCTGAGGTGTCCTGATTTTTTTTCACCACATGTGGGGATGGCACCAGCCTGTCCACACCTCTGCCCTTCCTACCAGTCTCAACATGGCTTCTTTAATTCCGTAGTGGGAGGACTTCCATTCAGGCGGTTCTAAATGAGGGTTGTTCTGTAGTTGTAATTTTGATGTGATTGTGGGAGGAGGCGAGTACCTCGTTTACACCACCATCCTATTATTTATTTATTTATTTATTTTAAAATATGTTTTTACTGATTTTTTTAGAGAGGGGAAAGGAGAGAGATAGAAACATTGATGTGAGAAACACTGATTATTAACTGTACTCTAATGATGTTTGAATAAATAAGTTTTAATTAATCCATTTTTTTATTTTCTGACTTCTACTGACTTATCTTTCATACTTGTTAGAGTGAATATGAGCACAAATAGCAGATGACATATTTAGCATTATAGAATGTTTGCCTCCTGCTTGCCCCCTACTGGGGATTGAGCTGGTAACCTAGCATGTGCCCTGACTGGGAATGGAACTGGGACTTCTCAGTCCATGGAATGACGCTCAACCCACTGAGCCAGACCGGTTGGCAGGACTGCTTCCTTTTTAAAGCTGAGTAGTATTACATTGTCTGTGTAGACCACTTTTGTTTGACTCGCTGTCTGTGGACATTGCGGTTACTTCCACCTCTTGGCTATTGTGAACAATGCTGCCATGAATGTGGGTGTAGAAATTATCTCCTCATGATCCTGCTACCAGTCTGTTGGACATATACTAGGAAGTGGAATTGCTGGATCGTAAGGTAGTTCTACTTTTATTTTTTTGAGGAAACATCACACGGTTTTCCATAGTGACAGCATCATTTTATATTCTCATCAGCAGTATATGACTGTACTCTAATGATGTTTGAATAAGTTTTAATTCATCCATTTTTTTATTTTCTGACTTTTACTGACTTATCTTTCATACTTGTTAGAGTGAATATGAGCACAAGTAGCAGATGAGATATTTAGCATTATAGAATGTTTGTCTACCAAGGATGTGTTCCAGGGTCATGTCTATACATTTTAGAGTCAGTTCTTTAATTAGAGGAAACCTTATCTGAACTAGTTTAAGTAAAAAGAGGGATTTTATTACAAGGAAACTGGGATTGAATCTAAGCATGGTAATGTGGCAGGGCCTTAGAAATCACTAAAAATGGGACATGGTAGTCTTGATGGCTGTTTTTCTTTCATTGTGTATTATGGCTCGTTACAAATCCTGAACCCTCTGGCTTTAGCCACCCAAAGACTGAGGTGCTCAGTTGGTCCCAGGGACAGGGAATGATGGGCGTGGCTGGGATCCATTGCCTGACCTGATACACCTGACCACAAGCATGTTCAGGATAATGGAGCCAATGCCAGGGCCCAGCAATATCTATGGGAACTATATGGATTGACTGGCAGCTGCTGGTAGTCAGAAAGAAAGGGAATGAATGCTAGAGAGATGGAATGAAAAGTATGCTCATTAAGTCTTCATAAACTAAACTTAGTGAATAGTAATTGAATCATGGAGCTTGAAAAGTTTTGAGTAAGGACTATTAAAATGACCCAAGGCAAAGAATTAATAAAATAAAAAATTCTGACTGTTTAGTAGTATATATAAAGTTGAGAACCAAGATGGGAATTTCTTGAAATTCTTAAAATTATGAAAGATAAACTCATTGACTAATTTCTGGGATGATTTGAACTAAGGAATATATTTTATTTTTTTATTATTTTAAAATCCTCACCTGAGGATATTTTTCCATTTATCTCCAGACTGAGTGGGAGGGAGAGAGAGAGAGAAATATCAATGTGAGAGAGACACATCAATTGGTTATCTCCCGAATGACCCCACCAGGGCTGGGGATCTAACTGCAACCAAGGTACATGCCCTTGACTGGAATCAAACCCACAACTCTTTGGTCCAAGGACCGACGCTCTACTGCTGAGCCAAACTGGCCAGGGCAAGGAATAGATTTTAAAATGTCTTAACACTGCCATTTAGTGTAGAAAGTAGAAAATTACATATCAAACAGCAATAAATTACCTTATATAATTTACTTCAGGACATTTGAAAATATATGAGGGATATCTTAGACAAATTGATGTGTTATGGCTACATAATGGAGACATTCAGAGGAAATTAGTGTGTAGCCTTAACCTTCTGAAGTCATGGAGGGAATTATTTTCTCATCAAGCGTTAGCATTGACGGTACTCGTTAAAAATTATTTAGTACTACTATGTGTCAGGTACTGTGCTAGACATTTTTATATCTATTATCTCATGTTTTGTTAAATTGCTAACAATTTGGTACTCGCAATTTGTTAAATTGAATATCCTAGGATGTTTTCCAGCAGAATTATTAACACTTTGCTTCTCCTTTCAGAGATGTGGTATTGGGTCTTCCTGTGGGCTCTCTTCTCCTCTCTGTTTGTCCACGGTGCTGCGGGTGTGCTGATGTTTGTGATGCTGCAGAGGCACAGGCAGGGGAGAGTGGTCTCGGTCATTGCCATCAGCATCGGGTTTCTGGCTTCTGTAACTGGAGCAATGATCACTAGTAAGTTGACTTTGTTTTGTTTAAGGACAGCATTTTATATGCACTTGCAGTTTTGGTAATGTTATTCTTATTGTCATGGTAACATGTCACCTTTTATGAAGAGTATTTTTCAGCACTGATCATACTTCACCTAGAACAATGGTTCTCAACCTGTGGGTCGCGACCCCTTTGAGGGTTTTCACAGGGGTCGCCTAAGACCATTGGAAAACACATATTTCCAATGGTGATTCGTAAAAGTAGCAAAATTACAGTTATGAAGTAGCAATGAAAATAATTTTATGGTTGGGGGTCACCACACTTGAGGAACTGTATTAAAGGGTGGCGGCATTAGGAAGGTTGAGAACCACTGACCTAGAAGGTAAAGATTAGTTCATTTATTCACTGAAATAGTTTTTTATACTTCTACTATGAAAAGACTTATGTTTTGTGGGAAATGCAAAAACTTGTAAAAATTGGCAAGGGGCAAGGCAATTCATGGGAAAATTTATCTTATAGTGGATGTAGTTTCTGCTTTAAAGGAGCTCACTATCTCGGAAGGGTAGGCACACAAATAGGATGGTGATAATTGTCTTTTAAAAAGAGTGAAAATATAGCCCTTAGGCTATGTCACCTGCCTATAAATATAAAATAAAATTGTACTTCCTTCGCATACACAAATTGTCACAAATCTCCCCGGCCTACTAGAAATTAGCCACTGTAGGTTGTCCTCTAGCTATCTGCAAGTTTTCTGCTGTGCTGCCCCTTGTGTATTTCATGCATGGCCTCAGGTCCATTCCCTCTGGCCCTCTCTTCTTATTTTTTTTAATCCTCACCCGAGGAGAGATATGTTTCTATTGATTTCTTTCTTTTTTTTAGAGAGAGAAGAGAGAGGGAAAGGGAGATGGAGAAAGAGAGATAAATATCCATGTGAGAGAGAAACATTGATTGGTTGCCCGTGTGTGCACACTGACCAGGGGATCGAACCCACAACCTGGGTATGTGCCCTTATCAGGAATCAAACCCTTGACCTTTCGGTGTATGGGACAGTGCTCCAAGCAGCTAAGCCATCCAGCCAGGGCTGGCCCTCTCCTCTTAGCCCTGTCCTCAGGCTCCAGCTCTAGCCTTGGGTTCACAGTGGTGGTTTCCGCTGTGCTGGCTGAGCCAGAACGTCACTGCATGTTGCCGAGACTGGAGGATGCCACAGCTGCTCCCTCTGTGGCCCTGCCAGAAACTGGCTGCTGCTGCTGGTCAGCCTCTAGAATACTAGAGGCTGGTCTTGCCCTTTGCTTCTGGCCCACTTCCAAATGTCTGGGGCAGCTCATTGCTCCCACTAGATCTGCTTTAAGACTCTCCAAAAAGGACTTCTTCCTTTCTCGGTTCTTAGCCACAGAGGTAAGAGGAGGTCCTTTTCTTTTATAGCTCTAAGGCCTTTCCTTTTGTGTCCCCTCTCACTTTTTCCCAGAGTGATTGGCATACTTGCCTTGACGGGAAAGCCCATGTCTCTGGGTATGTCCTGTGGCAATAGTAAGCCAACCAGTTGTGGAAAGTAGTGCGTAACCTATTTTTTCCTTTCTTCATTTACTTTTTTTTTTTGTATGTTATCTTGTGTTAGATTTTTGTTGTTGCTTTTTGTCTTTGCTGTATTCAGCCTGTAACTTTATCATATGGTACCTTATCCATTTTGCCATAGATAAGGCTTAAAACAAGTGCTCAGGTTCAGCTGAAGTATAGGACGTGCCTAGTGAAGTAGTAGGAGACTCAGCTGGAATGATATGCTGGAGCCAGATCCTAGAGGATCTTGGAAGGCCAGCTGGAAAGTGCTGCAGGCTGTGGAAAACAAACAGATACATGTATATTTTTTTTAATTAAAAAAATTTTTTTATTGGTTTTAGAGAGAGGAAGGGAGAGGGAGAGAGATAGAAACATTGATGAGAGAGAACATCAACTGGCCGCCTCCTGTATGCCCCCACTGGGGATCGGGCCCACAACCTGGGCATGTGCCCTGACCGGGAATCAAACCAGAGACCACTTGGTGCATGGGTCGTCGCTCAACCACTGGGCCACACTGGCCGGGCCAAACAGATATTTTTGAATGGAGCTGGCAAGGGGTAAAACAGTTCAATGGGAAAATGTGTTTTATAGCTAAATGTAGAATATATGTGAGGAAGCAAGAGGAAACTTTGAAAGAGCAGGGATCTTCTCTCTCTTTACCCCTGTATCCCTAAAATAAAATACTACCTGGAACATAATAGATACTCAAAAAATACTGGTTGGATGGATGGATGTAGTGAGGGAGAAAGAGTGAAAGAAAGGAAGAAAGAAAGGACAGGAAAGAAGGGGAAGGAAGAGGAATTAATAGGCAATAACTGTACTCTGAACTTGAAGTCAGATCTGAACTAGAGTGGCAGTGGGTTGAAGGAGTTAACGTTAGGAATATGGCAAAGGGGAAAAAATCCAAATTAGTTCTTGTTTACTTTGGTGGCGTGCAGAGAGGCGTGAAGGGGACTGCCAGTGCTTTGAGGAGGCCACTGCGGTGCTGGTGGAGCAGCGAACAGGAGGGGAAAGGAGGGGGAGCGTGCTCAGAAGTCCGCGTACGTGCGCGTCCTTACTGGCGCAAATGTTTAAAACTGAAGGAATGTCATTCTGCTTCCTTTTGTTTCAGATATATATACACATATATTACCTACTTTCAGTTCAGTCAAGAATTAAGCCAATGATTTCATAAACTGCAATGTCATATTTTTAAAATCTTTGAAAATATAAATCTGACATAATTTCAAGTAAACAGTTTGTATCCAGATTAGTAAGAAAACATTTAAATTTATTCTGGCTAGTTTTTTAAGCTGCAAACACTTAAATTAAGAAAACTAGCCAATGTGAATGTTTCACTAAATTTTCTCAGTGTGATTTGTGTGTTGGAGCACTCATAGTTTTATATCCAGTGCAGCAAACGATTCTTGGATATCTTTGTTGAACAGATACTGACAGAATATTGATATATTTCTCTTATATTTTGCTACTACTTAGATTTTATTTCCAGAATAAAATAATTTTTAAATTTTATTTTGGTTACTATGGATAGTTAATACCAGAATTGGGAGAAACTGGGTTTCTATGCAATGCCATCATTTAGCATTATACACATATCTGTCTAGTTTTTGCAAGGTATAAAGTGAAATCTCATTGTTGGTTTAATTCTCTGATTACTAAATGAATTAGAACATTTCTTTTTATACTTATTATATATTTAGATATCCTTTTCTGAAAATTGCTTCTTTTGAATCTGTGCTTACTTTTCTTTTGTGGTTCTTGTTTCTGTCTTACTAAATTACAGATGTCCTTATATATTAGAGATATTGGTCTCTTGTTTGTTTTGGACTCTGCGAATAACTTCTCAGTCTTTTATCAGTTAGTTACCTTCATCCTTGATGTTATTTATTTGGGCAGAAATTCTTAATTTCTTCATAATCAGCTTAAAGATGTTTTTATTTTTTATTTATTTATTTTTTTAATCCTCACCCGAGGACATTTTTCCATATTTTATTCAGATAGAGTGGGAGGGAGAGAGAGAGAAAGAAAGAGAGAGAGAAACATAGACATGAAAGGGACACATCGAGTGGTTGCCATCCGCACGACCCAACCAGGGCCAGGGACAAACTGCAACGGAGGTACGCGCCCTTAGCGGGAGCCGAACCTGGGTCTCTCTGGACCGCAGGCCGAAGCTCTAACCGCTGAGCCAAACCGGCCAGGGCTTAATGATGTTTTTAAAAAATTATTTTCTCTTTATTGATTTGAGAGAGAGAGGAAGGGAGAGGGAAAGAGAGAGAAACATCGATGAGACAGAACATCAACTGGCCACCTCCTGCATGACTCCCACTGGGGATCCAGCCTACAACCTGGGCACATGCCCGATAGGGAATTGAACCAGCGACCTCTTGTTGCATAGGTCAAGGCTCAACCACTGAGCCACACCAGTCAGGCAGCTTAAAGATTTTTTTGCCTTATGGTTTATAATTTAGGGTTTTATTTAATAATTTTCCCCCCACACCAAGGTCAAAAGATTTTCTAATGTACGTATTGTCTTTTGTTAGCTTTACAGTTTTACCTTTTATATTGAGGTCTTTACTTCATCTAGAGCAGATGTGAGCAAACCTTTTCTTAAAGGACCATATTGTAAATATTTAAACTTTGTAGGTCAGATGATCTCTATCACGACTATTAAATTTTGCCACTGTAGTATAAAAGCAGTCATAGACATATGTAAATGAGTAGGCTTGGCTTTTAAAATAAAACTTTATAGCCCTGGCCAGTTTGGCTCAGCAGTTAGAGTGTTGGCCTGCGGTCCAGAGAGACCTGGGTTTGGTTCCCGCTAAGAGCACATACCTCGGTTGCAGTTTGTCCCCGGCCCTGGTTGGGTCGTGCAGGTGGCAGCCACTCAATGTGTCCCTTTCACGTCGATGTTTCTCTACCTCTCTCTCCCTCCCACTCTATCTGAACAAAGAAATGAAAAAAATGTCCTCGAGTGAGGATTTAAAAAACAAACAAAAAAACTTTATATACAATGCCAGATGTCTGGCATTCAGGTTATAATTTTCCCCCTGATTTAAAGTCTACCTTTGTATTTCGTTTTAGGTAGGATCCCAGGTACCTTTATTCCTCCCATAGAGGAGTCCAATTTCTACTACACCGGCACTAAAATATAAATTTCCTCATTGATTTGTGCCATCACCTTTTTGTGTATTATGTTCTTATGGTACATAGATAAGTCTTGAACTCTGATTTGTTAGTCTTTTTATTTGTTTTTGTAGCAGGGCCACATTTTTTTATCCCTGTGATTTTGCAGACCTTATTTTATTGTGCTTCATTTTATTGCTCTTCACAGATGTTGCATTCTTTTACAAATTGATTGCAAAACCTCCACCAGCAAAAAGATTAGAACTTATTTTATTGCAATACTTGCTTTGTTGCAGTGGTCCGGAACCAAACACACAATATCTCTGAGGTGTGACTGTATTTCTTAATTTCTGACAGGGAAGACCCCTCTCATTTTGGTTCTTTTTCAAAGTTAACAGAGCTATTCATGGATCTTGATTCTTTCATGTAAATTTAAAAATATATCTACTGAGCTCTTCAAAAAGTGTAACTGATTTTTATTGGGATTTAATTGAATGTAGAGGTTAATATGAGAAGAATTGGCGTATTGAATTAGCACCTAAGAACATGTAATATATGTTTATTCAGATCAACTTCTGTGTCTTTTGTTAGAGTTTACAAATGTTTTTCTCTATAGGAGGGTTGTATTTTTTGATTAAGTTACTTCCTCAATTTATTATGCTGTGGTTGTCATGCATGGTATCTGTTCTGAATGCATTGTTTAGAAATGCTGTTAAATTTCTTATGTTGGGTTTATGAAAGATTACAAAGCAAAAACCCTGGTTCTTTGCAAAGTTATTAAGATGAATAGATTACTAGCAATCTAAAAATGAATTAAGGCAGAAAAGCAAAATATAAAACAAACAAACAAAATAACTACAGATCCAATGATAAAGATAGGATAAAAATTATAACTTAGTTTTATAATAGTTATACATTCCTAAATACAAAATATCAAGATTAGAATAAGAAGAAATAGAAAATATGAATGGGACAATAAGTATTTTTAAACAATTGAAATATTAAAGACTCCTCCCAAAAGAACTCCAGGCCCAAATGGGTTTACAGATGATATCTACCAAATTTCTAAGAAATAGTTAGTACCTATTTTATCCAAATTATTGCAGAAAATGGAAAAGGTGAAAGCTGGGGGCACAGCTTATTTACTAAAGTAATCTTGTTGCTAAACAAGGTAAAGACCACACGAGAACAGAAAAGTACAGGCTCCTTTGCTCATGCATGTTATCCAAGGTATACGGAGATAAGCCCAGTATCAGAAATGAACATGGCTGTGTGCCAGCAAGGCACTACGTATGGATGCCAAAACTGAATGTTACAACATTTTCATTTATCATGAAGTAGTATTTTTCTTTTTCTTTTTATTATTTCTGTTTTAATCCTCACCCAAAGATATTTTTTCCATTTATCTTTAAATAGAGTGGGAGGGAGGAAGAGGGGTGGGGGGGGGGAGACAAAGAGAGAGAGAGGGGCAGGCATTGATGTGAGAGAGACACATCGACTGGTTGCCTCCCGCATGACCCTGACCAGGGCTGGGTACTGAACCACAATTGAGGTACGTGCCCTTGACTGGAATCGAGCCTGCAACTCTTTGGTCCATGGGCCGACACTAACTGCTGAGCCAAACTGACCAGGGCAGTACTTTTCTTTTGATTTTTTTCCAACTGTTTAAAAATGTAAAAATTACCCTTAGCTCTCAGGCTATACAAATACAGGTGATGGGCCATACTTGACCTACAGATGCTAGGTTACCAAACCTCTGATCTAACTACACAAACTGATAGAATCAATACACTGTTAAAACTAATCCTGCCTTAACTTTTGTACTTGCTTTCTCCCAGGAAATTTGAGAGGCAAATCAAGTCACTTTCATTGGTATAACCCTGCAGACACTTTATGTTGCAGTATATTGACATCTTCTGTCCGCTGGTGACTTTTCTCCTAGTCTCCCTTACTCAGCTTTCAGATTACTCAGCAGTGTTGCCTTTGCCACTTGTCTTCAGTGTACCAGTCTTCTCTAGCCCCGGAATACTTTGGGGATCTTTTCTTACTCCTAATTCGTTCTCCTGTTGTTGTTCATATTGGAAGTGCCTAACGCATCGTTTATTTCAAGCACCCTGTTCCACTTCCGTCTCCTTGATGCTCACATAGCTTAGCCTCATATTTCACCAAGAAAATAATGGTCTTCATGTTTGTAATTTTTCAGCTATCATTCAGCAAAATACACTTTAAAGTGAGTGAAAACTAAAGTACAAATTAGGGAAAATATTTGTTAATATATATAAATGTATATGATCAATATCCAAACTATATTTTCTAAAAACCCTATGAATTAAATAAGAAAAAGACAGTCCAGTTAAAAAATGGACAAAATATTTGACAAGCATTTCATCGACACAGAAACCTTAATGGTCATTAATGTGAAAAAAAATTTCACATTATCAGAAAAATGCAAGTTCATCACAGAGATAACACTTCTAATCTGTCAGATTGACAATAATTTAAAAAAACAAAAAAAAAGCTAAGGAGATGGATTAGTAACTGGAATATAAATTGCTTTCCAACTACTTTGGAAGACAATTTGGCATTTCCTCATAAAGTTGAAAAAGCCCCTCCTGTAGGCCTGGGCAGTTCTCCTTTTACTCACACGTTGTAGGGAAGCTCGTGACTGCATGTGTGTGCCAGGTGTCGTGGGCAAGGGTGTGCACAGAAGCAGTATTTGTCACTGTTAAGGATTGGAAACAGGTGTCACCAGCAGTAGAATAGATAGATAAGTTGTGGTATATTCATACTTGGAATTTTATACAACAGTGAAAATGTATAAATTATAGCTACATACTACAACATAGATAGCTTCAGACATCAATATTGAGTCAAACGTTCTACAACAGAGTATCACTGTATATAAAACTCATTTATTTAAAAAACTAAATTATGTGTGTGTGTGTATATATGTGTGTGTGTACACACACACATATTCTTACTTAATATAAGCAGGTGGTAAAACTGAAGAAAAACAAAAGAATGATAAAAGAATTCAGGGAGGGATGCGATTGAGGAGCATTCATGAAAACTTCACAGGAAATAGTAATGTTCTTTTCTTCATTTGGATGATGGATACTTGGAAGTATTTTTTTTTAAAGTCATCTGTGTAGCGCTGGCCCATTTGTCTCAGCTGTTAGAGCATCGGCCCATGGATCAAAGGGTCACTAGTTCAAGGGCACGTACCTGGGTTGCAGGTTCTATCCCCAGCCCTGATCAAGGGTGTGCGGGAGAAAACCAATCCATGTGTCTCTCTCACATGGATGTTTCTCTTTCTCCCTCCCTCCCTCTCTCTTTCTCTCCTTTTCTCCTCCCTTCCACTCTCTCTAAATATCAGTGGAAAAATATGCTTGGGTGAGGATTAGCAACAACAAAGGCAGAGCTATTTATAATCGCTAAGAGCTGGAAACAGCCCAAGTGTCCATCAGTAGATGAGTGGATATAAAAGCTGTGGTGCATATAGACAATGGAACACTATGCAGCTGTAAGAAAGATTTCTTACCCTTTGAGATGACATGGAGGGACCTGGAGAATATTATGCTGAGCGAAATAAGCCAGTCAGAGAAAGACAAGTATCATATGATCTCACTTATTTGTAGAATATAATGAACAAAATAAGCTGACAATCAAAATAAATTCAGAGACGTGGAAGTAGGGAGCAGACTGACAAACCTCAGAGGGAAGGGGGTTGGGTGGGATGGAAGAGATAAATCAGAAAACTTATATGGATATACGCACAACCAATGGACACAGACAATAGTGTGGGGAAGACTGGAGGGGGGTGGGAGTGGGGAGAACAGGGTCAAGGAGAGGAAAGGGAAGAACATCTGTAATACTTTGAACAATAAAGATAGAAAATCTATGTATAGTTTTATAACTATCCTTTTATGTCTGCTCAGTATTTAATAAATGATTTGTTCTCAGCATCATTTAAAAGGCACACAAAATTATTTTCTTTTACTTCTTTTAGATTAAGAGTGTCCCTGGAACCATGTTTTCTGACTAAATGCTCGGGGTTATGAAATGATACAATGCAGTGGGAACTTTTATCAACCTACTTCTTTTGGAGGGAAGTTGTAACTTAAAATGTGGTTTCTAGCTGTTTATCTATTGGGAGGAAAATAGCATTTTGTTTTATTTTCTCTTTAACACTATTTTTTTTTTTAATCCTCACCCGAGGACATTTTTTGTTCAGGTAGAGTGGGAGGGAGAGAGAGGAACATCGATGTGAAAGGAACACATTGAATGGTTGCCACCCTCACAACCGACCAGGGCCGGAGACAAACTGCAACCGAGGTATGCACCCTTAGCGGGAACCGAACCCAGGTCTCTCAGGACCGCAGGCCGACGCTCTAACCACTGAACCAAACCGGCCAGGGCTCTTTAACACTATTAACTGTCTTCCTTGGTTGTGGAAACTCTGGAGTTTCAGTGATTTTTCTTCTTATAAAAAAATTTCTGTGTTGCTTAGTGGTTGAGCATTACCCCATGCACCAAGAGGTCACCAGTTCGATTCCCGGTCAGGGCACATGCCCAGGTTATGGGCCAAATCCCCACTGGAGGGCATGCAGGTGGCGGCCAGTCAGTGTTCTCTCTCATCAATGTTTCTCTCTCTCTTCCTCTCCCTTTAAAATCAATAAAGAAAAAAAAAAATTCCCTTTTCTCTCATTATTAAAGGCTCTTTGTTCTTGTCCTCTGTTCCTTGAAAGATTACAAAGAAAAGTGGCCCTGGCCGGTTTTGCTCAGCGGTTAGAGTGTCGGCCTGTGGTCCAGAGAGACCCGGGTTCGGTTCCTGCTAAGGGCACATACCTCAGTTGCAGTTTGTCCCCAGCCCTGGTCGGTCGTGCAGGTGGCAGCCACTCGATGTGTCCCTTCACGTCGATGTTTCTCTCTCTCTCTCCCTCCCACTCTATCTGAACAAAAACAAAAAAATGTCCTCGGGTGAGGATTAAAAAAAAAAGAATGGAAGATTTAGTAATTTTATTAGTTTGGTTTTCCTCAAACAGTAGGGCCTTCCAAAGTGAAATCCAAAGTGAAATCCCAGGTGCCAGAACAGCTGTATATTAAAGGAGTCAGCTTATTTGGAAAAGAAGATAACGGTGAGGTAGAAGTGTTTTCGGTCCTCACTCCTGTTCCTTCTCACATTGCCTAGGGTACTTTTCCATGCTGCTGACCTCCAGTTAAACTCTGAGCCCATATTGAAGATGTCCCAAAACTGATTTTGTGGGTCCTCCATCTTGAGCCAAAGGCATTTAAGCCCCAATCTAGAAACTTCAAAGGAATAAAAATAATAAATACCTGACTTTTAGTCGCATAGAAAACATTTGACTTTTAACACAACTTTTCTTTTTCCACAAGCATTTGCTACCTGGATTTAAGTATACTTACTCTCTGCTGTTCTAAATCAAGAGTTTAGTGTACTTTGCCACTGTATCCAAGTATTTTTGTTTGGAAAATAGGCTTGAAAGATATTCTGGCCTTTAAAATGACAGCTTCTTGTCATTGTAGGGAAGTTTAGGCAAGTTGGTGTGGAAATTAAGTTAGATTTTTAAAATTAATTTTAATTACATGATACTTTAGTTCACCCCTTATCCATGGGGGCTGCTTTCCAAGAACCCCAGTGGGTGCCTGAAACTGAGGCTAGTACCAACCCAAAATACAGTATGTTTTTTTTCTTTATAAATACAAACCTTTCACTTAAAGGAAGCAGGTTACATCTTCTCTTTGGCATACCTAATGGACAACCTCACTCCTCTTGTGCTTTTGAGTCATAATTAAGTACAATAAGGGTGACTTGGACACAAGCATCATGATGCCATGACAGTGGGCCTGATGACCGAGAAGGCTGCTAAGTGACCGATGTGTGGAGAGCGTCTGCAGGGTAAAGACGCCGGACAAGGGGACGGTCCGGTCCCAGGCGCCGGGCTCCAGATCTCCGCACACTGCTCAGAGAGCATGCAATTTTACAACCTCTGAGTTGTTTATTGCTGGAATTTTTCACTTAATATTTTCATACTGCGGTTGACTGCAGGTAACTGAAACCACAGAATGTGACACTGTACATAAGAGGGACTTGTCTGTATAAGGTATATAACTTTTCTCCATGTTAAACTTAAAACATTATGGATGAGGCAGGTGTCTCTTTTGACTACTACTCCTAAACCAGTGCTCTTTTCAAATGTAATCCTATTTTTCAGTTTGGTTATGTGTCCCCCAGATTTTTGTTTCTACATTACATTCATACATACATATATACATGTACATGTGTACTTACATACATATACTTAAGTATGTATGTACGTACTATAGTAGAGAATATTTATTGTTTTCTTTGTTGTGTAAATGATTTAAGTTTTCTCTTTGTCAGTTCCTATAGATCTGTATTTTTCTTTTGAAATTACACTGGTCTCATAGTATGGACTTAGTATGATTTAGCAATTACTGACTGATGGACATTAAGATTTTGCTTTTTTTTTGCTATTACAAAAAATGCCGCATTGATTATTATATGTGTATTTATGTGTGTATGTGAGTATGTGTATAATCTGGACTAATAATAAGTTTATTACATATTTAGCAAGTATTTTTCTGGTGTATCTTATATTAAAACAATTATTTTTTTTTAAATATGTTTTTATTGATTTTTTTAGAGAGAGAGAGATAGAAACATCAGTATGAGAGAAACATTGATCAGCTGCCTCCTGAATGACCCACATTGGGGATCGAGCCTGCAACCCGGGCATGTGCCTGATTGGGTAACATTTAGTTCTTTAATCTATCTGCAGTTTATTTTTGGGGAATGGTATGAAGTAGGGACCTAAATTTACTTCTTCCAAATGACTACCAATGGTTCTAATGCCATTTATTGAATGGTGAATCTCTGGTTGGAAATACCTTTATCATTTACTATTACAGTGACTACTAACCAAAATTTGGAGTATATACTAGGACCAGACACCATTTTAAATATTTTCCAAGTATTATCTCTTTTTTTTGTTTGTGTGTTTTTCAATCCTTACCTAAGGATATTTTTCCATTGATTTTCTAGATAGAGTGGAAGGAAGGGAGGGAGGGAAGGAAAGACACATCGATGTGAAAAAGACACATTGATTGGTTGCCTCCTGCATGACCCTGACTGGGGCCAGGGATTGAATCAGGTATGTGCCCTTGACCAGGAATTGAACCCATGACCCTTCTGGCCGATGCTCTAACCTCTGAGCAAACCTGGCCAGGGCTCCAAGTATTCTCTTAATCTTCACACCCACCCATTTATTTTACAGTTGAGGAAGTGATGTACAGAGAGATTAAGTGATTACCTAGTATTACACAGCTGCTGAATAGTGCATTTTAATCCATGAGTCTAGCTCCAGAACCCATGCTCTTAACTTATCTAAGCCTGAGATGTTTGAATTGACAGGCTGTTTGCCATTTCCCAGGCAGCTGAGCTAGTCATTGCTTAGATTTTCTACTTCTTGGATCATTTTTGAAACCTTAGTGCTGGAGATATAGAGACCAAATTGTGGTTTTAAAAATTGAATATAGTCATGGAAATCTAGGGTAAATCCAAATAGGAAACAGAGTATTTTCTTGAATTTATTTTCGCATAATATCTGATAACAGAGAAGGCATGGGATCTTTAACAATTTTAAGAATGGACCCAACTCTGAAATTCTAGGACATGACCAATTATATAAATGAAGCTTATCTCTTGATTGAGTAAATGTTGGTTCCACTAGGAGTTTTATTTAATATTGAGATGATTATCGAGTTACTTTATTATTTTCTGAATTCCTTGTATTCTTTTTTACTTAATGTAAATATGAAATGCTATATAATTGGAGAATTTATGGCCAGACTAACCTGCATTGGAATTCCATCTCTTGTACATACTATATTTCCTTGGGCTAGTGATTGAACTCTCTCACCTTCCTTTTTATCATCTTTAAATTAGGTAATAATGCTCAGGGATGGTATGATATTTGGATAAGGTAGTATTTGTAAAGTTCCTATCAAGATACATAGTATGCAGCAAATACACTATACATTTTATTTTCTTCTTTATATCTCTTATAGAGGAATACAATAATTTTTATTTGGGAGATTTTAAGTGAACTATAGAATTCATTTTTAGTTAAATGTTATGAATAAATTTCTCTGTCAAGTAATTGTAAATTCAATGTTTTCAAAAAGTTTATCTCTGTTCTTATTTTTATATGTTTGACCATTCTAGGATATGTAGACAGTTTTTTCTAGAAAAGCAGTTTTGAGGCCATCTCAATCCGGGAGATGGTATGCTGTAATGTAAATGTTTCTTCCGTTATGGTTTCCGAATGTGCTTTTGAAATCAGCCGCTTAGATACCACGACGCGCTGTGTGCTGTGTCAAGGAGGTGAAGTGTCGAATAGGACGGGCTCCGCGGCTCCTTGTGACCGGCTCCCGTTCTTGGAAGTGCACATCATCTAAACATATTTTAGAACAGACATCAGGTTCATCTTGCATTTTTATTAGATGTCACCATAGTGGTCTCCAAATAACCTTATGGTTGTATGCTGTTTAAAAAGTTTAACAGACAATTTTTTATTTTTTTTTATTTTTTTATTTTTTTATCCTCACCCGAGGACATTTTTCCAATTTTTTTTGTACAGATAGAGTGGTATGGAGAGACAGAGAGAGAGAGAAACATCGACGTGAAAGGGACACATCGAGTGGCTGCCACCCGCACGACCAACCAGGGCCGGGGACATACTGCAACCGAAGTACATGCCCTTAGCGGGAACCGAACCCGGGTCTCTCAGGACCGCAGGCCGACGCTCTAACCGCTGAGCCAAACCGGCCAGGGCAACAGACAATTTTATATGATAAATTCTGAAATGAAATTGTCAAATATTCTGATATTTTATATGACATTTAAGAATTAATTCATTTACTAAAAGAAATAAAATGGTTAACAAAATTTTCTGGAATCATTTAGAAGTGACATTAAATTGTGTAGTTTTTTTGTAATATCATTTATAATGATCATTGTATTCTGTTGTGTGTTTATAAAATGCTAATGAATTATGGCCAGTTGATTGTCTAGGTGAGATTATGTACAATAATGAATTGTTTCTCTTTTATGAACATATTTGGTGTCAAGCAACATGTAACATCAATATGTATTTTGTGGTTGACTAGAAAAGCCTATTTTTCAGTTAAGTAGGTAAATGTGGGAGGATAGTGAAGTGTAATTTTTACCAGTCACATGGAAATTACATAGAAAATGTATCAAATCATAATAATCAAGGACAGGCCCTGTTTTGACATGAAAAGAGACCCTGGGTGAAAGCCATGCTGCGCGCTGTAAAATGCATGAACTGTTGTGTTTGTCGCCCCTCTCACCCAGGTGCGGCCGTGGCAGGCATTTACAGAGTAGCCGGGAAGAACATGGCCCCTTTGGAAGCGCTGGTGTGGGGCGTTGGACAGACTGTGCTGACATTGATCATCTCCTTTTCAAGGATCCTCGCCACACTTTGAGGTTTCTGTGGAAATGTCTTACTTCACATAAGGAAACAGATGTACAGATTCTCTGAAAATGGCATTGTTAGCAAGTAGGAATGAAATTACACAAGAATCGTGGAAGGAGCAGGTCAGAACATCAGGCCTTGAGCTGTGTGGAAAGATTGCCCTCTAGTGTTCAAGTGATTGCACTACCGCACTGCACCTTACGTGCCTCCATCCCAGGCAAGGCGAATTACACTATGAGAAGCTACAAGAAAAAGCACCTTGTTTAGCTGCCAATCAGGTTAACCTTGGTGTTGAATCGTTTTTAACAGTGTTGTGTTTAAGTTACAGGGACATTTTGAAGAATTGATATATGTGCCAAACTCTCTTCTTCTTCTTCTTTTTTTTTTATAAATTGATCATGTGACAATTTGCAAGTGTAGATGTAGATGAGATGAGTGCTGTGAACATGTTCAACATGAATCCAGGTCACGCGGTGAGAGTTTGTTTTGTAACGCTGAGCCCTGTATGAGTGCTGAACACCAAACCTCTTACTATGAGATAAACTGTTTGATTTTTAATGTTGAACGTTTCTGGGATTTAGGGCTTTACTATGTTTAGGCATTATTGTTATTTAATTTATGTGGAAAACAATACTTAATGGAAAACTAGCTAAACTATTTTAAGGACTCTAAGTAGATCCATAGGGTGCATCCTTTTCACTCACTTAAATAACACTTTTAATAGTTTCCCTCATACATTAATGTCCTATTGATATGAATTAAAAAATGTTATGGGTAGCACACATTGATTATAGTTTGTGTGTCATAAAAATATAATTCGAAGACTTTCTTATGAATTTTGTTAGAAAACACATCTGAAATGCATGTTGCATTCTTTGACCCTTCTAAAGGAAGTTTTTGCCATGTATCTCATGGAGAAAACATCTTTATAACTAGTAACTCGGTGGGATAGCATTATTTCTTGTATATGTCTTGATTTTTGACAAAATGTAAACAATCTTTCATTCTGGAGTATTAACTATATTTAAAGAGTGGCCTAAATTAGGCTGTGAAAACAGAAAGCTTCATTTGTAGATAAGTAACAGTAAGTTATCTAGGGACAGTAATAAATTACTTTGGATATGTGGTAACAAAATTTCACTAAATAAGAATTGGGGAATGTAGTAAATAATTCTAAAATCTGGCAGTTCATCCCAGTGTATCCAAACAGTACTGAAATATATTTGAGTGATGCATTTTAGTTGTTCACTTCTTGGTTTATGCTGTTACTTAAGTTTATTAGAATGTGATGACATATATTAGAAATTAAAAAGTCCTTAGTATAAACTATTTTAAGAGGTTTTGGCAACATATACTTGTTTTTAAGAGTACAGGGAGTAAGGGAAACAGAACCTGGTTGAACTTACCTCCTACTGACATTTTTTAGTCCCTGGTACAATTATAAATGTTCCTACTCAAAAGAAGAGCCATTGCAGAGAATGTGAAGTTCAGGACAACCCAGAAAGACAGTCTGCATGCTCCAGCCTCGCTCTTTCATAACCTCCGTGGGGAACAAGTAGGTTTCTTAGGTCCCATCAAATTGAAGACCTTTGTGACCCACGCCCCTTTTCCTCACCAAAACCAGAAAGATCAGCAACTGAACAATGAGGAGTTGGTGGGGGTGGGGTTGGTACTTTTACCGGTAGAGAAGCCAATTTGGCCAATATGGGGGATTTACTAATGTTTGTGGCTTGGAAATTTGATTTAAAAAAAAAAAAAACAGCAGCTATGCATTCTTAGAGATCTTTTAAGTAAATCTTAAAATGGATTTTAAATTATGTATAACCCTGACATTATTTTCATGTGTTCTTTATATTTTTGATGTTTTCCAAATTAAATTTAGGCATACGTTTTCCAAATCAGTTTATTTTCTCCTTTTCTGTTAGATTTGAATTCAGTGTTCTTTCTTTACTTTGGCTATTCTGTCAATCATTTAAAGTGTTTGTATTCTTTGAGAGGAATTACCAATAACATACTGAAGATGTACAAATGAATATTTTAACATGGTTATGTTATGCTTTAGGAAAGTCATCATAGTAAAGAAATATGGAGCATATGGTTCAGAACCCAAAATTAACTAGAAAATAACTTGGACAGATAAATGTATGAATGTGTGGACCAAAGAGATGTAAACTCCAGTTTTTACTCTAGAATGGAAGTATAATTGGGCAGTTAACAATTAATTTGCAGCATCCTAATCTTATTATCAAGTTGCTTTATGTTATGAATTGTGTATGTGTGTGTGTGTGTGTATGTACTTTAACTCATGGGGGCATTTTGTGTTTTTTGCTGTTTTCAGCCATTTCCACTGGGATTTTGTGCAACTGTGACTCTTTTGATGTTTTGAAATACAGTTGAATAGTGTGAATTGATGAAATTGTCTTAATAGCTATTTCTATGCTGAGATTTTTTTAAAAGTTAATGGTTTTCCTACAGAGACAAGAAACGTTGGATGATATATATCTACACACACATATATATCGTTATATACGTGTATTTGAAGCTGCTATGTGTGAATGCTGTCTAACTGGAAGGCTTCTGTTCAGTGAACATGTCCATGTTCTAGTGGAGAATTTGTTTAGTTGAATGATCTTTTAAATGGGCGTGAGGATGTTTGAGATTTTTTAATTTGAGGAGATTTTTCTTGGTTTAATAGTGCTGGAGACCCTTGTTTTTGATATGACAAAAGCCCTTATCGATATATTTGTGTTACACCTTAAAAGGTGTATGTGATTTAGCAGTAAATTTTCTTTGTGATCAATGCGGGAAGGACAGGGGAAATCCTCTGCAGTTTACACTTCTTTATTTTTTAAAAAAATGTATAGTAAAATATTGCTGACAGTGAAATCATTCCCCCAAAGAAGAGACTCCTATATGCCCGCACTAATAATTAACATACTGGTTAGAAATGCCCATAGACCAGAGGTTAGTGAGGAGCCTTATCTAAACTACAAATAATGCTAAAAACATTTAAAAGGAGGAGGTGCAGATAATCTGTCCATTGGATGATTCCACTGGTTCTCCAGAATAAGGACAGTCCTGAATGATGGCTCTACTCAGTGCTTGCTGCTTAATCATTCTTCCTGTAGATCTCAGTGTTTACCCACAGTGTTGGGGTTTGTTACCCAATGTGCTGTCTTAGTATTTGCAGTATTTAGTATATCCTCTGTCCTGAACAGTGTAAGGGCTTTATTTGTACTTTAAGTGAGAAATAAAAAATGAGCTGCCCTGTATATCATGCATCTGTGATATAAGGAATAGGAGTAATTTAAAAATCAAAAGACATTGTTGGAAAAGGTCTTCAGAGATCTGTAATTAAGGGAGAATGGCGCTGATGTGTTGACATGCCCCACTTGGCACACAGCAACGAATTCACTCTTAAAACATTTTTGGTGGGTCTGCCATGTACACAGTGCTGTGCTGTCTTTTCTGTAGGAAGGACCAGGATGACTAGGATAGGGTTCCTGCCCTCGAGTCCACCAAGAGCTAGCAAGATGGTTTTAAATCCTAAATTTTGCTTCCTAATTCTGGCTGAGAGTTCAAGTCCTCCCCATCCCCCCCAGAGCCCCACCACCACCACCAAATTCTGATTTCCCCAGTTTATCCACCAAACGGAGTTTCGGTAACTGAGATACCATTGCTGTGACCCAGTGAAGAGATACTGGACTCTATGCCAGAGGCCCTGTCACGTGTGGACTTCCTGTTATGAAAGGCAAAGCAGCCATGTTTCACTGTACACGATCCATAGTCAGTACAGTTTTTTAAATTACATTTTGCAGTGCTAACTAAATGTGTCGTTTTGTAAAACTCATCTGTTTTCTTTTATTTCCACATTTCCCCTACATACATTTTAAGAAGGAGACATTAAAATAATTCTCTTACAATCTTGCTTCCTTTACCTCCTCTCTACCTCTTTATTTTACTTTTAAATTTTTTTATGAGAGAGGAACTCAAGGTTATTATATACTGTTATTTATTTTTTTAATTTATCTTTATTGTTGAAAGTATTACAGATGTCCCCCTTTTTTCCTCCATTGACCCCCTCCACTTGCTCCCACCCCCAGGCCGTCACAGTACTATTGTCCATGGCCATGGGTTATGTGTACATGCATATACGTTCTTAAAATCAGCATACTTATATAAGAGCATTTTTAGGAGTTGATGGTGGTAGAAATGGCCAGAAGTGGCCAGTATTTACCTCTTTATCTTATCCTGCTACTTCCCTTGGATTCATTCAACCAACACTCATTGAATCTCTACTACATGCAACTTACTGTCTTTTGTAAGGGATGGAGAAGTGTCCCCTGTTCTGCACCCTGGGGATTGGCCCCTGGTGTAGCACGAATTCCGAAGGCCACAGACTGGGCTTCAGTGTCTACCAGGTCCCTTGTTCCGTGGACCAAGGTGCTTCGGCGCTGGTTACTCTTCGCTGGCTTGTGTGTTTTTTGTTTTGTTTTTACTTAAAAAGAAATACTGTTATTTTAAATTTGTGTCCATTTTATAATTCAAGAAGTAAGACGGTAAGAGTATTTTCTCAAACTACTTTACTTTTGCTCTTACACTTTTTTCTCTAAGAAAATCTTAATCGGAATCTTTTCAAAGAGTTGTTATTTGTTTTTAAGATGTGAAAAGTGTGGAAAGTTACTGAAGAAATTCTCGTAGACCTAGGTTGCAGAGACGTTTGGCAGCTCTTGGGTAACTGAGTAAATTGCTGTTTCTTTTAATAATCGGTGAGAATCTGAGTGGTTAAAGTTGACTACTAATCAAACACCCCTAATCTCCCTTAACTGGCAATCCTTTACAACATCTTAGGGAGAGACTCTCCGTGATGATAAAAAGGACATTATTTGGTTAAAAATGATGACAATTTCAAGCACGTGGTAGCATTTTGTAGCAGAGGGGCGTTTAAAGACAGGAAGATACATCGGACGGTGATGCGCAAAACCAAGGCGCCTCTGACGCTGCGTCCCGCGAGCGGAGCGGTGGCCCCTTGTGTCAAGACCACACCCGGCCCTGGGGGAGCACATGCTGCGTGGTCCCAGCTGTGTTTCCTTCCTCGTGGGCAGCTCACCACACAGCGTTGCCTGGCTTGCTGGTGGCGGGCAGGTTTCCCGACGCAAGGGTGTCTGGTCAGTGTGCACAGGGCGATGTTTTTGAGGAGGTTGCTGAATCAATTACCTAAAAATGTATCTGTGAATTTGTTTGAAGGAAGTAGTGCTTCATATATAAAGTATTTTCAGTAAATGTGGAGATGTACCATTTGACACTTGATTAAGTTAGTGGAAACACCCGAGTCTCCAGTGAACTGAACTGCGACCTGGAACCATCTCTTCCCCTGAGTTTAGGGGGCTTGTTTTTACATTCTTTGCACTTATTTTGAGGTTATTTAGGATAACCCTTTCTTGATTTTGAGAATGAATTTAGCAGTTTCTTAAAAATTTTCCTCCCCTTCCACACAGGCGTCATATGTTATGGTTTAAACATCTGTACAGTTTGTTGATAGAATCAGAGTGTTGGTTTTGAAGAGAATGCACTTAACACCTTATGGTTATGCAACTAGAAGCTTACTGAAAAATAGATACTATAGGCAAGTCAAGAGAGCATGAACCTCTTACGTATTTTTTTAGATTCTATTCCGCACCCATATGCTTCTCCCCTCATGGGTAACACGACTGCCCCTGGGCATGCATTCAGATATGTAACTGGCGCTGGAAAGCAGTGTAATGTAAATACATAGAAAGAGGAACTGTAATGCGTGATTACCACAAGAGTAACACCTTTTCTCCTAGATGCTATATATTGGCAATTTCTAAAAAGCATCATTTTTAGGGCCCTGTATAATGACTGTTAACTTGATAGTATTACTGATGATGAAAAGTTTCCTTTGTTTTAGACTGGTGTGTTTGCACAGCATCACTACGTACCTTTGGGAAGAAACATTTTAACATTTTCTTCGTAGAAAGCAAAATAGAGGCACTCGTTTGAATAGTAATAAAAATGATTTGCTTTCAATAATGGATGACTTGATAGTCTAATTGTTGACACTTTCTTAGTTGTGATATTGGATACATTTAGGATGGAGGAATTTTTTTAAATTCTGGTGCCCTACATACATGCGTGCGTGAGCTCCGCACATTGAGATGAACAACATGAAATTCCACAGTATTTTCGTTTTAGTCACATCATTTGGTAAAATTCATATAATTCTACCATAAAGTATTAATTCCTGACTGTAGTCATTCTAGGATGAGGGAATCCATTTCATCTAGAAGTTAACCAACTAAAATGTGTTTATTTAAAGAGCAAATATGTAGTTGACCTGATAGGTATAAAAAGACTCACTTTCAAGCTGTGTTAACTCTCAGATCACTGATGAATCATTTAGTAAACCACAGTAGTTTTTAAAAGCTAAATGATGCCTCAGTGCCTTGGAAGTTAAGATACTTTTTCAGAGTGTGTCTGGTGAGATTCAGGATCGGTACCCCTGTTGATGGGCATTCAGAGTTAAGAACAGTGCAACCGAATCAGCTCCTTAAGGGTTAATGAAAACCAGTTATTTTGCTATTGACTGTGACAGATGACAACTACTGTCATTACATTTTTACAATGTGGTATTTGTCTCTCTAAGTTTGAAATGGGGAAAATGTAGTCAAGACTATTAAAAGTGGGATTTTGACATTTAATTTAGTTGTACACTAGAGATTCTAGTATAAACAGTGTTAGTTTTATATGTAGTACAAGGGCGGACACTTTATGTAACCTTTAGAAATATGTTTACCATCAGGGATTTATTTTTGCTATCAAAATACTTAATGTACTGTGAAGCTTAAAGACAGGAAGAATCCATGTTGGAGGGTAACGCACAAAGACAAAGGCCTATCTGATGAAGTTCCCTACGTTATGTGAACACAATTCTCCCCCTTCTGTTAAGACTATAAACTACACTGTATGAGTATGTGTACTGCATGTTTACATAACACAGTTTAATTTTGAAGGATTATTTTACAAAACGATGTTTATGTATAATACTTAACAAGCTGTAAATATTGTATACTATTGATTTTTAATTTTATATAAGCAATTTTTTAATTTCCCAATTCATGTACAAATCTCATTGTGTATATAAGCATCATTTCCTGGAGAACACAAATTTTGCAGTGAATTTTAATTATTTTAACTGTGGTAAGCATCGGGTTAGCCTTAGAGATGTTGATCTTTGTTTTCAGTTATTTTTACCACTCATTTTCTTCAAAGGTCAGCAATAAACATATGCAAGTTATTTTTGATTGCGGAGAGTTGGTCTGCAACGACAAGATCTAGATTCCAATTCATAGCTTAACAAAAAGATGCACAATTAATATCATCCACAGTCTAATCACAGGACCATTTCTAAGGTCCATGTGTTTCTCCTCTTTGTAACATACAGGGTGATTCTACTGATACACACAAAACAACTGTTAAAAGTGAATCCAGCACTTAAATGTCATAACACAGAATTTATTGGATTAAAATTTGTAATATACAGTATTTTAATAAAGTTTCTGTATTCTATTTCATGCACTTATATATAAATAAACCTGTCTTTAAAAGCTTTATGAAGTGTTTGCTTCTTGATGATATATTTTTTCAATTCATTCTCTGTAAACTCAAATGTTTTCTCTTATTCTTTTGTCGGTTTTTCTGGGGCAGTTTTACATAAGGCTTTTGGGGGAAGTGCTGAAAGCAGTTACGAAATCTGAAAGACGCCCTTAGCCTAGTTTATACTTTGACCTAGGACCAGTCCTAGCCACATAAACATCCACTTCTAAGAGTTACTGTTTTAAAAGGCATACCATCTATCACTTTCAATTATAAATGACTACCACTATCCAGTGCTTATTATGTTAAACACTTCATTTGTACTTTTTTTTAATCCTCACCCAAGGATATTTTTGCATTTATCTTCAGATAGAGCAGGAGGGGGAGAGGGAGGAAGACAGAGAGAGAGAAACATCGATGTGAGAGAGACACATCAAGTGGTTGCCACCCACATAACCCCAACCGGGGTGGGAACAAAATGCAACTGAAGTACGCGCCCTTAGCAGAAACCGAACCCAGAACTCTCTGGCCTGCGGGCCGACACTCTAACCACTGAGCAAAACCATTAACACTTAATGGTAATCCTTAAAGTTAAGTTTTTTGGGTTTTTTTATTTATTTTTTTTTATCCTCACCCGAGGACATTTTTCCATCTTTTGCACAGATAGAGTAGGAGGAAGAGAGAGGAAGAGAGAGAGAGAGAGAAACATCGACGTGAAAGGGACACATCGAGTGGCTGCCACCCGCACGACCAACCAGTGCTGGGGACAAACTGCAACCAAGGTACATGCCCCTTAGCGGGAATTGAACCCGGGTCTCTCCGGACCGCAGGCCGATGCTCTAACCGCTGAGCCAAACCGGCCAGGGCTTAAAGTTAAGTTTTTATCCCCATACTACAGATGAAGAATTCGAGGTTCAGAGAAGGTAAAAAACTTCTCAAGGTCACATAGCTGATAATGCTTATTTGAGGTTTTTTACTCACCCCTGGGTTTTTCCCCACTGTGCATGTTGATTTCTACAGAGTATTCTGGGAGTTCTTACCTGTAACGAGATAGCTCATTATTGAAGTTCAGATGGAATTATGGGGATTTGAAAAAACGATTAACTCAGGATTCGTGATGTCAAATGTATACATATTTAAAGTTTTTGGAATTTCTAAGGGATGGTACTAGGTACACAAGTAGGCTTAACTGTTCTCCCTTCTGAGAACGAAGGGCTGGCCGAACCCGCCGCTGGCAGTGTGGCAGCCCCGCTGGGCCGAAGAGGAGCGTAACTGAACACTGGGTCAGCACAGTGGAAGTCGGTGCTTGCTTCACATGTACTGACACATCGTTCTATGTAATTACTGAATTGAACTGTGTTTCCTTTTTGCCTAGGTAACTGTTTCAACCATAGGATTATGCAATTATTAAACATTTTTTTCCTGACCAAGAGCCTGAAAAAGTTCTTGAACAAAATATAAATCTTGAGATTCAAAAGAAATTTTCTATTTTGATTCTATTACCTTTGCCTCTGAAAGTAATACTTTTGTAATAGTAATCTATCTGGGTATTTGATATTTGAAAATAAAGTGTTGAATTCCAGATTTATTGCCACCTATGTAGACAAGACAAGGCGATAATCTAGAAGAAAGATGCTCAGACTCCACACTGGGCTTTATGATGGAGAATGAGTCCGAGTCACACTTACTGGATAGGTACTTACATTATCTCTGTTTTGAAGTCGAACTGTTAATTCATTAAATGGTACCTAACGTTTTTGGACGTACAGAAAGGGAAACAGGACCTATGACAGATCTTTGAGGAGTAGAATTTGGGTTCACCCCCAGCTTCTAATGGAACCTTAACAGAAAAATCCCTCCCATTCCACTGTTCCTCTTTATCTGCCCTTTTTTGTCCATTGTTCATTGTCATCAGACATTTTTCTTTTGGCCAATTTTATGAGTATTCTTCAGGCTAAGACTGATTTGCCAAATAGACTTGCCTCAGGTGCTTTTCTTGCAAAGCAGGCGTTTTGTCACTAGATGGCACCATAGTTCTACTTTACTTTCCCCTTCTTGTCTTGGCCATTCTTAACGTTAAGAACCCCCTAACTTAGTCCTTACTTTTGTCCATTCTTACCTAAGATTAACTCAGTTTGTACTTTATTTCCGTAGGATACATCTAATATTATCTTTTTTTCTGATAAAAATACGTATGAGGAAATTAAATACAAACCAAGAGTTTCTATGTGGTATCGCTAACAAATTTAACTTTTCAAAAAATGTTAAAATACAGTGTCCAAGGTTTGTTTACAAATCAGAAAATTACATTTATTGTGTGATTTTGATATGTCACTCCTTAATTTGGACCTTGATTTATGTGTTTTTCTTAAATCTGTCATTCCATCTCTTAGCGCATAATGGTTTTCATCTAAATATAATCATTTATACTTTAGTGACATTGAGTTATATAGTTGGTCACCTTGTTGGGATGAAAGGAAATACACAAGCGTAACACAATCATCCTTGTATTGTGAGACTTGGTTTTAAATTCTTGCTCTGGCATTTAGTATTCGAACTTGGCCAACTTATTTTACTCCCGTGACGGTCAGTTTCCCTCCTCGGGAAGTGGGGACAGTATCTCATGTTGCATGGAGTGGGTGCCAGCAAACCCTCTACTTGATCCCACTGGCCTCATCTTCTCGTGCATGTGTGCATATCAAAGGATACATTTTGCCATAAGTTTTGGTAGGGAGTCTAGATACCTCTGTTTCAAAGTCGGCTGGATTCTGTTTCCCGCAGGGCACAGTGCATTTTCAGAGATGGTTGGTTTCAAGTGTACACTGTCCATTGAACTGCACGCTGCTCTGGCAGCGAAGTCTGCAGAGGGAATTTTTTACAAACATACCTCAGTGGAAAAGAGCCTGGTCAGAAAACAGAATGGATAAACTTGCTCAGCTAGCAAATTCCTTGCATTCTCTAAACCTAATATGTACAAAGTGAGGAAGCCAAAGCAGCCAACATAAATTAAATCCCCCCAAAAATGGTGGTGACTCCCGGTCAGCTGTGCACAGTCACCAACCAGCTCAGATCCTGTTGCAAGTGGGCTTCTCAACTTTGTTTATTGTTCTGCGGAGACAGCCTATGGTTCAAACTCAGAAGGGTTGCTCTTTTCAGCTCCGGAGTTTCTGACCTTAAAAGCACAAGTCTCACGATACAGCATGGTCTGTAGCTGCCGTGGAGACAAACATGCCCGTGAACTCAGGGTCTGAAACCAGCACTGAACTGAAGAGATCAGAGAAGAGGACCAGCATTTCATTAAACAAAACCTTGCCTGTTCCTTTTGCTTATATTTTTGTAGGACTAGGTGTTGGTGGGTGACCCTAAGATATAACTCAAGAAGACCTGTGCTTGTTCACGGAGGGGGTTAGGGAGCCAACGGG
Organism: Molossus molossus; assembly: GCF_014108415.1. Taxonomy (NCBI): domain Eukaryota; kingdom Metazoa; phylum Chordata; class Mammalia; order Chiroptera; family Molossidae; genus Molossus; species Molossus molossus. Next base: position 29,123,174 of record NW_023425347.1, on the reverse strand, counting down.
GTCTTCTCCCCGGTTCTGAGCCGCCTGCACATCAGACCTCTTATGTCAGTTTCTTCTGTAATAAACATGGAAATGGATTGGCTCCTTTTGTCTTCTCTTAAATGTAGGTTGAAACTTTTCATGGGACAACATCAAAATGGGTCTGTTATTCTTGGACTTTCCTAGACCAGGGCCAGTTTGGCATCGTGACCTTGACACTTGCCGTATCCCTTGTAGTTCTCCGTTTCGGTCCATCTTCAGATTTGAAGCTTGTTTCACTTGGGAACTTTTTGCAAGATGAATCAAATCTCACCCATAACTTCTGGGTTTTTTAATTAGTATCTGTCAGAAATAAGTAAAGGCTGTATTATTGAAGCCCATATCCTTGAAACAATGTTGGTATTCAACTTTTACTCTGAAATCACTTTCACGTCTATAGTCTTATTTTATCACAATTTGTACTTATTTGGGGAAAAGAAAACAAATGTCCTTTTTTTTTTTTCCTTTAAAATCAAAGCCACTTACCTGTCTAAACACAGGTCTTTTATGAGACCTGGACAGCTGTTTAGACAAATGCTAATAATTGAAAACAGACCTAAAACAGACACAGCAGCCGAGTTGCCTGGACTCAGGTAATCGCCAGAAGCCCAAAGAGATTCTCTTCGGAAATCAGTCACTTCCTGGGGAACCCATGACTAGCGGATTCTCCTGCCATGTGCTTTGGCTGAAGACTTTTTTTCCTAATCCTCACCCAAGGGCATTTTTCCATTTATCTTCAGATAGAGTGGGAGGGTGAGAGAGGGAGAGAAAGGGAGAGAGAGAAACATTGATGTGAGAGGGAAACATTTACTAGTTGCCTCCCACACAGCCCGACCAGGGCCAGGGACAAACCGCAACCAAGGTACGTGCCCTTGGCCGGAATTGAACCTGTGACTCATTGGTCCACAGGCCAATGCTCTAACTGCTGAGCCAAAGCAACCAGGGCCTGACTGAAGACTTTTGATGAAAGGACACAGAAAGGCCCAAACGTGTTCACACGAGATCTTCTTGGGGAGTTAACTTGTTTCCTTCTATCGGGAATGTTTTCCTTACGATGGACATCTCAGTCCTGAGTTACGTGCCAGTGTTGACAGAATGCTCATATCAATAGAAGTGCCACCCTCTGTAACGAAGGTTTTCCAAGGTGTAGCTTAACTAAGCAGACGATTTCTCTCGTAAATAAAACAGCATGATTTCCAGAGACCATTTCACCTTAACTAGTTCAATGCACACCACTAATTACCTCCACGTGGGAAGTCCCCAAGTCAAAGCAGGCCAGTGTTCCTGGACGTTTTGAGTCTGAAGCCCACGGAAGAAAGAAAGAAGCGATGTGATCTTGGTGTCGCGGGCGTGGGAAGCCGTGTCGCAGAGACATCTGGACGTGCGGCCTGCGGTCTGTCGGCAGCGGGCTTGTTGGCCGTCGTGGAGAAAACGAACAACCTGCTGATGGACCTCAGAACCAGGATCAGGGGGAAACAGCCACCCATGGCATCAGAAATCTGTCCGTGGCATCTGAAACCGTGTTGGGGAAACTATTATAAGCTTGAACCGAAATTTAGATGATAAGAGTGCCCATAAATAAAACCCAGGGCGACATGGCTCAACCCTCCATCATGGGAGAGACAGAAGGCAGAGATAACGAACCAGCCAATAACCCCGCAAGAATCTTTGCCTGACGTTGAAATCTGTATCACCTTATCAACTTGCTTTATATTTTACAGCATTTCTTTCTGAAATACACGCTTTGTCTTCACTCGCCGTGTCGGGAAGGGGCAGAGGTGGTGGAGTGTCGGAGGATTTCTTGACATGCAGAGTAGATGGAGAATGAGACGGATCAGGGAGATAAGATTTTTCCCCCAAAAGAACAGTCCAAACGTTAACAAAATAAGCCCTTGAAATAGGCTTTGTCATGAAAGCAGAGCTCTTTCCATAAGCTAAAATGAGAACAATCAAGCTAAAAATAACAAAAAAATGTTTTGTTGTGTTTTTCTTAAATACCCATGCAGTGTCTTTCATACTGGAAAATATCAGCTGTCAACGTGAGAAATGTCTCAAGTCATCCGGGAGGATTCCAGTGTTATGATGTGCACCTCAGAGGGTTCTGTGGTTATTTTGGCTGTTACTAATCCAGACTGGACTCATTCTTTGGTCCAAAGCTACCAATAACTCTGGCTTTCAATACAATGATAACTTTGGTAAAAGTAAGGCCCAATTGCTGTAAAATTTCCCAGTTTTAGCACTTGTTAAGCCACAGAGAAACCGGGGTCAGACGAAATGTAAATAGTGTTTATTCAGTGTGTTCTGGAGACCACTAAGTGGGAGAGGCTCTTGAGAAAAAAAAAATTCCCTGGACAAATAATTTTTTAAAAATTTTTTATACTCACCTGAGGACATTTTTGCATTTATCTCCAGATAGAGCGGGAGGGAGGAAGAGAGAGAGAGAAACATCAATGTGAGAGAGAGACATTGACTGGTTGCCACCCACATGACCCCAACCAGGGCCGGGGACAAACTGCAACCGAGGTACATGCCCTTAGCGGGAATCAAACCCAGGACTTCTCTGGTCCACTGGCTGATGCTCTAACCGCTGAGCCGAACCGGCCGGGGCTGGACAAATAATTTTGAAAAACTTGCTTTCTATAGTTCTGTCCTTGAGAGTCACAGTTCACAATTCACACAAGCATACCAAAGACTTTGAAAAGGTTGTGTTGTTGTTGTTAATCCTCACATGAGGATATTCTTCCATTGATTTTTTAGATAGAGAGAGAGAAACATTGATGTGAGAGAGACACATTGATCGGTTGCCTCCTGCACAACCCCAACCAGGGCTGGGGATGGAACCTGCAACCCAGGTACGTGCCCTTGACTGGGAATCGAACCCGAGACCCTTCAGTCCCTGGGCCAAAGCTTTAACCGCTGAGCCAAACTGGCCAAGGTAGACTTTGAAAAGCTTTGAGCTGAGAACCCTAATTGGCCCTGGCTGGTGTGGCTCAGCTGTCTGGGTGACATCCTGTGCACTGCAGGTCGCTGGTTTGATTCTAGGTCTGGGCACGTGCCAGGGATGCTGGCTCCATCCCTGGCAGAGGGTGTGCAGGAGGCAGCTGGGTGATGTTGGGCGCTCACATCGATGCTCTCTCTCCCTTCCTCCCTCTCTGGAAATCAATTAAAAAAAAATATTTTTGTAAGAAGAACCCTAATTGACTTTGTTTAATGGCCATGAGTTCTCAGCAAACGTATGCCTAGGAATATGAGAACGCTTGCAGACTCGTCCTGTGGTCTCTGGAAAGCATTTCTGAGCACATTTTTCAAGTTCCACCTGGTGTCCCCAGCCCAAAGATCTCTGGCCTAGCACACTAAACCTGAGGCTAGGTTTTAATATCTTAGTTTTAACTTAACCTTCTAACTCCTCTCTGGCCTCCAGTGCATGCTGACCGTCTCCCGCCCAGTGACGTCGCGCTGCAGACCCGCGCCAGGCGCTTCCTGAGCTGCGTGTCCTGAGGCTTCCCAGCCCCGATGCCCCTGACTGGCATTCACTGCGCATGCCCGGGCTCAAGGCAGTCGTGGTCAATGGGATCCTTATGTAAACTCCAAGGCTGCACCTAGAAATATCAACTGAGAGCTGCAGACTAAAGGTCACTGCATTTCCGCAAAGGGAGAGGACTTGGCAATCGGGGGCTGTAAGGTTATTCCTCGTGGCAGAAGTGGCGGCCTGTGTTGAAGAGGAAAGGGACAGATGTGGGTGTCAGACTGCAGAACAACAGCCAGGTCGGGGCTGGGGAGGCGCCCCGGGAGCCACAGACAGGGGAGGCTGAGTGGGGAACAGGAGAAGTAGGACTGAAAAGCAAATGGACACCGGATGTCAGAGCCCGGACCCGGGCATGCAAACTTGAATTTTATTCTCTAGGCGGAGGGAACCCATTGAAAGAGCGGTCTCCCTCCATCTGAAACTGGAGAAGAAGCAAGTGATGGGGTGTACCTGCTTTGACACGGTGTCAGTGTCTGCGTCCCGGTGTTAGTAGGAGAGAACGGGAACCCGGAGTCCGAATCCTCGAGATAGCCCACCTCTGCCACTTGTTATTGCCACTGCCTTTATGATCTTGAGAAAGTTTCTTCATCTCACAGAAGCTCGGTTTCCTCGTGTGTGAAACGCTGTCCCGAGCCCCCTCTGCTGGCTGTTGTGAGCTTCAATGTGTCAAGTGCCCTGTCTGTGGGAATAAAACGTGGCCACAGACATGCTCACGCTGTGCACCTGGGGATGGTTCTGACCCGCCGGAGGAGCGGCACCGCTTTCCAGGGGCGTTGACAGGCGTGCCGCCGGCCATCTGCTTGTCCTTGGCGGGTCCCTGAGCCCGCATGGCCCTAATTGCCCACAACAGAGAGAAGCATGCTGCTAATGTATTCTTCCTTCTTAACTTGAGTTGCTGCTTTCGGTTGCTGTTGAACGCTTATCTCTGCCTGGTCGTTAGCATGAGTGTTAGCTGTCAGCAGACGGGCAGCCACCTGGGCTGGCTCGGGAGAGCCACCTCTTGAAACCCAAGCTCCCCAATTACCGCCCATGCAGAGAGGCCGGTCAGCAGAGGTGAAACCCATTGACCCGACCTGGCAGTTTTTGCCTAGAGCTGGAAAACTAAAATTCCCTTTGTAGCTTCTCCCTTTCTTCTTTTTAAAGTCCGTTAATTGGGGGAGGGAATGTCTGATAGGAATTCTGTGCAATGTCTCTTATCTGGACACTACTTGGGGCCCAAGATGTGGCCAATAAGCAAAAGTGAATTATTATCTGTGAGCATTTATTTTCAACTATAAGGTGCTTAGCAAACAGTTCTTACTAGCCCAACATTTATTTATGTCTTTTGATTTTCTGTGTCTCTCCTTACCCTGTTGCTGCCTGTCGGGATCTTGAATTTCAACCTTCTCCCCTCAACCCAGACTCTCTGAACTGAAGGCCTCGTCTCACTTTCTCCTCAGGTGGTAGGTAGCTCCTTCATCACAGGTCCGTCTGGCTCCTTGTCTCTGTCCCTGCCCCTCCCATCCCGCCTCCCCACGGGCTCGGCGCCCTCACAGCTACTCCACGTGAGCTGCACCTGGGCTTGGTTCCTGGGGAAAGACTTGGGTGAGCTCCCAGTAATAAGGAAAGAGCCAGTGGAGAGGGAGGCAAAGGAGAGAGACAGAGACGGGGGCGGGGGGGGGGGGTCAGTTGTGAAAAAGTCTCAAAGAAGAGAAGAGAAAATAGCCTGAAGAAGGTCACTCACCATACAGGAGGGGAGATGACCTTCTAATGGCATGGTGGGTGGCTGAGGGTAAGCAGGTGGTAATGAGACAATCCCTTATGAAATTACCTCTCTCTCTCCCCCCTTCTCTTTTCCATTTTTATCTTCAGATAGAGCAGGAGGGAGAGAGAGGAAGAAGAGAGAGGAAGGGAGAGAGAGAAACATCGACATGAAAGGGACACGTCAAGTGGCTGCCACCCGCACAACCCAACCGGGGCCGGGGGCAAACTGCAACCGAGGTACATGCCCTCAGCGGGAACCAAACCCGGGTCTCTCTGGACCACAGGCCGACGCTCTTACCGCTGAGCCAAACCAGCCAGGGCTCTCTCCCCTTCTCTTTAAGAAGTAAAAGCATGGAGCTAGGATGATTCTGTGCTTGGTTTAGTGACTCTTGGTGGCTCCCGCTGTGGTTATTGATTGTGCGTATCCTGATCTTACGGAGACTGCGATAATGACCATAAAGATTGTTTCTTACCCATGTTTTAATTCTTGAAGGTCCCAGAAGCCCAAGTCCTGCTAAAATTTTAAAGGCTGTAGTTTACATCTTCAAATTCCCTGCTGATTAATTGCTTTTATAATGAAATATCAGATCTTCCCAATCAACTTGATACCAGCAGGATGGCCAGACTATTTGCCCAGATTTGCAAATAGGTCTTCAGAGGCTGTACTGCTAGCAATAAGCAGACTAAAAATAGCTGGATCAATAAATAATTTATGAAGCAAATAATTTGTTCTTCATATAAATTGGTGGGAAGGTTCTGATGAATTATCTCTGCAGTGAATAAAACACTTTTTTCTTGTTCTATTAAGAACATTAAATTGCTTAAATCTGCACTAAGACTTTTGGGATACATTATAGCCATATTTAATGAACTGTAGATTAGATATCAGTATCATAGCATTGTTAAATTTCTTGAACTCGATGACTTTACTGTGGTTATGTAAGAGAGTATCTTTGTTCTCTGGTATATTCAGGGGTAAAGGGAAATAGTTGTTTATAACCTCTCAAATCGTTTATGTGGTGGGGGGAGAGGGGGGGGGGAGGGAGAGAGGGTGGGGGGAGAGAAAGAGAAATGATAAAATACCTATGGACCAATATTGAAATCTGAGTAAAGAATATAAGTCCTTCATATTATTTTAGCAACTTTTAAAAAATAAAATTATCTCAAATAAATATATGTATTTATAATACATCTATCTATAGCATAATGTTTAGTATAGTGTATATATAGTATGTGACGTATCTATAGCATACGGTACATCCTTGTTTTCAATGAAACCTGCAGACTGGGGCAGCTCCAGGTGGTATTTTCGTGGGAAAGCTGATTCAGGGGACTCTAGTTTCAGGTCCAAACCACAGCCTGTGTTGGGGCGGCGACTCCCCACAGGCCAGCCAGAAAGTGCTGCTCCGTGAGCGTGACAGACCGCCGGGGTGTCTCACTGGGAGCTGAGGTTGGTTTCCTTGTTCAGTGAGCGCCCTGATGGTCGTGGGGAGAGAACGTGCAAGGGCTCCCACTCCAGGCTCTGCCACGTGCAAGCTGAGGGCTTATTTGCAAATTGCCAAGGACAACCACTAGGTTATGTCGACACAAAAACTCCTGTGCCAACAAGTCTTCAGAACCTTCCAGATTCAAATCAGTGAACTGTTGTGAAACTCCTTTGACAAGTGAGCAGCTCCTGCCCGGGATCCTCTGCTCTGAGGAGCCGGTGGTGTTTGGGGGGTGGGGGTGGACTGGAGTCAGAGGTGGAGACTCCTGTGCTGGTCCTTCCTCCAAAGGGTGGAGACCTTCAGCGAATACCATCAGCTCTAACTCAGCCCCGTGGCCTTTTTCCTGGTAAAGCCCTGACATGTCAGGGCTAGCCTACCGATCTTGCCCAGTTGGAAATATGCTGAGGACAGGACTGTGCTAACAGGAAGCTCCTGATGGGAGATGACCCCGAGGGGATCCGGCTGAAAATCAGCAGAACTCATCCTTTGCTTTCACTGTGCCCCGGGCACCTGACTCTCTGCCGTTTTCTCCTTGTCTGTCAAGTTCCACAGCCTTCAAAGAAATTCCCATGGGGCTGCTTTCGGACTGAAAGGTCGGCTCAAAACACCAGAGACCTTGAAACAAAAAGGGCAGGCTGCTTTTTGTATTTAAATGGAAAATTTGTGATGAGAAGAGTAAAATCGACCCTCCCCGACTAGGAAGTAGTGTCGGGTTGGACGTTGGGTTGGATATGAGAAGAATCATCACCGGGAGGACCAGGGTGGGCTGCAGCACAGCCGAGATGTGGGTGGCACTGCTGTTTGGGGCCCCTCCTCTCGGTGCCCTGGCCAGAGCACCCAGGGGGCCACCCCTCAGTTCCCTGTCAGTGCCTCAGGGTGCAGCCTGCTCTCAGCCAGGTTTGGTAAAAGAATGTGTTAATGACAAAATTATTCATGGCACTAGTAAAAGACCCACAAGGCTGCCGGCTCCTGGGGAGTTGCAGGGATGTGGAGGGGGACCACTGCCATGGGGTTTGCAGGGGGAAAGATCAGGCTGAGTTCTGAAACAAGGAAAAATGGAAATGTATAACCAAGGATGAAAAATTACCGAGTGGAAGCATCAGGGGTCGGGGGATTCTGGCTAAACTGACCTAGCAGGATTCTTGTTGATGGGTAGGATACCAGATGTCCTCTGGGGGAATCTGGAGGGTGTGGACTGAGTCAGATATCCCGGGAGATCGGGTACAGAGGATGGGGGGCTCTGGCTGAATGGACTTACCAGGATTCTTGCTGATGGGCAATGCAGAGACAAACCCAGGAGCCCAAAGTCATGTGTCGTTGAGAAGAGAGTTCATTCAGAGGAACCTGACTAGAGTCTGGTCAAAGAGAGAATCTTTGTCAAATGGCCAGTAATTGTTTACAGAGGGAATGACATGAGGTTGATCGCAAGAATAGGTTACTTCTTAAATCCGTTCATCCAATAAGCTCTTCGGCAATGACTAAGACTCTCTGTCACCAAGCTTTAGACGGGCTCCCCTGAGCCCTCTTTCCACAGGCCTTGAAATTGGCCCCCTTGCTGTCTCTGGCCTTCCCAACTCAGTCTTAGCAAAGGAGCCTGGCAGGTCAGCTTAGCAAGCATTCCCGCACTGCCGACGCCCCTCTTAGTGATAATCCATTCCCCGAGCTGCTCCTCACGCGCTTCCCGCCTATAAACCCCACTTGCTGTTGCTGTGTTCAGAGTTGGGCCGACCCCTTCCCTGTTGCAGCAGTCTTGAGTGAAGTCTTCACTTCCAAGTACCAGAACAATTATTTTCCTTAAGAGTACCCATTAGGTCCCAGGCCTTATTATTATTATTTTTTAAATATTTTTTTCTTTCTTTTCCTGTTTTTTTTTTTTTTGGTACATGCCCCTAGTGGGAACTGAACCCGGGACTCTCTGGTCCCTAGGCCGACGCTCCAACTGATGAGCTAAACCGGCCAGGGCTAAAAATATTTTTTCTTTATTGATGTTAGAAAGAGAGGAAGGGAGAGGGAGAGAGAGATAGAAACATTGATGAGAGAGAACATCGATTGGCCACCTCCTGCATGCCCCCCACTGGGGATTGGGCCCACAACCTGGGCATGTGCCCTGACCGGGAATCGAACCGGCGACCTCTTGGTGCGTGGGTCAACACTCAACCACTGAGCCACACCAGTCGGGCCCAGGCCTTATTTTTATAGAGATAACAAGACTGGTCCTGGCCTGGATGGAAGTAGTTGTGGCTGTGATGGAGAGGAAGTGTGTTGTGCAGACAAACACCTGACAGGAGGAGGAGTCAGCTGCGGTGAGAATCTGGAAGACAGACCCACCGACCCTGAGCATGTAAACTGTGAGCTGTGTGTTACAAAATGAGTGGAATTTTTGCCAGGTAGAGAAATGGAGGAAAGAGCACCCCAGGAAGAGAACTTTAAGCAGGGACCTTCCATGTCTTGGCCCAAACTGGCAATTTTGCTAATAGGACTGCCCGGTAACTGGGTGCCCCTCAGGTCTCTGCAGGGCTCAGCTGCTGTGCGTGCTCATGGCTATCGGTCCCGCCAGGGCACCTACAGTCCCTGCCCCAAGGAGAACGTCCACTTTCACGACCTACACGCAGGAGCACGCTGCCTCTGCAAAAGGATTTTCTAAAAATGAACACTGGCCCTTTGGCTTTAAATGTCAAAGGAATATTTCTCTCTATCTTTACAAATAAAATACTTCTGTTGGTTCTTCTGAAAGTCACTGATAAGACCAAAGGGGGTGAAACAAGGAAGGAAGAAGAAGAAAAGAAACGGCGGCACCGGGGCGGAGAACTGCCTGTGGGGAGAAAATGCCCCCGGCTTCTCTCCCGGGCCAGACTCGAAGCAGAGAAATCCTGCGCAGAGAGCATGGAAAATCCAAGTGCAGTATTTTTAGCTGGTTGACCTTTTAGCAAGAGTGGCATCTCCTTTAAAAGGAAGCATTATCAAAAGAATGTTATGATAGTAATACTTGGAAGGGGGACAGGAGGGTGGAGAAACCAGAGGTAAAAACATCCACGTTCTGGTATGCACTTTTGGGGCTTGGGTGCCCTTAGCAGCTCATCCTCCTGAACTGGATGATCCCAAACTTTAATCCTGCATCTGGTACAGCTACACCCCTTGTCTGTTGGAATGTGTCAGTAAAACCATTTCTTGATTCCCAGAATGTTCCCATACAGCTCCCTCTCCCCCTTCTCTCTCTCTCCCTCCTTCCTTACTTCTCATTCTTCTCACCATCTCCAGGAAAAAGCAGTGCCTGGGTGGTGGTATAGCTTCCGGTCAAGAGCACAGACTTATTGTCACATTGGCCTGAATCTGAGCCTGGACCCTGCTACTTACTCTGTGAGTGACCTGGGACAAGTTACTTAATTTCTCTCGGCCTCAGTGTCCTCATCTATAAGATGGCGAGAATAATAGTACCCACCTCACAGGGTGATTGGGATGATTAAATGAGAGCACACATACCGTGCCCAATAAAACGGAATTGTCAGGAGAATGAGGGGAGCTCAGTAGAAATCTGCGGTCTGCCTGAGGGGACGCCTGTAGGATAAGCCAGCTGGTGAGGACGCCACTCCGGACTTCATTGGGTTTTCATACTTTCTGGTTTCACTCCAGTCCCGCTAACTTTATTCTGTTGTCCTTGGGTGGATCGTTTGCCAGAATACTCTGCGTTAACCCCCTCATGCTCTGTAAACGTTTCTGATAATAGGTGTTTTTTTCCGGATACCCCACCGCCTCCCAAATAGAGCCCACTCTGAGCAAGACCCTGCAGCACGCGGGCTTTGCTTGTTTCCATCCAGCTCCTCTCTCCACAGGCTTCTCAGCTTCCTTTCTCCCCTCTGCACCCCCCAAATCCCAGTGCTCGTGGGTCTTGTCTAGAAGTCTTCGTGCAACAGTCTGTCCAGTCCACTCTCTTCCTTATTTTCCAACATGACCTGTCCCGTGACCTCCCGCCGCTCTCATTTCCTGGGACGCTGGTATCAGCTGACTTTTAGGAATACGCAAGGGCCACACCAATGCACAGGTGACCACGGCGAATGGCCTCCTTCCTTACTGTGCTGCTCTTGTCATCTAGATGTCAAAGGCACATCCCTAACAGTGAAGGAGGCAGCTGTTCCAAAGTGATTAGCAAACTCCCCACGCAGCGGGTCATGGCTCCCCAGAGCCTCGCCGTCGGCTGGGGAGCAGGCTACAGGGTTGGAAGCCCCCAGGGTTACAGAGCAGAAGTGGGGAGTGGACAGGCCCTCCCTGCAGGCAGCAACCTGGTTGCCCAGCTCTTCTGTTAGCGGGACTTCACTGCTTGGGGCAACACTCGGAGTGGATGCAAAGCCTTTTCGTTTTCTCGGAAAGTCCTGTAGGACCCACTCTCCCCTGAGCACGAAAGGCTGGCTCCTGGGAAGGAGTGTACCTCCAGGGCCTGCATGCTTTCATTTTAAGGGTTCTCTGGGCTCCACGTCCCCTGTGAATATTGACACTCTCTCCTATTTAACCAGCGAGGGGTTCCAAACCTTTTCCTCCGCCAACACCCAGTCTCACCTCTATTGCCCCTACTACCTGACCCCTCACTCAGCAATGACCTTGGTTCACCCAAGGGGAGAGACCTCTCAGCTTCTCTCACCTGTGCTATCTTTACCGTCCTTTCCTCCTCCCTCCCTCCGCCTTTAAGGGCCCGTGGACTCTGCTGCCTCTCAAAGGCCAGTGCCCTTCGTCTGTGACCTCGACTACACCACCTACAAACTCATTGGCAGGTGCCATCACTGTCTGCTCCCTCTCGTAGTGTGCCTCTCCCTTTGGGCCGTGGGTGGCTTCACCTCCCTGTGATCTCCCAGAGTGGACAAGCACGTCCAAGCCCCGTTCTTTGTTTAAGCTGCCAGCAAACTCTCTCTCTTCCCTCCCAGGGGTGTCTCCACTCAGCCCTCTCTGGAGAGGTCTCCTCCCTCTCGCTCTGCCTTCTCCCCACAGGCTCCCCGGTGTCAAGCCCCGAACACCCTCCGCTCCACAGCAGCGTCCCCTCGCGGACACTCCCGGTTCCTCATCTCGGTGGCAGGTGTCTGCTTCAAGTTTTCTTTAACCATCGACATCATTCTGTTTCCTTTAGTGCGCCCTCTCCTCCCTCCTTCCTCCCCGCCCCTACCCCCACCCCCACCCCCACCGCCACCCCGATTCCAAATGAACAGGCTGTGTTCTGGCCTGTACTTCAGCTTATGTCTATATACGCTTCATCTTAGATTTTTCTTCTCATTTCTTCTGCTTCATTTATGATTGGCATCTAAATTGGCACTTTCTGATTTTCTGAACTCCAGGTTCTTCCTCCCTCCCTCCCTCCCTCCTTTCCTTCCTTCCTTCTTTCTTTCTCTTTCTTCTTTCCTTCCTTCCTCCCTTCCTCCCTTCCTCCCTCCTCCTCCTCCCTCCTCCTCCTCCTCCTCCTCCTCCTCCTCCTTCTCCTTCCCCTTCGTCTTCTTCCTCTCTCTCTCTCTCTCATAGTAGCCACACATCCTAATGGGTGTGAGGTGGTTCCACAGCCTCCTTTTGAAACCTTTATATTCTTTTAAAAATCAGTAAATAGTTTTGATATCTTTGTTACTTAATGACAAACAGAAGACATACTTATTAGAACTTACTTAAAATTTCCCCTTTTTAAAAAAGAAAGAAAGAAAGGAAAACAGGCAGGCACAGGAGTGGGGTGGCATTACCAGGGCCCCCTCCCAAACCTCTCCCTACCAAACTCCTGTGATGTCCTGCTCTGATCTTCCCCACCAGCTGCTCCCCTGGAAGGGGGTCAATGTACACGGGCGTGCGGCAGCCCGGCTGCTTACGGTGTGTCCCTTCTCACTGGTACAGTGCGCGAGGAGAAGTTCTGAGGCAGCCACCACAAGCCAGGGGAAGACAACCCTGCTGGCCTCTTGGCTCAGTCAGTACAAACCCCTTTAAGACCCTGCCCACAAGGCCCGGGGGAAAGAAGCCTCGATAATCACTCTCTTCCTCCTTCTCCACCCAGTGGAAAAAGTTACTCCTTTCTCTGTTCCCCCATAGCACTTTATTTGGCTCTGCGATTATATTATTGTTAATATACACTCTGAACTTTATTATAAGTATGTGCGTGTATTTATCTTCATTCTTGGAACTGTTGGTTTTTCAGGCTTTTGGTGAGGGCCAAATGCCTTGCATGGACCAGGCATCAGGTAAACGTCAGCAAACCCAAGGGCACTGAGGCTGCTGCTGCCGCAGGCACGGGCGGCTGCACCAGGCCCCCTGGCCCGCGTGCGCAGCGTGGAGCTGTTTCCGGGACGCTGGTGCGGGTTCTGGCACTTTGCACTGGGACCCGGAATCCGAACCTGCGGTCTAGAAATGACCCTGAGGGCTGCGTCTTGGGGTCTCTCTGCCACCAAAGTCACTTCCTAGGACTGGGCCTCTCTGCAGAGGGATCCCAGGAGGAAGAACTCTGTGTCCGGAGAGGAAATGGTCTGCAGAGGGATCCCAGGAGGAAGAACTCTGTGTCCGGAGAGGAAATGGTGATGGGGACTCTGGTGTCCTTCCGAGATTATTCCCATCCAGCCCCACCCGCAAGGCCTCGCTGAGACTGAGGCCCAGCGATCCTGGCTGGGATTCGGAGTCCAGGTTCCAGCTTGTGTCTGCCGAGCCACAGTCACGCGTGGGTTATGAATGTCCGGGACTCGAATTCCTCCAATCTTGGGTTCCCCCTACGGGAAGGAAGTTGTCTGAGAAACATAGATAAGGGGCACTCCAGAATCCGACTCTGGAGAGCTGAGCCAGAGCACAGATCAGCTCGGTAAGATTTCAGAGCATCGGGTGACAGAGAAAAGTAACAGAATAATCCCAAACTCACCCCCTGATTGGAAGCAGTGGCCAGACACGACCTGCAATGTGTCGTTGCGGACCTGGGTGCATGGATATTCCAGCTGGGGCGGGATGGACTGTGTGCGCGAGTGTGGGGAGCGGTCCGCAGGGCCGCTGATGGCTCCGCTTCAGGACATCGCGAGGCGTGGAGGGGCTGCCACGCAGCCGGGACCGGTCCTTCCCACAGGGTCGCTATGAGGGAGAAAGCTCTTATTCGTAGTGAGAAATTTAGCCCCTAGAAAACGCCAAGACAGCAGGATGACCTAAGTTAGCTGGGAAAGCGGGAAAGAGGCAAAGGGGGTGAGGAAAGGCAGCGGACGGGGACTCGGAACTGCTGGTCAGTGCTCCGATCCAGCGCGGCAGACACGGCTCAGCCGGGCGCCCGCAGCTGCCGAGGCCACGCCCAGACCTTGCCTTGGACATTTGTTATGTCTCTTCAGAAGTCTTTGTGGAAGAATACAAGTCCAAAAACCCATGCTGTCTCCGAGCTTCAAGCAAATTATATCAGCTTCCACAAGCTTCCTTTTTGAATAATCTGTTTGTCATCTTTATTTTAGGAACTTGGAATAGATAATATAACTACAAAGGACTCATCAGATAGGACGTCTAGGTCAAGGGGGAAGATACACACGAACGCCCACTCCACCCCAGGAACCCGGGGGGCGACCTTCAGGGGTCTTACTTAGAGCCTTCCAGTAAAGAGTCATCACCCCTCTCCTTGGCCTGGCTGCCCGGAGGGTGGGGTGCATGGAACCCCGGGAAAGGAGGGAAACAGAATTGCAACACTACTGGTCTCTCCTCACACCCTCCTCTTTTCCCGCTCCAGGCTGGGCACTCGGGAAACCCTTTGTTCTCACACAACAGACAACAGCTCTGTTGTGAGTTCTGTGTGTGCCTGACTTGAGTACCTGGCATCGGCGCGGATGCTTCGAGCCGTCCGCGTTCCCCTCAAGCAGCAGACGAGGCTGCAGGGGAGAAACCTGTAGCTGCCTTTCCTTTCTTTGGAGCTACATTTCTGCAGAGATAAATACTCAGGAAGATAGACAGGTTATAAAGGAGGAAGGACGACCCTCAGCTTGATGGCTCCGAAGAAAACAAAAGGGTTATCATGCACAGGCACTGAAAATGGAATAAAAAGCTTTCAGGACTGGGAGAAGAGTCAAAGCCTCCCAGGGGCCCACCCCCCAGCCCAGGAGTACGAACTCTGGCAGGAAACGTGAAAATCCACCTTGAGGCCACTGCACAGCCACGGAGAGGCCCTTTCTTCCAGCGTTTGCTTGGAACCGGCACCCAGACCTTGGGCAAAGGGCTTAGATAGAAGCTGCCCCCCCCCCCCCCCCCCGCTGTGGAATGCAGTGTAGCTGGGCAGGCAGGAGTGGGTAGGTCATCGAAATGAGCCGCTCCAACTGGTCAGCAGAAAGATGTCAGTGGAGCTGCTGTGGGGTGCATGTTGGTATGGCACATTCATTTTATATTTGAGACCCCTAAACAGCAGATGCTCTCCCTGGCCCCCCGACCCCAGTTTTTTGGCATGCTTGCTAGAATCCAGTGACCCAAGTCCAGGCTGGCTAGCCCTTATCTCATGCAGAATCTCTATTTCTTTGCCGGTCCAGCCTCCAAAGTAAACCACGCTGAGGAAAGGTCATTCCTCGTTTTAGACATGTCTCAGTGGTAGTGAACTTCTGAGTCAACCAACTTTGTACCCACGTTCAGCTTCCTGCCCCTCGCGGGCACCTCACTTTCCCTCCTGTGATAGGGCACATTTTGTTTACAGGTCACGGGCTGGTTTCGTGTTCGACTGGCCCCTTGCCCTCTCGTGACAGAGACAGCTCACTGAACTGTGGCAGGAACAGTCCCTGTGAGTGCAGAGTTGGAAGAAAAAAATAAGGAAAAAACGCTGCCCTTTAAGAAACCTCAGCCTGCTGATTACAGTAATAAAAAGCCATTATGCGGTAGGAGGGTCTTTGTGCTTGCTGTTCGCGTACCCAAACAGAAGCCCTCCACTAGTATCAAACCCAGCACTTCTTTATCAGGGTGCCAGGGTTGAATGCCAGGATCAGTTTCCCTGCTGGGGCAAGATGGTTTACATTTTTGAACACCTGTCATCATCTACCTGCCTCTGCTTAATGCTTATTTTCGAGGTGGAAAGTGCCCCCAATGGGAAGTACACCTGCTTCCTTCTGAGTCTGCCTTCGGAAGCCAGAATTGACCCTCCTCCTCAAATTTCATTCCAAATTTTATTCCAAGCTATCTCTGATGATAAATAGATTTGTATTGACTTTTGTTGCTGCTGGTGAGGACGGTGATTTATGATTTAACTAAGAGGGGTCCTTTTCTTTTTCTAAAAAAATTTTTTATCCTCACCTGAGAACATTTTTCCACTTATCTTCAGACAAATTAAGAGGGAGGGAGAGAGGAAGGGAGAGGGGAGAGAGAGAGAGAGAGAGAGAGAGAGAGAGAGAGAGAGAGAGAGAAACATCGATGCAAGAGAGATGCATCGACTGATTGCTTCCCGCATGACCCCGAACAGGGCTGGGGACGAACTGCAACTGAGGTATATGCCCTTGGCCGGGATCGAACCTGGGACTCATTGGTCCACGAGCAGATGCTCTAACTGCTGAGCCAAACCGGCCAGGGCAAGAGGAATCCTTTTCTTAAGCTTACTGTCTTACAGACATGAAACATGCAGCATGTTCTGTCCCACCCAAAGTCAAATAAGGCCCTCCCATGCATCTTTAGGACCAGGAGAAATCTCCTCCACAGTCCCAGGGAGGGACATCTTATTTAGAGAACCCAAAAGTACATGAGGCTCTCACTAGCCTTACTAAAACAGACAATCTGCCCTGGCTGGTTTGGCTCAGCGGTTAGAGTATGGGATTTTGGTCTGGAGAGACCTGGATTCAAAGTTCCTGCTAAGGGCACGTACCTTGGTTACAGGAGGCCGCCACTCACTGTGTCCCTTTCACGTTGATGTTCCTCTCTCTCTCCCTCTCTCTCCCTCCCACTCTATCTGAACAAAAAATGGAAAAATGTCCTCGGGTGAGGATAAAATAAATAAAACGGACAATCTGCGGAGTAGAGAGAAGTGAGATTGTTTACATCAGCTCTGAGCCGGGCAGGTGGGCAGGAGGGCAGGGGGGCAGGGGGCAGGGGGGTAGGGGGGCAGGAGGGCAGGGGGCAGGAGGAATGAGTTGGCAGGAGGGCAGGGGGGCATGGGGGGGGGGGCAGGAGGGCAGGTGGGGCGGGGGCAGGAGGGCAGGAGGGCAGGGGGGAAGGGGGGGCAGGAGGGCAGGGGGGCAGGTGGGCAGGAGGGTAGGGGGGCAGGGGGGCAGGAGGGCAGGAGGGCAGGAGGGCAGGAGGGCAGGAGGGCAGGGGGGCAGGGGGGCAGGGGGGCAGGGGGCAGGGGGGGCAGGGGGCAGGTGGGCAGGAGGGCAGGGGGGCAGGAGGGCAGGGGGGCAGGGGGGCAGGAGGGCAGGGGGGCAGGGGGGCAGGGGGCAGGGGGGGCAGGTGGGCAGGAGGGCAGGGGGGCAGGGGGCAGGGGGGCAGGTGGGATAGGGATTTAGTAAACTGGATGGAATTTAAGGTCTCAGCCCCAGAGGCATCCCATCTTGCTTTTCATGGACCCAACTCATAACCTGGCTTCAGTTCTGGAGTCCTGTGGCTCCCCCAAGCCTCCAACCCCACATCAGAGTGACAGAGGGAGCTCCAAGATGAATTAAATTGACTGGGGAATAGCCTGCATGTTGCCAGGAAAAGGTCTGTAAAGCTCTGCAAGAATCCAGGTGCATCTGGCAGAAACAGGAGCTAGTGGGCAGAGCAGAGCAGCCCACCCAGCGCATCCCCCAGGCGTGCAGCTTGGTCTCTGACCCGCACCCCCTCTCACACCGCCAGTGTTGCCAGCAGTGTCAGAGGTTTGATGTGGTGTGAATTCCTGCCCCCGGGAAACGGAATCTCAGAAAGAGAGAGCCTGGGAGGTTGGAGGGCGTCCTTCTGTGCAGCCTGTGCCCTCCAAGCAGGCAGCCTGGACACTGCTCCCTCCAGGCGAGGGAGTGGAGTCCCTCAGTGTCCTGGAGGAGGCTCGTCTCTGTGTTGTTTCAGGTGGGCTAGGTTCTCCGTCGGTCCTATTGCGATGGATTCTGTTTGACCGCTCTTTGTCAAATCTTAATTATGGGTCTTCGCGTTTGAGCCATCGGTCCTCGAAAGTACCCCATACCAACCCCCAGTACCAACCCAGCCTTCCATTCAGATCCACGCTGGCCACATGTTCATTGGTACCCTGTAAAAAGCTGGCCCATTTGAATTTTGGAAATGAGGCAGATGCCTTTATTCATTAATTAATTCATTCAAAGATTAATTTTGAGTGTGTAGTACATGTCAGTCACTGTTCTGTGTACTTGGATGTATAAAGAAACAAAAAAATTGTTGCTTTGAAAGCTTACATTATAAGGGAGAGAGTGTAGTGTGGGAGATGATAAACAATAAACATTCAATAAATTGTGTAGTACTTAGATATTAAAATTGTTATGAAAATGGAGCAGGCAAAGAAGGATTTGGTTGCAGGTGGAGTGGGGAAGGGAAGATTGTAATGAAAATTTCAAGTGCAACTTTACTGAACAGGTGAGAAAAACAACAAATGAGAATTTCTATTCCTTCTTATAAAGAATTGGCCTTGCCAATAAATAAGTATTGAGATAGCGAGACACATACCACTCTCTGCAGAATTAAATTTTATATTCTGTATTCATTTATATTTATTTAGAAAAAGTATTCAGAATATTATGTTATAATTATATATACATTATGTATGTCTGCACACATATATATAATAATATATAAGTTAAGAAAAACTATACACCCAAAAGGAGCTTTGATATATCTCTTTCAAGTCAGTTAGACATATAATTTCTAAGTTCCCCAGATAATCTTTCTATTGACTCAGAAGAACATTCTAACCTGACCAATGTCCATTTCTTGGTAACATGAACCACAGGAGTGTCTCCCAGCCTTCTGACTGTCCTGCTGATTAGGCGTAAGGTTACTTCGTGCTGGTGTTCATGGCTACTGGGAGCAGGAGGGATTCAGGGCGAGGGGCCTGGCATGGCCACAGGCTCGCACTCCCCTGGAGGAAGAGCGGGACCGGGGAACACAGCCCTCACAACACCTCTGATTGCACACTGTATTCCTGCTCAGAAACCCCAGCCAGAACTCTGGTTTCTCGTTTCTTTGAAAGTACTTGGTGCACAAATAAGCAAACGGGAGATTAGGAATGTCCAGTCATTGTTCGGGGACTTTCTGGAATTTGAACACTGCGATTTGCGTTGTATAGAAAAGGCTTTGGTTGCCTGTTTATCATACAGTGCAGGCTCATGAATAACTTCCTGGGGGACTGGCCCACATTCTTGGTCCCCTTGGCGTCTCTTACCCAGCAAGGCTCATTCGGGGCGTCTTCCCAACATCCTGTCTGAGAATGACCTTCTTTTCTTTACTTACTAAGCCCAAGTCCTTATTGAAATGACCTCCTGCACAGGAAGGTCCGCTGTCCGCTGTGGCGCCTGGCAAGAGAAAACAACCCTGGTTTCTAGGAAGTTACACACACACACACTCACTCACTCACACGCGTACACGTGCACACTGGAAGTCTTGTTCAGAGAAAACAAAATGTTTATGTTCCTCCACAGGCCTGATACGGAAATCCAGCAGACATTCCCGCAACGTGCAGACCAGAGGTGAAGGCAGGTGCAGGGAACACAGCTGGGAACCAGAGAACATGACCAGCGTCATGTCCACAGGCCCAGCAGCCTTCATGACCAGCAAGGTGGACAGCCAAGGGCACGCATGCCTCTGTGTGTGAGTGTCCGCGGGTACGGTCAGACTGAAGAGCTACCCAATGGAAAGCCTGCAAAGTTCTCAGAATTTAAGAGAAAAATAAGCATGGAATTTCCCTTCATTTCTAGAAGGAATTTTGCTCTTGCCAAATATGCTCTAAAGCTGCCAGGCTTTTTTCACTTTCTCAGTGACACCAGTAGAAACAGGTGTGTTCTTTAAATTCATTCTAGGTCTTAAAGAGACCTAACTTGAGTGCGCAAGGATCTCTAAGGGCACTCTCACTCCGGCAGAATGATACAATTCTAGACACAGACCTTTGTAAATATTATGTACCAACCATCACTGCACAGGGACTCCGATGACCAAAGAGCTCAGTGCCCGGCCCCTGGTCATCCCGTTGGGTAAATGGTTGTAATGAAGAATCCCGATTCCCACTCCAGGGGTTCAGCTTGCTGGGTCCCCTCTCTCTGGGCCTGGTGATGAGGGCCAGGGTCAGAGGTGGTGATCTGTGCAGTAGCATGGGCCCTGCTCTCAGGAGGGGCCCACACCTGGTTTAACGCTCTGCTATTGCCATCTTGAAATCCTGGACGTCATCTTTGAACTTGGGTTTTCTAAGTGGAGTCTGATGGAGCAGTGGTGCCTGCGTGTGGCTGAGTGGTTACACACAGTGTGGGTTCCGTTCACTTGGAGCATTCAGGATGCCCCATGAACACAGCATTCCAGGAGGTGTCGAGGTGTGGAGGGGTTGGAGTGCAGGAAAGACTCAAAGCAAACACAAGGTAAGCCTGTTTCTGGCTGAGCAAGGTGGAATGGGGCCGGTGGGGCAGGATGGGAGCAGGATATGACAGTCCCAAGAGGGCACTCTTTCCATTTGAACCAGAACTTGTTTCGAATGCAGAAAGAAGTCGATGGTTTTCTAAGAAACACAAATGACCAAGGAACCCTATCATGTCTTTTTTTCTCTTGTTATGTCCCTGTGTTAACCAAACATTTATGCTGAGAATGAAGACAGAAGAAAGGGGAAAGACAGGGCAGTCCTTCCTTACTCATTAGTAAACCAAAGGCAGAGACCCTTGGTAGGATGTGCTTATATCAAGAAGTGAAATAAGATTCCAAAATGGCAGTGGAGTGAATGGAAGCTATGCAGACCAACTCTCAGGACCAAACTGGAATTACAACTAAAATAGAGACAAATCCTCGGGGGGAAAGCAACAGAAAAGAAGCTCTTGAGGGCCATATAACCAGGGACACTGAATAGACCCTGGTAGGATTGCCAAGGTGTGAGGGGGGACTGGGAGTCCACGGATAGCAGCAGTCTTAGCTATGAGCAGTGCTCTCGGGATTAAAATCCCAAGCCTGCTCCACAGTGCAGAGGGTCAGGACAGAGCGATAAAATAGCCACAGCCACTCACCTTGGACTCTGGCAGAGGAAGGGCAGACAGGACTAAAACTGTGTAGGGACACTCAGGATTTAGAGGGCTCTTAGAGCTTTTGCTGAGTTGTGGCCATGCAGAACAGTGGCCATCTTCCTCCTTCCCAGGGCTCTGGGGAGAGGCAGTGGCCCCTCCCTCAGAAATTCAACCCCACCCAAGTGGGCCATTGAAATGCAAATTGAGGCTCATTAAGAACCAGCATCTGCCTCACCCTTGGGAAATCCCCTTATGCTGAACATCTGAGGGAGTTTTTCATTCAACTGAGAACCCCCATAAGGCTCTCAGCTGACTTATCAACAGAAACACTACAGGCCAGAAGAGAATGGCATGAAATAATCAAGGATCTGAATCCAAGAGTACTCTATCCAGCAAAGCTATCATTTGAAATAGAAGGTCAAATAAAGATCTTCCTAGACAAAAAAAGGCTAAGGGAATACATTAGCACAAAACCAGCACTGCAAGAAATGATAAAAGGACTACTGTAATTAGTAGAAGAAATAGGAAGAAAAATATAACCACACTAAACAAAAATGGCAATAAATAAGTACATATCAATTATCACCTTAAATGTAAATAAATTGAATGCTCCGATAAAAAGAGACATAAAATAGCTGATTGGATAAGAAAGCATGACTGATATATATGTTGTTTACAAGACATCTACCTCACAACAAAGACTCACATAGGTTGAAAGTGAAGGGATAGAAAAAAATATTCTAAGCAAATAAAAAGGGGAAAAAAGCTGGGGTAGCAATACTCATATCTGATAAAATAGATTTCAAAAAGAAGGCCATAACTAGAGACAAAGAAGGCCACTACTTAATATTGAAAGGATCTATCCAACAGGAAGATATAACCTTGATAAACATATATACACCCAATATAGGAGCACCAACATATATTAAAAATCTTCCGGAGGACTTCAAAGAAGAAATCGACAGCAATATAATCATAGCACTGACACCCCACTGACATCACTGGATAGATCCTCTAGACAAAAAATTAAGAAGGAAACAGAGACTCTAAATGAAGCACTAGATCAAATGGATTTAATGGATATCTACAGAGAATGACACACCAAAACTACAGAATTCACATTTTTCTCAAGTGTACATGGGACATTCTGAAAGATAGACCAATGCTAGGACACAAACTAAGTCTCTACAAGTTCAAGAAGACTGAAATCATATCAAGCATCTTCTCAGATCACAATGGCATGAAACTAGAAATCAATTGCAACAAGAATATGCAAAGACATTTGAACACATGGAGGCTAAATAGCATGTTATTAAACAATGAATGGGTTACCAAGGAGATCAAGGAAAAAATTAAAAACTTCCTGGAAACCAATGAAAATGGACACACAACACAAAATCTATGGGATGAAACAAAAGTAGTTCTGAGAGGGAAGTTCATAGCACTACAGGCCTACCTCAAGAAACAAGAAAAATTTCTAATAGACTATCTAACCTCACAATTTAAATAACTAGAAAGCAAACAAAAAGAAAAACCCAGAGCAAGTAGAAGGAAAGAAATAGTAAAGATCAAAGCAGAAATAAATGACATAGAGACCAAAAAATCAATTCAAAGGATCAATGAAACAAAGAGCTGGTTCTTTGAAAATATAAACAAGATTGATGGACCCTTAGCTAGACTCACCAAGAAACAAAGAGACAGAACCCAAATACACAAAATCAGAAATGAAAGAGGAGAAGTAACAAATGACACCACAGAAATACAAAGGATCATTAACAAATACTATGAACAATTATACAGCAACAAATTCGACAATCTAAGCAAAATGGACAAATTTCTAGAAACACATAGTCTCCCAAAACTGGAATGGGAAGAGATAGAAAACTTGAACAGACCAAGAACAACTAAGGAAGTTGAAGATGTAATCAAGACTCTCCCAGCAAACAAAAGCCCAGGCTTGGACAGCTTCAAGGGGGAGTTTTACTGAACATTCAAAGAAGAACTAACACCCATTCTCCTCAAACTATTTCAAAAAATTCAAGAAGAAGGAAGACTTCCAAACTCGTTTTATGAGGCCAGCATAATTCTAATTCCAAAACTAGAAAAAGACATTACAAAGAAAGAAAACTACATACCAATATCCCTGATGAACATAGATGCCAAAATCCCCAACAAGATACTAGCAAATCAGATCCAGCAATACATCAAAAAAATTACTCACCATGACCAAGTGGGATTCATCCCAGGGTTGCAAGGCTAGTACAATATTTGCAAATCAATAAATGTGATACACCACAGAAACAAAATGAAAGATAAAAACTACATGGTCATATCAATAAATGCTGAAAAAGCATTAGACTAAATCCAAGTCCCATTTCTGATAAAAACGCTCAGCAATGGGGGAATAGAGGGATCATATCTCAACATAATAAAGGCCATGTATGAAAGACCTACAGCCAACATCATACTCAATGGGCAAAAACTAAAAGCATTTCCCTTAAGAACAGGAACAAGACAGGGATACCCACTTTTGCCACTCTTATTTAACATAGTACTGGAAGTCTTAGCCACAGCAATCAGACAGGAAGAAAAAATAAAAAAGGTCCAAATTGGAAAGGAGGAAGTAAAACTGTCATTATTCGCAGATGACATGATATTATACATAGAAAACCCTAAAGACTCCATCAAAAATCTCCTAGACGTAATAAATGAATTTGGTAAAGTAGCAGGATACAAAATTAATGTCAAGAAATTGATGACATTCTTTTTTTTTTTTTTTTTTTTAATTTTTTTTTTTTTATCCTCACCCGAGGACATTTTTCCATTTTTTGTTCAGGTAGAGTGGGAGGGAGAGAGAGGAAGAGAGAGAGAGAGAAACATCGATATGAAAGGGACACATCGAGTGGCTGCCACCCGCACGACCAACCAGGGCCGGGGACAAACTGCAACCGAGGTACGTGCCCTTAGCGGGAACCGAACCCGGGTCTCTCAGGACCGCAGGCCGACGCTCTAACCGCTGAGCCAAACCGGCCAGGGCTTGATGACATTCTTATACACCAATGATGAACTCACAGAAAGAGAAACTAAAAAAAAAAAAAAAAAAAAATCCATTTACCATTGTGTCAAAAAAATTAAATACTTAGAATAAACTTAAACAAAGAAGTAAAGGACCTATTTTCAGAAAACTACAAGACATTGAAAAAAGAAATAGAGGAAGTTATAAAAAAGTGGAAGCACATACCTTGTTTGTGGATTGAAAGAATTAACATCATTAAAATGTCCATACTACTCAAAGCAATCTATTGATTCAATGCAATCCCCATCAAAATACCAACGACATATTTCACAGAACTAGAACAGATAGTTCAAAAGTTCATATGGAACCAAAAAAGACCCCGAATAGCCACAGCAATCTCGAAAAAGAAGGACGAAGTAGGTGGGATCACAATACTGGATATCAGGTTATACTACAAAGCTACTGTAATCATAACAGCCTGGTACTGGCACAAGAACAGGCATATAGACGAGTGGAACAGAACAGAGAACCCAGAAATTGACCCAAGACATTATGCTCAATTTATGTTTGACAAAGGTGGCAACAGCATACAATGGAGTAAGGACAGTCTCTTTAATAAATGGTGTTGGGAAAATTGGACAGCTACAAGCAAAAATATGAAACTAGACCATCAACTTACACCATACACAAGAATAAACTCAAAATGGATAAGAGACTTAAATGTGACTCCTGAATCCATAAAAATCCTACAAGAAAATGTAGGCAACAAAATTTCAGACATCATAGACAACAGAATTTTCATTGATACATCACTTAAGGCAACAGAAACAAAGGAAAAAATGAACACATGGGACTACATCAAACTAAAAAGCTTCTGAACAGCAAAAGAAACAACCATCAAAATGGAAAGGGAACTCTCGCATGGAAGAGCATAATTGCCAATGATACAGATAAGGGGTTAATTTCCAAAATATATAGAGTCCTCCTACAACTCAAGAAAAGGAAGACAAAGAACCCAATTAAAAAATGGGCAGAGGAGCTAAATAGACACCTCTCCAAACAGGACATACAAATGGCCAAGAGACATATGAAGAAATCATCAGAGAGATGCAAATTAAAATAACAATGAGGTATCACCTCACACCTGTCAGAATGGCCGCCATCAACAAATCATCAAACAACAAGTGTTGGCGAGGGTGTGGAGAAAAGGGGACTCTAGTACACTGCTGGTGGGAATGCAGACTGGTGCAGCCACTATGGACAACACTATGGTGTTACCTCAAAAAATTAAAAATTGAACCGCCATTTTTCTCAGTGATCCCACTTCTAGGAATATACCCTAAGAAGCCTGAAACACCAATCAGAAAGAATATATGTACCCCCATGTTCATAGCAGCATTATTTACAATAGCTAAGATCTGGAAACAGCCCAAGTGTCTATCAGTAGACAAGTGGATAAAAAAGTGGTGGTACATATACACAATGGAATACTATGCAGCTGTAAGGAAGAAAGAGCTCTTATCATTTGAGACATCATGGAGGGACCTGGAGAGTATTATTCTAAGAGAAACAAGCAAAGCAGAGAAAGACAAATATCACAGGATTTCACTTATTTGTGGAATATAATGAACATAACAGTCTGACGAACAGGGTAGACCCAGAGTCGTGGAAGTAGGGTATAGACTGATAACCCTTAGAAGAGGGGGTGGGGGCAGAAGGGAAGAGATAAACCACAGAACTTACATGCATGTACGTATAACCGATGAACATGGACAACAAAGCTGAGGACGGGGTGGGTGGGATGGGAAGGATGGTGTCAATGGGGAAAAAGGAGAAGCATCTGTAACAAAAAAAAATTAAGTAATTAAAAAAAAGAAGTGAAATAAAAACAGTTGAATTCATTTTGTGCATCATTTCCACTGTCCTTGTAAGAACAAAATACATATGCACGCAAGAGCTACAAAACATGAATTATGTAATTTCAGAAATGATCCCTGTAAATACCAGTAGGGGACAGACAGAGAAATGGGTGAGGAAAGGAAGAATGCCAATAATAACGGGCATCAAGAGGGTTATTGCTGTGGGGAACAGGCGCTCAGTCCTGCTGGGAGCCCAGGAGACAGCGCTCTGAGTTACCCCAGATGAAGGCTGAGGAAGCTGGGGTACTTGCCTCCCACTCTCCGCCTATCGTTGGTGGACGGCTAATCCTGGGGGCATTAATTTTTCCTCATCTCCGGCTTGTTCTGCTTATGACTGCCATGGCCAGGAGAACAGCACCACAGGCATGGCAGGCAGACCACCACGAGCATCTACTGCATTCGTTAAGCAATAAAAGCCTCTGTATCAGTGAAACCCCACGGAGACAAAAACAACGATGACTTTTTGCTCTTCCTGGGGGAGACCTCAGGGAAACACAAGCACAAGGGCCCTTATGGATAAGTGTTCTGAATGATGGCATCATATCTGTTTCTGTGCAAAGATAAACTTTTGCGACAGTAGAGAAATGCAGGGGTCTGATGGAGGCTGCTCCGGAGTCTGTGGCTAACACAGGATTGCTGAGAGCCTACCATCCATCAGGAGACTCAGAAAGAGAACCCACACTGGTGCTGCTTGCCAAAGGCCAGTTTCGGATGCTACGGTGAGTTCAGTCTTTGCAGACTTTGGCCTGGCTTTGGCTTCCTAATGCCCCAGGTATGCAGAGATCACAGGTGCACCGCCCAGGCCCTGCACATTCCCCCTAGGACATATGCCGGAGAAGGGCTCAATGTCTTTCCAGCTCCAGGTTGCATTTACGTTATACCTTTTTAATTTTTTCTTAATTATATTTTGATTTTATTGTATTCTAATGGTTCTGTTTGTTAGTTTTATTTCATCAGTTAAGTAATAAGCTCCTTCCTGGGCCAGTTCTGTGTCTTTTTTGCCCCCTCACAGTGCCTAGCCTAGCTCATAGATAAGCAGTGACTCCCTGTTGTTAGCTCTCTCCACCAGGGCCAGAGGGCTGCACTCAATTTAGCGTCTGACAAGGTGGATCGTCGGGGAGGCTCCATGGCTCCTGGACTAGGTCAGGTCTGATGCCCCTAGATGCCTTGAGGGGGACCTGGGGTCCTAAGAAGTTTCCTGGAGTTGGAGGCACACAGCAGGGGAGGGCACTCCCAGAGGGTGGGCGGTGGCTGCAATGGCGGGAATCACGCAGCCTGGCAGGGGCTGTTCAGGATCGTGGGACCTGGGCCCCGTGTTTGAGCTGGCTGGGTGGCTGGGGTGGGGTGTGTGGTGGCTCACCAGGGGGTAGGGAGGGACTGCTGATGAGGGTCGTGCCAGGTGCTGATGAGCCCGCCGAGGGCGGTGCCCGTGCGGGGCCTGATTGTGTGCTCTCAGACTCACCGTCCAGGGACCTCGGCTGTTCCATGTGGAACTCAGGGATTCAGTGAGCAGCTGTCGCCTCTGTTGTTCGAAAGCCTCTTTCTCTCCTTCCATCCTAGTCTCCAGCTCCAGCTTCTCCACTGTGTCTCACCCAGGCGAGCGACCAGAGACTTGATCTCTCCCCAGCAGCCCCGTGCTTGGCTTCGTCTGCGGCTGAGGGTCCACTGCCTTCAACCTTACGTCCCTCTTCCTTCTTCCTGATGTGACTTTCTCTTTCTTTACAAGAATCGGTGGGTTTCTTGTTCTCTTCAGCCTCCTCCTCTTCTGAGCTGGTGTCCTCAACTTCACCCTCCTGTTCCTCCTCCCAGATTTTTTTATCTTCTCCATCCTGTGCCTTATCACCTCCATCCGTTTCATTTTCCTCTTGGTTTCCTGCCTGTCAGGCTACTGACCATTGGTATCTGTTTCCAGGTTTTCCCTGCAACTTCTGCAAGTGCCTCTGGCGCCCTGGGCCCTGGGCCTGCTCTCCAGGCCTGAGGTACCTACAGCAGGGTTCCCAGAGTGCACTGGGGGCTGGGAGATGAACCTGGGGCCACAAATCAACTTAGAGAGTTAGCGTGGGAAATGTGTGTGGATAGAAAGGTCTATAGCAAAACCCCATGATGTGCTTTTTGTAAATGCCCGTGGACATGCAGAATAATAGTGTTCGAGCAGCACCACGTTGAGGAGGATGCTAGTTGGGATCCATTTCTTTCTGAGACTAGCATTAAGCAAGCAACGTGAGGCGGGATGTGCGCATCACCTGCGCTTCAGCGGAGGTTTCCTCAAAGACCAGACCACCTTTTCTTTTTAATCCTCACGTGAGGATATTTTTCTATTTTTCTTCACATAGAGTGGCAGGGAGAGAGAGGGAGAGAGAAACATCTATGTGAGAGGGACACTTTGACTGATTGCCTCCAACATGACCCCAACCAGGGCTGGGGATGAACTGCAACTGAGGTACGTACCCTTGGCCGGAATCGAACCCACCACTCATTGGTCCACGGGCTGAAGCTCTAACTCCTGAGCCAAACCAGCCAGGGCTAGACCAGACCACTTTTACTGTTTTATTGCCTTCACTGCTGTGTTCTGCCAGGCCTGGGGTTTGATTTTACTGTATATACTAGCTAACAAGTTAGCCTCTTACCATGGCATGATGCTGACAAAAGCCACAAGACTCTTGTGTCAGAGAAACAGGGCCCAGCATAGCAAGCAGTATATGTCACCTCTCACCAGAGAGACTCATGCGGCCCAGATGGTGCTCACTCAGTGGGTTTGCCTTATAAGTCACTCTGAACTTGAGGTCCTGCTGCTTTTACAGCCAACAGTGAGCCAACCTGCCCTTGTTCAGGGAGAGGCGGTGCCTCATCCCTCAAGGTGACCAGCTGCACAACAATCCTGAGAAGCATAAAAAGGTGGCAAGTCTGTCAACCTGGCTCGAGGTGAGAAGAGTTCTGAAGGTCAGCTCCGCCACTCAGTAGATCTGTGACCTTGGGAAGTTCATCTCTCGGTGTCTGTGTATCCGCAAGTGAAACATGAGCTTCCTGATCGAACGTGTGTGAAAGGGATGCCGTGGGGGTTAAGTGAGCCAACATGCAAAGTGCTCAGCACATGGCAAGTGCTGGACGTGTTGTTAGCTCGGCCTTTGTTTTGTGCAGATGATGAAAGCTCCTCCAGGGCCAGCATCCTGTTCTCTTCTGCTTTTGAATAAACTAGAAGCATTTACTGAGTGTCTCCTGTGTGTCAGCTTTCACCACAAGGGACCCAGCCTGTGGGGAGTTGGAGTCTAGTTAAGGAAACCGGATGCACCCAGGAAACGAGGAGGGGAATTCAGGGTGGGTCTCCGGGTGCTTAGCATGTGCCAGGCACTGTGTTATGCGTTTGCCTTAAAGCCGATTTCATTTTAATCCTCCACAAAGTTATGAGATAGAAGTCTTCAACTCATTAAAAAAATTTTTTTTCTTTATTGATTTTTAGAGAGAGGAAGGGAGAGCAAGATAGAAACATTGATGCCAGAGAACATCGATTGGCGCCTCCTGCATGCCCCCCACTGGGGATTGGGCCCACAACCTGGGCATGTAACCTGACCAGGAATCAAACCGGTGACCTCTTGGTGCATGGGTCGACGCTCAACCACTGAGCCACACTAACCGGGCTTCACCTCATTTTTTAAAGATGTGAAAATTGACAGCCAAAGTTGTTAAAAGATTCATCCAAAGTCCACTGCCAGTAAGCACGACCCAAACCCAGGTGCGTGGACTCTTAAACCCATCTGTGCAATGACTTTTAGAATAATGCCTGCTCCCAGTGACCTTCCTAATAACCTTGGGAAGCAGGAGAAGACCTACTGCTAATACCATCTTGTGTACTAGGAAAACACAACCCAGGAAATATTGAATCAACAACATATGTAGTTAATGTTCTTGACACATTTCAAGTCAGTTCTTGAACCCAGTGAGGTTTTGAGGCTATTCATCTAATAATCAGGTACTGAGATACTGTTCCCATGTTCAGACTCTCAGTAAATGACTCTCGAGATGCTGTCCATGCACTGTGGGTGTATTTGACTTTGAAGAAGGCTTTGAAATGCCACTTGGCTTGTGTGGGATGCGAGACCGCCTCCATGTGAGCCGTGATCCGAGGGCCATGGGAGGGCATGGACCCAGCATGGAGTCTGGGGGCAGAAGACAGAGTTCTGGCTCTGGGGCTGGATGCTCCCAGGCATTTCACTTCTCTTGGGCATGGGCTTCTCATCTGCAAATTAAAGAGAGTGTGCTTGATGATTTCTGAAATGTGTCGATAATTTGATTCTGCGATTCTGAATCTCTGACTGGCCCTAAAACATTGGTAAAGAGTCCAGAGACGTATGGAGGCAGAGATTTGCCCTTGTCGTCTCAGCATGAAGGGAAACCCTCACCACGGGGAATACTTTTCTTGGCTAGGACTGGAGAAACAATGGCACAGACAGTCCCGGGCAGCCAAGTCCTTATTAACGTCTTGGTTACAGCAACAAGTCTACTGGGGACTTAAAGAATCTAATTTGTACTCCAAGGACCGGCAAGTAGAAATCCTTCATGAACTCCCTGGCTACAGAACAGAGAGTCCTAGAACAAAGCCTGTTTTGATCTTTTGCCTTGGTTCGGGGTGATGCCGTCTCTCCAGCATAAACTACGGTGCTTGTATTGTTTGCGTGCCAGCAATACAAAGGAAAACATAACCAGGTGGTCTGGTTAGTTTTGGCATGTGTAGCTCAGGGTGGGAAATGTCCTCAGATTCTGGCTGATCATCTAGTATTTAATTGTTTTACATAAGTGTGTCAGTTTCCAAATACCAGAGGTTCTTGTTGAAAGGTAGTCCCAAAGAATTGGACGTCCTGGTGTTTGGAACAAATGTTCCAGCTGGTTGGCATACAACCCTTACTGTAATCCCAGCGATAACAGCAGTGACCTGGCAGTGTGCGGCCCCTGGGGATGCCCCAGGAGAAGCCTTCCCGTTTATGGTAAAAGACGGTGAAGAATGGGGAGCTGATGTTTAAACCTAGATGGTCTGTGCGCATGGCAGCACTTCCTAGGTGTTCCAGGGGTGAGATTGGTGGGAAGTGCCTTCGGCCTCAGAGGTGCCAGGACCTTGACCATCAGGTATCTGACCTGGTCTTGGAGTCCACTGTCTGATCTTCGGCAGCCCTTGGTCTTAGCTTTGGGAAGCTTCTGACTTACTGGTTTAGGGTCCACACAGTCGTGGGGCCTCTGGGCTCTGATCCCTGAATCAGAACGTGTGATGTGGTACCTTGTCTGACAATGGTCTGGGCTCTTGCAACCCACATTGGGTCCCCAGACCAGCAGCAGCAGCACCCCCTGGGGGCTGATGAGAAATGCAGAATCTCAGCCCCATCCTGAGCCGACCAAACCTGAACTTGCTGTTCAAGTGCCAGGGTGAGTCATTACACATTTCAGTTTGAGAAGCCCTGAGCTAGACTACCTCGCTGCACCATCCTGCTCCTGTGAGCAGGCGAGCCAGTCATTCCCCGGTCAGGGCATCGTGAGCAGGAAGGACTCCACTCACGAAACTCAGCGGGCACCATCAGAACTTTACCTGTTCTTTGCTCTGAGGCATTACCATTTTTTTCAGCTAAATGGAAAGATTTCTTTTCTGCTTAAAAAAATATATTTGCAAAAAAAAGCTGAAACTATACACACACAAAAGGAAAAACACCCTTAATACCACCTCTTAAAATTATATGAACAAGTAAATGTATGTTTCCCTGACACTTTTTTTTTTTTAATCCTCACCCAAAGACATTTTTCCATTTTTTGTTCAGATAGAGTGGGAGGGAGAGAGAGGAACAGAGAGAGAGAGAGAAACATCGATGTGAAAGGAACACATCGAGTGGCTGCCACCCGCACGACCGACCAGGGCAGGGGACAAACTGCAACCGAGGTACGTGCCCTTAGCGGGAACCGAACCCGGGTCTCTCAGGACCACAGGCCGACGCTCCAACCGCTGAGCCAAACCGGCCAGGGCTCCCTGACACTTTTTTAATCCCACTCATAAAAGTATCCACGGTAAGACAATTTCACTTATATCTCACCCAAAATACTCCTGTGCTTATATATTTGATTTGGGCACACACACACACACACACACACACACACACACGAAAAGCATTCTTAATGATTGTTTTCCCTATGCTTTCTGAGTTAACACAATTAAAAGTATTAGAGGGAGCCCACTCAAAGGCCTTTCCCTTAAAGCCTATTAGCAGCTCTGTTTGAAAGCATTTTGCTGAAAGAAAGGCAGGGGGCCTTTTGCAAAATGGGACAACACGAACCAAATGGGAGAGCAGGGAGTCAGCCAGATGGCCAGCAACCTCTGCTTTCCTTTCTGCTTTATTCAGGCCTCTCTGCCAACTGGATGCAACATGTTGGACACTCTCAAGTGGCCCGTGTCCTCTGGGGTTTGCAGAGGTGGCTCGCACATGCTGGTGGGCCAGCTGAGGCGGCTCAGGCTGCTCCTGGCGGGGTCATGAGAGGGCTCTGGACTGCTGCGGGGAAGGGATCGTGTCCTAACAAATAGTTTCCAATTGCTTGAAAACATATTTAATGTGTTCTAAGCTGGACTTTTATTCCTTCTTGGAAAGCCAGGCCATAATTCAGTTGAGGTCATCATTTTCCAATTCCTCTCTAATATTCGTTCGAAAAACTCTTTTGTAAGCTTCCTTGGTCCACTTACAATGTCATTGCTCTGAAACGTGCTAAAATGTGTATATATGTAAGTGTGTGTGTGTGTGTGTGTGTGTGTGTATACCTGAGTTTAACCATATTGATGGCTTACAACTTTTTAGATAACTTAATATAATTTTTTACACACAGAAACTCCACCTGCTTGCCTTCTTCCCTTTGGGTTCCCAGATGTAAGCTGTGGTCTTGGAAGGAAGGCTTGGGGTCTGGTGGTGACAAGCACCTTCCTCCCCTGAGGAACTGACACAGTCACAAGCCAAGGAGACTGTATCCTTTCCTCTTACATGTGGGGATTGGGGAGAAAGAATTTGCTTCCCCCTTCTGGGACTCATGCATCAATCCCTATTTCCTTGTTTGTCTGTGTATTGGTTTCTTGTTGCTGCTGTAACAAATGATCACCAACTCTGGTTTTGTTATAACTCAGTGCCATTGACCCAAACTCCCAGAGGCCTTCACGACAACCAAAGGGGTTGTCAGTTTACTCATTTACTGAAGAACATTCTTCACTAACTAATCCCTAAGTAATCGCTAACCCTGGGGTAATAACTAACCCTTGAGTAATCCTGGGGTCGGCGCCAGGGATAATCTATTGAAAACATCTTGACCTTTGAGATGTCTGGGAAACTGAGTAACAGGTAATTAACTAACTGCTAAATTCCGCTTCTGTAACATGCTTGCTTACACGTAGCAACCCCCCTTACAAAATCCTATAAAAAGGAGCCATTTTAGCTCTCCGCCGCCGCAGTTACTCCTGTGTGGGACATACTGCAGGTGCCTGCGGACTTAGCTCAATAAACTCCTTTTATTAAACCCCATCTCGGCGTCTGAGTTAGGTCGATCTCCTGGGTTACAACAGTTTAAAACAACCATTTGTCATCTTATAGTTCTCAGAAGTCAAAGTCTGAGCAGGGCTGCTCCTCCTGGAGGCTCCAGGAGAGAATCATCCTTTGCCTCTTTCAGCTTCTAGAGGCGGCCAGCGTTCCTAGGCTCAGAGTTGACCGCACCATCACAGCTCCCCTGAGTCTGACCCTCCTTTCTCCCTCTCATAAGGACCCTGATGGCATTGAGCTCACCAGATAATTCAAGGTAATCTACTCATATAAAGATCTTTAAATAAATAAATACCTTTAATTTCATCACATTTTCAAAGTCCCTTTTGGTATGTGAGATAACACAGTCTTAGGTTCTGAGGATTAGGATGTCTGCATCTTCAGGGGGGTATTATTCTGCCTACTCTAACCTCAAAGGCAAAAAATATGGAAATTGTGACCCTTCAACATGTTCTACCAGCTAAGGTGAAATTTTACTTCTTGCCAATAGCTTGAGCTGCTTGAAATCTCCACAAAGACAAGGAGGCAGAACTATACTTTTGATAGACTTTAGAGATGTGTTTTTACTGGAATGGAGTCAATAAGAAAAAGTTAGAAGGTATAAAAAAGGAATGTGGAAGCTTAAAGTAATGCAATAATCATCATAACAGCTATGATTTACTGAACATCTTACTGTGTTCCAGGTACAGTGCTAGGTACTCTGCACACATTCTCTTCTTTAATCTACTCAACTGGCCAGCAAAACAGGCATTGTTGTCTTTGTTTAAAATTTTTTTTTCTTTATTGATATTAGAGAGAGAGGAAGGGAGAGGGAGAGAGAGAGAGAAACATGGATGAGAGAGAACATCGACTGGCCGCCTTCTGCATGCCCCCCACTGGGGATTTGGCCCACAACCTGGGCATGTGCCCTGACCGGGAATTGAACCAGTGACCTCTTGGTGCATGGGTCGACGCTCAACCACTGAGCCACATTGGCCAGGTGTCTTTCTTTTAAAGATGTGGAAACTGTCAGAGGGAAGGGGGCGGAAAGAGATAAACCAAATAACTTACATGCATATAGGCATCACCAGTGGACACAGACAATAGTGTGGTGAAGGTGGGGGTGGCGGAGGGAGTGAGGGCTGGCAGGGAGGAGGAGGTCAATGGGGGAATAAAAGAAGGGACATCTGTAATACTTTCAACAATAAAGATAAATTTAAAAACTTTTTTTCAATAAAGGTGAGGAAACTGAAACTGAATTATGCAAATATTATGGGCTGTTCGTACAGCTCCCATTCTAGGTGGGTGCCCAGGGACTACTGCTTGTCAGCAGAGATTTCTGAATCTAATTAATAACTAGAGTTACCTTTCCTAAAGAAATCATGTTTATAGACTTCTCCGAAACTGTCCGCTGTTGGTGAACTTGGTCTAAGCCTAGGGCATCAGCAGAATGAGTCAAACCATCGTTAGAGAGGACAGGGTTTATCTCGCTTTCTCGTGTGTTGTTCGTCACTTTCCTTCCCCACTCAGCTGACCAGCAGCCTGTTGGATCTGCTTGACTTCGACCAGAACAGAAACCGTGGAGTGTCCTAATCGTTGGAATTCGAGACCCTGTCGTAGAATAAATTCATATTTGATTAACACTTGTTGAACACCTATCTTGGGCAGCAGGTTGAGTTGGGTTCCTGGCACAGAGCTCCAGGAGTTTGATGGGAATGGTATTCTGCCAGCATATCTACCCCAGTAATGAAAAGGTCAAGAGGCCAGAAGTGATAATGAGAACTTCACGGTCTGGCTACTTCCACTGTTCTCTGACCTGCGGGGGAAGAGCCAGAAGACTAGACCCCAGCCCGGCTTCAGTGTTCTCACCTCTTATCATCCAAGTCCACTGAAATTCAGTTTCAAAACATGTGTCTGTCTATTGTCAAGCTAGACTTACCTGTCACAGATTTTTGTGTGTTTTAAGGAGATATTAAATAACAAAATCATAATATAGGAATTTAAAATTATTTCAGCCAATTTTGACATTTTTAGGTGATATCCAACTGGTGATTTGCTGGAGCCAGC
This sequence comes from Molossus molossus, assembly GCF_014108415.1. NCBI lineage: Eukaryota > Metazoa > Chordata > Mammalia > Chiroptera > Molossidae > Molossus > Molossus molossus. The sequence continues at coordinate 29,087,764 of NW_023425347.1, read as the reverse complement.
TTGGGCTGGGTCTCGAGAGCCAATTGCATGCGTATCTTCCGAAGTCCCTGTTTGGTGGTTCAGTAATGCCAGGGTTTAGCTTAACATTGGCCATGGCAGGGCTATTTAAACCATGAAAGTCTGCAAGTGCTACAAGATCAGGGTCTCTCTTTCTCTCCTGAAGAGCCAGTGTTCCAGCATACAACACATCATGTATCTGACACATACAATTTGTGTGACTGGTAAACAATAGTCAATTAAAGAAAGTAATTAATAAGACAAATAAATATTAATATTTGTTAGCATTACTTGTTTAACGATGCTTAAAAGAGCAATTTAAAAAACCATAGATCTCTGTGTTGAAAGAAATGCCGGAGATCAGCCAGAATGTTTTTCCAGTTGCCAGATGAAGAAACGGAGTTGACCCTGTATTAGAGGAGCTCTGTGTCCTCCTTGGATGATCCAAGCCAGGTCCTCTTGGAGATGTCTTTCTGTGCTTTTTCCCAAAGTTTCAGCTATTGGGATTCACAGGCAACAGGTTAGGGTTAGGGTATTCAAGTGCTATTATGGTCGGGATTGGGGAGGCAGAGTAAGGAAGACAATCAGGATGCAGCAGTTTGGGTGGACACGTCAGGGATGGTTTACCTCTGCCTAGACTTGTAGCAATTAACAAGAAAAACAATTCCACCCAGGCCAGTGTGCTCAGTGGTTAGAGCAGCAGTCCGTGCACTGAAGGGTCTTAGGTTCCATTCTTGTTCAAGGTCACATACCTGGGTTGCAGGTTGATCCCAGCCCTGGTGTGGGAGTCAACCAATTGATGTGTCTCTCTCACATGGATGTTTCTCTGTCCCCCCCTCCCTCCCTCCCATTCTCTCTAAAAGAAAAGAAAAAATCAATGGAAAATATATCCTCAGGTGAAGATTAACAACAACAACAACAACAACAACAAAAAACCAATTTCTGTTTTTCACAAGTTTTTTATTTTGTTTTTATTTTAAATTAATTCCCAACCACCTTTGCATGTCAATATGGCGATCCCAGGCCCAGAGCTGGGTCAGCCACCGACCATGACTGGACCTCAGCTACAGAAATGCCTAGGACACGGCAGGGACATGGTCTCAGGTGAGACCCAGGCCGGAGAAAGGTGTTTTTTGTTGTTATTGGTTTGGTTTAATTTTTAATGTTGACATTATTGCAGACTTCCCCCACTCGCCCCCACCTTTGCCCACCTCCGCCTACCCGCTCCCCCTCCCTTGGCCATCACCACACTTTGTCTGTGTCCCAGGAGTATGCAGAGAGGCTGTTTCGCTAATCCCTTCCCTTTCCCAGTCACCCCCACGAGCTCCCCTCTGGCACCCACCAGTCTCTTCCAGTATCCGTGCTTTTTATTATGCTGGTGTTGTTCAGGAAACCATCCTTCCATGGTTAACCAGACCCAACAGATGAATTTGTTTCAAAAGTTTACTTAAGCAGAAAATCTACCACCACACGGACCGTAGGAGGAAAGGCGCTTTGTAACTCATCTCCCGAGAAGAACAAATGCAGCTCCTTCTGTGAACATCGCTGTTCTGCTCGTCCTGCTGCTGGCTGGCCCGGCCCACACTACCGTCGGAGCCCTGGCCGAGGGCAGCGTCTCTACGGACTAAATCACACAGGTCACGTTCCTTCCTCCCGCCCACCAGCCCCTGAGCCAGGCAGGGCGAAGGTTAGAACTGTAGTTCTTGGCCGGGACTGCGTCCCCCGAGCAGTCTCTGCTCGTCTCCCTCCGCCCCCGCGTGCCATCTCCCACCCCCAACCTACCGCAGCTGATAACAATCCTTGTGAAAATAAATGAGCAGGAAGGAGGGTGTAACGAACAGTTCGCACATGACCTCTGGTATGCTGTAAGAGCCGAGTTCGTGTGTCCAACAGCCCAAGGTGAACCCGGCTGCGTGCGCTTTGTGGCAGCGACGGGAAAGGACCTTTCTGGCTCCGGGAGGCCCGCGGCTACGGCCGCAGACGGGTGGAGCAGACACGGCAGCATTCTACCCGCTTCTGCTCTCCTTCCCTCCGCACCCTCCTCTGCCATTGCTGCAGGCACAACAGCACTGAGACTAACCTTGCTTACTGTAGATCCAGGCGCCCTGGAGTCTGAGGCCCACGGAGGTGAGTCTGGCGGCAGAACCACCGCGCGAGGGAGCGGGTCAGAGGCGGCAGGAGCCCGGCTGCGCTGGGACGGAGCTGGGCCCGGAGAGGAGGAAGGAGGCGGGAGAACGGAAGGATGGAAAGGAGCGTGTTACTGATTGCGTGTGAGGATTCAAGCGCAAGAAACCATCAGCCACGACTCCCAGGGCCGGACCTGGGCGTGGAGTGGGATGACGTGGACTCGGTGCTGCAGCAGTGCGTGCATGCGGGAAAATCTCTTCCACTGCTAGACGTGGAGTTGGTGGTACCTGCCCATGGGATAGCATCACGTGACTTTCACAGAAAGAAATACTAAGTGAGCATTGACCTGCCTATGGCTATTGCACTGAGGGCCAGAAGTGAGCCAATTAAAACGGCTTTGGGTCCTACCCGGCTGGTGCGGCTCAGTGGTTGAGCATCAAGAGGTCACCGGTTCAATTCCCGATCAGGGCACATGCCCAGGTTGTGAGCCCGATCCCCAGAGGGGGACGTGCAGGAGGCGGCCAATTGATGTTCTCTCTCATCGATGTTTCTATCTCCCCTTCCCTTCCTCTCTCTAAAAATCAATAAAGGAAAACAAAATTTATTTTAAAAAGGATTTGGGTCCCTCCCCACTCCCCACAGAGGCTTGTTATCATTGACAGGTTACTACTGCCGTGCACTTGCACCCTTTTGGGGCACAGCAAGACTCCTGGCAGCCACCCCGTTAAGATTTTCCAGTGGAGTGAGACCGCCTGGAACGTTGCAATCCCAGAAAGGTTTATTCTGGGTGATTCACTGATCAGTTGTCCCATAGGCCAAGCACTGGGCTATGCCCTGGGAGCACAGGGCAAACGAGACAGACCCCGTCTTCCACCATGAGCACACAGAGGCCCCCTGAGCTCTGGTCTCCATAGGCAGTGCATTTGTCTGCTCGGGCTTCCATAATGAAGCACCGCAGAGTGGGTGGCTTCAACGACAGACATCTGTTTCTCACAGTTCTGGGGGCTGGAGTCCAAGATCGGGTGCGGCAGTGTTAGCTCCTTCTGAGGCCCCTCTCCTTGGCGTATGATGTCTTTCTCCCTGTGACCTCACATCCTCTCCCTGCCATGTGCATCTGTGTCCTGCTCTTCCCTTATAAGGACACCAGTCCTGCTCAGTTCGGGCTCATCCATACAACCTCATTTTCTCTCAAGCACCCCTTGGAAGACCTTATCTCAAGATGCAGTCACATTCTGAGGCACTAAGGGGTGAGAATTTCACCATATAAATTGCAGGGGGCGGAGGGGGCACAGTTCAGCCTATCACAGATTGTTCTCTGACCACCTGCCCTGCCAAGAATAATTCTGTGAGATTCTGCATAACCAACAGCCCCATCCCACCCACAAGCCCCGAGGCAGGTGTCTCATGAACATGGGGAAGCCAGCATGTCTGACCGAGTTAGCTATACAGACCCTCTAACCAAGAAGAATGCCATTGCGGCATGGACGGGCCTGTACCTCTGCACAGGGATGAAATTTGTGGACAGAACCAGGCATTTCCTTCATACAAATGAGGTGGTCAGTGTGGTGTACATGGAAGGGAAGAACCACAGACTTTAAATACGACACCTACCCTTGTGCCCTATCTCCACCTCAGGGGGGCATGGGAAGGGGCCCTTCCCACCTCCACTCTGGGCCCAAAGCCTTTCTCTGATCAGTCCCTGGTCACTGACATTCCACTTGCCCATTTTTTCCTCTTCAACCATTATTTTTTGCTGTTTTCTCTGCTCGAGAAAAGTCTCAATATTGACTTCAAGCTCCAAAATTTTTTTCTTTTCCTCTTCTTCTTCCTCCTCCTCCTCCTCCTCCTCCTTCTTCTTCTTCTTTTTTTTTTTTTTAGCTATTTCCAGTTCTGTTTAGCTAACAACAAACTTTTCCTCTTAAAATGAGACCAAAGCTGCCCTGGCCAGTTTGGCTCAGCGGTCAGAGCGTTGGCCTGCGGTCCTGAGAGACCCGGGTTCGGTTCCCGCTAAGGGCACGTACCTCAGTTGCAGTTTGTCCCCGGCCCTGGTTAGTTGTGCGGGTGGCAGCCACTCCATGTGTTCCTTTCACGTCGATGTTTCTCTCTCTCTCTCTCTCTCTGTTCCTCTCTCTCCCTCCCACTCTACCTGAACAAAAAATGGAAAAATGTCCTCAGGTGAGGATAAAAAAAAAAAAAAAAAATGAGACCAAAGCCTCCTCCTGTAGAATGTCTTCTCTGTGTCAGTTACCTGAGCTGGAACTCAGTGACCTCTCAGGACTGGCTCATGGGATTTCCCTGAGCCAAACCCAGTTCTCCGCGGGTCACATTTGCTATGCTCCGGTCCTCTGTACTGAGGTCCCTCCAACGTGTCCTCCCTTCCTCTGAGCTCATGTTCTCTGTAAAGCTCTTCAACATGGTTGCAGTTCTCTCCTACGGCCACCTGGGCTCCCAGCCCTCCTGGGCGGCGTGGAATTCAGAAGTATGGCTCCATGACGCCGACAAACATCGGCACAAAACCATTTAATCGAAATTATACGTGATTACTCCAGCCCTAAACAGATAGGTCTGGTTGTGGATGCACCTATGGCTGTAGGGGTAGACACACGTCTGTGAGAGAGTGTGTATACGTGGGAATGGTTTTCCTCGGAAGGTTAAGTCTCATGAGCTTACTAGACCTTTCTTATTTATTTTCAAATTCCAATATTCATGCCAGAATTGCTGGGAAAAAAAAAGAAAAGAAAGAAAAGAAAAACACAGAAAATCCCAGATTTCATCCGGGGGGGTTGGCAACAGTGTTTAAAAGTTTATAAAATTCAGACAATAGGTTGTTAACATCTAAGCCGAGTGGTGAGCTGGGTCCTCGCTGTCCAGCCAGTGGGATGCTGCCCGAGACCTGGCTGAGTGTCAGTGCTATTTGTACAGAACGACTTCATATCTTCATTGTTTCAGAGGGGAAAAAAGCCATTTCATTATAAGATGGAGGATGCCTGAATGTGAGCGTCTGGACTGCCCTGAGCAGCTGCCCTTTCTGCCCCTACATTTATAGTTAGGACATCCCTGCTGTGGGCTTCCCGGGGAGAACTTGCTTTTGGAGTTTGACTGAGGGCTGCTCTCAGGCTCATCGTCTGAAAGGAGAAGTTGAGCTCAGTGCGGTCACCACAATGTGTCACAGGACCCCAAGAGTGGGAGGGGCTCTGAAGAAGGGCTGGCCCCACAGAGATGTCCTGAGCTGGGGAGAGAGGCCACCTTGTAGGTGTGTGATGCCCCAGGCGGAGTGGCCACTGGTAAATGGCTCTCTTTAGCAAAGCTAATTCCCAGAGAGGACTGACAGTGTCGGACAACAGAAAAGTATTCACGACATTCTCTTATGCTTTGTGGAAGATAACTGAGGAATTTTCAGATTAAAAAAAAAAAAAAGATATGAAAAGGAATAGTAATGTTAAAATAATGGCAGATATCAGGAACACAAATAGCAGAAGGCCTGACTACACACAGCAGGTTAAACACAGAGCGGCTCCTTTTGGGTGAGTCTGCAGGTAGGCATGCAGGTGGTCCAGCAGGGCATCTGCAGTATCAGGGACAGGGGCTGTCTGTCTTTCCATGTTACCTTTCTCCGGTGACCCACCCTCATGCTTGTCCCCTCATGGTCGCATGATGGCTGCCTCTTTCCGAGCAAGCATGAGGGCGGGGGGGGGGGGGGGGAAGGGCGAAGGTCCTTCTCTATGTAGACCTTGCTTTTATTATTATTGTTATCGGAGAAAAGACATTCTTCTTGGGGATTTTCACACGTTTTACAGCTCATTGGCCAGCATGGCCACTCCTAGCTAGGAGGAAGGTTAAGAAATACAGTAATTGTAGCTGGGTACTTTGCTTTCCCCTAAATTAAAAATCACGATTCTGTTCATGGGAAAAGAAGGAAGCATACTTATCAGGCAGGCCACTAGCTCTGTTGGCTCCAAGGTGCAAATTGAGCCTCTGGACTAATTCAGAACTTAGTGTTTGAAGCTTAACACCTTAACTTTCTCTCTCCCTCCTTTCCACTCCTTTTCCCTTCTTTTCTCCTTTCGTTCCTTCCCTCCTTTAAACATATTTATTCTGTGCCTATTTCATTGGCTAAGAGGGCAAAGAGGAGAATGTTGTTGAAGGTGATTTCTAGAGTTTTGCTTGGGAAGGTCAAAGAGAAAGACAAGGACCTCAAGTCTGTCCATATTGATAACGCAGTCCTGTGGAATACCCAGGTGATCCAGGTGGAGATGCCCCGTAGAGCCATGGATAACAGGTGCAAAACTGAAGAAAGCTCTGGGCTAAGGATGCAGACCAGGAGGTCACCAGCCATTAATTGGGTAAGACATTGTAGAAGTGTGAGAAGAAAAGACAGCCAAGAACTCTCAGAGAACATTTTCTTCATTAAATCAGATTCTAGCTTCCCCTGCCTGAGGTGGTCACTCCCTTCTCACAGCTTCCTCTCGGGCTTTCGGTCTTCCCCAGCGTTGGGCACTTGCCACTGACTTCCTAGTGTGAGTGGACTCCTTTCTCCCGAAGTCAAGAGCTTGAGGTTACGTGAAGCCTTGGCACCTGATGGATCAACACCAACAACTTCATAACCCTCCCTTCCCTGTGCCTCAGTTCCTCCCAGCAAGGGGAGGGGGTAGGAAAGGGTGGGATCTGAGAAGCCTGGCAAGTGCAGGTGGGGTCCTGACAGGACATTTTGGAAAGCACCAACAATGCCCAAGGGTTTCCTTTTCTCCACACCCCAGCCCATACTTGTTTGTTGATTTATTGACAATAGCCATTCTGACAGGTGTGAGGTGCTAGCTCATTATGGTTTTAATTTGCATTCTCGATGATTAGTGATGTTGAGCATCTTTTCATTAGTCTGTTGGCCATCTGTATGTATTCTTTAGAGAACTGTCTATTCAGGCCTTCTGCCCATTTTTAAATTTGGATTGTTTGTTTGGTTGTTTTTTTTTTGTGTTGAGTTGTATGAGTTCTTTGTAAATTTTGGATGTTAACTCCTTATCGGATGTATCAGTGCCAAATATCTTCCTCTATTCAATAGGTTGTCTTTTAATTTTGTTAGTGGTTTCCTTTGCTGTACAAAAATTTCTAGTTTGATGTAGTCCCGTTTGCTTATTTTTTTTTCTTTTGTTCTCTTGTCTGCGAAACATCAGAATAAATGTTTCAGAGATATATCAGAATAAATATTGCTAAGAGAACTGTCAGAGCACTTAAAGTCTATGTTGTCGTTTTTTTCTAGAAGTTTTATGGTTTAGGGTCTTAAATTTAAGCCTTAATCCGTTTTAAGTTTTTCTTATATATGATGTAAAAAGCTGCTCTAGTTTCATTGGTTTTTTTGCACGTATCTGTCCAATTTTTCCAACACTATTTATTTACTTTAATCCTCACAGGATTACTTTAATCCTGTTTTTATTGATTGAAGAGAGAGAGAGAATGAGAAAGGGAGAGAGAGAAACATCAATTGGTTGCCTCACCTATGTGCCCCAACTAGAGGTCGAACCCACAACCTATGTATGTGCTCTGACCAGGAATTGAACCCACAACCTTCTGGTGTACAGGATGATGCTCCAACCAATTGAATCATCTGGCTAAGGCCCAACACCATTTATTAAATACACTGTCTTTACCCCATTTATATTCTTGCCTCCTTCATAGATGTGAGTTTATTTCTGGGCTCTCTAGTCTGTTCCATTGATCTATGTGTCTGTTTTTATGCCCGTACCATACTGTTTTGATTACTATAGACTTGTGGTATAGTTTGATACCGGGTAGTGTGATACCTTCAACTTTGTTCTTTTTTCTCAAGATTGTCGCATTTATTTGAGATTGCTTCTGGTTCTTTATACATTTTTGGGTTATTTGTTCTAGTTCTGTGAAAAATGCCATTGATGTTTTGATAGTGATTGCATTGAATCTATAGATGCTTTGAGTAGTATGGACATTTTAATGGTGTTAATTCTTTCCATTCATGAGCATGGTATATGCTTCAGTTTATTTGTTTCTTCAGTTTCTTCAATGTCTTATAATTTTTTGAATACAGGTTTCTTACCTCCTTGGTTAAATTTATTCCTAAATATTTTTGATGCAATTGTAATTGGAATTGTTTTCATAATTTCTCCTTTCTATAGTTTATTATTGGTGTATAATAATGCAAACCATTTCTAAAAATTAATTTTGTATCCAGTTACTTTACTCAATTCATTTATTAGTTCCAGTAATATTTTGGTATCATGTTTTCTGCAAATATACAATATCATGTCATCTGCAAATAATGACAGTTTTACTTCTTCCTCCAATTTGGATATTTTTTATTTCTTTTTCCTGTCTGATTTCTATGGCTAGGATTTCCAATACTATATTGAATAAAAGTGGTGAAAATGGACAACTTTCTTTTGTTCCTGATCTTAATTAAGTAAAACTCTTTTAGCTTTTCCCCGTTGCATATGATGTTAACTGTGGGTTTGTCATATATGGCCTTCATTATATTGAGGTATGTTCCCTCTATTCCTACTTTTCTGAGAGTTTTTATCATAAATGGATGCTAGATTTTGTCAAACTTTTTGAAATTAATAGAGTTATATGCATCTATTAATAGAGTTATATGATTTTTATCCTTCATTTTGCTTATGTGGTATATCATGTTAATTGATTTGTAGATATCAAGCAAATCTTACATCCCAGGAATAAATCCCACTTGGCAATGGTGCACGATCTTTTCAATATATTGTTGAATTCAATTTGCTAATATTTTGATGAGGATTTTTGCATCTATGTCCTTCAGGGATATTGGCTTATAGTTTTTTGTTTGTTTGTTTTTGGAATGCTTTTGTCCGATTTTGGAATCAGAGTAATGCTGTCATTAATATGAGATGTTTGAACATCTGACCTTTTTAATTTCAAAAAGTTTTTAAAAATAAAAGTATTAAGAGAAATGATTTTTGATATGTTGTTTTAAAACTAATATCTCCTGCCCTTGGCTCATTAGAATAACAACAAAAAAGCAATATGAAAACTATTTTGTTTCCACCCAGTATTGTCATTTGCTTTGTTATGAAAATTTCAGAGTCCAGGCTGAAAGGCTGAAAGGAGTTTGTATTCCAAAATAAACATGGCATCTCTTCGGAGCCCCACAGGAACAGGAAACCCTGTCCTGGCCCAAGTTCCTCTCTCTGTCAGGGACCACCTGCCGCTCTGCCTGTGCCGTTCAGGATGACGAAGTAATGGGACGTGTGGTGAATCCCAATTCTCTCCTCCAGAGAAAGGCCATTTGATGAACTCTGAGCAAAGGCAGTTTTCCATGAAGTTCATGAAGCTTCATCTTTCGGGCTCCTCACTTCCAGGGGCCACCTTTCTGCAAAGGGCCCTAGCAATGTGTCATAAGTCATATATTCTGGGGAATTTGTAGAAGGAATCTTTTCAAATTATTTTTCTTAAAAATGGTCCTCCAAATTGCTTAAACTCCAGGCTTTACGAAACCTGGATCTGCCCTTTCCTCTGGGATGATTTTGTCGACAAACATTTCCAGAAATTCGAACATATGCCTTTCTTCCTCCTTACACCTGTGGCCCCCAACACATGACTTTCCTCTCCTCTGGGGGCCTGAAGCTTGCTGGTCAGGCAGCACAGGCCGTTAGTGCTCCATGGTTAAACTGGTGCTGTCCAGCTACAGGAGCACACATGGACAGCCGCTCCATGAAGTGCGGACAGAGGAAAGCCAGGTGGAGAATATCTTCACCACTAAATTATCGGAAACCAGGCCAAACACATATCTTTAATGTGAGTGAACTCTCTCTGGGAAAACGTCTCTGAAAACTCAGGGTAGGGGTGAATAACCCTGCCTGTGTGTTCTAGGATCCTATTGGCTTTGTAAGACCTGGTACATTACGCAGCAGTATTTGCTTATATATTTCATCTCCTATGCTACCCATGAGCTCCTTGAGGTCATTTATCTTTATCTTCTCTATGCCCAGGACCAGGGCTCAGCAGAGTGGCTGGTAAACAGTAGGTCCTGAAACTATTTGCTAAATCAGTCTCTCTCTCCCCCCTCCCTACGTCTCTCCTACCCTCTTCTCCTCAAGTTTAGCTTATAGAAAAGGATGCTGACACTCTCCAGTTTTCTCTGGTGAGGCTATTATTATGGGGACCTTCTTGTACATGGTCGTTTGTAGAGTGGGGGGCAGCATTAGCCTTTTGAGTAGCTGCTCTAAGTAATTATTGCCAGTGTATGACTTTTAGGGAAACCAGGCAAGGATTCCTGACCTCAGCTACTCCACCCTCACTGCTTATCTCCCCATCAGAACTATCTTGCTTTGGGTATGAGAATTTTCCAGACCTGAGTTCTGCATTTAAAATGTAAATATCCTACTTTGGTTATTAATGTATATTTTAGTGGGATATTTAAAGAAATGAGTAACTGGACATCAAGAAGATTAGGGACTGAGCGGAAAGGAGGCAGCAGCAAAGACAAATCTTGCTCCATTAGTGACCAGGACTATTCCTGAATGGCTTCCAGCCTAGGGAGGCCCAGGCTCATATCCTGAGAACCCTCAGCCCTGGCAGAAGCAGCCTTCAGTCCTGGCTGACTGAGATCAGCTGGGGGTTGGGAAAAGCCACCGGAAGTCAACGCACGGACCCCTGTACACCATGCTGGCTCTTCCGGTGGACCAGCTGGAGATGACAACTCAGTAAGCACTTGACATCTACAGGACCATGGGTCTCTTTGAGCAAGCCCAACTGAGGAGCACAGGAAGGTGAAGTGAGTCTGCTCTCACTTGGCTAATCAGAGTCTCTGGCAAAGAATCAACAATTCAGCAAGTATTTGTTGAGCCTCTATTATGTGTGAGACATAAGCTAGGTTTTAGTGCATCAGACTGTGACTCACTTTCTCTGGGTCTTACAACTTCATGGATCAACAGGATGCCTTGGAGTCAGCATGAGACAAGCCAGAGTCAGACGAGCCAGCACTGGGAAGCTGGGCTGGTCAGAGGGGCTAAAATTTAAGTAGAGGAAGATTGTGTGTCTACTCACTTCCTACTCACTTCTACACTTAAATACCTGCAGCCAAGCTCTGGCTGTGACCAGGTTCAGGTGCCAGATCAATCTGGTTTCCAAAGCTTATTTGATCACAACTCTATACTCTGCCTTCACAGGTCTTATTTTCTGCTCCCGTAGCATTATTGTCTTTCAACTATCACACACAGAGTATCAAAATGATTCCCAGGGAACTCTAAAAAGTAACCTGTAGCAGCATCTAACAATTATATCAGGAACATCATCACACTGTGGATTTGTTACTCTATTTAGGGTGCCACCTACATGCCCTATTTTTATTTCTATGAAATTAGAATAAAGCCTACTGCACAACATTTTAATGAAGATTGGATAATTGATTTTAAGCACAGGGTTCAGCATATTGTAAGTTCTGACTTAATAGAATGTAGTCAATAATATAATTAACGCTTTTATTTTATCTTATTACTAATAAAAATGGCAATATGCCCAAGGGAGGGCATGGTGGAGGGAAGGGCCACTCAGGGAGTTTCTGAATTGATGTAAGTTTTTCTTGATGGGACCAGATACGACTGCCTGGCTTGCCTATTTCAGGGATTTCCAGGGCCCTTGCAGACCATTGTTTTCTTTGAGGTGTGTGCAATTTGAATGGAGGGAAAAACCTTCCTTATTCATGTTCCCAGAAAACTGAAATAGAACAGCGGATTTTGGTTGTCTGGACAAAACTCACCTCTTATCTATTCCCAACACTCCTGATTCCACCCCGGGGAGGGATGTCTTCTGAATCCCTGTTTTTTAGAGAAAAAATGGAAGAGAGCTATTGTCCCCTGCTAGCTCTGGCTGGCTGGTCCCTACCTGGAGAACAGTGAACTCCAGAGTCCCCTGATGGACAGGGTGCCGGGGGGCAAGGAGCAGGGGGCAGGAGGCTTCCATGGGCCTTGGCTAAATTCAAGGACTGTCTAGCTCCTCAGGCTCAGGCAGGAGCAAAACTGGGCCCCTCCACAGACAGATGTCTGCTTTGCCCTGGGGGACAGGGCCAGCGTACAGTGACCTGGTTGTCACTGGCTGATACCTCCACCCCAAAGCCCTGACCTTGGACAAGGGGGCTGTCATGAAAGGCAGAATCAGCAAAGCCTCTGGCCACCATGACTTGTGGACTTTGGCTCAAATGTGAAACATTTGGCTTTAAAACTGTCTGCCTTTGACTATTACAATGATTCTGATATCCCTTTGGGTCAAATACACAGTTACGAACCTTGAGACCTAGAATATTTTTAGTTAAAGCCTAGCCCTATGCCTTCATTAGAAATTAAAGTGAGAAGATGAGAGAGGGGTGTTGAAGCTCCCCTCTCCTGTGAATTCCTACAGAGGGGCCCTCTCCCAGGGGAGGGGTGTCAGCACGACCGGGGGGCACGGTACGGCGGGATCACCACCTTCACCATCATGTTGCCAGAAGGTTGCCTCATTCTTCCTTCCCTCAATTGCTTTTTCTTTCCACCTGTATCTGTTAATTGCTAACTGTATGCCAGGCACTGTGCTAGGCACCAGGGGTGGTCAAGCACTGGGGTTGCCTTCAGAGAGCTTTCGGTCTGGGCCCCCTTGTCTCCATTACACTGACATCTGTGTGTCCTGATTCCCTCGTGACTGTCCCAATACTTTGTCTCCTCCCTTTCTCTTCATATGAATTATGAAGCAGACTATTATAAATGATAAATTATAAGTTATAAATCAGTGACGGACTTTCCCATGGGACTGATAAACCTGTTATAAGGAACGTTCCAAAATAAGTTATGGTTAGAATGAACACGTAGCCTTTCGTGGTGACTACCTTGAAGGACACCGTTCATTTGGAGATGAAAATTCTGGTGTGTTGGTGAATAAACAAAATGAGAGCTGAGCCTCATTACCTTACCAGTCACATCTTGTACAGGTCGAACCCCATGACCTATGTGCCCTGAGGGACATTTTGGTTGAGCCAGAAACTTATTTGGTGAGATAGTGTTTGAATCTGTAACACTGATCATTAACTGGTGCTAAGAAATCTTTGTAATCGCCTGGCCGGTGTGGCACAGTGGATTCAGCATCATCCCATGAACCACGAGGTTGCTAGTTTGCTTCCTGACCAGGGCACACGCCCGGGTTGTGGGCTCGATCCCCAGTAGGGGTTGTGCAGGAGGCAGCCGATCAATGTTTCTCTCTCACTGGTGTTTCTATCTCTCTCCCTCTGCCTTCCTCTCTCTATCTAAAAAATTAATAAAAAGATAAAAGAAAGAAATCTTTGTAATCATATTTAAATATCAGGGTTGGGCTTATATAATCTATTTAAGCAGTGTCTTGAATGTATTATTCTTTCCTTGATAAATGATGGACTGAGAAGAGAAATCGTCTGTCAGTCCCCTACCCAGCCTTGGCATTATTGTGCGTGTTTGACAAGGAGGTGAAAACCAAAGTCTCTTGAATGAATCAAATACACGTGAAGGAGAGACTATGCCTACTTAACTCACTTTTCATAGACCCTTTAAATACAATATTTATTTATTTATGTTTAGATAATTAAGTCGGATTAATAACTCAAATGAACTTGAGAAAAATTTGGAGACATGAACAAAGAGAAGAAAATAAAGTTCCCTTCTCCGTGGCTTCCTAGATTCACAGGTGACGTCTGCGCACAGGTGCGAGCTGGTACCCAGGCATGTGTGTCTGTGTGCACAGTCTCCTTGGGTCTCAGGCTGAGTTTGAGAGGAGCTGCCTGAGACAGGTTCGCATGAGGAACAAAGGCAGTGCTGGCTGAAAACTCACCCCGAAGGAGGACAGGCCCAGAGTCTGCCCCACCACAGGAGTGGTGGTTGTGCTGAGGTGGGGGCTGCTGGCCGGGTCCACTGCCCCTGGCACCTGCCCCTCACTTTTCTGAAGCTGTTGCGACCTCCCCGGAGCAGGGCATCTGAGACTAGCGACGAGCCAGATGAAAGGCACCTCAGGGACTCCAGGACTGCTCGAGATGCCTTCGGAGGCTCGAGGTCCATATTAGCAAAGGGGCACATGGTCCGAAATTTTAGAAGCTACTGTTAAAGTGACTCCATTTCTTCCCAGAGGTGGTCAAGGGAGACTTGGGTGTTCTGTGTGCATGAGCATATGAGTGTGTATATGTGTGTTTGCTCTTAATAAAATGGGCTCATGCTGTATTTATTGTTCTGTGATAGATTATTTGTATTTGTCTAAATCGTTGCTTTGTAATACATACAAAGTACGGTGTACTGTGTTCATGTCATTCTTCTCTTGTATGTTGTGTGCAGTCCAGGGTTACTGAGAAAAAGACGGCCGCCTTGCTGGGGGGATCTGAAGAACATCTCTGTCTGGATTTGGGCTGCACTGGGCAGTCCCCACATTAGGCCGGGGGAGCCCTGAGGCTGAGCTCCCTGTCTCGCTGGATTCTGTGCTTCCCAGGGTCCCTCATCAAGACCATTTGCTTCCAAATTGCTTTATCCTCTCTCTTCCACTGTCTTTAGTTTTATGGAGTCATGCTTTCTAAATTCTTCTTTCTAAATTGCAGACCTCAACTAACCTTTCTGTTCTCCAGGGAAATCTTACAGGATCTCATTACCGTCTGTCTCTTTATTACCCAGTAATGAAGCTACTAACCCAACAAAACCTTTGAAACAAAACCCTCTTTCTCCTCCCCAGATCCTCTCTGCCAGCTGCCCCGCCCCCTCCATCTTTCCTCTTTGTACTGTGGGTACCCCAGTTTTGGTGCTTGTAGCCTAAGTTAATGTATCCTGTTGCTTTCCTTCAGCAGGGCTATGTGGGGAGCAGGTCCCAGGCTGGGGAGACCGTGAGGGATCAGCAGCCTTGGGCAGCACACAGGGAATGGTGCGTGTGTGTCCTTGTCTTGGTGAATTAATATTCACCAATGAGTGAATGAGAGATCATGTTCATAAACACACGTGTGAAATGAAGTAGACTCCTGTAGGGGGAGAAAGGAGACCGTGAGAGGAGGGTGTGGGGCTGTCTGCTGTGCTAGTGAACCCCCTTCTCTACATGAGAAGATTCCTCTTCTCTTCTGGGCCCCGGAGACCCTGGCTGCGGACGCTGAGGAACAGCTAGCAAGAAGATGGCTCTATCTCCTAAAGAGGCCTCACCAATGTTAAGACACGAACTGGAGTTTCCAGAAAACTCTGGCCCCTGATGCTGCCACATTTCACTGGATAAGTACCAGCCATTCAGGTCACCATCTACGCCAACCATGGACAGCCTCAGTTTCAGCCCTGCCCCCAGCTTTCATAGTTGAATGTCCCCTAAGACCTCGAAGGGTGAGTTGCTTCACCTCGTTAGGTTTCAGATTTCTCATGTGTGAAATGGGACTTTGCAGTAAATATGCTTTAAGAACTTTTCCCATGTAGAGTTCTTTTTCCTTTTCAAGTTCCCTTCCCCAAAAGCCTCCTCATCATCTAAACCCCGTTCTTCATGCAGCGGTCTTAGATGCCCTCAGCTGACCGTCGGACGTTCTTCCCTGGGACCTTGGTCTAAGGGACAGAGGCCAAAAGTTTGAAAGTCTGCCACCCCCACAAAGAATGAAAATAGCTGTTGTTTGGAAAGAAATAGAAGAGGAGGAGGAGAGTAATAAAGCTAATTATGGAAAGAACAAGTTAGAAAGATACCTAAGAGGACAAGAATCCAGGCCTGCTTCCTTGGTGGGTAAGGACGTCATTCTGGTTTGAAAGTCCAGCTTCCCTAGAGAGGTTTGGGGGTGACCAGCAAGGGTCAGGGAGCAACCAAGAGTTTATCATTTTAAGTCACAATAATATCAACAACCATTGAGAGAACGGGAGGCCAGGGTAAGATAATATTTATAAAGCAAGTTGGGCAAACCCCAAGATGGCAGCCTCCTCCCTCCCAAACCAAAACCACTGCTAAAATTCCCTTTTTCCAAAATATGAGGGAAGAGAGCCTGTTTTTATTTGTCATCAATGAATTAAAAATACATTAAACCTGACTTGCTAGAGCACATGGAGCACTGGTAATCAGTTCGTTGTGGTCTTCCCGTTGCATCGGATCCAAGCAAGAGTTTAGGAATGGGAGGATTTTAGCAATACCTAGTCTTAGTGTGGAGACTATTCTTAAAATAAGAGAAGAAGTGGATAGTCACAGGAGTACAGATGAGGCAGCTCTGCCGGGCCTCAGCACATGCCTCCCCCCAGCAGGTCCCAGAGCCCCTCTGGGAAAACCTGAGTTAGATCTTGGTAAAGAGCCCAGCTCAAAACCATCTGTGTAGTCCAAACCTCTTATTTTTTCAAAAAAACATTTATTGAACACTAACAATATGCCATGTCTGGGGCTTAAAAGGAAAACTAAATATGGAAAGTCAGACAGCCTTATTGATTCCTCCTTTAACTGTGCTTCCATGTTTGAAGGTGGCTTGGGATGGTGGCGAGCAGGTGGTTTGCACCATCACTTTGCTGAATCTGGCTGATTTCTCCCCCCTGATGTCTTCAGAGGTATAATGAACCGTAACCCTCCCCTGTGCCCTTTGTCACAAAAGGCTCCTTCGTGCTTACTGCCATCTCATTTATAGCTGTGAGACAACCTGTCTGTGTAACTTCTCATCTGTTCATAACTGGGTTGCCCTGTTGGCAACTGAATTGACAGCTAATATTCAAGAGGAGAGAGATCCTGACAGATGATGGCAGAACTACCACGTAAGTTCATCTTCCATCCTCAGCACTCAGCTGCTTCTGATAACCTAGGAAGTTGATTCTTTATTTTTAAAACTGATTTTAAACATGAGTCAGACTGTTGACTTTATCCTCATGATGAGCCAGGTTGAAGGTTTTGTTATTTCTGAGAAGACCAACTCAGTTCTCCACGCTCTAAACCTGGCATGAGTGGTCCCATGAGGTCTGGCCCACCGAGTCTCCAGGAGAGTTGGGTGTTTCAGCATCTCTGCAGCTGTTCCCAGAAGGTTCATGGAGCGTGCTGTGGTCACTGGGCCTCGAAGGAGACCGATGACCCGAAAAGGGATAATCTAGGAGGTCAAGGACACAAGGATGGTCTGGCTTATTTTTGGCCTTCGTCTGTCAACCTTCCTTTCTATTCTCACTCCCCAAGCCAGGACTTCCTTCACCAGCTCTTATGAGGAGTACTGCCCCAGCTTCCTACCTAGCTTTCTTGTCTCATCTGCTTCCTGTTCCCTCTCCCCATTACTGCCAAAGTTATGTTGCATCAACAAGAATCTCCACAAATCCATAAATTAATAATTTTATCTGGGGGTGTGGGGGAGAGGGAGGGAGGGAGAGAGAGAGAGAGAGAGAGAGAGAGAGAGAGAATCCCTTTATGCTGCACATTGCCTATGCCATAAAGTTAAATTTTCATAGTGTGGTGGTCAGTGTCTTTCAAAATCCGACTCACCTCCTAAACTCCAACCAGGTGGAATCTCCTGCTCTCTCCTGAACACCCCACACTCTGTGTGTCCTTTGCTGTTCCTCATGCTCTTCCTTGTGTTCTCCATGCCCCTCCTGCTTCCTTAGTGAACCCTCCTCATTCTTCTGAATTTAGCATAAATGTTTCTCCAAGATAGGTTAGTCTTTCCTTTATCTGTGTGTTTTCACATACTCCTTCGGACCTAATGTTTTTATTTGAATTATCTTTTCCTATGCCCACCTCCCTCGACAGAAAGGAGCACCAAGGTCAAGGCCAGTGTTCTACGACGCCGTATCCACATTGCCCAGAGTACCACCAATGTTCCCGCACAAAAAACACATTTAGTGAATAAATAAATAGTCTTCTCTGGTAGGATGCCAAAAGAGATACAGTCAGAGATTTCTATGTTTAAAAAAGTATAGAATAATGTTTTAACTTTACTGAACTTTGTTCCTGCAGGGGAAGTTAGAAATTACTGGTTTGTCGCACAAAAGGAGCCCATGAAATATCAGCATAGTTGCACCATTTCACTGGGTCCATTTCTAGATGTGTCTCTGTGCTGATACATGCATGTGTGTATGTGTGTGTGTATGGATGATGCATGGGTGTGCCTCTGGGAATGCTTTTCTTTGGGATGCTCTTGTCACTTGGTTTGTTCCAGGGTCCTTTCCCTACGTCGGGTAGTGGAAGCGTCCGTTTTCCTCTTTACCTGAACTTATTTGATCCCTTATGGACTATTTCTCTAGACCTTTATAAACCAAGTCATTGGCAGTTAATTGTTGGAAGAGAGAAGTCTAAATTCTAACAGTATGTGTGTATACATATATATATATAGTTTAAAATTTTTTTCTTCATTGATTTGAGATAGAAACATCGTTGAGAGAGAACATCGATTGGCCGCCTCCTGCATGCCCTCCACTGGGGATCGGGCACACAGCCCAGGCATGTGCCCTGACCGGGAATTGAACCTGCGACCTCTTGGTGCATGGGTCAATGCTCAACCACTGAGCCATACCAGCTGGGCCAAATAGATATATTTTTAAAATATAAAATCTTGAACATGATATAGCCTTTTCCAACACTTTCCCCCTGCACAACGTGTACTTAATGGGAAAAAATAAAAGGCTATATTTTTGTTCACAGAAAACAATAAACAAAATGAAGATGCAGCTAGTTGTTTTTCTTTTTCTCCCCTCCAGACTGTTTTTCATTAGAAAAGAAATACATAGAGAAGTGGAGGTTGAGGACTGAATTGTGAGCCCAAGCTATTCCTATGTGACCATAGCCCTGTAAGTGGGCGGGGCTAAGACTGGCCATTTCTTCTGAGTGTTGCATGGAACTGACAACCCAGTTTTTTGTACATAGAAACACAGCCAGTGGGTTTGACTAAGAACCCAAAGGAACAGTCAGTGACAGAGACACAGTGTCCAGGGAATAAGTGCAGAGAAAATACCAAATAATATCCAGGCAGCAGGCCAAGTTTCTGCAGTTAAATACTTTATAGCTCATCCCTCGGCATTTATGAGATTCATGATGTTGTTAAAATGATCCGGAACATTCTTACGGAGTTGCCTTTTTCTATGCAGAGGCATTTCAGAGCTGTGCTGGGAAGTTAGGGATTGTGGAGGCAAAGGGGCAGCTGTAGCTCTGTCAGTTAACTAAGTCCCCAGCCAGGAGAAAGCGTTAGACTGGCAACTCTACTTCCTCACTCTTTATCCAGCCACACCCTCAACTCCAGCACTTAAGGGGCCAGGGGAACCCGACTCAATGAGCACATGATTGGTGGATTCATGTCAAAGGTGGCTGCTGTTGATCATGGATTTTCTGCACTTTGTTTAATTCCAGAAGAGAGAAACTTACCTTGCCAATGAAACAAACAAGGATGAAAAAAGCTAAGCCAGGGGCTCTTCTTGTGTGTGTTCCATCTATGCAAACATGTGTTTATATTCATTTTATTTGATGTTGAGATGGTCTCAGTTGAGACAGCTACTGCTGGATCCCTCGTGGGGAGAGGAATAGACTTCAATGGTTTTTTAACTTTGGGATCTAAAGGCGAGAGAATGAACGCTTGCTCTCATAGAAGCCCACCAAAGGCTATACCCATCAAGGCTATTTTCAATTACACGGGAAAGAAGACAGTAGGAGCAAATGGAAATGCATTTTGTTAGCAAAGGGAGATCTATTTGCAGATTTGTAATATTCTCCTGAAAACCCCTGTGCTCAGAGTAAAATTATAATCTCCTTTGCTGTAAAATTATAATCTCCTTTGCTTTGTTTTGATAGAATTGTAGAAGGTCATGGCTAGAAGAAACCTTGGGCATCAAACAAATCACTCATTTACAAATGAGGAAACCAAGAGCTGGAGAGGTTAAGCCCCAGGTCACTGAGCTAATTAGTAGGCCTTGAGAGAAAAATAAGAGTTGTCCTTTTTTTTAAAAAAAAGTGGGTCCTGGTGGTTCCATTACCTGTGCACATTATAAATGTTTATGTGTGGAAATACAAGAATTTTTTAGGCCCTGGCCTGTTTGGCTCAGTGATTAGAGCGTCGGCCTGTGGACCAGAGAGACCCGGGTTCGGTTCCCACTAAGGGCACGTACCTCAGTTGCAGTTTGTCCCTGGCCCTGGTTGGGGTTGTGTGGGTGGCAACCAGTTGATGTGTCTCTCTCACATTGATGTTTCTATCTTTCTCTCTCTTCTTCCCTCTTTCCCTCCCATTGTATCTGAAGATAAATGCAAAAATATCCTCAGGTGAGGATTAAAAAAAGAAAGAATTTTTTAGTAGAAAAGGAATTCTTTGAAATATGAAGCCAATTACTCCTTGCCAAGATACTTAAAAAATAATAGCAATGAGCTAGGGCAACTGTGTGGACAAAAAGGGGCCACATGCTAACCTGACAAGCTCAGCAAAGGTCTGCGGGTAGGCCTTGCAAACTCAGAGACCTAAAGTAACCACAAAGGATGGTCTGAAACTAAAACTTTTTAACTGAAAGCAGTTTATGACGGGTAGTCCTGTTCCAGATCGGTATCTTCCCTGACAAAGGGCAATCTTTACCTTACCTGAGCCTGTCCATTGTCTTAAAAAAATTTTTTTTCTTTATTGATTTTAGAGAGAAAGGAAGGGAGAGGGAGAGAGAGCTAGAAACATCAATGAGAGAAAACATCAGTTGGCCTCCTCCTGCATGTCCCCCCCCCTCCAAGGGATCAGGCCCACAATCTGGGCATGTGTGCTGGCCGGGAATCGAACCACCAACGTCTTGACACTCAACCACTGAGCCACACCGGCCAGGCCTATTGTCTTTTTGCATCTATGAAAACATATCTTTGGAATGTCAAAGTAATTTTCCTTTTTTGCAGACCTCTCAAGGCCCAGGCACAGCTCTGCGGAGACCACAAATCCCCTCATTGTTACTGAGTTGTTAGCTATCCTGTACCCACCTATGTCAAAGAAGAATGTGTCTATCATTTTACTTTTTATCCATTCCCAGTGGGTTCCCGTCTTTGCTTTTTCCCACCTCCTATCACCAATGAACTTTATGTAACCCATTTCTTCTCTTTTGATTGTAATGTATAAAATAAGGTGCAAAACCGCCATTCTCTGGAGCATTATCTCAATCCACTGAGATTTTGCTTCCTGGAAATTGTCAACAGTTTGGCTCAAATACACTCACAAAAATTCTCTATAGGTTTGAATGTTTCTTACATTGACAATTGTCTATCATTGGACTTTGGGAGGCAAATATTTTCAAAGAACCTAAGTTCAAACAAACAGTAGTAGCAAATATGATCTCAAGTCCAGCTATGCTATTAGAACTTGGACAGGAAGCAAGGAAACAAGGAAAAAGAAGGTAGCTAGGAAATACAGGGTCCAGGATTCATGTATGAATTACACAAAAATAAAATGAATGCAGAATCAGGTGCTATTTTCCTTAAAGACTATTTTGCACCATCATCATTGGCTTCAAGAATGGTGTATGAACGTGTACGTTTCTCCTTTAGAATGTAAGCTTGTGGTGAGAAATTGTTAGAGCTGGCTGTATGTTTAAAGGGTTGGGCAACCTGAGCCAGGAAGAGCCCTGCTCCTCCTGTAGGACTGGGGTGGGTTCAGATTTGTCAAGTGGCATAGTTGGATCTAGAGACTTTCAAATTCATTCAAGCCAAGACTTGATGAGACAAGTAGGACCCTGGGCAGGGAGAAGTCATGGATGGGGAAATGCTATAGGGGAGCAAGAATGACAAGCGTCAGGCTATTAGAAGTCAGACAAGAGAATTGGGTGAGGCAAGAGCTGTAACAGAGGGTCTGGGCCTAGATTTGCTCTGGTGTATGTTTGTGGGGGATACGTGGGAAAGGGTCAGGTGGGAGAAGGTAAATAGCTTTAAGTCTTCAAGTGCTTTTCAGGTAAGAGGTGGGGTAAGGGGTGAGTCTTCCCTCCCAAAGTGATCCTCATACATAGCCCAGAACATGTGCCATGAGCTCAGGGTGGCCAGGGGGGCTTGCCCCAGGACTAATGGAAGTGGAAGCCCTTGGGATAATCAATGTCATCCAACTTGGGTTCTGACAGTACAAGTATTGAAATAGCCCCCTCCCTTTCTTTTTATTAAAAAGCTTTGCTCTTTATAGAAAGAGGGGCAGAAGTCTTCACTATCTCTTTCAAAATACTGCCTGGATATGGGAGGATTTCTCATCTCTAAAAATTTCAAGCAAGTGACAAACTTAGTCTTCTGACTTATGAGGAATATGCAATGGCCTACATGATTGACTTGAGGATCTTCCTTAAACAAGAGCTTCCCCAGACCAGGGCAATTGTTACTGGAATTCCAATATTTAGAGATATATTCTTTGGCATCAACTAAGAATATATCTTAGAGATATATTCTCTAACAGTGCAGTTTGCTTCTAAAACGTGAAATACTGCCCAGCCAGTGTGGCTCAGCGGATTGAGTGTCACCCCATGGACTGAGAGATCCCAGTTTGATCCCTGGTCAGGGCACATGCTGGGATTGCGGCTGGATCCCCGGGAAAGGGAGTGTGTGTGTGGGGGGAATCGGTGCAGGAGCCAGCTGATCCATGTTTCTCTCTCACATCCATGTTTCTCTCTCCCCCTTCCTCTCTCTCTAAAAAAAATCAATAAAAACATATTTAAAAAATAAAATGTGAAATACTTCTGGAGATAAACACCACATTAAGTCACAGTGACTTCAGTGCGAATTAATTCAGCAGTTGAGGGACTCAGGGCTCTATGACAGCTCTGGGTCAGGGTGAACAGGGAAGAAGGATTGAAGGTTAGAAGCAAGGGGCAATGTTTCAAGAGGGGGAGAGAGAGATATACTTATTTTCCAGCATTGCAAAGGGAAGTTTTTGTAAAGTGTTGCTTGCCCAGTTCTGGTAAAACACAGAAGAGTATGAGCAGACTCAGTATCTGGTGACAAAGCCGTGTCTAAGAAAGGCACAGAAGAAGGAAGCCTGTCCTTATTGGGTTAATTTAATTAACAGAACCACCATGTATTTACACAGTAATCAATTCCAACGTGCTTCCATTAATCGCTATTTGGCTTCCTCCTCAGAGCATTGCGATGGAGGGCGATAGAGGACGATGGAGGGCGACGGAGGACGACGGAGGACGGACGACAGAGGACGGACGACGGAGGGCGACGGAGGATGATGGAGGACGATGGAGGACGGACGACGGAGGGCGATGGAGGATGATGGAGGACGATGGAGGACGGACGACGGAGTGCGATGGAGGACGACGGAGTGCGATGGAGGACGACGGAGGACGACGGAGGACGGACGACGGAGGACGGACGACAGAGGACGGACGACGGAGGACGATGGAGGACGGACGACGGAGGGCGATGGAGGACGACGGAGGGCGATGGAGGACGACGGAGGGCGACGGAGGGCGACGGAGGGCGACGGAGGGCGACGGAGGACGGACGACGGAGGGCGACGGAGGACGATGGAGGGCGACGGAGGACGACGGAGGGCGACGGAGGGCGACGGAGGACGGACGACGGAGGGCGATGGAGGACGACGGAGGGCGACGGAGGGCGACGGAGGGCGACGGAGGACGACGGAGGGCGACGGAGGGCGACGGAGGACGGACGACGGAGGGCGATGGAGGACGACGGAGGGCGACGGAGGACGATGGAGGACGACGGAGGACGGACGACAGAGGACGATGGAGGACGACGGAGGGCGATGGAGGACGACGGAGGGCGACGGAGGGCGACGGAGGGCGACGGAGGACGACGGAGGACGGACGACGGAGGACGACGGAGGACGATGGAGGACGGACGACGGAGGGCGATGGAGGACGACGGAGGGCGACGGAGGACGATGGAGGACGGACGACGGAGGGCGATGGAGGGCGATGGAGGACGACGGAGGACGACGGAGGACGGACGACGGAGGACGACGGAGGACGGACGACGGAGGACGACGGAGGACGGACGACGGAGGGCGACGGAGGGCGATGGAGGACGGACGACGGAGGGCGACGGAGGATGGACGAAGGAGGGCGATGGAGGACGGACGACGGAGGGCGATGGAGGACGATGGAGGGCGATGGAGGGCGATGGAGGGCGATGGAGGACGGACGACGGAGGGCGATGGAGGACGATGGAGGGCGATGGAGGGCGATGGAGGACGGATGACGGAGGGCGATGGAGGGCGATGGAGGACGAGGGAGGGCGAGGGAGGGCGATGGAGGACGTAGGAGGACGTACGACGGAGGGCGACGGAGGGCGACGGAGGGCGACGGAGGGCGACGGAGGGCGACGGAGGACGATGGAGCATGTGACAGCAGGTTTACGAAAGAGGAAAGTCGGTGGCTCCGCGAGGTCGACTGGTTTTCCTGGTGTCCTGACGTCAGAGGCGGCCCACTGACCACCCCTGGCTTCCTGGGAGACCGAAGGGTGAAGCTCGGCAGCGGTGGTGACGACGCGTCTGCAAACTCCAAACATTTAAGGACTGTTCGGCATGTGCACGTGTGCATCTTTACTGCCGAGATTCTCGCTACATTCCCACGGTGCTCCGTGCACCCCAAAAGCTCAAGACCCCCAGGCTTTCAGAGGGTACGAGGTGGGAAAATTCCCCGAGCAGAGACGGGGCCGGTCGGTGGGGCGGGGAGTCCGGGCTGCAGCACAGCCCCCCGCTGCCAGCCTCGCCTACGGCCGTCCTCAGGCAGCAGCGGTCACCCGGTGGGTGCCCCTTCCGCCCCGCGCCCACAGGCCTGCCCCGGCAGTGCAGCATTTTGCCACAGGTCAGCCCAGCTGTGAGAAATCCGAAAACCAGGGAGGAACTCGGCCTCGGGTTTCCAATCTCTCTGAGGCGAGGGTGGGGGTGGTGCCAAGCGCTGCTCGAGCCCCCCAAATTAGGGTAAAGGCGGTCAACCAATCAGAGCGGAGGGGCTGCCATGCTTACTACGGGCGGAAACGGGAAGGGCGGCTTCGCGCAGGAGGACGGCCGCACGCTCAGGGGAACGCACAAGGGTCAGGGCGCCACGGCGCCCTCAGTTAAAATGGCGGCCTCCGTTGCTTCACTGACTGGGAATCCGCTCCAGAGAGGCTTCCTGCTTCGGGACCCAGTCGGAAACGACTCCACACTGCAGCAGCCAAGGACCACAGCCGCCAAGCTGGGTGGCTGGGTCCGGGGAAATTGCCCTCCGGGGGTGAAGTCGCAGGGGTTACCTGGCCTATGAGGGAGCAGTGTCTCCTTCTTGGGTACTTTTGTGACCCTGGTGAACGTGCTTGTTGGGGAACACGAGGGAATCCGGAGGGCCAGGTGTTCCTCCAGTCTCTTAGCTGACATTTGGGTGGCTTTTTTTTTTTTTAATTTACTTATTTAATTAAGGAGATTTCAGTTTCCGTGTCATTTTGGATTTGAACTTGAAGGATTCGCTAAGCCATAATGGGTGACAGCGTCATCACAGCATTTTATTGACCATGGGTTCTTTTGATGCACCAGACAAAGTGCATCCTCAAGACTTAAAGTGCCACACTATAGGTGTCACCCCTGTAGAAACGATTAGGATCAGCCAGGAAGCTGACTTCATTTGTCCCAGCTACACCATGAAGGTCAAGTCTCAGTGTTCACAGTTGTGGAAGATGTTGATCTTCAAAAGGTTGCATTCCTTCTGCATAAACAATGGACTTTATATAGTTTAACTTCCTTATATAAATTTTCCTATGCTAATCTCAAAGAGTATTCTAAACTTTTGAGTGCATTTGTTGCTGCTGAGCAAAAAGGACTTGCTGGGGAAGAGAGAGAAGACTTCAACATCAAAGTGATTTTTCTCTACTTTCCTAGGAATGAAGGAATACAAAGAGACCTTGAAGCATTTCTTGTCCAGAGTCTGTCAAAATCTCAACTGTCTTCTGGGAACAGAATGTGAAATATTGTGGACTAGCTGGTTCTGATGTATATTTGAAAACAGATTTCTGGGTACTTTCAGAAGATTTCACATGTCTACCCTTATTCTTACAAGTGGAGCAGAGATTAATACATCTATAATTAGAACCAGGTTTCAGAAAACTTTTTTTTTTAATCCTCACTTGAGAACATTCTTTTTGCATTCATCTTTGGATAGAGCGGGAAGGAGAGAGGAAGGGAGAGAGAGAGAAACATCGATGCGAGAGAGACACATTGAGTGGTTGCCACCCACATGACCCCAACCGGGGCCAGGGACAAATTGCAACCTAGATATGTGCCCTTAGCGGGAACTGAACCCAGGACTCCCTGGTCCACAGGCCAATGCTCTAACCGCTGAGCCAAACTGGCCATGGCTCAGAAAACTTTTGACTGTTATTTCAGTTCCTTATGAATTGATGTGTTTAATCTTTTCTAGATGGCTGTTATGTAGACTCCATTCAAAATAGACCATTATATGGCTATCACTGAATTTCTTTGTTCTGTATCCTGTAGCCCTGAAAGTGTGGACATTTCTTATGCCCCTATCTCTTGCATGCAAAAGTTTTGTGAAACAGTGTCCACAAAACACCTGGGGAAGTCACCCAGGGGGAAGTTGACTTTTTCATGGACTGCCTGATTCACATTTCTATAGGCATTTTAAAATTCATTTATCAGCCACCAGGTTTGTTCATGTTTCAATATCTGTAGCTTCAGCACACAGTGATTGAAAAGTAAAGATTCTGTGTCATAAATACCTTGTTGGAGCGTTGGCATATTTGACAGAATTGGCACTTTTTCACGTTGGGTGAGGCCTTGTGGGGACTGTAAGGTATGGATTATATACCTTTTACTCATTGATATTTGCCTAATTGCTATGCTAAAAGGGGCAGGAGGAGAAATGGACATCCATCTCTGCATCTGTTTTTTTTATAGTGCCTTTGGTGTTGCCCAGACAAAAGCTAGGAAGGATCTAGGAGAACAAAAAAGGTGATAGTGGATAAACCACAGCTGGGTGCTCATGTAACACTCATGATGATCTGGAATGCTAGGCTCTAGACAATGCTGAGTTGTTCATTTGTTGGCCATTTTTCTAAAAAAGTATGCAATGTTTATTATGTCAAACTTTTAGGGTTCAAATGAGATATTGCTAATATCTAATTTGGGTCTCCCTTTTTTTTTTTTTTTTTGTTCAGAGAGAGTGGGAGGAAGAGGAAGAGAGAGAGAAACATCGACGTGAAAGAGACACATCGAGTGGCTGCCACCCGCACGACCAACCAGGGCTGGGGACAAACTGCAACCGAGGTACGTGCCCTTAGCGGGAACCGAACCCGGGTCTCTCTGGACTCCAGGCCGTTGCTCTAACCGCTGAGCCAAACCGGCCAGGGCTAAAATTAATATACATTTTAAAGCCACTAATATGCTTCTGTTTTTAACATTGTTCAATTATGATTATAATGTTGAATTAAATATTCCTTTTTAAAATGAATAAAAGAGAGAGAAATTTAGATTTAAAAAATAATTTAAAAGATAAATGTGGGGTGAGGCAGATTTTTACAAAATGATGCAAAATATTTTTTCAAAGAGGTTCAATTCATAAAATGTTAATCTCCAGTCTTATGATGCCTGTAAGTTATCTAGAAATAGTTGAATAAAAAGAGTGTGATACTCTGTGTGTTCCTTTAGCTTAGGTCAACCCTGGTCAACCCCAGGTGCTAATCAAGAATGCCTAGTAAGAAGGTGGCCAGCCAGGCTTATATCAGAATGTCCAGACACATCTTTTACAGGACATCCTTATTCAACTACTGTTGCTTTGCTTTTATTGCATTAGCTATTAATACTATGTTTTCATTGATGAAAGTAGTGTCTTGTTAGTTGGTTCTCACTGGTGAAATTAAAGTGATTTAAGATGTGTAAATCAGAGCTTAGAGGAACAGTGAAACCTTGGTTTTCAAACTTAATTCATTCCAGAAGGCTGTTCTAGAAGTGATTTGTTTGAAAACGGAATCATTTTTTCTCATTAGAAATAACGTAAATGAATTAATTTGTTCCAGACCCCCAAATGATTGCCTGTTTTAACTTTTCTTATATACAGTACATGTCTAATGCACTGTTTAATGTATAAACAAACACTTCTTTTCTTATATTTATTGAACCAGCCCCTACCAGCCTTAAATGAATCACTTTCAACACTCCTTCCAGGGTGTCTTTCAAGAGGTCAGCATGCAGCATCTTGGCTTTTTCAGAGATCACTGCCTTTGTTGGAAATCCTGTCATTGTCTAACTGCTTTTCCTTTATCCAAATCAACAACAGTTTTTCTACCTCTTCAATTGCCTGTGATCATTGTTTCTTCACACCCTGAGTAATATTAGAATTCTTGATGGCCTCTTTATGTTTTAAAATTGTTTTAGTCATCCACTGTGATAGCAACAAAAGCAAAAAAAATGAAAACAAAACACCCACAAAAATATTCACAGCACAATTTCCTGAGGTGTTAACAACAAGAGGTTTAGCAGTAAACTGACTCCCATTCTCTCCTTTGTCTGTGGCCTGAGAGATGCTTTTTGTCATGCTGATGTATCAGCATAAAAGGGTTGTCAGATCCAGAACTGAAATTTTGTTCAATAATGGAGATGTTATTTTCTGTGAACAACATGGTCAAGAACCAAATTGTTCTGAGATGGGAGACGTTCGAGAACCGAGGTTTGACTGTACTTTTTCTCTGAAGAGGGCCTAAGAATCCACTCAACCATGGGCCTGTTGGGAATATTTTCTTAACTTGAGCCCCAGTTGGTCCTATGTCCAGTCATTGGTTTAAGAAATGAGATAGTGCACGTTACAATGTTTTCAATCTTGCCCAAGAATATTGCTGTATCTGCTGTACATTACCTTTTATAGGGCATGTTTGGAACATTTAAAGGGACAGAGAGCTGGGATTTTATCACATTTAGAGAACTGATTGATAAATTGTTCTGAGCCTGCTTTGTTAATACATGTTTATCAAATAGATGTCGGTACATGTATGACATCTTAGGACTTGCTTTCATTATAACTTGCTAACAAGGTTGCAGAGGAAGGTTCATTATTGCCCACTCAAATGGTCTTAAAGGCTATTGTGATCTACGAAACTAAACAAAACTCTAAAAGTTGCCCATAACCAAATTGAATGAAGTAATAATCCTAATTTTCAGAGGGCCGCTAATTGTATCTGTAATATAGAATTCACCTATATGGACTCTGAACATTTCTATTACTCAAAAAAAAAAAAAAAATAGTGTGAGGAAAACAGTCTGCTGTAGGAGAGGATCTGGTGAGACAAAGAAGGGATGAAAAGGCAAGTACAAGAGGAAAGCTAGAGGAGGTCTTCAGAGTGTAGATGAAGATCTGGTCTAAAACACTGGGGAGGCGGGGCACGGACGGAGGGGGACCTTATCTCTGGACAGAATGAATGGAAACATTGAACAGAAGCATTACCCCTCTCCCTGCCCCCAGTAGATAAGTTAAAGAAAGTGATGACTTCATTATTTCCAGAAACACTTAAATATTTTGAGAAAAATAACCACAATATTTCCGGAAATTTTCTACCTCCATTTGCAGAAATCTGTTTGAGAACTGTCAGCATTTTACTTGCCTCATGATGTTGGTGTTGACCACATCTGTATAGATCTCCTCGGAGTTTAGTAAATGCTTGCTGAATGTCTATTGTGACTGTGGTAGGTACTTAAGGGATAGCAGAGAAACATTAGACTCAGTTCTGACCTCAACAACTGGTTTCAGATTCTGATTTCACAGACATTAAATAACTAGTGACCCATTCTGCACATTTTATGCTCATGACCATTGTTATAATGGAGTTTAGAGAAAGAGGATGTCAGTGTAGGTAGACAAGAAGATAAGATTTGAGAAGATAGGATGTGAACTGAAGCTCTGGTTGAAAAGCATAAATATTTGTTTTGAGGGGAAAAGGAAGGTCTTCAGAACAGAGCCACGGGGTAGGCATGGGAAGAAGAAAATAAAGAGTCTCTACATCAGTGCAGCCATGATGACTTAGGAGACCAGGGACCCTGTTCCCCGCCCTCTGTGACCAGTGTTGGCTGAATTACATTGTGTCACGCAGGCATCTGGCTAGTAATTTATTTGGCAGCATGGTAGACAGAGTGCCTATCCCTACTCCCACTAAGCCAAAAAAAGTCAAAACTGTAACAAACAAAACTTATGTTCAAAAAATAAATTAGGCCATGAGGTAATTCAACCACAGGCCAGGATTAATCTGCAGGTCTATGTGGTCCTGGGCTAGCCACCTAACAGACTCAAAATCATACAGGAAGGACACAGAAATAATAGCATCTGTGGGACAGGAGGACTAATGGGTCTTAAGTAGAGTGCATAGGAAGGGCTCCCCAGGCCCTCAGCTGAGCACCCCACTCCACAGAACCTGGTTCCAAGGCCAACCCAACCCATTACACAGAAATAGGCTGTTATCAGTGCATACACAGATCATGCTAATTTAAAACACTTCTCTTGAAATCAAACACAATTAACTTATTATTTTAACTGCCCAAGCGAGTTTGTGGTAGGATTTTAAAAACCAAGGAAAAAATATGATAATTTCAGAGAGTTCAAAGAACAGTCAGACAATTTTACCCGCATGGTTGTTTAGGAGGTCACTGTTATTTGAAATAATTAGGGGTAGGAAGGTCTTCAGTGTCTGTCCACCCTCCTCGTTTACAGGTGAGGGCACAGAGGTCAGAGACTGACGAGACTTAACCCTGGTGACTTAGCTGTTTAGAGCAGGGTCAACATTAGGACAAGGCTTCAAAGAGTCCGCGTTTAAGTCCTATGTTCTTTTAATGAAATTTGCCAGCAAATTATGAATATTTAGTTAACTTTACAATTAAAAAAATTTTTTTTAATCCTCACTTGAAGACACTTTTCTATGGATTTTCAGATAAAGTGGGAGGGAGGGAGAGAGAGAGGGAGAAAGAGAGCGAAACATTGATGTGAGAGAGAGAACACTGATTGGTTGCCTCCCACAGGACCTCAACCAGGGCCAGAGATCAAACCATAACCAAGGTACATGCCCTTGACCAGAATCAAACCTGTGATTGGTCCACAGGCTGACGCTCTAACTGTTGAGCCAAACCTGCCAGGGCAACCTAACAATTTTTTAAAAGGAAGTTTTGTTGAGATATAATTCACATAACATACAATTCACTCATTTAAGTTTATATATTGATGGCCTCTGGTATGTTCACAGAGGTATGAACTCTTCATCACCACAACCAATTTTAGAATATTTTCATTATCGTTAAAAGAAACCCCGCACCCCTTTAGCTCACAGCCCCAAATACCCTCATTTGGCTATTTCTCGGCATTTCCATTCAGATACGTTGCTCTCTCAGCCCTAGAAAACCTCTTTCTGTCTCTGTCGTTTGTCAATTCTGGACATTTCATAAAACAAAGTAATAAAATATTGGTCTTTTGCAACTGTTTTTTTTTTTTTACTTATATGTTTTCAAGGTTTCATCCACGTGGTAGCATGTTTCTGTACTGTCATGTGCTGCTTAATGAAGATATGTTCTGAGAAATGTGCTTTTTGGAATTTTGTGGTTGTGCGAACATTATAGGGTGCATTTGCACAAATCTAGATCGTGTAGCTTACTGTACACCTGGGCTAGATATGTCACAAATGTGATCCATTGTTGACCCAAACATCCCTATGCAGTGGCCGACTGTACTTTGTTTCTCTTTTATTGCTGAATACTATTCCACTGTATGGCTATATCACGTTTTATTCATCCATTCATCGGTTGTTGGACATTGGGTTGTTTCTCCTTTTTTGACTATTATGAATAATGCTGCTATACTTAGTCATGTACAAATTTTTGTGTGGACAAATGTTTTCAATTCTCTTGGGTATATACCTGGGAGTAGAATTGCTGAGTCATATGATACATCTTTGTTTAACCACTTAAGGAACTGCCAGACTATTTTCCAAAGCAGTGGCACCATTTTACATTTCCATGAGCAGTGTATGAGGGTTCCCCCTTCTCCACATTGTCACCAATACTTGGCATTATCTGTGGGTTTGTTTTTGTTTTGTTTTTATCCTCACCCGAGGAAATTTTTCCATTTTCTGTACAGATAGAGTGGGAGGGAGAGAGAGGAAGGGAGAGAGAGTGAGAAACATCGACGTGAAGGGACACATCGAGTGGCTGCCACCCGCACGACCAACCAGGGCCCGGGACAAACTGCAACGGAAGTACGTGCCCTTAGCGGGAACCGAACCCGGGTCTCTCTGGACCGCAGGCCGACGCTCTAACCGCTGAGCCAAACTGGCCAGGGCTATCTGTGGTTTTTATTACAGCCATTCTAGTGGCTGTGCAAGGGCATCACATTGTCGTTTGGAAATGCATTTCTCTGTTGGCCAGCAATGCTGAGCATCTTCATATGTGCTCATTGGTCATTTGTATATCTTCTTTGGAGAAATGTCTGTTCGATTCGTGCATGGTCTTAATTGGGTTATTTGTCTTAACTTGTAATGGTGTCTATAAATTGCAGAAACAAGTCCCTTGTAAGATATATGGTATGCAAAACTTTTCTTCTACTCCATGGGTGGTCTTTTTAATTTCCTGATGACATCTTTTAAAACAGATAAGCTTTAAATTTTGATAACTTCATAGTTTTTTAAATGGTAAATGTTTATCTCTGCCGTTAGGTCATTTACAAATAGACCTTAATATATATGTGGTCATAAAATATTTGCTATAGAACATCTGAGGTAGTTTTGTAATGGAAAAGACTCAGATGGAACACCGGAGGAAGCGAAGTGTTTCCTTTATTCACGCATGCGGACCCAGAGGAGGCAGTCTCCAAATTATGGGCCCCGAGTTGCAGGGCGCACCTAGCTTTATAGCGTGCTGGGTAGGGCGTCATTCTTTGGTGCGAGAGCAGTAAGCAGCTTACAGAAGCAGGAAGCGAAAAGGTTATGTTACTTCCTGGGTGCTTGTTTTTCTAAAATGGCTTACTTCCTCTGTCAGTTTCAGCTTGATACGAAGGGCAGTAAAAATGGATAGAATCAGTAGCATTAGAGGGAACAGCAGAAGAGTAAGTTGTGGTGCCAGAAGGTGTGTGGAATTACCCCAGTTACCTAGTACCAAAAGGCCCCTAATTTAGTGTCACCATGAGAAGAAATAATATCCTTAAGGATCAGAACTCATGAAGATAAGGAACAATTACAAGAGATTATTGTTTATAATTTTCTATGTTCTGTCTGTAATGTACAGAGTCCCCAAAGCAATAAGTGTTTATTAATGAAGCCAGGTGTCCATGTACATAAACTATACCATGGGGTTTTTGATAGACGCATGTGTATTTATGTATGGGTGATCATTTTTATAACATTTGTGGATGAAGCCAGCCTTCTAGGTTGTTATCATTATAGCACAAATAGAATGAAAGTGTTTTTTTATTCCTTGTTATTTTCCTTGTCTTTCTCTCTTCACCTCCCCCAATCCTGCCACTTCCCATCTAAACACAGGAATATACTAATCAGGGAAATATGCACTGCTATTTAGCAAAGGGGTCAAATCCATTTGGATGGAATTCCAGGCTCAACATGCTAACAATGGCAGGAAACTGGGTCTTCCAGCCGGCTGCAGCCAGGAGCTGTTGAGCGATAGATTGTTGAAAGAGCCAGCCCTGGGGTATGCTGTTTTGGCTTGCTTTGTGTTTGGAATGCTGTGATTGTTCCAGACACAATGAGGGATCTGTCTGTCCACACAGGACAAGTTGTAATCACAGGAACAGAAGCTAAGTTACTGCTCTTAATTGTAAATCATTCCAAGAGCAGTCTGCATACACCACTGCTAATTTGTCCTTTGGACTGTGTAGGGACATGCAGGATTTTCAATGTAATGTGTTTGGTGATTAGGGGAGTAGACCTTACACCTTATGTCTACTTTACTCACATCAGGTGATACCAGGATCCCTTCTGGACAGTCTTGGTGATTTTGATGAGTCATGCCAGTACGTGGTACCGTCTGAGTTGAGAGGATGGGGTGTTGAAATCTCTTTGTCTTTGGTGTCCTAAAACCTTGATGTGTTGTGATCATCATAACCTCGTGTTCAGAAGTCTTCTTGTGTCACTTAGGAACCATTTCGTCATTAGTAAAGAAGGCTGAAATCTGGCCTCCCCACAGGATCTGGAGAAAACACAGCTACAACAGATGAGAATTTGTAGTCAAACATAGTCACCACATGGATATTCTTTGTGGACCAGGATCTTTGTCTCTTGTCCATTAGAAAGCATGTTAGGAAAATTCATTACTTTGGATGGTTTATAACATTGTTCGTTCATTCATTCATTCAGCAAATACTATTTAAGGGCCTATTGTATGCCAGGTATTGTAATAGGAATGGGATGAAAAGTAGCATAAGAAAAGGTCTACTTATGAGCTTACAGTCTCAGTAGGGACCAAACCATGTCAATGAATAAAGCATTGTGATGGCTTATGACAAAGTTATGCATTTCATGATCTACAGGTAAGAGTGATGAAGAACACACATTCCCAGAAGTAGCTGAAATGTTTTCTCACAAATTATTGACCAGAATTAAGATGTGGACCAATACCAGACCAGTCACTGGTGAGGCAGATGGACTGACTCTTAGACCAATCAGATGGGGGCAGGGACAGTTTTCCTTGAGGGACAGGCAAAGGAGGGAATTAGGGATACGGACTAAAACCCAGGCTCTCTTTGAGAGGAGAGAGGGGAATGATGCTGGGAGACAACGAATAATAACCACTGTCTTCGACTGCCATGTCAGAGAGCTCACTCCGGCAGCAGGGCGGAGAATGGGGTGGCGGGGCAGCTCGAGGACAGGGAGCCGGTGCGGAGGTGTTACAGTCTTTGGGGAGGGGCAGTGGCGCCTTGGCCTGAAGTGGTGAAGGAGCTTCTGGGAGCTGTGAGGAAGAATTTATAATAGTTATTCTTAAACGTTTAGGGGAAATGGATCCCTTTGAGAATCTGATGCAAGCAGTTTTACATGAAATGTCAAGATTTGTTCCATTTTAGCATGAGTGTGACCTCAATGGCAGGGAAGCTGAGCTGGTGGGCCCTTTTGTATGGGCCACAGTTCTTGTTTCAAGGGGACCCCAGAGATCTCTAACCACATCATGGGGGCTGGAGAGAAAAGAATGAGAAGCAGCATTTGTCAAGGACTGGCTATTTATAGCATGCTCTGAGGCCCACCAAGCAGATGGGAAAACTGAGGTGTTAGATACACTGTTCAGTATCCTACCCCTGAAAAATGGCAGGTAAAGAGTTTGATCTTGAATTTGTCTGAATCACAACCCCAAGCAGCTGCCTACCGGTGCTGCCACATTTGGTCCAAATGTGAATAACTGTGATTACTGCTTTTTTCTTTTCTGGAATCCTTTGGTGGCCTGTTTGTGCAGCCGAAGGAGACACTCATGACCTCATTCCTGACAGTTTTGGGAGCTGACAGCAGAACATTCAAGGAATGACATCAAGCAGCTTTTTTTCAAGGTCATTTCCTGTCCATGATCTCTGCAAAGATCACATTCCTTAAGGATGTGTGGGGGTTGGAAACAGACCCTATTCTGTCAGGCAAAAGATGCCTGGGGCAGCTGTAACAGGCAGACGAGTGTATATCTACATCCTCTGTGACATGCTTTGCTGGTGAAAACACACCCCACATTTGGCTAAAAACAAACCAGGTCTGCTAGGCTGCATGACTCATGTTCGATGAAGTCTTGACCCTGAGTCAGTAATTCACATTTTAAAGGCAAATGCCTGGGGTAGCTCTGTGTATTAATGTGGCTTATTAGAAACAGCACCTTCTTAGGTTCTTGAAGCAGACACACTAAAGTGGACTTTCGCGCCTCTGCCCCTTTTCCTATCCATAAGAATGGGTGTAGCTGTCGGTGTTAGGAGAAGG
Organism: Molossus molossus; assembly: GCF_014108415.1. Lineage (NCBI taxonomy): Eukaryota > Metazoa > Chordata > Mammalia > Chiroptera > Molossidae > Molossus > Molossus molossus. The sequence continues at coordinate 29,051,830 of NW_023425347.1, read as the reverse complement.
AGGCCTGAAGTGAACTGATGGTGAGGTTTGGAGTCAGGGAGTTCTGGTTTAGTGTGTTCCTGCCCTTTATTACCACACGGTGGTGGGTGATTTACCTTCTGAGCATTAGTCTATCACCTTTGAAATGGACATAATCATGCTACATTGAATAGTGTTTATGAGAGTTGAACGGTGTGTGCAAAGTACCTGGGCACATAGTAGATGCTCAACACCATGGACGTCAGCGTTTGCTTTGCTGCATGCCCTCGGCCTAGCTGACTTCTTGTTTCCTCCTTTACCCATTTAAATTACATTAAGGGCTTTATTTATTTCTTTAAAGAAGAAAGACATCCAGTTTGAGTAATGTACATTATATATACTCATGGATGGCTTTTGACACTTCTCCCATCACCTTTATATTTTGCATCACCCCACAGGAGGACATTGGTTACAGCACGCATGGTGGTGAGAGGAGAGCAGGAAGTGCAAATCAGGAGGCCTCACATCCCTCCCACCTATCCGTCCGTCCATCCATCCATCCATCCATCCATCCATCCATCCATCCATCTTCTAGCTTATCTGTCATCTATCTATCTATCATCTATCTATCTATCATCTATCTATCTATCTATCTATCTATCTATCTATCTATCTATCTATCTATCTATCAATCATCTATTTCTCTCTGGCTCTGTTCTAACTCGGTAACGGCCTATGGAAAAGTCACCTAAACTCTTGGGGCCTCCATTTATTTGTCTGTAAAAAGAGGGGCTTGAACTAAAAGATCTTTCAGACACCAGCACTTTGCTAAGTCTCATAGATGTTTTTCTGCACTGGCTGATACTTAGAAGCAAATTTCCTACAGTCAGCAAAAACGGGGCCAGCACACTAAGGAACACCTTCACTGTGAATGTTCCTCTGGAGTATGAGGATAATCAACCTACCCATTTCCAGGAAAATTACTTTTTCTCCTTGCTCTTCCCGCACATGGCTTGCTTATGTGCAGATTTTTAAACAGTTATTTATAAACGGATGGCTTACTCTGAAACAATTTGTGTTAGGTCAGCCAGTTAAAATTGGTAACATAGCAGGAGCTTGTTCACACAGTAAATATCTCTCCTCTCGTTTTTCTTTTACTCAGGAATGAATGGTAGGTTAAGAACTACAATTCCAGTTCCTAAAACATCAGAGGAACTAGCTGGGTCTATTTATGTTTTGACCTAAAGATGTGGAATGTGAGGCTTTTCTCAAAGTGAAAGCTGACCAGCTGGACAAGTTTGTGTGGGCCAAATGTTTGCCTGAGAAACATTTTTGAACCTTCCTAGAATCCTAGTATGTTAGAGATGAAAGGGGCCTAAGACTGTCTGGGCAATTCCTTCTCCTTCTCTTACTTATCCTTCTTTTAGCTAAAAAATGAACAATCATGGAATATATTACTTTAGAGAAAATTTTCTCTTAAAGACACCTGTGCAGAAACACACATTGCCTCCAGTGGTGGAGTAGCTCCAAAGGGATTTTTTTCCAATAAAAATGAAGGAATGTCAGTTCTCTGTATTCTTAGAAATTTACCAAATTGTTTGTATCAGGGTTTTTAGTATCTTGTTTGTTTGAGGCAGTTATTCGCTGTGATTGCGAAGAAGTCAGCATGAAGTTTGCCAGCAGGTGGCACTCAATGTTTTCATTAGAAAAATAACAGTGTGCAGGAAAACATCTCTTGCATCCTCTCTGCTAGTAAAAAAAAAGGCCTTTTAATTGAGTGTTGTGGTTCATTCACCCAAATTCAGGAAACATGTGCCTTTCTTATTTGGTGTTTCTTTGGCAGTACTCCGCTGCAGTTCAGGGTGAGTTATTTCCTTGAAGTTTGTTAAAAGGGGAAGTATGGCTAAATTAAAGACTGGAAAGCTTTATTAGAGTTTTGTAGACCAATTAAAATGCAGTCTGTCGGCCCACAAACCCTCCCAGAGCTCCTTCTCGGCCTCGGGGTACCGGGGATGCTGCAGCAATGCGCAGCAAGATGGTGGATGGTGCGGTTTCCCCTTCGAATCACTCGGTGCACAATCTTTTTTTTTTTTTTTTTTTTTCCAGATCCCAGGCCAGCTTTTACGGCCTGGTTAAATTTTTGCCCTGTTTAGGAAAAAGAGTATCACAGTGGAACCTAACTGATCCAGACCCTGTTTTAGGGGCCACACTTATACCTTCAGCCATGTGTGCTGAGGCAGATGGATTTTTCTGCCTCTGCTCTCAGTTACCAGAAGAAAGTGCTGCTGTACAAAAGATCCTGAAAAATATTGGCTGATTTATGACAACATTTTCATTCTTATAAGACTTTTTAAAAATAAAAAACAGGTACTTCATTTACATATTCATCTATCGGACAAATATTAATTGAGGGCCCACCCTGCCAGGCACTGTACCGGGAGCCAGGAATACAGGCATGAAGAAAAGCATGTGGCTTAAGCTCTCGGGGTGCGTCGTCTGGTGGAAGACCCAGATTCTGATCAGGTCATCCTCGTGAAGCTACAGCAACAAACTGAGCAAAGCACTTTGAAGGAAAGCAATACCGTTCCATGTTGTTGAACTAAGAAAGTTGACCTTGATTCCTAGATTCGAGGGGAGAAGGGAGCAGACAAGTTTCCCTAAGGAAGGGACCCAGCCTTGAGTTGAGAATGGAAGGACTCAAGGGTGGGGAACATCCCACTCTCGGGCTGCATGAGGCCTGTGAAATCAATACCAGCTAATATCACACATCCCACCCAATTAGCCTGACCAAATATAGCAGGCTAATTTTTAAGTTGATAATTTTATATGGCCCTCAAATGATGCTATAAATATCCAAATGGCCCTTGGCAGAAAAAAGGTTCCCCAACCCTGGTAGGTGAAGGAACGAGAAGAGGTAGGAAGAATGTTCAGACCAGGGAATGGCAAGTTCCAAGGCTCTGGGATGGGAGGGAGAATGGAGAGTTTGAGACACTGACATACAGGTGGATAAGGAACTCAGTGAGGGAAGGGGAGAGTAGGTGCTGTCCCATTAACAAAACTCTTCATGATTTTTGCACTCTTCTCCATATTTATTATATTTCCTTTCCGCAAAAAAGAAAAGGCCAAACACACACGCGTGCACACACACACACACACACTCACTTCAAAATTCTGTATTAAGCACCTGATCTCTACTAGTCTCCTGCTCTCAGAGTATTGCTGGCTTGAAGTTCGTGTCCAAATAGTTCTGAAAAGTGGGGGCATTTCCTTTTCCCAGAACAGCGACCCATGTAAATAGACACAAATATATTTGAGGAAGGCTAGAAGGAAAATTCACAGAATACACTTGCAATATTAGTAGAAAGTGATTCCTCAACCGTTCTCTTTCCCTTCTAAAGGGGCTGTAGGTCTGTGAACTGACTGGGATTTAGAAACGGCTTAACTTTCTGATATGGTGGCAGCCGGGATTCCCCAGATCCGGAATGTTTTCAGTTTCATACATCAATCTGGGTGAGAAAACCCATGATTAATGACCACACCCTAAGATCCTGCAGGTCATTCTGTTCTGATCAGCCCTCCCTGTCTACTGATGTAACATACCTATTTGTATCTGACTGTTTAAGTGTAACTACTTGTCCTTTGCCACTTTGGGACTTCACCATGTTCATCACAATCGAGGAGCCCTTTTCGTTGGCAGCATCTTCTACCAGTATCCCCAGCCCACAAGAATAGCCACTGTGTGCTCTTCAAGGATGTGGTGCTCCCTCCCCAGTGTACATTTCAGGTCCTGAGGATAAGAGCATCTGCAGGGCTAAATCCACAGCCACCTTCCAGTGTCTGAATTCTTTCCCTTTATTGAACCTCACCATGTCTGGCACCTCAGCTTTCCCTAAACTCTACTTCCAATTGAACCCATGGCCAGCAAGTGAATGATCAGAGCCACTCTGAGCTACTCAAGCTAACGTACTAGATTCAGATTCATGGTGAGTGCACCCATATTTATCCTGATCAAAATGATGTTTGTTTTTCCTTGATCAATAGCCTCAGGATCCCTTTCCTCACATATTCCCAGATCTTTGCCAATACACTCGAGTAAAGTCCTGTAAGTCTTCTGGCGGGTAAATCCTCTACTGGGTTTGACTTTGCAAATTTCCCTTTTCCCCTGGGAAATGCTGGGTTCTGACTTTAGTTACAGTCTGGGGATATTGAGGAGCAATGAGTATGAGTGGTGGTGGGAGGGGGTGGACAGAGCATGAAGAGACCCTGCCCCCTCTTCCAAGGTAACTGACGCCTCTGGGAGAAGGCGGCGGTGTCCTTAGGTCAGACTGGAAGAGCCTCGTTAGACAGGAAGAAGGGGCCGCTGAGGCAGGCAAGAGGTGGGGCACTGAGAGTGGGCTGAAGGCTGGGGAAGCTGGAGATCTCGACCTTCCCGTACACCTTCCTTCCAGCTCTCTTCTGATTAATGTCCTCACACATCGTGATGATAGGAGTTCGACTGACAGTGTGATTCACCAACCTTAGATCAAACCCTGCCTTTGTTTTCCAGCTACTGCAGCGCCATTTTTTTTTTTTTTTACATAGTCATAGAAATACTTAAAGTCCATGATTTATGCTTTCATCTGTCTTTCAGTGTCAGTGTGCTGACCACGTCCCTTTGACCCTTTTCACTTCAGTGTTCACACACCACACTTCTGGCTGCCAGCACGCCCATCTCTTCACCTGAAGACTTGCCCTGGTCTCCAGAGCTGCTCTGCGCATGCCCAGCAGGCGAGGCAGGCGGTGACGCGCACCTGGGCAGCAGCCCTCAACCAGCGACTGGGGTGAGTTCGTGTCCAAACTCCAGCTGCCTTGTCCCTTGGGTGGGATGACTCCTAGAGCACCCTCACGGGCTTGAGCTCTAGTTACCCATGGTGGTGACTGGCTTGGAAATGCATCCATTGTTTGGCTTCCTTCTCCACCCCGTTGCATTGTCCCACTCTCCTGCTGGCTTTTCTTGGGATCACCTCCCACATAAACTACTGGCACTTATATCCTTGTCTCAGAGTCTGCTGCCAGGCGAATCCAAACCAAGACAGGACCTTGCTAGAAAGATCTCAGGTTAAGCCACAGATAAATAAAGATCCAGGTGGTGAGAATGGGTAGGGGACAAGAGACACTAAGGAACAAGATATATTGCCATTATTAGTACACAGGGACATCTGGTTGGGCTGTGCCCCTGCTGGACCCCACATCTTCTAGATCATGTACTCTCAACAGGGTGATATCACCTCCCTCTACGGGAGCAACACATGTGCATCCTACTCTTTATGTATAAAGCATGGACACACATACGGTATGTAAGCACATATATATAGTGTAACTATTGTCTTAAAATTTCATGGAAGGGCAATATAGGGAAAAATGTTTAAATGTCCCCTTAGGAAAGCAATAATGATAAAAACTGAGAAACACAGTTCAAGACACTCTTGCCATAAATGCTACATTGCTGCCCCTATGATGCTGCCTTGAATTTTAATCTGAGTGTCACTCACTTAAGGACCATGGTCTGATGAGACGATCTGATTGGCAGAGGACATGTCACATGACCCAGCTTTAGCTTAGAGGTTAGCGAAGGGACATCTGCCTCCTCCTTCTGTTGTAGCTGGCAGATTCCAGCTTTCCCTGAAGACTCCCCAAATAGGGACGTTCTCTCAAAATGTGAAGGAGGCCTGGATGTAGGGCAGTCCCCAAATGATAACTGTTCACCTCCGCACAATCGTGGACCTTGAGGAGTTTGAGGGCTGTATCTTGGGAAATTCCTGGTACTGCCTCCTTCCAGAACATAGAATGTACTCAGAGTTGCTTGTGGAGAGACATCAAGTATGTCTTGGATTATAGAAGCACCAGAGGTTTACACACTATTCATCGGAGCAGCTTTTAAAATAGGAAACAGTCTAATTTGGTGTTCTTGAGTGAAAAATGAGAGATAAGAGAGTTGTCCTTTTTGATGCCCCCTTGGGTCTGGATCTTTAAGTGCATACATGTAAACATTTTGGGAATTGGCGCTTAGAGTTTCCAGTTTTCCAGCCCTCACAACATGGTGCACAGATGACATCACTAAGATCTCAGCATTGCCCATGGCCAGCAGTGGGATCACAAGAATGCCTCTTGCTTCTCTTGCCTGTATGAGGGAGGCATTAAACTAAAGGACTTTAGGGTCTGTTCTATTTCTGTTATTTTATATATTAAGGGAGGTAGGAAGAGAAGATGGAGAAAAAGAAGAAAGAGAGGAAGGGAGGAAGGACACAAAATTTATTGCGATCTTATGTGTCATGGCCCTTAAATTCTTCTGATGATACCAAAGGGAAGATTTTATTATAGTCACTGCACGGTGAGGAAGTGGAAATTCAGAGAGGTTAAATCATTTGCCCAAGTTCACCCAGAAATGAAACAGCAGTCAAACCAGGATCTGTCTGGCTCTGAAAGTCGTGTACTTTCCACAAAACCACACTATCCCATGCTCTAGGGGAAATACTAGAGTAAGCAACGGTATGCTTTAGGTGTTTTCCCTGCCTGATTGTGGGTACCTTCTCTTGCATGCCTAGGTGTCTCCCACATTGCTCAGATCCTAAGCAAAAATAAAATTTATTTTATTTTTCTCCTCAAAATATTGCTTTTAATACATGCTAGAAACTTAATTAGAACATAGAAAATCTGGACATCTATACTAAGGCATGGAAGAGATCTGTCCTAGAACCAGGACCACAGACTGTCCATTCTTTAAACTGCATGGAATCTGCATTCCATGTTCTAAAATATTGGCTTATTTTCAAAATAATGGAATTTTTTTTTAATTTAGAAAGATGTTAATGATCGTAAACGATGGAAAAATCAAAATAAAAGAAAGAAATATTTTATATTTTTAAATATTTTTTCTTTATTTTATTTCATTTCCCCCCATTTATTCCCCCTATACCTTCTTCCACCTCCACCCACTCCTCTTCCCTCTGCAGTCACTACACTGTTGTCCGTGTCCATGAGTTCTTTCTCTTTCTTTTTCTGTTTTGCTCAATCTGTCCACCCCTCTCCAACACTCTCCCCACCCCCACCAGAGGTGTCTGCCTGTTCTCTATGAGTGTCTCTATTTTGCTTGGTAGTTCAGTTTGTTCATCACATTCCACATATGCGTGAAATCACATGGTACTTGTCTTTCTCCAACTGGCTTGTTTCACTTAGCATAATGCTCTCCAGGTCCATCCATGCTGTTGCAAAGGGTATAATTTTCTTCCTTTTTAAGGCCAAGTAGCATTCCGTTGTGTAAATGCACCATAGATGATTCATTCACTCATGTACTGATGGCACTTGGGCCATTCTCAGGGGCCTGATGAAATCATGCTGCCCTGCTGTCCTGCCCAGGACACGAATCATCCCTTTGGCCAGCTCATCCATGTTTTGTACGCTTCCTGCCTGTTAGTCACTTAGTAACTGTCATGGTTGTCAGCTCGGCTGCTGAAGTATCACAGTGCTTGTGTTCAGTTAGTAATGACCCCAAAGCACAAGAGAAGAGATGCTGGTAATTCGGATGTGCTGTAGAGAGCCGCAAAGTGCTTCCTTTAAGTGAAAAGGTGAGAATGTGTAAGGTTCAGTGCTATTGGCGTTCCAGCCATCCGCTCGGGGTTTGAGAATGTACCCGAGGATGGGGGCACTACTGTAGCTCTCTGCTTCCAGTATTGCAGCAAAAGCCCTGGACTACGAGCTGGGAAGGCCGGGTCCTGGCAGCAGCTCTGGCAGGAACGAGAGTGTGGGGTTGAGCAATAGGAGAGGAGGAGAGGTTCTGAGCAGGCTTCTTACTTAGACACCATGACCCCCTAGGGTCATTCACCAGTTTTATGAGTTGTCCTGACTGGGGGTTAGAACACAGATTGAATTAAAATTTTGGAAACTGAATTGGAAACAGATGAGCAATTACAATTCCTGAAAAGATGTGATTGCCTTCTCAACATTCAAAGAGTGTAATGACTAAAGTTGCCCTGTGGTAATTCAGAGGCAATGTGGTCTGGTGGGGAAAGCAGACCTGGGAATCAGAGAACCTGGGTTTGGGCCCTGGTCTTCAGCAAACCAGGTGAACCCTCTGAGTTTCCTCCCATCTTCCCCCTCCCCCTTCCTTCCTTTTAGATCAACTTTATTGAGGTGTAATTTACATACAATAAAATGCATCCATTTTAAGTGTACAGTCCATAGGTTTTGATAAATGTATGCACCCACATTAATCAAGATATACAACTTTCCCATCAGCCCCAAAATATCACTCCTGCCCCTTTGCAGTCAGTCTTTCCCCTGCCCAGTCCTAGGCTAGAACTAACTGATCTGTTTTCGGTGACTCTAAGTTAGTTCAGCCTATTTTAGAACTCAATACAAATAGAATCATACAGTATGTATTCTTTGGTATCTGGCTTATATCACTCAGCAGGTTTTAAAAATTTACTCATGTTGTTTTATCTATTGATAGCTCTTCCTTTTTCTTATTCCTTTTTATTGCTGTATAATATTTCATTGTATGAATATGCCTCAGTGTATTCCCTCACCTATTAATGGTCATTTGGTGTTTGTCTCTTATCAACAAAACCATTATGAACATTCATGTGACAGTCTTTTTGTTGGCATGCATGTTCATTTCTCTTGGACAAAAACCTGGGAAAGAAATTATTGAGTCTTGTAAGTGCATATTTAAACTTATAAGAAACAACTACACATTCCCACACTGTACCATTTTATATGAGCATTCTGGTTGCTCCATATCCCGGCCAACACTGATTATTGTCAATAGTTAAAATTTTTGTCATTCCAGTGCATGTGGAGTCATTTGTGAAGTGTGCTATGATTTTTAAAATTTTAATATTCTCAATTACTGTATCTTTTTTATTTATTAATTTTAGAGAGAGAGAGAAAGGGGCAGAGAGACAAAGAGAGAAACATTGATTTTTTTGCTCCACTGATTTTTGCATTCATTGTTTGATTCTTGTATGTGCCCTACTGGGAATCGAACCTGAAACCTTGGCATATTGGGACAATGCTCTAACCGACTGAGCTACTTGGCCAGGGCAATGACTATATCTTTTTATGAGCTATCAACCATTTATATATTTTCATTTTTGAAGCATATGTTCAAATGTAGGGTGTCCCCAAAAAATGTATACAAGGTGTCTGTAATTTTATTACATTTTGAGAATGAAATGTATTTTAATAAACATTGGTTTTATAATTATTCAAAGTTGTGTATACATTTTTTGGGACACCCTATATTTTGACCTTTAAAAATTTTTGTTTGTTTATAATTTAGCGGTAAGAGTTCTTTATGTATTCTGAATTTAAGTCTTTGATGGGGTATATAGAATGCCAATATTTTGTCCAGCATGATGTGTTTTGCAAGTAGTCGATGTTTTTTTGTTTTTGTTTTTAATCATCACCCGAGGATATTTTTCTATTGATTTTCAGGTAGAGTGGGAGGGAGGGAGAGAAAGACACACACAAACACACTGATGAGAGAGATACATTGATTGGTTGCCTCCTGCACTACCCTGACCAGGGCCAGGGATTGAACCGCAACTGAGGCATGTGCCCTTGACCAGAATCAAACCCGCAACTCTGGTCCTTGGACCGATACATTTATTTGAATTTTGTTAAGCCACCCTTGCATTCCTAAGGTAAACCCTCGTTGGTCATGATATATTTTTTTGATATATTGTTACATTTGATATGTTATTTTTCTTTTTAAATCGTCACTTGAGGACATTTTTTTTTTTTCATTTTTTGTTCAGATAGAGCGGGAGGGAGAGAGAGAAAAGAGAGAGAGAAAGAGAGAGAGAGAGAGAGAGAGAGAGAAACATTGACATGAAAGGGACACATCCAGTGGCTGCCACCCGCACGACCAACCAGGGCTGGGGACAAACTGCAACTGAGGTACGCACCCTTAGCAGGAACGGAACCCGGGTCTCTCTGGACCACAAATCAATGCTCTAACCGCTGAGCCAAACCAGCCAGGGTGATTTGGTATTTCTTTAAAAAAAATTTATTCTGTGTTATGAAGGGTTTTGGTCTATAGATTTAAAAAAATTTTGGGCCTGTATTTTCTTTTTCTGATTTTGGTGTCAAGATAATGTCGGTGCCATAAAATGAGTTGTGAAATATTTCTGCTTTCTCTATTTTCTGAAATATTTCAATGTGAAAGAGTTTTTTAAATACATATTCAATTTCTATAATGGTTATCTAGTTGCTTTTAGTGAATTTTGATAGTTTAAGATTTTTAAGAAATTTGTCTGTTATACCTTTGCTATCACATTTATTGACAGAAAATCATTCATAATGTTCCCTTAGCATTCTATTAATGTCTATAGGATCTTTAGTGATGTCTGCCCTTGCATTCTTTTATTGATAATTTGTGTCTTCTCTCTCTAGCTCAAGGCTGGCAATTTCATTTTGAAAGAGTTTTTTTTTTTTTTTTTTTTTTAAAGAACTAGTTTTTGGTTTATATTGATTTTTTAAAATCGCTTACCTATTTTCTTTTTTGTTATTTCTGCTTTATCTTTACTGTTTCTTCCTTTTACTTCCTTTAAGTATAATTTGCTTTTCTTTTTCTAAGTTATTAAGGCTGAAGTGTAGATCATTGATTTCAGATTGTTTTTCTAATATAAATAATCAAACATATATTTCTCTTTAAATACTGTTTTAGCTGCATACCACAAGTTTCAAAATTAGTGTTTTAATTAAAATGAGCTAAAATATTTTCTAATTTTTCTTTTAAGTTCTGGGTAATTTTATAATTTATTGTTTTATTACTGAATATTTGAGGGTTGTCTAGATATCTTTTGCTACTGATATCTAATTTAATCCTGTCATGGTCAGAGAACATTCTTAGTATGATTTTAATCCTTTTCCATTCATTGAGATATGCATTAAGATCCAATATATATTCTGACTTGGTGGAAATTCAACATGCACTAGAATAGGATGTGCATTCTGTAGTTGTATTTATCTGCTCCGATTTCCAATATGGTATGTGTAAAAACTTTCTGAAAAAAAATCTATGTGACTCTCTTAATCACTAGAAAAATTTAATGAAGCTTGGCTGAGTGATATACCATATCCTAATTTTGAAAATAAAATATAGCATTATGATTGAAAATATTCTGAATTTATTTTATTCATAAACATGACTGTCTTATTGTCTTTATAAGCATCTGTTCAAAAACATTTTTATTTTTCACTAACATATTCATGAAGTAGAAAAAAATGTCATGAAAAAAGTTTTATATTAATGTAAATGATCAAAGTACAGATGTACTACTATAAATTTTTTGTGAGGTTAGTAAAATAAAAGTATAGACTTGGAAAAATGTTTCAAAATTACACATTTCTGTGACATGTAATGTAGTTGAAGTAATTCTTTCAAGTAAAATGATCATTATTTTGTTCATTTGAATATGATACTGCAAAGACTTAAATAAGTTTATAAAATATGATAGAAAAAGCTTTCATTGATATTATAAAATAAGAGTATCATGAATAAAATTTAAAAAATACTCATAACCATTAAATTATATTATAATTTCTTGGTGATTGATGCCAATAATACCACAAAAATGTTTTGGGATTAGCAGGATTTGAAATGACTCAAAAATATATGTAATTCTGTACTACTCTTGGTCATAACTATTCAAACACTATCCTATGTTACATAAATATGTACTGCTTAACATAATTTATCATAATTTTAATTTCATAGTTTTACAATTTTAATTTAAGCACTATTGTCAATATTGGGTTATATTTTATTATTTACAGATGAGTACATATTTAAGTTTTAAAACTTTCATTAAAAATTTGAGTCTAAATTACACACCAGAGGAGAAAAAATAATTGTTAGGTATCTTATATTTAAATGTTTTCACACGATGAAAGTATTTCTATTAATGTTGGGAGAAAAAAACAACTTAAATAAGAACTATAATATGTTGACATAATTTAAAATTGTCTGACTCATTTTATTAAACAAATTATTTGATTAAATATCTTTTCTCAGTTTTTTAGACTTGTTTCTTGGGGGACTTCAGTGGGAGGGGAAACTATGCATATTATCCTGTTAAATAAAATTAAAATGTATAAAATCATACTATTTCTGTAAGTGAATTCGAGATATTTAATGGTTCAATTTTTTTTGTGACAAGTATCTATTAAATCATTAATTATTTTAGAGAAGAACGTGTTTTTTAAAACTAACCTACATACTATTTCTTATAGAAAAAAAATCAAAATCTATCATGATAAATATTAATATTTATATATTTGTAAATATATAAATACCTAAGAATGTTATTTTATGTTGTTACCAAAATTTTGCTTGTGTGCAGAATGGTGTTGGTCTTATACTCCGAAGCAGAGCAAAGGTGATAGCCAGGCGGAGTCTGTGGCGGGAAGTGCCAGAGGCCTCCCTGCGGGCTCCTGTGCGCAGCGGCCGGGCTGTGGACAGCTGCCCGGTGACCCCCGCCGGGGAGCAGCAGGTCGCTGGGAAGCGTGCGCCCTGCTCGGCCAGGTCTTGCGGACTGTTTACATGGAGTCCGCCATCGACTCTCCAGACAGCGATATGGGATGCGGCCTCGGCGCCCGCCTGCCCTCCGCTGCGACTGACGCCCGCGAGAGTGGACGTGGAGGACGCCCGGGGACCGCGCCAGCCCGCTCTTCCGCGCTGAGCTCACACACACGCGGCGTCGCACCTTCCACTCGGAGCACGCGGGCCACCATGCTGCCCGCGGAGTCCAGCACCGACGCTGCGCACCGGGCTCCCGGGGCAGGAGGTCCCACAGGCTGCTGCCGCTGCAGGGACACCGGGTGCGGCCGGCTTTCCGAGCTCGGTGTCAGCCTCGGGCCGCTGTGCGGACCGCTGCCAAGTGCCTGCTGCTCGGCCCGCGGCCTTCACCCCCGAGGGGTTCCTGGTGACATCTGTGAAGGGCTCCAGCATCACGGCATCTCACACTACGGGCTGGCTTGGTGGCCTGCATTCCCACTCACCCTGTAGGTCTTGGGAAGAGGTTCCAGGGATCTTCGAGCTTCTGTCCCTGGGCTGGGGTTGGGGGAAGGGCTCCAGGCACAGGTGGCCCTCCACTGTGAAAAAGCGCCCACATATTAAGAAACAATATATCAAGCATCAAAAAATAACTCATTTTATCATCACAAAGATAAATATACAGAAAATTGAATAAATACTTTTTTGGATATTAGAGTTTTCGTCTTTAGAAGTCCCATTTGATCCTTTTGTATATTTCCTATTTCTCTCATTATAGTTATGTTTTTCTTTAAAATATTTTTTGTTGTTATTAAATTTATTGGGGTGACATTGGTTAATATAATTATATAGGTTTCAGGCATACAATTCTATAATACAGTACCTGTATATTGTATTGTGTGTTTACCACCCCAAGTCAAGTTTCCTTCCATCACTTTCCTTAAATTGGTATTTATTTATTTATTTTAATCCTCACCAGAGGACATGCTTAGATAGAGGAAGTGGGGTGGGGGTGGGGGGCAGAGAAAGGAGAGAGAGAGAGAGAGAGAGAGAGAGAGAAACATCGACTGGTTGTCTTCTGTAGGTGCCCCGACCACGGATTGAACCTGCTACCCAGGTATGTGCCCTGACTGGGAATTGAACCAGCAACCTTTAGGTGCATGGGATGATGAGCCAACTGAGCTAGTATGGCCAGGCACTCTCTTTAAGTTCTTGAGCATATTTATGATAGCTGTGTTAACAGTTTTTAGGTAATTTCATCATCTTTGTCATGTCTATGTCTGTTTTTATTTACTGATTTTCCTTAATTATTTGTCATATTTTCCTGCTTCTTTGCATGTCTAGTATTTATTGAAGGGATCATGGAGGATGTGAATATTATGTTGATAAGCAGCTGGATATTTTTCTTCCTTTAATGAGTTTGAATTTTGTTTTGGCAGGTATTTATTTTGTGGATCAGCTTGGTCCTTGATAGGCTCTTTTTAAGTTTTATGAAAGCAATCCAAGAGTTGCCTTTAGCTTTGGGTTAATTTAGCCCTTCTTCTAAGGCGTGACTCTTTTGGGGCTTATACTAATACCCCGGCATTCAACGCGTTCTCGTCACTGCAGCTGGTTAGAATGCAAGTGTTCCCATGGCTGCTCTGATGAGCTCTAGGAGTTGTTCATGTTATAATCTATGGTAGTTACTACGCCTGGTTTTGTGGAAATTTATCCTGCATGCATACAACTTAATATTCAGCAAAAGTTCGAGGATAGTCCCATTCAGATTTCTGAGACATTTTCTCTGTGTGGCTCTCTCTTCTCCAATACTCTGCCCCATGTAGTTTAACCACCTCAGCTTCCCTGGCATCAAATGTCTGTATTTTCAATTCACTGAGACTGCCACTTGCTGCTTGGGTTCCCTGGTCACGTGCCAAGGCCCAGAAACTTCCTGCAAGAAGAAAGCTGGAAAAATGTTAGTGCTCATATTACTTGCTATTATTCTTTCAGGTGACAGTTGTGCACTGCTTATTTTCCAGTAGCTGAATGCAATTGTTTCATATATTTTGTCGAGGTTTATATTCGTTTACAGTAGAAGAACAAGTCTATTACTAGATAACCTAATTTGAATGAAAGTAAAAGTCCTCTGAGTCTATTTCTTATTCAATAAATTATAGGTTATAACAATATTTCCTGGCCTGTTTCACTAAATGGTTATGAAGATAAAATGAAATAATATATATGAAAGTGCTTTGTAAACTTAAAGTATTATACAAATCTAAGGTATAATAATAAGATAAGAGCAATAACAATAATTTTTCAATAAATCAGCTAGGCTTTCTATAAGGCACAACTCTTGGTAATTAAAGAATTGCAAAGAAATACCTCCAATCTAGAGAGGTATGACTTATATAAAAGCCCACAACAAAATAATATGGCAAATAGTATGTGAGATAGCAATACTTCATTGAATACTTACGATATACTAGGTAAGTTCTTTATAAACATTGTTTTACGTAGTCCTTAAAGGAATCTTGAAAGTTAGATATTAATATCTCTTTTCCATAGATCAGCAAACAAGGTTCAGGAATGTTAGGTAACTGAGAAAGTTTATATAGAATATGATAAATCTGGAATTTAGACATACAGTTGTGTCTTGAGTCTCCATTGGGAGGTTACAGCATGAGTTTATGAATTAGGAGGACAAAGAGAGATGTATTGGCCTGAAGGCAGAGGGAACACTATACAGGAGGTGGGAGTTGAGACGGATCTTGAAGAAAATTTTATTACAAGTAAATAAGTATCCAATTTTAGCAAGAAGGGGATTACAGACTCAAAGAAATAAAGATAAATGTGTTCCAAAGAGAGTCATTAGAGTAATTTTGCTAGTTTAAATGAGTAGGAGCTAAGGTTGCAGCCACATTATGATGGTGATAAATTACGTTGAAGGTGTTAATCCATTATCTCAATCTTAACATATCTTCAAGTGTAACACAAGCATTGGTTGTTATTCTTGTTGTTTTGCTTTCCAGGGACATTATTCTATAATCTCATAATCTTATATAACATTCATTTATTTCTTTAATATTTGTGTCTACTCTCTGCTAAGCAGTGTACTCAGCGTGGAGGATATGATATTAAACCTGATATTGACCCTGCTTTTAAGGAATTCACAGTTAATTTTCAAGTGGGAGAGCCTGTCAAGCAGGTAGAAATTTGGGGATAGAGATCTGAGAGAAGCCAAGGCAAAAAATGTAAATTTCGGACTTGTTGACAGGTTCCCTGTGCATTTTCTTTCTTTTTTAACCTGTGCATTTTCTAGAAAGAAAAACAGAGGCGAGATTTAAGAATGCAAACAGCGACTAGAGCCTTTTAAAAAGCTGAGTTGTACACGTGTACACACACACACACACACACACACAGCTATTTTAGCTAAACTTGCTATCATAGGTAATGAGAAATGTTACCTTGAGGTCACAGAGTGGTTATTATGACAATACGTGCATTTCTGGGAATCAGTCAAGTAGTGCGTACCTCTGGAGAAATGGATGTCAGTATTACATAGGTAATCAATATCTTTTTAATGCTTATGTAAGATAAGCCTGTGGCTAAATGCTTCTGGCCTAGAACTGAGTTTTATTTTCTTAGGGAAATGAGGATCATTTTCTCAGGACTCTCAGTCTTGGGATTGATGAAAATAGAGATGAATTCCCAGAGGTAGAGCTGAATTTTAGTCACTGTGTTTGGGACTCATCTCCATTCCTCCTAGAAGACAAAGGTTTTGTGGGGAATTACTAGCAATAACAGTCTCATCATCCACACACTGCACAGCGCAGAGAATTCTTGATCCAGTCTTCTGTCGCGGTGCAGTCGGTTGTGGGAGGTTCTCAATGAAAGGGCTGGGGATCCTGGGCCCTGAACGCAGAAACCTGGTTCCTAACCAGGGGTCCCTGAAGGTCATTGTTATTCAGAGCACCCCGCGGGGGACTTATTCCCACAGAGGCGCTAGATGAGGAGACACGGGGGAGAGAAGTGCGGAGAGGCAAAGCTGAGGGCCACGCCCTGGGAGGGCCTGTGAGCAGGAGGTGGAGCAGGAGCGAAGATGGAGTAGAGGAGAGCAGTCTCAGGAGAGCAGGGAGTCCTAGAAGCTGAGGAAAGGGGACTCCGTCAGGATCAAACACGGCTGAGTGAAAACACAAAACAGATTTGAAAGGTCTTAGATTTGGCTTTTGAAAGTCATTAGCAAAATGTTGGAATGTAGTTTCTGATGTTAACTTTCTGAGATTACCCAGGCGCCTTGTTAGCCTTTTCTGTTCATGGAAGCTGATGCTGAAGACTAAATCAATTTATATACATACAAGTAAGTGGGGAATAAACTTGTATCACGTAAAGATCAAGTTACGTAGATAAACACAAGAGAGAAGATGTTAAACATCAAGGCATGTATATAAGTTTATAACAATTGATAACATCAAGTTCAGGGGCCTCCCCTGTCCAGAAGCCAATGGCTCCATTGTGCCCATGAGCCAGAGCGTCTGGAAGTCAGAGCCCTGCTCCTTGAGCGTCGTCTGCCAGGACTATCCATTCCCAAAGCGGCAACTACCCTGAGCGCGCTCCTTCCTCCCAGCTGTGTGCCTCTGCCTACCCCTCCACTTAGATTGTTTCTGATGCATTAATTCAAGTGTTTACATGCCTTCTGTTTACCAGGTAAGGCAGTTACTATGGAAACTAAGATGGCCATGGTCCCTGTCTACTGTGAAATTTGACATCTTGTGTGGGAGGAAGACATTAAATAATAACACATATAATTATGAAACTATAAGCTGTGTGCAGAAGAAACTGATATAAAAACATGAAGGTTAAATAAAAAAAGGTTGAACCTAAATTGGGGGTGTCCTTAAGCCAAGATCTCAAGGGCATATAGGAGTTAACTTGGTAGAAGGTGGGGGAAGTATCAGAGGCAGAGAGAGCAGTATGACACATGTAAAGGGAGCCTGGGGACTCTGGCTGGGTGGCTCAGTTGGTTAGAGCGTCGTCCCTGTACGCCACAGTTGCAGGTTCAATCCCCGGTCAGGGCACATAAAGAGTCAACCAATAAATGTGTAAATAAGTTTCCTTCTCTATCTCTGTCGCAGTCTCTCTCTCAAATAAATAAATTTTAAAAGGGAGCCTGGGGCCTAGAAAATAGGAAGAAATAAACACAAGATGGTGAGATAGGCCAGACTGCACCAGGCCAGAAAAAGGCTTGATCCTTTCCTTCCAGGTAATTGAAATCAACTGACAGATGCAAGCAGAGGAATCACACAGTTATATTTATGTTTGAAAAGCTCATCCTGGGGCAATATATACAAATAAAAAATTATTGTTATATAGCAACAACAGTCAATGAAATGAAAAATAACTATACCCCATGACCAGCTGGGGTTTATTCTGGGATTCAAGCCTGGGTCAATATTTGACAATCAGTGTGACCCACCATATTAATGTGAATGAAGAACCACATGGTTATATCAATCAATGCAAGATAAGCACTTGACAAAATTCAATACCCATTGATGATGAAAACTATCAGCAAAATAGGAACAGAGGGGAACTTCCTCAAGTGTTCATAAAAATCCTATAACCAACATCAAACTTAATGGTGAAAAACCGAATGCTTTGAGAATAAGCAAGGATACCCACTCTCACCGTAGCTATTCAACAAACACCTGAAAGTTTTAGCCAGTAGAGTATGGAAGAAAGGGAACTTAGAGGAATATGGATTGAGAAGGAAGAAATCCAAAACTGTTCCTATCTGCAGATTACATCATGGTCCACATAGAAACCCCAAGGAACGTACAAAATAACTACTACAGCTATTGAGTTCAAGCTCAACATACAAAATTAATTGTATTTCTATATACTAGCAATCAACACATGGAAGCTGAAATAAAATACAATACTATTTATAGTCACTAAAAGAATAAAGTACAGCCTTGGCCGGTTTGGCTCAGCGATTGGAGCGTCGGCCTGCGGTCCGGAGAGACCCGGGTTTGGTTCCCGCTAAGGGCACGTGCTTTGGTTGCAGTTTGTCCCCGGCCCTGGTTGGTCGTACGGGTGGCAGCCACTCGATGTGTCCCTTTCACGTCGATGTTTCTCTCTCTCTCTCTTCCTCTCTCTCCCTCCCGCTCTATCTGAACAAAAAATGGAAAAATGTCCTCGGGTGAGGATAAAAAAAAAAAAAAAAAAAAAAAGAATAAAGTACATAGGTGTAAATCTAACAAGATATGTACAGGATTTATATGCTAAAATCTTCCAGATAGTAATGAAAGAAATCAAAGAATAACTGAATAAATGAAGAGGCATTCTGTGTCATGACTTGGAAGATTAAACATAGTAAAGGTGTGGATTGATACACAGATTAAGTAAAATTCCTATCAAAATCTAAGCAATGCCCTGGCCGGTTTGGCTCAGCGGTTAGAGCGTTGGCCTGCGGTCCTGAGACACCCGGGTTCGGTTCCCGCTGGGGGCGCGTGCCTAGGTTGCAGTTTGTCCCCGGCCCTGGTCGGATGTGCGGGTGGCAACCACTCGATGTGTTCCTTTCACATCGATGTTTCTCTCTCTCTCTTCCTCTCTCTCCCTCCCACTCTACCTGAACAAAAAATGGAAAAATGTCCTCGGGTGAGGATAAAAAAAAAAAAAAAAAAATCTAAGCAAGATTTTCTGTTGATATAGATAAGATTATTCTGAAATATTCATAGAAAGGCAAACAAATTAGAATAGCTAAAACAATTCTAAAAAGAAAAAAATAAGTAGAAACATCACTCTACCTAATTTCAAGACTAACTATATAGCTACAGTGATCAAGACTAATTATATTAGTGGATGGTCAGTGGAACAGATTAGAAAATTCAGAAATATGCTCTACATCTATTGGTTGCCTCCTACACAACCCCAAGCAGGGCTGGGGATTGAACCTGCAACCCAGGTAGGTGCCCTTGACTGGGAATGGAACACTCGATACTTCGGTCTGCAGGCTGATGCTCTAACTGCTGAGCCAAACTGGCCAGGGCAGAATTTTGGGTGCTTTTAAGATAGCAAAGTGGAACTGTTGAATTGATGGTCAGGAACTCAGAGTTAAACATTTGAAAGTTCAGAACATATGAATAATATTTGAATGCTTAGGGAAAAAATAACAAGTAGAAAAATTGAGATCCTAGGATCTCATCTTTAGATGTTGCAACATTTAATAGGCTGGGTAGAGAAGGACAAGTAGACAAAGGATGTTGAAGGGAAGTTGCCAGAGAAATCGGTCTGAGAAGTCTAGTTAGATTTGAACTGAAAATGACCCTTGGGTTTCATGACATAGAGGCTATTGGTGGCCTTATTGACCGTCTCTCCCCCTCCCCTAGCATGGCAGAGTAGATTAAGGAGCCAGGAAAAGGGGAGACAATGGCTATGGCAAAGTATATATAATTTTTCCTGAAGTTTGGCTGTGAGGGGGTAGAGAGAGCTGTGAAGGGGGGGTCTCCATTTGTTTGTTGTTTTGAAGTAGAAAAGAGATGTGAAGATGCACACATGTCAATGGAGGAGGCTTGGAGATGCCCAGGTAAAAGGATGTGATAAGCTGAGAGGCTGTAGGTTTCAGACAGGGCAGAGACCCAGCAGGTTCTATTTCTCATGGAGAGAACTACCTCTCATTCAGCTATGCTGAGCTTCTGCTTGTAATGGCAATTGGGCAATTGGTTTTAGTCCACGTTCTTTTGTCTGAATAAACATTCTTTCACTAAATGATAGCTTATTAAAGTTAGAAGAGACGTGGGAAATGACCTAGCTCAGCTACCGACTTTCACCAGTTAGAACAGGGAGGCCGGGAGGATGAGAATTCCTCCCCACGCCGTGTTGGGTTTCCGCCGAAATGACTGGGATCTCTCCATCGTCCGCAGACCAGTGCCTTTGAGCCCAGGTTTCCTCATGTACAACATGGATCATAATTGTTTTAAAGAGGGAGGTGCTTTTTTGGTTGATACTGCTTTGAAAAAAGATTTAATTTCTCTGGTCACTGTCTTCTCTGTTTGAAGCTTAGAGACCTTACAGGTAAAACTGGACAAACAACTTGATCACAGCACAGCAGTAAGAGCTGGGGTACCAACGCTGTATTTGAAATATAAACATGTGACTGGTTCTTAGGTGTCTGTCTAAAAAGGATTTGGTGGCTGCCTTGTATTTGGGCAGAGCAGGGCTGACCCCTGGCCACTTTAGCTAAGACTTAGTGTTACAGAACATAAAGAGTCCACCCACCCACCGCTAGCAGAGCCAAACACTAGACACTGAGAACTGCAGTGGGGAGAGATGGGCTGTTCGATTATGAATGGGGACGCCCCGGAGTTAACACTCCAAAGCCCAAACTCCCTGATCGTGTGTAGGCTTCAGATTCCATAGGGCAAAACCACAAGACACGGGTGGGGTAAGGGTTTGGGGTGGTGCTCGGACTGGTCAGAGGTGAGGTCAGGATAATGAATCATTCTTCAGGTCTTAAGGACCGTTCTGAGGTCTTTTCCGGAGTTCCTCTGTCTGGTCTCATGGGAAAGTGGCTGGGCTGGGGACAGGGTCATAACACCTTCAGGCCCAGAAACTGAAACAGAATTCAGGTTGCGATGTTATCTTGAGCCTGCCAGAGGTCCAGACCCGTGACCATGAGTCAGGGCCAGGCTGCTGTCTCTGTTGCCTGAGGGTTGCTGATTATCTTGAGGGAAAGACAAGGTCTCTGAGAGGTGTGTATAGAGAGGGGCATATGATTTCTCGAGCTAGGATTTAAAATGAAACTTAATCAAAGCCATCGGACCCCCAGTTTTGTTGGGCCCCCTCTGCAGAGCTGGTGCCTGTTCTGTGACCCCAGAGCGGGTGGTCTATCCTTCTGCTGTATGAAGAACTTCACTGCCTTGAGGAGCCAGAGGCTCGGTACACTCACTTCTGCTTTTCCACTCACTTTCGTGCTGTGAACCAGCCCTGCCTGAAACCTTAAATCCGTACAACTTTGCACAGAAATCGTCTCCCTCTCATTTTATGTACTTATCTTTGTGTGTTTTTGTTTGTCTACTAAATTACTTTAGGGATGTCTTAAACATTTTATTATAAAATAATCTCAGTCTCATAATCAAGATATAAAAATAGTCCCCCAAAGTTTTCATATACTCTTCTGCTAGCTCCCACAAATGTATTCACAATACAGTGATCAAAACCAAGAAAGTAAACACCGTGTGCACAATACCTTTAATTAACTGACAGACCTCCTTCGATCTTTGCCGGTTGGCACACTAATGTTCTTTCTGTGTTCTGAGATCCAAGCCAGCACCCCACAATTTCATTTAGTAGTCACATCTCCAATCTTGGACAGTTTTCAGTGTCTCTGTGTCTTTCATGACCTTGACACTGCGCCCTGCCTCTCATTTTGGGTGTATCTGATGGTTCCCCCTGGATAAGCCCAGTTTTGCATACTTCTCCCTTCTAAGCACCGAGTCCTGGAAGTTTGGGACGGGAATTCGTACCCTACTGGTTCCTCATGAGCCTGTTTCTCAGTGAAAACACACCCATTCACAGTGCAAGGGCTCACCTTGTGAGTTTTTACAAAATGGTATTTAAGGCACATGAAGTTTAGGTGCTATAATGTTTACTGTGCTGTTTAAAACAGGTAAATACCTAGGGTGTCAATTCTAAATCCCTATCATTAGTCATCATTAACTCCCAAGGAACACAGCTAAATCTTCAAACACCAATGCTTAGGTCAATTACTGAATCAACCAAAATTCCTAGCAACTAGAGCCACCTGTAAATCCGTTATAGCGTTACAGCTCCTTAGACCAAATGCACCAGTAGCCAGTCGGGGGCACGGATGGCTGACTCTTCGGGAGAGTCAGGCTGGTTCCCATTGCTCACATCTCAGTGCAACGGCAGTCCGAACGTTCTTTCAAGCTTTGGATTCAAGTGCCACATGAAAACTATGACTGGGCCAGGAATCAGACCTTAATTCTAGTTTCCCTACTTCACACTCACTGTGTCACCTGAGTCAAAGAACTTAATCTCACTCACTCGTTCATTCACTTTTGAAAATTAAGGGGTTTCTTCTCTGTGCTCAACTCTGTGCCAGGCACTGCATATCCTTATATGTATATGTAATATATTTTTATTGATTTTTTAGATAGAGAGGAAGGGGAAGGGGAGAGAGAGAGAAACGTCGATGAGCGAGGAACATCTGTTGGCCGCCTCCTGCACACCCCTTCCTGGGCATGTGCCTTGACCTTTTGGTGCAGGGGTCGATGCTCAGTCCACTGAGCCACACAGGCCGGGCGGCACTGGGTATCTTATGTTGAGTCAAAAGAATTAAGGGATTGATTGGCCCAAAGGGGTAATAAATAGTGTTCTATTGGGGGGGGGGGTGTGAACAAGAGCCTTTGGCAAAAGAGAGCAAGATTTCCGAAACAAAGGCCACTGTAGCTGGATGGCAGGAGGAGGGGTGGGGTGGGGAAAGGTGCGATGTCGGGGAGCACTGCAGGCACTTTAAGGAACTTTGTCTCATCCAAATAGCAGGGCGAACCACTAATAGGCCTTAAGCACTACAATGATATAATCAGATTTGGTTTTGAAAGATCACTCTGACTGCAATGAAAATAAGTTTGGAAGTAAGCAGACTAGCCACCAGTCATTCAGATGAGGGCTGATGATGGTTTGAACGGGTGGCAATGTGGAGACACAGGGAGTGAGGAGAGGTGACCTCCTGTGGGGTCTGGTTCTGACCGCTAGTTTTCAACCACTTAGCCCTGAGAACTCAAAAACTTACTTTACCTCTCTGTGCCTCGGTTTTCTCATCTGCAAAATGGGTTTCAACAATGATTCCTACACCATAAGGTTGTTGAGAGGATTGAATTAAGTTATTAGAAATAAAGGAACTAGAAAGTTCCTTCATAGCAACACTCTCTATAATCGCTAAGATCTGGAAACAGCCATCAATAGATGAGTGGATAAAAAAGCTGTGGTACATATACACAATGGAGTACTATGCAGCTGTAAGAAAAAAAGATCTCTTACCTTTGAGACAACATGGAGGGACCTGGAGAGTATTATCCTAAGTGAAACAAGCCAAGCAGCGAAAGACAAATATCACATGATGTCACTTATTTGTAGAATATAATGAACAAAACAAGCTGATGAACAAAAGAGACCCAGAGACGTATAAGTAGGGAACAGACTGACAAACCTCAGAAGAGAGGGTCGGTGGGGAGGGAAGAGATAAACCACAGAACTTATATGCATGTATGTGTAACCATGAACATAGACACCAAGGCTGGGGACAGGGGGGCAAGGGGGTGATCGGGAAGAGGGTATCAATGGGGGAAAAAGGAGAAACATCTGTAACAAAATTAAATTAATAAAAAAATTAAAAATTAAAGAAAACGAAAAGTTCCTGATACATAATAATCAAACATATTACACACATGCATATGCATATATACAAATATACATAAACACACATATAAACCTACATTGTTGTTATTATTAAAAAGATGTTTAAATGATCAAAATGACAGGACTAGGAGACAGTATATGAGATAGGGAGAGGTAGATGTGTATTTGTTAGAACTCCTATTTGCAAATAATTGATACTTACTCTGTCTTAGTAAGTTGAAAGGAATTGATAACAAGGGTGTTGGCAAACAGAAGTTCTACTTCCAGCCAAAGTAAAGTAATAGGGACCAGATTTACCCTTCTGCCTGAAACAGTAACTAAGAAATTAGACAAGATATATGAAGCAATAGATTTCAAGAGATTGGCCATTAAGCAACGAAGGACAGTTATCCCTAAGAGATGATAGAAGGGAAACATGAGACATGCTTTACAGACGAGTGGCCAAGCTCGCTGCCTGGAGGGAGTTTCTGAGCTGCCTGCAGGGAGGGGAAGTCAAGGGAGCCTGGCGGGCCCCCTGAGTTGAGGAGGTGGAGTCTCCAGGGAGCTCAGGTAGATGGAGGTTTCAGGATGCAGTACCCAGAGGATAGAGCCACATGGAAAGATAACTGGAGATGCGCATAGGGCCCCTTAAGTATTCAGATGAGTACCCAGCAGCACTCGCGAATAAGGAAACTACCTGAGGCCAGAGAATGAACACCTGGAGGGTTCACTGGGTCACCGAATACAGTAGATTAGATTGCTTAGAAGGATCTTACCTCAATAGAGGAGAAAAATTAGCCCTAGGCTAAATGGCTCCGAAAGAGACTGATAGGTTAAAGAAGTATACTATAAACTATAAATACTAAAGCAAAGCTAAAACAACAAAATAGAGATCTAGCTAAGAAGTCAACAAAGCAGGCAATGTGGGATCATAAAAAGGTTCAATTAATGCAAAAGAACACAGAAAAAGAGGAACTATGTAACAAAGAACAGATTAAAAAAACTAACAACAAGATGGTAGCTTTAAACCATATCAATGATCACATTAACTGCCTAAATACCTCAGTCTAGAAACAGAACTTGTCCATGCTGACACTGATGAAACAGAAAGCTGGAGTGACACTTTATTAGATAGGGGAGATTTCAAAGCAAAGAATATTACAAAGGATAAAAATCATTTTATCATGAAAAAGATGTCAGTTTATCAAGAGGACATAATGATCCTAAACTTTTATGTGCATAATAACAAAGTTTCAAAATACATAAGCAAAGAGAAATAGACAAATCCACATTTTTAGCTGCAGGTTTCATTATCTTTCAATATTTGATGGAATAAGAGGACAGATGATCAGTAAGGACTTAGAAAGTCAGAAAACCACTGTGAACCCACTTAATAATTAGCATTTACACAAGAGAATAGACTATTTTAAAAAATGTATGTGGAATAAATAGCAAGATAGACAATATTCTGGACTATAAAACAAGTGCTAATAAGTTGTACAGGATTCAAGTCAGGCAAAGTATGTTACTTGACCTTAACAAAGTTAAATTGGGAATCATCAAGTAAATGATATCTGAAAAGTGTCCAAATATTTGGAAATAAAATAATACTTCTAAGTAACTCATAAGCCAAATTAAAAAATCAAAAGGGAATTTAGAAAGTGTGTTAGACTGTATGGAAATGAAAACACAACATATCAACACGAGTAGGATGCCACAAAAGTAGTACTTGCAGGGAACCGTATGGTACTAAACACCTGTATAAGTGCAGGTGCAAGGTCTTTACTCACTTAAAGCCAGACTAATAAAATTGGCATAAAGATGGATAAAAATATCAGTGGAACAGAACAGAGTCCAGAAATAGACCCACACATATTTAGACATTTGATTTTCAATAAAGGTACAAAAAAGAGTGTATTTTCTTTTTTTTTTATCCTAACCCGAGGACATTTTTCCATTTTTTGTTCAGGTAGAGTGGGAGGGAGAGAGAGGAACAGAGAGAGAGAGAGAAACATCGATGTGAAAGGGACACATCGAGTGGCTGCCACCCGCACGACTGACCAGAGCCGGGGACAAACTGCAACCGAGGTACGGGCCCTTAGCGGGAACCGAACCCGGGTCTCTCAGGACCGCAGGCCGACGCTTTAACCGCTGAGCCAAACTGGCCAGGGCAAGAGTGTATTTTCAACATATGGTACTAGAATAATCAAATGCTCCAATACACACACACACACACACACACAACTTCAGTTCATATCTCACACCACATACAAAGATGAACTCATGACTCATAGAGCTAAATGTAGAACATAAGACTATAAAACTTTTTTGCAAACGTGTCCCCCAGCACTCCACGGCTGGGCCCTGAGGGCTGGGCCTGGTGCTCCCAGCACCAGGGTAGCAGCAGTAGAGAGATACTTCTGCTTGAATTGCTGTGGTTGCTACCTTCTGAAACTTTAGATGTAGCTTCCCCTTCTCTGCTCCAGAGTGGACCCAGTTCTTACATTCCTCTAACTTCCGGTTCAAGCCGGGGCGGAGCTGTTTCATACGTGGGACCTGGGCCATGTGCCTATGTTGTAGCTAAAACAGAGGCTGGAACGGGTCTGCCTGCCTCATTAAGATGCAGAATTCTTCCAGTGCTGCCTGGTAATCCGATGCTGTGCAGCCGAGAAGAACGACCAACATTAGGAGTCAGGGATGTCCTTAAGCTTACCTTTGACATCCTGGTTTCCTTAGATAAGATGTCTTTCTTAAGATTTCTGTGACAATCAAATGAGATTCCTGGTGTGGAACTACTTTGCAATTTTTAGTATAAATATAAATGTCATTTAAAAAACTGTGGAAGTAAGCTCCCCCTCCTCCCCCCTCAACTAAAGCCTTAAAGAAATAAGCAAGAGTTAAACAGCCAAGGGAGAAGGCCCAGTGAACAAACAACGTGAACTTCTGGGAGCCTGCAAAAGGTCAAGATGCCAGATCCTGAAGCAACCAGCAGAGGGCCCCAAAGAGGGAAGGAGAGAACTGACTCCCTGAAGGACATTCTTTCTGTAGCTTTTTTTGTAGCTTTAAAATACAATAATGATGGGTGTCTTAGCAAAAGCACTAAAGTTAATACATTTATACAATTTAAACTCTTGTGAGTGCCTATTACAAATAAGTTGAATAAGAATATTTTTTTGCGTCTGTATATGTATTACCAATTCAAATCTGGGAAAATGCTATCATTTTCATTCTAATTTGTTTGTTCTGCATCATCCTACTGAACCATTTCGTGCTTCATCCTCAAAAAACAAAACCAGCCTGGCTGCTGCGGCTCAGTGGTTGAGCATTGACCCATGCACCAAGGGGTTGCCAGCTCGATTCCCA
Organism: Molossus molossus; assembly: GCF_014108415.1. Taxonomy (NCBI): domain Eukaryota; kingdom Metazoa; phylum Chordata; class Mammalia; order Chiroptera; family Molossidae; genus Molossus; species Molossus molossus. The sequence goes on along the minus strand of NW_023425347.1, from coordinate 29,024,571 downwards.
GTCACGGCACATGCCCAGGTTGTGGGCCAAATCCCCAGTGGGGGGCGTGCAGGAAGCGGCCAAACAAGGTTCTCTCTCATCGATGTTTCTATCTCTCCCTCTTCCTTCCTCTCCCTCTAAAATCAATAAAGAAAAACAACAACAAATCGTTAAAAAACAAAACAAAAAACAAACAAAACTACCCACATACTTTGATGGTTACCAGTTGAACTGACTAGATGCTTTAACTCCACACATAACTCTTATGCCTTGGCCTTGCTTTTAGTTTGTACTATAGTGGTCAACATTGAAAATAAAAGCATTCATTTCATAGGGACACACAGATAAAGGATGTCAACTGTGTGTACAGGATTATATCTAACAGCACCTGCAATATAATTATAAAGTAACATTAATTACTTTAGCTAATTATTTATGCTTTTACATAAATTTATTTTAGAATAGTTTTAGAACTACAGAAAAATTGCAAAGGTAAAACGGTTCCCATATAGTCGACACCAGTGATTCTCACCTTCCTAATGCCGTGACCCTTTAATACAGTTACTCATGTTGTAGTGACCCCCAACCATAAAATTATTTTTGTTGCTACTTCATAACTGTAATTTTGCTACTGTTTTGAATCATAATGTAAATATCTGATATGCAGGATATATTTTCATTGTTACAAATTGAACAGAATTAAAACCTGGTGATTAATCACAAAAACAATATGTAATTATATATTGTGAAATATTTATTTCTAATTACAAATAAATGAAATTTTATCTTGAAGCATGGTGTAGCATGGGTAATAGTCTTAATATAACAACAGTAAACTACATTGCTACATTTTGCAACAGTATGCGTAAAAAGCCAGCGTCAGTGCAAAGGTTGAGATTACTTCTTTCTCACCAGATCAGAAATTCTCAGGGCAGTCTTTGCAAGAGCACAACGAAGATCATCTTCTACAACAAGTCTACTTCTGTATTTAGACTTGATAACCAACAAGCTGGGAAACCCTCTTTCACAAAGATATGTTGTTGGAAATGGAAGAAGGCATAACACAGTCTCAGTCAGTACAGGATATGACTGCAGACATTTGATCCAGAATTTTGTAACTGGCATTGTAGAGAAATCAGTTCTCGCTGCATCGCTGTTAATGAGTTCAATGAACTCGTGCTGTCTCAGGAACATCTTCAACTTTGACTGTGAAAGGGCCTCTGGCAAGTGCAAATGGGGTGTCAGGTAGATTTGGAAAGTACGATGAAATTTCGTCTGCAAGCATGTGCAAGTGTTCTTTCACAGAAATTATCATCGTAATCCTTTTGTCTGGTTCAGTGTCATGTTCCTCAAAGAAAGCAGATAAGGTAGGCAACATGTAAATCTTATTTTCATCCATTTTTTTTTTTTTGCCAAAGCTGAAGTTTCATTTGGACTGATTGGATCTTTTCAGACAAATTGAGGCATGTTGCATTTGATCCTTGCAGTGATGAATTTAACTCGTTCAAGATGGCAAAGATGGCAACCAAGTAAGCTATTTTCTGAAGTTTACTTTTATCACTGAAAAGTGCTTTGAACTGTGGTCTTGCTTTCTGATTATAAAACATTTTGAGTTCATAATGAAGCTCAAAAACACATTTTAAAACTTTTCCTGTCGACAACCATCTCATTTCAGTGTGAAATAGCAAGCATTGTTAAGCACATCCAACTCGTTGCACAGTTGCGAAAGCAGTCAACTATTTAAAGTGCTTACCTTTACAAAATTGACAGAACTTATGACCTTTTCATTTCTTCTTGTAACTCTTGTGGCAGTGTCTTTGTTGCTAATATTTGCCGATGAATCATACAGTGAGTTCTGATGACTTTTGGTGACTCATTCAGTACCAAATGTTGAAACCCAGATCAATATCCTAGCATAGCTGGAGCACCATTTGTGCAAACACCACAAACCTATTCCCAATAGATCTTATGCTCTTTCAGAAATGAACCAACTGTGTCAAATACATCACGTGCAGTAGTTGTTGTTTCAAGAGATTTGCGAAAAAGAAACTCGCCATCATTAATATACCTAACGTAAACCAGTAACTGTAAACAGTTTGCAACATCTGTAGATTCATCAAGCTGGATACTAAATATTGGAAGTGGAACAGATTTAATTTCCTGGATGGCCTGATCAAGAATATCAGCAGACATGTCATCTATTCTTCTGTGGATAAATAAGGAAATTGCACTCAATTTCGTAACAAACTCATCTCTGATCATAACTTGAACAATGTCTTTGGCCGCTGGCGATAGTAAATCCTCAGCAATGGTGTGAGGTTTCATAGCTCAGGAGATTCTGAGTGCCACCAAATATGAAGTTTTAATGGCTGCTACATTTTGTTTGTGGTACTTGCCACCAGTGTCAAGTCTGGCTTTCTTGAGTCCATCAGATTTGCTTCTAAAATAGTTGGTATCCTTGCCTGCAAAGCTCAGATGCTTGCTATCAAAATGGCGTTTTAGTTTGTTCGACTTCATAGATTCGGCTGATAGAACTTCACAACAAATAACACATTGCAGTTTCTCAATTCCTGCTGTAATTATTGAGGTAAAACCATACTGTAAAAAATCCTCACTATATTTTCTTTTCTTAACGTTCTTCTCTACACGATCCATTGTCATGGGATGGTTTGCTAATGAAAATAATCAATAGCTTTAATAATACAAAAGATGATATAGTTTAGTCAATACAGTTCATTAAAGTTTCCTATGATTTACCATTGTGTTTTTTTTTTACATACCTGTTACTAATCACAAGGGGGGAGTATTCACAACAACCACAGCTGAATATAAAAAGACCAGTCAGCATCCAGATTAGGTTCCCATGGTACAGATTTTTTACAGTACATAATTTTACATTTACCCCGTAATTTTAATTCATGAAGTGTCGTTTTACCTCCAATACTGCTGCTTTCAACACAGTAGCTGCTTTTAACAGAGTAGCTGCTTTCTACACAGTAGCTGCTCTCTACACATGTGTGACTGGTCCACATAAGTATGTTATGGCACAAACCCTGTCACATACACCTGTATTTGTACAGGGTGCATGGGATGGGGTTGGTGTGATGATGTCATCATGCCGGGTACTGGTATGTGGGCATATCTGTATGTGGACGGACCCGCCTGGAGACAGAGGAGCAGTGTCTCGGTTCCTAAGACCATTGGAAATATGTTTTCCGATGTTCTCAGGTGACATTTGTGAAAGGGTCATTTGATCCCCAGGTTGAGAGCCACTGGACTACACCCTACTGTTAACTTCTGGTGTTAACATTTTACATGAGTATGGTATATGTTAAAATTATGAATCAGTACTGATACATTATTATTAGTGAAGATCAGATCTCATTCAGATTTCCTTCGTTTTTGCCCAATATCTCTCTCTGTTCCAGGATCCCATCCAGGATAACATGTAGTATTTAGACTTCATGTCACCTTAGGCTCCTCTTACCTGTGGAGGTTCCTCAGACTTTTTTTGTTTTTGATGACTTTAAAATTTTAAGATTTTCTGGTCAGGTATTTTGTAGATAGTTCCTTAATAGGGATTTGTCTGCTTTCCCCCCTCATGATTAGACTGAGGTTATCTATTCATGGGAGTAAAATCACAGAGATAAAGTGCTGTTCTCACCACATCATATCAAGGACACATGCTATCAACATGACTTACAGTTGGCATTGATTTTGGTCACCTGAGTTAAATGTGTTCTGTAATGTGTGCTCTTTATGTTGTAGCCACTCTGCAATCTAGTTTTTAAATTTTTTTTTGCCAATATTTTCTTATGAGAATTGAAAATGTATAGCAAACTTGAAGTTTAAAATTTGTATACTACTACTTTATATATACCCCCAACAAAGATTCTACAACTAGTCTTTTATTATTCTCACTTTGCCACTTACCTGTCTATCCATTCTGGCATCCATAACTTCAATCCATGTATTTTTTAAAAATTATTCTGCCAAATTTCCCCCCAATATATGAGGAAATAGAACTGGACTTGCTGCAATGAAACCAAGGAAGAGAACCATGTTGGATTTTATAATCCGAGTTTTATACATGTAGGAAAAGAGGCACATTTAAGAATATAGTAGAGTGTAAAAATTCGCCTGCAGTTTAGGAGCTGAAATAAGTCCATAAACATCATGAAGTATGTCAAAAGTATCATCACAACCTCAAAGGTTGTCAAACAATTGCATGAAAAAAATCTAAAGGAAACTATGGTCCAAGTCATACATGACTTTAGGGTATTTGAAGAGAACTGTTTGCTAATTTTGGATGCCAGGAGCATGTCTCCGCAGGATTATGTCAGCAGGACCTAGAACTGCATTCCCATATCCAGGAGCCCGACCTGAGCACTCGACAGGGGATGCCTGGGATACTACATTTTAATTAATTGCCCCTAATGCAAAGAATGAAGCAGCGACTGTCCCGTTGCCTCCTTGTCTGCAGGTGTGAGGATTTCCCCAGGAGAACAGCCTTTGTGTTAGTTTGCTAGGACTACCATAAGGAGTACCACAGACTGGGGGCTTGAACACAGAAATGTATTTCTCACAGTTCTAGAAGCTAGAAGTCTGAGATCAGGGTGCTCACAGGGATGATTCCTTTTGAGGACTGTGAGGGAGAGTGTGTTCCAGGCCTATCTGCTTGGTTTGTATATGGCCATCTTCTACCTATATCTCTTCAGATTGTTTTTTTTGCTGTCTTGTCCCTGTGTCCAAATTTCTCTTTTTTTTGAAGACAGTGCTTGGGCTCACCCTGATGACCTCATTTTCACTTGACTACCTCTATAAGGGCTCTCTCACTAAATAAGGTCACATTTTGAGATGCTGGGGTTAGGATTTCAACACACAAATTTTTGGTGGACACAATTCAACCTATAAGTCATCAAATTTATTTCTGTATAACCCTTAAAAGAATCTGAAAAAACTATGTCTCTCTCACACAGTTTGACATAGACATTTAACAATTTAAAACGTGGATTAAGTCAGTTCTAAAAGATAAACTGGTGTTTTGTAAATATTAACACTAAAATAAAATGGTTACTCTTTTAAGTGTATCCAAAGGAATCTAAATACCATAACAATTTGACTTAGTAGTCATAATTCATAAGAAAATGCATGCATCATTTTCTATGGACATTTTATATCTTGCTTTTGTTCTTCTTTCTATTCCAATTCTCCCATAGAATTTTATTTTCATGCCATAAAGCCCCCTTTTGACCACCCTATTATACCTGTCTTTGATAAATTGTGGATGGAAATTGAAATTTTAAAATATGTTTTCTTTCCTGGGATTATAAGGATGTGTTTAAACTTTCTTCTAGATTGAGTTGTTGCAATTGTTATTGTTACAGAACTGATCAAGACAATAAAACTATTATAATCATTATTTTAATAATCATTATTTTGTAATTTATTAAACAGAAAATAAGATGTCATTGAAAATGCTTCTCCTGAAATGTTATGAATGGTGCTTTTCTCTTAATTAGTTCATGTGTCTGTTAATGAATGGCTGAATCCTCAAACAGTACAGGTTTCTGCATTGATTTCATTCCTGTCCTCTTTTAAAGAGCTAACTGCTGAGAAAACTTATTTATGGTAATAAATAAATGCAAATGAAAGGTATTTGTTATAACAGTTTCATCCAATTCTTTCAATTCCATCCAAATTACGTGCCAAACACCACTTAGCAATTTATCATCAAAATTATTTTTAGTGCTCTCTCTGCTAAAAATTCTATTAAGTTCTTCAAATTGGTAAATGTTGAAAACTACATGACACACAAAAGATCTGTTTCCCAATTATGAGAGTTATTAAGTCTCAAGTTCTGGGAGACAGACCTAGACTCGCCGAGTAACTCTTGGATACACCTGTTGCTCTTGCATGTGAACACCTGTGTCGATCAGATTGATGTCTTAGTTTGGGTTCTCCCGAAATCCAAGACAAGGTAGGTCTTAGGTTCAAGAAATTTATCTGAGAGTTGGACCCACAAACTGCATCTCAATGGGGACTTTCTGAGTATCATGTAGGATGCACCTTAGAACTGTCCCAGCAAAGGATAGGGAAGTTGAAAATGTATGCATTTTCATTGCCTACCTCTGTACGTGGCCGAGAGCAGAGTGAGCCCTTCTTAAAAGCAGAAAGACCTGGACTCTTAAGACTAGAAGGTGCTGAGAAGTCAGAGGTGGGGTGTTTAGGATATGCAGTGGGACATCGTAGGGTCTGTGATAGCTGAAAAGTAGAAACATTGTTAATTTTATTACTGATAAAAATATTTATCTTACTGTGTTTTAAAATATATTTCTTTATAAACAAAGAAGCTGCAGGTTTATCTCATTTAACTTATAAAAATATCCTCCCTATATTGACAAAACCAATACCCTTTGTTCAATCTAAGTAAGTCTTATTTTCTAACACAAATAGTTTACCTTCATTTTTAATTCAAATGAATGGTAATATAGGAGTCAAAAATCCCATTACATGTTTTTTAAATTTAATATTGAATAAATATTAAATAGTACTAGAAATACTGAGAAGTAAATTTCAGAATGCATATTGCAGAGATTTAAATGATGTAGATATAATTAATTTACTCACTTTATAATAAGTTATGCAAACAAGAAGATGAATTAAGATGTTGTTTCTCATTAATTTGTAATAATGTAATGTACTATTTAGCTAAAATTATTATCTTGAAGTAAGATATGTGATTTAGAAAACATGGTATTTCTTTGGCATGTGTTGGTGTACATATATTGATTGTTGGTTTTCTGCTATGGGTAATAATTAAATTAGAACCAAGTATGAATATCACAAATAATGCCATTAGTTTCTAGACCCGAGGATAAAATTTTCCTGCTATTTAAAGAAAGAGAATAAGCCTTGGCCAGGTGGCTCAGTTGTTTGGAACGTCATCCGCACACCAAAATGTTGTGGGTTTGATTCCCCAGTCAGGGCACATACCTAGGTTCAGTCTCTGGTCAGGGCATGTACAGGAAGCAACCGATCCATGTTTCTCTCTCACATCAGTTTCTCTCTTTCTCTCCCCTTTTCTAAAAAAACAAAAACAAAAACAAAAAACACGAACATATCCATGGGTAAGAAGAAAGAAAGAAAGAAAGAAAGAACGAAAGAAAGAAAGAAAGAAAGAAAGAAAGAAAGAAAGAAAGAAAGAAAGAAAGAAAGAAAGAAAGAGAAAGAATGCTACCTCGTGCTAAAACTTTGGTCTAGATCCAAGCATATACTTTTATTTTATTTTCTTAATGGGAGTAGAAAGCATTAAGTGTTTCATAAATATAATTAGATTAGCATTAACTTCAACTGGAATAAATGTTTAATAATATGGTATTTCTAATCTGCTTTATAACTGCTTTATTGAAGAACACTCCCCAAATCAGAAAGAAATTATGAACATGTTTTATTTGTGGATTTCTATCCAATTTACTTTGGGCAGGATGGTAATTCCAGAAAAATATTTCAGGTGCATTTAAAAAACTCCAAGTCACTAACTTAAACTCCTCTGATTATTCAAAGGTGCTTTTCTTTCCAGCTAGTGACACATTTTAGGTATTGAGGATAGCCTAACAGAATTGCCTATCCTACATGCATGAAAAAAGTCATAGAGTATAACAAATATGTTACCTACTCTTCGTTCCCAGTGGAGTTGCAATGTTCAACATTAGTCTGGACATAATAGAGGCAAAACGGTTAAATAAACATTGTTATTACTTTCACCACCATGTAATTGAATATTCCACTTGAACACAAAGCTTCACTCTTAACAGAAATGTGTAAATGTGTGTTCTACAGGAAAGATTAGAAGACCAAACGCTTCGTGGTGCCCTAATTAATCATTAAAGGAGGCTTCTACTTAATTTGGTTACCAGAGGTTTTGAACTCAGGAGCAATGCACTGAATAAGACTTGGGATGGATATGGAATAAGTTTTGTGAACACAGGCAGGCTCCTAGGTCAGTCCAGTAAAACTCTCTATGCTTGTGAACTCCTTGAATAGCCCTGGTGTGAAAACCACTAGACTCTTGAATATGCACATGGCCAATTTTAATAAATATTTCAAAATTGCCAATTTATACTCCCACTACCTGTGTGAGTTCTCCTCTGTCTAGATACTTGATAACATTTGATAAAATCAGACTGGAATTTCTGCCAGCTCAGTAAGGAAGAAATGTTATTTCATGGATCTTATTTTGCATTTTCCAAACTATTAATGAGTTTGAGCTTCTGTGTTTGCTGGCTGAATTTCTACTGTAATGAACATTATCTTATTTCTTTTCCTCATTTTTTTTTAATCCTAACCCAAGGATATTATTCCATTTATCTTCAGATGGAGTGGGAGGGGGAGAGAGAGAGAGAGAGAGAGAGAGAGAGAGAGAGAAACATTGACGTGACAGAGACACATCTATAGGCTGCCTCCCGCACAACCCTGACCAGGGCTGGCGACTGAACTGCATTTGAGGTACCTGTCCTAGACTGGAATTGAATCAGAGACTCCTTGGTCCACAGGTCGACACTGCTGAGCCAAACCGGCCAGGGCAGTCTTTGTCATTTTAATACAAGTATTATTATCATTTTAATACTACTACTACTATTAATATAATTAAATTAGCTCTGGCCAGTTTGGCTCAGCAGTAGAGCATCGGCTCACAGACCAAAGAGTTATGGGTTTGATTCCCGGTCAAGGGTACATACCTGGATTACAGATTTGATCCCCTGCCCTGGTTGGAGTTGTACGGGAGGCAACCAGTCAATGTGTCTCTATCACATCAATGCTTCTCTCCCGCTCTCTCTCTTTCTGTCCCTCTCTCCCTTCCACTCAATCTAAAAAATCAATCGAAAAATATCCTCAGGTGAGGACCAACAACAACAACAACAAGAAGTTAAACAAAATTATATTGTGCCAGACCTATCTAAGTACCTTATGTGTATTACCTCATTTAATTCTCATAACAGCCCTATGAAGTAGGTGCTTATTATTATGATTGTTTTTTATCCTCACCAGAGGACATTTTGCATTTATTTTCAGAAAGAGTGGGAGGCAGAGAGGGAGGAAGAGAGAGAGAGAAACAGCACTGTGAGAGAGACACATCGAGTGGTTGCCACCCACACGACCCCAACCAGGGCCGGGGACAAACTGCAACCGAGGTACATGCCCTTAGTGGGAACCGAACCCAGGACTCTCTGGTCCGTGGACCGTCGCTCTAACCGCTGAGCCAAACCGGCCAGGGCAAAGTAGGTGCTTATTACAGATACAGAAACTGAGGTATAGAAAGGCCTGAGGGCATGGATGAAGGCTGTCCACCCAGTGAGTGGCAGAAGCAGGACCGGCACACGGCAGCCCGATTCCAGAGCACTCATCCTTCCTTATTGTACCACCTCGTGTAACTATCTTAACATGGCGCAGAGTACTGCCGGCTTCAGTTTCATTTTGGCATCGTATACATGGTATAGAGTTTTGTAGTTAAAAGCTATGGTCCACTTCATTGTAACAGTTGATATAAGCTCTACAGTGGGTTCTATACTAAGAAAGAGAGAAGGGAAGAGGAGGAGGAAAAGGAAGGGAAGGGAAGGGAAAGGAAGGAAGAAAAGAAAAAGACAAAATCTCTGCATTCAGAGAGCCTAAAATGTTGTAGGGAAGATACTGTGTGGTGAGCAGTATGATAGGATTTAGCAAAAGATGCTAAGAGATCCTGTGATCATATAAATAACCATGTCATATGAATGATGGATACAGAATTTTCAGTCAGTAAAACTGCCTCATCTTCATGACTTGTGCCAACCTTCCCTTCTCTTATACATTAGTTTGAGCCTAAATGTCCTAATTAATTCATTGATCTGCTTGTTGAGATCTTTTTTGGACTTTGATTTACCCATGGGAAGTTTAGCTAGCATTTCTACCAACATCCCATCACAGTTCGCTTTGGAGGTTATTGACATCCTTATTCAAATCATTTGCCCTCGAAATCTGATAAGAGCCCAGGATAGATGGTTTGGACAACTCAGGGAGCAACAACCAGGCTGCTGATCAGAGTCCTTAACTTGTTCTTCCAGTTTCCAGAATATTTCTGGAACAGGGAAGGGGGGGGGCACAGGGCAAGGTGGGTTTCTGTGTGGTAAGGGACTCAGGGGGCGGGGCGGCAGCCATGACTTGCTGCTGCTTTCAATTTTCCTTCTTTTTAAAAATATGTTTTTATTGATTTTATTAGGGAGAGAGAGAGAAACGTTGACGTGAGAGAGATACACTGATCGGCTGCCTCCTGCACGCCCCCTGCTGAGGCTCAAGCCGGCAACCCGGCACCTGCCCCGACCAGGAATCCAACCAGGACCTCTCAGCCCTTGGGATGGTGCTCAGTCCGCTGAGCCACACCAGCTGGGCCTTTTCCTTCTGTTTTTATTTTCCCCTCCTCCTCCCCAAAAAGCTGCATAATCTCTTCAAGAAATTGATGAAGCTTTCAGTTTTTAGCTGAGCTGAAAAGGATGAGATGTTACTAAAACTGCTAGCACCTCCATTTATTCCTCTTAAAAATGGAAAAAGTAATACTGGACTCTAAATGAAAAAAATAATTCCTTAGTATGTGTTGGAGGGAAAAAAGGATTAAGAAGCACAGGGGATTATTTTCGCTTTTAAACATTTATGGTGCAGGAGGGGAAAGTGCACCAGGCAGCAGAGTCGCTGGTGACTTCACACCAGGGCAAAGGTAGTTCTAGCTGGACTGTTCCTATTATGTCATTTCAGCACACAAGCACACGTATTTATGTCTTGGCTGCTAGTTTTTGGTCTCCTCTGAGTTGCTATTTTAGCAATTGTCCTATAAATGGACAGAGCGGTGATCTCACAGGGTGCTGGAAAGGGCAAGGAGAGGCACGGGCCTGGCCACGCGTGCTGTGAGCGGGCAGAAGTGAGGGGAAGGAGCAGAAACGAGCCCAGGAAGATGCTGCCCCGTGGGGGTGGGCTTTCTGCCAGTTATGGGAGGAGAGTGAGGTTCTGGAAAATTATAAGAAGTGAGGCTGGGGGACACCCACAGCGATGTGGCCTGTCACCCGCAAGGGGGAGGCTCGCCCCGTCTTCCCCGTCACCTCCGCGTGGCAGAGGCGCCCATGGAAGGAAACACGAGGCAGAAATGGAGTCTGCAGAGTCAGGGCCGGAATCACAACGCCGACTGTGGGAGGATGAGATGCAGCTCAGAGACAGTCGTTTAACAACTGGCTCAGGGACAAACCAGCAGTGTGAAGTCTTAGCCACTCGGTCATTTCCTGCGCTTACAAGACGTGGGCAGCATCAGGGCAGTCACTCAGGACGTCGGAGAGGACATCTACTTTCCCTAAGAAAGAAATTGTGAGTTGCCCTATGAAAAAGTTTCTATGTAATGCAGCCCCGCTGTGGGGTCATTCTCTCCTACTGTGAACACTGTTTATTAGCACACCCATATATTTACCACGTCAGGGTGTTCCTTCTAGGGTTATGGTGTTTGCCGCCTGGGATTCTGAAGATGGAAAAGAGGGCTCATTTAAGCTGGACTTTCCTCTGTGTCAGTAGCGAATCTGTCTGAAGTCAGCCAGGGTCTTAGGCAGTTTTCTTTTACATAGTCCATTCTTTATTACCAGGGGGGCTGTGTGTGTGTGTGAAATATTAAAAGAATATAAGCACTACCTCATCCCTGCTACTTAATCCATTTTTGCAATTTCTCAGGAAATTTGGGAGAGGGAAGGAAGTTTAATCTCTTTCTTTAGGCACTGATGATATCCGGCGAGATTAATTTCCCATATGGTGCGTGGACTCCATCTCAATGCTGTGCAGTCGTACTTCTGCCTCACTAAGTCTGTCTGCATCTAACTAAACACACAAAATAGGGGGTAGCCGAGAATAGGAAAAAAGAGAGAGCGAGAGATGGGAAGGTAAGAAGAGAAAACATGTGGATGGCAAAGAAAGAGACAGCGGGTAATTTATTTCTAAGTTCATCCTTCAAAAAGAATCAAACCTGTTGGGCCTAGTTATTCATTCAATAAGATAACATTTATTGAACATTCCCATGCCAAGTGTTGCAGGATACAAAGTCTCTAGACGCCAGGCATACAAAGAACTATAAACCTAACTCCCGAACCTCAAGAAGCCTTCTGTCCGCTGGAGAAGCTGCAGGAGTGAAGTAAGCCGCACGGGCAAGAGCTCTAGAGAGATGTGCACGTGGTGTTATGGAACCAGAAACAGGCCATCAAAACCACCCTAACAATCTGGAAGGCTTCCTGGAAAAGATAGTACTTTTAGCTGGTTAAAAACAAAGGGAATAAGATTTTGGTAAGAGAGATGAGTATCTTTAAAGGCACAGGGGCAGGAAATGGTTCAGTACAATCAGAGCGCAGGATAAGAGATAGAACAAGAGGTAGGAGGAGATGAGGCTATCAAAAATTGAAGGGGCCTGGCTGGAGTGGCTCACTGGTTGAGCATTGAACCAATCACCAAGAGGTTGCTGGTTTGATTCCCGGTCAGGGCACATGCCCAGGTTGTGGGCCCGATCCCCAGTGGGGGCATACAGGAGGCGGCTAATCGATGTTCTCTCTCATCGGTGTTTCTATCTCTCTCTCCCTCTCCCTTCCTCTCTCTCTAAAATCAATAAAGAAAAAATATTAAAAACAAAACAGGGGATTCCAAAATGGCGGTGGAGTGAACGGAAGCTACGCAGTCGATCTCCCAGGACCAAACTGGAATTACAACGAAAATAAGGATAAATAGTCAGGAAAAAGTAACAGAAAAGCAGCTTGGAGGACCACATAACCAGGGACACTGACTCAATCCTGGTAGGATCGTGGAGGCGCAAGAGGGGGGCTGGGAGCCCACGGTCGGCAGCTCGGCAGCGGCCTTAGCTGGGAGCAGCGCCCTCGGGTTACACTCCCAGGCGGCTTCACAGCGCAGCCGGGACAGAGGCTGAAACAGCCACAGCCACTCACCTTGGGCTTCGGCAGAGGGAGGGCAGACTGGACAGGAACTGTGTGGGGACACTCGGGGTTTGGAGGGCGCGCAGAACTTTTGCTGAGTTGCGGCCACACAGGATGGTGGTCATATTGCTCCTTCCCAGGGCTCTGAGGAGAGGCAGTGGCCCCTCCCTTGGAGATTCAACCCCACCCTGTGGACCATTGAAATGCAAATTGAGGCCCATTAACAACCAGCATCTGCCTCACCCTCAGGAAATCCCCTTACGTTGAGCACCTGAGGGAGTTTTTTATTCAACTGAGAACCCAAGTCTCTTCAGGTAACTGCTACTGACAACATCCAGACAAAAATCTAGAGGATAACTATACCATTCCTGGGCTAGCAACTCTAATCAGGAAAGTAAGACTTGACAGTGGTGTTTAACGTGGGTCCTCCCTGGCTCATCCAAACCCAGGAGAGGGAGCCACAAACAGCAGAACACCAACACCCACAGGGAAAACTTGGCAGGCTCCAAAGCCCACTGTGATAGCCAAAATGGTGAAACACAGAAATGAAAGCCAAGTGAAAGAACAAGAGACCTCTACTGAAGATGAGATAAATGAGGTGCAGTTAAGCAAGTCAACAGAAATAGAATTCAGAGCCATGATCTTGAGGAAGCTCAACAGCATGTGTTAGGACATGAGCACCATGAGTAAAGACATAGACATGTTGAAAATCAACTAATTGGAAATTAAAAACCACCAAGAAGAAGTGAAGAATGACATATCAGAAATAAAGAACACATTGGAAGGTCTAAAGAGCAGAGTAGAGGAAGCTGAGGACCAGATCAGTGAATTAGAAGACAGAGTAGAAAAAATCAACCAATCAGAAAACCAAAAGGAAAAAACAATTAAAAAACAGGAAGACAGCTTAAGAGAACTGTGGGACAACTGGAAACATAATAATATTCGCATCATAGGAGTCCCCGAAGAAGAAGAAAATGAGCAAGGGTTAGAGAATACATTTCAAGAAATAGTGACAGAAAACTTCCCTACTTTGGTGAAGGAAGAAGGCATTCAAGTTCAAGAAGTACAGAGAGCGCCAAGTAAGAAGAACCCAAACAGGTCCACACCAAGACATATAGTAATCAAAATGCCAAAAATTAAAGACAAAGAGAGAATCCTAAAAGCAGCAAGAGAGAAGCAACAGGTTACCTACAAAGGAACCCCCATAAGGCTCTCAGCTGACTTCTCACAAGAAACACTACAGGCCAGAAGGGAATGGCATGAAGTAATCAAGGTCATGAAAAACAAGGATCTGAATCCCAGACTACTCGACCTAGCAAGGCTATCATTCAAAACAGAAGGTCAAATAAAGAGCTTCCCAGACCAAAAAAAAAAAAAAAAATGCTAAGGGAATACATTAGCACCAAACCAGCACTGCAAGAAATGTTAAAAGGACTGCTGTAATTAGCAGGAGAAATAGGAAGAAAAATATAGCCACACTAAACAAAAATGGCAATAAATAAGTACATATCAATAATCACCTTAAATGTAAATGGACTGAATGCTCTGATAAAAAGACACAGAGTAGCTGATTGGATAAGAAAGCATGACTCATCTATATGTTGTTTACAAGAGACCCACCTAATCAATGAGCACAGATGTCTTTCCATTCATTTTGTTCTTTAATTTATTTTAAAAATACTATGTAGTTTTCAGTGCTCAAGTCTTGCATTTCTTTTGTTAATTTTTTCCTAAATATTTTATTATTTTTATACTATTGTAAACATAATTGATTTGTTAATTTAACTTTTTACTTGTTCACTGCTAATGTATAGAAAGACAACTGACTTTTGTGTCCTGGTATTTTATCTTGCAACCTTATTATTAGCTCTAATAGTCTTTTAGTACATTCCTTAGGATTTTCTATATAAGTAATAACATCTGCTAGTGAATTAGAGAGGTGGAAAAGGATGTCATCCTCATCCTGATTCTCATTTATGAAAAGTTTGTTTCTGATGCAAGTCAAATACTTTTCTGGTTCAAGTTAACTGTTTTATGAAGGTTATATCATTCTGTTTTGGATAGAAAATGTTTTATGTTAGCTAGACTTCTAATGCCAAATTGAGTTATATTGAGTTATAGAATTTTCTATGGTAAAAACAAAGCAGAATAAATTATGATGGCCTCTCAAAAAAAAAACCAAACCAAAACAAAACAAAAACTGAAGGGAATGGAGTTTTCCCCTATTTTCAAGCCAGTAAGCTAGTGTGGCACAGTTTTGTGGATGCTGGCAGACATGAGACACCTAGGTCAGAGACAAAGGACTTGATTAGTAATGGTATATCAAGCAGCATGAGCGTCAGCATTTTTCACCGTTTTCCTTCTTCCCCAAGTCCCACATGGGTGATGTAATGGACCCCAATAGATGATACACATTTAGTGGATTTGCATCGCAGCTGAGGAACCCAGAGCCAAGGACACAATACTTTTTCAGCTATCTAGTGCCCCTCAATAATGGGCCAAGTAGTTACACAGTAGTCATGCCTTGGTCACCTTCATCTACTTAGAAACGGATGTGACTAGCTAAAGGAACTGCTCAGTGTTAGGAGATGAACGAGGCTTGCAGTCTGGCACACTCAGCAAGTAGGCAGAGACACTTAACGTCCATGGTGAACTGCCTCTCCCGACAGGGGCTGGAGAGTTAAGCAGGGCTATACCATGAAGGGCACTTAGGCAATGCTAAGGAATTTGAATGTTGTCCAAAGGCATGAGGAGCCACTGAAGACTTTGACCAGAGAAATGTGTTGATGACAGTTAGAAAAGATTACTCCTGTAGGTATGTGTGGGAAGGATTAGACAGATAGCTGAGAGAATGCAGAAAAACTAGTTAGGAGGCAACTCCAATTGTCTATGCCTAACTGGTAACTGGGAAGTCACTTTCTAAGTTCTAGGCATATGTTTTCTCATTTGTAAATAAGAATACTAATAGTATCTTCTTTACAGAGAATGAGACTAAATGAGCTAATACATGTAAAATGATAATAAAATGCAGGACATAAAGTAATTTATTGGTAATATTCCCTATTAAATATTTTCTTAAATTTCTTCTTTTTAGTAACCACACAAATATCCTTTAGATTTTACCTTAAGTAATATCCTTGGACTTGCCAACTTTCCACATCCCTGCCTCTATTTTACTGCACACATCATATAACTTTCAGATGTACAAGATTATAGTTTGACCTCTGTGTGCTCTAGTGCATACCTCCCACCCAAAGTCTAGTTTCCCTCCATTGCCATGTTCACACTCTGTTTTCTCAGCCATCCATCTGTGGTATTTTGTTATGGCAGCCCGAGCAGACAGACAGCCCCGTTGAGTACGAGGTATGTGGGGAACATCTTAATGGTATTTCTAGTAGGTATTATAATGCATCAATCTGAACTCCAGAAGGAAGATCACTTTGCTGGAGAAGATTTAGGAGTGGTCATTGAGTGGCTAAGTGAATCCATGAATTTGGATGAAAGCGTTCCGAAAAGTGTAAGAATGGGAGGCATGATGTACATTGTAGGGGCAGGTGGAGGAAGAAATCTCCAAAGGAGACAGAAAGGGGGTGATCAGAGTGGTAGGATGGAGACAAGGAGAGATGGCACAGAATCCAGAGAAGGAGAGGATTTCACAAAGGAGGGAGTTCTTAACAACCTGACCTAGGGTCATTGGGTAATAAAAACACCATGCTCACTGAGTAAAGTAATTTGTTGATAATTGTGAAGAAAATAGTTTAAGGTAGTGGACAAATAGGGAGTCAATGAAATTTGAATTGTGGATGACAAAATTGAGATACTATATGTAAATTGAGGAAGTTACCTTGGTGATAAAGGCTTTCTAGGATGTTCAATCTGCGTTGGTTGGAGGAATATGTGAAGCAGAACAGGCAATGAAGTGGACAGTCTTTTTTTTTTCCTCTAAAAAATGTTATTTCATATCTCTCTGAAAGATAATACAATTGGCTTTCAAGGTCATAGCAAGAATATACATTTCTCTTGTATATTAGAAAAATAAAATGGGCTTGTGTCCCAGAGATTCCACTGGTGCTATGGATACAGTCTAGACTCTGTTCTAGCATCTCTACACATGACCTTCTGCAATGAGAATCGAAAGCGAGGCGTTCAAAGAAGTGAAGAGAGCTGGCTATCTTGTTGGTCATGATAAAATAAATGTACTGTTGTTTTTTAAAGTGTTGGGCATATTTTAAAATAGTTGGGAGCAGGGACAGGCCAAAAGACCACGTAATAGAGACCTCTCTTACCTTTCACTGCAGTTTATTCAAAGCCTGGGAGAAAATTAAGGAGAAAATATTTGCTAAAACATTCAATAAAAGATAGCGTAATGTCAAGTAGTGTGCTCATTGAAGGAGATGATTATTACAATCAACCACGCACATGGATAATGTCAATTGTAAAAGCTGCATGGGTCTACTGTTTCCTCTGTGCTTTTCTCCTCATACATGCTGTTCCTCTCTTCCTCTCTGTTAACCTGGTCACTGTATGTACTGTCTTTGTATTTCAGGTGTGTGTGCGTGTGTGTGTGTGTGTGTGTGTGTGTATGTGTGTGTGATCCTAGATAGCTTAATATATAGCTATGGTAAGCAGTTCTACAGTAGGCAAATATCCCGAAATAAACAAAGGAGCTGGATAATGTTCTTAGTTGAATATAATCTAAAATATAATCAAGTTATCAAGTTATCAAGTTTATGGTCGTCTGTGATTAATGTGAACTGACATCTTGCTATCTAAAGATGAGAGAGGAGGATGGTCTTGTCTTAATATTGACTATCGTACATTAGCTTATTGAAGAATTCCTGAAATTTAAAGCTGGAAGGGTTTTTAGAGATCACATTTTCTAATGTCTTACTTTACAGGTGAGAAAATTGAGGCCTAGTTAGACTAAATAAAGTCTTTACGGTCACACAAGTGGATGGTGGCAGGCCCAAGAGTGGCACAAAGATTTCCTAGTGCCTTCGCCGTTACCTGTTACATGTGGTGCATGCCAACAGAAGAGGTCAAGTACACCATTCTGCATTCGACATGTTCGAATCTATATTTTAAAAACTCCACTCTACTACATACTTATGGTTTTCATGCACAGACATGGATTCGAAGACCTATTAAGCATTTACTTACATATTCCTAGACAACAAGAACCTTGCCCCTTTCATCTTTCTCTATTCTGCTTTTTAAAAGCTTTTTTGGGAACGTTTGAGGATGATGAAGATAGTATACTCAAGCACTCTTTGATGGTCCTGCTGAAGGAAAGCTTCCTCGGGAGGCGGTGTGGTCTCTGAGCCGAGAGGAGAACAGGAAGAGCATAAACACCCAGAAAGCAGAGATGGAGGAAACTGCAAGGCCTTGGTGGCGACTCTCTAGCTTCTGCTTGGTCTTTTCTGGAGGCTCCATCACCTTGAAATTTCACCTTTGAAACTTGCTCTGAATTGCTTCTTTTAAAAATAGCAGTCATATCACAGATGCATGTCGTTCTCTATTGTCAGACAGACAGCTCATGATCTTTGTCGACATTGTGTTCTGTAGCTTTTGAATGTCCCCTAGCAGCAGGTCACGGGCTCATTAGTCATCATGTCCCATCTTTGCTTTTTCTTTCCCATTTCCATCACATCCTGTAGCATCAATTGTGAAATTATTTATTTTCATGAATGTTTATGTTTACTACTATTTATTTCATTTGCCTTCGGACAGAGCACTGTCAAAAATTCTGATTTCAAGTTTCAATTCAACCTCTTCTTAACCCTGTGGCTACAACCAAATCACCTGACTTCTTGGACATTATGTTTTTCCTCTATAAAGCTATACGTTTTACACCTGGTCTGCAGAGATCACTCTCCAATGAGATAATGTGAGAGGTGCTTGTCATTCTCTGGTAGGTGCAATGGGCAGACTTCAAAGATGGGCCCCAAGATGCTATATGCACCCTGTGTAATCCCATCCTTTTGAATGTGAGATCAATGAATATGATGGGATTTCATGCCTATAAATTAGTTACTAATTAGTTAACTATGAGTTAATCAAGAGGGAGATTATTCTGGATGGGCTTGACCTAATCAAGTAAACCCTTCGAAGAAGAACTGAGCCCGGCCGGTGTGGCTCAGTGGTTGGGCGTCGACCCATGCACCAGGAGGTCACTAATTCAGTTCCCGATCAGGGCACATGCCCAGGTTGTGGGTCGGGTCCCCAGTGGGGGGCTTGCAGGGGGCAGCTGGTTGATGTTCTGTCATTGGTGTTTCTGTCTCTCTCTCCCTCTCCCTTCCTCTCTGTCTCTAGGGACCGATAAAGAAGAAAGAAAAAAGGGGGCAAAAAAGGGAACTGAATCCCTCCTGAAGGGAGATATGAAGCTGGAGAGACTTCTGCTGGCTCTGAAGAAGCCATTAGCCTTGTTGTGAACATCCAATGAAGGCGTGGGCCTATGATTATGGCAAGAACTTGAGTGTGGCCTCTAGTAGCTGTGAATGGTCCCCAGCTGACAGCTAACAAGAAAGCAGGGACCGCGGACATGCAGCTGTAGAATAATGAATTCTGAGACCATCTGGGGAGCCTGGAAATAGACTCTTCCCCAGTTGGGCCTCCAGATGAGAATGCAGCCCAGTTGCCACCTTGACCTCTGCCTTGTGAGACCCTGAGCAGAAAGCCCAGCTGAGGCTGTGTCAGAATCCTGGCTCATAGCAACTGTGAGATAAAAAACTTGTGTCATATTAAACTGCTCAGTCTGTGGTAATTTATTATGCACCAATAGAAACCAATATAGTTAGTACTGAACACCAAGAGGTGAGGGGTGAGGGAGGTAAATATTGTTTCTTCCCGCCTGCCCCCCAACAGCTAGGGCATAGTATTGCCAATCAGATGTCCCCATCTGAAACTGAATTTGGAGGGAGGGACACTAAGACTCAGGGACTACCAGAGGTCAACTTCAGAAGGCTGTGGTAGTGGTGGCAGATGCCCCATGGTGGCAGGGCTTGGCACAGCTTTCAGACCAAATGTGGATATGGCATTACTTAGGTTGTGCTACAAAGAACGAAGTCCCCGTAGTTTCTGGCTGTTCTCTATGCTTTTGGTTTCTGTAAATTCTGTGAAGTATCCACTGTTTATTCAATACATTTATTTCTAGGAGGGGATCAATAGGGGAAAAAAGAAGGGGCATCTGTAATATTTTCAACAATAAATATAAATTCAAAAACAGAAAGAAAGAAACTTCTGCCAGACTGATGAATCTCAGAAGAAAGGGGCAGAGATTAACCAAAGAACTTATGTGTATGTACGCATAACCAATGGACACAGACAATAATGTGGTAAAGACATGGGGGGCGGGGTGGGGGGAAAATTAGGGACATGTGTAATACTTTCAACAATAAAGATAAATTAAAAAAACACATTTATTTCTGCTCCTTCTGTTATTTGCCACCAAGAACTTGGATTATTGTAGATATGTGTTTTTTGGCGTTTTTTAATCCTCACCTGAGGACTTTTTTTTTTTTTTTTGCATTTATCTTCAGATAGAGTGGGAGGGAGAGAGAGAGAGAAACATTGACATGAGAGACACACATCGAGTGGTTGCCATCCACATGACCCCAGGGCTGGGGACAAACTGCAACCAAGGTACGTGCCCTTAGTGGGAACCGAACCCGGGACTCTCTGGTTCACAGGCTGACACTCTAATCACTGAGCCAAACCAGCCAGGGCTAGATCATATGTGTTGAAGTGACTTGTAAACTGTAACGAATACTATAGATATTACATACTGTTTTAATGGTTTCTGATTTCACTTTTCTTCAGGCACATATGTATGACCTCAGGCCCTCTCTGAGCTGTTATAATTCTTGGTGTCATCCTGCATGCTGACACTCCAATAAATAAATGGAAATAATATGCAAATCTATGTGGACATGAAGAGACTGTTATAGAAAAAACTAAGTGAGAACATTTAAGGATTAAAAGAGAAATCATTTCTTGGGAGTGAGAAGGGCTTGTTTAGATTTAAGGGACTTGCCTTCAGTCAAACTCAAAGATCCAACAGAGCAATCTCTGCCTGCTTTAAAAACTTAAAATACAAGTGTCTGCTACTGGGAGAGTCTCCAGAGAAAATGTTTTTCTTAACCATTCCTCAGAATGGGCTTGAATCTTAGGAACATATTGTTCCAATTGGTTCAGATTAACATCCAGGATTCACATTTTTACCTTCAGTGAACCAGAAGCCTGTACATCTCTTCACAGACTCCCTGCATTTCTGTCACTGACAAAATGAGAAATAAATGAAATGAAAGCACCCTCTTTGAAAATAAACGATCATAGAACACAGATTAAGACAAAACAAAACAAAACAAAACAAAACAAAAAAACCCACTGCATTATCAGAACCATCTTGGGAGCCTTGGGGTTCAGGAAAAGAGGGGGGTGGGGTTTGGACAGCTAACCACACTCCTTGTAGCTATGCTCTTAGTTTTACATGTTGGGGTTTTGAGACCATGGAAAGTTTGAGAGCACCTGATAGCAGATGTATTTCCTTTGACTATCTAATCCCTGGGCCATGAGGTCAATTTACATGTGGCCAGTGGGGTTCTGGAGACCCTTTATACAGAATAGCCTCTGCATTTTAAGGGAGAAGACTGTACCCAGGACTCTCTCCACCCACCACATGTGCATCTAGTCTCCAGCAAGGGCACGTAAGGTTTCGCCTCTGATCCCTGGCAAGAAAGCTCTGGTGGAGCAGAAAGCTTACTCAGAGCTGGAAACAGGGAAGGAATGTTCTCTTTAGAGCACAGAGAAGGTGGTAGGAGGAAGAGGAGTTGGGCTGTTGGTGGTGCTTTGCAGAGTAGCTTCCCAAGTGTAACCATCTGAGGACTTTATTTGAAGTTTCTAAATAGAGAAAAAGCTGCCACGATGACATCAATAGAGAAAGCTTTAAAAGTGAATGAATATAGGAGGTGGGTACAAGCTGGTGGCATAAGAGAATACAAAGATTGCCCCCTCCTACGAACACATCAAATGTACACCTATATTTAGAGCAATTCATGCTGAGAGACAACTCAGAGCCAATTGAACAGCTTTTTCATAACAAACGAGAGAAAGAGAGAGAGAGAGAGAGAGAGAGAGAGAGAGAGAGAGAGAGAGAGAGAGAGATTGCATAGACAAGGCTGGGGAACTGAGGAAACTGTCCAGGACCAGAGGAACTGGTGAGCTTCATTGTTTGTTTTCCCTACACTCAATAGTGGGTGGGAGCACTATCCAGATGCTTGGTCCAGCCTACAGGGCTGCTGTAGCACCACCCCCAGCCACCCATCCCAGAGTTAGCTCTAGCAGGAACAGAGGGCACCACAGCACCCAAACAAGGAGCCCCTCCACCCACAGATTGATCCAGTGGATGCTGATGCATGCACACATTGGACTTCACACACATATTGGGTTCTCCTGCCTGGAGAGCATGCAAAACTAGCAAAACATTATGGTACACAAACACAGGACTGCCCCATGTGGAGATAGTGCGGTGCTACTAGCACACATGTGGGGCTGCCCCTCCAGGAGAGGGTGTGGAGCTAGTGAAGTGCAACCATGTGCACACAGAAGGCTACCCAGTCAGTAGAAAGTGTGGAGCAAGTAGGGTGTGGCCAACACTTGCACTCAAAGCAGCCTCATCTAGACTCTGCTCCAGCAACAGGCAGTTAGTGCAACAGGACAAGCCATGCATGCACAGGGCAGCTCCACCCACACTGGGAAGCCCTACCTGAATTAGAATGTCAAAAAATGCACACAGAGCTGGCTGCCCGACCTGGAATCCGCTAGTTTGGGCCAGGGGGCACACCAGACACAACGTGCAATCACCCTGATTACAACAGTCTACATAGAGGTCACTTCTTCAAAAATGGGCGATATAGCTATTTCATCTAACTTAGAGACAAACACAGAAAGTCAAACAAAATGGAGAGACAGAATATGCTACAAATGAAGAAACAAGAAAAAAACATGGAGAAAAACTCTAATGGAACAAGCTAAGTAATTTGCCCAATAAAGAATTCAAAGAAATTGTCACAACGATGTCAAGAAACCTGCAAGTAGAATAAAGAACTCAGAGAGCACCTCAACAAATAGTTAGAAAATGTAATAAAAAACCAATCAGAGATGAAAAATACAATAACTAAAATGAAAAAATCTTTAGACTCTAAAGTTTAGAGGGAATACACAATAGATTAATTAATTCAGAAAAATGGATTAATGACTTAGAAGACAGAGTAGTGGAAATCACCAAATCAGAACAAAACAAATAAAAAAAAAATTTTAATGAAGATAGTGTATGGGACCTTTGGGATAACATCAAGTGCTCTAACATTTTTACTATGGTGATTCCTGAAGGAGAAGAGAGAAAGGGACAGAAAGAATACTTGAAGAAATAATGGCTGAAAACTTTCCTAATCTGGGGAAGAAAACAGACATTCAGGTATAGAAAGTATAGAGTTCCAAACCACATGAAACCAAAGACACCTACACCAAGCCATATTGTAATTAAAATGGAAAAAGTTAAAGATAAAGAGACAAGTTGAAGGTAGCAAGAATGCAACAGGTTTCATACAAAGGCAATCCCAGGGAGGTATCATGCTCCCTGATTTCAAACTATACTACAAAGCTATAATAATCAAAACAGTATGGTATTGACACAAAAAGAGACACAGGTCAATAGAATAAAATAGAGAGCCCAGAAATAAACCCACACTTTCATGGTCAATTAATCTATGACAAAGGAGGCAAGAATATACAATGGAGAAATGATAGTTTTTTTAACAACTGGTATTGGGAAAACTGGACACATTCATGCAAAAAAAAAAAAAAGTTTTCAGAGCACACCATATATAAAAATAAACTCAAAATGTACTAAATAGTTAAATGGAAGATCTGAAACCATAAAACTCCTAGAAGAAAGCAGGTAGTAAACTATTTGACATCAGTCTCAGTAATATCTTTTTGGACATGGAAACAAAAGCAAAAATAAAGAAGTGGAACATTATCAAACTCAAAACCTTCTGCACAGTAAAGGAAATTTTCAACAAAACAAAAAGACAACCGACCAAATGGAAAAATGTACTCACAAATAATATATTTGATATGGGGCTCATATCCAAAATATATAAGGAACTTATACAACAGCAGAAATAAACAATCTGATAAAATAAAAAGGCAGAGGACAGAAAGACATTTCTGCAAACCAGACATACAGATGGCCAACAGACATATGAAAGACACTCAACATCACTAATTATCAGGAAAATGCAAATCAAAATCACAATAAAATACCACCTCACACCAGTGAGAATGGCTTTCATCAAAAAGTCGACAAACAATGTGTTGGAGAGGATATGGAGAAAAGGAAACCTTTGTATACTGTTAATGTGATTGTAAATTGCAGCCACTATGAAAAACAGTATGGAGATTCCTCAAAAAATTAAAAACAGATTTACCATACGACCCAACAATTCCACTTCTGAGTATTTATAGATGAAAACAAAAATAATAATTTGAAAAGATATATGGACCTCTATGTTCATTGCAGCATTATTTACAATGACCAAGATATGGAAGCAACCTGGGTGTCCATGGACAGATAAATGGATAAAGAAGATAAATAGTACACACACACACACACACAAACACACACACACACACACACACACACACACACACACACACACTGGAGTATTGCTCAGCAAGAAAAAAAGAATAAAATGTTGCCATTTACAACAACACGGATTGACTTAGAGGGTATTATGCTAAGTGACATAAATCAACAGAGAAAGACAAATACCACATGGTTTCACCATATGGAGCCTAAAAAAATTAAAACAAACAAAAACCAAAAACATATTCATAGAAACAGAGATCAAACTGATGATTGTCAGAGGGGAGAGGGTTGGGGGGATGGGTGGAAAACGTGAAGGGGAATATAGTCAATAATATTGTGATCAATTTGCATAGTGACAGATGATTACGAGACACAGTGTGGTGATCACATCGTAAGGCATATAAATGTTAAATCACTATACTGTACATCTGAAACTAATATAATATTGTATACCAACTACACTTAAACTTTTAAAAGTGAATGTATATAGCAACCTCAGGTAGCAGTCCACCTGTACCACCTGTACGAGATATGGTGAGCACACAGGAAGCCGGTGGCCAAATGACAGTGGGGGGGAAAGTGTACTGGTGATAAAGCAGCTGCTGCCAAAGAAGCAGAACAAAGACAGGAAGCAGGCCCACCGAGCTCCTGGCTTCAGACCAGACTGGGGTGGGTGGCACCCAGAGGATCGGGCTGGGGCTGCCCCAGGTCTGGCTATGGGCAGGGCCACATCTGTCCTGGACGGTCCTGCTGCCCTGAGGTTTCTTATTGACTCAGTATGAGTGACACATTCCTCAGCATGGGAGAAAGCAGACCTCAGAAGCACCATGGCATCTGCGTGGTCACTTTCTGTCACAGCCATAGGCTTGCCATGGGCTGTGCGCCAATTGATGCAGCAGAATCAACCTGACAGTCAACCTCTTTTGGTTGATATTAAGTCAGAAGAATTGTGCTCTGTCTCTTCAGTTTGATTTATGAACATGGCCTGTGATAGAGTGAGGCCCTGTCGCTTTCAGACTGCCTAGGAAAAGGATGTTTTCATTTAAGGATAATATAATTTCCATGTTTCAGAAGGTTTAGGAGCATAAAAAGTAGCTGAACAAAGTTTAAATTATATTTTCTGGCTTATATAAAAACGTACATGGCTGTGAATAGGCACTTTATGTTTAGAAAAATGTATACACATGGTTCACTTTATTCACATTAGTGAAACGTCAGAGCTGTGACGTTTAAAGTAAAGATGTGAAAGGGTCCATGAGAGACCAAGGGACATTCATGTTTGCAAATACTTTAGTTTGTTGCTTGGGTGTGATGTGATTGACACCACGCCCTTCTCTAATGGACATTCTGATTGGTTGTTCTGGTCAAAGCTTTGGTATGGCTGGGGGGAGGCATCATAAAGCCTGATTAGGGCCCTTCTACCTACCAGGGAATGAACAGAAGCTTAGTGCAAACAAGCAGGTGAGGGCAGCAGCAGCCGCTCTGTGCGGAGCATTTATTCAGTGTCAGCTACTGTACTGGGTGTAATATACATTGTATCTTCTAATCATCATAAGATGGTAGGTATTATTATCCCCTTTTTACAAGTTAACAGTGACAAAACTCAGGACACCTGGAAGTGGTCAAATGATGATAATGATGATGACAATGAGGGTAAGCTCTTACCTGCTGATCATGTTTTTCTGTTTATAGAATGAATTAATTATTAGATAAATGATCTCATTAATGCTTAGTTCATGCAGATTTTGTTATCATCTTCATTTTTTTGTATGTGTAAGAAAAACTGACTGAAACGACTTTTATAAGAAAATAAGTATTGCAGGAGGGGGATGGGAGCGGGGAGGAGGGGATCAATGAGGGGAGGGGAGTAGGAGACATTTGTAATACTTTCAATAATAAAGATTTAAAAAAAGACAGTAAATATTAAAATTAATACTTATTAAAATAATACATCCTAAGTTCCTCCTTCTGCAGATTCACCAGCTGTGTGACATTAAGCAAATTACTTAACTTCTATAAGCCTTAGTTCCTTGCACTGTCTTTTTGGAGGACAAGGAATGAATGTGATGCTCATTGTGAGACGTTTAGAATTGTTAGGGTCCTTTCTTTCTTTCTTTCTTTCCTTCCTTCCTTCCTTCCTTCCTTCCTTCCTTCCTTCCTTCCTTCCTTCCTTCCTTCCTTCCTTTCTTTCTTTCTTCTTTCTCAGATAGAGTGGGAGGGAAGAGAGAGAGAGAAACATCAATGTGAGAGAGACACATCAATTGGTTGCCTCCCTCACGACCCTGACCAAGGCCAGGAACCGAACCGAAACCGAGGTATGTGCCCTTAACTGGAATTGAACCTGTGACTCTTTGGTCCGTAGGCCAATGCTTTAACCGCTGAGCCAAACCAGGCAGGGTGTAGTACTGCTTTTAAAGAGTTTAAAGTTCACCCTGGCCAGGTGGCTCAGTTGGTTGAAGCATCACTCCATACACAAAAAAGTTGTGGGTTCGATTCCTGGTCAGAGCACCTACCTAGGTTGCAGGTTCAATCCCCAGTCTAGGTGTGTACGGGAGGCAACCAATCAATGTTTCTCTCTCTCTCTCAAATCATAAACATATCCTCAGATGAGGATAAAAAAAAGAGTTTGTAGTCCAATGGGGTAGCCATTTATGGGGATTATCCCAGTATATGTGTGCACTTTAACTCAGCAGTTCCACTTCTAAGTATATCTGCAAGAGAAAAGAGGAAACGGGTTCTACATATGTTCATAACAGTACTTGTACAGGACTGTTCATGGTAACTTTATTTATAATGTCTCAGACAGAAATTTACCTGAATGTGTAAATGTAGGAAAATGGATAAACAGATTGATAAATAGATTGTGATATGTCCTTACATCCTAGAAGCAATAAAAAGGACAAAACATGGATGCCAAGGCATGGAAAACCTTAAGAACATCATGCCCATGCTAAGGAACAGAAACAGACACAAGTGCATTCTATTTGGTATATTTATATGAAATTCTATATAAGATAACCCTAATCTGTGGTCAAAGGAATCAGAAAAGTGGTTGCTCGGGGGTGGAGGTGGGACAGGTATTAACTGGAGTGAAGAGAAGGTTTTGTATCTTTACTAGGAAAGGGAGGAGGTATGGAATATGGTACACAGGTGCGTGCATTTGTTCAAACTACTCAGCAAACTGAACAAGTAAGATGTGTACATTTCACTGTACATAATTCTCCCTTTAAAAAAAAACCCTACATATTTTACATTTTATACTATTTATTATAAATGATATTATTGAAAATTTTATCTTCCAAATGTTTGCTATTAAAATATAGCAAGACAATTGATTTTTGTACACTGACCTTTCATCTTCTAACATTGATAAATTCACTGATTAATTCTGCTAGTTGGTTTTTTAATATAATTTTTCTGTAGATATGGAAGACCTTTCTCAAGCTTCCATTTCTCTTAACTGCCCCCTTGTGTTTCTCACTTTTGTCTCTTTATGCTACAGTTGGGATAATTTATTTTGTTCTATGTCCAGTTCTATCAACTTTGTTGATTCTTCTTTTAAACCCATCTATTGAGGTGGGTTAGTTTGTTTTTTATATTTTATTTTATTTATTTTTAATTTTATTAAATTTATGTGGGTGACATTGGTTAATGAAATTATATATAGATTTCAAGTGTATAATTCTATAATACATCATCTGTATAGTGCATTGTGGGTTTACCACCCAAAGTCAAATCTCCTTCTGTCACCGTATATTTGACCTTCTTTACCCTTTACTACCTCCCACCCCCTCCCCTCTGGTCACCTGCAAACTGCTGTCTGTGTCCAGGAGATTCTGTTTGTTTGTCGTGTTTGCTCATTTGTTGCTTTCTGTTTTATATCCCACATATGAGTGAAATCACATGAGTTTTTAATTTGTTTTAATACTTTTCATTTCTTGATGTTCTATTTGGTTCTTCAAATCTGCTAGGTCACTTTTTTCCTCAAGTTTATGTTTACTATTTTAAACCTTTATTTGTTTAAACATAGTTATTTTACAATTTGCCTCTGATTATTCCAGGACCTGAAATTTTCAAGATCTGTTTATATAGTGTTGTTTTGTTTTGTTTTTGCCACTTTTTCTTTCTCATTATAACTTAGTTTCTTGTGACTTGGTTGCCGTGGACTGCAGCACTGTTCATTGCCCATGAGATGTGATTTTTGGTGATTCTTGGGAGTTGAGGTGAGGAGCCCTTCTCCAGACAGGTCTGCATCGGCCTCCTCCAGGTGTTTAGGGGCACTACCTCTCCATAGCCAATTCAAATTCAAGTCACGGCTTGACGTTTTCTGAATCACTCCCGGCTTTTAAATTTAAGTTGTAATTTGAAATCTGGGGGGTTAGACTCTAGGTAGAACTACTCAGGGACAGATTATGTATGTTTTGCTCTATTCAGCATTAAGACCCCTCAATCTTGGGACTGTTTTTTTTGAGGGGGTGGGCAGGTTGTTTTACTTCTGGTTTATCTGTATTCTGAAGTTTCTTTCTTTGGGATTCTAAGTTAACATAAGACAGGGTGTCTAATATCAACCTTTCAACCTGGTGGACTCTGAGCTTTGATCTGTCCTTATTCTGAGATCTTCAAAATAGTAACACAAGTCCCCTAGCACATGCCCTCAGGGCAAAAGGCATTGGTGGCTTTTCTTGCCTTTACGGGTTCTTAGAATCTCCTAGACCTTGGTCTTGTAATTCCTTATTATCTTGGCATTTCTTTGATGACTTAGGAGATTAGAAAATTATTTTATCCATTAGTTTTAGTTGATTTTAGCAGAAGGATTGGTTCCAAAGCCTAGCTTTTTATGGTTAGAAATGGAGGAAAATGAAATTTCAATATTGTTTAATATAGGCATACCTCAGAGATTTTGTGGTCTCGTTCCAGACGACGGCAATAAAGTGAATATTGCAATAAAGTGAGTCATGAATTTTTTGGCTTCCCAGTGCATATAAAAGTTATGTTTACACTATACTGTAGCCTATTAAGTGTGAAATAGCATTATGTCAGAAAAATATGCATAGCTTAATTAAAAAGTCCTTTATTGCTAAAAAATGCTAATGGTCAACTAAGCCTTTGGCAAGTCATTATCTTTTCACTTGAGGAGGGTCTTGCCTCCGTGTTGATGAAAATGCAATAGCTGTGAAGTGCAATAAAGTGATCTGCAATAAGACAAAGTATCCCTGTAGTCTTTTTTTCATGATTTTTAGGTTAAAAAAAAAAAGGTAATTTCCTCTGGCAACCACCAGTTCTCTCTCTGTATCTGCGTGTTTCAATTTTGTTTGTTCATTTGTTTTGTTGTTTAAATTTCATGTATAAGTGAAATCATATGGTATTTGTCTCTCTCTGACTGGCTTATTTCACTTAACATAATACCCTCTAGTTTGCAAATAAGATTTCTTTTTTTTTTATGGCTGATATTCCATTGTATATCCGAACCAGAGCTTTTGATCTACTCATCTATTCTGGGCACTTGGTTGCTTCCATAACTTTATTATAAATGAACTGCAGTAAACTGCAATGAACATAGGGGTGAGTATATTCTTTCAAATTGGGGGAGGGGACACAGGGTGAAAGAGGTGAAGGGACTAAGAAGCACAGATCATGGAGAAGTCAGTAAAACACAGTCAATAATATTGTGATAACTATTATGGTTCAGTAGGGGTACTGGAAATATTGAATGGAACACTATGTAAAATATATTATTGTATAACTATTAAGCTATATACCCCCCAAACCAATACATAATTTTACAAAATAGTGACAATAAAAGGACTCTATTAAAAAAAAAAAAAAGTAATTTCCTGAATTGGTAAGTTTCACTATGTAAAAATTTAAAAAATTTTTGTGGCAAGAAATAAAGGAAAAAAAATCATACAGAAGACCAATAGATATTCAACAAATAGGGAGAAGTATTTGAAACTTGTATAAAGAAGCTGAAACTCAAGAGAGAGGACTGATTTTCTTAATGTATTTAGAGCTCTACATTATTATTGCTGGATGCATAACAAATTACTCCCCCCCCCCCAATTTAGCAGCTTAGAACAAGAAACATTTATTATCTCTCAGTTTGAAAGAGTCAGGAATCTGGAACTAGCTCAGCTGGATGGTTCTGGCGCAGAATGCCTCGTGGGATTCCTGTTAAGCTGTTAGCTGGGGGGTGCAGTCTCATCCGAAGGCTCACCTGGGGCTGGAGGATCCACTTCAAAGGTGATGCATGTGACTCTTGGCAGGAACCCTCAGTTCCTCACCAGGTGACCTGCTCCATCAGTAGCTGGCGTACATGGCAGCTGGTTTCCCCCAGAGCAAGTGATGAGAGAGAGAGAGAGAGAGAGAGAGAGAGAGAGAGAGAACGAACCACTAAGAGAGAAGCCAAATGCCTTTTACAAGTGAATGTTGAAAATGACATATCATCACTTCTGCCGTATACCATTGGTCACTCCAACCAACCCTGGTACAACATGGGAGGGAAATGAAAGGGTGTGTACATCAGGAGGTGAGGATCTTCTGAGAGTATTTTGGAGGCTGCCTGCTACAAGCTCCTTTAGCTTGATAAGAACTTAAAAGAAAGAACAACTCAAAACAGAAAAATACACACAAGACATAAAATCTGTTCATAGAAAATACAAATAATACTTATTAAAATATATCTTAAACATAAAAATATGTTTAATTTCACTCAAAATTAGAACAATGTAAATTAAAACTATGTTGAGTTACCATTTTTACCCATACGATTGTATGACCCACTGTATTTGAAGATTTGGGGAAATAGGTGTCATATTTTGTCAGGCAGCATAGATATTGGTAAAACCTCTATGAAGAATAAGTTGGTAATAACTATCAAAAGTAAAAATACACATTGCCTGGCCAGTGTGGCTTGGGTTGAGCATCAATCCACCCACCAAGAGTTCCCCAGTTTGATTCCTGGTCAAGGCTCCTGCCCAGGTTGTGGGCCCGATCCCCAGTGGGGGGCATGCAGGAGGCGGCCAATCAGCGTTCTCTCTTATTGATGTTTCTATCTCTCTCTCTCCCTTTTCCTCTCTCTCTGAAAATCAATAAAGAAAAAATATATTTTTTTAAAAAGTAAAGATACACATTTCCTTTGATCCAAAAATTCTACTTCTAGGAATTCATCCCACGTATATTCTGGCACATGTGCAAGATGCTGTCTGTATAATTGTCTTTATTGGAGCATCGACTTATAATAATAAAAGATTGAAAATCATCTGAATTTCCCTCAATAGGGAACTGATGACATGAATTATGGTAACATGCATTTAATAGGATTCTACACACCTCTTTAAAAAGAATGAAGCAGCCCTCTTTACACTGACTTAGAATTTTCTCCAACATGTACTGAAAGATTGTGAAGGCAAGGTGCAGAACAGCAAGTCATCGTTTGTGGGGAAAAAATATGTATGTGCTTAGTTGTGAACACAGTGTTTGAATGCATATGCAAGAGGCTGGGATTGTGGTTATTCCTGTAGAGGGAACTGGGTGGCTAGGGCATAGGGTATGAGAGAGACTTACTTTTTCTGCAGACACTATTGTACCTTTTTTTTTTTTATCCTCACCCCAGGACATTTTTTTGTTCAGATAGAGTGGG
The DNA here is from genome assembly GCF_014108415.1 of Molossus molossus. NCBI lineage: Eukaryota > Metazoa > Chordata > Mammalia > Chiroptera > Molossidae > Molossus > Molossus molossus. The sequence goes on along the minus strand of NW_023425347.1, from coordinate 28,992,323 downwards.
AGGGACAGAGAGGAAGAGAGAGAGAGAGAGAAACATCGATGTGAAAGGGACACGTCGAGTGGTTGCCACCCACACGACCCAACCAGGGCCGGGGTCAAACTGCAACCGAGATACATGCCCCTAGTGGGAACCGAACCCTGGTCTCTCAAGACCATAGGCCAACGCTCTAACCACTGAGCCAAACCAGCCAGGGCACTATTGTACATTTTGAATTTCACGGTGTGTGCCTATATTAACCACTCAAACATAAATTTAAAAAAATTTTAAAGTATATTGTAAGACCCCAAAATGATGGTGCCTTAAGCTAAGCTGATGTCAACAGAAACGAAGAGAAACAGAATTGGCAGGACTATGAATAGCTAGAGTGGCGAGTGGGAGAAGGAAGAGCCCAGGAAGGTGCTCCGATTCTGAGTGGGTAGAAGACAGAGAACTTAAGAGCATAGCTCTTCAAAGAAAATTTAACGTATTTGATAAAACAATCAGGTTTATAGAAAGACCACCTTTTTAAAAATCCAAGGCTGTTCTTTTCTCTACCAAACTATCATAACCTACTTGTAATTAGAGATTATATTTTAAATGCTCTTGTATCTCTTATAGTACCTAGTATAGTGTTTGACTTGTTACAGATGCAAAATACATATCTGTTACATAAATGTCTGAAGATTAAATTTCTAGTAAGTAATGCGTTTGTTTGTTTTCAGAAAGTGGATGAAATACTTGCCCAGATATTTTTAAGCGTGAACATCAAAGACCGCATCATGGTCTTTTTACCTGAGGTGAACGGGCACAGGTGGAGAGAAGATGGAGTTCCTGCCGCAAGTTGCTAATTGGAACAGGGCACAGGACTTTCCACCAGGGATCAGTTGCTTTCATATCTCTAAGTAAAGGGAAGAGTCCATTTAGCCACCAGAGGGCTCTCATCATTCCATTTCATTGTAGGTCTAGAATTATTTTTGAAATATAAAAAATGCCACTGAAGACTAGAAGAGAAGATGTATTCTCCCCCACCCCATTAAATTTATACTACCATTGTAAGGACATCCTGCCAAGTCATCTTATTTCAAGATGAGGGAGTTTAAACTCAGCAAATGTGCTTTAAAAACTCCATTTCCAAATGTCAAGGATGGCCCCCTTGGCTTTTGTGAACTGAAAGATGAATGTATCGCGAGTGCCTTGTAACGCAAGGACTGCTCAGGAGGTATCTCACATGTTGGGCTGCAAGAAAGAGGAATTCGCAGTGGGCTTCTTCCCTTAATGTAAGCCTACCTGACGTGGGGACGTTTGCTGAAATGTTAGTGCTTTATGAAGACTTGGAGGGTTGTAAAAACTAGAGTCCTGGAGTCTATGGCATTTACAATTTTTTATTGCCTTCTCTCCGTTTTATTCTATCGGGTCATATGTAATGGTCTCTTATTTGTACTTCAAGGCAGGGGACTTGCCTGGGACCCCCTTGCTGATTTGTCAAGTCATACAGACAGTGAGTTCTTCTGACCCCTTGAGCCCCATCAGCTGTTTTGTCTATTGTGATTTAACACTAAATCTGCCAGCCTCACAAATGATAACCTATAAATATCCCTCATTGGATTAATAGAGCTTTTGAGTTAAGAGAGCAGAGAAGGACAGTGATGTTTATTGACTGCCAGACTCTGGTGCGTTCCAGGTCTATTATGACATTCCATCCATCCATCACAGTAACTCTAACACGATGTGAGTATTCCACCCCCAACTGACGTGTGAGGAAACCCAGCTCTGAGAGGTTGGATGAGTCATCCAAGGTGAGAAGAGGCAGCTGAAATGGGACGAACTGCAAGGTGCCTCCCTATAAACTCTTCTGATGGCAGTAGCCCCGAAAGTATGAGCTTATATTTTGGGCTATCTTTATCCTCTGGCTGCCACCCTCTCCCCAAGCCATTCAGGGGACTTTGGAGCTGTAGCTCACTGGTGTGGCTTTAAGGCAGTGTGTCCTGTAGCCCCTGCAATGCGTCCGGGAGTGTGATTGAATGGCAGTTGCAGAAACATCATACGGCCGCTCTCTAGGTGCAGTAGGAAGGGGAGGGTAGTGTCCCCCAACTCTCCATCCACCAGAGTGCAGGGGACAGTGATGAGACCCTTGCAAGTCTTTTGCAGTAACTGCCAGGAGCTTGGCGGTGGCTGCTCTTCTCCTTCCAGCTACTAATGGCCTCTGACCCCGGGACAGCCTGCAGGTAAACACAGGTGGGGTTAGAGGGCCACCAGACCAGTGATTGCCTTGCTGTAGACTTTATGTATTCCTCATTTGCACTGAGATTATATAATAGTGGGTCTTGCTCCCAGGAGAAGGCACAGCCCTTTGACCAAGGACACATGCATATGGATTTGCGATGACTCCATCACACCTTCTCACCCAGTTCACCTGGTAAGCAGTGTTATCTGAGCAGGATGGTAGCCGGAGGCTGCTTGTAAAACCTGTAGCCTTGGAGGCCAGGGGCCGTTAGTACCTCGATCAGGAAGCTCCACCCAAGACCATGGCCTTGTGAGCATCAGGAGCACATCTGCCAAACGTGAACCTGGCAGGCAGCCCGGTCTCTAAGGCAGCGCGTTTTGAAACACCAGGTCCCCTCACGGCGACGTGTGGAACAGTTGCAAAGCAACACTCACACATGAGGGTTTTCTTCCTGAAATCTGTTCACTGAATGAGCTCATCTGAGGGAGGGCAGACTGTTGTTTCCTTGATTAGAAGATGTGGGATTTCGGGAGACTCTTGAATGAAGGGAAGGGAGAGACTTTGGCAAATAGAAGCTGAGGGCTTATTATAGGCCTGTGAGTCACAGGGACTGCAGGCAAACGGTCTGGAGGACAAGTGCCTGAGGGCGGGCATGGAGCAGGCTGGAAGGCAAACCTAGCTGAAGGTAGAGGAGTCCTGGTTCTTCAGAGAAACAGAACCAATAGGCTGTGTGTGTGCGCGTGTGCATGCGTGTGTGTGCATGCGCACACACACGTGTGTGATTGATAGATGGGTGTAAGGAATTGGCTCATGCTATGGAGGAGCCTGGCAAATCCAGGGTTTGCAGGTGGGCCGGCAGGCTGGAGACCCAGGGGAGCTGCCGCTGCAGTCTGACCGGAAGGCTGGCTGCTGGTGGGATTCCCGGGGGGAGCTTCCTCCGGGCTCCAGGAGTCGGGCTCCTTCCCGACTGGGGCAGTGCACTGAGGTGTGCCGGCAGATGTGAACACACCCGACAACAGAGCTCTGTACAGGTCTCTGAGCATTCCCAGAGCCTGGCCCTGCACTCTGCCCTAAAGTCACCTCTGGTGTGGCATCCAAAGGGACCAGGCCTCAGTCATGCCACCAAATTCACTGAGCATTAGATGGCTGGGCTCCAGAAGGCAGCTAGGGAAGAGGTTGTAGCTCTCCTAGGTCATGTTTAAAACAACCTGATAGGCCCTGGCCTGTTTGACTCAGCAGTTGGCCCGAGGACCAAGGAGTGGTGGGTTTGATTCTGGTCAAGGCCAAGTACCTCGGTTGCGGTTTGGTCTTCGGCCCTGGTTGGGGTCGTGCGGGAGGCAGCCACTCGATGTGTCTCTCTCCCATCAATGTCTCTCTCTCTCTCTCTCTCTTTCTCTCCCTCCCTCCCACTCTATCTGAAAATAAATGGAAAAAATATCCTTGGGTGAGGATTAAAAAAAAAAAACCTGATTATTATATACTTATTATATTCATATTTGGTCAGACCTCAGCTGCTGCATTTCAAAATAAAATTCAAGAAGTCCCATCTATCAGTGTTTCCAATGTTGGCTGCACACTGGGGTGACCTAGAGGTGCTTTTGAAACTCCCAGGGCCTAATCCATAGCCCGGACCAAGCCAGACTCTCTGGGGGGAGGATCCGGGCAGAAGTATTTTCCTAAGCTCCCCAGGTGACCAGGCTCAAGAGCTCTGCCATCTGCCCCAAAGCCCCCCTCAATGTCCTTTTAACCCATTTTCATGACCATTCAAGCTGCTAGGGCTCAGGAAAGAGGGTTTCCCCTTTTAATTTTTTTTTTTTTTTTTGCATTTAATCTTCAGATAGAGAGGGAGGGAGGGGGGAAGAGAGAGAAACATTGATGTGAGAGAGACACATCGAGTGGTTGCCACCCACACAACCCCAACCAGGGCCGGGGACAAACTGCAACCGAGGTACGTGCCCTTAGAGGGAACCAAACCCGGGTCTCTCTGGTCCGCAGGCCAACACTCTAACCGCTGAGCCAAACCAGCCAGGGGTGGGTTTTCTTTTTTTCAAGGCCTATACCCTTTCCACATCACCTTAGGAGGCTCAAAATGAAAATGTTTAACATTTTGACCTTGAGGAGGCAGAAGCAAGGGTTCATATAGATGTTGTGAAGTAAACAGAAGCAGGGATTTGCAGAAATCCTGTGACGTAAAGGAGAGGGGCAGGCACCCCAGCTGACCACGCTGGGCAGGGGCTTCATTCTTCCTGGATAATTCTCCTCAGGCAAGTCCATTCATCTCACTGAGCCTCAGTTCCTTCATCCTCAACATTGGGATAAAAATGTCTACCTTTCGGGGATGTGGGGAGGACTAGAGATAATAAACAGTGGTGGCCTGCTGTAGTAGGCACTTGATAGTGTAAATTGTTGGTGCCAGCTTGCATTATGACGGATGAGTGAGAAGGATGAAAAGCTGGAATTTGATATCCAATGACCTCTGACCCTCAGTCCCCTCATTTGTAAAATAGGGATAATATGCTGGGTTGAATAGCATCTCCCCCATATTTATGACCTGGAACCTCAGAATGTGACCCTTATTTAGAAATAGGGTCTTTGTAAATATGATTGGTTAATCAATTAATCATCTTCTAGATAAGTTAAATGAGAAGTGATGATCTCCCCTGATCTCATAAATCAAGGGGGACACAAAGAAAAGGGGACATAAGAGATCATGGAAGCCCGTGGCCCCGAGTTCCTGCCCTAGGAGTTCTGGCAAGTGTACTGGGAATAAAGCTTTTCTTTGCTTTCTCTTTTAAAAATCCTCACCTGAGGATATTCTTTCCATTGATTTTTAGAGAGAGTGAAAAAGAGGGAGGGAAGGAGAGAGAGAGAGAGAGAGAGAGAGAAATGGAAATGATGTGAGAAAGTCACATTGATTAGTTGCTTCCTGCACGGCCCCGACTGGGCTGGAGAACCAACTTGTAACCCAGGTGCGTGCCCTTGACCAGGCATCGAACCCTGACCCTTTGGTGCACTGGTGACGACCTAACCACTGACAAACACCAGCCAAGACTGAACCTTCTTTTTCTTTGCTCCAGCGGGAGAGCCTGGTCCAGAAGGCCGCCCTGCCTCCTGCTCCACCATCACTGGCAGAGAGGCTGGTGTTTCCACCATCCGGGTGGACTCCAGTCTGTCCTGCTCCCACAGGCACCCCACCACCACTGCGGCCAGAAGTGCGGGGGCTGGGAAACCTCTCTGTGGTGGAGAGGTCTGAATGAAACAGACTGGACTAAGGTGGGCCTTAAAACCAGACTGGCGTCTCTGTAAGAGAACGGACAGGCAGATTTGGACACAGACTCCCTCTGTGGTCAGAGGTTCGGAGGCACACATGGTAGAAAGCCGAATGATGATGGAGGCAGAGATCAGAGGGGTGCAGCCACGAAGCAAGAATTCTCATGGGCCATCAGAAGGAAGAATTCTTTCCCAGGCCTTCAGAGGGAGCATGGTGCTGCTGATACCTTGATTCACACCGCCAGCTCCCAGAACTGGGAGAGGACTAACGTCTGCTGTTTCTAAACCATCTCGTTTGTGGTCTTTTGTTACGCTAGCCCTAGGAAACCAATGCGGGTCATAAAAGCTATACCACGTATAGGTTATTGTAACTACAAATAAATGTATGTTGTACATATAATTAAGTTTAGCAATGGTAATGTTTTAGCTAAATGCTAATTGGGATTATTTAGGTATTGGGTGAACAGCCCAGTCTGATGATATTCTGTAATAGGAGCCAAGGCCACTGGCATTTGTAGGCTCTTTCAAGGGTGACGGTGTGAGATAAAGGGACATGACAAGTGCTGAGTGTAGAAGGGGCAAGGAGAGGGGCAGGAAGGCAATGAGTCAAAATCAAAGAGCTGCCACCACGGGCACCTCCACCTACCAACCAGCTGCTCTTTGATCTCAGGTGCACCAGCACAGTCCCCTATAACACCCCCCCCCCCACACACATGCACAACTAGCTTAGAGCATTGCTGGCCCTCGTCCTTGGAGACCCACCCCGGGGGGGTGCTTTCACTCTCCTTCCCAATCAGCAACCACTGAACCAGATTCATGTGCACGTGGCACTGTTATTAAATCACTAAAACGCCCATAAAAGTCTCCCATCCCTGAATTCCATGCGGCGTGTGAAATGGCTCCCCAGCGGGCCCGGGAGAAGTCCATCTACGAGCTGGAAGGATGTTCTGCAGCAGGTCTCGTCTTTCCCTGGGTGTGAGGCTCACCCGGAGAGCCAGGTTGCTTGCAGGGGACTGGGACTGAAGTGGCTGCAGATAGGTCCCTTGGCCTCTTGCTTTTACGGTGGTGATACGTGAGGGCAGTAAACAGCCATGACGGCAGGGAGTCTAGCTGAGGAAAATACAGGCAGTGCCAATACAATCTACTTTATAACAATTTTATTTAATCGCGTGACTTTCACAACCGGCAGGACTGAGTTAATGCATGGACATAAAATGATGGGAGTACATTTTAGTCTGAAGTAAGAAAAATTTTCCAGTGGAATAAAACACGCCTGGATGGAGAGTTTTCCGAATTGTGGACCAGATTTCTGACAAGGTAAAATTGTGCAGTATTTGTTTTCCTAACTCTCTGTCATCCAACGTCATAATTTGCGTCTTAATGGAGTAAGTGTTGAGTGAAAACAAATCCCTAACATGTAACAAGACCTACCTGCTCAGACCAGACTTGGGCCTCAGCGGGAGGTTTCGTCAGCTCGTGCACAGGAAGCGCTTTTTTCTCCTCTTCCCGTGAGCATCTCAAAGGCGCCCAGCCGAGCAGAGCAGCTGCTGGGAGGAGCTGGGAGCACAGGGCTCGGTCCTGCATTCCCTCCAGTGCTGCCAAAGGGAAAGGTGGAAATCTCTAATCCTAACGCAGACGGCAGACCTCACGCCATGGCACGCATGAGGCCAGGGCCAACCACATACTAGGCACTTTATGATGACTTGCTTAATGAATCCTACAATGTGGTGAAATGCAGTGTTGTTCAACTCATTGGTTGCAAACTTGTTGGATTAAGAAATCAATATAATGGTCACAATATATTTCAAATAATAGAAGGTATTAGAGTAGAAAATAAAGGGTCTGTCATATACTTTAAAAGTACATGTGTGTGTTTCTACTGAGTCCTAATGTAAAATGTATTTCTGAGGATATCAGAAAATATTAAAAGCCATGGGTGGAGTGGAAACTACTGGGGTACTTGGTCAGGTAGATCTAGGTTTTTTTGTTTGTTTGTTTGTTTTTTATCCTCACCAGAGGATATCCTTTCGATATTTTGTTCAGATAGAGTGGGAGGGAAGGAGAAAGAGAGAGAAACATTGATGTGAGAGGAACACATCAAGTGGTTGCCACCCACACGACCCAACCATGGCCAGGGACAAACTGCAACTGAGGTACGTGCCCTTAGCGGGAACCGAACCCGGGTCTCTCTGGACCGCAGGCCGATGCTCTAACCGCTGAGCCAAGCCAGCCAGGGCTAGGTAAATGTAGGTTTGCATTGTAATGACAACATGAGACACTTGAGCACGTCACTTAAATCTGCCTGGGTGTGAAATGTGTCAAGTCCACTGTATTACACACAGTGCTGTGTGTGGAGGACACAGTGGTGAATAGGATACACTCGTGGCTCTTAAGACAGTAGAGTGTGCCTTTAGGAAGTGTCGGCTCTCTTCAACCCTTCAGTAGCTCTGGGACCGGTTAGGAAGACGTTTGGGTAAGAAGGACTCTTGGGGAAGTTCAGTCCTCGCTAAATCTCTCCATGAGTCAATGGAATCCAAATTTTTCTTTGCTCTGTGGCTGCTCTTCTCAAGACTGATGACAACCCAACACTGACTTCTCTCCCCAGCCATGAAACAAGTTTAAGTTCCTGTGGCCCAGGCAGGCCATCGAGGCCGGAAACGGAGTGGCATGTTGCAGCTGCGCCTCCTCTCTGTTCCTCCAAAGGCACGCAGAATTTGTTCACCCACCAGTGGCCCAGATCACCGTCCAGCTCCACTCTGGGGCACGCTAACCATAGATGAGCTCCCTCAGGGAGGTGTGAGAGCCGAGACGCATGCCCGGTCCTCTCTTGGCAGCTCATATGGTAAAATGTTGGGAACTCGGCAAGATTTGCCCTCGAAGTCTGCAGCTGACCCTGTCTGTAGCTGTCCTTTTCCTCACAATATCCCCATTTTTACTTTGCCAAGCGTGCCCCCTCCCGTGTTAATACTTGCCTTCAAATCATGAAATAGCTTTCACTGGTAACTGAATATGAATGAATGTAAGTCAATAGGTCACTTCTCTCATGAGCACTCACACGTTAAATGTGCCTCTCCATGTCAAATGGAAGGCTTTACCCCTGCTAAAGGGTTTTTTTGCTGTATTAGCAGGATAATGGAGTGGTAGTAAGAGCAGCGACCCTCTCCATGGTCCCCGAAGAATCACATCACAGGAGTAGCTGAAGAAGTCTCTGTTATGATAAAGTATAGACTAGACCAGATATCACCTGTAAGGAAGGAGTGAGCAGGCACCTAAAAGAAAATAAATTCTCATGTAAAGAAGATTGGTCTTCGGTACTCCCCCTACCCCCCTTCTCTCTCAAAGATCAGTCTCCCTGGCCTAGAACCTCAAACCCCACAAGCTCTCCTTGGGGTAACCAGGCCATTCAGGTGTCCAGTCCGGAGAGTCACCCACATGCAAACTTTATTCTGCAGGCCATTCCTCAACTCCGTTTTCTCTTTCCAACAGCTATTCGTCCTGTGCCCTACTGACCGATGTCCTTTCTGCTGCTAGGTCACATGGCCCCGCAACCGTCATCACTGCTCACAGGATTCTGGGATCTAAGCTGGAGAGAGCATCTTAGATGAAGTAGGGAGTCTCAGCTTCCAGGAGAGGAGGAAGATATCTGGGGAGGAAGCTTATAGGATTAAGAAGCTATGCGGATCCTCGTCAGTCCGTATTTTCAGTGTGTTCTCATGGCGCTGAGTCAGGCCTTGTGAGGGATGCGGACAACTAAACACAACCTGAGGCCTCAGAGGGTTTGCAGTTAAGCAGGGTGGGATGGGGGATCTCGGAAGCCAAGCACGTGCACCCCCCGCTTTAAGAGTCGTATTTTATTATGGCAGGTGTGGTCATGTGACTGCAAGGGACCAAGGTGCAGAAAAGGAAATGATTTCCCCCAAGTGCTATAGAAATGTGAGTGCTGGAGTCAGGATCTGAATTCAAATCTGGCTAAAGCTCATGCTCTTTCCCACGTTCCAGGCTGTTGTGGAAGAAGCCCAGGGGAGAGATGAAGAGAGGGTGGGGTGCTGGGCAGGACTGACATGGCCAGCGGTGGGGTTTAAAGAAGAAATGAGCCCAGTGCCCCGAAGGCAACGAGAAAACTGGGAGGACCGGACAGCGGTGTCCGGTGAGTTCTGAAGCCGCGGGAACAACATGTTTATTCCGTAGTAGCTGGAAGAAGAGAGGTCTTTCCAGGTAGGGCGACCAGTTTAAGGAAAGGCTTAGGAGTAGGAATTAAAGTGCGCTGGAGGCCAAAGGGGGGAGACTCGGTTAAGAAAATAAAAATTATTCCTTGTGGGCCGCCTTCTCTTTTACGTCCTGTTTCAGCTGAGGGAAGAGACCAGCTGCAGAGGAGGGCTCCCCTCAGGGACAGGAGCTCAGCACCCCTGGCTTCCTACAGCCCTACCTGGAGCCCGGACTCAACGGAGGATGTTCAGGGTCCCCAGGGCAAGGGGCCTGTTCTCAGAAGGCCCTCATGCCGCAGGCTTCGAGCTTCCGGGAGGAAGGGTGAGCAAGCCAGGTGGTTCTGTTTTCTTTTTGGAGTCCTGGCCAGTTTCAATTTATATAACACAGCTTAATCCACAGAAACAGGCGCCTGGAGGCAGGTTCTTTCTTTTTTTTTCCTCTCCAAGACATGGAGACCTTTATTTTCTCCCTACACCGCAAACCAGTGCTGTTAAATAATATTGGATAATTGCACCTGTCGTCCTCCCCATATTGTGCTGAGGAAAAATAATTGCTGGTTTTCTGCTTTGCAGTTTAGCTGTGACTCCGTCATTTGACTCGGAGCATGTCATTTTCTCCCATTTTAGACTGTGTACAGTCAAACTCTGTGAAAGGACTCACAGATAGCGGCCCCGCGTGTGTGAGTGGGCGCGGGCCTCATTCAGCAATGATTTCTAATTTATACAGCATTGAAAATCCACAGCTATAAATAAACAGTTCTGGCTGGCTTTGCTGCCTACTCAACTGCTTTATTTAAAAAAAAAAAAAAAAAAAAGAAGGGCCACCAACTGCATGAGAAAGGAAAGCGATGTCTGGATATGGATTCTGGCTTCGGACACTTGGCTCTGGGAGGGGGACGCCCAGGTTGGGGATGGGGACGGGGCTCAGCTCACTCCTCCCTCGGGCCCCTCCCCGTGTGCAGACGCGATGTGTTTGGGGATTACACTGTATGCAACTGACTTCCTGTTATGACAAGTATTGCGAGTAGGTGCAGAGGAGCTGGGAATAGCTTGAGAAATGTATGACTCTTTTCGGAGGGAGAGGCAAGGCTAATGTACTATTTAGGCAGACAAGATCAATCTTCTCCCCACATTCGAAATTGATGTCACCTATGAGACAGCACCTCCAGGACTTACGCACCGGATAGACCTGTAAGGTCCGCGGGGCCGTGGTGTTGCTCCTCCTTCTGCCTGTCTGTGTGGGTGAGAGTTTCCACGAAGTTGGGGTCCCCTGACCACTTTTTTTTTGTTGTTGTTCAGCCTTGCAGATATATATACATTTTTGCTTTTTTAAAATAAAGGCTTTCAAATGACCATTTATTGCTTTGCTCTGAAATAAGAAAGGAGGTTGGCTCAGGAATCAGCCATCTGTGTGACCTTGGACCAGTCCTTTCCCTCTGAACCCAGTGCTGAGCTGGGGCCAGCTTGTACAGGCTCATGAGGACCAAGTGGTTGCTCATATCTCTTGCCAACTCCGCATTCAGTGACTTATTGATGGCTTGAAAAAGGCTATAGTGGAGTGTTTTCACCATGGAAATGGGCAAACACTATAACTCTAAACACTAACTTTTTTTCCCCCAGAGAGCTGGTTTTTGTTTCGTTTTATTGAATAGTTTATTGATTTTTAGAGAGAGAGGAAGGGGGAGGGAAAGAGAGAGAGAAACATCAATGTGAGAGTGGAACATCAGCTGGCTGCCTCCTGCACGCCCCCCTGGGGGTGGAGTCAGCACCCCAGGCAGTGCCCTTGACCGGGAATGGAACCTGCACCCCCTGGTGCACAGGACAACACCCAAGCAACTGAGCCACCCCGGCCAGGGCCAGAGGGTTGATTTTAAAACATTTACCAGGACACCAATATCAGGAACTCAGTTTACTTCGTTGTAAAATGAGAACAATAACACAGGTTCCACCTACAAGATTTTGTGAGGATAGAATGAGATCATAGAGGTGAAGTGTGGTTGTAAATTACGTGACACTATACAAATAGTATTGCTAGTTATGTTATCATTTGTATTGCTGTTGTTTGGCTTTAATAGTTTAATGCAGCCTTATGTAGGCACCGCATACCTTTTAATGAATATTCTATCAATGTTCGTCATGGGTGTTTTGTTGCTTCTCTTTTCTGAAACTGCAACAGCACCAGGAAGCATTGTGCACTTATGCATGTGCTCGGAGGCATGTCTGGTGCTGGACTAGAGACTGCACAATGGCCAGTCATGCAGCAATCAAGGTTTAATTTGGTCCTGGGGACAGTAAAGCCACACGTAGAATTCTGCAGCTGAGTGCTTACCATGGCCCTGGGACGTACACAGCCGGAGTCATCTTTGGGGTGTGGAAAATTTGGGTGATCTGTGGGCTTCACGTTTGGGGAATTTCCAGTGACACACTGCTTCTGGGCTCCTGCTGAGACCAGTGCTTGGAGTAGTCAAGCAGCAGCAGGTATAGGAACAGAGGAGGTGTTCCCGGCTCAATCCAGAAAGACTTGAGGCTCACATTTACATGAGAGGAGAGGAGCAAGGGTCAAGCAGGCTTCCTGGAGCCTGTCCTCGTCTTCCCTTACACGGCCCACCCTACGGGCAGGGCCCGCTCTCTTCCCTCACCCGCAAGACCACTCTTGGTATTTTTGAGGGATTTCTGGTGCTGGAATAGATATTGCAATCAAGGTTTAATTTGGTCCCAGGCCCAGTTTTACCAGATTTTACCCATTTTCACCACATTTCTCCTGTATCATGTTGGATTGAGAAGCCCAAATACAATTTACTTTGATGCCCACACCCCAACCCATGGTCCTTACAACGCACAATTAGATCTGACTATCTTTACCCACCACTAAATATCTGTTGTTTGTGTTCTTTACAAAATATGCCTGTAAATAAAGAACTGGAAAATTGCAGTAGGAAAATCGAAGTTGGGTCCATGATTGCTGATAGTCAGCTTTGTGAAATCATAAAGTGACTCAGCAAAGTGCTTTTAGCAAAGCAGTCTCAGTAGTCCTCGTAATCATATCGCTTCCCACTTACACTGTTCCCCAAGTTAAAGGTACAACACTTATTTGACGAGTTAATCAATACTTGAATGGAAGAGATTTTGACAGTGTCACTATGTTTAGTGTTTATATCTACCCTGAATGCTTGCTCACAAGGGGGACAGATTTCCTAATTTTTTTTATAACTTATTTTCTATGTGTCTTGGTGTGGGCCTGTTTGGGTTCTTCTTACTTGGGGCTCTCTGTACTTCTTGAACTTGAATGCCTTCTTCCTTCACCAAAGTAGGGAAGTTTTCTGTCACTGTTTCTTCAAATATATCCTCTAACCCTTGCTCATTTTCTTCTTCTTCGGGGACTCCTATGATGCGAATATTATTACGTTTCCAGTTGTCCCACAGTTCTCTTAAGCTGTCTTCCTGTTTTTTAATTGTTTTTTCATTTTGGTTTTCTGATTGGTTGATTTTTTCTACCCTATCTTCTAATCCACTGATCTGGTCCTCAGCTTCCTCTACTCTGCTCTTTAGACCTTCTTATGTGTTCTTTATTTCTGATATGTCATTCTTCATTTTTTTCTTGGCGGTTTTTAATTTCCAATTAGTTGATTTTCAACATGTCTATGTCTTTACTCATGGTGCTCATGTCCTTACACATGCTGTTGACCTTCCTCAAGATCATGGCTCTGAATTCTATTTCTGTTAACTTGCTTAACTGCACCTCATCTATGTCATCTTCAGTAGAGGTCTCTTGTTCTTTCATTTGGCTTTCATTTCTGTGTTTCACCATTTTGGCTATCACAGTGGGCTTTGGAGCCTGCCAAGTTTTCCCTGTGGGTGTTGGTGTTCTGCTGTTTGTGGCTCCCTCTCCTGGGTTTGGATGAGCCAGGGAGGATCCACATTAAACACCACTGTCAAGTCTTACTTTCCTGATTAGAGTTGCTAGCCCAGGAATGGTACAGTTATCCTCTAGCTTTTTACCTGGAGGCTATCATTAGCAATTACCTGAAGAGACTTGGGTTCTCAGTTGAATGAAAAACTCCCTCAGGTGCTCAGCGTAAGGGGATTTCCAAAGGGGGGGCAGATGCTGGTTGTTAATGGGCCTCAATTTGCATTTCAATGGCCAATGGGTGGGGTTGAATCTCTGAGGGAGGGGCCGCTGCCTCCTCAGAGCCCTGGGAAGGAGTAAGATGACCACAGTCCTGTGTGGCTGCAACTCAGCAAAAGCTCTGAGTGCCCTCCAAATCCTGAGTGTCCCCACACAGTTCCAATCTAGTCTGCCTTCCCTCTGCCAGAGCCCAAGGTGAGTGGCTGTAGCTATTTTAGCCTCTGTCCGGGCTCTGCGCTGTGGAGCCACTTGGGAGTTTCACCCGAGGGTGCTGCTCACAGCTAAAGCCGCTGTTGTCTGTGGGCTCCCAGGCCCCCCTCTTGCGCTTCCGCAATCCTACCAGGATTGATCAGTGTCCCTGGTTTATATGGTCCTCCAATTTATAACTTATTTTCCCATTGCTCCAAATAATTTGCTATTATACTAGATTCTCTCTACACTTCTGTCGAGATGGGGGTGGGGGTGGGAATAGATGAGCCATCATGAACATAACTAGCTTATGAAAATGCTTGTTTTTAAGGAAGTTGGAATTATTTAAAAATTGCCCAGGATTGGGAGTTAAAAGATCTGGGAGGAAAAGCCCCTGGCTCCATCTGAAACTACGTCTGGCCTCATGCAGGTCACTTCTCCTCTGGATCCTCAGCAACCTCCTCTGTAAAGTGAAGAGTTTGAGTGATCCTAAATTCTCTTCTCTGTCTAAACATTCTCTAATCCTGACTTTAGGAGTTTCTTTGGCCTATAGTCAGATTTTGACCACAGACCATCCTCCACCGAGTTCAGACAAAGGTAACAAATTCTGAGACAGCAGGAGTTATTTTTACATGACCAGTAAGCCTTTAAAAGCCCAGGAGCCCTCCAATGAAGCTACCTCCATAACCCTCTTCTTAAATTTAAATGTTGTTTCCTGTCCTTTCTACTTATGTTTCTCCACCACCTCCCTACACCAAAAAAAACAAAACAAAACAAAACAACCCCTCATGTTTTCTTCCTTTTTAGTTCTTGGAAAACAGCATACAATCACTTTGTCTTCTTGAGCTGCGTCATGTCACCTGTGCAAACAAGAACAGAGAGAGACGTCAGCCTTCAGGGTTTCCCTAACAGGTTCTTCTGTAGGTAGACATTCACCCTGTCTCGAGGCAGGGGAAAGTTGAGGATGATTTCCCAAGGCAAAAGGATGTCCTTTAAGGAGTTCTAAAAAACTACCACCACTATCGCAAGGGCAAGAAGCCACCCTGCTGTCTCCCCGTGGTGCTCGGCTCAGCCCGCCAGGTGACCCTCGGTGCCGCTGGCCTGCGTGTGACTCTGTACGTCAAACATGAGCACTGATTGCTGTTGTTTTTGGCCACATATTTGCAGGCTGTACACACTCCATCAACAAACTCGGAGACTTTGCATATGGAGACAAAGAGACCACATCAACTTAGAGAGGAACTAGAAGAATGAATATTCACTTAATTAGAGGTGGTTCTGCGACTTCTCACCATATCAACTTAGCCTGGGTAGAAAAGTTCTTGCGTATTGATTAGTCTTTAGTAAGCTCATTAAAGGGTCTTTATTCAGCTGAAATTTTAGCATTCGATTTCTAGCATGACTTCCATTCAGCCAACAAGTGTTCACCTCCTTATTTAATAGAAATAAATCTTTGCATAAGCTTTGAAATGTCGAAAACTTTATTAACTTATTATCCTTTCTACTGGCAAATGCTGTCAGTTTTACTCTGGCAACTTGTTTCAACTCCGTCTCTTCTCGTTCCTTCTGGAAGTGAGAGCCGTGTTCCTTCCAGCTCTGTAGTACCACGGCGCCTCTGCTCCACCTTTAAACCCTGACCCCCCACCCCCTTCAGTCACATCCTTAACAGTAAACACAAATGTCTTCCTACTTTGTTTTGCTGGAACTCCCCTTTCCAGAGGGGATACCTTGAAGCCCCAC
Source organism: Molossus molossus (assembly GCF_014108415.1). NCBI lineage: Eukaryota > Metazoa > Chordata > Mammalia > Chiroptera > Molossidae > Molossus > Molossus molossus. The sequence continues at coordinate 28,976,590 of NW_023425347.1, read as the reverse complement.
TGTGGCCCCGTCCTCACACTGATTTCCTAGGACAGCCAGCGCCTCATCACAACAGTCCCCGTGACCGTCCTTGTATTCAGGGCTCAGCATGTTCAAGCACAGGCCTCCCCTTGTTCTTGTGACCTTCCTCAGCCCAGGCCGTAGTGTCTCCAGCAGAGCCTCTCTGACGTCTCCCGCGGTCCGGGTTCACGCTCTCATTCGAGCTTCCTCTTAGGTTTTATTTTTTATGCGAAGTCTCTCCTCTCCGATTCGGTCTTCTCTACACGTTAAGTCTATAAGCACTACATTCTGCTAAATAACACATTTATTTCCTCAGCTTCAAGAGCATGGGCAATATAAACTTCTCAAGTTTGTCCCCCCGTGGTCATCCGGAGGGTGCTGAAGGCGTTTGTGATCCACGTTGTTTACCAACCCGCGGTGCTTTGAGGCCGATTATAACCATAACCCCACTCCTTCGACTGCAGGTGCCAAGGAGCAGAGACTCCATCTCCACTGAAGAAACGCAGCAGGACATGGAGGCCTGGAGAGAAGCAGGAGTAGAAGCAGAGCAGGTAGCTCCTTCCCCGGGACCAGCGTGTCTCACGCCCAGCACTAGGCAGCTAGATGGAGCTCTAAGAAATTCTCACACGCCCACCAATGTGCTAAAGAAGGCACCGTCCCCCAAAGTGTATCTGCGTGGAGCTCCCACATCATGTCATTCCGCAGAGACTTAATGGCGTGAATACAACAGATACAACATTTTTCTTTCTGTTTCTACAAGTCGGGGGGGCGTAGAGCCTTAGTCTTGCCTTCTCATGGGGCTGAGCAAGTGGTTTCCAGGCTTCTCTGAGTCTTCAGAAATCCTCTCTTACCACGTTTCCACAGTGCATGGCTAGAGATAAGGAAGCTGTTGACTTAATAATAGATCATGTATCTTACCAAAGTTCACAAAATAGATGTCCAACTCAGACGGGGAAATAATGTTTGTTATCACTTTTTTCTTCACAGATGGGAGTTTTTCCTGGGAGAACACTTCCTGGTTAGCGAGTTAGGTGCCCTCCTGGCTTTAGTCCTTTCCTATCCTCGTTAGATGGTACCAAGGAGTAGAGATATTTTAAGCCAAACATTTAATGTTTATCTTCTGCAAGATCCAAGCATTTTCTGCTGGTATGGTAAAGGAACCATTCTTTTAAGCATATGTAACTATACATCTTATTATTTCAATAGTCAGAACACATACTGTAAAAATATACTGTCCACAAAGATTTACACCTATGTGTCTACAAACACAAAAGCTACTGCTAGACTTCAAATTCAAAATCTGAAGAACATTTGCCTAGTTTTAGTGGGTTGGCTTGGAAAAGGGTGAGAAGGCAGATGCGTAGGGGGTATGAGGCCTCAGAAGGATGAGCTCCGAGCACCAATGAATACAGTCGCAGGACAAAAGTTGCAGGAAATAGTGGAGCTGAGGGCTTGCAGTAAAGAGGCTGAGGAAGAGGGATAAGGAATAATCTAGAATGGACTATTTAGGGAGAAGAAGTTAGGACAAGAGAGGCAAAAATGCTTCAGAAATACATGAGGAGTCATTTTACGATAAGATTCTTTTGTTATGAAATGAGCAGGGACAACAAGCAAGGCAGACCGTAGAACAAATTTCTTCATAGAAAAAAAAAAAACCAAGGAGGTAGACTAGATGGCCTCTAAGCAGCTTTTAACAATAAACCCTCCTTCTTTGAAAAAGATCTGCTCTAGAGCAAGTAATAGTAAAGGAAGGTTTTAATGTCATTGTGCCCAAGGCACCATCATGAGGTCACTTGGCCATACTGGAATCTTCAGTTTATAATCTATACTTAGGAGGGAAAGGATCTATGGTCTCAGGCCTGAGCACATAAGCCTCAGGGATGTAAGGAGAGGGGTCATGGGCTTCAAGGCCGAAATGGAAGGCCTCCTATCAGTAGTAGGTGTGGCCAGAGAGGCAGTCAGTTTATTGTCTGTCCCTGACTCCCAACTGGGCCAGACAGGGCCTCAGGATTTCAGAAAGCAGAGAGTCCAATGAATTCTAGCTTGAATTAGGCTGAGCTCCTATTTCACTCATGAAGTTTTTCAGGAACTGCACCATCCCTGTCAATTTGCGTTCAGTTAGATTGTAACTTTTAATTGCCTTAGCTGGGGAAACTGATAATTCATGCAAAAAATAGAAGGGGAGGATTGGAATATTCACGTAGAAAAGAAGGTTTCCGATTTTTGCTGGAGAAGGAGATTAACAGCAACAGTGACCAACCCTATGTGCCCCGCCCTGTTCTTGGTGCTAGACACTTCCCAATTGTGTAGAGTCCTCTAGGATCCTAGAAGGTGGATACTAATATTGCATCCATGATGCACAAGAGAAAACTGAAACAAAAAGACACTGAGTGCCTTGTACAGTGTCATAGGTTTGCAAGCGCTAAGAACAAGGTAGGAACCCAGGCAGCCTGGCACAGAACTTCTAGCCACTGCTTCCCACCGCATCACCAATGCACTTATTTGAATTTCTGTTCTTATCCAAGGAATCTCAAGGCTGTGGAAGGAGGTGAGAAAGCAGGGTTAGCCCTGGATTTGGATAGAGTAGGTGGCCACTTAGTAGGTGGTCCCATAGATCCACAACAGAAGGTTTGGAGAGGGACTCAGAGAGTGAGGAACCACATGGTTGACTGTCCGAGCCTAGACAATGCTACACCGTATGTCCACTGGCCCAGCAGGCATTAACCAGGACCCAGCGGAGATGTGCAGCTGCTCTGTTTAGAAGTCATCTGAATGGTATCGGCACAGGTCACCCAGTTGAGGGAAGCCTTAGAGTGTTTTAAGCAGACTAAAACATGGGAACATGTGTTCACATAGATAACTTTGTTTAGTTTTAGGCAGTTTAAAAGAGTACACCACCACTGAGGTTTTAAGTGATCTAACTTCTTTTTTAATGCTCATTCAACCATTTGTAATTAAGATCTGTTCAGAGTTTAACATCATTTATGATCCTGTTCTGATGCTATCTATCATGAATGACTTCACTCATTCTATTCTTAAGGACTTAAAAATCTAGAGAGAGGACAGACACAGCAGTCTATCCCTCATGTAAGCATTCACATATGCACGATGTCAATGAAGGCCCACATGGTGACGCCGGCCTGTTTGTTCATTGGGACCTAATTATAGTGAAAAACTGGATCTCATACTTAAACTACAAGGCTTAGTAAAAAAAAAGCTTGGTGTTGAAAATAATGACTCAATAATATTAAATATAGTGAAAATTTTGTTTTTTAAATCAGGAGATGTTTTAGAGTTACTGCTTAGCAATTTTAAAAGTAATCATGATTGGACTAAATACAATTGATTAGAAAAGTTATTGTTCTCTAAGCTCTGATTAATCAATTTTTTTCTCTGCACATCTTTGTCTACCACCTTTTAAATAGATTTGTTTATTCCTTTTCTTCTTTTTTTTTTATCCTCATCCAAGGACATTTTTGGACTTATCTTCAGATAGAGTAGGAGGGAGAGGTGGGGGAGAGAGGGAGAAAGAGAGAGAGAGAAACATCCATGTGAGAGCGACACATCAATTGGTTGCCACCCACATAACCCCAACTGGGACCGGGGACAAACTGCAACCGAGGTACGTGCCCTTAGCGGGAACTGAACCCGGGACTATCTGGTACGTGGCCAACGCTCTGACTGCTGAGCCAAACCAGCCAGGGCTCTTCTTCTTCTTTTAATTATTTTTTTGAAAAATATAGATTTGGGGATGGCATCAAAAATCTTTACCCCGAATTTCAAGAAGCCAAAACTACTTAGAATTAGATATCAACACATCTGAAATGTCAACACTTTTTTTTTTTTTTCCTGAATAGTTCCCTGTGTTTTGGAGTCCTGATTTGGGGAGTAATTTTTAGTATTCCATATCTTAAGTGCTTTCAAGGAGGATATTGCCTTTGGGACTTTCTTAACTAGTTAAATTCTCCACAAGTAGAAAACATGTGAAAAAGCCAAATTGCATGCTTATTTATCGAGGGTCTCAGTCTTCTCTCAGAAATATGCACTCTTGTACTGAAGCCTCTGAAACTGGTGTGTGTGTGTGTGTTTATTGCACACACAGCTTACGTTTTCACAGCAGTTCGTAGATTGGGCGGAAGATGCCACTTTTGCCATTTCTATTTTGATAGAACAGAATGGAGTGTGGGTGTAAAATATGAGGGGCTGTGTGTGACTCTTGCCTTCCTTATATACAAAACCAGGATCCAGTTCCTGTACTTCTCCTTGGGTGGGGAAAAATCATGGCTATTTTGCAGCCTGACTCTTTGGTGGCTAATTTTCCAACAAAATAATATTTGGGGCATTGGGATGTGGGGGAAGCAGGGAGGAGAATAAAATTTTCCATTTTAAAACTAAGTTAAGATTATTTTTTTTCTTATGAAGAAGCAACATGGTTCTACCCACCTATAATTAGAAAGCTTAGCTTGCTGACATAGCCACATTGCCCAAGACCCTGTCTTAATGAGAATTTCAATCTCAGGTACAGGATGTGATCTTATCTGGTAAATGCTATGCTAAAGGTTGAAAAGCAACCTAATGAGAAAGGGATGGGAACTCATCCCGGAAGGCACCACTGAGGTTGGAAGAGCTAAAAGGGCCCTTTCCTTCAAACCAAACCAAATCAAAACAAACAACAGAAAATCTTGACATTTAAACATCTTGTATCCCGCAAGCCCTTACTTAATGGACCCTGAGTTCATTTTTTCATGCTGGGGTGGTGACAGCTTAATCTCTGGGTCCTAAATTCTCCAAAGATTATTTTTCGCCTCAAAGGTAAATGAGGTGTTGTTGTGGGAGGAGGGAAAATAATTTGATGGGGTTCTTTGACAAAGTATGAACTTTCCTCAGGCTTTTCCTTTGCCCACCTTGGTAAGACCCAACTGAGTCCTTGGACAAAGGCATCAAGCACCAACTACCTTCTGCTTTGAACTAGTTCCTCCTGTTTCCAGGAGGAGTGAAGAGAGGGCAAGGAAGTGTCTCTGCAGGTAAAATAGAAATAAACTGACCCCATTTCCAATGGTTGAGCTTTTCTCCAAGTAGGTAGATGCTGGCACTAGAGATGAAGCAGAGAGGGAAATGTACTGCCCGACCAACAGGGCCAAGTTTCTCCAACACAGGATACACCCACGTACCAGTCTCAGAGTAGATCCATAAGATCCTGCAGAAAATGACAAGACACAATGATTAGAGCAATAGGGGGAAAGCTATTTCCTTCTTAGATCCACGAGTTCTACAGCTCAGGCACATGAAAAGAAGCCGTGGGGGATATTTGTCAACAGTTCAGGTGTTCCACAAACCTGCAGAAGTGCGTCTTTCCTAGATAGACTTGATTCGGCGAGACATCCTGTTTCATGGGCTGGGCTGGGCTATTTTACCTAATCTATCAAATTCAATGGTTGGTGACACAATATGGGAGGACATTGAACACATCATTAGTCAAAGATAGTGTGGGAGAACATGAATCATTCCTTTCCCTGGGAGTCATGACCTGCTGAGACATTGAGCCTGCTCAGATGGCATCCATTTGCTGGCTCTCAGCCAGACAGGTGGGCTTTGCATTGCTGTACCTAAGACTCGTGCATAGCTTTCCAAGTCTGTTGGGGTAGGAGGGACAGAGATTGAGCATTATTACTCCAACACAATATGCCTGGGGTTTAATTGTTGGCCCTGATTTTACCTCCTGGATATAGCCATGGATAGAGTGTTAAGTAGGAATGAATGGAACCACAGGAGGCTCAGATCTTGCTGATGCGAGGCTAGGATATAAATCATTTTTGTAAGCCAAGAGAATAAAGAAAATGCTAGAAGAGGAGGCACAATGTCTTAAGTGCCGCCTAAAAATGCAGTTTTCTGGAAATCGACTACACCGGAAGATGCCAAAGTCTGAAATAACTTTTAAAATGAAATATAAGAAAGATGATGTATCAGCTACACTTTATAATTGGTTAAGAGTATAGAACCTGGAACCGGGCTTCCATGATCTGAATCCTCGTTCTGCCACCTGGAAGTCATGTTGCCTTCAACAATTTATTCATCCTTCTGTCCTTGCCCTCGTGTGTAAAGCAGGGGTGCAAATGTCATGTGCCTTATAAGGCCATTGTAAGGATTAAAGGAGCTAACACATGTGAAATAGAACCTTGCCTGGCACATTGCAGTCATTTAATAACAGTTTAAAAGCTTTTCTCCTCTGGGGAATGGCACAGGGGGAGGCTTCTCTGCAACCTTTCTTTTGTGACTGTTCATCTCTGGTAACAATTAGGATGGGCTAGGTTTTGCTTCATAAACAACACTCAAATTTGGATACTTCAAGTTATCAAAGGATGGAAGAATAAAATTCTGCGCTTACTTAAACTTTCAGCAACCCAAGTGTGACCTTGATTGTCTCCAATACTTGAAGTTTGTCAAATGCTTGTGAGGAGTTGGAAGAGAAAGGGAGGAGGAGGAGGACAGTAAAAAGGAAGAGGGGGAGAGGAAGAAAGGGAAGGAAGGACTGAGGGAGGGAGAGAAGGAAGAAAGGGAGGGAGGAGGTAAGAAGCAAGGAGGGGAGGGAGGAAGGGAGGGAGAGGAAGGACTGACTTAGCAAGTCCAAAATGGAATTCGTCATGTTCTCTGTCTCAGTGTCAGCTTTTCCGTAACCCCCCGGGGGAGATTCCATCCCATCATATCGAAATGGTTCTCCAGTGCACCTGCTTTACGATCTCAGTCCAGGTTCCCCCATCTCCTTTAGGTTTCTGTAATCATCTACTCTTGGGCTTTCTTCTTCTTTCCATCCACTTTCCATACCCTAGGCCAGTGGTTCTCAACCTTCCCAACGCCGCGACCCTTTAATACAGTTCCTCACGTTGTGGTGACCCCCAACCATAAAATTATTTTTGTTGCTACTTCATAACTGTACTTTTGCTACTGTTGTGTCTTAGGAGACCCCTGTGAAAGGGTCGTTCAACCCCCAGAGGGGTCGTGACCCACAGGTTGAGAACCACTGCCCTGGGCCACCATGAATCCAACACTCTTTGTAAAAGAGAAATCTGTTCACGGCGCACCCCTGACTCCAGTGGATCCCTGTAGCTTTAGGAAAATATCCAAGCTCCTTTACCGAGCCTGCCTGGCCTTGCTCTGCACACCCATCCACCCTCAGATCTGTAGTCCATCCTACTGAACCCCTTTCTGTTTCTTGAAGGAACCACGGTCTGCAGCTCCTAGACCTTCACCTGTGCTGTTGTCTCTGCTTGGAACACCTCTGGCCTTTCCGCCTCCTGGGACTTCTCCTGGCTTTGGGTCTGGCTGGATCATACTCGTGCTTCCAGTCTCGGCTTAACAGTCCATTTCTCTAGAGAAGATGTCCGAACCTCCTTAACTCTCATTCAGTTATGTTCTTCCGCCCTGTGCTGCCCCTACGTGAACGTACCCAGGCTGCCTACTGCACTGGCTTCCTCACTCGCCTGCAAGCTCTGCAGGACAGGGATCACACGTGTCACGCACATCAGTTTCCCAAATGCCGGGATAGGCAGCTTCTCGACATCCTTAAATGAACGGCTGTTTGGGTGGGTCTGCCAGCACCTGGGGTGCCCTCTGCTGCTGCCCATTGCAGCGGCCTCGATGGTTCTCAGCCGCCGGCCCACAGGAACCCGCCTCTGAAAGCTGCAAATGCACCCAGGAGCCTTCCAAATCAGTCAGTCTGATGCTCACTCTGAGAATGCCCTGAAGAAGCTAATGGTTCTGACCCTTAGCTGAGAGATCAATAATAAATGTTCTTCTGGAACTGTCTGCCATGTGAATGTGTGTGAGTCAGGGCGGGCAGGGTGGCGGCCAAAATTAATCCTACAGTCTTCTCAGCCTACATCTTGTAGCATTAACTGATGATCATGAAATGCATATTTTCTGCGTCTCATCAGTAGGGAAATCGTGGAAGCCCGTGGCACCCACCGCGCCATGTCTCGGTCCACCTGCCTTCCCAGGCTTTCTGCTCATGCCATACGAGATGCTCCAACCAAATGGGAACCATGACGTGTTAAGAACAACCTCTAGCTTTAATAGCTACAAAAATGACATCTGACTTTGAACATTAAGTTGTGGATTTCTACCACTGTCTTAAAAAATAAAGTCCTATCATGATTTACTTAACGTTCAATAAATTTTAGATGAAACAAAAATAAGCAGATAGAGAGACGATAGATAGGTAGATAGAATGAAAAGAAATTGTGAAGCGAGATTGTTAGATACACAGTTTACCTGGGTGTTGAAAGTGCTGGTAGTAATGAGAGATGAAGTGCAACCTCTTCGTGGCATTTAAAACTGTTGCCCCCCCTTTGGAACACTCCCTTCTGATTTGTTTTTGTCCTCACCCGAGGATATTTTTCCATTTTTTGTTCAGATAGAGTGGAGGGAAAGAGAGAGAAACATCAACGTGAAAGGGACACATCGAGTGGCTGCCACCCGCATGACCCATCCAGAGCCAGGGACAAACTGCAACCGAGGTACATGCCCTTAGCAGGAACCGAACCCGGGTCTCTCTGGACAGCAGACCGATGCCCTAACCGCTGAGCCAAACTGGCCAGGGCACTCCCTTTTGATTTAAAGTTTCCCCTTCTCTTCAGGGGACCATGAGTTTCTTGTACAGTCCTGGTTTTCTACCATCTGGTTATTCTTTGCTACTTTGCTGGCCCCTTGTCCCTCCTGTCCCTTAGATAAGGTCATTTTCTTAACAATTTACTTCCCACTTTTCTCCTCTTCCCTTCTGTCTGTTTCTCTGTCCTCTCTTCCCCTCGCCCTCCCTCCACATCTGTCTACTACAGCAATCTCAACTCCCTGGATCTCTGTAGCCAGGTTTGATTTTCCACATGGAAGTTCCTCTAAGCAAGTGGTTCTCAGCCTTGGCTGATGATTAAAATAGCCTTTGGGGCTTTAAAACTTCAGGCCATATCCTGAACCAATTAAATCAAAATCTTTTGGAGTGAGACTCAGACATGGGATTCTAAACCGAGTTTTTTACTTTTACCCCAGACTATTTCTTTCCTAACTTCTCTACGTCTACTCATGAAATCACTATCTTCCCAGGCTGCTGGCTGAACATTCTTAGAGTTATCCTTGATATTTTCCTTTTCACTTGCCTGCTACATGCCAATTACTCCACGGAACATCTCGGTATGTCCCCAGCCCTGATTGCACAGCTGTGTCCCTCTTCAGGTAGCTCGTATTTCTCATTTCTGTCACAGGCATGTTGGGTGAGCTGGAGTGGACAGGGAGGGTGAGAAGCGTAGACAGCTATTTTCTCCCCTAGCCCTCTGCCAACACCCCTCTTCAGTGTGCACACCGGCTAGCCTGGACCCCGGGCGTTGATCACAAGGGGAGTTGGCATTTTTATATTGTTTTTCATCTATTAATTTACATAGAGCGAAGGGGTCCCTCTGTGGAAAAGGGAGGCTGAGATTCCGATCCCCGCAAAGATTTGAGGTTATAAAACTGGTGCATCTAAACGATCCCCGGAGGAGGTCGTATTTCAGGAGAGAGTAGCAGTAGTTCTGCGAGAGGATTCGCACGGCGCACTAGTGGGAGTGGAAGCGTATTGTCGATGCCGGACGTGGCAAGGTGGCTGATCCTGGAACGCGGCTCCAGGTATGATGTTTATAGGCATAAGTGTGTGTATGTGTGTGTAAATGGGTGCATTGATTTGGAGGATTGTTAACGCTCGGGGCCCTGGCAGCTTCAATGTGGTCTTCGCCTGAGTAAGCAGAGTACAGAAGAAAGGAAGCATCTCTCTTGTCTCATACAAACTGCTCCTGAGAAGGTGACTTTGCAAGTATCTCCCCCAAGGCTGGCTCATGGCTGCATATCTGCACAGCACTTGCCCTTGGCGTGCAGAACCTCACACACTAGCAGACAGATCTGTGGCGTCAGCAGATGTCTGGTCTACCAAGAGCAAGGTGGTGATACATTCCAGGCTAGCTGGGGTGGCTGCAGTGGCCAGCACCACTGTTCTATGTCTGCCCACTTCGGTGCAATGGTAGCGTGGTGCCGTTAGCAGGGGGTGGGATGCAAGCAGAGCCCGGTGGAGATGCTGGGCCCAGAAGACTAGGCACTGTGGCTCTACAGTCCGTGTGGGAGGGCAGTGCTCAGGACTGTACAGCACGGGCATGTGTGAGCACTCATGGGATTCTGAGAACTGCGTAGGGGTGGAGGTTTGGGAGGACTGGGCCGCCTGCAGCCAGTTGGAAGGTGCTCTGAGAATCGGGCGTGGGATGACACTGGCACTAGGAAATAACCATGGATGAAGAATAAGACAGTGATTGAAATAGATGAAAAGAATATTCTGGATAACTTTTATTTGTGTGTTGTTTTATTCTGTTTTGCTCCCCATGTCTTGCCATTCCAATCTATTTTAAGCGCGCTTGTCAAGATAGCCTATTGAAAGCATAATTCTCTGACCATGTTACTAATACTTCCCACCCCCACCTCCACTGCCCAGCGAGACACCACCTCCTCCTCCTGCATGTTCCTGGGGCTCCTTGCACGGGTCCTGACGTTCTATCACTTCCCACTGTGCGATCCCATACCTGGTGTGCGTGGCTCATCTCCACTTACAAGTACAAAGCCGCGACAGGCTGAGGGTTGGCCTTATATAACTTTGCTTTTCCCAGCAAGACCAGCCCTGTGTTAGGAGAAATATTTGTTCAAAAAAAGAACGAATAAGAGCCAGCAGCAGGAACATTTCTATTTTCCTGTTCCTCACCGCTGCCGCAGAGAGAGCTAGGTGAGGTGTTTTGAGGTGAGAGAGAAGGAAGGACTGAGCGAGCTGCCATGTTTTTAGGTGACTAACGCTTTCCGGAGGAAATGAAAGATTTGCAGTTACTACTACTTTGCAAAGCTTGATTTTCCCACTTCGGGGCCAGCCCTCCAATTTTGCAATCTGAAAAATAACAGAAAGCGAGTTTCACATGTGAGGCAGTCCCCACGGTCTCGGTAATGATGTTTAGGTCACTGTGATGTGAGTTCTGCAGGGAAATGCTTCCCCAGCTCAGAGTTATTGCCGTTTTCCTGACTCGTGTTTGTTTCTCACGCTCTGTCTGGCCCGGGCCCATATTCTTGACCTCATTTCTGTTATACCGTTTCCCTATTTGACCATCAAACAGGCACGCCTAACAGCTGACCCACAGCCACTTCTCTGAAACATCTCCATGGATATCCACAGTGTGTGGACTTGTTGATGGCCATCTGTGGCTGTGCGGCTCTCGGGCCCCAGAGCACTGCATAAGGGTGGAGACAGCAGGCAGCGGAGTCTGAGCTCCCTTAACTGGAGAGCGGACAGAAGTAGGGAAGCTTCCGACAGGGGTGCAGCAGATCATGCCCACATACAGGTGTGTTTAATGTATTCTAGGAATAAATGCTGATTTACTACTGATGGCCCACATGCTGATGTACTCCATCAATGAGGAGGAGGTCCAAATCCCAAACCACTGGCTCCACCCAGTCACTTTTCGCTGGGGCTTCCTTCACCGGCTCCCTTGCATCACTTTTCCATCACAAGCACAGTGCTGGAAACAACATCATGAAAGCGTTTGGACAGTAGGGACCATGTTCAGCTTTTTTGAATACCCAACCCTTCCAGCACTTAGCGGAATATGTTTTGCACATGCAATGAGTGGAACAAATACCTGTGAATAGAGTGGAAAGAGAACTGGATTTGGAAACAGACCTGCATGTAAGTCCCAGCTTTGATTTTAACTCGCCCTGTGACATCAGTAATGTCACAGGACCCCCTGAGGCATCAGGCCTCAGGTGCTAGGTGATCTCTAAGTCTCCTCCCACGAGCCTTCCCTAATTCTTTAGAAATTGACAGATACTGTCATCCCCTGGCTAACAGCTAACCTCACAAATGCTTTTCCTCTTTAATTTCCACACTTCAGCCCAAATCAACTTTTTAATCATCTAGCTTACATAAACCGCATCATTTCATTCCTCTGCTTAAAACTTTTCCCACGGAACATCCCTGGGTTTAAGAGTCCAAACTCATCGATGTGAACTCATGATCTGGCTTTTCCCCATCCTGCAATTCAGCCACACCCTCAGCTCCTCCAGCCCTTTCCAGACGGATCCCTCTGCCTGAAGGTCTTTTCTCTGCCTCTTTTGTCTTATTCCTACTCATTCTTTAGTCAGCTTGGCCATTACTTCCTTGAGAAGCCAGTCCTCAACATCCCACATCCCTGTGCTCACCCCCATTACAGTCTCACCAACCTGCCTTCCCATCGTGTGTGCACCTCCTCTCTCCCAGACAGCCCGAGGGGCAGCGGGGTGCCTTGCATGCCGCTCTGTCCTTGGTATCAGCACCATGCCTGGCACTGGTGAGTAACTGAATGGACGTATTTTGCACCTCTTCTCCCCAACCACTGACTTCCTGCATTGTCAGAACACATGCCCAAGTGGACAAGCCAAGCCCTCTTGACCGCTGTTTCTCATCTTTTATGGCCACCACAATTTCCCCCCGGAAATACCAGTGGCCACAGGGGCTCTTGTGCCTTCTTGGTTTCTGAGGAGGAAAAGTGCAAGGGTCAGATTGGAGAATCAATGATCAACTTCCAAGTCCTTAGGTAGAAAAAGTTAGTAGATCAAAAGTACTATCTTATATATGAGTCCAAAAGTGACACTTGGTAAGAAGGAGTAAATAAGATTAAATTCCAACAACAACATAAAAAAAAAAAGAAAAGAAAAAACTAAAAATCCAGAGTATGGAAATTCAGGTACATAATCAACCAGCTACCATCCTGCTTCTCCCCAACACGTACAATGGAAATATCTTTATGGATACCTACTCTTACGCCACCCCAGGTCCCAGGTATTCCATCCTTAGGGATTTCTTCCTTTGGGTTAAGCCAGATGTGGCAAATCCATGGCACATGCCCTGCCCTTCTCCAGCCTCATTCTATTGGCAGATACCGCTAAATGACAGCACAACATTTTTCTGGTAGGGCCTCAGCATCCTTCCCAACACAGTGCTCCAGACAACAACAATCAGTAGCCCTGACCCCCACAACTTCAGCCTTATTCTCTAAAAAAAAAAACCTTTGTTAAAATGCAAAGGCCCCGGGCTGGAGAAAAGGGTGGATCTCGGGATAGGCTGACTGAGCAAGTCTTCTTTAAGACGGAAGACCAGGACTTTGGGCACTCAGGGAAAGGGGGTGCAGGGGGTGGGGAAGCAGACATCACAAAAGGGAAGGGAAGGCTAGGAAGGAGCCACGATCTGAGTTCTGGCATAGAGTTTACTTGCCCCCGTGGAACATGTTCTCTTTCTGGCTTCTGTCTCTGAAAGAGCATTTGCCCATCTGACTGTGCCCACACAGGGATTGGGGGATTACCCAGATTGTCAGCTGTGAGCATTTATGTGGGTCTAGACTGCAGAGGAACATCATGGCCAGCTTCTGCTGTGCAGGTGTCACGCTTGGCATGCCCCTGTCCGTCAAGCAAGAGCGTGGAGTGGATGAGAAAGCTGCACATGGAAAGGGGTTTCCACGCACTGGGTGGAAGACCAAGCACTCTCCCTTGATTACAGATCACTGGGCAGTATTTCTGCAAATTAGTGTCGCCAGGTGGTTGAATGATAAAATCTAGGCCAGCTGCTTAAATGAGCTTGCATGACTCCAGTTAGGCTGTTCTGCAGGCCCCTGGGCAACTGCTCAAATGCCCCCTAGGAGCTCTAGTGCCAGATGATGGTGCAAATAAACCCATAATGATGCAGGCAACAGGAAAGGACTGAACCTAGCATGCTCAACCTGTCAAGTGCCTTTTTAGAAGGAATATATTTAGATGCCTTAGATCATTCAGCTATTCAAACGTTTCATTGCAAGTTGAACAGAAGATGAACATTTTCTTGGGGAAAGTTACATGTGCAGTAGGTTTGCAATGATTAACTCTTCATGAGGAGAGGCACTTGTGACTTGCTGCGTGTGTGCATGCACACGTGTGTGTGTGTGTGCCCATCTATGTATTCTTTTGCCTGTGATGTTTCTATGAGTATCACAAGCAAACAATAAAAAGCTTTCTTACTTGAAAATTTAAAGGGGGCTAAATCCCCATTAACTCAGTATAAAGGCAGTCTTACAGAACAGTATGCTTCTGGAATATTCCTCAGAGACTTGAATGACAAATATAAGTTGATTTTCTCTCTGCAATTCTTACCTCCAACAGTAACCAAAGCCAGCAGTAACCAACAGGGCGAGTCCTTTCTTCTTCCCTGGATAGCGGTGAGGCCTGAGGATGAATTCGACCAGTACGGGGGGTAATATGAACGTGTGCTTGGGGAGAAAAGATGACAAATCACATGTCAGGTGCCTTGGCTTCTTAGCGTTTCTAATTCTCTGTCCCCCTCCTTTCTCTAATCCTCATCCACAACCACCAGAGGAAATTTCCCCAAAGTGGTCTGAGATCATGCTCCTCAATGCCCGAGGACCTACAGTGGTCCTCTATGGGTACCATATGGATCCAAATCCTTCGTCTGGCTACCAAGGGTCTTTGTGATGCACTGTCACCCTCTCTTGTCCTGCTTATTGCCTGCTGCTCCCCTCACCTCACACACACACACACACACACACACTCCTCTGCTGGAACATGGCCGTTTCCTTCGTTCTCCTTTGTCCTCAGCAGCCTGCTCCCACCCTCACACTTCTGCTCATGCCGCCGCGGTGTGAAGTGTCTTTCCTCCCTGTATTCACACCATGCATGTTCTTCACAGCCAGCGCAATCTTCCATGGTGCTGTCTCTGAATGTTCCTCTTGCTAATTTCTCTCACCCAACTTGACTGCATTTATATCCTGTGCTGTGCAGTGTAGCACTTATGATATGTATTCGTAAGATCTTGGGGCCCCGAGAGCACATCTTAGTCTGTCTCTGCATTCCCCATTGCTAGGGGACGCTGTGTGACCATCCTGTGGATGGGAGGTAGGTGTGTGGGGTGTGTGAGAGCCTCCCCCTACAGCCCTCTATGTCCTCCCCACTCCATCCCTGCTTCACCCTCTCCTTCATAACCATCTGTCTTCTCTTGCATCATTCAAACCCTTAACACTACTTTAAAAAAAAAAAAAGTAATCAAGAAAATAAGCCTTTAGTAATAGTGGTGTTTTCAGGTGGAAAGAATAGGGGTGTTTTCAGGTAAAGGCCTGCCCCCCTTGGTTATGGGAACTGCTCAGGGGAAGGTAGGTGACTTTAGTTTATGTGCAATGTCCTTTCATTTACCAAACACATTAAATTCGCCCTTCTGCCATACTCTGGGCTTACTGGGAACATCTCCTGGTGTTCGCATCGTACCGTTTTCCCATTCACAGCTGTCATTCTTGCTCCCATAGCCTTTACCGCAAGCTCCACCCATTCCCACGCTGCGTCCCAAGGCAGGAGTCCCTGGGGCTTGGACGTCACCGTGCCCGGGTGACCTGCTCCCTGCCCGGCTAGGCTGTGGGACCCTGGCCAGGGCCCCGGAAGGCCTTCACTGTCTGTCCGTCATTCCTGTGCTCAGAGGTAGCCCTGGGGGGCAGCGGCTTCCTCTTGCCTTCCTGACCTGGCTCGGGTACAGTCAGGAGATCGAGACCATTAGGTGACAGGAAATGAGACAAGTGCTGATGGGCAGAAGGGGACGAGAAGGAACGAGTCTGAAGTCCAGGGTATCACTGGGCAGAGAGGGCCTCCTGGGGCCCTCTCAAGGCTGCTGTTGGGTGGCGCAGGGCAGTTCGACCTCTTAAAGGCCGTGGGTACCCACATTTTGTAGCAAAGTGTAGAGAAACAGCATTTCGGACAAACCAAAGCTTCTACATACTCTGTCCAAGTTGGTCCTGACCACACTGACTGGTTGGATATGCAAGTGGCAAGACTTCTGAATCTGGCCTTGGACATTCCTGAATTTGAACTTCAGCTTCCTTGGTTGTGACGTGGGATAGGGAACAGGTGCACCTGTGTCAGGGTGCTGCTCTGAGGGCTGAGAAAAGTGTGTGTCACCGGCTGGCTCCTTGGCCCAGGAGACTTGCAGTGAGCATCAGCCGTGATTGTGGCTCTTCTTGTGATACATATTGCTCTTCCGCTCACTGCTGACCCAATGGGGGTGGGGGAGGCAGAGTTTGGGTGTCCACGGCCCAGGGCACCGGGTGCTCGGGTGCACCTGGCCTGCAGCCTGCAGGAGGGTGTGGCATGAGAGCAGCTGGGGTGTGGCAGCAGAGTTGTTCCCGCGGCCACCCCATGACCCCCTCCTCAGCCCACAGCTGGGGCCTGTGCTCCTGACTGTGCACTGCAGAGCCCTGGCTCGCCCTGCGACAGACATCCATGCTCTTCTCACCCAGAGGCCACCTCAGGAGGTAGGGGATGGGCCTGTCCCCCCAGCAAAGCCACTGCCTCTCCACCTGCCTCCATTCTGCCACAGCCAGGAGAGATCTGACTTCTATCAGCAACCATTAACAGTCCCATTAGACTGGCCATTGATCTGACGGGTTTATTAACCCTGCCCACCGTCAGCAGCTTCCGCTCTCTCCATCAATGATCATTTGGAACAGAATTCCTGCGAAACAATGCAGTGCGTTTGCATTAGGAGAAAATGAGTTCACAGTGATTAATGCTTTTACAACAAATAACTCAGGGATGCATGACTGGTCACCTCTTCTAGGAGCCTGCCCTTTGCAAGTGACATTCAATTGAATTTCCAAATGAATTCTCCCTGATGACTTCTGGGAAATTTACATCAGTGATGTCATTAGTGACGGGCCATATACTGTAGCTTAATACCTACTAAAAGGTCTTTAAAAGAACTACATTTTTTTTTTTTGGTTGGGCTGGCAGTAGCAATGAGGGAAGGAGGAAGAACACATTCTGTGAGCTTTCTAAATATTTAGCTACTGTGAGGAGCCAAGCGTGACACAATAAACCTCGTGGTATTTCCAACGTATGGGGATTTCACCTCATGCAGTTATAAATTATATAACCTTCGTCAGACAGCACATATTAAAAAAAAAAAAAGAGGCAGAGAAAAATTTAGTAAGAGAAAAATCAAATATGCTTTCTACTTCCCCAAAACTCTAATAATTAGGCTGGATTGACACAAATTAGAACGCTGCCAAAAATCGCTCAAAATAGTGACTCATTCTGTATTTCAATTAACAGTTTCTCGGCTTCCCTTATAAACAGTGAAGCTGACAAAAATTAATTATCTCTGAGGGGGTAAAATATTTCCTTCCAAAGTAAATAAAGCGCCATGGGCTAAAACAATAGTGTGTGAACAGAGGTGATGGAAGAAGCTGTCTTTCCTCGTCAATTAAGCTATCATTTGAGTAGATTTTTCTTTAAATATCTCCGTTTAAAAGCATCAGTTAAGAGGACCGTGTTGTTCTTTTCCCCTCCTTTTCTACTCAGCCATGCCTTTCCTCCAGTCCTTGGTATAATGCCTGCTTCCATTTGGATAGAGCTATAAGCATGAAATATTGATTTAGGCATTAGTATAACAATTGCCATTTAGGATTCCCGGTTACAAAATAGCTTTGCAGATAAGTACTAAAATCTACCAGCCCATAGAACATTCTTACAAGGTTACATGAGTGGCAACATGGAAAATAATGAGCACTTACTTTGATTCATCTCATACCAGTGGATAAGCAGCTGTTCCACACACCTTCCCTGTGTGTGAAGCTAAGCTTACAATGGGATACATGTGCCTGCCCGGCTCTTGTGAAAGGGGCCAGGTTAGTTCCTGCTGAGGCAGCCATGGAGCCCACAGCTCCTCACTGTCACACAGGCAGCGAGGACTGAGTCAGTAAGGCTGGGATGGTCACACTCTTATCTCTAAGGTCCAGCAGGGGTGGGGGAGGGGGGCAAGTGTTTTTAATTTTCTCCAGTGAGAAAAATTCAGGGAGCCTCTACATTTTAAATATCAGATAACATTTTAAAATATGATCGCTGTCTCTTCTCTATTTTATATGCTTGTTGAGCTAGTTCTTGTGTTAGGTTGACACAGATCGACAAAACAGCTTCTTCCTTCTTGGCCGGGAAATGGAGAGCTTCTCACTCATAAGCTGTTTCTAATGAATTTACCGAATGCTGCCCATTTTATGTTTGCCTGTCTTGTGCCTCCCCCTGCTCAGGCAACACTTGGATCTGAGAATTAATTTCTTCCATTGGCCCTTCCCAAATTGATGTCCCCTCCCCAAGTCCCTGAGATAATATCTTTGGTTTATGGTACTCATAGGTAGAAAGTTTTTTTATTATATTTTTTTATCCTCACCTGAGGATACCTGTCCATTTTTTGTTCAGATAGAGTGGGAGGGAGGGAGAGAGAGAGAGAGAGAGAGAGAGAGAGAGAGAGAGAGAAACATCGATGTGAAAGGGACACATTGAGCGGCTGCCACCCGCACAACCCAACCAGGGCCGGGGACAAACTGCAACCAAGTTACATTCCCTTAGCGGGAACCGAACCTGGGTCTTTCTGGACCGCAGGTCAATGCTCTAACCGCTGAGCCAAACCGGCCAGGGCATAGGTAGAAAGTTTTAAATCAAGTTTTATCGCACCAATAAGATCTCATTTCTGGGTACATTAAGGAGGATATTTTTGCTTAGTGTATATATATATATATATATATATATATATATATATATTTTTTTTTTTTTTAAATTTATTTTAAAAAATGAAAGCCTTTACAAAATCTCCTCAGGGCCAAACACATGGTCAAAACATCAATTAAAACTTAAACATAAATACAGCAGGCATGAAAACAGAGGCAAAGCAAGCCTTAATAGAATGCCCAGCTTGTTATTCCAGTGCTGGGTCACATGTCTTAAAAAATGAAATGCAGTAATCATTGTTTTGTAAATCCTTGTGACACAATCTCTGGTTTGGATCATACCATCCATTTGCCAGCTGAAAACTTTTCCCTCACTCCAACCACCTTCCCTCACAGCAGTGCCTGCCTCTAAACATCCAAGCTCTGTCGTTCCTGCGCGTTAAAGATGAGATGCTGCCTAAGTCAACTGATCACGGCAGCCCTGGCATGTAGACAGAAGTGAAATTGCTTATATCTCTAGGGGAAAAAATTCTTCTTTTACTCTTTCACCTACACTACCTGCAGGGGTCTCTTTTTTTGGGTCTCAAATACTAGAGTTTAGAAGATGATTGGATTTGTAGAATTTCCCTTTTCCACTCTCGAGGAACTCAAGTGCATAGGCCAGGCAGCACTATAATTAGTCAATGTTCAAATGCCCAGGAGCGGGGACTCAAGGTAAACCACCCACAGAGAGCCACAGGCTTCCCTTTGATCTCCCTGGCAGCCCCTCCTGCTCAAAATCCAAAAACAGAAGTTAAAAACCAATCATTTTATTTACTGCAGAGGAGTAGTCATGTTTGCAGTTTGCTCGGAAATGCACCAAAATGAGATGAGTTGATGGATGGACAGATGCATGCGTATGTGATAAAGCAAATAGAGTCAACTACTAATAGTAGAATCTAAGTGGTGGGTAATACAGGTGTTCCCTGTAAAAGTCTGTAAACTGTGTTTATATTTGAAGTTTTTCATAATAAAATGTTGGAAAAAATAGAAATAGTTTCTACTGACCTGGAAAGAGAAACAAACGCTCCATTGGGCCAAGGACGACAAGCATGCTGTCATTTCTGAACTCATGTGTGAACTGAACAGGATAACTTGCTGAATCGTCTAAGGAGTTTCTAAGTCGTGTTTTACTTCCTATGCTGTTGCCCTTTGGGTTAATATATAGTGTGGCCAACATCTCAAAGAGGCATTCTTTTACTTTGATGACATCCACTGAAGAGCTGGCCATTTAGATTTTGTTCAGTTAAGGGTGAGGCACAAGAAAGATCTGGGATCTTACGACCCTACAATCAGGAATATATCTGCCTCTTCCTGCTCTCTGCCTCCTCTCCCTCCCTCTGCAAAACACCCAAATCCCTCTCTCTAATTTAACTCTCTGGCAATAACAACAACCTAGACACCTGCTGTAATCCCTGACTCATTCCATTACTTCTCATATCTGAATGTGGTTCACTTTCCCCCTCATATTCTTCTCACAACAGTCTATTCTGTCATCTTCTTCAGCATCACCTCCCTAATGTTCCCCTATTATGGTACATACTCAACATTGAAATTTGACCAGCCTCCTAAAACAAGTTTCACGTTGCTGCTCCCTGCTCCACAACCTTCTGTAGCTGTTTGTTGCCTCAGTCCCCTGCCTACACTCCTTCTCTAATCTCTCTCTCATTTCCACAGTATCTCAACAGGCTCCCTTCTTCCTATTCAAACCAGTCTCCTCATTATCCTCGTGTTTCAGCCCATTTCCTTCCCTAGAATTCCTGTCTTTTCTTATGAACTCTTTAATTCTTCTCTCCCATCCAGCCCCACCTTCGAGACACCTTACAGTCAAAAGCACACATGTTAATGTGAGGAGATAGAAAAGAAAAATCAGGACCCAGGAGAGCACTGAAGCCCCAATAGGACAACCAGAGACTTGCTGGGTCGCTATTGTTGAGATTCAGATTTAGCTATACCACCCTGGCCGGTTTGGCTCAGCCGATAGAGTCTCCACCTAAGGACCAGAGTCACAGGTTCAATCTCGGTTGCGGTTTGGTCCCCTGCCCTTGTCAGGGTGATGTGTCTCTCTCATATCGATGTTTCTCTCTCTCTTAAAAAAAATTAGCAATACCTTTCCAGACAGCCAATGTAAAAAGAGAGAAATGGAATGTAAACAGTTCTTTTAAAAAAAAATTTTAAGGGAAACGATTTTTTTTCTATTACTAATTAGGCCTCAAATAAACTTCTATCCTTGATTTTATTTAGGGGACAGTAAGTAATAGTAGGCGGTGCTCTCAATGGGTCCTCACAGCAATAGCAGAGGTCTAGGTCCCATAAATGGATAAAATCTCAAAACAAAATAACCTACTGAGGGGGATTCTGCCAATAAGGAGATAAGTTTGTAGAATTATGTAGCCTTCTGATGATTGGAGCAGTAGTCGGACTCGAGGAACACTATTTCCTTCACGAGTGTCTTTGTTGTTCCATTTGTGAGCCAGACCACAGCCAGTACTTTCTTCTGTGTTTAGAGGCAGGAGTGTAGGTATCACCCACTGTTGATGACTCTGGAATTCGGAGAGTCAGTGGCAATGTTGACACCCTTTGACTGCAGATAAAGACTCTCATCAAGGAGACCTGCCCCTTGGAGCTGAGTGACTGGCCCCTTTGGCTATCTCTGAGGCCCTTGTCACCTCCAGGTCACACCTACCTCACATCCTGTCATTGCGTGAGATGCTCTCTCCTGTCCCTCCCACAGTTCTTTTGGTCTACACTAGACTCCTCAGTGCTCAATTATATTTCATTTTATTTTTCACACTGTCAAGGTCATGTATTTTGTCTTTGATGCTGAATTAAATTGTAAACAATTTGAGGTCCAAGTTCTCTCCTTTTCAGGACTTCCCTCCCCCCTCAGATTTATAAATGCTTTTTGACTGATTTTCTTCATTTGAAACTTTGTGTTTATATGGTTCACAAAGCCCCTCATGATCTAGTAACTGGTCCCGTCATATTTCATGCCCAACACCTCCCTACAGCCTTGAAGCCCCCTGCACTTCACCCGCGGTTCTCTCTCACCACTGACACATCACACACTTACCCCTCGCCCTCCTCTCACACTCCTGGGCTCAGCAGAGATATCATCGACTCTAGGGCAGAATCTGAAACATCCAGCAGGTGCCCTTCCCTGGCAGGGCTGGACCGCCCTGTGCTCACCCCCTTTCACAGCGACACATTACGGCATCACCTAATACTGCACAAACCTTCCCTAGAAATGGGGACCGCTTGCAGCAGCTCAGGGCAGTCAGCATTCCTCTTCAGTGCTGCGCACTGGTGCTTAAGCTACTCTGACCGCGTAACATCTGTGGCATTAGGGAATGAATCCACGGAACAATAGCATGGGGCACAGAGGAAGAAGGGGGTGCTCTTCTGCGCAGCCTGGGAAGACAAGCCCGAGTCCTGGTGTGAGAAGACAACAGCTGCACTCAGATTCAGCTGACCTGGGCAGCCACACCTCCTGCTGGGTGCACATGGGAGGGTCACCGCGTCAGTCCCACTTCAGGCTGGTCATCTTTACGCTTTGTTATGGCTATAGATTGTACCCCAAGTCCTGGGAAATGGGTGTAGTGGGTCACACAGAGAAACTTACGAGAAAATGTGACTCCTGGCAACAGCCCGTGGGTGCCCACATCATGGCAACTAAACGGTAGACTCCATAAAGGAGTATCACCATGCCAGAATCAGCGACCAGTAGAAGCTACGCAGCCAGCAGAGGCTGTTCCTTGTCAATCTTGGGGACCCACTGGCCTCTGGCCCTCCATTCTGAAACTGGGCCAGGTGGAAACCGTCCAAGTTTTGCTTGATGTCTTCTTATACCTCTCCTCTCTATTAATCTGCAATTTGCCCTCCCTCCACGGTTCTGTGCCTGGCTCCCCACAGCACACATGGAGACTTGTTTTGAAGACACAGACAGATGGGCAGCTCTCTAGAAAGCTGTTCCAAGTTGGAGGACGATGACTGTTCTTTTCGAGAAAGAGAAAGTTTTGGAAGCACGGGGCTTGTTCTGGCTTCAGAGCCACCATCTCTAGGGCACCACCCCTCCCTCTGCGATGGCTCACCACGGTGTGAGCAGACTCGGAATGTGTAGGCAGCTGGTTTCCCTGGGAGAGAACAGTCTCCTAGGCAAGCATCCCACAAGCACAGGCTCTGGGGCCAAGTGCCAAACTCCCACGTGACCCACCGGCAATGGGTCAGCTCCCACACTCTCTTCTTCTTGCCTCCAGCTCTCCCTTGCTGACCCAGCAGGGTGTTCCTAAAGGGACTCACCCGCTGTGGTGTTGGAGGGACAGTTGCTCCCTGGTGATTTTTCCAAATGCAAGTCACTGGTTGATTTAGAGTTAGTCAACATGTCAGGCTGTATGCGGGGCCCATGCGCTCGCCATGGGGGTCTTACCAGTAGAGGAGGAAGTGGCTGGGAGTGGGGCCCACGTGTAAAAGAAACAGAGGAGTTTGCTTGGGAAATGCCCTCATCCAGTACCCATCAGATATCTCAGAAGAAGTGGTTATGTCCCAGCACTCAGTCAATTAAAAGGTACGTAAGAGGAGGAGGAGGTCAATGGGAGAAAACGGGGGGCATCTGTAATACTTTCAATAATAAAAAAATCAATAAAAACATATTAAGAAAAATAAATAGATGAATAAAAGGTATGTGAGATATGGCCCTGGAACTGAAAAAAATAATGAATTTGAATTTATGCGTGTTATAGTTCCACAGAACTAAGATGAGGTGAGGTTTTAAGCATCATATAGTGGAGGCTCTGGAAGTGATAGACAACGGGGAGCCCACAGTGAAGAACAAGCGCTTCTTCAGTGCAAAGAGCGACTTCTCTTCACTCACTGGGTAAAACTCTTTCTGACTGGAAGGGCTCAGGGGTTTCTCTTCAACAGCGTTGGTGTCAGCTCAACTGTGTCTTATCATCTCCTGGCGTGGCACGAAGTTGTGCTTCGTTCTTTCAAAATAAACGTAAATTTGAATTCCCCTTTATTAAAAATCGGTAACTGTATATTACAGACTACTTTTTCAATGACAAACACATTTTTCTTGCTGAGAATACATAGAACAAAAAGGCTGACTGTAGGATATAAAACTGAAGATGCCAAGTAGGATGGTAGATATGAGTTTGGTGCTCAGAAGAAAAATTTAGCTGGAAATAGAGATTTGGAAGCCAAGAGTGTAGGTATGACTTTTATTCGTGGCGGTAGATGAGAGGACCCTGGAGAGTGCATGAGTTAAGAATAAAGGAGCTCGGAGTAAACACTGTGGAATAGCAATAGTTAAGCCAGAGTTTCTCAACCTCCACGCTAATGATGTTGTAGAATAGGTAATTCTTTGTTGAGGGAGCTGCCTGTGCATTGTCGGATACTTAGCAGCATCCTTGGCTTCTACTTGCCAGATGCCAGAAACACCCACCCACCCCTAGTTCTGACAATCAAAACTGTCTCCAGATATTGCCAAATGTCCCCTGGAGAGCGAAATCAACCCCAGTTGAGAATCCCTCCTTTAAGTGATGGGCCAAAGAAGAACATCTTGCAAATATAGTTGACAAGGAGCAATCAGAAAATCTGGAAGTAAGGTCAAGAAGGAAAGAGAATATTTCGAGAAAGATGTAGTCAAATGTATCAAATGTCAAGGCAAGGTATCAAGACATTAGTACCAACCCCTTAACCCCCAGTATTAGAGATAAGCACACTGTACTGAGCACTACAGTCCCAAATTGCTTTTTCTTCCTTCCAGGGTGACGCCCATGCTCTTTGTTCACTTCTCTGCATTTTTGGACTTCAACTCCCTTTTTCTAGTATTCTTAGACTTGGACCATGGAGCCCCTGGGAGCTGGGAGGTTAACATGGATATGTCTTTATGGCTGCCATTGCCATATGTTCCATAAAACCTACGGGTGGGTGGAAATCTGGACAAATTTGTAAGTGTAAAATTTAGGAACCTACATGCAGGACAAATTGATGACAAGTTGGCTTGCTCAGAGCCGTCTACACTTCTGGGAATGCATGCTCATGGCATTGAGACAATCTTCCCATTGCCAAGAAATCTGGCTCACTTCCTTATCGTGGTCTTCTTAAGAAAAACAAAACAAAAATTTTTAAAAGGTCACAAAATTCCTTCTCACCACAGTATAGTAAAATGTGGCTTTCATGAGTTCCTAGATGTGCTTGCAGAGAGACATCAAAAACACACGCGCTGTATCCCAACCAACTGGTGCTAGCCGACCTCACAGAATACCTCTCAAACGACTCACTTTCGGGTTTCCGAACTCAGGGGCGGGGCGAAAAGCACAAAGGTTTTTGTTTTGTTTTCAGCTTCCAAGTCTGAATTTTCACGGGTAAAATCTGTTCCTGTTAAGGGAAGTGATGCTGAAATTCCCCCTGCTTTTATGAGGCTTTTTTAAAATTCTGCCCTCAAAATAAGAAGACACTTGATTACTATTGAACTGTTAAAATGTTGGGTTCCATGGCAGCTCCCAAAGAATACTGTTGGAGTTCCACATTCCTGAGTTCACTTTCCATGTACATACACTAATGAACTCCATTACTAGCCTCTTTGTCCATCAGTAGGAGCCCTGGGTTGGATATTATCAAGTATCTCCCTCAGGGCTAGTGCCAACCCAGCAATGAAATGATGGTGGTAACTGGCCTTCCATACACTTTACAGAGATAGAAAGAGACTGTTTTTAACCAATTCTCTCTTTTCCTTTGACTACCTCTTTCATCTGGTTACCTATGAAGCTGTGTCTTCATCCCTTCATTTCAGCCTTTTCCCTTCTTCCTTGATTCAGTGGCTTTTTAGAACTCTCTTTGGTTATATGAATACTCAGTTACCTAATAAATATTTAACAATGGTGGTAACAGACTAAAGTGTGAGCCTCGAAATGGTTCTGCCAGAGCATCCATCCTTGAGCCACAGTCTAAATCAGAACAAACATCACCTCTTCTTGAACAAAACATATGCAACTACTATTGTTAATGGAGGGGAGAGGGCTTCATCTCCCTCTGTTGCTAGTGGGGGTGGATTTCTTGTGCTATACAAAAAAAATTTTTTTTATGAGACTCACAGAGGAGTTTCCAAAGTCTCATTCTCTGTATCCCTCCATAGAAAGTGTGTAACTGGGGCTTCAGTAGAGCTAACATCAAAGCCAGTGGCCGAAGTTTCCACTCTATGTCAGCACAGTCCAATTCAGCATCAGAGCTTAATTTGTGTTTCCCCATTGCATTCCACTAGCCCACTGCATGTGGGGTCCTCAGGGCCACATGGCTATGGAGAAAATACCAGTAAATGCAAGGAAGCCAAAAATGAGCCACTAGCAGAAGAGAGCCAAGAGAACTCTTTTGTTTAGATTACGGGTTCCCAAATTTGTGCATGCTTGCAATAGCCATGCCCATTCTGGCCAAAGATCTTTGTTACCAGTTGTGACTGATACACCATACCTTCCCTATGTCACCCCAACTTTACTAAGCACGGGTCTCTCTTCCCTTTGATGGATTCCTTCCCCCAGTGTTTTGCAGGGAATAGGCTGGTGGTTCCCTGGGGAGTGAACAGTTGCAGCCTCCTCTTGAAGCTGCCCAAATGGCATGCCTACAATGTCTGCCTTCCCCCTTCACTCCTTTCCTATCATTACTAACCAGCGCAATACAACGGCATCACTATGACTCTCCTTTTTCAACATGAATCTATCACTAATGAGTCATATGTTTTTGATATAACAACTAAAAGCCCCATAGATATTTCAAGGTACCAATACTTTCCCTGATACAGTGATACCTCGGTTCTCGAACATAATTCGTTCCAGGAGGACGGTCGAGAACCGAATTGTTCGAGAACCGAAGCAATGAAAGCGTGACTCCACAAAGCGTGACTCTCTCTCTGCACTCACACTGATGATGCAAGCAAGGCGCACTGGGCCGAATGAACGCCATTCGGCTCATCTCGGAAGTTCGAGTTCCAAATATTTGTTCGGATTCCGAGACAAAAGTTTCTCGAATCTCCATTTGGTCGAAAACCGAGGCGTTTGAGAACCGAGGTATCACTGTATTTCCTCACTTATAACTATCTTTACAAAAGAACGCCTCAAAGTATCAAGGCCTAGGGTGTCAGCCAGAGATGATTGAAGCAGGGCTGCTAAACCCTTCCTTCTGCCTTCTGTGTCCCCTAGCCCAGCATACCCCTCTCTACTCCTAACGAGGAACTCTGAGGCCAGTCAAGGGCACAGGGAAACTTCCAGAGTAAGAGATAAAGACTTCGTTTCTTCTTGAATGCAGCAGTCTTCAGTCAGGGCCTACCCCATGCCACTCTGTGCTAGGTACTGGAGATAGTGGCAAACAAACATGGTCACTGTCTTTGTAGGCCTATAGTTGAATCAGCAAGGTTTTCTATAAACAAGTAGAAAAGTACATAGATCCCAATCGTGACATGTACTATGAAGGACACAAACAGGAATCTATGTATCAGAAGAAAAGTGGAAGGATATTAAGTAAGGTAGTCAGGGAAGGCCAGTCTGAAGATGTCATTGTTAGGGGGTTAGTTTTTAATAGTACAGAATATTGCCCGGCTGGTGTGGCTCAGTGGTTGAGCATTGACCCATGTGCACCAAGAGGTCGCTGGTTCGATTCCCAGTCAGGGCACATGCCCAGGTTGTGGATTCGATCCCCAGTGTGGGGCATGCAGGAGGTGGCCAATCAATGTTTTCTCTCATCAATGTTTCTATCTCCTTCTCCCTTCCTCTCTAAAAATGAATAAAGAAAAAAAATTGTACAGACTATTATAAAGTGGGACTATTTTCCTATTTATCGTTGACCCTTGAAAAACCCTGGGTTAAGGACACTAACAACTCCCCCCACAACCCACAGTCAAAAGATCACATATAATTTTTGACACCCCAATAACTTAGTTGACCCTTAGTAGCCATGGGGGATTGGTTCCAGAACCCCTGTAGATACTAAAATTTGTGCATGCTCAAGTGCCCCATATAAAAAGGTGTATATCAATGCACACAGTTGGCTCTCTTCATTCATGGACTCCCAACCACGGATTGAAACAGTACAGAAATTCATTGAAAAAATTCTTGTATAAGTGGCCTCATGCAGTTCAACCCCATGTTATTCGAGGGACAATTGCATGTTGTTGCTGTGTGGAGAAGGCTGAGAATGGGAGAGGAAGACCAGTCTGGAGGTGCTGTGCAGGAGAAGTGAAGGTGGACCCCAGAGTACTGGCAGTGGAACTAGCTAGTGAACAGATTTGCTCCATATTTTACAAGATTAGTTCACAGGTTGAATATAAGGGAGGGGGGTGGAGGGAGGTGGCCCAGTCCAGGCCGGTTTCCCTCTGGAGCCATTGGGAGGATGTGGCTCCAGTTCCCGAGGAGGAGCAGCCCGGGACAGGTTTGGCAGGAAGCATCACACGTCCACTTCTGGACGAGCTGACTTGGAGATGGGGCCATAACAGCAATGTCAGGGCGACAGTTAGAGATGCAAGTCTGGAACCCAGAGGAGCTCTGAGCTGGAGACGCAGCACACAGAACTACAGCCAGGGGTGGGTGTGAGCTACTGGGAAGAGAGTCCTGGCGAAGAGGGGGCTCAGGACAAGCCTGGAGAACACCACTGTCTGGAAGGCAGGCAGAGGCCACAAGCAGAGGCTGAGGTAGGAGGAAAACTGTCAGTGAGCTATCCGCAGAGCCGACACAGCTGAGTCCCAGGGAGCCAGAGGTATACAGTGACGAGCGCTGCTGAGAGTTCAGTGAGGTGGGGGCAAAAGCAGGAGCCTGGGATTTGGCAGTGCGGACACAGTTGGTGACCAGAATAAGAGGAACGAGCAGAACACGTACTGATCATACACATGGGTCTGGGCAAGGCTCTTGGGCTCCGTTCCATTCGGAGAGGCAGACACTCTTTTTCATGTGGCTTGAATGGCAACGTGTGTCCTGAGGAAACTAATCAGCCAACCCCACAACTCCCCCCCCCCAAATCCTGGTGACAATCTGGACGAGGATCAGGAAAATGAAGTCATTTAACCCCGTGTCTACAGTGTCCCACACAGCCATTCTCAAGTGCCACCAGAGAAGAGTGATTCTCTGCTCCATCCACAGCGTGTGAGATGCCTTTCCCTGGCTGGCTCTCACCTGGAGCCATTGGTAGAAAGGGATTCTAGGAGCCGTGTGTGGTTCCAGGCGTGTCCCCCGCTACACAGAGGAGCGTGGAGAAGCCGTGGTCGTGATTTCAATTTGACGACAACTTGGCATAGGTCATGTATTACTGATACAACTTTATGTTGCACACATCGTATTTTTTTTTTAATCCTCACCTGAAGACATTTTTCTATTTATCTTCAGATAGAGTGGGAGTGAGAGGGGGAGAGGGAGAGAGAGAAACATCATTGTGAGAGGGACACATTGACTGGTTGCCTCCCACAAGACCCCAACCAGGGCTGGGGACCAAACCACAACCAAGGTACATGCCCTTGACTGGAATCGAACCCATGACTCTTTGGTCTGTGGGCCAACGCTCTAACTGCTGAGCGAAATCGGCCAGGGCTGCACACATTGTATTTTATTTGCTCCAAATAAATTGCTGAGAATTAAGAACTAACATGCCCATTTTAAGGAACCCAATACCCAGAGAGGTCTATTAACTTTTCCAAAACCACATAGCAAGATAATGGCAGAAATGGGGCCAGAACTGAGGTTTTTCTGGTACTGAAATCAATTCTTTCCATGAAATAAAAAATTAACTTGTAGGAAACATCTGAGATTATAATTTCTGCAATTTAGACAAAGAACTAAGAAAGTTTTTTCCATTCACCCCAATCTGACTTTTAGGAATCAAGCCCCAACACCTTCCTTCCTAATAATTTATCCCTTTCAACTTTTTAGCCCAAAAAGAAACTTAACAGATGTGAAAGGACATTTGTGAAGATGGACTGTGATTCACAGATGGTTCATTTCGATAACTGGTGCCTGGAGATGTCTTGGACGCTCTGCATCTTGCCCTAAGAGTCACCGCCTCAAAGACAGCCACCAAGATGGTCATTTCCATGGGGCCTGCAACTCAACGTTCCAGGTGTCGAATATCATTCAACAAGTTCTTCTTAAGCGCTAATTTTGCCAGGCTTACAATTTCTGTGATCATCATGCTATTTTCATGCTACAAACGCTGACATAATTAGGTTAGCAAAGTATTTTAAAATATGTCACTAAAAGTATGCATATTAATTAAAATGTTCCTACATATAAGCCTTAAACTAAACTCCCAGAGAGGACTGGAGACAAAAGACTTTTATTAAATACCGTTCGATAGGTTAAGTATTTTAGTATCTCTGCCAATCATTGCTACAAAAATGTCTTGCTAAGCATGAACTGGGTAAAAAAAGGGAAATATTAGCATATTATCATCTGTCAGGGTTGTGAGACAACAGCAAAAACAGCATTTTTAAGCAATGGCCAGGACACCTCACCCAGATGCAGGTCTGTTTTAAACATGTATAATTAAGTGGTCGATTCTTTGAGCGGATAGATGGAGTGTGAAGCAACACGCGTATGGATTTTGTGTTAATGGACATGCTTTTCAGTGGCGGACAGGACACTTTTAGCTGACAGTCCACTGTTAAAAGGCTGTGGGTATATACTCAGTACTGGGTGTGTATGTCCACAGCATCCCCCCTTGGAGCAAACCTTTTACGCCCACTCCACAGACTCAGTCATTCCTGTCTCACACGCCTCAACATGCATGAGCTCCCCGGAGAAGGAACCCTTCCTTGTCTCTACATCCTTCCTCGCTTTGTCTTGGCTTTGCTCGAGTGTAAAAGTTTGAAGAAAGTGGATGAATCTAGCAAATATGTGAAGGAGATACAAAAAGCATGCAGCCGGTTAGTGAGTCTGGCTGGTGACAGGTGGGAAGAGTTGTTGAGATTTAGGAAGAAGTTGGCAAAGCAAGTACCTCTGTGTAAATGAACGTGCCCATTGGATTGGGAGAGGGTAATAAAGGGCAGGGTTCAGGGTTAAAAATACCAGACATAAAGCATCTGAGAGCTAGGAATCTGTGTGTATACTTTGTGGGCAAGTAGAATGACCATCGAGAAGACTAGATGATGCCCTGCAGAAGTATTCTACGGGCTGGCAACACAAGGACCTGGAGGCGAGAGGGAGATAGAGGACTTGGACAAACTCCAATTTCCATTTATGCACAAGACTGCTCTTTAGGCAGAGAAGATGAGGAGCCCAGGGAAGGAGATATGGGGGCTGGTCAAAAGCCCGCTAGCAGCTCCCTGTTCGAGGCAAGGACGGGCCGCCACAGCTGTCAGAGTGTTGGGTTGCGTGGCAACTAGAGAAGGAACAGGGGCTCTTCTGTGGGGCCCTCCAGTCCGGAAGGGGACGTCCACTTGAAGCCGACAGAGAAGGCTTTCTCACCCACCCACTGGGCAGCTCTTGGGCATTTTCACTTCTGTTCTGAGATCGTGGGACTTTAGCTCTTTCCTAGCCACTTAGATTTTATTTTTTTCTCTTGGCAGTTCAGAGGGGTTTAGGATCCTCTGTAATGAGTTTCTCTATCCTGGTTAATCTCCAGCACGGTCATTCCTTCTGTTGTAGCATTACACACGGCTACCATGGAAGTGAGGATAAATTACGTTACCCAGGAGGGGAGGAGGCCCACCAGCAAACCCTCAAGGGCACCGAATGATTTCAACGATTCAAATGCCTGGTCACTTCTTAGAAGATAGGATATAGTTTTCGAGCATTAGAAAATGTCGACCTTGATTTTGAAATGAGAGTGTATTTTCTACTGGTATTCTTCCGTTTAAAAAGCAGGCCATAGACAGACATTCGCTAGATGATGGGATTGTGAAGGCAAACTACTCTTCAGCACCCATCGAAAGTTCCCTGAATTGGAATTAAAAATAAAAGAAGCCATCCTTTCATCGTTGTGGTCCCTGATCTGAAGAGGTGAAGGCGGCAGTCCCCGCGACAGCTTGGTTCTAGCTGTACAAGCCCGGAGAGGACTTAGCAACCCGTATCAGAGTCTGCTCTGTTCATGGGAGGCTTCCTGGGGGCAGCATGCCTTCATGGTCCTTACCCAGCTAACTCTGCTCCTTCATCCCAGCTTCGCTTCTGATTTCACTGCTGAGCTTTAAGCATTCATGTAACTTCCCCGTGTTTCCCAGGTGAATGAATGCCTTTGGGGAGCCTATCCCACCTCAGAATAAGAAGTGAATGGAATGAGTAAAGGGATGGCTAGAAAGTGTTTAAACCAAGAGGAGAATCCATAAATAACACCGAAGCAATTAAACCTGAAAAAGGTATCCAAGCAAATATCTGTGTGCTGCAAATGACCCCATTTTCATGCTTGCTCAGGCGCTTCTGAACGATGCTCTGGAAAGGGGTCTTTCCCGGGGAACACCGCTGAAGCGTCCATTCATTGTCCTAACCAGGGTATCTCTACCCTCCCAAGCATCCATTCATTGTCCTAACCAGGGTATCTCCACCCTCCCAGAGTCACACAACAAAGTTATCTACCAGTACCATTTTCTGGTCATCGTGTCATCATATTTTCTCTTTCCAATGTGGTCTAGAGTAGAAAATTGCCAGAGAAGATTTTAGAATGTGATGGTACAACACATTGGAAGGAGGAAGAGGCCACGGATCCGGGAATGCGAGAAGACTGTAGGTGGAGACTACAAGGAAACACATTCCCTCTAGAGTCTCCAGAAGAAATGCAGCTCTACTGATACCTTGATTTTATCTCATAAGACATAGTTTGAACTCCAGAACCATAAATTAACGAATGCATCTTGTTCTAAGACCTTCAGGCTATGCTAAGTTGTTACAGCAGCAGAGAGAACAAATACGCACAGCATTAGTAAGGCTCTATCTCTGCCCACCCCTCCACCCACCCGCTCGCATACCAGAGAGTTCAGTGTTGCCAGATCCAATGGAAAATTTTAACTCAAGTCATCTTATAATGTCATCTTACTTAACCTCTCAGCAGCTTTTGATATAAAACACTTCTTGTGTCTTGAAACATGTTTATACTTGACTTCTAGGAGACTAAACTGCACTGGGTTCCTCCTCACTCACTGGCACCTCCTTCTTGATGTCTTTTGCTGAATTCTCCTGCTTTTCCTCCCAAACACTAGAAGTGCTAATACTTAGTCCTGGGATATAGTCTCTAACTGTTCTTACTCCCTCGGTGATCTTATTTTACTTTAAAACAATCTTTATTATGAAGACAACCACATGTATGTCACCAGCCCAGAAGTCTCCCCTAGACTTATATGTCCAACTCCCTATTTTGCATCTAGATTTTGTTGTCCAATAGGCAGCTCAGAAATAATTTTCTCCTCTACAGCCCTTTTACCTCTCCTAGCATCTCTATCCATACCCCTTCCCTGTGTCTTAAGCTGATAAGCTGATCTCATCAACTCTACTGCCATGCCCCTAACCCAAGCCTCCATCATCTCCTCTGCACTTTGCAGACACCTCCTAACTGCTCTTCACTCCTCCCCTCCCCCATCACACCACCATTGCACCCACCCTTAGCGTTCATCTTCTACACAACAGTGACTGTGTTGCTCTTGAAATGTGAACAAGATGAATAAGTGAAAGGCAATGTAGAGAGAGAGAGAGAAAGAGAGAGAGAGATATAAACAGATAGATATAGAGATAGAGACAAGTGTTCAGGAAGAAGGAGGGATTTATATAGCCCTAAGCATGTGTGTGCGTGTGTGTATGTATATATGTAGTGTGTGTGTGTGTTGGGAAGGGACAAGTAAGGCCTGTTCCTCAGTCTTTATATCATTTACACAGTTTAAACATTGAAAGAGCTTCCTGAGCAGGTAAGCCTCCCTGAAAAGATGCCCTTCCCCATCAAAATCCCAACTTGTTATAAATCTTGTGAGGCATAATCCAAACCCTGGCTGCAGTTCTATCATTGGCCTCTTTATTCAGCCTGAAGCGGCCACACTGGCCTTTTTGCTGTTTCCTAAAGATGCTGGCGGTCCCTCTCAGGGTCTTTGTCCCTGCTGCTCTGTCTGCCCGAGCCCTTCTTCTGCCAGAACTTCTGGTGGTGCCTCCCTTGCATTATCCAACTTCAAGGGTGGGAGAGAAAACTCTGAGATTGAGTCCGAATTTAATGACAGACAACATCTTGCATGCTATGAGCGAGGAAGAAACTGAAAGGGTTCGAGTTCCACTCCGTTGACATTCTCACTCTCCACTACATCCTGGGGAGTGCTTGAAGGCCTTTCAGGAGTTCAGCCATGACCCACAAGTTGGTCACAGCCAGGCCAGAACACAAGGCCATGACGCGCTCCTGTCCCTGTCTTTCATAATCGCAAATCACGGCACGCTGCCACCTACATCAGCGTCTGGTATTAGTATTAACTGTTATTTATCGCTTCAACATTGTGTGTGCATTACCACATTTAGGTGCTAGATGTCAGAACCTTTGTCAAATATCAATCATGGTGCTACACACATAGTGAGTACTTAATAATTATTTTTTTAAGTGATAAATGGCCACACGTTAAATAATAAAGTAGATGTCTTTGTTATTTTTTACAATTTAAAGTAAGGCTTAACTCTTAAGAGCAGATCGTTTGTGAACCTCAATTAATATTAATAAAATCTTTTCAGTTCTAAGACTCTGATCATGGATTGAGGGTTTTACACGATAACAACGTATCTATGCAGTCCTTGATAGTGTATACAATATCTGTGTTAGTGTAGGCAGCTAGATATTAATAAGAAAGGAAGCAAAGGGAATCAGACATTATTGTAATACCAGGAAGCTACAGCTTCACACACTCCAGGGGTCACAGCATTGCCCCACAAGGATTAGCACCCCTGACTTCCCCCAACTCCTAGTGGATTATCTGGAATGGGGGCAGGGGCAGGAGGAGGTGAGCTCTTGTGCAAGAGAAACCAAAGTGGCCAGAGGGAGGTGCTTGACCACAGAGGCCGTCAATCTAGCCTGCGGAAAGAAGAGATTGATTGGGAGGTGGATACATCAGCAGCTCATGAAAGCTTGGGAAGCTGATTGGTTATTTTGAAAAAGCGCCTGGTCCTTTCCCAGCCTGAGATGATATAATCCTAGGGAGCAGAGAAGAGCGCTCCCTCACCCACTGACCTGCACGCAGCCCATGACTCGGCGTGTTCCCTCTAGCCACGTGGCCTCGGTAGCTGCAGGGACTCCACGCGCAGGTTCCCCGCGGGAGCCGGCGTGCAGCCCAGTGATGGAGCACGGATGGGGACACGGGTCAGCCAGATGGTGAGAAAGGCTAGACAGAGCTTTCATATGGCACAGGAACTCTGGGCATTGGCACTGCTTCTGGCCGATTTCCCACAGCAGGGTGGATGGAGCTGGGACATTGGGAGCCCAGGAGGGGCAGCCTTCAATGCTCACCCAAAGACCTCTTACCACGAGACCTCATCCTCCCGGTGGGTTCCCAGAAATGCTTTTTCTTGTGACACCACAAGAACCCCACGTCCACCATGTTCTCAACAACTCTGTACTATTTTCAAACGTAGAAGTGTTCTGAGGGGGGTTTTCTGATTTTTCGCATCCCTCTTTGGGGGCAACCTGAGCAATTTAGGTTGATTTCCTGAGAAATATGTTCCCCAGCCCTCTTCAGGTTAGAGCTGATGGTTTCCTCAGTTACTGGCTCCTCTTCCTGCTGTTTAAATCTGTCAGCTCCCATTCTGTCTTTAGTAGTCATTCAGATAAGACCTGAGGAGCTCATGTTTTCCTGGCAAACCTGGAGGGACACTGTACTGTTATTTCCCTTCTTTCATGAAGACTGGAGAGCTGCTCAGCAGTAAAACAGGGCGGTCTACTTTAAATAAGGCAGCTCACATGGGAGTGCTTAGGGCACCAGTGAATGGCAGCCGCCCATGGTTGATGCAAAGATTTCCTGATGTCACTATTTGGTTCGGATACGAAACAAGGGCAGAAAAATGCCCATTAGAGATGATAGTCAGCTTTGAATGATCCTACTTAGCGACAAGTCTCCGGCGAGCTAGAAGGCTTGCACTGGGAGGACTCCAAAGATGATAAATCACACAAGTTTTAGAGCCACACTGTGTCAAAGGGGAGAGTGGTATTTCATAATTTGACAAATATTAGTCACAAAACCCAGGGCATCATCACAAATGGCAACAGGGAAACTATTTCAAAGCTAAGGGTAAAGTAGCAAACATAAGAACTGTTATGAAATGAAGGAACCCTTCAGAAAAGGATGACACTGGCTATGTGTGCCAATAATTCTTATACTGTGGAAGAGAAAGAAAAAGGAGACTACAGGAAGCAATTCCCCACGTGCGTGTAGGTAGCTAGTACCACACGTCCGGCCTGCCTGCCCATCATCACTCTGGCTGCCACAGTGATGGTTTCTGGGTGTTTATTTCTTTGGGTTGTCATAGAATGACACTGTTAAAATGCAGAAAGTGTTAACAAGTTGACTGGGTAACAGCCATTTCCATATTTGCTCACACTAGTATGTAAGAAGTTAGCAGAAAGCATTGCTTGACACAACAGACCAGGAGGATTTATAGCAAGGACAGAAAATGTCCAGAATAAGGGACACCATCTGGAGAGAGGGATGAGATTCGGTCATGAGGATACTGGATTTGGAGAAGACACCAGAAGGAAGCACGAAGGTTGGAGATGACCACATTAGGGATACCCAAAGCTGGTTTTGCTGATTCCAACATTTTCCCCTAGAAATGGCTCTGTTGGGAGCTTCTCCATTTAATTGAACAGAATCACAGAGTCTGTGTCTGACTGAAGACAAGTTGCCACCTCCTCGTTTCTCTTTATCACCTCCTCCGTCCCACCTCCTTTGCCCTTAGCTCCATCTCTCTAAGAGATTCAAGTGACTTGGTTGACCACAGAACTAGGAGCAAACAGAAACCCCCAGGTTAGGAAGGCACATGAACATTTTCGAACT
Organism: Molossus molossus; assembly: GCF_014108415.1. Lineage (NCBI taxonomy): Eukaryota > Metazoa > Chordata > Mammalia > Chiroptera > Molossidae > Molossus > Molossus molossus. Next base: position 28,940,023 of record NW_023425347.1, on the reverse strand, counting down.
CTGTTGTACAGAATCTTCTTTGCTCTTGGATACGATGTACATTGCACAGCTATCTAGAAATCTATATGGCTGTTTGGCAAGGTCACAGATGCTGGGCATCACCAACACAACTATTTGGAAGAAATCCAACATTATTTCCCCTGGAAAATGAAACCCTAAAGAGCTGGGAGGCAGGAAGACACTTGATGAGCTCACAAAGCCTGGGAAATGTGTGATATATGTAGTTGGCCAGAGTCTGCCTTTTTTTTTTTTTTTTAGTTTAGTCACATCTAGCTCAGTCAGTTGTCCCAAATCACTTTATTTTCTTAAGTCAAGTTTTGGCTTATTAGCTTAGAGATGGGGATTCTGGATTTTTTTAAAGTGAGAAGTCTCACTTGGCTATGCTAATCAAACATCTTTTGATTGCCTGGTAAATTATGAAACCAGATCAAACCACAGTTCTGTACTTACTACAGCAAAGGACAAGGGGGAGCAGAATCAGCCTTAGATCTAAACCCCAGAGTCCCACTCACCAGCTCTGTGGCCTCAGGCAAATCACTTAACATCTCTGAGCTGTTTTTTCTGTTCTAATTTGTAAAAATCAGGATTATAGTTGTTACCTAACGAAGGTTGTGTGAATTAAAAGTTCCTCATATTTAAGGAACTTGCTTAGTAAAGTAGCATGAAAAAGCAGAAATGTCCCTGCATAGGTGTCTCAGATTAATATTAATAGGAATTAAAAGGTGGTCAGATGTTCCCTGAAGGAGCTGGTAGAAAGAGGTCCCTGAGAGGTGAGACTTACTTAACACATAGTTTTTGGTCCTGAACTCTAAATTAAATTAGAACATGGACAGCCTAGTAATTAGTAACTCAGTGAGCACATGTTTAAACGGAAACTCCATTTTACTGAGGGCTGAGGTGTGGAGGGGCCGAGTCAGGGGACTGAGCTGCTTTTCCCTGTCGGTAACTACGTGAGTGTGACGACGATGGAAGGGTTGTAGGTAAAAGAAAGTCTGTGATCTTGAGGAGCCTTGATAATGATACTTCCTTGTGATTTTCCCTGGTTTTTAAATGTCGTTTGCTTCACAGACACTGAATCCTCATTCTGAACTCCTAACCAATGTGGAAATACATTTGTTACATGGGAAGCAGATAAGCTGGGATGTTGAACAATTTCACATGGGTCCTGCCAGTCAGTGACTCAGGCCCATCGTCACCCGAGACCTGGGCAGCCTTTCTCCCCTCTGCCCGGCCAGTCCCTGTTACCGGTATTCAGGTACCAGTAACCGGAATATCTCAGAACAGGTTACGTTTACTAGTTAGCCTTTTAAAAATAAGTGCACGGATTAAAACACCAATGGCAATGTATTAATAGAATTATGTGAATAATGATTTCACCTGCAATAAATAGTCCGGATCAGGTGTTAACTAAGAAGCTGCTGCTCAGCTCTGAGATACACTTCGGATATTGGGGTGGATTTTCTTAAGTTCCATTCCTAGATCAGAATTTCCATTACATGTCATTGGCTGCAGTTGTGTTTCAGGACGGCACCCGGAAGCTGCCTGCCCTTACGGCTGCGGCCTTTTCAATGACGTCATAAGCCTCTCGGCAGAGTCCTGCCTGGACATCCCTCCCGCGCTCAGTGACTGTGATTGCTGGACCAGTTTGTGTTCACTTTACATCCTCAGTGAGCTCTTTAAATAAATAATGACAGGATGGAGAGGGAGGAGTGAGCAGGATGTTGGGGGTTGAGAAGTTCGGAAACATAAATAAGGCACTTTGGAGTTCCATACAGAGGCCTTGCTGTAGTGACTAAATCCTCCCTTCACTTACCATGGCGTGATTGAGCCAGTGTGGGAAGACATCATCGATTAACTTAGGGTAAACGAGTTCTCGGTTGTAGAAGAAGAGGATCCAGAATAACAGAAACACAAACTGGAAAATGAAACACAAAAATACTATTAAGTTTGTTTTCAAGCAGTGCTTTCTAAGATAACCAAGGAAACACAGCAAAATAAAAGTAGATACGCGTTTGAAAGACATCATAAAAATGTAAAATAAAGAAAAAAATTCCATATCATAGAATTGTAATATCGACTCCCTGGGGAGTCTGGAGAGTTAGGGATCAATTATTTGTCATGGTGGCAGGCAGTGAGGCTACAGATAAACAGGATTTGCAGACCATTAAGTCATTTAATCTTCGCCAGTGACTTTGCTCTTTAAACTGTCACCAGGAGTGCTGAGAGCAGCCACATGGAGGGCCTTTCTCTCACCCTTTGCTTGCCCAGCCCCTACATGGCCGGCCGGGGAAGTGGGGAGGCTGGCAGAGAGGAGCAGGGGAAACTCCCAGACCAGTAACAGAGTGGGGTCTCTCCATCGCTCCGAGGTTTCGGTCCATCCCCAGCATCTCATATCCCTTGGCTGCCTTTTCAAAGTGTCTGTCCTCTAGATCAAAGTCAATGGAGAGATGGAAAAAAGAAACTATTAATTTTCTAATTTTCTTATATTCCTAAATTCCACAGCCTCAAAAACATGACTAAATTCCATTGTCATGAAAAACAAAACAAAACAAAACAAAAAACACCCAAAGCCAAATGTGGCCTTTAGATGTATGGGGGTAGGGGAGTGAAACCGGAGTGCCAGTTCTTGCTCTGCTCTCTGCACCGAGAACTCATCGTTTGGCGAGTTTCGTTCTGAGTTTAACTTTGAAGTCTCAGTACTATAGGAAGCAGGACAATGACGGGTGGAAGGAGGTAGTCACGTCTAATTATAGGCCTTGCTGGGCAGCTGGAGTGCTTGATCTCAGTTTGTTTCCATTCTAACTAATGAATGAAAACATAAGCAATGTCACAGAAGTGTGGACAGTGTCAGCAAAAACGCTTACTCTCCCTTGTATATGTCTTGCTTCTTTCCAGTGTCCATTCATTCAACAAAGTGAATGAGGCACCCATTCTGTGCCCCACACCAGGTATTGCAGACAGATTTTCTCACTCTCTCTCTCTCCTCAGTAGTCTTTTTCATGTGCCAGCTTTGAAGTTTCTCATACCTTTTTTTTTATGGTTTCCACTTGCAGAAGTAACATATTGCAGCAAGTGAAACAAGATGTATAAAAGGGAAAATTAATTATCTTTCTCCCTAACACTCTGCATGCCCATTACCCTGCTGGAACCAAGGTTATCCCAGTTGTATTTTGGTTAAGAAAAGTCCTTAAGCCCTGGCCGGTTTGGCTCAGTGGTTGGAGCATTGGCCTGCGGAACAGAGAGTCCCGGGTTTGGTTCCCGCTAGGGGCACGTACCAAAAAAAGAGAAAACGTCCTTTAAACTTCCCTGTTAGACAGTAATAAAGATCTTATCTCAAACATTTACAAAGACACAAATGCTAATGATAACTCAGTAAGTAATGTGCTCTATTTCCTGAAGACACTGGGCAACGGATGCAGTCCTCAGGACGTCCATGCAAATGTAGTTGCTCTGGTCTACAGTCACGGGCTCGCAAACAGCCTTGCCACCCAGGAGACACGTTCATCCCTAGGAGCATGCGTTTCACATTGCATATACATTTTTGTAACTCACCGTGGATATAGGAAAAGCCAGTGCGGTGAAAAGCAGGTCTCTGAAGGCAGTTATGAACTTAATGTCTTTTTTCCCTTTAATTCTTGTCAGCACATCTTCCAGGCAGGCGACCCCATTGAAAATGGCCTGCAAAAGCTAAATTCATTACAACAAATGAGGGCGTTTTCATTTGTTTTAATTAATACGTTACTCGCCGACGTAAAGCACCATCCCCCAGGGAGCAATGCTGATTTGAGAAGGAAGGGGCTATTGGTTGTTTTGGTTGGAAGCCAATTCAAGGGCTGGTCTTCCAGCTCACTGGGCCCTGACCTTGCTCACTAAAACTGATTGAGTAAAGTCGTTTAGGGGATAATAATGTGTACAGTATTTAGTGTAATGGACTTGAGTTAAAATGGAAACAAAATAAAGAGTCAGCTTAAAAGGAGAATGTAATGAGCTAGATACCTTGGCTGCACAGAGGTGGGAAAGACCATGTAAACAGCAGAAGGGCAGAGAGCCAGACACAATGGTAGACATGTTCTTCCTCGGAAGAAAATTTTTTAAAAATGTCTACCGTTGCCATCTAATTACAGAAGCCAGAATCAGGGTCGAGAGCACCAAGAAGGAGCTCTTTGCTCTCCTGGGAGAGATACCAAAAACAGTATGGAGCTTATCTGAGGGAGAAGCCAGTGTTCTTCCTTCATTAAAAGGGGGTGCCTGAAGGCCAGGAAATCTGTCCAAGAGAGTGATTTAGATCCACAGAGATACAGCAAGCCATGGGCTCTGGTCAGTCACTAACTACTGTGAGATCCTTGAGGTCAACTAAAAGAGAAGAGGCTCTTTTCCAAGGAAGTAAGATCACACAAAGGCAAGCGTTGCCCACTCTTCGTGTTTCGCACAAATACGTGACTTCTAACACAAAGTTGGGGTTGTGTCTGAATTATGCTTGCATCAGAGTCCATCTTATTTCCTGAAAGCTCTGGATTGGTATGGAAAGGTCAGGACTCCGCTAGAGCGTACGCATCAGGCACGTTCTGGAACATGGGTGCTTGATGGATCCAGTCAGCTATTGGGGGATGATCTCTGACGTCAGAACTCTAAGAAAGCCCTAGCAGAGTTGGCCTCCTGTCACTCCTTGAACTGCAGATGTGGATAGGAGAGGATCTGGAGGTGTATTAAGTCAGGAATACTCCCAGGCTGTTCCTGGATCAGCAGCAGCAGCATCACCCGTAAGCTTGTTATAAATGCAGTACCTTGGCCCCACCCAGAAGATGGAATCAGAATTTTTTGGAATGGGGCCAAGAAGTTTGTTTTTTTATTTTTATTTTTGTATTTATTTATTTTGTTACAGATGTTTCTCCTCCTTCCCCCACTGATTCCCTCCTCCACCTCCCTCCCCACCCTGTCCCCAGTTTTGTTGTCCATGTCCACTGTTCATGCATACATGCATATAAGTTCTGTGGTTTATCTCTCCCCCACCCCCCCTCTTCTGGGGATTGTCAGTCTGTACCCCACTTCCACATCTCTGGGACTACCCCATTCCTCATACTGTTATGTTCATTGTATTCCACAAATAAGTGAGATCATATGATACTTGGCTTTCTCTGTTTGGCTTGTTTCGCTTAGGACAATACTTTCCAGGTCCCTCCATGTTGTCTCAAAGGATAAGAGATCTTTCTTTCTTACAGCTGCATAGTACTCCATTGTGTATATGTACCACCGCTTTTTGATCCATTCGTCTACTGATGGACATTTGGGCTGTTTCCAGATCTTAGCTCTTGTGAATAGTGCTGCTACAAACATGGGGGTACATATAGTCTTTCTAACAACAATCTTATGAGGTAAGTCCTATGATTACTCTTCCTCTTAACCCATTTTTCAGATGAGGAAACTGAGGCACGGAGAGATGTACACACTTTCCTCAAGTCTCATAGTTGGTAAGTGTCAAAGGCCAAGAATTGAGACCCAGAGTCTGGTCCTTGAGCCAGACTTCAAACAAAAGTATCAAGTTTCTAAGTACAGTTCAGATAAAGAACCACGGGAGGTTAGAGGAAAGACAATTATCTACAGGCGCGAGAATTTAAAATGACTTCAAAACATACTGCTGCCTGATTTCCACGGAGATTCTAATTTCATGGGTCTGGGGGTGGGGGTGGCCTAGGCTTCGGATTAAAAAGCATTCTCCCAGGCGGTCATGATCGGGCAGCTAAGGTTGAGAACCACTGGCCAGAGGGGCTTCCACTTGGAAGATCAGACCTGTTCTTCTCAGGAGAGGAGCTGTGACGATCTAGGGAGCTGAGCCCTCGGGAGGAAGGTGAAGAGAGAAGAGAGGGAGAAGAGCCAGCAAAACAGCAAAGATGTTCACATGGTAGAAAACCAGGAACGTACAAGAAACTCATGGCCCTTGAAGGAGAGAGCTTCAAGCAAGAAGGGGGCATCCCAGGGAGGGGTGGGCACCAATTTTAAATACCATGAAGAGGTTGCCATCCCAGTACTTATCATCTACCTTTTAAAAACTATGTTTTTATTGAGTTTTGAGAGAGAGAGGGAGGGAGAGGGAGAGACAGAGAGAGAAATATGGATGTGAGAGAGAAACATTGATCGGCTGCCTCCTGCATGCCCCCTACTAGGGATCAAACCTGCAACCCAGACTCATGCCCTGACTGGGACTCAAACCAGTGATCTTTCGGTGTCCGGGACTATGCTCAACCAAGTGAGCCACACCAGCCAGGCTATTGTCATGTACCTCTGACATTTGGCCCCCAGGGCTGTAGAATTTGAAGTGCAGTCTTTTGTACATGAAGATTAGAAGTCACTCCATCACCCTACTCCTGCCCCCACGCCTGGCGGCTCTCACCTCACTCCTGGCTTCTCTGCCAGCTCTTTAAGACACCACAGGCGGCAGCTCTAGCTAGGGAAGGCAGGCATGGCGCCTGGGGTCTGGGCGAGGAGGCTTGCATTGTCCCATTAACACAGCAATTAGCCACGCACTGAGCACTGAGTGTCCGCCAGGTTTTCCCCCTTTGGGGAGAGGCTGCCTCCATTCCGCACGTCACGTCCATGTGACCACTTTCCTTCGGAGAGCCTCCTGGGTCATCACGAGTCAGGCTCATCCTGACTTTCTCCTGCCTGTCCCAGCTGCAGAATGTGGAAATTGGACTGAGGGAAAAACACATTCCTCGGAACTTCCATGTCTTCTCCTTCAACAATAAAATTTGCTCCGCACCACAAACATGCCGATCGCTCCTCCCCTTCAGCTCACGTGTTATTTCATGGCAAATGCCACGTGTACAGATACCGCTGTGTGTGTGTGACACCGCCTTTCCCCACTGATCTTAATCCGCATTGACATACCGTCCTCTGCGTCAACAAGGACTGTTCATGGAGCCCTCACACAGGAGCTCAGGAGGGAGAGCTGGGGGGAGCCAAGGGAAGCAAAGAGGCAAGAACCGGGGCAGAGAGGAGCCACAAGCAGAGCTGGAGGGCAAGGAGGGGAGGCGCCCTGACCTGACTCGGTGAGGGGCTTCTGGGGGGCCTCAAGGACAGGTTTGGGTGAGCTCGCTGGATAGCACATGGCCTGCTCTTTCTCTAAGCCTTAGAGTCTAAGGAAAGTACAATGGAATGTTTTCCAAAATACACATGGAAAGAATAGTCAAGGGAGAAAATGGCAGCTGTTACGGGTGAACTGTGTTCCCTGCCTCAAAATTGATAGGTTGACGTTATAATCCGCAGTACCTCAGAATGTGACTCCATTTGGATATAGGATCTTTAAAGAGGTAATTAAGTGACAACCGGTGTCTTTATAGGAAGAGCAGGTCAGGACCCAGGCACACAGAGGAAAGACCATGTGAAAACATCGGAAGAAGGTGGCCACCTGCAAGCCGTCAAGAGAAAGGTTTCAGGAGAAACCAGTCCTGCTAGCTGCTAGATCTTGGATGTCTAGCCTACGAAGCCAAGGGAAATAAATTTCTGCTGTTTAAGCCATCCAGTCTATGCTACTCTATTATGGTAGCCCGAGCAGAATAACACAGCAGTATACAAATAAGATAGCAACAACTGGCCTTGCTTGAACAACGTCACTGTCATTTATATTTTTCAACTATTTTGGCTTCCCAGGAAAGCAGAGCTAATAGACCTTCTCGATCAAGACCTACTTCAGAGCTGCTGTTCCCTGATTCATCTTTTCTTTAGTCCTTCCCTAATTCTGTTCGTTCTGTGGTGCCTTTTTCCAAAATGCTGCTGGTCTAAGTTTGGTAGATGACTTCCATTTTTGTTGCTTGCTGACAAACTTACCACCTGTGAGAGCTGAATTTACATTTTTATAACTAGTGCAATTTAAGAAACCATAGCTAAAGGATATTTAGTTTTTTATATGCATGTGTCTTCACAAAATTCACAAAAATCTTGAAATCATGGAAACTTAGTCTCTCTAAGTCATCAAGTTTATGGCTTTGCCTTTAAGCCAGAATCCTTTTAAACTATCGCAGGAAATGAGAATTTTTTTCTATTTAAAAAAATAACTCCAGAGAGGGAGATTCCACAAGTTTCCTGAGCAAGACATTACAACTCTTATTCGATGAGTCAAGTAATCCAATGCCCAGCTCAGCACTCCGTGCCTGACTTAGACAGGCCGGGACTTTCTTAGGTCTTGCCTTGGAAATGACGCAATACTCGCAGTAAGAGACTGTTTCAGAATAAAACAGCAAATGGGGACTGATTGTGATGAGTCTTTATATAATTTTTAGGGTATTGGCACTTGGGGCAAGTAGAGGAAGCCTTTGCCAAATATATCACTATTATATGTTTGTATTATTTCAACATCATTGATGGATTTAGCTTAGAAATCTAAATACAATTTAGAAATTGTATTAGGCATAATCCCGGCCAGGGCAGGTTCTGCAGGAATGTGTTTTTATTAGGAAGAAGAAGGAGGCAGAGGAGGAGGAGGAGGAAGAGGCTTTTCTGTATGTTTACTCTTTTACATTATGTAGGTCAGGTTCCTTGGGAGACAGAACCTGAGACTCTGAGGTCTGCCTGCGGAGTTCATTGAGGGTGCTCCTAGACCACCTGGGAGGGCGAGGGAAGGATAGGGAACAGGACTGAGCAGCAGGAAAAGCTAACAGGCAGGGTGGCTGCATGAAATCAGCTGATCCCTGAGGGAGCCCTAGAGCTGAGTGGGCCCGTCAGAGTTGTCCTGGAGCCTGGCCTTTGTACCCCAAATCAACCGGTCATTGGATAGAGCAACCCCAGGGAGGTCCCGAAGCCTTGGTCCCTAGGTGGCTCCTTCCACTGAGCACAGATCCGGGACAGGTGCTCAGCTGTGAGTCAGCAGCAGCCAACACTCCTCCCAAGAGCTGGGGGGTGAGTACCTCAGTGCTGAGGAGGTGGGGGAATCTGAGTGCCCCCCCCCCTCAGTATTCACTACATATAAGGAAACTGAAGCACAGAGAAGTTAGGTAACTCACTCAAGGTCCCACAGTAAATGAATGGCAGAGACAGCGTTCACATCCAGGCAGCCCGACTCCAGAAACGAAGCCTTCAATCGCTCATCTCGACACTGTGTGTAAAGAATCTGCCGCAGTGCTGTCATGGGTGCTCAATGAATTTTAGCTATTTTATTTTGGGAGTTGGTGGTGACTATTCCCTTCTATCAATCTTCATCCTTCCAGAGTTCTGAGAGCTAAAAACAGTGGCCTTGGTATTTTTGTAAAAGAGTTAAGTGTATTTCTGACTGTTGCATTTAAGAGTTCCACAGATTAATATATTAACTTGATGGTGGACATTCAAGGTTGGCCCCAAGTATTGAACTGGGTTCTGTAACATAAATGGATCCTTGTCTTCTCGCTGTTCGTGGCTGCCTTGGAGTTTGGGCCAATGGAGCATCCTCAAGGATCTCTCTTCCCCAGGCCCTGCTTTGCTGTCCCTGAGCACCTAGTGACGACTGTAGTCATCATGAGAGCTTGAGGATAATGAGGTCAGAGCTGCCTGAGGCTTGGAGAAACTAATAAAGAGGAGAGGGAAAGTTTGTGCCTCTGTTGGTGAAGAGGGTGGAGGAGGGGCCCACCCAGAATCTCCCCTGGACAGCCTAGTTAAGTGGCACCATCCTTCACAATGTTTCAGAGGAAAACCCCAAAAACTGTATGAACTCTGCAAGCCAAATTGTAGCTGCAAAGTCCCCTCCATCCCCAGCCCCTCAGCTTGCCTTCCGTGGAGCCAGAGACAGCCACTGGCTGGAAGTGGAGGGAACGGAGAGCAGGGGACACAGCAGTGGTGGGAGGCGGAGGTGCTGAGGGTGTCCACAGCACTGCCTTGTGTCCACGCCCAGCTTGGGGGGCTTCCCAGTTAGCGCCAGTCCCTGCTGCTGCCTGAGCCTGTGAACTCCACCTCCGGGACTGTCCCAGGGCTGAGGGCCTCCAGCGGGGCAGCTGCAGCAGGGACAGTGTGGCTCTCTGGGGAGCCGGAGCCTGCAGCCTGCAGAGGGAGCGACTTGAGCAATGAGGAGGGAAACGTGGCCCACCACCCAAGGTGCTCAGTGCGGAGACCCGCGTTTCACTAGATCACCCTCCCCTCTGTAGCACCTCTCATTCAAGATGAGATGACGGAAGCTCACCCCACCCTCCATCCTCTGTTTCCCTCGCCCACTGCGAACACCATTCTCATGGCCGTTCTGTGGTTACGAACTATTTTTATTTCTCTTTGACAGATTTGGAAATGGAAAACAAAAAGAAATACCTAGCTCAGGGGCACGGAGCGAGCAGGTGGTGGAACTGAAGTACCCAGAGAGCTCGGGGCCCTAACTCTGCTCGTGACCACTGGGCCACACTACCTCTCCCTCTCAATGGAGAATTGGCTGCCTCCTCCCTGGTGTCAGCGACACATCTCCCCTCTCTTTCCTTGGCTCTCCTTGGGCACTAGGCATGAATTGATCACCATGACCAATTCTCGGGGGCACCCCTCACACCTCACCTCCTGCCACCACTCCTGTTGCTCCCCTTTGAGTCCGCTGGGGTGGCTTCAGGAGGAAATGAGGCACACGCAGAATGCTGACTTCCACCACGGCACACTTGGCTCCTAAAAGGGGCGTAACTGATACTCGGCCAAGTACAACGTAAAACTGTTTAAAGGGGAGGGGTGTCCATTTCCTGGAAAGCAGGATAGGGTACAGACTTCAACAAGCTTACATAAAATAAATTTTAAAATGTGATAGGAAGCTATGAGCCCTCTATAACTTTATAAGCATAACCATTTGTTAATCATTAGTTAACACTAATTAATCTTTAGGAACCACAACCATTCATCAGCCCACAAGACCTCCAGAGCTAGAAATTTTAAGGCCCAACATTTTACCTGAAGTAACGTATTTGAAATCTATCCTTACACTGACCCTCTGGAACACATTCAATCCATCTTCACCAACTGAAAAACTTTGCATTGTCATGCTGGCGAGTTCAAAAGGGAAACAGCCACAGGTGAGCCCCTCTCTGCTCGTTGCAAGGGCCAGAAGATGTCAGAAGAGACAAATTGCTCAGGAATGCAGACAGAGCTAAGGTCAATTCAGCCAACATGCCAAGTTACCCAGTTTTTCTTATGGAGGTACTCTGTGCCAGCCATTACAGCAGGCAACTTAGACTCCAAGACTGTTAGGGCTGGCACAGGACCTAGGGGACAATATTCCTGGTTTGCAGCCATTCACAATTTGATTGGGATATTAAGACTCACATGTGGGTGGAAATTAGGAAACAACGTTGAGCATAAATAAGCAGACATTGAGAGATGCTGTGAAAACTGAGGGGGAGGAAAAACAAATTTGGGCTGGGTTCAGTCAGTAGAAAGTTTAAAGAGAATATGGGATTTCAGGTGGTCTACCAGAGGAGCAAAGTGGTGGGGGGCAAGGGGCCTGTCACTGAAAGATGGTGTGAACAAGGGTAGAGTAGTGATAACAAGAAGCCCAGGGACCAGCATTAGAGGAGACACAGGCATTCCTGGGGAAGAGACCAGCTTCCTGGGGAGAGGGGGACCTGAAGGCTGGGTGGTGAGCTTTTAAATCAGGACTTTGGAATTGCTTCCATACCTTCTACATTACAGTAGAAGGTAGCTACTATAATGTCCTGAGTAGTAGACCACACTTCTCAAGCAGGCTTATGATGTTTAAGACCAAATCAAACCCAAAACAGTGCTTTGAGCAGATTAACGTGAAATCTGAGTGGTAGATGAACGGATTGATAATGAGAGGACAACGAGATGATCTGGTCATCCAGCTAAAAACTAAGTAGAGGCTGCGATTAAGAGAGTCAGTAAGACGGGGGGAGCCTGGATGGACCTAGCAAAAGGAAAAACATAAAATTCAGTGGCTAAGTAGTTAGGGAAACAAAAAGGGGATTAACACCAGGGAAAAGAATGCCTGACAAAATAAGTGTTTTTTTCTTTTTCATTTTTAGACTTGTGGTGGCTCTGGGGCAGGTAAGCAAGGCAGAATTAAGAAGTCAGAGAGCAGCTTTGTGGAAGTAGGTGATAAATCTGTTCGTAGCCATTCTTAGCATGAAGGTGGGCCACTGGAATTTGGATTTGATTAGACCATTAATTCTGGCTACAGACACACCTCTCTTTTCATTGACCATTTTTTAATATAAAGCCAACAAATACACAAAGCTGAGGTTTTTATTGCATTAGTCTAGCTCCACAAAGGCATTTCTTTTGTTGTGTTTTCTGTTTTTTGGTTTTGTGTTTTACTCCCATAAAATTCTATGATTGAAACAAATCGTCCCCTTGATACTGTCAAGCACACTCAAGCTGTGTTCAGGCCTCGAATTTTTTAGGACAAAAATCAAAGGCCAGCAATTGACCAGAGAAGGAGAAGCAGAACCTCCAGGCCTGTTCAATTTGAACTTTCTGAATTTCCAACCCTTAGCATTTCAGTGTCGATTTCTGACCTTATACAACCTCTGCTCAGGAGTGTGATGCCAAAGGACTGGCATATTTTGTCCGGGTTCTGGCATCAGATGCTGACATTGGCACTCCACATTTTAGTGAAAAATATCAAATATTAATTAGCATCCCCCCAAAATGTTTAGCTTTTAACTCTAAAAATGTTTACAAATATTCCCCAAACATTTTTTAAATTTCGTTTTTCTCTCATTCATTCACACGTCATGCGTCAGAATGGGGTCAGCCGGGCTAGCAAGACAAGGGCTCGAGCCATGTGATCGGTTTGTAAATAGTTGAAAATCCATATTTGCCATTTGGTTGGGGGGGGGGGGTTGTCCTTTAAGATTGAGCCTTAAGCCTATAAAAAAATTGAGGTGGGATCTGAACATGGCAAAGGGTGTTCGCTTTCCTCAGATACACCTGTTAGCCTATGTGCTGGCGGTGGCTTTGCTCCTCCACCGAAATCCCCTTCCTAGGCAACCTGTGTTCTCCTCACACACTTCCCCAAGCAAGTTCGAAACCCCTCCTGCTGGGAGTCAACCTCGTGGTGAAAATATAAATTTAGTCCCCGACTTGGGATCAACTGGAAAGAGCCTCAGGACAGATCTTTTCAACAAAGCATTTAATGATTAGCCAGCGCAAAATGTAGCCACGGATAACTTCTCAGAGCAAACCGGTAGGCCAAAGAGAAGGCCAAAGCTCAAAGACAAGGAAGAAGGAAGAGAAATAGTGGAATTTTGTGTTTCATACAACTGAAAGGTGAGAGATGTAGGACACCTGATCCTGTGGACAGATTGTTTCCCGGGATGGTCAGATGGACTTACCAAATTAAGCATTGTCAAGTACTTCCACTGTCCTCCGTTTTCAAAGATTATGGTTGCCCGCTTCTCTCTTGCTTTTTGTGAGATGTAATAATTGAGGAAAATATACCAGATCAAGACAAGGAAGTGGTACATGCACGTGGAAGTCCTCGCCATGGCTCGCTCTGGCCAGGGAGCTGGGAATGTCTGAAGTTGCTCTTGTCTGGCGTCCTCCTGTGGGGTGAGGGCCGCAGGCCTGCAGCAGGCAGAAGAGCTGTGGACACACCCCTCCCACAGGAGAGTTCCAACGAGACTGACTCTGCTTCCCTTATAGCTCCCTTCCTAATACATGTTGTGACAGGGTTATTGTTTCTTTTCACGTGTCACATTTAGAGAAGAGGTCAGGAGGTTTGCACACAAAGGTCAGTGTAAGAACTGCACTTGGCCGTCAGGCTGAAATAGGGTATGGTTAAGTGACCTCATCGTAAGTGCACTGACTGATGAAATCTCATTATGGCTTCATTCTCTCTTCTTTCCTTTTCATTTGAGCAGGACAAGAAAGTTATAATAATATCTCTTGAGAGGATGAGGGGCAGGTGGATAAACCAGGAGGGAGATACTGTGGACATGTTTAAGACATGGAAGGAGATAAGTAGAAAGGGGTAGGGTATTGTAATCTTGCTCCTAAATTCTCCAGGCCCCACAAAATCTGAAATAACCTTTGGACCTCCAGGGAGCAGTTCCAAGGGTTTGGTTTGTTGGATTTTTTTTTTTTTTTTTTAGCTGTGTGTGTGTGTGTGTATACACCAGAAAACCAAGGGATACCCAGGGCTGTCCCAGACACGTTAGTTGCATAGGTTTCTCTATACCCTGGGAGGGAAAAAAACATAGAAAGTGGTCTGTGGCCAAAGAAGCATAGGCAGAAGTGTGTGGTTGTGACCCCAACATACTTAAGTTCAGACATTGCTGGGAGAGAGGGAGGGTCTCTGCACAGCCTTGGAGAGGACAGGAATGTGCTTAGGCTGGGCAGAGTTTAAAGAACTGAGCCCTGCCTCAAGCTGAACCGAAGGGAGAGCTGAAGGTGTACACCTTGTGACGTCACCAGCTTGTTTCCCTGGACAACTGACTAAGAGGGTTCTGAGCAAATTCCTTAGGGAAATGCTATCACTGCGGTAGTATAAGTTTATAGTTGGTGCTGTTCAATAATTTAACCAGGGTTTACAGGTACTGGCAGAAAGAACTGCAGGTTGTACATGCAGGACAAGACAAAATAAACCCACCACCTAAAAGTCCGTCATCAGATCCCAGACCTTAGGAACTGCAGGTGGGTGCAGAGCAAACCGGAGCCAGTGATAAAGGGTCTGCACTGTGAACATTCCTAAAGGAGTGTGCTCTGGGAAACAGTGACACCACTATACACAGTTCTGTGGCCTGGATTACAACTGCACATGACAATAGCAGCTAAGACTTTTCCAGTGCTGAATACATGACAGGCATTGTTCCGAGTGCTTTATACATGCTCACCCATTTATTCTCTGAACACCACTATGAATTAAGTACCATTATGATCCTCAGTTTCAGATGAGGAAATTGAAGCCCAGGCTGCTAGAAGAAAGCACTCAAAACCTTAAGAGGCAGAGCTGCAGGCTGCACTCTAACCGGGGTGTCTGACCACAAAGAAACAATGTCTGCTCCACACACCCGGGCTCCCCTTGCATGTCGCCACTCCCTGCTGAGACCCTGACAACCTCTTCTCTCCTATCAGGAACTCTCCATAAAATGTATTTTGAAACTTGGTACACATATGAATTGTTGTGCTGTATCTCCCAGGGCATTATTATAGTAAACATCGCTGTACATTTAGGGGTTTTATTCCTTTATGCAAACATCTCAAGCATTAGTCTGCAGATGGGTAAGGATTTGAGGCACAATTGGAAGAGCAGAGGAAGCCAAAGACCCAAATCTCTGAAATGTATGTGTTCCAACCTGAAGAATGATCTCATAACACCTGCCCCCGCCCCTGTATTAGCCTCAATGCCCACAGATGAGGTCTTTCATAAATATTCATGAAATTATTTACATTTATTTGTAAGAAGTTCGACATTTAACATTGAAATTCAATTGTTAGCATTTTAAGAAATGATAGCATGTAATTATACAGTCATGCACTGCTGAACAATGGGCTGCATTCTGAGAAATGTGCCATTAGGCAATTCCGTTGTGCAAACATCAGAGTGCACTTACACAAATCTAGACAGTATAGCCTGTTTCTCTGCAAGGGAGCAAAAATAATTTTCCCTTTACCCTCTGGGTTCTTGGCTGAGACATCCTTGAAATAAAATGCATGTCAACAGGAGAAAAACAGAGTTTAATAACATGTATAACATATAATAACATGTATATCCTGTAAACATGGGAGTGACCCAGGAAAGCTGAGGAACTTGTCAAAATGACTAAAGCCACCACCTTAAATAACATCTCCAGCTAAAACACGAGATGTTGGAGGTGGAGGGATTCAGTTATGGGAGGTGACCAGGAAAAGCACCGTAAGCAAGGGTGAGGTTGTTACGCAGATTTGACTCACAGTTGTCTTCTGCATTGGAGAGAGTTCCTAGAGAAGAAGTTAATTCCCTCTCGTCTTACAAAGGGTAACTTCTATTTGCTTTTCAGAGCGTATCCCATGTCTGCTCTTTTTCTAAAATTAACCAGCCTAAAATAATCCTTATTGCAAATAGACATATTTTGGTATGACAAATTCTGTTCCCAGCAGCTCCTAGGCTACACACCTGTACTGCATGCTACTCGACTGAATGCTGTAGGCCCTTTGTGCAATGCGTTGTGCTGTGACTTTACTATGGCGGGGACACTACGAGGTGATAGGAATTTTTCAGCTCCATTTTAATCCGATGTGTGTGCAGTCTGACGTTGACTGTGTGGACAGAAAGGGGGCTATGCACTACATCTGACAAGCTCAACAGTGGCCAAAAGTAATCTCACAAGGTTATCTGACCATAAATTCATAACTGGGCAGGTTGTCGTGGACTAGAACTTCCTTAGTAAGATTTTTATTCTTGCCTTAGAACCCTGTCCATTGTTTTGTGCATCTAGGGTAACACACCTTTGAAATGTCAGAATAATCCTCTTTTTCAGACCGGTGGGAGGCTTAACCACCCTCAAGGGAGCACATGATCTTGCTGCGTGTCTACCATCGGTATTTACAGGAAGTGTTTCATGCTAACTTACTGTGCCCCCAGTGTAAAGGGAGTATGTATCCTCTACTTTTCCTTTATTCCATCATAGAGGTTTCCCCTCCTTGCTTTCTCTGCCTCCGTCATCAACCACTAATGGATTTCATGTCATCTTCCTTCCATTCCCTCCTCCGATTCCAAATGCATGAAAAGAACTGCAAAGCTGCCATTCTCCGGAGCATTTTCTCAGTCCGTTGAGAGCTCGCTTCCGGGCATGCCTTCAGTTGGCTCAAACTCCTATGCAATTTGCTCTAGGTACATGGCTGTACATGATGATCTGTAAACCAAAACTATGTAATTTCTTAATTCCATATATTTTCTTACACTTTAAAAAAAAAAAAAATGTATTGCCTAAAGGACATTCTACACTGTGACCACATTTACATTGTGATTTGTAACCATGGGTGAATGACCAGATACATTTTCAAGATGCACTTTGTCCTTCTGTTCCTGGAGCTTTGGGGAATGGGTGGAGCTTTGGGAGCAATGAGTGTCACTATGTAGCTCTCCAATACTACAAAACTGATACATACTGAGCCTGCTGTTGGCCTTAGTATTTGAAGGCCTCAGTCATACCCAGAAGAAGTGGGAGAGAATCGTTCACTGACTTAAAAACTGACAGAAATTTAATGTTCTTACATGGGAAATACTAAAAAAAAAAAAAAATACAATAAGCATTCTTTTATACTTTGACTTGAACATTATACAGATAGCTTGATTATTAAAAGTGACATTTAAAAAACTCTCTGCTCACTGGACGTTTGGAACATTATTTTTTATTTTAATCTTCACTCAAGGATATGTTTTTATTGATTTTTTTATTTTTTATTTTTATTTTTATTTTTTTTACAGAGAGAAGAAGGCAGCAGGGGGGAGAGAGAGGAACATTGATCAGGTGCCTCCCTCCTGTGTGCATCCCAAATGGGCATTGAACCTACAATCTAGGCATGTGCTCTGACCAGGAATCCGACCTGCAACCCGCTGGTGTATGGGACGCTACTCCAACCAGCTGAGCCACCCCGTCGGGGCTGGAACACAATTTTTTAATTTCACAAATACTTACTGAGCAACTAACTGTCAGGCATTTGTCAAGTTCTGGGGATTCACTGGGAATAAGAGAGATCCAATCCCTGTTCTCATGAAACTCATATTCTAGCAGGAGAGATAGACATTAAATAATAACACAATCAGGTAATAATTTATAATTATGTTAGCTTCTGTGAAGGACAATCACAGAGGACTTCTTAAAGGGATGACAGTACCAGACTTGGGGTAGTCGGAAGTCAGGGAAAAGCTGGCCCTGAGGAAGCCACAGGTGAGCAAGGCTGGTCCTCCTAACACTCCTAACATGCTCTGATTGTCCTTCTCAGTCCTTTTTTTTTTTTTTTGGTGAGTTTATCTTCCTCCACCAACTCTTTACATGTTGATATTTCCCAGGGAGCTGGGCCAGCCACAGCCCATTTCACACTACTTACTTACCCTGGTGATTTTGCCCACGATCATGGTTTCTACCACTACGTTACAGTTTATGACCACAAATTATATACCTCCAGTCCCATCCCTCTCCCCGTCTCCATCAAACTTCAAACATATCAAGTACTAATGGGACATCTCCTGAATAAATGAGGTACTCCTCAAACTCAAGATGTCGGAAATAAACTCACTACATTCCCCCAAACCTGGCATTTCTTCCCTATTCTCTGTCTTCTGGGGTTACCATCATCAACCTCTTGTCTTCCTTGTTTCCTCTCTCTCCCTAACACCCCAAATCCAATGAACCACCAAACCTTGCCCAGTTCATCTCCCGAATCAAGCTCGGATCAGTCCTCTTCTTTTCATCCCTTCTACAACGGTCCTAGCTCAAATTTTCTTTCTTTCCAGTGCCATAGTGACTGTCATCTAACTGGTTTTCCTGACTCTGGTTTCATCCCCCAACTCTGTTCTTCACAAGGTCAGGGAGTGATTATATCTGGAATGCCACCCTTACATATCCCTCACCTGCTGAGGTCCCTTTACTGAATCAATATCACCTATAGCATATCATCCCAATTCTAGAACTTTTAATAAACTTCCCATTTGCACATGGCTTTGTTACTCTCTCTAGCCGCATCTCTGCTCTCATGCTTAATGTTTCTCCAAAACCAGCAAATCGGCAGGGGTTTCCGTCTACACCTCACTACGCTGGGTCCCAGTGCCTTCAATCTCACTGTCTCCTCCCCTGATGGCCTCCTCTCAACATGTCTCCTAACCATCCTGCAAAATGCAGCTCAGCAGTTTTTTTCCCTAAGAACCTCTCCCCGAGTCTCTCCTCAACCAAGCCATATTAAATACCCCCTCTAGTCTTCCTTAATACCCTGTGCATCTCTGTACATTGAATGGTAATTAATTAGTGTCTTAGTCCATCTGGGGTGCTATAACAAAGTAGCATACATTGGGTGTGAACAACAGGAACTTCTCTCTCACAGCCTGGGGGTTCGGAAGACCAAGATCCAGGCACCAGCAGATTCGGTGTCTGGTGAGAGTGCACTTCTATGACAGCCGTCTTCTCCCTGTGTCCTTAAATATTGAAAGGAGCTAGGGGTCTCTCTGGCACTTCTTTTGTAAAGACACCAATCCTAGAGGTAGACTCATAGAGAGCAGGCAGACAGCTGGTGTGTATGTGTGGGGAGGGGGGACTGAGGGAGGGTTTGGATGGTAGAGGGATTAAATAAAAAAGAAAAAGAAAAGAACTCATGGACATGGTCAACAGCATGGTGATTGCAGGAGTGGAGGAAAATGGGTGGAGCTAGAAGAAGGCATAGAGGGGATAAATAGTGATGGGGAAAATAAAATACTATTTTAAAAAGACATTAATTCCATTCACGGGGACTCCGCCCTCATGATCTAATCATCTTCCAAAAGCCCCACCCCTAATCCCATTACTTTGGTAGTTGGGATTTCAACATATAAATTTTGGAGGAACAAGAACATTTAGTCTGTAACAATTAGTAATTACTTTTTTTATGTTCCATTGGGTTCAAAGGTGGTGTGCTTGAATTCCCAGAGCTTTTCATAGTGCTGGTCACACAGTAAAAACTTAATAAATATCTAAAAAATAAGTAAATATGTGCATACCAGGTGAACTTGTCCACTGAGCCTTACTATGAAGTTGGCTCATTGATTTAAAACCTACTAGTCTCAAAATATTTAGTTTCTGGGTTCTGGGGAGCAGGTAGAATACTTAGATGAGTAAGACATTGCCTAAACCCTGGAGGAACTCACAGTCAAATGTCAGAGACAGATATGTAAATAAAAAATTACAGCATGATGTGATAAGTACTGTAATAGAGGCATGTATAATGTACTAATGGAGCCTAAATTATCCTGCACATTATTCTGTCATTCTGAATATACAGAAGATTGAGTTAGAGATGAATGCATTGAGTAAATGATGGGAGACTTCAGACACCATGTAAGAGGAGAGAAGGATTAAAGTAATCTCTCTCTGAGCAAAGTGGTCATGTCCACTAGCGAACATAACACTTTAGCCTGGTAGGGACTATAACTCATTCTTAGGCCAGTCACAAAATGATGAATTACAGAAAGCAGGGGATCAAACCTGGGCTTGATTCTACTGTGTGACCTTGGGCTTGTCCACCATCAGCCTCACTGGGGTGTTAGTTCAAGTGAAACGGGGCCCAGGGCTTCTGGAATGCTGGTTGTTTCCTAAAGCCAGGACATCTACTGGGCTAACGGACAATTGACCAATCTGGCACCTGAGGAGACTGGAGAGCAGCTCCAAGCCCACACATACATAGAACCACCACGGTGGGAGGTGTTGGAAAACCTTCCGCAGTGGTGAAAAGGAAATGGGCGTGGCAGAGCTCAGCATCCTTGAGTTTATGGCGAAGAGTTTTGAGGGAGAATGGTTTCATTCACAAGGGAGAGCCTCTAGCTGCTAGTGCTACACAAACAACTAAACAGCAAATCCAAATTAGTTCAAGCTTCAAGACAAGACATGTCAATGGGACTCGTCTGTTTTCCACTTACCCACTTAACCTACACATTTCCTTTAAATCTGATATATACCTCCATAGTTCTTATAGGGTCCCCTTAGCTTTGCCCACCCTTTAGTAAATAGTCCCATCATTTAATTCTCAGCCAGCTGGGCTACCTTTTCCTACTGGAACTCTAACTCGTGCAGCTAATCAGACTGTGAGCTTCTCTAGGGGTATCTGATGACTCTGGGTCTTCAGCATATTCATGGCAGCAGGTAACAAAGCTTTGTTTGCATGGACCAGTTCTGGTATCTACTTAGGGGGTCTTTAACCCCTGGGCTTCCTGATTATTACCACACACAGGGCTGTGCTCACTTCTCTGGAACCCCTCCTCTTCTGAACCAGCATCGCCCTCACTGTCTTCTAAAGGCCTCTCCTAGGTAAAAGGTAGGTGATTCTAGAAATAATTCAATATGTGTATTGTCCAGCTGAAGCCAAGGTGAAGGGAGACAAGAATATTCCATCCAGGGACTTTGCATCCCTAGAAGCCCTTGTCAATTTGCAAACATGCAGCTGAGAACCGAGTTAGAATGAAGCTCACCCATTGGGTTACTTATACCACAATTAAGAACACTTGTTTTTCGCAGAGGTCAATGTGACTGCCTTCTTTTTAAAAATGAAAACATTTATTAAAGGCCCCCATCTGAAGTCTGTTTGGTGAGAACATGTTTGACTTTTCAGCTACCAAACCACACCAACTCTGAAAAGCACTGGAACTTGTTTATTTTTAGACCATGAGAGCTTTCTTGGCCCATCACTTTACCTGTTGTGTTGGGAAACCTGATTCAGATCTGCCTTACTCCTTGAACTCTAGCTTTGCTTTCACAATGAAATGCAGTGTTCTGTGGTCATCTCCGATTCACTCAGAAGCGCACAATTCTCTGTTGATAGTTTTGAAGGTACATTTTCAGTTGGGAGGCTAAAGAATGCTTCCTGTTTACAAGCATGAAACTGACTTACATTATTTTAAAAGTTTAGAGCAGGAAAGATCTATTTGAGGTCAGTTGATTCAACCTTTTTACCTTTCAGGTGAGAAATTAAAGGTCAGAGAGGTTAAGGGACTTTCTCAATGTCACACAACTGTTAATGGGGGAGTGATGACCAGAACACATGTCTCTTAACTGATAACCAGTCCGTAAGCTTTCACTCTTTCTTGAATTAATTTGTTTTCTACTCAATTTCTAAAATTTTTAAGTGAATTTCTCTTGCATAAATTAGCTTGTACGTTACTTGATTATGTGAGGTTGGATGACATTATTAAAGAGAATTTACTTAGGAAATTCTTTACCTTTTTTACACTCTGTGTCAGATTTCACATTTTGCAAATACTCTGTAAATCAGAAATGCATACATTTTCTCATAAGAAAACTTACATATTCATATACATTTTTATATCAATCAGCAAAGTCAAGAAACATATTCAATGCTGACCATAAGCACATTTCATTTTCAAGCTTTTAAGAGTCTCGTGTAAATTCTTGCTTTCCTGAGAAATTCATCACAAGAATAACCACAGTTAAGCTCTGATTACTTTATTTTAGCAGTATATAGAGATATATATCTGAGTCATGGATACTCATATGCATGAACTGCACTCGGCTGATTTTCTATCTAATAATTATATCATTTGCTGAACAAGGGTGTTGCAGTCTATAGCAAATAAATTGGTCTATTTCTTCTTCCAGCTTTACCAGTTTTTGTTTTATGTTTTGAGACCCTGTTGTTTGGTGCATATACCTGTAGGATTGCTATGTTTTTCTATTAATGGATCTTCCCTTTGTCTTTGTTCACTTTCTTTGCTCAGAAAGTTTACCTGATATTTATATGGCTATTCCTTCTTCTTTTTTTAAATTAATTTATTTATTATTGTTACAAATGTTTCTCCTTTTCCCCCCACCGATTCCCCCCTCCTCCCTCCCCACCCTGTCTCCAAGCTTTGTTGTCCATGTCCATTGTTCATGCATACATGCATATAAGTTCTGTGGTTTATCTCTCCCCCACCACCCCGTCTTCTGGGGATTGTCAGTCTGTACCCCACTTCCACATCTCTGGGACTACCTCAGACTGTTATGTTCATTATATTCCACAAATAAGTGAGATCATATGATAACTTGGCTTTCTCTAGTTGGCTTGTTTCAATTAGGATAATACATTCCAGGTCCCTCCATGTCGTCTTAAAGGAGAAGAGATCTTTCTTTCTTACAACTACATAGTACTCCATTGTGTATATGTACCACCGCTTCTTGATTCATTCGTCTACTGATGGACATTTGGGCTGTTTCCAGATCTTAGCTCTTGTGAATAGTGCTGCTACAAACATAGGGGTACATATATTCTTTTTGATTGGTGTTTCAGGCTTCTTAGGGTATATTCCTAGAAGTGGGATCACTGGGTCAAATGGCAGTTCAATTTTTAATGTTTTAAGGTAACACCATATTGTTTTCCATAGTGGCTGCACCAGTCTGCATTTTTACCAGCAATGTACTAGTCCCCTTTTCTCCACACCCTCACCAACACTTGTTGTTTGATGATTTGTTGATGGGGGCCATTCTGACAGGTGTGAGGTGATACCTCATTGTTGTTTTAATTTGCATCTCTCTGATGATTAGTGACGTTGAGCATTTTTTTATATGTGTCTTGGCCATTTGTATGTCCTGTTTGGAGAGGTGTCTATTTAGTTCCTCTGCCCATTTTTTAATTGGGTTCTTTGTCTTCCTTTTGTTGAGTTGTATGAGCTCTCTCTATATATTGGAAATTAACCCCTTATCTGATATATCATTGGCAGTTATGCTTTCCCATACAGTGGGTTGCCTTTCCATTTTGATGGTTGTTTCTTTTGCTGTGCAGAAGCTTTTGAGTTTGATGTAGTACGATGTGCTCATTTTCTCCTTTGTTTCTGTTGCCTTAGGTGATGTATCAGTGAAAATTCTGCTGCGTATGATGTCTGAAATATTGTTGCTTACATTTTCTTCTAGAATTTTTGTGGATTCATGAGTCAAATTTAAGTCTTTTATCTATTTTGAATTTATTCTTGTGTATGGTGTAAGTTGATGGTCTAGTTTCTTTTTCTTTCTTTCTTTCTTTTTTTTTTTTTTTTGCATGTAGATGTCCAATTTTCTCAACACCATTTATTAAAGAGACTGTCTACTCCACTGTATGATCTTGCCACCTTTGTCAAATATTAATTGAGCATATTGCCTTGGGTCCATTTTTGGGTTCTCTGTTCTGTTCCACTGTTCAATATGCCTGTTCTTGTGCCAGTACCAGACTGTTTTGATCACAGTGGCTTTGTAGTATAACCTGACATCTGGTAATGTGATCCCTCCAACTTTGTTCTTCTTTTTCAATATTGCTGTGGCTAATTGAGGTCTTTTCTGGTTCCATATGAACTTTTGAAGTATTTGTTCTAGTTCTGTGAAGTATGCCGTTGGTGTTTTGATGGGGATTGCCTTGAATCTATAGATTGCTTTGGGTAGTATGGACATTTTAATGATGTTAATTTTTTCAATTTATGAACAAGGTATGTGCTTCCACTTTTATATATCTTCCTCTATTTCTTTTTCCAATGACCTGTAGTTTTCTGCGAATAGGTCCTTTATTTCTTTGGTTAAGTTTATTCCTAGGTAGATTAATTTTTTGCCCCAATGGTAAATATGATTTTTTTTAGTTTCTCTTTCTTTGTGTTCATCATTGGTGTATAAGAATGTCACCGATTTCTTGACATTCTTTTTGTGTCCTGCTACTTTGGCAAATTCATTTATTAAGTCTAGTAAATTTTTGATGGAGTCTTTGAGGTTTTCTACGTATAGTATCATGTCATCTGAGAATAATGACAGTTTCACTTCCTCCTTTCCAATTTGGATCCCTTTTATTTTTTTTCCTGTCTGATTGCTGTGGCTAAGACTTCCCATACTATGTTAAATAAGAGTGGCAAAAGTAGGCATCCTTACCTTGTTCCTGTTCTTAAGGAAAATGCTTTTTATTTTTGGCCATTGAGTATGATGTTGACTATAGGTCTTTCATATATGGCCTTTATTATGTCAAGATATGATTCATCTATTCCCAGATTACTGAGCGTTTTTATCAGAAATTGATGCTGGATTTTGTCGAAGGCCTTTTCAGCATCTATTGATAATGATCATATGATTTTTATCTTTCATTTTGTTTATGTGGTGTATCACATTTATTGATCTGCGAATATTGTACCAGCCTTGCATCCTGGGATGAATCCCACTTGGTCATGGTGAATAATTTTTTTGATGTATTGCTGGATTCGATTTGCTAGTATTTTATTCAGGATTTTGGCATCTATGTTCATCAGAGATATTGGCCTGTTGTTTTCTTTCTTTGTAGTGTCTTTTTCTGGTTTTGGAATTAGAATGATGCTGGCCGCACAAAATGAGTTTGGATGTCTTCCTTCTTCTTGAATTTTTTGAAGTAGTTTGAGGAGAATGGGTACTAGTTTTTCATTGAATGTTCGGTAAAATTGCCCCGTGAGGCCAAGGATTTGTCTTTATTTTAGTTGTAATTCCAGTTTGGTCCTGGGAGATCCTCTGAGTAGCTGCTATTCACTCTGCCTCCATTTTTACAGCCACTAAGCCTATCTCATCAGCAGCTGGGTCGCACAGGCCTTTCTGGTGCCCCTGCACCCTGCAGGTCCTGCAGGGAACTGGATCGCACAGTCCCTTTGGGGACCTGGCTCTATGCCTATGTTATGCGCTACTGGGTCTCACAGGCCTCTCTGGTGCTTCAGCACCCTGCAGGTCCCGCGGCCAGGCAGTTGGATCACAACAGTCCCTCTGTGGCTTAGGCTTCCTACTGTTTTGTGGGCTACTGGACCGCACAGGCCTCTGTGGAGCCCCAGGTCCTGCCGCTGGCGGCTGGGGAGTGCTGCTGCCCATGGGGCCCAACTCCTGCTCAGCTTTTGCTGTAGTTTTGGGGATGGGTCTCAGCTGCTGGTCTGTGCTTCTGTTGCCTGGGGATGGATGTCTGCTCCCCAGCCTCTGTTGCTGGGGGTATATTTCGACTCTGATCGGGCTGCTACTATGGGGGATGGTGCTGGGCTCTGGGTTGTCTCCGGTTTCCCTGGCCGGCACCTTGGGAGCTCCACTACTCTGTCAACACAGAGTGTCCTTCAGGTCACTCACACTCTCTCACACCCTAGTTCACTCTCTCACACACTCACCCGCCCTCCAGTCCTGCCCACCGCCATCTTCGATACCTATTTCTTCTTTTTTAAATCAATGTTTACATGATACATATTTTTCAATCTTTTACTGTTAAGCTACCTATATCATTGACATTAAAGTGAGTATATTATAAACAGTATAGTTGGATTATGTTGGGTTTTTTTTTTTTAATCCACTGTGCCAGTATCTGTCTTTTAATTGTATATATTGACCATTTACATTTTAAGGTAGTTGTTGACATGTTAAGGCTTAACTCTTCCTTAATTATTTATTTTCTCTGTTTCTTGTACTTTTATTCTTCCTTTCTTGCTTTTCTGAGTGTTACATGGCTACTTTTGAGGATTCCATGTTGTTTTATTTGTAATTTTTTAAAAAATATGTTTTTATTGATTTTTTTAGAAAGAGAAAAAGGGAAAGAATGAGAGAAACATTGATGTGAGAGAGAGATATCCAACAGCTGCCTCCTGCACGCCCCCTACTGGGAATTGAGCCCGAAACCTGGGCATGTGCCCTGACAGGGAATTGAACTGGGACCTCTCAGTCCATGGGATGATGCTCAATCCTGAACCACAGCAGCTGGGCTATAGTGTTTTTTAGTGTATCTCTGTCTTTGCATAGTTTTCTTAGTGAGTATGACAATATACACATGAGTTTTTACAGGCCTCTGCCATTATTTTACAACGTTAGATAAAGTATGGACACCTTGCTTCCACTGTAGTCCCTTTACCCTTCCAACAGGTTTAAATATTCATAGTCCTGGGCACCAGATGATATTATAAATTTTGTTCTAATCATTAAATATGATTTATAAAATTTATGAGAAGAGTTAGTTTATTGTATGTAACACATTTTTGCTCTTTTACATTGTTCTTCTATCCTTTCCAATGCTTCAAGTTTTTCTTTTCTCATTGTCTTTCAGTTTGAATTATTCCCTTTAGCTATTCTTTAAGGCAGGGACTGCGAACAACAAAATCCTTTAAGATTTCTTTAATCCGCGAATGTCTTTATTTCTCTTTAGTTCCTGAGGAATAGTTTTGTAAGATATAAAATTTACTAATGACAGTTCTTTTCTTCCAGCACTTGACAAATGTGGTGCAATTCCTTATGGCCTCTGTAGTGTTAGATGAGAAATATGTTTTTATTTGAATTTATGTGCCCTTATGGTAAATGAGTCATTTCTCTCTGGTTGCTTTAAAGACTTTTTGTCTAATTTTCGTAAGTTTAGCTATAATGTGTTATGGCATGTATTTCCTGGATTTATCATATTTAGAAAAAATTTTAATTTCTTAAATCCATAAATTAAATCTTTGACCAAATTTGATAAATTTTCGGCCATTATATTTTAAAATATTTTTTAAATCCAACTCTTTTTCCAATTTCCTCCTGAGATTCCAGTTATATAAAATTTGGGTCTTTTATTATTGTCCCACAGTTCCCTGAGGCTATGTTCATTTTTTTCTTCTGTCTATTTTCTTTCTGTTTTTCAAACTGAGCAAATTTTATTAATCTGTCCTGAAGTTTATTGAGTCTATCCTTTGCTATTTCCATTCTACTATTGAGCTCATCCAGTAAGTTTTTTTTTTTTTTTTTTTTCTGTTCTTTATATCTTTCAGTTCTATAATTCCTGTTTGGTTCTTTTTTAGAACTTTTATTTCTTTGCTGATACTTTCTATTTTTTATTTATTTCAAGAGAATTCGCAATTGTTCACTTAAGTAGTTTTATAATAACTGCCTTAAAATCTTTATCAGATGTTTTCAATATCTGATTTATCTGTGTTGGTATCAGTTGATAGTATTTTATCATTTAAGCTGTGCTTTTCCTGGTTCTTAATATGGCCAGTGATTTTCAGTTGTATCCTAGAAGCTTTGATGATTATATTAAAAGTCTCTGAGTCCTATTTAAATCTCTTATCTCAGCAGCCAGTCACCATGTTCAGGGTTCGCACCTGGGTCCTGGCCGGCCTTTTGTAGACTATGATTCTGTCATGCTCTTTTGAATTGCTTTGTTTATCTGGTGCCACTGGGGCTCCCAGTATAATAACCAAAAATATTTCCAAACATTACCAAAAGTCCCCTGGGCAAAAATCATCCCCGATTGCTCTAAAGAAAACTGCTCTACAGAAACCAGAAGTATTTGGTGTCCCCTTGTGTGGAGCAGGCCATGATCCTGTGGGGAGAGGGGAACGTATTCTTCCCCCAAAGCTTATGGGAGCATTTTAGGATCCGAGTCTGTCTGCATGCACCAACCTCTTTGGCCTGGGAAGAGAAAATGGCTTTATTTGCCTCTTTCCACAGCTTCCCATACTTGTACTCAGAGAGGTTACTGATAAGGGCTCCTATAAAGGAACAGATTGATTTCCTGTGTAACCCAGCTCAGAGATTAATCTGGCCCTTGACAAACAAGTGGTCTTTATTAAGGAATTACAGGTATCAAGTTTCTAGGTGAAATCCTCTTAATATTACATCTATATGCATATATATTTATATATTCTGCTTTAAGTCATGCATGCATGCTGCCAAAGATTGTTAACAGATACATCCTTTTTGCTTGTTAGTTGGTTTTCTTATTTCTACTTTGCTAGAATGACATCACATGACCTTTGAACGTTTTGCTTTTCTGCCTGGAAACATAGGGCAGTGTTTCATAAAAACAAGGAAAAGGTTGCTGTGTTTTGAATAAAAAATCCCCTTAACTTAAAAAAAAGCAGCAGCAGCAGTAGCAGAAGCTGCAAGATTGTTCATTGCAGAGTTGACTTCCTTGGTCAGAAGGAGTTGTTTTGGTTAATTGTTTACTGCCCTCTGAATAAAAATGCCATTCTCCAACTATATGAAAATGAAACAAAACCTCACAGGACCCTTGTTTACTTTGAAATTTAAGGTCAACTGTGCTGACTTCCTTGGTATTTTCTGTCTACCAAGCAAGTCTAAATTAGTGTATATTAGTTATTCATCGAATTAGCACATTATCTCCTTGGTTGAGGAGTATCCATGGTCACTAAGCATTTTCAACCATCTCCTCTAGAAGATGGTGTTTTGGGCTACTCAAAGTGATTTCAGTTTTTGTTGTAGCCTAAAATAAATGGTATGCCAATGCAGAATAAAATCAGCCTTTCTCTCTCTCTCTCTCTGCCCCCCCCCCCCCCCCCCCCCTTCAACAAATTTGATTTCTCTGAAGCTTGGCCTGCTCAGGATGAGAACACTTTATATGTTGTGAGTTCCTGGAGACAGAAGTATAGCTGATCATCAGCTGGTTAGAAGAAATGTCTCCTCCTGACACTCTACTCTAGTACTAACCCTTTGTATACTTGTCTTCAAAGATGTCAAAACTTTTCCTTCATGGTATTCTGACTTTTCCCCTTCTACGTTCATCTTCCAAGATTCAGAGGCAGCCATGTTAAATGATTCAGAGAAGGCCTGCTTAGGGAGTGTACAAAGTATAGCCACTTGTCTTCAAGGTTGTTCTCAAAACACGAGGCCTCTTTGCCAATGAACTTATTGAAGTTCTAGACAACTGGCTTTTTTTCCCCCCTCCTGTTCTTGAAAACAATGATTACTCTACTACAGGCCTAACGACACCCTCCCCCACAGATGTAGTAACATAAAACAGTTTTTATGTAGTTTGGGGCTCTTTAGTTGAATTAGTGAAAGCATCTCTGGTTCATCAGTCTGGCAGTGGCTCAGGAGCTGAGACAGAAGTCACTGGGGCCTCGAAGCCACTGGGCTATGTGACCAAGTAGGAAAATCCACCCTTCAGCCCTGACACTGCTGTTGTTCTACCATCAGGGACATCATTGCGGGGACACTAAGAATAAGAGGTTGACTGAGGAAATGTTTGCAAGCTGCTGGATGATTTGAGTGGCTCTCAATGTGCTTTCTGTTATTTTGAGAAGGCTCCCAGTTAAATGTTGGCTTCTAAAGAAGCATGAACTCCAACAGGAAGTGAGGCAAAACATTTTACACAGGGGCCAGGAGTGTGGGCTGCAAGGTCAGTGTGCCCTACTTCAATTCTGCTTTCACTTCCTTCTACCTGCGTGACTGTGGGCAAACTAACGAAACACTCTGCGTCTCAGTCTCTTCAACTGCAAAATAATAGTGCACAACTCATTGCATTGCTGTGCAGGTTGAATGAGATAGTACATGTGAGTACCAAGGATAAAGCCTTTAAGATAGTAAGTGCTCAATAAGTATTAGGTTTAATGACAGAGGAGGTACTTGGAGAATGTCTGTCCGCAGCCACCACCTGGTCAGAATGCTCATCTGGCCCACAGGAAGTATCTCACCACTTGAAGTGTGTTTGCTGGAGTGACTTCTGAGCGTATCCTCAGCATGGCAGAGGCGCTAAACCTGTCTGTCAATAGGCTCCTCCTGCAAGCCTGGATTCTTTCCAGAAAACATTCCATAGGAACAATTTCAAATATGTTGCAGAGTTGTCTTAAGGTCAGCATCAGTTTTTAAACTGGAAAAATGTTGTCACTTTTGACCTGGGGCTTTCCATTAAGACTATAATAACCTAGAATTTCCCAAAGCCCCTGCTAAGTTTCTTAGGAATTGAAAAAACAAAACAACAACACTGAAATTGACCTAAAGTCTAAGGTTATGAATTATCACCACCTCTTTCTGAGAGAGAGAGAGAGAGAGAGAGAAAGAGAGAGAGAACTGAGGGGAAGGGTCATGTAGGCAAGGGGTTTAGGATAAAGGAAAATAGTCCATATTGAGTTTGTCTTAATCAAGGGGCATGCTAACTAATCATTGGAAGTGTCTTCCAACTAGCAGAGAGAAGTATAGAAAAATTCAACTGTGGTCAACTGTTTGCCAAATTATAAAGCCAGAAAACTGATTTTGAATTTATAGTCCAAATATTGTCTAGTTAGAAGTATTTCCTTCTAAATAAATCAGATTGCAGGCGTAACTGTTAGTCAATGATGGAGGTAAGTGTGTATGGCCTAATGGACCGCATAGAGGCCTGGGGAATCCTGGGAGTTCTCCGTGTTTGAGAAGTAGAGAAACAGTTCTCAATATCTCAGAGATCAGAGAAAGAGGAGAAGTTTGATGGTTCCTGAGCTTCCCTGCCCTTTCGGTCCCATCCCTAGCTCAGCAGGGAGACAATGGGAAGCTGAGTTGTGACCTCTTCAGCAGACCCTCATACCCATGCTCAGAGCACCTAACAGGGTGCTCTGTGAGCCCCCTCAGGGAGCCCACATTGAACACACCTGAGCAGAACGTTTCGGCTTCCTATCCTGGATGGATGCCATGGACCAAACGTTTGTTCCTCTCAAAATTCACATATGGAAACCCTAATCTCCAATTTGATGGTATTTGGAGACAGGGGCTTTGGAGAGATAAGTCATGAGGGTAAAGCCCTCAAGATGGGATTAGTGCTCTCATAAGAAGATTCATGACAGAGTTTGCTTCCTCTCTGTTCCTCACATAAGAAGACGGCCATCTGCAAACCAGGAGGTGGGCCCCTACCAGACACCGGGTCTGCTGGCACCTCGATCTTGAACTTCTGCGTCCAAGCCTGAGAAATGCATTTCTGTCGTTTAAGCCACCCAGTCTATGTTATTTTTGCTACAGCAGCCTGAAATGTCTAAGACAGTGATTTTTCCACTGGTGTGCTGCAAGAATTTTTAAAACATGCAATACCTGACGATTTAGTCAGGGGCACTGACCTCTTTTCCCTTAGGTTGTCAAATCAAAAAATGACAACAGCTAACACAACAATAGCCGTCCAGTGTGAATGAATCAAAATTATACCTATTTTTTTTTTTTTGTCAGATTGGCAAAAAACATAATATATTTCTTTGGTGTGCCACAGAATTTTAATAATTAGTTTATACGTGCTATGAGATTTTTTTAAAAAGGTTGAAATGGCTGGTCTAAGACCATGGGTATACCCATTCCATCTTCCTTCCATTTCTTTTGTTGTTGTTGTTAACAATCATCTGAGAATGTTTTTCCATTGATTTTTTTAGATCGAGTGGAAAGGATGCGGGGAGAGAGAGAGAGGGAGACAGAGAGACATCACTGTGAGAGAGGCACATCAATTAGCTCCCTCCTACATGATCTCGGGACCGGGGATCGAACCTGCAACCCAGGTATGTGCCCTTGTCCAGGAATCAAAGCTGTGACATGGGCAGGTGCTCTAACCACTGAGAAAAACTAGCGAGGGCTTCCCTCCATTCCTTTAGGTGGGAAGAGACGTACTGACGATGGGAGACAGAAAGATGTGGAACCGTTCGGCTGGGTGGACTGAGCCCGGGAGGTCACAGAAGCTTCTTCCCCGGCCTGAGTAAAGCGGCAGGATGAGGAAGGAGATGGAACTGGTCTTCTGAAGAGCTAAAACTATAATTATTAAACACTGGCCACTTAAAACTATTGTAATGTATGATTTTCATTAATTGGTTGGAAACAAATATATTCTTCCATTTAAATAACATTAAAAGCTAATGTTTGTTAAGCACATCAATGGTCCAACCAAGTACAGAGCACTACCCAAGTTCTCTCATTTTTCCTTTCTTCCAACCCGCTTAAGTAAGCATTATTGTGCCATTTTTCAATTCAAGAAGCCACACCTGAGGATATGAGTGGTTAAATGGCTTGTCCAAGGACACGACAATACATGGCAGAACTGGGGCCTGAAGCCAGTGCTCCCCTACTTAGAAACCCATGAGCATATGGGGACTCTATGTACTTGCTTTGCAAATACTCCATAAATCTAAAATTTTTCCAAAACAAAAAAGTTATTAAAACATAAAATCCAATTATCTAAATTGCTCTACTATGTTCTCTCTCCAAATAACTTGTGATAGTTTTGCTAAATTTCCTGGGGATTTAGAAAAATAATGTGCTCTATTTTCACCTGACAATTCTTTTCACGTCTATATACCCAAAGCATCGTCTTGTACTTTTTGATGTAAAACACTTAGAAACAGAGCTTGACATCAGGAAAGCTGCATCACCATCATCATCACTGTCCTGACAAATCATCCTTTGTTACATTCTACTTTTAAAGCCAGTGAATATGTTGGAGTCCACCACTGGACTGTGAATGGCTCAAGAGTAGGGACTTAGTAGGTGCTAAATAACATTTTATAAAACAAATACAAGCATACCTCATTTATTGTGCTTTGCTTTATTGAAGCTTTGCAGATGTTGTGTTTCATCAGATTCAAGGCAAGACCCTCCACCAACAAAAACATTATGACTCTCTTAGATGATGGTTAGCATTATTTAGAATTAAGTATGCTTTAATTAAGGTATGTACATTTTTTAGACCTAATGCTATTGCACACTTAATAGACTACAATATAACATAAACATAACTTTGATATGCACTGGAAAACCAACAACTTTGTGTGACTTCATTGCAATATTCACTTTAGTGCAGTGGTCTGGAACCCGCAGTATCTCTGACATATGCCTATACATCCCTGTGCTCACAATATGATTCAGCAATGCATCATAAAACTGATGGGCAATTTGTTTCTGTTTCTGTTTCTAATTTGCCATTGCACTGAGGGGAAAGAGATGTGGCCAAAGTTGTGTCTTCTCCAGGACTCTTGGTCACACTTTATGAGAAGCCCCATTGTTTCATCCAACTGATGCTTGGGTTAGGGATGTGATACTTAAAACCACCCCTTTCAAAGGCAGCTTCCCTCGTGCATGTCCTCCTTCAGCTGTAAATTCTAGATCCAGCCATCCTCTCTCCTGTGCTGTGCATCAGGGGAAGATCCCTAATGGGAGCTGAATCAGAGTGGCCCTCATGCCTCACCGACAGACACAATTTCATATCATCTTTTTTTGCTGTCATGTCAAATGTTTCCTATGCCATGTTCCCATTTCCATAAATGCTAACAACTGTTTATAAATTCCTGGCAACTAAGAAGGTTGAGGGCATAGTTCCAGAAGCTTATGCATCAGGAAATGTGAACTCTGGAAAACAAGAGTTTTCACTGTGGCGTTGCTGAGCTAGCAACCTCGTGTTCTCTGCGATAGCTGTGTTCTCTGCGATGCTGGCCCCATCACATGAGTTTGCTCAGCCAAATGGTAAACTCATACACTTGATTAGGGTATTATTTTAAAAGATGTTAGTTCTAGATAATTGCAGGAAATACCCTCTAGCTCAGCACTATGCAACAGAACTTTCTGCAATGATGGAGATTTTTATACCTGCAATGTCCTATAACAGCGGTTCTCAACCTGTGGGTTGCAACCCCTTTGGGTGTCGAACGACCCTTTCACAGGGGTCGCCTAAGAACATCGGAAAACACATATTTCCAATGGCGATTCATAACAGTAGCAAAATTACAGTTATGAAGTAGCAACAAAAATAATTTTAGGGTTAGGGTCACCACAATATGAGGAACTGTATTTAAAGGGTTGCGGCATTAGGGAGGTTGAGAATCATTACCCTATAAGGTAGTTAGCTACATGGAGTTATTAAGTCCTTGAAATATGGCTAGTAAAACTGAGTAACTGATTTTTAAATTCTATTTAAATTGACTGATATTTAACTAGTCCTGTGTGGCTACTGGCTATCGTATTGGGCAGTGCAATTCTTAGGTGACCAACTGTCCACTTTACCCAGGACTGAGGGGCTTCGTGGGACGCAGGACTTTCAGTGCTAAAACTAGGACAGTACCAGGCAAACTAGGACAGTTGGTCACTTTAAACCAGATCCCTTTGTAAAATATGTTTGGCATTTTTGGAAATGGGAATTGGACATATTCTAGCTATTGCGTAGAGTAAAGGGGAGGGAAATGCAAAGACAGACGAAGAACTGAGAGTTTTTCTTCCCAAGCAAAACACAAAGAAATGTTTTTCTAAAACAATTAATTAATTGATGAGACCACAGGGTCGACCCTTTAAATAAAGTAGTCTATTTATAACTGCAATAAAAATAAGAATATAGAAAACACAAGACACTCATCCTCAAACTACCTGCGGAACCCACCAGTCACCTACTTGACTATGTTTTGAATCACATTGGAAAGTGGAAGGCAATGGATGAATTCACAGAAAAAGTAACTGCCTTGAGTCTCTGATACCAACCTAAGGCATTTCTTCTAGAAGTTTCTTCTCAGGTATGCTTCTCCTAGAAAAGACTTCTCTACCCCAATTCTCATCTACTTGCCAACCAGAGAGTCTGAAACTCACCATTAGAGATGGATTCCTCCAGGTTAAACACTGTCCTCTATTAAAATACAGATATCTTCTAAGATGAGTCACATGAATTAGTACCATTTGTAATTTTTAATTTTTCTTTTTTTTTCAAATCTTTATTGTTGGATGTAAAATGTATTACAGATGTTCCACATTTTTCCCCCATTGACCCCCTCCTCCCCACTCCCGCCCCCCTCCCACCTTTTCCCACACTATTGTCTGTGTCCATTGGTTATGCATATAAGTTCTTTGGTTTATTTCTTCCCACCCCCCCTCCCCAACCCCTTCCCCTTTGAGGTTTGTCAGTCTAACAATGAATTTGTGCTTCTTAATCCCTTCACCTTTTTCACCCATTCCCCCAACCCCCTTCCCAACTGGCAACCAACAAAATGTTCTCTGTATCTATGAGAATGTTTCAGTTCTTCCTGTTCATTTTGTTTGTAGATTCCATTGTTGATAGATATGTATTCATTGCCATTTTGTTTGTTCATACATTTTATCTTTTTCTTCAAAAAGACCCTTCATCATTTCATATAATAACGGTTTGGTAGTGATGAACTCCTTTAACTTTTTCTTGTCTGGGAAATTCTTTATATGGCCATCGATTCTAAATGACAGCTTTGCAGGATAGAGTAATTTTGGTTGTAGGTTCTTGGTTTTCATCACTCTGAATATTTCTTGCCACTCCCTTCTGGCCTGCAAAGTTTCTTTTGAGAAATCAGCTGACAGCCTAATGGGAACTCCCTTGTAGGTAACTACCTGCCTTTCTCTTGCTGCTTTTAAGATTCTCTCTTTGTCTTGAACCTTTTGCATTTTGATGATGATGTGTCTTGGTGTGGGCCTCTTGGGGTTCATCTTGTTTGGGACTCTCTGTGCTTCCTGGACTTGTATGTCTGTTTCCTTCACCAAGTTAGGGAAGTTTTCTGCCATTATTGTTTCAAACAGGTTTTCGATTTCTTGTTGTCTCTCTTCTCCTTCCGGCACCCCCAAGATGCGAATGTTGGCACGCTTGAAGTTGTCCCAGAGGCTCCTTACACTATCCTCATTTTTTTTAATTCTTTTTTCTTTTTGCTGTTCTGATTGGGCATTTTTTGCTTCCTTATATTCCAAATCGATGGTTTGCTCCTTGGCTTTACCTACTCTACTATTGAATTTGTGTAAATTATTCTTTATTTCAGTTAATGCCTCCTTCAATTCTAACTGTGTATCCATGATTTCTAACTGGTCCTTTTTTATGCTCTTGAGGCCCTCCCTAAGTTCACTGAGGTTCTCACTAAGTTCACTGAGGTTCTCACTAAGTTCATTGAGCATCCTTATAAGCAGTATTTTGAACTCAATATCTGTTACGTTGCTTATCTCCCTTTCGCTTAGTTCTTTTATTGGGGTTTTGTTCTGTTCTTTCATTTGGGACCTGTTTCTTTGTCTCCTCATTTTGGCTGCCTCCCTGTGTTTGTTTCTGTGTATTACTTAATGAGAGGTATGGGGCTCACTGAGACCCGATGCTGCTTGTTTGAAAGAATTTAGGAAAAACCTGAAGCAGGATCCAAGATCGGCCAATCCTATGGTTAAGCAAGTGGCAACAGCTTGGGTGGGCTTGAAAGTTGGGTGGGGCGGGGCGGGGCCTCAGGGAGTCAGCAGGGCGGGGCTACCAGTGTGAGCCAGGTTGCTGGAGTCCCAGATATGGCTTCTGTCTGCCGCCCCCGGGAAGGGCTCACCAGAGGAACAAAGGCCTCTGACAGCACTTTTGTCCCCGAGGAAGTCCCCTCTCCAGCCCTCGCTCCAGTGCCAAACAGCTCAGTTCTTCCCTGTATGACTCTGGTGCCCCTCGAGCTGCCTCCCCTCCGAGCTTAGAGGGAGAGAGTCCGATAAGTCCGTGCGCGGGCCCTTTAAGGAGCTGCCTGGGGCTCCAGCCGCCTCAGCCTCCCTGAGCCTCAGTTTCCGCTGGTTTTTCCAGCCAGAAGTTATGGGGATTCTCTTCCTGGCACTGGAACCCTGAGCGGGGCACCTGGTGTGGGATGGGGACCCCTCAGTCCTCAGGAAGGACCTTCCCAGCCGAGGTGTCCTGATTTTTATCCGCCACACGTGGGTGTGGGACCAGCCCGTCGCGCCTCCAACCCTCGCGCCTCCGCCCCTCTTACCAGTCTGGATGTGGCTGCTGCTTTAATTCCGTAGTTGTAGGACTTTCATTGAGCTTGATTTCAGGCGGTTTTGAATGATGGTTGTTCTGTAGTTTAGTTGTAACTTTGATGTGGTTGTGGGAGGACGCGATACCACGTTTACCTATGCCGCCATCTTGACCGGAAGTCAATTTTTAATTTTTCAAATTGATAACTATCAAGGTCCTGAAGGAATGAAATAGATAGAGCTGTGGTCCCCAAACACTTTTGATTATATGTCGATAGATAGATAGATAGATAGATAGATAGATAGATAGATAGATAATAAATAATCACTGTCAATCCACACATGTTAATAAAGGATTTTTATATACAGTTTTTTGGGTTTTTTTTATCCTCATCCGAGGACATTTTTGCCCTTATTTTCAAATAGAGTAGGAGGGAGAGAGGGAGGAAGAGAGAGAGAGAAAAATTGATGTGAGAGAGACACATCAACTGGTTGCCACACGCACAACCCCAACTGGGGCCGGTGACAAACTGCGACCGAGATGTGTGCCCTTAGAGGGAACCAAACCCTGGGCTCTCTGGTCTGTGGGCTGACGCTCTAACCGCTGAGCAGAACCAGCCAGGGCTTATATACATTTTGAAGAAGAAACCTACTGTTACTTTTTATTTTGTTTTGCTTTGCTTTGCTTTGCTGTTCTCATGTCTCTGGTTCACTTGACTTAAATCAATATCTGTATTAAAATGCACATGTAATCCAATATTTGTTACCTGAATCAGAATGACTCTATGAGTAATGATGTCTTTGCATCATTAAGGAGAGTTAAAAATCACTCTATTTCAGCATTCTCGCATTTATGACTCAGATTTTTCTCATATTTGATTTCTTTTCACTTAAATTCTTCTTGTGTATTTCTTATTCTTGCATTGGGTCATTGGAGGATAGTGGTAGAGCTCAGAGCTACAGTTGCTGAGATAAATATGAGAATGAAGTCAAGGTCTTAGCTCTGGTTCCTTTATGAACCAATTTATTTGCAATCTTTCTGTCAGTGGTTACCAAACTTTACTGTGCATAAGAATTACTTAGGGCTCTTAAAAAACAATTCCTGCCCTGGCCGGTTTGGCTCAGTGGTTAGAGTGTCGGCCCGCAGTCCAGAAAGACCCGGGTTTGGCCCCCAGGTCATGTGGATGGCAACCACTTGATGTGTCCCTTTCACGTCGATGTTTCTCTCTCTCTCTCTCTCTCTCTCTCTCTCTCTCTCTCCCTCCCACTCTATCTGAACAAAATATCGAAAAATGTCCTTAGGTGAGGATAAGGAAAAAAAAAACCAATTCCTGATTTCTCCTCAAGAGATTCTGCTTCAGTAGGTGTCGGGAAGCGTCAAGAATCATAGTAAGAACATTCCCCCATCCCCATGCAAGCAGTCCATGATTGAGCTGCACTCACATCCCCAGGAGTACTGGAGGGGAGAGTAGGGATGGATGATCATTAATGCAACCTCATGCTGAGTAAAATAGTCCTGACTGCATTACATGGTGACCACTGCTCAGAAGCATGGTTGCAGACGTGGTGGGAATGGAGGAGTGGGGGTGTGGGTGTGGGTGTAGATGTATGCAGATGGAACACCAGGTTTCTATCTCTGAAGTGAAACATTAGAATTGGTTTTCCTTTTCTTTCTCAAAGATGAAGCTTGTTTAAAATACATCTATTTTTGCCTGGCCAGTGTGACTCAGTGGATTGAGCATCATCCCATGGACTGAGAGGTCCTGGTTCAATTCCCGGTCAGGGCACTTGCCCTGGTTGCCGGTGTGTGCAGGAGGCAGCTGATAAATATTTCTCTCTCACATCAATGTTTCTACCTCTCTAAAAAATTTAATAAAAACTAAACAATCCTTTAGAAATTATGCCTTTTAAATCTTTTACCTCTCAAGAATTGTTTGTAAATTCTCATCTCATTAGCAGCTCTGTCATTTCCCCCTCAAGAAACAATTGTTTAAATTACATGTCTTGGTTCATGGTTAACAATGTGATGTAGGTAAGGTGTGAATCTTGGTCCTATTGGGGCATCATAAGAATACAAGTATCATATGACATCCAACTGTACGTTTTGCTATTTGCCACAGATGAATTGTGTAATTGGATGAGGGGATATATGTGTAATTTATTTCCTAGAAACACCTTAGGCTCCAGCAAATAGACCCTAAATTGGTGAGCCTGCGCTTCAATTCCCAATCACATCCAGACCAGCATGCACACAGGGCCCTGTTCTGAAGGTAGGACCCTACATACACTCATTGATGAAGAGAATGATAGTTGTTATAAAAATAGAAATCAAACATAATTTCAAATTCAGGTTCTTCATTAAGTCCTATGACAATTTTTAAACCTTTACCATTTTCATCTCTTTGTTTGAAGTTTTGACCTTGAAAAATCAATAATTAGACTTACTGAACTGAATTGGATTTCTTTCTCTTTGCTTCTAAGAATTAATTTGGCAAGCCATAGTTATTTCAGTGAGCATGTTTGCACTGAACATATTTTATATATCTGACCCGTCGCATATAATTGTGCACTGTGATCCCTTCACAATGCTGCCTGCAGCCCATGACATGAGAGTTCAGAGCTACAGGAGGCTTTAGGAGTCCCTTACGGTGTGAAAAAGGAGGGTTTCTTAGTTCTTGATTTCACATAAGGCATATCCTCAAGTGTAAATCTATTTGCTGCTCCTTGAAATTTCGTCAGTTCCTTGAGAAAAGTATTCTGGAAATAATTTTACATCAAATTCAAGGGATTTCTGACCCAGAATCCCTGACATGTGCTGGTTGGGCTAATAGGAAGACCTAACAGCCGAGGCACCCCTAAACGGTAAGGACACCATGCTACAGAGGGTTTACGTGCAGGACCTCACTCCACTGCCCTTCTTCCAGGGCTAGCATGCTTTCCACCGAATCTCTCCTCTCCTCTTTTGTATGCCTTCAGGATGGATTTCCGTGTTTCCCAAGTATCTATCAACTAACTCCATCCCTCGTCAAGGGAGAGGCTAAAGAACTGTGATGGGGGCAGCAGATAGCTATTAGGCTTGACTAAATGGCAGCACACACTGTTCAGTGATTTCAGTCTGTGGTGTGTGTGTGGAGACGGCTTTTGTCTCCTCTGCCTCTCCCAGCTGGAAATTTCATCAACATGTATCAGTATCCGAGATGCTGGGAAATAATGCAGGCTGGGCGGTACCTAACTCCTCTTAATGTTTTCCTTTCTCAGGACAGAGAGGAAACTCTTCCTGGTCACAAAAAAGAGAGTAAATGACAGACTTCTAGACTTTGAAAGGAAGAAGTATGGGAGAAAGGGTCTTTTTTTTTTAACTTCAAGATGCCGAATGTTCTCAGGATGATTCACTGTGTGTTGAAACAGCTGGTGCCTGGGAGCCATCGCTGCTTCTCTGAATAGGCGAGTTGGGTGTAGCACAGTGTGGGTGTGCACACCTAAGCAGCAAGTGGCAGGACTCACCTGGGCTTATTTTTATCTCTGCCTTGTTGGATTTGTGTGGCCTTGATCTTCCAGAGAGAGAGGTCACTCAGCCGCTGAGCCTGCGGGGCCCTATGTACTTTACCAGGGCCTTCTGGCAGCACAAGCTCCATATTGGTTGGCTAGCCTACTAGTGATGTGAACTGTTCAAAGTTTAGGAACATTCTGGCTAGATCACAGAAGGGGGGTGGTACCTGGGCAAGTCACTGGGGAGAGTTTGGAGGTGAGGAAAGCCTTTCAATGCTTCGGATAACACATCTTGCCTGCTCTGCAGCTTGTCTGTGGGTTGTTTTGGCCCAAATTATCAGAATCAGAGCCGATGGGGCC
This sequence comes from Molossus molossus, assembly GCF_014108415.1. NCBI lineage: Eukaryota > Metazoa > Chordata > Mammalia > Chiroptera > Molossidae > Molossus > Molossus molossus. Next base: position 28,899,158 of record NW_023425347.1, on the reverse strand, counting down.
AGGAAGCACCATTTACACTGCAGGGATTTGATAATAAATACCCACTGTCAGCTGGTCATTTCTTGAGAACAAAAGAAAACAAGATGCCCTGCGTAGTGTATACGTTGGAGAAAACTAGCAGGCATTCTGCTCTTGGATTCCATTTTAGCAAGTGAGCAAGAAGGTTCCCCACCACTCCCTCTTCATCTCTGATCAGGGCGATAAATAGCATCAGACCTCTTCACGTGATTTCCCACTGGAATTGTAACTGAGTGAACATCTGGCGACAACTCACTGACACACAGAAAAAATGTTCAGAAACCCAAGTTGTAATTCTGAGAAGCTACACAAATCCACGTCCCTGACCACCCACTCCCTCTCTGTAACTGTTCATCTTCACACGGTGATGAACCTCCAATGCTGACTCTCACAAGCATGAACTCACCCTAGACTGCCGGAGTCTCCTAGGAAGGGGGGTGTACAGAGCTCGAGACCAAGCCCAGGTTCCTGTGCTCAGGGGGTGCCAGGCCCAGAGCACTGCCCTGCTTAGTGACACCCACAGTGCTCAGAAGATCAGAAATGTTACGTGGACGCGCCAGCCTCATTGCCCTCTCACCCCATTACCCTCTCACCTGGCAACACAGCCACCTCCCCAACGAATCACCAGGCTGGGCAGACACTGAACTGCAAGCTTTTTTCCCTTAAGATTTAGCCTCACCTGTGGTTTCTGTAGAATGGTCCTCTTCCTGAATGTGGTCATTGCAACTGAGGAGGGGGAAGAGCTAAGGTCTTCCTTGATGGTTGGTGGTAACTCATTCTGCTGATTGAAAGAGAAAAGAGCAAGAAAGGTGGCCGTGGTTTGGAGGGTCTCTCAGGCTGGTAGACTGTGAGAATGCTATCAAAGGGGAGCAGGCAGCATACCCGACTGATGAATTGACAGTCGTGACTGCCAGAAAGTGTAGGCGCGGTAGCTGGCAACAGCCACCAGGTGTTTTTCATTTTTTGTTTTTGTGTGTGTGTGTGTGTGTGTGTGAGTGGGAGTTCAGAGGCAACTCCCTCTGCAGCTGGCACCAACCACCTAGTTAAGAACGTGCAGGAATAGGGTGATGGAGGAAAAGTGGGGGTGTGGGTATGCAAACGCAACACAATGGGTTTCTCGCAATGAAGCTAAGAACTAGTTTTCCCTTTTCTGGTGTTTAAATAGCTTTATTGAGGTCGACTCAGTACAAGGCACATATTTAATATATTCCACTTGATGAGTTCAGACATATGTGAACACATAATACCATCATCACAGTCAAGGTAACAGACATATCCAACACCTCCTCAGGTGTTCTTGTGACCTGTAGCCTTTTTCTTTTTTTTTTTTCTGGTAAGATCATTTAACATGAGATCTACTCTCTTAACAAAATTATAAGTGCACAATACCGTATTATTAACTACGGACACTATGTTGTACAGAAGATCTCTAGAACTTACTTACTCAGCATAACTGAAACTTTATATCCATTGGACAACAGCTCCTCATTTAAAACCAATTTTCCTCTAACTAAACCCCTATTTTTTAAGAAGTTACAAGAGCTTTGGGATTTTCTTCCATGGAGTAGCATGACTTAGTAGTGATTTTAAAACATGCTTTTAAAGCACTGGAAACCTCTTTTTTTCTTTTTTTTTCCCAAACAAATTTCTACACTTGAGCCCAAGTTGCAAAAGATATCAAAGCAGAGCTATTCTGCTTAGAGTGGATACTGGCCCCAGAGACCTGGACTTTCTATTGATCTCCATCTCTGTGGACAGAAAGGCCCAAGAGACACCCAGGTGGAGGATCCAAAGCTCCCCCAAACAAAATTTAACAAACCTGTGGGTGAGTATGAAAAAGTGTGGCACATGGAGTTTTTATACAACGTATTGTTGTTGTAATTAAGGCTTCGGGGTGTGAGCTGTCTAATAAAGGCCAGGAGAGAAACAAGTACTAGAAAGGAGACTTCCTTTAGCTCACTGCCGTAGCTGCTACTGTCCTATTTGGCACACCTTTCCAAAAGCATCTGGTTGCTTTGTTTGGTATCTCCTCTTTAAAAACTGGATCATCAGAGAGTGACTAGACAACCCACCAAATGGGAGAAAATTCTTGTAAATCACATGAGTCAGCTATCCAGAATATAGAAGAACTCCTACAACTCAAAAACTAAAAGACAAAACCAATCCAATTTAAAAACAGGCAAAGAACTCGAATAGTTATTTCTCCAGAGAAGACATATAAATGGCCAACAAGCACATGAAGATATGCTCAACACCCTTCATCATTAGGAAAATGCAAATGAAAACCACAATGAAATACAACTTTATATCCACTAGGATGGCAATAATAATACAGAAAATGATAAGTATTGGTGAGAATGTGAAGACATTGGGATCCTTATACATTGCCAATGGAAATGTAAAATGGACACGACCTCTTCAGAAAACAGTTTAACAGTCTCTTAGTAAGCTAAGCATAGACTTGTCATATGGACCTACCAATTCAACTCCTAGGCATACACTCAAAAGAAATGAAAACAAATGTTCAAACAAAAACTTGTACACAATGTTCATAGCAACACTATTCACTATATGCAAAAGGTGGAAAAAACCCAAATGTCCATCAACTGGTGAATGGATAAACCAATGTAATATCATTCATCCATAAAAGAAATAAAGTACTGACACATGCTACAACATAGATGAACCTTGAAAACATTATGCTCAATGAAAGAAGCCAGACACAAAAAGTCACATATTTCAATGATTCCATTTACATTGAAATATCCAGAAGAAGGCAAATCCATAGAGACAGAAAGCAAATTAGTGGCGAGGGAAGGTGGGTATGGGGGAATGAATCACTGCTAATGGGTATAACTTGTAAAATAAAATGATTGAAATATAAGTATTCCATTATTTGTATTTACATACACACACACACACGATGAGACAAGTGTCCAAACAGCCAAAATATTGCCAATGCATTTTTTATTTTATATTAATCTTCACTTGAGGGTATTTTTCCATTGATTTTTAGATAGAGTGGGAGAGAGGGAGGGAGGAGAGAGAGAGAAACAGCAATGAGAGAGAAGCAGCAATGTCTATTGGTTGCCACCTGCACGCCCCAACCAGGGATCAAATTTGCAACCCAGGTACATGCCCTTGACCAGGAATTGAACCCGAGACCCTTTGATCCATGGGCCGGTGCTAACCACTGAGCTAACCTAACCAGGAGAGCAGCCAGTGCATTTTAAAAGTGACTTTGAAGGCTTGGTTTTCCTTCTTTTCTTTGACCTACGTGTAGGGACACAGCAAAAAACAGCACTGAAATGGCAGTACATTTGTGCTAAAGAAGGCTCACTCTTGTCTCAGGGGTTCACATCCCTACAGAGAGCTGAGGAAAATTAGCCTGGAGAATATGAGTGTCCACTCCTCCCTCAAAGGACAAGTAAAAAGGAGATTTTCCAGGAGCCCAGCCAAGAGCCCATTGGGGCCCAAGTGCCCCAGTTCATTGGCTTGGACAGGGTTACTCTCAGCTTAGTGGGAGCTTCCACAGTTCAGGTTGTGACTTGTCATGTTGCCGTAGTAAATCCAGAACCCTTTCCCTGGCTTCTGCCCTAGAGGGGACATGTCAGGAGCTGTAGTCTCAGGGATATTCCTTGGGATGTCAAATGAGACCCAGCTCTATGGCAAGTTTTGGAATCTGGGGGGCTGTGTTTGGCCCAGATACCATCCCTTTGGCCACTTTGGCTTCTTCTTATTATTTTTAATCCTTATTCGAGGATAGCTTTCTTTCTTTCTTTTTTTTTTTTTTTTTATAGTTGTTATTGTAAATTTATTATTGCACACTCATCTTTTGTTTTTATTTTTGTTTTTTATCTTTATTGTTGAATGTATTACAGATATTCCTCATTTCTCCCCCATTGATCCTCTTTTCCCCACTCCCACCCCCCTCCTGCCTTTTCCCACACTGTTGTCTCTGTCCATTGGTTATGCATATATGCATATAAATTCTTCGGTTTATTTCTTCCCACTCCCCAACCCCCTACCCTTTGAGGTTTGTCAGTCTAGCAACCAATTTGTACTTTTTAATCCCTTCACCCTTTTCACCCATTCCCCCAAACCCCCTCCCATCTGGCAACCAACAAAATAGTCTCTGTATCTATGAGATTACATACAAAATGAATTTTGTTTGTAGATTCCCTTGTTGATAGATACGTATTCATTGCCATTTTCTTTGTTCATATATTTTATCTTTTTTTTCAAAAAGACCCTTCAACATTTCATATAATAACAGTTTGGTGGTGATGAACTCCTTTAACTTTTTCTTGTCTGGGAAATTCTTTATATGGCCATTGATTCTAAATGACAGCTTTGCAGGATAGAGTAATCTTGGTTGTAGGTTCTTGCGTTTCATCACTCTGTATATTTCTTGCCACTCCCTTCTGGCCTGCAAAGTTTCTTTTGAGAAATCAGATGACAGCCTTATGGGAGCTCCCTTGTAGGTAACTAACTGCTTTTCTCTTGCTGCTTTTAAGATTCTCTCTTTGTCTTGAACCTTTTGCATTTTGATGATGATGTGTCTTGGTGTGGGCCTCTTGGGGTTCATCTTGTTTGGGACTCTCTGTGCTTCCTGGACTTGTATGTCTGTTTCCTTCACCAAGTTAGGGAAGTTTTCTGCCATTATTGTTTCAAACAGGTTTTTGATTTCTTGTTCTCTCTCTTCTCCTTCTGGTACTCCCAAAATACGAATGTTGGCATGCTTGAAGTTGCCCCAGAGGCTCCTTACACTATCCTCATTTTTTTTATTCTTTTTTCTTTTTGCTGTTCTGATTGGGCATTTTTTGCTTCCATATATTCCAAATCAATGGTTTGCTTCTTGGCTTTACCTACTCTACTATTGAATTTGTGTAAGTTATTCTTTATTTCAGTTAGTGCCTCCTTCATTTCTGACTGGTCCTTTGTTACGCTCTTAAGGCCCTCACTAAGTTCGCTGAGGTTCTCACTAAGTTCATTGAGCATCTTTATAAGCAGTAATTTGAATTCAGCATCTGTTAGGTTGCTTAACTGCATTTCACTTAGTTCTTTTCCAGGGGTTTTGTTCTGTCTTTCATTTGGGACCTGTTTTTTTGTCTCCTCATTATGGCTGCCTCCCTGTGTTTGTTTCTATGTATTAATTAATGAGAGGTATGGGGCTACCTGAGACCAGATGCTGCTTGTTTGAAAGAATTTAGGAAAACCTGAAGCAGGATCCAAGACAGGTCAATCCTATGGTTAAGCAACTGGCAACAGCTTGGGTGGGCCTGAAAGTTGGGTTGGGTGGGACCACAGGGAGTCACCAGGGCAGGGCTACCAGTGTGAGCCAGGTTGCTGGAGTTCTAGATATGGTGGCTGTCTGCTGCACCAGGGAAGGGCTCACCAAAGGAACAGAGGCCTCTGACAGCATGTTTGTCTCGGAGAAAGCCCCCTCTCCAGCCCTCGCTCCAATGCCAAACAACTCAGTTCTTCCCTGTATGTCTCTGGTGCCCCTCAAGCTGCCTCCCCTCCAGGCTTAGAGGGAGAGAATCCGGTAAGTCCATGCGCGGGCCCTTTAAGGAGCTGCCTGGGCTCCAGCCGCCTCAGCCTCCCTGAACCTCAGTTCCTGCTGGTTTTTCCAGCCAGAAATTATGGGGACTTCTCTTCCTGGCACTGTAACCCTGAGCCGGGCGCCTGGTGTGAGATGGGAACCCCTCAGTCCTCAGGAAGGACCTTCCCAGCTGAGGTGTCCTCCTGATTTTTATCCGCCACACGTGGGTGAGGGACCAGCCAGCGCCTCCGCCCCTCCTACCACTCTCTATGTAGCTGCTGCTTTAATTTCCTAGTTGTAGGACTTCCATTCAGCTTGATTTCAGGCAGTTTTGAATGATGGTTGTTCTGTAGTTTAGTTGTAACTTTGGTGTAGTAGTGGGAGGACGTGATACCACATTTACCTACACCACCATCTTGACCGGAAGTCCCGAGGATAGTTTTCTATTTATCTTCAGATAGAGTGTGTGTGTGTGGTGTGGGGGGGGGGCATTGACATGAGAGAGACACATTGATTGGTTGCCTCCCACACAACCCTGACCAGGGCTAGGACCAAACCACAACTGAGGTACGTGCCCTTGACCTAAATCAAACCCTTCACGTGGAGCATCTTAAAGCTCTTTACATCCATTCCATTCCACCACAGCCCTTGTAGCAATGACCATTCTCTAGCATTCCAAACTAGAAAAACAAAAATCTTGCTAAGACAAGCTAACTCCCTTCAACCAAATCAAGAACACCTCTCAGGGAGGGAAGAAACTAGCTGTTCACCTGGGATCACCTTAACTCACATTGGCCCTTTACATACAAATACTTTTCTTGTTCTGAGTCAACCTCATGGGTCCCAAGCAATTCTCTTAGAGTTGAATCTAATTTTGTTTTTCTGTCTCCAGCTATTTCCTGCTTTATTATTCAACAGCCTAAATTTAGCTCCACACTCCGTTTTTATAGCCCAGATTTCCAGTGTGCCATGAAAAGCATAAGTAACTGTGAGTGGGAGGCATTGGAGAGGGACTGGTGGTAAGGGGCACATGAGGGTCAGTAAAGAGGAGAAGTCATCATATTAGCAGAGCTGGATTCTGACATTCCAAGAGGCTGCCCTCTAGCACCTAACAGGGCCCAGGACCACAGAATTCTTCTAATTCACATGAAGGGAGATACAGAGCTGTCTGCCATGAATAAGTAACCAGTTCTTTCCTTCTATATCAATTCAGCTGTATGGTGTGTTGGCACAATGCATAGTACTTGTTAACCACTCCAGGAAAAGAAAGAGCCACTCACTCTGATTAGCTGTCAGAACTAATTTTCATCCATGTTATTATATGGTAAAGAGGAAAAAGGAAATGCAAGGAAACTGTGCTTAAGACCAGTGCCTAATCAGGTTTTTTCCCCTTCATCTGTTTCATACAAAAGCTGACTGGAATCACTGGTGTGAGCCATTCGGTTCCTCTCTTCAAGTGTTAATTAAATGTGATATTTTAAAATTTACACTCCTCTTTCCAGGTAGAACATTCCGAGCTCTTTGTAAATTGCTCAATGCCTGTTGCCCCCCCCCCCCCCCTTGCAGCTCCACGTCATTGCCTTATACCTTCTATTCCCTTCCTGGGCTACAACTCCAGCAGCAATAAGTATAGAGTAATTATTTCTGCCAGAAATGTTTCCCCTGAAAGGGGCTGGCCTTATTTTGGTTGTATGTGTGTGCTTGAAAGAAAGGCATATTATAATATCAGGCCTCTTTGTTTTCCCTCTTTTAATACCCACTGGTTCTCCAAGATGTCATTGGCAAACACAACGCCATTCGCTTTTGTTCCTTTTACAAATATTTTCCACTTGAGCCCTATTTCTTACTTACAACTGCTAAGTGTCTTGCTATGAAAAGCGACTGTTCCAGAGTAGTAGACTGAATGAACACAGCCTGTGTGGTTTTCATTTAAGAAATATTCAGCCTTTGGTCTGAAATGCCTTGGAATCTGAAGCAGTTTATAGTCTTTTGGATTCTTGAAGGCAACTCAAATGGCAGGTATGTGCGTGTCAGGTGGAAACTGGGGGCAGACAGGGACACTTGGAAAATCCAATTCATTTGTCTGTCATGTCTACTGCAATCATGCAATTACCCACTCAACAATAATTGCTCAGTGCCTACTATGTGTTTGCTATGCCTGGTCAAGGAATCCCCCAAGGGTGACCACTCAATCCGAGTGGAAAGCTTGTGTTAGACACTCCATGTCAGGAAGGTCAAGAGACCAGACCTCATCATTGTCACAATCTATGTAAAATGTACGCCCTACCCAGAAATCTGGAGACATTGAACATTTCTATATCTTGGAAGAAAGTTTACCACAAGATACTTACATCAATGAGTGCCTTTTATTTAAAAAATAAATTTTACATTATATCAACAGACAAATCACATTATTATCTCTTATTCCAATAAGACCTCCAGACTATTTTACATTGTGCTCAGCTCTTCTCTTGCTAGAGTTCATTGTAATAAGATGCTTGAAAAGGCTCTTTCTGTCCAGGTTTAGATCCAACAAATTTAATTCCACATTAAGCTGTGACAAGAGAACAAGCAATTGGGAATCAGAGGCATGAAAAACATCCTCAAGATTCTGCCTTCTCTATCTGAGAAGGGTGTCCCCCACTCCCCAGATAAACTCTGGTTTTAATTTGACCACACCACTGTGATTCATTCCCCCAGAAGTGGTCTGTACCTCACCCTAGACCAGGTTCTACACAACATTCCTTTGTGAAAAATCAAACAGTGATTTCTTAGTTTGCTCCCACTGAGCTCTTAATAGATTAGGCAAGCTTCCCAGGACACTTAGAAGTATATGACCAGGTGGACTTTGAGGTGCTCTAGCCCAGTGGGATTCTCATTTCAAGCATACATTTAAATGTGCAAGACATTGGGGCAAATGCCAGAGGCCAAGGACTGGCTCTTCTCTTTCTGTGCAGCCTACCGTACCTAGTCTAGTACTAGCAGTGGGGAAGACACAAAATGTACTGCTATAGGGCAATATACTTGGGGTGCTCTGTTAGTTGGCAGTGCCAATTGATATTATTACTCAAGTAGTGAAAAAAAACTCTGACCTTTCTCCACCCTGTACATTGATTAGGACTGTGTTGGATTCATTTATAGGAATGTACCTTTATAACAGGAGAACTATCAAAATCTCAGGCATCCCACTCTCTATTTTTTTAAGTGATATCATAATCTTTCCCCTACCATTTAAAATAGTGCAAGTGTCATGCAAGAGAACTTTCAAAAGGCCTTGTGGCAGATTATGTTTCCAAGGTGTCTACAGCTCTTTTGCAACATGATCTCTTTACTCTCTGTTAAATAGGCAGAACCTGTTACCCTCTCCACCCTCTTGGGATCTAGGCTTGCCCAGTGACTTCTTTTGATGAATATAATACTGCCAAATTACACTGGGTACCTCTGAAATCTTGCCTTTGCTTTTTGGAAGGCTCCTTCTTAGAACCCAGCTCCCATACTCTTAGGAAGCCCAAGCAGACAGGTCCACATGAAGGGGTACTGAAGCTCCCCACTGATAGCCCAGCTGAGCTCCCCGACAGCCTCTAGCACCAGCTAACAGCCATGTGACTGAGGCCCTTTTGAACTTTCTAGCTCTTCCAGCAATCCAGCCAACATCATGCAAAAAAGAACTGCTCAAGTTGTGGGAAATAATAAATCAGCCTATTCTTATAACCCTGTAAGTGTTGGGGTGACTTGTTACAAGGCAAAAGAAAACCAAAATAGGCCCGTTTAGAGCCCGTTTTTCAGGTTACGTGTGTGTGTGTGTGTGTGTGTGTGTGTGTGTGTATGATCCGGTGTTTTTTTAAAAATTATTCCTATGCACTCATTTATCTAATCCTTTATGTTTACTATCGACTTGGTAATTTCTAGTAAATCTCACAGGAGAGAGGTATCATTTGTTCTGAGGTTGAAATCTGCTTCCTTAATATTCTCTTCTGCTCCTTTCTACACCCTGTTTCAAGAGTGAGCTTTCTAAATACAGGTCAAATCATGTGTTTCTTGTTCTAAAATCATCAATTGTTCCACATGGGTTACATAATACACTCCTTAACTCAGCAAATGCTTTTTTTTGTTGTTGAATGTTAGTCTTCAGAGTAGAGTTTGCTGGAACAAAATGATCACTACTGTGAAGATGCTGGGCCACTGGTTCCAGGCGAAGAACTGGAAGTTAAAAGCCAGAGAGAGAGTAAATATTCAGATGAACATAGAAGATTTGGAACTTCTAGAGCTTCGTAATAGAGAATCTAAAGGGTGGAATGAGGTTGTTTTTTTTTATCTTCATCCGAGGACATTTTTCCATTTTTTGTTCAGGTAGAGTGGGAGGGAGAGAGAGGAACAGAGAGAGCGAGAGAGACAAACATTGACATGAAAGGGACACATTGAGTGACTGTCTCCCACACGACCAACCAGGGCCGGGGACAAACTGCAACCGAGGTACGTGCCCTTAACAGGAACTGAACCCGAGTCTCTCGGGACCGCAGTCGACGCTCCAACGGCTGAGCCAAACTGGCCAGGGCTGGGATGAGTTTTGAACAGTGAAATAGTGCACATTGAATTTAGATTCTTATGGGCCAAGATGGACTCAAGTCTAGATACTATGGTTAGAAGTATTATATTTGTTCTAGGACAGAAAATGTGAAATAATGTATATGGGACTTAAATTCACGTACACTGATCAAATTAGACAAAGATGAGAAAGATGACATTAAAATTGTCACACGCTTGTCTCTGCCAATAGAAAGTCATATAAGGGACCTAAACCATGCCGTGAATCCCAGATGTGGCAGCCTGTGCAAAAAGAGAAGAATCACATCTGTATACAAGGCCAGATTTCACCTAGACCCGGGAGATTCAAGTTGGGAGATAGAAACAGGAATCATTTTGTCATGAAGAATTTGGATTACGAAGTCTCAATGCTCAAACCAAAGGTTAAACTTGGGGCATGTAATCTTTTCCCAAAGGTATCACCTATATGCAGTAGGACCTGTGGCTCTTATTGAACCACCTCAGGTTTCTAGAATATGAAGGAGCATCCTGGAGCAGAAAGATTGATTAATGAAATTCCCGGCATTGGAGGGCAGATGGAGGGAGGAGTGTGGGATACATTTTAGATAACTGGACTTTCCCAATCTTTCAAATCATACCATTTGGTTTCCTAAGCACTTCTGTGGAAAATTGAGAAGGATGGAAGGTAAAAAGAATCCAGAATTGTTTTTATTTGAATAATGACATCTGTTTTTTTTTTTTTTTGGTATGTGCCCCTAGCGGGAACTGAACCCAGGACTCTCTGGTCCACAGGCCAATGCTCCAACCACTGAACCAAACCGGCCAGGGCTGAATAATGGCATCTTAAAGATAGGCTCTGAGTGACCTATCAGCCCTCCTTGTAGGGGATGTTTAGTGGGCAGGGGATTGAAGTCAGAGGCAGCTTTTCTCTATACTTTCCTGGGGATCTTTATAGTTCTCTCCTCTCTAGCCCTTCCCCATCCCCTACAACTACCAGTTATCTTTTGTTCAAGCAAATATTAATATTGCTTATCTATAAGTATCTAAAGTAGTATTCAAGCTAAATTGGCTTTCTCACAAGCCACATCAGCTAGGACTCCAACATTAATAGGAGTGATGACCCCATTTTCATCAGGAAACTTCAAAAAGATTCTCATGAAAACAATACTTACCACCCGGCCAGTGTGGCTTAGTGGTTGAGCGTCGACCCATGCACCAAGAGGTCGCTGGTTCAATTTCCGGTCAGGGCACATACCCAGGTTGTAGGCCAAATCCCCAGTGGGGAGCATGCAGGAGGAGGCCAATCAATCAATTTTCTCTCATCGATGTTTCTGTCTTTCTCTCCCTCTCCTTTCCTCTCTCTCTAAAATCAATAGAGAAGAAAAAAATAATAATGCTTACCACCAAAGAGGTACTGAGCAGAGATCTGTCTGGCCCATGGAGGTTGAGATTCTATTTTCCTAGAGTTAGAAGAACTGAAGAAATTTACATTTGGGGATTAACTGCAGATTAATAATACAAAATTGGAGTGAACCTGCCACAATGTTCCTCCTAAGGACACTTCCATCTTTGCATGTGGGGCCTCAGCTGAACTTTCCTTGGCTGGAGGGAGTTATGCTGTGGATCAGTATTTCTCATACTTCAAGGCACATGCAAACTTGGGATCTGAATAAAATGCATATTATACATAACTAACAAACTCCCAGGTAATGCAAATGCTGCTGGTCTACAGAACAAGCTTTGAATAATAATGATGTGGTGAATTTACTCCATTGTCAATGAGTCAAAAGTCATGGGTTCAATTTAAGTTCCACCTGACTGTGTGAGTTACTTAATCTCACTACAATTCTGATTTTTCATCTATAAAATGGCAAGTAATAATATCTGCCACAAAGTATTGTTTTAAACATTCAATGGGATAACCAATAAAGCATTTTATAAATCTACATGGATTGATGATCTTGAGGCTTGCTTGGATTCTCCACCAAGTGTGTAGTAAACAGCTGTGGGCTTTTCACAGCAGAGAAAAGTAGAGGGAGCCCAGCTTCATGGTGACTGATAGTCCCCATGGCTGCTCCCTTGGGTCTAAGTGGAGGGGGAAGCAAAGGCTAAAACTGATCATGGTGACATCACCAGGGGTCAGTCAGTTGAGACCTCAGCTCCCAACAGAGGGCAATGGCTGGTTGTGTCTCCTCTTCATTTCTGAAGGAAAACCAAGGATGCACATTTCCCCTTTGATTCTATATCTTATTAAGGAGAAAGGATGAAAAATAGATTTTTTTTCAACCAAAATATTGAAATCAATGAATTTGTAAGACAGATGGAACAATTCTCTCCTATGATTAAAAGTGATAACTCAACCCCGGCCGGTTTGGCTTAGCGGTTGGAGCGTCGGCCTGTGGTACAGAGAGACCCGGGTTCGGTTCCCGCTAAGGGCATGTACTTGGTTGCAGTTTGTCCCGGCCCTGGTTGGTCGTGTGGGTGGCAGCCACTCGATGTGTCCCTTCACGTCGATGTTTCTCTCTCTCTCTCTTCATCTCTCTCCCTCCCGCTCTATCTGAACAAAAAATGGAAAAATGTCCTCGGGTGAGGATTAAAAAAAAAAAAGTGATAACTCATGTAAAAAGGTCTTTGAACTCTCGCATACTTATAAAATTTTAAGGCCAGCTCTATTATTGTGGAGTTTCATTGTTGAGAAAGGCCTGCTAGGCCACATGCTGATCATGTTTAATTGGTAAAAGTCTTATAATTCCTTCTAGTAAGAGTGGCTTACCTGGGTCCTGGCTGGTTGAGCTGGTTCTAGCTAAGTATCAGTGCTCTGATGGGGAAAGCCTGCTTGGATAAAGGTCAAACAAAAATCACACCCCCCTGAACAATCATTAAAGTCCTAAAACCAATTTATATCAACCCCTTAGGATGCTCTGTAAAGCTTCTCCAAATCCTTTTTTACTTTGGTTTTCTGCCAGAAATAGATGCAGATGCATTAGCTACCTCACAAGGAAAACCTGTTCTCACAAGTTTTATCATACGACTTGGCAGGGAAAAGTCCTGGGCAGAGGCTGAGAACTTTCACATAGATCCAGAAAGCTTGGGAAATCAGCCATCTGACTTACCGCCCACCACCGAAAAGAAACTTAGCAAATTCTAAGAGCCAGGATCTGAGATTCCTTTAATCAGAAAAGAAGAAATATCTGCAGGATCCAACTTCCTTTTTGGGACAAATTCCATAGACTGTTACAAAGACAGACCATTTCAGAGCTCCTCAAGGCAGTGAGGGAGCTCAAGTTGCCATGGCTCCCCACTCTCGCATTCCCCTCGCCCCTTCCTGGCCAACCTTCACTGGCCCAGGGCAAGTTCCCCTAGAACACTGCAACTCCAGGAAAATTCCAAATGCGTGCTAGAAGGGGTGTGGGGTAGGACGGAAAGGGGAGTAAAAAGAATAATTATTTTAGTTGTACTATTTTATGTATTTAGGAGGCCATAAGAAATATGAGACAGTCTCACTCTAATTAAAGAGTAAACAATTAAGACCATAGGAATGTAACTGGGAATCTACTGAGAATGTCTTTGCATTACTCACAAGTTAATAATTTCCCCAAGAGTGGGAGTTTCTTGAGGATGTTTAAAATTTATTGTTAAGCCTTTTAGAGCTTTAGAATAATACTCTCAGTTTCTCTTTTACTATTTTCATGGTTTTAAAAGGTTTCAAACCCAGGCATTTGAGAGCCCACCTACCTTCTTAGATATAGACAAACACACACAGGGACCTCTCAAAATCATTACAGAGCTTATCTGGAATATGTGAAATCGATCGCTCGATAGATGATAGATAGAATATCTTTTTTTAATTTTATTTTATGATTATTATTTTTTTTATCTTCACCCGAGGCCATTTTTCCATTTTTTGTTCAGATAGAGTGGGAGGGAGAGAGAGAAAGAGAGAGAGAGAGAGAAACATCGACGTGAAAGGGACACATCGAGTGGCTGCCACCCGCACGACCAACCAGGGCCAGAGACAAACTGCAACTGAGGTATATGCCCTTAGCGGGAACCGAACCCGGGCCTCTCCGGACCGCAGGCTGATGCTCTAACCGCTGAGCAAAACCGGCCAGGGCAGATAGAATATCTTATTAAAGAGAAAAGATAGAATAGAATTTTTCACTAAAATATTGGAATCAATGAATTTATGAGACAGATGGAGCAATTTGCTTCTAGGTTTAAAAGTTATTTATATATATGTACATATATATTATACATACACACAAACAAACATACTCTATACTTTATGGGACACTGTATGTTGATTCCATGGCAAATTTAGGATCGTGTTTATTGTATACGACCCACAGAGATTTCCTTCACCTGTCATCTTCGCTTACGTCAAGTCTCTTTTCATAACCGGTGCTGTGGAATATACAAAAGTCGAGGGACATTTTCTGATAACCTATTAAGTAGATACCCCTGCACCAGGGACTGCAAGGAAAGATGTCATCAGAAGATGTGACCTCTCTTCCTGGTAGAAAAGGCTTCTGAAAAATGATGGAGAGAGTCATACATTTGGCTCTCAATCTGCTCATGTTCCCAGGTTACTCAGGGGGAAGAGAAACCATAGAACTTGCTGACCATTGGTTGATTTCACCGATGATTTTATTCCAAGTGTTATTAGGCCTAGTGAACATGCAAAGGTGAATATGCAATGTGATTAAATGAACATAAATCAGTGCAGCCCAGTACAGCACGGCACAAGGTAAGAGCATAATAAATGTTAGCTCTGATTCTCATCATTATCATTCTTATTGTTATTTCTGTCATTAATTAAGGACCTCTACACCTAGTAGGATAAGTGGCTTGCACATATTTGTAATAAAAAGCAGAAAGTATACTGATTATATTGTTGATACTGATAAAGTCTGTAGAAATCCAAGGAAAGGAAAAATAATTTTAGACTGGAGATAAGCATTTAAGACATATAATAATAGGGAAGCCCAATGCCCTCATCCCTTCAGTATTGTGTGTCTGATAAGGCTATCTATCAAGTCAGATTTTTGCGAGAAGTCACGGTAATTTGCCTTTCAGCACAAGAACCCTAAATGTTCCTCATTTCCTTAATAATATATTGTGGCTCTGTGCACCATTAATTCATCTCAGTCCTTCTGAGATATATTTATATCTTTAATCATAAGATCTCAAAATGGCCCTGGCCGGTTTGGCTCAGCGGTTAGAGCGTCGGCCTACAGTCCAGGAGACCAGGGTTCGGTTCCCGCTAAGGGCATGTGCCTCAGTTGCAGTTTGTCCCCGGCCCTGGTTGGTCGTGCGGGTGGCAGCCACTCGATGTGTCCCTTTCACGTCGATGTTTCTCTCTTTCTCTCTCTTCCTCTCTCCCTCCCACTCTACCTGAACAAAAAATGAAAAAATGTCCTCGGGTGAGGATAAAAAAAAAAAGATCTCAAAATGAAGATCTCAAGATCTCAAGCCTGTTGTTTGCCAAATGTCTCTAGGTGGTAGAATTACAGGATTTAGCAGACGGTTCTGTGGTCAATCTATTTTCATCTTCATTATTTTATAAACTTTGTATTTCTTATCAGCCTTTCTGTGCTCTAAATTAGTAATTCTAATATGTCAATTGATTTTTCTAAAATGCAGCCAATCACTTTCCTCTTTGAAATGCCTTCCCACAGGGCTCTGCAGCTCTCACCACGTTTAAGGTTTGAGAACAGAAGGCCACACAGGTGTCCTCAGGTAGATGTACATATCTTGGTTAGGCTGAGAAACGCGAAGTTATTTTAATCCTATTACTGGAAACCATCCCCATGTTAGCACGAGGTATGAAACCAGCTGGTCCAGTCCGACAGGGAACTGTGTGTATCATTGGTCAGGGAGCATTGTTACCCAGGTTACAAAGAGGAATGATGTTTGGCTATAAATTGGTGATGGCTTCTTATGAAGTTGCCTAAAAAGAAGATGGCATGATATAATTAATCTTCTCTCACACGTCCTTTTACACCATGTTTCTGAGCAGGCAATATGTCAATCAGATTATTTATTAAACATGAATTATGTGCTCAGCATTGTGCTAGGCACGCTAGGGATTACCAGAGAAGCATATGCTAGGTCCCCTGTCCTTCAGAAGTTTTCGATCTACCTGATACAATATAACACATAAGAGGAGAGCACATGACCCAATATGATCTATAAGGAATGTTCTGCAGAAATCGTCAGGCAAAAAGAGCTTTTAGAAGTTCAGAGAATGGCGAGATGAATGTCAACAAAAGAGGCTGGGTTAGGGCGTGTTTGGGGGCTGAGAAGCCCTCTCTGGTCTGCACTATAGAGCAGAAAGGGTATCTTGCTGCAGCCCCCAGTACTCAAGAGCCCTTAGGGAAAAAAATCACAAGAGGGCTTCTTGTGTAAAGAAGAACATCCTGTGTGCTCTCAGATGCTTTCAAAGGAGGCGGCTGGAAAGAATGAGGTCCTGGGAGTGCTTTTGTACACTTCACATTGTTCTTGAGCAGAACCAAATGATCAATTGCCTGTCCCTGAGGAAAATGTCTGAGTCGTCTTGTCAAAAAAGACGAAAGTTTGCCGTCATCCTCATACTTGCTACAAAGGAGAGAGAAATATTTTTCAGCTGACAGGGAGCATGTCTGGTCATATCCTCAACATTACCGGACTCAAAAAAAAAACTAAAACATTATATCTGTCTCCTTTTGAGAAAATGCCTTGATGAAATGCACACAGGAATGAGCTTTAGAAAATCATAAGATGTTCTAAAAGTGTGTTTTCTCTTTTCATAAAGTAGCCTGCACTACAAGGCAAGTTGATCAGAACAGAGCCGGGGAGAAAGTGGGTCGGGCTGATGCAAAGGCTAGCATCTCAGATTTCCACTCTCAGGCTCTTCCAGCGGACAATCTGCTGGGCCCTCCCCTGGGCACAGACGTACCACCCAGGTTACTGCCACCTATGGAGGATGCTTTTGTGATTGCGAAGACATGACCAGTAGACCACTGAGCATTCATAGAAAGTTTCTCCTTTGCTTGTCATGGCAGACACTAGGCCATGGAGCCCTCTGTAACCAGAATGAACACCCAGGCCAAGAAGCCTGGATAAAAGTCTCGTGGCCGAGTGGAAACATCTGAATTGTTCACTATGTAGGTTTGTTTATCCAACATCATATGCGGAACACTTGAACACCTATGATCTGCGGGCCAACTCTCTGGGAACCATCAATGCAAAGACAAATAAAGCCTCACTCCTGAGCTCTCTCCAAGTCTGGGAAGAGCTAGACATCATCAGAATACAGTATGGGAAGAGCTACAGAAGAGATGTAAACGGAGTATCATTGATCTCAGCGGAAGGTGTGAATGACTCTGAAGAAGGGGTGACTGTCAAGACAAATCTTGAGCTGCTGTATCTTGAAGGGTTAGTTGGAGTTCCGGTGGAGAAGTGGAGAGGGCCCGCGGTGTTTAAGGAATCGCAAGTAGTCTTGTGTATGGATGGAGTGTAGAGTCGATTGGGTTGGATGGGGGTGGGAGGAGAGCTGGTGGTAACTGATGGCAAGAAAGCTGAGAAGATGGGCTGAAGACAGACTCTCAAAGGGGCCTTAGAGGACCTTTGGAGGTTTGTCTTTGGGAGAATAACTCAATGAGTTAGCTGTCTGTTTTAGACACTTAACCTTGTGGCAAAGGATTAGCGGGAAGTGAGACGGAGGCAGGAAGAGAGTTATAGGCAATTAACTCTCAAACTGGAGAGCATGTAAGGGAAAGCTCATGCTGTAGATTTATTTTTTATTTATTTATATTATTGATTTTTGTTTTAGAGAGAGATAGAAACATCAGTGTGAGAGAGAAACATCTATTGGCTGCCTCCTGCATGCCCCACACTGGGGATTGAGCCCACAACCCGGGCATGTGCCCTGACTGGGAATCAAACTGGGACCTCTTAGTGTACGGGATGATGCTCCACCTCTGAGCCACACTGGCCAGGCTCATGCTGTACATTTAAAAGGCCAGTCCCATCAGCAAGAAAAAGCCTACCAGCCGATTCTTACTACAACAACAGAAGTTAATTCTGTGTGGTTCTTATTCTATCAGCCAGTCGCTCAGTCATCCTAACATTTCCCATCAAATCTTTATTGATCAATTACTACATGCTAGACACTGGAGATACAACACAATCATAGTTCTTCCTTCTTAGAGTTTACACTGTAATGGAGAAGATGACAATTAAATCAGCATTTGTAATTGAGTTTAATTCCCCTGACCCAAGTTAAATACAACATCTAATGACCGATAGTTTAAGGCATGCTAAAATAGTGCCCTTCAAATCTCCTCAGAATTGCCTAGCTTCCAGCATCAGTTATCTGTTGAATGGAGGAGTAAACAAATGACTGAGAGCAGAGATTTCAGCCCCTCAGAGTTGTGCATCCCCTGGACCTTCTCTGGCTGTAGGGTTCCTATCTCTGTGCCCTAGCTCATAGGGATTGACAATCTAACCAAGTGAACGTATTTGGAGGCTGGCGTCGGGAAAACCTACTTAGGTACCAGCTCCTACACTTTCTTAGCTGGGGGAAGTTGACCACATTCCTTAATCTCTCTGAATCTGTTTACTTATCTGAAAAATAGAGATGTTAAAATATACCCTGCAAGGATAACATATAAAGGATTAAGAGGATCTGACACTGAGATTAAACAAAAGGATAGATTTCAGAACCAGGCACAAAAACAACAGTTAAGGGGTAAGTGTTATCATTCTGTTGGGTCCACCTGTGACCTTCTACCTAGAGAGCACCTGAAAGAGCTTCGGAGTTAATCCCTGATCACACCACTCTTCTACCTAAAACCTGAAACGACTCCCTATTGTCTTTTCCCTTGGTATAGCATCTAAGGGCCTCGATGAATGAGCCCTAGTCTCTCTTTCCAATCTCCTTTTCCTTTGTCAGTTTGGTATCATTACCACCTCTTTTAGGGCCTCTGCATTCTGAGCAGCCAGGGATTGCGTTTTCCCAATCCTTTATTCCATATTGCTCCAGGTTAAAATTTGCCAATGTGAGCTATTGGCACAAGATTGAGAAGGGAGAAGGAAAAGCCCTTGTTTTGTAGAGGCGGTTGCAGTCTGATTGGTGGTTGTTTGGCTTCCACGGTCAAATATTTATTCTCTGCCAGCAGAAAACACGGATATGATTTTCCCAAGGAGAATATAGTAGTCACTGCTCAGAACAGGGCACAGCTATGCATCCAAATCTCCAAAGCCTGCTTAGTGATTCTCTACTGAGGCTTTCAAAGACTTCGTCTGGCATCAGATACTTCACTCACTCTCTGATCTTCTAGATCAGAGCACTCAAGCTATAGAGCAGTTTATGTAGCAGCCTGGGCCTGCTGCAGATCCTTCTCTTGCTCTCCATGCCTTGCAGAACTCTCCAGGGTAAGATAACTTGGTAAATAGAATAGAACAGGACACTCAAGTATGATGGGTGCTGCCTCCAGAATCCAGAGTCCCAATGACCATTGTGCCTCTTCCTCGGTGGTAGGAGGCGCAAGGTGACGCAACTCTGGATTTATCTCAGAAGGAATACCCAATGTTCCCCAGACCACTGGGCCCCTAGGACTTCACCATAGGTTTGGGGGTCTGCTCTCTGCCATGAAAGGAGCATGTCCCAGACAGAGCCTGCTCCTTCCAGCCTGATGTCCCAGAAGAAGAAGACAGTAGAATAGGGCCAAACAGAGCTGCAGACAGTCGGCAGATTTTTGAACAGGACAGTGATAGTTGTGGTTACAGTAGTCACCTCTTATCCGCAGGGGATGCTTTCCAAGACCCCCCGTGGATGCCTGAAACTGTGGATCGTACCAAACCCTATCTATACTATCTTTTTCCTACACAATCACACCTGTGATCAAGTTTAACTTATAACTTAGGCACAGTAAGAGATTAACAACAACTACATAGAAAATAGAACAATTATAACAATATACTGTAATAAAAGTTATTGTGAATGCGGTCTCTCTTTCTCTCAAAATATCTGACTGTAACCATCCCTCACTTCTAGTAAATGACGTGGTGCCATTCTTACAGCCTCAGTGCTTCCTGGGGCAACACGTCGCCATCAGTCAGAACAGGTTTCCCGTTCACCTCTTCTACCCACAGACACAATGGCTTTTCCTTCCTAACTATGCACTTACCGTGCAATGTGGCCACAATTTTGGCAGCTGAAAATGCAACAACAGCCCGGTTGGTGTGGCTCAGTGGTTGAGCATTGATCCATGCACGAAAAGGTCAAAGGTTCGATTCCCGGTCAGGGCACATGCCCAGGTTATGGGCCCGATCCCCAGCGGGGGGCATGCAGGAGGCGGCCAATCGATGTTCTCTCTCTCGATGTTTCTATCTCGCTCTCCCTCTCCCTTTCTCTCTCTGTTTAATATCAATAAAGAAAGAAAGGGAGGAAAAAAAGGAAATGCAACAACAAAACTAGAATAAATGTCTTTTTTTCTTCTTCACCATTTCACAGCCAGAATTTTGTTCCTACCATAGATCTTAGCAACCTCAGCGTATAATTTTTTCTTTCTTTATTAAGTCGAGAACTTTCACCTTTCACGTAAAGGAAGCAGTTCATGACTTTGTCTTTGGCGTATCTGAATTGCCAGTATCACTGCAGCTCTTGTGCTTCGGGATCTTTATTAAGTAAATGAAGGGCTCCTTGAACATAAACACTGCGATACCGAGAGAGTCGGGCTGTTAACCGAGATGGGCTCCTGAGTGACCAACAGGTGAGGGGTGTGTAGGGCAGGGAGACAGAGGGTGATTCGTGCCCGGGTGGATGGACTGGGACTGCACAAGATTTCATCATTTTACTCAACACTACATGCTCTTTAAAACGTATGAATTGTCTACTCCTAGAATTTTTCATTTAATATTTTTGGACCATGGTTGACCACAGGTAACTGGAAGCATGGAAAGTAACACCACGGATGAGGGGGAGCTACTGTAAACCTCTGAGACGTGGGCTTATTGGAACAGCAGAAGTAACCGATACACTACACACCCCTTTGCCTCAGGCAAATGGAACTGGTAACTTTCTGTATGTTCCATTCTTTTTCATTTTCTTGACCAGCAAACTAAAATGCTCCTTTTCATCTTGTGCATAATTCTAGCCTTCAACTCAGAAGTCAGTTCTTTCTGAATCCCCAGCTGGAGATAAGTTCTTTAGGTTTCACACCCAAAGCACAGTTATGTCTCTTGACGGTTCAACACTTTCTATCTTGCGCTTTGTGGTTTGTTTACCTGCCTGCTGGTTGATTGCCCAGTATCTACTCCATCTGACATAGTCTAAGCCAAACATCGTAATCCCATTCTTTTATTAGTGACAGTTTTAGGAATGGCCTTAGAGCCAAATCCTAGGTCAGTGAAAAAATAGGGGAAAGCTCTGGAAGACTTCTAGGAACATTTGCTTTGTTTCTATAAAGGAGGGTCAGAGAAAGGGGCGAAGGCAGCCCTCCCCCTCTTTCTTGCTCCACTTCGCTGACAATGTGAGGACTGAGCCCGAGGGAGGAAGCCCGGCAGAAACAGCCCAGAGGAGCATCCTGCGTCCTCTCAGGCCTCGTGCTGCTGCCCGGGAGACTCTGGGTCTGTGTCACCTGCACTCAGCGTGGGCGCAAATAACTTGTTGTGTGAGTAGATGAAAAGGAATAGTTTCGGGTTGTCTAAGTCTGGGATATAAATCGTTGGGAAAGCAAAAGACAGCCACGATGGTTGTGGTCTGGAAAGTTGGTGGAGAAGCGACTCAAAGTACTCATGTGTCTTTTTTAAAAAGCAAAACACACTATAACGTATAAGGGACTAAGAATCATTGAAAAAGGGAAATCAGGGAAAGAACTTTCTGACACAAAACTCACATAATCTCTTTTTCTGAGGTCTTTGTAAACAAGACCACATATTACAAAGATTTTCATCTACACAGGAAGTCTTGGTTTAACTCTGTCGGCAGGATTTCAGTAAGCGTGGCCAAACCTAATAAGGGTGGGAACCAGAATTCAATAGCATTACTGACCAAGGCTACACTTTAGAAATCAGTAATTTATTACATAAAAGAAGACTGACAGGTATTTCTAGTATTCCTATCTCTAAGAGTAGTGGTTTCATATCAAGTCTTTGAAAGAACGTAGTGTAACATCTAGTAACCACAATTTAGAGTAACCATTTCCCCCCCATTGCTATCTTCAAGCTGAGTTTTGACCTTTTCCGTATTGAACAAAATAGTAGGTTACACATCTTAGGGACCTTCATGGGACTCTGAATTTATGACCGACCCTGAGGCTCCAAAACAGGGATGGTCTTGTGGAGACCTGAGAGAAGGGTTTTAACTCTACGAAACTGCTCAAGTCAATAGCATGGAATAATTAGAGCTCCCAGTAAATGAATGCTTTAATAAGGTGAATGGGTTTCTACAGAGTTTTTGTTTTGTCTTTAGAAGCAGTAGAAGATGTGCTACAGGGGTAGGGGTGGTTGAGCTTTCAATCCTTAGAAGAAAAAGGACAACTACCAAATCCATTACTACATACTTATTAATCCCTTGCATTCTTCACTCTGGAAAAAAAAGAAAAAGAAAAACTCAGTTTTCCTCTCCTCTGTGACCCTCTTTCCCCCACCGACTTTAAACCCTAAATGCACAGATATTACTGGGGAGGGTGCTAAAAGCAAGGGCTAATGTGGTTACTGCTACATTAAAAACAGAAGTTCTCGTTTAAGTAACTACATACTAAGAGACAGGAAAATATGTCCTGTAGCTATTATCTATTTTTCCCTCTGCAACACTGAAAAGAAACTGCCTCATTTGAGTAAAATGGTGTGGCTATTAGGACAGACCACTGAAAAGTCAATATTCAGGTTCAGCAGTAGTTATCCACCCTCTCATGCACACACGATGTGTGATTATCGGGCACTGAGGCGCTCGGCCTGGAGTAGTGCAATCTTAAGGTAAGTGACTGAATGTAGCACAGGATTAGAAAATTTAATAAGATTTCTGACTTTGGTATCAACTCCCAAAGAAGGGCAAAATTAAAACAATTCTTTATCTCGTGACTCGGTTTCCTTCTTTGGAAAACGAACACATTTTCGTAATACAAAATCTCGAGGAGAACAAGCCAGGTGTTTTCCTTCAGACCTTCCTTTGTTAAAAATCATTAACCTTAAATCACCGATACCCATCTTTGCAAAAAATGTGTTCTTAGGACATGGCTGTTGAGTCACATTTTTACAAATGTGCATTCATGGGTGGGAGGGTTCCTTTGACAAACAAACTGAGGGCTAGTGGCTTTGTTTGACTTTCTGGGGTAGATGCTAAGCAGCAGCCTAAGGAGGAATTTCGATGGGAAGTTTGTGAGCAGAGGGCTAGAAAGGAGACAAGCTGGGTTCTTGGCTGATTCAAGGCTAGTAAGTAACAGGAAACAGGGGAAGCTGAACAGAGAGAGTGTTCTTTGTCGTTTCCATTTATCTTGTCCATTAAAAGATATGAAATAATTTTATGAGATAGTGATAATGTGTTAGGCTCTTATAACAAAAGATTAGTCTAACAATTCTAGGTTGTCTGAACTATGGTTTGTGGCCATTGGTTTACTTATTTAACTGAGTAGCATTGTGGATATTTAGGTAGTGGACTAGAAATTCTAACAAGGACAGCTTTTCAGATTTCCTTTTGTAGTTTTATTTACATTCACTCAGTTATATACACGACCGAGTAGGAAGCTACAAGTAGACGTGAGCGAAGAGGTGGCTCTGAAGTGTCTCAGAGCTTGGCTGCAGGTGGTGTACGTGAACAGCTTCAGCTACTGCACTCTGAAAAGCTCAGCCACAGGGGTTCCAAGGCCACGCTTCCGACGGCTGCCCCAGCCGGGAGCGTGGCAGGGGTGTAAGCAGGCCCTTTCCTGGAAGACAAAGATTCCTCTATTGGGCACCCTTGGCTCAAGGACTCTCTATTAGCTTTGCCAATATGTTTTTTGGGGTTTTTTTATCCTCACCTGAGGACATTTTTCCATTTTTTTGTTCAGATAGAGTGGGAGGGAGAGAGAGGAAGAGGGAGAGAGAAACATGGACCTGAAAGGGACACATCGAGTGGCTGCCACCTGCATGACCCAACCAGGGCTGGGGACAAACTGTATCCGAGGTACGTGCCCTTAGCGGGAACTGAACCCGGGTTTCTTGGGATCGCAGGCCGACACTCTAACCACTGAGCCAAACCGGCCAGGGCACCAATATGTTTTTAACTGCACTGCAGTCTAAGATTATTCCATTTAGCTGCCCTTCCCTATTTTTTCCAAGGACTAATGGCTCTTCCAGTGCCTTCTGCCTGCCTTGCTACCTCCCCCCCGGAGGCATTTCCCGATGAGTCTCTTGCATAGCTAATCTCATCTTGGGGTCTCCTTCTTGGAGGGTTCAAACTAACACAGCCTAGAGAAAGGAACTAATCGTTTATTGGCAGATACCTACTTACCCAACAACATTCATTTTTCTACTATGCCCCAGGTACTGTGGTAGCATTTAATGATAACAGAAACAAATACTTGAGGGTTACGGAAACTCCAATACCAAGCTGCATTAGACTGCATTTCTGACCTCATCACTGAATAGGTTGTTGTGGTTTGATCAGCCAAGAGGCAGCAGGTTACCTAGAGAAGGTAGCTAGACACTTAGGCATGAAGGAAGTATTTTCCTTGGCATTGTTCCCTCTGCAGTTTGATCCACATACTCAACTTTTCAGTGCCTCAGTATTGATTAGGTTCTTAAGGACTGATTCACATTAAGTAAACGCATAGTCATGGTCACCAGTGACCTCCACACTGCTAAACCTAATGATCAGATCTCAGCCTTTGTCTTGCTAAACTATAGCACTTGGCAAACACCTTTGATTACTCTGTCTGCCCTGGAAATGACAACTGATTACTCCCTGCCCTGGAAACATCATCGCCTGGCTCCAAGAACCACACTCTCCTGGGTTTCCTCTTACCTCCCTGGCCACTCATTCTTGTCTCCTGGTTCTCCCTCATGCACTTGACCTCTCGTTGTTGCAGTGCTCCAAACCTTAAGCCTTGGACATGTTTTCTCCATGTAGACCCTCCCCTCAGTAGTTTTAATCAGCTGCTTGTTTTTAATACCATCTATATAAATAATGACTCTAAAATGTGTATTATCTCTAGCCCACACCTCTGCCCCCAAAAGACTCATGTTTAAATGCCTGTCTAAGATTTCTATTTAGATGTCTAATAGGCATCTCAAATTTAATATGTCCTAAACAGAATTTCTAATCACCTCACCCCGGTCTGCTTGTCCCATAACCTGCCAATCTCTGTTAATAGCAACTCCATACTTTTAGCTACTCAGGCCAAAAGCCCTAGAGTTATTCTTGAAAATTTCCCTTTTGTAGTCTGTACTCAACTCTAAAACAATTTCTTGCAGCTCAACTTTTAAAATGTTTCCCAAGTGCAAAAAGCCTTATTACCACCTCAACTGTACAGTCGCCTTGGACTGAGCCACCTAATTGTTGCAAAAGCCTCCTAATTGCTCTCCCTTCCTATGCCCTGCAGTCTGCTCCTATCACAGCAGCTAAGTGATCATGGTAAAAATCTAAGTGAGGTGTTAATAGCTGAGTTGTGGCCTCTCAAATTCATATGTTGAAGAGTTGACCCCCAGTACCTCAGAAAGCAGCCGTATTTGGATGTAGGTATCTTATATAGGTGATTACGTTAAAATGAGGGCACGTGCGTGGGCCCTAATCCAATGTGGCTGGTGTCCTCCTAAGAAGAGGAGATTAGCACACAGACATGTACCCAGAGGAAAGACCATGTGAAGACACAGGTAGAAGATAGACATCTATTAGCCAAGGGGAGTGGCCTCGGAAGAAATCACCTCTGCCAGCACCTCAATCTTGGACTTCTGATCTCCAGAATTGTGAGAAAATAAATGTCTGTTGTTTAAGCTACATTTTGTGGCTTTTTGTTATGACAGCCACAGAAAACGAAGGTGGATTTTAGTATCTAGAAGTGGAGTGTTGCTATAACAAATAGCTAAAGTGGAAAGTGGGGTGGGAGTGGGAGAAACTGGAAGAGTTTTGAGGTGCATGTCAAAAAAGCCTAGACTAGCTTGAAGAGATTGTTGGTAGAAATTCAGATGTTAAGAGTTGCAGGTGGAAATGAGGAACACGTTAGTGAACCTTGGAGGAAAGGTAATTTTTGTTATAAAATGGGAGAAAACTGGGCCACATTATATTCCAGAATTTTGTGGAAGGTAGAACTTGGGAATGATAAACTTGGATGTTTAGCTGAGGAGATTTCCAAGCAAAATATTGAAGGTCTGGCCTGGTTTCCGTTTATAATAAAATATGAGATAAGAGAAATAAATTGAAGAAGAAATTGTTAAGTTAGAAAATAAACAAAAACTTGAAGATTTGGAAAATTCTCAGTCATATTACAAAAAATTAAAAAAGTGTGTTCTGTAGAGAACACCCAAGGTTTGGCTAGACATTCATTTGTTAGAGACTAGAGGTGTGACTCATGAATTCAATCAACCATGTCAGTATGGACAAAAGGGGACAGGGACAGAAAGAGATTAAAAAAAAAAAAGGCTACTGGACTTCCGGAAGTCCAGACTGGACTTCCAGACAAGACAGGCCAATAGAGCTATCCAGTTGCAAACACATATTATCCTTCAAGAGAGTGGAAGAATGACCTGGATGGAGATAGGCAGGGCAGCCACCCTTACACTGGGGCCAGAAGGTGGGGCCACCTCGCTATTGGGCCCAGATGACAGGGAATGAGAGCCGAAGAGGATTATTTGTGAGCTCTACAATCTAATGGAATTCTTGCTAGGTTTTGGAATTGCTTGGGGCCCATCACCCCTTCTTTCTGATTTCTCCCTTTTGGAATGGGAATGTCTATCCTACACCTGTCCCATCATTGTGTTTTGGAAGCAGACAAGTTGGCGGTTCCATAGGTTCACAGCTGGAGAGGAATTTTGCTTCAGGATGAATCATACTTTAAGTCTTACGTATACCTGATTTAGATGATATTTAGATGAGAGTTTGGACTTAAAGTTGGTGCTGGGACAAATTAAGAGTTAAGACTTTGAGGGCTGTTGAGATAAGAGGAATGTTTTTTTCATATGAGAAAAACACAGATTTGAGAGGAGTGTTAGGGACTGAATTATATCCTCCTCCAAAATTCATAAGTTGAAGTTATAACCCTCAGTACTTCAGAATGTGACTATGTAATACAGAATATATGTATTTGGAGATAGGGTATTTAAAAATGGAATGAAAGCATAAAGAGGTCACATGGTGGCCATAATCCAGTATTACCAATTTTCTTGAACAAGGGATTAGCACGCAGACAATACACAGACAGAGAGGGAGGGCGGTGTGGGCACACAGCAAGGAGACGGGCCTCAGGAGACACTGACCCTGTTGGCAACTTAACCTTGGACTTCCAGTCTCCAAAATTATAAGAAATTAAATCCCTGTGGTTTAAGCTACCCAGTCTGTGGTATTTTGTTAGGACAGCCCTAGAACCTAACATATGAAGTGATAAAATTCCTCTGCTTAGAACTGTCCAAAGCTCTCCATCTTCCTGAGAGTTCTCACAGGGTCTCCAAGCTCCACTGTCTGGTGCCCAGATCCAAGGGAGGGGGTGAGGGTTGGAATCCTAAAGCCTCCTGCACCTTTTTTCAAGGGCTAGTTGTGCTCTCCAAGGCCAATAGTGCCACTGTCCTGACACACATTCCGATGCACAGTAATGTAAGAGCGCACTTAGTGTTTGCCTTTGTCACCTATTTTGTATTTTCACTTACAGCATTTTCTGTCGGTTAACACGTTCTCTCTTTAGATGTGTTCACACTACTGATTGGGCTTTAGAGCCACAAAACCCTCAGATAAGTTATTGAAACTATGTGAGTCTCAATTTCCCTCATATAGAAATTGGGAATAATATCTATTTTGTAGAGTCATTCATTATTTAGTAAGTAAATATGTACAGAAAAGTTGGTTGGTTCCAGGCACTATATTGTGAAAATATAATTAGGTAAAATATATAAAGCAGGACCCCCATAGCTTGGTTTATATTAGCGCTAAATGATATTATTATATTTTTTATTGTTGTTGATGTTAGGATAGAGTTCTAATTCTGCCCTTTAATCTGAGAGATGTTTTGTCGTTTTAATGTGTTTTTTTCAAAGATGATTTAATTCATCATTTGCTAATTTTCAAATTTAATCCTCATAATCCTGAAATCCCACATATTCCCTAATTTATCACCCTGTTTCTCTTTTACTCTTCACATTCAAATTTCTTGAGTTAACTATACTCCCTGTTTACTCATGTCCCACTTATTCCTCAGCATGCTCCATTCATTTCTCACCTCCCATCGCTCTTCAAAACAACTTCATCAGGGGTCATTTAGGACCCTCGTTGCTTGTATTAGCTTGCTATTGCTCCCATAACAGAACACCACAGGCTTAAACAACACATTTATTTTCTTATAGTACTGGAGGCTGGAAGTCCAACATCAAAGTACCAGCAAGGTTGGTTTCTCCAAGGTTAGTTTCTCTCCTTGGCCACCTTCTCCCCGTGTCCTCACATGGCCCGTCCACTGCGTGCATGCATCCCTGGGGTCTCTTCCCCTTCTTGTACAGACTCCAGTCATTTTGGATTAGGGTTCCACTCTTATGAACTCATTTAACCTTAATTGTACCCCTTTAATGACCCTATCTCCATAAACAGTTACATAAAGTCATTAGAGCTTCAACATACGAATTTTGAGGAATATAATCCAGTCAATAATATGCTAAATAATATTTTTCTTTGCTTATTTTACTTAACCTTACATGAGAATTCAAGAATATTATCCACACTTTCTTGAAACCCTCTCTTCTCTGGGTTTCTGCAGCCCTCACAGACTCGTAGCTTTTCTCCTTACTCCTCTGACCGCTTCTTGAAGTCCCATTTTCATTCTCGAAAAATTAAATGTTGGAGTTCCTGCCCTGGCTGGTTTGGCTCAGTGTTTAGAGCGTTGACCTGCAGACCAGAGAGTCCCGGGTTCGGTTCCCGCTGGGGGCACGTAACAACAACAACAACAACAAAAATGTTGGCGTTTCTTAAGACTTTGACCTTGAGTTCTTCAATTCTCAATCTTTCTTTGTGAGCTCATCCAACCACATGGCTTCATCGCAACTGCACACTGTTGACTTGACCTCTCCGTGTATTTGCCCTTCCCTGGACTATATCAGAGAAAAACGGTGCTAATGCTGTCTTTTTTTCTGTTCAGAATGGTTGTTGTATTGAAACACATGTACCCTGAAAAATCACCACTCATTGCACTGTTCCATCAAACTCACAGGAGGGAATTTCCAGGGTGATCTCAGATGAACTTGTGTTGCCCTTTAGAGAAGTGACCCACATGTCTAGCTCCTCTTGACATCAAGGTGTCAGGGAAAGGGGGGGAATTCCAAGCTGTAGACTGCATGGAAATAGTGTTTGAAAGCTAACTGATCACCGTCTGCAGTGCAGGCATTCTGTGATGATCATACATGATTAAGGGCCCTGAGGCGGTCACACCCATGCTGCCAGTGTGGGAGAAGGCGAAGCTTGTAGGCCAAGCTGAGCTGTTCATTTGCTGGGCTATAGTGAACAGGTTTAAGATACTATAACTCTCTAGATTTTCGATGTAATTATACAGTTCATCAGATAATACGTTACTAATTATTACTAATTAGAAGTGAAAGAGGTGGGGAAGTTGTGGGGTTGGGTGAAAAAGGTGAAGGGATTAAGCAAAACAAATAAACAACAACAACAACAACAAAACCACCTCATAGACACAGACAACAGTATGGTGATTACCAGCGAGAAAAGGGGTGGATGGAGGTAGAAGAGTTAAAGGGGGGATAAATGGTGATAGAAGGAGGTTTGACTTTGGGTGGTGAACACATAATACAACATACAGATGATGTATTATAGAATTATACACCTGAAACCTGTATAATTTTATTAACCAATGCCACCCCAATAAATTCAATAAAAAGGAAAAAATGATTAAAAGGAAGAAATGAAAGGAGAAAAATCAGATTATTCATAAAGAACATATACGTTTAACATTTGTACCAGTTATTAAGCATCATGCTAATGAGAGAGAGAGAGAGAGAGAGGTGGAAAAGTCCCAAAGAGAAGTCCTTGGCCTCACCAGTGTCATGACTGTGCCTGGGCCAGTCTGAATCATTCCACTCAGAATCACTCCCTGTGCATCTTAGACACACAAACCTTAGCTTGCCAACCTCAGAGCAGACCCTGTGCATGTTCACCCGGGGGGCAGCTTAACTCCACTTTCAACTTAGATATATAGTTCTGATTATCCAAGTTCCTTTCACCAGAATTTTTTTTTTTTTTTTTTTTGCATTTATCTTCAGATAGAGCTGGAGGGAGAGAGGGAGGAAGAGAGAGAGAGAAACATCAATGTGAGAGAGACACATTGAGTGGTTGCCACCCACACTACCCAACCGGGGTTGGGGACAGACTGCAACCGAGGTACATGCCCTTAGCGGAAACTGAACTCAGGACTCTCCAGTCCATGGGCCAACACTCTAACTGCTGAGCCAAACCGGCCAGGGCACACCAGAAATTATTTAATAACACACATTTTATATTTGTCCTGGGGTAAATTCGCATAAGTGATCATTGTATCAAAACCTTCAACTGAATTTTGCTCAAGGACATCTAACTTATCAAATGCCACATAATAAACATATCTGTACTTATATATTCATATTTTATCACAGACTAACTAAAAATAGTTCCAGTAGATGTGGATGGGCTCTTTCTTGGACTTTTGGCACTTCCCTTTTGGCTAACAAGTTTAATTTTATTTAAGGAAAAAAAAGTAAAAATCTTCCTTTCCTTACACGATGCAGAGTCCCCTGCATCAACTCCATCATCAGCAATGAGCCATGTCCCCTCACCCAACCTTATCTAACTCATTAGGATAAGGATTAAGGCGATTTTAGCACAAGCACCCAAATCAGTGAAAAGGACACACCTTTCGTCATTAGGAATGGTGCAGAGACAGATGTCCTATGTAACTTTTCTTTGAAGAAAAAATAAGCAATGTTACCCCATTTCCATGGAGTTTAGTGAGCTTCAGTGAAAAGCAGATTAACCAGGCTGGAACGATTTGTTCCTCCCCTGTAGCCTTATTCCTGAATGCCTGTGGATTTTTCCTATATATGGGACTCTCACTAAATTCAAAAGAAACTCAGGGAAGTGAAAACTTCCAAGTAAGAGGAAATGAGATGGGGATGAAAAATGAACTCCTGATCTCAGCTGAACTCACCCAGATGGCAAAAAGAAAAAAAGAAGAAGAAAACAAGTGACAATTTTGACCTTGGAAAGCAGCAGAGTAGTAAGAACAGTCAACTTGAGCTCAACTCCAATTTCCTCCTTGATGGCTCAATAAATGTTAAATTACTTTGTAAATATTTTTAAATGACTGGTTTTGGAGTGGGAGCGGCAAGGAAAGAAAGGGAAAAAAGGTTAACTACCACACATAAAACAACCAGCTCATACAGCCTATGGCCAATTTTTACAGCTGGATTTTTATAAACTCCTTGAAGAGTTGGGCAAGGGATGGGTTTATGATGTTGCCATGGCAATACTGCAGCTTTTTGACAAAATATTGTGACACAGAAGCAGATGTACGATGGGAAGACAGGCACAGCAGTTGGGACAAGTATGAAGGAATTTAAGACCCCCACTAAATATTTCAGCGAGGAATGTCTCACTGAACTGTCGCTGGGTTTAATTAGCTGTAGAAGGAAAGATGAAGGGTTAATCCAAGGTCAGTGTGGGGGAACGGAGCCTGTGATACATGCAGCTATTTGATATTTGCTGAATGCCAACTCAAGTCAATTAGAAGAGTAAATGGACTGCAGGAGAGAATGGGCGCTTAGGTGTTTTAAGTCAACTTGATATGATGGTGTTCAACTATTTCATTTCCATCTGTGTTTCTCTATAATGCTTTCTGTCACTCCGGGCATTTCTTCTGAAATGTTAAAGTGACTGCCAAGTGCGTAAGAAACATTCCCTGATTTCAGTGAGAGGCAACTTGATTGTACTCAACTAAAAGAATTCAATTTGTTTAATATTGTTGGATGTCTATATCTGCTTATGTACACTACAATTTTCTTTCTTCTTATTCACAAGGGGAAAAAAGTGTTGGATGGACATCATATATATATGTATGTATATATATAAATATATATGTATATGTAAATATATATATTTATATACACACACGCACACATCCATGACAAGCGTGTTTGAGTAGAACACACTCTGAACTCTGTCTAGAGTAAGGGAAGATTTGCCAGGCATATTGAGCATTTCAAGCATTCATGAACGGATTCAACATCTGTTGAGCATCTGTTATGGGCCAGGCATTGTACAAGGCACCATGTTCCCATTAAGCAACAGGAGTGTCCTTGTCCTCACAGAGCCCTATGGGTTGGGACCCAGAACAATGGCATCTTTTCAGAGCAAGCTGTCAGGTGGGCAGGGGGTATTCTTAGTCAGCTAACCAGAAGAGTGATTAAGTTGTTAGTCACCTTTACAGCACACCTAAACTACAGACAGGCTAACTGATTTGCTAAAGATAACCTGCCACTTTAGTCTGTACGAACATACTGAATAGTTCTATCATTTTTACTCTCGAATTTAACCACTCGTTAGATGCTCCATAGTATTTCTCATATAAATTACTCATATGTACTTTTACATAATATTAAAGACATATTTTGACTTTTCTTTCATTTTTCAGGATTTGTAGTAATACTATGACTTCACATACACAACCAAAGTGAGTTATTTAGTCTGGCTTGAGTGGTGTGAATGAGCAAATATCTCCTACTCACCACTAATGTAGTAGGGAAGAGAGAAGAAAATCAACTAACTTTGGCA
This sequence comes from Molossus molossus, assembly GCF_014108415.1. Classification (NCBI taxonomy): domain Eukaryota; kingdom Metazoa; phylum Chordata; class Mammalia; order Chiroptera; family Molossidae; genus Molossus; species Molossus molossus. The sequence goes on along the minus strand of NW_023425347.1, from coordinate 28,866,078 downwards.
AAGTCACAGAAGAGTAAACTCCCAGAGGGTCCTGAGTGATGTTAAAATGAAAGGTACACGTGAATCGACACTTAACCATGTTTTCACATTAGGCACAGACATCAATCCAAGCTAAGGTACACTCCAGAAAGCACTGGGCAGTTCTAACTGCACTGATATCCGTGAAAGATATCAGAAGGAGCTCCGTTTAGCAATGGGTTTAGAGGAAATGGCCAAAGATTAAGCATAAACCTCGGGGAATACTGCAGCCTCCACCAGCTGCCCTTCCAGGACTGACCTTAAAGGGTAAGAGCCTGACAACTGTGGACTTTAGCAGTCGTGGAAATAAGATACAGCAGTTTCTTTACCCCAACAGCATGCAGTTCATCCAGTTGAAGCCTGTTTGCCGAATGCTGTTCTGCAGCAGGTACGGTACAGGGTAATGAGGATGCAGTGTTAGATAAGAAAGAAGCTGTCTGCCCTGGCCAGTTTGGCTCAGCGGTTAGAGCATTGGCCTGCGGTCCAGAGAGACCCAGGTTCAGTTTCCACTAAGGGCATGTACCTCGGTTGCAGTTTGTCCTCGGCCCTGGTTGGTCGTGCTGGTGGGAGCCACTCGATGTGTCCCTTTCACGTCCATGTTTCTGTTTCTCTCTCTCTCTTTCTCTCTCTTCCTTTCTCTCCCTCCCACTCTATCTGAACAAAAAATGGAAAAATGTCCTTGGGTGAGGATTAAAAAAAAAGAGAGAGAGAGAAAGAAGCTGTCCTTGGTTCGTTCAGTAGAATCAGTGTAGGGAAATATGAGTTGGTGATCTGGATATGTCAGTAAGCAGAGTTTTTCATTGCATTGAGGTGAGTAATCCCTGCCCTGGTCCCACTGAAGATCCCTGCCATCAAACTGACACAGGACGAGGCCATCCATGAAGTGAGGTGTGGTTGACACAAAGGGGAAAGTATCTTGGAGGGCCTCGCCTACTCAGGATTCTGTATGTGGCAAGAGGTCACAGAGGGATGTGGTCAGAGTCCCCAGCACCTTTTCTGTCCTTGGCTGTTCTGCACAACTCTCATAACAACTACTCAGAACTGTGAAATGGCTGTAGCCCAACTGGCAATGCTGTTCACCTTCTACCTCCCTTGATTGCTCAAAGCCAAACACTCCTTGGGAACCATCCTCTTCTGCAGGTGGAGGTAGGAGCAGAACATGTGTGTCTGCACCTAGAGGAGACAGCTGTAATAACAAGAAAAAGGGTCACAGTGTTTATGGTTAAATGACATACATTTTCACAGGATTCTTAGTTGATTGCCTCAAATTCTCAAATTTAACTGACACTACTCATTCTTATTGACTCATGGATGTTCATCTGCCACAAGGAGTTGATTCACTTAATGTAAGTTATTTGAAAGCAAAACAACATAAAAAATCTGCCTAACAAGAATGATTATCAGTCCGGCCAGTGTGGCTCAGTGGTTGAGCGTTGACCCATGTACCAAGAGGTCACCAGTTCAATTCCTGGTCAGGGCACATGCCCAGGTTGTGGGCCCGATCCCCAGTGGAGGCATGCAGGAGGCGGCCAGTTAATGTTCTCTCTCATCCATGTTTCTATCTCTCTCTCCCTCTCCCTTCCTCTCTCTCTAAAATTTAAAAAAAAAAAAAAGAATGATTATCATTGCTAAGTCCTACTTAAAACCAGTTTGAAAATTAGTTGTTTACTCCTTGAAAAAGGATGTAGGACCCAGTTCAGAAGTGCACATGTTTCTGTGACGTGAAAAGTCAAGGGCACAGTTCCTCTGTTTCACTGACCCTTAGTTAACTAGACAATTATTTAGGCAATTAGTAGGAAAAACCCTTCCACAAAAACAACTCTCTTCTTAAACAGTCAAGTAGAACAATTGTTTGAATGTGATTAGTACCTTTTAAAGTTATAAATATGTATTCAGCATTTTTTAAAAAGCGATTTAAGAGAATGCTGACCCTGAAACCCCAAAGCCACTGAGATCTTCTTGAAATCTGTGGAGGAAGAAAACAAAAATGAAGTTGAATTTTTAGTTCCTATTAGGAAGTCAAATAACAAGTAAGGCTTACCACTAAGGTCTGCTATGTTGATAAACACTTAGAGTTTTTGTGACCTAAATTCTCTGTGACTGCTTTAACAATCATTTATTGAGTACCTTCTAAGGACAAGACCTTGTACTAGGATAATTTAAAGATGATATGATTCTTATTGAAGATTTGATACACAGGGATTCAATCTTATTGACAGAGTGGAGTGTAAATAGGGCTTGAGCTTATATGTAAAGACATTTTTGTCTGTGGTTTGGTCATCTTATCTGCAAATGCCCATATTGAGGTAATAGTGCCAATTAAAGCCAACCAAATTGTTGTACATTGACAATTTTATTATAAAAGGGCTCTAACAAAAATTGTCCAATACCAATGAAATGATAAAATAAATAAAAGATATTTAGGCCACCTTCTAAAAGAAACTCTTTTTTGCTGACCTTTGAAAAACCCATTAAGGCAGCGGCTCAAGCTCTCACTTGGACATGGGTGTTTGTTTCTGCTGTTTTAAAGCCAAACTTGAGGATGAGTTAATTTATGTCATGGTTTTGAGTGACTTGAATTTTTTTTTTTTATAATGGACAGATGAACCTTCCTACAAATAGCCATGACATAGAAACACATGCACTCATATACAAACCTACGATATGGGTGTATCATGCACATCTCAGTTTGCAGGATAGGGAGACCTTTGGGGGAGAAGGTAGATGCTAAGCCCTTCTTGGTCTGGGCAACATCCAGTGGATCAAGTGAAGAGTCAGCTACGTTTGGGAAGGAGCCAACACAGCTAGAGTCTGCAGGGAGAATGATCATGGGGAGGTTGGGAGCGTTGGGGGAGCTTTGGCAGAGCTTCAAATGCCAAGACTGCAATGTTTGAGGTTAAAATTAATGGTAATGAGGAGCTATTGAAAGATTTTGAAATGTGGGTATGCTTAATTATTGATATAATTAAGCCCACCCACGTAAATGGCCTCAGATAGTAATGGTGATTACTCTTGTGCAGTTGCTGTTTTTCTGACCCTAGAATGTGGAAAGTTCTTTCAAGCCAATAGCCAGCCTATGAGTGGAAAGGGCTGCTGAGAAGAAAGTGATGATGATCACAAAGCAGCTGCTATCATTCTCTCTGGTTCTATCGAGAATGGTTACTTGAGATAACTCCAGAATCAAGGTCCCTGAGAAAGATGTGACAAGAAAAGCTCAATGTCAGGACATTGGAGTGCAAGTTATTTATGGCCAAGTCCCAGCTGCTGCCAGAATGCCCCTTATTAAAATAGCCAACAGGTGGGTGACCTGGCCTCTGAAAACACTGTCAGAGCACGTATAGGACACATTACTGCTTTCGTTTTCTTCTTGCTTAGATACTACCATATTTTTCTACTTGTAAATCCACTTTAATTTTGGAATTCAGATATCAGAAAAACTACTAGTTCAGTACCTTTCACATAGATATTTAATTAGTGTCTGCATACTGATTGGTTAACAACTCCTGAGAGTAAGTGTGTCCGTGCAGAGATTATGGGTTCGAGATCAATATGACCATCCATTCATCTTGTTCTTGGTGTTGTTTATTGATTTTTATCCAATAACGTATGTACCAAGTGTCTGTTGCCTCGTCTTCTTAAGAGAATGCAACACATGGCTACATTTTCTCTCTCTCAGAGAAAACGAGGATGAATTTCTAGTAATCATTTTAATTAAAATCTATATCTCTTGTACAGGAAGAAGAGGAGTGGAGCTGCTTGTAGCTTCCTCTTGAGGTTGGACGGTTCAGTTAGGGGAGAAAGCTGGTTCTGGAGGCCTGGCGTGGACCGGTTGCCCTCCACCTCTGCCTTTCTGCAGGCCCTCTCGAGCAGGGAGACGTGGAAAGGGTTCAGCCCAGACCCCAGCTCAACCAAAGGCATGACAGACTTGGCGTAGAGGACTGTCTCTGGCCCTCACGGCTCCACTGATGGCTCTCACATTTCTTCCACTGGGATGCCATTCAAATCTCATCAAAGAGATGCATGAAAACAGAGTACTGCGTTGAGAAAAACAACTGCCCCAACTGCTGCTTCAGCGGTCTGGCCTTGTGAACCTGGATGCATTCAGATGAAAGCAGGGACACTGTTAGGCCAGGAAGAAAACAGAAAATAAAGGAATTGCTGCCTCATTTTCTTAAGAGAATGCAAAACATGGCTACATGTCCAGAGGCCAAGAACCAAGGCTCCGGCAAGGGAGGCACCGCAGAGTGAGTGTTGCGTGACCTGAAGACGTGGTGGTAAACTTAAGGAACACTTAGGTGAAAATTTAAGGAAAAGGAAGGAAAAATCTTTCCTCTTCACAGGTGAGGAGCAGAACAGCCTCTAAGAGAGACTGGGTCACTCTTGAATATCAATCAGAAGGAGCTTAAAGACAAATGGCACCGTCTTGGGTAGGTAACCAGGTGAAGGAGAGAGAGAGCCCCAGAGCTTGGAAATCAGAAAACCTGAATTCTGATCTTAACTTGCTTTCAACCTGCTGTGGGTTGTTAGCTAAAGCATGTTATCCTGTCTGAGCCTCAATTTCCTCATCTCTGAAGTGTAGGTGTTGGATCAAATGACTTCTAAAGTGCCTTTTATTTTTCATAATTATATGCCCGAAAGCTGTTGTCATTTTAATTCGACTCTGTTAGGGTCATGTTTTTTAAAGCTGAATAACAAGGAAAGTTTGCATGACAAAGTGTGTTTACCTGTTTTAGAATTATTATTTCCTTTAATGTTTTCCATTCCCCCTTCCCCCCTTGGCTATGTTCATTACATTTGCCATGTGCAATGGACCTAGGCATTCCCATCCAAATATGAAATGAGATCTGATGGGGAGGGCTGGGCGTTGTTGAGCATCCCAGCTTGGTTATCGGTCTATTCTTCATTGCCTGTGGGATGGCAACAGAGAACACATTGGTATCATTCATTTGAGCAAGGCTCTTATATCAGATTTCCAAGCAATGATCAGTGGCCAAGAAATGGTTTCATGGAAAAAATAAAATAGAAGGGAATAAAATTTACTCTTTGAAAACATCCAAGGAGAACTGCATTTGGACCTTAGATTGAAAAAGGTTAATTTAGGTATTGGAAAAACACTTTGATATAAAAGTTTGAAACTGATAATGACCACAAAATTCCCCTATTCTGCCCTCATTTCTTTGGCATAGGAGGAAGCTGGGGCTCAGAAAAGCTGTGAATTCTCCAAAGAAACAAAACCAGTAAAGCAGAGCCGAGGCTCAACTCAGGGCCTTTGACTTCCAAGACCTTTTCCCTTTGGCGGTTACTTTCCACTAAATAGAACTGGCCCCCTTTGTAGCTGAAGACATCACTTTCCTCAGTGGTAGCCACTGAGACCTACACACTCCTCCTAGAATCTCCCCAGCACCCTGTCACAAGACCTGGACGTTCCCCATAGCATCTCTGGCCACCCCAACAAAGTCCTTATCACATTGATTTTTCTCTATTTGGATGTATCAATGTAAGAAATACCAAACCTGTAGAGAATTTTATGAGAGTTTATTTGAGCCAAACTAATGACATGACAGGAAGCAAGATCTCAAATTCTCCCCAGAATGACAGTGTCTTTTCGATAGTCGGAATTATGGAGGGAATGTAAGAAGGATGACGTGAAGAGAGCAAGGCAGAGAAATCTCTATGGTTGAATTACAGGATAGTTAACAAGAGTGTGTGCTCTCTGGAGGGTGATTATGGTTCCAAGGGGTCTGAAAACTAGGTTTTTCCCAGGCATTTAACCTCGAGGCACTAAACCAATAGACAGGTCTTGCTCAAGGCAAAGATAAACTTTTCCTAGGGAAGTGATAAGCCTGGGGTGTGACTACCCACCATGACCTGCCCAGTGAGGAATTCATGATCAGACCAGCCTGTGAGGTTACTTTGGGTTAGAGTTATTACAAAGGTGGTTTTTTTTTTTTTTGTGGTTTTTTTTTTAAATCACAGATTTCTGTTTCCAAGCCAGCTTCATGGGGGCCCAAGCCACGATCTCCTCATTCTCGGCCGCATTTCCAGCTGTAGCACATTGCCTGGCACATAGTCAAATCTCCACAGATCGTTGTTGAACCAATGACCAAGAGCTTAAAGCACACAGTAATGAGTGAATGAACAGAAACCCAAGATCTCTGGCATTAAGATCATTTCTGTGGGTTAAGACACGTTAAGAAGCAAAGCAAAACAAAACAAAACAAAAAACTGGGTGAGAAGGACATGTGAAACCATTATCATCACATCGAAGAGTCAAGAGAAAGAGAGCTTTAGAAGGTGAGCGTCGGGGATGAGTGGAGACACTCCGATGTTTGCGTTTAGTGGGGCAGCGTCCAGAGAAGTGGTTCTCCCTAGGATGCTCCCAGGAAGTGCTCTTCAAAATACCTCTTTACTTCCCACTTCGCCCAAGGCTCGCACTTCTTGTACCCGATTCACCACCAAGAATGATTTTTTTTCATTACTGATTACAGTAATATAGACACAAAAGCATCATAGCTGTGAACCCTTCCTAACCGTATATCAAATACAACTCTCCAGAGAATCATCACATCTCTTACCATTCTGTTTCATGTTATATTTTGCACCTGCAAGAGACTCAGGGCAGATGTTATTATAGGTGTTGAGAAAACTGAACCAGGTGAACTGGTCTGCAGCCTCACAGCCCGGTTTCTGATCACGAGGGAAAACTGTGTTTTTCTTCCATTTGTTAAGACTAACACTAAATTTTTTTAAATATTGTGTATATTCTAGGCAAATATTTTGGAAACATGGTCCCATTTTTTATTAATTAAGGCATGAACTATTACAATCTTACAAACTAATTTTTCAGTCTAAACTGTTGCTGTCTCATATGTAACTGTCAATCTTGTTGACAGTGTCCTTCCCGGGATCCCCCAGAGAGACTGAAAAGAAGCAGAAAAGACAACCAGACATTAATACTTGAAAGAATTCAATTATGACAGTACTGCTGCTTCCCATGCCTACACAGTTTATATTTTCTACCTGAAATGAAACAGTATATCTTTATGAGGGAGATAAATATCAAAAGAATAATGTTAGAATAATAATGATAAATTTGTCGCTGCTGTTTTGTTATACTTTTGCAGGTTATATATTTTTATTCTTTGTACTGGCCTAGATATTTGTGACAGGTTTCTACAACTGTCATCATTTTATAGAAACAAGCTATTATTTTTCAATATTAAGTCTACTGATCACTTTATCACTGACTGCCTCCTCTCCACCAAAGTATGCAACAGAAGAAAGACATTATAACACACCAGAGTTTGGACAGAGGTAGAAAGAGCTTTGCCTCAAAATATTTTTTTTTTCCCAAGATCAAAATCAGAATCCAACCTTTTAAGAAACAGACAGACCTGAATTAAATTTCCTTTCCTTTGTTCTTCGTTTTAATTTCCCCCAAACTATACTTGAGCTTCCAACGTTCCTCTTGCCCATCTAATGCCGATCACTTGCCCTTCTGTCGTCCCTTTCATCTGGGAAATCACAAAGCCATCTGAAACTTACTCTGATGAACTTCAGAGGGGGCTCTCCTAGGTCAGTCCTTTGATGGAGTCCTTTTCAAAATGTGTAGCATAAACAGACTTTGTCATAATAGAAATTACTCTGGAGTCTAAGCTTAGGTGATTTTAATAGTGGCTGGACTTGAGTGGATTGGTTTGGTGACCTGGGGTGTCTGGATAGTGGATGCATTATGGAAGAATTCATCAAGTCTTTCATACCTGCAATAACCCCTTTTTAAGAAAAAATGCCCCCAAATCCTTTGTCCTGTCTCAGTAGTTCTGACTTGCACAGGATATTAGTTGTGGAAGAAAAATCAGTTATCATGTTTACTCTGGACAGAGTTGATTGGAATTAGATGAGAACTGGTTGTCCTGGCCAAGATCACTAAGCTTAAGAGATATCTGTCACTTTATAGATACGTGGTTGGCACCAATTAGCCAATAGAAGTATTTGACACTGAGATAATCTAATCTGCTTATTTTTAGAAGTTGAAGTGCAAAGTGAACAAAGGTCTAGTTACTTAAGTTCAAGTTCATTTCCCTAGGAGCACTGAGATATTACCGAGGTAGAATCTAAAATATGCTGCAGCCTCCATGATGAGAAGGATTAAAACCAAAATTGATGATAAGATGGAAAATTATCCTTCGACCTCACATTTCTGTGGATACTTTAAATCAATTTTCATCTTACAGTTATCTGATGTATGGGAGCATTGTCCTCCTGGTCCCAAAGAACTTGATTGACAGAACCAGTTCTACTGAGAAAGAACAATAGGATACAGTACTTTCATGACTTCAGACTATGTGTACAGACCTGGGACAGCCTATTGGTGTTTATTGCTCTTTAGAGATTAAAGCAATCTTGAAGAAATAAGTTACCAATGTGTATGGTGTTGTCATATTAAATCTTTTTAAAAAATATATTTTTTTATTGATTTTAGAGGGAGAGAAAGGAAGAAGGAGAGAGAGATAGAAACATCAGTAAGAAAGAATCATCGATTGACTGCCTCCTGCACACTCCTAACCGGAGATCAAGCCTGAAACCCAAGCATGTGCCCTGACCAGGGATCTAACTGATGACCTCTTGGTGCGTGGGTTGAAACTTAACCAACTGAACCACACTGGCCAGGCTTATTATGTCTTTTTAAATAACTAAAATACTAGTATGAGGCAGGATGACCAATATAAACATTTATCTCTCTTCAACATTTAAAAACCAATGTTTGGCTTTAAAAGGAAACAATATTGTATTGCAACCTTTTATCAATGCGGCAGATAACTTCCGGCATCTAACACCATGTCTGTGACTGTCCTTGTCAAAGAAACTTTGATGGGGCAATGAGCCAACAGCAGAACAGAAAATAAGATTTGAGGATCCTACATTCCAACTTACACTCTCACTTTTAGATTACTGGCTCTAATACCAATTCACTTATACCAAGAACATCCTAGGTTTACAATTGAGGTGAGGAGTCAGGGAAAAGTGATGGAGGTTCTACACTCTCCCCTCCCAAACCAACCATAATTAAGTGTTCATATTATAGTGCCAAGTGCAATTCATTTCGGTTCTCCTACAGAAGTGGAATCAAAGGATGGAAACTCAGCAGCTGCTGTCTGTCCTGCAGAAAGCATATGGAAATGCCATTATATTTGTTGTTTCCTGGTCCCACAAAAACACTTTCATGTCTCGGAGGGAAGGAGCTACAAAACAAGGAAATCTACAGGGCACCACACTCTGAGGCTGGATCTTCCCATTATTTCTTGGCCCCCCAGGGAACGAGATTGCCAATGGCATGGCCAACTCATAGCTCTCTCCTCAGGGGCAGTTATAACATCTTCAGGCAGGTGTGCTAGTATCTTCTAGATAGGTTCTTTCTCTGCAGGAATGGTTGTTGGAAGCCATTCTTGCAATCTAATTAGAGGTGATAGCTCATCTGTCAGACTCACAGGGTAACCAGTGATAGGCCAAAACATGGCACATGTATGATCTTATGAGTCACCCCATCTGTTCAAGGTTCAGTGGCTTCTACACAGAGCCTTGTCACCCACAGCCTCCATGTGACTACTCTCAGAGCAAACACCCTACTCTTTGTTGGAGTTACTTTTTAAATTTATCTTATTATTATTATTTTATTTATTTATATTTTTTGCTAGATATAGTTGGTACCCTGCTTCAAAGGAGCAGTTGTAAAAAGGGATTTTCTGGACTTTGCCTGAAATAGACCAGATCTCAAAGGGCTGGTTCAAGTTTAGAGATGAGCAAAAATAACAACTTGACCTTGGTTAAATGCCACCTTCTTTTAGATTTACTACTGAACCAAACAAAGCAGTGCAAAAGGAAACATGGTCAATGATGCGGTGAGTGGACAAAGCTCTTGGCGTTGCCATGGGTACTCACAGGAGTCTCTCCAGTGGTCAGTGCAACCCCTGAGAAGTAAGGAAACTGTCGGGTCGAAGATGCCCATAGTTGTAAGCTCTTTAGACTGAAGGATGCAGCTGAAGCTGTATCAGCATCCAAGGGTCTATCTGTTGCTATGTATGGACAACTCCACAGCATCACACAAGCAAACACGTCCACTCTGTATTCTTAGCATGTCACTGGGCTCCAGTAGTGCTGCAAGTGGGATACCCTGAATTCTCTACTTGAGTCCTAGTGTCTGACTTTCTGCCAAGGGAAAAACGTAATATAAATTTTGGCTAAACATCAGGAGATATATCTTCTGCCCTGGCTCTGCCCCTAATTAACCCATTATGTGATCTTACAGAAATCACATAACCTCCTTGGCTCAGGTTTCTTACCTGTAAAGAAAGAATTAGGTGAGCTCTCTCGTCCTTTCTAGACCATAAATTCTATAAGTCTGATCCAGTGTCTCCCCCACATATATAAGTGATAGGATTGTATCTTACAAATTTTTTGGCCAAGTGTAGGGGATGGATAATGTGCTTTTGAAATAAATCATACAATTGAGAAAAGCAAGAAACATAAGGGAGGGATGATGGATTTTAAGCATCAAGACACCAGCTCTAAATCTCATTCAGCAAACAGGCAGAGCATCTGAGGAATTGTAGACTGGCTCTTGATCATTTCATGTCCTGGAAGGTTAAGGGAGAGTGTAATCTAGATCATTTTTAGATTTAGAGAAATTTACTGGTAAAATGAACATAATGGGAACTTTAGGAGAAAATGAATTATTGGTAACCAGGGTGAGGAAGGTGGAACATAGTCAAATGAAAGACAGATTTTAAAATGTCTAAGAAAAATATTAAAGTATATCAACCACATGTTATATTAAAGGGAACAAATACTTCAAGAGTCTTCGGATAGTCTAGAATATTTTCACCTGATTATGCAATCACAAGAGGCACCAGAGACATAGAAACATAGAAAATGATTGTGACTATCCAGGAAATTCCCCCAAATAATTAAAATTTAATAAAATATGTGTAACCCTGGAAATAACAACATAAAGTCAATAATGTACTCCCTTTCTCAGTCAATGTCCAGCCATTTATTCAATTAATTGAGACAGAAACTATGGACAGTTATCCTAGAATCTTGTTTCTTACTCCCATCCTATTCAATCAATTGCCAAGATCTTTCCATTTCTAAATGTGTTCCATTGCTAAATGAATCTTACTTTTCCCTCATGGCCACTGTCTTAATTCAGCTCTTCATTATCTGTCTCTTAGTTTATGTCAGGAGTCTTACACCATCCTCTACACTCTTTCAAGAGAGATCTATTTAACCTACAGATTTGATTATATCACTTTCCTACTTGAAACTAGTCATCAGTTTCCCACTCTGAATAAAAGAATTCCAAACTCCAAATCACGGCATAGAAAGCAATTCTTTGGCTTTACTTTTAGGCAGGTTCATTCAAAAATGGCCCTCCAGCGAAAGGCTTCAGTGCCTAAGACACAGTAGGTGTTTAATAGATGCACATTGAATGGAGGCATAGATTTGTATGAGGGTTTTGATATTTGAGCTAAGCAAAGGGCACATACAGCTACCTAATAAGCAATACGCAGGTCTGCTGGCCTAGGAGAATACTGTCCCAGGAGATGGAGAGAGAGCTTACAGAAAAGTCATCGGGACCCACTTTCAGTGTTCTTTAGGGGATAATCTATGGAGCACAGAAAAACAAAACAACAACAACAACAAAACCAGGAAATCAGAGGAGATCAATATCATGGTTTTTAATATCAACTGGTTAGTTTAATGTTATACTCAGAAACAATTATAATTAGGAATGTTTTGTAAAGATTTAATTTATCAGGAATGACATTAATTTCACTTCTTGTGGGGCAAGTTAACTAGTCTGGTGAATAAAAAGAATGAGACAGACACAATGTTTACTGGATTTCAGTGATGAATTTGACAAAGTCTCCACTGTTCCACACATAAAAGCAAGATGATGATACCATTAGACCAGTAGTAGGTTCCTGGTGGCCTGCCCTAGAGTTTTGCTCTCAGCTCTGTCCTATTCAACAGTTTATCCAACACATGAATGAAGATCTAGAAAGTACATTGACTGAATTCATGGGTGACATCTGCGTCATCAAAATACTTTGCTAGTCAATATAAGGATCCCAAGAGGACTTGGCAGTAGGAAAAAATGGAATCAACATTGTAAAATAAAATTTAACAAGAATATAAGGATCTGTATCTTCTTCCACAAGAGTGTCTGTCTGCAGGTTAGGGGAATTTGTGGCTGTCCATACATCCTGAGTTAACAGAGTGATCTAAGGCTTCCTTAAAGGAAGTTAAGAAGATGGAATGAAAGAAAGTATAGTGTTCTTTTCTGAATGCTGGTGGATCATACCTGGAATATTGCTTCTGGCTCAGGTTGGCATCAGTGTTTCAAGTTGGGGCAGAAGTGGAGGAGAGTGCAATATTTTAAGTGTTGCAACCATAGCTGATGAAAAACATGGACAGATCTGGGATAAACAACCTGTATGTAGAAGGAATAGTCCAAGGGCCAAGGTAATCATATAGTTAATCAGGAGGTCTGTCACATGGAAGTGAGATCTTGTTTGGTCTGTATGTCTGGTCTCACAGGTAGAGCTGAGACCAACAGATGGAAGTTACATGGATACAATCACATTTCATTATAAGCAAAGGATTTGTAATAATCACAGCAATGACTAGAAAACCACTTATGATAGGTTGTTCATTCAATCTTTTGATGGGAGGTTGGCCTGAATGAACTTCTAATGTGTCTTGTGACCTCCATTTAAAAAATATATCAGGCCCTGGCCGGTTTGGCTCAGCGGTTAGAGCGTTGGCCTGCGGTCCGGAGAGACCCGGGTTCGGTTCCCGCTAAGGGCACATACTTCGGTTGCAGTTTGTCCCCGGCCCTGGTTGGTCGTGCGGGTGGCAGCCACTCGATGTGTCCCTTCACGTCGATGTTTCGCTCTCTCTCTCCCTCCCTATCTATCTGTACAAAAAATGGAAAAATATCCTCGGGTGAGGATAAAAAAAATAAAAATAAAATGTAAAAAAATATATATATATATATATATATCAGTAGCCATATAAGATAAATTGCAAAAAGTGTCCTAAACTTCTGCCATTCTTTTATGCGCACACCTTTGCGATATGACTCGGTAGCATCCCTCATCAAATGTTTATTTCTCAACCCCTAGAATCTGGGCTTAGTTATTGGACTTCCTTTGACCAAAGTAAAGGATTGAAAAGTACATACATTTCAGGGCTTTTCTTGTTGTCCTGGGAATTCTGAAATTTCCATAAGCCTAGGTTAGCTTGTTGGAAACATTTGACCCAGTGAGCCTTCTTCCCCCAGCTGACAGCACCAACAGATAAACATGTGTGAAGGGGATCCTAGACCACCTGCCTACTGACCAAGGTGAATGATGGAGCCCAGGTAAGACCCAGCAGAACCTCTCTGCTAAGCCCAGTCCAACCTGCTGTGTCAGAATTCTTAGCTAATGAATGGTTGCTGTTTTAAGCTACTAAATTTTGGGAGGATTTATAACATAGCAAAAACTGATACCTCACAGACTATACTTGGTTTTTCCTGAAGTATCTGTTTGTTTTTTCACAAAGTTTTGTGTTTTTTTAAGAGAGGAACTGAGCGTTCTTTTCTTCTGAATCCAAGATGAAATCTACTGTTAACCTTAGAGTATCAAGAAAGTGGTGGGTTGAGGGGTAGAAGTGGTGAAATATGGAGGACTAGAGACAATTCTGTTAGCCTAAATATTGTGTGTGTGTGTGTGTGTGTGTGTGTGTGTGTGTATCTTTTTCTTTATTGATTTGAGAAAGAGAGGAAGGGAGAGGGAGAGATAGATAGAAATATCAATGAGTGAGAACATCGACGGGCTGCCTCCTGCACGCCCTCCCTGGGATCTGGCCCACAACCTGGGCATGTGTCCTGACCGGGAATCGAACTGGTGACCTCTCAATGCATGGGTCGACACTCAGCCACACTGGTTGGGCTAGGCTAAATAATTCTAAAAGTAACTACAGACATGGATAATTGATTACATGGTTGGACATTCAAGTGACTGCATGAATGAACACAAGCGTCAAAGACATGAGCACAGAAACTGCTGTGCGGCACCTTTGGTTTCTTTCAGAAACATTTTCCACTAACAATAGAGGCAGATTGAAACTTCTGATTATGAGGTCTTTAGATGGGCTATTTAATAACTCCACTTTTCAGAGCACATGTTGGTTAAAAAAAAACATTTTCCGTACATTCCTTCTGTATTTATAGTATTTCATAGTCAGAATTTGAGAGGTATGTAAACACACATATCTTAGTTGGGGTTTGCAGAGAGAATCAGGTTTCTTCTATTTCACTGCATCAGGGCAGAATGGGGGTGGAGGAGAGAGAGTAAGGTTAAAAGATGAGCACACAGCCCCCTCCCACGCCATCCCCTTGCCTCCCTGCCAGGAAATGAGCACACAGCCCCCTCCCCGCCCTCCCCTCCCTGCCCTCCCCTCGCTATCTTGCAGAGGGAGCTCAAAGGGTTCTCAAACTGCTCTAGTCTGAAAGACCGCTGCCCAACACCCTGTTTCCCTTATTTGCTTTCCTTGGTGCAGTAGCATCTCAAGGAAGTATTACCTATGAATTTTTAGAAAACTTTCTAGATTTTCTTCACGAGGCCTTAGTTGAAGCTCCTATATCTATAGTGGAAGAAACAACATAACCTCTGCTGTTTCTTCACTCCAGGTTTTCTTCTGCATTTTCTATATTCTGAGCCAGGAGGAAGGAAGGGATGCCCTTCTCTCTCTCACAGGATCGGCCCGGCAGAGACCTGAACATGGACTGGTCGGGTCTTATCAAAGCCTTGAGCTTCATCTGCGAGGCACACGTCTCACTTCGTGCTGGCTGTCTTCCTTATTGGACTCTCATCTCCTTCACCCTGCTATGAGAAAGGTGCTTTTTGTTTTTCTCCTCTCTCGTGGGAAATGTACACCTTCCCTATTTATTCCTCCTCTAAATAAGAGTCTGTAGATATCAGAAACGCCAGCCGAAGAAAAGACTTTTAATCATGACTCTTGGTGTTTGGTGAGTTTGAGTTTTGTTCCAACTAAAGCTTTAGACACATGCTCCTTCAGGAAGCTCGGGAGCCTCGAACCGCTGCAGACCAGCTGACTGATGAGCGGGTTGACTGGTGGCACCGCAGAACACTAAATAACAATGGAACAGTCCATTCACAATCCCGCCACCTCACAAATTAAATGCTCATCTTCCGTGGGGCTCTGTAATGGTGGTTTTTCAGGACTAGATGCTGTTAAAGAGACCAAAGATGTACATATGAGTGTGTCTGTGTACACACACACATATAACATATAAAATAAGTATATATGTACATATTACGTGTGTGTATACATGTATATACACACACACACATTTATTTATATATGTCTAAGGATCTAATGCTCATAAAAAGCTTAATGTAGAATAACACCTTCAACTTACAAATAAGTCATGTTCACTTAAAGATCCCCTTTCTTTCACTAAAAACGTTTTACACTTTATTATTGTTTCTCACTGTGCCTTTCCCCCCACAACACAGCACCCCATCCTCACCCTACTCCCCCACTTAGGAAAGATAGATTGGGTCAATGTTAAAGTAGCATAAAATTCCTTTTATAGGCTACATTCCATTGTCAATACAGTAAACAAAAGTAAGAAACATCAGTATTAGGCAACAGCCAAAAATTTCAAATGCTTTTATGGAAATTGTTCTAGCACAGCCTCCTAGTTAGGTTGAGTAATTCCTTCATTCACCTTCCAAATATTTGGCACAGAGATTATCTTTCAGGGCATAACTTAGGACCATTAAGCAAACGTATCTGAGCAACAATGTGCAGCAAAAGCGGTTCCACATACCCCACGTTCAGCGCGTCTTTTTCAAGGCAGCCGCTCCTCTCGGCAAAAATAGAATGTGGGGAGCGCCAACCAGAGCATCTTGCTGACTGAATCATCTTTACAAATAGTTCTTCTATTTTCAAAGTAAGAATATATTTTTTTCTCTCATGTTTAGACACCATGTAGCATAAAGGCATGAACAGAGAAATTAATTGCTTTCTTTGTGCTATTAGTAACACAACGCTGAGATTAATAATCTGCTCAGAAAATTCTTTCTCATGCCACACACAGAATTTACATTGTGTATTTCAGTATTGCTATCTGATGGTCCCAAGTGTTCACTGTATTTATATAAAGACTCTTCGCTTTGTTCCAGAGCCTGAAATGTTTATATTTTAACACATAATCTTCAAAGGCTCCAGTGTGAAAAGTAAAATGTATTTTAGAAAACCTGTTATGCATTTTCCAGCGTTATTTACTTAAAAAAAAATCACAAAACTTTTCCTGTTGAATCTGTGTACATCAGTGGTCCTCATCCAGGGGCAAGTGCACCACCCGCGGGGGACTTTTGGCGATGTCTGAAGGACATTTGTGGTTCTCAAACTGGTATCCAGTGGGTAAGGCCAGGGGTATTATAAAACATCCTACATTGCCCAGGACAACCTTTCACAGCAAAGACTAATCTGACCCAAAATTTCAACAGTGCCAAGGTTGAGAGACCTGGTATAGAGTATCTTGGTTGTATATCACTACACTACATTCTATCCATCCAATGGAGAATGCTGTCTGCAACATACCCAAATAGCTACTGCAATGATGAGCCGTTTGCCCTGAGTATACACCACCCCTTCTTACTGTGTATGTCTAGTCAGGGAGCTGACCACCAGCTGGCTTATATTATTTCTGGCTTAAAAGGCCCAGTATGTTAAAGGGAATTTGGTGCTTTCCTTGTTAATCATGGCAATTTTCCCGACTGCCTATGGAGAAAAGAGACAAGGAAATATGTCTTCATTTGATATGATGGGAAAGGAATTTGATATCTTTAAAAAAATACTTATTATTTACTCTACCACTGATTTGCAACATGACCTTAGGGAACTCCCTGGCTTAAAAACATCATGACTCATACATTCTTGATGATCTGTCACATGTTGAGAGCACATGGTCTCGCCTCTGTCAGTTTATTATTCAAATTTATTTTTGAGAAATCAAGTATGAATTCTTGATATATATAATGTGTATTTCAGCCCATCTTTTCCTCCCACCAACAGGGAAGATTGGATTTGAGGTTGAACACCAAATTCTACTATTACATCTTCCACAACATCTACTTCCTTCTTACCTTTAGGGCCCTAAAAAAGAACTGATTTGCTTGACGCATAGTCAGGGAGGGAGCTCATGGAAACATAACTATTCAAGTATTTTTCTTTTTTTTAGCGTGAATAGAACTTGCAAACTTATTGTCATGAACACCAAAAATTTAAGGCAACAACTATCTGACTTTAAAATTTTAAATCAAAGTGTTTCATACTTTGTACCAAGAGTAACCTTCATCAGGGCCTGCAGGTATATTTCAAGTCACTACAGGTATAACACAGTGGAGAAGCCAGGCAGTGGCCCTGGGCAGATTGGTTTATCAATCTAAACCTTATTTGAAAATTGGGAATAATAATCATACTTGACATAGTTGTGAGTTGAAAAAGTTAGAAATCTCATATTAAAACTATCTACTGAGGATTAAGCAAGTGGATGAAAACAAAAACAAAAACAAAAACAACAACAAAAATATCCCTGGACCTAAGTTAATGAAAAATCAGAATTCCAAAGAATAAATAAATAAACTCTAAATATCTCCCAAGAGAGGATGAAAAACTGGCTACATGCCAAGGGATGAAAATCAAATTGGTATCAGACTTTTCTTAGTAACAGTAGACTTTACAAGACAAGGTGGCAAAGCCTTCAAAGTTTGGATGAAAATTGACGTTGGTCTTTCAATTTTATACCCAGCCAAATAATCAGTAAAACACCAGGGCAAAAGAGAAATATTCCCTGATATACAAGAACACAAAAAATACACTACTCATAAATCTTATATGAAAATATTACCTGAGAGGTTACTTCAGAAACAAAGGAATTTTCAAAGGGAACAACATGACGCAGAAGAAAGAATTACAATGAAGTGTGATCTAGAAGAAGTGAACAAGGCTGGGGTCAAATTTCAAAAGAATCAAATAGATGTTAATTGGACATTCTCTTCATATTACTCTTTTATGGATCCCTTTATGTATAATATTTATATAATCATAATAGTTAAATACTCTTTTAAAATAAATATCTGAGAACAAAACATGTAAGACAATTAAAGGTAACCAATCGAACTAAATGTTATGAATGTTGACAATAAAAGATAACATGACATGACTAATCAAAAGATAATCTTGAACTAGTGCATTGTATTTAAACAAATGTTAGTTTTCATAATAGAAATCAATAAATACTATCTATAATAGACCATTCAAAAAGCAAAGAACCATAGAACTTGATATAAATCCCCTTTATAAGTAACTGTTACTCTTATTATTTCCCTGGAGACATTAAACAATGCAATTCGGTAAGAAAAATAGAGTAAAGGTATGAATTATAAAGGAGGTAGAAAAACTACCACTATTTGTAGATACCATTTTTATGTAATTGTAAAATCACAGAGAATCTTCCAGAAACTATTACAAACAATAAATTAGCTCAATAAGTTCATCGAATATATCAGAAATTAATGGCCTTAAGAAAGTGTAAAAATTACAATAATTACAAAAATAATAAAAGATTTTTATTAGAATTAACAAGGAAATATTTAATAGAAATTTGTATATCTTTTATAACAAAAATTTTAAATAATTACTGATGAATACAAAAGTAAAAACAAATAAATGGAAAGACAATGTATTAAGTTAGAAGATGCAATATCATGAAGATATCAATTCCACCAAAGTTAATTTAAAAATGTCACATGATTCCACTAAAAATACCAGCTAGCCAGAAAAACTCTGATAAAGAAGAGGAGTTTTAAGATTCCAAAATGGCGGCGGAGTGAGTGGAGGCTACAGAGACCATCTCCCAGGACCAAACTGGAATTACAACTAAAATAAAGACAAATCATCGGGAAAAAGCAACAGAAAGCAGCTTATGAGGACCATGTAACCAGGACACTGAATCAATGCTGGTAGGGTTGTGGAGGAGTTAGAGGGGGACTGGGAGCCCATGGACAGCAATGGTCTAAGCTGTGAGCAGCACCCTCGGGGTTAAACTCCCAAGTGGCTCCACAGTGCAGAACCTGGACAGACACTAAAATAGCTACGGCCACTCACCTTGGGCTCTAGCTGAGGGAGGACAGACTAGACTGGAACTGTGTGGGGACACTCAGGGTTTGGAGGGCACTCGGAGCTTTTGCTGAGTTGCAGCCATGAAAGACAGTGGCCATCTTACTCCATCCCAGGGCTCTGGGAAGAGGTGGCGGCCCCTCCGTCAGAGATGCAACACCACCCAGGTGGGCCATTGAAATGCAAATTGAGGCTCATTAACAACCACCATATGCCCCATACTTGGGAAATCCCCTTACACTGTGCACCTGAGAAAGTTTCTCATTCAACTGAGAACCCAAGCTTCTTTAAGTAACCTCGACTAATAGCCTCCAGGCAAAAAGCTAGAGAAAAACTGAACAATTCCTTGCAACTCTACCCACGAAACTAAGACTTGAGAGTGGTGTTTAACATGAGTCCTCCCATGCTCATCAAAACCCAGTAGAGGGAGCCACAAACAGCAGAACACCAACACCCACAGGGAAAATTTGGCAGGCTCAAATCCCACTGAGATAGCCAAAATGGTGAAACAAATGCCAAATGAAAGAACAAGAGACCTCTACCAAAGATGAGATAAATGAGGTGCAGTTAAGCAAGTTAATAGAGCTAGAATTCAGAGTGACGATCTTGAGGAAGCTCAACAGCATGAGTAAGGACATCAACACCATGAGTAAAGACATACAAATGTTGAAAATCTACCAGTTGGAAATTAAAAACCACCAAGAAAAAAATGAATAATAACATAGCAGAAATAAAGAACACATTGGAAGGTCTAAAGAGTAGAGCAGAGGAAGCTGAGGACCGGATCAGTGAATTAGGAGACAGGGTAGAAAAAAAATCAACCAATCAGAAAACCAAAAGGAAAAAATGATTGAAAAACAGGAAGACAGCTTAAGAGAACTGTGGAACAACTGGAAATGTAATAATATTCGCATCATAGGAGTCCCCGAAGAAGAAGAAAATGAGCAAGGGATAGAGAATATATTCAAAAAAATAGTGACAGAAAACTTCCCTAATTTGGTGAAGGAAAAAGGCATTCAAGTTCAAGAAGCACAGAGAGCCCCAAGTAAGAAGAACCCAAACGGGCCCACACAAAGACACACAGTAATTAAAATGCCAAAAATTAAAGACAAAGAGAGAATCCTAAAGGCAGCAACAAATAAGCAACAGGTTACCTACAAAGGAACCCCCATAAGGCTCTCAGCTGATTTCTCAACAGAAACACTACAGGCCAGAAGAGAATGGCACGAAGTAATCAAGGTCATGAAAAACAAGGATCTGAATCCAAGACTACTCTACCCAGCAAAGCTATCATTCAAAATAGAAGGTCAAATAAAGAGCTTCCCAGACAAAAAAAAAAAAGGCTAAGGGAATACATTAGCACCAAACCAGCACTGCAAGATATGCTAAAAGGACTGCTGTAATTAGTAGAAGAAATAGGAAGAAAAATATAACCACACTAAACAAAAAATGCCAATAAATAAGTACATATCAATAATCACCTTAAATGTGAATGGTTTGAATGCTCCCATAAAAAGACACAGAGTAGCTGATTGGATAAGAAAGCATGACTCATATATATTTTGTTTACAAAAGATCCACCTAAAAAGACTCACATAGGTTGAAAGTGAAGTGATGGAAAAAAAGTCTTCCAAGTAAACAGAAAGGAAAAAAAAGCTAGGGTAGCAATACTGTAGCTGATAAAATAGATTTCAAAATAAAGGCCATAACTAGAGACAAAGAAAGCCACTACATAATATTAAAATAATCTATCCAACAAGAAGATATAACCTTGATAAACATATATGCACCCAATATAGGAGCACCAAAATATATTAAAAATCTTCTGGAGTACTTCAAAGGAGAAATTGACAGCAATACAATCATAGCAAGGGACTTCAACACCATGCTGACATCACTGGATAGATCCTCTAGACAAAAAATCAGCAAGGAAACAGAGATTCTAAATGAAGTACTAGGCCAAATGGATTTAATAGACACCTACAGAGAATGACACCCCAAAACTACAGAATTCACATTCTTCTCACGTGCACATGGGACATTCTCAAAGATAGACCACATGATAGGGCACAAACTAAGTCTCTACAAGTTCAAGAAGATTGAAATCATATCAAGCATCTTCTCAGATCACAATGGCATGAAACTAGAAATCAATTGCAACAAGAACATGCAAAGACATTTGAACACATAGAGGCTAAATAGCATGTTATTAAACATTGAATGGGTTAGTGAGGAGATCAAAAAAGAAATTTAAAACTTCTTGGAAACCAATAAAAATGAAGACACAACAACACAAAATCTATGGGATGCAGCAAAAGCAGTTCTGAGAGGGAAGTTCATAGTACTACAGGCCTACCTCAAGAAACAAGAAAAATGTCTAATTGACTATCTAACTTCACAACTTAAAGAACTAGAAAACAAACAAAAACCCCAGAGCAAATAGAACGAAGGAAATAGTAAAGATCAGAGCAGAAATAAATAACGTAGAGACCAAAAAAACAATTCAAAGGATCAATAAAACAAAGAGCTGGTTCTTTGAAAAGATAAACAAGACTGATGGACCCTTAGCTAGACTCACCAAGAAACAAAGAGAGAGAACCCAAATATACAAAATCAGAAATGAAAGAGAAGTAACAACGGACACCACAGAAATACAAAAGATCGTTAACACCTACTATGAACAATTATATGGCAACAAATTTGACAATCTAAGCGAAATGGACAAATTTCTAGAAACTTATAGTCTCCCAAAACTGGACCGGAAGGGATATAAAACTTGAACAGACCAATAACAACTAAGGAAATTAAAGATGTAATCAAGAGTCTCCCAGCAAACAAAAGTCCAGGCCTGGATGGCTTCATGGGGAAATTTTACCGAACATTCAAAAAAGAACTGACAACCATTTTCCTCAAACTATTTCAAAAAATTCAAGAAGAAGGAAGACTTCCAAATTTATTTTATGAGGCCAGCATAATTTTAATTCCAAAACCAGAAAAAGACACAACAAAGAAAAAAAACTACAGGCCAGCATTCATGATGAACATAGACACCAAAATCCTGAAGAAAATACTAGCAAATCGGATCCAGCAGTACATCAAAAAAAAAAAAAAAAATTATTTACCCTAACCAAGTGGGATTCATCCCAGGGATGCAAGGCTGGTACAATATTCACAAATCAATAAATGTGATACACCACATAAACAAAATGAAGAATAAAAACCACATGATCATATCAATAGATGCTTAAAAAGCATTCAACTAAATCCAGCATCCATTTCTGATAAAAACGCTCAGCAATGTGGGAATAGAGGGATCATATATGAAAGAACTATAGCCAACATCATACTCAATGGGCAGAAACTAAAAGCATTTCCCTTAAGAACAGGAACAAGACAGAGATGCCCATATTCACCACTCTTATTTAACATAGTACTGGAAGTCTTAGCCACAGCAATCAGACAGGAAGAAAAAATAAAAGGGATCCAAATTGGAAAGGAGGAAGTGATACTGTCATTATTGGCAGGTGACATGATATTATACATAGAAAAGCCTAAAGACTCCATCAAAAATCTACAAGACTTAATAAATGAATTTGGCAAAGTAGCAGGACACAAAATTAACCTCAAGAAATAGACGGCATTCTTATACACCAATGATGAACTCACAGAAAGAGAAACTGAAAAAACAATCCCATTTACCAACACAGCAAAAACATTAAGATTCCTAGGAATAAACTTTACCAAAGAAGTAAAGGACCTATTTGCAGAAAACTACAGGACATTGAAAAAAGAAATAGAGGAAGATATAAAAAAGTGGAAGCTTGTTCATGGATTGGAAGAATTAACATCATTAAAATGTCCATATTACCCAAAGCAATCTATAGATTCAATGCCATTCTCATAAAAATACCAACAATGTATTTCACAGAATTAGAACAAATACTTCAAAAGCTCATATGGAACCAAAGAAGACCCCGAATAGCCACAGCAATCTTGAACAAAAAGGGCAAAGTAGGTGGATCACAATACCAGATATCAGGTTATACTATAAAGCTACTGTAATCAAAATAGCCTGGTACTGGCACAAGAACAGGCAGATAGACCAGTGGAACAGAACAGAGAACCCAGAAACAAACCCAAGACATTATGCTCAATTAATATTTGACAAAGAAGGCAAGAGCATACAATGGAATAAAAACAGCCTCTTTAATAAATGGTGTTGGCAAATTGGACAGCTACATGCAAAAAAATAAATAAAACTAGACCATCAACTTACACCATACACAAGAATAAACTCTAAATGGATAAAAGACTTAAATGTGACCCATGAATCCATAACAATCCTAGAAGAAAATGTAGGCAACAAAATTTCGGGCATCATACACAGCAGAATTTTCACTGATACATCACCTAAGGCAACAGAAACAAAGGAGAAAATGAATACACCGGACAACATCAAAGAAAAAGCTTCTGCACAGCAAAAGAAACAACTATCAAAATGGAAAGACAACCCACTGTATGGGAGAACATAATTGCCAATGATACGTCAGATAAAGCGTTAATTTCCAAAATATATAGAGTATTCATACAACTCAACAAAAGGAAGACAAAGAACCCAATTAAAAAATGGGCAGAGGAACTGAATAGACAACTCTTTAAATAGGACATACAAATGGCCAAGACACATATGAAGAAATGCTCAACATCACTAATCATCAGAGAGATGCAAATTAAAACAACAATGAGGTATCACCTCACACCTGTCAGAATGTCCGCCATCAACAAATCATCAAACAACAAGTTTTGGCAAGGGTGTGGAGAAAAGAGGACTCTAGTACATTGCTGGTGGGAATGCAGACTGATTAAGCCACTATGGAAAACACTATGGTGTTACCTCAAAAAATTAAAAATTGAATTGCTATTTGACCCAGTGATCCCACTTCTAGGAATATACCCTAAGAAGCCTGAAACACTAATCAGAAAGAATATATGTACCCCCATGTTCATAGCAGCACTATTTACAATAGCTAAGATTTGGAAAGAGCTCAAGTGTCCATCAATAGATAAGTGAATAAAAAAGCAGTGGTACATATACACAATGGAGTACTATGCAGCTGTAAGAAAGAAAGATCTCTTATCTTTTGAGTCGACATGGAGGGACCTGGAAAGTGTTATCCTAGGTGAAACAAGCCAAGCAGAAAAGACAAATACCACATGATCTCACTTATTTGTGGAATATAATGAACATAAGAGTCTGAGGAATAGGGTAGACCCAGAAACAAGGAAGTAGGGTACAGACTGAGAACCCACAGAGAGGGTGTGGTGGGGGGGGGGGGAGAGATAAACCACAGAACTTATATGCATGTACGCATAACCAATGGACCCGGACAACAAAGCCGCGGACTGGGTGGGGGGAATGGGGAGGATGGTGGAGGGTGTCAATGGGGGAAAAAAAGGAGAAACATCTGTAACAAAAATAAAATAAAATGGCCAAGCCCTGGCCGGTTTGGCTCAGCGGTTGGAGCGTCGGCCTGCGGTACAGAGAGAGCCGGGTTCAGTTCCCGCTAAGGGCACGTACCTCGGTTCCAGTTTGTCCCTGGCCCTGGTTGGTTGTGCGGGTGGCAGCCACTCGATGTGTCCCTTCACATCGATGTTTCTCTCTCTCTCTCTTCCTCTCTCTCCCTCCCACTCTATCTCAACAAACAATGGAAAAATGTCCTCGGGTGAGGATAAAAAAATAAATAAATAAAATAAAATAAAATGGCCAAAAATATGGGCAAAAATAATAATAATTTGTCTTACTTATAATGAAATAAATCAAGTTAAAACTAAAAAAAGAAAAAAAAAGAAGAAGAGTTTTTACTCATGTTAAGTATTAAAATGCAGTGTAAAACTTCAATAATTAAAATAGCGTGGTGGCACAGCATGAATGCAGACACAATGACAAGAACAGAGACCACACGTGGTCCAAAATGCATCCTAAAATTAGCGCACAGTAAAGCTATCTCAAATGAATGGGGTAAGGGAGGACTTTTTAATAAATTTTTTGAGAACAATGAAGTAGCCATCTGAAATGAGATAGAGGATTTGAACCTTACACTGCATTCCAGATAACTCCAAAAAGATACAGGAGTAAAATGTTTTTAAAAAGCTTTTATATTACTAAAAGAAAACAAAGGCAATATCCTTCACAACCTTGGAACTCAGAGCCCATTCTAAATATGATTCAAAATCCAGGCACCAGAAAAGAAATAAATAAGATAAATAATTTCAACTATATAAAAATCAGTAATTTTTTTAGGGCAAAGCATCATAGGCAAAGTCACAAGACAAATGACAAACAGGGGCAAACATTCCTAACTCATTTTACAAACAGCTAATCTCCCAAGTGTATAAGGAGTTCCTAGATGTGGTAAGAAAATAGCCAGTAACCAACAGAAAAATGAGCAAAGGATATTAACAAGAAGTTTACAGAAAAATAACAACAGCCTTTAAACGTGCAAAGTTGCTTACCCTCATAGAATAAGAAAAATGCAAATTAAAAGTATACTGAGTTGTGTTTTATCTAGCAGATTAGCAAAAATCTGAAATCTATGGTAAATATATGAAATGACAGAAACTCATTCCTTGACAGTCGACAATATAAATTTGCATATTCCCTATGGGGAACAATTGGACAATATCTACTAAAATTAAAATTACATGTACTCTTTGACCCAGTAATCCAATTCTAGGAATCCACACTACACTTATATCTCATATTTACATAATTATATGAGTACAA
The DNA here is from genome assembly GCF_014108415.1 of Molossus molossus. Classification (NCBI taxonomy): domain Eukaryota; kingdom Metazoa; phylum Chordata; class Mammalia; order Chiroptera; family Molossidae; genus Molossus; species Molossus molossus. The sequence goes on along the minus strand of NW_023425347.1, from coordinate 28,840,016 downwards.
GATTTTTTTTTTTTTTTTATCCTCACTTGAGGACATTTTCCCATTTTTTGTTCAGGTAGAATGGGAGAGAGAGGAAGAGAGGGAGAGAGAGAGAAACATCGACGTGAAAAGGACACATCGAGTGGCTGCCACCCGCATGACTAACCAGGGCCAGGGACAAACCACAACCAAAGTACATGCCCTTAGTGGACGCTGAACCCGGGTGTCTCTGGACCGCAGGCCGACGCTCTAACTACTGAGCAAAACCGGCCAGGACATGAGTACAAGATTTTTTATTGTGGCATTTCTGTTAAAGCAAAAGATTTTTCTAAAAATGTTATTCAGTAAAGGACTGGTTAAAAAACTATAGCATAGCCACTCAAGGGAATGGTATACAGCTACCAAAAAAGAAAGCTAGAAAAAGAATGAGGAACTGTCTGGGTACTGATGTGAAAATATCTTCAGAAAATATTGTTAATAGTGTATCAATGCAATATGCTATCTTTTGTATAAGAAAGAGGGAAATTAGTACATATTTTTTTTTGCTCTATCTGCATAAAGAATTACTAAAAGCACAAAGAAACTAGTGAAGTTATTACCTATTGTCTTCAACTACCATAGGATCTAGTAATTCCACTTTGGGGTATATATCCAAAAGAATTAAAAGCAGGAACTCAAACAGATATGTATTTGTACACGGTTGTCAATAGCAACATTATTCACAATAGCCAGAAGGGGAAAACAATCAAAATGTCCATTGATGGATCAAAGGATGAAACAAATGTGGTCTGTATAATAGAATATTGTTCAGTATTAAAAAGCAATGCAATTCTGACACAGGCTCCAACCTAGATAAACCCTGCAAACATTATGCCAAATGAAATAAGCTAGACACAGAGGGACAAATGAGGTACCTAGAACAGGCAAAAATTTATTGAGACATGAAGTAGAATAGGGGCTGAGACAGGGGTTGAGGAAGAGGAGGAGACGTGGCATTATTGTTTAATAAACAGAGTTTCTATTTATGATGATGAAAAAGTTCTGAAGATGGTTAGTGGTAACAGTTGTAAAACAATGTGAATGTACTTAATACCACAGACGTACACACTTAAAATGGTTAAAATGTTAAATTTTATGTTATGAATATTTCTTCCAATAATAAAAAAAGTTACCTATGGAGTAAGAGTGGTTGGTAAAAGGTGCAGGGTTAGAAATTTCGCTACTCAAAGAAAACCTTTTGAACTCTGTAAAGATACTACCTAATTAGATAAATAAATAAATTCTTACAAAATACCTGGATTTTCCTCCTGGATCGCTTCTGTAATTTTTTTTCTATATGCAAATATTACTTTATTTTTTCAATATGTTGAAAACACCTTCATCGATAGCAGATTGGTTACACATGCACACACCAGAATACTAAGCAGTGATGGTTAAGACCACAGTTAACTTTCTGTTTCCCTCGTTTTGCTTTGTAGACACATGTTCTGGCTCCAGAGAAGGGCTCTCAATTTTGGTCTTTGTGGGTTGGTTCATTAAAGGCACCGCACCTGCCCTGCAGTCTCAGTCACCTGTCTAGGGAGAAGGTGAGGAAGGGGAGAGCTGACTGCTTCGTTTTATGCATGTCTCATGTTCCAAGACTACATGTCAAAGCAACCTGCCTTCAGCATGATGAGGTCCTTACAGCCATTAACAAATCCGTTTTCCATTGTGTGAGGACTCTCCGGGGCAGAGAAGCTGAGGGGGCAGAGGGACTGACAGTAGGAACAGGGTTCCCGACTTTACCTCTACCCAGCAGTTCCCCAGCAGAGGGGCTTCCTGTACCCATTCCACCGCTCAACAGCTCCATTGGCCAGAAGGTACTTTCTACATAGCAGAAATTTGCCTCTTAGTATTTTCCACCTTTTGGTCCTGTTTTTATTTTCTGGAATCAGAAACCATAAATATATTCCTTTTCTGTATATCACTTCAGATGTTTAAAAACAACCAATATATCACACCCCATCCTTGAAATGTGTCTCTTCTTTGTACCCTGAGGCTTTGTCATGGAACTGTACTTTATTTATTTATTCATTTATCTATTTCTTTTAAGACCTTTTGTTTGTTTATTTTGATTCTGTCCAAATTCTTTTTTGTATTGAATTAAATTTAATTTATTTTACTTTTTCCAACACAATTTATCCCTTCGATGCCCTCTTCCACCTCCACCCCACCCCCCCAATCCATGTCCATGAGTTCTCTCTCTTTTTTGCTCAATCCTTCTACCAATCCCCAATATGCCTCACACACGCACAGTCACACACACACCGGAGCATCCTGCCTGCTCTCTATGAGTCTGTCTCTATTTTGCTTGGTACCTTTTTAATGACTAGAATTTCAGTAGCTCCTGAAACCTTTAAGCACTTTCTTAGCATTCACTGGGTCTACAGCCCATGTCCATGGATATAAATTGCTTTGATTCCATTCCTGCTTCTCCACCCACTTCTTACAAAGCTCTTTGTCCTCTTGAGAAAGCAAATAGAAATGTAGGCCCAAATGAAACACATCTGTGAAAAAGCTGGTATGATAAATGGTCTTTAAAATGGTTACCAGTGGCCCTCATGCCCTGAGTAACTGCCTCCCCTTGAATGTGGGCTGGACCTAGTGCCTTGCTTCTACTGAATAAAATACAGTAAGAGTGATAGGGTGCACTTTGGAAATTAAGTTATAAAGGACTATGACTTCCATCTTGCTGGCTTTCTCTTTCAGGATCTTTTGAATAAGGCTTCCATGTGAGCTGCCCTAACAGAGAGGCCCACATGCACAGAACTGAAGGCACCCCCAGCTAACAGCCATCAAGAAACTGAATCCTTCCAACAATCATGTGAATGACTTTGAAAGCAAATCCCCCCACCTAGTCAAACCTTGAGATCACCACAGCCCCAGCTGACTCACTGACTGAAACCTTGTAAGAGACCTGAAGCAGACAGCCCAGTTAAGCTAGGGACCAGGATTTACTGACCCATAGAAACTATAAGGTAATAATGTGTTTGCTTTAATTATATCTTTTTTTTTTAATTTATTGTTGACACTATTACAGATGTATCCTATTTTCCCCTCTTTACCCACCCCCACTCAACCCTCTCCCCCCTCCCTCTGGCCATCCTCACACTATTGTCGGTGTCAGTGGGCTATGCATATATGTTTTTTGGCTAATCTCTTCAACTTCTTTCATCCAGTCCCCCCCATCCCCCTCTCCTCTGACTTCTTTGAATCTGTTCCATGTTTCCATGCCTCTGGTTCTATTTTGTTTGTCAGTTTATTTTGTTCATTAGATTCTCCATATCAGTGAGATCATATGATATTAGTCTTTCTCTGTTAGGCTTATTTCACTTTGCATAATAATTTCCAGGTCCATCCATGCTGTCTGTCTCAAAATGTAAGAGTTCCTTCTTTTTTACAGCCACATAGTATTTCATTATATAAACATACCACCGCTTTTTTTTTTATCCTCATCCAAGGATTTTTTTAAATTAATTTTTAGAGAGAGGAAGCTCTGAGAGAGAGAGAGAGAGAGAGAGAGAGAGAGAGAGAGAGAAACATTGATGTGAGAAACATCAATTGGTTACCTCCTGCACATGCCCTGACTGGGGATCCAGCCTAGGTATGTGCTCTGACTGGGAATCAAACCTGTAACCTTTTGGTGTACGGGATGATGCTCCAACCTACTAAGCCACCCAGCCAGGGCTGTACCACAGCTTTTTATCCACTCCTCTACTGATGGGCACTTAGGCTGTTTCCAGATCTTGGCTATTATAAATAGTGCTGCTTTGAACATAGGGGTGAATATGTTCTTTTTGATTGGTGTTTTGGGATTCTTAGGATATAGTCCCAGAAGTGGAATCACTGGGTTAAAAGGTAGTTCCATTTTTAACTTTTTGAGGAAATTCCATACTGTTTTCCACAGTGGCTACACAAGATTGCATTCCCACCAACAGTGTATGAGGGTTCTCTTTTCTCCACATCCTTGCCAACAGCTGTTTGTTCATTTACTGAGATGGTAGCCATGCTGACAGGAGGGAGATGATATCTCATTGTGGTTGTAATTTGCATCTCTCTGATGATTAGTGATATTGAGCATTTTTTTTCATATTTCTATCAGCCATCTGCATGTCTTCTTTGGAGAAGTGTCTATACAGGTTTTTTACTCATTTTAATTGGATTATTTGTCTTCCTGGTGTTGAGTTGTATAAGTTCTTTATATATTTTGGAAATTAACCCCTTTTCAGATGTATCATTGGTAAATATGTTCTTCCATGTAGTGGGTTGCCTTTTCATTTTGTTGATGGTTTTCTTGGCTGTGCAGAAGCTTTTTAGTTTGATGTAGTCCCATCTGTTTGCTTCCCTTACCCTAGGAGATATATCAGCAAACATACTGCGATGAGAGATATCTGAGATTTTACTGCCTCTGTTTTCTTCTAGAATTTTTATGGTTTTTCGACTTACAGTCACGTCTTTTACCCATTGTGAGTTTATTCTTGTGTATGGTATAAGTTGGTGGTCTAGTTTTATTTTTTTGCATGTACCTGTTCAATTTTCTCAACACCATTCATTGAACAGAATATCTTTACTCCATTGTATTCTCTTGTCTCCTTTGTCAAATATTAATTGACCATAGAGATGTGGGATAATTTCTGAGCTTTCTGTTCTATTCCATTGATCTGTATGCCTGTTCTAATGCCAGTACCAGGCTGCTTTGATTATAATGGCCTTGTAGTATAGATTGCTATCTGGTCTTATGATCCTTCTAAATTTGTTCTTCTTAAAATTGCTGAGGCTATTTGTGGTCTTTTTGGTTCTATATACATTTTTGGAATATTTGTCCTAGATCTGTGAAGTATGCCATTGGTTTTTTAATAGAAATTGCATTGAATCTATAGATTGCTTTGGGCAGTATGGCCATTTTAATGATATTAATTCTTCCTATCCATGAACAAGGTATATGCTTCCACTTGTTTGTATCTTCCTCTATTTGTTTCTTCAATGTCCTATAGTTTTCCAAGTACAGGTCTTTACCTCCTTGGTTAAATTTATCCCTAAGTTCCTTATTTTTTTATTGTTGCAATAGTAAATGTGATTATTTTCTTAGTTCCTCTTACTAATAGTTTATCATTGGTGTATAAAAATGCCAACAATTTAACATAGTACTGGAAGGCCTAGCCACAGCAATCAGACAAGAAGAAGAAATAAAAGGCATCCAAACTGGACAGGAAGTAGTAAAACTGTCATTATTTGCAGATGACATAATATTGTACATAGAGAACCCTAAAGACCCCACTAAAAAACTACCAGATCTAATAAATGAATTCAGCAAATTAGCAGGATACAATATAATGTCGCTTTTAAACCACTAAATTTTAAGCTAATTTGAGAGGCAGCAATACATAACTAATACTATCAAGATGAGGACAATAGTAAGGAGAACTAACCATGACCCACATGAGCCATTCAAGTCCTAAGCATAGCCAATCAAATGAAATTTTTCTGATTCTTTCATTAGGATTACATTTTCTTGTCCCATAGAAATTAGTTTCATAAAACATATTCCAAGGGTAATAGTTACTTTTGATTATCCTAATGTCACTATTTTAAATAAAGACAGGATTCCAATTATTGGTATTGCTTTAAAATTTTCCCAGATAATGAGTGCCTAATTAAGTACTTGGAGCTTTTTTTTTTTTTTTTAAAAAACACAGTAGTGCACTGGTAGTAAGACACTGCAGATTGAAATATTACATAGCAACTTTAAGTTGCTTTTAAATAAATTGGCATTGCTTTGCTGTGATGAAAAGTAAGTTAGTATTAAGACAAATTCTGAATACTACACCAAAAATGAAGGAAAAAAGTTAAAGAAAAGTCAGAATCATCAGAGATAATGATAGTGTTGATCTTGAAGACCATATATTTTCATCATCCATTCAGGACTAATACCCTTTTATGAATTTTCTACTAACTGATCTTTTAGCCTGTTTTTGACCATTTCCAGTAAGCAACAACTCAGTTCACTATGTTGTCTTAAACTGTTCCTCCTTTCACATAAGGAAAAATTTTCTAAGGGTCAATAAGATTTCTATGGATTTATTTATGTTTCATAAAGACCCAGTTGGAAGGTGAACCAATACTACCTAGTCTTTGACAGATACCATAATTTTTTTTTCTTTATTGATTTTAGAGAGAGAGAGGAAGGGAGAGGGAGAGAGAGACAGAAACATTGATGAGAGAGAACATCAATTGGCTGCCTCCTGCATGACCTCACTGGGGATCGGGCCCAAAACCTGGGCATGTGCCCTGACTGGGAATCAAACCAGCAACCTCTTGGTGCATGGGTCGACGCTCAACCACTGAGCCACACCGGCCAGGCAATAACTTGTAATTTTTTATATAATATTTTTATTTTTAATTCTGGTAAATATCAAATAATATAAAATATACCATTTTATTCATTTTTAAGTACATAGTGTAAGTAAGTATATACACATTGTTGTGCAACAGATCTCCAGAACTTTTTTATGTTGTAAAACTGAAACTCTATATCTATGGAACAACTATCCATTTCCCCCTCCCTCTGGCAACCACCATTCTACTTTCTGTTTCTACGAGTTTGATAATTTTGGTTCTTCATATAAATGGAATCAGTATTTATTTTTTTGGAACTGACTTATTTTACTTAGCATAATATCCTCAAGATATATAAGAATTTCTTATTTTTTAAAGCTAAATAGTATTCCATTGTGAATGTATATACCATATTTTGTTTATCCATTTATCCATCAATGGCCATTTAAATCATTTTAACCTCTTGGCTATTGTGACTAATACTGCAATGAAAATGGTTGTGCAAATATCTCTTCAAGATCCTGTTTTTAGTTTTAGGTATACACCCAGAAGTGGGATTCCTAGGTCACATGGCAATTCTATATTTAATTTTTGAGGAACTGAGATATTGTTTTCCTCAATGGTTATACCATTTTGTATTCCCATCATAGTGCACAAGGGTTCTAAAGTCTCTATATCCTTTCTAACACTTGTTAGTATATATACTTATGTAGCTTTCCTATTAGGTGTGAGGTGATATCATTGTGATTTTGATCTGCATTTCTCTAACAATTACTGGTGTTGAACATCTTTCTTTAATATACTTGTTGGCCATTTGAATATACTCTTTGGAGAATGTCTTTTCAAGTCCTTTGCCCATTTTTCAATCAGGTTATTTTGTTATTGAGTTGTCAGAGTTCTTTATATAGTCTGGATGTTAACGTCTTATCAGGTATTTGAAGATTTACAAATATTTTCTCCTATTTCATATTTTGTAGGCTGTCTTTTCACTCTATTGATTGTTTCCTTTGATGTATCCAAGATTTCATGTATAGGATGCCAAAAGCATAAATAGACAAATGGAACTAAAGATGACTTTTTTCTTAAACATCTGTCTAGTCAACTTGTGCACCATCTATTAGTCTCTGTACCCATCTCTCTCTCTCTGTCTCTTACACACACACACACACACACACACACACACACACACACGCACACTCATCTATGGTTACCATGGTTATGACATCCTCTAACCTCTAACCAGCTAGCTGATATACAACTCCTTTTCTTCACTGCTGTCATCTGAAAAATTAGGGTTCTCTAGGACCAGCTTTGTAGACCATTCCTAAGAGTTGCCTAGTTCTGTTTATCTTTGTATAATCTCTCATGTCCATTCCATACATCTAGAATAATTTTTTCTCAACCAGTGGCACAAAATGATTTACAATGATCTAAACTGCAACAACTAATAATACATGTCTCCTCACTTTGAGTACAAAACACTTTCCCATTTTACTGGTGCCAAGAGACACATTTATTTAACATTAAAAACCATGATGCAGTTGGAAAAACAGAAAAGTGGATTTTTTGTTCTTTTAAAACTTTTTCTGTTAGAGCATTGGCTGCAGCAGATTTTTGTTAATATTTAAACAAATGTTAACAAAAACACATTTTAAAAAGCTCTATTCTAAAATGAATGATTTCTCTTGTGATATTTATTTATACTTATCAAACATACCAAAATATGTACTTGAGCAACAAATGTTGTCTCTCGGTTGCCAAATCCTGAATATTTAGCCATTTGTTATCATGTACTAATGATACATAAAGGGATTTACCAGGATCTACTCAGGGTGTATCCTCCCCCCACTCACCCACACACTGAGCCCATTTTTTCCCATCTTTTTAAATAACTCCTTTATCTAGGAACTTCCTATTAATTGAGTCCCATTCCTCACATTTATGTGGCCAAAGAATACAAGCAGCAGTTTACATACAGTATGACTAAATATTTAAAATTATAAATCAAGCTAGCAAACTGTTATATAAAATGTGTACCTCTGATCTTCATTATTTGCGAATTCTGCATGTGCTAATTTGCCTGCTTGTCTAAAATTCATTTGTACCCCAAAACCAATGCTTGCAGTGCGTTTGCAGTCATTGGTGAGCACATACAAAGAGCCCAGCAAGGGGCCTCAGCGTGCACGTTCCCAGCCGAGGCTGAAGGAACAGATGCTGCCTCTGGTTTCAGCTCCCAGACTGCAAACAAGTGTCCTCCTTATGGTCTATTTAATGCCATGTTTTTCACATTTTTATGTTTTTGGTTGGTAGTTTCACTATTTAAAATGGCTTCCAAATATCATCCTGAAGTGCTGTCTAGTGCAAGAAGGTTGTGGTGTGCTGTCGATACGTGTGTTAGATGAGCTTTCAGGCATGGATTATAACGCTGTTGGCCATTAATTCAATGTTAGTGAATCAATAATATATATTAACTTGGATGTTTTTAAACAGAAACACACATAAAATAAGGTTATGCATTGATTGGTTGACAAAAATGTTGTGGCCAGAGGCTCACAGAGAACTATTCATCTATTGTCCCTCGGACAGTGTGTCAGGATTAGCCAGTTCAGTGTTCTAGGGGACTTTATAAAATACAACTACCACAAATTAAGAGAATTGACTCTGCTAGCCTTCTGCCTTAACAAATATACATTTAGAATGACATAATAAAAAATGTACACAGCTACAGTTCTTAAATGGCTAAAAATTATTATCTAACATCAGAAGAATCAAAGAAAATGAAATTCATATAATTGTGGATGTCAGTATTCTATAGATAGGTTGCTAATGTTTGGAGGAGCAACAAAATACACAATTCATGCATTATTATATGTATTTTCAATATTTTATTTTGTTTTCATTTCAGAAAGAACAATAATAACATGGTTATAATAGATTTTTATATAATTTGTTCTATGGTCAGGAATAAATTAAAGAATTAAAAATGTAATTGTTTGCAATGTGTGCAAATACTAATGTATTTTTACCTACAAGTAATTTGAAATAAATGTTTAAATTTAAAATTTTTAATTATGCCCTGCTCATGTGGCTCACCAAGAGAGAGGTCATGGATTTTATTCCCAGTCAGGGCACATGCCCAGGTTGTGGGCTCAATCCCCAGTGTGGGGCATGCATGAGGTAACCAATCAATGTTTCTCTCTCATCGAAGTTTCTATCTCTCTCCCCCTCTCCCTTCATATCTAAAATATCAATAAAAATATATTTAAAACAATTTTTTATTATATTTGTATTTTTACTTTAAAATTGTCTGTCAAACTAAAAGAAAAATAGAATTTATGATTTATGAAACCAAAATATATAATTATTTAAATAAAAATTATAATTAATCTGCATCAAATTTTTAAATAACAATTCTTTAAATTTATTAAGTATTTTTATAAAACTATTCATAGTTCTAGCTATTAATATCCATCTAGTTGCCAACATAAAGAATTGATAGTTCTCAGGTTACATCTAGCCCTATGTATAAATTTTAAGTAATATGAATTGTTTAACATAGCCAAATATTTCTTAGCCACTATTTACAACTGTTGAAAAGACTTTGCTAATTCTCGAGTACCTCCAGAACCAGAGATTGGAAGAGAAGCAAGAAAATGGATGCTGGGCGATCTTGGAAAATATGCTTTGTTGTGCAAGGATAGAAGAATTTGACAAATTCATTCATTTGTCTTCTCTCTCCCCTGAATGATTCTACCACTTAAATTCTCCCTCCACTTTGAAGCAGTGTTTGTTTCTGTTGACAGCAGGGACACAATCTGAAAATCTGCACAGTACTCAGATACACTCATCTACTGTTTCAAGGATGCAGGGCAAAGCTGTTGAGAAGCGTTTCCTGGAGGCATGAACATTGTCCACCATGAAAAGGCTTATTTAGGGATATGCGTTGAGCTGTGGCAGATCTGAGCACTGAATCTGGTTGAGCCCTGTGTTAAAGGATGGACTGGTTAGTTCCGATAAAGGGAAAGAACAGCTGTATAGAGGAGGAAGGTGGCGGCCAACATTCACCATCTAATTTGAGCACTGCACACATTTGATCATTGGCTGGGCCCAGCTGCATGAACATCTGATGGCTCTGAGCCTGTGCACTGCATTTAAGGCACCCACCTGGTCGGGCTACCTGCCCAATCAGAACTTACCCTTTTCTCCTGGTCAAAGCTGAGTGTCTTGGTTTCAGCATAGCAGGAGACACTGACTGCCTTGAGTATAAAATGTGGTAATATCATGAAATAATTAACGCTGTTCAGATGATTCTTGGAGGGCATTTAACCATGGATTGACTCCTGCTCTGTTGACAGACCGTGATCTATTGCCTTTTCCAACCTTCTTCAGATTCAAAGCAACACTTTCCTTTTTGGTAACTGATATTCTTACTCTTTCCACCTTGGACAACAAGTTCCTCTTTGTTTTCCAAATTTAACACCATGTGCTCTATCCCAAGACTAATCATATTATTAACAAGGAGAATGACAACAATAAGGGCTGGCATTTATCAAATACTTATTAAATGCCAGGCATGGGTCCAAGCACGTTAAATGTATGAATTAATTTGTCCTCACCGCAAGCTTATGCAATAGGTACAGTTTTACCTAAGAGGAAACTGAGGCACAGGGTAGTTAAGGAACCTGCCAAAGCAGGGTTATTTAGGCAGTCTAACTCTAGTCCAAGTTCTTACTCAGTTCACTACAGGAGATGGAGAAATGGCGCTTCTTACGTACCATGGAGATGGTTGGCTTATTTTAGTAGAAAAAAATATTTTCTTGCAGATTGTTTGAAAATGATATGTACAAGAATAAGCATTGTATATGTTGACTCATTGCTTTTTCTTCTGGGAGATGATGTTATCATTGATGCCATTAACATCAGAACTGCCTAATATCTAGCATCTCTTATTAACATTGTTCCCTGCAGAGGGCCCCGTGGAGACAAGTGGACAGAAGACAGGGAGAAAAGCTTCATGTAACTCCATACAACCACTTATCAAAAATCTGCAAAGAACCTACAAACCTCAGGGATGTGTTTGCAATGTCCCCAAGTGTCATAGAGCAGGAAACAGTTAAATCATTCACCACCTCCAAGGTCACCTTGAATGTCAGTGGAAGAGCTGGGCATGGAGCCCGGGTCTCTGGCTCCTCTTTCTGAGTTTCAGGAAGCAAACTGCACTCTGACATCTCATCGGTGAGGCATTTTGTTTGTGTTTAAGCATTCCCTTGCAATATTTGCAACCCAACACCACAGCATGGAGTCAGTGCCTGAGAAACTGGGAAGAAAATCTGACCCAGAGCCAAAACGCCAGTTCCGGATGCAGGAAAAACAGTTCAAGCTAGCCAGGTTCAATACATGATAGCATTAAAAAATCATCTATAAGGTTTTCTTTGCCTAGTCACGAGTATTATCAGAGATCAAATAACATTATGATAGATGCCATTATCACAATAAGAATCTTGATCTTTAGCCAGTGGCCCTCTTAGTTTAAGCAATATTTGATGTGGCCAATTCTAGGACTTTCTCAGGATTTGCTGCAATGACATTTGGCTCGAACTCTAATGGAGTACCATCATACATCTTCGAGTTGAATAAGTACAATAGAAAGAGGATCTTCTATTAATAGGAGGCAGAACTGCATGGTCTATTCTCCAAAACTCAGTTGCTGGGCCTTATGCAAAACAAGAGAGAATTGTCACAAACACTTGGTATTTTAGGCCTGGGGCTGCATCTGGTGCGGTTTCTCTGTGACTACATCCCACTTGTCCTGAATGGAAAAACAGACTGCAAAAGTTTACAAACCTTAAAAAGCAGCTTGATGTCCCCTGTTTCTATAGCTCCCCCATATTTACCTTGGAAAATGATCCCGACAATCTAGTTTTCAGAAGTACTTCTTCCTGGTTCTCTCACTCCTCAGCACTGGCCAAGTGGTCTCCTTCACCTGCACAGAGGAGATCCATCTCCTGCACCACCAAGACCACGGGAAGGCCCCGGGAGGCTTCGGTTCAGCCATACCTTGGAGACTTGCTGTTGCTTCTCTTTGCTCTCACACAAATCACCTGCCAGGTTCCTGACTCCTTGTATCCCAGAGGCTTTGCCTGGGTCTCAGACTGGGTCACTTCTGGTCTATCCCCTCCAATCACTTAACACAGTAATTAATGTTAAAGTAGGAACCATCCATGCAAGGATATAACTAAAAACTCTACGGTGGGCTAAGCAATCATTTTCTCTTTTAATGTTTGTTTGTTTGTTTATTTATCTTACAAATGTTTCTCCTTTTTCCCCTATTGATACCCTCCTCCCAATCCCATCCCGCTCCTCCCCAGCATTATTGTCTATGTCCTTGTTTATGCGTACATGCAAATCAGTTCTGTGGTTTATCTCTTCTCTCCCCCCATGTCCACCTCTCCTGAGGTCTGTTCGTCCTGCACCCCACTTCCATGTCTCCGGGTCTATTTTGTTCCTCAGCTTGTTTTGTTCATTATATTCCACAAATAAGTGAGATCATGTGGTATTTGTCTTTCTCTGATTGGCCTGTTTCATTCAGGATAATACTCTCCAGGTCCCTCCATGTCGTCTCAAAGGGTAGGACCAAGCAATCATTTTCAATGTGCACTGCCCATTCTGTCAGGTTTGTCTGTCTAATGCCACAGAGCTCACTAATTTGTGCCCCATTAAATTGAAGTCATGCTTTGACTGTCCCTCAGAACTCTTTTACAGTCCTTTAGAGGTTGTTCAGCGCCGTCTCAGTGCATTCTAACTTGATTCTGTCTGTAGAGGCAGGGGTCAACGTGTACGTCTCCAGAAGAACGCAGTGCTTTTCTCGCTTGGGTTTTCTACTGGCACAGCCTGGACAATTTGCTACTCAAAAGTAACAGACTTAGGCGATAGCTTTATGTTTTGTTTTAGCCCTGTGACTCTCATCTTGCTTTCCCCGAGGTTCCCACATTGCTCATTCTGGGATTCTCTTCCTGGTTTCTCTCTCTTATGCTCTCTCTCTCTTTTCTTCTCCCTTTCTCCCTCACTTCTTTACTTTCTCTCTTCCCGCCTCTTTACAAATTGGATGACAACCGTGAATCAGGCACTAAGCGAGCTGTCCATTATAATACAAAGGCAACGGCTGCTATGCTCAGAGTAAGCAAATGGCTGTATTTGAAAGACCTCAGGTACAAACTAAGAATGTTAATTTTAGAATAAAATAAAGTGTAACTACCTATTGAAAGCATCATAAAGAATTTATCATCTTAAATAATTTATTGTGTTATGTGCATCTCTGAATTATGTTCATAGGGTAAACATTTTGCTAGGTAGCAATGACAACAATTACACTCATGTGCACATTTCTATATACATGCCCACCTACCTGCGTCCATCTATATACACATATGTGTGTGTTTACCCTAATATTTAGAAAGGAATCACACTGTTTCAACACACACATATAGAGATGATTATAAATTGGTAAATATATACTGTTCCTTTGAAAGTCCCTACCATGGCTTCAGTAATCGTTTCAATGATTCAGTTGATAGTAATATGCTATTTGTTTGATGGCTCATGATTCTGAGAGCACATCCCAAGTGCACTTGTAGGTAATGAGACGTTCTAGATGACTCTTCCAAGGTCTTCTGTTGGTACACAAATACATTTCTGGATGATAGAATTTGAGTTGTACTCTTCTGTGCTTGGAATCAATATACTAGAAAAAGAATGTTTACATACAGGGTGGAGCAAATGTAGGTTTACAGTTGTTCATATGGAAAATAATGGATAAATAATAAAACATGAATAAACTCCGTGTTTCATGTACTGACAACTATAAACCTACTTTTGCCCCACCCTATATATATATAATTTATTTATATTTATGTTTATACATATATTTGTGTGTTTAGTGACTTTTTATTGTTGCTCTTATTTGTTTTGTTCTAAATAAAATTCACTCATGAAGTATAGAGGTGTATTCAAAATAAATCATTGACTGGCCTAAATGTAACTTCTAGCTAAAACATAATCCTTAAAAATTCTGGACTCATATATTAGTTTTGCTTCAACGTAACCTTCCCCTTGTTTTGGGTGGTAAGCTGCATATCTGCTGTTAATAGCAAATTGAAACTTTTCCCCATAAATGCATTATTTTTTAAAAATCTAAATATCCAGGCAACACTGAAAATATTTAACCAACTTCTCTGAAATGTACTTAAGACAATTAAAATATTTTACTAATCTAGTGATTTTAATACCTCATATTTACTTGTTTATTTCACAGAAAAAGTAGAAAAAATTATCTAAAAATATTGTTCAAGGAGAAAATATTTTAAAAGTTGAAGAGAAATGTGAAAAAAAAAGGTACTTATGAAAAATCTTTCTCTTTTTAATGTTATTTATTTTTATCAAGGTAATATATGCACTCATATTATAATATATCTATATCTATATTTAATCCTCACCCGAGGACATGCTCAGAGAGAGAGAGAGACATCAATGTGAGACAGAAACATTTGGTTACCTTCCATGTCTCAACTGGGGACTGAACCTGCAACCCAGGTATATGGTCTGACCTGGAATTGAACCAGCAACCTTTCAGTGCACAGGACAACACTCAACCAACTGAGCCACACTGGCCAGGCTCAAATAGTAATATATATTATAATGAATAACATCAGTTTCTAATCTCAATCTTCCCCAAACTCCCAGAGATAACACACTGAATGTTTTCATTGTATCCCTGTTATTTATATTCATATTTCTTTTTTTTCTTTTTTTTTTTATCCTCACCCGAGGATATTTTTCCATTTTTTGTACAGATAGAGTGGGAGGGAGAAAGGAAGGGAGAGAGAGAGAGAAACATCGATGTGAAGGGACACATCGAGTGGCTGCCACCCGCACAACCCAACCAGGGCCGGGGACAAACTGCAACCGAGGTACGCGCCCTTAGCGGGAACCGAACCCGGGTCTCTCAGGACCGCAGGCCGACGCTCTAACCGCTGAGCCAAACCAGCCAGGGCCATATTTCTAAATAACATACTTTCTCTGAAGTCTTTCCATTTATCAAATGCAGACATTAGTCACTGATTTTCTCTTATAGTAAGTCAGATTTAGCTCTTTCACATCATCAACACCTTTCTCTCCTCTCTCTTTATCTTCCCAAGAAAGATGTAACAAACTGGTTTATTTGATCAATGTTCAGTTTTTATATTATTTTGATTTCATAAACATTTTTCATTTCTCAGCCAAGATAGTATTTTTCTCAGACAACTTTCTGGGGTTTTTTTTAAGGTCGTAGTGGTCAACCCACTTTTTATTGCTTAGTTTTCTTGTACCCAGTTCTTCACCAATGCTTCAACAGATTTAACTGTTTGTTCTTGCATTCAGCAAATATACCGAGTAACTGCTCTGTTGGCAGGTTCATCAGTGGACAAAAACAAATCCCTGCTCTTTGACGGTTTGAATTCTCCTGGGGGAAAAGTGGCTAATTTCCAGTAAACACAGTAACTAAGTGAGGATTATCATTTGCTCAGAATATGGAATGTGCTCTGGGGAAAATCCAAGCAGGTTACAGAGATGAGTGTAATCAATTCCATGTTCAGCAGGAGTAGAGAAAGCAGAAGTCCTGCGGGAGGGTCTGTAATTCACTTCGGTGCGCACAGTGGGCCTCACGGAGTTTATATTTGAACAATGAATGGAAGGATGTGAAAAGGTGAGCTGGGTAAGTCTGGGTGTTGCGAGATTTTCTGTGCAGAGGGAATAGCTGGGACAAGGAGGACCCAAGATAGGGGTGTGCCTGGGGAGTTCAAAGCCCTAAGAGGGTTTCGAATGCCAGGACAGAATGAGCAAGGAGACGTGTGCTGGGAATGGTCACCGAGGTCAGATTATATCCCACTTTATAGGTCTTCATAAGGACTCTGGTTTTTATGCTGAGATGAGCTGAAAGGTTTTATTTTAGCTTCAGACAAAAGTTATTTCATCTGAAAGCAATGGTATTCAGTGGATCCAATGGGTAGATAATAACCAATCTACATTACAAGTGACCAAAGACCCAAAAGTTCCAGTTTATACCACATATGAGGCAGTTAGCTCAGGTAGATGGGGAATAGCTGGATCATTCAGCCATCATGTCTTTTGGTGCGTAAGTTGGCATCTCAGTTATCATATTCCTTATGTGGACAGTCCTCAACCACAGCATCACACGCAGCATTTCTCTTGTGTCTTTCTAGTGAGGCTCCCTGAGACACACACAGTTATTTCCCCTCAGCACAGACCCGAACTTTGTGAACATTCCATCTTCTTAATGAAAGTCACATCTGTTCTGTACCATCAAGGTCAAATTACACTTCTTAAGATGTAAAACTGATTAAATCTCCTTCAGACTGTCCCCTGAAACAAAACAAAAGTTATCTCTCGTGGAGAGATAAACATTTCTCCAACTTCTTTTGCTTTAGTTAGTGCTGCCAAATACATTAAAAGCTGTTTGTACAGGATGTAGGGTCAGTGTTGACATGAATACAGTAGCATTAAGAGACCAAGAATTAGCCACTTGACTTTTCTTTTTTTTTTTTTATCCTCACCCAAGAACATTTTTCCATTTTTTTGTACAGATAGAGTGGGAGGGAGAGAGAGGAAGAGAGAGAGAGAGAAACATCGATGCGAAAGGGACACATCGAGTGGCTGCCACCCTCACGACCAACCAGGGCAGGGGACAAACTGCAACCGAGGTACATGCCCTTAGTGGGAACCAAACCCGGTCTCTCCGGACCGCAGGTGGACGCTCTAACCGCTGAGCCAAACCGGCCAGGGCTAGCCACTTGACTTTTCAATGCATCTGTTAAACCAACAAAGAATCTTTGCAGGGTATTGTCAGAAAAATGCCCTTTATACAATGCTACCTTTGTACCTGCGGCTACAGTTAGTCCTGCACCCCACTGCTCAGGATCTGTAAATCATTCACTCCAGCTTTCAGAAGACCAATATAGGGTAGTTCTGCAACAGTAAGTATATGACAAGGTAGGGTCTGAGCTGGTGGCAGCATCCCTGGAATAGGAATCAGCCGACCTGTGCCCCAGTCCTTGTTCTGCTAAGAATTAGAGTATGTCCTTCCCCCAAGAAAAGAGACTGTGGTTGCCCATCTTCCATTCAAGCCCACACAAATATGGTCCAAACATTTGTCCTGGATACTCTAAGCTTTTACCTATACACTCTCGGGGTAAGCTTTAGATTTCAAGATATCAAAATAGCTCTTAACTATTCCAGAGAGAGAGGTTATTTGCAAGGCAGTTCTCAGAAAGGACATATTTGGAAGCTAGAGCAGAATGGTGATTAATATCCGAGAGCCTGTCTCCAGCCCTTCTCTGGGCCACATTGAAGTCAGTGTAAGGCGGGCTGGTCTTGGCCCGTGTCCCAGGGGCTCATTCCCACAAATCCTGGGAAAGGCCTTATTATAACAACGCTTTATAGTGGAGACCTCAGTACGAAGGGTGAATTCAAGGTTTCTCTTACAGAGGAAAGGAGTTAAGGGAAATTTGCAGATCCTAAAATGTCACAGGAAGGAGTGCACCCAGCAAATTATTTTGCAGTCCTTGCATTTTAGAAATAACGTGATTCTCGAAGGCAACCCATAATAGAATCCACCGAATGAGTGTTGCCCTGCTCCCCAGGGCTTAGCCTGATTGGGCAGAACAGTTTAACTCAGGAATCCCACTTTGCGATTCAGCAGAAAAATACAGACATATGGCCTAAGAAACAAAGGAAGGACGCGAGGAAATGCCCTGGTTCTCCTTCGTCTGTCCGAAATGCTTTAGAGACCTGGGGCTCTCGGCACAGGCTGATTGCGAACAGCAGCCTCGGAAGACTTGCCCAGCCAGGCAAGATGACTGACCTGCCACGTCCCACTCCCATGACAGCGGGTTTCACATGAAATGTTTGATTGGATTACTGATCTTAAAATGTGCCACTTCAGAATCACCAAAGCTTTCATTTCCTTTCCAAGAGCCCTGCAAAACGTCATGATTACCTCAGAACGGAGGAGGCGGCTGTGCCAGGAGAAGTTTGAGAATGTTTTTCTTTGAACACAGGCAGTGCAGCACGCAGAGCACCTGCAAATAGGTTAACGAGCCTCAGAATTGCTGGAATTGTCAAGACCAACTGTTGCGAGTTCCAATGGAGTTCAGTAGGATGTGCTCCTACTTGGAGTAAATATCATTACCCATGCTTTCTGATTTCCTGCCCTCAGGTTTGCAGCATGCATGGGTTTTCCCCCTTGAGCTCCACAGTTTGGTAGCAGTTGGATTGGGGGTGGCTGGGAGTATTCTTTTTAAATGGCTCTCTTGGTGGGCAGAGGCCCTGGCATTTACTCTTGGAGCTTTCTGAGCCATAGAGTTCTTTTGAGAAAATTCATTGCATTATATTAATGTTTAGGTACCAGAAAGTAAGCGATTGGCTTATGTTCTCAGGAAAGAAAGAAAGAAAGAAAGAAAGAAAGAAAGAAAGAAAGAAAGAAAGAAAGAAAGAAAGAAAGAAAGAGAGAGAAAGAGAGAGAGAAAGAGAGAGAGAAAGAGAGAGAGAAAGAGAGAGAGAAAGAGAGAGAGAAAGAGAGAGAGAAAGAGAGAGAGAAAGAGAGAGAGAAAGAGAGGAAGAAAGAGAGGAAGAAAGAGAGGAAGAGAGGAAGAGAGGAAGAGAGGAAGAGAGGAAGAGGAAAGAAAGAAAGAAAGAAAGAAAGAAAGAAAGAAAGAAAGAAAGAAAGAAAGAAAGAAAGAAAGAAAGAAAGAAAGAAACCTGTGACTGCTTACTCAGTACTGCATTTCGGTGTTTAGGAGTCATGAAGAAAAACAGTAGTAACACCTGGGTTGCACATGCAGGCCTTTTAGATCCAAACCCACAAATACTTACTGCCCTGATGACTGTGTGAAGAACACCGTCCACATACTGTCAGTGTTTTAGTGTAAATGTCAATCTCTAGTGGAAGCACGTCATAAACACAGAAAGTGCATATATCATCAGAGGACAGCTCACTGCACCCTCACGAAGTGACCCCACTTATGCAAACAGAATGCAGCTCACGAAACGGGAGCTCTCAGCATCCGGGGGGCCCTCCCGTGCCCTCTCCCAGCCCAGCCCCTCAGGAGTGACCAGTACCCCAACTTCTGTTGCCTGTTTTCTGTATGAATGGAATCAGACAGTATGTACTTTTGGTATCTGGCCTTTTTCAAACGCACAGAGAGTTTACGAACATGTCCGTATTACAAACCTTTCACATGACTGTCCCGTGACAAGGAAGTTCTTAATCTGCCAGAGAGCAGTTTGCTCTCTTCAGAAAGTGTCGAGTAAAGACACTGACATTGGAAACGAGCGTGTACACGTCTGCATTCTCTGCGTCGGCCTGCCAATAGCACATCCGCTTTCTAACAGATGCTGAGGAACTTCCACGGGCCTTTCTGAAGGAGGAGGAAGGGACCGTGAGCTTTGCTATGCAGACAAAACACAAAGTCAAAGGATGGTGGGGTCCAAGCTGGGGAGTTCATCTCTCTAAACTGAAGCATAAAACTGGTGACATGCACAAGAAAGTAAGGTTTATTGGTTGAATGTAGAAGTACCAGAATGGAAAATGAGAACTTGACGTATAATTGCAGAGAGTGCTATTTCCTCCCACTGTATATTAGTGTTCCAATAAGCAGGCCACTGTAGGTGAAGTCTTACTTCCTGTAGTTTGTAAGTTGGCTTTATTAGACAAGGGACTTCCTTAGCCTCTGATTAAGGAAAGAACAAGCATAAAAAATATAACAATAAAATCACCTTTCATGCCAGAGCTGAATTAAGATAGTACAACTTTGTCACTAATGACAAAGGAAGGCAAAAGATTTAGAACAGAGTCATAATTGCAAGTTACAAAATAATGGAATGTTATTGCTGTGTGCAAAGATATTTCGGAGCCAACTTTACAGCAGGTAAGTTAGGGGATTATCCCATCACATGGATGGACCATAATGCAATTGCAATTTATTTGACCATGCATCAAGCCTAACAACTGGATTCCAAGTGAATCAAGCACTTGTTAGGGAAAAAAGTAATCAAATACGGATTATTTAATAACAGCCCGAGTTTCTTCCTGAGTTCCCTGCCAGCAAAAGACAGGGAGTTTATGCCACTCATTTTTGAGCACGCCACATTTCTCTAATATGGCTGATCCCTCCCAGTCTAAACATTTTCTTTGAAAATGTGAAACCCTGCAATTAAATCTTCCTCCCTGGAACAGGGAGAGTTCACTGAGCTAAGAAATCAACTGCATCCCCCGTAGAGAAAACTACAACTGGAGGGACGGGGTGTTGTCTGCTGGGAAGACCCACTGATGGGATGAAAATGGGAGGGTGCTAGTGGGTAGGAGGAAAGAAAAATGCATGTGTTCACCTGAGGACCTTCTGTGTGTGTGTGTGTGTGTGTTGCCAAGACACAGAAATACTGCTGATACGCCAAATAATTTTTATGGCAAAGATCACACTTAAATGAAATAAGCTCTGCTATGACAGTATCCTTTCGAGTCATGTTTTGCCTTTTGAAAAAAAGCAAAAAGGAAAACAGTGGATTTATTACTGAAATGATTCAGGGAATTGAAAAATGGCATTTTATGTTTTGCAAATATGATTTTCCCTTTTGGAGAACCTTATTTCCTTAGCATTTGCCCGTGGTAGCGTTTCACAGAAGGTCACCTTGGGAGAGGTCCAGAAATGTGTTGACCGCTGTGTTGGTAATACATTGGGATGGATGCTTGGGAAGTGGGCCTGCCCGTCAGAATGCATTAAGTCACATAAACATTATGCTTTTGAGAGTGAGGGTAGGGGGTAGGCACCTGTTGAGGTGACCTCCCCAAAATAGTCCTTCATTATCTTGCCACACGGCCCTAAATCCCTCCAAATAGGGCAGTAAGGCAAGCTCTCTCCAGAATGTCCTGCTGTTAAAATATGTTCATTTTTCTCCCAGGAGACATTTATCAGGCCTAGAAGCAGCCAGGTATTATAGGGCCCGGTGGAGGGAAAGAGAGAGAATGCAACAATTAAGTCACAGTCCCTACCCTCTGCGCTGTCTTTTCAGCAGGAAATCACATGATTTTGTGTTTTATTTTTTATTTATATTTTTAAATATGTTTTCATTGATTTTTTTTTTATAGAGAAAGAAAGGAAGAGAGAAGTAGAAACATTGATGTGAGAGAGAAACATTGATCAGCTGCCTCCTACACGCTCCCTACTGGGGATCAAGCCCACAACCCCAGGCATGTGCCCTGACCAGGAATCAAACTGGGACCTCTCAGTCCATGGGAGGATGCTCAATCCACTGAGCCACACTGCCCAGGCATGATTTTGTATTTTAGAACAAATACCCTGGCAGCAATTTAGAGGCTAAATGGTGAAACATGGAAAAGATTTAGAGAGTTACTGTATGTGATAGCCAGGCAGGTGGCGATAACGGCCGGACCTTCGCCAGGGATCCATGGGCGGAGGCAGGGTAAGGATGTGTGAACTACGACAGCCTGCCCTGTCCAATCGGTAGCCACTAGCCACATGCAGCTCCTTAAATAAGTTAAATTAATTAAAATTAACTAACATTAAACGTTCCATAGTCATACTAGCCATTTTTCAGGTGTTCGATAGCCACATTTAGCTACTGGCTACCTTATTGGACATTGAAGTAATAGGATGTATCTACATTTGCAAAAGTTCTTTTGGGCAATGTTGTGTGGGCCTTTGTTCTTTCAAAAATTCATGATTAACTGTGAAGTTTGATAATGACGTGAGAATGTGTAAAGTTGCAGGGGTGTGACTCTGAGCAATACCGGGGGTTGATATAAAAGAAATACTTATTCGGCTGTTGATGAGCCACATGACCCTGAGTCCACCTCCAGAATCGCCAAATAAATGACACTTGGTCACTATCAAATTTCTCTGCATAATACTTGTATTTATATACATAGCTGTGTGTATTACATGGTATTATGTCATATATCTATAGACCATGTATATCTATACATATATCTAGATTTAAAGGATAGATTTAGATCTGGATATTTAAAACACTTGATGATTATATTCGCTTGGGTCCTCCAAAAAGAACGTGTTAGAGTGAGATCAGCTGTACGTGAGGAAAACGCCCGTGAAGAAGATCAGGGGGAAGACCTAGAGGAGAGCAAGCAGAGCCTTCAGACCACACTCAGGTATGACGCCTGTGGGGGAGGGGGAGGAAGGCAGATTCACTAGAAGGCAGATTGCTTGGAATGCAGCCAAGTTCAAAGAACAATCCGGTCAGACTGGTGGGGAACATCCGAGTCACCATCACTGATCAGAGGGGTCCCAAGTATCTCAAGAATGGGCTGCACTAGTTTCCACTGTGCTTGGTCACTGGCTGGAAGCAGCCCACAGGAAGCCTGACCTCTGTGTGACTGTCGTGGTGGGTCCAGAGGACAGCAGCTAGGTTTGTTAGACACTAGGTTCTTCATGGCAGGAGACCACAGCAGCACCTTTCATGGCTTCTAAATAGTATATTTTATATTATTAGTATTTTATAATTATATATGTAATAAGTAGTAATATAAACTATTTGTTATAGTATTTTGATATATAATACATTGATATATTTTATCAATGTATTTAACTATTATGTATTTAAGAATTGGGGAATTCTTATATGAAAACCCAATACTCATGAAAATCAAGTATTTCCTGTAATTAGGTAGTAGAATCCAAAGAATTTGATGAGGGTACATCCACTTACAGAAAGATGAAGTAGACACACTTTTCCCAATTTCCCTCACTAAATACAACTAAAACCCCTGTATATTATATGTGGAACAAAAATAAGAAGACTCTAAAAGGTGGAGAGAAAAAGGCAGAGCTACAAGCTAGGAGCCTCAGGACCTGAGGAATAACAACGTGGTAAGTTCCCGAGGTTTTCTTTTGCCCCATATCGGTTCTCGAACTTAATTCATTCCAGAAGGCTGTTTGAGAAGCAATTTGCTCAAAAAGTGACTCATTTTTTCTTATTAGAAATAATGTAAATTGAATTAATCTATTCCAGACCCCCAAATGATTCCATTTTAATTCTTCTTATATACAATACAGGTCTAATGTATCATTTAATCTATAAATAAACACTTTGAAAACAAAAAGGACACAAAATGTAAATGAAAATTGAACAAAAAGGAAATGAAATGTACCCTTAGCAACACCCTTTGCATAAAAAATATAATAATAAAATCATTTTTCATGCCAGAACTGAATTAAGTCAGTACAACTTTGTCACTAATGACAAAGCAAGGCAAAAGATTTAGAACAGGGTCATAATTGCAAGTTACAAAATAATGGAATGTTATTGCTGTGTGCAAAGATATTTCAGAGCCAACTGCAGTGCTCTTGATGGACTCTTTATGTTTTAAAATTATGCTAATTGTCAATTTTGGTATGCCATACTCGGTAGCCAGATCAGACATATGAACACCTCTATCATACTTTGCAGTTATTTTCTTTTAAAACTCTATCATTGTTCTCACAACTTTCCTTTTCACTTTGCTGCTATCACTAATCTTCTTAGGACCCATGGAGACTTACTGTTCATATTTAATAATAATAAGCAGCAAAAAAATATGAAAATATTCACAAGACAATTTCCTGAGATGTTAACAGTGGAAGGTTTAGCAGTCAGCTGATTCACACTTGCCCGAGTCATCTGAGAGACACGTGACTGATCATACATGTATCAGAATAAAAGGGTTGTCAGGTGAAGAACCATAGTTTTGTCCAACCACTGAGACATTTTTTCATGAACAGCTTGGTCAAGAATCAAATGCTCAAGATGAGAGACATTCGAGAACCAAGGTTTGACTGTATTTTGAACTGGATGCTAGAGAAGTCAACAACCAGAAATGTCAACTAACGTAGATTTTTTTTTTTAAAGTCCCTACAAAAAGTCTGGTCTCTTGAGCCAAAGGACCAGAAAAGGGGAAATCTAGCAAAGCAGAAAACTTAAAAAAAAAAAGACACTCTACAATAGCCAAACACCACAGGGTGGGGGGAAAAATTACTGTGGCCATACTCCCACCCACACAGCAAAGGTTAAGTTGAGAGCCTAGATTTCTCCCATTTTTGGCAAGCTGTATTAACATGCTTCAATATCCCTGCAAGGTTGGTGGCAGAGAAACTTAAGAAGGGAGCCAGAACTTTCATCCCCAGTGGGCAGGATGTCAGAATAGATCATGTGCAGAGCCTGAACTTCCACCTTCATCCTGTAATAACAGAGAACTCTTTCTTCCTGATAGCATGGGATCAAAGGAGGCATAGCAGAGAGTCAAGACTTTCACCACCATCTAGTGTTAACAAAGCTACCTTTCATCATGCTGTCAGTGGAGGTCACAGGGAAGCAGTAGTGAAGAACTCCTACCCTCCCAGCCAGAAACCATAAAGGTATGTATGGAGATCTAGGGGGGAGTCAGAACCCCCATCAACCCAGCAATAATGAGGAATCCCCTCCCTTGGGTGTCAACAAAGGCTGAATGGAGAACCTGGATTTTTACACCTACCTGCAGTAAGTAAGAAGCCACCTCCTTCTTCTCCCAAAGTGGTGTCAGAAAAATCTAGCTAAATTAAAAGGTTTAAATGAGATCTCAAATCTCATAATATTCAAAATATCCAATTTCAATCTAAAATCATTCAACATACCAAGAACCAGTAAGACCTTATACTAAATAAAAAATACGATGCTAACACTGAGATAGCAAAGATGTTAGAATTATTCGACAAATACTTTAAATTAGTTGTCATAAAATTTTTTCAACAAATAAAAATAGAGTCTAAGCAAAGAAATAGAAGATATAAGGGAAAACAAAATGGGAATTTTAGAATTGAAAATACACTAATCGAAATTTAAAATGCAATGAATGGGCTCAAAGAGAGAATGGAAGGGTCATAAGAAAGAATTAATGAACTTGAGATAGAAAATAAGTTACCCAGTATCAGCAACAGAGTGAAAATAGAGTGAGGGAAAAATTAACAAAGCCTTGAGGATCTGTGGAACTATTTCAGGAGATCTAACATTTGTGTCATTAGAGTCCTAAAAAGGGAGAAGAAAGACATAAACCTACAAATTCAAGAAGCTGAATGAAGCCTAAACAATATAAGCCCACAGAAATCACACAAGGACATATAGTTAAACTTCTGAAAGCTACAGACAAAGAAAAAATATTAAAAGTAGCAAGAGGAAACAACTCCTTACTTATAGGGAAAGAACAATTAGAATAATAGTGGAATTCTCATCATCATCAAGAGGCCAGATGGAATTTTCACCTTTATCAAGTGCTGAAAGTAGAGAACTATCAACCCAGAATTCTATTTCCAGTGAAAATATCTTTAAGGAATGAAAGGTAAATTAAGACATTCTCAGTTGAAGATAAACTAAGGGATTTTTCACCACCAGACCTCTCTTAAAAGAGTGTCTAAAAGAAACTCTCTAAACAGCGGTTCTCAACCTGTGGGTTGTGACCCCTTTGGGGGTCAAATGACCCTTTCACAGGGGTCACCTAAGACATAACAGTAGCAAAATTACAGTTATGAAGTAGTAATGAAAATAATTTTATGGTTGGGGGTCACCACAACATGAGGAACTGTATTAAAGGGTCGCAGCATTGGGAAGGTTGAGAACTGGTACAAGAGAGCAAACAACAAAAGAAGGAATCATGGAACACCAGGGAGAAAGAACACAGTAAGCAAAAATACAAATAAAATAGACTTTTCTTCTCTAAGTCTTTTAATCGTGTTTGAGGATTGAAACAAAAATTCTAACACTTTCATAAGATTCTAAATGCATGTAGAGGAAATATTTAAGAGAATTATATTATAAATGGGGGAGCGTAAAGGGATATAAAGGAAGGTAAGTTTTCTACACTTCACTCAAACTGGAAAAATGGTGAAGCCAGTAGACTGATAAGGACATGTATGTAATGTTATCTTTGAGCAACAAGCAAAATATCTTTGCAAAGAGATATACTCACAAACACTATAAATAAACAACTATGAATTCTAAAATATATTCAAGTAATCCACAGGGAGCCAGGAAAAAGTAATGAAAAACAGAGAGAACAAACAGAAATTTAAAAATTAACATGACTAACTGAAGTCCTAACTAACCACATTAAATGTAAATGGTCTAAATGCACCAATTAAATGACAGAGTTTGGCAGAATGGATTTAAAAGCTTGAACCAACTACATGCTCTCTAAGAAAGTCACTTCAAAGGTAGTGATATGAGTAATGTTGAAAGCAAAAGGATGGAAAAAATATATATATATGTCTTGTAAAAATTAATTTAAACAAAGCAGGAGTGGCTATATTAATGTCGAATAAAGTAGACTGCAGAGCAAAGAAAATTGTCAGAGACAGAAAGGGACATTTATAATGGTAAGAGTTTCAATCCACCAACAAAGGTGTAATCCTACATGTGGTCATACCAAACAGCAGAGCTGCAAAATATGTGAAGCAAAAACTGAGAATTGAAAAAAGAAAGAGACAAATTTGCAATTATATGTAGAGGTTTCAGCACCTCTATCTCAACCAGTAATAATATAATTAGACAAAAAGTCAACATAGATATTGAAAATTTCAAAAATAATATCAATCAACAGAATCCAATTTGTTCTTCTAGAACATTCCACCTAACAACAGCAGAATACACTTTTCAAATATCCATGGATACAGACCAGGATAGACCACGTCTTGAGCCACAAAACAAAGCTCAGCTTTAAAATAATCAAAATGTGGTAGAAGACCTAAATGAAGGCCCTGCTACTATGTGCTGCCTGACATCTGGTGAAATTGAGAAGCCTCATCTGGCCTGACCACAAGTTCCCTTCGCACTCTGCTGTGGTGGATAAGGTCTCCCAGCCAAACAAACCTCCTTACCAGGGGGCATAGTAGCAGCTTCTGCATATCCTTGAGTGGCAGGTTTCAGTTCTCTGCCAGCTGTGGAATTATTTAAAAAAACCAAACATATCCTCCTATGTGAACCAGGGGCACACTGTCCTCTTAATACTGCAAAGCCTGCTGCCCACAGCCCCTGGTTGTTCACTCTGTTCCGAGTGCAACCCCCATGTGGCCCTCTGTGGTGTGCAGTGTCCTCTGCGCTCCATCTGTGAGTATATGGGACTAAGAAATCACTGTCACTGTCAAGCTCATCTGTGCAGTCTGAAGTGTCAGGAGTTCAGCCATCCTTGTAATCCTAGGGTAGGGATCCCTCCCTCACCGATAGGGGGCAATTCAAACACAAAATCAAACAGAGTGTATTCTCCATCGATAAGGAAAACAACCAAATATGATAACAGAAAAAAAAATAACAAAAATATAAGACCTAGAAGCTAAATAGCATGCATCTAAATGATCTATGAGTGAAACAGAAAATCTCAAGGGAAATACAAAAGACTTGACGAGTGATCCAAGGTGAGAGAAATATGGAGGGAGGAAGGAGTTGAGGATGATGTGAAGTTCAGATGATGACAGACAGGAGGCAAGCTGGCCATTATAGATCACTCCCCAAACACCTTACGGGACCAATGTAGTTGAATGGATTTCATTAAGTGGTTAACCACCTGGGAAAGTAGAAGCAGGTATAGAGATGTGAGAGGTCAGGTTGACAAGTGGAAGATGAAAAGAGAAAGTTGAAGTAAAACTATAATAATAGTGACCAGAAATAGCAGACCCAGGTGAATTACCTTCACAGGATAGATTAAGCAGATCACTGGGGGAGGTGGGAAAGAGCTGAGGTTGATGGTATGATACTGAAGACTTCCTTCTCATTCACTCCTGGTCTTCATGTTTAGCCATTTTAGTAGGAATGCTGACCAGGA
The DNA here is from genome assembly GCF_014108415.1 of Molossus molossus. Lineage (NCBI taxonomy): Eukaryota > Metazoa > Chordata > Mammalia > Chiroptera > Molossidae > Molossus > Molossus molossus. The sequence continues at coordinate 28,811,749 of NW_023425347.1, read as the reverse complement.
ACATGGACCTTTTAAGTGTAATAATAACGTGATGAAAATTTTTTGCCAACTGCTCTGCTCTGAGCAACCAGAAGTTATTCTTTTTAACTTTTCTTTGCCTTCGTTTTTTGTTTTTATTAAACATATTGGGGTGACATTAGCCAATAGGATCATGTAGGTTGAGGTGTAGATTTCTATGATATGAGATCTGGACATTGCACTGTGAGCCCGCCACCTAAAGTCAAATCATTTTTCACCACCGCATGTTAGGCCCCTTTCACTCCCCAAACTCCTTTCCTATGGCAACCACCACACTGCTGTTTGTGTCCATGAGTTTCAGTTTTATATTCCAAATATGTATGAAATCATATGGTTCTTAGCTTTTTCTGGCTGACTCATTTCACTTAGCATAATATTCTCAAGGTCCCTCCATGTTGTGATCCATTTGTGACAACAAATGGCAGTATATATCCGTTGTGTATATGTACATCTTCTTTATCCAATCCTGTCTCCACGTCTTGGCCACTGTGAATAATGCTGCAATGAACATAGGGGTGCATATATCTTTGCAAATACATATTTTTGAGTTTTTTGGTATATACCCAGAAAAGGCATTGCTCAGTCATGTGGTAGGTCTACTCTTAATTTTTTGAGGACTCGTCAGACTGGTTTCCATAGTGGCTGTACCAGTCTACATTCCCACCAGCAGTGAATGAGGATTCTCTTATTTTCCCAGAGTTTGTAGATATACAGGAGATTATTTTGTAATTTTAACTACTAAGATATAAGAATGAGGCTTTAAACTAAGTTTAATACATCATTTTTTATTATTTTAGAGTTCATTACTTCATCCAATTTCTCCAACCTGACTTTTTATACTCCCATCAAACACTTACCTGTCCAGTAAGTCAAGATAATTTCTATCCCTAAATTTCTGAAAGTTAATTAGTTTAATTCCCTGAAAAGATAACAGTGACTAAGTTTTAAAAGTTAGTATGGTATAATTGAATAGTATGCACTATGTGTATCACATACTATATAATACATATATAACTATATGTAAAATTATCTATATTTAATATATAAATATGTCTATCTAGAAAATGTGCAGCTATGTACATGCTTTTTAACTGAAAGGATAATTATCAGAATGCTATTAACATCTATCTCTAGGCTATGGCTCACATGTGAGTACTAAAAAGGAGAAGAAGTTCTAGTCACTAATTACTACATGCACAACATCTAAATCAATTAGTGTCGAAATTCCATGGGCATGCATGCACACGCACGTATAAGCACATAATCCATCTTTAAATCTCTTTCCAGTTTTCTTATCAACATTTGCATCTGCAAAAATATTCTTAAAATTTCTGCAAAGTCATGACACACCAGCAAACATCGTGCACCAAGACTGAAATGTGATCTATGTGCTTTGGGGTAGTAGAGGAGGATTCATATTCTTAAAGAGGATTATTTTGTGACAAACCTTTTCATTCTTCCTATGCTGTTCTAGGAATAGGCAAAACAGTTTCAACCACTTTCCAGTAATTGTTCTGGGGCCCAATTGCGGTAAAGAGTATCATAAATTATTGCATAAACAATCACTCTCCAGTAATTCTCCATTTTTATTTTCCTTTTTTACTCTATTTTATCCATTTATAACATATATAAAGCAATTTAACACAAAAACACAGCTAGAAACATTTAAGCTGCAGAAAGGCGAGTGTGTCAAGTGTGTTCAATAAGTAAATACTATACTTATAAATATGCTTATATATAATCTCTACCTATTGTAACATTTCTTAATATTTAACAAGCATTTTGAAGACTCCCATTTATTCTTAAATATTTAGAAGATGTTTTGGTACCTTAAAAAAAGGAAGCGGAAAAGAGTGAAGGAATGCATAGCTTGTACAAACTTGCCATATATTAAAATACTGATTATATAAAAATTACTTAAAAAGTGGAATGCAAAATTGTACGGGTATAAGGGAATTGTGAGATCACAGCTGACAATCTAAGCATATTAAATGTATAGGCAAATCTAAGCATAGAATTGAGAAAGACTACAAGGAAATATATCAAAATAGTATTTGTTAGAGGTGAAAATATAAGTGAATCCTTTTCCTTAGTCCACTCTTCTATAATTTCTAAGTTTTCTATGATGAGTTTACCTTACTTCTGTCTAATAAAAACATCAACTTTTTATAGAGTAAAATAAATTGTCCTTCATATTTAAAATTTTAATTTTAAAAAAGTCACATTTTCTGTTTAATTTTAAATAATTTTTTCTTTATTGATTTTAGAGAGAGAGGGAGGGAGAGGGAGAGATAGAAACATTGATGAGACAGAAAATCAATTGGCCGCCTCCTGCATGCCCCCCAATGGGGATGGGACCCACAACCTGAGTATGTGCCCTGACTGGGAATCAAACCAGCAAACTCTTGGTGCACAGGTTGACACTCAACCACTGAGCAATAACGGCGTGACTTCTGTTTAAATTTAATTGGAGATAGTTTTTTTTAGGAGAGATGTTGAACTTTTAAAAAATAATTTCTACTGTAAGCCAATATTTTTATACTCTAAATTCTGTGACATAAGCAATTTATATTTAGTCCTATGATAAAACCAGTTGATAAGGTACTGAATTACCAGTTTATAAATACTCAGATAAGGCATTGAGTAGCAATGAGGCAGAAATTTGGGCAGTGTTTTTTAAATAAATAAAGGAAACACTAAAGAAAGAAAGGGGCAGCTGATAAAAAACTGGTAAATATTGAGAGGTGAACATGGCAATGATGAGATATTGTTGTATACACAAAACAAAACCATGGCAATAGTACGAAGTAATAGTGTACAATAATATAATAGCCATTATAGTGAGAAAAATGAGTGTTTAAATTCCTCTCCACTCTTTACTGTGATTTTCTACAAGTGATTTATTCCTATTGACCTTAGTTTATCTGTTTTATTTTTTATTTTTTTAATCCTCACCCGAGGATATTTTTCTATTTATCTTCAGATAGAGTGGGAGGGAGGGAGAGGAAGAGAGAGAGAAGCATTGATGTGAGAGGGACACATGGGCTGGTTGCCTTCTGCACGACCCCGACCAGGGCCGGGAACAAACCACAACCAAGGTACGTGCCCATGGTCAGAATCAAACCCACAACACATTGGTCCATAGGCTGAAGCTTTAACCGCTGAGCCAAACTGGCCAGGGCAACTTCTTTATCTTAAATGCAAGATAATTATAACTACCTCATGATATTGTTTTAAAGATTAAAAAAAGCAAAATATACCCACATGAAAGTCCCTGGTTGGAAGTATATATTGAGAAAATGTTTGTTTTCTTCTTATACAATTAATAGAATATATTCAAGAAATTATCTTAAACGTATTTCTGTACATAAACCTTTTCATCACTTATCAGTCTAGAATGTCTTCAACTAGCAGAAAACCCAGCCTAACAATGGTCCCATATGACAAGATGTATGTATGACGGAGGTGATTGTCAGCTCTGGCTCAGTTGAGGCCATCAGAGATCAGGTTCCTTCCTCACTGTCCCTCCACTATCCTTGGTGGACTGGCTTTCAGCCTCCTGGTTCTTGTCTCATGGTCTCTAGATGACGGATGCAGCTCCAGATATGACATAAGAATTTAAGACAGGGAGCCCTGGCCAGTGTTGCTCAGTTGGTTGGAGCCCTGGCCAGTGTTGCTCAGTTGGTCATCTAGTACACTGAAGGGTTGTGGGTTCATTTCCCAGTCGGGATGCATTCCCAGGTTGCAGGTTCAATCCCACTGTGACATGGATTTTTCTCTCTCTGTGTCCTTCTCCTTCCTCTCCTCTAGAGTCAATAAAAAAAAAAAAAAAAAAAAAAACTAAATTAGGAAGAAAAATAGAGACAAAGAGCTTTCTTCTAAGAATTTTCATGTTTTTATTTGAGAATAAAATCCTTCATCAGAAACTTCTTAAAAACATCTCATTACTTAATACCTAGTCGAATGACTGTTCAAGGGGAATGAGATTTTTAAAATATTTCTTCACAATTTTATTGAGATACAACCTACATACCATATAGTTCACTCATGTTAAGTATAAAACTTAATGAGTTTTAGTACATTTACAAAATTGTGCAGTTATTATTAGAGTTGACTTTAGAACATTTTCGTCATCCCAAAAAGAAATTCCAACCACCAATCTCCTTTCTATGTCTATAGATTTGCCTGTTCTAGACATTGTATGTAAATGAAATCACATAGCGTGTCGCATAGCATGTTGTCTTCTGTAACTGGCTTCTTTCACTTTGTATAATGTTTTCAAGATTGATCCATCTTGTAACATATCTCGTCACTTCAGGGTTTGTTTGCTTGTTTTTGCCAAGTTATATTCAATGGTTGTATCACATTGTATTTATACATTCATCAGTTGATGGACACTTAGATTTTTTTTCACTTTTTGGTTATTATGAATAAACCTTCTATGAACATTTGTGTGTAAGTTTTTGTAAGCATGCATGTTTTCATTTCCCTTGGGCAGGAGTGGAATTGCTGGGTTTATGGTAACTTGGTAACTCAATGCTTAACTTTTAAGGGATTTCCAGGCTACTTCCTAAGTAGCTGCGCCATTGTACATTCACATCAGCAGTTGTCGGTCCTGCAGAAGGTTCCATGTGTGTTTCAGAAGGTGTATTTTATGCTGATGTTGGGTGGTCTATTAAATCTGATTTGTTCAGACTTTTGTTCAAGTCTTCTGTTTCCTAGTTGTGCCTACTTGTTCTGTCCTATTATGGAAAATGGAGTCTTCAAATCTCCAATTATTATTGTCAAATTGTCTTCTTCTGCCTTCAGTCTGCCAGTTTTTGCTTCATGTATTATGGGGCTCTGTGGTTAAAGCCATATATATATATATTTGTTATTATCATATTTTCATCATAAATTGACCCTTTTATCATTAAAATGTTCCCACTTTATCGCTAGTATTGTAATTTATTTTAAGGTCTATTTTATCTGGTATTATACACCCACTCCTGATCTTTCATGCTTGCTATTTGCGTGATATATCTTTTTTATCCTTTTACTTTTAATCTATTTGTATCTGAATTAAAAAAAATGTGTCTCTTCTGTATATCATATAGTTAGATCTTAGGTTTTTTAAATCCAGTCTAATAATCCATTTATTTTTAATGTCACTATTGATAGGTACATTATGTTGTATCTATATCTGCCATCTTTCTTTTTGTGTCTGTATTCCTCATGTTTTCCCTCTATCCCACTTTTACTGCTTTCTTTTGTGCTGAGTATTTTCTAGTGTAACGTTTTGTTTCTTTTATGACCAATCACTACATTGTTGATCATTTTCTTAGTGGTTGCTGTAGTTTACAACATACAGTTTAACGTCAGAATTGACTTCAGATTTCTACTAATTTAATTATTTTGAGATAGAAATGTTACTCCTATAAAGCTCTCGTCCCTCTTCTCCTGTTTTTGCCATTAATAATTATGAAGGAAAATTTTTTTTTTCATTTTAGCTATTGTACTTTTTAACTCCAGAATTTCCATTGTTCTTTTCTATAATTTATATCCCTTTATTTTTATTTTCTATATGTGAGATAACGTCATCCTACCTTCTTTCACTTCTTTATGCATGTTTCCTTTAGTTCTCTGAATACATTTATAATACCTGCTTTGAAGTCTTTGCCATACAGGCCCTCTCAAAGGTAGCTTCTGTTTCCTGCTTTTTCCCCCCTGTATGGGTTACATTTTTCCTGTTTCTTTGCATGTCTTGTAATTTTTTGTTGAAAACTGGACATTTCAGATACTGTGTTGTAGCAACTCTGGGTTTTGTTGTTTTGTTTGCTGCTTTATTTTTTTGGTGACTTGGCTGGGTTAGTTCAGGGAAGGGTGTTTCTTGCATAGTGTGCAGCCTCTGCTGTTTTTCATAGGACAGAGCCTGGGCTTCGTATAGTCACCTGGGATGACAGTGGTTTCAGCAGGGCTCTCTTTTTGAATGTCTCTTTTCCTTGATCTCTCTGTGAAGATTCTGGTTTGTCTGCCTCTGTTAACACCACAACAGGAGTTATCTCCCACTAGTTTCTGGCTGGTTGTACTGTAGTTTTCCACAATGTCCTGGGTCATAAATTGCTTCACATTCTGATTCAGGCCCCTTTTCAGGAGTAGTCTATGAGACCAGGTATTGAGTCTTGTTTTGACCCCAGGAGAGCTGTTCATAGCTCTTCTTTCCTTGGTTCTCTTTGTTAAACTTCTGGCTGGTCTCTGATTTAGGTTGTTGCTTTCATGAGGCTACCACCCCCTCTTCATGGCTTATGACCAAAATCTCTACTGATTTCAACAGTGCCCTTAGGCTTGAACTTCCCCATTGGCCTGTTCCAGATAAAGTCAGTCCTCTTGTAGAGAGCTGTAGAGCTATCTTTTCTTGTGATCTGCCTGCCCCCTGAGTAAAACCTCTTCACCTCTGCCCTGGAGCTAGAGGCAGAGAGAGGAGCACCCTGATATACATGTAGGGTGCTAGATGGGGAAAGTAGTTTCTCAGCTTGCTTCTTACTGGCTATACATTTTTAGTTTGATAGAAAAAAATTAAGAAATAAATTTCTTGTTTGATTTTTTTATGCATTGTTTCTGATGGAAATTCAGCTGTCATTTTTATCTTTGTTCCTCTGAACATAATGTGTCATTTTTTCTCTGGCTGCTTTTATAATTTTTCTCTTTATGACTTTTTTTTAGTAATTGCATATGGTGTGCTTCATGTCATTATTTTTATGTTTTTTCTACTTATGTTTTTATTTGATTCTTATATCTGTATGTTTATATTTTTCATCAAATTTGTAACATTTTTGACAATTCTTTGTTCCAAAGTTTTTGCTCCTTCACCCACTGTGGCCCTTCTCCTCCAGGAACTTAAATACACATGTTACACTGCTCAGTATTTTCCCACAAGTCACTGAATGTCTGTCTAGTTTTTGAAAATCTTTTTTCTGTCTGTGCTTCACTGTGGATAGTTTCTATTGTTATGCATTTATATTGGCTGATTTTTTTTTTTTTAATGGGGGAAGGTACTATCCAATGTATTTTTCTTTGTGATTTTCATAACATTGGTGTATTTTATTTTAAGGTAAATATATTTTATACCTAGAAGTTCCATTTAGGCCTTAAAATTTTTATTTTATTTTTCTACTTATTATTTTTATACTTTTATTTACTCTTTAAGAATATTTAAAATATTTATAATATCTATTTTAAAGCACTTATCTGCTAATCCCATCATCTCTTTCATTTCTGGGAATGCTTTCACTGTTTGTTTTTTTTTTTCTTTTCTTTTCTCTTCTTTTCTTTTCTTGGTTATGGGTCATAGTTTCCTATTTTATTGCATGCTTAGTAAATTTTTGTTGAATGTTAGAGGCTTTGGATTTTTACATTTTGAGTCCTAGATTTTGTCTTATTTTTTTAAAGAGTGCTGTGATTTGTTCCAACATGTTGTTAATTTATTTTCACATTAGTTTTATCTATTTATATTCCTTTTAAGTATTTGGGTCAGGTCTAGAATAACCTTTACTCAAGGGATAATTTAACCACTCTACTAAGTCATGACTCCTCAGAGGACTCTAACAAATACATGTTGCATTATGAGGTCTCTACATTCTGGCTGGAGAAAATGCGCATTATTCCCATCCCTATGCTTGCTTACTATTTTCCAGTGGTTATTCCTTGGCTTTATGAAGTCTGACCCATTCATGTGTAGAGCAGAACTCAGCAAAAGAGTCAAGTACTCTGCAGATCCCTGGAGTTCTTTATGAGCGCAGTTCCTTCTTTGGTATTCTGACTCCAAACTATAGTCACCTCATCTTTCTGAAACACTGATCTCTGCCTCTTCCACTCAGTATGACTGGCTAGCTCTGTTTGGGTTTCCTCTGTCTTTACTGGGTTTGCACACCCTCTTTACTGGGTACACTTCTGCTGGTGTCATAGTGATTGAAATTAAATATTTTTAAATTCTCACCCAAGGATATGTTTATTGATTTTAGAGAGAGGGGTAGGAGAGAGGGGACAGAGAGACAGATAGATAGAGAGAGAAACATCAGTCAGTTGCCTTCCACATGTGCCCTGACCAGGAATCAAACCTGCAACCTTTTTGGTACATGGATGATACTCCAACCAACTGAGACACCTGGCCAGGGCTTGATTGAAATTTAGTCATGTGACAACACCTAGATACAAGAAAATTGGGAAATGTAGTTTTTATTCTGGGTTGGCCCTGTATCAGCTAAAACTCAGGAGTTCTATTATTGAAAACAAGAGAAAATTGATAGTAGCAAATTAACAGCAATGTTTGACATAAAAGTCTTCTACCCCCTCAAGTGTAAATAAGTGGTGTTTTACCTTTTTCAAAATATTTAGCATATTCCTTTTCTCAAAAGTGTATTTATTTTCAGTAATAGAGTATTGAGTAAGAACTCCAACTCAGATAAAGCCATTGGATTTCATTTTGAATATCCTTGAGTTTTATTGTCTTAAGAAAATGAAAGAATTCAAGATCCCATTAAGTTAGACACAAATTACATGTTAGTTATATTAGTATTCCATCAAGTTCAGAGGTCTTTATAGTTACAAGGAAAACACATAAACATATCATAAGAGTCAAGGAAATGCAAAATCTAGTCCAACTGGGTAGGAATTGCCGTCTTCTCTGGGCTCACAGATATTTAAGTAATGAGTGCTTAGGAGACCATTAATTATATTTTTAAGCTTTGCATCCTATGACATGGTTCATGTTAAAAGGGACTTAGTACTAGACAAAATTACTTATACAAGAATGTTCACAACAACTTATAATAGCCAAAGCTTGGAAATGGTCTAGAATCCATCCCCAGGTGAATGGAAAAACTGTAGTATAGGGGGAACTGGATAAAAGAAGGTGAAGAGAGTAGTCAAAGAACAGGTGTACAATAGCCCATGGACACAGACAACAGTGTGCTGAAGGCCAGGGAAGGAGTGGCAAGGGCTGGGTGTAGGTGGGCAAAGGTGGAAAGAAATGGGGGACATCTGTAATAGTATCAACAACAACAACAATAATAATAAAGAAAGCATTGTAACACCTGCTGCACCAAAGATTGAAAAACCTTAACAACAAAAAAATCAAAAACAAAAAACTGTAGTATATGTATACATATGCATGCTCAGGAATACAAAGAAACAAGCTACTGATATGTGCAATAATAAAGATTCATCTCAAAAGCATTAGCTGGATGAGAGATGACATTTACAAAAGAGTACATGCTGGGTGATTCCACTAATATGAAGTTCTAGAAAAGGCAAAGTAACCTATGATTAAAAAATAACACACATACACAAAATAAAAACCACAGCATATATACTATGCTTATATATGGTTAAGAAAAGACTGACCAGCAATTGTCTCTGTGGGTAGGGGCAGGTATTGACTGAGACAGGCCATAAGGAAACATTCAGGGGAGGTGGTAACATTCTACATCTTAATAACCATTTTGATTATGTAAGTATAAGCATTTGTCAAAACTCGTGATTAAATTTTGTGCATTTGACTGATCATAAATTTTATATCAAAAGAAGAAACTGTGCACCAATATTGAATTCTGCTTAATGTTACATCTACTAAAGTACTTAAGGGATGCCCATTGATGTCTAGAATTTATCGTAAAATGCATACAAGATTGGATTGATTGATGTACAGAGGGATAGCTAAAGGATGAATATGTAATAACACAAGTATAGTAAAATGTTAATAGTAGAATCTTGGTGATGTGTCAATGAATGTTCACTGTATGAGTCTTTCAGTTCTGCATTGTGTTTGAAAACTCTTACATGTTGGGAGAATAAATTAGTCCAGGGGTAGCTTTGCAGTGAACATTTGGCCAGAAATTTTAGCCAAAATAATTTCAGTTTACCAGGATGATATTTGTCTTCTTTACATGAATCTTTCATGCCTGCAAAAAGTACAGAAATGTTTAAACAATCAAAATTATGGTATTAATATTTCCAGATTGAGAAATTCTCTGTCATATTTAGTCATATTGACAGAATGTTTAAGAGAATTTGACCTAATAGAAAGACAACTTTGCAACTCCCATTCAAAATGCGTACTTAAGTAACTCAGACTTCTGATTTTAAGCTAAAATCATGCTAAATTTAGTTTATTATTGAAAATTGTATGATGTTTAAAAGATATTTTTGTTGTTGGAACAATGAAAATATGTGTATTTTATAAATATTTTTCTTTATTGATTTTTAGAGAGAGAAGAAGAGAGAGGGAGAGGGAGATAGAAACATTGATGAGAGAGAACACTGGCCGCCTCATACATGCCCCACACTGGGGATTTGACCCGCAACCTGGGCATGTGCTCTGACAAGGAATCGAACCAGCAACCTCTTGGTGCATGGGTCAAAGCTCAACCACTGAGCCACACCAGCCAGCCAGGCTGAAATATGTGTATTTTAAAACATTTTAAACTTATATATGCAATATAAAATGTTTGAAAGTTTAACATTTTAGGGAAATCTATAAATATAACCAAACTGTATTTAAAAAATCCCTTCAAAGTAAGTGATAAAATTTGCTAGACATCTGAATAAAATAACGTTTGTAAAATAATTTTAAAATCCGTAAATTGCATAAAAATACTCTTTTAAGTTTGTCAAAAGGCTCATGTCAATGGAAAGTAATTTAACTCCCAAAATATTTTTCAATGAGTATTCTGGCTTACAAAAGTAGAATAAAGGTAGTAGTAGCTAACTTTCCAATAGACTTCTGAAAGTTCATAAAAGATATCATTTGTCAAAAATAAGTAATTCAAATTTGTGCATTTTATTGATTGTAAATTTTTATATCAACAGAAGAAACTGTGCCAATATTAAATTCTAGTTAATATTACACCTGTTAAAGTACTTAGGGGAAGCACATTGATGTTTACATTTATCTTAAAATGCATACAAAAATGGTTTGATTGATGCACAGAGGGCTGACTAAAGGGTAAATACATAATATACAAGTATAGTGAAATGTTAATTGTAGAATCTTCAACCAAACTGTCTTTTAAAGTGCAGATGTCTGTATTTCAAAAGCAAGATATTCCAGGACTTTTATGAGGAGTGTAACAATATAGCTAACCTCAAAGTCACTGCTACCCAATATTATCAAAAGCTCATGAAGAGAAATAATACTGGAGGATGTGAAAATGGAGGCGGAGTGAATGGAAGCTACACAGATGATCTCCCAGGACCAAATGGGAATTACAACTAAAATAAAGACAAATCCTCGGAAAAAAGCAACAGAAAAGCATCAGGACAGGACCATATAACCAGGGACACTGGTAGGATCTGTGGAGGTGCAAGAGGGTGGAGGGCTGGGAGCCCACGGACAGCAGCAGTCTTAGCTGTGAGCAGCGCCCTTGGGGAATAAGACCAAGCCTGCTCCACAGCGCAGAGAGCCGGGACAGAGCACTAAAATAGCCACAGCCACTCACCTGGGGGCTACAGCAGAGGGAGAGCAAACTGGGCTGGAACTCTGTGGGGACACCCGAGATTTGGAGGGCACTCAGAGTTTTTGCTGAGTTGCTGCCACAAAGGACAGTGGCCAGTGTGCTCCTTCCCTGAGCTGTGGGGGAAAGCAGCAGCATCCCCCCTAGGAGATTCTTCAGCCTTTCCCAGGTGAGGCAAAGAAATGCAAATTGAGGCTCATTAAGAACCAGCATCTATCCTACCCTCTGGAAATCCTAGTATGCAGAACACCAGGGCTACATTCCAAGGCACTGAGTAACTGAGACTACTACCCACCAGGAAAAAGCTAGAGGATAACTGAACCTTTCCTGGGCTTGCAAATTTACACAAGAAAGTAAGACTTGACATGGGGTTTAACGTGGAACCACCCAGGCTCATCCAAATTCAGTAGGGGAAGCCACAAACAGCAGAACACCAACCCACAGGGAAAATTTGGCAGGCTCCATAAACCACTGAGATAGCCAAAATGGTGAAACAAAGAAACAAATCCCAAAAAGGAGAACAAGAGAAGTCTATCGAAGATGAGATAAATGAAATGCAGTTAAACAATTTATCAAAGGTAGAGTTCAGAGCCATGATCTTGAGGAAGCTCAACAGCATGAGTGAAAACATCAGCACCATGAGTAAAGATATAGAAACACTGAAAACCAACCAAGTGGAAATGAAGAATGACATAGCACAAATAAAGAACACATTGGAAGGAATAACCAGCAGAGTAGAGGAAGTAGAGGACCGGATCAGTGAATTAGAAGACAGGGTAGAAAAAAATCAATCAATCAATCAGAAAACCAAAAGGAAAAAACAATTAAAAAACAGGAAGACAGCTTAAGAGAACTGTGAGACAACTGGAAATGTAATAACATTCGCATCACAGGAGTCCCTGAAGAGGAAGAAAATGGGCAAAGGTTAGTGAATATATTTGAAGAAATAGTGACAGAAAACTTTCCTAACTTGGTGAAGGAAGAAGGCATTCAAGTTGAAGAAGCACAGTGAGCCCCAAGTAAGAAGAACCCAAACAGGCCCACACCAAGACACATAGTAATTAAAATGCCAAAAATTAAAGACAAAGAGAGAAACCTAAAGGCAGCAACAGGTAAGCAACAGGTTACCTACAAAGGAACCCCCATAAGGATTTCAGCTGACTTCTCAACAGAAACACTACAGGCCAGAAGGGAGTGGCATGAAGTAATCAAGGTCATGAAAAACAAGGATCTGAATCCAAGACTACTCTATTCAGCGAGGCTATCATTCAAAACAGAAGGTTAATAAAGAGCTTCCCAGACCAAAAAAAAAAAAAAGGCTAAGGGAATACATTAGCACCAAACCACCACTGCATGATATGCTAAAAGGACTGCTGTAATAAGTAGAAGAAACAGGAAGAAAAATAGAACCACACTAAAAAAAATGACAATAAATAAGTACTTATCAATTATCACCTTAAATGTGAATGGTTTGAATGCTCCCATAAAAAGACACACTAGCTGACTGGGTAAGAAAGCATGACTCACATATATATTGTTTACAAGAGACCCACCTCACAACAAAAGACTCAAATAGGTTGAAAGTGAAGAGATGGAAAGAAATCTTTCAAGCAAACGGAAAGCAAAAAAAAGCTGGGATAGCAATACTCATGTATGATAAAATAGATTTCAAAATGAAGAGCATAACTAGAGACAAAGAAGGCCACTACATAATACAGACAAGATCTATCCAACAGAAAGATATAACCTTGATAAACATATATGCACCACAACACACCACAACACAAAATCTATGGGATGCAGTGAAAGCAGTTCTGAGAGGGAAGTTCATAGCACTACAGGCCTACTGCAAGAAGCAAGAAAAATGTCTAATCGACTATCTAACCTCACAACTTGAAGAACTAGAGAGCAAACAAAAAGAAACCCCAGAGCAAGTAGAAGAAAGGAAATAGTAAAGATCAGAGCAGAAATAAATGACATAGAGACCAAAAATACGATTCAAAGGATCAATGAAACAAAGAGCTGGTTCTTTGAAAATATAAACAAGATTGATGGACCCTTAGCTAGACTCACCAAGAAAAAAAGAGAGAGAACCCAAATACACAAAATCAGAAACGAAAGAGGGGAAATAATAACTGACACCACAGACATACAAAGGATTGTGAACACATATTATAAACAATTATACAGCAACAAATTTGACAATCTAAGTGAAATGGAAAAATTCCTAGAAACACATAGTCTCCCAAAACTGGACATAGAAGAGATAGAAAACTTGAACAGACCAATAACAACTAAGGAAATTGAAGATGTAATCAAAACTCTCCCAGCACACAAAAGCCCAGGCCCGGACAACTTCACGGGAATTTTACCGAACGTTCAAAGAACTAATACCCATTCTCCTCAAACTATTTCAAAAAATTCAAGCAGAAGTAAGACTTCCAAACTTGTTTTATGAAGCCTGCATAATTCTAATTCCAAAACCAGAAAAAGACACTACAAAGAAAAACAACAACAGGCCAATATCCCTGATGAACATAGATGCCAAAATCCTGAACAAAATACTAGCACATCGGATCCAGCGATACATCAAAAAAATTATTCACCATGCCCAAGTGGGATTCATCCCAGGGATGCAAACCTGGTACAATATTCACAAATCAATAAATGTGATACACCACATAAACAAAATGAAAGATAAAAATCATATGATCATATCAATAGACGCTGAAAAAGCATTCAAAAAAATCCAGCACCCATTTCTGATGGAAGAAAAAATAAAAGGGATCCAAACTGGAAAGGAGGAAGTGAAACTGTCATTATTCACAGATGACATGATACTATACATAGAAAATGCCAAAGACTCCATCAAAAATCTACTAGACTTAATAAATGAATTTGGAAAATAGTAGGGTACAAAATTAACGTCAAGAAATCAATGGCATTCTTATACACAATGATGAACTCACAGAAAGAGAAACTGAAAAAACAACACCATTTACCAACACAGCAAAAAAATTAAGATTCCTAGGAATAAACTTAACCAAAGAAATAAGGACCTATTCGCAGAAAAGTACAGATCATTGAAAAAATAAATAGAGGAAAATATATAAAAGTGGAAGCACATACCTTGTTCATAAATTGGAATAATTAACATCATTAAAATGTTTATACTACCCAAAGCAATCTATAGATTCAATGCAATCCCCTTCAAAATACCAATGACATACTCCACAGAACTAGAACAAATACTTCAAAAGCTCATATGGAACCAAAAAAGACTCTGAAAAGCCACAGCAATCATGAAGAAAAAAAAACAAAGTTGGAGGGATCACATTACCAGATTTCAGGTTATACTACAAAACCACTGTAATCAAAACAGCCTGGTACTGGCACAAAAACAGGCAGCTAGATCAATTGAACAGAATAGAGAACCCAGAAATGGACCCAAGACAATATGCTCAATTAATATTCGATAAAGGTGGCAAGAGCATACAGTGGAGTAAAGACAGCCTTTTAAAAAATGTATAGGGAAAATTGGACAGCTACATGCAAAAAAATAAAACTAGACCATCAACTTACACCATACACAAGAATAAACTCAAAATGGATAAGACTTAAATGTGACTTATGAATCCATAAAAATACTAGAAGAAAATGTAGTCAACAACATTTCAGACATCATACGCAGAAGAATTTTTACTGATACATCACCTAAGGCAACAGAAACAAAGGAGAAAATGAACACATGGGACTCCATCAAACTAAAAAGCTTCTGCACAGCAAAAGAAACAACCATCAAAATGGAAAGGCAACCCACTGTATGAGAGAGCATAATTGCCAATGATACATCAGATAAGGGGTTAATTTCCAATATATATAAAGTGCTCATACAGCTCAACAAAAGGAAGACAAAGAACCCAATTAAAAAATGAGCAGAGGAACTAAATAGACACCTCTCCAAACAGGACATACAAAGGGCTAAGAGACATATGAAGAAATGCTCAACATCACTAATCATCAGAGAGATGCAAATTAAAACAACAGTGAGGTATCACCTCACACCTGTCAGAATGGCCGCCATCAACAAATCATTAAACAAGTGTTGGCAAGGGTGTGGAGAAAAGGGGATTCTAGTACACTGCTGGTGGGAATGCAGACTGGTGAAGCCACTATGGAAAACAATATGGTGTTACCTCAGAAAATTAAACATTGAACTGCCATTTGACCCAGTGATCCCACTTCTAGGAATATACCCTAAGAAGCCTGAAACACTAATCAGAAAGAATATATGTACCCCCATGTTCATAGCAGCACTATTTACAATAGCTAAGATCTGGAAACAACCCAAATGTCCATCAGTAGACAAATGGATAAAAAAAACTGTGGTACATATACACAGTGGAGTACTATGCAGCTGTAAGAAAGAATGATCTCTTATCCTTTGAGACAACATGGAGGGACCTGGAGGGTATTATTCTAAGCAAAACAAGTCAAGCAGAGAAAGACAAATGTCACATGATCTTACTTATTTGTGGAATAACAGTCTGAGGAACAGTGTAGTCCCAGAGACGTGGAAGTAGGGTACAGACTGACAATCCCCAGAAGAGGGGTGGGGGGCAGAGATAAACCACAGAACTTATATGCATGTGTGCATGAACAATGGACATCGACAACAAAACTGGGGACAGGGCGGGGAGGGAAGGGGAGGTGGGTATCATTGGGGGGGGGAGGAGAAACATCTGTAACAAAAGTAAATAAATTAATTAAAAGAATATTTATATGCATGTATGCATAACCAATGGACATAGGCAACAAAGCTAGGGACAGGGTGGGGTGGATGGGGAGGAGGGTATAAAAGGGGGAAAAGGAGAAACATCTGTAACAAAAATAAATTAATAAAAAAAGAGAGATAGAAATAATACTTACTGAGAGCTGCAGTCCATCCTGTCCTCTAAGAACTTATACATTCTTCAGGATTCATCCAGACCAGCAGAAGGGTGAACTTAATTCTTCTTGCCTATCTTCTTGGCATGATGGAATTTCTTTTAATAGATCCTCTTTTTTTTTTTTTTTTTTTTGAGATTATGGCATCAATCTGCTTGTACGTGAATTGTGAGAAATAAAACAAATCTATGAAATTTGAGGTTGAGGTTGGACATACTTTTTTTAAAATTTAGCCTGCGTTGTCGCACAGGGTCCTCTTGCTGAAGACCCAAGGGAGTAACTGTGGGGACGTAGTACTAAGGAAAAGCTGTGTCTTGACCTTTTAAATATTTTATGAGTCATGCAAATAATCATATCTCCTCTCTTTGTTTTGGCTGCTAGAAAGTTCAGAGCTAAATCCATGATCTTCTAAAAACTGACCATCTTTGTGCATCGTTCCCCCCACTGGAGACTGACCTCTCGTTTGATTTTTTTTTATTATGGTCAAATTGGTATATAACCTTATATATATATTTCATGTGCGCTATATCATAATTTTATATTTGCATACAGTACTCAGTGATCACCACTCTAAGTCTAGTTACCACCCATCACCGTATACTTGATCCCTTCACCCATTTCACCCTCACCCTCACCCCCTCTTTTTCTAGTGACTGCAGTCGGTTCTCTGTATGTGTGAGTTCGTTTTTGTTTTCTTTTGCTTGTTCTTTTTTTTTAGATTCTACTTTATTTTTACTTTCCTATTTTTATTTCACTAGATCACTTTCATTTATTTTTAGCTTGTGTTTTAATGTATTAATAGGCATAAACAATGACATATTCTGTAAGGCTCTCTAAATCACTTTTAGAACAGGTATTAGAATTCAACAAATAGCTCCAACTCCAGAGTTTATCAGCAAAAGGAAGATTTTAAAACCGAAGAGAAGCAAGGCAGACAAGATGAAGACAGAAGGCTCGAAATGACAGATAAAGTGGATGAAGAGACCAGTAAAAATGTGCTGATTTGGGCTTTAGCCACTTTTTAAAGTGATTTATTGAAAATAAATTAGGAAGATGCATTGTTTTGAATTATCTTCTGGGAACAGTTTGGACGCTGGGAGGTGAGGGAACAGGGAATATGCAGGAACGCAATAAACTTCTCTGCTTTGACATAACCACTTCCCACTATTCTGTGCACATTTCATGTTTCAAAATGTCAACAGAAATGCCCATTTATATTTTCTGGGGTTTAAGGAACAGGAAACCTTTAGTTATTGTAAGTTATATCTCTTGTTAGATTTAAATGAATCCCACATTTGCTCAGGGAGGTCAAAACCAAGTTACAGTGATGAGTTGTCAGCCCATAATCCTTTGCTTCGGTCCTCACCCTTTTCGTGCAGAACTCTCGGCTTTGCTCTTTAAATTCTCAGAGATGTTTTAATGTGCTCTAGAGCACACTGAGCAGACAAGGTTTTGGGGCTGAGCATTGCACACTCTTTGCTAATCAGACTTTCCTCTGGAAAATCACTGCCCTCCCCCACCAGTCCTCGTGCTTCCAGACGGACCTGAGTCCTCTCCCAGCTCCAGAAGCGGGATCTCATTGGCCTTCAGACCAGTAAGTAATCTCACGCCCTGGCCATAGTGATTAGTTCATATTACAGAGCCAATAATGCATTTCAGCAAGCCTACTGGGAAGGATAGAAAGCCAAACTGCCTCTCTCTTCCACTAGAGTTAATGGTATGAAGATTTAACACTTGTAGCTGCTACAACCATCTGGAAAAAGCCTGGATCTGCTGAGCGCGACCCTGGCTGCCCGGATTAGGGCTCACTCCACGGACAGAGAGCCACGGGAGGGGGCAAAGTGACATTCGTAAAGCCTGAAGCAAATAATGCCTAAAGCTACTCTTGCTCCTTAGCCCCCCCAGCTAATTGAGTAAATACTACATTTATTTTTACTTATGCCAATTTTGAATAGATATTTCATAAACTGTGTACTACCTGAAAATGTCTCGAGTTATGTTTAATTTTGCCTTTAGGCCTGTCATTGGCAAATTTGTTTTCTGTTTCTTTGTATGTCTTCTAATCAATCTACACGTACCATATTTATCTGCATTGTTTCCTTTTTCTTATACCCTTTCAGTATTTGAGTGGTGTATGATATTTCCCCTCTCTGCCCAACTCTTCCTTGACAGTGAGCTTCAGGCAGTCATTTGAAGGCTACTATGAGCCTGTTTGCTGAAAACGAAAGAAAGCATGCTGAAGTCCTTTTACATATCTTTTTTTTTTTTAATATTAGAGATTTTTTAAAAATATATTTGTATTGATTTTTTAGAGAGGGAAGAGAGAGAGATAGAAACATGTGAGAGAGACATCCATTAGCTGCTTCCGGATGCCCCCTACCAGGGATCAAGCCCACAACCTGGGCATGTGCCCTGACCAGGAATTGAACCAGGACCTCTCAGTCCATGGGGCAATGCTCAATCCTCTGAGCCACACCGGCTGGGCCTTTTTACATATCTTTTCTTTTTTTCTTTATTGATTTGAGAGAGAGACAGGAAGGGAGAGGGAGAGAGAGATAGAAACATCGATGAGAGAGAACATCTGCATGCCTTCTGCATGCCCCCCACTGGGGATCAGGCCCACAACCTGGGCATGTGTCAACCACTGAGCCACACCAGCCGGGCCCTTTTTACATATCTTAAATTGCTTTTACAAAGTCTTCAGAAAGTCTGCCAAGTGGGGAACCATCCCAGCTGCCCCAGGTCTAGACTCTACCGTTCAATGTTCTCCAAGTATGGATCAGCATCCCTTGACATCAAAATCACTGGGGTACATGTTACAAAAGCAGGTTACTGGGCTTCCTTCCAGCATGAAAACCCTAATCTCTAGAAACTCCCCCTGGTAATCTCAGTTTTAATAAACACCCCAGGTGACTCATACTCATAGTCAAGTTTGAGAACTCCTACCCTCAATTTATTCAGTCACCAGTGGCAACAGGAAAATTACCTATGTAATAGTTTTCTATCACTGTGAAAAGTCTCTTCTCTTTATTTATGGGTAATGTAGCTGCTTTTAAATATAAAAGTTATGTAAGTAATTATAGTAATGGGAGGATTTTAACTGGTTGGGTTGAATGGAATACAGAAAAAACTAAAGGCATTTCAAAAATACTTTGTATTTTATCATTCATGTTGAATGTCTTTCTTTATCTAAATCAATTGTTCCTAATATGGACTTCATGTCAACGTTTTAAGTGCTGCTGCATAGGCCACACCTCAGAATGTGAATTCAAAATCTCTGGGGGTGGGACCCAGACATTAGCATTGGGCTTATGGATGGTTCATAGGTATGAGCTGGCTAGACAAAAACAGTAAATATTATTTTCAAAATTGTAGAAGCAAAGTAAATTATTAAGAAAACATTAGATCTGAAAATAATGTCAAAGAGAAAAAAGAAAAATCCATTGAACTGGCGATCCAGGTCTATGTTCTTTACATCATTCCTATAATATCTCTTTAGTCCTATATACCTTTTCAAATCTCATTTTTCTGAGACTCTGAAGGCCGATTCCATAGCTCATTAATATATCAGAATTCCCAAAGGTCATGATCACACCAGAAATAGATTTTATATTTTTCATGAATTACTAGACACTCATTCAATTATATTCATATCATAGGAATCCAGATATTTTTCATTTCACTACCCACACTCTAGCAGACAAAAATCAGAGGAAAAGAACCAGCTTTTCTTGAATCCACTGTGCAAGGTGAAGGGTATTGGATAAGATTCCTGTCAAGGACCTAATGGCCTTAATGAGCTCCGCAATGTAAAACTACGTGAGCAAAGATAGGGCGCGGGACGCACAGGCAGCCCCTTGTTCCCGGTGTCAGAATGTCACAGCATTACAGCGGAGCTGCGGCTCGATTAATTGAGTCAGAAAGATTCCTGTTGAGCAGTTGTCTTCTCTAAAGGGATGCCAGTGCAATCTGCTAGCAGCTGTCACTTTACATCATGTATGAATTATGCTGTATAATGGGTTCAGGTGCTCACATAAATTGACTGTCATAAAATCCTTGTGTGTGATAATTCAGGGAAATCATCTCATTCAGATGATGAAAACAAAGGAGCAGAATAGTGACAAGAGAATGAAGGTGATAACCTTCACTGCTGACAAGAAAAACAATGTCTAAAAACTGCTACTAATTTATTGTTCGCTCAGCTCAGTAATGAGCCACCTCCCCCCACCAAATATTCTCAGGCTCGGCAATGATGTTATGAGAAGTCAAGATAGAAAACTCGCATATATTGTTGGTGTGAATTATCACAACCAATTGTCAATGCGTATCAAATATGTATCAAGATGTAGTATTATATATGCCCTTTGAAACAGTAATTTCCACTTCTAAGAATTTACCCCAAGTTGATAATAATATCATAAGTGCAAAACGTTATATGTATGAGTCTTGACTACAGCATTGTCTAAGTAAAAATCGTGAAACAACATAAATGTTTACAGCAAAAGTTGTATATACGCTGTGTGTAACATTATGAAAATATTAAAATGATGTTGATCTATAAATGTATAAATGTATAAATAAATAAAAATTTATAAAACAGTATACGTAGCTGTGCTACAATTATGCACATATCTACATGTCTATAGAAAATAGAGAACTATCTGGAAGAATGTTCATTGACTTTTTTTTTTTTTTTTTTTGAGAGAAAGAGAAACATTGATTTGTCATTCCACTTATTCATGCATTTATTGGAATCAACAATAAATGTGCCCTGACTGGAGATGGAACCTGCAACCTTGGCGTGTTGTGATGATGCTCTAACCAACGGAGCTACCCGGCCAGGGCCTCATTAAAATTTTAATAGTTTTCTCAATGGCAGAATCTAGGGTGATTTTTACTTTAGTGTACTTTTCCATGTGGCTTGCATTTTTATAACAAACATTCAACAATTTTACAAAAACAGTAAAGCTATTTAAAGTGCAAAGAATATCCATGAGTACGAATGAGGCTGAGGAATTTGAGAGAGTTCTTCATTCAGAGATGATGGTAATGAGGATGATGGGTGAACTGCATAATAATCATATGATAACAAAAACATTATTTTACAATTTATTGAGAGGAGCAATATGCGATCAGCACCACTAGAAACAATAGTCATAAGTGGACTTGAACCTGAAATTAAATTAACAACCTCTAAAGCACTTGCAAACAGATCACATTGGGGATCTGCAGGCCATTTTTGTTGGGGAAGTAACACACGACATCCAAGAACTGCAATGTTAGGGCACTGAGCACGATTTAACACAATTTAGGAGAGTTTATTTTGGCCTAGAAAAAGCTTTCTGGAGGAAATGAATGTGAGAGGTGAATTTAAAAATGAGGCAGACAGCTTGCTGGAGAGGAAGTCAAATAGTATATTTCACAGAGCCCAAAGGAAGGAAGAAGAATATTTTTGCCTCGGGATTTCCAAGGAATAAATGTGAAATGTGTCTCTAGTCTGTGGTTCCTGCCAAAGTCTGCAGCCGAGCTCTGTCAAAAGTCAAACTTCCCTTAAGATGCTTTGGCAGGTTCATTGTGTAGAAACTACTGCGAGGGAGATCACCCTTAGAAAAATCACAGAAGTTAATCCTTTGGGAAGCCACGTTATCTCTTTTCAGACCGCGAAGATATCACTGACTGTGCAGTGGAAGCACTGAAGGAATGCTTTGCGTCAGAGTATACCAGTCTGACAGAGAAGCTCAGTCTCTAGCGACTTGAATGATGTTGTTTCGAGGTGTTAAGCAGTTCTCCCCAAAATAATCCCCAGCCAGTTCTCAGCTAGAACCTGAAATGTCTTTAAATATTCATTTCTTTTTGTTAATGTCATTGCATGTTTGGACAAGGATCAACAGAATAGCTCTTTATCAGCCAGTAATGACTTATCTTAGGTTCCATTATCAAAAATAGAATATTTAGCCCTGGCCTGTGTTGCTCAGTGGTTAGAGCATCAGCCATGCATTAAAGGGTCTCAGGTTCAATTCACAGTCAAGGGCATGTACCTGGGTTATAGGTTCCATCCTCAACCCCAGTCAGGGTGCATGCAGGAGGCAACCAATTGATGTGTTTTTCTCACATTAATGTTTCTCTCTCTCTCTCTCTCTCTCTCTCTCTCTCTCTCTCTCTCCTTCCCCTCACTCCCTCCCTTCCACTCTCTCTAAAAATCCATGAAAAAATATTCTTTGAAAAAATAGAATACACAAAGACTGGGATATAATCAAGATTTTTTAAATTTTATTTTATATTTTTTCTTTATAGATTTAAGAGACAGAGGAAGTGAGAGAGAGAGATGTTCTCTCTCAGGGAGAGAGAACATGGATTGGCCGCTTCCTGCATGCCCCCCACTGGGGATTGGGCCCACAACCTGGGCATGTGCCTGACCAGGAATTGAACTGGCAACCTCTTGGTGCATGGGTCAGTGCTCAACCACTGAGCCACACCGGCCAGACTATAATAAAGATTTTTTTAATAGAGTTGATGATAATAGCCCATCCTTTGGGTGCTACCTGGCTAGGCCTGTCGGGGAACTATAATGGCAGGTAAGCAGGTATATCCAAAACTGTTCCTTAAAACACATAATGTTTTAATATAGAAAACATAATTTTTAATTTAGTATGTATATAATGCAAGTTTTTTCAAGTGTTAAAAATAGACAAATACTTTACCAACTCATAACCAAGTACAATGTTTATCACATTTTGTAGCTTTTTATTTTTGATATTACTATGGTTGTGATTATTAATTTTTTTCTTCCCCTTTAGTTAATAAGTTCCCTGAGGGTTAGATCACTTCTGTTTTGCCCACCTCTACACTCCCAGCAGCACCTGGCCCAATGCCCGGTACAAAGTAAAGGTTTAATAATACTTAATGAGTCATGGTAGAATGAATGGCACCCCAGGCAAAGACCAAACACTTAAGGAGAAGGAGGAGTTGAGAGAGAGAATTTGGTGGAAAGAAAGGCCCCCAAATTTGATAACTTACTTGACAGTTTTGTCTTGAATTTAACTACTTGATAGGAATATATATATCATCCTGATCTATTAAAGATTATGATCCCTTTCTCTTCCTGTATTGCTTCTAGATTTTCTTGCTATGCAACTTTGAAATGACAGCTACCCTTCTACAAAAAGCCCACTTGACAGAGTAGAATTCTCTCTGGTCAAGGTTAAAGAAAATATGAGTCTATTCAACAATGGTGGTTCTTAATTTTTCTTTTAGATTTGTATTAGCTATGTATAATTTTAAAATACATACATTCCTCTTCCTTTCTTTTCTAACCTTTTACTTCCAAATTTTATTACATTAAATATGTCACAGTTTCTCAATAATGTAGGTATCAAATTTTTGTACACTTTGTGTCCTCTATTAGTACCAGAAAATCACTATTTTTATTAGCCTACCTTTATTCCCTATGTTATCTGTAAAATGATGAGGGTGACTGTACGGGAGCTACAGAAGTGTTCTCCTTGTCATTAGTCACTGCTCAAAAATAGAGATTCTTTTACATAAATATTTATTGAGTGCCAACTATGTGTTGAGACCTACACAGTGCGTATTAAATAAAGTCCCTGAGATACTTGGAGCTAGTTTTCTCAGGATTGAGTTCATTTCTTATGTAAAAGTTTGTTTAAAAAAATAAATAAATAAATAAAAATAAAAAGGGCCCTGGCCTGTTTGGCTCAGCGGTTAGAGCGTCGGCCTGCGGTCCGGAGAGACCCGGGTTCGGTTCCCGCTAAGGGCATGTACCCTGGTTGCAGTTTGTCCTCGGCAGGGTCGTGCAGATAGCAACCACTCGATGTGTCCCTTTCACGTCGATGTTTCTCATCCTCTCTTCTTCTCTCTCCCTCACCCTCTCCCTCTCCCGCTCTGTCTGAACAAAATATCAAAAAATGTCCTCGGGCGAGGATTAAAAAAAAAAAAGGAAATATACAACAATCTCTTAAATGGAGGATACAATTGAGTTTTATTTACATTTCCCAATTCAGAGATTAAAACAATAAAACAATCCTCTGTCATTAGCATCACACAACTTAGCTATTAGTCATCATGCTCTGGAAAGATACATTTTTCAACCCAAAAGCAGATGAGAGCAGGACTTGTAGACAATCTCCACAGGCTCTCAGTGTCTCACAGTGCCTTTTCCAAAGCCGACGGTGGAGAGGATGCTGCCAACATCATAGCTTCCAAGGATGCTGTCAATGGCCGAACAGGAGACCCTCTTTTAAATTTCTCACCCTTGCCTGCTGAGTTTAGCCTGAGAGCTGTAACATTAGGAGAAAAGGAGCCAATTGTTCTAAATGTCTCTTACCTGCCCGCTGTCCCCATTCACAGCTTTCACCTGGAAAGAGGGACTGAAAATGGGAGTCTTTACATTTCGGGCCTCACTCGCCCCATCCCTGGTGTCTGGGTTTGGGTTTTCCCAGAAGCAGACCGGAGGACAGGCAGTGAGTTCAAGTGGCTTATTTGGGAGGTGATCACAGGAAACCAGGTCGAGGGAGTTGAGGAAGGGAGCTAGCAAAGGGACAAGTCAGCGGCTCTCACTGCCCGGGGCTGCGAGCTGTGCTGAGTGGGGCCGAGGGCCTGCACCCTGCCGGGGGAGGGCGCTCGGGCTCGTGCCCAGTGGAAGATGGCCCCCTAGCCATGGGCCCAGGTCTGCCCTTCCTCACAACCAAGGGCAAGGTCTGCTTCTCTTCCTCTTGCGCAGCGTCAGCCAGTGACTTGCTTTTACCAGTAGAAGGAGGCAGAAGTGAGGCCGGGCAATTTCCGGGCCAGTAAGAGACTCAGGACCCTCTACTGGGAAAGTCACACTCTCTGAGGAAGTCAGCTGCCACCCTGTAAAAAGAGTCTAGACACACGTGTGGAGAGACAGAGGCCACTCAGGGGAGTGTCCAAGTGCCAGGCATGTGACAGGATGTCCGAGGGTCTTGCAGCTGCCTCGCTGCCAGCTGAAAGGTCGCTGAGCAAGGGACCCAAGGCCCTAAAGAACTGAAGACTCCCCAGCTGCATCCTGCCTAAATTTCTCACCCAGAGAATCATGAAACATAATAAAAACACTGTCTTATGAAGTGGCTGGGCATTTACTTAGGAAGCTGGGCTATCTGGTACATAGATACCCACTCTGCTCGGCCCTGGTTGAGGGTTGCTCCCAGGGGGTGCTCATTTCCTGCACTTCTGGTCTGTTTCGTAGGTGTGCAAAGCAGGTTTCACTAGTCAGAGAACACCTGGGAAAAAGAAATGCAGGTTCTCTGGCCTTTCGATGTCGGGTCAGTGGGCACTGAGGTGGCAAAGGCCCGGAGCTGTGGCGAGGCACCGGCAGCCTCTGCTACACCTGGGTGTTCTCGCTTACCCAGCAGCACAGACCTTCTGACAAACTGCATCTTTGTACCTCTTCTCTGAACCCAGTGCTCTCTACTGCTGCTGTTGGCAAAATCCGCCCTTCCAGTGGGCCAGCTGTGATGTCAGTGTTCCAAGGCAGTCTTTCTTCCCTAGAGAGTAAATGTGCCTTCTCCTTACCCCTGATCCCTTGACGCTTCTAAACTGCTCATTTCTTTCCCAAAACATTTACCTTGTCTATGCCAACAGAGAGAGAGAGAGAGTGTGTGTGTGTGTTGAAAAAGCAAAGAATTGCTAAGAAAACAATAGAGTCTCTTTTCCCAAGTAGTTCACAGTCTAAAAAGAGATAGGAGCCAATCAGGAAACAAGTTACCATCCAGCCACATTATCAAGATAAAATCATTCCACAAATGTGCTGTCAAAGTAAATAGGAGCAATGCTCCATTTAAGATGGAATGTCTGTTATTTTCCTTATTTTTCTTTGGTGACGATGAGGTCACCCAGAGGACCCGGCTTCTCCCTTCGTTGCCCTGGTAATCAAAAGCATGTAATTAAAAGCTGGCTGGTGACAGCAATGAATGTGGTTCTGTGACCCAAGAACAATTTTTTCCTAAGCAAAGCTCATTAGACCACATTAAATTCACAATATGTTTAAATTCACCAACTGTACACCCAAATGATCATAAGCAGAAGGTTTTAACCAAAGAATTCCCCAAAAGACAGAGGAGGTTTAAGACCTGTTTTTTGTTTTTTTTAAAGTAAGGAACCCAAGTAGAGGCAGGGCTCTCTAGTACTTCCGCAAGACAGGGATGAGGGCTGCTCACAGAAGAGGCTTGGAGATGAGTCTGGTGGCAGGAGGTGGAAAGGTGAGTCAGGTTAGCTCGACACAGCTGGACTGGGAATGCCTTCCTGCTGGATCCTATCCTTGTCTCGATCATCAAGCCAAGTCACAGCTCGTCCAGTATTTTCTGTCACCTAAAACAGCTGGTCCAGGTCGCTGGGCCAAAAGGCAAGATCTATGTGATTTTTTTTCCCAGAAAGGCTCTGAAATGGCTTGTTCATTCATTTTGTCACTGAAACAATAACCCCACATCTTCATTTGAAGAAAAATTATGGCGAGAAAGAAGCTGCGTAAATTCCACATACCTTTTAAGAAGTAGACCCGGCCCAGCCGGTGTGGCTCAGTGGTTGAGCGTCGACCCATGCACCAAGAGGTTGCTGGTTCAATTCCCGGTCAGGGCACATGCCCAGGTTGTGTGCCAAATCCTGGGGGGGGGGCATGCAGGAGGCGGCCAGTCGATATTCTCTCTCATCAGTGTTTCTATCTCTCTCTCCCTCTCTCTTCCTCTCTCTCTAAAAATCAATAAAGAATAAATAAATACATAAATAAATTTTTTAAAAAGTAGACCCAAACTGTCCTGTTTTGACCAGGCTTTTGACCTAATCCCCTTTCCAAACTCTCTGAGAACTAAAGCCTTAAAGCGGCCACTGGCGTTTTCGCCCCTCTCCAGGTGTGCCTGGAGGGCAGAGCAGACAGCCGCCTGCTACCTCTAGTTAGCACCCAGAGAGCTGGACTAAACCTTGGGAAGGCGGGCATTGCCCACGGAAGTCCGCGCAGTGAGGTGGCTCACTCCTCCTGCTGGACTCTGAGCAAGTTATTCACACTCTTTCAGCCTCCACGTCACCCCCTGAATAGCGAGGCACTAACAGCCCGTCTCGCAGACCTGTTGTCAAAGTAGTTTGCACGCCGTCTGTGCCTGGAGACCGCTCAGTGAATGTTGGCTGTTACCATCATTTTTAGCAGCCCGCACAGACAGTGTGGGGATTCCTGCTTTCAGACGCACCAGGACATTTCTCCAGGGACAGAGATTTTCCCAGTCAGTCCCTCTGGGGGCCTGAAGTCCGTTACCAGAGAACTTCTCTGGTTTCTTAAGAACTGTGCTTTATTACAAATGCAACTTAGCTGCTCCGGGAGTGCCGTGTAATGTTTCCCACCCCCGTGAACATATTGTGTTCCAAGACACACCTCGACCTGGGCTGAGTTTCCTGGGAACCTCGGGACACGCGCACTTCACTGTTAGGTGTGTGTCCAAGCGGTCTTGGAGTGGCGGCAACAGCCCTGTACATGCTGGGGCACAGGCGTGGTGTAAGCACAGGGCACTCTCTTCCCCTGCGCGTCCCCGGTGGGGCTTCAGGAGCTCTGGGAGTCCCCTGAAATTAGAGGCAAAATTGCCTTGATGCATTTGTACGCTTTGGGGCTAGAAGATCATGGCTTTCATTTAACTCTCAAAGGGCTCTGTAATTAAGATCTGCTGTAATGGAGACAGCTACCTGGAACCAGCCCCCCCTGCCTCCCCTCCAACAGCCACTTTCAAGTATAGTGGATTTGCTGGGGTCCTGGAGAGATCTCAGGGTGTATTCCGGCTGGGGGCAGGGTGAACAGCCAGATAAGCCCAGGGGCCCTGGTGCTCTGGTGTGTCAGTGTGAGAGAGCAGAAGGGTGAGAGCCAAACCCAGCCCTGCTGACTCACAGCTTCTGGGAGCTGCCTTTCAGCACAGGAAGGGCCTGGCCGGGAATGAACCCTCAGGGCTCTGAGCCCCTGATGTTGCCCTAGGTTCAGGGGTACTGAGTTCTAGGTGAGGAGCTACTTAAAGTTTCTTTCGATTCTAAAATAAAATTATTCAAATGATCCTGACGTTTTCCTCATTGATTATGTCTTCCTCTTTGAGTACTTCTCCCTGCCTGAATCTTATATAATTTGGGGATAGGGTTGCCAGGTAAAACACAGGGCTCTCAGTTAAGTGTGAATTTTATAAAAACAGCTCATAACTTTTTCAGCGCAAACATATCCCCAGTACTGAGTGAGATACCTGAAATTCGCAGGTCCACATTGCACTGGGAGTCCTGAGTTTTTATTTGCCAAATCTGGCATTATGGTCTGAATTGTGTCCTCCCAAAATTCACATGTTCTAATCCTCCTCACCTCTGAATGTGACCTTACCAGGAAATAAGGTTTTTAAAAGAGATTAAGTTAAAATGAGGTCATTGATATGGGCCCTAATCCAATAGGACTGGTGTCCTTATAAGAAGAGACGAGGACGCAGACACAGAGAGGAGAGAGCACGTGAAGACACAGGGAGAAGACGGCCATCCACAAGCCAAGGAGAGAGGCCTCCAGAGAAGCGTAAGCTGCCAGCACCTTGATCTTGGACTTCAGCGTCCAGAAAATAAATTGTTGTTGTGTAAGCCACCCAGTCTGTGGTGTTTGTCATGGCAGCCCTAGCAGACGAATTCATCTGGCAACAGTCTTTGGAGAGCACTCTAAGTCAAAGAACTGAAAATTATGAATATAGAATTAAGAACAAATGTGAAGATTTGTAACAGTGAGAAAAGAAATCAGAGCGAATTACCAGAGCCTTGAAGGTCTGAGTCCTTTAAACCATTTAGGTCATTGGAGCCCCATGAAGCTCCTACAACTCACAAGAGACCCCCCCCCCGCCCCGCCCCAAGTGAGAGGTGCTCAAGCCTGAGTGTCATGAGCATCATGGTCAGTTTAAATCTGCTGGGATGTTTATAGCTTTTCTAAGGCCTTCTCTGTTTCCCTAGTTTTTGTGGCAGTCTCTCAGGCCACACAACTGGGTATTTTTGTAGCTCTGCATATCTTCGTCCTTTATTTTTTAGTCCCTTTTTTCTCTTCTGGGGGTTTGGTTTTTAGCTCTTTAATTTCATGTGAAAATGAATGTTAAGTCACGTTTGTAAGATAGTATACATCTTTCAGATTAGCACTGTTTTAGAAACATTATATTATTTTATTATAGGGGCAACTTGGGTAACTTTATTTTCTACATTTCATGAAGTGTGAAGAGAGAAATAAGGAATAATACTTTCTTCTACATAATGAACTCACATAGAGACATTTCATTTGTGCTGTAGTCTCCAGGTTTATAAATAAATATGCATATAGCCCCTGACCGGTTTGGCTTAGTAGTTGGAGCATTGACCTGAGGACCAGAGAGTCCCGGGTTCGGTTCCTGCTAGGGGCACGTACCAAAAAAAAAAGAAGTGTGCGTATATAAATACATATGTGTATGTATCTATTTGTAAGTGCTACACAATATTATTCTAAAGTATTAGTAACACCAACTTAACTGACCAGTAGGAAATCAGTCAAATTAAACAAAATTTTTCTGTCATAACCATATATAAAAATTATTTGTGGATAAAATACATGTGTATTTAAAATAACACATAGGAAGTGTCCATGGAAGACTTTTTTTTCCATTTTGAATTTGAACTACTATTTTCAATTTTTTTTTTTTATTGAAAGAAGGTATTTGGGAGCATTATTACATAGATTGCACATTAGTATAGCAGGTAATGTTTTGACCTTGAAAATCTTAAGTTTCTTCCTATTAGGACTGGAAATTGACTTAAAATGCAAGATGAGCCCTGGCCGGTTTGGCTCAGCTGTTGGAGCGTTGGCCTGTAGACCATAGAGTCCCGGGTTCAGTTCCTGCTAGGGGCATGAGGCAAAAAAAAAAAAAAGCAAGATGATAGAAAATAAAGTGTATAAACAGTCATGTGCTGCGTAATGACTTTTTAATCAATGATAAACTGCATGTATGAGGGTTGGCCCAAAAGCTTACAATGGAGCTGAAAACTTCCTGTTGCCTAGTGACGTCATAGCCATCATGATGGTGTAGTGCAACACATCTCAAACGTGTTTCTGATAAACGACTATGTTATTGGTTTATGTTATTGACTCTATAT
This sequence comes from Molossus molossus, assembly GCF_014108415.1. Classification (NCBI taxonomy): domain Eukaryota; kingdom Metazoa; phylum Chordata; class Mammalia; order Chiroptera; family Molossidae; genus Molossus; species Molossus molossus. Next base: position 28,781,156 of record NW_023425347.1, on the reverse strand, counting down.
TTTATTGTTATTTTATGGTGAACTTTTTCTAATTACATATATTTTGTAGGAAGGACAGCAACAATTTTTAATTTCATGTTTCTTTTCATTTGTTCTTTTTTATTTTTATTTATTTATTTATTTTTAAATGTTTTTTATTTTATTTTATTTTATTTTTCAGGGAGAGAGAACATCGATTTGCTGCCTCCTGCATGCCCCCCACTGGGGATTTGGCCCACAACCTGGGCATGTGTCCTGACTGGGAATCGAACCAGGGACCTCTTGGTGCATGGGTTGATGCTCAACCAGTGAGCCACACCAGCCGTGCTCATTTGTTCTTTTTTAAAATGTTGCTGTGAAACAGTATGCCGTGTCACGCTGGCAGCAGCCTCATACACCATCTCATGTTTACCACATATTAGATGCATCATTTAATCTTGTACTTGATTTGCTCTCTGCTGTTTCGTACACACTGTATAGGCTCCTAGTTCAGGAGCAACAGGCTAGGTGTAGTGGGCTGTGCCCCTGAGGTTTGTGGAAGCGTACTCTATGATGTTGGCACAACAAAGTTGCCTAATGACACATTTCTCAGTATGTCTCCCCATTAAGGCACACAACTATTATAAAAATACAATGATTATAAAAGAAAATACAGGTAATTTTAAATGGATGATGCAGGCATTGGGGGAGGAAGAAGAATGCAGAACAAGATAAGTAGCGTGAAACATGGAGGAAATATCAAGAAATACATTTTTTTAGCAATTTTAAAAAATGGTCTCAAGTCATTAATTCTTAGCCTTGGCCAGAATTAGCGAATATTTCAAGGTAGATAAAATGCATGTAGATTGTCAGCTTTTGAATGATTTTTCTCTTAAATTTTAAACTATCTAGTCTTTGTTGCTTCACAACTCTCTGATGTTTGAATATATGGTTTTTGTTTCAAGACACTAGTTATTGCCTGCCTGGAAAATATGAAAATAACAAACCAGTGACTGAAGTGAGCCTGAAGTGAACTAATGATTATATGTTGGGAACAACAATAAATATTTCTTTCATTGGCAGTAAAAAAAAAACAAAACCCTGAAGTAAGTGGTGTAATGTATTAATGGGTGCACAGTGATAACCGAATATGCTAGCTCACCATTCTTGCAAGCCAGTCTTCTAATGTCATAACTGTGCTGCCATTTGCTTGTGTTTCCCCTCCAAAATATTAGTGATATCACATTGGTGTGGGGGTGTGTGTGTGTGTGTGTGTGTGTGCGCGCGCATGTTGTGCTGGTGGTGTGTTTGCATATTTGTGAATTGTGTAGTAATAGGGTGGGGTTGGGGATGACCACATAACTGCTTTAACTAGTTCAAAATGTTCTTCTGGTTTTTTATGGTATAAATTATAATTATAGTTAAGAATCACTAAGGTTTTCTTTTACTGAAATATTTAACAATAAATGGAATTATATGACTAATCTTTTATTCTGCTTTTTTTTTTTTTGAAAAGGCAATTAGTTAAATACCCAGTAGTTATTTACACTATTTTAATGTTCTCACTTTTTCCTTTTGCTTCAAATCAGCTCATTCCTTGTGCAGGTAACTATGCAGGTATCGTCCCTGTGCATACATTTAATGCTTGTGGTGTGTTTTTATTTTTCTTGGAATTGAATATGCAACTGCTGATAAATTATGATTCATGTACACAACTTCAGCTAAGGGAAGGTAAACAATAAATACTACCTCACCAAAGGTCCTTATCCTTACTGTCTGACATACCGATTTTCTACAACCCAAAGTCACTGAAAAACGCCCCGTTTTCTTTAAGAACTATCATCCCTGCACTTGCTATGCTGCTGATGTATCTGTTCTTTCTGTGAGTGTAGCTGCCCAAGTCTGTTTGGTGGTTATTCAATAGCCACTTGTCCTGATTTGAGGCCATGGTATTTTCAAAACTCTTACTGATGACAGTTATTCAACTTAATATACCAACTTTGCACAATATATTCTAGCTTTAATTGCAGTAAATGATGCTTTACAGAAAGGCTGACATATATTTAGCTGAAGGCAGTGGTTACAAAATATAATTTCCCATCTTTTGAAAGTATATAAAAGCCTATTTGGAAGGTAACTATTTGAACCCACAAAGATAGTTGTTTCAATAATTGGTCATTAAAAAATGCATTACATAGCATTTAAATAATAAAAATGAACAATGGATTTAGCAGTGAAAATGTGTATCCATCTTGAAAACATACGAGTCTGTTTTTGTTGTGTGTTGTTTTTTTTTTCCAGATGCAAGAAAACCTCTTTTAGTGCAGGAAAGTTGCTTGAAGGAGCAGGAAAGAATAGTTGACGAATCTGAACCCTTTCATGGCCATCAGACTGGTCAAATGTTAATGTCTGACCATTCTCAGTCAAGAGGACTCTCATACATTTCTGGTGGAGTATAACTAGATCGACTGTGTTACAGATGATGTGATAATACTGAGTCCCAAGGCCCAGTAACATTACTCCTAGGTATATTCCCTAGAGAAACTCTAACTTATGTGTACAAGGGAAGCAAAAACATGAAGTTAAAGATGGCGGTTATCCCTGGAGAAAAATGAGACAAGGTACATATGGTATGTTAACGCTATCAATCTATCAATCTATCTATCTATCATATATCTATAATGCTTTTTTAAAAAGAATACCTGAGCCCGGCTGGGTGTAGCTCAGTGGTTGAGTGTCGACCCATGCACCAAGAGGTCGCCAGTTGAATTACCGGTCAGGGCACATGCCCAGGTTGTGGGCCTGATCCCCAAATGGGGGTATGTAGGAGGTGGCCAATCAATGTTCTCTCTCAATGATGTTTTTTTCTCTCTCTCTCTCTCCCCCATTCCTCTCTCTAAAATCAATAAAGAAAAAATTTTAAAAAAGAATACCTGAGCAAGGCAGTGTTGGGGGATAGGGGTGGGGGATGCAGTGGTCTCCTTACTGCAAATGAATGAAAAAATAATAGATAAATTTAAAACTAATCGCAGATGAAAATAGATACAATTGATAGTGATACATAAATTAATTCTCATACACAGAATACAATAGAGATGAAGACTGCTAAACCTTCTAAATATAATGATTCTTTATTCACTAGATTTAACCTTGAGTGACTGCATTCAGTTGTGAAGGAGAAAGAAAAAAAGAATGACATTCTTTAATATATATCAGCAAACATTGTGTCTTGAAGGTAAGTAGCATCGGATATTTTTAAATTTTTACCTCTCTGGGAAAGATATTTCCCTATTAACATAGGTGCCTATGATTTGACTTTATCATATTTGATTATCAGATCTGTTCTCAGGGAACTTTTATGTGAGGAATAAGCTACCTGCTTATTCCCCAAAGAGTTATTTTATCACAAATATTAATAAATACACTAAAATAATGATCACACTCTCCTGTTTCTCCTCCTTTTGCCTGCCTGACCCTGCTCATCAGCAGTGTTCACCTTGACTAGCGAGCTGGAATGCCCGTTCCCGGGCCCCAGGTTCAACCCCCCAGCCACATGGTGGGCGGCCCCGCAGGTTTGGCTCTTCCTGCTCCCCATCCCTGCCACTGCCTCCAGCCTCGGCACCAGCAGCACTAACTCACCTGCAGTGAGAGCTGCCAGGCTGTTCACACCCAGCTGACTGTGCCACTGTCCCTCGGGCCAGTCTCCACCCACTCCTCCCCGGCTGCCAGCCTGACTCTCAAGCTGAACCAGCTGGCTTCTCTCCTGTCCAGCCCCCTTGGGCTCCCCTGTGCTGGTCACAGTCTTTCCTAGAAACTGGACCTGCAGTCCCTGAGGGCAGGAATGACATCGGATGCATCTTCCTGGTCCCGGAGTACGTGCTAGATAAACTGAATAGAACTGAGTAACAATCAATAACCCACCTTTGGGGCCTTAATGCATTCTTATTTTCTGTTGTCATTTCGGCTCCCCATTATCTTCTGAGATTCCCTTTTTATTCCTCTCTCTCTCTCTCTCTCTCTTTCTCTCTCTCTCTCCCAGTCTACCTCTACACTCTTCCGGGCTGAAATAGTCATTTCCTTGTATCTGGGCTGATGAAATAATTGCAGAGATTGTTCATGCAATTAACTCATTGGGTACACTTTAAGTATCGTGCTGGGTTTTCTAAAGGACCCCATATTGCTATTTCGAATTTGCAACTGTACAAATCCATGACATGTTGGAATTTAAGGAGGTTCATTACCCTACAGTGTTTACTCTGCAAAATATGTGTTCTCGTTGAAAAAATGACCTCCCACTTCACAAAAAGTACCAACTCCCTTTATGTTGCTTCAGGACTATGTCATCCTGTATACACCCCACTTTTGGTGTAGGAACCTGGAATTTAGGTTCTTTAATCCTTTCCAGACATGGATGAGTGGGTTACAGTGAGGAAGACATAATTGGAAACAGCAAATTACGTAGAGATGTAGCCTGTGTCTCCCACATAAGATCTTAGCTGTGCATTTGTGACAATACTATGTACCACTGCATAACCACCCCAACACATACAAGCACACACTTGCACACATATTATCCACACTCACACACACACTGTGTATTCACACAGTCTGTATATTACCCACAAGGTCGTTGGCAGACTTCTTTTGGCATTTTTTTATCCTCACCCAAGGATATTTTTTCCACTGTTTTTTTTTTTTTTTTTTTTTTTTTTTAGATAGAGTGGGAGTCGGAGGGAGGAAGGGGGAGAGAGAGGAGAGAGAAACATCAATGTGAGAGACACACATCGATTGGCTGCCTCCCACATGACCCTGATAGGGGCCAGGGATCAAACCTGCAACCAAGGTATGTGCCTTCAACCAGAATCAAACCTGCAGCTCTTTGGTCTGCTGGCCGATGCCCAAACCTCTGAGCCAAACCGGTCAGGGCTTCTTTTGCCTTTTTATACTTAACCTTCAGTACACACTCCATAAAGGATGTTCATCCATATATGACATTTATATGACAAGCTAAATCCAGCTGCTGGTCCACAGCACACCCTCCCCAATGATTAATCAAAACATCCCACTTCCCAAAGTGAGACACGTCCCTTCTACTACCACTTGTACCAATTCCTGGATTCCTTTGTTTGTTCCCAGAAGGTGTGGGCTTTTTGAGTAAAATGTTTCCTCGAAAGGATAAACTTGAGACTAAATTCAATTTATGAAGATTATTTAATACACAAACATTTGCAAGCAAGGGCCGTTCACATGCAGCTTTAATGTGTTTCTTATTTGAACATCCATAAAAGCACTAGTATGAACTCCTATTGGTAACTGCTGTTCACAAAGAAAAATATTCCCATACATTTCTACATAAAACCCTGTTTATATTAGAACCAAAACACAAGATGGAAAGGGCTGGATGAACGAGGCAGTGTTCTCTAAGAGTGTGCCAAAGATCCCCACGACCTTTCATGGGACCCACAAGGTCAAAACTGTTTTGATAATACCCAGAGGTCATTCACCTTTGTACATTTCATTGCCCCGTGTGTGCATGGTGACATTTCCCAAAGGGGGCTACATGACCTGTGATACTGCAACCAACTCATTTGACTGTGTGCAGAAGCAGGTATGAGAATACAGTTCTCTAGAGCCAGACTTTAGAGATTTATAAAAATGCAAAACAATGCTTTTCTCCTCCCTCACTGTTTTTGTTTGGGGAAATATGGTTATTTTTCATAAAGAAATATGTTGCTTCTGTTGATGTAATAGTTTAGTATTGTTATTTTAAATGAATCAGTAAGTAAATATGGAAAATATTTCTGTTTACAGTAAATATGGATAGGTACAACTTATGCCTTTAAAAGCTCTTCGGGGTCATCATGTAAAAGAGTATAGGTTTCCTGAGACCAAAACGTTTAAGGAGGGCTCACCTATACAAATGGGTGGATACATTACTGTCAACTTGGAAACATTCTCCCCGAAAAAATATTTTCAAAACAATGTTTTAAGAAGATGTGTTCCATGACTCAGAGGGGAGTTTTCCATAGAGAAGCCTCTTGATTGGCTATCAGCTGGGTGCACCTGGGCTGGTTTCCACCGCCTTATCTTTAACATCCTCTATAGCTCCCTTTAGGCAAACAAAGCAGAAGGGGGTGGGAGGCCTTCAGGCCCACGACTTACTGTTCTTGGAAGAGGCTCGCTTGGGGTCCTGGGCCTCCTCAAAGCTTTAGCCACTTAAGCAAGTGCCTCCAAGGGGGTCCCACAGGGTCTGTCTTAGGTGAGTTCTCCTGGGAGTAGAAACAGCCACTCGGAATAAATAGCCCATTTCTGGTTGCATAAGAATTCCCTGAGGCACTTTTTAAATATAAAGCTTCCAGGCTCCGATCCATACCTAAGGAATCCACAGCACGGGGCCATGTCCGTCTCAGCGACAGGCTGCCTCATTGTCCTCCACAGGCCGTTTCCAGGAGCCAGTGAAGGCACAGGCTGCCCAGACAAAGTAGGGCCTGGAGCGCATAACTCCACGCAGGCGCACAAGGCAGGCAGCGTGTGCCTGGAGACACAGGAGGGCTCCTGGCTGGGGCAGCTCCTAGCTGCGGAGTCAGCCTGGGTAGGGCGCCCGGGGATCCAGGAGCCAGGCAGGGGAGGTGAGCCAGCTGCCACAGGGCCTTGAGGTTCCAAGTGGCTACTGAGGGAGAAAGAAAAGGGGATGAAGTAGGGGAAATATCATGATAAGAAGAGGGATGTTCCAGAAGTGAGGGCCCAACAGTGCTGAACTATCAACATTTTCCACCCACGAATTTGCTGAGAGCCAGCCTGAAGCTTTGGTCTAGTCAGACCCAATGTAGACTTAATAAATACCCCAAAGTCTGGCTCCGATGAAGACTCTCAGAAAATATAAACAAAGAGAATGTTTAAAGTGATCACATAAATAAGGCTGAGAAAGATCATGGAAAGAAGCACTAATGTGGACGTGGAAAAAAATCAGAAGCTCTAATGCTTTTTCACCTACAGTGCGTGTTTGGAGGAGACCCAGTGTCTGCATCTTCTTCCAATCTGGGGGTGCGAAAACAAGGGACAGAGGAAGAAAGCTGTAGTCTGATTACTTATCACTCATCTCTGGGCACATTATAAAAAATAAAAATAAAAAAAATCCAGAAGTAACACAAAGGTGTTCATAGCCTTTATTACTCTATACTGTTCTTAATTTTTTTTTTAACAGTAATTCATTTAATATTAATCTTTTTTTTTTTTTTTTTTTTTTTTTTTTTGGTTGTTAGCACCTCAAATTAGAATCAGTGAAGCTTTAATGCAAAATAGTTTAAAGTAGAGCCAGGGGCTAAATCCTAACCCTCTCATCTTTTCAATCATTCTTATTTGCAAATTTCTTTTTCAAAGAAGGGTTGGACCAGGCTTTATCTGAAGGCCCTGGGAACGTTTAGGCCATTCACATACTGATGGTTAAGATAAATGATTGCCTTTCAGCAAAGGCCTAAAGAATTTGGGAGAGATGGGAACAGGGTAAAATCTGATTTATTGGGATGATTTTTGGTTGCCTGAATACTTTCAACCTTCACTTATGTTTATTGCACAAATGGGATCTAACAAGACTTACCCAGCTTTTGCAACAAGTTGAAATTTGTGTCATAAAGAGCACTTTTTGTACATGGGCAGTTTTGACAACAAGCAGAGACCTTGGAGAAACTCAATTTAAGCCCAATCTGTAGTGACTTTGCAAAACTCTTTGTGTTTTTTTTTTCCTTAAAGTTCCCCATTCTCAAGATAAGATAAGAAAAGGAAGGAAAAGACAAAGCTACTTACCTTTTTCCAGGAGGTCTTTGAGAAGATGAGCTGTAGGATTGCAGAATGCCTAATATACAATTCCTTTTTCATTGGTTTGCAGCTAAGGAGGAACTCCATTGTTCATTTTTAGAAGATGCATTTGACTACATAAGATCTATTTAATAAGTAACCTTTCCTGTGCTTTCTGCAGTAGATAATTTGAAAGCATTCTGAGTCATCTTCCGTAAACACTCCCCCCCCAAATCAATCTTTGCATACTTCACCTATTTGTAAGAAATCACTAGTTTTCTTAAGAGTATACAACAGCAGTAACCCAGATAGTCAGAATCATCAAGACATCACTCCATTCTGAATTACTTTTGATCCTTTTTCCTTCATCTCCTTGGATCTTTTGTGTGGTAGGTCTCCACGGAATAATAGATTAAAGAATGTGCACCAATGTCCGATATAATAACATAGTTGAAAGTTACCTCAGAATGTAGTCTTTGGGTTGTTCAGAGAGCTTTCTCCAGATTTCACATCACATGCACAAAGCAGGTGAGGCTGGAATACCATGAAGTGGTCTGCACTCCACAGCCGCTCAACCCTGTACACACTGTGGGGCAGGGAGGACATGAGAACTACGTGTTCTGTCTCTCTTGAGATCACTCCAGAATTAGTTATATCTTGTCCCAAAGCTTTAACATCTAACATTGTTTTCTCCAAAATTGTATTTATTTTATTATTATTTATTTATATCTTAGTCTTATTATTTTTCTAGCCAGGCATTGACTTATTCACTTACTCAACAAATATTTATTGGGTACCAAACTATTCTGTTATTGTTAGGCAGGATAGATAGCTGCTAGGGCAAGAGTAGGGACAAGGGGGAGGGAGGTAGTTTGTCTCATCCATTGAACAAAGAAGTCAGCAGTCTTGGTACTTGCCAAGATAAAATCATCAGATGTTCTCATAAACTCTGGGGAAAGCCACAACAATGTAAAAGGGGGGACCTTGAAATCTAGTCTGTACAACAGGGAACCTTGAAATCTATTGGGGGAAATGTATAAAACCCTTGAACCCCTACCAGACAGGGTACTCAGACTAGCTGAATTACCCGCTTATGCTTTATGACAAGTATATTCTTAATAAATCTGCTTGCTTTGCTTCGTTAATGAAATTTCGTGCTTTGCTTTGGCACTGCTTTTTGTCACTCTTCTGAATTCTTTCTCGCAGGTGTGACAAGAGCCAAGGAGGGGAGAGCGCCCTCCAACTCAGGTGGCTCTCTGCTAACTTTATAAGATGGAAATCTGCTAATTTCTTAACAACTAAAGAATTTATTTGGTTAATGCAGGATTCTGGATTTCATATTTGTATCTAGGCATGTGCTATTTATTTGTTTGCATATTTACTTATTTCTCTATTTGTGAGTTCATCATTTGAGAACAAATGCTGTGTTTTACTTACCTTTCTATCTGTAGATCTAATATATAGTAAGTGCTCAGTAATATTTAAACATGATACAATATTTAAACATTGAAATATTGTTTAAAAGATTGTATCAACTTCCATAAAATAATATTGAATCTCAACTGTAATTGAAAAATAAGTTAAAAAATATATTAATTCTCCCAATTAAAATTTTTAAAAAATACACCTCATCAATATGAAATTCAAAATATTAGGAGAAATCTTGCAAAATAAATAGAGGGCATTAAGATATAGTGAATACAAATTAGGCTGTACATTACACTCTGAGCTTCCTGATAGCCAAGTAAAAAAAAACCTTGCCAAGGCTGATTCAGAAATGGTGGGTCCTGGATTTTAATACATTTTAGCTACAAATAAATATTTCTCAGGAATTTTACAATCATAATTACAGTAGTTGCCCTTTATCTGCTGTTTCACTTTCCCAAGTTTTAGTTACCCCTGATCAACTGAGGTCCAAAAATATTAAATGGGAAGTCCCAGAAATAAACACTTCATACGTTTTAAATTGCACACTGTTCTGAGTAGCATGATGAAATCTTGCTCTGTCCCACTCTGTCCCTCCCGGGACATGAATCACTCCTTTGTTCAGTGTCTCCACACTGCTATCTGTCATTAGATCAATTGTCATGGTATCATGGTGCTTGTGTTCAAGTAACCTTTATTTACTTAATAATGGTCCCAAAGCACAAGAGTAGTGATGCTGGTAAGTGGGATATGCCAAAGAGAAACCATAAAGTACTCCTGTAAGGGAAAAGTTATGCATGTGTTGACCTAAAAATAAAAGGCCAAAGTAAGAGGCAACAAGCATTTATTTGAGATCCAAAAGAATAGCTATTCAGGAAGCACCAACTCAGGCAGAAACCCAAATATTGTTCCAAATAGGAGATGAAGGCAAGGGGTATTTATGAAAAAGGGTAGGGGAACAATTACATCAATAGAAGGAAGAAATTTCTACAGGTGCAGATAAGCTAACATCGTGATGTTAATACTAAAGAATGTTTTTGATTTTCGGTCAGGTAGTTATCAGTCCCATAGTCATAATATCTGCTTGCTTGTTATCTTTGCAAATAGTTCGTTGGGATATAATGTTGCTCTAGGCTCAGTTAGAAGGTTAATGTGCCCTGTTTTAACATTCCAACGGTTTGAGGAGTAAGATGTACAAGGTAGTTCCTTTGGGATGGCAGCTCTGACCCCATCTTAAACTGGCTCCATTTATGTTATTATTATCATTATTATTACATATGTATGGGGAAAAAAGCATTATATATAGGGTTTGCTACTATTTGCTGTTTCAGGCTTCTACTGAAGGTTTTGGACCATGTCCCTGTAGATAAAGGTAGACTACTATAGACATTTTTCATGAGATAATATTGATTCCACTTTTTTTGTTTTTATATACACTGGGTACTTGTAGAAAAATGGAAAATATCAAATAACCTTATGACAAAATAGAGGTTAATCTTTTCCAAAATAAAACTTTCTTAGCCTTTCTCATTTACAAGTAATCAAATTATTTCTTTCACTGTATTTTGGATTGTAAACCTTACAAATAAAATGGGCCCACAGTAAACCAAAAGCCTACCTTAATCCTCTACCAAAGAAACATACCTAAGAAAGATCAAAATCCCTGGAGCGGTCATGGGACTGAGCCCCGGAGTAAACATGGGCACCGTGTATGAAAGTCCCAGCAAGCAGTGCTGCAGAGCGATTCCTGAGTAAGTAAAGTCGTTTATGAACACTCAGATGAGGAAACAATCTCAACATTTCGATGAACTACAAGCTCTGAGCTGTCAGTTATGTTGTTTCCTATTTTTTTAGTCTCTTGAACATTTACTTGGAAGCAGAGACCTGAGCTCCAAGATCATTTACTGTCCTGAGATCCTAGAGGAAGGACACTAACTTTATTAAAGCCTCAGTTTCTTAACCTGCAAAATGAGGACCTTAATACCAACCTCGTGAGATGACTGTAGGAGGCAATGCAAATAGATGACATTGTGTATGTGGACAAACTTGACAAACTATAAAGATACAATTTTGAACCTATAGATTCCAGCTCTGACATCAGTTAATATGAGAGTTTGGAAGTGGTTGATTTTTTAAAAATAATTATGCATATGTGATTATTCAAATTCATGTAAGGGGAACTAATTTCATCTACCGCTGAAATCCACTTAATATCTTTTTGCTTCATAAATGTGTATAACTTAAAAAAATCTATTGAGTTCAGTGACTCAAATAAATCGGTATTGCACTACTTGTTACAGAACTTGAGTTTATATTTTAAAAGCTCTCTTTCTTTGGGACGATTCACAATGCCTATCTGTAGATTTAATGCATATTTATGTGTGATTATCACACAGATTATTTTTATGTGTGATGAAATTCTATTTCTTTTTATCCAGAATATTCTTTTCTTGGCTTTATTTATACTTTGCCTGGATAAGCATATTTATGTAGTTTAATAGTTCACATAATCACCCCACATTTGAGGTTTTATGAGGAAAACTGGAATATATGTTTTTAATTGAACTGATTTAAACATCCTCAACACAACACAAAACAAAAACCTTGACTCTTACTAACTTTTAAAACAACTGCATCAGCTCGTCTGGAAGCAGTCAATCAGCCACAATGACACGTCTCAGATAAACGTCAGGGCTGAGATGTCACCAAGGTGACCGGAAGGAAAAAATTCATCCTCAGTGAACATACAAAAACAAATCTTTTAAGTGAAGGCAAATACCGCAGAGCAGCTCGTCCATTCTCTTGGGCTACACGGCAAGGGAATGCTAGTGAGAGAGGGAAAAACTACTGCTGAGGAAGCACAGGTCCTTCGCGTCCGTGGTGCTGGCAGTCAGAAGGAACGCGGGGGAGGTCGCCGAGGTGGCGGAGCATTGACCAGGACAGGCGGGAAGGACGCGAGAGGGCCCAGTGGCAGGAAGGCAGGGGAGTGAGGAATGACCTCATCCTCGGAACCTCTGAGCAGGCCCTGCCCTACGTGGGGAGCAAGCTCAACAGCTGTTATCTGGACACCATAGGCTATAAATTCTGTCTAAGGTTCTTTCCCTCCCAAACACCCCTTGACCTCTTTTCTTGACTCCCTTTTCTTGACTCTCTTGACTCCCTCCATCTAACGGTAGATGGATCAACACCCCCCCGGACCCTTATTTCTCTCCTTGATTCTCTCCTAGCTAGAAACTAACAGTTGGAATTACAAAGATACTTTGTGTGTGTGTGTGTGTATTTCACTTTCTTTAATCTACTTTCTTGTGTGCAGCAAAAAAACTACACATCTATATGGAAAAACCTAAGCACATAAGTTCTCTTTTGATATGTACAATGGAAGCGTGTGAGTCCGGAACCAGTTCCTTTCACGCGTGAGAAGGCAGAGGTAGTGCTTAAACATGCACACCACAGTGTGTATACCTAGATTTTTATGTTTCTTCATTGGAGTTATTAAGTTAAATGCACTATAAATCACACAAGTAATTTTGACAACTGCAAAAGAAAAAAAAACATGTATCATGTTTTATCATTTCTCAGCCCCACCTTTTACAAAGATCACAAGTTTATGAATGGCTATCAAAAATTCCTGAAGAATTACCTTATCTGTGACTCTTCAACAGTATTGACCATGCGAGTATACAAGGGTGGGCAAAAGTAGGTTTATAGTTGTAATAAAAATAAATAATAAGATAATTAATAAATAATAATATAAAAATATACTCCGTTTTGTGTACTCACAACTGTAAACCTACTTTTGCCTATCCTTGAATATTTTTGGTTCCAGGAGTCACTGAAGCAATAATCTTATGAGACTAATACTATTAAAGTATTAGTATAATAGAGGTAGTACTACTTATAAATATTTTATTTATTCTCCTACTATTTCCAGTTAGACAGGGCCATGTAAAGGACATGAGAGGAAATAAAGTGTGTCAACTTTTAGCCAGAGGTGTAAAAAGACCTTGAGCAATTCTTCAGTCTCTCTAAATCCACAAGGTTGACAGAAGAGTGTGAGATGATGAAACTTGAGATTGAAGTAGCCTCCACTGCACATCACTGCATTCAGCAAACTCTCCAGACCCGTGTAGACATTATATGAATGAAAAATAAACATTGACCATGTAAATCAGAAAGATTTGGGAGGTGTTTATTATTGTACAGTGGCCTATTCTAACTAATACAGATAATGAAAATGGATTTCAGAGAGTTAAATGAAAATCTACAATTGCACTATTACACATTTCCAGTCTTTTAATTAAAGGCTTAGTAGGATATAACAAAAATTGGCAATTTTTTTTTTTTTTTTCTGTAAAGGGTCGACAGTAAATATTTTAGGCTTTGCAGGCTACATGATCTCTTCACAACTACTCATCTCTGCCATTGGAATATACAAGCAGTCATGACAATATGTAAAGTAATGAGCATGAATGTAATTCAATAATATTCTATTTATAAAAACAGATAACGTGCAGGATTTGGTATATGGATCATAGTTCGCTGCCTTCTGTGATACGGTATTTACTGATAAATGTAGTTATGTAGACTACTTGGTGTATGGGCTTCCTAGAGCTACCTTAACAGAATACCACGAACTGGGTGGCTTACAACCACATGTATTTATTCTCTCATTTCCTGGACAGCAAAAGCAAAATCAAGTTTCGGTAGGGTTGGTTCTTTACAAGCGTTCTGAGTGATGGTCTGTTCCATGCCTCTCTCCTAGATTACGCTTGTTGCTGATGCCCCTCAGCATCCCTCCGAGCTGTGCTTCTGGCTTGGCATTGCTGTCTTCTCCCCGTATGTCTCTGTCTCACCAGGTCAGCTTCACTGATTGAGGGCCTGCCTTACTCCTGCGTCACTATATCTTAACTAGTTACATCCACAATGACTCCATTTCCAAACAAAGTCACATTCGGAGGCACTGAGGGTTCAGATTTCAACAAATCCTTTGTGGATACACGATATAACCTATAACTTGCTTACTTTTGCTTACTTAATGAGCATGTTTCACTTAGTAAATTGATACAATGAAATTTTAAAAATATTTTTATTGATTTTTCTAGAGAGAGAGGAAGGGAGAGAGAGAGAGAAACATCTGTGTAAGAGGATAATCCACCTGAGCCCACCAGTGGGCTGCCTCCTGCATGCCCCCACACAGGCTTGAGCCCACACCCCAGGATGTTTCCTGTTCCAACTGGCACAGAACGACACCCAACCTGCAGAACCACACTGGCCAGGGCTATGCAAATGAATTTTAAATATGTTTATAGGCCTCGGGTCAATTCATGAATTCCTTTGGCAAAATTGACATTTTAGTTATCTAAGAGAGCAATTAAGAAAAAACGATGCTCATAATTTAAATAATAGATATAACTTTGTAATGAGCATTTACAATTCATTATTATTGTACAGTCTCCTACCTTTTCCAAACCACTGACTGATGTTTAAGATGAGAAAATTAGATTTGATTTACATACTTTAAGTTATTTCTTGAGACTGATATTAAATTACAGCGTTGATGAAATGATTATTCCTTAGAGTCTGAATGCAGACATCTATAAGAATGGATTGAAGACAAAACCATAATTTCCTTGACAGGTTTTAGAAATCTAAAATGTGAAAAAGCAGTACACAAGTGAGCAATTAAATAAGTGCTGTAGGAGATACGGTGGAGGAGCTCAGCAGATGAAGGACCACCTAGGCCTAGGAGGGCGTGGGTGGCCCCTCGGAGGATAATCCACCTGAGCCGGGCTCGAAGGGGGGCCAGGGTCTGGAGAGACTAGCCAGAGAGCATCTGATATGGGCAAAGGCAGAAAAGGGGAGATAATGAGCCTGCTTTGAGGCAGCAGGGACACGTAGGGAAATAACAAGAGTTAGAGTGGCAAAGAGTGGCCAAAACTAATAGAAAGGACTGTCGGCCTAAGAAGAACTCAGATTACATTCATGAGCAGTAGTTTTCTGAGTAACAGGGTTCTGAGTAAATAATCAAAGCATTGTGGTGTAGCACGCGAGATGAATAGGCAATGGATGGATGGGGAATCATCGCAGCCGTCTAGGCATTCCAGAAGAGAAGTGGTAAACAGCGTGGCGGGTGAAATTAGATAATCAAGAATTGTTCAAGAGAATTTTAATGATTCAGTCTTGATGATTACAGTCTAAGAGAGCAAAAGCCATAAAAGAGAAAGAGATGAGCCAATGCATTGTCAAGAGTGAGGGGAAAAGCCTGGCCAGCGTGGCTCAGTGGTTGAGTGTCAACTCATGTACCAAGAGGTCGCTGGTTCGATTCCTGGTCAGGGCACATGGCCAGGTTGTGGGCCTGATCCCCAGTGGGGGGCATGCAGGAGGCTACCAATCAATATTCTTTCTCTTCGATATTCCTATCTCTTTCTCTAAAATCAATAAAGAAAAGAAAAAAAAATTTTTAAAGAGTGAGGAAAGAGAGAGAGGAGGCAGGTGTAAACACAAGGAAGGCACGCAGTCAATTTTTAGCTAATTACTATAGGATAAGATATCCATGGTTACAAATAAGCCTCTATATTTTACTAGATCAGTACAAGAAAGGTTTATTTCTTCTTCATACTACGTAGCCAATGCTTACTGGTGGTGAACTCCGTTCCACAGTTTCATTCAGGTATCAGGGAGAATGGACATTTCGCCACCTTGTGATGCTGCCTCCTCAGGAAGGAGCCTCACGAGGAAGGAGCATGGACAGCTCTCAACTGCATCTAAGCCGTTTGCTACGACTAGTCCCGTAGCCACAACCGCATTGCAAGAGGTTGGAAAAGGCAGAGGAGCCCATGTAACACATGATAGGCATTATTATCTCTATTGCATTATTATTTTCCCCATCATTTCAAAAATAAACTGTTTTCTATGAGTTTCTGTCCAGATTTTGCCTTTGATAAAGTGAATGTCTTTCTTTCCACGTGCTTTCACTAATGAACAATCGGGAACTTCCATATATTCTCAGCCACAACCATGACAAAGAGCTTTGCTTTCACAATCGTCCTGAACAACAGAGAGGCGGACAAAGGCGGAATGTTAAAATTCACTAATTATTTTTCCTCGCTGCCCACATTGGTTATGTGGGTTTTAGCGGTAATATGTATTTGTCACTTCTGCTTCCTTAGCACTCCTGATTGTGCAATCATTCATAAAGGCAGTTGTCACTAAAAACACCAACATGTGATTGGAAAGACATGTAACAGGATAGTAAATGTAACTCTTCCAATCTGGAGTTTAAACAGAGACACCTACGGCGGAGCAGAATCCGCTAGTTGCCAACATCTGTGTGCTGAAACAAGATGCTGGATCACATGTGCAGGCCTATTAAGTGGTTGTGAAACTGGTTCTTCTAGCATTAGCCCAGCAACCACCTCCAGGCTATCTGGGGAGGCCATTTATTCCCTGGTTGAAGAGGCCAACCATGGGGATTTCTTCTGCGAGATTTGCTGGTATGTTGCATGTTTCTCTCCTTCAAACCGGGAAGGAGAGGAGGCTTCCCTTTACCTCAAGCCAAGTAAGGGGGCCTTAGAGAAAACTGTATGGGGAACATGAGTTTGATAGGGTAGGAGATTAACAGTTGACTGACACCCTGAACTATCTGAAGAAAAGAGGCGATGGCTAAACAGAGAAGCCCTGGGCTGTCAGAGCAAAGAGGGCTGCCCTGGGAGGGGTTTGCATGCAGACAGAAGAGTGTGTGTGTGGCCCACAGAGAGAGATGGACCTGCAGATGGTCAAGCCATGGGTTATCTCTGCGATGAGTCTGCCTGAGAGCATGTTTTCCAGCGAAATAATCTTAGCATGTAAGAGGCTGGAGGCCAATCATCAGATGCAGAAGCTGAGAGCGTAGACTGGATGCAAGCAGCCAGTCAGAAAAGCCATCACCCAGGCGAGGACGGGTGAGTAATCCTCAGGCATAGGTGGGGGAGCGGGGAAGGGGGTCTACAATGAATCCCCAAGAACAACCCCTAAGAGAAAGAATCAGCGTTTGGAATCTGTGAGACCCAAAAGTCACTCACAGAAATTCTAACAGTTCTCAGCAAGGAAAACTTTTATGCGCCTTCCTCTCCAGGTGCTAACCCTTGAGGGAAGGCAAAAAGAAAATGAAAGGAAACTGACATCCTTTCCTCCACACTGCAGGTCTCTGACTAATTCAGACCTCATCTGGGGGAGGGAGAGAAGTTTCAAATGGGTTGAGGAATTAGACCTGAATGAGGATGGAGAAAAAGTTTCAAATAGGTTGCAAACTTGGCATTTGGACATCACGCTGGCGGGACTTCCTACCATCTGGTTGTTATCTGAGCCAGAAGGCGAAAGCTGTAGGATGGGCCAGTGTGTTACCCAGGAGCAAGAAGACAAGTGTCCCTTGAGCATGGTTTGCAGAAGCAGCAGTGAGGAATAGTTGTGTGTGTGTGTGTTTTTTAACTTGCACCCTGTTTAGCCAATCTGCTGCAATAAGATGTACAGACAAAGAGCTTTGTGACACTAATAAATATGGAATGGGCTGGTAAATTAATTCATATTGTAAAATATTCTAATAGAAGAGGCCTGGCTGGTTTGCTCAGTGGTTAGAGCATCAGCCCGCGGACCAGAGAGTCCCAGGTTCGGTTCCTGCTAAGAGCACAAACCTTGGTTGCAGTTTGTCCCCGGCCCTGGTTGGGGTCGTGTGGATGGAAACCACTCGATGTGTCTCTTCCACATCGATGTTTCTCTTTCTCTTACCCCTCTCTCTCCTTCTCGCTCTATCTGAGGATAAATACAAAAATGTCCTCAGGTGAGAATAAAAAATATATATATTCTAATAGAAGAATGAATCTCTGTGAAGTGGTTTTACTGGTAATTGGTTTGATGGGTGCTTATGGATTTAGGAATTTAAACTGTGTGTAATCAGTAATCCATTTGCTCAAACTATTTGAGTTCCTTAATTGAGTACGTACAAGCTGCTGTTGGATATATAGAAGACCCTCATCCTGCGTTTTCAAGGCTTTCTATATTAGTGAAATAGGTCAACAAAAAAATAACCTTAAAACAATGTGGTAAGTGCTATAAGGGAAGAACATAGAGCTCTGGCCAGTTTTTCTCAGTGGTTAGAGCGTTGGCCCGCGGACCAGAGAGACCCAGGTTTGGTTCCCGCTAAGGGCATGTACCTCAGTTGCAGTTTATCCCTGGCCCTGGTTGGGGTCGTGTGGGTGGCGGCCACTCGATGTGTCTCTCTCACATCCATGTTTCTCTCTGTCTCTTCCCCCCTCTCCATCTGAAGATAAATGCAAAAATGTCCTCAGGTGAGGATAAAAAAATTTTTTTTAATTTTTTAAAAAAGAGAAGAACCTAAACTACGATATTGCAATAGAGTGGAAGGACATTTTAACTATCTGAAAGGATCTGGAAAGCCTCCCTAGAAGGTGATACTTAATCCAATGTTTGATGTGTTTATTTAATCATTAACTAGAATGGGTTGAAAAAGATTGGCAATTATTCCTGGAAGCAAAACAACTTAACACAAAGGCATGTAACAGGAGAACCCAACTGGCTCAAAGAACTACACGTTCACTAGCTCGGTCATAGTACCAGTCCCGCTGGGTGATTGATGGTGGGGAGTGTGTCGGGAGGTGTTGCAGAGCCTAGGTTGGCATTAGGACTAGGTGGCATGCTAAGGAATTCTGAGATATCTTTTAAACTATTGAAAGTGTTTAAAAGATTTTGGTTTTTTTTGCTTTTATGTTTATATAAAGCTTCTTTTATTTATTTTTTACATTTTATCTTTATTGTTGAAAGTATTACACATATGTCTCCTTCCTTTTCCCCCGCTGAACTTCTCCCTACTCCCCACCCTCCCCCATCCCACCTTCACCACACTACTGTCTGTGTCCATTGGTTATGCATATATGCATATAAGTTCTTTGGTTTATCTCTTCCTTCCCCCCTCCCCGCTTCCCTCTGAGGTTCCACAGTCTGTCCCCTGCTTCTATGTCTCTGGATCTATTTTGTTCATTAGTTTATTTTGTTTATTAGCTTCCACATATAAGTGAGATCATGTGATACTTGTCTATCTCTGACTGGCTTATTTCACTTAGCATAATAGTCTCCAGGTACCTCCATGCTGTCTCAAACTGTAAGAGTTCCTTCTTCTTTACAGCTGCATAGTATTCCATTGTGTATATGTACCACAGCTTTTATATCTATCCACTCATCTACTGATGGACACTTGGGCTGTTTCCAGATCTTAGCTATTGTAAATAATGATGCAGTGAACATAGGGGTGCATATATTCTTTCTGATTGGTGTTTCGGGCTTTTTAGGATATATTTCTAGAAGTAGGAGCACTGGGTCAAATGACAGTTCAATTTTTTATTTTTTGAGGAAACTCCACATTGTTTTCCATAGTGGCTGCACCAGTCTATATAAAAGTGCTTTTGAAAACAAATTATAATACAAGTTTTTTAATTATCAATAATTTCACTATCCAGAAAAACCTACCAAATATATTCTGAAATATTTTCTTCCACTATTTACACATTTATAAAAAAAAATTTTCCAACTTCAATTTTGTAGTCTATATTTTTAACTTAATATTATACTGTAATTATCTTCATGACCCTGAATAATTTTTGACAATACGTGAATGACTGACAAATAAATCCACTGTTTTTTATTTAACTGTTCCTTTAGTGTTAGTGTTGGGTTGTTCAAAATGTTTTGCAAGTAACATTCATGTATATAAATCTTTCAGTGCATTTTTTTATGCCTTTAAGATAAAGACCAATGAATTGAATTGCCAGGTTAAAAAGAATAAACTTTCTTGAAATAAACTTTTATACATTTCTAGATGTATATCCACAAAACTGTTGCTAATGTATATCCTCTCCGAAGCTTCAGTAGTGGTGTAAAATATTCTCCGCTGCTATATAGGTTTAGCAATAGGGCATATTATTTACTCTTATAAATAATTTTTGCTGAATTTTAAACAAAGTAAATCGACATTTTTATCTTTGGTAAATAACTTTTTTTTTATTTTAAAAACATAAGAGTCCACTGAAGATATGCTGGGGAATCTAGAAAAATGCAAAGAAGAAAAGTTAAATAATGTTAATCTTATTTCCTATCACTAAGAACTGATCACCTGGCCGGTGTGGCTCAGTGGATTGAGCGTCACCCCATGGACCGAGAGGTCCCGGTTTGATTCACAGTCAGGGCACATGCCGGGTTGTGGGCTCGATCCCCAGTAGGAGGCATGCAGGAGGCAGCTGACCGGTGTTTCTCACATCAATGTTTCTACCTCTCTCCAAAAAAAAATCAATAAAAACATATTTAGGAAAAAAAAGAACTGATTACATTTTGCTATATATCCTTCCAGTTTCTTTCCTTAAACTCTTCTCTCTCTCAATGTACTGGGTAGGGCAAAAGTAGATTTAAAGTAGTGAAGTATAGAGTTTATTCTTATATTATTATTTATTAGTTATAATATTATTTTTCATATGAACAACTGTAAACCTACTTTTGCCCCACCCTGTGTTTAACAAAACTGGGACTAACTGACTGTATTTGGGCTCATCTACATTTTATCTTGTTCATACAATACTGCAGAGCTACTGTTGTATCTGATCACTGCGCAGGCTGCCTGATCAAACGGACCATTACAAATAACCGTACTGTGTTGTAAGTTAGGTTGGTCCCAATCTTTCATGTTCACATGAACACGCTTGCGCATATACCTCTGTGCAATCTCCAGTTAATTGTTGAAGGCAAATTGCAAAAAAATGGGAATGTTGAGTGAAAAGATCTGAACGTTTTTTATGACTTTTAATTCATATTGTAAAGTTACTTTCCAAATAAAGGTGTGCTCATGGGTAGTGAATGAGAAGTCTTGCTTCACAACATTAAGGATTATCAGTATTTTAGTTCTTCCTATTTGACAGGTAACAATGGCTTTTTATTTTAATTTGAAGAAATGTTGGGGAATATAGAAAAATGCAAAGAAGAAAAGTTAATCTTATTTCATATCATTAAGAACTGATGGCCCAGTGGGTGTGGCTTAGGAGTTTGAGCATCATCCTGTGGACTGAGAGGTCCCGGTTTGATTCACAGTCAGGGAACATGCCTGGGTTTCTTTGATTATTTATAATATTAAATAGCAATTAATGTCTTTATGGAAAATATTTAGTTTTGTCTATTTTGAGGATTTGGTGAATTCTTGTTGATGTTCAAAGTCTTTTCTGTAGCATTAAGAATATTAACCACTTACCTGTTATACTTATTCATGCAGTCTTTTTTCTTACCCTGTATTTAATATTTCTGAGTTATTGCAGTTTGCATTTTGTTTGGCTATAATACATCCATGAGTAAGTTTTTCAGGACATATACAGGGTACTTTCTGAGCCTCTGCATAACTAAAATATCCTTTCTGTTGGCATCATTTGTGAACACTTCATCAGGGTATAGAATTTTGGGGCAACAATCTCTCCCTCACAAATCTAGAGCAATTTTCTTCTGACATACAGTGTAGTGGAGAAAAAGTATGAGGCTGGTTTGGCTCAGCAGTTAGAGCATCAGCCCGCAGACTGAAGTGTCTCAGGTTCAATTCCTGGTCCAGGGCATGTACCTGGGTTGCAGGTTTCATCCCTGGCCCCAGCCAGGGATGAGTGGGAGGCAACCAATCGATGTGTCTCTCTCACATCAATGCTTCTATATTTCTCTCCCTCCCTCCTTTTCACTCTCTTTAAAAATCAATGGAAAAATTTCCTTGGGTGAGGATTAACAACAACAACAAGAAAAGCATGGGGTTGGCCTTGTCTGATGGTTAATTTTCTGCGTCAATTTAACTGTGTTGTGAGGTGCCCAGACATATGCTCAAACATTATTCTGGATCTTTCTGTGTGGGTGTTTTGGATCAGATGAACATTTGAATTTGTTGACTGAATAAAGCAAATTGCTCTCCTAATTTGGGTGGGCCTCATCCAACCAGCTGAAGATCTAACTAGAACAAAAAGATTGACCTACCCCAGAGTAAAAGAGAATTCTTGTGCCTGACTGCCTTCCAAATGGAACGTCAGCTCTCCTGGGGACTTATCACCTCTACAGTCAGGTAAGCTGTTTCCCTATAACAAATCTCTCTTTATTTATATATGTGTTTTTTTTAATCATCGTATATCAAGGTGTACATCTTTTTGGATCATTCTTCTTGGAACATAAAATGATCCTAATATATAGGAAGTTGAAAGCTCTCTCATGTTAGCTGTTCTCCATGGAGAATATTACACAGAAGGTTATATGCTAGAAGAAAAGGAGAAAGATAGTAAGGATTTTACATTCTGTGATTCGATGCTATTCTTTTTTTTTTAATCCTCACCTGAGGACACTTTTTTGAATTTATCTTCAGACAGAGCGGGAGGGAGAGAGGGAGGAAAAGAGAGAGAGAAAAATCAATGTGAGGGAGACAACGCCGACCTGTTGCCACTCACACAACCTCAACTAGGGCCGGGGACAAACTGCAACCGAGGTACGTGCCCTTAGCGGGAACCAAACCCAGGTCTCTCTGGTCTGCGGGCTGATGGTCTAACCGCTGAGCCAAACCAGCCAGAGCTATTCTTTTAAAATATGCTCTCTGCTCTCTATGTCTGTCAACCCACCTGTGTTGGTTCCAGGACCCTTACTCTCCCAGCTGAGTATTGATCTTCCACTGCTTTGATTCAGATATGACCTATGTCCAGCTCTCCAACCTGAACCTCCATCCTCTTGCCTTTAGCAATTATTCATTTTAATTTTTCATATATTAAGTCTTCAGGAGCTAACTTATATTCACTTTTCACTTAGTAGGCTTTGTTCTCTGATTTAAATGGTAAAGACCAACCAGTATTACACTGCAAAACTATGCAGTTGCATATTTTTAAAACCTCTGTCACCTTTGGATCACTGTTGAAGCTAATCAAAATAAACTTCTATTTGAGGCTGATCATCAGGCTTTGTCCTTTCAAAATATATCTATAGACAAGGAGAACACACACACACACAAAATCTAAATGTGTTTATTCTAAAGTAAATGTTTTCCAAGTGATTTTGTTAGGGGCGTAAGGGAACATCTGATTAATTTGTTGGTACTAAAATTCCAAAGTTGAAGATGTCTGCATGATGGCCTACAACTTCACTCAACAATAAATGATTACCAAGACCTACTATGTGTCAGGCACTGTGATATGCTAAATATATCGATAGTTTTATCCATATAGATTTTTAAATTTATGATACAAAATTATGCTACCTGCACAATACATCATAACAATTACATATTCTTGAATTTAATTTGGTATTCTATCAGTTACAATAAAATGGCTACTTTATGTAAATTATATTATACTTCAAGATTACTAGATACTTAAGTGGCTACAATAAATATAACTCAACTCATCCAAACCACATTTTACAGTTTATCTCTTCTCATTTTGTTAGGATTGCTTGTTTTACCCTCATTGCTCTCACATTATGTACAGTGTAATCCATAGATAGATGTGTGCACACATTCATTCATCTCCACACTTCCTGGAAAAACTATTAAAATTCTGTTTACCCACAATACTCTACATCCCACCGACGTCAGTTCTTTTGTTTCCTCACATATACTCAACTTATTTTTGTCTGTCCAATTTCAGCTTCATTCCTGAGGGTCTTTAGGCAGCATCTATCTGTTTCCCACCAACTAACTTTTATTAAGCTCTCAGTCAGTCATTCAACCTGTCAACAAATACTTCCCACCAGCCATGTGCTATAGCACGGGACCATGAGAAATCAGTAAAGCTAAGTCTTTTCTTTCAGGAACATCACAGTTTAGTACCATCCAGGAAGGGGAGTGCTTTTCGGTGTCCTAGATACTGATGGGGTTAAAGCCATGGATGATCGGACCCCTAAACAACTACAATAACTGTAGCAGGAGCCCCACAATGTAAAGAGGGGAGAGAAAGAGGGGATAGTAAATGAAGTGGATTTTTAATTGATGAAACCGGCATCTTAGGAAAAAGGAAAGAAACAAGTTTAAAAGGAAGTGGCTGGTCCTGTGCTTGAAAAAAGGGGGTAACAAAATCTGGCAATGAAGGAAGGTAACTACAAAGTATGACAGTCACTGAATCCTGAGGCTGGAACTAGAAGGTAAACAGACAAAACACTAACAACACATCACACTCCAGTCATTCCTGCTAATAGACTTTCAAGCAATCCACTGGGACCAGACCCAAGACTGTTCTTCCGGGAACAGCCAGGGCAGAGCTGCAGATGGAAATAAGCACCATTTCTTCCGACGCTCCAATCTCCCCATCATGCTAAAACAACTTATGGATTAACCCGAAGCCTTCCCTGTAAGTAAGAGTGGTATTGCAGGGATTTTTAAAATGGTTAAAAAACCATGCTTTGTAAAAAGAAAAAAAATGTATTGACCATTTTGTTAGCCTCATATTATTATATATTGGGCAAGTCTTTCATTACAAAATTGAAGTTAGATTTAAAGTGAACTCATGTTGGGAGGCGACTTGTACTCACGTAGAAATCAACAGCCGCAGAACTGTACTTCTTTTCATGGACAGGAGAATGAGACCCAGTGGGTTTAAACAAAAGGTCAAAGGACTTGGAACTCTAAGGTTCCAAAAGCCAACTCTGCCTGCATCACACTTTGAACCCTATGCTGTCAACTGAGAATTGCATATGAACATGTAGAAATGGGGTCAGAAATATTTTATTTTATTAATTTTTTTCCTTTATTGATTTTAGAGAGAGAGGAAAGGAGAGGGAGAGAGAGAGAGAAACATCGATGAGAGAACATCCATTGGCTGCCTTCTGCATGCCCCACTGGGGTTTGGGCCCACAACCTGGGCATGTGCCCTGATCAGGATCGAACCGGTGACCTCTTGGTGCATGGGTTGATGCTCACCCACTGAGCCACGCCAGCTGGGCAGGGTCAGAAATATTTTAAATCACATCCAGCTGAGGGTACTTTTTGAAAATATGGCTGAAGAATGTATGTTAGTCTGCGCAGGCTGCAATAACAAAACAGTCTACACTTACCATCAACAGGTAGACTGTTTTTACAAATGTTTTTACCATAACTTAATTTTTTGTTTCAAATATGAAATATATAAAAAATGAGAAGATTACTAATGCAGTAACATTTATAGACCCATTTTAGAATGTCATTTACATGTACTCTGGGGACTATTCTCTCACCAAGAGCCCACTGATATTTATGCTAGTTATGGAAACAATTTAAGCAGTCTTGTAAATTTAAAGAGAAATGTTCTCATCTTGACAGATATGAAAAGAGAAAAACACATAAAATGGAATCTATTGGGAGGAAAACTTGCTGCTGTTCATTCTATTATTATTGCAAATACAGGTATATGTGTTTGAATAAATTCTTCACCAAACCCCAGCATTCTTCTTGGTTTATTCCCCAGAATAACAGTCTCTGTTTTTTGTCAGAAGCTTATTTCTTTGTTATAAACATTTTGACTTTATTGGATTGAAAGGAAGAAAAGAAGTCCTCTGAGAAATATTTTCACCCTTGATAAATAAGAAAAGGGGTTCAGTAAAATTCCAAACATGAAACATTAGTATATTTTCTAAAAAAGATTTAATGTCTTCTGCGATATGAAGATTCTCTTTAAGAAAGCTACTACTTATTCAATGGTAAGAATATTTATTTCATGATTATTTAAGCAATAAACCCTTCAATGTTTTGTGAGATGGAAATTTTATAGATTTTGTTTTTAATTGGACA
This sequence comes from Molossus molossus, assembly GCF_014108415.1. Taxonomy (NCBI): domain Eukaryota; kingdom Metazoa; phylum Chordata; class Mammalia; order Chiroptera; family Molossidae; genus Molossus; species Molossus molossus. The sequence goes on along the minus strand of NW_023425347.1, from coordinate 28,755,181 downwards.
ATTCAAAAACAATACCCAATTCCTTAAATCACATAAGGCAAGGGACTGTTTCCCGCCTCTCCAATTTAATGTTCATAAATATCTTAAACTAGGATAAAGACTCAGGACTAACTCATATCTCCAGAGTGTGGTCTTGGTTACAATCACTCTATATACTCATTTCCATTTAAATGACATAAAGTTGAAATATATGTCAAGTATTACTAGAAGGGGAAACATCAGAAGAGAATATTCAAAACTATGGAAATCTGAAACTAGGGAGAAGTCATCATTTTGAAGATGGAGGACAATCTGTAAGATTACGGTAGATGTATGCATTCTTTAACTGCACCTGGGTTCCTACGCTCTTCTTCTTCACACAGAAGGAGAATCAGGGCTCACCCACCAGCTCTGCAAGCTCATCCAAGGCAGGGCAATGATCCAATTTGCCATTTCCTACAGCTATTCTAGCCAAGGCATGGATGAACTCTGTGGAGCATCTGAATAAAGACTTAAGAATTAACAAATTATAATTCTCAGGGTTCTATCCTAATATGGACTCCAGAACTCAACACAACGTCACCAGCTTATGATTTGTGTTCCAGGTTGATGGTTTGGAAATGTTTTCTTAGAGAATTAACAATATATGTAGAATTTAGGTTTTAACCCACACATCCGTACATTATATTACCAAAGACTAGACCCCGACTATTGCACGTGACATTGTTTTACAAAAAAACAAGCTCCGTATTTTAATTCTCAGATGCTTCAGTCACATCTTCCCCATTACCACCTTGACAATGGGGGCAAACACCTCCTTTTCTTTAGTCTAGCAATGGGCCACTCAAAGAAAATCAAGATTCTGAACATCATTAAAAGAGAGATCCCAAATCTTCATAGCAAAGTGGTATATAATTGTCAATTTTCATGCTTGCAAAATAAGTGGTTTTGCCCGGAGACTCAATATTCTGTTCTTCTCATCTATAGAAATTTCAAGCTCTGTGACTAATGTATAGTTACAAAAGACAAGATGTTAATGATATTTATGAGAAAAAGAAGAAATAAAATCCTTCCTTTATATCTATTTCATGTAACAAGATCTATACACTTTAATGACCTCTGAGGAGTTCACTGTAACCGTAATTGTACAAATTAGACATGGTAATGGAATACTTGGTTTTTCCATTTTCCGGAGGCTGTCTTAACACCACATGAGTAGTATGTTTAATTTTTCTGCCCTTTGGCCATATGATATACACAAACCGTGCTAACCAAATGCCTTACTTTTTTTTAGCCAGAATGGTCTCACTTTATAGGAATAGTAGGAGAAAAAGTAAATTAATGCTGCTTCTTTGCAGTTCCCTGACATTACATTTCCTGTCCTTTCTAAATCCTCCTGTGAAATTTACACAATATTAAATTTAAAATCCTGACATTTATAATTATTTTTTCTAGTAATTGGCTTCTTCCCTTTGGCAATTTAATTACCATTGAACTAGATTTTCTCATTTGTGAAATCAGGGAATTATACTAAATAATATCCAAGAGTTTTTCTAACTGTGAAATCCATAGTACTGCTTATGTTTATACCAGGATTGAAAAAACACATATTGTGGATAATGAGAGCTAGGTTTTCCAGTTTTAGAGGAGAAAAAGTTATACATTTTAAAGGGAGGAGAAAAGAATAAACCCTGTTCTGTTGGGTTGAAACTGTAAGTGTTATCATAAATTCATGGTTTTAATTTATGTGCAGATTGACAAAGAAATAGATGTATGTGTATATGCATGGGTTAATATACACACACGTATTCCTAGCTCTGTCTGATGAGAGGGCCTAGAAACAATGACTGCCCAGGAGTAATTAGCACACCTGGAGCCCAGATATTGATTTAAGTACTATTCTCTAATAACAGGAACCAACACTTCTCAGAGAAAGTGTTGCTTCCAGGACTATGACGGGGAATGTACAAGACAAGTTCAGGATATCTTTTGGTGCCAGAAATTAAAGCATGTTTGGAAAATGATGGGGCCATGGGCAAGAGAACGCAGGAGCCAATTTGGAAATGTTCCCAATGGCTAAAGCTGGAATAATTTGAGTGACAAAATAAATAATGATAGTATCAGATTATAACCCATAGAGTAAAATAAATATCCACAAGTTCATACTTATAGCATTCAATCAATAACTAAGAAGAGACTACTCTTTTATTTTTATTTTTTAATCCTCACTCCAGGATATTTTTCCATTGATTTTTAGACAGAGTGGAAGGGCGAGAGAGAGAAACATGGATGTGAGAGAGACACATCGATTAGTTGCCTCCTGCAGGACCTGACAGGGCACAGGGATCAAACCTGCAACCGAAGCATGTGCCCTTGAGCAGGAACTGAACCCGCAACTCTTTGGTCCGCAGAACAATGCTTTGACTGCTGAACCAAACCGGTCAGGGTGAGACTACTCTTTTTTTACAGTAGAATTCCAATTAATAAATATGAAAGAAATGAGAAAAATAGAATATGACCATTTTAGGCAAACAAAAAGAATCATGGAAGAATGCTAAAATTAGTGGACAAAATCATGATGAGAAAGTGAGCTGAATATTTTCATGTCCTTAAAGTAGCTCGCAACAAAATAAATACAAATTAAGAAAGAAAAAATCCTAATTTTACAGTGGAGAAATAAAAAAAATACTACCTTGCCCTGGCTGGTTTGGGTCAGTGGTTAGAGCCCACGAACCGAGGGGTCATGGGTTTGATCTCGGGCCCCTGTTGAGGTCGTGCAGGAGGCAACCGATCATTCTTTTATATCGATGTTTCTCTCTCTCCCCCTTCCTCCCTCCCACTCTATCTAAAAATCAATGGAAAAAATATCCTCGGGTGAAGATTAAAAGAAAAAAAGAAACACTACCTTAACCAAGTAGCCCAAGTTAACATCATCCATAATAAGATATATCAAAATCATTTACCACCGGATAGGAGATGCTGAGAAGGGCACAGCATCACCTCTGCATTCTTACCCAAAATGCATAATCTCAACTAGATTATCCTGAGAAAACATGAGGTAAATATAAAGTGAGGGGTACTTTTAAAAATGACTGACCAGCCCTGGCCGGTTTGGTTCAGCGATTAAAGCATTGGCCTGCGGTCCAGAGAGACCCGGGTGCGGTTCCCGCTAAGGGCACGTACCTCGGTTGCAGTTTGTCCCCAGCCCTGGTTGGGTCGTATGGGTGGCAGCCACTTGATGTGTCCCTCTCTCTCTCTCCCCCTCCCACTCTATCTGAACAAAATATTGGGGGAAAAAAAAGGTATCCTTGGGTAAGGATAAAATAAATAAATAAATAAATAAATAAATAAATAAATAAATAAATAAATAAATAAATAAAAATGACTGACCAGGATCCTCCACAAGTGTCAAGTTTATAAAACACAAAGAAAGTATGAAAATTGTTACAGATTGAAAGACATTAAGGAGATATAACAATTAAATCTCATGTAGGTTTCAGGATTGAATCCTGGACCAAAACAGACACAAGTGGAAAATCTGGTGAAATCTGAGTAAACTCTGTGAAGCAGAACGTTGTATAGTATCAATGTTGCTTTCCTCCTTTCAGTCCTTATCCTATGGTTATGCAAGATGTTTGTAGAAGCTGGGGGAAGGTATACAGAAACTCTGCAACTTTTTCTGTAAGTCTGACATTACTCCAATTTAAAAAGCTAGAAAAATGATATCGTTATAATAATTTACAAATTTCAGATGATAATGACATTTATTTTTAAAATACATATTAAATGACATCTCTGTGCCAGGCACTAAGCTAAGATAGCCAAGAATGCACAGGACACACACACACACACACACACATTTTTAGTTATTTTCTGTAATCCTTGATTACTAAATATTAAAAAAAATAATTCTTATTTTTCCAGAAATTGGGACCAACCATCTCTAATTCTAATGATGATATTATGACGGAGAAAACTAATAAAGAATTAACATATTTCAAATTAAAATATAAATTTTCTGTTTTTCCAATAAAAAAATTCTAACAGAATTTTATGGGAGTTTATAAACTCATTCTAAAGTTCATCTAGAAGGTAAAATATGCAAAAATCTCTAAGGAAATTTTAATAACTTACTCTAACAAACATAAAAACAAACTTTAGATCTATAGTAACTGAAGTGATGTGATAAAAAGCATAAGAAGAGATAGATGAAATGTGATAAAGGACCAGAAGCAGACTCATTTATCTATGAAAATTTAGTATACTGATAGGATACTGACAGTATTTCAATCTAGTGAAGATAAGGTTATCCAGTCAATAAATGGCTTTGGGATAATTAGAATTCATTTGGGGGGAAATTAAATTCACTTATTAATTCCACAAATATTTAAATGCCTATGTTTTAGAAATAGGAATCAAGTCTCTTACCAAGTCTATGTACAAAAAATAGATCTCTGATGTTAAAGGAGCTAATATTTTACAATTTATAAATATATTAAGATAAATACAGGGGAATAGTTTTTATAATCTTGGATTTGAGAAGACTTTTTTCACCCAAGATACAACATCTATATGCTATGAAAGAAAGAAATGCAAGATTTAATTTCATAAAATTTAAAATTTTTACACGACAGAAGATACCGTAAACAAACTAAAAGATTGGAACAGGCTGAAAAACATATAAATGTGTATAAAAAGTAAATTAGAATATAAAATATATAAAAAGTTCCTATAAATAAACAAAAAGACAATTGAACAGAAAAAAATGACAGTTTGTATTCTGGCGAATCACATATATACATATATGCTCAACCCTTAAGTAAAGAAATAAATACAGATTAAAACAATAGTGATTCACTTTGACCAAACTGGCAAACATTTGTGAAGCTTATTAATGTGCAATGCTGATGGTAATAAAGATGTGAAGTGGAGAACTCACAGAGATGATTGGTGTAATGAGATACACATATCTTTTGACTTAATTTAATTTCTGTGAATCTGTCAAAAAACATAAATGTGCATACAGGAAGCAGGTATAGGAAAGACCAATTGTTTGTAACAGCGAAACATTGGAACAACTTCAATATCCTTTAAAAGAAGAATAGTTTTAAAAAATTATAGAACATGCAGACATTGAATTACTTTCCAATTAATAAAAAGAATGAAGTAGTGTTTATGTATAAATGTGGAAAGACCTTCAAGATATGTTATGTGTATCAAGCTAGTCGCATATTAATTGATGAGTGCAATTACATATATATATTTGCATACATATGTATATGCAGATAAAAGAGAATGAAAGAAAACACATATTTTACTCTGTATTTGTTCCATATAATTCTTAGTTTGAATTTTTACATTGGGAGTATATTCATTTGTGACATATGTAGCTAAAAATATAAGCTTCCATATGATTCAGAGCAACTCTATACAAATATAGCTATTTTGTCCAACTTTTAAGATCACATTTAAAGGGGAAAATGGGCTAAAAGAATATGCAACCAAAGATATGTATTTATTGGATTAAGCAATAGATTTTTTTGGTAAAGCTTGGGAATGTGAATGATTTTCTCAACACAACTTATTGAGCTATAGGTCAGGTAAATTGTTGGAAGTATTATTTTTGCAAATTAATTTTGTAGGATGAGACAGGAAGGGAAGATCAGGAGTTTACCCAGCTCTCATTAACAGCCTGGCTCATTCGTAGCCTAGCTGTTCATATAGTGTGTTCTAGGGACTACTATCTGACTCCTAGAGTTCACTAAATTAGAATGGTAACAGCAAAAACAATTTACCCATTGGAATACTTTTTTTTTATACTTAATGGAAATAGATATTAAGATAAACAAAGAATAAAAAAACATAGGTTTGCAAAGTCAGGTGTAAAGAAACCGGTAATATGAAAAAATAGAGAGTAAGTCTATACAACCAATAAAAAAAATCAATGAAGATACTTGAGAAGCAGTGAATGAATGATAAAACAATGAGTCCCACTATTTTTATTTATTTATTTATTATTATTTTTTTATTCTCACCCGAGGACTTTTTTTTTCCATTTTTGTTCTGATAGAGTGGGAGGAAGAGAGAGAGGGGGAGGGAGGGAGAGAGAGAGAGAGAAACATTGACGTGAAAGGGACACATTGAGTGGTTGCCTCCCTCACAACCTCAACCAGGGTCGGGAATGAATCACAACCAAGGTACATGCCCTTGGCCGGAATCGAACCCGCAACTCATTGGTCCGTGGGTTGACACTCTAACTGCTGAGCCAAACTACCAGGGCAGTCCCACTATTTTTAAACAAACATTTGAGTTCTGATAATGTAAGTAAACCTAAGAAGGAAATATAGAAACAAGTTGTTCAAAACCAGAAACTGGAAGTCATTTTTGATACTTCCCCTCTCTCACCTCTACATCCAAGCCATCACCACAAGAAAGATGATTCTAACAATTCAACTACCAAAAGATCTCTCAGTCTTTCCACTGCATCCTGTCTTCAATGCCACCACACTGGTATCACCACTGTCCCATCTCACCAGGACAATTGAAATAACCTCTTAACCCTCCTCCCAGCCTTCACTTCTGTCCTTCCAACTCATCCACATAGCAACTAGGTGATCTTTTAAAAACATAAGTAGTCATGCACCTTTCTGTTTAAGTCCCCTTCCCTTCTGGGACTGTCCTGCTGTGACCTTCAGGATGGCAGATATTTCCTGTGCCCTCCCGCACCTCTCCATCTTCATTATAAGTCATTGTCCTTGATCACTGAGCCGGTCTTGCTTCTCTTTTCTCCCTGCGTCCTGCCTCGGGGCCATCATGCCCTCTTTCCCCTGTTTTGTGAGTAATTGATTCCTTCTAATCATTCAGGTCTCAACTTAAATGATATTTGCCAGTAGACACTTCCTTGACCCCATCATCTAAAATAGCCCTCTTCTTTACCGTGTTAGTCTCTGAGCTTCTTCTTCATGGCGTTTACAGAAATGTGTTATTATATAGCATCTGGGTGTTTGTTTGATGTATATCTCCTCTACCATGTAGACTCAAAGAGGGCAGGGACTTTATCTTTTTCACCTCAGTATTTCTAGTTCTCCTTGCTGTTTGGCATGCAGCAGTGCTCAATAGATGAACAGACAAATAAACCAGCAGAACTAGGTCGAGAAATATTTTTAAAAGATGGAAATACCTACTAAGATAAAGATTAACTGGAATAACTATTATTTGTGTGATTTAAAAATAGAAATTATGATACAAAAATAGATACAGGGCCCTTTGGGGAAGTCAAATGGCTACCCGGACACATTAGGAACTCACCTCACTTATTGGGTCTAGAAATAATTGTATCAGTGTACCCATGGTAATTAACAACTGACTCATACTGAATAGACTCATGACAGATGTATGTGTGTATTAACAATTCCAACTCATTAATTTATAATAAAAATATAACCATCAAGCCAATCAGATCCTCAATCCTTGTTTAGGTCAATTACTCCCCATAGAAGAGACGAACAGCTAAATTAGATCCAAATGATAACTTCTGCGCAGAAACGATTCCTGCCCACAAATGACTTATTCAGCAGAGGTACTGTCACTCTGGAATAAGCCACTGTTGTTTGATGCCTGGATTCTTACAACAGCCTCCTCACTGTCCTCTGCACTTCCTCTCTCAAACCTAGTAAGCACACAGCAGCAAAGCGATTCCTCCCCTCGCTCCTATACTTAAAACCCTCCGATGCTTCTTCATTCCATTCCCATTAGAAGGAAATCAGTCCCTTACTCATGCTTTACAAGGCTCTGTGTGATCTGAGCCCTGCCACCTCTCCAACCTCATCGGGTGCCCCTCTCCCTGACACTGTGGAACCCCAATATGCTTGTGTGCTTTCAGATTGAGAGACTGAATGTATAAATGGACAACGGACAGTCCATATATAAAAATAGAACTCAGACCCACAGCCTGCAGCAACCAGCCCAGGAAACCAACACATTACATACAGTAACCAGCTTAGGAAGCCAGTCTGCTGTCTACAAGTCAGACTTGTAGAAGGCAGACCACCTATCTAACCACTGATCCAGGAAGCCAAAAGTAACTGCTCAACAATCAGACCAAAAGGAACAGGATTTATTACTAACTGGTAGCCTTTGAGTATCTGCCAAAACATAAGTGACAATGACTGACTACCTTGAATAAACGGTCTTTGCTTATTCTCTTTTGGTTGGTTTTTTATTTCCAGAAGACCCATAACTCCAACAAGTTGTTTCCTCAGGTGGAGCGTTCTATTTCTGTTCCCTCTGCCTGGAACGTGTCCTCAGCCTCTCACACGGACGAGCTCTTCCTGTTCTCTAGATTTCTGCTTATGTATTAAAGACATCCTCCCTGACCAGTCTGTCTAAACACACCCAGTTCAGCCTCTTTTTCAGTTCCCTTAAAGCACTTACCACAATTTCCAATCATTTTGTTTATCTTCTCAGTTTACTTCTTTCAACCCATCACCCCCACTAGAAAGAAGCTTTCTGAAGATAGAGACTCCCTCTTTCTCCACTTTACTCTGACCCTTGAGGACCTAAGATAGACACTAATATTACTGAAGAAATATGTTGAAAGATTAAATGGATAAATAAATTATTGCAAGCCTAAAGTAAATGCAGACTCAGTGTAAGAAACAATTGTGCCCAGACACCAGCTGAAATAACTAGATGAGCCTATGGTGCTTCGCTTTCGCTGGTCTCTTTCATGAACCAGACCCGAGGCTGGGAATGGGCTTCCCTTAGACCTGCCTTGATCTGGAACATCCCACTTCAGAGCAGGGAATGAGGGAGAGGTACGGCCAAGGATTCACAGCTGAGTCTCAGAATCTCAGTCTATGAACCTTGAACTTCTGAGTTAACCCCTCTAGCTATCTAATATTAGGTCCCTCAGGCCTAACCAGAATGTAATCCAGCCCTCAATGTCAGCTATATTGTCAAGATTTTGCCTTTTTTAGAAAATCATATAGTTGGAATCATACAGTACATAGCCTTTTCAGATTAGCCTCTTCCACTTGGTAATAGGCATGTGAGATTCCCCCATATCTTTTAATAGCCTGAGAGCATATTTTTTTAGCACTCAATAATATTCCATTGTCTGGATGAACCACAGTTTACCCATTCACCTACTGATAGACACCTTGGTTACTTTCAAGTTTTGACAATTATGAACAAAGCTGCTGTAAATACTCGTGTGCAGGTTTTTGTGTGGACATAAGTTTTCAGCCCATTTAGGTAAATATCAAGGAACATGATTGCTGGATCATATGGTGAGAATTTATCTAGTTTTGTAAGAAACTTCCAAACTGTGTTTCAAAGTGGCTGTACCATTTTGCATCCCCACCAGCAATAAATGACCGTTCCTGTTGCTTCACATCCTTGCCAGCATTTGGTGGTGTCAGTGTTTTGGATTTTGGTCATTCTGATAGAGCCAAAACTATTTTCTGAATAACCAGATGTGAGGAGTGAAAGAGGAAATGAGATCTATTATCAACTAAGATGGGAAAGAGTAAGGGGAAGCAGGTTTTGTGGCAAAGATCAGGAGTTTGTTCTTGGACATGATTTAAAAGTCTTTATTAGACATCCAAGTAGTGACGTCAAGTAGGCCTTTGTCATAACAAATATCTGGAAATAGGCTTGTGGGAGCCATCAGCATGTAGAAAGTGAAGCCATGAGACCAGATGAGATCAACAAGGGTGTGAGTGTAACAGAGAACACAGCCAAGGGCTGAGCCCTGGGGCGCCCCAATAGAAGAGGTCTGGAGAGGAGCAGGAATCAACAAAGGAAAAGAGAGGGGACCATCTGGAGGGTAGAAGTTAGAAACAACAGAATGTGGAGTCCTGGAGAGGAAGTGAGGAAAGAACATGAGGCTGGAATGATCCCTAGTGTCAAATGCTGTTCAGACATCAAGTCAAATGAGGTCTGAGAACTGAACTTTACGTTTAGCAATGTGAAGACCCCTGGTGACCTCGACAAGAGGAGTTTCATGGCTTTGCGGGTTGGATGAGTTAAAGAAGGAGCTGAAGGAGGAGTGGAAGACAGTGAGTAACAATACCTCAGAGGGTTTTGCTGCCAAGGGGAGCTAACAAATGGAGGTAGAGATAAAAGGGGAAGTCTAGAGAAGGCTTCTTTTAGGCCAGAGGCATTACAGAAGAATGACCCAGTAGAAGAGGAAATGATGACGGAGAGGAGAGACTTGCCAGAGTAGATCACAGCCGATGAAAGTGAATGCAGAGGAAAGGCTGCCTTGACATGGGAGCTTGGCTAGGTCAGCCACGGTGAAGGCAGCAGCAGCATGCAGAACTGGGCTGCCTGGAACACTTGGCATGCTCCCGCGGCAGTGCAGGGGGCTGGCTGCCTTCACAGGGCCTTAGCAGGCAGAAGTAAATGTTGTGGAACTTGCCCCTTGGCCATTTCAAATGCTTCTTTGTTCAGTGAATTGATCTGTTCCATAGGTGACCCTTTTCTTCATGAGAAGACAAAGGGCACATGAGTTTCCACCTTGACTCCTCAGACAGACAGCTCAGTGACATCTGAAGCAGTCATGTGGGATCCTGTCAGTGTTTAGCTTAAACCATTTCTATTCTATTTCCATGCCACCAAGCCCCTGCCCTTTGTCTGTATCTCAATTTTGGTCCTTTTCTGAATTTTGAGAAAAATTTTTTTTCTTTATTGATTTTAGAGAGAGAGGAAGAGAGAAGGAGAGAGAGATAGAAACACCAATGAGAGAGAACATTGATTGGCCGCCTCCTGCATGCCCCCCACTAGGGATCAGGCCCACAACCTGGGCATGTGCCCTGACCGGGAATCCAACCGGCTACCTCTTGGTGCACGGGTCAACGCTCAATCACTGAGCCACACCAGCCGGGCCTTTTCTGGACTTTTAAAATTGGCACATGGATTCTGGTTTCCTGGTTGGATTTCAGTATCAGCTTTGGCTAGGACTCATCTCTTTAACTCCTGGATGCCTTGTGCTGCATGTCTGTCTGTCTCTATTTCCAGCCTTCCAAGCCCAGCCCCTGACTTTGGCTTGCTTGGCTGATGCCCTGACCTGGACCTTCTCCACTACCCTTCAAAAAGGAGCAGACACATTCAGTGACAGCTGGGATTTAGAGGTGAAACACAAATTTAAAATGCCAAAGTGAGTTACCATTGATTATTTATATATGTATGTATAATACATATTATGTATATGATAATACTATGTATATATGCACAGACATAATCGTTTAGTTTAATTTAGACCAGGCTCATAGATCAATAACAGCTGAAAGCATCCTATTGATGAAACAAATGACATGGGATACTGTGGTAGGCACAATTCTAAAATGGTCCCCCAAATTTCTCCCTCCCCCACAATGTGTACATCCCACGTAATTCCTGGAACAGTGAAGATGATGGGTTTTACTCCTGTGATGAGGTTATTTTACGTGGCACAACTTACTTTACAAAGGGAGGTTATCCAGGTAGTACTGACCCAGTCACAGGAGCCCTTTAAAAGCAGAGGGTTTCTCCATCTGGCCCCAGGAGTCAGAGATGCCAAAGCGGTGACCCTGGAGTTTTCAAATTTATACTTTTTTTTCTCTTTACCCTGGATCGCTGATGTTTTCACATGATGTAGAAATTCTTTAAGTTCCAGGTCTAAAAATTGACCTTTAGACATCTAAGATCCTGAAATTACTGGTTGTTGTTTTTTCCAATCCCATTGGGTCATGCTACAACTAGCCCTAGTGGACACGTTTCTGGACTCTAGACTGAGCCGTTGATCCTGCTGATCTGGACCAACAGCAAAGCAAGGCCTTGCTGCCTCCAGGACAGGTGAGGTGCTGACAGAGACAAGTGGAGCCTGGACAGGAAACTCCATAAGAGGCCAGGGCTATCGGACTTCAAAATCTCTTCCAGATCTGGTACTGTATGAGTGGACAAAGGAGGCCAGGGCTGGATGGAGAATAGGGGTAACCTGTCAAATTGGGATCCATCCTAAGAGCTACTGAGTTGGCTTATCAGGGATAGGAAAGGGAGAGAATTGGAATAGTGCAGAGAACCACAGGAAGTTAGTGTGGGGACTTATAATTTCTGAGTTTCTGCCTCCTGCTGAGTACTATCACAGGTTCGTTGCATATGCCTTTTCTTCTCAACTACTTCATGAGATCAGGTACTATTGTCTTCATTTTACAAATGAAGAAATGGAGACAATACAGAATGAATAAACGACTATCTTTGATGGCATACCTAATAAAGTGACAGAGTTAGAATTAGAACTCAGGTGATTTTAGTTGACATCACCCTGTCATGCTATTTCCTGATAACTCCTCTCTAGTTCAGCAGAGGCTACCGAACCCATGACAATTATACTAACTCTATTCAATGAAAATTTCTTGAGCACCTACTACAGACTGGGCACTATATATAGTACTAGGAATTGCCTCCTTTGCTCTGTCATCCATGGTCCAGTGATAACTCAGAGTAGGACTAATGGGAAATGGATTTTTGCGAGCTCACGTGTATGGTAGCAGCGGTAGAAACACATCGGGCATACGGAATGCCTACTGTGCTTCAGACCCTATGCTCAATGCCAGAAATGCCAAAGGCAGGAACACAGTCCTCTTGTCTCATGACTGTGCCAACTGCCTTGCTCTTCTTGCTCTAGGGCAGGGTGGGGACCCTTTTCTGTCAAAGGCCATTTGGATATTTATAACATCATTTGTGGGCCACACAGAATTCTCAACTTAAAAATTAGCCTGCTATATTTGGTCAGGCTGATTTGGTGAGGTGTGTGAGGTTAGCTGGTATTGATTTTGCAGGCCTTATAGGGCCCTCGGGCTGGATGTTCCCCACCTGCCCCTGCTCTAGGGGAAATCTTCGCAAACTTCAGAATGGTCTTAAATTATCTCGAAATCTTCAAAGGAGAACTATGAAGGACTTGTTCCTCTCTCAAAATGAAAGTAGACCTATTGGCCTGGATGGGATCAGCAGAAATAAGCCAAGAGATTTCCGGTAAATTCATGACTAGAGAGCTTGGGTAAGCTCCAAGCTCAAAAAGTCACAGAGTCACCTAAAGAAAGAAGGGAAAGAATATGATTTTAAAATGAAAGCTAGAGCCTTATCAATGAACTCTGTCTGGGCAAAAGTGTTAGCAGAGAAGATAATCTGACTAGAGTTTAACAGCAGGATATTATATTATAGATGAGGAATTTGTTAGTGCTAATCTAATACTGCTAACCAAAGCAGAGATTCATTTCACTTCGAGAGAGATAACCCATGAGGAGACAGAGCTGATTTCCTTTTCCTGGTTCATATGAGGTCATCTGAAAATGATCTCTCTCTATTTCTAATCCCATGTACATAAGACATTTTCTGATTAATATTTCGATTTTGCTATCAGAAGTTGTGATCTGGATTCCAGACAAGTTATTAAATTGATCTAGAAATGGTCATTTCCCAGGGTCTGGTCCTTAGATTTAAAAGAAACAAAGTGGTAAAGAAACTAAATTTTGAAGCTGAAGACTAGGTCCTCAGAAAGAGGAACAGTATTACCACCCCAGAGATTGTTTGCCCAATTTCTATGATATTTTTGTGACTTTGCTAATTGCAAGAAGGCCTAAAAGAAAATCATTTGAAAGTGGTTACTAGTAAATGCTAGGCCAGTACTGAAATTTACTTCCCTCTTAACCCCTTCAATGTTCTCCCTAGAGTATCAAGTGGCTTCTCGCCATGGAACCTACAGGAGGGTGCAACTCCTGGACTTTATACTATTGATTTGCATGACATCTTTCTTCTGAAAGAATTGGCTTTCTACATCCTTGAATGTGCAAACAGAAAATGGAATCTACCCTTATGCAGCTGAAGGCAGAGTTATCTGTGTTGATCTGAAAAATGTCTGAATTGTGTTTTTCTTGTATCCTCCTGGCCCTACGTGAAGCCTGCTATGTAAAGGCAGCATTTCCGTTAGAAACAACTGCTTCGACATCTCTGCCAGGGAGTGGAGCTCTCTTACTGCTTAAGGTCCTCCCTTGGGTGCCAAAATGAATTATTAAGTGTCCTTTGGGGAGACATTGACTCTAAATAGAAGGGTGATCTGAAATGTCTTCCACATGTCAATGTTGAAGTAATGACTACAACATAAGAGCAAGGTTTCCAACAAGCTGTGGATTGTAACTCACAGATATAATGTCTAAGCAATGACTGACGGAGCTTACCGACAATATGCTATTTAAAAATATTCTATTTTTAATTATGCTTTAAAAAAAAACAAAAAAACATTTAACAGCCCTGGCCGGTTTTGCTCAGCGGTTAGAACATCGACCTGCAGACCAAAGAGTCCCAGGTTTGATTCCAGTCCAGGGCATGTAACTCGGTTGGGGTTTATCCCTGGTGTCGATTGGGGTTGTGGGAGGCAACCAGTCGATGTGTCCCTCTCACATCGATGTTTCTCTCTCTCTTCCTCCCTCTCTTCCTCCTTCTGTTTCTGAAGATAAATGGAAAAATATCCTCAGATAAGGATTAAAAAAACACATAAAATAACCACTTGACAAAGTTTACCATCTTAACCATGTTTAAGTGTACAGTTCAGTAGTGTTAAGTATATTCACATTTTTGTGCAAATGATCTCCAGAACTTTTTCATCTTGCAAATCTGAAACTGCTTTTTTTTTATTTTTTATTTTTTAACAACACCCCGTTTCCCCCTCCCCTCAGCCCCTGGCACCTCCATTCTACTTTATGCCTCTATGAAATTGATTCCTTTAGATACCTGATGTAAGTAGAATCAGTCAGCCTTTGTCTTTCTGTGACTGGCTAATAATATGCTTTTAATAATAATACCAATTCCTAACACAAGTTTCTCAACTGTATACTCTGTCAGTTGAGAAGGAGCAGAGGACATGGTTTTTCATCACAATAACAGTGAACATGTGCTCAGAGTGCTGGTTAGTGTGCTCACGATTCCTAGCGGTGGATACTACGATTAGCTCTGTGTTGCAGATGAGGAAACAGGATTAGAGAGGTTAGAAAACTGACCCAATGTCACACGTGGCCATGGGATGTACAGCTTTGACAGTGGACATGGGGCACGTGTGACTCTAGGCCAAAGCACTAGCGCTTGGAAGAACTGGGATCCGAAGGAACTGAGCAGCCTTGTGGAGCAGAGCCTGGTAAACAGAACAGGCACTGTCGTTTTAAACAACCAACAGCCCAAATTAAATTAGAACCGAAGTTTATGTGTCACTGTTGGTCCTTTACCAAATAAAGGAAACGCAAGCTGAGCAAATATAAAAACCAAATAATTTCCTCTCTTTCTGAGCAGACCACCTGTGGGTCCCTGTTCATAGGTACGCAGAGCGCCATAAGTGGTTATACAATGGGTCTCCTGAGCTAAACTACTGAGCAAAACCAAGCATTCAGGGGGAAATAAAAGAGTAAATACATGTTACAAATTCTAGCACAATAACATTTAACTTCATCAAAATAACCACATTGAACTCAATAGAAAATGATAAAAACATCATTTGTTCATAGTCCTAAGCAGCTGGTTCCTGTCTAAATGATTAATTGGCAGTTAATCAATCATGAACAAACAAACACCCTGTTGAACATTCACCTTTTGTAAGTAGTCATGTGCAGTTTACCCTACAGAAACACAGCATCAGAACAGCTAGGATGCTCTCACGCATCAGGAATCTTGCAGATAAACTGTGCTAAACACATGACGTTGGGCTTAAGAAACTGCACGTGAATATTCAGCGACTCAAACTAAATGCAATAAAGTGATTCAAGAATGAAATTTAGAGCTTTTGTTTCCTCAGAATAAGTTGGTTTCAAGGGGGAAATATGAACAATGGAATAAAGACAAGAAAATTTAAATAGGAGATAGTTCCAAGGGATAGCAAAAGTTTTTTTTAAAAAAAGTCAAAAGTAGATGGAAAATTACCATGCCATCATTTGCACTGAGAAATTAGGCTTAATCTCCTCTTGCCATGACAGCAACAGGAAAAGAATGATGGAAGAAAAATGGAGTTAATCAAAAAGGTAAAAATCAAAACAAATTATTCTCTTTCCTTCCCCCAAAACAAATAAACAAACAGCAACAACAATAACAAAAATGAAAGCTTGGAGAATCGAGTTAAGAATCTCTTAATGTAGTTTGGAAGGTTTTCATTGGAATGAAGTATTCACTTTGTCTACATTGTTATCTATCTCTAGGTGTGTCAGTCTTACCTAGTTTTAGAAGATTCTTGAGGCTAAGGATTATTTGCATGTAACTTAGCGAAATTGGTGTCTAAATCCAGAAACAATTCTCTTTGCAAGCAAATCTAAAGAGTTATCAGTGAACTTTTACCCTCTTAGGTACACTGCTGAGTAATTATTGGAATACATGTGTTTCAGGACCTGGATGGTCTGAACATACCCCAACGTGACTGGCATTGTGAGGGGTCACCTCATGGTGAACGGGGACATCTGGCCTGCCGGCTCAGCAGAGGAGGGCTCGTGACTGCGCCAACAGGAGTCCCGTAGAACTTGACTTGGCACAGCCATTCGGGAACAAACCATAGTGTACGCAGGTCAGTTTTGGTGATCTCGGCGTTTTCACATTTTAAATCCTTGGTCTTAATTAAACACATAATGTGAAAATATTTGAATGCTTAGATTATGTGGTACATAATGAACCTTTTAAGAGTACAGTATGTAAATATTATTTTGTGTTTAAAGCAATGTGTGGAACACTGGATATATAACAATGAGAATTAGGCTTTTTCTCAGTGAGCTTACATTTTAATGGCAAAGACAGCATCATTTTTTAAAAATAAAAAGTAGTAGAAAAAAGATATATATATATATCTATATATATCTATATAGATAATAATGTGGAGGTGTAAAAGAGAGAGCGATGTAGAATAACTCTCCTGGATTTCTGGTCCAAGTTACTGTATAGTTTGTGGAGCCCTTTGCTGGAAATGGGAATGGCCCACACGGAACAGGGATTCAGGGGATAAAGAATTGCTATTGATGATGATGAAGATGGTGTAGGATATATAGCCCTAAACAGTGGTTCTAAAATTGACATTTTAAAAAAACATTTTTTTCTTTATTGATTTTAGAGAGAGAGAAAGGGAGAGAGAGAGAGAGAGATAGAAACATCCATGAGAGAGAGAACATGGATTGGCCACCCCTGCATGCCCCCCTACTGGGGATCGGGCCCACAACCTGGGCATGTGCCCTGACTGGGAATTGAACAGGCAACCTCTTGGTCCATGGGTCAACACTCAACCACTGAGCCACACCAGCTGGGCTAAAATTGACACATTAAAAGTTAAGTGATGTTAAAATGTATTTTGGGCATTTGGCTTATTGTTATAAAATCTTTCATGTACTACACACACACACACACACACACACACACACACTCATGTCACACATTACTGATGTCCAAAAGCTGTTCTATCTGTAGTTCAGTGCAGGTGGCTGATTGTCCCCTCTGAGCACAAAGCAGCTGTTCTAACTTTCGTGCCTTCATCACGTGTTGGCATCTCCTCTGTGGTCTGAATGCCGCCTATTTACTGCTCCTCCGACCACATTTAAATTGCTGCCAGAGATAAAGTAACCACTTCTCTCTTCATCTCTCTACTAAGTTATTTTCTTTCTTGACCTATTTCTTGCCAAGTCTTTAATGTTTCTTGGCCTCCAAGCTAACACACAAACTAATACAAATTGACCTTTTCTCAACGCCACCATCAACCACAGTGATCCAAAGGAGCTATCTCAGCAACAGACTCTCACCTTGGCTCAGTGAGTTGGGAGTTGAGCATTGTGAGCACTTGGCCACAGCCTTCTTGCCTCCAGAGAGGGTGGGCTGGGGGGACGGGGGTGTCTTGTCCTGGCCATTCCAAATTTCAATCATTTCAGAATTTTGAAGCTTTTAAGTGCTTCTATTTCTGAAAAGTATAGTTTTATTATGTTATTTCTGAATTTGATGTTTTTACTAAAGTCAAGCATGTTTAAATATAAAAATTATTTTTACCTTAGTTTCTGCTGGGAATATCTTTTTTTAAAATGGTGTTTTATTTTATTTATTAATGATTCCAAATACCTATTTGCTTTCAAAAGGAAAGCACATATGGTTTAACACTTTTGAAAAAAAAAATTTTTTCTTTATTGATTTTAGAGAGAGAGGAAGGGAAAGGGAGAGAGAGATAGAAACATCGATGAGAGAAAACATCGATTGGCTGCCTCCTGCTTGCCCCTCACTGGGGATCGTGCCCACAACCTGGGCATGTGCCCTGACCAGGAATCGAACTGGTGACCTCTTATTGCTCAACTGAGCCACACTGGGAATATCTCAAAATGATGCCATAATAAATATGGAAAAATAGCAAGTAGATGCTACACTAATTTCATATCATAAAGGGACTTGTAGGTCCTATTCAGGAGGCTAGACTATATTCTGAAGGCAAAGAAAAGCCCTAGAAGGTTCTGGACAGAGAATGACAGAGTCTTCTTCTCTTGCCCCTCGTCCCCAAGATAAAAAAAAAAAGAGGCCAGAATTCTGCAAAGGAAGCACTATGCTATGCTCTGTCTCCACTGTTTCCATCAAAGTGGCTTCAGGGTCCCTCTGTTTTCTGTAGGAGGCCAGAGAATAACAACTCCAGACACAGCCAGACTAGCTCCACTTTGTTTTCCATTTCACCCACACCAGAATAGTCCCTGAGTGTGCTTTTTTGTGTTTTCCCACTTCCTGTATCCTTCTCTCCCTTCTAGTTGACGTGACATCTTATTATTTTACCACTCAGTGCACGTATGGCTTTTTGGAAGGCATTCTCACTCCCCTCTTCTGAGTCATCATACCACTGATTAGGTATCTCCATTATAGTTCTTATCGTACAGTGTTGTGGTTCTTGTATGTGATCATCAGTCGAACAGGGAGACCTGCTCTATGTGTCCACAGAAACTATCAAGGGCCCTGATACTTCTTAGACTCCAAAAGAATTGAATTAAATAAGGAGAACTTGGTTGGTATTTTTTTCTTTAAACATGTCTACACTCTGTGGGGTAAAGTGATATTATCAGCATCATCAGACCAGTGGTGGTGGACAGGGAAATATCAGAGAAGCATACTCTAATAACTCCTTATGTTTCAACCTTTGTACTCCCCCACCACTACAAATTCCAAGTGATATATAGTAAAAAGACAAAACACAAGGGAGGGGTCTGTGATTGACACAAAGCAAATATCAGAAAAAGGAATAACTTCAATATCAATAAAAGGAAAAAGTAAAGAATTATCTGCATGCTTCCATTTACCCCAGATTAGGTCCTATAGTTTTCAGAATTTGCCCTTTAGTTTTTGTATGAGGTTCCTTCCTATATTTCACAGGACAACTCTTGGTTAGACCTGTCCCTCCTTCTGTTATCGGGCCCAATCTTTTGGCCGAGCCTGCACAGCACAGTAACTAGTTTGGTTGGTGCACATCTGTTTTTCTTCCTGTATCTCAGTTTCTGGTGGCCTTTCTGTGCATGTTCCCAAATTGCACTTTCTGTCCTCACTCTGTACTGCTTTGTCAATTTCCCTTTTTCTTTTCATGTGTTGTTTTCTATATGATAGTTGGCTTTCTTTATTTCAAATGAACTCATTGGAAAAAAAAAACATTTTCTATATATCATTTTCAAATAATGAATTCAAACATCATTATACAGGATTTATAAATTACTCTATACATGATGCTTAAGAAATCATGCCCTCACAAAAAAAAGGTAAATACATGAGGTGATGATGTGTTAACTAACTTCATGGGGGAACCCTTTCACAATGTATACATATATTAAATCCTCACTTTCTATACTTTATGTGTCTTACAATTTTATTTGTCAATTACCTCAATAAAGCTGGGGAAAAATAATCCAGATTAGTAAATCAATCTCTCAGTTAATTCTAAATTTGAAAGGTGACCATACCTTAACACTTCTTTATTTTTTAAATAAATAATTATAAATAATTGCAATCTATTATGGTACCAGAGTTTCTTTTTATATTCTCGTGTTTGTCATTTATTTAGATAAATAAATAGATTAAATTAGATAGATAGATAAAGATAGATGATAGATAGGTAGATATTGATATAAATATGATCAAATAATCAAACTAGAGAACAAATATGTTGCTTTGAAAAATCTATATGAAGTAGCTGTCCATTTTTAATCGATGTGTGTTCTTCTGAATTGTCTATATTCAATAATATCTGATGATATGAATTATTATTTGTTGTGTATGTGGCAAAAATTTTCCCCATTTGAAATCTGCCCTATAACCATTAATGACATACTTGAGATACAGTTGTTTATAACACTTATGTCATTTAACTGATGACTGTTGTTCTTTACCGCTTGCCTTTATGTCTTAGACAAGGGTTTACCATGAGGCTTTATGTTCCAGGCTCTCACTTGTTTATTGGCCATTTGTAGAGTTCTGAAAAGGGGTCTAACAATATGTTAACAAGGTAATAGAATTTTTCAAAATCAAATATGCTAATCACATTCAGACTCTTTTCACTTTCACTTCCTCTCAGTTCCACTAACCTTCATGTCGAATGGCATCAAAGGGAGGGCAAGCATCAGCCAGTCCCAGGGCAGCTGAGTCTAGGACACGGCTGTAGTCGGCTGTGTGTGTGGTTACTGTCATTTCTGAGTATGGTTCAGTTCTTGCTACTGTGTCTCTGTGGGAATGCTTCCAGGAACAGGCAGGATATGTTTGAAATGTACAGAGCTGGGAGTAAGTCTGGGAAAAATGCTTCCATTTGAAAAGATAAGCACAGGGTTTGTTTGATTCTCAGCAATGCCCAAACATAACAGACATTTTCTCTTGGTAATAGGCATAGTTAACTAATGCAGTATATGTACTTTTTACATGTCCAGACAATAAAATTATTTGTTATGCATTTCTGTATCATATCAATAGAAATTATTCTGACATTATGAAGCAAATGATACTTTAAAAGAAATCAGTTAATACTAAAAACATACTTCATTAAATGAAACAAATAAATTTCAAAGAGAAGTAGTGACTAAGACCTAGGACTATTTGATTTTCCAGACATAAAAGAGAAGTGAATAATATTAACAAATTGAAAAAAGAGTCATGTTTTATGCTGATTTGTCAGGAAATACTCATATCAGGAAGAAAGCATGATACAATGCCACAATGCCATCAAGGACAATTAGTTAAAATTAGTGTAACCAAATCAAAAAGTGTGTTAAGATTAGACCCAACAAAAGAAAATTCTATGTCTTTCCATTTGTATATGAAAGAAACTTTTTAGAGGTTTTCCATATTTAGCAACAATACTAAAAATATACATGATATCATCCATGAGTTGTGAAGCTGTAAGAAACTTTTTTAATGTACCAATTTAAAGGAAGTGTTTTAATCAACCATAACAAGAAAGACTGGATTCTCTTTTTATTCCTTAGAAAATAATATTTTTAAAATCACTGGAATATTAGTAGGCAATAGAGGCCCCCTAAATAGAGGACAAAAGTGTTACAGAGTGTGTCAAAATGTTAATAAAAATTTTATGTGTTTTCTATTTTGTGATTTTTATTATATTTATCAGGTTTGTTTTCTTATTCTAAAGAGATACTCTCTTTCTAATTTTGCATTCACATTTTACATTACTGTTTTGTTTTGTTTTTAAGGAATTCCATGTTTTTATTTTTTCTTTTATTAATTTTTAGAGAGAGATAGAAACATCGATGAGAAAGAACATTGATTGGCTGCCTCCTACATGCCCCCCATTGGGGACTTGGACCACAACCTGGGCATGTGCCCTGACAGGGAATCAAACTGGCGACCTCCTGGTGCATGGGTCAATGCTCAACCACTGAGCCACACCAGCCGTGCTTACATTACTATGTTTAATGAGAGCTATATAATTAATTAAGGTTGAGCTGCAGAAAATTTGGATACAACCTCTGTATCATGCTTAGAGAATTCTTGACAATACACGCTTTATTTTCTATATTCAGAATCCTTAATTGGTCTGGAATTTATTTCCCTTATTATATGGAATGGAAAATTTGCCTTTTTTCTTCAAAATGGTTAATCAATTACTTCGACACCATTTTAAAATCATATATATGTATATTTCCTATTGCTAACAAAGGTCACTTTAGCACACGTTAAATGCTTGAGTATTTTTGAAATCCTAGGATTTTTATTCTGTTCATTGTTTTATCTATTTCAGTTCCACTGTTTTAATTATTATTTTTGATAATACATTTCAAAAAATATGAAAGAAAATCTCACCTCTTTTAGTTTTCAGAATTTTATTATTTATTGCAGTTTATTTTTCTACTTGAACTTTTAAATCTCTCAGTCGTGTATTATAAAAAGGAATCCACTAGAATTCTGATAAATCTGTAATTTATTTAGCAAAAACTGATATCTTAACAATATTGAGTCTTCTTATCAGACAGATTCATTTTTATGTAGTTGTCCATGTCCTTTGGAAATGTTATAAATATTTTCCTTATGGATCTGTGTATTTCTAATTAAGTGTATGTCTTCATCATTTATTCTTGTTGTTGCTGTTGTGAAGGGCTCTCTGCTTAGATAACTGTCAGAAGACTTTTATAATTAATATCTCTGTGTGTTTTGTAAATGTCCATGATACTGCATTTTCTTGTTAATTTTAAGGATTTTTCAGCTATAAACATTGATATCATTGATACTCTTATCTTAATATTTTACAGTTTATTCAGCTTATCTCATGATATTGGCTAAGATCCCAAAACAAAATAGCAGTTAATTGTTTATGTCAGTTATGTATGACTTCTTCAGGAATGCCCCTAAAATAGAAAGAGAGAGAGCGATCATGAGAAAACACATCTAGATATCTGTGTACTTATCTGTGTATTGATTTGTGTATGTGTGAGTAAATGTATATATGTAATTTTGAAACATTAGTCTTAAATGACCCATTAAGGCAGATAGAGTTAATGAATATATATAGACTTTATCATCCAAAAGCTGCAGAATGAACATTTTTCTCAAGTGTACATGGGACATTCCCCAGGACAGAGCACATGTTAGGCTACAAAACAAGACTCAAAAAATTCAGGATTGAAATTACATCAAGCATTTTTTTCTAACCACAACATCATGAAACTAGAAATCAATTAGAAGAAGAAAACTGTAAAAAACACAAAGAGGTGGAGACTAAATAACATGCTTCTAAACAATCAATGGGTCAATGAAGAAATCAAAGAGGAAATAAAAAAAAAAAACCTTGAAACAAATGACAATGAAAGCACAAGTTTCAAAAATTTATGGGATACAGTAAATCAGCTCTAAGAGAAAAGTTTATAGCAATACAGTCCTACCTCAAAAAACAAGAAAAGTCCCAAGCAAACAATCTACTTTTCATCTAAAGGAACTAGGAAAAAAACCAAAATGTAGTAAAAGAAAAAAGAATAATAAAAATCAGAGAGAAAATAAAACAGAGACTTAAAAACTATAGAAGAGATTGATAAAACGAAGAGCTAGTTCTTTGTGAATATATATAAAAAAATATTGATAGCCCTGGCCAGTTTTGCTCAGTGGTTAGAGCATTGGCCTGCAGACCAGAGAGTCCCGGGTTTGGTTCCCACTAAGGGCACATACCTCAGTTGCAGTTTGTCCCTGCCCTCGTTGGGGTCATATGGGTGGCAACCAGTTGATGTGTCTGTCTCACATCGATGTTTCTCTCTCTCTTCCCCACTCTCTCCCTCCCGCTATATCTGAAGATAAATGCAAAAATGTCCTCGGGTGAGGATAAAAGATAGATAGATGATAGATAGATAGATAGATAGATAGATAGATAGATAGATAGATAGATAGACCTTTAGCCAGACTCATCAAGAAAAAAAGAGAGAATCCAAATAAAATAAAAAATGAAAGGAGAGAATACAGCCAACACCATAAAAATACACATGATCATGAAAGAATGCTATGAACAAATATACACCAATAATTTGAACAACCTAGAAGAAATGGATAAATTTCCAGAAGCATACAACCTTCCAAGACTGAACCAGGAAAAATAGAAAATATAAACAGACCAATGGCTAGTAACAAAGTTAAATTAGTATTGAAAAAACTCTTAACAAACTAAAACTCAGGATCAGTCGGCTTCTCCGGTGAATTCTACCAAATATCTAAGGAAGAAGTAACACCCATCTTTCTCAAATTATTCCAAAAAATTGAAAATGAAAAAAATGTTATAAACTCATTCTATGAAGCCAGAATTACCTTGGTATCAATACCAGAAAAGACACTACAAAAAAAGAAAACTGGACCCTGCCAGTGTGGCTCAGTGGTGGAGCGTCGACCCATGCACCCAGAGGTTGCCAGTTCAATTCCTGGTCAGGGCACATGCCCAGGTTGTGGGCCAAATCCCCAGTGGGGGGCATGCAGGAGGCGGCCAATTGATGTTCTCTCTCGTCGATGTTTCTATCTCTCTCTCTCTCTCAAATCAATAAAGAAAAAGAAAGAAAGAAAGAAAATTGGAGGCCAATATTCCTGATGAACATAGATGCAAAAATTCTCTACAAAATATTAGCAAGCCAAATTAAACAATATATTAAAGGGATCATACACCATGACCAAGTGGAATTTATTCCAAGGATGCACAGGAAGGCCAATGTCAGATAGATGACAAAGTAAACTTTCATTTTATGTTGTTTAACAGCGTGGATGGCCACCTCTATGAACCTGACAGACGAATGCCATTTCCAATGAACCGGGGCACCAGTGCAGAGGACACTACTGCATGACAGTGCCAAGGTCTACAGAGAATTCACTCAGCGTGAGCAAGGGGAAGTCTGCTTTTCTGCTGTGGCCCTCTGCAAGGCAGCCTAATGCCCTGTGGGAAGGGATTTAGCTCTTTCCCCCTCTTCCCTTCATCATCAAACTGTATCCCTATCAATGCACTCTAAAATGCTTTAGTACTTTTAAAGAAACAGCTGTTCTCTTTCAGTTCTGTAGCTATACTCACCCTCATCCACACCCAAGTGCTAACTGGATAGCTCAGCTGTTGATGGAGCAAAATTTGTTGCAAGCTTCAGAGGGGGAATCATTTTCCCCACTGTATATTTTACCTTAGTATCTAATGCTTTAAGTGGCTGCTTTGGTTTGTGTCTGTAAGTTAAGGCCTTGGATGTCGTTTACATCGTTTGTCCTTCCTTATAAGGAATAAAAGAATAAGAATAATGATAATAAAAAATTAAATTAAAATTAGAAATATAAATTAAAAAAATAAAATAAAACTTAAATCACATCATATCCAATGGCATCCCAATTCCATAATTATTTGATACCCACTACCATCCATTTTTAAAAGTATGGGAATTGAAAATTGTACTTCATTCTTTCTTTTCCTTGGACTTACAGTTCTGTCCTGCTTCTAAAACCTCTCCCCTGGAGCAATTTTTAAATATATGTTTATTTTTGAAACTCTATGTTAATCACCATTATTTACTACAATAAAAATATGCATATAATTGAAAGTTTAATTTTGTAATTACCTGAGAACATAAGGCTCTAAGTGTTAATTGCCTGTTGGATAGAGTTAATATTACAATTATTAGTAGTACATAATTGGGCAAACAATTTAACTATATTACATGTTTCTATAAATAATCATACACTTTGTAATCATTTGAAAAAACCCTTAATGATATGAATGAGGTGGGGTTCTTTTTATGTGTCCACGGATAAACGCTGCTTGTGGCTTGAATGAGACAGGGTTTACCTGCAGTCTACTTTTCTATTTGGTTTCCTGATGAAAGCCCCGAGGAACCTTGTTTATATAAAAGGTAGCAAGTGTTATAGCAATGTTACTCGATTTGATTACCCATCTCTGTATCATACTTCTATATCAAAAAGTCACTCACTGATGAAATGACTTTTAATCATCTATTTTTTTGAGAATTCTAATTCATTCCTCAATTTTGTTGAAAGCAAAGAATAGTCATTTGAGTTCATTCACTTAGGCTTTATTGAGACCTACTAAATGACTATTCTATTAGTCAGTCTTTGCTGCATAACCAGCAAAATCTCAGTGGCATGCAACAAAAAGCAGTTATTTCTCTCCTTGGCAAGTATGTAGGTCAGCTGAGGCAACTCTGGTTCAGGTTGCAGGCCGGTTCTGCTGTGCTCCATGTGTCTCCTTCAGGGGTGCAGAGTGACGGCTCAGGGGGCATGCTCTTCTCATTTCAGTGGGCAGAAGTGTGTGTCTCATCTCAAAGCCTAGGCTCAGAGTTGGCACACTACCCCTCTGCCCACATTCCATCGACAGATAATGTCAGACGACCAAGCCCGACTTCAGTGGGGTGGGATAAATGTTCTTACGGATGTGTGGGATGGGGGAGTTAGTGTTTGCTGACCAATAATCTGATCTACCCCACCTATTAACAGTTCTTTTTCTTGTTGTTTGTTTTTATTTGGGGTTTAATTTTTAGTAGTGGCAACTTGTTTAAAACAATATATTAAAAAATGTTAATAGATTAAGAAAAGCATGAGGGAGGTTTCCGAGATGCTGTTCTGTTTTTTACCCAGGTGGTGAATAATTGGTGATAATTCATGATCTATGCACTTTTTCTGTATGTGCATAGCTTTAAAATAAAAGCTATATGGAGTTGAAAAAAATAAATTATTTTTTAAAATTTCAAAACCTTTTTCTCCTGCCATACTTTTATAAAGATCTTTTTTAAACTTATCACAAACTTTAAATGTATATTTTATTAATATTGTTAGAGTTATAGATTTATGGCATTTAACTTATAGACAATATCTGCTATGAAACCTAATTAGCAAAGCCACTCCTTATTTTCAAATCTATCAACCAAATCAATTTTACTTTGCATCAGAAAAACACTCACAGCATTTTTCATCTCAAATAAATGTTAATATTTATTTCAAGGAATGTTATTTTTAAAAAGACGACAAAATAAATTATGGAATGCATTTTGTAAATATGGTTGACTAAAAGTTAAACATTTTCTACATTTTATGACAGTTATATATATACTAAAATTTTAATTATTTCAGCAGCTATCCTAACAATTTAAAAATTTAATGAGGTAGAAAAAAAGTAAATAATTTAGAAGGTAATACAAATAGTTTTAATATATGACTTGACAAAACAGGTTTTAACCAACAACTGAACAATACACACCAAATCTAAAAAGAAATAATTTAGTATAACCTGAAAAATGTGGACCCCCAGTTACTTTTAAAGCAAATAGTTTCACCAGCCTGTACTTATTCTTTAAATATTCTTCTCTTTCCAGTCAGTGGCATAACCTAGGGATGAGTGTTGGGAGTAGCTGAAGAAAATTGCTTATATTTAAATGAAGGAAAGAAAATACGTCTAACCCATGTCTTTTTGCTTTGCCCACATTAAACTCTCTCCAAGAAAGAGCAAGGCACTCATGATAGTCCTTTTGAGGAGTAAGAGGGAGGTTGTAAAGACAACTGTCATGACTCCCCTCTTCCTGAAAACTCAGATTTCAGAACAATCTAGAAGAGGCAAAAGACTCTTGTTTCTAATACACTGGCTGTACCTTTAAAGAGAAATATGTATAAGAGAGGGAAAGACTAGAAGCCCTGTGGGTTTTTATTAGTCCGGGGACTAATCAAAAAAGGAGGCTTCCCAGAATGCAGTATTTACAGAAGTCCTTTTGTTTGGTGACCTGGAAATTTCTTTCCTTCTGGGGCCATATACCACTATGGTAAAATTCAGGAGGAGTGAAGGTAAATTTCTCATGATAGTCTTCATGGCATTCACGGAAACTCTCAAGGCTCTCTACTTTCTGTACTCATGGTAAGATCATTTGAATCAACCCACTGGTTCTGGCCACTGCGTGGTAGAGGGAAATGATGTGTGTGCTTTCCAGACTGGAGCACTAAGTGCCACTGCAAGACCTCCAGAGTTCTGTTCTTCTCCCACAATGATTGGCAACCTGCTAGCACTGCAGAGGGAGACCACATGATCCAAAGACCCACACCTTCCATGGTTGAATGGGCGGCATTAATGAGAAATAAACGTCTGTGTTTTAAGCCACTGAGATGTTGGGTGGCTGGTTTCCCAGAGCATCCTGACCAATTCAGCTTTCTTTCGTGAAGTGGGACAAGGTTATTTGAAAGGAGAGATGAGAAAAGAGAGCCCACATTTTAGTAGACAAGTGTAAAATATCAAACGTGTGCTCTGCATATTGAGTCATTTAAACTATCCACACTGTACACTCTTTTAAAAAGACACTATTTTGCCCAGTCTGAAGGTTTAAGAAAATAATTATTATTTTAAATATTTGGCAAAAGCCAACTGGGGAATCTCTGTGGAAAACAAAAGACATTCAAGATCATTCCTCATCTAATTTCAGAGAATTATATTCAGTTATTTTAAATAATCTAGTCTGAATATCATTTAGCTAAGTATTTATTAACCAAATATATCCCTAAACACTGAAAGTGAAAAAAACCAAGGGCAACAATGTCAACACTCACCATAGTGAAACTCTCACCTCTCACCAACCAAGAAAACACAGATTCTTGTCCTTCTACCAAAGGTTAAACAACGAAGAGCTTGCTTAAGGAAAAGTTCTTTAAATGACAGATCTTCTAACACTAGAATCAGTCAACAGAGTGTCCTCTTCACTGGAGAAAGGAAAGTTTAGGGATCTAAATATCTGCTTCATGACCACTATGACTTTATGACTGCCCAACTTCACCTGTTTTTCAGTTTAACTTACTGTTCTTTTTTTTTTTTTTTTTTTTAATCCTCACCCGAGGACATTTTTCCATTTTTTGTTCAGGTAGAGTAGGAGGGGGAGAGAGGAACAGAGAGAGAGAGAAACATCGACGTGAAGGGACACATCGAGTGGCTGCCACCCGCACGACTGACCAGAGCCGGGGACAAACTGCAACCGAGGTACGTGCCCTTAGCGGGAACCGAACCCGGGTCTCTCGGGACCGCAGGCCGACGCTCTAACCGCTGAGCCAAACCGGCCAGGGCTTACTGTTCTTTTTTTAAAAATATTTTCTTTTACTGATTTTAAAGAGAGAGAGAGACGAAGGGAGAGGAGAGAAAGATAGAAACATCAATGAGAGAGAACATGGATGGACTGCCTCTTGCACACCCCCACTGGGCATCGCTCATGACCTGGGCATGTGCTCTGACCAGGAATCAAACTGGTGACCTCTTGGTGCATTGGTCAACAACACTCAACTACTGAGTCACAGCAGCCGGGCAACTATTCTTTTTTTTTTTAAAACATGTTAAGGTGGCTATTTAGCTCACTGATTTCAGCCTTTCTTCATTTCTAATTAATGTATTTAAAGCCATAAAGGTTTTTCTAAATATAGCATTAACTGCAACCCACAAGTTGAATATATTGTATTTTTTGCTTATACTAATTTTTATTTTTCAATTACAGTTGACATATAATATTATTTTAGTTTAAAATGTACAACCGGTGATTAGACATTTATATAACCTATGAAGTGGTCACCCCAATAGACCTAGTACCCATTTGACACCATACACAGTTATTACTACATTACTGACTACATGTTCTATGCTGGGCTTTCCATCCCCATGACTGTTCTGTAACTATCAATTTGTACTTCTTAATCCCTTCACTTTTTTCACCCATCCCCACACCTCCTTCCCATATGGCAACCATCAAAATGTTCTCTATATCTGCTTGCTCATTTTTTGTTGTTGTTTGTTTCTCAGATTCTCCATATAAGTAAAAACATAAAGTATTGTCTTTCACTGACTTATTTCATCCAGCAAAATACTCTCTAGGTCCATCCATGTTGTTGCAGATGGCAAGATTTCATTCTTTCTTTTATGGCTGAATTACGTTCCATTGTATATACGTACCACTTCTTTATCCATTCATCCATTGATGAACACTTAGGTTGCTTCCATATCTTGGCTACTGCAAATAATGCTGCAATGGATGCATATATATGTCTTTTCAATTTAGTATTTTGTGTTTCTTCAGATAAATATCCAGAAGTGGAATTGCTGGATCCTTTGTTGTCTCTTGTTACAGCATTTGTTTTAAAGTCTATTTTGTCTGCTGTGGCTGGTTTGGCTCAGCAGTTAGAGCAGCAGCCTGAGGTCCAGAGACACCCAGGTTCGGTTCCCGCTAAGGGCATGTACCTCGGTTGCAGTCCCCGGCCCTGGTTGGGTTGTGTGGGTGGCAATCACTCGATGTGTCCCTTTCACATCAATGTTTCTCTCTCTCTCTCTCTCTCCTTCCCACTCTATCTGAACAAAAAATGGAAAAATGTCCTCGGGTGAGGATAGGAAAAAAAAAGTTTCTAAAGTCTATTTTGTCTGGTATAAGTATTGCTACTGAGGAGACAGAGGCAGGTTGGGCAGTGAGGGATGGGACCCTGGGAAGGGAAGGCTGAGACACATGGTGAAGTTTGAGATGACTTGGAATTCAGCACAGGCAGTGCACCTCAATACAGTATATAGTAGATCTGAAGGTTTATTCAGACTCTACAGATCTCAAAATAAAACTAAAATTGTGCCTCAAAGGTCAGAAACTCCCAGCCCCCATTTATAGAAATGAATTTACCTACATCTCCATTATGACCCTTCATGGCCAATAAATAGTATTTTAACTTTCTAATTTTCATTGTGATATCCTCTTTGATCCATGTGTTATGTAGATTTCTATTTAATTTCTTAGTTTCCAAACTCAAGTTTGTTTGTTTGTTTGTTTGTTTGTTTCTGTTTATCTTGTTTGGTTGTATTACTATTTAGTTGCACTGAGTCAGAAAAAATGTACTATATGATTTCATTATGATATTGAAATTAGTATGTTTTCAAGTTTTGAAAATATTCCACATGTATTTAAAATGAATGTGTGTTCTGCAGTCATTTGATTCAGTGTTTCACATGTGTTCATGAGATCAAGATTTTAATGATATAGTACAAATTTCCTATACCCACGCTTGTTCCATCAGATATCGAGAAATATGCTAAAATCTCTGAACATGATGCAAGATTAAGGTTTGTCTTTTTTTTTCTTCTTATAGTTCTGCCTATCTTGCTTTATATATTTTGAGGCAATATTGGGTATATGTAAGTTTAAATTTTTTATATTTCTTCGTTAATTGAAATTTTATCATTATGGTGTACTACTTTATCTCTGGTAAAGAGATTAGACAGCCTTAAAGTCTCATTTGACTCATACAGATCTAGGGACATTAGCTTTTGAGGTTGGCAGTTTATGTGGTATATCTTTTTCTGTTATCTTCAACAATTATATATTTTTTTATTTTAGAAGTGTTTTATCTAAGCAGCCGAGTGTTACGTTTTTATTCACTCTAATATCTGTATCTTTTAATTGGATCATTTAGTCCATATCCATTTGATGTAATTACTAATATATTATTTTAAATATACCATCTTATTGAGTGCTTTATTACTTGTCCTATCTACTTAATGTTCCTTTTTACCCTCTATATTTTTTTTTACTTCTTTTGGATTTATTATTTTTATTCTTTAATTTATCCTCTATTAGTTTGGAAGCAATATACTCATTTTTTTTTTTAGTGATTAGTCTAGAAATTAGAGCAAGTATTCCTGACATTTCAAGGTCTAGTACTAATTTATGACTTTTATTCTTTTTCAGGAAAATTCAAAAATATTAGAATATTTTAATTCAATTTTTCCTCTTCTTAGACTCTTCTTTTTATTACTACTTGCTTTTATTATAATAGATGTGATGTTCTCTCAAACCATATTGAGAATATAGCTCAAGGAATTTTAAATAGCCTTTTATTTCTTGTGGTAAATAAAGAAGTTGGATAAAAAAAAAGGGGGGGGGGCGGTAATTTATTGTCTCAAGTTTATCCCCTCTTCTGAACCATCAAGTCTTTTCATATATTTGATGATCTGGTGATGTTTCTTATTAGCTATTCCCTATGGAGGGATGTCTTTATCTGTCCAATATTGGTAGTCTTGATGAGTTTTGCTTGAAGCTTTGTAGGGTGCTTTGGTATAGTGTATAAAAACTGGAGGCAATTATTTTTCTCACTGAAAATTCTTCTCTCTTCTTGTATAACTTTGCAACTTCTCTTATCAAGACTTGGAGTCTACTTACCTACTCTTCAATCTGGACAGGCCTTATGAATTGTTTCAACAGGCAAAATATGACAGAGTAATGTTCTAATTCCAAGCCAAGGCCTGGTGCATTATGGTTTTTTCTCCTGAATTCAGCAGAGCCACCCAATCAAGATCAGGCTAGTCCTGTAGAGGATGAGAGACCATGTGAAGAAATGAGGCATTATAGCTGAGGCCTTCCTAGATCAGCTGCCTCCCAGTCTACCCATCAGCTGACTACACATACACAAAAGTGAACCCAGACAAGACCAGAAGAACAACCCAGATGAGTTCACCCAAACTACCAACCTGCATAATTGGGGGCTAAATAAATAATTGTTATTTTAAGCTACCAAATTTTGGGGTGGTTCACTTTGCAACAAAAACCAATGGACTCGAGGCCCTATTCAAAACTTGTAAACTCAGAGGAAAAAAGTAGAAAAAGTTCACATTTTTTCCATGTTTTACTTTGGTGGCTTAGAGGTCTAGCAATCTGTGGGGGTAAGAAGGTAGTCATGTAGATGGGGATTTTCACCAGTCTGTTAAGGCTTCACAGTACTAGCTGATTAGTAACCATTAGTGGGCCTTATTCTCATCTAGTAGTAATAGAGTGGTATGTAATTCAGAAAAAGTCAATGGGCTAGATAGTGAGTTTCTGTTTTTTGTTTTTATAGCAGGTGGCCTCTGCTCTAGGATTAGAGAAACCCCTTACCTCTTCATTTAAACATTCATAGCATAAAAGTCACTGGAAGGTAAGGATATAAAACTGAATCAAGGATAACCCATTCCACAGCGGCTACACTTTGCAGTGATTCATAAGTTCAAATGAGAGAGAGAGTTACAAGGAGTTAGTCCAAGCTAGCAGCAGGAGAGATGGCTAGTGCTGAATCCTGTTTGGACAGTAGGTGACCTTAGGGCACCCCAAGAGAAGAATGGAATAACTTATTGTTGATAAGAATATCACATACCCTTTTGTATAATCATTGTCATTATAAGTTTTATAATAGGAAATAATACATTTATTTGATTTGACCTGTCATGCTAGCAAGAGTAAGAGAATGCAACTACATGAGACTTCCAAACAAAAGAAGAACAACAATAAAATAGGAGAATCTTTCAGGTGGCTATTCTTTGTATTGCAAGCCCCTTAACCCTGAGTTATCCCTACTATGCAATTGAGGAGGAAAGTCTGAAAAAGGTTTGAAACCATTTATTCAAGAAGTTTTATTAAGTGCCTGATATCTGGGAGTAGCTTTAAGAGATATAAAAATAACCATAATACACTAGATATTGAGCCTTTCTTCAAGGAAAAAGTAGATGAGTAGGGAATGAGGCAAGTATTTTAGTGGTGGTAATACATTCTCAAAAGTGATGGGTACCATCTGAAAGTGTGAATTTCCAAGGAATTCAGTGGGAAGTAGGATCAGCCAATGCTTCATCAAAGGGGCATTATCTGATCTTTAAGGAAGGGTAGAATTTGTGTAAGAAGTGACTCAGATGAGGGGTGGAAGAAGATGGAAGCTATTTCAGCATTGGGACATCAGCCCAAACACCAAAAAGAGAACTGTAAGCAAGAGTCAACAGATGTTGTATTTTGGAGGCAACATGAAGGTTGACAGAACACCAAGCGGGAAGTAGATAACTAACTGTGTGACCCAAGAAGGTCACTAAGTCTTGATGTCCATTTCCTCACCTGTGAAATCCAGGTGGTACAGTCGATGACCTTTAACTTTCCTGCCAGTTCTAAAGTTCTGTAGGCCTCAGAACAAAACACTGCTGTATTTTAAGTCATTAAAGTGAGTTGTAGTTATAATTTTATTTTTACAGCCTATTGCTGGCCATATTCTTGATTTATTTTAACATCGAGTTCTTGTTTAAAAATTCAGTAGCTAATTATAACACTAAAACTATGGGAAATATGACTTGATTTACAACAATATATTTTGACAGGAGATCTAGGAAGGCCTTATGGTAAACAAACTGAAACACTGTGCATTAGTAATGTGTACAGTAGAAATTTGGAAAATATACTAGGGGGAACCAAATTGCTACATATGTATCTATAAAATAAGGAAGTTGTGCTTTTAAATAGAAAAATTAATAAGTTTTTTAAGAAACAAAATGCCTTAAGTATAAAAATGAGAGATTACAGAAAGAGGAATGAGAGAAAGAAATACAATCATCATTGAAATTTGATCATGCTACAAAAGGAAGCTTCAGAGCTTGTTAATCACCTTTAGTCTCACCTAAATAAGAATAAAATCAGAAAGAAGTGAAACTTTAAAGTTAGACTGAGAAGAACTGAGACCCACTTGCATGCATAATGATTTAATAGTCCACCCTCACTGCAGTAGTTCATAAAATCATAAAAATATATTCAATCATGATTCTTAGTACACATAATCTTTAAAAGATTCTTTGATGCCTCTAAAGGTGCAATTCAAATCTACATTTAAATTTAAGTGGCCCTGGCCGGTTTGGCTCAGCGGTTAGAGCGTCCGCCTGCGGTCCTGAGAGACCCGGGTTCGGTTCCCGCTAAGGGCATGTACCTCGGTTGCAGTTTGTCCCTGGCCCTGGTTGCTTGTGTGGGTGGCAGCCACTGGATGTGTCCCTTTCACATCAATGTTTCTCTCTCTCTCTCTGATTCCTCTCTCTCCCCCCGACTCTACCTGAACAAAAAATGGAAAGCATGTTCTCGGGTGAGGATTAAAAAAAAAAAAAAAAAAAAGTAAAAAATTGACATAGACAACAATGCTGGGGCGGGCAGGATCAGGACGAGGGTGTCAATGGGGGGAAAAAGAAGAAACATATGTAACAAAAATAAATTAATAAAAATAAATAAATAAATAAATAAATAAATAAATAAATAAATTTAAGTGCAAAACTTTTATGGTTTAGCTCAAGTAGTAGTCATCACCAAGATTGTCTCTAGAGATCATCTCTAGATATATAAAATATTAAGTTCACATGTATATTAAAATAAAGTGTGATACATTTTGCATGTTCTTTAACTCGCTCCTGAACCCTGACCTTCTTTCAAAAGACTAATTCTGTTATTAAAGAATCTCAAGTTAAAGTGTTGTCATTTTACATTAAAATGGCCCTGGCCAGTTTGGCTCAGCGGTTAGAGCGTTGGCCTGCGGTCTGGAGAGACCCGGGTTCGGTTCCCCTAAGGGCACGTACTTCGGTTGCAGTTTGTCCCCGGCCCTGGTTGGTCGTGCGGGTGGCAGCCACTTGATATGTCCCTTTCACATCGATGTTTCTCTCTCTCTCTCTCTTCCTCTCTCTCCCTCCCACTCTATCTGTACAAAGAATGGAAAAAATGTCCTCGGGTGAGGATTAAAAAAAAAAACAAAAAAAAACCATTAAAACGTAAGTTATTGATTTTTTTTTCTTCATTCACCCATAACCTGTAAGACAGCAAAAGATCTTTAACATTAGATGACGGGTAAGGGTAATAAAAAATCTCTACTGTTTAAAAATTTCGCTGAAAACAACTGGGTTGATCAACAACGTGTACTAGGTTAGAGAATAAATTCCTGCACTGAATAACCTAGCATTTTATTCAGACTCAAGTAAAATATTACACAAAGAAGCTGGACCCATTTTTTAAAATATTAGACATACAGTTTTTCTATCCTAAAGCATATTTGTGTCTGCTGGCAGACAAGTACAGGTAATTGCCTCCAGGTGTTTGCCTGCAGGAAGTCATTGAAATTCAGTGCTAGTAATGGTAGTTTCCTCAGCAGCAAAAAATAACCTGCAGGAACCTTGTAGGCATAGGCATAGGTATATTTTAGAATAGCAATGCCAGCCAGCTGAAGTGCCACAGACCCAGAAGGCCCAGTTTAACAGGAAACAGATTAACTAAAACAAGAATCAGGATATATTTTAAAACTATTTACAAAACATTTAAGATTTAAAAAGAAATGTGTTTGATTTTTTAAAAGTTTAAAAAGTTGTTTCCTTTTCTTGAATTCTTACTCGTTTATGGTAGCTGCCTAGTAGATTTCCCCTGGCCCCCCACCCCTACCCCAAGGAAATGTGAATTATAAGAATAACTACACATTTCTTTAAGTTCTGTTTTTATAGAAGCTCATGTTAACACAATATTCATTATCAAAAAATTATCTGGATCCTTTTCCCACTGTAAATAGATGCCTTAGGACATTTTATTAAAGATTGCAGATTAACCATTAGCATTTAGCTCATTTCCTTCATTCAAATGATAATGATGATTTTGTTTTCTTAAAAGGTAAAAACCTACAAAGACAAAATGAACAAGACTGGAGACAACAGCAACACAAATTTGGAAGCTGAGAAAAGATCTAAGAAAGCGAAATTTTAAGCCAGCTGAGAAATAACCTGATATTTTGGGAAACTTTTCAAATAAAGATCCATGATGGGCATCACCAGGTACCACTAGAAGCTCTGTTGCAAGTGTAGTTATTTGGAAGACCTGGACCTCTAGATTTCCTCCCCTATTCCATGCCACAGGTCAACTATACACCCCAGGAAATGACTGGAGAGAATGATTTCCTGGAGACGGACACACCAAACGTACAATACTAAAAACGGGGATTGAGTTTACATACTGAGTGCTAGGATTTTCAGTATCTCTTGCTCTTTTCTGTTCTGGAATACTAGTGGACACACATATGTGTGTGTGCGCGCACCCCCCCATACACACACAAACACACACACACAGATACTCAGGAAGGCATTCGGATGTATTCTCTAGGGAGTTGGACCAGCCTAAGAAGAAAAATTTAAAATATTGACGTGGGGGGGGGGCTCCACAAAGAAAAGAAAAGCCAGGTCACCATACAGTCTAGTCCCTGACTAATGAAAACTCATCTAATCAGTTTTTTAAAAAAATATGTTTTTATTGATTTTTTAAAGAGAGGAAGGGAGAGACAGAAACATCGATGTGAGATACATCCATTGGCTGCCTCTTGCATGCCCCCTACTGGGGATCAAACCTGAAAACCCATGCATGCACCCTGACTAGGATTCGAACCAGGACCCCAGAGAGCCACACCAGCCGGGATCATCTAATCAGTTTTTAGTGTGCATTCCTAGTGAGAATAGCCAGAGAAGGATCACCAGGATCTGATTCTAGTGTAAGAGAGCCAGAAACAAATAATCAGGAAAAAGGCAATGAGAGAAAACAAAGACTGTGGGGGAGAATAAAACTTAAAAACTATTCTTAATATACTTATAGTATTCTATTGCATATCTAAGATAAGAGAAGGATGCTAATTTTTTTTTTAAAGGAATATTTTTTTGGGAAAAGAGTCCTTAGAAATTAAAAATAGAACTATGGAAATGAAAAATTCAGTAGGAGAGTTGGAAGATAAATTAGAGAGACTCTTCCAAAAGTGGAGCAAAAATAGAAAATAGAGTATAAAAGACAAGAAAAATAGAGGGCATGGCCAAGGGACCCAACATCTGTATGGTAGAAGTTCCACACAGAGAACTGAGAAAACCGCCCTGGCCGGTTTGGCTCAGCGGTTGGAGCGTCCGCCTGCGGTCTGGAGAACTGAGAAAACCACCAATGAAACAACTCAATACTTCCCCCCAAAAAAGAACATGAGTTCTTAAATCAAAATAAACCCAGTACAAGAGATAATAATAAACCTATGCTAAGATACATCATTGTGAAATTTCAGAACTCTGAAGATAAAGAGCATAGAAAGAAGAGGTTTCAAAGGAAGACTCAAGATTCAGAATGGCGCCTGGGTGGTGTGGCTCAGTGGTTGAGCATCAACTCATGCACTAAGGGGTTCGATTCCCAGTCAGGGCACATGCCCAGGTTGTGGGCCCAATCCCTAGTGGGGGGCATGCAGGAGGTGGCCAATCCATGTTCTCTCTCATAGACGTTTCCATCTCTCTCTCCCTTTCTTTCTCTCTAAAATCAATAAAGAAAATATTAAAAAAAAAAAGATTAAGAATGGCAAGAAATTTCTCAGTAGTAATGCTGGAAGCTAGAAGACAATGAAGTAATGCCTTCAACATTCTGAGGAAAAGTCCTTTTCATCCTAGAATTCTTATCCAAACTGCAAATTAGTGTAAAGGTAGAATAAAGATATTTTCAAATGTTCCAAGTCTCGAAAAAGTTTTGTTTCCCTGAACTCTTTCTTAAGATGGGCGCCACCCCAATAAGGGAGTAAACTAAGAGGAAGGCAGGGGATCTGAAAATGGGGTCCGACTTGAGCAACAGGAGAGGCAGTCCCCAGGATGATGGTAAAAGGGACCCAAGGAAACAGTGATATGTCTAGAGGGTGACTTTAGAATATAAGTCAAAAAGCTCTAGGAGACAGCTAGTCAATAACAAATGAATATTATATTGAGTGAGTTTGAATGGATTAAGATGGTGTTTATCTTAGGTTTAATTAATAAGTACATAGAAAGCCAAGCAAATATATAAATTAGGCAATTACTTTCATTAGGGAAATGAAGATAAAGGAAAAGCACTGTAGTGTGTGATAAGGTTTAGCTGTGAGTAGTGTTTATAAAAACACACGTGGTCATAGTGATGGTGAACCTACACTGTTGATCTAAGACTATGATGAACATGGGACACCTGCGGGATGGGCACTCCAACTGTGCTGCAGGGGAGGGAGTGGTGAAGAGAGAAAGGTAAACCCTCACATTTCAGACTAAAAAGTCAATAGATAGTATCTAAATCGAATAGTCAAAAATTAGCAGCATGTTTATGTTATTTATAGTTACAAATATAAATATTTAAAAATTGGCTAAAAGAATAAAAAATATTTGTGTTTAAGGAGTGGGAACGATGATAATGGAGATGATGGGAAGCAGCTTTTTTCTTCATAACATAAGTAATGAGTTTCTGACTCTTTAAACTTCAATGAAAAATTGTACATTAATTTTTTAAACAGGAAAAAAGCTAAGGTTAAAAAACATACTCCTAAAATCCATGAGCAAATCATTTCAAGAGCTATGGCTAAGGTGGATCACCTGTCTAACAAAAATCACAGATCTCTCTCTACTTCTTCATTCATATAATTATACAGTAAGTATTTATTAAATGACTAATTTTTTTGCATATGAGATATCATGGAAAACATTAATAGGAAGGAATACAATATAATTTTTTTCCTCTTCATGTTGTTTGCAAACAAATAGGAAAGATATATTAAATACGTTTTTACATGTTTACCAGTATATGAATCAGTGGAAAAAGAACTAGTGTGGAGATGAAGGAACTACTTATGACAGTATGAAAGAAACAGGATCAGGACAATTTTTAAATGAACTGAGTCTGGTGTCAGAAAATCTAAGTTTAAATCCCATCTCTGTCATTGAATATGTGTGAAAATCTCAACAAGTCATTGAAACTCTTAATGAACATTCATTTCCCTATTAGCAAAATCAGGAATTTTTTTTACAATCCTTCATCTGTTGTTTAAAAAGTATCAAGTAACTTTCAAGGATATGTAAACACATTAAGGCTTTATAAATAAATTGAGATGAAGACAAAAGAGGAAAAATTATTGTTGAGAGAGAGAGAGAAAGGAACATCAATATGAGAGAGAAACATCGATTGGCTGCCTCCCCTACACCTAACTGGGATCGAATCCACAGATTAGGTATGTGCCCTGACCAGGTATCAAACCCGCAGCCGTTTTTGGTGTACAGGACAATGCTCCAGCCAACTAAGCCACCCGGCTGGGGAACAGTTTTGTTTTTTTTTAAATGTGGCAATTTGAAGTGAGCATTGAAGGAAGAGGTAGATCAAATAGTACTAACATGAGCAAAACCATAAAGAAAGCTAAGGACAGGGCATTCATTATGTGGGTGGAGAGACGATGAGTGTAGAGCATAGGCAGTTAGAGCATCAGCCTGCAAACCAAAGGGTCTTGAGTTCAATTCTGGTCAAGGGCACATGCCTTGGTTGGGTTCGATCCCCAGCCCTGATCAGGGTCGTGCTTGAGGCCACCAGTTGATGTGTCTCTCTCACATTGATGTTTCTCTCTCTCTCCCTGCCCCCACTTTATCTGAAAATCAATAGAAAAACATCATCAGGTGAGGATTAAAGAAAAAAAAAGTTTGGATATCAAGAGAAAATGAGAAACAAGATATTCATGGTGTTGAGAAAACAAGTCTAAGAAAAGCCTTTTTTTGAATCTAGGGGGTATGTGAGCAGAACTCTAGCAGAAGAAGAGTCTATGGAGTAGGAGAGATGTAGAATAATGAGAGGGCCACTCATGGGCTCAGCCCTGGAAGACATCAAAGGAAGCACAGTCAGTGAGGAAGTAAATTGGCCTTAAGTGGAGAACAGATTCTACTTCCTCCAGAGGAGGAGGAAAGTAGAAGAGCAGAGGAAGGTGGGGTAATAATAAAATTGTGGAGTATCAGGGGTTAATTGGACTTCCACAAGCTAGTGAAGGGCTTCTGCTGAAAGCCAGATAAGTAAGTAGGTGAGAGCAGAAGTTAGGAGGCCCAGAGGAGCAGACTGAGTTTCCAGTCATTAGAAGACAGAGATAAAGACCCACTATGAGAGGACCATCAACTGTGAATATATCCAAGCTTGTTGAGACCAACAAAATATTATACTATATGGCAATTACAGTTTATATAGCATGTTATGCTTTTTGTATAGTTGCTTAAAAAAAAAAAAAAGCATGTTATATCACTATAGTTTTTATATGTATTGTATTACAAAATAAGGACATTTAAGCCAAGAAAGAAATAACTTGAGATCAAGGCAAGAAAATTCTTGTCTCACATAAAAAATTTAATCATGTTTGGTCATTAATGTGAAGAAATCATCCTATTTATGTTATGAAACTGGTATTCTTTCTTGGATAATTTCTTGATCTTGCAAGCTTCACAGGGATGAGATAAAGTCAAGATTGTCTAAAATATTATTTTGGTTAGTATTATGCAAAGTATGTGTTTGCAGTGAATGAATAGAAACTTCTAACAACTGCACAGAAAAAAAATTTTTGAAAGAGACCATACTAACACCAATCAGATTAGAATTTCATGTTTGCACAGAAATCTTGTCATCTTTTCTACTTTGCAATGTTTTCATGATTAATCCTATATTGAGGACAGGAGATGTTGAAAGTAGGAATGTTTAATGTTAACTTACTCATAATTAAAATATCATAGTTTAAATTAAAGGGAGATTGTTTATAGTAAAATGCTTAAGTTAAGAAAGATTTACAAATAAAATAAGGAATGTTCTCTTGGAGAAGAAGAGGCCTTTCTGGATCTGAGAGTAAAAAGTGAAAAACGGGACGAAGTAACATGACAGAGAAAAGTGGTGTGCTCTATCTTTAAAGACATTATAGGACATTAAATTGCATTGAGAAGGCAACAGTTTTAGAGGGGATATATAGATCAATTATTTAGAACCCATGGCTTTTCTAAAAATCAAGGCTCTATTTTTTAGAGCAGTTGTAGGTTTACCAAATAGAATGCCCTTTCTCCTCCCACCCGGATTTCCCTTTATTATTAGCATTTTGCATCAGTGTGGTACATTTGATGAGCCAATATTGATAAAGCATTATGAGTTAAAGTTTACAGTGGAGTTCACCCTTTGTGTTGTAGAGTTTTATGGAACCCATAGCTTTTTAAAAAATTGAATTTACCCCTGGCCAGTTTGGCTCAGCGGTCGGAGCGTCGGCCTGTGGACCAAAGAGTCCCGGGTTCGGTTCACACTAGGCTCACGTACAAAAATAAAATAAAATAAAAAATAAAAAATTGAATTTACTATAGTGATAGTGTTCTATTACTAATTGTACCACCTAGAAAATAGTTTTGATTTATTCATATTTAAGTTGAGAAAAGCTTTCAAAGGATTAAATAAACATTTAGATTTTGAATTTTTGCTATTTCTAGATAGGTGATTTTTATCCAAGGTTTTGAAGAAATCATAGAGAAGATATCTTTTTTATTTTTTATTTTTAAACTACTTTTTGAAAAATTTATAACCAGTAGTCTCTAATCATATTTCAATATTACCTAAGAAAAGTAACATAAGATATTTTTTAATTTAAATTTTTACTGAAATTAAGTACTTTAAATCTAAATGCATTAAGGTTTGAGGAAATTATCATATAATTTTTTGTAGATATAACAAAATTATATAGTACAGAAGAAAGGGGCCAAAGACATAGATTAATTTTGTTTTCAAATCAATATTTTATAGTGAATACAATTACATGTAGCATACTACAATCTCAGATTGAAAAGAGCCTAAAACATATAATCTAAATACTGTAACTGAAGATTTTTAAAGATTTCTCTATATCAAAATATGTGATTTTTTTACAGTGCCATCTCAAGTAGCTCATAAGGAAAAAGGAAAGTGGAAAGGACTTCATAGTAAGAGAATAGGTCTTAAAAAGTCTAAAAAGATGAGGTCTGTAATTAAAGTTTATATTGTCACAAAGAACCTGATTAGAAAATTCACCATCTTTGAAGTAGAACAAACAAAATTATAGAATCCTAAACCTAGAATGGACTTTGGTGAACTTGTTCAACACAGTCACATTACAGGTAGATATGAAAACTCCACGAATTGTCAGTGTTAGTGATAAAAGGTACCACTTATCTATGTTTCTCACATACACACCAACAGTACTGGACACAAGTCTAATCTGTGGATCTCATTTTCTAAACTTTTTTTTTTTTTTTTTTTATTCTCACCCGAGGATATTTTTCCATTTTTTGTACAGATAGAGTGGGAGGGAGAGAGAGAGAGAGAAACATCGATGTGAAGGGACACATCGAGTGGCTGCCACCCGCATGACCAACCATGGGCCGGGGACAAACTGCAACCGAAGTACGCGCCCTTAGCGGGAACCGAACCCGGGTCTCTCCGGACCACAGGCCGACGCTCTAACCGCTGAGCCAAACTGGCCAGGGCTCTGTGGATCTCATTTTCCTGAGAGGATGGATGGATCATGGCTAACATCCAGAGTTGGTTACTAATTAACTAATTAATAAGAAGATTATGGGAGGGCTATGTAGAATAATAAGATATAGTTCTCTGTCCTAGAAACAATTTAGACCAGAAGATAGAAATCTAGAAAAAGTAAAACAACAATGCACTCAAAAGTTGCTGGCATGATGAACTACCTAAGTGGAAGCAGGCCAGTTTTGTATGAGCCTGTCGGACCACTTCACAAAGTGGAAAAGCGACAATTCAGCGCAACCTTCGAGAATGGGGAGATCTCAGAGCAGAGAGGCGGAAGGCAGGCATCCCGGGCAATGACAACAGTTGAAATATGGAGGAAGGAAAGCACTATGCTTATTGCAGAAACAGCCAGTAGAACCATTTGGTGGAAATGAAGGCTTTATTTAGGGAGGCAATGGACAGTACTGCTGGCAATGTCCATGTGGATCACATTGTGGTTGGAAACAGCTAGGGAGTGTGGACTTCACTTTGTAGTTCAGGGAAGCTACTTGGTTTCTGCAGTAAGAGAGTTATATGATCAAAGCGATATTTTTAGGAGATAATTAGGGTGGTGTGCCTGATTAACAGAAGATAGGAATGTTTGGACTCTAGCCCTGTTTTTTCCACGTTGATGCCTTGGTGGACAACTGCTTTCTTTCCCCAGACACTCTCTAATGTTAATATTGGCAACTATGGATTACCACTGGATTATACTACTGAACGGCTTTTTATTAAATGTGATGTAGAGTGCATTTGCTTTTCATCTGTAGCAATCTTTGAAGGATAAGGAAGAAAAAAAATTTGAAATGTATCACATTTGACCTCTACACCTTAGGATAATAAAAGTGAAATCCCAAATCTTCTAAATGTGGGGGAAAAATCAGGGAGTTAGTGTTGAGGAAACAGACATGAAGGTGATGGTTAAGAGAAAACTGGGGAATTAGAAAAATGTGGTTGGAAATGATGTCAAAATTGTGGGCTCTGGGTAGTTGTAAAGAGCTAATTCTAATTTTAATGAGAGAATCCGTATTCAAGAAGCCAGGTGTCAGGGCAGAATAAACTAGAAGAAAAAGAGAGACTGTGTAGTGTTTTCCATCCAGAGAATTCAATGTACTTGCAAATAATAATATAAGTAATTGTAATTGAATTTAAAAGGACAGATGTCCAATTCACAGACTTCATAGAAGCTAAAAAGTAATATCATCCTGGGTTTAAAAATAAGACACTCACTTCAAATGCAGAAGCAAAGAAGAGAAAGAAAATAGAGCAGAGAATGACAAGTAGTTACAAGTAGGGAAATAAATGTTCCCTTAGGAGGAAATCCAATTATTATGTAAGTAAAGAAAGAAGGGAGGAGATAATGAAGAGACATGGAAGAATAAAATAAAGAATACATTCCACATACTGGGAGGATAAAAAGAAGGAGCTGTTTAGTTAGGTACTTTTCTAGAGTAGATACATTCAGAGTACTTAACAAGCACTCATTTCTCTTGTAAAAAGCATCCCTAGGAAGCAGATTATGATTATCACCCCATTTTACAGAGTAGGATACTGTAAAGTGCCTTTAGTACTTTAGCACTTTAATCTTAGGTTGCTCATTAGCAACGAATCTGAATTGTAATTTGGTCATAGTAAGAAACATTATTATTTCTTTTTTTCCAGGATGTTTAGTTTCACTTAGAAGAATGATTCCTTTGACTTATCAGCTATACATGGTGCCATCTCAGTACTGCCATATATTTTAGATCACCAGAAAAATCAAGCAAGCTTCAAGGAAATCTTTGTAGCAAAAAATCCATACTATTAAAATCAGCTGCTAATATTTCTGCAGCACCCCAGAATTTCTTATTTAAGCAGTGGCCACATTTTTTTT
This sequence comes from Molossus molossus, assembly GCF_014108415.1. NCBI lineage: Eukaryota > Metazoa > Chordata > Mammalia > Chiroptera > Molossidae > Molossus > Molossus molossus. The sequence goes on along the minus strand of NW_023425347.1, from coordinate 28,710,217 downwards.
CCTGGCTTCTTTTAATTTGTGAGAAATAGACACACACAGCCCTGGCCAATTTGGCTCAGCCGTTAGAGCATCGGCCCGCGGACCAGAGAGTCTCAGGTTCAGTTCCTGCTAAGGGCACATACCTTGGTTGCAGTTTGGCCCTGGCCCCGGTTGGGGTTGTGTGGCTGGCAACCTGTCGATATGTCTCTCTCACATTGATGTTTCTCTCTCTCTCTTCCCCTCTTCTCCCTCCCGCTCTATCTGAAGATAAATGCAAAAAATGTCCTCGGATGAGGATAAAAAAAATAAAAAGAAAGAAAAAGAAATAGAGACACACAAAATATTTTCTTGTGACTTATTGCAGAATGACGGTTTGGCCTTTTGGAAATATGATTCATGGGCCATTGTCATAAAGTAACCTATGTTTGAAAACTTTTAAAAACAAAAATTGGTTTGGGCCAAGACTTTTTTTTCTAAACAGGAAAAGACAAGATTCCTTAATAAGTCTCACTAAAAATTTGAGTGAAAAAAATTGTGTAAATTTTTTTAATGATATCAAATTGGATACGAGGTCATTGCTTGAAATACTAGGAATCTTTATTGAGATGGTAAAAATAATATTTTAAAGAAAATCCAGAAGCTAACCACCTACTTTCCCCAAATCGACTTTAGGATAATAGAACATTATGCTTTTAGAATAAGGCAAATAACAGAAGAGCTACTGTTAGAGAAATGTCAGATTTACCTTTCTGGAAATCATTTTATTTTGTTCCAGAGGGGTGAACCATGGAACTTTCTGAGAGAACATGGTTACGAAACTGTTTTGTCATCAGAGCACAGGAGGGAGGGACTGTTTTGACTCTCTTGTTACTATGTGAGGGATGGAATTTTGCAACCAGAAGGTTCCACAACAGTTGGGAATGACAGTTGTATGGGTAGCAAGCAGAAGACAAATGTGTGTGTCCTGTTACTCCAGCTCTGAGCACTACATACCAGGACTGTGCCAAGATTTCCTGCTTGCATCAATATTTTTTGTAATTACCAAACCTCTTATGCATTATCCATTAATAGCAAAAAGTCTCACAATAACTGCACTGTCTTTAGGTTAGACAGCCATCTGGCTAGCTGATATTCACTCCACAGACACACAGCCTTATTTAGATGCCTTATTATAACCTTTGTTCCATTTCCAGTCATCTACTATAAATTAAGCTCCATCTCTTGCAGAAATTGAAATAGCTGAAACTTAAAAAGCACTTGAAACATGTTAAAGTTTACCATAAGCTTTATTGTCCCTGTTTTCAGTGGACTACTCTTGTCTTTTGTTCCTTTGCTTATCTCTTACCTGTGTGTTAATATTACTTTCGTTTTCCTCATCCTCTGTAACGTCCATTCTAACTATTGCTCTTTCTCCAACTTGCCCCAATTTGGACTTTGACTCTAGGTTCTTATATTCCTTTATATTGTTACCTGTAGACATTTAGGCATGATAGGAACTGCCATACTAAAAAAGAAGATACTAATAAACTCAAAATCATAAATTTAACCATGAGCTTTTAGAAACAGAAAATTAAACCAAATAGTATAAAATACTACCACATTGAATTTAGGGAAGGAAAAAAATGATGGGTTTAAACCCTGGCTGGTTTGGCTCAGCATTTAGAGTGTCGGCCCTTGGACTGAAAAGTCTCAGGTTCGATTCCTGGTCAAGGGCATGTACCTTGGTTGCAGGTTCAATCTCTAGCCCCGGTCTGAGTCCTGCATGCGGGAAGCAACCAGTCCTAAAAATCAATGGAAAAAACATCCTCAGGTGAGGATTTAAAAAAAGATGGGTTTAAGAGTTGTTTATGAGAAGCAATTCTGTTGCAAAATTTCATTCAATAAGCAGGCATCTAGAAAAAAATTTTTGAGCTCAACTACATATTTTTAAAAGTCAGGAGCTGATGAGTTTGGGTCCTGGTAAGGATGGGGGTTGCAGAGCCATTAGTGTAGGAGGTAGATCTTGAGAGGCAAGATGCTCTAATAAATGTTTGGAAAAACTGAGGGCAGAGTTGTGGGGTTGGCAGTTCATTTCCAGGAAGGAAATGTTACTTATAACCAATGATTTAGAAGTGAAACTTGAAATACTTTAACATTTTGTTGACTCCTGTCCTGTAACCTGATCCACACACCAAGCGTATTCCTGTGGTATAGATTTATCATACATAGAATATATATACTTTAAACCTGACATCAGGTTTTACTAGATAGGTCATCAGGTGGAAATTACATCTCCAAATCTCAAAGGGAAGGAAACTTGAAGAAAAACACTCTCTGCTTTCGAACTGGGTTTAAGTCCCACCTGCTCTCCCAGATCCTACACCGCTGCTAACGAGGGGCTCAGGGAAAGCTGGACTCTTGGGGAGGCAGGGTGGTCTAGCGGCTCAGGATGTGGTCTGCTCTGACGATGGTGAGGGTCCTTGGGGGGCCTTGTACAGCTGTACCGTGGACATGTTACTTAACCTCTCTAAGTCTGACTTCCTTTATCAGTAACACGTAGATGACAACAGTACCATAACAGTGATTGTTTTTAAAGAAACTTTATTTTGGAATACTTTAGATTTACAGAAAATTTGCACAGAGTGCTCCCATATGCGCGCACAGAGTTTTTCCCACTGTTAACATCTGACATTACCATGAAACGTGTCAAAAATAAAAAAAACTGCCATTGGTACATTACCATGAAACGTGTCAAAAATAAAAAAAACTGCCATTGGTACATTATATTCACTAAACTTGAGACTTTATTTGGATGTCACCAAGTGTTTCCATGTCTCTATTCCAGGATCCTATCCAGGGCACAATGTTATATTTAGTTATCAGGTCTCCTTAGTCTCCAGAGACTTATTACAAGATTTAAAAGGTAATAAATGTCAAAGCACACAGTAGAGCGTGGAAATGCAATAAGGAATTGGTAAACATATATATATATAGATAGATAGATAGATAGATATAGATATATATTATAATTTGTGACAGGCACTGTTCCAAGTGCTTTAGAAATACTAGTACATATAATCACCATAATAATTCTATGAAGACTCCAATTACATCCAATTTACAGATGAGTAACCTGAGGCACAGGAAGGTCAAATAAATTGCCTAGTATTATTATTATTTTTTTGTATGTGCCCCTAGCGGGAACCAAACCCGGGACTCTCTGGTCTGCAGGCTGATGCTCCAACTGCTGAGCCAAACTGGCCAGGGCTGGGATTAAATCCAGGTTTTCTGGCTTTTTTTTTGTTTTTTTTTTTAAATTCTTTATTTATTGATTGATTTTCGAGAGAGAGATTTGTTGTTCCACTTACTTATGCATTCATTAGTTGATTCTTGTATGTGCCCTGACCAGGGATGGAACCCACAACCTTGGTGTATAAGGATGATGCTCTAACCAACCAAGCTACCTGATCAAGGCCAGGTTTGTTGGCTTCTAAGTCCATATTGTTTTCTCTGCCATATATATGTTTAATTTTATACACATACACACCTCCCTTTCAACATAAAATGCGTAAGCCATGAAATCTCAATTAAAACTATAACAGAGGAGTCCTGGCTGGGTGGCTCAGCTGGTTGGAGTGTTGTCCTCTACACCAAAAGGTTGTGGGTCCGATATCCAGTCACGGCACATACCTAGGTTGCAGGTTCGACCCCATGTCGGGGTGCAAACAGGAGGCAACTGATCAATGTTTCTGTCTCACATCAGTCTCTCTCTTGCTCCCTCAGAGGAGAAACAATTTTTAAAAAAATCTAGCCCTGGCTGGTGGTTAGAGCATTGGCCTGCGGTCCAGAGATACCCGGGTTCGGTTCCCACTAAGGGCATGTACCGTGGTTGCAGTTTGTCCCTGGCCCTGGATAGGTTGTGCGGGAGACAGCCACTCGATGTGTCCCTTTCACGTCGATGTTTCTCTCTCTCTCTCCCTCTCCCTCCCATTCTATCTGAACCAAAAATGGAAAAATGTCCTCAGATGAGGATAAAAAAAAAATCTAGGAATGCATATTAAAAGCACGCAATCTCTGTGCTCTGTGGTTGAGATTCAAGGAAGGATACAAAAGGAAAAGGATTTGGGAGCAGGAAGAAAGAGAGTTGTCCTATCAAGCTCTGCCAGCAGCCAGTTTGGTGACATTGTATAACACACATGACCACTTCTTATTTTAGTTTCCTCGTCTATGAGATAAGCAGGTCCCTTTAAAAAAAAATTTTTTTTTTCCTTTATTGATTTGAGAGAGAGAGGGAGAAGGAGAGAGAGATAGAAACATTGATGAGAGAGAACATCTACTGGCTGCCTCCTGCATGCCCCGCACTGGGGATCTGGCCCACAACCTGGGCATGTGTCCTCACCGGGAATCGAACTGGCGGACCTCCTGGTGCATGGGTTGACCCTCAACCACTGAGCCACACCAACTGGGCAAGCAGGTCCCTTTTAACCATATTATATAACATCAAGTCCAGAGATTAAACAGTCCAAGTTGTTTAAATCAAAATGCAAAAGTAAGAAAACACTAAAGTTGGCATGAAAGCCTTGGTAACTAAGCTGAAAGATTAGCAGGGCTCAGGCTACAACAAAGCTATTCGTTTGGGGCCAATTTTTAAACTGAGTTTTTCTTCATTGATTTTTTTTTTTTAGAGGGAGAGAGGAAGGGAGAGAGAGAGAGAAACATCATTGTGAGACAGAAGCATCGATTGGTTGCCTCTGGTACCCACCCTGACCGGGGACTGAACTGAAAACCTGGGCATGTGTCCTGACTGGGGATCTCACCAGGGACTTTTCAGTGCAAGGGTTGAAGCTCAAACAACTGAGCCACACCAGCCAGAGTAGTTTGGGGCCATTTTGAGAGCAAGTCCTGGGCACGAAAAAGCAGGATCTGAAAGCAACTAGCAGGACTGCACTCACTTGTAAAGAAGGTCTTCTCCTTCATTTGCTCAACAAACATTTATTGTGACATTGTTCCAGGTGCCGGGGATTCAGTGGGGAACACATCAAGCTCCTGTTACTCACAGCCTTCATATTTACCTGAGGACTGAGAGCTAATTTCAAAATGTTAGATTTTATAAAGGAGAGCAATGGAGTGATGAGACAGAGAGTATGGGGTAGGGGAAGTAATATGCACACTTTCAGAGGATGGACAGAGAACATTAATTTACATATGTTCGGATTGTGAATACACAAGGGAAAACCAGACCTTTAAATCCTTTGGAAACCATTAACGTGGCTATATTTATAATTCAGTAAAGCTGCAAAAAACAAAACAATTTTCCACAAGAGGTCTGAGAACTATTTTACTAGAAATGTTCAAAAGTAGAGTACACAATAACGTTTTAAGAGTTATTTAGGAGTAATTCTTCCTGGAACTAAGAGACTAGAATGGAGTCCTTTTGGCCCACTGAGGGTATGCTAAAATCAAATTAAGCATGCCCCAGCAGGTTTCGTTTGGATAAAAAAGATTGCAGTCTAATGTATAGCTTCCCAATTCTTTTTATGCAGCAGCATTATTAAAATAGTAATGAGAGTTCTAATAGTAGTTACCACTCATTAAGCACTCAGTCACTCCCAAGCATTTTCATCTAGTATTTCACTCAGTCCTCTGTTCACCCCTAAAAGGGATGTACTGAGGCTTAAAGAGGTGGGAGTGACCTTTCCCACAGTCATGAGTGTCCTCTAACTGAAACCCAGGTGTGTCTGAGCTCAAAGCCCATGGTAACTTATTTCATCTACAGGCACCTGACAAGGCTTCTTCCTAGGCTGGTATTAGTTCACTCTGCATTTCTATGTAAACATACTCTTGTCTGCTGTAGATTGAATTGTGTCCCTACCCTGACCCCCAAATTCATATGTGGCAGCCTTACCCTCAATTTGACTGTATTTGGAAATAGGGTCTTGAGGAAGTAATTAAGTTAAATGAAATCATAAGGGTGGTACCCTAATTCCATAGGATACGTGTCTAAGAAGAGACACCAGAGAGCTCGCTTGCTGTCTGTGTGGGCACACCTGGAGGAAAGACCATGTGACGACATGGTGAGGAGGGGCTGGCCAGCTGCAAGTCAGGAAGAGCGTTCTCACCAGAAACCAAATCAGCTAAACCTTGATCTTGGATTTCCAGCTTCCAGATCTGTGAGGAAATAAATTTCTATTGTGGAGTCACCTAGTCTATGGTACTTTGTTATGACAGCCTGAGCCAACTAATACTGTGTCTTAGATTGTTGAACTTGCTTGTTTCCACGTTGTTAGATCATGGATAATGCTGGATTGTTTTAGTTGAACTCTGTTGCCCCTTAGGAACTGCAAGCATTGCTTCTATCAATCTTTCACCTCTAACAGGTAATACACAAAATAATACTCATTAAAGTATATTATTAGTTGGCATAGAACTTTTAAAGAAAGTTAGGAACCAGTTTCCACAGATTGGCTAACCTGTAAGGTTAGTAATATCAACATTGGCATAAATGTGAATTAAACTGTCTTTCTTAACCCTCAAGCATCACACTATCCCAACTTTTCTATTTTTATCACAAATCTACCAAGTTCTCAAACTTGAAACTATGAACTTTTCTTTCCTTCATTTTTCTTCTGTGCTCCACAGATATAGAATGTTAGAGAGATACTGTAATATTTTTCATAAAATATAATCTTTAAGCTTTGAGCATCTCCATATTCTTTGGTTTCCCAGCATGGAACTACTGTTTACTAGCTCTGTAGCTGCAGGCAGATTATTTAGCATTTCTAAACCTCTCTTTCACCTGTGGTATGGTTTTATAGTGGGGATTACATAAATTTATATAGGAAAGCTTGGCAAATCATACAGTCTCAATAACTGTCAATTACTACCACTACCTCTACTGCTACCATTACCACTTCTGGTAATACCCATGGTACTATTACTACTACTGCCAATAAAAGTACTACGATGAAGATCCTAAATCTATCAGTAACAATAATTTTCCTTAAAAAAATCATTCTCAGTCCACATGTCTCCAAATGACTACCAAGTATACGCATACCTCAGAGACATTTCAAGTTCCATTCCAGGCCACCTCAATAAAGTGAATATTGCAACCAAGCAACTCACACAAATTTTTTGGTTTCCAGTCCATATAAAGTTATGTTTACACTATACCGTAGTCTGCTAAGTGTGCAATAGCATTATGTCTAAAAAATATACATACCTTATTTAAAACATACTTTATTGCTCAAAAATGCTAACCATCATCTGAGCCTTCACTGGTACGCAATCTTTGTGCTACTGGAGGGTCTTGCCTCGATGCTGATGAAAAGACAGTATCTGCAAAATGTGATAAAAGGAAGTATGGCTGTATTTGCAGTATCACATCTTAATTCCTTCCTTAATTCTATCTTAATTCCTTCCTTTTCCCCCCGGTTGCCTGTTGCCTCCCCATTCTGTCTTCATAGCTCATTGCTAGAGAACCCACCCTTCCTGTTTGCCTAGGACAGTCCAGGTGTGTGTCTCTCATCTAGGTATAGTGATTAAACAATTCCCTTTTTCCTCTCAAACGTGTCCAGTTTGGATGCCACACTTATATGGTCACCCTACTTTTTTCACATTTGTTTTGACTTTCCACTCTAGCCAGAAAAATCATCACACATAGTTTACTTGCTCTTACCATCAAGCTATTTTCCTCGCCTGGAATGCTGTTCTCATACTATTGCCAAATCATGAATGTTCCTTCAAAATCCTACTTAGAACTCAACCTCAGGATGGAACTTTCTCTCATAATCCTGCTCTCCACCCAATCCAGAGAGCTCGCAGCAATCATGTAAATAACTCTGTATAACTTTAATTGGCTCTGTTTATAAGCTTCTTGTATCTTTTTTCCCTCTAGGTACTTTTCCATGTGTTTATCCTGTCTCCATTAACTTGTAAACTCCCAGAGGGCAAGGCCTGAATGCAGGCTGGTGTTGGCATAAAGTGGATGAATAGTTAGAGCTGAATGGTAGACTGTGCAATCCTTCTTGATTACTAATCAGCTTAAAAAAAAAAAAAAAAAAAGCACCCTTTGTTACTGCTTTGTTTGTGATGGTTCTGAGACTGCTAATCTAATGTAGAAATATATCCAGTTTCTGCAAGTGTCCAGTTAGCTAAGATAAAATCAACAGTTACAAGCTTTCCATAATGTGAGGGGGAGGGTGCTGGATATTCTGACCTATAGGAATGGTATATGAAAAGCATGTTATTATGGAGTTTATTTCCTTCAGAGGTATATTCTTGTCTCTTCAAGGCCGCAGGTCTCTCTAAGGAGGGAAACATTTACTCTCAAAATTGATATCTAAAAACCAAAGCCTCAGAAAACATACAATACTACCTTGTTCTGAGTCTGTGCTGAAGTGGAGGGAAATAAAGTCTCCAGGAATACTACCAGATAGGTGGATTGTTCATTTCGGTGCAGGTAACAATGGGAAGACAGGGCAAATGCTCCTTTCTCACTGTGGGGCTAAGAAGTGAGGATCCTTGACTGTGACCACCTGCTTCCTTCTCTTCAAACCAGCATAGAAAGTGCCAAATATCTGTGTATCATTCTCGGCGCAGAGCCCACGGTATAAACCCACGTAGGCGGTGCAATAGATAACATCAAAGCCGGAGGCAGGGGCCAGAAAAGGAGGGGGAGGGGGGCAAAAGCAGCCGAGGAAACCAAGCGCCTCCCCCTAGCATTTCCTCTCACGCCCACTTCCAACCTAGGAGGCTTTTGGTTTCTGCTTTTGTTGTTTTTAAAATTAAAAGTTAAACCCAGGAAGCAGTGGATCAGACTTTTGCGTTGCAGTTCGGGTAAGTTTTCTCATGGTTCTTTTGTCTGGCGTCTGGCTGGGGAAGAGCCCGGGCGTCGGGCAGTGCTGGCAGGGTATGTGAGGAAGGTTTTGTCGCGGGGTCGCCCCGAGGAGGAGGAGATTCAGCCGGTGGACAGGAAAGCCCAGCGCGCGCGGAGGGCGGAGGGCGGAGGGGAGGGACGGGCGGCGGCGTGACCCGGCGGCCGCCGGGGAGGAACCTCCGGGATCTCCGCGTGGCGGTGGCGCTGCCGGGCCGCGCGCAGGGCGGAGGGCCGGGGCCGCGGGGCCGCGCCAGGGGGGAGCCGGATCGGGGCCGGGCCGGGCGGCCGCGTGGGAACCCTGGCTGGGGACGCGCGGGTAGCGGTGGTGGCGCGGAGTCCGGTGGACGCGGTGGACGGTGGAGTCCCGCGACAAAGCCTCGGGGTGGACTTAAGTCCTCCCAACATTGCTCAGCAAGGAAAATGTGTGCAGAGCTTCGCAGTGACACTGCCCTCACTTGAACCCCAGCCCCGAAGGGAAGTGGGGTTCCAAAAGAGTTCACATGGCCAGTAGGGATGTAGCCAGACAGAAATGGGCTCCTAGGCGCCCCCACTTTTTGCAGTGTAAGGCCATCTCCCCCATTTCAGAATTTTTGGCAGTTCAAGCTGCTGTTTACTAGTCAGTAAATTTATCTTATGAAAAAATTTTTTTCTCCATTCTCCGTTTATAAGATACAATTTGAAAAACCGTATTTAAATTTGCCATAAAACAAGCCGAAATTAACTACCTTCTAGTTTAGCTGGCTTTCCTTGCTTTCTGAAAAACTAGGAAGTTAGAAGTGGAGGCAGAATTAGAAAAAGAAATTGCATTTAGAAAATTAACTCATGAATAGAAAATAAGAAACTGTTCGGTATTTGTATACATTTAAAAGTTTAATGTTGATTTATTACTCAAGAGTTAAATTGTGAGTAGACAGAAAAAAGTTGTTTAACAAATTGAAATGACAAAATTGCATTTTTAATTTGTTAGAAAGTTCACAGCAATACCAAATCCCTTACAAACATTGTTTACAGTATGTATTTCTGTTATGTTCAACAACCATTGGGTTAAAATTACAGTCAGCATTTTTCCACTTATAAGTGACACAAAGTAGAATTAATAATGTAGCTACCGTAATCTTTATCCTCTGACAGATTAGGTATATTTTCACAAGTAAATAAATGTTCATTTTCTATTTAAATACCCAGTTGGGAAGTTATATTACACGCTGTTTGTGATTGCAACCCATTAAATTTCATAAGAGATGATTATATCACTTCGCAAATAAAAATTGCATTATTTCACTGCAAGGTTGGAAGCATATTATGCTAAACATCATTTCAAATTTAGGCAGTTATTGGATGATCTTTGCTCTTATGACCAAAGTTAGTTTTTAATAGGCATGTTCCCCCCTTTACATGACATTATTTGGAGGTACAAGCTCGCTATTACTGGGTATTCCATTTTTAATTATTCCCATTCTTGTGCGTTTAAGCTTTTCTTAGCTCAAATGAGCTAGAGGTAGGATTTCCTCAGGGGAATTATAGGGGTGAACTCTAGAAGGAAAAACCTAGACGTCTTTATGGAAGCCCCAGGGAACATAACAATTCAAGTTTGCACAGATGGCCAGCGTAATGGGTGTACACGGTCGTTTAGCATTTTTGTTCCTTAAAAGGGGAAAGCAGTTTGGTTTAATCTGAGAAATCTTTCTGCATCAAAGTTTTTGCTTTACCTTATTCCTCCCAAATTCAGCGTGGCTCCTAAACCAATCTTTTTCCTGCTTCTTCAGATGCACATGTGGAATTTCTGAACCCCAAACTTCTAACATTCTTTAAGTCTATCTCCCGAAAATCCTTCGTTCGTTACCCAGGTCCAGCCCCTCCTGATTTCTTTTCCATAGATTTCCACTCCTTACTTCCTCTGTTGCTTTCTAGCAGCTGGGGTCAAACTCTGGTTTATGGTAATTACTCCCTTTTCCCCCTTTCTCTTCTTCCTGCTTCCCTGGAGCAGGTCGGCTGCCCAGCCCTGCACCCTGCTTTTTTGACCTTAAACACCCCTCTCCTGCCCCAGGCTGTCAGGCGGACAGGCAGGGGTTAACTGCGCTCGCCGCTCGGGCTCTGGGAACCACCAGCGGGCTTTGGAGCGGCCTCTGGAATAACCTGGGCTTTCCTCAATCTTTTAATAGAACAGCCGCCACCAAAAAGTGGTTTCAGTTCAGGGTTAATAATATGCCCCCTTCCACCCTCCAAACCAACAAGCCGTCCTCCCTCCCGTTTTTTTAAAAGTTGTTTTTCAGAGTTAATGAGTTTCAAGTTTCACAATGACTTTCCCCTTCCCTCAGCGCGTTGCTGAGGAAACCCCCTTGGGGTGCCCCCCTTTCCCCTCCCCACCCCCATTCGGCCCTGGCGGGGGGCGGGGCTGGGAGACCCCATGACGTCACCGGCCCGGCCCACATCCTGCTTCAGAAAGTAAAGAGAAGGTAAAGAGAAACTACCGCCCCGCCGGTCCCCGCCCCTCTTCTCGAACCAACCGGCCCCAACTGCGCGACCGGGCTAGGCCTTCCCCGGGCCGCGTGACCGGCCGGGCCCGCCCCTCCGCCCCCGCCGGGCGCCAGTCCCAGAGCCAGCGCGACCCCGGGCTCCCGCCCCTCGAGTCCCTAACCCAGCCCCTCCCCCCCGGGCCGCGCCGCTGCCTCCTTCCGCCCCCCCTGAGGCTGCCCGGCGGGGCGGAGCCGCGGGCGGGCAACTGGGTGAGACGCGTTCTCGGGCCCGCCCCACTGGGGAGACCCGGGGTTCCGGGCTCCACCCGAGCCGGGAGTGGGGCGCCCACCCTACCCCTACTCCAGGGCTGGCTGGCGGCCACGCCCGACCAGCTGGGCCTCAGCACCCGGGGTGACCCTCGCCCTTCCCCCGCAGAGCTCCGGCCTCAGTCCCCACCAGGGGACGCCCCCTACCCCGCCCGCGTGTCGCAGCCCGCGGCCTCCCCGCTCCCGCCCCCGGGGATCCCCTGCCGCCCCGCCCACCCACGGGAAAGCCTCGGACCTTCGCCCTCCCTCCCCCGCGCCGCCCGGCCCGCGCTTCTCCCGTCGCCCCTAAAGACGCTAAACGTGCCCTACTCAGTCCAGGGGGAGAGGTAAAGCCCGCACCCGCCCTCCTCGCCCCTGGTCCCACGGTCCCCGGGGGCCGTCCGCCCCGTCTCGCCGCGCAGCGGTGCGCGCCCCGGCCTCGCCGCCCGGCCTCCGGGACGCTGCTCTCCGGCGGCGGTCATGCCGCGGCCGGGGGCGTCGGCGAGCTCGGCCGTCTCCCCCGCTCGGCGCTTGCGGCCCGCGCCCGCGCGCTCCGCGCTCCCCCCCCGCCCCCCGGCCAGCTCCCCTGTTTAATATTTCAGCGCTGGGTGGTGTGAGTGCCAGTCGCCGGCCTTTAGTGTGGCTGCTGCTGGGGCGGCGGCGGCGGCGGCGGCGGGGAGGGGAACGGAGCCAGGGGCTGGGAGCAGCCGCAGGAGAGGGTTATGTTTGTGTTTGGGGTTGTCAAGTGAAGCAGGGATCCCTGGCGCCACCGCCGCCGCCGCCGCGCGGGGGTCGCGGAGATTCCGAGCTCCGGCCGCCGCCATCAGCAGCGCAGCTCCAGGGCCGGCTGCAGCGGCTGCCGCTCCGCCGGGCGTCCTGGCAGCAGGTTCGGCGCGGGTCTGCGGCGAGGGCGCTGCAGCAGGGAGGGCGGCGGGGTGCGGTGGGGTGGGCAGGACCACATCCCCCCGGCGGGCGGGGGGCGTGCGGGCGCGCGTGTGTGTATGCGTGTGTGTGCAACCGCCGACCTTGCAGAGGGGATGGCTGCGTGCGGGAGACGCTTGCCACTTCTGGGCGCCCTCGCCGCGCGCGAGCGGCCCGAGCTGCGGTCCTGCGAGCTGAGCAGGTACGGAGGGACCCAGCTTCCCCACCCGCATTCCAGCCGCAGACGCATTTTGCAAGCGGGTGGGGGGGAGAGGGGAACCAGGCCTCGGCTTCCCAACCTCCCGGCTTTGTGGCTTTTCCTTTCGTTCTTTGCTCTAAGTGCCTGTTTACTCCCAGCCAGCCACCTGGGTAGTTTCTTTCCGGGTTGGGAGTACGCGCCTGCAGCAGTTGGGAAGGGGCGGTGGGTTTAGGCGCGGGTCGCTTCAGGCTTCCTTTGGGGTCGGGCTGGGGAAGGAGTTGCTGCTAGAGGGGAGGGGGCGCTGGCGGAGCTGGCGGCGAGGAGGAGTCTCAGGGCTGCCGCGCTCGCCTCATCTCGTCGTCCTCCTGCTCTGCTCATCCACTCCGGGCTCCTTCCTGAGCTGGCACTTCCACCCCCCCCCTCCTGGCATGCGAAGTGCTTTGTTCAGTGCAGCGTTGCAGAGGGGTTTTCCCAGGCTCCGCCCTCCACATTCATTCATGTTTTTTCTCCTTGCAACTGTCTTTACGCTTTTTGATCATGTCATGTTTTTGCTCCATGTGGTATAAATTTCTTTCCTGTAAAGGAATGATTTGTCACTGGTCCTGGTCGCTACAGTGCTGCTGTAGTCTTTGAAAATACCCACTGTCCCTTCCCCCCAACCCCAAGGATTTAAACATGGGATGGACAGCTAGGGACAGTGGGTAGGCAGTGAATGGGGTAACAGAAAGCTGTTACTGATTGGGAATTTGCATATTTTACATTTTGCTCTTCAGCTTATGGGAATCACGTGACTATTACAATCGGAGTACTAGCTTTAAAACTTCCAAATATCGTGACCATTTAAAAGCTTTACGTTTATTATTATTATTTTTTTAAAAAGCTTCAAGTTTAACAAGGAACGTATTTAAACATACAATCTATTTGGTCCTAATGTCTCTAAATTTTCTATTGAATCAGAAGCTTAATGAATTGGATGGTGGATGTCATTAACTAGCAGGGAGTTGAGAAATCATGTATTTTATAGATGATTTAGCACAGTGCTAGATGAAGTACATACATAGTATTGGGTCACCATATTTCATATTCTTCCCCATGCATTTAAAAAAATGGCATATATTTTTGGCAGTGCCCACATTTAGCCATATCAGGGATAAGATACTGAAGTTAATTGTAGCCTTTCTTCTATTTGTTTTCTGTTACAATGAAACCATAAATTTCTATAACCATATCCTGAGTTATTAGCTATAGTCACTCCCATATAGGCTTTCTTAAGGAGAATTAATATTTGAGTATTTTCGTGTGTCAGGCAGTGGCACATTGTTTAGTCCTTACACCCTATGAGGTGGATCTATTCCGGAGTTTCGCAGTTTGGGAAATCAGATCTTTGGAGAGGTTAAGTACCTTGAACAAGATTACACAATAAGGGGTTAAAGCCTGGCTTTGAACCTAGTCTAGTTTGACACTAAAATATATAGTCATAACTTGTGTTACACAGTCTCTTTAATAAAACCCTGACAATAGGTATTATCTCCGCTGAGGTAATAGGCACTGAGAGTAACCGAGTCGGGTGGTGTCACTTTGCTTAGTTGCTGACCATGGACACGTTAGTTAATCTTTCTCCAGCTTAATTTTCTTATCTATAAAGTGGATAAACAATAGCTACCTTACCAGTTACTAGGATTAAATTAGGTAATATGTAGAAAGTATACAAGTACACAGTAGGTGCTCAGTAAGTATTCTCTTGTTTCTTCTACAGCACAGGATATAACAAGTTTATAACAAGTTTTAAACAAAGCATTCCTATTTCATTATTGGTCTTTGCTTAGTGATTAAAAATTATGTTTATGGGCTTCACATATCAGCCATATTGCAGGAAGTTAAAACTAAAATTTTAGCTCAAAGATCCTTGAGGACCTTGTGGAAGAGAAGGCCAGGTAGCAGCTTTGGGGAGAGAGATGATTAGACTTTAGATTATTACTGTCTTGGCATATTATATTTCAGATCATTGTCTTTAAAATGTCTAAGTGAGGACAGACTAGGTTATGCTGTAATAAACAGCTCTCAAACCTCAGAGACTTAAAATAACAGAGGTCTCTCTCTTATGCTACATGATCATGTTGGGTTAGTGGACGTTCAGCTCTGTAATGTCAGACACACTGTCTAGAATAGTGGCTGTCCCATGCGGAGGGAAAGGAGCTCTGGAGGATCTTGCTTCTATAACAACGCTCTGACCAGGAAGCAGTGCATGTCTCTTCTACTCACAGGTCAATAGTCATAACTGGTCACACATTTTAGCTAAACACAGGGAGGCAGAAAGTTCAGTCCTACCATGAGCCCAGAAGGGAGAACTAGAATAATGGGGAGCATCCACAACAGCAACCACGATATATTAACTGAGTTAACTCAGTGAAACAAGATGAGTGAGACATTGTCCCTGTCCCTAAAGAGTTTATGAATGGGCAGACATACACTATATACAGCATATTCCTTTTACAGCCAGGTACTTTAATTGTACTTGGTAATGTTACTTTAAAACCCAATTTGGTGAATTTTTTCACTCTTCTTTGATAAAGGTACAGTGGGTGTTTTTTTTTTTTTTTTTTGTTTACTTGATGAGAAAGCCCAGATATTGGCAAAATGGTGTTTAATTAAAAGTTAGTAAATAATCTTTTGCAGCAGTCTCCAGCTTGGTTACCTTTTACTGAGTTTAGGTTAGTGTTGTATTAAGCCATCACCTTTGAAGTGTCTTTCCTTTGATGGTAGTAAAATGTGATTTTTCGTTTTTCCTTTTTTTTCAGCACATGGATTAATTGATGGACATTACGTTTATGGAGCTACCTTTTGGTGAACAGTTTCTAAGAAGAAAAAGGGGCCCTTGAATCAAAGAAGATGCCTCGAACTAAGCAGATTCATCCCAGAAATCTAAGAGGTGAGACTTTGTATTAAAGAGAAGTCAAGTTGATGGTAAATCTTACAGTAAAGTATCTGTTTGGTGACAGGAATGGCAGCTTAGGTTTGGATTTTTGAGTACTCCTAACTCCTGCTTTGTTTAGGGGTCACCTGTGCTTTATAATTTAGATAACATGACTATCTTGAGAAATGCATGTTTTTAGATAATAATAATACTCTTTTTCTTTCTGTATCAAATAAATGTGCAACGTAACAGATATTTGGAATACCTTCATGTGCAATGATTTTAGGTGACAGGTAGAATGGTAATCCGACTAGAACCCTGAAAGTATGGAATTGAGGAAGGGAGATAGGTAACCATGTAACTGTGCTACGACAGTGAGTGAAGAGCAGAGAGGTATGGCACAGAGACCGCGGATCATATTTTGTCCTGATTTGTGTGTGTGTGTGTGTGTGTGGGGGGCAGTTTGGAATAGGACAGGAGGGTGATTCAGGGAAGGAAAAGTATCATCTGAGCTGGATTCTTAAGGCTGAGAAATTATCTGAGAAGCTATAGGGCAGGGTGAATGCATTTCACCCTAGGGTAGAACCTGTGATGTAATTTGGGATAATTTGGGATATCTAAGCTACTCTAAGTTATTCTCCATTACTAGCGCATAAGACTTTTTTTTTTTTAATCCTTACCCGAGGACATTTTTATGATATTTTTTGTTCAGATAGAGTGGGAGGGAGGGGGGGGGAGAGAGAGAGAGAGAGAGAGAGAGAGAGAGAGAAAGAAACATCGAGTGGTCGCCACCCACACGACCCAACCAGGGCCAGGGACAAACTGCAACCGAGGTACATGCCCTTAGCGGGAACCGAACTCGGTCTCTCCAGACCGCAGGCTAACGCTCTAACCGCTGAGCCAAACCGGCCAGGGTGCATAAGACATTTTATTCAGGGGAAGAAAGGAAAGAGGGAGACAGGTAAGAGATTGGAGTGGGAGAATTAGGAATCAGATCATGACGGTCCAGCAAATCTGTCCAAATTTAGTAGTGCAGTTAAGTTTTAAGAGCAAACATCTTTGTTTTCTGAAATTTTAATGTTTTTAAAGTTTGCTAAAAGAACTTGAAATAAATTGGATACCGGCCCATTAGCAAGAGTTTAGAAAGTTGCTTGACCAAGGCAGTTATAAACTCTCAGCCCAGTGTATGTTGTGGGGAGGGATGAAAAGGGAAGAAGAGAATAAAGGAGGGGAAAACTCAGAGAAGAAGTGAAATCTTTGGCAGAGACAACTTTCACACTGAGTAAGAAAACAGGGTGGAAATGGAGAGGGGGAACAGAGTCTTTCCAGAATGATCTACAAAGAAGAGATCAGAGTAGATTAGCACAAGACAGCTTACTAAAGTCATGTTGGTGAGACTGCAGCCTTACCAGGCCCAGAGGAGGGGTCGCCTTGACTGGGGTTGTGGGAGGACTTTAAGAAAGGGGTGGTATCTGAGCCAGGGAGTTAGCTCACTGGGCAGATGAGAATGATGGAAAGCTGTTTCGGTTGGAAAAACTGAGTAAACAAACGCAAGAAAGTGCAAAGGTGTGACACTTTAAAAAAAGTCTGCTTTCCTTCTAAAAATGTATTTGAGGACTCTCTTAGGCACAATTTGGTGGTTAAAGCAAGGGAAACATTAGCTACTAACATGAATTTTTTAGCATTTATTTTGTATCTAACTGTGACAGTTGGAATATCATGTTTGTTTTGCTTTACTGGTGACCCACAGCTTTGGCTTACAGAAGACCTAGCTCATAAAGTGAGCTCTGAAATGGGGAGAGGAAACCAGAAGACAGAGGGGCGTCAGTCGCAGCCTGCTCGCTGCGATGATTGCATTGCTCACGCTGCTTATGCTGTCACTAGGGGTTTTCATGAAACACAGAGCCTCTGCTTAGGCTGCCTTGGAAAATAGTCTGACGTATTTGTCTTGCGTTTTGTAGTGAGGTCAACAATAGAAGATTTATACTTTAAAAATGATCTTAGATTATGTATTTATTATGCTTCAATGGTAGTTTTAATTCTTAAAATATAAGAATTTGATTCTTATCGTTTGATTTATTCTTGGTTCCTCATCTGAGCTTGGTATAGTCCTATAGATATGTAAAACCACACATAAACATAATGTGGCTTTCGGGAATATGAATTTTACTTCAGGGAGAAGATGCATACATGTGTGTATTCATGTATTAAAGTATTATGCAAGTAAACAGTACAATATAGGCGTCTATTGTGGAGGAATATAAGAATTTGCATGGATTTAAAATTCAGCATGCCCAGACTCTGCTCCCATAAGGAGATGGAGTTTATACTTCTCTGATATTAGAGGTTCTTCAGTAGAAAAGTATGAAAAGAACTGGGTTGTTAAAGGGCAGGACATAAATTTGGTGCATAAGTGAGATTGAGTTTGACTTGATGGGTAATCTGTTCAGTTTTTTTTTTTTTAAATTTTTCTGTATTGATTTTAGAGAGAGAGGAAGGGAAAGGGAGAGAAAAAGCGAAACATCGATGAGAGAGAACATCGATTGGCCACCTCCTGCATGCCCCCAGGCCCACAATCTGGGCATGTGTCCTGACCAGGAATCAAACCAGCGACCTCTGGGTGCATGGGTTGACGCTTAACCACTGAGCCACACCACTGGGCTGATCTGTTCAGTATGTAGGAGTGCAGTTTGTTGAACTCTAGTCTCTTCACCCTCGGCCATATAAACCAGATAGAACCTTTGTCTTTGGTGTCTCTTTGCACGATGCAGGTGGGTAGAGGTTAACACTGACATATCCTTTGTGAGGTTGAATAAGGATTTCAGAGGAGCATGAGACAAACACTTGGCGTTCAGAAGAAAGACTTTGCATGTTGTCCTAGGTCTTCAGGACACTGTGGCAAGCTCCAGAGCCAGAGGATGCCCACGTGTGATTGTGATGAATGTGGCAGCAGGGCAGCGCCATCCTCCCTGGCAGTCCCTTATTCCTTGCTGATCACTCCTCCCCACCGCCTTCCAAGTCTTTGCTTGCACTCTTGGGTAACAGAATGGAAGAGCTGGGGACTTGCAGGGGCTCCATGTTAGTCCCCTTAGATAAAGGGCTGTTTTTGTGCTATGTCAGTCATCGTTGTGACCATGTTTCAAAGCTTTGGAAAAGGAGAAAACAGGTGTTACCTATTTTAGTTGAATTTGGGCCTAG
Source organism: Molossus molossus (assembly GCF_014108415.1). NCBI lineage: Eukaryota > Metazoa > Chordata > Mammalia > Chiroptera > Molossidae > Molossus > Molossus molossus. The sequence continues at coordinate 28,691,387 of NW_023425347.1, read as the reverse complement.
GGTTTCAAAGGCTCATCTACTTTAAGATTGGAAATCAGTGTGGAAAATACTAAGTATTAACCTTTTGATAAACATATTTTGAGAATTTGGTGTAGTTGTTTTTCATTGTTATTGGTTGAGTGCATTTAGCTCTGAACACACCATAAAAAATTATGAAAGAGCTGCTTTTCTCGCACTGAGAGCCAGCTTTATTACAGTGTGAGAAGTAGCACTTAGGAGAGTGATCAGAGCATAGCCAAGATCCACACGTGGGGTCTGTGGATGCCCATTGCCTCATGAGATGAAGTCCAAAGTCCTGAGTTTGGCTGGGACAAACTTTCCACAGCTTGGCTTTCAGGTTCTCCAGTCTTTCTGATGAAACGTTATTGCCATTTCAGCAGCTCAGCATGCAAATTCAGCCTTTCTATGCTTGCTTTTCTTTCTGGAAAGTTTCTCTTCCTCCTTTCCATTTCCATTCTGTTTTCTTAATCTGTGTGGGAGCTGTCTATGCCAAAGAAGATTTCATTATTCTCTGAGTTTTTCCCCCTTTCCTATTCTCTTCTCCCCTTTTTATCCCTCCTCCCAACATAACAGTGGGCCTCCTCATTGCTTGTGTGTCTACAGGTGCTTTACTCTCCTTTTGATACTGCATTGTAATTATTCTCCTACAGGTCTGTCATCTTATCTGGGTATAAATTATACGTCTAAAGAGACTGTTTTCGTCATCTATCTGTGCTCAACAAAACAATATTTATGTTAGCCTTTTAGCAAACCAGAGGGTTAAAGATGATCTCTCTTCATGAAATTTGTTTACATTTGGAGCCCTGAGTAGCAAATGTGTCTTCCAATAATTGGTAGTCTGTGATTGAGAAACCTGTTATAATGCAAAATTTTAATTGCCTGAACCGATAAACTAAGTACAGTAAGTCCTCATTTAACATCCTTAGTAGATTCTGCAACTTTAAGCAAAACTGTATAATGAAACCGTAGGCTAATTGATACAAACAAGAATTAGTTTCCTGTGGCATCTCATCAAAGTTGTAATAAACCCTGGCTGGTATGGCTCAGTTAGTCGGAGCATTGTCCCATGCACCGAAGGGTTGTGGGTTCAATTCCTGTTCAGGTCACATAACAGGAGGCAACTAGTGGATGTTTCTCCCTCTCCTTTGGGTGAATATTTAAAAAAAAACCCCAAAGTTGTAACGAAACAACTCTGAATAAAACGAGGTTATTCAAGGATATGCTGTAGTTATTATTAACTTTGTTTTACATGAGATTTTGCCACTGGATTCCTAGAGTTTATCTCTTCAGTACTTTAATTAATATAATGGTAAAGTGTTTAGCCTCAGGCTATCAAGGACTAGCTGTGTGGCCTTAGCTGTGTTGGTTTCTTTGCTTTCCTGTCTGTAAACTAGAGATAATGGGTGAAGATTAGATGACATGGCAAGTGTAAGCATTTGGCACAAAGCCTGACACACGGTAAACACTCAATACACAGAGTTGTCACTTTCTATAAAAAACGGGTTTATGTCAAAGTCGTGGGTTGTACATGCTTTGCAGAGGATGCGAGGAATGCCTGTATATAACTTTTGTCTGCATTTTGATGTTGCATAAAGTACTCAGCATTGATTACTGGTATGTCTCTTTTTTGTCCTGACTACTCAGGGATTGGGATTTGGAAGAACGAGGTCAGTGCAGAAAATAATTTGGAAAGGAAAACTTTTACCACTGTGCTGCTTTCTTTATTTGTCCAACTGAACTCGTTCAAACCTTGCCTCACTTTTGGACAACATAGAATTTAAATATAATATTCTGTCTGCATCTAGTTCTCAGGAAAGTAATTGTGAGGTCTTTTTTCATTATCATTGAACTGTTATAAAAATGTCGACGTCACAATCGTGGGGCTGACATGAAGTGCTCTGGTCTTCACTGTTATTTAGGTTCTGATATGTACCTTCTCTCCAGCTCCTGCTCTCCTGTTTGAAGACCGGGTTTTCCTGCTACGTGGACTTTCTTGTTGAGTTTATGAGTAGAAGAGGTTTAAGTCCAGTGATTTTCAGATAGAATTCCAGCTGTTATGCATTGTTTTTCACATTTGAATATTAGGTCAGCAGTTCCATGCTGACAGCTTTGAGATTGGAAAAGTCAGAAATCTTGTAGAGAAGAACTCCACAGCTTATTAAAAAAAATTACATATGACTGTAGCTAGAAAGGAAATAAGTAAGAACTTAAAAATGGTCATGATGATGTAGGTGAAAAAGCGATTTGAAGTTATTAGGAGCTATCATGTAAGTAGCTGATATTATTCAGTTTGACTAGGAGAAAAATAGGAGAAAAAATTTAGTATAGCAAGCCTCCCAATTTTTTTTCAGATAATTATTTTTCAGCTCATGTTGAGAGCAGAGATGCTCTTTGAATGCTTATTAACCAAATGCTTTTTTCTTTTTTAAAGCAAATATAAAATGTAATAATATGATTAATCAGAGCAATGATTTTATTTTAGAACATCTTTGCTCAAAATATGTTCTGATGAGGTATAATTTTATCTCACCATAGAGTAGAAAAAAACAATGTACATAGAATCTGCTATCACATACATACAATGCTAAGCATCATATTTAGAATGCAATGTAATTTGAGCAAGTCTGGGTTAAAGTTGATTCTGTGTTATCTGAAAAACATTTTTATGAGTAAATTAAGTGCCTTATTTTTTCATTCACATATTTAATCTTTTAAAACATTTTAACAGTACTCTTTTGCATATTAATAATGTGCCAATTACAGACGATGCTCAGATAGTCTTATAAAGCATTCGAGGTTTGTAACACTGTTAGCCATTATTCATATTCACTGTAGAACAGAAACTTACACTCAGATAGGCTCCTTTCTTTTCAATACTCAAGTCAGTCTTTCAGAAGGAAGACCTCGACCATTAGGCTTAAGGCTTATATGTGGTGCAGCATTGCATTAACTTAGACTGTTTTTTCAACTTAAATTTTTTTTAAAGTGTTTAGAAGGTTCTAAGACATTTTCTATGATGACTTTTGTTCTGGAAAATTCTAGAATTTTATTCTAAGGCTATGCTGCCATGCAAATACATTTTAAAAATATATAGTGATAAAATAGTTGGCTGCAATATAATTAGAATAGCAGGTGTTAAGTGTGAAACTGCTTCATAGACCCAAAGCTTGATTTTTATGGTACTTCGGTGTCTATATACACATAATATTTTTGGGTGTCTATATGATTAGAATGTAAATTTACTCAAATATACTTATTTTGCATTTTGTAGTGTGCTTTTCTTCCAACTCTTTCAGATTGACCAGTGAAGAAAAAGATGAGATCATCATATAATTGCTTAATAGTTATATTATTAAAATAGAAATAGATTAAATGTAAAATCGGGGCAGTATTTGATAGTTTAAATAAAAATGAACTGAACTGATACTCAGGTAGTTAAATGATGCCAGTGTACCAGGGAGTTTTTTCTTATGATGCTAGTTTCTTATGTGCCTCTCCAAGAGAATGACCCAGGCTTTACAGCTGGGAAGGACAGACCTGGGAGGTCGTTTAATTCATCTTCCTCATTTTACAGAGGAGAAAGTGGCCACAGATATTTAGATGAATTGACTTTGTATCTTGTTTGAGATGGTATTTGTGGAACGGTCTTCAGCATTTTTAAAAATCATACTGCCTTCCATGGTTATGGTTTGTTGGAGGCTGGTGGCAAGAGGAAGGCTGTGTTAGTTTATGGTGAGGAAAAGAGTAAGCCATTCACAGGGGTGTATACTAGGCAATATTCAAAGTGCTTTTTCCATAGTTTGCTCATTTAATTCTAAAAGCCATGTGAGATAGAAACTATTATTGACCCAATTTTATAGACATGGAAATCAGGCACGAGGAGATTGCTGGTTGCCCAGGTCCCAACAGCTAGGCTCTCTGGTGCCTTTGCTTTTTTCCTCACCCAAGGACTTTTTTTTTTTTTTTCATTTTTTGTTCAGATAGATTGGGAAGGAGAGAGAGAGAGAGAGAGAGAGAGAGAGAGAGAAAGAAAGAAATGTCAACGTGAAAGGTACACATCGAGTGGCTGCCACCCGCACGACCCAACCAGGGCCGGGGACAAACTGCAACCGAAGTTCGGTTCCTTAGCGGGAACTGAACCCGGGTCTCTCTGGACTGCAGGCCGAGGCTCTAACCGCTGAGCCAAACCGGCCAGGTTGTGCCTTTGCTTTTAACTGTTAAGCTTATACTTGTTAATGTTGCCAGTAGAAAGAGCTTTCCTGATTTGTAAGAGCCTGGAAATGCTCTTCATTCCTGTTATGGAATAAAGCTTGTCAAGCATAGCACATATGAGCAAGGTTACTCAGGGGGTGAGAATTTGAAGGACTTCCCCCACCCCATTTCCTTAATTGCTGGAAATCTATTTCAGAGTTGTGTGGGTACACATTACGCTAAGTAGGATTTGCTATCTCAGACAATCAGGGAATTTCCAAGTTCTTCAAGAGAGAAAAAATAGTTGTTCTATCATGTTTGCTTACATGGTTTGCTTAGTAATATGTAGTTGAAAGTAGAGATGTCTTGTTTAAAATGGAGAATGGCAGTATTTAAATGAGACTGGCAATATAACAGTTGAAACTTTGGACTTAAAGACTTAGAAACTCTGGAAAACTAATATGAAAACATTAAAATTCTAAACAAAATATAGAAGAAAATATTTTATAATTTTCCTCATGTACAGAATATAGAAAAAATGTACTATTTTTAGATATATGTGTACTCTTCCAAATTTCAAGTGTAGATAAAGGGCAAACGAAGAACCACTTTTGAGGGATCAGGGTTAGATTTTATTAGTCTTCCATTTTATTTCTATGAACAACAAACATGCTAGTATACTATGCTTAGAAATAGAACCTCACCATTTCTTTTTTTATTTCAGAAAATCATCTTCATGCATAAGAACAAAGCAGCAAAAAAGTACTCTATGACCTTGAACAAATAACTTGAATTTAGTTTCTTGTTGAGAATGAGGAATGGGAGGGGTAGGGCTGGGGGTGGGGTTATATTGATCTGTAATTTCCTTTTTAGCTTTAAATAGCTATTATTGCAGGGGTGGGAAACATCCAGCGAGGGCCCTCTGAATCAATACCAGCTAACACATGCCTCACCAAATTAGTCTGACCAAATATAGCAGGCTAATTTTTAAGTTGGTAATTTTATTTGGCCCTTGAATAATGTTATAAATATCCAAATGGCCCTTGACAGAAAAAGGGTTCCCCACCTCTGTTCTAGGGCAAGGTCAGCAAACTATACAGTTTACTTATTGAATCAGATCTTCCAATTGTTATTATAAAAACAGTTTTATTAGAACGTAGCCACGCCCATTCATTTACATGTTGTCTGACTGCTTTCCTGCTGGGTGCTATTGAAGCAGAGTTCAGGAGTTGCAAGTGGCTAGCAAAGCCTAGAATATTTACTTTCTGCTGACCTCTGTCTAGAAAATAGAGGACAACTGGATTACTTATTTAGAAATGCCTTTATGCTTGGGAACAACTAAGAATGTTTCATCCTTCTATAGAGGACACTGTAGAATTATAGGGGAACCTAGACCCTACTGCTTTAGTATGTGAGAGTCTGCTGTCTGCCAAGCATGGTAAGGGAATTCACATTTGTTCGGGAAGAAGTCCCTTTGCTTGTGGTTCTAAGGTAAAGGGAGAGCCTTAGAGGTTGAGTTTGTCTTACCTGAAAAATTCACTTGTTCTTGATGTTCTGATGCCATGATTGTGGGTCCCCCCCCCCCAAAAGTCTTGGTCATTGGGGAGCCACTGTTGTGCATCAGATGGAGTACTGACCTTTTTATAATTGTATTGTCTTCCTTAGTCACCCCTATATTTTTCTCACAGTGGCAGAAAAATATTGTAAGCAATGATTTACAGTGCTGTATACCAAACGTCTTGTGAAGGATTGTTCTTCTGAAAAATGGAGTCATCTGCAAGTGGTATGTTGAGAACCGGACCTTGACAAAAGGATAGGTCATCTGAAGGACAACTGCTACTAACACATTAGGCATTATCAGTCGTGCTTAGGTTTTTGAGAACATTATTAAATTTCTGGTATGTCTGAATACTCTGAAGTTCCTACAAGACTTACTTTAATCTCCAAGTAATTTTTTATTGCTTGTGGTTTTGGGGTAATGTGATGACAGTGAGTAGAAAAAAATGATATTTTTATATTCTGGTTTTGTTTATTTTCCTTAAGTTTAAATACTCTTTATTAAGGATTGGCTTGGTTGAGTTCATGATAACTATTTGAGTATTTTGAGAAATACTTTTGAAAGCAGTGTTAATTCTGTGTAGACACATTGGAACATTAGCTTCTTTAGTTTGATACATGCCAGTGTTAGCATGGCTCAAAAATGCTATGAGACTCAGTAACTATTAATATGTTTCATTTCTCAGTGAAAGGAAGAGTCTCTTGTAGTCACGAAGCAAGGTGAAAACAAAAGGCCACACTTGCCTGGCCAGTGTGGCTCAGTGGTTGAGCATCAACCCATATACTGAGAGGTCGTCAGTTCGATTCCTGGTCAGGGCACATGCCCAGGTTGTGGGTCAAATCACCAGTGTGGGGCATCCAGGAAGTGGCCAATCGATGTTTCTGTCTCTCCCTTTCCCTTCCTCTCTCTCAAAATCAATGAAGAAAAACAAACAACAACAACAACAAAAAACAAAACAAAAGGCCACTCTGGCCCATATCTCTCAGAAGCCTCTGTAGGCCCTGTGGTGATGTGTTGGACACGTCGTATTTATAGCTCTGCCCTGTCTTCTAGGAAATTTCTAGTTGCAGACATAAAGATCATAATGGCTTACACATGAAAGTCCAGACAGTTGTGCAGACATTTGTTGAGAGAACACAGAAGTATTATTCAGTTGATGTATCTAAGCAGATGTGTAACTGCATGGCAAAAGGGTTAAAATGCACTATTTGGCCTTCTGTATGTTGATATTTAAGTTGATGTGGCATGATTTGATGGGATTAATGTCATAAGTGATGCATTGATATGCTTGTAGCATTCACATGAGCATCTTGGATGAGCTAGATTTGCATTTAAGTTTGTATTTGGTGATACGCTCTTTCATGAAGGAGTGGAATACCTTTTTCAGTCTTCAGACAGTAGTTTATTGCCTGAGTGAAACCACTGCACAATGTTTTTTCTTACACCTTTGTTCAGCTATAATTTATATGCAATAAAATTCACCCTTTACAAGTGGATAGTTCAGTGATATTTAGTAAATTTACAGCGTTGTCCAGTCTTTATCACAGTCCACTTTCGGAACATGGCCATTGTTCCCAAAGTTTTCCTGAGCTTGTTAGTAGTCATTCCCTGCTCATCACTGTCCCCAGGAAACTGCCGGTCTGCTTTCTGGCTCTTTACATTTGCCTGTTCTGGACACTTAACGTTGAAATCATACAATTTATAGACTTTTATGTCTGCTTCTTTCAATTAGCATAATGTTTGAGATTTGTCTACATTATAGCATGTATCAGGATTTTTGTTACCCTTTATTGCTAAGTAATAGTCTATTGTATGAATGTGTCACATTTGATTTATCTATTTACCAGTCGATGGGCATCTGGATGGTTTTTGGGTTTGGGGTATTATGAATAATGTTGTATGCAGTCAAGTCCAAGGCTGAGTTAGCTGGGGAGTTCTATAAATGTCACTTAGATCAAGTTGGTTATTTACATCTCTTTTACCTGACATGATTATGAGAGTCCAGCTCTCTTAGGGTTGCTGTTTGCATGGCATATCTTTCCCTACCCTTTTACTTCGAAGCTGTGATTTGCCTCCGTGGACATCTTGTTGTCGGAATAGGCCTTTTATCCAGTCTGATGGTTTGTCTTTTCAGTAGGGTGCGTATTCCTTTCACATTAATGTAATTATTGTTATTGTTAGATTTGTGTCTGCCATTTTTTTTACTGGTTATTTTTTTGCTTTTTGGTTTTTATTTTAATATTTTTAAATTAAATTTCTTAGTTGACATTGGTTAATAAAGTCTTATAGGTTTCAAGTGTACATTTCTGTGATACATGATCTGTATGTTGCATTGTGTGTCCACCACCCAAGATCAAATCATCCATCTTTCGTCACCATACATTTTACCCTTTACTCCCCCGTACCCCCTTCCCTCTGGTAACCACCATACTGTTGTCTGTTTCTTGTGTTTTAGTTTTATATCCCACATATGAGTGAAATCATATGCTGCTTGGCTTTTTCTGACTGGCTTATTTTGTTTAGCATAATATACTCAAGGTCCATCCATATTGTCACAAATGACAGTATTTCATCTTTTCTTATGGCTCAGCAGTCTATGGTATATATGTACCACATCTTCTTTATCCATTCCTCTATCAAAGGACACTTTGGTTGTTTCCATGTCTTGGCCACCATGAATAATGCTGCATGAACATAGGGTACATATATCTTTGCAAATACATGTTTTCAATTTTTTCAGGTAGATACCCAGAAGAGGAATTGCTGGGCCATATAGTAACTCTCTTCTTCATTTTTTGAGCAGTCTCCATACTGTTGTCCATAGTGGTTGTACCAGTTTACATTCCCACTAGCAGTGAATGAGGGTGCCCTTTATTCCACAACTTCTTCAACACTTGTTGGAGGTGATGTGAGGTGGTATCTCATTGTAGTTTTGATTTGCATTTCCCTTATAGCTAGTGAAGTTGACCATCTTTTCATATATCTGTTAGCCATTTATATGTCTTCTTGGGAGAAGTGTCTGTTTAGGTCCTCTGTCCATTTTTTAATTGGTTGTTTGTTTGGTGTTGAGCTGTATGAGTTCTTTATGTATTTTGGATATTAACTCCTTGTCTGAGTTGTTGTTTTACAAATATCATCTCCCATTCAGTTGGTTGCCTTTCGTTTTTTTTTTTTTTTTTTTGCCATGCAGAAGCTTTTTAGTTTGACCCAGTCCCATTAATTTATTTTTGCCTTTACTTCTCTTGCCCTTGGGGTCAGATTCATAAAATATTCTCTATTATTTCTTTTTTGCCTTATATTTTTGTTTCTTATGTATGTCATTGTCTTCTTTTGTGTTAATTTTTGTATTGTACAGTTTTGATTTCTGTGTTGCTTTTATTGTTATTACTATATTTTTGAGTAATTTTCTTAGTGGTGGTTCTAGAGATTATAATATGCACCTTAGTATATTATTATATACTAACTGAATAATAATAGCAGAACTCTGGTAAAATATACAAACTTTGTCCCAATTTGTCTTTTTTTCTTTTCCTTTTTTAATGCTGTTTATTATCATATATATTTGATCCCAGTATGTTATAAACCTAGCTATCCAGTGTTAAATTATTACTTTATATTATCTTATGTTTTTAAATTAATTTAAGAGAAGAAATGAGAAACAATATTAATAGAGTCTCATACCTAACTACATAGTTACCATTTCTGGTGCTCTTCATTTCTTCTTCGGGTTTGAGTTTTCATCTGTGTCGTCACTGCCCTTCTTCCTGAAGGACTTCCTGTAGCATTTCTTGTAAAGCATGTCTTCTAGCAACACATTCTTGTCTTACAAAATTAATGGAATGTCTTTATTTCCCCTTTCGGTTTTGAAGAGTAGTTTCTGGTTATAGAGTGCTTGGCTGATAATCCCACTCCCACACCCTTGCAGCACTCTGGACAGTCCACTGTTTGGACTTCATTGTTACTGAGGAGAAGCCGGCTGTTTATCATTGTTTTCTCTGTGTATGGTTACATTTTTGTTGTTGTTGTTTGCTGCTTTTAAATTTTTCTCTTTGTCTTTGAGCATTTTGAATACTATGTATTTAGATCTCGTCGCGTTTATCTTGTTTTGAGTTTAGTTGAACTTTTGGATATAAAGATTAGTTGTTTTGTTCTTTACCAAATTTGGGAAGTTTTAGGCCATTATTTAAAAAATATTTTTGCCACTTCTTTCTCTTCTCTCATTATAAATATGTTGATAAGCTTGATGTTGTTTTACAGTTCTCTGAGGCTCTGTTAAATTTTCTTTGATTTTTTTTTTCTCCCTGTTCCTTGGATTGCTTAAATTCTATTGAGCTATCAACTGTACTGATTTTTTTCTTGTGCTAGCTCAGATTTGCTGTTGAACCCGTCTAGTAAATTTTTTCATTTCACTTATTGTACTTTTTAACTCCAGAATTTTCACTTGGTTCTCTTTGGTAATAATTTATATCTCTTTCGAGAGTCTTTGTTGAGTTGTCAGTGTCATACTTTATTTTAATGCTTTAAACATGGTTTCCTTCAGTTCTTTAAATTTACATATTTATACAGTAGCTACTTTGAAGTCTTAACTTGTTCAATCTAATATTTGGAGATGGCTCGAGATAAATTCTATTGACTGTTTTTTGTCCTAAGTATAGTTCACACTTTCTTGTTTCTCCTCATGTCTCCAAGTTTTTGGTTGATATTTTAGATTTCAAATAATAGAATTTAGCAATTCTGGATTCTGATTCTAGTTGCTCCTGCATTGTTATTTTACTTGTTTTGCATAGTAACTTGCCGGGAATAAATCTGTGAAGGCTGTCTCTCCCTTGTTGTGTGGCTGCTGCTGTCTCTATTCACGTTTGCTTTTTGTTTGTTTTTTTTGTTGCTTAGCCTAGCTTCATAGTGGTCACCCTTGAGGGAGAATAGTTTTGTGTTTAGCCAAAGATTGATCAGAGGTTGACCTCAAGTCAGTAAAGCTTTCACTTTCTGCTAATGGATCCGTATGTAGATCTGGGGAGCACATTCAAATTGCAGGCACTTTTCTTGTCTGCCATGGTTTTACTTACAGCAGGACCCCCTTGCATCTTCTTTGTGTGTTTATAGGTGTGATATCTGTCAGCAAGGGATGTGTGGGTGGTATGAGCCCACTCCAGTGTCTGCGATGCATGTGCAGAATCTCTGGTCAACCTGGGATATCTGTAGAGAGTTTATCAAAGGTGCTATGGTTGTCTCACTTCCCAGAATCACTTCCCAGAACTCCCTATTAAAACTTGGCTAGTCTCCGGGTCTCTTGCTTGCTTCTAACAGGACTTTAGCCTCAGGCTAGCAGAACCTCAAGCCTTCGTGTTTTCTTGCTGCTGGGATTGCCACTTTAAGGGACAATACCCCATTTCTAGTGAACCTGGCCTGGAAGTGGCATTGAGGCTGTTGGTTTTCTGGCTCAGCACTCTACGTTGAACTGTTGCACTGTTGGAGCTGGTGACAAGGGGATGGAAACAGCCTCAAGCAGAAACGCCATAGACCTGTGCCATGCTGATCTTACCTGAAGTTCAGTACTTTTCATGGAGAAGCACAGCTCTGTGTATGGCTTTGGTTGATTTCCAGAATGCTGAACTGGTTGTTTTCGAGTATTGTCTAGCTTGAAAACTTGTGTTTTAGGGAGATTTGTCAACCTCCTCATTTTGTTATTGCTACATTTTCTCTGAAGGTGTTCTGAGCATCCTTTGGTAGCAGGCACTGTCCTGGGCCCTGAGAACATTAAGTTGCATAATGTATTTTGACAAGCTCCTTACTTAGGACTGCTCATAGAAACCCATCAATTTGGCAGAACACTTAGTTACTTTTTAAAAGATACAAATTAAGGTGATTGTGCTTTTAGAATACTGTTGCAGCCATTACTTATGTTTTAAATCCACACTAATCATACAAATATTAGCCCACTGATCACTTTATATCTAAGCTTCTATAACTGAAAGTATGGTTTCAATGAAATGAAAACAACAACAACAACAACAACAAAGCAGAGGTTATGGAGTTTGTAGTTGTGGAATTGGCATTGAACTTGATTTTACAACTTAACTAGATGTGTCATTTACAGAAGGTTATTTGATCCCTCTGAGTCTGTTTCCTCACCTTAAATTGTGACCTAGCTGATGACTTACTGTGAAGAGTAAAGAGAACATAGCTACAATATCTGGCATGTAGTAGATAGTAAATGTTAACGTACCCACCCAACAAGTTGTGGGAATATAGTTTTGGTAACTTTTTCTTTATCAGATTATATACTTCTTGCTTTACCTAGCTTTGCTTTTAAGTTTTCTTTTCCTTTTATAGAATAATTTTCATACTTTATATAGTAATTGAAGTGTACACTGTATTTTTCTCAGTATGTTTTGGTTCAATAGTCTTTCTAGATATACAAATGTTCCCAATATATTATAGTGATTTCTTTTCTAAAATCTAAATTTTATGTGCTTGTAAGTGACAATGAAACTCTTTATGACCACTTTATGGTGAATAAGCTAGTATATACAGTGGGTCCTTAAATAAAGTTGTTTGGTTACAATGTTGATGAGATGCTGTAGTAACTTAACTTGTATTTATACCAATTAGCCTATAGTAACACTGGTTTTGTTATTCATCATTTGCTTAAAGTCTCAGAACCTATCAATCACATTACGAGAGAATTTACTGTGTATAAGATTATCTTGTGGGAGGTCTATAAAATAAATAAACAGTAGTAGTTCATTTATATGATTCAGGATATGATTGGAAAGGTCAAAACAAGGTCTCTAGTAGATAAAGACTTTTTTTTAATACTAAGTCTATACAATGGCTTGTTTCAAAGAGGAGAGAGCACCCAAATTGGTTAGACTCTATTGTAACAAGCTCAAATTGTGTCAGCAGTTTTGATCATCTGCCATAGAGTGTTGCTTACAATTAGAGATGAAGACTTTTAGAGCAACTTTTTTGGGATCTTGCTGGACTGGAGCTCACTCTGTTCAACCTCAGAAGCTCATATTTAAGTTAATCTGGTAACTTTGGTTACTTCAGGTTTTAATATGATTTTTGCTTACTTCAGGTTTTAATATATGATTTTTGGTTTTAGAGAGGATATGATTGGACTATGGCACATTCATATCCTCTTCATAATAACCATACTTTTATATGATTCTTAGAACTGGGAAATTAACAGTTCCTCTTACTTAACATTTTATAATGCTTTTTATTGAATTTTTAAAAATTAAATTTCTAGACACTGACCTTTATTTTTTGGAAGCCTTTAATTTCTTCTTCTGGAGAAGAGAAGCCTTTAATTTCTTCTGTTTGTTGTGGATATGTGTTTATTAAGAGTAATTCTTGAAAATAAAGTACTTGGATATCTATAAATTTCACAATATTGACATTGCAGAATTTAGACCTACAGGAAATCAGGATTCAGAGCTCCTTTGTTGTGTGGTGAAATCAGGAAGTTGCTGGTTACATGGTGGATGGGATTATGCAGATGTTTTATAGGCATCACCTTGCACTTAGAGTTGCAGCTGTGTGCTCTCTGGAATGAGGTCTGGTATAACAACCCATGCATGCTCCCAACAAACATACAGCCAAAGTTGCACAGTGAAGTAATAGATTTTGTAAACGAGCTTTTAGCACCTGCGTTTGTTGCAAGAATGAAGTGTGGAGTTATAATATGCATGTCTTTTCTATGGTACAGGTGTGTCTCTGGAGACAGTTCTATTGCAGGTTTATAAAAATGGTTACTCCCTCCCCTTTGGCTTTAAAAACCATATTTTTGGCAACAGAACCTATGATAAATTTTTTTTAGAAGAATTTTATTAAATGAAATAAGGCTTTTTATTCTGTGTAGATTGGGTATTTTGCCTCGTGCACTCAGGAAAACTGTGCAGGGCACCATGCTCTTTGAGTGCTGTGGAGGATGCCAAAGTGACTCTGGCAGAAATGCCAGCCTCAAGGCCTGCTGTTCAATAGTAGTGTGTGACAAGCTCCTGACCATAACTCGTACAAAGTGGTAAGTGCCATGGGGTGGCTACAGCTGCCAGGAGAGACTGGAAGGGAAGCATTGCTTTCTGGTTCAGTGGGAAAGCTACTCCAACCCCCAAGGATTCTCTTTATTTCCCGTCATACTGAACTAATTCTCTGAGTCCCCATTGTAGTGCATGATACACACACACACACACACACGTGTTCTGATTTCCCTTCATTTTGGGAGCCTGAAAGAGAAGAAAGAGGGATTCAGCGGCGACAGACTTAGCTAAGGAGAGTAGCTTGGACAGTTGGTGTGGTTTCTCCACTTGAGGGTTGTGCCAGGCTCCATGTGGCAACTGACTTGACATGTCACTGGAAAAGCCCTGTAAGTGCAGGATCTCAACAGAAATATCCTGGAAAAAAAACACGAGTAAGCTCGGGGGTTGGACACGTTAAATTTGGAAAAAATACCATTTGTGTGAATCTAGACTGTGCTACCAAATGTATGAAGAACTACTGACACCTCATGGATGTGGATATTATTATTTTTAGTTTTATAAAGTATGTAAGCATATATAGCAGAGTCTTTCTGTGTATGAATACACACACACATATGGTCTTGGCTCAGATTGACCTGTGAGTTTAATCTGAGACAATGAAAGCTGGTCATCATATTTTCCAGTTATTTGAAAAATAAATTTGGAGTATGTCCAGTTAAACAGCTAAATTTTACCAAAAGTATTTATATTTGTTTTATAGATTTTTGCCAATGGCCTTACTGAAGGTGAAAACAAGGTAGCATTTAAATAATTCATTATTCTTTTTCAAATTTATATACATTATTGTCTTAGGAAAGAACTATGATTATGCTTTTTTTTCCTTTTTAATGAAATAATAAGAACAATTTAGAGAGGTGGAGTGCCAGGACCAATTGACAGGTAAATCTAAATAAATCTAATTATAGTAAAAAATTGCATATAGTTTATTTTACTTTTCATGTATCCTTTGTTCTGTGGTCCTATGTATATATCAGCAAGTTGGTTGTTTCCAAAATCTGTTTCTAAAGGGAATCTTATTTTCTAACATTTACAGTTTTGGAATTACTCTTGTATATACATAAACATACACAGATAAACAGGGAAGGAACATTTTAAAACTGTTGGGATTGACTGAGTAGATGTTTTGGGGGATAAGGTACTGAAACTTCACCTCACAAATCAAAGTAAAATTTAAAGAGTATATATATATAGGAAATCAAAATATAGGAAAAAAAGTAGAAAATGTAGAATATTCAGACCACTGGAGAGATTCTATTCTCAGGTTTCGAGAGTTAGAACACAGATATAAAAATGTATCTCAGAGCTGATGGATGAAATTACTATTAAAAAGGTAGCTTATTCTAATATATAAGAAGAGATAATACATAAATTGAGAAAGAGAGTTATAAATGGTAAAATAACGTGGAAAAATTACTCTCAGTAATAAAATGTGAAAATGGGAACAGTGTGGAGATAACGATTTTTGTTTACTGATGCTTTTTTTTTTTTTAATAGAGCAGGAGGGAGAGAGGGAGGAAGAGAGAGAGAAACATCAATGTGAGAGAGACACATTGAGTTATTGCCACCCACATGTCCCCAACTGGGGTCAGGGACAAACTGCAACCGAGATATGTGCCCTTAGCGGGAACCGAACCCGGGACACTCTGGTCCGCGGGCCAGCGCTCTAACCGCTGAACCAAACTGGTCAGGGCTGTTTTTTTACACCGGTTCTGAGGTTGTGTGGAACAGACATAGTCACTTGTGGTTGATGACATGGTGGAGCTTTGTACCTGAGTATTAAACCCCTTTATGCAGAGGCTTTCTTTCCTGAAATGTATTCCAAAGAAATTATTAGAGACAGTGTGATATTTGCATAGAGATATTCATTTCAGTGTTATCTTTAATAGCAAAATAGTGGAAGTGACTTGAATACCTTTTAAATTAGAATAGTAAATTGATCCTCTGTACCAACAGACTTTTAAAATGATAGTTTTTGAGATCCTGAAAACATGAAAAGTGGTTGCTTTATTTAAAAGATGTATGTAGTATAGAATATACAGTTATATGGTCTTTGTGGAAATGCTTCTGTTAAGGTGACAGCAGTATGAGAATTTTAAATTATTTCAGGCATTTATTGACCATTTGCCAAGCGAGTCTTTGCTCTAATTCATCACCACACTGTATTCTGGGCACTGCTCTAGAGCCCAGGGATGCAGAGCTGCTTAGGTGATTTCATGTGGTCGTGTAAATGGACGCTCAAACAGCTAACAGCAGCTTAAAAGAGCAGCTTTCCAGGGAAGAGGAGGTGTGAGCTGGATCTTGGAGAATGATTAGGAGTTGGCCAGATATCCGGGAGGGTATTCTGAGCAGAGGCCACAGTGCAAATAAAGGCATGATGTGTGGGTCAGCGAGGGATGTGTGTCATTACAAGGACCTTCTTATTCCCGGGGTGAGTTTACAGTGAGGAGCAGTGTAGGGACACAGAGTGGGTGGGTGGTTAAGACCACCATGGGGGGGGGGTGTCATTAGAAGGATGGAAAAGGACTGCCTCATTTTCACCTCCGCGGCTTTTCTTCTTTCATAGTGCAGTACGTATTAGTTGTCTTGTTAGTTGTGTTCCATTCTTACAATTGTTGAACGTTTCTGGTTGGCTGTTCAACAAACACAAATGAAGTGCACAGAATAAAAAAATACTTGTCTTTATAACTTCCTTTGTGTATTTGCTACACAATATATGAATTTGTGGCCATTCATATATTGAGTAGCGATGATATTCTTGAGACTGTATGTGAATCAGTGGCAAAAATTAAATTTTCTGACTGCTGATCAATGAAACTGTAGTCCTGTCTGTGTTTTATTGTGGCTGAATATAAACATTCAGGGTGGGCAAGAGTGAGTTCACAGTTGTGAATATGTGAAACACAGTTTATTCTTGTATTATTATTAATTATTGTGTTATTTTACATACTACCAACTGTAAAACTACTTTTGCCCCACCCTGTATTTGTGGATAATATAGTTTTATGTGGTTGGAAAACAAGTTTTATTGGATATTATAGGAAAGTATTCTGGGTATGTAATAGGTTGTAGTAGTGAGTATTATTATTTTTTTAAATTCTAACATTATAAAATCTAAACAATAAATTCTACTTTTTTTTTTAAAGCATGCTGTGTAGGAACAACTAAGGAACATGGTATATCTTTTAGGACATTAATGTATGCAGATTCACTGTTTTGCTCTATCGATATTCTTTCTGTTGAAGACAAATAACAGTAGTTTATTAAGGTGCTATGTTAGATCTTTTTTTTTTTTATTTTTTATTTGGTATGTGCCCCTAGCGGGAACTGAACCCAGGACTCTCTGGTCTGCAGGCCAACACTCCAACCACTGAGCCAAACCGGCCAGGGCGCTATGTTAGATCTTATTTAATGCCTTTATAAAGAAGCACAGATATCACAATTTCTTAAATGTATTTTTTAATGTTTGACAACTGTATTTTGGTATGATTGGTTTTGTTTCTTTATTCTATGTGTTTTAGGCATTTGAAAACACTCTTTGAAGAGGTCCATGCTTTTAGTAGGCTGCAGAGACATTACAGCATACACAAATATTTAAGAACAACTCCTCTCCTCACCCCGTCCCCCAAACCACAAAGCCGGGAAAGGAGTAGGCCAGAATGAACTTTAGAAATGAACAAACAGAGTTTTGAATCTCCACTCTCCTTCTTATGAGCTCTGTGGATGAGGCATTTAACTTCTGAGCTTTACTGTCTGTGATAAAATGACCAGGACACAACCATCCCTGGTTTGTGATGAGGATTAAAACAGATGCTATATTTAATATACTGAGCAGGGTAACTGGCATAGAGAATAAATGTTGTTATGCCTGGTTCCTAACTATTACCAGAAACTAGCTGTGTGTCTTTGTGCAAATTATTTATCACTTCTTGTTCTTTTTCAGATATTTATCTGATTTTGAAATTGGAATGCTCAGGTGTGCTCATGTGGCACTCCTAAAGGGAAGGAGGCTCAGACCTCTATTTTGTTGACTAAAGGCATTGTGCTTTGTTTCTATGACACTTAGTTTTCTTCACCAGTTTTCTTTCATTAAATGTTTGCCAGTCACCTTTGGTTGAAACCATGCTGACTGTATCAAATACCAGCTAGAGCCACATGGAAGCCACCCTGTTAAACAAGCTTCTTGGGTTGGCTTATAGGAATCGTGCTTCAATTTGTCTGGTCATCCTGTCTTTCTTATCTTCACTTCCAACAGCCCTTTAAATCTCATTTGATCTATTGGCTCCAAGTTGGCAAGAATGCCATAGGATTGATTGTTTAAGGATGGGAATCTTATAATATAGTGGAAATTTGTGATTGCAAAGAATAGAAATAGACTCTAACTCAAAGAAGGAGTTCATTGGAAGGATATCGGATAGCTCACATAATGGCCAGCACAGGTGGACATCCGTTTTTAAAAGACAGGTAGGAAGCTGTGTGTGCAGCCAAAACATACAAGGTCTTGGGAAGGAACACGCCTGGATCTTGGGCAGCATATGGTGGGGAGCATCAGTCCTCTGAGTGCCCTGCTTTGGGTACAGCGTGCAGGAGCATGCACTGGTTACCTGTCCACACCCTATGGCCAGACTTCAGGGTGGGCGAGCATCTGGCCATGTGGCCCTGGGGAGAGGAAGGAGGCCTGGCTGCCCACTGGCACTCACCCCGTGGTGGCTTTTCCAGCTGTGGAGTAAGGATTCAGATTCTGGGCAGCTGAGAGAAAATACAAAGAAAAAGAAACACGAGTGTTTTCTATTGCTGGATGCAGGGGTTGTTGAAAGTACTTACTGTTTGTTTGTTTGAGTGTGCACCTGCTGTGGGCATGTGTGCACTGCCTGCTTCTGGAGAGGAGAGGACCCAGACCTTTCATCAGTGCCCTCAAAGGGTTTTTGATCCAAGAAGACCTAAGAAATGCTCTGAAATAAAGAGATTTAACTATGTTTGAATCTTTGCTTTTTCCACCAGGTGGTGCAAATCTTTTATGTTCACAGAAGACAATTCTCTTAAAAGATAAGAAAAATTTAAATAAAATAACTTTTTCTTTTAAGAATTAGTGCAGCCATAAATCAAAGGATCATTGATCCAATTCTTGCTTTGTTTGTCTTTCATAAAGAAATATGCATTTATATAACTTCTTAGATGTTGAGTATAGATTTAAATTATCCATAGATTTGTGAGACTGTATCACAGTATTTTGTTTTGTTCTTTCTAGAAAGAAACTGTGACAACTGGGAAAAGTAGTAATATGTTCAACATACTGATTGTTTCATGTTCTTTATGAAGCAAGAAGCATTCAGTTTTTATAACTTTTTGCTTGATACAGAAAACTTGTGTGACTTGAATTTTTTGAAGATAAAAGTGCATTGCAGCATGTGTCAGACATTTTAACTGTCTTGTAATGTGGCCCCAGTGACAAGTGGGATTGTCAAAGAGATTTTTCATTTGTGTGAGGTAGTAAAACAGGGTTGGAGCCTTGTAAGCAAAGTATAAATATTTCATTGCCAGGATAAATAAAAATAGGAATGATTTTTTAGTTTGAATATGTTTAGAATTATCTTAGAAACTTGGAAGTTTTTAAATTCGGACATGTTTTGAATATTTTGGGGAAAAGTATTTGAATACATTTACTAAATTTAAATATTATATGCACATAATATTAGCACAGTTCCTCAAAATATACATTGTTAAATTAGTTTTCAACAATTTAGAATTTAACATTTGAATTTGATTATTTAATAGTTTGGGTGTTTATACCAGTGGTTAGCTAGTAATAGTTTTAATTTATATCTACCAACAGTTAAACCATTCCAAGCCAAATAGATGCTGTGTGTCGAGAGTTTAGGTGAGAACTGGTTAAATAAGATCTTTTTTTTATCTTACTTGT
The DNA here is from genome assembly GCF_014108415.1 of Molossus molossus. Classification (NCBI taxonomy): domain Eukaryota; kingdom Metazoa; phylum Chordata; class Mammalia; order Chiroptera; family Molossidae; genus Molossus; species Molossus molossus. The sequence goes on along the minus strand of NW_023425347.1, from coordinate 28,671,676 downwards.
AACATTAGGTATGATCTAGGTTAGTATATTGCAAACATTTTTTTATTATCATCCCATTCAGGAGAAAAATTAAAAGAACCATTAATTAATTTAAAATTAAAGTTCTGCCTAATGAGAAAAATGAAATACTAAGAGAGAAGATTTTGTTGAGTAGGGCTAAGATTTGAAAGGCCACAAACCATGGTAAAAGCTAAGGTGTTTTTTGATCCCTGAAGAACCAGTTTTATCCTCCCTTGAGGCAGCATTGGTAGAGAAGGCATGATCTAGGCTATATTGTCCTTACTACCATTTTTTATTTGCGGCTTGTCCGTAATTAGTCTGTGTATGTGCTTTGCTTCCAGAGGTATTGCAAGCGACTCGCCTGTATGGTGCGTTTGTTTTAAGGACTAGAACTTAAATGTGTTCTTCAATTGCACCTGACTGACTGACCTTGAACCTAGAGAGTGAGATTGAGGGTACTAGATTCCCTGTCGTACAAACTAGTGCAGCCCCTTCACAATTTTATTTTTGGAAAATTTTTCTCAGGTTAGATAGAAATGAATGAATTCTTTTGTTTTCATATGTTTTCAGTTGTACCTTCTTTGAAGTTGTGCTTAGAAGGAGAAGGAAAGCAGAATTGTGTTTTTGCCTGTTTTGTGCTAAAGTTTGTATTTTACTGAAAAATAAATCATGTAAACAATTGAAAGCTTATAATATTTTTCTTGCATTAAAAAGAAAGTGTCGCCCTGGCTGGTTTGGCTCAGCGGTTGGAGCGTCGGCCTGCGGTACAGAGAGACCCGGGTTCAGTTCCCGCTAAGGGCATGTATCTCGGTTGCAGTTTGTCCCCGGCCCTGGTTGGTCATGCGGGTGGCAGCCACTCGATGTCTCCCTTCACATCGATGTTTCTCTCTCTCTCTCTCTTCCTCTCTCTCCCTCCTGCTCTATCTGAACAAAAAATGGGAAAATGGATTATGTAGTTCAGGTTTCTTAGTCTGTACATAAGAAACAACTCTAGTCAAAGACTTGGAAAACATACAGCTGCTAGATAACAGTGGCATAGTATTTCAAATCTCGATATTCTGACTTAGAAAAGGGTAGCAGAGTAGGATAACCTTCTTTAGAGGCAGAAAAGGAATTCTAATTTTATTCATTCAGAGGAATGATCTAATTGATGGGGCAGTGAATCTGTAGATTGATCTGGCTCTCTGTTTTTCCCCCTTTGAGCTGTTAGCTTGCCGTATCTCCTACATCTTTCTGTTTTTATTTTATTTTATTTTTTTTCCACATCTTTATTGTTGGATGTAAAATGTATTACAGATGTTCCACATTTTCCCCCCATTGACCCCCTCCTCCCCACTCCCACCCCCCTCCCACCTTTTCCCAAATTATTGTCCGTGTCCATTGGTTATGCATATAAGTCCTTTGGTTTATTTCTTCCCACCCCCCCCCAACCCCTTTCCCTTTGAGGTTTGTCAGTCTAGCAATGAATTTGTGCTTCTTAATCCCTTCACCTTTTTCATCCATTCCCCCAACCCCTTTCCCAACTGGCAACCAACAAAATGGTCTCTGTATCTATGAGAATGTTCCTGTTCTTCCTGTTCATTTTGTTTGTAGATTCCATTGTTGATAGATATGTATTCATTGCCATTTTGTTTGTTCATACATTTTATCTTTTTCTTTAAAAAGACCCTTCATCATTTCATATAATAACGGTTTGGTAGTGATGAACTCCTTTAACTTTTTCTTGTCTGGGAAAGTTTTTATATGTCCATCGATTCTAAATGACAGCTTTGCAGGATAGAGTAATTTTGGTTGTAGGTTCTTGGTTTTCATCACTCTGAATATTTCTTGCCACTCCCTTCTGGCCTGCAAAGTTTCTTTTGAGAAATCAGCTGACAGCCTAATGGGAACTCCCTTGTAGGTAACTAGCTGCCTTTCTCTTGCTGCTTTTAGGATTCTCTCTTTGTCTTGAACCTTTTGCATTTTGATGATGATGTGTCTTGGTGTGGGCCTCTTGGGGTTCATCTTGTTTGGGACTCTCTGTGCTTCCTGGACTTGTATGTCTGTTTCCTTCACCAAGTGAGGAAAGTTTTCTGCCATTATTGTTTCAAACAGGTTTTCGATTTCTTGTTCTCTCTCTTCTCCTTCCGGCACCCCCAAGATGTGAATGTTGGCACGCTTGAAGTTGTCCCAGAGGCTCCTTACACTATCCTCATTTTTTTGGATTCTTTTTTCTTTTTGCTGTTCTGGTTGGGCGTTTTTTGCTTCCTTATATTCCAAATCGATGGTTTGCTCCTTGGATTTACGTACTCTATTATTGAAGCTATGTAAATTATTCTTTATTTCAGTTAAAGCCTCCTTCGTTTCTAACTGTGCAGCGATCATTTCTGACTGGTACTTTTTTATGCTCTTGAGGCCCTCACTGAGTTCATTGAGCATCCTTATAAGCAGTATTTTGAACTCAGCATCTGTTAGGTTGCTTATCTCCATTTCGCTTAGTTCTTTTCTTGGGGTTTTGTTCTGTTCTTTCATTTGGGACCTGTTTCTTTGTATCCTCATTTTGGCTGCCTCCCTGTGTTTGTTTCTGTGTATTACTTAATGAGAGGTATGGGGCTTGCTGAGACGCGATGCTGCTCGTTTGAAAGAATTTAGGAAAAACCTGAAGCAGGATCCAAGACAGGCCAATCCTATGGTTAAGCAAGTAGCAACAGCTTGGGTGGGCTTGAAAGTTGTGAGGGGCGGGGTGGGGCGGGGCCTCAGGGAGTCAGCAGGGCGGGGCTACCAGTGTGAGCCAGGTTGCTGGAGTCCCAGATATGGCGACTGTCTGCCGCCCCAGGGAAGGGCTCAGCAAAGGAACAAAGGCCTCTTACAGCACGTTTGTCCCCGAGAAAGCCCCCTCTCCAGCCCTCGCTCCAGTGCCAAACAGCTCAGTTCTTCCCTGTATGTCTCTGGTGCCCCTCGAGCTGCCTCCCCTCCGAGCTTAGAGGGAGACAGGCCGATAAGTCCGTGCGCGGGCCCTTTAGGGAGCTGCCTGTGGCTCCAGCCAGGTCAGCTTCCCTGAGCCTCAGTTTCTGCTGGTTTTTCCAGCCAGAAGTTATGGGGACTCTCTTCCTGGCACTGGAAACCTGAGCGGGGCACCTGGTGTGGGACGGGGACCCCTCAGTCCTCAGGAAGGACCTTCCCAGCCGCGGGAGCCTCCTGATTTTTATCCGCCACACTTGGGTGTGGGACCAGCCCGTTGCGCCGCCGCCGCCTCCCCTCCTACCGGTTTGGATGTAGCTGCTTTTTTTTTTTTTAATTCCGTAGTTGTAGGACTTCCATTCAGCTTGATTTCAGGCGGTTTTGGATGATGGTTGTTCTGTAGTTTTGTTGTAACTTGGATGTGGTTGTGGGAGAACGCGATACTGCGTTTCCCTATGCCGCCATCTTGACCGGAAGTCCCATCTTTCTGTTTTTAGAAATAAATACACAGAGAGAGGTTTGCTCGTTTTTTGACCAAAATGATGGGATATTATACACATTACACTCTACCTTGCCCTTTTCTATTTAAGTTTGATGTGAACATCCTTCAGCTCATCGCATATAGATCTTAAGTCATAGTTTAATACATAGTTATATAATCTAAAATACGAATTTACCAAATTCTGTTATTTTTGATTGAACAAATAAATTGATTTTGTTTTTATTTTTGCCATTACTTACTATTGCAGTAAACATCCTTGGTATGTACATTTTATTGACTTGAGTTTTTTTTTGAAGAATAGTTTTATTGAGTTTTTTTAGAGAGAGAGAGAGAGAGGAAGGGAGAAGAGAGAAACATCCATGTGAGAGCAAAACATCTGTTGGCCGCCTCCTACATACCCCCTACTGGGCAATGAGCTTGCAACCTGGGCATATGCCCTGACCGGAATCGAACCAGCAACCTCTGTGCTTGGGAAGATGCCCAACTGAGCCACACTGTCCAAGGCCTATTTACTGATTTTTAATGCTTTCATTTCCATAGGTTAGATTCCCCAAATTATAATTACTAAACCAAAGCACATCCACAGTTTCAAACTTTAATAGAAATGGCTGGATTTCTGCTTGAAAAGTCTGTAGCAGCACCTCTTTTTCCTTTTCCTCTTTATCTTCACTGGCACTGGATTTTATCTATAGCTAACCGTAATGGGGAAAAATGGTGACTTGTTAATATGTTTATTAGTTACAGTCCGCCCTCGTTTATCGCGGTTAATCATTTCCAGATTCTATCCGATAAATGAATTTCCGCGAAGTAGGATTCTGTAGTTATACACAGTCCTCCCTGGCCAGTTCGCGGTCCTTCACCCCACCGCGGTTTCAGAGCGAGGCCGCCGCCGTCCAAGCGCGAAGTGGCGAGGGAGGACTGTATTTTCCTCTCATCTACCTTACCTCTTCATGTCCTTTACTCACTTTTTCTTAAGTTGGCCCTTTTTAAACTAGTAGTGTATTTTAAACTGGTAGTGGCATATAAAATATGGTTTACATTATGATTGTGCCTTGAATTCAGTATATTGTGATATTTCTTGTATTTAGATCTTTAATCTATTTGTACTTCTTTTTTTTTTGTACGTGCCCCTAGCAGGAACCGAACCCAGGACTCCGGTCCGCAGGCCGATGCTCCAACCACTGAGCCAAACTGGCCAGGGCTATTCATACTTTTTTTTGGTACATATTATGAGGTAGAGAATCTGTTTTTTCCTAGAAATAAAGTCGGTCTGCCAGGATTGTTTATTAAATGAAGAATCTTTTTCTCAGAGAATTGCCATGTAGTAACTTCCCATATATACTTGGACTCCTGGCCTGGTCTACTAATTTATTTATTTCCGTGCTAATATTGCACTATTTTTGTGACAGTAGCTTTGTAGTGAGTTTTAAATTCTAAAAGGGTAAATTTGGCCTCACTATCCTTTTTGTTTTCTTTTTTTTCTTCCTCACCCGAGGATACTTTTCTATTTAGCAGCAGATAGTGTGGGAGGGAGGAAGAGAGAGAGAGAGAGAAAGAGAAACATTGATATGATAGAGCCACATCAACTGGTTGCCTCCTGCATGACCCAACCAGGGCCTGGCGATGAACCTCAACGAAGGTATGTGCCCTTGACCGGAATCAAACCCGTGATTCATTGGTCCACAGGCCGACGCTCTAACTGCTGAGCCAAACCGGCAAGGGCTTCACTATCCTTTTTTTTAAAAAAACACATTTCTTAATCTTTGCTTTAAATATCCAAAATTTTGATTCTAAAGTCTATTTTTACTATTCTCTTTTCTTAAAATAAAGGTTAGTTAGCTAGGCATTTCCTGTGTTATCTGCATTGTGAGTGCTCATGACAACATTTCCCATTTTACTGGATTTGACTGTAGTTCAGGAGGTGTGGGCTGCTTCAGTACCAAGCGCAGAAGAGATGCCCTTTGAATCGGACACTCACCAGTATTTTCTTACTGTGTTATCACTTGCACTTCTAGAATTTTCAGTGATTGTTCTAGGCTTTGTGGGATATCTCACAAGTCTGATGTTCTCCAAGTGCCATGACACTTCAATCAATATGACACAAAAATTCCTAGAGTTTTGCTTCAGGGTAGTTTGAGGGGTGGTTCTTCGGTGGGTGGGCGGGGGTGGGGGGAGGGAGTGGAGTATGGATAATTGCTGGAGATAGGTGAGAATGAGAATATGGAGTTATACCATTTTCTCTATTTTGATATATATATGGAATTTTACATGATAAAAAAGTTTTGTGTGCGTGCGTGGGTGTGTATTTAATGCCCCACACATGTAAATGATGCATTCTGTGGGGTGGGCCTGCCGTGTTGAGACCACTATTTTAGAACTCTGAATGGTAGCCAGGGAAAATGGGTTTCTGGCTTTCTGATTAAGAATTCTAAATGAATTTTCCCTCCCCAAAGAACATTGTTATAATAAATAATTGGGATATGTATTAATATTTTGTTATTTTGGAGGGCAAATTTGTAGACTTTTTAAATGAGTTAGTCAGCTCACCAACCAACATGTATATATTTTTTCTAATGGGAAATATATTCTCATTTCTAAAAAAAAAAATTTCCAGTTGAACTTGAAAACTGCAGCTTTTTAATTAGGGACTCAGGGCAGGCACCAAGATATACCTCTGAAAGCTTTAGGGCCCACCCTATGCTGCCCTGTCTCATCACCTCATTAGCTCCCCCTAACCAGGTGTCTCTGACACAATGTCTCTGACTACAGCCCTCTGCTTGCCATGCAAGTACAGTTTGTAGTTATGTGTCTCAGCAACCTCCTCCTCCTCCTTTCCAAGCAGACTGGCCCTCTACGTCCTTTGAGTGCAGTCATTCTGGAGCCTCCACTGTGATGCTTACCTGTAATTGTCTGTGTAGCTAAATTGAATTTGCTTTGTGAGAGAGTTCATGTTAATTTTCTAGTTTATTGAAGCTTCTGTGGCTATTTAGCTGAGTTGTTGAGAACACTAGACTAATAAGATCATCAAGGTGATGAAACACTGTGTGGATCTTGGCTTTCTTTTAGTACATTCATCTCTGTTTCTAACCCTGCTTGTCTACGGGGCATTTTTATACATACCATTGTCCAGAAGTCAGATTAGGTGAATGTGTATGTGGAGCAAATAAATCCATCATCCAGTCATCCACCTCAGACAGGCAACTCAGCCCCTGGTCCTTGAAGGGTCCCAGTATTGCTAGGTCGAAAGAGGAGCAGGACAGCTTTGCTCCATGTTAGAATTGGCTCCTGACATGTTAGATTGATCTGAAAGGAAGGTGGGGCATGTGTGAGTCTGTTTGACATGTTAAGAGAGATTTATTTGGTTTGTATACTTCCTTTAACATTTCATGAGTTAGATACATTTTTCAAGGTTGCTATCACAGTGGCAAGGTGGTGCAGGGCCCCTGTGCTGCCAACTCCAGAAGAGTGTGTGAATGGGTCCCTTGGGATTGTGCAATGGGTAGAGCCTTGAGCTAGCCATTATTTTTATCAGTAAATTCATGGTGAGTTAATGCTTGCTAATGAAGCGTACTCTTCTATGTGAAGAGACCAGTGTTAGTGGTGATTGACCTACCAAGGTTTGGAGTGTGTGTTAGCAGTGGTATTCATAGCATATAAACACCTTTTTATAACAGATCTTAAACCTCATTTATTAACAATTAAAAATACGTTATAATTTTAAAGTGCATGGATGTTAAATGCTTTCTATAACATCTGTAGTGGTGCAAACATGCCTAATAAAAACTTGATTATAACATGTACAAATAGTGGAAAGCCATGCTTTACAATGGTTTTTAAAAATTCTATTTATTTGAGCCCTGGTCGATTTGGCTCAGCGGTTAGAGCATTGGCCTGCAGTCCAGAGAGACCCGGGTTCGGTTCCCGCTAAGGGCATGTACCTTGGTTGCAGTTTGTCCCCTGCCCTGGTTGGGTTGTGTGGGTGGCAGCCACTCGATGTGTTCTTTTCATGTCGATGTTTCTCTCCCCCCACCTCCCCTACGCTATCTGAACAAAAAAATGGAAGAATGTCCTCGGGTGAGGATAATTAAAAAAAAAAATTCTATTAGTTTGAAACCCAGAAGTTAATTTTTATTTTTAATATTTGAAGTTTCTTTTTATAAATGAATGTGCTTTCCAAAAGAATGTTAAGTATCTTAGGTGAAACAATGAGCAAAGACACAAAATACATGTAATTTAAATTACCCAGAATTCACCTGAAGAATTTTTAATGATTTAAGTCATATAAAAACCAGAGACATTTTATGTTGTTTGTCCTGAATATCTGTACTGCCTTTGTAGATTTTATGGACTTTTATATTATGTTCAATAATTTTTTTTTTAATATTTGCAAACACTTTGATATTCTAAACTTGAGTAGTAGTTTCAAGATTAACCATATGGTAGTGTTTTGTATACACTATTAAGGTTAATGGCCAACATTTATTGAGTTCTTATTATATATTTGTGGACCTGTCCTAATCTCATTACTGCATCTAACCCAATAAATAAATAAATAAATAAATAACCAACCAACCAACCAACCAGTTGCTAAGATCTGGAAACAGCCCAAGTGTCCATCAGTAGATGAGTGGATAAAAAAGCTGTGGCACATATACACAATGGAACACTCTGCAGCTGCACGAAAGAGAGATATTTTATCTTTTGAGATGACACGGAGGCACCTGGAGAGTATTATGCTAAGTAAAATAAGCTAATCAGAGAAAGACAAATACCACATGATCTCACTTATCTGTGGAATATAATGAACAAAATAGACCCAGAGACTTAGAAAGGAGTACAGACTGACAAACCCCAGAGGAGAGGGGTGGGGTGAAGGGATGAGATAAACCAAAGAACTTATGTGCATATATGCATAACCAGTGGACATAGACAACAATGCTGGGGGTCGGGGGCGGGATCAGGAGGAGGCAGTCTAGGGGAGAAAAAGAAACATCTGTAACAAAAATAAATTAATAAAAATTACCAGAAAAAAGAAAAGAAAAACCTATACCATGTTGGTATGTGTGTTCCCATTTCACAAAGAGGGAAACCGAGACATATGTGAGCAAGGAGCCATGGGCCCCACAGGAGTTGAATGGCAGGGCAGAGATTGGACACAGAATTCTGGTGTGTCCTACCCAAAGGCTTACATCTCACCTTACTGTCGCCACACTTTTAGGTTCATAAAATGCTATTCAGACACTTTTCACAGTATAAATGACATAATAGTAACATAATTATGAATGCTTATGAGACGTGTGTAAGTCTTAAAAATTTTAAGTGTGGGGATATGCTGTTGTCAAGTATAACTCATATACAGTGATGTACCAGGACACGAAGAGACTGCAGTTTTATAAATGACTAGAGCCATTTTGCCAAGATCATTGTCAAAGGAATCACGAAATTTCACAGTTGGCCAGTGGGTGAAACTGCTTTTTAAAGAAATTTAAAAACTTTTATTAAACATTATGCTGGGTACCTTTTCAAAATGATTTAAGTTTGTTAAAGACTACATATATTACAAATGTAGCTCACTTAAGTAAAACTTCTTCAGCAAACATTGTAAACAGGGTGGAGAACCTTCTCAGAACTGTAAACGTTGGCAAGTTTAGTTTCTTTGTACTGAAGAGCCCCATGATTTGGTTCCCAAAATATAGTAGAGGTAGTGGAAACGTGTTTCGAGGTACATTACTGTCAAGGTCAGGAAACTTGGCCACTCTGAGTGCCTTACCCACCCAGAGAACTGCCACTGTAGCCACCATCTGGCCAAGTCCAACACATAGTGAGGAGGGAAATCTGTAATTGGTGAGCACGCTCTTGTTGACCACCACGATGAGGAAGGAGCTCACACCGTAAAAGCCTGCGGCCAGCAGCTTCAGGAACACGGTCAGCATTTTGGCTGCTGCCATCCCCAGCTCCTCCTCATATCTGTGTGTTGAAACTGCTTTTGGAAGGAATCCTTGGGAAAGGAAAGGGGGAGGATTGTATTGAGTGCTCACTTCATGTCAGGCACTGTGCTAGACACTAGCTCATGGGTTGCCATATCTCAGTGCTCACTGTACCAGGAGACAGGGTCATCACCGCCCCCTGCAGTTTAGGTGACTTGGCCCAGATCACTCAACCGTTGGGGCAGAACTGTTACAGATGCAGGTCATCTTCCCCACAGACACATCTTTTTTCCACTCTCACATAGCAGATTGCTATCGCACAGTTTGGCCTTTCCCTTGCTCTGCTTTTGGGATGGCATTGTCTGAAAATGGTGTTTCCTTTTGTTTTCATTCTTAAGTGTATGAAGCTTTAGGCCATTCCGTGCAGGCCTCCTTATTGCTGTTGATACACTGAGTAGGAGGCATTTTAGTACCCTGCCTCTCCATTGTAAGAAGTGCTACCTTCAGTCATGGAGAACAGGAAGCCTTGCAGGAAAGACTTTCAGACCCCTCCCACCTTTTTTTTCCCCCTTTATTCATTGCACTCTTATTCAGAACAAAGCTTCCTTGCTTTTTAAAATCTGAGTGCTTGAGTGGTTGGTATAGTTTTGAGATGTTAACTAGAGACCCTCTGAGTTTATAAGTGAACTTGATGTTTGACTCATGTTCCTCGTTAGCAGTTATGATATTTTCTTACCAGCTTTTTGGCCTGTGAATGTTTAAAGCTTTTTCTACGCTCTCAATTTAAGTAGGCATGCCAATTTCAGGTAGTTGTTTGTTCCCCTTAAAAAGTCATGAATTCTAGATATATTGGGCTCCACTGGTAAGAGCAGGTGGGCCGTGCAGAGCATATACCTGGCCATGGGAAGGAACCTCCATTCTGCCTGAAAACAGCATCTTACAGAGGTTCAAGGGTCTAAGATTTTCCATTCCTTTGGATAAGGGAATGAAATTTTGCTTGAATAAAGCATTATGATCATAATTTTCTGAACTCTGTCACCCAGACATTACATGATCATTTAGTATTTAGAAGAGATGCTTTATATTTTTAATACTTTATCTCTTTACAAATGTCTGAAGACTACTAAAAAGCTACTATAAGTGATAAATGAATTCAATAAAGTAGCAGGATACAAAATTAGTATTCAGAAGTCAGTGGTATTATATACACCAATAATGAACTATCAGAAAGAAATTAACACAAAAAAATTGCATTTCCTCTGCAGCAGAAAAAGAATAATGTACCTAAGAATAAATTTAACCAAGGAGGTAAAAGACTTGTACTTGGAAAACTATAGGACATTGAAGAAACAAACAGAGGAAGATATAAACAAGTGGAAGCATATTCCATATTCATGGATAGGAAGACTTAACATCATTGAAATGTCCATACTACCCAAAGCAATCTATAGATTCAATGAATTTTGTAGGGTAACATTGGTTAATAAAACTGTACAGGTTTCAAGTGTACAACTCAATAAAACATCATCTGCATACTGCATTGTGTGCTTATCACCCAAAGTAAAGTCTCTTTTCATTCCCATTTATAGTACCTTTGCCCACTTCCGCCTCCCTCACCCCCTTTCCCTCTAACTGTCACCATTATGTTGCCCATGTCTGTGTGTCATATCTGTATATTTTTTGCTTAATCCCTTTACCTTTTTTCACCCAGCCACTCAACATCCCTCCCCTCTGAAATCACAAAAGGTAAGATTTCCTACATTTTTATGGCCAAATAATATTCCCCTTTGTAAAGGTATTACAGCTTTTTTATCCAGTCATCTAGTCATGGGCACTTGGACTGTTTCCAGATCTTGGCTATTGTAAAAAATGCTTCAGTGAACATAAAGGTGCGTCTATTCTTTTAGAATAGTTTTTTCAGGTTTCTTAGAATATATTCCAAGAAGTGGGATCACTGGGTCAAGAGGTATTTCCATTTTTAAATTTTTGAGGAAACACCATACTGTTTTCCACAGTGTCTGCACAAGTCTGCATTCCCACCAACAGTGTACCTTTCCTCCACATCCTCACCAGCACTTGTTTGTTGATTTATGGATGGTAGCCATGTGACAGATGTGAGGTGATGTCTCATTGTGATTTTAATTTGCATCTGTCTGATGATTAGTGACATTGAGTATCTTTTCATATGTCTAATGGTCATCTGAATGTCCTCTTTGGAGAAATGTCTATTCAGATCCTTTGCCCATTTTTTAATTGGGTTGTTCGTATGCCTGATGTTGAGTTGTATAAGTTCGCTATATACTTTGGAAATTAATACCTTACAGATGTATCATTGGCGAATGTTATCTCATTCAGTGGGTTTCCTTTTAATTTTTTTTTTTTAAATCCTCACCCAAGGACATTTTTCCATTTTTTGTTCAGAAAGAGTGGGAGGAAGAGAGAGAAACATCGATGTGAAAAGGACACATCAAGTGGCTGCCACCCTCATGACCAACTAGGGCCGGGGACAAACTGCAACCGAGGTATGTGCCCTTAGAGGGAACTGAATCCCGGTCTCTCTGGACCACAGGCCGACACTCTAACCGCTGAGCCAAACTGGCCAGGGCAGGTTCTCTTTTAATTTTGTTGATGGTTTCCTTTGCTGTGCAAAAGCTTTCTAGTTGACATAGGCAAATTTATTTATTTTTTCCTTTGTTTCCCTTGCCTTAGGAAACATCAATAAGAGAGAACATCGATTAGCTGTTTCCTGCATGCCCCCCACTGGGGATTTGGCCCACAACCTGGGCCCGTGCCCTGACCAGGAATCTAACCGGTGATCTCTTGGTGCTTGGATCGACGCTCAACCACTGAGCCACACTGGCTGGCTAACCTTTGCCATTTTAATTATGATGTGTTGGCCTGGCTGGTTTGGCTTAGCAGTTAAAGTGTTGGCCTATGGACCAAAGGGTTGTAGGTTCAATTTTCAAAGGCACATACCTGGGTTGTAAGTTTGATCCTTGGCCCAGTCAGGATGGGAGGCAGCCAATTGATGTGTCTCTCTCACATTGATGTTTCTCTCTTTTCCCCCCTCCCTCCCTTCCACTCTCTCTAAAAAATCAATGGAAAAAAACATCCCTGACTTCCCGTCAAGATGGCGGGTAGGTAACTGCGGTAACCCATCCTCTCACAACCACATCAAAGTTACAACTAAACTACAGAGCAACCATCATTCAAAACCACCTGACATTGAGCTGAATGGAAGTCCTACAACTATGGAATTAAAGAAGCGCCACATCCAGACTAGTAGGAGGGGCAGAGGTGTGGAGGGCTGGTCTCACACCCACGTGTGGTAGATAAAAATCAGGGGGACACTTTGGCTGTGAAGGTCCTTCCTAAGGAGTGAGGGGTCCCCATCCCACACCAGGCACCCAGCTCAGGGTTCCAGTGCGAGGAAGAGAATCCCCATAACTTCTGGCTGTAAAAACCAGCAGGAACTGAGGCTGAGGAAGGGTGAGGCTGCTAAAGCCCCAGGCAGCTCCTCTTAAAGGGCCCGTGCACGGACTTACTCGGACTCGCACCCTCCAGGATCCAGCATTGGGGAGCCAGCTTGAAAGGCACCAGAGACATAATGGGGAAGAACTAAATTGTTTGGCATTGGGACGAGGGCAGGAGAGGTGGCTTTCTCCTGGACAGATGTGCTGTTAGAAGCCTTTGTTCCTTTGGTGAGCCCTTCCCCCACAGGGCAGGCAGATGGCCACCATATCAGACTCCAGTAACCTGCCCTGCCCTGGTGATTCCCTGAGGCCCAGCCCCACCCAGCTTCAGGCCCACCAGGTCCTTGCAGCTGATCAGCCTGAGTAAAACCCTCTCATTGATGTGCCAGCAATCAAGACTCAATTACAACTGAAGGGTGTAAAGTCCAATGAGGGGTGCACTTCAAGGGCCCAGCTGGGAGATCAAGGAGGCTGTGACACTGGACCTACAGGACACCTACTACAATAGGTCGCCCTAAGAAGCCCAGGAGACATAGCAACTCTACCTAATACATAGAAACAAACTCAGGGAGGCAGCCAAAATGAGGAGACAAAGAAACAGGTCCCAAATGAAAGAACAACAAAACTCCAGGAAAAGAACTAAGCTAAATGGATATAAGCAACCTAACAGATGCAGCGTTCAAAACACTGCTTATAAGGATGCTCAATGAACTTAGTGAGAACCTCAGTGAATTTACTGAGGGCCTCAAGAGCATAAAACAGGACCAGTCAGAAATGAAGGAGGCACTAAATGAAAAAAGAATGTACAGAGATTCAATAGTAGAGTAGGTAAAGCCAAGAAGCAAACCATCAATTTGGAATATAAGGAAGCAAAAAATACCCAATTAGAACAGCAAAAAGAAAAAAGAATCCAAAAAAATGAGAATAGCGTAAGGAGCCTCTGGGACAACTTCAAGCGTGCCAACATTCGCACCTTGGGGGTGCCAGAAGAGAAGAGAGAGAACAAGAAATTGAAAACCTATTTGAAACAGTAATGACAGAAAACCTTCCTAACTTGGTGAAGGAAACCACCAAACCATTATTATATGAAATGTTGAAGTGTCTTCTTGAAGATCAGAACTATGAACAAACAAAATGGCAATAAATACATATCTGTCGATAATTGAATCTACAAACAAAATGAACAAGCAGAACAGAAACATTCTCATAGATACAGAGAACATTTTGTTGGTTGCCAGATGGAGGAGGGTTGGTGGAATGGGTACAAAAGGTGAAGGGATTAAGAAGTACATATTGGTTGTTAGACTGACAAACTTCAAAGGGAAGGGGGTTGGGGGGTGGGTGGGAAGAAATAAACCAAAGAACTTATATGTATATATGCATAACCAATGGACACAGACAACAGTGAGGGGAAAGGCAGGAGGGGGGTGGGAGTGGGGAGGAGGGAATCAGTAGGGGAAAAAGGAGTAACATCTATAATACATTCAACACTAAAGATAAGTTGAAAAAAAGAAAAGAAAAGAAAAAATATTCCTGAGTGAGGATTAAAAACAACAACAAAAAATTATGATGTGTCTTGATGTGGGCCTCTTTGGGTTCATCTTGATTGGGGCTCTCTGAGCTTCCTGAACTTGTATAACTTTTCTCTTCACAAGGTTTGGGAAGTTTTCAGCATATATGTCTTCACACAGGTTCTTGGTTCCTTGCTCACTTTCTTTTCCTGCTGGTATCCTTATCATACGGATGTTGTTATGCTTGATTTTGTCCCAGAGGTTCCTTAGACTTTTCTCATTTTTAAAAAATTCTCTTTTCTTTTAGTTGTTCTTCTGGGGTGCTTACTGTTACCCTGTCCTCTAAATTATGGATTCCAGCCTCTGCTTCCTCCAATGTGCTGTTGATTCCTTTTAGTGTATTCTTCCTTTCTGACTGCTTCTCTTTTATTGTTTTTATGCCCTTTTTTAATACTTACTATATCTTGGTTTAAGTTCTTATTGAGATTATCTGTCCTTCATCTAAGGTACTTGAGTATTCTCATAACCATTGTTTTAAACTCAGGCATCCGATATCTTGGTTGCTTCCATTTTGAGTGATTCTTTTCCTGTGGATTTCTCTTGTTCTTTCCTTTGAGGCATATTTCTCTGTCTTCCCATTTGGTGTACCTTTTTTGTGTTTGTCTCTGTATTAGGTAATTCTACTATAACTCCCAAACTTGTTATGAGGGCTTTCTGATGTAGGTGCCTTGTGGGTCTCAGTGGCACAGTCTTCTAAGTCATCTGAACTATGTGCTCCAGAAATGATTCTTGTGTGGTTTTGTGCTCTGTCCTGTTCGTGGATACAGTTAACCCTCAGATTGGCTGACTGTAAGCATATTCTTTGTTCACTGTGTATGAGTCACTGTTCTGGTGCCATTCCCAGCAAGTTCTAATGCCTGCTAGAGTCCCCCTTTGGCTGTGTCATTTGTGTGGCTAGTTGGGTTGAGCTCTGGTGTTATTTGAAGACCACCACTGGTTGTGTTGGTTCTGGGTCCATTTGGTCAGGGTTCTGGTATAGGTTGATATCAGGTATTTTGTGTAACTGGCCTTGGGCTACTCATTTGGAGCTACCACATTATTCACTGTTTGTGGCCACATCTACTGGGCCTGGGTGTGTGTCGGAGGGGCCAGGCTGTGTACAAAGATTGGCTTCCTGCAGCTCTGAGATGTAAGCAGATCAATGAAAGGTCCAAGGATCATTGAGATCAGTTTCTACCAGTTGGCTACTCTTCCACACCCTGAGATTGCCTGGATTTTTTCCATAGTCTTATGAAGAAAGACTGAAGAGTTGATGCATGTTGGTTGCACTCCACTGACTCTTCCACATGACTCTAGCTCAGTAGGGCAGGGTGTCCAGTTCCAGAGGATGGGGCTAGTGGCTCCTCAACTTGGGGCCAGTGTGGTCAGGTATTCAGTGGGGAGAATGTGGCCCCTGTTTTAGAGCCATACTATTCAGTCTCTGTTAGAGTCTCCAACTCTAGCTCCCCCAGGAGGAGCATAGCACAGGTTCAAGTTGGGTGCAGCCAGCTGTCCCCACTGCAGGAGCAAGCTCAGCAGAGCGGAGCCACCAGGACTTGGGCAAACAGATCAAGAAAGCCTTCTGTTGGTGTTGGCACCAGCTGGGCCACCAGAGAAGGGGGTGAGCTGCATTTCTCCCCTTAGCTCTATAGCTGTGCTGGCTCAAGCCCTGGACTGGAGCCTCTGTGGGAGATGTGCTCCAAATGTCCCAGCTCTGAGCAGCGTCAGTCCCCCTTGGCCCCTGACTGAACTCAGCAGGACAAGGCCACCAGGATTTGTGAAAACGGATCAAGGGAGTCTTCCATTGGAGCTGGTGTTGGCCCGCAGGAGGAGAGTGAGCTGCATGTCTCCCCTTAGCTCTGCAGCAGCACAGTCAGACCCTGATGGGAGGCTCTGGGAAAGACATGCTCCAAAGGAAAGGGATACCAGGACTTGGGAAACAGATCAGGGGAGGTTTCTGTTGGGGGTGGTGCCTGCCTAACTTGTGGGAAGGGTAAAGGTTGGCCCCAGTTCCAAAGCCACACAGTTCAGTTACTGCCTAAGTGTCTGTAGTTTCTCCAGAAAAGGAGTGCACCACAGTTCCCTGTTATGTGCAGCTGACAGCCCTTTCTGCCTACTCGAGCTTGCAGGGTGGTGTCACCAGTATTTGGAGGACCGGGTTAGTGTACTGCCCTAGTTGATGCTGTAAGAATATGAGTGCCTGACCCTGGGAGATGGTGCATGAGGGCAGTGTGGGATGTTGGCTCAGGTCCAGGACCCAGTAGCTGACCCTCCATATCTCTCTTTAGGGCCATGCCACCCAGATCTTTTCTTTATGACTCCTGTATGCCCTGAGTTGCCTTCCCTCTACCAGAACCCTGGGTGAGTGCCCAAGACCAAGCTCCTGGGCGTTGGCCCTTTAAGTGAATACCCAGGAGTCCTGGCTGGTTGGTTTAGTGGTAGAGCGTTGGCCCGTGGATCAGAGAGTCCTAGGTTCTGTTCCTGCTAAGGGCACGTACCTCGGATGCAGTTTGTCCCCGGCCCCAGTTGGGGTCATGTGATTGGCAACCACTCATGTGTCTCTCTCACATCAATGTATCTCTCTCTCTCTCCCTCCCACTCTATCTGAAGATAAATGCAAAAATGTCCTTAGGTGATAGCTTTCACCTACTCCACAGCCATTTTGGATCCCCAAATACGTACCTTAAAAAAAAAAGTAATCAGGGTGTTAATTGTAATTTACAGGATATTTTAAAACATGCATGGTGAATATTGTTAATGGTACCAGGATACATTCTGTATTTGAAAATTCAATATAAAGGTCCAAAATAGAATGTTTATTTTTCAAAATATCTTTCTAGTTGAGTTGAAGAACTCTAGAAGTTAAAAATAGATTTTTCTCTTTTTAAGTATTGTTTAAGTAAAAATACCCTCAGTCTTTGTGAAAATGGCACTCGGGCTTGTGTTCCAAGTACTGGCCTTTGAGGAAAGTGGTGAAGCTGTTCTTTATTGCTTGGGAACATTTTTGTATTTTCTCACCACTCGTCTGCTCAATTCAAACCAGAATCAAGCCTTGATGCTGTTTATGTGGTATCCACTGAGCACACTGGCTGTTTCCTGCATTTTAATAAGAATGTCAGTAAGAGAAAATGTTAAAATAGCCATTCACTCTGTATCACAGAATTTTGTATTCCAGCACATAGCCTTCTTCTGGTTATCCCGAGGAGAGAAGCAGAAGTGAGGACACAAAATAAGCCGTGTGTGGGGGAGGGGGAGCAGGGTGTGATTCTCCCAGACCATTTATAACAACATTTATCATGGTGTTTAATTATCAAGTAATAAGAGTACCTTTGAAACAGGTGCTAACATGTAAAAATATTGGTATATGGAAGTTTGGGATTAATGGCATTATGGCATTATTCATCTGTGTTCAAGCTGCAGGGTGATTTTAGTACATGCCCCTCATCCCCCTCATCAGGAGTAGCCTCCCATCCGAGGGGTTCTCTTTGTGCCCACCCTCCCCTCTCTATTTCTTGTTCTCTAAGAGTCACCTTATGGGTGGGGCATCACCTGGGGAAGAGAAACCCAGTGGTATTTGACCTTGGCAGGCAGCTTGTGGGGTGATGGTGCTCTGTTTCTGTGTTCAGTGGTGTGCATTAGGCTTTGTACGGTCCATCGTGCTGATTGCCCCGACGGAATCAATTGCTTTTCTTTAACTGACTGCATAATACTAAAAATCTAACACGTGCTTTTGGATATACAGGGTGGGGCAAAAGTGGATTTATAGTTGTTTGTATAGAAAATAATACAGTAATTAACAAATAATAATACAAGAATAAACTCTTTTACGTACTCACAAACTATAAACCTATTTTTGCTCACCCTGTAAGCGAATTACTTAGTTCTCTGTTCACTAATTAACACAAGTAGTGAAAGAAGGTGTTTTTCTTTCTGCACCCTCAGGTAATAAATACCATTTATGTGTACAGTAGAACCTTGATATAACGGACTAATTCCGGCAAGGGGGTGTGTCGGTTAAAATAATAAAGTAGCTTTTCCAAATGTGTATGTTAAAAAGTTGACAACTTAGTTAACTTAGTTTTACTTATGTAGATATGTTGGTGTAATTAAAATGAAGAATATATGAAAAAGTTTGCTACATGTATTACTGTAATTTTAAATTTGTCCTGAATAGGTCTAGTAAATGTGTGCATTCACTGGCAGTAAACACATGCACATAGTTGGGGCCTGGCTCAATGCACGCATGTGGAACATGGACCTGCATGCTTAAAACTGCAGACGTCATCCTTCGGGACAGCAGAACCCATTACCGCATGCGCTGCGGTGTGATCACGTGCTCATCAGTCACCCAACACTGTTTACGAGTGGTGACTCTTGGATTTAAGAATGTAGACTATAGTTGTAGATATATAATTATTTATATATTACTACAAAATTACTACAGTGTGTTTTCCAACATATGACCTATTCACTAAAATTTGTTAAAAATGACAGTGAATTAATAACAAAAAATAACCTGTTAATTTAAATTAATTATAAGCAAATCTTAGTTAAAAGCATTTTAAAATTCACAGGGTGTTAATTTTCACATGACATATGGACTGGTGAAAAATTTGGTGAAACTTTTCTTTCTTTTTAGATATTACTATTGCAATGAGAAAGACAGCTGGTATTTGATGAATTAGTTTGTTAACATCAAAATGAGGATAAACAATCAGGTATTTCCTGGGAGGATGCTCACGGGGTGGGTTTGGGCTCTTACATAGGGTTAGGTCAGTGCACGTTCAGTGTCTGTCCCTGTTGCTCCTGAGAAAGTTGAATCCTCCTATCTGATCAGCTCGTAACCTGTCCTTACACTGACAACGTTATCTGTTCTGAGCACAGGGGCACCTATTCTACCAGCCTGAGGGAGCATTTGTCTTTAAGGAACCATTGTTGGGTTTATAATCTTCGTTTTCCCGCTTACTCTGTGGCCGAGCAGAGCCGCATACTTCATCTAAACAGACCGCGTTCCTTGGTGATTTCAAGTCTTTGCTCATCCTATTGCGCAGTCAGCTGTGCTCTTGCTCTTGGTTGCCACCAGTTGAAATGCTCTCTCTCTCTCTTTTTTTTATCCTCACCTGAGGACATTTCTCCATTTTTTATTCAGACAGAGTGGGAGGGAGAGAGAGAGAGAAACATCGACATGAAAGGTACGCATCGAGTGGCTGCCACCCACACGACCCAACCAGAGTTGGGGGAAAAAACTACAACCTAAGTACATGCCCTTAGTGGGAACCGAACCCAGGTTTCTCTGGACCGCAGGCCAAAGCTCTAACCGCTGAGCCAAACCGGCCAGGGCCGAAATGCTCTTTTGATGGAGCTCAGATGTGCTGGGAGATGAATGTATGACGCCTGTGGGAACCACAGTCTAGGTGCCAGGTATAGTCATTGCCACTGGCTTGCCACTGTTTTTTGGCCTATTCAGTACACTCTCTGCATGTACGTACATACAGAAATACACACATATATTTTAAGGAAAAAATCAGGACTTCAGGGTTTTTACTGAACCTCTTTGATCTTATATGTCTTCTGTCACAATGAGAACCCTTATTCTCAGTGATTACTTGTATACTGGAATCACCTCTTTGCATTATCCCATGATACTCCACAGATGTAGAATAATAACACCAACACCACCATTGACGTGTGTGTGTGTGTGTGTGTGTGTGTGTTTCTTTTGTCCTTAGAGTATTTACCACTAGGGATATATAGTTAAAGTACTGTGTTTTAATGTCATTTACTTTTCTTGTATGGTTATTCCACCACTCAATACATATTGAAATTAATTTGTCACATTTTATTTTTAGGGATGGTTTTAGTTAAATTTTTATTTTGTAATTAAATAAAATATTTACATGATCCCAAAGTATAATGTAGTGAACAAGATATTATCAAAGAAGTCTAGCTCTGTCTCTGTCATCCTCTCTTCAATAAGTAACCATTTAAAAATACTGTGGTTTATTCTTCCATTTTTGTCTTTACTGTGCATGTAGTGTGCATATGTATATAAACATATGTATTACATAATTTATAGCTAAAATGTAAAAATATAGGTATATGTAGATGTACACTGAACTATGCTGTATATTTCCAAAGAATAGGAAACTAGCTTAATTACACTTACTTCACACATTAACATGCAGACTGTGAAAAAATTTTTTTTCCCTTGTTTTGGGGGAAGGAGGTTATGGAGAGGACTGCACATGAGTGGGCATTCTAAATTTGCCTTATTAAAAGACTGAACTTTTTATTTTTTGTTGTTATTTTTCACCCTTTGTGACTCTTCAGTGTGCTCTTTCTTTGCTTTTGGTTAGCTTCTCTGTCCATGATTATACTTGCTCATAATTATACTTGAACAGTCTTGGGAGAGAACCTCCGTGGCTTTCTGAAAAATTGTTCCTTTATATGAACTTGGTCAGATAAGTTATAGGAGGAACCTGTCCTCTCCGGTTTCAGAATGAGTTCAAACACTGTGTGGGGGGACTTTCCAAATGAGTTAAGCATGTCATGGTGTGTGGTTAGCCAGTTAAAAGCTAAGAGACTGCAACCACTGTTGCTAATGTGTGAAAAATGCGTTTGGGTTGAAAGTGGTACAGTGTTTGGAAACTCTAACTTCCAATTGTACCCAGCTTTGAGTTAATACAGAAATGTCGTCTGATGGTAAAAAACTATGGTATATCCATTCAGATTATGATGTATTTATTTTTTTTCCTTTAGATTATGTTTTATCTAACAAGGACACACATAAATAATGAAATATATCTTACTAGAAACACCCAAAGTAGGCAAATACATATTAAAAGGGCTACCTATTGATATAATAGTTGTTTTCATGATTTAAAAATAGATGCCAAAATGGTCAAGAAAAGTTACCTTTTGAGGACTTGTAACAAATGATCAGACAGTAATATCTTGAAGTGAGGGTTGAGGATTCTGATCACCACAGTTTTTGAAATAATTTGATTTTCATTATTGGGAATGCTCTATAGTTCCTGTAAATGGACTATGTGTCTATTACACTTTGCAGCTATAATTTTCCCCTAGATCAGAAGACTTTCTGGGCAACTGCTTTAATTCATATGCCTGTTTTTAGAAAACATCTAAGGGATATGTGTCTAGATTATATGGTTGCAGAATAAAGCTTTGTTGGACATAAGATATGACATTATTATAAGTATTTCCTACATGCCAGTTCTTTTCTGTGTCACGTCTAGCCAAATTTTACTTTCTTGTCTTTAGACATTGAAATGTCCTGATGTCAGTTTATGGTTTGTTTAAAAGAAGAGTGGGTTTTCTCTTGGTCAATTTAGAAGATAAAGTGTACTAAGGGTAAAAAATAAGAGAAACAGCATAGAAATATGTTATAAGCTCTGGAAAAAAAATATTTTAAGGCTTTGGGGAGAATTCTCAAACTTAGTAGTAGTCCAGTTCACTTAATGTCTTGACCGAAACCAGAGATTGTGGTCAGGGATGTTGTGTGTGGGGCTTATCTACTTCTTCAGCCAGAAAATGCCAGTTTTCCTTTCCCGACCTTATCAAATTCAACACAAAACAGGCATGACATAAAAACAATATATAACCACACAAAACTCTGTTGTCTGGTGGCTTCCAGTTCTTTTTCAGAATAAATGCTATTATAAATATTATGATGAATATCTTGGTGCATAGTGCTTGTTCCATATTTAAGACTTTTTTTTTTTTTGGTAACAGAAAAGAATCTCACAAGTAGGATAAACAGCAAGAGAAAGTGTATTTTCATCATTCTCCATGGAGAACTAGGAGCCACAGGTTGTTAGTATCAGAAAATACGGTTTATCTTTCCTTTCTGCATTTCAGACAGAGTCATAGGTCATAGATCTCAGCAACTACAAAAAGTGTCTGCTCTGTGTTGTTACTTTAATCTGTCACTGTTGATGCCAATCTGGGGTATTTTAGAGTATTAAATTTAGTTTGCTAATTTGACTGATTACCATGTACATAGTAGCATTTAGGCTGTGAAAATAAGATATGCAGAACAATATAGCCAGCCTTTTCTCCCCTCCACAGGTGGATTTACAGAAACAATGTTGTTTGTTAGTATGTGTTTATTGCAGAAAATTGGAAAGATCCACATATTTGCCAAAAGTGTAGTCACTCATAATTGTCCATCCAGAAATAACTACTAACAATTTGAAATGTTTCATATATGTGTATGTATACATGTATCTAGACTGTATATGCACATTTACATAAATATTTCTATGAACATGTAACTATATGTGTATGAGTTTTAAAACGCAATTGGGATGATATGGTATATATTTTGTGGTACTCCCCTTTAATAAAACCTGTCACTCGTATTTCTCAGTGTCATTAAAATTTCCCTATAGACATCAGTTTTAAATGAGTACTTGATATTGCCATAATTAACATTCTCTTGCTGTGGTATGATTAGTTTGTTTTCATTTTATCTAATGATTATCATGGAACCGCTGTCTTTTTTTTTTTTTTTTTACTTTGCTAATTAACATGCATGCTTTGATGGCATAGCATAGTATTTGATAGGAAATGTCTTCCTTCTTGTTTATTAAAGTCTTGAGCATTTGAGAACCTAAATCAGGATTGTGATATTTCACTTATGTATTTATCCTGCAATTACTTGAAGAAACAATTCTTTGCATTTTAAATACTAATTTTAGCAAGTTATCTTTGTTAGTTTTAGTTTTTGTCTACTTTCATACTATGTCCATGAGATGTCCATTGAGTGTCTTCATTGAAGGTGGTTAAGACTACAGTGTAAAACAAGAGAGACATGGTTCCTGTTCTTACAGAGCTTGCTGCCTGGTGGGAAAGCATAATATTAAATAAGTTATCATACACTTGGAATGTATGCTACAAACCAAAAGTTAGAGTGTGCCATGAGGACATGTACTTGAATCTGAACTGGGAAGAAATGAGAATTCTTCAATTAAAATCATCCTCATTCATTTTATTATCTTTTGTGGCTTCTATTTAAAATAGAAAACATTCTCTGTGCTTGATCTGAAGAGCTGCCACCAACCAGAGGATATAGTACAGATACTTTATTTATATGTTCTCCTCTCACCAAGTACCCAGTCTAGAGGGAAAGAAATCATTAATCCTTTTGGTTCAGTATTTGACTCCTGAGCTGGATTTTTTTCTGAGCCAGCAAATTTCAAGATATAGGTTGAATTCTCAGCCAGCATTGTGGCTTTAAAGCATATGATTTTATAACCGTGATTAAAAAGCATTGACCTGTTCACAGAGCAAATTAAACACAAAATAAGCAAAATGATGTAGATAAAAGTGTGTCCAAGACAAGGGTCTTCTTAAGCCAGGGCTGTGTATAAAATTAATATAATGAGACCTGGCGGGGTATTATTGTACATCCTTTAGGGAACTGTATCTTGTGGAATATTCATGGAAAGGATGAGTTCATATTTGGTTCTCTTGTTATATAACTTGATTGCCCAGCAGTTTAGTTGGCAGAACTCTAGGCAGTTTTTCTGGGGGTCCAGATTAAATTTAACCTTGATCTGGTACAAAAGTTGGAAGAAAAGTTGAGATATAAAATGATTAATTAACGAGGAACAGGACATGAAGGATACAGAGCAGAAAATAAGTTTAAATGCTCTTGGATTTATTCGGAGGTAAAATAGGATAAATAAACTGTCAGTGGGGTAACTGGGCAACACGAGAGGATTTGAGGAAAGGAATGTCTTGAATTTACTTGCCATGTTGTATGGAGCCTTAGACTGAGGGAGTGTGCTTATTCTTAAAATAATAGGCTTAATAAAATTAATACCCATGTTTTCCTCACTTAAATCCACAGCTGTTAACATCTTGTCACATTTGCCTTACTCTCTCCATATGTATTATTATTTTTTGCTTATAATACATATGAAAGTACATTAAAACTGTTGCTTTTTATAAATTGATTTTGTATATGGTCACTTGACTAAACTCTTACTCATTCTTACCAATTCAGTTGCTTTTCTTGGATTTTTTTAATTAAATGATTATATAGCTACAAATAAATGATTTTGTTTATTCCTTTAAATTTTTTATACCTCTTAAAATGTCTTTTCTTACTTCATTGAATTGTCTAGGACCTTTAGGGAAATGTTGAATAGTATCACTGATAAAATTCTGACTTTAACTAAAGTACATCTGATAGTACACAGTTAAATTCAGTGATTGCAGTTTGCTTCTCAGGGATATTCTTTACATGGTTTCAGAAATCATTTTCTAATCATAACTTTCTGGGTATTTTGCTAGGAATAGGTATAGGATTTTTGTTACTCTGTTTTGGCTTCCATAGTATATTTTCCCTTAATATTATCTATGTCATGAATTTCAGGAATAGGTTTTTCTGACATCAAGCTGTCCTTACATTCCTGAATCATTCTGACTTGGTGATGATCTTTTAATTTAATACATTTTGGTGCTACTATATTTTAAACGGATCAATGAATGCAGATGCCATTGTGACTAATGAAATACAGATTTATTTAAAAGTACTGCATTTATGTATTTTTAGCATTTATATGCTTCCTAGTTCAACGTAGAGTAAAAAGTATAACTGCAGGCACTAGGAAGGGTACATGACTTTTTCTTAAGAAAAGTTCTAACCTGAACACTTGAAATGGTTGGGAATCAATAACCTAGATACTTAAAAGCAAATCTCATGCTCTCCTTGCCCTCATTCTGGTAGTTTTGCGCAAGTCTGTGGTCTAGAGATGATCTTGATGTTAATCAGTATACTGTCTCAGACTTAAAAGGAACTTTAAGACACTACCACAGTTATCCTTTTCTGAATTGACTACAATGGTGAATATAACATTTAATCTTTGGAGGATGGGAGGGGAGTTGGTATTTCTTCAGAATCCCTCCTAATATTTAATAATCATTATATAGTAATTATAAACTGTGAAGAATATTAGGTTTAGAGTTAATACATCCCTAAAGCCAGTATGTTGGTCATTTCTCTTTAGTGCGGGAAGGAAGGAATCTAAATCTAAATAACCAGATTTATTCTGATAGATATATATATATTTTTTTATCCTCACCCGAGGACATTTTTGCATTTATCTTCAGATAGAGTGGGAGGGAGAGAGGAGGAAGAGAGAGAGAGAAACTTCGACATGAGAGAGATGGTTACCACCCACACAACTAACCAGGGCCTGGGACAAACACCAACCGAAGTATGTGCCCTTACGGAAACCGAACTCGGGACTCTGTGGTCCATGGGCTGATGCTGTAACCACTGAGCAAACTGGCCAGGGCTATTCTGTTAGATATTGTATCTATTTTTAAAAATGCCTCAGTATCTTTGGGAGGTCTGGATGTATTCTTCCCCTTTATACATTATCTATAGCTGTATGTATGGATTCTTGGAAGAAGATCGTTTAAAAATCAAAATGCAATAATGTAAGGGGCTTTGATCTGGGCGCATTTGCCAGATGTCAGTCTTGCCAGTGATTTGGAAAATGTTGTATACAATTTATATATATGTGTGTGTATATATTTGTAAACTGCTTAATAGTAATTCTGAAAATTGTAGTTTTTTTGAAAATAGCATTCACCAGTCATGTGTTTAGAGAACTGGAAATGGTCAGAAGAAAGTTAAAGAAAGCAGTTGATTATTTACATTACATTTTAAGATCACACCCAAGTTTGTTAACTCTTTGGAAGTTAATTCTTAAATAAAATTCTAGAATCATTGCTCTTATTAGCTGAGGGGAATGTGAGATTATTTGTTCAAAATATTTTTGGCCATCTCTGATGGAACAAATGTTGGGTTAAATGTTAGGGTTATAAAAATAAATAAAATAAGGCCCTTACTCATTAATTCTTAGCCTGGAAGACAGATAGCCTGAACAAAGAACTTACTGAGGCATAGTAAGTCCTGAAATGGAACCTTTAGGTAGTAGGTAGATTTTCCCGTTTTGTAGGTGTGACTCCCACAGTTGGGCAGGCAGCCCAGGTGCAGACAGCTCCCTGGTGGTGGTGGTGTTGCTGAGACTAGGTTCTTGGACTCTTGACACAAGTCTCATGATCTTGTTCACACTGGGTTGACCTGTTAAGCTTTGATAAAGAAAATTTCACCTATTGCCTTTTTAAAAAATTAGCTTGCTCTGTGCAGTTAATGGCTGTTTAATTTGAGATATATAGGCATTCCTACTTTCTTATCCCACACTTTTTTGTTGGGGAGTAGGATCCCAGTAAACATTTAGAACCCAAGCAATGAATAATTCAAGTTATTTTTAATCTATCTCATTGTGTTACCTGAAATCCTGTACTCTAACCATAGACCTCAGAATCAAGACTTAGATGTTTTTTGTGGTGCTGAGTCCTCCATGATCTTGTCTCTCTTGCTCCCGTTTTACACTTGAACTTCATAAAGGCTGACTACGTGCTTGTGGTTGGCCTCCTTTACTGAGCTGTTCCCAGCCTTCATGCTTTAACTGGAATCTCTTGACTCTCCTTTTGCTGAGGACCCATACCTCATCCTGAACTTGGCCTCTGGGATTCTCCCCCATCCTGGGCTGGGCTGGCTGAGGGACAGCTCCCACCACCTCTGAGTGATCCTCCATGAAAATGTCTCACATCTGTTGCTAAACCTTAGGGTGCCTAGCACATTGGTGGTTGTTAGTTATTTGGTAAATGTTTGCTAAATAAGTAAATGTTTTTAAGCTGCTTTATTCATGGGAGAATTTTTTTTTAATATATATTTTGTTCAGAGAGACAGAGAGAGAGAGAGAGAGAAACATCGACGTGAAAGGGACACTTCGAGTGGTTGCCACCCTCATGACCCAACCACGGCTGGGGACAAACTGCAACTGAGGTACGTGCCCTTAGCGGGAACCGAACCCGGGTCTCTCTGGACCACAGGCCGACGCTCTAACCGCTGAGCCAAACCGGCCAGGACTCATGGGAGAATTTTTTAAAAGTGTGTTTACACACCTGGATGTATTTAACATTTTTTTACTTAATCAGTTGTATTTTTTTCCATTGAAGCATAACTGTTTGGGATTTTAATTGATTTTTCCTTAAGAATACATCTTTTGGGGGATATTAAAGCAAGCACATTTATGTTGGTCATCAGCCATCAGTGGGAGCTTGCTCCATGCTGTTTCTTTTTTTTAAAATATGTTTTTATTGATTATTTTTGAGAGACAGTTAGGGAGAGGGAGAGAGAGAGAGATAAATTATAGAAATATCGATGAGAGAGAGACATCGATTGGCTGCCTCCTGCACACCCCCAGTGGAGATTGAGCATGTGCACTGACTGGGAATCAAACTTGGTCCAGGTGGTGACTCTCATCCATTGAGCCACCCTGGCTGGGTGCTCCATGCTGTTTCAACTGGAATTCTTAGTACTGGACAATCACTTGGATAACCATTTACAGAATTTGATATTTTGGTGCATCCCATAGATTAAATTATAAAATTTAAAAATTGATCAGTTGTTGTTAGTCATGATCCTATGGATGAGGATTACTTCTGTTCTCCAGTCTCTGTAGCCATAAGAAGTATAAACTATCCATTATATTTATTTTTTAAAAATAAATTCAGGAAAGGAAACTGTTCAAATAATTATAATACAAGCCAGTCTGATAATAGTTAAAGAATAATCTGTTCAGTTTTCCCCTCATGTAGAATTATTAATAGAGAATTGACTGTGTGGTTTAAAAAGTAAAAACAAAACAAACAAAAAACACCCTTGACTTTTTCTAAATAAATGTGAAATTGCAAAAGAAACCATGCATACTGAATACTGAGTATGTTTTGGTAATCATAATGGGTCGCCTCTCTCTCTGTCTTTCTCTCTTTCTCTGTCTCTAAGAAAGCCAAATTACAGGATAGTTAATATCTTAAAGGATTCTTATCTCAAATAGTAGAATGCTCAGATACAAAGGAGACTTGCTGAAATACTGGCTTGGTAAATGCAACTCAGCAAATCATAATCATCTTTGGATTCTCAGTTACATTATGTAAGTGGTCATACAGATGGATTTTTAACTCTGATTTTTCTAAGTTACTTTTCCATCTATTAAATGGTGGAGGGTGTTCTAAAATGCAAAATGAGAAGAATGCACTACTGTTACTTTAAGAAGGAAATTAAGTAGGGAGGGAAAAGGGGGATGTTGTGACTGCTGACATTTGTGGCCTCTTTTCATTTGCGTAAGAGGTGGACTGGCTTTTCTGTAGCTGCGGTTGCCATGGAGAGGTAGTGGGGGAGGACTCATAGGACCGCAGCCTGTGAGAGCAATTCTGTCTTAGAGCTGCTCCAGAACATGACGGGAAGGGGCAGGGAGCTCAGGTGTGCCAACCGGCGGCACAGATTATGGGGGCTGGCTGACCTGTCATGGCTGGTAACGTGACTGTGCAGATACCCCTGGGTGTGACAGACATGTTTGTGGAGGTGCCTGTGGATTCTCTATGTGAAGTGAAAGGATTGTAATGTTGTATGTATTTCCACCCTTCATGTGATTTCTTACACTCGAGATTTGATTAAAAGAATCTAAACATATTAAACCAAATGTGCACCCTTGTTATAATAAGAAACTGACTAACTTTAGTCGGCATGTTTGCATATAGATAAATGACATAAACAGCAAGTCAAATAAATTATGATGGGAATAATACACTCAGAGAAAGCTAACATGGTTAGGTTAAATTGGAACCAAACATGAATTGGTTACTAACCTGGCATCATTAGTATAGGCTTGTTATAGACCCGTGTCGCTAGATAATACAAGAAAAATAAATAATGAAAGTTGTAAAAAATTTTATGCATAATAGGTAGAAGAAAATCAGTTGTGTGTTTTGTTGATAAAATAGGTTTGTATCTTACAAGCTGAATTTTAGGAATTTTGTCATTGTTGCTAATATATTTTTTAGGGAATAGTTTTATATCAAATATAAAATTATTAATGAGTTTGTAATACCATTTTATGGCTTTTTATTTTCTTAAGTGGTAAATTGAATATGATTATATTAGTCTTGTTTTTTTATGGATATCATTGTGGATGGATAATGCCTTTGTTTAAAGACAAATATGATTAGTAACTGTAACTTAAATTCTGATCTGTTTTATTTAAAATATTTCTAAGTAAAGCTGTGTTTCTTTTGAGGAAATCTTATAAGGTGTTCAATTTACCAAATATAAAGAAAGTTATTTGACTTCTTAGTTTTCTGATGATATCTGAATGAGAGCTTTTTTGTTTATATTATTGTTTATGGTGTTGTTTCAATAGTATTTGAATCAGAAATGGTTTAGGTAGAGAATACATTGTAAGGTTGTTATAGTTGTTGATTACTTAATGCATATTACAATTTTTTTTAAAGAATAATAACTAGTCACCAAATTTAATCCATGTAAGAAATGCCAAACCAAGCATTTAAAAATAAATAAATAAATAAATAAATAAATAAATAAATAAATAAATAAATAAAAATAGCCCTGGCCGGTTTGGCTCAGCTGTAGAACGTTGGTCCTCAGACCAATGAGTCCTGGGTCTGATTCTGGTCAAGGGCACGTACCTCCGTTGCATTTCATCCCTGGCCCTGCTCAGGGTCATGCAGGACGCAGCCAGTCAATGTGTCTCTCTCGCATCGATGTTTCTCTCTCTCTCTCTCTCTCTCTCCCCCCCCTCCCCTTCTGTCTGAAGATAAGTGTAAAATATCCTCGGGTAAGGATTAAAAATAAATAAATAAATAAATGAAGATAGTGTTATGCAAAATGTAGACATAGTATCATTCAGAGTGGTGCATAGTACAACTGAAAAGCTTTGTAAAATATACAAATTTGTTACAGAATTTACTTGGAAAGCATTACAAATTAAGGTATTTCAAAAATTGTTCAACAAATATTTATTGGAGATTATATGTAAAAGTATTCTGTGGATGATAACCTTGGTTTACTAAAAACTTCTATTTCTTTTGTGTTTGGAATATTGTATATTAAGATTAAGTTTTTTAAACTTTTAAAATATATTTCAAGGCGTAAAAGTTTACAAATTACTAGATACAGATATTGATGAAATTGACATTTTCATTTTTTAAATTAATTCTAAGCTATACCTATTCAACAAGGAAACCAAATTTAATTTTCTCCACTATTCATGCAAGTCAAAGGACTATGTGGTGTAAACTATTTGTGTATTTGTTAGATAATAGGTAATTTTTAATGAGTGTCAACTATTAGTGAACTACTTTTTTAAACATTTGCATTTCTTGCCTTTTCTGAATTTCACATAACTTTGTGAGGTGGATGTTGTTTTTTTACCCAGATTACAGATGAAGAAACTGAGTTTTAGAGGGAAAGTACCTTGTCCAGTGTCATAGAAATAAGAACAGGTAGACAAACACTTGAAGCCATGAGAGTTTTTAACCACTATACTTGACTATTTCTTTCTTTTTTTTGGTTATTTCTCACCTGAGGATATTTTTCCATTGATATTTAGACAGAGTGGAAGGGAGGAAGCCAGCGAGAGAGAAACATCGACTGGTTGCCTCCTGCATGACCCTGACCAGGGCAGGGATCGAACCTGCATCCCAAGTATGTGCCCTTGACCCGGAATTGAACCCATGACCCTTTGGTTCATGGGTCGACAGTCTAACCACTGAGCCAAACCAGCCAGGGCCACACTTCACAATTTCTTGCATGTAAAAACTGTAATCTGGTGTGGTGGGGAAAGCTTTCTTTTCATGTATTCTGGGATAGAATCCCAGCTTTCCTTACCTTAACTGAGTGACATAGCAGCATTTACACCTCTTCAGGCCCATTTCTTCCGTAGGTAATTAATGATATACTTTAATTTTACTGATAATGTGAAATCTGCTTCCCCCACCTCATGGTAGTAGTTATTGCTAACATATATTATTATTCATAATGTTAAAATTTGAGACAGTAACCTCATTGTGTTTTATTGCTTTGTTTGGAAATGATTAATAGAAGAAAAGAATTAGAGGTTACGATTAAAGTATTAGTGAACCCTTTTTAGATATGCAGTCAGATATCTTTTAATTTATAGCAGGGTTTCTCATTCTCAGCACTAATGACGTTTGGGGCTGGGTAATTGTTTGTGGTGGGGCTGTCCTGTATGTCCCAGCAGCCTCCCTGGCCTCTGCCTAGAGTTGCAACCCCTGCCTCTTGATTGTGACAACCAAAAATGTCTTCAGACATTGCCAGATGCCCTTCAAAGGGCAAAATCACCACTGACTAAAAACCACTACTCAAGTTACATAGAGAGAGAGACCTTAATGAAGTAAACATAATGTAATCATAGAGTGTGTTGAGGACGCTGTTGGAAAAGACCAAGATGCTGTAAGCGGGAATAATGAAAGGGAGCAGGGTGGTTTTTGGCAGGTGTGGCTGCATGAGGAGTGTGTGTTAGACAGCAGGGAAGGGCATGAAAAGACACGGAGTCCAGTGCGGAGGCTGTGGCAGGAGTCTCTGAGCTGGGAGGGCTTGGACCAGGCGGTAGAGGTGGGCGGTTTGGAGAGGTTGTAGAGGGGGATTTAGAGGGCTGGGAGTTTTCTAGTGTTACACTTCTGAGAACAATGGAGGTTTTGCAAAGTGGACACTGGGCCGTCTGCAGGACTGACTCACCAACTGAGTGACCCCTCTGTGTGCCAGCTTGGCCATGCACGGGATTCACATGTGTTTCTCAGCACAGTTAGACATTACCAAATGTCCTAGATCTTTGTGAATGTTGGAAACCATAAGGTTGAAGTCTGTGACTGCCAAGTGACTGCATATTTAAAACTTGACTGATTTGCCTTGCTTTACAGACTACATGTGATCTTAAGAGAAGAGAGATCTCACATTTTGGCAAGTGGCATGCCTCAGTACATGTACTGCTTCTTCCAGAGCTCCTGCCCCACCTGTCCCTACCCAGGTTTCTGGCCCTGGCCCCAGACCTTCTCCTCCAGTGCCTCCACTGCTGAAGTAAATAATTCTCTGGACATCAAATAATGATCATGCTTTTTGAGTTACAATTTTGAAGTTTACAGATTTCTTGGAGCAGTGTATCCTTGTAGTGGGTACAGTATGTGACATAAATTTAACAAATGGCAAAGGACTGACCCTGTCTGTGGCACAGCACTCAGGGAAGCCTGATGGACTTTCTTCTGCAGCAAATAACCTTGACATTTGGTTTTCTGGAGCTACTGTAGTAAGGTCATCATAAGCATAACTTAATGATCTTTTGTTAATTATGGTGGATAAAATCACCGAGAATTGTAATTGAAACTTAAATGCTGCTGTTGTAAGATTGTAATGCCTGTTACCTCAGCAGTCATGATAAAAAGGTTTTCCCCTTCAAAATTATGTTTTGGATGTTGTGTGTATATGAGTGTGTCTGTCAGTGATTTCCATCACAGTGAGACGGAAATTCATTTCTGAGCCAAACAGGCCCGTGGATGCTTAGGTGTAGCCTAAGGGAAGACAAAAAGGAGAGAGAGGGGCCACCTTTCCTGACAGTTTCATGGGGGTTTTCTTTCTTTGTTCTCCCTCCCCTCCTCCACATCTCACTCCAGTTCTATTGATCAGTTACTGGTCGCTTTATTTTCCTCTGGGAGAAGGACTTTTTCAACTCAATTTTCCATTGTGATTTGTCTTCCCTGTGGGCTTACTGAAGCAGTGGAGACGTTTTTAGTCTCTTTATTCACTCTGACACATATGTATTCAACTACATTTGAAAACACTGCTTGTAGGGTTGTGCGTGTGCTCTGGGGATTGGTTTTCCTATCTTTAGGTAGCTTAAAAATCTCAGAGATGGGGAAGAGATTTACATAAGGAATAAATGAGACCACAAATAATGATGGGCAAATGGGATACAATGAGAGACCATTAAATAGATACTTTATTACCTGCAATAGTATGGAATAAAGTTCTGTGGGATGTATAGGAAGGTAAGAAACTATTGCTTTTCTGAATTTATTAGTAGAAGTTTCTAAGAGTTGGGATTTAAGCTTGGTTATGAAAAATGGTGAGATATGATAAATAAATATTGGGGGCCAGGGTTAATAAAGTGACCGTGCTAAATCTTGATCGTGGAGTTTATGATTTTAGCAGGAGATACAAGCATGAAATCAGCAATCTCACACATGTTAATGCACATGCACTTAATGCCAGAGGAGCTTGGGCACAGGTGTGGCCCTTGGGGATCCGGAGAGGGCTCCAAGAGCGTGTAATAGTCAAGCTCAAACATGACCGATGCAGGACTGCTAGTTCACACAGGACCTTCTTTTGGTGTATATAAATAATACAGAGAAGTAGTACAGCACAATATTAAAAAGTTCACATTTTGGAGGCAATCTTCCTGGGCTCACACCTGGCACTTCTTAGGAGCTCTAGTCTGGGACGTTTGCTCCTGTGTGCCACAATTTGCTCCTTTGTAAAATGGAGATCAAGGCCAGTTCCTTCCTCCTAGGTAGATTTTTTGTGAGGATCGAATGAGTTAGTACACATGAAGTCCTTAGAACTGTGCCAGGACATAGTAAGCACTTACATTTTAGCTGTGATTGATAGATTTTCCCCCAAAAAGGTCTGAAGGAAGATGAGGGCTTCCCAGGCAGGTGGGAGGGGAGCACTGGGAGGCAGTTCTCAGAAGGAACAGAGTTTGAAGCAGTGGTGGAAAAAAATGCAAGGCGTGTGTTGTCTCATCCCAGAAAGGTAGTGTTGCTCATTCCAGAGGAAGGGTTTCAAGAGGAGCAATTCTGATGATGGGTTGGAACAGATAACTTGTGATGTCTCATCAGTTTTAAGAAATGTGTATGTCTGTTAATTCTGTTTTGCTAGTTTATTTAAAACATATTTTAGGGATTTAAGAAATAGTTTACCTTGTTAGCTGTCCAAAATAATTGCATCATGGTTCTCTCTCATATGCTGCAACATTATAACCGCAAAGAGCTTTAACTTTTCTTACGTTCAGTTATATTTTAGTGTGTTTTGCCTAACATGGTCTGTATGATGCAGTTAGCCTCTAAATTAAAGAATAACAGTAGCTGATAAATGACCAGAAAGCTGTTTTTGGCGTGAATAGATCACATTCGTATATATGAAGCTATAAGCCTAATTACTGTTATTTTTGGCCAGAAGTCCTTGCAAGTGTAGGAGTTAGCTAAGTACTTCCTTTGTGGAAAAAAATGACATTTGTTTTTGTTATGATTATTTAGCATGTGATTTTTAAGTGATTGGATATAAGGATTTAGATTGGGAATCTCATGCTCTGTAAAATTTATCATAAATAAATATTTGTTCAGAACCAGTTAAGTGTATGAAGGGCCCAATACTATCTATCATTATCCTTATGAGCTGTTATTGCTAGATAACATTGAAGACAAATAAATGGAGGACACATGCATGTATACATATAATGGTGTGAGGTGGGTGTATTTCAAACATGGTAATATATTATGTATATTATATAAACACACACATCTGTTACACACATGTACACATATACAAAGTTGTATTAACTGTTATTTGATTATTTAGGCTAATGGTCTCAAATAATAACGTGAATGGTTCCCAAATAATTTTTGTCTCCATAATATTATTCAGTGTAACTTAATCATCAGATTTGATTGTGTTGTATAAATGTATTTAGAGAATTCCTCTCTGAGTGTATTGGCCAGTGATAAAAATCTAACTTTTAAGTTCATGATTGACCATTAATATTATGGATCACACAGTTGACCACCTATAAATGTCTGTTTTTCTTTATCATTTTGTGTTTGTAATGAACTAAATCACTCAGTAATTAATGTCTTAATTAAACACTTATAATGATAGCATAGAATATTAGTAAATGGAAATAGTTACATGCTATATATTTACATCTCTTTCTTTTTTAACATCTATTTCTATTTATCTTTGTGAAACTGAAAAATTTGGGAACTTTTCTCATACGAGTCCTGGAAAGGAAA
This sequence comes from Molossus molossus, assembly GCF_014108415.1. Taxonomy (NCBI): domain Eukaryota; kingdom Metazoa; phylum Chordata; class Mammalia; order Chiroptera; family Molossidae; genus Molossus; species Molossus molossus. The sequence goes on along the minus strand of NW_023425347.1, from coordinate 28,636,299 downwards.
GTTACTTTAGGCCATTTGTTCACTTCCAGCACAGAAAAGATGAATATGGATTGTTTAAAAGATAAAGTTATTTAAACTTTTTAAATTTTGGACTTTTTAAGGTATATTTTTCTTGTGGTTATTAAATTTTATTTTTGCCTGATTTTGAGTAGCCTTAACCAGTATAGAATGGTTAGGATTTATGATTTATCTGATGCCGATGTCAAGATTATAAACAGCTTTCGTGCTGTGTGTCCAGCTTTGTGCTGGGCAGTCATTGGTGATTAGCACTTACCTGGTCTCTGCCCCCCTGGGCCTGCAGGGCTCCCTTAGCCAAGCGATTACTCACAATGAAATGAGATGCCTGCTATGGTAGTGATGGTGTAAGGTACTAAGTGTTGCAGGAGTACATGTCAGTGACCCTTAGTCTTGGTGAACTCCAAAATGTTAGGGGGTTTGGTTTATTTTGATTGTAATTCTCCCCATAAGTATTGTTTTGGTAGTTGATGACTAAAACTGTTAGACTTGGTCTGTTTTCACTTTATTTTTCTCTCAACCATGACCTACTTATAATTTTTCATATCCCTTTGTCCTTTGGAAGGGATAAAGGTTGGACTATTGTGAGGTGGAAAAACAGACATCTTAACTGACCTCTGAATATTTTGACTAACACATTGAATTGGATAAATTAAAGGAAAGAAAGTATAAAGAATGGTGTGTTTTACACTGGTATTATTGCCAATTAGTAAATGTTAAAGTACTTTCAGTTTGGAAGGACGAAACAGGTATGAAATAATTTGAAAGCATGGAATAATATAGAGTTTAAGTGAGAATACTGAAAATAGGATTCTGAGAGTATACAGGTATGTTCATATGTGTACATATATCTGTAACAGATATATGCATTTATATCTATACACATATATGTAATATATATTTTTAAACATATAAGAAAACACATACTTTTGGGGGAATTGAGGCATTTAAATTTTGTTTCTTATTTCGCTACCCATATTTATATATACATACATATATTTTTATGTATACATATATATTTAAATGGGTAAGTATACATCATCTTCAATATGAGCAGTCCATATACTTAATTAAAAAAAAAAAAAAACTAACAGAAGGAGATAGAATTAAAAAAAATTAGCATTTCACCTTTTTTGTCCCTGCTTTTTATCCTTATACTTAAAGGTAACTACCCATATTAATTTTTTATCTCTTTTTTCAGAAATGTTTGTATAGACGTGACAAGATTGTTTTTTTTAATGTGCACACATGTCCACAAAAAGTTAAATTACACAATAGATATGAGCTGAACTCTTATTTTTAAATTAAATTTAGGATCCTTATATAGTAAATAACAGACTAATTCCAAGTGAGGGAGGGGTGTCCGTTAAAGCAAACAATCTGTTATATAATAAAGTAGGTTTTTTGAATGCATATGTTAAACATCGACAAATTAGTTTACCTGTTTTTAATTATGTAGACACATTTTTGTAATTAAAATTAAGTATGTATGAAAAGCTTAATTTCACAGAAAAGTTTTTTATATGTATTACTGTAATTTTAAATTTATATTGAATAGATCTAGTAAATGCATGCATTCACCAGTCACCTCAAGGAAAGAAATGCACAGGGCTGGAGCATGGCTTAGCACACGTGGGAACATAGGCCAGCATGCTTAAAACTGCTGCAGAAAGTCACACCACTCAACAACAGAACCGTTACCATGTGCATGCAGTGTAATAATGTGCGAACCTTTGCCAAACATTGTTTATGAGTGGTGACTCTTGGATTTAAATATGAAGACTATAGTTGTGGATATGTAATCTCTATTTATGTTGGTGAAATTACTACAGTGTGTTTTCCAAAATATTGCCTATTCACTAAAATTTGTTAAAAATAACAGTGAATTAAAAAATAACCTGTTAATTTAATTATAAGAAAATCTTGGTCAAAAGCATTTTAGAATTCACGGGGTGTTAATTTTCACAGATGACATACAGATTGGAAGTTTTGTCCATTAAATCAGAAGTCCATTAAATTGAGGGTTTATTGTACTTCAAAAAAAATCATTGTCCAAAGCAATTATAAGCTTAAATTTAAAGCAAAAGCCATACAGTAGGGAAACATGTATTAGTGAACTGAGCACTGATAAAATGTTGCTCCATTCAAATCTGCATGATTTTAGGTTATCATTTATTCATACCTATTCAGTGAATGTCTTTGTCAGTTTATTGGTGATTTTTAAAAAATCCTCACCTAAGTGTATGTTTTCATTGATGAGAGAGAGAGAGAGAGAGAGAGAGGAGAGAGAGAGAAAGAAAGAAAGAGAAAGAAAGAAAGAAAGAAAGAAAGAAAGAAAGAAAGAAAGAAACAAACAAACAAACAGGAGGAACATATAGATTGGTTGCTTCCCATAGGCTCAACTGCTGGGGATCGAACCTGCAACTTTTTGGTGTATGGGACAACACTCCAATCAACTAAGCCACCTGGGCAGGGCTATTGCGATTTTTATTTTCTTACTCATAATAGTATTATTTACAGAATACACATTTGAAATGTTATGAGAGCAAAGTATTTCCACTTTTCTTGAGTGAACAAACATGATAAAGCACAAACCAGAATCCATTGAAATAAATAACAAGTCACTGCAAGTCTGCGTGTTCAGCTTTGACCTGTCGGTGGTGCTCTGTCTCAGCTTTCCTTTGAGCATCTGCCCTGGAATAAGCCCCCAAATGCATTATTCCAAATTCATTATCATGTCTGCAAATGGACTTCCCATCCCTGTTAGATCATTTTGTTTCTTTATTCGTTTGTTTATTTAGTAATTGATTAATTTCTAAATGCTAATAGAATGCTTATTGTGTCATATGTGTAAGTTGTACAAGGTGTGGATAGACAGTGGTGAAAGCAGGTCATTTGCCTCTGTAATGCGTACACTGGACCATCCTTCACCCAGCCACCAAAACCTGAAGCTTCTGTGTTGTTTTAGACTCTGCTTTCTTGATACACTAACTTCTTGCACCACATTCTCCTGTCCCCTGCATATTTGGTTCTGCCATGCAGCTCCTCATGGTGCCACATACTCTGTCCTTATTTCTACTTTCTGTCTTACTTCGTGCTCTTTCTTTCACAGAAGCCTTTTCATTTCCCCTGGAATTTACATCAGCTGTCATACTTTGCCAGTATTTAATAGGATGGACTAATTAGTAATTTATTTTTTCAAAACTTCAAAAACGATTTAGTAATTAATTATTTAAAAACACTTTAAAAAGAGAAGGCGTTTTTCAAGATTTTCGTAGCTGATAATGTACTTGTTATTTGTAATATGTACTAGAAAATAGGTTCGGAACAAAGTAATTTAGTTTTGTGTTTTTAAAGAAATAATTATTTCTGTTATTTTGAAACTTACTTGAAATAATGCAAAATAAATTAAACGTAGTAAAATTCAGAGTTGTATGAATTTATTATTTAGGGATGATGGGCTTGGAGCATTTTTAGATGAGTAAATGTCTTTGTCGTATGTTTTACTTTTACATATATTATAAACTCTGTACTACCCTGTTGTTATTTTTGCTTTAAATAGTGAATTATCTTATAGAAATGAAGAAAAACATACTCTTTTTTATTGCCCTACCTCTCTCTCTCCCTTCTCACTTCTTTCTTATAAATCGGGGCTTTACAAATTTTTTGGAAAAGGGTCTGATTGTAAATATTTTGGTTTTTATGGCCTCATATAATCTCAGTCATATATTCTTCTTGTTTTTTCTTTTCCTTTAAAAGCATTTAAAATAACGCACTGGCCTTACAGAAACTGCTCAGGAGCTGGACTGGGCCTGTGGCCGTAATTTGCTGGCTCCTACTATAGATACGTGCTTGCACCTGCTGTCATTGCCATCAGCCTAACTCCGCGCTTCTAGCATTGCTCGTGGTATTGGTAACGCATCTTCTCAACTTTTGTTTATTTAAAAATATTGCTTTCATTTTCGAAGGATAGTTTTCTGAGACAGAGAAATCTAGTTTGGCATTTTTTCCTCTTCAGCACTTTAAAAATCTGTTATCATCCCCCTGCCCTGTCCCTCCCAACCCCCCAGTATTTTGCAGTTACATGGTGACATGCCTGTGTGTTTTTTCATTTATATCTATCCTCCTTGGGGTTCGCCTGACCTTCTTGGGTGTGTAGGTTCATGTTTTTAGTAAATTTGGGTAAAAATCAGCCATTATTTCTTCAGTTTTCTCTCTGTTCTTCTGCCAGAATTTTAAATACATGTTTGTTAGACTACTTGACACTGTTCTATAGGTCATTGAAACTGTGTTCTTTTTCAGGCTTCTCTCTCTCTGCTTCAGTGTGGATAATTTGTATTAACTTGTATTCAAGTTCACTAAGCTTTTCTTTCCCAGTGTTTCATTGGTTGTTAATACCATCCAGAGAATTTTTATTTCATGTGCTGTATTTTTTGTTATATTAACTGATAGAAACAGAAATGGTAGTAAAAAAGCACTCTGGCTGGTTTGGCTCAGCAGTTGGAATGTCGGCCTTCAAACCAGAGAGTCCAGGGTTTGGTTCCCGCTAGGGGCATGTACTAAAAAAAAAGTACAACGAAATAGATATCTGTCTTACCTGGTCCCCTTTCCCCAGAGGTGACTGATTGTAAACATCAGTAGCAGTGACTTACATATACTTTTGTACACACACTTTTTTTAAATCCTTAACCGAGGACATTTTTCCATTTTTTTGTTCAGATACAGTGGGAGGGTGGGAGGGAGAGAGAGAGATAGAGAGAGAGAGAGAAACATCGATGTGAAAGGGACACATCAAGTGGCTGCCTCCCGCACGACCCAACCAGGGCCGGGGACAAACTACAAACTACAACTGAGTTACGTGCCCTGAGTGGGAACTGAACCCACGTCTCTCTTGACTGCAGGCCCGCGCTCTAACCGCTGAGCCAAACCAGCCAGGGCTACGCATATTTTTTTATATTTTGACATAAATGGAAGTGAACTACATACAGTGTTCTCCTTCTGGGATTTTTATTTTTATTTTATTTTTTTAACTTTGTATCTTGCAGAGTTTTCCAGTGTTAATTTTTACCCTCCCCCTGCCTCACCAAAAGGAATTAAGAATACTGGCTATCATACTTCTAGAAATAATTTTCTTTTCAGCTTTGGTATGCACAAACCTGACTCCTAGTGGTAGTTCAGAAATTATTTATTTCCTCTTGGCAATGATTATTTTGGGGGCAGTGACCTTTATTGGATGCCTGCTTATATGTGTGGTCTTTAGATACTTTGCTTCATTTACTTAAACACTGTTATATATAATTTCTTGCTTAAGATTACTATTTGAACTATAACACTAACAATACATTAATAATACTTTGATAAACTTAGTGTTTTGTTTTGTTTTTAATTGGGCTCGTTTTGTTTCCTTTTTAAAACTTTGCATTGTGGAAGTTTCAAAATGATTACAAAATAGAATGGTATAGTCCGACCAGTGTGACTCAGTGGCTGAGCATCAACCCATGCACCAAGAGGTTGCTGGTTCAATTCCTGGTCAGGGCACATTCCCAGGTTGTAGACCAAATCCCCAGGCGGGGGCATGTAGGAGACGGCCAGTCGATGTTCTCTCTCATCTATGTTTCTGTCTCTTTCTCCCTCTCCCTTCCTTTCTATGTAAAATCAATAAAGAAAAAAAAATTTTTAAGTAGAATGTTGTAATAAACCTCTACTTGCCTGTTATTCAGCTTAATATATCAAAAGGTTATTTACTCCAAACCAGTGTTTCATCCACTTAGATTTAGAAAAAATGTAGTTGTCCTCTTTCCTTTCAGTCTTCTGTGTCCCTAAATACTGTTAGTAAGTAGCAGGTATAGCCAGTCTTTTTTCATTTACCACCCTGGGCACTTCCTCCTCCCATAATATTTTAAAGGAGATTTCAGATATATTACTATATTAATATGTTTTCATTATCTAAGCTTCAAAAGATAGGGAATATTTTTTTTCCATGTAATCACAATACTTTTAAGAAACAAAACAAGGTAATTTCTTAATAAGATCAAATTGCCTAATAGTGTTTAAATTTCCAGTTCTCTGCAGTGTGATCGTTTTTAAATGTTTTGTTAAAATTAGGACAAATAAGGTTTACATATTTTATAGGTTCATGTCTTTTATGTTCTTCTGATCAATAGGTAACCTTTCCAAGTCTCTCTCTTTTTTTCTTTGCTAATTATTTGTCAAAGAAACTTTTTTGTTGCTGTTGTTTTTCTGTAGAGTTTTGTACTGTTGATCTGTTTTTAAATGGTCAAATATATAGATAGGTTTCTTTAAAGATTGTTTTAACTGGTTGTTTTCAAATAATATTTAGCTACCATCAGATTATATTTGAACATGCATTTTTTTCTTTTTGTCTAACATGGCTAGTTACGGCTTTGTTTTATATGAATTACCAGTTAGATACAGGTGAGTAGATTTGAAATATGTCATGCTGTTGAAATTAAAAAAAAAAAAAGACCCAAATCAGATAAGATTAAAGGCAACCATGAGTGTGCCCATACCTGTGCAGTAGATAATGAGTGTATTGTGTCTACTAAATTTGTGACAGTGGCTCAAGGAAGAAAAAAATCTTGTTCTCCTTGAATTAGAATATAGTGTACTGTTTAACGTCATGCAGAGAGAGGCCTGTTCAGGGTCTTTGAAATGTGCCGTAGATGTCTTGAAATGTAAGTCTTTCCATAGAGGTGAATCTTGCTGAAGGGATGCTGTGTATCAGCTAGAAGGCCAGGGCTAGAACCAAAGGTAATCACAACATCCAAATTTATGAGGGGAAGGAGGGCAGAGCTGGGGTATCCCTTGAAGAAGGGGCCAGCACAGTGGTGATAGAATAGTGGCCACTGGGAAGATCACAAGTCATAGCTCTTTGCTGGGTCTGGAATAGAAATCTGAAATATAAAAATACTACTTACCCCAAACTGGTGTTTCATCCACTTAGATCTAGAAAAAATGTAGTTGTTCTCTTTCCTTTCAGTCTTCTGTGCTTCTAAATATTCTTCTTACCCCAAAGGGGTTTGGACAGTTATTTCTACCATTTCCCCCTTTCTTTCCTCACATCTCTAATCTCCTTCTCTCTCTGTCTCTCTCTTCACTTCTTAGAGGATATAGATTTATTTGTATCTGCTGTAGTTTGAGATCACAAAACAGAGCCAGTGGAATCAGAAATCTGAAATATCAACCCATAGTCAAGTTGTCAGAGTTCCTGGCACACTGCAGGCTTCGTTTCCTAACGGTGAATGAATGTTCACCATCCAGACGATGGGGCTGTGCCGAGAAGAGCCCCCAGACACACGGATGGTGGCCGCGTGCAGTTGGTCAGCTAGCCGAGTTCACTATGCTTCGTTTCTAGATTTCTGCCCTAGTTAAAATAGCAACACCTTGTATTTAACTTCCTTCCTTCCTTTTTTAAATGAGGGCCTTTAAGAAATGTATTATAGTGGAAAATGGATGTGCTATTTGCTGACTGGGGTGGAGCACATAGCCAGACTGAAGAGCCAGAATAGTTTTGCTCAGTCTTTGAGATCCACATGTCCTGGGTCTCTGTCAGCATTCTCTACATCCATATTTTTGGCCCTGAATTCAGGATGTGTGTTAGGGGTAGGGGGCATGCACACATGAGGACACACATATGTATGTGCACATGTGCGAATCTGTTATTGGCATGTAGCCTCTCAGGATGAGAACGCTCTGTCTTTCCTTTCTCTCCCACCATAGTTACCATGACTACCTCCTTCCAGTCACTACATCAGAACTCATCAAACGGGAAGAGGAAACCAGAGTTGTCATATACTAATAATACTATCTCAACCACAATGGGCAAAGTATTTTAATGTGATTATTAGAAAACCGTATTAATTTATGTCAATGTTCAGTATCGTTTCGCAATAATTTATTTAAAAGTGTTTAAAATTTCAAACATTGACTTTTCAACTTGAAATTTATTTTCTGGTTTAAGGCTTATGTTAATAATAAACATTTGATCTATTTTTGGTATTATATTTATTAAGAATATATGCTTTGGCTTTGTTTTTTAGAAGTATAATTTAATTGGACGTCCTTAGCCACTAAGCGCACAGAGCTTTCCCTCCCTTACCGTCCTGGGTATCCGCAAACTCAGCAGCTCCTTTGATAAGGCAGACAGATAATGTTCCTGCTACTGCCCTTGTTACTTGATAAAAAGCTGCTTCCAAGAGATGGCTAAGACTTTTCCCCCTATTTGCGTTTTATATAATTTTGAAACTTGATCTGATAATATCTGTAATTCAGAGTACGTTGATTTTCAAGTTTGGCTGTGTGTCGGAATCACCTGGGAAACTTTTTAAATGCTGATTTAATTGATATGGCGTTCAGCTTCAGTATCAAGATGTTTAAATAACTCTAGTATGTGACTTTTTTTTATCCTCACTCGAGATGTTTCTGTTGATTTTAGAGAGGAAGGGGTGGGGGCAGATAGAGACAAGGAGAGGGAGAAACATTGATGTGAAAGAGAAATGTCCATCCGTTGACTCCTGCACGCACCCTGACTGGGGATTGAACCGGCAACCCAGGTATGCACCCTGACTGCAAATTGAACCTGCGACCCTTCAGTACACAGACCGACACTCCAACCAATGGAGCCACCGAGCTCTGTGACTCCTCATATGTAGCAGAGTTTGAGTTTTTCTGTTTTGGGTGATGTAACAGAGTCATCACACTGGGAGCTGGAAGCGGAGCACTGAGGGACTTAACATTGCGCTAAGTTGCTTTGGCAGCTTTCTGAAGGAGCTTTTCAGTGTCAAGCATCGCCCCTTGGCTAGGTTCCTCCAGGGCTCCCAAACTGGGAGGCTTTGGGAGGGAGACTTTGGGAGTTTGCTTAGGTTTTTACTTCCTAGGAAATATGTGCTCAACCATAAAAGTCAGTGGTCTTAGCACCCTCTAGGGATAACAATGTATAATTACCCCACTGTTAAAAGTGCAGAGTTTGAGCAGTGGCCTGACAAGACAGTTCTCAGCTCTACTGATCCCAGCTAAGTAACTGTCTGTACAGTGAAACCAGATGCCATTACAGGGGCAACAAATAATTTAAAAGCCTTAGTTGGTTCAGTGTAACACATTTATTGTATCTCTACATTTTGTTATTTTCATGGTCAGTTTAGATATTAAGATGATTTTTTTTAGGGAAAAAAACATTGTATTTAGTTGATTTATAATTTTAAAAACATGTTGGAGCTTATGTCTACTTTCTTTTTGAACTATTAAATTTGCTCAGTATCACGATGGAAGCATGATTTCTGAAAAGGATAAATGAAGTTTTGCAAAGGGCTGGGCATAAAAGTATAGCAAGAACCCTGGCCGGTTTGGCTCAGTGGTTAGAGCGTTGGCCTGCGGTCCAGAGAGACCCGGCTTCGGTTCCTGCTAAGGGCACATACCTCGGTTGCAGTTTGTCCCCAGCCCTGGTTGGGTTGTGCAGGTGGCAGCCGCTCGATGTGTCCCTTTCACATTGATGTTCTCTCTCTCTCTCTCTCTCTCTCTCTCTCTCTCTCTCTCTCTCCCCCCCTCCTCCCTCTCTATCTGAACAAAAAATGGAAAAAAAAAAGTATAGCAAGAGTAGGCATTTCATATTTAAAATTTTATTATGACATATTTTGTTCCTAATCTTCTTTGCTAATCCTTCACTCATTATACTAGGTTAGAAGATTGTTGATGTCTTTTATCTCTGCCTTTCTTTTCTCGTAGCCAATCTGGATCTTTTTTTACAACCCTTGAAACCTTTTATCAAAATCGATTACAACCTCTAACCACATTATTTGGGGGCCCTCAGACACTCAGCTCCCCTCCTCTGCCCTTCGTACCTACATCTTCTTCTTTCTCAGTTCCTTCCTTGCCACTACCCATCTTGTATATTTGATTGATCACACGAATGACTCTAGCATCTCATCTCACTGACTCCTTTGTCCTTCCTCCTGGAAAAATCCAAATTTGGTACTCCTCCATTTTGTCATCCAGGTTGTCAAACTTTATTAGAATAAATAACATTGGGGCCACCACAGATTCATGGGTTTCCACACTCACGATCCCTGGTTGCTGTTCATCAGTGCTTTTGTTCTTACTTAAAACTGGTCAGCTCTTCCATTCCCATCTGTAACTTTGTCTGATTTTCACCAGTCTCTATGACCTCTCACACAACACTAAACTCCTTTTCCTTTGTAGACAACCATACCTCTTATCTAAAAAATAGGTAATTGGATATGAACTTCTTCAAACATACCTTTTCTATCAGCAGACTTTGCAACTGATCCACCTTCCTCCGTTTCTTTCTCAGACCTCAAAGAGTTGCCCTGGGTCTCTCCCTATTCAAAACCAGCCCTCTGCCAGGACTCCGGACGTTGTCCTCCACTGTCTCCAGAACCTTGCCCCTTTCTGTCCTCCACTCTTTCTTGTGTATCTTTTTTTTCTTTATATTGGTTCCTACCTTTGTGACTACAGACATCTTTGAAAAACACACCAAATCAAACCTTCTCTCTGATCCCCCAGTTCACTTTTTTCTAGCTAATTTCTTTGTTTGGGGATGTTTATTAGAATAACACATGATTAATATGGTGAAGTATATCCCTTTATATTCATTGTTGAAGTTGTGTTGTGTTTTGTTTTTTTGCGTTAGAGATAGGTGTGATTTAATCAAGTACATTTTGTACATTATTTAGGTTACCTTTTCCCCTCTCCCCCGTCTTATTTACTGTTATAGCGTATAATAATATGCTTCATAATAATATGCTTCCTGATATTGAAATATCTTTGCATATTTATTTTATACCCTACTTGAACATGGCTTTCTTATCTTTGAATGCAGTTCTTGATAAAGATTGTTACATCCTATTCATACGTGAGACTTGTCTGTAGTGTTGATTTTTCTGCCTCTTTGTTCACATTTTGATATCAGGCTGTGCCAGCTTTATGAAATGAATTTGAACTCCTTTTGTGTTATCTTGTGCTCTGGAACACTTTAGGAAATACGTTAGTCTTCAAAATTGGAAGGAATTTGATAGTACAACCATCTGGGCCTGGAACCTATGCAAAAGGTCATTTAGTGTTACTCCCTGGTAACTGTGTCAGTTTTATTCATGATTGTTATCCTAGCTGAGGTTTTTTCTTTCTGGATCAAGTTGAGTAATTTTATGTTTTTATGAATTTTTAGTAGTTAATCACAATTTTCAAATTCATTAACACAGAGTTGAGTCTCTGATTTTTTTCACTTAGTTTAAGCACTATTTTTCAACTTGAACTATTACTAGGCTAGACTATCATTTTTGACATTGCTGTAGTGTCCTCTTCCTCGGAGATGTAGAGGGATGCATACGGTGTATAACTTTAAGGTAAAAATGTGTTACTTATAATGGTAGATTTAGCAGATTTAATAGTGAACACTAGGATAATCTTTATTTAGAAGAGCATCTGTAAAGGGTTATGGGTACTGAATGCATTTTTAACATTACGTCATTGTCATATATTTAGCCTTATTGAAATAGCTCTGGCAGTTAACAGTAAGAGTAAGGAGCTTGTACCGATGTGTAATGAGGGACGTAGGAGTTAGGCTTATTCAGTAGTAAAAATAGTCCAGTCACATATGGTGATTTTTTTTCAATCAGATGGTATCTCTTTCAGTAAATAGAGATGCCTTTTACAGTTCATTAGGATCTACTTCATAGAATTTTATGATTAACATTTCCACTTCGTGCTTCCAGGGCTAAGTGATGAGAAACCTTGCCTTGCTAAGTGATGAGAAAGAGTATTAGAGCAGAGGTGATAGGTGTCTATCAGAACAGCAACAAGGAAGGATGAGCTGATAGAATTAAGGCAGAAATTGTTTATATTTTTCTTTTTTAAAATTTATTTTCCAATTACAGTTAAAATACATTATTATATTAGTTCAGGTGTGCAATATAGTGATTAGACATTTATATACCTTATGAATTGATCATCCTGGTAAGTCTAGTACCCATCTGACGTCATACATAGTAATATTATTGACTGTATTCTCTATGCTGTAATTTACATCCCTGGGACTATTTTTATAACTAGCATTTTGTATTTCTAAATCACTTTCAAGGTAGAAATAATTGAAGTTAATGGATTAAATGGAATAATGTCTATTCAAGTGCTCTCAGTGTACTGATACAGTTTCTCAAGCATAGAAATCATTCATAATGTTAAAGAGGATGTGGTGCTAAGTTCTTAGGTGAAACCACCCAATGTCAGTTTTCAAGATTGTGCATGCACAGGTATTCCTTTTTGTCTTTTTCAGAATATATCACTGTTTGTCTCTCACTTGGCAGGTTATTGTCAGTGTTTATACGGTCAATAAATTACTCAGGTCTGTCTTATGTCATTATTACTGATGAACATGAGATATGTAGCTATAGAGAAATGGGGTTCTACTTGCAAGATTTGGTGACAGAGAAGGGAGGGACGGGCTCTGAATGAGTGTTAGAGAAGGAGTCCAACAGAGAGAGGGATGGGGTGGGAGGGGCCTTCTGGGAAGAGTCTGAGGGATATGACAGAGCCTGCATGAGGTTGACTGAAGCAGAAAAGAAGATTGGAGTTGGAGTGGGGGCATCACAAAGAACTTTGATGCCACACGGGAATTCAGGCTTTATGTTTACCATCAAATTGATGTTAAAATGATTTTTTGAAGGATATAATAATCTGTACGCCCCTCCAAGAGAGCCATTCTGTTTTCTTTCTATCTCTAGTTTTTTCTCTTGTACCTGACACAGGGTAGACATTCCAAATAATAAAAACACACAGCTTTTGTGTTGTTATCCTAATAGTTTAGTGGGTTGGTCCCCAAAACTGCTATGTCCTGGATCCTGAGTCTCTCAAGGAGTGGGCATCTGGGATGGTGAGGGAGGCATTTCACCATAGGGTGAAAATACTTGGAGGGCATGTGCCTACTGACCATTTGAAGATTGCTTTATTAAATAATTTCTAAGAAAATTATCTGGTCTTCTTCCCAGAACCATGATAGATAGGTTGTTTCTTAAGGGCTCTAGGACTTTTTTTTGCTCAGTGGTTTCTGATTATGTTTCACAAGTAGACTTTTTTTTTTTTTAATTTATAATTATTTATGGATAGTGAAAAATATTTGGCATTGTACATACAAAAGTTTTTAAATATGTAAGGCATTATACAAGATTGTTCAGTCTTTACCATTAACAAATAATTTCTGTGCTTTATTGGAGAAGAAAAACTATAAAAAGGTGTACATTTCTAATAGTTACAGAACTGAAATATAACCTATAATATTAGTACCCCACCTCTAGCCTGTCACTCGGTCAGCTATGGGCCCCTCTGGATCTTAGGGAAAATTATGGATCCATTCATGTGTGCTGGGGTCTTTTCCAGGTGACAATTCCAAGTATATTTAGCAAAAATTGAATTAATTAGAACATTAACACCTTAATTTAAATACAATAAGAGGTCATTACAGTAAGAATGCATTACTTTAGATTCATTTTGCATGTATATTTATTTTTAAGCAAGAGCAACAAATAAACTATTTGTAAATGTGTGGTTTTCTGCAAAACTGTTACCTGAGATAACAGTGTCCTTGGGGAGGGCATAATGGAAGATGTTTCAGAGATCCCATCTTAACATCCCCCCCCAACTCACGCACCCCCGAATCAAAGCTTGTAATGAGATATATTATTGCTGGGAAATGTTACCCTTGGTTTGGTAAAGGGAATAGGGTAAAAAAATATTTTTCAAAAAAATGTTTTGAGAACTGTTTCTTTTATCAGTGAATTTCAAGCTGCAGGTTTACAATCCATCAGTGGGTTTTGTAAAATAAGTGTAGTTGGGCAGGGCAATGTTTTTCATTTTTAATAGGAAAGGACAGAAAGTAGAGTGTGGGTAAGTTTGTTTCTGAATTATGTATACACACATATATGCACGTGTAATTGGTTGGAATGTAAAATATATTCTTGTTCTGGGTCACAGTGAAAAAAAAATGATAAATATTGCTTTTAAATATAAGTAAATTGCCTTGTGTAAACCAATTAGGAGCATATAATAAATGACTACTTTCTCTGTAGTTTTGATAGTGTCTTCAAAACATCATATTTTACGAGGAGAATCATAAACAGGACTTTTCATAAAACTCGAAGCAAAAGCTTTCAATAGCAGCTGTTTGCGAGCTCTCTAATTAAAGACTACGTATGTTACTATTAAACTGGAGCCCTAGGTGGAAGCTTGAAGTGAATGCTTATAGCTAACATAACAGATACCCTAAATCTGCTGGTTTATACTCTACTGTTATCAAGAGGGAAAGGCAACTTAATTGAAAAATTTAAAAACAAAGACTAGAATTTTGTGATCAAATGTAAATTGAGTTATTTTTGTAAGAATTTCTTATATTAATGTACAAACAGATGGTGGCCAAACTTCAATATACTAAATAAATAGCAGCTATTCTTTAAATATGTGTTGTCATGAACTTTTGTTGCTTTGAACCACAATTGATTCTATTAATAAAAAGTTTTATATAATGCCAAATTATATGTGAATAAACTCTTAAACACAGTTATTAATACTGTGACCATATATAATATATGTTATTTATGGTTCTTAAGTTTGGACAAACTGCTGGCATAGAAATAAAGTGTTTTTCTTTTTTGTGTTTTTCAAGGACTATGTATTTAAGTTGTGTGCTGTGTTTATTTACATATTGGCTGTCTACAGTGTACTTATTAGTGTATTGTATTTTTTAAAAGTGGGCCTTGTCCTTTTGTTATATTAATATAGATTTCATCCATGCATTTGGTATTTTTCTCTTTAAGGAAATGTTACTATTGAATGCAGGATCCACTTTCTGCATTTAATGTTTATTTAGTGCTATTTTCAGTTTCACTCACCATTTCAGGAGAAATAAATGGAGTGTGTAAATAAGAAAAATTCTATTATTTCCAAAGGTTGTTGTCTCTATTCATAAATCTTATTCTGGATCTGATAATTAGCAAGAAGAAAGTATGACACTGTGGTGGGGAATGCATTAGGCAGGATGAAAATGGAGTTATGTTTGACCATTGCTTATATGTAGTGTCTGATATTTCAAACCGGCTTGTTCCCTGCCGCTCCCCTCTGCCTTGATTTGGCAGGCTGGATGGAGCGATATGCAGTTGAAAGAAGTTTGATTAGTGGATCGGAGGTTCTCTGAATTTCTGGCTTTTTCAGCAAGACTGATGGGGAAAGAGACAGGTAGCCCAGGGTTTAAAGGCCCTGTGGCGGGGTCTGTGCCTTTTACTTATTTGGAAGGATGTCATTTTGGAAGTCACATCTTTTGTGGCTGATAGTGGTAGGTTTATCATTAGAGGTCATTGAGGGCTGATTGTGTATGCCGGAAGTCATAAATGGCTGAAGTACAATATTTTGAAAACATTTAAATTATACTTCCATGAACTATTTAAAATAGTATATAATTATTGGTACTGAATTTATTTCAGTGCAGAATTTCTTTCAGTACCATGGGAATTTTTTATCATTATAATTAGCACATAGACCCCTGTATTTAAACTTAGTGTTGGTTACTATCATAATCATCAAATATGTATATCCTTATAAAATTGAAATTGATTGTTACCAGAGAAGAACATGTGCTAATTTACAAAATCCAGCTGTGGCCAAAGGCTCAGACTGAACTGCAGGCCTGGCCCACAGTTGCCTGCCTTTCCCGCCCCTTCCTAACAGCCCTCCCAAGTCTTCCTTGGTTACTGCTCCTGGGTTACAACTCATCTGCCAGAATTGTCTGCACACATAACGGTTCTGTACTCATTAGTTGTTTTTTTAAAAATACCAATAAACATTTATTTTCTCAGTTTCTGTAGAACAGGACTTCTGGAGGGGCAGAGATGGGAGGTTTTGGCTCGGAGTTTCTCATGAGCGTAGTCATTAGTTTGATATAGTACCTTTTTAATGCACTGTTCTGCCCACACACTTCATAGATAAATCTGTGTTGTTATCAAGTGTTGGCGAAAGTGATGGGTGTCATGCTGTTATCAGCTCGTTTCCTTTCTTTTTCTTTCTTCCATGTTCGACTTAGGTCTTAGGCCATCTATGAACTTTGCTTAGACTTGTTTCTAAGCTAATAGACATTTGTTATATCGCTGATAAAATCCCGTTGGGCATTCACATGTCCTCATCAGGAAAGTATTATTTTATTACTTTTATTAGGAAGCTAAATATTTTTTTTTAATCCTCACCCGAGGACATTTCTCCATTTTTTGTACAGATAGAGCGGGAGGGAGAGAGAGGAAGAGAGAGAGAGAGAGAGAGAAACATCGATGTGAAAGGGACACATCAAGTGGCTGCCACCCGCACGACCAACCAGGGCCGGGGACAAACTGCAACCGAAGTACGTGCCCTTAGCGGGAACTGAACCCGGGTCTCTCCGGACCGCAGGCCGACGCTCTAACCACTGAGCCAAACCGGCCAGGGCGGAAGCTAAATATTTTTTAACTGTAGTTCAGTATTTTTTTTTTTTATCCTCACCCGAGGACATTTCTCCATTTTTTATTCAGACAGAGCGGGAGGGAGAGAGAGGAAGAGAGAGAGAGAGAAACATCGACGTGAAAGGGACACATCAAGTGGCTGCCACCCACACGACCCAACCAGGGCTGGGGACAAACTGTAACCGAGGTACATGCCCTTAGCGGGAACCGAACCCGGGTCTCTCTGGACCGCAGGCCAACGCTCTAACTGCTGAGCCAAACCGGCCAGGGCTGTAGTTCAGTATTTTAAATGCACTAATTTGCATTATGGAAATAATTAATTAGAAATGGTCTTTGTGACTAAGACATGATTAAAATTATAAGTATAATTTTAAAAGAGAATATATCATTACTTTAACAACTTATACATTTGTTTCATAAATAATTCATTCAACGAATATTTATTCCTTGGTGTCAGGAACTGTTTATAGGAAGTATGTTTGTTTTACTGGATTCTTGTTTGTATATGATGAATTGATTTATAAAATTTTCTTTGTTTTTCTTAGACAAAATTGAAGAAGCACAAAAAGAACTTAATGGGGCAGAAGTGTCAAAAAAAGGTAAATTACAATCAATTCCAATATAAGTGTTATTCTTGCAGAGATTCTATATAGATGCTTTATAATTGTAGCCTTACTAAATCAATCAGTGTAAGCATATGACACAATTAAAGCTCACTTTAAACTAATTGATGCCTAAAGATATATAGACTTTGCTTTATGAACTATTTTAGCTACATAGCATATTCTGTAATTGTTTCCCACGTATTACTGTATCGTTGACAGAGTGTGATTGTTGTAGGAGTGAAAGTGCTGGCAAGAGTGAAGATTGTTGCAGCTCTTTTGAAAGTCTGTTTGTGAGACTGTCCCATAGCAATAATAGAACCAGTATAATGGATGCTGATGGCTGTGTTCACGCCTGTGTGTATTATGTTCATGTGATTCAGTATTTGTTGAAATGACAAAATCCTAAAACAACTAAAATAACCTAAATGCTAGTCAGTGTAGGAGTAGCTGAATAAATTGTAGTAAATTCATATGTTGGGATGTTATATAGCTTTTAAAAAATGTTAATTATTTCAGTTGACTGTGATAATTTGTTGCTAAATGAGAAGAATGAAATTGTAATATAGTATGTAAAATATGATACAGATTTTATGTTCAATCAAAAGCATACAAAAAAAGCATGAGACAGGCTGGTGTGGCTTAGTGGATTGAGCATCATCCCATGGACTGAGAGGTCCCGGTTCTATTCCTGGTTAGGACACATACCCGGGTTGTGGGTTCAATCCCCACTAGTGGGTGTGCAGGAGGCAACTGATAGATGTTTCTCTCTCACATTAATGTTTCTGTCTCTCTCTTTTCCTGTCTCTCTAAAATATAAAAAAAAAATAAATAAAAACATTTTTTAAAAAGCATGCATACACATATGCACATACACATATCTGTGTGCACACATGCACACACACACACCCTTATAGGGTTTGGTCAAGTTTGAAAGGATTTTTATAGTTATCTATACAATGTTGGGAGAAAGGGCAAAGACAGAAGATAAACTTTCATTTATATCTCTCTGTCCTTTTGCTAGTTGTAATGGTTAAATTTCACATTAAAAATAAGAAGTTTAAAGACCAAAATTGGTTTTCATCATAAAAAATTATTTGCCCGGGTAATGTTAAAAAAAATTCAATGTAGAGCAGTCTGTGGGGAGGGGAAGACAGTGAGGTGGATACTGTTCCAACACTGTCTGCTAATGAGTAAAATGGATTAAAGGGATATAAAGTTTTCTCTGTGGCATTTGTATATCATGATTTATTATTTTTTTGTCCCTTTTATGTCTTCTAATTAGAGTAGAATATTTTGACAGTAAATTAGCCACATGGGATTTCAATTGAAGTCTTTTTGTTTTTACATTTTTTTTCAATCTACTTAGGTTCCTAGCTAGGTATTTTTAGTGGGAGAATTTCTGCCTGTCCAGGTTCTCCATCCTTTGGACCAGCCTGTGCAGTCTCCCAGATGGTTTGGGGCTGGTGTGAATAGTTGTGCTGGGATGTGCAGCAACCGTATAGAAGTGTCCTCCTCTGTTTTCCTCTCTCCCCACCCCTTTCTTTCATGGAATCTATGGAAGGTTTGTATCAGATATGACCCTTTAATGACAATCTTGCAGAAAAACAAGTCTAGAAAGAGCAGAGAAGTCACCATAGGCATGCTGTCCCTTTAAGAAGTTGACTAAAGATCCCATCCCCACATTGCTGTAGGCAGGAGCATTTAAGATACCCAGGCTATAATAGATTTTAAACTTCCTTTTTCATAGTCAGCCCTTTTCACATGTAGAAAAGCTGGTTCAGGTAGCAAAATATAAATATATGCTTGCCTTTCTTTTCCTTCTTTCTTGCTCCTTGGCAAAGGGTTTTAAGAATAGTGAACTAAATGCCTAATAGGAAGGAGGAAACGAAACAAAGGCTGTAGAAAAAGAAAATGGATAATGAGGTCTAGGATCATCTAGTGGACTGCATTTGGCAGGCTGCGCTTATCTGAGACCTAGGATGAATGCCAAATGAGCACCGCTCTGTGCTATTTATTGCTTTGAATTACTATTTCACTTTCATTTTTACATGCACATTCTGGGAAAATTAAAAATGAAATAAATTTCCCCTCAAATATAATTAAGGAGTATTATCAGTTTGTCTTTAACAACATGAGATGAACTCTTTTAGTAATCAAGGTGTTGAGATTTCTCAAATCTTTGCTTGCTGAGCTATTTTATTAAAGGAGTTTATTTCTTCCTTTGAAGAATATATTTAAAATTTTAGTTACTTATTTTTTATTGATTAAAATGATTCATGTGGGATAGATCACTTTTTCACTATTTTTTTCAGCATGATTTTATTTCCTTCTGCAAGTTTGACTCTCTTCGACATCTGGCTTTTTTCCTACAGTGCTCACAGACACACAGACAGTCCTAAGGCTCTGTCCCCATTGTGGATTCTGTGGCTCTTAACTTATTGGGGTTCTTTCTCTCTTCTTCTTCTGCTTCTCCTCATCCTCATCCTCCTCTTTTTTTTTTTTTTTTACCGTTAGAACAAGTAGCTAATTTATCTTCAGAAGCATTTAACATAATATTAGGCTCTTTTTTAAAAAAAATAGGTTTTCATTGATATAGAGAGAGGAAGGGAGAGATAGTAACATTGATGTGAGAAACATTGATTGGCTGCCTCCCGTACACGCCCCCTACTGGGAATCGAGCCCACAACTCGGCATGTGCCCTGACTGGGAATCGAGCCAGGACCTCTCAGTCCATGGGACGATGCTCAATCCACGAGCCACACTGGCTGGGCTGTAATGGTAGGCTCTTAAAAAAAATCTTGTTCATTGATAGATTAAAATGGCTGTCTTTCCTGTTTCCTAACATTTTAAGGGAAGATTCATCTGTTTGTAATATGGTGTCATAGAAACTTTTGCCCATTACACAACAAAAGAGTATAGAAGTACACTAAATTATATTAAAAGGATTTTATTCTTTCTTTATGCTTATGAATGAAAATCACATGACTTTATTTTGATTTAATCAGTTTGGGGGAGAATATAGCATGCAGCATTCACACAGTTCTCCATATTGTCATATATTCTTCCTTACAGTGCTGTTTACTTGTTTTTAACATCCATTGTGCTTGACACTATTTCTGAAGTTATTCTGCAGGACTGAAATAAAGTGGTGAATGTCACAGGTGTGGTAATGGAGAAATATGTATAAGATAAACTGGGAAGAGATAAATCACTTATTAGGAGAACTTTTATGTGCTATCTCTTGAATAAGGTTTAATTTTAATTCTTGGTTTTAAATTTCATCAAAGAATACAGTAAACCTTGATATAGCAGACTAATTCAGGTGAGGGGAGTGTGTCCGTTAAAGCTGAAAGTGGTGATTCTTGGATTTAAATATGTGGGCTATAGTTGTAGATATGTAATATTTATTTGTGTCAGCGAAATTACTACAGTGTTTTATTCAGCGTACGGCCTATTTGCTAAAATTTGTTAAAAATAACAGTGAATTGCCCTGGATGGTTTGGCCCAGCAGTTAGAGTGTCGGCCTGTGGTCCAGAGAGACTGGGGTTCAGTTCCCGCTAAGGGCACGTACCTCGGTTGCAGTTTGTCCCTGGCCCTGGTTGGGTCGTGTGGGTGGCAGCCACTCTATGTGTCCCTTTCACATCGATGTTTCTCTCTCTCTCTTCCTCCCACTCTATCTGAACAAAAAATGGAAAAATGTCCTCGGGTGAGGATAAAAAAAAAAAAAAATGACAGTGAATTAATAACAAAAAATCTGTTGATTATAAGCAAATCTTGGTTAAAGCATTTTAAAATTAACAGGGTGTTAATTTTCACATACAGCATACAGATTGGAAATTTTTTCCCTTAAATCCGAAATCCATTAAATTCAGATCTTCAAAATCTAGGGTTTACTGTATGTGACATATAAATTAATGTGTGTAAGGTATGAAATTATTAAACATAAAAATAATATGGTAGTCTTTTATTCTAAGAACTGGTGTGTTGCTAATACTGTTGCACAAACCTGCATGCTAGTCTTTATTGCAGCCCATCTCTGCTCTGTAGAGGTACATATTTATTGTCCTCAACTTAGTGTTCACCATTTTAATACTTCTTAAAATAAATTATGTATTCTTAAACAGTATACTTTTTAGTTTTGATTGAGTTTGACTTGAAGAATAAAATTATATCATTGTAATAGCTTTTTCATTCAACATTGTTTCTAAGATTCATGCATTTTGTTGGATGTAGCTGTTTCTTTTCACTGCTGAATCATACTTCATTGAATGAAATGATTTGTTCCTCCATTGTCTTGTTGGTGGATTCAAATTACTTCTACCTTTTTGCTATCACAGTGCAGCTGTGAATATTCTCATATCCCAGTGCATAGGTGCGGACTATTTAGGGAATGTAGGTGTTCAGCTTCATAAGATGATGCTAAAATGTTTTCCAAAAAGTTTTTTGGAAACTTTACTTTCCCATCATTAGAGTCTAAGAATTCACTTTGTGCTATTCAGTACTTGGTATTGTCTGTCTTTCTAATTTTTTTCTAGTTGAATGGGTATAAAATATTATTTTTTTCTGCTCTTGATTTATTTTTCTCTCAATACTCATGTCAAACATGTCTTCATTTGCATTTTTTGAAAGCTTGAATATATCTTTTATGCATTTTTAAAATTTTAACACATTTTATTAATATATTTTAGATAACCCTTTATCCATTTTATGTGTTGCAATTTTTGGCTTCATTTTTCTCTTTCTTTAAAGTTCCTGTTAGTAATTAGAAGTTCTTGGTTTTAATGTTATCTACCTATAAATCTTTTTTTTTATTAGTATGTTTTGTTGGGATTTTTTGTTTGTTTGTCTTAAGAAATTCTTTCTTACCACAAGGTGTTACCTTTTTTTTTTTCCTGTTTTCTTTGAAAAATCTTTCACATTCAGGTTAAAAATTCATCTAGAGTTGATTTTTAAAAATATGGTGTGAGTTAGGGTTCCGGTATCTTTTCTTTTTATAAATCAAGTAAATAAGCAGTTGTCCCTGAAACATTTATTGAGTAGAGTCTCCCTTTTCTCTCTGTTTCATTTTAATTTCTTTGCATGTGTGGGTTTGTGTCTTAGCTCTTTGTTCTGTTGTTTGTGCATGGGTTAATATCATAACATGTTAATTACTGTCACTTTATTGACTGATACACAGTGAAGCAAATTCTAGTAGTTATTCTTCTTTCCGGAATATTTTTCTTATTTCTAGTTTTTTGCTTATCTATTTAAATTTTATTGATTTTTAGAGAGAGAGGAAGGGAGAAACATTGATGTGAGGTAGAAACATCAATCAGCTGCCTCCTGCACGCCCTCTACTGGTGATTGAGCCCACAACCCAGGCATGTACCCTGACCAGAAATCGAACTGGTGACCTTTTGGTGCTTGGGACAATGCCCAGCCAACTGAGCCACACCAGCCAAGGCTTGTGCATTTACAGTTAAGAATCAGCTTTTAAAAAAAGAACTTGTAGGAAGTTTGTTTGAGATTTCATTGAATTTGGGGCAAACTGACTATAGTCACAATTTTCAGGCTTCCTATCCATAAGGATAGTGTATTTTTATACTTGTATTTTTTTTTAATGTATTATAATTTTTTCCTTTATTTCTTGGGACTTTATATACTGATTTTATTAAGTGTGTGTGTGTGTGTGTGTGAGAGAGAGAGAGAGAGAGAGAGAGAGATTGATTCTTTAGCTTTTGTTGGTAAATAGAAATGCAGTATATTTTTGTATATTTGTCTTATGTCCAGCTCCCTGGCTAAACTCATTCATTCTGAAAGTTTGTCTGCAGATGCTTTATAGTTTCTTATAAAGTCGTATCAGCTAGGAGTAATGAAAGCGTTGTTTCTTCCTTTTAAAATAATTGTTTATTTTCTTTGTTTTACCCAGTTGACTCCTGTAGAATGCCAACAGAATGGTAATGTTGGCATTCTTATTCTTGATTTTAAAGACAGTTCTTTTAATTCCACCATTAAAATATTTGATATCTTTTTGTGGGAAAGGGATTCAGTATTTTTTTAAAATAGTTTAAGGAGGTTATCTTCTATTTTAGATGAGATTTTTAAAAATCTTAAGGGGCTTTAAAAACAATCAAATGCTTTTTCTTCATTTGTAGAGATGGTCTTGTGGTCTTTATTCTCTTATTCTAATGTTTAAATCTCAGATGCATTTTTAAAATAAAATCAATTGGGTTTTGATATTTAATCTTTTAAAATGTACTGCTAGCCCTGGCCGGTTTGGCTCAGCGGTTAGAGCGTCGGCCTGCGGTCCGGAGAGACCCGGGTTCAGTTCCCGCTAAGGGCATGTACTTCGGTTGCAGTTTGTCCCCGGCCCTGGTTGGTCGTGCGGGTGGCAGCCACTCGATGTGTCCCTTCACGTCGATGTTTCTGTCTCTCTCTCCCTTCCTCTCTCTCTCCCTCCCACTCTATCTGTACAAAAAAATAAAAAAATTAAAATAAAATGTACTGATAGATGTGATTTGCTAATATTTATTGAGTTCTGTATTCATGTTCAAGACATACTGGTCTATAATTTTAATTTCTTAAATTTTCCCTGCCTGATTTGTGTTAAGGTTATCTGAAAACTGTATCCACCTGCTTCCCAAGGAAGTGTTTGTTCAATATTGAAATGATAGCTTTATAGGCATGTCTGAGAATATATTTTGACCTTTAAGAGGGGGTTGAAGATAGATTTTCTAAGTACAAAGTCAGTGTATTTAATGATAGGGAACTATTCAAGTTTTTTTTTTTTTTCCTCTTTAATCAGATAATAAATTGTTTTTTTTTTTAAATAATTTATCCATTTTATTAAGTACTCATAGTTATTGGCAAGAAGTCATTCATGGTATTCTCTCACTCTCTGTCATTGCTACTGGATCTATAGTTGTGTCTCCATCTTTTCTCTGTTAATATTCTTAATTTGTGCCTTTTCTCTCTTGATTCATTTTACAAGAGGTTTGTCTGTTTCACTCCCTTTTTATTATACCAACTTCTGACTTTCTTGATACTCCTTTGTATCATCCTTTTCAGTTTTGTTACATTTTGCTCTTGCCCTGACTGGTGTGGCTCAGTTGGTTGAAGCATCGTCCTATACACTGAAAGGTCATGGGTTCAATCCCTGGGGGTCATGTGGGAGGCAACTGATCAATGTTTCATCTTACAACGATGTTTTTTTTCTCTCTCTCCTTCTCCATTCCTCTCTCTAAAATCAGTCTTTAAAAAGTATGTCCTTGGGTGAAGATTAAAAAAATGTGTTTTTGCTCTTTATTACATTTTCCCCTCTTTTTCTTTGGGTTTATTCTGCTACCAAATTTCCTATGTTGGAAACTGGGCTTATTTATTTTTTAGCCTTTATTCTTTTCTATTGGAATTACTTAAAGCTACTAATTTCCTTCTAACTATTGCTTTAGTTCTATTATACATCATTTCATACTGGCTGCTTGCATTTATTTCTGTGCTGGTTTCTTCTTAGAGCCTCTTGATAAAATGTTATTCCCACATGGTGATTTTATTTTTGTTTTTGTTGGTGATTATTTTTACTTAATTGCATTGTTGTATTGTTTTAAAACCCAGTTTGTATATCTCTGTTTCTGAATACTGCGTAAAAAATATCTCAGGAAATGTTCTCCAAAAATGCTCCTAATTTTTATGTTAGAAATTTAGAATTCAGCATTTTTCAGTTAAATTTACTATTTTACAAAGATAAAAAAGCTAAAGTTCAAAGATGTTAAATAATCTTTCCCCAGGGAGTGCAATCAGAAAGCAACATGAAGAGGTTTCAGTCTGAATCTTGGACTGGGCTGTTATAATATTATTCTGCATCAGAACTGGATGAGAGCTATGTTCTTGTGATAGTTAGATCTGTAATACAGTTAGTTCTCTTCTAAATTACCATTTCAGTGATGAGATTATGATAGCAATCACCTCCTTTAAAAATGTGACGATTCAGGAGAAAGTAGGATTCAGACAGTGGGTTTAGAAAAAGGGGGAGATTTTAGGTCAGGTTGCATTGGGATTTTTCATATTATTCTGTCTCAAATAGCAAAATCCTGAAATCTCCACTGTAATACCAGTAGTTTCTTTTCAGTGGCCGTGGTATTACTCTGACATCATATATTCTAGGCATCAGAAAGAAATATGTATTTATTTAAAAGCTAATTTCTGTTAATAATTTATTTTGCCATGTATTTGAGAGTAATGGGTCCTAATTATAAGTAGATTATATGGCTTAAGAAATGTAGTTAGAAAACTGTTCTGCTGAAATAACTCAGTGATATTTCGACTTGCTCCAAAGAGTCAGATGACAAGTAGGGTTTTTGTTAACATAGGCATAATTTATGCCTTGGACTTATTCTCGTCTTAACTGGGGAAGCTTGAGGGAGGTTGGGTTCCTATGTAAAACTACACTGAGTAATTCAGAAGTGAGAGTGACAGACTAATGGGGAGTAGAAAACTAAATCATGAACTCCAATTAGTATGTAAATAAGAAGCTAGAGTTTGTTCACCTATTTGCCTAAAATAAATGTTTAAGCTCTTTATGATAGAGTAAGTTTGCAAGAGTGAAACTTACTCACATTTTCTTTTAAATTTTACATAGGGGTAGTGAAGAAAATGAAGGGTGATTTGGAAAAATTTTCTGCCAATAGAGTTATGTTTTAATGCCAGTGACATTCTCTTCCTTAATTCTGCTGAGTATACTTAGGGGAATACCTAAGACCAAAATTTAGGTGGCATAATAGAAAAGTAGGACTGATTTTTATTAAATTAAAATGAGTTGATGCTAATATAATATAAGCTAAAATGTTTTAAAACAGTTTGGGAGAAAGTATGTACAATAAAACAAAACTTGGTTGGCTTAGTGAAAAATGTGATAAATTTGGAAGGACATTAACAGTTTATAAAATGAAAACTTACATTGATGCAGCCAGCTGAAGACTAGTGTAATAATTTAGTGATATGTCTGAACTTATAGAGTATTTTTAAAAGAATGCTATTTTATTATTTTAGTATTATTGGAATGCTAACTAGTTAAGTATATATTTTTGACAAGTCATTGTTCCTGGGTTTATAAAGTAATAACTGGGAAACAGTGTATTAAAATGAGCATGTTTAATGGGTATTTATTTTAAATAACAATGTTTATAAATTCTTAATATTAAATGTACTAGAAAATTTATCATGTTTTTCAGTAGAGTTGTTACTTCATTCTTTTACTCAGTAAATTTTTATTATGCATCAGCCATTCTTTTCAGCCTTGGCAAATAGATAGGAAGGGAAAGTCTAAGCCCTAAAGGAACCTATAAGCCTTAACTCAGTTTTTGCCCAAATTATCATAAAGTCTGAATTGGTAGAATCAAAATTCATGAGGTTTTATTTAGACCGGCAGCAGTGCCTGACAAATTTCCCTTGGGAAAACAGCAACAGATTCTCTATTTTTTACTAAAGAAAGGCATCTCCATATAATATTACTTGGTATTTCAAATTTAAATATGCAGGTTTCACAAAGCGTTCTGGTAGCATCATAGACAGTGCTAGTGGCTTGAATTACAGGAACATTAGTATTGTTTTAATTATTTGTGCCATGTGTGTGAGTTTAAAGAATTATTTGTGCCAAGTGTATGAGTTAAAAGTATCATATGCCAATCCTTTCAATATTTTGAGATTTAAAAATGCCAAATCTCAAGAGATCATTGCCTTTCAGATAGACTGTGCCAGCTTTATAGAAGATGATTGGCATAATATAAATAAACAAAGCATATTTAGTACATTAATGTAAAATAAATCTCTTTAAATATTCTGTCTTCATGGTGTCTAAATGCAAAATACTAAACTGTGCTTCCTACAAAATATGAGAGGTTAAAAATTCTCAATATTTTCTAACAGTGTTACTGATTACTGTCCACTGAGTAATCATTTATTAAATCAGATTTAATATATATATATTTTTTTATCCTCACCCGAGGACATTTTTCCTTTTTTGTTCTGGTAGAGTGGGAGGGAGAGACAGGAACAGAGAGAGAGAGAGAGAGAGAAACATCGACCTGAAAGGGACACATCGAGTGGCTGCCACCCACACAACCAACCAGGGCCGGGGACAAACTGCAACCGAGGTACATGCCCTTAGCGGGAACCGAACCGGGGCCTCTCGGGACCACAGTCAATGCTCTAACCGTTGAGCCAAACTGGCCAGGGCTAAATCAGGTTTAAATAGCTACCAAAATTTTATTTTTAAAGGATTTTTAGAAAGGCTTGCACTCTTTGTACTTTTATAGCATATTCCATTGACTTCAAAATGCTATTGATTGGAAGATGTGCAGTGATTTCATGCACCGTTTAGGAAGGGAGGAAGTCACTGCCAGTTAAGTCGTGACACAGTGCTCTCGGAATTGATTAGAAAAGGCATCATGATTTCAGGGAGATTAAAATGCTCAAAATACATTTTTTGAGATTCTGTAAAGTACGTATTTATGTCCAGTTTTTGATGAGAGATGAGGTAGTTTTCCGGTAATGATATGTGGATTTGAGCTGCTTTGAGGACAGTGTCCCTGAGGACTATTAAAAACAAAGGAATGTATCTTATTCTGTTGGTTCATTTGGGGATTCATGGACGAATGATCAGGAAAAAACCAGGTTATGTTCAACTTATTCTCTTCACTTCTGAGATAACTGACCTCATGCTTATGCCTCAGCATTTTCTATATAAATAAGTTAAAAGGCTAAAGTGTGTTGCTCTTCATTTATTTAGGCTTTTCTCCAGCTTTGCTGCTATAATCTATGTGTAGGACAAAAAGACAAAAAAAGCAAAAGAGAGAGGCAAGCTCAGATATCTGTTGCCTACAGAGACTTGTTCTTTTTTCATGTTTCCTCGGATCAGAGAAGGCAATAGACATGTTGCATGAAACAGAAATATAATGCTAGGGAAGAAAGAACAGAAAATAAAAGCAAGGGGGCAGAATAAATTCAAGACAAATAAACAACTGGGAGAAATTCTAGAAAGTAAATTTTAAAAAATATATAAGCCAACAGTTATGGAAATAAAAAAGTACCATTTTACCAAAATAAGGCATTCTTTTATTACTGTTTCACTATTCAGAATGTGTTTTGTTGGGATATGCTTTATATGAGAAGAATATCAAAATTTGAAAGATAACAGAATTTTGTCCTGACTATCAGGTTTGGGATATAATATTAATTTTTTCATTTAAGAACAGATTTGGAAGCAGCAAATGAGATTCTGTGGATGAGTGAGGAAAGGCAGGAAGAGGACTGTAGAACATTTAAATGAGAACAAGTGTATGTAGTAACATTTGTACATAATCTAATGTTTAGTTAGTGGGAAAATAGATTTGACCAGACTGTGTAACAGATTGTATTGAGAGTACAGCACACTGCACAGGAGTTGGGACCAGGTGTGTTTATTTCTGGAGACCCACCACCTAGCATGTAATTAGTGACTTAGAAACTGTTTAACACAACCCTTTCATGGCTTTCAGCATGAAGACAAAGCTCCATGACAAGACCCGAGAGATCTCATTTCACTAAGCTCCTCCCTCATCCTCTCACCCCTGCCACACTTGTCTCAGGAGTCCCAGTTCAGCTTGTCCACCGTCCTGTCCCTCCTACAGTTTCTAGTGCATACAGTAGGCATTTGGAAAATATTTGTTGAATAAACGAAGATAGGTGGGTGAGTGGGAGGGGGAGAAGGGCAGAAGTATGGATTCTTTTATAAAGTAGGCAGGAATTTTCAACAATAATATACTATTAGTTTTATTTTTGGAGTGTGTTTAAATAGATATTGTTTAATTTCTTCTGCTATAACCTAGATTGCATATCTGAAGTTGTTTCATTATATTATCTGTATAATTGAATTATACATATCTGTGGTAATATGTGCAAATCATTTATGTAAGTCTCTCTAACAAAAATAAAAGCTTTCTTCTTTAACCTTTAATAGAGACTATGGATAGCTACTACAAATGAACTCTTTCTTTTGCTTTTATCTGAATGCTGAGATTAAGACTGCTCTTGGTATAGTTTGTAATATAATAATATTCTAGTTAACCTGGTAGGAAATCGATGTTTTGAAGAACCGAGGAACTTGCTTAGAAAATCACCAAGGTTTTTGGAATCTTTCTCATGAAAGTGAAGCACAAGGACATAAATGTGAATGACCATCAGGGCAGAGAAATATGACTGTTATTCTGTCAATTTATTGTTTGAACTGAAGCCTGAATCAGCCTTTTACTGTGTGATCTTCTTAAACCTGCAAAAGTCTATCAGAATATGAGACATTCCAATAAGTTGGAAAAATTGAAAGTATACTTATTTCATAATATCTCATCTCAGTTGTCACTTAAAAAAATTTCTTTGCTAACCTGGGTAAAACATAGCCAAAGAAGATCTGTGGTGAAGTACAAGATTGTTCTTACCACTCACGGTGAGGTGCTTCTTACAAGTCAAGCAACAGTGCTTGTCTAAAGGGTGGATAAGAAGGTTAACTTAACAAATGCTACAAGTATTTACTCACTCTCCTCTTAGTGGCATTTTTAAAAGACTTAAGTTATGTCAAGTAATAATTATAACAATGTATTATTGGAGTGTGATATTTGTAGTTATGGTATGTATAATACCACAAAAAAAGGAAAAGAGAATCGAGCTATATAGGTGTAACATTTTCATGTCTCACTGGCATTAAGTTAGTGTAAATCTGATGTAGATTCTGATAAGTTAAAATGTAAGGTAAGCCCAAGAGCACTAATGAGGAAATAACTAAAAAATACTGGTGAAAAAAATCACTAGAGAAATTAAAATGTTATATTAGAAAATAATTACTTTGTGTAAAATAAAGCAGAAAAGAAGTGTAGGAACAAAATGATACAAGATAACATTGAAAACAAAGTAAAATGACTAGTGAGATAAACTCAGCTGTGAAATAATAATACTACATGTGAATGGATTAAACAGTTATATCAAAAAGTAGATTATCGGACTGGATTAAAAAAAAAACAAGATCCAACTATATACTCTCTACAGTGAGACAAACCTTAGATTTCAAGACACTACAAGATTGAAAGTAAAAGGATATGTCATGCAGACAACAAGCATAAAAAAGTTGAAGTAGCTATGCTTAATATCAGACGAAAGAGACTTTAAAATACAAAAGGTTAGTAGACATAAACAGGCATTTTCTAATGAAACAAAACTGATACAAAGGAATGTACGACTAGACAATTCAACAGTACAATTGGAGACTTTTGTACCCCACTTTAAATAATGGATTTTTGTTCTAGTATTGTAATTTTATTTAATTAAAATTTTCAAAGAGAAGTGTTATTTCTTTGACTTTAAACATTTTTTATTTCTGATTTTACCTTTGTTTTTTATTATATTTTTATATTCCTGCAGTCTAATTATTTCTCTGAAATTATATATTGACTGCTTAGCAAATTCTTTATATATAAATTGTTCTAGAGTATTAATTTACCATTGATGATTTATTACACATATTTTAGTACTATTTTGTTTATATCTGCTAGATTTTGATCTGTTACTTTCAGTTATTAAATAAGCAGTTACTTGTTTCTTAATTTGCTAATTGAACTCGATCTGCTTTTGTGTCAAGTGCTTCATTACATGTTTATTTGTATAATACCTGTGCATGATGAATTTAGATGAGAGGTAGTAGGGGGTCTCCGGTGCCATCTACAAATTTCAATCTCACAGTATTTAAAATTTTGGGGGGCCCTGGCCAATTTGGCTCAGCGGTTAGAGCGTCGGCCTGCGGACCAGAGAGGCCTGGGTTTGGTTCCTGCTAAGGGCATGTACCTTGGTTGCAGTTTGTCCCCAGCTCCAGTTGGGGTCGTGTGGGTGGCAACCACTTGATGTGTCTCTCTCACATAGATGTTGTCTCTCTCTCTTCCTCCTTCTTTCCCTCCCACTCTATCTGAAGATGAATGCAAAAATGTCCTTGGGTGAGGATAAAGATAAATAAATTAAATTTTGGGGGGAAACTCTATATATGTAATAAAAGTTTTATAAGGTGTAAAATTTAGTATATTTTTATTCTGCTATATTTCCTTTTTCTGTTTGCTGACTTTAGCTACTGTAGCCTGTTAATGGTGAATTCTAGTTCCCTCCCCACCACATAATTATTTTTCTATTTCTTTTTAACAGTATTTTAAAATGTTCTTTGTTACCTATTATGTAGTAAAAGCTTAATGTTGTATCTTGCTTTTTTAAAACTAAATGATTTTTGGTCTTACTTTGGATGAGAGATGACTTCAAATTCCACTTCTATTCTTGCTTTTCTTTCCAGGGCTGAGGTTCTCGTTCAGGATCACTGCTGAGTTCTGATGTTTTTTCAGTATATTCTTCCGTTAGGAATATAAAGAAGGCTTTGAACCTAATTTGATCATACTTGTTCATACTTAACTTATAGTTCACTTAGTGTCCCAAGAACT
Organism: Molossus molossus; assembly: GCF_014108415.1. NCBI lineage: Eukaryota > Metazoa > Chordata > Mammalia > Chiroptera > Molossidae > Molossus > Molossus molossus. Next base: position 28,604,694 of record NW_023425347.1, on the reverse strand, counting down.
GCTCTGACCTTCTGGTTGATATACCTTTTTATTTTTTTATTTTTTTTGTACAGATAGAGTGGGAGGGAGAGAGAGGAAGAGAGAGAGAGAGAGAGAGAAACATCGACGTGAAAGAGACACATCGAGTGGCTGCCACCCGCACAGCCAACCAGGGCCGGGGACAAACTGCAACCGAGGTACGCGCCCTTAGCGGGAACCGAACCCGGGTCTCTCCAGACCTTAGGCCGACGCTCTAACCGCTGAGCCAAACCAGCCAGGGCTGGTTGATATACCTTTAATGACACATGGTGATGTTCTCAGAGGTTACTGTTGGACTGTATACTGACTCTAGTGCTCAGGGCTCTTCATTGTAGCATTTGTTCCTCCCCTTTTTGTGTGCTTATCCTGTTACCCTGCTTTGGATTTTCATGCTCTTATTATCATGTATTTGAATTCTATATGCTTTGTGATTTTTCATATAATTGCTACTCATTTTGATTCATCCACGTATTAAGTATTTGCTCATGATTTTGTTGTACATCTCTAGTTTCCCATCTGGGATAATTTTATTTTAACTTGAAAAATAATCTTTAGTTTTCCTTTAGAGCAGGTCTGTTGTGACAAATAGTTTCAAATAAAATTTATTAAATATGATGTTTCCTTTTGTTATTCTTTATACTCAGCAGAAATTCCTTTGCTGAGTATAGAAGCATAGAATTCTAGTTTGGCAGATTACTTTTCTGAGCACATCGTTGCCTTTGAAATATCAATTTAAGTCTAATTGCTTGTTTGAAGGTAATCTGTCTTTTTATTATGAATATTTTTCTCTAATAGTTTTACGATTTTTGGTCTTGTTTCTGACTTTGGCAGTTGACGATGATGGGTATAGATGTGATTTCTCTGTATCTTGCTTGTGGTTGATAGCACTCTTGAGTCTGTAGATCATGTGTTTTATTATTTTGGAAATTTTTAGACTTTATGCCCAACTCTTGACCTCCTTACCTTCTGAGCTTCCAATTTCAACCCATTGCAACTTACCCTCTTTGTTTCAGAACACTGTTTCTGGAGTTCGCGTCTTGTTTTCTCCTAGTACTTTTTTTTTCTTCCGGTTCACTATTATTTTCAACTGTTCTAATCTGAACTTAAATCCATCCAATGAGTTCTAACTTTTTTCAGTTCTGCAATTTACATTTGACTTTTCAAATATGCTATCTCTTTTTTATGTTTTGCAGTTCTCTGGGAGTTTCAATATGCTTGTCTGCGAACAAAACAAGCGCATTTATTTTATTTTATTTTTTTTTATTTTTTTTTTTTATCCTCACCCGAGGACATTTTTCCATTTTTTGTACAGATAGAGTGGGAGGGAGAGAGAGGAAGAGAGAGAGAGAGGGAAACATCGACGTGAAAGGGACACATCGAGAGGCTGCCACCCGCACGACCAACCAGGGGCCGGGGACAAACTGCAACCGAGGTACATGCCCCTAGCAGGAACCGAACCCGGGTCTCTCCGGACCGCAGGCGGACGCTCCAACCGCTGAGCCAAACCGGCCAGGGCTATTTTAAAGTTCCTGTATATTAATTCTAATATATTAAATCCGTCAATCTGTTTGTAATGTTGGTTCTTTCATATTGAAATTTTATCTCAGGTGCCTGGTTATCTTTGAATATGAGTTAGATTTAAAAAAAAAAATTATCAAAAATGGTTTGAAGCCTACACTGATGATATCTTCCTCCAGAGAAGATCTTAATTTGTTTCTGCCAGGCTCCCAGGAGGACTAGCAATCCAATATCAACTTCTCTAATTTGGAGGTTTGTGATTTTGGGGCCACAGGATGTGAATTGCAGTTCATGTGTAGTTTGGTCTATATCCAATTCTTTCTTACTCCTAGTACGAAGCCTTCAGGCTTTCAACTGAAAACAGATTTTCATAGGGACCCATGCATGGTGTGGTCTGAATTCGATCATTTATACCCTCAGCTCCTTTAGATTGTTAGAAGCACTGCTCAGCCTTTTAGCTGCTCCTTCTGGGTAGGCAAACTCTCCCTCAGCAAAGGAGCCCAAATGCCATTCTCACATTTTTGACCTTCATCCTCTCTTATATTTTAGCCCAGTAGCGTTCACTGTCTTTCTTAATGTTTCAGTACCTTCCAGATGGTAATATTTATATTTTGTTTAACTATTCTCTCATTCTTAGGAGAGGATTGTTTAAATTACTCAGTTCTCAACTAATTGAAAAGATCCTTTATAGAATTTTTTTACATGTTAAGAATAAGAACCCTTTGTCTGCCTTACATGTTGTAACACTTTTCTCAGTTTGTCATTGCTTTAACAAAATTTTTTTTTCTTTATTGATTTTAGAGAGAGAGGAAGGGAAAGGGAGAGGGAGATAGAAATATCGATGAGAGGGAACATCGATTGGCCGCCTCCTGCATGACCCCCCCTGGGGATAGGGCCCACAAGCTGGGCATGTGCCCTGACTGGGAATCGAACCTCTTGGTGCATGGGGTGATGCTCAACCACTGAGCCACACCAGATGGGCTGTCATTGGCTTTTTATTTATTTATTTTTTTCTTTTCTTTTTAACTTTATTTTTGTTACAGATGTTTCTCCTTTTTTACCCCATTGACACCTCCTCCCCATTCCCCCACCATGTCCCCTTCTTTGTTGTCCATGTGCATTGGTTGTGTGTACATGCATATAAGTTCTGTGGTTTATCTCTTCCTTCCCCCCACAACCCCCTCTTCTGAGGGTTTCAGTCTGTACCCTACTTCCATGTTTCTGGGTCTACCCTATTCCTCAGACTGTTATGTTCATTATATTCCACAAATAAGTGAGATCATGTGGTATTTGTCTTTTTCTGCTTGGCATGTTTCACTTAGGATAATACTTTCCAGGTCCCTCCGTGACATCTCAAAGGATAAGAGATCTTTCTTTCTTACAGCTGCATAGTACTCCACTGTGTATATGTACCACAGCTTTTTTATCCATTCGTCTACTGGTGGACACTTGGGCTGTTTCCAGATCTTAGCTATTGTAAATAGTGCTGCTATGAACATGGGGGTACATATATTCTTTCTAATTGGTGTTTCAGGCTTCTTAGGGTATATTTCTAGAAGTGGGAATCACTGGGTCAGATGGCAGTTCAATTTTTGATTTTTTGAGGAAACTCCACACTGTTTTCCATAGTGGCTGTACTAATCTGCATTCCCACCAGCAGTGTACTAGAGTCCCCTTTTCTCCACATCCTCATGTCATTGTTTTTTTTTTTAATTAAAAGGTTCTATATATATATATATACACACACAGAGAGCTTACTTTTTATACATTCAAGTGGTTGTTATTTTGCTTAGAAAATATATTTCTGCTCTTAAGATTTATTTTCCTATTCTGTCTGTGGTTTTGTTACTTACATTGAATTATCATACTTATTTTGCTGAAGATGTACTTTATTTTTGCCCCATGTGTGAAACCAGCATTACATATTTAAAAACTATATCCTTCTTTTACAAGATTTTGAAATATGCCTTTTTTAAAAATATATACTAAGTCAGTGTATGTCATGGGGCAAAAAAGTCTTTCCATTGGTTTTTGGTTTAACCATTAGTCTGGTCTTGAGAAACTAATGTTTAATCATTTAATAATGACTTTTCATGTAGTTGTCTCTACAGAATTTTTTTTTTTTCTTTCTCTCCAATAAAAATTTCTTTTTCAGAATTTTGTCAAAGTTAGAATGTTTATTATCTCAAATGAAGATTAAGGTGATATTTTTTTATTTTTATGTTTGAAATTATATAAAATTTAGAAAATTTAAAATGAATTGATATCTTCAAACTATTGATTCTCAGAAGCATGGTATGTTTCTTCATTTTGTAAGCCTTTTTATCATATCTGAAAACTTTTTAATTTTCTATGTTTTGAATATTTTGTGTTAAATTTATTTTTTGTTGCTGTTATAAATAGAATATTTTATTATGTGTCTAAGTAATTATTTTGGGTATAAATGAAAATTGATAATTGTATGTTTTGGGTAGGCAGCTACCAAACATACATAACAGCAACAAAAATTAGATAAAGTAAATTTTTCATTTATTTCTCTTGGGTTCTCTATATTATCAACAAATAATGCTGTTGCTATTTTTTTCCTAACCAGCAGTTGTATTTCCGTTTTTAAATTGCTTCAGCTAGATCATCTAGCGAAGTGATTAAAAAATAGTCATTATTGCAAGAATCCTCTCATTGTCCCAGACCTCAAAGGATAGTTCTCTAGTGTTTGATTTTGAGTGTTTCATATCATTGGCATGGTAAATATGTTTATCACATTTTCCTAGTTTATAAAGTTTTGAATTTTCTAATTTCCCTGTGTCTTCCTCTTTGACCCCTATGTTATTTAGAAATACGTTGTTAAGTTTCTAAATATTTGTGATTTTCCAGACATCTTTCTGCTGTTTATTTCTTGTTTGTTGTTGTCAGAAATTCTGTATGTTCTTTTAACTGTTTTGAGCAGCAGACTTTGTTTTTAAATAGTCACATGTGCTCAGTGTCTACCTGTAATAGTTTTGTATTGCTGTGTAACAATTACTATAAACTTAGTTTTCAAAATGCTTGTTATCTAATAGTTCTGTAGGTCAGGAGCCTGACACAGTCTCAGGGAATCTCAAGGTGTTAGCAGGCCATGTTCTTTTGGGAAGCACTAGGGGAGAATCTGTTTCCCTGCTCATTCAGGTTATAGGCAGAATCAAATTCCTGTAGCTGTAGGCCTGAGTCCTGGCTGGCTGGCAGTGGGAGGCCTTCCCAAGCTGTTCGAGTCCTCCTGCATGGTTTGGATTATGGCCCCCTTTCTCTGGCTTCAGTGCCAGCAATGGCAGGTCCCGTCTCACACTTCAGAGCTCTACTGCTTCTTCTTTTGTTGATTGATTAAATTTAAAGGGGTCCTGTGAGAATCTAGGATAGTCTCTCCATTTTAATGTCAATAACCCTGTCACATCAACAAAGTCCTCTTTGCCACATGAGGTGGTATCTCCAGGGTCTGGGGAATAGAGTGTGGACATTTTGCAGGGCCATTATTTTGCCTCTCATACCACCGAATGTATGGGACAATACAAGCTTTACACTGCATTGTACTTTAAGTGGTGAAATTTTAAAATTTCCTTTTATTATTATTTTCAGAGTTCTTCATTTGTATGTGTTGATCCAAATTAAAAAAATTAAATTTCAGTACAGGTCTACTGGAGTGAATTTGATCAGCTTTTGTTTTTCTGAAAATGTCTCTAATTTGTCCTCATATTTTAAAGGTCTTGTCTTTTTCTTCCTCCCTCCCTCCCTCCCTCCCTCTCTCCCTCCCTCCCTCCCTCCCTCCCTCGCCTCTTCCCCCCTCCCCCAGATATTTTTTCATTTCTTTTCAGATAGAATGGGAGGGAGAGAGAGGGAGAGAAACATTGATGTGAGAGAGACACATCGACTGCTTGCCTCTGGCACGAACCTGACCAGGGCCAGGACGAACTGCAACTGAGGTACGTGCCCTTGACTGGAATTGAACCTGTGACTCTGGTCCACGGGCTGATGCTCTAACTGCAGAGCCAAACTGTCCCGGGCTAACACTATTATTTCTTGATAAAGAATTCTGGGTTAGCAGTTTTCCTTTTTCTTTCAGTGTAGTGTAAAGATGTTACTCCATAGTTCCCATTAAGAAGTCTGCTTTAATTTTTATCTTTGATTCTCTGTATGTAACATATTTCGACCCCATGGGCACCTTCAAGGCTCTCTTTATCTTTAGTTTTCTGCAGTTTGAATATGATGTGCCTAGGTGTTTTTGTTTTTCTCCTTTGCTTACTCTTATTTTTTGTTCTCTTCCTTTGTTTTTTATCCTTATTTTTATTCATCCATTTGGGGTTGTCTAAGCATTTGGATCTATGGTTTCTGTGTTTATTTTCAGGAAATTCTTGGCCATTATTTCTTTACATATTTCTACTACTATGTTTTTTCTTCTTCTGCAATTCCAGTTATACATTTTACTGTTTGATATTGTCCTGTGGTTTTTGGATGCACTGTTCTTTTCATGGTATTTTTCTTTTTTGTGGGTTTTTTTTGGTTAATATTCATTGGCTTATCTGTAAGTTTTCTGATTCCTTAGTTTCATCATATCTACTAATGACCTATCAAAGGCTTTCTTTATCTCTGTTACTTTGTCTTTTATTTCTATCATTTTCATTTGTCCCTCTCTCTCTGCTTAAATCCCCTTTTCTGTATGCATGTTGTCAACCCTTTCCACTGCATTTTTTTTTTTAATCCTCACCCGAGGACATTTTTGCATTTATCTTCAGATAGAGCCGGAGGGAAAGAAGGAGAGAGAGAGAAACATCAATAAGAGAGAGACACATCGAGTGGTTGCCACCCACACGACCCCAACCAGGGCCAGGGACAAACTGCAACCGAGGTACATGCCCTTAGCAGGAACTGAACCTGGGACTCTCTGATCCGCAGACCGATGCTCTAACCGCTGAGCCAAACTGGCCAGGGCTCCTCTGGATTTTTTAACATTAATTAATAACATTTACTTAAAATTCCCTGAGAGTTCTGAGTTTTTGATCATCTTCAGAATCTGGTCCTTTTGATTGCTTTGTCTCTTGACAGTAGGTTGCTTTTTAGTGTGCGTGTGTGTCAAATTTTAATTGAATTTTGAATGTTTTGTGTATAACTGGATACTGAGGTCAGTAGTTTTTGATGGCTGGTTGTCAGACAGGGAGTCGAGGCAGTCTGTTCAGGAGTTGGGCTGGGTTTGGAGCTTGTTATTGCTGTGTTTGTCTTCAGTGCATCACACTGGCCTCTAATTCGTATAGAAATGGCCTGCCATTTCCTTATGTTTATATTGGGTTGGAGACTGGAGACTTTTCCTCAGTGTTAGTGCTGCACACTCAGCTTTCAGCTGCCGGTGCCATTGGTCGGGGTGGGAGTCTCCACCCTCCTGCCCCTCTCCTAACTGTCCCCTTGCTTCTTTCTCAGTGGTAGGCTCTAGTGGGGATAGGTGAAGCTTGCTTTGTTGTCCTGGTCTGGCCTCAGCCTTAGGCAGTTCCAGTGTTTCCTGCCCCTTGACCATGATAGCGCACTTCTCATTTTATTGGTATGGGATTGTGGTCCTAGGACAGTTTCCTACCTCCCCTGGGTAGAGAGTGTTTACCCATGCCCGTGGTGGCATGTCTGCAACTCATTTCGAAGCAGCTTAAGGCTTGGGCTCTTGGTCCACGTGAGAGAATTGCTCAAGCAGGCCCTGGGCTTTGTGCCTTTTCCACCACAGCATATGACCTTCCTATCTGCCTGCAGGTGGGAGGCCGCTTTCTCTAGTCTCCCGCCCTGCCCTGGTGGTGGAGGCCCACAGCGCAGAGCCCGCGAGTGAGTGTGGACTTTCTCCTGTCTGAGGCCAGGCTAGTCCAGCCTGTAACAGTTTGTTACAGTTTTGTGTGATATTTTCTCATTTGCATGGCTACCATGTCTTTCTCCACATACTCCGCTCTGCTCAGCCTCAGTTAAGCCAGTCTACATGTCTCTCCCTGGAGTTCAGACTGTGTGGTGGCCTTGTGGCCTTGGCTTTCTGATAGGCTCAAGAGAAGTTTGATTTCTGTGACGTTTCTGGCTTTTTGATTGTTAGGGTGAGAACAACACTATTTTTTGTTTTTTTCGTCCTCACCCAAGGATATCTTTCCATTGCTTTTCAGATAGAGTGGAAGGGAGAGAGAGATAGAAACATCGATGTGAGAGAGAGACATCGATTGATTGCCTCCCGCATGAACCCCACCAGGCCTGGGGATCAAACCTTCAACCCATGTATGTGCCCTAGACCGGACATTGAACCCATGACACTCTGGTCCGCAGGCCGACACTCTAACCACTAACCCAAACCAGCCAGGGCAACAACACTGTTTTTAAGTTTCTAAATCCTGAAGCAATTGAGCTTTTTTGTTGTTGTTTTAAATAAGAAATGGATGTTGGCTCTGGCCAGTTTGGCTCAGCGGTTGAGCGTCAGCCTGCGGGCCAGAGAGTCCCGGGTTCGGTTCCTGCTAGGGGCACGTACCCCCCCCCCCCAAAAAAAAATGGATGTTGGATTTTGTTACATATTATTCACCCTTATTTAAAGTGGTCATGTGAATTTCTAATTGATATTTTCTGATGTGATGAATTACATCATTAGGTTGCCTAATATTAAATCCATCCTTTATTTTCTCTTACTTGGAGAATTATTTCATCAGCAAAATATTTCAACATTTTTTAAGGGCTAGATATATGGATGAATAATAAAGACGAGGTCTTATAGATCTTACTAATCAAGAGGTAGACAAAAACATGTACAAAGATTAAGAGGGCATCTTAGATTAGTATAAGGAAAGAAGGAAATGAACAGGTGGGTGGGTAATAGAGAGGCAATAGGGTGGACAGGAACAGCCAAGAGTGACATTGGTGTTAGAGCTAGAGGTTGAAAATGATCCAGTCATTTAAAGAGTTGAGAGTAGGGAGGGCATTTTAAGACATGGCAAGTACAATTCCCAGGGGCAGGGATGAGACAGGACTGTTGGAGGATCAGAAAGTTTACCCATGTGGTTGACACTCAGTGAGTGAGGGGGAAGTGGTATGGCGGAGGTTTGGAAAGGTAGAGTCGGATGACCATGCCATCTTTGGCCAAGTCAGATATTGAATTGCATTCCATAAGGAATGGGAAGAACTTGGAGATGAATTGCTGTTTGTTAAGTGAAACTAGTTGTTTCCGCGTCTACCTGGTAGTTTCTTGATTACACCTCTGGTATAATTCTTTATCGCACATTATTTTATTTATTATCTGTCTTTCATTTGCAATCTCTTTTTCACTGTTGACTTTTACTTTCTGTTTATAAGCACAGTCAGGCCCCCTTCCTCTGATACTGACATCCTGCCTTTCTCAGCCAAATTCTGAGAAAGTGGTCTGTATTTGCTGGCTCTTGTACACCCCAGGACCTTGCTGACAACTGCTCTTGGAGTTGTCCTCCTAGTCCTAGTGACCCGTCAAATCCAGCACCCTCTCGTTTAGTTCTGTTTATCTGAATACTTAGCACTATTGGCCACATCTTCCATTTTATAAGTCCGTGGACCTCGGCTTCCTGGGCACTGCACCATCACGTGTTTTGCCTCATCTTTCTTACTGTCCTTTGTTTCTTTTCATTTCTAGCTCACCCCTAAATATAGGGATACCCAAGCTTCTGATGGCAGACTTCTTTCTCTACTGTATATTCTCTCTGGTTTGTCATTTATGTACTTTTACAGAAAATCTCACTACTCTCAGATCTGTACCTCTAGCCCAGACTTTTCTCTAGGAGAGAAAAGAAAACGCAAGTGTATTTAATAAGTCAATTTTCATATTGCTATATAATCTTCATAATTATTTTAAATGTATAATGTTATGTTAAATAGCTATGTCATAATTAGTCTAACCATTTTCCTATTGAAAATTTCTAGTCCTGGATGTGCAGCTACAATTTGTAATTCTGCACACGTATACTGCCAACCTGATGGAGGACTCTGGCTTCTTTGTGAAGTCCAATAAGTCAAAAGATTCTGACAGTGGCAACACTGCCAGTTTTAGCTCCTCTCCCGAGTGTGATTTGTGTGTGTGTTAAATGAATTCCTATTTGAATTTCTGACATGTTGATGTCTCAGTTTCTGCCTGCTTGTCAGCCATCTCCAGTAGCACACTGACCAGAATATAATTTTTAGCAGTTGGTTGATTCCTTTTTCGAGCCTTTCCCACCTGCTTTCCAATCTGACTGTATGTTCTTGCTGCATAAGGAAAGAGGGTTGTGGTTCTTCTTTTACATAGATGATTATGTGCTCCAGGCATGTCCAACTCTACTATTGTTTTTTTACAGCAGCTGTGAAATCATAAAGTAATAAATATAAAGCAGTGTCCATTCTATAAAGCAGAGGTTGGGCATAATAAAGAGGCACCCTCTTGGACTGTCTTCTGCCACTCGTTGCATGGTTTGTCTGTCTATTTCTGTTATAGTCTACTGTAACAACAAAGTGCCTGGAAAACTACTGAAAGCTCAAGTGCTGATGGTAAATAACTGCTCCTCTTCCGCCCTCTTCCACTCCAATTGTATTTCTGCTTTGAGGTATTATTGTCTATATATCCTCTAAACTTTATGGCCTGTGGTAACTATGCTAGATGTTGTAGACAGCCACAATGTTTGATGTTGTGCCATTTTCTGTAGATAAGGAAGGAGGCAGGAGATAATTACTTCAGTCACTAATATATTTGAAATTAAGGTTAGTTTAAAACACTACCCCAGATGTATCATTCTCTGAAGACCCACGCGGGTCTGCCACCTCAAAGTCTAGGGCATTCATTCCCCGGAGGACATGTCTCTCTCATTCCTAGCCAGATGGTTTCGCCGCTCACTTTGTGCACTCCAGTCCCAAATCTTGAGAACCAGGGAAGAAGACTGACAAGCAGTAGCGAGGCATGCAACTTGCTTCAAGTCTAGAACGATAGTACGGTATTCATCTGCGTGCCTGGTACCCTCCCTGTTTTTACATCTCTCTCTCTGTCATCCCCTCCAACATCCTTTCACCTCCTGACAGCAAAAGCAGCAGCAAGTCTTTGAACTTACAGACTGCTTCAACATTCTGGATCTTTCCCACCCAGCCCCCAGTGATGGAATGGGATTATCCTTTGAACAAGGAGAGTGAACCCTGTTAAAAGAGATCCAACAAAATCTTAGAAGAATGAATAAACACAACTCATAAAAAGACTGTTAGGAACATACTCTCAGTTGAATGTCACCTCCTTGCCATTTCCCATGATCTTGGGCAATTGAAAGCAGAGAGAACAGGGAAAGGCAAACCAAAAACTCAGCCTTAAAGAAAATATTACCTCAGAAACAAATTCTTTTAAAGCATAGAACATAATACGAGACAATAAAACAAGATTAATACGGAAATATGGAACTAAGGGAACAAAATGAGAACAGAACCACATCAGTCCAAAACTAACAAATAGATTTGAAACAGTAAGGAACTTAATGGCCTGGAAATTGAATTATTGCCATAAGGGGCTTTAGATCATTCTAGAGAAAGCGAAAGCAAAAGCGAAAAGAACATGAAAGCAATATAAATCATCCTAATGGGGATATATTATAAAGATAATTTATGTTTATAAAGTAAGGAAACCCACTCTGAAAAAAATTAGACCAGAAAGTATATTTGAGGATATAATAAAAGAAAAGTTTTCTGACGTATACTAAACTAATCTCCTCAGAGAGAAGGTTATTGTGTTCTAGGGAAAAAAATTAAAAGTTTTACATTGACTCCGAGCTGACTCCTAGTTGTATGATAAAGGCTTTAAAAATAAAGAATTTGTAGACATGCAGGCAGAAAAAAGGCAAGTCCCCTCAAGGAGGGGGAGCTGGCTCCTGCACATGAGCCTCATGGCCAGAAGGCACAGGGGTGCAGAGTGTGCAGGGAAGAGCTGGTATTAGCACAGGTAAGTGTTGAAATTCAAATAGAGAACCGAGAATAAACCATTATGCAAGTGGAATGTAAATGTCATAAACTTTGACAAAAGAAAGATCTTTCTTTATCTAAAATTGAAATATGTCATTCAAAAAAATCTATTTAAGATAGGGTTTTTCAAATTCTTAACTCACAGAGGAAATTTTAGGAAATAGTAACTCTAAAGAAATATGGATCTTAAGTTTAATAATTCCTTTATTTTTACTTCAGCTTCATTTGCATGTAAGTATAAAGATAGATTTTACTCTTTTTGTTTAAAACATATAATAGAACAGTTCCTTTAAAACTTAATGTGATATTTCTGGGTGTTCTGCCTGTGGGTTGAATTTTTGCTTTTGGGGGAGGGGTTTAAGAGATTATTTAATTTTGTAATAAGTTTATTTAAAAATAAAAGCTGTTCCAAAAAAATATGTAAAACATAAATGAACATATTTATCCCCACCAGGGCTCTGGATGGGGCCTGGCATGGGCAAATTAAAAAAAACAAAAACAAAACTCTGGTGTTCCTACTTGGACAGTTTGCCCAAGCTGAGAACTGCTGCTCCTGACCAAGTGGTTTCTCTTCTGTGTTTGTATACTCATTGTATCAGCCCAGTGGCTTTCATTTTTATTACAACCCACCTCCAAGCTTTTTGGAAGTGAGGGTGGAAACTACTCACCCTGGATCATTATCAGTTTCCCTTTTGCCCATTTGTCGGCTCTAATTAATGAGAGGCACAAAGTACAGCACGACTTTGCTACATCCCTCTGGAAGAGGGGAAAATCAGTGGGAAAACAGCATTCGATAAATGATTAGAAAATAAAAGATTAGCTCAACGTCATTTTGTAGAGAGAGCAACAATACAGATACTTTTTTTTCCTTGTTATTTAGCTCGAACATTTGTTATGAGACCCCACCCCTGCCACCTTCTTTTAGTTCCTTCTGATTATGGTGGATAGATATACTTTTATCAGATTAGCATGTGATTTTTTCATTAAACAAGTATATGACAGCACATAAAGTGTTACAAGATGACTAGAATATTTTTTATTTATGTAAATTATATCTTCAGTAAGTGCAAAGTAGTTATTATTGTGTAGACAATTTGGTCTAATATGAATTTCAAATAGTACATTGCAACTGCTATTTGAAAATAATAAGGAATTAGAGTATTTGGCTCTTCTACAAATAAGTAACATAAACTTGAATAATTTTTGTTTATGTGCCTAAGGATTTAACAAATGGGTACAAACGAAATGATGTCAAATAATTATTGCTCAAAAATGTATTAGTTGGCAGAGATAGTGGGTTGTTGATACTATTGAAACGGTGATTTATCTTCAACACAGCCAAGCATGGAGGTGGTTTCATCTCCTCTGCATTAAGCTCTGTATGTCTGCATGCCTCCTGCTGAACTCCTTGCCTGTCTTTCATGACAAAGAAACATAGCCATTGGATATTTTGTTCAGTTAGATTGGTGACTTTTTTTAACTGAAGGATATTACAACATTATGACCTTTTTTTTAAAATCTTTATTGTTGAATGTATTACAGATGTTCCTCATTTTTTCCCCCATTGACCCCCTCCTCCCCACTCCTGCACCCCTCCCACCTTTTCCCACACTATTGTCTGTGTCCATTGGTTATGCATATAAGTTCTTTGGTTTATTTCTTCCCACCTCCCAACTCTTTCTCTTTGAGGTTTGTCAGTCTAGCAGTGAATTTGTACTTCTTAATCCCTTCACCTTTTTCACCCATTCCCCCAACCCCCCTCCCATTTAGCAACCAACAAAATGTTCTCTGTATCTATGAGAATGTTTCAGTTCTTCCTGTTCATTTTGTTTGTAGATTCCATTGTTGATAGATATGTATTCATTGCCATTTTGTTTGTTCATATATTTTATCTTTTTCTTCAAAAAGACCCTTCATCATTTCATAATAACGATTTGGTGGTGACGACCTCCTCTAACTTTTTCTTGTCTGGGAAAGTCTTTATATGGCCATCGATTCTAAATGACAGCTTTGCAGGATAGAGTAATCTTGGTTGTAGGTTCTTGCTTTTCATCACTCTGAATATTTCTTGCCACTCCCTTCTGACCTGCAAAGTTTCTTTTGAGAAATCGGCTGACAGCCTTATGGGAACTCCCTTGTAGGTAACTACCTGCCTTTCTCTTGCTGCTTTTAAGATTCTCTCTTTGTCTTGAACCTTTTGCATTTTGATGATGATGTGTCTTGGTGTGGGCCTCTTGGGGTTCATCTTGTTTGGGACTCTCTGTGCTTCCTGGACTTGTATGTCTGTTTCCTTCACCAAGTCAGGGAAGTTTCCTGCCATTATTGTTTCAAACAGGTTTTCGATTTCTTGTTCTCTCTCTTCTCCTTCTGGCACCCCCAAGATGCAAATGTTGGCACACTTAAAGTTGTCCCAGAGGCTCCTTACACTATCGTCATTTTTTTGGATTCTTTTTTCTTTTTGCTGTTCTGATTGGGCATTTTTTGCTTCCTTATATTCCAAATCAATGGTTTGCTTCTTGGATTTATGTACTTTACTATTGAACCTGTGTAAATTATTCTTTATTTCAGTTAATGCTTCCTTCATTTCTGACTGTGCATCCATGATTTCTGACTGGTCCTTTTTTATGCTCTTGAGGCCCTCCCTAAGTTCACTGAGGTTCTCACTAAGTTCATTGAGCATCCTTATAAGCAGTGTTTTGAACTCAGCATCTGTTAGGTTGCTTATCTCCATTTTGCTAGTTCTTTTCTTGGGGTTTTGTTCTGTTCTTTCATTTGGGACCTGTTTCTTTGTCTCCTCATTTTGGCTGCCTCCCTGTGTTTGTTTCTGTGTATCACTTAACGAGCGGTATGGGGCTATCTGAGACCAGATTCTGCTTGTTTGAAAGAATTTAGGAAAACCTGAAGCAGGATCCAAGAGTGGCCAATCCTATGGTTAAGCAAGTGGTAACAGCTTGGGTGGGCCTGAAGGTTGGGTGGGGGCGGGGCCTCAGGGAGTCACCAGGGTGGGGACAACCAGTGTGAGCCAGGTTGCTGGAGTCCCAGATATGGCGGCTGTCTGCCGCCCCAGGGAAGGGCTCACCGAAGGAACAAAGGCCTCTGACAGCACGTTTGTCCCGGAGAAAGCCCCCTCTCCAGCCCTCGCTCCAGTGCCAAACAGCTCAGTTCTTCCCTGTATGTCTCTGGTGCCCCTCGAGCTGCCTCCCCTCCAAGCTTAGAGGGAGTGAGTCCGATAAGTTCGTGCTCGGGCCCTTTAAGGAGCTGCCAGAAGTTATGGGGACTCTCTTCCTGGCACTGGAACCCTGAGTGGGGCACCTGGTGTGGGACGGGGACCCCTCAGTCCTCAGGGAGGACCTTCCCAGCCGAGGTGTCCTCCTGATTTTTATCCGCCACACGTGGGTGTGGGACCAGCCTGTCTGCCTTGCCCCTCCTACCAGCCTTGATGCAGCTGCTACTTTAATTCCGAAGTTGTAGGACTCCCATTCAGCTTGATTTCAGGCGGTTTTGAATGATGGTTGTTCTGTAGTTTAGTTGTAACTTTGATGTGGTTGTGGGAGGACGCGATACCGCATTTACCTGGTTCCAAGATCTTGGTGGGTGGGGGTCAAGAGGGTAGTACAGCATTCTGGAAATGTCACTAAGGTCTTTGTGCAATTGTTTTCATGGACTTTGATTGGCAACATTCTTAAGAATGTTAGAATGTAGTTTTATTCAAAATAGGCTTTTCTTAATCTGCCTTGTTCAATTGTCATAACACCCTTATGATAGTAATCTTAATTTTAAAAAATTATAGTTGGTATATGTACCATTTTATCAATTGTATTTTTGTTTTGTTTTATTTTTTTAACAGAAATCTTGGAGGCTGGTATTAAAGGAACTTCAGAATCACTTAAAGGTGTGAAACGAAAAAAGATTGTAGCTGAGAATCACCTGAAAAAAATACCCAAATCCCCTCTGAGAAATCCTCTTCAGGCAAAACATAAACAAAATACGGAAGAGTCATCTCTTGCTGTTCTTCAGAGTACTTCAGAGTCTCACAAGAAACAGAATCACAGTCCTGTAAAAAATGGGAAGCAATTTACCAAACACAACGGAGAAACACCTGGGATAATTACCGAGGCCGCCAAGTCTGAAGAACCTGTCTCCCCAAAGAAGCCCCTGTTCCTGGCGCATCCAACCGAACTGCGCAGGTGGAGCTCAGAAGGCGCCGACCCCGCCAAGTTCAGTTTCCTCGATGGGAAATGTGACTCTAGTTCTTTGTCGAGTAAAACCAGGACTGACCGTAGTGAATGTATCTCCTCTAAGTGTAGTCCTCCTTCCTCCTCATACACAAACACCGCATTTGATGTCTTACTGAAAGCAATGGAGCCAGAACTGAGCACCTTGGCACAAAAGGGCTCATCTTGTGCAGTTAAGATAGAAAAACTAAGACCAAATAAAACTGTACAACCTCCCTCTCAATTAAAAAACAGCTCAATAGATGCCCCAAGTCAGACTTCGCAAGAATGTGTTTCTGAATCCCAGTCTTGTACCTCAGGCACAGTGCCTGTGTCTGCCACTCAGACGAGTGAGCCAGCGTCAGCCCAGGCTGTTTCTCATCCATATAATCAACACGAACACTTTGTTCCTAAAACCAACCAACAGAATCCACAGCTTCCAGTGTGTTCAGGTTTCACAAGACCGCCGATGAACCTGCACAGTCAAGAGAACCCCAATCCTGAACAGGCATATCACACAGCAGTGCCAGCATCTGTAGGTCTGACTGCACCTTCCAGTAGAACTCAGGTTATTCCTCAAAACCAGCACATGGATTCTGCTTCACCTGTGTCCATCAGCCCGGCCCATTCTGCACAGTCACTCCCCACACCAGTGTACAGTTCAACGCCTGTCGCCTCAGTTGTGAATCACAGCGTTGAGCAAATGTGCAATCTTCTTCTGAAAGATCAGAAGCAAAAAAAACAAGGAAAATATATTTGCGAGTATTGCAATAGAGCATGTGCAAAGCCAAGTGTACTTCTGAAGCATATCCGCTCCCACACTGGGGAGCGGCCCTATCCCTGTGTGACCTGTGGATTTTCATTTAAGACTAAAAGTAATCTGTACAAGCACAAAAAATCCCACGCACATACTATCAAGCTGGGCCTCGTCTTGCAGCCGGATGCTGGTGGTTTGTTCCTGTCGCACGAGTCCCCCAAAGCACTTAGTATCCACTCAGACGCAGAAGACAGCGGGGAGAGCGATGATGAGAGCGCTGCTGATGACAGGCAGAATGACCCGGGCTCCGTGGACCTGCAGCCTGGACAGATAATGAAAATGATTTCAAATTCTGCCGCTTTACCCCAATCAACTTCCATTCCAAGCAATCCAGATCATGTGGTAGGTGACGTTTTACAGGACAAATCTTCAGAATCACAAGCTATGACAGAGTTACCAAAAGTCGTGGTCCACCCTGTCAATGTGACCCCTTTAAGAGTGGACAGCCCAAAGTTTACGGATTCTAAGCTTGAACCTTCTAGTGCACAGAAACAGAAGGACCTTCAGGTTACCAGTGTGCTGTCACATTCAGCCTGGACGTCCTCCCTAGAGACTGATGAAAGGTCCCATCAGAAAGGGAACACGAGCCAGCCAGAGGCAAAACAAGACTCCTCTCATGTAGGAACAGTACATGCCCAGCTACAAAGGCAGCAGGCTACTGATTACTCCCAAGAGCAACAAGGAAAACTTCTGAGTCCTCGAAGTTTAGGAAGTACAGATTCTGGTTACTTTTCACGTTCCGAAAGTGCTGATCAAACAGTGAGCCCACCAGCTCCTTTTGCCAGAACATTACCCACTATGGAACAAGACTCAAATAAGAATATTGGGCCCTCCACACCTCGTATCAATACACCAGCACCTTCTACATTGCCAACAGGTGAAAAAGCATTGCTTTTACCAGGTCAGATGCGCCCACCTTTGGCAACAAAAACACTTGAAGAACGGATATCAAAGCTTATCTCAGACAATGAAGCCCTGGTAGATGACAAGCAACTGGACAGTGTGAAGCCACGGAGAACCTCTCTTTCACGACGAGGAAGTATTGATTCCCCCAAATCCTACATATTTAAGGATTCTTTCCAGTTTGATTTAAAACCAATGGGACGGAGAACAAGTTCAAGCTCTGATATACCAAAGTCCCCTTTCACCCCCACTGAGAAGTCAAAGCAGGTGTTTCTTCTCTCCGTACCTTCCCTTGACTGTTTACCTATTACAAGAAGTAATTCTATGCCTACCACAGGTTATTCAGCAGTACCTGCGAACATAATACCTCCCCCCCACCCACTGAGAGGAAGTCAGTCCTTTGATGACAAAATCGGCGCTCTCTATGATGATGTCTTTGTATCAGGACCTAACACTTCTGTGCCCCAAAGTGGACATCCCCGTACCCTCGTCAGACAAGCAGCAGTCGAAGACTCTTCCACAGGTGAAAACCATGTCCTCGGTACTGGACAGTCCTTGGACGAGAGCTATCAAGGATGCAGTGCCACTAGCGAAATGGCCACGAGGAACAGGTCATTGGCACCAGGCTCACATGTAGAGAAAAAGAAGTCTCATCAAGGGCGGGGGACAATGTTTGAGTGTGAAACTTGTAGAAACAGGTATAGAAAACTGGAAAATTTCGAAAACCATAAGAAATTTTACTGTTCAGAGTTACATGGACCAAAAACAAAGGTAGCTGTGAGGGAACCGGAACACAGCCCCATGCCTAGCAGTACACAACCCCAGATTCTGCACTACAGAGTGGCTGGTTCCACGGGGACCTGGGAACAGACGCCCCAGATAAGGAAAAGGAGGAAGATGAAAAGCGTTGGAGACGATGATGAAGTTCAGCAGAACGAAAGCGGAGCTTCTCCGAAAAGCTCCGAAGGACTTCCGTTTCAGAATACTATGGGCTCTGCTTCCAGTTTGCCTAAACACAGTGTTGTCATCACAAGTGACCAGCAGCATCAAAATACGCAGTTGCAAAACGCCCAAATTCAGCTTGTTGCACGAGGCCCCGAGCAGACCGTGGATCCAAAGCTGTCCACCATCGTGGAGCAACAGGTCGGCTCCGCGGCCCAGGACAAGATGGAGTCGAAGAGACATGGAGCTGGGATCTCGGTTATCCAGCACACCAACTCACTGAGCAGACCCGGCTCGTTTGACAAGCTCGAGTCCTTTGAAAGAGGCCCTCCCGCTGCTTTTCAGGAGCTGAGTAGAACAGTGAAGCTCGGGCCCCTGAAAGTGATCGGGATTTCCCCAGAGGAATGTCACCCTGCTCGGAACACGTTTCATCCTCAGCAGCCTGCACTCTCAGATGTTCTTCGAGCAGAACTTCAGGAAGGTTCAAGAAAGTTCTCAAGTGAACGGCATGTGTTAGGACAGCCCTCAAGGCTTGTTCGGCAACACAGCATCCAAGTCCCAGAAATTCTGGTCACAGAAGAGCCAGATCGGGACCTTGGAAGCCAAGGACCCGATCAGGAAAAATCAGAGAAGTTCAGTTGGCCTCAGCGTAGCGAAACGCTGTCCAAATTGCCGACAGAGAAACTGCCACCCAAAAAGAAGAGGCTCCGTCTTGCCGAGATAGAGCATTCCTCAACTGAGTCAAGTTTTGATTCCACACTCTCCAGGAGTCTAAGTAAGGAGAGCAGCCTATCTCATACCTCCAGTTTCTCAGCCTCATTAGATGTAGAGGATGTTTCTAAACCGGAGGCTTCCCCCAAAATCGCTTTTCTCAATAAAACAGAGTTTCTCTTGATCCCAGCTGGCTCTAATGCACTAAACATTCCCGGAACACACCGGGAAATGAGGCGCGCTGCCTCCGAACAGATCAGCTGCGTGCAGACGTCCATGGAGGTCTCTGATGTCAGAAGTAAGTCATTTGACTGTGGAAGCATAACTCCACCTCAGACAACGCCACTTGTTGACTTGCAGCCTCCAACGTCCCCTTCTGGCATGGGGGTGACCGGGCACGTGCCTCTCTTGGAGAGAAGGAGAGGCCCACTGATACGGCAGATATCTTTAAACATAGCTCCAGAGAGTCACATGTCTGCTGGGAACCTGTCATCTTTCCAAACGATTGCTCTTCCTGGTGTGAGTGCACTGCCATTGCAGGGGCCTCCGCTCACTAATGTGTCCTTAGCTGAGTTTCCTGCGAACACTATGCACTCCCAGACCCAGGTGAGGGATCTGCAAACAGAAACTTCAGATTCCAACTCTGCTAACATCTTTCCTGTTCAACAGCTCTTTGGTATTAATGTGTTAAATCAAATCCATGCACCCCTTAGCCACCATAACACACAGATGTCTCTGCAAATGTCTACACAGAGTGTCAAACCAGATGCAAATACCAGTGTGTGTGTATCTTCTAACAGTGAGGATCGCTTTGCTCCCAAGTACCAACTGCAGTGTCAGGTTTTCACTTCAAGCCAGTCTTGCTCTTCTAACCCTGTACATTCTTTGCCAAAGCCAGTTCTTTCAGATCCAGTTGGAGCTGACCATCATATGACTTCACTAGCATTAGCAACCAGACAAGTAGATGCCATGTCCAGTTCATGTCCTCCACCGCCACCAAAGCTCGGGCCCCTCGGTGGTCAGGTGCAGAAGGTGCCGACATCGTTTGCACTGCCCGTGTCTCTGCAGAGTAATGTTCCAGGGTACTGCTTTGCCACGGTCACACCTCTGCCACAGATCCTTGTGACCCAAGATCTGTCCAGTCAGCCCGTTTGCCAGCCTAATCATAGTGTGGTGCCAATCAGTGAAGAACAAAATTGTCTGCCAAAATTGCAAAAAGTTCACCAGAATGCTTTGCCAAACCCAGAGGAAAAACTTGTTTGCGAAAATGTTTTTTCAGAGATGGGCCAAAATTCTTCTCTGTCAGAATCCTTGCCCGGACCCCAGAAAATGTCTATTGGTAGACTTTCCCCCCAACAGGAACCTTCAGCTACAAGTAAAAGGATGCTTTCCCCAGCAAACAGTTTGGACATTGCCATGGAAAAGCATCAAAAGCGAGCCAAAGATGAAAATGGAGCTGTTTGTGCAACAGATATCAGACCATTCGAACCACTGAATTCAAGAGCGAATGAAGTCAATAAACAGAAGAAACCTGTTTTAGTGAGGCAGGTCTGTACTACTGAGCCCCTTGAAGTGGTGACATTGGAACAAGATACTTTTTCTCAACCTGAAATTAATAGTGAGGTGGTTAATTTCACAGATGTTTTACCAGCTGATAATGTATCATCAGGACACTCTGAGTCTGTGGTTGTAAAACCTATAAAAGAGTTGCAAGAATTTGAAAACATCAAATCATCCACATCGCTTACTCCTACAGCTAGAAATTCGCCTGTCCCTTCAGAAAATACCCACATTTCTCCTTTGCAAAGGGTAGATGATAACCAAGAAAGGAATTCTCTGGAGGTGAAAAATCAAGGTGACACATTGTGCATCCAAGAACAAAGTCAACCTACAACCACCGCTCTTTCGGCGTCGGATGCTGGAGACGGGCCGCAGCTGTCTTTCCCCAGCCTGAAGACCACGACCAGCTTTACGTGGTGTTATCTCCTCAGACAGAGAACCTTACACGTGCCTCAGGATGATCAGAAAACTTCCGCCTACACTGACTGGACAGTCAGCGCCAGCAATCCAAATCCACTTGGTTTGCCTACAAAAGTTGCTCTTTCCCTCCTTAATTCAAAACAGAAGATTGAAAAATCACTATATTGTCAAGCAATAGCCACCCATTCCAAATCAGATTTATTGGTCTATTCAAGCAAGTGGAAAAGCAACTTAAGCAAGGTACTTAAAATATTATTTATTTTCAAAAATAGTTTGTGCAAATGAGTTTTAACATGTCTTAGTGCCTTTACATTCTTTAATTAGAAGTTGTGAATGACAAATTATACTTCATGGATATGTAATTCTTTGAAAGAAAGGATGATGAATATGCCCCAGCAGTTATACTCATAAGGATTGCCTGGAGTCTTTTCTATCTTGAGACATTTTGAAAATGATAGTTTTCCCTGAGCACTTTTCATTTAAGTCTTTACTTTTAATAGTGCAATAATCGTGATCTTACTCTCATTTTCTACATGAAAGTTTTTTTCTTGTTAAGTGAGAGGAGATTATTTTTATGCTTTGTCCTTACTAGTGCCAGGGGACAGAGGTGTGAATAATTGAAGATTGTTATATATCATTTTGAAGTATAAGTAGACAGCCATTCTGTAGTTCTGAGAATCATCTTTGTACTAGAGAGAATTCCCAAAATAACTCAGATACTTGATAATTAAGTTGATTTGGTTAAGATTTATAGAGGTGGAATGGGTCTTATTAGAGTTGTTGGCTATAAAATGGGAAAAAATCATTTACGTGATTGAGGATAGGTAGATAAATTGATAGATAGATAGATAGATAGATAGATAGATAGATAGATAGATAGATAGGGTATTGTACTGGACTCCAGACATTCAGAGTTACAGTTTAAGTCCTTGACCACTGCAGGTTCATGAGCACATAATGCAGGTTTATAAACATAGGAAACATGCTTATCCATAGGAAGATATCACAGTTTGGTATTATAATAGATGTACATACAAATTTAAAAAGGAGGAAGTCCCTAACACTACCTACCACTAGGTTGAGGAGGTATGGAAACAGGGAAGATATTCCAAAAGTGCTGGATTTAGCTGAGTTTTTTAAGAATAAAGTAGGGATTTTTTTTCCCAGGCAAATAAAAATGAGAAATTGTAATAGTCTGATGAGTGACATGGAAGTGAGAAAGAGCTTGGGTGATTTAAAGATCCCTGAGGAATCTGTCATGGCTAGAAGATGGTGTAAGTTGAAACAGTGACATACTTCGAATTTGGAAGTGTAGATAGAAACCAAAGAATATGCATGGTGGTGGAGAGCCAGTGCTAACTTTCTCAGTGAAGTAGGTGTGGAGGGTGCATCCACACCATTCAGAATTTAATTTTTAAATGCTCAGACTCTACTCTAGATCTACTCAATCAGAACCTTGGAAGATGAGACCCGATTATGAGAATTTAAACAGAGCTGCATGTATATTCCTGAAGTACCTATGAAAAGTGGCTTTTCTTCAGTACCAGGTGCCTTGGTAGAAAAGCCTCTGGAAATGCACATATCTAGATTTGGAACTAGGAGAGAGCTCCAGGCGGAAAGAATGGAGATTTCTTAGTGCATAGGTGTAATTAATGAGATTGCTCAGGGAAGGGGTAAAGAAGAGACAAGGGCCTAGAATGGATTCCAGAATCACTACTTTGAAGGGTTGACCGAAGGAAGAAAGGGCACGTAAACTGAAAGAGATTGTTAATAGAGGAAGGAGGGAGCTCTGAGAAAATGCTATTCCACAGATCAAGGGAGAAGGTGTTTCAGGGAAAGTTGTTCAGGCAGAGAGGTCAGATAAATGTGAAGGCTAACATGGCATTTGGACTGATCAATTCTAATACCACTGGAGACTTGAGTCAAACGAGCAAGTGGCTATGGAGGATAGGCTCTTGGGTTGACGCTAACTCACAAATGTTAATGTATTTACAATTCAAAATGGAAAAGAATAGCTGAATGCTAAAGTAAGAGGATTTCTAAGAGAAGGCGTCAACAACATAAAATGCCACGGAGTGGTCAAAGATGTAAAAACTCAGGAAATGATAAGGATTTTAGCATTTAGCTCATTGGTAACTGATAAATAGAAACCAGATTTGATATTAAGAAGGGAGCAAAAGATAAGTGGGAATTTGGATTTCTCTTAAAGATACAAAGTCAAGGAAAAGTGTGTATATTTTGCAAGTGGAGGGGGAACCTGATGTGTTTGCCAGGAAAAGAAAAGGAGAAGGTTGATTTTCACCTGTGAGGGTCAGTGTCATTCTCTGTTCATACCACCTTTTTCAGAAACTCAGTCCAGCAGCATTTCTTCATTTCTGGCTCTGTAAGGACAGGGACTTCCAGGGCCCTCTTTCTGAGCCCGGAGGCCCTCCATCCATGATGCACACACCCTTTTATCAACTGCAACTGAGTCATCTTGATGCAATAGCTGTCTGTGTGGTGATGTAATTTTTAAGGAGGTTTGTAACAAAGAGGCCCTTGATTAGAAACGCCGTGCCTTGTGTTGGAGTTGGCCAGGGGACTGGAGTTTAAGCCTTTGCTGTTAACACTTGACCTTGGACAAGTGACTTAACCTTGCGAGTGTCCTTCCTCACTGGGATATGATCCACTTGTGCTGCCGCCTCACAAAGACATTTGAGCGTGGAATGGGCTGCAGACTGAGGAAACTTGTGAATGGTGCGTTTGTATAAGAGCCATAAATAAGGTAGTGTTACCATAATGTTTCTGTAGAAGAGCACGCAGTGTGGCCATTTTGAGTTCATTGCCTTTTTCTAGAGATTTAATTATTATCAGGCCCAAACCTAGCTTTTGACCTGTTCTGTATCTGTGTCTCACAGTTCTCAGTGTTCAGGAACTCTGGAGAAGATACAGAGAGGACACATAATTATGGTTTAAAGTGATGGGAGAAGGGCAGACTGAAATTTTGGGAAATGGCACTTAGCTTTTAACTGACAGTTCATTGAACTTGAAGGGGATTTAGTCATGTTTCTCAGGAGTGTAAGACATTATACCAAAAGGGGTAACTAGCTCTTTGCCATCTCCAAAGAATAAACTCTTTGAGAAACACACTTAAATTGCAGTGTGAGTGGTTGTTAGATATAAGAGGAAATATTTAGTCTGTTAAAAAATAGTTCCTACTAAACTCCTGGAGTACCAGGACGTAGGAGGTTGTAAATCCTTCCTCTGGGGGTGTCAGTAGACTACTCTGGTGGGATTTTAAAATAGCATAAGATTTATTGGTTTGCTGTGGTTTAGACAGATTATGTTAAAGATAAGGGAGGAGATAAAGCCAATGACCTTTAACCTGTTCACTACCTTAAAACGTGGTTCCTAAAGTTAACTGTGTGCACTGTGCTCTGCCATGTTTGTTTTCCAAGTGAAGCATCAGCATGTTTGTGTTTTCAGTTTCATTAAATTAGTTTCTCTTTTTTTTTTTTTCCTTTCAGAGAGCATTAGGTAATCAAAAGTCCACAGTAGTTGAATTCAGCAATAAAGATGCCTCTGAAATTAACAGTGAGCAAGATAAAGAAAATTCCTTAATCAAAAGTGAACCAAGAAGAATTAAAATATTTGATGGAGGGCAAGTACAAATCTTACTTCTTAAATGTACATTTAAACTTACTTTTAAATGTACATTTGCTTTCATGTGAATGAAGACTTATCAGTGCCAATTTTACATAAATATTGGAAGGTATCTCAGCTTATTAATGGAATCTTCATGGCAAAATATATATTTAGTATTATGTTAAATAATTCCATTTTGTTCAAGGAAACAATCACTATTTAGGAAATATTGTAGGTCCTAGGAAGTGGCTAAGAACGTTTTCGGAGTGAACCTTGGGGTTCACATTCATTAATAATAATAAATGACTTGGAAAACCTGCTCTAAAAGAGATGAACTAACTCATTGCCTGTTTGAAGTCTGTATGTATTTGGTTATGAGAAAACAAAATGTAGAAGCCAATGGTAGTTATCGTGAAGCTCAGAAATATTTCAGTATTTATAGTTGTTGTGATTGAATTTGACAATAAAGAAAACGTTTAAACCCAGTGATTTAAAAGAGGAAATATTTTTAAATTAAATCTAGTGTTGAATAAGGTTGTTTGGCTAGAATTAGCTATTAGAATATTAAGTGTTGATGTGAAAAGCTAGAATATTCTGTTACTTGTACATGCATAAAATTTATATGATTGAGTCTAAAAATTGTGCCTTGTTTTATTTTTTAGGTTGAATTTTAATCATTATTATTTTCTCAGAGACATAGTATCCAATTTCCCTATTCATTTTTCTTTCTTTAAATTAGATATAAATCAAATGAAGAGTATGTATATGTCCGAGGCAGGGGAAGAGGAAAGTACATTTGTGAAGAATGTGGAATACGTTGTAAGAAACCTAGTATGTTAAAGAAACACATACGAACCCACACAGATGTCCGCCCCTACCACTGCACTTACTGTAACTTCTCCTTTAAGACGAAAGGTATGAGATGACATTGCTTCATGGTCCTTTTTATATGCATTGAGTTAGTAGCACTAAGACTCAACTTTACATATTCTTTGACCAAGGATGCAGTAGCTTAAATAGACTTATATAAATTATATCTTGTCAACACGGTAGCCTTTTTTCTTTATGTTTCTGGACCTCTTGGAAAAAAACAGTTTTTAATTACATGCTTTTAGAATATATGTAATAAATATAACTTTTTAGGAGTAACTGCCTTTTAAAAATTGTACTCCCAGTACAGTCACATGACATGATGACTAAGACATTTTCAGAAATACTTAATTTGAGGCTAAAGAGGAAAAATGAATTTTTGTGATTACTTAGCTGTTAAAAGATTGAAAAAAATGTAAATAATAACTGCAGTAAACTTATGATTACATTCATGTTCTAGTATCTAATTTTAGGCATGCAGCCGTTTCTTTTTCTTTTTCATTTCTTTAACCCAAATTCTGTTGAATTTCATCTTTAAAAATTTTCTAGCTTTTACACTGTTTAATGTTTATAGAACTCAGAACTAGTCATTAAAATTATATTTAGCACTCTTTCTGTATTCTTTATACAGGATGTAGCAAAAGTAGGTTTACATTTGTAAGTGAAACAGTTTATTTTTATATTGTTATTTATTAATTATTGTATTATTTTTATATGAACAACTGTATATCTACTTTTACCCCACCCTGTACGTTACTTAAATTATAAGCTTTTACTATAGTGAAGTTAATTTTACTCTCTACAAATATTCTGTTGCATATAACGAATGCACTACTATAAAATGTTTACTTTCTCCATTGGGCCCCTTGTTCATGAATCGTTATATGAAAATTTGTTACTTGAAATTTTAATTTCATGGAACACCCTTTAAAAAGTAAAATTCTTGCCCTGGCCGGTTTGGCTCAGTGATTAGAGTGTCGGCCTGCAGTCCAGAGACACCCAGGTTTGGTTCCCGCTAAGGGCACGTAAGGGTTGCAGTTTGTCCCCGGCCCTGGTTGGGTCATGCGGGAGGCAGCCACTTGATGTGTCTCTTTTACGTCGATGTTTCTCTCTCTCTCTCGCTCTCTCTCTCTCTCTCTCTCTCTTTCTCTTTCTCTCTCTCTCTCTCTCGTCCTCTCTCCCTCCCACTCTGTCTGAACAAAAAATGGAAAAATGTCCTCAGGTGAAGATTAAAAAAAAAAAGAATCGTAAGAATCTTTCTAAAACAATATAATTATAAAATTATGTCTGAAAGGATTATATCTGTAAAAAATATTTAATTGATAATTTTTTACAGAATCTATTGTTATCTTTTTTGAGTTAGCATTTGCTTTGCCTTTTTATTGTCTTTGCAGCTTTTGTCTTAAAGATTGGTCAACTCTTTAGCAAATTTTTTACATTGTTTGTCTAGTATCTATTGGCATTTAAAGAGAATTATGTAGTATCTAAGTAGCTTCAAAGTAGTTCTTTTTAAATGCCAATAGCATCTGAAATAAGAATGATTAAAAACAAAACTGTTCTTCAGATAGCCTTGAACATTTCTAAAAAGGTTCAAGAAATCATGAGGAGTTGGGGGAAATAGTAATTCTGTAGTCCTTTGATTGTGCTATAGAACCTGTTTCCGGAAGTGGAGGGTGAATTTCAGGATGATTTTTTTGGTCTTGTGGGAAGGCTTTGATAGGATAAAGTGCCTTGATCTTTAACCTAATTTCTTGCCTTTTTTTTTTTTTTTAACTGGTTTTAATTCTGTGATTAAGAAACATCTATCAATTTCTGTTATGAGGCCAGAACAATAATAATAAGTCAATGTAACTAATAAAAGATTACCAAGTACTGAATGATGTTACAAATAAAGAGAATCAAGCTAAATATGAAGTGGGTGTTACTCAATAGAAGGAGGGAAAGGAATCAGGATATTTTAAAAATTATGTTCATAAAATAAGGGCAAGAAAGGAAGGAAAACTTAGATGTGGAAAACCAAATGAGACTATAGAGATTTCTTGGCAAAGAAGAATATTATGGATCACCAAGTATTAATCTTAGTGAAATAACTCAATACAACATCTTGTAAAATTTTAGATGAATGTTTGTTCAATGATGGACAGAGCATAATGACCTCTGAAAAGTGATCCATTGTATGTTTTCATGTCATTTCTCTAATAAGCTGCATAACTGAATTCACATTAAATTTTTTGTTTTGTCAGCTAATTCATAGGAATTGTATAATAAAGTGATTAAGAAAGAAAATCTTAGAAATTCAGTATTTTTTTGTTCTTGGCATGATAGTCAGCTTCCCCTGTAGCAGTCTAGCTTTTGTAAATATGTGTAGAAAAGATTCCATACCACCTTTTAAAGATAACTAAATAATAATAGACTTGTTTTATGTTAGGCTATAGATTTTGCTCTACTCTCATTTATTTTGTTTACCTAGCCAGTTCAACTCTACTTCTTATTGAATGTGTCTGGTTATTAAGCGAAAGTAATCGTGATATAATGGCAATATATATATATATATATATATATATATATATATATATGAGCAAAGATAGCAAAATACTATCAAGGGAATGATCTGTAGAACTAGCAATTGATGCTTCTGATGGTAATAATTATACTTCTGTACTTCATCATTTGTGCTCTTAATTTATTTTATGAGTACATTTTCAAAATAATTGATTTGTTTTCGCCATTCTGCTTTAAAGGTCAGTCAACGGGAAATATACAGTGAACTTGCATCTCTGTAGGATTTAGTCCCATTTACATCATAGAAAGCTAGACTCTATTTGTAGTTATAGGAACCCAGAAACAAAATCTCTTACGCTTTCTAGAGGGTTTAGATTAATGTTTATTAAATCTGTTAAAAATTTTATCTATCAAATTAATGCGCAAAGTTTATAGCATTGCTAGTGGATATTTGCATTTTAATATGCATATTTAAATGCAAATTGTTTTGTTTACTTTAAATTATTTAAGAAGTTGTTTAACAGTAATAGCTCAGGTTACGAGAAAACTTGCTTATTAAAAACTTATATTCCCAAATATACCTAGTTACAATTAATCATTAACTTTTTTAGAAAGGAAATAACCTTTGGCTTTCTATTTAAAGAACAAAAGCATTTTGAAAGGAAATTATTAGTGCATCTTGTATTTGAGTAATATTATTATCATAGTAGAAAGTGTTTTGACTTATAAGTAGAAATATCAGCCAATTAACATGGCCCAACCATTTTTTTTATAACTTTTTAATGTGAAAATTCTAAAGCATACAGAAAAGTAGAAATCTGTATCATAAACACTGACATACTCATCATTTAAAAATATTAATTGATATTTTTCCATTATTTGCTTTATATTTTATTTTTAAGTGTATTTAAAGTAAATGTCAGACATGGTCAAGCTTTTTTTAAGCCATGTGTTATCTCTAGAATCATAGAGGGCAGGTTTGATGAATCCTAGACATTATCTGGCCCCGGCAACCTCTTACACTTTAACCCCTGCAGCACTAAGCTGTGGGATGCTATGCATACTGTCTAGTGCAAGAATTGGCCTGAACGAGTGTGACCAGTTCCATGGGCTAAGTGCATTTTTAGTTTAATCGAGGCTCTATAAATATAACAGTTTTGCAGGTTCTTCAACTACAGCAAGCCCAAAATCTAGACCACTGATTCAGTCATTTTTAGCTCTTCTAAAAACTTATTCTCAAATACTAATTTGCCCTACTCCCCAAACTCAGTATTTAAATTTTTTTATTTTCTCAAAGGAGATGATTTTCTCCTGTCGGCAGTTTTGTGTGTGTGTGTGTGTGTGGCATTCTGCTTGGTATCCCCAGAGGAATCTAAGCTCCCCCCTGAATTCATGATCACTCAGGGCAAGCATGCCCAGTGGCTCCTGCTTACCCTGGTTCTACTTATAGGGGTCCATACACCAGCTGCCAGAGGAAACACCTTTAGAGATACTGCTGTGAAACCTGTAGTCAGTGTGGTGAAGTGAAATCAATGCAGGGCATTCTTTCTTACGTGCCAAACACGCAGAATGACTGTTTATAATGTAACAGAAACCAAATACAGTTTTTGATAGTCAAACTTGAAATTGAAAAAGGCTCATTCCCAGGTACCAGAAAGAAAAAAGAAACTCCCAGATAGCATGATGAACAGATACAAAAAAAAAAAAAAGCCCATAGGGACATCAAAACCAGGTATATGCCTTCAGACTTGGGGTGTTAATGCTGATGCCGAAGGGTGTACAAGACCTCTAAAATAAGCCTGGCTGTCCTGTCCAATGACTTTGGACCATGCGGGAGAAAAGCTACTTGCTGAAAATCAAAACCCTATACTTATGCAATGTAAAAATCCAAACCAAACCTGTGGTCCAGAATCAGTGGTATGAAATCATTAAAGTCCCAGGCAGAAGCAATTGGAAAATTGATCCAAAGTAGACATTGTCTAAGTAGAGGAGTTAGATTTGAAAAAGAGAAACTATTACTAACAAATAGCAAGGTTTCTACAACATAGAAATATTTTTCTTTTTCCAAATTTTAGTCATTGGAATTGTATAACCACAGCCTGTACTTTCACTTGAAATAGGAATGAAATTTGCCAGTGTTGACAAATGCAATAGCAAAATAATACTATGTAAGCTTAGTAAACATTCTTTTCCCTTAAGGAAATCTGACAAAACACATGAAGTCCAAGACACATAGCAAGAAATGTGTGGATTTAGGCGTCTCAGTAGGTTTAATAGATGAACAAGATACAGAAGAATCAGGTAAGGCTTTATTCCATATTTTTCATAAATGCTATTTATAATGTACTATTAAAAAAATTTTTTTTTGCATCCATATCCTTCTTTCCATTCCCACTCATACTGCTTGGTTTCTATTGTCATTACCTTTTATTTATACTATTTGATAGACTCCTCAGTTTGCTCATCTCTAATTTGTCTTCCTTCCTACCCACCTGTCCCATTGATGTTAAATTAATCTTTCTGAAGCATGTGTCTGATCAAACTACTCTCTGCTCCAAGTCTTTATTGCTTTCCGTTTGCCTACCAGATGAAATATGAGCCACTTGACTTCACATCCTCAAAGTCCTTCTTCCCCCTTATTTCTCCTTTCTTTCTTACCCATGCTAATGCCTGTATTTCTGCTTACTGACATTGCCCCAGCTCTCTACTTGTACAGCCCTCCCTGCACCCCGCACACTCCCCATGCAGACCTGGCTCCCGTCTGCCTTGGTGGAAGTCTTACTCTCCTTCAAGATCTACTCATGTCCACTGCTGTCATGAAGCCTTCTCTGATTTTTCCCTTCCCACGCTACTTGTGGGAAGCATTTTTTCCCTTCTCTGAACTCCTACAGTGTTTTAGTTTTCCATCTGAAAGTATTAATCCTTTTCTGCCTTATTTCGTGATGATTTACATGCTTACCTTACCTCTCCACTGAGACTCTTGAGCACATCAGGACAGAACCAATGACTGAATAACCCTTGCTTCACACAGCTGTTAGCTGAGTCCCTGGCGCTTAGTAGCTGCTCTGGAAATATTTGTGGAATAAAACATCTGCTTGCTTCCAAAGTGTTTGTTATTTTGAAAAAGTCAATCAGTAATCAGTTGTTTTCTTAACAGTGTTACCTCAACAAATAAAATTATTTATCTTTAATCAATTTTGAGGAAAAGTAAACCTGTTCATCTGTTCTGACCCAGAGAACAGAATTATCCTTTAAGACTTTTTTTAACCCAAGAATTTATCAACAAAAGTTAAAGAAAATGTTGTCTTACTGGTTTTTCAAAAAATGCCCTAAATTAAACATTTACCTGTTTGCTTGTTTTATTTAATATGCATTAGTTTGATGTAGAGAAAATTTCCAAAGAGGAAAAGGTGAGGACATCATTTAAAATACAAGTAAAAAACCAAATGCATCTAATTCAACTTGACAACCAGTAAAACACTAAATGAATCAGCCTGAATTTATTTCTAAATATGCTAGAAAAGTGACTCTCATCTTAAGTGGTACAGTTGATATGATTTATTATTAAGCATGGAAAAGGACTGTCTTAACCCTTTTGGGGGAATAAACTGATGTATTCTTAATAGAAGAAAACTATAATCATAAAAAATTTAGGACAATAAGGAGATATTTGATGGTTTCTATGTAATTTGATGCTTTGATACATATTGAGGATGACAAAATTAGGATTTAAAAATACCTACCCCATTAACGTGTGACTTTTTTGACCTAGGAACATATTTACTAAAAGCTCATTCACCCTAGCCCCTCAGCACCCCCAGTTTTACTGAAATATAACTGACATATATCACTATTATAAGGTTAAAGTATATAGCACAGTGGTATAACACATATATATTATGAAATAATCACCACAATAAGTTTAGTTAGCATTCATCCTTTCTTGTAGATACAATAAAAAGAGAAAGCAATGAAAAAAATGTTTTCCCTTGTGATGAGAACGCTTAGGATTTAGTCTCTTGAACATCTTTCGCAGATGCTTTATATAGCACTGTTAACTCTAGTCATCATGCCATGCATGACGTCCCCAGTACTTACCTTGTAATAGGGACTTCATACCTTGTGACCTTCCTTCTCCAGTCTTCTGCCCTCACCCCGTGCCTCTGGTCACACAATTCTGACCTCTCTTTCTATGGGTTGTTTTTTGTTGGCGGGGGGGCATTTTTAGATTCACATAAAAATTGCTAGGAATTTAATTGTGTGTCAGTGTCTCTATTATGTTGAGCAAGTCAGGCGTAAAAAGCTAAGAAAAATGAGTAATAGTTTCAGCTAGTGTATTTATTACCTTCAGACTGGAAAAGGCATAAAGTAGAAGTTGCCATGTGAAATACAGATTCTGGAAGTGTGTAAATGTAAAAGGTATTATTATTGTAATATACACTCTTACATGTTTCACTTTTCAAGAAGAGGGATCTTATAAAATATTAACAAACATGTGTAGAGTCTTCTAAAGAAGGCAGTATTTATATCCCAAATTTGTGCAGGAGAATTAAGCATGTTTCCATTCATTATCATTCATTGTGTAGATTGGCTGGTGGTGGACTCCTGTCTCTTCCTTGTTGGTGTCTGCATTTCCCACCGCAGTCAGTCCAGGAGCACTTGATGCACAGCTTTGATTAGAACACAGATTCCCTCTTCAGATTAGATCTGATAAAACTGGGTAGTTTTACATGTTTTTCTCACAGTTTAATTTTTTTACATTATTGTATTTATGGATAGTGTGCTCAAAGTTATTTCATGGTTTTTATTGAATAGTAAATTACAGCATTTGGGTGGATTTTGCCAAAGGCTGTGTAATCATAGAGGCCTAGTAACTCTTTATTAATATGCCAACAAAATATACTCTTCTATGGGTATAAATGTACACATTGTTTTAAACAAATGTTATTGTTTTCCTTTTATTGTCTTGTGTTTTTAAAATTATTTTGAGTTTTTTAAATACAAAAAATTTACAAAGAGTTTTATTACATGCACTCATGTCTTCACATCAGAGTTGGTGATTCTACAGGGTGGGAGCAAAAGTAGGTTTACAGTCGAGAGTACGTGAAACTGTTTATTCTTGTAATCTTATTTATTAATTTTTGTATTTTTTTTTTTATCCTCACGAGGATATTTTTCCATTTATCTTCAGATAGAGTGAGAGGGTGCAGGGGAGAGAAAGGAACATCAACTGGTTTCCTCCTGCACGACCCCCAACCAGGGCCGGAGACAAGCTGCAACCGAGGCACATGCCCTTGACTGGAATCGAACCTGCGACTCATTGGTCCTTGGGCTGACTCTAACCGCTGAGCCAAACCGGCCAGGGCTTGTATTATTGTCTATACGAACAACTATAAACCTACTTTTGCCTCACCCTGTACATTTGTTTCAAATATTTTTCATAAATTCAATGTGTTTGTAAAAACAAGGTAAGGAATTGTACCTTAGGTGCAGTTTCCTTGCCCAGCATTGCCGGTCCTTCTCCCCACCCCCCAGAGTCATTTAAGGGTTTTCCTTTCAATTTCATATATATATATATATATATATATATATATATATATATATATATGGTTTTGTTTGCTTTTTAATTTGCATAAACAGTATCACCTTGTATATAGACACCTAGAAAATTAATTTTGCTATATAATTTTAAATTGTTCTCCAGAAGAAACTTTCCATTTCTGAACATCCTAAACTATACCTAATATGTAAGAATTTTAATTTTTGGCCAATTTTATGAATGATAGTTTGCTGTCTTTATGTTTTCTTGGTTACTATCCTAAGGTTGGGTCTTATTTAAAAGGTTTCATTCCAGTAAATTGATGATAGTTAGAGATGGGATTTTGCTTACCAGTTCTTCAGCTGTTCATGTGTGTAGGCAGAAAGCCCATAAGACTGTAATATGATATTGTATGCCTGACGGATGTATTGTTTTCTAGTCTAACACTAGCTATTCTTTTTTAGTCTTCAAGTCTGACTTCTTATCTCCTCAGCCTCTAAATGTACTGTCCCACGGCTGTGGTCTCCAGTCTCCTTTCTGTCTATACTCACTCTCTAGGTAATCTCATCCAGTCTTCTGACTTTAAATACCCTCCATATGCTGATAATTCCCATATTCACTCCAAATTTACACGTCCATCTGCTTATACGTCATCTCCACTTGGAAGTCTAGTATGTATTTCAAGTTTGCCGTGGCCCAGACTTCTGATTTACCTCTTACCTCTAAGATGCATGCTTTCCCTGTAGTCCTCTTCCATCCTTCCAGGTGATTGACCCAAAATCCTGAAGTCATCCTGGATGCCCTCATTTTGGCTCTAATCTACCAGATGGCACCCTTCTGCTCTTCCTTCAAAATCTATTCAGAATTCAGCTACTTTTAACTACCTTTACTACTCGACCCTGGTCAGACTACCATCATCTCTACTAACTTGCTTATAGTAGCCTCTGACAGGTCTCTGTGGTTCAACTCCTGCCCCTTCACAGACTGTTTTCAACACAGCAGCCAAAAGTGATTTTTAAAAAATTATCTCATTACTTTGCTTAAAACCCTCCAGTGGTTTTCTGTCTCCTTCAGAGCAGTGCTCTACTGTACCTCCTGAGCTCTCCAGCCCACTCACCCTTTCTCGCCACCGTCTCTCTGAAACTCTTCTCTTGCTTCTGCCTCCCTTGCCCGCCCAGCTGCCACGCTCCTGATCTCAGTTTTTATCGAACACACCAACAGACCTCTGTCCTGGCCTTCGCAGTGATTGCTGTCTTTGGGATATCCTCTATAGGATACTGAAAATCTTACCCATCATCTCCTTCAGATGTCTCCTGTCAGGACTTCCTGAACCTGTTCCCACACAAGCACCTCTGCCTCTCACTGTCAGCATTGCTCATGCTGCCTGTGCCGCCTTGTTGTCCCGTAGAGTACTGAGTGCCACCAGCCGGGAGGACGGGGTCCCTTCTGCTTACGGCTCCGGCTCCAGCCGCGGCAGGGCTGCGCCTAGCAGATAGTAGAGAGCAGTAAATACTTGTTGGTTGAATGGATGACTGGGAACAAATGACCTAAAAATAATTCAAGATTATTTTTAGAATGTGATCTATTATCTGTTAACTTTCTTTACTAAGATCAAATGGTAGCTATAATATCATATTTAGTGCCTTCACCTACGATTAGTGTTTACATGATATGACCAAGTTCAGTATAGGTATTGTTCAAGTGAAAGCATTTGTTTGGTAATTTCTTATTTTTTGGTCACTGGCTTAGAAGACTAGAAGATAATTGAAGTTATCTGACTATTCCATTTTAGTGCCCTCAGTAATGATCTCTCCAGATTGATAAAACCTGTTATTTTCGTTTTTTTAAAATAGTTCCAGAGAAGAAAAGTTTTTTCCCTTTTAAATTCCTTCTTCGTCTATGTAGCTCTCCAGCGCCGTCCGTTATGCCCCGAGGAGCCCCGCCCTGCTGTGAGGTTGGAGCATGCGCAGACATGGCAGGGCTCCGCTCCCAAGGCTGGGGTAGGGAGGAGCAGTATGGCCTAGTTGTTTGCACAAGGATGACTAAGTGTATCCCAGAAGAAGGGGAAGGAAGTTATTTGTCCATACATTGCTTTATTTCAAAAGGTACTGATGAAGGGATAGGGTGAGTGGAGGCAGGTATTCTGGACTGAGGGAGTTGTCTGAGCAAAAGTCTGGGGATTGGGCAAGAGGAATAGGGCATTAAAAGTGTAAATGGCGCACTGGCCAGTTTTGCTCGGTGGTTAGAGCGTTGGCCTGAGGACCAATGTGTTGGCGGGTTCAATTCCGGTCAAGAGAAGGTACTTCGGTTGCGGTTTGTCCCTGGCCCTGGTGGGGGTCATGGGGGAGGCAACCAGTCAATGTGTCCCTCTCAACATCCATGTTTCTCTCTTTCTCCCCCTCTCTCTCTCCCTCCCTCCCACTCTATCCAAAGATAAATAGAAAAATATCCTCGGATGATGATTAAAAAAAAAAAAAAATACAAATGGCACAGGATGAGAAAGTGGGACAGGGCACATCCTGGGACAGTGATGGGTGATCAGGTCATTCTATGCAAGAGAACTTTAGCATGGGAAGCAATCACTCTAGGTTTCAGCTACACTCGGATATCCTTAGATATAACCAGTCTCTGCTGTGCCACTTGATTCCAATTTCTTGATGTTTGGACACTTGAAAACCATTATCTCTCAGATATGATTTTTTTAGTATTTGTATTGTAAACATTCAATGATAAAACAGTGTTCCTTTTATTAAGAAAGTCTCTTTTTTTTTGTATTATTTAAAGCCATTTCCTTTTAGACCTATATATTTCTGATTTTTAATCTCGATTATTTTCTCAAATGTTCTTGAAACAGGAAACAAATGACAATCTGTGACCCTGGATTTTCATTGCTGCATCCCCACCCCCCCATTTCTGTTTTATCTTGTAGTGGGAATTTAGACAGTGATGACTAAAAAGAAGCATGATTTCACTGTTTCATTCAGCAACAACAATAATAATACCACAGAGAAAAAAATATTTTTCTGGAAGGGTGTTTCTATAAACCAAGTGTGTCCCTCACTTCCTCCAGATGGAGTTTACAGGTTTGGGTGGAGAGTCTGCTGTGACTTTCCCCTCGTGACATCAGTTTGTATGTGTATGTATAAATGTATGGTGACTAACTTAGAAATCTCACTCGTCATTTATTAAATTAGGGGGCATTATTTCCCCTGGAATTAATTTCTACTCTGGCCCAGCATCACTGTGGTATAGCGTTTTCTTCATAGAATAGACAATCATAAAAGATAAGGACTTGGTTTGTTTCTACTTTAAAATTTCTGTGTGTTTTAAAACACTGCCCATATCAACTCCATAAAGATGTCATAAGGATTGGCAGCATGTTATAAAGTGTTTAAATTTACTGTCAATTTCTTTTTCTAAGGAAAAAATACAAATTAGCTATAAGTAGTAGATGAAGTGGCTGACTTTTTAAAAATTAGAAGGGAGAATATTTTTAAGTTTACAGTTTTCAGTTTTGAAGTATATATCTGCTAGTAGAACAAAGCTCTGGAGGCTGGTCAGTTCAAAGGCCCTTATATGCTGTTCTCTCCCCTGCTTCCTCCTTCCACTTGGAGTTTCCCACCTGCCTGGTCACAGGGCCAGCTCAGCATCTTCACCCTCAGGCTGATGGCGATGGTTCCTTTGAGCTCCAGCTGCCACACGGGATCCTCTACCCATATTGACATTCCTGCCTGACAGTATATTCTCCATTTTCTTGGCCCAATAAATAAAAATAAGTGATAAAATTGCATTGTACATTGTAGGTTTTTTTGACCCATAAATTGCTGCCATGGTGAACAGTTTTATTAAATGCTTTTGTGGCATCCTGGGGTCATGAAGTCATTTCTCAATATTCTTAATCTAACACAAATCTTATATTAAGCCCTCCTCATAATAAATACACTACTAGAAACCATACTAGGATTCCATTTGTTGCATGTCCACAGTAAAAATTCAGGAACGTGCTAAGGTGCTACAGCAGTTATCACAGTTTGCTTTCTAACCTGCATCCCAAAAGATAGTGATTATTGTGGCTTTTTGGATGCTTTTCAAAAATTATGCTTCCACAACTACACGTAATTTAGTAAGGGACATGCAGTCTAACTATGTGAAAGTGGGAGTCTGAAATAACTAAGAAATAAACTATCAACAGAATATCTTTTATCACTGAGGTTTTTTAAAGTTGAAATTTGTCCTTTAATTATTTATGCTAGTAGATTACAGATGCCAGCGAAATAATGCAGTGATTAAAGAAAAAGAAGTAGCCAAATTCAGGAGCCACATGTCTTTTAGGAAACCGGTACTGTAAAACACCAAGTCTTGAACAGTATGAAAACGTGTGGCATTGTCTTCGCTAGGTACTGAGTAAAATTCTTCAGCAATTTTTGTTTTTCTTGTTTTTGTTTTTTTTAAATCCTCTCCTGAGGACATTTTTGCATTTATCTTCAGATAGAGCGGGAGGGAGAGACGGAGGAAGAGAGAGAGAGAGAGAGAGAGAGAGAGACATCGATGTGAGAGAGACACATTGACTGGTTGCCACCCACACAACCCCAACCGGAGCCGGGACCAACTGCAACAGAGGTATGTTCCCTTAGCGGGAATCGAACCCGGGTCTCTCTGGTCCACGGGCCAACGCTCCAACCTCTGAGCCAAACCGGCCAGGACCTCAGTAATTTGATAGCCATGCTTCACATTTCCTATTTTAAAATGTGGTAGTGATTTCAGCAGTGAAGTCCTACAGCCTTCAAAAGAACTGTTAGATCTGACACACTTTTATGACAGCCACACATACTTCATCAACTAACAGGAACTTGCTACATATATTTAAATCTTGATTATTTCAGACATCTGGGATATGGGGTGTCTTTTCAAAGGAAAACAAAACAAAACCAAAAAACACCACCACTACCAAGATGTTATTTGGGAGACAGGATTCTTAATCAAGTTCTTGCCAGAATTTGCAGAACAACAGCCATAAACTAAGGACAGTGTTTTTAGGTTTTTGGACAAATTTTGGAACTTAGTCATTTAACTGATCTTTTCTGTAGCACACACATGATCACCAACCACCAAGAAATTTCAACTCTGAGCTTTCATTCATTCAACAAAATTGATGAAATGCTCACTAAAGGCCAGAGAGTATTGCTGCAAAGCATCCCACCATATTTATTTTGTAAACATCATTACCAGTTGGTAATATCTTGGGTCAGTTTATGGCTTTGAGGCTGAGTCTTTTTATGCTGTGTTTGTATTTAGTTATTAGTTTATTTCTGTCTTATTTTATTTTCATCAAAGGTTTACTCCAGATTTTTATTTACCTTCAATCCTCTTTTTCTGGTATTATCTTCAGTCTTTCCTTTTATTAAGAATCCTAAACTTATTCTCTACTGTGCCAACCACAAGAAACCCAGAATATCATACATCACATAATGAATGTGCAAGTTCCCTGGCTGATAAAGCGTGCTTATTGAAGGTCGGTGTGCAAGTGGTGTGATGAAGGACCGAAAACCCCAAAGACCCTTGATCTTTTTACTTCTTTCCCTCCCTTAGCGACAGTGGGCTGTATGACTAACTATTTTTTCCTTTAGCAGATGAGTTCTTGTTCTAATTTCCAAATTGATTAAATTTAGAGGTGTTGGATAATGTTTATTATGAATTAAGCAGAGGGAATTATACATTTTTCTAAGCCAACCATTAAAGTTTGTACATGTGGCATTTAAACGAAATTTCCATTAAGTTTAAAACTGGCAACTCTAGCTGTAATTATAGTATGTGCTTATGAATCCTTCCAGCCCAGCTGCGCAGGCCCTGTTCTCTCACCATGCAAAATGATACAGTCTCAGGAATTTTATTCCTGTGTTCTGGGGTATTACAAATACTTTTTCTTTATCACTTTTTGTGTCAAAATTCATGTTTTTCATGCCTTGATTCAAAAGAATGTTTTTGTGAACAGTATGAGGAAGGTTAATATACGGCAGAGTGTAGCAAGAAACATCATTCTTGATAATGTGTATAAGATGATGATCTTAGCTCACAGGATTTCAAACCTCTCTCACTTTGACCCTTAAAAATAATTTAAGTGATGTTTATAAAAATACTATTAAAACTTTTCTAAATAAAATCTATAGAATGTATTTATATCACAGGGATTTTTTATGGAAAAGTATATTTTTCCTTTTAAGAAAAATGTCCATTCACAATATGAAACAAAAATAGGCCTTAGGAGTGATAGGTAAAATAAGGCATTAATATCATTAATGAATAGCACACATGTGATAGTCTTTTGGTTTACTTCTTAAAGTGAACAGACGTTAAACTCTGGCCCATATTTCTTAATGATGTTTTCATCTTTAAAAACAAAAAAAAGCATTACTACAGCAGTAGGTTTAAAATGTTATTCTTCTCAGGTTGCTTTTGTTTTGTCTGGATTTCAAAGTAATATTTCTAGACATCTGAGAAAAACAAAAACAGACAAACTACAACAAAGAATGTTGGGGCTGGAGCAGGTGTTGCTGGCCCAGTGGAGCCTTCTTGAAAGGATTCCAGTGCCGTCTCTGGGGACCCTACTCTTCCAGCAGGTGTCGCTGTCTGGCAGCGATGGGAGGGCAGGGCACCGTTCATCCAGCTAATTAATAATTAAAAAAAGAAAAGAAAAGCTACTTTTCGAAAAACGTATTTGGGAAGTAGTTTGACATAAATTTATCAAACCATTTACTTTTGAAACAGCATTGTTGCATTACATACCTCTTTTTTTCTGTCATGAATTTAAATTCACAAAAATAAGGAATTGATTTTCCACTTATGTGAAGTTTCACTGAGTTTTGGAATAATTTTATTTGTAATGAGTGGGGGACATATCTGGGAGGTTGAAATCAAATAGAACTTTTAGGGGGCCATTTATCTAGGAATTTGTTGAGCGAGTATATGGGTCCTAGAGTGCCCGAGGGATGCTGGGGTGAGCGCAGCTTAACCGTCTTGGAGTGTTACAGTCTAGACTGTATCAGCCAAGGAAAGAGCAGTTGTAATATAAAGTCAAAAACCCAGCGAAGCTAATTGGATTAGTGGCAGGGCTCCGAAATCTGTACAAACCTGGTTCTAGGTTCTGGCTGTCCTGCCTTCTAGCCCTATGTACTTTTCTTAATTTCCTTGTGTAAGTTTGATTTCAGCTCTATCACAGGGCAGTTGTAAGGTTTGGCCATGAAATAAAGACTAGGAGTTGGCTGACTTCTGTGAAGGACCTGGTGGTAAATATTTCAAGCTTGGGGCCACACAGTCTGTGCTGTACCCATGAAGCTTTGCGGTTGTGGTGCAGCACTGCCAGACAGCGTGTAAAGCAATGAACCTGGCAGTGTCCCAGTGAGACTACGTGCAGGAGCAGTCAGTGAGCCACACGTGTCCAGAGCTTGCATTTCGTTGTTCTACTCATGGTCAAATAATTATATGAAGCTTTCACTGTCTGTACCTATAAACATTCAACTCATGCATATTTATAAGTTGGCTTATTGACTAATTTATTGTTGACTTTCAAATCATTCTACAGTTATATTTTTAAAATAAGTGTTTGAATGTGGAATGTTTAGCACAGATTGAGGAGACAAAGTTTGAATCTTGGCTCTGGGCTTGACACTTTAAAATAACTGCATTTTTTTCATTTTTTTAAATCATTGAGACTCAATTATGTTTCAGTTATGATCAAATAGTAATAGTCTGCATGTGGTACTAAGCCAAGTCCTCTTAGAGTCTAGATGGCTAGAAGTGGAATAGAAACCTTTAGTCATGATAGCCACCATTGAGAACAGTTCTGGGTGGTAAAAATTTTAAATATGTAGATAGGTTAGAGTATATTTTGGGGAAATTTACTGTGCTTTTAAGTTAACCAGTGGAAGTGTTGGAATTCGTTTCAAGAACTAATAGTTTCCTGTAAACAATAGGAAAGAAAAAAATTGCTTATCAGAAGTAGTCATGATCAGTGTGAGAGCCACAGGGAGGTGGGTACCGTGCACATTTATCTGAACGAGACAGCATATTGCTGTTGGTAGAATGAAATGCAGACTCTGCAGCATTGGCAAGTAGTTTCATTTAAATGCCATTTTAAAAAGGTTTTTTTTTTTACTCTTACAGAAAAGTTGCAAAACTAGTATAGAGAATTCCCGTTATACTGTTCATCCAGCTTCCTCTTATGTTAGCATCTTACATAACAATAGAATTTTTTTCAATACTGAGAAATTAACCTCAACTCAGTCTTACTAACTAAAGTGTAGAACTTACTTGGATTTCACCAGTTTTTCCACTGATGTCTTTTTTCTGGCCCACGGTCTCCTTCCAGGATTCCACGTTGCACTTAGTGTCATGATTCCTCAGGCCCCTCCGGTGTATTCCTCCGTCTTTCTTGTCTTTCATGACCGTGACACTTCTAGAGAGTACTGTCAGTTATTTTGTAGAATGCTTCTCAATTTTTTTTAAAATATATGCTCATGATTGGATTGAGGTTGAGCATCACTAGGAAAGTATGATAGAATGAGGTGCTTTTCTTAGCACACATCGGGGGGTGCGTCATATCAATGTTTATTACTGGTCATATTAACCTTCATCACTTGGCTAAGATGATATCTGCCAGGACTCCAGTGAAAATTTATTTTGGTTGCTTTTATAAATATTAAATATTTGTGGGAGATACTTTGAGACTATGCAGGTATCCTCTTTATACACTGATGGATCTTTCCTGTGGTAAGTATTACTGTGGTGTTCTAAATTGTTAATTGGAATTCTCTATAAGAAAAAGTACCGTTTCCCCATTTGTGCATTTATCCAGTATGGACTCAAGGATGTATACTTTATCTGTGGGTCATACTCCAGTACTGTCATTATGTATTGTGTAGCTCAAGTTCTCATTGGCCATTGAGTTCTTGGGGTCTGTCCCTGTGCCCTGTCAATGTGGCCCCATCTTTTTTTTTTAAGCTGCAACACAGTGTCTATTCCAGCCTTCTCTATTTGCTTCTTTTTCTTTTGCCTACAATGGGAAACCTGATTGTCAGCTACAATGGGTACACATACTTGTTCAGTTCTAGTATATCAATAAACTAGTTTCAGAAGTCCTAACCTGTGAACACAGATTTTATAACTGCAGTGTTCGTGTGTGGTTATTCCTGTTTTTAGCCTTCATAGTATCTACTCAAAACCCTCTTTCTAAGGATACCTGGGGTCAGGATCTTTCTTCCCATTCCCTTCTTGTGGTTATGTGGTTCATTTGTACTTGGAGTCATCTTTCTCAGCTTGCATTTCATCTCAGATTTTCCCCACATTCTCCTTGATTATGTTTTTATTACATACAATAGAATTTTCCATGTGGTGTACAGTTCTGTAGTTTTTGACAAATACATAGAATTGTATGTCCATTCCCACAATTCCGTGCAGAACAGTTCCTTCATCCCCTAAAATCCCATCCATTCTTTTGTAGAAAACTGCTCCCCTACCCAGCAACCCTTACAACCACTGACCTCTTTTTCTCCCTATAGTTTTGGAAAATCATACAATAAGTAGCTTTGGGGGTCTGGTTTCTTTAACAGCAAGACACATGTACGATTCTTCCATATTGTGTGAGTCAGCATTTTTTTCCTCTCTGTTGCTAGGAAGCATTCCATTGTATTGATGTGCCATAATTTACTATCCACTGATCAGTTTAGAGACACCTGCAGTTTTTGTTAATGTAAGTTTCTGTTTCCCCAGGTCTTGATATTAGCTTTGTAAGAAACTGAAACCTTTTGCAATGGCTATAACATTTTACATTTCTATTAGCAATGTATTGAAGTCTTATTGTTATGCAACCTCACTATCACATTAAAAAAAAAGTTTAATAGATGTGTAGTGGTGTTTCATTGAGGTTTTTTTTTTTTTTTTTTTTTTTTTATCCTCACCCGAGGACATTTTTTTCTATTTTTTGTTCAGATAGAGTGTGGGAGGGAGGGGGAGAGAGAGAGAGAGAGCGAGAGAGAGAGAAACATCGACGTGAAAGGGACACGTCTAGTGGTTGCCACCCACACGACCCAACCAGGGCCGGGGACAAACTGCAACCGAGGTACGTGCCCTTAGCGGGAACCGAACCCGGGTCTCTCAGGACCGCAGGCCGACGCTCTAACCGCTGAGCCAAACCGGCCAGGGCTCATTGAGGTTTTAATGTTCTCTTCCCTCCTGCTTGACGATGCTGGACGTCTTTTAATGTGTGGTTTGCTTTCCACGAGGCTTCTTCAGTGAAGTGTCTATTCAAAAATTTTGCCATCTTTTAAAATAGGTTTTCTTATTGTTGAATTTTGATAGTTTTTAAATATATTTTGAATATAATCCCTTTGTCAGAAGTGTGATTTGCAGATGTCT
Source organism: Molossus molossus (assembly GCF_014108415.1). Classification (NCBI taxonomy): domain Eukaryota; kingdom Metazoa; phylum Chordata; class Mammalia; order Chiroptera; family Molossidae; genus Molossus; species Molossus molossus. The sequence continues at coordinate 28,560,680 of NW_023425347.1, read as the reverse complement.
TCTCCCAGTGTATAATCTTATTTTTTCTCTTTCGCAGGGTTTTCCTCAGAGCAATTTTTAAAGATATTAATGAAGTCCAGTTTATGAATTTTTTTCTTGAATTGATCATGCTTTTTTTGTATGAGAAATCTTTGACTAATGCGAGACCACACTGATTTCTACAGTTTTTAACAAGTTGTATAGTTTTGTATATTACATTTAGGTCTGTAATCTATTTTGAGTTGTCTTAGGTGTAAGGTGTATGTATCAATGTTCATTTTTTGGTATTCGGATGTCCATTTGTTTCATTACTGTTTGTTGGAAGGATTATTCTTTCTTCATGGAATTGCCTTTGTCAAAACTTATCTCACTGTATCTGTGTGGTTTTCTATCTCTGGACTCTGTTCTGATCTGTTGCTTCTACATGACTGTCCTCCAATACCACACTGTCTTTGATGTAAGTCCTTCAACTTTCTCCTTTTTCAGAATTGTTTCAGCTATTTTAGTTTCTTTCCTTTTCCATAGAAATTTTAGAATCAGGTTGTGAATATCTGCAAAATGCTCGTGAGATTTTTTGATGGAACTGTATCTATAGATCAAAGTGATGGAGAAATGCTATTTTAACAATATTGAGACTTCCAGTCTATGAATATGATATATCCTTTTATTTCCCACCTGTTTTCTTTAACCAGTGTTTTGTAGTTTTCAACATTTTAGAATTTATACCTAAATATTTCATTCTTTTGGTTCTATTATAAATAGTATTGTATTTTTAATGTTTAACTTCAATTCTTTGGTAAGGCATAGAGTCTTTCATAGATTTCCTTATTATCCATTTAATATTTGTAGGATCTATAGTGATGTATTCTCTCTTTCTTGCCTAATGTTGATAATTTATTTTATTTTATTTTTTTCTTGACCAGTATTATTTGAGGTTTATCAGTTTTGTTGGTTTCATTGACTTTCTCTACTTTTCTTTTGCTAGTTTTATTATTTCTGTTTTCACCTTTATTGTTTCCTTCCTTCTTCTTGCTTTGGGTTAGCACCCCCCCCCCTTTTTAAAAGTGAGAACTTAGATTATTTATTTGAAAGTTATTTTCTAATAAAAGCATTTAATACAATAAAATTTTTACTAACCTCTGCTTTAGCTGCATTCCAGTAATTTGTCTATTTACATTTCATCCAGTTCAAAATCTTTCTAACTTTTCTTTGAGATTTTCTCTTTGACCCGTGGATTATTTAGAAATCTATTATTTAATTCTGAAATATTTGGGGATTTGTCAGATATCTTTTCATTACTGACTTCTAGCTTAATTCTGTTTTCATCCAAAAGCATTCTCTCTATGATTTCTATTCATTTAAATGTGTTGAGGTTTGCTTTGTAGCTCAGAATGTGATGTGTGTTAGTGACTGTTCCATGTGCTTGTATAAGGAAAGTGTATTGTGCTGTTGGTGGGAAAGCATTCTGTAAGTGTCCGTTAGTGTTAATAGTTGTTTTCCAGGTTTTCTTTGTTCTTACCAATTTTTGAAATATTTATTTTATTGATTACTAAGAGTGGAGTGTTGAAGTCTTCCATTGTAATTGTGTATTTATTACTTTTTTAGTTTTAGCCTCATTTATTTTTGAGCTCTAGTTAATTGCTACACATTTGGGATTGTTATATATTCATACAGAGTTAACCCCTTTATCATTATGTAATGTTTTTATTTATCCTTGACATATTCCCTGCTCTAAAGTCTATGTTGTCTGGAGGCCCTGGCCTGGTAGCTCAGTTGGTTAGAGCAGAGCATCTTCCCGATATGCCAAAATTTGGGGTTCAATTTTCAGTCAGGGCACATACAAGTATCAACCAATGAGTACATAAATAGGTGGAACAATAAACTGATGTCTCTCTCTATCCCTCCCTCCCTCCCCCTCCCCCTTCCCCCTCCCTCTTCCCATTCCCCCCTCTCTCAGAAATCACTAAATTAAAAAAAAATTAAAGTCTGCTTTGTCTGACATTATTATATATTTTTAAAGCTGTATTTTAGTTAATGATTTAAAGTGTATCTTTCTCCAAATTTTACTTTTAATCCATTTAAATATTTGTATTTAAAATGGATTTCTTGTACACAGTATATATCTGAAACTTGCTTTTTTATCCAGTCTGGCAAGCTCTCCCTTTTAATTAATGTGTTAGACCATTTCTTTTAATGTTCATGTAGTTGGATTAGAACCTACCATCTTGCCAGCTATTTTTCATTTGTTTTCTTTTTATGCCTCAATTGAGCATTTCTGTGATTCTTTTTTATCTTCTATATTGAATTGTTATTTATACCTTTTAAAAATTTGAGTTGTCTACTTTCAAGTAATATTACATTGTTTCACAAGGAGTATAAAGACTTTAACAGTATATTTGTAATTCCTTTCTATCCTTTGTGCTATTGTTGTCTTATCTTTTACCTTTGCATGTAAAAGATAATACATTGTTACTGTTTTGCTGTAAACATTGTTAGCTTAACAGCAAGCAGTTTAAATTTTTTTTTTTTTTTTTGGTACCTGCCCCTAGCAGGAACCGAACTGGGACTCTGGTCCGCAGGCCGGTGCTCCAACCACTGAGCCAAACTGGCCAGGGCACAATTTTTAAAGAATTATTTTACTTTACCTTGATTTATCCTGTTTATGTTGCTCTTCATTTTTTTTGTGTAGATCTGTTTCCATTTGCTACCATATTTTCTCTGCCTAAAGACCTTTAGCATTATTGTCAAGTACATCTCCTGGCAGTGAATCCCTGTTTTTTATTTGTTTGTTTTCTAAGAAAGTCTGATTTCCTTTCATCTTTGAAAATTATTTTCAATGGGGATAGAATTCTGGGTTGACCGTTTTCTTGTTACTGTTTTTCATTTGTAGAATTTTATTTCATTCTTTTGTGTAGTTTCCATCTCTCTTCTGAAATTCCCATTTGCTATTGTATGTTGTCCACCTTTCCCATTAGAGCTTTTAACATATTATAATTATTTTAAATTCTTCATGACTGGAACATCTGGGTCATATTGACTGGTTCTGACTACTTTTTCTCTTCTGAGTAACGTACTTTCCTTACCTTTTGCATGCCTTGTAATTTTTGTTGAAAGCTTGACATCATGTACAAGATAGTACAGCCTAATGTAAATAGTATTTATGCCTGATAATGGGCATACCTCTCCTTCTGCTAGGCCTAGTGTGGGAGATTTTCTAGTTAGACTTGGACTGGGTTTGAGAGATTTCTTGTTGCCATGTTTCCCTTAGTATACCAGAGGCTTCAAATTTCTGTAGAGATACTTGTGTTTGCCGTGGAGGATGGATTGCAAGACCCAATGCCTGTTCTAGTTTTGGGGCTTCTCTTTGTGTAGTGCCTCACAGAGGGTCACTCTACACATTCTTATTCTGTGGCCTTTCTCCTACCAGGATTTTATGGTTACCAGGCAGTTAAAACTTTAGCTCAGCAGTAGGGGGTAAGGAAGAGATTGTATGCCATTGCTGTTCAGATCCAGCCTCCGTCTTCTGCATGTACCATGTTCTTAAATTGCTGGGCTACGACCCTCTCATTCTCCTACCCCTCCTCCAGCTATTGTGGTAGACTCCACTGGCAATCTGTTCTCCAAGGAGTAGGGTTGTATTTCTTTCTCCTATTCATTTTCCTTCCTCACTATAGTGAGTTTTCACCAATGTCTGTCTTAAGAGCAGCCACACGTGTTGTCCTTCCCATTACAGAATAGGGTTTTTCTCTTGTAGTGGAGAGGAGATGGATCCAGGTGGAAATCCTTACTCCTCCTTTGTGGCTGCCGTTCTTCTTCTCCTAGTTCTGGACCACAGTGGACACTTGGTGCTCTTTTCTGTCAGTGATTGTGTGGGATTCATGGCATGGAGCCCACAAGAGAGTGTAGCCCCAGAGGATATATGCAATCCTGCCAGCCCACACTTGGCTCTCACCAGTATTTCAGCTGTTTAGCCGACTTCATTGCCCAGTGTCCTGTTGCATCTACCACCATTGATGTAAGCGTGTGTCTTGGCTCCTTCTACAGACACGGTCTCTGCTCAGAGTTAGGGCTATTTGATTATCTGGGACCTGAGCTTCATGATGGGTTTGGGGAAAGTCATACATTTAAAGTTAGGTTCACTCTTCAAAAAAAAAAAAAAAAGTAATAGTTTTTAAGGTAAAGCACATCCTTCCCTAGTTAGACTTTGCAGCCCCCTCTTGATTCCTGTTCTGCCAGTCATCCAGCTTCTTCTGTTTTTATTTCCTGTTTTTCCCTCTCAAAGAAAACGTGTCTCTAAAAAATATCTGATTTGGCACTAATGTGGCAAATTCAAAACAAATTGGAAATGACTCTAATTTTCGAACTTCAAATATCAGAGAGAGTATAGGAGAGGTATTATTGAGGCAGAAATCAGGACATTTACCCGGAAATCACCCATTCCATTTCTAGCATAGGTACCTGCTAGGTAGGACTCAGTAAGTTAGTATTATTTATTTATTATTTTACAACAAAATAGTAGAACCCTTAAAACAAAAAGCATATGAAGTCACATATTAAAGGAACCTAAATGCACATATTTTATCTTTGATCATTTTAACTTTGAAAATAACACATGCTTGAGATAAACAACATAAAAGTTGTAGTCTGATCCATTCTAGAAATAATTACCTGCAAATATTGGTATCGCTCCCTTGAAACTTTTCTCAAAGAACTTACCTTTGTAATTTAGAAAAAAAGGGTAAAGTAAATTAATACGCAGACCATTTGGGAAAGCCAGTAAATGTACTGATTGCCTGTTTCTCTATTTACATTTTTTTCTCTTAAAAAGTGTGTGTGTAAGTGCAGAACGTATCACAGCTAAGCTGAATGTGGTCTAGTGGTTCTTCAGTACAGCTCAGTGAGGAAGAAATGCAGTAGATGTTTTCAATTCTTTCCCAATTTAACTTTCATAGTTTATGTTCTAAGGGAAAGAGCCTCTAATTTTGCAAGATGTTGACTCAATAAGGTTTATCAACTTGTGAGAATTCTGAGACTCCCCTGGACCATCTTGAATATTCATTGTTAGACACAGTCTCCCATGACATTATTAGGCTGATGTGAATGACTTTTAGTTGATTTTCCCCCTTCCTATGAGGAGTGGGTTAATCACAGAAAAAAAGTGTGGGGAAAATTTAGCATCTAAGTAAAAAAAAAAAAAAAAAAAATTATGAAGAGGCTTAAATATTAGAGAATATTACTACTCAGAGAACAATGCAAACATGTCTAAAATACAATTCAAGTATTAAGGGAAATTATTTTGCTGATGAATATGAAATGCGTCAGGTTTTTTATTTTGAAATTTGTTCAATAAAAGGAAAATACAAAGTAAATATAGAAAAAGAACTCAGGAAAAGAATTGTATTGAAATCTGTCAAGTTTTTAAATATAGTTCAGTCTTCTTTGGGCGTTTTAAAATAAAATATTTGAGGTCTTTATTTCTGATTTTTAAAAATTTTTTATGTATAACCGTCTGCCTGTCTACTCTTCTGAGGCTCGTTTTATATTCTGCATCCTCAACAAAGCCTTCCCTGGCCGTCCGCTCTCCGTCAGTGCCTCGCTTCTCTGGTCCTGCCGGACCGGTGGACTCCTCCTTCCCGTCACTCTCCTCGACTAGATAGTAGGCCTTGGTGGCTGGAGTCCTTGTCTTTTATAGTCCTCATAGAATTGCCAAGCTTAGAAAAGAAAAGATTGCATTTGTCCAGTTGTAAAACATTATATAACATTACCCATGCCCTTTTGGTTGTTTTTATTAGATGATAGACAAAGATTCAGTTACGAGAGGTCTGGGTACGATCTTGAAGAATCTGATGGCCCAGATGAGGATGATAATGAAAATGAAGATGATGATGAAGACAGCCAGGCTGAATCGGTTCTGTCGGCAGCTCCCTCTGTTACGGCCAGTCCTCAGCATCTCCCATCCAGAAGTAGCCTTCAGGACTGTGTGAGTGCTGATGAGGACATCAGGATCACCGATTGCTTTTCTGGGGTACACACAGACCCAATGGATGTTCTGCCGAGAGCGTTGCCCACCAAGATGACCGTCCTTAGCACAGTGCAGTCAGACTACAGTAGGAAGACAGAGTCCCCCGTGAGGACCAGGCAGCATGCTTCAAAAGGTGAAGATGAGGCAGCTACTCCTGTAGACTCTTCGCGGTCACCTGAAACTGGACCCAGATCTCCATGTCATCAAATGTCTGTGGACTACCCTGAATCAGACGAAATTCTGAGAGGTTCTGTGGCAGGAAGGGCTGTTGCTTTAACACAGGTAAATGGTTTGTTTTCCTTGTGTTTAACCTATTAAATATGGGCAGCCTCGTGGCTTAAGAAAATAGCATACTTAAATTATTCATTTATGGCTAAATAAGCTTGTTTAAGCATTTTTTGTTGTTTTATTTAAGGGCAAAGGATATTTATTACCTTCTGATTCTTCTTAGGTTAGGTGTTTTAATCAGAGTTCGCATATTATATTATAAATCTGTGAAAGAACAAATGGGTCTTTTAACATATACTCATTATTATTTGCTTTTTCTTTACATCTAGAAATAAAAATATGTATGTGTGTATTGAGAACATAAATCTTGGACATGTTTTATCCATGGCTGCTCTGAGCTGTTTTTCCAATGGCATTGATCTAATGGATTATCTGAATATTTTGCACTTTGTCCCTGTTGGCAAAAAGCTCCCAGTTTCTCCAGCAAAGTTAATGTGACCAAAAAAAAACATATCAAGAAATTCACTTTGCTTGAATGATCCACTTGCTGTGGCCACTTGGGAAAGCTTCCTGCCCGGGAACCAGCTCAGGGCCAGACACAGGCCTTGGGAAAGTCACCTTCAGGGCGCTGTGAATGCCTCCCTGCGTTTATGCCTGGCGGCTGGTGACGGACGTTTAATTCTATGCAGAAGACATTTTTCTACCATTGACAATGGCAGTAGGATGTATTTCTAACACTTTGAAAGCATGGATTTTTGTAGACTACCCTTAATTAATTAAATTACATTAACATTTAAATTATTTTAATATATAAATTAAATTATTATGTAAGTTAACATAGCTCTGAAAACGCTGATATTTAAATGATGATCTTGGGTGGATGAGAGGGTAGGTAAGGTTTACTCCTAGACACTTCCATTACTTTCATACTGGGTGCCCGTGCGCTGGCTTCTCTGCCCCAGACCTCTCGTAGCCTGCAGTGCCGGGACCTGGTGCGCAGTGGACATTTCCTAGACTGACGAACGGATGAGCGAGCAAACAAATGAACGGTTACAGACTTTTATATAAATGGCAACTCTGTGTTTAATAAATGAACGATTCTTCAGTTGATTTTCCTGAGTCAACTAATATCTCAGTTCTCCCTAACTCCTAATCTCTAAAATGGGTGGGGCTGGTGGTGCCAGCAGTAAAAACACCACCAGAAGCTGAATGTATTATGGCCACATCCCAGGGTTCATTTCAGTATAGAAGAGATTATCTCCAGGACATTTTAAGAATGCAGAGTACTATACAAAAATGTGCTGCTGTTATTTGTATTAGAGAATAAGAGATTAAATGTGCAATAGAGTTTTTTTCTGTTGGAAACATTTTTTTTAATCAAAATAGAATTTTTTTTAGCAAACTTAATTTTATAAAATACAAATGTACATACTTTCACCTTGCTAGGAAGAATAGCATTTTAGCTCAGTGACTAAGACAGCTCTGTCCTGCCCTGGCCGGTTTGGCTCAGCGGTTAGAGCATCAGCCTGCCGACCAAAGAGTCGCGGGTTCGATTCCGGTCCAGGGCACGAACCTCGGTTGCAGTTCATTCCCGGCCCTGCTCAGGGTTGTGCAGGAGGCAGCCTATTGATGTGTCTTTCTCACGTGGAGGATTCTCTCTCTCTCTCCTTCTCACTCTATCTGAGGATAAATGGAAAAATATCCTTGGGTGAGGATTAGAAAAACAGCAAGCTCTGCCCTGAAAGGCCTGTTCCCTCTTGTCTTCTAGAGCACGTCCTCTGCCAGGCGTCCTCCGGCGGCTGAGCACAGCCTGCAGGCCGCCGCCGCCCCCGGGGCCTCTCCTCAGCCCGACACGAAGGAACGGAAGCAGCCGCCCGCTCTCCCAGCGACTCCAGGCCTGTCTTCTTCCCAGACTCGCTTGTTTAGCCACCTCCCTCTGCATTCCCAGCAGCAGTCAAGGACACCCTACAACATGGTTCCGGTCGGGGGGATCCACGTGGTACCTGCCGGCCTCACGTACTCCACATTTGTACCCATTCAAGCTGGGCCCATGCAGTTCACGATTCCTGCCGTCAACGTCATCCGCAGAACTGTGGGCGCTCCTGGGGATCCCATCACGGAGGCCTCCGGCACCACCCACCCCGCCGCAGCGGCTGAATTGAGCAGCGTCGTGCCGTGCATCCCCATTGGGCAGATCCGGGTGCCGGGCCTGCAGAACCTCGGGGCGCCGGGCGTGCAGTCCCTGCCGGCCCTGAGCGTGGACGCCGTCAACATCGTAGGCCTCGCCAACGCCAGCATCGCCCCGCAAGTGCACCCGCCGGGGCTGGCGCTCAACGCCGTGGGACTGCAGGTTTTGACTGCAAACCCCTCGTCACAGGGCAGCGCCACCCCCCAGGCGCACGTCCCCGGCCTGCAGATCTTGAACATAGCGTTGCCGACTTTAATCCCCTCGGTCAGCCAGGTCCCCGTGGACGCACAGGGAGCTTCCGAAACGCTGGCTTCCCAGAGCAGAGCACAGGAGGCGCACCCCAAGCCGACTGCTGTCGCCAGTGGGAACCTGGGCAGCAGGACCGCGTCTCCTCAGGGCTCACTTCAAGTCCAGCGGGAAAATGCAAAAAAAGTGCTCGATCCACCTGCCCCTGCGAGAGACCACGCAAGGCTGGACGGCGCGAGCAAAATGGACACAGGAAAGGCTGCCCCCGCCCATCAGGTGAAGCCTGCACACCGGCTCCCTTCCATCCAGGGCAAAGCAGCGCCCGCAGCAGAGTTCCCGTGCTCTCCAGACCGGCAGGTGCGCAGGCCGCCCCCGCTGCCCCGCAGGCAGGCCGCCGCGCAGTTCAGCGACGTGAGCAGCGACGACGACGAGGACAGGCTTGTGATAGCGACCTAGTGCTTGTTCCGTTGTTTCTGCGGCGCTCACAGGTTTCTTTGAGAACCCTTCTCCCCTAAAGCACATTTTTCTGACATAAACTCATGACTAATCTCTGTGCAATCATGAACTTTGACCAATAATTGTTGTTTTGTGTCCGCTCCAGCCATTTTTGTACATGTTGTATAGACAATTGTGCCTTTTAGGAGTTTTATGTTTAGAAATGTACAGATTGTTGAATATCTATATATATAAAATATATATTATATATATGAAAACCAGGTAGTTATTTGTGTTTAGTAAGAAAAAACTGTCAAATAAATCAACTGATTAAATTATATGTTGCACTGTTAAGTATAAATTTTTATGGCTGTGGGGCAGAGTGTCTGTATAAATTAGTATGTAAACTCCATATTTATTGTATTCATATTAGTCTTTGAAAATGGGTCTGTCCTTCTTGTGTAAGACAGTAACTTTACACTTCAGACAGATTTTCTGTGTTATGAAATGTTTCAGTAAAATATTGTTTACTGACTTTACATTGCTTTAGTTTTTCCTTTATCATCATCTACTGATCAGTCGTCTGCATTCAGAAAATAGCCCTAGGTTACGTTCTTTATACACACACACTCACACACACACACACACCCACACACACACACCGTTACATGTGAGGAACGGGCATTAGTGGTGTTACCACCATGTGAAACTCACTGAAAACCAGACAGCTGAGAGACCTGTTTTTCCTGTTTGTGATGCCTAATTCTGTAACTATTAAGTTATTAGAAGATTTAGTATTTAAGAACACTTAAGTATTTATAGCATACATCCTGAAATGGGCAAAATTCCTAAATATTGGTATGATGGCTTCTGGTAAATGTAAAACAAGTTACAACACTTTTAAGTTATTTAGTGACTATCTTCAGAAATGATTTCTTCCTGTCTTGAGAGGCTTAACTATCCTTACTCATTCAGAAGAATTGGGTGGAGAACCCACAATTAGCACTGTAGTAATTGGCATTATTACCTAAGCATCACAAATGCTAGATTTGTGAGGAAATATTGTAATATTGGAATTTGAATATTTAGCACATCATTAAATGAATGTGTGTTCACATTTTTAAAAGCCTGCTTCATGGAAATTTCAGGAATGTGAAGTGAAATGAGGGCATGGGGACCCAGCATCCCATATCTGGGAGCATATCCAAAGAAACCCAAAACACTAACTGGAAAGAATATCTGCACCCCTATGTTCATTGCAGCATTATTTACAATAGCCAAGATAGGGAAGCAACCCAGGTGTCCATCAATAGACAAGTAGTTTAAAATGTCATGGTACATACATAAATGGAATATTACTTGGCCATAAAAAAGAGCAAAATCTTAACCATTTGTGATGACATGGATGGGCCTAGAGTGTATTATGCTACATGAAATAAGTCAGACAGGAAGACAAATAGCATATGATTTCACTTCTATGTGAAATCTAAAGAGTAAAATAAATGAACAGACTCATGGACACACAGAACAGATTGATGGTTACCAGAGGGCAGAGAGTTTGGGGGTCTGGATGAAAGGATAGGGAAGTACAAATTGACAGTTACAAAATAGTCACAAGGATGTAAAGTACAGCAGAGGGAATCTAGTCAATAATGTAACAACTATGTATGGTGTCAGGTGAGTACCGGAGGTATCAGAGGAAACACTTTGTAAAGTATATGATTGTCTAATCACTATGCTGCACACCTGAAACTAATTAAAAATAATATTGAATGTAAACTAATTGAAAAATAAAATTAATTAAAAATACCAAATAGTCCTGGCCGGTTTGGCTCAGTGGTTAGAGCATTGGCCTGCGGGCCAAAGAGTCGCAGATTTGATTCTAGCCAAGCGCACATACCTTGGTTGCAGTTTGTCCCCGGCCCTGGTAGAGGTCATGTGGGAGACAACCAATTGATGTGTCTCTCTCACATTGATGTTTCTCTCTCTCCCCCTCCCACTCTAGCTGAAGATAAACGGAAAAATATCCTCAGGTGAGGATTAAAAAATAATTATTATTTTTTTAAAGATAAGGAAGAGAGCGCGCATGTGGGGGGAGTATTCTAAGGAGTTTGGGGACCTGCTGCTAGCCAGCCCCTCCCTCACACCTTTGGGAAAGACGCCATGTTGGCCTGCAGCCCTGCATGCCCAGCTCAGCATGATCTCCAGGGCGGGCCCCTGCCCAGCAGGCCCTGATGGCTCTGCCGTGTTCCTCATGTGCGCTTTCATTCACGCTACACTTGCCCACAGATGGGGTAGCAAAATTCTCAAAAATAACACAACTGCGTTTTATTGTCCAAGACACATTTTGAAGACAATACGAACTTCTATTATAGACGTTGCATTGCTCTATCAATACAGTTGTTGAAACTGAGGTCTAGGATCTGTCAAGTTTTTCAAAATTGATGTTTTAACTTTGTGTCATACCTTTATATTATACTTTTATGGTCCAAATTTTTAAAGCACTATAACATGCTTTATTATAAGCACAGAATATGCATATTCTTATTCCGTAGTCATATTTTAAGTATATATATATATATATATATATATATATATATAACTTCTAATTCAAAGGTTATGCTCAGAATTTCAACACTAAGGCTTTTCTAGTTTATTTTCTAGTTTAAATTTGTATTAAGTTTATTGGGGTCAAATTGGTTAATAGGGTTGTATAGTTGTTGTTTTCCTCTCCTGAGGATGTGTTTTCATTGAGTTCTCTAGAGAGAGAACCATTAATGTGAGAGAGAACACCAATTGGTTGCTTCCCGCACACGCCTCTACTGAAGATTGAACCCCCACCTTTCGGTCTATGGGAATGCACGTCAGCCCACTGAGCCACCTGGCCAGGGCTAGGTTTTTTATTTTATTTTTCAAATTTTATTAAATTTATTGGGGTGACATTGATTAATAGGGTCATATAGGTTTATTTGATTTGTTTTAATTTTATTAAAATTTTAGTTTGTACAGATGAAATGTTCTTAATTGGAAGATTTCCTTTATTCACCCGAATACTAAATGTTGTGATGGGCTTGGGTGCTCTGTTGAAAATTTCATAATGCACCTTAAGCTTAACTTGTTCTCTTGACTTTTCCAGTTTCACTACATTATACATATACCTTTAATACTCCTGACTTTTATGCTTTAATGTGGCTTTCACATACTTTGCTACCATTTCAAATATGCAGCTAAATAAGAAACATTACCAAAGCTTGTGATACTGGATTTTGAAATAGTCACATGAACAAAATATAAGGAAATAATTTTGAATTGTTTCCCCATAGTTGGCTTTTCCCAAGGAGCACTCTCATTCTCAAACACACATGACCTACTTACAAAGAATGGAATTCAGGGAGCTGGTGAGACTGCATTTGACTCTTAGCTGCTGAGTTGCCGTGAAAGCCAAGCAGAGTGCAGAGTGGGTGATGCCATAGCAAGTCTCCTTGATGAGTTTTTGGCAAAACAGGTGAAAAGCACATGTGAAACAATTGCAGTATTTTTATATTTTTTATTTTTTTGGTATGAATTCACTACAATGTAATTATCAGAAGTGTTGGAAATAGATCAAGAACCAAAGGTCATTTTTCTAGTTTTCAAGGATTGGTGTCTCTCTTTTCTGAACATTTGTTATGAGTTACCATAAATCAGTGGCACTAACGTAACTTATTCTCATTCCCCAAACTTTAGTTATAATAGTAATTATTTCTTTCTGAATGATAATTAACTGATTAGTTATTTTGTTTCTCTTTTTTCATAATACAAACATGATTTTTCTTTTACATAAACAGTATAACTCTTTTTAAAATCTCTAACCTGAATTTTAAAGATGGAGTTTAACAAGGATTATGGAGTATAATCATTATTTTGTTGGAAGACTGTCAAGATAGTTAATGTTTGTTTCTGGCTGTGTGCTCAAGTTAACATATAACATCAATGCTTTTCTTGAGTTTTCTCTTTTTAACATTACATTCTGAGATCAAAGTTTAAGCCACACCAAAAAGTGACATTCATTAGAGTAATTTTGTTTCAAAATAATCCATATACCCTAAACAGGATATTAAATCTCCCTACGATAAGAATCTTCTCCCAAACTGATTTTCCATGACTTTGGAGAATCATTTATTTAATATTCAAATTTAAAACAAGAATAGCTGCCCTGGCCGGTTTGGCTCAGCACTTAGAGCATTGGCTCGCGGACCAGAGAGACCCAGGTTCGGTTCCTGCTAAGGGCACGTACCTCGGTTGTTGTTTGTCCCTGGCCTCGATTGGGGTCGTGTGGGTGGCAGCCAGTCCACGTGTCTCTCTCACATCAATGTTTCTCTCTCTCCCTCATTCTCTCCCTCCCGCTCTATCTGAAGATAAATGCAAAAATGTCCTCGGGTGAGGATGAAAAATAAAAAAAGAATAGCAAAATATTTTTCTTTACTAAGTTGTATAATCTGAAAATCATGAGGCCCTTAATTGCATATATTGGGATCATCTGGCACCATGCACACATAAAGTTCTGTGCACAGCACTGCAGGCACAAGAGTCAAAGCACAGCCATACCCTTTCCTTATGTGTTAACTGTTCTCTGAATCGAGTGGCCCTGAAGAAGACACTTGGCCATCCAAAGTCTAGTAATGGTTTACATACCAACCAACTCCAATACTACTATGCAATATACACAAGAAATGAGGCCCAGCAGGTGTGGCACATGCCCAGGTTGTGGGCCTGATCCCCAGTGGGGGCATGCAGGAGGCGGCCAATCGATGTTCTCTCCCATCGATGTTTCTCTCTCTCCCTCTCCCTCCCTCTCTAAAATCAATAAAGAAAAAAAATTAAAAAGAAAGAAATGAGGAGGCATATATTCTACCTGAAGGAGCATGTCTGCTTAGGATTTATGCCATAAAAACTAGAGAATAATACTATACTATATCCTGGACTATAAACATTGCAAGGGTTAAGAAAGTTATTGTCTTAAGTAATTAAAAGACAATTTGTGTATGTTGGGAATTGCTGTATTTTTTTTTTTTTTTTACACCGGACGGTGTAGCTCAGTGGTTGAGCATCGACCCATGCACCAAGAGGTCACTGGTTCGATTCCCCGTCAGGGCACATGCCCCGGTTGTGGGCCTGATCCCCAGTGGGGGGTGTGCAGGAGGCGGCCAATCGATGCTCTCTCTCTCTTCAATGTTTCTATCTCTTCCTCTCTCTAAACTCAATTTAAAAAAATTAAAATTTTCATTATGGAATGTAAAGCTCTTTTTAATTATAGTTGACATACAATATTATGTTAGTTTCAGATGTACAACGTAGTGACTTGACATTTAAAGAACTTATGAAGTGATCACAAGAAGTCTAGTAACCATTTGTCACCATACAAAGATATTACGATACTATTGACTGTATTTCCTATGCTGTATTTTACGTTCTCTTGACTTTATGTTATAACAATAAATTTGTACCTCTTAATCCCTTTCACCTTTTGACCATTCCCCCACTGCCCAGCCCTCTGGCAACTATCCGTTGTCTGTATCTATAAGTCTGTTTTGTTTATTCATTTGTTTAGTGTTTTAGATTTTGCTATATTTTGAAGGAGGTACGGAATTTGGGATTTATAATAGAGATGATGCTCAGAAGCAGAACAAAACTAGAGTAATGAAGGCTTAGATGAATGTTATTTAAAGTTGTTCCAGGAACCTATCTAGATGTAAATTTAGTGCAAATTAAATGGCATCTACCCTTTAGGAGCTTACGTTCTAGTGGACGAGTAAGTACAACAAAATGCAAAGCATGTTGAGAGGCAGGAAAGTATTCCAGCCAAGGCTGGCAGTAGTGCAGAGCTCCCCGGCTGAGTGGATCAGGGAACACTTTCTGGAGCATGTGGCATTTAGGCTTGGCCTTGGGAACTTGGCTAAAGGGAGGACATCACAGACAGAAGGGATGACAAAAGGGATGTGGAGGGGAACCCATATTTATCCCTGTTGTGTGTCCCCTAAAATCTCATCTAACCCTCTAGGCAGGTCTCCTCCCATTTTACAGACACGGAGGCTGCATCTCAGCCTTTTGGATTTTCTTCTGCTGGTGGAGCAGTGGCTGGTATCTGACTCCCGGAGGATATGGTGCAACAGCAGTAAACCTAAGGTGCAGGAAGCATGAAGAAATATTTCCACGGAAGGAACAGACAATTTGGGGGCTTTAGCAAGCATCTGAGAAAACCATGATCATATTATGGAAAACAGGAGAGTGAAAGATGATCAGAACTGGGGAGGCTCTTCACGTTAAAGGCACCCAGAGGGTCAGAGTCCTGCAGGAAAAGGAGCATTATTTCTTTAATGTGCTAATAATTTGGTGGGGGGAGCAGTGGCAGTAAGACAGCAAAAGTGAGGAGGAAAGGGAAATAATGCAGGGAGCATAGAAGGCACACAAATGACCCATTACCAGGCTGGCCACGGTATCTTTTCTTCTTAATCGGTGGACTCAGTAAAATTATAGGAGACATTTAGGGTTTTTGTTGTTTCTTAAATTTTATGTGTTTTCCTATCACCATTTATCCCCCCCGTACCCCCTTTCAGCTCCCCCTCCCCCTTCCCACCATCACCACACCGTTGTCCGTGTCCATGAGTTATTTCTCCTTTTCTTCTTTTTTGCTCAATTCCTCCCCCACCCCCACCAGAGATGTCTGCCTGCTCTCTCTGAGTGTGTCTCTATGTTGCTTACATTAGTTTATGATCCAAATAGATGAGGGTCAGCATCCAAGAAGATTTGACCAACTCGACATATGGGCTGGATATAAGACAAAATTTAACAGGGAAACAAGATGCTCTAGCACCTGTGTTGAAAAATTAACCTATTAAAAATGTAAGTTTTGTTTACACACAGCTCAGTATATACCATCTGCACCACCACTTCTGCCCAAAAAGCATCATCTCATCATTTTGGGGATATTAGAAATACATTATTTAGACCTAGGTGAAAGATAGCCACACTCTATTCCCTCATGAACAGAGCATCATGGGAGTATCCTTCATAAGTGGACTCTAAGCTTGAAGAAAGTAGAGACAGATGAGAACATGCCGAGGCCGTCGGGCCCTGGAGGACAAGCCTGGAGAATGGACTCCTGAGAGGAGAGCAGAGGATGACTCATCAGGGGAGTCAGCAGCAGAGGTGACAGAATAATCTAATAGAGAATAATAATTAATTTGTCCTTCCAGTAGCAGAGAGAGTTTGGGGATTACGAAAAGAGAAAGGCAGGTACTGTGAGAAATTTTATGTCTCCATTGATTTTTGTGTAAAACCAGGATTAACCTCACATAAAGCAGCTGGTGGGAATTCAAGGCTCACAAACTAAAACTCATATTTGCATAATAGTCAGACATAAACACGGAGAAACATATTTCCCTTCAAGGCCGACTGCATGATGAAAAATTCTAGTATTCTCCACACCAGTCCGCTAAGAGACCCGGGTCCGCCAGAGGGGGCAGTGTTTACCTGTTCTCCCTCCCGCTTTCGCTGCCTGGGTGCTGGGTCCGGGTGGCTCCCGGAGAGCGGAGAGGCAGCCCAGCAACCTCAGACCCCATCAGCGACCCGCGTTCCAATATTGGGGAGAAGGACCAAGCAGATGTTTCTCCCAAAGGCATGAATCAAATTTGGCTTACTTTGCAGTAATAATTATCTCAAGGTTCATAATCTACACATTGCAACAATGTTATTAGCACAGATAGCACGGGTATTCTATGGTTTATCTGTTTGTCAAATCAAAATGTAACCTTAATTTTTGGTTCTTATTTTTAAGTACTTAGGGACTTTAATAAATTAAAAAGTGCCTAGTTCAGCCCAGGCCCTGTGACTCAGTTGGTTGGAGCATCCTCCCATACACTAAAGTTGCGAGTTCAATTCCTGGTCAGGGCGTATACCTGGGTTGCTGGTTGGATCCCTGCTTGGCACACATGCAGGGGTAGGGCAACCAATTAATGTTTCTCTCTCTCTTTCTCCTCTCTCCTCTCTCTAAAATCAATTTTTAAATAACATATCCTCGAGTGAGGATTTTTTTTAAAGTGCCTATGAGAAATAAAAATGTGTTCTTATTATTTTGCTTGTGTTCTCTGAGAATATAGGGCCATCTCATTCCATAATGCCCGAGGGTTGCATTAGAATAAGGGTTTATTCCAGCACACTGACGGTCATTCTTCTGAGGCTCCGGGTTTTGGTAGAGGGGGAACTACAAGCTGGGTAACGTGGGAAGAGGGAAAGTTACGGATGTAGGTAAGTTGTTGATTTTATTTTCCCACCATGCAGGCCATCATTCTGAAAATCTGTAACCCTCAAGTTGAGTGTGACATTTTCCTGGCTTAAAAGAATATGCTATAATATTTTTTTTAATTAGGTAAATTTTCTTACTTAAACTAACAAGGTATTTATATAGACTTAAGTTTTGAGATTATAAGCAGGTCATGCCCCACTGATACAATAATAGAGTATTTTATGAACAAGTCACATTATATGTAATGTAGTATTGATACCATTATAATAACCTGGTTATTCTTGAACAGGAAGGGAGTAAAGGGAAGACTGGATAATACAGGCATGCCATTATACAGCTTGGCCGAGAAGCTGCAGTTAACACTCTCCAGGTCTGTTCCCTGCAGAATGATGGGGCAGGGGCTGGACAACAGACACCTGCCCAGTAAGGTCTGGGTGATGTGGGAAGATGCTTACCTGTCAATCACACCTGAAAACAAGTAACTGGCCAGAATAGGTGGAGCCACCGCAAGGGTGCAAACTCTGAGATACTTAGCTCCTGTGCAAAGGAAGCTCACTCTCTCAGCTCTCTTCCTTGCCTGCCGTGCTCCCAGCTGTCGTGTTGCAGGGGGAACACTCCCCTGCATTGGTCCACATGGCTCATGGCCCTGTGAGACCCACTCAACGGACTAATGGACTGAATCTAGCCTGATGCTCTGCCAGACTCAGTTCCACCATGGAACGGAAACTCTGGACACCGGCCCTGCTTCTAGAACCACTAAAGCTTCAGGTGCATCTTTTCTAGGCCTGGCTTAAGGGAACTGGGGCTTGACAAACTGAGGGATGTAACTTCCATGCCAATAAAAGTCACTCATCCTCCCGTGTAAGTCTTTCAAAAGTCCTTTTCTCAAGATACGGCAGCAACTCCACTAGTGACAGAGAAATTTCACCCACTCATTTCTCTGGCAACAGTACATCTAATTTTAACCATTGCGTCAAATACTATACGATGTTATCCTCATTTTATGTTTGAAAGACTGTGTCAAGGTTACAAAGCTAGTTAAGTAGAGAGGCTGAGATTTAAAACTAGGTCTGTTTTTTCCTGATGTACCAAGCTGCTTTTCAATAATGATTTACAGTAATTGGATTGTGCTGTATTCATTTCTAGGTGAAAATCTACTTAGTATTCATAAAATATCCCATCTAAATTGCTACTGAAGTGAGCATGTCCAGTGCCAAGCATATTTGTATAGGTAATACATTTTACACCTTTTTTCTACGAACTCCCTCATAATTCATATACTAGGAGCCATGAAAAGACTCAGTGAGGAAATATTTAATTTAAGCAGCAGGAGATCAATTGGCAATCTAAAGTGACAATTCTAATCAAGCATAAAATGTAAATTTCCAAAGTATATTAGGTTTCCATTATTAATCATTATTCAGAAAAACGTCTGTCGCACGTCCTGCGAGGAGGAAAGGGAGGTTGAAAGAACGAACCCCGAGCACGGGATCCACTGCTCAGGTGGACGCGGCCCGAGCAGAGCGGGCCACAACCCCACGAGGCTCTGGGTTGATCCTTCTGGAAATTGTGCCAAAAACAAAGACAGCAATTCCCCGTTACTTTGATGGAACAGAAAGTCATTTAGACATATTTCTCCTATAAGAGGGGTCATGAAATCATACTCTTTTAAAACTGTGCACGTTTAAATATAATGTAAAGGAAGTAAAGAGAGGAGTTTAGAAGAAAATTAAGACATTTTAAAATTCTTTTACAAAAGCTGTATGAAAGAAAAAGAAATCATTGTTTAGCAAATGATCCCACATCCCAGAATAAACCAATAGAGGTCACTATATAGAATTTAACTCTTTCTCTATTTTCTTCTAATTCTTACTTTTAGTTTCTGGAATAAAGAGGTAGACAATTAGACACCTTTTATGATGTCCATATATTTGTGGGTTTTAAAAAGATATAAAGACTAGTAGACTTTTGTTATGTTGTTGGTTTTTACTTGAGACAAGACATCTTTCATTTATCCGTTTTCAGAGACTTGAAAGACAGTATATTTAGTTATTTATCTATGAATGTTGCCAAATGGGATCTAAAGAAAGCATGTTAGTTGAAAGACAACAGGACTTTACATTCCTGGAGGTCAGTCATGGAAAGAAAAGCCAGCTCCGAGATCAGGCAATTAGCCGGGCTGAGTTTTCTTGGCTAATAGCAAGGCTTATTTTTGTCCAGAAGGGTCAAATGTTAAGACTGGTTTTGATTCATCAGTTGTGTCCTTTGATATTTTCGAATTTATTATTTTGGAACAACTTTATACATTATACATGGAGATGTTTTCTGTTATTTTGACACACAGTTCATTAAAAGTCAATCCCAGAAGTAGTTTGTAATTTCATTCAAAGAGTCTACTTATATATAACTAACCATGTATAAGCATAATAATTGTTGATCAAAAGATCCAGTTTCATTGAAAGTGTATTAACTCTTCTGACAGTTTAACTTGCATCATTTCATAGTCTGCATGGGACTCCAACCTTTTGAATTCATAATGTTGATTATAAGAAACTGAATCTCAAAGCCTAATCTATGAGGACAAAAAGTAATTTTTAAAACTTGTTTTCTTAAAAAATTAATTTCAGAACCAAATCATTCATGACTTCTTGTTGTTAATTGCCATCTAGTTAAATCCTTAATAAGAGATATTTTTCTTTGTCTTGGCCTCTGTTGGAAATAGTTGCAAAATATTTGGTCCATAGTTTGCCAATCCTCTTTGATGCTTGAGCAGCCCTGACCGCCTTCAGGTTAATGCGCTGAAGGCCCTTTAAATGGAGATAAAGATCAGAACTGACAAGGGACCCCAGGGGCCTATCCTGGAAAATGTTTTGTTTGTTTTTCTTTTTTGTAACTAAACAAATTCCTGTGAACTCTTTGTTGTCATTTTTCTAAATCCTTCAAAAAAGAGGGGATTTGGAAGACAAAACAGATTCAGGTGTCAAAACATTTAAAATTTTTGCTAGAGTCATATTCCTTAGAATTTCAGCTGTAATAGAGAAAATGTTTCACGACAGGCTTCCATTGTCTCAGACACAGCTTGTTAACGGCTGTTTATATCATTGCTCTTTAAATAAGTCTGCAGCACGTAGAATACATGCTAAATTTATTTGTTAGTGATTTGTAATGTAATAAAAATGATTTGTAAAACCTGCGCATTTCATTAATTCAGTCCAGACTTAAGGGCCATTAGATCTGTTGGCTGGAGTGTGATTGAACTTTTAGTTTAATCTCTGTTCAAGGCTTATTTCTACTGTTGTCAATCATCTCACAAATTTATGACTCAATGGGGTATAGACAAGAGAAAATGAATTTGTAAAAATTATCTCAAGGTTCATAATCTACACATTGCAACAATGTTATTAGCACAGATAGCACGGGTATTCTATGGTTTATCTGTTTGTCAAATCAAAATGTAACCTTAATTTTTGGTTCTTATTTTTAAGTATTACTTAGGGAAAGAACACATATTGCATATGGAACCAGGTATCATAAGAATAGATTGCCTGAATTCAAATCCCAGGGTGACAATTCATCAGCTAATTGTCAATGAGTTCTTTTCCTTGCCTCGGTTATCTCATCATTCAGGGCAAATGTAGGTATCCGTGGGTATCCGACTCAGAGGGTTTGGGGAAAGATTAAAGCTGATAGTATGTAAAGTTAACAATTCCTGGTGCATAGTAATATCTGAATAAATATTAGTGCTGATTACTAGAGTTCTTCAATGATTTTTTTAATGTTTTGCAATAGGACAGATACTAAGTCATCCAACAACTACTTACGATGCAAGCCCATGGTCAGATCTTTATCTGTGACTATGTTGAAAACCATTTTAAATGCTGGGCTATGTTTAAAATGTTTTCCACCATTTCGCTTTGTAGGAAAACAGGACAAGGTGGAAGTAAAATGAATAAACCAAGCAAGTTGTCTCTAACAGCTTACATGAACTCTGCTGTCTAAATGTTTGAAAAAGTAAAGATATAAAAGTGTGCATGAAATTTGCAGATGATGACGGCACACTCCCAGAGGGAAGGTACACATTTCCCCGCGGTCCTGTGGCTGCCTGCGCTCCTGGGGGAGTCTAGCCGAAATGGGCACAGGAGTTTCCTTCACAGCTGGGCCCTCCCCAGATGCCAGGCCTGCCCAGAGATCAGCACGTGATCCTGGTTAAACCTTCGAAGCTGTGGGGAACCCAAGTCAGCGGCATTCAGCTGGTGCTCGGCAGCATTTCCAGCTGTGCTGAAGTTGGGGCTGTTTTCATCGCCTGGCAACTTCAAGGTTATGTTACTCTCACCCGGGGCAGGGGGCTCTTTGAGTCAGTTTGTGAAGCAGGGATGGGAAACATTCGATTAGTCAGAGAGCCACGTGGTTCAGTTCCAGGTCATTTTACTCGTAAAGTCTTGTGTGTGTTTTAAAGAATCGTAAAATTTTTTATGTCTAAAGCAACTCCAGATAATGCCTCCGATCTCCTCACTTCATAAAAGAGGAAAATGACATGTAAAGAAGGGAAATACAGGGGAACCTCAGTTCTCGAACGTAATTTGTTCCAGAAGGCTGTTGAAGAAGCGATTTGTTTGAAAACGGATTCATTTTTTCCCACTGGGAATAATGTCAATTGAATTAATCCGTTCCCGACCCCCAAATGATTCTCTCTTTTAACCTTCCTCAGTTGCCTGTGATGGTTGTCTCGTGAGCACTTTCACACCCTCAGCAACATCAGCACTCTGGACGGCCTCTTTGTGTGTTCAACTTGTGCTAATCCTCTGTGTGGCCATGCCCTACTCCGCAGCCAGAGCAGACACGTGGATACCTCTTCATAACTTGCAGTTATTTCTTTTAAAAGCTCTATCGTTCTCATAACTTTCCTTTACAGTTTGCTGCTATCACTAACCTTCTGAGGACCCGTGGTGACTTATTGTATGTATTTAATAGTAACAAGCAGCAAGAAAAGCAAAAGACACAAAAATGTTCACAGCACAATTTCCTGAGATGTTGACAACGTGAGGTTTACTGGGAGACTGACTCATACTCACAGATTCTCTCTTTTGTTTGTTGCCGGGGTGCCGCATGACTGATCGATACAGGTATCTGCGTGAGCTAAGGCTTGACTGTACATTCTTTAAGAAAACACCAACGTGGCCACATTCATGCTGGCAACAAGTACAGGCTCTGCAGGCATTCCTTAGGATTACATCCTTCCTCTTCCTACAAGCTTTCCAAACTTGGGAAGCCCACTGAACTTTCCTGTACCTCAATTTTTTGATCTATAAAATGAGCACAACTATTGCCAGTGGGAATGGGGTCCTTTCAAGGAGTCTCGAGAAAAGCATTTCAGGAGACTCATGTGGGAAGTGGAGGTTTAGTGGCAAGATTCACTGTAGATGCAAAATCAAAGGGCTGCCCCTGGGTTCCCAGTGTCTCATTCCCCTCCATGGAGCCATGGGAAAAGTCTAATCCTGTCCTTATCATGCCCAGACATAAGGCCAGTGTCCAGACGTTTTGCATCATTAGTTCAGTCCATGTTAAAGCGGAGTCCAGTCCAGTCTTTGTCTGTCCCCATCCACCTACGTAGTCTGTTCCTGGCTGCACTCTGGCTGGTGCTGCTTTACCCAGGCTCACAGTCTGCCGGGCAGTAGGTTGCTAGGGCCACCTGGCTGCTATGGAGACAATATGCACGAGCCAGCAGGGAGAGTGCCTGTTATGGGCAAGAGACCCAGAGCTGAGTTAAGCTTGGGGTGTATTATCTTGGGCTTGGGAAGGACCAGGTGCTTCTTCAAACTAACCAACTTCCCAAACTTTTGCAGGCTGGTGCTGGCTCCTCCCCCAACCAATCCATTTCCTAGATCTTCTGGGGTTCTGGGCCCCTTACCCAATCTGCTCCTTTTCCCAGGCTAGACAGGCCTCTATAGTTGCCAACTTAGTTCCTACTGCGCATGCCTCCAGGTGGAAGCACCTCCCGCTGTGAGGTCTTGGCTTCTGCTGTGCACGTGCCCAACAGAGACTTCCCCTATACTGTCCTGTCCCTCCCCTAGTAATCTAATAGAGCAACTGGTGGTTCCCCGGGGAGTGTGTGAAGCTGTAGCCTCCTAGTGAGGCAAGCAGGCGTATGCTCCCTAGTTTATTACGCTTAATAATGTCTGATTCCCTTTGCTCCATTCCTTTACTAATACCTAGCTACTATGCTAACGTAATAATACCAACCAACAAAGTCAGTGTGAGGAATCAATGTAGTATGTTTAGCAAAGGGTTACCTTGACTGTAATAAGCATTCATTTATACTTATTGGTATTACTTTGGGGAAATCATAGGTAGAAAGAAATCAGAAGACAATGACTGACAATCAAAGATCCTTTCATGCTGAACCTCTAATTAGCTAGCTAAATGATAATTAGAATTTTTATGCTCAGGATTGTTTTTGTTTTTAATTTGTACATCTCTCAGGTCAGTATTTGAAGTGCTTGCGAGAATTAGATATATAAAAGTTATGCTTGTAATGTTAAGTATTTAGAAGAATTTAACTGTTTATAAATAATGTTTATAAATAATGTTTTTGTGACTTTAATGTGAAATGCTTAAGATAACATTTCAAAGTATAACTAAAAAAAGTTATAAATTTGCTGGGAAAATATGATACTATTTTTATTACACTGAGGTAGGAAAGGACTTTCAGGCAAAAAATAAAAATCATGAAGGCTTATACATTTAAGTTTATCAAAATGCAAAACTTTGGTTCTATACAAAAACATTAAATTTTTTTTTTTTTTTAAATACAATTTAGCCCAGCCGATGTGGCTCAGTGGATTGAGCGTCCTCCCACGGACTGAGAGGCTCCTGTCTGAATTCTGGTCAGGGAACATGCCTGGGTTTCGGGCTAGATCCCTGGTGGGAGGCTTACCGGAGGCAGCTGATTGATATTTCTTTCTCTCACATTGATGTTTCGCTCTTGCTCTCGCTCTCCCTTCCTCTCTCTCTCAAATACAACTTAGATAGGGAAAAAGGGATTTTTCTTATATAACTAACAGAGGAGTCTCATCCAAAAAACATATTTAAAATATTTTACAAGCCATAGTAAAAAGTCAAAAGACCAACTAGAAAAATGGTCTAAAATTAGAAATAAATTCATAGTTAAAAAAATACCCAAAACAAATAGCCAAAACTATATTAAAAATGTACACTTACAATAGAAACTTTAAAATGCAAATTACATGAGACCATTTTACTAATCACATCTGGTGTAGGTAGGGCTGTGGAAGAAGCAGAATTTTCAGATCCAGCTGACAGAGTCTGAGTTGATGGCTCTGTTGGAAAGGACAATTTAGTGATATTCATTAGTACTGCGGATGTGGTCTGTGCCCCACTTCCCCACATCAGCCGTAGAAGAACATATGCCAAAGCGACATAAGCTGAAAAATTAAGTATGTGATTTTTTTATGCTGAACAATTGTAAACAACATAAAAGTCCTTCTGTAGAGTAATGCCTGAATAAACCCTAGTATATTTCCTTTCTGGAATTCTAAGCATGAATAAAAAGGAAAACATTAGATAAATGGATAGCGCCCTAAGATATATCTTGAGAAAAACAGAAAAATTCATACAAAGGATATACTTCAGAACAAACACTCCTCAAATCTTTATGGAACTACAAAAGACCCAGAATAGTCAAAGCAACTTTTGAGAAAGAAGAATAAAGCGGAAGCCATCACACCCGCTGATTTTAAACTCTTTTACAAGGCTATAGTAATAAAAACAGTTCGGTATTAGCATAAAAACAGACACATATGTTGATGGAACAGGGTGGAGGACCCAGAAACAAATACATGCATATATGGTCCATTAATTTACAACAAAGAAGCCAGGAACATACAAGGGGGGAAAGGATAGTCTTTTAAATAGATGGTGTTGAGTATACTGGCCAGCCACATACAAGAGAATGAAACTGGACCCCTATCTTAACACCATACACCAAAACTAACTCAAAATGGATTAAAGACTCTAATATGAGACCTGAAACAATAAAACTCCTAGAAGAAAGCAGGCACTAAGCTTTTGGACATAGGTCTTGGCTATGATTTTTTAAATCTGACACCCAAAGTCAAAGCAACAAAAGTAAAAATAAACAAGCAGGACTACATCGTGCCTAGACGCTTCTGCCCTGCAAAATAAAGCAACGGAATAAAAAGGTAGCCCACTGAACGGGAGGAACTATTTGAAAATCATATATCTCATAAGGGATTAATAAAGAGCCGTGGTGGGTGTACTTTGGTTGATTGAGCACTGTCCCATGCACTGAAAGGTCACTGGTTCAATTCCCCAGTCAGGGCACATGCCCAGACTATGGGTTCGGTCCCTGGTCAGAGCACGTATGGGAGGCAGCTGGTCAATGTTGCTCTCTCACATCAATATGTCTCTCCCCCTCCCGCTTTCCCTCTCTCTAAAATCAATAAAACACACACACACACACACACACACACACACACATATATATATGTGAAGAACCCATGTAACTCAGCAACAATAGAAACAATTTAATTAAACACTGGGCAGCAGATCTGAATAGACATTTTTCCACAGGAGACCTACAGATAGGTGACTAACAGGTACATGAAAAGATGCTGAACATAACTAATCATTAGGGAAATGAAAATCAAAACCAAAATGAGATATTATGTCATCCCTGTTAGAATAGCTGTTATCAAAAAGACAGAAATAAGCATGTTGGTAAGAATGTGGAAAAAAGAGGAACTCCTGCACACTGTTCAAGGAAATGCAAACTGGTGCAGCCACTATGGAAAACATTATAGAAGTTCTTCAAAGAATTAAAAATAGAACTACCGTATGACCCAGCAAGTTCACTTCTGGTATATATTTGTAGAAAACAAAAACACTAACTTGAAAAGATATGTGCACCCCTATGTTCATTGCAGCACTATTTACAATAGCCAGGATATGGAAACAACCTGAGTGTCCATCAGTGGATGAATAGATAACGAAATTGTGGCATAAAATATATACACACACATACGTGCACACACATGTTGATATGAATATATATGAATATTATTCAGCCATAAAAAGGAATGTAATTTTACTGTTTGCATGAGTAGACCTTGAGGGCATTATGCTAAGTAAAATAAGTCAAACATAAAAAGATGAATACCGCCCTGGCCAGTTTGGCTCAGCGGTTAGAGCGTCGGCCTGAGGTCCCGAGAGACCTGGGTTCGGTTCCTGCTAAGGGCATGTACCTCGGTTGCAGTTTGTCCCCGTCCCTGGTTGGGTCGTGCAGGTGGCAGCCACTTGATGTGTCCCTTTCACGTCAATGTCTCTCTCTCGCTCTCTCTCCCTCTTCCTTTCTGTCCCTTCTACTCTATCTGAACAGAAAAATAGAAAAAAGTCCTCGGGTGAGGATAAAAAAAAAAAAGACTAGAAAATATTTCTCTGAAATTTAACAGTTAGAATTTCATATAGCTTTACATCAACATCAATATATATATATTTAAGGTATTAAACAGCATTTGTGAAATAATAAAAATAATAATTATTAAAATGTATAAACACTTGTTATGTACTTTACCTGTTTTGTTTTGTTTTATTCATTTAATTCTTTTATTAGCACTATGGGATCAGCACTCCCTTTTAGTTAAGGTAACGAAGGCTTAGAACGGATATTTTCTCAAGATCCCAGAAAACTGAGCCCGTTTCAACTATATATTTAATTTATCTCCCTGGTCTTCACCCATATTCTTCTTCAGCGTCCAGGCCATCATTGAATAAGCTAAACAGATGTATTTTAAATGACAATAAATTCAGTTGTTTTCTTGGAATATCCATTTGCAGTGACTCATAAACTTAGATATCTACTGAGAAGAAAGAATCCTTTATTCTTATAAACTATAATTATAAGCGTTCAGTATTTTTAGGGGAAAAAAGATGTATCTGTTTATGGTAGGCGTTTAATAATCACCCACAGATTTGCTCTGATTGTCAGCTTCCCAAAATTACTATTGTTTTCTAAATTTCTTAACAGTTAATTATAAATAGATGTTTCGGTATGAAAAATGAGAAAGATATTCAGCGTTTCCTGCATTTCATAAACACCGTACCGTTTCCAGTCACCCCAGTTTCCACTTGTCAATACGAAAGTACACGCTGGAAGCATCCACACATTCTTTTGCTTCTGGATTGCCTCAGATCTCACACCGCAATGTTGGAAATTTACACAGAAGATTACTATTCAGACACATGAACATATCTTTGGTTTTATTTGCAGCAAAGGATTGTTTTATTGTAAATGCTGCTTAACACTGAGTAAGCTGGAGAGGATGCAGCATGTCCGGGTACAAGCAGACTGTGATTGCACTGGGATGCCTGTCCCGGGACGGCGATGATGGCAGCCGCTCAGATGCATCAGCTGGCAAAGGCACGCCGAGGTGAGAGCTGATTCTCGGAATGTGCAGGCTGCTTTATAATTCCGATTGTACATCTGTTTGGCTTGGCTGTGAACTTTACCTAATCTGTTTTTCCAGAAAAGAACTGAGGTAATCTGAAACAAAAGT
The DNA here is from genome assembly GCF_014108415.1 of Molossus molossus. Taxonomy (NCBI): domain Eukaryota; kingdom Metazoa; phylum Chordata; class Mammalia; order Chiroptera; family Molossidae; genus Molossus; species Molossus molossus. The sequence continues at coordinate 28,532,706 of NW_023425347.1, read as the reverse complement.
ATTTGGGGACTTCCAGCAGATTCTCAAGCCAATAGAAATACACCCAAACGCCGAGGCGCTGACCCCTGTGCCAACGTCGATTCGTGAAAACGTGGATGTTATCCTGGACTCCACGGTGCTCACGCCGGTGTGCAAAGGGGAGAGCTTGCATTTGTCAAAGCGCAGATTTGATTCTTATGAAATATGGAAGCGACCACCTTGATGACTCCCCTTAAATTCCTTCTTTCTCTTTTAATAAAATGATAATATATTTCGAGGTATATGCAAGAGAAGCTACTGTTCTGCCAAAAGACTGAGATTATGATAACAGCCAGATATAGAAACTATGAAATACCTCATGTTCTTCTCCCCAAACTTGATTCTCCAGATATCCAAATCCAATCATTCTGTAGTTTATTTACAGCTCCTAAAATGTGGGGATTAGTTGCCAGTACCTGGCCCACAGCTGAAGTGCTTCCTGTATTAACAACAGGGAACAAAGTTATCCCGCAAAAGAGAAGGCAATTTAAGATGCTGATTAAAGCAGATATTTAGAAACCTATTTTAGGAACTTGGCATGTAGAGAAGTCAGAAAACAGTTCACACATAATATCGATACAATTCTCCCATTTCCCTCATTTTGTTCTTTAAACTTTCCATTTCATTTAAAGGAAACAAAAAATTAGAACGACAAAAAAAAAGGTATTTGAAAAATCACACTCAGAAATTGCTTTCTCCTGCCTCAGGGGCGTGAAGCCAGTCGGTGCACCGACCATCAAGCAGCTTACTGGCGACTCCGAGGTCTGCTGTTCTAACTAGTCGCCAAGGTCCTGATCAAGTGACAGCTAACATGGAAGCAGGAATTCTCACAGATATAGCTAATAAAGTTTTCGCTTTAATTCAGGGCTGAAGGAAAGCCTGCTTCCTCAGAAGGAAGAGATGGGGTGGTGAGCTACGACCTGGACCAGGGCCCACAGTTTACAGGGGTTCTCTCTCCAACTCTACCACCTACCTTCTACCTGACTCACTGGCTTTGATCTTCCATTTCTTTCTTCTTCAAGAGAAATGCCTGCCATGCCTGCCCCAGAAGAGCCTTGTGAGAAAGATTCAATGAAGAGATATATTAGAATCACCTAATAAAATAAACAGTATTATACAGGTAGAAGGTGTCATGATTAATACTGGAATTTCCTCATGATTACTAATGAGCATGACATCTTAACACAGAAGAAGACCTACTTTTTTGGGATATATATATATATATATATATATACTTTTTATTAAAAAAATTTTTTTTCTTTATTGATTTTAGAGAGAGAGGAAAGGAAAAGGAGAGACAGATAGAAACATCGATGAGAGAGAACATCAACTGCGTGCCTCCCACTGGGGATCGGGTCCACAACCTGGGCATGTGCTTTGGCTGGGAATTGAACCAGTGACCTCTTGGTGCACGGGTCAATGCTCAACCACTGAGCCACACTGGCCAGGCTATATAAATTCTTTTAAAAATTGAATTTAGAGAGAGAGGAAGAGAGAGGGTGAGAGCAGTAGAAACATCCATGAGAGAGCAACATCAACATCAATCCGCTGCCTCCTGCACGCCCCCTGCTGGGGATTGAGCGAAAGCTAGGCATGTGTCCTGACCAGGAATTGAGCCAGTGACCTCTTGGTGCATGGGTCAGTGCTCAACCACTGGGCCACACCGGCCGGGGTAGCAGACCTACTTTTTAAAAGTGAAGATGCAAAAACAATACCTGAGACCAAAATGCAGTGTGATGTCACCTGTGGGGAAGACTGTGTCACAGGACATTTAAAAAGAGAACATTTATGTATATATTTTTTTAATGTATTTTACTAGAACAGCTAAGAGAGATGGTTTTTTGAAAATTCCAGGAAAATTTTAAGACAAAGGAAAACCAAAAAAACTTTAGGCACTTATCACCTCTAGTGTACATCGTTTGAAGAGCAGGAAATCCTGAAAATGAATGAATTCATAAACATGGTAAAACGAAACTGTTGTTTTTATTAGTCTTAATGTTTTCTGTAAAATTGATCAGGTACTGTACTTTAAACATTCAGAAGGCGAGTTGAGAGCAAGATGAGCGTGTGTGAAAGAGAGAGGGAGAGAGAGAGAGAAAGAGAGAGAGAGAGAGAGAGAGAGAGAGGGGGAGAGAGAAAGAGAGAGACAGACAGACAGATAGAGAGAGAGGGAGAGAGAGGGGTGTAAAAGATCTGCCTCTCCTGTGGAGCAAACTGGCTTCGGCTCCTCCTGTGTTTACCAACTATTCTGTGCAGATGTCTGGGCTGTGGGCTGCATGGTGGAGTTCCTGGAGACGTGCTCTACAGTGATCTTTCCAATAAAGCCCTTCCTTTTTAGATTCGAAAGATAACTGAGATAACTAAGCTCTAGCCGTTCCATTTAATTTTGTTCTGCTTGGACTCAAATGCAGATTTTCTGATTCCTACTCTTTTTGCTGCCCTTCACCATTTTTCACATTTACCAGATACGATCATTTGATTATTGGACAGTTTTTTAAACTCATTTTTGAGTACTATCTAATCACCACCACTCAAAAGTATATTGCAGCACAGTCTTCCTATATATGGACATGAATGAAAACTAATTATATTTTGATAATTTTGTAATATTCCATGAGATTAGAGATACAAACAAAAGGGGTAGCATCTATGCTTATAGTTTTCCATGTGAAGTAAAAATGTTTGAAATATAAATTGCTAACAAAATAAATATTAAAAATGTAAATTATTATACTCAATATTACTTTAAGAAAGTATAGTGGCAGGGATTCTAGACTTAATAACATTATTAATATTAATAGATAGATAGATAAATAGACAGACAGATAGAGAGAGAGAGATACATAGTCTTTTGGAGAAGTGTGAGTTATCTGTCAGAATTACAAGGGTACCGTTAGAATCCTGTCAGGTCACTTTCACTTGGGGAGTGCTTATCAGCGATGGGATTGCCTTTCTTTTTTGGCTTCAAGAGACTATAGGCAGAGTGTTTTCAGCAAAGATCCTAATTTTGGATCCCTCAAAGCCTTTGGATTGAGAATACAGATGATATATTTGTCTCTACGTCTTGGGCTGACCTAGAATTTTCTAGAATGCTAGCTAGAGATTTAGATACTAATCCCTGTAATAACATTTAGCATAAATATAAATTTTTTTCTTATCACGACTTACATTTATAGTATCATCGCACTAAATATAGCCTCAAACTAACTTCTCTTCATTCCACTATTCCAAAGCTGCACACGAAGTATGTTTTTTAAAAATTTTTTTATTAATTTGTTTTTGTTACAGATGTTTCTCCTTTTTCCCCCATTGACACCCTCCTCCCCTTCCTCCCCCGCTTCATCCCCTGCTTTGTTTTCTGTCTTCATTGGCCATGCATACCTGCATATACGCTCTGTGGTTTATCTCTTTACCCCCAATCCTCCCTCCTCTGAGGCTTGTCAGTCTGTACCTCACCTCTATGTCTCTGGGTCAATTTTGTTCAGCAGTTTGTTTAATTCATTATATTCCACAAATAAGTGAGATCATGTGATATTTGTCTTTCTCTGCTTGGCTTGTTTTGCTTAGCATTATACTCTCCAGTTCCTTCCATGCCATCTCAAAGGATAAGAGATCTTTCTTTCTTACAGCTGCATAGTATTCCATTGTGTACATGTACCACAGCTTTTTTATCCACTCATCTACTGATGGGCACTTGGGTTGTTTCCAGATCTTAGCTATTGTAAATAGTGCTGCTCTGAGCATAGGGGTTCATATATTCTTTCTGATTGGTGTTTCAGGTTTCTTAGGGTGTATTCCTAGAAGTCGGATCACTGGGTCAAATGGCAGTTCAATTTTTAACTTTTTGAGGTAACACCATAGTGTTTTCCACAGTGGCTGCACCAGTCTGTATTCCCACCAGCAGTGTACTAGAGTCCCCTTTTCTCCACACCCTCACCAACACTTGTCGTTTAATGATTTGTTGATGGCAGCCATTCTGACAGGTATGAGGTGATAACTCATTGTTGTTTTAATTTCCATCTCTCTGATGATTAGTGATATTGAGCATTTCTTCATATGTCTCTTGGCCATTTATTTGTATGTCCTGTTTGGAGAGGTGTCTATTTAGTTCCTCTGCCCATTTTTTAATTGGGTTCTTTGTCTTCTTTTTGTTGAGTTTTATGAGCACTCTATATATTTTGGAAATTAACCCCTTATCTAGTGCATCATTGGCGATTATGGTCTCCCATATACTGGGTTCCCTTTCTGTTTTGATGGTTGTTTCTTTTGCTGTGCAGAAGCTTTTTAGTTTGATGTAGTCCCGTGTGTTCATTTTTTCCTTTTTCTCTTGCCTTAGGTGTTGTATCAGTGAAAATTCTTCTGTGTATGATGTTTGAAATTTTGTTGCCTGCATTTTCTTGTAGAATTTTTATGGATTTATGAGTTACATTTAAGTTTTTTATCCATTTTGAGTTTATTCTTCTGTATGATGTAAGTTGGTGGTCTAGTTTTATTTTTTTGCAAGTAGCTGTCCAATTTTCCCAGCACCATGTATTGAAGAGACTGTCTTGACTCCACTGTATGCTCTTGCCACCCTTGTCAAATATTAATTGAGCATATTGTCTTGGATCAATTTCTGGGTTCTCTCTTCTGTTCCATTGATCTATGTGCCTGTTCTTATGCCAGTACCAGGCTGTTTTGATTACAGTGGCTTTGTAATATAACCTGAAATCTGGTAATGTGATCCCTCCTACTTTGTTCTTCTTTTTCAAGATTGCTGTGGCTATTCGAGGTCTTTTTTGGTTCCATATGAACTTTTGGAGTATTTGTTCTAGTTCTATGAAATATAAAAAATATGTTTTTATTGATTTGAGAGAGAGATAAATGGGGAGAGAGAGAGAGAAAAAACACTGATTGTTTGCCTCCTGTTCCGGGATCAAGCCTGAAACCTAGGTATTACCCTGAACAGGAATCGAACTGGCAAACTTTCAGTTCATGGGACCACACTCAACCAAGTAAACCACATCGGCCAGGGCTGTAAAATATGTTTTGACCTGCATTCATTGCCATCTATAATTGTGTATTCACAGCAATCCTACTTTGGCAGACTATATTTAGACTTTAATTTCATTATGATTAGAATAATGAGGCCATTGGTGGCTTCTTCCGTTTTCCCTTTTAATTGTTTCTTAAGTTTGGACTGCAGCCCCCTTGTGCACCAGCCTGAGCTCACCGTAGGAATTTTGGCATGCACTTTCTGTTTGTTTGTTTGTTTGTTTGTTTATTTATTTATTCCTCACCCAAGGACATCCTTCTATTTTTTGTTCAGATAGAGTGGGAGGAAGAGAGAGAGAAACATCAATGTGAAAGGACACATCGAGTGGCTGCCACCCACACGACCCAACCAGGGCCGGGAACAAACTGCAACCGAGGTACATGCCCTTAACGGGAACCGAACCTGGGTCTCTCTGGACCACAGGCCGATGCTCTAACTGCTGAGCTAAACTGGCCAGGGCCACTTTCAGTTTTTATGAAGCAGTTAGAACAGCAAAAAGTCACTTTACATTTGCAAGTTTAAATTCCATTAATTAAATCAAAACTTTTGTAAGTGATTATTTAATTGTTTCATAGAGTAAAGGTTCAGCTGGAAAGTAATATGCATTATTATTTTATGGCAACATTCAAAATATTCCCAGGAGAAAGCACTATGTATTTAAAATGAAAAGTGGTGGTCGCCCTGGCCAGTTTGGTTCAGCGGTTAGAGCATCGGCCTGCAGTCCAGAGAGACCCGGGTTCAGTTCCCGCCAAGGTCACATGTCTCAGTTGCAGTTTGTCCCCGGCCCTGGTTGGTTGTGCGGGTGGCAGCCACTCGATGTATACCTTTCACGTCGATGTTTCTCTCTCTCTCTCCCTCTCTCTCCCTCCCACTCTATCTGAACAAAAAATGAAATGTCCTCGAGTGAGGATAAAAAAAAGAAAAGTGGTGGAGGTTTTAAAAATATTTTTATAAAATTTTGGACATACTCAAGTAACAAGTAAGTATTGGATTTAACTATCCAAAGTAATCGACAATCAAACTGAACAAAATGTATGAAGCAACTATTTTCAGACAGTGGACAAAATACCACATAGCCTGCCATTTTGAAGAAAAGGAAAATACACACATTTTGACGCATCTTACATTCCCCTCCGCTTTCTGCCCAGGGCACTTTCTAAACGAGGTTGAGAACAGTGGTCTTACCAGGTAGAGGACACAGATGTCGGAGTTCGAGGCTGCTGAGGCAACTGTAATTCACGGAGGAAGGTATCCAGAGACGAAGCTTCCCCGGGAAGTAGCTCTAGAAATCTGCATACAGGCTCCTTTGAGTCTTTTTTCAACACTAACCCGGGCAGCTCAGAGTGAGGCTCCGTGATCACTGGCTGAGAAGAGCTTCCAAGGGGCTGAGCACTGGGGTACTGGAGGTGACACAGTGCTGGGTGGCACTGGAGTTGTCACCAGTCAGAGACAGTCATTCCACTGAGTACCCTAGGCATTCTGTTGATAGAAATAGAAAAGCCACACCTTAAAAGCAGGACTAACCACTGAATTAAAAGTGAATAAAAGATCTGAATACATATTTTATTTTTAAAATGTTATACAACTATCTAATAAGCACATAAGAACTTACTCAATATCCTTAGTTATTAGAGCGTGTTAAAATAATAAAGACATCCCACTACATACCCACTAGAGTGGCTATAATAAAAAGTCAGACTTTACCAAGTGTTGGCAAGGATGTGGAGAAACAGGAAAGTTCATGTATTCTGGTTAGAATGAGAATGGTACAGCTACTTTGGATAACATTTCGGCAGTTTCTCAAAGTGTAAACTACAAATCTATTATTCAATGTCGCAAATTCACTTCTAGCAATGTACCCAAGAAAAATAAAAACAGATTTACCTAAAGACATGTCTGTGAATGTTTATAGCAGCATTATTTATAATAGCCAGAAAATAATAAACAATCTAAATATCCATTGATTGGTGATTGGATAAACAAAAATAGGTATATCCATACAATGAAACTGTATTGAGCAATTAAAAGGAATTAGCTGTTGATACATGCTATAAAATATATTAAGATAAAAATATGCTAAATGAAAGCCAGAAATCAAAGACTACTTAATTTATATGCAATATCTAAAGAGGCTAAATTATAGTTAGATAGTAGGTCAGTATCTGCCTAAGAATGAAGGTAGAAGCTGGAATTAACTGTAAATGGCACAAAGAAAGTGTTTGGGATAATAAAATGTTCTTAAACTAGATTGTGGTGAAGGTGATAGATTTACTAAAATTGTTGATTTGTTAAAAAAAAAATAGGGCTCTGCCTGGCTGGTGTGGGTCAGTGGATTGAGCGTTGTCCCATGCACCAAGAGGTCGCTGGTTCAATTCCCGGTCAGGCCACAATTCCTGGGTTGTGGGTTAGATTCCCGGTATGGGGTATGCAGGAGAGGTGAATCGATGTTCTCTCTCATTGAGATTTCTATCTCTCTGCCCCTCTCCCTTTTTTTTAATCTAAAATATCAATAAAAATATATTTAAAAAAAAAAACAAAAAACAAGGCTCTACTAACCATAATATATACTAACCAGAGAATATGGATTTCAGCAGAGAAATCAAAATTATAAAAATTAAATACTTGGAAAATCTGGAACTAAAAAAAGTCAGAAATGAATAGTTTACTGAATGTGATGAACAGCAGATTGGACAATACAGAAGGAAGCAACAGCGCATTTAATTCAGAACATCTGAATTTGAAAAAGGTTTCTTAAAAATTAGGAGACCTGTGATAACACAGCGAGTGTTAGAGCATATGTGTAACCAGAGCCACAGAAAGAGAAGAAAGAGCCTCATTTCAATGCTTTCCACTGCACCCAGAGTGAAGGTCAAACTTGGCTCCAGAGGCCCAAGCCCTCCTTGAACTGGCTTTTCCCCATTTCTGCAGTCACCTTGTGCCTCTGTCTCCTCACACTGAAGTTCCAACTATCCCGAGCGAGAGCGGTGTAGCTTTCTGCCTACAACTCCGGTCCCCAGCTCCACAGGCCGCCTGCCTTCCCCTCCCCCTCCAGTGCTGGCGCTCACTTAGTCAGAGGGAGCCCACCCTCAACCCTCCGCTCTGAAGGACGGTCCTTTGGCAGCAGTCAGTTTTGTGGCAAATAATTTTTTCTATTCACACTCATCACAGAGTAGTGTGTGTGTGTATAATTTTATTTATTTATTGTTTTACTTTTTTATCTGTTTGTTGGCTTTTTCGGTGCCTTCCTACACCTATTCTCAGGAATGTAAACTCCATGAGGTACCATGTCTATTTTATTCTCTAGTCAAAATCTCGTTCCAACTCGGTTAGAATGCCTACATCTCTTGAATAAATTAATTTATGCACGAAAAACCAAGTTTTATAACAAGTTAGAATAGATGTCTTACTGATTGGTATATATCACAAGTAAGAATAGATGTCTTACTGATTGATATATATCACAAGTTAGAATAGATGTCTTACTGATTGGTATATATCACAAGTTAGACTAGATGTGTTACTGATTGGCATATTAGTGGCTTCCTGTAGCAGTAAATTAAGAACAGCTGATGTATGCAAGCTGTGGAGTAACACACTTGTTTAGGAGGGCAGTTACTTTATCTCCATCCGTTTGTTGAAACTCCTATTGTCATCCATTTGAAAAAGGAAACAATAAAATATGTACTAAAGTGACACTTGTTGTTTGATTATTTTTGCCGAAGTCCAACACACAGTGTTGATACAGAGCTAAATTTTAATGAATAGTACTAATGTAAAATGGTATAATGCTTTTTATAATTCAAATTGCTTTCATAAACATTGTCTCATTTGCTCCTCATTATAAACACACAGTAGAGATAGTTTTGGTCCATGTTTTTGTAAAATCATAGACTTTTCACCTGGAAAATGTACAATGTCATTTAGTTCTGTTGCTCATGTTATAGATAAGAAAGCTGAGACCAAGAAGCATTATAAAGTTTAGCTCAGGTCTCACAGCTCATAGGGACCAGGATTCAGGTCCTTTCTGGGCAACTGGAAAATGACTGAATATTCTTCTACAGCACCTCAACACCATGCTGATGACTTTTAAAATGTCGAATTTTATTTATTTTAATAAACTGCAAATTTTTTTCTGAAAACATGGATCATGCACAATAAAAAGATAATTTGCATCCCACCACTGAAATGGAACAATTCTTTCATTTTTGTACATTATTTGCTAGTATCTCTCTTTGATTTGCATGTTTCATAGAGTTATATACTTATATAATTACATTCTATGCTTTTCACTTAACCTGTCATCCTTATATTTTTATTCTTGAAAGCTTTACATAATCATCATTTTAATATATATTTAATATGCTGCCTAATGAACATAGTAATTTATTTATCCCATTTCCCATTTTGGACACTGAGGTTGTTTTCACTTTTTGCTTTTATGAATAATTCTGAAGTGAACATTCCATGTGAGTATTATGATCAATATTTCTGGCAATTTCTATGGGCACATTTCCGCAGGATGATCACAGGATCAAACAGAATGAATATTTCTAACATTACCGACTCACATTGTCGGAGCGTTTTCCTCAAAGGATGTGACAATATCACTGATGGTGTGTGAGAGACAGTTTATAAGGTTTTGTTCTCACTGGGTGTTATCATTTAAAAGTAAATCACTACTTTAATAGGCAGAATAGCTCCCAATTGTTCTTTTAGTTTGCATTTATCTGCTTATTAATGAGATCAAACATTTTCTAATTTGCTTGTTTACCTGCTATCTTTTGCAGTTAGATTAATCTACTATTTTTTTCATGACAAGCTAAGACACTGAAGATGGAAAGCAACGGAGAGTGAAGATGAAGAAAACAAAGGCAGAAATGACTACTGACCCCCTGCTGGGGTGATGATGATTTCAAATGATATTGTCAGATACATTAATATGCAATTTAGGAGAAAGAAGAAGCAAAAGTCACAATACCTGAGCTCATAATATAGTAAGATTATCTCCAACTGGATCCACTTTAGAAATTAAGGCACTTTTATCCTTTGTCAAAGTTTTTACATACTAAATGCATTAAGTAAAGAAATTACTTAATACTAAAAGAAAATAATGAATAGCATGAATAGCTTCTGCAAGGTGGGTCTACAGGTATGCCAGCCAATGTGGTGGTCGGTGGGGGCAGGGGCCTATCAGATGCTTGAAAGGGGCTAGTCTGACCTGAGATGAGATGTAAGCACAAATACACACCTGCTTATGAGGACTTAGTGCAAAAAAAAGAGAAATGTAAAATATCTCATTAATACTTTTGTATTGGTCACATCTTCAAATGCTAATATCTGGGATATATTAGGTTAAATAAAACATACTGTTAAAATTAATTTCACCTTTTTCATTTTTCTTTACTTTTAAAATGTGACCTCTAGAACATTTACAATTGCATATATGGCTAGTTGGCCATTCCAGGTCTAAAGAATCATTATGGTCTCAGATTTTATTGTTATAAAATTTCAGTGCTTTGGCTGGAGATCTACCAGGGTATATGACTCAAGAGAGAAAGAGAGACAGAATGTAATTAAGTTAAGTAAGGAGAGTGGCAGTGTAGCAACCCATATGGCCAGCCAGGGGGCTCTGGTGAGCTTAGGTAAGAATTCGTAAATTTAGATTTTAAAGGACTTACTACAAAACACAAACATAAATAAGCATTACCAGCTATTCTCAGGACTCATATAGAATGAGCTAGAACAAGCCAAAGGGGTTTTGACAACTATGTCCAGATCACAAACAAGAGCAAAGGACATATACTACCTGGAAATGCTGAAAAAATATTACTGAGAGAGAGAGAGAGAGAGAGAGAGAGAGAGAGAGAGAGAGAGAAGATAGAATTATGCAACTCCTATTTTGCTTTTCTCTATAAAAAATAATGATCTTCAATCTGGAAACAAGAGACAAAATCTCAAGAGAAAAATGAACCGAAGATAAAAAAGAAGACACTTGAGAATATCTTTGTGTTAAAAATAAGTGTTTATTTCTAATTGCAGACAAATTTTACTTCTGGGTAATGAATCATCCGTAGTCTTTAGCAATTGACTTGTTCTGAATCTGAACTCATCTAGTTATTAGATTATCAGTTCCATGAGTTCATGGGCTTGGTCTCTTTTATTCACTGCCGTACTGTTAGTGACTAAAACATTGCCTGGCATAGAGTAAGTGCTCAATAAATATATACAGAATAAATGAACAGAGGACGTAGAATTGCCAGATAATTAAAATGGGAAAAATATCAAGGTCTTCAAAATGAGGGAAATGAGGATTCTGAATTGCATAGATACCCAGGCATTATGCAAACGAGATGATAATAGTTGAAAACATTTTAGAGTGGATTAAAAAAAAAGAACTCATGATTTCCAGAATTCCTCTAGAATTTTACATCTAGTTTAATGTATAACACTGTTAATTGGTGATATGCACATTTGGCAGATGAGAAAACTGAAACTCAAAGAAATTAAATAACTTGCTTAGGATTTATATAGCTGGTAAGCAGAAAAATTGGCACACAGAACATATCTACTAACTCCAAAGTCATTATTTTTACTCTACTAGTTGTCCTTGGAAAGGGAAAGGATTATTTTGAACGGACATATTTCAATAAGAATGATTGTGCTAAACTCTCCTATTAAAAAAAAAAAAATCAAAGTGCTAAATTGGTTGATGCCATAGATAACTCATTTATACACTTAAAAAAAAAAAAAAAAAAAAAAGGCAGTGAAACACCCCAAATGTTAATATATAAAGAAGTTCCTAGTAGAATTTCTGGGTGAAACAGAGGCTCAGAGACTTATCCAAATAGCCATCCATTCACCTTATAATCCATTGTACAAAGAAAGTATAATCAGATTTCAGCTGGCCATGTGGTAAGGTTACTTGTAATAAATAGTCTTGAAGCTAAGGCTGGATTATGGGCCCCAAGTAGTGTGAATTAATGAACTGATGTGAAGCTAAAAGAAGTCATGTGGCACAGAGCTCAATTTTAGCTCATTATGCTAAAAATGTGGCCAATGCCATTCCCATTTTTAGCGGATCACACCACTTTCTACCAATTCCTACACTTGGACGGTTACACATATCCTCCTTTTTACTTCTTCCTCTAGTAGAACAAGAAGTGGTCTCAATGAAATTCCTAGGTCAGGTGCACCGAATTCAGACGTTTAATCCGTGCACAGTCATGTGCGCATTATCAGGAAGTTTCGGCTCTTTAGCCCCTAAGAAAGAATCAAGAGAATCTTAGTGTCCTCATTACTCCAGAAAGCATTTTGGGGTGTGGACAAGCGCCGTCCTTGGCAAGCGTTCACCCCTTCTCTCCAGCTGGGGTCCTGTTGTCGCTGTGGGCCCACTTTACAATACCTCCCTCGGCTGCTCTGTTATTCTTCCTGCCAATGGGAACTGATATCACAGTGACTTGGGGTTCATTGCTGTTACACTGACACAACTTCCCGCTGCAAATCCTTCCCTTCCCTCCCCCACCCCTCCCCCACCCCACCCCACCGCCACCTGCCTCCTCTGCCTCGCTTTGTATTTCTGACACCTCCCTAGTGGAGAAGCAAAGGAACCTTCATTCCACCGCTGGTCGAATCCTTTTCTAGGCTCCTGGTGGAAGTAGCCTCATTCTTCTAGCTAATCGCAAGCTGTCTGAGTGTCACAGTCCATTTAGTTCATTTAATTAGGTTTATTTAGCTAGGGACCGACAAGAAAATCAGTCATCTCGTTTAAACAAGATCCACTGAACAGTTATTCTATGCCGGGAACTGAGCTAAAAACGGGGCATAAAAAAATGTAGAAAGTCAAATTCCTTGCCCTCAAAAACGGCTAAGTTTAGAAAGATGGAAGTAAATCAACTTGAACTCGGGGCCACAGAAACAATGTTAGAAGCACGTGTGGACGCTGTGAGCACTCGAGAAAGGGGAAGACTCCAAACCAGCCTGCTGGAGGCGCTGCCCGCGGGGCGCAGGAGCGCGAGGCGGCCGTGGAAACACAGCGGAGATGGGTCCCTGGCAGAAGCGTCTGCGTGGATCAGGGCAAGAAGGCCCGGTGACAGGACACTTTGGGAAGGTGTAGGTCGGGAGGGCTGTGCGGGAAGCAGGTGAGAAAGACAGGTGGGCGCTGGATCCTGAAGGATGGCAGATCTTCCTAAGGCTGCGGGGAACCCGTGGAGGGCCCTACGCTGGGCTGTGCCAGGCTGTGATCTGCATTTTGGAGGGACAGCTTCTGGCAGCCAGGAGGGTTAAGGCAGCAGGAAAGAAGGAGGAAGGAAGGCCCATTGAGGGTTAGGTAGTAATACAAACAACGTGGTGAGGGTCCGAACTAGGCCCCGGAAGAGAAGATGCCTTTGAGAGTGATTTAGGAAGTCCAGTGGAAAGAACTTTATGAAGATGTGTACATGGGGGAGGAAGGGGGAGGAGTGGAGGTATAAGGGAACCTGAGTTTCTGGGTTGGGCCAGCTGGGTGGGCAAAGATGTCACATACAGGGGTCCTTGAGAAGGGTGGGTTTGGGGAATGATGATGGCTTCGGTGCAGGAAGTGCCGGGACAGGGGCTGGGGAGTGTGTCCGAGGCAGTTGTCCCCAAGGACCTGCAGCCCCAGCAGAGCGGGCTGGGCTAGCGGTCAGGATGTAAGTCAGCCTGTCATCAGGCTGAAACCCCGGGGTTAGGAGAAGGGACTGGGGGTGATGTAGAGCCACGCTAGCAGAGGTCTGAGAACGGACAGAGGAACAGCTTTATGGGCCTATTTTTCTTCATAATATTCGGAATTGCAAGGCAAACCGCACTTCCCGTGAAGTGAGTGTCCCTCTGCTAGCCTCTCAGTGTGGCAGTTCATTATTTTAGGCGTGACACAGGCACACCAAGTCACTAGCAAGCTGTTGTTTCCTTTGCTGAGAACAGCTTCAGAAAATGAATCTAGACTTTTGCAAGCCAAGGAGAAAATGCAGCTTGCCCTGTCCCTGGGGACGCACATGCCCCTGGAGGTGACTGCCAGTCTAAGAAGTTTCACTGCCGAGCCGGGCACTACTGTGGCCTTGGGAAGCGCTGTTCGGGGATTCTGAGAACATCCTTGCTTCTCATTGAGGAGAAGCCAAGAACGGAGGCACGCAGAGCCGTCCTCCCCGCAGACAACCAGACCAGCAGAGGCAGAGTGGCTCTGCCATGCTCGCCACCTACCGCGGGACAGCTTCTCACTGGCCCAGCTGGTCTTTCCTCTTTGTCCCCAACGCCATAGCAAGCACAGTGCTCAGCACCGGCAGGCGGCCACATTTCCTCCCTTCCCTCCTCCTTTGCAGGCCTTCACCGTCCCTCCCCCTCTGTTTCCCTTTCTCTTTCCTTCTCCTCATGCTCCTTCCTCCTCAGCCCTCAGGTCTGGGCCGAGGACACCGTGGAAAGCCCGACGCAGGGTGCATTTCAGCAACACGCTTTCTCCTAAATATTAAAAAAAAATCCCCCAACCCAAATCGTTTGATTCTCAACCCAATTCTTCACCACTTTCAAAAAAAATTTGGTTTCTTCATTTAAAAAATTGCTATCATTATGTATTAAACATGATCAGGGCTTATAGTGTCACCGAATTGACTGATTATTTATCCATTCACAAATACTTAGTGAGCATCCACCTTCCACGAAGCACCGGGCTTATGCAGTGAATAAACCAGCAGACTCTACCCTTGTGAAGGTCAGGGAGAGAAGCAACAGCAGACAATCGTATCATTACACTGGGCGATAATGAGTGAGACGAAGGAAAACGAAACAGGCCTGGCGGGGGTGGCTCAGTGGATTGTGCGTTGCCCGATGGACTGAGAGGCCCCGGTTCCATTCCCGGTCAGGGCACATGCCCGGGTTGCGGGCTTGGCCCCCAGTGAGGGGCGTGCAGGAGGCAGCCGATCACTGTATGTCACTCACATTGATGTTTCCATCTCTCTCTCTAAAAAAAAAAATCAATAAAAACATTAAAAAAAAAAAAGAGGGAGAAACAAAACTACATAATCTGCATAGAAGGGGCCAGGAGGAGAGATGGGCAAAGGACTGGAGCAGATCCTATGGAAACTGTAATGGGAAAAGCGTTGCAGTCGGAGGGAACAGCGAAGGCGGAGGCCCTGAGTCCGAGTGCCCCAGCGTTCAAGAGCTGCAGGTGAGCTGGAGCGGAGGGAGTCAGGGTAACAGGCGACGAGGCCAGAGAGCTGGCTGGTGAGATCCCCGGCAGCCTTTCAGGCGTGGTGAGGGCCCTGGCTTTCCTTCTGCGTCAAATGGGATGCCCGTGAAATATTCTGATCGAAGGTAAATAGGACATGATCTGTTGCACGGAATGCGAAGGCCTAGTGGCCATTCTTGGTGAGCAGAACCGTCGCTGCTGGTGAGTCCTTGGGGCTTGGGCCAGGCTGCGAGTTTTAAATGTGCCTCCGCTTCTTGCCAGTCGTGTGACTACGGGTAAGCTACTTACTTTTGCCTGCCTTCATGGAACCCTGTATCTACCTTCCAGGGCGGTTATAAGGAGTATATAAATAGTATATAATATTAATGTTTGTAAACTACACATTTGTTAAATATATAAAATAAGTATATTTTAAAAGGATCCTTTAAGAAAATAATTGCAAGGTAGACATTACCTACCTTACAGCAGTTAATACAAGTAACTTCCCTAAGACCGCAACTCGTAGATGACGAGGTAGGATTTATATCCAGGTGTGCATGACCCTGAAGCCCACCTTTTACCACACCACCTGTACCTGCCTCTTTCTCTCAGGAACCTCAGCTGCTAGAGATTTCATCAGTGACACTGTGTGTCATGGGTTGAATCCCCTCATCCCGATTCCTGTGTTGAAATCCTAACCTCAGCACCTCAGAATGCATCTATATTTGGAGATAGGATCTTTACACATGTAATAAAGTTAAAATAAGGTCATTAGGGTGTCCTTAGACGAGGGAAATTTGGACACAGGGATGCACAAAAAGGGAGACCGCCATGTAGAGGTTGGAGTGACAAGCCCCAAGCCAAGAACTAGCAGAGCTAGGAGAGCGGTCTGACCCAGATTCTGCCCTCTCATCTTTAGACGGAGAAGGACTGGCATGACCTTGATCTCAGACTTTGCACCCCGGGAACTGGGAGAGACGATACGTTTCTGTGGCTTAAAGCACTCAACTTGTGATGCTTCCTTATGGCAGCCCTAGGAAACCAATATGCTGTGTTTAGGTTACATTTACTATTTGATACACTCAAACGAGCCCTTGCCAGGTGTCTAGCTAAAATCCAGAGCTCCGTGCAACTTCACTGTGTTCCAAACCCTGCCCAAGAGGTGAAGGAAAAGCTGCAGCAAAGCATTTACAATGCAAGGTGATTGCAAGTAGGAGCGATCACCCAGATCTCTGATGTGCATTAATTTCCTCCTGTAATTAACCTGTCAGCACCCCCTGTTAATAAACCTAGTGGGTTGCCAACATTGATCAAGTAAAAGTGAGAAAATTGGATCCCATGGAAAAGTGTCACATCAAATTATCAGAAGCATTAAAAGAAATCTGTTCTGATTCTGCTGACTTTTTAAGTAAGACAAATCATCCCTGATGAGTGGAGATTGCTGGCACCTGGACAGTCTGGCGGCACCTCGTTTTAATTGCCCATCGTGTGCTTTCCTTTCAGCCTGGGCGCTCAGTTCCCTAAAGCTGTCTCTGCGGCATGCACAGGGAAAGGTAGCGCGCCTGCCGAGGATGGATTTGACCACACCAAGCTCTCTATTAAAAAGACCTTGCAGGGACCGTGTCTTAACTTTTTCATTTGTGCAGAGCAGTAGCACATGAATGCTTAATAAATATAATATTTGGTATTATACTTAATATTTTCCCCGAACCTTGATCTCTTCCCACAGATTTCATTTTTTATGCTAGTAATAAACTAAGGATTTCCACTGAATTCCCATAGTTCGCACACTCCCCTAGAAATAGTTGGAGCATTGCCCTGTCGCTATTGTGAAGCAGCCTCCGAAGCCGACTGGGACTTACCCACTGGAGGTCTGAGCCACTGTCTAGTCATTTCATTACTTGGCCATCAAGAATCTACATGTAAGGACCAAGGGTGCGAAAGGCTATAGAACTTGATTAGAAACCAGCGCTGTCATTCAAGCTAATTGGTCAGGTGATTGACTCTCTCTGGGGTTCAGTTTCTTCAGCTGTAAAATAAGGATGATAATATTTCTGTTGGGGTTTTTCTGAAAATTAAATGAGATAGTATATGTAGAGTGCCTGACACTGAACAAGCACTCTTCAGATGGTAGCTAGTGTAGTCACTCCAAGCAGTTAGTAAATGATTGACATTTTTAGAAATACCTTCTGAGGCTATTCCCCCCAAAATAATATATATCTATAGATGTCTATATATCTGTAAATCTATATCTATATCTATATCTACATCTATATCTATTTCCTCTTAAGAAGCAATTGTTGATTACAAAAGAAGAAAAGTCCATAATAATTAAGTTGATGCCTTATTAATATTGATATTTCAATAGGAGAAGCAGCATAGTAGTAATTCATTTTGCTAATTCTTTTTTTTTTATCCGCACCTGAGGACAGTTTTCCATTTTTTGTTCAGATAGAGTGGGTGGGAGAGAGAGGAGGAGAAAGAGAGAGAGAAACATCGACGTGAAGGGACACATCGAGTGGCTGCCACCCGCACCACCCAACCAGGGCTGGGGACAAACTGCAACCGAGGTACACGCCCTTAGCGGGAACCGAACCCGGGTCTCTCTGGACCGCAGGCCGACGCTCTAACTGCTGAGCCAAACCGGCCAGGGCTCATTTTGCTAATGTTTTGATTTGTATTTCCATTAACTTAGATGTGTGCTTTGCAGCCCCAAAAGTCCCTCTGCTTTTTGACAATTTCCCAGAAAAAAGATACTAAGGAGGATAATGACAACCAACAATTCTATAGTACTTGCCAGGACCAGTCACTAACTTAGATTATTTACACTTACTCTTTGATCCTCCTAAATCATCCTAAGAAGTAGGCACATCTGTCCCCATTTTTCAGATGAGGTAACCAAGGCACAAAGAGCTTAGGTTACCTGCTCCAGGTCACACAGCTGCTAAGTGGCAAAACACCAGAACCCAGAGGAACTTGTGTAGGTCATCAAAACACACGCACCTTTGATCACATGGTTAGACTATAACAATATTTGGGCAAAAATCCCAGAGATGGATTACAAACAGCACTGTTCCTTTGGTTTTAGTTTGAGTTGCTTTGAGACCCTGACTGTGTGGGGTGAAGGTAGGGGTGAGGATTTTTCTATCTAAGAAAACACTACAGAGAGAGAGGAAAAAAGACAATTAAAAGAAAAGAGGGTTTTGTGAGCCCAGGGGTGGTGGGTAAGAGCAGAACTTACAGGTTGATGTAAGGTCTGCCGAAGGCATGCAGTTGGGCCAAAGGCTCGTCCCAAACTGAAGGGAAGGTCTCCGAAGAATGTGTGATGTAGACGAAGCTCCTTCTGGAGCAGGAGCTCTGGGCTCCATTAACAGGGGGAAAACAGTCCTTCAGCCAGAGCTCTTGATCGGTGAGCACTCCCGGGCTCCTCAAAGCACGAGAGTGGAAGACATGGAGTTCGAGGCGGCTGACTTTTCTCATCCACTCAGGAGAGAAATGCTTACCAACCACTTTGTCCATGTGCTGAATTTATGGCTATTAAATCAGATTTTTTTTTTTTTTTTTTTTTAGCACCAGCTTTAAAAATAGAGAAATTAGAAAACTATCAGGTAGCTGTTTTCCTTCATGACGACATTCCTTCTCTTCTCTCAGCCTTCCTACATCTCTACAGAGGTTATAAACAGCTTCATTTTGCACAGCCCACTCATAATCCCGAACGCTCCCTATTGTGAGCCTTGGGGACATCCCTAAACTCGGTGAGAGCAGTCAGAAAATCGATGCTAACTTGTAAGTGGTTCCATAAATGCAAAGTGAGGCAATGGGATCATCTGACACTGGAATCCCATAACCCGACTGGGAAGTGGGAAGGAAACCGTGTCCTTGGAAGGGGTCTCCCCAGTCTGTGTGACCACGACAGCCATCACGGTGCATGTTATGGACTGTTATGTGAATTGCATCCCCCTCCACACTCACACGTTGAAGTCTAAACCCCCAGCAGCTCAGAATGTGATTATATTTGGAGATAAGTCCTTTCAAAAGGTGATTAAGGTTAAATGAGGTCATTGAAGAGGGCCCTGATCCAATAGGACCGGTGTCTTTACAGGAAGAGGTTAGGACACAGACACGCACAGAGGAAAGACCACGTGAAGACACCGGGAACACGGCCTCTGCAAGCCAAGACAAAACCAACCCTGCCGATACCTTGATCTCAGACTTCTAGCGTCCAGGTCTGCGAGAAAGCACATTTCTGTTGTCTAAGCCATCCAATCTGTGGTTCTTTGTTATGGCAGCCCTGGCAACCTAGCCTTGTGGGTGCTGGTGTATAGAACCGTTTCATTCACAGAGTGAAACCCTTCCATTCGCTCCCGTTCCCGCTGCTTCAGCGGCTTGGCCTCCTCGCTTGCACATCACATGCTGTTGCTGCTGCGTGGAACATGCTTTCCAAGGGGTCGTTCTGCTCCTTCCCTGGCCTCCTTCAAGCGTCTGTTCCAGTCTTATCTTCTCAGCAAGGCCTCCCCTGGCCGTCTTACTCAAAAGGACAAATCAACCACCTCTTTATGACTTTATTTTTCTCTACAGTGCTTATCACCTTCGAATGGTCTATATAATCTACTTATTCAATAGGTTGACTTTTCCATTAGAATGCAAGCTCCACAGAAGAAGAAAGTTTTGTTTATTTTATTCACTGATGTATGCCCAGCACTAGCACAGTGCTCAGCATGCAGTAGACACTCAAGGAATATTTGCTGAACGGATGTATAAATAGTGTTAATAGTTAACAGGCATTGAGCGCCAAATTCTAAGTCCTTCACATGTAATGATTCATTAAATATGCACGTACATTTAATATACTACACCTGATGTAACATATAACCGCCTCTTGGATACAATCAGAATATTCCCGTGTGGTAAAGAAATGTGGACAATTTTCTCTTTCTTGCATATTGTGGGAGTGTGAGAAGAAGAGGCTAAGGAATTCAATCAAAGGCAAAGAGCCGGTGATCACGGAAACCTTGATTCAAGACAAAGAAAAATGTGTCTTCTCAAAAGGAGATTGTGATAAATGGGACCCGGTGTCTACCAGACACCAGTGACTGAACACTCACTCTGTGTGAAGCAGCGTCCGGCCTGGGAAGCAGGGGAGAAGGCATAACAGTCTGCAAAGAGGGAAAATGCAGAGACGAAATATGAAGACTGAATTAAAAAGTGTAAGATTATGCCCATAGTCCAAACAATTCTTACCTGTCTTACCACAGCTATCAAAAGAGGAAACGGCCTTTGATTAGCTGATGTAATTTTAAAGCAAATATCTTTGAAACACTAAATTTTCATCTCTGTTGCTTTTTTTGCTTTGTGATTCTTAGTTATTATCTATTTCAGCCTCGTTAGAGTTGTTTACAGTTGCTAAGGTCAGTTATAATGTAGAGCACATCAATACCACTATTAGATTTTTTAAAAAGAAACAAATATAAGTTGAAAGCATAACAGGTTGACAAATCAACCACCTCTGCTCTTTATGGGCATCACCATCTTCTATGCTGGTCACAGTCCCTGGGGATGGAACTGAATAATTTGAAACGGAAAATAATATGCGTTGTAAGTTAAACACAGTCATCAGGAAGATTAATTAAATACAGATGAACTAAAACCTCATTATATATTCAGGTTAAGTTCCTTGTCAATCTTTCTTGAGGACCAACAACAACAAAAAAGCCCAGCCAATGTGGCTCAGGGATTGAGCATCCCCCATGGACTGAGAGGTCCCGATTTGATTCCTGGTCAGGGCACAAGCTCCGGCTGCAGGCGTGATCTCCAGTAGGGGGCGTGCAGGAGGCAGCAGGCAGCTGGTTGATATTTCTCTCTCACTTCCTTATTCGCTCTCTAAAAAATCAATGAAAACATGTTAAAAAAGAAATAAAAAAGAAATATCTCCCTAATTTGAATGTGGTTTCCCCTGGAATTGGCCTTCTTTTTTCAAAAAAGTTTTCCTTTGGTGATATTAAAAATATCATTTTTCTGCCCTGGCCGGTTTGGCTCAGCGGTTAGAGCGTCGGCCTGCAGCCCTGAGAGACCCGGGTTCGGTTCCCGCTAAGGGCATGTACCTCGGTTGCAGTTTGTCCCTGGCCCTGGTTGGTTGTGCGGGTGGCGACCACTCGATGTGTCCCTTCACGTCAATGTTTCTCTCTCTCTCTCTGTTCCTCTCTCTCCCTCCCACTCTACCTGAACAAAAAATGGAAGGATGTCCTCGGGTGAGGATAAAAAAAAAAAATATCATTTTTCTGCTGATGTTTAGAAATCCTGGAGTCTTAATGACTGATAAATAAATGCTTCATGCACAAGTTCCATTTACTTTTATATATAGGGGAGAGGATTCCCTGGAA
Source organism: Molossus molossus (assembly GCF_014108415.1). Taxonomy (NCBI): domain Eukaryota; kingdom Metazoa; phylum Chordata; class Mammalia; order Chiroptera; family Molossidae; genus Molossus; species Molossus molossus. The sequence continues at coordinate 28,511,099 of NW_023425347.1, read as the reverse complement.
GGTCTGAAGATTATAATAAAAAACCTGATGCATTCAGGAGGAAGTATTTAGACAGTCTCTGAGGGTCTGCAATCTTCTTTCTTACAAGAATACTTTGCATCATTTTCCTTCACCACTTTGAAACATTTATATGTAGACAAACGTGTAATTATGTATAAGTATATGTATATTATATAAACATATTCACGTAGGTGTATTATATTAAAATATAATGCCTTTTTTAGCAATAAAAATGCTGTATTTTCATCATAAAGAAAAGTAAAAAAAATGCAGAAAAGTCCAAAAACAAGTAACAACTCACATGTAACCACACCCCCCGAGGGGAAAAGTGGGTCCTGGCCCTTGGTGACTGTCATTCTACATCTCCCCGAAGCCGCTGCTGCAGAGGAAATGCCTTCGGAGCCGAATGGAGCCTCGATGACGGGGACGCGCTGGGTTTAAGGAAGCGCACTCGACTGCTGTCGGCCTGGATTTCCCACAGGGCTGGTAAGCACTGTCCGTCTGCTTTAAGAAAAGTCCAGCCGCAAGTGAAATGATGGCTGGGAGGCGAAGCTCTCCTCATTGCTGGGCACAAAGGTGGGTGAGGAAGCGGGCAGCCTGGGAAGGAAGGCCAGGAGAGGGCACAGCTGTCACTCAGGTGCAGCCGATTGCTGTCGTGGCAACATGGCCCTGGTGTGGGCAGAACTTCTGATTTATTGGAAGGTGTGAGATGTGTATTCGTACTTGAAACCCCCTATTTTTCAAGTATTCTCTCAGAATTGCTTCAAACCACTGTGCAGACTAAATGAAATATGGAATGGAGCCTGCTGACTGATATTTGTTACAGATAGTTGGATGGGTAGGTGACACTGTAGAGAAGTAACAAGCATATAAATAACTATTTAAAATAAAATAATCCTATAGCCCTGGCTGGTTTGGCTCAGAGGTTAGAGTGTTGGCCTGTGAAGGAAGCGTCTCAGGTTCGATTCCCAGTCAAGGGCACGTACCTACCTGGGTTGCAGGTTTGCTCTCTGGCCCTGATCGGGGTCATGTGGGAGGCAACCAATCGAGGTGTCTCTCACATCGACATTTCTCTCTCTCTCCCTTCCTCCCTCCCATTCTATCTAAAACTCAATGGAAAAATATCCTTGGGTGAGGATTAAAAAAATAATAATCCTATACTATAGATTATTATTAAAATCACACTTTCATTGAAACTAGGCAGAAGAAAAATAAACTGAAATTAAACTGAAAAAAAAAAATTGCTGATGTTCATTAAGCATTTCTTCACCAACAAAAATTTTTTCTAAACTCAAGAAAAAAAATTGAAAATCATTAAGAAATTGGATACTTTATAACTGCAACTGTATTTTTAACTATGTGTTTCCATTTTCAACTAGTGTGCATGTGTGTGTGTGTTCAACAGAACAATGCCCAAAATATCACTGATACTTTACACTGAAAAAATATAATAATTCTAGGCATGGAATAAAGTGGATTATCAATAACTTATTTATTTAGGGAAGTTCTGTTCATTTCAGTAAACATTCACTGTAAACCTATTATATTCAATAAATAATGCCATACCTCTGGCCTTGTTACTTATATCCTTCAACATCCACATCGATTCTCCATTTAAAAGTCCTGGCTTTTCATTTCCTAGATCTCTTCACCCCCCATAATCAGCTGCTCTGCCACATCTTTGCTACCTATTCTCAATGTCATACCATAGACCTTGCAACATCGGCCATGGCACTACCTCAAATGTCCCGAATGAAGGGTTCCCTTCCCTGCTTACCACCTCTAGACTCTCTAACCCACGTTCCCTAATATGCTCACTCCAACAACTATTTGAATCCCTAAAAACTGCCAATCTGTTGACCTTCTGTTATTTTTATTTTAGGTAAAATGACATATTTTAAAGTGGGAACAATTATACTACTTAATTTTCTTACCCTTATTTCATTATCATTTAAACACGTATCATAAATTTTAATTATCATAGTGGTAGAATCTGGTTGAAGGGTATCCATGAGGGGATAGCAGTTTCCTGTTTAAATCAGATAATGCATGTCAAATATTTAACACTAAAAAAAAAAAAATTACAAAACATTTCATACACAAAGCATAAGGCATAATACAATACTCATATACCTACCACTGAGCTAAAGAATGAAACATTAGCCCTGGCTGGTTTTGCTCAGTGGTTAGAGCGTTGGCCTGCGGTCCAGAGAGACCTGGGTTCGGTTCCCGCTAAGGGCATGTACCTTGGCAGCAGTTTGTCCCCGGCCCTGGTTGGGTCATGTGGGTGGCGGCCACTCGATGTGTCCCTTTCACATCGATGTTTCTCTCTCTTCCTCTCTCTCCTTCCCGCTCTATCTGAGTAAAAAATGGAAAAATGTCCTCAGGTGAGGATAAAAAAAAAAAAGAATGAAACATTAGCCCTGGTTGGTTTTGCTCAGTGGTTAGAGCGTCGGCCTGCGGTCCAGAGAGACCTGGGTTCGGTTCCCGCTAAGGGTACGTACCTAAGTTGCAGTTTGTCCCCAGCCCTGGTTGGGTCGTGTTGGTGGCAGCCACTCGATGTGCCCCTTTCACGTCGATGTTTCTCTCTCTCTCTCTCTCTCTCTTTCACTCTATATGAACAAAAAAATAGAAAAATGTCCTCGGGTGAGGATTCAAAAAAAAAAAAGAATCAAACATTAACATAACATTGAACTCCACTATGTTTGTCTTGCCAACTGCAACCCTTAGTTAAAGGCCATCTGAATTTTGTGCCTATCATTTCCATGTGCGACTTTATTCTTTCATTTGTGCATCCTCTATATGATAGAGTTAATTTTGCATGCTTTTATTTATTTATTTATTTATCTGGTACATACCCTTAGCGGGAACCGAACCCAGGACTCTCTGGTCCACAGGCCGATGCTCCAACCACTTGACTGAGCTAGCCGGGCACTCCTTAGTTTTGCATGCTTTTAAATTTAAGGTTACTGGTATCATAATAGTCATTATTTAATGACTTCCTGTTTTGCCCTTGACATTATGTGAGAGTCATCCTCGGTGGTCCACAGCCCTCAGTCGGTCATTTCAGTGCCGCATGTTATCCTATGGTGTGACTATGCCATAGTTATTTAAGACTTGCTCTTGTTGACAGACATTTAATTTTCCAGTTTGTTTGTTTTTCTATTTCACATGCTGCTACTCTGAACATTTTGGTACATGTCTCCTTATGCCCAGGCATAGGCATTTCCTCTGGGAGAAAGGGTCATGCTGTGGGGTGTAATCATCTTCATCTTTTCTGGTGATGTCAAATTCCTTCCAGAGCACCTTGTACTTCCCATTAAACAGTTTGTGTTCTTCTTTCTTTTCTTATCCAGTTCAGATTTCCTGACCCATTAATAAATGAGTCCCTTCCAAAGATTGTGGCCAACCTGCCTTTTCTCCTTTCCTTTACTCTCTCTAGCAAAACCTCATCCTTGATTTAGTCAAATTCGTGTTATTCTGTGCTTCCTTCTGAGCAGAACCTGGAGGACGCGCAGCTCTGCTGAAGGACCCCCAGCTCTGCTGAAGGACCCCCAGCTCTGCTGAAGGACCCCCTCCCCCGTGTGACCATGCTGCTCCTGAGCACCCTCAGGTCTACCAGGCCATTGACTTCATTGCCCTGGTCGGTTCCTCTCCCAGACGACTCCTTTGCTCCTCTTTCACTTCTGATTCCCTTCTTCACTCTCAGACAATGAACTTTCTGTTTTTCCTTTCACAAGGCAGAACACTCGGAGGAGAACGTGCCCATCTTCCCACCCCCCAGTCAGCCAGCCTGCCTGCCTGGAACCCAAGCACTCTGCACGCCCACCCGCCCAAACCGGCGGCCCAGCCTTGGCCTTGTCTACAGCCAACGCCTCTTCCGAGGCACCGTGTCCCTTCTCTCTGACCTAATTAGAGGTTTTTCTGCTCTAACCTTCTTCCCTCCTCCCACACCATTATCCCCACGCAACCAGATCTTTCTCATTAGCATACAGACACTTTGTAATGTTTTCCATCTTAAAATAAAAAAGAAATTTCTCATGTTCCTGTCTCCCATGTCCTCAATGATCTGCTTGGCTTTATAGAGAACTCAAGAGGCATCGAAACGGATGGCCCCCACTTTCTCACCCCTGTCTCTCTTGACCCAGTCAGTGGAGCCGCAGCCGCCCAGCCAGCGATAATCTCCGTCACCAGGTCTAACAGTCCGCCTTCAGTGCTTATGCAGCTTCCAGCCACGGCTGACCAACAGCCTCTTCATGTTGGCAGCGGCAAGATCTCTTCTGGATTCAGGTCCACAGTGTGGATTTTGGAGTCTGTCCTGGGAGTTCAGTCTAGAACGTGTAGCTCTACTTGACTTCCTTCACTGGGCTTTCAAGACATTCTCCTGACAGTTCAGCCACTCGCTGTAGCTTCTTCTGTCTCTGGACCCTCTTTCCTCCTGCCCTCCAAATGTTTAAGCACCACTGGGTTTAGACCTCGTTGCTTCTCTATGTATAGTCAACCTCCTAGAAGATCTCATTGGCTCCATGGCTTTGAATACCTTTGAGATGCTGGTAACTCCCAAGAGTATATCTACAACCCCCTCTGAGTGACACAAATTTGTGCCACTAACTATTTACTCAACAGTTCCTCTTGGCTTTTCATCACGTACCTCTAACCTCACCCACGTACAGAACAGAATTCTGGATGATGCTTGTCCCAAGCCCACTTCCTGTCCCAAGACTTCTCTAGTCTTACCCTCATCCACAAATAGCACTCCCCTCCACTCAGTCTCCCTGGCCACAAACTGGGAGTCACCCTTGAGTTCTCGTTTTCTCTCACAGCCCACGGCAAATTTGTTAGCATGTCTTGTCATCCAAAATTTAAAAATAGCTCTCAAATCTGACTCACTTTCAGAATCTTTCACATTTCCACCCTAGCCCAAGCCATTATCTCTCTCTCAAGATACTGCAGTAGCCGCTCTTGTCCTTATAGTATGTTTACAGAACATCAAACTAGTGTTTTATTGTTTCCTTTCTCCTTTGAAATATATTTATTGAGGTATAACTTAGATTTAGTAAGGTGTTCAAATCTTAAGCATTCAACTCAATTTTGACATATGGACATTTACCCATGAAAGGACCCACTGCATTTTCATAGACCACTTCCAGCACCCCAGAAGCCTTGCTCAATCACTCCCAGGCAATAACTCCCTTCTCTAGGCCTGCCGGGATTGGTGCAACACAATGAACCTACAACCACATGCTGGTTGGAGTGAGAAGGAGCTTTGAAAGAGAGCAAATGCTCTTGACCTGTGGACACAGTCCCATTTATTTGCAGATTGGTACCCCCAGGTTACAAGTGGATGTATGTAAATTATTTCCTTGAGATGGCATCACTGCAAACCATGCACCCTAGCTTTGTCTCTTGCTTTTTACGAGAAGAGACCTTGAAGCCAAAAGATAACAAACCCTTATTCACATGCAAATGAAGCACCCAATGCACCTGGGCGGGCCAGGTTTCCCCTGGGCCAGGATTCTGAGAATGCATTAACACAAGTTTGAGAGTGCTTAACACAAAGCTACAAAATGTCCATCTTCCAATTCCCACAAATAACCCCCAAATATAACAAGTTTTGTGATGTCTATCCTGATAGATTAGTTTTGCTCTTTGAACTTCATATGAATGGAGAAATAGTGAATGTCCCTTTTCATGCTTGGCTTCTCTCACCTCCACATTAGGTCAGTAAGAATGATTCATTCTGTTGTATGTTGCTATACCTTACCATTTTTCATTGCTGTGTTATATTCCATGGTATGAATATATCACCATTCAATTATCAATTCTGAAATTGATGAACATTTGGGTTGTTTCCAGTTTGGGGCTATTATTAACCAATATAATACGAATGCTCTCGGGCATGAGCATTTGGTGAACATAAGCTGTTTTGTTTTTTTAGATATATGCACAGGAGTGGAACTGCTCCGTCAAAGGTATATGTGTGACCAGTTTAGTAGATACTTTAAGTTGGTTTTCCAAAATGGCTTTACGAGTTCACACTCCCACGTAAGATATGAAGATTCTCGTTTCTCCCCATTCTCACTAACACTTTAATTTTAGTCATTCTTTAGAGTCACACTAATTTTTTAAAACAAAAATCAAAGCACATCTTTCTCCTGGTGAAATTCCCAGCAGCTCCTCGTCACACGGAGAGCAGAGCGTGTCTGCCCAGGCCTTGCTCCTGTCTCCTCTCCCCTGCTTGTGTCTGCTCTACTACCCCATTTACTCAGTGCCTTTCTGCCCCTGGGCATTTTCTCTCTCTGTTCTCCAAGCCTGCTGTGCTCTTTCCCCAGATATTTCAGTCCCACGCTCTCTCATTTCCTTTTCATTCTTGAATGTCACCTCCTTAGAGAGGTCTCCATCTCCTTCCACGCTCTCGTCACTCTCCATCTCTGCTCTGCGTTATTTTCCTTCACAATACGTATGGGTTCCTGACATTCTATCACATACTCGTTTATTTGCCTATTCTTGGCCTCGCTCACTAGAATGCACAGTCCCTGAGAGCGGGGACATTGTCTTTCTGGATCATCACTGTGCATTCAGTGTTTAGTGTCTATTCAAACAGTGCTTAGTGGCTGGTACTTAGCAGGCACCCAAATAAATGCACGGTACAAGGGGATGATTCCATTTGAGCTAGTCCTTTCCTGCCAGCAATTTCATCCCATCACTAACACTTATAGTCATAATCCTGTTCTTTTTCTTCTTCTTTTTTTCTCACCCCATATCCAGTTTCCATTTCTGCTCACCTCTCATGTAGTTTCTCTTTCCTTCCCCCAACCTCCCTTCAGAATCACAGAGGGAGTGGGGCACTCCGTTGGATTTTTAACATTGAAGCTCTGCATTGTAGCTTCAGGGGAGTGAGCAAGAGAATTCACACTCTCTTTTCCACATTAAAGGCACATTGTGATTATGCTGCTCTACAATTGATCTTTAATTTAGCTGAAAGGTTGTATAGAAATTGTCCTCTCTGTGCATCTAGCCCTCTGTCTCCTCCCTTTCCTCGACACCTTCTGCGAGACGTTTCACAGACCAGTCTGCAGAGTGGAGCCCAGATTTCCACTGAACAATGAGCCCCTCTTGCAGTTGGAGTCACAGAACTACACCATCAGACGCCGCGGCAGCTGTAAGCCTGGCTTTCCCAGATGGAGAACAGCCGGAGTGAGGATTTAGTAGAGGGAGTTGGGAATACATTAGGCAAAGTCTGTGGTGAGAACAAAAGAGGCAGATGACTAGTCACCTCTCCATCACAATGGGCGAGAGTGCAGCACTTCAGACTTGTCCTTGCCGGCAGCCTGGCAAGGGCGTTCGCCTGTTTCCAATGAGCACAAGGAAGAAACAGAAGATAACGTATATCTGGGGGGTGTCTGCCTCTGTCTTCTGCAAACAGCACCTGGAAAATATGACTTAGTACTGCCACCCATGAGGGAGAGAGAAATCTGGAACTGTTTCTGAGACAGTGAAAGAATGGAGCTCAATGAGGCGGTCAAAATGCTGTTCTTAGCCTGCAATATGAGAAAAAAATGTTCCTCTTTAATATCACCTGCTGCAGAGAGTACAATCATCCAGGTAGAGTCTTCTCACACTGTCACCCTATCAGACAGAGAGGGGAAAGGAGTTCTGGTACACGCGAATGTGTGCAAATGGGCAGACAGCAATCCGGGAAGACTAAGAGAAGTTGTGTGTAAGGCCCCAGGTAGACACAGGGTTGCACGCAGGACAGCCCTGCCGGTCCCGTCCGATGCCCAGGCGTAGCACTGCAAGCACTGTATCACTGGTGTGCATTGCACCATGAATATGCTTATAGAAACATTTATGAACAAAGTGTATAAGTAGCACAATTACACAGGGAAAGTGACTGATTTCCACAAGTGTGGGTTTATTCTAACCAGCCCACTCTGTGCCTGGGAGTTTCTGGTGCTCCCTGGCCAGTCAGTCTAGGCTGACATCACTCCTGCTCTTAGCCCCAGCCCGGAAATGCTCATTCTCTGTGAATGACCGGAGTATACGTGGCGCATTACTCTCGTAATAAAATATAGCTGGCAGTCACTCCAGCTCCCTATCCAAACTCCTTTGTTGCCCTTTCTTGGCAGAGATTGCCTCCCAGTGTAGAATCTGAAAATGTCAGATAATCATTTTCCTGGTGTCGTTTGCAGCTCAGCAGAGCAATGACACCCAATCCTGGCCAGAGAAACTGAGGGTTTTGGAAAAAATATCTTTCTTTTTCTAATTCCCAAGGAGATGTTTCTCATCATTCTTTCCTTCCATGGAAGAAGCATGTGATGCCTGGCACTGCAGTTACTGTCGTGTGACTATGTGGGAAGAGCCCCAAAGGTCATGAAAATGTTGACCCAGATCCTGGACATCACTCAGCAGCTGAACAAACCTTAGAATGGCCTCTCTCTAGGCTTTTTGTTAGGTGAACAATGGACTTCTCTAAGCCCCTTTGAGTCAGATATGTTGTTTCTTGCAGCAGAGAGCATTAACAATAAATTACAACGTATTTGTTATGAAATGTATTAATGAAATGCATAATCACAACTCACCTTTTATAGGTCCCTCAGGGCTTCCCATTGTGTGCAGAATAAAGTACAAAGTCCCCTCCTTGGTCCAGCAACCCCTGTACAATCAACCCCTCCACCTCTCCAAGTACTTCTAGGCCTTTCTTTGTGTTCCCCATCCAAGGTCTCCTTCTTTACTTTCTAGTTTGCTGTCCCTGTCAAATTCCTGCCTCATGGCCTTTGCACACACTGCCTAAACTCCCATTCCTTCCTCACACTCAAAGGCAGCTTTCTCAAAGCCTTCTGATGCAGATCGCTCATGCTATTCTCTCTAACAGTTCTCTACTGTTTTCCTTGGTGACTAGAGCTGACTGGGACGGTTTCCTCAACACGCATTCGGGTCTTTTCCCAGAAATCAGGGACTAAGATGAAAACTGAAACCCTTAAAGCTGGGTTCTAGAATTGTTCAGCTTCTGCTTATCAGACATACCTGCGGGAAGTGGTTTTCACATGCTGTTGCTAAGCAGAGAGAGGTGGATAGAAGGGTTCATTTGGCGGGCTGTGGACCTGGCAGAGGACATGCAGTTGTCACTTTGACAAAGGTAGTGACTCCTTTGGGGCCTAGTTCTGCATTGTGGTTTGGGACATTGACTCCAGATTCGGTTTCTTTAGGCCTCTTTAAAATGTAGAGCTAGCTGTGCCGTTGAATACATCCTTCTCTGCTGAAATTATCTAAAGTGGATTGTGTTGTCTGTAATTAAGAACTCTGACACACAGAGAAATACTCACTCCAATTTGTAATCATATATTCACCGAAACATTTCCTTGTTACCTGCTCTCTCCAGCCAGCCTCTGTGCTCTGAATTTAACACAGGGTCTAGGATATGTCTAGAGCTGAAATTATGCATTGAGTGGATGAATAATTAGATGATTTAAGAAAACAGACATTGCATATAAAGTGATTCAAAAGTGATGTCATATCTTTATCTAGACATCATATCTACATGATGTCTAAGAAGCTAGAAGTCAACATTTACAATAAATTTCCAACTGGCTTGTTCACCTGGCAGACCGATCACTATGATAGCCAACTTAGAAATACCGAGGAACATGAACTATTTTACGACCACAACTATTTTGTTTCTTAAAAAATGCAATTTTCCCCAGGGAGATTTTCCTGATCCTTTTTGCCCCTCTCAAGACGGCAAGTCATACTCTAAGACACTTGAGTACCATGGAACCCTCCGTGAACTATGCAGCCTCCAGCTGTCTCCTGGCAAGTCCCTGATTAGACACTGGCATGCCCGCCGAACTGTTAGATCTGTGAGGGCATGAACCCATGTCTGGCTGGGCAGATCACTACTTCCCAATGCCTAGCACCCAATCAGCATTCTGTAAATAAAAGGATTGTGAAGCATGTGATTTAAGCATACATTTTGAGGAATTTCATAAAGAACTAAAATTAGTGTTAGATTTGCACTAATTAGGTAGCTCTTCTTATGTCTTATTTGCATGTATGTCTCATACATGTAAAAATACTTTTTCCATGGGCTGCAGCCTTCTTTTATTTCAGTAGGCTCTCTCTTCTACTGTGATTTCCCCCCTCAACTACTAACAATAGCACACACGTGTCTCTCTCTGCTCTCCTTGCCTTCCTCCCTGTAGCTGGGATTGTTCCCTGAGCCCGTCCTCCAGAGATATTTCCACTGAAGGCTCATACTCTCTGAAGTTGCCCATTGTTGGAAGTTATTCCGAGTCACTGACTCGGCGTGGTCAATATTAGAGTGGAAGCAGTCGGGACTGAAGGGACAGAGGAAAAAGAGGGGAAACCATATCTCAGAAAAGCCCTCCAGGAACATCACCTCCCCAGGAAGGAAGACAAAACAGAGGTTTGTGTTTCTTCACTGTGACGAGATGTTCCCATTCACAAGTTGAAATAAACATGCGTCAGCACGTTTGCTTGTGTTTGATTCCGTTCTGCCTATTGATCTATAAGTTACATTAGTAGGTATAGATTTCACTGTTTTCGTCCAATATAACCACACAGTTGACATATTTGATGAGTAGATCATTTATGCAAAAAAATGTATTTTCTCTTTTCTTTCTCTCACTTCTTTGATGTCTATAATTGGCACCAATGTCCAAAGTCGTTATCGACTCTAAGGAGCCCAGCCATACACAGATTATTATGTCCTCACTATATGCCACCAGCCGTTGAGGTTCCCTAGTCCTGAAGTGCTCTTCTTTGTGGCCCAAAGCTGAGGACCCCACACCTACTCCTGCCTTCACACCACACCCATCTTCTTGCGCATGACTCCCAACATGCGCGCGCACACTCACACACCCTCCACCTCAACGGTGGGCCTTGTGTCTCAATTTCTCCTAACTCTTCACAATCCCCTGAAATTCCTTTTACAGAACACCCAGGCTTTCATGCTTGACACCGAGAAGAAGGCTAGAATGCAGCCCGCAGGGAGAGTTGACACATTGGTATGAATGAGCTTCAGGCAAAGCATACATAGTAACAGGCCCTGTGTTCCTACTGCAGGAGGGTAAAGAAGGGAAGGCCCTTGGGGAGCGCGGTGGGGAAGGTTCTGCCTGCTGAGGAGGAGAAAGAGGGGGGCTCAGATATTCCAAAAACAAATGCCTGAGCTTCCCAAGGTTTTACCCACACCGGTGCCACTTATTTCTATCTACTCAGGGACAAATGAAAATTGTGGACAGAGGTACTCCAAGTCCCACAGTGTCACAAGTGAGCAAATGCAGGGCTTTATAGGACGGATGATAATATCTATATTGGTGGTATTTCGAATGACTGAGTGCACTGTGTCTTGTACTCAACTCTGGGGCTTCAGCGCTGAGAAAAGCTGAGATTCACAGCTCAAGCACCTGTGTGAGTCTAAACCCCACACACCTGCACCGCAGACAAAAGAGCAAAGTGCTGAATAACATGTCCGTACAGAACAGTGGAACATGAATATAAAAAAGACAAATCACTAATTTCACACACACACACACACACACACACACACACTCACACTCTTCTTCCTTATCTCCACCCCCCACCTCCCCAACTAGTAAATTTAAGCCTTGATTTCCAGGGAATGCAGTCTGGAAAATCTTGGTCAGAATATGGCTCGTGGCCCAGCTGTGATCCAGACCTGGCTTCTTCAGACCAGTTAATTCCCAGACCGGTTAATTCCGTCCTGGGAAAACACTCCGCACTCACAGACCTTGCCTCCAGCTTACCAGGGCCCCCTGCAGATGGGTGCCAATCTGAGTGCCTGATTTGAAGCTCTCAAACTCAGCTTAGCAATTTTATAAACGAATGCCAGTTCTCTCTGCTTTTCTTAAAGATCTCTAGCAGTGTAACTCCATGTTCCAAAGTGGCATCACCCTGAGCAGGAAACTGTTCCACATGTTCCCACCCAAACTCACCTGCGTAGGTGTAGGACGTCTCTCCCTTCCTTGGTCTTCCCTTGGAGTGGGGGTTGGAAAGGCTCTAACTACACCTCTTCTGCAGACTCAACAGACCCCAGTTCCTTTTACTCTTCATCTTAGACTTTATTTTCTCTCTGTAAAAATTTCTCTTTTCTGAACTTCTCCTGTTCAGTTTTCTTTCTTTAAAAAAAAAGAAATTGGAATTTGCATTATGGAAACAGAAAGTCTACCAGTGGTAGTTACTGTTGGTTCTCATGATCAGCGGCAGTGGGTCCTATGGAGTTGCTGAGAACATTGAGTTTAGAGAAAACTGAACCACTGCTCCCAGGGGACAAAAGGGCTGGATTCCTGTGAACCTCTGGTCACATTTTCGCCAGTCATCAACACCGACCCTTGTTTTACGTGTGTTTCTGTTGAAAGACTACGTAATAGTCATGTTGCTTCACCTACATGGAACTTACGGCAACAGCACTACAAGTCAGGCCGGAACAGGACTCATTTTCTCACAAAGCACCTCACAGCCTTCTTGCGCTTCCTCACTATGCTCAGGGGCCCCTTGAAACGTGAAATTACCCCCAAAGCGTAGAAGTGCAAAGAACGTGGCACGAAATAGCAAAAAGGACACTTTCTTTAAGTAGGAGAGCTGAAACAAGGAAGCAGAACGTCGTCTTGTCCAGCGGGGAGCTTGAGCTGGGGTAATTCATATTTTCCCGGCTGTCTACATGGTCATGAGTCGCGGTGGGGGATGGACTGTGAGGTTACGAATAAGGCGGACTTGCCTGCATTTGTTCCTCTCTATGGAGCGATGGGGGCCTGTTGCAGATAGTAGGGAAAAAAAGGGCGAGTGGAAAGAACTGGGCATTTGGGGGGCACCCGGGAGAAGATGCTTTGTGAGAGAAGCGTCCCAGAACAGCAGTTAGCTGACTCAGGTAGAGAAAGAGATTTCCTCGCATCTCCAGCGATGTCTGCAGCCCTCCTAGTATAAGAGAGAGCTTGCCGTGATATGCAAACTTTGTCACCAGGTACGTGTAATTACATTGTACTAAAAATTAGGTTTATAGCCAGACAACCAACCATGATGCAATTAAACAGCCCAGAAGCTGCTGGGAACTTTCAGCCATCGAACCTTGGCCCTCCTGCGTCCACCGCGGCCCGGACTCCGGGGCGGGACTGCGCACCAGCGCGCTGGCCCCGCGGACGCTGCGGGGCTCCTTCCTGTGAGCCATGCTCTTTGCTTGGTGTTTCAATTTTAAAGACCAGTGATCCATTCAAACTTCAATGCAATGCATCAAAAATCAAATCCATACTTAACAGAAATAGATAACATCATCGATTTAAAGGAATGAAACAAATTGGAAAACTGATGGAGTCGTCATGTAGTGAAATCCATTCAAACATCTACTGCCTGGGTATGTGTTCCCACACACCTTGGCTGCTCGAATGAGACTCGAGAGAAAATGACTTTTTTTTATTCTACCTGAATTAAACCATAACTTCTAGATTCTTCCAGGGTCATCCTCTGAACAGAAGCAACATGAAAATATTTCAGTGGTTTGTTAGACAACCATTGCAAAAGAAAACACAGAGTTATCTGTGAAGTTGTAGGCTAAAGCTACAAATTTAATTTATTAAACGGAAGCGAAATGGGTAAAATTTAAAGGGCCTGTAATCTTGGCCTTGTTTTTGTGGAATAATATTCTTGTCTGATTTATTCCTTTAGTTTTCACACAGAGATAGCACTCAGAATGCACACCAATACGAACACCTTGTTTCTGGTGCGCTTTTCTCTTGTGTAAGTCTGACATGTTCAGCAATGAACTTGGATGAAAACAAGAATTTCAAAAGATTCATAGATTTAACATCATTAAACACTCATTAGCATTTGGATTAAATAGAAGAAAAGGTAAAATGTTGACTTTTTTCTCTAAGAGACAGCAGTTCTCCAAATTTGTATATAATCTTTTGAAATGTAACATCTAATATATATTACAATTATGCAAATGATAATATATATGTGTATATATATATAAATTTATAGTAACATGATCATAGTCTACAACAATACATATATCAGTCTAGATTATCATATGGGAGGGAAGTCAGTTCATATATTTAGTAATGAAGTTTATTTTTTTCACCAGGCAATAAAATGTCCCGAATCAAATAAGTAAGGATCATATGATTCCCAGACATGACTAGAGGGTTCATAAACTTCGGAGAAGTGAAGTCAGTCGTGAGGATCAATGCAGCACGCCTCCAAATTCAGTGCTGGGGAAGGGAACAATCTTGTCTTGTACCTCCTGGGAGCCAGTAGCTGGGTGCTGTCCAGCTCATCTTTCAACCCCTCCTCCTTCTGCCAAGTGTTCGCATTCTCATCATTAGAAGAAAAAAATGTATGAATATCTTCATTAAAAAGAAATCCAGTCTATTAAAATGAAGTTGATCCTAATGGATGCTAATTGATTCTTTCACTCAAAATATGAATAGACTACAGGAAAAGGCTGCAATAGATGAACTAGTGGTCGTTTATTGACTGTAGCTGTCATGACCCTTGCATTGGCTTCTGAGTTCTTTTATAATGAAAGGTTGCTGGGTGCAGGCTGGAGAGCAATCAGAAAAGCAACAGAATGTTCTTGGAATAACTGCTGGCAACCTTTCTTCTATGTGTCTCTGTTCTCCTTAGTAGAAAGAGGGGGCAGGTCACTTTCAGAAGGATTAAAAGGTCAAAGAACTTGGGAAAGGAAAGTCTACACAAGCCTTTAGAAACTTGTTCTAGGAGGATCAGCTAGAAAAGAATCTGACTTAATCCTTTGTCTGCATCCAAAGAAAACCCTTTACCCCTTTTTCCTTTTTTTCCCTTTGCAGAAGCCATTTCCCACAAACACTTCTCACTTTGCCTTCCTGTCTTAGCCCGAGTGCGCAGGATCCAAGTTCTAGTCTCTCCAGCTCTCTCCCTCTTCCTCAGCACCCTCTGGGTCTCCAAGCCTGCCCTTCCTCGCTCGGTCCTCTTCCTGCCTTTGCCCGGTTTTATCTGGTTCCCCCGAAAGCCCTCCTAGCCTACACAATGACCCAAATCTTAGCTGGTGCAGCGCTCTTCTGAGGGAAGTGAGACCAACTTAAGAAAAATGGCATTAGAGAGGTCCTTAAAAACCATCTGGCCTACCTGTTTTCTCTCCCCATCCTCTTACAGGAGAAAGAAATTGCTGGGCTTGCCTAACGCCACACAGCCAGGCAGTGGCTGGGCCGGGACTAGGACTCAGAACTGCGAATTCTACATTGCTTTTCACCACGGCTGCAAATCGGTTGCAAAGTCCTTTCGACAGTCTGAGCTGCTCTACTAACCTCAGGCAGTTAACTCAGCAGGCAAAACTGCTGTTGTGGATGTGGTGCCAGCCCACAGGGAACTGCACGTTGGCAACCTGAACATTAAGTGGGGTGGGCACTGGCTTTACCCACGAAGCCCCAGGATCTGTACTCAGGGCCCCAGGCTTCAGTGGCCGCCGCACTGCAGGGGGAAGTGGACTTTGCACCACCCCAGGGCAGTTGTCACAAGAACACTCTCCTTCTCTTCCTCATCACTGCACTCTGTGAACCATTGCTCACTAGGCGACCGAGTAACACAGAAACTGGGGGAAATCAGAGTGTGTGCGGGTTTTATAGGCGTGTACGTGATGCTAGAGAAAAAGGAACCAAATAAAGGCTTTAGTTTTGCTGGGGCTGTCCCCTGCTCCCTCCCAGGTGGAGAGCGAGAGAACAAAGAGGACCAGATGCTCTATAGGGGATGTGCTCCTTGGTCATTAGTTACAGCGGGCAGGAGCCCACGTGCACTTTTGCATTAGGGTTAGGAAGTGGGCACCTGATAATGATACTGAATGCCCTTTGCCATCCACTTTATATGGTTGGAAAAGCCTCCTGATATCAAACTTAAGAATAAAGCACCACCTTGTGGTCTGATGCATTTATGAAAGTAGCAAAATGTGAGCGCTAAGCTGGAAATGCTCCCTCAGCTGGTGACAGAGAAACCATGATCTGGAAACTGACTCCTGTGTGGACGACAGGAAGCAAGAACCCCCAGAGTGTCTTTCTGCTACTTCTTGGGGTTCTCAGATCAATTAACAACAGCACCATCTTGCATGGAGTGAGTCTCCTGTTTCTGACACAATTCACATGTAGTAACCAAATTCATCATTTCAAACCCACAGAGAAATGGGTCTTATTCAACCTTGAGGCTAGAAAACTGAGGCTGAGGTCACCAGTAGTCTGAGCACACCGTAAGGGAGAGTTTGGATGGGAAGTCAAGCCCTCCTGAAGCAAAATCCCTGCCCTTAACCGCTGTTCTGCTGATCCCCAAGTCTGAGACCAGGGGCCACTCCAAGCTCTCCTAGTAACGGTAGCTCTGAGCTCTAAACCAAATCAGAAGCAGCGAGAATCTTACCTGAAGTTCACTCAGGGACCTAGAAGTAACCCGTTCTTCAAGGTTGCCTTGGTCAGGAAGGTCTGCTCTCAGAGGTGGGGACTTCACTGTCGCCCATCCACCTTTTGAGATGGCCAGAGGTGAGGAAGTCAATTTGGCTTTTAAGAGTGGGCTAAAGAGCCAGTGACCACACCCTGAACTGTTTCATGAAGAAACAAAGCCAGGAGGAGATATTTGACAAACATTCATTTGTACAGTTGCACTGCTTTCCTCAGCCATCATATTTTATCTTTTTAAAAAACTAATTACTCCCGGCTGGTGTGGCTCAGTGGTTGAGCATTGATCCATGCACCAAGAAGTCACCAGTTCGATTCCCGGTCAGGGCACATGCCTGGGTTGTGGGCCTGATCCCCAGTGAGTGGTGTGCGGGAGGCCACTAATCGATGTTCTCTCTCATCGATGTTTCTAGCTCTCTCCCTCTCCTTTCCTCTCTCTCTAAAATCAATAAAGAAAAAAAAAAACTGATTTAAAAAAAAACAAACACAAAACAAACTAATTACTGCCCCAGCTGGGTGTGTCTCAGTGGACAGAGTATCTGCTGGTGCACCGAAGGGTCTCGGGTTCAATTCCAGACCAAGAGCACGTACCTGGGTTGCAGGTTCAGTCCCTGGCCCTGGTTGGGGTCATGAGGGAGGCAACTAATCAATGTGTCTCTCTCACATCAATGTTTCTCTCTTTTCCTCTCCCCCTCCTCCTCCTTCCACTCTCTCTAGGAATCAATGGAAAAAATATCCTTGGGAGAGGATTAACAAAATAAATGAATAATAACAACAAATTATTTTTTCACATAGTTTGCTTCAAAGGGAGGGTTGGAGTATCTGTTTAGCTGGTACACAGGGTAAGTGTGGTACTCATGTGGGTGAGATCAAAGGAGACCTCGTCCAGTCTGTTCCAGAGACCTCGTACGTGTCCTTGGGCAAGTCACTTTTTCTTTGTCCGTGTGTCTCAGTTTTTCATTTGATGACTAGAGGATGGGACTTCACCAAAACGTAGATGGTTCTGTAATAGTCAATAATGCAACTACATGGAATATTTGAGTCGGAAACCTCAGCTTTCTCCATTTCCTTAGAAAGTCTGTCCTGCCCCCACGTCCTTCCTGTTCTCAACCGAACCTACTGCTAATTTTGGAAACACAATGACTTGCACAGGGTTGTTCGATGACATTTTCTAATGACAATAGTGGGGGAAGATATGCTTCTCTGTTTTCCCCAAGGAGATAAATACACATAGATCATGACTTCCTAGCCCCTTTTACCGACCAGGAAGAAATATAGTAAGTTTAGAGTACTATAAAAAGAGGAAGCAGCGCTATGGATTTTCTGCCCTTAGATGGTTAGTGCACCAAGCCAGGGCCTGTTGGTGTCAAAACCTGTCCCATCCCATTTCCTTCCTGTGCTCTCATTCTTGGTGTCTTACACTGGAACTCTGTTTGCTGAGCCACCTTTTAACAGAAATCTACACCAGAGTAGACTCTGGAACAGAACTGTCCAATAGAGCTTTCTGAAATGTTGACAATGTTACTCGTGCTCTGAAATGTGGTGGTTAGTAGTCATAAGTGACTGCTGAGCACTTGGAAGGTGACTAGTAAGATGGATTGACTAAATGTTTAATTATACTTAGTTTTAATTAACTAAATTTTTAAAAATATATTTTTTCTTTATTGATTTTAGAGAGTGGAAGGGAGAGGGAGAGAGAAACAAACACATCGATGAGAGAGAACATCAATTGGCCGCTTCCTGCATGCCCCCCACTGGGGACCGGGCCCACAGCCTGGGCATGTGCCCTGACTAGGAATCAAACCAGCGACCTCTTAGTGAATGGGTCAATGCTCAACCACTGAGCCACACTGGCCAGGCTAATTAACTTAATTTTTAATCTAAGTCTCCACATGTGGTACAGTACCACATTGAACAGTATGCTTCTATAATGTTGTAATCACACAGATTTTTGTTGTAGACATTGTGGTTTCTCTAGGACACCAAACATGTATCATAACAGAGCTATTCTTAATACTAGCTTTAGAAGCAGACTTGTAAAAGATTGTTTCTCTGTGTTGTTTTTCTAGAAAACAGGATTTCATAAAAATAATGGTATATCAATGTTTGTGAATGCATTTTATCTTTGAGATAACTGAATTTTTTTTTAAATTTTACATGAATGAGAGAGAAAGATTCTTGTTTGATTGCATGGGAATAGAATTTACTCCTTGGTGTAATTAGGAAGAAAATATCTTCTCACTCTGTCGACTTGTCTAGCTAATAACAGAATAAATTTGAATGTAATCTTAGAATATCTTCAGTTAATGAGTATTTTTGATGTTAAACATTTAATAAGTAAATTCTGCACCTAAAAGTAAGGAGTTACATATGTGTATTTTCCCTAAAATATTTAATATGGAGGATTAGATTTTTTAAAAAGTGACTAGTGAAATTCTAAATACTTTCTTATATAACACCTGTCTTGAATGAGGTCAAGTGACATTCCGAGTGCGTTCCTAACTAATTAGCCCAGCATTTCTTAGCTGGAACAGAGACTGAGGAACGTTATCCCGAATTATGTCAAAATAAAGCCTTTCATTGTCATAGACTATAAAGAGGTCATCAGGTAGGTGTCAGTTCTGAGAAAGTGATAACAAAGGCTAGAAGAGAAGACCAAAATGTCCTGTAAATAATTCTGATAAACGGACCAGTGCTTGCATAAGAAAACGTACTGATGTGTTTCAGAACTCGTGAGCGACTTCTAGCAAACAAGAGACTCGACTTCTTCTGGAGTGAGGGAGTGACACCCCTAGGTCTGTTCTCATCTGTTACATTGATGCAGGTGTTTGGGGTTCCAGGGACCCAAGGGGGCCCTGGGATCCGACGGGTCTGGAGATCTGAGGGTCTGTGACCCACTTTGGGTTTTTGGCTTCACGCAGGAAAGAATTCAAACATAAACCAGCACAGAGTTTAAAGTGAAGTGAATTTATCAGTAAAGCAGTGAGACAGGGAATGGGGCACTCCACCGACAGAGCAGCTCCCATTTAACAGAATTTGCTTCCTTAATGAGGTTCATTTAATCACAGGGCTGGGTATTCAATGAAGGGGAAGAATATTCAGGGTCTCCCTGGGAAGGTGGTGGTGATTTCTCAATGAGCCCCATGGCCATTTTGTCTCCTTGTGTGGGCTTTCCGTTTCTGACCAAGGCAGCACGGGGTGCGGTTTCGCTGATAATGCATCACAGTGAGGGTATAATGAGTGGTGGTGGTGGTGTGTGTGTGGATGTCTTTCTTCTTCTTGACCATTTCTGTAGCTTTTATGGATTGCAGCTGCTCTGCAACACACCTTATCTCAATGTGACCGAGGTTTTCTAGTTGGGGCCCTCTGATGGCCTGATGCTTTGGGCCTGTCCTTACTTTATGATGATGATGTGCAGACATATTCATGCTGGGGGACCAGAGTGCTATTTGCAGAATTCTTCATACTTTTTTTTTTATCCTCACCTGAGGACATTTTTCCATTTTTTGTTCAGATAGAGTGGAAGGGAGAGAGAGAGAAAAACATCGATGTGAAAGGGACATATCTAGTGGCCACCACCCGCACGACCAACCAGGGCCGGGGACAAACTGCAACCGAGGCACGTGCCCTTAGCGGGAACCGAACCTGGGTCTCTCTGGACCGCAGGCTGGTGCTCTAACCGCTGAGCCAAACCGGCCAGGGCTACCCTTTTATTCTTGGTGCCAAAAATCATCTCTACTTCAGGAAGTGACTTGAAACCCCAAAACTGCATTTCTTGAAAAGGAGCATTTCCTATGCGCTCAAGGGCAAATAAGTGGAAATCAACCTCAGGACCTTAAAAGAAGCCAACGTGCTACATGAAAACAAAGTAAGTCCCTGTTTCTATTTCTTTGCAATTTGGCTTTTAGGGTAGTTTGTGCTTGAGGCACATCTAGGCCATGACAAAACCAGTCCACAGGTCAGTGGGTTGCCTCTCAAGGCCTGTGTCCCATGGCCCATGTAGAGCAAAGGGAGGCTCCTCTCGCCCCACCCCACGCCCACTCAAGTGGCTGTAGCCCCATAGGTCGGGCAATGTTCAGCCCATAGGACAGAGTGCCGTAGGCTCCGTGACACGCGAAGCCATGAGGAAGTTGGTCTAAAGCATTCGTCAGAGAGCTGAGACCATGTACAGAGAACATTTTTCCAGACTTTACCAATATAACCCTCAGATTGCCAAGTGTCCGCACTGGAGGAAAGCAAACCTCCTGGGGACTGTGATTCACGTGAACTGTGGTTAGAGCACGGCCGTGGACCTCTTGCGGGAAGAGAGATTCAGAATCTTCCACTGCAATCAGTTTGCCAGGCTTGGCGCGAGGAAATCACCACTGTGACCACAGCCGAGAGATCAAAGGAAAATGAAGGAGCACAGTCCAAGCAAGAGTTGCAATGAGGCTCTTCCTTCAGTTCCCCCTGACTAAAGGTTTCCCAATTCCCCAGTGAGCACGAAATAAAAGCTACATTAAAACCATACTCTTGGGACTTCCGGTCAAGATGGCGGGTAGGTAACCGCGGTACCGCGTCCTCCCACAACCACATCAAAGTTACAACTAAACAACAGAGCCACCATCACTCAGAACCGCCTGACATCAAGCTGAATGGAAGTCCTACAACTACAGAATTAAAGTAGCAGCTGCATCGAGGCTGGTAGGAGGGGCGGGGGCGGAGGCGGAGGCGGACGGGCTGGTCCCACACCCACGTGTGGCGGATAAAAATCAGGAGGACACCTCGAATGGGAAGGTCCTCCCTGAGGACTGAGGGGTCCCTGTCTACCAGGTGCCCAGTTCAGGGTTCCAGTGCCAGGAAGAGAATCCCCATAACTTCTGGCTGGAAAAAGCAGTGGGAACTGAGGCTGAGGGAGGCTGAGGCTCCTGGAGCCCCAGGCAGTTTCTCTTAAAGGGCCTGCGCATGGACTTACTTGGACTTGCTCCCTCTGAGCTCAGAGGGGAGACAGCTTTAAGGTCACCAGAGACATACAGGGAAGAACTGAGCTGTTTGGCCTCAGGATAAGGGCTGGAGAGGTGGCTTTGTCCTGGACAGACATGCTGGCAAAGGCTGATGTTCCTTTGGTGAGCCTTTCCCCAGGGCAGAGGCCACCATATCTGGGACTCCTGCAACCTGGCTCACACTGTTTGCTCCACCCTGGTGATTCCCTGAGGCCTTGCCCCACCCAACTTTTGGGCCCACCCTAGCTGTTTCCAAAGGCTTTACCATAGGATTGGCCTGTCTTGGATCCTGCTTTAGAGTTTCCTAAAATCTCTCAAACAAGCAGCATCTGGTCTCAGTGGGCCCCATACCTCTTGTTATATGGCTCCAGGCCTGGCACTAGAAGCAACCAGCCTTGGTTCACAACTTGGCTTTTCCTGGGTACCTCCAAGCCCAGCACAAGGAGCAGCCATCTGAAGATCACTTTGTAGCTTATGCCGGGTGGCCCTGGATAGAACACAGGCAGTGGCTGACCTTGCCCCAGAGCCAGCACACCCAGTGGACAGCTTCAGACAACATCAAAACACCAGCACCCAACCACCTCCACAAGTGACACACTCAATGAGCAGACTCAGTGGGTACCAGAGCCCTGACAAAGTAAGTCTTGCTTTGTGTGGTGGGCCCCTACACAGCTGATCCTCCAAGGTAGTCAGAGGCCAATGATCAGTAGGCATAGCCAGTCCTTGCAGCTGATCAGCCTGAGTAAATCCCTCCCATTAACATGTCAACAGCAATCAAGACTCAATTACAACAGAAGGGTGTACAGTCCACACTAGGGGTACACCTTAAGGGCCCAGCTGGGAGATAAAGGAGGCTGTGCCACTGGACCCTACAGGACACCTACAACAATAGGCCACCCTATGAAGCCTAGGAGACATAGCAACTTTACCTAATACATAGAAACAATCACGGGGAAACAGCCAAAATGAGGAGACAAAGAAACATGTCCCAAATAAAAGAAAAGACAAAACTCCAGGAAAAGAATTAAACAAAATAGAGATAAGCAATCAATCAGATGCAGAGTTCAAAACACTGGTTATGAGGTTGCTCAAGGAACTTGGTGTGACATTCAAGGAACTTAAGGAGACCTCCAGGAACTTAGTGAGAACATCAACAACATAAAAAAGAACCAGTCAGAAATAAAGGATGCACAAACTGAAATAAAGAATAATTTACAGGGAATCAATAGTAGAGTAGGTAAAGCCAGGAAGAAAACCATTGATTTGGAATGTAAGGAAGCAAAAAACACCCAATCAGAACAGCAAAAAGAAAAAAGAATAAAAAAAAAAAAAAAAAATGAGGATAGTGTAAGGAGCCTCTGAGACAACTTTAAGCATGCCAACATTCACATCATAGGGGTGCCAGAAGGAGAAGAGAGCGAACAAGAAATTGAAAACTTATTTAAAACAATAATGACAGAAAACTTCCCTGACTTGGTGAAGGAAACAGACATACAAGTCCAGGAAGCACAGAGAGTCCCAAACAAGATGAACCCAAAAAGGTCCACACCAAGACACATTATCATTAAAATGCCAAAGGTTAAATACAAAAAGAGAATCTTAAAAGCAGCAAGAGAAGAGCAGTTTGTAACCTACAAAGGAGCCCCCATAAGACTAACAACTGATTTCTCAAAAGAAACTTTGCAGGCCAGAAAGGAGTGACAAGAGATATTCAAGGTAATGAGAAGCAATGACCTACAACCAAGATTAGTCTATCCTGCAAAGCTATCATTTAGAATTGATGGCCATATCAAGAGTTTCCCAGACAAGAAAGAGCTAAAGAAGTTCATCACCATCAAATCAGTATTATATGAAATGTTGAAAGGTCTTCTTGAAGGAGAACAAATATATGAACAATAAAATGGCAATTAATACATATCTATCAACAATTGAATCAACAAAAAAAAATGAGCAAGCAGAACAGAAACAGACTCCTAGATACAGATACTTTTATGTTACTTTCCAGATGGGTGGGGGCCAGGGGGATGGTGAAAAAGATGAAGGAATTAAGAAGTACAAATGGTTGTTAGACTGATGAACCTCAAAGGGAAGGAGGGAGGGAGGGTGGGATGAGATAAACCAAAGAACTTCTTTGCATATATGCATAACCAATGGATACTGACAATAGTGTGGGGAAGGCAGGAGTGGGGTGGGGTTGGGAAGGAGGGGGTTGTTAGGCAAATAAGGGGGGGCATCTGTAATACATTCAGCAATAAAGATGAGTTAAAAAAGCACATCATACTCTTGATCATGTCTAGATTAATATATACAGTGCTGAGGTCAATCACTTGAAAACTGCCTATATCAGCTGTGTGAGTTTAATCTTTCCCCATTGACCTTCTAATAGTTTACGGAAAAGTCAAACTTTTAGAAACTTCTTCAGTATAAATGAGACAGACGCAGGGCCAGACCCTTGTTCTGCTTACTATTCTAATACCCACTCCCCGGCACATGGCAGGCCTCCCTGTGTGTTGGATGAAGAACCATAATCAACCATTACTGTCAAAATTCTGGGCCCAGAATAGGCAAATGAGGTAAGCAGCACCTCTTTCAGAGGGTCACGTCGAGGAGCTTGCTCCTCTTTCCGTTCCTCATTGCAGCCCCTACGGTAACTTTACAGATGTGTGTAGGAAGAACGCTGGCTATTCCTGAACGTCTGTGTTCCTCTCTTCCTTGACAATAACGCCTCTGACTGCTGGCATCAGGGCCCCTGGAAGGAAAAGACATGTTCTTGGCTCCCCCTCGCAGCCAGATGTGGCCAGGCGACTAAGCTTTGGTTAATGGATATAAACAGAAGGCATGTATATGGCTCTGAGCGTGTGTTTTAAGGGGTGGGGACCAGCTATTTTCCTGCCTTTTTTTCTCCTCCCTGCTGGCTGTAACCCTGATCCAATGACTTTAGCTGTGGGAGCCATCTCGGACAGCAAGGTAGAAACTGTTGAAAATGTGTAGAGCAAACATAACAAAGGAGCCCACCTTGCCAGAGTATTTGGTGGAGTGTAGAGGTTACGGGGTAAAATAAAACAAAGATATAAGGCATAAGACTATGTTCAGACAACATCTCTGTAGTTGCTTGTAAGTAGAATTGATTTAACTCAAATAGGCCGGAGCCCGCTAAATTTTGTGCTGACAAAGAGGCCACAATCTGGCCTCTGAAAGCCTTTGACCTTCAACCCTAAGGTGAATCCACTCCCCCAGCCAGCACCAACAGGAGGACTGGAGAAGCTGGGAAGCCTTCCCAAAGGACACAGACTTTCGAGTACTGTGATTAAGAAAACATTTCCCAGGGAAGAGAGCCAGGGTCTACCAGAAGACTGGATATTTTCTTCTCTTTTTTGCCCAGAGGGATCTGCTTATATTTTAGGGATAAATGACCATCGTGTGATTCTTACCCCACCCCCATTTTCCTGAACGGGAGAAATTTTGCTGTCTGCCTTATTCTGATTGCACTTTGGGGTGTGTTGTAGCAGGTAACTTAGATCTCTGTGAGGCCCGGAGCATGAGCTGTCTGTCACACCCAGGCCCGACGAAGACCACGAAGTATTATCTGAAAATCCTGGACTTTGATAGGGGAATCTGATGGAACTTTGGGGTGTTCCCCCCACCCCTCCATGGGTAAAGGAGTTGAATGTGTTTTAAACATAAAATGTAACTTTACACAGAGATACTTGGATGGCCAAAGGGGGACAGAATTGTCTTCTGACATCTATTCTTCCCTTTCTTCTTCAGTGAAAGAACTAAGGCTATAAATAGTAGTGGTGTGTACAATATCTAGGAAGTGTCACTACAGGAGATAACGGCTTTATCCTGACTCCATTTTTTTTTTTATCCTGCGGACTGGAATTCAGACGTGGTGGCCGGTGCTGGGCCCTGTGTGCTGAGAGTTCAGACGTGGTGGCCGGTGCTGGGCCCTGAGAAGAACAGTGAAGTCATCACCCTTGTCCTGGATCAGCTACATTCCCATGAGTGATTATACACGTTTTCATCAAATTGAAAGCCACTTTAATTTGAGTTTTTATTGCTGTCAGTTCAACACGATCCAAACTGCCCTAGGGAAACATTTTCACTATGGAAAACTGGGGATGTGTATTTGTAAGCAGGCATCTTTAGAAACCACGGTGGGAGAGACGGTGCAGGAGGGGAAGACGGGGAGGCATTGGCAGTTTTCTTTGGGCCAGTGCTTATGTTATAAAAATTATTTGCAAACAATCACGGCCCTTCATTTTTCCCCGATGAGTTTTCCACTGCTCTGTGGGAAGTGGCACATCAATGTAATTGCTCACCTGTTTTCTTTCTTCAGCAACTACATGTAGTTTACTATTGAAACCAGTTATTTTCTTCTCTTACTCATTTTAATAGGAGGCGCTCACTTTAGTAACACTTTTTTGAAGACTGACTCATTGTTTCCAGTCTATTCACTAGCAGAAGCTTTATCTTAAGCAACTTGTGTAAAACTTAGGCAAATTTGCATACATTCCTGATACAAATTTTTACTTAATAAGCCACAGAAAGCAAGGGTACGGTGGTGGGAATGTCTCCGGAATCAATGAAGAGTATGCTGTGTGAGCCCACCCACCTTTTCTGTTTTCCCACGTAAGGCGTCAGAGAAGGAAGCTAAACCACAGCTCTATTAGGTAATAAGCTATGCATTCATAGAATTTATCTGGAATGAGGAAGGGAAAGATTCAGTTTTGAAATATTTTCCTCAACAGCATATTCCTCTTTTGTTGCAAAGCTGTGCCCAAAACAGGTGAGACACAGGAAGAAGCTTGGACTCCCTCATCCATCCCATACCAAGGGCTTTCTGGAGGGGTGCAGTCAGTAGGGACATCCAGTCTTTAGGCTGGATAGATAGGCTAAGTTTACAAGTCCTCACCAGGCTGATTTCCTGTCCAGGGGATGGAAATGGTCATGAAGAAGGGTGGTGAGGAGCTTTGACTAACCCAGACCCAGACTGTGAGTCCTGGGTCTGTCACCAGTGAAATGTGTGGGTTAGGAAATGGTGTGGGAAGTGGTTAAGAGTGTGAATTCTGAGGCCAAATTACCTCGGTTCCACTTCTGCCTTTGCTACTTCTTTACCTCTCTGTGCCTCAGCCATTTCATCCATAAAATGGGGATTTATGGGCACCTACCCCATAGGGTTGTTGGGAGAGATGCGTGCAAATGTGTGTTGCCGTGTGTATCCAAGGCACATGGCTCACTGTGAGCACTAAACTGTAATTTATTTTTTTAAGTGCAGTTAGAGAGGTACTAATTAACACTGTAATGAGTCAGATTCAGATTTCAGTCTCAGCCTTGCCACTCACTAGCTAGTTGACCTTGGATCCCTATTTCCCCTGCCAACCTGTTCTGTCTCTACATACCCCGACTGTTTGTGCTTTAACCGCACTGACTTTCAGTTGCTCTAGCTCTCTTCATAACCTGAATATATCATTTCCCCTGTTTGGAATGGCCTTTACTAACTATTATTATCGAAAGTCACCGCCTTCGGAAGGCTACTTCCGTCCTGACCAGGTTCAGTTCTTACTGTGTATTTCAGAGTGCTGGGTGCCTCTGTCCCGCAGTGGTTGTCCTGACTGTCGAGAAGCAGTCGCTTGTGTGGTTACCCCCAGCTTTGTTGGGAGGCCACGAGCTCTGAGAAGGGTAAATAGAGCTTGTTTCTGTCAGTCCAGGGTCTATACTGGTATCTGGTTCAGAGTAGGCACTCAACATCTGATGAATGAACACATGAGTAAATAAATGAGTGTGAGAAGAATTTCCTTTTCCGCTGAAAACTATGAGCTCCTTGAAGGCAGACCATATTTCATTTATCTTCCTACCCCCAAAGCCCAGCACAGTGCTGGCAATTAGTAGGAACTCAATATATTTGTTATATGAATGAGTAAGTTGTATGGTAATGGTTAACATCCAGGTCACTAAAATGCAACGTTCTGGCTTGAACATATACATTATTATTTCCTTACAGAGGCTTTTGTTGAAAATAACCTTATCTATAGGAACATGATCTTCTTTTCTCTTTTAATTAAGAAAGTATTTACTTACTTGTGATAAAAATTTCTCTTTTGATGTTAGAAATATTTCTCTAAAATGTGTAAAACATGTAGACAGTGATGCTGAAAGCTTTGACCCAGAATCCCTTTATACCTTAAAAATTATTGAGGATCCTAATAAGCTAGTGTTTATGTGGATTATATTTAACATAGAAAATAAAAGAGAATATTCAAAATATTTATTTGTTTAAAATGACAATGAGAAAGCCCTGGCCAGGTGGCTCAGTTAGTTGGAGCACTGACCCGAAAAGCAAGGGTTGTAGGTTGGATCCTGGGTCAGGCCGTATTCAAGAATCAACCAATGACTGCCCAAAGAGGTGGAACAGTGAACTGATGTTTCTCTCTCTCTCACCCCCTTCCTCTTTCTCGAAAATCAAGCAATAAAATAAAATAAAGTAACAGTGGGAAGAAATACATTAATATAAAATAACTAATTTTATGAAATTAACACTGGAAAACATTTATTTGTTTAAAATAACAATAAACTCATTACCAAAAATAACTAATTTTAATGAACTTAATTATATTTTCCTAAAGGATCTTTTAAAAAATGTATGCTTTTTATTGATTTTGGAGAGAAAGGAAAGGAGAGGGAGAGAGAGAAATATTGATGTGACAGAGAAATATCAATCAGTTGCTTCCCCTATGCACCCCGACCCGGGATTGAACCCGAAACCTGAGTATATGCCCTGATCGAGAATTGAACTGGCCACTTTTCACAGTATGGGACAATGCTCAACCAGCTGAGCCACACCAGCCAGGGTCTTAATGGATCTTTTGCCCAAACATGATTTTGGTATTTAATGCATTGATCATTTGGGAAATACTGATTCATTGAGTGACATGACCTTCCAAATATTGGCTATACAAAATTTTAAAAATCACACTTGTTAATATCATTGATCTCATTAGAAAAGTCTTTACGCATTGGAGGCTGTCGGATTTACATTAACAGATGCATTTTTCAAAATTAAATTTTGTTTTGTTAATCCTCACCCAAGGATATTTTTTTCATTGATTTTTAAAGAGAGAGGAAAGGAGAGAAGGGGGGGGGGAGAGAGAGAGAGAGAGAGAGAGAGAGAGAGAGAGAGAGAGAGAAGAAACATCGATGTGAAAGAGACACCTCCCATACATGCCCGTACTGGGACCAGGGGTCTTACCTGCACTCAGGTACGTGGCGTTGACCAGGAATCAAACCCACGACCCTTCAGTGCGTGGGCCAACCCTCTAACCTCTGAGCCACACCAACCAAGGCTCA
Organism: Molossus molossus; assembly: GCF_014108415.1. NCBI lineage: Eukaryota > Metazoa > Chordata > Mammalia > Chiroptera > Molossidae > Molossus > Molossus molossus. The sequence goes on along the minus strand of NW_023425347.1, from coordinate 28,482,322 downwards.
AAATTTTAAATTTTGCTTGAAGGCTCAAATTTTATCTTTGGCAGCAAATAATGTCTGTCATTTCTCCAAGTGACAAGCTCTATTTATTCGGTCTCAAGAAAACAATCGTTTAAATAGCCATGTCCTCATAACAATAGTTTGCTGTCAGCTGTCTTTCAAAAAACAAATGTTATTCCCTGAGAAAATAACCAATTTCTGCTTGCAACTCAAACAGTTGTGCATATACATCGATACGGAGTGCTGAAGAGCCTTATGCCTATTTCCTATTTTATCACCCAGAATATTGAAAAGGCATCTAGTTGAGGGTCAAGATGAACTAAAATTAATCATTTGTCCTGTTTTACTGAGGTGCAGTGAAGCAGAGTTTGCCATCCCGAGATGTGTCTCTTTGGCATGAAGATTATTTTAGGAGGATTATTTCCCAGAAACAAAAGACTCAGGAAGAACCTTTGACCTCCCCACCCCCTACCCCAACTCACTGCCTCAAAGAATTTAGATAGAGGGCCTGCTCCAGGAAGGGAGCTATCTCCACAGATAATTATGGTAGAATATGAACTAGGTGAGGTGGACAGGGAGGGACCCAGCGAAGTCTTTGTTAAAATTCCTCTCTGTGTCTCATTGTTTTTGTATCACCCAGCAAACATTTGTTTACCAAACAGTTATTCTTTTTCTTCTCCTTTGGAATTGCCTTCCTTCTCTTTGAACTGCCAGACCCCTCCCTACTCTCTTCTCCTTAGTCCAAGATGACATGTATCCTCATTCTGCCTGACTGTTTTTGGACTCTCATGTTTATGTGGATCCCTCATATGCACATAATTAAACCTGCTTTTCTCCTGTTAGTCTGTCTCATGACAATTTAATTCTTAAACCAGCCAGGGTGCAAGAGAAACTTTCCTCCCCAACAAAGGATATAAAACTGTTTTGCCCCTTTTTTTCTGCAAGTGTAGTGTGATAAAGAATACAGAGGCTGCTGGTACAGGCTAGAGCCTCGGCCTCCATCAGTCCTAAGGGAGCAGCTGTTTTACCCACTTTTGCTTTTTACACAATTAGCCTCAATATTAACACAATAAAGAAGCCAAATTATTATTATTATTATTATTAAAATAGTTTTGATTTCATGGACCAATAAAAAAAATCGCAGGGAATCCAGGGTGCAGTAGACCACCTTTGAGAATCACTATAATAGGGTATTCTCATATTAAATCAAGACTCATTGCCCGGTCGGTATGGCTCAGTGGTTGAGCGTTGACTCATGCACCAGGAGGTCGCTGGTTCGATTCCCGGTCAGGCCACATGCCCAGGTTGTGGGCCCAATCCCCACTGAGGGGCACGTAGGAGGCAGCCAATCGATGTTCTCTCTCATGGATGTTTCTGTCTCTTTTCCTCTCCTTTAAAAAAAAAAAAAGACTTATTGACATGACATGGATGGAATTTAACAATATGGTGGTTTCTGCACTCTCTATCCCACCAGGAGCAACTGAACCAAGAGCAAAATGTTACAAAAGTTTATGATGCCTGGTGTTTAGATCAACATACAAGAGGTATCTATCTGACCAATAATTATTAATGTGAAAAAGAAGTCTCAAAGAGTCTTTTCAAAAATTTCTACCCGAAAACATTTACGAATTTAAAAGGTGGCAATAATAATAAGGAATAACTACAAAATCCTATTTAAATGCACTTCTAACTTTTCTTCTTAAAGACTTATCAGGTATTATTTTATTTTAACCTTAAAACATATCTGTCATGTGGTTACATGGGACTTGATATCATCTTCATTTTACAGGTGAGGAGTCTGAGAGTTTGAGACCCACACAGGAAATTGGGGATTGAAACAGAGGAGGTCTCCTGGGTCCAATTTCGATGCTTTTTCCCTGGTACCGCCCCGAATCAACTGGTCCATCCAGGCTCAGCAAACATGTGTCACTTAAAAAAAAAAGAAAAAAGAGAAGATTCCAATGAACTCCTGAGTTTGGAAATCCCCATGGCTGAGTTTGCAAAATAAAAATGTGCAGGGAAAGTGTGACTCCCCAGAACTTTTCCTGGTTCCGTTTCTGGTGATCAATGGAAACTCACAGAAAGGAAGAAATTCTCTCAGCCTGGGCTAAGTCACGTGCTAAATTTGGAATTCCAGATTCAGAGAAACACCCTCAGAGGATGAAGCCTTCCACCCCTGATGTCCTGGAGGTGCTAGTTCGGAAAGTACAGATACACTTTTCCTTCCCTTTTGGAACCAGGGGGGAAACTTGACCTGCTGTGAGTGATGGCGATATTACTTGCAGATTCAGGCAGAATGTGTTGAAGGGGAACAGGATGTGGGTGGGGACCCGATGAGTGAAAGAGAAAGGAAATGCGAGCCTCTGGTCCTGTAGCTGAAGCTGTTTTAAAACGTCATGTTCCTATTTACTAGCCTGTTACAGGTAACAGAATCTTCTCGACGTGTCACCAGTGAGTAATGGCCATAACAACGCTGTATTTATGTGACCCATATCTTACCTCCCCAAAGCAGAGGAAGACCCTTAAAGAAACACAAAGACCTCCGGCTGTGTGCAGAGAAGAGACACTGTTTTCCCTCTTTATCCCTGTCCTAAGGTCCTTTCCTCTTGAAAATACACATATCTTTTTCTTGCTATTGACATTGTGCTCTCTCCTCTTTAAACCCGAGCGCAGGGTTTAAATGGCAGGTGGAGGTGGAATGCTTCTGAATGCAGCCTTCCTGACCCAAGCCACCTGGCGTGTGGGCAGCAGCGGAGAGGCCTCCCGTGGCTCAGGGTCAGAGAGAGATCACAAGAATGCACACTGCTCAGATGCAATCACTTCTGAACCATTTGAAAAATCTCGCCTGGGTGGAAAACCCTTTTCTCAGATGATGATTTGCCTATGAGTTGCATTGGAACTTCTGTGCCAAGAATGTCAATCATTTCAAAAGTCCCTGTCCTGTGAGATATGAGCATGCTCAGACAAGCAGAATGTGTGAGCCTACTGTTTGGGGAGAGTGCAAATGTCAAGGCGGAATAGTGGAATTACTTGTTTCTTCTGCCACTTTCTGGTTTTCCTCTCCCCGCTCCCACCCCTTCTACAGCATCTCAAGACCTCCTCTCCCCTCCCCCCTCCTTGAACCTGTGGTTTCTAGCCTTAGTGTGCTCAGTTTAAGAGATGAACTCTTTGAGATGAGAGGTGATATAAAACCTGGGTAGGACTGAAAAGCATCTTTAAAGAAAGAGCACTTGTCCATGGCCAGGAGACCTAAGCCCTAGTTTACAGTCATTTATTAGCTTATAACAAACCTCTAGCTTCTCTCTGCCTCAGTTTCCCATCTTAAAGTGAGGATAATGGTACTCTTGTTGCTTTACAAGATCCTTGTGAGACTCAATTGCTATTAGGTAGCACTATTTATTTAGTGACATAGTATTTATTTACGTACTTTACTCCAGTTCCTAGAACAGTTAGTGATGCATTGCAGGTGCTCAATAAACATCTGTTAAATGAATGGCCATATTTGGAACTGTTTTATGAACTGTAAAAACACTGTATAAATGTTTTTATTATCTTCCCCTTCTCGTCCATGATACTAGTAGTGGGCAGCGCTCCAAGCGCTTCTGTTGTGTGTGGGGTATGAGCAGGCTGGGTCCTGCCACCGCCGGGGTTCCTGGGGAGCTCTGTCCAGACCACAGCCCCTGCTCGGCTTCCGTGATCCTGCCTCCTTGTGCGGATCAGCCCCTCTGCCCAGCACTTCGCACTTTGGTGTGTCAATGCTGTTGCTAGACGGGAAGTGTGGGTCCCCAGGCTGGTCTTACAAATTCATAGCTCGTTCTCCTGTAACACAGAATGACACAGATCTTGCCACCAGACATTTTATTGGTCTGGGGAATTTCAAGGGTGTTTCCAGATCAAATAAGGGACAACAGTAAATAGCAGGATTATAGTAATAGAAATTTTAGAAGCATTCTTACGAAGAATCCCTATTTGTACCCTTATTATGGGCTGAATTGTGTCCCCTCAAATTTACATGTTAAGTCCCTAAACCCCAATGTGACTATGTTTGGAGGTAGGGCCCATAAGAAGGTAATTAACGTTAAGTGAGATCATCAGGGTGGGGCCCCAATTCTATAGGACTGTTGTTCTAATAAGAAGAGGAAGAAAAAAAAAATTAAAAAAAAAAAAAAATTCAAATAAAAAAAAAAAAAAGAAGAGGAAGAGACCCAGATGTATATCTCTTCCTCTGTTTACCTTCCCCCCACCCCCTCCATGTGCCGCAGAGAAAAGACCATGTGAAGATGGATCAAGAAGGTGTCTGTTGCCCTGGCCGGTTTTGCTCAGTGGTTAGAGCATCGGCCTGCGGTCCAGAGAGACCGGGGTTTGGTTCCCGCTAAGGGCACATACCTTAGTTGTGGTTTGTCCCTGGCCCTGGTTGGGTCGTGTGGGTGGCAGCCACTCTATGTGTCTCTCTCACATTGATGTTTCTCTCTCTCTCTCTCCCTCCTACTCTATCTGAACAAAAAATGGAAAAATGTCCTCGGGTGAGGATAAAGAAAAAAAAAGGTGCCTGTCTGCAAGTCTGGAAGAGAGCTCTTACCAGGAACCGAATTGGTTGATCTGAGACTTTTGGGCTCCAGACCTATGACAAGATAAATTCCTGTTGTTTAAGCTACCCAGCCAATGGGGTTTTGTTGCGGCAGCCTGAGCAGACTAAGGCAGTTTTGTGTACAGAGAAGTGGGGTGTTACTATAGCAAATACCTAAAAGTGGCTTTGGAACGGGTCATGGGTGGAGGCTAGAAGGGTTTAGGTGCATGCTAGACAAAGCTTTGAGTGCCATGAAAGGACCGTTGGTAGAAGAGAGATAAACATTAAAGGACATTCTGTTGAGATCGCAGACAGAACTAAGGAACATACTTTTAGAAACTGGGAGAAAGCCCATCCTTGTTATATATAGTCAACACACTTGGCTGAATTCTGTTCTGGTGTTCTGGGGAAGGTAGAACTCGTGAGTGATAAAATGGGATATTTAGCTGGGGAGATTTCTAAACAAAGTTGAAGGAGTAGCTTAGTTTCTCCTTACCCCTTAGAGTCAAAAGCAAGAGGAGAGAGATACGTGAAGGCATTGTTAAGTAAAAAGGAACCAGAACTTGAAGATTTGGAAAATTCCCGGCCTATCCACATTGCACAAATGAGAAAGGCATTCTGAGGACAACCCTAAGGGGGCTCATATCTATCTGATAAGGACATTAGCATGGGTGCGAACCATGGATTTAATGAACCGTTTTAGCAGAAACCCAGAAGAGAAATGGATTACACAATCAGAACACACTTCCAGCTGGGACTCAGTGGAACAGGGAGAACAGAATAGGATGAAAGAAAGCTGTCACACTCTCGGACGCTGCAGCAGGGACACTGGAGCTATCCAGCTGTGAACATGCATTAACCTCCAGAAAGGGGAAGAGTGACCAGAAGTTGATTCAGAGATCACTGGGATTATTACTCCCACATAAGCTCAGGGAGCAGGGCTGGTTTCTCCCAGCATTCAAAGGGTGGGGCTCTCTCTTGGTATTAGCAGGCCAGGCTGCCCTTGCCCAGAGCCTCAGGGGCAGGGCCACCGCCTAGGGCCATGGGGAGGACACTGCTGTCCCGGTAGGCCTGGAGGGAGAGCGTGGAGCAGAGGGTCATTCTTCAGTTTAAAGGTCAAAAGAGGTTCTTGCTAGGTTTTGAACTGACTTGGAACCTGTCACCCATCCTTCTTTCCAATTTCTCTGTTTTGGAGTGGGATCGTCTATCGATGCCTGTCCTGCCACTGTATTTTGGAAGCAGATGTCTTGTCTGGCATCATAGGTTCACAGCTGGAGAGGAATTTTGCCTCCGGATGAGTCATACCTGGAGTTTTACTCATACATGATTTAGAGGAGAGTTAGATGAGATTTTGGATTTTAAACTTTAAAGTTGATGCTGGAATAAATTAAGACGTTGGGGGCTGCTGGAATGAAGTGAATGTATTTTGCATGTGAGAAGCACACGGGTTTTGGCAGGGCAGAGGGTGGACTGTTATGGACTGCACTGCGTCCCCTTGCGCACATGGAGGCCCTGGGTCCCTGGGACTGTACCCGGGGAACAGTGCCTGTGAGGGGGCAGCAAGGGTAAGGTGAGGTCACGAGTGTGGGGGCCTTCATCTGAATGGCTGATGTCCTAACATGAGGAAGGGACGCAGATGTCTCTCTGTCTTCCTCTCCAACCTGCTACCCTGCATCCCCCTGCCCCCAGGAGCTACAAGGGAAGGGCCATGTGAGGATGGATCGAGAAAGAGTTTGTCTGCAAGTCAGAGCTCTCACCAGGGCCCATTGGGCTGGCACCTTGATGCGAGACTTCTAGCCCCCAAACTGAGAAAATAAATTTCTGTTGTTGAAGCCGTGCAGTGTAGATACTTCGTTACGGAAGCCTGGACTGACTAATGCCGTCCTCCCCTGCTCGATCCTCCCCTGCTCGATCCTCCCTGCGCTTGGTTTCCCCGGCGCACTTGGGCGCTGTGCTAATAGGCGGAGCTCCGTCTCCAGCCACGGGCAAAGGGAACTGCAGCCAGGAGCAGGGCGAACATGTCTGAATACCCTTGTGAGGCAAGCACCACGGGGGAGAGGAAAGAACGCGGCTCCAGTCCACCCACTGACCCTAGGTTGTGAAGAGCTCTTTTTTTCTCCTTCTCTTTGGTGGTGCGTGCCCCTAGCGGGAACCGAACCCGGGACTCTCTGGTTCGCGGGCTGACACTCAACCCCTGAGCCAAAACGGCCGGGGCAGGAAGAGCTCTCTTACCTGCCTGGCCTGAAATAATCTGGGTTCGTCCAACTCAGCTTCAGGAGTGGGGAAGGGTGCAGCTTATTCCAGTTAGCCTGTGCCATTTTCTGGAAACCACATGTATGAAGTCTAGGATTTTCTGTTGCATCAGGTTTTATTGAAACGTTCCCAAAGTTAGTTGCGACAAGTCAGCTTTGCTCACACAACTGTTATTGACGCTGGAGTCACACCTGAGAGGTATTGCTAGTCGAGGTGCACAGGGAAATGATTATTTGGGAGAGTGGAAAAACTATATTTTGCACAACGTAGGAACAGAACAAGTGTGAAGACTGAATTCTCAACCTCTAATTATTTTAAAGATGGGTGCCACCGTCTTCTCATTATTGAGCACAAATATTAAAATGATTTGACATAAATGAGTCAAAGTGATCACTGTTTTTTTCAAACTTGAATGTTCCTACAAGTCACCCGAAGAGCTAGTTAAGAACCCGATTCTGATCCGGGGGCTTGTGGATGGAGCCCCAGCTTCTGCATGTCTACGTTCCAGTGTATGTTGCTGCTGCTGATCGGGCAAAGGTTGGGTGTACTGGGTATTAGACTGAATATTGACGTGGATAGTTTTCTCCATGGATAAAATACCACATGAGATTGAGAGGTTGCTTTATTTTTCAGTCCATTAGAATTCCTCTCTGCAAATGGTTCTAAACCTTGCAATTCGAAGAACTACTTTGTAGGGATTGTAATGATTGAGCAGCAGGTGCTTGACATGAATATGTGCTTAATACTGATTGGTTGATTTCTGGCACATAGATCTTTTGAGATGAAGACAAATATCTTCCAGTGATATAAAATGACGCGTCCTTATTTGGAGGATGTACAGTTCTGTGCATTTAGAGACAAGATGGATTTAAGTATCAGGGCTAGTGGCTCGTGGGAAGACCAGCAACGCGGCTCCTTTACGAATAGCCACATTCATCTGGGATGAGCAATTGGTTTAGGAAATGGTTAGGAAGATTTGCTTCATACTTTTATGATTGGGTACCTCCTGGAGTGAAGGAAAGGCAGTGAAAAATTTGGCAAGAGCTGGTAAAGCTGAGTCCTCCTTTGCAGGCTCGGGAGGTATGTGGGTGTGCCATTGTTTAGTTCACTGTAACTTATGACAAGCAAATTCCTATTGATGATTATACCTCTCTGGCCTATTCGGCACCTCTCTCCCTCCGGGGACTGCTAGAACCAGGCTTGCCTGGTGGGTGAAACGAGAAAATTCCCAGGTGTCATGGGAAGGCTAAAACTCCTACTTGAATTAATCATTTGTACACTTTCAGGATATGTAAAAAAGTAGGTGTACCCATATGTATACAAATTAGGTAAGAGGCTGCAATAAATAAAGCAAATTAAAATTCAAGAGCATTTTTTTATTTAAAAAAATGTGCCTTGTTCACCCAATCTTACTGACCCAGATCCCTCAAAATTTACAAGAGAAATCAGCTTTATAGAGTTATAAGTAAGAGTGTTTCTTGAATATTGGAAATAATATGTTGTCACATTTGTTGCCAATAAACTAAATTGGATAAAGGTGGTGCTTTTTTTTGTATTTTGTTTGTACTTTTTTTTTCTCTTGTAAAGTAGACTTGACCTTGGGATTGACTCTCTATCAACAGGTCTTTATGACTATTTCTGGTGGAAAACACGGGTAACAGTTTTGGAGGATAATAACTTGGAGCGGGGTCTTCGGATTAATTCACTTCAACTCTTTGACCAAATAATTTTGAATTGCTGGTTTTCTCGCCATTATCAATGAGTGGACATTAAGGTAAGAAACTTTTGAAAAAGTTTCAAGTTGCATGAAAGCGGCCTGTTCCTGCCCGGTAGGTTCGGTTTGCACTGTTCCCCATTCATGCGCGCCCCACGTCTGGTTGTGATCCCAAAATTCTTGGTATAGCGTGTCACCATAAGTGATTGCTGCTGAAATTACGATAAAACTCTGTTCCCACTCACAAACACCGACTTTGAGGTAGCCAAGGGAGGAATATAAAAGAAGAAAGAAAGGATATTTTGATTTTACACAGAATGTTGTTTTTATGTCTTTGACAATGCTTTTGTTTTATCCAAATCATTAAAGAAATACAAAATTAGGTTCGATTTCTGTTCCTAATCATATCAACTCTCCAAATGAAAATCAATATTTTGTTTTTTATTTTTTTCCCCTTTTTTCTTTATTGATTTTAGAGAGAGAGGAAGGGAGAGAGAGAGACAGAAACATCAATGAGAGAGAACATTGATTGGCTGCCTCCTGCGTGCCCCACACTGGGGATCAGGCCCACAAGCTGAGCATGTGCCCTGACCGGGAATCGAACTGGTGACCTCTTGGTGCATGGGTCTACACTTAACCGCTGAGCCACACCAGCAAGGCAAGATCAAGTGTTTTAAGCAGGGCTCTGTAGTTTGCTAGATAATGAAGACATTGAAAGAACGGCTACTTTGGGCTGGGTTCTAAGAGTGGCAAAGCTTTCAGCATGTTCATAGTGGCTTTTGAGAACTTTCAGGTTTGGTAGTGCTGAAAACCACAGGTGTAAAGTCTGTGAATTTATATAAGTCATATGCATAAGGAATGTAAGGTGGCACGTCTGACTTCTCTTAAGTTACATCAATGTCAGTTAAATTTTGGATTGATAGTAAAGCAGGAAAAACGTGGTACCGCTTTAACTTTACCTAAACTTAATCTTTGTCTTTAGTCATGCATATATTCAGTATTCATTCCAAACCTACTATCAGCCATATGTTCTGCAAGACTGGGTATACAAAGATGAAGTAATTTTAAAGTTAAAAGATAGAGAAAAAATATCCAACTTACATTCAAGAAGGAACAAAAAGGATCATCTATAAAGAAATGAAATTCAGATGACCTCAGAATAAAAAAACAAACAAACTTGAAATGCCAAGGACTGTGGGAGAACAATCTGTGGGCAATACACACTCTATATATAGTCTCTGCAGTGGGTATCAGAAAACACAGCCCACATACTCTTTCAGAGGAAAAATATGTTTGAACATATATTATAGCCAATCAAAATTAAGTAAGCCCTGGCTGGTGTGGCTCAATTGGTTGGACACCATCCTGTGCACTGAAAGGTTGCCAGTTGAATTCCCCGCCAGGGCACATGCCTGGGTTTCGGGCTCAGTCCCCAGGAGGGGGCATATAGGAGGCAGCTGATCAATGTTTCTCTCTCTCTCCCTCTCCCTTACTCTCTCTCTTTAAAAATCAATAAAAATGTTTTTTTACAAATTTAAATAAAATGAGGGGCTTAAATTGTGTGAGAAACAGACTGACAGTGAGCGATAAAATGAGTGATTTAAAAACTAAATGCGCCCTGGCCGGTTTGGCTCAGCGGTTAGAGTGTCGGCCTGCGGTCCTGAGAGACCCGGGTTTGGTTCCCGCTAAGGGCGCGTACCTCGGTTGCAGTTTGTCCCCAGCCCTGGTTGGTTGTGCGGGTGGCAGCCACTCGATGTGCCCCTTTCACGTCGATGTTTCTCACTCTCCCCCCCACTCTACCTGAACAAAAAATGGAAAAATTTTTCTCGGGTGAGGAAAAAAAAAACAAAAAACTAAATGCAACTGTCAAAAAAGGGAGATGATACATAATTAAAATATAATCATTTTTGACAAATACCAGATTCCTCCAATAAGCTAGATGCTGTTATACACCGTGAGATTATATTCTAGCAGAGGAATCATGAAATAAACAAGATAACATTTTTAAAATGCATAATACAAAATAACACAAAAGCAATAATTTGGGGATAACAGCTAAGATTTTTATCAACAGAAATTGGAATTTGGATAGAAAAGGATAGACGAAGTGAGTACAAGAGTGATAAATTCCTTATCTTATGTTCAAACAAGTAAAAGGGTTTGTAATTTTCAGGTATTTACACACATGGGCACACACAAAACAAAGAGTAGAGAAATTTATTTCTTAGATAAAATAGAAATAAAAGTAAACAGCATTAAAGAGGACAAAAGAACAACTCACACTACTACTAATAAAACATCAGCATATCCAAAGTCTTCTTTATCTCACTTGGTTTCTGCTCTTGCCTCCCTGCCTCAGCCCCTAAAGTCAAGCCTAAGACCTCAGCATCAGCCTTTCCTTCTCCTCCTCTCATTCCACACGCCCAGCCCATCACTCTAACTTCCGTCTTTCCACCTCCTGCACACGTCTCAATCCGGCTCCTTCCTTCCATGCTGACTGCTGCTTTGCTCCTTAGGGCCCCACCATCTCTTATCTGGCTTTCTACCACAACCTCCAAACTGGTTTCCCTGCCCCTTGTCTGTTCTCCGCGGAGAGATCAAAGTTATCTTTCAAAGTCATCTTTTTATACAGGAGATCAAAGTCATCTTTTAAAAATGTTCGAAATGCACAGCCATTAAAAAAACACCCACGATGATGTCATTTTTCTGCACAAAACACCCTTGGCATTCCATTGTCCAGATTCCTTAATATCCCCCTTGGTAGTTTGATTCTTAGGATCTCTTTTGGCTGATATCATTCTCGTTACTTTTTATATTCAGCACGTGGACATTTGTAATCGCCAAGAACTGGGTCAGGCTCTTTCTCACCCTGGTACCCTAGCTGTTTCCCTCTGCTTAGTACCCTCTTCTCTCCTTCCACCTTCCATTGCTGGACAACTCGGACTCTCAGCTAGGCATCCCTTCTGCTTGCAAATCTTTCTTGATTCTCATCTCAAAAATCTGGCTGAGCCCCAACTGGAAGTGTTCCTTCAGGACCTTGAGCTTCGCCGGCCACAGCACCTCTCCCATTTATTCACGCTGGCCTGTCGCTGTGCCTGCAAACCAACCTCCGCTGTCAACTCCATGACCCTGTGGGCCACACCCCCAGGTAACTTAAAAAAACAAAAACAAAGTAAGTCAATAAAAGGACTCAACCAAGGTAAATAGGTAGATAAGTAAATAAATAAACAAACCAGAAAGCAGCAAAACAGCATTTCTTTGAAAAGAAACAAGCACAACACGAAGTGTACCCAGCTTGGCAAGGGTAAACGAGGGCAAAGCACACATACGGTTGAGAGCCTGGTATGAGAAAAGACAACAGGTATCAGGGGTATTTGAAATTGGGCTCGGGATTTAGAACACCTTATTAAAATGAAAAATTTACCAGATAAACATGAATGACCAAAATTGTCATAATAATCCAGAAGTCTGAAAACTCCAACAACTATGGGAGAACTGGAAAAAAGATCTTAAGTGATTACATTTAAAAAGACTAATAAGTCTGGCCAATGTGGCTCAGTGTTTGAGCATCAACTCATGCACCAGGAGGTCGCCAGTTCGATTCCCCGTCAGGGCACACGCCCAGGTTGTGGGCCTGATCCCCAATGGGGGGCATGCAGGAGGCGGGCAATCCATGTTCTCTTTCATGGATGTTTCTATCTCTCTCTCCCTCTCCCTTCCTCTCTCTCTCAAATCAATAAAGGAAAAACAAATAATGAAAAAAAGATGGATTCTTTAACAACCACCACTAAAAAAGGCTAATAGGCTTGACAGCTTTCACCTGTTCAAGGAGTGGATCGTTTCTGTTTCTGTTAAATAAATTGTTCCATACTATACCACAAGATTTAACAATCTATCAAACTAATTTTGTGTAGATTAAATGACTCTGCTTCAAACAGCTGAGTAAATAACTCAAAACTGCTGCATTAATAGCAATATCATCTTTGACTGTATCTGCAGAAATCCTTAAAATAGTTACATTAATGTACAACTGCCCCTTACCCGGTCCCCCAGGCGTCCAAGGAGGACGCACAGTATCATGAATTCCTGGAATTCAAGACTGACTTAGTGGGAGTAATAGGTCAGCATATGATACACATGGATCTAAGGAGGAAAAACATAGTGAAACATGTAAAACCATTTCAACACCGTTCGAAATAAAATTTCTTAGAAAACGAAAAGGCAGTGGACGATGACTCACATTGCTAATGGATGTCCGAAGGCTAAACAGCAGAAGTGTTCTCATTAAAACCAGGAACAAGCCCAGGAGGCCTAAAACGATACTCTTGTAGGAACGCTCTGAACAGGCGTTTTGGCTTATAATTGACCAAAATCTGCTAGTATATTTTTGCTTTGATTTTGACTGTGGAAGACTAAGTAGACAAATGCCTGCTTTAGAAGGATTTTTGACATCCCTGAGGTCCTGCCTAATCAAAACTCTTATGACTATGTAAATGACCAGCACATCTGATCAGTGAGGACTGATAGTTAACATTGGCCGAAGCCCTATGAAATGATCATTTTTGTCTGACGGTCGAAAATGAAAAAGACTACCTGTTTCTTATTATTCAGTCTAGTGCGGGTATTGAGAGAGACATTATATCTGTGCAGATACGCAGCAATACATTCTGCACGAACCAGAAACTGTTAGGAGGTGTGTGGGAAGGAGAGGCCAGCGTTAACCGCAGCCTCTCCTCCCCCGGTGCTCAGGAACCAGTGTTTGCCCACAGGCCCCTACAAAACTGGCACAGACCAAACCTGCTTGGCACCTGAACTCAGAATGTCCTTTCTCACCACTCACCTCCATTCCCTAATGAGCCATCCACCGAGTAAGAAGAGAGACAAGGCATGGGTTCCTCTGCTGGGGCACAGCCCCTGGGTGCACGCTGCTGTGACCAGGGGATGCCTGTCCCTGCCCGAGATGCCCAGAGAAGGGATGCAGAACCCCTGGCTTTCCCCCGGTGCGCTCCACCCCGCCTTCCGCGGTGCCTGCCGGGCTCTGCCTGAGTCTGCGACGTGATGATATCCATTTTCAACCAACTGAGGCTTGCAAACACCACTGAACTATGTACTTAAAATAGTTAAGATGGTAAATTTTATGTTATGTGTATTTTACCAATTTTTTAAAAACAGTGATACAATATTTAGGGGAAAAACCTAATGGATGCCACTAATAACAAGAATTGTAGTTATCTCTGGGAAGACAGGAGGTGGTAATAACTGGGAATAAACACCGGGAATCATGGGATGCTAGGAATGTTCCATATCTTGGTCTGGATGTACATACAGATTTAGAAGACAATAAAAAATTATTTGAACTGTACACTTAAGATTAGTGCACCTGACATACTTTGTTGTATGTCCAACAACCAAAAGTCAGGAAAAGACAAGTACTTCATCCAAAACAGAAACCCATTGGTCAGAAAACATGAGTAAATATGTTCAGCCTCATTAGATATCAAGGAAATGACAATTAAACTACTACTACACCCCCACAAGACTGTCTAATGCACTGTTTGATTGATTAGTCAAGCACATTGACGAGTACACTATTTATGGAAGTGCAAATTGGTGCAACTGTTTTGGAATACTGTGATATATTTGCTAAGCTAAAATACACAATTCCATCAAGAAAACATGAAGTAACAATAAAAGGGGAGGAATAGAATTAGAGCTAGATATACAGTAGTAGTAATCTTCATAGGATTCCTTACATACCAATAATCATATCATAAAATAAAGTAATCATTAAAAACTGGATGAAATGTTCAGTTATTCAAGTTCACTTATGCCATGGATGTTCTGGGATAATGTGCTGCATGGGAATTCTTTACATCTTGTGAAGATGAGTTAACAGCAGAATGTCAACAGTATCACCTTAAATCTTTATGAGAAAGTAAAACTCTAAAATCTTGTACAACAAAAATCTCAGTGATTTATATTGGTCTAATGAAGAGTATGAAAAAGAGTATGAGAGCAATGTGAGGTACACAAAACACAGTTGATGTCACTAATCTACCCTCGAAATATATTTAATAAGAATGCTCTAAGAAAATAGTCCTGTGTATCTCTGAGTCTTCAAAAGTAATATTTTTACCTTGTTAAAATGATTGCCACAGACTGGCAAATATTTTCATTCGTTGAAGATGAAGGATTATTCAAATTTGCACAATCTATGAACCTAAGCACAAAGTCCATTCTTTGTGTACATATCACTAAAAATATTTTCCTGAATCCATTTTCCTGTGCACAAGAGGTTACCGACGTTATTAAATGTGCTACTTAGGCCTTGTGTCTCAGTTGTTGGGGAAGGCAGAACCCAAAAGAAGTCCTGTTAAGTCTGACAGCATGTGGGTTCATGCTGAAGAAGCTAATTTCTCTTTTATGTGCTGATGAGAGATTTGAGGACACAGATAATGGATCTGATTAGGAAATATTTATAGAATGGGAAATCAGAAGAGATAATTACTAGCAACAATGGACAAACACGAGGAAGACTATGAATGACTTAGGAACCGTGCATACCCTTCAGTTGTGTTTGGGAACTAATTCAAACACAGCATATTTTAATAGGATTGCCTACCCAAGAAAGAAGATCATAGGACTCTTCTATTCTCTTCTTTGATCAGAGACAAATTACATGGTGTACAAGGGATTTTGGAACTGGCTTGCCATGTTTAAAAAAGGTGGGGCCCTGGCCGAGTTTGGTTCAGCGGTTAGAGCATCGGCCGGTGGTCCAGAGAGACCCAGGTTCAGTTCCGCTAAGCGCACGTACCTCAGTTGCAGTTTGTCCCCGGCCCTGGTTGGTTGTGTGGGTGGCAGCCACTCGATGTGTCCCTTTCACATCGATGTTTCTCTCTCTCTCGTCCTCTCTCTCCCTCCCGCTCCATCTGAACATAAAATGAAAAAAATGTCATCAGGTGAGGATAAAAAAAAAGGTGGGGATGCAGCTATCACATGTAAAAAGGCTGCTTGGGCCACATAAAGCTGAAGCACTTAATGTTACAGGTAATGGTACTAGTCAAGCAGGACATACTTTGTTCATTGAAACCTATTCTAGAAATAATCCAACTGACCTGTCTCAAGAGTACAGATATTTCTTACATGGTTCCTGGTATGAAATGCGCCTGTCAGTCCACTCCAGAGTAGGTGCTGAGAGTATAGGCAGTGGGGGCTGAGACACAGGGGGCGAGGCGAAGATTCCTCTGGTACCTCGAAAACTGACTGCATTCCATCCGGCATTTTTAGACCCAACGCTTGAAAGAGATTTGCATCCAATGACTCATTTGAATGCAAAATATATTAGAAATAAAAGGGTCAGTGAAGGGAAAAGTCCCAAGGTTTTTAGAAAGCACCTTGCCCCGGAAGTGAACAAAACCTAACTTGGCGAGATCATGGCAGTGAAACTGTATCATCAGCATCAACCAAATCTTCAAGGCCAAGAGCTGCAGGGGAGGCAACTTTCCCTCCTTCGTTACCGTCAGGGAGGAAGCAACGCTTGTTGGCAACATGTCCATCAACAGTACAATCTGGTAGAATGATCCAGAATATCTCTCTCCTTGACCACATTGTTAAAACTGGGCATCTATTTAATGCCATCCAGGTGCTGTGTGGTACCCACAGGACCAATTTAGTGAACAGCTGGGCTGAGGAATTAGCAGTCCTAAACTATAATTTAAACTTTAAAACAGTGGAATACTAAACAGTTTTAATGATAACATAATAATAATAATTTAAAATAAAAGTTTAGATTAATTTCATATTCCTACAGTTTATTCTATATTGATGATATATGGCTGTGCCATGGTTTTGGCTAAATATTAATTTTTAACATTAGCCTTTTGATATTCCTCCAAAATGTGTAGCCAGTACCTCTATAGTGAAAATGGTCTGGCCAATGTACTAAATCATAAAATAGAAATGAAGTATAATTTCTAAAGGGGGGGGAGATAAAATTACCATTATTTACAGATGACATGAGCATAGGTAGAAAACCTATAAGCAGAAACTGAAATATTCTTAGTTAATGAAAGTTCATTAGCAATCCGAAATGTTAGCAGCTTGGAGCTTTAAAATAAGATTTGAATAATTAGAAAGACATAACTTCTACTAGCAAGAGACACATTAGCATTATAAAGGCATAAATACTTCTTAATTTGTTGGAATATGTTTTGGAACTTAATAAAAAATATCAGCTAGAGCAGCAATTTTCAACCTTTTCCATCTCATGGCACACGAAAAACTAGTTACTACAATTCTATGGCACACCAAAAAATGTATTTTTTGTTGATCTGACAAAAAAAAAGGTATAATTTTGATTCATTCACACTGGATGGCTATTGTTGCATTGGCTGTTGTCATTTTTTTTTTTAATTGGACAATCTAAGGGATAAGATGCATGTTTAAAACATTTTTGCTGCACACAGTTAAAAATTAGCTGAGATAGAGGAGTAAGTGGGTAAAGTTACTCTTTCATATATAAACTATACAGTCAGGGCAAAGGTAGGCTTACAGTTGTAAGTATGTAAAACAGAGTTTATTCTTGTATTATTATTTATTAATTATTGCGTTATTTGCTGTATAAACAACTGTACACCTACTTTTGCTCAACCCTGTTTTGTAAAGTAACATTAAGTAAAACAGTATAATTTTACTGAAAAAATGGAAATATAGGTTTGAAACAAAATGGATTGTCAGAAATAGATTGCAAACCTATGGAACAGGAGTAGTGTTTATGCTAAATACCTTAAAGGTAATTAGCTCTTTGGGAAGAAATGATCAAATGCCTCCTTTCTCTCAGATATTATTAATGGAATTAATATTTAAGAGCTTATAACAGTGCCTGGCACAGAGTAGGCTTTATATAGTGTTTGTTAAACACATAAAACATGAGACATCAAAATAAATTAAAGCTTAAAGTAAAACATTAAACCTTTAGAAATAAAAAAAACCCCAAAAAACAGGAAAATTGGGGAATTTTTATACAAAAAGGTAAAAATTGATGTATTTTACTATATTTTGTCTAACACCAGAAATAAAATACAAAGCAAACAAGTTGGGTAAAATATTTCCTAGTAAATGCAGTAGACACGTATATAAAAAGTTCTTACAAATCAATAAGGAAACCAGTAACATCTCTCAATAAAGTACATGAACAGAAAAGTTACAAAAGAAATAGAAAATTCTGATAGACTTATTAAAAAAATACTAATTCAAAGTAGTAAAAATTTAAAAAATTGATAAAGACCTCAATCTCAACATTTTAGATATTATTAAATTTTTTTTATCTAAGTTAAAATCCTCATGGTTAAAAGGATCTCCTAATTAAAATGAACAGGCTTCTTCCCTTCTTATCCCTCCTCTGAGTTCCACTTTCTGAAGGCAAGTGCTTAACTTTGCTTCTCATATTTATGTGCATATCTCTAAGTAATAAGCTTAAATTGCTTTCCTTATTTTTATCACTTTTATGCCTTAGTCATTGATCTCTACAGCAATAAATGAAATTTCAGCCCATCCTATCCATGTAATTACTGTCATTTTTTAAAGATAAATCATTACATTACTATGACCATGTAACCATCATTGCCTGCAAAACTAGATAATGTTTCATGATTATACACCTTTTAGGTGGGTTTTTGTGTGTGTGTGTTTTCTTGTCTTTGGTCCCCTGAGTTTCTGATTGCCTTTATTTATTTATTTATTTTTATAGCACTAAGTGCCTTTATTATATTGTCAAAGTGTTTCAAACTTTTCATCTTATCAGGCATGCCAGCAAATCTGCTCCCGGACTCAACCCACCCTCCCAGGATCCTAGATCTCTGTGTTCCAATCTGGGCTGCAGAGATTTATTTAAAGATTATATAGAAAGAAAGGGTGTGGTGAGACTTTCAAACAGTGATGGTGGAGTGTAAATTATTACAGCCACTTTAGAAAACAAGTTGTCACTATGTGTCAAAGCTATAAACATTCAAAGACTTTGACCCCGTGTTTTACTTCTAGAAATTTTTTCTGAGAAAATAATCAGAGACATTGTAAAGAGTTATGTGCCGAGATAATCACTGCAATGATGTTTATGTAAATGAAAAATTGGAAGCGGCTTAAGTGTCTGCCTATTTGTGAATTGTTACTAGCTGATGGAGAATTCTGTATTCATTAAAAATCATCAGTGGAACACTTTTTGAAGTCTACTTTGGGGAGAGACCAAGAGGCAGCTTCAAGCAGCTAAAACTGAGGTGTAATAAGAAAACCATGAGATTGTCAGCCAGCTGAGCCACCACATACACTGAGAAGTAGAAGACACGGCAAAGAAGGTCTGCTGTCAAAGTACCTGCAAATCACACGATACAAGGATGCACACAGCAAAGCCTCAAGTGTTGAGTTACTGTAGAGTAGCTGCTTACATGGCCAACCCTATGCAGCATGCGTGTCTCAGGTGGATAGAGGAGGTTTTATTTTGAAATGTAATGAGTCTAATGATGCTCCCAAGCAGTGAGGAGCACAACTGAATGAATGGCGGTCAGGAGCTAAGGCCCCATGTGAAACTGACAAGAAGGGGAAGAGGTGTTACTGCAGAAAGACTGACAGCTCACAGGGGAGCCCCAAACAACAGCCCGGCTCTAAGGTCCTGGGGAAAGGGTGTGTGGGGAATGAGTAGACTCATCTTGAGAATTACAAGGGAAATTATGTCATCAGGGGAAACCCAGGTTTCAGCTGGGATGAGGCAGAGGTCAATGTATTGAAGACAAGGTTTCGACGCTTCTTTGCTGCGGAGCAGGCTTCCCGGAGAACACATTTAGGCTGAGGTTACGGGAGCGTCAGGGGGAAGGATGTGAGAGAGAACCAGCAGGTGCTCTGAATGCAAGGATGAGAAATTCTGGGAATTGAGGGGTAGAGACACAGGGTATCAACAGAACCAAGTGATGGAGCCCACAGCCTCAGGATTACAATGGAAACTTTGGAATGAATTTGTGAAAATGCCCCCGCAAACCATTGTTTCAAATACCTCAGGTCCACCTAATTGCCTCGGGCTTACTGGGATTTTTAAGGTTGACTTCATGCACAAATATTTTAGGGGGAAAACCATATGGCTAAGCAATTTGAATAAAGAGAATAAAGCAGTAAAAGGATGGATTTAAAATAATCTGTACATTTAAAAAAGAAAAAGAAAAAGCACAGATGAGGGCAGGTTTGAAGTGCCTCAAACAAAGACTACAAATCCAGTATTTGCTCAAGACAGGTATGGAACATTCGGGGATTAGGTAAAATGTTGGCTACATTTTGAGTTAGTGTGGACCAAGGTGTTTATCTGGTTTCCTAACACAATGGATCTTATTCCTTCAGTAGGACCAAAGTAAGGGCTAAGAGTAAATGAGTGAAGGAATACCAAAACAATGGAACAAGAAGGACTCGTGCTTTGGAAGTAGACACACAAAAGTTTCCACTTGCACTTGAGTTTCTGAATTTTACCTGCTAAATACTTTTTTTTTTTGGTAAATCTACAGAGCATAGTTTGTTCAGTCTTCAAAAGACTGTATCCTCTACCTACAACCTCATCTACCAAAACCAGTGGAATGAATTTCCTGGAGTGATTAGCACAAAAAGAATCTGTTACAAAGTATGTGCAGAGGCTAATTATTGATGGAGAACAGAAACACACCCAAATTCTGTGTGTTACCTTTGCCCTCACCCAGGATTTGGGCATTCAGCATGACCTCATTTTTCACCCCATTGATACTGTCCAGCCTACCACTCTGAGTTTGCAAAGAAGCTTCTATCTTCCGAATACTTGACTTCCATCATCAAAGTTCCCACAGGAAAATCTTTCATCGCCATAAATTAACTTTGCTGTTATTGATGCGCAGTCTGACGTTATGCAAACACCAGGAGAGCTTGAAGAGAGGGTTAAATGGATTATGCTGGGCATCTTTCATGGGCATTACATTCTCCTCACATTTCTCTGCTGTCTTTTTCTCTTCCGAGAAGCTTCTTAATTTCAGTATAATCATTTTCTCTATCCTTCCCCGTTCTTTGTTAAAAAGAAGAAAGGAATGTGTTTCTATGAACTCATCATTGTGAACTGACCTTTACATTTAAATTATAGCTCTCTTGTCTTGATTTCTAGAAAGAGCAGAAGGGGGAGTGATTATATGGGTCTAACTCTTCTTAAACTTAGGTTTGAGTTTACTGAGCTATTTTTCTTTTGAACCTCATTAAAATGTTTAACATTATTTTCTGAGAAACAAAATGGCATTCACCGGTAGATCCAACATAACTATTTTTTTTACCTGTAACACTCAAGAGTTTCTATTGAGTAAAGAATAAAGAGTAATTCCTCATGTAAAGCCAAGACTCATGTGCACTCTGATAATAGTATTAATATTCTCGGCAAGATTCCCATGACCTGTGGGTGTTCTAGCTCACGCACCTGATGTAGGAAGGAGTAGGGGCTCATGATTTGGGGTGTGTGGTTTGAAATGAGAGCAATGTGAGCTTGAACTCATTGTTTCAATAACTATAGATTTGAAACATTTCTTAACCTCTCTGAATGTCAGCGATTGGTGGTGGTGTGGACAGGTGGACTTCAAGTGAGGGTCCTAAAGACAGGATCACCTTTTTTTTTTTTTACCCAAAATGAAAAAAGACTACATAAAAGGGGATGTTATTTGAGTTTCTAGTCTAAATTCAGTGAGCAGCTTGAAAGGGAGATCCCTGAGGAGAGGGTGCTGTAGGTCCAAGGCACGGCTGTGTCCTCAGACATGGTAGATGGGAGGGAAGAGGGGAGATGAGCTGAATGGAGGCCTTCGGGAAAGGAAAGGTGGCTAAGGCTTCTTTGCCCACATTTTTCATAGTATTAATAATGGCATTTTTTAAGTAGAATTTGATATCATCGAGCACTTGATTTCTTTTCGTTTTTTTTATTCTCACCTGAGGACATTTTTGCATTTATCTTCAGATAGAGTGGGAGGGAGAGAGGGAGAGAAACATCGATGTGAGAGAGACACATCGACTGGCTGCCACCCACACAACCCCAGCTGGGGCCGGGGACAAACTGCAATCGAGGTACGTGCCCTTAGCAGGAACCAAACCCAGGACTCTCCGGTCCGCGGGCTGATGCTCTAACCACTGAGCAAAATCGGCCAGGGCAGCACTTGATTTCTTAACTGGGGATTTCCTTTGGGAACCATCTTCTGAACGTGACTCCATCTCGACTGCATTTGTTTGAAGAGACAAGTCTAACACACAGGGAACAAGGAGAAAATACAGGGCTGGGTCATTAGCCTTGTAAATGCAGAAGGAAGGCAGAGGCCGAGATGAGCTTGGGTGGGGTCAGTGCAGCAGGCTGCTGGGAACCCGGGGCGTTGGAGGAGGCTCCCTGGACGTCAGCAGCAGCCGGAAGGCTTGATGTTAGATCTGACGCAGTTGTAAGAAGGTTGTACCAGACCATGTCCAATGCCAAGCAAGGTGCCTGAACTGACATGTAATAATTTCTGATTTTTTTTTAAAGGAAATCAAAATCTACCTGTTACAGGCTGAATTGTGTCTCCTCCAAATCCATATATTGAAGCCCTAACCCCCAGTACCTAAGAATGGGGCTGTATTTGGAAATAGAAACTTTAGAGGTAATTTAAGTAAAATGGAGTTGTCAGTGTGGGCTTTAACCCAGTGACGGTGTCCTTATACAAAGAGGAGATTAAGGCGCACAGAGAGGCATCGTGTGAGGACACAGGGAGAAGACAACCATCTACAAACTAAGCAGAGAGGCCTCAGAAAAAAATAACTCTGCTGACATCTTGATCTTGGACTTCTCAACTGTGAAACAATAAATTTACGTTGTTTAAACCACCCAATTTCTGGTACTTGGTTATGACAGCCTTAGCAAACTAATATACTACCCTTCTAATTTTAATATCCCTTTAGATGACAATTGTGCCTTAGTTATATGTGTTGTCTGTCTCTATGGTAGAAAGTCATATATTTTTTTAATGTCCTAAATGACGAAACTGGGGGAGAGGAGAACACTAAGTTGGAGAAATGTGGACATACATGGATGGAGAACAGAAACAAGAGTCTACATGAACAATGCAATTGAGATGGTGTAAGCTCAACACGATACAAGCTGAGGGAACCTTTTCCAATGACTCAGACACTGGTCACTGCTTGACAAAATTTTTCCCTAGAGAACTCACTAGTATTCAGAGAAGGGGCAGAAACCAGGGCCATCGTTTTAGCTAATACTCTTAGGTATGGGATGGGGGGATGCGATGATGAGAAGAAGCTGGGATTTTGGCCTTGGTCAGCAACAGAAGGAGACCAAAGCCAAAGGAAGAGCTGGGTCAGGGAAGATTAACCATGTGACTGCCTCATATATATATATATATATATATATATATATATATATTTTAAAGCAATACATTTTTTTTTTTTTATTTTGAAAGAGAGAGGGGGAGACCTAGAGAAACACCAATGTTATAGCACACATCGGTTGGCTGCTTCCTGCTCTCACCCACACGAGGATCGGGCCCACAACTCGGGCATGTGCCCTGACTGGGAGTCAAACCAGTAACCTTTTGGTGCTCAGGACACGCTCACCAACTGATCCACACCGGCCAGGGCTGCCTCCTACATTTTAATACATGCAAAATAATTTGGAACAAACATGAAGGAAGAAAAAGGGCTAAATAATTATTGAGTTGTACCCTTTGAGGAATGTGTGCCAAGGACAAATTTGAAAGAGAAACAAAGTGGAGGAGATACCCCCCAAATTCCAAACTGAATGTTAAGGGTGACCAAAGGGAGTTTGGGGAGATGGGGAGAGTGTAGAAGGGGGAGGAGAAAAGAAAATAGCAGGAGTGGTGCTACTCCAGTTATTATTAATACCCTTGAATGGCTCCCATTTATTTACTGGGAATCCATGCATGAAAAACACAGCTCAGCCTCCCAAGAATCTTCCAGTCCAGTGATGAACACTGAGGAATAAATTGCTCATAAACTACAGTGTTATCTGTGTTATGAAGGAAATACATGTTGTGCATTGGGAGCAGAGAAGGGACACCTGCCTGTCCCTTCTCTGTGCCCAGTAGGAGGAGAATAGGAGGCCTCCCCAGAAAAGGTAATGTCTTAGCCAAGTCTTAAGAGAAGGTGGAGGTTAGGCCAATAAAGAGAGAGGTGGAGGTACATTTCAGGCATGTGACTCATTCATGGAACTACAGGTAGGTTACTATGGTCGGCGTATGAACCAGTATCTCTGAATCCTGGTCTTTCTCCCGTGGTGGGAGGGAGAGCAAGGGAAGAGAGCCACAGTGCCTCTTCGTAGCCAGTCAGGGATCCTCTTGGTCTCTGTGGAAACTGAGGCTCAGAGAGGCTAATTAACTGTCTAAAACCAAATAGCTACTAAGTGTCTCTCATTAAAAATGTAAAAAGGAAATTTACATCGTGTTTCATCTGGATGATCTACATGGGATTAGGGGCTATTACAATGAAGATAATTTAAGACAACACCAAATGCAGCAATATATGCCTTTTCTTTGAAAGGAATGTGTTTAAACACTGGTGAGAGACGCACCCCGAATCGCAGGCAAGACTGTATGTTTTAAAGTTACGGCTTGCCTGGCTCTAACAGTAGCTCAGGGACTTGCAAATTGTAGGGGGCTGAACTAGCACCCCAAGTCATCAGGCCATAGGAAGGACTAGCGGACTCATGGCTCCAGTGAGGTTCTAGCGCTACCCTAGAAATTCAGAAAGTGTCCTTCTGTCAAGACACTGGAGAACGGGAGCTGTGAAGAGTCTTCTAATGTGGAAAATGAAACAAAAACGGGCCATCAACTTGAATGGGAAGTGTGACATGGTCATATGCTAAGAGTAGTCTCTGTTAAGAAATACTACTGAGGGTGGGGGTGGGGCACTGAATAAGGAGCAGAGTTGTTTCTTATGCATGTGCTGTACTTGGTTTATACTTCATCTGGATGAAATTCCACCTGTTACCATCACTGGTATTCATTGTTATATATAAAACAAAACCAATGTCCTGCCCTTGGAAGCAGGTATGTGGTGCTCTTTCATTGTGATCAAATGCATTGTCTTTTGACCAGTGACTTGTAACTATGTACACTACACCCCATAAGATGTATGAGGACAGATGAAATTGGAGTTTGAGATGCAGCTAATTCTAATGGGTTTCATTTACATACAGATAAGTACTGCAAAGTTTGAAGGACTGTGAGGCAATGAGCAATTTACGGACTTCTACTAAAAGGCTCTGACTTCTTGGCAGAGTGCAAAGGAGACTGAGGGCAAGAGCAGGTCGGTTGCATAACAGCACAGCCCTGTGATGTCATTGAAATACATGGGCATATTGAATGAATCTTGCAAAGTCCCCAGTGAAAAAAGATAGCTCTCTGCTGGAAAAAGTGGCAATTTATTTTTAAAATGTCTATTTCATTTCAGCCCAAATTCTTATTTCTTGTGTTCCTCCCCCCATTAGAATTTCAGACATGAGCTCAGGGACTGTGTCATTCAGGACTGTTTCACCAGCATCTAGAACACAACATGAATATGCCCAGAATGAACTGAGATCTTTTACACACCTTTTCTGGGCTAGGCACTGTGTCGAGGGCTTTAAAAGTCTGTATCCTCTCGGCCTCTGTGGAAACAGGCTCAGAGAGTCGAATGAACTGCTAAACCAAATAGCCAGTAAGTGTCAGATCTGGGATTTGACTCAGGCCTTCTAACTCACTCTCAATAATGTTTCTGTTTTGCTTGGTTTTAGAAAACAATTCTGGTTCTTGGGTCCGGATGCTATAAAATTTCTGGGTGTTGTCTTCTTTCTGCTGGCTTATATCCTCAAAGATCCACGATGTGAGCTAGGTAAGTTATTAGCCGATTTCAGATCTAAATGCTTAGTGATAAGCCAGGCACCATGCGACCTTGAGACACTCTGTATCCCAAGAGCACCTCCTGGGGTACCGGTGGGGTCTCCAAAGGGCTCTCGGTCACCTGTGGGCTCTCGTGTGGCTGCTGGCCTCGCTCTTCCCCTTGCACACAGGCTTCTTTATGAGTCACACAGACAAGCAGGAGATACTGTCCCATGAGTCACTTTCGGCCCTGCAGCCACTGCTCACGCAGGAGGCAGGAGAGGGATGGGAAGGCATCTGGGTATGAATCCTTGAAGAACGAGACTTGGCCTGGTTACACATCTCTTTTGTTATAGAATTCTGATAAAATAGACATTTTTTTTACTGGACACAGCAGATCTGCAGTTAGTATTTTTCTTCTCCACTGTAACCAAATCCCCCTCCTCCCCCAGCTGTTGGACTTGACCGTGAAGATGATAACTCCTCATATAAATATAAAATTCCCCACTTTCCTCTCAGCGGGATCCAGGGCAAACACCTGCAGGTAGGCTAACAAATGCTATTTTTGGAAGAGTCACAGGGGACATTGAAAGGGCAGAGGCCTTGTGTCCAAATCCCCCCTTATAATTAGATGGTTAGAGTGCAAAGTGAGGATTCGAAGAGAGAGGGGGCTTGGTGTGTGTGTGTGTGTGTGTGTGTGTGTGTGTGTGTGAACAAGGGAAGAAGAATCCCAACACACAAAGAGTTTTGTTATTTACACAAAGATGTTGATAGGTTTGAGGCGATTCCTAGGAAGGAGAATTTGTATCCAGCTGCACCTTCTAACAGGGGAAAAGAAGGGCACTAAGTGACATTAGAACAGGCACGGTGCTGAGAACTTCACGTCCATTATGACTTCGATTTGCATTTAATTGAGTAATTTCTAAACATAATTTACTATGCAAAGCTGGGAAACAAAGAGGAATAAAGTACATTCCTTTACACCAAGGAATTTATACTTTAGAAGGTGAGGCAGGAGAACCAGTGATTGTCCCGGTATAATCGGGTATAATAAGTGTCATGCAGGACATCTGTACAGTTGTTGTGCAGGCGCCCTTAGGAGGGCCACCTGCACTTCACCTCAGCCAAAGGATGACAGGCTTAGTTCGGGCAGTCAGGCCAGGTGTGGCAAATATGCACGTGGAGGGGTTTTAGAAAGACTTCCCTAAGGAGGTGATACCCACCCGGGGTCTGGAAACATCAGTGCTGAAGTGTAGGGACAGCTTCATTGCAGGAAGAGGAAAAATCATGAAGAGGCTGCTAGAGGCAAGAAAGAGCTTGATGTCCTGGCCGGTTTGGCTCAGCGGTTAGAGCTTCGGCCTAGGGTCCAGAGAGACTTGGGTTCGGTTCCCACTAAGGGCACGTATTTTGGTTGCAGTTTGTCCCCGGCCCTGGTTGTGAGGGTGGCAGCCACCCGATGTGTCCCTTTCACGTTGATGTTTCTCTTTCTCTCTCTGTTCCTCTCTCTCCCTCCCACTCTGTCTGAACAAAAAAAAAAAAAAGGAAAAATGTCCTCGGGTGAGGATAAAAAAACAAAACAAAAAAAACAACAACAAAAAACAAAAAAAATAAAATAAAAAAGAAAAGAAAGAGCTTGACGAGTGCAAGGACTGCTGGAATACACAGGCTGGGGACAAGGCCATTTTAAAAGAGTTTAAATTCATCTTGATGACTGCAGGAAAGCACTGCAAAATTTAAAGTGGGGAGAAAAGAAAATGTTTTGCATTGTATGAAAATAAATCAGTCACCATTTCGAACACAGACATGATTATTTTTATTTGTTGATTTATTTTTTTGGTACATGCCCCTAGCAGGAACTGAACCCTGGACTCTCTGGTCCACAGGCCGATGTTCCAACCTCTGAGCCAAACCGGCCAGGGCTGCATTTTTTTATTATATGGAATGATAAGGAATGAGGGACAAAAACCTTGCTATAAATGGCAACTTCTCTCTCCATGATTATGCTGGTTGTTAGTCTAATTTTCTCCCCATGAAACATTTTAGTGAAACTTCTAGTAAGTGATAAAATAAGATTATTTAAGTTATTTATCTTGCAATGCTTTGAATAATTCTATGTGGAGAGACTAGAGGCCAGAGACCACTGATGAGGCTGTTGAACAATCCCGCCAGTGGAAATGCTACTAAGGGATGGATTTGACCCTCGGGGAGGAGAGAGAGGGGCGCGGGTGATGATGTGCATTTCGGCCTTGGGAAACGGGAGGATGGGGGTAGCACATAGTTAACATTCCCAGAGCACCAGCTGGGGCCAGAACCCCTTCCATAGGTTTTACCTGTACGGACTCATCTAGTCCTCACGCAACACAGTGTAGATGAGGAAACGGACGAGGAAGAAAGGTAAGCAGCTTGCCCAAGGTTATGTAATTAGTAAGAAACAAATTTGGGAGTGGTCGGTGCAGAGAGATCCTAAAGGGGAAAAAAAAAGGATAAAACGCCCCAGAAGGCGTCTGTTGGTGAGAAAAGGGAAAGGCCAAGGCGGAGCCCGGGAAATGCCAGTATTTCAGGAGCTGGCAGGGGAAAGGCACCTGCAGGAGGGATGGAGCCCAGGAGGTTGAGGCCCTCCGAAGACAATGGTGTGATGGATGCCAGGGGCCTCAGGCGGGGACTGCACCTGCCTCTCCCAGATGAGGAAGTGGAGACGAGGGCCTGGGATCCGCAGCCGTCCGGGACACCGAGCTCTTCCCACGCTCCTCGGTCCCTTGTCACTGAGGCAGAGCTGCGAGGACAGACACATGATTTTTTTTTGGACTCTTGATTATCTGGAATGATAAGGAATGAGGGACTGGGACTTACTTGGCTATAAATTAAAATTTAGACTTTCCTCTTCTTATAATGCCAGTTGTTAGTCTAATTTCCTCTGTATGTCATCCTTCACTGGAACATTTAATGAGTTAGAAAATTAACTGATTTAAATTCTATCTCCTCTGTTCTCTACATTAAGAACTAGATAGCTATTGTAAATAGTGCTGCTACGAACATGGGGGTACATATATTCTTTCTGATTGGTGTTTTGGGCTTCTTAGGGCATATTCCTAGAAGTGGGATCACTGGGTCGAATGGAAGTTCAATTTTTAATTTTTTGAGGTAACACCATACTGTTTTCCATAGTGGCTGCACCAGTCTGCATTCCCACCAGCAGTGCACTAGAGTCCCCTTTTCTCCACACCCTCGCCAACACTTGTTTGATGATTTGTTGATGGCGGCCATTCTGACAGGTGTGAGGTGATACCTCATTGTTGTTTTAGTTTCGTCTCTCTGATGATTAGTGATGTTGAGCATTTTTCATATGTCTCTTGTATGTCCTGTTTGGAGAAGTGTCTCTTTAGGTCCTTTGCCCATTTTTTTAATTGGATTCTTTGTCTTCCTTTTGTTGAGTTGTATGAATACTCTATATATTTTGGAAATGAACCCCTTATCTGATGTATCATTGGCAGAGACACAGAAGTAGGGTACAGACTGACAAACCTTAGAAGAGGGGTTGGGGGAGTGGGAAGAGATAAACCACAGAACTTTGTGCATGTATGCATAACCAATGGACATAGACAACAGAGCTGGGGACAGGGCGGTGGTGGTGGTGGGGATGGGGAGAATGGTGTCAATGGGGAAAAAAAGAGAAACACCTGTAACAAAAATAAATTAATAATAATAAAAAAAAAGAGTAAGTATATAGGAGGAGAAACAGATGACCCCAATTATCTCCCAAATGCTCATTGTTGGCCCAGTCACCTGGATGGCTCATAGCTCCCAGTTCACAGAGCGTGTTGGCAACTCTCATTATTTACGATCGTTGCTGAGCTAACCTCATTGAATATTTTCTCCGGATTAAAATTCAGCCGATGACATGAGTTCTCAGGGATCTCTCAGGCCACTGAGCACCAGCATGCTCCTTCCTTTTCCTGAACTGTGTCCGCAGCTTCAGAAGGTGCTGCCGTCCTGTGGGAGGACAGCCACCTCTCTGGGCCAACTTCGGTCCCCGGTGCCTGACCACGGTCCCTCCTTCAACCAGTCTCCGCCACAGAGACCTTTTTCTGTAGGACACATGGACCATACATTCACTTTTTAAATCTACCACATAGACTATATGCATTTGCCTTTTCTTTAAATTCTACATTTAATAATCTCTTGCAAGAGCCAGCTTGGAAAGAGTCCGTTGTGCAGGTTGGTGCCCGGCCTGCGTTGGAGAGAAGGCTGCCTTTCCACGTGGTGTGCGCTCACGTTCTCCCTCCTCGGCCGTCCTGTAGCGCGGCTCTCAGTTCAGTGGTCGTGACGCTCACCGCCCTGCCCAGGTGGCCCAGAGCAGAGTCTGCCAACTTCTGTTCATTTGCCCCTTTACTTATGTGGCTGTCTTTCCCGCTGTCTTAAAGATCTAAGGAGACAGGAGTTGTGTCTTTTTGTACTCAGCCGTGCCAATTTGATTTGCAGTGCAAGTTCACCACTCTATAGGACGACAGGCAGGGACCAGAGGCAAGGAGGGAGGTGTGTCCTAGGAACATGTCCCCAGGAAAGGAAGTGGATCAGCCTGGGAGATGTCGGCTCCTGCAGTTACCCAGAGATGTACAGTGTTGAGCAGTCATTTTGGGGGTTGGGGCGCTGGGCCTGCCAGGCAGGGAGGAGCGGGGAACTAGAGATGAAGTGTTGGGAAGCAGGATAGAGGAGCATCTACGCCAAGCCAGGAGCTAAAGCAACACCCACGCCAGTGAGAAGCTGGAAGCGTGAAGGCAGGGCCCAGGGACAGATCAGGGTCAGGCTGGTGTCTGATAAGTTTTGCTGAGCGCGGGCTTCTGGGAAGAGATTTCCCCTTATCAACCATTTTACATGCCCTTGCTTGGCAGTGGTATTCTCTTCCTCAGCCATTTCTCAGAAAGACGTCATTAAGAAAATTTGAATCTGGCTGGTGAAATGAAAATGATGAGAACCTGAAATGGAACTGTGACCTATTATTCCTTCCAACAATGAAAGAAGGGAAATGCGGAAGGCAGGCAGGCAGATGCCATGGGTACCGGGAAAGAAGACTGCAAAATTTACAGCACAAGTTGGGTCTCACTTTCCAGAGACTGTGGAAGGGAAACTGTTCAAGATGAAAGGGAAACTAAAATGATGGCTCGAAAAGTCTAACTATAAAAATTCGGTCGAAAACAAGTTTGATGAGGAAGGAAAAAAGAAATTTGTATAAATAAAAAGTCTTGTTAGAATTGCTTATAAAAACCCTGTATTAAAAAATGTGAGGAAGGGGATATAACCAAGTACAGATGTAAAGATGGCTTTAATCTATCTGTGAAGAAACAGATTTGCAATCAAATAAGAGAAAAGAAAAACTAGTTTCTAGAGTGAGCTGAATTTGCAAAAGAAAGAATTTAAGCAGAACAATAAAGGGATCTTAAAAACTACATTCTCAGTGGAGATGAGCGGCACCAACTCTGCTTTTTCAGTGTGACTTTTAATAACATAAAAATATAGTCAGGAGAGAACATTGCTTCCTTTCTATACTGTGATCATTTAGTCTTGTTAATAACATATTCTTAAAAAATTTTTTTCCAACTCTCACCAGAATATGTTTTTACTGATTTTTTTTTAGAGAGAGAGGTATAGAGAGAGAGAGAGAAAGAAACATCTATGTATCTATGTGAGAGAGAGGCATCAGTCGGTTGTCTCTAGTACATGCCTTGACCAGGAATCGAACCTGTGACCTTTTGGTGTATGAGACGATGCTGCAACCAACTGATCCACCTGGCCAAGGCAATAGCATATTCTTTTGACATTAATAGTAATTTTATGCTCCATAATAACCTTTAGCAGACACTAATGAATTCATATTTGAAAACTTTCTCTTTAACACAGTCATACATTGGAAAATGAAATTCTTCATTCTCTATCTGCTTACTTAAAGTGTTTGAGGGCTTTGCTTTATATATGATTGCTTCAGTATCTCTAAAGCCCAATAGAAATTTTCTATAATAAATTTCATCTCAGATTTAAAAAAACTATAGTTAAAGTGAAGGGGACTTTTTGGCTCAGATAATTTTTTCTCTCTCTAGATATTTACAAACTACATTTTTTCCACTGCCCACTATATACCTGGAGTCCTAAGTTTTCAACTAAAATTAGGAAGATCTCATGTGCTCAGCCTTGGAATTACATCTTCATGAGGGTGGCCTAACCCTTCTTACATCAACATCAGTTACACTGTCCCTCTGTTTTTTTTTGACTTTTCAAATTGAGGATATTTACCATTACTTAAAATTTTGATATTAAGTATTTCCCCCAGTCAATATACAATAATAAAATGTCTAGAACAGTGTTTTTCCTCGCTCCTTCTTAAATACTTTTTTTACATTCTCCACTTGGGGAATTTCTTGCTTTCCCCCTTTTTTTCTGTATCCTTGTCTTAAAAACAATTACACGTGGATCTCAGTATACTTCATTAATTAAACTTTTCCAGTTGACATGGTTGTGTCCATCCTTTGGCATATGGCCTCGACCAACCACTTTCATTTCTGCATCTTGGGCAAGGAGCAGATGGATGCTGCTTACTCACTTTACAAGGGGAAAGGCAGAGGGGAGAGACCAGAAACTTTGTTTAAGTGAGGGGATCACTTAACTAGGCGACACTAGTTCCTGCTGAGTTGTGTAACTTATATTTGGATCAGGCTATTATTAAGAGTTTCACTTCCTAAGAATTGGATGTTCTCATACTTTGTCATTCTGGCTAAATTGTACATTGGGTCACTTTCCCTAGTTAGGTTCTATTTTTCTAGTGTGTTCTTTTTGCTCCCTTCTTGAGTTGGGTGGTGGCTACTTCAAAAGGGGTTGTCCTCTTTAGATCCTGGGTTCCTTGGAAGAGAACAAACCCTTGAAACGTTACTGAGAACTTACTACTTATTTATTATGTTATGTATCTAGGCTTTTGAACAAATATATCATCTTTAAGTAAAAGGAATAAAGTTAGTATAAATTTGATGGGAATAAGCTAAAAAGCATAATTAGGATTAAAATGTCCTAGCTGTTTGCCAGCCATCCTTTGAGAGGAAGGGACAAACAACACATACCTTCATCTATGTGTATTGAAGATATTAACCAGTCAAAGAGGGGAGGTGGAAGTTTGGCTAAACACCGATCATTTCTGCCCCTTGTTGTCTGGTCCAAGTCATCAAGGGGCAAAGAGCTCCTGGGAAGAAGGAGGGGCATGGGAGAGAACTGGGGAAAAGGAGGCCGTTAGCACAGAGATCGGGTCGGGAGTCCAGAAAGATAGCTTCTTCCAGATAATGTACAAAAATAGAATGGATGGTGGGGGAGCAAGACTAGTCAGAAAGAAACAATGCTATAAAATGCTTTATCTGGAAAATGTTAGTCCTCCCTGTCAAGTCTTGAAACAACTTGAGAAAAAAGTCTTTAAACAAAGTCCTTTGCAGTTCACAAGATCTCTTCCACTTTGCAGCAAGATAACGTGCTTGACGTGAGCATTCTCGGTTGCAAGATTCTCTGCTTCCCTCCCATCCCAGGAAGGAGGGTCGAGAACGGGGCCCGGGCTCCATGTCCGAGCCTTCCCTCCTCCTCATCTCCCTCCTCACCCCTTCTCCCTGCCCCCTTCTCCTCCTTCCTGGTCTTCTCTTAAAGCAGGTCCCAATACTGCTGTCTCCCAAGTTCTAAAATGGCCCGAACTTCAGCCATAAGTAGATGCCTCCTATATTCTTCCATTTCATTCCATTTTTTCTTCCCCCACATTTCTCTAAAATAAAGCAACATGAAGTAGCAACAAACACAGTGTCATTACTCCATATTCTTTGCTTTTGTGAGTTACATGTAGGAAAGAAATGTACTTCAATGCCTTTGGACTCACCTCACTGTAGTAAAACCTGCCTTAGCGAAAGACAATAATTAATACATGTTAAATTATAGTAACAAAAAGTGTACAGGATTTTTTAATCCTCACACACACAAAAATAATTTTAAAGACATTGATTTTCAGAAAAATTATTTTTGTAATTACTCTAATTTTTTTTTTTTTTTTTTCTCATCAAAAGAACAAATGGAGCCCTGGCTGGTTTGCTAAGTGGTTAGAGCATTGGCCTGCAGCCCGAAGGACCACGGGTTCGATTCCTGGGCAAGGGCACAGGCCTGGGTTGCAGGTTCAATCCTTGGCCACAGTCGGGGTGCATGTGGGAGGCAACAAATCGATGTCTATCTCTCTCCTTCCCTTCCACTCTCTCTAAAAATCAATGGAAGAATATCCTTGGGTAAGGATTAACAACAACAACAACATCATCAACAACAACAACAGCAACAAAACAGAACAAATGGAAAAAAGTGCAAATGCCAAATCAAACAAAACCCTTAGCAATAAACATATTCTGGAACTTAGGAAACTACATTTGCATTTTTAAATGAATCCAAATGCCCTTTTAAAAAAGAAACCCACATTTCCCCATTTTTTTTTTTTTCTATGATGACAACCAGTAATAAATGTTCTTTCCTTTTATTGCTGCATACTCATATTTGGGAAAAATTGTTATTCAAAGAAAAATTTTCTTTTTTCCCAAATTACAGTTTAGAGAAGGAGGTTTGAATTACTTGTAGGTAGGTAGGCAGCAGGTAGGTATAATGAAATTAATTCTTGTAGTAAATATTTTCTCATGGGAGGAAGAGAGACAAGAAGAAATGTAGGAAGGTGGAGAACATTTTAAACCCTCTATGGTAGAGACTTTCCCCCCTTGCAAATGACTGAGTCCAAAAAGGAAAATTTGCAAAATGTAGGAATAATTTAAATTCATTTAATATTTTTAATACAAATGGAATCCAGACTTTCTAATGGCGGCATCATCCACATGATGACGTGTCAAAATCACTGGAGCTTATGTACTAAGAGGAGTTCTTCATGTTCCCTATGGCTTTCCCTTCAGTGGCCCATGTTCGCCCTAGGACTTCAGAAACCACTGTGAAGATTACGGACATTCTCCACTCCACTGGCACACGACAGAGATATTAGAAATAGCTGCCACCTACTTCACCACTGGCCATCCGGTCCCCCCCCCCGCCCCCCCGAAAGTGTAAATCCAATAACCAAACTGTCTCATTCAAATTTCCTGCCCCTCCTAGTCATTTCCTGTTCTTTGCCACAGCTCCTCATTCCTTTCATCTTTGAAGATCTTTCCTGCTATCCTTTACAACCTCCACTCCGCCTGGCCGGTGTGGCTCAGTGGACTGAGTGTCGTCCCATGGACTGGTTCGATTTCTGGTCAGGGCATGTGCCCGGGTTGCGGGTTCAATCCCCAGCAGGGGTGTGCAGGAGGCAGCTAATCGATGTTTCTCACATCGATGTTTCCCTTTCTCTCTCCCTTCCTCTCTCTCTACAAAATCAATGAAAACATATTTAAAAATAAATAAATAAAACCTCTATTCAGCCTCTTTCATGCCAAGATTATTTCTTGAATCATGCAGTACCCAGTATTACCATAGCCCTGGCTTCCTCCTCCTTGTAGGTACCTACGCTTCCTCACTTCAGTGGTTACCTCACCCACCACGTTGCTTTTCCCTTGGTGGCTTTTATTAGTCCCACGTCAGTCAATTGACTCTTGAATAAAAAGTCCCCCTCACTTTACACTAGACACAGAAAGTCCCTACAATTACATTTGACACCCATGGGGGCTCAGTAAACATATATGTACATGAAATAAGAGAAATTGAATAATAGAAGCTTTCTGGTTTCAGATTTCTAGTATAGAAATCAATTTTATTTATGTATTTATTTTTTATTTAATTAATTAATTTATTTTTGTTACAGATGTTTCTCATTTATACCCCACTGATTCCCCCCTCCCCCTCCCTCCCCACCCTGTCCCCAGCTTTGTTGTCCATGTCCATTGGTCATGCACACATGCATATAAGTTCTGTGGTTTATCTCTCCCCCACCACCCCCTCTTCTGGGGATTGTCAGTCTGTACCCCACTTCCACGTCTCTGTGTCTACCCCATTCCTCAGACTGTTATGTTCATTATATTCCACAAATAAGTGAGATTATATGATACTTGTCTTTCTCTGTATGGCTTGTTTCCCTTAGGATAATACTCTCCAGGTCCCTCCATGTCATCTCAAAGGAGAAGAGATCTAAAAATAGGGAACGCTTCACGAATTTGCGTGTCATCCTTGCGCAGGGGCCATGCTCATCTTCTCTGTATCGGTCCAATTTTAGTGTATGTGCTGCCGAAGCGAGCACTGAAAATCAGTTTCAAATGAATCATTTTCTTGCTACTTTCCTAGGGCATCTTTTTCAATGTCAGCAGGACACAAAGACCTTTTTGCCACACAGAAGTTGAGAAGAACTCCGGCTTACTTCCCATTACATATGAGGTGGGAATGAGACTTCTTTTGGAGATAGAGTTGACATAACATTGTGTAAGTTGAAGACGTACAACATGTTGATTTGACATATTTATGTATTGCAAATGATTGCCACTCCATCGTGTTGCATAATTAGCATTGCATGCTTGTGGTGAGAACATTTAAGATTGACTCCCTTAGCAATTTTAAGTATATAACACAGTATTGTTAACTACATTCACAATCCTGTGTGTCAGATCCCTAGAACTTGTTCATCTTTTAACTGGAACTTGGACCACCATCTCCCCATTTCACTCCCCACCAATCCCCAGGCCTTGGTAACCACCATTCCAAAAGAAACTTTTAAAAAACAAAACAAGAAATGTACAATCAGAATTAGTTGGAGTCATGAGAAAGATGTGACAGCATAGATTGAAAACCACAGTCAGCCCTGGCCAGTTCTGCTCAGTGGTTAGAGCGTCGGCCCGCGGACCAGAGAGACTCGGGTTTGGTTCCCACTAAGGGCATGTACCTCGGTTGCAGTTTGTCCCTGGCTCTGGTTGGGGTCATGTGGGTGGCAACCAATTGATGTGGCTCTCTCATGTAGATGTTTCTCTCCCTCTCCTTCCTGCTCTATCTGAAGATAAATGCAAAAATGTCCTCGGGTGAGGATAAAAAATAAATAAATAAAATAAAACCACAGTCAGCTTACTGAATGTCACACATATGCAGTTAGCTTAGAAAACCATAAAGGTGGGCATATTTACAGGGCACCTGCTCTCCAGAACTCGTTTCTTTTACCATCCCACTCAAACGCACGGAAGGGAGGCTTGTCTAGAACGACTACATAAACTAGGGTTAATGAAATGACTTGACAGTATTCCGTTCACCCTCAAGTGGTCAGTCATCTTTTTATTTTTTATTTAAATTAATTTATTTTTGTTACAGATATTTCTCCTTTCCCCCCCATTGACACTCTCCTCCTGATCCTGCCCCCCCTGACAGCATTGTTGTCTGTGTCCATTGGTTATGCATATATGCATGTAAGTTCTTGGTTTATCTCTCCCCTGCCCCCCACCCTCCACTCTCCTTCTCTAAGATTTGTCAGTTTGAACCGTACATCTATGTCTCTGGATCTATTTTGTTCATCAGCTTATTTTGTTTGTTATATTCCACAAATAAGTGAAATCATGTGAAACTTGTCTTTCTCTGACTGGCTTATTTCACTTAGCATAATACTCTCTAGGTCCCTCCATGTCATCTCAAAGGAAAAGAGATTTTTCTTTCTTACTGCTGCATAATATTCCATTGGGTCAGTAATCTTTTTAAACTTCTACATCAGAACCCCTTTGGTTTCACATGTCATAAATGACATAGAATTAAAATTAAAGAGAAAATATGAAGAGGTAGCCACTGGCGATCATATTTTTGTAGTCTCTCTGGTGTGTGACATAATACAATTATGTTCTTACTTCAATCTATAGCTTCAGACGTGTGTGTGTGTGTGTGTGTGTGTCAGTAAAAACACTAGAAAGAATATTTAAATTCAGCATAGAGAATTGAAAATATGATAAAAGACAACTGCCCAAATACTGGAGTGGTAAACTAAGGAGAAATATCAACTGGGAACTTTTTTGAATATGTGAACTCCTTGTTTTTTTAGATTCTGGATGTCAGAACTTCTGTTTCTTTGAAGTGCATCCATACAAGAGTTCGATGTGGAACTGTCGGAGGCTGTCTTAGAAAGTAGAGGCCAGAGAGTAGAATTAAACCAGGGCTTAATTCTGAACACAGTAAGGTATAAGCCATTGCGGTGGAAGGAACAGTGGCAAATACGTGGTGCTGGTTTATGAGGTACATGGCCGAATACCTCCTATTTCCAATTGCTTAATGAACAAACAATTGTGTTCACTTTAATGTGTACTAGACTATGATTTCTGTACACTATTTAACCATATAAATAAGTATATTATTTAACTATACAAATCACGATATCATGTATATTATTGCTTACAATAGAAGTGACAGTAGGTTTCCTTAAAATTATTCAAGTAAAGGAATTAAGTCAGTTGGATGGAAAGATATTCAGTAGAAATGTGTGGTGGCACAAATATGGCAAACGTTGTGAAAGAGGTTTATGAATGACTGAGGTTCGAGAAATACTAGTTAAAGAACCGGGTAGTTTCCACTTGCTATCTGTTATTATCTTAGGGATGAAAATGTCAAGGAAGTAGAGTTACATATGTTACACGTTTTCAAAGTGCATGAGATGAATCTATCCTGAGCATCATCAACCCGTGTTCCTGTGCTAAATCAACCATTCTGTTTTGGACTGTGGGGAGAAACTATGTTTGTGACTCCAGGAGGTGTGTAATGTGTCTGGGGTACTGTCTGCAGTGAACAGGCTTTCACAACAGCACTATGCAAGCAGAAATGGAAAACAGTCAACTCGATACGATCGAACTAGGTCCAGTGGCGTGGATGGCTTCACCGAGCCTGCAGTGAGCTGGTTGCCCATTCATTGTGCTGTCATCAAGCGACCTAACAGCTCTTTTTTGCTGAGCTAACTGCAACATCTCACACCAGATTTATTGGCCTGGCAAAGTTGCAAATTTTATTACGCAAAAGTTGAGAATGAGCAAAGCTGAAGAGTGCTAAAAACAGCATACTTTGCTACTGTGTAGTATCTGTGTTTGTGGCTCAGAGTGTTTTATTTTTAGCTATCTATTAATACATAGCAAGAGATACAGAAAGAAACATAAAAATAACTTTATCAAATAGTTTCTAGAATTCAAGTGTAACAGCAAAAGAAGAACAATAATAGCAAATTGTTCTGTTGGGGGGGAAGACATCTTTTTTGCCTCTTCTCTCCCTTCCCTTCCCTCTCCCAGGAGGACTGGCTACAAAGAGCCCTTCCCTTCCTAGATCTTGGAGGGGTGGGGGTGTGGAGGGAGGTGGCATCTCCATGTTTATTTCTTTGTCCAGTTCTTTTAACCTCCTCCTCTCCTACCTCCCTCTCTAGCAATGCTTCAAGTGAAGGAGAGGTGGGAACATTTAGCTTGTAAAACTGGTTTGTTAGGGTTCTTTCTCCCTCCCTCTCTTGTTTCTTGGGAAACTTACTGGCTGGGCAGCTGCCTGGCAGTGCCCTAGCTGCTTCTCCGGGCTGGAAAGGGGCTTCCTCTTCCTTCCACAGAAGGAAAAGCAGCTGCTGCGAGAGGTGCAGATGGGAGGAGGACAGAGAAGGCAGATACCACCACTCCCCCATGATACACAAAGAGAGAGATGGGAATGCACAGACGTACACCCCTTATGCATGTTGGACACTCAGGATTCAAAGAGATGGGCCAGGATTGTACTTGGAACGATGGGACCCTCCCCGTTTGGAAACCCTGTGGATTTACTTTAGCAGAGCCTTAGAAGGCCCGGGGTGAGGGGTGTGGGGCAGACCACTGCCACCCACTTTTTGCTTTTATAATCAAAATACATTCACAGGATTTCACAGATAGGAGACCAGAGGAGGGAGGCAGAAGAAAGGCATGCAGGTAGTTTCATTTTGCTTCGTTTCTCCACCCGATTGTGGTGCTCTTGCCCTGCAAGGGCAGCCTTTGCAATGTGGGGGTGGCTGCGGAGAGACGGGGCTCCCTCCCTGGGCTTCCCTCCCGGCTTGCTCAGGCTGGACCCGGAGAGACTGGGAAGGGTGAGGGCGGTCATTTCTGGGGAGGAGCTTAGGACAGGTTGGTCCTGATTGTGATCAGTGTTTAGTCAAAGTTACCAGGAGGTTAAAGAAAGGGTATGGGGACCCCTGCCAAGACACATTTCCCATGTCTCTTTTCCCTTGTGGGGCAAGCTTGGATCCCATGAATGTGACATCCGCTACCCTCTGCTGTCCCTGTGGTCTGTGCTGGGAGGAGGCTGGGACACACTGGCCAGAGCTGAGAGGGACAGAGCTGCCTTCCTGCTTGGCAGCACCCAGGCCTAGGGCAGCGGTGCCCTCCTTAGCCTGCAGGGCTGGGCTGAGGTAAGCAGAGGGAGAAAGCTGAGGGCCCAGGCAGAGGCCCCTGGGGAGCGGGTGGAGGCCTCTCTGGATGCGGGTGTGGGAGGGAGGGTTCCTGCCTCTTCCCCATCTCCAGCTCTTGATGGGTGGCTCTTTCAGTGGACAGACCTTATTATGGAACTGACACTGTTACTGTGACTGTCTTTCCAGCCGTGGTGACTTCCAGGGAGATTCAGGGGACCCAAGTGTGCTTAGGTCCACAGTTTTGGTGTTGGGATGAAATCTTTTTATTCTAGAGGTGAAGGGCTAGCAGGGAGAAGGAGGAGGAACAGTTCTTGGGCTCTTCTCGAGTACTGGAAATGGGTTCACATTGGAATTCTCCCCACTCCCCCTCCACAGGCGAGGACACTGGAGTAAACCCAGAAGAGGACATGGAGGAGGCACGCATGCTTTTCCTGTGCAGAGAAGATGCGCTAAGTCCACCGGGGGCCTCAGCAGCCACAGGGCGACGTGCCGGGAAATTCCGGGTCCCTCAGTTCTGTCACTTGGAAGATGAGGCTAATTGGAAATGCCAATGTCTTATGTTTATGTTATGATTTATACGTTACAGCATGTTGTCACCTCTTCAGTAACTGCCCTGTGGGTACCTCAGGGGGGTATTTCAAGGTTAAATAGACAGGAAATTGCTTTGAAAATGTAAACACATTATTAAACTCGAGGCATTATCTGATCCCCTTATTCAGCATCCCATTTCCTCCTTCCCAACACCACCCTGCTTGCATCCTTACCGAGCCCCATACAAGGCCAAGGGAAAATCCCAGAGAAAATGCTCCTATGTCGGGAGTAAATGGCATGTTCTGAGGGGCATCTCCCTTTCTTAGGTGAGGCTCCAGCCTTTGCCCTGCCTCAGCTCCCAAGTCAGGTGGCGTTTCCTTAGGTTATTTGGAAGCCGAGGCTTTTAGTTTTTGTCCTCCTAAAACATCAGCCCCGGTAGCTCTTCGTCTCCCCCTGGCGTTCCTGCTGCGCTATTTCCTAAGACTGGCGGTCGGGTCAGGAGAAGAAGGGTGGGCACAGAAAAAACCTTGTAGGGGCTTCTCATCAGTACTACTGAAATAATTGGGTGGGTGCCTGAAAGGGCTCTAATTAAAAAAGAAAAAAGAAAAAAAACTCTTTCTTTGCCATGACCTTTTTCACCTCGGACGCAAAGAACTGCAGCAAAAAAGACTTAAGGGAGGCGCTTGAAGGAAGAGAAAAAAGTTCCATGATCTCCAAAATAATTTGACCCCCAGTAGGGGGGAGTGACGAGGGAGAGCGGTCTCTTGTTTGATCAACACGAAGAAATAGGAGGGACATAAAAGGAAAATGAAGCGAACAACAATTACAAAAAAAAAAATTCCCCGCACACAATACAATCTATTTAAATGTAGCTCATACTTTTCATACCAATGGTATGACTTTTCTGGAGTCCCGCTTGTGATTCTTGAACTCTGGGGCTGGCAACTTGCAAAGGGGAAGCAGACTCCAGCGCCGCACGGGCAGGTTTACCAAAGGTCTCCAATGGGTATTTTCTTTTTCTTAGCCCTGCCCCTGAATTGTCAGACGGCGGGCGTCTGCCTCTGAAGTCAGCAGTGATTTCCTTTAGAGCCTGGCCTTATCTCGGGCTGCACGTTGCCTGTTGGTGACTAATAACACAATAACATTGTCTGGGGCTGGAATAAAGTTGGAGCTGTTTACCCCCACTCTATAGGAGTTCAATATAAAAAGGCGGCGGAGAGCTGTCCAAGTCAGACGCGCTCCCGCATCTGAGCTGGGGCGAGCGCTGCGAGGGTCCTGGGCTCCGCTGCTGTCCCTGCGCCGCCGCCGCGCGCCTCCAGCCCGCTCCCGCGCCGTCTCTCCTGCAGGAACGCCTTTCTCCGCACTACAGAGCGCTGAGGCTGGCGGATCACTTTGAGAACAGAGTAACCAGAAGCGCTTGAAGGGAACTGAAGCTGTTTTTCTTCGTTTTTCCCTTTTGAGTTTAGTTTGCAGGGGAGGAATTCTGAGCCCTTTTTTTTCCAGAATGGATTATTTCCCCGTGATTTTCTCTCTGCTGTTTGTGGCTTTCCAAGGAGTTCCAGAAACAGGTAGGCACGCTGGCTTGTGAAGCTTTGAATGTTAATGTCTTCCCGTCCACCTTAATGCTTTTCTTGCTTCTGTTTTTCTCCTTTTTTTTTTTTTTTATTACTGCAGCTCAGATATCAAGTTCTCTGGGAATTATTACTCAAGGCTACTTAAGTTTTCCAGTGGGGAAAAAAATTCCACTGTTGAATACAATTGCTCCTGTAGCATTAAAATAACATTATTAATATTGCATAGCATGTTTCCTTGGCTTTTAACAATGTAACTCAAGAAATGTAAAGACAAGATATAATTTAGCCAAATGTATAATTAATTGCAATATATGTGTTCCTACAGGTAATAGGACACTTAGGGATGGATATCTTATTCAGATACTGTTTTATTAGTGTGTTAATGTGAAAAATATTTAAACATTTCAGCTTGAAGCCAAGGAATTTTATTCAAGTCATTCAAGCAATATTTGAGCAGTAAAATCACCTGCAGAACAGTCTGTTGAATAACCCCCGCCAGGCAGTTTCAGGGCGAAGCAGATGTTTTCTTTAAAATTTGTCATTATTGACTTTAGGTTTCTTTTGGCAGATTTTTGGCACTCAAAACAGTGTGCGCTCTATTTTCAGTTTTATTCACCTGTCCTGGGAGGGAGCCC
The DNA here is from genome assembly GCF_014108415.1 of Molossus molossus. Taxonomy (NCBI): domain Eukaryota; kingdom Metazoa; phylum Chordata; class Mammalia; order Chiroptera; family Molossidae; genus Molossus; species Molossus molossus. The sequence continues at coordinate 28,439,773 of NW_023425347.1, read as the reverse complement.
AGATAAATCTTGGCTGCTAAGGATTTAGATAGACGCGTGCATCTGCCCAGTCTCCCCTTCTAGGGTCAATGAACTTTTTTTGTCTTTTCATGACCCTGACTAAAGAGAAAGGATGTCAAGGGAATGAAAATCTTGGAATGTGTCTGATCATGTGAAATGTACAAAATTGGGCAGATAAGCTGCACGGCTAACTCGTCAGGAAGAAGAGGGGGTGCTGCAGCGGGAGGGGGAGGTGGCGATCCCACACATGCCCGGCAGCCCTGGGGATTCTGCATTCAACATGCCCAGGACCTTGACCAGGTCCCCTAAGCTGCGGCTCAGCTTCACCTTAGGTCAGTGGTTTCTGTGGAGTTGACCGCCTGGAATGAGTATTGAAGAGCTGATTTGTCTTCTTTTCCTCCAGTCATCTCCCCAAATCTCTTGACCTCCATCTAATTTCAAGGGATACATATCATCTGGGCCACTCCCAGCCCTACACGCTGTGAAGTGGTGGGTACTCCCCTAAGCAGGTCATTCTGCAAGGGGCAGTGCCTCAGACCTAGGAAGAGGCAGTGTGATTACTGACTTCTAGACCGTTGGTCATCGCTTTCCAGCCACAGTAGGCTGTCCTACTAAGTGCCATGCAGAAGTCAACCCCGAGTCTAACAGGCAGCATTTCCACCCGTTTCCTTGAAGGTTGCTTCAGAGGGGCTGGTACGTCCCTCTGCAGGTGGTTGTTTCTTCTGCACTTGTGTAATCTCTCTGAAGGTTGATAAGGCAGCTGGGTAAAGGTGAAGTCATGTTAAGGAGGCAAAAAATAAAAGAGCCCTTTCCCTCTGTACTTCTGGCTGAAGGCAGACTGCAGGCTTGTCTGCTCTGGTCGGCTCTGCTGGACCGGGCATCAGTCCTTGGGTGCAGCGCGCCTCTGCCTCTGGCCTCCGACGGGCATCCCCACTGACCTGCTCTTTCTCTCCCCAGCGGTCCTGGGCGCCGAGCTCAGCACGCAGGAGGACGGCGGAGGAGAGAAGCCCGCTCCCAGTGCACCCCGCCGCCCCAAGCGCTGCTCCTGCTCGTCCTTGAGAGACAAAGAGTGTGTCTACTTCTGCCACCTTGACATCATCTGGATCAACACTCCCCGGTGAGTCTCTAGAGGGCATTGTAACTCTAGCCATTCCATAGTTCAGCCTCGCCGGAGACTGGAGCCAGGCCACTCTAGGGACTTTTCTGGGAAGCTCCTGGTTGGGATTCTGACAACATGGAAGTGCCCTGGTGGGTGGGGACAGCGCCCTCCATTCCTGCAAAGAACAAGACAGCGAGGTGCTCTGAGGCCTGTGGCTCAGACTACTCATTGCAGGATAGCTGGAAAGAGCTGATGGCAGACAGGCAGCTGCCCTACAATTCTTCTGAGAAACTTAAGTGTGGGGCCTTGGGGGAAAGTTCTCGCAGGGATCTGCCTGGGTTGAGGGAATAAGCTGCCCAGGTCATGTGGCTTCTCATGGGAGGGTAGAGACGTAAGAGGCAGAAGCGATCATAGAGATTCATAATCCGATCCCTTCATTTTACTTATGGGGCAACTGAGGCCCGAAAGGTTCAGTCACTTGAGCAGGCGAGCGTTAGGCAGTGCTAGACTTAGAGCCTGGGTGTCCGCCTCCTCTGCGCTTCCCTTTAGAAAAGCCCACTTCACACAGGAATAGAAACACGGTCCACAGATTTCTCTTCTGCCTCCGGAGAGAAGGCACTTTGCCTGCTTTCACCCTGAAACCCAGTTCACGTCAGAAGCAGGTCGTAAACAAAATCGCGGTCTGGTGAGGGATGACCCAAATCCAAACACAGTCACATCAAACTAAACAAAAACTCCACAAGCCTAAGACTTAGCAGGGTGAGTCTTCCAAGGGGAAGACTTTATTTCTTAAGTGAGAAGCAAACCGAATGCATTAGAAATTACTGGACAGCTTCTGGTAGGAAGCCCTCCTACGGTCACAACACCAAACTGGGCGTAGTATGTGTCCTCCCGCCCCCGGGGGTACTTCTAGCATCATCATATGACTTGGATTGAAGAAAGGTTTTCCAAATCTTGTGAGTCATGGTTTTGCAGTCCTTATTTCCCAACCCCCATCCTGCACTCATATCTGTGAACAAAATAGAATATCAGAAAAAGATGAAAATATGAAACAGATACCCAAGCAGAGATGTCATCATTTCGGACAAAAAAAAAAAAATAATGCTGCTAGTGTCGAGAAGAAATGGAACTTTGTTGAGAACTGAGGTGGAGTTTAACTGAATGAGCAGAACTAGTTCCTCCTGGTTGGGTTGACACGCTCAGGGCACTGACGGACGCTATGCTGGCACATGGCGTGTGGTGAGCTCGTGCGTCCTGGTGAAGGAGTGTACCCCACAGAATGCAGCGTTTTGAGGACTATGACTCATGCTAATAGCTTCTGTTTCTCTCTTTTGATAATAGGAATCTTGTTCCATATGGACTTGGAAGCCCTCTTAGGCCCAAGCGGTCCCTCAAGGATTTATTTCCTACAAAAGCAACAGACCAGAAGAACAGATGCCAGTGTGCCAACCAAAAAGACAAGAAGTGCTGGAATTTTTGCCAAGCAGGAAAAGAACTCAGGTGCATAGAAATACCTTTGCTTTCAAACAGTTTTATGTTCTCCTGACCTCCTTCCTATTATAGTGCTGCAAATACGAGGCACACACTTCCAGTAGTGAAATAAGTAAGCCCCAGGGAGGTCGTGAACAGGACAGAAAACAGTGCCAACACTATCGTAATAACTTCGCACAGTGCCAGGCGGGTACTGGGCTTACCGTGGTGACCGCATCTTAAAGTCTATAAATGTCATCTATGTTGTACACCTGAAACTAGTATAATACTGAGTGCCAGCTATACTTCAATAAGATTTTTTTTTTTAAGAAAAAGAGAGACTACCAGAGACATTGAGAACAACTAAAGGTGCCATTGCTGAAATGTTTTTTCCTGTGTGTATTTTAACAGGGACCAAGACACTATGGAGAAAGGTTGGAATGAGCATAAGAAAGAAAAGGACTGTTCCAAGCTTGGAAAGGAGTGTGTTTATCAGCAGCTGGTGGAAGGGAGAAAAATGAGGAGGTAAGGGGCTCCGAGGACAGCTAGCCCTCGCCACCAGTGCTAAGGGGCTGCTCCCCGCCATTCTTGCCGGGGCGGGAGAAAGGCTCAGGAGACAACAGCAGAAGGGATCTTCATATTCTATACATTACAAAGAGCAAAGGAATTCCTCTCACATATTTTTTTCAAGGCTTTGAATGCAGACTGCTGCCCACTTGGGTGATCTTTCGCACACACCCCTCAGTCTGAAGGTCGATTTTCCCAAACAGATCTCTCCCCTGACACCTCCGACATTTGGTCAGATCCAGTCTCTGCCTCTCTGAGTCAGTAGAGTTACCGTTTTCCCTGAGAACCTAAACATCACTCCAGGGAGACGTCCTTTTTTTTTTTTTTTTTTTTTTTTTTTTTTAAATCAAGGTGTCATGTATGATCAAGTTCTTCAAAGAGCAGCAGTTATTCAAATGGCCAAAGGGAAAATAAAGTCATTAGGTAAGGTTGGTGAGAGTTAGAACATGCCGTTTTCCAGGTTTATTTATTTGTTTTTAATAAGGGAATGAATGCATTTGGTGGAGAGCCAACGCCATTCCAAAAAGCTCGCTCGCTCTCCTGTTAGTCATGAGCTGGGGCCGAGAGGGAGCGCAGTTAGGCAATACCAGAGGCCGCTTTGAGCTGCCCCACCGAGAGAGCCCTTCCAAACCCTAAACACTGTGGAATTCACAACCCGGAGGGAGGAACCCTGCTTGCGGACCTTGCTCACATGCCCTTCATTTCCCTCTCATGGTCTGCGGCAACTTTTCCTGGAAATCCAGTGGCAAGAAGTTCTACGACCCAAGTGTTCTGTGCACGGGCCTGGCTGAGTTGTTTACTCCGCCGCGTAGGGCGTCCTCCGCTGTCTGTGACTCTGCACCTGCTGACACAGTTCCCAGAGCTGTCGTCGCAAGCCACGCATGCTCCCCAGACCCCGAGATTACATGAACCACAGTTTCTGCACTGACTCGGAAATCATTTTTTGTCAGTTTCTCTTATATAAACGGTTAAATCAGTGTCTCAGCTCATCCTTCTTCCTTTTTCTCCTGCCACCAAACAAACAAAAAACAACAAAAAAAATATTAAACTTCCCCAAAAAAGTTTGGTTTAATTGTCATAGAACGTTTGTTTTCGGTCTATGTGTACACCTTTCTTTTTATTTTTTTCTTAAGGGTGGGTGGGATGGGGCTAGAAAAGAAGGAGAGAGAGAATAGCTCAATTTAACCTTAAAACTATACTTTAAAATGGTATTTAATGCCCCATTCCCTTCAGATACACACATAGCACTTTTCCTGTCTGCCCGCTTCCCCATTAGGCTTTATTTACAGAGGTTAGCGACCAGTAGCAGGCTGTTGTGGTTGGTGGTGAAAGTTCCAAAACCAGAATTAAATTAGTTTGGGCCAGATTTGAATTTTAGATATTTCTTTTGCCCACGAATACTTTTTATTTTTTTTAATTAACATTTGTTTTCTCTTGTCTTGTTTTCATAGGTTGGAGGCCATCAGAAACAGCATCAAAACATCTTTCCATCTTGCAAAGCTGAAAGCCAAGCTCTCCAGAGAGAAGAAAGTGACCCACAACCGGGCACAGTGATTACAAATCACCGTGTGAAGCCTCCTCCTCCACACCGCGCCTGCTGTGCAGCGGGCTCGCATGCTCCCCACACTGGCCTGCATCAGAACAAAAGCATCCTTCCTGCTCAGATCACTTCTTGCTCCAGAGTGGCAAAGGACCAGCGTCCTCCTAAACATACTAAGAATGGCTAAGGACTCCCCAAACTGTCTTCATTTGCTTCCACCAGTGGTAACTGCTCTTGTCTCTCGTCTTTGAGGAGACAGTGGACCACTCTGAGACACAATGAGCGGCACATTATGGTGGCCTCCTCCACGGGGAGGAGAGGAGACTCCACGTGTGGGTGGGCTCCTGAAGAGGGTCCGAAGGGAGTGTTTGTGTCTCACTCAGGCACCTGGCACATTTCAGGGAGAAAATGCAAAGTCCCTGAAGAGATCTCCTAAGAAATGCACAAATTGGAAACACACTCGCGTTAAAAGAAAAAAAAAAAAAGGACTGATTTTTAATTCACAAAATGCAAAATTGAAAGAAACTGTTACTACTGTAGATCAGGATGTGTTTCATAAATATGAGTCTACCTCACCTGTATTGCACTCTGGCAGAAGTATTTCTCCACCTTTAATTATTGCCTCCCAAATGCTTTCCTTCCTGCCAACTCCTCCCCTGAAACCTCCACACTAAATCCTAGCCTCAGAGAAGTCTGGTCTGACGTGTCAGTGGTAGATACAACATTTTCACAGTAATCTACTAGCTCCGATCTGTAAGAAAAAACATCATTGAATCAGAGGATTCCCTTACCTTGATTTTTGGAAACACAGTGGTATAGGGTTGTTTATGAAAGACACCAGAGAGTAAACGTTGGTTATGTTTTAAAACAGTAAAATTATGTTCCTTTATGTAACTGGCAAATGGAAGAGATTGGACTAAATTTTGATGTACTTATTTTTTTATAGATATTTATATTCAATTTATTCCTTATATTTACCATGTTAAATATATGTCTGGGCAGGCCATATTGGTCTATGTAACTTTTAAAAATGTATTTCTGAATGAAATTGAGAAATTGCTTTGTTTTGCCTGTCAAGGTAATGATTTTAGAAAATAAATATTGTTTTTTTCCCCTACAGTACTGATTTTGAATCATTTCTGAAATTCCTTAGAAGTAGGCCAAAGTGGTAAGAATTATTAAGCGAAAGGATTAAAAATGGTTTCTTAGAAAGGTGATCATTAGAAGGAAAATAGTCTTAGCTATTTTAAAAAAAGAACTTGATCTGGATCTTGAAAGTCGCCCTTGGATGGCATCAAAGTAAAAACAAAACAAAACAAAACCCAGCTTTAACCCCCGTCTTTCCCGAGCCGCAGCCTTCCGGTCCCCCTCACCTGAAGACTCTCCAGGGACTTCATTCATTAGCTTTGCTCAGGCTGTTAGACAGGCTCCAGCCGTTGAAGCGGATGGTGTGGTGAGAGGTGCTGTCTCCATGAAGGGACTGAAGGAAGCAACGGCGAGGCGACCTCCCAGAATGTGCCCACTTACACAGTTTCACAACTTCCAGAAAATGGTCTGCTCAGAGCTAGTGAGGAGCCCCCAGTGGCTTTATTTGCTCAGATTAAGGATTTTGTTTATTTGGGAACACTGAGTACCTTTGCGTCTTCAGGTAGCCCAGGACTGGACACACGCCTGTGGGGGCAGAGATGCCACAGGCTCATGCGCGGTCTCCTGCAGCCCAGGGCCGCCGTCCTCTCCATGGGCCCGGGCTGGTCTTGCCAGACCACTGGAGGCCGCGAGATCGTAAGTGCTTCTTCCCAACAGAAGCCCATAAGAGCTCGACCAGCTTACGGGAACCTTCACCACCCTTCTAAATAGTGTCTGAAAGAATGTCTGGCATTCAACAAATATTAGCTCAGAGTGATCACCATTGTCCAAACAGTGACGCATCCGAAGGGTATTAAATAACAGCCTTCAGGTGTTCTTCGTCAGTGTCCTGAGCGCGGTCGGTCCTCACTGGCATTGTTTTCCATTTTTCTGTTGTTGTTGCTTTTGTTAATCCTCACATGAGGATATTTTTCCACTGATTTTTTAGAGAGATTGGAAGGGACAGAGGGAGAGAAAGAGAGACAGAAACACCGATGTGAGAGAGATGCATGGATTGGCTGCCTCCCAAACACAACCTGGACCAGGGCCAGGGACAAACCTGCAACTCAGGTACATGCCCTTGACCAGAATTGAACCCTTGACCCTTTGGTCCTTGGACCGAATGCTCTATCTGCTGAGCCAAACTTGCCAGGACCCCTTTTTTTTTGAAAGGGACACTTCAGTGTCTTTGGGGAATTGCTTATAAAGCTCGATGTATCTAGCAAATTGTTCCTTAGTGTGCAATTCTCAAGAAAACTGTGAAAACGTGTGCATATTGACCAAGGCCTTGGCCTGGACTTAGCCACTATTTCATCCTCAGCAACCATCCAGCTCCCCTGCAGTTTGAGTTTCCTCATCTGTTAAAGGGGGCGGGGGTGGGGGGACTCCTCACACAGCTTCAAGAAAGGCTGAACCCAAGAGGTCGTGTTGGCACAGGAAAGTGAAGGTCCGAGCTTAGAGGATATGGTGTAATATGTTTAAGAGACAGAGGAGATGGAAAAAAAAAAACCACTCAGGAAAGAACAACACAGCAAGCTAAGGTGATAAAATTTTCTTCCTCTTTTCTGTAAAAAAAATTATTTGGACTTTTACATTCTCTTCCCCCATGCTTCCTGCTTGATTAACTGGCAAGAAAAGTAAAAAGCATGAAGCCATTCTCCTAGGGCACGAGGGTCAGTAGTAAAATAAGTGGAAAGGTTCATAGACAATGAATAGTTTTCGAGTATGTAGAGGTAAGATTCGATATTATTCAAGGCTCATGCCAGTTTGAGGGGTGAGCTGATGGGACAGTCTGTCATCCTTCCTGCAATATTTAAAAAAAAGTGTGATTTTTGGAGGCCAGTTTAGGACAGATTTCTCTCTTCACACTAACAGCCGGCAGAGCTTTGATCTCGGGCTCCAAAGACTAGAGGATTCTGGGTGGAGAGTGGTGACCTTTGGTGGGAGAAGAGCCCACTAATGGATACTTCATTCCCCCCCAGGGGGAATCCATATTCTTTTGTGATGAAAACTATTGGCTTTAATCCTGCTTGTGCTTCCTGTAATAGTCAGGGTATTATACACTAAGCAGAGTTCTCGGCACTCAGGGTATTGTACTCAGCTAGAGCTCCGTGAGGAAGGCCCTTGGTGACGTTAACAGAGAGAAACCTTTTGTCTTTCCAGGTAAAAAAGCAAAAGCCCATGGAGGGAAGTGACCTACCTAAGATTACCCAGCAAGCTGTAGCATCTCTGGAACCTGAACCCTCGAACCCAGAGGTTCCACCCAGAGGCACCTGGAAGTGGAAACAGACACCCAAGCAAACCTTAATAGGATAGTAAAGGCACTGATTTCCAGCCTCACAGATCATGGCTGGCAGACCCATCCTCACAGGATGAAAGAGGAGAAATGTCAGGGAAGCAAACAGGGGTGTAAGGAGGTGTACAAATCTCATGGCATCGTGAAGCGAATTTCTCTAGGATGAAGTAACTATAGCTAGGAACTTTTAATTATCATTGTATTAGGGGTTAATTATCAAATAACCCTTAAATAATGTGAGTAGAGGGTATTCTCTTGGTCAGTTCACTTACTCTATAGAGCAAGGCAGTATGTTTTTAATTCTGTCTAAAGTCTTGAAAATGCTTATTTTCAAGCCCAAGTCCTCAGTGAGTAAAACATTGTTTTCAAGCCCATGGGGTTCTTTCCATCTTGGCTTTCTCTCACCTGTGTACTCACAGTTCCTGGAGTCCTGGATCTGGGCTCAGAATATATCTATTGCAAGTGAATGCTGCTGTTCTCACAACCTTATGATCTAACAATGACTCCTTATCTTTGCAGGGAACTGGATTTCCTATCACCTTTCCACATCCCTTCTCCGATCTGAGCCCCTCCCCCAACAATCTTTTTGGGATGTTGGAGCCACATTTTTATACCCATTGCGGCCAAGGAAACAGACATACTGAATGAATGACTTATCCAGACTCCTCCATCAGGCAAATAACAATACTTGGGACCCTGATCCTTTCTCCTTAAGTTTCTCCAGATCAGAGACGGTATCACTGGCCCCAAAGCTAGAGTGTTCTGCTAAAACTTAGGAGGGTAATTAATGTAATGATATTGTAAATCTTAAAGCAACTCAATAATAGCAAATGGAGAAAAACTCTCTTAGTTTCAAGTGGCATTGAAATTTTGGGACATGCCTTTAAAAATACAGGGAAAGCAATTCTAACAAGATTTTAACTAAATTTATAAAAATAAATTAATAAATTAAATAAAATAAAATAATTCCACTGTAAGTTTCTTTACTTACACAAATGTAAAATTATTTTGTAGCTCAAATGCTCTGCTAATTTCTTATCTGCCACATGGGCACAAATGTGCTTTCACCATGTCAAGAATTCTCATTGACATATGGGTAGAGATAACTTAACCACCTGTCAAGTTATATATCTTCAGGAACCTGCTAAGATACCGGTCACTCTACTATGGACATTGCTCACTGGTTTGCTCTCCCACAACTGGTTCACTGTGCTCTGATCAATGGCCATAGGCGGTGTCCCTCAGTTTGGTGAAAGACAAAATGCATAGGACAATTAGGAAGATGATTTTATTCAGGATATTACAATAAAGAAAATGTTCATTAATGAAGAATATTTCAAGCAAAGGAAGGGAGCCTGGGATTTTACAGATTCAGGTAGACAAGAAGTTGTCTATGAGTGTTATGGGAGTCATGAAGAAGAATATAGATGGTCTTCTCTTGGTTGTTGAGAAAGGATGGATGGGGATTAAGTGAGAACAGGGTGGTCTTTTGGGGTTAGCCATTTCTTAGAACACAAAAGGGAAAGGGAAATTTTTGACCCTTGCTTTTGGGGAACACAGGGCTCAGATCAAGTTCAATATTGTGTGTTCCACCTTTTTTTTTCAAGATGAATATCATTCATCACTGGACAACTTAGCAGTAATCATAAACCTTCTGAGTGGGGTGAATTCAAATTTCAGAAACAATTTCTAAAGGAATCTATCTTCTGCAAAACCATTTGAACCAATGGTAAAGCCCTAAATTGAAAAAGAGAAGTATTACTATAAAAGTTTGTATTAAAGAGTCAGGAAAGCCTGGCCAGTGTGGTTCAGTGGTTGAGCATCAACCCATGCACTAAAAGGTCGCCAGTTCGATTCCTGGTCAGGGCACATGCCCAGGTTGTGGGCCCGATCCCCAGTGGGGTGCATGCAGAAGGTGGCCAATCAATGTTCTCTCTCATCCATGTTTCTATCTTTCTCTCCCTCTCTCTTCCTCTCTCTCTAAAAATTAATAAAGAAAAAAAAAAAAAGAGTCAGGAAAGATTGAAAATTTGATAAGGATCGACACTTTGGGAAGGTAACAGGAGCCAGTCCAAATTACAGATAAGTACCCAAACTGATTTTTCCACAGTTGTGGAGCAAGTCAATTAAATAACTACCAGACAAGATAGAGTTTGCATATGCATCAGCTATCCACAATTTAAAAAGATACTTAAAATAGCTCAAAGACAATGAGCAGGGCTAGAATCTGACAACCTGGAACAATGTGCTATATGATGTTATAGTTGTCCATTGAAACACCAAATGTCACTTTACACTCATCCTGCTTTTGATAAAAAGAATCTCAAAGAAAGTACTCTTGATGCTAAAATAAGGCCATTTTAATTAAATTTGACATAGTTATTTAGATAGGTATAGTAGTAGGAATGGTAATTTACCATAGACCATTTTAAGTTTGCTTTCTGAAAATTTTCATAAGAAATTTCAGATTGAATGTTTTAAAATTTCTCTTGAGGGTGGGGAGTCAAGCTGGGCACTCATTATCAGATTTCACCTGTAGCAGTTATGAATTTAGAAATATTCCTCTCTTCTTAGGATCTCTCAAATATCCTAAGGTTCGTGGACTTGTCAAGAACTCACCTTCCTCACTGGTAGGGCTGGGAATCTATAAGTCAGGTATCAGGCCTATTTGCCCATGAGGGTCTTGAAAGCACTGATTCCATAAGGCCAACCTTTATTTTGTAAACATTTCTGGTAGCTCCATAACAAGCCAAACACCCAACCAAGAGTGCCTCCTCATGTAAGTGTGTGTGTGCTGGCGAATGCAGGGGCCCACCCAGCTCACTGCCCGCCCCCCTCCTTCAGCCCAAACTTATGTGGTGTGGAGTCCAGCACATTGGCTAAACCACTCTGCAGCAGGATTCCAAAATGGTGGCAGAGTGAATGGAAGCTACACAGACCATCTGCCAGGACCAAACTGGAATTACAACTAAAATAAAGACAAATCATTGAGAAAAACCAACAGAAAAGCAGCTGGAGAGGACCCGTATAACAAGGGACAGAAAAAGCACATTAAATCAAGTCTGATAAGATCTGTGGAGGCCCGAGAGGGCGGGCTGGGAGCCCCTGGACAGCAGCTGTTTGAGCTATGAGCCGCTTCCTTGGTGTTAAAACCCCAAGCTGGATCCACAGCACAGAAGGCCAGGACAGAGCACTAAATTAGCTATAGCCACTCACCTTGGGCTCTGACAGAGGGAGGGCGGACTGGACTGAAACTGTGTGGAGACTTGGGATCTTGGAGAGCTGGGAGGGCAATGGGATTTTTGTGCTGAATCACTCTTTCACAGGACAGTAGCCATCTTACTCATAGAGCCTTTTCCCAGAGCCCAGGAAGAAACAACAGACCCTCCTTCAGGAATTTAACACCACCTGGTCAGGCCATAGAAATGCAAATTGAGGCTCTTTAACAGCCAGCAAGCATCTGCCCCAACTGCTGGAAATCCTCTTACCCTGAACACCTGAGGGGTTTTTATCATTCAGTTGAGGGCTACAACCCAAGGTTCATCAAGTAACTGAGAGTAATAGCCTCCAGGCAAAAAGCTAGAGGATAACTGAACCTTTCCTGGGCTTGCAAATCTATCCAGGCTAGTAAGAATTGACAGTAGTGTTTGACATGGGTCCACCCACACTCATCCAAACAAGTAGAGGGAGCCACAACCAGCGGAGCACCAACACCCATAGGGGAAATTTGGCAGGCTCCAAAACCCACTGAGGCAGCCAAAATGATGAAACAAAGAAACAAATTCCAAATGAAAGAATAAGAGAACTGTACTGAAGAAGAGATAAATGAAACACAATTAAGCAAGTTATCAGAGGTAGAGTTCAGAGTGATGATAATGAGGAAACTCAACAGGGATGAGTAAGATATAGAAACATTGAAAACCAACCAATTGGAAATGAAGAGTAACATAGCAGAAATAAAGAATACATTGGAAGGAATAACCAGGAGAGTAGAGGAAGCCAAGGACTGGATCAGTGAATTAGAAGACAGTGTAGAAAAACTCACCCTATCAGAGAACTAAAAAGAAAAAACAATTAAAAAAACAGGAAGACAGCTTAAGATAACTGTGGGACAACATAACAATATTCACATCATAGGAGTTACAGAAGAAGAAGAAAATAAGCAAGGGTTAGAGAATATATTTAAAAAAACAGTGACAGAAAACTTCTAACTTGGTGAAGGAAAAAGGCATACAAGTACAAGGAGCACAGAGATCCGCAAGTAAGAAGAACCCAAACAGGCCCACACCAAGACACATAATAATTAAAATGCCAAAAATTAAAGACAAATAGAGAAACCTAAAGGCAACAAGAGATCAGCAACAAGATACTTACAAAGGAATTTCCATAAGGCTATCAGCTGACTTCTCAACAGAAACACTGCAGGCCACAAAGGAATTGCATGAAGTAATCAAGGTAATGAAAAATAAACATCTGAATCCAAGACTACTCTATCCAGCAAGGCTATCATTCAAAATAGAAGGTAACAATAAAGAGCTTCCCAAACCAACAAAAGCTAAGGGAATATATAAGCACCAAACCAGCATGGCAAGAAATATTAAAAAGACTGCTGTAAGTAGTAGAAGAAATAGGAAGAACAGTATAACTACAATAAACAAAAATGGCAATAAATAAGAACATATTAATAATAACCTTAAATGTAAATGGATTAAATGCTCTGATCAAAAGACAAAGAGTAGCTAATTGGATATGAAAGCATGACTCATATATGTGTTGTTTACAGGAGACTCACCTCACAGCAAAAGACTCACATAGGCTGAAAGTGAAGGGATGAAAAATATCTTCCAAGCAAACAGAAAAAAAGAGAGCTAGGGTAGCAATACTCATATATAAAAGATTTCAAAATGAAGGCCATAACTAGAGACCAAAAAAGCCACTACATAATATTGAAAGGATCTATCCAACAGAAAGATATAACCTTGGTAAACATATATGCACCTGATATAGGAGCACCAAAATATATTTAAAAATTTCTGGAGGACTTCAAAGGAGAAATTGACAGCCATACAATCATAGTAGGAGACTTCAACACCCTGCTAGATAGATCCCTTAGACAAAAAATTAACAAAGAAACAGAGACTCTAAATCATGCACTAGATCAAATGCATTTAATAGATATCTACAGAGAATTACACCCCAAAACTAGAGAATTCACATTCTTCTTAAGTGTACATGGGACATTCTCAAAGATAAACCACATGTTAGGACACAGATTAAGTCTCTGCAAATTCAAGAAGATTGAAATCATATCAAGCATCTTCTCAGATCACAATGGCATGAAACTAGAAATCAATTGCAACAAAAACATGCAAAATCATGTAAACACTTGGAGACTAAATAGTATGTTATTAAACAATGAATCGGTTACCAACAAGATCAAGGAAGAAATTTAAAACTTCCTGGAAACCAATGAAAATGAACACAACAACACAAAATCTATGGGATGCAGCGAAAGCAGTTCTGAGAGGGAAGTTCATAGCACTACAGGCATACCTCAAGAAACAAGCAATATTTATAATTGACCATCTAACCTCACAACTTAAAGAACTAGAAACAAACAAAAAGATAACCCCAGAGCAAGTAGAAGAAAAGAAATAGTAAAGATCAGAGCAGAAATAAACGACATAGAGACTAAAAAAATAATTCAAAAGATCAATGAAACAAAGAGCTGGTTCTTTGGAAAGATAAACAAGATTAATTGACCCTTAGCTAGAGTCACCAAGAATAAAAAAGAAAGGATCCAAATAAACAAAATCAGAAATGAAAGAGGAGATGTAAGAACTGACACCACAGAAATACAAAGGATCATTAACAAATGCTATGAACAATTATACGCCAACAAATTGGACAATCTAGGTGAAATGGATAAAGTTTTAGAAACACAGTCTCCCAAAACTGAACCAGGAAGAGATAGAAAAATTGAACAGAGCAATAACAACTAAGGAAATTGTAGATGTAATCAAGAGACTCCCAGCAAACAAAAGCCCAGTCCCAGCCAGCTTCACAGGGGAGTTTTACCGAATACTCAAAGAAGAACTAACACCCATTTTCCTCAAACTATTCCAAAAAATTCAAGAAGGAAGACTTTCAAAAGCGTTTTATGAGGCCAGTATAATTTTAATTCCAAACCCAGATAAATACATTACAAAGAAAGAAAACTATATCCCTGATTCACAGAGATGCCAAAATCTATAACAAAATACTAGCAAATTGGATCCAGCAATACATAAAAAAAAATTATTCACCATGACCAAGTGGGGTTCATCCCAGGGATGCAAGGCTGTTACAATATTTGCAAATCAATAAATGTGATAGACCACATAAACAAAATGAAAAATAAAAACCATATGATCTTATCAATAGATGCTGAAAAGGCATTCGACAAAATCCAGCACCCATTTCTGATAAAAACACTCAGTAATGTGGAAATAGAGGGATCATATCTCAACGTAATAAAGGCCATATATGAAAAACCTACAGCCAACATCATACTCAATGGGCAAAAACTAAAAGTATTTCCCTTAAGAACAAGAACAAGACAGAGATGCCCACTTTCATCACTCTTTTTTTTTTTTTATCCTCACCTGAGGACATTTTTCCATTTTTTTTGTTCAGACAGAGTGGGAGGGAGATAGAGTAAGAGAGAGAGAGAAAGAGAAACATAGACGTGAAAGGAACACATCGCATGGCTGCCTCCTGCATGACCCAACCAGGGCCAGGGTCAAACTGCAACCGAGCTACGTGCCCTTAGCAGGAACCGAACCCGGGTCTCTCTGGACTGCAGGCCGACACTTTCACCGCTGAGCCAAACTGTCCAGGGCATCACCACTCTTATTTAATATAACACTGGAAGCCTTAGTCACAGCAATTAGACATGAAGGAAAAATAAAAGGGATCCAAACTGGAAAGGAGGAAGTGAAACTGTCATTATTTGCAGAATACATGATATTGTATATAGAAAACCCTAAAGACTCCATCAAAAATATACTAGATTTAATAAATGAATTTGGCAAAGTAGCAGGATGCAAAATTACAATCAAGAAATTGACAGTATTCATGTACACTAATAATGAGCTCACAGAAAGAGAAACTAAAAAAACAATCCAATTTACCATTGTGGCAAAAATAATTAAGATACCTAGGAATAAACTTAACCAAAGAAGTAAAGAACCTATTTGCAGAAGACTATAGGACATTGAAAAAAGTAATGGAGAAAGATATAAAGAAGTGGAAACATATACCTTGTTCATGGATTGGAAGAATTAACATCACTTAAATGTCCATACTACCTAAAGCAATCTATAGATTCAATGCAATCCCCATTAAAATACCAACGACATATTTCTAGAACTTGAACTAGAACTAGAACTAGAACTAGAATAAATACTTCAAAAGTTTATATGGAACCAAAAAGACCTCAAATAGACAGCAATCTTGAAAAAGAAGAACAAAGTAGGAGGGATCACAGTTATCAGGTTATACTACAAAGCCATTGTAATCGAAACAGCCTGGTACTGGCACAGCACAAGCACATATAGATTAATGGAACAGAACAGAGAACCCAGAAATTGACCCAAGACAATATGCTCAATTAATATCCGACAAAGGTGGCAAGACCATACAATGGAGTAAAGACAGCCTCTTTAATAAATGATGTTGGAAAAATTGAACAGCTACATGCAAAAAATAAAACTAGACCACCAACTTACATCATACAGAAGAATAAACTCAAAATGGATAAAAGACTTAAATGTGACTCATGAATCCATAAAAGTCCTAGGAGAAAATGTAGGCAACAAAATTTCAGACATCACATGCAGCAGAATTTTTACTGTTACAACACGTAAGGCAAAAGAAACAGAGGGAAAATTGATAGAAAGGACTACATCAAACTAAAAAGCTTCTGCGCAGCAAAAGAAAAAAGCATTGAAATGGAAAGGGAACCCATTATATGGGAGAGCATAAATACCAATGACACATCAGATAAAGGGTTAATTTCCAAAATATATAGAAAACTTATACAACTCAACAAAAGGAAGACAAAGAACCCAATTAAAAAATGGGCAGAGGACCTAAATAGACACCTCTCTAAACAGGACATAAAATGGCCAAGAGACATATGAAAAAATGTTCAACATCACTAATCATCAGAGAGATGCAAATTAAAACAACTATTAGGTATCACCTCACACCTGCCGGAACAGCTGACATCAACAAGTCATCAAACAACAAGTGCCGGTGAGGGTGTGGAGAAAAGGGGACTCTAGTACACTGCTGGTGGGAATGCAGACTGGTGCAGCCACTATGGAAAACAATATGATGTTTCCTCAAAAAGTTAAAAATTGAACTGCCATTTGACCCAGTGATCCCACTTCTAGGAATATACCTAAGAAGTCTGAAACACCAATCAGAAAGAATATATGTACCCCCATGTTCATAGCAACAGCATTGACAATTGCTAAGATCTGGAAACAGCCCAGTGTCCGTCAGTAGATGAGTGGATAAAAAGCTGTGGTACAGCCCTGGCCGGTTTGGCTCAGCGGTTAGAGCGTCGGCCTGCGGTCCGGAGAGACCCGGGTTCGGTTCCCGCTAAGGGCACGTACCTCGGTTGCAGTTTGTCCCCGGCCCTGGTTGGTCGTGCGGGTGGCAGCCACTCGATGTGTCCCTTCACGTCGATGTTTCCCTCTCTCTCTCTTCCTCTCTCTCCCTCCCACTCTACCTGAACAAAAAATGGAAAAATGTCCTCGGGTGAGGATAAAAAAAAAAAAAAAAAAAAAAAAAAAAAAAGCTGTGGTACATATACTACACAATGATACACAATGGAACACTATGCAGCCGTAAGAAAGAAAAATCTCATATCCTTTGAGATGACTTGGAGGACCCTGGAGAGTATTATGTTAAGTGAAATAAGCCAATCAGAGAAAGATAAATACTACATGATCTCAATAATTTGTGGAATATAACAAACAAAATAGACCCAGAGACATAGAAAGGAGTATGGTTCAGACTGACAAACCTCAGAGGAGGGGGGCAGAATAGAGGGATGAGATAAACCAAAGAACTTACATGCATGTATGCATAACCAATGGACGTAGACAACAGTGCTGGGGGAGGGGGGCAGGATTGGAAGAAGGTTGTCTAGGGTGGGAAAAGGAGAAATATCTCTAACAAAAATAAATTAATAAAAATTTCAAAAAAAATTTTTTGGATGTATTTAATTAAATGACCATCATTCTCAAATATGACATTTCAGGCTTGGTTGATTAACCCATATTTTCAGTTATGTCATGGTAACAAAAAACACAGGTTCTTACTGAATCTCCACAAAAATACTGCCATGAAAATAAAACACTCAATAAAAGTATCTGAATTCTGGAGGAATCAGACAAGAAAATAAGAAATTATTAAGAAATGTTTAATTTCACTTTACAAACGCAGAGTCTACTAAGTTACCCGTATAGCTATCTTAAGAGGAAAAAGAAAGGTCTTCCTTGTATATTCAAAAGATAGAATATTAGGACAACCGTATTCCAAATGAAAAGCCACAGTCATTCCTCATCAGCTCGTTCAGTCTCACGGAATTAAATCTTGTTTCACTTAAGCTGGAGTTGGCAGTATCATGAACCCATCTGTTTCTCAACTAGAGCTCGAGAAAGTCTGACTCACTCCACTGGGATGATCTCAAAGTCAAATGATGCCACCAAAACTCTGTACCCAAAAGTATTTGGCATAGTTCCATTTTACAGGTCTCTGAGGCAGTACGTTTATGTGGAAAATGAAACACTCTGGTCTGTAGCAAGAGCTTTCATGGAAGCATCAGAGTAAAACAAAAACTGTCTGCAGAGGCCCAAAGACAAGAATTTTTAATAGTGAAAGATCTGATAATAGTTCATTAGAAGAATAATGCAACTGAAAAGGAAATTTGGTTGTTTATGTGGCATGAAAAACAGAGATAATAAAGTGAATAAAAAAGTTTTAGACAAAGTAATCATAAAATCATGATTGCCCCCATTTTCAAGAAGAATGGATATTACATTTAATTTATAAAAATGGATAAACATTATCTTTACAGAGAAAAAAATCTTCAGTTGTAACTGTAATACTCCTGACAGTATATCATGAACACTGTATACCAAACATATAATTAGAACATACACGATTATATTGACTGTCAAATAAAGAGATTCTGTAGGTCTGGAGTACCCTCCTGAACATCCACATGTGAATAAAACTCCATAGGTAAGTGATGTCAACCCCAAACGGAAAATCACTGGCCCAGAAGATGCCAGATTTAAATTAAGAAGTAAAATTGAGACATGTTAATATTTTAAAAAATAACTAAAATGGTGACTGATAGAACTATATACTGTTGTTGTCTAATATTAGGCAAAGTAGCATTGAGACTGACAAACAGAAGTGTGCCATAGATTAGGATGGCCTTGATAATGTCTAGGAAATTAAAAATTTTTTTTTTCTTTATTGATTTGAGAGAGAGTAAAAGGGAGAAGGAGAGAGAGATAGAAACATTGATGAGAGAGAACATCAACTGGCTGCCTCTTGCAAGCCCCTACTGGGGATTTGGCCCACCACCTGGGCATGTGTCCTGACTGGGAATCAAACCATCAACCTTTTGGTGCATGGGTCGATGCTCAACCACTGAGCCACACCGGCCGGGCAATGTCTAGGAAATTTGAATGTCAGAATCAAATCTTCACTGTGCTACCAATGGACAAAAGGTCTGTAGCATGGGGATTGGACTTACTTTTGATTCCCTTATCACCAGTCAGGAGCACAAAGGTCTCTGGCTGGCCTTGTTCCCCGGTGAGAATGGATTTCCAAAGGTGAGGTTCAAGTCATTGCACCCAACTGAGAGAGTTCTTTTTTATAAGGAAAATGTGAGAAGAATGTGGAGCCAGGTGAGCACGAATGTGTGAAGGAAAGTGGTCCAAGTGCCGTTAAACGACGAAGAGCATAGTTGCTGGGCTCAGACAGACCTAGATTGAAATCATCCATCCACCACTTAGGTCACCTTTGGAAAGCTGTGTTACCTTTCTGAGCCTCCATCTATTTGTATCTAACATGGAGATAAGAACACCTACCACATAGTGTGATGATAAAGATTAACATCCCACAGAAAAGAAATTCCCAGAGACCAGCCCTCAGTGCATCACATAAACCATTCACTGTGTGCTCCAACCAATGTTTCCTGTATCAGCTTCACGCTCCACTTCTACCTTCAATTTTACGTACTATTTTCTGGCAACATTTCTCAAATTTTGTGTGCAATAGAATTATCTGTAAAGTTTACCAAAAATGAAGATTTCCAGGCCACAAACCCCAGAAATTATGATATAGTACATGGTGGGACGCAGAGAACGTTGTTTTAGCAAGAATCCAGGTGGTTCCGATGTAGCTGTTCTTCAGGTTGTAATTGGGGGAAAAAAATTACATTCGATGATCCTCACCTTGCTGTGACCTTCCCCGGCACCCTGGGTTTTCTTAGAGCAAATGCCCTTCCTTCACGGTTCTGCTGGTGAAATCATGTTTATTCTTCAAGGCTCCTTCCAGTGCTTTGTTGTGTATGGGGTCTTCCTGGACTTCTCAAGGCAAAAGGGTTTTGTTGTTTCCTATCTGGTATTTGTTTACACATCAAATTCCCCACTTGACAGTGAGCTCTTGTAGGGAGGGACTGGGTCATATTTATCTCTGTGTCCTCCACATCTAGAGGAGGCACACTTTGCATGACTGGTTAGTGAAATGACAACCCCAACCCTGTATTTCAAGGAGAATGACTGGAATGTCCCCATCTTGGCTTAGACTGAGAGTCTTACAAAGGTCCAGAGTAGAAGACAGTGAGGTCTGTCAAGCTATAGACTGGAAAATGCATTTGTAATACATGTATCTGATAAATACTGGGCATCTGTCTAAATACCAGTCTCTAAGAAATGGTGCAAACACATCACTGTAATAAATCAGAAAAATGGTGCCTGTTCACTGAGGTTTCCACATGCAACTCCTTTTATACTGGCAAAATAGAAATCTGCCAAATAGTTCCTTCGAGTAGAAGTAAAAACTTTCCTAGCATCAATCGATCTCTGCGATTTTTGTGCATGGATGTGTTACTAGGGTAATGACAGGCTGCTCCCCTCTCTGAGCCCGGCCATCTGACAATCAACCCACATCAGCAGTAACAGGCAGCTGATATTCTGAAATCAAATGAGGCATGATAAAGTGGTCTTCCCAGGAACCGATGCTTGGTACTTACGTGTATGTGACTGGCTTCATTTAAAGTGTGAGTCAAGTCTGGCCGGTGTGGCTCAGTGGATTGAGCGTTGTGCCATGGACTGAGAGGTCCTGGTTCGATTCCCAATCAGGGCACATGCCAGGTTGGGGGCTCGATCCCCAGTAGAGGGCGTGCAGGAGACAACCGATTGGTGTTTCTCACATCAATGTTTCTATTTCTCTCTCCTTTCCTCTCTCTCTCTCTGAAAAACAAAACAAAACAAAACAATAAAAACATATTAAAACATAAATAAATAAGTAAAGTGCGAGTCAAAATTGCTCTCTGGCCATAAGCAACAAAAGAAGCCTTGAAATAAAAGATAATTCCAAAAGCGTTTACATGATACATTTAGTAATATGTAACCATAAAGAACATTTCAACTTCGTGAATAAAAAAGCAATTTCAATGTTGAAAGTCAAGAGACTCGCTCCCTTTGGGAGGCGGTGGTGACTGGCAGGGCCTGAAGGACTTCTGTTGCTCTATTTAGTTCTTGGTCTGGGTGCTGACTCCAGGGGTGTGTTTGCTCCGTGGGAATTCTTCCAGCTCTACATTCTGATATAGGTTCTTTTCCATATGGGTGTTATAGTTCAAGAAAGTGGACCTCCCCTCTCAGAAAGCAGCTTTTTTCCTTTCTTCAGTAAATAAATGCTGAACGAATATTGCAGAATAACAGTTCAAAGGGGTGTCAGAACCGTCCAGGTCTCAGTAAGCACCTATGTCTCGGTCTGACCTCAGCGTCAGATGTGCCTTTCACTCCCGGAGTTCATTTCTTTCTTTGCTGTCCTATGACCTAGTGTTCCTCTTCGGAGTGAAGGCCTTCCTAGCATTTTTTCTTGAATGACGTCCCCATCTTCGAAGCATACAAAAGTCACTGCCCTGCCTCAGATGAGTTTACTTGTACGCGGTGCTTCGCTTTGTCAAGTCTTGACGCTATCCTGAGGATGGTAGAACGAGCCAAGTGATTTCATCTCTCATGGCACACCTTGCGGACGCTCCTTGGGCACGAGCCAATTTACTGCTCACTGCCTGAGAGACATTTTTCCCATGAGCTAGCTTACCTCCCCCTCTCTCACAAAGAACTTCCTCCATGGGAAAGGACACACCAGAGAATACGGAGCATTGTAATTAGTGGGAAATACGCTTGACATGGGAGATGCTGTCCCCACTCCCTCCTTTCACACCCACTACCGACGTGTCGACTCTAATTTCTTACTAATGCTTGGGTTTCACTCTAAGCTCTCTTTGCTTGCTCATGCCCATCAACAATATATCCAGGAAAGAAAGCATCAGGAAAGCCCGGCCCGGGTGTCTGCAATTCTTCTGCCTGGAGCAGCTTAGAGAAGCTGACTCCTGGAATCCACAGACAGACGTCGGTTCCCTATGAGCATGTTCCTCTCCACCTGGGACCTGAAACTAAAGATGATGATGAGCATCGATTGGCAGTAGGTGTTTGTTGGTTAACACGTGACTTGAAGATCACATTGAGCACTGGCTTTCTTTTGGTCAATTCTACTAGTCCACCCACTCGGTCAATTCCATGACTCTCTGACCCAGGGCCAGAAGCACTTTGCATCTCTACTAAGCTGGACACAATTGCTACACCAAAAAGGCTTGTGTTGAAGTACACAGGAAGTAGATGCATAGGGTCAGTCTTTTGTCAAGTTGTAATAGTGTTCACAATCACTTGGTTTCAGGACGTTTTTGTTTGTTTTTTCTCCACTAAATGTTTTCAGAGATTTCACCTTTGGGTTTTCAAGCAGTTTTATCAATTAATGAATTTTTCTTATTTTAAAAAAATTTATGGGCTCAGTTTGTTAGAACATTGTTCTGATGCACCAAGGTTGTGGTTTGATCCCCAGTCAGGACACATACAAGAAGCAACCAATGAATGCATAAATAAGTGGAACAAAAAAATCGATGTTTCTCTCTTTTCTCTCTCAAATCAATAAATAAAAACTAAAATTTTTATGAGGTATAAATCATATGCAACATAATGCCTGGATCTTAATTATTCAATTTAGTGGGATCTGACAATTGTATACACCCATCTAAATGAAGATGTGGAGCCCAGCCGGTGTGGCTCAGTGGTTGAGCATCGACCCATGCATCAAGAAGTCGCTGGTTCGATTCCCGGTCAGGGCACGTGCCCAGATTGTGGGCCCTATCCCCAGTGGGGGGCATGCAGGAGGTGGCCAATTGATGTTCTCTCTCATCGATGTTTCTTTCTCTCTCTCCCTCTCTCTTCTTCTCTCTCTAAAATCAATAAAAAAAAAATATATATATATGGAATTTAAATGAAGATGTAGAACATCTCCATCACCTGGACAAATTGGTCATGTCCTTTCTCAGCCAGTTCCCTCACACTCATACATGCTCTCACCCCACCTACCTGCAATGACACTTAAGGGAAATTATTGTTCTGATTTCTGTCTCCATTAATTAGAGTTGCCTATATAAAATGGAGTCACACAATATGTATTCTTTTGAGTCAGGCTAATTTTTCTCAACATACTGTTTTGAGATTTGTCCATGTTATTATCCACATCAGCAGTTTGTTCCACATTATTCCTGAGTAGTATTCCGTTGTATAAATATATCATAATGTGTTTACCAATTCTCCTGTATGCCTATAGTTGGATTGTTTCCAGTTTGGAGCTATTATTAAGACTGCTCTGTGTAGTCTTGTAAAAGTTTCTTTGCATACTACCCCCCCCCCCCCATTTCTCTTGTGTAAACAGAATTGCATATGGTTAACTTGATAAGAAACTTCCAAAATTTTTCCAAATGGTTATACCATTTTATACTCCTGCTAACAATATATGGGAGTTCCAGTTGCTTCCTATATGGTACTGTCAATACTTAAATTTTACTTATGCCAACATGGGTTTTCAATTCTTAAAAAATTTTAGTTATCTTGGTTTGTGTGAATAACGTTTTGCTGGGCATCAGTTGGTGTTCCTCTAATGATCTGTGATGTTTCCTGAGCTTATGGGCCACTTGTTATTCCTCTGTGATGTGTGTTCAAATCTTCTACCTATTTGTATAGATTAGGTTGTTTGTGTTTTTATTGTTGGTTGTTAACAGTTTTCTACATATTCTAAATACGAGTTCTTTATTGAATCTATGTATGTGTTACATGTGTATTTTCCAGTCTGTGGTTTGACCATTTATTTTTGATGTTGATTTTTGGTAAACAGAAATTATTAATTTTTATGAAGTCTGATTTAGCAATTACTTATTTTATGATTAGGGCTTTTTATGTCTTGTTTAAGAAACCTTGGCCTTTCCAAAGGTTGCGATACTCTCATACGTTTTCTCCTAGAACCTTTATGTTTTCAATCTTTATGTTTAGGTTTATGATCTATATCAAATTAATTTTTGTGTATGTATGAAGTAGGGGATCAAGATTCATTTCTTCTCTCAAATACCCAGGAGTTGAAGCAGTATTTGTTCAAAGGCCTTCATTTCCCATTAGAATGATTTGGTGCTTTGGTTGAAAATCAGTTGGTGGATGTGCGTGGCCCGCCTAGTTCTTGACACTGTTCTGTTGATTTGTTTCTGGACTCACATCAGTTCCATAGATGATGGTGTCAATTTCTGTTGCTTCAGACTAAGTCTTAAAATTGGTTAATGTAAGTCCTTCAGTGTTTTTTTTTTTCTTCATCAAGATTGTTTGGTTATTTTTAGTCCCTGGGATTTCCATATTTATTTTAGAATCAACTTGTCTCTCTAAAAAAAAAAGTCAGCTAGACTTTTGATTGAAATTAGGTTGAATTTATCATCAATTTAGGAAAAATAAACATCTTAACATATTGGGGCTTCCAATTTATAAAAACGATGCTTATTTATTTATGTATTTATTTATTCCATTTATAGAATTTTAGTTTCTCATAATGTTTGTAGTTTTTAATACAAAAATCTTGTGCATATTTTATTATATTAATACCTACCTATTTAATATTTTGGTGACACTATTATAAGTGATGTTTTAAAATGTTTACTGGTTAATTTTTCATTGCCAGTGTGTAATGTCTACTGATTTTGGATCCGGAAGCTTTGATAGATCCACTTTTTAAAAAAAATATTTTTTCTTTATTGATTTTAGAGGGGGGAGAAGGAGAGAGAGATAGAAATATCCATCAGAGAGAACATCGATTGGCTGCCCCCTGAATGCTCCCCACTGGAGATCAAGCCCACAGCCTGGGCATGTGCCCTGACCAGGAATGGAACCAGTGACCTTTTGGTGCCTGGGTTGACGCTTAACCACCAAGCCACACTGGCTGGGAGATAGATTCAATTTTTAGTTCTAATAAAATTTGTACAGATTCCACAGCATTTTCTATGTATAAAATTATTTATTTTTTGAATAACGACAGTTTGACTTCTTTCTTTAAAATCTTTATGCTTTTTATTGCATTCACTTGTGTTATAGGATTGCTATGTCTGGTAGAATATAGCTGAATAGAAATGTTAAGAGTGAACATTCTTGCCTTACTCCCAGTTCCAGAGGAAATATATTCATTGTAATTAGTTTGAAGAATAGCTTGTAATTAGATTAAGAAAGTTTTATTCTATTTGTAGTTTGCTGATAGTTTTTATCATGAGTTGGTATTATATTTCATCAAGTACATTTTTTGTATCTATTGAGATGATTTTGTTCTTTATTCTACTAATATGCCAAACTACATTGATTTACGTTCACATGTTACTTAATCTTGCTTTTCTGGATAAATCCAACTTGGTCCTGACTTATTATTTGTGATAGTACCTTTCTCAAAATACCAATATTTAGGCTACCTCGAGGTCTGGTTATAATGACTATTTTTGTTGTTGTTTTGCTTATTAGTTTTCTTGCTTTATCATAGATTTATTAACGTTAGATTCAGTGCCAGACAGTGTGCGCTGAAAAGAACAGTAGAGAATGCGACAAGCCTGATTCATACTCAGCAAAGGACCTGTCTCACCTTCTGTCCAAGTTTGAGTGTGAAGGCTCCGTAGGTAAAGTGCGTCCGAGGCTGCCTGAGCCCTGATGTTGCTTCCGTTATGTCAGTTTCAAGTTTACCCAGCAATCGGCTCTGCAGCCTCTCACTCGGTATAAGCACTGAGGAGTCTCCCTCCAGGTCTCCCGCTCTGCCTGACTTCAGGGGGCCCTGTGCCCCTGCACAGCAGGAGGCGCCCCCTCTGCATCTCTGCCCTCCCCCCAGTGGAAGACTGCCACTTTCAGGCACGTGGTGTGAAGCCAGGAGGGTGGAAGGTGTCTCTGAGTTCTTCTGACCCACCCATGTGGACCGTAGGCAGCTGTGGGTTTCTCAGAGCCCTGCCCTCCTCCCCCTGCTCCACCCCAGAGTGATTACGGTGCTTCATATCCGGACTATAGTCCAGAGGCCGGCTGAGGGCTCTTGGTTTTCCTGCTCGGCTCTCAGCCTCACGCAGGCCCGTGCCCATGCTCTGGGGAGGTCTCAGTGCCTTGACGTCCCCCTTGCGGTAGACGGATGCCACCTAACACCGTGTAAGTTCTGGAGGGTGGAGAATTTCTTCGCCTTCACCCTGCGTTCTGCATTCCTCAGAATCCATCATGCTTTCCCAGCTGCGGACGGCCACTTCCTGCTGTTTGGTGTGAGGCCTGAAGGGGGGACAGTGTCCTGAGTCTCCTGCTCTCCCTCTGGATTCAAGCAGCTGGCATACTTTGTGAGGGTCCATCACCATCGGCTCAACTCTTTCCAGGCAGGATCAGGACTTTTTAATTCACCTGGGCTCGGACTATGAATATCAATGAGATTCCAGAGATCTCTTTATGCTTCCAAACTCAGCATTCTGAATCTTGGGTTATCTCTCTGCTTCAGTCTGGCTGCTGGATTTTTATATCAGGTTTTTCTCTCTGGTCATTCCTCCAGTTTTTTTTTTTTTTTTTTTTTTTGCAGCTTGTGAGGCCTTTCTTTCCCCTTTTCTCCTGTCCCCAAAGAGGCAGTTACTGCGTGTCCCTGGTGAAAGCTTGCTGTACCTCGAGAGGGTCCATCTCAGTTCTCCTGCCCTGATCCCGGCCTGCAGCAGGCCACCTGCTGCCCTTGGTGAAGCCCTGGAGCATCTCAGGGGCACATCTTGTCGTTCCGCCCTGTTTCCCGCCAAGGGCTCACAGTGCCTTCTCCGCTCTCCTGCCCCGCCTCCGGCCTTTGGCAGCCCCTGCCTTGCACTAGTCGAAGGTCCCGTGTAGCTCATGGGAGAAGGTCCCATGTATCTCTCAGGACTTCTGTCCTCAGCCTTCTGTGTACCATCTCTATGTCCCCGATGAAAGCCCACAGGAAAAAGATTAGAGAATGGGTGCAGACTCAGTTGGTGATAGGGCTCTTCCCAGCCGCCGAGTAGGCATCCAACACCCATCGTAGTTCAGCTGACTTTTCTTCTCATGCACAGTGGATTCTTCTTGTCCCCACCCTTGGCCAGGATGAAAGCAGTCATGAAATTCATCGCATTCAGTTTTCTTGCTCCATAGTCTCTGATGAGTTTCTTAAAACTATAATTATGTAGCATGTCTGGATTTGTTTTGCTGTATAGGTGGAAACAATGATCCTTTGCTACTTTTTATATCCTAACAGGAAGTAAATGTCTAAAAATGGTGTTGAAAATTATTAGGCAACTGAAATTCTACATTACCCATTTTAAAAAAAATAAAACAAAACATTCTCCATGGCCTAAATGTCTCTTAATTCTTTCCCTACCCAGTCATCCATATCATCATCTTCTGTTGTTAACCTCTTCCAAGTCAGTGGTTCTCAATTAGGATGCTTTTGCTCCGCAGGGGACATTTTCTATTGTCATGGTTGGAGAGAGAGTGCTCTTGGCATCTAGAAACCAGGGATCCTGCTAAACCTTCTACAATGGGCAGAACATCCTCCAACAGCAAACAATTATCTGGTCCAAAATGTTAATGGTGCAGAAGTTGAGAAACCCTGTTCTAAGGGACTATGAATACATATCCATCCTAGATTCAGTCATTGTTTTTCCATCAGCAAATTCTGCGGCTATCAAGCAAATCAAAGAAGGGAAAGGAGGGATCTGTTTTATCTCCCTGATGCCGGGGAGGCAGGGAGTGGGTCTCCCGCAGTGCCGCAGCTCCTGTCCCCACGACTTGGCCACACTAGGGTCAGTCATGATGTTTAGTGAATGACTATGGGAATGAATGATTCCTGAAGGGGTGTTCGGATGCCACCTGCTGTTCTATGAAGGCTGTCCCTGAGCATTCCAATACTTGTCAAAGGACTAGAGCATTTGAAATATGTGTTCTGGGATTTAAGGCAGTTATGTTCTGCTTTTAAACGTGACCTAGTTGAAGTATCTTCTCACATAGTTTGGGTGTTCTTTCCTTTCTGTGTTTGTCACTAGCCAGTACTGAGAGACACTGTGTTGAAATCTGAGATGATATATCCCTCCTGCCTGGGTTCCTTCTCTGTGCACGCTCGACAAACGCATGGATCCCCGAGTCACCCAAGTCATTTTTGTGACCATGGCTATTCTGAGAGCACAGCCTCACAGCCTCGAATACTGTTGAACCTTCGGAAATGATAGTGAGACCACTAAGTTTGCTGTCGTCTTGATGAGTGCATTTAAGTCACCTGCTGAAACTCAGCAGTTTTATTTGACCAATTATAAGTAGAAATTTATATTTTTCCAAATCATTTTGGGGATAAGATGCAAGTCTTCCGACCGATTTTCCCAAACAGAGAAGTATGCGCTACAGGAATGTAGCTGTCAGCTTTTCTTTTTGCTCTAATTGTCTGATGCAAACATTTGAGTGGATGCTTCATTGTTACGCTTGAGTCCTGAGGCTTTTTCACTGGGGCTCGAGTAATTAGTGAGGAAATATTTTTCAAATATATTTCAATTCGAATGATTTAAATAAGCTATCTGTGTATGTGTGGGCATGTGTATTTGTGCTCTGTATTGTATGAGAAAATTCCAGCAATTTTTCTTTTCCTTTGAAAAGCTTTTCACACCAATAAATAGTGAAAACTGCATGAATGGATGAAATAAATGTTCTTTATTTTTTTGATAACCCCTTTTAACTTTACCCCACATACTTATCCATTAGGTTTTTCTATACATATCCTGGATGCATGAGATTTAGAATCTTTTAAAAAAATTACTGTAGTTTTAAGAGTTCTGGTTGAGGGCTAATGACCCAGCATTACCAGGTCCCAGGCACAGGTGAGTAGGTGAGCATTTGGAGCATATACCTGTTCCCATCAAACCCAGCTCCATCTGCTTGTGGTCATGCTGTACATAGTCACCTCCCTGTTAGGTCACAGCGAATGGGGTCCTGTTAATGACCATATAAAGTTAAAAAGGGGAAACCCCATCTTAAATGAAGAAGTCAGTCTGTGGTTAGACGTACAGAGGAGTGAAAAGCATACAGGGCTCAGTGACTTGTTTCTGTGGGGCTCAGGGACCAGGCATGTCCCAGGTGTGAGTCACGAGCGTGGAATTTGCTCAGTTGTCTTAGGGAGGCCACAGGCTGTGTTTGCTGTTGGTGCAGCAACCACCCTTTTATTCGGCCGAGAACCCAGCTTGCTAAGCAGGACTGTGTGAGTCGGAATTTAACAGGGGGCGATCTCGAAAGCAAAGGCTGGAATCTTTATTCATCTGGGTGTATCGACTCTG
This sequence comes from Molossus molossus, assembly GCF_014108415.1. Lineage (NCBI taxonomy): Eukaryota > Metazoa > Chordata > Mammalia > Chiroptera > Molossidae > Molossus > Molossus molossus. The sequence continues at coordinate 28,410,678 of NW_023425347.1, read as the reverse complement.
TTGTAAATCATGGGGGAAAGATTTCCTTTTTATTTCTCATGAGATCTGGACTTAGGAATGCTGAGTTTGTCACTGAAAAATGAAGCCCAAATCAATGTGTCTTCTCGTACAAGTGACAGTTCCTCCATTCTGGTCTCCTTTCTCCTTTGCTCTGGTAGAAGAGACAGGGATATTTGCCCTTCAAGCTGTTACTGAGGACTTGTCACGGAGATAAGGTCAGCAGATATGCGGTGAGTGCTTCAGGTGACTAACTGAGACATCACCTTCCTCCTTGCATCTCCAGCAGATGTGGTTAGGAAACACGGGGGCAGGGAGGCCCACCCCACAGTGTAGCAGGTTATCTCACTGCTCTGGAGGTGGCCCCACCTTTGTCTTCTCAGTTTGTGGTACCCCTAGGGGCAAGGAATCTAAAGTGGGTTGTCTATCACTTCTGGGTGGTAGGAACCCTGCCAGCTCTTGGTGGGAGATTCATAGCTGAGGAGGGACCTTGTCAACATCCTGGGGGTGGTAACAACAGCTCCCTCATTAAGCCTTTGTTTTAGGATCCAAGCATCTAATTAGGATTTTTTTTTTCTTTATGGAATTAGATGTATTCCTTTTTTTTTTTTTAAAGGTGGTTTAAGGAAAAGGACTGGGATTAGGGTGACCATAGAAAAACCTTTAACCAGACAGTAGCTGCTGAGACCCAGAGGAGAGTGATACAGAATCCCCGCAGAACGATTCCTCAACACTTGATGTTAGGACTAAAGAATACTGTGAGATTTAATTTCCTGGTTATCTTAAAACATGCGATGAATCATAATTTCTCTACAATTAGCAAGATAAAGCCAGCCTGGAGAAAGCACAAAGAGGAGGATTTATTCATTCACTCAGAAAAGTTAAGGCAGCACCTGCCAAGAGACAGGCGGAGTGCGAGACTGTTCTGGAGAAGACCCAGTGCCTTGGGCCCCGCCTTCACCCCTCGTGTAGCTCGTGGTCCGCCTACCGTAGAATTTGAGGATTTATTGAAGTTTCTTGTTTTTTATTTAATATGAAAAGCCACACATCCGAATTTTGACGAACACAGTTTTGATGTACGGCATTCTATAACGCTCAGTCCAGATGGCGAGATCCGCTCTGCTTTGCAGTTTGCTCTACTACAGATCCGTCTCACAGGCGAACGTATGCGTTGGTTATGCTCTTCGGCGTTCTTGGCTGCTGCCCTGTGGCTGCCCTCCACTCCCAGCTCTGCGTCCAGGGAGATGTTGACAGGGAAGTGGGGAAGTAGAACACACGGCAGCCAATTGGCAGTAGGTATTGGGTACAAAGCTGTCTAACCAGATGCTGTAGGTCAGAGGGAGCTGCTGAATTAGGTAATTCATCCATATTCTTGGTGTGAGCAGACAAGATTCTCCAGGAGAGTGTATATCCTGGAGTGATACCAAGGACAACATGTACCAAGCGCTGAATAGGACATGGAGAGACTAGATCCCTGCCCCCTGAGAAAGGTCCATTCTCCATGGAACATGAACATTCCTCTCCTCCCCCAAGAATCCCGCAGGCCATTAGTTGGCAAGGCAAGAGGAAGGCTCAGAAACCTGTGCAAACTATCCAAGAATGAAGGGGAAAAGGAAGAGAAGAAGGGAGGTGAGGGTTTTATTACTGTCTTAGGCAAGAACTATTGATACTTAAACTCCTGTACTCCACTTTGAAAGCCTGGGTTCTCAGTTTGCTTGCGGTTTATGAAACTCAGAGAAAGCATCAACCTATTAGTCCCATCTAAACATCTATATAGTGTGGTCCATCAAAAGATAGTAAGGAAAAGAATTTAGTGCATTCGGTTCTGATCCAGCAACGTCTGCAAAGTGGCAAGCATTGAGCTGATGTCAGAGGTGCAAGATGGCCTGTAAGGACGTTTACATCAGCCGGAGGACATGGTCACGAACAAACAAAATTAATAAGAGACTAAAAGAAATATATGCTAGATGTAGGTATGATTAGATGTAGGAAAGTTTGATAGAATCTTTTCTTGAGACAATCTTGTGCTTGGATGAACTATTTGCAGTAGGGAGTAAGACTGCAGAAGCATACTCCAGTAACAACGGGTGGTTTTCACATTACCTTAGGGGGACAGAGACTCTCATTAACCGAAGGGCGTGCTATATCTGAACACTATGGGGGCTTGACTGTGTGCTTTTTGGGACTAGAAACTGGGGCAGAGATGAATACTTTGCATAGTAGGAAGGGACACATTTTGAGTCGATAGGGAACAGGAATCTGGGAAGAGGAAGAGAGCTGTCTACTAAGAGGCGCACAGGAGAGCATCATGGTCAAATGACGCTTTCAGCAGCTTGCTGTGGTATTTGCCACACACGGTCATGTGCCGCATAACAGCGTTTAGGTCAATCACCGACCACATATGTGATGGTGGTTCCATGAGATTATAATGGAACTGAAAAATTCCTATTGCCCAGTGACATTGTAGCCATTGTAACATCACAGCACAGTGCATTAGTCACGTGTCTTTGGTGATGCTGGTGTGAACAACCTCCGGCACTGCCCATCGTCTAAAAGTGTAGCACCTGCAACTAGGTACAGTACATACTACTTGATAAGGACAATACATGAGTATGTTGCTGGTTGGGTATTTACTCTACTTTTGATCATATTTTAGAATGTGCTCTTTCTATTTATAACAAAAATGTTTGCCATAAAAACAGGGGGCCACGTTGCACCGGCAGCAGCCCATACAGCTCGTGTTTACTGCGCCTTTCGAGTCCACCGTTTCCTCTGCACTTGGTTTGCTCTCCTGGTGTTTTGTACAGCAACACACTGTACAGGGTTGTAGCCCAAGAGCAACAGTTATACCAGAGAGCCTAGGTGTGTCGTAGGCCATGCCATCTGGGTTTGTGGGTGCACTCTATAGGGTCTACAAAGACAAAATCACCTAGCAACGCATTTCTCATTAAGTGGTGCATGACTATATATAGTCCCCCTCCTTAGGGCTCTCAAAGAAATCTTTGGTAATGCAGACAATAGTTAATATCACTTTTGTGTATCTTTTTAAAGAATTTGAAACCTCATTTGAAGTTCTGTTTGGGTTGGTCAGAGGGTGAGCAAACCAGCCCCTGCAGACTCTGTTACTACTAATGATGACCCACAGCATCAGGTGTCTGACTTGTGGAACTAGGCTCCTAACAGCCCCCCCCCCTTGTCCTCCAGTGATCTTTGCTTCACCACATAAGTCAGATTGCAGCAGACCTCTGCTCAAAACTCTCCAATAGTATCCATTTCACTGGAAACAAAATCCACTTTTCTAACCATGGACGAGTCCCCACGTGATGGCTTCCTGGCTGCTTCTCCGAGCTCCTCTCCTGCAGCTCCCTTCATCCCCACCTGCTGCAATCTCACTTCCGTCTCTTTGTTGCTTGAACTCTTGAAGCGCTTTCTCATGTCAGACATTTGCATTTATTGCTTGCTCTGCTGGGATGTCTTCTTTCGGACACCCACTGAACTCATCTTTTCTTTCTTTCATGTCTTTTCTCAAATGTCATCTCCTTGTTGATATCATTCCTGATCCCCCCTTTCTTACTAAGCATTCCTCCACTCTCACCCCAGCCTGGTTTTCTTTAATGTACAGAGTAAATATATGTGTTTATGATCTCCCCCGTAATGTAGCATGTAAATCCCATGAGAACACATGTTTTGTCAGTGTTGTGATGCTATGTTTCCAAAGCCTAGAACTGTTCCTGGTATAAGGTAGGTAATTATCCAGAGACACGGAAACAGGGAACAGACTGACAAATCTCAGAGAGAAGGGGGTGGGGGCAGTGGTGGGAAGAGATAAACCAAATAACTTATTTGCATATATGCATAACTAATAGGCACAGACAATAGTGTGGTAAAGGCAGGGTAGAGGGTAGGAGCTGGGAGGAGGGGATCAATGGGGTAAAAAAGGAGGGACATCTGGAATACTTTCAACAATTAAGATTAAAAAAAAATATATCCCCTGTGGATAGAGGGAGGATTACTGTATATACTTGTTCAATAAAGATTTATTATTTTTAAAAAGAGAGGTAATTAATAAATAAATGTGGAATAAATGGATGAATGAATTTGTACAGGGAGAGAGTAAAAGGAAAAAAAGACCCCACAAATTTGAACTAGAGTGAAAATCTAGCCTTCGAGGACTCATAACAATAGTGGTGGGGAATTGTTTCCAAATAACCTATTCTTTTATTTTGGATTTAGTATAAGGCATGTCAATGATGTACTTTGTTTTATCAAACAAGCCTTCGCAGGGGAGGCAGAGGGGAGCGGGCGGGCCTGGCCCCTCCCCCGAGAATGCACAGTTGGCCTTGGACAATGGAATGCCAAGCCAGGGAGCCCGGGAAGACCACTTAGACAAGTGTGTGCTGTCATCCATGCACCAGACCTTCCTGTTCTTTTATGCCATGGGGCTCAGGGCACTTGCTGTTTAGGTGACTAGCTAAGGCCTCTTTAGGCTGAAAGCATAGAGAATAAATTGTGGCTGTGACAACTCAGGGAGCAGAATAGAGAATGAAGAAGAGGAAAAGGAAGTAGTGAAGCTACGAAAAGATTTTAGAATAAGTAAGATATGGAAAAAGCAACCAGGAGAAATAGGAATGGAAACCTGGAATTCACCCACTATTTTTTCTCTAGGGCATTACTCTGGTCTCCTTCTGACTTCTATTTCTTACTTTCTATCACCAACTAGAAGAAGAAACAAAGCAGTTGCATGAATATTTTTCTTGCTGGATCACTAGATACTTAGGCTACAATTTAAATCTTAGAACAGAAGACACTACAAATAATATCCATGATAATGACAGTGATAATAATGGCTACTTACTGAGCTCAGTACAAGGCCCTTTCCATAAATTACCCCCAATCCTTACAACAGCATTGTATGTTGGAGCTTATCCCCATTTTTCATAGGGAGAAACTGAGGCTTGGGAAATCTAAATGCATCTAGAGCTTCAGTTGGGTGGAATCGCTCCTCTTTGCTATTTTCTCCCTTAGAAGCTGATGTGCAGTCTTGAGTGGAGTTGATAGTTATTCTAAGCAGCAGTGAATGGAAGGAAAACAGAAAAGTTCCAAGAACCAGATTCTAATTATTTTGGATAACGTAATAGTGTGTCACATTGTACTTTAATAAATGGCTGGCCATTTGGAGTTAAGAGAATGAATGAAAAGATAAAAAATTAATGAAAGTTGACAGGGTAGCAACAGGAGGGACTCATGTGCATGGATCATGCCCCCACCCAGTCTCGCCAAACCCCGTGCTAGAATGACAAGAGTATGTGTTTAAGAGGGTGAATAATTAGACATAAGGGGACTCATTTTGGAGGGAGGGAGGTTGAAGTGTTAGAACTGCAACAAGATCTAAAGTCAGTTGTTGGGTAAGAAAAAAGAGAGAGAGAGAGAATGAAAGAGAAAATCTCAAGGGGATTGCGAGGAAGCAAAGATCTGTTCTAAAACCAACTCTTGATTAGGAGGGGACATCAAAATGCAACAAACAAACCAAAACTCAGCAATCTCAGAGTCTCTTTTTATTTATTTATTTAATCCTCACCTGAGGACATTTTTCCATTTTTTGTTCAGATAGAGTGGGAGGGAGAGAGAGGAAGAGAGAGAGAGAGAGAAACATCAATGTGAAAGGGACACATCAAATGGCTGTCACCAGCACGACCAATCAGGGCCGGGGACAAACTGCAACCGAGGTACGTGCCCTTAGCGGGAACCGAACCCGGGTCTCTCTGGACCACAGGTTGACGCTCTAATCACTGAGCCAAATTGGCCAGGGCTCAGTTCCTCTTTTTAATTTCCTCCAGCAAATCTGCTTGGAAGACTGTTAGTTTATATTTTACTTTACTTCTGTGTCTTTCCTCTCCCTTGCCTGATAAAAAAATGAACAGATAGAGGTAGTTTAGATTATTCCAAGACTTTATCATAGAATGATCAAAATTTGGTTGCTTATAGTTTTAGTGGTAAAAGAAAAAAAAAAGGCTTATTTTCCGTGTGTGTGTGTGTTTGTGTGTGTGTGTGTGTGTGTGTGTGTGTGTGTGTAGGCTGCCTGACGTATCAGGTGACCACATAAGAAGTTTGCTAATTCGTCCATTAAAAGATTTGTCAAATAAACAGCCCACCACACACAAGCTGCCTTAGGCTGCAGAAGAAAGAAGCCAAAACAAACATCAGTGGGGTCGTGGATTTGGATCACTGAAGTAAAAGGAAAAGACATTTCTAAGGTGCCTGGCTTGCATTGTCTCTTCGCAGGCTGCTTGCTCTTGGCGTTGACTGCTATGAGGCCAAGTGGCCAGACGAAGGTCCTGCAGAGGACCAAACCATTCGCTCAACCCTACTTCTTTTAATTCTTTGAACCATGCACTAATCCATCGATTCATCAACCACAGCTGACTTCCTCTGTAACTCAAAAGGTTGGGTCTGAAGGGAGTTTAGAGCAACTCTGAAGAGTCTCCAACTTAACTAGATTATAATTAACTTTGCTACTACTTTGAATATAAAAGAAATGCTTCTGTTAATATAGCTGATACGCCCTTGGCAGGAGGGGATGAATAACCCAGAAACCCATAACATCGGAGAGGCTAACCTTTCACTGATTTCAGCTCTTAGCAAACCGTAGAGTAACCAACTATTCGTGTTTTCTACTCAGCAGTGAGCTCCTTGAAGTCTTCTATGTCAGAACCCAGCACAGTCCTTGGCAAATAGTAGGAGTTTAACAAATATTTGTTGAGTAAACTGATTGAGATTGGGCAGATTCCCATGATGTCAGCCCATGAGGTCTTTTCATGAGGCAGCTCAACTCAGCAGCTCCTCTGGAGCGTTCTAGAAGGATGAGTGGGTACCGTGGGGGCGGGGATTGCCTCTCATCCATCCTTCTGTCTGCAGCACACTGTTTGCTTAAGGAATGACTGAAGGTTTGTGTTGCTCAAGCAGTGTGTGTGATAACCTTTTGGGATAGTCCCACCCCATCCTCAGCTTGGAAGGTCCTCAGGAGAGGGGCACAGGAAGGTGTCAGACAGATGCCTGGCTTTTGCTGAAAACCTCCAGAGGAACCGGAATGGGGGCCCTTCCCACAGGCCGTGCTAAGCTGCTGGCGACAGCTCAGTGACTTAAGGAGGCGGCTAGTGGGCAAAAAGGTGCCCTGGTGGCCAGTCTGGGGACAGAAATAACAAGAGTAGAAGGAATGGGATTAGCAATACTACTTTATGACTGCAAGATACCACCTAGAAAACACATGACCTACTGTTGATAATGACAAAAATAGGAAACGAACAAAACTGATAATAAGATGAAGACATAAATGAATAGTTTAATGGGAAATAAGCGTCCCACCTCATAAATGTGCCATGACTCTACCTTACCTAAGACCATTCATAAAAATAAATTCAATATTGACTTGAATTAAATATTAAAACTAAAAGCATGAATTATCCCAATGTCCAAGTATTTTGTCTTGAGAGAAATTTCTCCTTTCATTGGACCTAACACCTTACATTTTACACTTGTTTTTTCCTCTTTCTGAGCACGGCATTCTGTATTTCTCTCGGCGGACCCCGCCTCCCGTATTCCCGGTCATGGTCCCCTTCGCACACACGCAACATACATCACACGCATCGCTAAACCTGGAACATCCACTACGCCTCACACTTCACATCGTTCTCTCTGCTTGGATTTTCCTTGCTTTCTTTTTCCCGCCTAACAAACTCCACTCTTTCTTTCAGAACCAATTCAAAGGGATTTTGTGTATTTTCAAACCTTTCCTACTGCCCTCTTCGCGTGTGCATTTATACCCCCGACCTAACATGCGCCCTGCAGAACCCATTCTAATTCCTGTCTCCTTCCGCTTTGTAGCCCTATACCTTGCACAGTGCCCGACACAGAGTAGTGAAACACGTGCTTTATGAATGCATGCATGAAGGAATGGATGACATTGTGAACGGTAAAATAAAAACCGGTTGTTACATTCTTCCCTGACATAGTCTTTAAGAAGTATCAAACCATTCCTTAGCAGTTTGGCCTCTCAGAGAACTAATTTCCACTTCAAGTCACACTTGTTTTATGTCTCAATTATTAACTTCGTGTATATTGGAATCTGCTGCATCCGGAGTTAGAAACATAGAATTTACCATGAAGTATTCATTAAAAGGTCAAGGCAAATTCCAGTGTTTGGGTTCTAGTTCTTGTTGTTGTATATTTAAAAGCTCAGGTAGATCCAGTTATTTGGAAGTGAATAACAAAACCCTAGAGATTTCTCTTATTTGTCTGGTTTGTTTATTTATTTATGTAATTTATTCTTATGACAGTTATTACATTACTCTTGCAATTCCAAACAGCAACCAGAAAGTTTCCAGTGTAGGTTGCAATTATGTTTTCAGTGAGTAACTTATTTACTTAACCACAGAAGTTGGCCCACTATATGCTAATCGGCTGCTCGATTTGCTTCCTTTCTGGAAGGCCAACCAAAAACTTTTCACAAGTCTAGGGGTATTTGAGGCAAAGGGCCAGCCAGAAAGGGCCAGTTTATTAAGTGGTGACCAACAGGTAACTTCTGTGGAGGGTCATCCTAGACTGGACACTGTGCCAAGTACCTGCCATCTATTATCTCGTGCTCAGTGTTCACAACAACCCTTCACCACACGTATTATTATTACTAGTATTACTTTATGATTTTCACAGGTAATAAAAGAGAGCCTAAGAGAAGTTCAATCATTTGTCATAGCTCACAAAACTAGTAAATAAAAAAAGGGGTAGCCAAGGCTCTGCAGATCCCAAAGCCCTTATTCTCGTCGCTGGACCCTGTTACCTCATGATAGTAGAAATTTCATAAGTCAGTGGAGTGGTAATGGGTTTTTATCAGAATCCTTCCAGGCTCCTTCAAACACTGTGCTCACCATGACAAAGCAAGTCTACCAGAGTTTCTCTTAGGTAGACTGATGAGCTCAGCTACTCCAGGTCACTCCCCAGGAGAAGCAGGTGTGAGTGGGTGCCAAGCCCGCCCCCGGTCAGCCTCGCAGAGGGTGGGGGTCGGTCCTGTTCTGTAGTTAACTCGGGGTTTCTGTTTTGTCTCAGCAGCCCAGACGTCCCAACTGTCCCATTTTCACAGACCAATCTTCCAGTCTTCGTTGCTTTCATAGGTTCCTTTTTTGTATGTTCATTCCTCTTTGGCTTATTTGGGGTGGAGCGAGGAAAGGCCAAACTTTCCATGTGGGCGAGAGGTGGCAAAGTGACCCCCTTCCCTGTGTAGTCCTTTAGGGCAGGGCCTGGCTGAGAGTCAACGCGATTTCACACGCCCACTGACAAACAAATGCACAAAGAAGTTTCACAGTAGCTAGAACAGCAACAGCAAAACTGTACTCACACCGCCCTGCTGTCCTCAACCTGGAGGAATACAGAAACAATCTTTGACGCTATTGCAGTCAACTACATTTCACCTGCTCAAGGCCATAAAGATAACTCCAAACACAGCAGGGAAGAACGTAGGGATTATCTCTGGACCTTCATCCCACCCCCTCACCTGAGCAGGGCTGTGGTATCAGTTACCAGCCGATAAGGGCTTTCCCTTATCACTTCCTACATGGAAAAGTTGACATGCCTTTTGACAGATGCAGTGGGGAATTCTCCAGAACCAATTTAGAGCTGAATGTTGATTTCCTCTCATGTCGCTCTATTTCATACACTTTTCTCTTTCCAGTTAGAATGGATGAATTACGTAATCAAACAAGCATTTACCGAGACCTCTTCCATCCCACACACTGTCAAATGCAGACTCCAGCTGCCCGGGCACATTTCCTTGACCTTCACTTAGGTGGCACCTAGTTTAAGTCAGACAACACCTAGAGCTTCGTGGGCCGTCAGACTCAGAGGAACAGGAGAAAAATCACAGCATTAATCTTTCCTCTTACAGTTCTTTCCTCCAATCCTGCCCTCAGCCCTGGTCTGCTAGAAACTAGTTTTGCTCTCTCGGTTCTTACTCCTCCAAGACTGGAAAGGAAATTCTGTGTTTGTCTGCTCGCACCTGGCTTTGGTGATGTAAAGTAGGGAAAGTGAAGAGAGAGAGAGAGAGAGAGAGAAGAATTGAAAAGCTGGGGCCTGAGGAGGCTGTGCCTGTGGAGAGCAGGGCTTTGGGGTGTCAGGGGTTCCTGAGCCACAGTAGTTGTGTAAAGGATTTGAAGACCTGAGGACAAGAGTTTGAAGAAGGATTTCTGAGGGTTGTTGTGAATTAGACCTCCTTCCTTAAAAATTTCTCAAGACACACAGTAATGATTGCAATTGCTTTTAAAATTATATTGGTGGGTACATAGTGTTTCTCTGAATAGAACAGTAAGTCAGGAATAGGCCACACGGAGTCTTGGTTTTTGGATGAGTTGCTCAATCATTTTATAAGTATTTATTGAACACCTTTTTTGTCCCAAGGGTGCAAAGATAAACAAGGTAAGAGTTTTATCATTAAAAATCTTACAAACAGGTGTCTCCCTTCCTACTTGGAAGGATAACTAGAACTTTGCCCTTCTTGGCTGTGTGCGCAATGGATGGATCTGTACCCTGTAGTAAAAGGAATGAAACAAACTCAAGGTTCTTGGCCTGGGAGAGGCGGACTGTAACCCACAACGTCAGAACTGGGCTGGAAGGCAACTTAACACAACATCTCTGTTTTATAGATAAGGGAACAGATGCCCAGAGATGAAGTGCCTCACCCAGGTCAGGGTGCAGCAGGACCCCAACAGGGACTGAGTCACCTCACCATCTGTTTTCTCTCACAGTGGGTTCTCAGGCATTACCGGGGTGGATCTGAGACCCCTGCATGGAATCCCATCTCACTGGTCTATCACGAGAGGGGAGGGCATTGTCAGGGACCTGACGGGCTCAGTAGACACTGAGGCTGGAGGACCCGTGCACATCGCCATGGTAAATGTCTCGAATGCAGTCACCCCTCACCGGGCGCCAGTGAAAGGCCCCTTGGCTGCTCTTACGTCCAGTCCCCTCTGGGATCTGGGTGTCAGCGCCCCCTCCACGCAGGCCAGCGCTCCCTGGTCATTCAGTGTTACCTTTGGTTGAGGGGAGAGGGCCAGAGAGCTAAGAGGTCCTGCTCTGTCCTGGGAGTTGACTCTGCCTCTCCCCAGCCTCATCAGTGAGAGGCCCACTCATCGGGTGATAAATTGACACTTGGGAAGATCAAAGGCTCGTCAGGACACAATTCATTGTGGTGATTTATCAGCTATTTGGGTTTGTCTATGTGGGGAAAGAAAGGACAGTTCTGGTTGAGGTGCCACCAAAATGCTGCCTGCATGGCCATGGAGCCAAGGAGGCGGGGCGGCTGGACGTGCCCCCACCTGGGTCATTAGTCAATGGTGTCAGTAGTCCTGACGCCTGATTTACTTGTTTATGTGGCTCATGGGAAGGAGGCATCCCACTGGGTGATAATTTTGTGTGCACGACCTTTCTGTGTCAGCCCAGCAGGGAGCCTGCTTCCTCCCATGTGCAGCTCAGTTGCTGGGATGCACTGTCAACACAGAGAAGAACTGGGCGAGGGCAGATCGGTTGTCACCAATGAGTCCTCAGGGCTGCTGGTTTGCTGAAACCCCACAGCTGAAGAGGGTAAGTTGGGTCTTTCCCTTTCTCGCTTTCTCTCAGATGCACAGGGTCCAACTCTGTTGCTCTAAGAACTGCTAAACAGGGTATCCTGGTGGCTCTGTGGCCTGGGGCTGGCCCTGGGCTCTGTGATCCAGCCTGTCCTACTCTTGTCCCAGAAACGCAGGCCACGCCATGAGTTCACTGTGTGATCTTGAACAAGCTGCTCATCTTGTCTGGTGCTGGGTTTCCCACCCATCAGTAATTCCTCAACTCAGCTTAACCGAGGCTACATTTTCCAAAGTGTGAGGTGTGCCGCCTTCTGTCCCTGCTGCATATCAGAATTACCGGGGGGTTCACTTAATGTACGTATTCTGAGTTCCCAGGCCAAGTAATTATGATTTAATGGTACTGAGTAGGCCCAGGTATCTGAATTGTTAACAAACCCCCAAGATTATATTTTCATCCATTTTTCTTCCTTAAATCCATGTCATGGGGATAAAATGAAACCTTTCATTCAGTGCTGGACCGTGTAACATTTTGTGTTGATTTTTGATTATTTCACTCACATAATGCCAATCTGCTATGACCAGCATGCAAATTGTATGAGACAGCATTACACACACACACACACACACACACACACACACACACACACACCACACATACCCACCACACACACACATGACACACACACCCCACACCCACCACACATACACCACACACACACCACACACCACACACACACACACACTCCCCCCCCCCACACACACACACCACCCTGCTTTTGCAAAATCACCCTACAGGGGAGATGGATTGGAAAAGGGCAGGAGGAGCTGTCTAGGGTGACAGGAATATTAGGGGTGTAGGTTACACTGATGGAGACTTTGTCACAACTCATTGAATTGCAACAGGAGGACACTTGGGATTGCATTTTACAATATCTAACGTATACTTCAATTAAATCAATTAAACCAATTAATATTTAAGAAAACAAACACTGACTCAGAATTCCCCTTTAGGTAACATAAAGGAGACAGCAGGCATCAGAATGGCTTCTCACAGGGACTCTTTCGGCAGCATTAGGGAAGGCTCTGTCACTGACCCAGACACAGATGTGAGGGGTCCCGGATGGCTGGTGAACAAGGTGAAGGGATTCAGGACAGATCTCTAGTTGTAGAATAGTCACAGGGGTGTCAAGTACAGTACAGAGAATATAGTCAATAATGTTCCAATAATTATGTATGGTGCCAGGTGGGTACTTGATATATCAGGGTGATCACTTAGTAAGTTATATAATGTTTAATTATTGGGTTGAACATATGAAACTAGTATAATATTGTATGTCAACTCTAATTGAAAATTAAAAATTAAAAAAAAAGAGAAGGCTCTGTCACTAATAATTTCTTTCTAAATTCAACTGTTTTCTACCCTCCCCACCAATGGGAAGGCAAGTCAATCACAGATTCAGCAAGTGGAGTGGGGGCTGGCAGAGACTTGGGGCTGGCTCAGGAGGCTGCATGAAGAAGGAGGAGTGTCCGTCTGTCTTCCCTGCTGAGAATTATATCTGATCTGCAAACCATCAGCCCTGGCACTTCCTCCTGTGTGCCTCCTGCCCTCTCACTGGGATACAGTTGTGAAGACAGACCCATCCTCATTCCAGACATTTCCTTCAGGCTGCTTCCACAGATAAAACGTGAATTCATTCATTCATTCATTCATTCATTCATTCATTCATTCATTCTCTCATTCATTCATTGAGCATATCTGTATCAGGCCCCCAGTGGTTGCTGCAGTGGTAGAAATGAACAAGAAGCAGTTCCTGCCCTTAAACCCGCACAGTCAAGGGGGCCAGCTAAGTATATGTACAATTTTAGGACAAGAGGTGAACCATCCATTCATCACAGGTCCAGTGAGCCTGTGATCCCAGAGGAACACGTCACCTGGTGGGGGGCTCCGGAGGCACCGAGGAAGGGGCTCTTGGTGGGGGAGGACGATAGGGGTTCTGGGAAGACGGGTGGCATCATGTTAGCTGGAGGCGGAGACGCAAAAGGAGCCTGAGGAAACGGGTGGACCATGAATTGTCTAAGGAGTTTGCATTTTATCGTAAAGCTGCAAGTCCTGTTTTGTTTTGTTTTTAGCTTTTAATAAAAGTGCAGGAGTGACAAGCTTTGTATTTCCTTTCCCTTTCCTTTTAATCTAAGAAAATGCACAGTAATTTCTACCATCCTTGTCCTGTGTGGTGTCGGACACCCTTGGGTGCCACCTCCTTCACCACTCCCCTTCTGGTAATGAGGAAACCCAGAGGCACGTCACGTGAATCTCAAATGCCAGCTGACTCTACGAATCCTTATCTTCCATAATTACCCCTGGGGCTCGTACACTCCGCACTGCTTTCAGTGACTTCCACACTGTCTGGTTAAATGACTGGTTGCGCCAGCTGAAGTACACTGTAGCATCTCACCCATCCTGCGGTGGTTTATCTGAAAATCTCAGCCACACCAAAGAGAGGTGAGGGTAAGAACATTTCCAAACTTATAAGGTCAATGCCATTAAATCCATGCTCTAGACATGGTTGGGATGTATTCAGTTATTCATCATTGACTTGGAGGCTGATCCACTCATGTTAAACACAACTGGGACAAGCCTGGAATTGTCCATTTTCAGCCCAGGACAGATTAGAAGTAACAGCTAAGGGTGGGGGAGAGAACACACCCATAGCACGCAGGCCAGAAGGAAAATGCAAAAGGCACAGCCCCTGCAGTCACCGAGGAGAGAGACAAAAGGTCTCAGGGGAGCAAAAAATGTCATTGGTCCAATGAAACAACCATTCCAGTAGCCATCACGTAAAGGCCACTCATGTGTGCTGGACTCTGTTTAATAAGACAGGAACACGTGAACTATACTTCAGAAAACAAGTCCATCGAAGTGATGACATATAAAAGTGCTGCTGATTCCGGGAAAATATTTCAGTTGTCTGGAAATTTCATTCACAAGGACTACGTCGCTCTCCCATGATACGTCTGAGCGAAACATTTCTGTGTTGGTGAATTACACTGAGTTGGGATCAGTTAGCTAACACGGCTGAAGTGGCCTTTACAGCCGTCCTTACAAGTGGAGTTTGAAGTCTCTCCATTCCCACAGTCCCAGCTCCCCTCCGTGGATAGCACAGTACTTAGAAAGGGCTCCTTTGCCCCTTTGACCCTGAGGACGAGTGACGCTCACGGAGGCTGACTCAAGGGTCTTTGGAACACCTGGGAGAAGACGCTGTCTCCTCCCTGCCCCTCAGGACTGCACTGGAAATTGTTGCATCTCAGGGTTGGTTTCCCAGCAGCAGATGTTCTTAAATCAAGGGACCTTTACAAGCGAACTTCACACACATTGCCATCTGGGGAGCGCGTGCTGTGCCCACGGCCGGTACTCTGATCAGGTGAGGCGCTGGTGGAGTGTTCCGCGGAGGGGAGTTTGTGACACTTGAGGCTGAGTAGGGCTGTGATCCTTGGTTGGTGGCCTCGAAGCTTAAAACCCAGGGTGCGGTGGGGTGGGGTGGGCGGACTAAAAGAAAATTTCTAGGAGCTATTACTTAGTCCTTTGAAAACACTTTATGCTGGCAAACAGCTCTCAAGTTCTATTCTCTTTCAATAATCGATTATTCTCTACAATTTACAAAATGCATTCAGATATACCACTTTTCCCCTGCACACACACTTCCCAGTGCTTTGGAAACCTCCACTTTCTTCTTGCTTTGGTTCCTTACGACAAACCACATTCAGACGAATGGCAAGTCCGTGTTTCTGCTCATGCAGTTGGTAAAGTGGAAGCCTCTTCATGGCATAACATGGTTTTTCTGAAGTCTCGTGCTAAAAAAAAAAGCAAAAGGGTAAAATAGAAGTGTTATTTCCCTTTTTCGTGTCTATAGCGTCTTTCGCATTCTTTCGTGTACTTGCTGACCGATGGCTTGCTAGGTGAGGTTCAAATGCTTCTGCTCTAGTCAGGGTCTTAGCTTCGTTTTGTTCAGTGACATCCCTGGCTTCCTAGACTTGCTTTGAATTGAATCACAGCAGCTCAAACAGAAGAGCATGGAGACAGACCTCAGGCCATTTAGCATCTTCATGCCTGTCTTGCTGCTGCAGGACGGGGCTGACAGACCTCTGTTGCTGTCTCTCTCCCAGGCTGGGTGCAGCCAGTGGGAGACCCCCTGTGAAAGCCCTCTTTACAGAATGAACCTTTACAACACATCAAGACAAGACTTAGTATCTAGGACAGTAACAAATTGCAACTCACAGGACTAGAACGTGCCCTTCCTACTCCTTGAGAAATTATTAGAATTAACCCCCAAAGCAGAAAACTTGCAGAGGTCATCTGTGTGTTTTTGGAGATGATGTCAAGTTCCACGCTTCTTCTTATCACTTTAGACAACAGGGGCTCCCAGGAGAAATAGCCCGGTTAGGGGTACTGGACGTAGTGTGTTAGCTATTCACCCCGGGCATTGTCTGAAGCAAGAGTGGGAAGAATATCAGGAAAGTCCTTTTGCATCTGCTCTTTACTTGGAATGTTTTCTATGTACATATAATCTGATTTCGGTGTGTTTGTAAAAGGACGGTGAGACAGCCGGCCGCTGCTGGGGGGATTCCTGAGGGCGTGTTGCAATCAGCCCCATTGTGTGAAAACATGTGGTCAGTCGCACTTCTGTCCCTGTGCACATTTTTAGCTGCTCACACATCGCCAGCGGGGACGGAGAGAGAGACTGCACAGTGTCTGTGGTATGAATACAACCTTTCTGACATTTACAGCCTCAACAGTTTGCAAATTTGGGCGGATGCTTTATTTGCTTTCCACCTGCTTTGCCAAGCTGCCAGCCGGCTGGTATTTCCACCTTGAGGTTGTCCACTCAGGCTGGGGATGTGCGTGGTTTTTCGTTGGTTGGAGCTCATCACGGACTCTGTGGGGTCAGCTATTGGTTTCATGTTAATAGCACTGGAGGGAGCTTTGAGGTGCTACCGCCGGATAAGAAGGACCTGCAGCCATTCTCCTGGGGGCTCCCAGAGCATGGCCCCCTGACCCACGCTGGACCGACTTGATTTCTGTGGCGGAAATGGTTTGCACCGAGGGCAGGGAGAACACCCTGTGTTCAGTCTGGCTTCCTGCTCTCACAGCAGGAACTGGCAGCAGCCAAAACGCTTTAGGTCAGGAGGTTCGGGTTTCACAGAGAGCTGTCCTATTTGTCGTGTATGCTTTGGGCGACTCCTCTGGGCTGCCCAGGACACCCTGCGACTGTTGTGCAACCTGCTTGTTGTGGAGAGTTAGGGGAAGAACAGTTCTAGAAAGACGTCCAAGTTCAGCTGAAACTGTATCGAGAGCTCCTTTGGGGTGGATGCCATGTGGCCTCTGGGAGGCGGAGAGAGGGCTTAGGGAGCAAAGGGAGAGAATGACGTGGCCAAGGAGAAGGAGCCAAGTGGGAGAGCTGCCCCGCGTGGCCCCTGAGGAGTGGGCGCTTTAGCACAGCGCCCAGGCCTGTGCAGCTCTGCTCGGGCTCACTGACCGCCGCTCGCGGGGACAGTCGGAGCTGCCGCCGTGGCCGCCGCTGTCGCAGACAGTCCGAACCGAGCTTGGCAAACAGGGCTGAACTGGCAGCTTGCTCTAGTGTGCGTGCCACCTCGGGCATACGGCAAAGGTCGCTGTCTGGGTGGGTTCAGCTTGCTCAGCATTTCCAAGCCTTCACTTTGAATGAATGTGAAAGCTATCGGACTGGGGATAGACACTAGTATGAAATTGCCCCCCTCTTCTCATGGCCGAGGCCCCCCATTTTGTGCATCTGACTACCCCTGTCTCCAGTTGCTCAGGGGCATCTTTTCACCTCTTCAAGCAATTCTGGCCCCCAGACAAAGCCTGCTCCCTGGGACAGAGCCCAACCAAGACCATTCCCACCGAAAGGGCCGGCGTGTTTCCTCTGCCAGTAATATTGGCATCATTACTATCCTCTTTCGGGGAAAACAGCTCCAAGTCCAAGAAAAGTGCATCTAACTGTGCACTTCTGAGAGCAGAGGAGCAAACATTTGTTGAGTGCCTGCTGTGTCCCAGGGATAATGCTGTGCCCATCATTCGATTTGATCTTCACAACCATTTTCTAGGAGGCAGTTAGACAGAAATTTACCCACGGAGGAAAATGACAGCGCCCCCTCTGGAGTGACAGGAAGGCTTTGGCCTGGGATGGCTTCGGACTGAGTTGTGAGAGCCCCGGCTCCTCAGGCAGCAGGGTCACCCGGAGGCACCCAGAGTCCCCCCCGGAAACAGGAAGCTGAGCAGGTGCGGAGAGGGGTGTAGGCCTTTCCCTCGCTGCCCCAGAGCAGTGCGGATGACACGTTAAATACTGGCTCTCAGAAAAGCTTCGGTATTGAGTTCAACTAAAATAAAATTTTAATATACCTTCCTTGGATAGGGAATTTTTAAAAGGGATTGAAACGGGTATCACCTGGTCATATTCACTTGTTAAGAGATCAGCTTGGGGCTGAACGGATGGAGACAAGAGAAGAATGTGAGAAAGGCCAAGGTGTGGTCTCTGGACCAGCAGCCTCAGCATCACTTGGGAAATTGTGAGAAATGCAGATTCCCAGGCCCCCCCCCAGATCTACGGGGTCAGGATGCGAATTCTGACAAGATCCCCAGGTGATCCGTGTGCCCCTTGACATCTCAGAAGCGCTGTCTAGGATGGCTTGCCCGGCAGAGTGGCCCGAGGAGCGTCTCTTCGATGACTTGGACCCGCGTTCAGAATCACAGGGTAGGTGAGGCTGGCGGACGAGTGCTTCCCCTGCGCAGCGCCGTGGTTATGGCAAGGGCTCCCGGGTGCCATGGCATCTAAGTGAGCTGGCCACCGCGACGCTGGGGCTCCACTCCGCACATCGCGACGAGGCTGGGTTCTCCGGGAAAGAAGATGCTGAGGCAAGTGGAAGGAGCATAAAGGAGGGAGAACAACTATGAGATGGACTGATTCCCGAAAAGAAGCCGTGGGCTTGAGTCTACAGGAGCTGAGCAGAGCTTCCGCGGACATGGCTCGTTTACAGGGCTGCCGGGGTCGGAGCGGGCTGATGGCAGCTGACACACAGTTGCTTTGTTATTATACTCTCCTTTTCTCTGTGAGTACAGCACCCAGGACCATTTTACCTGACTTCGGGTGTCCTACAGATCTGGTGCATTGTGAACCTTTTATGCCTAGGCTAATCTTAACTTTTTCTTCTTTTTAAAAAAATTTTTTTTTCCTTTATTGATTTTAGAGAGAGAGGAAGTGAGAGGGACAGAGAGATGAAAATATCGATGAGAGAGAACATTGATTGGCCACGTCCTGCATGCCCCCCATTGGGGATCAGGCCCACAACCTGGGCATGTGTCCTGTCCGGGAATCGAACCGGCGACCTCTTGGTGCATGGGTCGACATTCAACCACTGAGCCACACCGGCCAGACTTAACTTTTTCTTTTTTAATTAGACACTTTCTTGTCTAATATTTCTGTTTCTCAGGGTTTGTTAATTTAAGCTAAAATGCTGATGGCAAATCATACTCAGATATTATACTTTTTAAAAGAAACATTTCAGTGTTAATAGAACCTTCCTTCAAAGCCAGTACAGATGAGAGTGTTTCAAGCATGAGTTAATGAGGAAAACACTTGGAGGCATGGGGGTCTTTGAGATCCAAGGAACTAGACAACATCATCTTCCTTGTGCTCCTAAAATTCTTGGTCTGAAAGGCTCTTTCACCTGGAATGCTATGCCCTGGGTCCCCTGCCACCTCCAGACCGAGCTAGGTGCCCCCACCTGTGTGGTCTCCTTCGGCGTACTTTCATCACAGTGTGCTATCTCACTACTCTAACTGTTGATTTCCATGTCCCTCCCACGCTTGATTCTGTCTTTTCATCTTTATACCCTCAAAGCATAACAGAGCGCCTAGCTCATACTGGAGGCACAATAAATATTTGTTGAATGAGTCAATGAAAGAATGTGTGACTGCAGATGAGGCTGGTTTTGGGGGTAGGATGGGTTTGAGGAGTCAGCTCAGTAGTGCTTTGAGAAGTAGAGGATTAGACCTCATGAACTTCTGGACTTAGCCTGAGGTCAGGGAGCTACTCTGTATTCCGACGTGGGTTTTGAGTATCTCTGAATTACTCTTAATACCCTAATGTGCCCGTCTGGCTAAGTGTAAGCTAGAACATTCCTCCCCACCTTGACTTTATGGGCAAGCATGGAAATCTGCTCCTCCGTGTTATTTCCCTGAAGAAACTTACATACCACTGACAGTAAGTTGGGTTTGGTCAATTATTTGTACTTCTATGGGTGTTTCATTCTTAGTTGCAGAGATCTTTTTGGTCTACCTTTGCTTACCGGACAGTTCGAGTTCAAAGAACAATAGACTTGCTCATAGCACAAGCCGACAGCCACTTCTGTTTATGGAGGCATTCGGGGCTTAAGAACTGATGCACTTCACACAGTCCAGCTACCCCAAACAAACTCCACGGAGGGATGTCAAAAACACCAAAGCGAGAAAATACTTCTGTTGTAGCTTCAAGCTTGAAGAACACATTCCTCCCCACCTTTACTTAAATAATCTTTCTACAGAAGAGGGAACAAAGACCCCTGGGAACAAAGGGTAATAGAGGACGTGTGTACATGAGTGGACACGTGTGCATTTCTTTGTTTTTATTGGTCTTTTCAGTGATCCTTTGTTGTTGCAATACAGGCTGTAGTTTATCCTGATTGGCAAGCAGGCCTTGCGATTTACCCTTTGATTCCTTTCTACTAATGATCCTCTGAACAGGCTACTGACCTCCTTTTTCTTAACCTTTACCCTTTATAAAACACCTCTGAAATTTTGGCCTCACTGTTCGTGCTCCCAACCCACACAATGGCCATCTCTTTTCTTTATTTCAACTCTTCATTTGTCCACAGCTCCACTTAATGCATAACCTTCTTACTGTAGTGATGTATAACATGTACCATCCACAGTTCTATGTGGTTCCACACTGGTCTTTTCCGGTCATTACCACATATATATCATATAAGAATATCGAGAGTATCAACTTTGAACATAAACTCAAAATTTATTTTCAGTCTTTTCTTTCCCACGGCTTGGGGACATTGCTTGGCTTACTAGAAATCATGAGGGAGACTCTCATGGGTCAAGACTGTGTCTCTGGCTCCCCCCGAGAAGGATGTAGCCTGTCTCTCCTGCAGCATTGGAGAGAAATACCCCAATTTCATGCCCTGATCATCAGACTTTGATATCATGCCCCTGCTCAAGACTGAGGAGGTCTGAAGCTGAGCGGAGGTCCTGGAATAATGCTCACTGGGAGGAGGGAGGCACCAAAGACCCACTTTGCTTCCTTCGCATGTTTCTCAGAGCCAATCCCAACTTTAGTTATATTGCTTTTGACTTAAGAACCTTCACTAGATTTCTCTGGTGTCTGCTGTCGCTTTGCCGATTCTCACAACAATATTGTCTCAACTGTAACAGAATTTTTGATCAACTGAAATCTAAGATTGACTTATACAAGGCCAAGTAGGCCTGAAATGATTGCTATTTTTTCAATATTTTTTGTTGCAAGTCTTGAGTTAAATTCATGTCTAGGTAAAGATTCATAATCTATTGTGAACTTGGGTTACCACAACCATTTAATCAATGTAGTTGATCAAAGTAGCTTTCAACACAAAAGAAGGTGCCTGGCGATGGTTTGTAATTATGACAAAGCAACAACTCTTAACTTCATTGTGTGAACTATTTATGTGCTTCATTTATTATGGAGTAGTCAAAAAAATAAAAATAAAATAAAAGAGAAACACCATGATCAAATTAAAACTACATTAGTCATATCCTAGTGACAGTAGACGATTTTTTCTTTATTAACATCCGTGGAATAGGTACAGATATATTTTATTGGGAATCCTTTATTTCATAAAATGAAATCATATGGAGAACACTTTGCATTTAAAGTCCCATATTGCAAATAACATTATTCCTTGCTACATTTTGATTCTTTTATTTCTTTTCCCTTTTGGGGGGGAGGGAGGGTATGTGTGTGTGCTTTGTTTTTTTGCTGTCTGGAAGATGACAAATTGTATAGCTCAGCGACATAAATTACCTGAACAATTTACTGGAAAAGTTCCCGGCAGAACTTTTTTCTACCTAACTCCTGTGTTCCGTTCTTTGCTGAGAACACGATGTACCCTCGGGAGCCCGGTGAAACCTGGTCGGGCTGTATTGTTTTCACATCCACGGTCAGCTGTGCACTCCCGAGACAGTGCACTCTCCCACTCACTCTAAGAATGGTCGTGCCAGACCTTGTTATTGCTCCTTCTGTGCTGCTATTCTGCCTCCACGAATGTTCAGGATTGGATAATTTAGGGAAAAAAGACCACCAGTTCTGTGCCTAGACAATTGCAAAATAAATGCAGTTCATGGCATGTGCGGATTTTATAAATTCCAGCCTGTGATCAGTTCCCACCCCGAAGAATGTGTTCTGATGGTGTCTGTCTTTTCTGGCCTATCCACAAATAAGATGTAAACACAGCTATTACTCATCCGGCACCTTTGAAAGAGACACAATCATCCCGCTGTCTAGCTTTTGGTACTATTAAGGTCTGAGGCACAGTTGTGGGAGGTTCTAGTGTTTCCTTTAGTGGCTCAAATGTTTGCCAACAGAGGCGCAGCCACACCTCGCAGCAGCAGCGGCTCCTGCCCCGCCCAGGACGCCGTGGCCTCTGCAGTTTCTCCAGGTTCGCCTCCAATGGTCTCTTTCATACTTTTCCTGGAAGGCTTCTGTATAAACACATCGATGGCACCCGAAGATCACAAGTGTGGGTCATACAGTCTCAGCTTCAGTCCGTAGGGAGCCTTACAGACTCAGAGTATTCCAGGGCAGGGCATGGAGTGGGATCGCCCCCCTCTCTTCTTCTCTGTGGCCCAGTCATTTCCAAATGTGAGTTTCATTGTCCAAACAGCAGACACAAACATGCCCAACACCAAACAGAACAGTGAGTTCAAACCATCAGTGTCTCCCCCAGGTGGTCACGCAGTCCCAAATCCCCCATTTCTGTGACTAATACCAGTATCCCAGGTGTGATTCTGAACCTTCACCATCTAAAGCCTTGGGACAGCTCTTAGATGCTTCTCTTGCTGTGATCACTACCACTACATCCAAATGAGGCTCGTGTCTGGATTTGGGAAGCAGCTCCCAATCGATCTATTTGCCTTCACCTTCTTGCCTGCCCTCCACACGGCTGTCAGAACAGGCTTCTGCACGTGCTGTTTGCAGTGTATCCGCTGGCACAATGAAACGGTCAGCTTGTTTGTACTTAGCCCTCCATCAGCGGGCTTTATCTTTACTTCTCTTCTTCCTCTCTCTTTTCTCCCCAGTACATCTTTTCTACTTTCAACTCAGAAAATGTGCTTATACTTCACAAGACTGGCTAGATGTTTGCCCTTGAGGCTTTGCTCAAATCTTTCCCCGAATCTGGCACAGTCTCTGCCCTCTTCTCTCTGCATCTCTCAAGACCTGGACTCCTCCTCAGCCAGGAAACCACTATTTAAAACTAGAGTCCCACTCGGATGACTTCCTCACTCTGCTTCCTCTGTTCCCTGTAAGTTTTTAGTCTCTTGAAGTTTGAGTCAACATTAAATAATTTTGCACTGATGAGATCTGTTATATACAAAGTACTTGCACTGCATTTCGAATGTACCTTAACCAAACTTCCCTCAACCCATCAACATGATAGAACACTTTTTGAAGTAGGAACATATAATATGTCTCCTATTGTTTTTTTTAATTGTTGAAAGTATTATAGATATCACCCTTTTTTCCCTCCATTGACCCCCGCCTCCCCACTCCCACCCCTTCTGCTTTCCCCAACCTAATGTCCGTATCCATTGGTTGTACACATATGCATGTAAGTTTCTCCTATTGTTTTCTATTCTGTGCCCGCTCCCTGCCCAGTGCCATGTATCTGTTCATTCATTCAACACATGTTCATAAGCACATAAGGGCTGCAGATACATGAGTGAGGAAGACAGACCCACTTCTTGCTCTCAAGAGCCAGTGTGGAATAGGCTCATAAAGTTAATATCCCTGGAAAATAAAGAGGAAATTAGGCATCTATTTTTCAAAGGAATAAGAAAGCATGTGTGATAGCTTCACAAATAGTGGCAAGAGAAACGGGAGAATTACATTCAATTTTTTTATTTTATGATGCAGCGATACAATTAGAAAACAACATGGCAGATAATGGAGACAGGCGCCTGCCAGATTCTGCAGACATACCATGTCCCCTCAAAACAGTGGGACCAGTCTTCCAAGGGGCTCAGAATGTTCTTTATTTTGATTTGGGTAAGGCCTACACAGATGTATACATATATAAAAATTCATCAAGCCGTAAAAATGATAGACCTTAATAAAAAGGCTATTTTTTAATTGAAAAGGAGAAATGGTAAGAAAAAAAAACAAAGTAAAATCTTGGCTTTGGGCACGTCCTCTTTTGCCTAGAAATTCCAAGAATCCACTCTGCACGGATCTCTAGGACCCAGACTGGAGACATCATCTGTGAGCACAAAGCCATTTGGTCCGCAGGCTGACGCTCTAACAGCTGAGCCAAACCAGCCAGGGCAGCCATCTGAGTGGATTCTTGTCTTCTAGGTATGCACCTTGGAGCGGGTGAGCGAGTCTCAAAATGTAGGGGGACCAAAGCCTGCGGAGCAGCTCGGGGTGGTGGTTCTGAGCTCCGGCTGTCTATTAGAATACCTGGGCATTCTTAAAGAAACGCCGGTGCATGGACCCCTCCGATATTCTGATTCAGTTGGTCTAGGATGGGGCCCTTACCACTGCTTTTTAAAAAGTTCTCCAGGTCTGGCCAGTGTGGCTCAGTGGTTGAGCATTGACCCATGCACTAAGAGGTCACTGGTTCGATTCCCGGTCAGGGTCCATGCCCACCCAGGTTGTGGGCCCGATCCCCAGTGGGGAGCATGCAGGAGGCGGCCAGTCGATGTTCTCTCTCATCGATGTTTCTCTCTCTCCCTCCCTGTCCCTTCCTTTCTCTCTAAAATCAATAAAGAAAAAATATTTTTTTTAAAAAGTGCTCCAGGTGTTTTTATTTGCAGCGAGACTTCAGTATCCCTAGGGAGTCCCATGCCCTCTTCATAGTTAAGGCAGCGATTTTCAACTGGTGTGCCGCAAGAATTTTTAAAGCATGCAATACCTGACTGCTTAGTCAAGGGCACTGACCTCTCTTCCCTTAGGTTGTCAAATAAAAAAATGATGACAGCTAACTCTACAATAGCTTTCCAGTGTGAATGAATCAAAATTACACCTATTTTTTTTGTCAGATTGGCAAAAAAAAAAAAATATATATATATATATTTGTTGGTGTGCCACAGACTTTCAGTGACTCGTTTATATGTGTCATGAGATGAAAAAGGTTGAACATCGCTGGGTTAAGGAAATGGAATTTCACAGTCGAATGGCTGGCCCGGGGCAGTGCCCTGGGTGCACCCTCCATCCCGGGGACGACGCCTGGAGCCGCTGGCGTGCGCGACAGAGGACTGTATGGTCAGGGCCAGGAACTGAGTCCAAGAGTTTTGATTCCTAACCTCTAGTTAGTTCCACTTCATCTCCCTCAAATAGAGACATCACTATTGGCAAGAACTGATGAAATCAAAGTTGCAGCTATTGCTTTCATCTAAATGCGAACTCGTTAGAGCAACCCCGCTGACTGGAAACAGTGGAAAGAATCTAGGAGGGTGAAACTCGCTCTTCCAAATTCTTCTCCGTGTGAATAAACAATGCCAAGGGCTCTTCCTGGTCTTTTCCTTCACCACCGCCCTCCCCAGGGGTGAAATCTGTCAGAGGCCTCATTCTTTTGATTGCGAAGGTTGTGAGACATCACTCCGGCACACTCCCACATTAAAACAGAAAAGCTCAAGAAACCAGAGAAATGAGAAAAAACTTACCAGAAAGAGACTAATGAAGAAAGTTATGTATATTGAAATATTTTCCTGAGACAGGGCATGCATAAGATCTTGGCAAACTAGTTTAAGACTTCCAGCAACATAGAAGCTGCCCAACTAAAATGCCTTCAAGACTCTATAAGGGTAACTTGAAATCTGTAAGAAGCTATTTAAGACATTGAATAAAGTTGTCTGTTTTAATGGCCCAAAGGATATTCATTTAGAGGAAAATGTGAAGGACTTTCAGAAATTCATCATCCAGATGGACTGAAAGTCGTCCATTTTCCTACTGCTTTTCACCATAGCTTTCCTTTGAGAAATTTCTCTGTTCCCATGTGATGACTGCTTTTTTCTTTACTTTATCACTTTCATCTGGATAGCCACTTAAGATTTAGCTGGATGATGATCATGTCTTTAACAAGAGTACACAGTATATTCAAATACAAAAGAAAGATGCATTTGTTAGGCTCCGTGTATATATGATTGGATAAGCTCCTGTGGGTGAGAGACTGGTTCAGATTGGATTTAACCTTTTCTCAGGATAAGCAAATGTGGGAATTATGTTATAGCGGAGCTTTGATGCCAAATAACACTCTGAATAGAGCTCTGGTCTGACATGCCGAAGGAGGCATGGGAATTGTCTTTAGATGCTCTCATCCTTTCTTTCTTAGAGAAAGAGTGAGTCGCTTCCTCTTCATTTCCAACATGAGACTCCTAAGTTTTATTCTCTGTCCTCTCCCATCTTACCTCCTCCAGGAACTTGCTGTATCAGACATCTCCTTGTTTCTGACATCTTCAATTTCTGACATCCGCATAGGCTTTGCTCTCTGCTGAAAACGCGAATCGTCTACTTTCCTTTGAAGAACAACAGAACACACACAAACATAGGTAAAACCAAACCAATAAACTGGTGGTCGTTCATGCTGACCCTTCAAACTCTCATTCAGTTCATCTTTTACATTTGCCCCCAAATCTCTCAACCACATTGTCTAAACTCCTTGAGTTCTCTGCATCTTTTGCTATCAGGGAGCTCGTTCTTCTTGAAATTCTCTTTCCTCTTGGTCTCTGGATCACGTTCATTCTGATTTTCATCCTTTCCCTGTCTACTTCTTTTACATGTTCTTTCTCTGTTTTTTTTTTTCTTTCTTTCACCTTCCACCTCTTAAATTCAGGAGTCACACTTGATTTTACTTTTATCTTCTCATACTCTTCATTCTAGAACTCATTCAGTCTCATAATTCCAACTATTTTCTGAGGGGAATTACTTTTAAGATGGTCTCTGGCTCTAACAGCCCTTCCTAAGGGTTAATCTCACTTCGTTAGTATCTTTTAAGTGATATCTTTTGAATGATTTCCCACTTCCGAACAGAATTTACAAACTCCTGCTTAATAAACTAGTTCTTGTTCATAAAAATCCTTATCTTCACAAAGGACACTTCTGCTTCCCAGGTGCCCACACTCAACATGCCAGAGTCATCTTGATCCTTACCCTTGTCTGACTGCTGTGACCAATAAATGGCCTGTTGATTATTTATTTTAAAAAACCTTGCTCTCATTTTCCTCGTATTTCAATTTCCGTTGTGTGGCCAAGCTCAGCCTCTTATTACATCATGTTGGTAGTATTGTAGTAACCTCCTTGCTGATCTCATTGTCTACAGGCTCTTACCTATTAGTACATTTTTGAAACAGGACTGGGTATCTCTTGTATATTGTCATTTGTATAACATTTCTTTAACTAGATTGTAAACACAGCAAAACCTTTAATGAATGCACACATTTTATTATTATTATTATTATTTTAGAGAGAGAGGGAAAGAGAGAGATAGAGAGAGAAAGAGAGAGAGAGAGAGAGAGAGAGAGAGAGAAACATGGATGTGGGAGGGAACATCAATCGGCTGCCCTACTGGGGATCGAGCGTGAAACCCCGGGCATGTGCCCAGACCCGGTATCAAACTGGGACCTCTTAGTCCGTGGGATGATTTTCAATCCACTGAGCCATGCTGGCAGGGCGTAGATATTTAATAAATATTTGTTCATGCATTCATTTATCCATCTAACCAATATTAGAAAGTTGCCAACTGTTTGACTATCTCCACTAGGTGTTAGACTATAAATATGAGTAAAATACAGTCCATGACCATAAAGGTTTTGTGGATTCCATATTGAATGAAGGAATATAAGGAGGGAAGCAAAACTAATGTATAGAGAAAGAGTAATAGTAGAACAGTGTTAAGAAAACATGAGCTTTTGAGTCAGGCCAATGTTGCTTTGAATCTAAAAATTACTTCTTACTGTTCTTACTGAATGAGAGTTTGAAGGGTCATTGTTCTGTGACTGTAGTAGAGAATTCAGGCTAACACAGTATTTGGTCAAGAATATTTATGTGATTGGAGAAGCTGAAAGCAAAGACAGCACTAGGTACGACAGAGATCTGTTCGAGCAAACACCTGTGAAGGGTAAAGGGGGAGGGAGGAGAGTGAACCACGATGTGCGTCTGATCCCCAGGAGGGAGACAAAGACAGAAATTTGTTGGATAGGGGAGAGTCTTCGCTTCTAGCCCAGTTGCAAGAAAGTTTTGGCCAAGGCGATGGGAGTCCTTGAGCCAAAGTCACCTGCTGGAGGAGTCCTTCATCTCACAGAATGACATTTGGGATTAGCCATTGGGTAAGAGTGGATTGCCTGAAGGGTGGCTTCCCAGAATGCAGTTGTGGTCCTGGGGGCAGCACCTGGTCCCTGCAGCAGGACACCTGACCGGCACATGGCCACCGCAATGCTTTTGACTGAAAACAAAAGAAAACTCAACACTTGCTTAAGAGTTGAAAAACTTATTCTGTAAAGGGGAAGATAGAAAAAATTTCTGAGCTTTGTGGGCCTTATAACCCTATTGTAGGATGAGAGCTGCCACAGACATTTTATGACTATGGAGGTGTGACTCTATTCCAAAAAAACTTTCTTTACAAAAATAGCCAGGTCAAAATTGGCCTGTGGGGCATAGTTTGCTGAAAACTGATTTACATGAATAAAGTGATATTTTCCTCACAAAATGAGATGTCTAGAGATAAGAGATTACAGGTGATGCATCAGTGCTCAACATGACATAAGACATTTTCATCTTTTTGCTCATTTATTTTCAGCATTTTTTTTGTAAGTTTTTTTTTTTTATCCTCACCCGAGGACATTTTTGCATTTATCTTCCAATAGAAAGGGAGGGGGAGAGGGGGGAAGAGAGAAAGAGAAACATCAACGTGAGAGACACATTGAGTGGCTGCCACCCACAGGACCCCAACCAGGGAGGGGACAAACTGCAACGGAGGTATGTGCCCTTAGAGGGAACCGAACCCTGGACTCTCTGGTCCACAGGCCAATGCTCTAATCGCTGAGCCAAACTGGCCAGGGCTATTTTTAACATTTTTAAAGATAGCAATACTTTTCTGATGCTTGTTCTTTATATAAGGGAGCAAATGATCTCCCCCAAATTTCCCTACCATTAATGAATCACTTAATTAATCACAAATTAAGCAGCTATTTCAGGTCAGGTATTATTCTAGGTTCTCCTGCAGTTAACAAAATAGAACAAATCGTTTTCCAAATTAAGCTGATATTCTAGTGAAGGAAATTGGAGGGTAAACAAGATAAAAATGTGAACTATGTAGGAGTAGATGGTGACAGATGTTATAGAGCACATAGAGCCAGAAAGAGACCGAATGTTTCAGCTCGTGGCTGTGAGGAGGTTGCATTTTAAATGGAGTGGGTCACTGAGTCGGTGACATTTGATTAAAGACAAAGAGGTGTTAAAGGAGTAAACCAGGCACATAATTTGCAGGGAAATTGTCCAGATCGGGGAGTCTATCAAGTGCAAAGTTCTGATGCAAGGCCAGCGTAGCTGGAGCAGAGTGAGCCAGGGGGAAAGGGTGAGACAAGAAATCAAAGAGGTAAGGGGGCCGGGCCAGGTAGACACTTCTGGGTTTCTGTGATGACTTTGGCTTCTACCCTGAGTGAGACAAGAAGCCATGGACCGTGGTGAGAAGAGGAAGAACATGGTCTTGTTTATATTGTAACAGATTCACGCTGGGTGCTACGCTAGGTTACACGGAAGCAGGTGGCAGGAGGGGAGCATGGAGACCCATCGAGGGGCTTCTAAGCAAGAGGCGTTGGGGACGTGGAGCAGGCTGGCAGCAGAGGGTGTCAGGAGAAGCATAGAGCTGAGGACTGATTGGGTCTGGATGGAGTGTGAGAAAAAGAAAGATTGCTCATCTTTGCGCGGCTGTGCCCCTGGGGTAGCAGTTGGCACCTACTTGGAAGGCAAAGACTGTCAGAGGGCACAGATAGCTGGAAAAGTCAGGAGATCAGATTAGGTATGTCAGGCTGAGATTTTTATTAGCGACCGAACCAAAGCTGTTGAAGAGGCAATTGGATACATACGTCTGGATTTAGACCAGAAGTCCAAACTGAGATGTAAATTTGGGAATCTTCTGAATACGCTTATGTATCATGAACTAGACCTTGGTCGTATCACAAGGCTTCCCCTAGCTACAGAGAAGGCAGAGAAAGCAAACATCTGCCTTTTCCAACTTCCATAGAGAAAGACAGCAAGAGAAATGGATTGGTTAGGTCTTTTGGGTCATTCAACTAACAATGTGTGTACTTAATTTCTCCTTAGTTTTCACACATGGGATAAAGATAATGAAATCAACTCTGTGTCATTGGTGCACTTTACCTGAGGTAAGCTATAGAAAGCTTCTGTGATACACAACATGTTTGTTACTGTATGAGTCTCCCTTCCTCCCCTGTTCGTAACTTGAGATGTCACGGGAAGTTGTTAACGCAGTCTAAAATACGTATTCTTGGACTTCCTCATTCAATGACACCGTGACACCGCTCTCTCTGCCATCACTACTGTGGCCCTTTCCCCTAAGGACACGCATTTTCCGGAGCTAGACTGGTAATGCTGGGTTTCGTTCCTTTAAGTCATTCTCATTTTTAGGGTTTTGTTTTCACTCTTACACATCAGTTTCTGGTCACAATGGTAGCCAAGTATCGACAAATTCTTGGTAATGATTAACCATCCTGAAGCAGTTGTAACTTTCCCTGAATCCAAGATTTCACTGGGGAGTGTCGGGAAGAACACTCTCAAAGTGCAGAGAAGCCCAGGGCAAAACCGAGGGAGTCTAGTTAAGGCCAAGGGAAGGCCTGTGTTTGGGACGTTTTATGGAACAAAGTCAAAGAGAACTCAGTGAGCAGCAGAGGAAAAATAGCTCTGAAGACTGTTCTTATGGAAAGAGAAACCTGCAGAAAGCGGTGTTCTTAAGTCTATTCCTGGCTTTATCAGTTGACTTTGTATTAACTTTACACTCCTTTCTTTCTCCCAGTACATGGATAAGCAAGATGTGTGTTTGTGTGTGTGTGTGTGTGTGTGTTTATACCTGTCGATAGTGGTTGCAAAGTCTTGACTTGTAGATAAGATTTTATCACTTATTGTAATGTGATAATAGCAAATCTTTTAAAACATATTTGCTGCTTTGCCAAACATATGGTCACTGTATGTGTGTATGTGTGTGTGTACATTATGGCTACTGTGTGTGTTTGTGTGTGTACATTATGGCCACTGCGTGTGTGTGTGTACATTATGGCTGCTGTGTGTGTACATTATGGCTACTGTGTGTGTGTGTGTCTGTGTGTATACATTATGGCCACTGCGTGTGTGTGTGTACATTATGGTTACTGTGTGTGTGTGTCTGTGTGTATACATTATGGCCACTGCGTGTGTGTGTGTACATTATGGTTACTGTGTGTGTACATTATGGCTACTGTGTGTGTGTGTGTGTACATTATGGCTACTGTGTGTGTGTGTCTGTGTGTATACATTATGGCCACTGCGTGTGTGTGTACATTATGGCTACTGTGTGTGTGTGTGTGTGTGTGTACATTATGGCCACTGCGTGTGTGTGTGTACATTATGGCTACTGTGTGTGTGTGTGTCTGTGTGTATACATTATGGCCACTGCGTGTGTGTGTGTACATTATGGCTACTGTGTGTGTGTGTGTGTGTGTGTGTGTACATTATGGCCACTGCGTGTGTGTGTGTACATTATGGCTGCTGTGTGTGTAAATTATGGCTACTGTGTGTGTGTGTGTCTGTGTGTATACATTATGGCCACTGCGTGTGTGTGTGTACATTATGGTTACTGTGTGTGTGTGTCTGTGTGTATACATTATGGCCACTGCGTGTGTGTGTGTACATTATGGTTACTGTGTGTGTACATTATGGCTACTGTGTGTGTGTGTGTGTGTACATTATGGTTACTGTGTGTGTGTGTCTGTGTGTGTACATTATGGCCACTGCGTGTGTGTGTGTACATTATGGCTACTGTGTGTGTGTGTGTGTGTGTGTGTACATTATGGCCACTGCGTGTGTGTGTGTACATTATGGCTACTGTGTGTGTGTGTGTCTGTGTGTATACATTATGGCCACTGCGTGTGTGTGTGTACATTATGGTTACTGTGTGTGTACATTATGGCTACTGTGTGTGTGTGTGTGTGTACATTATGGCTACTGTGTGTGTGTGTGTGTGTGTGTATACATTATGGCCACTGCGTGTGTGTGTGTACATTATGGCTACTGTGTGTGTGTGTGTCTGTGTGTATACATTATGGCCACTGCGTGTGTGTGTGTACATTATGGCTACTGTGTGTGTGTGTGTGTGTGTGTGTGTGTGTGTGTACATTATGGCCACTGCGTGTGTGTGTGTACATTATGGCTACTGTGTGTGTGTGTGTGTGTGTGTGTACATTATGGCCACTGCGTGTGTGTGTGTGTGTGTACATTATGGCTACTGTGTGTGTTTGTGTGTGTACATTATGGCCACTGTGTGTGTGTGTGTGTGTACATTATGGCTACTGTGTATGTTTGTGTGTGTACATTATGGCCACTGCGTGTGTGTGTGTGTGTGTGTGTGTACATTATGGCTACTGTGTGTGTCTGTGTGTGTACATTATGGCCACTGCATGTGTGTGTGTGTTTATTGGTTTGCTAGGGCTGCCATAATAAAGTCGTGGACTGGGTGGCTTACACAGCAGAAATCAATTTTTTTTCACAGTTCTGGAAGCTTGAAGTTCAAGATCAAAGTGTCATTTTTGGCTTGTACATAGCTTGTACATAGATATAGGTAGATGGATATATAGATATAATATACATTATATGTAATATGTTTATGCCTCTTATACACACATATATACATTCACACACATGCACTATCCATACACAATTCTGAGAGGCCATCTAATTTGTGCCTGAAACATCCTCCTTCTGTAGAAATACCAGTCCCCTGCCTGCCTGGGGCAGCTTCCCCTGTAACAGTGGAGCTCATATTCCTCTGCTCTGCCAGAGGCCGCTTGTCCGGATTAGTTAATCTTTGCAAAATGCTTTGAAGGGCAGGCTGCTTTAACCTTCTAACCTCGATGTGCCTGTTAAGTAAGAAGGGAGGTGCCCTGCTCCTGGGGCAACTTCACCTGTGAAGCTAAAGAGCAGAATCTCAAAGAAAGAAGGCCTCCTGAATGGGGGTGGAGGGATTGAGGGCTTTATACTTTTGTTTTCCTAAAATTCCTTTAGAAGCAAGCAGGAAAAGTGACCGCAGCAGGGCAGGCTTGTGTTTGGGCTGAGGAAGCAGGGAGCCAGCCAAAGACCGGGAAAAGACCCATGCTTCTGGGTTAAAGATAAACCGAAAAGGTATTTTAAGAGCTAGCTATTAGTCCAGTGGGAACAACAGATAAGTTAAAGTCCTGGGGATGAAGCCAATTTCATCTCTACATTTTTCTCCCCCTAGGAAACTGTAAATGACATAAAAATTGGCAACAATTGTTCACTTAAAAAGAGCTTTTTCAAGAAACCTTGACTTTCCCTCGATAGACGGTCAAAATGGGAAGAAGGAGCTTATCTTTCATTATAACCCATACTTCATTGGAAGTGACTTCTCTACTTGTCAGTTAACAGATTGGTCAATTTATTTTAATTCATATGTAGGTACTAATCGGTCTAAGTCCTTGCGACCCAAAGTAGCGAGCCTGAACCAGTAGAGTCCATATCTCCTGGGCGTTTGCAAGAAATGTAGAATCTCAGGCTCCATCCAGACCTACTCAATCAGAATCTGCATTTTAACAAGATCCTCAATTGACCTATATTCATATTAAAGTTTGAGGAACTGTGGTTTGAGGTCCTCCCATCCCATTAGTGGCTCTTCTGGAAGGAGGAGGCCACATACTCTATTAGGGACTGTTTTCTCATAGTACCCGGTGATGAGCATCATAAACAAACAGGTACGTTTTGATGAGTGTTAGGTCCAGCTTCTTCCTGCTTTTTAGTCTAGACATTTGCAGCTTTATTATTTACCTAATGATACTATTTTTATGTTATACTATCTTGAATCAGTTACTTGACCTTCTGTGATTCAGTTCTGTCCTCTGTGAAATGGGATTTAAAATAGTATTTATTTCATGAGATTCTTGTAAGCTTTAAATGAGTTAATACTTGTGAAGCACTCAATGGCATACTATAAAAACCCAACAAATGTTAGCTGAAAACACACCATAGCAGGACCTTCATAAATACTTATGCTATTAAACATTTTCCAGATGAGAATTGCTATGATACTTTCCTGTGTGTGCTACCTGGTTTACATCTGTTTACTACCTGCCCCATGGCTCTTTAGGTTGCTTAAAGGAAGAGTAAAAGACAGTCACTGTCTCCCTGTACTTGACAGCATAATGCTTAGCATAGAGTCGACTCTTAGTCAGTATTGTGGAATTATCCACGTTCACGTGCACAACCATTTGGATGTTGAAACTGATTTGGGTTATTTGATATTTTCCCACTGCTGCAATAGTGAAACTGGCTGTAGTGGTGCGTTCATTTGTCTGACAAATTTCTGAGCACTTACTATGTTCCAGATTCTGTCCAAGGTGCTAGAGATACAGCAGGCATACATCTTTTGAAAATCACTTAAGAAGTTTTGCTCTAAAGAGAAGCAGAGAAATTGGGTGGTCCTGGAGGGTGGTGAGGGAAGTAAATGTCAAGAAAAGGTGAAAAAGATGGAGGAAGTTTCAGCATGTGTGCATGCTCATGGAACTGAGACAACATGATGATGACGGTGGTGGTGGTGGCAGTGATGATAGAGGGAGGGACTGAGCTCCTTGAGGTGACAAGAGCGGGTGGGATCTAATGCATAAGTGCTGCAGGTGGCCTTGGTTGGCAGCACTGAGAGTTTATCCTAGAGAAAGGGGTGAAAGCAGAATACATGGATATGCACAGAGAGCAGTTGGGTAGCTGTAATGGCGGGGGAACGGGGACTCTCTCTTCCAATTGCTACTTGAAGTATTGAAAGACGGAGCAAGGTCTGTATCAGCTTAGGGAGATAACTAAGGCGGAGACATCAACAGTTGCAGAAGAGAGAAGGTGGGAAATAGCCGTCGAGGAGAGTGCAGAGGGAGTGGGTTCTGCAGGCACAGAACGTCTGCCCGACGGCAGGAAGGCCCGCCTGAGGTTTGTGGTCCCGAGTGAAACGTGGGACCAGGCAGCACGCTAGTGTGTTTTCCTTTGGCTTCTTTCAGCAGTCCAAGTGCAGCTGTGGAACAGGCCGAGCGCTGTGCTCCATGAGGCTGTATTCATGCTTTGGTACCATGTACACAGAGCTGGTGGAAAGAGCAGATGCACCAGCTCCGTGAGAAACTCACAGAAACAAGTACCCTGGGCAGAAATTATTTACATTATGGGAAACCATTTACTTATAAAGAACATGCCATTTTCTTGGTATTATTCTGTTCACATTTGATGTCTAATTCCTATTTTCAAAGACATTTATCCCCGGGGAAGGGACATACAGTCATGCAGTCTTTCACCCACGTTATTTTCCAGCTCTGCTTCGACTCCAAGTGTGCCTACACCTTTACACGTTCCTTAAAACACGGCCACTTGTTCAGCGCCTCCGCCCTGGAATGGGCAACCCCGACTGGACATCCGTTTATTCTGCTGGCTCAGCAGTTTGTGCGAAAGCCTGAAAGGGTTAATGAAAGTATTTCTGGGGATTTCCTATCTCTTCTATGTCAGAATAATGCCTATTTTATATTCAAATGGAAACCTTTTGCTTGTCCCACAAGACTGAGGAAGTCCTTAAAGACAGATCAGTGGTGGCACCCACATTTCCTTTCTTGTCCCTTCCTCTACGGTCGACTTATGTTATTACTGAACTTGCATGTCTGTCTCTTACCTGGAGCAGCAGTATTTGAAATTCTTAAAAGTTTAGAGCTCCAACAAGGAGGAAATGAATGAGCTTTATTTTCTCAAAAATCTTTTGCAACCTCCTGTGGTGAGTGCATGGTTTGCTCAGTGCATTCTCAATTCTCCCCGGCTGCTGGGCCCCTCTTGGGCAATGGGATGTTGACTGTGTTCCTGGTCACTACACTGTTCTTGACGTGGGGCTTGCATGCATTGCTGGCTGCAGATTTCTTAGCAGGTGCAGGAAGTACCCAGGGGGCTTCCCCACAGCTCTGATTATGCACGTCTGGCTTGATCACGTCCTGTACCCTCTTCACACATCCCCTCCTTCGAATCTTCCCTGATAATGCCAAGGTACATTCTGTTCCAAGTTCATTAGTCAAGAATGTCACCAGACTGCCTCAAAGAAGGTTTTCTCCGGTGTGGGATCTCCTCGATCGCGTGGAATCTAAAAATCACGTGGTCTTTGTACTGAGATGCGCGCAGGACTGCATCTCCTCACTCATGTCTATGTCTAGCCACCAGTTCGAAGGTCTCTTACAATTCTCGGAAAATCACCAAATTTGCTAGTCATCCCTGAATGAATAGTGATGCCCAATTAATAGATATCCAGCATGTAGAAGACTTTGATGGCTCTCTGGGATAGTCATTCTTGTACTCATTTTCCCAAGTGGTTCAGGATTAGGTTGTTGCACTTTGAATGCACTAAGTCAGATGAGGTAACATTCTTGTCTGACTTTGAATGCACTAAGTCAGATTCCTGGAGGCCTGCAGCCTCTTTGCAGGAATCTCTAGGCAAGCTAAAGGGTGAAGCATTTGATTCATGACCATTTATCAAGGACTTACTTGGTGCCAGGTACTGTATTTTAGACAAGCGATTCTCAAATGTTACTGCATTTTAGAATCCTCTAGGGAGCTTAAAAAAATCATTCCAATGCTCATTTCACAGCTATGTCAAATACAGCTCTGGGGAAGGGACCCAGGCATCAGAATTTTTTTAAAGCTCCCAGCAGATTCCAGTTTCTAGTCAAGGTTGGAACCGATGTTTCTGACAGTGCTCAACTGTAGTGTGAGAACAACTTTCCTAGACATCTTGACACAAATGCAGATTCTGATTCAGTAGGTCTGGTGTGGGGCCTGGGATTCTACATTTTCCTCAAGTTCCCAGAGAACACTGAGGATGCTGGTCTGCAGACCACACTTCGAGTGGCAAGTGATGATGTTTCTTACCCCGTAATAGATCAAACTACCCTGGCCCCGAGCCTTCATACAGGCTCTTGCCTTTTCCCTGCAACTACCTCCCTGGAAATTCCCAGCAAAGTCCTTCAGGGTTCCCCTGACCTCCCAATATACAGGAATCTCCGTCCTCTCTCTGTGTAATTATCCATCACTATATTCTGTTAGCTTACTTCTTGGAATGATCACAATTAATAATTATTTATTTGTTTCTCCGTTTCCTTATTTTCTCAATGTTCCTTCCCACTAATGTAAGTGCTAGGAAGCCAGGAACATGTCAGCCTTGCTGCATATAGATTATATTCAACACTTAGCACAGTGTCTAACACAGAAAAGGGAGTTGACAGATACTTGTTGCATGGATGACAATAGATGACAATAGGAGAACCTGGCCAGTTTCATCAGCTCTTCTGTTTCAGGTGAGACAAGAAGCAGAAGTGAAAATAATTTCAATTTCCATGAGATAGAAGAGAGTATTTTTGAGGGTCTTTGAGCATACTTTATCAGGCCCTTTTCTAAAATGAACTTCGAAGAAGTATGGTCTAGCTCAAGAGAGGCAGATCCCTCCTTAAAAACAGAGTTTGAAGAAAAACGCTAGGGAAATCTCTTGCGTTTCCTGGAGAAGTCATCCAATTCCTACGAAAGGCTGAATCATCAGCTTGCCAGTAGTACCCTTTCAGCTAACTGCGGCTCACTAAGATAGCAATCACCAGAGAAATGCCATAAACATCTCAGGGATTGAGGTGACCTTGGAGCTGATCCATTACTAGCTTTATGATATGACACCATATCAGAGGCCTTAATTTGCTGAAGGCAGAATCTTGTCCTTTGCCAGATCTGGGACTTAGCTGGCAAGGACACCAAAAATCCTGCTGAACTCTTCATTTTACGTTTAATTCATGAACACACAGAAAGTCTTACTGATTTATCATGGATGGTGCAGGGATCAGAGGTAATACCAGGCAAGGGGCCATGGAAAGCCTAACTGAAGTAATTTGGGGGGATTAAGAGAAGAGACAAAATTCATCCAGTTTCACTAAAGCCCAGAACGGGAGGAGAAAAACATTGTTTCCCTTACTCTTGATAAAACGAAGGTATAGAAGGACTAACTGATCACCTAACGTCACTGAACCACCTGTGGTTGGGAAGGTGGGGCAGGAGGACAGGACCAGAGCATCTTTGTTCCCAGTGGAGGCCTCGGTTTACACAGTGATACGGTTTCTTCCTAAATCCACTACCAGTGATACATGTATCATGTTTTCTTTAGTTATTCTAAACAGGGCATGACAGAATCTCAAGCCTGGGTAAAGCATATACATTCTTAGGGTAATAAATCTTTGTGTTTGCCTGAAGTGTTTATTTAGTTTTTCATTTTGAAAAATCAGCTGTTCCCACCGACCTTCTCCTTGGTGCTGAGAAGACTCATGGGCTGTGTGTCCTGGTGAGTGTTAGTGATGCCACCTTTTCCACATCACAGAACAATAAACAGGGAAATGGCCAGAAGGCACTGGGGGATACTTACGGGAAGGACACACATCTAAGAATTTGGTGACATCACTTGGATCAGTGCCACAGTATTTTTTTTTTTTTAAATCCTCACCCGAGGGTATTTTTACACTTATCTTCAGATAGAGTTGGAAGGAGAGAGGGAGGAAGAGAGAGAGAAAAACATCAATGTGAGAGAGACACATTCATTGGTTGCCACCCACACAACTCCAACCAGGGCCGAGGACGAACTGCAACCAAGGTACATGCCCTTGGCTGGAGTCGAACCTGGGACTCTTCCATCTGCGGGAGATGCTCTTACCGCTAAGCCATAACGGCCAGGGCGCCATGATATTTTTTAACCTGATGCTCATGTGGTTGTTTACATTTCCAAGGCCTGGAAATCTCTATGTCTGGAACTGACATAGCCTCTGTGATTAAAGCCTCTAGACATCTCTACAGCAAACATATACATCAGTGAGACCAGGTGTATGCCAGGGGAAGTTTCTCTATTTGTCCTTCAGGCATCCAGTTCTAAATTCTAGGAAAAGGGAATGAAATTCATTTTGTTGTGGGCACTAGGATAACCTTTGAAAAACAGAAGTGTGATCAGGGTACAGTATCTCACATTGCCAGCAAAGCTGAAGAAGACGCTGCCTTGAGAGAGCATGGAAGTCACGCAATATCCGCACTGGACACCGCCTGGGTGGTCTCACCTACTGCAGTCCTCCTTAGACAGCATCCCGACAGGCCTGGCAAAGAGCTCAGATCTCTGGGAAAAGTCATCCTTTCTTTGTTCTAATTTATAGCAGGTCTTTTTTTTTTTTTTTTTAATGTTTTTATTGATTTTTTTTTTTTTTTTTCTAGAGACAGAGGGAGGGAGAGGGAGAGAGAAACATTGATGTAAGAGAGAAACATCAATCATCTGCCTCCCTCATGCACCCAGGCTGGGGATCAAACCCACAAGCTGGGTGTGCCCTGACTGGGAATCAAACCAGCAACCTTTCGGTTCATGGGATGACACTTAACCAACAGAACCATTCCAGATAGGAAAAAACGGGTCTTTCTTAATTTGATCCTATGTCTGTATCACTCTTACTTCTACACATGTGTCTTATTTTCACCTGTAACAAAGAATTGATTATATATACTATATATAATCAATATCATGACCATTTCATATTCGTTTAGAAGCAAATAGAGTTTAATTTGTAAGCTTAAAAGGGAAAGACTCTTCCCAACAACAATCTGACAATCCTTTGGACACCTAAACAAAGATATTGAGACCTGACTTTTTGATGTTATTTTGTACAGCTGGAATGTAAGTGATTGTTTTTTATATATGGTTCTAGACCTGTCACACTAGATGCCCTTCATGCATTCATCGGTTCATCAGGCAATCACGTATCCACATCATGTTCTATGAATTTTCTGAAGTGTACAGAGTGCAGGGGGGACCACTATTCCCCTCCTACTGTCAATAGAATAGGCTCATTGACTGTTAGCTGCTTTACTGTCAGCTTTGTCTCTTGGTCCAAATCTACTTTCATCTGGGTCCCCCTCCTGCTTGCTGGGACTGGGGAGATGGCTGTCTTCAAATACATGTTAAAACCCTCCTGAGAAATAGTTGATGCTGTAAGAGGCAGTTAACTAGGAAGAAACATAGACAACTAGAGTTTCCACAAGGTGGCGAGTTGTCTTGTGGGGCAGAAACTGTCCCTCACTGGAATTCTTTTAGATGTTGTTGAGGGCCTTCCCACCACGAGCAGCGTAAACTGCAAGATTTGATTCAATTAATTATCTGCGATTTTACAGGGCTCTGTGTCTTTAGACTGCTCTACTTTTCTTGTTCAGGTATTTGGTATAGTTTTCAATGCTGTAGAGAATGAGCTCTTCTCTCTGTTGCGCTGCTAAATGAAGTAACCAGCCCAGTCTTTGCTCCATGGTGTCATCCTAGGCAGAGATGGTACATTTATTCAGTTCCAGGCATGGCTCTAAGAGCTTCACGTGAATTTAATCTGGCTATTCGTTTAATAGTTTTAGCTCTTACATTTAGGTGTTTGATTCATTTTGAGTTAATTATTGTACATGGTGTAGGGTAAGAGTTCATCTTCATTTGTTTGCATGTGGATATCCAGTTTTCCCAACATCAATTGTTGAACACACTGTCCTTTCTCCATTGAATGGCCTTGGCACCCTTGTCAAAGTCATTTGACTTCATTACCTGGGTTTGTTTCTAGGCTTTATATTCAATTCCATTACTCTAAATGTCTATCTTTATGCCGCTACCACCCTGTTTTAATTATTCTAGCTTTGTAGTAAGTTTTGAAATCAGGAAGTGTGAGATCTCCAACTTTGTCCTTTTTATAAAAAAAAAGATTGTTTTGGCTACGCGGTGTTTTCTGGGAGTCCATATCAACTTTAAGATGGGTTTTTCTGTTTCTGTAAAAATGCCAATGGAATTTTGGTAGGGGTCATATTGAATCTGTAGGTCACTTTGGGTAGTATTGACATCTTAACAATATTAAGTCTCCCAATCCATGAACAAGAGATGTCTTTCCACTTTTTGTGTCTTTAATGTATTTCAGCATTATTTTGCAGTTTTCAGTATATAGGTCTTTTACACCACCCCCCGCCTTGGTTAAATTTATTCCTTTGTTGTTGTTTTATGACGATATTGTAAATGGAATTTTTTTTTAAATCTTGCTCTTAATACCTTATTTTATAGATGACAGTACTGAGGCACAGAGACGTTAAGTGACCTTCCCCACCAGCAGCAGTAGTAATGTTACAACAAACGGTGGCACCAGGATTTGAATTCAGGCAGCATGGCCTCGCTGCCCTGTCACCGCAGGAAGCAGGCGAGACCCTCAAGGCCTTCAGGATGGTGAGAAAGCCTAGCTGACTTACAGTGGAAAATCCGGATTTCTGTGGTTTCTGACCACTCCTCCCTGTCCTTCCTTCACCCTCCCAAACTACTTCTTTACAACCATTCCTTATGAAAGGGAGACAAACTGTAAACAACAGACCTTCAGCTTTCAAACTTTAGAAGCTTGATGAAGATTTATAGTCCATTCTCTCTAGAGTGCCCCTTTTCCTTCCTTTCTTAACTGGACTATGAATAACTCTTATCTGCTTTAATTTTTCTTTTTTATATTTTACTAAAATTTCCCAGAATAATTTCAATAAATGATTAGGAACTTGTTTGGACAAACAGCAGTAATTTTTTAAAATTGAGCTTTGTAGTAGTGACTCTGGCATTTTCCTTATTGTGGTTATGTCTGGACTGTACAAGGATCTCTTTGTATAACCAAATTCAATAAACTGATGGGCCAAACAGAGACTTCATTTAAATCTGGCACAATGGTACTAACCTACATCAGGTGTCATACATGAATTAGTATGATAGTCTCTATCATGAGTCATGGTATCAAAGACATGAAAATGCTTATGGAAATACCCTAATGTTTTACTTGTTTTATTAGCAAGGGTTTTATGAACTCACTGTGGAATCCCTAAATGAGAATACTGGGAAAATCTCTATTCTATAACACGCCCTATACAATTAAATAATAAAAAAAAAATAATGAAGAAAAAGAAAAAGCAGTGTTTTTTTATTCTTTTTTTCATCTTATTATTTTTCTTTTTATCCTC
The DNA here is from genome assembly GCF_014108415.1 of Molossus molossus. Taxonomy (NCBI): domain Eukaryota; kingdom Metazoa; phylum Chordata; class Mammalia; order Chiroptera; family Molossidae; genus Molossus; species Molossus molossus. The sequence goes on along the minus strand of NW_023425347.1, from coordinate 28,368,461 downwards.
ACTCGAGGATATTTCTCCATTTATCTTCAGAAAGAGTGGGAGGGGAAGAAAGAGATGGAGAGAGAGAGAGGGAGAGAGAAACATCATTGTGAGAGAGACACATTGACTGGTTGCCTCCTGCATGACCCCGACCCGGGCTGGAGACTGAACCACAATCGAGTTACATGCCCTTGACTGGCATTGAACCCGTGACTCTTTGGTCCATGGGCTGACGCTCTAACCACTGAGCAAACTGGCCAGGGTTTCACTCTTTTTTTTAAAAAAAAATCTTCTTTCGTATAATTAAGCATCAAATTCTACTCATTCTTATTCCTAAATATTCTTTCAGTCTATTCACTCTCTTTTTTTTTTTTTTTTTTATCCTCACCTGAGGACACTTTTCCATCTCTTGTTCAGACAGAGTGGGAGGGAGAGAGAGAAACATTGACGCGAAAGGGACACATCCACCCTCACGACCCAACCAGGGCCGGGGACAAACTGCAACCGACGTATGTGCCCCTAGCGGGAACCGAACCCGGGTCTCTCTGGACCGCAGGCCGATGCTCCAACCGCTGAGCCAAACCAGCCAGGGCAGTCTATTCACTCTCTATCTCCACTGCCATTATCTACTATTACTATTTGTCCAAATTACTTCTATAGTTTTCTTACTAGACCCCTTCTTACAATCTTCCTCTAGAGAATTGTCCCGGAAAAAATTCTCATCAATGAATCTCTTCACCTGAAAACACTTGATCTTAAATCATGACACTTCCCTGTTCTCTCTTCTCCTCCTATTACAGTTCTTTCTTTTCGTCTAGCTGGACTAACTTTTAGGATATGCTCTTTCCGGGGCACTAGCCCTCCTTATCTTGTATATTGGCCAAGGTCCACTCAGGAAAATGAAATCTATATCTCAAAGAGATATCTGCACTCTCATGTTCATTGCAGCATTGTTCACAATAGCCCAGATATGGAAACAACCTTAGTGTCCACTGACATGTGAATACATAGTTGGTATATACACACAATGCAGTGTTATTCAGACTTGAAAAGGAGATCTTGCCATTTGCAACAACATAAATACAACTGAGGGGCATTACACTAAGTGGAATAAACCAGGCATAGAAAGACAAAGACTGCATGATCGCACTTACATGTGGAATCTGAAAAAGTTAAATACATAGAAACAGAGAGTAGAATGGTGATTACCAGGGACCAGGTGATGGGAGAAATGGGGGATTGTTGGTCAAAGTGTACAAAGTGGCAGTTATTGTAAGATGAGTAAGCTTAGAGATCTAGTCTACAGCACGATGATTATAATAATGCTGCATTGAGTATTCATTTTGCTGAGAGAGTAGATTTCAGATACCATCATCACACACAAAAAGGATAATTGGGTTAATTAGTTTGTAGTAAATATTTCCCTATGTATATCAAATTATCTCATTGTGCACCTTAAATGCATAGTATTTTCATTAATAAAATAAAAACGACTGTTTTATATGCAGTAAAAACAAAGCAAGACAAAACAAGTCATTAATCTATCATTAGTCTCCTCCCTACGCAAGGCGAGGTCTGTGCATGCGTGATCTTCTTTCCAATCCCCCACCTCATGGTACGATGTCTAGAATTTTAGGGTTAGTGCGTTTCAAACACAAAAGAAAAACGTTGGTATTGTAAATATTAATTTTTTTTTTTCTATTCAACGTTTCCTTAGACACACAATGATTTTTATATCACTTTCCTTGTTGTTTTTGGAACTCACTACTTTAGTGATTTATTTTGTTTGCTCAAAAGTGTGTATTTTAATATTCTTTTGATGCGCAAGCGTCAAACCTCCCTTAGTCATTGTATCTGTTTTTACATATGAAACTGCCCTTATTTTACACTCACTTTTAAATCAGTTTAATGCAGTCATGAAATCTAGGGTCATGTTTTCGGTTTTTTTCCTTCAGTGTATTGAAGTTTTTCTACTGACTTTCTGCTAATAAGAAGGTAGCTGGCAATCTCTGTCTCTCTCTTTCATAGATGTCATGTCTTTTCTGTCCAGTAGCTTCACTGTGATTGCTTTGGTTGTGAATTAAATGTATTCACCTGGCTTGATATATGCTAGAATAGTTTTTCAAACTGAAGACATGTTTTTGTTTTTTTTTAAGCTCAGAAAAATTGCAGCCATTTTCTCTGGGGTTATTTTCTCGCCCTCTCTCACTTTTTTTCTGTTTGTCAATCCCAGGGGATAATACTGATTCTATCTGTCAGGCTCGACATATTTTTCTGTGATATTTTCTCATTTTAACCTTCCAATTCATCAGTTATCTTTTCTTTAGCCTTTTTCATTTCACATATACCTCAATCACTAAGTTTTATACCAAATACTGCATATTTCTTCTCTAAGGTTTACAACTAAGTGATTCTTATTTTATAACCTTGTGTCTTTGTGGATTTTTGCTTTAAATATTAATTCCCTTTTATCTCATTGAGAATTTTAAATATCCTTTTTATTTTAGAATAAATTAATGCATATTCATCACAAATACAAAATAAATGGAAGATTTTTAAAATTCAAATCAGTTATGGAAATTTTATTGCAAATCAGTAATATTCTTTTTTTTTCTTCTTTTTTAATGAATTTTTATTTATTTTTTTGTTACAGATATTTTACCTTTTTACCCCATTGGCACCCCCCACCCCACCCCACCTCCCCCCCATCCCCGGCCTAGTTGTCCATGTCCATTGGTCATGCATACATGCATATAAGTTCTGTGGTTTATCTCTTCCCACCCCCCCACCCTCCCATCCCCTCTTCTGAGGGATGTCAGTCTGTGCCCTACTTCCATGTTTCTGGGTCTACTGTATTCCTCAGACTGTTATGTTCATTATATTCCGTATATAAGTGAGATCATGTGGTATTTGTCTTTTTCTGCTTGGCTTCTTTCACTTAGGATAATACTTTCCAGGTCCCTCCATGTCGTCTCAAAGGATAAGAGATCTTTCTTTCTTACCGCTGCATAGTACTCCATTGTGTATATGTACCACAGCTTTTTTATCCATTCGTCTACTGGTGGACACTTGGGCTGTTTCCAGATCTTAGCTATTGTAAATAGTGCTGCTATGAACATGGGGATACATATATTCTTCCTGATTGGTGTTTCAGGCTTCTTAGGGTATATTCCCAGCAGTGGGATCACTGGGTCAAATGGAAGTTCAATTTTTAATTTTTTGAGGTAGCACCATATTGTTTTCCATAGCAGCTGCACCAGTCTGCATTCCCACCAGCAGTGTATTAGAGTCCCCTTTTCTCCACACCCTCGCCAACGCTTGTTGTTTGATGATTTGTTGATGGCGGCCATTCTGACAGGTGTGAGGTGATACCTCATTGTTGTTTTTATTTGCATCTCTCTGATGATTAGTGATGTTGAGCATTTCTTCATATGTCTCTTAGCCATTTGTATGTCCTGTTTGGAGAGGTGTCTATTCAGCTCCTCTGCCCATTTTTTAATTGGGTTCTTTGTCTTCCTTTTGTGGAGTTGTATGAGCACTCTATATATATTGGAAATTAACCCCGTATCTGATACATCATTGGCAATGATGTTCTCCCATACAGTGGGTTGCCTTTCCATTTTGATGATTGTTTCTTTTGCTGTGCAGAAGCTTTTTAGTTTGATGTAGTCCCATGTGTTCATTTTCTCCTTTATTTCTGTTGCCTTAGGTGATGTATCAGTGAAAATTCTACTCCGTATGATATCTGAAATTTTGTTGCCTACAATTTCTTCTAGGATTTTTATGGATTAATGAGTCACACTTAAGTCTTGTATCCATTTTGTGTTTATTTTTGTGTATGGTGTAAGTTGATGGCCTAGTTTCATTTTTTTGCATGTAGCTGTCCAATTTTCCCAACAACATTTATTAAAGAGGCTGTCTTTACTCCACTGTATGCTCTTGCCACCTTTGTCAAATATTAATTGAGCGTATTGCCTTGGGTCCATTTCTGGGTTTTCAGTTCTGTTCCACTGGTCTATATGCCTGTTCTTGTGCCAGTACCAGGCTGTTTTGGTTACAGTCGCTTTGTAGTATAACCTGATATCTGGTATTGTGATCCCACCTACTTTGTTCTTCTTTTTCAAGATTGCTGTGGCTATTCGGGGTCTTTTTTGGTTCCATATGAACTTTTGAAGTATTTGTTCTAGTTCTATGAAATATGTCGTTGGTATTTTGATGGGGATTGCATTGAATCTATAGATTGCTTTGGGTAGTATGGACATTTTAATGATGTTAATTCTTCCAATCCATGAACAGGGTATGTGCTTCCACTTTTTTATATCTTCCTCTATTGCTTTTTTCAATGACCTGTAGTTTTCTGCAAATAGGTCCTTTACTTCTTTGGTTAAGTTTATTCTGAGGTATCGTAATTTTTTTGTCGCGATGGTAAATGGGATTGTTTTTTCAGTTTCTCTTTCTGTGAGTTCATCATTGGTGTACAAGAATGCCGTCGATTTCTTGATGTTAATTTTGTATCCTGCTACTTTGCCAAATTGATTTATTAAGTCTAGTAAATTTTTGATGGAGTCTTTAGGGTTTTCTATGTACAATATCATGTCATCTGCAAATAATGACAGTTTCACTTCCTCCTTTCCAATTTGGATCCCTTTTATTTTTTCTTCATGTCTGATTGCTGTGGCTAAGACTTCCAGTACAATGTTAAATAAGAGTGGCGAAAGTGGACATCCCTGTCTTGTTCCTGTTCTTAATGGAAATGTTTTTAGTTTCTGTCCATTGAGTATGATGTTGGCTGTAGGTCTTTCATATATGGCCTTTATTATGTCGAGATATGATCCCTCTATTCCTACATTGCTGAGCGTTTTTATCAGAAATGGATGCTGGATTTTGTCGAATGCTTTTTCAGCATCTATTGATATGATCATGTGGTTTTTATTCTTCATTTTGTTTATGTGGTGTATCACATTTATTGATTTGCGAATATTGTACCAGCCTTGCATCGCTGGGATGAATCCCACTTGGTCATGGTGAATAATTTTTTTGATGTATTTCTGGATCCAATTTGCTAATATTTTGTTCAGGATTTTGGCGTCTATGTTCATCAGGGATATTGGCCTGTAGTTTTCTTTCTTTGTAGTGTCTTTTTCTGGTTTTGGAATTAGAATTATGCTGGCCTCATAGAACGTGTTTGGAAGTCTTCCTTCTTGAATTTTTTGAAATAGTTTGAGGAGAATGGGTGTTAGTTCTTTTTTGAATGTTCGGTAAAACTCCCCCGTGAAGCCATCTGGGCCTGGGCTTTTGTTTGCTGGGAGAGTCTTGATTACCTCTTCAATTTCCTTAGTTGTTATTGGTCTGTTCAAGTTTTCTATCTCTTCCGGGGATAGTTTTGGAGACTGTGTGTTTCTAGAAATTTGTCCATTTCGCTTAGATTGTCGAATTTGTTGCCATATAGTTGTTGATAGTAGTTGTTGACGATCTTTTGTATTTCCGTTGTGTTGGTTGTTACTTCTCCTCTTTCATTTCTGATTTTGTGTATTTGGGTTCTCTCTCTTTGTTTCTTGGTGAGTCTAGCTAAGGGTCCATCAATCTTGTTTATCTTTTCGAAAAACCAGCTCTTTGTTTCATTGATCCTTTGAATTGTTTTTTTGGTCTCTATGTCATTTATTTCTGCTCTGATCTTTACTATTTCCTTCCGTCTACTTGCTCTGGGGTTTTCTTTTTGTTTGCTTTCTAATTCTTTAAGTTGTGAGGTTAGACAGTCAATTAGAACTTTTTCTTGTTTTTTGAGGTAGGCCTGTAGTGCTATGAACTTCCCTCTCAGAACTGCTTTCGCTGCATCCCATAGATTTTGTGTTGTTGTGTGTTCATTTTCATTGGTTTCCAGGAAGTTTTTAATTTCTTCCTTGATCTCCTCGGTGACTCATTCATGTTTAATAACATGCTATTTAGCCTCCATGTGTTGAAATGTCTTTGCATGTTCTTGTTGCAATTGATTTCTAGTTTCATGCCATTGTGATCTGAGAAGATGCTTGATATGATTTCAATCTTCTTGAACTTGTAGAGATTTAGTTTGTGTCCTATCATGTGTTCTATCTTTGAGAATGTTCCATGTACACTTGAGAAGAATGTGTATTCTGTAGTTTTGGGGTGTAATTCTCTGTAGATATCTATTAAATCCATTTGGTCTAGTGATTCATTTAGAGTCTCTGTTTCCTTGCTAATTTTTTGCCTAGAGGATCTATCCAGTGCTGTCAACGGGGTGTTGAAGTCCCCTGCTATGATTGTATTGTTGTCGATTTCTCCTTGGAAGTCCTCCAGAAGATTTTTAATATATTTTGGTGCTCCTATATTGGGTGCATATATGTTTATCAAGGTTATATCTTTCTGTTGGATAGATCCTTTCAATATTATATAGTGGCCGTCTTTGTCTCTCGTTATGGTCTTCATTTTGAAATCTATTTTATCAGATATGAGAATTGCTACCCCAGCTTTTTTTTGCTTTCCATTTGCTTGGAAAAATTTTTTTCCATCCCTTCACTTTCAACCTATGTGAGTCTTTTGTTGAGAGGTGGGTCTCTTGTAAACAACATATAGATGAGTCATGCTTTCTTATCCAATCAGCTACTCTGTGTCTTTTTATGGGAGCATTCAATCCATTTATGTTTAAGGTGATTATTGATATGTGCTTATTTATTGCCATTTTTGTTTAGTGTGGTTCCATTTTTCTTCCCATTTCTACTGCTAATTACAGCAGTCCTTTTAACATTTCTTGCAGTGCTGGTTTGGTGCTAATGTATTCCCTTAGCCTTTTTTTGTCTGGGAAGCTCTTTATTTGACCTTCTATTTTGAATGATAGCCTTGCTGGGTAGAGTAGTCTTGGCTTCCGATTCTTGTTTTTCATGACTTTGATTACTTCATGCCATTCCCTTCTGGCCTGTAGTGTTTCTTGTGAGAAGTCAGCTGAGCGCCTTATGGGGTTTCCTTTGTAGGTAACCTGTTGCTTATCTCTTGCTGCTTTTAGAATTCTCTCTTTGTCTTTAATTTGTGGCATTTTAATTACTATGTGTCTTGGTGTGGACCTGTTTGGGTTCTTCTTACTTGGGACTCTCTGTGCTTCTTGAACTTGAATGCCTTCTTCCTTCACCAAATTAGGGAAGTTTTCTCTCACTATGTTTTTGAATATATTCTCTATCCCTTGCTCATTTTCTTCTTCTTCGGGGACTCCTATGATGCGAATATTATTACGTTTCCAGTTGTCCCATAGTTCTCTTAAGCTGTCTTCCTGTTTTTTAATAGTTTTTTTCCTTTTGTTTTTCTGATTGGTTGATTTTTTCTACCCTGTCTTCTAATTCACTGATCCGGTCCTCAGCTTCCTCTACTCTGCTTTTTAAACCTTCCAATGTGTTTTTCATATCTGATATGTCATTTTTTATCTTTTCTTGTTGGTTTTTAATTTCCAATTGGCTTATTTTCAGTGTCTCTATGTCCTTACTCATGCTGTTCAGCTTCTTCAAGATCATGGCTCTGAATTCTAGCTCTGTTAACATGCCTAATTGCTCCACATTGATCTCATCTTCGGTGGAGGTCTCTTGCTCTTTCATTTGGCTTCTGTTTCTGTGTTTCACCATTTTGACTATCACTGTGGGCTTTGGAGCCTGTCAAGTTCTCCCTGTGGGTGTTGGTGTTCTGCTGTTTGTGGCTCCCTCTCCTGTGTTTAGATGAGCGAGGGAGAACCCACGTTGAACACCACTGTCAAGTCTTACTTTCCTGGTTAAAATTGCCAGCCCAGGAAAGGTACTGTTATCCTCTAGCTTTTTGCCTGGAGGCTAGCAGTCTAGGTTACTTGATGAGTTTTGGGTTGTCAGTTGATTGAAAAACTCCCTCTGGTGCTCAGCCAAGGGGCTTTCACGAGGGTGGGACAGATGCTGGTTGTTAGTGCGCCTCAATTAGCACTTCAATGGCCCACAGGGTGGGGTTGGATCTCTGAGGGAGGGGCTGCTGCCTCTCCTCAGAGTCCTGGGAAGGAGCAATACGGCCACCGTCCTGAGTGGCTGCACTCAGCCAAAGCTCTGAGCGCCCTCCAAACCCCGAGTGTCCCGACACAGTTCCAGTCCAGTCCGCCCTCCCTCCACCGGAGCCCAAGGTGAGTGGCTGTGGCTGTTTCAGCCTCTGTCCCGGCTGCGCTGTGGATCCGCCTGGGAGTGTGACCTGAGGGCGCCGCTCCCAGCTAAGGCCGCTGCCGAGCTGCCGACTGTGGGCTCCCAGCCCCGTCTCGCGCCTTCGCAAGCCTACCGGGATGGAGTCAGTGTCCCTCGTTGTATGGTCCTCCAAGCTGCTTTTCTGTTGCTTTTTCCCGTCAATTTGTCTGTGTTATAGTTGTAAATCCAGTTTGGTTCTGGGAGACGGTCTGTGTAGCTCCATTCACTCCGCCGCCATTTTTTTTTCTCCGCGAATCAGTAATATTCTTAAAAGATGGTATGCTTGAATCATGACATATATTTCTACAAAAATAGTTCTATAGTAGCAAAGGAATAGAAGCATATTATTAAATTTTCTTTCAAATTTTCATTTGTTTTTATATAAGTTATAAAATTTATTAACATTTTTTCTCTTGATTATTTCAAGTCAGTCCATCAAATAATACTTTAAACTGATTAACTGACATCTGAATATACTTATTTTAAAGTCCTTTTTGGATTGACTATTTATTTCTATGACCTCAGGTATAAGTTCTTCAATTCGTTGGTTTAGTGGATTGCCTTTCATGGCCCTTACCTTACGTGGGATTTTAAGAATAAACTTTGGAATTTTAAGAATAACCTCTGTGAATTTTTGTCTTCCCTTTGGAAAATTCTCTGGTTGTGTAAGCCTGTAGCCTACAGATAATGTGTTTGAATCAATGGCAATCCTTGAGGCTCTCATCCTGAGGATGTGGTAAGTTTAAGTGCCAGCAACCTTACGTGGTTCAAACCCAGGTCCAGATATCACACTGGCATCTGATTCCACCCTCAGGCATTTTGGATTTGGGAATTTTTTGTTGTGGAGGTCTGTCCTATATTCCGTAAGATTTTTAGCAGCATTGCTGGTCTCTGACCACTAAATGCCAGTAGCACCCCATCTCCAATTGTGACAACAAAAATGTCTACAGACATTGACAGATATCCTTTAGGGGGAGGGTGCAAGTTTTTTCCTGACTTGAGCACCACTGTTGCACAGGAAAGAGTGTGGAGGCTCAAGGGGATGGAAAGTTTGGGGTAGATCTCTTATTGCAACCTGCGCAGCTACTCCTTATTCATAATCCCTGGTAGGGCCTGGCGGACACTTCCTTCACCAGGGCATTAAGAAATGCATCTGCATTCTCAAAATCCGATGTGGTGGTTTGGCTATGAAGGCTGAAGACGATTGTGGGGAATTCTACTGTGGAACTGAGTTCTCTCATCTCAATGGGAAATGAGATTCTGAAGCAGTGGAGATCTAGTGGCTGTGTTCTGTTTTCAGGTTTAGTTACCACAATAATGCAAAAGGGTAAAATGATATTCAAAGTGTCTGGCCCACAGGGTTCTGTAGTGCTGGCTAATTCCTAGAAATAATACTAGTGGGCAGCACTCTAAAGTATTCCTTGTTGTATATTAGTAGAAAAATTCTAGGACTGATGGGTAGAACCGTAACTCTAGTTGCCATAGTGGGGGTTTATAACATCTCACTCAGCTTTCAAACCTGAACTGGTCCATAGATTTTGAATCTGTCAATTGAAGGAGAGACCAAGTTGCTTTGAGAAAGGACTCTGCAATGAGGTCACAAATATATCTGTAACCATTTATCATGACAACTGTGAATTGGGAAAAGGAAATCCCTAAGTCATCTGAGATTATTGGATACTGGTAGCAAATTTGATGCTAATCCTTGGAAATCAATATTGTTACCATGATCTACTAGTCAGAACGGGGCTTAAAGGGATCAGGTGACAGTGTTATCTAACAGTGTCAAGGAGAATCACAAAATTGGTCGGTGGTTATCTCCTTAGTCACAGAATATATTATGGGTATAGATATGCTCACTAACTGGCAAAATTCCCACATTGGTTTTTCAACTCTTATAGTGAATTCTACGGAGGTAGAAAAGGCCAAGTGGAAGCCCTTGGCCTGCCACCACCTAACCAAGACAGCAGTTCACGAGCAGTCTAAGTAATCACATACGGAGATTAGTGCCACCCCCAATGATTTGAACTCACCTATTTAGCCAGTGCAAAAGCCAGATGTATTTTATTGATTGCAAATTATTACAAAGTTAATCAAGTATTAAATTTTACTAATGATGATACAGTTTTTTTTTCCTGGAGCAAACCAATACTTGAAAATCAGTATGCAACTTTGAACCTGGAAAATACTTTTACAGCCCCTGCTTTGATCAGAAAATACAGTGGGAGATGTTTTGCATCTACATGGCAGAGGCAGCATCACACTACTGGTTTACTGCTTTGCCTTGGGTCTGTCAATTCTGCGCTCTGTCACGCTGTGGTTTAAGAGGAACCTGACACCGGATATGCCTCAAACCATCAGCTGGTGCTATTATGCTTATAAGAACTGATTGGCTGGAAACAGCAAGAGTCCTAGATGACTTAGTAGAACACAAAAGTGCCCAAAGCTTAGAGGAAAGAAGACACAACATTATAGGGGCCTGAAATATTGCTGACGTTTCTAGAAGTCTATTTTGTGGGGCATTTGGGATATTCCTTCTAGAGTGAGACAATTTGCCAAACCTTGCATCACTGACCAAAGAAAAAGGCACATTATGGGTAGTTAGTTTTGAATTTTAAAGCCAAGATAAACCACATTTAAGCATGCTACTTCAATTTATCTCTCAGGTACTCCATAAAGATGTCAGGTGTGAATGGTTCCAGAAGAATAGAAGGCTCTGTGGAGGGTCCATGCTGTGTTGCAAGCTGTCCTGGCACTTGGGTCATATGTCCATCAGATCCAATAGTATCGGATATATTGGTGGTTCTTAGAAGTCTCTGGAAAACCCTAAATGGAAATTTAAAGAACAAGTTCCAGGTTTTAAAAGTAAGGATATTTCTTCTTCTCCTCCTCCTCCTCCTCCTCCTCCTCCTCCTCCTCCTCCTCCTTCTTCTTCTTCTTCGTCTTCTTCCTCTTCGTCTTCCTCCTCCTCCTCTTCCTCCTCCTCCTGCCCTCCTCCTCCTCCTCCTCCTCCTCCTCCTCCTCCTCCTCCTCCTCCTCCTCCTTCTTCTTCTTCTTCTTCTTCTTCTTCTTCTAGGGATAAAGAGATAGAAACATTGATGTGAGTGAGATACATCAATTGGCTGCCTTCTGCACGCCCCCTTCTGGGGATTCAGTTTGCAATCTGACCCAGGCTTGTGCCTTGACCATGAATCGAACCAGGACCTTTCAGTCCATGGAACCACACTCAATCTACTGAGCCACATTGGCCAGGAAGGCTATGTCTTCTTTCGCCAACAATTCTTTATTTGAAAAGCAGCTCCAGATTACATGGGAAGAGAAATGACTATGTAACTCTACCTAATGTCTCTCAGTGAACTGGGTATTATCTAATCCACTGAACTGTAGCATTCCATCGTCAAATGGAGATAATATATCCCAAACCAGACCTGAGTACAAATACAAGAAAGTACAGGTACACTGTACAAGCAGGCTGCTCACATTACCGTGGTACCTGCCCTCACTGCTTTGTAACTTCTATCTTGACCGTTACTCACGAGCAGCCAGTGGAGGAGAAAATAATGTGAGCCTGGTTTACAGATGTTGTCTGCATAGCATCTACATTGTAGTCCTATGTGGGGCTGGCCCTGACTGACAGTGATGAAGAGAAAACCTCCCAGAGGGCCAAACTTTACACACTATATCTAGTCCAGTTCACGTGGAAGGAGAGATGGCCTGGCATGAATCCACGTTCATTCATGGGAGGTGGCTGATGAGTGGATCTGCTGGATAAGAACTTAAAATTTTTGAAATATTTGTGCAAGAAGTTTTGGGGGAAGTAGTAGGTGGGATAACTTTTGGAATGTGCCCAGAGTATCTAGATATTCGTGTCCCACATAAATATCCAGACAGTATCCATTTCAGAGAGTTTCAGTAATCAGGCAGTCAAGATAAGCCACCCTGTGGATCTCAGCCAGCCTCTCTCTCCCATCACCCTGCATTACTACACAATGAAGAGTGAAGAGCCATGCTTGGAACTTAATGGATTCACTAGGATACCTCTGAGTACTGCTCTCTCGCCCAATAGTTTTGGTAAAAGAGAAACTGTGGCAACCCAATAAACATAGGATGACTAAGCACTCATATCAAACAAAAATAAAGGTTTAGTTACATCCTCGTAGAAAATCCTGTCAGGCCACAGTGACTTTAAGGGGCCATATTTATCAACTTGGTCTCATGACCAGCTATGAAAGTAGAACTGTGTTCAATGTTAATTGATTCTCCACCCCACCCTATTGTCTTATACTCAATATGCAGAGTACTGAAAGTGATTAATGTTTTAATTTTCAAAGGAATTATTATTGAATGTATCCTGAGAGGATACAGCAACTACTAGAATTGTGTGTGTCTCATGTTGACATCATAATGTTTTTCATCCAAAGAATAAGAATATTTAATTTTGTCCATTGAATCCACTCCCACACTTCCCCATCTTACTCTGTATGCAGAGAGGCTTACTTTTCTGGATTATATCAGTGGGCATCTCCACCTTCTGCCTTCTTGTTGGGTTTGGCCAATAGAAGGCCCCAGCAGGAGTCCGGAAGGCAAGAAGAGAAAGAGAGTAAGGTCTGGGTATTCATTCCCACAGCTCCCATTCAAGAGGTAGGTTGCACTGATATACTTAACGATCTAGTTCTTATTAGGAGACCTTCTTCTGGCTTCTGGCAACTACACCCCCTGTCTTCTTCAGGCCTAGTAGTGGTAATGGCCCCTGCTGGTGTGCTGGGGTAATGCACTACTACTGTTGGTTTTCTTAAATCTTACACACAAACTTTGTAATTAGGCTTTCTACCAAATTCCCCTTGATTACTTATTTGAGTATGCCATGTTTTATGTAAGAACTCTGACTGATATATAAATATTTTATATCTCCTTTCAAAATGTTTCTTATTAATGCATTCCAAATCTTGAGATATGATATACCAAGTTCCTCAGGCCAGATATCTAGGTGACATCTGGCATATTCTTTTTCTGTAAGCACTCATAGCTTATTCACAACCAAGTCACTCTCTTTAACATCTCTATATTTACCATACCCACTGACTACAGCTCTATAATTCAATATTTGCAAGTGTCCTAACATGACTCCCTTCTTCAGTTTATATTCACCCATCCATTCGACACACTGGTACATTTCAAAAATGCAAAACTGAGCACATCTCATCATCCTTAAAACCCTTTGATATACCTTCCCCATCCACAGGTCTAAGTTGAAAGTCCTAAGAATGACATAGAAGACTCTACAAAGTCTAGATCTGACTGCTCCCTTTCTTTGCTTTACAAAGTATACCTCAGACACATTGAAGTGGCTGACATTTTGAGAACTTACTCGGATGACTCATGTCATCATGCTTTTGTGCATGCAGATTACTCTGGGTGGCAGCCCCTTCTTGACCTTGTCTACCTGGTAAACATATAATCATTTCCAAGACATAATTCAAATATCAAACTCTCTAAGCATCCTTTCCTGATTTACTTGAAAATCACGAATTTGTCACTACTTACATTCATTATTTCAATAATTACTTATAGACACTACATATGGCACATTGTTCTATCATTGAAGATATGGCACTGAACAAAAAAGGCATGGCTCCTGCTCTTTTGGAGCTTGTAATCTAAGAGAGAGAAAGACAATTAATACAACAGTTAAATATATAGTATGTAAGTTTGTGATTAAGGTTAGGGAGTAACACAAAGCAAGTTAAAGAATCTTGGGATTCCTAGGAGGAAACGCTATTTTATACAGAATGGTCAGGGTAAGTATCACTGATAGCTGACATCTGAGCAGAGACTTGAGTGAAGTGAAGGAGCAAGCCCCGTGGGCAACTGAGAGAACGGCATGCTAAGCAGAGAGCCAACAATTACAAAAGGCCAGTGGCAAGTATGCACTTGATACTTTAAAGGGATAGCAGGGTGGCCTGTGTGGTGGAACGAGGTGATTAATGTAGAGGACCATAGGAAATGAGATCAGAGATATAGGAAACTTGGAGGATACTTGCATTTTACTCAGAAAATGATGGAGAGACATTTTGAGTGAAGCACCAAGATAGTCTGACTTGTGTTTTGAAAAGACTGCTCTGGCTCTGTGCTGAGTGTAGTTTGTAACTCAGCTGGGGCAGAGACACAGAGGCCAGACAGGAGGCTGTTGTAATCCAGACAGGACGATGGTGATGTAGCCCAGGGACCTGGCAGTGGAGGATATATTTTGGAAGTAGAGCCAATAGATATTTAGAAGGGTTAGATGTGAAGGAGGTAGAGAGACACTCACAGGGAAGGAGAGGGAGAAGGAGAGGGGGAGAAAGTTAAGAATAACTTTCAGGTATTAGCTTGAGCAAGTGGGAGGTTGCCACATAGAATTCAGCAGGAGGAGCAGATTTTGGTGACCAACGAGAAGTTTAGTTTTGGACATATTGAATTTGAGCTGTACACTAAGTGTGTCAGTGGGGGTCTCAGGTAGACAGTTGATTATATCAGCATGGAGTTCATGTTAGAGATCTGGGATAAATACCTATAGTTCATGGAGATCCTTAGCTCTCTGTAATAACACCTGTGATGTTTATCTTAAGTAAGCTGTAAGCTCCTTAACACCAACAACTATGTCTGATTCAACTTTGTATTCATAGTACCTAGACCAATGCTTAATAAATGCTTATTGAAAAAAAGTGAATGTGTGCCTGACTCTCATCTGCCCACCTCTTGCTCTTCTCCTTTGCAGACCTGTTTTCCTCTCTAATTTTCATCTCCTTGAGGGGAGGAGACCTGATGGCCCGTGTAGTTACTTCTATGACCCAGTGCACCCAGTAGGCCCTCCATATATATATTTGTTACACTGAATTAACTACACCATACTTCATTCAAGGACATGCCTTTTGGATTAACAAGCACAATTATGATTTTGAGATGGGGGCTTTCCTGAAAACCACATCTCCCTCTGTCTCTGGGTACCCTTTAAATGGCAGGCAAAATAATGCATAAAGGGGAAAAATGGAGAAATTTATTTCATAGTCAAATACAGTTGACTTTAGCATGCTCAAATATTACCAAGAATATTCATATATATTCTTCCATTTTATAGGGTCTTATTGTTTCTAAAGACCTCTTGTACACATTTTCTTCTATAACCATTCCATGACAGAGGACCAACAAGGACGTGACTTGTCAAATACTACACAACTATTAAATGGCAGGGCTTGGACTCAAACCCTTCTCTCCATACTATCTTATCTTACTGGTCTCTATACTGTTAGTGAAAAATGTTGAGTTTTAAAGCTCTATTTTCTCCTGAAGACTATTGTAAGATATGTTCCGACTCTGTGTCATAATGATGTTGTAGAGCAATGTAGAAGACATGTGTGGTGAGATATGAAGGTGATTCCTCAGACCTGTTAGAATGGCTATCGCTAAAAAAAAAAAAGACACAGAAGATAATAAGTGTTGATGAGGACGTGGAGAAATTGGAATCCCTGTGCACTATTGGTGCAAATGTAAATTGGTGCAGCCACCATGGAGAACAGCATGGTGGTTCCTCAAAACCCTAAAAATAGAATTACTGTCTGATCCAGCAATCTTAATCCTGGGTACTTACTGGAAAAAACTGAGACCAGGATCTTGAAGAGATATATGCACTCCCATGTTCATCACGGTGCTATTGGCGATATCCATGTTCTGAAAACAACCTACATGTTCATTGATGGATGAATGGATAAAAAAAATGTCACACACACACACACTGAAAGAAATTTTATTTAACCAAAAAAAAAAAAAGGAAATCCTATAACATGCTGCAACATAGACTGACCTAGAGGACAATGCTAAGTGAAATGAGCCTGTCATAGAAGTACAAATACCATGTGACTCCACTTATATGCGGTGCCTAAAAGAGTTATACTTGTAGGAAGAGAGAGTAGAATGGTGATTGCCAGCGGCTGGTGGGAGGGGGCTGGGGGTTTGCTGTCCAATGGGTATAAAGTTTTACTTATGTAATTTGAATAAGTTCCAGGGATCTTCTGTATCTTATGCCCATACTTAACAATGTTGTATTGTACACTTAACATTTTGTTAAGAAGGTAGCTCTCGAATTAAGTGTTCTTATCATGATAAAAAAAAATTAAAACAAAACAAAACATGGAGGTGATTTGTTGCCTACAACAGCGAATGTAGGACTCCACTTTCCTGGTAAAATGCTGGAACGGTTGCAGCAGGTTGTAAGCAATAGGCATGGTCATAGACCAGGCATAGACCCCTGCCAAACAGACAGCACTGTAGGACCTCAATGGGAGAGCGTTGTCTCCACATCTCCAGTTGCCATTTTTCAGGCATATGCACTGATGGGGGACACGCTCTCCTGTTTGCTGAGTTACATGTTCCCAAATTCAAAGCCAATGTCACTGTTTGCTTCTTTTCACACCAGCCAGTCTTTTATCTTTCTTTTTCAGGAAACTCCCCACTCACCCCGCCCACCAGAAGCTGCTTGGCATTTATTCCATCAGTATTTCCCCTGCGCATTTAGGAAATGGGGCAGGACTGACACCACGGCCACCTCTCTTATTTTTGACACGTGTCCTTTCAGAACCAACATCCAGAGAATTTCTTGTTCTCGTAAATTCTCTGTAGTGTAAGACACATCAAAGGAGGCTGTTTGGATTGCTTACAATATGCAGATGACACAGCGTCATACAGAAGCTGGTGGATCCTGGTGAAATATCCAGCCTTCCTCCCTCTCTCTGAGGGGGTCTTCACGAGTGAGGAAGACGCATAACCAGCCTTCACACATCTGCAATGCTTCCACCATCTCTGCACAAAGCTGCTGGAGCGGGATCAACGCACCTGGCCCGGTGGTCTCACGCCATCACTGCACGTTGCAGAACCTTCGCAGAGAAGATCTGGGCTGTCCAGGGCCGCAGCTGCAGCTTCATTCAGGCTGCTGGCGACTTGCCCACGGCGGAGGCATCTTCTCTTCGTGCTGCTCACCAGGCTACCTGCGCTGGGGACGTGACACCTGGGTCATGCTGGGAGTCGGATCTCTAATTGCGGTTGCGCATCCACCCAGACTCCACGCCCCCCACCCCCCAGTTTCCTTGTGTGTATGTCCACAGTTGGCAGCTAAATTGCAAGTCTGAATTGTGCCCTATTCCTGGTTGTCTATGTCACCGTCCTGTCTGACAGGTGCCTTCCTGGATCCTTCTACCGGTTGGTATAGGTCAGGGCCATTTCTCAGGTGTTGAGCTAAAATAACCAGCATGATTAAAAAATTCCTGCATTCTCACAAAAAGCCTTATTCAAAAATGCTTTTTCCCGGAGGCTTAGTTGTTGAGGTCAGAATTTTAATGGTGTCCATTATAAGGCATCTTTAGTAGAGATAATAAGGCTGAGGATGCTCAGATGCTGTTTTAGAACTAGAATC
The DNA here is from genome assembly GCF_014108415.1 of Molossus molossus. Lineage (NCBI taxonomy): Eukaryota > Metazoa > Chordata > Mammalia > Chiroptera > Molossidae > Molossus > Molossus molossus. The sequence continues at coordinate 28,350,842 of NW_023425347.1, read as the reverse complement.
TAAAATAACACAACTCTACCTTTACAGCCATTCTCTGCACCAGTAGTTCACAGAAATCCAAGTGTGGTGAATCTTACTTTTATTTAAAATTTTTATAGAACATAAAAATCCACACATCTAATTTTCAAATGATCTTAATCCTTTCTTTAACTTTTATGGAACTGCCTACCTCTCACTTAGGTCAATATAATAATTCTTTAGACATGATAGAGAGGAAAGAGGTATTGAAATTGTAAGAACAGATGAGTAGGTCTCATGTTTGCTACACAGAGCAGCTGTTTTTAATCTGTAGTAGGGCCAAGCGCTAATTAGATGCTTAGGTCCCGTCTTGGTCTTTTTCCCTAAAATAGGGCAAAATAATAATTCTGTACATTTCTTAGTCTCCAAACTGCACATTTTTAATTTACTCTGACTTTTTATAGATGACCCTCCTGATTTTTTTCTGGACCTGTACCTTTGTCCTGGGGGAAATTTGAGAAACAGAAGCTTCTGATTTCTACCAGATTTGAGAATTCACCAGAAAAGATCAGGAAAAACATGAGCTCTTTGTACAGAAGAAACGAATCCATATTTTGAAGACTCCAATGTGATTAGGAACGGTTTTCAACTGGACCTTTTCAAATTTACTTAACAAAGTGCATACAAATGTGTATGTTTATTTCAAGCATGTGGAGGGCAAGGGCCGCTGGGTCATGCTGGGGCCTGTGAGGTGGGCAGTGTCTTCCTGTTTTTCAGGCACACAGCTCCATGACAGGGACAGCTCTCTGGGAGAGTCTTATTACCATTTCCACTTTAACAAGGGGCTGTAAAAAGAAATAAATGTACTCAGAACAAAACAGAGATGTAAATTAATCATAATAACTGAGACATAACACACTGTGGAGCCAGCATTGTAACTTCTTTGAAGTTTAAAGTAAGAACTGAGGAAAACTGAACCCTAGTGGAAAATATCTTAGATTTCTGGCTTGAATTCCTATACCACAGAGAATGTATCCATTTTCTGGTATATCATCCATTCTTTGGAAGTTTACAACCATTGTTCTTACACACTCTCCCAGTTAATTATTAGTTTTCGACTTATCTGAGGAAATTGTTCTCTTCTGTTTAACCTTCATCAGGGATTAAGGTTGCCTAGATTAGTCTAGATTATAAAACAAGACTATGAAAGATGCTCTCTGAAATACAATCACCCCCCGCACACACACATGCTCAGGTATTTAAGAGCGCATGTACACACACGCGTATATGTGTGTGACAAACATGCACGGTTTCGGGGGCTGGCAGCAGGACAATCCGGTCGTTCCTGACATACACCATGTGCCCTGTGCATATTCCATTCATCAGAGCCTCTCTGTGAGTGGTTCAGTCTAAGGGATTGGGAGGAGGAGGGCATTTTAGGGGTCTTCTCTGAAGATGAGTAAGACAGACTGCTTAAGGGACAGAGTAGATCTCTGGCTGTGTATAGCACATAGCAGTAGACGTACCAGGTTGCTGGCTCATTTAATCTGCTTCATTGACCTCCTGGGGCTGCTCTTTCTTAGCACTGAATAACATCTGATTTGCAATATTTGGAAATGTACTCCTTATCTGGGCTGCCCCCTTTTAGTTATTGGTTCTCCGTATGCTCTGTAGGGTTATGTAGTAGGTGTACTGAGGAAATATTATTTATTTTCCCCAATTTATTTTGAGTTAGATATCGTTCCGATTTCCATTCTACTGTTGAGGACACTGAAAGTTAGAGAGGTTGTCCTGGCTTTGGTCTCAGGGCCAGCACATAGTTTGATCTTGGGTCTGTTGGACTCCAGTACGTACTTCTAACCCCTTTGCCACACTGTATCCAGAGTTCTGAAATCTAGCCTCCAGCCTGACTAAAGGTGCTATCTCTCCCCATCCTAACTTCAAATTAAGAAGGAAAGAGAGAGAAGCTCACATATTCATTAAGTTTCTTTTCAAGACTGTCCCCCAGAATAACAGAGTGTCTTTCTTTACAGAAACCTCTTATTCAAGAAGTTTCCTGGGTTGTCCAACAGTTTTTTTTTTTTTTATCCACTCATTTACTGATGGACACTTGGGCTGTTTCCAGATCTTAGCTATTGTAAATAGCACTGCTATGAACATAGGGATGCATATATTTTGAAAGCTGTGGTACATTTGCACAATGGAATACTATGCAGTTGTAAAAAAGAAGGATCTCTTATCTTTTGAGGCAGCATTGATGAACCTGGAGATTATTATGCTAAGTAAAATAAGCCAGTCAGAAAAAATTATTTTATAGGGAGGGGAAGATGGTTACAGGCAGGACCAGAGGGACGGTGAGTGTGTGAGAGAGTGTGAGTGGACTTGAAGGTGGACCACCAAACCCGAGCAGTGCAGAGCCGTGGATCAGAAGGTTCCTGTGCTGTGGACAGGAGCAGCTGGCTACTGCCGTAAATGGCCCTTCAGGGCGCTTCTCTCTGCGCCACAGAGAGGTCCCACCATTTTGGAAAGTCCTAGGTCTTCCCTTGGAGGAGGCAGTGGGAGCAGCTAGGGACCAGCAACCTGAGCCACCAGCACACCTGGCACCATCGGACCAGTGGACACTCTGTGTCAACACAGACCAGTGCACAGTAGTGGAGCTCCCAAGGTGCTGGTCGTGGAGCCTCAGACAGCCTGGAGCCCAGCACCATCCCCCATAGTAGCAGCCCGATCAGAGTCGAGATATACCCCCCCCAGCAATAGAGGCTGGGGAGCAGACATCCATCCCCAGGCAACAGAAGCACAGACCAGCAGCTGAGACCCATCACCAAAAACTACAGCAAAAGCTGAGCGGGAGTTGAGCCCCAAAGGGTAGCAGCACTTCCCAGCCACCAGCGGCGGGACCTGGGGTTCCACAGAGGCCTGTGCGGTCCAGTAGCTCACAAGAACAGTGGGAAACTGGAGCCCTAGAGACACTGGTGCAATCCAGCTGCCCACCCGAAGGAACTGCAGGGTGCTGGGGCACCAGAGAGGCCTGTGCGACCCAACAGAGACTGTGCCACCTAGTTACCCTCGGGATCTGCGGGGTACTGAAGCACCAGAAAGGCCTGTGCGACCCAGCAGGCCATAACATAGACATAGAGCTGGGTCCCCAAAGGGACTGTGTGATCCAGTTACCCGTGGGACCTGCAGGGTGCGAGGGCACCAGAAAGGCCTCTGCGACCCAGCTGCGCACAGGATAGGTGTAGAAGAGGAGTGAATAGAAGGTGTAGAAGAGGAGTGAATAGAAGCTACACAGATGATCTCCCAGGACCAAATGGGAAATACAACTAAAATAAAAACAAATCCTGGGAAAAAAGCAACAGAAAAGCAGCAGGACAGGACCATATAACCAGGGACACTGGTAGGATCTGCAGAGGTGTGAGAGGGTGGTGGGCTGGGAGCCCATGGACAGAAGCAGTCTTAGCTATAAGCAGCGCCCTTGGGGAATAAAGACCAAGCCTGCTCCACAGCGCAGAGTGCTAAAATAGCCTCAGCCATGTGATGGATGAATGGATAAAAAAATGTCACACACACACACACACTGAAAGAAATTTTATTTAACCAAAAAAAAAAAAAAAAAGGAAATCCTATAACATGCTGCAACATAGATTGACCTAGAGGACAATGCTAAGTGAAATGAGCCTGTCATAGAAGTACAAATACCATGTGACTCCACTTATATGCGGTGCCTAAAAGAGTTATACTTGTAGGAAGAGAGAGTAGAATGGTGATTGCCAGCGGCTGGTGGGAGGGGGCGGGGGGTTTGCTGTCCAATGGGTATAAAGTTTTACTTATGTAATTTGAATAAGTTCTAGGGATCTTCTGTACCTTATGCCCATACTTAACAATGTTGTATTGTACACTTAACATTTTGTTAAGAAGGTAGCTCTCGAATTAAGTGTTCTTATCATGATAAAAAAAAATTAAAACAAAACATGGAGGTGATTTGTTGCCTACAACAGCGAATGTAGGACTCCACTTTCCTGGTAAAATGCTGGAACGGTTGCAGCAGGTTGTAAGCAATAGGCATGGTCACCAGGCACAGACCCCTGCCAAACAGACAGCACTGTAGGACCTCAATGGGAGACAATAGTGTGGTGAAGGCCAGAAGTAAGGCAGGAGCCAGCCAGAGGGGGACTAAAAAGGGAGAAACAGGGGATGTCTGTAATACCCTCAACAATAAAAATCAATCAATCAATCAATCAATAAAGAAAGAAATTTCCTGAATCACAACAGCCTGAGGTGCTATAGGATTATGATAAATAATAGCAATAAAACAGAAATCTATGGTTTAATACCCATTAGTACATCACTAGAATCCCATTGTAAACCAAAATTAATTTTAGACGGAATAAGGAATAAAAAGCATTTCTTTGAGCAAATCGACCTGCAGCTTGGGGGACAAAAATTCAGATAGCAACTTAAATTGTATTTCCAGAGACAAATGGGAAGGCCGGCTGCCTTTTATAACAAAAGTGCCTGCCCAGGTTCCCAATTAGGTCCATTTTATGTAAATGAGGTACCAAGCTGTGCAGTTCTGATTGGATGGGGTACGGTTCCGGCCATTGATGAAACCAGGGATTGCTTGCAGTGGTGTAAGATGGCGTAACAGGCCGGGCATAGTGTGGGAAGCCAAGGGTTCAATCTGAGGTTCTTCTGGGTACACAGGGTATGGAAGGAGCCCCTGTCAGCAAATGGACACTAGGCTCTTAATATTTATAAAGTTTGGGCCTTTGGTTTACCATGGGGAGTCCACCTCAACAGATATATCTCTTCTCGGGGTTTATAACAAATGAATTCTTCCTTTTGGGGTCCATACCAGGCTCCTTAGAGAATTTTCCTTGTGAGGGCTTCCATGTCCTCCACCTCTCAAGGTGGCTTTCTTCTCCACTCCTTCACGTTGGCCTCTGGTCTTCAGCTTTCCCCAGCGCTTCACTCATGACCAGCCACGAAGCCGGCATTCGCTCTCATGTGCCTCAGTGGTGTGGCTGTGACCCTCACTGCTCTGCTCCTTGGCTCGCTAACTGGAAAGATTATACCCTCATACTCTCCTTCCTAGGACACCAAGCTGTACTGAGTTCTTGGTTTCTCGTTGTTCTTACAGCAGTTCAGCACTCTATTTCCATTTCTTTATGGTCCCCCAGTTCTCTGGTCACCAAGTCCATTCTCCTTGAGGGTGGTCAGAAGGGCAACCTGAGTGTCGTGCCCCACACTGCATAGAGCCCCGAGCCAGCCTCAGTCACCTGGCCTGTCCCTCCCAGGAGCCCGGTCTGGGTGTTAAGGTGCGGGCTCTGACCCAGGAGAGCCCCCGCCCTCAGCCTCGGCAGCCTCATCACTGTCAATTCCCGAAGGCCACTTGGGTCTCCAGACAGGCCAGGACATGCCTGAAATTCTTGGGTTCACATGATTTAGGCCCTTGCTTTGGGACCTTCGCTTCCCATTTTTGTATGCTTTTTCTCATGCGTGTTCACTTCAATAATCATCTGTCAGATCTTGTTAACACTCTGAAACCCAGCTCTTACCTTTCCGAATGCCCGCACCTTTCCCCATCCAACTCCCAAACAATATGCTATGCACATTTGTCTGTCTTTTATGACCGCTGTTTCTATACTAGTCTCTTTCCCTAGGCCCATTTCCCTACCACAGGTCGGATGAGGCGCACGCCCCCGATGAGGAGGCGCCAGCCGCCGCACCTGCAAGCTCGTCTGCTCCGCATCCAGGCGGCTCCAGACTGAGCTCTTCCTGCCTTGGCTGTGAGCAAGGCAGCCTTCTGGCATCAGAGGAGGGTAATTACAGCTACGTTTCCATTTATGTTTCACCTAAAGAGAAGTAAACAGTCAACTACATCTGTGTCTCGACACGGTTGCCTTTAGTTGGACTGACAAAGGTACCTTGACACACGTGGTCCACAAGGAGAGACCCTGAGGGAAAAGGCTGCCGGAGGATTGACAGTCATTTGATCCCTGATCGTCAGCAGAGGGACTCGCGCTGTTCTTTGTGTTTGTCTGGTTAAGCGGATTGCAGGTTATATTATCTGGCTTCACTAAGTTAACTCTCACAGCTTGGTTCCGTGCTGTGCAGAAATGGCTGCAAAGAAATCAGCAGCTAAGATACTACTAGTAATTCTGGCGAAAGGAAAAATAAGGTGCTGCTGACTCTTCTGCATTCTGTGTATACTCTACAAACTCAAATTAGGAGGGGAGAAATAATATTTAATGTGACATCAAAAAAGAAGTCAAAATCAGTAATTCAAAAATGAATCAGGAAGACTATTTAATGTATGGATTTAAAGTAATTATGATTAAGAATGAATCTCATTTAAGGTCATATATCTATGGTTTGAAATACTAACCACTGTAATTAGAAAGACATTTAAAAACTAAGACTCCAAAAACATTTTAAATAATATTTTAAGTGGGAGCTAAAAATTTATTGATACCATTAATAAACAGAAAATAAAACCATTAACAAAATAATAGTATGGTAAGAAATAAGAATTACTTTAAAATATATTTTATTTTTATCTTATCCTTGTAATTTTATTCTTGATCTGTGTCATATATGAAATAGATATAAATATATAACTCATAAATAATGAACTGTGAATATATAAATGTATTTTTCAGCACTTTTGTATTGATAGGAATAAGTGGCCAAAATAGATGCTAAAAATGGTGACTCCAAGAATAAAAAAAGACCAGCAGTATGTTCTTATGCAAACTGGTATTAGAAACGTTTAAAAATCATTGTACAAGGAGTAAAAAGGAATATACCATTCTTTGTCTTCCCTTCTATAATTTTCTCTTTGGACTGTCTCCTAATTTCTCCTATTGTTTGTCTCCTTTTAAATAGAAATACCAGGCCGACTCTACGTTAACATGGTAACTGCGGGTGAAGACCACGCCCCTTAGATCCCCACTCCGCACCCTCCGCGCTCTCCCACGCCTACACTCCCACAGCTGCCCTCGAAGTCCTGCAGGATCTCTGCCCCCTCCCCACGTTGTCAACTACACTCTCCCTGTCTTTACACACCTTGCTTCCCCCTGCCTGGCCCCCTTGCTTTTTATACATGTCAGGCGGCTCCTCCCTCAGGCTTTGTTGTTCCCAGTTTTCCGATGGTTGATGCCCTGACCTACTTGGTTCTTTTCTCAACTATTACCTTCTTAGTGAGACTTTTATTGGGCTCCAAAGTCACTCTTACTTTTTTTGCTTGCATTATTTTATCCTAGACACTTGCCACCATCCAACCACTATGTCATTGGTCTGCTTCATGTCTGTCATCCTCCAATAGAATGTGTGCTCCATGAGGGCAGAACATGGTGCTTGTTCATTCCACTCTAATGCCCAAACACTGTCAGGCACATCATTAATAAATATTTGTTGAAAAAAATGAACAAGTGAACAAACACATCACATGTTATCTTTAAAGTTAGTTAAAAGAGTCTGGCTGGTGTGGCTCAGTGGTTAAGCGTCGACCCATGCACCAAGAGGTCGCCGGTTCAATTCCCGGTCAGGGCACATGCCCAGGTTCTGGGCCCGATCCCCAGTGGGGGGCATGCAGGAGGCAGCCAATTGATGTTCTCTCTCATCAATGTTTCCATCTCCCTCTCTCTTCTTCTCTCTCTAAAATCAATAAAGAAAAAAAAAGTTAGTAAAAATATAATTTAGCTGTAATTTTAACTCTAATACAATTGAACTATTGTAATTTCATAACACACAGAAAGGGAGGTTTGGTTCACTCAAGAATCAAGACTTCTTTTTTAAAATATTTTTTTCTTTATTGATTTTAGAGAGAGGAAGGGAGAGGGAGAGAGAACTAGAAACATTGATGAGAGAACATCGATTGGCCGCCAACTGCATACCCCCCACTGGGGTACTGGGCCCAAAACCTGGGCATGTGCCCTGATGGGGAATCGAACTGTTGACCTCTTGGTGCACGGGTCAATGTTCAACCACTGAGCCACACCAGCCGGGCCAGGACCAGGACTTCTTAGAAGGGCTCAATACTATTGTTTTGATGCATCCTATTTGAGAAGACAACAAAAGATTTCATCAGAAATATTTGTCCTTTCAACATAGAAAATATTTAATTTTGAAGACCTATGCATCTTTAAAATTCCAGAAAATGTATTTAGAAGAATTCTCTTTTGATAAATTTATTTCCTGGAATATTAAAAGGACTCTTTGTAGAAAATACTTAGAATCTAAGATAAATGACTTTCTTTATAAATGAAAGATTGAATTAAAAATGAAATCCTTTTAAAGAATTTCTACAGAGTCCTTAGAGAAGGTAAGTTCGTGGGTACAGCATTGGAAGTAATACAGTTTCAAAAAAATGATTTCATTTATTATTCACGATGACCATAGAAAAGTAGCCAGAAGGAAACTTCCTGTGGAGTCACGGAGACACAGATATTTGGAAGAATTAAATTCCAGTGGTGCTGTAGAATAACTTAGGAAGCAACATGATGGGGCGGAACCACCGAGGAAAAAAGACATTTTACGGATAACTAGAGAAGTGAAACAGTATGAGAGTAACATCAAGTTTAGAGAGCGATGAGCACCGGGGGCAATTCCTACTTTACAAAACAATCTGTCCGTCTTTTGGAAGGGGAGAAACCTTACTGGATGATTGAAGAGCAGGTTTTTATCAGTAGAAAATAAAGAACGTCAGCAGAAATATAATCAGAGCTATTGCTCAGCTTCACAGAAAATACTCCTGTTAACGAGAACTGACAGCACAGATACTTCCTTCTCTGATGGCTCGATCAAATTCTCGCCGAAAGGTGATGGAGAGAGTAAGCACTCATGGGGATGATGGTGTCTTCAAGTTATTTCCTCTCTGTTAGTACCGCTTGTCTATCAGCAAGGCTCTCAGGAAAGAGGCCGTGAACCAGTTATCATCATTTGCACACACAACTTGGCAGGACCTTCCTGAAGTCACACATTTCCAGGACACAACTGAGATAACTGCGAAAAACGAACCACAGAGTTACTTTCCTCTGCCCTGAAAAGACCCCTGTGCGGTGCTTATTCTTCGGAAGCTCTTAGAGTACAGTCAGGTTACAGTGGGCTGCTGAGTAAGTGGTCTCACTGTTTATTGTTTCTCATTTTTCTCAGGTAGAGACACTAATTATAGGATGTATGGTTTATTATGATACTTTTTAATGTTGGCCAACATTCAACTTTTTATGATACCGTGCAGGTGTTAAGTTATAAAAATGTAATCTTGCCCTTGTGATTCTAATGCAAGATACTTCTACATTCTTTGCTACTAGAGAAAAATCTTTTCATGATAATCAATAATCAATTGTTATATTTTGACATTTGTTATGTGGAAGCGCTTTCTTGCTAATTTTAAGATCCGTGAAGCTAAGGGTTTTATCTGATCTTTCTTCACGGCATTGTACTTGCACAGGATAGATGCTCAGTAAAATTTCTTAGAGAAATGAATCTTAAATGTAGGTAAGGAAACAACACACAGTTTAGTGGGAACCTTACCATGAAAGAGGAAATGCCCAACAGGTGGCACAGGTACGTTCTAATGAACGACTGAAGTGAGAGGACTTCCTGGTGGAAGTTTTATTTAAACTATGTATTGAAAAGTGAGTAGGATCTCAGTAACTGGAGAAGATGTCAGGGTATTCTTAGCAGCGCGGTGATAGGAGTAAAGACCTAGATATGGAATCATATAGGTATGTCTGGGCTTAGCGAAGAGATTAATTTAGCCCAAGAAGCAAGCCCAGAATGCCAAAGAGGCTTAGACTTTATCCTGTAGAAATGCTGAACTGTGCATAGTTACAGAACTCATCCAATCATCATATACTAATAGACTACAGAGGAGATGCTAGAGACACAAGGTAAGGACAGACATAGTTACAAATAAGTGCCACAGAAGTCATAGGTGCTCTGAAGAATATCTCAATGAGAGGATGTTAGTTGATTCTGTCTATGCTGGTTTAGTACACAGGGCTCTGGGCCGTCTTTTATACTGAACATTTTCCATTGTGCTCAGATAGAGAACAAAAACAATGGCAGCGTGAAGAAGGGCCCAGATGCTCAGACCCGGGAGCTATCTCCAGGCAATTCATGTCATTGTCCAGTGTTTTCCCAGGAGAGCTGAAATCCTGCTCAACGAACTGGCCACCAGACAGCCTCCAATGGCACGAATTATTAGTGTTTTCCAAGGGCTTCAAGTCTGTCATGTCATGTAGAAAATGTCTAAATTATTTTCAAGTTCTTTAAAAATCACAAAGTAAAGTCATCATATTCCTTAACATTTAACACAGAGGAAGGACAGTAACATTTTCTTTCCTTGATCAAACACAATAGAAAATAACCAAGATTTTCACATATTTTAGTGATTATGAAAATAGAAACAAAAAACACATACAGAATTTTCCCATCATTTTTACTCACTTTCAGGAAGTACTAAAAGCTAATAAGTAACTAATTTAATCTTTGGCAATGTAAAGAATTCTCACAATGTTTTTAACACGGACTATAAAGACTTACTCTTTCGTAAATCTGTAACACAGACTTTCAGCTTTCAAGTAAGATGAGATTATTTAGGTTTGACTATGTTTGCAGAGAAGGCTCCTTAGCCCTCTCTAGAAAGTTACCTTTCTTTAAAAGTGAACTTCATCTATAATAGTGTCAACAATAAAACCGCCCTGGCCAGTTTGGCTCAGCCTTTAGGTGGTGGCCCATGGACCAACGAGTCCCATGTTTGATTCCCGCCAAGGACACGTACCTCCATTGTGGTTCATCCCCAACCCTGGTCGGGGTCATGCAGGAGGCAACCAGTCCATGTATCTCTCTAACATCGATGTTTCTCTCTCTCTCTTCCTGCCTCTCTCCCTCCCAATTCAAGAAAACTCCAAGAGAAACGTGGAATTATGATGATATAAACAAAAGCGAGAACCACAAAAAGTGAAGAACTTTCATCTCTCTTCCAACCATTAAATATTTCTGGTAACAAATCTAAATTGACATTCGTATCAATCATTTGTTTTAGCTTCAGAGAGGTTGTATGATCAGCATTTTAATGTGGGCGTGGGAGCTTGGCTTCAGCTGGGACGACTTGGTGTCTTCCCGGTCGAGCTCTGCGGTCTCATAGCGCCCTCAGTGGACGAAACGGGTGCTGTGAACCCGGAGAGCAACCGTTCTAGAAACACCTGCGCACCCCTGGACTTGGTGTTAATGACTCAGGTCACTTGAAGAAACAAAAACTGAGGAGCGCGTCCTCTCACGAGGTAAAGAAGGCGAGGCAGCTTTCGTGTTTCTGGTGAGATGTGGTGTGTGAGCAGCGGGTTAGGGTCCTCGCCCTGCTGCAGGCGGCTCAAGGGACCACTCCGAAATGCTTCCCCTTCCTGTCCCGATGAAGCCTCACATCGAGGACCGTATAAACAACCCCTGCTTGTGACTGACCTTGTCTAAGAATCAGCTTCACATCGACCTGATGTATTGCAGGTAGTTTTATCTGACTTTTCCTCCCCTTCTCAGAGTTTCCCCTGCCCAGAACTCACACACCTGCCTTCCCAATAACCGGGGACTGATCCCCTTGGATCCCTCCCTTTGCTCCTTGCTCTGATCTCTGCTAACTCCACCTGCTGTGCAGCGCTTACCTGGACCGGCTGAGCTGCTGACACCTGGCTCCTGCCTGCTTTAAGCCAGAACTGTTCTTTCATACAGTTGTCAGGCTTGCCCGTCCTGACCTCGACTTTGATTTCCTTGCCGAATTGCCCTTCTCAGACGCCACATCACTGAAAGACCTCATTAGGGAGGTGTGTGGAGTCACTTCCTTGGGAAGTTTTCATAAGAAAGGCTGAATAAACTTGCTTAGATATATGAGTCTGGTCTTGGACTCAGAGGCATCCTAATGAGTCTGTGGTCCTTACGACATTGTGGCTGCCAGCCACACACTGCCCGTAGGAAGGAGGAACTTCTGTGGGTCCCAGAAATCTTCGATAACCTCTCTCAGGGTCAATGTCAGGTCTCCTTCACATGAGGTGTGTCCTGTATGTGTGGAAGTCTCAGAAACTCCACAAGAAACGTGGAATTATGATGATATAAACAAAAGCAAGAACCACAAAAAGGGAAGAACTTTCATTTCTCCTCCAGCCATTAAATATTTCTAGTAACAAATCTAAACTGACATTCGCACCAATCATTTGTTTTAGCTTCAGAGAGATTTTATGATCACTTGAAGACACTTTTATTCAAATGGCCCTGTCTTGAGAATAATAACAATACATATTAATTAAAAAAAGAAATGGTTGAGTCTTGCTTTTTATTGAAGGCACTAAAACCGACAGGCCTTTCTGAACAAAGCCCCCCCCGTGTACATCTGCGCGACGGAGACAGCCATGAAGCCTCTCACTGAGTCACTCTGTGGTGCAGGAAGGTGCAAGGTGAGAGCATGTCTTGAAAACAGAGGACAAGATGAATCAATATCAGGCATCAAAGGGTCGGGAAGAATGAGGCCCTGCGAGGCTGCACCATAACAGCCCACCGGGATGTGCGGGACCCCTCAGAGGTGAGGCAGGCAGGCAGGTAATGGGATTAGGCTCGAGGAAGCCCTTCTCCCTCCCGGTGTGTTGGTTTAGCACGCGAAGCTGCTGGGCTTGGGCCTGCCTTTCATGTTGAACATATCCATTGTGCCCAGATAAAAAAACAATGGCAGCATGAGGCAGGGCCTCAGATGCTCAGCCCGGGAGCTACCTCCAGGCAATTCATCTCACTTCCAACTGTCCAGTGTTGTCCCACCAGAGCTGAAACTCTACCCGACACGCTGGCTCCCAGACAGCCTGAGTGATTCCACGCGTCTTGACAGGAATCCTGACCCAGAAATGCACCTCAATAGGTAAGAAGTTAAGAAACACACAAACAAGCAAGGGAAATACACGGAGAGATAAAACATTCTTGAGCTCCGGGAACTCAGAAAGGGTATTTGGAGCACAATTCACACTTGGGCCAGCCAGCTCTGTTCGTGCTGATAAGTCATTTGAGAAAAACAAATGAATTCATATCTGATAAACTAGCACATTGATAATACCGAATTCCTTAAGCCTTTCTCCAGCTCTAGCAGGGAGGGGGACAGATAAGTTCTTGCTGTGCAAGGGCTGGAGGAGGTCAGATTTACTGTAGATGCCACACAATGAAATATTTCTCAGCTAACTCAGCTGCATGGGGATTGTACTGATAAATGCCCCTTCCCCCAAGTCATTAGGACGTGCTTTTATGTCTCCGTACCTGCTATTAGAACGGTACTTGATAAAATCTGTTTCAAGAGTGTCCATTGTTCCAAATCAAATAAGAACAGCTGAGAGGATCCCAGGAGAGTTTTTGTGATTTTTTAAAAAATGTTTTGAAGGGGTAGTTCAGATGCCGTCCCTTCTAAATGGTACTGCCACACACACACACACACACACACACACACACGTTATTCTCCTTGTAATTCGCCTCAGACATCTAGCAACCCAGTGACCCCAGAGAAAAGCAGGGTACCTAAACCAGAGACGGGTCTGGATTCTGAATTGCTAGCTCTCTGGGTTATAGAACAACTTCTGAATTCTGCATCCGGACTCAGCACTGGCTTACACTTATTTATTCTCTGTGGTGTTCAATGGCCAAATACAAAGTAAGAAATGCCTGAGTAATCTAGTGGCGGTAAGCAGGGTTTATACCAAGTAGAAAGGGAGCATGGTAGAGCAATTTCTAATTCTTTCTGGGCCAGTTGAGGATTAGTTTATATAGAAGATGATATTTCAGCTGGATCTTGAAAGATGGGTGGGAAATAAGCAGGGGAATGTTCATTTCCAGATATATCTATCACATTGTAGCCTTGCTTAAGCATTCATTCATTCATTCATTCATTCATTCATTCATCTATTCACCACAAAAACCTACATAAGCACTGGGGATATAATAATTAATAAGATAGACTTGGCTGTTTTCATCACACAAAATAATGTAGTTGTTTAAGGACTACAGACAGGTAAAAAGACAATTCTAATGCAGTCTGATGAACCTAACAAGGACCAGGAGAGAGGGTCAGGGTGCTTTTGCAGCACACAGTGGAAGGACCAGGGAGATTAGACTCTTGCACTCCGCCCTTGGCCCTTCCTCATTCAAAGGTAGAGGAAGTGTTTTTTTCTTATTATTTTCATAGTAATTAATCAACTTATTTCTTGGAGTCCCTTAGGAGAATTGTCTGGTATAATTTTGGTCACATATTCAGAATAGAGGCTAAATTTATCCTCCTGCTTTGTTCCCTTAAGTCCAAATAAATGAGCCTTTCTTAAAACACGAATTCGATTTGTGTTCCCCAGCACCATGTACAGGCCTGGGTGTGTAGCTCCCACACTTCTCCTTGTTCCGTGCTGCAGGTTCTGTGATGGTTCTGAGTCCCAGAGAATCTCCTGGTCCAAACTGAGACATCAGCTCTCTCCTACCTGTAGCCACTCCATCTGAGAGTGGGGACAGGCGTCTCTCTGGGCCTCAGAATTTCTGACTTTCCAAGTTTAGATGAGTGAACACTAATGTCCTTTTCAACCCTCTTACATGCAGAATTTCCTTTTTGGTTTGTTTGTTAGGAGATGAGTCTTTGAAATCAATAGTGCGTTTGCATCATTAGAGGGCAGACTTTCCTTGGAGTAGGAAATGAAGGAGAGTTTTGGGAAATTAACGTATTTGATAGGAAGCATTGGATTTTTCTCTTGGTGAGTGACATCAGAGAGGACAAGAATGGAGAGCAGTGGACATAATGAAGGAATTGCCCACGAACCCTGGAGCAAATGTTCCCTATTAGTCAAATGCTTAGTGTGTCCAACTATAGGTCTCATTAGTCACTCATGAATCAGCTTACTGCATCATAAATATAAAAAACAAAACAAAAAATGGTGCATTCTGTGCAGTAAGAGGGAGTATCTCATGTAATTATATATACATATATACACACACACACATATATATACACACACACACACATATATATATATGCATGGGACTGTATACTGAATCAATACAAAATTTATTTATTTATTTTTATTTATTTATTTTTTTATCCTCACCCGAGGATATTTTTCCATTTTTTGTTCAGGTAGAGTGGGAGGGAGAGAGAGGAAGGGAGAGAGAGAGAAACATCGACATGAAGGGACACATCGAGTGGCTGCCACCCGCATGACCAACCAGGGCCGGGGACAAACTGCAACCGAAGTACGTGCCCTTAGCGGGAACCAAACCCGGGTCTCTCCGGACCGCAGGCCGACGCTCTAACTGCTGAGCCAAACTGGCCAGGGCAATACAAAATTTATTTTTAACTGTAATCAGAGGTCAAACATTTTGAGAAATATTGGCCTAGCAGTGGTTCTCAACCTTCCTAATGCCGTGATCCTTTATTTTTTATTTATTTATTTTAAACTCATCTTTATTGTTGAATGTATTACAGATGTTTCTCCCCCTTTTCCCCATTGACACCCTCCTTCCCACTCCCGCCCCCTCCTGCCTTCCCCACACTATTGTCTGTGTCCATTGGTTGTGCATATATGCATAGAAGGTCTTTGGTTTATCTCATCTCACCCTCCCTTCCCCCTTTCCCTTTGAGGTTCATCAGTCTAACAACCAATTTGTACTTCTTAATTCCTTCATCTTTTTTACCCACCGTCCCAGCCCCCACCTATCTGGCAAGCACCAAAAGGTTCTCTGTATCTATGAGTCTGTTTCTGTTCTGCTTGCTCATTTTGTTTGTGGATTCAATTGTTGATAGATATGTATTAATTGCCATTTTATTGTTCATATTTTTGTTCTTCTTCACCTTCAAGAAGATCCTTCAACATTTCACATAATACTGGTTTGGTGGTGATGAATTCCTTTAGCTTTTCCTTGTCTGGGAAACTCTTGATATGGCCATTGATTCTAAATGATAGCTTTGCAGGATAGAGTAATCTTGGCTGTAGGTCATTGCTTTTCATTACCTTGAATATCTCTTGCCATTCCTTTCTGGCTTGCAACATTTCTTTTGAGAAATTAGCTGACAGTCTTATGGCAGCTTTTTTGTAGGTAATGGACTGCTTTTCTCTTGCTGCTTTTTAAGATTATCTCTTTGTATTTAACCTTTGGCATTTTGATGATGATGTGCTTGGTGTGGACCCCTTTGGGTTCAACTTGTTTGGGACTCTGTATGTATGTCTGTTTCCTTCACCAAGTCAGGGAAGTTTTCTGTCATTATTTTTTCAAATAGTTTTTCGATTTCCTGCTCTCTCTCTTCTCCTTCAGGCACCCCTATGATGTGAATGTTGGCACGCTTGAAGTTGTCCCAGGGGCTCCTTACACTATCCTCATTTTTTTGGATTCTTTTTTCTTTTTGCTGTTCTGGTTGGGTGTTTTCTGCTTCCTTATATTCCAAATCAATGGTTTGCTTCTTGCCTTTACCTACTCTACTATTGATTCCCTGTAAATTATTCTTTATTTCAGTTAGTGCATCCTTAATTTCTGACTGGCCCTTTTTAATGTTGTTGATGTTCTTACTAAGTTCCTTGGTGGTCTCCTTAAGTTCCTTGAAAGCCTCACTAAGTCCCTTCGATGTCTCACCAAGTTCCCTGAGCAACCTTATAACCTGTGTTCTGAACTCTGCATCTGTTAGGTTGCTTATCTCCATTTTGTTTAGTTCTTTTTCTGGAGTTTTGTTCTTTTCTTTCATTTGGGACATGTTTCTTTGTCTCCTTATTTTGGCTGCTTCCCTGTCATTGTTTCTATGTATTAGGCAGAGCTGCTATGCCTCCTAGGCTTCGTAGGGTAGCCTACTGTTGTAGGTGTCCTGTAGGATCCAGGGGCACTGTCTCCCTGATCACCCCAGCTGGGCCCTCGCAGTGCACCCCAGGATGGGTGTGGACTGTACACCCTTCCCTTGTAATTGAGTCTTGGTTGCTGTTGGCACATCAATGGGAGGGTTTTTCTCAGGCTGGTCAGCTGCAAGGACTGGCTGTGCCCACTAGCCACTACCTTGGAGGATAAGCCGTGCTGGGCCCACCACACAGAGAAAGACTTACTTCAGCAGGGCTCTGTTACCCACTGAGTCCACTCACTGAGTGTGTCACTTGTGGAGGTGGTTGGATGGTGGTGTTTCGATGTGGTTTGAAGCTGTCTACTGGGTGTGCTGGCTCTGGGGCAAGGTCAGCCACTGCCTGATGTTCTACCCAGGGCCACGAGGCATAAGCTACAAAGTGATCTGCAGATGGCTGCTTCTTGTGCTGGGCTTGGAGGTGTCCAGGAAAAGCCAAGTTGTGAACCAAGGCTGGCTGCTTCTAGTGCCAGGCCTGGGGCCACTGAATGAGAACTATGGGCTCTCTGAGACTGGTTTCTCTCCAGCCGTGCTCCGTATCGCTCTTGTGGGTCGCTGGGTCACAAAGGGCCCTATGGAGCCCCTGGTCCCGTCGCTGGTGTCTGGGGAGTGCTGCTGCCCAGTGGGGCTCAGCTCCTGCTCAGCCTTTGCTGTAGATTTTTTTTGGGGGGCGGGGTAGTTCTCTGCTGCTGGTCTTTGCTTCTGTTGCCTGGGGATGGATGTCTGCTCCCCAGCCTCTGTTGCTGGGAGTATATCTCAACTCTGATCAGGCTGCTACTGTGGGGGATGGTGCTGGGCTCCGGGCCATTTGCGATTTCTGCACCAGCACCTTGACAGCTCTACTACTGTGCACTGCTCTGTGTTGACACAGGGTGTCCACCAGTCCGATGGTGCCAGGTGCTGCTTGTTTGAGAGATTTTAGGAAACTCTGAAGCAAGATCCAAGACAGACCAATCCTATGGTAAAGCCTTTGGAAACAGCTGGGGTGGGCCCAAAAGTTGGGTGGGGCGGGGCCTCAGGGAGTCACCAGGGCGGGGCCTATATTGTGAGCCAGGTTGCTGGAGTCCCAGATATGGGGGCTGTCTCCCTGCCCTGTCGGGGAAGGGCTCACCAAAGGCAAAACAGCCTCCACCAGCACATTTGTCCAGGAGAAAGCTGCCCCTCCAGCTCAGTTCTTCCCTGTTCTCTGGGGCCCCTCAAGCTGCCTCCCCTCGGAGCTCAGAGGGAGGGGGTTAGAGTAAGTCTGTGCTGGGGCCCTTTTAGAGGAGTTGCCTGGGGCTCCTGCAGCCACAGCCTCCCTGAGCCTCAGTCCCCACTGGTTTTATAGCCTGAAGTTATGAAACTTCTCTTCCTGGCACTGGAACCCTGAGCGGGGCACCTGGTGTGGGACGGGGACCCCTCAGTCCTCAGGAAGGACCTTCCCATCCGAGGTGTCCTCCTGATTTTTATCCGCCACACGTGGGTGTGGGAGCAGCCCGTCCGCCTCCGCCCCTCCTACCAGTCTCGATTCAGCTGCTTCTTTAATTCTGTAGTTGTAGGACTTCCATTCAGCTGGATTTCAGGCGGTTCTGAATGATGGTTGTTCTGTAGTTTAGTTGTAACTTTGATGTGGTTGTGGGAGGATGCGGTACTGCGTTTACCTATGCTGCCATCTTCAGAACTCTCCTCATCACCACCCTTTAGTACAGTTCCTCTTGTGTGGTGACCCCCAACCATAAAATTATTTTCATTGCTACTTCATAACTGTGATTTTGCTACTGTTATGAATCACCATCGGAAATATGTGTTTTCCGATGGTCTTAGGTGACCCCTGTGAAAGGTTTGTTCGACTCCCTAATGGGTCGCAACCCACAGGTTAAGAACCACTGGGCCCTGAGGGATCAAATGCTACTTTTAGGGTTAAATGTTTAAATTCCTTACACGCTAACATAAAAATTGTAGTTTGATATCCGGTTGAAGCAGGGCAAGACTCACACAGATTAAGCAGAGTAATATGTATTACAGACCTAATAATCCTGAAGGAACAGAATACATTATATTTCATCCACAGATACCAACATTTTCACCTTGGAACTTGTAGTATTTTTCCCCTTTTATAACTCCTTTCTTTTTAATATTCATAAATTGATCATTGGCTTTGAAGTCAGACCTGCATACAGATCCCAACTCTACCATTCCCTGTGCGTGCAACTTTGGGAAAAGTATTCAGCCTCTTTCTGCTCAGTTGCATTCTCTTTAAAACTGGGAGAAATGTACTTTGCACATGGAGTTGTTTTTACTACATCAGCTAATGTATCAAAGTGTTTGGCCCAGTCCATAGCACATGGCAAGTTCTCAATAAATGATAGTTCTCATGGTTAAAAAAGAATTAAACTATTTTTCCTTCTGCTTAATTCAGGAAACCCAAGTGCAGAGCAAGCCGAGTGACGGCTGATACACCAACGTGGAGATCCATCCAAATCTGAGCAGTTACATCTTTGTTCTCACCCACTTCTGAGAATCTACATATTATGTAAGACTAATAGATGAGCATAAATAGCAGAGAATAAAAGTTGACCTCAGCTCATGTTCACTTTCTTCAAACTGCCACTTCAATCTGGCTAAGAAACTGGATCATTTCTGGGTTATTTTCTAGTTGAAAAACTAAAGAACATGATGTCTCTGTTTAGGATGAATAAGTTGGTCACTGCCCAGAATGGCTTCCCTCTTCTCACATCTGCTCCAGGTCATGAACTTGAGGAAAAACATAAAATGGCATGTTTACATGCAGTAGCCCTTAGAGTGCCCATGACAGGAACTCCGTGTAGGCATGCATTGTGTGTGAATGAGTATCCAAAGTCTTGTTATTTGTGAACATCACCAATTGGAGGTGACAAAATTCATATGACATTTATGAAACATGAAACAACTTTTATTTTGAAGGTCATCTTGTGTCCTCTCTTATGGTCAACAATTTTAGGAGACCTAGACTTGGAAATTGCCAAAGATTGAGCCCATGGTCCACAAGTTATGTGTGCTGGTGATAGAGTGGTGGTTTGTCTAAGACATATGACAGAACTATGTACTTTTTGAGTTGTAAGACATTATAGAGATAATCTAGAACAGATCCTTTATTTTACAGGTGAGGAGACAAAGCCCAGAGATACAAAGATTATCTGCTCAATTATGTCACATGATTAGTGCATGGCTCAGGATCTGAGTTCAGACATCCTGTTTCCAAGCCCTGTACCCTTCCTACAGCATGCTAGATTCCCAACAATGGGCATGAAGTAAAGGTAGTTTGTACAGTTCAAGGTCATGGCAAGGCTATTGAGCGTTGCTTTCATGGAGCAGGCTGGCTAATTCTCACTCCGCCTGGAGATAGGACAGACTTTCCAAGAGAGCCAGGAAACTGGGCTTTCCGCCACTCAACATGCCATAAAGTACACACACAAAAAAGACTGATTCCCTTTCTGAAGAGCATTTGACTATGCTTCAAAAGCTTGGTGAATATTTATGACTTTTACCTTAATGATCCAAGTCCTAGAAATTAATCATGAAGAAAGAATATGGATAAGGGCAAAGATTTAGCTACAAGAATGCCATGACATTGTTTTTATAACAACATCTTGGACCCAGGAAGAACTGTTTAAATAAATTATGATATATATAAATATAGCATCATTTATTTTAGAACCATGAAAAGTGTGGTTTAGAAAATAGCATCTAATAACCTGGGGGAAATTTTCTTGAAATATTGTTCAGGAAAAACACCTTACAGAACAGAGTACACAGAACAATTCTAATTTTGTAACAAAAATCTACATTTATAGTTATATTTGTTTAAAATAAGGATTCAGATTAAATATGTTAATATATCTTGAGTGGGTGGTAAAATAACTGGTTATTAATATTTTTGCTTTTGGGTTCTGTTGTATTTTCCAAAATTTTGAGTATGGACATACATTATTTTTCTAATGAGACAAAAATATTATTGAAAGATAAATTCTGATTTCTTCCTTTATTATGTTGTGAGAATAACCCCAACAAGCTGAAAATGTCGGGCAGCCCTCAAGAGCTTAAGTGTGGGTGCAGTAGAGAGAACAGGGACGATGATGTTCGCAAGGTTTATTACATAAGTGTTTCCAGTCCTTTGGGTCAGTTGTAAACTTCATAAAAAACAAGATTAAAAAAAAGAATTTTCTTATTAGACTACAATCTTTTACCACTCTCCATTGATCATATCAAATTGGAGAGAAACAAAATAAAATATGTTGTAGCAAAATTATTTCTGGCAATATATAAGAATCACTTACTGTATGTGAAATTTACATGGACTTATACACATGTATTCAAGTTATGAAGCCATGTCCCATAAACCTAAAACTAATGGAGTAATGTTATTACATTTATCTTGCTAGTATGTTGCAAATTACTTAAATAAAACAAATTACAGATAGCACTTATCATGTGGAGGTATTATGATTCAAGTACATTTTGAGGGCTTATATCAGCTCTAGCGCAGGCTGTGGGTGAGTCATAGTTAAACCATAACACAGATATATCTTAGTCACTGGGAAATTATACACCAAAAATAAACTTGATGCAAAAATGTATCACTACACATTATAGGGTCAATCAAATAACCTACACCAGACTAAATTGGTAATAATGAAGCTAGGTCAAGAGTCATTTCTCACTGAAAGGCAAGAATGACAGCCATTGAAAATCGCATCCAACCAAAACAAAAATGACGAGGCAGTGATTTGAAAGTCACTTTCTTAAAAATTATGGAATTTCAAATCTTGGCATGCCATAGAGCTGGGCAGTGCTGTCATGAAGCTTGATATTTTATAAACTATCAGATTAGAGTCCTCAGTAAAATCCAGTAATAGGTTGTTCTTGGGTTATGACTGCAAGTTTGTGTAACTTGTAATAATAGCAGATTGGCTTTATGTAAAATAGAAATCTGTGGCCTCGCACCGCTATTTTCTGCTGTAAGATTCTAGGAAAGGACTCTCATTTCAGAGTCAGTACTCTGCCCAAAGTCTGCCCATGTCCCAGGTTAACCCTCTGATCACTGTGAATTTAGGGGACTCTTGATCCATGTAATATGAGGAGATGAGTAAGAATCCGATTCATTGGTCCACCCAAGGCCCCTGAGCATCGGCCTTAGGGACCATAGGGCAGACCAAAAGATGTCTTCTGAAGAGTGCAAAAATTCAGAAAGCTGTTCTTCATTTTCTTTTTGCTCTTTTTTTCCTTTCTGTCTCCCTCTCCCTCAAGATCTAAGTAGTGGCAGAAGATTGGTTGTGGAGGACATGCCATGATAGTGTTTTTTTTTTTGTCTTCTGGACATTTTTTGTTTTGGGGTTCTTTAACAAGCCATTCCTCATCTTTAGGACTCACGCTCTTTTTCAATAGCCATACATCCGTATTCCACAGAAATAGAGGGGGAGCTTTATAATTCTACACACAGAGAGAAGATGCTGGAACCTTGTCAATAGCCTCCATCTTTGGGGAATTAGTGATTATGGGAAAATTCCTAACTAGGCCCAAGAAAAAAAAATCAGGA
This sequence comes from Molossus molossus, assembly GCF_014108415.1. Classification (NCBI taxonomy): domain Eukaryota; kingdom Metazoa; phylum Chordata; class Mammalia; order Chiroptera; family Molossidae; genus Molossus; species Molossus molossus. The sequence goes on along the minus strand of NW_023425347.1, from coordinate 28,328,448 downwards.
ATCCTAACCACTAGACAGGCATTGTGATGTCTGGGCCTTCAGAGAGTTTAAGAATTAGCTGCAATTTATGTAATGGGGTGAAGGATATTAATTTCGACATCTGAAAGGGCTTTGCACAACCCACTCCTTTTAAAATGGGTTGGCTTGTCAGATGTCATCTGGCCTTGACAATGTACATGACTCCCTCCAGGGAGAGGATCATGACAACAGTAGCCGTGGTCTGGAGGCCTCATGATCTTACGGGCACCGAGATGACAATGGGCAAGGCCGGGGCTGTGTGTTTGTTGCGGGGCCAGGCTCTGAGGCTAATTAGGACAACCAGACTTAAGGGCGCCCCTGCTTGCTCCTGCCTTCTGTAGGGGCCCCCAACTGCCAAGGTCGTCTGGTCAGGATGAGTCAGGCCTTGGCGCTCTTGGACATTTGTGAGGTTTGTCTTCTGCTGTCTTCTCTACGCTGTGCAGCTTCTTTGGGCTTCTCAAGTGTTTTTGACTCCCTTTCTACCCCAACTGGTGCTCAGAGAAGGTGCTGATCTTCGCCTGACACCTGAGTATCAACTCAGGCTGCCCTACCTTCCTGAGTGGAGCTGTCATTCCGTGATTTGCTCAGAAGGTGCAGAGAAGGACATGTCCCCTGGTAGACTGGGAGTATTACTTTGGGGACTAGGGGGATTTCCCAGATTCCATGAAATCACAGAAGGATTGCTTCTTCCTTGGATAAGGTTCTGTTCCAAGGGGAATGGTTGAAATGTGTGAATTCAAGCTGGAAATGTCATCGACTGCTTCCATCTGTCTGCTGAAAGGTTTCCAACAAAGAATTCAGATTTCTTCATGAAATCTGGCCTATTCGAAAGTGCCTCTGTCACATCTTTACTTACCGTCTTTGGCTATAAGGAAGTCCCCGAGCAAGTGGCTTAAATGAGCAGTGCCTCAGTTTTCCTCATCTATAAAATGGGTGCAATAAAATAATATTATCTTTTAGGAGAGTTCAAGGTAACAGTATGTGCAAAAAGGCATTTGCAAGAGTGCTACACAGAAATCACTCAGGGCATAGTGACTGCTCACCTCTGAAGCTTGAGGGGTAGAGAATTGGGAGCTGACTTTGGAACACTACTCACGGGTGAGGTTTCTGTTTGTGTTTATTTGTTTCTAAAATGAAAGGATAAAAATTAAGTAGCAGGCCATCTTTCCTCATCTTGGGCATTTTGGTCCCACATGGCAGGGGCTTATCTCCAGGAAGCCCTTGTTCTCTGCAATGTTTCTTCTAGACCAGTAGAGCGTGCATGCCCATGACTGCATGTCCTTCCCTCGGCCTGTCTTCTACAGCACCTATTTACTTGTCTGGCTTGGTTTGCTATTTCCTTTTTGTAAAAATGTTTTTTTCTCTATTGATTTTTTAGAGAGATAGGACGGGAGAGGGAGAGAGAGATAGAAACATCAATGAAAGAGAACATTGATTGGCCACCTCCTGCATGCTCCCCACTGGGAGCTCACAACGTGGGCATGTGTCCTGACTGGGAATTGAACCGGTGACCTCTTGGTGCATGGGTCGAGGCTCAACCCCTGAGCCATACTGGCCGGGCTGCTATGTACTTTTATCTATTAATTTTGATTTGTGTCAACCACTGTCCCAAACCAGGAACCACTTTCTTAGCACACAATACAAAACAATAGAAAAGAAAGAAAGAGTTCAAGAACATGTTCAATCGGTAAATATAAAATTAATCCACAAAATCCTTATAAACCAACATATGTTCCAGTCAGTTTGGCTGATGATTGTCCTAACACAGACCACATATAGCGCTTATAAATACCTGGCCCTGGCCAGTATGGCCCAGTTGGTTGGAGCATTGTACCATACACTTAAAGTTTGGGTTCAATTCCCAGTCAAGGCACACACCTAGGTTGTGGGTTGGATCTCAGTTGGGGCGTGTATGGGAGGCAAATATTGATGTTTCTCTCTCACATCAATGTTTCTCTCTCTCACTTCCTCTCTAAAATCAATAAGAGTGTCCTTGGGTGAAGATTAAAAAACATATATTGCAATTCTGTGTTTCTGTGTCTGTCTATCATGCTAAGTTCAGCACCTTGAAGTTTCTACTGTCTTCAATATCCCTCAAGACAACACAGGAAGTTCCAGGTATAGGTTACCCTCTTAGCTAGTTACTTAAACTTTGGTTATGGAGGCTAGTCAGAGAGGGCTGAGGTGAGGGTTCCGTTCTAGGAATATGCACAGAATCACGTGACATCCAAGGAAAGAAGCCAGGTACACCGTGCCTTCTGGAGCACAGGGCGGCATGGATGTCAGCCCCCGTGGCTCTCCACTCTGATGTCTGTCATTGATGTGGCCGTTGCTCTGCTTGTCTCTTAGTCAGCTCGGGCTATTATAGCAAAATGCCGTGGACTGGGTGGCTTGGAAATGACTGAATTAATTTTTCATGGTTCTGGATGGTAAGAAATCCAAGATCAAGGTGCTAACAGATCCTGTGTCTGCTGAGGCCTGCTTCTGGTTCCAGACTGCCAGCTTCTTTTTCTATCCTCACATAGTGGAAAGAGAGCTAGCTAGCTCTCTGGCCTCTTCTTGTAAGGGCACTAATCCCATTCATGAGGGCTCCACCCTCATGACCTAATTACCTCTCAAAGGTCCCACCTTCAAATCCCATCACATCAAGATTAGGTTTTCAACCTGCAGTACTCACTTTGGTGGTAGTGGGGACACCAACATTTGAACCATGGCAGTGTCTGTTTGAGACAATAACTGCTAATGCTGTAAACCAACACCTCTCGTACCCTCTGCCTCCACTTTCATTAACTAACGGGAGGCCTAGGGGCGGTGAGAGCAGGAGGACGGACATGTCTGCTCCACACAGTCTTGATAGCACCCCCAGGGTATGGAAGCTGTCCTAGCTCACCCGGGGCCTACACCGAGGATGAGAACAAGTCAACAGCGCTGCCTAGCAACGGGGTCCCAGTGGGGCCTTTTCTATGTGCGTATGCCATTTGATTGGACAGCATTAGAGTCACACTTTGGAACAAGGTTATTTCTTACAGCAACAAACTAGCAACAGACAGGACAACACCTGGGACATGGGAAGTCATGTTTCTAAGAGGAGCCAGCTCATGTTCCAGTTCTGTGACTGTTCCACTCCAGCTGTGACTTTAGCCATCTCTCTTGTCTCCAACACATCTCTAAGCAACTGCACACAATTGCTAGCGAGAAAAGGAAATCTCCTCCTAAGGCACACATCAGAATGGCCTTAAGTCACCTGGATGGAATGCTCTGTTTTTGTTCTTTATTTTATCTCAGGTTTTTGGTTCAGTGTTGCCTCCATTCAATGGGATAGAGAGAGAAGAAAGCAAAAGCTATTCACAAGGAAAAAAGTCCAAGATGAAGGAGAGAAGTTATAAGAAGGAGGATGAGCAGTTGATCTAAAAATAAGAGCAAGAGCTGAAATAATGTTTTAAAAGTAAAAAATTGCCACATCTCTTATTAGAATCTCTGTCCTCTTTGTCCTTGACCTTGTCTCTTTGGGGATGGAGAGAGAGGACCCTCAGCACCGGAAGTCATCCCTAAGAGTACTCTCCCTAATCAGAGGGTGGGCTTTGTACTCCTCTCTCCCAGCTCCCCGTGAAAATCCATGAAATCAGCACTTGCCACACCATAGTGAAATGATCTCTTTCTCACAGAAACACGCCAGTCCACTCAGGCATGGGACCAACTTATTCATCTCCATACTTCGGGGTCCAGATCCTAGTGTGCTTGGGAAATATTATTTGAGAAGAGCAGAACAATTTCCTGTGATAAAATACAGTAAACCAAATAACTTTGTTAAAAATCCTTAAATTAGAAACCGTGTTGTAACGTACTCTCTATTCCTGTGACCAATGATAGTAAGTCACAGCCCTTACTATGTATAGAGCAAGAAAGATGGCAGTTCATGCAGGACATACATTAATACTGCTGGCAATGGGGTATGGCAAAGTGCAATATAATTGTGGCTCAGCGGGTCTCTCTTTTGCTGAGCTGAGGTTTGAAGTTGGCTGACAGGTCATTGGAGACCCCCAGTGAACTGACAAGAAGCATTGAGGGCACCCAGTCCTTAAAACCATCTGACCACAATGGGAAGTGGGGGCCTTAGGGGTGAAGAGCCTTTTCTCTGCCATGGGCCATTTGGATATTCATAACATCATTTGTGGGCCACACAAAATCACCAACTTAAAAATTAGCCTGCTGTATTTGATTAGGCTAATTTGGTGAGGTGTGATGTGAGCTGGTATTGATTTCGAGGGCCTTATACAGCCTGTAGGCCGGATGTTCTTGACAGCTATCAGAATCAAAATTTATCCTGGTTTGAGAGTTTTTTATCCTTCCCAGGTGCCTTGTTTTCTCTCTCTCTCTCTCTCTCTCTCTCTCTCTCTCTCTCTCTCTCTCTCTCTCTCTCTCTCTCTCTTTCTGTCTCTTTTAGCTTCCTGACAAGTTGTCATAAACACTTATGGTTGGAACAAGATTCCCGTAAGCAAATTGTTAGCCCAAGCAAGAACAGCAATGAAGAGACGTCTCGGGGTGGCTCACAGTTCTTAATACAGCACATCTCTTATTCAACAGGATTTACAATAAATAGAGGAAGTAAGATGGGTGCAAACTAGATAACATCTTAATAATCACCATCTCCAGCATTTCATCCTGACCCCGATGCCTCTGCCTCATCTTCCTGCCGGTACCCTCCCGCTCTGCATTCCTGTAGTCTTCTTATTATGATTCCGTGGCGACCTCTGTTCGGCTCCGAATGGCATGTGAAACGACTGCCTGTGGGACGGCTCTCCATTGTTAGGGAGACAATAAAAGGATGTCTGATAAGCATCTTACGACAGACTTTTCTCCCGCTGAAGCATATTGGCGGCACAATTTTCCAAATTTCATTCTACCTGCGGCTCCACAGAGCTGGCGGAGACTCCTTGCCAAGGGGGCCATTGTTCCTTCATGTCTAGAGGCAGCAGGCCCTGACCGGATTGTGGGAGATATTGTCCTAGAGCTGGCTAATTCTCACACGATGAACCGGCAACTACAAATCTCTCGTTGCTCAAAGGACATTTGAACTATTTCATGTTTCAGGAAAATCTATTTTCTTGAATAGCATGTGAGCAGGTATAACGTAGTCTGCGTTCAAGAAGGGGTAGATGTAAATATGGTAGTCCCCCCTTCTCTGTGGGGGGACACGTTCTCTAGTTTCCAGTGAGTGCCTGAAATTGTGGTTAGTACCAAAGCCTGTACATACCATCTGTTTTCCTATACATACATGTCTGTGATAAAATTTAACTTATAAATTAGGCACAGTAAGAGATGAACAACAAGCCCTGGCCAGTTTGGCTCAGCGGTTAGAGCGTCGGCCTGCGGTCCGGAGAGACCCGGGTTCGGTTCCCGCTAAGGGCACGTACTTCGGTTGCAGTTTGTCCCCGGCCCTGGTTGGTCGTGCGGGTGGCAGCCACTCGGTGTGTCCCTTCACATCGATGTTTCTCTCTCTCTCTCCCTTCCTCTCTCTCCCTCCCACTCTATCTGTACAAAAAATGGAAAAATATCCTAGGGTGAGGATAACAAAAAAAAAAAAAAATTTAATTTATAAATTAGGCACAGTAAGAGATGAACAACAATAACTAATGATAAAATAGAGCAGTTATAACAATAATCTACGGTTTACCTGAACACAAGCGATACCAGGACAGTCAATCTGATGACGGAGAGGGCTGCTAAGTAACTCATGGGTGGGGAACACACCCGGCGTGAGACCCCAAACAAAGGGGTGATTCACATCCCAGGCAAGATGGAGCAAGGCTGCAAGATTTCATCATGCTCCTCGGAGCGGTGCGCAATTTAAAACTTCTAGATTGTTTATTTCTGCAATTCTCACTGTCTAATTTTGAACCAAGGTTGACTGTGGGTAACTGAAACCATGGAAAGCAGAATCACAGATAAGGGGGTCTACTGTACGTGTGTGAAAAATATGCATTCTTTCCAAGAAGTAGATTGGAAATAATGCTTTGTTTTATGGAATGTTCACAAAAGGAGGTTAGATATTCTTCAGACTCTGGTGTTATAGCTGTTTTATCTTTCACTGGATGTTTGCAACAGGGGCTCAAACCCCATTTCAAGAACATTCTAGAGGTATGTTTATGTGGGTCAGTAACTACACTAGACTAAAAGTGCCATTTCTAAAACCCACTTTTTCTAGAACTCTTTTAAATAAGAGCAACCTTATATATTTAACATATAACTCAATTCAGAAAATTTCAAGATAGGTGCCCATTTGTAGGAATATTTGTTGGCTGAAATAAACCTGTTATCTGCGACCATCTAATAAACTGTATTTATTATGTGTATATAATGTATAAGGCACTATACTAAGCATTTTGGAAAGCAGGAAACTAAAGTCATTACCCACACCTTCGATGAACTGGAATATCTATTGAAGAAACAAGTTATAGGTTGATAAAAAATAAATTCTTAAATGCCAAATTGTTGCCCCCAAAGTTTGCAGGTGATACGGGATTTCAGATTGTGGAGAGAACATTTCAGGCCGTGATGCTGAGGAAATATTTCATTACAAAGGTAGACTTCGAACTGTCCTCTTTGGAGAAATTTTAACCTATGTGTTCCCACTGCTCCCATTTGATCATATCTTTGTGGTTAATCAGAAATCAACTCAGAAAAATAGTTCCTATTGTTGTTGTGCATCTCTCAGAAGATCACAAAAATAAGCAGAAATATGGAGGATAACTCAGGAGCAGAGTAGCAGGGCAGCTAGAATTTAGAAAGATAAACACGATAGGGGAAGAATGAAGTTGTTTATTGACAACCCGTATCCTCAAGAATCTTGGTCATGATTTAGCATCTTGGCTTCATTCATTCAGCTTAAGCTTCAGTAACAGTCACCAAAATAAGAAGTACCAGCTGGAAGCAAACTCTTGGTCAGTATCATCAAAGGGACAATGATTGCAACATTTTGAAATTGTTGAGAATAGCTAGTGCGGTTCCTACTAATATGATGTGAATAATAAGGAATAATGAGGAAGAATTTCAGGGATGACACTGCATTTCTGCATTTTGTAACATTTGGAAAACATAAAGCTCTTCCATTTTCTGTTTACCATGTGTGCTGTATTTTCCACCAGCATAAAATTCCAGTGACCACCAATAATTCAGATTCAGTGACAAAACATGACTAAGAGTCTGTTAAAATTAAATAGATGAATAATATTCTGTTTAGTCTCTAACTTTGAAAGTAAAATGGCTTTCTGAGGCCACTTATATATTTTAGGTAGATTTATTATTTTTGAAATCATTTTTAATAATATGAAGTGGTGTTTATAACCCAACTATTTGTTATAAACCAGTTTTAAAATAGAATAATAATTTTTGCTTAACCTATTGATTATTTAACCTTTTTGTTAGAATTAACAAGATAAGCTTTTCCATGTACTTAATTTGTATCTACAGTAATATGGTAGACGCTTGACTCCCATCCAATCCTGAGGAATGCTGGAGAATCCCAAGCTAATGAGGTATTTCACTACTAGTATAAAACTGTACTTTGGTTCAATTACTTTACAGAAGTAAGTTATGAGATAAAATTATCTTATTCTAAGTGATGTTGTTTTTCTTTTTAACCCATAACTTTTCTTGAACTTTTGGTGACTGCTGATGATTGTTCTATAACTGAATTCTAAAATATGCTAGGAGTGAAAGAGCCGTTGAGTCACTTGAAATCTGACATCTTGCTTTTGGCTTTGTCTTTAAAGAAGATTCCAGTATTTTTGTTACGTATTTATTCCTGTCAGATACGGTAGCTGTTCAGTGCAGTAACTATGAACATGGACATTAGAGTTGGGGTAAGATTGGATTGATCCCAGCTCTACTTCTTACCAGTGTATGACCTTGAGGAAGTTATTTCACTTACTTCTGCCTCAGTTTTTTCATATACAAAATGAGGATGATGATGACAGTAATAATACCTGCCTCATAGAATTAACTGCTACTTTGCTCCACCCTTTACATAGTATTATATTTTATTATTATTATTTTTTTTATCCTCACCCGAGGACATTTTTCCATTTTTTTTTGTACAGATAGAGTGGGAGGGAGAGAGAGGAAGAGAGAGAGAGAGGGAAACATCGATGTGGAAGGGACACATCGAGTGGCTGCCACCCACACGACCAACCAGGGCCGGGGACAAACTGCAACCGAGGTACGTGCCCTTAGCGGGAACCGAACCCAGGTCTCTCCGGACCGCAGGCGGAAGCTCTAACCGCTGAGCCAAACCGGCCAGGGCAGTATTATAAACCATATGTATTAAAAAGAAGGAACCAATAGATGTCAGCTATGATTATTTTATAGTAGCAAAAGTGTTCCTAATATTATACCATAATTAAATGAATTCACATTTTATTGTATCTTCAAAAAACACTACAAAACACTGACACTGGATAAAAAGGTTTGAGAATCACTGAGTCAAAAAATAAGAAGCAAGTATGATTTTTGTTAAAAGAGTGACATGATGAAAATGATTTTAGGACAATTAGTGAGCTTTTTTTGTCTTCTTAATTTATTTTCACTGATGATATTTTACCGGAACAATCTTATTTCTTCCCATGGCTACATTTATAATATTTTTATATGCTGACATTCAAATTCTTATTTCAAACCTGACCTCTTCCTCTAGTTCCTAACTGGTATATCTAATGGCCTACTAGAAACCTATTACTTCTTCAAGGAACACAGAGGCAATGTTTCCAACTCAGCTGTTGTCTAAATGTATCAATTCTACATTGATAGAATTCGAATGCACAGGTTTTCAGAATATGATCTCTTACCAGCAGTAGCAGCATCACCTAAAAACAGGTTAGAAATACAAATTATTGAGGCCTACCCAGACCTATCAAATCAGAAACTTGGGGCAGAGGGGGACAACAAGCCTTACAGGTGAGCCTGATGCATGCCAGAGTTTGAGAGCTATTGGTCTAAAACTAAAGCTTATACTTTGTTCTGTATGTAGTTTGTGACTCTCTCACGCTTAACATGAAGGGTTCAGATTTTCACGTAGGGAAGTGAGCTAACAAGAGTGAGAAGCAGAAGGGACAAGATTAGTACTGAAAACACCTAGCTGATGATCAGTGAAATAATACAGATACGAATCACACCTGAGACAGAGCAGTGGGATGTTTTATGGCTAAAGCAAGCGTGTTCTAGGTTCCATTCTTTCAAATGTACTCCTTTCCGCTAACTACATATTTATTGTAAGCTTCAATATTTTAGTAAAATTTTTAAAATTTCTAATTAAATGTTATGATCATAAATGCTCTTAAAAGGTTCAGAAAGGTGTCTTATTTGCCAAAGATAAAATAATGTACTTAAATTTTCTGAATCATGAGCCTTTGTGCCCATTAAGAACATCTTCAACTTCTAAAAATAACCTGGGTGACAGAGACAGATATTATTCATATAATTCAGGAAACGGTATCAATGAAATTTCCCCAAATAGATATTAATGTATTTGGAAATAGTCTTTTACATTAAAACCAGTGTGAGAATTAGATCATAAGGTGAAATTAGACTTTGAAAATATTTTTATTTTTTATATTTCTAATTTAATAAAATAATACCATAGGCATTCTGGAGGCTCCTGTTCTATTGATACATTTAGATGTCATTCTTAGCAAGCCATTTGCCAAGTAATTTCTCCTTAGAACAGAAATGAAGAACTCAAAACCATCTTTGTTCTTTAATGAAGACTTTGATTATGGGAGGTGAAATATCTTTCAAGAAGATAATGCAGAGTGTAGATCATTTTAATTTTCATTAAATTATCTTTCAAGTTAAAATAACTGGATGAAAGAGGAAGAATCAAAGACAGGTTTCAATACAGCTTAGAACTGAATATAATAATTTCCCCCAAACATTTATCCTGACGCACTTAGAAAGCTTGTGGGAAAATTATATAACTATTCCATTTTTCTTTGTTTTAATTTTTTTTTCAATTTATTAAATTTTAACTATGACTTATTTACTTTGGTATTGGTTATAAAAATGAATAAGACACAGAACAACTATGCAAAAACAAAAAAAAATCAGTAAAGATATAGATCTAAGTGTCATAAACAACATTGACCTACTTGGTATTTTAGAAGTCTACATTCAATAACAACAGAATGCTCATTCTCTACGGTGCACATGATATTTCCACCAATATAAACCATATGTTGGGCCAAAGAAAAGTTTCCATATTCCAAAAGAAGATAAAAATCAGGCAGAATATGTTCATGGATAACAGTAAAATAAAATTAGAAGGTAATAATGATAAGATCTCTTGAAAACTCCAAGTATTTCAAAATTAAACAACTTCTACATAATTCATGAATAAAAAACAAAAACAAAAAAAACACATACATAGAGATATTAAAAAAAATTTAAACTCAGTGACAATTAAAATACACTGTACCAAAAACAGAGGTGCAGTTAAAGTAGTGCTCAAAGAGAAATCTATAGTTTTAAATGATTAGAAAGAGTGCAGTATACTAATTACCAACATAATTAGAATAAAATAATAAAAAGTAGACATTAATGGAATACAAAATAAACAAATGAGAAAATAATAAAAGCTCCAAATTGATTATTTAAAAACATCAATCAATTTTATCAATTTCTAATTAAACTGACTAGAAAAAGAGAGACGAGGAGGGGGGGAGAGGGAGAGAAGAAACTACTACATTGCTAACATTAGGAAAGAAAGTAGAGTTATCACTACAAATTGAGGTGTACAAAAGAATTACTGGGAGATAATTATGCAGCAGACTGAGAAAACATTAACCTTAAGTTGGAACATAACTATCTGTTACTATGAGAAAAAAAATATTTTCAAAATAAAAATATTGTACATTTAACTGAATGATGTGATTAAGGAGTTGGGACATCCCATTCATATAACAAAGTTGCCTTATCTTTCTTTTCTCAATAAAAACAAACAAAAAAGAATGGCAGTCAGAAACTACAAGGAAAACAACTAAATTTTTATAAACTATATTCTAAATATGAAGTAAACAAACATTTGGCATGTTTGGAGAAATCCACATATGGTGAAAATGAAAAGAGATTTTATTTATGCTTGTTCTTGTAATGTTTTCAATTTGAATGGCACAAGTGAAAGCATAGAATTTATTTTTACCTTCCATAGTATTAATTGGTTTTATCGCAAATGCTATTTTACAGTAAAAATAATTTATGTTGTATTGATATTTATTTCTTATGGTTTCTACTTCTCTGATGAAATTCTTAGTAATATCTTTTAATTATTTAAACATATTAAACATGGTTATTTTAAAGTTTTTGTCTAGCTATTTCTGAATCCCTGTGGGTCTGTATCTATTGTATGTTCTTTCTCTTTCTCCTCCTTGCCCTCCCCCTCCTCCTCCTCCTTCTTTTTCTTTTTCTATTAATTATTGTCTTCTTTATTCCTAGTTACTTTTGTTTGAGTTCTAGACATTCTTTATGAAAAATCATAGATTAATTTGAGGCCTACAATAATATTTCTTTAGAGAGAATTTATGTCCACTTTTGAAGGACTAAGGTTTTTTTTCAGAGCTGGGCTTTAGTTTTATCCTATTTCTAGTTCATTGTTCTTCTATAGAATAGTCCTTCAGAGTCCCAAGTCCAAGTCTCAGTGGTTTACCAGACTCATCTGGCTTAGAAGTCCTAAACTCTAACTTTTATCTCAAAGCTTGGTAAGACTATTGGAAAAGTTTGGCTCTTTAGCTTCTCAACAATTTGTACTTGAATTAGAAGTTACTTCTAAAGGGAAAAACAGTTCCAGATGTTGGGTTCATCTTCTTAGGTATAAATTACCTAGGATGCCATTATTAGAAGCAGAACTCACTTATATTAATTTCTAATTGAGAGAAAATATTTTATACAAAGTCTAGAAACTTAAATATATCTTCAATACAAATATTGCAAAATGTGACAATGTGGCAGCAATGGTTTCTGTGAAAGAAGTAAGAAAGTGAAGAGTGAAGGAAAAATAGAGGGTATATAAGTCATAATTTCCTCATTTTTTAAACCGGGGATTTAAGACTTAGGCCTAAATTTAGTGGGATTTAAACTAGAGGTTTTATACACATTGTTATATAGGTAGTTATAAAATTATAGCAGATGAAACTAAAAAGCAACACCAACAATGAAACTGAAAATTTATGAGCATTAGGAAGGTGGGGAAAAGCATAAGAACTAAATTCTCCTCTTTCATAGCAGTAGTCAAACTATAATACAGAACACTGACAAGTCAACTTAGAACTGTGGAACTAAACAACAGACCTAAACACAAAATTTAAAAAGTGATTACTTGGGAGTGAGCCTGCAGATTCGAAAAGGTGGTAGAAGATTTTTTCTTTTCATATCAAATAATTCTAAAATATCTAACTTAAAAAAAAAAAAAAGACTGATTCTATGGAAATCATAAAAAGTTTTACAGAGATGTAACACTGAAGCTTTATTTTAATGGATAATTTGTTTTTCCTCTCCTTAGACATAATAAAAGGGTGGTCATTCTGAGCAGAAAGGATGGCATGAAAAAACACATGGACCTCTGGCATTCAGCCTGTTTTAGAAATGACAAAACATTCTGTAGATTGGAGCATCCAAATGAAGAAGGGAATGGTATGAAATGAGGCACGTGAGTAAGGTAGTGCCAGAGTGTAAAGGGTATTGGACGTTCTTACGTTTTTTTCGCAAGGTTTTTTTTTAATTAATTAATTTATTTTTGTTACAGATGTTTCTCCTTTTCTTCCCACTGATTTCCCCCTTTCCCTCTCTCCCTGCCCTGCACCCAGCTTTGTTGTCCATGGGCATTGTTCATGCATACATGCATGTAAGTTCTGTGGTTTATCTCTCCCCCACCACTCCCTCTTCTGCGGATTGTCAGTCTGTACCCACTTCCATGTTTCTGGGACTACCCCATTCCTCAGACTGTTATGTTCATTATATTCCACAAATAAGTGAGATCATATGATACTTGTCTTTCTCTGTTTGGCTTGTTTCGCTTAGGATAATACTTTCCAGGTCCTTCCATGTCGTCTCAAAGGATAAGGGATCTTTCTTCTTACAGCTACATAGTACTCCATTGTGTATATGTACCACAGCTTTTTTATCCATTCGTCTACTGATGAACATTTGCGCTGTTTCCAGATCTTAGCTATTGAAAATAGTGCTGCTACGAATATGGGGGTGCATATATTCTTTCTGATTGGTGTTTCAGGCTTCTTAGGGTATATTCCTAGAAGTGGGATCACTGCGTCAAATGGCAATTCAATTTCTAATTTTTTGAGGTAGCACCATATTGTTTTCCATAGTGTCTGCACCAGTCTGCATTCCCCCCAGCAGTGTACGAGAATCCCCTTTTCTCCACACCCTCACCAGCACTTGTTGTTTGATGATTTGTTGATGGCGGCCATTCTGACAGGTGTGAGGTGATACCTCATTATTGTTTTAATTTGCATCTCTCTGATGATTAGTGATGTTGAGCATTTCTTCATATGTCTCTTAGCCATTTGTCTATCCTGTTTGGAGAGGTGTCTATTTAGGTCCTCTGCCCATTTTTTAATTGGGTTCTTTGTCTTCCTTTTGTGGAGTTGTATGAGCACTCTATATATATTGGAAATTAACCCCTTATCTGATATATCATTGGCAATTATGCTCTCCCATACAGTGGGTTGCCTTTCCATTTTGGTGGTTGTTTCTTTTGCTGTTCAGAAACTTTTGAGTTTGATGTAGTCCCATGTGTTCATTTTCTCCTTTGTTTCTGTTGCCTTAGGTGATGTATCAGTGAAAATTCTGCTGTGTATGATATCTGAAATTTTGTTGCCTACAGTCTCTTCTAGGATTTTTATGGATTCACGGGTCACATTTAAATCTTTTATCCATTTTGAGTTTATTCTTGTGTATGGTGTAAGTAGATGGTTTAGTCTCATTTTTTTGTATGTAGCTGTCCAATTTTCTCAACACCATTTATTAAAGAGACTGTCTTTACTCCATTGTACGCTCTTGCCCCATTTGTCAAATATTAATTGAGCATATTGTCTTGGGTCCATTTCTTGGTTCTCTATTCTGTTCCATTGATCTATCTGCCTGGTCTTGTGCCAGTACCAGGCTGTTTTGATTACAGTGGCTTTGTAGTATAACCTGAAACCTGGTAATGTGATCCAACTTTGTTCTTCTTATTCAAGATTGCTGTGGCTATTCGAGTTCTTTTCCAGTTCCATATGAACCTCTGAAGTATTTGTTCTAGTTCTGTGAAGTATATCGTTGGTATTTTGATGGGGATTGCATTGAATCTATAGATTGCTTTGAGTAGTATGGACATTTTAATGATGTTAATTCTTCCAATCCATGAACAAGATATGTGCTTCCCCCTTTTTATATCTTACTCTATTTCTTTTTTCAATGACCTGTAGTTTTCTGTGAATAGGTTCTTTACTTCTTTGGTTAAGTTTATTCCTAGGTATCTTAATTTTTTTACTGCGATGGTAAATGGGATTCTTTTTAGTTTCTCTTTCTGTGAGTTCATCATTGGTGTATAATAATGTCATCGATTTCTGATGTTAATTTTGTATTCTGCTATTTTGCCAAATTCATTTATTAAGTCTAGTAAATTTTTGATGCAATCTTTGAGGTTTTCTATGTATAGTATCATGTCATCTGCAAATAATGACAGTTTCACTTCCTCCTTTCCAATTTGGATCCCTTTTATTTTTTCTTTCTGTCTGAATGCTGTGGCTAAGACTTCCAGTACTACATTAAATAAGAGTGGCGAAGGTGGGGATCCTTGTTTTCTTTCTTTTCTTAAGGGAAATGCTTTTAGTTTTTGCCTATTCAGTATGATGTTGGCTGTAGGTTTTTCATATATGGCCTTTATAATGTCGAGATATGATCCCTCTATTCCCAGATAGCTGAGTGTTTTTATCAAAAATGGGTGCTAGATTTTGTTGAATGCTTTTCCAGCATCTATTGATATGATTATGTGGTTTTTATTCTTCATTTTATTTATGTGGTGTATCACATTTATTGATTTGTGAATATTGTACCAGCCTTGCATCCCTGGGATGAATCCCACTTGGTCATGGTGAATCATTTTTTTGGTGTACTGCTGGATTCAATTTGCTAGTATTTTGTTCAGGATTTTGTTATGTATGTTTATCACGGATATTGGCTTGTAGTTGTTTTTTTTTTTTGTAGTGTCTTTTTCTGGTTTTGGAATTAGAATTATACTGGCCTCATAAAATAAGTTTGGAAGCCTTCCTTCTTGAATTTTCTGAAATAGTTTGAGGATAATGGGTATTAGTTCTTTTTTGAATGTTCAGTAAAATTCCCTCGTGAAGCCTTCCAGGCCTGGGCTTTTGTTTGCTGGGAGAGTCTTGATAACATCTTCAATTTCTTTTATTGTTATTGGTCTGTTCAAGTTTTCTATCTCTTCCTGGTCAAGTTTTGGGAGACTATGTGTTTCTAGAAATTTGTCCATTTCTCTTAGATGGTCGAATTTGTTGCCGTATAATTGTTCATAATATTTGTTAACAATCCTTTGTATTTTTGTGGTGTCAGTTACTGTTTGTCCTCTTTCATTTCTGATTTTGTGTTTGGGTTCTCTCTCTTTGTTTCTTGGTGATTCTAGCTAAGGGCAATCTTGCTTATCTTTTCAAAGAACCAGCTCTTTGTTTCATTAATCCTTTGCATTGTTTTTTGGTCTCCATGTCATTTATATCTGCTCTGATCTTTACTTTTTTCTTTCTTCTACTTGCTCTGGGGTTTTCTTTTTGTTTGCTTTCTAGTTCTTTAAGTTGTGAGGTTAGATAGTCTATTAGAAATTTTTCTTGCTTCTTGAGGTAGGCCTGTAGTGCTATGAACTTCCCTCTCAGAACTGCTTTTGCTGCATCACGTAGATTATGTGTTGTTGTGTGTTCATTTTCATTGGTTTCCAGGAAGTTTTTATTTTTTTTCTTGATCTCCATGGTAACACATTTATTGTTCAATAACATGCTATTTAGCCTCCATGTTTTGAAATGTCTTTGCAAGTTCTTGTTGCAAATGACTTCTAGTTGCATGCCATTGTGATCTGAGAAGATACTTGATGATTTCAATCTTCTTGAACTTGTAGAGACTTAGTTTGTGCCCTAACATGTGGTCTATCTTTGAGAATGTCCCATGTGCACTTGAGAAGAATGTGAATTGTGTAGTTTTGGGGTGTAATTCTCTGTAAATATCTATTAAATCCATTTGATCTAGTGCTTCATTTAGAGTCTGTGTTTCCCTGTTAATTTTTGTCTAGAAGATCTATCCAGTGATGTCAGCAGGATACTGAAGTCCCCTGCTATGATTGTATTGCTGCTGATTTCTCCTTTGAAGTCCTCCAGATGATTTTCAATATATGTTGGTGCTCCTTTATTGGGTGCATATATGTTTACCAAGGTTATATCTTCCTGTTAGATAGATGCTTTCAATATTATGTAGTGGCCTTTTTTGTCTCTAGTTATGGCCTTCATTTTGAAATCTACTTTATCAGATATGAGTATTACTACCCCAGCTTTTTTTTGCTTTTTGTTTTCTTGAAAGATTTTTTTCCATCCCTTCACTTTCAATCTATGTGAATTTTTTGTTGTGAGGTGGGTCTCTTGTAAACAACGTATATGTGAGTCATGCTTTCTTATCCAATCAGCTACTCTATGTCTTTTTATTGGAGCATTCAATCCATTCACATTTAAGGTGATAATTGATATGTACTTATTTATTGCCATTTTTGTTTAGTGTAGTTCTATTTTTTTTTTCCTATTTCTTTTACTAATTATCGCAGTCCTTTTAGCATATCTTGCAGTGCTGGTTTGGTGTGAATATATTCCCTTAGCCTTTTATTTATTTATTTATTTTGTCTGGAAAGCTCTTTATTTGACCTTCCATTTTGAATGATAGCCTTGCTGGATAAAGTAGTCTTGGATTCAGATCCTTGTTTTTTTGTGACCTTGATTACTTCTTGTCTCTCTCTTCTGGCCTGTAGTGTTTCTGTTGCAAAGTCAGCTAAGAGCCTTATGGGATTTCCTTTGTATGCAACCTGTTGCTTATGTCTTGCAACCTTTAGGATTCTCTCTTTGTCTTTACTTTTTGGCATTTTAATTACTATGTGTCTTGGTGTGGGCCTGTTTGGGTTCTTCTTACTTGAGGTTCTCTATGCTTCTTGAACTTGAATGCCTTTTTCCTTCACCAAATTAGGGAAGTTTTCTGTCACTGTTTCTTCAAATATATTCTCTAGCACTTGCCCATTTTCTTCCTCGTTTGGGACTCTTATGATGTGAATGTTATTATGTTTCCAGTTGTCCCACAGTTCTCTTAAGCTGTCTTCCTGTGTTTTAATTGTTTTTTTCCTTTTGGTTTTCTGATTGGTTAATTTTTTTCTACCCTGTCTTCTAATTCACTGATCCAGTCCTCAGCTTCCTCTACTCTGCTGGTTAGTCCTTCCAATGTGTTCTTAATTTCTGCTATGTCATTCTACATTTCGAGTTGGTGGTTTTCAGTGTTTCTATATCTTTACTCATGGTGCTGATGTCCTTATTCGTGCTGTTGAGCTTCCTCAAGACCATGGCTCTAAACTCTACCTCTGATAATTTGCTTAGCTGCATTTCATTGATCTCATCTTCGATAAAGTTCTCTTGTTCTTTCATTTGGGATTTGTTTCTTTGTTTCACCATTTGGCTATCTTTGGAGCCTGCCATATTTTCCCTGTGGGTGTTGGTGTTCTGCTGTTTGTGGCTCCCTCTACTGTGTTTGAATGAGCCTGGGTGGGCTCACATCAAACACCACTGTCAAGTCTTACTTTCCTGGGTAGATATGCAAGCCCAGGAAGGTTCAGTTATCCTCTAGCTTTTTCCAGGTGGCTAGTAGTCTCAGTTACTCAGTGCCTTGGAATGTAGCTCTGGTGTTCTGCATAAGAGAATTTCCAGAGGGTGGGATAGATGCTGGTTGTTAATGAGCCTCAATTCATTTCTTTGCCTCACTAGGGAAAGCCTGAATTTCTGAGTTGGCGAGGCCGGGGGTGGGGAGGTTGCTGCTTTCCCCCACTGCTCAGGGAAGGAGCACACTGGCCACTGTTCTTTGTGGTCGCAATTCAGCGAAAACTCTGAGTGCCCTCCAAATCCCGGGTGTCCCCACAGAGTTCAGCCCAGTCCGCCCTGCCTCTGCCAGAGCCCCCAGGTGAGTGGCCATTTTAGTGTTCTGTCCTGGCTCTCTGTGCTGTGGAGCAGGCTTGGTCTTTATTCCTCAAGGGCGTTGCTCACAGCTAAGACTGATGCTGTCCGTGGGCTCCCAGCTCGCCACCGTCCCACACCTCCACATTTCATACCACTTTCCCTGTTTATATGGTCCTGTACTGATGCTTTACTGTGTTTTATTCCGAGGATTTGTCTCTATTTTAGTTGTAATTCCCGTTTGGTCCTGTGAAATCATCTGTGTAGCTTTCATTCACTCCGCCTCCATTTTACATCCTCCGCCTATCTTGGGTAGCACAGTCCTCTCTGGTACCCCACACCCTGCAGGTCCCATGGGCAACTGGATTGCATAGTCCCTTTGGGGACCTAGCTCTATGCCTATCTTATGGGCTGCTGGGTTGAACAAGCCTCTCTAGTGCCCCAGCACCTGGCAGGTCCTGTGGGCAGGCCGCCGGATCACACCAGTTCCTCTAGGGCTCCAGCATCCCACTGCTGTTGTGGGCTGCTGGGTCACACCAGCTTCTCTGGTGCCCACACACCCCGCAGGACCCATGGGCAGCTGGATCATGCCAGTACCTCCTGGGCTCCAGCTTCTCACAGCACTTGTGAGCTAACTGACTGCACAGACCTCTGTGGAGCCCAGATCCCGCCGCTGGCGGCTGGGGAGTGCTGCTGCCCCGTGGGGCCCAACTCCTGCTCAGCTTTTGCTGTAGTTTTGGGGGATGGGTCTCAGCTGCTGGTCTGTGCTTCTGTTGCCTGGGGATGGATGTCTGCTCCCCAGCCTCTGTTGCTGGGGGTATATCTGGACTCTGGTCAGGCTGCTACTGTGGGGGATGGTGCTGGGCTCCCTGCTGTCCGTGGCTTCTGAGACCAGCACCTTGGCAGCTCCACTACTGTGCACTGGTCTGTGTTGACACAGAGTGTCCTCTGGTCCGATGGTGCCAGGTGTGCTGGTGGGCTCAGGTTGCTGGTCCCTAGCTGCTCCCACTGCCTCCTCCCAGGGAAGACCCGGGATCTTCCAAAATGGTGGGTCTCACGGCACAGGGAGAAGCGCCCTGAAGGGCCACTCACCACGTAGCCGGCTGCTCCATCCACAGCCCAGGATCCTTCTGCTCCGCAGCTCTGCACTGCTCGGGATTGGTCGTCCACCTTCAGGTCACTCACACTCTCTCACACACTCACCCGCCCTCCGGTCCTGCCCACAGCCATCTTCCAGGAATTGTTTTTCCCAAGATTTTTCATTGGAGAGTCTAGGAGATGGTTTTCTATTTCCTGAAATGGAATACTGGAGACAAAGCAATCACAAGAGGAACATAAAACGAAAAGCAAATAATTCTTCCAATATAACACAAGGAGTGTCTTAAAGCTCAAGGAGCTCCTTGACTGTTGCATGTCATACATTAAAGGTATGATCATTGCATGGGATAAAGGAACACAATACAATTTTGCTGATTACTTTGGCACTATAGTACCTTATGAAGAGTCAGTAAGATGATTTATCGAAAAGCTTCTACTTACACCATGCTTTCTGAAGAAAAGAGTTTCTGAAATGTATCAGGTCTTAATGTATTTTGTGAAACATTGCCCTCATTCTCACTCAGGCCAGATAATCATTTTTGGCATTTTCAGAAGTATATGCAGGTCATTGTAACTTTGTATGTGATGGATAAACATCTATACTACAGTAGTGAAAGATAATACCCATTTTGATCTTGGTAAATGGTGCTGGCTTGATGGGTCCTTTAGATCACACACAACTTCAGATCTCCTCTATTCTCTGCAAGGGGAGCAAGGGAATAGCTTGTGTATTTTAAATATTTTTTAAAAATAAAATACTCATTTACAAAAATGGTTTAATCTGTATGAAAGCTTTCACATTCGGTAAGAGTTTGAGCAGTGCAGAAGGAAGGTTTGCAATATGATGGAGATACTAGCGATGTGTGTTAATCTTTCATGTTTTAAAAGGGTGATTGGCAAGGATATGGATCCTTTCCTTGATTTGCAGTTAAAGTGGAGGTGTAGTTCCACCATCTCATCTAATTAGCTGAGGGTTCAAAGGCTTATTATAAACAGAGATGCTGAGAATCCAAAGTGAGGCACAGTGAGGACACAGATGCTAGCCTGGTTGCACTACAACTATTGATACTACAGTCTCATGAATGGAGTTGAATGTCTTTTAGTCGTTGGGCTAATGGCCACCCAGTCTCTTATAGTACAATTATTCCAGAGCAAGGGGTAATTGAGGACATCTCTGAACAGACACCTATTATCAAATCCCTTTACTGAACCAAGATTTGTGAGTATATCTTGCCTCATGTATCTTACTTCTTGTTATGGGTTGAATTGTGTCCACCATGCCCCCCACTCCCCAAAAAAGATATGTTGGAATCTTATCCTTGTACCTCAGAATGTGGACTTATTTGAAAACAGGGTTGTTGCAGATGTCGTTATTTGAGCCACAGTGGAATAGTTTGGTCTCCTAATTCAGTATAACTGGCGTCCTTTTAAAAAGAGAGCCATGGGAAACACAGAGAAGCAGGGAGAAAGCCTCATGAAGAGGAAGGAGAGATTGGAGCTAAGCAGGCAAGGAGCACCAGACGCTGGAGGAGGAAGGAAAGGGTCCTCCCTTAGAGGTCCCAGAGCGCGTGTCTGCAGAACTGTGAGAGAATAGGCTTCTGTTGTGTCTACCACCTAGTTTTGATACTCTATACAATACCTCTAGGGAACTAATACACCTCTCCTGACACCTAATGCAAATAATCTAGAATATAAAATTAACCTCAGTTAAATTCAGCAATCTCATTGTAATGGCTCTTAATATTTTGGTCACAAAACTATCCGTTAATTTTGTTGTTGTTGTTAATCCTCACCCTAGGATATTTTTTCCACTGATTTTTAGAGAGAGTGGAAGGAAGGGAAGAGAGAGAAAGAGAGAAACATTGATGTGAGAGAGACACATCGATTGGTTGCCTCCCACTCATACCCCAATTGGGAGCAGGGATCAAACCTGTGACCCAGTTACATGTTCTTGACCTGGAATTGAACCCACAACCCTTTGGTTCACAGACCGATGCTCTAACCACACTGTCTATTGCTGTTAAATATTTTTATCAAAAAAATTCATTTTGCAATGTCTTCCTTAAACACAATATAATCTTCTGATTTGTGAACACAGTAATTTATTTTATAATTTCTTTGTCAGATATTTAACTTACATATATCTTATATTTAAAATGTTTTCCTTTTTCTAAATTCTTTTTCTTTTTATCCTCACCCGAGGACATTTTTCGATATTTTGTTCAGATAGAGTGAGAGGGAGAGAGAGAGAGAGAAACATCAACGTGAGAGTGACACATCGAGTGGTTGCCACCCACATGACCCAACCAGGGCCGGGGACAAACTGCAACCAAGGTACGTGCCCTTAGCGGGAACCGAACCCGGGTCTCTCCGGACTGTAGGCCAACGCTCTAACCGCTGAGCCAAACCGGCCAGGGCTCCTTTTTCTAAATAGAATTACAATAAACATCTTGGCAGCAAACATCTGTCTACTTCATTGATTATTATTTTAGGGTAAATATGTAGAATAGAATTACTAGATCACAGGGCATCATATTTTTTAATATTTTTAACATGTTATCAAATTTTTTCCCATAAATATTATAGTAATTTATTACTTACACCACACATATTTTAAAGGGGTTTTATTCAGAGCTGTATCCAAGCATTCAGAATTATCATTAAAAAATATTCTCTGACCCTGGCCAGTTTGACTCAGTGGTTAGAGTGTTGTCCTGTGGACCAGAGAGGCCCGGGTTTGGTTCCTGCTAAGGGACATGTACCTTGGTTGCGGTTTGTTCCTGGCCCTGGTTGGGGTTGTGTGGGTGGCGGCCACTTGATGTGTCTCTCTCATGTCAATGTTTCTTCCTCTCTGTCTTCCTCCCTCCCTCCCTCCTGCTCTATCTGAAAATAAATGCACACACACACACATATATTCTCTGCTAATTTGATTAGTGAAAATTAATTGTTTTAATTTTATTACTTTGAATACTGAAATAGAGGATTTTTTTTTTACCCCCAAAGGTTTAACATTTAGTATTTCTTCTATGACACTGTTACGTTTGTTTTATACTCCTTTTTAAAAATAGGGTCTTTGTATGAAATCTATTTTCTCCTTGTGTGTGAAATATATTAACATTTTTAAATGTCCTCAATTTGTGACATGAAGTTAAGAATAAGTATTCACTAGCACTGCAGTAAAAACTAGATACGCTGAATATACCAAGTACCATGCACCTAATAGTTCTTAAAAGTGGGGAAAATTTATTATAATTTCATATGAGGCTAAAACCAAATGTCCTGCATATACTCTCACTTGCTAAGATTTAGTAGCAAAACTATTTTGGCTTTTCAAATAAATTTAATTCCCATGTGTGGAGTGACCTTGATCATTTTCTTTTGCACTCTCTACAGTCTTTGTTAAGGTTGAACCAAAGTGGAGAAGTTAAACTGGTCTGGAGACTCACTGTGGGAAAATGCAGAGGCATGGGATGCTTGTGTTGGGTAACGATGAGGACTTTGAACTCAGACCACCTGGGTTCGAGTCCTATTCTATGCCTTGGCAAGTGGGTGTTTTTGGAGAAGAAAATTAATTAATCATTTTATGCCTGTTTTCTCTTCTTACAATGGGAATTAATAATGTTAACTATCTCACAGATTCTTGTGAAGGTTAAACAGACTCTATTAGCTAAACATCACATTACCCCAAATCTAGCTGCTTAAGACAATAATAAACATCTTACACAGTTTCTGTGGGTCAGGAATCCAAGAATGGTTTAGCTGGATGGTTCTAATTCAATGTCTCTTAGGAGGTTGTGGTCAAGATGTCATCTGAGGTAGTAGTCATCTAAGGTTTGAATTGGGCTAGAGGACCTGCTTCCAAAATGATCATTCGATTTATGTGGCTGGCAATTCGGTGCTAGCTCTCGGCAGCAGGTGAAAGTCTCTTGCCTTGGGAGTTTCTTCCCAGGGCTGCTTGAGAGTCCTAACAATATGGCGGCCATTTCCCATCTGATCGAAGAAAGATAGCAAGGAAGAAGTTGCAATGCCCTTTTGGCCAAATCTTGAAAGTCTCACACTGTCACTTCATCTCCTCTCTAATCATTAGAAGCTATTCACTGTTGTGTTCTATATTCAAGGGAAGGATTATTAGGCCCCACCTTTGGAAATGAGGAGTATCAAAAAATAATGTGTTGGGCTAATGTGTTCTACATGTAGTTGGGGTAGCATATAGAAAGAGCTCAAAAGATGTTAGCCGTTTTATCATCATAATCAGTCATTATCCATAGCACTATCAGGAAGGAACTGCAAGTTGTTCTGTAGCTATGATTTTTGGGTGCATATGACATGTGATAGAAAGTGTGGCTGTAATATACACAGGAGATAGGTCTAAAAGGGCCCCATGTGTAATAACACAGCATTTGTATATTTTCAATAAGTCTTTGGTTTTCAAACTGGGCTATTCCCAGGGAACATAGGCACAAGGAACAAGTGTTATTTAAAGCAACAGGATAAACATGTCATGTCTACTGCAGTACTATTCTATTTGAAATAAAAAAAGTAAAACTAAAAACAAATGAGCTACAAGCCATGAAAAGACACAGAGGAAGCTTACATGCATATTACTATGTGAAAGAAGATAAACTGACAAAACTCTGTACTGTGTTATTCCAACTATATGACATCTGGAAAAGGCAAAACTATGGAGACAGTAAAGTGATCCGTGGTTGCCAAGCATTACAAGAGAGGGATGACTAGCAGACATAGAGGATTCTAGGGCAGTAAAACTATTCTGTATAATACCATAATGGTGGACATATGTCATTATATATTTGTCCAAACCAAGAGTGAACCCTATGTAAACTATGGACTTTGGGTGACAATGACATGTCAAAGTAGGCTCATGAATTATAACAAATGTACCACTCTGGTGGGAGACACTGATAAGGAGGTGGCTATGTATGTGTGGGGTTGTATGCAAAACCGCTGTATTTCTGCTCAATTTTGCTATGAATCCAAAACAGCTCTTAGAAATAGTCTATTTAAAAAAGTAACTGTAACCCTGGCCAGTGTTTTTCGGTGGTTAGAGCATTGGCCTCTGCACCAGATAGTTGTGGGTTTGATTCTGGGCAAGGGCATGCACCTAGGTTGCATGGCCCTGATTCTTGGCCCTGGTCAGAGAGCTGGCAGGAGGCCACCAATTGATGTGTCTCTTTCACATCAATGTTCCCCCCACCCCACTTCCACTCTTTCTAAAAAAGTAGATTGTGCCGTTGCTGGGATTTAAAGATAAAATATTAGACTTAAGTGTCATGTTGCCTTTCTGATGGGCTGCTTTGGATTATACCTCTGATGCTGACTAAATAATTTCCTTTTCTTTCCTTTTGGGGTACTTTAGGAGAGAAAGTAAGTAATTCAGTTGATATTGAAGGGTTATTGAAGGATCTTAGGCAGGGTAAAGACTTGATTATTTAAAACAGTGTTGCAGACAAGAATTATTAAATAAATTTTTATTAAAAGAAGAATGATAAATATTTTAATTTACCCAAAAGATACATGGGCATTAAAATAACCTAATAATTAAGCATTCAAAAATAATTAGAATAAGAATAAAGAAAAAAATTCATTTATGAGTTTAGTTGGGTCAGAAATAGATGGTGGTATATACCTAAAAACCTAATATAAAACTAAGAAGGTATTACTAATCAATGGGGAAAGCAATAAATTCAGTGCATGTCAGGGCGAAAATCAGTTCTTCGGGGGGATAAAAATCCGTTCCTAGTCTCACCTTGCATTATACACTAAAATAAACTTCAGATAGAAGTGATAAATGTAAAAATAAAATTATAAGACATTTGAAGAAAATAGATGTCTGTGTACTTACTGTCTGTATGGAAAAGGATTTCTAAATATAAAAGCATTAGAAGGACTCACTAGGGAAAATAGGTCAATAGATGTATCTGAGTAAGTATTAAACCTTTGTATAACAAATAGATTTTAAAACAAACTACAAATACTAACAGATGGCATTTATTTGTGGCAGCTATGTGCCAAACATCATGCTTGGAGCGTTGTCCTAATTACTTACCTTTCACACCCACAAAAAAATACAGAAGGCTCTGTAGTATTGCCTCCACTTTACAAGTGAGGAAACCAAGACTGCAAGGTTATATCAGTTTACAATTCTTCTTCACATCAAATTACTTAAGGAGCTTTAGAAAGACCCATGCCAAGACAGTTTAATCAGAATTTCTGAGAGTGGGGCCTGCGCATCCAAATGCTTTGCCCAAAGTCACACAGCAAAGCCAGAGCAGAAGTTTTTCTGCCTCCTAAACATCTGGACTTTTCCTATACCATATGAAAGATTTCTTTAAAATATAAACAGCTGCTCAGTTCTCAAAGACTGCAAAAGCCCAAATAAAGGTTTACCTTAAAGCAGAGAAAGTTTGAGACATGAGGATGTATTTGTTGACCCATCTGCAACATGGACTCCATCATCTGTATTTTGGGGTTTAGTAAAAACCCCACATGGCTGCAGTAGATGATGCTCTGAGAGTTCTTCAAAGCTGTGTGCTAAAAGAAATAGAAAGGGTAAGGGGTCTGGGGGAAGGGTGGCATTTTGATGGTCTAATAATTTTGAAACACTTGGCAGTGCGCACACAACATGTGCGATGTTTACATAAACTGCCTTTCTTTGGCTTATTATCACCATTGTAACTTCTTCTCCATCAAGTGATACTTAACAATATGCCTCAGCAACTTTACTGCATCATTTTTTAAGAGCACAGGTTTTGCAGACAAATCACTTAATTTAGTTCCCAAATATACTCTTCATAACTGTGTAATCTCAGGTACGTTACTTAACTTCTCCATGACTCAGTTTCCTCAAATATCAAATAGGAATAATAAAGTATGTTAATGCTGCAAAACAAATCACTGGGAACACTAGGGGCTTAAGAGCTCTCCGGGTTTTTATGCAGAGGAGTGCAGGAGCAGCAGGGTCCGGCGGTTCCAGCTCAGGGTTTCTCTAAGCTAGGGCTACAGTCATCCGATGGCTTGCGTCGGGGTGGAGAATCCACTTCCCAGGGGGTTCACCCACATGAACGATAAAACGGTGCTACTGTTGGCAAGAAGCTTCAGTTTCTCTCCGCGAAGGCCTCTCTACAGGGCTGCTGAGGCATCCACATGGCATGATGTCTGACTTCCTCCAGAGCAAGTGGTCCAAGAGACCAAGGTGGAATTTACAATGCATTGGATGACGGCCTTGAGGTCATACATCATCATTCCTGCAGTATTTCATTTGTTACACAGATCAACCCTGATTCGATGTGGGAGGAGGCGTTGGAAATATGATATAGTTAAATCAGAAATTCTGGAAGTGGGGTCTGGACATTAATATTAGTAGTTTAAATATCACTTCTGGTGATTCTAATATGCAATCAGGTTTGAGTACCATAATTCCATTCCAATACTTAAGTTTCATGATGATAATCACCCTGAAAGCCCTAATTGAGAGGTTCTCTACCTCAGCTACACAGTAGAATCATCCAGAGAGCTTTTAAAAAATCTAGACGTTCAGGCTAAATACGGAGCCAATTATATTAGAATCTCTGGTGCATGGGACGAAGACATCAATATTTTTAATAAGTTTTCTAGGCCATTCCAAAGCACAGTCAAGTTAGAAACAGATTGCTCCAATTATTTAACTTACATGATCGTATTCCAATCCCCTCATTTCCTCCAAGAGCTGTGCTCTAACTCAGCATTTAGATCCTCAAGACCTAGTTTTATTTGTTGAAAACAGAGGGGAGACCTTTGACTCACCCTAGAGTGCTGGGAATGCTGAAGATGGGTGGGAATGTGCCGCACGGCGCCAGTTGCTCTCTGTCTGTGCTCTGTGCGTCTGGAGGATTTGAACCTCTTGCACGTCAGCCAGGCTCCTTTGGCCAGAATTTGCCTTCATGCAAGAGTAGAAACCTCCTAGGCATGTGACTGCTGGGCCAGGAAAATGTCACCATCACCAGAGAAGAAACAGCCTTCCACGACACTAGAGTGAATGACAAGTGAAAACAATCTAGCCAAAGTGGTTGGAGAAGCATCGGAAACATCGTGAGATGGCCATTCTGGAAACAGGGCCTCAAAGATGCACCTGGTAATGTTTATAGGCGCTGTTCAGCCACAGAACATGACCTGACTTCCAGAACATGGATGTCTATCTGCTGTTCTGAATCTGCATTTATAAACAAGCCTTAGCGTGGCATAGAGAACAATCATTTCAATTTGGGGAAGACAAGCAATAGAGTGCAAAAGGCAGCTGTATTGGGGCCAGAAAAATACTAGATAAATGGCAATTTCTAGTGAACGGTACCATCAAACTAAGCACAGAAAACTTGTAATGTGCTGGAAAAAAAAAATCAACCCTTTTTGCAAATATTTGGGATAGAGAGAAGCTTTAAACAGACTTTACCCATAGTTTTCTCTTCACATTTAAACCTATGTTTGTTTTAAGTAAAGCTTAGTCCATGTGTTTTGGATTTCTTTATACATAACTCATCACAATCTTTATTTTGAAAAAAAAAAAAAGGCTATTTAATGTCTAAGATGCCTTTGTTTTTTATTTTTCCCTATTTTAAAAGGGATCAAATAGCATGCTTGCCAGGGTTAGAACCCAGTCAGCTTTTGTAAATGCAAAATTTTGACCTCTGTTCAGAATTTGAATTTCTTCACATTTGCCCAAAATGTGACTTTAAGTTTAATTTAAATACAGAAATCCCTTTTATTTATTTATTTATTTTTATAAAAGCCTTTTAAAAATCGTTTTTTAGAGCGAGAGGAAAGGAGAGGGTAGAGAGAGAAACACTGCATGCCCCTACTAGGGATCAAGCCTGCAACCTGGGCACGTGTCTTGGCTGGGAACCCAAAAGTCAACCTTTCAGTGCATGGGACAATGTCCAGCCAACTGGGTTACACTGGCCAGGGCCAGAAATCCCTTTTTAAAATGAAGTTTGAGACTTTCAACGAACCCTGAATGCAGGGTTGTCCCATGCATTTCTATTGCATTTCTTTCTGATCCTTTGGAACTATTTGAGTATACGATGCCTAATACTAAAATAAAACATTTTGATCTTGTGATAGAACCTTTTATCAAGGATCTCAAACCTGAATTGCCAATGTAAGCATGGAGCTATGACAATATTAGTCTCCATATACCCTGTCATGGATGCAGCACTTGATTTGGAGAAATAAGAAAAATGAGAAGTAAGAATGTAAAGGGAGAGTAGAAGAGCTAAAAGCAAGCCAAATGAGGCATTAGGACCCTAATAATTATTTTCCTATACACACTTAAGAAAACTAGGTATCTCTCTTTTACAACCTCTATTTCTTAGAATGACAGGAAAGGGAAACTAGTCATGTTAATTGCTTTGAAAATAATGCAAATCACCTCGTAAAAGCTCTGTTGAAATAATGAAAATCACCAAAGACCAAATAAATGTTAGTCAGCTATTCAGATATATGTATCTGCATAATGCTGTATGCCCTTTTATTTGGAATAGCTTTCTTTTTCTTTATTCACTTTTTAATTGTAGATGCTCGGTTCAGGTCATCAGGAAGTAGGAAAAAATAAAGCTCAAGAAAGTTATAATGAACTATTGTCAAGAAAGTGGAACAAATATTATCATCATAGGTGCAGTAACTGATATGTAATTTGACCCCCAGGTGAGTAATTTGGTCCACGCCATGTCATGTTCATTGTTATTTGGTTAGGTGGGGATATTTGTACGGGGAGTGTAAATCATACTTCTTGTCCTTGAAGAACTTACAATTAGGAAAGTATAAAATTTTACTATCAGACATAAACAATAAACAATAAGAGATTAATCTGTAGCAATGACAGATGTTCAAGCAACTCAGTATTTGAGATGTAGGAGTACAGAACATCAGCAGAGAGATGGAGTGACCACGCCCCCTGCCAACTTTCACCATATTGTTGTCTGTGTTCATGGGTTATACATCCCAGGAGACTCATAGCCCTTTGGCTGCCAGGATGCCACAGTAAACAGTAGGTATGGATTTTCATACAATAGAGTCAGTTTTGAAAACAATGATATAATGTAAACCATTCTTTTTTATACAAGTATAAAGATTGATCTCAAAGGCAAGACCAAACTGAGTATTTCAGTGAGAGGGACATACTTCAATAATTACTATCAGCAGCTTGAGTTTATTTTCTGTCATAAGTTTTATATCCACTATCTCTACTTAATACAGTCAATTGGATCAAAACATTTGTATTATAGTGATCAATTTTATTTTTAACCTTCACCTGAGGATATATTTTCTATTGATTTTCGAGAGAGAAGAAGGGGAAGAGAAAGAAAAAGAGAGGCATTGATGTGGGAGAGAAAGGTCAGTTGGTTGCTTCCCATACGTACACCGACCAGGGACTGAACCCCCAAATATTTTTGCTGAATGGGAGGACACTCCAATCAACTGAGCCACCCAACCAGGGCTATAGCAATCATTTTTTTGTTTGTTTGTTAATCCTCACTGGAGGATAATTTTTAGAGAAAGTGTAAGGGAGGGAAAGAGGTGGGGGGGAGAGAGAGAGAGAGGGAGAAAGAGAGAGAGACATTGACTGGTTGCCTCCCACAGCACCCTGATTGGGGCCAGAATTTGAACCTGCAACTTAGGTATGTGCCCTTGACCAGGAATCAAACCTGAGACCTCCTCTGTGCCAGCTGATTCTCTAACCACTTAGCCACACAAGCCAGGGCTGTAGTGATCAATTTTTTAAGTGAATGCTATGAAGACTAGTCTTCATAATGGTTTTATATTTGATAAAATCTGTAAGTACATTTCCTTATTTTTATTTTATGTTTTGCCTGTGCAGACATTTTATCTCAGGGCTATGCTCTCAAAATGTCAGTGATTTACATTAACTGCAGGTGTCTCTTGAAGAATATACAGGAACTTTTTTTTACTAATTACTTTTTTTTACAGATGTCCTTCCTTTTTCCTCCATTGACACCCTCCACCCCATCTTCACCCCCCCACACCCCGCCCCCTGCCAACCTTCACCATATTGTTGTCTGTGTTCATGGGTTACACATAGAAATTCTCCAGTTTATCTCTTCCTGCCCTCCCACCCCCCTTCCCTCTGAGGTTTGTCAGTCTGTTCCCTACTTCCATGTCTCTGGACCTATTTTGTTCATCAACTTATTTTGTTCATTATATTCCACAAATAAGTGAGATTATATGATACTTGTTTTTCTCTGACTGTCTATTTTCATTTAGCATAATACTCTCCAAGTACCTCCATGTCATCTCAAAGGGTAAAAGATCTTTCTTACGGTTGTGTAGTATTCCATTGTGTAAATGTACCACAACTTTTTAATCTACTCATCTACCGAAAGACACTTGGGCTATTTCCAGATCTTAGCAATTGTAAATAGTGCTGCTATGAACATGGGGGTGCATATAGTCTTTCTGATTGGTGTTTCAGGCTTCTCAGGATATATTCCTAGAAGTAAAATCACTAGGTCAAATGACAGTTCAATTTTTAATTTTTTGAGGAAATACCATATTGTTTGCCATAGTTTCTAACCAATCTGCATTTCCACCAGTAATGTCTAGAGTCCCCTTTTCTCCACGCCCTCACCAGCACTTGTTGTTTGATGATTTGTTGATGGCGGCCATTCTGGCAGGTGGGAGGTGATTCCTCATAGTTGTTTTAACTTGCATCTCTCTGATGATTAGTGACATTGAGCATTTTTTCATATGTCTTCAGGCCATTTGTATGTCCTGTTTGGAGAAGTGTCTATTCAGATCCTCTACTCATTTTTTAATTGGATTGCTTGTCTTTCTTTTGTTGAGTCGTATACACCATACACAAGTAGAAACTCAAAATGGATAAAGGACTTAAATGTAACTCATAAAACCATAAAAATTCTAGAAGAAAATGTGGGCAGCAAAATCTCAGATATTACAAGTAGCAGAATTTTCACCAATACATTGCCTAGGGCAAGAGAAACAAAAGAAAAAACATGAATAAATGGGACTACATCAAACTAAAAGGCTTCTGCACAGCAAAAGAAACAAGCATCAAAATGAAAAGGGAACCTACTGTACGGGCCAACATATTTGCCAATGATATATTGGATAAAGGGTTAATTTCCAAAACATGTTGTTGTTGTTTTTAACGAGGAAGAAAAATCAGACATTCTAAGGGAAGATTTTGAGTGTTTTCTTTGGCTAACCTTAATTGAGTTTGCCTCTTAGTCTCCTTTTCTAAATGTAGGGCTGTCACTTCCCAGAAAAGAAATGTGGATGGGATCATTTGGACTTCATAGTTATGAGAATTACTATTCCCAGGATTCTGGAAAGATTAGGTAGAGGAGGAAGCATAAGAAATTTCTCTCCCCACCAGGCCGTTGTACTGGCAGAATCTGTCTGATGTAACTATCTGGGAATCCTGGAGTTTATTGAAGGCTTGCAATTTCCAAGGCTTGTAACTTGGATGATAAATTGTGTATAATTTCCATCAATTTCATCTGTTAGCACAGTACCCATTACCTTCCTCCACTTCCTAGCCCCATGATGATCATGATCCAGGAGCAGCTTGCATACAGCTTATGGAAGCCAGGGTGAGTACACTAATCAGGGTTCTCCAGAGGAAGAGAACCATAGGATAGATAGATGTAGAGATAGAGATAGAGATGGAGTTGGAGATGGAGATGGAGATGGACATGGAGATGGAGATGGACATGGACATGGACATGGACATGGACGTAGACGTAGACGTAGACGTAGATATAGATATAGATATAAAAAGAAGAAATGTATTATAGGAATTGGTTCATGTCATTATGGAGGGTAAGAAGTCCCACAATCACTGTCTGCAAGCTGGAAAACCAGGAAAGCTAGTGGTGTAATTCAACTACCTGGGTATTCCTTAATCAGTTAAGCTGGCACACAAAATTAATAATCACAGTGGGCAAAAAGGACCCTGTTCTACAAATATTAGGGATCTGTGTTCTGATGGCTGATTGCTGCTTCTAATCTCAGAGGCAAAGAGGTGTGCAGCCCTTGTTTCGTATCTTCCCACGTTGTTGTAGGCCCCTTTCCCTCTGGCCGAAATGAACTTCTAGGGAATATAAAAGGCTATTGCCCTTCTTCCCCCCTTCCTTCATCTTTCTCTTTCCCTTTATGGAGGTCAGCTTAATATTAAAAACTAAATATCCAAAATCAACTGCATATAAAATGGGCAAATGAAGTCACCACTCATGTTTAATATCACTAATCAATGGAAATGCAAACTAAAACCCCAATGAGGTATGTACTGTATTGTGCCTGTTAAAATGGAAATTATCAAGATAACAAGAGAAGTATTGGCAAGAATGTAAAGAAAAGGGAATACTTGTGCACTCTTAGTAGACTATAAATTGGTATAGCCACTATGAAAAATAGTGTGGGCCCTGGCTGGTTTGGCTCAGTGGTTGGAGCATTGGCCTGCGGACCAGAGAGTCCCATGTTCGGTTCCTGCTAGGAGCACGTACCAAAAAAAAAAAAAAAAAAAAAGTGTGGAAGAGCCTTAAAAATTTAAAAATAGGAATACCATATGTTCTAGCAATTTCACTTCTGGAAATATAGCCAAAGAAAATGAAAACATTATGTTGAAGAGATATCTGCACCCTCATGTGTATAGAAGCATTATTTATAATAGCCAAGACATAAAAACAACTTAAGTGTCCATTTATAGATGAATGAATAAAGAAAGAAGGTGTGTATGTGTGTGTGTGTGTGTGTGTGTGTGTGTGTGTGCAATTAAATATTATTCAACCATAAAAAATTCCTGGTATTTGTGACCACATAGATGAAATTTGAGAGCATTGTGCTAAATAAAATAACTCAGAGAAAAAAATTAAATATATGAATTAAATATATGATTACCAGAGGCTGGAAATGAGGGAAGGGAGAATTGAATGAAGGCAATCAAAAGGTACAAACTTCTAGTTATAAGATAAATAATTCCAAGGATATAATGTAACATGAACACTATAGTTAACTGTGCTGTATGGTATATTTGGAATTTGTTAAGAGAGTAGATCTTCAGAGTTCCCTCACAAGGAAAAAACATTTTTTTTCTTTCTCTTTGTAGCTATATGAGATGTTGGATGTCACCTAAACTTGTAGTAATTATTTCACAATATATAAAAGTCAAATCATTATGCTGTATACCTTAAACTTATATGGAGATGTATATCAATTATACCTCAAAAAAACAGAAAAATAAGATAAATTATCTTTTACAAAAGAAAGTCCCAATGTATGCCTAGGGAAAGGCTCAGAAAAGACATGAGAAGACCTTAAGTTTACACCTCAGACCAAAAAAGACCTCATGGCAGATCTACTAGACAAAAACTTAAAATTTGTTTTTTATTTAAGTATAGTTGGTTATACAATATTATATTGGTTATATTTGTTTCAGATGTACAATATAGTGATACATTTTTATACCTTATACTGTTATCACACCACTAATTTTAGTGATCATCGGTTACCATGTAAACTTATAATATTATTGACTATATTCCTCTTCCCCTTTTCATTCATTTTCTTACTCCCTCCCTTCTGACAATCCCTTTCATTTGTTCCATGAGTTTTTTTTTTTTTTGCTTTGTTTGTTTGTTTTGTTTTGTTTTTAGATTTTGCATATAAGTGGAACCATATAGTATTTGTCTTTCTCTGCCTGACTTATTTTACTTAGCAAAGTGCCCTCATTGTTGCAAATGGCAAGATTTCATTCTTTTTATTGTTGTGTGATATTCCATTATTCATATCTTCTTTATCCATTCATCTATTGATAGGCACCTAGGTTGCTTCCATATCATGACTATTATAAATAACACTGAAGTAAACATAGGGGTACATATATACTTTTTTAGTTAGTGTTCTCATTTTCTTTGGGTAAATATCCAGAAATGGAATTGCTGGGTCATATGGTATATCTATTTTTAGTTTTGTTTGTTTGTTTGTTTTTTAGGTATCTCCCTACTCTTTTTCATAGGAGCTGCACTAGTTTGCAGTCCCATCAACAGTGCAGTCATTCCCTATTCTACACATCCTTGCCAATACATGTTATTTGTTTACTGTTTGATAATAGTCATTATGTCTGGTGTGAGGTGGCATCTCATTGTGGTTTTGATTTGCATTTCCCTGATTATTAGTAATGTTGAGTATTTTTGCATATGTCTATTTTCCATCTGTATGTCTTCTTTGGAGAAAGGTTTTTTTCATGCCCTTTGTTCATTTTTTCAACTGGATTGTGTATTTTTTGTTATTGAGTTATATGAATTTCTTATATGTTTTGGGTTTCAACCACTTATCAGATATATCATTTGTAAATGTATTCTCCTATTCAATAGGTTGTCTTTTTGTTTTGTTGAAGGTTTTCCTTTGCCATGTAAAAGCTTTTTAGTTTGGTGAAGTCCCATTTGTTTAATTCTGCTTTTGTTTCCTTTTCTTGAGGGGATGTACCCAAAAATATATTATTCAGAATGATGTCAAATTGTTTACTTCCTATGTTCTGTTCTAGATGTTTTATGGTTTCAGGCCTTACATTTAAGTTGTTAACCCATTTTCAGTTTATTTTTATAATTTGTTATTTGTTCTATTCCTGAGAAGACTGACATTGGTATTTTGATAGGAATTGCATTGAATCTGTAGATCGCTTTGGATAATATGGTCATTTTAACAATATTAATTCTTCCAATCCATAACATAATATATCCTTCCATTTATCTGTGTCTTCTTCAATTTATTTATTCAATGTTTACAATCTTCAGAGTACAGGTTTTTCACCTCCGTGGTTAAATTTATTCCTCAGTATTTTATTCTTTTTGATACAGTTGTAAATGAGATTGTTTTTTAAATTTCTTCTTATGATAGTTATCATTGGTGTATAAAATGCAACAAATTTCTAAATATTTTGCATTCTGCTACTTTACTGAATTCTCTTACTAATTCTATTAACTTTTGCTGAATTATTTAAGGTTTTCTATATATAGTGTCATGTCATCTGTAAATAATGACAGTTCTATTTCTTTCTAGAAAAATAACTGTCTTAAATATGCTCAAAGAATTAAAAAAATATGTAAAGAAAGTCAAGGAAATGATGCATGAACAAAATGAAAATATCCATAAAGATATAGAAAACCTAAAAATAAACCAAAAAAGTTTTAGATCTGAGAAGTATAGTAATTGAAATAAAAAAAATCAGTAAAGGAAATGAATCAATACATGCATTGTGGTAATTTCTGAAGGAGATGAGAGAGAAAGTGGCAGAGAAAATATTTGATGAAATACTGGCTGAAAGCTTCCCAAAGTAATGAAGACATTAATTCAAATATTCAAGAAGCTCAACAAACTCTAAGTAAGATAAACTCAAAGAGACTCACACCCAGACACAGTGTGATCAAACTTTTAAAAGAGAGAGAGAATCTTGACAACAGAAAGAGAGAAGTGACTTGTTACATGCAAAGTATCTTCAGTAAGGTTATCAGCAGATTTATCATTAGAAACTTTGGAGGTCAGAGGCAGTGAGCCAATATATTCAAGGTACAAAAAGAAAAAGGAACTGTCAACCAAGAATTCTATATCTAATAAAACTGCCCTTAAAAAATAAGGGAGAAATTAATACATTCTCAGATAAACAAAAGCTGATGGAGTTTGCTAGTACTAGAACATCTCTGCAAGAAATGCTCAAGGAAATTTTGTAGGTGAAAATAAAATGATGCTAGACAGTAACTCAAAGCTACATGAAAACATTCAGAACTCAGTGAAGGCAATTATAAAAGCTAGTAATAGTGTAACAATGATTTACAATTTTATTTTTGTTTCTTTTTTGCATGATCTAAAAGGCCATTATATTACAATAAAATTCGAATATTTGTTTGTAACTCCACATTTTGTCTTCTACAAAGAGATTAATGCATTTAAAAAAATATTACTTTATGTTTTGGGGCACACAATGCGTAAAGATGAAATTTTGTGACATTAACAACTGAAAGAGAAGAAGGAGCTGAGTTTTGTGTGTTATTAAAACTAAGCTGTTATAAATTCAAATTAAAGTGTTAGAACTTTATGTTCCCACAGTAACCACTAAGAAAATGGCTATAGAATATACATATGAGAAGAGAAATTTAAAAGTTTCACTAAAAGAAGTAAACTAAAACTAAATACAAAACAAGATAGTAATGCAGGCAATGAGGGACTAAAAGCTATAAGACATGAAAAACAAATAGCAAAGTGACAGAAATAAGTCTCTTTTATCAATAATTACTTTAAATGTGAATGAACTAAACTCTCCAATCTAAAGACAGAGATTGGCAGAATGATAAATATGCCAGTCACAAAAAAACAAATACTGTATAATTTTATTATATAAGGTATTTAGAGAAGTTTAAATCATAGAGACAGAGAGATCACCAGAGACTAAGGAAGAGGAAACAAGAGTTTTTGTTTAATGGGTATAGATTTTCAGTTTTATAAGATGAAGAGTTCTCAGATAAAGATACTACAAAGAAATAAAACTACAGGCTAATATTCCTTATAAACATAGATGCCAAAATTCTCAACAAAATATTAACAATTTGGAGCCAGCAATATATTTAAAAAGTTATTCACCATGACCAAGTGGGATTCATCCCAGGGATGCAAGGCAGATATAATATTTGCAAATCAATAAATGTGATACACCACATAAACAAAATGAAAGATAAAAATCATATGATCATATCAATAGATGCTGAAAAAGTAGTTAACAAAATCCAGCATCTATTTCTGATAAAAATGTTCAGCAAAGTGGGAATAGAGGGATCATATCTCAACACAATAAAGACCATATATTAAAAACCTACAGCCAACATTATACTCAACGGGCAAAAATGAAAAACATTTTCCTAAAGAACAGGTACCAGACAGGGATGTCCACTTTAACAACTCTTATTTAACATAGTACTGTCCTAGCTACAGCAATTAGACAAGAAAAAAAAGGGGATCCAAATTGAAAAGGGGGAAGTGAAACTGTCATTATTCGCAGATGACATAATATTGTACATAGAAAACCCTAAAGACTCCAACAAAAATTTACTAGATTTAATAAACAAATTTGGCAAAAAAGCAGAATACAAAATTAACATCAAGAAACCGAAAGCATTCTTATACACCAATAATGAACACTTAGCAAGGAAAATTAAAAAAGCAGTCCCATTTACCAACAGAATAATAAGATACCTAGGAATAAATTTAACCAAGGAAGTCAAAGACCTATTTTCAGAAAACTACAGGACATTGAAAAAAAAAGAGGAAGATATAAAAAAGTGGAAACATATACCATGTTCATGGATTGGAAGAACCAACATTAAAATGTCCATACTACTCAAAGCAATCTACAGATTCAATACAATCCCTATTAAAGTACCAATGGGATATTTCACAGGTCTAGAAAAAATACTCCAAAAGTTTATATAGAACCAAAAAAGACCCTGAATAGCCACAGCAACCTTGAAAAAGAAAAACAAGCCCTGGCTGGTTTGTCTCAGTGGTTAGAGCATCAGCCTGTGGTCCAGAGAGATCCGGGTTCGGTTTACACTAAGTTGCAGTTTGTCCTGGGCCCTGAATGGGTCGTGCGGGAGGCAGCCACTTAATGTGTTTCTTTCATGTCGATGTTTCTCTCTCTTTCTCTTCCTCTCTCTTCCTCTCACTCTATCTGAACAAAAAATGGAAAAATGTCCTTGGGTGAGGATAAAAAAAACCAAAAGAACAAAGTGGAAGAGATTACAATACCAGATATCAAGTTATATTACAAAGCCATCATAATCAAAACACCTTGGTACTGGCATAGAACAGGCATATAAATCAATGGAACAGAACAGAAAACCCAGAAATTGACCAAAGACAGTATGTGCAATTAATATTTGACAAAAGAGGCAAGAGCATACAATAGAGAAAATACAGTCTCTTCAACAAATGGTGATGGGAAAATTGGACAGGTACATGCAAAATAATGAAATGAGGCCACCATCTTACACCATATACAAGAATAAACTCAAAATGGATAAAAGACTTAAATGTAACTTGTGAAACCATAAAAATCTTAGAAGTTAATGTAGGCAGAAAAATCTCAGACATATGTAGTTTAATTTTCACTGATACATTGCCTAGGGCAAGAAAAACAAAGGAAAAAATTAATAAATGGGACTACATCAAAGTAAAAAGCTTCTGTATGACAAAAAAAACTAGCATCAATTGAAAAGGGAACCCACTCTCTGGGAGAATATATTTGGCAATGATACATCAGATAATGGGTTAATATCTAAAATATATAGAATACTCATACAGCTCAACAAAAGGAAGACAAACAATCCAATTAAAAACGGGCAGAGAAAGTATTATCTTGAGTGAAACAAGCCAAGAGGAGAAAGACAAATATCACATGATATCACTTATTGCTGGAATATAAAGAATGAAACAAACTGATGAACAAAATAAACCCAGAGTCAGAGAAGTAGGGTGCAGACTGACAATCCTCAGAAGAGGGAGTGAAGGGGGAGGGAAGGGATAAACCACAGAACTTATATGCATGTATGCATAACTGATGGACATAGACAACAAAGATGAGGATGAGGTGGGGGGATGGGGAGGAGGGTGTCAATGGGGGGAAAAGGAGAAACATCTGTAACAAAAATAAATACATTTTAAAAATATGGAGATTATCTTTGATTATCTGGTGGGCCCACTGTAATCAAAGGGATCTTAAATGTGGAAGAGGGAGACAGATGAGGCAATGTCACGATGATGTGATGTGAGAAAGACTTGACTATATATTGCTGGCTTTGAAAATGAAAAAGTTCAAGAGCCAAGGGATGTGATGGTTTTCAGAAACTGGAAAAGGCTAGAAAACATATTCTTCCCTGGATCTTTGGAAAGAAACACAACCCTGTGACACCTTGATTTTAACCCAGTGAGATCTACTTCATACTTCTGGCCCCCAGAACGGTAATATAATAAATGTGTGTTGTCTTAAGGCGCGCGTGCGCACACACAATGGGCAGAAGACCTGAAAGACACTTCTCCAAACAGGACATACAAATGGCCAGGACACATATAAAAAACTGCTCAACATTTCTAATCATCAGAGAGATGCAAATTAAAATGACAGTAAGATATCACTTCATACCTTCCAGAATGGCAGCCATCAATAAATCATCAAATAAGAAGTGTTGGTGAGGATATGGAGAAAAGGGGACTCTAGTACACTGCTCATGGGAATGCAAACTGGTGCATCCACTATGGAAAACAATATGGTGCTTCCTCAAAAATAAAAAATGCAATTGCCATTTTCCCAGTGACTCCATTTCAAAGAATATATCCTAAGAAACTTGAAACACCAATCAGAAAGAATATATGCACCCCTATATTCATAGCAACACTATTTACAATAGCTAAGATCTGGAAACAACCCAAGTGTCCATCAGTAGATTAGTGGATAAAAACGTTGTGGTACATTTACACAATGGAATACTGTGCAGCTATAAGAAATAGAGATCTTTTACCCTTTGAGACAACATGGAGGGACCTGAAGAGTATTATGCTGAGCATAATAAGCCTGTCAGAGAAAGACAAGTATCACATGATCTTATTTATGGAACATTATGAACAAAATAAGCTGGTGATGAAAATAGATTCAGAGACATGGAGGTAGGGAATAGACTGACAAACCTCAGAAGGATGGGGGTGGGAGGGTGGGAAGAGATAAACCAAAGAACTCATATGCATATATGTACAACCAATGGACACAGACATTAGGTTGGGGAAAGCAGGAGGGGGATAGGAGCA
Organism: Molossus molossus; assembly: GCF_014108415.1. Taxonomy (NCBI): domain Eukaryota; kingdom Metazoa; phylum Chordata; class Mammalia; order Chiroptera; family Molossidae; genus Molossus; species Molossus molossus. The sequence continues at coordinate 28,288,210 of NW_023425347.1, read as the reverse complement.
GGGAGGAGGGGGTCAATGGGGTAAAAAGAGGGATATCTGTAATACTTTCAACAATAAAAAAATTAAAAGTAAAAAATAAGAAGACGAAGAGTTCTGGAGATGGATAGTGGTGATGACAGTATAAAATTATGAATGCTTTTAATACCACTTTACTTTACACTTAAAAATAATTATGATGGCAAATATGTGTTATGAGTATTTTATCACAATATAAACTATTCCTAAAGAATTGATTATCATTTACATTATGCATTGCCTGGTGAGATCAGAGAAGTAGATACACCTGGCTTGCAAATACTGGGAAATGAAAAAGGTCATATGAGATTTCCCTTGCTTCTCTGGGCCCTTACTCACATTACCCACCACCTCCCTGTATGGTGTCAGCCATATTTTGAGAGATATTATGTAGCCATACATGAGTAGTGGCAAATTAGAATCTGCCTATTGGGATGGGGCATCATGTTCTTACACTCAGCACCCTAGATGTAGAGAAGTTCCAGCATGTACATCTCCAAAAAAAACCAAAACAAAAACAAACATAGTTATCAAGAAAAGAAAGGTAGCATGTATGTTGAATTTGGGGGTTTTGTTTGTATCCACTCAAGTGATCATCAAATACGTATTCAGCATACGTCAGGTGCCAAGTACTATCCTAGGTGCTGTGGCTACATTGGTGGGCAAAGTTTTATACCAAACAAAATGAAATGATTTACTTAGTATTTCCTTAAACAAATGTGTGTTGGAGGAATATTAGACCATATCAAAATCCTAAAAATAATTGTGGCTAAGTTTAGAATATTTCTATCTATTTTCTTGTAAAATTTAAGTATAAAATAAAATCATTATATAATAGGAAATATGTTACAAAATGCTCTCATAAATAATAAGTTAAAATTAAAGCCATGTTTTAAAGTAGGCCATGGTGATTTTTTAACTTATTGTGGTCCCAAAAGTAAGGTCCTATTTCTGTCTTAATTCAGTGATAGGTGAGTCATTGACGACCATGAAGCCTTCACTCAGAGTAAAACGCTGACAATTCCTGCCCTTCGCAGCTGACAGGATTGACTTACACTCACTCACATTCTCTTTACCCCTTGCTGACCTCTACTATAGTCGCTCAAAGCTAAATATGACATTTCCAGCCAGCTTTGCAGCTAGAGGTGGCCTGTATCATGTAGCAAGTAGATGTAAGTAGAGAGATAAGTACCCAGTGAAATGTAAATAACGTCTGCTGAAGAGGGGTGGAAAATTCTGGGAAACATTTACTTTCTGAAAAAATGGTAAAGACACACCGGTGCCACTTCTTATCCCCATTTTCTCCTTCTCTATTCCTTGAATGCAACTGGAATGTCTAAAGTGTGAAAACCATCTTGTCCCTATGAGTTGACATTATATTCAGTTAAGCAGAACATAATAGTCAATGTCCTAAGAATAGCTGAATGAGAGAGAGAAGAGTCTGAATCCAGCGGAAGATTTGTGAGCATCTGACTTGACTCTTGCAGTGGCTGACCTGACCTCCTGTTAAGTAAGAGAAGGACCATGCGCTCCCGATTATTCAGGCCTCTGTTAGTCAGGAGTTCTCTCACACTGCCCTGTGCTTACCCTTTCCTCTTAAGCTTGTTGTAAGGATTTTACATAGAAATAACATTAAATGTATATTTTACATGATTGATATTATATTCTCATTTTGCATATGAAGGAAGTCGGGCTCCAAAAGGCTAAGTAATAGAGCAATGTCAACCCAGGTCCTCTAATTGCAAGTCTTATGATCCTGCTCTAAGCCTTGCTTCTCCTTTGTGAAGAATACAGAGTGCATCAAAGCATTTTGTAAATGATGATGCTATTACAATAACTCTAAAATCTATTCAGTTCTTTAAAATATTCACTGTATTTTCAAGAATTTCATCAATAAAAGGAGAAACATCTAAAACAAAAATAAATTAATTAATAAAAAATAAATTACTTTTTCTGCCATCTTGGACCCTGTGGGGGCCTGCTGGGAACAGGACTTCTATAAGGACAAATATGTCTGGAAGGCTGTGGTCCAAGGCCATTTTTGCCGGTTATAAACGGGGTCTCCGGAACCAGAGGGAGCACACGGCTCTTCTTAAAATTGAAGGTGTTTATGCTCGAGATGAAACTGAATTCTATCTGGGCAAGAGATGTGCTTATGTGTACAAAGCAAAGAACAACACAGTGACTCCTGGTGGCAAACCAAACAAAACCAGAGTAATCTGGGGAAAGGTAACTCGTGCTCATGGAAATAGTGGCATGGTTCGTGCTAAATTCCGAAGCAACCTTCCTGCTAAGGCCATTGGACACAGAATTCGTGTAATGCTGTACCCCTCAAGGATTTAAATTTATTGAAAAGTAAATAAAATGGATTTTCTCTCTTGAAAAAAAAAATAATAAATTAAAAAAGTTAATCGATAAACTGAAGAACAAAATAGAAAAGTAAAGAATGATACATTTCAGACTTTGCATTGTATTCCATTGCATGTATATACCATATTATGTTTAACCAATCTAGTGTTGGTGAACATATAGGTCTTCTTCCAATATTGGCTAATAAAAACAAGGCTTGAATACATAATTTGATTCATAGGTCATTTAACCTATGTGTAAGTATATCTGTAGGATAAATTTATGGAAGTGGAAATTACTGGGTGAAATGGCATATGCATTTAAAAAACATTTTGTTAGCCCTGGCCAGTTTGGCTCAGCGGTTAGAGCGTCGGCCTGCGGCCCTGAGAGACCCAGGTTCGGTTCCCGCTAAGGGCATGTACCTTGGTTGCAGTTTGTCCCCGGCCCTGGTCGGTTGTGCGGGTGGCAGCCACTTGATGTGTTCCTTTCACATCGATGTTTCTCTCTCTCTCTCTCTCTGTTCCTCTCTCTCTCCCTCCCACTCTACCTGAACAAAAAATGGAAAAATGTCCTCGAGTGAGGATAAAAAAAAAAAAAAAAAAAATTTTGTTAGATCTTGCCAATTTTTTCTCCGTTAAGGTTATACCAATTTACTTTCTACCAGCAATGTATGAGCGTGCCTGTTGACTTCAGATCCTCATCAACATCATACATCTTGTCTCTTTGATCTTTGTCAGTTTAATGAGTGAAAAGTTGGGGTTGAGCATATCTTCGTATGTTTAAGAGCAATTTGTGTTTCTTTTCTGTGAATTCTCTGTTTCTATCCTTTGCTTATATTTTGATTTGTTCAGATGTATAATAATTTTCTATTATTGCATTTATTAAAGATGTTTATAATATTCCCTTTTAAATTTTTCATAAATTTTGATTCTCAGAGCAATCCAACAAGGTAGACATTATTAATCACATCATATTAATCACACAGTCATTGTCCTTACTTCCCCTCACTTCTTTCTCAACCACTGCTGTCATTTGGCTCAGCAATTCTGTCATCACCCAACAAGTTCCACTTACTATTCTTTTTTTTTTGGATGAGATCAAGCTCTTTGTCTGCCTCAGTCTATCTTTACTCATCCTTTGTAAAATTCTATTTTAATTCAGCAGGGCATATAACCACATCAGAACATCCTTCAGCTTGACTGAAGCCAATAAGTTTTGGAAATCTCACCAGGGAGGCCGTCTACTTTGCCAATCTCACTCATCAAAAAATGCTGTAGTATTAAGCATGAACTGTGACTGGAGCCAGTCCTGACCAGGGACCAGGGACCATTTTACAAAGGCGATGTCTCTTCTCTGAATCTGGCAGAATGGCAGCCCATTTTTTTTCCTACCAAAATGCTTACTTAGAGGAAACTTCTTTGCCTCATTTGAGCTAACTTGATGAAATCTGCTCTCTCCACACACACTCTCCTGTCTCCTGTGTAAAGTGATACCACATGAAAAAAAGGAACACTAGGTTGTTGAAATAGATTTTGTGTGTGCTAAATCATGACAATTACACCTAGATTGGGAGTTAAGTAGTTACTTTACTTAGGCTACTTACATGGTCCCTAGACCAGCATCATTAGTAGAACCTTGGAGTTTGCTAAATATGCAAAATCTCAGGCTCTATCCCAAAACCACTAAATTAAAATCTGAATTTGAACAAGAGCCTCTGGGAATATGTATCCATGGTGAAGTTTCATAAGATTACTGGAGAGGGCTATCTATCACAGAGCTGCATCTGTATGGGGGTCCATGAAACAATCTTTGCTAGACTTTGCATTCTTACCTTTTATGCCTTGCCCGTGGTGCCTCAAGAATTTCAGTGACCCAAAATTGTAGTCCATTCATCCAACTCTTTTTTTATTTCTCAAAAGTGTAAGTGGGTTTGCTGAAACTTGCTTTCAGTAAATATGTTTGCATGCATCCATTTTGAGCACTGGCCGATGTTCCGCTGTATTGTTTGCTCCCTCTGGTTAGATTTGAATTTAGATTCATAACCAAGTTCCTGAGATCTGGTTGATTCTTAAGTACCACCCGACTTGTAATGTCCATTTAATAAAGTATCGTGCCTATAACAGAGTGCTATGCAAAAATATGGTGCAGTGAGTATTTTGTTTGTGGAAACTCATGATACTATCATTTGTATTTGGAATACACATTTAGAGGATATTGAGGGGAAAGGGGGGGGAATATAGGTTGCAGCATATTTGTCTAATCATTTTTTTTAACAACTATGCATACATTTTTCCCTAGGTTCCCACATCAGCCAGGCGACGAGTATATAAAATGAATGAGCACAGTCTCTGTCCTCAAGCTGCAGATGATCACGTAGAGGCAGAGCCCTGCACAGCTTGGCTCTACTGGGGCTAGTCCTACTCCAGTCTGGATAAGCACGACCAATAAATTAGTAAATAATGAACTAAGGCAGAAATATTTTTAGGAGCTCGGGTAGCACAGGGGAGGGGTATTTAATTCATACTGAACGAAGTGTGAGTGTGTGTGAAGTGTATGTGTGCATGTGTGTACATGGTATGGGTGTATGTGGTGTATATGTAAACGTGAAGTGTATGTGTGAGGGTGATCGGTGTGTTTTTGTGCAGTGCATACGGTATATATATATGTGTGTATGAGTGTGTGAGGTGTGTGCACATCTGTGTGTTTTTGTTAAAGAGAGAAGTGGGAGGTTTGGGTACAGGCAAGCTTTCTGGAGGTAGTGCTGTCTGAACTCTCTTTTTATTCAGTAAAAGCCAGGCTATCTTCCCTGTACTCCACGGAAGAGACACTGCCAAATTCTGTGTCTTGTCCACAGTCAAGCATCAAGCATCAAACATCAAACCTAATGCTTGATTCTTAGTCTTCACTTTATTCACCTCCCTGAATTCCCATCTCAGTAAATGGCACCTATTTCACACAGATGCATTGACTGCAAACCAAGAAATTCATGTACACTCTTTCTCTCCCACTCTATTCAATACATCTACAAATTCCGTTAGCCTTACCTTCAAATCATAGCCAGAATCGGAGCACTTCTTACAACCTTTTCTCTGCTCCTAGTCAAAAGCTCTATATCTTCTGCCCTGATAATCAAAATGGTCTCCTAACGAATTACCCTGTCCAACCCTGGGCTTTCTAGAGTCAACTTGACAGCAACCAGAGGGGTCCCTTCACCATTTATGTTTGATCATGCAATTGATTTCCTCAAGGTGTCCAATGGCTTCCCTTTGTCCTTGGAACAAAATTCACATGTCTTGCCAAGGCTGTACATGATGTGGTTCCTGGCTGCTGTCCAACTTCCTTTCCGACCTCTCTCCCCTCAGTCGCTCACTCCTCTGTCCACATGGCCTGCTTGTTGGTTCTTGAACTCACCTGACATGCTCCTGCTTCAGGGCCTTTGCATTGTTTTTCTCTGGCTATAATGTCTTGACACCAGTCATTAACACGTCTTTTTCTTCATTTTATTCAGGCCCCAGACATTTCTTGCTCATGATTTTTCCCTCTTACCCTGTTTTACTCCTTTTAAGTACTTACTATACTCAATGTTTTATATTAATGTGTTAAGGATCTGTCTTCTCACTCGACTGTAAGCTCCATGAAGTCAGAAACCTTGTGTTTTTCTTCCCTGTACCTCCAACTCATGCAGTGCCTGCCATAGTAAGTACTCAATAAGTATGTGCTGACCGGCTGACCGGCTGGCCGACTGATGGAATAGAGGTGGGCGAAGAATGAAGAATGACCAGATCAAAGCAGTAACTGTGGAGATGAACTGCAGGGACAGGATGTCCAGGCCGACTTGGTAATAAGTGGATTCAGGTGAGAAGTTTTCTGCTTTGGGTCACTGGGTAATTGTAGGTCAGTTTGATGAAATAAATAATAAGAGCAGGGGTGGGGAGGGAAGGGAGGAAGCAGGTTGGAGGGTACAATGGTTAATTCAGTTCTGGACATTTTGTAGTTGAGGTGCCAATGAAGCATTAGTTTGAGATGTCTAGTAAGCAGGTGGAAATATGAGCTTAGAGCTAAGGACAGGGGATTTGAGAGCTGGGTGATTACAGGCAGTGGTTGGAGTCAGGAGAGAAAATGGGTTCATCCCAAAGGCAATCCAAGAGTGAGAAAAGAAAATGCAATCAGCTCCTTTAGAGTCCTGGCATATCATCCATCCCTGCTGCGGTGTAGCAACTCAATGGGGGCATGACGCTCATTTACCAGCCTAACTAAGAACAATGAATGTAGATTGGACCTGACTTAGTTGATGGTGGTAGCAAGTTACAGGGCCTTTAGAATTACCTTAGATCCTCTGTGTACCCCAGAAAATAGCTACATCTATGCTTCTGTCCAACTGACATGATGGCCAAGTGTTCTGCTCTTTTGCATTGTGAAGCATAATACAGCAACCACTCATGAATACTATAGCAATTTCTTTTTCTTTTCTACCCACTGACTTCTGTGATCCCCTAACTTCAGATTCTACCACTCTGCAGAAGCTGTTTTGTGAAGGCCTTTAGTAACACAGACACAATACACTTAATGCACTTCCACATTCCCATTCTCCTTGCTGCGTTTGACATTTCACACTGTTGACTGCATCCTTTGCTATGAAGCACTCTCCTGGCTCTGGAAAGTTAATCATGGTCATTCTTTCTCCTTCCTTGGTTCTATATCTTTCCCTAGGGGCTTTTCCCAAATTTCAGATCTTGGCCTTCTGCTCCGTTTTATGCTTTCTTTCTAGAATCTCAAACCTCCTGTAGTTTCATGATCCTCAATCCTCCATCTATGAAGACTCTTCTTCACCCACTACCCCCGCTTAAGTTTTGTTTCCAACAACTTCCTGAATAGCCCCAATATGTTCTGAAACTGAACTCAACATCTTTCCCAACAATACTGGCTTCTTTTCCTGACCTTTGCACTGGTCTCAGTTTGGCCAGGCCTTTAATAACCCATGCCTAGTTAGCATGGGGTAGAGGCCAGGAACACAGGCTCTGGAGCTTAGCCAGTTGTGTTTGAACAAGTTATATCATTTCTATTTTTCCATGTCCTCATCTGTTAAATGTACATAACAATGGTACCCATCTCATAGAATTTTTGGAAGATTTAATGAATTGATGTATGGAAAATACTTAGAATAGTCTCTCTCCATTGTAAGCACTGTTAGCATTGGGTGTTATTATTTGTCACTCTTTGCATAACTTTCTAACTGTTCTATCTGCCTTCCAACTATTCTTCCTACAACCTCCCAGTACATCTCCACCATCTTCCTAAAATACTTCCATCATGTCCCTCTCATTGAGTCTATAATAATTGTTATTTCCTTTCATTTACAGGAAAATTGCTCTACTTGCCTTTCAAGGTCCCCTATGATCTAGTGCTATCCTGGGTGATCACTCTAATTTCTTACCACTTCCAAATATTGTCTGCTCTTCAGCTTCAACTTCAGTTCCAACCAGAGCATGGTGGAGAGATTAGAAGACTAAAAACAAAAGTGTCATGTTTTACTTTTCATAGATCCAATTTAGCTTCAGCTTCAGATATGGCATCCAATTTCAGCTTTGTGTGACCTGACACAAGTAAATAAGAGGAAGAAACTTGAACTTCAGTTTCTTCCTCTGTAAAAACTGGAGAGTAATCATTCTGTATGGTGTTGTTATGAGTAGGAAATGATATGTTAGCTACTTCAAGTCCTAATTGGAATGAGTGTGCATATACATAAAATACTATAAATGGAAAGTAAAAAATGAGGTTGAAATGTGTGCAAACCAATGGAATATATACAGAGTTACTTGGAATGTATGCAGAGTACCTGGAAGTTATGTAAATTTATTAAATATATGTGAAGAGAAAACATGAATTCATTCTAGGCGCGCTCTCTCTCTCTCTCTCTCTACTTCTCTGCCATAGTTAAATAGTTAAAACTGCTACTTGCTTTTGAATACTTGTCTTAACTCCCTCTGCATTCCCATTTTAAAAGCCAAGCTCTGGTGTTGACATTTGAAGGTTGTGTTTTCTCAGCTCAGAGTTCTTTCTTCCTTCTACAACATGTACGATCTAGACTGCTAATTTAGGGTTTACTGTGAATTTCCCTGTATTGTTAGTTAAATTCCTGTTTCCATGTTTAGTCTATTTGGCTAACCCATTTGTGCTTCATGAGCACAGAAACTGTCTTCATAGTCTCTCATTTTAGAAAAACATTTTGCAAACAGCAGCCCTCAGGTTTATGTTTCTAATTTAATGTGCTGTGGAAAAAAGGAAGCTTTGCCATGCCAACTTGTCATTTCATATGAATACCATGAACTCATGGGCATCTCTCCTCCTCTGCATAGAGGTGTCATGCCACCCTCAGGCCTGCTTGGTCTCTTGAGGTCATGTTGTGAATGTAGTATTTAAGCCATCACCAGTACTGTTCCTGTAAGTCTGTGTAGATAGAGGCAGAGTGTATGAAAAATGATTGCTCTATGCACCAGTTATAACTGCTTTCTTTTGGGTAGCAGCATTTAAAGTGAGCTTAAAAGAAAATCAGATCCATCAAGAATATGACTTGGTATGAATAATACATGAAGCCTTTTTAAAACAATTCCTAGAAACTGTTTGATCTTTTCTCATCTGCCAACTTTGATTTGGGTTTATGTAAATTTTATTAGTTTAAAATGAGATGCATTCATAGAGCCTTAACTTGCCTCATTATTTATTGCAAAGTGAAGACCACATAAATGTTGATGTATTATAAGTAATAGTATTATAATGTTTAGGTGACCTGAGCTAATTCAGGCTTTCTGTCCAAATACATTACAGAAATAACTCCTTTCTCAACAAATTCTTCAATGATGACAGTGGTGCCCTGGGCCACAGTCTTGGCATAGCCCACTAGAGAGGAAAAGAGGCCATTCTTGACATGCTTTGGAAATTTATTCTATAATGAGTTTCAATAGTTATTTTAAAGAGCCGAGGGCCATGTGAGGGAATTTTGATTCACAGGATAAGGAACTTGAATAGAAATGGTTCAACCCCTACTTTGAAGGCCTTGTTACTCAGTCTAATCAAATACTAGAATTCTGGCACTGATAGTTTGAATTGCAATAGTCTCTCACATTGATCAGTAAATTGAGAGCTTAGTACTTTATCAACTAGTTGAAGAGACAATGAGACAACATGAATGTATCATCAACTTCTTAACAATGGTGTTTATACTAATACTAGTAATAGCTCCATTTATAGAGCCTTCTACCTACCATTTGATATCTGTTATCACATTCTACCTTCATAGCAATCCTACAAGGTAGGTGGGAGACCAAATCAGGTGAGTGACCTAGTAATTAAGTGTCAGGGATATTATTTGAACTTAGGTCTAGCTCGCTCCAAAATTTCTTTCTTTCTTTCTTTTTTTTTTAAATATTTTTTGTTCAGATAGAGTGGGGAGGGAGAGAGAGAGAAACATTGACGTGAAAGGGACACATCGAGTGATTGCCACCCACACAACCCAACCAGGGCCGGGGACAAACTGCAACCGAGGTACATGCCCTTAGCGGGAACCGAACCTGGGTCTCTCTGGACCTTAGGCCAACGCTCTACAGCTGAGCCGAACCGGCCAGGGCCTTAAGCCAAATATTATATTGCTTGAATGAAGATATTTCTTGAAATAATAAATGTTTTGGCTGAGTATTTGAATTATTGAGGACAAATTGACTCCATATGATTTTAAGCAGTTTGTTAACGCTGAAGAAAATATTTTAGTAATATCTAACAACAATGGAGAATATAGCCACATGGTAGAATGAGTGTATACATCTTTTGAAACTGATTTTTAAAGATTCTGACAGTCTACTGACTACCTTCCTGTGTGCGTAGGTAACAGAGGGAAACATTATTGACTAGTAAGGGGCACAGGGAATTGGAAATGGTTTTCTCTTGATCTTGGCAGTGATTAAATGAGTGCATACTTTTATAAAAATTCACTGAGCTGCATACTTAACATTAGTACACTATATTTATAAGTTATGTCTCAATAAATACTTTTAAAAATTAAAATACCTTAAAATATTTTGACTTCATATTTTTGGTGGAAGCTTAGATCATGATTTAAGATCTTTCTTCTATCCTAATATGAGTACTTTATGCTACAAATTTCCCTTAAGCACTGCTTTACCTGTATTTCCTACATTTTGATATATTGTGTTGTCTTGCTCACTCAATTTAAAGTATTTTCTATTTCCCCTGATGAATTCTTTATTGACCCATGGGCTACTTAGCAGTGTTGTTTGACTTCTAAAGAGTTGGGACATTTTTTTATTTTTAATTTCTAGTTTATTTCATTGTGGTTAGAAAACATATTCTGTATACTTTCAATTCTTTTAAATGTGTTTTATAGCCTAGAATATAATCTTTGGGTTATATTATGTTTGCTTGAAAAGTCTGTATATTCTGCTATGTTTGGATGAAATGTGCTACAGATGTCAATTAGCTCAAATTGGTTGATTGTGTTGTTCAGGTCTTCTATATCTTTAGTAAAATTTCTTCTTACTTGCCCTGGCCAGTTTGGCTCAGCGGTTAGAGCATCCGCCTGCGGTCCGGAGAGACCCGGGTTTGGTTCCCACTAAGGGCATGTACCTTGGTTGCAGTTTGTCCCCGGCCCTGGTTGGTTGTGTGGGTGGCAGCCACTCGATGTGTCCCTTTCACATCGATGTTTCTCACTCTCTCTCTCCCACTCTGTCTGTACAAAAAATGGAAAAATGTCCTCGGGTGAGGGAAAAAAAAAAAAAAAATTTCTTCTTACTTGTTTTTTATCAGTTACTGAGAGAGAATTATTGAAGTCTCCAATTATAATTGTATATTTGTCTTTTCCCCCATGCAGCTCTATTAGTTTTTATCATTTATTTTAAAGATCAGTTACAATGTATATGACATTATTATGTGTTCTTGATTAATCAAACCCTTTTTCTTTTTTTTTAGTATGTGCCCGTAGTGGGAACCAAACCCGGGACTCTCTGTTCTGTAGGCTGATGCTCCAACAGCTGAGCCAAGCTGGTAATATTCTTTGCTAGAAATCTACTTTGTCTGATATTACTACAGCCACTCTGAGCTTTCTTTGGATTAGTGTTATGATAATATACTTTTACCTTTAACCTATTTTTGTTATTATATTTAAAGTAAGTTTCTTGTAGGCAGAATGTAGTTGGGCTTCACTCTTTTGTCTAATCTGACAGTTTCTGTATTTAAATTAGTATGTGTAAGTCATTTATATTTAATGTGATTACTTATATGGTTAGGTTTAAATATACTACATTGATATTTGTTTTCTAATTGTTTATCTATTCTTTGTGTCTTATCTCCTCTTCTTGGGCCTGCTTTTAAATTGATTATATTTATGATTCAATTTTATCCTCACATTTGGCTTCTTATTTATAGGTTTGTTTGTTTTTTTTGTTTTGTTTTTTTTAATAGTAGCTGCCAAGCATTTACAATACACATATTTAATCAATTATAGTTTATCCTCAAATATACTGCTTCAAATAGAGTATAAAATCCATACAGCAATGTAGTGCCAGTTGTTACCTCTCATCTTTTGTGCTATTGCTGTCATACATTTTATATTCTATATGATATAAACCCACAGTATATTGCTAACTTTCACTTAGACAATAACATTTTTTAGAGTGACAAGAAATAAAAACATGCCTTTTATGGTAACCTTTATTATAAACATTCCTGGCAATCTTCCCTTCTGTATTTAGATCCAAATTTCTATCTGCTTTCATACTGCTTGAAAAATGTTTCTTTTAAACATTTCTTGTAATCCTTGTTTGTTGAAAATAAATTATCTCAGTTTTTGTTTGCTTGAAAATGTCTTTATTTTGCCTTCATTTTTAAAAGCTATTTTCACTAGGTAAAGAACTCTAGATTGACATTTTTTTTCTTTACGCTTTTAAAGATTTCTTTCCACTGTTTTTTTGCTTGCTTAGTTTCTGATCAGAAGTCCATGAGCTTTCTGATCTTTATTTTCTCCGTAATGTGTCTTTTTTTTCTGGTTTCATTCAGATTTCCTGTTGATCTTTGATTTTCAAAATTTGCTCTGATGTGTTTAGGTATATGCATATGTTTGTGATGTTTGGTGATTGCCCTGCTTAGGTTTTCTGAGATTCTTGGATTTGTGGTTTGATATATTTTTGTATGTTTTGTATATATTTAAGTCATTATTATCTCAGCCAATGGCCATATACTCTCTCTTTGGAGAGGCCTCTCTTTAGATTTCAGGGTAGTTAGTTGCCTTATACAAGAAAAGTTATGATACTACAGCTTATTCAATTTTCTCTTGTTTTCAGAGTGGAAGCTACATTGTTTCCTAGAAAGAAGTAGAATTCTCTTTATTATTTTAATTGGAAACTTAAAATCAGTATATGTTTATTGTATGAAACTGTCAAAACTGTGAAGGATTTGAGATTTTTACCTTATTTGTAAATTAACTAGGTAGCCTAGTTAATTTAATGGATGCTGGCCTAAGGATGAGACCTCTGGGTCAGATAAAGGTTAGTTTGTTATTCATAGTAATAGTAGCATGAAGAATATTATAATTTTTGTGCTCATTCCCCAAACACCAATTTCCATAAGGCAATAAACAGAGGGCTGGTTGATATCTCTACATACAGTGGATCATGTTACAGGACAACTCTGAGTTTAAGAAAACCACATCTTTTATCATGGGCAGTGTAAATGCCCTTTGCTGTGGAGGGATACATTATTTCCCTTTTGTTTGCTGTACAAATTATCTTGAAGAGATAATCCAGAACAAAAGCAATTAGTGCCTCTGCTCCCAAGACATACAAACAATTCAAGAGACCTATGGAGAATTGACTCTCAAAGAGAAAGCATCTTATGAGCTGATCTGTTTTTAAATCCACATTCTCAATCCAATTATATCAATTACTTAGTTCTATATTTTGTGTTCCAGAATCTATTCTACTCATTTCATTGATATTCACTGTGGCCCTCTTATGTATCATCAAATGTGCCATGTGCTTAAGATACTATAGTGAACAAAATAAACATGGTCTGTATTTCTCTCAGCTAATAAGCAAAATAATTGGAGTTTTTCAGAGTTTTAATCAAGCCACACAAAGTCCCAATGGGCTAAACTGACAGTGATAGCAGAGTTTAGATATTCAGACCATAATATCTGAATGCTGTTTACGTTTTCATTCCTTACCTGATCATAATTCCTTTTCTTTCATGTATATTCCTGTAGGAATTTTACTACCTGGCTGTGAAATTTTTAAAATGAAAAAATGCATTTTATTATATTCTGCTTGACTGTGACTTCTCATATACTTTATTACCACATAGGAGACGTGAGAAATGTTTTTGGGAATTTGCCTTTAAAGGTGTCTTCTAAGCCTCACATGCTATTTCATTAGAATATTTGTTCTACTTTTCCATAGTGTGGTACATAGCCAAATTTTTACCTGGATGTTTGCCACATCAAAAGGCTTTGAATCATTAGGCATAACATGCAAATTCTGATATTTTATCTCCAGCAACCTTTCCATCTCATAAAATAGATGTGGTGCTTCCTATTTCTGTATATGAAGGTGAGAGATAACAAAATCAAAGGAAGTTTGGATTTGCAAATGACTTGGAACCATATCTTGAATACTGTTTTTTTTTTTTTTTAATCACATGTCCTTTTAAAAACAGATATAAAATACAATGTTTTCTTCTTTTTTTAATTGCCAGGAATAGAAATATGATGGCATTTCATTTCTGATAAAGCATCACAGGGTTGTTATTTATTTCCCCCAAATAATGCCTTTGACATAGTCAAACTCAGCCAATCTGTTTTCCTCTTGACTTTTAAGTTCCATAAATGTGTATGTATGTATCTCTTTCTCTCTCTCTAAATATATATATATATATATATTTATAAATTATGTTTAATTTATGGTTCTTGAATACATGTTTCTGTGCCTGAGGTGTCCTGTCAAGATACCTTTGTCAATGCTGGCATTTGAACTCAAGAATTATGTTCTACCAGCACTCAAATGGGGCAGGGCCAAAGATCAACTCTCAACTCTGTGTGTGCTGCTTGATTTAAATGTGAAACTTGGCACTGAGTGTCTTTCTGTGCCCGGTTATTATTCTTGGAATGCGAAAGGTACATGTTTTTGCAATTCTCTGAGGAGCTAGCTCCTCTATAGCTTTTCCAGAACCTAAGTCAGATTTTGCTTCCAGGGCTACGTTCCAAGGGTAAAATTCATTATTTACCAGCTCTCAGACAGATGGGTGCTATTTTTGAAATCCATACAGGCTTTCCTGTCTGTGAGGGGCTATTTAATGGTCTATGTTACTACTGCAGAAATACACTTACTGCCTTTGTTCTTCCCTCGCTGCAGAGAGGGTTCTGATTTCCATCTAACATACTGAAGCGGTCCTGGAGAGGAAAGAGAGAGCAAACTCATTTGCAAGTGAACTTTGATCAGCATTTCTGAACTTCCACAGATTCCATTTCAACATCCATTTGGAACCTCAGGCATTAGAAATAGTAAGACTATGATGCTTGTAACTCTCTGTGAAGCCTGGGGAAGGAAATAAAAATGACATATACGCATATGCTATGAAACTTACAGTTGATGTGTTCTTAAAACAGTGTAGGTAGATTCAGGTTTGGAAAATTAAATCAAATTGTAAATGCACTAGGAAGGCCTATCAGAATAACATCTGAATTAAGTAAAAAACCACTTTTGTCTTACAAGGACCACTTGGAGTACATTTTATAATTCCTGTTTTGGAATTATGACCTAACCTATCTGAAACTCACTTATCTTGCAATTCCTTCCATTTAGAAAGTAACCCAGAGTCACAAAATAAACCAAAGATGTTGCTGGAGGCTAAAATGGATATCACAGTGTTTGCATACGAAAGCCTAGGGGCTTGGCTCAGCAGCCATCCCCACTCCAAGATGTATTTATTCATAGTTCACGTACAATTCTAAAACTAGCTATTTTCATTTCTTGTTTGTATTAGTTGGCTAGGGCAGCCCTAGCAAGTACCACAGACTGATTAAACAAAAGAAATTTATTTTCTCAGTTCTAGAAGCTGGAAAGTTCAAGAGCAGGGTGTCGGCAGGGTTGGTTTCACTCTGGGGCCTTTGTCCTGAGCTTGTCAATGGCCACCTTCTCCCTGTGTCTGCACTTGATCTCTTCTCTCTGTGTGTGCACGTCTATGTCTAAATCTCCTCTTTTTATAAGAACAGCAGTCATATTGCATTACCTTCCTAATGCCGCGACCCTTTAATACAGTTCCTCATGTTGTGGTGACCCCCAACCATAACATTACTTTTGTTGCTGCTTCATAACTGTAATTTTGCTACTGTTATGTCTGAGGCGACCCTTGTGAAAAGGTCGTTCGACCCCCAAAGGGGTTGCAACGCACAGGTTGAGAACCACTGCTTTAAGACCTCATTTAACTTAATCACCTCTTTAAAGACCTTATTTCCAAATCCAGTTGCATTCTGAGGTGCTGAGGTTTAGGAATTCAACATATGAATTTTGGAGGGTACAGTCCAGCTTATTACATTATTCACAACAGCTTTGAAACAGAAAATAGAGACAGTGACTGTGGAATGATGTGGCATTAGTCAGTTACACTGATAGTAGCAATGATCAGTAACCCAATGGCAAGGAAAAGGACAGCAAATTTATTTTAAAAGCATATGTGAGTATATTGAAAAGCACAAAGGCCTGCTGTAAACATCCTTTCACCTCTCAGCAGGTCCTGGATCATCTAGAGGTTGGTAAAATCTCTGACATTCAGAAGAAACCAAATGACCCGATGAGCACAGCACACATGTAGATTGTGTCAAGAAATATGCTTTTAAATGCTGTTAATAATTTAGTAACCACAAGAAGCCCAATGCCCTTAGCCTTTCTCTTGGTCTAATGTCCTAAGAAGAAGGTCCATGGAAGCTCACCTAAGAGTTTCTCTTTGCTTGAAGACAATAAGAATCCACCAGGTGTCAAAATAAATTCTTTAATCCCTCTACCTAAAGCAGTTAAGAATTTGGGGATGGCACCAGAAATGTTAGCAAGCACTTTCTCAGGCTCCATGTACAAGTTGAACACGTGAAGATAACTGCACAGAACTCATAATTTAAGAATGAAAGAATAATGTGAATTACTGATACCAGGGATTTAAAAAATAAGGCAATGCTTCTGCAGCAGCACCTGCAGGGATACAGATTTGAACTCCCAAAGGCAACTCATATTTAGCATCAGCAACCACACTCATTATTCACCACCCCAAACCAAGTCATCTCCTAAGTCATTTAGGACAGAATGTCACTTTCTGTACCCAATCAGTAACTAGGACCTACTGATTCCATCGCCTATATATCTTTCAAATCCATTCCAGTTTCTTATTTTTATTATATTACCCTGGTTAAATGTCTCTGTCTGCTGCTCGTCTTATTGACTTCAAGAGTATCCTTTATGCAATCAAATAAATTATCTAAATAAAATGCAAATTTAACCATATCATTTCTCTGCCTAAGGCCCCTAAATAGCTTCTCATTTTCTTCAATGAAAAATCCAGCACCTCAGAGGGCATATAAGGCTTCTGTACTTCCCTTTAATATGGCCACTCTACTCACTTCCTTTCCCATTTCCTGTTTTACCCTTTCATTCCAACATTAGAACATATTGATTCTAATACGTTTGTATCTCTTTACACATTGATTTAACATGCACCATATTAGAAAAGCAACATATATATTGATCATTTTACAGCATAAGTATTTAATGATAATTTTATTGATTTTCTGGAACAAACAAGTTCTGAACATGTTTAAATGGTAAAAGCCATCTTCTTTCACCAGATCATCATTTACTAAACTAAATATTAAAGTTTTATGACTTAACAATGAATACAGAACCTTAGAATAAAGACAGGTAATAGCAACCTTTATATACCAGCAAACTGTTCTCTACTACTATAAATCTTCACCTTACCAGGCAGTTATATTCAGTAAGATAAATTGATTTACAAGTTTAGAAATAGTATAGGAGCAGTATAATAATCCTTTGATTAGTCTTGTTTAGTGCAAGGCATTTCTTTTCATAGGTATAAGCGTAACTAATATTGGGGTGCTATGGGGAAGTAGTGGAAAACTCAAGAGCTACTGTCCATGGTCCTGATACACAAACACACACCATGACAAGGTTGCTGTCTGTGGGTCATATGCCTCCTTCCTCATTTCTATCATCCACAAGCATCCAAAAGATACATTAACAAGAAGAAAATTTGGACACAAATACTCAGTGGGGAAGTTCATGTGAAACAGAAGCAGAGATTGAAATGATGAATCTCCAAATTCATCACTAGATTGCTGGCAAACACCAGCAACTAGAAGAGGCAAGAAAAGATTATTTGCCTTGAGCCTTCAGAGCACACGACCCAACAAACACCTTTAGTGTAGACTTCCAGCCTCCATAAATGGAACAGAATACATTGATGTTGTTGTAAGCCACCCAATGTGCAATAATTTGTAGGACAGCCCTAGAAAACTAATACAACAACATAAATACTCCTTTGGGTTTTTTACTTTGGTGTTATCTTTATAGCCCAAATCTTAGCTAATTATCCTACTTCAAGCTATAGGTTTGAAGTAAGTAAGCTTACTTCATACATTCATTAGTACGTATAAAGGATAGTAGTGTTCAGGACTAAAATATGACAATGCTTATAAGTGAGGGAGATCACCTTGTCAACACTGAGAGAGACTTTAGGTCTTACTTTCATGATACATCCCTATTTATACTTCAGTTCAGGGCAGGGCAAGTATATCTCTCTCTTAAAGGAATAAAATAGACATATCCATATTATTAAAAATTAGCAGTGATTTGTGGTTAATTTATAGAGATTTTTCTTTTATTTCTTTTTTTTATCTTCACTGCTTAAGTATTTCTCTGAACAGTAGCAGTGATTAACATGTCTACTTATTGTTTAAGGACACTGTTAGGAAAAGAAAAATGAGAATTATTTCTCAAAATGTCAATTTTCCTGGGTCTCTTTTGCACTAGAGTAGAGATTGGTAAAGAAGTAGCCAGGGAGAGAGGGTGGCATGGTGGCCATACCATGCTTTACAAATTGTAGAGATTCCTGGTGACTTAATTCCTCCTGTCTGCAATGATAACAGGTTGCTTTCTCCCCCTGCCATAAAGGTAGTCAGCAGCCAAGAAGGTTATCTTCACTATTCTTCTGGTGTGTATGCTGTTTTGTTGTTGACGAGAACACAGAATTCCTGCCTTTATTATCTTTTCATCTGGGATGTGTATGTGACCAGGAGGCGTGTGCTCAATGCTCTGCTTGCTGATGTTATCAAGACATCCTATAGGGCATAGTGGTGAAGAGTTTCCTGTTCCGTTAGAACAGAGCAGCCAGATTAGGTTTTGAGACAATGTACTCTGGGTACATGATGCTGGCGGGCTGCACGTTAACGCAGAAGGAGCCTCTTGCTTGATTGGCAACACGGTATCTAATTCTTAGATCATGTTTATTCTTTTCTTTTTAAGGGAGTGAAAGTTTTCCCATTGTAATCTTCCTATATACTAAAAAACTCATTGTCTGTCCCAGTGTAAACACAGAAGACGTCTCTGAGGGACAACTTCCTGAAATAAATTTTCTGGAGTGAATGTTGGGACTGGCATCTAAGTACATAGTAGAGGAAGATTTACTTTGCTGGCTTTGCCTTCGGGTTGTGGTACTGTTTATTAAAATTGGACACAGGATCAGAACACTTGCTGGACTCGTTTATTTTATTTTGATCATTTGAAAATATATACAATAAAACCATGAACTTTATTTCAAGATTATTTTCATAATACATGTTAGCTGAGGTAGGAAGTCTCTTGAAGAGAACTGGTCTTAACTTGTTAGATGTTAGTCCAGAACCTTCTCTTTTTCTTTAGGCCATTCTCAACAAGTAATTATTATTTTCTCCTCCTCAAAACTGTTTGTCATATGAACTAATGACTTATTTAGTAAAACTATTTCTGAAGAAAATGGTCAGATGGCAGAGTGGGAAGCCCCGAGCTCACATTCTTCCATGGACACACCAAAACTATAACATGTAGAAAAACTGTTGCTGAGAATGACCCGAGGACAAGCTGTAGCTGAATAGATTCTCTGCAACGAGAAGTATAAAGGAAAAGCCCCATGGAGATGGGTAGGAGGGCAGAGGTGGTCCAGTCAGGATGCACATCCCCAGCACAGCATTCCACACATGGGAGGGATAGCACATCCAGGGAGGTCCCCTGAGGAGTGAGGGGAAGAGGCAGTGAACCCGCACCAGGTCCCCAGCTGCTCCCCAGCCCAGGGGTTGTGCACTGGAAAGAGGAGCCCCCATAACATCTGGCTTTAAAAATCTGGGCCTACCTCCAGAAGAGCTGAAAGGCTGTAAGAAACCGAGACTCTGCTCTTGAAGGACTTGCATACAAACAAACTCCCTCTGAATTCTGGTGCAGAGGCAGCAGTTTGAAAGGCACTGGGTCAAATGGGAAGGAGATGCATTGACTATTTTTAGGGCTGGAGGGGCAGGGATCTGTTGGAACTTACTCTGGATACAAAAGTGCTGGTGGGTGCTTTTTAAAAATTCTCCTCCCTAGCTGGTCCAGCACTGGCAGACACCGTCTGTGACATTCTCCATCAAACTTGCTAATTCCATTTACCCCAACCTGGCTTTTTTTTTTTTTTCCTGAGGCCAAGCCTTACCTCCAGCTGTGCCAGAAGCCTGGGCCACACACCAGCTCACCCACAGCAATCATGGCGTGGCCTTGCAGACAGTGGGCAGGGGACCAGCCCCAACAATCATTATGTCTGTAGCCAATCAGCCTGAGGGGCACCAAAGCCCACACAGGACACACCCCTGTGTCACCTGGCTTTGGTGACCAGGGAGGATTTATATGGAACCACAAAAGACCCTCAAGAGCAAGGCAGTTTTGAGAAAAAAGAACAAAGTTGGAGATATCACACTCCCTGATTTCAAACTATATTACAAAGCTATAGCAACTAAATCAGCATGGTACTGGCACTAAAACAGACACATAGATCAATGGAACAGAATAAAGAGCCCCAAAATAAGCCCACACGTATATGGTCAGTTAACCTACAACGAAGGAGGCAAGAACATACAATGTGGCGAAGACAGTCTCTTCAATAAATGATGTTGGGGAAAGTGAAGAGATACATGTACAAAACTGAAACTGAACAACCTTATTACTCCATATACAAAAATAAACTTAAATGGATTAAAAGTTTATCTGTAAGACCCAAAACCATAAAACTCCTAGAAGAAAACATAACAATAAACTCCATGACATGGCCTTGGCAATATGTTCTTTGGATGTTTCCTCAAGGAAAAGCAACAAAAGCAAAATTGAACAAATGAGACTACATCAAAATAAAAAAGCTTTTGTACAATAAAGAAAATCATTAATAGCTTACCGAATAGAAGAAGATATTTGCAAATGATACATCCAATAAGGAGTTAATATCCAAAATATATAAAGAACTCATACAACTCAACATTTAAAAAAAACAATTAAATGAAAAAATGAGCAGAGGACCTAACTAGACACTTCTCCAAAGGAGACATACAGATGGCCAACAGACACATGAAAAGATGCTCAAGATCACTAATTATCAGGGAAATGCAAATAAAAATCACAATGAAATCACCTTATACTAGTCAGAATGGCTAGTGACAAAAAAAGAACAAATAACAATTGTTGGCAAGGATGTTGCTTACATCTCCCCATTTTATCCTTCTCACCTATAAAACAAGGAGTAGAATCTATACTGTTTCCTGCATGAGAAAGATGACTTTCCCCAGGATGAAAACAATTTGTGTATAATGACACTGCCTATGTTCGGGGGTATATGAGGCAAGAAAATGAATCTTGTGTGACTGCCAGCAATGTTGAAACTAGTCAATACTTTAATAATGATAGAGCTAATAAGCTTAGCATGGGGTAGATACCTAGAATATTCTGATATTTGGATATTGACTTTTAGCCAGGAAATTTGACTAATTCTTATGGTATACTTATGGACAAGATGTATAGGGACTGTTGCACAAGCTAACTTACATTTAGGCTGCACTTAGAAGAAGTACAACACTCATGGCAATGGACTGGTGCCACCCAGATCTGTCTTAGAACTTTCTTGGAGTGTGGGCTCAGGTCTGGGTGCTGCACTTTAATAAGACATCTGGAGAAGTGAAATTAGAATAGTGAAAAGATGAAAAATTCAGTCATTTCAAGGAAGATTGAGTAAATTCAGAATGTTTAGCTTGAATGGCAGAGGTAGGGAAAGAATGTGAAATGCTGAACAATGCGGAGGGCCGATGTGTCAAAGAAGGCCTTATTCTGTGTGGCTCTTTGATTTAGACAGGCAGCAGGGGAGAGAAAGGAAAGAATATGGCCTTAGAAGTCAGAACTGGGCTTCTCACACTACTCAGCTCTGCGGGGATGAACACATGTTTTACCTTTCTGAGTTTTATTTTATCATCGGTAAAGGGAGGAGAATTGTGTCTGCTTTGGGAGGATTGAGACAGGTATTAAAACTGCCTGGTAGCTCTGCCTGGTTTGGCTTAGCGCTTAGAGCATCAGCCCACAGATCAAGGAATCACAGGTTGGATTTCCAGTCAAGAGCACGTAAACCTCGGTTGTAGGTTCGGCAACCGGTAGGGGTTGTGAGGGGGCAACCATTTGATGTGTCTCTCTCACATTGATGTTTCTCTCTCTCTCTCTCTCTCTCTCTCTCTCTCTCTCTCCCTTTTTCTCCCTCCCTCTCTTTTCCTCCCTCCCTCCCTCTCTTCCTCACTCCCTCCTCTCCCTCCCTCCATCCCTCTCTATCTAAACAAATCAATAGAAAAATATCTTCAGGTGAGGATTAATAAATAAATAAATATAAATAAATAAAACTGCCTGGTATATGGTAGTGGTATGGACTGGATGTTGTGTCTCCCCCAAATTCATATGTTGAAAGGAACCCTACCCCCAACTGTGTTGGTCTTTAGATGTGGAGCCTTTGGGGGGTAAATAAGTTTAGGTGAAGGCAGGAGGGTGGTGCCCTCACGCTGAGATGAGCGCCCTACTCGAAGAGGAAGAGACATGCGTGCTCTCTCTTCCTCCAGCACACGCACCGAGGACAGACCAAGTGAGCACACGAAGAGGGTGGCCGCGTAAAGCCAGGACGACAGCTCTCCCCCAGAGCTGAGACTGCTGGCACCTAGACCTTGAACTTCTTAGATTCCAGAACTATGAGAAAATGCACGTCTGTTGTTTAAATCACCCAGTTTATGGTATTTTGTCATAGAACCCTAAGCTAACTAAGATAGTAAGTACCATTATTTCTAAGAATTAGATCTAATACCTAAAAGATTCTGGGAAGTACTTTTACTTCACTACTCAAGTCATCTTAACAAGAGAGGGAGGGAGTGAATTCCTTCTTGCTGAAGTGTTCAGAGTGGACGGGATCCTGTCTGATCTGTGTGACCTTTCTGGCCACCTCTTTGTATGGGCTCCATCTTTGCTATTTCCTAGAAAATCAAGGCACCAGCAAGTAAAAAACCATATAAAGGAGAGGTTAACTTGAAAAAGAGCTTTCATGATTCTGATCTACTTGGGTTTGCAATTCAATCTTCTTGAAAGAATTTGTTCATTTATTTCTAATTTGGATGTGTTCATTTAGTTTAATCAGTTCTACTTGCAAAATTGTCTTTTAATACAATATCAGTTACTTCCAACCAAACAAATGGCCATAGACTTAAAAAACAGTGTTTTTCTCTTAAACTTGGAACTTAGAAATCAGTTTTAATTGCTCCAAACAAAACATATACTGTTTTCCAGTAGGGAATTATAGTCTCAAAGAGAATAAAATTGAAATGCAAGAATGCATCATTTCTATTTTCAGAGACAAGATGAAAACTCAACATATATATAGATATTCCCTGAATGATCCTCTATAAAGAACATAGGCCCCAGTGGAATACTGAATCTAAGCTACGGCTCCATGAAGTTGTGTGAGTGTAATTTATATATCACTAATGATACTTACATGAATTTCATAAATGTTAAAGAGTAAATTGTTACTATTTCTGTATGGATAAACTATATTTCTTTGGTAGCTTTTGAAAACCACCCTGGGTGCATATCAGAATTCTCATGGGAATTAAGATTCTGTGTTTAAAAATTAGTGTGCATAAATCATCCACTGTTGGCAGCTAATGTTATTACTCAAAGTAATGTACATTAATAAACTACAGTAGTATCAAACTAATAAAATAAAGAGAAGCAACATTGAGGGATTTTTAAAGATTCATTATCAACTTGTTAAATGTCTAAGAAAGAAAATTCTAAAACTTGGCATAAGTTGGGAGTCATTTAAACATAAAGGAATGGACATTTTAAATTTCTTTCTGAACAACAAAATTGTTCTCCAAACATAACATGTATCTTAAAAGTTTTGGAAACTTTATCTAGAAATCAAGATAAGTTCAATGTGTTTTGTTATGAATTATGAGATAGGTATGATTAGATGATTTTTTTCTGTAACAGAAATTTATCATATTTTACCCTTCAAACAAAAATTGATTGGAAAATTATTTGAGACATCTCTTGGCTGACAACTTGGCCTTTCCAAAGAAATTTTTTAAATTCTTCAAGATTTGGTGAGCAAGGTATCTCAGGTAAGGAGAATCATTCTAAGGTATGAACAGATAAATCCACCTAGGTATTAACCTGTCCTACTTATTGTGCAAATATGTCAATAATTTTCTTAGAAAGAAAACATTTAGAAATAGAAATAAGCCCTGGCTGGTTTTGCTCAGTGGTTAGAGTGTTGGCCTGCAGCCCAGAGAGTCCCAAGTCCGGTTCCCGCTAAGGGCACGTACCTCGGTTGCAGTTCGTCCCCTGCCCCTGTTGGGGTTGTGTGGGTGACAGCCGGTCAATGTGTCTCTCTCACATTGATGTTTCTCTCTCCCTCTTCCTCCTTCTCTCCCTCCTGCTCTATCTGAAAATAAATGCAAAAGTGTCCTCGGGTGAGTATAAAACAAACAAACAAACAAACAAAACCAAACAAACAAAAAAGAAATAGAAATAAAATTCTTGTGACCACTATATAAAAACCTACAGATATATATTATTTGTCTCATTAATTCCCTCACACTTTAAGAAATGTTATTGTAATTAAATCAAAAGAGGAATTAGCTCTTGCTTTTGAATATGCCTCGGGAAATTACAAGTGGCTCATTTTGAGACTTGTGAAAATGTGTGCAATAATTCTCTAAATTCAAAAGTGATCTTGAGTTTAGAGGAGCTAAGTAATGTCCCCATCTGAACAATATTAAGTGGTAGATCTGGGACTCAAATCCAAGTAAGACTGTCTACAAACACTCTAATTGTTTTTCTCAAGATACCACCTTCTCTTTTCAGAAACATTTTCATCCTCTTTGCTGACCTCATGCCCTTTATTTCACTTCTAACATCAGAGTTCTCTGGGGCTCTGGACTGGGCCTTTTTCTCGCAGTGTTCTCTTTACCTGGACAACCTCATCTATTCCCACATGCACAAATGACACCTGAATGTTGACAATTGCCAATTTTCATCTCGAATTCAAACTTCTCTTCTGAATTCTAGGTTTATACAATCAGATGTCTCATAGTGACTTCACACTTAAAATTTGAAAGCTTTCTTTCTCCACAAACCAAAATATACCACCTCCAATTTTTCTATTTCCACAAATGGCACATCCACCCATATGACATAAACCAAGGAGTTATTGATGTGTCTGTATTTCCACATTCACCCATCACCTAACGATGTTCTGTTGAAATGTTTCCTCAGTGTTCATTGAGTCTCTCTACTTGTTTCCATTTCCTGGTGATAAGGGTCAAGAAAGTGGCTGCTGGCTCAAAAAATCCAAGTTTATATAATCCCATCATAAACAAAGTGTAATGGAGCCCGGTCGGTGTGGCTCAGTGGTTGAGCGTCGACCCATGCACCAAGAGGTCGCTGGTTCGATTCCCGGTCAGGACACATGCCCAGGTTGTGCACCTGATCCCCAATGTGGGGTGTGCAGGAGGCGGCCAATTGATGTTCTCTCTCACTGATGTTTTCATCTTTCTCTGCCTCTCCCTTCCTCTCTTTATAAAATCAATAAAGGAAAAAAAAAATTTAAGTGTAATGGGTTCTACTTCCTGTTTTCTGGAACTATGGTCATGCATATACTTATTTCTATCAAGAACTTGTACTCCTCACTTTAACACATTTTGAACTCTTTTCACTTTTTGGTGACAAAGATAATTTGAGTTGTTTTGCTCATCTCATTGCTTTCTCTTCTCCTTTCCATCTGTGGCATTTGCTATGTTTTCTAGAAGCCCTTCTGGACCTACTGGGGACTTTTTGCTTAATTATTTCTCTAAGGAGCTTTTTTTTTTTTTTTTTGGTCTAGTTAGTCCTCAAATCCTGGTTCCTAGGGACAGCACTTACTAACCATTAATTAGATATGAACATGTTTTATATAGCCAAATGTGAAAACATTTTATTTAAAGGTTTCTCTTATTTTGAAAAATATCACAAAGTGGTATTCTATTCTAGAGGAAGGATAAAATGCAAAGTCCCCAGATTTTGCCACAGAAGGAATATACACTAAAGTTTTTAAAAATGTCACACAAGTTTTTTCTTTTCTCCATCAATGCTCAACCTCTTAGTTTGCATTTTATATTTAGAGACAGCACTGCACATGGCAAAGGCATCGGACACACTCCTGGCCGTGGCCACATCTCTCTTGGAGGCACAGCTCAAACAGAGGAAGAGAATCAAAGTCTTAGATGCTGATCTGAGACTTGAGAGAAAGGTCCAATGATCTCTCTCATCAAATACCAGTCCTCATCCTGCATTAGATGGGGTGGCTCATTCCACGAGCGGTCTTGGAATAACTGTGAGACTTTTGAAAAAGAGACTTTTAAATTATTACAATTCTGTTGTAAGGATGGGTTGGTTCTATAATTTTCAGAAATAAATTTCAAAAGAACCAGTTTCTGAGAATTGCAAGACAAGGCTGGACTCAAATCTGTATCAAGGTCGTTAGGCATACACGTGCAGGCCTGGGAACTGACAGAAACCACAGAAAAAACGAACTTTTGTAGGTATTTTATATGCAACAATATCTCTAACAAAGTTTTCATTAAGCCTACCTCTCAATTTTTTGGGTAGTTAAATGCAATCCTACATTATTGTATTACACAATGTTTGCGTTCAAAATAAGACAAGAGGAAATTTCTCTTTCTTAAAAAGGAAACAGAGATTTGAGAATCAAAATTGAACCAGAATGATGTACAAGGAATATTGTCAGACTCAACCCAAGGCAGAAGAGACAGGTCTTGGAGTCAGCATTAGCTTTGCCTCTTACTAGGTGTGTGAACTTGAGCTAACAATTTTAAACTCTTTCCTCTTTTTTTAAAATGGGCATCTATTTATAATACAATAAATATTCATTGAGCATCTAGTATGTGCCAGAATTTATGTTGGACTGGGATGAGAGGCAGTGATAGAGATACAGTAGTAAACATGACAGGTAGACAAATATTTTTCTGTTTTCAGAAATTTAGTTTAGCAGTGGGAAATATTAAATAAATAACCAAGAAAATAATGATTTAATACACTTGTGGTTAGACGTATGAATTAGCAGAACAGAACAAGGTGCTCTGAGACCTCATTACTGGGGTTAGCCTGATAATAATAATAGCACCTGTGACAGGCTGAACAATGACACCCCTGCAAGATGTCCACGTCCAAACCCCCAGAACCAGTGAGGATTATATGGCAAAGACTTTGCAGATATGTGGTTGAGTTAAGAATATTGAGATGGGGGATTATGCAGAATTATCTGGATGAACTCTAAATACAATCACAAGCAACCTTGTCAGAGGAAGCGAAGGAAGGCTCCATTCGGAAGAGGAGGAGGTGGTGTGACCACTGAGGTGGAGACTGGAGTGACGTAGCCACTGCTAAAGAATGCAGGAGTCCCCAGACGGTGGAAGGGGCAGGGAATGGGTACCCCCCAGAACCACTGCAGGAGGCGTGGCCCTGCTGGCTTCATGATTTCACTCAGAGAAACTGATCTTGCACATGGAGCTTCTGGATCTGTGAGCTATTCTGTTGTTAAAAGCCACCAAGTTAGTGGTAATTTGCTACAACCCCAAGCAATCCACACAGCCCCATGTCAAAGGGCTGGCCAAGAACAGTGCCTGAATGTTCTCAATTCTCAGTTTTTATTTGTTGCCATTATTATCTAAACCACCTGACTTAGTGAGAACTCTTGCTCATGGAACAGAGTGTCTAAATTGGACATTCATTCTTTCATAGAAAAAGTAACTGTTCCCCAGTCTACAGTCTATTCACCGTGTCAGATATACTAACACCTTCTCATAATTATATTTACCCAACGCCCAGTCATTTGTCTCTGTTCATGTATTATTATAATTTCCCCCAAATTAGCAGGATGATGTACAGATCATTAGTGACAATGTGCCTTCTAGATGTTTACCAGAATTGGTTTTACTTCTCTCTCTTTGCCTTACATTTTCTCTCTCTACAAACATAGCCTCTCCTCTTTCCTGTCTCTTTCCTCTCCCGCCTCCGCCCTGTCTCTCTCTCTCTCTCTCTCTCTCTCTCTCTCTCTCTCTCTCTCTCACAGAACGTGCCATACACCAGCTTGCAAACATTTGGGTGGTCTTTACCACATTACTGATAAAGCGCACAACTCTTGCTTTTTCTTTTTTGCAGATTTAGTGGCTATAAAGTGTTCACAGTCTCCAGTCACATACAGTTTCTTCTTTCTTTCTTCCTTTTTTTTTTTTTTTTTATGGAGTAATTGAAATGGACTCATGACTCAACCCTTACTGAAACACCACATTGAGGGGCTGACAGATGGACAATATTGGAACTCCTATCCTGACCAAAGCTGTCTCTCTGTTCTCTTACTCTATTATTCCTCCCATCAGCTGCTGTCAGTGCTTGGAGGCTCTTTGCCCTACTTCATTTAGTTGCATGACTGGATGTAATGAGACTCCTAAGTGAATTGCAGATTGGGATTGAAAAAAAATCATGCTCCACCTTCAGAATAAATTAGTTAAAAAGAATCTCTGCGTGTGAAAAATGGAAAACTATCAGCATTCTGGGAAATAAAATAATTTCAGACTCCCTGGATTACAATTAATTGGTGTATGTGTTAATCCATTTTAAGTGGTTCTGGTTAAGTTCTAAGGTTGGACATTTACACTTTTCTCTAAATCAAACCCCATGGCTGTGTGTAAACCCTCATCATGTCCCTGGACTTTCCTTTTTTCATGAAGAAGTTGGCATCCTGAGAGGATAAGAATTAGTGTAATTTTATGATACAGCGAGATCTGGAATTGCATTTGAGAGCTCTGGCCAGATCGAGGTAGCATCTGCTCAGGCTCTGTTTGCCTCCTCCTGCCAGCCAGGTGCCATTTGTTTAGCAGTCTCCCAGTGGGCATCAATGCCCTGATTGCCTCATCGCCCACGTGGTTCTTAATTCAGGCACTTTTTTTCTTACAATGCAGAATTATACTCATTTATTTTTGTATAAATGCCAAACAATTACTTGCGACTTTTCTCCCTATGTTTTTCCCGTCTCTCTCTCTCCATCTTCCCCTTCTCCCTGCTCAAGCCCATCTTTCCACACTAAGGATCATTCTAGCCGGACCACCACAGTATCGCGTCTCTGCTCCGCTTCTTCGACGACAGCGCCTGGACTGGCCTGGCCACCCCCTCGGTGCTCCTCTGCGTCCTGCTGCTTTGATGTCAGAGCCCTGCGCACTTCTTGAGTTGGCTGGAATCCTGCTATTCTCGCTGGAACACGAACTCTCTCCATGAGCAGCGCTATGGTGGCCTGGAGGAAGGGGCCTTGTGGGCTCTGTGTTCTTCTGGGTCGGGGCTAGTTGCTCCCTGCACAGCAGTTCTCTCTGCACCGAAGGCTGCACTTGCCCTTTGGCAAGGAGGGAAGGTCCCTGCACTTACAGCCTCTGAGGAATCCCCTGTGGGCCACGAGCTGATGACTTCCTCATCGCATTCCTAGTTCCTCTGGGTCCATTTGATTGCTTTCAGGTGTTTTTCTGGCCCTCAGTCCCACGGAGTGGACCCCGGCTCCCAAGCCAGCCCAACTCGAGTCCATTCTGAGTAGCTTGGCCCCAGGACCTTGGTGCCTCAAGAATGGCTCTCAGATCTCTGGCCCTTTGTGGCTCCGTTGACGTCTGCAGCCGTCTGGAAGGCTGTGTTTTTGAGCGGAAAGAAATCGCCTCTTGGCAGCCAGGCAGCGTGGAGACTTGCCCTCCAGTGAAGCGCAGATTCTCATTCCATAGTTTTATTCTGCTCTCAGTTTCAAACAGTCCTCCAATGCCAGACACACACCGTCTTCGTATGTATTTGTATTTCTTAGAGAGAGATGAAGGGAGAGAGAGACAGAAACACATCAATGTGAGAGAGACAGACCAATCAGCTGCCTCCTGCACGCCCCCTGCTGGGGATCGAGTCCGCAACCCTGCTTGTGCCCTGACTGGGAATTGAACCAGGACCTCTCAGTCTGCGGGATGACTCTCAATCCCCTGAGCAACACCGCTGAGCCACACACCCTCTTCTGTGGAACCCAGTCCGCTAGCTGAGTCTAGAGAAGAAAGCACTAGCTCTTTTTGGCCTGCTATATGGGCAAACACTGATGCATAAATTCTTATTTTGATGTTTTAATTCAATGTAATTTGAAAAGCCCATATCATGGGAACAAGTAACATTCTCTCATAGAGTATAATATTGTTCTAGATCTATGACAAGAAGATGTGATCCTTACTTTGAGCCCATACATTTTCTTATACACACATACAGTAACACACACACACAGTATATACCACTATAAAGGTTGAACGCACATTCCGCAACTCTCATTCATACATACACCAATGGGAATTATCCTCAAAATATTTTTAATTCAACCAAGTTTCTTTTTGAAAATTGAACTTTTAAGTTTAAAAAACTGCCCTGTCATGTTCTTCCAAAATTCCCTGCCTAGACAGATTTATTTAGTCTTTCTAAGATAAATGTTTTCCCCAACTATTTACTCTAGAAGTATCTGACTCTTTTCCTGCACTATTTCAGGTCACACTTGTTTACCTGGAAAACCTCAATTACAACTCCAGAGTTACTGTTACTCTACCATGATTTCCCTTAGATTCTCACCCAAAAGAAATGCTTCTACTCCTCTTGCTCCATAATCAGGTAGCACTTTGTTCATTTGTAACCCTTTGATGTAGGATATCTGCTGCTTGTATACACAACTGTCTCTGTATTATACTGTGAGCTCCTCAGAGGAAGGTGTTGTTCTTAGTAATCTCCACGGTCCCAGCACTTAGCATAGTATCTAAAACATAATAGACCCTTAATAAATTTTCACAACGTACACATGACCAATAGGTATATAAAAAGTTGCTCAGACATCAGGGAAATGTAAATTAAAATCACAATGATATATCATCTTGTGTCTATCAGGATGGCTACTATCAAAGAGTCAGGAGAGCCCTAGCTGGTTTGGCTCAGTGGTTAGAGCATCGGCCTGTGGGCATGTACCTCTATTGCAATTTGTCCCTGGCCCTGTTTGGGTCGTGCGGGTGGCAGCCATTGATGTGTCCCTTTCACGTCGATGTTTCTCTCTCTGTCTTCCTCTCTCTTCCTCCCACTCTGTTTGAACAAAAAATGGAAAAATGTCCTCAGGTGAGGATAAAAAAAAAAGTCAGGAGATAAATGTTGGTGAGGATGTAGAGAAAAAGAAATTCTTATACACTGTTGGTGGGAATGTAAATTGGTACAGCCACTATGGAAACAATAAATTGACAAATGGCTAAAGAAAATCTGACACACACATACACAGAAATACACACACTCAGCCATAAAAAATAAGAAAATCCTGCCATTTCCAACATGGATAAATCCTGAGGGCATTATGCTAAGTAAAATAAGCCAGACAAAGACAAATAATGTATGGTATCATCTACATGTGGAATCTGAAAAGACAAATTCCTAGAAACAGAGAATAGAATGATGGTTGCTGGGATACCAGAGGCCATGGGAGGAGAAAATCAGGTGATGTAGGTCAAAGGATACAAACTTTTACTTTTAGAATAATAAGTTCTGAGGACCTAATGTAGAGCATAGTGACTATAGTTAATAACATGGTATTGTAGCTCTGCCTGAGTAGCTTAGTTGGTTAAAGCGTCATCCTGGTATGCCAAGGTTGTGGGTTTGAACCCTGGTCAGGACACATAAAAACAACAACCAATGAGTGAATAAGTGGAACAATAACTCTCTCTCCCTCTCTCTTCCCTCCTCTCTCTAAACTCAATAAATTTAAAAAATTTAAAGATAACGTGGTGTTGTATACTTGTAAGTTGTTGAGAGTAGACCTTAAGCATCTCATCATACACACATTCCTATACACATGCACGTGTTAACTATGGGAGGTGAGGAAGCTAATTATCTGAATCTTGCTAATCTTTCCATTAGGTATATGTATATCAAATCATTATGTACACTTCAAATGTGTACAATTATAATTATTTGTCAAAAATATAAATGAATAAATTTCCACAGAACTGCTGGTTAGATGACTAATTAATCTTCGGTTGACTTGCCATGTTAGTCATGCACTCAGACATTAAGCAGCAGTGTGGGACAAAACCTGGTGTAAGGAATGACGGTGTACCGCAGACTTGGCCCAAGGGTCCCCATGGGAGGGTCTACCAGGAGGATCAGCTACATTTCTCAGTGTGCAATTTTGCTTTTTCTGACACTGTTGCTTGACCATGTTGACATTGTTGACATATTCCAGGATATCTTTAGATTTGATTAATTAATTAGGGTCTGTTCTTTTTTAAGCTTAAAATTTTCTCTAAATGTTTAGTGCACTAGTCCCTGCAGTTTCCTTTCCCTCAGCAGTTGGTGGGGGAAATTTTCTTTCCATAGGGAAATCGAAGGCCTTGTCTGTCAGTGCGGCTGTTTTGGTTGGGTAGTTGTTTTGTAAAACAAGGATTAAGGACAGTTAGTCATTTGGACATAAACTATTTTTCTTCTGTCATTTCAATGTAAGAGTCCATGAAGACATCCTAGTCTTCTTAATCAGTTACAGATAATCTCCTATGCATGCATGTTTTTCTGCTTCCAGCTTGGAACAAAATGCTGCTCACGCTGAAAAGAATGTTTGTTTGTTCTGCTATTAACTCTGTTTTTATACGTAGCACAGTTTTGTAATTCATATGGTCACCCCAAGCACATACACGCTCTTCCTTCCCAGTCAGGGCTGTGCTGCTCTGTGTCTTTGTGTAACAGGGTCTGTGTGGTTCTCTCATCACACTCCACATATTTGAAAATTCTGAAAATTCAGACCAGTTTATCTTTGCACTCTATAAATATGAGGCTTCCTAAATCAACTTTAAGAGTAAAATAGTTTAAGGAAGTAATGAATGTATTTTAGGGAAGAAATTTCAAAGACATTGTTATTGTTTGAAAGCAAAGACCGTTAACTAGGTGTCCTTTCCTTTAGTCATGAATAAAACTTAGTCTGGAAATATTGTGTTAAATTTGTCTACATTACCTTATATGTATAAAAACAATAAAAACTCATTTTAAATATACCTGTAATTCATGTTTTAACTCATATTGTATTTTTCTTCTATTAATCCAAGTGAAACCTTCTACAATCTTTAGATTTGAATGAAAAGATCAGAATACAGCGATAATGGAGAACTACCTCCACATTATACTATGAACTCTCCATTTCTAAATCACTTTTTTTTTCTTTCAGCCAAGCCCAGGGCAAAGGCCTTTTCCAGGATTTGCAGCCAGTGCCAGAAGTATGCTCAGAAACAGGGCAGGAGCTGGCAAATATTTTATGCAACATGTTTAACCATAGTAAATATTTTATATTTTGAGGGCCACGTACTGACTCCTGCATATTCTCCATTGCTTTGCTTTTCCTCCTTCCTACCCCCGGCAACACTTCAAAAGTGTGAAATCTCTTCTTAGCTCATGAGCCTTTAATAAAACAGGCACTGGGCGGGTTTTGGCCTAGATGCTGTTGTTTCCACACCCTTGGGACACAGGATTGCTGATTCCTTGAGAACACATGTAATTGTGTATGTTACAAATGTTGAGTGTATGTGCGTGTGTGTGTGTGTGTGTGTGCTGGGGAGGGGATTTAGATGGTGGCCATTGAGAGTCTGGAACACATGTTTTTTTCCTTTTGTTCTATGAAACATTTTATTTTTTTGGTTCTCAAGTTATATTCTTACAGGGACCTAAATCTAGCCACTTTAAATCCCTTTCATGGCAGTGATACACACAAATACAAAAATGAGTTGAAATAACACATTAATAACCTTTGCAATAAACTTAACCATCTAAATATATGTAGATGAACATAGGTCTCTCTAATACTGCAACCCAGTAAAAATGCTATTTATTTTGATTTCCCTCCAAACATTTTTAATATATGTGTTCTTGTTCTACATACATATCTATACAGAAATGTATGCATGTCATAAAGCTATGTATATGAATATATATATATATATATATATGCATGCAAAATTCAGATAATTTTATGTTAACTCTTTTCTATCCATCGAGTTTCATTTCATCTAAATATTTTGTGGTGTAATCACTGATTCTTTACAAACATAATTTTAAATTACCAGGCAACATTGTGTCTTACCAAAATATCATCATGTATTGAATTATTCTTTGTTAAGTTGTTTTTGCTATTATATGTCACACTACAAGCAGGATCATCTTCATATTTGCAGTATTTGGGGGTACTTTTTAGAAACTGGCAGTTTAATTCTTTTGAATAAGAACCAACGTTTTCACAAATATGTAACTACAAAAAAAGCATGAAACAACCACATTAGAATTTTTTTGAAATTTTATGTTGAGAAGGAAAGGAAGTAAAAGAGTTTGTTTCTTACTAGGCAGTAAAGACCTTCAAGAATTTACTATGTCTGTCTTACTCGAGCAGATATGCCAAGCTACTCACTGTACTTTTTCACTCAGTTTACCTCTTCCATCTCCAGTTCTTTTTCCACTTGACTTAAGCTCCAAGTTCTCCACGAGCCCCTAAGCCTATGCTTTGTATAAGGTGTACTAAAAAATGAGAACTTAATTACTGCTTAAAGGAGTATTTTCTGCTGAGTAATTTCACCTAGAGTAGGCCACAAATCTCAGATTATAGTGAAATAAAGATGATTTGAAATATGAAATTCAACTTAGTGTTTGCTTTTATATTGTTCATGCCAGCTGAATTAGTTTTGAACTCTACAGATACAGAAATGTCTATTAACAGAAATGGCCTGATATTAAATGTGGGCAGTAACAGTGCTGATGGAAAAATGCTCATTTGTAACCACCTAGTGTTCGCCATGGAAGCTCAAATTCCATATGTACTATAAGTGCTACAAAACATCAGCCTAATGCCTTCTCAAACAGAGTATCTGAATTTGAAACGTACATAGTATTCTCTTCATCTAAAAAAGTTATACAGTCAGCCCAAGGAATGGAAGGGAGGAGCATTGTCTTTGGACAGGGACAGTGGGCTGACTGATCAAACATCCGAGGATCTAAAAATACATAGAGCCTTCCCTGAATGATCAGATAGGCTCATTTAGGGGATATTTTCAGAGCTAATTCTATCTCCTATCTACAAAATTCACTTTGCTCAAAAGGAATTGGTGCTTTGGAAACCTAGAGGGCTGGAGGTGACTCCTAAAGCCAGATGCTCATTCTGAATACGCCTGCTTTTATCTTCTTCCACTCCTTGACTTCACCCCATTTGATGGTTTACAAGGCACTACATAACGTTGGTTTCTATCATTGTAGGTGAGGAAACTGAATCTCAGAGAGGGTTTGTGCCTTATTCAGGGTCTTACACCTGAAAAGTAGGGTAACTGAACTTTAGATCTGAGATGACTTTTAGTACATCTGCTGTGGGACAGAATTGGAAGAAACTGGGACATTTCCTCGTCCAAAGAATCTCCCTCGTGAACATGTCATAATATTTTTTTCCATTCTACTATAAGAAATATTTTTTTGGTTTTATCACTTTTAATGATAAAGAAAACATCAATAATGTGTGTAATACTCACAATAGTTCTTTTTAAGTGCTATCTCTAAACTTGATGAAAACTCTGCGAGGTAGATTCTTCTTTCCAATGTAGTTTTAAATGTGTGGTTTGGAGCAGTTAAATCATCTGCCTTAGGTCCACAGCTAGATTAATTTTTAAACTTAATTCATTAGACACTTCTCTCTCTTGATTTTTCTCCTATCCAACCGGTCACTCTTTCTTCACACTGGACATTGGTGTGTCAAGGGCTTCAGTCATCATTTTCCCCTCTACCTACTCAATCCTGTGGTGATGTTATTAAAAGTCATGGACTTAAATGCCATCTATCTGCTGACAATTTCAATTACATAGGCCCAAACCAGACCTTCTCTTAAGCTCCAGCCTCATTGAGTCAACAACTGCCCACTGGCCATCTCCCCTTCGATGACTAATTGGCATTTCAGATTCAACAAGTCTAAACCTAAAATTTCAATGTTATCTCACCCACCCCATCTGCTCTCTCTGCAGCCTACCCCATCACAGTTGATAGCTTCTTGTTCTTCTAGACTAGTTGCTCAAAAAAAAAAACAAAAAAACCTTAGTCGCCTTTATTCACTCTTTGTTCTCACAGTTCACATCCAGTCCTCTAGGAAATCCTGTCTTTAAACTACTTACGCATTTGCCAACTCCTCTCCACTTACTGGGGATGGAGCCACAATCCAGGCATGTGACCTGACCAGGAACTGAACCCACAACCATCCGATACATGGGACGACCAATTGAACCACAATGGCCAGGGCCAGGGTGATCTTTTCAAATGTAATATTATCACATCACTCCTTTTCTCAACCACTCACAAGCTCTCTCCATTGTATGCAGAATAAAAGGCAAAGTTTTACATCGGCCTACGAGATCCAGTGGTACCTGGGCCCTGTTCCTCTTCAGGCTCCGTTTCCTGCTACTCTCTCCCTGCATCCCAGCCTTTCTGCGTTGGGAAGGCAGAAGCACTCTG
Source organism: Molossus molossus (assembly GCF_014108415.1). Lineage (NCBI taxonomy): Eukaryota > Metazoa > Chordata > Mammalia > Chiroptera > Molossidae > Molossus > Molossus molossus. The sequence continues at coordinate 28,251,593 of NW_023425347.1, read as the reverse complement.
CGTTTGGAGCTTTGCTCTACCGTTTCTTTGCCTCAAGCACTCTTCCCCCTGATACTTCTGTGGTTAATTCCCTTATCTCTTTCAAGTCTTCTACAAACTCAACACACCATCCTGTGTACCACCGAACACTGTTCACCAAGCTGTCCTCAGTATCCCATTCCTCCTTCTACTGATGTACTTCTTTCTTCCATCTTTTAAATAGTTCATATAATTTACTCATGCATTGTGCTTATTTTGTTTCTGTCCTCCCCCACTAGAATGTAGGCTCCTTGAAGGCAGGACTGCTTATCTGTGTTGTTCAGTGACCACCCAAAGTGCCTAGAACAGTGGCATTTAGTAGCTATTTTTTGAATGAATGATTGAATGAAAAACTGAATCTGATTCAAGAGAGGGTAGTCATCTCCCCTTTATCAGCCTGTGGGAAAATTATAGGTGGAAATTCGACATCTCAAATGAAAATTTCAAGGCTGCCTCCACTCCATCCCATGAAATCTGCTTTTTCTGTAGCCTTCTCCATCACAGTTGATGGCAATTTGTTCTTCTACCAGCAACCATTCTCTCACTCGATTCCAAGGGAAAGGTACTTTTTTTTTTTTTTTTTAAGTTTAGCTTATCAATTGCAATAAAAATGTATACCAATCACCTGGAATCAAAAATCAAAAGAGTTCATTAATGCAGACTTTCATCTCTAAAAATAGATTAAAAATGTTAAACAGCTGTGAATGCACAATGTTTACACAGTTAGTGAATCAACATTTGAACTCAAATCTTATATATAAATAGCAATTATCTGAGGGTCAGATTTGTGTTAAAAGTTCCCCATTTTCCAAATTATGTTCCTTCCAGTCAGAAATGAAGGAGGCATTAACTGAAATAAAAAATAATTTACACAGATTCAATAATAGAGTACGTAAATCCAAGAAGCAAACCATTGATTTGGAATATAAGGAAGCAAAAAACGCCCAATCAGAACAACAAAAAGAAAAAAGAATCCAAAAAAATGAGGATAGTGTAAGAAACCTCTGGGACAACTTCAAGCATGCCAACATTCACATCTTGGGGGTGCCAGAAGGAGTAGAGAGACAACAAGAAACTGAAAATCTATTTGAAACAATAATGGTAGAAAACTTTCCTAACTTGGTGAAGGAAACAGACATACAAGTCCAGGAAGCACAGAGAGTCCCAAACAAGATGAACCCCAAGAAGCTCACACCAAGACACATCATCATCAAAATGCAAAGGTTCGAGACAAAGAGAGAATCTTTTTTTTTTTTTAATCCTCACTCGAGGACATTTTTCCATTTTTTGTTCAGATAAAGTGGAAGAAAAGAGAGACAGAGAGAGAAACATCGATGTGAAAGGGACACATCGAGTGGCTGCCACCAACATGACCAACCAGGGCCAGGGACAAACTGAGACCAAGGTACATGCCCTCAGCGGGAACTGAACCCTGGTCTCTGGACCGCAGGCCGATGCTTTAACCGTGGAGCCAAACTGGCTGGGGCCAAAGAGAGAATCTTAAAAGCAGCAAGAGAAAAGCAGTTAGTGACCTACAAGGGAGTTCCCATAAGACTGTCAGTTGATTTCTCAAAAGAAGCTTTGCAGGCCAGAAGGGAGTGGCAAGAAATATTCAGAGTGATGAAAAGCAAGAATCTACAACCAAGATTACTCTATCCTGCAAAGCTGTCATTTACAATTGATGGCCATATAAAGAGTTTCCCAGACAAGAAAAAGTTAAAGGAGTTCATCACCACCAAACTGTTATTATATAAAATGATGAAGGGTCTTTTTGAAGAAAAAGATAAAATATATGAACAAACAAAATGGCAATGAATACATATCTATCAACAATGGAATCTACAAACAAAATGAACAGGCAGGACAGAAACATTCTCATAGATACAGAGAACATTTTGTTGGTTGCCAGATGGGAGGGGGGTTGGGGGAATGGGTGAAAAAGGTGAAGAGATTAAGAAGTACAAATTCATTGCTAAACTGACAAACCTCAAAGGGAAAGGGGTTGGGGGGGTGGGAAGAAATAAACCAAAGAACTTATATGCATAACCAATGGACATAGACAATAGTGTGGGAAAAGGTGGGAGGGGGGCAGGTGTGGGGAGGAGGGGGTCAATGGGGGAAAAATGAGGAACATCTGTAATATATATAACAATAAAGATTAAAAAAAAACCCCACAAATTATGTTCCTTGAAACCCCAAATTTAAGAGACATATACTGAGTAAGTGCCCTTGGTTCCAAAAAAATAGTAAAGTGACTCACGTTGTGCTAGAACTGGCCCTTGTGGGCTCACAGGAGCCAAGCGTGTGTCAACTCCACATCAGTGGCTTGAACCTGCTGTTGGGAGTATTGACACCAGGGAAATAGGCAATCGACAATAAGCAAATGTTGTAAATCAGACCTGATTTGATTAAAATAAAATTTAAATAAGTGAGTTTGTTGTGAAACATTTGCTATCAACAAGATCTACACTTGCATGTTATTGTGGAGATATCTGTGGGAAAAATCAATTTAACTTTCAGTCTTACTAATATGCATAATTGTGAAAATAGGTTTTGGTTTGGGGTTTTTTGGGGTTTTGAGTGTGTGTGTGTGTGTGTGTTTACCTTGGAACACACATTAGTACTTTAATAGCATGCACTTTGTAAGACTATGATAGTGAAAACTACTTTTTGAGTCTAAAAAACTCCAGGTTTTCAAATCTGTCATCTTGGGCAAAATATTCCTTCATGTGAACTGAGGAAAATATTAATTTGCAAGATTTTAGAAAGGCTTAAAATAAAACAAAGCATGTAAAACTTCCTGACATACATGAGGCACTTTAAAATGTTAATTTTTATTTTCCCCATTCTCATTTCTCAACCTGGCTTTGAAAACTGTAAAATAATATTAAAAAGCTTTCTATTGTGAGAATGATAATTATCATCCAGAATCTTATTTCTTATTATATGATCAGATACACAGATTCATAATTAAGAATAAGAACTTTCTTGTATTCACCATTTTATTTGTAACACTATCTTGAAAGGTATTTATTCTGAACTTAGATTTAATTTTAATTCATCACAAAACAGTTTGTATGATAAATAAATTTTACTATAAAATTTTAGAGTTTTTGGTTTGTTTGTTTGGGGCATATTATCTGGTCTTCTCAATTTTTTACTGACATATTTTCTTATACCCATGAATCATGAAAACGTCTTTGCATTTTATTTCTTTGGAATAGTTTAATCTAATCCAAATTATAAGTAAAGACTTTGTGTCCAAGAAGCTTCAGTTATTACATCTGGTAGGTATTTTTTTCCTAATAAACAAATTATTCTCCATATGCTGAGTGTATATTCCATAAGGCACTGTAAAATCTTCTTGGGTAAACCAAAGTGATTGTTTATTAGGAAAATCAAATGAGAATTGCAGTACTTTCTAGGAAATGTCCCTTCCCAAACACCCTAATTCCAACTCCAATTGTTGTTCTTGGCCAAAGTCAAACTGCCTGGTACTAAATGACATCAAGCAAAACCCTAACAACATTCATGTTAGGAAAAAAGTCTATTTTTCGGAAATGGTATTTCCTGTGGGAATCTAGTCAGGACACATCTTGATTGGAACATGCCATGTGACTTTCCCTGGACACCGCTCTCCTGTCTCGAATGAGATGGAGTGAGCGGGAAAGTCACACATGTGCAAACGGAAGAACCCCTTGGCACTAGCAACAAAGCTTTTATAGACATTGAGATTGGGATCCAGATGTACGAGAAGTCCTAACCACAATGACAGTCCAAAAGACCTTCCTTTTTGCCCTGGCTGGTGTGCCTTAATGATTAGTGCATCGGCCTATGGGCCAAAGGGTTGCAGGTTCGATTCCCGATCAAGGGTATGTACCTCGGTTACAGGATTGATCCCTGGCCTTGGTTGGGGCGTGTGCAGGAGGCAACCAATCAATGTGTCTTTCTCACATTGATGTTTCTCTCTCTCTCCCCTACCCGCCCCGCACCCTTCCACTCTCTAAAAAGAAAAAAAGAAAAACCCTTGGATGAGGATTAGCAAAAACAATGATAATAAAAAAATAGAACATAAAAGACCTTCCTTCTTTAGTCACCAATTGACACATGAAATAGTAATCTTCAGAAACACAAAATGATCATCTCTAGCCATTATGGGGATGACAAAGGTTTTTCTTTCCTGTTATCTCTAGGAATGCATTATCTTTAGGGTCTTTTCCATGTGTATGTACATTTCTGTGAAGAAGAAATAGGCACCTTCAAGAATACTCATCCACAACAGGCCTTCCAGGAGCTCCGGGTGCACTCCATTACGCTGTGCGGATCTTGCCACAGCCCAAATCCTTGTGTACTAAAACGGCATTTTGAATTCCATTTAATGCAAAAGCAAAAACCTTTGCTAAGGAGAGATTATAGCTGGATCATAGACATTAATAAACTACATAACTAACAACAGTAATAGAAGTTAAACTATTTTTTCTTCTATGCATCCTTGCTAGTATTACCACACTTAATTTTATAGGTAAAATAGATTTTAAATTTTTTTAGTTATTAGTTAAATTAAGTGGGTTTTCATGTTTACAAGATATAGTTCTATCTTTTAAAATTTTGCTGATATCCTTTGCATAGTTTTAATTAAATTTCCATCAATATTTCTTATATAATTTATGTGAACCCCGTATAAAATAAACTGACCCTTTATTTGTTGCATATCTGAATTTGTAATACCCCTCGATTTTGATATTTTTTGGTACAAATAGAAGTTTACATTTTTTATATAGTGAGATCTACCACACTTTTCTTATCCAATTTTTTCAGCCACATCTAATCTTACTGCATTTCTTCTGCCTTGTAATTTGCTAAACATACACACTTATTTTCTCCTAGCTTTCTAAGGCTTAACTTATATTTAACCTCTTAATACATCTGGAATTTATCAAATCCCTTGTGTGAATTAAGAAATCAACTGATGTTTTAAAATAGCAAATTAACTAACTCACTATTTACTAAATAATCTTTTCCTTCGCCATCGAATTGTGATCCTTAGCAAGATGGGTGTTCTTCTGGGAACAGGCACCACTGAGGTCCTCCTCTCAGCTACTTATTAACTGTGCAATCTTGGGCAAGTCCCTTCACCCCCCTGGACCCCAGTTTGCTCGTCTACGAAATAGGGGTAATAATATCGAATGGCCAGAGTCACTGTGGGAAAATGCAGCACAAGTGTGGAATTAAGTCCCTGGGACGTAATTAGAGCCTCTGAGAGTGTTACTAGTGTTCGCCTCTGAGCAGTTGTGAAAAGCAAAGCACTTACAATGACCGAATGGCCCCAGCTTCTGCACAGTCTTTTCCTACTTCTCCTGCCTTGTCACTCTCTGACCTCATCTGCCCCCCTTAGCTCGCCCCATTTCCACCAGGCGCGAGACCCCACTGGCCCTGAAATAACCAGGCTTACTCCTGCCTCACACCTTTTCTCTTTTTCTTTCTTCTCCATGGATGTTTTCCCAGACACACACCCGGTTTGCTACCCAACTTTTGAAAAGTCTTTGCTCAGCTGATTCCTACTCATGGAGGCGTTCCCTGAGCACCCCACTTAGAGTTGGACCTACGGAAGCACTCTCTCCCATCCTTGTTTATTTGTCTCCACAGCATGTCCCATTGCGACATAGTATATGTATGTGCTTATTGTCTGTCTCCCCTCACCTGCCCCATGACAAAAACGCCCAAGGGGTAAGGGCGTTACAGCCATGTTGTTCACGAGCGTATCCCCAGGGTTGGCAATAGTGTCTGGCACATAGCATGTGCTCTATAATTTACTGTTTAATCAACAAATTATTGAACATTTTAGGTTATATTGTTTGTTTCAGCTGGCTAAGGAGTGGGGAAATGATCAAACCAGAGACTAGAAATGAGGAAAAAATTAAAACACACACACACACACACACACACACACAAACTGATTCTTAGATATTAGCTATCTTTTATACACCGAAAACAAAACAAAGTGTTTGAAAACTTAAGTTGCACTATCTTTTGAAACCATCATTTTGTGACGTTCTCTGCATGACTTGGGAAAATTAGATTTACTCTTAGCTTTCTGTTTACACAGTTGGATAGACTCAAGAGATGTCTTTGCACTTTATTCTACTGTTCTCTTTATTGCATTTACCTATGAGCATTTTAGTAATCTCTTAAATTGTATGAACTGTACAACCAAACATGTCAAATAAACTTTTCTCGCTCCTGTAAACTCATGGGCATGGGCTCCCAAAGGGTCGACAGGAAGGGAGTGTTTTGCTTTGTCTTTGTCCTCACTTTTTCCAACCCTGTATACTCTTGTTTAATGTGCCTTTTCCCATTTTTTTTCTATTTGCAAATGGTTCAGAGTAGAACTCCTTAACTTTTCCCCTCAGATACCTACCTCCTTGCCTGACTAGAAAAACCTTACTTTACATTATAAAGAGCAGGGGAAGGGAGAATGACGTCACTCTCTAAGCAGCAGCTCTTTCATAACCCCTCTTGACCTGAAGCAGAGCCAGCCTGCCAGAAAGAGGATTCTGTTGTTGCCCTGGCAACCTCCTGACTCACTGACTAGTAGCTGCGCCCAGAAGTCCTTAAATAGTCGAAGCCAATATAGCCACTATCAGAATTCCCTCTTTGGCCCATGTTTACTATTGAGAATCCAATTGAAAATGTGCCTTTGGATGAAAGTAAGACAACCAGTGATTGCTTGCCCATACATGAAGAGAAAGGCATCTCAAAATCAGTGTGCCCTGCCTGGTACAACCAGGGATGACTCAGATGAGTTGGATTTTGGGGGAAATGCACATTAAGATGTTGTTATAAACCAGTCAGCAGCATGGAGCTCATTTCACTGTCAAAGATGTTCTCTGTGGCATATTGATTAATGTACAAAAGTTCTGTTCTCTAGAAAGAATAAAATGCCCTAAAAAAGGTTTGTGTTCAATCAGTGTTCATATTGGGCACCTAAGTTTTAATGATTTAGGTCTTGCCTCTACCTTCAACTCTTGATTGTTCTTGGTAGAAGAGAAATATATTGGTAGGGATTATCCATCAACAGGCACTTCCCAGGTCTCATGCTGTTTGACTGCTATTCTCACTTCGTGGTGGTTGCTGTGAAAGACATGAAGCAACTGCAAAGTATTGTCTTGGGTTCCAGGGAAGCTGTATGCAAATTATTAGTGGAGAAGTAGCCTCAAGGCCCACTTGCTATTGCTTTGCATGGAAGGGAAGCGTCTTCGCAGATGAGGTTTACACACAAGGCTTGGGAGTTAGAGCGGGAGAAGCTGGCATGGCGAGCATGTGCCTCTCACCTGGCCTGGCCCAGAGACCAGGTGAGAGCTTTCTCAAAGAGAAACTGAAGATAGAAGCTGAAGAGGGGACTTGGAGAGATACACAGGCCCCCTGTGGAGCTGCTCTGAGGCCTCAGTGACCAAGGACAGCAGGTAATGGAGGCAGGGTTGGCATGCGGAGAGGATTAGTCTCCTCATGTACAGGTGGGACAGACAGCCCGGAGCAGGTGCCCACAGGCCTGCAGGCAGCGAAGACTCAGGATGTAGCCTCTGGCAGTGCATCCAGGTGCCAATGGGCACAGGCAGGAGTGGACATCATGTGGGCCAGTGTGAACCAGAGAAGAGGAAATCAGAAATAACCGGGAGGGATTTAGGGTGGCGGGGTGAGGGCCTCCTTGTGCAAGTACATGCAGTGAGCCAGTAAAATGTGCCTATTACTCAGCGTTACCTTATTTGTACCCATGTGTTGAAGATTACTTTCCTGAGATGAGTTTTGGAGTCTCTCCAATATTTATGAAAGAATGTTGGTGAGGCAGTTCTCTCCGGGGCACGGCTGGTTGGAGAAGGGCACGCTGAGCGGAGACAGAGGAAAGGTTCGAAGGCTGGGTCAGTCCTGCAAAGCGAATGACGTGAATGTCATTTTTCACTTCCCATCTCTTTACCCTCATTAGAGGATTTGGGGTTGCTAAAATGGCTTCAGGGGGTCATAAACCCCTCGACTGTTAGAGAACAGAAGCAAAAGGAAACATTCTAATGGAGGTTAGTCGAGTGAAATATTGTGATCACACTTTATTTGCTTGGAAGGGGGTCTCCAAAAGACCACACGCTGCCGACTATCGCTGCTCTCCCCTGCTGCCTCAGTAAAGGTTGATTGCTGTGTGAGCAAGGCAAGACATGAAGTGGACTAGGTGAAAACATGCCACTCGTAATTATTAACAGTTGTACATGAGCATGCTTCTTCTAATCAAAAGATCATCCAGTGCCCTGGCTTGTTTGGCTTAGCAGTTAAGAATGTCAACCCGTGGACCAGAGTCGTGGGTTTGATTCTGGTCTAGAGCATGTACCTCGGTTGGGGTTCAGTCCCCGGCCCTGGTCAGGGTCGTGTGGGAGGCAACCAGTCAATGTGTCTCTCTCACATTGATGTTTCTCACTCTCTCTCTCTCTCTCCCTTCATTTCTCCCACTCTATCTGAAGATAAATGGAAAAATATCCTTGGGTGAGGATTAAAAAATATATATATCATCCAGTGAAGATGACTATCTCTTTGAAGAGTCCTGCCATCTCACCATCTCCGCCTTTTTCTCTCTTATTATCTGACATTTGATCCAAATCCTACTTATGCTAATACAATGATCAGAAACCTGAAAAAACATCTGCAGTGAGTCCTCGCCTATTTTTTGTGACTTCCACCAGCTTGAAAAATGTTTGTAATTGTCTTTTGCTGGCATGTTACTTGCTTTTGGAAAATTTATTTTATGAACGTTAAAGCCAACATGCAGGAAAAAGCTTTTATAGGTTGCATCATCCCCTGCTTCCTTTATTACCAACAGAAATAACTGGTTTAGGATATTTCATTACTGAGTTTTTAGGATGGATATTCAATTGTTAAATGACTGTATTCATTCTCTGAATATTATTTAAAATAAAATAATAGATCTCATTTACAGATAAGATCATGGAGGAAATGTTTCATGTTTGGTTTGTCTTTAAGAGTACTCATTCAAATGAAATTATTTTACATATTTCATATATTAGGAACTTGCAGGATCTAAGGCTTCATAGATGCTGGCAAAAGACATGAGACTCTTGAGTCAGAGACAAAGAACTTTGCGACTCAGCAATAACAGTGAGCCAAGTATTAGCATTCCCTTATGCCGCTCTGCAGTCCCCGGTAAACAGTGCAATTCGAAGAGAGCCCAGTGACAACCGCACACACAGTTGGTTACAGGATAGGAACCCTGAGCAGAGGAAATCAGAATCTTTATAGTAAACATGCCTGTCTTTTGCTCCAGAGACAAACAACTTTACCTTCAAAGGCTATTCACCACACAAATGTCTTTGAAAACATAGTCCAGATCAAGGGCAGTCAATACCTCTGCTCACAAGTGCAGACCATAAGCTATTCATTGAGAATTGTATCCCAACCACTCACATATTTTTAAAAAGTGGATGTCACCCAGCTGTTGTGGCTCACTGGTTGAGTGTCGACCCATTCACCAACAGGTCACAGGTTCGATTCCTGGTCAGGGCACATGCCCAGGTTGTGGACTCAATCCCCAGTGGGGGGCTTGCAGGAGGCAGCCAATCGATGTTTTCTCTCATTGATGTCTCTCTCTCTCTTCCTCTAAAAAAAAATCAATAAAGAAAATATATTTAAAAAGTGAATGTTCACGTCATGTCAAATTATAGAAATTAAATGCTATAGGTCCCTCAAAATAACATCACAATATAAATTTTACTTTATAATATACAACCTTAATTTACATGATGCTAGTTGGAGTCACTTTCCAGTTAATATTTTTATAAATACAAACATATAATGGTGATAATATAAAAAGTCACTCACTCTTTTATAAAGTGACAAATCTCTATATGGATTGGGGTTTTTAATAACGTTAGAAATCAAGTGGAAAAACCAATAGAAAAAGACCTATACAAAATACACTCAATTACAAAGAAATTTGAAAGAGAAATAGATGTTGTCTTTTTAAAGTATTGATTTGAATGAAAAAAACACCAGCATAAATGAATAATCAAAAGGAAGAATATTTGTTCTTGCTGGGAATGAAGCTCTTGAGCTGGGCAGTGGGCAATTTGGGACACAGCTAGGTAATGGGAGATGGTCTAAAGTCTATTTGGTAGCAAAGGATACCCAAGGAATACAAAGAAAGGGAATTGGTCCAATTCAGTTCTTTCAGGTGATAGATAAATACTAGTCGATTAGTGGTTTTGTTTTATTTTGAACTGCTAGAAATACTTGATTTCTGAAGTGCAAATTCTTATCTTTTGTTTCTTTTTTATTATTATTCATTACACTCCCTATCTCAAACCAGGAAAGAGGATAATCCTGTGAACCCCAAATGCACAGAATTTATTCAGAAACTAAAAATTTCATTGGGTTATGCTTCTACCCTCCAGAACTCGATATAACTTTAAAGACTATCTTGTTGAAAATAAATTGAATTTAATCTCTTCTACTTACTGATATAAACACCCATCGCTTTGGCTCTGGCATTTTTAGGTGCTCAGACAGTATGTCTTTATGATCTGTGATGCTGCTAATACTGATCTGTGTGAATGGTCTCACACAATAGAACCTGAATGTGCTAGGCAGCTGTCCCTTGCAACTTTCCCCAACCTAGTGACCAAAATAAAGAAATAAACAAACAAACAAACACAATTATATTCTGGCATCAAAGAGCATGAGTTTGTAAATGGAATGTTTTTATTCCACAAATGATAAAAGTACTGATTCCAGAACCAAACTGTCCTGGTCCAAATTCTCGTTTTACCACTTACTAGCAGTGTGACCATAAGAACTTACTTCACCTGCCTATGCCTCAGTTCCCCCAACTGTAAAATGAAGGTGATAATAGTTTTACCTTAGAAGGTTGCTATGAGGACTAGATGAGTTAATTTGCTGTGAGGACTAGTTGAGTTAATTTGCTATGAGGACTAGATGAGTTAATTTTTTGTGAGGACTAGATGAGTTAATTTGCTTTGAGAACTAGATGAGTTAATTTGCTGTGAGGACTAGTTGAGTTAATTTGCTATGAGGACTAGTTAAGTTAATTTGCTGTAAGGACTAGATGAGTGAATTTGCTGTGAGGACTAGTTGAGTTAATACGTGAAACATCTTTAGAATGGTGCCTGGCATATAGAAAGCACTTTATAAATGTTCACTATCATTATCTCCAAATAGCAATTTTTCCTTCACTTTTTTCCTGATCAACATGAAGTTTAGACTTTGGCAAACACAAATATTTACATCATCATGAATTCTATGAGTGCTGTGTCAGGCACATGATAAACATTCAGTAATTATTTGTTGAATGGATGGCTATACTAACTGAATATATAAACCGATGAGCCTCACATTCTCATCTCTTTATTTTCATTTTATCACAAATCCAACAATTATATTGAAAATTAAGCGAAAAGGGCTAGAGAATAATCCTGAGCCTGAGCTAGCACCCTTGGGAACCTGTGATGTGCCTGCCTCTGTCAACACTGACTTCCTCCCTCTTTCAGACAGTCTGGTGTGGTCTTGGTCAACACACGACCGCCTCTTTCCTTCTCATGGTGGTCTTCTGCATAGAACAAGATAGGTATGTGCCCTGAGCTAAATTATATAATTAAGGTGGAAGGTAAAATGTACCCATTCACATAATGCCCTTTGAGATTATATGGAATGAAAACAAAAATTATATTCAACTGCTCTACAGTCTGATGCTTAAACTCAGAGTCATGGCATTTCCTCCATGAAGGATCCACTGATGTTACCCTCCATCACCTTTGGGTAAAAACTATTTGTCGTGTCATTTCGTCAGAAAGCTCTTGAGGAGAAAAGGTTGTCTCTGGGGTGTGTTTTATTTTTAATTCTGCATAATGACTCAAATTGTTCTATTTCACTGCCTGATTGAGTGTAGACTGAAGTAACTCAACAGATATTTTTTGACATGTCTTGACAATGTCCTGATGCCCCACCAAAAACTTAGCTATGATGAGAAACCAAGTGTAACTTGGCCCTATTTGGTGTGGACTCAGTGTGGGGAATTGTAGGGCACAGCTCCTAAGCATTAAGGACTATATGAATAAGAGGGTGGGTGGAGCCTCAGCAGATATTAAAATGTCAGTGAACTTTTCCAAGCCCTAACAGCACTGCCATTTCTATTAGAATGTGAAGGACTCACTTTCTTCTTAAGAAAAATAAACCTGTTGGGACAAGTTAGCTCCTGCCATTGAACTGACATGGGAGGAGGGGGTACAATATGTGTAGTTTAGATTTATTTCAGTAGTTCTGGAGAGCCTCCACTACAGAGCAAATGGGGAGAAAATATTTTAAAGGATAATGTTATGAGCTTCCTTGTCTCTCCCCTGCTGCTGAAATTCACATGTTGGAGCCCTGACCCTAGTGTCTTAGAATGTGACCGTATTTGGAGATCGGGTCCTTATAGAATTACTTAAATTAAAATGAGATCAGTAAGGTGGGTGTAATCCAATCCAGCAGGACTAGTGTTCTTAGAAGAAGAGGAAATTCTGACACAGACACATAAAGAGGGAAGATGAGAAAACACAGAGAGAAGGAAGCCATCTGCAAGCCAAGGAGAGACCCCAGAAGAAACCAACTGTGTCCACCCCTTTGATCTCAGAATTCCAGCATCCCTAACTGAGAAAATACATTTCTGTTATTTAAGCCTCTCAATTTTTGATGATTACTTACAGCAGCTCTAGCACACTGATGCAGAGATGGAAGACTAAAGACATTCAGAAGCTGGAAAGCAGTAACTCAAACTTCCATATCACGAAGAGAATAGGAAGTGTTGATACACATGAGCAGTGCAACATTTTCGCACTCAAGTCTCCACTATTTAATTTTGTACAATCAAAGTCAACTTGATCTCTGGAGCTTGATTCACTAATCTCTAAAATGGGCCTGGAGGTACTTAAGGCAACCATAGGGAATTTCCCATCTTTTTAATATGAATCTAGTCCACAGAAAAAATACTTTTCTAATGAATGAATCAAACATTCTAGAAAAAGAAAGCAAAGGAGTCCACTCTCCTCAAGGTGTTTACAAATGTTTGAGCCCTGAGTACGAAAGGGTGAGAGGTCTAAAGTTCCCAGAAAAAGAGACCCTTGAACCTGGATGATCATGGAAGTCTTCGAGGATGAACTGAGGTTGATTTTCTCTTTGAATGTTGAGTGGAGACTAAATATGAAAAAAGGAATTGTTCCAGATAAAAGCAAAGAGGTAGAAAATGCATTGTATATTATAGGGACAAAAAGGAATGGCCTGCCTTGCACCCTGGAGAGAACACCTTTAGGTAGTAGCGTCATAAGTCAATTCTTTCTGAACCAGGCCACAAGAGAAAACAATTTGACTAGTTGTCGGAGGCAAAAGGAACTTGTCCGACTATTAAAATCAGTCAGGGCTATTGTGAATGTTGGGGCAGGTAAATGTTTCATCCTTTGATCTGGAAAACGAAACCTCACTATTCTATTCCGTCCCACTGACACTTGGGGTTATTTGGACAGGGACTGCACTACGGTTACTGTTGCTCCATCTAAGAAAATATATGTGCCAAAGAAGTGAATGGAATAAACAATGCTCTGAAAGGAATGCTTCAGATAGATCTGAGTTTCATTTCAACTGGTGTTCTAATGACGAATCCTTCTAGGCTTTCCATCAGAATGGAAACTCAGAGGATTGCCTTTTGGCATTGCCCTCAGGACTCTGATCCATTCTATGTGTCTTCCAACGCACTGGCTGTATTTTACAATTTAAGCTTTTAATTCAGATTGACCTTTACTGTAGTTATCCAAATAATTACATTTTACCATACTGTCAGTTTTCTATGAATTAAATAAACAGAAACTTATTGAGCTTCTACCATTCTCAGAATGAGCTTTGACAAGAAATAATCCTAAAATAATTGATGATGATGCTATGGAATGTACATATTTTCTATGAAGGCCATCAAGGGCTCTGAACCTTGGCAGTTGATACTTTTTTTACGCAAACTGCGGTAAGAATTGGTGGAGGGGTTTGGATTCTGAGGACGATGAAATAGAACATAGATTGATGTTACTTGGCAAAAGGTGACAGTTCTGCTGTCATTAGCATCTTTACAGATGAAAGGTGGGGAGGGCAAATGAGAATAAAACTCTAATTAATAGCATGTTGCTCGTTATTACCCACATGGACTAGAGCTTACTGAGTACGGCTGTTGAAGGGAGCTTTACTGGGAAAAACATAGGGATCAGAGAGAGAAGTTAAGTATTGAGAGAAAGGCAGGAGGAACCAGCTCACAATCTAGAGCTTGACTTTACTCTGAAAGGTAATGGAGAGCCATATGGGTCCCTGGGCTAGGGATCTAATAAGATCTGAATTACATACGGTGAAAATTATTTTAGTAGCTGTTTTGCAGAATGTGTTTCGGCTAAAGAAGCCGAGCTACCCGAGATTTTGATCAGCTGAGTGAGAGCTGATTATAGACAATTGTTTATAACAACAGTGGTGATGGGGAAGAGGGTAAGAATACTGAGATGGGATAAAGATCTAATGGAACAACAAAATGTAGGGCAAAGTACACTAAAGAGACCAAGGTGGCTCTGAAAGCCGGTAGAATTGCAGTGTAGAGGGGCCACTTCTAGGACAAGCTGCTTCAAAGGTCATTTAGGATAATTTCCAAGGAGAGGGAAAAGAAACACAATCAGCTAGTGTCATAGCTGTTACAATGCCTTCAGAAGTGTACATGCACCATGACACACACACCATAACATAAGTTAATCAGAGCCTAAAGTTTCTGACTTCCTTCTCCCTACAGACAAAGATGCTAAAGAGCATGGAAGTGGGTAAATGCTGTGATGATACATCATCCCGAATAGCTATGGCTTTACCGCTTACTACCAAGTCCCATCTTAACTTAAGAAAATTGGGCACTTCCTTTGTATTCATGACAGTTCACACCACACACAGTGCATTACTGAGTTCATGCCACCAGATTAGAGGACCAAATTATGAGCTATTTTAAAAAGTGGAAAAAAATAGTATAAATACATACATACACAAAGAGGAATATACCAACTTCGGAATATATCCCTTCAACCTTTTCCAGCCAAAGTTGTGAATTTCTCTTCTCCCAAAGGGTGAAGTGCCATGAGCCGGCAGTCTATGTCGTGAAAAGAAGAAGCCCTGGTTTCTTTGCAGTCTGAGCTTTGCGTTTCTTAGGTCTACAAACTTAGGAAAACTACACAGACATCTGAACACTTCCCACCTCTGTAAAATGAGACTGTACTTGCAAGACTTGTACGAAATGTCTTCCTGTGATCTAAGTCACAAATGACATTAGTTATTACTGCTATTATTTTGTCGTTACTATTATTGTGTCATGCCCTGCTATAAACATGGGCTGTGTGACTTTTGAAAAACTATTTCCTGCACCGAGGTGGAAGGAGCTCAAGTCTAAGGCTTGTCTTAAGTTTTACCTGTCCCCTACTCTAACTTCATGTCATTTTATTTTTATGCAAGATTGAGAAAGGAACAGGTTTATTTTGGTAAAAGTACTTTTTAAACTATAAAGTGTTCTGACAGCCGTCTTTTGATAGAAACATTCGACTGGGAGTGCAGAACTTCACGTGTACAGCGATGGGTGGTGGCGCATGGGGCAGCTGTCAGGACTACTGTTGATTGTCACTTAATTCACTGACCTTAATGATGTCCAACAATGACACACTGGGATGAAAACATATTTAGGCTTAATAGGTGTTTTATGGGTTTGAACTAAAATCAGAATGCTTCCTCCTCAGACAGGGGAGTTTCATGTAGGTACTTGGCTCTTTTTCTTCAAGCAGTAGTTCACCATTCCAGTTTGGTCCTCGAGCCATATGTCACCCATGGACAGCAGCTCTATTTCAGATACGCAGTCTACAAGCTGATATTTGGCAGAAAAATACGTTCTGGGTAATAGGTCTGAAATCTGTAGGAATTCTATCTCTGCCCTAGTTTGCTTACTTTACCTCTCTCTCTCTCTCTCTTAAGAATATGCTTTTATTGACTTTAGAGAGAGAGGAAAAAAGAAAGAAACATTGATTGGCTGCCTCCTGCACACCCTTTCCTGAGGATTGAGCCTGCAACTCAGGTATGTGCCCTGATGAGGAAGGAATCCAACCAGCGACCTCTTGGTGCATGGGACGACACTCAACCACTGAGCCACACCGGCCAGGGCTCACCTCTCTTTTTAAATTGAATTTACTGGGGTGCTCACCTCTCTTTTGTAACTATGTCTACATTCACAGCTAAAGTGCATGCTTCTTGGAGAGAAGTGGGTGCACTTCCGGTTCCCTCGGGGACTTTGTAACCTGTGACAAGCTGCACAAACACTTCGTGACTTAGAGACGAGTTACTCCCACTTACCTCCCTGTGACAGGTGCTGTCAGAAATAGAAGGCTCTGAAAGAACCTCAAAACATAGACTTAAACTAATAATTACAATTAATAATAGTAATTAACTTCCATCACAGGTGAGACATCTATATGTTAGATTTAGTGATCATTTATTTCAAAGTTACCCCTTAATATTTCCATACTTACTCAGCCTCACTCATCATACAAGGTTAGCTACATTTTATGTTTTTCAGCTTTCTTGAAGTATAACTGACAAACAAAAATGTATATATTTAAGCTGTACAATGTAATGTTTTACTATATGCACACCTTGTAAATAATCACTATGTACAGTCAAGCTAACTGACACATCCATCAACTTACATAGTTACCATGTGTGTGTTTGTGTGTGTGTGTGTGTGTGTGTGTGATGAGAACACTGAAAGTCTACTCTCTTAGCAAATTTCAAGTATACAGTACAGTATTGTTAACTATAGTCACCATGCTGTACACGAGGTCTCCAGAACGTATTCATCCTACCTCCCTTAAACTTTGTATGCACCCTATGAGCACTATCTCCTCATTCCCCCAACTCCCCAGCCTGGTAACAGCCATTCTAGGTTACATTTTTTTTTTCCTTTTTTTTTTGTACAGATAGAGTGGGAGGGAGAGAGAGGAAGGAGAGAGAGAGAGAGAAACATCGACGTGAAGGGACACATCGAGTGGCTGTCACCCGCACGACCAACCAGGGCCGGGGACAAACTGCAACCGAAGTACGTGCCCTTAGCGGGAACCGAACCCGGGTCTCTCCGGACCGCAGGCCGACGCTCTAACTGCTGAGCCAAACCGGCCAGGGCTCTAGGTTACATTTTAAGGAAAATTTTCTTTCTTAGCTTTTGAAGAGAGCAGAGAGAAGTTTTCCCATCTTATAGTTAATGCATGTGGATGACTGATTATTGGCAAAATGAGTTTTTCCTTAAACCATCAAGAAAAAAAGGCGGGGGGTATATGTTTTCAAAAGTAATCTGTAATTCTGTATCTGTAATTGTGTTAATACTAATATTTTGGCTTTTAAATTTCTTTAATATTCAACAGGACAGTTTATCTCTGTGAAATGTTTCCTTCTTCCCTTGGCCAATAACAAATGGATGGGAAGTTCAGACATTGGTACTTTTTCTTTGAAGCGATTGCCTAAGCCAGTAAAAGCTGTTTCATCAGCTACAACTTGGAATCTTTTTATTTCCTCCTGAGAAAATTTTAGGTTTGTGCTTATGAACAAGATATTTAACTGTCAATAACCATCTTTTCAGCAGATAAAGATAGTTTATTAAACACAGTAATCTGCTCTCCTGGTCTTTCCCCACCATGACATATTGCCCATTTATTTCACATTCTTGTAGTGTAAAATAAACATGTTAAGTCTGTTGAGATACTCCCATGGTTATTTACTTTTCAAATCTAGTTAGAAGGAGAGGGATGACCTTTCCTCCTAGGACAAGAAACAAAGTGAGACCTGACAGTGATACATTATCAATTTTCACAACTACGAAAATATTTCTTAAAGCAAGCCGTTCCTGTGCAGGGGTGACTCTTCAAGACGGCCGGTGAAGTCATGAAGCCCAAACCCTTTTAAGTTCTTTCTGAGTTAATGTTCCATTTACTTGCAGGGTTTCATTTACTCTAGAAAGCTGATAACCATGCATAATTATGTCAGCTTTTTTTCCTCATCAAATTCAACATTTCTCAGGACAAAAGGAGCTTACGATTCTCTTCTTTTTTTTTTATCCTCACCCGAGGATATTTTTCCATTTTTTGTACAGATAGAGTGGGAGGAAGAGAAAGGAAGGGAGAGAGAGTGAGAAACATCGATGTGAAGGGACACATCGAGTGGCTGCCACCCGCACGACCAACCAGGGCCGGGGACAAACTGCAACCGAAGTACGTGCCCTTAGCGGGAACCGAACTCGGGTCTCTCCGGACCGCAGGCCGATGCTCTAACCGCTGAGCCAAACTGGCCAGGGCCGATTCTCTTCTTGATGCAGGTAAAAGGGGTATCGGGACTCTGCAAACAGGTTTAACGAAGGGATATGCCATGGCAAATTTGCTTCGTGAAACTGAGCCAAATAATTTTATTGTTTTATATTTCAATTTCTCATACAATCAAAGGCAACACGAGCAGATTCTCTTACCTACAGTGTTATAACCATGAAAATGCATAATAAAGTTAAAGACAACTACATCTCCATGTAGGTACCAAACACCCATCCCCCCAAATCTGTCAGCAGTGCCGGGAGACTCATTTGTATGTGTGTGTTTTGTTTAATTTAATTTAATTTAATTTTTCCATCACCATTTATCCCCTCTCTGCCCTCTTCCACCTCCACCTACCCCCCTTTCCCCTGCATTCACACTGTTGTCCAAGTTCATAAATTTTCGCTCTTTTTTTTCTCCCCTTTTGTGCTCAATTCCTCTACAGCTTTTTACTTTTTAAATTCACAGCATTGGATTTGGTTGCAGTGGACGCGCCCTCATAGTCAGAGGCATGAGCCTGCTGTGGCCAAGCCGCGGGGCAGCAACAGGTGGAGATTCAGAAGCATGTCCTCACTTAGACTGAAGAAAAGTATTTTCTGGACCTCGTACAGACACCGCACTTCTGTGGCAACGGGGGGAGTAACACGGTGTGCACGGAGATGCTATCCAGCTCTCCTCAGGGCTTAAAGAAACAGAGATACTTGTTTCAGTCCTTAATAGCACTCTCTAATTTTCATCTCTACAGCTGTCTTAGCCTGAGTCATAGTTTTGTTTTGTTTTAAGGGAGATGGATTGTTGGGGAAAAGAATGATTACTGATTCCAAATTTTTAATTTTTTAAAAAAAATCCTTACCCGAGGATATTTTTCTATCTTCAGACAGAATGGGAGGGGGGAGAGAGAGAAAGAAACATCGACCGTGAGAGGGACACATCAACTGGTTGCCTCCCCCACGACCCTGACCTGGGTCGGGGACAAACTGCAACCGAGGTATGTGCCCTTGACCGGAATTGAACCCATGACTCATCAGTCCTCAGGCCGGTGCTCTAACAGCTGAGTCAAACCGGCCAGGTAATTTCCAGATTTTTAAAAAGTACAATCCAGGAAGCATTCTGATGCGGGAACCACAGTGGCTGGAGTCTCTGTTTTCCCCTCGTTGGGTGGTGGTTTGGTGATGAGAAGACACAACCCTGTCGTCATCACTCTCTTTTCTAGGAGTTTTGGCATAAATCAATCTGTTCATTGTATTCGAGCTTCATGAAATGTGGTCTGGAAAGCAGAAGATTGGTAACAGAGATAAATGTGAGCTATTGTGTATAGTGTTACATTGAAGCCTGTGAAACACAGATATGTACGTGCTAAAGTCAGATTTTCACTATGAAGGTTTGCATTTGTATGGTCCAGGTGTTAAGAGTTCAATATGGGTCCCATTTACTGAGTTAGCAATCCAGGTCAAAAGCAGATCCAACAAAAAACACCCAAATCCAAAGCCGTCGAGATTTATTATTATTACTTGTAATTTATTACTATTATGAAACATTTCTTAGGCATTATTAACAATAGAGTGAATCAGGATACTATTTTGAGGATTATGCTTTCATGTTTTTAAATTCTAGAAAATACAGTTTCTTATATTAATAAATACTAGTAAGAGTTCTTCAGTTTCTCCTCATTTTTATCTTCCTCTTCAACTTCTTCCTCTTCTCATCACATTGTTAACACGCCCCCAAAAGATTTCAGATATAAGCCAAGTTTTACTTGTAGGAGTCAGTAGAATGCTAAGTTCTCTTCGGGCACATATTTACACATTTTATTATACAATTTAATTTTTGATCATGCATCTGTGCTTGTACTTCAGATTTCAAGATTATAGTTGTTTTCCTTTCCAAGCAAAGTTTTTCTCGTTGCTAAAACACCCTGGTACACTTTTAAAAACATTTCAGTAAACAAATTTCTGTCCATTACTACTACAAGTAAACAATGTTCCTTCTTCCTCTAAAGTTAGTCATTTCATCGGTCAGGGATTGAAAATTGCCATATATTAGCGGTTGACACCAAGACAAAATATCCTAATGTTAGGCCATTTTTCTTTTTAGGGTTTTTTGTTTTTTTTTTTTAATTTTTAATTCTTTTTTTTTTTTTTATTAATCTTGGATAGAGCATTTGAGAAATTCTAGATGAAGACTACATTTTACTGTAACTGAGACTTATTTTTCCTTGGGATGAAACGGACACTAACATTCACCAGAACGTTTCATTCAGGCAGCAGCAATATTTTCCAGCTCACAAGCAAGCAAGTCACCTGCACCGGGGGGCCCTCCTCCCTGTTTACTGAAAAGATGACAGTCAGTGGGGACAGAACAGGGCATTTTCTCACGGATGGCTCCTTGGCCTTCCGAGGGGATCTCCAGTGAGCCGGCTGGCGCGTTCCTGGTGAGGCCTGGGCACTTCACCGGGACAGAACAGCTCTGCGGGCAGTTCTCAGCGAAAAGGACAGCGCACCAGAGAGCAGAAGAAAACTGTCCCTTTCTAGCCTTTGTCATGAGCTTTACGCACAGTCAGCTTTCTACTGGGTCCTCTGAGATACTGACCGGCCTAACAGGACTCTCCTTCTTGGTTCAACCAGACGCCCAGGGAAGAGGAAGGGGTCCCTGGGGAGAGACCTGTTTCTTTCCACTCTGCTCCCCCGTGGCTCTCCTGATGGGATTCCAAGGTGGTGAGTGTGAGACACACGTGGAAGCAAGTTCTTTGTGAGCAGGTGGGTCAAGACGGGGCGTAGGTAAACGCGGTATCGCCTCCTCCCACAAGCACATCAAAGTTACAACTAAACTACAGAACAACCATCATTTAGAACTGCCTGACATCGAGCTGAATGGAAGTCCTACAACTACGGAATCAAAGTAGCCGCCGCATCCAGACTGGCAGGAGGGGCGGAGGCTGACGGGCTGGTCCCACACCCATGTGTGGCGGATAAAAATCAGGAGGCTCCCGTGGCTGGGAAGGTCCTTCCTGAGGACTGAGGGGTCCCTGTCCCACACCAGGTGCCCCGCTCAGGGATCCAGTGCCAGGAAGAGAATCCCCATCACTTCTGGCTGGAAAAACCAGCGGGAACTGAGGCTCAGGGAGGCGGAGGCTGCGGGAGCCCCAGGCACTCCTCTTAAAGGGCCCGCGCATGGTCTTACTCAAACCCCCTCCCTCTGAGCTCCGAGGGGAGGCAGCTTGAGGGGCACTAGAGAACAGGGAGGAACTGAGCTGTTTGGCCTCCAGACAAGGGCTGGAGGGGCAGCTTTCTCCTGGACAGACATGTTGGTAGAGTCTGTTGTTCCTTTGGTGAGCCCTTCCCCCACAGGGCAGGCAGACACAGCCATATCTAGGACTCCAGCAACCTGGCTCACACTGGTAGCCCGCCCTGGTGATTCCCTGAGGCCCCGCCCCACCCAACTTTTGGGCCAACCAAGCTGTTTCCAAAGGCTTTACCATAGGATTGGCCTGTCTTGGATCCTGCTTCAGTTTCCTAAAATCTCTCAAACAAGGAGCATCTGACATGAGCCCACCAGTGCACCTGGCACCATCAGGCCAGTGGACACCCTGTGTCAACACAGACCAGTGCACAGTCGTAGAGCTGTCAAGGTGCCAGTTGTGGAAACCGCAAACGGCTGGGAGCCCAGCACCATCCCCACAGTAGCAGCCTGATCAGAGTTGAGATATACCCCCATCAACAGAGACTGGGGAGCAGACATCCATCCCCAGGCAACAGAAGCACAGACCAGCAGCAGAGACCCATCCCCCAAAACTACAGCAAAGGCTGAGCAGGAGCTGAGCCCCGCTGGGCAGCAGCACTCCCCAGACACCAGCGGCGGGACCTGGGGCTTTTTAGGGCCCCTATGCAACAGCTGCCCACAAGAGCGGTGGGAAGCCAGGATCCAGAGGGACCTGTGTGACCCAGTGGCCCACAAGAGAGGTGCGGAGCCGGGGCTCAAGAGGGGCCAGTCTCAGCAAGCCCCATACCTCTCGTTAAGTGGCCCCAGGCCTGGCACTAGAAGCAGCCAGCCTTGGTTCACAACATGGCTTTTCCTGGACACCTCCAAGCCCAGCACAAGAAGCAGCCATCTGCAGATCACTTTGTAGCTTATGCTGGGTGGCCCTGGATAGAGCACAGGCAGTGGCTGACCTTGCCCCAGAGCCAGCACACCTAGTGGACAGCTTCAGACCACCATGAAACACCATCACCCAACCACCTCCACAAGTGACACACTCAATGGGTGGACTCAGTGGGTACCAGAGTCCTGCTGAAGTAAGTCCTTCTCTGTGTGGTGGGCCCAGCACAGCTTACCCTCCAAGGTAGTGGCTAGTGGGCACAGCCAGTCCTTGCAGCTGACCAGCCTGAGTAAACCCCTCCCACTGACATGCCAACAGCAACCAAGACTCAAGTACAAGAAAAGGGTGTACAGTCCACACTAGGGGTGCACCATGAGGGCCCAGCTGGGGTGATCAGGGAGATTGTGCCACTGGATCCTACAGGACACCTATGAAGTCTAGGAGGCATACCAACTCTGCCTAATACATAGAAACCATCACAGGGAAGCAGCCAAAATGGGGAGACAAAAAAAACCATGTCCCAAATGAAAGAAAAAAACAAAACTCCAGAAAAAGAACTAAACAAAATGGAGATAAGCAATCTAACAGATGCAGAGTTCAGAACACAGGTTATAAGGTTGCTCAGGGAACTTGATGAGACATCCAAGGGACTTAGTGAGACCTTCAAGGAACTTAAGGAGACCTCCGAGGGACTTAGTGAGAACATCAACAACATAAAAAAGGGCCAGTCAGATGTACTAACTGAAATAGAGAATAGTTTATAGGGAATCAATAGTAGAATAGGTAAAGCCAAGAAACAAACTATCAATTTGGAATATAAGGAAGCAGAAAACACCCAACCAGAACAGCAAAAAGAAAAAAAGAATCCAAAAAAATGAGGATAGTGTAAGGAGACTCTGGGACAACTTCAAGCGTGCCAACATTCGCATCATAGGGGTGCCTGAAGGAGAACAGAAGATCAAGAAATTGAAAAACTATTTGAAACAATAATGACAGAAAACTTTCCTAACTTGGTGAAGGAAACAGACATACAAGTTCAGGAAGCACAGAGAGTCCCAAACAAGTTGAACCCAAAGAGGTCCACAGCAAGACACATCATCATCAAAATGCCAAAGGTTAAATACAAAGAGAGAATCTTAAAAACAGCAAGAGAAAAGCAGTTCATTACCAGAAAGGACTGGCAAGAGATATTTAAGGTGATGAAAAGCAATGGCCTACAACCAAGATTACTCTAACCTGCAAAGCTGTCATTTAGAATCAATGGCCATATCAAGAGTTTCCCAGACAAGGAAAAGCTAAAGGAATTCATCACCACTAAACCAATATTATATGAAATTTTGAAGAATCTTCTTAAAGGTGAAGAAGAACAAAAATATGGACAATAAAATGGCAATCATACATATCAACAATTGAATCAACAAACAAAATGAGCAAGCAGAACAGAAACAGACTCATAGATACAGAGAACTTTTTGTTGCTTGCCAGATGGGTGGGGGTTGGGGGGATAGGTGAAAAAGATAAAGGAATTAAGAAGTACAGCCCTGAACAGTTTGGCTCAGTGGTTGGAGCATTGGCCTGTGGACCAGAGAGTCCTAGGTTCAGTTCCTGCTAGGGGCATGTACCAAAAAAAAGAAAAAAAAAAAAAAAGAGGTACAAATTGGTTGTTAGACTGATGAACCTCAAAGGGAAAGGGGGAGGGAGGGTGAGATGAGATAAACCAAAGACCTTCTATGCATATATGCATAACCAATGGACAGACAATAGTGTGGGGAAGGCAGGAGGGGGCGGGAGTGCAGAGGAGGGGATCAATGGGGGAAAAAGGGAAAAACATCTGTAATACATTCAACAATAAAGATGAGTTTAAAAAAAAAAAAAGAATCTTTGTGATCTCCAGGGATCTCAGACAGACTTTTCTAAGGCAAGAAATCTCTCAGAGGAAAGGCCCTCATACCCAAAACTACATACTCCTCTGAGACTTTTGGGAACCAGGTATAGAAATCTAACTCAATCTAGCTTGTAAAAGAAAAGAGAGAAGGAAACTCTTGCAAGCAGAGATATGATTGTATCCTGGATTTGAAGGCTACCCTCAGCAGTGCATACACTTGTCTCCTACATTCACACACAGGTCCCCAGGATCCCTGAGCCCATATAGACCCTTGGACTTCTGATCTCAGAGGAAGAGATACCATCTCTCCCAACAGCTCTGGCAAGGGTCAAGCGAGGGCTTTGATTAGCTTGAGTTGGATCAAATGGCCATCCCTACATCTGTCTTTGTGGCCAGCAAGATGAGTGGCCAGAATTGAGCCAAGTGTCCATTCCTAAGAGTAGGGGGTTGTGGGGATTGGACAGAGATGGGAGGTTGGAAATCACCTGAATCATGTGGACTTAAAGTTATTATTAAAGAGTAAGGGAGAGTTGGTTTCTTAAGGATGTATTGGAAACACTGAAAAACATATGTACATATAAGAAGACCTAGATGGGATGTTCATTGAAGGAGACCATAAGCTTCTCAATGCTTGGAGAAGTAGTGGGTTCTGAATGAGGTTTACATAAGTTATAATGAGAATTGGAGCGTGGAGCTGCAGATTGAATTTTAGCGCACTCAATTTTAAATAATCTTATTGTACTTTGCTGGTTGGTGTAGTACTGGATAAGACTGTGAACTCAGTTACATATGGGTTTTGGGTTTTCATCCCTTTTTTATATGGTCTTGTTTTCTTTCCCTTTCTACCCACTGCCCACCAAAGAACTTGCACTTTTCAAAACATCTGGCCCTGATGTCCCACACCTAAGTAAGGACATAAACCTTCTATCCCCATTCTTTCCCAAATGACCTACCTAGGCTTTAAACTCTAAAGACCTTCAGGGAAACTGATGATTAATATAAATTAAAATGAGTATTATTTGTTACCAGACAAGATAATATTATTTTTCTCTTTAAATACTTTATTTTTTAAATACAGATGACATACAATATTGTATTAGTTTCAGGGGTACAATCCAGTGATCAGACATTATATAACTTACTAAGTGATTATCCCAACAAATCTCATATCTATCTGATACTATACCTAGTCATTACACAATTATGGACTATGTGCTCTAGGCCGTACTTTATATCCCTGTGACTATTCTGTAACTACCAATTTGTACTTCTCAATCCCTTCACCCTTTCCACC
The DNA here is from genome assembly GCF_014108415.1 of Molossus molossus. Taxonomy (NCBI): domain Eukaryota; kingdom Metazoa; phylum Chordata; class Mammalia; order Chiroptera; family Molossidae; genus Molossus; species Molossus molossus. Next base: position 28,225,851 of record NW_023425347.1, on the reverse strand, counting down.
CATTTCCCCAACTCCCCTCCCCTCTGGAAACTATCAAAATGTTCTCTGTATCTAGGAGTCTGTTTCTGTTTTGCTTGCTTGTTTATTTTGTTTTTTAGATTCAGTTGTGGATAGATATGTATTTATTGCCATTTTATTATTCATATTTTTGAAATATTTTTCTTCTTTTCCTTCTTTAAGAAGACCCTTTAACAGTTCATGTAACACTGGTTTGGTGGTGAACTCTTTTAGCTTTTTCTTGTCCGAATAGCTCTGTATATATCCTTTGATTCTAAATGACAGCTTTGCTATTAGAGTAATCTTGGTTGTAGGTTTTTGCTTTTCATTACATGACTATTTCTTGTCAATCTCCTCTGGCCTGCAAAATTTCTGTTGAAAAATCAACTGACAGTCTTATGGGAACTCCTTGTAGGTAACTACTGTAACTGCTTTTCTCTTACTGCTTCTAAGATTCTCTCTTTGCCTTTAACCTCTGGCATTTAAAAAAAAATTTTTTTAATCCTCACCAGAAGGTATTCTTCTATTTATCTTCAGATAGAGTGGAGGGAGGGCAAGAGGGAGAGAGAGAAAAAACATGCATATGAGAAGGACGTATCAAGGGGTTGCTTCCCACGTAACCCCGACCAGGGCCAGGGATGAATCCCAACAGAGGTACGTGCCCTTGACCAGAATCGAATCTGTGCTCATTGGTCCATGGGCTGATGCTCTAACTGCTGAGCCAAACTGGCCAGGGCTAACATTTGGCATTTTAATTATGTGTCTTGGTGTGGGTCTCTTTGGGCTCATCTTGTTTGAAACTCTCTGTATTTCTTGGACTTGTATGTCTATTTTCTTCACCAGGTTAGGGAAGTTTGCCATCATTATTTTTTCACATAGGTTTTCAATCCCTTGCTCTCTCTCTTCTCCTGGCGCTCCCATGACATGAATGTTGGCACGCTTGAAATTGTTCCACAGGCTTCTTATACTGTCCTCATTTTTTTGAAATCCTTTTTCTTTTTGCTCTTCTGATTGGGTGTTTTCTGCTTCCTAGCTTCCAAATCTCTAATTTGATCCCCTGCTTCATCTACGCCATTGTTGATTCTCCAGAATGTAGTTTTCATTTCTAACTGGTTCTTTTTTACATTGTCTAGTTCTACTTTTAAGTTTTCTATCTCTTTGTTGAAATTCTCACTGGGTTCATCTACTCTTCCCCTAAGTTCATTGAGCATCCTTCCATATAAGCAGTGTTTTGAACTCTGCATCTGGTAGATTGCTTGTCTCCACTTTGTTTAATCATCTTCCTGAGTTTTGTTCTGTTCTTTCATTTGGGACATGTTTCTTTGTCTCTTCATCTTGACAACCTCTCTGTGTTCGTTTCTTGTATTAGGTAGAGCCACTATGTCTCCCAGGCTTGGTAGAACGGTCTTATGTAGTAGTTATTCTGTAAAGTCCAGTGGCAGAGCCACCCTGATCACCCAAGCTGAGCATTCCAGGTGTGCCCCCTATGTGGCATGTGTATACCCTCCTATTGTAGTTGATCCTTGATTGCTGTTCGGTCATGAATGAGAGAGATTTACCTACCCCCAGGCCAATCTGCTTCAAGGACTGGCCATGATCACCCTGGAGGTTGAGTTGTGCAGCAGCCACTCCACAGAGCAGAACTTATTTCGGCAAGGCTCTGGTGCCCACTGAATCTATCCCTTGACTGTGTCTCTTGTGGAGATGGCTGGGTGGTTCTTCGACATGATCTGAAACTGTCTACCTGGTGCGTTGGCTCTGGGGCCTCCTGGCAGGTGCAAGCCAAGTTCAGCCACTGCCTATGTTTTGCTCAGGGCCGCCAGCATAAGCTACAGAGCAACTGCAGATGGCTGCTATTTGTGCTGGGCTTGGAGGTGCCAAGGTGAGGCCAAGATGCAAACCAAGGCTGGCTGCTGCTAGTGCCAGGTCTGGGCTACTTAGTCAGAGGTATGGGGCATGCCAAGGGCAGATGCTGCTTGTTTGAGAGATTTTAGGAAAGTCTGAATCATGAGCCAAGATGTCCATTCATATGGAAAAGACACTGGAGACAGCTTGGGTGGGCCCACAAGTTGGAAGAGATGGGGCAAACAGATGGGATGGTGCAAAGAGACAACCAGGTTGATGGAGACTTAGATATGGCACTCACCTGCCTGCTCAGTGGTGGGGGGCACTCAGCAAAGGAATGATGGCTTCTGCCAGCACTTCTGGCTGGGAGAAAGCTGACCCTCCAGCTCTCATCCTGATATCAGATAATTCAGGTCCTCCCTGTATATCCCTGGTTCCTTTCAAGCTGCTGCCCCAGCACTGAAGCTCAGAGGGAGTGAGTCTGAGTAAGTCTATATATGGGCCTTTTAAGAGGGACTGCCTGGAACTCCAGATACCCCCCATCTCACTCAGCCACAATCCCTGCTGGTTGTTACAGTCAGAAGTTATGGGGACTTCTCTTCTCTGCCCTGGAAACTTGGGTTGGGGAAACCTGGTGTGGGGCAAAGGCACCTCGCTCCTCAGCGGGGACCTCCACAGCTGGTATATTCCTCCCAATTTTTATTCACCACACATGGGTGTGGAACCAGCCTTTTCCGCATCTCAGTTCCTCCTATTAGTTTCAACGTGGCTTCTTCTTTATATCTGTAGTTGTGAGATTTCTGTTCAGCTAGATTTCAGGTGGTTCTGAATGATGGTTGTTCTGTAGTTCAGTTGTAATTTTGTTGTGGTTGCAGAGGAATGCAAGTACTGCATTTACCTCTGCTGCCATCCTGACCACCAGACAAGATAACATTGATTTCTCAAGTAAAGCTATCCCTTAATCTCATGAAGAGAGGAAGGGAGGAGAGGGGAAGGTAAAAAATTAAGAATTTATTTTTCAGCATTTTACTTTGATAAGTTAAGGGCCTTAAAAGTAACCACAAAAATTATTTAATATAACCAAACTTATATAAAAGAAAGGATATTTTAATACTAAAAAATTGGAAAGGGCTTAAGTTTCATATTCAAAGAAAATTTCTTAAATTTTAAAAATTCAACTTTTTGGGAAATTTATTGAAATGTTCTGAATTAGCCAGAAATTGTTTAATGATTCATCTAAAAGCTGCCCTTGCTAAAGATTACGTTTGGGAATCTCAGAGTTGCCCTCAAATTGTTTAGCGCTGGGAGTTTTGCAGCTGTGGGTCATGAGTGGGAGAATTTTATGGACACCATCCCCTCATACCATGAAGATAAAGGTCTACAAAGACCTGGCCTTGGTTCCAGGTTGTAGATTTTGGTAGAGTTTACACAGATCAGACTCATTCTTGACAGGGGCCTTTCCGCATGTAGGAGAACATCTTCTCTTTGTAGAAAGGAAAATTGAGGCTCAAGAGGTAAAGAGACTTAGCTAAAGCCACATTCTCCAAGTGAATCCCATAGCCAAGGCAGAACCTTGACAAACCCAGACTCAACTGGCACTCAGACAGAACACAGAGAGAAGGGTCAGAACCTGAGACTGAACATGTCCTTGGATGGGCCGACATGAAGAGTAGGCAGAGATGGCCATGGGTGATGGGGAAGATTCCGGACCAGCAGGTGGAGCACTTCAGCAAAAGACAATGGTATCAAGGAATGGATCCCAGCCTGGCCACCTGGGAGCTGTGTCTGGGACGGTACAGCCCTGAAAAAAATCCAGACCATAGCTTGAACCTGGAAGTTTCCAGGCAGGCCCCAGGAAGTCTAAACAAAATCCTACTCTCAGAAACACTGGATTACAGGACAGGCGTTTGAGTCCCACGGAGGAAAAGTCAGATCTTGAGTTCCTGGACATGAGTGAGAGTAAATGGAATATCAAGACTAACGTGATTAGCTTCAGAATGTCAGACCAGTCGTGGGGAAGCTAATTCTGGTGTGACAGTTAGAATGGCAGCAGCCAATGTGGGATTTGGAGAGAAAAAATGAGTAGAATATTTTCTCCCAGTAGAATGACCACTGTTGTGAATATTTTCCTGTCACCTGAGCCTCATTGCTGACAACGTGAAGCACATGTCAAGACCTGTGTTAGAAAAGATATGGCCATGTTTGCATGAGAAGACATTTGGGTGAGATTGTGAAATCATAAGGTATTTAGAAAGAAAAAGGAGGAAATTTTGGTAAAACCGTAAGGAAACACAGACCAGCTCTCCAGAGAACTGGAAATTAGCTGAAAGTAGTGTTGCAGTTTTGGCAAGTGCTCACAAAAATCTCGGCATTGGCAGAGGGAGGAGGGCAGTTGGGGCTAATCAAGCTGCCAACCAGATAGTGCAAATCATGATGGAGATTCAACTCTCTCAGCTAGTTAACCGATCTAAAATTTGGTGAAACCATGAACCTCGCACGTCTACTAACAGACATCACGGGCAAGTTAAGCCGACATCCAAAAGAGGTGCCCTGAGCCTTGAAGTAGGAATGATATACCTTTTTGAGAGACTTAAGAGACCAAAAGAGAAAATTCAGACTGAGTTCCAAGGAAGACATACACATCGGTGGGCATGATCTCCACCGAGAAGAGGGACAACAGGGAAGGCCTAAAATTCTTCAGTGCTTTCAGATTACAGGAAGCTGCATCAGCATTACCACCTCAGGATTACTTCATATTGCAAGAAAATCCAGTTATGTCATTTATAAACTGATTGATTTAGGTTTAGGGCGAGTGGGGTAGAAAGTGTGGCATTGTCCACCTACTTCTCCTGGAACACCACAGTCCCCTAGATATGGGAAATCCGCAATCGAAACAAACGAAATAGCCTTGTGACATTCCTAATTAAACCTTCATATCTTCTCCAACAACAGAGAAAAAAACAATACTCGGAGCACAGTCATTACTGGAAATTCATAAAATGAACTCTCTTTTTTGGGTCAGTGTTTACTACAATTCTGATTGTTTCAGAAAGAAAACTTTATGAAAGGAAATCAAGAGCGTTTCTCCGACTCCACAAGCACTGCAATAACAGGAAACAAAACTCCTATTTCTGTAGTTTGCCAGATAAGAACTGAATAGTAGATTTTTTTGAAGGCATGTGGCAAATACTGTTAAAGACATAAATTACTGTCTATTGCATGGTCTTGGCTGGGTGACTTACATTGTAGCTTCTATTTCTGGTGGGGGAAACACATTTGTCATTACTCCAGAAAATTGTAGAAAATGGCATGTTGGCAAAAGAGAAATTGTTGTGAAGAATGTGGCCATTTCAGCCTTGTTCATTCGGTGAAAACATTCTACCCCAGGAACATTCTAGACAATGAAGAAGAGGTAAAGCAAGGGCCAATTTACTAAGCAGTTGGAAGTCATTGCCAACGAACGTCTAAGATACTGCAGCATTCAATTGCTTTCTAAGAATAGAATAAATAATAGCACATGGTAGCTTTAAAGGGGGTCTTTTTTTAAATATGGAAGGAGATGTTAGTTCAAGGAATATTTGGCTTATTGCATATTTTATAGTTCAAGTATAGTCGCTAGCTGGCCTCTTACAATATATGTTCCAAACTTTTCTTATGTTGTAACTGCAAACATAATTAGGGAGGTATGTGTGTTTTATTTTAAAGTTTACCATCTTTGGTAGCTTGGAAAAGGGCAAGAAATGAGGTTAAAGAAAAAAGTCAGTGTGTTATTTAAGACACAGATCTCTCAAAATAACACCTTCTAAGCATATGTTGAGATATGTACACTGAGGAATTTTTTAAGATTATAATGCAAATGTTCTTTTCTGGTCATGGTTTTTAGTTTTTTAATCGTGACAACTGATTATCAGTTTCCTTGTTTGCTAAGACATCACTGATGTCATGCATTGTTGACAAGTAACAGAAAAGAATTTTTAATATCTGGTTATGTCAACAATTATGAAATATCACTGAGACCAAGTAACAGAGGGGGAAATTAGTGCCTTGGTTGAATATGGTATTGTCACCACCATTAGGGAACTGTGAAGATGCAGTGATGCACTGTAATCCAACCCCCAAACTGAGATTTAGTCATTGCTAACCTTTTGATATATTTTCCTATGCATTTTACTCTGTATCTATACTAGAGCTCATTTATTCACAATTTTGCATCCTGACTATAGTCCACTTAACTTTGTATCATAATTAAGTTCTTATGTTATTAAAATTCTATGTAAAGATTATGTTTATAAACGGATCAATTTTACATGGAAATACTATATAGTAATTGACATATCAAGGTTGTTTTCAGTGTTTCTTATTATAAATAATTCCATGAAAAACATCCTTGCAAATATATCTCTTTCTTTATTATGATTTCTTCAAGAATCCTAGGAGTTAAATTAAAAGGTCAAAAATATAAAACTGTTTTTAGAACTCTTGATACATATTGCAAGCTTGCTGAATAGGAAGGTTGTACCAATTTATACCCCAAGAGAAGTTTATGAAGGTAAGCAGGAAAATGCAAAAAATTGTCTTGCATTTAAAATTTATTTTTTGCAATAGTTTTAAAATCTATATCCCCAAGAACTATCTCTGCTTTGGGTAGAGAATACATTCTATGGCATGGCACTTTGTTTTCAAGTGGTATAGGAAGGCAGGTCTACAAAATCAGCGGAATAATGTTGGCCTGCCCACAAGCCTTCGCATCCCCTTGAAATTAATTAGGGTAAGAAGAAACTCCTGCCGCTTCCTGATCAGGGCAAACATACCCCCACCCACCTCAGAATCATTCTGCTCGCTGCTGTTCCCTTGGCCTGGAGCTCTGCCCCAGATGATGTCATGGCTTCATCCTCCCCTTCCCCCAGATCATTGCTCAATGATACCATCTTGGCCGGGCTTCTCTGTGTAGCCCTGCTTAGAATTACAGCCACCACCATCGCCCATGCCCCTGAGCATCTGCTCCTTTCCCCTGCTTCATTTTTCTACACAGCACTTGTTACCATGGTTTTGTTTGTTTTAGTTAATTACTTGTTTTGGTCTGTGTTCTCACACTAGAGTGTAAGCTCCGTGAGAGCTGGGATTTCTGTCTGCTTTATCCTCTGCCGTGCCCCCATGACCTAGAACAGTGTCTGGTGTACAAGGGCTTGATATGTCTCTGTTGAAGGAGGGAGTGACTGAATGAATGTGGAACCCGAAGTTCTAACAATTCTCCTGGAGGATTGTACTCTTCAGAAGAACTTTGGTTTTGATTCCCACACTGCTCATAGCTTGCAGTAGCGTATGACATTTCCCCGTGGATAGTTAAGGAACAGAACCAGCATTTATTCAAATGTCGTCAGAGTCTGTGGCGTCAAACAGTCCCAAGTTTGAGACTTTCTTGCATGTGGCCCTGGGCAGTTGGTCAACATTGCCAGGTTTCAGCTTCCTCACCTGTAAGATGAGCATGGGGAGACCTACCTCAGGACTGTAGTGACAATTCCGCACGGTGATACAAGCAGTACCTGGTGCGTAAAAGGGGTCAGTAATTGTTAGCACTTGTACTGCAAGAGCTACTAAGCTAAGAATTTAATGTACATTATTATGCTTAATTATCACAGCAACATTCAAAAGTGAATAAACTCTTTTGAATATGTACTCTGTGGGTCTCCAGATAAGTCTAGATAAGGATATGTAATTCATTCCTCTCCTGGAGATTCAAATTATGTATAAACATATCGAAAGCGTCTGCAATAAAGAGACCCATTCAACTATAATTTGAGTTTAATCAAGCATTACCCAACAGATACTTTTCTCTTTTTACATGATATATGTTGTCCATGTGGAACATGGTGATTCCAATAAATGCCCTTTCATAGATACAGAATAATTGTCTTCATTTAACAGAGGAGGAGGCTGAGGCTCAGAACCTCAGTGACCTACACATGGTTACATAAACTACAAATAGAAGGGCAGGTATCCTCAGCCCGGTCAACCTGATTCAGGAGGCTGATCTCATCAGCACCTCATTCCACGTAGCCCCCCATCGTCTAACGTGGTTATTATTATTGCACATGAAGGTGACAAGACGATAGCACAGCTGCACTTCCAGAATTGCCCAGAATTCCAGCTCATCTGGAAAATGGATTGGAGCTAAGACTGCATTTTGTGAACCCAGAAGAAACATGTTACATCGATTGTAAATGCTTGGCCATGGCTTGGTGCTCCTGATGACTTTCTTCTCTCTAACATTGAGTTGTAGGCAGGCAAATAATAGTAAGGTATCAAAAGGGCATGATTAGTTTACAAAGATTAAAAACGAGAAATTAAAATAAATTCATTAGAAACACATTGGTATAAATGTAAACTCTGAAGTTATTTTCTTTTTGTCTGAGAGAATACCAGGAAACTTTAAGAACATTAGATGAGAAAAGAAAAACTGAACTTCAAAATAAGTCTGTGTTGGTAGTTAACCAGGCGTGAGCCTCACAGACAGAAATGCCAGCCAGGCGGGCAGCCTTGCTCACAAATAGTTGTGGCTTGTCTGTTTTGGAGATATGCTTATTCAGTTTCTGAACCAGCCGGAGATTTCATACTAGGTAACTATTTTAGGCTTTCTTAGTCTGGCACAATGAGGTTATGGGGTTCAGAGATGAACCGAGAATACTCACATTTTTGCTGTTCTTGAAATTTGCATTTCATTGGAAATGAAAAAGGAAAAAGTCCATAATTAATAGGAAAATCACTTAATATCTTTATGATCAATACCCCCAAAAGATCTCCAAATAGAAATGAGCAAAAGTGACAAGACCGACCAAATGAAATGAGATGCCAGAAAAACACCACAATTGTGGATTGCATCTGGTTTCAAGATGTCATCTCGATTTAGGTGAGCTGGGAAGTTTATCTGTTTCTCATCTAGCATGTGCTTGAGATCGATAAGCCCGGGAGATGTGTCTTAAAGATCGGACCATATATCCATCTAACTCAGTTTGCTACTGTGTCATTTTTATGCCCCACAGTGTTCCTCAGCAACAGGAATACAAATTGGTAGAAAGGCTCAAGTTGTCATTTTCTTTTATCCAAACCATGATAAGTACGCCCAGGGACCTGCCCCAGCCCCAGACTGATCTCTATATATATTTCTCTTGGGACATTCTGGGTTTACATTATAATTTGTTTCTGGTTAAGACAGTGGCCATGTCAGATCTAAGTAAGCATGGCTTCTTGGGCATGCTTTTGTGCAGAGACACAGTAGCAAAATAATTCCAAGGTATTATCAGTGGCAATGCTGATTACTAGAAAAAAACATGAAATTTTGCCTCTTAATCACAGTTTTCAGAGTCCTGTAAGTGACAGAAGAGATGGGACCCAAGTGCTTGGTGGATGAGTTATTGCTGTGTATGGTAGAGAGTTCTTATATGCGTCCTTACACCCAGATCGGCAGTCCTGGAGTATTGTCAGGAGAAAGGAATTCTTTATGTTCTTAGGGTGTTTTTAGGGATAATAGTATGCACATTTCTAACATGCCACTCTTTTAAAAATAAGTAAGAATTTAAGTTTTGCCAAAAATGCATTTGAAGCAGGCCTTGCAATGTCAACCATCGAGGTTGGTAGGATGCCAAGTGTCTATATATTTAGTGCAGCTTGTACACGTTTTGGACGAAGCAGAACTGTTTATTTTGAAATTAAAATGTCTCCAAGCAACCATATATTACAAAACATTTTCGAAAGCCTTTTGGCGGTAGCTAAGGAGAAATTTCCATATATATATATATATGAATGAGCGTGTGGAGATAATGAGTGTGAAATAAAACCCCATTTCCAATTTCTGACACTTCTGGTGCCTGATTATTTCACCACAGAAAGAAGTCGCAGCGATTAGGCTGCATGCAGTGGCCTGTTCTAGTCAACTTTCTCCAGAGCGCCAACTTGCTTCTTTAGGACATGTGAAGTACTCACGCATGATGTAAACGCAAGGGCAATGCTCAGGGACGTCTGTTTCTAAGTCTATCTTTTCAGTAGTTAACCTTTTGGGGAAAGTGCCCTTTAGGAGCAACATTTTCTATTCTTTTTCTATATTCTTTTGACACATGGAGATGCCCATTTGAGAATATCAAGTCCCATGGTGTTCAAGATAGATAGGAATAGAAGTCATGAGATATGAAAACCATGATTGTTATTTGTTGGTATATTCATGTGACATTTGCACCTGCCATTTCTACAACTTTGTCACTTTGATTGACCGGGGAATGGAGATGGGGCAATATTGTCTCTGCAGCGTGTATGGGGTCATGCTCTGCTGCTCTGCTGTCACTAGGGCAACTCTTGGTCAGCTAGCAGGACCTAGCTTTTGGGGTTCATTTCTAGTCTGTCAGTCCCCTGTAGAACTGGTTTGTATTTGGATCTTTTTCTTCTCTCTGACCATGAACATTTTGGAAATCTTTATTTGCACAGAGATCATCCTTGAGTTGAAATTGTGTCTTGGCAACATTCTGTGTTATACCAATCCCAAAACAATTGTTCAGTTAAATATAATTCAAGTTTTATGCCTCAAGGAAAGTTCTAGGTAGTCTTGCAAATAAGTACATCATTACATACCAAAGCCCTTAATAAGCTCAGACCATCTCTACTGAGCACGTGCTATACTTTAGCATTCAGTGTGTCTAACTCATATTCTGAGTCTAAGTAAATGCTGATTGTGATTTGTCTCCCTGTGTAGGTCTGAGTCCAGGGAGAGATTTCACTGATGAAATACTCATAATGCCAGCATGAGTATTCCAGTTTTATGACAGTTCTATTTCTCCTTGCAAATTAATGCATTGGATTCATGTAAATGATGTTCTACGTTGGTTAATTCGAGTCTGCCTGCTCTCATTGCCTTAACAAAATACAGTTTCAGCGTCTGCAAGGCTGAAAGTCAAATGCAGGTACATAGTGGGTAATGTCTGCAGGGCCCTCCTGCCCTGTCACCGTGCTTGTCTGCTCCCCTGGAGGCAATTCGCAGATGTCACCATGTGAAACTGTTCCAAGTTCTTGCAGCCCTTTGTATTTTTACTCTAGGGAAGTTTAGAAGTTATGTGAACAAACATCTTATGGGACTGGAGGTGCATTGGGGGAAACTGAGGTGATAACAGTGTAGAGGAAATACTTGCTAAGGGTCAGCGAGAATAGATTGTATATCCTTCTACAGAGCAGAGGGGCATTGCTGGCATACCAGTGTGAGGCAGAAGAAAGGTTTCCGCAGAAGGAAATGTTTACTCAGTGATAGCCAAATTTTGGAGGATGAGGAAAATAACAGTTCCCTATCTATATTACCTTGGCTTTGTCTCTACCCTTTATCATTAATCACTGCTCCAAACAAAGTTAATGGGAATGTTATGGCTCCATTTCTGTGAACTGGGGAAGCTTATCAATGGGGCTGCCACATCCTAGCTACTTGTGGAATGTATCTGTGTTAAATGAGTTCACTCAGAGGTGTCACAATCATTATGAACTCTGTCCTGCCAGGATGATGAAATATTGCAAAATAGTCACACACATTTAGGGGAGGAAAGAAAGCTTCTAAAATCCATCTTCTTTCCTCCATTCTACCCTGAACTTCTTGCTCAGAAAACTTAAATGGACATTTATAACCACACACGGTGTAAACATCCATGGAGCTTACTACATCGTTTTTGAAATATAGATTGTGATTATTTAAGGGCATATCATTTTAAGAAGGACTATTGTAAAAGGACATAAATGATAAATTGGAAACACAGAAAAAGTTGCTTTCTTGGGAATAAATCTACCTGGAATAGCTTATAACCTATCAGAGATATTCACATTTAATCATAGAGATGTATAAAGTTATTTTATTATGTTATTAAAATAATCATAGCAATGAACCCTTGATTCCTACAGCAAAGAAATATAAGACCACATCAAGAATACTGTAACTGGGTTACAAAGAACTGTAAACTTCTTACCCAATATGACATAGAAATCTAGGTATAGAACCAAATCTTCCAGTTCAAGATATATCGACTTAGTTTATTAGACTACCCTGTATTTCAATTAAATTATGCCTTGGGGCAAGAAGAGTGAAAAGCCAATGGGTTGGAGAAGGTAGCAGCATTGCTAAAGAAATACCCAAGAACCAACCCTGCTATTTGTCTTTGCTAAGCTCTGTGCTATTTACATGAAGATTTATGGTGTTGAGAGCACAGATACTTTTAGTCATTTTGCAAGTTACTGCAGGGGTGGGTTGAAAAGGGTTAGGCACTAGGAGAAGGACACCTCACTAAAGAATGTCACACGCCCAGTCTTCCTTTAAAGCTTGTAGAAGGATTCTGCATTTTAACAGCCACCCTGTGACTTTCAGACTGAGTTTCTTAAAGGTACTAGGGTAGGGCTTTCGGAGGGATTGTGTGCTATGAAGCAGCTAAATTAATTGAAGCAGTTAAATTTCACAAAGTATTTGAGGGGCTACATAATGCTGGTTTGATTAACATTTCTAGTCACATAACTGTACACCTTCCCCTCAGCCCAAACTTTTATTTTCACACTATTCACAAAAAGTACATTTTTGTGTGAATTAGAATTATTTTAGAAATGTTCTCCTAATCATCAAATACTAAACTTTAAAAATATATATATATATAAGATACATTCTTAACAATTCTGCTAGGATGCTAAAAAGGAGGTCTTTCATTTGTCATTTTCACGTGCTGCGGGCCTGGGACTCAGTAAGAGCGCCTCCACTCCCAGCCAGGATGCTGTTTCAATCGTCTGAACTTTAGTTTCCTTATATATACAAATGAGGCTAATGATTTCCATGATTCAGGGTAGTCATGAGGATTAAACCGAATAGACTATATACAATTTTTGGTGCCTGGATTATAGTAGATGTTATAGTATTAATGCCCCCTATAATCCATTCAACCCAGCTGTATTTTACGCTTCCCTGGTACTATGGCCACCAACTTTATTTATTATTAGTGGATTTAATCATAAAAAGATGATATGCAAATTGCTCATGATGGAATATAAATGTATTTATTATAACTAGTCAAAGGCATTAGATTTATTTTATTAGTATTATTTTTTAATGATATAGTACTTAACATCTCATCATATTCTAATGTACATAGTAATTCTACTGGCAAGAGGATTTTTTTAAAAAAGGATATTACATATAAAGAGAAAGAAGAGATCATAGAGCTTCTGCCCTCAAAATCAACATGATTTTATTCTTTAGCCTTTGCATAATGCATAAAGTTGAGCTTCTCAGGGTTTCAGAATGTGGTCTAGGTATTAAAATGTGACTTCCACTATTCCAGCTGTCTCGCTCTTTCTTTCTCCCTCCTCTCTCGTGTAACATTTTATTATACGTGTCTTTACCTTAGCTCATTCATCATCTGCTGCCCAGAATCCTGTCCAAATCCTACCAATGGCTCAAGATCCGGATCAAGTACTATCTCCTTCAGTAATTCTTTGGCTGTTATCTTATTCTGCAAATGAAAGGATTACTAGAATGCAGGCTACCCAGCTACGGAGACCAAGAGGCCATGTGAGTCCTTTAACAGATTCACAGCCTAACATGAAGAGTTAGGAATAAATATCACAGATACTAGAGTAAGGGGATTTGGAAGCCATAGAAGGGACCCAAATGGTCAATTCAACGTGGTCAAGGTGCTGCCGTCTAGAAAATACTTAATGTAGATGACTCCATGAACCTGGCCTTGTACCCACAAGTGGTATCTTGTATGCATAAGTAGGTGTCTGTCAAGTGGGATGAATGTGTGTGGATAGGGACAGTCCTCAGAGAAAGACCTTGGATGTGAAGGCACAACAGCTTGAAGCATCCTGGCTTGCTGGAGCTGCAGGAACTTGGGTAGGGCCAGTGCAGAGGGATGAAGCAAAAGATACATTGGGAAATATAAGAGATATAAAGTCCTTGTGGTTTTCTGTTTATTCTACAGAGGTTGGTCCTCATCCTGAAGGGAGTGAAAAGCCAATGAAAAATTTTAAAGATGAGAGTAAATGAGAAGATGCGTGTTTCAGAAAACACTCTGGAAGAAGTAAGGAGGATGAAGGAAGGCTAGATCAGAGGGGGATTCCAGGTTGGAGACCATTGCAGTCCTCTGGCTAGAAAGTGGGTAACATTCTCTTATTTGAAGTTCTGGTGTACTGATTATCAGCACCGTTTACTTTACCACTTAGCTGTTCTCTTCTTTCAGGCCTAAGAATTTTCTCTGTACCATTATCATGAAAATCTTACTGCCTTGACATACTTGCATTGTGTTTTGGTACCTCCTTTGTTAACCCTCTGCAACATCTTTATACACATACACAGCTCTCATGGCAGGAATATATACTGAGAAAATGGGCAGAAAGTGCTTTTAATGGACAGATTCCACTGGCTTCAAGAGTGATTAATTGTACACAATCAAGAGGAATGAGGTCAGCAGCCGTAATGTCATGCACACATATGAGCTCCTAAAAGATGTTTAAAGGCTAAAGCAACAAGAGAGTTGGAATGTGTGTGTCTTGTGATTCGTTAAGCTTTGGTTATTTATTCTATGTAACCTAATTTAATTTGAATATTTACATATAAAAATGCTCGGCTACCATTAAATAATTTTTAATTAAAAATTTATAATTTATAATTAAATGGTTGAAGTGTACTTTTGATTTTGCTAAATGTGTGAGATGATTTGTCCTGGACACATTGCCTTTGTTGTCCACATCTTTCAAACTGAACTTTTAGAGCCTTATCCAAGTATTCATTCTTTTTCTTGCAGAGCTTACTTTTTAATCTGGCCTTTTATCTGTAAGCACAAATTAACTTTCTCTGGACATAGCATTTTAACTGATAAAGGATTATACGATAGGTGTGTAAAACATGCTGTTTAGGCGTAGTAAAATCTTGTGGGTGATTGGGAAGGAAAAACTCATAGGCTGCTATCCCATAATTCGTGGTTTTATGATTCATGGAATTAGATGACTATGTTGTCTAAAACAAGACGACAAGCTCCTGCTTTGGAAACATTTTATCATTAAGTCTAACAAAAAATTTTTGTTGGTCTTCAGAACATTGCAAAACACACTTTAAAAACTCCTTGCCTTGTGGTAGTGATAGAGATCTAAATGTTTAAGGTTTAAAAATGTATATGGATATGTACATTTAGATACTAGAAATTTTAGTTGATTCTTCAAGAATCCAGCATTTTATGGAGTTGTCTAAGTTGTTTTTAAATCTTTTGGCAGTCCGCCAGACTATACTGAGCAGAGAGTATTGGACAGTATAGAAGAGAAAGGGACAGGATAGAAATGGTAAAGAAGGGGAAAAAAAGTGGGGGATTAAAGAAAAAATTTTCTACTGTGGAAGGATTGGAGAATAGCCCCTGTGCAGCAGAAAGACAAATATTAGAGACAGAAGCATAAGAAGAAAATGTGAAAAGAAGACTGCATGGGCCCCCACAACATGTCAGGCCCCTTCATGTCTGTGTCCACCCTCGTCTGGTGTGTTCTATTATACTGCGGTAGTGAGAAAAAGAAAACTACATTCCCCAGACTCCCTTGCAGCTGGGATTCTTGGACTTGGTCTAGGCTCTGTTGATTTAGCAATACCCTGAGAGGCTTGAATTTAGCACTGAACCACGTGAGTGTCAGGCAACGTCAGGTCAGGCATCCATTTTTCTGACAGAGATAGCATAGCAGATGACTTTCTGATTCTCAAGCATTTTCACTGTGATAGAGAGAGAGGCTGTTCACTCATACCCCCTTCTCTGTTTTGAATCTCTTACTGCCTAAAACAGCTAGAGTGATTTCTGTGCTCTGCAACTGAAGCCTGGTTGACACATATCATTTTTACTCAGTGGCCCTAAAGAATCTATGGGAGAAAAATTGGGGAGAAACTGCCTTAGGAAATAAAACTTTATCATTATCATTGTGCACTAGACATTCAACTTATACATGCTGCATCTGTAGTGGTAAATATAGTCAACTTCACTATGCAAAAGTCAACTCATTTTCATCATCAATTGTCCTGACTAGAGCCCCTAAAAATAGGGATAAAAAGGAGAAAGAGAACTTTGAACAAAATCCCTAGATAATTCTCATAAGTCTTCATTTGGAGAGCACAGAGTATCACTGATTGTTAATTAACATGAATTCAATCAAACTGGGACTTATAATTTCTTATTACATTGAGCAGAAATTAGAAATATGTGAGAAAGACTGCTAAAGACAAAAGCAAATAAGTAAAAGATGGAAACAGTGAAAATGGAAAAGAATCAAGAAGAGATGTGATATCATATCTCCCCAAGTATCACCCAAATTATAATGCAGAGACAGACCCCCAAGACAAAATATAAAAACTGTTATCATTGTGAAGCTTAAAAATACAATGAAATGAAATGAAGACATCTTACCCCACAAATGGTGGAAGAAAAATGAAGCATCATAATTTCCTTAAAATAGATAAGTCACCCTTAAAACAAATGAATGCTTACAGAGAGAATCAAAATGTGTGTTCTTCCTACCACTGGAACCCACCATAGGGAGAGCCTGAGTAATTATTCTCTAATTGAGTAAATTGGAAATGGTGGAGGGACTTTAGGAGTTAGCTTAAGAACAGTAGGTAGCTTAAGGACATATTTGTTGAGTGTATTGCATTTTTGGACAGTGAAAATAATCATCTGACAAATTATAAGCTGCACTAAAATTTTTTCCATTCATTTTTCAGTGTGGTAACGAAATCAAATGTGTGAGTTTTTGCTGCCTTTTCCTTCCTTGCTTTACAGTAAGGTCTCAGGGAACTGGCCTTGCCTGTAACGGTGGCATCCGTTATTTAGTAGGTGGTTTGTTGTTTTGTGCCCTCTTCTCTGAATTCAGAGTTTAGCTAGACGGTTGGATGGAGAGATAGAGAAACAATTTTCCAAGGCATATTATTAAGTAAAAAATCAGTCGAAAGAATAATACATAGGGTATAATTGCCATTTAAATAAAAAGAGGGGAAAAAAGTGTGTATGTGCACAGGTGTTTGTGCAAAATGCACAGAAAGTGGAGAGAAAGATGGCAAGGAAGCATAATAACCTTCAGTAGTAATAGTCCCGGGTGATGGCCATCCCCACCTCACTTCCGCAGCTTGGGCAACCATTGTCTCTCATTTCAGCTTTGATCTGCTCTTCTAAGTGGTCTCCTTGCTTTTAGTGCTGCTCAGCCTCATCATCCCACGGCAGCCCAATCCAGACTAATGCCTTCACCATAATTCTTTGTAAAACCCTTCAATTCTACGGGTAGGTATGATACAGTTACACATTAGACATAAATATATTTTCAATATAGAAATACATAAATATATTTTCAATATAGAAAACTCTGACATTAAATTGTTCAAATATTTTCTGTCTTCTCCCATCTCATATCAGTTTCCTAGACATTCTCTATCCTAAATGCCATTTCCTTCCCCGGAGCTACTGTAAGGGATTGATTATGTATCTCTCCAGTCTCCTTCTGTGCTTAACACACACACACACACACACACACACACACACACACTTACTCCTTTGTTAGTTTTTGCAAAAACATTATCATCCTGTAAGTTTTGTTCTGTAGCTGTATTTTTTTTCTTAATAATTTGTCTGGGAGAATTTTTCATGTAGGTATATAAGGTCTACCTTGTTCTGTTTAACTGCTGTAAAATACTTCATGGAATGGATATATTGGGATTTATTTATTAACAGACTTTCATACTTATTACAACTCCTCATTCTTAAACAAATGCTGCATTGTGTGACAGACACATTTCTATAGACTCCCTGAGAGTAAAATGCTGAGAGAAGGAATATGAATTCTTTTGGATTTTATAGCTACTGCACCAAATTACATTCTGAGAATGTTTTACCTATTAACACTATAGCGAGTTTCTACAACTGATTTTTTCTCTCTTTTTTTAAAATTTTGCTTTTCTTTTATTGATTTTAGACAAAAAGGAAGGAAGAGGGAGAGAGAGATAGAAACATAGGTAAGAGAGAATATCGATTGGCCGCCTCCTACATGCCCTCCAACTGGGGATCAGGCCCACAGCCTGGGCATGTGTCCTGACTGAAAATCAAACCAGTGACCTCTTGGTGTATGGGTCGATGCTCAACCACTGAGCCACATCAGCCAGGCAGATTTTGTCTTTTAAATGTTTTTAATTATGACGGTAAAACATGGCATTTACTTATTGTTTTAACTAGTAATGCCAGAGACATTAACCATACGTATGCTTTTGCCTGATATTTCTATTTCTGAGTTTTGACAAATACATATTTTTGTCATATTAATAGATTTTTAATTGATTTGTGTGATTCTATCTATCTATTGATTGATTGATTCATTGATCACTCTTTCCACTGTTATATCAAGCTTCTGGATTTTTTTCTCTTCTTCACACTGTCCTAATCATAGATTTAAAAGTTATTGTATATGGTTTTTTGATAATCCATTAAGAGTTCATGCTGTTTATGATGTCAAGTAGAAGAATCCCATCTTTAAATTTTTTAATTGATAGGCAATGATCCAAGACCTTTTTTTGCATAGTTGGTCATTTCTTCAATGAACGGCAGCCTCACGTAGGAATATCTCATTCTGGTCTCTCCATTCCCTTTTACTAATGTTTTTGTTTTCTTTTCATGCCCCAGTGTTTTAATTATTGTAGCTTAGTTACATATTCTTAATGCTAGTAAGGCAAGTTGACTTTTTCGTATTAAAAAGTTCTCTTTGTTATTTTTTGAGTTTTGTTTGTCATATGAAATTGAGAGCTTGTCATATTGAGATTTTAATTGGGGTTATATTAATTTCATGGGATAGTTTGGGGGAAAAAACCAACTATTTTGCATCTCTGAATCTTCTTATCCAAGAACATGGATAACCATTTAGGTCTTTTAAAATATCCTTTACTATCTTTTTATGAATTTGTTTTATATAGATTCTTGTACATTTCTTGAAAAATGTACAAGAGGTCTTCTATTTTTATTTTTGCATTTGAAAATGAAATTTTTTTCTTTCAATACATTTTTAATTAGTCATTTCTGCTACTTGAAAAATTTTTTAATGTTTTAATTTTTAATTTATCTGTTTTTTCATCTGTTCCTTTCCTAACTTCTTGTATTTTATGCTTTGCATTTGAGAGCCTTTGCTTGTCTCCTTTTGCGCTATCATCACCCAGCTCTGGTGAGGGTGGGGTGATGGCAAAGTGCACCACCAGCTGTTAAAGAGTCCTGTCCTGTTCTTTTTTAGCTTTAGTGAGGAATAATTTACAAATACAAGTGTGTATATTTATAGTATGCAATGTGATGATATAGTATACATATAAATTATAAAATGATTACCAAAAATCAAGATAATTAACACATCCAAGCCCTGGCCGGTTTGGTTCCCGCTGAGGGCATGTACCTCGGTTGCAGTTTGTCCCCGGCCCTGGTTGGTCGTGTGGGTGGCAACCACTCGATGTGTCCCTTTCACGTCGATATTTCTCTCTCTCTCTTCCTCTCTCTCCCTCCCACTCTATCTGAACAAAAAATGGAAAAATGTCCTCAGGTGAGGATAAAAAAAAGATAATTAACACATCCAAGACCTCAATAATTAACATAAGTAATGTGTGTGTGTGTGTGTGTGTGTGTGTGTGTGTGTGTGTGTGTGTGTATGGTGATAATACTGAAGACCTACTCTAAACAACTTTCAAATAATCAATACCATATTATTAACTACAGTCATTATGGAACACAGTATGATGGTTTCTCAAAAATATTAAAAATTGAACTGCCATAAGATTCAGCAATATCACTCTTGGGTAAGTATCTGAAAAAATTGAAATTAGGATTTGAAGAGATATCGGAACAACTGTGCTAATTGCAGCATTATTTATAATAGCCAAGATATGAAAACCAACTATCCTTTGACAGGTGGATGCATAAAGACAACATGATGATGATATATATAGATATTATTCAGACATAAAAGAATGCAATTCTGCCGTTTGTGACAACGTGGATGCAGCTGGAGAGTGCTGCGGGAAGTGAAGCAAGCCAGGAAGAGAAGGAGAGTCCTGTGCTTCTCAGAGGCCATGTTCCTGGAAGGCTCTCCATCTCCCTGGCCGCAGTGCCCACGCTCACTGGGTCAGTGTTGGGTGCACACCATGACTGTTCATGTAGAGCCTACACGAGGGAGGAAGAGATGGGAGGGCCAGTTCCAACCACAATCCCCAAGTGAGCTCCATGATGCTTCCTACCTGGGTCCTTTGACTCTGAACTTAGAGTTCCCCAAAGTTGCTTCAACTTCTGCAGAATTTTTTTCTCCCTAAGGTATTCTAGACACGGGAGAATCTAGACACATTATCTTTTATATTTTCTATTCTCTAGGAATTCCTGAAAATCTCAGGTCCATCAAGGATACTGTTTCTTGTTTTATAAATTTATTATTGATTCATTCTCCTTCTATTATCTTTTTGCTGATTAATGGGCTTGGAGACTGGCAGGTTGAATTCAGTTCACTATCTTGATCAACAGAATTATTTCCTCCAGATGTGTCTTAACATATCATTTCCCCCTTAAAATGTCTTGGTGATTGTCCAACTTCCACCCTGTTTCACAAGCCCCTTCACCATCTGGTGCCTGCCACTTACCCAGCTCCATTTCTTATCATCCTTTCCCCAAAACCCAGCTCTCATCCCCAAGTTGGAGACATAGTTGTGTCCCCTAAACACACTCTATCTCACCAGTCCTTGCTATCTGCTATTCTGGACGCTCTTTATTAGTTTTGTCCATTTTATCAGTTAGATTAGAACCAGGATGTCAACTCCAGGAAGCTTTCCCTGATGCCCACAACTAGTTTAGATGCCCCACACCTATTCGTCCATGGTCTCCTCTGCTTTTCCCCGTCATTGCATTTGTCACACTCTGTATGGCAATTTGCTTTTTACTTGTTTTCTACCTCTTTAGCCTATAATTTATGTAAAGGGCAGGGATTGTAATTTGTTCACCATGATAAACTCCATGATATAAGGAGCTGCAGCAATTAAATATTATCTGTATACTTTCTAGAACCTGATACAATGCCTAAACATAGCTGTTGTTAAAAACGGGAGCTTTGAAGTAAGGCAGACTTAGATTCAAAGCCTAGCCTGCCATTTATTAGTTCTGAGCAGTGGTGATTACATAATTTGCAAGGGCCAGGAAAAGACGAAAATGCAACCCTCTACTAGGGTGGGAAGTCAATCTCCCCTTCCCATAGGCCCACCTCCCCAACCCACAGCTGATGGGCAATCTCCGAAGGGTTGTGACCTCAATATTGAGATGGGATTGGTACCTGGATTGGGGGCAGGTGAGTAGCTCTTGCCATCACCTTTCTGTGAAAATTATAAACAGGAAGTTCATTGAAAATCAAGTCAGGAGACTGGAAGGGAGAACTCTCATGCATGTGTCACTCGGTACACACTCCTGACCCAATAAGTAGAGGGATAAGCTCTTATAGGAAGTGATCCTACTTCACTAACTCAGCAGGAGGTCTGCTTGCCCAGTGACCGCCCAGCCAATGGGAGACTGACATAACTCAGACAACGAGAAGTCACTGTGCTTGGAAATTTCCGTCTCCTCCAATAGACTCCTTGTTTACAGCAGCCCTCTTATATCCATAGAAGAGCAGCCCAGCCAGTGTGGCTCAGTGGTTGAGCACTGACCCATGCACCAACAGGTCACCGGTTTGAATCCTGGTCAGGGTGCATGCCCAGGTTGTAGGCTCAATCCCCAGCCATGGGGCATGCTGGAGGCAACCAATCAATGTGTTTTCTTATCGATGTTTCTATCCCTTTCTCCCTCTCCCTTTCTCTCTCTCTAAAGATCAATAAAGAAAAAAAAATTTAATAAAAAAACCCCTATAGAACAGTTTTCTCCTTTGTTTCTATGGCATTGTGCATGGTTTGCCTTTAAACCACATGCCCTGAATTGCCATTTTATGTTTTTCCCAAATAAACCCATTTTTCTAGGAAAAAAAATCAAAACAACACATCTACAAAATGTGACATAGCATTGTCAGCCCAAGGCAGCAATTTTTTTTTGCATTGCTCCTCCCAAAGACCCCAGACTGTCCCTATGTGTGTGCCCAGTCCCCCCAGGGGCTGACAGAAACAGTGGAACACGGGTCCCCGGCAGGTGGTCACTGCCCTGGTCGTAGAGCAGGGGTAACCACAGGGCGGGGAGGCGAGGAGAAGGCCAATGGCATCTGATAGCTTGTGGAAAACAGGACAACTTCTAAACTCAGACTCCCACCCCTCGTGCTCCATTGTCTCCTTGAACCTCACTATAAAAATGCAATAATAAAATAACTAAAATGGCCCTGGCCAGTTTGGATCAGCGGTTAGAGCATCGGCCCACAGACCAGAGAGTCCCGGGTTCGGTTCCTACTAAGGGCACGTACCTCGGTTGCAGTTTGTTCCTGGCCTGGTTGGGGTTGTGTGGGTGGTGACCAGTCAATGTGTCTCTCTCACGTCAATGTTTTTCTCTCTCTCTCTCTCTCTCTCTCTCTCTCTCTCTTTCCCCCTCTCTCCCTCCCACTCTATCTGAAGATAAATGCAAAAATATCCTTGGGTGAGGATAAAATAGATAAATAAATAATAAATAGATAAATGAAATAAAATGTCAGGAGGAGACCACAGAGCATCGATTCCTAAGTATGGGATGCTTGGGGTGGCAGGGGGTGGGGGAGGGGCTGCGCATACCTGTGTAGCTACCCTAAGTACACGCCCACAAAGCTTGACCTTACTCTTTGACCTAAGAAAAGTTTACCTAAATTTTCTATGTCCCTATGTCTTCACCTGTAAAACAGACATGATGAAATGCACCTCACCAAGTTACACTAAGCCTTAAAGAAGTAATGCCTCAGGGTTTGGGGGATAGATGAAAAGAGAAAACTTAAAATTAAATAAAAAATTTAAAAGTAAAAACATCAGCTATGCAGAATGGGCAGAGTGTATGTGTGTGTGTGTGGGGGGGTGGGGATGTCTCAGCCAAAAAGGGAAAAAATGTCCCCAAAGCTCATTTCAGCACAGCACTGTGGTATTTTTAGGGAAATTAAATATCTGTCGGTTGGGTTTTGAAGTGGAAGAAATGGTGATGAGATAATTTCACGTTTATCCCATCGGCCCCTACCATGCTGCATGGAACTTGGTCCTCAGCATACAGCTCAGGGCAGCTGCTCCTGATTGTCCTGAGTGACAGACGAGAATGTTTCCTGAGCCCCACCACCAGAATCTCTGGGGTTAGGATCGAGGAGTGTGTGTTCTTTTGCAAGCCTCCCAGGTGATTCATACACACACATTTTTATCCTCAACATTTTCTTATGCTTTCATTTCCTTCAGAGGTGAACGTACCCACAAGGAATGGACTGTTTAAGTGCACATTCACCAACTCCACAGATGCATGGACCTCCGTAATCCAAACCCATCAACATACGACATATGCCATGGACTGAAGGTGTGTTTTCCCAAAATTCATACTTTGAAACCTAATTCCCAGTGTGATAATATTTGGAGGGGAGGTCCTTTGGCATTAGATCAGAGCCCTCATCAATGGGAAGAGTTTCCACAAGAGAAATGATCTCTCTCTCTGCCATGACAGGACACAGCAAGGAGGTGGCTGTCCGCAAGCCGGGAGCCTGGCCCCCGCTGGACTTCTGATCTTGCACTTTTAAGTCTTCAGAACTGGAAGAAAGAAGTGTTTGCTGTCAAGCCGACCCCTCCGTGGTGTTTTTGTTACAACAGCCTGAACTAAGAACATCACTGTCACTGCAGGAAGTTGCCACGTGCCCTTCCCAGTAAATGGTCACGCCCAGCCTCCCAGAGGTAACCTCTGTTAGGATAATTTTCCAACATAGATTTGTCTGTCTGTTTCAGAACGTCACATAAAGGAACCACCTATCATGTACATTTTCCTGTAAGTTCTTTTAATTCAGTATGTTTTTGAGATGTTGAGTCCTCAATGTTGTGTGTATCAGTAGTTCGTCTCTTCTTGCTCAATAATGTATGAATTCCTAATTACAGGTATTCACCCCATTATATGAAAATGCTACCTGTTGTTTATTCATTATCTTACTGATAAATACCTGTGCTGTTTCCAGTTTGGGGCTATTATAAATAAAGATGCCACAAACATTTTTGTACAGGTTTTATTTGTAGGCACAGGTTTCCATCTTTCTTGGGTAAATAGTTAGAAATGAAATCACTGGGTCAAAGAGTAGGTGTCTATTTAATTTCATAAGAAAATGCCGGTTCTTTTCCCAAGGTGGTTGTACCATTATACAGGCTCACCACCAACAACTGAGAGTGCTGGCTACTTCTCTTCCTCCCCAGTACTCAGTGTTGTCAGTTTTTTATATTGAATCTTATCCATTCTGGTAGACAGTGACATCCCATTGTGGTTTTATATTTTCTATTTTTCTGATAACTATTGATTTTGAGCACTTTGGTATATGCTAATTGGCCATTTAAATATCTTCTTTTGTGTGTGTCTATTCAAATCTTTTGCCATTTTAAATTAGGTTATTGGTACCATTATTGTTGAGTTGTAGTTCTTTCTATATCTAGGATGCTAGATATCCTCCATCAGATATATGTCTTATAAATAGTTTCTCTCAGTATAAGCTGTCTTTTTCTTTAAAATTGAAGAGCAGAATTTTAAAAATTTTTATCAAGTTTAATTTAACATTTCGTTCTTGTATGGTTAGTGTTTCTTCGCATGCCAACTTTTGAAAGCCCTGCTCTGTATTCCCGCCTCTTCTCTAAACTCTTAGCCTCATCATGACGGGGACACGCGCAGCCAAGGGCACCTCTTCCATTTCCGCTCCCGCTCACCCTGGGAGCTCCCTCTGCAGGCTGCCGAATGACCTCTGAAAGGTGACCTCCAAGGAGTGGGCTCGACAGGCACTTTGAAAAGGAAATCTTCTGTGCATGAAACAAATGTGTGCTACTTATTATTACACGGAGAAACTGTCTTTGTTTCCTGTTGTTCATAGTTTTCAGAGACACAAATTCCTTTCTGTGTTTAAAAATTCCTAACAGCACCAAGCTCAAGGCCACCATTTAAAATCTCCAGAATAAGGAACGCAGAAGAGGGAGGCGAAGGTTGGGCTGATGATATGAACTCCTTAGGCTCTTTTTTTTTTTTTTTAATGCTCTGTATTTAGAAACAATCATCTGAAGATCTAGTAGCATTTGACAGAGAGTTAGGATGTAAGGTACATCTCTTTGATGAGAAAAACCAGACACAGGGACATGGCACTTTGCCTCAGGCCACCGCCGGGAGCTCGGAGCAGAAGCCAGTCCCCTATCAGGAGATCCCAGTGCCTCTGAAATTCCGTGATCAGAACAGGCAGAACACAAAAGAGAAACCCACTGAGGAGAGGAAATGTTTTCCCACAAAAGCAATTTCCTCCAATTTGTATTTCAGCAACAAATTTGTTTCCAGTTTCAGATGCCACTATTCAAAAATGACCTGTTGCCTTTCAACCATAATAAAACCTCTCTCATTCTTTGGTGGTATGCTTGTAAATATTTATCAATACAGCTTGGCCCTTGGTCGCTTTTCTCTGGCTTCATTGCAGTGAGCCCCCAGCCCCTGCCAACATTCCTGCAGCCTTGATTACTGCTGTGTCTTTCACGCCAGTTGGTGTGTTTTCTCATGTGGTCTATGAGGTGCTATAAACATTTATAACTGAACTGTCAACATGCATAAATAAAGCACTGTACATTTTTACAGTTCATTGGCCTTTTATTATGCTCTTTATACTCTTGCATAGGCCCAGAAGACTTGCTTTATCTCAAGAGAAATAGATTAGAATAACTATATTACTCAGTACCAGTTGCACTCAAATCGCTCGCAAAATTGTCTCATTCTTAGAATGGTGTGGGGTTGTTTTTTTGTTGTTGTTGTTGTTGTTAGAATCTGGTTAATCAATGACAGAAACAAAGCCTTGATGAAATCTCCAGTCTTCCTCTCGTTGACAACCACAGTTGTGCAGAGCAGTGGTTCTTTAGCAGGCGTCAGAATGCCCTGGAGAAGTTGTTAAAAAGTAGGTTGCTGGCCCCCACCCCGTCTGTGGTTCCGAAGATCTGGGGTGGGGCCAGACACTGGCCTTCCTAACTCGTTCCTGCCGCTGCCGATGCTGCTGGCCCCGGAATCTAAGTACTTGATTTGGTTCTCCAAACTGAAGAACCATGGATGGATATTTCCCTCTGTCGTTTTGATTTCCAGCAAGTGGCTTCCAGCAAGTGGCCTAACTTCTAATTCTGAGCTATGCAGGGGACTGAGACTGTGTCGTCACATAAAACAGGGCTTGTCTTAGCAAAACTGCAAAGCGTGACCCTCACATATGGGCAAACACACACCTCAAGGTACAGTGGTCCCGGGGTCAGCCGCCCCATCCTGTGGCCTCCAGCTGCACCCCGCCTGCCTTTCTCTGGGAAAGCCTTGTGAGAACGGTGTGACCCTTTTCCCTCCACATCACCGTCTCTTTCTACTCAGCCACTTTTCAACTTTGTCTGCAGGGATGTGCGAAGCAGGAGGACTCCCTTCTCTCTAGTTTTTCTTCTACACGCCTACCTGTTTTAAACAAAGTCTTACACCCACTTCAAGGCTCAACTCAAACCTCTCTCTCTCTCTCTCTCTCTCTCTCTCTTTCTCTCTCACACACACACACACACACACCCCTGCCCTGTGACACCCTACAACTTCCAGTGCCTCTCTGTGCTCCAAATGCATTTTGGTCCCACATCTCAACACATGGTCCTACACTTTTCGGGTTATATGTTTACCTCTCTCTGTGAAACTCAGGCTCTTCTACACTGAGCACTACCTTATTTATGTCTACTACCCTGCAAGGTCACATTTAATAAATGAAGGAAAGAAAACAAAATGGAAGGAGGGAGGAAGAGAGGAGGTGCTGTTCCCAGGAAGTACGTGCACATTTACATGGAGGCAGGTATGGTAGTGGGTGGCTGCAGAGACAGCGGGCTGCTGCTTACTGATGCCCAGAAATATGGATCTCGCAGCAACAACAACGGATGGAGCATGGAAGAGATGCAGCCCAGGTCAAGGACATGATCCAGCCCAGAAACAGAGAAAGAAGGCAGAGCGCATCACCTGCGTCCTTACCATTCTGATGGCTCTCTGGCAAAGATGGTGCTGATGCCGTGACAATGGCAGGGGCTCTTTGGGGGCCTTTCAGTTGAGGCTGAAGGATTTTGAGACTTGGGAAGGACATGGGACAAAATAAATTTAAAAAAAGGGCGGGAATAATAGTTTCAAAAAGAGTCACTAATCATCAGCTTCCTATGTGCCAGACACTGTTCTAGGGGCTAGATGCACAGTGGTACTGGCTGGTTAAATTGAGTTTATATAATAAAGTAAAATAATATGTATATGTTTCTTCATCATGTGTGAGCAGTATTAGGCTTTCCTTTAACACAAAACCAAAAATCATTGACATTTGTATTATCTAATTTATCTTCAATATTTTGCCAATATAAATGAATAATAAATTCATATCATGCAATATGTGTCTTTTTGCTACTTCCTGAAGAACATATTTTAAAGCTATGTTTTTACAGTTACTTTGGAAGACAGTTTGGCAGTACCTTACAAAGCTAAATATAGTTTTACCATACAATCCAGAAATAATACTCCTATTATCCAAATGAATGGGAAACTTTGGTCAGTACAAATACGTGCACACAAATGTTTATAGTATTCATAATTGCTAAACTCATAATTCATAGTATTCAGTTCATAACTGCTAAAAATTGTAAACAACCCAGATGTCCTTCAGTAGGTAAATGGATAAACCAACTGATACATCCATACAGTGAAATATTATCCAGCAATGAAAAGCAATGAGCTATAAAGCCATAAAAAGACATGTAGAAACCTCAAATGCATACTGCTAACTGAAAGAAGCCAGTCTAAAAGTCTACATATCACATGATTACAACTGTATGACACTGGAAGAGATAAAACAACAGCTACAGTAAAAAGATAAATGGGAACTTGAGAAAAAATGGCGGCAGAGTGAATGGAAGCTACACAGACCATCTCCCAGGACCAAACTAAAATTATAACTAAAATAAAAACAAATCGTTGGGAAAAAGCAACAGAAAAGCAGCTTGCAAGGACCATATAAGGAGGGGTACTGAATCAATCTTGGTAGAATTGTGGAGGTGTGAGAGGGGGACCGGGAGCCCATGGACAGTAGCAGTTTGAGCTGTGAGCAGCGCCCTTGGGTTAAACTCCCAAGCAGCTCCACAGCCCAGAGCTGGGACAGACGCTAAAATAGCCATAGCCACTCACCTTGGGCTCCAGCAGAGGGAGGGCAGACTGGACTGGAACTGTGTGGGGACCCTCGGGATTTGGAGGGTGCTCAGAGCTTTTACTGAGTTGCAGCCACACAGGACGGTGGCCATCTTACTTCTTCCCAGGGCTCTGGGGAGAGGCGGTGGCCACTCCCGCAAGGATTCAAGCCCACCCAGGTGGGACATTGAAATGCAAATTGAGGCTCACTAGCAACCAGCATCTGCCCCACCCTCTGGAAAACCTCTTACACTGAACACCTGAGGAAGTTTTTCATTAAACTGAGAACCCAAGGCTCTTCAAGGAACCCAGACCAATAGCATCTAGGCAAAAAGCTAGAGGATAACTGAACCATTCCTAGCAAGTTAACAAAGCTAGAATTCAGAGTCATGATCTTGAGGAAGCTCAACAGCAGGAGTAAGGACATCAACACCATGAGTAAAGACATAGAAACATTGAAAATTAACCAATTGGAAATGAAAAGCCACCAAGAAGAAATGAAGAATGACATAGCAGAAATAAAGAACACATTGAAAGGGCTAACCAGCAGAGTAGAGGAAGCTGAGGATCAGATAAGTGAATTAGGAGACAGGGTAGAAAAAATCAACCAATCAGAAAACCAAAAGGAAAAAAAAACAATAATAAAAACCAGGAAGACAGCTTAAGAGATCTGTGGGACAACTGGAAACGTAATAATATGCACATCATAGGAGTCCCCAAAGAGGAAGAAAATGAGCAAGGGTTAGAGAATATATTTGAAGAAATAGTGACAGAAAACTTCCCTAACTTGGTAAAGGAAAAAGGCATTCAAGTTCAAGAAGCACAGAGAGCTCCAAGTAAAGAGAACCCAAAAAGGCCCACACCACGACACATAGTAATTAAAATGCCAAAACTTAAAGACAAAGAGACAATCCTAAAGGCTGCAAGACACAAGCAACAGGTTACATACAAAGGAAACCCCATAAGGCTCTCAGCTGACTTCTCACAAGAAACACTATAGGCCAGAAGGAAATGGCATGAAATAATCAAGGTAATAAAAAACAAGAATCTGAATCCAAGACTACTCTACCCAGCAAGGCTAACATTAAAAATAGAAGGTCAAAGAGCTTCCCAGACCAAAAAAAAAAAAAAAAAAAAGCTAAGGGAATACATTAGCACCAAACTAGCACTGCAAGAAATGTTAAAAGGACTGTTGTCATTAGTAGAAGAAATGGGAAGAAAAATATAACTACACTAAACAAAAATGGCAATAAATAAGTACATATCAATAATCACCTTAAATGTAAATGGATTGAATGCTCTGATAAAAAGACACAGAGTAGCTGATTAGATAAGAAAGCATGACTCATCTATATGTTGTTTACAAGTGACCCCTTCACAACAAAAGACTCACATAGGTTGAAAGTGAAGGGATGGAAAAAAATCTTCCAAGCAAACAAAAAGAAAAAAAAGCTGGGGTAGCAATACTCATATCTGATCAATATGATCAGATCTAGGCCATAACTAGAGACAAAGAAAATCAATACGTAATATTGAAAGGATCTATTCAACAGAAAGATATAACCTTGATAAACATATATGTACTCAATATAGGCACACCAAAATCTATTAAAAATCTTCTGAAGGACTTCAAAGGAGAAATCAACAGCAATACAATCATAGTAGGGGACTTCAACACCCTGCTGACAACACTAGATAGATCCTCTAGACAAAAATTTATCATGGAAACAGAGACTCTAAATGAAGCACTAGACCAAATAGATTTAATAGACATCTACAGAGAATTACACCCCAAAACTACAGAATTCACATTCTTCTCAAGTGCACAGGAAACATTCTCAAAGATAGACCACATGTTAGGACACAGGCTAAGTCTCTACAAGTTCAAGAAGATTGAAATCATATCAAGCATCTTCTCAGATCACAATGGCATAAAACTAGAAGTCAATTGCAACAAGAACATGCAAAGACATTTGAACACATGGAGGCTAAATAGCATGTTATTAAACAACAAATGGGTTACCAACGAGATCAAGGAAGAAATTAAAATATTCCTGGAAACAAATGAAAATGAACACACAACCACACATAATCTATGGGTTGCAGCAAAAGCAGTTCTGAGAGGAAAGCTCATAGCACTATAGGCCTACCTCAAGTAACAAGAAAAATTTCTAACAGAATATCTAACCTCACAACTTAAAGAACTAGAAAGCGAACAAAAAGAAAACTCCAGAGCAAGTAGAAGGAAGGAAATAGTAAAGATCAGAGCAGAAACAAAGGACATGGAGACCAAAAAAAAAAAAAAACAATTCAAAGGATCAATGAAACGAAGAGCTGGTTCTTTGAAAAGATAAACAAGATTGATGGACCCTTAGCTAGACTCACTGAGAAACAAAGAGAGAGAACCCAAATACACAAAATCAGAAATGAAAGAGGATGGTGTTACCTCAAAAAATTAAAAATTGAACTTCCATTTGACCCAATGATCCCACTTCTAGGAATATACCCTAAGAAGCCTGGAACACCAATCAGAAAGAATATATGTACCCCCATGTTTGTAGCAGCACTATTTACAATAGCTAAGATCTGGAAATATCCCAAGTGTCCATCAGTAGATGAATGGATAATAAAGCTGTGGTACATATACACAATGGAGTACTATGTAGCTATAAGAAAGAAAGATCTCTTATCCTTTGAGACTACATGGAGGGACCTGGAAAATATCATCCTAAGTGAAACAAGTCAAACAGAGAAAGACAAGTATCATATGATCTCACTTATTTGTGGAATATAATGAACATAACAGTCTGAGGAATGGGGTAGTCCCAGAGACATGGAAGTGGGGTACAGAGTGACAATCCCCAGAAGAGGGGATGGTGGGGGAGAGATAAACCACAGAACTTATATGCATGTATGCATGAACAGTGGACATGGACAACAAACTAGGGACAGGGCAGGGAGGGAGGGGGAGGAGGGAATCAGTGGGGGGAAAAAGAGAAACATCTGTAACAAAAATTAATTAATAAAAAAATTATAAATAAAAAAATTCACTAGACTGAAAAAAAAAAAAAAAGAAAGAAATGAAAGAGGAGAAGTAACAAGTGACACCACAGAAATACAAAGGATTTTTATCAAATACCATGAACAATTATAAGGTAACAAATTTGACAATCTAAGTAAAATGGACAATTTTTAGAAACACATGGTCTCCCAAAACTGGATCAGGAAGAGATAGAAAACTTGAACAGACCAATAACAACTAAGAAAATTGAAGAGGTAATAAAGACTCTCCCAGCAAACAAAAGCCCAGTCTCAGATGGCTTCAGGGAGAGTTTTACCCAACATTCAATAAAGAACTAACACCCATTCTCCTCAAACTATTTTAAAAAATTCAAGAGGAAGGAAGAATTCCAAATTTGTTTTATAAGGCCAGCATAATTCTAATTCCAAAATCAGAAAAAACACTAAGAGAAAGAAAACTACAAGCCAATATCCCTGATGAACATAGATGGCAAAACCCTTAACAAAATACTGGCAAATCAGATCCAGCAATACATCAAAAAAATTATTCACCATGACCAACTGGGATTCATCCCAGGAATGCAAGGCTGGTACAATATACACAATTCAATAAACGTGATACAACACATGAACAAAGTGAAGGATAAAAACCACATGATCATATCAATAAATGCTGAAAAAACATTCGAGAAAATCCAGCACCCATTTCTGATGAAAATGCTCAGCAATGTGGGAATAGAGGGATCATATCTCGCCATTATAAAGGCCATATATGAAAGACCTACAGCCAAAATCATACTCAATGGGCAAAAACTAAAAGCATTTTCCTTAAGAACAGGAACAAGACAGGGTTGCCCACTTTCGCCACTCTTATTTAACGTAGTACTGGAAGTCTTAGCCACAGCAATCAGACAGGAAGAAAAAATAAAGGGATCCAAACTGGAAAGGAGGAAGTAAAACTGTCATTATTGGCAGATGACATGATATTATACATAGAAAACCCTAAAGACTCCGTCAAAAATCTACTAGACTTAATAAACGAATTTGGCAAACTAGCAGGATACAAAATTAACGTCAAGAAATTGACGACATTCTTATACACCATTGATGAACTCACAGAAAGAGAAACTGAAAAAACAATCCAAATTACCATTGCAGCAAAAAAAATTAAGATACTTACGAATAAACTTAACCGAAGAAGTAAAGAACCTATTTGCAGAAAACTACAGGAGATTGAAAAAAGAAATAGAGGAAGATATAAAAAAAAGTGGAAGCACATACCTTGTTCATGGATTGGAAGAATTAACATCATTAAAATGTCCATATTACCCAAAGCAATATATAGATTCAATGCAGTCCCCATCAAAATTCCTATGATATATTTCACAGAACTAGAACAAATACTTCAAAGGTTCATATGGAACCAAAAAAACCCTGAATAGTCACAGCAATCTTGAAAAAAGAAGGACAAAGTAGGTGGTATCACAATACTGGATATCAAGTTATACTACAAAGCTATTGTAACAAAACAACCTGCTACTGGCCCAAGAACAGGCACATAGAACAGTGGAACAAAACAGAGAACCCAGAAATGGACCCCAAGACATTATGCTCAATTAATATTTGACAAAGGTGGCAAGAGCATACAATGGAGTAAAAACAGCCTCTTTAATAAATGGTGTTGGGAAAATTGTACAACTACATGCAAAAAAATGAAACTAGATAATCAACTTACACCATACACAAAAATCAACTCAAATGGATTGAATGTGACCTATGAATCCATAAAAATCCTAGAAGAAAATGTAGGCAACACAATTTTAGACATCATACGCAGCAGAATTTTCAATGTTACATCACCTAAGGCAACAGAAACAAAGGGAAAAATGAACACATGAGACTATATTAAACTAAAAAGCTTCTGCATAGCAATTGAAACAACTATCGAAATGGAAAGGGAACCCCCCTATGGGAGAGCATAATTGCCAATAATACATCAGATAAGGGGTTAATTTCCAAAATATATAGAGTGCTCAGACAACTCAACAAAAGAAAGAAAAGGAACCCAATTAAAAAATGGGCAGAGGAGCTAAATAGACACCTCTCCAAACAGAACAGACAAATAGCCAAGAGATATATGAAATGCTTAACGTTACTAATCATCAGAGAGATGCAAATTAAAACAACAATGAAGCATCACCTCATACCTATTAGAATGGCTGCCATCAACATATCATCAAACAAAAAGTGTTGGCAGGGGTGTGGAGAAAAGGGAACTCTTGTACACTGCTGGTGGGAATGCAGATTGGTGCAGCCACTATGGACAACACTATGGTGTAACCTCAAAAATTAAAAATTGAATTGCCATTTGACCCAGTGATCCCACTGCTAGGAATATACCCTAAGAAGTCTGAAACACCAATCAGAAAGAATATATGTACCCCCGTGTTCATAGCAGCACTATTTACAATAGCTAAGATCTGGAAACAGCCCAAGTATCCATCAGTAGAAAAATAGATAAAAAAGCGGTGGTACATATACACAATGGAGTACTATGCAGCTGTAAGAAAGATCTTGCCCTGGCTGGTTTGGCTCAGTGTTTAGAGTGTTGGCCTGAGGTCCAGAGGGACCCGGGTTCACTTCCCTCTAAGGGCACATACCTCGGTTGCAGTTTGTCTCTGGCCCTGGTTGGGTTGTGTGGGTGGCAACCACTTGATGTGTGTCTCTCTCACGTCAATGTTTCTCTCTCTCTCTCTCTCTCTCTCTCTCTCTCTCTCTCTCTCTCTCTCTCTCTCTCCCACTGTATCTGAACAAAAACTGGAAAAATGTCCTCGGGTGAGGATTAAAAAAAAAGAAAAGAAAAGGAAGAAAGATCTTTTATTCTCTCTTATCCTTTGAGACGACATGGAGGGACCTGGGGAGTATTATCCTAAGAGAAACAAGCCAAGCAGAGAAAAACAAATATCACATGATTTGTGAGATTTGTGATTATTTGTGGAATATAATGAACGTAACTGTCTGAGGAACAGGGTAGACCCAGAGACATGGAAGTGGGGTACAGACTGACAACCCTCAGAAGAGGGGGTTGGAGGGAGGGAAGAGATAAACCACAGAACTTATATGCATGTACGCATAACCACGGACAACAAAACTGGTGACGGGGTGGGGGGAATGGGAAGGAGGGTGACAATGGGGAAATAAAGGAGAAACATCTGTAACAAAAATAAATTAATAATAATAAAAAAAAGATAAATGGGCCCTGGCCGGTTTGGCTCAGTGGTCAGAGTGTCGGCCCACAGTCCAGAGAGACCCGGGTTCGGTTCCTGCTAAGGGCATGTACCTCGGTTGTTGTTTGTCCCCGGCCCCGGTTGGGGTCGTGTGGGTGGCAGGCAGTTGATGTGTCCCTCTCATATCAATGTTTCTCTCTCTCTTTTCCCCCCTCTCTCCCTCCCACCCTATCTGAAAATAAATGCAAAAATGTCCTCGAATGAGGATTAAAAAAAAAAAAAGATAAATGGTTGTCAGGGTTTGGGGGTGTCGAGAGGCATAAATAGGCCACAGAGGATTTTTAGCGCAGATCACTACTCTGGGTGATAGTGGATACCTGTCATTACGTATGTCAAAACCCATGGAGCTTGCAGTACAAAGTGTAAACCATAATGTAAATGTGGACTTCAGTTCATAATAATGTATTGATATTGGCTCATCAGTGGTAACCAATGTACCACAATACTGCGAAATGTTAATAATGGGGAAGTGAGCGCAGTAGAGAGGGGTATATGGGAGTTCCCCGTGCTTCTGTCCAATGATTACTTTAAATCTAAAACTATGCTAAAAGAATAAAATATGACACAGGGAAAAAACCTGTTCTTCTCATTGCATTCCATTATATTCTCAGGACCTCTAGAAATCCATTTTTTTCCGAGTTTCCAACACCTCGTTTTCAGCAAAGTTGAATTTTTACTGTGTAACTATCTGTTGGCAGAGTGCAAAGTAGACAACATTCCCTCTCCCCTAAGCAAAGTAGACAACAGTCAATGCTGATTTCATGAAGGCTTATGAGAAAGTCAGTTCTTTGAAATGAAAATACTTTGGAAGAAATTATTACAAACAGAGAGGGGACTGGGTATTAGTAAGTGTAAATTTATAATGAATAATATCAGTCTTAGGGAATCTGGTTTATATAAATTCAATCTGGCAGATGACCATCCAGGGCTTTAGAACTGGTGCATTTTGATAAATAGTCTAACTTTTTTGGTGGGGTAAGGATGGGGAAAAATATAAGGGAATGAGGGTATGTGTGTGTGTGTGTGTGTGTGTGTGTGTGTGTGTGTGTTCACTGAACTTCCACTTGAAAGGAATTTGGAAGTCTGGTCTCAAGAGCATCCTGGAAATGAATTTCAAAGACTGCTATCAGATTTCTGTTTTGTAGGAAACTTAAGTTTTACCAAGTGTCCAATTGATAGTCACATAGTACACGAAAACCTCGATTTATAATAGTATAACACATTTTAAAAGCATTTTTAATTTGCAGAGGTGCTTAACTCAATATTCATAATCCTCCTGGGAAAATGATACAACAAATGGTAGCTACTAAATAAATAACCACAATTGCTTGAAGTTAAGAATAGCTGCCCAAGTTTTCTCCTACCTTCTCTCTCACAGTCATGATTTGGGCAAGTGGACCTGCTACTCTTACAAACCAAGCTAAGAGAGGTGGTTGTGCTTATTCTTAAAACCAACAAAAATATTCCTGGCCAGCGTGGCTCAGTGGACTGAGCGTCGTCCCATGGACTGAGAGGTCCCAGTTCAATTCCTAGTCAGGGCACATGCCTGGGTTGTGGGCATGCAGGAGGCAGCCAATCGATGTTTCTTTCTCACATCAATGTTTCTATCTGTTTTTCCCTTCCTCTGTCTCTAAAACAACAACAAAACAAAACAACAAAAATAACCTCCAGTTAACTCTCAGTCCAGGATCGTTATAAAGATTTCTTAAGATAAATGCTTCCTTTTTTTTTCTTATTTCTGTCTTTGGTAAGAAAAAACAACAATTCTGCATAACAAATGCTTGAATGAAAAATACCTTATTTCTCATAGGTTATGATTAGAGATTAAATAATATTAAATACAAGGAAAGTAAATGTGTAATCAGAAACAGGTGTCTTCAAGAACAGACCCTGTTCTGCTCACAGACCCTGTTCTGCCCTGTGTGCTGTTTTCTCTTTTGAACGTGAACAGAAAGGTGACACTCTGTGAATGTCCACCTTTAGACATGTGCTGCACCAGAGGCTCTCTGCTCAGGTAAAGATCCAAATGGAATGTGGATTGACCTTCCCCGTAGGATGTTGGAGAGCCTATATATTCAACGTTCATTTCTGGAAGCTTCGTTGGACACTACGCTTTCCATTTGGGCTACTATCTAGACTCATCATGAGAATTCCAGAGACACTGGTGTCCAAAGAGCTGGGATGATCAGACCAGTGAGATCCAATTTTAAAGTGACCCACCAATCCCCACATGCCTTTAGCTATGGTAACCCTTCCGGGGGAAATGCAACCTGTCTTTCAAGGTGGGACATTGTGAGATTACAATTGTTTGGGTTTGCGTTCAGGCCTGGACTGTACAGGAATGGATAGGATCAGTTTGATTCTAATTTTGGCTGTCTGTCTAAGGTTTTTGTTTTTCTGGTTTACTTTAGGGAGTGTGCTCATTCTCATGCTTTTCGCTTCTCAGTTCATGATTGTGCCTACACATCAAAAATCCAGATACTCATTTTTCTTAATTGATTTTAGAGAGGGGGGGAGAGGGAGAAAGAGATAGAAGCATGGATGAGAGAGAACATCGATTGGCTGCCTCCTGCATGCCCCTCACTGGGGATTTGACCCACAACCTGGGTATGTGCCCTGAGCGGGAATCAAACCAGCGACTTCTTGGTGTATGGGTTGACAATCAACCACTGAGCCACACCAAGTGGGCAAATCCAGATATTTTTAATATAAAATATTCACAGTTAAGGGTTTCATGTGTTTTAAAATATTAATCTATTTTTATCCTGACCTATTTCATATGGAAATAAAACAAAATGTTGGTAATTACCTCCTCTTTCTAGGCATGTTAAACTACATATAATCATTAGAAGGCTACTGACCATGCAATAGTTTAATTTTGGTTTTTTTGTTTGTTTATTTTTTTGTAAAAAGCAAAATTCATTGTGGTATATATGTGAAAATATTTTGTTGCCCTAATCAGTTGCCTCTTTATGGTGCATTTATTTAAGCCAGTATCTCTTTAAATATTCAAGGATGTTCTTAGGACCTCTCTTTCCAAAAAGACTGGAGTCTTTCAGGGTCATCTTGGGCTCGTGAGTCTGGGTGTGTGCATTTTCTTATTACCCTAGACTGGAATCCACTACTGCTTTTTCTAGAGAAAGTTGCTGGTCATTGAAAGAAAAATCTTCTAAGGCAATGATTGTGTCTATGTGGGAGGGAGGTTGGGAAACTTCTGGGAGGTGCCACCAAGGTCTTAATGCATGTTTTCTATTCTAAAGATGTCTAATGTCCAGTGGAGGAAAAAGACACACTTCTATTAACTCCAGTGCAAGAGGGATGGTCATCATCTCTTGCAAAAACGATGTCAACATACAGAACAGAGAAGGAAACAATTATTTTTTACCCAAGTGGGATGAAGTAG
Source organism: Molossus molossus (assembly GCF_014108415.1). NCBI lineage: Eukaryota > Metazoa > Chordata > Mammalia > Chiroptera > Molossidae > Molossus > Molossus molossus. The sequence goes on along the minus strand of NW_023425347.1, from coordinate 28,187,911 downwards.
GGGTGGCTCTTTGTCTTGAGAGGTATGGGTTTCCCTCTCTCAACAGATGAAATCAGTGCTGGGTATATCAATAAATTACTTAAGCAAGAACACAGCACTCTGCTTATACATTCCTAATGAATAATGCAGAAAAATATCTCTTAAACAAAGTAAAAAACCTCTCAAATGTAAATAAAACCTCATTCAGCATAGTTTTAGAGGTTCCCAGTTCTCCCCACTTTGATTTTTTTTCCACAGCAGAGTTTATGTCCAGCAGAAGACTCTTCCAGGGCCTCCCTGAGTGTGATGGAAACAGCAGTTCTGCCTCGGGGCCAGGGGTAGGTTTCTGGCTGGAGCATAGTATCTCTGGGGGTCCTTCTGACGGTACTTCCTGGCTCCTCCTCACAGGGTTACCTGGAATTGAATTCCCCTTGTGGAGAATAGAAAGGGTAAATTTGTGTCATGGGTGCTGGTATCCATTTTAGTCTTAACCAATGTCGTTACTGGTATTTGCTACCGTCGCTGGTGTTGAATTGCAATTTAGGAGACCAACGTTCTCTGCGGTTACTCAGTTCAGTTCCTGAATAACCACATTATATTACTATTATTACTATAACTATCACACCTAAACCACAAGGAACAGCATGTAGACCTTCAGGAGACGAGGTGGTGTTCATCTCTCTACATTATAAAACGGGAGTAATTTAATTCCCCCCTTGCCCTAGCCTGAGAGATGCAGCCCCCCAGGATCACTAGCTCTCATTTATAAAAATGGAGGCAAGTATATAACCACGCCAGCTCCCCCCGGAATTGGCCTTGTCTAGTCTTTATCCGATGCTTCTGTCGAAGGAACATGTAATATAAGGGGAGGAGAGGGCCTATGGTCTACAACATCTGCCTTTAAATTAAAAACCAGCTCTGAAGGAGAGAAAAGACATCTGTTCCACGCAGAGGACCAGATTTAGTTGCCAGAAAGAGCTCTCTTAAAATTAAAGTTGCTAAGCAGGGCTTCTCTGTCTTTGGTAGGATCATGCTGCAATTGGATGTCTACCTAGGATGATGAGTGGAAGAGAAAAGTCATATTTCAGCTAGCTTAGAATATTGAAGTAGATAGTCTCTAAGGTTACTTCCAATTTTTATATCTTGTGATGTTATAGAAACGTAACTACTGGTATAATGAACTCTGCATAGAATAAATTAAAGGCAAGATGATAAATTTCTCTAAAACAGGGCTTATCTAGGGCAAGCGAAGCATATGGAACAATGTAATTCCGACTGGTGGCGAGGAGAGGCTGACTGGGAAGAACGGAGGAGCTGCGCTTTATTGACATTTATTTTCTCTTTTGGCAATTTTATGAAGTGCATGAAAGGAAGGAAGATATTGGACAGCTGCAGAATCTTCTTCCCTTGATTTCCCAAAAAGTATAATCTCCCTGTAAATGTATATGTGTGTACACACATAAATGACTAGGGGCATGGGTCACACTAATGAGTTGGCTCATTTAGTGGTGTTTTGTTTTTAGAAACTTCCATAAGAACCCATTAAAGATACTCTAGAAATAATAGAACAGAAATACTTGGGATAAGAGCCATTAAACTGCAATTATTTGTCCTATGTCTGAAAAATATTACGAGTCTCTTTCTCCCTCAGTTAGGGAAACTATCGGAAGATTTAGTTTAGACCCAGATAAAAGTCCCTCTATGGTCGCTTATGTGTTCTTGTCTCTAAATGTTAAAGGGAATTCAGGGTTTGTGTCTGCACAGCTGCTGTTGCCAGGGAAACAGAAGACCTCATCAGAATGCAGCTGCATTAAGTCTCAATGTCCCAGTTACTGGGTCTTTTGATGGGGCTACAGCACACATGAATCTCGCTACACCTAAAAAAGTTATTTTCTTTATATGATCTATTGCACAAACATATTTGTCAGCTGGGCTCAGACAGAATACTCTATCTGGTTACCTGTTTAGAGCCTGTTGATGGAAAGAGGGAAACAAAGCTAGAGGGCGGGCCATTCCCATCCTTCACAAAGAGCAGATGATACCAACCGGCCCTCTCTACGCAGGGCCTTAGTAGAAGGCGCTCTCCGGAGACCAAGAGAGCTTAAACATTTGTTTCTGCTTTCCATGCATTTCATCTTCTATGAGGGCATTCTAATTTTCTGTGACTCAGGTAAATTTGGCATGGGCTGCTTTGCAGCTAGAATTGACACTAAAATGATCTAAATCTTTGAAGCTGGGACCACCTATCTGAATTTATTTGACCTTGGGGATTGTCAGGTCTTCCAGAGGCAATTTAAATTCTTACTGTAATTTCAGGTTTGTTCCAACTCAAACAACTTACCAGAGTGATTTCTAGAACACAGGTGAGCTGACGCAGAGTAGATTGGGACTATTTGCAGGTAACCGGCCGGTTTGGCTCAGGGGTTGGAGCATTGGCCTGTGGACCAGAGAGTCCTGGGTTCAGTTCTGCTAGGGGCACGTACCAAAAAAAAAAAAAAAAAAAAAAAAAGAAGAAGAAGAAGAAGAAACTATTTTCATGTAATTTTATTTTTTATTGGTGATAAGTAACCTATAGAAGATGACTTATGAACATGCTGATATGCGCATCCAAAAAGCAGTGAAATGTGGTAATTTCCAAAGGGTCTTCTTCAGGAAGGCAAAGAAGATGTGGTGAATGTCTAATGATGAACGCTTGTTTCATATGCATTTAGTTATTTAGTTAAAGATCTTGAAATGTAGCCCTCTGGAAAACTTTATGCCTTTCTCTACTCTGTCATTGTGTTTTCCTGTGTTTGATATTAATATTTCCAGATTTTTTTGCTCTCTGCTTAGAATATATCTAAGGTAATCTATTTTTGTACTTTAAACGTCTCTCAGCCTGGCTGGTGTGGCTCAATGGATTAGGCGTCGCCCCATGGACTGAGAGGTCCCCGAATGATTCCCACTCGGGGCACATGCCTGGGTTGTGGGCTTGATCCCCAGTGGGGGGCATGCAGGAGGCAGTCGATCAACGTATCTCTCTCACCTCGATGTTTCTATCTCTCCCTTCCTCTCTCTCTAAAAACATCAATAAAACAATAAATAAATAAACTAGTCTCTCAAGGTTTCTTATTTTCAGCAATTATTCCCCATAAATTTACCACTGCATTTCCAAAGGACATTCCAAGACATGTTTTAGCCTATTTCATGATAATATCTTGCCTGACAATAGCATGATTTCAAATGAGATCCATTTAACTTCATTAGGTCTAGAAGGGCCATTTACCTACTTTCTCAACAGGCAAATTCAGGTTCAGTTGGGTTACAGTGGCCCACATCATCAAGGACTTATAAATGTGATCTCCTCTGAAAGTTTATTCCTTATTCTTATATGGGGTCTGTTTGCCAGGCCATTTAGCAAGTCCAAAATGACTGTTTAAAGCAACACAGTGTGCTTATGTAGTGGAGTGTGTAACATAAAGCCCTAACCTAGAACACTGACACTTAAAATTTGACAGAAACATTCCTTTTACAGTAAAATAAACAGTTTTCTCTTCTCCTAGATAAGGTGGAGAAATTTTTTTTGATTAATCCACATGGTTTGTCCTCTTGCCTAGGAAACCACTAAAGACAACAATTTTTCAGTTCCCTTCCTCCAAGTTTTCATTATCAATAAGTGCCTGTGATATCAGCTGAGATTGTTTAGTCCACACATCCGGCTTGTATCTCAATTGCAATAACTTCTTGTCACAAACAGCCAACACAGTGATGTATGGAAACGCTTGATTTTTTTTCTTCTCCCCTTGCTCCCTCCCGAACCTCCAGCTCCCTTCTCGCCTTTCCCCATCCCAACCTCACGGAGCCCGGAAAGTCTTGCAGCATTCCTGAAAAGTTACATAAGACACCAGAAGTAGATAACATTGTATGTTTCAAGTTAAAAATGCAGAATGTTTATGCCTCTAGGGAGAGAAGAATGAAAGAATGTCCCTTTCAGGAATCATATCTGAAATGACTGAGATGCTACGTGTTTCTTTTATAGTAAAAATGATAGTTAAGGCGTTTTGGGTGTTCTTTACCACCTGGTACATGGAAGTTCTTTATTTCTTAAGAATAAATAATAAGGATCGAAGGGTCCACATTACAGCCAGCTAGACTGGGTTTTCCAAGGTTTCGCTTGAGACAGGGACAGTGGAAGGAGACTTAGATCCTAGAGCAGCATCTTTGTGCCAAGGACGAGTCTTCTTTGAATGGCATGGAAGGAAAGGGGTGGGTGACGCAAGTCTTGGCTTGGCATGGAAGGAAGGCCAGCCAGGTTCTCTCGTTGAGATTTGATCACCTCTGTAATGCCTATTGCAGGTATGGAGAGTTAGGTCTGTCCGACACCAAGTTTTTAACCCTTCACAATGGCATAATAAAAGCCTTCTCTGAAAACAGCAGCGACTGTGCTATAATTTAGAAGAGGAGATCATTTATTTGGAAAATGGAAGCACCAAAAAATAAAGGTTTAATGTGTAAACATATTTTCCCAAATCAATATGCCACACAAAATTGGTCCTTCCAAAGCCTCCTGACCTTGCCCTTCCCTTTGGCAAGGTCAGCAGCAGCAGCAGGCACGCAGCCTCAAAGCTGATTCCAACACATGACAACAGTCTCCAAGGCAACACAACGTAAGGTCATTGCAGATTTCCAGGAAGCTTCTGGGGCGCACTGTTCTTTGTGGTCTGGTAAGAGGTGGAAAGTTTAACCTGAGCATAAGTGGAGGCTGGTCAGTTCCTCCAGACTCTCGGTTCTTTTCGCGGGTGAGTCAGGTTTGTGAACAAGGATGGCCCCCACCTATAATGTAAATATTTTGTAGAGTGTAGACATGACCTTTGCCCAATGAAATTACCACCTCTCTAGATAAGTAACAACAGAAGGAAAATGTGATGAGCATCTTTGCTCACTTTCTTAGAAGGGGAAGGGACTTGGGAAAAAGAGTCAGTGAAGGAGGAATGAATAATTCAAAAATATTTGGGGAAGTTTTCTTCTATTGTTCTCTATTATTGTTTCTTCGACATCTTACTGAGTTCATTTATTTTATTGTTTTTGTCACAGATTTATGCTATGGGTGAGATTGGGGAGTGCTGGATACAACTGAAATAAAATGCAATGTTTAGCAATGACTCCCTTTTATTTTATTTTATTGTAAATATGTAGAATGACATATACAAAAAGCTATACATACTTAATGTATACATCCTATTGAGTTTGAGATATGTATTCCCCTTTATTTTACATATTGTTTCAGCCAGCTTTTCCTTGCTGTACTTTTACTTTATAACATGGTTGATGCTTTTTATTGTGTCAACATAACTAATGTTTAAACCTGTAGACAATTTTTATGAGTGTATTTGAGCCAAACTGACGACAATTGCTGGGAAGCAAGATCTCAACGGACTGAGAACATACTCCAGGGGAGGCCGTTCGCACCTGATTGTATACATTACACTCAAAGGAGGAGATGTGAGGGAGGTGACCTGAAATCCATTGCTGGCAGATTAGGGAGGTGGGAGAAAGCAAAGAGGGAGGGGAAATTTCCAAGATTGGATAAAACGTAAAAGAAATAGACACAAAACTTTTACATTCGTGGGTATGGTATAGTTAGCAGTTAACAACACACTAACAATAACAATGAGGGGTTTTGTGGTCTCTGCTCTGGTGCAGTGAGAGGTCCTGAATAAAGGAAATCACCCTGACATTCCAAAGGTATGTTGTCAGAGGTGCAAAGAGACAATAGACAGGCTCAGTTCAGGTAAAGACTGACCTTTGTCAGGGACCATACCAGCCGAGCACACGACTGACTACCTGCTAGGACTCGCTTTCAGAAAGTTGTTGTTTTCTTCATTTAATTAATTTATTTTTGTTACAGATGTTCCTCCTTTTTCCCCCATTGACACGCTCCTCCTGTTCCTGCCTGCCACACCCCCTCCCCGCCCCCCAGCATTGTTGTCTATGTCCATAGTTCTTTGGTTTATCTCTTCCCACCTTCCTCCTCTCTTCTCCCCCTCCCCTGAAGTATGTCAGTCTGTTCTCTACTTCTAGGTCTCTGGGTCTATTTTGCTCATCACCTATTTTGTTCATTATATTCCACAAATAAGTGAGATCACGTGAAACTCGTCTTTCTCTGACGGGCTTATTTCGCTTAGCATAATACTCTTCAGGTCCCTCCATGTCGTCTCAAAGGATAAGAGATCTTTATTTCTTAGAGCTGTATAGTATTCCATTGTGTATATGTACCACAGCTTTTTTATCCACTCATCTATTGATGGACACGTGGGCTATTTCCAGATGTTAGCTATTGTAAATAGTGCTGCTACGAACATCATATGTGTGTACTTTAGGTCTCCGAGTTTGTAAGTCCTGCCATGCAGGCCTCCACTGGGCTTGTCAGGTTTAGTATGTGACCCCTTTTTCCTCCACACTTGCATGTATCCATCATCTATGGAACCCCTCTTTAGTAAGCATCAGACAGCGCGCTAGGCTGTGGGACAAGGAAAGAGGCCACTGCAGTTCAATCTGTAAGTGCTGTGGAGTTGAGAGGAAGCAATGGCCCATCCTGATGGATAGCACAGTGGAATGTCCTCAAAGGGATGCTCTCGAGCAAAAAGTAACCTACGGATCCTTAACCTGGGAAGATCCATAAGCTCTCTGTACTTCAGTTGCCTCACCTGTAACATGGGGGCAAAGATGGTATTTCCAACAGAGGTTTCTAATAAATTACATCCTGGTTTAAAGTGAGTGTCATTCCACCTGTAACTTATCATTGGCTCAGCAAGTCCAGGGAGCTTACCCATTAGCTCTCTGAGCTGCAGTGATGCCCAGTGCAGAATGGGGTGGGTATCCTTAATGAGAATGAAAGGGGAGTTGGGTTTGCTGTCTTTGTTAGGACTGATTCTCTCTGCAGCCTCTATCACTTCGTAGGATTACGTTAGACACAGATGTCGCCAGTTCTGTTCAGCTGGATGGAAACCAACCTCAGGCAGGCAGGCACCGGGCAGCGTGGCTCACCAGATCCCCAGCCATTCTAGAAGGCATGAGAATGATCATTTATCTAGTGTTTCAGTCCAGACAGACCAAAGTGCAAAGAAAGCAGCTGTAATTCACATACCAACAAAAGCCAGTATTGCTTTACAAAAACGACTTTGTGTCCCCTGTTTCTGTTGCCAGAGGGGAGAGGGACCAGATGCCTCCGACACTCGTGGGCAGAAGGCTCTTACGACATCTTTAGAAAATGAATTTTCTAAGACTCATATGGGAGAATAAATTTTTTAAAAAAATTTTTTGGTATGGAATTACACTTCTGGAGTTGTAAAGTCCCATGTCCCTCAGTCCAGTCCTGAAAGAGGGGCCGTTGCACATTCAGCAAGGCCAGAAATGAAGCCAAAGTTCAGAGTTTCTGTCCCATGGTGTCCAGATTAGGATTAGTTCAGATTCAGTCCATTAATCTATTGCATGGGTCCCACACGGCTGCAGACCACATGGCAGGTGCGGAGCATGGCAGTCCTGCAAGCCAGGAGTTGCAGCTTGCACGCGCGTGTGCACGGGAGAGAGAGAGAGAGAGAAAGAGAGAGAGAGCGCGCTCCCTTTGTCTAGGAAATCAAATATTCAGGTTTCCAGAACTTGCAGTGGCCACACCTATTTTGACCCTGACTCACTTCCAGGTGTGACAAACAGGTAGGCACCTCCCAAGGCATCAGGCCTCACTGAGCATGTGTGTGAACTGCCTTTGTCCAGACCCTTCCCCCACCAATCAGCAGGGAACAGACCTGGAGTATTAAATTAGCAAATCTTCCCTTTACTCCTTTTTTGTTAAATAAGAACCAGGTTATTGCACCGGTAACATTCCCATCTCAAGTTACCACATTTCAACATAGTAGTTCACACAAAGAAAGATCCCCGATGAGGATTTTTATTTTAATTGTTTGCCACACTAACGAACCAAAGAAGTGAACCTGATTCAGCTCTTTGAAAGACATTATCTCTAGCTGTGAGAAACTTCTGCCTAGAAGATCAAGGTAGAATGAAGAGGTTTAGGGAGGTGGAAATTAGTGGTGATGTCTCTTATCTAAAAGATTTACAACAAATTTCCACTTATGTGGCTGCCAAATAAAACATACTAGAAAAAGTCTCAAAAAATAACTGTAAAAAATTTCATGCTCAACATTTATGACAAAGATCCAAAATCCAGGGACACAAAGTGATATAAATAAAATAAGTACTCAACAATAAGATCTCCTAGCTCTTACAATCATCTCATGAAATAGATGCTATCCCTGTTTTACAGGTGAGAAAACTAGTGCTTACAGAGATGAAGCGCCTTGCACAGGGTCATCCTCCACCACCTTCCCCTGGCTCCAGAACCTGAGAATTCAATCCTGCAAACCTTTTCATGTCAAGATTTACTTATTGTCAGGTGCCAACTTTCCCAAAGGGGTGACCCCAAAGGCTACCTAAGTCAATATGGCCTTAATCATATATAATATGGTTAATATTATATATTAATATGTTACGGAATTTCTTTCAGTACGTCTTCTTCTAGGGCAGGGGTTGGGAAACTACAGCTCGTGGTCCAGATTCGGTCCTCTGTCTGAGCTTGTAAATAAAATTGTGTTAGAATACATGGATGTGGTAGGAGCTCAGTAAATAACTGTTTAAATAGTTGAAACTGAGACATTTACTCTTGTCTGCCCTACAAAAATGAATTCACGTTTCTGCTAAGAGGGCATGTTGTTTGAAAGTGTTACATGTTGTTTGAAAGTGTTTTAGGAAAATATATTTATATAAAACCATATGATTACTTTCCAATGGAGTAGAATCAACTGCTTCAAACAAAATAGCCCCCCCCCCCTTCAATATACTCTCTGTTTACTGACTTCCTTTAAGGTATTTATAGAAGTCACAGAGGTTTTGTTGTCATCGATGTATAGTACTTATTTATTTATTTATTTATTTTTAACTGAATTTATTGAGGTGGCATTGGTTAATAAACATATAGGTTTTAGGTGAAGGGATTAGGCGAAAAGAAAAGAAGTCAGAGGTTTTGATGGATAAAGCGATGGCAGTATTGAATTCCACTGAGAATAGCACCCATTTTCGAGAAAGCGTTGCGATCCGGGAGGAGTTAGGCTCTGAGTTAGGCACTGAGTTAGGCACAGCCCTTGGGATTGTACCAGCGGTGGACAGCCAGAGCATGAAGCACCTTCAGAAGAGAGTCGTCAGGATGAGGATGACACGGCGGCTGAGGGTGTGGTCTGCCCTGATCAGGTAATACTGTGGCACGTGTCCTTAGGGAACCCTGGCTCGCTGCCTCCGCGCCTCCTGGGGCAACGGGAGATCCGCTTACTGTGGGCGTCCAAGGATGCTTTGCAAAATGGAATAAAACTGGGGTGGGGGACGATTCTGGGTACATTTTTAACTGGCTTGCATTTGATTTAAGAAGAATTTGTTTTGAAGCAGGTCTCTCCTAGATCACAATGGTATATGTGGCATATAGAAACCCAGACTCCTGACTCCCCGTTATTGCAAACAGCCCTTGGGGAAACGGAAAGCGGTTTTGCCCGGCGTGGGCACGTCCATGAGAGGACAAGCACGTCTCAGGGGCGAGCTGTAAACACTGTGACAACAAAGCTGGAACTGTGATGTACTTCCTCTGGGTGGGTGACATGTCTCCAAGACAAATGGCATTCCAGCCACTCAGTTGGCCAAAGTCGAAGATTATTAACTAATTTCCGCCCTGTTCTTTTTTTTATGGGTTTTAATGACCAGGCGAGATTTCACTGTTTAATATTTAAACAAATGTTTTTACGGTGAGACAATAAGCCTCTGTTGAGACTGGATGTAACTGTTTAATATTCTCCAGTATGGCTGCCTGCCATCCCGCTGGAGAGGCAATGGCATGAAGCTGATTTCTAGAAATGTTCAAAAATTAAAGCCCCCTTTATTGTGGTATATGGAAGGGACCCTCCTTGAGTTTCACACATAGCATACGAGGGGTGTGTGGCCCCTGCAGAGGCGCTTTCTCTACTGTCCCATCTCTCCTAGCAGAACAAGAAGTTGGCACAGCTTGTACTGACTGAGCACACTGGCCAGCTTCGATGCGGGGCCGCTTCTCTGTATTGACCCTTCCCACCTTCCTGCCCATGGACTTTGGAAACCCCTTTTAATTACCCATCATCAAAGGCAGCTGGGTAGTGAACTTCACTGGCAAGATGGGCTTCAGTGAACCGCTGAGGTCAATGTATTTAGTGTGAGAGCGTGTTTCACACCAGGCAGGACTTCTCTCCAAATCCACTTTGACCTACTTAAAGAACAGTTCCCAGATCTTAGCTATTGTGACTTGTGTTGCTGTGAACACAGGGGTGCATATGTCCTTTCTGAGTGGGATCACTGGGTCAAATGGCGGTTCAATTTTTAACTTTTTGAGGAAACACCATCTTGTTTTCCATAATGGCTTTTCCAATCTGCATTCCCACCAGCAGATTCTAGAGTCCCTTTTTCTCCACATCCTCGCCAGCACTTGTTGTTTGATGATTTGTTGATGGCATCCATTCTGGCAGGTTGACCTGATATCTCATAGTTGTTTTAATTTGCATCTCTCTGATGACTAGTGACGTTGGGCATTTCTTCATATTTCTCTTGGCCATTTGTGTGTCCTATTTGGAGAGGTGTCTATTCAGGTCCTCTGGCCTTTTTTAATTGGGTTCTTGAGTTGTATGAGTAGTTTATATATTTTGGAAATTAACCCCTTATTAGATGTATCATTGGCAAATATGTTCTCCCATATAGTAAGTTCCCTTTTCATTTTGATACTGATTTCTTTTGCTGTGCAAAACTTTTCAGTTTGATGTAGTTTCATTTGTTTATTTTTTTTTTCTTTTTTCCTCCCTAAGTGATGTATTGGTGAAAACTCTGCTACATGAGATGTCTGAAATTTTGCTGCCTATGTTTTCTTCTGGTTCCCATCAGTAGATGAGTGGACAAAAAAGCTGTGCTACATTTACACAGTGGAACATTATGCAGCTATAAAAAAGAAAGATTTCTTAGCCTTTGAAATAGCATGGAAGGATCTAGAGTGTATTATGCCAAGCAAAATAAGCCAGTCAAAGAAAGACAAGTATCATATGATCTCACTTATATGTGGAATCTAATGAACAAAATAATCTGATGAATAAAATATATCCAGAAACATGAAAACATGGTACAGACGGATGAATCCCAGAGGAAAGGAGGGAGGCAGGAAGAGATTAACCAAATAATGTATATACATGTATACATTGCCCATGGACACAGATAGTAGGGTAGTGAAGACCTAGGATGGGGAGGTAACAGGGAGGAGGGGGTAATGGGGGAAAGAGGAAGGACATCTGTAAAACTCTCAACAATAAAGATTTTTTAAAATAAAGATCAGTTAATTTTTTTTTTCTTAAAACCGAGTGTTATAATGTTTGGCTCTGACGTGAAACAAGAAGTCTAACTTTACAAAATGTTCAGGATCTTCATGTGCCTGAAAAAACTGTGATGGACAACATTGCAAAGGATTGGGTATGGGTAGACAACAGGATGCAAATCGCCATCATTATCCTGGTAGACTTTTAGGCACAAAACTCTAGAAAACATTGCATTGGTAAATTTTACTGGTACCCCCACCCCCCCATATTTTACCTAGCTTCTTCCCCTAAAAGAGATGGGGTCCAGCAATAGAAAAGAATTATGTAAACTGTCTTAAGTTGAACAACCTCAACAAACAACACACAGTAATTTTTAAAAGATTTTATTTTTTACTATGTATCATGAGTAAAAAGTAAAATCTTTTAAAAATTACTGTGTGTAAATTCTAAGTCTTCTACAACACAGTGTTTGATAAATGAGATTCTTCCAACCCAAGACCCCTAGGATATGCATTAGAGAACACACTTTCTCTGGAAGGTCATGAATGGGTGTAGATTCATACACGTTTTTTCAGACTCACTATTTTACTAATGGCGGTCTGAGACCAGGAAACCACATAAAGCTACCTGGCTACAGGGAGAAGTGTTTCTCAAATTTGTCAGAGCAGAAGGATCACTTTGAGCATTTGTTAACAATACACATTCTTAGCACCCTCACCACCCACCCTTCACTTCAGATTGCCTCGTTAGATATGGGTTCGGAGTCCAAGAATATGGATTATTAATAAGATGATTTTTTATATCAGGAAATTGTGTGAAACACTTCTCTAGGATAAAGAATTTCTAAATCATGACCTCACCAGCTAAATATATAACAGTTTTATGACTTGATATATTTATAGGGAGTGAACAAGAGAACTTGGAGAGGAGCTAAGATGTGAAAAGCGTATATAAAACATATGACAGGAGAAAAAATTAAGTATGACAATATAATATCAGCAATGAGTAGTGACTGGAAACTTAGGATACGAAAATATGGGAATAAGAGAGAGATCAGAAGTTTGCTTTCTCATGTCCTGGACTTGTGTCCAGGGTCAAGGACCCTCCCCTGTTCTCATTACAGTGCCCTGCTCAATAGTCCCCGTCTCTATACTGCATATAGTGTGAGACACCTGGAAGCTAAGTAGCAATGCTGTGGTTTCTTTATATGGGTATTTGTTTTAAAGTGGGAATCACTCAGGAAAATAAGTAGAAGTGGTAACTGTGTTTACAAAAGAGCTACCATTTATGGAGCATCCAGCTATGTTCCACACTCTGTCTTAAAGTTACATCATTTCTTTATTGATCTCCCCAAAAACTCTCTGAAAGAGGCTTTATTATATATGTATGGATAAGAAAACAGAAGCTCAGAAAAATGGTTTCTAAAAGGTCCAATTATCTACAAGCGAACCCAGATGTATCTCTTTCTAGTCCACCATATGTTAGTAAGGTGGTAAACAGTGGATTAGGCGGCAAGAAACTTGAATTCATTTCCTAGGTTGCCCGATAACTCATTGTATGTATTTAGCTTCCTTTGTGCCTTGATTCTCATGTCTTCCAGTCTGTGGGCAACTTTCCTGTTAACTGGTTTTGAACAACCCTGAACTGTATACTAGTTGAAGTAAGTATAAGACTTCTATTTGGGTTCTGATCCTGGTGTGAAATTGTGAGGGATCATTTCAGAAATCTTTCATTCGCTATCAAAATGGCAGCAGTCTGACCAGTGCTGCTCATTGGTTAGAGCATCGGTCCATCCCGGTCAAAGGCATGTACCTGGGTTGCAGGCTCTATCCCCAGCCCTGGTTGGGGCATGTACAGGAGGCAACCTATCAATGTATCTCTTTCCCACAGATGTTTCTCTCTCTCTCTGTCCCTGCTCCCTCCTTCCCTTCCACTTTCTCTGAAAATCAATGGAAAAAATATCCTCGGATGAGGATTAAAAAAAAAAAAAAAAAAAATGGCAGCAGCCATCCATAGGTTCAGGAGCTCATTAAAGCAGCCCAAAGCGCCATCACATAACTAGGCACCGCTGCATGGGTTGCTGCTGCCTTTTGACCCGGTCTCTCATTTGTCAGCTTGCTCAGCTCTGAAAGGGAGCTACTATCTAAAACAAAGCATTCTGGCAAAAGGCAAAATGATCTCCCAGACACTCTTGCCTAGAAGTAACAGCTCTCTAATGAATTGCTGTTTTTGTTAAATATTATGTAGAGTTGATTCATCCTCTTGGATTAGAAGAGACACAAACATAACACAATGTGCTTTTCCTATGCAGAAGCTGTTTGCCGGCTATGTAACAAGTCCCAAGTGAATCTGTGCAAATCAGTGCTATTTGTACAGAGTTTAAGAGGTTTGCACAAAGCTTTGAAAGAATTGAAAATAAGTATTTCCAAACAATCACTTCCATCCAAAGAACTGTGCTCCCTGGTGTCAAGGCGTGTCCTTTGCAAGAAAGAGCTGGGGGATATAAAAAAGAACATGAAATTAATGTTAAAAAAAACAGATGTCTAGACCCTTAGGGAGTAGCAACGCAATGCCTGAGCAAGAGAGCTATAAAGTGCAAATGAGTCCAGGAAGGAAATGTGATAATGTGGGGGAATGATATCTGTTGGGTAGGCCCTAGGTCTGTAGGGGTTTCATATTTTCAGCAATGACTCAGTGGTGGCACCAAGAACATATTTGTGTTTATTCTGTTAATAGATGACCCCAGACTGACCCAGAGAAAATTAAAATTCCGAATGAGTTTATTCAAAGTGGAGGAGGAACTTAGTGAAGATTTTAAAGATGGGTTCCAGGCAATGCACACACGCAGAATATAGCATGGCGATAGAACATCGTTTGTGGTGTACAATGAACTTCATGCTGTCTCTAGGTCACCAGTGCCCAGCTGTGCATTTTTTTTGAAGATGCATGTAGAACGTACAGTGTTTACCTGGAAAGGGAGTATATGGTAGGCTCCCTTCCTTTAGTCGGTCAAGCGAAGGACAGAGAAGGGAAAATAGGAGGGAATTACAGAATGGGAGATTCAGGTCAACAAAGAGGATGAGACTTGCAGTGAGGAGAATTGTTCTATATCAGAATGTATGGATAAAGATATTATTATCACCCTTCTTATCACATTTCTGAGGTCTTTAAAAATCAGAGGAGCCCGGCCAGGGTGGCTCAGTGGTTGAGCATCAATCCATGCACCAAGGGGTTGCCAGTTCGATTTCTGGTCAGGGCACATGCCCAGGTTGTGGGCCTGATCCCCAATGGGGGGCATGCAGGAGGCAGCCAATCGATGTTCTCTCTCATAGATGTTTCTATCTCTCTCTCCCTCTCCCTTCCTCTCTCTCTAGAAATCAATAAAGGAGAAAAATAAAATAAAGAAATAAAAGTCAACTAGGATAACTTGCATGCAATTATGACTACCTCTGCATATGGCAGCAAGGTGTAGATGATTCTTTAAGGTCCCCTCAACCTGATGTTTCTGTGGGCATCAGGAGAGGAAATCCAGGCCCTATTTGAAATTTCCCTGAGCCCTCTGCTCTCATCCTGGACGCAGAGCGTTCTCAGGATGACACAGACTTAGCTTGCGTTGGCTTTTCATCTCTCTATGCTAATCGACTCTGACGTCGGAGCGTGCCCCTGTTTTATTCCCACTCAATTCCTCAAAATAGAACTGGCTGAGTTTATGTTCTCCTGCCCTGCACTAACTCTGACTTGGCTAGTTCGTCTTCTCAGATTGTATTGTCCCACATACCAGATTGAGATGCAGGGGAAAAGGAATGTAGAGGGATAGAAAGAACACGTATAGTGAGCGTGCAATTAATATTTATTAAATGAGTGGATTATATCTGAGTCCAGATGCCCCTTGTCATGCTTTCCCCACACAAGAACACATTTTTGGTCTCAAAAAAAAGAAAGAGAGAAAATATCCAAACAATTTGAGGACCAATTCAGCTCACTTTACTCCACCTCAAGCCCTGAAATGACCTAATATTTTATCTTGGAATGCTCCACTGTGTTTTCAAAAATTCCTAGTATGTAGTGGTGTGGTTTGGCTTAATTCTGTTTTCACAGAAAAATTTGGCTAAATGAGCCCTTCACAAAAACTCCATTGTTACCACCAGACTCAACCTTTCACCATTGAAAAAGCATCATCTTATTAAATTTTTGGTGTTTGGATTCTTAGGCGTTTCCTTTGCTCATTATAAGAACTTTTCCCATTTCCCAAACTGAGCTAACTCTTCTATGTTGGTTTATAGTAAAAGTAGGTTTAGACTGCCATAAGCCGTATGTATGTAAATCTCACTATGTATACATTCTGATACTAGAAAATCTGATTCTAAAACAGACACCTTGCAACCAAGGCCAATTCTTTTTAATACTGAAGGGTTCACCATAAAATTTTATTAAGTATTAATCTAGGGTGTAAATGTGGTTCAAATTACATGCAACTTTTTAGGAACACATCTATTGTGCAAGAGAGGTAATGTTTCTGAAATGATCATGGGGTAGGCAAAGCAGTCAACTGGTGAGACATTTTAGACATGATTCAGGGTGTTAGGAATGAGAGTTTCCAAAGACCTTTAAAGTATGTGGACTCTTTCAAGCTCTGGAGATCAGAAAAAAACCTAAGAACTACCCAATTTAAAATTGTTTGCTCTACAGACAGTTAAATCCAGAGACAAGGAATGAATTGGAATACGAAAACAACATTGTAACTGCTACTATAATGTCCAATGCCCTGGTCTAGCAAGCCTTAATTGACACATAACAGATACTAACACTTTGACACTGAAATATTTATATTCAATTTAAAAAATGGGATAACTTAGGGGAATACAAATGTAATAAGACAGAAAAAAATGGAACATACATGAGAAAAAAGGGATATATAAATAAAAACAAAGACACATTCATGTGACTCCTAGCTTTTTAGCCATCAGTGAGAAACTGGAAACTAAATAGCTACATAATTTACTATCTTCCTAAGATTATCTTAAATGCTCATGAAAGTATACCAGAAAGAACTGTGTTTCCTAAGTCCTCATAAAGTTGGCACTGGGTAAGTAAAATAGAATATCCCTAATGATATTCTTAGTATACACCGGTGGTTCTCCAACTTTAACATGCATCAGAATCAGCTGGAAGACCTGTTAAACCACAGATTTCCAATGGCACTCCTGAAGTTTCTGGTTCAGCATGTCTGGGGTGGGGCCCAAGTATTTGTATTTTTAATATGCTCTCAAGTAATACTGATACTGCCGGCTCAGGGACCACATTCAGACAGCCGCTGCTGTAGGCACTAGACCAAATCTCCCAAGTTCTCTCCTTAAAGCATCCTTCCATATAGAAGATGGCAATGCAGCAACTGCAACTGATCAGTTCCCTGGGTCAGTGCCCGAGTCCAGGTGCATGTCCTCTGTGGGTCCAGCCTGCGGTGGGAGCACAGTGTGGAGAGGTAATGGTCTCACATCTCCCATTCAGGCTATGTATTACATCATTCCTTACGGCAGGTCATCCCTCTGTTGGTTTACTCATTGTATTTCCCAATCATCTGATAGATTTCTTCCTCACTCATCAAATTTTTTTGCCACCCAGAACAGAAGGAACTCTACCTATTGGACCCCAACTATCCTTCAACAGCTATTGCAAGAACAACCGTTTCTTATTGAAAATTTTTTAAGTGTCCAAAAAAATTGCCTTTGTAGTACTTAGTTGTTATTTATACATTCTTCTTTTAGGATTTATTTATGATTTATCAACATTTTAAGATTGAAATTCTTCGTATTTGCAACCACAGTTTAAATTTTATAAACTATGTCTAATGCTTCTTAGTATCTCTAAAGCATGTGATATTGTGCTTTGTATAAAAAGGGCATTAAATTATTTTGAGTGCTTAACAAAAAGCTTAAGAAGAATTTAAAAATCTGTGAAGCCAATAAATAATGTCAACAGAGAAGATTCCCCTTAGACAACTTAACTTACCTTCTTTCTCATAAAGCTGGACTGTTTTTAGATTGACTATGTGTACACAAAAAATGTATGTGCAAAAAATGGGGTTTTATTAACAATGTAACCAATCTATGGTGTGGTTATTCCCTTTGAACTAGGATTTTTCCATATGTTAAAGCTGAGTTCATGCATTGATTCAACAAATATCTACTGAGTATTTACTGTACCTTCTGAGTATTTACTAAGGAGCTCCCTTCACCATAGGGAGGACAAACACATAACCCATAAACAACCCCTGCTAGCAAACAAAGAGTTGTCAGGCAGGGTGAGGACCTAGAAGGTTATCATATTCAAGGTGGCAGAACACATATTGAGGGCAGCAGAATTCTTAGGAAAACAGGACTCGTACTGTTAGGAATTAGCATTCCTTGTACTAAAACAAGTGAGACAAACTAATCCATTAAGCACCGCTCTTCTGTGAGCAAGGGAAGCAGGAGCTGACCCACACAGTGATGTTCTGAATGGAGTCATAGGAGATCTCTGGCCAGAGATAGCCCCCGATTGCCGTGCCTGTCACTTCACTGCGGAGAAGCCATAGCTACACAGCCTGGAAGCTTTCTGCTTTCTAGAAGTCCTCAGGTAAAATGCCATTTTTCCTAAACAGGCTTGCTCAACCTTGCGGCACTATTGACATTTTGGGGCAGATAAGTGTTTTGCTCTGTGGGGTGTCTAGAGTGTTGTAGAATGTTGAGCAGCATTTCTGGCATCTACCCCCTAAATACCAGTAGCAGCCCACCCCCTAGTGACGGCAGTCAACCACATCTCCGGACATTGCCAAATGTCCCCTGGGAGGCGAAATTGCTGCCCCACCCCCACTGAGAAGCACAGTCCTAGGAGGTATTACACCTCAGGCTGAGGGAAGCTATGCTTCTGATCAAAGAACAGCAATCCTCTCTCTGGGGGCGCTGACCCCCCACCTGCCCATCATGCAGTGAAGGGAGGAGTGACGGCCACCGAGGAAGCAGGATGACAAACTGCCTGCCAACTTTATTGGCTGTACCAGTCTGGCTGTCAGTGGGTGACAGGTGTCCCTTCCAACTGGAATTTGGGAATCAAACTATTTCGGTCCAAGAGAGATCTTGGGAGAAGGAAGGGAGGAAAAGGAGAATGTGCCAAATCAAAACCCCCAGACTTTACACGAGCCTGGGAAAGAATGGCTGAACTGAATCTTTTCTTTTTTGGTACAACATATGGCCCAAAGGGATTTGATTGATGATGCATTGATTGACCCAATGTCTATAAAGAACAAAGTTATTATTGATATATTATTAGCAACCATAAAAATAATAATTTCCTTCACACATACGCTTTACAACTTTTAAAAACCTTTTTTACATACTATATTTTCCAAAAATTGTCAATACATTCTGACGTTTCAAAAATCAAACAATCTAAAAAGAAAAACAATGAAAAGTCTCACTCCCACCGTTGCCCCATCCACTCCATTTCCTCCTCCTCACTACTGATAAATAATTATTTTTATGAGTTTTGGGGGTACTTTTCTAGAATTTCTTTATTAAAATACAAGAATATACAAATACATATTCATACTTTTCTGTCTCTTACACAGAAATGTATCATGCTATACATTCTGTTTTGCAGTTTATTTTTCTTAACCTCTTGGAAACTGTTCCTTCTAGACAACTTTCTTATCATTCGTTTTGATAGTTACGTTGTCTTCCATTATGGCCGATGCCACCATCGTGTGAACTGTCCTCTGCTGGAGAACCTTGGCTGGTTTCTAGTCTTTGCTGTTGCATGTAGTCCTGCGGTGGTTATCCTTGGCCATTAACTGTTCTATGTGTGTGGGTGCTACCTTTGTCTGATCCTCACATCAGTCCCACGAGATAGGCGGGAGAGGAATCTTCCCCTCCTTTTGCAAATGTGTTTCTTTGTGTGTGTGGTAAAAAACAAAACAAAACAAAAAACACATACACATGTATGCCATTATTTTGAAGTATGCAGTTCGACAGTGTTAAGTATGTTTATATCGTTGTGAAACAGAACACCAGAAGTTTTTATCTTGCAGAACTGCAACAGCATTTATTAAACAATAGGCTCCCTTTTTGCCCTGATCCCATCACTGGTAACCACGATTCTATGTCTATGAATTTGACTACTTGAGATACTTTGTGTAAGTGAAATAAAACACTGTTTTTCTTTTTGTGACTGGTTTATTCCAATTAACATAATGTCTTCTTGGTTCATCCATGTTGTACTATGCATCAGAATTTCATTCATTTTTAAGGGTGAATGATATTCCATTGCATGTATTTACCACATTTTGTTTATCCATTTATCTGTTGATGGACTCACGGATTGCTTCTACCTTTTGGCTATTGTTAATAATGCAGCTGTAAGCATATGTATGCAAATATCTCTCAATACCCTGTTTCCAATTATTTTGACTGTATACTTAGAAGTGAGATTGCTGAATCATATGGAAATTCTGTTTTTAACTTTCGAAAAACCATCATACTGTTTTCTATAGTGGTTGCACCATTTTACGTTCTCGCCAGCAGTGCAGAAGGGTCAAACTTAATTCTTAAATACTTGATCATGTTATATATGCAAAAACCCAGATGCATGCTGCAGCCCCGCAGGTAATACAAAGCAGAAGAGGAACATGCCCACAGGTCTTCACGACATAATCTAGTGCCCTATATTATTCCATTTACTGAATCAAAGTCCCAATGAAGCAAACAATTCAAATGTTATTTTCTGTCATCACTAAGTTTGATTACCTCGGTTAGAATCTCAGTGATAATTTTACCCAATGAATTTTTCTACCCTTTGAAAGAATAAATCTTCCCCTTGTTAATCATTTCTGCTATTGCTCTCTCCAACACCACAGTCCTGTCTTATATTCCCAAAATATAGAAGACTGGCATACCAGCTTATCAGCTGTTATTCATGCAGGTTGTAGTCACCCTCCACTATTCATAAATTAACTAAAATTTTGAACCTGAAAACAGAATGATGCGCCACTGGCCATGAATTGGAGAAAGAGTTCTGAATGACTAACACAGTAACCTGGTTAGGTGTGTTTGCTAAGCCAAAAAGCCAGGCACGTGGGGCCAGAGGAAGACTAACTCTTGGCTGTTTTACTGGATTTTTCCACCAAAGAATTATTGCAGGAAGACAGGTCACAAAGTCAAAGCATATATTACCGAGCAGGGAATACCATCAGAGGCAAAAACAAACGCCCGCAGAAACAAAGGAAAGCCTGGCCCGCTCCTCCTCACGCGGCGACCGCGAAGGTGCTGCTCGCTGGAAGCTGTTTCAATCATGATAGCTCAAACTGCTAACAACGCTCTCTGGAACCGTCCTTGCAATTTGATTGTTTTAGGTTTCATAAAATATCCAATGAGGAAAAGGAAGGTTATTACCATGGGGACGGATGCGACTGAATGTTGTCCAGCAGAGCTAATGCTTTCCTCAGCTACACTTGCCTCAGCTCAGCTTTCAAAGGTTTTGTACACTGTCGAGGAGCCTGGCACTAACAATAAAATAATAGTCTCTGGTGCTGGAGTGCACTATCAACGCTGGAGAAAAGGACAGCTTCTGTGCACGAATGGAGTGGCCACTGATCAGCTAACAAGCAGTAGAACCTCACATGTCAAGATGAACTACAAATACACCAGCATACAGAAGGAGACACTGAGTAACTACCATGAAGGTGTACCTGTCTTGAACTTGGCATTGGACAAAAGGGAAAAAGAGGGCGGGGGGCGGTGGAGATCTCTCCAAAGAATTCAAAACCACGCTCTGACACATATGTAGGTTTGCTACCCAATTTTGTATTTCTAGTTTGGTCCAAAGAAACCTGAATCCAATCCAAGACCTTGAGAAATAAACTTTGTCTTCCAAATTCCATTTCCCAATGATCAGAACTGAATCTTATCATAAATAATCTAATCCTTTATCTTAACACATCAATTTATTATTATGTAATATAAACACTCCCAGAGACAGTAACCCGTGAAGATTTTATTATCCAGATATCTATTATAACTCTATTGTTAACTATCCACATAGTAAAAGCAATTAACTGTTTTGAGTCTCACAATTCATAAGTTCTAGAAGATTAAAGCATGTCAAAAAATAAAAGCTAAACATAACTAACATTTTTAACCTAGTGTCTATTCTATTAAAATGACTTCTTATTTAATTATTATAAAATTCTAATGTGTGGATTATCGTTATTAATATTATTGCTAAGCTATTGGTGAGAAAACTGAAGCATAATAATTAACCCAAAAGCACAGTAAGTCAGTGGTAATTTGCTTATTGTAGGATTAAAGTAGGATTCACTCCAGGATAGGCCCCAGATTCTACACATACGGCCTCAGTCGGCCTCTTTCCAGTGTTCACATTCTATTGTCATGACAGAATTTAAAAATCAGAACTTTTTCTCTATTCTATAGTCAACATGTTCTTTGTATATATTACTATATTAATCCCCGCTTCAATAAAAGAAACTTTGAATAATGATGTATTCACATTCACAGATTAATGTCTCAACATGAATAAAGTATCTGAAAGCAACTGTGACTGGATCTTTTTTTTTTCTTTTGTGGTACATGCCCTTAGCAGGAATCGAACCCGGGACTCTCTGGTCCACAGGCCAACGCTCAACCGCTGAGCCAAACTGGCCAGGGCTGTGACTGGATCTTGAGGAAAAGGAGAGAATTTGTTCATTCATTTCTGAATATTTTAGAAGGCCTAATATATTCTGGTACCTATATCCTATCTATCTATCTATCTATCTATCTATCTATCTATCTATCTATCATCTATCTATCTATCTATCATCTATCTATCTATCTATCTATCATCTATCTATCTATCTATCTATCATCTATCTATCATCTATCTATCATCTATCTACCTATATTAATGAACAAGTGAGACCAAAAAATTGCTCTTATGAAGCTTACATTCTAACACAGAAAGACTAAATAAACAAGTAGAAAAAGAATAGCATTTAAAAAAAATGTTAGTTCCTATAAGGAATAGAAAAATGGAATAGAGAATAACTGACAATCCGGATGGGGCTGCGGTTTGAGCAGGGAGGTTAGGAATCGCCAGTCTAAGATGGTGATACTTGAGAAAAGCCCTGAATGATGAATTTAAAAGCCAGTCATGGGCCCTGGCCGGTTTTCTCAGTGGTTAGAGCTTGGGCCGGCAGACCAGAGAGTCCAGGGTTCGGTTCCCACTAAGGGCACGTACCTCGGTTGCAGTTTGTCCCAGGCCCTGGTTGGGGTGGTGTGGGTGGCAACCACTTGATGTGTCTCTCTCATGTCGATGTTTCTTTCTCTTCCTCTTTCTCCCTCCCTCTCTATCTCAAGATAAAAATGCAAAAATGTCCTTGGGTGAGGATAAAAAAACAAAAATTAAAAGCTAGTCATATCGAATCTGTGGTCTCAGGAAGAACTTCCAGCCAAAAGGAAAGCAAGCATAAAAACCATAAAGTAAGGGGTGCTTGATTTGATCAGTAGTCACTTAGTGGCCTGGAGTGGAAAAGACAGAGTAGCTGGAGATGGTTTCACAGAGGTGGATGGGTCCAGGTCACGTGTGGCCTTGTCATTAGTTGGAAACTATTAGAGGGTTTGTCATATCACTCTAATTACGCTTTGAAAAATAAAGTTGCCAAAGTAGTATCCTTCACCTTGCTTCCTTCATTGTTGACATCTTACATAATCATGCAACAGTGATCAAAAGTAAGAAATTAACTAAGATTTTACCAGTTTTTTCACTAATGTTTTCTCTTTCTGGATCCCATGTTGCATTGGGTTGTCCTGTCTCCTCAATCGCCCACAATCTCTAATAGTCCTTTAGTCTTTCATGACCTTGACATTTTGAAGAATAATTGTCAGCTACTTTTGTAAAATGTTCCTCAATTTGGGCTTGTGTTCTGTTTTCTCATAATTAAGTTGAGGATATACATTTTGGAAAAAATACCATGGAAATGAATCTCTTCCTTCTGCATGATCATATCAGAGGGAACATGATACTATTACATGTCATTATTGGTGATATTAACCTTGAACATTTAGTTAAGATACTGTCTGTTGATCTTCTCCACTGTGCAGTATCATTTGTGAACTTAACATCAATGTGAATCACAAAATAGTGTAAAATATATTTATAGCATATAATTAGATTTACTGTGTTCAAAATATGGTTTATGCTACTAAAATTTTTTACTGATAATATTTTGTTGAAATTGGATGCCTGAAATTCACATGTCAATTTCTTTTAGTTTTTTGTTTTTTTTTTTTTGTCTAGACCTATTATGTCCTAAATATGTCTTGATGCTGTGGTAGTTCATGTACATCTAGAACTTCTAGCCCAATTAGAAACTCTTCTAATTTTTATACACTTTAATAAATGTGAATAATTTGTATAAGGTAAAGAGCTGTTAAATTAAGCTGCTGGTTGGGATATACAATCCTTTAGCTCTCTCAAGCACACCATCTCTTTGGTATATATTCTTATTGGCCCACTTCCAAAGAGATTTAGGTTGTAAGTTTGCATTGAAAGCACAGGGTACATCCCTGTGAAGTCTATAACATAGTGGACAAAGTCATCAAGAATCTCCCTGTGAGCCCTGACCAGTTTGTCTCAGTGGTTAGAGTGTCGGCCTGCGGTCCAGAGAGACCCGGGTTCGGTTCCCACTAAGGGTATGTACCTCAGTTGCAGTTTGTCCTCGGCTCTCGTTGGGTCGTGGGGAGGCAGCCACTTGATGTGTCCCTTTCAGGTCGATGTTTCTCTCTCTCTCCCTCCCACTCTAGCTGAACAAAAAATGGAAAAATGTCCTTGAATGAGGATAAAAAACAAAACAAAACATGAATCTCCCTGCGGTAAAAAAAAAACCGATAGAAATGAAATGACGTTCTTTCCCTGAGTTCTCAGCTGGAGAGAAAGAACAAAACAACCTGTTTATCACTCTCTAAAGAAATTTGGATCTAATCAAAGACTGAATATCAGTCGTGTTTCTACAGGAAGAATAACACCATGATGCTTTCCTAGCCATAAAAAGAATGAAAATAAATTGGGACACTTCACAGATTTGAGAGTTCTGAAGGTGACTCATCAAGCAGTCATGTCAGGAATGCCTGCTATAACCACATGTCCGGTTTGGTTTACAGACTATATTTTTGAGATCCAGATTGAGGGAGATAATCTCTCCTTCAAGGAGACCTTACCTTAAATTTATTGAGATTAATGCCAAGGTGAAGATGGAGATTGGAGTGTTCCAGGGATACATGGATAGTGTTGTGTTCTCAGCTGTTAGTTAACTCGTGGAAGGAGCAGATCTATCTCAATTCTTTTCTCTGTATCCCAAGACAAAGAAGCAGCCCCACCTGTCTTGGTGGGACTTCAACTTGGTATAGAACATTTCTGGAATGTACATACATGGGGGTGGTAATTCAATTCATGCACTTACATGTGACACACGACCTTGTCTATCTTTTTATGTCTATTAATCATGTATTGCCATATAATGCTTCATATTTAATGTGTAACACAAACTTTTATATTATTTGATTTTTCGTTTATTCTCTTATCTACCTAAGCCAACTATAAGCTTGTTGAGGACGAGGATCATGCTTTTTACTCTTTTGTGACCCCCTCCTCCAGCATTTAGATTGAATTGGAATCCAAACACATTCTGAATTTCCAGTAAATAAAAAATAAAAAAATGTGATATTCTTCTTATAAAGAAATACCACAAGCAAACCGCCTCCCCCCCAAATCGAGATGAAGCATTTTCCACAAGCTCATCTTGTTTTTCTTGGAACGAAATGACAAAGACTTGTCCGATGGGCATTGCTGTGGTTGGTCTGTGAGTGGTCCTCACAGATATGCTGAGCTCAGCATTGTGTTTCCTGGTGATGACTTCCTCTGGTTTTCTCTTCACATTGGATATCACCATTGACCCAAGTACTTTAAAATTTCATCTAAATAATGCAATCAATCAAAACATTGTTACTGAGAATCTATCAAGGCCATGGACCCTTTTTCAAAAGAGGACAGGTGTTATAAAATCAAGAACAGAACATTGTAACACCCAAACTGGAAATCAATGTGGCATGTTAATATGACCTGCAGTGTACTTATTTGGAAATAAGCTTTAAGATGGAGTTGCTTAAAGGGGGTATTTACTAATTTAACTATTCTAGATGCAAGAATTAATTAGGTTGTCCCTGGCCAGCTTGGCTCAGCAGTTGGAGCATCGGCCTGCAGACCAGAGAGTCCCGGGATCGGTTCCCGCTAAGGGCATATACACCCCCCCCAAAAAAGAATTAATCAGGTTGGCACTGCAAAGTTTAACAATGCATTAGAACACTGTTTCCCAAATTGTGCTTCCTGGTACACTAGTTTCTGGCAAGAAGTCAGTAAGTGTTCAATAAATAGCATAATCTCACTTATCTGTGGAATCTAATGAACAAAATAAACTGACATACAAATAGGTCCAGAGACATGAAAGCATGCAACAGTCTGACAGATCTCAGGGGGAAGGGCAGAGGAGTAGGAAAAGATGAATCAAAGAACTTGTCTGCATATTTGCATAGCCCGTGGACATAGACAATAGTGTGGTGTAGGCCTGGAGTGGGGCAGGAGCTGGGCAGATGGGGGCAAAAGGGGGGGATGGGGAACATCTATAATACCTTCAACAATAAAATTAATTAATTAAAAAACCAATAGTTTCGGTGAAAACAATGATGAACTGAGATTGGGAAATGGTACCTACTGTATCACTTTCAATAATTTCCAATGCGTGTAATCATAGTAATGATGCTGAGAAGCCCTTCTGTTAAGAAACCTGCTTAGCTGTGTCAAACCCAGTGTTCCCCTAACTAATTGGCCTGTAGACCACTGCCCCCTTTTATTTTTCATGATTTATTAACATTTCCAAGGGCATAGTGTTCCAAGGAACACAATTTAGAAAAAGTTTTCTAAGAAATTTATTTTTTAATTCAGTGCTTTTTTAAGACAGTAAAAGGCTTTGTTGAGAAAAAGCACACCTGCTTTCTGTAATGAGAACAACGTGCCGATGACTGCAGGAGGACCTGGGGGTCACAACTCACTTCTCCCTAAAAAGGCAATAAACTGTAACCGGTGGATAAAGGAATAGTTTCTAATCTCTCTAATCTTTATCCTTCTCTCTGCCATTCACTGGTTTTGTGCATCTTTTCTTGCGGTGGAGCATTTATGTTTCCTCATCTCATGTTACTAAATGTAGAAAAGTTGTTAACATTTCCTTTCGTAACCACAGAAATGACTTGTTTCTTAGTGCTGAATTTCTTTGTCTCACAACTTGTCTGTATTCTCTCTGAAAGATTAACATTCTATGATGTTAGGGAGAAAGCAAGAAAGAGAAGGATACACTACCTGCTCTGTTAATAATATCCTTTCCTTTGTTCTTCAGAATATTCTGTGATGAGTAATAGCCCATGTCTTCCACTTCCTCCCTTAACTGGCTTCATTACCTTACCTCATAAATATGTTCAAGTCTCCTCCATGCTAATCAGACAAACTCTCTTGACTCTCCTGGTTATGGCATTATTCCTCATTGTCTTCTCAGCCAAATTTCTAGAAAAATGTATTTTTACTCATTCTGCATGCACTTTTAATTTACTCTTCAGCCCTCTGCATCTAGTTTGTACTGCATTCTTTCCCAATCCACTCTACTAATATAGTTCTGAGAATACCATTAACCGTGTCCCTGTTATCATCTTGCTTGATCTATCTGCTGCAGCTGACTCACTAACCACAACCTTCGTGAACTCTCTCCTCCAATAGTTTTACTTAAACCACATTTGCTTGGTGATTCTTATTCTTAGTCACTTCGTGAGATTCTTTATGTTCATCCAACCCTAACATTGGTGTTCCCTGGTGCCTGTTCTTGCTCACTTCTCTCACTCTCTCTGTTCTTTCTGGAGACTTTATTCCAGTCTCAAATAGTTAGCCTCCAGTAGTTTGCTGATGATTTTTGATTGTCTATCTCCACTAGGAACATCTTTCCTATATTTCAGATTCATATAATCAGATGTCTCCCAGTCACTTTTATCTGGATACTACTCCATACAATCACAGACTCAACCTATTCACAGTAGAACTTTTCACCTCTTCTTCTACCTTGGAACAATGGACTCTTTCAATTGTTGGTGGTAACATTATAGTCTTTGTCATCCCCCAAAGAAACCTCTGTTTTAGCTCCATGCAGTCAGCCTCTTATCTTTCCCTCACTTGCAACATTTAAGAATGATTTGGTCCTTTCAATTTTATCACATTACCACACTGAATAGCCTTTGAAAGCATGGTCTCTCATTCAAATTTATTGACCACACAGCTGCTAAACTAATTGACCTAAACCACAAATCAGTTCAAGTCATTGCTCTGCTCAATGCTTGCCAGCCAAAATCTGATAGGGAGCTAGCATCTACAGTAGCAATTCTCATTCATGTGGTCTGTGAATTCTTCACTTTTTCTACTTTTCTCTATGGGCTGGATTATTTTCATCAACAGAACACAGTAGACTGAATGCAGAAACAGATATGAGAACCCAGCTTTCTTCTCTGAAGGTAGACATTAAAGAGATTTCAAAAATGTAAAGCAATGCAACTCTTCTCACTAACTTTGATTCTTGTTTTGGAAAAATAAAGTTGATTTTTATAAAAATAAGTTATTTATGTTAACATATAACAAATTTATTATTTTTAAATAGATGAATTAATACATGTTTTTAGATGCCTCAGTTATAATTTCTAACAGTAAATATAGATTGATGTAAACTTTACAATCCAAAGGTCTTTGGGATCCTCAACAGATCAAAACTTTTTATAAACTTCTGATCTAAAGGTTACAATAAAAGCTCTTTAACATGCAGACATTCACTCTCCTATTTAATGCACTTACTTTTTAAAGATTTATTTTAAAATTATGTTGTAATTGATCTACATCTGACCCAATTAATTATGGGGTCACCTCCTTGAAAAAGCATTTTTCAAACTCCAGTCTAGACTAGGTTATTCCTTTTTGTGCTCCAATTGTGCTGAAATAACTTGTTTTTGTGTATCTCTTACGAAGTATTATCAACTGCTAAAGAAGATCATGTATTTTGTTAACCTTTATGTTCTCAGTCCCTACCTCAGTACTTCAAGATAATCAATAACCGACAGTCCACAGATCAAAGAGAGGCCTATGGCTGATTTTCAAGAAGTTTTCAGAGTTTGTGGCTGGTTTTCTTCCTATTGCACCCAAAGTTGGAGCAGTCTCAAATTCTTCTAATTCATAATCACAAACCATCCATTTCATATGCTTATCCATTCATTCATTTATTCAACAAATACTGAGTGCTTACTGTGTCTCAGGCACTGGGCTAGAAACAGAGCTTTTAATGATAAAACAAAACACACATGTTCTCTTTCCATTTGGAGAAAATTGTCTATAAATAAAACTCTCCATTGCACCAATAAATACACAAATAAATGTATACCTGTACACATCCATATGTATTGTTGGAAGCAAAATAACACTTGGAATACATGGTGCTATTAGAAAGGCTCAGGAGGGGGCACATTGTCTTTTGATAGTTCAGGCCACCAGAGAAGGATTCCCTCAGAGGATGATATTTCAGAGGGAACTGAAAAGGTAGAAAGAAAAAGCCAGATGTGGAGTAGATGAAAAAACAGGAATGTGAAGGCCCTGAGGTAGTAAGGACCTTGTCATAGTTGAAGAGCTAGACGATGATCAATCTGACTGAAGGAGCTTGAGCAAGGGGCAGAATGGCCTGACTTTATGTTGAAGATACCAAAGCATTCAGGACATCGTAAGTCAAGTCATCATAACTTACATCTAAACTGGAACACTTTGGGAATGAAAGGGCATGGTCAGAATAAGAGTTTAGTCATATAAATTGGACTGTTTTTGGTAAATCAAGAGAGACGGTCACCCTACTTATAAGTCATTTTAAGATGATCAGATTTTATTTCAAGTAAAATGGGGAGCTATTCAAGGGTTTTAAGATCACTCTGGTTGCTATCTGGAAAACGGAAAATGAGAGAACTAAATTAAAAATAAGACCATTAGAAAAGCTCTTGTATCATTCTAGGTAAAGGTAATATTGGCTTAGACTAGGGTTGGGGAGGAAGTGTTTGAGATCTATTCAGAAGTAAAATCAACAAGACTTGTTAGAAAACTGGGAGGGGTGCTTTGAGGAAAGAATTAGAATCAAAAATAATCCTACTTTTTATAGTTGAGCAAATGGGCAGATGGTGGAGTCTTTTATTGAGAAGATGTCTTTGGGAAAGAGTAGGTTTATAAGTTAGGGGGAGTGGGGAAAGTATTTATAAAGTTAAGAATCTGCTTAATTGCTAAAATATCATTCTCTGATATTTTGTTTGGTAAGTTTGGATTTAGTAAACTAAGTTTTCTTAAATTGATAAGACCTGAATTTTGTTTTTAAAGCTGATATAATTGTTTTCTCTATGACAAAAGGCCTACCAATCTATCTAAGTCAATATTATTTAATTAATTATGGGTGGGTCTCTTTCCATTTTTAGCCTTGAAGCTAAAATTGAAATGCTTAGATTATGAATTTTTGTACTTCCAAGTTCATGTAAGAACTCATGCCTGTGGAATTCTCTAACTGAATTAATGATTTCAAGAACTTTGGAGAACAAATCTTCCAAAGGTTTATTACCTCCCCATTTGGTACATGTAACAAATAAATGAAAATAAATAACTATGATTTGCTAACAGAACTTAGCACTGATCTATGTTTACTATTACATGAAGATAAGAGGGCATGTGTACTTGAAAAAATATATATGATTAGATATTTTTAAAGGATATTTATTGAGTCTTGGAAAGGGAGAGAAAGAGAGACATCCACGTGAGAGCAAAACATCAACCGGCTGTCTCCCCTCTTCCCACCCTCTCAGAGATGGAACAAGCAACCCCTCCATGCATGAGATGATGCCCAACCAAACCAACCACACAGGCTAGGGCTGATTAGATATTTTACAAACTAGTTTCCAAATGTTACTAGACCTAGGAATATTAAAGTAATGATATATTACCCACCTTTTCATCTACCCCTTGGAAATTTTGAGAAAAATAATATAATGTTTCTGGCTAAGTAAATTTATATGTGCGTATGTGTGTGTGCATGTATACATGTGTGAGTATGTATATGTGTAGATATGAATATGTATGTAAATGTGTACATACATGTATATATGCATAGCAGAAAGGATAGATACCAAACTACTGATGGGGATTTTCTCTTTGAAGGGGAATGGAAATAATGGGGTGCATGATGTGAGCTTTGGTGTTTCTCCTATCTATGTACATAATATTTGAATCTTTTAACTTGTCAATGTATTAACATTTCTTGTATACTTTAAAAAGAAATAAAGAGGAAAACAAATAAATAGATGGATATTTTACTTCAAAAAACAAGACAATAAGGAAGAGAAGGAGAATAAAAGGATGACTATCCAAAAGGAAAAATATGATAAAATTATCTAAACTTGCTTCATTAATTTACTCTTTTTTGGGAAAATAAATGCAAAGAGTCATGGGTTCAATTGCAGCCAGGGCAATGTACCTCATTTGAGGTTCGTCCCCGGCCCCGGGTGGGGGTTGTGCGGGTGGCAACCCATCGATGTGTCTCTCTTTCATCGGTGTTTTTCCCACTCTGTCTGAGGATAAATGGAAAAATATCCTAGGGTAAGAATTAAAAAAACAAAAAACAAAAAACAAGCTTGTGCTGCTCTCTTTTTCCCTTGATAATGGTCAACCAATGCTCATAAGTCATAGGTCATTCCTTTTTTGTTTTAGATGGTATATACCTTATAATGTATTTCACCAATCTCTACTCTTATCAATAACACTGGGATGATCATTTCTGACATAAATCTCTGGGTATAGCATATTTTCTTTTTCTTTTTTAAAATTTATCTTTATAGTCCTGGCCAGTTTGGCTCAGCGGTTAGAGCATTAGCCCAGGGACCAGAGAGTCCTGGGTTCGGTTCCCGCCAAGGGCACGTACATTGGTTGCAGTTTGTCCCCGGCCCCGGTTGGGGTCGTGTGGGTGGCAACCACTCGATGTGTCTCTCTCACGTCGATGTTTCTTTCTCTCTCTTTTCCCCTCTCTCCCTTCCGCTCTAGCTGAAGATAGATGTAAAAAAGTTCTTGAGTGAGGATAAAAAAAAATTATCTTTATTGTTGTATTACAGATTTCCTTTTTTCTCCCATTGATACCCTTCTCCTCACTCCCCCCCCCCCCTTCACCACACTCCTGTCTGTGACCATTGGCCATGTCAACGATACATCAAATAAGGGGTTAATTTCCAAAACATATAAAGTACTCGTGCAACTAAACAAAAAGAAGACAAACAACCCAATTAAAAAATGAGAAGACGAACCAAATAGACACTTCTCCAAACAGGACATACAAATGGCCAAGAGACATATGAAAAAAATGCTCAATGTCACTAATCATAGGAGAGATGCAAATTAAAATGACTATCAGGTATCACCTCACACCTGTCAGAATGGCTGCCATCAACAAATCATCAAACAACAAGTGTTGGGGAGGGTGTGGAGAAAAGGGGACTCTAGTACACTGCTGGTGGGAATGCAGACTGGTACAGCCACTATGGAAAACAATATAGAGTTTCCTGAAAAAATTAAAAATGGAACTGCCATTTGACCCAATGATTCCACTTCTTGGAATACATCGTAAGAAGCCTAAAACACCAATCAGAAAGAATATATAAACCTCTATGTTCATAGCAGCACTATGTAAATCACTAAGATCTGGAAACAGCCCAAGTGTCCATCAGTATATGAGTGGATAAAAAAGCTGTGGTACATATACACAATGGAATACTATGCAGCTATAAGAAAGAAATATCTCTTACCCTTTGAGACGACATGGAGGGACCTGGAGAGCATTATGCTGAGTGAAATAAGCCAGTCAAAGAAAGACAAGTATCACATGATTACATTTATGTGTAGAATATAATGAACTAAATAGGCTGACAAACAAAATAGACTCAGAGACATAGAAGTAGGGAAGAGACTGACAAACCTCAGAGGGAAGGGTGGGGAGAGATAAACCAAGGTCATTCCTTTAATCCTCATGAGTACTTATTCAAGATGAAACTCTTCAAAGGAAGAACTTTCATGGCAGCCCTTCTCAGAGAAGCAAAACCCTCTAACCTCTAGGGAGAATTTCTCTGTGTTACATACACCCTGTCTTCCAACATTTGCAGATCCCCAGAGCAGGGCATTTATCATGGACATGCTCAAAGAAATTCCCTCAAGAGTTGAGCTGGCTTTTCCTACCAGGAACACAACAGTCCTTGGAGAACATATCTTAGGGGGCTGCAATGGAAATGGGTTTAACTTCTGACAACAAAATATCCTGTCATTCCTTGATCTGTTCTGCTCACATCCCTATATTCTTCCTTTCTGTCCTTCTCTTTCCCTCCTTTCTAGTCTTCTCTTCATCTTACACCCAGTACCTCCCAGAGTTTTTGGTTTTCAGAAGGCTGTCTACTCCAGGGCATGTGTGACTTTTGGGGAATGATGGCCACTGACATTTCTCAAAGCCTCCCTGCCACTGTAGCTCAGAATAACGAGGGACCCTCACCATGGGGACAGCCTGCAGCTCTGCGTGATAAACCAGGACACTCTGATTTAATCTGACAGGCAGCTTCAGTGACTTGAAGGAATTCTCAAGGAGCATTTTGCCCCTCCTAGGTGAGTCCAAGTGGTCTCTGAAACTGCCAGTCACTCTTCGCCTGGGGCAGGTTGGAGATCCTAACCCACACGCTTTAAATAAAAATAGTGTTGCTTCTTTGCCTCTCCTACTCAGAGCAATAGGGTTTGAAAATATTCAAATTGCCCAATCATCCTACACCATTTGGTTAACTGCTACCTCCCCCCCACCCCCCCCAAAAATAAAAGAAGGTGGAGGAGAAAAGGAACAAAGAGGAAGAAATGGAAGAGAAGAAAAAGTTCTGTAATCTCCTTAAGGTCACAAAATACTGTATATTGTATAGTGAGACATACTACTGCTTAACCTAGGTTGTTAGGTCTTCCTGGTTATTTGGCATTTAATGTTTCTGGGAGACAATGATCCATTAGCAAAAAAAAAAAAAAAAATGAAACCTTATTAATTAATATTTCAGTGTAAAATTTGTGCAGAATTTTAGGTTGATAAACTGAGAGGCAACATTTCTTCAAGGCAAACACGTTTAGGCTCCCTCCTCCAGGACCCTGTCGAGTGAGTCGTTCTCTCAGTTTATTGTCTCATCCCAGTGACTTAATCTAACAAGGGATTGACTGAGTATGAAATTGAATTTTTTAGAAATAAATTTAATTCTTAATATAGTTTTAGTAAGGACTGTTGATCCAAAAATAGTTGACATTGGACTCAAGAAATTTTCCAAACTGTACAAGTGCAAGATTTTAAAGGTGTAGGTAAGGTCATTCAAGTGTAACTCAAGTCATATACCACAACTTCCAAAACTTCTACTGAACGAAGATGACAAAGTTATCTCAAATAAAGAAATGAAGTCAAGAGAATTGAGATTAATTACCTTCACTCTACTTGGAATTTTGAGCCTGGTACTTAGCTCCAGGGCAATTCTCATCCTCTGTCTATTAAATGAGGAGCCAGAGAATCACTTGTCTGGTTGAGAAAACCCACCCGGATATAGTCACCAGCTTCCATTTCTCACAAAGCAGAAAAGCTGACTTTGTCAAGGAGCTTGAAGACCCCTCCTATTTTTAGGTACAGGATTAGACATTTTGAAGTGTCTACTCCCCCAGGCATCCCAAGGCATACTATTTTCTTGTTCTGGGTTCTTTAATCGTTTTGGGTTTGCACTGCAGCAGCATATAGCACCTAGCGCTGCTGGTTTTCAATAACTCAACAGGTCCAGACGCATAGGCAAGAATTTTAGAGCCATTGCCAAGCCCTGAATCAGCCAGGACTAAATCCAGTTCGTCACTTTGCAATGATATTTGTTTATTCATGTTCCAAATGAGGTTCAAAGAAAAACAAAACCCAGGGAAGCCGGGTACACTTTGTTAGCCTGCAAACAGCAACACTTTTTAGCAACACTATATAGAATAGACCTGGTCACCCTGTCATTACAAGGACTCTTTTGATCTAGTTTTATTTGAAGTGACCAAGAGAATCAGAAATGAATCAGCCTTATTATTTTTTGTTCTTCAAAAATGAATAATATTGAAAGCCTTTTAGGAAAAAAAAAAAATGATACAGCAGAATGGCCATAACCCTTCCATGGCCCCCAGTGTCCGCTATCTAATTCCCAGCCTGCTGATGAATGCCCTTCGGAGTGAGCCCCCATTCGTGTTCAGGAGTTATCTCAGGGAGTGCCTGTCTCATGAATTTCCATCTAGTCTTTTGCACCTTGGGTAGGGTGATCTAATCTCATTATTGATAAATCATCATTCCTTCTATGAATCACCTGCATTCCCATTTGGTGAGCAATAAAGGCTGAAAATCTGGAAATAAACTTTTTCTTTTCAGAATTATGATTTATACTTGTGTTCTGAGATCCAACCAATAGCTCTTTCCAAATTCTAATGTCTCTAGAGGATGCCATCTCTCTCTTTGACTTTGGAAAGATGACCCTGCCCGCGGACGGGGCGATGTTCCTAAGAAGAGGGGGATGGGAAGGAGCCTCTTTCTCAGCCCTGGCTGCCCAATGCGTTCTCTGTTCGTACAACAGTGATAACATTACCACCGGTGATGGGCCGTAAAGACAGATTTAAAAAAATAGGTATCTGATTGTTCCCAACCTGTTAGAATTAATCTGGAACAGGGAAAACTGATAAAAAGTGCTACTACTATGGACAGGGAAAGTTGCTGCTTCTGTGTGAGTTGAGTTAGTCAAAGTTGTGAGAAGAGCTTATTGATGCTTCTTTCCCGCCTGTATCAGGAGAAATGTTTCTCTGGGTTAGTTTCACTCAAGAGGGTCGGGTCCGCCTCTGAGCTGAAATCAACTACCTCTGGCTGGCTGTTCGCAGAGACGGGGAAAAAACTCTTCCAAGGTTACTTGGATATAACTGACTGTTGTAGGTCAGGGTTACAGCTGTACAGTGGTTCTTTAAAAACCATGATATCAATGAAGTATTTCTTTTTGTTTGTTTGTTTGTTTGTTTGTTTTGTATGTGCCCCTAGCGGGAACCAAACCCAGGACTCTCTGGTCCGCAGGTCGACGCTCCAACCACTGAGCCAAACTGGCCAGAGCTCAATGAGGTATTTCTGATAGTTAAAGTAAGATATATCTTTTTATAACCTTTTGTGGGACAATTTATTTGCTAGTCATGAAGTCTCATAGCCCCTGTTCAGACGCACTTTGCATCTTCCTTCAACTGGGGTAAAAGGATTTCTCAGAAGTTTGTAAGGAGCTCTAACTGCCAATAATGAACAGGGAAATACACTGTACTTACACTGAATTCTGGTTGTTTTTGCAAGAAGGCAACATATTGTAGCAAGCATCTTGGGGATTCCATACAAAGCATAGTTTAACAGAGCGACTGAGGGATTAAAGCTCTCTAATACTGTGTGCTGTTACCCTCATGAAGGCCTGAGTTTGCATTTTGAGCATATTAATATTTAAATGGGACCTCCCTTAGTACTTTATTCATATCTGTCTTTGAAGATTCATCTTCTTTTTTAAAACAATGTTTTTATTGATTTTTTTATAGTGAGAGGAAGAGAGAAAAAGAGAGAGAAACATTGATGTGAGAGAGATATATCCACCAGCTGCCTCCTGCACGCCCCCTACTGGGGATCAAGCCTGCAACCCTGGCATGTGCCCTGACTGGGAATCGAACCAGGACCTCTCAGTCCATGGGACGATGCTCAATCCACTGAGCCACACCTGCTGGGCAGATTCATCTTTTTTGATTTGTGTCTAAGTCATGCATATGCTCATATGCTAACTTTATCAGTAATACCCATCTTGGCTGGACACAGACCTGAATTACTTTTCTTTACTCAGTACATACTATAGGAAAATACTGTAGGTAAATGAATTGTTAATGAGTGTAAATATATACTGTTCTAAGAATATGTATTCTAAATAAAAAGGCACATATTTATTCATAGAGGGATGTGTTGATGACTGTAGGTGAAATCTTAGGACTGAGAAAGTCCTTGTTTTAATTTCTGGCTCAAATAAAATTTAAATCTTTTTAGAAAAATTTTTGTATCATAGGTTTTCAAAAAATTTTTAAAGTGGAATAAATAGAAAAAGTGAGACTGATTTTTTGCAAACTATTGATGTTTAAGCTTATTTCCTTTTTTATTTTTATTTATTTATTTTTTTAATCCTTACCCGAGGACATTTTTGTTGTTGTTGTTCAGATAGAGTGGGAGGAAGAGAGAGGAAGAGAGAGAGAGAGAGAAACATCGACATGAAAGGGATACATCGAGTGGTTGCCACCCGCACAACCAACCAGGACTGGGGAAAAACAGCAACCGAGGTACACGCCCTTAGCGGGAACCGAACCCGGGTCTCTCTGGACCACAGGCCAATGCTCTAACCACTGAGCCAAACCGGCCAGGGCTAAGCTTATTTTCTTTTTAAAAAAGTCAGTAAAAAAACAAAACTTTGAACTCCTATATATGCTTACTTATGAAGTAATATAAGCTATAATTGATATAACATTATGGTGAAAATTACAACCTAAAATGATTTTTTTTAAAGACTAGTGTATTGATTTGAGAGAGAGAGGAAGGAAGAAGAGAGAAGCATTGATGTGAGACTACAACATCAGGCTACCTCATGCACGCCCCCCAGGGCATGTGCCCTGACCAGGATTCGAACCAGCAATCTCTCAGTGCGCAGCATGATGCCCAACCAACTGAGCCACACTGGCCAGAGCTGCATCCAGTCCTTTTGAATTGAGGTTCTGGGTGCTCTGCCTGGGATAAGGGTCTACAACCTAAAGTAATTTTTATCTACTTCGCAGCTCTCAAGGATAAATGCTCTCAAAATGCTGAAAGCTCAATTCATTGTGGTCATCAGTCTTTGGTGTCTATCGCATCCAATAGTTGGACAGAAGTTTTGCCTATTCAGACAGACACCAAGTTAAAAAAGAAAGAAAGAAAGAAAAGTCCCGAGCATCTTTTTGATCTAACTTTAAAAAGCATTGTCAGTGTCAAGAACACGGAGACTGTGGGCTGTGAGTTGTTTATTATGCTAGAAGGAGTCTTCTGTGTTGTATTGTTTGTGTGGTATGAAGGCGACATTGTATGCCTGCTGTCCCTCTGGGACCCTCGTGAAAAAAAAAGATATTTTATCTCCCTGCCCTATGCCCGTAAATGAATCCTGCAAAGTAAATACAATATGAAAAGCCAAATCTGCTCCCAGAGTCACGCTATCTGCCTCTCTTTGGCTGTGGAGGAAGTTACTCACGCTTATCAGAGGGCCGAATTTGGTGTGTGATTATTAGGTCACAGGCAAGATGGTAACGGGGAACCACTAAGTGGTTTTTCTGAACGGGGTGTGCCAAGAAATGGTCTCCCAGCCTACCAGCTGCTGGGAAAGGGTGCTTTGCCTTATCCATGAGGTAGGGGAACTTCCAACTCCACAAAATGAAGTCATATCTTTGAGAAATGACATCAGCTCACTAGTTCATGTAGGGGAGGTAGATAAATATATCTGTTTAAAACTACATGTTTAGCCCAGCCAGTGTGGCTCAGGGGTTGAGCATCAACCCATGCACCAAGAGGTTACTGGTTCAATTCCCAGTCAAGGCACATGTCCAGGTTGTGGGCCAGATCCCCAGTGGGGGGCATGCAGGAGGCAGACAATCGATGTTCTCTCTCATTGTTTCTATCTCTCTTTCGAGGAAGGAATGTTTCTATCCCTTCCTTTCTCTAAGATTCAATAAAGAAAAAAAAAAAGAAAGAAATTAAAACTGCATTTTTACCTCCATGGCACTAAAGTTTGGAAAACTGTAGTTTATTAATCTAAATTAATCAGGAATTGCTTGCCTCCCATGAGGAAACCAATTATGCAGGAATTTAGCCACTTGACATAACTATGACCGCATTATAAGTCAGGCAATAAGACAGGACAATGGAGAAGGAAAGTCAAGTTGAAATTAGATTGCTTCAGGACTGAGTCATGCCATTTGTTTCCTGGCCCAACGCACAGCATCTTCTGTCCAAGTGCATCGGTTTTGTCCAATTCTTTCCTCTTTCTCCAGATTCCTCAGAACATTGCTGTCTGATGTCTATTGTCAACACAAAGGCATTGTTGGGGTGGAATAATCTTGCTTGCAAACCATGCACACCTGGACTCAGATGCTGAGTCGGGTGCGTGTTAGGGACGTGGTTTTACACAGAGCTTTCTGAGCCTCCTTTGCTTTCTAAAAGCACGATGGATTTTACAAAATTGCGATAGGACGTCCAAAACACACAGCGATTTCATGGGATATGAAAGCAGATCCCCATTCTAAGTTATATTTTGAGAAAAACAATTCATTGAAAATACTTGTGCTAATTTTTTGTGGTAAAGGATTAAACTGGGAAGTATTTTGTATTTTTAATATTTATATTTTTAGTATGTTACCATCCGAAGACTTTTTGCACTTGCTATGTATAATGTATTAGCATAATTAAAGACGTAATTATTACCCCGAAGGTATCAAACTGATGATCCTTACTACTCGTGTGAAAATAATGGTCGGATATTAATGATCTTAACTTATTTTTTGTATGTTTTTATTGATTTTAGAGAGAGGAAGGGAGAGGGAGAGATAGAAAGAAAGAGAGAAACATCAATATGAGAGAGAAACACCAGTTGGTTGCCTCCCATAGGCACCCAACCAGGGACCAAACCTGAAACCTGGGCATGTGCTCCGACCAGGAATCAACCAGTGACCTTTTGGTGCACAGGCCGATGCTCAACCAACTGAGCCACACTGGCCAAGACTTAACCTAAACTTTAGAAAATAAAATAATTTAAAGTTGTATTTATTTTTATTGAGATATAACTGACATATAACATTATATTGATTTCAGGTGCACAACATAATGATTCAATATTTGTATATG
Source organism: Molossus molossus (assembly GCF_014108415.1). Classification (NCBI taxonomy): domain Eukaryota; kingdom Metazoa; phylum Chordata; class Mammalia; order Chiroptera; family Molossidae; genus Molossus; species Molossus molossus. Next base: position 28,148,359 of record NW_023425347.1, on the reverse strand, counting down.
TTGCAAAATGATCACCACTAAGTCTAGTTAACATCCATCACCATACATAGTTACAACAATAGTTTTTCTTGTGATGGAAACTTTTAGGATCTACATTCTTAGCAACTTTCAAATACATGATTATTAACTATAGTCCCCGTTCTGTACATTATATCTCCATGACTTATTTATGACATAATTTAGAATTTTAGAACTTAAAAGATCAAACATGGGCATCTGTGAAAATATAATTGAGAGTCTTATAAGCTTCTTTTTTTCTTTATTTATCTCCAAAGGAAAATTTTCTCAAAAGCTTAAAACACTTCTGTCAACATTTAGTCTAATATTCATATTTTAAATCTGCTAAAAATTTTAACTCGTGGTGTCAGCTCAACCAACATTTCAATCAGGCACAAGGCTGAAGAATCAAGATGGATTCTGCAGGTCCAAATTGTATGTACTGAGGTATTTAGAGCAAATGAGAAACATATATTTTTGGATTTTCTGTGGTGTCCCTTTATACTCTCTCAGCGTGTAAATAACCACCTGTCAAGTACCAAATAGAGTTGGAGTAGAATTGTCCAGCAGTGATGTCAAACTCCTGAAGAGTACTTGTAAACTGGGTGTTTCCAGGGGTAGCATCAGTTTTATTATTATCATTATTATTATTATCATTACTGAGTGGCGAAACTGAGGGACCAACTATTCTTATTTCACAACCTTGTCCAGTGGGAAATGAACCATATAAGAAAAGAATCTCTTACGATTCTGGTCAGTGTTCATCTACTTGCTTTTGACTAATTTGTGTAAATGGGCATTATAAGAAATGAAAAACAACTCACACGAACCTCAGTACTGTAGGCTTCTATTTTGTTTCTTTTGGTGATTTAAAAACATATCTGCGTCTGGAAGTGTGCACTTTTGAGACTGCAATTTGTCAACTTTGTTGTTGACAGATGGCATTTGGAAGGTTTGATTTGGGCTTGTCTTTAAAAAAAAAAAAAAGAAAAGAAAAGCTTCTTAAAACTGTATGCCTTTATCAGAAGTTGCCCCTCGGCTATTTACAAGTGCCATGGTTACAGTCCTGCTAGACTGATGATATTCACATGCAGGAAACAATGCAAGGAAAACAGGATTTGCACGGCTCCGACTGCACTGACCCAAGAATTCCAGGAAGTGATTGTACTTTATGAAACCGTCTGTGCTCCGCTAGATTGTCTATAGCTTTTAAGGTCAAGTCCTCTCACACTGAGTTTGCAATGCCCTTTGTAACAACGCAGAGTGTTTATGAAGCTGAGTACATGCTGTATTGTTTACCAGGCCACACGGTTGAAAGGTGCGCTCCCCCGATCTGTTGTTCAGGATGGCACTGGGAATCCATCACGGCTTTTCCGACACAGCTTTGGGACCAGTTCAAAGAGCCACTGGCAACAGTGACCACGCGACAGTCCAGGGCATGGCGAAAGTCACGAAGTCCTCTGTCCCTGACAGGAGAGACGGACGAGCGTGCGGAAGATAAATGCAGGGGGCACTGGGAGTTTATCTTGTAAGATTTCGGGGCTTCCTGGAGCGGCTGGGCAGTCGCTTAGGGGAGAAGGGCTGGCGTACAGTAACCGCTGATTCCGAGAGTGCGGAAAGCGGGGTGAAACAATGGCATTTACTCTCCGCAGGGAAGCTGGGAGGCAGCCAGGCATTCCAGGGCTTCGCTCTCAAGTTCTTGGATTTCTCTACTGTGCATAATGACTCGAGACTCCTGGAGCCGCTGGGCTGAGGGATGCTGGAGCTGGACAGTGGACACCCAGCCTGCTCCAGAGCAGAAGCAGCCTGTTAACCCCACTCCTCCAAATCTCTCTGTAGCTGTCAGACGAGGCAGGGCTGACCAGACCCCTGCTTGCCCCCTCTTCGTGAAGGATGTTGAAGCTGGCTAGAACCGGCGATACTCCACAGCCATTGTGGAGGATGCTGTAGCCATTGTGTCATCTGGGTCCACATCCTTTCAGCTAGAACTGTCCTCCTACCCAGGTAGCATTCCCAGGCGGTGCACTGGCGTCATGGTAACTTCGGGGCAAGGCGGCAGCACTAATCTTTCTAAATATATGGACTGAATGAAACTTGGGGTGTGATGGTTGATATCAAATCAATCAATATAACTGACTGAAGCCTATCCGTTTATAGGTTAAGTGACTTGCTACGAGGGGCAGTTTCCTCCAGGGTGGACAATAAATGGACAACAGTGACGTACTTGTCATTCAGCCCTCCATGAGGTATTCTACTATCGGTTTTAGACATTCGAAGGACTGTATTTTGTTGAATAAATTTTACTTCATTTAAAAATATTTAGATAAGAATCTTGAGGTTCATCCTTGAATTAATAGGTACACGGTGGGCAACACTGCATGGCTTTCATGAAGCCTTGGACTGTCGTTTCGTTCAGGTAGGCTGATAGCAGTGCGGGATGGAGTGGTGAGCATACATGGGTGTTAGTTACTGGTCAAACCCCTCAAAACTAAATGAGAATGAAAAGTACCACTTATCAGGCAACAACTGGTAGAAAACACCAGATCAGAAGTCCTGAGATCTTTGTCCTGGTTTTGGCTCTGGACGCACTACTGGGAAACTTCATGCCTGCTGTTTATAGACATGGGGAAAATCATCGCATCAACCTTCGGTTTTTCATCTGCAATGAAAAGAGCATTGAATACATGATCTCTGAGGGCTTTCCCATCTACAGAGATACACTCTGTGACATGTGGCCTCTTCGGACATAGAAAGTGAAGGCCTCCTGGAGGGATACAAAAAGGCACATAGGAGAAAACACACCAACGTATAAAAATTTGAGGATTTATACTGACGTGGAAAGAAAAATAATGTACTTTATAGTTGCATAGGACTTTTAAAAAGTGCGTCCACGTTCATCAGATCCTTGGGAAATGTCCTGGGAGGTTGATGTTATCATTTTCAATTTCCAAATAAGGAAACCAAGGCTTCGAAAGCTTAAGGGACTTGCTGAAGAAACAGAGTGATGAAGGCTTGACTATAAAAACAAATCAGGCTTACGGGCTCCGAGATTAGGCTCCTCAAGCAGTCTGAGTGCACAGGCAATGGGGCCTAATGAGAAAGCATTTCAGCTGAGAGCACGTTCATTCTTGTTTTTTTCTTGCTATATCATGTTCTGTTTTCTCCACGGTTTTTAGGTGACATACGCAAAGGCCATTAGCCTTTTATAGGAATCCATATATGTTTTTAAATTTTATTTTCACTCTGTTAAAACAGAAAGAAAATTGGGAAGTTATTTATTTAAGGTATATCTTGGTTAAGAGAATACACACATTACAAATGATAAAAACAATATTCTGTGCCCTAAATGCTCTTAACACATTATCTGATAAGGTAATAAAATGTCAGATAATTGCTTCACTTATTCATTACTTATGCAGTTAGAGCTAACAGAAACACTATGTACCATATATACTAAAAGCAAAATATGTAGGGTGCTACCTTGGCCGGTGTGGCTCAGATGGTTGAGCATTATCCCATGCACCAAAAGGTTGCCAGTTTGATTCCTGGTCAGGATACATGTGTGGGGATGCATGTAGGAGGCAGCTGATCAATGTTTCTCTCTCACATCTATGTTTCTTTCTCTCTCCCCCTCCCTTTCTCTCTCTCTAATATATGTATTAGAGCAAAAAAGCAGTTTTTACAGGGAAAAATATACTAGTTTACAATTTTTATATTAGAAAAGAGGAAAGGCTTAAAGTTAAATGAGCTCAATACCCATTTTAAGAAATTAGAAAAGAGAAAACAGAATACACCTAAAAAAAGAGTAGAAAAGAGATAATAAATTAAATGCATAAACAAATAAAACAGAAAGTAAAATTTTATGTAAGTATTTTTAAAAAACTACAAGTTGTTTGAAGAAAACAAGTGTCCAGTAGATTTATAAAAAGAATAAAAAGGCCCTGGGTGGTGCAGCTCAGTAGTTAGAGTGTTGGCTCACAAACCCAAGGGTCAGGGGTTCAATTTCTGGTCAAGGGCACGGACCTGAGTTGCAGGTTTTATCCCAGCTCTGGTTGGGGTGCATGCAGGAGGCAATCAATTAATGTGTCTCTCTCACATCGATGTCTCTCTCTCTCTCTCTTCCCCTCCCTCTCTTCCACTCTTTCTAAAAATCAATGGAATCAACATATCTTCAGGTGGGGATTAAAAAATAATAATAAAATAAAAAGGAGAGAATATGCAAACAAATAGGCATTAGAAAGAGAAAATAAATATTTCTCTACAGATATTTAAAAAGAAATAAGAAAATATTATGAACAACTTCAGGCAAATAAGTTTGTAAACTGATGAAATGTATGAATTTTTAGGAAACATAACTTACGAGAATGACTTGAGAGGTAGTAGAAATCCCCTAGAAATTACAAACAATTGAATCTGTAGTTTAGAATCACACAAAGGAAATCGCATCCCAAGTGATCTAACATATGAATTCTGGCAAACATTTCTTACACAAACTCTTCCAGAGGATACACAGAGATGGAACACTCTTCAACATATTTTATGAGAATTGCGCAACCTCAAAAAAAAAAAAAAAAAAAAAAGCTAGCTACAGACAAAACAAAATAAGAAATTACAGGTCAGAACTATTCTAATTCACTACATTAATAACGCAAAAGAGATAAACCACATACTTATGCCCATAGTAGCAAAAAGACGTCAAATAAAATTCAGTAACCATTCATGAGAATACTTTTGGCAAAGTAGGAATAGAAAAAAATGTCTCTAACTTGGTAAAGAAGACCTATAAAACTCTAGAGCAAACATGAATAATAGTAACATCTGAAACTATTTCTTTTAAAGTCATAAGCAACTTAAACAAAAAAATCATGAGCAAGGCAAGGCTGACTACTAGAACTACTTCTTTTGCATATTGTAGTGAAAGTCCCAACCATCAGGTAAAACAATAAATCAGTAGTTCAAGAATTGCAAAGAAAGAAACAAATCTCTCAGATATGAAGTTCATATGCAAAATATAATTTAAAATACCTTTTACAAAAGGAACACATTATATAAAGTATATAAACACATAGGAGTCAATCTAGAAAAGGTATACAAAGTATGCATAATTGGAAAACTTTTTGAAGTTCAATAAAGAACTCAACTAATAGGAAAAAAACATGTTTTTGGATAATAAGAGACATATCATAAAATTATCAGTTCTCTTCAAATAGATTTAATAGTAACTATAAGCATAATAACAATGGCAAAATGTTCATAATGGAATTTGATAAGTTGCTTTTGAAATTTATATGAAAGAATAAAAGAATAATGGATTAATGGATAGCCAGTATGCTTCTAAGAAAGCAAAATAAAAATTTGTCCTATTAGATATTAATACATTGTAAAACTATACTAATTAAGTTATTTACAATGAAATGTTGCCCACTAATTAACAAATAGATTGAAACAACAGAATAGAGAACTTAGAAACAAATCCACAGATATATGAAACTTGATTTATGACAAAGATGGCATTTGAAATCAATATAAACTATCTATTGAAAAGATAAACTATTCAATAAGTGCTAAATTCAAATTTTAAAAACTGAAATTACATCCTCTCCTGACACTGTAGAAATTGAAAATCAAATTGAAAGAGGATTAAAGAAATAGATGTGAAAGTCAAAATTATACAATTTCAAGAAGAGAATGTAGGAAGTACCTATAAACAAAACTTAATATGCACAAACCATAAAGAAAAAGATTAAAGAATTAAATGAGTTTTTAAAAAATTAAATTTATTGGGTTGACATTAGTTAATAAAAGTATATAGGTTTAAAGTGTACACGTGTATACTACATCATCTGTACATTGCATTGTGTATTTACCACCCGCAGTCCGATCTCCTTCTGTCACATGTATTTGACCTCCTTTCCCATTACTACCCCTCACCCTCCTTTCCCTCTAGCAACCACCATACTGTTATCCGTGTCTGTAAGTTTTTGTTTGTGTGACTTGTTTGTTCATTGTTTTCAGTTTTATATTCCACATATGAGTGAAATCGTAGATCTTGAGAATATCACGGTAAACAAAATAGGCCAAATGGAAAAGTCAAGAAGAATTCAATGACTTTAAAAGTGAGTTATTTTCTTTGTCAAGTGGGCCGACCACAAGAGCAAAAATAATTAGCTATGGAATGAGAAAAGATAATTACCTCATATACAACCTATGAAAGTAAATAAACTCTACACAGTTAAGAAATGTGCCTATCACTATTCTTACTTTGATTATTTAAGAGCTCCATTCAATTAATAAGAAAAGAAAAGAAACCACTCAATAGAAAAATGGACTAAACTCCCTAACAGGAATTTCAAAGAAAAGGAAACACAGAGGCCTGTAATAAACACATAAAAAGATGCTTAGCTTCTTCAGTAATTAGAGAAATACAAAATACAAGATCCCAGTGAGGTTTCATTTTACATGCAGATTTAAAAACATTTTTTTTTTTTTTTTACAACAGCATGTGTTCAGGACATTGAGCAATGGGAACTCTCATCTACAGCCACTGGATGGTTTAAATGTAGACAACCTTAGAAAACAGTTTGGAATTGCCTACAAATTTGAACATTCATAGTTTATGATCAAAAAATCCACCTCTAACTTCGTAGTCAAAGATTCTTACATATGTGTACCAGGAGATAAGTACTCCAAAACTCGTATCTCTATTCCCTGCAATAGTTTCAAACTCGAAAAAATTCAAGTCTCAGTCCACTACAGATTATGGTCTATTTCTAAGGCTGGTGGAAGGTGTGTAGGTATTTATTTTATTGTTATCCTTTGTCATAAAGATGTATTTTAGACGCATTTGTGTATGTATGACACAGCCCACAATAAAAGTAGATAAATCTATGCTGACCACAGTTTCATGTCTGGATTATTCTGTTATGGAATGTATAAAAAGGCCTGTCTTAAAGTTAATCCGTGTAAATGATGAGTTTTCAGGTTCGGATGAACAAGATGAGAAACAGAGAGAGAGCACTGGCTACCCAGGGTGGGCATGGAAGGAAGGTAGGTTTTCCCGGGCACCGCTGCCCACACGCCTCGCGTAGTGAGTGCCAACACCTACCGTGGGCGCTGCCTGCACAACTGCCACAGGTTGGAAATCCCACATCAGTCAGCACTTCCCTGGTGACATTAGTTGTCACATAAATTCTGACAAATGGAAGGCTAGATTTTAATCACAAAATAAAAGGAAATGGAAAACAAACACAGAGCTCAAGTGATAAAACGTGCACGCTGGGGTTTCTCCCTAAAATTCTTTCCTTACACTTAGGTGGGGACTCTCCTCGGTTAGGTATTTGGAAAGCACACCATATTTTCGGAGTTGTTGTTTTCTTTTCCCTAATAAGAACACTGTGTTCCTGGACTAGGAAGCACGAGAGTGCTTTTCTTTCCTTGTTACATGAAAGCACCATCTGACACCAGAAGCAGAGGTCGTGTTTAGGGACACACACATGTGTAAAACTAGAAAGCAAAGCTGGGAATGGTTAACAGAAAGGAAAGACCAAGCACTCTGACAAAGGGGGAGGAGAAATGGTCACTGAGATTTGCTAGGGGAGGAGGGTGGTCCGAAAATACCAGCAATATTCTACTTCTTAATCTAGTTGAGAGGTACATGGCCATTTCTTTTATTGTTATTCTTCAAATATATGTAAAAGTTTCACAGCCTCTTTTCTACAGATTATATATGTCACCATACGGTTTTATTTTACTTGAAGCTCTGTCTAGATGCACACCCAAAAAGCAGAGGTAAACAGAGGGCCGCAGAGAGCAGGTGCCTGAACCAATTGGTCACATGTGACAGAGACTTTTCAGATACCCCTGTGCTCTGTTCAGGTTTCAGACTTTTACTCACCTTTCCGAAGAGACATTTTAAACGCTTTCTCCCAGAGAATGAGCATTTGCTGAGACGCTATGGTTTGAGTGACAAGGGAAAGAAATACTAGAAGAGAAGCCGCGGAATTTGCAACCTGGTTGGCTGGCAAGAAGCCGCTTGAGAAAGACTCTGAAAGCAGCATGTCAGCAAATGTAACACAACATTCAGGCAGCAAAAGTGACGTCTAAAAGTAGGGTAACCGTATGCCAGTTTGCTATAGTCCTAAGTAGGTCTTCTGTCCCAGAATAGTTATTGAGCACCCCCTTTTGCTGTCAAAAGTGTTCCAGTTTGACAATAAAGTATGTGGTCATTTTACACACGAAGGAGATGTAAAGGTACTGTGGAGGGCGGGGGGCTCATCCAGGACGACTTCACACAAAGGGGGAATCGGCAGCTAGACGCTGTGGCTCCAACTGGCAAAGAAGGATGGAGAAAACTTTTTAAAAAGAAATTTTCAGAGAGATGCCGAGAGAGAGAGAGAAACAGAGAGGAGAAGGAGGAGAAGAACTCTTGGTGCATTTGTTTAGATCTATATAAAAAAGAAACATTGGGAGTAGCTATTCTTTCCTTGACCAACTCTTCTTCTGTATGAGTTTCTGAGGAGCATGCCTGGGAGTTTTTTCATTTCAGTTTTCTTTCATCCAAGATAAGTAAAAGATGAGAACGGGAGGGAGAGTTGATTTTGAGATTAGAGGGGGGTTGTTCCAAGCCCCCCCACTGTGGAGGAGAGGATGGGAGGTCCTACCCTTTCTCATCACAGCTTGTGTCCTGTAATCCGTGCTGTTTCCCAACATGCATTCTTGTGGCTTTGTTAGTTAACAGAATGCTGTAATCTATGAGCTTTCCTCTTTTGACCCTTCCAGATGAATTTATTGATATTCTCTAATTTTATTAACAAAAAAAGAAAAACACCTATTTTTAGGTGTGATGATCACGCAAGGACAAAACCAGGCCATTCCAAGCATGTTACAATTCTGCAGTGTTCCTGTGAGACATGTGGTCTCAGCTCATAAGTCATTGTTTTGCCAACCTTGTCCTAAGAGGATTAAGTCGCAAAATTTTGGTTTCTTTTTTTCTTTCAAAAATCTAAATCTGCATGTAACCATATGACGAATAAAGTTTAGAGGAAAAAAAGAATGGGACAAGAGATAAAGAAGAGTAAGAAGGAGTGAGCAGAAGGGATAAAAAAATCACACAGAAATCAGAAAACTATGCTACTATGGTATTTATTTTTTTCACTTTTTTTCTGCATCTTTTTCTAAACAGTGGCTGAATTGGGGATAGGTCAAACGTGGTCAGGATCCCACCAGCATTATCTTTGTGGAGGTGTGGATGAAGAGGTGAGAAACGGAACCAGGTAGGACTCTCTTGAGGGAGGGGGTTCAAATGAGCAAGTTTCAATATTCCTCAGCCAGATCCAGCCCTGAGTATAGCTTAGCTTCCAGAGATCCCAGGGAAAATGTAAGTGGTCGAGTCATTCACTAGAATATAAGCAATGTAATCTGATTCAAAAGAATGAGTAGAAAGGCCCAGGTTCCCAGCTTTGGAACCAGACACCTCCTAGAAGAAAAAAACAAAATGTCATTTGCTAATTTATTCATGGTAGTCAAAATGAATAACAGCATTCAAATTATGGTTAAGCTACAGGAAAAACAAAACTTAATTTACTGGTTCCAGGTTATCGTATACTCTGGGTATCAATTTTCTGAATATAGGAGAATCATTCAGAATTATTTTAAAATGTTACATCATATCCAAAAAGATGCCTGTCAGCCAAAAGACTCACACCACAGAAGTTTAAGCAAATTAATGCCAACTCTAATGGCTCAGCAAACATTATCAGTAATGTATTCATTATTCTTGGTTTAAGGTTGCCTTTAGTCTACATAGGCGATTCAGTTCTTCCATTTAGTCTCTGTTGAGAAAGAGATAAGAGTCATAAAGTCATGTCAGGCTATTCCTAGACATTTCATAGCCAAAGGAATATTTATTCAGTATTGAAATTTATGAACATAAAGGGGAGTGATGGGGAAATCTTCAAGAATTTCTCCCTGTTAACAGAAACTCCAATAAATGTCATAGCAATTAAGACTTGGCAAGTCAAAACTTTTCAATGAGGTAAAAGGTATTAAAAGAGTGTAGCTTGGAGCAGGAAAGAGAGGTATGCATTTTGTTTTAAAGCACCAATGTCCACCATATATGTACAATCCTTATTAAGCGGTGTGTCTATTTTTCTCCCAATCCTTTTCCAAATAATGGGCAAGGTCGGTTCTTTCCCAAAATGAAAAGGGTGGTGATGGCAACTTTCCCCTTGAGAAACTAGCCAAACCTATTAGCAGAGATGCCAAAGGGAAGCCATCCAGAGAGAAAGCTTCCAAGTATTTGCATGGGATTTTCTTCTTAATATTCAAGCTCATTTATTTATCTAGACAACATTCGGTGTCTCCCCTTTTTAAACAAATACACTTAAGAGGAATCTTCATTTTAAGTGTTGTTGGCACTGAGATGAATTTTGGAGTGGTGTGTTGATAGATTAGTGTAGAGTTAACTGAGAACAAGGATGACTCTTTCAGAAGGGAAGACAACTACTGGTAGGTGTGGGAGAGAAAGGTTGAAGAGAGATGACAAAGACATCAGGAGACAGAACATGATAGATGAGAAGAGGGGAGGATGAGAAAAAGGTGAAGATTCATTTTACAGATGAAAATTTTTATCTGAACTGGCTCTGGTCATTCCAGAACTTAGCCCATACGATGCCATGCAGTATCCATTTATCTGGCAAATCTGATTACCTGGTATGCTCCAGGCACTCAGCTCAAGTCTAGGGATTCAAAATTGAACAAGACATAGGGATGGCTCTGTCCCAGATTCCACCTCAGAGGAAGTTACATATAAATTGAGCTTTGAGGAATAAATGATAACTCACGAGAGGCAGAAGTTTGCAGCAGGACATGGCCAACGGTGACTTCCAGTTCAAATGAACCCTCAGTCATTGCTTGAGGTGCTTTCACTCTTCCCCAGAGTAACTCCCTACACTTTGCCTCCTGGGACCTTCAATATCGCCCCATATCTACTTACACTCAGGAGACAACTTAGTTTCCTGTTTCTCATAGGAAAGAGGATCCACCATTCATGAAATTCTTCAAGTTCCCTCTGTCATCACCCATTCATATCCTCACTTCCTCATGTTGTCTTTTAGGAAAATGTAGTCATTCTTCCTCCTTGATATAACCACGACTTTCTTCAAATCACTGAGACCTGGACTTTTCATATCTCATCTGAAATTCCATATCTCCACTCTCTCTGTCTTCTTACTTTTCCTTAACCCTAGATCAGCATGAGAAAAGCTCAGCTCCTCTTCATAAAAAGCAAACACACACACACGCGCGCACACACACACACACACACACACACACACACAGTTTTATTAAAATAACTCTAGTCTTTAGTTAAATTGTTTTATTGATCTCCTCATTGGCAAATCAACAAACTCTTCGGAGTCATCTTAATCAAGATTCTGCCCTATTAGATATTTCTGATCATTTCTTCTTTCTAAAACATTTTCTTCCCAATTCTCTTACCCATAAAAATATTCCTCCTAGATATCTTATCATTCTTTATCCTTTAAATGTTCATAGTCCGCAGAGTTCAGGTCTTGACTTGCTTCTCATTCCATTAGCCTTCCAAAGTAATTTTTTTTTTTTTTAATTTAGGGCTCACTCCCTCTGACTTTCCACTCTCAAACAAAAGTAATTTCTGTTTGATCTTCCTTCCTTATATTTATCAGTTCTAATCTGTCTACATCCAACCTACTATGATTACTCAGTGTCGGTTCTCTTTATCTCTCAGCTGGTTTATATTTAAAGCCTCTTAATGCATCTTTCTGCCTTTATGCTGGTGACTCTCCAACTCATCTTGCACACTTTGCCAGAGTGATCTTTTTAAGTGATAGATAATATCATTTTGCACCTCTACTTAAAACACTTGAGTGGCTCCTCATTGCCTTTGGAATAAAGTCCAAATCCTCATGAAAATTCTCATTGTGACACAGAAGTTTATTTAAGATCTGTCTCAATCTAATTTCTAATGTCTTTTCCCCTGCAAGCATACACTTGAGGAAATGTTTTATCATTCTTCAACTATGCTATGATTTTCACACCTTGTGCTTTTGCTTCCGTTTAAATTTGAGCTTGGAATGCCTTTCCTGAATTGTTCTACCTGAAAAAATTAAACTTATTCTTCAAAATATAAAAAATAATTACATCCTTTCTGGAGCATTTCTTGATATTTCTCCTTATTCTCTCCACCCTGCAAAAACATAGCTCCCAGGCAAATTTAGTTACTCTTTATTCTTTGTTCCTGCAATATTTAACTCATTTTACTACTTATAGCTCTTACCAGATTGTTTCATGGTGATATGATGGCTATGTTATTCCTGGGAAATTAAGGGCCTAACCTAGCAAGGCATGGACAGTTGATGTCACACCTGAAACACCAATGATCTAGACACTTAAGCTAGTAAGCTATCTCCTATGCCATGCCATAAGGGGAGTATCATTCAGCTAGAAGGGAAAGAGGTAGATCTGATAACCTTTGAAATTATCTGTCTGCACTACCATGATCTGTGAGTAATTTCTTTTACCACTGCTCCACCACAGAATCCACATAGCTGATTTCTTTGTTTTCTAAAGTCTACCTGGGCACAACAGCAGGAAAAACAGCGTATCTCTTACCACATCACAGGCACCATTACTAAAGGTGACATCTTGATAGTGTTCAAGCTTGCCGTCATTCCCAAACGCCTAGATAAACAGAACAACATATTTAGGGTTGTCCCATACACTGAATCATTTTGAAAAGGGCCATAGTCATCCGAGTGGTTGGGTTATCTGAGAGGTGATTTACTGTGGCTTACAAAGTAGTAGAAATGAATTTATTGTGCTTACTTGGCCTGTTGGTTCAAAAGATCTTCCTGAAGATCAGTCCACATGTGAAGGTGCTTCTGACGTCCAAAGAACTGTTTCTTTTCTAAAATTGGAATGGAAATGGTCATGTAGTTAAAAGACTAGTGAGATTATGTTTTAGTCTAATTGCAGGTATTGGGGAACCCATTTGAGCCCAGAGTGAAAAATATCCACACAAAATGGTAGCAGTTCAGCTTTGAAATGTTACCCTATTCTTTTGGGGAGGAGGTGGATTGAAGGATGTGAAAAAATTTGGTCTGAAAGTTAGAAGGAGCTTAAATTAAGTCTCTATCACACAGTTCCTCTCCAATAACTTGTGTGACAGAAGAAAGCAGCTACCTGGTGCCTCATATTCTCCAAAAAAGTATGGATAAATAGATCTGCTTCACAAAGAGATATGGATAAGTATGAGTGACATGGTAGTTGTCTTGATGCTTAGGAGAAGCCACACATTATAAGGCCTATATATTTGTGTCTCTATTATACTATTTATTCAGTCTGCAAAGAGTCACCGAGCACCTACTATGGATCAAGCACTATTCTAAGTGTGGGGATGAGGAGAGAACAAAAGAGATAAAAATCCCTTTTGTGTAAGAAGAAACATTTCATGGGGGATGAGAAAAGCAAATGACAAACAAAAAAAGAGAAGTGAATTGTGTGTTAGAAGATGAGAAGATGGTAGGTAATATGGAAAAATAGAAAAGAGGAAAGGAGGAAGTCTGAAGGTGGAGGTAGATTTCAGTTTTGATTATGATGTTCGGGAAGACTCACTGAGAGAGTGACATTTGAAAAGCACCTGAAGAGGGGAACGAAATAAAGTGCAGACATTAGGCTACTGGAGGAAGAATATCCTGAGCAGAGGACACATGGGCGTGGAGGACTTGAACTGGCAGCACAACTATGTGTTCAAGGAACAGCAAATAAGCCGAGGTGACTGGCTGGTGGAAGGAAGGTCAGAGGGTTAGCAGGACGACAGGTGCACAGAACCGTACAGCCCATTGAAAGGGTTTGCTTCTCAGAGGGCAATGGGGAGCCCTTGGGGGGCTTTAAGCAGAGGCGGAACATGGCCTAGCTTGCATTTTTCCCACACACAAGGTCTTTTATTTCAGTATTAGAGAATTTGGAACACACTCATAAACTCAAATGTCTATAAAATTATTATTAAAACGAAGCAATGGTAATAAATGATCACTGTGCAAGTAAACATTGTGAGATGTAGCGAGAATCATTACGCTGAGAGAAATGTCTCAAAGATTTGCATCTTAACGGTATCCCTCTGGTTGTTGTTTTGAAAATGAAGTAGTGAGGAGGTGCCAGGTAGAAGCAGTGAGGAGGCTGTGTAGTGATGCAGTCACTGGTTAGGACCAGGTAGGCAGCAGTGGACTCAGGGAGAGGTGGCCAGACACTGAGGATATTTTATTGGTAGAGACCAAAGGATTTCCTCCTGAAATGAATTTGGGGGGTGGGGGGAGGTAAGAAGAAGGAGCCAAGGTTGATAGTAGCTTTTGTCTGGCAAATGGAAGAATGTATTGGCCATTATAACTCCACTGGTGTAACACCGGTTCACTTTGGGGAAAGTTAAGGCAAGTAATTGAAAATGATATCATCGTCTACATTTGTATATATCTTTCCAAATGGTAAAATGAGAATACTCAATTGAGAATTTTTGAAGTCTTTGATTGAAACATGCTATATAATAATTTTTTTCTTGTACCTGTATATTACTTTAAAAAGGTCACTTGATCCTAGTAAAATATTTATGATATAAACAGGTTTTTTTAGCCCTGGCTGGTTTGGCTCAGCGGTTGGAGCATCGGCCTGTGGACCAGAGACTCCCGGGTTCAGTTCCTGCTAGGGGCACGTACCAAAATAAAATAAAATAAAATAAAATAAACAAGTTTTTAAAGAAAGTATCCTTGAGAAAGAGACAATAGGGTATTATTACCCAAGTTTTACAAATGAAGAAACTGAGGCCCTGACAAACTGTCATGAAGCTAAGAGCCAGTTCTTTTGATTTCTCCAGAGAACTTCCTAGCATAAACACTGCATCTCTGGCCACATTAAGCCCATGCATGATACTTTCATAATGAGAGTAATGACTTTTACAGGGAGAGACTCTTGGGTTTTAACAATGAATGAACCCCCTCATCGAGAGACTACAGATTGTTATCATAAGGCAATCTATTACCAGGTGTTTTTCTTTAAATCTTATTTCCCCATCCTTCAACTTAGTGTCTTTAATCTGCTACTCGTGTTGTTCCCTATGTATTAAAGCTAAAATGTGGAAGTTGGCTTGAAACCCAAATGCTGTTTTCACATCTTTCCAGCAAATACTTCTTTTTAAATTAATGCTCAAGTGTGTGAGTTAAATAGATTGGGGTTCAGTTTTTGGAGTTCATTTTTTTTTTCTCCTTTTCAACTGTGTACTCGCTATTTCAGAATGTTCTAAGAGGCAGCAAGTTTTGCTAGAAGCGAAAGTTTATAACAATTTGTATTTCCTCTACTGTGGGGCAAAGAAAACCTTAAATGTCGGTTTTATAGTCCTCTCTGCTCTCCAGGGAATTGAGGTATGCGGAGCTTTGGCTGCGAGAGGAAAGGAACAGCTCAGAGGTGGGGACTGCTGCTTAAAATGTTCCTTTGTTTGATTTTTTTCCTGTTATTGTATATGAAACTTTGATACCATCCTGACTTTCCATTCCACAGGCACTCTCCCACACAGGTGCCAATTATGGTGACTGCCTGGAGGGTCTATGGACCTGGTTACTGATAGTTCTGGGGCTTGGAGTGGGTTTTCATGAAGAAGGTTGCATTACGAGATTAAGAGGAGTGCCTTGTTAGGGTAAGCTGTCATTCCTTGTCACCTTTGGGTGAAGGGTGTGCTGCGGGGAAACTCGACAATGGAGAGGACCCGGTTAGATACAGACGCGCATAAAGCAGGGTAGCGGCAGCGCAAGAACTGAGTGGAAACTCAGAGGCTGTGGATTCTAAACTCAGCCTGTGTGGCTTCGAACACGGAGGAGCGTTTCTCTGAATGTCCTTCGCCTCCCTTTCTCACCTAGTGAGTGGGCACGCCACGGAGACGGGTGTTCTGTAAATATGGAGATATCACAATTTCTTGAAAAAATAAATGCTTTATTTATCCAACAGAGCCCTCTTGGATGTAGAGCAGAGTGTGAATCGGGGCTCCTGGGTCGCACTGCAAATTGCTGCTCTAAAAAACCACTTTCTTTGGCTTTCGATATGTTATCCACATGCTGTGCAGGGTCAGTGCTATCTCTTTAACTGCAGAGCTGAGAAATCCTTTTTATTTTTCCCTTTGATATATCCTTCTGAAGGATGGGCTTGCGGATCTGCTGGGCTGGCCACCTCTAGTCTGTTGAACAGCAAATCCCACCATGAACTTGCTAGATTGTTTCCCATACTCTTCCCTATAGCACCGCCCCTTTGTTCCCACACAGACCCCCAACCCGCCTCACACTGGTCATTTGCCTGACCTGTCTATGCAGTATGATTTGAGGGATGCCAACATGCTTCATGCTGCCACGTATATGCACCCCTAGACTTTTCTGGTATGACACTGAACTTGTATTAAAACGGAAAGGAGAAGAGTCAAACCTACTCCATAGTTATTAACAGTTTCAGATTAGTGTTAAAAGTGTGGGCACCAGGTTTACATTTCAGCTCTGTCACTCACTAGCCTTGTGACATCTCTCAGCTTCAACTTCATCGTCTGTAAAACGGTGACAGTAATAGTATGGGCCTCCTAGGGCTGCTGTGCGAAGTAAAGGTGATAATGATGCAAAGCGCTTAAAATATTACCTGATACACAACAAACACACAATAAGCACAGCTTCTGTTGTTGGTTAGTCCATCTCCAGCCAGGGCCACAAGAAATGGAGCAGAAGTATATAAATTGTGATGGTGAAGAGACATAGAGGAAAGCATATATGTGCACTGACCACTTATTAAGTTCATTTTTATTCTCCTCCTGCTGATGGTAAATTTTAAGGGTTTGCAAGAGCTCACTTATCCTATAGACCAGCGATTTTCAACTGGTGTGCCACAAGAAGTTTTAAAACATGGAACCGTCAGGGGCACTGATCTGTTTTCCCTTAGACTGTCAAATAAAAAAGTGATAACAGCCAACACAATAGCTGTCAGCTGTGAACGTCCTGTCTTGAACCATAAATATATAGGTCATATAACAGAGTTGCAGCTTATTGGTCATGTCGCATAAGGTTGCGCCTAATTGGTTAATTCTTGGTACCAGAAATCCTTACATACAAGTATAGCCACCTGATTTTTTTAAATGTCACTTTGTAGCAAAAAGGGTAACTAATTGCTACTTTTTTTGGTAAATCAATAAAAATTATACCTTTTTTTTTTTTTTTTTTTTGGTGTGCCCTTGCTGGGAACCTGGGACTCTCTGGTCCACAGGCCAATGCTCCAACTGCTGACCCAAACCAGCTAGGGCAAAATTACACCTTTTTTTTTTTTTTTTTTTTTTGTCAAATTGGCAAAATATATATTTTTGGTGTGCTGTAGAATTTTAGTAACTAGTTTATGTGTGCTATGAGATGCAAAAGTTTGAAAATCGCTGCTGTAGATGAACTATTCCACTCTGTTGCTAATGACTGGAGTGACCTCTAGTGGTACTGAATTTTTCTACTGGGGAAAAAAAAAAAAAAAGTCACCCAAATACATCACCTCTCACTATTTCACTTGTAGATTCAAAGTTCAGGAGTTGATTAGATGAACATTAATGTAGTGTTTAATTGAAATGACTGATTTCATGATGAAAACTTTACCTGCAGAGTGGTTTCAATAACCCCTTCTGAATGTCACCACACCTTCACTTCCACTTGGGTTTCTGTCCATTACTGCTGAGCAATGGGAGTCGCTCATTTACATTCAATTAAAATGTGTTGAATGCCTCCCATGTGCCAGACACTGTGATAGGCAGAAAGGGACATAGGAATATGAAACATGGCCAGCCCTCTAATTCAAGAAGGTCTTATTCAGTGGGGGACCAGGGGGAGAGTTTGAGGAGGGAGGAAAGTATCTTTAAAAAGTATCTACTCCTTAAAGCATACTAAAATAGATGTCAGTATAAAGAATTACCAGTGTTTTCTGGCTTTGTAGACACCCTTTCTTTTTTTCTGATAGGAGAAGAAATAGACCCCATTGAATAAAGCAGAGTGAAACATGTGTATTTATTGAGAAATAAGAATTCTCTCCCACCCTGGCCAGTTTGGCTCAGTGGTTGAGCATCGGCCTACGGACCAGAGAGTCCTAGGTTCGGTTCCCGCTAGGGGCATGTACCACAAAAAAAAAAAAAGGATTCTCTCCCATAGGCTGGAAAGTATTGGCCGAGAGTAGAACCAGATAGGGGGGGAAGTACTTTGTTATGGTTTTTAAAATATTCATGTTAAATTTAGCAAAACTCAAACTTTTTAAATAAGTAATTTTAATAAGTGATTTTAAATTTGTTTTACTTATTCAGCAACCATATCTCACTCATTTTCTGGAAAATTCTACTTTCATATAAACACTGTTTTCTATCAAAGCAATGCGTTATGTAGGCAAGTGAAATGATCATTTTATACCTTTATATAACTTTTATATAATTAAGATCATGAATCAGAAAATATTTTGTTAGATCCGATTTTATCTTGTAGAATATTGGCAATGTATGTCTGGTTTAGTCTAAAGAAGTAAGATCCTTAAAGGAAATGTTAGTGCTATGATATAATGCCCATGTTTTAAATATTTTTATTTGATGGCTATATTAAGCTAAAGAATATTTTGTTCCCCACGCAAATTGTGATTGTCTCTTATTTCTCCATTTACTCTTTAAGAAGATTCAAGTGATATCTAGTTGACAAGCTAATGGCTTTGTCACAAAGAGCTATTCAGACTTCACAGAAATTTAGAAACCCCTTAAGCCTAATTCAATCTAAAGGCCACAAAATGAATCCACAAAACTTCAAATTCTCCTTTATAACAAATTGATTTGGTAGTAAGTAGAGGATTCACTCCAGATACAATATCACTGGGATTTTCCTGAAACACTGGGTTCTGTCATGGGGAATTCTGCTCCATTTCTTTTTTTTTTTATCCTCAACTGAGGACATTTTTCCATTTGTTGTTGTTGTTGTTCAGATAGAGTGGAAGGGAGAGAGAGAAAGAAAGAGAAACATCGACGTGAAAGGGACACATCGAATAGTCGCCACCCGCACAACCCAACCAGGACCGGGGACAAACTGCAACCAAGGTACATGCCCTTAGTGGGAACCGAACCCAGGTCTCTTGGGACCGCAGGCTGACATTCTAACCACTGAGCCACACCGGCCAGGGCTGCTCCATTTCTTTTTAGGGTTTCTATTTATGTCCATTTTTATGTCCCGGGTCTATAGAAATAGTCCTATAGAAGCATACAAAAAATTAGTTTTTTTAAAACTTATTTGTTGATTTATTTGTACTTATTTTTCTTTATTCTTTATTTGTTACTATATTTCTTTATTTTTTTACTCTTTATTACTGATTACTTGCTATTCTTAGCTGGACCTCAGTTTAAGTAATCTCAAACATAGTCCACATCTTCAAGGTGTTGACTTCTCCAAGGTGAGGCTGGGTTTGCTTAGGAGCTAGAACAGGATGGAACAAACAGTTCATAAAGAAATATTACAGAAAAGATTTATAGGGGAAAAATGTTAAAAATTAGAATTTTACCGGCATCTGTCTGAGATTTCTCACTGTCAAATTTTATTGATTCGATTTTTTGTTTTGCATTTAAAACTATAGTAACAATCTTATAGTCTTTGATAGGCAATTAATATCCTTAGCCAACATTGAGTGGTGATTTGTACATAGTGGAACAGCTTATACCTTTTTTCAGCATGTTACTAATCATTGGGCTGAGAGTAAACTTATTTTCTATATTACTTTCAATTATTTGAATTTAAATATTACCACTGAAAACATCCATAAGTACTTATCTGAACAAAAATCAAGAGGAGATTAGTTGACAACCCAGGTTTAGAGATAATCTATCAAGATAAGTGGGAAAAGCTATGATACCTGTTTGTCTATCTATTTTTTATTCCAGAAAAAAATGGGTGTGTAACACTGCTCTGTGCAGTTTAAAAGTGAGTAGATATAGCTTCAAAAGGGTTCACAAATATTAGAAGATACAATAATTATAATTATGCCTTTGAAACTTTGCAACCAATTGTATTCGTTCATGCCATTCTGTTGTATCCACATGCCATTGGCCTCGTCTCCTTTTGGGTACCAAGAACAGGTCTGAGTTTCTTTGTCCCTTGGCAAATTGTTTAACTTAGCAGTTTGCTTCCACCTCGTGTCCAGGACATAGTGTTAAACCAGATTTGGTGACTATTAAACCAGATTTGGTGACTAGAAGACAAACTTGACACTCTCACCAGAGAGCACACAATGCAGGAGCCAGCATGCATAGGGTGATCTGAGGATGGTTCCCACCCTGACCCAAGAATCCACCACACAAGATTCAGCTCTCATTAATACAGTGTCGTAATCGGAATGGGGAGTGGGGTGGAGACAGTTCCAGTTTCAAATTCAATTAGAAAACCACTTTTCACATTTCTAAGCATCTGAGTTCCAAAGTTCATTAAGTCAATTATTTGAATTCTCAGAGTTCCAGCCCTACCTACCACATGAGTTTGGTTACCACAATCACAACTGTTTTGATAGACTTTGGGGGGAATTTACATTGAATTTGGTCTGCCATTTTGGGGGATACTTTTGGATACCAAGTCTTAATCTAAGGAAAATTTCTTCTTATGTTGTCCCCAAAAGTTCAGACTTTCTCCACTTAAAACTTGCAGTTATATCCAGCTACAGCTGGATTGCACATGACTTCTGAAAGTCTGGTTGTAACTAGGCTATGACAGTGTTTGACATCCACTTTTCTTTCTGAGCCCGTTCCACTTATAGCTGTTCTAAAGAACAGATTTCATTTTGGAAAGTGAACACAGTGCTGTTACGTAAAGTCTGATTGATGGGAGCTAGGGTGGGCAGAAGTCATCAAAAGCTGAAGACGAAGTGTTTGAAGGGGAAGGAATGTATTTTCATCAAAGAGGTGGGAAGACGGAGTTGCTAGCTCGGAGTGGTGGGTTGGAAGCACAGCCTCTTTATGCACCCCAAGAACTGACCTCCTCGGAATACATTGAAGTCACTTGTCGGAAGAAGTCCTCTTCAGCCATCTAGTCACAAGCAAACACTTCTTTGGTCATCCTCCTATATGTCTCAGTAGACAAAAATATTAGAACACTCAGAGGAATGACCTCAGCATCTCACAGTAATATAGGTTTAGTGTGCTTTCTTTATTCAAAGTGCTCTGTCAATATAACATCTCTCTCCCTTCTCATTTGTCCACTTTCTCTTCACTAACTCACAATTCTTGCCAATTCTCAGTGTCCCTCATGCACAGATACAGGGTCTCATACATCTATCTTTACTCTTTCTTTTTACTTTAATCCTCATCTGAGGACACCTTCTCATTTTTTGGTCAGATAGAGTGGGAGAGAGAGAGAGGAAGAGAGAGAGAGAGAGAAACATCGATGTGAGAGAGACACATGGAGTGGCTGCCTCCTGCATGACCAACTAGGGCCAGGGCAAACTGCAACCGAGGTACGTGCCCTTAGTGGGAACCGAACCCGGGTCTCTCTGGACCACGGCTGATGCTCTAACCACTGAGAAAACTGGCCAGGGCTTTACTCTTTTCTATAAGAAATATATGCTGCAGAATCACACTCCTGAGAGGGGAACCACTGACTTACTTAAAAACCTACAGCTGTCTTCCTTATCCAACCATCTACCAAAGGACACTCCAGTTGTCTCCATGTCTTGGCCACTGTGAATAATGCTTCAGTAAACATAAGGGTGCATCTATCTTTGTGAATAAATTTTTTCAAAAATTTTTAGTAGATACCCAGAAGAGAGGTTGCTGGGTCATAAAGGAGAGGTGGTACATATATACAATGGACCCGCTACCCAGCCAAAAGAAAAGATGAAATATTGCTATGTACAACAACATAGATGGACCTTGAGAATATCACGCTAAGCAAAGTAAGTCAGTCAGAAATAGTTAAAAACCATATGATTTCTCTCATATGAGGGATATAAAACTGAAAGTAGCAAACAAACAAACAAAACAAAAAAACCTCTTAGACATAGACAACAGCATGGTGGCTACCAGAGGGTAGGGGGTGAAGGGATAGTAAAGGGTAAGGGGGGCCAGATCTATGGTGATGGAAGGAGTTTGACTTTGGGTGGTGGGCTCACGGTGCAATATACAGATGACGTATCATAGAATTGTGTACTTGAAACCTATGTAATCTTATTAACCAATGTCACCCCAATAAATTTAATAAAAAGAAATTTTTTTTAAATCCTCACCTGAGGATATTTTTCCATTTATCTTCAGATAGAGTGTGAGGGAGGGGTAGAGAAAGAGAGAGAGAGAGAGAGAAACATTGATGTGAGAGAGACATCGATTGATTTCCTTCCACATGACCTCGACCAGGGCTGGGAATCAAACCACAACCAAGGTACATGACCTTGATGGGAATCAGACCCTCAACTCTTTGGTTCTCGGGCCAATGTCTAACCACTGAGCAAACCAGCCAGGGTAAGAATTTTTTTTAAAAAAAACCTACAATTGTCCTGGCTGGAGTGGCTCAGTGGGTTGAGTGTCATTCTATACCCTGAAAGGCTGCCGGTCTCTATTCCCACTCAGGGCACATGCCTGCGTTTCTGTTTGATCCCCAGTTGGGGCATGTAAGGAGGGCAGCCGATATATTATGTTTCTTTTTCACATTGATGTTTCTTCTCTCTCTCTCTCTCTCTCTCTCTCTCTCTCTCTCTCTCTCTCTCTCTCTCTCTCTCTCTCCCCCAGCAGCAGGACCTTGGGTGAGGGTTAAATTTATAAAAGTTATAAATTTTATTTCTACTCAAATTTCCCAATCTTTCTCATTCATTTTCTACCTGGCTATAGGCCTAAAATACTGGAGGATAACAGAGGATCTGTGAAGAGAACACACATAAAATATATCCTTACTTTTATAATTCTAAATATTTTCACTTAAATGATCTCATTTATCAGGCTTAGCCTCTAGCAAAAGTGAAACTTAAAAAAAAAAAAAAATCATTCAGTACTTGGCTACCTAGGAAAACTAAATTTTGAATGAAGAATTTATTTGGACCATACTGGATCTGTGGTGTTCCTGTGTGTCCAATGACAGTTTTAATAAAGATAGGTCACTAAACTTATGTTACTGATGAAAAACACCTAATTGATAAACAATAATGCAAATTACATGTATGTGTGAGGATGTATATGTATGTATATCACAAAAGTGCTGAAGCCAAGAACACGAATTTTGATTTAAATATTAGTTAGGCAGCCAGGCCCATGTGGCTCAGTGGTTGGGCATGTCCCACGCAACAAGAGGTCACCGGTTCAATTCCCGGTTAGGGTACATGCCCAGGTTGTGGGCCTGATCCCATGGGGGGCATGCAGGAGGCAGCTGATCCATGTTTCTCTCTACTCAATATTTCTATCTCTCTCTCCCTCTCTCTCTCTAAAAAAATTAATAAAAACATAGTTTTTATATATATTAGTTAGGCAAAGAAAAGTTCCTTTTGTGAGACAGTGGTCTGGAAACACACTTTTCCAGTGAAGAACTGGAGTAAGCAATTGCTAGAATTCACAATGAGCCTGATGAAATAAAATGTCTATTCTTTGTTTTCAAAATATCTCCTGACACCTACTGTGTTACGTAAAGAAGGCTGCAAGTCCTTTTGCACGCTGTTCTGTCAATAGAACAGAAAGTATCCATCAGCAGTGACAGTGACTCTATCGATGTGCCCTTGGTAGACTGTGAAGAACAATCCTCCCTGTGAAAGGGGGAAAACAAAAACCTTGAGCAGGGAACAACTGCACATTCCAAGAACGTGAGCGAACTTCCTGCAACAGAGCACAATGGAAGGCCGTGTGGATGGTGTGTGTGTTGAGCTTTATCTGTAAAAAAAGAAATTAAAAAAAAAAACAAAAAAAAAAACCCAGAAGCAAAAACATCACCATATCTTCTGGTAGCCAGACATAAAATTCTGAATTAAACGGTCATTTTGAGCAACTCTGAAAAGATCATTAATAGTGTATGCTATTTTAAACAACAAAAACGTTCGTACCTCCAGCAATTTTATGCTTTAATGCAACAGACTCAAAGGAGCACAACACATACTTCTAAGTTTTGATCATTAAAATTCTTCATCTGTAGATTATTAACCTCAAATAATCATCTTGAGAAAATAAACCAAACTAGATGGCTTTCTTTTTCTTTCGAATTATTTCTGTGTTGTTTTTTTTAACTTCTCCTACAGGCTCAACCAAAGATAGGCTAAACAAAGAAAATCCAGCCATTTGCCCAGTCTTTTCCATCTACGCCTGCATAAATCAAGCTAGAAGTGACCTGATTCCGTGTTTCACCATAAAGAATTTAGTGACTTAGTTAAACCGCCTCCGTAAGTCGAGGTTTACCATGGAAACAACAGGAAATAGGTACGAAGCTGTTTGCAGCTTATCAAGCTGGCTAATATAAAGACTACATATGTGACTTACCTTGACAATAGTTCGAACTCTGGAATTTCCTCCCACTGTATTGAAGTTTATGGTGCCCTTGAACCCGGGAAGCAGTGTGGTGCAGTAGGGAAGGGCACAGGCTTGGCTGACGACAGACTGAATCCCCAAACAGCCATTTCCCAGCCTGGGGTAGTGGAAATCTCTTAATGAATCTGAACTTTTTTAAAAAATACTTTTTCTTTATTGATTTTAGAGAGAGAGATAGAAACGTCGATGAGAGAGAACATCAGTTGGCTGCCTCCTGCATGCCCCCCACTGGGGATCGGACCCACAGTCTGGGCTTGTGCCCTGATCAGGAATCGAACCGGTGACATCTTGATGCACCGGTTGATGCTCAACCACTGAGCCACACTGGCCGGGCTCTGAACTTCTTAACTGTAAAATGAATATAAGAAAATATATCTAATATTAGTGCCTAAGAAACTAGAGATACTGTACAAGAAGCACCTAGACTATTTCTTTAACCATTATTAAGAGCATTGCGGGTGTGGAGCTACAGAAGACAGGACGGCAGAGGAAGAGTTTGTGGAGGACACAGGTACAACAGGCCTGGGATTTAGAATAGACACAATAGCTCTGTGGCAAAAGGTTTATTTAAGGTCCAAACAGAACAATGAGGCAGGGAAACCAGATGACAGAGGGTTTGTGGATATAGTACACGTTGTCCCAACCCGAACCTGCTCCATTGTAGTCTATCATATCTCAGACACGTTTCCAAAAGGCCCTTCTAGAACAGGCACTGCAAAAGGTAGTACTTATGGGAGACTGTCATTATGTAATAATCATACTTAAAACCAGCCTTATAAACTCCAATGAGGCCTTGGAAAATACCAATTTTCATCATCCATTGGGCACAGGCCAAATTGGCATATTCAGAATTTTGTTTATTATTTGATCTAAAAGTACCTAATAGAACTTTTAGTTGGAGGTTGTTTTGCTACTTTATGGAGTTAGGACACTAATCATTCCGCAGAAATATGTAGTTAAAGGTTTTTATCTTAACTTGACATTATTTTCATTGATGCAAAGTGTGGTCATCTAAGCAAGAGCTGGAGTAAGGTGCCTTTCCACGTGTCTTGATAGAATCGCTGTATCAATTTTTCTCCATGTTTGAACATTTTCATAATGAAATGTTGAAGATTATATAAAAACTCATCAAAATGCGGCCTGGCCAGTGTGGCTCAGTGGTTGAGCATCGACCCATGCACCATGAGGTCGCCAGTTCAATTCCCAGTCAGGGCACATGCCCAGGTTGTGGGCCAAATTCCCAGTGAGGGGCATGCAGGAGGCAGCCAATCCATGTTCTCTCTCATCGATGTTTCCATCTCTCTCTCATTCTCCCTTCCTCTCTAAAGTCAATATTGAAAAAAAAAGAGTAAAAAAACCTCATCAAAATGAGCACTTAGATCATATATTATATTTTATGTTAATTCAATCATTTTTAAAAAAAATTTCTTGAAGGGTTTTATGGATGGGAATTCTTGTTTAAAACCTTTAAAATCAGCTGGATGAGGGAATCTGTAGGGTATTTAATGTTCTGTGTTCTCTGATAAGAGGGCTGTGAGATCCCCCTGGGAGAGACTGCTAGGTGATCACATACCACAGTTCACAGGACATTCACTCATTCAGTCATCAGTGACTCACTCATCACTGACCGATAATTAGGCTTGAACCTGGGCTTCTCTGTCCTGTCCACTGGAGCTCCTCAGCACCCCCTTACTGGCTTTGTCCTCAAGCCCTCATACTGGCAGACAGGAAAGATCAGCGGACACCTCATCTCAGAGGGTGTTGTGAGGACTCAGTGAGCTCATGGGTAAAGTGCTCAGTTCGGTGCTTGGCACCGTCCAAAGGCGCTCTTGTCAGGCTGTAGCCGGTTGTTGCTAGGACAGCATAGAGGGTCCGAGTATTAGTTTCCAATGGCTGTTGTAACAAAGTACCACAAAGTGGGTAGCTCAAAACCACAGAAATGTATTCTCCCATGGTTTTAGAAGTTAGAAACCTGAAATCAAGGTGTCTGCAGGGTCCTGCCCCCTCTACGGCTGGGGAGAGTCCTTCCTCGCCTCTTCCAGCTTTTGGTGGTGGCATCACTGCGCGTTCCTTGGCTTACGGCTGCATCATTGCAGTCTCGGCCTCTGTCACCAGCCACATGCCAGTCTCCATCTTGTGTGTCTCTCGTATCAATTTTTTAAAGTAATCTAATTCCAGACTATACAAGGATATTCAAGCTTCAAGCATTAACTGAAAGGTGCAATCGATATTCAACACCTTTATGATGTCTGCTTACGGAGGTAGTGCGGCCCTCGGGAAGGGGCAGACGACTCACATCGTCTGATACAGGGTCTGCTCCCCAGTGCTCTGTGAACTCGGCCGTCCTCCCGTCACTCAGCGAAAGCTCTTCACTTCATCTCATGGAAAACGGCACACATCCCACAAAAAAAGTTGTTTTTAAAAAAAGGCGAAGAGCCCTGGCCAGTGTTGTTCAGTGGTTGGAACATTGGCCCATGGACCAAAGAGTCATGGGTTTGATTCTGGCCGAAGGCACAGACCTGGGTTGAGGTTTTCCCTCCCTTCCACTGTATCTGAAGATAAATGAAAAAATATCCTCGGGTGAGGATTTTAAAGAAAAGGCAAAGAAAGGGAAGACGGGAAACATCACAGTGCCATGCACAACCACTTCCTCCCCATTCGCGTGGGTGGCCTGTGCTCCATGGCGGGAGAGCGCACCAGCAGGGTGACCCAGAGCCCAGTCTGTCAGCACTGTGTGTGGGCACGTGATGATAACACCGTTCAGAAGGTTACTGTCCTACCTCTGTCACTATAACAGGGCGACTGTAAGTAAGCCCCTCAATTTACTCAAAACTCAATTTCTTTTCTACAATATGAATAGTTTAGGAAAACAATTGCTCGGCCCCTGTCCATGCTTTCCCAGCATGCCTCTGGGCCTTGGATACCTGGCCGCAGGATGCTGGGAGGTGGCAGGTGAGGGTAGTCAAAGGGCCTCAGGCAACCATGGAGGAAGAGCTTTGGAGGAAATATTTTGCACCAACAATAGATATAAATTCATGTAGAAGAGACTCTGGAGCAACTGAAAGTTTCAGAGCTTAAAAGATGGAGTCACTGCTCTGGCCAGTTTGGCTCAGCAGTTAGAGTGTTGGCCTGTGGTCCAAAGAGACCCGGATTCGATTCCCCCTAAGGGCATGTACCTTGGTTGCAGTTTGTCCCTGGCCCTGGTTGGGTCATGCGGGTGGCAGCCACTCGATGTGTCCCTTTCACATCGATGTTTCTCTCTCTCAGAATTGGGCTGAACCTGTGAATTACACCTGGGCCAACGGAAGAACTTACTGCAGCTGAGTTTGAGGTCCTGAGGAAATACCTTGACATGATGGAGATATTCTTGTGATGCTAGGAGGGGGGGCATACAGATATGACACCAGTGTTAATTTTCTCCTAGAAGAATATGGAGTCATGGGTAATGATTCTGTGGTGAGAAATGGGTATTTTACCTGGCCGGTGTGGCTCAATAGTTGAGCGTCGACCCTTGCACCAAGAGGTCACCGGTTCCATTCCTGGTCAGGGCACATGCCCGGGTGGCTGGTCAATCTCGAGTGGGAGGCGTGCAGGAGGCAGCTGATCGATGTTCTCCCTCATCGATGTTTCTAGCTCTCTCTTCCTCTCCCTTCCTCTCTCTCTGTAAAATCAATTAAAAAATATTTTTTAAAAAATGTGTAAGTATTTCTATCCTAAAGAAGCTCTAGTTTCCAATGGAGTCTGAATGGGGAAGTTAGCCCGCTGCGGGGAGGCGGTGCCTGGAGTCATCGGGAGGAGAGCCATGGGAGCAGGGCCGCCTCTCATGTTCAGATCCCCTCGGGGGCACAGTGGGTGTCGTGACACCAGCAGTGGGCGTTCCTCTACAGGTCTTGTCTGGTCCCCCTTGCCAGACCCACCTGACTCTCAAGCACTCCAGGCACCAGGAGGGGAAGCTGGCAGGGCTTGGCTCCTGCCACATGTTTAGTGACCAGTATTTGGAGAAAAAGAAATCCACAAAGTCATGCATGTTGTTTTCCAGTGGCTCACAAGAGAAGACATCGACCTGCACCAACTGAGGCTCAGGACCCGGAGGTGTCCGACTACATCCTGCTGCCCGACACAGCCACCCTGCCAGGGCGGCTTGGAGTCTGTCCCCAGGAGGGCGATGAGAACCCACCGGACTCCGTCACCCTTCTCATCCTGTCCACTTACCAGCTGAACACTACCTCCCTCCCCGAGGTCATCAGAGCTCATGAACAGCCAAATGTGGAACATGAACCTCTCCCGCTCACCCAACCTCAATGTGAAGTGCTGCTGCCAGCCCTCCAGCCGGTGGTTTTCCCTCCCAGTCTCAGGACTTGCCACCTGTGCTGGAGCTGTGTGACTTAGACGAGATGTTCTCCCCTGAGAAGGCTTGGCTCGCTCAGATGACCGACCCGTGTACCATAGAGGACCTGGAATTCTACGGCAGAAAGTGTGGTGACATTTGTAAGCAATAAACTACCGAAGGACCACCAAGATGCCAAGCATACCGTGCGCACATCAAGTGGTGGAGTTCCAGGAACTGAACCAGGTGTTAATGCAGGTAAAACTGCGTGCCACGGCGATTTCTGAAGACTGTGCCTCTTGAAGCGTTTCCTGCCTCCTGAGTCTCTCTTTGCAAACCACTCTTCAGCTGTTCCTCAACTCCTTTATCAAAATTGTCTATCTCCATTTTCTCCTAGGAGCTGTGGGAGGTGAGCGTATCTCTGTGGTGACCAGGTAGGTATAACATCTTCAACTTAGAACATCTCTATGTAGGATACGCTCCATTTTTTCAACTGAATCTGTACTTATATAAAAAAATAAAAAGAAAAGAATTGCTCCCTCAAGCTCCTTTCTTGTCGAATGTCTGTTGTCATCCCTAGGTTCTTTCGAAACGGATAATGATTCTGTATTTCTGGGACTTCTCCTGTGACGCAAGGGAAGCCACGTGTGTCCGAGATGACCTCTGGCCACAGTTTAGGGCCCAGTTTCCGTGGCCTCGTCTGAACCCAGCAGGTTTGAACATTTTCAAATAAGCGTCACACGCTCTGAACAATTGTTCTTTTTTAGAAAAAGGGAACTGACATTAGCAACCAGGTGGGTTTTAAAAGTCATGAAAAGCTGCAAGGAGAAGGCAATGTGCTGCGATTAAGTTCGTAGAGAACTGACATGTGGGGGAAGGGAGCAATCCACCTCCAACAGAGAGCTCCGCCTGTCCCTGTTTTCAACGTCCTCCCACTCATCGACTGTTTCTGTTGAAACTTGTTATTGCTAAAGTACTTTTTTCATCATAAAAAAAAGCTATGGTTTAAAAAGAGAATATTGGCACCCAAATTCAGCTTTAGTGTCAGAGGCAATTAAATTATGTTTGGTCATTTCTCTCCTGGGCATTTGGTGTTATTAGTGTCATCAGTGTGCCCAGGAGAGGGGTGCTTTCTATTAATCGTAAATACAGAAACATATTACACTAATTTTTGAATATTTCTTTTTGAAGACAAATGGTTATATTCTATCAGGCAATAATGATAGAAATAAAAGCAAAAATGTAGCTATTGGTTAAAAAAAAAAAGAGGATATATGCAAAAGTATGTAATTGCTGTAATTATAAGAGGCTTATCTCCTAATTCAAGGTCTTTAAATCCAGAACCTTGTTCCTAGAGTAAGTCTAAAATATAACCAAAACCTCCATTTACAAATATAAAACCTAGTTTAGTCTAATTCTCTGAATGAGGATAGGTGAACTGATGATCAGTAATTTAACCTTTTGAGAATTAACTAGCAGTGTGGCTCTGAGCTGCACTGTTCTCCCCTTCTGTCTAGCTCTTCATAGGTATAAATAACACCAAAGCAATATCTATTTTAGGACACGCTGAAACCTGTTTATTTTATAATTAACAAACTGGGTATGCTTTTTCTGAAGCTTTTCTCAGTAACCAGAATCCCTGGCTACCACTAAGCATATGTCTGTTTTTTGTTTTTGTTTTTTGTTTTGGGGGGGCGGGGTAAGAATTCTATTACTTTGTAATTATAAGAGGGTGGAAAAGATTGCAGTGGTTTCCAGACTCTGCTCCCAGAAGCCCCTGGAATTGTATGGCGCTGTATCAAGGTCTGGCTCAATTCAAGTCAAACAGTCCAACTTGTTTCTTTAAAAATAAAAAATGGATGGAAACCATGGATTTTTCTAACTCTCTCAATTTAGAGTTCAGAAAACTAAAGCCCAACGTCATGCAGTAGTCTTCTACAAGGTAGCTCAGCCAGAGGATTTGGAAAAGTGACAATGATTGGACCGATAAATATGAGAGAGAGAAGCTGGCAATACTATCCTGTGGTAGGACATCATTTTTCTGTTACCTTGGGGGGATTCTATTCATGGCATAGCTCATGTCTCTTTTGTCCTGTCCATGTTTGTTCCCACCACCTTAGTTTAGGCCTCCTTTGCTCACACTAGAGTAGACTTTGTCTCTCCTAATCCAAAGCCTCCTTCCTCCAACCCATTCTACCTCCTGCCACAAACTTCCTACTGCCCCGATGAGAGGCCTGACATGTCCAAGGACACCATTCTGTCTTCTGCAGGGCTTGTAAGGAATACTGTCTTCGGCCCCACCTCAGACCCATGAATCTGACACTCTGAGGGTGAGGCCTAGTAATCTGTGTTTTATCAAGCCCTCCAGGTGATTCTGAAACATGCTAACACCTGAGAACCCTGATCAACAGAATGAACCCGACACTCTGTGCACAAGTATTCAAGGTTCTACATTATCAGTTCCTATCTACCTTCCTGTCTCTCTCTCCTATTGTCCTACAATGTAACCCATGTTCCACATACATCGCACCATCCTTTAACCCAAAAGGTGACTGAATTCCTACTCCCATGCCTTTCATTGTGCCACCCATTAGCTGGATGTCTCCTCGGCTCTCATTTATCTCTGTTGAAAACTCAGCGTCTTTCAAAGTCAACCTCAGCTGCTTTTTCATGAGTGGCTCACAGTACCGATATGGTAACATAACTTCTCATTTTGAATACCTGTATCACTTTGGTTTCCTATGTCCTCATTAATTATAATTATTTGGGCATATGTTTTGTCATGACTACCATCACTTTAAGCTATTGATGTCAAAGACTGTGTTCGTTTTATCATTTTTCCCTACACAGGGCTTTGCACATCATATATATTCAGTAAATATCTGGTAAATAAAACATTTCCTGAGACCGAGAACCTTGTCCTCCTTGGCATCAAGCACAAGATACTGCATATAACAGGTGCTTAATATGTTTAGTAATTGAGTGAAAAATGAAGAGAAGCAGTTTGCGTCAAAGGTCTGGTTTTTTACTGTGGTTAATACTCTTTGCACAGTGTCTTCTCTGTATTAATATATTATGGCCAAAGTACAAATGGCTGAGAATTAAAAAGACCTCTATTCTAAACCAGCTTTTAGCTAGTATGTGACTTTACATGTCATTGATCTTTTCTGGTTTCAAGTCCCTTATTTTTAAAAGGAGATTTTTTAGACAAGTTTTTTAAAGCTGTTTTACTCTTTAAAATCTATAATTTTATAAATTAGCATAGTACAATGGAAAGAATATCCAATCAACAGACCCGAGAACCATTCCTGTGCTGACCATTCTATTAGGCAGTAGAAATAAATTTGAGCAGAGGAACCAGCTCTGTCACTAACTAGTTTTATTGTTAGTCAAGCTCCTTAACTGATTTGAAACTTCTATTCATTTACTGATTTTTTGTTTTAGAGAGAGGAAGGGAGAGAGAGAAACATTGATGTGAGAGAGAAATATTGATTGACTGCCTCCTTCACCCCCCTACTGGGGATCGGGCCTACAACCTGGGCATGTGCCCTGACCAGGAATGGAACCAGGACCAGTCCATGGGGTGATGCTCAATCCACTTATAAAACAAGGAGTTTTCACCACGTGATTGTTTTGTGAAAGGGCACCTTTCACAGCCTCTCTCCTTTACTGCTCTCGCACTGCCCTGTCGTGTAGCCATTAGGCACTTTCCTAAAAGTCTCTTGAAGGGATAGACCTTAGCTTATCTTTATCTCCATATTGTATTTTATATACATAACCATTTAATAAATGCCTGATGATTTTAATTGGAATGAGTTTCCTTTCAACCCATTGTAAAATTTACTAATTCAATAAAAGCATATTTGATTCATCTGGCCAGTGTGGCTCAGTGGGTTGATCTCCTCCCAAGGACTGAGAAGTCCCAGTTCAATTTCCACTCAAGACACATGCCCGGGTTGCAGGCTCAATCCCCAGTAGGGGGTGTGAAGGAAGCAGCTGATCTATGTATCTCTCTCACATCGATGTTTCTATCTCTCTCTCCCTTCCCCTCTCTCTAAAATAAAAATCAATAAAAACATATTAAAAAAACAAAAAAACAAAACATGCTTGAAGGATTCCAAAATGGTAGCAGAGTGAATGGAAGCTACACAGACCATCTCTCAGGACCAAGGTGGAATTACAACTAAAATAAAGACAAATCGTCAGGAAAAAGCAACAGAAAAGCAGCTGGTGAGGACCATGTAGCCAGGACACTGAATCAATGCTGGTAGGGTTGTGGAGGCATGAGAGGGGGGCTGGGAGCCCATGGACAGCAGTGGTCTAAGCTGTGAGCAGCACCCTCAGGGTTAAAATCCCAAGCTGGCTCCACAGCGCAGAGAGCCGGGACAGAGTGCTAAATTAGCCACAGCCACTCACCTTGGGCTCCAGCAGAAGGAGGGTGGTTTGGACTGAAGCTGTCTGGGGACACTCAGGATATGGAGGGTGCTCAGAGCTCTTGCTGAGTTGCGGCCATGCAGGACAGTGGCCATCTTACTCCATCCCATGGCTCTGGAGAAAGGCAGCAGCACCTCCCTCAGATATTCAACCTCACCCATATGGGCCAAAGAAATGCAAATTGAAGCTCATTAACAACCAGCATCTGCCCCACTCTCAGGAAATCCTCTTAAGCTGAACACCTGAGGGAGTTTTTCTTTCAACTGAAAACCCAAGGCTCTTCAAGTAATTGAGACTAATAATCTCCAGGCAAAAGGCTAGAGGGTAATTGAACCGTTCCTGGGCTTGCAAATCTACCCAGGAAAGTAAGACTTGACAGTGGTGTTTAACATGAGTCCTCCTACACCCATCCAAACCCAGTAGAGGGAGCCACAAACAACAGAACACCAACACCCACAGGGAAAATTTAGCAGGCTCCAAAACTCACTGAGATAGCCAAAACGGTGAAACAAAGACACAAATCCTAAATGCAAAAACAAGAAACCTCTACCAAAGATGAGATAAATGAAATCCAGCTAAGCAAGTTATCAGAGTTAGAGTTCAGAGCCATGATCTGGAGGAAGATCAACAACATGAGTAAGGACCTCAATACCATGAGTAAAGATATAGAAGCATTGCAAACCAACCAAGTGGAAATGAAGAATGAAATAGCAGAAATAAAGAATGCATTGAAAAAACTAAACAGCAGAGTAGAGGAAGCTGAGGACCGGATCAGTGAATTAGAAGACAGGTAGAAAAAAATCAACCAATCAGAAAACCAAAAAGGAAAAAAACAATTAAAAAACAGGAAGACAACTTAAAAGAACTGTGGGACAACTGGAAACGTAATAATATTCACTTCATAGGAGTCCCCGAAGAAGAAGAAAAGGAGAAAGGGTTAGAGAATATACTTGAAGAAATAGTGACAGAAAACTTTTCTAACTTGGTGAAAGAAGAAGGCATTCAAGTTCAAGAAGCACAGAGAGGCCCAAGTAACAAGAACCCAAACAGGCCCACACCAAGACACATAGTAATTAAAATGCCAAATATTAAAGACAAAGAGAACACCCTAAAGGCAGCAAGAGATAAGCAACAGGTTACCTACAAAGGAACACCCATAAGACTCTCAGCTGACTTCGCAACAGAAACACTACAGGCCAGAAGGGAATGGCATGAAGTAATCAAGGTCATGAAAAATAAGAATCTGAATCCAAGACTACTCTACCCAGCAATGCTATCATTCAAAATAGAAGGTCAAATGAAGAGCTTCCCAGGCAAAAAAAATAAAAATAAAAGGCTAAGGGAATACATTAGCACCAAACCAGCACTGCAAGAAATGTTAAAAGGACTGCTATAATTAATAGAAGAAATAGGAAGAGAAATAAAACCACACTAAACAAAAATGGCAATAAATAAGTACATATCAATAATCACCTTAAATATAAATGGATTGAATGCTCCGATAATAATACACAGAGTAGCTGATTGAATAAGAAAACATGACTCACCCTGGCCAGTTTTGCTCAGTGGTTAGAGCATTGGCCTATGGTCCAGAGAGACCCTGGTTTGGTTCCCACTAAGGGCATATATCTCAGTTGCAGTTTGTCTCCGGCCATGGTTGGTTGTGCGGGTGGCAGCCACTCTTATGTGTCTCTTTCACTTTGATGTTTCTCTCTCTCTCTCCCTCCCACTCTATCTGAACAAAAAATAGAAAAAAAAGTCATCGGATGAGGATAAAAAAAAAGAAAGCATGACTCACATATATGATGTTTACAGGAGACCCACCTCACAACAAAAGATTCACATAGGTTGAAAGTGAAGGGATGGAAAAAAATCTTCCAAACAAATGGAAAGAAAAAAAAGCTGGGGTAGCAACACTCATATCTGATAAAATAGATTTCAAAATGAAGGCCATAACTAGAGACAAAGAAGGTCACTACATAATATTGAAAGGATCTATCCAACAGGAAGATATAACTTTGGTAAACATATATGCAACCAATATAGGAGCACCAACATATATTAAAAATCTTCTGGAGGACTTCAAAGGAGAAATTGACAGAATTCAATTATAGCAGATGACTTCAATACTCCTCTGACATCACTGGATAGACAAAAAATTAACAAGGAAACAGAGACTCTAAATGAAGCACTAGACCAAATGGATTTAATAGATATCTACAGAGAATTATACACCAAAACTACAGAATTCATATTCTTCTCAAGTGCACATGGGACATTCTTAAAGATAGTCGACATGTTAGGGCACAAACTAAGTCTCTACAAGTTCAAGAAGATTGAAATTATATCAAGCATCTTCTCAGATCACAGTAGCATGAAACTAGAAATCAACTGCAACAAGAACATGCAAAGACATTTGAACACATGGAAGCTAAATAGCATGTTATTAAACAATGAATGGGTTACCGAGGACACCAAGGAAGAAATTAAAAACTTCCTGGAAACCAATGAAAATGAACACAGAACAACACAAAATCTATGGGATGCAGCAAAGCAGTTCTGAGAGGGAAGTTTATAGCACTACAGGCCTTCCTCAAGAAACAAGAAAAATTTCTAATTTACTATCTAACCTCACAACTTAAAGAACTAGAAAGCAAACAAAAAGAAAACCCCAGAGCAAGTCGAAAGAAGGAAATAGTAAAGATCAGAGCAGAAATAAATGACATAGAGATCAAAAAAACAATTCAAAAAATAAATTAAACAAAGAGCTGGTTTTTGGAAAAGATAAACAAGATTGATGGACCCTTAGCTAGACTCACCAAGAAACAAAGAGAGAGAACCCAAATACACAAAATCAGAAATGAATGAGGAGAAGTAACAACTCACACCACAGAAATACAAAGGATCATTAACAACTACTATGAACAATTATATGGCAACAAATTTGACAATCTAAGCAAAATGGACAAATTTCTAGAAACACATAGTCTCCTAAAACTGGACCGGAAAGAGATAGAAAACTTGAACAGACCGATAACAACTAAGGAAATTGAAGTTATAATTAAGATGCTCCCAGCAAACAAAAGCCCAGGCTTGGACAGTTTCATGGGGGGAGTTTTACTGAATATTCAAAGAAGAACTAACACCCTTTCTCCTCAAACTATTTCAAAAATTTCAAGAACAAGGAAGATTTCAAAACTCGTTATACAAGGCTAACATAATTCTAATTCCAGAACCAGAAAGATACTACAAAGAAAGAAAACTACAGGCCAATATCCCTGATGAACATAGGTGCCAAAATCCTTAACTAAATACTAGCAAATTGGATCCAGCAATACATCAAAAAAATTATTCACCATGACCAAGTGGGAGTCATCCCAGGGATGCAAGGCTGATACAATATTCGCAAATCAATAAATGTGATATACCACATAAACAAAATGAAAGATACAAAACACATGATTATATTAATAGATGCTGAAAACGCATTTGACAAAATCCAGTGCCCATTTCTGATAAAAAAAAAATGCTCAGCAATGTGGGAATAGAGGGATCATATCTCAATATAATAAATGTTATATATGAAAGACCTACAGTCAACATCATTCTCAATGGGCAAAAACTAAAAGCATTTCCCTTAAGAACAGGAAAAAGACAGGGATGCTTACTTTTGCCACTCTTATTTAACATAGTACTGGAAGTCTTAGCCACAGCAATTAGACATGAGGAAAAAATAAAAGGATAAAAGGGTCCAAATTGGAAAAGAGGAAGTGAAACTGTCATTATTGGCAGATGACATGATATTATACATAGAAAACCCTAAAGACTCCATCAAAAATCTACTAGACTTAATAAATAATTTTGACAAAGTAAAGGATACAAACTTAACGTCAAGAAACCGATGGCATTCTTATACACCAATGATGAACTCACAGAAAGAGAAATTAAGAAAACAATCCCATTTACCATTGTGGCAAAAAATTAAGATACCTAGGAATAAACTTAACCAAACAAGTAAAAAACCTATTTGCAGAAAACTACAGGAGATTGAAAAAAGAAATAGAGGAAGATAAAACGTGGAAGCACATACCTTGTTCATGGATTAGAAGAATTAACATAATTAAAATGTCCTTATTACCCAAAGCAATCTATAGATTCAATGCAATCCCCATCAAAATATCAATGACATATTTCACAGAACTAGAACCAATACTTCAAAAGTTCATATGAAACCAAAAAAGACCCTGAATAGCCACAGCAATCTTGAAAAAGAAGGACAAAGTAGGTGGGATCACAATACCAGATTTCAGGTTATACTACAAAGCTACTGTTATCAAAACAGCCTGGTACTGGCACAAGAACAGGCATATAGACCAGTAGAACAGAACAGAGAACCAGGACACTGACCCAAGACATTATGCTCAATTAATATTTGACAAAGGTGGCAAGAGCATACGATGAAGTAAAGCCAGCCTCTTTAATAAATGGTGTTGGAAAAAT
This sequence comes from Molossus molossus, assembly GCF_014108415.1. Classification (NCBI taxonomy): domain Eukaryota; kingdom Metazoa; phylum Chordata; class Mammalia; order Chiroptera; family Molossidae; genus Molossus; species Molossus molossus. The sequence goes on along the minus strand of NW_023425347.1, from coordinate 28,110,512 downwards.
TGGACAGCTACATGCAAAAAAATGAAACTAGACCATCAACATACACCATACACAAAAGTAAACTCAAAATGGATGAAAGACTTAAATGTGACCCGTGAGTCCATAAAAATCTTAGAAGAAAATGTAGGCAATAAAATTTCTAACATAATACACAGTAGAATTTTCATTGATACATCACCTAAGGCAACAGAAACAAAGGGAAAAAATGAACACATGGGACTACCCCAACTAAAAGGATTCTACATAGCAAAAGAAACAACCATCAAAATGGAAAGGCAACCCACTGTATGGGTGAGCATAATTGCCAATGATACATCGGATAAGGGATTAATTTCCAAAATATGGAGAGTGCTCATACAACTCAACAAAAGGAAGACAAGGAACCCAAATAAAAAATGGGCAGAGGAGCTAAACAGGACAGACAAATGGCCAAGAGACATATGAATAAATACTCAACATCACTAATCATCAGAGAGATGCAAATTAAAACAACAATGAGGCATCACCTCACACCTGTCAGAATGGCCGCCATCAACAAATCATCAAACAACAAGTGTTGGCGAGGGGTGGAGAAAAGGGGACTCTAGTACACAGCTGGTGGGAATGCAGACTGGTGCAGCCACTGTGGAAAACAATATGGTGTTACCTCAAATAATTAACAATTAAACTGCCATTTGACCCAGTGATCCCACTTCTAGGAATATACCCTAAGAAGCCCGAAATACCCATCAGAAAGAGTATATGTACCCCCATGTTTGTAGGAGCACTATTTACAATAGCTAAGATCTGGAAACAGCCCAAGTGTCCATCAGTAGATGAATGGATAAAAAGCAGTGGTACATATACACAATGGAGTACTATGCAGCTGTAACAAAGAAAGATCTTTTACCCTTTGAGACAACATGGAGGGACCCGAAGAGTATTATCCTAAGAGAAACAAGCCAAACAGAGAAAGACAAATATCACATGATCTCACTTATCTGTGGAATATAACAGTCTGAAGAGCAGGGTAGACCCAGAGACATAGAAGTAGGGTACAGACTGACAACCCTCAGAAGAGGGAATTGGGGGGGAGGCAGGAGATAAACCACAGAACTTTTATGCATGTACACATAACCGATGGACATGGACAACAAAGTTGGGGACAGGGTGGGAGGATGGGGAGGAGTGTTTCAATGGGGAAAAAAGGAGAAACATTTGTAACAAAAATAAATTAATTAAAAAAGAAAAGAAAACATGCTTGACTCTAGCATTTCCTATAGAAATTTTTAAACCTAGAAAATTCTCGAAGAAAGCAATCTGAGATTCTGCTGTTCCACTGAAAAATCTTAAGGTCTAAAAGAGGATGGTGGTCCCATATTTGTCTTGGAACTTTGAAAATGGACACTTTCTTACACTGGCAGTAACAAGGTTAAAAAAAACATGATGACTGAAACAACACCAGTCAACACAAAAGCAAGCAGGACACAGTCTTGAAAATCAGAAGGCAGAAAGACTGAACAACATTAGTCTATATTAAAGACGGTTGCTCAAATCTTGCATGCCCTTTTCTGGGGATAACAGTACGGTAAGATATCTGTTTTTCTGGGGATAACAGTATGGTAAGATATCTGTTTTTCTGGGGATAACAGTACGGTAAGATATCTGTCTTGACTGTGCTGAACTTGACTGAGTAGGAGGAGATGTTCCTTGGTAGAGAAGTTGTTTCTCAGGTTATGTCCTTCTCCTAAGAAGGACATCCATCATTCTGTTACCCATGCTGCAGTGGGGTGGGTTCTTTCCCATCAGCTTCTGAGAACGGAATTCTTTCACCTTCTGGAATTATATAACAAGGAAGATATTGTGTCCAGTCCTAGACGGGAAGAGTGAGGTAGGGTGGGCATGACATCTCACCAGAAACATTCTCATCAAAATATAGGTGTTGTCCTTCTTAGTAGTTGAAGGATCCCCACCTTTTCTCCCAGACCACAGGCTGAAAACCAAAGAGATATAGAAAAGGAAAAAAATGATCACTTGGAAAATTTTGATTATCAGGTGATTGTATATTCACTTATACTGAGACGATTTTGACTTTGAAGCTGAGGCGGACTGAGGCCAAAGGTGCCCTAAACGCACATGAACGGAAATCCTGGGCCATCCGCCAGCGCAGAGGGAACGCTGATGGCCTCCAGGTGGCACAGCGAGGGTTTCAAGGCCCAGATGCTGCTCCTCAGGCCTGGGTTGTCTATAACTTGCCAAGTAACCAAATTAACTTATTTGGTGGTGTGAGTGGTGTCTGGGCCCTGCCAGAGCTGAGGGTATAAAAGTCAGCACAATCACTGATCTCCGTATAAATGACCGAGGCTTCCAAACTTAGGGTGGAGATAGAAGGCAGAAAATCCACTTGCATCTTGGTTTCCTGTATGGCTTTTGCATTTCTTATTAGCTGTTTTGAATTAAACCCTGTAAAAGAACATTTGAACTCTTTCCAGCTTGAACATACTCACCACCCTCGAAATGAAACCAAACTTAGTGGTCTAGTCTTACTCAGAAGCCCAGGCTCCTCAAAGGAGCCTAGATGGATCTATCTGGCCCATTACACATTGGGTTAGTGTGGTGGATTGTATTTTGGTTTTTGATGGTCCCGGCCCATCCTTTGGGAGAACTAAACTTCCCGATATCATTGACATGAGGCTAGCAGGTGACTTGCATTAGCTTGTGGAATGTGAGCAGAAGTGATGCTCTGAGCAGAACCTTTAAGAACCAGTGCGGTTCTGCCAGCTTTTCTGTCCCTCTGCTGAGGTCAGTGGGCCCCAAATTGGGGCCACACCTCCAAAGAAGAGATTAGGGAGAAAAGCTCTGTCTACCTTATAACAAACATGAATATGAGCAATGAACTTGTGTGATTGTAAGCCTTTAAGTAGAGCGGCCATTTGTTAGCATAGTATAGCTTCCCTCAGCTGACTGATGCAGTCATGTCAGGTCATAGGAATTCTTAGCTGCAGGAAACACATGCCAGGCTCCTTACTTTCAAGTAACAGCTGGTACATTTCAAATATAAAGCTGCTTCATCCAACACGTTTTTATCGCGATGGAATTTTCCTTATATTTTGTGTTCTTGGTTTGAATGGCTTCATCTTTTCTAGGAGGGTCATGACTGAGAACTATGTACATCTGCATTCTCTTATCTATGAAGAGAATAGACCTAGATTCATTGATAACAAATTTCTCTTGGGACCAAATGTGCAAATGTGCCACTAATCCTGAAACTCTTTACTAATTGACATATGAGTATTTTCCCTAGGTCTATAATCTAAGCTTTATAAACTCAGATTGTCATTGTCTAGAAGCTGTCTGGGGAAAACACACACACACACACACACACACACACACACACACACACACACACACACACAAAAGCTGTGTTATGTTTATCTTTATCAGCACCCAAGGAAGTTGCAAACAGGTAGAAGCCAAATTTTTCTCCAGCCCATATTATTAAATACATTCTGTCTCCTGACCAGGTGGAAAGCTGTTATCTCAGACACACAGGCCAGACTAAAGAGGATTTTCTTTCTTAAGAAAGATAGGAACAGATTTTCTACTTTCCACAGTTTCACTTTAAATTTTGGACATGCAACTTTCCCATGAGTTATTGTATGCATAAGTTTTCTCTACTGCAAAATTTAAATTCACTCCTTCTTCCAAACTGGGACCATCTAGTCCTCATCCATGTCAAATCTGACAGCTTTCGCCCTGTAATTGGAGTGTTTAATCTGTTTACATTTAATGTATTACTGATATTAGTAGGTTCAAGGCTGGTATATTTGTATTATATCAAGCCCCTCTTTTCTTTGCTGCTTTTTTCCCCTTCTTTCCTGTCTTCTTTGTCTTAATCAAGTATCTGTCAGTTGTTCTTTCTCTCTCTGCTATTGGTGTTTTAGCTATATCTATTTGTAATATTTTTTCTAGTGATTCCTCTAAGGATTTTATTATACATCTTTAATTTATCACAGTTTACTTTGAGTTAATACCATACCACTCCACATATAATGCAAAGACCTTAAAACAACATAATTTTATGTACACTCCCTCCTGGCTTTTGTTCTATTGTTACATATTTCATTTCTAAATATGTTTTAAGCCCTACAGTACATTCTTACTACTTTTGCTTTTAATAGTCGGTCAACTGCAGCATTTTTTCACGGTGGCCAAGACATGGAAAACAACAGTGTCCTTCAAGAGATTGATTGGATAATGAAGAAGTGGTACATATATACAGTGGAATAGTACTCAGCCATAAGAAAAGATGAAATACTGCCATTTAGACCAACATGGATGCACTTTGAGAATATTATGCTAAGCAAAATAAGTCTGTCAGAAAAAGTCAAGAACCATGTGATTTCACTCATGTGTGGGATATAAAACTGCAACTTATAGACACAGACAACATTATGATGGTTACCAGAAGATGTGGGCATAGGGGCAGTAGAGGGGAAAGGGGACCAAATATATGGTGAAAGAAGATGACTTGACATTGGGTGGTGGGCACACAATGCAATATTCACATGATGTATCATGGAAATGTATACTTGAAACCTATATAATCTTATTAACCAATGTCACCCCAATGAATTTAGATTTAAAAAAACCTAAACTTCATCATAAAGAGATTGTTTACATAAAGTGTTATATAACCATTTAATGGAATATTATGCAGCCATAAAAAGATGTATCTATTTTGATATGTGTTAATATGAAAAGGTACCTATGATATATCATTAGGTGAGAAATGTAGAACAGCACCTAGCTTCACTACTTGCTAGTGCGTGACTAGGGCCAGGGATTAAACCTGCAACTCAGGTATGTGTCCTTGAGTGGAATTAAACCCTCTATTCTTCAATGGGCAAGAGACACTCTAACCACTGAACCACTCTGGCCAGGGCTTGATTTTTATTTAAATATGCATTATACATAAAACTTAAAATTTAAAAATTGAGGCTATTTCTATACCAAAAAAGAACAGTAATTTCTTTACTACAGGAGGAATAAGGCATTGTTAACAATATACTTTTTTCACCTGAAAATGAATCAAATGTGTAATTTAATATTGTATTTAAAATGTCATAATAGGTTTGGCCAGGGGCCTTAGTATTTATTTATAATTTCAAATGAAAGCATGAATCCTGAATACCTAGACTAAAATCTTATATTTCTAGCAAGAAATACCTATAAAAGTTTGAGGAAAAAACTTAAATTCTCCAAAGGAACACTTTCCTTATCATGTCCACGATTTCAGCAAGAGTAGGACATGTATTATTGATATGCATATGATTGTAACCATGCAGATGAAATCCGATTTAATGCTGTAGAATACTGGTTTTCTGTCAGGCATCACCCATGGAGAGGAAGAGATAAAGGCAGAGAAGGAAAGAGGCCATATGTGATCATTTTGGAGGTGCCACCTAAATAATTTTTATTCTCAGTGTATTCTCATTTGAAGTTTGATGTCTGTGTGTGTTGAGGAAGAAATGAATTCTCGTAATGTGAAATCACCAAAGTTCCATTTGTGTTCCCCACAGATCCTGTTCACAATGTTCATTTAGCAAATCCTAGTGGTCGCGCATGCCCCACACTCAAACTTAGGAGCAAGAGGCAATTTCTTTAAAGATTTATTTTTAAAAACTGCCTTTTACAACCTGAAGAATAATTTATTCATAAAATCATTGACATTCCTATATATATGTCAAATATTTGGGCTTATATGATAATTAAATTTTTATGGTGGAACATGTTCATTTGACCATGTACAAGAATACATTTTCAGTTCAAGAAAATGATCCTGACTGTCCAGGTTAGGTAGCAAGATGACTCTATCACAGTTACCTAATATTCATCCCGAAGTCCCTTTGAGATAACGAAAACCTGTGTGATCACTGGAAATAGAGAAGGGCACTGTTGATCTTCCACACATTTGAAGACCATGGGAGAGGTGGTGAGATGGACCCAGACAGATGAGGATTGTAAGATGTTAAACGGACATCAACTCACCTGTTTACTCCAGATGATTTATATTGACAGCCTGGCTGTGCAGAGAAGAATTTAATGCTGGGACTGGGCTAAATATTAAGGTTGACAGATGAAATACACGCTGCACAATTAAATTTCAATTTCAGGTAAACCATAAATAACTTTTTAGGAAAGTATGTCCCAAATATTACATAGGACACACGAATCCTACAAAATTATTTTTTGTTTATCCCAGTTGAACTGGGCATTTTGCATGTTTATTTGCCTGATCTGGCCACCACATGTAGCCGCAAAGAACACACCGGCATGGGTTTTCCCTGCCATGATTTCTGAAGAGAGAAATGTCTGCAGGGCAGACCCGAGGAGAGGCAGGCTTTCTCCTGCACGCAGCCACTGTCACATCTCCAAACGACAGTCTGGGCTGCTGGTGGTGCTTTTCTCCAGCCACCTGGTTCCCAGGACAGCTCCACTGACAATGCAAAGTTATCCTAAGAACAATACTCACTCTCCCTGTTTACCTGAAAAATTAGTAACAAGGACACAGAGGCATCTCCCACAAACCCTTCTTCACGTTGACTCTAAGTCAACACGGACAGCAAGGACTTGCTTCTGGAAGGTTTTAGACTGAAAGAGAAAGAAGAGCAAGGGGGAAACATTTTAGAAGAATAAATGCTTAAACAACCATAGTAAGCCTCTTAAATTAGAGGGGGGAAAATCCAGAATCCAATTATGTGGAGCCTTTCAGTCCTAGACCCAAGGTACAGGGACATGACCAAGTCAAAATGAAAATAACGGGCCACAAGTTTCAGGTGAACCTAAGCAGGACGAACATGTGCACATGCACACGCACTTGTAGACACACGTGTGAAGAAAGAAACACACTGGCTGCTAATAGTGCTCATCGCAAGGTGCAGATTAATGTGAATTTTTATTTTTCAACATTTTCTTTTATTTACTTTCTGATATTTGCTAATGTTTCACAGTGACAAGTTTTGCTTTTGTCATTCAAAAAAACATGTAATTAACTTTTACTTAAAAATGAATGGGTTTAAAGAACAAGAATAAATCAGACACCAAATTGCTCCATTTATAATGAGGTGTTACAATCTTCAATGTTTGTAAATCAATCAGAAAAAGATTGATGGCTCATTAAAATTGGGGCAAAGGATACAAGTAGTGAGGAGATGCAAATGACTCCATAAGTTATGATTCTATTTTTTATACATAGCTAAAAGCCTTGAAAGGAATATTTCAACATGTTCACAATGGTTCTTTTTATTTTTCTCTTTGTATCTACCTGTGTTCTCTGGGAATGAGCCTGTAATATCTGTGCAATCATAAATTAGGTGAAAAAAATTAATCTCTTAAAAGAAAAGAAAAGAAAAAAAGAGCAATGTGTCCTAAAATAAATTGAAAGTAAGTTGGTGGAATTTGAATGAATGTCTTAAAGCTAAAGGAAAGACGAGACCTGGGCTTATTCTCACCCCCTTAGAATGTGCGTCCACCTTTCCTGTCTCAGTGAAGCCTCCCTGGATGCCATCTGGGCAGCAGCCTGGCACGTCTGTCAGCTGCACCATCAGGGGGGGAACTGCGATGAGAGGCCAGATGTGCTAACTCTCAAGCTTGAGCAGAATGGATCAGATCAGATCATCTGGAAGAATTTCTGGAAAACACACTCTCACTTTCTGGTTGCCAATACACCCTTTCCTGAGAGGTACTATTCTTGGAGATTTCATGTGGTCATGCATTGTTTTTCTCTCTCTTTTACATAACAGCTCCTAAGCCCTGGGACAGACTCGAGTTGCCAGCTGTCCACACACCGAAGACGATGCCGTAGCAATGGAAGGGAACTTGTGCCAACCCAACAGTTGTACTGGGATAATTTTTAGGAGTGAAAGACCCTGTATGATCTTTCTGTGTGCATATGCACGGTTTGCCTTTCTACATAGAAAGTGGCATTAAAAACAACAACAACAACAACAACGAAAAAAAACCCAAGCCCACTACCAGGAATTCCAAGTTTAGATTAAGACATTTTTCTATTTTTACAAATAGCTAATTAAAAGTCTCACATCTCCCTCTCTCCCCAAAAGATTTACCAGCACAGATGGCAAATACACCAAAGATAGATGTAATCCTAGTCCTCGAGAAAGGCATGCGATTTCTGCAGCTCCTTCCACCTCTGAAGCAGGCACTGCAGAACCGACCCTGTATTCCTCATCACAGACCCTTCAGGCGGAGGAGAGGGGTGAGCAAAAATCACACGCACAGATTCTTTCAGCTGTAGGCATGGTTTTCCATATCTGCCTAAAATCGTCAATCCACGCCAAGGAGGATTATTGATGATCCAGTGCGGACACCCTTCCCTAGGCTGACGCTCCACTTGAGGTCGGAAACCCACAAGTGCCCCCACCAGCGCTGGAGACCAGCAGACATTGTGTAACTTACAAAGCTTTTCACAGCTGTCTTCCTTCAGCTTTGCCCGTTCTTGTGAAGAAGGTTGAACTGGGGGAGTGCATTCCCGATTCCCAGAGAAGGGAATTTGCTCAAGAGGTTGCAGTCTATAAGTGTTGGAACTTCAACTTTTTTCTGAGAAATCAAAGTCATCATTCTCTTGCTAGTTTATCTCTTTAGCTGGATGGTACTGAAATTACACATTAGGACTTCATTTCTTTAGCCTGTGCTACTTTAATTCTTCTACCGATTCCTGTCTGATGGCAGAGGGATGTAATATCGAATAACAGCAGAATGAATGGCATTGGGGTTTTAACTCAAATAGCCTATCACAATTGTAAGATATCTTTTCAGTCTTGTGTTTTATCTTTACAATTTTGAGTGATTTGCAATCACAATTTATAAAGCCATACTTTTTTTTTTCCTTTATTGATTTTTAGAGAGAGAGGAAGGGAGAGGGAGAGATAGAAACATCAATGAGAGAGAACATCGATTGGCTACCTCCTGCAAGCCCCCCACTGGGGATCGGGCCCAGAGCCTGGGCATGTGCCCTGACTGGGAATTGAACCGGTGACCTCTTGGTGCATGGGTTGATGCTCAACCAGTGAGCCACAATGGCCGAGCAAGCTATGCTTGTTTTAATATACAAATTAACATTTACATTAAAGATGTATCATAAATTTCCTGAGGCATTGCATACTCCAGCAGACCAAATGTAGCCCTAAGATTAAAGATACCCTGATGTGAGAAGCTTGGGCATTGTTTCTTGTAAAAATTCAGTTTCGCTTTGAGGGGAAATACACTGAGACAAAAGGAGGTGATGGTGAGTTAATTTCAGTAGTTGTTTCTAAGAGATTTTGATGGGTTACCTCAGGTAGGTGGTACTGACAGTTTTCTCTGGAGAACAGGAGAGAAAGTACAAGAGGGGGGTTTGGGGGAGGTTAAGAAAACATATCAGATAAACTGGGGACATGATAACAAATGTTGCCTTTTTACCATTTTATCTAAAGCCAACCTTGAGTTTATATCTGTGATAAGCATGACTCAGGAGAAAGGCATTTAAACACCTTCATTAATGTGAAATTGGCTTGACTGATACATTAAAGAAAACTGAAAAAAATTTATATCTTGAACCTTAAAAATTTTCCAAATCCTTCTATACGTAGATGTAATCCAAGTCCATCTCAAGTGACCTCATGCCACCAACATCTCCCTATATGGTGACAAGGGTAATTAATGTGGAGGCTGTCTTATGCAGCATGCTTACAGCAATTGTTCTATTGTTCGTTCTAGAAAATCACTGCTACGTTTTCCAAAACTCATTCAGCAATCACTTGTCAAGAGCCCACTAGGATCAAGGCGCTGTTGTCTGGCACCACTTTGCACAAGGTGCCTCTTGCAATGCAGTTTAAGCAAAGGACCCCCAAACTCTGTGGGCTGCGTGGCCATTGTCGGGATGCAGGAAGCAAATTCATCCTCACATTATTTTTTGGACCATTTGCCTCTAGTAGTTAAGAACACATCTCGGTTGAACAGCCTCTTTTTCTTGGCTTTTCTTCAGGTGTGAAATGGTTTAATACCAGTCCCTATCTCCCAGTCTCTCTGCTGGGGTTCTGAACTCAGACAATATTTGTAAAGCAATTTGTTCTCAGAAAAAAAGGTCACACTTAGAAGGGTAAATATTATCCACCTGACTGCACTGAACAATTCAACAACTTCAATTATCTTAATAGCCAACCAATATTAACTGCGGTGTAATACATGGTTTTTCGGTTGGCCGTTATTACAAGTTTAAACCTACGTACAATGCCTTGCATGGTGTTTGGCATGTAGAATGTGTTTGACAAATGTTAACTTCTTCAGTTTCTTCTAAAAAGACGGAGCCTTGACCATGCATTCCCTGAGTGAACTGTGCTTTTGTTGATCTCTCCAGCCCGTGTTCAGTAGGTTCTCTGGCAGCAGGGAGATGCTCCATACTATTTGCAGACTGAGTCAGCCGGTCAGAGAGTGGTAAATGGGCATTTGAAATTTTTCCTAGCACAGCTTACAGAGAGACTCTAGTAAGATACAGCACAAAAAATATTAACTTTTTTTTAAACTTCTGAGCTGTCTGTTATGTATTTTTTTGGTCATTGTTTACATTTATGGTTGCTTTATCTCATCTTGATGTTAAATGACATAGATCTAAATTTTCTTTAAAATGAATGCATATTTTAACAGCTCTATTAAGGTATAATTCATATTACAAACAAGTCACCCATTTATAATGGCTTTGAGCGTTTTTATTGCATTGTGTAACCATCACCACAATCAATTATAAAACATTGTCATCATACACTTTCTACCCCTCATCCTCAAGCCCTCCTGTCCATCTCTCCCAGCTCTCCCACTCATGAGTCTACCTTCTGTATCTATAGATTTGCCTATTCTGGACTTTTCATGTAAATGGAGTCATACAATACGTGGACTTCTGTGCCAGACTTCTTCCACTTATCATAATACGGTCAAGGTTAATGCATGTGGTAGCATGTGTCAGTTCTATTTCTATTTTGTCCTAGTCTTGTTTCATGGGTGCTTGTTCATGTGTAGCCATGTCTGACAGACAAAAGCTTGTGGTCTCATGGTTGATGGATGACTAATATTCTTATGATCTCATAGTTTCATAATCTTGAATACCTGAGGTCTTATGTTTAAAGGTATAGTAGTCTCATGAGTTTGGCCACAGGGCCCACCAGAAAGAAGAGGTAGTCAAAGCTTTAAAAACCCAAAGGCGAACTAAGATTAACCAATGCTGCAACCTAATATCTTTGAGGGTAAATACAAAGAAAACAAGCCCTATATACACTGACATGAGGCTGGTGTGTGACTAGCATTAGCTTGTGGAATGTGAACAGAAGCGATGCTCTGAGCAGAACCTTTAAGAGCCAGTGCGGTTCTGCCAGCTCGTCTGTCCCTCTGCTGAGGTCAGTAGGCCCCAAGTTGGGGCCACACCTCCAAGGAAGAGATTAGGGAGAAAAGCTGTGTCTGCCTTATAACAGACATGAATATGAGCAATAAACTTGTGTGATGGTAAGCTTTTAAATATTTACCCACGGTTTTTATGTTTTTCTTAAGTGAACATAGGGTGTCTATATCTTTGCAAATAAATGTTTTCAGATTTTTCAGGTAACTACCCAGAAGAGGGATTGCTAGGTCATTTGATAACCCTATTCTTAATTTTTGAGGAACCTCTATACTGTTTTCCATGGTGGCTGTACCAGTTTCCATTCCCACCAGCGGTGAATAAAGGTTCCTTTTTCTCCACAACCTCTCCAAGACTTGTTATTACTTGTCTTGTTGATAATAGCCATTCTAACAGGTATAAGGTTGTATCTCATTGTAGTTTTGATTTGTATTTCCCTAATATCTAATGAAGTTGGGCATCTTTTTATGTATCTGTTGGCCATTTGTATGTGTTCTTGGGAGAAGTGTCTGTTCAGGTCTTCTGCCTATTTTTTACTTGAATTGTTTGCTTGTTTGTTTGTTTGTTTGGTATTGAGTTCTATGAGTTCTTTATATATATTGAATATTAACTCCTTGTCAAAGCTGTTGTTTGCAATTATTTTCTTCCATTCATTGGTTGCCTTTCTGTTTTATTGATGGTTTCTTTTGCTGTACAGAAGTTTTTAGGTTGATATAGTCCCATTCACTTATTTTTGCCTTCATTTCCTTTGCCTTTGGGATCAAATTAATAAAACCCTCTCTAAGACCAAGGTCCATGAGTTTAGTACCTATGTTTTCTTCTATGTAATTTCTTGTTTCAGATCTTGTATTTAGGTCTTTGATCCATTTTGAATTAATTTTGTACATGGGGACAAATTAGTCTAGTTTCATTCTTTTACATGTGTCTTTCCAATTTCCCCAGCACCATTGATTAAAGAGGCTTTCTTTTCTTTGTTGTATGTTTTTGGCTTCTTTGTCAAAAATTATTTGCCCATATACAAGTGGTTTTATTTATGGGCTCTTAATTCTGTTCCATTGGTCTATTCTTCTGCCAATACCATGCTGTTTTGATTGTCACAGCCCTGTAACATAATTGAAGTCAGGTGGTATGATACCTCTGGCTTCGTTCTCTTTTCTCAAGTTTGCTTTTGCTCTTCAGGGTCTTTTGTGGTTCCATATAAATTTGATAATTTTTTGTTCTAATTCTTTAAAAAATTTCATAGGGATTTTGATGAGGATGGCATTAAATCTGTGTATGCACTTGGTTTTCACCTCATTTTCTTTCCACTATTCCAATAATGCTCTGTAAAAGACTGTTACAGTATATCTTTGCTAATTTTTCTGATTAAGTGTTTAGTATAAATTTCTGAAAGTAGAATTGGGGGGTTCAATTAATTTTTTTGTTTGTTTGTTTATTTTTTTTGAATGAGTGAGTGAGTGAATGAGTGAGTGAGCGTGTGAATGAGTGAGTGAGTGAGCGTGTGAATGAGTGAGTGAGTGAGCGGGGGGTTCAATTAATTTTTGATACACACAGCCAAATGGCACTTCTTAAAAATTAAACCAATTTATGTGCTTACAAACAATATATGAGAATAATTTTTTTCATATTTGCTCCACTTAGAAAAATCATTCTTAATACCTCACATTCCAATACACTTTGAAGGCAAAAATATTTTTCATAATGAGTCATCACTGTAACTTCCATAAAGCCCAACTACTTTAAAGACTGTGGTATTTTGTCTGTGGTTTAATGTCTCTGTATGAGACTTTTCCAGGGTCCCTATGACGGCCAGCAGGCGGTGCTCACACACAGATTAGAAAGATCTCTATGGTCACATTCCCTCTTCATGCACAAGACATCATTCACATCATCTGAAACTCTTGGACCACACCCCATCATGGCCTGCTTGCTTCAAATTTATGTAATGATTTGTGCAGCAATATCTTAAATTCGGGCTCATTATTATTCTTCCTATTTTGTTGTCTTGTGAAGAGTCAGGTTAACAATGTCCAAAAATCCCTCTGACTGCGAGGTCCCTATAGAAAGCCAATAGCTCTGTAGGATCCGCTGCAATGAGTTTTCAAGCATCCGACCTTAAACATGTGTCAGCCAGCCTTAACCCTCCGCCTCTTTATACTCCTGTCTGTAAGTGGCATATGCCAAAACACCACATAATACGCCTTGCTTTCCGTACTTCAGTTTCTTCAGTTTTCTATATCACATCTTTCTTATTAAGATGGTAGCTGATATATTTGTCATGGCAAACCTAAGGCAGGTTCAAGTTTCCCAAAGTTTTCATTCCTACTAGGGCTGAGTTTTTTGGTTTGTTTATTTTAAATGTCTTATATTTAGAGCCCAGTTTATTTTTCTTTTAATGTCTGATATTTGAGACTGTCATGCTGCCATGTGCTCAATAAAAGGCCATTTCACAAAATTTTTAAAAAGTCTTAACATCCAAAGTAACAGAAAAAATTTGAGAAAAATATTAACAACACATAAGACCCACAAAAGGTGATGTCCTTACAAGATAAAAAACTCATATATGTCTGTAAAAAATAATAAAACCCTAACAAAAAAATATGGACAAAGGACTGAGTAGAATTTATAGAAGCACAAGTAATTGTGGATGTATTTAAAAAAAATATTTAGTATCATTAGTTATAAAAAATACAAATTAAAATGACCTTTGTTTAAATTACCAAAGAGTAATTCAATGTTAGCAATGATGGTTAGGACACGGCAAAGGTCAAAGTCTCACCTCACACATGGTTAGTAGGAATATATTGCTATTCTAGAAAGTAATTCTACAATGTATAGTAAGTACATTAAAAATTTTTATATTATATGACCAATAATGTGCCTCTGAAAATTATTGTAAACTTAGTTAAAACATATATATGAAAAGTTAATCCTGGCATTATGTATTCCAACTAAATATTATACAGAACCAAATATCCAGTAATGCAATATAAGTTTTAATACACATGTATTTTTAATATACATACGCAAAAAAAGGGAGAAAATATACCCTAATTATGACATTTGTTTTTTTTCTGTATGTAAAGGAACAGTTTTTGTTTTTAATTTGAACTTTTTTGTTTCTCAAACTCTGTATAAAAGATTGTATTACTTTCACAATTAAATAAAACATTCTAAAAATTGATTAAGGCATAATTTCCTGACTTTTGACAGATGGTGCCCTGATGTAACATCCACCACAACCAAGAGAGAATATTTGTAGTGAAATCTCTTCACCTTCACCCGACAACCACTGGTCAGCATCTGTCCCCAAGGGGCAGTTTGGCCTTTTCGAAAATGTCATGTAATAGAATCGTACAGTATGTAGTCTTTTATGTTTATCTGCTTTTCCATAATGTTTCTGGAGATTTAAACATGATACATACATCAGAGTTTGTTACTTTTTACTTGAGTATTGACTTTAAAGATACCAAGCAATTTGTTTATGTAATTATTTGTTGTTTATCTAATCAACTAATAATGGAAATTTGGTGTGTTTCCAGCTTTAGGTTATTGTAAATAAAGCTTCAAATTACATTTGTGTAAAAGTCTTTCTCTGAACATATGCTTTAGTTTTTCTTAGGTAAATACCTTGAAATGGATTTTCTGAATAGCACTGTAATTGAATATTGAACTTTATTTAAAATAAATAAATAAGTAAAAACAAGTACTAGCCTTGGCCAGGTAGCTCAGTTAGTTAATACGTCATCAGTGTGCCAACGATTGGGCTCTACCCCCATCCCTGCTCAGGGCACATACAAGAAGCAATCAATGAATGCATAAACTAGTGGAACAACAAAATCGACATTTTTTTTCTCTCTCTCTCTTTCTCTCTCCCCCGCTTTCTCTCTCTAAAATCAATAAAGTAAACAAAATTCCAAACTGTGACCCAAAGTAGTTATATCAATTTACCTTCCCAAAAGCAATGTATGAGAGTTTCAGATGTTCTGTCCTCTGACCAACATTTGGTAACACCAGTCTTTTTGATTATAGCCTTCTCAGTGGTGAGGAGGGGGATCCCTGAATTATTTCTCTGGTTACTAATGATCGTTAGCATCTTTGTATGTTGTAAATAAGTCTTTTGCTTGATATGTGTACTGTGAATATATTTTCCTCGTTTGTGACTTGTCTCCTTCTTAACAGTGTCTTTTGAAAAGCACTTTGAGATTTTAATAAAATATTATTTATCAATTTTTCTTTTATGGTTTATGTTTGGTGTCATATCTAAGAAATATTTTCCTCCTACAAGGGAGAAAAATGCTACTATGCTATCTTTTCAAAGTATTATACTTTTAGTTTTTATGTTTATGTCAGTGATTTATTTCTAGTTGATTTCTTTGTATATGTTGTGAGGTAACTTGGAAATACATTTTTCATATGTACATCTAATTGTTCTGGCAGCATTCGTTGAAAAAACAATAGTTTTTTCTTAATGAATTACCCTGAAATGTTTGTTGAAAATTAACTGACTCTAAATGTAAGAGTTCATTTATTAATTCGCTCTTCTGTTGCATTGATACGCACACACATATACATATACCTGTGTGTGTGTGTGTGTGTGTGTGTGTGTGTGTGTGTCTATCACTACACCAGGAATCATCAAACTCTAACTTCTCTGTCACCTGCCTGTGGATCTATTGTTGGACACTAAAACCACCAAATACCATGGACTTAACAATTGGAAGAAACTTTTCTTGAACTTTAGCTATTTCTCTAACCAGTAAGAAACACAAGCAAGTCATTTAACTTCTCTGAACTTTAATTTCTTTACCTACAAAATAGGCATCTTAGCATTCACTTCGAAGGACAGTTTTGGTAATTTAATGTGGTGATAGCATAAAATGTCTAGAGCAGCACCTGACACAGATGAGGAAACTAAGATAAGCTAGTGTCTCTTCCATGACCTTGGTCAGTCATGGCCCTTACATAAAATCAACAAAGGGAATATTAGAACGCATGTATCACTGGGATTTCTAGACCAAATTTTGCATTTCTAGTCATTTGATTTTTATTTTGATCCTGCCACTTAATTATCTGATGACCCTTTGGCAAGCCATATCATTTCTCTAGGCTTCGGTCTCCTACTCTACATTAGGTTACTAGTCCTTCTCTATAGCCACTTCCATCTCTAACCATGGGGTTCTAGGGGAGGTACTAGGATTATGAGATTCCATGCTCTTTGGGTTGTGCCTGGCGCAAGGTGTTCAGAAGTGGGTAATTGTCTATAACAAAACGTTAATAAACAGAAGTGCATAGAGAATACCACTGTCAGATTTGCACAGGTCTTGAAACAGAACACATAAGTAATAATAAACAAAACAATTATGATTAACCTGGGAAAGAGAAGACTGAATGAATACATGATATTGAGCTAGGAAACATCTGTTGCCCTGGCTGGTGTGTCTCAGTAGTTAGGGCATCATCCTGTGCACCAAAGTGTTGCAGGTTCAATTCCTGATCAGAGCACTGATACAGGAGGCAACCAATCGATGTTTCTCTCTCACATTGACGTTTCTCTCGCTCTCTCCCTCTGCCTTCCTTTCTTTCTAGAATAAATGAAAAATATATCCTTGAGTGGGATTTTTAAAAACACGCACAGAAACATCTGTTATGCCCTGAATGGGTGGATCAGGTGGTTGGAGTGTCACTCCAGATACCAAAAGGTTGCAGGTTCGATTCCCAGTCAGGCCCATACCTAGGTTTTGGGTTTGATCCCTGGTTAGGGCATGCATGGGAGGCAACCGATGGATGTTGCTCTCTCACATTAATGATGTCTCTCTCTCCCTCTCTCTCTCTGTGTTTCTCTCTCTCTCTCTCTCTCTCTCTCTCTTTCTTTCTCTCTCTCTCTCCCCCGTCAATAAATATATCCTCAGGTGAGGATAAAAAACAAATCTGTCATGTGGAAGAGTAAACAGATTAGTTGCTGCAGAGTGTAATATTAGGTTCAAGCAGGAAATATTAATTAACAGAAGAAGTAGGTTGCTATATTGTCATCTATATTTATGAAAGTCTTCTTTTTACAGAAGTGAGCTCCCTATTACTGAAAGTGTTCAAGCTGAGGTCAGTTCCTCTTCTAACAATGATGTTCTATAAAAAATTCCTGCAAAGAGTAATATGTCAAGGGCTTGCTTATAAATCCCTCCTAGCTCTGCAGTTCTGTGATTCTATTCTGCTTACAAGAACTCAGTAGAATACTTGAAAATTGACATCATAAAAATCTCACAGTTTCTGAAGCCAAAATAGCCTATGATTAGCTATCTTTTATCATGAATTTAAATACCAAAATAAAAGAAAAATTAAACTTTACTTTTTCTGTTATCTCTAAAAGTAAAAAGATGGGCTTCCAGATCCTAAAGTACTGAGTGCTTTGCCCACTCTCCTCTGGTTCACAAAAATAAAAATATGAAACAGATTGAAGAAAAGAGGTGTATCTTTTTGCCCAACAAACTGAATTAACTAGGTCCCACTAAGTCTGGAAGAAAACTAGGCCATCATTGTAGGGAATCAGATTACAAATAGGAACTTTAGAATAGAAAACCAGAGCATCATTATATTTATTACTTTATGGCCCAGGACATATTCTTTAGCATCAAATGTATCAGTTGCACTCAAAATGTTCACACTGAAGGTTGACATTTATCATTATTTTCTCATCAATTCTATATTTGGAAGTGTTTTGTTAATAGAGCTCCGAATATTAAATATTAATTCATTATACTGTGTTGTATTCATCAAGGACCTCTGTAAGTGATGGCCAGTGCTTTTGATTGGCATAAGAAAGTTGGGTGAATCTGATAGAATTTCTCCTGCAGAAAATGTATAAATTGCATTATGGTCCCAATTCCTTACTCCTTCTTGTTCTCATATCTTTTGGCAAGTGACTTTAGAGTTTCTTCTCTAAAGATGGACTATTTCTCCATCCCATGTGCCTTGCTTTGACCTTTAGAATGAGTGGAATGACAGTGAGCTAGTTCTGACCCTAGGCTTCAAGGAGCTTTGCAAATGTATGCTTGTTGACTCTTGTTCTCCGGCCAGCGCGTGAGAACGTGCCCTGGCTAGTCTGCCAGAAGATGAGAGACACATTGAGCAGAGTTGAGCTGTCCACTCTCAGCCACGGCCATCCTAGATCAGCCAGCCCCCAATAGACAAGTAAGCTCCTGGTTAACCTCACGTGGTAAACACACATCACTGTGCAGCAGCACAGCGTTGTTGTCATGACGGCAATAGGTAACCGCGACAGTTATACTGTGAGTTTCCTGCACCCGATGTGACATATCCATTACACTTTGAAACACATTGACAATAACCCCCGAAATGTTTTTGGTTCCTTGAATATCATAACCTTGGGTGTTACAGCTTACAAACAGGGCTTTACTGTATGTATGATCATAACCTTTGCTACAAATAATGTAGCACGATCCATCAGATGTGAGTCTATGAAATGGAAAAACAAGAATGGCTGCCTTCAAATGCTTTTGTGCTTACTTTAAGTCTCAAAAATCTATCCTTAAGTGAAATACATACAACCAATAGATCTGGATTTAATATAGATATGTGCAGGTATGTGTACATATGTGTGTGTGCTTGTATTGGGATCATTCTTTTCAAATGCCCTTGAATTATTTTTTAAAGGGTCATACACTAGTCCACAAAGAAAACCTTAATACATTCAAAAAATACAGCTATACAGACAACTTTTTCCTATCTTATTACATTAACACCAGAAATTTGTAAAAAGGTTAAGCCCATAACATCAAATTACTTTAAGTAAAACTCTCCTAAAATATTTTTATGCTAAGCAGAAAATAATTCTCACAAATTATTAGTTAACTAGGAATAACAACATACTTCCTAAACATAATAAACAGTATTAGTCTAAAAACAAAAACTACATATACTTAATGATGAAATATTTGATTTATCACATTATTATTGGGAACAAAGTATACAATGCCACCACCTTTATTTATCAGTATGCCAGAAATGAGAAATCATACATTAAAATAAACAAAGTTTTCAATATTAGAAAAAATATATTTATCATTATTTGAAAGCAGTATCATTTTTACAATAGGATATTCAAGAATATTGATAAAAAATTTAAAGTCATAAAATGTTCAATAAGGTAGCTAGTGAAAACACAGACAAAAGTTAGTTAATATTAGGCAATCTAGCAAGCCAGCATGACATTTCAATTTTTATCTTTAATAATTGATTGAAATCATCTGGGGAAAAAATGTACCTTCTCCCAAATGTCACTTTACTATTTAAGATACTAAGAAATGGCATTATACACAAGAATTTTTAAGGACTTGATTATAAAGCAATACCCTTTTTACCTAGGGATAATTTTGGGGAATACTATCTCAGGTTTGAACAGTACACACACACACGTATATATATGTACACACACATATATGTGTGTATATATATATATATATATGTATATATATATATATATATATATAATCTCTAAATCTATATGTACGTGTATAATAGGAGAAAAACAATCTGTCTGCTTATATATCTAAATAGATGCTACATTATTTAAAAGTGGTGAATACTTATATAAGGAAGGAAGTTAGGAAGGAAGATGGATGTAGGTTTATTTTTCCAAATAGAATTAATTTCTATAATAGGCTAACATTCTTTTTAAAAAATGCTATAAATAAACCATAGACAAAATATTGTAATAAATTAAGACTTGAATGAGGGGTAGTTTTATCACTGGTTAATGCTAGGAAAACTCATAGAATTCAGGCAGGGCACGGAACAACTACTATGAAGCAAACCCTGGTTAATTTTTAATTGCAATTTATTTTCATGTATATGATACCATAGGTATCATCAGCTAATTGACAGAAAATAAAAAGTAAAAGCTATAAATATATAATAGTTGTCAACTTTTCAATTTATACCTTAAAGTCATTTGTATCTATGATTGTAAATATCCATATTTGTATAATTATTTCAAACATCAGTACTGGAAAGCACCAAACTTTTTTAAAAACAGTGTTTACTGTCTTTAAACATGCCTTTAGCTATGACATGCACTCTCACGCACTCTTTGTTTATTCTGTGTGAGGGATACGTTATTTTACTTTTGGTATTGATGCTTTTTATGTGAGTTTTACACTTGGGTTGCATAAGAATCATGTCTCAATGAGAAGCGATTTCACTTTGCACTATGAATTCAAAAAATGCCCTAGCAATACAAGCAAGAGTGGGGAGATTCGTGCAACAAGACCACAGATGGATGGACTGGAGTTCATCTGCTCTTCTTCCTTCCACCTGCTCTCTGGCACAGGTGTTCATTAACACTGAAATGACCATATGCTTAGTACAGCCAGAAGAAACACAAAATGAGAAAAAAGACCAATACAGCTCCTCAAAATCCAAGTGTTTGTTATACCTAAGGACAACCCACTAGAAAATGAGTAACAGATATTAATCATTAAATTATGAACAAAAATTAATATAAGTATATGGAAAGCTGATCAACCTCACCAATGAGAAATAAAAATTAGAACAATGAGATACAATTTTTTGTTCACTAAATTGGAAAAATCTTAAAGATTGAAAATATTCAGTGTCAGCAGTACTGTGGTGAAACTGGGATTCTCATAAAATGTTGTTAGGTAGATAAATTAGTACAACTTGTACAGGATAGTTTTTTCACAAGTAACAGAAACCCAACTAACAATGGATTAGAGAAATGTTTATGTTTTATTGTATTTTTTAAATTGAATTCAGTGGGTGACAGTGGTTAATAAAATTACACTGGTTTCAGATATACAATTCTACACTACATCATCTGTATATTTGTACTGTGTATTTAGCAACACAAGTCAAGTCTCCTTCCATCACCATTTAGCTACCCCTTTACCTTCTTCTACCTCCTCTGAACCCTGCTTCCCTCAGGAAATCACCATACTGTTGCCTGTGTCCATGAATTTTCTTTTTTTGCTTAATCTCTTCACCCTTCTCACCCAGCCCCCAAACCCCTCCTTTCTGACAGCTGTCAGTATGTTCTCTGTATTCATGATTTTCTCTCCACTTTGTTTGTTAGTTTATATTGTTTATTGGATTCTACATATAAGTGACATGTGGTATTTTTCATTCTCTGACTGGCTTATTTCACTTGGCATAATATTCTCCAAGTCCATCCATGCTGTTGCAAAGGGTAAGATTTTTCTTCTTTCATATGGCCGAGAGGTATTGAATTGTGTAAGTGTACCACAACTTTTTTATCCATTTATCTACTGATGGGCACTTGGGCTGCTTCCAAATCTTGGCTACTGTAAATTATGATGCAATGAACATAGGAGTGCATATATTCTTTCAAATTAGTGTTTTGAGTTTCTTTGGATATATTTCCAGAAGTGGAATTGCTGGGTAATAAAACAGTTCTATTTTTAATTGTTTGAGGTAACTTCATGTTGCTTTCCACAGTGCCACTCTGTATTCCCACCAACAGAGCACCAGGGTTCCCTTTTCTCCACATCCTCACCAACACTTGTTTTTTGTTGATTTATTGATAATAGCCATTCTGACAGGTGAGAGTGATATCTCATTGTGGTTTTAATTGTCATTTGTCTGATGATTAGTGATGATGAGTATCCTTTCATATATATACGTGTCCCTAGCAGTAACTGAACCCAGGACTCTCTGGTCCACAGGCTGAGACTCCAACCGCTGAGCCAATTCGGCCAGGGTTCCTTTCATATATTTATTAGCCATCTGTATGTCCTCTTTGGAGAAGTGTCTATTGAGGTCCTTTGTTTATTTCTCTAATTGGATTGGTGTGTGTGTGTGTGTGTGTGTTGAGTTTTATAAGTTCCTTATAAATTCTGGATATTAAGTCCTTATCAGATGTATTGGTGAATATATTCTCCCATTCAACGAGTTGTCTTTTCATTTTGTTGATAATTTTCTTTGCTGTGCAAAACCTTTTTAGTTTGATGCAATTCCATTTGTTTATTTTTTCTTTTCTTTTCTTTGTGCAAGGAAATATATCAGAAAAAATATTGCTAAGAGATTTTACTGCCTATGTTTTCTTCTAGGATGTTTATGTTTTTGAGTCTAACATTTAAGTCTTTAGTCCATTTTGGATTTATTCTTGTGTATGATGTAAGAAGGTAGTCTAGTTTTTTTTGTTTGTTTGTTTTAGTTTTTTTTTTTTTTTTTGCATGTATTTGTCTGATTTTTCAACATCATTTATTGAATAGACTATCTTTACCTCATTGTATGTTTTTGCTTCCTTTGTCAAATATTAACTGACTAAAAGTTGTGGGTTTATTTCTGGGCTCACTATTCTGTTCCATTGATCTATATGTCTGCTTTGATTTTTGCCAGTACCATGCTGTTTTGATTACTATGACTTTGTAGTATAGTTTGATATCAGGTAGCATGATACCTCCAATTTTGTTTTTCTTTCTCAAGATTGCTGTGGCTATTTTGGGTCTTTTTTGGTTCCATATAAATTTTGGAATATTCATTATAGTTCTGTGAAATATACCATTGGTATCTTAATAGGAATTGCATTGAATCTATAGATTGCTTTGGATAGTATGGACATTTTAATAATGTTAATTCTTTCTCTCCATGAACATGGTATATGCTTACACTTATTTGTATCTTCTTCGATATCTTTCTTCATCATCTTATAGTTTTTCTAGTATAGTTCTTTTACATCCTTGGTCAAATTTATTCCCTAGGTTTTGCTTTTTTTAAGCAATTATAAATGGGATTTTTTTAGTTTTCCTTTCTAATAGTTCATTATTGGTGTATAAAAATGCAACTGACTTCTAGATATTTATTTTGTATCCTGCTACTTTACTGAATTCATTTTTCAATTCTAGTAGTTTTTTTGGTGGAATCTTTAGGGTCTTCTATTAATACACGCTTTTGAATAAACAAAATTGTTTCTTAACAATTTATCTGGTATATGTATCAAAGTTAGTAAATCTAAGCTAGTAAAAATTTTATATAAAATAGCTTTAAGCATTAATCTTTTTTAAGCAAATGAAAGGGCAAATAATCTTCCCTCAAAAATGACAACAAAGAAACTGAAAATTTTTTTGTGACTACATCAGCTGACCCTATAGCTACTTCTCAAAAGTTATATCGTGAATAAAATGTTGCAAAAATTCTCACTAATACTCATATCTCAATTTAGGTAAGCCCAGACTAGCACTAAGTAGGTAACTGAGGGAAAATTCAAGGGGAAAAAAATAATTGATGAAAGCATCTACCTAATATTCCAGGGTCTCAGCAAAGGCAAGGAATACCACCATAGCTCATTTGTTGGGGCTATACATCTAATGGAGTAGCCCAAGGTACCCCATAAAGGGAACAGAGTATAGATCCCAAATAAGAGTCAACTCTGAAACAGAACACATAATACAGTCTTAGAAGAGAAGACAGAGTCTACACAATTCAATAAAGTCTGCATTATTTCCCATCTCCTTGGCCACCCTCAAGTCTCCACAAACTACAAAAAAGCAAATAAAACAAAAGTATTGCTACTCTTAAACTGTAGGTTAAAGGAGAAGACACATTAGTTCATTGGTATCAGGTGAATTTGAAATGTTGTTAACCAATGTTAGTTCATACTGCATCAGCAATATTTAAGTCTGGACAGAGTGGCCCACCTTAATCAGGAACAAAAGGAAAGAAACAATGAAAGAAGCCATAAACCAAATGACAGATGAAAATTCCCAGTCTGCATGCCTTATGCTATAGAAAAGCTTTAAACAAATATAAATTTAATAAACTAAGGACTCAATGTTAAAACAATAAAATTATGTAATAGGAAGGAACGGGAAAATTCTTTTCAGCTGAGGAAACAAATTGACAACCAAAAATTCACCATTGCCTTGCTAAGAAATAAATAAGAAATGAATGAAGAATGATTAAACATGACTGGAAATTAAATTAAATTAAGAGGAAAGCTTTTTAGATAATCATAATGACAGCTGAGGAAATGAGCAAACAGATATGGCAATTAGAAAGAAGATAATAGATATAAAAGATAGACAAACAATCTACCATCAAGAGAGTTCCTATCCCTGACGTAGACAACAACAAAAATAACAACAACAACAAAATGTTTATTTTAGCTCCAGGTAAGGATGGTGATCTGAACACATGCAGATAATTTTTTTTCCCATTCTGATATCCCTTCATAACCATATAATAATAATAATAATAACAACCCTACAAAGAGAATAATATACACAATTCAGAAACTGAAAAGCAAATGGACCAATGATAAGAGATTCAACACATATGAAAAAACCAAATTTCAAGCCAATAGTGAAGAGAATTGAGGATCAAGACAATTTTCTTTACAGAATTTTCAAAAGATACAGAAACTGGCAGCCTCAGATGCTGCTAGAGCTGGAAGTAAATGGGAGAGATACCAAAACAAAGGGGGTGATGAGAAACTGTCTGCAGAGTTAGCTGCCCAGTCCCCTTCCCCACTCCGTTCTAGGTCCTGAGGCCTCTTCTCTGGAAGTTAGATTCAGTGTCTGTATGCACTTGTTTCTGACTGCAGAGACCACCACCCCTTCACCACCCCAGCTTTGGTTTGGTTCCCAGCATGATAACATTTAGGCCTTTATTCTCCAGGTGGGAGAAGAGAAGACTTGGGACACTAATCAGTCCAAGGGGACATATTTAAAGACCGTGATATTTAAAAGTTGCCAACAGAAGCCCACACATGCCATCCTACAACGAAGCTCAAATACACAAACCCAATCTATAAGCACAGGGCTTCCAGTCAGCTTTTAGTAACTTACCTTTTTTTTTTTTTTTTTTTTTTGGTACGTGCTCCTAGCGGGAACCAAACCCGGGACTCTCTGGTCTGCAGACCGATACTCCAACCCCTGAGCCAAACCGTCCAGGGCTAGTAACTCATCTTGATCATAAACAGAACCTAAGAATAACCTCTGACACAAAAAATAGAGCCAACACAAACAACAACAATAAAAATGGGAAAAAATAAAAAGGAAAATCTCGAACTAGAGCCCAAACAAGCCCACAGCTGACATCACACTCAATGGTGAAAGGTGGGAAGCTTTTCCTCTGAGATCAGGAAGGAGACAAGGTGTCCACTCCCACCATTCTTCTGCTGAGAAGCTGGAGCTGGGGCATTGAATTGAGAATATGCAGATTCTGACCAGCTGAATGAGGAGGCACAAGCCACTCACCGGGGGGGGGGGGGGGGGGGGGGGGGGGGGGGGGGGGGGGTGGCGGAGAGCTCTCGCAGAATCTGAGCTCCCACTTTGGAGACCAGAAGCTCCTCGGGGTCATTTTGATTGAAGGCACAGTCATTACATTCACACGAAGAAAGAAGAGTACCAAGATTTATTGCTCATAGATCCCAGAAGGGAGAGGGTAGACTTGAGCTGTCTCCTGTCCCAGGTTATGAGCGAGCAGGAGAGAGGAGCAGGGCAGCAAGCAGCTATTACTATCTGGTGGTTGCGGGGGAAAGGGGGCCGTTGCTTTTTATGGACGTAACCCTAACTGGTTATTTTAAAAGGTGCTCCAGGAAAAGTAAAGCAGGAACTTGTGGTGGACATCCTAAATTCAAGTCTTTATCTACATGTCCAGACCCTGGGTGGGAACAATATTATCATAATATAAAATGCCTACGCAGCAACTCAGAAAAACAAAGTTTTCCTCAAAAGTTGTTTTTCTCATCACAACTCCTATTTAGCAAATCACTGGAGTCCTTGGTACACCAGTCAGACAAACAGAAAGCATAAGAATCAGAAAGAAGTAAAACTACTTCTATATGCAGATGACATGATTTTATATAGAGAGAATCCTAAACACTTGACCAAAAAAAGGGGGGGGGGGTGTCTAATTAATTCAGTAAAGAAGTTGCAGGATACAAAATTAACATACAAAATTCAGTAGCATTTCAGTCCACTAGAATGAATTCTCTGGGGGAAAAAGAGAAATTGATTTCATTTATAATAGCATCGACAAAAAAACAATAAAATACTTAAGAGTAAATTGAACTCAGGAGGTAAAAGACCTCTACTCTGAAAACTACAAGACATTAATGAAAGAAATCATAGAAGATACAAATAAATAGAAAGGCATCCCCCTTTAGCCCCTACCTGTTCATGGATTGGAAGAATTAATATATTGTTTTTTTTTCAAATGAAGATTTCTGTGGGTTTTTTTTTTTTATCTTCATCCAAGAATATGTGTTTTTCTCCCTTTTTTGATTTATATTATTTTTTAATTGACCTCAGAGGGAAGGAGGAAGAGAGAGAAAGAGAGAAGCATCAATGTGAATCGATCAGTTGCCTCCCACACGTGTGCCCCAAATGGGGCTGGAACCTGCAACCTGTGTATGTGCCCTGACTGGGAATCGAACCCAACACCTTTTGTTGTACTGGCAATGCTTCATCCAACTGGGCTGCAACAGCCAGGACGTTTTTTCTCCTTTTTATTGATTTTAGAGAGAAGAAGAAGGAGGTAGAGAGAGAGAGAGAAACACCGATGCAAGAGCCCCAGTATGTGCCCTGATCAGTGATCAAATGTGCAACCCAGGCATGTGCCCCAACTTGGAATTGAACCCACAACACCCTGGACATACTCCAACCAACTGAGCCACGGGGCAGGGCAGAAAAATTAACATTTTTTAAATGTCAATACTACCAAAAACCATTTATAGATTCAATGCAATCATTAGCAACATTTCAATGGCATTTTTGCAGAAGTGGAAAAACACTCTTAAAAAGGTATATGGGCCCTGACCGGTTTGGCTCAGCGGTTAGAGAGTCAGCCTACGGTCCAGAGAGTCCCGGGTTCGGTTCCCACTAAGGGCACGTACCTCGGTTGCCGTTTGTCCCTGGCCCCGGTTGGGGTCGTGCGGGAGGCAGCCACTCGATTTGTCCCTTTCATGTCGATGTTTCTCTCTCTTTCTCTCTTCCTCTCCCTCCCTCCCACTCTACCTGAACAAAAATGGAAAAATGTCCTCGGGAGAGGATAAAAAAAAAAAGGTATATGGAACCAAAAAAGACCCTGGATAGTCAAAGAAATCATGAAAAGAAGAACAAAGCAGGACAGATTACAGTTTCTGATTTCAAGCAATAGTATATAGCTACAATCATCAGAACAGTATGGTACTGGCATAAAAACAGACAAACAGATCTATGAAACAGAACCAAGAGGCCAGGAAAAAAACCTAAACATACACAGTCAACTAATATTTGACAAGGGAGCCATGAATGTCACCGCAGAAAAGATAGTCTCTTTAATAAATGGTGCTGGGATAATTAGATAACCACGTGGAAAAGAATGAGCCCATATCTTATACCACTCACAAAATTTAACTCAAAATGGATTAGAGACTTAAATGTAAGACCCCAAACCACAAAACTCCTCATAGAAAACATAGGAATAAAGCTCCTTGACATGTTTTAGCAATGATCTTTTTTATATGACATCTAAAGCATAAGCAACAAAATAAAAAATAAACAAGTGAGATTACATTAATTAAAGAGCTTACGCACAGAAAAGGAGACCATCAACAAAGTGAAAAGACAGCCTACAGCATGGAAACAAAATATTTGCAAACCTTTTATCTCATAAGTGGACAATCTCCAAAATATATAAAGACCTCATATAACACAATAACAACAACAAAAGACTCAATTTAAAAATAGGCAAAGTATTTGAATAGACTTTTCTCCAAAGAGAATATACAAAGGGCCAACAGGTACATAAAAAATTTTCAACATCACTAGTCATTAAGGGAATGCAAATTAAAATCACATGGAGACAGTACTTCATGCCTGGTAGAATGGTCATCAACAAAAAGACAAGAGATATGATGCCAGCATGAATGTAGAGAAAAGGGAGCCCTTGTGCACTGTGGGTGGGACTGTGAATTGATACAGTCACTATGGAAAACAATATGGAGGATCCTTAAAAATATTTAAATTAGCACTATTTTTAAATGATCCAGAGATTCCACTTCTGGAAATAAATCCAAAGTAACAACAACAAAAAAAAAGCTAAATCATAAAGATATC
This sequence comes from Molossus molossus, assembly GCF_014108415.1. NCBI lineage: Eukaryota > Metazoa > Chordata > Mammalia > Chiroptera > Molossidae > Molossus > Molossus molossus. Next base: position 28,081,991 of record NW_023425347.1, on the reverse strand, counting down.
AATGGCTGCATGTTTATAGAAGCATTATTATTATTTTAAATCCTCACCTGAGAATATTTGTTTGTTTACCTTCAGATAGAGTGAGGGGAAGAGAAAGAGAGAGAGAAACATTGATGTGAAAGAGACACATCGATTGGTTGCTTCCCACACAATCCCGACCAGGGCGGGGAACTGAACTGCGACGGAGGTACATGCCCTTGACCAGAATTGAACCCGTGATGCGTTGGTCCATGGGCCAACACTCTAACTGCTGAGACAAACCAGCCAGGGCCATAGCAACATTATTGAGAGTAGGCAAGACATGGAAAAAACTGTCCATTAGATGAATGGATAACAAAGTTGTGGTATACACAGTTGACACTTGAATACGGGGACCGGGGGAGGTTAGAGATGCCAACCTCCTCCCCTCTGTGTAGTCAAAAATCCATATATAATTTCTGACTCCCCAAAATTTCAGTCAGTGTTCAGTATCCATAGGGGATTGGTTTCGGGACCCCTTACAGAAAACCAAAATCTGAAAATGCTCAATTCCCTTATATAAAGTGACATAGAACAATGCAATAAAGTTGGCCTTCTGCATCCAACCTCTAATAGGAATTATTTCTTTTTATCTGTGGTTGGTTGAATCTGTGGATATAAAATTTAGGAATATAGAGGAATGGCTATATATTTATTGAAAAAAATCCACATATAAGTGGACCCACGTAGTTCAAACCCATGTCATTCAAGGGTCAAATGTGTATACAATGAAATATTATTCAGCCATAAAAAAGTCCCACCATTTGCAGTAACATGGATGGATCTTGAAAACTTGAAGACATTGTGACAAATGAAATAAGTCAGACAGAGAAATACAAGAACTGTTTGGTCTCACTTATTTGTGGAATGTGGGGAAAGCCAAACTTATAGAAAAAAAAAATCAGACTTGTGGTTACCAGGGGTGGGGGTGGGTAGGAGAATTGGAAGATGGTGGTCAAAGTGTACAAACTTGCAATTAGGAGATAGATGGGGACCAGGGTATAATTCACAACTTGATGGCTATAGCTAACACTGCCATATGATATACAGTAAAGTTGTTAAGGGAGAAGATCCTGAAAGTTCTCATCACAAGGAGAAATTTTGTTCTTTTTTTTTTTTTTTTTTTTTTTGCATCTAGAGGAGAACATGGGTGTATCTATATGAGAACTTTTTACGGTAATCATTTCACAATATATGTCAATCAAACCATCATGCAGTGCACTTTAAATTTAAATTTATACATCAATATATGTCAATTATTTCTCAAACTTGTAAAAAAAAAAAAAAAAGCTATGAAGGAAAAACGTCTTCAAAAACTGTAATACAAATATCTTCAGAGAGATGAGGAAAGATAATGCATCCTTGAAACAAAATTACAATACTCTTTAAAAAGGAGCATTAAAGGAACTCCAAAGAAAAGCTATTATAAATGGAAAAAGTGAAATAAAAATTGAAAACTCAATAGATGATTTAGAAAATATAATTGAGGAAGTTTTGTATAAAGTCATATAGAAAGAGAGATTGAGAGAAAATATAAGACAATTAGAGGACCAATTCAGGAATCTAACACCATAATTAATAAGAGGAGCTTCACAAAGATATAATGAAGACAACTGAGCAGACGAAGTCATCAATAAAATGATTTAAAAGTATGTCCCAGAACAGAAGAACATGTATTACCAAATAAAATTATATGTTATGAAAAAGACAAATAGCCTCATAAAAATGGACAAAGGGTCTGAATTGACAGTTTTCCAAAGAAGAGGTACAAATGGTCAGCACATGCGTGGAAAGAGTCTCAACGTTGCTGGCCATCAGGCAGATGCAAATCAAAACCATGAGCTATCACTTCACATTCAATAGGATGGGTATGGTAAAAAAAACACAGACAATAACAAGTGTCAACAAAGATACAGAGAAATGAGAACCCTTATACATTGCTGATGGGAATGTTTTACATTTCCAGTGTAGCTGCTTTGTAAAATAGTCTAGCAGTTCTTCAAAAGGTTAAGCATAGAGATAAAACAGCATTTCCAATTCCACTTTTAGGCATATACACAAGATAATTGAAAACACAAGTTTACACAGAAACTTATGTAGCCAAAATGTGGGACAATCAAAAAGCCCATCATTTGAGGGATGGATAAACTAAAGTGGTATATCCATGTAATGGTATATTATTCAGCAATAAATATTAATGAAATACTAACACATGGTACAACATGGATGCATTTTGAAAACATTGTGCTAAGTGAGAAAAGCCAGTCACAAAAGGTCACACACTGTATGATTTCATTTATATGACATATCCAGAATAGGTAAATCCATAGAGACATATAGAGTAGATCAGTGGATGCCCTGCACTGAGAGTTTAGGTTGGAGAAGTGGGGTGTCGGTACTAATTGGTATGGGACTTTAGGGGATAATAAAAATATTCTAACTTTGATTGTGTAACAATTGCACAATTGAGTGTGCTAAAACCCATTTAGTTGTATAATTTAAATGAGTGAATTATATGATAGGTAACATATCTCATTATTTATATGTAAACCGCATTTTATTGAAACATTTTTTTTTTATCCTCACCCGAGGATATTTTTCCATTTTTTGTACAGATAGAGTGGGAGGGAGAGAGAGGAAGGGAGAGAGAGAGAAAAACATCAATGTGAAGGGATACATCGAGTGGCTGCCACCCGCACGACCGACCAGGGCCGGGGACAAACTGCAACCGAAGTACGTGCCCTTAGCGGGAACCAAACCCGGGTCTCTCTGGACCACAGGCCGACGCTCTAACCGCTGAGCCAAACTGGCCAGAGCGAAACATTTTTTAAAGAATGGACTAGATTTCCAGTATAAGGAATAAAAATAGATGCAAACAAGGCACATTGTTATCACATTTCAGAATAACAAGGACAAAAAGAAGACTCTCTAGACTTCCAAAGGAGGAGAAACTGGTTCAATACAAAGAATCAGACATCTGAATGTTCTCAGACTTCTCAACAAGAACCAGAACCATGAAGAAATGCACAATGCTTTTAATATCCTGAAGAAAAATATCTCCAATCTAAAATTCTATAGGTAGCCAAACTACAATCAAGTTTGAGAGTATAAGGAAGACATTGCTGTCATGTAAATGTCAAAAAATTAACCTAATGCACCCTTTCACAAGAAGCTACTGGGGGAAGCACTCCTTTCAAATGAGAATATAAACTAAGACAGAGGAAGACATAGATATAGAAAATGGGTCATTCAATGCAGATAATTTTCAGGAACTCCCAAGGAAAAGGGAAAGATCAGAATAATCGTTATGCCCAGCTTAGGGGCAACAGGCCGGTCTGAAGTAGTGTACCTCAAGCAATGAACACGGAGAAAACAGTCTTCATCAGGGTCCCTGCTGCATCTAACCCAGAGTGCCTGGCTGTGTCTGCTCCAGATTTGTGGGTGTCTTGGATTGCTTAACTGTGTGCTGCAGATGTCCTGCTACCCCATCCGGGCTCCAATAACAGACCATCTAAATACAGTCATTTCAAACCACACAAGAGTGCTACATTTACCTTAACCTAGAGCTAAAAGTAGGCAGTGACCTTATGTGTTAATCATACTAATTATGATTATGCTGTTTGACAAATTAACTCTCAAACTTTGTGGATCTATCACTCACTCACACTACATGTCCATGTGGCTTGGGATGAATATCTGCTACACATAGTCACTGAGCACCCAGGTTGATAAACACTTTGATTCTTAACATCTTGTTTCGGCAGGTGCTTCGGAAGGTTAAAATAGGTGGCCTAGCACCTCGTCTTGAATCTGACACACAGAAGTAGAATATATCTCCTAAACTCCTTGCACATTGGCAAGGACTAGAAACATGACCCCATCTAACCGCAATGGTTCTAAGAAATGTGGTAGGCCACGTGAATACATGGTGAGCAATCAATATCTCTGCTATATAAACTTGGAAGCAAAAAACACCAAGTCGCTCAATCTCTCCGACCATACTTGTATCAGATATCCAGATCCAGCCCCACAGTTCACACCTGCCAAGTGTCCCATCTTGCTAAACCCTGTGATTCCTAGAACTCAGTTGTGATCATGCCCACTTATTTCCCCAGAGGAGGAGACAGTTCTTAATTATAAGGGAAGCTGAAGCTGAGAATAGAATGTTCAATTTATGTTTTCTCCATTCACTGAGAACTTTCCCAGCATAACTAGGATTATGTTTGCTATTCAGATCTTCAAAACTAAGAGCAGGTAGATAAAGGGGAAGGGGGATAGAGAATACACAACACAAAAGAGGAGTGGTTATTTCTGATGGAAAAAAACAGTAATACAACTGGGAAAATTCAATAGTAATATATTCTATTTCTTAATCTGGGTGGTAGGTGCTGGATACATTGGTTATTTATTTATTTATGTATTTATTTATTTATTTTCTTTGTTAATTTTTTTAGAGAGAGAGGAAAAAGGAGAGAGAGAGAGACATTGATGAGAGAGAACATCGATTGGCTGCTCCTGCATGCCCTTCACTGGAGATTTGACCCACAACCTGGGCAGGTGCCCTGACTGGGAATCGAACTGGTGACCACTTAATGCGTGGGTTGATACTCAACCACTGAGCCATACTGTCCAGTTTCTCCCTTTTTTCCCCATTGACCCCCTGTTCCCCAATTCCACCCCCCTCCTGCTTCCCCAAACTATTGTCACTGTCAATTGGTTATGCATATATGCATAGAAGTTCTTTGGTTTATCTTATCTCGCCCTCCCTCCTCCCTTCCCTTTGATGTTCATCAGTCTAATAACCAATTTGTACTTCTTAATTCTTTCATCTTTTTCATCCATCCCCCCCAGCCCCCACCCATATGGCAAGCAACAAAAAGTTCTCTGTATCTATGAGTCTGTTTCTGTTCTGCTTGTTCATTTTGTTTGTAGATTCAATTGTTGATAGATATGTATTAATTGCCATTTTATTGTTCATATTTTTTATTCTTCTTCACCTTCAAGAAGACCCTTCAACATTTCGTGTAATACTAGTTTGGTGGTGATGAATTCCTTTAGATTGTCTGAGAAACTCTTTGTCCATTAAGTCTAAATGATAATTTTGCAGGATAATCTTGGTTGTAGGTCATTGCTTTTCATCACCTTGAATATCTCTTGCCACTCCTTTCTGGCCTGCAAAATTTCTTTTGAGAAATCAGCTGACAGTCTTATGGGAGCTCCTTTGTAAATGATGGATTGCTTTTCTCTTGCTGCTCTTAAGATTCTCTCTTTGTATTTAACCTTTGGTATTTTGATGATGATATGTCTTGGTGTGGACCTCTTTGGATTCAACTTGAGACTCTCTATGCTTCCTGGACTTGTATGTCTGTTTCTTTCACCAAGTTAGGGAAGTTTTCTGTCATTATTGTTTCAAATAGTTTTTCAATTTCTTGCTCTCTCTCTTCTCCTTCAGGCACCCCTATTATGCTAATGTTGGCATGCTTGAAGTTGTCCCAGAGGCTCCCTACACTATCCTCATTTTTTTTTTTTTTTTCATTTTTCTTTTTGCTGTTCTGGGTGGGAGTTTTCTGCTTCCTTACATTCCAAATCAATGGTTTGCTTCTTGGCTTTATCTACTCTACTATTGACTCCCTGTAAATTATTCTTCATTTCAGTTAGCGCATTCTTAATTTCTGACTGGTCTTTTTTTATGTTGTTGATGTTCTCACTAAGTTCCTCAGAGGTCTCCTTAAGTTCCTTGAAGGTTTAACTAAGTTTCTTGAATGTCTCATCAAGTTCCTTGAGCAACCTTATAACCTGTGTTTTGAACTCTGCATCTGATTAATTGCTTATCTCCATTTTGTTTAGTTCTTTTCCTGGAGTTTTGTTCTTTTCTTTCATTTGGGACATGTTTTTTTGTCTCCTCATTTTGGCTGCTTTCCTATGATTGTTTCTATGTGTTAGACAGAGCTGCTATGTCTCCTAGGCTTCGTAGGGTAGCCTACTGTTGTAGGTGTCCTGTAGGATCCAATGGCACAGTCTCCTCGATCACCCCAATTGGGCTCTCAAGGTGCACACCTAATGTGGACTGTACACCCTTCTGTTGTATTTGAGTCTTAATTGTTGTTGGCATGTCAATGGGAGGGATTTACTGAGGCTGATCAATTCCAAGGACTGACTATGCCCACTGACCTCTGGTCTCTGACTACCTTGGAGGATCAGTTGTGTAGGGACCCAACACACAGAACAAAACTTACTTCATCAGGGTTCTGGTACCCACTGAGTCTACTCGTTGAGTGTGTCACTTGTGGAGGTGGTTGGGTGGTGGTGTTTCGATGTGGTCTGAAACTGTCCACTGGGTGTGCTGGCTCTGGGGCAAGGTCACCCACTGCCTGTGTTCTACCCATGGCCACCCGGCGTAAGCTACAAAGTGATCTGCGGATGGCTTCTTCTTTTGTTGGGCTTGGAAGTGTCCAGGAAAAGCCAAGTTGTGAAGCAAGGCTGGCTGAGACCAGATGCTGCTTGTTTAAAAGATTTTAGGAAACTCTGAAGCAGAATCCAAGACAGGCCAATCCTATGGTAAAGCCTTTGGAAACAGCTTCGGTGGCCCAAAAGTTGGTTGGGGCAGGGCCTCAGGAAATCACCAGGGTGGAGCCAACAGTGTGAGCCAGGTTGCTAGAGTCCCAGATATGGTGGCATCTGCCTGCCCTGTGGGGGAAGGGCTCACCAAAGGAACAACAGCCTCCGCCAGCACGTCTATCCAGGAGAAAGCTATCCCTCCAGCCCTCGTCCAGAGGCCAAACAGCTCAGTTCTTCCCTGTATGTCTCTGGCGCCCCTCAAGCTTCCTCCCCTCTGAACTCAGAGGGAGCAAGTCTGAGTAAGTCTTTGTGCGGGCCCTTTAAGAGGAGCTGCCTGGGGCTCCTGCAGCCGCAGCCTCCCTGAGCCTCAGTTCCCACTGGTTTTATAGCCAGAAGTGATGGGGACTTCTCTTGCTGGCACTTGAACCCTGAGCTGCATGCCTGGTGTGGGATGGGGACCCCTCAGTCCTCAGGGAGGACCTTCTCAGCCGAGGTGTCCTCCTGATTTTTATCCGCCACACGTGGGTGTGGGACCAGCCTGTCCGCCTCCGCCGCTCCTACTGGTCTTGGTGTGGCTGCTGCTTGAATTTCATAGTTGTAGGACTTTCATTCAGCTTGATTTCAGGCGGTTCTAAATGATGGTTGTGTTGTGGTTTTGTTGTAATTTCGATTTGGTTGAGGGAGGAGGCGATACTGCGTTTACCTACCCACCATCTTGACCGGAAGTCTCTTTTTTAAATTAATGTTCTTAAATCTTCTATATCTATCTATCTATCTATCTATCTATCTATCTATCTATCTATCTATCTATCTATCATCTATCTATCTATCATCTATCTTATATTTATCTATCTTTCTATCTACTTAACTACCTAATCTACCTGTATATGTATTAGTTTCTTCTTAAACTGTAAGAATTAACCTTAACTAAAGAAAGGTTGGCCCTTCACTAGCTTCTGAGAAGTAACCCCTCCACCTCTAGAATGCCCTGCCTGGTAAGAATGTGCGTATTATTTGGAGGCATTGGACAATGTGGTATTAGTTTGACCTCTAGAGAGGCCAGAGATGGAGGTCAACCATATAGGTGGTCTGTCACGTGGATGTGTCTGGCCCCAGTGAAATCCTGGATACCAGGGTATGGTTCACCTTTCCTGTTTGGCAATACTCTGTGCATGTTGACACATCATCGCTGGGACTGGTGAGCCCTGTCTGTGCGAGTCCACTGGAAAAGAACACCTGAAACCTCACATCTGTGTCCAGGATGCTGCCCCAGGGGCCTCTCCCCTTGGCTGATTTTAGTCTGTATCTTTTTGCTACAATCAACTGCTACTGTGAGTATAACAACTTTGCTGCATTCGGTGGGCACTTCCAGTAAATAACTAAACAGCAGGGTGGTCTTGGATTTCCGAAACTGCACCTGTATATAAAATATCTTACACAATTTTTTTTTTGAAGACATAGTAGAAGAATTTTCCTATATATAGGAAGAACTCAATCTGCAGAACACAAAGACACTTGGTGTTCTGGAAGATTTACTTTAATGGAAGATCTACATCAAGACATGTCACAAAGAAGTTACTGAACATTAAGTGTAACGAGTGAAAAGAAATCGTTAGTCATCCAGCAGAAATGCAATTCAGTTACAAAGAGAAAAAATAACTGCTATTAAATTCTAGGAGATAATATAAAAACATTTATAAAATCTGAGGAAAAGCATTACAGAAGAATATAATACTCAGCTAAAATTTTTGCTCAAGTATTAAATTAGCAGCAGACACTCTTATTCAGCAAACAATTCAGGGGGTAGTGCACCCACCGGCCTTTGCTGAAAGTAGTTACTCCGAAGTGAAATCTATGCAAGTAAAAGATTAATCAAAATAACAACCTCCAAAAGGGAGATCACTGAACTAAATTGACGAGTACTGAGCATTGAATTAATTTCCAGGTAGAACCTGATTAAACAACTGTTGGAATTATGGGTGTAGAGGAGAGTGTAGATATTCAAGCTCTTAGCTAAATAAAAATAAAATAGAAGTCAGGATGTGAGTGGGAAGAAGGTGAGAGAGAGAGGAGGGAGGAAAAAATGATAAATTTCTCCAACTTTCATAGGAAAAAGCTATTTTTAAAAAATGTACCGAACCCACAAATATGGCTCCCATCTTTGAAGTTTTTCATGCGGTTCCGTAAATAAGTCTATTTAATTGAACTAAGATAGAAATGATTAACATTTATAAATCACTGTATTCTAGACACTGTTCAAAATGTTTTGTTTTTATTATCCCTTTTTATCCTCACAACATCCTAAGACTTAGGTTCTATAAATACTATACCACAGGTCATAAATCTGAGGCACAAACATTAAATGATTTGCCCAAGTTCCTACAGAAAGTTAAGTGGTGGATCGTGGAAGTAACATTTTTCATGTATGGAAACAATTTTATAAACTTTGACTTCAGTTTTTTTATCTTTAATTATAATTAAAATTGAAACATTTTACTCAAAATTATAATCTCATTGTTATAAAAATTTTTTTTATCTAGCTATTTTTATAACTGTATATATGTGTATAGAAAATATTTCAGGAATGCTACTCACTTAACATTAGGGAAGGTATTTCAGAGTTAAATTTTAGGTGATATATATTTGTTGTCATTAATCCTCACCCAAGGGTATTTTTTATTTATTTTTTAGATAGAGTGGAAGGAAGGGAGGGAGGAAGGAAGAGAAAGAGAGAGAATCATGGATGTGAAAGAGACACATCGATTGGTTGCCTCCAGCATGACCTTGACCGGGGCTGGGGATCAAACCTGCAACCCAGATACATGCCCTTGACTGGAAATCAAACCTGAGATCCTTTGGTCCAAAGCTCTAACCGCTGAGCCAAACTGGCCAGGGCTTAGGTGGTAGTTTGTTTCCCCTCTATAATTATAGTGTTGGAACTTATACAGTTAGCAAGGTATATAAAATTAGTAAAATACTCTTTAAAGTGTGTCTTCTAACATTCAAAAGAAAACATGCTTATGCTGCAGCGATGCCATGAAATTTTAAGCAGCGATTTAAAGTACTAGTGTAGCCTGTTGGAATGGTTGTCAACAAGAAGACAAGAGACAAGTGCAAGCAAGGATGGGATGAAGGGAACCCATACACCTTTCTGTTAGGAATGTAAACTGGTCCAACAACTGTGAAAAACAATGTGAAGTTCCCTTAAAACATTGAAAATAAATCTACCATACGATCCAGTCATTCTACTTCCAGGTACAGACCCCAAGGAAAGAATTTTGATGAAATATATTCACTCTCTTATTTATAGCAGCATTGTTCATAATAGTCAAAATATGCAAACAACACGAGCGCCCATCAAGGGTGAGTAGATAAAAGGATGGGGTGCTTGCATGATGGAAGAGTATTCAGCCATGAGAAAGGTATCCTCCCATTGGTGTCAACATGGCTGGACCTTCAGCACATTATGCTAAGTGAGATAAATCAAACAGAGAAAGACAAGTACTACATGATATTACTTATATGTAGAATCTAAAATAGTTAAACCTTTGAAAAACAGAGTAAAATGGTGGTTCCCAGGGGATGGGGTGGGGGATGTGAGTGATGGTGTCTAAGGGTACAAACTTATAACGAGTTAAATAAGCTTTGAGATCTAATGATTAATATAAGAAGTATAGACAATTATATTGTACCATAATTGTGTAATGTGATTAATACCACTATATCAACAACTATTACAATATATAAAGGTATCAAAGTGACATGCAGGGCCTGGCCGGTTTGGCTCAGTGGTTAGAGCCTCGGCCTGCGGACCAGAGAGTCCCGGGTTCGGTTCCTGCTAAGGGCTCTTACCTCGGTTGCAGTTTGTTCCCAGCCCCGGATGGGGTTGTGTGGGTGGCAACTACTCGTTGGTCTCTCTCACATCGATGTTTCTCTGTCTCTTCCCTCTTCTCCCCATCCTGCTCTATCTGAAGTTAAAAATGTCCTCAGGTGAGGATACAAAAAAAGTGACATGCAGTACACCCTAAACTTACACAATGTTATACATAAAATGTATTCAGTAAAATAAATACATAAAATATTAGTACTAAGACTTATCAATTGGTAATTTTAATTTTTGTAAAAACAATTCGCAATGCAACATGAATACTGCATGTGATTATGTAACATTGAATTCAGTGTGTGCGTGCGAGTGTGTGTGTGTGTATAGAGTGAAATAGACTTAGAATTTAGAATTATGTTTTTCAATATATTTATAGTGGCTAAATCTGAATGTGAAGATTTGAAGTAATTTTTACTCTATTCTTAATTGTTTTCCATTCTCATCAAATTATTAACCATAAGCATGTTACTCATTGAATTAAAATTTAGGGGGAATTAAAAAGCTAAAATTTGGGGAATGGTAAAGGCGAGGGGTACATTTTCGTTTGTCCCTTTCATTTCTCTACTCTTGGTGGTTGGCAAATGTGGGTGTGTGGTTTTTTTTTTCCAGTATTTTTTGCCTTCCCTGATGATTGCTTAAAGCCTCACTTTGATTACCCACTTTGAGATGTAAGACAGCAGGAGCCTTCTGGTACTGAGTCATTTTGCCTGGGAGGAGAAAAATGCTCCCGGCCAAGTTGAATGACAAGAAAAGAATTGATTAGATTTTTGACCTGTTGCTGCTCAATTAGATGAATTTGATCAGCTGTGGCAAGATTGCCCATGGAGGCTAGGCAGCAGGGAAAACACCTTGTTCTCAGTCTCTCGACTGAATGGGCCCGCTGCCACCTCCACTGTGATCTGTGAAGAGCAGCTTGGTTCTCACCTGGGATCTTATTAGAAATGTAGCGTCTTGGGTCTGACTTCAGACCTACTAATTTATCAAGATCCTAGGTGATTCTTAGGTGCATTAAAGCGTGAGCATCGCTGGCTCAGAGAAATGTCCTGTTCCTGATTATCTCTGCTGGTTGGTCCAATGTGAAACGGCACGAAGTTAGAGAATCATAGAAGGTGAACCGGAAAAGCCCCGTATCCACAAAGGAGAAACGGGAGCCGATAATGATCTTACTTAGAGGAGAAACTAACCCAGGCTCCTTGCCTCAAACCACACCCTGGACAAATGACTGCTCCACAACCTCCAAAACCGCAATTCAGAGATGTGAACTGACATCTCTAGTTAGGAATCTAAAAAACAGTAACATTTACATGAGAAATTGGAAACCAAAGACCAAACTGCTTGAATTCTCTGTGTTGTCTCTTCAGGGTGCTGATTTCCCAGCTCTCAATATGGTGCCTGGCGCATAATCAAACACTCAACAGGTAGTGTTTTTAACCCAATAAAGAATCAGTTAGCCCAGCCGGTGTGGCTCAGTGGTTGAGTGTTGACTCATGCACCAAGAGGTCAGCAGTTCGATTCCCGGTCAGGGCACATGCCCAGGTTGTGGGCCCGATTCCCAGTGGGGGGCACGCAGGAGGCAGCCAATCAATGTTCTCTCTCATCGATGTTTCTGTCTCTCTCTCTCTCTCTCTCTTCCCCTCTCTCTCAAATCAATAAAGAAAACAACAACAACAGCAACAAAAATAAATGAATCAATTAGATAACGTAAAGCTGAAAAAAAAATTAGGACACACAGAGTGTGACAGACCAGCCCAAGGTCAATCCTGTTAAGTCCAGGGTTTGCTGAAGGTCATTGGATTCCTGTCCGGTGCTCTTTCTTGATTTCACTTCGTACTTGTTTGTCTTTTATCTGATTTTCTAAGTAACAAAACCCATCCGATGGGAAATTGTAATTATCTCAAAAGCTTCCAAAATGATAACTTAAAAAAAAAATAAAAATCCCATCTTTTCCTGTTTGTCAAAGTTATCAGGTTACTGGATGCTTTCCTAACAGGATTTAATTGTGTCAAACATGCTTCGTGGTGAAACACCAAATTTAGGGGGGAACCCCCACTAACAATTAGCAACAACAAAACTAAAAATCATAAAATACCTGAAAATAAGTTTAATAAATTCGGTGTAATTCCAGTTAAAATCCAACAAAATGTCTTTCTTTAGAAGTTGGAAAAATGACTCTAAATTTCATCTGGATGAATAAACAAAGAAATAAATATAGTGAGTAAAATTCTGAAAGAGAAGAGTAATTAAATGCAACTTCTCCCCAAGATATGTAAGCATTTATGAGACAGTATCTTGCTAGTGAATTTAATTTGTAGTTCAAATTATATATTAATGACATGTTTTAAACATTGAGTTATTCTTGCTAAGAAAAGTATGTCTCCCTTCATGAATTTATTAATACATGCCCATCAGTAGAGTTTCATAATATTTTTTATATATTACTTTATGGGAATTGTGTTAGTTGTTTTCTTGCTGTTATCCTTGTGTTGTGGCTACCATGAATGGATCTTTGCCAACATATTTTACATTATTTATAAAAAGCAATTCAATGTTTAGAAATTAAACCTGTAGAAATACTCACAGAAGTTAAAGATGCAGAGACATGATGTTTCACCATAGCATAGCTTCAAATAGTAAAAACAAGGGTTTGATAAGTAAATTATGTTTTATCTGTACAGTGACATTCTGTGAAGTCATTTTTTAAAATGGAATGCGGTAATAATTAATTGACATATCATAAAGGAAAAGAAAGTTTAAAAAACAGCAAATAGCCCTGGCCAGTTTGGCTCAGCGGTTAGAGCATCGGCCTGCGGTCCGGAGAGACCCGGGTTCGGTTCCCGCTAAGGGCACGTACTTCGGTTGCAGTTTGTCCCCGGCCCTGGTTGGTCGTGCGGGTGGCAGCCACTCGATGTGTCCCTTCACGTCGATGTTTCTCTCTCTCTCTCCCTTCCTCTCTCTCCCTCCCACTCTATCTGTACAAAAAATGGAAAAATATCCTCGAGTGAGGATAAAAAACAAAACAAAACAACAACAAAAAAAACAGCAAGTAGCCTGGCTGGTGTGGCTCAGTGGATTGAGTGTCATCAATGGACTGAGGGGTCCCGGATAGATTGGATTTCTGGCTCAGTCCCCAGTAGGGGGCGTGCAGGAAGCAGCCAATCCATGTTTTTCTCCCACATTGATACTTCTCTCTTTCCCTTCCTCTCTCAAAACAATTTAAAAAATTTTAAAACACAGCAAATAAAATACATCATCTCTGTTCTAAAATGTGTGTATATATAAATATATATACACACACATATATATGTATATAGATACACACACACACACACACACACACACACACACATACAAGCTGATTTAGAAAAAATAATGTTTGGCCCTTTATTATGGTTTGTATTTCACAAATGATCACACAGCATAGCTAGGAATCAAACTCAGGTATGTCTAATTTCATGCTGTTAGCCTTTTTCCAAGGTGTGGTGTGCGTGTGTGTAGAAAAATATTTCACAAACGTATAATAATTTTCTCTGAAATATCAGACTACAAGAATTCTTATTCTCTAAATTATGCATGTCTACAATGCTTATATTTTAAATAAAAACATTATTTTGTAATTAGGAAAAAATAAAAATAAAATATTTTTAATACCATGCTCAGTTTATTGCAAGCATTGTGATTAACTTGAGGGAAATAAGTAAATTATTATTTTACTAATTTTCTGACTTTTATCTGAAATGCTTCATGTGCTTGATACCTAGAAAAATTTTGAGGCAAGAATTTTAAAAGTGACCTATAACTAAAATATGGGGAAAAGGCCTTAATGTTTTCTATTTTATTCTTAAATCCCCATTTAGTTAATAAGAATTAAAAAATAAAATTGATTTGAATTAGTAACATGCACTAATAATAAGCCTTATTATGAAAAGACCACTGCTAAAAACAGTTGGTGGTTTCACATGCCTTTTCAGTGCAGGAATTTGAATGTTTTTAATGAGAAAAATGAAACCATAGCACACTAAGCCAATTATGTGAAGCTACCAAGTTTCCAGGAAATAAAGCTCATAATGTTTATTTGGGAAGTTATGTGATTTCCAAGGCTGCACCTGCAACATGCCTTTAATAATTCAGTTTTCCTTATTGTTACAAATAAGGAAAATATTATACTTGCCTAAGCAATTGTTGACTGCTTTTTTTCTCACCCTCACAACATTCCTGAGTTTAGTTTTGAGCTGGTGTTTATATCCCCATTTTACAAATGAAGAGCTGACCCCAAAGAGGTGAGCTCTCTCACCCAGTGATTTTAAATGCCACTCAGACGTGTTCTATTTTAAGGTAGATGATTCTCCATGAATGGTGGACTCTGATGTTTTGGTCTACAAATCAGAATATTCATTAGATAGGTTACTTTTAAAATTAAAAGGATTATATAAAATTTTAACTACTTCTGAATGATATAAGCATTCACAAAGGCATTAAGTGGCATTTAAAAGTGAGTTTTAAATCTAAGGTAGATGAAAATCTAAAGTTTGCATGAGTGAGCTTTCTGTGGGGGTGGTGACCCAAGAGGGGTAGATAGATATTTGATAAAGTGAATGTAGTGAAATTCAATGGTAGAATCTTATTGCCTGTTCAGTGTTTGGTATAAAATTTATTTAACTTCCTGAATATTTGAAATTTTTCTGCATGTTATAAAACTAAAATAAAAAGTGAAAAAAGGCAAAATTTTTAAAATGGAGATTTAACCCAATATATTTTAGAAATCAATGTGTAGGATTTCAAGTGACCTGTATCTACACACCTGAAAGGATGCATATACAAATTATATTCTAGAAAGGCCTCTGGTACCTCGCTGTATTTCTTGTGGAAATATTGATTTGCTCAAACTGTACTCTAACCTCACTAATGAAATCTGAGATTATTTGTTCTTTGCTGGATATTTGAGAAGTATATTTTGTGTTCAAAATAATTGATTATTAATGCATTTAATTACTATCCTTGTCAGCTACTAAATAGACATTTCAAAATTATTTTATTTTCAAGTAATTATAGAAAGTTTACTTGTCTTTCATTCTCTTTTCAAATAATCTCACTAAGGACAACTTGTAAAGAAAGAAAAGCAAAACTATTTCCCTTACGTTAGTAAGTCTGAGATAACCTCACCATCACCCTCGCTTACATTGCTTTCTCTGGTGCAGTGGAAAAAAACAACTTCCTCTTTCAAGGCAACCAGCTCCAGTGACAGACAGCTGCCAGGGTCGGCTGAATTAGCTTGTCTTGGTTTCCTCCATTCCACTGGTCTTTTGATTTCACAGTTCAAGGAGAGAAGGCACAAATAAACAAACAAAAAAATCCTTAAATAGCCCAATGTGTAATTCTCAGAGGAAACGATTTGGGACAATCTTCTTAACCAATAAATAACAGCCTTTTTAAAAGAACCTTAATAATGTAGCAGTTTTGCTTTTTTTAAAATTGTAAATTGTGAAAGATGTTTTCTGTTTTTATTTCTGTCAGCACATATGTATAAGCTTAATACAGGCAGGCAGTCGCTGCACTTTATTTCTTCTTAACTAGGCTGTGGGGAAGCCCACCTTGTTGTACTTCTCCAACTTCAAACGATGTAGGTGACTTCTGTTTGCTTGTTAGCTGAAGATATTACAGCTCACTAGCAATTCTTTGTTGATGTTTATATACTATTCAAGGCTTTTTCTGATTTTTACGTGTTTAGCAGGCTATCAGCCTTTATGTCACTTACTGGTGGGAGCAAATCCCAGGTTTTTGTTGTTGTTTAATTTATCTTTATTGTTGAAAGCATTATAGATGTACCCCCGTTTTCCCCCATTGACACCCTTCACCCTGCTCCCCCCTTTCCCCACACTTTTGTCTGTGTCCATTGATTCTGCATATGTGCATATAAGTTCTTTGATTCATCTCTTCCTACCCCACCTCCTTTCCTCTGAGTTCATCAGTCTGTTCCTTGCTTCTTCAAAAGAACTAAATGAAATAGAGAGAAGCAATTGATCAGATACGGAGTTCAGAGTAATGATCGTAAGGATGCTCCACAGCGTGAAACAGACATAGGAACTATGAAAAACCACCAGTTGGAAATAAAAACTGACATAGCAAACCCTTGTTTTAATGACCATTTCTAATTCTCTTTAGAATAGTTCTGTTGAATTTTTAACAACTTTGGGAAACCTGAGATTATTTATGAAAGTTGTTTACTAAAATATCAAATAATTATTGTGAAAGATATATTTTTTGTAATATACTTGGTAATATAGGAAAGATGCCTAGGTTATTAACATAAAAATATATGAAGGAGAAGTAACAGAGACTGCTGGGTCCTTCTTAGAAACCCAGAGATAGATGACACCGAAGTGAGGGAGGTTGACAAGGGTGTGGAGAAAAGGGGACACTAGCACACTGCTGGTGAGAATGCAAAAAATGGTAGAGCCACTATGGAAAACAATATGGTGTTTCCTCAAAAAATTAAAAATGGGCCCTGGCCAGTTTGGCTCAGCTGTTAGAGCGTCGGCCCACGGACTAGAGAATCCCAGGTTCTGGTCCTGCTAAGGGCATGTACCTCAGTTGCAGTTTGTCCCCGGCCCCTGTTGGGGTTGTGTGGGTGGCAGCCAGTCAATGTGTCTCTCTCATATCAATGTTTCTCTCTTTCTCCCTCTCTCCTTCCCACTCTATCTGAAATGCAAAAATGTCCTCCAGTGAGGATTAAATAAATAAAATAAAAAATTAAAAATGGAATCGCCATTTGACCCAGTGATCCCACTTCTAGGAACATATCCTGAGAAGCCTGAAACACCAATCAGAAAGAATATATGCACCCCTATGTTCATAGCAGTGCTATTTACAATAACTAAGATCTATAAACAGTCCAAGTGCCCATCATCAGATGTGTGGATAAAAAAGCAGTGGTACCTATATACAATGGAATACTATGCAACTGTAAGAAAGAAAGATCCCTTACCCTTTGAGACTACATGGAGGGACCTGGAGAGTATTATACTGAGAGAAAAAAGCGAGTCAGGGAAAAACAACACCACATGATCTCACTTATTTATGGAATATCATGAACAAAATAAGCAGTCAATCAAAATAGATCCAGAGACATGGAAGTAGGGAAAAAACTGACAAACCTCAGAGGGAAGGGGGGTAGGAAGAGATAAACTAAAGAACTGATACGCATATATGCACAATCAATGGACACAGACAATAGTTTGGGAAAAACAGGAGGTGGATGGGTGAGGGAGGAGGGAGTTAATGAGGGGGGGAGGGGAAGACTTCTAATACTTTCAACAATAAAGAAAAAGAAAAAGAAATAGAATTTGTAACACAATTTATAATTATATAATTTAAAAAATATATATATATACACACACAGCAAGCCTCTTTTATACATAGTGTTTTATTAAATAATTGTAAACACTTTACTGTAAATGTCCATAAAACTTTGTAAACAAGCATTTTGTAAATAGAATCTATACTAGAGTAAAAGAATCAACACAATTATTTACATGCAACACTGACGATATTGGCACTTACTGAAAAGAAATGTATGAAACACTTGCTCAAAACGAAATGTGAAATTATAATAACTCAGGACACTGCTATCGGGCACTTCGTGAACTCCTCGCCAAGCACTTCCGGCACAGCTGGCGGGAAGCAACAGGCCCCTCGTAACGGCTGTGTGACTGTCAGGGTGCTTCCGGAAGTCATCATAAGACCACCTGAACATTGTCAAGAATAAAGAGAAAGGGGTCATATCCAGGTGAGGAGATATATATCTATATGCCAAAACTATGTGAGATATTTGCAGTAACTGACCATGACATAGGCCAGAAAGAAAATTTCAAAAAAAAATTCTGCAGAATCAATCTTATCCTGATTGTATTTTCTGATCATAATGCAATAAAATTAGAAAACAAAAACAAAAGGAATTTCAATAGGAAAGTCAAAATAGTTATACCCAGTTCTAAGAGATTAATTAAATTAAAAAGACATGTGTTAAGCAGGTAACAACTTGAAGTCCTCACAATGCCAGGGAAATACAGAAAAAATATAACATAATAACTTATTTACATTTTTTCTTATACATTTTAAAATCTATCTTTGCCTATGTTTTATAATGTACATAATATATTGGTACAGTACTTCAGGTATATAATATATAAATAAATTATAATACATTTTGGTGTTTGTATTAGTTTCCTAGAGCTGCCATAACAAATTAGCGTAAATTGTGTCGCTTAAAAACAACAGAAACTTGCCCTGGCCAGTGTGGCTCAGTTGGTTGGGCATCATCCGGCACATCAGGAGTTTACTGCTTCTATTCCCGGTAAGGGCACATGCCTGGGTTGCCAATCTCTGGTAGGGGCCAAGCAGGAGTCAGCTGATCAATGTTCCACTCTCACATGGATGTTTTTTTCTCTCTCTCTCCCTTCCCCAATCTCTAAAAATCTTAAAAACAAAGAAAAAAATCCAACCAGAAATTTATTCTCTTCAATTCTGGAGGCTTGAAGTTTAAAATCTAAGTGTTGTCAGGACCACAATCCCATAGAAGGCCACAGGACTTCCTAGCTTCCTTATCTCTTCCTAACTTCTACTGGTTGTCAGCAACCCTTGGTGATCCTTGGCTTGTAGCTGCATCACTCCAATCTCTGTCTCTGTCTTTGCATAGCCTTTCCCCTCTGTGTCATTGTGTCTCTGTCTCCTAATCTTCCTCTCTCCCTGTAATGACACCAGTCATTGGATTTAGGGCTCACCATAATCCAGTATCAATTCATCTGCAAAGACCCTATTTCCAAATACGGTTACAGCGACTAGGGGTTAGAACTTCAACCTATCTTCCTGGGGGACACAATTCAGCCCACAAAAGGTTTGTGGATTTTAAAAAAGGATTGGCATATGCTCAAGCCTTTTTTAAAAAAAATGGAAATATACACCAAAAAATTGAGACCACTAATGTAAAATTCTGGGATAAGTACCACAGAAGGTGTAAGCATACATATGGCTCCTGGATTGAGCATACCAGCAACCTGTGGGTGATATCACAGGTTTATAAATTACCATAATATATTTTAAAAGAGTTAAAAGTCACTACATGAGGATATTCGAAGGCAGCTCAAAGGCAAAGGGGTCATATCCAGGGGAGAGATCACGGAAGGCTTTGTTAAGGAGGTGAGACTTGTCGTGAGCACTGAGGAGCATTTCCAGAGAGATGAACACTCTAGCAAGTTCGTTCCTGACACAGACACTGTGCCTAAGGGAGTTTGGTTTAGAGTGATGGACAGAAATATAAGATGAGATCAGACTGCGGAATCCCCTAGAAACTGGAAGGAACAGTTTATTTTCTTGTTTCCTTTCTTTCCTGGGATTTTTATTTCTCTATTTGGTGGAAGAGAGAGCCACTGAATGTTTTCAAGAAGCATGTTATTCTGGCAGCAGTGTTTACCGTGGCTGGGAACATGGATAGGCAGGAGATAGACAAAAAAACTAATTTAATCTTTAATTCAAGGAGAAATAATGGCCTAAAGCTCTATGACATAGACTAGAAAGTAGCAAAGTGATTTGAGGGCTATTACCAAGGTAGAAGAAAATAACCTGGCAATTGATTGTATTGAGAGACAAGGTGGAAGAAGTCAGGGTCTTGAATAAACAGGAGGCCAGTAAAAATGGTCATGAAAACAGATGAGTCAAGAGGATGACATTTGAGGTTGACATTTTGACGTACTGAGATTTAGGACCAGCAAATAAGGATGTTAGACAGAAAAGTAGAGAAGAAGGTATGGAGTGCAGATGTGATACCCAGGTTAGACATGTGACTCTGGGAATCTGCCTGGATAAGGTGATAACTCTGGGAGTTTTTTTGCCCTTGAGGAAGAAAGTAACAAAGAAAGCAGAGATGGGGTGGGATAGAGTTAGAGGTCTTAATTTAACTATTTTTTTCTTTAGTTATATTCCATATCCTCCAACAGATTTTATGAATTTAATTGCTGAAAGATGCCTCTGTAGCAAAACAGTTTTTCCCATACAACACATTGCTTTTCCCCTCCTCACATGCTCTTTGCTTACTCTCCACCGATTAGATCAGCTAATTGCAAGGTCATTGAAGTGGATGGCCACAGAGAACTCTGGGGTAGGCAGGCAAGAATATTCTCTCTCTCCCTGCTTGGACAGCTGGGCATCCTGGACTGAATTCTGGGCACTATGTTTGACCATCCAGCAGGGATCCTACCTGGCTGCTTTCTGTGGGTTGTGACAGAAACTAGCATGAAGCATGAAGGGGGTGGGAAGGCTGTGTCTACACTGGAAGGATGGGAAGTTTCCCAGAGTGCTTTGCTCCTACATTTAAATGTACTTTCTTTTTTTTTTTTTTTATCCTCACCCCAGGATATTTTTCCATTTTTTGTACAGATAGAGTGGGAGGGAGAGAGAGGAAGAGAGAGAGAGAGAGAAACATCGACGTGAAGGGACACATCGAGTGGCTGCCACCCACACGACCAACCAGGGCCGGGGACAAACTGCAACCGAAGTACATGCCCTTAGCGGGAACCGAACCCGGGTCTCTCCAGACCGCAGGCCGACGCTCTAACCGCTGAGCCAAACTGGCCAGGGCTAAATGTACTTTCTTAATGCTCATCATACCCTCTTGTTTCAGGAACATATTCTCCAATTTTTCTATTTGATGTGTAGACTTACTTCACTGACCTGTTGGGAATTGGCTGGGTATTAATTGACTTCCCTTTTTGTAACCTGCTTTCTATCACTACAGGGATCTCAGGCCAAGCCAGTAGCAACTCCTAATAGCCATGATGTGCTACCTGACTAGAAAATACAGAAAAATGTATATGTAAAATTAATGCACCATGTGTCTCAAGGGAGAGAGCACACTGAAATGTGTTGATTTTTTTCCTCACTTGGCTCAGGTTCTTGTGTGTTAAGACTAAGAAATGTCAGTGCATCCAGTTTTCTGTGCTGGAGCATCAGAGAGCAGCAAGGGGTGCCCAGCAGGGCCTCCCGTACAGCGAGCTCACGCTGTGCAGAGACGCATCACCAGGCAAAGGCACCAGAGTCATGCCATCCGCAGTGGTGTTCCAGGCAGTTTACATCGTGATCACTCCCCCACACACCTTCCCACTTCCACCCCGAATCCGTCATCTTCCCACGTGGGCAGCCCAGATTGGAATACTAGGTGCAAGGAGTTTGTTTTGACCCATAATACCAGTAGTAACAGGAACCTGGCTCCCAGTGTCCAATGTAAGAAAGGGGAACAGGTCCCTTGCTCAACAATGAATTCAGGCACTGGACCAAGGGACATTTTAAGAAAGTTGGAAACACAATGTGTAGAAGAAAGACCAGGAAGAAAAATAGAATGGAATATAATTGCCCACAAAAATTTGAGAGAATGAGTGCAATTTTCCCTTCAGTGGTAAAACTGGACATGGCGCCCTGTTTCGAAGACCATCTGCGTCACCTGGCATACACACATGAGAAGGTAGCAGGGATTCTAGGGAGCGATGGCCACGCATGATAAAGACCCCAGGTGAGTGTCCCATCAGAGGAAGCAACGATAGTGACAGCAACAACCATAGAAAAACAAGCAAACATGGAGTGAAGCGCGAGAGAGCTGAGACTGTTCACAGAGTGCTCACACAAAAACTACAGCTTCGATGGAGGGTGGAATGAGGACGACCTCAGTGGGACATGAGGAAGGTAGAGTGGAAACTGAGATTAGAAAGAGACCTAGGAGGTGACGAGAGCGAAAGGGCTGTGAATTGGGAAAGCTTTTTAAATGTGAGAACATACACTTGGGAGATAAGTTGAAAAGGCAGAACAAAGACATACAGTGAAGAGTCTAAGGGGGAGAGCTGAGGGGAGAGGGCAGAAGAGCAGAATGTGGGATGAACACGGACAAGAAGAAGAAGAGGCACAGAAAACCACGAGGTGTGCGTGCAAGAAGGGCCACACTGGGGAAAACACACCTGAGCACAGCTTTGAAGAAAGTCCCTGATTCATGACAGTCAAGTCACAAGAACATGGTTAATAAATTAGTGATGGATAACAGGTAGCTAATTGTGATACTCCGTTTGTGTGTGTGTGTGTGCGTGTGTGTGTGTGTGTGTTTAACTCACAATTTTGGCAGAAAAAAATATAAATTCAAATTATTGAAAGTTTCCAAAGAAAGTCAGGAGTAGAAAATATGACCTCTTATCTTCCTCCAAGATCTTGTGATCTGAATGCCCCTCCTCCCCTAGTCTATTATTGATGATTGTATTAGTCATCAGTTAAGGTACCTGAACAGATTTAATTTTATATCATAAGAGGCAATGAGGCTATAATATAATATAGTCTATTTGTATTTATTTTTTCTCCAAACTTCTGAACACAGAGATAGATTTTTGTGCGTTAGTTTGATTTACCTAGATGTAGCCCTCTGGTGACCATCATCCCACAGGACCACAGCTCCAGCCATTTAGTAGGCTTCCTTCCAACCCTTAATCTGGTCCTAGGTCCCAGAGGGCAGAGTAATAGAGAGGGCTCTGGCTGGTGTGGCTCAGGTGGTTGAGTGTTGTTCCAAGCACTGAAAGGTTGATAGTTCAATTCTTGCTCAGAGCACATGTCCAGGTTGTGGGTTTGGCCACGAGAGCTATGGAATTATGTGAAAACCCCTAGGGGACAAGGAGACCATGGAGACAGAAGAGCAAAGGGCTATGAGAAATCTCAACACTTCGGGAACTGGTAGAAAGGAGAGCTTAGAAAACTAAAAAGGTGTGGTAAGAGAAGCGGACGAGACATGAATGAAACTGCTGAAAACTGAGGTCACAGAGTGTCCCCACACCGACTGGAAGATGGTGGCAGGGCACACAGCAGAATCGTTTTTGGATCTTCCTAAATTCCCCAATTAAAAAGAGCTAGAGAAACTAAGTAGCAAAACCAAAACATACTGACAACATGTAAAACAAGATTCAGTGACAAGAGACCTCAAGAACCCCAAGATACAAAGAAGTGACAATAAACCATTAACGGTCACAAGACCCACCTGGTTTCAGCATCTGTGTGGGAAAAAGCAGATGGGAGCCACAGAGTGCCCAGCAGAGCTAAGAATCGGAGAACTGTAATGAAACCAACAGGAATTCATTGCAAAGTACCACAGGCCAATTTGAGAATAGCAGCCAAAACTATCAAGGGCTCCCTCACTCTGAAACACCTCATTTCTGAAACGGAGACTCCCACAGTAAGAAGGTCTCAAGGAGTTGAAGCAGCCTAGCGCCTCTGAACCTGGGGGACCACAGGAGAGAAGTAAAATCAGGAACCCCATTAGAGAAGCAAAATCAAAACTGAGCACATGAAAGAGAGGTCAAGTTCAAAGTAGCAGAGGAGAGCAAAGCCAGGAAATCTTACAAAACAATCCACTGAATTTTTTTAACAACAAATGAGAATAATAGAGAAGTTCTTAAAATTAGAAAAGTGATCAGAATAATTGGTTTGTCATAAAAATGAGGAACAAAAAATTTATCAAGTTCTAATTTTTTACAAAGTTCTTATAAGGCAAAAAAGAATAAGAAGTGGAATAACATCTTACAGAGAATAAAAGCATGCCAAAAGATATGTTCCAAAGCTGATCCAAATGGTTACATGAGAAAATTACACTTGAAATGAAAGATAAACATTTATCTGAAATAGAAAACATAAAATGAAGGGCAGAACTCAAAGAAATGGAAATAAAAGAAAAAAAAAACTCTTAACATTTTAAACCAAATAATTACTTGTTGCGAGGGTTGGTCCTGTGCATTTAGAGTTTCGCAGCATCTCTGTCCTCTTCCTAAAGATATAGGATAGACACCACTCATGACCAAACCTTGAAAATTTGAGCATCAAAATAAATCCTGATTGATAGAATTAGATAACCCATTTTAAAAAATTAAAATCCATAAGCCCATAGTAATTTGATCAATTAATTGAGAAGGAGAAAGCAAATTTCTTCCTTTAAGTAAAATGTCAACTAATAAACATGGAAAGGATGATAGTTAGAAAATAGCCCATTTTAAGATGCTAAAGTTCATATAGATGGAAAACACGGTAATAACATAGTCTGGAATTATCCCCCTGCAAACAACTTATTAATTATAGAGAAAAAAATAATAACTTTACAGTAGAGAAATATGGCAGATATCACTTAACCAAGTGAATATTACCAATATTGAGGCCAACCAACATCAGGAATCTCCTGATAACATGCACTAGACAACATCATGTCTAGTATATCCCTGCCAAAATAAATCATCCAAATTCTAATGGCAAGGAAATAATAAATAAATCCAAATGAAAAGACATTGTAAAATTAGTTGATATTTATTTTATGAAGTTGTCAAGGTCAAAAATAATTTTTTTAATGGGTAAGGAATGATTCCTGATTAAAGAGACTAAAGATGCAAGAATCATCTGGAATTGGATATCCCAGAACAGGAAAAGCGAATAAATATAAAGGACATTCATTGTTAGGAAAAAGATAGAATTTGAAGAGATCATGGATTAAATAATAGTATTGCCATTAATGTTAGACTTGACGATTTTGATCATTGCACTGTGGTTAGGTCAGAGACTGTCATTGTTCTCAGAAAATACACCCTGCAGAATTCAGGAGGTAAGAAGTATGCTGTCCTTTCCATGTATAGGAAATGTTTCCTTATATGGAGAGAGAAACAGGGAGAGAAAGAGGGCAAATGGGACAAAATGTAAACAACTGGTGAATCTGGATACAAAGCACATGGATTTTCTTGTATTGTTTCTTGTATTAAAGCAACATTTCTGTAAGTTTGAAATTACATCAAAATAGAAGTTAGAAGCGAGAGAGGAATGACTGATGGATGGATGGAGGTTACCGAGGAGATGAAAGAAAATAGGATTTAGGAGGGGGGAGTCTTAGACTGGAAGCAGGACACTTGGTTCTTTGTAAATGGCAAGAAAGGGGAAAAGATGGATTCTGACATTCATTTTCTCATTTTCTATGTTGGTTGAGTGGCGGGAGGAAACTACTGATTTTTATCATCTTATTAGCAAGAAAATAAATATTTGTATGTATTACTTTCTTCCGAGTTCTAAAGTTGGTGAAGGAAAGAGAAAGCATGAGCGTACAGCAGATGGACAGTTACTTAGCAGAGGGCATTAATGCATTTTGGGGTATGCAAAGGAAGGTTTTAGGTTGATTGTATGAGCACACAGCACAAGCCTTCTCCTGTGTATGTGGGGAGACAGATTGGGAGGAGGAGACAATGAAGAATGTGGGGGGTCTCACTCTCATTGTTACTGGAGAGAGCAGATAAGACAATAAGGCAGTTCCCCTCCATTAATGCCCAAGCTAGGATGCCCTGTCTGGTCCTGCTAAGGATTCTTCCTTAAGCCAGTTTTCATAGAATAAGCCTTTGGGCTATTTTTGAACTAAGACATAAAATGTATTTCACCTGCAAATTGCTCATATAACTCTTTGCCTTAGTCATTGCACAAATTTAAAGCCTATTTGTGGAAAGATGAAATACTACAACAAATAGTAAAATATTTAAGTTATAAACCCATCTCTATAAGGACAAAATAGCATCACACTCATAGATTTATATTAAAATGCCCCCAAAGAGACCAATAGTCAGTATAGATCCAATGCACTTTCATTGAAAAGTGGGTATTTCTTTCTTCTTGTGACTCAAAATGCTCACCATTCCCCCTCTCTAGCTTGTTAGAGCATTGATTTGATCAATTGCAAAATGCACTGTAAATAGGTGCAAAGTAAATAAATAATTGGCCTCCAGAGATATATTTACCTTTGTAATGGTAAGACTACAGCACTCAGGTATAAAGTTTAAAAGTAGTGTTCTTTACACATGGGAGAATATAAAACCATCAGAAAAAAAAATGCTTAAGTAATTAAGTGTTTACCCATTCAAATGAAGTAAAAACCTATTTGTAAAATTTTGAAATTGGAAAATGTATTGACTGGATGTTTCTAGGTACTGTTCCTCTCTAAATTTTTTATTGAAACGTATATAGGTTCACCCTGGACTCTGAAAGAGGAGGAGTCTCATACAGGTCCTTCCCAGGTGAGGGTCTAGATTAACATTCTCAACATTGCTTATTTTGTGGGTCTTTTTATTGGGAATACAGTGGCCTTCCCTCTTACAAACACATTAATTGCCCTGTAGTTCAGAGAATTGCTATGAAATCTATGAAGTGATTGTTATAAAAGAAATAAATATGTGAAGACAAATTATGAGTGTGTGTGTCCCCTTTCAGCCTTTAACTGAGCAATTAGAGTGTAGAGAAGCTCAATTGGGTCAGTTAATCCTGGAATTAACAAGTGAAGAACTCACAGCATCATGCTGACCAATGTGGCTCAGTTGGTTGAGCACCATCCCATGCTCCAGGAGGTTACAGGTTCAATTCCCAATCAGGGTACATCCCTGGGTTGTGGGCTGGGTCTCCAGTAGGGGGCATGCAGGAGGCAGCTGATTCATGTTTCTTTCTTTCTCCCTCTTCCTCTCTCTCTAAAATCAATTTTTTAAAAAGAGCTCTCAGCATCACATTTTAAAATTTCAAACCTAAAATCATTAATTCACAAGTTAGCAAAAATATTTCCTAATGTTTATAGGACATAGAAAGTAAAATACAAAATAAAATGAAATAAACCCCACACCAGTAGTTTATTAGTTTCCTCCTGGTGTCTCAATATTTTCAAAAAATTTTTTTAATAAACTTAATTTTATGACTTACAATGTCTAAAAGAAAAATGGATTGTATCAGAATGGTTGCCTCCCTCATTACCTTGCCCTCCAAGGAGAATTTTCCCTCTATTTTTTTTTCTTAGACACAGGATTGTTTGGACTTTGAATGGGGAGGTAGTAGGAGAGAGTCCTTAGTGAGGCAAAGTAGACAGCAGGTTACATCTCTTTTCTGAGAAGTTCTAGTTTATTATGTGATGCTACGACTGTGAATAAGTTTCTTACTTTCTATTAAAAGTTAAAAGCAGTCACCTTAAAAAAATAGATTGTTACAGTACTCTATAAATAACTCCATAATTGCAGCACAGCCTTTTTCCTGTTTGAATATATTGTTCTTTGTGCCAAGATATTTTCTATATAGTTATAACAATTTATGCATTGACATTTTTCAATATTTTTTTCTGATTATATAAGCTATATTATGTCAGAGAAATCTGGGAACCCTGGCTTGAGTGCCAGCGTCTCTTATTTTCTACTCTCTAATGAGATTACTTAAGAAGTCTAACAAGTGACATCTGTTAGAAACAGAAGAGCTGGCCCCGCCCAGCTGGACCTGGGTTCTCAGAGAGGGTCAGTGCCAGGTGGTAGGGCGTCTCTGCACTGTTACATACAATGCTCTTGGAGATAAAGAGAAGGAAGTAACAAACCACAGGGAAATTTGCACCTTGAGGGCTGGGACAAATAAATTTCTGCTTGATACACGCTAAAGACAAATGAGTTTAAACATGACAGTTAAAACTATTACAATAGCTAGTCACTGAAAAGAGAGAGGGGCACACGGTAAAGCTTTCCATTTGTTAAATCTTCACTTCTGGATAGTACTAAGTTTAAATATCTCTACGTGTTTCTGAGTCACTTTTCCTGTGTGTTTCATGGCTTTTTCCAGTGTATCCATTGGGTTCTAACTGGTCTTGTACTGTAAGGATGTTAATCCTCGTTTTATCCCACTCTATTTATGATGTCTCCTATTTATGGAAAAATTTATTTTCATATAGCCAAATAGTCAAGTACTTCCATTTATTATTTTTTTTGATATATCAGAAGTTTTCTCCACCTCAATACTTATTAAATATTTATTAAAATTTTGACCTGTTTTGATGTTTTCGTTTTTACATTAATTTTTAAAGTCCGTGTGGAGTTTGTTTTGTTCTATAGGATATAAATACAGATATAAATAGAAAAATGGTGCATAGCCTCATATAAATAATATAGCAATGAAGATCATTAGCATATATTTTTGCTGTTGTTAATTTGTTTCCTTATGATAAAGTATCATTCTTAGTATCACTAGGTCAAAGTTGTCTATGGCTTTTAGCAATATTCATTTTTAAAAGAAATAAATTAACCAAAATATAACCATAATGAATGGTATTGGCAGTTAATTCTGTAAGAATTAACTTTGTTTTATGTATCTTGACTCCTGCGCCTAGAACTATCCTGCGGCAAAAAAATGCGATGGGGTTTGTGGGAACCAGGACCATTTTGTCAGGACCGTGACGTTCTATGAAATACTTATGTCAGTTTCCTGAAGGGAGCATAAAACTAACCAAAAGCATAAACTCATTTCTCCATGGGCCCCACAAACACTACATGAGTCCAAATCTGTGCATGAAAAGTGATCGGTAAAAAGAGGTAACTAGTAAAATAAGTTTAACAATCTGAAAAATACAGGGTGGGGCAAAAGTAGGTTTGCAGTTGTTCATGAGGAAAATAATACAATGATCAATAAATAACAATACAAGAATTAACCCTGTGTTCTGTGTACTCACAACTGTAAGCCTACTTTTGCCACACCCTGCATTAATAATATAAATGAGGAAAACAGGATGCTATGTAAATAAAAATATGCACAGATATTAAAAAGATAGTAAGGTAATGAGGGCTGCCACTTCAGACAACTCCAGTGGGTAGAGTTCATATTAAATTCTGTGTAAAAGGTGCATCCTGGTATTTTGCAAAACTGTGGATCTCTAGGTGATATATTCACCATTGATATCCAAACATGCTTTTGCACAGTACGATTATGAATAATGTTTGCTTTTTCTGTGTATTGTTCTGCATTTTCAACTATATTTGAAATCAAAGTTCTAATACTTTAATATGTAGTATTTGAAAACTACAGACCTTATATGCTTAACAATGGACACAGAAAATAATGTGGTGAAGGCCTGGAGTGGGGCAGGGGCTGGGAGGAGGGGGCAAAGAGGGGGAAAATTGGGGGACATCTGTATTACTGTCAACAATAAATAAATAAATAAAAGAAAATATCTAATGTTAACATTCACGTTTAATTACATAATCTCGAAGAAGCAATTTCAAAGCTACAAGATAAAAAATTGATTATTTGAGAAAAGTAAAACTACCAACCTAATTATGGCATCTTATAATACCAAAGAAAACCTGAATGAAGAGCATTTGAAGTGAAAAATACACTCTGCCACTTATTCTGTTTGATAATTAAGTCTGGAATTTAAAATAAGTAGTCACTGGATAAACAAACCCATTGGATGATGTATTCATCGATTCAGTTATTGACCTAACATA
This sequence comes from Molossus molossus, assembly GCF_014108415.1. Taxonomy (NCBI): domain Eukaryota; kingdom Metazoa; phylum Chordata; class Mammalia; order Chiroptera; family Molossidae; genus Molossus; species Molossus molossus. The sequence continues at coordinate 28,052,204 of NW_023425347.1, read as the reverse complement.
TAGTAAATGTCAGTTTCAGAACTGTACTAGGTGATCAAAGGCAACCACATTCACCCCTAATTACAACATAACATCACATAATAAAGTGTAATGCAACATGCAGTAGAAGTACAATTGATTTTAGAATTGTTTCTGTCACATGGTAAGTGCCCAATAAATATGTGTGAATGAATAATGAATGAGGAATGAATCAATATTATACCAGCTGAGACGTCAAAACAAAAGTGACATTGAATCTCATATATAGTTCATTTTATCCACCAGGAATGGGTTGGAAAGAGGGAGGATGATATGAGGTTTACTCAAACACTGAAATCAGAATAAATTACACACAACAGATACAAAATAATGTGCCAGGCGTGCTCTAAGGTGCATTTGGATCTATGTCCATTATAATTGGACCACATCCAGAAGCCAACCATAGACTTTATAGATAGTTCTTACTGTAAGCCATCTAAAAGGCAAACATGTACTGTGATGCTTTACTCGGTCATTCGATAGGCAGTTTAAGGCTCTGTGTTAGAAACTGAGTTTAAAGAAGAGAATAAAATAGTCCTCCTCTCAGAAAGCTCACAGCCTAGAACAAAATACTTGCTATGATCATCTTCTGCTCCTTCTTCTCCTCCCCCTCCTCCGCCTCCTCCTCGTCTTCCTTCACCAATAAATACAGTGAATATATACAATAGAAACGTAGACCTAGTGTAATTGGAGTATCAGCAGGAAACGTAAGCAGGCTGCTAACTGTCTTGAGGAACCGCTGCAGGAGTACTGAAGGGTAAAGGGCACAGTGCAGGGAGAGAAGAGTACACTGGGCAGAGAGATGAGCGTGTACGGGGCAGGGAGGCACGAGAAAGCAGCAGGCTTTTAGAAACCAGCAATTGTGGCCTGACTAGAGGAGCCAGTGCTTGTGGAGAGGCGACAACACAGGGCGATGACTGAAAGGGAGGATCTGGGGCCCTGTATGTCATACTAGGGAGTCTGAACTATCTCCCGAAGACAGAAGGAAGTAGCAAAGCTTATTGTTGCTGGCAGAGCCAAAATCATCCCATTTTAAAGGTTTTAGACTGACTTCTCCATTTAGGGCTGTTTCAAAAAGAAGACTCTAAGAAGAAACACTTTTTGAATGACCGAAATTTACACTTACAAGCCGTGCAAGAAAGACAGGTTGACCCAGCAAAGGTGACCTGTTGTCAGATTTTAGCATGTAAAATACGCATGTCAATCACGTACTAGAATGCTTAGAACTTTGTTTCTTCTCTTCCTTGAAGTTATTGGTATAATCATCTTTTTCTAGAGTTTTAAACAATTTTGATGTTGTTACTGTGTTAACTGCCATCTTTCCTAATAGCATCTTTCAGGATCAAATCCAAGTGGTCCCTCTCCAAGTACCAGGAGATGGTGGTGCATAGAGTCTTGTGTAGTTGGAATTAGTGCCAGTCAGCAATATAAAAACCAACACCCGGTCCTACAAAACAATCTGGCAATAAGGAGAGATAGACACATTTAACATTATAGGACTCTGTCACCTCCCCTTGGTAGTGGCACCAGGAATGTTGGAAGTTTAGTTTTGTCTTGGGGTTATAAGTTCTTGAGAAAGAGGCTTTGTCTGATTATCGTTTTCTCAGCATCCAAAGGATTATACAATTTCTATCCTCTCTAACAACTTTGAAAAGTTTCTCTTATGTGAATTCTGTATTGACAAACCTTTAGCCTCCAAAAGAGTCATTATCATGAATTTGATTTCATATACTTGAAATGTTAAAAATGTATTCAAATAATCATTGTGTTTCCCAACATTTTGGATGAAAAGATTTCGTTACAGATATGAGGAAAGCCCATACTAGACTTGAAAATCATTTACAATGGCCCTCAGGAATAAGAGTGTACAGAAATTTTCAGAAGAAGACTATGAGGTTACAACATCTGGTACATCCGAGAGGTGAGGCTTGAGCAGGAGGTGGTTTTGTTTACTGTCGCAAGAAAGGAGAGACACCAAATGACAATTGCTGGTGAGGGTGTGGAGAAAAGGGAACTCTAGCACACTGCTGGTGGGAATGCAGACTGGTGCAGCCACTATGGAAAACAGTATGGAGTTTCCTCAAAAAAGTAAAAATTGAACTGTCATTTGACCCAGTGATTCCATTCTATGAATATATCCTAAGGAGCCTGAAACACTAATCAGAAAGAATATATGTACCCCTATGTTCATAGCAGCACTATTTACAATAGCTATGTTTTGGAAACAGCCCAAGCATCCCTCAATAGATGAGTGGATAAAAGAGCTGTGGTACATATACACGATGGAATACTATGCAGCTGTAAGAAAGAAAGATCTCTTGCCCTTTGAGATGACATGGAGGGACCTGGAGAGTATTATGCTAAGCGAAATAAGCCAAGCAGAGAAAGACAAGTATCACATGATCTCACTTCTTTGTGGAATATAATAAACAAAATAAGCTGATGAACAAAATAGACCCAGAGACATGGAAGTAGGGAGCAGAGTGACAAACCTCAGAAGAAGGGGGGAAGGAGGGTGGGAAGAGATAAACTAAAAAACTTATATGCATATATGCACAACCAATGGACACAGACAACAGTACCGTGAAGGTGGTGGGGGGATGGGAGCTGGAGGAGGATGTCAATAGGGGAAGAAGGAGCTACATCTGTAACAAAAATAAATTAATTAATTAGAAGATAAATAAAAGTAATTAGTTAATTATTTTAAAAAAGAAAGAAGAGACACATCCTGGAGGCTGGATGAATGTTAGTGAAGGATTTCAGACAAGTGAGTGATGGGCTCGGTTTAAATTTTAAAGATTCATTCTAGCATCATTGAATGTGGGGGGCTTGCCTTGGATTCCAGAGACCATTAGAAACTAGTTCAAATCACTGAAGCAAACAAAATGATGAGACAGTGGGAGCAAAAGGTATAAAAGATAATTATAAGGTAGAAACATTGACTGGACTTAGTGATTAGCTGGATCTTGCTGGATGGGGAAAATACAGGAATTTAAATACAGGAATTTAAGATGATTCTCGGCTCTCTGGATGAGATTCCCAGGAGGACCATGTGCTGTTTATTAAATTGAAAAAATAAAATAAAATAAAATAAAATAAAAACAAGAGAAAGAACAGTTTGGGAGAACATAATAACAGCTAAAATGTATTCAGTGCTTATTCACCACTGTGCCAAACTCTTTCTTATGTCAAAGATGAGTCCTATTTGGGGCATGATGAGCCTGAGAGGTCTGTGACTAGTCAAGAGAACATCCTCACAAGCAGCCCAGGAGGATATATCACTCTGCAGCTTAAGAGAGATGGTTGGTTTAGAGATAAAAAGTTGAGAGTCATGAGGATAATAACAGCTAATATTTATTGAGTGCTTGCCATGTGCTCTAAGCACTTCATGTGCATTCCCCATTTAATTCTCACGACATCCGTATGAGGCAAGGACCATTTTATCGTTTTCATGAAAGAGGACAAAAAGGTCTACTAAAAATATTAGTTGACTTAACCAAGGTCACAGAGCTAGAAAATGGCTGAGGAAGAATTTGAATCAGGTTCCTAAACCTTGAGATTGAAGACCCAGAGAAAGTAGCTAAAGTGAGAACCCTGTGCCACACTTGGATTCCCTTGAAAATACATTCACTCTATTGCATTTTCCATCATGCAGAGATGTTCTACAACCCAAGGAGCAAATGTCATGTCCTGTAGGGAATTTAGGTTAAAAAACTGGGTTTGAACTTCCAGTTTGTGTGGTTTGAGGTGTGTAACTTGATCTCTGTGGGCGTCACTTTTTAAATCTGTTAAAGTTGTGTAATTCCAACAAAAAGGATTTTTCTGAGAAGTTAAAATGGGTTTATTAGAAAGTGGAGCAAATAATGAGTAGGCACTAAAAGTCTATCATACATTCAACTCCTTTCCATCTGCAATAGGCTATTTACTTCCATACGTAGCCATTACAAAATACTAGGGTCAGACAGGACAGATGTACGTGTGTGGGGTAATATTGCAGAATAGGCTCCCTTTACACCTTCTTTGAAAAATTAACTTGTTCAAGTAAAAAAAAAAAAACAATTAAAAAATTTTTTTTTTCTTTTTTGATTTTAGAGAGAGAGGGAGAGATAGAAACATCAGTGAGAGAGAACATCGATTGGCCGCCTCCTGCATGCTCCCCACTAGGGATTTGGCCCACAACCTGAGCATGTGCCCTGACCAGGAATCAAACCAGTGACCTCTTAGTGCATAGGTCGATGCTCAACCACTGAGCTACATGAGCCGGGCAACAACAGTATTTTTATCCACCCTATTTCAAGATTTGGAGTGAATAGGTAAATTAATTATGCCTGTGTTCTAAGTTAAAGAGCACTGTGGAATGTTACAACTTTTCAGGTTAATATTCTGTATCCATAAACTGACATGACTTTCCTTAATATTGCACCAGGTATAAAACAATCTGTAGCTATTTTTCATTCACTTATCATTTGGAGTATTATTGCTCTTACTCAATTTTTAAAACCTTGAGCATTATGACTCCGCAGACTTTTCAATTTTAAGTGTAATTTTTTTGTATCTTGAAAATAAAATATTTTTCTTAGATGTACAACTCCACTTGTTTTTATTGAACAAATATCTGAACTCCTCAAGGACAGAGAGAATGCCTTGCAGTTCCTTCATACCATCCATAGGTACTCATGATGGTGTGGAGACCCGAACAAGTAGTTATTGAATACCAAAACACTTTTCATAAACATTTCATAAAAAATTCATTCTGTCCTGGCCAGTTTGGCTCAGCGGTTAGAGCGTTGGCCCATGGACCGGAGAGTCCCGGGTTCAGTTCCCACTAAGGGCATGAACCTCGGTTGCAGTTTGTTCCCGGCCCTGGTTAGGGTTGTGTGGGTGGCAACCACGCAATGTGTCTCTCTCACGTTGATGTTTTTCTCTCTCTCTCTTCCTCCCTTTCTCCCTCCTACTCTATCTGAAGATACATGCAAAAATGTCCTCAAGTGAGGATAAAAGAAAAAAAATATTCTGCTGGTAGGTTACTTTTGAGATTGCCACAACACTTTAATTATAACATAATATGCAAATTTGGAAAAAATCTTACTAGGATCAGTGCATAACACATTCTCATATAGTTAAACACTCCTAAACTTTTTGAGATCTCATTTTACACAGTTGGAGCCAGCCTGCCAATGAATATGCTATGTATGCTTGAGAAATTTGCAGAACTATTTAAAAATACATGGCTTAAGTCTTTCTCCATTGTTGGAATTGGGCACAATTTATTTGATTAAATGATAACCCAATATAAGCAGTACTTTAGAATCAGCCAATACTTCCTGCCCCCAACTTGATTTCAAAGGCAGAGGCATAAAATTTCCATCATACTCTATAATTTAGGTATTAATCTTCGACTCATCCTTGACATTCTACTTACACCTACACAGTCTTTCAGTCTTACAAAACGTCACCATTTCAAGGTTTAGCAAATTGAGGCCTATAGCTTATTACCACTCAGAGAAAAATCTCTCTCCCTTCTGGCTTCTTGCTCCCTCCCTCTCTCCCAAACTACTTTAACATATGACAAATTTCTGTCCTGTCTCTGCTAACTTTAAAAAATGTTTGTGTAGCCCTGGCCGGTTTGGCTCAGTGGTTGGAGCGTTGGCCTGCAGACCAGAGAGTCCTGGGTTCGGTTTCTGCTAGGGGCATGTACCAAAAAAAAAAAAAAAAAAAAATGTTTGTGTAAGTTTTCTAAGTTAATCAATTGAAACTCTTACAAGTTAAGAGCTTAATAAGAACTCATAGGTTCCCTAAGGAATATGCCATCTTTTGTCATCAATGACACCTCCTAGAAGTTACCTGCACACCATCCTGCTGAAGAACAGCTAAGGCTTCTATTATTAATACATGGCAGCATTATTCTCTCATGATGAAGCATCCTATTATATGTGATTGGATTTAGAGTTCTGCATCCCTTTAAGACTTCTGAGCACAATGATTCTCTTCCATATCTATACATTAGAATCACCTGGGGAGTGTCTGGGCCTCACCCCAGAACATATAAATCAGAATATCTAGGAGCAAAGTCTGCACTTCAGTATATGTTTGAAGTTATGAAAGTTCTTTCAATGTGCAACCAGGGTTTAAATTACAGGCGTGCCTCTGAGATATTTCTGGTTCAGTTCCAGACCACTGTGATAAAGTGAGTATTGCAATAAAAGTAGTTGTGATCTTTTTGCTGGTGGTGGGTATTGCCTTCAATTTGAAGAAGAAAAAAAAAATCCTCACAACACCTGTGAAGCTCAACAAAGCAACACACAATAAGATGAGGTGTGCCTGCACTGTTTTAGTAATACAGGGGTACTTCAGTTGGGTATATCCAGGTCCTCCCAGTTATCTTCCACGGAGGATCCTGGTGGAGTTTAATGTGTGAAGCAGGCATTTAAACCTTGACATGCATAGACATCACCTGCAAATCTAAGGCAAAAGCAGATTCTGAATCAGTAGGTCATAGGCGAGGCCTGAGACTCTGCATTTCGAACGAGTTGCCAGGTGAGACTGATGCTGCTCTGTGGACCACTTTATTTCTAAGTGCTCACACTTGTCTTCACTGCTTCAACTTCCAACTCTGCTGAATAGGAATCCGCACCTGTAGGTATGGCCCCCACCCTTTAGACTCAAAATTTGTATTCCCTTTTAAACCTCTATAATCGAATGTTTCTGAGACTCTTGAAATTCAAAGTGACTCCCACTGAATTCCACTGTCTTAAGTCAAGTTTTCATTGTATTTTGCCTGGATATTGTCAATTACTGCTTAACAAGATTCCCTGCCTGGAGTCTAGAAAATAAAGCCAGAATAGGGCATCCTTCAGGGTGCGGTGCCTGTTGACCGCCTTATCCTCCTCGTCAATGTCTGAACCTGTCCTCCCTCTACTTGTTCCTCCCGAATAGTTAGGCTCTGCCTTGCTTCTGTGCCTTTCTCAAGCCGCCCCTCTTCCTCACCTTTTATCTTCCTGCTTGACTAGGACCTAATGGTTAACTGTTGTCACACAATACCGGCTCTTACACACTCACTAACGCCCAAGCCGAGCTGATCAATTCCCCTTCTCCCTTGTCTCCTTTAAAACACTTCAGATTCTAAATTGCAGTTGTTTGTTTTACAACAATTTCCTTGTACGAAATTAGAGCCACCCTCTGCCTCTGCCCTAGGCAAGGCCCCTTGTTGTTTTTTTGTTGTTGTGATATAAATCCTTTTGAACCAATTAAAGCAATTGCAAACTGAAGGGGCAGCACGAAATGGTCACTAACGTGGCCTTCTTTGACTCTAAAAGAATTCAGGTTTTGTTTGCTTCATTCTTTTTTGCAATCAGCATTTATTGATTGAAGATCAAATTGATTGCTCAGCTGCCCTAGAGAACATCAGAGTTGAGAGATGGAGATTTAGCAAAAAGAAAAAACAAATACTTATGTATCAGGATGAATTCAAACGCAGAAATGGTGGTTTTTATTAAATAGTCTGGCTGCTAGTCTCTGTACACTTCACCCACGGTTAGTCCCAGATACAAGTGTCATATGTTCGTCATCATAAAAGCAACTCAAGATCAGTTCGAAAAAGGTGAGGCAGTTCCAACGGCACTTTTATTTATCATAAAAATGTGGCTTTCCAGTCACTGCAGTATGAACAAAGCCAAATTTCCAAGCTAAGTTCTGTAAGTAGCAATGCGAGGCTATGGTTAAGTGAACAGAAATAGAATTGACAACCAGAATGTGTCAACATCAATGAAAGGTGATATCAGCAGGTTGTGACCTATTGTTTTTTGTTTGTTTGTTTTTTTAAGGTGAGTAGGTGTTTAAAACTTTTAAATGTTTTGAAAGTATTCTCTTCAGCTTATTTTTCTTTATATAATTTTTTAAACAAGAAAAACATTCTTTACAAGGATTGGAATACCTCTATGAACACCAACAAATGTAAAATCTTCTATCTGGCTAAACACAGGGGCATCAAGAAAGACTACAGACATCTCCCAATAAATATAATTTGTGGGTTATTATAATAATCCTAAGTCATTGGAAGAGGGCTCTGCATCGTGAATCAGACGGTGACCCTCAACCAAGCGTTGGCCATGGAATGACATCACAGGGCGGTTCTGAATAGACATCCCAGGGCGGTTCCATACGAACATCATAGGGGGCATTCTAAATGGACATAACAGGGGGCGTTCTAAATGGACATCACAGGGCGGTTCTAAATAGACATCACAGGGCGGTTCCATACAGACATCACAGGGCGGTTTCATATGGACATCACAGGGCTGTTCCAAATAGATATCACAGGGGGGTTCTAAATGGACATCACAGGGCGGTTCCATACGAACACCACTGGGCGGTTCTAAATGGACATCACAGGGCAGTTCTAAATGGACATCACAGGGCGGTTCCATACGAACATCGCAGGGCGGTTCCATACGAACGTCGCAGGGCGGTTCCATACGGACATCACAGGGCGGTTTCATATGGACATCACAGGGCTGTTCCAAATAGATATCACAGGGGGGTTCCATACGGACATCACAGGGGGGTTCCATACGGACATCACAGGGTGATTCTAAATGGACATCCGAAGGCGGTTCTAAATTGACAACCCAGGGCTGTTCCAAATTGTCATCACAGGGCGGTTCCATATGGACTACACAGGGTGGTTCCATATGGACATCACAATGCGGTTCTAAATGGACATCAAAGGGCAGTTCTACATGGACATCACAGGGCGGTTCCATACTGACATCCCAGGGCGGTTCCAAATGAATATCACAGGGCAGTTTTAAATGGAGATCACAGGGTGGTCCTAAATGGACATCAAGGGCGGCTCTAAATTCACATCACAGGGAACAGGGCAGTTCCAAATAGACATCACAGGTCGGTTCCATACGGACTTCACAAGGCTGGTCTAAATGGACATCACAGGGCGGTTCCAAAAGGACATCACAGGGCGATTCCATACGGACTTCACAGGGCGGTTCCATACGGACATCACAGGGCGGTTCTAAATGGACATCACAGGGCGGTTCCAAAAGGACATCACAGGGCGGTTCCATACGGAATTCACAGGGCGGTTCCATACGGACTTCACAGGGCGGTTCTAAATGGACATCACAGGGCGGTTCCATATGGACTTCACAGGGCGGTTCCATACGGAATTCACAGGGCGGTTCCATACGGACCTCACAGGGAGGTTCCATACTGACATCACAGGGCGGTTCCATACAAACATCACAGGGAGGTTCTAAATGGACATCACAGGGCGGTTCTAAATGGACATCACAGGGCGGTTCCATATGGACATCATAGGGCGGTTTCATACGATTGTTTGGTGATGGCCTCCTTGCTGATATCCAAAGGAATTTCAAAGGAATTTTTCAAGAGAACAGAAAAACACATCAGTTTAAAGTTTTTTGAGCACAAAAAGATGAAAACAGTCCCAGACAGTTCTCTTCCATCTTTCTGCATAAGGTTGTTGATCTTATTATCTTTCAGATGCATTTGTGAGCACAGAAAAGAATATGTAGGCTATTCCATTGATATATTTTATCTCTATTGGTGAATGGTAGTTAGTGAAATTCCTGTTGGAGCAAGCTAATCCCTCCATGCCCTCTACCCCCAAAGTCCCATGTCCATGGCTCTAAACATGACACTCATGTTTATTGTTATTTTGAGTCTGTTTACTTCAGTAGACTGAATTCTTCTTTAAATGCAGAAATTTTATTTCTAGTCATTTTTGATGTCGATGTTTAATGCTTATGCAGGCCAAAAGTTCAATACCAGCAATTTCATATTGTTTAACCTAATAATTGCTTAATGTTTAATGAGTTATTATTTAATCAATTACTTCACATTGATATCCCATTGAACAGAATTGGACTTTTCAAAAGAAAAGTCAGCACTTATTCTATGACTTTCCTGTAATACAATGTTAATGAAATTATAGAAAGTGTCATTTAGTCGATTTCTGGCTTAATACAATGGAGATTTGCACAATTTTTCTGGTATAAACAATTCAGCCCTAATGGTAACCAAATAGGATCTCTGTGCCTCGTTATATTCTGAGAAATGAATTAAAATTTCATCAATTTTTAAAATATGGGAATGTTCCTAGAAAGTTTACATTTGGTGTGTGCATGTTTCTGTGGTTATATTGTATTATATAGAGAATTTTCTCAACATTTCTTAAAAGCAATCAAGAAACTAAAATGAAAAATATAAACTCTGTAAGACATGAAATGTTCTTCCATATTTAAGAGGGTTTTGGGGGGAGATGCCTCCTTCCGAAGATAACTTCAGGGAAATTCAAACCTGCCAGTAATCTAAAAAAATACCAGAGTCAAAATGAAATAGGATAGAGCCATATTTATGTTAATTGCATTGCCCAAGTGATGATATGAAAAATTATTTATACCACTAAACAATCTATTTCAACACTAGTTCATTCTATGAAACAAGTTAACCACATAACCATTCCAAAGGACCATTTTTACTTTTTGATGTATATTTCTATCCTACTTCAAAAACATTTTGGCTTTGAAACCACTATGATTTTGCCTACAATCTCAAAAATACACTTTACTTGATATACTTACCACTTTTAAGACGCGTTTGCTTTTAGCATTAGTATTCAAAATGGGTTGCTGCTATGAAAAATAATTACAGCAAGACGTGCTGCTTGCGGACTGTAAAAGCCTCTCAACAGGTCATCTCTGCTGAAGAGTGAGGAGGATGCCGTGTCACCTTTCAGAGCATTGAAAAGCCTGTGGCGCTGATTCCAGAACTCAGTCTTTCATTTGGCGAAAACATCAAGTGAAAGAAATAATGTAGGAAAATGGACATTAGCCTTAATTATGGTATTAAGTTTTTCTTAAATTTAAAAAATAACTTTAAAAAAAAACATTCCACTGTTGGTGGGATTGTAAAATGATGCAGTTACTTTGGGAAGCCATTCCTCAAAAATTAAAAATAGAATTACCACATGACCCAGCAATTCCACTTCTGGACAAAAGCTCTAAAGAATTTAAAGTAGGAGCTTGAAGAGATATTTGTATGCCTATGTTCTCGGCAGCATTATTTACAACAGCCAAAAGGTAGAAGCCACTAATGTGTCCATCAACAAATGGAGGATCAAAATGTGGTATATACATACCATGGTATATTAGTCTTAAAAAAGAAGGAAATTATGCTGAGCTGGGTGGCTCAGTTGAATGAGCATCATTCTGTGCACCAAAAGGTTGGGTGATCGACTCTGATCTGGGCACACATACCTAGGCTGTGGATTCTATCTCCAGTCAGGGCACGTACAGGAGGCAACTAATCAATGTTGAGCATTGATGTTCTCTCTCTCTCTCTCTCTCTCTCTCTCTCTCTCTCATTAATGAAAATATCCTCAGGTGAAGATTAAAAAAAGGAAGGAAGGAAATTCTGACACATACTATAACATGAATGAACCTTGACGACATTATGATAATGAAATACACCAGTCACAAAGAAATAAATACCCTGGTATTTAAAGAAATAAATATCTGGTAAATACACGAGGTACCTAGATTAGTCAAATTTACAAAGACAGAAAGTAGAATAGTGGTTGCCAGGAACAGGGAAGAGGGGGCACGGAGAGTTATTCAATGTGTATAGAATTTTAGTTTTGCAAGATGAAAAGAGTTCTATAGATAGATGGTGGTAATGGTTTCACAACAATGTGAATGTACTTAATACCACTGAATTATATACTTTAAGATGGTTAAGATAGTAAATTTTATGTTATGCATATTGTACCACAATTAAAATGTTTTAATTTTTAAAAAGCATCTTCAAGAGGTCACTCTATCCATCATTTTGGATAGAGTGGTCTGCACAATGCATATTCTGAATCAAACACAGTATGGAGGCAATGACAACAGTACTAGGCTTGGCACCCACATATCTGGGGTTTTGCTTGGGCTCTATGACTTGGGCTCAAAGAAGTAAATTCAGTCCTCTAGGCTTTAAATCTTATCCTGTCTGAAAAATGAAGTAATAACTTCACCCCTGACTTTCATGTGATATTGTCATAAGAATAAAATGATGATTTTTAAAATTAAAAAAAATGCTATTTCAAGTTGGGAGGTGGGGAGAGTCCTCCAACGAGCTTCTTTGCCAGGAGATTATCTGTTAATAAATAAGAGAGGTTTAAGGTGGGCAATCTGAAGAAGAGCTAGTGGACACGCCTTACTCTCCTTAGCTGACTGGCCATACGGGAAATCTACCTTAAATCTTCTTTGGTTTCACCACTTCATAGTCTGTTTATTGTGTGACTACTGGCACGTTGCCTAATCTCTTTACACTTTGGTTTTCTCATCTGTTACTTGAGAATAGTAATTAATGATAACCTCAAGGGGGTGAGAGGAAGGTAAATCATGGTGCTTCCAATAATTCACCTTGCTGCCAACAAATTTATCAATAGAAATGCAGCCTCTTAATTTTTATTTCTTTATTGATTTTAGAGAGAGAGGAAGGGAGAGGGGGAGAAAGATGGAACTATCAATGAGAGAGAACATTGATTGGTCCCCTCCTGCATGCCCCCCACTGGGGATCGGGCCCACAACCTGGCCATGTGCCCTGACAGGAATCAAACCGGTGACTTCTTGGTGCAAGGGTCGACGCTCAACCACTGAGCCTCACGGGCTGGGTGAAATGCAGCCTCTTTAAGTGCTGAATGTCCGTGGTTCTCAAATTTTAATATGCATATGAATTTCCAGAAGAGATGGTTAACATGCAGGTTCTGAAACAGTGGATCTGGAGTGGGACCCAAGAGTCTACTGTTCTCAGGTGCCGAGGTCATGCTGCTGGTGGTCCATGGACGCATTGAGCAGCAAGACTCTCCCATGGGTCTCACAGTGTGGTCCACGTTTACATATTCTGGTCTCAGTTTACAGAAAAAAAAAAAAAGTTAGAGCTTAATCAGACCCCAATTCTATTGACTTCAGTTCAAATAGTTCTAGACTTTTCGAGCAATAAGATACCTTAGACTCAGAGACTTCATAGTTTAACTTCTCCATCTTCTAAGGGAAGGAAAGCACTATACCCAACATCACAGAGCTACAGATGAGAGAGCAACACCCGGGTGTTCCAGCTCCCAGTCCTTACGCTTACCAGGAATACAGTGATTGACGGTCCTAACCCAACACCCGCTAAACATACATCCCATTTGAGGAGTCATGGGGGACAGAGGGACAATGGTTAGTTCTGGAAAGAAGCCAACAGGGGTAGCATGCTTCATTCCGATCCAGAATGTTCCTCTGGACCTTCCCAAGGAGCAGAAGTGAACGACTAGTCCACAGTTCATCACTGTCTTGGAATCTAAGTAGGATTTTAGGCAAAACATCCTAGCCCATCTTCACCCTTAAAATTATGTTTTCCCCCCTTGGAAATTTTTTTAAAATGTCAGAACTTAAGCTGTCTTTGCTTGGCCTTTGGATCTTTGAATCTTAGGCTTCAGGTTCTCACACACCTCTAGGAGAACAGAGTCCTCCCTGAACAGGCAGACATGGTGACAGCCAGCCCCCGCGCCTGAGGCAGTCAGAGCAGAGGGGTCTTTCTCCAGACCCATGACTAATCACTGCAGCTTCCTGAGGATGTTATAAATGTTCCCAGCGCGGCCGCCCGGTGGCTGCTTTTTGGCTCTGTCTCACAACATATGTTATCTTCATGGTAGCTGGTCCCCAAAAGGGTTGTAACTCAAGGGAATCTCTTCACAGATTCATGTCTGGCTTTAAAACAAGAAGCTTTCAAACCTGTCAAATCAGGGAAGCAGACAGTAATTCTTTTAGGGGGGACATTTTCCCCTCTGGGTTTGTAAAGTTCTCCTCTGGGAGGACTCCCTCCTTTTACATTCCTGGGTCTGATGGCTTTCATGTCAGAAAGCAACCTGCCTGGAAGAGAGCGCTTTCCAAGGTGCACAGCTCTGTGAGGTTCGGGTTGAATCCACGGGGAGGGAGGCAGCAGGTGGGGGAGGCTCAGTGTACAAGGCATGCAGCACTAGTTGAATGCTTCTGCTGGTTGCCATAGGAATGAGAAGACTTGGAGTTTAAATCCTAGTTCCTCTGGAGCTATGTTAAAAATGTGACAGTGATTCTTGCCCTTTACCACTACCAGCTTTGAAATCAGGGGCTCTTTAAAAAATGCAGGATAAACTGATGAACAAAATTGACCCAGAGACATAGAGGTGGGGTACAGACTGACAAACCTCAGAAGAGGGGGTGTTGGGCGGAAGAGATAAACCACAGAATTTATATGCATGTACGTGTAACCAGTTGGACATAGATAACTGTGCAGGGACGGGGTGGGGGGATGGGAAGGAGGGTGTCAATGGGGGAAAGGGAGAAACATCTGTAACAAAAACAAATTGATAACAATAATTTAAGAAAAATAAATAAGAAATGCAGGACAAATGTTCACCCTGCCAGAGGAGGTCACACTAACCTAAAAAATGTCTATCCCGAGGCCCTGACAACTGAAGAACTTCCCAGTGACCTCGGGGGCCCCCCCAACTTCCAGGCTAGTGAAACACAATGCCGTTCTGTCCTTTTCCTCCCCATCAGGGATCTGTGACGTCCACAGACAAGCCTGACGCAGGTGGGAACTCACTCAAGGAAGGCAGTCATCATGGAATTGTTGTTGTGTGTGTGTGTGGGGGGGATATTTAAAAACCAAGGACTGGTTTTAAACCCGTAGCTCTTGAAACCGTTTTAAAGAGTATCTGTTGGAGACATGTACGTGTTTCCCCCGTCAGTCAGCTCTCTAGTTCTTTTCATTGCCCGTTCAAAGCCCTGACATCTATTGCCAACCCGCAAACTCAGCAGCGAACACCACACCACGTTTAATTCGTGTCCACCTCCTCCCTCCCCACACCACCGCTAGACACTGTGTTTTTCCATCTAATTTGAAAAGCTGTGGAGAAATGAAACACATCAGGAGCCGAGCACCTTACATAGAGTTTCCCAGCTGGCTTGCCACGAGGTCGCTCCTCAGCCCTGGACAGCTGAACCCCCGAAGCTGCCTGCCTCTAGCCTCATTTGCTCAAGTACAAATGTGATCATTTTCTATGTATAGTTCATATGACAAAAGTTGGAAGAAACTACGTTTAGCTAACTTGTCATTTCCTTGAGAAGAGGAATCGGTCTAGTTTATTGTGTTATCACCAGCAATTCATGCCATGATGAGAGCATAGTGAAAGATAAACAATGATCTGCCAGTTAAATCGTTATTAATAAATGATTAGTGACTGAACATATAGATTCAACAACTGCAGACCTAACTCTGAAAGAACAGAAACCTCTGCTGTTGAGCTATTCACTATGCCATAGATAAAGTGCCTCATCTAAGCCAAGCATCTACACATACTATGTTTGTTTGTTTGTTTGTTTTAATTTGGCTGAAGAAAGAGAAGCTGAGCTTATGGAAAACCGTGGCCAAAACTTTACTACACTTGAGCTCCTTGTTGTAAACATCTCCCAGGAAAGCAGAGTGGTGAAAAGAATGACAGGTGCCCTTTTGGTGAGGACATCTTGGCGTGGATCCTTCATGTCCCCTACTTTGCATGGCTCTCCAAAAAAGAACATGAGGAGCTCGCTAGAGTCCACCAGCTCTCTGTAGGAACTACCACTCTGGGGGCAATTACTACGGGCCAGGCACCATTCTAAACGTGTTACACATAGTAACTCATTTAATCCTCATGTGTACGTAACTAACTATAGGACAGGTTAGAAATGCAGACAAAATACAGTGGGATTTCATAGGACCTGGAGGTAATATTTCTTTTGTTTGTTTGTTTTTGTTTTGTTTGGGGAGTTTTTGTTTGTTTGTTTCCCAGGAGGTAATATTTCAAGTAATGTATGAGACAGATACAGTTGGGGTGCATGGGATGAGCTATCTTATTCCCATAACTCCTTGCATTTGTAAGCTGTTAAAAAATACTTAAATATAATACCTAACCTAAATACTTGATGTATGTCAGGTTCTGTGTTGCCTACATAGATGATCTCATTGGATTTTGGTTTTGAGTCTCGTTCTGCAGAGATGGACACTGTGGCTGGCTTGCTCAGCTAGTGAGCAGCAGAGCCAGGATCTCCAAGCCAATCTTATGAACCACGTTACTGCAGTGTCTCGTCTCCTGAGTAACTGGATAACATCTCTTTGCTGGTTTTTATACGGCGATGAGTGTTGTAAGGCTGAATATGACAAAAATTATTTCTATATTCTAATAATGCTGTGAAAAATTAAAACTCGGTGACCACCAATACGGTTCTCTTTGTTTCAGACGTGCACCCACCTATCACTCCCCTTTATACACATCGTGGAGGGGGCGGGTCTTCCGTTATCCTCAATCCATCAGGAGCAGAGGATGCTGATTTGGAGAACTGATACCTATCAACTGAAGCTCCTCAACACCGGCAAGTGATAGATCCTAAAGACATGTAACCCTGAAATCAAACCAAGGACTGTCATCAATGATGATATTTGTTATGGAAAGATGTGCATCAAATATGTACAAGAGTATAAGGCAAATATTTAGTATTAATAGTTAAGCACATAGACCTGTAGAATTTATCAGTGTATTCAAAGTGTTTAAAAACAAAAATCAATGGGGGAAAAAGAAGAAACATCTGTAACAAAAATAAATTAATAAAAAAAAATTTTTTTTATCCTCATCCAAGGATATTTTCCCATTTTTCGTTCAGATAGAGTGGGAGGGAGAGAGAGGAAGAAAGAGAGAGAGAAACATTGATGTGAAAGAAAAAAAATTTTTTTAAATAAATAAATAAATGAAACAGTTACTAAAGTTCCTTTGAATTCTATTTCTGCTTGTTTTTTTACCTTGGCACTTGGGAACACACCAAAAATGGTAGTTCAAGGTTACCACTACTTCTAAGTTCATTTTGATTATTTCTTAAATCTCTATATACCTCTTTTTCTGTCTGTTTCTTTCTAATCTCTATTTCTACCTACCTCTACATCTTTCTTTTCTTTCTTTCTTCCTTTCATCTATGTATCCATGTATTTATCTATGTATCTATCTATGTATCTATGTATCTTTGAATCTATCTATCTATCTATCTATCTATCTATCTAATCTATCTATTGGCAATCCTCATTTTGTATAGCAGTGCAGGATTGTAAAAATGACATTTCGATGATGTAAAAATGACTTACATGGTTTTGATAGAATTTAGAGTCACTCCCTGTGGGTTCTCACCACTATCCAATCTTATTTTCCTAATGTGTTTTGAAATGGCAAGGGCCATATCTTCTGTGCAGGGTCTGTAAACATTGTGGCCCTCAGAGATCACTATTCTTTCTTTCTTCAGTATGTCTTTGGATATTTGGAGGGTCCTATCTGGGTTTTTAGGAAGACTGGTGATTGATTTCTCAGCCCCCTCAAGGATAGTTGAAAACGCATTACACGCAAGCACATAAAGAACTGAGAGCAATATGATTTTTTTTTTTTTTGGCCAGAGGAAATAAGTCAAATAGCATTATTATATCTTCGCAAATTCGTGTTTCAAAAGCTCTACTCTCAACACATAGCTCTATCATCAAGAGGCCATTTTCATGTCTTTCTATTTAGGGATTTGAGAGTTATAGTAAATAGAGTTGCTTGAGAACGCCTCTTTTCCTATTTGACATTTCTTCATTTCCCTATTTCCAGATCAATTAGGTAAACACTGAGATACAAATATAATGTATGAGTAGTCTTTCTGCCAAGCAAAGAAATTTCCACATTGCAAGTAAGATCAACTTACCAGACTCCAGATGGCAGAAAGGCAAAGTGACATTTGATCTCTTGTTCTCCACTGTGAACCAGCCCCTCTGCAGAAAAGCGGATGGATATTTTCAGAAGCACCCAGCGGGCAAGTAGAGCCAAAGGCTTGAGTCCTCTTGGCTCTGACTTCGGTCATATTGGCCCATGCCACCTCTCTTCCAGTGTGGCCTCTCTCTCCAGGGCAATTTCAAGAGTAGAGAGCTGCATGATTCTGTTTTGAATCTTCTTGTTAACCGAGATGGGCCAAAGGGAAACTCCTTTGAAATAATGTCCTTCAGTAAGATTTAGGAGTCTGCCTCTGGTCCTCTAGGGCAACTTCAAATATTTATCGATTGTTTGCCCCTTTCTGCCACAGGAGTACCTGTTATCTTATACATAAGTAAGCCCTCAAAACATTACTACACATTTACATGGAATAAAATTAGGCTCATCCTCTCTCTGAGACTTGCTTTTTCTCAGTTCACCTTCCCAACCCTCCCAGTCTTCTTTAGCTTTCCAACTACCATCAAAAACTTCTCACAAGAAAATAATGGAAATTCATTTAACTCTAAAGTAAAAGTAACTGATGATGGCTTTAAGTCTTTCCTCGTCCAGGGAGATTTCCATATGAATAAAGCCTCAGATAAAATATTTACAGCACCCCAACCAATTCATGGCAAGCTTTAATGAAGAGGGAAGGATTTTTCAGTGATGGATTGAGGGATAGGAGAGTGACTTGCCAAGCAGAAGAAACCACTCCTATTGAAACATAATTATGTTTTTTTTTCTTGCAAAACAAATAAATATATTATTTTTATATGTATTTAGCAAGCTAGCTCTTAATCAGACATCTTCAATCTAGCCATCTCTCAAAGGGTTGCAAAATGTCCCCACACTTTGAGAGGGCTTCTAATTGTTTAAAGTTAAATTAGTTGGTTTTGTTGGGGAAGGAAACTTCCCAAAGATTGCCTGCAGGTGGAAGGCAGAACTTCATGCAGTCCAGCACAAATATAAAACATGCTCTTTTAGAAAGCTCTGGAATTAAAACAAGGCCAGTAAGGCAATTAAACAAGTAAAATTAATTGCATTATTGTCAATAACACAAATCTTTTTATCTCTTAGAAAACAGAAAACCACAGGCTGGTTCTGACGAAAGTCAATCGAATATTAGAAAAAGAGCAAAAGAGCACGTTGTTTACTTACAAGTCATGTGACCATCTTCCCCAGAATGTTTGTGTCTTGTGCTGGCCAATAGAATAAATGAGCAAACCCGAAACACAAATAAACACAAACTGATATTTTTACTGGTCTCCAGATTTCATCTTGAAATATGCCTCCATTTTGAATTAATCAAATACTTCTTCCCTTTTCCATGTAGACATATCTTCTTCCTACCAAAATGAACAGAAAAGTATATACATCTCTATGTCATGTATTTTTAGTGGTCCTAGATTATTTGTTTCAGCCTTCCAGTTCTAAACTTTCACACCGTAATGCCATCAATTAAAAGATAACATCTGGCCTGACCAGCGTGGCTCAGTGGATTGAGCACCGTCCCATGGACTGAGAGGTCCTGGTTGCATTCCCAGTCAGGGCCCATGTCTGGGTTGCAGGCTTGATCCCCAGTAGGGGGTGTGCAGGAGGTGGCCAATCAATGTTTTTCTTTTGCATTGATGTTTCTATCTCTCTCTCCCTTCCTTTCTCTCTAAAAAAATCAATAAAATGTATTTTATTTTATTTTATTTTTTTATTATTATTTTTTATCCTCACCCGAGGACATTTTTCCATTTTTTGTTCAGATAGAACGGGAGGGAGAGAGAGGAAGAGAGAGAGAGAGAAACATCGACGTGAAAGGGACACATCGAGTGGCTGCCACCCCGCACGACCAACCAGGGCAGGGGACAAACTGCAACCGAGGTACATGCCCTTAGTGGGAACCGAACCCGGGTCTCTCTGTACCGCAGGCCGACGCTCCAACCGCTGAGCCAAACTGGCCAGGGCTAAAATGTATTTTAAAACATAAAAATAAAGATAAAATTCTGCCCTGGCTGATGTGGCTCAGTTGGTTGGAGAGTCATACACCAAAAGATGCGGGTTCAATTCTCCATCAGGACACATAATTTGGATGCAGGTTCAGTCCTCAGGTGTTGGGGCGCATACGAAGGGCAACCAGTCAGTGTTTCTCTCTCTCACTCTTTTTCTCCCTCCCTCCCTCCCTCCCTCCTTCCCTTCCTCCCTCCTTCTCTTCCTCTCTATAAAATCAATAAACATATTCTTGGGTGAGGATTTTTTTAAAAGATAAAATTCTACTTTTTTTTTTTTTAATTCTAGCTCACTGAGATGGTAACACTGAGTTCATTTTTAGAACTGATGTCTTGAGGATGTTTTGGGCTGAATGGTTCAGTGCTGCATAAATGTGAGTCTGAATACTTGCTCTAACCTTGCCTTCTCTGTCAGGTTCTATTATAGCTCAGAACAATGGGCCTTTCCCAGTGTTGCCTTTGAGTAGCTTAAAGTTATAAAACAGAGCTGAGCTGATTGGATTTTGACATTGGGTTTTGAACACTATGGTGCTCCCCCACCTAAAAAACATTCCTCACACAGGTATTCCTGCATGTAAACTGCAGCTGTGCTCCCCAGGAGTAAAGTCATGTTTTGAACTTCAGAAACTGGTCAGTCTATTTTAAAGAACCCAGTCATTAACTATTTAGTAAAATAAAGTCCCGTTTTACAAGTGAATAATCCATCATCCTCTTTTAAAATACATTTCTTTTTACTAAGTTGAAACTTTTCTGAATTTTCTTAAGTCATGGCCCTTTTACATTTCTATGTAAGACATTTCAAATTTCCCTTTCTTGGTCAACTCTTCAGAAATGACTGACTTCGAAACTCATCCCCAACCCCTAGGAATCAACTCTATTTTTCAAATTTCCAATTTAGCATCTCCTTCAATCACACTTTCATTTGTGCTCACCTAAATGATTGGTGTTTGTCAGTAAATTGTACATTGTCTCTCATTTTCTCTCTCCCTCCCTCCCTCCCTCCCTCTCTCTCTCTCCTATGAGTCATTACAATTTCAGTCGAATCACAATAGAGTTCAGAACCTCTCGCCCACACTTCACTGTAAGCTAAAGGAACCAGAAGACAGCTTTCTCTTGTAAATGTCAAGTGTTCAGCATGTCTCCATTGGGGGCTGAATAGAAATGTAACCTTAGAAAAGTTAAGTTCCCGGGTCTTGGGCACAGCTTTCAGCACAGGCAGACCTCATTCTGTGGTGCTTTGCTTTGTTGCACTTCACAGGTGTTGCATTGCATTGTCTGTTTGTTACAAACTGAAGTCAAGACCCTCCACCAGCAAAAAGATGACGACTTGCTTTATTGTGCTGGTCTTGACTCAAACTCCCGGTATCTCCAAGGTTTGCCTGTTTTCTGAGTCTAAAGTGGACTTTTGACTTTCCCTACAAAGGACATATAATTGGTCATTTTAGCTTCCTCTTTCATTAGACTTAATTCTCTGTGACACCAACTTTGTGTCTAATTTGTTCTGATTGGGTAGGAAAACCCACAAGGCAAACAGTAGGTTTTCATGTTTGTCTTAAGAACAGTCAGCAGAACCCTGGCTGGTGTGGCTCAGCAGTTAGAGCATGGGCCTGTGGACCAAAGAGCTCCAGTTTGATTCCCCTTCAAGGGTGGGTACCTGGGTCACAGGTTTCATGCCCGGTCCTCGTCTGGGTCGTTCAGGAGGCAACCAATCGGTGTGTCTCTCTCATTGATGTTTCTTTCTCTCTCTCCCTCCTTTCCACTCTATTCCATTCTATCTAAAAATCAATAAAAAAAATATCCTTGGATGAGGATTAACAACAACAAAAAAGAACGGTCAGCAGAGCTATAGACATGGGAGAAAGGGGTCTAGGGAGGGGTCTGGTGATCTTCCTCAAAAGGCTTCTCAAATGTAGCTTTGTTTAATAACCCAACACGTCCCACACCACATCGTACTTGTTACCACGTCTGCTTGGTCAACAAAGGGTGCAAGAAGTTTGTAGAAAACCCATTAGAGGGTTTGTGTTTGGCTATCATTATGCCTTTCATGAGCTAATCTCAAATATTGTGCCTAAGAGTCCTTACTGAGTTTTGAATCTTTTTTTTTTTTTAATCCTCACCTGAGGATATTTTTCCATTTTTTGTACAGATAGAGTGGGAGGGAGAGAGAGTGAGAAACATCGACGTGAAGGGACACATCGAGTGGCTGCCACCCGCACGACCAACCAGGGCCGGGGACAAACTGCAACCGAAGTACATGCCCTTAGCGGGAACCGAACCCGGGTCTCTCCGGACCGCAGGCCGACACTCTAACCGCTGAGCCAAACTGGCCAGGGCCTTACTGAGTTTTGGTAGGGAGGATATCTAAGCAGAATCAACTCAGGAATCTAACCAAAGTTGGGTTTTGTTTTGTTTTGTTTTTGCTGTTGAGATTATTTTGCTACATTCAGGCAGAGAGGAATGCATTTAGACAGATTGGCATGATTTGGCCTGGAGGTTTGACCAAGCAATCAGAGGCAGAAAGAGGAAGAAAGACCAGGACTAAGGGAGAGAGGGGTGAAATGAAAGGTGCACAGTGTATTTCACTCCAGAAAACAGCTCACAATGATAATTACCCACCTTGCTTTGCAGCTCAGCATAAAAGCGGCGTTGCACCAAACCCTACCCAGGCAACCGTCGTGATTAGAAAGTACTCCACACCTTGGAGAACTGAGGAGACATGAGCATAATTTTAAATGCAAATTAAATTGAGGGGGTAGCGGAGAGAACACACGAAAGACAGTAAAACAAAACCTTTCAATTTTCTTAAATTAGCAGTCTAAAGAGCAACTCCACTCAGATCTCTTTTAGGGTTTGCATTTCATCACAGTATAAAATGGGCAAACCCATCTCCTTCTTCTGCTCAGCGCTCCGGAATTGGGATTGAAGGGAAAATTAGAAGCTGTTCGTTTGGGCTTGCACACTCAGCGGCTTGCACACTCAGCATCTTACACAGCTTCATCTTGTGCTCTACCGTGTCCTTTGAAAGGGGCCAACAAGTGCTGGTGAGTATGTGCTAACTTTAAGACTCTTCCTTTCGTGCATCTTTTCTGGCTACCTTTCTTTCGGAGGGGACTGGCGGGGAATCTCACCAAGATCTATGACAGAATGCGTCTTTTAAAAGCTGGGAGATTTCAGACAGCTTTTTCAGCGTCTTCCAGTGACTGATTCACAGAAGGCAAGAGAGTTATTTCCAGCCTAGATGCGGATGGCTGATCTTTGTAATAATTATAACGGGAGAATGTTTAACATGTGCTGGCTAAACACGGCCCTTTTCTACCACCCTACCCAGCATTAGGGTAAGAACTGGTGCCCCCAACAATTTCCAGACAACTTTCTTATCAGGTTAACTGTTTATTCATGCAATTCTGTTGCAATTGCACACCAAACTGTGACTTGGGGCTAGAGAAATAAATTACTAAGCCCCAAACCATTTTTTAGTGTCTATGACACTTCTCTGCAAAAGAGATGGGCGGGGACTGAGAGAGGGAGAGTGGACCCACGTGACTGTTACATATAGATTTTGATGGGCATGGTTTTATGCCAAAGTTTTACACAGGAAACCGGGCATTTTCTTCCTTCACAGTGGAGGATACAAAGAGACTGAGGTTGGCGTCACCTTCCGTTGCTAAGGTAACGTGCTCTGGCCATTTGAGCGGATAAAGCAAGTCCAGTGGAAGGTATACGTTATTCATTGCCGTTCTAATCGAACAATCAAAACTGTTTACTTCCACCGGGAATATTTAATGAGATCAATGACTCTCTGGCTGAAATTGCTCTTGCTTTTATTGCCGGCAGGTAGCTCTTGATTTTTTTTTTTTTTTTTTTTTATTTGCAGTAAGTATGATTTGCTGTTGGGGTACCTTTGGGTATTTCTTAAAGTTTCCTCTTACCAGACTTGGTTTCTTAGATTAAAATGTTAGAAAGAGAAATAGCTGAATTTGCCTTCTGAGCTTGATTTTAATGACTTTGTCTTGTTAATTCTTTCTAAAAGCATCTTGCAGAAATAGAGTAGTTAATTTGTGCAAGAGTCAGGAAAAGAACCCAACAGGCTAAATGTTTTCCAGTGAAGTGTACCAGCTTCCCGAAAGACTAGTGCATGATAATATTATGGGGATCGTAGTAATTCTGAAATAATTGTCACTGCTCTACAAACCAGAATTCTTTCTTAAACTCAGTCCGTGTCAGGGGTAAGCAGGTAATCCTGTAGCACTTTACAAAATGTGTTGAGGGAATCGCTATAAAAAAAAGAATTGGAGGCATTTTACAGCAAACATGTCAGCATGTGTCATAAATGCAAAACATCTATAAGCGGAGGCTCTGACTCCCAGGCGATTCTTTGCTGCTCAAGGGGAATCAGAACTCCCTGGACCAGCTGAGGGTGAGAGCTAGGAAAATCTCTGGTGATGCCATTTATCAGACAGACCTTTAGAAAACAGATGGCATATGAATTCAACAGCATATTTCCAGTCGGCAGACCACAAGGAAAGGCTGGTATGTTATCTCTCTTTAGCCTGCATCATCTGTTTGTTCCGAGTGGAATATATGACTTTCAATGAATGTTGCTTTAATGTGGCATTTTCTCATATAATAGGAAAGCTATATTGAAGGGTGACTTTAGAATTGGACACATCAGTCAAATACAGGATATTCTAATGAGATAACATATATGCTTATGATATATATGCATGTTTGAGGCTTTAACGATCTATTTGACAGTCTAAAATACTGTGATTTTTTTTCCCTCCTTCACAGGCAACCAAGTGACTATTTTGTCTTAAAACTCTGTTTTTGAAGCGTCAAGGATGGATTATCCCAAAATGGATTATTTTCTGGATGTCGAGTCTGCTCATAGACTCTTGGATGTGGAGTCGGCTCAAAGATTCTTCTACAGTCAAGGAGCTCAAGGTAATAAAGGAAATGGGAGAAAGAGAGGAAGTTTGAAAGGCATCAGGGACACTTTTACCCCCGGAAAGGCTGCTCCTGCAGGCTGTGCCCTTGCAGGGAGCACCTGTCTGGCTGAAATCCAGCTGGGAGAGAGGCTCCTGAGATAGGCATCAGCTCCTGCAGCTGCCTTACCTGTTTTACATGAGCCCAGCCCCTGCCCCAGGGAATCCCCAGTGCACTGGGGAGCAGGAAGGAGCATGCCTGTTGTGAAGTGTTGGTGATGTGTACATTTTTATTGCATATTTCAAGATGGTGCATCAGGCTCCAGTTTACTCTCTTTTCTGTTCAAGGATGCATTTAGAATGTTTTCCCACCACATTTCGTACTTTCTCTTTTCCGTGAAATAGGCAGGGCATTCAGTCTAAGCAACCTGACGACGGGCATATTCCAATGGTACCACGGTTGCTCTGAGGGACAGGACAATGCCTGTATTCGTCAATGGAAAAGTAGTTGAAATCTTGGAAGGCACAAGGCAGAGCTGGGAAGGAAGTGCTGTTTTGATCGTGCTGGCTGGTTGCCCTTTTAGGTGGCGCTTGTGCTCCCCACAGAGCACTGCTAATATTCTGCCTTGGTTTTCCCACTGGAGTCTGCTAAATTGGTTTTACCTCGCTCTCAGGCCAGTTTCTCATGGTAACCTTGAGGGCTTGCAAGACTTCTCCATCTCTGTTTCCAAATTTCTGGGCATGATCCAGTCTTCTTAAAGTCAAGAGGGGTTGGAATTTGTTTGATCTATCTATTTGAGTCAGTGCGCTCATCAGCAGAGCTTAAATTCACAAAAGTGATATAATAGCTAGTTCTGCTCACCCCTCTGCTGTCTGTGATTAGCATTGCTACTCTCAAACACTACAAAGACACAAAGATGTTGCTGAAGTAGGAGGAGGGTAAGAGACTGGCCAGACCTTCAGCTTCCACGGGGTCTGCAAGTAAGAAAATGCTCGAAGGAGATGGAAAATGGAGGAAGGGAAAGGGGGTTCGAGCAGGGCTCAAGCCCGACGGCAGACCTGCGCTGAAACATTGCTGGGTCTGGTCCGTTCAGTGTGAATGGGAGAAAACAATGGGTGGCGGAGTCACCCGCCCGAGCTGCACAGCTGTCAGAACAAGAGAAGGAGAGTGGCGGTTGATTGCAGATAATACACATGCCCACTGTGCCTGGCGGTAGAGACAATTTAAGCATTTAAGGAGACTACGCTTCGAATTTTTACAGAAGGAAAAAAGGCAGGAAGTGGGGAGTCTCAGAGGACTGAAGGCAGCCTGGTGGCTGCTGGCAGATGGAGCTGGGGGTGGAGTGGTCAGAATTGTCACCGTCAGTGACTGTGGTTTAGACACCGGAGTCGGAAATGTTTGGGGGAAGGGGATGGTATAGGTTACTGCTGCTTTGATATCATGCTCATTGCAGGGTAATCAGAATGATGTTTCAATCAGATCATTTTGGACTTGTAGTAAGGGTGGAAGTTCCCCACACATCATCTAGGTCTATTCCCCCAAATCCCAGACTTTCTCAGTCAGAGATCCAGGGTAAGGCTTCGGAGTTTGGACTTTGGGCAAGCGCCCCAACGACGATGACCTAGGAGCACATTCCAGAACAGTCCACCCAGTCCGGTTTCCCTCTCCGCCAGAGCAGGGACACTCCCCTCAGGATTAGCAGCAGGTAATGCAGCGAGCGGTCCGGTCCGGGATCACAGCCTGGCCCCTGGCTGCCTAGGTGCAATCCTGGGTCTGCCAAGGTCAATCTGGGTAAATTAACCTCTTCTGCAAATAAGAGAGCCTAATGTATAAATTCTTCAGTGCATGAGGAGGTGAGACTTTAAGTACTTAAAACAGTTTTTGCCACATAGGGGGTGCTATATGTAAGCAAAGCAATAAAATAAACATCTCTGGCAGAGGCCGTCGGTCCTCTGTTTGATGTCATAAGGAAGCCACTGCCTTTCAAACAAATGTGGCCCTATAGGAATTTAACTTCCTATTTAGGGTAACATTTTAAAAAAATGAAAATAAATGTTAAAACACAGTGATCATTTTCTTGCCTCATCAAAACGTAACTCAGAGAAAAACTGAACCATAGTAAAACTTTGTCTTGATACTTACTCCCTACCTACCTAGTCCTTCCTTTCACTTGAAAGGTAACAGGCCCTTTCCTTCAACACCTTATGCAGAGCCCCACCACCTAGCCCTGGTCAACCCCCCAAGTCTCCTTTCTGGGCTTCTGTGGCCACTAGAATGTGGGGCTTGTCCCTGCCCTGTGCCAGCCCCTCCCTCCATGCCCGCTTCCTCCCCTCGGCACAGACTCCAGTCTTTCCTGGACAACATGCCCCTCGGTCTGATAAACGGCTCAAGTGAGTGGGGAGAGGCCTGAGGGCCGAGGCCCGTGCCCCTCTCTTTCTGAAGCAATGCCCATGCTTTAGAGTGGATGACTAACGCACACACCTTTCCACTGGCGAGGCTCTACGGACCAGTGGGAGGAGGGCAGCATGGAGGCTGGCCCTTAAGATGGGCATTGAGTCAATTAGTTTGGCTCTGCCCTTGGCCAGTCCAACCCAGGACCAGAGGGGTATTAGTAAGGTCAGACCGCCCCATCTTGGTACCTTCTGTAATGTGGGTGGCCTAGGACACGGTCATGTGATTATTACCTTTTTGAGTTGTCCATTGCAGAGGTCATACAGATATTTCTGCAGACTGATCAAATGTTCTTATAGGTACAAATGCTTTAAAGGGGAAAGAAAGAAAATGTGATCTTCTCTCATTTTTCACATTACCATTCTTGTACCAATTTATTTACAAATTCATAAACTTCTTGGAAACCAACCCCTTCCGTATTAATTATAATATCAGAATTGTAATTTTTTGACCCTGATATAGTTTTCCATTTTTCTTTTCTTTTTTTTCATCCTCACCAGAGGACATTTTTCCATTTTTTGCACAGATAGAGTGGGAGGGAGAGAGAGGAAGAGAGAGAGAGAGAGAGAGAGAGAGAGAGAAACATCGACATGAAAGGGACACATCGAGTGGCTGCCACCCGCACGACCAACCAGGGCCGGGGACAAACTGCAACCGAGGTACGCGCCCTTAGCGGAAACCGAACCCGGGTCTCTCCGGACCGCAGGCCGACGCTCTAACCGCTGAGCCAAACCAGCCAGGGCTAGTTTTCCATTTTTCTTGTAATGTGGTGAATGCCTGGCCCCGAGAAGGGGTGTTTCTAGCTAGTAAGAGCAAGAGGAACCAGGAAGGTGAGAAGAAGAACGGGAAGGGAAAAGCTATTCATTCTCTCATGGGACGGATTCTTCTGGAGGTCCCAGGGCTTTTCCGGAGTCAGTGTCTGCTTTGCTGAGCAACACAGCTTATGTTTTCTCCCATCTTCGCTTCCCTTGGTTTGCTCCCAAGGTTGGGAGGACGAGCCCATGCCTCTGGGGATTCTGCTCTCGAAAGCATGGCGTATTGCACAGAGCAGAAAAAAGCCCAGGGTCATTGGTCATCTCCTCTCAACGAAGGATGCTCTCCCAATTAATCTGAGTGCTTTGCCCACAGTAAATCCTGCTCACACAGACCGAGTTCTTTGAAAGTCCCCATTAGCTCAAGGGGAGATTCTGGAGGTTGAAGATACACGGGGCACAAGATTAGCCTCGTGCTGACATCACATCCCTGGAGCTCACCCATCCGTCACGTTCTGACAGTGATGTCTCACATACTCAGCTCCACACTCTGTCCTTTATTTCACTGAACAACTGAAATAGGAGGGAAGCCGTATTATAAAATCACAAAAATTTTCAGGTCAAAATGGACATTATAGATCAGTGATTCTCTTGGTCACTCCTTAAACCAAGTGAAACAGGGTTTGTGAAGGGCAGGCCCAGGTCTTAGCGCTGCATTTTCAACAAGAGATTGGGTTATTCTGATGAGCATTGAAGGTTTAGAACCACTGTTCTGGATCATTAATCACTTGCTACTCAGAGTGTGGTCCTGGGCTAGCAGCATCAGCTTCACCTGGGAGCTCGTTAGAAATGCAGAATCCCAGGCCCCAGCCAGACCTAGAGAAGCATTATCTGCCAGGTAAAATATGTTGAAGTTGGAGAAGTAATGATTGAATCCAGTGCATTAGAAGCATGCGGAGAGCTTGCATGAACTCAAGGCTGGAGTCCTACAGCAGACCAGTTAATTTAGTCTTTGGAGGAGAGCCCCATGCTTGGAAATGTTTTCAACTGTCCTCAGTGATTCAAATGTGCAACCAGGGCTAAGAACTACTGAGCTCCCATTTTAAGTTTGTTTTAATCCCCCACCCCCACCTCGAACATATTTTTTCTACTGATTCTTAGAGAGAGTGGAAGGGAAGGAAGGAGGGGGAGAGAGAGAGAAACATCGGTTAGTTACCTCCTGCACACACCCCGACTGGGGCCGGGGATTGAACCTGCAATGCAAGTACATGCCCTTGACTGGGAATCAAACCTGAGAACCCTTTGGTGCATGGGCCAATGCTCTAACCACTGAGCACACCGGTCAGGACTGACCTCCCTTTTTATAAAAAAGGATGCTTTAGCACATCATGTAGCTATTCTTACCTGAGTATCTTTATCTATCTAAGTATTTCCTTGTAAATGAATCCAAACCATTTGGAAAGGTGCAAATGAACTTATCTGATAAAAGGATTGGACTATGTATCTGGTGCTACACTTTACATTGTACCCATGAATCCTGAATGTATATACACACACACATACATACATATAGTCTTTTCTAATGTACAAAGTGAGCATCACAATTCCTTTTTCCCCAAATTCCCTTCAGGATTCATATATATATATATATATATATATATATATATATATATATATGGACACAGACAACAGTGTGGTGATAGCCAGAGGAAAAGCGGGTGGGGGTATTTGGAGTGGGCAAAGAAAGGATGAATGAGGACAGAAAGAGACTTTGCTTTGGATGATGGGCACACACTGCAGTGTGCAGACGATGTTTTGCTGAGTTGTACACTGGAAACCTGTATGGTTTAGTGAACCAATGTCACCCCAATAAATTTAATAAAAAAGAAAACTATAAATTTAGAAATATAACTAGAATTTGAACTCAAGCATATCTGACTCCAAAACCCCACAGGTAATGAAGATAACATTCGTGACCAAATCACATTCCCAGAGAAGCTGAAGCTCAGAGTGGCTGAGCCACCCGCTCAAATCGCCCAGCTCACAGTGAGACGGCGAAGACTAGAACCAGATCTCTTCTCGCTACACACATCCGCGCCCTTCCCACTGCACTAGATTTCTCTTCTCAAAGGCCATCAATATCCTTGGACATTTAGGTTACCTTTAAAAAGAAAATACATTAAAAGAGAGCAAATTGACTGAAATCACTAGGGAATCACATTTATGACTCCTGCTCACAATCCCCCCTCTTTTATCATTTTAAATAACTCTTGGCCTTGGACCTGGTGCCATAGCCATTGTGACTTCATCACAATGCATCTTTTCTGCCATCTGCATTGTCTCCTTCAACAAAGGGAAACGCCAGTTTTGACAACTGATAAATGCCGCAGGGAGCAGCTGAGACTCTCTCCCGCTGCATCTGGGAATAGAGAGGAAGTCATCTACACCCCTTCTGAGCCTTCTCCTCCCCCACTCCCCACTGCCTCACAGCTCTGCCCACCCTGTGAACCCTGTCAGGACAGCTTGATTTTCCTTCTTTAGCTCTGAGTTCAATGTACTCTCTAAACCTCTGGGATTTCTTAACAGGGCCCCAAGAGACAGACATTTGGTAGCACTTAATTATTTGCAAAGCATTGACAATAGTCATCCTCACAGAATATGCTCATGTTATCTTCTCTCTTGTGCTGAATGCAAGACACAGCCCCTCACCTCCTCCGTGAAGCCCTCCCTAACTTTTCCAGGCCTTTCAACCCAAGCATTCTGTCCAGCTTCACTATAGCCATGGTTGTATTGTGTCATTCTGCTTTCATTACTTATTAGACTCACGAGCTCACATAGTTTTACTGCCTAAGCTTCAGCATCCTAATCAAAATGGATAGAATGCTTGATCTGAACATATAGACCTTATTGAGAATAAAGGGAGTTATACCTATAAAATGTTTAGTACATCATTTGTTGTTATTGATTAGTTATCGATGCTATTGTTTTATTACTACTTAGGTGTCTGTTACTTACCTAGATCAGGATAATCTCTTTAAATATAATTTTCTGGCCCTGGCCAGTTTGGCTCAGCGGTTAGAGCATCAGCCTGCGGTCCCGAGAGACCCGGGTTCGGTTCCCGCTGGGGACATGTGCCTTGGTTGCAGTTTGTCCCCGGCCCTGGTCAGTCGTGCGGGTGGCAGCCGCTCGATGTGTCCCTTTCACATCGATGTTTCTATTCCTCTCTCTCGCTCCCACTCTACCTGAACAAAAAAATGTCCTCGGGTGAGGATAAAATATATATAATTTTCTGGTCCAGCGAGTGTGGCTTACTGGTTGAGCATTGACTCATGCACCAAGAGGTCACCAGTTCGATTCCCGGTCAGGACACATGCCCAGGTTGTGGGCCCTATCCCCTGTTGGGACATGCAGGAGAAGGCCAGTTGATGTTCTCTCTCATCAATGTTTCTGTCTCTCTCTCTCCCTCTCCCTTCCTCTCTCTCTAATATCAATAAAGAAAAATAAATAAATAAACAAACAAATAAATAAATAAATATCATTTTCTGGGTGCCTGGTGTCATCCGTGGTATACAGCAGAAGCATTTAAGATTTATCAAATGTCTCCATTGAACTGAAGGAATGAAAATGCTTAAATCTATATTACAAGGGGAGACTTGAGATTCAGGGAAAGGACTTCCTAAGACCTTTAAAGAACCTACATCTTGCCCGGCCTGTGTGGCTCAGTGGATTGAGCATCGTCCCATGGACTGAGAGGTCCCAGTTTGATTGCCAGTCAGGGCACATCCCTAGGTCACAGGCTTGATCCCCAGTAGGTGGTGTGCGGGAGGCAGCCAATTGATGTTTCTAGCTCTCTCTCCCTTCTTCTTTCTCTAAAAAATCAACAAAAACATACTAAAAAAAAAAAGAACTAACATAATTTGTCGTTGTTTTATCCTCGCTGGAGGATATTTCTTCCGTTGATTTAAAGAGAGTGGAAGGGAGGGAGGAAGAGAAGGAGGGGGCGGGGGGGACATCATCATGAGACATGTATTGATTGGTTACCTCCCACACGTGCCTGACCAGGGCCAGGGATTGCACCTGCAACCCAGGTACATGTCCTTAACCAGGAATCGAACCCGAGGCCCTTCGGTGCACAGGTCAACGCTCTAAACAGTGAGCCCTGCCGGACAGGGCAAGAACTAAAATCTTTAGCAGAAAATAGAGATTCTTCTTAAGGCCAAAGGGAGGGACAGGTAAAAATAATTTTCCAATACACAGAGATGCAGGAAACAGCAGAAAGTCATCCACTCTTCAACATCTATAAAACAGAAGAAATTTAAAACTCAAAAGCAACAAGAAAATATAGCAGGAGGGAACTGGTATACTATTGATGAGAATTAAGCTTTTAAAATAGATTTCCAGGGATCCCTGAATAGTGCCCTTTTTCGAAGCGTATTTTAATATACAACGATCTGTGAAGGACGGTTTTCATTCTGTCTGAAAGTAGAATTATGGAAGAGGTGACCACCCAGTGTTTGCTCTGATGAAGCTGATTGAGATCAATTTGAAAATTACTCTGAACATGTGCAGGAGACCAGCTCTGAGATGTACCTTAGCTGAGATGTTTTCCCTTTCTTCTTTAGATCTGTGCTGCTTAGTCCTGTTTTTACCGTTTGGGGCTGATTAATCCCCAAAGTAGCTTCTGACCAGGCTCCAAAGAAAGCAGCTGTGGATGCCCACAAAACCCCACACTGAAGACGTGTGCTTTGAACACCACTCCCTGCAAGCCTGGCTGTGGTGTTCCCAGGAGCCTCTCTGAGTAATGCCGGTAGTTTTCCTTCTGTGTCTGCTCCCCAAGGCTTTAATATCATGGCCACAGACTTGGCTCATATCTGGACTTGCAGATCTAATTTCCTCCATAAGAATAGAGGCAGGAACAGTGATTGCAAAACAACTGGATGCTTATTTGGGGCATGATTGGCAATTGGGTTATAACCCTTTGCACTCACCAGTCCAATGTCCTCCCACGTGCCCCTCGGAGCCCTGCTAGGACCAGCACCGCAAACCCAGCCAACTCTTCTGTCTCCTCATGGTGATGCCCTAACCAAGCAGTTTACATGTAATCACACTAGTTCCCAAAGTGCTTCAGAAGACACTTTGCGGGTCGTTTACAGCTTTGTTTCTATGGTGCTCAAGTCATCACCCTCCGAGAATACTTGTTTTCGGTCCTTGTTTTTTTCTCTGTAACTCTAGCCAAGAAGCAGCACACGGGGTTTCCCCACCGATGACAAGCTCAGCTACCGAGCCTTCCTTCCGAACCTCCCACACACTCCCTTTTAGACTTCTCATTGCTCACACCCAGGCTCTCCAACCCGGTGTTTAATGCAGGGAACACTGTGTGTGAAAAAGAAGGTGAAGGCAGATGAAATGGAAAAATCTTGTAAAGATAGCCAGCCTGCCAGTTCCATCCATGTGCAGATGACCATGAAACCCACCCTCCCAGGTCCGGAGTGTGTCCCCGGAACAGTGCACAAAGACGCATCCTTAGTGCTGACAATTCGTCTGCACACGGCCTCCTGACGCTCTTCACGCCTTTGCCCCCAGAAAACATCTACTTTGCCACATGTTGTGATTCAGGCTCATCAGTAAAGTAGGGCATGAGGAAGAAAGGACAAGGGAGAGAGGATGAGAGACAGAGAGGGAGAAAATCATATGGAAATACAATAGAATAATTCCAATCAGTGAATAGCTCCTAGTCTCACATAAGACACAGGAGAGAGTGGATCACAGACACAGCCGCACACAGCCAACCCCGGCGGTGACCCTGGAGCATCAGCAATTGGCAGGTGCTTGGGAAAGAATTCTCACTCCTCATTGGCCCAAACAAATCTGTGCCCCCTACCCCAAATATTCAGAACCACCCTCTGTGACTGAGCTGGTAGAGGCAAGGACAGGGAGTCTAGCACATCAAAAAGTATTTCAAAGACTATCTCAGAAAACTATTAGACCCACCCACTCAGGCAGCACCACTGAATGAATGTTGATGTTAAATCAGACTTCAGAAATTCTAGGAATGAGAGAGATTATTTTACAAATAGAGGGATTATTTTACAAATCTATGTACTGTTTTTGTTTCGTTTCGTTTTTGTTTTGTTTTTTCTTTTATAATAGAAAAAACCGAGTAATATGAAATCATTTGGAACAAATTGAAAAGAAAATCAAACCTACACAATTATTTTAATTTGTTCTATTTTTGGTCACCTTCACACACACATTTTACGTTGCCTTAACGGTGGCACGTAGAAAAACTGGGAGTGGGAATGAGCTCGCTCCCAGGACTGGCTAAAGAATGTCAGTGTTTTAGGGCTTGGACTTCACAGTGACATCAGATCTGAATGCAAACTCTGATTTCTCCTTTTTAGCTTGTGACATTAGGCAAGTCATTGTATCTCTCTTTGCTCACTTTTCTCTTCTGAGTGCAAATGGTCATAATAAGTGTTTTTAACCCAAAGGGTTATTTTGAGGATTAAATGAAACAAATTAGCATTTCACAAACTATGGTGCAAGTGATGATTTTTCAGGTAATACATGAACTCTTTTATAATAATAATGTATTTGTCTCACTGTGTTTTAGAAAAATGTAACTACAAAAAATTCAATTGAAGTATAAAAATATATATCTAGACTTCATACTTATGGGCTACTGCTTAGAACAAGGAAAAAAAAAATAGGCTGACTAAAATCCATTTAAGGTAAAAAAAAATTAAGTAAATAATAATGCAGATGACAGATGTAGCAAAATCCATAAAGTGATACAGGAATGACTAAAGTTTGGAAAGTAGTAAATATAAAACACTAAGCAAAATGTCATATACGGAATGTTAATTTAATAAATGTTAGCTCTTATGTTAATTCTATTTTAATTTTGTTAAGTCTCAGAGGAAATGGCAAGACCTCAGCGTCCCTGAGACCCATCACCCCTGTCCCATTTCTTATCTTCTTTGCTGCCATTTATGCCCAATTCAAATATCTGGACCAGCGGCTGTCAACCAGTGTGCCACAAGAATTTCTAAAACATGCAATACCTGGCTACTTAGTCAGGGGCACTGACTTCTTTTCCTTTAAGTCATGAAATTTAAAAAAAATGACAGCAGCCAACACAACAATATCCATCCAGCGTGAATGAATCAAAATTATATCCATTTTTTTGGTGAGA
Source organism: Molossus molossus (assembly GCF_014108415.1). NCBI lineage: Eukaryota > Metazoa > Chordata > Mammalia > Chiroptera > Molossidae > Molossus > Molossus molossus. The sequence continues at coordinate 28,017,011 of NW_023425347.1, read as the reverse complement.
TTGGCAAAAAGTATATATTTTTGGTGTGCCATGGAATTTTAGCAATTAGTTTATGTGTGCCATGAGACGAGACAGGTAGAACATTGCTGGTCTAGACCCTTTGGAAATGTGAGAGTCTGCAACACAAGAAAAAGCAATACAACTTTGACTTTTTTAAAAATAAAATTGGTAACAAATCTTTAAAAAAATCCTCTTTATAGTTCTACTACTGGAAATTTTTTGTTTCAAACTCTTAAAGCATTAGCTCAACTGTACTGATTTCCTCGGAAGTTCCAACAAACTCTGGCTCATCAGAATGTGGCTTCCTGGTAGTAATTTAAATGAGTCAACATTTACCTAGAAATGAGGTATAGATATGGAAGAATTCACTTTAATTCTTTTCATTTTTCAAATTTTGATAACGTGCAGAAAGCAGCATCAGCGATACCTAGAAGATAATTCTAACCCAACCATTAGACAACCATGGGCCTGGCCCAGCAAATGGCCCAACCTCGATGAGCCTTTGTTTCCTCACTTGCAAAATGATAACAAGTGCACTATCATTATAATGAGGATATAATGACATAAAGTAACAAATTTAGATTAGGACTGTCTCAATTTAGATAGTAGAGTCTCAATAAATATTTAAGGAGTGGAAAAAATTGCCACAATAAAGAAAGGAAAAATATTCGTTCAGAAATTGTTCTTCGTCTTTAAGAAGCTCAGACAATCAAACACAACAAAAAGTGCTCGGATGGAAGCAAAAGCAGGATCTAAAAGGGGAAGGGAAAGAAGTCAGAGAATGCTTCATGGAAGAGCTGATGCCTGAACTTCATCCTGGAGTTAACACAATAGTGGGGCTGTCTTTGCAGGAAAAGCCTGCACGTACATGTCTCTCTAAAAACAATTCAGTATGACTGGGTCATGAAGTGCAAGAAGGTGACGTGTAAGAAGATACCTGAGGCTGGAGAAAAAGTGGGTTCAAGGCAAGAGACCTTGAACACCAGGGTAAGAATAAAAGAACTAACAAAACAGAAACAGACTCATAGGTACAGAAACTGATTTTTGTCAAGGGTTGAGGAGGGGAGGTTGGGGGACTGGGTGAAAAAGGTGGGGGGATTAAAAAGCACAAATTGGGCCCTGCCAGTGTAGCTCAGTGGTTGAGTGTCGACCCATGCACCAAGATGTCGCTGGTTGGATTCCTGGTCAGGACACATGCCCAGGTTGTGGGCTTGATCCCCAGTGGCCAATCGATGTTCTCTCTCATGGATGTTTCTATCTCTCTCTTCCTCTTCCTTCCTCTCTCTAAAAATCAATAAAGGAAAAACAATTTTTTTTTTTTAAAGTACAAATTGGTCGTAACAAAGTAATCACAGGGATGCAAAGTACAGCATAGGAAATACAGTCAATAATATTGTAGTAACTGTGTATGGAGCCAGGTGGGTAGTGGAAATTCTGGGGGAACTGCTTTGTAAAGTATATGATTGTCTCACCCTTGTGTTGTACACCTGAAACTAATACAACATAATATGAAATGTAAACTGTAATTGAAAAAAAAAAAAAGAATTTTTAATCTATTTATACGAAACGGAGTATTTGAAGGATTTTTGAAGCTGAAAGAGCATTCTTAGGCCAGCTGATCCCAATCCATCCCAGGTCAGCAGAGCACAATCTACAGCCTCTGCCCAGGTGTACGAATCGGAATCTTTGGGAGTCGGTGTGGTTATCTGAATTTTTCTTATCTTTAAAGGATTGTTTTGTTTTATTTCTGCAACTCCTGATGCTTTAGTGCAAATAATATGAGGTTTGGAATTTGAGACTCATTGACTAGTCTAACTTTTTACTTTTATAGATGAAGAAAATAGAGTCCAGAGAGATAAATGAATGAAATGGAAGAAAAAATCCAAGATCATATTCATTTAAAATTCACCATTTGTTAAACACTAACCATGTTCTGGGGATTCAAACTCAAAATAAACAAATCCCCTGGCCTCAAGGAGTTAATCATCTAATATAGAGACAGATACATTAATCAGTAATTTCGGTTTCAAAAGATAGATGCTGGGAAAATGAACACACTGGGAGTTTTGTAAGCACAGATGAGGACACCCAAGTCAGACAAGAGGGTGCATGCGTGTGCGTGCATGTGTGCGTGCGTGCGTGCGTGTGTGTGTGTGTGTGTGTTGGGGAGAGAGGTAGATGTATTTCCAAGTTGATGTCCAAGAGGAGATGACAGTTATCGGCCTTTGAGTTAGACTTAGATATGAGGGGAAGAAGAATATTCTCAGCAGTGTGAAATGGCATGTGAGAAGGCATGACCGTGTCAGGAGTATAATACATTAGAGGAACTGTACCTGCTACACAATGGAGGGTATAGTGTACATATGGGGAACGGCAAGCGAAGAGAGTAGAATAGCACGCAAGACTTTGTGTGCCCAACCAAGGAATTTCAAATCTGATACTGAATCCATTAATATATCGACTACAGAAGACACCTGTTGTCAGATGGGTTTTTATCAAGACCACATCTATGGAGAACAGATTGGAAAGAGTAAGATTAGGGTCAAAGGAAGTGCGGCAGTGACCCCAGCAGGAAGTAAGGAGAGCCCGGAAAGGGAATTGACAGAGTGAGTTGTCAGGTGAGAGGGGTCGTTGAAGTATTTTTTGTTGGTTACATCGTGGCAGGGTGAGAAGACAGAAAGCGAGAGAGGAGTACTTCAAATAATCCCCAAATGATTCCTTTGGACCCACTGGATGGATAACGGACCTGTTCACTAAAAGATGAAACAGGAAGAGAGTCAGAGTGGAGGGAGGAAAAGCTAAATCCAACTTAGAATATATTGAATTTGGAGACCCTACATCATATCCAAGCATAGATTATCAGTAAGGAATAAGTTCTATGGGTATAACGTTTAGTGCAGAGACATTGGAAAACCATTCAAAATATTGTGTGCCTTGGTAATTCTTAAATTAATTTCACTAGTGTGTTTTCTCTCTGCCTCTAAACACGCAGTTCCACTGGGTTTTTAATATTTCTTTTATATTAAATAGTGAATTGGAGATTGTTTAAAATAAAGATTTATTTTCTAAATTAAAAGTTTTCACTACAAATACAAGATTTTCTCCCCAGCACTAGTACATTTGAAATATTTACATGAACCAAACATTTGAAGTTACCAACATTATTTCCAATGCTGGCTTGTTTACTCATAAAAAACAAAATTTCAAGTTAACATTTGTGAGATCATCTAAAGAATACAGGGTTTTTTGTTTGTTTGTTTTTTTAATTTGAGTGCAGTTCAGTCATTTTACAGAACTATAGGCTGTCACAGAATGTTGAAAAGGAAGCAAAGAGAGAGAGAGAGAGATTTAGATACAGCTGATTAAAAATAGACCTTACTTTCTTTTGAATCTACACAGTAAGATCTTTCTCTTCCATTTAGTTGATTATGCACAATTTGGTGATTAAACTTGATAGATGTTAGGCAGAGAAAAAACTACGTGGCTTATCCTAATTTAATCCCTGTATCTGGAGAGCAAGTCCACATGCAAAACGTCCTACTACAAGGCTGACTTCTCCCTTACCCCATGTCCCACGCTAGCTCCATAAGCCGAAGACGGGTAAACGCTGCAAAAGGAAATGCGAGTGAGAAGCGGAGTCACATTCCTGTGCCAGGGACTTGGTATCTATTCTTTCATTTAGTCCTGGAAAAGGAAATGTGTGAAGTACTTATTATTTTCCCCATTTCATAGAAGCAACAATTCATGTTTCCGATCATCGAGTAACTTCCAAGCTCACACAGCTATTGGAAATGGAGCCAGAATTAGTCTTGAACCTTCCGAGTCTTCCTGCTGCGCTGGAGTCCTTTTCTGAACCGGTGGCTATGGCCATGCTAGGAAAGATGTCGGCATAAGTGGCTCGTTTGTTTCCACACATTCAAAGATCGAATTTCTCACTGTGATAGGACATGATGTGGCAATGGAGTTGCTTTGTGTAATGATACTGTTAGGTTCACCTGCTTAAAGTAATTTTTTACCTTCACTAATTTGGGAAACTGTCACTAGGGGATGGTGGCTCTCTGTCCTTTAGATTGAGTTGCAGGGGTCAGGATGGAGGAAGGTAATCTCCCTAAGTACTTACAAGAGTTTCATATGATACTCATAGCTTGTTTTTCCATTTCATTACCAATGTAGCACATAACAATTATAGAAGGTTTAGAAAATATAGATACACAACAAAACTCAACTATATCCATCATCTAAAAATAGGTATTCTTATCCTGGACAGATAACTTAGTTGGTTAGAGTGTTATTCCAATATACCAAGGTTGCAGTCCAGTCAGGGCATATACAAGAAGCAACAAATGAATGCATAAATAAGTGCAGAAACAAATCTCTCTCTCTTCCTCCTCCTCCCCTTCCTCCTCTTCTCCTTCTTCTTCTTCTCTCTCTCTCTCAAAAAAAAAAAAAAAAATAGCGACAAAAATAGGTACATAGGTACTCTTTACAACCTGTTAAATATTCATATATTCTTTTTAGACATATGGGCACACACACTCACACACATATATATTATTTTAACCTAAATGAAGCCCAGATTTATTACCTTTAATTTTCTGTCTTAATTTTAAAAATAAATAAAATCTTCATTTGTTGGGGTAGGCGATTTTAGCTGATATAGGAAATAGTCAAACACAGTTTGGGCTGAGAGAAAGGTCAACTGTGCTTTGTTTTGGCCCAAAGGGTCAATGGTGTTTGCCAGCTGGGTTAATGGTCCTGGGTGGGTTCTGCTATTATTTACTAGACAGAGTCTCTGACTAATAACCTGTGATCTGATCATTATCATCAGGCCATCTGTAGACACAATAGAGTGCAAGTAAAATATTTACTGAATCTATGTTGGGCAGGCCTTCCTTTTGGACACATACATTTAGGAATTTTTGTGTTTTTCTTCCATCTGCAACCACAATATGTTTTTATTCTTATTATAACCAGAGGCAACTCTTTTTGTTTAATTTTTTTTTCCTTTATTGATTTTAGAGAGAGAGGAAGTGAGAGGGAGAGAGAGATAGAAACATCAATGAGAGAGAACATTGATTGTCCTTGGCCGCCTCCTGCATGCCCCCCACTGGGGATCGGGCCCACAACCTGGGCATGTGCTCTGACAGAGAATCGAACCATTGACCTCTTGGTGCATGGGTTGACCCTCAACCGCTGAGCCACACCTGTCAGGCTAGATGCAATTCTTTATTACATACCAAGAGCAAGTGCCCAGATCTTTTTAATGTTGCATTGATCAGTATAATTTCTATAACAATAGAACATTAGAATCAGAAGGGACTTAATTCAACTGGCTCTTTTTACAGGTGATAAAACTGAGACACAAAAGAAAGGAAAAGAAGAAATGTGTTTATTAAACACCTAACATATACCAGAAGCTATGCATGTTTATTTTATTCAAAATCACAGGCTTCTGAGTTAGAATGATGGCCCCAGTTTATAGGAAGTTAAAGCTCAGTGGGTGCCAGGATTGAAATATGAGTCTTTCTGACTCAGTTTTCCCTAAAAAAAACCTGCTTTTCTAGAAAGGTGTCTTATCTAAACTAGGTAGCTAGAAGGTAGCAGACCGAGAGCTAGAATCCCATCTCCTATTGCCTAGTTCGATGCCCATAACTACACTCTACTGTTGTATGTGAGGCTCAGATGAGATTCAAGCCCAAGGTCTTTGCCTCTAAGATCAGTTCGCAAGTACCGAGGCCCAGCCGTTTGCCACACAAAGATATGTTCAAGTTCATGTCACCCTTTTGTACATTGAACATGAATTAAAAATATTAGAATCTTTAGATTTCAAAGTATGGTATTAATTACAGCAATGATATTGAAATCAATCATGTAGAACATACAAAATTAAAATGGATAAAGTTTAACATTGCCTGAACTATTACATAAGACTGGGAAAGACTTGTGTGTCTTAACCAGGTATGTTCAACATTTAAACAATGGAAAGCTGTTTGGGATTATGTCCAACTCCATTCAGCATACAAAACCTGAAGTGCAGTTCCCTTGTAGCATGGTTACCAGCCAGCCTCCAGCCGCCCTGTGTGGCATCTACTTTAAGAAGCTGAGAAGATGGAAACAGTGAACATTTGTTGCCTGCCTACCACTTGCCAAGCTCTGTGTTAGCTGTTTTACATTTATTACATAATGTTTTATCCTCCAAAGGCCTGGTGAGAGAGTTGATTTTATTTCTGGTTTACATATACAGAAACTATAGCTTGGAGACCTCACTCACTATTTTCCAAGATCTAATAAGCATTAAGCTTGGGGACTATGCCAAGGTTTCATTTCATAGTGACAGCCTTACTCAGAGCTGACCAGTAATAATAGTTTTAAAATAAATCTTTATTAAATCTTATTGTTTTCCCCAATGACTACATAGATTACACATTTGAATCTTCATAGCAGCCCAAGGCATCTGTACTACATAAGGCCCATCTTATAGATGCACAAGAGATTGTGACTTGCACGAAAGCACACAGCTACTAAATGTGGAATTTGGATACCAACTCAGGAAGGCTGACCTCAAAGCTTGTGCTATTAGCCTTTATTTCATACTGTCTGGAAGGCTACCAATAGCCCACATTATAGTGTTTATATATTCATACAAGGTGAAAATTGCAAAGTGCCACAGGTGAACAGAGATAAAGAAAAAAGGAAGATACTACATTCTCACAGTTTTGCTGGATTGAGGATGGGAATAGTTCAGCCAGAGAGATGGGCAGAGTGTAGACACGCAAAGATTGAAGGAGGAAAAGAAAGCTTCTCCAGGGGAAAGATTTGTACTGTCCTTTGATAATGTTTGTTTGGATCTTCAGTCTTAATATTTGCTAATTGATCCATCAAACTGGTTAATATCTGGATTTCCTGATGGATGTAGAGGCATCTAAGCATTCATGGCTGATGCTCTGAGTCCATTGAGAACCCAAGTGTGTTACTTACCCGAGCTGCACATCAAGTTACCCCCAGATTAGTGGCTTAAAACAACAACATCATCTTGCGGTTTCTGTAGGTCAGAAACTAGAGTCTTAGCTGGGTGATTCTGGCTCAGGGTCTGAAGTGGCAGTCAGGATGTTGGCCAAGACTACAGTCATCCAAATGCCTGACTGGTACTTCCAAGGTGACTCCCACACATGGTGCATGGCAGGAGGTCTCAGTTCCTTGCCACATGAGCCTCTCAGGCTTCTGGGTTGCAGATGTCCCCCAGAACAAGAGACACAAAGAGAATGCAAGGCGGAGGTCACAGTGTATTTTACGGCCTTCCTTTGGAAGTGATGCGCCATCATTTCTACCATATTCTACTAGTCACAGAGAACAGCCCTGGTTCAGGATGGGAGGGGACTTCACAAGGGCATAATACCAAGAGCTGGGGATTATTGCAAGCCATCTTGGAGCCTGGCTACTTCCACATACAAGTTTATACGGGAGCAGAATTTTTTTAAAGAAACGGAGAACATGGCTCCTATATTTGAGCATATTTTGGAAATAGACTTTATAACTTAAAGTGGTTTCTAAATTAGGCACAATTCTACACAAATCAAAATGTAGTCCCTCTGGGGGAGAAGTCACTATGCCAATTTTAGGGTAGCTATTAAACAGTCTGGTGTCCATCTTTATCCAGGCATCAAGTCAAGGAAAGCTAGATATTCAAGCCTTACAGGAAGACTCGGAACAAAGTGAATGTCAGACCCTGTTGTTATAGGAAGCAGCTGACCTGAATGCGGGGCCTGGAACCACCTCTGCAGGGAGCCACGATCCCATCCGTTCTGTTTACGCAGACTGTGACGTGAACGGCGCGCTCCTCAAGTTGTGCAACATGAAAGACCCAAATTAGGCCAGTAGGGATGCCGTGGAGCTGGAGCGCCAGGCAGCAACGGTACAAACAAAATGGTTACCCCCTCTTCTTTGTGGACCCCACAAAATTAGTGAGGTCGGAAAGGGAATGAATATCAGAAATTTCTGCGGTGGACAGCTCCTTCAATGACAGGTGTAGGCAGAGAGCACTAAGATGCACCGATAACAATTCCTCAGACTCTTGGTTTCCTAGCAAAGGATGCATAGGTTTGGAAAAGAATAAAAATGTCTCAGTGGCTACATACTGAATTTAGTTGTAGTAAAATGTCCAAAAGACTTTTTAGTTCTATTTTTGTTAAACTTATTTAAGATAGGCAAATTACTACTGCAATCTTATTGGGTTGATATCGTAGTTACTATTCATCCTCATCGTTTACATTTTGTATTTTCTACATGTATGATTTTGAAAACATCACTGTAATTAGTAACATCACATGGGGTTTAATTGTGAGGTATGAAGGTTCTTATATTTTTAATTCATGTTAGATAAGCAAAATGGTGACATATATAATTAATTCATTTGTACAACCAAGATTCTTTATTTTACTCTAGTATACCAGAATCGATTTTTTAACAAAAATTTAAAGACCTTTCATGTAAATGCGGGACAGATTACCCTTAAGATCTATATAGTATTTATCCACAGCCTATGGAGACGCCTGACAAAGATAATTTTTCAGAAAGGTTTGAAATAAGAATGGGTTCGGCCAGTGTGGCTCAGTGGTTGAGAATTGAACCATGCACCAAGTGGTCGCTAGTTCGATCCCTGGTCAGGACACAAGCCCGGGTTGTGGGCCTCATCCCCAGTGGGAGGCATGCAGGAGGCGGCCAATAAATGTTCTCGCTCATTGATGTTTCTATTTCTCTTCCTCACACTTCCTCTCTATAAAATCAAGAAAGGGAAAAACATTTTTTTTTAATAAAAATAAAGTAAGAATGGGACACCATCTCTTATTTTTGGAAATGCTCCTAAATTTAAAAACTTTTTTTTTACTAGTACTTTTTAACTTTTCAGATTTTAAAACATAAAAACTGGCAAATTCATCTATTGATAATATTGTACCCCATTTGCTTATTATTTGCTATTCCTCATTATCTATCTATCTATCTATCTATCTATCTATCTATCTATCTATCTAGAAAGGAGTATAGAAGTATTTACATAGAGATAAAAGAAGAGACAGAGAGGAGCAAAAAAGGAAGAGAGAATATATATATGTCATTGATTGTGTGGCATTTTTTTTTAAACATGTTTTCATTGATTTTAGAGGGAGAAAAGGGAAAAGAGAGAGAGAGAAACATTCATCAGCTGCCTCCTGCACACCCCCTACTGGGGATCGAGCCCAAAACCCAGGCATGTACCCTGACCAAGAATTGAACTGGCAACTCTTCAGTTCATGACGCCCAACCAACTGAGCCACACAGGCCACGGCAATGTGTGTTTGGTTTTGTGTGTGTTTTTTGTTTGGGTTTTATTGTTGTTGCTGAGCCATCAGGGCTTTTTATCTTTAATACTTTACTAGGCATTCCTAAGAATAAGGATAGAGTAGTCTCTTCCATAACCACAGCACACTTATCAACTGCAGTAAATTTAAATTTGATTCCTGAATCTGCTCTTTGAATTTCAATTTTGTCAGTTAATCCTAGAGATCTTTGATTGATTTTTAGAGAGAGAGGACAGGAAAGGGAGAGAAATATCTGATGTGAGTGTGAAACACCAGTCTTGTTGCCGCTTGCATGCTCCCTTCCGGGGATCGAGCCCCCAACTCGGGCATATGCCCTGACCGCGGATTTGAACTGGGCAACCCTTCAGTTCATGGGATGATGCCCAACCAACTGAGCCTACAGGCCAGGGTCAAGAGGGTTCTCAACAGCACTTTCCCCTGTAGGACAGGATGCAGGCCAGTGTCCGTTCCAGATTCATCTTGGACAGATACCTTTTTCCTTCCTTTATCTGTAAATTTCCCCTGCCTTAGTTTGTCTTTTAGAACACTGACATTTTTTTTAAGAATACACTTCCCTTCCCTGTTTAAATAGACCATTTCTACTTTTGATATTGTCTGATGTTTTTTTCCTCATACTTTGACTCAGGTTATGCATTCTAGGCTAGAATACTCAAAGGTGAATTTTAACATCACGAAAATATCTTTATCATCAAAATATCCCACTAGAGTTAGCATCTATTATTGATTCTTGTTTGATCTTAACTATGATGGTTGCAAAGTGATGATTTTCTAACTCCAGCATCCCTCTGCACTGATTCATCAGCCCTGGCCATTCTGGTGTAAACGAGAGCCCACGCCTCTCCTGCATGTATTTATTTAGATATTTATCCATTTATTATTAGTTTTTATCTCTTATTTATTTACAAAACTCAAAAATGCCTATTATTAATGATTTATAATTTATTAGAGGACTTAATTGTTCCTGTGCTCCAATTTTTGGCCATTATAAGCCCCTTCAAGTTAACTCCTGTGTTTGTCACATGCCCTCTTTTGGGGGAAATAAAATGCTACCTTGTTTCTGGCATAACAAGAAACCTATTGCCATCATTTTTTCTTTATTCCTCATATACATTTCCAATCTAATTATTTGTTGTTATTAATGCAGCACAGAACAGTGGGAGCAGAATATTTAAAAGATCATCATTACAAGTGAGATATGATAGCCTAAAAATAAGGCTGAGACAGAAAACACATTACAGAAGTTTAGCACAGTGGAATGTTGACATTCACAAAGATGACCCAATTTATTAAGAAATTATTTAAATTAAATTTATTCTTATTAATAGTATGGTTTTGTAAATATTTGGTACTTAAATGCAACAATTCTCAAATTTATTTGTGCATTTTAGTAAGCTGGATGTTTTTTAGCCTTTAAAAAAGAGCTTGTGCATTTATTTTTAAATTGATTATTGGTATCAAATAACTGTGATACTTTACATACTATGATATTCTCCAGGATATGTATTTGCTTACAAAAAATATGTAACAGTTGTATTTGTAAACATGTAGCTAGTAGTAACTAGCACATTTTCATTATCGTTAAGCTTAATATAATTTTATTTTCAGTGGTATATAACATATGTAGAGTGATGCGAACAAACATGAAATGTATAACTTCATGAACTTCTATGAAAGTAATCACCTTTCCTAAAGGTATAATCACCACCCAGATCAAGATACAGAATATTTCCTACATCCACATGGGTCCTTTGTGCCCCTTCCAAGACACTCTCTCTCTAATCAAACTTCTATCATCGTCTATTAGCTTTCCTTTTTCTTAAACTTCATATAAGCGGAATATATTCATATTCATGCAATGTATAGTCTTCCAGGTCTGGCTTCTCATGCTCAGCGTTATTTCTATGAGAGTTGTCCACATTGTTGCCTGTAGTGACAGTTTCTTTTTTTTTTTCATTTCTATGTAGGGTGACACTGTATGAAGAGATTGCAATCATTTTTTGTCTGTTTTCTTGTTGATGGTTACCTGAGTTGTTTCCTGTTTGGGGCCATTATGGATCAATCTGCTATCAACGTGCTTATCCATGTCATAGGGTTTATGTGTGTCACCTATGTTTATATATACATTTGCATAAAATGTTTTCCAGAGGAGTTTTACAAGTTTATGTTCCCACCAGCAATGCATCAGAGCCTCAGCTCCTCCCCCTCTTCACCAGTGCTTGGCATTGAATGAATTTTAAGTTTTAGTCAGATTGGCGCTGTGTAATAATATCTCGCTGAGGTTTCTAATTGAATTTACCTTTAAGTAATGATGCTAAACATCTTTTCTGATACTTCTTGAACATTTGGATATCTACTTTTTTGAACTGCCTATTCAAGTCTTAAAAAAAAAAACACAACACACAAAACCAAGATGAGTTGTCTGTCTTTTCATTATTGTTTTACCAGTTTTCTATTATTGTGGTTACAAGTCCTTTGTCATGTGTAAAATTGAAAGTATCTTCTCCTTATCATTTGCCTTTCCACTCTCCTAATACCTTATCTTTTTTCTCTGTCTATAGCTGCTCTGGATATAACATAAATGTAAGGGTCTTCAGTGTTAAGACGTTGACTAGCTTTATAAAAGAAAAGAATAAAACAACCCTTGAGTCAGCAATCATATTGAAAAAGAAGCAATCTTTAAAATTTAAAAAACCCTAAAATTTGAAGTTGTTGTGGTCACAGTTGAATTCAACTCTTTCTATACACACACTCACATTCACACATGTACACACACAAACAATCCTATTTATGTTGTATCATAATAGAAATAATATGAGAAAAAATAGATTCTAAAGGATGCACCATTATCTAAAATAGACTTGAACGATATGAAATTACTTGAAAGAAGTATGGATACTATGTGGTTTCCTAAATGTGGTTAGGTAAAAATGAAAGGAACGGTATATTTTCTTTCTTAAAATATGTTTTTCCTGCCTTGCCAGTGTGGCTCAGTGGTTGAGCAACAACCCAGGTCACCGGTTCGACTCCTGGTCAGGGCACATGCCCACATGTGGGCCAAACCCCTAGTGGGGGCATGCAGGAGGCGGCCAATCAATGTTCTCTCTCATCAATGTTTCTATCTCATTCTCCCTCTCCCTTTGTCTCTCTCTCTAAAACTAAATAAAGAAAAAAAATGTTTTTATTGGGTTTTTTTAGACAGAGAGAGGAAGAGAGAGAGATAGAACATCAATGAGAGAGAAACGTCAATTGGCTGCCTCCTGCATGCCCCCTACTGAGAATGGAGCCAGCAACCCAAGCATGTGCACTGACCAGAAATCCAACTGGCTACCTCTTGGTGCATGGGACGATGCACAACCAACCGAGCCACGCTGGCCAGTCAGGAACAGTGTATTCTCTTAGATTAAGAGAGAAAATATGCCATGGACACTGATAGACAGAGTAGAGATACAAGAATAGCTGCAAATATTCATGGAGTATTAGAACTAGGTAGGGTCTTAAGATCACTTCTCTGACGTTTGCGCTTTTATAGCTTAGGTGACTGAGACCCATCCTGGTAGAGTGAGTGGCTGGCTTGTCCAGTGTTAATTGCTGGTGGTGGTAGTACAGCACCCACCACCCCTGATTCCCACCCAGGGCCCTTCCCTCATGTCACTCAGATATTTTATGATGAAAGGTTATGTAGATGAAAGAAATTCCAGCAGATGAAAAATGTGGAAACATTGGGACAAGCCCACAAAGGTAAATCCTTCATATGGAGGGTGATCAATGAAATGGGGCTGATTTTGAAAAGAAATTGTTAGAAAGAACTAAGAAAGATGTGACAAAAGAGAGGCAAAGTGAAAAGAGAATGGGAAAAATTAGATGAGACAAAGGAGACAGAAAATTAGGAAAGCCAAAAAATGGAAGATTATAGTAAAAGTGAAAAATAAGATAAAATATGAACATGAAGACAGATGTAGTATTTTATGTTGTTTTTGTAAAAGTGTCTCTCTCTAGAATTATATCAATATAAAATAGTCCATAAAGAAATAATATAAAAGTGCATTTAAACTCCTTTAACAAAGGTAAACCTAAAGCAGTAGTGATGATATTAAGTTCCTAATTCTCCCCTGGCCAGTGTGGCTCAGTTGGTTGAGCATTGGCCCATGCACTAACAGGTTACCAGTTCGATTCCTGGTCAGGGCACATCCCCAGTTTGTGGGTCCTATCCCTAATGGGGAACGCACAGGTGGAAGCCAATCAATGTTCTCTCTCATTGATGTTTCTATCTCTCTCCCCCTCCCTTCTTTTCTCTCTAAAATCAATAAAGAAAAATTATTTCTAAAAAAAGTTCCTAATCCTCTAAAATATTGAATGAATAAGAAACAGAAATACAAAGATGTGCTTCTCTATATCAAGAATCATTAATATGTTAAATCGAAGGAACATAGGGAAAGCTAAGGTGAGATATTCCTTCAAATGACTTTATTTATTTTAGAGGCATGACTAATGAATGAACAGACAGGGGTGAGGGGGGTGGGGAATCCCAAACATTTTAAACAATAAAATAGCACTGCATTAATTCAAAGAAAGGAATGGATTATACAGTATTCAGAATTGTTTGCATTTCTTTCTTTCTTTTGTGCTTCCTTAAAAGCCTAAACCTAAATATAACAATCATAATATTGGTTTGCAACCTGATTAGTCATGGTTCATTTGATGAGCAAATGCCCCTGGTGTGTCTCCTGGGATAAGAGGGATCCACTTTTAATCTATGTTTAACAGAGATAAATGGGGCATAATAATGAGGCAAGTGTCATAGAAAAGTGAATTTAAAATGTGGTTAGAAAAACCAAATATAGATACTTAGCAAATCAATATACTGGCTAAAGACACAGTTTTTTGTGGGTTTTTAAAAAAATCAAACAGACATGGATTTGGTCCCCAGTTCAGCTACTCTTTAGTTATATAACCTTCCTTCACTCATTTTTTTTTCTCTTCTCTGCTTTATTCTTCCCCTCCTCTTTCTGTTTTCACCCTTCTTTTATTCAAAAATTTCTGTTGAGCATTTACTATATACTGGGTTCTGCCATATACTACTGGGCCAGTTACCTCACATTCCTGAGGGAGAACATGGAAAATTTATAGGAAAGACATGTGTGGTGCACAACATAAGCAAAGGTGCAAATGCACAAATGAGCCAGACTTGTTAAGACAACTGCAAGCAGCCTGGAGGTAAATACAGACAGATTTGGAAAGACAGGATGAGATCAGATTGTGAAGGGCCTAGAATGCCAGGATAAGCAATTTCAGATGAACACACAGAGAATTGGCTAATAATTAGAAATCAAGTGCTTAGGGAGTTAGTCTAGTAAGGAAAGGCCGAAGGGGATTATTTCAAGAAGGACAGACTACTACATACTTTAAAGAGGCCAAGACAGAAGTGGATTTAACTGTTAGAAGGCTGTTAATGACCTTTAAAATAACTTTGATTGAGAGGCAGGAATAGAAACCGGTTGTAACTATGAAAGGAGGGGATTAAGAGTGAAAAAAAATGGAGCCTGTGGGGCCAAGAGTTCCAAAGGAAAGTTCAATGGAATGGAAGGAAATGGGATAGAGATTGAGGAAGCAGTAAGAAGGGCAGACGTATTTTTCCTAAGATGAAGAGTTACTACCTATGTGGGAAGTAAGAGACCAAAGAAGAGAGACTGGAGATTGTAGGGGCAAGAATACAAGATGAGAGTTAGAACTGACAGCCGCAGTGGAGAGGGAAGTCTTGCAGGGTCAGAGCAGCACTTCCTGCTCTGCACCCGAAGGGCATGACTTGGCACTGAGGTTTCCTTTGTAGCAGGGAGGTACTGGGGCAACGTTAACCTGTGTACTCCAGGTGGGCTCTTCTTCAAAAGAGGACCAGGCCACAAAAACACCAAATGACTGAAGCTTCAGAAAGACAAACATAAAAGAGTTGAGCCCATCAATAGCTTCAGTAGGAGCATCAAACCATTCTGATTCACACTCCAGAAACCTTTCTGGGTCCTTCTGCTGGGTAACATGTGAATGTAGCAGTGCAAACATTCAAAGGAATGTAACATGCCCTTGATCTTCACCTATCCTTCAGAAACAATGGTACAGAGTTTTAAAGACCACAAGTCCAACCCCAGGTCTATTACCTGTGCTCTAATTCACCAAATAAAGAGAAAGTAGAAAGTTCGATGAATGGATATTTGTGTAAAGGTAAACACATCATAGACCTTAGGGGTTGTAAAAGAGACCCACTCAATTCTGTGTGAATATGCCTACTCTACATTCAAAACACCAACTCTAGAAACTTGACTGCCAAACTTCTCTTTAAGTTGTACACACTTTTCCTCTGTCCTCTATCTCCAGGGTTCAAGGGGGCTGGTAAGAGAGCTTCTGAGAATTTCCTGATCTGGCTCCATCTCTATTTGAGCTCTGGGTTGGGGAAGAGGGAGCAGAGGGATACCCTGGGTGCAGTGCTCTCCTCCATGGCCAACGGGGCCTGGGCTTACGCCCTGGGAGTAATAATTCCACACAAGGAAAGCTGAGGCGGGTACATCTGGCTGGACTGGAGACTCCTGTGGGTTAAGGAGACCCCAGTGTATACTTGAAGAGCAGAGTAAGTGCATTTGGCGGGAGAGGACACAGTGCTGACTGAGCATCTTTACCCTGGAGTCCTCTCTTTCGCAGTAGCCTATCTGTGCCAAGAGCTGGGAACTGGGCTCCGGGCAGGAGGCAGGGTGTCGGTCCGGAGCACTCTCTCCTGGGTCCTGGCCCGGAGAGGAGTTAGGGGGAGCCCTGGGAGCCAGCCAGAGATAGCCTGCCGGATCTCTGCTCCAGTCCACAAATCCTTAACGGATTTTCTTTCTCTCCTTTCACCCCTTTCTCTCCTTTGCTCTCTTTCTCTCTCCTTCTTCCTTTTTCCCTCTCTTTTCCCCCTTCCTCCCCATCCCCTTTCCCTTCCTTTCCCATCCCCCTTTCCCCTCCCCCTTCCCATGTGTGTGAGCCTCTTCCTTTCCCCTCCTCCCCTTTTCCGCCTGTCTCCCTCTCTCTCCATCTCCTTCTCCCTCTCAGCTCGCCGGGCGACCCTGCTCCTGCCTCCCACATTAATGGCGGCATCTTCGGAGGATGACATAGACCGGCGGCCCATCAGGAGAGTCCGCTCCAAGAGCGACACGCCGTACCTCGCCGAGGCCAGGATTTCCTTTAACCTGGGGGCAGGTAAGGACGACCTTCTGGCTGCTCTCTCCCCGCCGCGCTCGCTCTCCGCCTTTCCTGGGCGCCGGGCTCAGCCCCTGCCCCCCTCGGGGCTCCCTCTCCTGCCGGTGCCCCCCGCCCCCGCCCTCTGCCGCCCGGCCCCGCGCCGGCTCGCTCACTCGCTCTCTTTGTGTCGCTGGTTGAAGAGGGTGTGTGAGTGTGCGCGCGCTGCGGAAGTGGGGAAGGGTAGTGCGCGGAGACCTACATTCGCCCGGGAGTCACCCGCGGGCTTTCCTCTCCCGTGAAGGGAGAGCGTTGTCACCGGTAACAATGACCATAGGAATAACTAGGAGCTGGGTCAGGATGCGGGTGCGCGGGCTGTGGGCTCAGCTGGCGGGGCTCGCTGGCGGGGCTACTACAGGGTGGGTGGAACTTGTTGGTGACATTCAGACTCTGGTGATTTTGCCGGGTTGCTACTCGGCTGTGGTGTTGGAGTGAGGAGAGGGGTGGGGTTGGTAGCTGGAAACAGGACCTTTTCCTTGCACCAAGCAGTTGGCAAGCAACCATTCATAATAGTAATAATGTGGTCTATAGGATACATTAGGTGATTTGCTGGTGTCTCTGGAACTGGTGCCCAAAGTGACTCAGTGGAATTAAGTGAAAAGGGTAACTGAGGTAGAAGAGGGAGGGGTGGAAGGAGAAAAGGAAGAAAACAGGAAGATAAAGAAGAAGGGAGGGAAGGAAGGAAGGAAGGAAGGAAGGAAGGAAGGAAGGAAGGAAGGAAGGAAGGAAGGAAGGAAGGAAGGAAGGAAGGAAGGAAGGAAGGAAGGAAGGAAAATAGAGAGGACTATGGAATTCAGAGTCAGATTGTTCAGTTGTGATCTCTCAGGTTACCTGAGAAGCACCCAGGTCTGCTGTCCCCACCGTTGCCCCCGTCAGAGTCACAGGCAGACCTCACCCACCTCTCCATTGCTGGTAGGTGATCACTATGACTGGGAAGAAGTTGTTCACCACTAACTTCAGAGTGCTGCCTTTTCTTAATGACTCCTAAACTCCCACTCTCGCTGTGTCTTCCTTCCTGGAATCCCTTAGTATTCTAGCAACTCCAATGCAAAAGGAGTAAGGGCATTTACCTGAAGACCTTCCTTCGAAGTAAGTTCAAAAACCAGATGATAGCTTTTCCCTCCAGGCAACTAAACCCTTGAAAATAGAACTGAATCAAACAAAGTGTTTGAATTTTTAAATTATGAGTATTTTACACACTATTGAGAAGTTTGGACAAAAAAGAAGAACTCTGCAGAGAGAGACAAGGTGTGCTCACCAAGCAACCACATCTTTATGACTGCAAGGATGGCAGCTGGGAGCACCAGCATAGCCAAGTTCCTTAACGTGTAGTTTTTTTGTCTTGGTGATTTTGATTTTCCAATCATATGTTTCCTTGTCACTCCTGAAATGTTTGCCTCTGGATTTGGGGCTGGGGGAAAGAGGACTTCATTGGGGGAAGCTTTGGCAGTTTTAGTGGTATGCTGTAGCAGCTGATGGCCCCACTGTGGAACTGTGAATCCTCTCCTTGTATGTTCCAGACTCAAGATACAGTTGTGAGGTCTTGAAAAGGACTGGGAAGAGTTTCCTTCAGGGGACTCAGTGACATTAGGACTTACTCCGGTGACTCCTTTGCTATAAAATGATACTCTGGTATATCCCCTTGGTGTCTTTGGCTAACACAGGAGGAAAGGGGTTAAAGCAGCAGTAAGTGAAGGCTGTTTACCTCCTACTAGTCCTTTACAACAAAACAATAAAATAAAACACTAAAAAGAGTTTCAAGTTTCAGTTACTACTGACATACATTGAACTATTTTGCTACCAGATTAAACGCAGTGACTTGCAGTCTTTTATTCTGGTTAAATTGCTCTGGAGGCCAATTAAAAGAACAAACTTTTCTGAAAGGATGTGTCTTCCTTTTACCAGGAGAAAAAAAAGCCAAACAAGCTCCAAGTCCTTTCCATATGTCCCTTAGAACACCGCTAAAGGCAAAGTGTCCAGAAGGAAGAGAAATGCAGTCGAGAGGGTACTAAAGGAGGGAGGGCAGTCGCTGCTGGAGCTGTTCTTCCTTTAGGGGAGCTGTCCTTCCTCGGTGGTGCTGAAGAGGACTTTGTGACAGAGATGTTACTGTAAGCTTGACTGCGGAGGGAGGGGTGCCCAGTCTGCGATGGAATCCCCTGAAAAATGCGGAAGATCTGGCCACCGAAAACTTTTCTATCCCTGACCACTTAATGTTTGTCGCTTGTTTACTATGCCTCACGCCTACTGCTCCACTGCTCAAATCAAGCGGTTTTGCTCTAATTCTGCACCGGCTGCTCACTCCTAAGGCTTTATTTTCCAGCTGGTTTATGGTGGCTTTCCTGACATAGTAAGATCTACTTGCAGATGTGCCTGTCCCCGGCGTTTAGAAGTAATTGTAACCCCTGGTTTAAAAAGCAGACAGCTTTGTTTATCTCCTTGAGCAGCAAGTAGTAATTAAACTATTAGTGTCCTTATCAGTGTTGCTGAGCGGAAGAGCCTGCATACTCGGGATAAACTCCATAATTTGAGCATAGAGAATTTTGTTTGTCTCTGAACTCTGAACAACAATTTATAAACAATTAAACAAGAAGCTTTTGTCTGCCCATTTTCTCCACTTTTGTACTAACGCCCAGTCACTTATTGTTTACTCTTTCCAGGGAAATGCTTTATTGATTTAAACTACTTAAGTTTAATACTTGCTTTCTCACACCCATTCATTATATACACTTCTATGTTTAATGTTTTATAGGTTTAACACTGCTTCAAGGAAGTAAATATACAAATACTCATTTTATTTGGATATCATGAAATCGTTTTGGGCATTTTGAATACTAATTAAATACTTAGGCATTTCTTCAACTTTACCCTGTCCCTGATGATACTTAATAATATCATTTCAGAAATAACTCCATTCACTTACAGTCCAAAGTCAGTCAAGACTAGCACCAAAATGTGGGTCTTTCATAACTTTATGAAGATGTTAATTTTAAGGTTCAGCCTCAATTGAGACAGTAGAGAATAGCAATTTTCTGATCCATGACTTTTATTTATCTCAAAGAGCCCCTTTTATAGGTTTTTAACATCTATTCAGCATTTAGCATATTATGCAAATATTGATAGATGACTGTTTGCTGAAGATAGTATGTATGCTGGAGAAAATCAGGCTAATGCATTTGCTAAAAGTCACCCAGACACATCAGACTTTATTTAAAACACTGGAGGAGTTTTAATTTGAGAATTTCAAATGTGTTAAAAAGACATTGTGCAACAGAAGAGTATATTCATGTTATTAGTAGCAAGTGTTTCTAATTGTGTTCTCACATAGTAATGAACATCATTTGCTTATAAGAGCCTACCCTGCCTTATGCGGTCATTCATTCACTACATTAAAGAGAATGCACTAAAGAGTTGCAGCTCATCTGGCAGATATTGTCCTGTGGGCTAGTGTATTCTATTTTTCTTTATATTGACAGTATGTACAAGAGTGTTCAATACATAGAAGTTTCTGAAATGGAAAAGTTTTCTATAATTACATATCAAGAATAGATGAAAGTGTTAAAGTAAATAGAAGATTTAAACACATCTAAAATTTCTTAAAGGGATGTCATAAGAAGGAAGGCTAATCATCCTGATGATTTGGGATTATTTAAAACACCAACTATTGGGCACTTTTGAGAAGAGTAAGTACTCTTCGAATCATCAGGAAGTTTCATCTTTGTAGACACTTCATAATTGTTTTGTATGAGCAGCCCTGGCATACCTATCCTCCTTGGAAGGCTGAGATTTGTTTTAGCTCCTGATGTCACCCAAGGATAGCTGTTTCTAACTTCCATTGGTCTCCCCACTCTTCTGGGCCCACAGAATAATGACAGTGAAAATTGGCTTGCTCTGGCTACCTGTAAGAATGGACGGGTTGGCCAGATTAAGTTACAAACTGGGTCTCAGGAGATCTATTTCCTACCTTTCTTGAGAACAAAGAACTTTATTTCTTAGCTAAATTATGAAAGCCCATGATATTGAGAGGTGAGAGCCCATAATGTGCTAACGTAACTTAGCAATGAGAGCTGTTCTTGGGCAAAATTGTGAATATTGTTGTGGTGAACTGAGTTGTTTCACCAATCTAAAAGTCTTGGTAAGCATTCTCTTTTGTTCTTTCATTGAATAATGCTTTTTGTTTGTTTGTTTGTTTGTTTGTTTGTTTTTGGTACTGATTTCAAATTGAAAGTGGGTTATATGAGCCTGGCTTTTATTTTGTGGACCCAAATTCTTCTTTTAAGTATTGCTCTCATATTCAGAAGCCATAATAATCCAAGTGGCTGACCACGTAGATGACCAGGAGTCTCTACTATGGGGCTTTCTGAGGGTCTGCCCTCCTTTTGTACCATTGTTGAAGTTAGCTAAACTGATAACCTCATTATGTCATGTATTAAGGTGGTACTAGTGAAGACTACTCCAGATAACATAAATAATATAAACAAGGCAGAAGAAAGTAAGTAATTAACACTGTGAGAAAACAGGAATCTGTTTGCTGCACATATATAACCATAAATATATGACATATAAACCATGTCATTTTTCAACAAGAATTTAAGCATTTATGAGACAAACACAAAATCTGTGTTGATTAGTTAAATCTACTTAGTATATTTTGCATGGGAATTATTCATTTTTTTCAACATCTAAGTAGTGTATTTACTATTTTCTTATGTTTAAAGGACAAATTACTTATTTGTTCTATCCATATGCTTCCATATTATTTAATTTCATGGAAAATCGTGGAGGTATGTCTTATATGGAAAATGTGAGGCAAGAATCAGAAAAACTTTATTTTAATGCATCTCTTCCACTTAGACAGTGGACAAGTCATTTAACCTTTCTGGGCTTCATTGTCTCAGCTCTAAGATGAGGGATTTGGAATTTAAAATCTCTAACACTCTATTCAGTAAAAAGTTTGTATAAAATAGCTGGTACTTCTAGCTCTAGCTATACTATTAGAAACATACTACATGCTGATTTTATAAATTATCTTATTTATGGTATAAAACATATACAATAGTATAATTATAATAAGAATTAAAATATTTTATCACAGCTAAGTTATGAAAATAAATTGAGTTCAAAGAGAACTAATATATATTTTAAGGTACATTATATTTACACTGTCAATAAAAATGTTTTAAATTTGAATATACAGGGATTAAAATATTTAACACAGTTGAAAGCTCTATCAATATGTAACTGAATAAGGTAATGGAGTATTCTTAGCAAAAAATGGAGAATGAGAACACTAAATATTAATATGGTTCTCAATTGGCATTTTAAGTCTATTAGCCTGTTCTTTTATGTAATTAAAATGAAATGGGAATATGAGATCTATATTTTCCCTTTATTCTTTTAAATTACCAAGGAAGAGAAACATGCATGCTAACTACCTAAATGGCAGGATTCAACCAAGCTGCAATGTACCCCTTTTCAACTGGCAGATAGAATAATCCTAACTTCTAGGCACTTAGAAAATTTGGCCATGAAACTACAAAGAACTATTTTTTCCTTTTTCTTCACAGGCATATAAGCTGACAGGAGCAAATGAACCATAGGTCAGAACAAGTACAACAAATGAATATTAATACATTTTTATAAGACATTTTAGTACTCAGCAAAACAGTGAACACTTACGGAGTGACTCTTTGATATATGCGACTTCAATTCATGGTCATTATTTATTGCACAAGTAAAAGAGTTAAACTTCAAGTGGGAAGAGAAGGTAACTTGTAGAGCTGACTATTTTTATCCTTGACTTCGTAAGGTGGAAAGGGGAACATACAGTATAGCCAGTGTGTTATGTTACACAAACAAAATCAGGCCTGAAGGAACAAGGAATAGATACAACATTTTCCTCACTGGGCAGTACAAGAACTCTGGCATTCTTGTATTTTGTTTCATCACTCTCCCTACCCACTTTGGTAGGTGATAAAATGGATATGATTTCAGAAGGGGGAAATAGCCATGTTGACATTTTAATTGCTTTAATTTACTAGTCTTTTTCATATAATGAAAGATAGTTAAGTAAAAGACAAAATCAATTTTATGGCCTTATTGAATAATGGTGGCTTCCCATGATTTTCAAAGAACAACAGGAATAATCTCCTTTTGCTAGTAGTTATTTAACATTTGTGAAGGCAAGTGTTGTGTAAAAGCCTGTAGGTTTTTATTGATGTTTTCTGCAACATTTGTATACCCTAAACTAACAATTCAGGAGCAGAACCTTTGAATAGTAAATATTTGGGCTGTAATGGTAGACATGAAGATTTAATACATATTTGATTTTGAAACTATACTGAACTTTATCAATATGTTAATTTGCTATTTATAGACATAGAGAGCCCATTATTTCTGGATCTCTACCAATTAAACAAGTTAGTTTAATATTTAATCATGATTTAATCAGAAGTGTAACAAAAGCTTTGTTAGGCTTGAATTTATTCCTTGTTCCTTCTGAGTGCTGTTTTAAGGGTGGTGGTACAGGAAGGTAAGAAGGAATAATAATATAATAATGTTCATTCACTCAATGAATATTGAAAAATTAAATATGTATTAGACCATATTTTAGATATGTGGGATACGTTAGTGATCAAAATATACAACTTCTTACCCTCATGAATTTTAAATTCTGAAAGTGGGTTATGGACAATAAACAATATTCTATTTAAGTACATTGTATAGTATTTTAAGTTAAGCATGAAGGCAAAAGTCAAGAAAGCTAAGAGTATAAGGCATATGGAGGCAGAGAAAGGGGTGGATTGCAAGACAGGCAACATTGTGTTCAGGGAATTTGAACCAAGTTCTCCAGGATAGGTGAGGGTGTAAGCAATGCCACTGTGGGTGCAGGACAGGGGGGGAGAAAGCTGAGGGGAAGCAAGTGTAAAGGCCCTAAATCAGAAGGGTTCCCAGTATGTTCAGGACCTGTCAAGGAGCCCAGTGTGGCTGGAGAGCAGTGAGTGAAGGGGAGAGTGGCAGGAGAGGAAATTCATAAGGGGATGGGGCCAGATCACATAGGGGCTGGTGGATCACTGCCAAGACTTCAACGTTACTTAGTGAATGTGGAACTATGCAGGGACTTGAGCATAGGAGTAACACAATCTGAAAGAGATTTGCAAAGGGGCACTGGGGCTGCAATGTTGAGAAGAGACTATAGTGGGGCAATGAGGAGTCAGGGAAACTGACTTGGAAGCTACTACAGTAATCCAGAGAACTGGTGATGGCTCAGCAGCGTGGTAGAGAAGAAGCCGTGGCAAGTGGTCAGATTTTTTTTTTTGAATTTCATATCTTTTTTTATTATTGACAGTACTACAGATGTCCCCAATTTCCCCCCATTCATTAGACTTTCTCCACCAAACCCCCAACCCACCACAGGCCTTCCCCACACCATTATCTGTGTCCATGGGCTATGAATATAGGCATATATGTTCTTTGGTTAATCTCTTCCCCTCCCCTCCACCCTCTTCCTCTCTGAGAACTGTCATTCTGTTCAATCTATCTGTGCTTCTGGACCTATTTGTTGTTGTTGTTGTTGTCACAAATGCTTCTTCTTTTTTTACCCCATTGACACCCTCCTCCCCATCCCCCGCTTTGTTGTCAATGTCCATTGGTTATGCATACATGCATATAAGTTCTGTAATTTATCTCTTCCCGTCCCCCACCACCTCCTCTTCTGAGGGTTGTCAGTCTGTACCCTACTTCCACATCTCTGGGTCTACCATATTCTTCAGACTGTTATGTTCATTATATTCCACAAATAAGTGAGATCATGCGGTATTTGTCTTTCTGCTTGGCTTGTTTCGCCTAGAATAATACTTTCCAGGTCCCTCCATGTCGTCTCAAAGGATAAGAGATCTCTCTTTCTTACAGCTACATAGTACTCCATTGTGTATATATACCACAGCTTTTTTATCCATTCGTCTACTGATGGACACTTGGGTTGTTTCCAGATCTTAGCTATTGTATATAGTGCTGTTATAAACATGGGAGTACATATATTCTTTCTGATTGGTGTTTCAGGCTTCTCAGGGTATATTCCTAGAAGTGGGATCACTGGGTCAAATGGTAATTTAATTTTTAATTTTTGAGGTAACACCATAGTGTTTTCCACAGTGGCTGCAACAGTCTGCATTCCCACCAGCAGTGTACCGGAGTCCTTTTTCTCCACACCCTCGCCAACACTTGTTGTTTGATGATTTGTTGATGGTGGGCATTCTGACAGGTGTGAGGTGATACCGTATTGTTGTTTTAATTTGCATCTCTCTGATGATTAGTGATGTTGAGCATTTCTTCATATGTCTCTTGGCCATTTGTTCTGTTTGGAGGGGTGTCTATTCAGCTCCTCTGCCCATTTTTTAATTGGGATCTTTGTCTTCTTTTGTTGAGTTGTATGAGTACTCTATATTTTGGAAATTAACCCCTTATCTGATGTATCATTGGCAATGATGCGCTCCCATATAGTGGGTTGCCTTTTAATTTTGATGGTTGTTTCTTTTGCTGTGCAGAAGCTTTTTAGTTTGATATAGTCCCATGTGTTCATTTTTTCCTTTGTTTCTGTTGCCTGAGGTGAAGTATCAGTGAAAAGTCTGCTGTGTATGATGTTCGAAATTTTGTTGCCTACATTTTCTTCTAGGATTTTTATGGATTCATGGGTCACATTTAAGTCTTTTATCCATATTGTATTTATTTTTGTGTATGGTGTAAGTTGATGATCTGGTTTCATTTTTTTGCATGTAGCTGTCCAATTTTCTCAACACCATTTATTAAAGAGGCTGTCTTTACTCCACTGTATGCTCTTGCCTCCTTTGTCAAATATTAATTGAGCATAATGTCTTGGGTCCATTTCTGGGTTCTCTGTTCTGTTCCACTGGTCTATATGCCTATTCTTGTGCCAGTACCAGGCTGTTTTGATTACAGTAGCTTTGTAGTATAACCTGATACCTGGTATTGTGATCCCACCTACTTTGTTCTTCTTTTTCAAGATTGCTGTGGCTATTCAAGGTCTTTTTTGGTTCCATATGAACTTTTGAAGTATTTGTTCTAGTTCTGTGAAATATGCCGTTGGTATTTTGATGGGGATTGCATTAAATCTATAGATTGCTTTGGGTAATATGGACATTTTAATGATGTTAATTCTTTCAGTCCATGAACAAGATATGTGCTTCCACTTTTTTATATCTTCCTCTATTTCTTTTTTCAATGTCCTATAGTTTTCTGCAAATAGGTCCTTTACTTCTTTGGTTAAGTTAATTCCTAGGTATCTTAAATTTTTTGCTGTGATGGTAAATGGGGTTGTTTTTTCAGTTTCTCTTTCTGTGAGTTTGTCATTGGTATATAAGAATGCCATCAATTTCTTGACATTGATTTTGCATCCTGCTATTTTGTCAAATTCATTTATTAAGTCTAGTAGCTTTTTGATGGAGTCTTTAGGGTTTTCTATGTATAATATCATGTCATCTGCCAATAATGACAGTTTTACTTCCTCCTTTCCAATTTGAATCCCTTTTATTTTTTCTTCATGTCTGATTGCTGTGGCTAAAACTTCAGTACTATGTTAAAGAAGAGTGGCGAAAGTGGGCATCCCTCTCTTGTACCTGTTCTTAAGGGAAATGCTTTTAGTTTCTTCCCATTGAGTATGATGCTGGCTGTAGGCCTTTCATATATGGCCTTTATTATGTCAAGATATGATCCCTCTATTCCCACATTGCTGAGCATTTTTATCAGAAATGGGTGCTGGATTTTGTTGAATGCTTTCTCAGAATCTATTGATATGATCGTGTGGTTTTTATTCTTCATTTTATTTATGTGGTGTATCACATTTATTGATTTGTGAATATTGTACCAGCTTTGCATCCTTGGGATGAATCTCACTTGGTCATGGTGAATAATTTTTTTGATGTATTGCTGGATTCGATTTGCTAGTATTTTGTTCAGGATTTTGGCATCTCTGTTCATCAGGGATATTGGCCTTCGTTTTCTTTCTTTGTAGTGTCTTTTTCTGTTTTTGGAATTAGAATTATGCTGGCCTCATAAAACAAGTTTAAAAGTCTTCCTTCTTTTTGAATTTTTTGAAATAGTTTGAGGAGAATGGGTGTTAGTTCTTTTTTGAATGTTCGGTAAAACTCCCTCGTGAAGTCATCTAGTCCTGGGCTTTTGTTTGCTGGGAGAGTCTTGATTACCTCTTCAATTTCCTTAGTTGTTATTGGTCTGTTAAAGTTTTCTCTCTTCCTGGTCCAGTTTTGGGAGACTGTGTATTTCTAGAAATTTGTCCATTTCGCTTAGATTGTCGAATTTGTTGCCATATAATTGTTGTTAGTAGTTGTTAACGATCTTTTGTGGTTTTTTTTTGTTGTTTTTTTTATCCTCACCTGAGGATATTTTTCCATTTTTTGTTCAGGTAGAGTGGGAGGGAGAGAGAGGAAGAGAAAAAGAGAGAGAAACATCGACGTGAAAGGGACATATCGAGTGGCTGCCACCCACACAGTCCAACCAGGGCCAGGGACAAACTGCAACTGAAGTACACACCCTTAGCAGGAACCGGACCCGGGTCTCTCTGGACTGCAGGCCGATGCTCCAACCGCAGAGCCAAACTGGCCAGGGCTCTTTTGTGTTTCTGTGGTGTCAGTTGTTACTTCTTCTCTTTAATTTCCTATTTTTGTGTATTTGGTTTCTCTCTCTTTGTTTCTTGGTGAGTCTAGCTAAGGGTCCATCAGTCTTGTTTATCTTTTCCAAGAACCAGCTCTTTGTTTCATTGATCCTTTGCATTGTTTTTTGGGGCTCTATGTCATTTATTTCTGCTCTGATCTTTACTATTTCCTTTTTTATACTTGCTCTGGGGTTTTCTTTTCGTTTGCTTTCTAGTTCTTTAAGTTGTGAGGTTAGACAGTGTATTAGAAATTTTTCTTGTTTCTTGAGGTAGGCCTGTAGTGCTATGAACTTCCCTCTCAGAACTGCTTTTGCTGCATCGCATAGATTTTGTGTTATTGTGTGTTCATTTTCATTGGTTTCCAGGAAGTTTTTAATTTCTTCCTTGATCTTCATGGTAACCCATTCATTGTTTAATAGCGTGCTATTTAGCTCCCATGTGTTCAAATGTCTTTGTATGTTCTTGTTGCAATTGATTTCTAGTTTCATGCCATTGTGATCTGAGAAGATGCTTGATATGATTTCAATCTTCTTGAACTTGTAGAGATTTTGTTTGTGTCCTAACATGTGATCTATCTTTGAGAATGTCCCATGTGCACTTGAGAAGAATGTGAATTCTCTAGTTTTGGAGTGCAGTTTTCTGTAGATATCAATTCAATCCATTTGGTCTAGTGCTTCATTTAGAGTCTCTGTTTCCTTGCTAATTTTTTGTCTAGAGGATCTATCCAGTGGTGTCAGCGTGGTGTTGAAGTCCCCTGCTATGATTGTATTGCTGTTGATTTGTCCTTTGAAGTTCTCCAGAAGATTTTTAATATATTTTGGTGTTCCTATATTGGGTGCATATATGTTTATCAAGGTTATATCTGCCTGTTAGATAGATCCTTTCAATATTATGTAGTGGCCTTCTTTGTCTCTAGTTATGACCTTCATTTTGAAATCTGTTTTATCAGATATGAGTATTGCTACCCCAGCTTTTTTTTCCTTTCCATATTCTTGGAAGATTTTTTTCCATCCCTTCACTTTCAACCTATGTGAGTCTTTTTTTTTGTGAAGTGGGTCTCTTGTAAACAACATATAGAAGAGTCATGCTTTTTTATCCAATCAGCTACTCTGTGTCTTTTTATGGGAGCATTCAATCCATTTACATTTAAGGTGATTATTAATATGTACTTATTTATTGCCACTTTTGTTTAGTGTGATTATATTTTTCTTTCTATTTTTTCTACTAATGACTGCAGTCCTTTTAACATTTCTTGCAGTGCTGGTTTGGTGCTAATGTATTCCCTTAGCCTTTTTTTGTCTGGGAAGATCTTTATTTGACCTTCTATTTTGAATGATAGCCTTGCTGGGTAGTGTAGTGTTGTATTCAGATCCTTGTTTTTCATAACCTTAATTACTTCATGCCATTCCCTTCTGGCCTGTAGTGTTTCTGTTGAGAAGTCAGCTGAGAGCCTTATGGGTGTTCCTTTGTAGGTAACCTGTTGCTTATCTCTTGCTGCCTTTAGGATTCTCTCTTTGTCTTGAATTTTTGGCATTTTACTTACTATGTGTCTTGGTGTGGGCCTGTTTGGGTTCTTCTTACTCGGGGCTCTGTGTGCTTCTTGAACTTGAATGCCTTCTTCCTTCACCAAATTAGGAACGTTTTCTGTCACTATTTCTTCAAATATATTCTCTAACCCTTGCTCATTTTCTTTTTTTTTCGGGGACTCCTATGAAGTGATTATTATTATGTTTTCAGTTGTCCCACAGTTCTCTTAAGCTGTCTTCCTGTTTTTTAATTGTTTTTTTCCTTTTGGTTTTCTGATTGGTTGATTTTTTTTCTACCCTGCCTCCTAATTCACTGATCCGGTCCTCAGCTTCCTCTACTCTGCTGTTTAGACCTTCCAATGTGTTCTTTATTTCTGATATGTTATTCTTTATTTCTTCTTGGTGGTTTTTAATTTCCAGTTGGTTGATTTTCAATATTTCAAGTCTTTACTCATGGTGTTGATGTCCTTACTCATGTTGTTGAGCTTCCTCAAGATTATGGCTCTGAATTCTAGCTCTGTTAACTTGTTTAACTGCTCCTCATTTATCTTATCTTTGGTAGAGGTCTCTTGTTCTTTCATTTGGCATTTCTTTCTTTGTTTCACCATTTTGGCTCTCACAGTGGGCTTTGGAGCCTGCCAAATTTTTCCTGTGGGTGTTGGTGTTCTGCTGTTTGTGGCTCCCTCTCCTCGGTTTGGATGAACAAAGGAGGACCCATGTTAAACACCACTGTCAAGTCTTACTATCCTGGTTAGAGTTGCTAGCCCAGGAATGGTTCAGCTATCCTCTAGCTTTTTGCCTGGAGATTATCAGTAGAGGTTACTTGAAGAGCCTTGGGTTCTCAGTTGAATGAAAAACTCCCTCAGGTGGTCAGGTTAAGGGGATATCCCAAGGGTGGGGAAGGTGCTGGTTGTTAATGAGCCTCAATTTGCATTTCAATGGCCCACCTGGGTGGTGTTGAATCTCTGAGGGAGGGGCCCCCGCCTCCTCCCAGAGCCCTGGGAAGGAGCAATATGGCCACTATCCTGCATGGGTGCAACTCAGAAAAGCTCAGAGCGTCCTCCAAATCCCGAGTGTCCCCACACAGTTCCAGTTTAGTCCGCCCTCCCTCTGCCAGAGCCCCAGGTGAGTGGCTGTGGCTCCTTTAGTGTCTGTCCAGGCTCTGGGTTGTGGAGCCACTTGAGAGTTTTACCCAAGGGTGCTGCTCACAGCTAAGACCGCTGCTGTCCATGGGCTCCCAGCCCCTTCTCGTGCCTCTCCAATCCTTCCATGATAGAGTCAGTGTCCCTGGTTATATGGTCCTCACAAGCTGCTTTTCTGTTGCTTTTTCCCAACTATATGTCTTTATTGTAGTTGTAATTCCAGTTTGGTCCTGGGAGATGGTCTGTGTAGCTTCCATTCATTCCGCCACCATTTTGGAATCCATGGAAGTGGTCAGATTGTGTGTGTGTTTGACTTTATAGCAAAAGTCTTTTATGGTGGACTGGATGTGGGCTGTGAGAGAAGGAGAAGAGTAGAGAATAAGTGCCTCAGAAGTTTGGCCTGCGCAGCATGGGGGAACCGTTAGAAGTTCAGATATGAACATGTCAACTGTGAGATGTTTGTCAGACATCCAATTGGAGTTATACAAGTCTAAGGCTAAAAATGAGGTCTGATCCAGAAATAAATATTTGACTTGTCAACCTATATAGAGCATTGACTAACATCTTTGGTAAGGACTTTATAAGCACTTGCTCATCAGTTTCTCATAATGGCCCTATGAGATTGGCATTATTATTACAATCTTTATTTTATTTATGTGGAACTAAATCACAAAGAAGTTAAATTACTTAGCAAAGGTAATATAACTAATAAGAGGACTAAGAGGAAGAATGAAATTCGAATCAAATGTAATTTTATAACTTCAAAATCTATATTTTTAATGACCATTATTTATTACAAGAAAGCAAACTTATATTATCAACTTTGTTATGAGATCACATTTTCAGCTGAACTTGGCTAAGGAGAAGAAAGAGACAGAACTAGGAATGCATTCTAGCTCAGTATTTTAAAAAAGATATTCAGATAGGATTCACTGTAAGAAATGCACTTTTTATCACCTCACATAACACACATACATATTTATAATTGGAATAAAATATAGTTAACCATTGAAAAGCATGAGGTTATGGGTATCAAAAATCTGTAAATAATTTTTGACTCCCCCAAAATGTAACTACTAAAATAGCCTTACAGAGAACATAAACAGTCAAGAAACATATATTTTTGTGTTATATATATTATATACTGTATTCTCATAAAAAGTAAACTAGAGAAAATAAAAAATCATAAGATAAAAAGAATCATAAGGAAGAGAAAGTACATTTATCGTATTGTACATATTTATTTTTAAATATCTGCCTACAAGTCGACTTGTTCAGTTGAAACCTGCATTGTTTAAGGGTCAAAATATTCCTGAAAATACCCGTACAGGGTGCAAATGTACTCTGATGCTTCTATGCTATCCTGTCTCATCCCTTCCCACTCCATTTCACTCTAACAGAGTTCAGTCATAGAAATGCTAATTATGACCAATCTACATGATTTTATAACCCATAGTTTAAAAAGCATTATTTAATTTGTGGTCCCTACAGGCTATTTTTGAATTCTGAAGAAGTATTTACAGGGAAATCTCACTTTACTACTTCTGGTATCCCCCTAAGAGAAATTCATTCTCTCACCGGGACATGAGTCAAGGTGAAAGAGAAAAATCCCAGGGTCTGGGCCAACTTAGCTATTGTGTTGAGTAGGCACAGAGCCCCAGTACACAGTACATATGGACAACCATGGAAATACTTTAATTTCTTTAAAGTCAGAAAGCTAAATAAATATAATCCAGCCTGGTTTATATTTGGTTTTACACCAACACAGTGATCTAATATAGTTTTTAATCTTTTGTGATAAAAGTAGCCTACAAAGGCAAAAGTACTGTCTCAGCTGGGTGGCTCAATTGGTTGAAGTGTCATCTGCTACACCGTCAAATGTTGTGGGTTAGATTCCTGGTCTGGGCACATACCTAGATTGTGAGTTCGATCCTAGGTAAGGGTGCACAGGGAGGCAATCAATTGATGTTTCTCTCTCATTATGATGTTTTTCTCTCTCTCGCTAAAATCAATAAAAACATATCCTCAGATGAGCATTTTGTAAAAAAAAAAAAAAAAAGGCAAAAAGTACCTAGAACCCACACAGGTTATAATGTGGCCCTGTGAAGAGTGGGAAGAGGAGCAATGAGAAAGAATTCTCTCTTTTCTGAGGCAGTATAGCAACTATGAGGATATACTCTTGGACCACACTTACTGGGTTTAAATTCCTACTTTTTTACTTCCTAGGTGTGTGACCTTGGGCAAGACATTAAACTTCTCCCTGGCTCAGTTTTCCTACCTGTAAAATGGGACCTGTAATAGTGAGGTTTGTTTTGAAAGGCAAATAAGTTATTAAACATGAAAAACTTAGATTAATGCTTAGCACATAATGAGTATTCCCCACACAAAGCAGAGGAGGACTCCGTTGTGTCTCTATGTTCTGCTTTACCATTGTTCTATTCTACAAAAAAAAAAAATTGCCCTTCTAGTTACCACATCTTACAAGACCAAATGAGCTACAAAGTTAAAAACTATCACATAAAAATCCATTTTCTTAGTTAAACCCCATTCAATCCTTCTTGCTTATGCTACATAATGAATATAACCAGCCCCAAAATGAGAAAGTCACCCTCGGACTCTGAAAGTTAAAAAAATCTACATTAAGAATAGTTTATCCTCTGTCTAGACTTGAATGGATTAATGGCCACATGGAAAAGAATAACCTACTGGACTTTCCAACAATCCCCTGAACTTGGAGGTGGTGTGGTGAACAAAGGGAATGTACAGAAGAGTAGAGAAAGAAATTTGGGGAGAAGCAGGGAGAGAGGCAAAGAGGGAAGGGGAAAGAGAGGCAGCACAGGTTGCAGCATGAGAAGCCATCTGTGCAGGTCAGGAGAGTACATAAAGTCTGAGTCTGCTACTTCTGAGCTGAATCCTCTCTCAGAATCTTGGAAACCTGTAACATGCAGATAGCACTGCCTAATTTTCATTCTTACTTTGAGGACCAAATGTGAAAATGCTTTGCCAACGTTCAAGTGCTAGACAAAGACAAGAAACAGATGTGGTCAGGGTGAATGGGACAGCTGTAAATGCCCAGCTCAGGCACAAATAAGGCACAAGAATGAAACTGGAAAAAATAGACATTCTACCTAGAACGTTGCCTTTGCCATGGCTGAAAATTCAACACAGCCCAATAGTCCAGAAAAACTAAACACGACATCTACCAACTGATTAATTTAGACTGTGTTCATGCATCCACTGTCAACTCTCATCACTGTATGAAATGTGGTTGCTTCAGGATGATCCTATCCATCCATAAGAGACACAGGGCTGGAATTTTTACGAGTTTGAGAACTGCAGAAATGTTTAACTTCTTCGTGCAGTCCCGGCCCCACCTCACTTCCACTTTTCACTTGATAACAGTCCTCCAGAAGGTACCTGTCATTTTGAAACTAAAAGTAATTGTACTGCACACTGGACTTACTGGCCAATGCCATATGGGACATTAATACACGTTGGCCTTCGACAACCAGCCAATTAACCAGGTTGCACCCTTATTTTTTTGCATAATCTCTCCCCTTTTCTTTATCCTCTCCCTCTTCCCCCAGCTGAATGTCCTACTTATTTGTTTTGACTTGAAGAAAACCCAACCAGAGGTTTTACGCAAAACCTTCATTTGTGCGAGAAAGAGCGGCTTCAGCGTCCCCTGTGTATCTGTGGAAGTCTAGGGCTGTTCATTACCGCCCACGACAACCCCAGAAGTACAAGAGTTCGCACAGCTGTGGAGCCAGCTGCCCTGCGCTCTCCCCAGACCTCGCACCGTGCTGCCTCCCAGCAGCATCCTGCTGTAACTGCTCCAACTCCGGCTGCAATCCGCTGAGAAGCAACTAGTTCAAAGAGAGAAGTCTTCCTACCAGCAGTTCTAGCATAGTACTCGGAGCGGCCTTACGTGTAAAAGCTTCTCAGTTCTAGAAACACTTTCGTGTTCAATTTGCTCAACTAAAATAGAACAGGCAGAAACAAAATCCTGAGTGACTGCTTTTTGTGCTTTTTGTCTTCAACTGTTAGCGTTTGGATGTTCCTCCGAAGCTATAGCTTTTGTTCACATGAATGCAAAAACGTTCAGCCAATATCTGGGTCTGGAGCCGTGATGGGACCTGCAGACCACACCAGATTTGGGTGAATCACAAATTCCCCACTGCACACAATGTATGATACCACATGATTTTCACGAGGGCATTTAACTGCATTTTGACATAAAAAAAAAAAAATTTCAGTTAACAGACTAGAAGCAAATTAAATGTTTGATACCTCGTTGCAATTTTACCAAATTTCACAATGACTAAATGTTATTCAAGCTGTAAAATGTGTGAGGTAGTTTTCCTTTATCCGCTCATGTAAGAAGTTCATTTTAAATATGCAGGCATAAATTGTTAGTGTGGTTTCTGACATTTTAACCAGTCACGTACCATTCGATTCTCACCACAAAAGTTCTCATTTTATAAAACAACCAGACAGCGTGGTCAATGGTCTCTGTGAATGATGCTTGGTTTACTGTTTAGTTGATTTGAAAATTCTTCTTCATTTCTCTAAGTTCATTCATATGTTTGCATGTATTGTTCAGGTCATATACATTCAGGTATCTTAAGAACATTTATATTGCTAGAGATGAAAGGTTTTCTCCTCTTTTTTTTTGTCCACCAAACTGAATCAAATCATGTCATTACTTGTCTCATAGAATGGCAACCACATAAATGGAAGTGTGTATTAAGCATAAGACAACTAGAATCATCCATAAAAATAATGCCACGTCAACCCAAAGTAAGCTCTAATCAGCCTTAAACTCACTTCATTGGCCTCGTGGTTACAGCTCGTATAATATGATCTGTATGAACAATTTCTGCTATAAAGTTACCTCATAAAGAAATATATCATCTACAGAGTCCTTTCATAAACCCAATTATAGGAACAATTCATCAGAGTTATAGCTACTGGGATCTGTGTTCTATCTCCTCCTTGGTTCTACTTGTTAAAGACACCGAAGTGGAAATATTGAAGTGGAAAGAAAACAATGACTGAATTTGGCCAACAGAGAAAAGGCTGGAATGATCACTCAGACGTAACCTTAGTTCTCTCTCACGACTGTTTCCAGCTTCATTTATTACAGATGGTTTATTTAAAGAAACACTATAAGCAGGACTTTTGAACACAAATATAAATATATTTTCAATATCTTAATGACATGTTTGCATAAAATTGTGCATGATTCATTTAAAACTATTAATTGGCTATTTAATTTAAATTCAATCATCATAGTGCTTTGATAAGTAAGATCTTTGGTGGCAAGAGGCAGAAAGGAAAATGAGAATAACAATTAATAAAATACATTGTTAATTAATCATTAATAAAAATATATTATTCGGCAAAAATTGTCCAATTGTGAAATATGTGATTATTTTTATTCTTATACCAAGACCAAAAGGTATTGATATTAAATTTGTTATTTCACGCAGAGTTGAAAAGAAATCACATGTTATAATAAAAAGGCCCAGAAAAAGACAAAGTAGATCAATAGATATTAAGGTTCAAACAA
This sequence comes from Molossus molossus, assembly GCF_014108415.1. NCBI lineage: Eukaryota > Metazoa > Chordata > Mammalia > Chiroptera > Molossidae > Molossus > Molossus molossus. Next base: position 27,981,474 of record NW_023425347.1, on the reverse strand, counting down.
AATATTTTCTGCAGCCAAGATTCCTCATTCAGAACTGGGGGGAAATGAGAAGCATGTTATGGTGACACGTGCACTGATTCGAATATTTAGTGCATTCAATGCAGCTGGGGAAATACCCTCAACAACACTGGCATATATTAAAGGTAGTGTAATTTTCTTCCAGTTGCTGGTTCTCTGTGAACTTTATTCTCTGTTGATCTCTGGAAACCTCAAATACAGTCTAATAACCACAATGCATCTTGAGTACATTCTAGTGTCTTTTCTAACTTATAACTGATTTTATCTCCCTTGTTCTTGCTCTTTAGTGACCCAAGGGAAAATAATTGTGTTATATATGTGGGCTCATAAAAACATACATTTTTTCCATAAGTCCTCAGTTTCCATAAATCTGTTGCTGAGGTTCAATTATTTTCCTCCCTTGAGTGGGAGAACATTTTCAAGCCTTAGGTTCACATAATTCCTCCCATTACATTCCTGGCTCTGCCAAGTATTAGGAATTAGATGCCTTACTGTGATGAAGGTCTAGGGGCCACACCGTTAGGAGCAGGTAAAAGAAGTAATAAGTAGAGTCTTCCTAGGGATAAATTGCCTGAGGGGCCCACTGATTTGTAGTATATTATCATACACAGAAGGAGAAATGTTTCTGAGGATTATTGGTTCATATGAGAATCTCTGCTGAAACACAAGTATAATGACCACTCTGACTGTTCAAAGCATTGTCCACATAGGGATAGGCACGGGCCTGTGTCTTTCAGATCTGGGTATAAATTCTGACTCAGCTGGGCAATTTTAGGGCAAGGTTATTGTTTTTATGAACTTCAGCTAGCTTAGCTATAAAATGGGAATACTCATGTAGCATCATTGTTGTGAGAATTACACGAAAGGGGGATATAAACCAAAGCTCCTGCAATAGAAGCTGCTCAGTAGACACCTTTCAAATATTTCAAGCACGATACATGCTCAATTTAATTTATTATCATAATATCTTGATCTTGAATCACAGTGACAATTATTTCATTAGATTACCAAAACCCCCTTAGGAAAAGAAAGGATGACTTGTTACTGTGACTTCTTTCATTAAATATCAGTGTAACAAACATTTATCAAAGGTCTCCTGTCTCGCGCTCAACAGGGATTTAACAATTTTCGCAGCAACTAAATCCATCAGTCAGAGCATCCATTAGACTCCAAGCTTTCTAAGGGAAGGGACCATGTCTGCCTTATTCATCCCTAAATCCTCAGTGCCTAGCATAAGGCATGGCCCATAAGAGGTGCTCAAAAAGTACTTGTCGAGTGAAGAAATGTATCAGGGCAGTGGCCTTTGCCATGAGTCCATCTTTATACTAAACTTGTTGGATTTCTTCTTCATATTTTAAAAAAGGACTTTATTTTTTGCATTTTTATTTTTGTTGAGATAGAATTAACATAACATTGTATAAATTTAAGGTGTGCAATGTGTTGATGAAAGGACTTGTTTTTAAAGATTAGCTTTAGGTTCACAGAAAAATTTAAAGGGAGGCACAGAGAGTTCCCATGTATCTCCTTTCCCTATAGCCTCCCCCGACCAGAGTGGTGCATTTATTACAACTGATGAACCTACACTGACATGTCATTATCCCCCAAAGTCCATAGTTGACCTTAGGGTTCACCCTTGGTGTTGTACTTCTAATGGATTTGGTCAATTGTATGACATATTCATCATTATAGTATCATAGAGTATTTTCACTGCCCCCAAAATCTTTGGTGATCTGCTTATTCATTTCTCCCTCCATCCCCTGGCAACCACTGATTTTTTTTCTGTCCTTACAGTTTTGCCTTTTCCAGAATGTCATATAATTGGAATCATACAGCATGCAGCCTGTATGTGATGAAAGAAGATTGGCTTCTTTCAGCTATATGCATTTAAGGTTCCTTTTCTTCTTTTCATGGCTTGATAGCTCATTTCTTTTTAGTGCTGAATAACATTCCATTGTTTTCATATATCACAGTTGATCCATTCACTTACTGAAGGACATCTTGGTTGTTTCCAGGTTTTGGCAACTATGAATAAAGCCGCTATACACATCTGTGGGCAGGTTTTTGTGTGACATAAGTTTTCAACTCTTTTGAATAAATGCAAAGAAATGCAATCGCTGGATCATATGGTAGGTGTATATTTAGTTTTGTAAGAAACCGCCGAACTGTCTTGGAATGTGACTGTGCTATTATGCATTGCTGCCAGCAATGAATGAGAGTTCCTCTTCTTCGTTTTTCAGTAATATCTGTATACATTTTCACATAACTGGTCCTTATTTTCTTCTAACAATTTCTGTAAACAGAATCTTTAGAGCAAGGTGACAAACGTATTCCCTCCGACCTGTATTTTCTCTTTGAGCTGAACTATATAGCAACAGACACCATTGTGATAAGATCATGGGAACCTCCCTTTTGTATGTTTCTGAAAACTATACCCAAATTTTATAAAATAAACCTTACTGAAGTAGGCATACCATGCTCTGTGTTGGAGGCCATCTTTCATCTGCCAGTTCTTAGAATGTGAACTTGGACTCAACAGAATTTTTTAAAACTCTGGAATCATATTCAGGCTGCCTTAAAATGCAGAGAGCTCTGTGGTACCCAAGAAGAGAAAAAAGAAGTGAAAGGGGAACTCCCCAGAATCCAGGCACCTAAAACTACCTCAGGCTCGGCCAGTGTGGCTCAGTGGATTGAGCGCCCTCCCATGGACTGAGAGGTCCGGCTCCCGGGCGGGGTACAGGCCCGGGCTGCGGGCTCCATCCCCAGTAGGGGGCGTGCAGGAGGCAGCTGCTAGATGTTTCTCTCTCACATTGATGTTTACGAATCTCTCCTTCTCCTTTCTTCTCTTTCTAAAAAAATCAATAAAAACATATTTAAAAAATAAAATAAAAGTAGCTTAGTTCCAGAGGTGTTCTGGAGTCAGCGGCTCCTATGGGTCCGTGAGAGCCAGCTAGGGGCATGGCTTCCCAACTCCACGTTCAGGACGTCACGTAAAAGCAGCCATGGGGCCCTGCTGACGCCATGGAAACCAGCGACCACTACTATACATTAGACCCTTTTCAGAAAGCTGGTTTCACAGAGTTGAGCCTGACATTTGATAGATATACTCTAAGCACCATCTGTGTGTGTATGTTTGTGTGTGTGTGTGGTTTAGGGATGTTTTATTAGATGTAAAAAATATTAAAGGAAAAGTCTCAGAATGGTTTGGCATGACCAATTTAATTTGACAACCTAACATTCAAATGTTTATATACTTCAAAGGATATAGGAACATGTTGATGGGTAAAATTACTATTGCTTTATGTTCATTTAATATGGAAAAATCAATATGGCTAAGGGGAAGAATACAAGCAAGTCTGTTGAAAATATGATTTTAACTTTAGATATAAATATATATGATACCATTTTGCACTTTTTCATAGAAACTATTTTATCACCTTACATTGTATTTTGGACACTTATGGAGAAGAAAGTGGGTTTGTTTTTGCAATTCATTCAATACTAAGATCAAGCTGGTCAGCATTCCAACATCCTCTGCAGCATTTCTACCTTTTCTGTCTGATGCTACAGCAGTACAGTCACTCTATTTGGAATCCAGTTTCAATCAAATAAATGGTGAATCAGTTGCAATGTTCCTATACCAGTCTTGCCTATGGGAAAGGTACATCTTGAAGCAAGAAGTGAACAGCTATTTTCCAACCTGTCTTTAGCACAATAGCTTACCTACATCACAATAAAAATATGTATAAAAAATTCATCTCATGTAGGCCTTCCAAAGAGAGCCTTTTAAAATTTTATTTAAGTTTCTGCAAGTCACACATATTTTCCAAGCAGTGGAGAAAAGGGTTTTGTTGTTGTTGTTGCTGTTATTGTTTTCTGAATAATTGCTACTTTATAGTAGATGAAATGAGGTTCCCAGGGGAGCACCTGACTTGCTGTAGGGAATTTGAACAACCTCCTTTACATTCTTTTCTTTCTTTTTAAAATGTGATTCAATTGATGGTTGTAAAGGAGTACATGTCCATAAACTGAGAAACCAAATTAGAATTTCGCACTATGCGTAAGGACAGCGTAAAGCAATAAGTGAGAATGTTGCCCTGTTGCTGTCCTTTAAAGCTCTCCAGTTCCCTTCCAGGCATGCGGACAAAGGTGAAAACGTCTAAAAGGATTCAGAATGAGAGGTCATTCATTACGAAAATGGCCAAAGGGTGGAGAATTCCAAGAAAAATAACAAACTTTAAAAGCATTAATACAAACTATTTGAATTGCTTTAATACAGTCTAGGTGAATACATGAATAGCAGAAAGTGTTAGGGTGTGGGGCTTCTATATTATTGCATAACAGACCTGGTGTTCCTTTTGACGTAGAAAGCAAGACTTGGTACATTGGGATAACACGTTTGTCAGTCGGGAACTGGAAATACTTGGTTCTGATAACTTGGATGTGATTAGGTACAGCATCTCTTTCTACAGGGACGATGACTTAGAATGCGATCAAACCCTTTTCCGGGAACAGATCCTGGGAAGAATAGTCATCACCCTCAAACCCCTGTTTGGCAAAAGCTTCTGGAAAAAAATTGGATTTTTGCCTCCTTTAAGGTCTTGGGAGCATGAATTAGCACGGAGTGCCCGAAACATTTTTTTCACCTTCTTTCTCTTTGATAAAGGACCGTGTTCTGATGTTGGTTTGGGTTGGGATCTGTGGGTTAGACCATGGACCCTGGTGTCCGGCCTGGGTTTGCACCCCCCCTCTAGCCTTCCCTAAGTACAGGAGTGTGAGCTCATTGCTGAGCCCCTCTGCCTTCTGTTTCAATACATCGGGGGCAAGTACAGCATTTATTTTAGTTGTGAGGATTCGATAAGGCAATATGTGTGCAATTCTTAAAGAGTTTCTGATACATAATGAGCACTCAGCCAGTGTTCGCTGGTAGTAGTAGTAGGAACGGCTGGCCCGGTCAGCCCAGGACACTAACCCGCTTGGGAGACGCAGCACCTGCTGGGCGCAGAGCAGCAGGCGGACTCCAAGGGCAGAGCCCGCTGGCCCGCAGTGAGCTCCCCCAGCGAGCTGGTGCTTTCGCTTTGCTTCCCTTTCCGCACAGACCTGCTTGGAGGCTCAGAAGAAAACCTCTTTAACCCCCTGGGTTGAGTCGTGGCTGAAGCAACCTGTCCCCAGCCACGGTTCAGGCTGTAGCTAAGCAGATTCCAGATTCAAACCTCTTTTAGGTAACTCAGTTTATGGGATTAAGTGGAATTCAGTAGGCAGGTAAAAGGTGCGACATGGCTGTGTTTAGTCACTTGTAATTCTGACTGCTTGAGAGGACTGTGCACTTTGAGATGCCACAGGGTGTGGGAAGCGTGGTGTGAGTCAGCAAAGGTTCAGGTCCTCTTGTTCTTTCATTTAGAAAGGCCCCTTGATGAGTCCTTCCTCTGCGGGACCCCTCAAACCTGGTTCCACTATCCCAGAAGGGTGATAGTGGAGCCAGAGTTCTAGGTATTAATACAGCTGGTTTGCACCATGCCTCTGTTTATTATCCCTACACCCCGTGCTAGGCAGTAGAACACGTGACAGGTAGGTACGACTAATTGTTAGGAGGCTGAGTCGGCTTGGGTAGAGGGATAGTAAACAGACGGTTGCAGTTCAAAGTGGCAGTCCTTATAGTCAAGGCACAGACGATCAAGGGACCGCTGGACACAATGAAGACACCAGTCCTGCCTGGGAGAGGCAGAAACCTTTATTGATTAGGGCACTAGGGCTGATCCCAGGAGGATTAGTAGGTTTTTCCCATGGATAAAACCATGTGTGGAGACCTGAGGGGTAGGGTTTCAGAAACTGAAGGGCATTCTGATCGAAGGAAACAGTCTGGTTCACAACGATTTTATATGCAGTCCTAAAAAACATACTTGCAGGATCTGCCGTGAACTGGCCATGGACGTCTCTGCCATAAGGAGCGCAGAGTAGACAGAAGGCGACCGTGGAAGGCGACTGTGATGGAGCATCAGTGTTATAACAGTCAGCAGAAAATGGGGATCCCACCCCCAGCACCTCAGGATCCAGGGGCTCGCAGTGAAGGTGGTGCTCACTCCAGCCGGGCTCAGGGAATGAGTGGTGTCCCCCAGGAAGACAGCGGGGAGTGTGTGTGAAGGCAGGTCGCGTGCCCACAGCACAGGCAGCAGGGACCTTGGAGCACAGTGAGTGAGCAGAGGAGAGAACAGGATAATCCGGAGCCTCATCTGATGCGCAGCGACCGTGAGAAGGTGGGTTAGAGAAGGCCAGTACAAGAGGCAGTGAGGGACGAACTTCAGTTTAGGTTAAGCTTTTGGCAAGACCTGATAGAGGCCAGAGCTGGGGCGGTGGTAGCAAGGATGAAAAACTGATTCAGAATCAAGATACTTGAGAAGGTGGACTAGCCAGAACCTAGTAACCAACCCACCATGAGAGTTTAGGGAGAGGGATGGAGGACCGCTAAGTTTCCTCCTTGGCCTACCAGGTTCTATTTATCAATTCTGGGAACTGTTCACAAAACAGGTGAATAAGCTTATACATAGATGGGTGGAGTTGGGGTACCTGTGTGACATCCGAGTGGAAGATCCAATAGGAAGTGAATTTGTGGATCAGGAGCCAGGGAGAAGTGTAAGATCTAGGTCAGAGACTCCGGCTCAGCGCATCATCAGTGATTGCATGTGCCGAAGTATAGACATCTTCACCATTGTATTAGTTTTAGCTGTGCAACATCATCATTTGATATATGTCTGTACTGCAAAATGATGATCACAATAAAGTTAGTGAGCCTGCATCACCATCCTTTTCTATATCCTTTCAATGTCCTGACCACACGCCAAGAAGCCCTTCAGTAGGGAAACACTGTAAGGGACAGAAGAGAATTGGGAGTGACCCCCAAGGCACATCCATTCTAAGGGGGTGCGAGAGGAGCTGGCACAGCAGCTGAGCGACAGAAGGCCAGGGGAGAAACAAGACCGAGGTAGGGGAGAGGGATTTTCCAGGGAAATGCTACGGCCGGCAGGTCCACAGACAGCGGAGAGACCCAGGGAGAATAAAACCAGGGTGCTGTTGCCAAAGATTATTTGAGGGGTAGAAGCTCAGAGGCAGTGGATAGAGGGGTGACTAGAGGTGAGAAAACGGGGGCATGAGGCACTGAGTCCTCACTGCAGGGCATGCATTGGCTAAGAAGGGAAGGTGGGAACAAGCACCCTGGTAGCTAGAGCGGGGCAAACCTCAAAGGCGTCTTGTTTTGTGTTTGTCAGTTATGCACAAGGCTTCAGCTAACCGGATATCCCTAGTCAGGTGTCCAGCCCCCCAGACAAGCGATCGTGTGCGCTGTAGCACTGGGCACAGTCCAGATGCTAATTCAGGACATGCACATTCACACAGTGATTTTCATCACAGCATTATTCAAATGGTAATTGTATGTGCACCAGTTTAAAATGTCGTTTCTTAATACATTTGCAAAGATGTATATATACTTGTTTCACAAGGAGAGCAGATTTTGTGAAGTTAACTCACAATGACAAATCTATAAAAAAAATATCGTGATTCAATAGACAATTATCCTCTTCCTGTAAAGGTTTTCTTTTATCTAGACTTATTTTAAAATGTGACAAGATATTTTGTGCCCACTTTTCTCAGCTCGGTGGCCTTTCTCCTACATTCATCTGTTAAATAACATTTTCTCCATCAATGTGCTTGTATCATATGTTTCCCTTCTGTAGTGTTTTTGACATTTTTTTTGGTTAGGGTAAGTAGCACTTGGGAGTGGGTCTAATTATTCTCAAATACCAAGCAAATATACTAATTGCACTTAAGCATTAAATCAACTCTTTCTGGGCAACAACTTGTTGATCAAATATACCCTTCCTTCCCGGGCCCGTTTGGCTCAGAGGCTGTAACATTGTCCTTTGGACAGAGGGGTCGAAGGTTCAATTTTTGGTCAAGGGCATGTGCCTGGATTGTGGGTTTGATCCCCGGCCCTCGTTGGGGTCATGCAGGGGGAAGCCAATTGCTGTGTCTCTCTCACATCGATGTTTCTCTCTCTTTCTCTCCCTCCCTCCCTTTTACTCTGTCTAGAGATCAATTAAAAAATATCCTCAGGTGAGGATGAAAAAAAAAATACCGTTCTACTGTGGCTCTTAAATTGAAGGTATATATTGGTGTACACTGGGTAAAGCATGTCCCAGAACATGATAGTCCGTGTTTAAATTTCTGTTTGCACTAGAATGTGTTGTGTAAGCCCAAAAACGTATTAAAACTGATTGTAGATCACAGCAAATGGACTCTATCTTCAACTCCCATTTTTAATTTAAACTTGTACCAAATCCAGTAGGATTTCCAACATTTATATAAAATTTACCATATGGACATGGTAAGAAAGAGACCTTTAAATAAGAAAACATGGCCTTTAAAATAATGGAGAAAATAGCCCTGGCCGGTTTGGCTCAGCGGTTAGAGCATCCGCCTGCGGTCCTGAGAGACCCAGGTTCGGTTCCCGCTAAGGGCATGTACCTCGGTTGCAGTTTGTCCCCGGCCCTGGTTGGTCGTGCGGGTGGCAGCCACTCGATGTGTCCCTTTCACATCGATGTTTCCCTCTCTCTCTCTTCCTCTCTCTCCCTCTCACTCTATCTGTACAAAAAATGGAAAAATGTCCTCGGATGAGGATTAAAAAGAAAAAAAATAAAATAAATAATGGAGAAAATAGAACAATCTGGTGAACTGAAGGAACCCGGATCAGACGCCTCCCTTTGGTCACTAGTGTGTGTGGTTTCTGTGGGCATTTCTCTGGACTGAAATTGGGGGTAGATATTAAAAGATTTTTAGATCTCCAGATAGAGAGACGGGTTATCTCAGCTAAATTCCACTCTGTGCTAAGGCTTCTCAACAGTGGGCAACAATCGAAGTGTCCTGTCTGGGAGCATTGTTTTGTGTATACGTGGGGCTGGACTTCGGTGCCGCAGCGTGGTATTTTAAGATGCTGTGACAAGTGGTTCTGTTTTTCCCCATTAACTTCCAGGGACTCCAACTTGCACTGTCTAGCCTCTCCTGACTCCCTAGTGTATTTTGCAGCCTCACACAATTTGTCACCTCCCTAGAGCGACAGAAAATGCAGTCTTATTAATTCCATGACCATGTTTTAAATCAGATATTTGAAAAACACACATCTTCAACTAACCCTAAGAACCATGTCTGATAAAACCAGAAGGCTGTCAGTTAATGTCATGTCTGAATTTTAATATAAAACCTCAAATTTCACAGATTTTATAATATCTGAGCTGTGAATATTTGCTTCAGGCATTAACTTGGCATTTTAAAAACAAATCTTTAAAACCACATGGACACTTTACTTTGCCAGAATATCTACTTCTCACATAATGCTTAAAAATATAAAACTTTAAAACATCCAGTTTTGTCACATTCCGAGAGTCAGAAATCTCTTTTTGCTCTATGAGTTCATCTTTCCTTCTTTCTACTTCTAGTCTAGAACTCATTTGTCACCCATTTTGTGTTGATTAGTTAATTGATTAGGTAGTCAAATTCACTGCCTGGAAAAACGCACTTTAAACACAAAAACCATATTTCTCTTAGAATTTTTTGCTTAATACTTTTACTCTGGGAAATTAAAGAGTATAGAGAGAAGCAAAAGATACTAGAAATTGGTGGTGGGTAAAAATAAAGATGTTCAACTGGAAGGTGAGAGAATTAATAACATTTAAAATATGTGGCAAAACTGTTTCTTCCAGATGTGACAGGTACACATTTATTACTGGAAACACTCTGTATTTTATACATACAAATCTTTTCGGTGGTGTTCGCTATCTTTGTACATAATATTCACAATAAATGTTTGCATAATCCCCTGCAAAGTGCTCTCAGCTTTTCTCAAACGCAAAGTAAACTCTCTGGGAGCCAGGGGCTTGCCTGACACTTCTCAGAGATTTCAATATGTTCAAATCAACAATTCTTTGAGCCTTCGGGCATCTGGGATTTTAAATGCAATATCACACCCGTAGACACAGACATATTACCCCTGATACTTTTCAGTAGCAGCTTTAACAAGGAGCTTCCGGCCTTGGTATCAGATTTCGATTCATTCTCCCAAATGCAAAGCCATTTCCAAATGAAGTAAGGGAAGATATTTCTAAGAAGTTCCTGAGTCCCTTTTAGAGTATGTCTACGCTTTCTGTTGTCTTTCCTAGGAGACGCCCCACTCAGGACGTGTTGAAGAGATGACGGTTACCAAGGCAAGAGCCTCCCGGCCTCCTGGCCAGAGTAGCTCATTAAAAGGATGATCAAGGGATGTTCAGGGACCTCACTGTTTTCTCTCTCCAGGACTAACCTACTCTTTCTTGATCTTTCCAACACGTGAATTACCCAAGGACTCGCACATTATATCACATATTCAGTTTCCCAAATAATAACTTTCCTATGATAAATCACTGTTTTACTCCTGAAAAACTCACTGAAGGAAATGGCAACTCCTATTTCTAAAAAGTCAAAATAAATATCTTATTTTTTTTTTAAATATTTAGAGAAAGTTGGAAGTGGCCATCTGTCGCCACATAGTTAACTAGGAATGTTGTAAATACAATATGAGAATGTAAATCTATTCCCATTCATTCAACTCATGAACCGTGCTGCCTAATGTCACGTAGAGCACCACTTACATCTGAAATTTGTATTGTGATGGCGAAGGCTAGTCCTGGGACACTTCATTTATGGTTGATTGCTAAATAATAAATTACCATTTACATTGTGGGGTTTTTAAAATCCATTGTGGTGGAGAAAATATGCACATTGATGTAAGACGCAGAATGAGATAAAATGCAATCTGTACATGTGGGAACCCAAGAGCAGGTGGTTCTTTTGCTCTAACTCGAGTAAATTTTTCAGAAACTTGGCATTTGAAGATCTCTGAGTCCAAGATTCTCTCCTGGCAATAGTTTTGACTAGCGTATACTGTGCTATCAGGCTTATCTACCTCCGGATTTGATAGAAGACTAAAGATTCTCAACCGTTTTCATAGATTCTTGGTCATAATTAATTCATTCATTATTTATGTTAAAATCAATTAAAACTAAATAATTAAAAATAATCTTGTTATTCAACAATTATCTATTAAATGCTCATTCTGTGCCAGGCATTATGATTGAAGGTGGAAACGTAATGATGTTGATGAACATCATAGTCATATTCCCTGTTCTAACGGATCTTACAATCTGATAGTTCACCATAGTCTGAATATTCAAGTAATATTTGGGGAAAAAAAACTATCTAAAGATCTTTTCTCTTTAAAATGCATGTACAATATTTTAACCAAACAAATACAAGGGCTTTTTTCTACATCTTTTGGCTATAAATGGCTATGTTTTCTTTTAACTACATATATTTATGTCAACAGAAGAAAGTATTGGTTATAGCCAAACTGTCTTTATTTTCTTTTTCCTGTTGACTTATAGATTGAAGAAAAAAGTGAGAATTTATTTTGTTGTCTTAGCTCACTGCAATTACCATTTACAAGTTAGGTTAGTCCAAAATAAGGACACAACCTTTCTCCGTCTGCTGATAAAGCTCACCTGCTGAAGACTGAATCCGTGCGTTCAGCACCTTCTGGTAACAGGTGCTCGACCACATCCCCCAGCTCACACCTGTAGACCCTGTAGTGGTCCCGGCCATCTGTACATCCATCGGAAAAGTTCCCACTCAGCTCTGGAAAGTGGAGCGGCTGCCATTGGGCAGGTGTGGGCCCAGGTTCCAGGGAAAATTAGAAATGCTTGGTGCACATTCTGATCGGGCCATGGCTCCATTTAGACATTTGGAGTTTCCCATATTCTGAGTGATGCCCTACCCAACTATTAAATAGAATTATTTAAACAAAATGAGTGTATTATTGTCTAATATTGTTTTATTGTCATTAATCCTCCATGCTATCGTCTGACTTAAGAACATAAGAAAACTCAAGTACCCGTTATGTAACCAAATTGGTGTTTGCTTTCTTCTTGCTCACAGATTGAGAAAATAAGATATTGGATTGTAGAATAATACTGAAGATCCTTAGGTTCCTTAAAAAAGGAAGAAAATTACATGGGGTCCTATCCATGATATATAGCCTGTTACAAAATAGCATCTTTAAAACATAGAAAATAAGTTTGTATTAAAATAGCCAGTAGGTTCCCAGAGTAGTAATTGCCATTCAGTTTTTATTTAAAACACTCAAGGGCTAGACATTTTCAAACACCCCCTTATAAAGATGTGTACATAGCATTTGTGTTTAATATTCATTGGTTGGTGGAAATGAAGAACTGAGTCATACTCAAATATTTTTTCTTTATACAACACAGTAGTTTTTACGTGTATCTGAAGAGAAATGGCATGAACATGTTAGAAATTTACTCAGACTACAGTTAATAACTTGTATATATACATGGATGGAATGACTTTTTGTAATAATTCCATGTAGTTCAAAAGGTGTGGGTGTTGTACGGAAGGTATGAGCAGTTTCTCTAGGCTCAGTGATGTATGAAAACTTTTAAAAGAAAAAGAAATATTACTGGACCCCTGGAATTGATTTGAAGTATTTTCGTTAGGCAACATAATAAACATGTTAAACCTATACATATGGGAGCCTGCTTATAAACTTCTAACACTCAGACCCTTTGTACAACCATAAAATCAAAACAACTCAACAATCAAATACAAGCTACAAAATCAATGAAAGATTAAATTAACAAAACTAATTTGATGTCTCAAAAACATGTTGTTTGGCTTAAATTAAATTACTACTCAAAATATGAGTGTGGTTTCACTGCTATAGCAACGGCCTTTGGATTCCAGCATGCTTATATGTTTCAAGTTCCTTGTGTTAGTTTTCTGGCGGAATGCAGGAAAGACTTCATTTCTTCTTTGGATTTACTTAGTGCAAATAAATCATTCACTCATCAAGTTCATCCTATACTTGTCATTAGTATGATTTGTTGCTATTGCAAAAGAGGTTATATTAAATTTTTAGATTGTTATCTGAATAAAATCATCAAATCAAATCTATTCACAGAAAATGTAAAAACATGGCCAAGTACCCCACCTACCCACCCACACACACTCATTCCCAATGACCATGGACACCCATTTGAAACCAGTGCCCTAGAACATAGTAAAACTGCTGTGAACCTGAACTAAATAAAAGGGTAGTCTGGAATAATAACATGCAGGTTTGAAAATCAGTGTTATAAAGCATTTAAATGTACAATTTTATTTTTCCAAATAGTATATTGCAGGATCACTACTAACCCATATTGTTCTTTTGTGCAAAATAGAAAAGGGTGCCCATCCCAGCAGACACAGCCCCAACCTGGTGCTCAGGGCTCACGACAGGGGCCAGGTGGGGTTTTGCCCCTTTTGCCCCCTGGTCCGGTACCTTCCTGCTGTGACAACATGCACATCTGTACATGGCATACCCAGTATATTAAAAAATTAAGGAAGCAAGTTTCCTCTCCTTCATTTCATTTTCCAAAGAAAGACATCCTGACTCTCAAATGGACTCTTTAGCTAAGTTAAACCTTTTTGTAATGTCATTTTTACTTCAGTTAATTAAAGCAAATGCACTGGGAGATGTCCGTGCAGTTTCCTCCTGGAAATTGTTCCTGGTGACCTCATCTTCAGTAAACGACACCTCTACCCATGAGTTCCATCTCCACGTGGTTCCTTAATTTTTAAATAATTTCCTTAATTTTGCATTCTTTCCCATTTGATCTATTTGACCAAGAAGTCAAATCCTAATTTCAAGTCTCTCAAAACCTTCTTGATTCGTTTTTATTTATTGAAAAGACTATTTTCTTGCTATACGCAATACTGTGATTTACAAGAAGTATTTATTTGGTCATTCAGATGCAACGGTAATTTATTCTCATATATATTTGGTCTTCATCCAGGGTTCCTGGCTGACAGTTCCTAAAAGCTTTGGAATTTTCCATGATAAGAGCCAAAGGGCATCGTTTGCTATTAATGAGATGACTTTTAGCAAGCCTTAGGTAACCTAAGGTGGGGTTTGGTTGTCAGGAGAACCAGCCTCGTGGCTGAGAGTTGGAACTCCCAGTCCCATCTTCTGGAAATGAAGAAAGGCTGGAGATTGAATCATTTAATAGTCAGTGATTCAATCAGTCATGTTTATGTATGAAGCCTCCATAAAAAACTCAAAAGGATGGGCTTTGGAGAGCTTCCAGGTTGGTGAAAACATGGATATTTGGGAAGAGTGGCATGTTCAAAGAGAGCATGGGCGCTCCATGACCCTTTCCATGTACCTTGCCCCGTACATCTCTTCCATCTAGCTGTCCATCTGTATTATTTATCACATCTTCTTATAATAAACCTGTATTCCAGTAAGTAGAATGTGTCTCTGAGTTCTGTGAGCCACTCGGGGGTCATGGGAACCTCTGGTTTGTAGCCAGTTGATCAGAATTACAGGTGACCCTGGGCTTGGACTATGGTTGGGGACGAGGGCAGTCTTGCAAGACTCAGCCCTTTCCCTGTGAAATCCGATGCTATCTCTGGGCAAATAGTGTCAGAATTGAATTGTGGGGTTGTTACTGGGACCTAAATATTTGAGTCCATCATCCTGTGCATACTGGCCCTGTTGTGGCAGAAATTCGGTCGGTGGGAAGAGACAGATTGCATGCATCCGGCGCACTGGTGCCCACCCAGCGGAGTCACCTCCAAAGACTGAGCCCGGAGCTCAGGTTCCAGCCACCTTTTATACATAATGAGCTTCCTGGTATTTGGGGGCTTTCCAGTTCCACCGTAGGTTAGGCAGTTGGCAGATGTAAGGGAATTACAAAGCCAGGGGCGGAGTCTCTGCACTGCCTGAGGGGATTGTCTGCACCTGGCTTGCCTTCTCAGCCTAAAAGAAATATATGAGCAGAGGCTTGCAGTGTAGAAATCAGGTTTATTAGCCAATCCAGAGTACAGGAGGCGAATGCTCTAAAGATCCAACTGCTGATGGCATGTAGGTTACAGATTATATTGGGTAAAATCACAGGACGCTGTGGATTAGGGGTCAGGGGTGATCTTGGGAAGTGATTAGTCTAATTGGTTGGAGGTGAAGATAATAAATCATTTCCTCAGGCCTTGAGGTCAGCTCTGAGGTCTGTTCTGGCGTCCCTCTGTCTAGTTTCATAGGAAAGTAAGAAGCCAGGGGACCATTCCATCTTAGGGCTCCCCAGCTCAAATATAACTTAGGTCAGGATGCTATCTATATTCAGCCCACCAAATGTCCAGACCTTGTGACCATTAGTCAGGTCCAGGCTAGAGTCTTCTGCTACCTGAAGCATAGCTGACTATCCAGGGCAAGGTTGGGTCTATCAGGGGCATAAAGAGAGCATTTCTAGGGCTAGGATTTAAAGCTAAAGTTAACGTAAGTGTCACAGTTAAATTGTAGGACACTTAGCTGTTGTCCTACATTGCTTGTTGGTGTGGGGGAGCTCCCTCCCTCATATTGAAATTGGTGATCAGAACCACCAATTTACTATGTGATCAGGACAAAAAGAAAAATTTTACTATCTTACTATCTTCTGTTTTATATATATATTTTTTTTTCTCATTTGCTCACTATATATATAGCTTAATTTAAATAAAGTGGTGTGTGTGTGTGTTTTAATGATTTTAGAGAAGGAGAAAGGGGGGGAGAGAGAGAGAAACATTGATGTGAGAGAGATACATCAATTTGTTCCCTTCCATGTGCCACCCCCCCCCACCTCACACACACACACACACACACACACACACAGCACCCCTACCAGGGATTGAACCTGCAACCTAGAATTGAACCCTTGATCTTCTGGTGCACAGGACGACTGAACCACACGGCCAGAGCTAAAGTGTCTTTTTTTATATAGAGCATTTGAATAGGAATACATCTTGGAGAATTATGTAATACTGTTTTCTTGGCTCACTGAACTTTTAAATGCTATCTACAGGTCATTTCTTAATGTGCAGGTCCATGAGAAAGTCCCATTGTGTTCCCACCCTGCCGCAGCCCGAGAGAAGGAGGGAAGAGAGACATTTATGAAGAACCTGGGGCAGGGGACTCTGAGATGACACCAAGAGGCAGAAATTAGGAAGCCCAGGAGGTTTAGGTTTCAAGAACCTGACTATATTTTAGTATGATAGTTACTGTTGTTTAATTATTTAAAATCTTTGACAGGTATATGTTTAATATAGAAGATAGAGCAAAGGAAACATTCCTCTGTGTGTGTGTGTGTGTGTGTGTGTGTGTGTGTGTGTGTGTGTGTGTGTTAGAGAGTCATTCCATTGTGTGCTTGAGTGAGAGACAGGGGGAGTCATTCCATTGTGTGTGTGTGTGAGAGAGAGAGAGAGAGAGAGAGAGAGAGAGAGAGGCATCCCTCTGAGTCTGTGTACATGCAGAGCATCAGGGCCTGATTTACAGAAATGGATCATCTCTGACATGTAACTGTCAGCTTATATAGAAATCCTCAGCCTAGCAGCACTATGCAGGGGCCATTTTACTTAGTGTAGTGTGGCCATGTATCACAGAGTAAATCTTTGCCAGATTCCCGCAGAAGGAAAAAAGCTCTGGAAGCTGTTTCCCATCCAGGGGTAAACTTTGGGTACAGCCCAGTACCTGGATTGCATGCATACTGACCTCTGCGGCAAGCCCATAGCTGCTGCACGCTCAAGGCCAGCTCTTTCCCGTGCTGCCCTCATGGAGCTGGCATACATTCATTCGAGCTGCCTTCAGGTCACCTAAGCATGTGGAAGCAGAAGTGATATCTGAAACCCTAAAGACTTGTGTAGATTTTAAATGGATAATTTCTGAAACGTTAGAGTGTGAACTGATCCCATGTTCCATCCCTGTCATCTCCTATGTGATGACTGCTTTGGTGGACAGATGACCTGGAGAAAGGATGGGGGACCTGCTTCTGCTCTACCCCTTCCCCCGTGGCTACCAGAGGCTGCCCACGGACACTTAGCACGATTTAGCTCTCACACTATTCTCAGGCAAATGCTGGAAGTCACTCAGAAGCTAAGATGCTTGCCTTGGCCTGGCGGCTCAGTTGGTTGGAGAGATATCCCGAACACCAAAAGGTTGCAGGTTTAATCCCCAGCTGGGGCATATATGGGAACCAACCAATGGGTGTTTCTCTCTCTCCCCCCCCCTCCTTCTTCTCTCTCTCTGAAATCAATAAACATATCCTCTGGTGAGGATTAAAAAATCATTACCAGACATTTAAAAAAAGCTAAGCTAAAATTCTTCATTACCACCCGGGATGTAGAGGCCTCACGTTCCTTGTCACTCTCCTAGGGCGGACAGGGGACCTGAAAAATGGAAATAATGAATTCTTTAAATACTTTGGAGTCCCTACTGTGTTCTGCTCATGGACTTGGCGGCCAGCAGAGCAGCGTCTTCCCTCCCTGTCGCCCACATTCTGCACCTGGGATGACTCTGGCTTCGCTGAGTTCCCTGCTCTGTGATAACTTCAGGATGGAGACTCCAGACCCTTGTGCACCTGCTGTTGATGATCAAGTTTATGATTGTTCCTCCACTGCTATTCGAGAGCCTCTTGTGAGGAAGCCATTTCCAAATCAATGCTCACCCCGGTAAAGTGTTGGCTTTTTAAACGTTGGGCGAGCTCTTTTCCAAGCAGCCCACAAGGGTTCTAGGGTCACCCTGATCAAAAGAACATTTTCCTCAAGTGTGTCCATTCTTCGGTCAGTTTTTCACTTAGAAGGAAGAGTAAAGCGCAATTTGATCATCTCAGCGCACAGGAGATTACTTTACAGGAGATTACCTTACGAGAAGCACACCGACAGCAGGACAGACCTCTCATGGCGGTCACTGTCCTCACGCTTCCTGTGGGCCCCCAGGACCAGCAGTGCCTGCCCATCTCGTGGCCACCTCAGAGCAGGGCTGTTTGGGAATCTCGTTTCTGGTGCTCAACTTCTGCCCATCTCTACTTCCTGGAGTGAGGTGGGGTGGCAAATTCCTATTTTTCTCCCATTATTAACTATTTATTTCAAATGTTTTCTTTCAAACTCCCAAGAGAATGAATGTGTTTGTCCTACCAAATGAATATTGATTCCGTTGGGGCTGAGCTTTTGTACCAAGTCATCTCTTAGATTTCTGATCAACCCAAGGGTTGGCCATCAGGTGCTCTTTCTTGGTCCTGTTCATTATTAAATCTGAAGGTTTAAAACATGGCACAGAACATGAGTCCTCACCCAGCATGCTGCCTGTGGCTGCTGCCTCCAGCAGAGCACATGGACAAGGTCACTGTCCTCAGAGAGCCCATTAGATGTGGCAGGTACCATGACTGGCCCTCCAGTATAATGTGAGGCCATAAGAGGACAATTTACGGGGACAAAATCTAATCAGCTTGTGTTCCTAATTCAGTTCTAGGACTGTTTCTAATGTTTGAATATCGGCAGAGGTTAGAGCATTGGCCTGCGGTTCAGAGAGACCTTGGTTCCGTTCCCGCTAAGGGCATGTACCTCAGTTGCGGTTTGTCCCCGGCCCTGGTTGGTCGTGTGGTAGCGGCCACTCGATGTGTTCCTTTCACGTCGATGTTTCTCTCTCTCTCTCTCTCTCTCTCTCTCTCTCTCTCTCCCCCTCCCTCCCACTCTATCTGAACAAAAAATGGAAAAAAAAAATGTCCTCGGATGGGGATAAAAAAGAAAAAGATTTGTAATGTAGAGATATGGCTTAGGTTTTTCAAAAAAAGTACTGACCGAAAAACATTAATTTTACCACCTAAGCCTTTAAATCTAGTGTTTTACTTTTCATGAGCTTAGACTATGGTAGCACATGGGATGATATGAGGACAAAGAGTAATAACAACCTATAAGAACAGAAAGGAAATGTGTTTAGTCTTCAGAGAATGTTAGATCATGCTGGAGAGTGGCCAGCAATGGAATTTAAAAAGAGGACTATTATTCATTAGAAAGGCAGAGTAACAGAGAAACAGAAAATAATAATTCTGAGGGCACCCTGATGGTAGGAGATGATGGGCCATGTAGCTATCAAAGGAAAAAGTATTCGGTAAGGATAGTAATCATCACAGGGCCGATTATTGTATGAAACAGACAGCTGGAAACTCAATGGACAAATAGAGAGGGGAAACATAAATAGCTGTGTTCAACCTGTATCATTTTTGGAGGCAAATATTTACACTGCTCAGTTAGGACTGTTCCTTGTCAGCGATGGCCCCTGTATTTCATTTAGCCCTGCTTTAAGCAAGATAAGTGAAACACTTTCAGTTCGCATGTGTGAGGAGAACAGCAGAGCTGTGGACTGAAAAGGAAAGGGTGTGAGCAGCCTGTTGCTTTGCTTGTGTATTATTTGTTCAGTGTCAGAAACCCTAGTTCCGGGTCATCTTGTTCTCTTGTCATCTCCTTGCGTCCATCGCCCAGGTGGGTTGCACCAAAAGCTCCGATTCTTTTGCGTTGTGCATCCTGGCAGGCAACTGGGAACACTCTGATCAGAACCTGTGTGGGGGTCAAATGCCTCACATTTGCAAACACCAAATCCACCTCAGATTAGTGTTGGTATAATGTATAAGAATTATATTTAATACCATTAATTTTAATGTGCTTATTAAAAGACGGATTTCTTGGTTCTCTTTGTGCTTGTGATGAGGGGGTGCCATGACAGCTGGGGAGCAGTGGTTAGGTGGCCAAGGCATGGGGACCAGGCGTGACCGTGTTCTATGACAGTGAGATAGCATTGTTTTGTTATAGTTCAAACCACGTGGGTTTTTCAATATAATAAATGCATATTTATAAAGTGTCATCATGTATTTGCTGCTTTGAATAACCAATCCACAGTGGATTCCAAAATGTCATTTTTTAGCCTCCAGGAGCTTTTGATCAAACTGTGGAGAAAGGCAATCCTAAAAGTCACAATTACCTTAGCAACAAATGTTTATTGCATGTTAGATGCATCGTCGCGTGCATTTCTAACAATTGTACAAAAATATTATAAATTATTGCCTCATTTTCACAAATAAGAAATTGAAAGTCAGGGGTGTTATATGACAAACTTAAGTAACCAGATATAGGATTCAAATTCAGGTTATCTGAGTT
Source organism: Molossus molossus (assembly GCF_014108415.1). Classification (NCBI taxonomy): domain Eukaryota; kingdom Metazoa; phylum Chordata; class Mammalia; order Chiroptera; family Molossidae; genus Molossus; species Molossus molossus. The sequence goes on along the minus strand of NW_023425347.1, from coordinate 27,961,362 downwards.
TAAATCCACATCATTCTACTATATCATGTTAAATAAATAAAATGGTAAAATAATAAATAACAGTTATATGGTTAATAGCTCTAGAAATACAGAGAAAGATCAACACAACAGGTCAATTAGTCCTGTACTTGGTAGCATTTATAGGAGACAGTGCCAGAATGGATATACACACATGATATATACCCATGCATACACATATATACATACAAGTGATACATATATGTATATACATATAAGTGATAATATACACATATACACATATACATTATATATATGTACATACATATATATATCATAGAGAGAGAAAAAATTAAAATCCTCTTAGGATTTTATAGTCTTAGAAGGAAAACAGAACATCCATGCAAAAAGATGCATTCATCAGAGCTGACGCATAGATAGATACTGAAACACACCAACTATAATCGCATGTATTGCCATCAGATAGAAGAGGCTATGTATCCACCTGCCCTTTGTCTCCTTTGCTATCCATAGCAGAGCTGTTTTATAGAGTAACAAATGTAGGTGTATGCATTAGGTTGACATATGAGAGTAGACAGCGCTTTTTCTTGTTTTGCTTAGGAAGGAAATCTCAGGCGGCAGTTCCGTCTTGTTCCTGGCCGTCTCAAAGCAGTGTACAAGGGCTGTCTAATCACTGCAGATTGCCAGGTTTCTTGCCGAAAGCAACAGAAAAGCAGAAGGAAGATCTGGTTTCTTCTCTTGTGTTGAAGCAACAGTATTCTTGCAATGCACTGCCTCAAGGCTCTACATACTTGGTTGAAAATACACTGTTTCTCCTTTGTCAATATGGTTTTATTCATTTACTTATATTAGTTTTATATATTACATATATTATAATCATTTATATTGTTCATCACTCATTCACCATGAGTTCTTTTATTCATTCATTCATTCATTCATTCAACAGATATTTATTGAGTATCCGTCTTGCCATCAGGGTGATGGTGTATACCTCACTGATCAGACTCATCCTATTGCTAATGCTTATTTGACATTCCTGAAGGGAATTCTTTCTTGGCATCAAAGGTCAAGGGCTGCACTGTGCTGCTAACAGCATATCGTTTTGAGATTTTAAAACCACTAGTCAAAGGGAAAATCAAAGTTTTTCTTCTTTTTTTTTTTTTTCTTCTTAAAGTAATTTTTCATTCTGCCTTTGGGTACTCAAAAATACCCATATCGTGATAAGAAAGGCATATTATTCTCCAATAAATGGGAACTTAATTGTGGCTACATAGCCTTTAGTGTCTTAACTACAACGTGAAGTTCAGTTGTAAAAGAATGAGTCCGGTTTTCTCATGCTACTTACAATAACGGATGGTGATCCCAAACCAGCAGCTTTTGATTTTTCCCTCTGGTGTGTGTGTGTTTGAACAGTGCCAGCGTTATAAATTCATACCTTCTTTAGGGGTGACTCTTTTGAATAGAAAAAATAATTTTTAGTACAAATAGGATATTTTGTTAACAATCAATTTCGAAGCATCCAATATAGGGATTGATAAGTCCGGAGTGTAATGTTTGCTATACAATTGGGCCTAAGGTTCAGAAAATTAGAGCCCAACATATCCTGTGTCCTGAAGAAATCCTCTCACTTGTTATAGATCCTTCCTCTCCATCACCCCATGGGCTCCTCATGACAAATGTGTGAACTTGTATACACACCACTGCTAGTTTGTTGCCTAAAAAATAACTCGAACAAGACAATATTTCTCTCTTGCCTATGGTCTCTAGATTTGGGTTTCTGCAAACAGGAGAAGCGGTTTCATTTCTGCAAAGCCCACATATGCGTGATGGTGCAGATTGAAAATAAGACTAGTTACCCAGGTGATACAGTGGGAACTTGGGGAAGGAAGCTGTTTCTTCAGTAGCTTGTTTCTCACGTGGTTTGCCTGAGTTTGCTATTAATGAACCCAAAGCCCTCTTGAATCCCAGGGCAGAGGGCAGCCATGGTCTCCACAGTGTATCCCTTACTCCTCCTGAGGTGCTGGTTCCAGTCGGGGAAGGTCGCTCTGGGTAGAGCAGTGCAATGGGCACAGGCCCCGCCAGAGCCCTCCAAGGAGGAGCGCTGTGATTTAGCACTTGATCACGGCTCAAACTGTGATTGGTTCTGAGCAGCATCTGCCAGCCTGCAAGAGGAGGCTGACTATAAATTAAAACCAAACTGAGCTTCTTCTCGCTGCCTTCATAACCTCCGTGCAAAGGCAAGCTGGAACAAATTCGCAAGTATATCTTCGACTGTTCTTTTTATCAGTATTCTGGAAAACCCTTTGCTCAGGATATAGCAGAACTTTTCCAATCTTGGCCTTGAATATATATGATCTTCCCCTCAAAAGACCTTCCTGTCTTTCACATTCAAGTCATGGGAGAATATTGGTGTCTTTTTGTAAAGGAAGTATCTTTCTATAGACAAAGTTTAACTGTAGCATTTAAGTCAAAATTCTCAGGCTTTCCACCTGTTTTTAATCTCATAACTACTGAGTTCTAAGCTATAACAGTAGTATTAGTAAGTTCTAACTTAAAAGGACGACATTACTGGTAAAAGAAACTGACAAGTTGTTTTTGCCTGGCATCAAAGGGGAGCAGCGGCCCTCGCTTGCTTTCTCCCCACAACGTCCTCAGCCGTAGAATGAGAGGGTGACCTCCCAGGCTTCTTCTATGTTCTGATTTTTAGATAAAATAAAATACCAATATTAATTTCATATTTTTATTCTTACCTATTGAAATGTTAAATAAGTGAGGATTAGTTAACTTATCTGGGAATATAAATTAATCTCACAGAGAGCAGTGACCAAGGCCTCATTGCATGCCCATTGTCTATAACATTCTAGTACTCATTTATAAGAACCAAAAAAAATCTAAAACATTTATTCTGCCTTCCAGGAGCTAATAATGTTGGAGAAAGGTGAGACATGGAGAGAACAGAAGAGTAGAGTAAGCGTAAGAGGCAGAATTTGTTTACATGCTGAATGGGGACATAGGAAATAAACACTACAGCGCATCATGAGGGACAAGAGGGACAACGAGAGTTGAAATTTGAAAGGAAGATGGGAACTGGAGAAGTAAGAGTATCTGGAGAAAAAAGGAAGTCGTTTAAGAACTGGATAGCTGTATTACTTGTCTATCTGTTGAGGTTCTTTGGATTGTATGAACCACCATTTCATTGTTCCTCTTTGTTAATAGTCACTGTCCCCAATTCCTTGCTTCTCAGTTCCGCTTAAATCACTTGGGTTCAAATTTTCATCTTCACACTTTGCTGATAGTGCGTTTGCTGTAACCACTAATTCCTTCCATTCCATTAAATACAAAGGTCAATTCTTACATCTTGTCTTTCTAGGCCTATCAGCACCATCTGGCACCATAGGACCATGTCCCAGCCCCCATCTTCAGTTGGCAAACTTACCTCCTGTCCCTGGCTTCCAGAGCAGCCCCTTCTCCTGGTTTGCCTGGAAGTCACTGGGGACTTCCTCCCAGTCTCCCTTCACAGCTCTCATCCCGTCCCCGGTCTGTTGACACTGGACTGGTTCAGAGCTAGGTCTTTGGTCTTCTCTACTGCATCTGCACCTGTGATCTCACCTGGTCTCATGGTTTTAAATACCACATGTGCAGAGAAACTCCTAAATGTGTTTTCTGAGCCCAGACCACTCTCCCAAACGGTGTACTACTTTTTGACATTTTTACCGAAATGCCCGACACATGTCCAAAAATGAACTCCTCATTTCTTCCCATGAAAACTTGCTCTATCCTCAGACTGTCTATCCCAGTTGATGGCTACTCCATCTTGCTGATTTTAGCCCAAGAGACCTTGGAATCATTCTTGACTCTTCCTTTCTCTCGTCACCTACATCTGGAAATCCTGTTGGCCCTTCGCTGAAAAGGTGTCTAGTGTCTGACTACCTTACCTCTTCCGCTGCTGCCGCCTTGGCTCATGCTACCTCACATCTCTTTGGTTTAGTCCAATAGCCTCCAAATAAGTCACTGTCTCTGCTTTTTCCCACTAGAAATTTATTCTCAAAACAGAAGCCAGAGAGAGCTTGTAAAATGCGTCCAGTGTTAACCTGCCACTCTTCTGTTCAAAACCCTCCACGGGTTCTCGCTTTCTCTTAGAGCGAAAGCCCAAATCCCCGCAAGGACCGTGCAGGCCTTCCATGACCGAGGACCTTGTACCTCTGCGTGCATTTTCCGGAGCTGTCCTGCTCCCTCACTCTGGTACAGCCACAGTGACCTCCCTTTTTTTCCAAACGCACTGGCGAGCTCCTGCCTCACCCACCGCCTGTTTGCGGTCTGTTCTGTGTGCCTACAGGCCTCTCCCCTATATCCCAGGCTCTCCCTCATTCCTCCAGGGTCTCGCTCAGGTGTTGCATCTTGGGGAAGGCTCCTCTAACCACTCTATTTTGAATTGCAAACTACTTGCCCACTTCTAGTACTCTGACTTTTACATTGTTCATCATCTCTCCCTGATAAAATACAGGTTCCGTAGGACCAGTGATTCTTGTCTGTTTGTTCAGTGATTAAGGCTATAAAGCATGTGCTCAGTGAATATCTGCTGAATGAATGAACAGAGACTGACCATAGCTAGCTTATGGAAAAGAGGATGTTATTGGAAGTACATGGTATGGATTAAAGAATCTAAAGGAAAGTGAACTAGGCTTTGAGAAAGATGAACCCATCTCCTCAGGTCCCCACCATCAGGCTAAATCATGAACTCCATTTGGGTCTAGATTGAAATTTCAGAAAGAAAGCTTCTGATTGACCTACATTGGTCACCTGCCTAACCCTTGGCCAGGGGAGGGTGGGACAACTTGATGAACCCTTCTATCAAAACTGGATACAATGAAGAAAGACCAGTTCCTCCCTTTACTTTATTTTAAAAAAAATTTTTTTCATTAATTCTCACCCAAGGATATTTTTCCATTGATTCTCAGAAAGAGTGGAAGGGAGGGAGGGAGAATGCACACGTGTGAGAGAGAAACATCAATGTGAAAGACACACATTGATTGGTTGCCTCCCACACGGGGATCGAACCTGCACCCCAGTTACATGCCTTTGACCAGGAGTCAAAAACGCAACCCTTTAGTCTGCAGGCTAAAGCTCTAACCACTCAGCAAAACTGGCCAGGGCCAATTACTCCCTTTAAAACTAATGTGCTGTTAGTTTTAAAAAGGGAGACGAATAATGATCAAGCAAACATAATATACAGCCTATTCAGTAGTCATTCAACCAACCTTGAGTGCAAACTGTATCTCACTGGGCTGCACAGAGCAGGGTACCTGGGAGGTAGAAATAGCCTTGTAAGAATTATGTGTGATACAGTAGCCTGGGGGAGGGGGGGCATAGAAAAGCAAGTGACTGCTTCTTCTGCTGAGAGAGAGAAGAGAAGTAGGTGGACATTTTTGAAGGACATGGAGATGTTTTATTAGAGAGGAGCTCAGCGGTCTCATCCTTCAGTTCTCTTACCTCCTGTTGCTAACGTGATGCTCGGTTGGGGCCACTCTTGTGGCAGTTTGATGTATTTGCTCTGGTTCTCTTCCTGGAACGGAGGGATACAGTCAAGGAATTAGATCAGTCCAAATATCCAGAGATGAATAACACCCCAGGAACTTGTTGCTGATCTCACTTCCTCCACAAATGAAATTACCCAAGCAAAGCTTTACAGTGAAGTATGAGCATGGTGTCCTCAGGCAGAAGTCAAGAGACCAGACCTTTGGCAAAAGGAAGTGCATGCCCAGCACCCTAGGAAAGAGAGGAGAGAGGCAGCAGAGCTGAGCAGTTGAATGCACTGACAGGCAGGGCTTGAGGCTGTCAGCTTGGGAGTTTCTTCACCTCTCTAAGACTCATTTCCAAACGAGGCATAACGATGCTCCAAAGTTATAATCTTTATTCACAAGACTGAATGAGAACATGATTTGCTGTGCATGGAACAACAGGCACGGTGCCCCACACGAAATAAGCAGCCATTAAATGTTTATTTTTTAATTGATTTTTAGAAAGAGAGGGGGAGAGAGAGAGAGAGAGAGAGAAACATCAATGTGAGAGTGAAACATCAATTGGCTGCCTCCTGTATGCTCACTACTAGGGATCAAGCCTGCAATCTAGGCATGTGCCCTGACCAGGAAGCAAATTGGCAACCTTTTTGTGCACAGGACAATGCCCAACCAACCAAGCCACAGCAGCCAGGGCAAATGTTTGTTTCTTCAATGCATGATTACCGAACACATCTATGAACAGCTTCTGTTATAGGTATAACAATGACCAAGACAGAAAAATGTTGCCTTTCTTTGGAAGTTATACCATTGCAGGAAATGCAGACAATAAATACATAATGTTTCATAATGTGCAGATGGTGATAAGTGTCATGAAGAAAAATAAAGCAAGGGAAGAGGGATAGAAAGTAATGAAATAGAGATTGGTAATAGTTAATGTGACATTTGAACAGAGAACCAAAAGTATATGTATGTATGTATATGAAAGTACTCATAGACATATGTACAAATGTGTATATTTACACATACTCATACTTCATATTCATGTATTTGCATCATAGGTTAGAAAAAAGAGAATGAAGAGTTCTGACACCATCGTGAAAAAGTTAAATTTACAGAATAATTTTTATTACTGAGAACACTCAAAGACTCAACATCTCCATAGCTTCAGACATCACATTCATGCACATATATTTCCAAGCTATTTACGGTTATGAAAACTTCAATGTTTTAGAAACTAGTCTGTTATGATCACGTTCTTCCAATTTTTGTTCAGAATTCTGAAAATTTAACTTGAATTAGGATACATTTGGACACTGAGGCTTTTTAGACTCCATTAAAATATAATTCAAGATTTAGGGATATTAAATAGAGCTGTACATTTTTGAGCTTGCTATTCCCACTCTATTTGTACCTTAAATGTAAGCTTTTTGAAGGAGCAATCAAAGAATTTTGAAGCTTTAACTTGACTACACCTACATATTTTCTATTTTCGGCAAGTTCCCTTTTAGTCAAAGACATTGCTTAGATTTTAGATTTTTCTTGCTTCCAGTCAAGTTCGTGAGATTTGTCATTTTAATTTTATCTTCAAACTTGTATTTCCCTCCCCAAGGTCATTATCAACTTTTCCCTGATATTAAAAAAAAAAAGGACAATTATTAGGGAGCATTCACCTTAGGGGTTTCGTTCTCAAGTGCTTTAATATGAGATTATTGTCAGTATTTCATGAGCGTTTTAGAATCAAAGTTGAACATCTGTCAAGTGTTTCCTTTCTCAAGAGTTGGCAACCATTCCCACCAGTACTGAGTTTAGTTTTATTGGTTTATAAAATCTTATAACTGCAAAGCTTTGTATATTATTCTTCCTTTATTCAGATTTGTTATGATTGGCATTTCTTAAAGAAAGTTATTTGGCAAGGGACAAGGATTAACTGAAAGGGATATTGCAGGATTTCAGTTCCTCTATCTTTTCTCCATTCTTTTTGAATGTCAAGTGAACATAAAGAAAATGTTGATATAATGTCATTCTTTATGATTCAGGGTTTAAAAGAAAATGCAACATTACAGAAAAAAAATAACATTTTAATGAAAAATTGGGCTGGAAGACACCTACTGCCCAAATTCTAATTGAATATAAGAAACCAACTCAGAAAAATGGAGTGGCTTTTGTAAGTTAATATAGCGGTACAACCTGGGATTTGTCATTTCCAACCAACCTAGTGGTGGGTCAGCCATAACATTCTATTTTCCAAAGGCAAGGGAAACATGTTATGTAAGTCAGCTTTCCTGAGATATACTCGTATATTTGTTTTCTTATTTAAGGAGTAATCAAATTTTCCATTTAATCTGCATCACTCTTCCAAAGCTTCCTCCAAAACTACCCTATGTCAGTTAGTAATTTGAGTGAGAGTATACAGTGTGGATTCATGTGAACCTGAAAGAAATTTAATCTAAAAGTCATTTACTGTGCACCAAAAAAATATCGAGCACCGTGCTGAGTCCTGGAGATATAAAGAGAAATAAAATGAGAGGGGCAGATTTTGAAGTTAGAGAGCCTTGGGCTTGAATCCGGCTCAACCACTTATCAGCTGTGTAGCCTTAGAAAAACAAGTTAACCTCTCTGAGCCTCACTCGCTTGGCCTATGTGCAAGGACAAAATGGAACATGACACCTTGTAGAATGCCTAGTCCACTTCACATGTAGTAAACCCTTAGTGTGAGACACACCCCCCATTTATTTAATGCACAGATTAATTAATCTAGTAAGATACCAAACTAAATAGATGACAAGAATACAATTTGATAAAAAGTGAATTACTTTCGAAAGGCTGCAGGCATCCTTGCTTTATCCTGGAAGGAAGTATGAGGGAAAATAGAGGAGGTATTTTATTTATTTATTTATTCACTTATTTTATTGTTGACAGTATTACAGATGTCCTCCAATTATCCAACCCCCCACTTATGTCCCTCCTCCCAGCCCCTGCCCCACCACAGGCCTTCATCACACTATTGTCTGTGTCCATTGGTTATGCATAAACATGTGTAAGTTCTTTGGTTAATCTCTTCCTGTCTGCCCCCAACCCCTGAGATCTGTCAGTCTGTCCCATGCCTCCCTGCCTCTGAACCTATTTTGTTCATCAGTTTGTTATGTTCATTAGATTCTACTTATAAGTAAGATCATGTGATATTTGTCTTTCTCTGAAAGGCTTATTTTACTCAGCACAATATTCTCTAGATCTATCCATGCTGTTGTGAAGGGTAAGAAATCCTTCTTTTTTACAGCTACATAACATTCCATTGTGTAAATGTACCAGTTTTTTAATCCACTCATCTACTGATGGGCACTTGGGTTGTTTCCAGATCTTTCAATGCAAATTCCTATTAAAATACCAATGTCATACTTCTCAGATCTAAAACAAATATTACAAAAATTTATATGGAACCAAAAAAGACCCTGAATAACTGCAGTCATCTTGAGAAAGAAGAACAAAGTTGGAGGGATTATCAACACTGGATATCAAACTATACTACAAAGTTGTTGTAATCAAAATAGCCTTGTACTGGCACAAGAACAGTTGTATGGATCAATGGAACAGAACAGAGACCCCAGAAATCAACCCATGTCATTATGGTCAATTAATATTTGACAAAGGAGGGAAGAACATACAATGGAGTAAAGACAGTCTCTTTAATAAATGGTCCTGGGGAAATTGGACAGCTACATACAAAAAAATGAAACTAGACCACCAACTTGCACCATGCACAAGAATTAAATCAAAATGGATAAAATATAAAAAGTCCTGACTTCATAAAAATCTTAGAAGAAAATATAAGCAGCAAAATCTCAGACATCTCACGTAGCAGAATTTTCACCGATATATCACCTAAGGTAAGAAAAACACAGGAAAAAATAAACAAATGGAACTACATCAAACTAAAAAGCTTCTGCACAGCAAAAGAAACCATCATCAAAAGAAAAGGAATCCCACTATATGGGAGAATAGATTTATTAATGATGCATCTGATAAGGGGATAATGTCCAAAATATATAAGAACTCACACAGCTCAACAAAAGGAAGACAAATAACCCAATTAAAAATGGGCAGAGGAGGTATTTGAATGGGGAATGACATCTACCAGGCAGACAGGGTAAGGAGGAAAATGCTAAACCAAGGGAACTACCCAAGCAGATCCACAAGCCTGAATGTGTTGGGCATAGAGCAGCGCTTTTTTTTTTTTTTTATTTTTTTATCCTCACCCGAGGACATCTTTCCATTTTTTGGTAGAGTGGGAGGGAGAGAGAGGAACAGAGAGAGAGAGAGAAACATCGATGTGAAAGGAACACATTGAGTGGCTGCCACCCGCACAACCGACCAGGGCCGGGGACAAACTGCAACCGAGGCACGCGCCCTTAGCGGGAACCGAACCCGGGTCTCTCAGGACTGCAGGTCGACGCTCTAACCGCTGAGCCAAACCGGCCAGGGCTAGAGCAACGCTTTTCAACAGAAATAGATAAAACTAAATTTTCTAGTAACCACATTTTCAAAGTAAAATGAACAGTGGAAATTAATTTTGATACTACATTTTACTTAGTCAGATATATATATATCTAAAATAGGACCATGTCAACATATCAATATAAAAATTAGGGAGATATTTTGCATTCTTTTCCCTTTCTAAGGTTTAAAATTTTTTTAATTTTTAAATTTGTTTTCTTTCATTGGGGTGATACTGGTTAACAAAATTATGCAGGTTTGAGGTGCATAACTCTACAACACATAATCCGTACATTGTATTGTGTGTTTGGCACCCCAAGTCAAGTCTCCGTCCATTACCATTTATCCCCCCTCTATCCTCCTCCACATCCCCCTACCCATCCTCCTCACCAGCAGTCACTACACTGTTGTTCCTGTTCATAAGTTCCTCCTCGTTTTTCCTTTTTTTGCTCAATCCTTCCACCCCCAACCCAGCCTCCCTCCCCGGCAACTGTCAGCCTGTTATCTATGAACGCGTTCCTATTTCGCTTGTTAGTTGATTTGCTCATTAAAGTCCACATATAAGTGAACTCATGTACTTTAATTACAGTTTGCATTCAATATTATTTTGTATTAGTTTCAGGTGTACAGCATAAGGGTGAGACAATCATATACTTCACAAAGTGTTCCCTCCAATATTTCTAGTACCCAACTGACACCATACATACATTTTGAAATCTGATGTGTATTGCACAAAATACATTTCAGTTCACACGAGCCACATTTAAAGTACTCAGTAGTCACATGTTGCTGGTGGCTGCCGTAATGGACAACAGATATATAGACTAGTGGGTGGGTGGGGGGGGGGTGAAGAAATTTGGGGATTAAAGAGAGATGAGATTAGAGAGGAAGGCAGGGACCAATCATGGGGGTCTTTAGGCTGAGTTATGAGAATGGACTTGACATTTTTAAGTAGGAGAATTATATAACCAGATCTGTAATTTACAAAGATCACTCGGGGGGTGGGAGGGTGGGGGAGAGGTGAAGGAAGACCCATCACTTAGGAGGCTGTTACAAGTGATGTAGATAGACTATGGCTTCTCAGACTTCAGTGTGCACACACATAGTCTGAGCATCTGTTCAAATGCAGATTCTGATTTTCCAGGCCTGGGTGCAGCCTGGGGTTCTGCATCTCTAACACGTTCTTGGGTGATGCTGATGTGACTGGTCCGCGGACCATACTTTGAGTGGCAAGGATGAAAACTAAAAAGTAAGGTAAGAGATTATTTTACCTAGTGAGAAGGGAGAAAGCCTAGTTAATAAGCAAAATACAAACAAATGATGTGTGTATTTTATCGTCCAGAATGAACTACTTACCACCTTTAAAGTCACCTTTCTCTGATAATTAGCTGTCAATTAAGAATGGGCCCGTGTGGCTTAGTTGGTTGGAGAATTGTCACATACAACTAATGGCCACGGGTTCAGTTTCTGGCCCCATGTGTGGGAGGCAATTGATCCATGTTTCTGTCTCGGATCTCTCTCTCTCTCTCTCTCTCTCTCTCTCTCTCTCTCAAATCAATAAAAGAATGTCCTCAGGTGAGGATAAAAAATTTTAAAAAAGAATGGGCATGACATCATTTTCCTGTAACCTTTCAAATTTCTGTAACCTTTTCAGAAAGCTCATTTATTCATGTTAAAAGGATAAAGACATTTTGAGCACAAACTGCCTGTGATTTAATGCTCCTGGGAAGAACATTTTGATTCACAAATAATTTGGAAACCACGGGACTGTAATAGAATTGCCCACACAAAGGTTGGATGTATGATTAATTGATCCTTAGTATTTGACACAGGTAACATGCAACTAAGTGATGGGGGAGGAAGGGAGGAGGATGGCGATAAAATTAGCATATTTTCCTTGTGTCCATATAGATTAAACAATTTGGGAGAGGTCAGCTGACCTATATGGAGAGTAACATCATGGCCTTTGAAGTTTATTTATTTCATATACTTCTTTTTCTACTTTTAAAGGGCAATGTAAATTAGCCTACAGTCCTTCCTTCCTTCCTTCCTTCCTTCCTTCCTTCCTTCCTTCCTTCCTTCCTTCCTTCCTTCCTTCCTTCCTTCTCTTTCTTTTATTAAAAGAATGTGATATTTTAACTTGTCTTCCCTTGACCAGAATTTATATTTTAGGGAAAATGACTTCTCAAGTTCATGAAGAAACATAAATTATTGTTCTCAAAATTCATCAAAGATTCCCCAATGATTCTTGGCCATTCAGTGAATTTAAGTAAATAAAGAATTAATATTTTAAATTAGAAGAATTTTAACATATATATTTATGTTCCTTGGAAGTTCAAAGATTTAAACTGTATAGCTTACTTAAACTTTGCCAAGGTCAACAAAGCTGATTTTTTTTTCTCAATTAAGTTGAAAGAACTTGGGGAAAAGGAGAAAGAACAGCATTTGGGAGATTAATGCAGTGGGGAGATTAAATTGCTTTCATTTCTAAATATATGCATTTTCTTTCACAATATTTTTAGTGTTCCTGACTTAAGTAAGCGTTCGTATGCTTTTTGGTTTATAGCAATTATGTATAAAACCCAATTTGGATCAAAACAGTTTGTGCAAGAAAATCTATTCTTTCCCCATGGAAGATGACTTAATGGCGAGGGCTGTGTCATGCGACCCGGTGCCCAGCACAGGCTTTGAACTGACAGCAATATCAGTCTGTTGACTGAGTAAATGCAGTTTTTTTTGTTGTTGTTGTTGTTTTTATCCTCACCCGAGGACATTTTTCCATTTTTTATTCAGATAGAGCGGGAGGGAGAGAGAGGAAGAGAGAGAGAGAAACATCGATGTGAAGGGACACATCGAGTGGCTGCCACCCACACGACCAACCAGGGCTGGGGACAAACTGCAACCGAGGTACGTGCCCTTAGCGGGAACCGAACCCGGGTCTCTCTGTACCGCAGGCCGATGCTCCAACCGCTGAGCCAAACCGGCCAGGGCTAAATGCAGTTTTTAATAGTTATGCTATATAGAGCAAGATAGATCTTCATGATACCTCTGCAAAATAAACCTTCGGGTTTGGAAGCCTTGATTTTCAGACACATGGTATTCAATTTTCTTCTCATCTCTGATTTTTAGGTCAGGTTTCCCACATCCCTTTTAGGCATTGGTGCCCAGAGTTTCCACAGACACCGAAGGAGAGAAGCGAGGTGGGAGGAGTAGGTTAGGGTGAATGAAGGCAGCAGCATAGAAAAGAGCTCTCACCGGGCCTCATGGTAGGTGAATAGTGGGGATGCTCCAAGGCTGGAGTCCGTGGGCAAGGTTTAAGCAGGAGCAAAACAAGGCAGCTCTCTTAGGTCTCTGCCCTTTGTGTTCTAGACACTCCTGAAACATTCTCACAACACCGAAGAGCAGTTATCAACGCTGCCATTTTACAGAAGAGAAAATGAGACAGAAATACTAACTCACTCTCAGGCACAAGTATTTCAATGGAAGAGCCAGATCTTAGACCTGATATGTCAAACTCAGGAAAGTCTAGGAAAAGCCTCGCACTGTGTGAGTGTGTGCATGCGTGTGGTCATGGGTGCACGACAGAGAGAGAAAGAGAGAGGTGACTAGCTGACTAGTGACTGAAGAACTCCAATTGGAGAGAAAAGAAATGACCTTGGAATACCCGAGGCCTTCCAGGAGTAGCGGAGATGGCTAGTTTAGGGTTTGCACAACAGATGCAGTGAGACAGATTGAAGGGATGAAAACCCACTGAAAATTCTATAACATCCAGCTTGTAAACAGCTAAGACGCAACCTGGCCCTTCCAGGAGCACCTGGGTAAAGGGTGTGTAACAGAGATCAACAACCAAAAATCACACATTCATGGACTTCTATTACACAGGGATTTAAGGACAAACACCTGCATTGAATTTTCAGTCTGGTAACCAGTACATTTGTTACCCACTGGCCCTTCATAGGTAGATCACAAAAGTGGCTCTAACCATAGAACATGCAAATGAAAGGTAACTCAATTGTTACTTCTCTCAATAAATTATTTTTTTAAATATGTTTTTATTGATTTTTTTAGAGGGAGAGGAAGGGAGAGTGAGACAGAAACACTGATGAGAGAAACATTGATCAGCTGCCTCCCGCACGCCCCCTACTGGGGATCAAGCCCATAACCTGGACATGTACCCTAACCGGGAATTAAAAGAACAACCTCTTAATGCACAGGCTGAGGCTCAATCCACTGAGCCACACTGGCTAGGCTTTCAATAAATTATTTGAGTATCTTCTCCATAATATTTTGGAGCTTACAGACAGTAGGAAATGGGAATAAACAATAATAATGCAAGAGAACAATTTCATTGCTTGGATGAGGGAGATATCGAGTGCAACGGGTGTGCAGTGGAAAGCAGATGTAAGCTTTACCCCCATGGCCGGGGGTGACTCTGGTCCATCTAAGATCACTTATTGCACCCACCTCTTCTGAGACCCCTCTTTTCCTCTCTCCCATCATGGTAACCACACTGGCCTTTCTGCCTGTCAACACATCAGGTTCATTCTTACCTGGGACTTTGCACCCCTCTTCTCTCCACCTAGAATACTCTTCGATACCCACAGGTCATTTCATCAAAAGGTCATCCCAGATAACCATATTTAAAGTAACCTCCTCCTCCCCTCAGTCTTCACTGCATCTTTATGATATTTACCACGATTTCATGTAATGCCATTTCTATTTGTTTCCATGGTTATTTCCTTGGGATTCTCATCCCTTCCTCTCCCGAACGCATGCATACACATCTCTATAAGCACCATAAAGGAAGGGATTTGAGTTAATTGCTGTATTTAGTCTCAACGCCTGGCTTAGCAGAGTCTTCAGTCAATAAATATTCATTTAATGAGTGAGAGAAGGAGAGAGGGAAGGAGGGGGGAAGGAAGGAAGAAGGAGAAGGGAAGCAGTTTCACTGAAGAGAGCTGAAAGTTGGTAGTGGGTGTATTTTTGAATAAGACTAGCAAGGTGGGGGAAGGCTGCCGTACAGAACACCTGTGAGTGACACAATCACGGACATGAAGTGGAGGAGTACAAGGCACCCTGCCTGGATGGTAGGGGCAATCCGGGGGTGGGGGGTGGGGGGGTGGGTAAGAGACTGAGATTCCGAAAGATTCTTCCGATGCAACAAGGCAGTGAATACCCAGAGGGCTCTCTAGGCTCAGGTGCAGCCCGGGTGCACTCCTTAACTCTTAAGTAAATAACGTGCAAATAAAATTATAACACGAGTGACTTTGAGTAACAAGTGACTGATTTAAAGTCAGTGCGTAGGTGACTACACCAGCTGTTTACTTCTTGAGATTTTTTTATAAACAGGGCACGTCCTGTTTTTTAATTAGGGAAGGGGTGATTTGTCCTGTATTTGTACTTTGAATGGTCACCTAAGAGATGAGCGTATCACAAATGAAGCTGTTTTGAATGTTGGGCTAATTCTCAGAGCATACCTTTTCACTGTCTTGTTATTTTTTATGTATAATCATTATGAAGACCATGGCACAGTGTATCAAACAAATCAACATGGTTTCAGAATATCAACAGTTTATGGCCGGCACCGGAATCCGTACAGTACAATCCCAGGTCTTTCTGTTCCTCTATTCTCGTTCCAAAAAATCCCACCAGTTCCACTCAAAAAAAAGATTCAGATTCTCTCCACTCTAAAATTGGTTTTTTTTTTCTTTCCTTTGTGAAGATCTCCAGGTAGCAACTTGAAGTATTTCACCGATTTTAGATTATGTCGATTTGTGAAAGGACTGAGTAATGCCTTCTAAATGTCATGTTCTGCCAGAGTCACTGGGGGAAGAGGAATATTCATGTTTTAAATTGACCTTTCGGGGGAGCATGTTTGGTACATGTGCTTCACTTCAGTTTTCCTCAAATCACCTACATGAAAGATTTAGAAAGGATCTCCACCAAGGGGATATTTCATCATGATACATGGGAAGGATGTCTTACAAGTTCCAGAGTGTGACGGAAGGTGAGGCTATGCGTCAAGCTGAGGTCACACTAGAGTTGACACTTAATCGGGGGAGAATTCATCTTCATGTCTTTCTATTTAATACCTGGTAATGCCACTAAAATAAAAATGTATGTGTAAATGAGACACTGTTAGCTTTCAAAGCTATAACCAGTTATTAGGTCTTCAGAATATTTTTTATAATTTTTTTTTCTGGGTGAAATATAATTATGTTGCTTTCTTGCTATAATAAGAAAAGCATCTCATAGTACTAGGTGCTCTAATACTTATCAGCATTTGAAAGCATTCCCCAGGAAGTGAAAAAAAACCAAAAAACTGCATTTCTTTTGGGCATGGACAAGAGATCCATGATGAAGTCACCTACATCTCCTAACTCAGACTCATCACTAGAAACTGACATGCTGCAAAGTTGTCATGTGGGTAATCTTGATGCTCCTGGCCAAGCTGCACTGCCGTGTGGTTAGACTTCATGATCATCAAGTGTCAATTATGTTTTTCTCTTGAGGCAACTTGATGTTAATATGACCTTGAAAACAATAAAGGAAAGGGGATTTTGATAAAAATTTTTCATAGGCAAACTTTTATCCAAGTTGCCATTTATATTGACAGACAGCTGACGAGGATGCTGGTAATAACAGTAGTAACTCAGAACTCATTATGCTGTAATGCTACAGCATGTTATACTATTTTGCAGTTGACAAAAAATTTTCACGTACATTATTTACTTTCATCTTTCCAGTAACATTATGTGCACGTTTTAAAACATTCCTATTGCTCCCATTTTATTAATGAAAACATTGATACCAAAATAAAGGAACAGACACAGCACTAGAACCCAGGTCTCTGACCGCCAAGTTCGTTTCACTGTTCCACCCAGAAGGAACAAAAAGCAGTAAAAACTCCTTAACTTTACCATCTCTAGGCTATTGTTTATTCTTTTCTTGATTAGAGTGAGTTTTGGAGTTAATTTTTAAATCCAGGGATTATTATTCCATACATGCAAGAGAAAAATCTCGAAGTCTGGGCATCTCACCAAAAAGCTACAAACCAAGAAGAAAACAGTGAGTGGGCAACCCGTTAGGGATACAGACTTGATCCTTTTGGTATTTTGTGCCTATTACACACTTTTCCTAGCCTCAAATTGAACAAACTGATTTTCTGTCTCATTGCATGACATTGTTTTTTTCTCTTAAAGTCAGCAGAGTAATTCCAAATTTTAATATGGGTAGTTCATTAGGGAAGTCATAACAAAGACAGGGAGTTGTTCTAGCTACAACATATTGAATTAAAGAAGTTTAAAAGTCTATTTGAGTAGTTTATTTCCAGGGACCCTTCCAGCTCTCAGTTTCTAAGTAGTAAATTGTGTCAATAAATTTTTGTGAGGGGGTGGTTTTAGTGAATTTATTGGGGTGACATTGGTTAATAAAATTATATAGGTTTCAAGTGTACAATTATATAATGCATCATCTGAATATTATACTGTGTGTTCACCACCCAAACTCAAGTCTCCCCATCACCATTTATCCTCCTTTTACCCTCTTCTACCTCCCTCCACCCTGCCCCCCCTTTTCCTCTGTAATCACAATACTGTTGTTTGTGTCTATGAGTTTTGTTTTGTTGTTTTTCTTTTTTGCTTAATCCTTCACTTTTTTCACTCAGTCCTCCAACCCCTCCAACAGCTGTCAGACTGTTTTCTTATCTATGAGTCTATTTCTATTTTGTTTGTTTGTTTATTTTGTTCATTAGATTCCACATATAAGTGAAATCATATGGTATTTGTCTTTCTCTGACTGACTTATTTCACTTAGCATAATACTTCCCAGGTCCATCCATGCTATCTTAAAAGGTAAGATTTCCTTCTTTTATGTGCCCGAGTACTATTCCAGTGTGGAAATGTACCACAGCTTTTTTTATCCATCATCTACTGATGGGCCCTTGGGCTGCTTCCAAATCTTGGCTACTGTAAACAATGCTGCAACGAACAAAGGGGTGCATATATTCTTTCGAATCAGTGTTTCAGGTTTCTTTGGATAAATTTCCAGAAGTGGAATCACTGGCTCATCAGACAGTTCCATTTTCAATTTTTTGAGGTAACTCCATACTGTTTTCCACAATGGCTGTATCAATTTGCATTCCCACCAACAGTGCATGAGAGTTCCCTTTTCTCCACTTCCTCACCAACAATTGTTTGTTGATTAACTGATGATAGCCATTCTGGCAGATGTGAGGTGATATCTCATTGTGGTTTTAATTTGCATTTCTCTGATGGTTAGTGACCTTGAACATCTTTTCATATGTCTATTGGCCATCTGTATGTCCTCTTTGGAGAAGCATCTATTAAGGTCTTTTGCTTATTTATTTTTTTTAAATCTTCATCCAAAGATATTTTTTTTATTGATATTTATAGATAGAAAAGAGAGAGGGAAAGAGAGAGAGAGGAAAAACACTGATGTAAGAAACACACTGATTGGTTGCCTCATGCACAATCCCAACTGGGAACTGGGGCCGGGGATTAAATTTACAGCCAAGGTACACGCCCTTGACTGGGAATTCAACCCTCCACTCTTTGGTCCACTCTGCGGGCCAATGCTTTAACCATGAGTCACACCCAGTTTTTAATTGGATTTTTGTGTTGAGTTCTGTAAGTTCTTTACAAATTTTGTATATCAACCCCTTATCAGATGTATATTAGCGAGTATGTTCCCCTATTCAGTGGGTTGTCTTCTCATATTGTTGATGGTTTCCTTCGAGTAAAATACTTCTTAAAATAAATAAAGTTACTAGAAAGGTAATAGGGGGTAATTATATACTGAGGTTTATTAGGGCCTTTGATTTTTGTATTCAAAATACTGAAGCTAACGATAAATGCAACCAGGTGCCTTAACTTAATGATTTGTGTTGGTAAAGTAATTGGAGAAAGATTTTGAGCATGTTAATGTATTTTCATAACTGTCTAGAAGAGAGAATCGATAACAGACTGAAAAGAACAATGCAAAGGAATCGCAGGAAAATGCAATCTTCTTGGACAATAAGCTCAGTTGTGCATGTCAAATTAGTGAGGTGGTCAGTAGGGCCATGGCACTGATGTTCTGGACAGCAGTGTTGGGACCACATGCCCCCGTGGACCAGATGTTGGCAGACTTTACCTACCCAACCACGTGTGGCTTGGGCATCCCGTAAAGAATGTAGGCAGTGGAGAACAAGTTCAGAAAGGGGCCATAAAAATAATTATAGGGGTTCACACATGAGAATAAAAATAAAAGAGAACAGAATATCCTCTCTGCTTGGCTGACAGCTATGCCAAGGATGGCAGGGATGGCAGAAGAGGGAGGAATTAATTGCAAGGAAGGAGCTAAGAAGTCTGTAGAAGTTTAGGAAGGAAGTATTTAGCAGAATCTTAGAATTTTAAAGATATAAGTCATGTTAGAGATCATCTGGAGATTTATTTGGAATTCATGAGGCTAAATTAAGCTATGGAAACTTGAGATAAAAAGCAAGAAAAACCTCCTGCAAATAAGGACTATTTAATAAAGCTTTATTGAGCTAAGTAGAAACGCTGCCTTGGTTCTTTCCTAGCAGAGTTTGAGAATACAAGATCCTTTTCCAACATTTAAGCCTGTGCCTTTATTTATATTAATCAAGAATTAAGACTGAGAAATGACTTCATACATTGTTGTCAGATCCAGCCTTTTGCTATCCAGTTCAGCATTACTTATACCATATTGGTAGCTTCATTTGATTCAAATTTGTGGAACTGCATAAAGAAAATATAATTCCTAAGTTCTGGTGTGATAATTTAACTTCACGCAGCTCTTTAAATTTATATATCCCTTAAATCATAGAGAAATGAGCTATATATTACTTTATATAATTAGAGTAGAACTTACATAGTTAATATCAAGATAATGAGTAGATACTAACTTCTACCTTTGCTCTTCTATTTCACATTTAACTTATTTGTTGAAGAAAATAAATATATTTAGTTCTTATTAGTTTGTAGTCCTTGTTCACAATTTATGATAATATAAGAGGAAAGAACAGGTACAAAAAGCTACACATAAAATTAATCATTTTTATGTACTGACAAATGGAATATGTAACTAGGTGAAAATAGAAGCTAAACATGAAACAATTTTTAAAAAGAAATGTTTATCTAAACATCAAAATAGGAGCAACTTTAGAGATGACCTGCCTGACCCAAGTGATTCTAAGAAATTTGGAAAGCATTTACATTATTTCACTGAATCTAAATGCCATCAGTTGTAGGATGCACCATTATTTTATTTGCCACCAAAAAGAAAGAAAGAAAACCAATTAAACCATGACACATGCTTCTGCTTTCTTATCTCGTTAATTAAAAGATGCATAGTGCTTTCTTAAATGTTAAAATCTTTTAAAAACGTTAATAGCAGAATTGATCAAATGTGGTATCTTAAGCTTAAACACATAGGAATTGATTACCTCTAAGCTCAATGTTGACAATCTTCCCAAAGGAAAGTCCTTGACAACCCAACATCTTATTTCATTCTGAAAGGATAAAATTTTAAGTGACCACAAATTTGGGGCTTTGTCTTCTTTTTTAAAAAGAAAACAAATTCAATTGATTACTGCTCTTGGATGACAAGAGTGGCAAAATAAAAACCTCATGTGAAGATAGCTTATCAATGTGGCTTTTTAGGGCGGAGGAGACACATTGCCTAATACTGTGATGCTGAGCACACATGTTAAAGAATCTAGCCGCCCTTTCAAAGCGTGTGTATCAAATTGTGATCCGCTGGCAAGCTGCGCTGTCTTGTCTGTGCTCTGCTGAAGTGGGCTTCTGTTTGGCCCCATTGTTTTATCACTTCTCTGTGTGTTCTCCTACTTGAAACTGTGTGTCAATACTGCTGCACCCAGTAATCCACACAGTTCCGATGCCTTTGAGCCAAGTGTGGAAGCTAATTAGAACCTAAGTCCTGGGAGGAGGCCTGGCAGGATTTAGAGCTGTGATCTGGCTTTTCCTTCTCCCCTTCCACCCTTTGCATCTGTGCCCCGAACTCTGACCAGGCGCATCACCCTCCCGGGGAGGGGCAGAAAGGGGGCGAATTAGGGAAGGAGAGTGGACTGGAAAACATCCTCCAGCAGACTGGACCTACCTAAAGGGAGAAGATGAAATTAAAGGTCAAAAAACATGTGAACCATGACACCCTCAGGCAGAGCCCCCGTGAACTGAAGGGGGTGGGCTCTTCAAGTGTAACGTGTGCTTTAATAAATAGGAAAAAGAAAAACACTCCTGGCTCTGCATACTAAAAAATGCTTAACGTATCTGGAGTGCAATCCTATTCTTTTCTAAATTCCTCTAAATTGTTTTCTAACCCAGACATTCTAATCCAGAATGTCCCAACGTTGGTACTGTTGGCATTTGAGCTGCCTAATTATTTGTTGGAGGGAGTGGAGGCTGTCCGGTGTATTGTAGGAGGTTTAACATCACTTTCGTCTACACCAGATGCCGATAGCACCCCTCCCCACAATTGTGACAGGCAAAATATCTCCAAGTATTGCCCAGTGTCCCCTGGGAGGCAAAACTGACACCCCTTCCGCTCTCCTCCCTCCCACTCCACTCAATTTGCTCTAATCTCTTTGGAAAGAAAAGCCCCAGGGAATGGAGCAAAATCCCAAATAACAGCAAATTATCAATTGCTCACCTACAAAGGGCTGAAAAATGTTCCTTATTCCAGAATTGACCGATGCCACGCAGAGAGAAAATGTCTGATTAGAGCTCTTTTATGCTACTAGTCTGACCTGAGCATGGCTGTTTCGATTTCACTCCATCATAAAGAAGTGATCAACTCCACTCAGAAAACGTTGCCCGGAACTGACTTGTGCCTATTATACTTGTTTTGCTTTTTCAGTTTAAAACCAAGTAAATGCCCATTGAATTATATGCTAATTGAATTATGTGATGATCTTCATGTTTAGGTCAAAGAAAACAACTCCGCATTATATTCAGTGGCCTCTAGGAAACTCTTTTAAATGTTGACATGTTTAAATAAATGTCTTTTAAAACCTTTTGTCCCATCAATTTTTCTGTGTTCTTCTTATAAGCTCTGTCTTGCTTGGAATGCCCAAGGGGATCATAGCCTAAGGAATGATAAAGCTCTGTGCATGGGTTTAACTACCTAAAAAGAAACAATTCAGTAAAATCAGATTTACTTGAAATAAGATTAACTGGCCCCTTTACAAATGGTCTTTACTGTAAAAATTTCCTTATAGTAATTTTATTGAAATTATTTTCATCAATGGTATACATTGATTGAATATACTATTATCCTACATGTATGAAAATAAATTTCTAAAAGTGGACAATAATTAATCCATAGAAATGTGCTCAAAAATGTTATCCGAATTTACATGGTTATCACAAAAAAATTATATAATGACAGCAATCACTACCTCATATGGTATTTGGAATCTCACTCCTCTTATGCTCAAAATATACATTGCAAAAGAATTTTCCCTCTTGGTTATATGTGGGTTGCTTGGGATTTGGCTTTTTAACATTTTTTTTGGTAAATTTTGGGGCAAAAATTTATCCAACTGTCTTGTTAGTTAAGTCAGAAAATTTTATCACTAAGGAAATGACTCATGTGCTCTTGAAAATATCACACTCGGAATTCATCAATTAACACATTGTAGAGAATTTACTTAACAATGCCTTTTTAGGTGTCAAACTCTTCAAGTCCTTTTTAAAATAAATCTCTTCTTAAACAATCTGGTTTACTGGAGGTCATCGTGCCTCAAATATTGCACTTTTCTAGAAGTGGGAAATATTTGCATCACTTTAAATCGTGGCTCACATTCTCCGTCTCAGACCATCCTCATCAGCCCTCAGCAACCTCCACTTAGTCGTCTCCTGTTCATACTCAGTCCCCAGCTTCTTCCCCACAATGCTCCTGGAGTGACCTTCTCTGAAAGATACAAAAGGCTTACTAATTGTCAACTTGGATGGCCTCTTCTTTGCTTCCTCCGATTTTTGGCAGTACTTTCCATTGTTGATACAGTTCTATCAAGAAACTTCCATCCATTGGCTTACTAATGATTCATTCTTCTCTTTCTCCTACTTCCAAAATCTCAATTTTCCACTCTCCTGTCCCTCCCCCTAAATACATCTTAATATTATGTATTTGGTCCAATTCTCTCTATATATCATCTTTATTAGAAATCCTTTCCAGTCTCAAGGCTTTAATATCTGCCTCTAAAATATACATCTTTTGAATTCCTGATCTGCATTTTATAACCCAGCGGGCCTCAATTTTCAACAGCTGTATAAATAAGTACACAGTTCTCTCACTTAAATATGTTCCTAGTCTCATGAGAGCACCATCGTCTTTGCCATCACGCAGACTTTAAATCTAGAAGATGCCTCACTTTCCCCATGTCTCTCATGCCACACGTTGCAACCATTGCAAATCAGGGAGAAGGCACCTCTGTGACGGTTCTGATATTGCTTCCCTCTCTTCGCAGTCTCTCCATCCTAGCCCAGCTCCTGTTTCCTCTCAGGGAGTAAGCACCTCGCTGATTTTCTCCCCTCTAATTTGTCCTACAAGTTGTTGCTAGAGCCCACCTCTTTATAAAGAATGACTCTTTCCCCCCCCCAAATGACCATGCTTTTCTCATGCTCAGAAACCTTAAGTGGTCCCTCAGTTTATTCAATGCCTTGTACTTTCTGACCTTAACCTGCCCATATCTGCTTAGGCGCATGCTCCGGCTAACCAGACAACCCACCATTCCATGCATATATTCCGCCTGTTTCATCACTGTGTTTCTACTTACACCAGGTGCCCCAAATGTTGTCCCCAAACCACAGAATCAACAGCACTGGAGAGCTTGTTAGAAATGCTGGTCCTCAGGGCAACCTCCCAGCAGAATCAGAAGCTCCGAAGGTGAGGCCCAGCAACCGTGTGTTAACAAGGTGATTCCACCGCACGCTCATATTTTTGAACAGGAGCTGCCTTTTCCTGTTTTCCCTGCTAAAATTTTCTTTTGAAAAATTCTTAAATATGAGTTTTTTGTAAGGTGGTCTCTGATTCTCCGCTCTGCCCCCACAGCCATCTCTTGTGCCTTTATCATATTGTTCGCAAAGCCCTGCCTTGTTTCTCAGCTATGTGCACAGGTTGGATCTGCCCTGGTAGATTTAAGCTCAAGGATAGGGAGTGTGTGTGTGTGTGTGTGTGTGTGTGTGTGTGTGTGTTCTACTTTGCTTTATACCTTGTCTTGATATTTTGTTATTAGTTTTCTGTTTTTAAAAATAGAATTGAAAACAATGAATAAAGCTTCCAGATTCTAATGAATTACATCACTCACAAATTAGGAAGCTTTATTCATTGTTTTTAAAAATAGAATTGAAAACAATGAATAAAGCTTCCTAATTTGTGAGTGATGTAATTCATTAGAATCTGGAAGCTTATCAGGAGAAATGAAATAACACTTAAAATTAAGCAGGATGGCTTTAATCTTCTAATAAAATAAATCCACTCTTTATTCTCACATGTTCATTCAATTATGAGAGGCCTGTTTGAAACTGTGGTATTGACTTCAGAACATTTGACTGTCGGATCTATGGAAAAAAATCCTAGCATACAGTAATGTCATAGAGACAGAAAGTTGTGTTTTCCAAATGTGCCTTACTTCATGGGGAGCCCATGGCCACGTGGCAGTGTGTCTGGAGGCAAAGAAAAAAGATTGTCCCAACTGGAATGAAATTTAAGTATTAAAACCACTACATCTAAACGCACCCAATTGTCTTACCTACATCTATGATTTGAACTCTAATTATTCCATGTTGTACTGTTTGTATTTATTGACTCTTTTAAATATTATTCAGTTATAAGACTGAGTCATTGTGACTATGCTTGTGTGTTCATATAAGATAATAGTCACAGGCCCAGTTTTCTCAGGCAGAGAGCAGAATTCGGGGTGGGGGGAGCAGAGAAAAGGAGGACAAAGAGAGCAGGGGCTAGTTGTCACACAGGTGGTGGTAACTCAATCTACAATTTCAAATGTAGCCATAAACTGCTGGAAACCTTGCTTTACTTGTTTGTGTATTTGCAGTTGTAGGGGAATTTAAGTTGTGGTTAATTCATTCTTCTAATAATTAACCAGGACGAATTAAAGGTAATGATTTTTAAATTAGGAACATCAGAGAGTGTCTACTTTATACCTAGCACTTCAAAGATGGCATTTTTAAAAGCTCCCAGGAGAGACACACAACAACCCCGTCTGACACATGAAGGTGCCCAAGCAAGGGGAAGTCGAGACACTTGTCCAAGGTCTACACAGGCTGCAGGGATGAAACTCACCCAGACTTCGATCTAAACACTGCTGTGAGTCCCTTAAAAGAGTAACTTTAATGGCACTCAGCATTTTTGTGCTTAAAATTCTTTTGAACCCCAGACATCCTGGCAGTGTATTTCAAGGGATTAAAAGACTCAGAGCTAATCACGTCTGCACTAACCACAGCAAACCCTTTCCGGTGACCAACAGCTGGGCACCCATGCAAGCATCCTCAGCTCTTCAACTTTCATTCATGAGTTTCCCCCTCTGTGTCCTGTGGATGGTGAAGGGATGTGTGTGGTTCCCACTGTGCTCTTACAGACCCAGGAGGCTAGTCCAGCGGTTCAATGAGTGGGTTTTCCTTTGAGGCAACTTGAAGTTAGCTACATTTTGTTACAGATCCTCTCAACTCAACACTCCATCTGGCAGTGATTGTGGTATATTCAGTTACAACAAAAATAAGCTTTACACCTTGATAAAAATTTGGCGACACGTGCGTGATAGGGTTACAATACACAGAGGACTCCTGGAAAATGTCTCCTCACAGGTTTTGAATGATTACTAAATGGAATAGAGAAGTTTGGTCTGTTACATAACAGAAATGTGTCTGTTAATGAAGTTAATTGAATTTTTAAAAGTATTGTAAAAATATGATGTCTGCCATTCATAGCATGATTTAATACTAGAAATTGTCTTTTACAGTGTATTGTTTAGTCAAACAATGAATTTTTTTTTTAATGCAAGTTTGTTTGTTTTTTCTCCCAATTGATTTTTGACAGAGAGGAAGGGAGAGGAAGAAAGAGATGGAAACATCAATGAGAGAATCCATCTGCTGCCTCCTGCACGCCCCCTACTGGGGATCGAGGCCACAACCTGTGCATGTGCCCTGACCAGGAATCGAACCCGGACTTCTCAGTCCATGGGATGACACTCAATCCACTGAGCCACACCAGCTGGACAAACAAAGAATTTTTTATAAATCAGATCTGTAGTATACATTTTCAGTAGTAACTATAAATTCAGTCTTTAGGATGATTAAAACACCATACATCAAAACCCCTAGACAAAATGACTGTCCTTAAAAATGATAGCCAGTAGGACGTATATTCTCCGAATTATAAATTTGTTTGCATTGTAAACTGCAATTACAAATCTGGAGATTCAATCTAGCAATCAGATGACAAGTTGAGCAATTACCATTCCACGCTTAACTATTTTTATGATGACTTTTTCTTCAAAGCAGCTGTTGTGGTTAAAAGCACAAAAATTCTTATTTTTTCTTCTAATGCTACAGTATTTTGACAAAACAAATCTCTGTGTCCTGAAACATAAATAGTCTGATTCTGAAAGATGATGATGTTGTAACACATGTGTGCTTTCATAGATTTTCCAGTGCTTAATTATCTTGTAGAGATGGGCTTTAAAAAAATTCACACATTGCATAGTGCAGAATGGATGCTCGATGAATAGTTCATGAATGGATGGGTAAATGAATAATATTTGGATTACTTAACCATATCTTCCTAAAAGTCATTTTTGTGTGTTTGTGATAGCAACTGAAAAGGAAAAAAACAAAACATTTATTGATGCCATTTTCTTTTCTTCCCTGACAGGCTAACGACATTAAATGGGTAGATAGTGTATCCCTGGAGAATTTCAAACTGAGAGATGCTAATGTGCATTGGAGAGTCTGCTTCTCCATTTTAATTAGTATGTCAACCCAAAGAAATACAAAGAATTGAGAAAGATAGGATAGATAGTGGCTAGACAGATGCTGCTAATTGTACTGATTTCAGATATTTTTGTTTCCCGGCAGACAGTTCTGATTAGAAGAGAGACATGTGAAATCCTTACAAAGAGTATTCAGAAACTGATAAAAAAAATCTCAAAGCAACCTTGTTTCCTAGTGAATCCCTATTCTTCCGTTATCAACCCTCACTAATGATCACAGGCATAGCTCGTTGCTTCCACTCGTCCCGGTGTCTTGTACTTACTTACATCTATTCTAGCTAGCACTTGTTCCCCTGATCCCCAAATATTTATCTGGATATTCTCCCAAAATCTGCGATAGCTTTACTGGTGAAACCATGCTTTCAAAGTCGTTGCATTCACTGTGTCTGGCATGGTTCAGTTGTCCAATGAAGTTTGTTGAGTCTGACTTGGGCTGGGTAAATGTGTTACATAGTCGCACCTCAGCTGTGGTTCGTTAAAGAAAATGTACAGCCTAGAGTGTCATCTTCAGAGGTTGAATTTTCTAGGACTGCTTTCATAATTTTAAAAGGCCTGGTTTTAATTTATATACTAGATGATATGAGAAACAGGAATCATAGGGCGGAACTCTGTCCCTCCTATTTGTAGTAACTTTTTCTCATTTTCTCTTACACATTTCAAAATAGAGTTAAGTACCAAATCCTGACCCATCTAATGAGTTAAGATATTTTTGACAAACAGGTAACTCTTCCATTATACCTTTGTGTTTAAAAAATGTATTTTGGTCTGGCCGATGTGGCTCAGCGGTTGAGCATCAACCCATGCACCAAAAGGTCGAGGTTCGATTCCTGGTCAGGACACACGCCCAGGTTGTGGGCCCGATCCCCAGTGGGGGGCATGCAGGAGGCGGCCAATCCATGTTCTCTCTCATCGATGTTTCTATCTTTCTCTCCCTCTCCCTTCCTCTCTCTCTAAAATCAAGAAAGAAAAATAAATAAATAAAAAACGTATTTTGTGCCCTGGCTGGTTTGGCTCAGCAGTAAGAGCTTCGGCCTGCGAACCAAAGAGTTGTGGGTTCGATTCCGGTCAAGAGCCCGTATATTGGTTGCGGTTCGGCCCTGGCCCTGGTCAGGGTCATGCAAGAGGCAATCAATCTCTCTCTCTCTCTCTCTCTCTCTCTCTCTCTCTCTCTCTCCCCCCCTACCTCCACTCTATCTGAAGATAAATGGAAAAATATCCTCGGGTGAGGATAAATAAATAAATAAATATTAAAAAATAAAAATGAAAGTATTTTGTCACTCACGTTGTTCTAAATATGACATTAGTATGATTCATCGCAGTCACATCTGAGGAGACCAGTCTTTGGAAAGCTAATTGCTAATCTACACAACAGAATTCTTTACTAATCTCTTAAATCTTAGACTATATCCAGTCCTTGGCCACATTTAAAAATATACTTTCAACTTTTAAAAAATTGATGGAGAATAAATTTTTATAGTATTTCAGGAGAGCTATTTATAAAGCACATCAAAAGTAATTTAAATTTACTTTGTTCTAGTAATTCCATTCATAAAAATTTATCCTGCCCTGGCCGGTTTGGCTCAGCGGTTAGAGCGTCGGCCTGCGGTCCCGAGAGACCCGGGTTCGGTTCCCGCTAAGGGCATGTACCTCAGTTGCAGTTTGTCCCCGGCTCTGGTCAGTCGTGCGGGTGGCAGCCACTCGATGTGTCCCTTCACGTCGATGTTTCTCTCTCTCTCTGTTCCTCTCTCCCCCTCCTACTCTACCTGAACAAAAAATGGAAAAATGTCCTCGGGTGAGGATAAAAAATAAAATAAAAAAATAAAAAAAAATAAAAAAATTTATCCTGATATAATAATTATGTAAAGGCCAAAAGACATAGCTACAAAAATGTCATGATATTGGGGTTATTAAAATAGTAAAAATCAGGAACCATCATAATATACAAGATTAGTGATTAAACTACATAAAACTGGTACGAGGGACTAGAAGAAAACATTTAAATGACACAGGAGGATTTTTGTGATATAGGATCGAGGTTAAAACATCAGATTGCAAAACTACATGAGCACAGCTCCCTTTTTAGAAAAGAATACCTACATGGGGAGAAAAAGGAGAGAGTATCTGTCAGTCATGTTGCCCCTTCTCTAGGTGACAGAATGGTAATAACTCGTCTCATGTGTAGCCATCTGAATTTTCTAACTTTCTACAGTGAACATGATCATTTTAGGAATAAGAAAAACAAAAGCTATTAATGATATCGACACAAGATTCTTTCACTATGGCATTGAAGGAAGCACGCCCCCTAGTGCAGGAGTAGCAGATGCTCCGCACCAGGCCGACCCACCCGCCAATCTTGACCACTCTGCCCTGAGCAACCTGGACAGACCTGTTTTTCTCAGCACAGTGCCCTTGGCACCCATTATCCAGGAATCCGAATTGGCACGAGGCATGAAACTCACTTGCCAGCTTCACTCTATCTAAACAAAACTTAAGCATCTTCTTACATGTTTTAATTTCTCCATTTGTAAAAGCTTGTCTTTACTTTCAGGGAAGCGATGTACACTAATAAGATGGTGTATGTGAGGACAGATGTGTTTCTTGAACAACAACAACAAAAATAATGCTTAAAAGAAGTTTCGTAGTTCAGTTGTTCTTACAAGGTCAGACAGAGATGGAAAGGCCTATGGATTAGAACACACCCTCCATCCAAAACACAGAAATTAAAGTACATCAAACCTTGCCTTTTGTGGATAGCAAACCTTATGATTTGATTATCTGCCTGACTAATGGTTAGAACAACGAATACAAAAAAAAAGAATAAAATCTTGCCATTTTCGACAACAATGGATCCACAACGGATGGATCCAGATGGTACTGTGCTAGATGACGTACGTCAGGCAGAGAAAGACAAATACTGTAAGGTTTTACTTATATCTGGAATCTAAAACAAACAAACCAAATAAAACAAAATCAGATTCATAGAAAGAGAGGCCAAAGGGATGGTTACCAGAGGGAGGAGAGAAGGATGAAAAGTGAAGGGGAATTTAGCCAGTAATATTGTGATAAGTTGCATGGTGACAGAGGATTACTAGAATTAGTGGGGTGATCACATTATAAGGAACAAAAATGTCAAGTCACTATACTGTGCACCTGAAATTAATATAACTAACCTAAGATTTGTATACCAACTATACTTAAATAAAAAATAAATTTAGTCTGGCCAGTGTGGCTCAGTGGTTGAGCATCACCCATGCACCAAGAGGTCTCCAGTTTGATTCCCGGTCAGGGCACATGCCCAGGTTGTGGGCCAAATCCCCAGTGGGGGGCATGCAGGAGGTGTCCAGTCGATGTTCTCTCTCATCGATGTTTCTATCTCTCTCTCCCTCTCACTTCCAATCTTTGTAAAATCAATAAAGGAAAAAATATTTAAAAACAAATCAATAAATTTAAAATAAATAAATATATTTTAAAAGAATTCTTATCTTATTGGCATTAAAGTCCCTTGGAAGGAGAGTGGTCTAGGACCCCAGAAGTAGAGGTGTAAGATGGAACAAATGAACTGAATTTGCTTAAAACCTACGTCTTGACAGCCAACCTCCTTTGCCTGGCTCGTCACATTTGCTTCTCAAGAAGTCTCTTAGGTGTTGTCTAATTTATTTGAGTGGGTCTGAAACAGAACTCATCAAATGAAATCTATCTGGGTTAAAGTGAAATATTCCCTCAAATTATTTCTCTTTATGAGGTACACACAGTTTAATATCTAGGTATTTTCAAACTCACTTTTTCCTCACTGTTAATGAATTTTAAAAAGAAACGGCCAAATTGCTCCCTATTTTATGACAATTTGGTCTTTTTAAAAAAAATTTTTTTTTCTTTATTGATTTTAGAGAAAGACATAGAAACATGGATGAGAGATAACATGGATTGGCCGCCTCCTGCATGGCCCCCACTGGGGATTTGGCCCACAACCTGGGCATGTGCCCTGACCGGGAATCGAACCGGCAACCTCTTGATGCATGGGTCGATGCTCAACCACTGAGCCACACTGGCTGTGCAATTTGGTCTTTTTTATGCATCATTTCCCCCCTAAAATACTTCGCAGTGTTCTTCCTGAAAGCATTTATAAAAGCAGTCTCTCCGGACTTCATGTAATACAGACTGTGGGAAGCTCCTTCAGGATTTAAGACCTGGAGATGCGCTTGGATTCTTGCAGTGGGTGGTTGTCAGCAAAGGTCCCAGGGGTCTCAGCAGCTGCCAAACAGGGAGGCTGCTCCCTCTGTCAGGAAGTGACAGTGGGGTGTGTTCCAACATCTTCTCCATGGCGACTTCGCAGTGAGTGCTGGCGTGCCCTGCTTAGCCCTCGGGTGTTGCCGACTCTGCTTCTCTCACTGAAATCTTCCTCCTCGGCCACAGCTGCCTCCTCGCTCCCTCATTTTCCTGTTGGTGTCTGCTCTCTCCCGCCTCCTCTCTGCTTCTTTGCCCCTGACCTCGTCTATTGCATGTCACCTGTCTCTGTGCGTCTCACTCAAACTCTTTAAAAGAGAGTGGGTGGCCATAGTCACCCCCCAGCAGCAGGAGTCTAGGTCGCTGCCCAAAGTATCAACAGCTGGCTTTGCGTCTGCCGCCAGCCTGGTGGCCAGTAGGTGTCTCCCTGTCTCAGAAACAGCTCAGAAATGACTGTGGATTCAGCAGGTGCTCCGAGGACTCCTTCCACGCAGGTGCAGAACAAGACTGATTTCCTGGATCAATCTGTGAGCTGCAAGGTGACGCGGGGTTTCCATGACAGGAAGAGGCCTCATGGCTTGTTTGACTGTCCATCATGCCTTACACAGGAAGTTTCAGAAATCATAGGAGGAAAGAAGAGTAATATTTTGAGAAAATGTTGAAAAATGTAGTAGAGTACAATGTTCCTGGTCATGTAAATCTTCAAGTAAATTCAAGACAAGATCTAACCCTGGGTTTGTTTAAACCATTGTTACATCAAATGCACCCCTGTTTATAGAAGGCTGCACCAGTGAATAGTGTCATTATTGAAAACAGCTGGTGGGTTTTAATAATTTGACTTGAATGGAATATATATTTTTTCTTACAGGAAATGTTCTATATCTTGACATGGTGATGATTACAAGGGTGTACGACAAATGCGAAAATCAGAGTTGCATACTTAAAGATGAACATACTTGATGAGTTTTATTTTGTTAGCTATTCTTCCATTTGAAGGAAGAAGTGCATGATTTTTTTTTTCTTACTTCTCATCCCTGTCTCGACCAAATCTTCTCCAGTTTGAGGTTCTCTAGCCTAAATACACCCGACACTACACTCCCTTCTGTTCCTGTTATTCTAGCCCTTACTGGTCACCTCTGAAGCAGACCTGGTCTGGGTCTGTCCTCAGCAGGTACCCTTACTTAAGTAACTCTCATGTCTGTCTGTCACTGCCTACTTAGCCACCTTTCGGTGCACGGGAGTGCGCCCAACCGGCTGCGCCACCCCGGCCAGGGCAGCAGTGGGCTTTCTGAAAGCAGGCACCATCCTTTATTTTGTCTGTATGTCTCCATAGCAACCACCACAGGGCTTCACTTGGTAGGATTTTATTAAGAACGTAAGTCAGAGAATGTCAGGACGGCATGGAACCTTGGAGATCCACGCCCCTTTGTTTTTTTCTGAAAGAGAAAGCTGACCCACAGGGTGTGTGGGGAAAAGATGAGCAAGCACTGTTTTTTTTAATTAATAAAAGTTGGATAATTTTGCTTATGCACATAAGATAAAATTAGTCATTTTAAACTATACAATTCAGTGATGTTTGGTACCTTCAAAGTATTGTGCACCCACCACCTCTATCTCGTTCCCAAACATTTTCTTCACCCCAGAAGAAAACCCTGTCCCCATTAAGCAGTCTCCTTTCCCTAGCTCCCGACGACCATTCATCTGCTTTCTTTATGGATTCGCCTATTCTGGGCATCTCGTTTAAATGGAATCATACAATATTTGACCTTTTGTGGCTTCTTTCATTTGACATAATGTTTTCAAGGCTCACCCACAGGTGGCATGTACTACCTGGCATGCACCCGTTCCTTTGTCCAGCTAAAGCACTGGTCTGTTTTTAGCACTAACACAGCACTGATACTGTGCCAAGTACTTTACGTATGTAATCTCATGGAAGCCTTGTAGCAGCCGTAAGACCATAGGTATTATTATTTCAGTTGTATTTATCTGAAAGCTAAGGTTCAGAGAAGTGATATGATGTATCACTTTATAAAGCAAGCAAACCACCCAATCCACTCTGTGACCCCGAGTGCAGTGTTCCTCCAGCACACTGGGGTGTCAGTTCGCCCCGGCATCTGTAAGATGCTTACTTCACACCCTCACCTGTGTCCCCGTCACCTGCTGATGCATTAGCGATGCGTCCATGTCAGAGTGGGCCAAGCGGCCCCTTGCTATGATTTCCCCTGTTTGAAATCACACGTTGGGTCTCAAAATAGTTCCTAAAAACACTACAGGCGTTTCCACTGCACTTCAGTGGTGTGTAACTGACGCTTCATCCCACTGAGGCACAGCGGCAACGTCCCTCCACCGTCTGGTGACGGTCAGAGGAGGCCCCCATTTATGCCGTGAGAGGGCGCGGGTGCGGAGAATGTGCACGAGCAACATCCGGGGAGGATTTTAATAATTAATTAATTCGGCCAATTTATTTCTCTACGTGGTTGTGAAGCTGTGTCGACTAGGAGAGAGTTAAAAATGTAAAAGAGGAGCTTAAACTTGGTGGAGTTTGGATATTAACGATGCAGAGAGAGATGAAAACAGACAGAAGGCCCTAATTATTTCTTAAATAAGTGTTTAAATATTTACAAATTGGACTTCAGTGAAGCTCATTTTTATCTGTACGAATGTGTGCTCTCTTTTTTTCTGGGGTAATTGTCCCGAACACAAGTTTCGAGGGCCCTGTCGGAGTTGAAGGGAAACCTCCTAAACCCTAGGTTCGTGAGCCAGCTTCAGGGGGCCTGTGGCTGCCTTGGAACTGTCTGGAAAGTGTTCCCTGTGTGCGCGTATTTCTGGGGGGCGATGCGGAGCTTTTGTCGGAGGGTCATAGTCAAGAACTGCTGCTCGCAGCTTCTCTCTGACTGTGAGGCAGCAGCCAGAGCCGCCGAACGCCTGGGCTCTTAACCCCCCTGCAATGTGGGGAGGCGCAGCCGCGGTGAGGGGGCCTCTGCCATCCCAGCGTCCCTGATGGACAACTGGAGCCTCCGCAGGGGCTCAGAGCCTCTCCTGTGGCCACAGCCTTGAAAGGTCGCTCCACACCTGCCACCTGCCCCTCTCTTACTAGAAACCAAATTGTGCAGCCAGGCCCGAGACTGCAGGGAGCAGTGGGAACAGCCACATGAAGGCCAATGTTGGAAGCAGGTCAACCACTGGAGTAGCTCCCCTGTGAAGGAAAAGAGAATTATTCAGGGTGGTCCACGGACCAGCAGCATCGGCACCCCTGGACCCTGCCCCCAGACCTGCTGGACCAGACTGCATTTCCCCAGGTGCCCAGGGGATTCCTAACCGTGGTACAGCTGGAGAAACACCGGTTCAGCAGGTGCAGTCTGGACACCGCTACCCATTCCTCCACCCAATTCTAGCTCCTCGAGTCACGTGCAATGTCTGTTGTCCTTTCGTGTCTCCTAAGGAAGCAGCAGTTTCTAGTGCACGTGACCTGAGCTCCAGCCCTCTCTGGAGCATAATCCCAGTGATGCCTTCTGCTAGTGGTGCTGTTATAAGAAGAGGAAGGACTCAGAAGACCAGGTTCTGCAGTCACTTTCTCCACAAGCTATACGGTCACGAGCATGTCCCACCCTCCTGTGCCTCAGTTTCCTCATCTTCATAGGGTTCTGGTCGGGATCAAAGATACTTATGTTAAGTATTTTGTGCCTGGCACAGAGTAGATGTTCCAGAAACATTTTTCTTTCTTTTTAAGCCACTTCATTGAGGTGTGATTGCCATGCATACACTGCACATATTTAATGTGTACAATTCAATGAGTTTGGGGTTAAGTATTCAACTGTGAAACCATCACCACCATCAAGGCTATAAACACATCCATCGCCTCCGTTTTCTCTTGCCATCATCATCGTCATCATCACCATTGTTATTAAGGAATACTTAACATGTTATCTTCCTAGCAAGTTTTACATAGACAATATAATATTGTCAGCTATAGGTACCACTCTGTACTGTAAATCTCCAGAACTTATCTTGCAAAAGTGAAATTTTATATTCAGCTCTCTGGAAAGGGCCCTGACTTGAGAGCTAGTGGGTCTGCTTTTCTTGTTCCTAATCGAGCTTTGACCAGTTAGTTATGTGTGAACTTGGGTAAGTGCCTTCCACCTCAGTTTCCCCACCTCTAAAATGAGGGTTTGAACACAGTGCTCTCTGAGATCCTTCCTAACTCTCATTTTATGTATTGCCTCCCAGAGGAAACCATCACCCACCAGCTGTTCTACAAATGGTGAACAAAGGCTATACTGTCAGCAAACACTGATGGCTATCCCTTGAAACAAATATATTTTCTTTTTAATTTTTTTATCTTTATTTATTTTAGAGAGAGAGTGAGAGACAGAAACACTGATGAGCGAGAATATTGATTGGCTGCCTCCTGCATGCTCTCCACTTGGGATTTGGCCCACAACCTGGGCATGTGCCCTGATCGGGAATCGAACTGGTGACCTCTGGGTGCATGGGTTGACGCTCAACCACTGAGCCACACTAGCTGGGAAAGACAAATATATTTTCATTGTTCCACTTCCACAGACCTTATCCCCGCTATTAGTGACCTCGAGTTGCTGTGACTCCTTCATGCAGCCTAGAGCCCAAATCCTTGATCCTTTGGGAGATATCCTCCATTAAGTTTGCTTCAAAAGACAACACATTTTACATGCGTTGAGCACAGTTGCAACTTCCTTTGTGACAAAATGAGAAGATTGATCTTGAGCTTCAGCACTTTGTGTCTATTGGTCATGGTGCCAACTGTCGTTTTAATAACACAGTCTCCCACGCAAACAATGAAAAATTATGCTCAAGGAATTTCTTCTAATTGATTTGCTTTGAATTATAATTCAATGTAGAAACATTACCCAACTTTGTTTATAGTTTCAGAACTTCTTTACAACCTGTAGATACTGCTTTTTCTCTCTAAAATATCTCTAGGAGAAATCCAAAGCCAGGAAAACACAGAGCGGCTGCCGGTGAGGCTGGAAATTACCCCCTCTGATCCCAGGCCCCAGAGCTGCCCCACCCCTACGACCCAAGACTCCATTCTCTATGGAGGGCCTCACACTTTGGCATTTTCTCTACTTGCATCTCCCTACATCGAATTTACCTGTTCCCAACATTCCCTCTGAAACCAGATCGCTGCTACTAAACAGTAAACATGAGAAATTCATCTGTTCCCAAGTATTCTGTGGGTGCGAGTCAAGTTACTCATTGTTCTTGGTACTTTAAAAATGGAAAGGAAAGAAAATGATTACCCTCCCCTTTTGATTGGCAGTTGCGTGGAAGGAGGGAGGAAGTGATGCACAAATAGCTACTTAACGCCACCTTCTCCCAAATTCAGTCCAGTTCTAGAAATCCCAGCAGCATCCAGAACAGGGAGCCAGATGCGGGTTGCTGGGGAAAGTCGTGAAGGGGAGATTTAATTGTCCTTCAGTTCGTTTTTTCGTCTACTGTCTTTTTGTCCCTTTGTCTCTTTTCTGGCCTAGCCTGCTTCTGTTACCCAATGAAATGCAAAACTAGGTGGAGTCTTTCCACAAGAAACTGAAGGTTTCTGTGCAGTAAGACCGGTCTCCACTCCTGGTGTATGTCCGTCTCCCAGGAGGTCAGGCAGGTGATGGGAGCCAAGCTGTTTCCAAGGGGAAGAATCTCTCCAATATGGATGGGGCAAAAGAAAGCTGAGAACATCTCTTCCCCTCTGATGAGAATTATATATGTGAATGACAGTTGTTCTAGAACCTTCCACCAATAGTGTATGCTAGAACCTTCTACCAATGCTATCTTGTTCTAGAACCTTCCACCAGTGCTACCTGAAATGGCTCATAATTGGAACTGAGTAAGTGATTCTTAATTTGGAGATTCATGAACACTGGCATTAACACGAAGAAGCTGTCAACTTACTTCCTTAATGTACCTGATGATACCTGATATATCAAAAGGGGCACCAGCCATTTACCCTCTTATGAGAAATGTTTCATAAGGCCCATTCTTTTTGAGTTTCAATAAAAATGGATGTCATCTCTTGAACATTTTATCCCTCTCTTTTTTTATTTTTTTATTTTTATTTTTTATCCTTACCCGAGGACATCTTTCCATTTTTTGTTCAGATAGGGAGGGAGGGGGAGAGAGAGAGAGAGAAACATTGACGTGAAAGGGACACATCGAGTGGCTGCCACCCGCACGACCAACCAGGGCCGGGGACAAACTGCAACTGAGGTACATGCCCTTAGTGGGAACTGAACCAGGGTCTCTCTGGGCCGCAGGCCGACTCAACAACCGCTGAGCCAAACCGGCCAGGGCCATTTTATCCCTCTCTTAATCTGAAATTTTCTCTAAGAAAAATCCAGTCATTTCTTTTAGACTTTTGGACTTAACGTCCTTAAAGTCTGTGGGTGTGTGTCTTGGGTTTCAGTCAAGGAAGGGAAACCTGATTGGGCTCACTCCCCAGGGAAAAGTAATTACTCTGGGACAGGTCCCTTTTTATTCTTACATTTGGGGACATCTGACAGTGTGTCATTGTCCAACAAAATCATGTCTGACACTTTTCTGCATCCTCACATACTTGGTCACACTTATGTAGTGGTGTAAACACGATGCTTTTTCCAAGACCCATCCTGCCTTTTGACACTTAGTAAGTGATGGGAGACTAATTTACAAAGGGGGCTCTAATCATGGAAATAGTCACAGAAAGCAAAATTATGGGGCAGGTGAAGTTTATCATTGCATCTTCAGTCTCTCTTTTTTGCAAACATTTTTCTTCTCTCTGTATCTTTCCCAACCTTTTATACCCAACAAATCTGGGGAAATGGTCTTATACTTAGTCATAACCATAAACGACTTGGTAGGCCATGAGTTAAATGGTTAAAAGTCAGAACGATCTGGGATTTTATCCTGGCTCTGTCACTACTGTGGGGTCTTGGATAAGTTTATCTTTCTGAGCCTCAGTTTCTTAAGTTAGAAAATGGACAGAATAGAATCTTTCTGGTGCTGATGCTGTGACTGAGTGAGATAATGCGTCTGAAACACTGGACACAGTAGCTGGGATATAGTAAGTGGCTAATAAATGATGGCTTTTGTTACTGTTGTATCACGTCACCCTGAAGTAACAAAAGAGATTTAAAATCTTCCAAATTTTTCTAACAGTAAGTTGGAGGACTTTGGTTACATTTCTTAGGAAAGATCAGTACTGAAATCAAACCACCTTCTATTAGCTAGACTATGTATTGTATAAGAACACCACAAATTAAAAATAAGTAAAGGTTTAATTTATTTTTTCAGTTTTATTTAGCCCAATTGACATATAAAACTATAAGATATTTAAAGTGTACACCAGCCCTGGCCAGTTTGGCTCAGTGGTTGGAACATCACCTGTGGACAAGAGAGTCCGGGGTTCGGTTCCCACTAAGCGCACGTACCTTGGTTGCAGTTTGTCCCCACCCCCGGTTCGGGTTGTGTGGGTGGCAACCAGTCGATGTGTCTCTCTTGCATTGATGTTTCTCTCTCTCTCTTTTCCCCTCTCTCCCTCCCTCCCACTCTATCTGAAGATAAATGCAAAAATGTCCTGGGTGAGGATAAAAAAATAACAATAAATAAATAAATAAATAAATAAATAAATAAATAAATAAATAAAATAAAGTGTACATCATGTTGATTGCACTGTGAAAAAATTCCCATCATCTAGTTAATTACCACACCCATCGCCTCACATATTTATCCTTTATTATTATTATTATTATTATTATTTTGGTGAGAACACTTAAGTTCTCCTCTCTTAGAAAATTTCAATTACAAAAACAATGTTACCAACTATAATCAGCATGTTTACATCCAGTCCTCAGACCTGATTCACCTTATAGTTGAAAGTGTGTACCCTTTACCAAACTCTCCCTAGATCTCCCACACCCCCAGACCCTGCAACCACTATTCTACTCTGTTCCTGTGAGTTTGACAATATATTCTATTTCTAGATTCCACATATAAGTGAAACCATATAGTAGTTGTCTTTCTTTGTCTGGCTTATTTCACTCACCATAATGCCTTCAAGATCCCTCTTGTTGTCCCAAATGACAGGATTTCCTTCTTTCTCCTGGATGAATAATTTCCCACTGTCTATGTTTACCACATCTTTATCTGCTTCTCTGTTGATGGACGCTCAGGTCTTTTCCATACCTTGGCTATTGTGAATGATGCTGCAATCAGCATAAGAGTACAGATATCTATATTTTCATTTTCACAAAATATACTATTTTTATTTTCTTTGGAAATAAAATATATTCAAAAGTGGGATTGTTGGGTCAAATGGTAGTTCTAGTTAAAAAATTTTAGGAACCTCCATATTATTTTCCAAAGTGGCCATACCAATTTATTTTCCCACACAGTACGCCGGTGTTCCCTTTGGTCCATACCTTCCCCGACACTTATTTTTGATCTTTTGAATGCTGGTCATTCTAATAGGTATGAGATGATACTTCATTGTGGTTTCAATTGGCATTTTTTCTGATAATTAATGATGAGCCTCTTTTCATGAACAGTAAGTTCTCACTTAACTTCATCAGTACATTGTGACTTTAAGCAAAACAATGTATAATAAAACCAATTTTATCATGGGCAAGTCTTCTTTATAAAAATGTCTATTCCATTTCTCTGCTCATTTTTTAATTGGATTTTTGTAGTTGAGTTGTTTATATATTTTGGATATTACCCCTTATCATATACATAATTTGCAAATATTTTCTCTCATTCAATAGGTTGCCTTTTTATTTTGTTGGTGGTTTCCTTTGCTGTGCTTAGGTTTTTAGTTTGATGTAGTTCCACTTGTTCATTTTTGCTTTTGTTGCCTTTTTTGTTGGTTTCAATTCCAAAAAAAAAAATCATTGCCAAGACTTTTGTCAAGAAGCTTACCCCTATTTTTTTCCTACAAGTTTTACGGTCTCAGATTATATGTTTAAGTCTTTAATCCATTTTGAGTTGATGTTTGTGTATGGCGTAAGATAAGGATCCAGTTTTCTTCTTTTGCATGTGGCTATTCAGTTTTCCAAATGTTGTTTATTGAAGAGAGAGTCATTTCCCCATTGTATATTCTTGGCTCCTTTATCATAAATTAATTGAACATACATTCCTTGGTTTATTTCTGGGCTCTCTATTCTGTTCCATTGATCTATGTGCTTGTTTTTATGCCTGTACCATGCTGTTCTGATTACTATAGCATTATAGTATAGTTATAAATCAGGAAATATATCTCCAGCTTTGTTCTTTTTTCTCAAGTTTCTTTGGCTATTTGGGATCTTTTGTGGTTCCAAACAATTTTAGGATGTTTGTTTTTTTATATCTCTGAAAAATGCCATTGGAATTTTGATAGCATTGCATTGAATCTATAGATTGCTTGGGGGTAGTGTGGATGTTTTAAGCAATTTTTTACTTTTAAATTGCTTTTTTAGGAGTGTGAGTGTATCAGATAGCATTTGCTATGTAACAAACCACCCCAAATTTTAACCTAAAACATTTATTATTTTTCATGATTCTATGAGTTACCTGGCTGCTTCTACTGGTCTGGGTCAGCCCTGCTGGGGTTGGGTGGTCAAGGATGGTCTCACTCACATGTACAGGGCCTCAGATGCAACAGCTGAGATCACTGGGCTGGCTGGGACCTACATCCAAATGGTGTCTTATCCTTCAGAAGGCTAACCTGGACTTGTTCACATGATGGCAGAGGGTTCCCAGCAGCTAGAAAGGGCAAGCCCCCACAGGCAAGCACTTTCCAAGCCTCTGCGTGCTAATTAGCCAAAGCAAGTTGCATGGGCAACCCAGGTTGAAGGAGTATAGCCTCCACCACTTGATGGGAAGTTACTGCAAAGAACTTGTTACCATTCATATTCGATGATTTAGGGGTTTTAGGTGAGCCCATCCTTCTAATCTCCAGACACAGCTATAAGGAGAGTTCTTTAGAATGTTCTGTAATGAATCTACAGCTTTGTTCCCATAAAAAAATCAAAACTCGTAGATAAAAGTGCAAAACTCCTTAGACTACAGAATCATTATCTACATCTAATTATTGGCCTTTGACCACTGGCAATCTAGGTATAAATTTTCCAATGTGCTTGTAGCAAACACACACACACACACACACACACACACACACAGTGATACAGAACTCTCTGTACAATCAGATTCTGTTTACTCTTTGTAAAACGTGTTGAAAAGTGGAGCAGTTTTTTATTTCCACATTCACTCAAGAAAATGCAGGCATAGGAAATGCCAGAGATATTTTTGCAGGAGACATTAACTAGAAAAGGCAGAGTTTGGAAAACATTTGAACCAAACAAATAACTCTGCAGCTGTAGATTTCCCAACTTCTCAGCCAAAGTACTAACTCATGGTGGCTTGAAGACTGAACATCAAGTATTCCATTTTTTTAAAAAATCTTGGCACATTCAGATTTACCAATTTGTCTTGTCTACAGCTCTATTTCCATATCAAGTTGTTTTTCTTTTATTGAGTTATTTGGGTTTTTATAGGTCTTTTATGGCTCCTCATTCAATATCCAAGAGTGGTGATGAGAAAGACATATGCGTGTGTCGTGCGAATGCAAAATAATCTGCAGTTACAACTTCACAACTGATAGACTTTCTGCAAACTAAATATTCCATGGAGTCCCTGGATTTGCTTTTGCATTCTGCAGTAGCATATATGTTGGTGAATATTAGAGCTGTTTAAACAGCCAGTCTCTGTGTCCCTCACGTATTTCAACTGCATAGGATGGAGTATTTGATATAGATGATAACTTCATACTTATGTAACAAAATACGGTTCTGGGAAAAACTTGGGTTCTAATTTTATTTTTATTTATTTTATTATTATTGTTGTTGTTGTTCTTAATCCTCACCTGTGGACATTTTCCCATTGGTTTTTAGATAGAGTGGAAAGGAGAGAGAGAGAAAAACATCAATGTGAGAGAGAGAAATCGATTGGTTGCCTTCTGCACAACTCCAACTGGGGCCAGAGATCAAACCTCCAGTCCTTGGGTTGACACTCTAACTGCTGAGCCAAACCAGCCAAGGCTTGGGTTCTGATTTTAAATTCACCTCTTTCTAGCAATGTTTAGTTGGGCAATATAAATAACTTCACTGTATCTTTTCTATAATGAAAATATAAATTTTTGCCTATCCCAGGAGGTATTGTTGCAATGATCGATAAAATTGTATATGGGAAATCGCTATGTAAATAATATAAATGGAAAGTGAGATGGTGTTATTATTGTCATTATTATTGTTTGCCTCAAAAGGGTCATGTCTATAATCATTCAAGGCAGTAAAAGACTCAATAAATCATAAGGTCTGTTTCACCATTTTCAGGTTAGGATAAGAAATAATTTAAAACCAGGCGAGGAGCAGGAAAGCCATTTCTGTAGGACAGGTATCCTCAATTTCAGCTCAGTCATCATCCTCATTCTAGCTTGTTCTTGGGATTATCAAGGTGTCAGAACTTTCAGTTATTTAGAGATGCATTCTCCAAATTGTGGATTACTTGCTCTCTGTTGCTGCCTAAATTTGTAGCAACTCATTCCTTGGTCACCAGTGTACACATTAGCAGTACTTGATTCAGACATGGGAAGGAGAGGAAACATGGAGCACACAAATATTTGAGAGGATGGAGTAGGGGCGGGGCGAGCATTTCATAGGAGGGGAAATTACCTGTCAGCTCCCTAACTGTTTACATACCTGACTGTTCACTCTGTCACAATACCATCCGCGAAAAGTATGTTTAATGTTTCCAAAAACAATGAAAACTTGTTTCAGAGCAAGGAGATGCTCTGTACAATCTCTCTCCTCCACCCCCTCTAGTGCTTTTCCTTTGACCGCTTATCTCCGGGCGCCATGTGCTTCTGGAAGGGTCACTTGCCAGGCAGATTTACAACTGCACAGCTTCCACCTTGGCACGAGAAAATGGAAATTCATTTAAAGTGAAAGAGCTAAACATTTTATTTAAAATTTGAATTCTTTATTTTTTTCTAACTTAAAAATATATTCCCCTGTACTTCTTCTGGTTAAGAATAGAAACTGAAATGCTAAACTATGAAAACTAGATGTATAAACTCTCTATTTAAAAAATATCATCATCATCATCATCCAAAACCAAGCCAAAAAGGAAAAATATATATACAGAAAAGAAATCTGCCCCATCAGCTCATAAGAGATGATCATAGCACCTTAATTTGTTTGTCCATTTAACCTTTTAAATCACTTCCAAATATTTTCGTACTGGAAAACCTCATACTGAGATTTAGAATTTCAGGAAAGACTTTTAATTTGTAAGCGTTTGTGCCGACCAGACGGTCTTTCCAGGGCCTAGCAATGTGCTGAGTCAGAGCAGCTGAACCTCGAACGCTCGGGTGAAGGAAGACAAGCACCCGAGGAGCTGAGTGTCAGTGAATGAGGCTCACGTCCCAAACCACAGGCCAGAAACCCCAGGACGTTCCCCTCTAACCCTCTTAGACTCTAATCTGCATAAAATCATTTCATCTCTCCATGCCTGTATATAAGTTGAGATGACTCAAGGGATATTTTATGAAAAAAAAAATTAAACTTTTTTTTATTATAATACCTACAACTTACTGACTGCCTTCTGTGTGCCAGGATATTGAGGTAAATACTTTATACATGTGTTTGTCCACGTTTAAATCATCTCTAGGTATTACTAGCACATTTAACAAATAAGGAAGGGAGGTTAAATAACGTGCCCAAATTCACCCCAGTTGATCCATATTCGAACCCAGAGCTGTGAGTAAATGAATTCAACACTCAGATATTACTCTATCTTTGTAAATAGTGTTCAGTAATCAGATAA
This sequence comes from Molossus molossus, assembly GCF_014108415.1. Classification (NCBI taxonomy): domain Eukaryota; kingdom Metazoa; phylum Chordata; class Mammalia; order Chiroptera; family Molossidae; genus Molossus; species Molossus molossus. Next base: position 27,917,235 of record NW_023425347.1, on the reverse strand, counting down.
GTCCTTGACAAAACTTTTGGGGAAATTAACTTTAATTGGGGAAACCATACTTGATGTGCATTCCCCTGGCCTCAAGCCAAGTCAGAGGAGCGTTCAGAAAACCACAGGTTCCTTTTATGTCCTCTGCTTCTGCGCAACACAGCAGCGGCTGCGGTCGGGGGCCTGGGGAAGGGACCGCGTGAGGACTTGGCTGTGGCCGCGGATGTGCTCTGTGGTTCTGGAAGCCACTGCACTCTTACTAAGTAAAGCTCAGAGATGTGTGTTTCCAGGGAACCGGTGTGACCTGGAGCTCTCCTCCATGGACTTGGCCAAAGAGGGCCACCCTGAGGGGCAGTGAGGCGTCAACAAGGAAAACCAGTGGGACAGTGGACTTCTGAGAATCAAAGACTTAAGGGACAGCCACAGGAGCCAGCCGGACACCGTGGTCAGGGAGCCACGAGGGAGAGACCTGGGTGAATGACAGCTGGGACAGCCAGGTGATAAATGCCTCGCAACAATCCATGAAGCTCTCCACGAGAGGGAGTTGACTTTCAAACTCTGCCATGGCCGGAAGAAACCAAAGCCAGATGGCAGCAGTTCTCAGCCACCAAGGCATTCCCTGCTCCTGTGTCTCTCTCCTTCCCCTGCCCTTCCAAGCCCTGGAGGAGCAGAGCCTCTAGCAGTGTGTGGCAGGAGGTCCGGGGCTGTGCGGAGAGGAGGAAGCTTGAGCCAGGAAAGGACAGTAAAACATGGGTTGGCCTGTGTGTCCCAGGAGAGGCTTCTAGTCTGCTTAGTCCTGACCCACAACATTGACAGCATGTGAACAACAAGCCCCGCTGGACCTAGTAGACATGGCGCTGAGACAGTTCCAAGGTCTAAAGTAAGAAAAGAATGTTTTCAGTTGCTTTGTCATCTCTGAGAAGGTAGATGAGTAATGAGGCCATAGAGAGGGTTTCCAAGAGAAGTTATGGAGGGGTACATGCCTTCTACCTCCAAGTCCTCCTTTAACAATAACATTTGGGTCAGGGACATGGTGGCTTAGCAGTGACAACAAATAAACCTCATGGTGCTTTGTTAGATTCACTGAACAATATTGTGGTGATGGGCAGAAGGTGTCTGATCAGAAGGGTCGTATATCAAGGCAAAGGTGCAAAACCTCATCATCTGCAGACCTAATCAATTGCAGAGGCCCTACCACCTCCTCTCACCCACATAACCTTGGGCAAGTCACGTAAGTCCTCTGTGCTTAGCTCTCCAATTCTGCAGAATGGGAGGAATAACGCCACTTTTACATAAAATTGGGGAGGAGAGTAAATCAGTTTATATATTTAAAGTGCTTAGAAGAGTGGGTGACACCTGGGGAGCCCTTAATTTGACGTTTTAAATGAACTTTATTGAAATCAACCCAGTGAGTCGAAGACCCTCATCCGGAAGTATCCGTTCATCAAGTGAATGGAGAATTGAAAACAATAAAGTATAAGAAATGTTTCAATAGTTCGAGTACCAGTAGGATAGATGCATGACATTTTTTGAGTGACGTAAAAAAACAAGTAAGCGTTTAATGTACTTTGTTAGTTATATCGCAGCAAGCCCGCGTCCGGAGCGGGCAGATCTTCCTGCTGGGTTCGTACGGATTCAAGGTCTGCACGGCATGTGGAAATCCGGGCAGCCCGCTGACCCGCTCTCCTGTTCAGAACACAGTGTCGTATTGAATTTCATGAATTGATTTTTTACAAAATCTCTTTCTCAGTTGGCACTCCAGGTTCATTCTCTATATTGAGTCCGTCTGTGGTTTCCTCTGTTATTAAAAGAGGGTGAGAGCAGTTTCTTACCCCTTGAGAAGCTTCTAACTTTGGTTCATTCATCACATCCATTCTCTCTCCTTCTTTTGCCGACAAATATAAGCTGAAAGTCATTAGCTATTAGGAGCCATTTGCTTGTCTTATCTCCTAGCTCTATTTTCATTGCATGCTCATTCCTTCTCAACCATATAATAATGGGATCTATTCATATACTTGGGTCTTGGAGTTGCAGAAGATTAACATTGATATATACGGTCTGGCCCGGCCGGTGTGGCTCAGTGGATTGAACTGAGAGGTCCTGGTTCGATTTCCAGTCAGAGCACATGCCCGGGTTGCAGGCTCCATCCCCAGTGAGGGGTGTGCAGGAGGCAGCCAATAGATTTTTCTCTCTCACATCAAGGTTTCTATCTTTCTCTCGCTTCCTCTCTCTCTCTAAATAATCAATAAAAACATATTTAAATATACATACATACATACATACATGGTCTGACATGTGTTTCAATCTAACACATGTGTAGTGGTTAAGAGACCACTGGTTCTGGAACCAGAGTACCTGGACTTGATCAGGGCTCCATCGTCGCTCACCACCCCTGTGACCTTAGGCAGGTGACTTTTGCTCTCTGTGTTTGGGTGTCTACAACTAAAATGAGTGCAAAGGAAATTACTATCTTTAAAGTGTCCAGAAGAAGAGTGAATGGCACTATTAGTTATTACTACTTTTTCTCCACTCTTATTTCTGAATTAAATAATAGCTAATTATTTAGTGTTGTTTTTCCATTTTATTTAGAAACATACCAGTGTAGTGCAAATGGAGTAGAATAAGATGATTGAAAAGCATCAGTTTATGTTAATACAGTCTACCTATATTTTTAAGGAATTTTGAAGTCATGTGCTAGAAGTGATAAATTGCATAATTCTTGCTTTTATGTTTTGATTATAAAATTGGCATCCAAAAGAAGCAATGAACTTCAGATGCCTATTTGCTGCCTTTCTCCTCCCCTAGTCATTTTTCCTTCTGTTTTATTCTCCTTTGTATTATTATGCTGCTGCTTTTAAAACAGATATGGCCCTGGCCGGTTTGGCTCAACAGTTAGAGCGTCGGCCTGCAGTCCAGAGAGACCCGGGTTCGGTTTCCGCTAAGGACATGCACCTCGGTTGCAGTTTGTCCCTGGCCCTGGTTGGGTTGTGCAGGTGGCAGCCACTCGATGTGTCCCTTTCACCTCGATGTTTCTCTCTCTCTCTCTTCCTCTCTCTCCCTCCCACTGTATCTGAACAAAAATAAGAAAATATCCTCGGGTGAGGATAAGATAAATAAATAAAACAAAGATATGAATGCACTTCATCTAACATCACAACCCTTTTAAATGAAACTACCCAGACAGCCTCAGCCCCACATTCTTGTTAACTTTCCTTTTAAAATGATGTCCAACTTAAATAACTTATTTAGGAAAAAAAGATTGGATTTAAAATGGGATGGGCACTTTATGGGCAAATGGTAACCAGAAATAAACCTCCCCAATGCTCTGCCATCTGCAACCAGCACCGCAACTGAACAACCACACAAGTTCCCCTTCACTTGTCTGGGAGAACTCACCCACCAAGGAAATAAATAAAACCCCTCTTAATCTGTTAGTCAAAGTACAAAGAACTGCTTTCCTGCAATTACGGGCTGTTGGGGACTATTAACTCAAACCAGGCAGGAAACTAAATAATAACAGTACAACCTTTAGGTGAAGCTGGCGTTCGGGCCCCTGATCATGTCCTGGGAGACTCCTGGTCATTTTGCTTCCCCTGGCTACTTTTTCCTGCTCAGTCAATGCATCATGCTTTCTACCTCCCAATGTCTTTCTAGAGTTTCCTTTGTCTCCATTTTTGCTCCATCCTTCCTTAGAGGTTCATTTGTATGTTTAGTTATATCTTTCTCATCTGCTAGGACATTGCTTTTTTTATCTTTAACTCATTATGAAATTAAAGTTTCCTAAACTCACCACCACTCTTGATAACTTCTCCGTTAATAAGGAGGTAAGCATTAAAAATAACGAACAAGCCCGGCCAGTATGGCTCAGTGGTTGAGCATCAATCCATGCATCAAGAGGTCACTGGTTTGATTCCCGGTCAGGGCACATGCCCAGGTTGTGGTTGATCCCCAGTGGGGGTGTGCAAGAGGCAGCTGATCGATGTTCTCTCTCATCAATGTTTCTATCTCTCTCTCCCTCTTACTTCCTCTCTCTCTATAATCAATAAAGAAAAATATTTTAACAAATAATAATAACAAACAAAAAAATTTTAAGAGGAGACTTTTTCACAATGTTAAGTTTACATTACTAATGACACTTTTTCTAGATTAACGTATTCTTTCAAAAAAATTTCAATTAATACTTTTAATAGATTGGAAGTGTTTCTCAGTATGATTCCGTGCATTCACTTAGATTACAAAATGCTCTATAATGTGAGAATGAAAGTAATTTTCCCCGTGGCTCACTCCAAAAATCCATACATTTTGCTGATTGATTTAGAAACAGGAAAGCTGACCGTGGGTACATTTATTACATTTTTTAAAATTTCTATATTTACCTTTTTTTTCCTAGAAAGGAACTGGGCAGCTTACAAAGATCTGTACTCTCTAACAAGATAAGCTCAATTCATTGTTGTAGTACCCTCCAAAGGGAGAACAAAAGAGGAATAAAAATAGAGTTGGAGGCAAGGTAGAACTGAAGAGGAAAAACGTATGTTTCGTGATGACCCAAAACTCTTCTTTAGGTGAGTTCACATAGTTGGCTAGAAAAACAGAACCTGATCAAATTTAGTGACAAGTCCCAATATTTTTCCCACCTCCACTTACAGAACATGACTTTTACGCGTGAGATACAGTCTTCCGTGTGGACACAAATGTAGCCAATTCGCTTTTGTTATTCATTCTCTCTGCCACTCGAGAAGAAAGTATGTGGGAATTCAAATGAGTATGACATAGTGATAGGGTATCCTTGAGTCCTCTGTAATTGATTTCTGAAGTATATCAGTTACAAACTTTATTAGTTTAATATTAATAATAAAAGTCATTTGCAATATATCTTAAACACACTGTGCTAGAGAACATCCAGGTTTGCCCAATTCTCAATGTCCATAAATCAATATAAAAGGCATAATTACTTAGGTGAAGGACAATTAATTTTGAAGCAAAGGTCAAGCGGGGATTTTTCCTCATGAAGATGATCACCCTTTGATGCAGCAAACACCTTTCCCCATGACATCCTGGCAGAAGTATCAAGAAATTCCATTGGACTAAGTACTTTTGCAACCTTAAGAGTGAGCTGCTAATAACATCCTAATAATATTTACATAAAGGCAATCCTCTGGGAAACCCGTATCTCATCACTTGGCATCGTTCTTAATTGTGTATGTTTATAAAGCTGATTATCATTAGGCTATTCTTTATTTAGAAAAACAACCCATTTGAAATAATGTAATTGGCAAAAATTCCTCGAAGTTTCTTGAAAGGACTTTTCCTATCATTTGCTCAATCGCTGTGTGTATGATGACTATTCAGGAAGTCGCTATAACTTTCCTACATGAACTATGACAGCAGATTTGCTCAACTGTACTTAACGTAGGGCAAGGGTTCTTAGACACTTTGGGACCACAAATCCACAAGAAAATGATGAAAGCCATAGACCCCTTCCCCAGAACAATGCATAAATATTGATAATATTAAATTTTATGTATTATTTCAGAGATGTTTAAAGACCTCCTAGAGCTTACACAAAGGCCCTCTAACCCATAGATGCCATTTCTTCTAACATAAATAACTCGACTCTAACTATTTTAAACATATACACATAAATAAATGCCTACATATGGAAAATCTGACCCTGGGACTTAATTGGAAATGACCACAACATCACTGTTTACATCCAGACCTTGAAAGTGTTTACATGAAGACCCACTTTACCAAGATGAACAGAACCTGAACGTCATGACTGTGATATTCCTGCAGCTACCAGAATGTCATATTTTTATGTACACAGAGCCATCTTAAAGTTGCCCACCCTTCCTCCAAAGGCTGGCCCGCAGCAAGCATACCAATGATATAAAAAGGGCTAACGTGGACTCTAATGTAACCTTCCAACCACATTATATAACAACATAAAAATGAAAAGAGCTTTATTTTCTGTCTTATGTGAGGAAGGTGGTCCTGCAATAAATAGAATCTTTAGGAGCTATTATGACTTGGTAGTTGGGCCTTGTTAGTACTCATTAGTCACTTTGATTTTCGTCTGTTGTTTAATGTCTCTCTTTTCTAACAGAAAACTTAATTTTGGAATGTGCTTGTCAGGTTAATCAGAGCTAGAATTAGCTGCACAAAGAGGTGTCTGTGGGCTTTGATTACCTACCTACCTTACCCAATCACATTTGGCTGAGTGGGTAGGCAATAGAGTTGTCATTCTGTGATTTTGCTACATACATTGCCAATGAGCCAAAAAGATTTATTTATAGAACATCGTGAAACCCTTAGCTTAAAGTGAAATATTCTTCTCTCTTCTCCTATTAATTAGGAATTGCCACTGATTTTGCAGTTACTACTTACATATTATAGAGACTGTACATTTTCTATAGCATATGCATATGATTCTGTACAAAAACATTACACAGGAGAGCCCAGAGACCTAAGTGAATTGAGGTTATATAAAGAAAATTATGTGAATGTGTTCTTTTTACAAGAAAATAACCATGAGAAGTAAATAACCAAGGGTGTTCTACAGTGGAGTTCATTTTTGTTTGTAATAATTGGTGTCTACTTTAAATCCACACTTGAGAACTTTTGAAAGGGTAATATTCCTGTAAAAGAAAGTGGGAATGCATGAGAATTCAACTGTAGTTATCCCTAAATAGGTATAATTATGAATGATTTCTATTTCCCACTGTTTCTTTAACTTTGTTTTCTAATTTTTTTTATAATGACAATGCATTGCTTTTGCAATGAGCAAAAAGCAACAAAAGAAATTTCATGTGCAGGGGATGGAGGAAATAATGCTCTATGGCAAAAGATGCAGGCCTTTTTTAAAAAAAAAAATAATTTGCTATGGAGACAAGAAATACTTTACAGCCTTCGCCTAAGGGGAGTCATTACCAAGGCAAGGCAATGACTGGTTTTAAGGAGCATGAGGGGGGTTTCTCAAAAGGAAAAAGGGTAAAAAACACAGGATTAGAATGCAGAGAAAAAGCTCTAAATAGTAGTGGAAAGAATTATTTGCATGAAATTGTATCTCAGCCTATTACAGCCTTGAGACTCTTAGGCAGCTTAACAGGAGAGCTTGGGACCGCTTTATAGCTGTAGAATAAGACTAAGGAGTTTTGTGCTTGATTTAGGAGGTGATGGGAATTCACTTGGATGTGTTTGAATGGGTGGATGATTAGATGGATGCTATGCTTTAAAAATTAATCTACAACCCTGTGTAAATAGCTTGGGTCATGGAGTAATAGTCGAAGGAGTTTAAGGTGTTGAGACTCTCTTAAATGGCTCAGATAAGATCTTGACTTAGACTTTAGTTTTATGAATGGAATAGATAAGATGCATAAAAGATTGTAAAAGAAAGTTAAAGTTGTCTTTAGCTCATTTTGTCTGACACACCATTTATTTAATTTACAACTAATTGAAATGTAAAAACTGGGAATGAACTAAAAATTCTAATTAGGTTTGATATTTGGCTGACCTGATTTCCCAGAATCTTACTGTATTCTCTTTGTAGATTACCTTCAAAATAGGACTCGAGGGTCTTAGAAAAAAAGAATCTGTAAAAAAGGCAATCATAGTAAGAGAATTGTTTTTTGAAATTCTATTTATGGAATCAACATATATAAAGCTCACATTGATCATGTCTATGTTGAACATGTAAATAAAAATGACGACTTGAGAGACAAGGAGAAACTGGAAAGCATGGAGTTTAGACCACCAATCCATTATCACCTAGTGAGCGCATGTACTAATGGAAGGCTTGCTTCTTCTTAGACATAAACATTTTTAAAAATTGAATTATGTAAATCTAAACACACAAAGTTAGCCCTGGCCGGTTTGGCTCAGCGGTTAGAGTGTCGGTCTGCGGTCCAAAGAGACCCGGGTTCGGTTCCTGCTAAACACACAAAGTTATAAAATAACTGTTTTACTTCGGTTTCCTCCAGAAAAAAAATAAAATAAAATTGAAATGTTTATGTTTTCTAACTGAAAATCGATTGCAGGCACACAGTAGGTGCTCAACAAATGCCCTTTGACTAACCAGATAAATGAACAAATAAGTGAATAAACACTGAAGTTATGGTGCAGTTTTTAAAACTATGTGAACACTGGCAGATATAATCATTGTAGTTTGTAGACACTGAATTTGTTAGGAAAGGGGGCATCAGATACCAGAATAAAGAAAATAATCAGGAAAAGAGCCCTTCACCCAGGATGTCAGACCTAAGAGCAAGGGATGCTATCCTTAAATAGGAGAACATTTCATATACCATCGCATAACTGCGTAATTGATATGTAGGCCCTACTTGGATACAAAGCCATAAAGCATAAATCTGAGGTCAGCCCCCTTATTTAAATTCACATTGCACACTCCAGGTGTGGCTTCTTTGAAGAGTGTCTTGCCTCTTAGGAGACATTGGCCAGTCTGTAAATGTCCAATGTTTGGTCACATTTCTTGATAGACATAAAAATGGCAACCATGATGCCATTTAAACCATTAGTTTAATGCTCACACAGTAATTACAGTAAATCCACTTAGCAAATTGGACAACCTAGAAGAAATATGTAAATTCTTAGAAACATGAAACCTACAAAGACTGAATCAGGAAGAAATAGAAAATCTGAATAGACCAATGATAGTAAGGAGGTTGTATGAATAATAAATCTCCCAACAAAGAAAATCCAAAGACCAGATGGTTTCACTCATGCATTCTTTTAAACATTTGAAGAAGAATTAATGCCAGTAGTTCCTAAACTCTTCCAAAAAACTGAAGAAGAGGGAGCACTCTCAAACTTATTTTATGAAGCCAGCATTGCCCTGGTAATAAAGCCAAATAAGCAAATAAGTAAGGACACTAAAGAGAGAGAGAGAGAGAAAACTACAGGCCAATATCCCTGATGAATATAAATAAAAATTTCTCAACTACTAGCAAACCAAATTCAATATCACATTAAAGGATCATACACCATGACCAAATGAGATGTATCCTGGGATACAAGGCTGGTTCAATACATACAGATCCTCTTAGCTTTTTGAAGAAAAGAAAAAAAGTTTAAATCTAAGGGTTGGAAAACTTGCTTCTCATGAATGTGATCTTGGTCATTTATGATACACACAATTTTTAATGATTTCTTAAAAGAGCTGCTGTCTTGCCCTGGCCGGTTTGGCTCAGCGGTTGGAGCGTCGGCCTGTGGACCAGAGAGTCCTGGGTTCGGTTCCCACTAGGGGCACGTACCAGAAAAAAAAAAAGCTGCTGTCTTTTAATTTGGGGGAAGAAAGGGATCTTAGACTTTCTAATCAAGATACTCTCCTCATTTTACAAAGGAGAAAATAATATATCTTGGAAAGTTTAATGAGGTCATTAAGGTCATTTCTGTCAAAACTGTGGTAAAAATATGGGGTCCTCACCCCACACTCCCTGAAAGAAAAGCACTTTGAAATATCAGGATATATGTGTTATGGAAGGAATACTTGGAAATAACATGTTATATAAATTAATATTATGAAGCAGAATCCACACTGTATATACCCTATAACTGAGTCATACACTTGTATGCATTTAGTTTTAGACTAATGGCCTCTTTGGCAGGTAAACACATTCTAACATGAAAATAAAGAAAGTTGATCACAGTTATGGATGTAGAACAGCAAACACTGGAAAATATTTATGGCTGTAGCATGTTGTACATAGTTAGACAATTCATCTCTTGTCAACAGGAAGTACTCCTCTCAATCTGGCCCTGGTAACTGAGATGCAAACAGAGGCTTTAAGAAGTCAAGAATTTCTCGTTTAAATTTTTATGAACTCTCAAAGCAAGCAAAATTGAAATGCTTTTACTAAATTTAACGTAATGTTTAAGATTTCATTTATCCTATCTCTTGTTTCAAAGTTCTCTACTTCATAAAATAATTTAGTTTCAGATTTTTAAATTATTACTGAGAAGAGAAAAATCTCTCCTATTTTTTGCTCCCTTTATGTTATCAGGCACAAAGAAGTACCAATAGTAGACAGGGATATAGAAAGAGAGTTAAATCTCTGTCCCTACTAAACTCTAAAAATACCTTCTCTCTGAGCCTGGACACTTGACTTCTTCTCTTTCACAGCCAAAGCCTTAGAAACTCTGAAGTGTTTATGTTTAAGTAATCTTTCTGAGATTTTCTTTAAGAACCTGCAGCCTTGGACTATAAACTACAATGTGATCCAAAGGGCAAATTCCAAATTAGCAATGAGCCAGGCAGGATATGAGGAGACGTAGCCTTGGTTATGGAACCAATTAATTGCATGTCCTTGAGAAGTATATTTACCTACCAGGTTTACTGTCTTCTCATCCATGAAGTGACCCCTGATATCCCTTCTACCTCAACAATACTATGGTGTAAAATCACTGCTCATGCGCTATTTGGGTTTTTTGCCTTCTTTGTGTTAAAGCTGGACATGTATAAAGTATCTTTAGCTATACCAGATAATCACTGATTTAGGAACCTCTTGTTAATTAAATAACATAATCTGAATCTGTCTACTTCTCTCCATCTTCACCACTATCATCATGTTTGAAAACACCATCTCTCTCTCTCTCTTTTTTTTTTATCCTCACCTGAGGACATTTTTCCATTTTTTTGTTCAGATAGAGTGGGAGGGGGAGAGAGAGAGAGAGAGAACCATCCACGTGAAAGGGACACATTGAGTGGCTGCCTCCCACATGGCCCAACCACAGCAAGGGACAACCTGCAACTGAGGTACATGCCCTTAGTGGGAAACGAACCCGGGTCTCCGACCGCAGACCAACACTCTAACCACTGAGCCAAACTGGCCAGGGCAATACCATCCCTCTTATGTGAATAATTTACTGGTCTTTTGCTTCCACTCTTACACACACACACACACACACACACACACACACTTCACATATAATCTATTCTCTATCTAGCAGTAAAAGTGAGCACTTTTATGTATAAATCCTCTAATGCTCTCTTACTCATTTGCAGTGCAATCTGAATGCCTCAACCTGCCTTAGAAAACTCTGCATGATCTGGCCCCTGCCTCTTTCTCATCCACCTGGTGACCTTATTCCATGTCCAGTTGCTGTAGCTTTTGTGTTAGACTCTCTCACACACCATCTGAGGACTTTTGCATAGTGGCGCCCTCTATCTGTAATAGTCTTCACTGATCATCATGTTGCTGGGTCCTTCTTGTAATTCAGGTCGCAGCCCTCCTTGGACAGCTTTTCCTGAATTCCCACCTGACAGTATCCTCTGGTTGTGTTCATCTGATCTCACTACAAAACTGACCATTCTCTGAAATCACATTATTTGTGTGTGTGTGTGTTCAGTTGTTCACTGCTTTTATTCCCACCCAACCAAAAATTTTGGAGAAGATTCTGTTTACTCTTTCCCTTCAATGCTTCACTAGAATAGTGCCAAGCACATGACAAGCACTCAATCACTATTTTTTAAAAAACTTTAGGAGAGTATAAAAATATGTTCTCTTTTACTGAAATAACTTAGTTTAGTCAGCTCTGAAACCTGATTGGCACAATAGGTCCATAGGTATCTGTAGAAATATCTCAACATTGTTCCTCAGAGAGGCCTGAGTTAGTGAGGTCTGGACTTATAATTTAAAATTTCTATAGATTGGGAAGAGTTAAATGGGTTTAAATTAATGGAGAGAAAGGGCAGTGTCAACCTAGAAGAAATTAAAATAGGGGGTGCTAAGTATCTTCATGCCACTTATACCTTTAAATTACATACAACTAATTCGGCCGGTGTGGCTCAGTGGTTGAGTGTCGACCCATGAACCAAGAGGTCGCTGGTTCGATTCCCGGTCAGGGCGCTTGTCTAGGTTGTGGGCCAAATCCCCAGTGAGGGGTATGCAGGAGGTGGCCATTCAATGTTCTCTCTGATCGATGTCTCTCTTTCTCTCAAATCAATAAAGATAAAAACAATAATAAATAAATAAATTACATACAGCTATCTGTGAATTAACCACCCAAGAATAAACCTGACATAAAACACATCTGTTTCAGACAGAAAATTCACACAGATATAAATATGGTTGGTTAACACCTAAGTCCAGATAACTGTAGTAGTTAATGAAAACAAAAATATTATTAATTCAAGCAAAACAGAATACTAAGATAACTTGGCCTTGCATTAGGAATGTGACGTCATGGCAGGTCCATCCGGCCAGGCCAAATGAGGAAGACACCTGAGCCGTAAGGGAATGCGGTTATAAAAACAAATCTGAATGTATACATCCTAATAAATGGTTCTCTTCATATTGTTTTTAGGATGAGCCAGAACACCATAACTGTCTCCTACTTGTAGGCAAATAGATGAAATCAGTCTCCGGATGACGACTTATTTTGATCAATTGCTAAGACCACTTAGACCATCCTAGGACAGAATGACATACCAATAGCAGAAGCATCATCTGCACCTTTGCAAACACCCGCTTCCCAGAGACACACGCTTCACCCCTCAGGAAGTGAAATGATTGGCTTTTGCCTGAAACCTGATTAGCAATGAAGGGAACTCAGAAGAGGGAGGGATGAGAGTGAGGGGCAAGCTTGGAGGAGGATGTGGAACTTGGGCCTGGATGGGATGTGAAGAGGTCATGGGGTGGGGGTAGAGGTGGGTGGCAGTGGACACACCCAGAGGGAGAGAGCCCGTGGGCAGAGCAGAATGGGACAGGCATGTGTTCTGCGAGTGAGAGTAGCCGGAGGTCAGAGCATGTAGTGAAAGGGGTGAGAACCAGGTAGGGTACATCGGCGAGGCCACATTATGAAATTGCTTCTTCCCTTCCACCCATCAAAAGGATCTGGACAGAAGAAAATGTAACATTTCTGGGGATGCCTATGGCAGAGTGCGAGGGTCTTGGGACAGGCAAGTTTGGCTCAGAGGACTGCCCTCTTGTCTAACTCTCTGGGAGGCGCTAGGGCAGTGTGCCAGGCCTGAAGGGTTTGGCCTTGCGAAGAAGGCCAAGTACAGGAAGCGTTCTTTTTAAACATTTGCTGATTGGCTTCACTTGTGTCTACCTATTTTTGTTGTTGTTGTTCTTAATCCTCACCTGAGGATACTTTTCCATTGATTTTTTTGAGAGTGGAAGGGTGTGGGGGAGAAACATTGATGTGAGAGAGATATCAATTGGTTGCCTCCCACACGACTCCAGCTGGGGCCAGGGATCAAACCTGTAACCCAGGTACATGCCCTTGACCGTGAAGCAAACCTGTGACCCTTTGATCTATGGGCTGATACTCTAATCGCTGAGCTAAACTGGCCAGGGCAATATCTACCTATTTTTTAATAGACAATATATTCTTATCATTCAAAATTTGAGTATCAAAAGGCTATACAAATGAAACCATTCTCTCCCCACCAACTAATGTTATACATTTTCATGTACCCCTTCTGGAAGATATTTTAAAGAAGAAAGTATATGAAGAGAAACAAATTGAATATTAATAATAATGTACTCTGTTTTATACAGTAGTTTATTCTTTATAGTTTCATGTTATCCTGTCCACACCCTATGAGGGAGATAGCACAGGTGCCGTTATATCTATTCTACCAACAAGAAAACTGGCTTTGAGCAATTGATTCACTGAAAGCCTAGTAGCATTTCAGTGCAAGCACCTAGATTAAGACCCAGTTTTATGGAACACAAAGGAATATAGCCGCAAATGAAATTTCATGTATACTAACTTCATCGTCGGTTGTTGTGTTTTGTTTTTTTTTAACACCTACAAAGCAGAAATGTTTAGATTCCTTTTGAGGCAAAAAAAAAATTTAGATCATTAGTGTTTCTACAGTGTTCTTTATAAAATCCTATAAAACACAATGTGCTTTTATTTAATGTCAGAAAAGCCACAATGATAATGGTTGTGATGCTTATGAACTAAGGACCGGGGCTTTGTGTCAGCTTGAATTACCTTCTGACACTTGCCCGGGAGCCCTCAGCCTCGCCCCACGTCTCAAGGGCACCCACAGCGGCTGGAAGCGCTCGGTTGAAGCCTGGCTCTGAACTGTAAACTCTGTCTTTCTCTTTCTCTCACCCGCCGACGCCGCTTCTTTTCTTCAGTTTCAATTTCAGGATAAATGATGGCACAAGATCATTCTTTTTGCTATTGACCAGGCAGCTTATCCGAATGCTTCTGGTGGCATCGTTTGGCAAATTTAAAAAGCAAAAGCAAAATCTTGGTTTCTCTTGAGTTTTGGTTGTCGGGACGTTAGCCCTTTTTCCTGTCTCTTCTTTGGAAGCCAATAGCCTGAAGGATTTTAGGCTGAATCTAAGGGTGGGAAGTCTCCAGCCATATTTAGGAAACGGAAAGGTGAAGAGGCATCTTCAGGGCTAACCAGGCTGTCATCTTTACACAGCCTGCAGAATAAATTCGGTGAAGAATGATGAAAAGGGTTACTCTGTATTCCAGAGAGGGACTCCCTTCGCTTTGGCATCCATTTCTAGAAAAGATAGGTGAAATACTTTCTGTATAAAATTGCCAGAGTCTCAATTATGCATTTTTAAAATCACTGTCTTTTAGTTACAGAGAAGCAAGAAAGCAAGTGCGTCCTCAATAATCCACGTATAATTTATCATTATTTCAGATGTGAACAGCATTGACGACTGTCTCCAGGGAGCGAGGAGTTTCTAAAGGGCATCATCTCATCAGTCCTATTAGTTCTAATGTGATGAGTAAATGGAGCAGATGTTTAAAAACTTTTTCATTCCACTTATGAGAAGTAAAAGATGAGCAAAGACACCATTTATTCAAATGAGCACGTTTTGACGAAAACAAGAGATGAGACAAGAAACCACACAAATCTCTTTCTCTCTATGAATTACAGCTCTGCCTCAGGGTAGCCGAATGGCCCAGCCAGGTATAAACATCTTCAAGCCTCAGCCCTCTCTCCATAAAAATGTACATGGAGCCTTCTTCACAGAATTACTGGGAGTTTGTACAGCTCTGTATGTGAGAGTAAGAATTCCTTTCTGGTAACAATGGACATCTGTATAGAGTTTGTGTGTGTGTGTGTGTGTGTGTGTGTGTGTGTGTGTGTGTGTGTTTGAGCTGCATAACAATATTACCTCAAACTTAATGGTTTAAAAACACACACATGTATTATCGCACAGTTTCTGTGGGCAGGAATCTCACAGCTTAGCCGAGTCCTCTGCCTCAGGGTCTCACAAGGCTGCAACCAAGGTGCTGGCTGTAAGGAATCAGGGGCGCTGCCGAAAAACAGAGAAGAGACTAGAGAGCCAAACAGCCAAATAAACAGGGGTCAGGCTTTATTGGGTACACTCTGGGCGGGTTCACAGACTCTGGGGGTCGAGTCCTAGAAGCCGCACCCGATACTGGGGTTTGTGCTTTTTATATCCGCCCATTGCAGATGGAATTTGTCTGTTAGGGTTTGACCTTGCGGGGGCTATGCATGGGAGCCTCTGGAATGCGAGTCCATAAGAGCAGGATGGGAGTTAGTCTACAAGCTGGGGACAGGCCGTTCGGAACAGGGTGGGAGTCTAGGCTGAGCAAGCAGACAATGGTCGAGCAATTTGCCTGGCGCCAGTCCCCAGGCTATTGGACACTGGTCAAGGCCACAGTCTCATCTGAAGGCTGGACTGGGAAAGGACTCACTTTCAAGCATCCGTGGTTGTCAACTGAATTCAGTCCCCAGCAGTTGTAGGATAGAAGAACCTGGGTTTGTACTGGCTGTTGGATGGAGGGCCTTCAGTTCCTAGGGACCCCCCTCAGTTCTTTGCTGGTGAAGCACCCAGCAAGACCACTGCTTTCCAAGCCTGCCCAGGGAGGGTCTCCCTGTGTTACAGAAGTGACATCCCATCACCCTGGCTACATTCTGTTGCGTAAGAGCAAGTCACAGTCCCTGTCCCACTCAAGAGGAAGGGATCACACTGGAGCATAAAAACAAGAAGGATGAGATGATGGTTCTGCCCAAGATTCTGTCCACGGCAGTGTCTGACACCCAGTTCCCCTTTCCTATCTTACCACCCCTTCCTTTACCTGATTTCTAGGGCGGGAGACCCTGAGCCCTGCTGCCTATCAACATTCTTGTCTAGATAGTTAAAGACAGTACTTTTGAATTTCATAGACATAAAATAGAAGAAGACAAAGCACTGTGGAAAATATTAAAATTAGTGTTCTTTAAACAACAGTAAAATTTAAACAGTAAAATTAATAGTTAAGTAGAATTTTATAAAAATAAAGGCTTCTTTGTTTTTTCCTGTTTGTTCCTGCTTTGGGTGACATTTTGTTGGAGTGTGTTTAGAAAATGATTGAGAGTCCAAATTAATGAAATCAAAAGCACTCTTGAAACCAGAAACTACAAAATACTTTCACCAAATAGCTTAGAAGTGGTTGTGGATTTCGTTCCCCTCAGTGTGCTTCAAAATAGCCCCCAGCCCCAACAAGAGGCAGAATGGTGTCCATGCAGGTATTATTCATTCTGGATGGTGGGTGTGCCCTACCTGCAGCGCAGGTCCCTGGGGTCTTTGAGAACCAGGGTCTTCCAAAGATGGTAGGGATTTTAATGGTTCTAGGGCTGTTGCTGCTGCTGCTGGTGATAGCTAATATTTACTGTGTATTTACTGCATGCTAATTATTCTAAATGCTTGATCATGCGATCTAAATCACCCCCTCGAGGAAAGGACTGTTACAATCCCTGTTTCACAGATGTCTGAACTGAACCTCGGAGAGATTAAGGTCACATGGCTGGCAAGTGTCAGGGCCTGGATTCTAACCATAGAGGGGCTCGATTTCAGAACCTCAGGACTTGCTGCGGAACACCAGGAACTTTAAGACACAAACAAAATGACCAAACATGGGCCAACATATTCTCCTCAAAATATTATAGAGTATCTTGTTGAAGGTGGATAAGGAATGCTGTGGCCAAGGAATGGTGTCAGCCCTGTTCTGACACTCACCCAAGCCTAGCTGCTGGGAATGTACACCAGGTACCAACAAGCAGTGTCCCTGCTCTCTGAGCCGGTCTGTGGGGAGTGGGGAAGCATATTCCCAACCCCTCCCCCACGCTGAGTCCTCAGTGGGATTCAGTGAAATCAGGCTTGTGCTGTGCCTGGGTAATTCTGAGGCAGACTGCCCCGTATTGATTCTCCATGGGTCCTATGGGCTGAGCCCCTTCTTCTTGGTTCCGTTTGGGTACCAAGATTACCTGTGTGCCCTCAGGGCTCAATCTTTCAACTTGATCCCAAAGTCTGATGCAGTTAATAGAAGCAGAATACCAGTCACTAAAACATCAAAATATACATATTGTGATGGACAGTGAGTCCACCCATACCACAAGATACACATCCCATCCAAGTAAACTGAAAGGAGCCAGACCAGCTGGTACTATTCCGGTGCTTAACCTTGGTCAGAGGAGGTGAGGGTGGGCTGTGCAGGAGAAATGGATGGTCTGTGGCAAGAAGGCAAGAATGTAGGTGTAGTACAGCTATAAAATAAGGACGAGGGATCATTACCTTACAGTTTTCATCAGAGATCATGCCCAGCCTGATGTAGAGGAGTTATATGCTGCTGAGAAATCACAAGCAGAATTGTGTGGGTGTGCTGTAGGAGACTTCAAGAATATCCAGTTATAGCTCACGAACTAAAAATTATTTTTCAAATACTTATATTCTGTTCCTTTCTGATGTTAACTCCTTCAAGAATGCATGGTACAGGCCTCTGTAGATATTTATCTCAAAGTGCAAAACATCTGCCCAGCCCGGTGCAGCTCAGTGCTTGACCATCCACCCATGTACCAAGAGGTTGCTGGTTTGATTCCGGGTCAGGGCACATGCCCAGGCTGTGGGCCAAACCCCCAGTGTGGGGCATGTAGGAGGCAGCCAATCGATTTTCTCTTTCATCGATATTTCTACCTCTCCCTCTCTCTCTAAAATCAATAAAGAAAAAAACAAAATAAAAATGCAGAATGGCTAATTTTAGTCAAGCCCATATTCTCCATGTCTAATGTTTTCCTTAAACACTGGCCATTTGTTTCATTGACTTGCTCCATCATGCTCACAACCAAAACATGACAGAGAAAACGCTGTCATCCCTGAGGAGGGGCTAGGGAGCCTCTGTCCAGGAACCGCCCTGTACAAGCCAACTTTCAGACACTGCAGGTGCAAGGAGACCCTGTCCACTCTGCTGCGTCCACCTGCTTCATCGGCACTAAGAGAAACACCAGCGCATCACAGCAGGAGTGGAGGGCGGTTCTGTGGCTACCTTAGAATGCAGCACCCAGTGAAATCCTGTGTATTAATGGGTAATTTAGGCATCGATTTTCTGTGTCCACACCTATATTTTCTATATCAGCACACTTATCACTATCTCTGTCAAAAAAAGAAAGCATATAAGTTTATGCTCTCTGCCCTCAAATTTATGCATCTTCACAGGTAGTGAACATTTCTTCTTGCCTTTAAAAAAAAAAAAAAAATGCCCAGGGGTATTATCAGTGCTTTGAGAAGAGTGCTATGCATGAAGGAAGCATGTAATACATGCGTGTTGCCTTGAGCTGGGAGGGAGATAATACTGTGGACTCAGTAGCTGAGCTGACTTAGTGGACAAGTGGTCCCTCTCTCAGCCATGTTCAGACAAGACCTCAAACAGGTGACAGGTGGGACACCCTGGGGGAGAGGGCACACTGGCTACGTTCGACTGAGTTACAGTGAGATCGATAAGAACTAACTGTGTTGTCTTCCTGCCTGCTGCCTAGTGGCCACTACGGTGAGCTCTTTGAATTCACCTCATTTGATCCTCGCCACTGCTCTGTGAGGTCGGAAATAAGGAAACAGATTTAGAGGCACTAAGGCAGATGTTCATGTTGTCAGATGGCTCTGGCCCCAAGGCCTTGCTCGGTCCATTAGTGGCAGTGTGTTGCTTCTCTTTTTTTTCTTTGCTGCGGTCACGACATTCTACCGAAGATAAAGACCGAGCTCCTACAGTGTTTGCCCCAGGGTGATACGAGAGGCTGTCTCGAGCCACATCCTGGGACTATGGCACTGAGACCAAACGGCTGGGATCTCAGTTTCTCGGCTCTGTCCACTGTCTTTGTGAGGAGCAGAGCATGATAGATATGAATTGAACATCAGATATTAAGATTTTCTTTTTCATTATATTACTAGGAAAATATGAATACATTTTGAGGTGCTGATGAGTAAAACAAAATTTCTGTCATGTTCGGGAAGAAATGTTAGTCAAATAGGATAATTTGGACACCAGTGTTTGCTCTAGCCATCAGGCTGTCAGAAAGGGAGACTAGAAATGATAGCTTTCAAAGTAAGTGCTCTAGCCCTGGCCGGTTTGGCTCAGCGGTTAGAGCATGGGCCTGCGGTCCTGAGAGACCCGGGTTCGGTTCCCGCTAAGGGCATGTACCTCGGTTGCAGTTTGTCCCCGGCTCTGGTTGGTTGTGCGGGTGGCAGCCACTCGATGTGTCCCTTTCACGTCGATGTTTCTCTCTCTCTCTCTTCCTCTCTCTCCCTCCCACTCTATCTGAACAAAACAAAAAATGTCCTCGGGTGAGGATAAAAAATAAATAAATAAATAAATAAATAAATAAATAAATAAATAAAATAAAATAAAATAAAAGTAAGTGCTCTACCTAAACAATTATATAGAGCTGGCCAAGAAGGAGTGCTGTAAATATCCCAGTTTTACACCAGAATTCATTTGGATAATTATCCTGCTTAATCTGGTGTATTTCTTGTGAGAATCATTAGGCTTTGATGATGTTCTTTTCTATTGATATTATCACTTAATTAAGCAGCTTATTTAAGTTGTCTGAGGAGGTGCTTACCCTTTTATTTTAAAAATAAAAAAGTACTCTTTAGAACCTCTTGGGTTATTTATTTATTTATTATTTTTTAAATCGTTACCCAAGGGTATGTTTTTTTAAATTGATTTTAGAGAGAGGAAGGGGAGGGGGGAGAGAGAGAGAAACATTGATATGAGAGAGAAACCGCGATTGGTTGCCTCTCGTACTCAGCCCAGCTAGGTCGAACCTGCACCCTGAAACTCTGCTTCTTATCTTGACAATCTACTTCAAGTTTCTGGTGTCATGTAAAGCGGTCCTGTGCTTACTTTTAGTTCACTAGAGATAAGGGGTTTTAGTCTACATTAACTATACAACTCTGTTTGTCCACCATTTACTAAGAGATACCAAAGAAATAAGTAACAATATATAAGTAACAGTGAGAAAAATTATATTCAACTAGGAAAAATGCTGCTGGTTCATGTTCTGACCTTACAAATTCAACTGAAAAATGTCGGGCACCAACCAGATGATTGACTTGCATCATGAGGTAGAGTTAACCATTCTGAAAAGCATCATTTCATAACCTACCAGTGTGACTTCTCCAGTATTGTGCACTACATAACAATCTTTGACTTTTGCTCATGTTATCAAGAAAAAGAGATTATAAGAGGTGTGTCATATTTTTCTTTAAGAGCAAAGTTGCAAGTAGGGGAGTGTGTGAGCTTGACCAATGGCCCAGTGTCAGAAATTACTGATCATCTGTTAAAAGGAAGGAATAAAATATACAATCTTTGCAATTATTTTAAATAATAAAACACAATGCATTGAAACAGTAATTTTTTTTCTGTTTTGCAGAACCCACCATTAATGTACTGTACTTATTGATTATTTAAGGAATTTACATGGATTGTAAGGTGTACATCTAGTACAAAATTATATATATCTTCTAGGTCACAATTAGACTTATCTGCCCTTTGTATACTATCTGAAAAAAATTTTTTTTTCTTAACAAAATTGTATTTGTCACTGGCATGTAGAAGCGCTTTGAGGTGATGTCTTGATGTTCCACGTATCTTGGAGTTGGAGCTGGTGGCGACCTTTCTTTTGTTAAAATCCCCAATAGCAGGAGAATATTCACAACGTTCCTGTGAGGAGCTAAGAGCAGTAGCCAATTTGAGTCAACCTTTGAAGACACTGAAAGTCATTTCTGTAGCTCTTCTAAGGACTTGTAGCTCTGGGAGTTTGGACAGCAGGAACCTCCTCTATCTTGTCTTTTGACTCATCTTCTCTTCGTTGTTTTCATTTTAATGACAACTGTACAGAAGCATAAAAGGAAAGAGGGAACACAAATGGAGCCATAGAATCTGGGGAAGATGCTAAAAGGTTGGGGAGGTGGCAGGTGTGGACCGCAGGGCAAGAAGGGTGGAGGATCCGGTTACCCTGGGGACGGGGCGGGGGTTACCTAGAAACACCTATTTCTTTTGAAGCTGAGGGGCAAGCCAGTTGCTTGGAAACCGTGATTCCTTATAAGTGATGTGTCAAACTATGCATCATAAACGCACAACCTCTTCCCAATGCCAACAAGATCGATGCTCTCCGTCCTGTATGTGCAACTGAGCTTTTTAGATATTCGAATATGTTCATAGTGACCTGAGATTAAGTGAAGAAAAAATATACAGGCAACAGGCCCCAAACTGAATGAGACCTGCTAGGCAGTCAAAAAATAGAGCTTCATTGAGAACAGGCCAATTTAACATTTGTACTTGTATAAAATGTTCTGTGGCCATAAAAGCCTTTTCTTTCTTTGAATAAATATGTGGTAGTAGAAAGCAAATATGTTTTAAAGTCAAACAGACATGGGTCTGAATTTCAGTTCTGTTCTCACTAGCTGTGTGACCTTGTGCAAAGTGGTTGACGTGTCTGCCTGCTGGATTCCTGTCTGTAAAATGAGATTAAAAGCCCAACTATAAGAATCAATTACCCAGCATAAGGATCAGCAATCAGATAGGCAAAGGTGCAGGTCTAGGTGCACGGTGCGGTGTTTTAGGCATTGTTTAAGCATTCGGGACACCAGGCGAAGCACACAGACCAGATCTTGCTCTCACGAGTTTATATATCGGTAAGCAGGTTCAATAAATGGTAGCATTTATTAATATATTCTATACACTGTGCTACAGAATGAAGAGAATTATACCTGATATATCTGCCTTGTAAAGCCTTCAATGACTCAAAAAATACTTGAGGAAAGAAATAAATGGGCGGGAGGGGGGAAAAAAACAGCAGCTGAAGGTACTGCTGGAGAAAGCCGTGTTCTGCCCTCTATTGGTGAAAACAAGTAACTACACCCGAGACTTGAGATGCTGCTGGAAACCACAAATGAGCCGCTTGCACAGGGTCACTTTGTTTGAATTCTCTACAAGATTTTGAAGGAAAAAAAGTTAAATGAAACTATAAATGTGTATGAGTGACGTGTGTGTTTGTGTGAATATTTATGTACAGCTCCAGCTAGGTGTTAGAGTTGATATCTTTCAAAACTGTGGTGGTTTTATTTACAGTGTAATCATGCGCTTGGTGAGCTTATAAATCTTTGCATGAACTATATGAGAGAAGGCGAAGACATGCTCTAGGTTATTTTGATCTCTTTTCTTCTTCACCAGCTCTCATGATACATTCTTTACCCATCACATATACTACCAGATCTTTCGTAAATCTTCCTCACTCTCCTATATGCATTTTAGTCCCTGCTCGTTCATTCTTTGGGGTGGGGGCGGATGTCGCTGTGAACAAAACCCCTCTGCTGGACATTCCTGCTGCTGCTTTGCAGCATCAGATGGCAGCATTGTCACCCGTGGCACAGCAGGTATTTCACCTCGGGGATTCATTTCTGTTCAGTACAGAGGCGGTCTGATGGGCTGAGATTATTATCATATATATGGCTTTTGTGTACGGTTTACAGCAAACACTCCTGAAAGAAAGATAATAGCCGAGATCAGTGCATCTATTTAGCACACTCCCCCACGTCTGAGTACCAGATCTCGGCCTTTATGAAGTTCCTTCTGTGGGTTCTAATAGGAATTGTTCACATGCGTCCCCGCAGAGCCCATTATCTTATTCCTTGCAAGAGGCTATTTGTCTCACCCGAAGACAGCAGTCTCTTAGATTCTGCAAGAGCAAGCTCGGCTTCTCTATTTAAAAGATCTCTTGCACTGTCCTTAAAATTTCCTCTGCAAAGTGAGCAGACCACATGGGCTCCTGCTAAATGTATGTCACTCTTCCCTCCCATATTCCTAAATCAAGCCAATGAGGTGAATCGTTTATTTTTATTATAATAATTATTATTATTTTTATCCTCGTCCGAGGACATTTTTGCATTCATCTTCAGATAGAGCAGGAGGGAGAGAGGGAGGAAGAAAGAGAGAAACATCAATGTGAGAAAGACACATCGACTTGTTGCTACCCACACGACCCCAACCGGGCCGGGGACAAACTGTAACCAAGGTACATGCCCTTAGAGGGAACCGAACCCGGGTCTCTCTGGACCAATGGCCGATGCTCTACCTGCTGAGCCAAACCAGCCAGGGCTGAATCATTTAAATGTAATTTGTTCGCAGATAGCAGAAGTGAGGGCTGTGGAAGGGAACACACAACAAACAACCAGCAAAATAAAACTGAGGCCTAAACACTGTGGCATGAAGACATGCACTCGGAAGGATAATTTTTGGCCCCATGTTGATATTCAACTATTGTTCTGGTGCCCGCCGTACAGCCTGGCACATAGCAGAGCTTACTGAATGCCCCCGAGTCAATGAATGAGCAGATGTTCACGGCTGAGAGAGAGCTGAAATCGTGATTGTAATCTTACATGTTATGAAAATTAAAACTTTTAATTTGATGCCACATTTCAGATACTTCTCTTTAGATTGTTGCAAATTTCCTTCAAAATGGTGATAGTTCTAGGAGATTCTCGCACACTGCTGGTGGGAATGCAGGCTAGTGCAGCTGCTGTGGAAAACAATATGGTGTTTCCTAAAAAAAATTGAATTGCCATTTGACCCAGTGATCCCACTTCTAGGAATATACCCTAAGAAGACTGAAACACCAATCAGAAAGAATATATATACCCCCATGTTCGTAGCAGCACTATTTACAATCACTAAGATTTGGAAACAGCCCACGTGTCCATTAATAGATGAGTGGATAAAAAAGCTGTAGTACATATACAAAATGGAATACTATGCAGCTGTAAGAAAGAAAGATCTCTTATCCTTTGAGACAACATGGAGGGACCTGGAGAGTATTATGCTAAGCAAAATAAGTCAATCAGAGAAAGACAAATATCACATGATCTCACTTATTTGTGGAATATAATGAACAATACAAGCTGATGAACAAAATAGACCCAGAGACATAGAAGCAGGAAACAGACTGACAACTTCAGAAGAGGGGGGTCAGGGGGGAAGGGAAGAGATAAACCAAAGAACTTATATGCATGTATGCATAGCCAATAGATACAGACAACAATGCTGGGGCTTGGGGGGGGGGTGGATAGGGAGGAGGGTGTCCAGGGGGATAAAAGGAGAAACATCTGTAACAAAAATAAATTAATAAAAATTGCATAAAAACCCCCAAAACAGTGACAGTTCTAATGACTCTGCTCTAATAAACCCAATTTATTTTCACATATTAGGGATCCCTACTGCTAGGGAAGTGAACCCATGGATAGTCTTTTTGTAAGAAAGCTTTGGGTAGACCTTAGGTCTAAGACTCTGAGCTCAAGGCATGCGCTGATGTTGCTTACTAGTCAATATATGATTTTTTATGTGTAAATGTCACAAGAACTTTGGGCTCTTTATTGGGCTTTTTAGTTATACATTTGCTTGTTACTTTTGAAATGCAATTGTTAGAAGACAAACTGAGACATATTAAACTTTTAAGAGTTTATTTGAACAAAAAGCTATTCAAATTGGGCCGCGCCAAACCAGAGGCGTTCAGGGCACTCTGCAGACAGAAGCTAGGGGAGAGATGTTATAGCGGAAAGGCAGAAGCAACGCAAGGAAAGGACCTGATTAGCTATTGCTCAAGCATTGTCTTCCCTGAAAAAGCCTAGCTGGCTGTTTGTGACTGGTTGTCCTTGGGTTTTGATTTCTAAACCTTGAGGCGTTTACAGGCTTGGGTCGAGTTTGCTTACATAGGCTGCTAAGGTATTAGAACCCCTTTCTTCAATTAATTTAAACATAGCAACCCTGCAGAAATTTAGGAAGTGTAGAAATAAATAATGTTATCACCTTAACCCAACAATGAATACCTCTCTTGGCCTATCTTGTTGACCTCTTTTCCATAGTCTTAGATAATTTGTGGTCATTGCAATTATAGTTTATACACCACCCAGCATCCCAATTCTTTTAAAAGATCATTTTCTATCCTAAGCATTTTGTGTTATTGTATAGTCTCCACCATTGCGGTGATTCTACAACATCCATTATAATCACATTCAGTGATGTCATTTTCAACATCAGCTGTGTGTGTCTGTCTGTCTGTGTGTGTGTGTGTAGATATGTGCAGACATAGATAGCTTATTATTTAAATAATAGCCCCTCAACTATTTGTAAATTATCAACCTCATCTATGACAAAAGCGATATCAAAGCCAAGAAGAAACCAAACCCAAAAGGTCTTTCAGTAGCCAAACTAGATTAAACAAAGCTCATGAATCTTAATGATATTCATTTTTAGCACTTGTGAGAATGTATTACTCTTACCCAATGTGAGTTCTCGCACACTTGTTATTGATGTTAGGATTAATTTTGATATTGATAATGTCTAGGATCTACTAGCCCAAAGGAAAAGAAACAGTAAAACTATGAAAACAACCATGAGACCAGCAATCTGAGGCCATCAAGTACAAGAGAAAATTTACAAAACACACCCCAAAATATGTCAGTGGCACAGTATCATGATAATAAACTATTTAAAATGTGCTTCTTTATATTCAGTATGTTATATGTCCAAAGGCAGGGGAATAGCTAATATATTTGAAGATATTTCTTTTTTTCTTTTTTTTCATCCTCACCCGAGGACATTTTTCCATTTTTTGCACAGATAGAGTGGGAGGGAGAGAGAGGAAGAGAGAGAGAGAGAGAGAAACATCGATGTGAAAGGGACATACACAATGGAGTACTATGCAGCTCTAATAAAGAAAGATCTCTTATCCTTTGAGACTACATGGAGGGACCTAGAAAGTGTCATCCTAAGCAAAACAAGCCAAACGTGCGGGTGTGGCAACCCGCACGACCAACCAGGACCGGGGACAAACTGCAACCGAGGTAAATGCCCTTAGCGGGAAGCGAACCCGGGTCTCTCTGGACCGCAGGCCAACTCTCTAACCGCTGAGCCAAACCGACCAGGGCTATTTGGAGATATTTCTATTCCAAAATGGATTTTATAAAAATAAAGTGTCAGTTTATTTATTTATTTATTTGTTTTAATTTATTTATTTTTGTTACAGATGGTTCTTTTCCCCCACTGATTCTCCCCTCCCCATCCCTCCCTGCCCTGTCCCCAGCTTTGTTGTCCATGTCCATTGTTCATGCATACATACATATAAGTTCTGTGGTTTATCTCTCCTCCCCCTCCTCTTCTGGGGATTGTCAGTCTGTACCCCACTTCCATGTCTCTGGGACTATCCCATTCCTCAGACTGTTATGTTTATTATATTCCACAAATAAGTGAGATCATTTGATACTTGTCTTTCTCCGTTTGGCTTGTTTTGCTTAGGATGACACTTTCCAGGTCCCTCCATGTCGTCTCAAAGGATAAGAGATCTTTCTTTATTACAGCTGCATAGTACTCCATTGTGTATATATACCACAGCTTTTTTATCCATTCATCTACTGATGGATATTTGGAAAGTGTCAGTTTAAAGGAACAAAACAACATTCCTCAGAATTTACCCCTTTAAAACAATGTATTCCTCAGTGACACCATTTAAATGAGATTTTTTAAATTGTCACTATTTCCTATATGTCACCTTTTACGTAAACTTTGATATATTTCCTCACCCTGATGTGGTTAGGAGAACATTTCCTGGGAACGGTGGATGATCATTAGGTGATGCTAGACTTGAACATTAGATACATAAGAAAGCGAAGTATAAGATATAATCAATAATAATTAAATGTTATCCTTATGGCAATGAACCTGGATTTTCATCAATCCACCCATATTAAGGGCTGAATCAATAGCACATATTGGTTATAAAGAAGTAGAGCTAACCAACCCACATGGAGATCAGGCCTGCTTGCCAACATCTTTACCTTTGACCATCACAAATGATCGCCCACCGATGGAAGATCAAGGCATGTCCATTTCCTCTGTTTATACTCTTACAAATAAATGTATGTATTGCCAGTGTAGTTCAATGGTTGAGCATTGGCCCATGCACCAAGAGGTCGCCGGTTCGATTCCCGGTCAGGGCACATGCCTAGGTTGTGGGCCTAATCCCCACTGGGGGGCGTGCAGGAGGCGGCCATTCGATGTTCTCTCTCATCGATGTTTCTATTGCTCTCTCCCTCTCCCTTCCTCTCTCTCTAAAATCAATAAAAGAAAAAAAAGTAAGATTTTACATAACTATAAATAAGGGCAGTTACCTCATTTTTTCCTCCTCTTATGCTCTTTCCCAAGCTTCTTTAGGCTCCATTGGACTGAATCAAGGCACCAATTCATTTCTATTAAAAATCGAATGCAACTGATAGAGACGTTCATTTGGAAATCTAATAGCAGGTCATTTAGAAAGGGGGGCGGTGGTAGAGTCTGTTAAAAGGTTTCTCAAGACAATTGGTTTACAAACTGCCTTGAGATGATCTCACTTTACATGCTGTTGGATAGCTTTCTCTTCCACATCCTCACAAACGGCGCAGTGCAACTGATCGCTTCGAAAGCAACCGGTGGACCTGGGCAGAAAGGAGGGCAGTAGCTAGCTTTCCGGTTCTAAACTTGTTTTCAAATGGCTTTCTGCTGTCAGAGAACACTAATAACCTCCCCTGAGAAAGAAAGTCACCTCAAGGTAAAGGAAGTAAATCTTTATGTTATTCTATTTTCTTAGAATTTTGTTTTGTTTTGTTGTTTTTATCCTCACCCAAGGACATTTTTGCATTTATCTTCAGATAGAGCAGGAGGGAGAGTGGGAGGAAGAGGGAGAGAAAAACATCGATGTGAGAGAGACACATCGAGTGGTTGCCACCCACACAACCACAACCAGGGACGGGGACAAACTGCAACCAAGGTACGTGCCCTTAGGGGGAACCGAATCCGGGACTCTCTGGTCCATGGGCCGATGCTCTAACCACGGAGCAAACCAGCCAGGGCATATGTTATTCTATTTTTTAAAGAAAGCGGTATAAGATTCTAGATTAACAGGTGAAAAATGCAAAGATTTTCACCAGAACCATGAAAATGCCAAGGAAATGGAGACTTTTTCTTGGGCTTTTCTCAAAGCCCATTGAATCTGATGGCCTCTGATTTTCAACGACTGTTCTAGCTAGGATTTCAAAGACAGGCAACATTCTTCTTTGCTACAACTCAAATTGCTCTGCAGATGGTGCCTAACTCATTCTTCACAGTGCCCCTCCCTGTGAGGTGATGTGGGTGCCTCTCCCCCCAGCAGCAAGTCCCTGTGTGGCAGCGACGAGACTGCTGAGTTCAGAGTGACAGTTTGTCCAGCTTACGAGCAATAACAGAAGCTCCCTGGTAGCATATGAGAGAACGAACCAGTTGGGAAGGCCGGGCCCCACTGTGTGTGATTCTGGAAGACGAAACAGCCTCTGTACAAGGCGCTGGCATTTAGGTGTGGCGAGTCTCGCACTGGTGATCTAGTCACACCTCCTTGTGAAAACATGCACCCTGGGAAGAGGAGGTGCCCTGAGACGGGGTGAAGGGTGAAGAGGATGGTGGGTAGTCTGCAACCTCCAGGGAAGAGGGACTGCAGGCCGAACCCACGGAGACATGGGTCACAGGCGCCATCTGAAGAGAAAGGAGGTAACGACAGCACGTGTAATTGCAGCTGACAGGCGGGACCGTGAGCACGCAGGAGAGGTGGTCTTCGGATTCCTAGAAATAACAGGTGAAGTTTAGGAGGCCAGAGACTCCATGTGGGCAGGAAGGGCAAAAGCCCTTGAACTTCAAGATTTTGCTGTTACTATGGTTCCATTGTTATTTCTGAGCCAGTGAGGCCTGGGAGAGCTCGGATTTGGCCGACTCCGACACCAAGAGTTATGTTCATACATTCATTTTCTGTGCACTGTTGGATGGTTTCCCATCCTCCAGGTGAGCAGACGGTAATGGTGAAAAGTCTTCCTTCCTCTGTCCCCAGGACTCCTAGGAATATTTAAACAAAATTACACAATTCATGGCCACAAAGTAATGTTAAGAGGTTTAAATTTCGAGAAAATAAAGACATCTTCACTCACAATGAAGTGAATAGACTTCTTGGAGTCACTGAATTTTTCCCGGGTGACTTCAATCTGTCGAAACCAGAGCCTGCTTCTTTCTCCCAGCCTGGTCCTGAGATCTAGCGGGTTTCTGGTCTCCTGTGTCTCGTTCCCAGCACATCAGGGAATTTGACTGAAGCGTGGAACAGTCAAGAATTCCTTCGTCCTTTCGCCTCAGTCACATTTTACCCCTTCGTCTCTGCTCCCCATCCTGATTCCCAAGCGTACCCTGTACTGGCTTCTCTTCCTCCTTAACAGCTTCCAGGAAGCTCCTAGGACCAGTGCAGAGGACCTGGGACGAGGGTCCCCACTGCTCGGTGCACCCGTACGCAGATTATTTTCAATGAATACATGCAGAACTGATAGTGCATCTTCTCTTCCTTACGATTTTTGGAATGATATTTCCTTTACTCTAGCTTACATTATTGTAAGAATACACTTTATAATATATACACCATGCAAATTATGTGTGAATCGACTGTTTATGTTATCAGTAAGGCTACTAGTAATTACGTTTTGGGAGAGTCAAAGTTATCTGTGGATTTTGGGCTGTGTAGAGAGTCGATGCCCCTAACCCGTTGGTCAAAGGTCAACTGTAGTCACTGCTGCCCTAGCCTTACACCCACCTCTCTGTCCGGCGCGGTCTCTGCAGTTAATGCTAGTGGGTGCTCAGACTCCTTCCCACCAAGCCCGATGCAGGTGCAAAATCCCTCTCGGCCTGTGCTCCCAGCAGCCTCCTACTAGTAAAGTGACTTTGCACACAAATAAAATGGATTTGCCCTTCTTTCCTTACCACGTTGTCCGGAGAATGTAACTTTACTTCATCGTTTGTCCTCAATTTACCAAAAAAAATCACTTCGTGTCCCAATGAGTTCTTCCAGGGCCCTTGTGCCTCATTCAGTATTCATGTTCGTTTCTATGAGCATCTCTAACAAAGTACCAAAAACTGAATGGCTTAAAACAATACAAATGTCTTGTCTCAGTTTCTGCAGGCTAGAAGTCTGAAGTCAGGGTGTCGGCAGGGCATACTCTCCGAGAGCTCTCGGGGAGGTCCCTCCTCGCCTCCTTCCCGTCCTGGTGTTTGCCAACAATGCTTGGTGGTCCGTGGACTGTAGAAACCTCACTCCAGGCACATGGCGGGCTTCCCCTGGTGCGCGTCTGTGTCCCAATTCCCCTTTTTTAAGCCACCAGTAATATTAGATTTGGGCCTATTCTGACGATCTCATATTACATTTCTTAAATCTGCAAGATTCTATTTGCAAATAAAGTCACATTCCAGCATACTAGAATTTAGGACTTAGACCTATCTTCTTGGGGGACATAGTTAAACCCATAACAATATTCTAATGTCCATTTTAATACATCCATATAGTACATATTATTATTCCCAATTTTATGAAAGTTTATGTGTTCCCACATCTGAAAAATTCGACCTCACCCAGATTCCACAAAGTGGATGTAATCATTCTGCCTCATACATAGGCAATGGGTTCATGGAAACCAAACATGCCCCTGAATGGACAGATCAACAAGAATACATACCATGCACCAGGTAGGTGAGTTCTGAGCAGAGGGTGCCGAGTATAAGGTACACTTTGGACTTTATTTATTTATTTATTTATTTATTTATTTATTTATTTATTTTCTTTATTGGTTTTTGAGAGAGAGGGAGAGAGAGGGAGAGAGAGATGGAAACATCAAAGAGAGAACATCGATTGGCCGCCTCCTGCACGCCCCCCACTGGTGATCGGGCCTACAACCTGGGCATGTGCCCTGACCAGGAATTGATCCGGCGACCTCTCGGTGCATGGGTCGATGCTCAACCACTGAGCCACACCAGCTGGGCTACAGCTTTGGACTTTAAATAGCCTACTTCAAGGGCTGTGCGGGAGAAAATTCAAAGATGAAGAGATAAGTAACAATCCAGAACATTCATAAGGTTGCACAAGGAATGCAGTACTGTCGAGGCATCAGAAGACGTAACAGCAAGGGAATCCAAGAATACCCAAACCTTGCCTTCCTATCAGGCAGCCCCCTGCAAGTTTCCTGAAGAGGAAAGACATAGTAATAATAGCCTAGTGTAATAAAAAGCACCCTTTCATTATTAATTGCACAAGTGTCCAATAGCTCAGAGCAATGGCAAAACTGAGTGGGGACAGAGCCCAGCGTCTGAGCAATAACACCTATTCCACATATTTCTACTTTGATTTTCCAAATCACCTCAGTAATCTGACAGATTTCACACACTTATTCTAAAGCATTTTGAACTTTAAGCTCTGAATTTTATTTAAAAAAAAAAAAAAGAAAAGAAAAATCTTGCCCTGGCCGGTTTGGCTCAGCGGTTAGAGCATCAGCCTGCGGTCCACAGAGACCCTGGTTCGGTTCCCGCTAAGGGCATGCACCTCGGTTGCAGTTTGTCCCCGGCCCTGGTTGGTCGTGCGGGTGGCAACCACTTGATGTGTCCCTTTCACGTCGATGTTTCTCTCTCTCTCTCTCTCTTCCTCCCACTCTACCTGAACAAAAAATGGAAAAATGTCCTCGGGTGAGGATTTTTAAAAAAAAAGAGAAATCTTACACAATTATGCACTGATAGGCTAAATGTTTTCCTGTCAAAGCTAAACAAGCTTATCACTTAAGAACAACATTTATTCCTATGTTCTAACATGTGGTAAGGAGTAATAAGGTCCTAAAGAGAAATTCTTAAGAAGTCAATTTAAAGTGTCAGTAACCTGACTATGGCCAAGCAATGGCCCAAAGCTGGGGTGACTCATGCTTTTCTCCCTTCCTTTCACCCTACCCTGTAAAAACAAACAGAACTAAAAGAGAAAACAGAACTCTTACAAAAAAAAGTCATAAACTCCATCAGAAGTCTCTGAGTTAAGAAACATAGGATATTCAAATCTTACAGAACTTGCTTTTAGAGTACAAACTCCTTATGCTAAAATAGCAACAATCTCTATAAATCAATGACCCTTGGATCCGAAGAGCACCCAAGGAATGACTAAATGCAGCACCTCCTTCTACAACACTAGACATAAAGCATCACACAGGAAGGAGTTGTAACCTGTGTCCTAGAATCCCTAGGCAGGAAATCATGGCCTGCCAGACCCTTTTCTACCATATCACAACCTGAACTGTCAATAGGTCATTCTTACTTCTGACCTAACTCTTCAGCACTACTCATTGCAATTCAGTGTATTCAAAGAACATATCTTCAGCACCTACTATGTGTAAAGAAACAAGGCATTGTGGAGTGTATAAAGTTAAATAGTAATCCCAGCATCAAAACGTTTAGTCTATTGCAGAAACAGCAAACCTATAGCAAGGGTGCCACCTCAGCCCTGCTGCCATGTCCCTTGCAGACATCATTAATTGGTCACTACATTCCGCCCCCCACTGGTGGACACAGTTTCAGAATCTTCAGGCAAAAGGCGTTGGTCAGATTTGGCATAAGAGATAAGATGTATTTGTTAACCATGGTTGACATGTCACCAGTGACTCAAAATAATGTTTTTAAAATGCTAAGGAGAGATTTCATTAGTGTGCTGAGAGAGTGAGGAGAAAGGACAATTGACTCTGAATGGTTGAAGCAGAGAAGGCTTTGTGGAGGAGAAGGAGTTGAAATCAGACCATATAGAGTGCGGATGATGTCAGTGGGTGGATGTCAGAGTGTGAACATCCCTGACGGGGCCAGCGCCAGGAATAAAAGCACAGAGGGCCAGGACGTGGAACTGTATTCACAACTCCATGTTACTGGGTTGTGGGGTGTACAGGTGTAGTGGGAGGGAGAGTAACAACAGTCATGTCTTTGAAGACAATCAGTGTCTTAGGAAATTTATTTTATTCTGAGATCATGGAAGTGTTTTTAGAGAAAATAACAACATATTATTTTAATCAATTCATGGGATATCATGAAAAAAATAAGCTGTCGAACAAAATAGATCCAGAGACATGAAAGTAGAGAACAGACTGACAAACCTCAGAGGGAAGGGGGGTGGGAGGGGTGGGACGAGATAAACCAAATAACTTATAGGCATATATGCATGACCAATGGACGCAGACAATAGTGTGGGGAACGCAGGGTGGAGGGGAGCAGGGAGGAGGGGAGTCAATAGGGGAAAAAGTGGGGACAGCTGTAATACTTTCAACAGTAAAGATTTTTTAAAAAATCAATTGCTAAACTTGAAAAAAAAAAAAAGAAGAGAAAGATAAACATCAGAAGCACTCAATTTTCCAAAGAGCTGCCAAGTGCCAAGGTTCTCCAAAATCCATTTACAGTTTTGCCATGGAAATGTGTGTTTCTTTTTTTTATTTCATTTCCTCAGATGTAGGGTAGTAGGCCAGGCTGACAGGATGTATTTTTGGCTGACCCTTTTGTCTCAAAAGATATTTGCACCGTGTTAGCATTTCTCCCCGTTTCTATCAAAGCCTGTTAGAATGCTCTGCCGTGCACCTGTGAAGTGTCTCTGGGTGACGGATGGCTTTTCTCCAGGGACTTCCTGAATTCCTCACTTTTAACATTTTGGCTCAGAAAATGAAAATAACGTGAGAACCATCTGACACGAGAATGGAATGCTAGTTAATAATGATCACTTTGGTTGCTTCTTGGCAGAGTATTTTATGGTAAATCCCTGATTTCTCCCCATTGCAGAGCCTTACAGCAGGGCACGTTAAACCTTGGAATTAACAGTCACAATTAAAAGTTGCTAAACTGACTGTGGCCGGTTTGGCTCAGCGGTTAGAGCATCAGCCTGTGGACCAGAGAGACCTGGGTTCAGTTCCCACTAAGGGTATGTACCTCAGTTGCAGTTTGTCCCCAGCCCTGGTTGGGTCGTGCAGGTGGCAGCCACTCGATGTGTCCCTTTCACGTCGATGTTTCGCCATCTCTCTATCTTCCTCACTCTCTCCCTCCCACTCTATCTGAACAAAAAATGGAAAAATGTCCTCGGGTGAGGATCAAATTAAATGAATAAATAAATAAAAGAAAAGCTGCTAAACTGGAAGAAGAGTGTGACTAAAGGTAATATCCATTTTTAATGATGATGGCTTTAAGCGAGGCTGCCAACGGAAATGCTCAGCTAATCTGGATTCAACTACTGCCCTATCTTCTTGGGTCCCAAGGGGGGTGTAATTGTTTAGTTTCTTTAACTCATTAAGTCACTGTCTAAGTTTAATTCCGAAAGTGCACTCTTTTTTGAGTTATGTGAAAAATAACTGCACCTCCAAATGCATATCTTCCTTACAATGACTCAGCCCTCTCAACCCTCCGAGAACCCTGTGACTACAGAGAATCCCACTTCTGCTGCCTTTCTATTATGAGGAGCACCAGGAGCGAGGGCTATCAGGGTCCTAAACTCCTCCTGCTTTAGCTCTTTGCCTCGACCAGTTTTCAGAAGCCCTGGGAAGGAGCAGTGCTATGCCCTTGGATAATCTCTCAACAAAACACTGGTGTTCACTTGAAAAGTGAGCCAGGAACACCCTGAGCATTCTCGTCTTCACTAAGGACCTGAGACAGAGAACATGCTCTCCTGAGCAATGGACCACACACAAAGGCCCTGTGGTACTGATGAAATCTCAGAGTCCTTCTCAGGCTATGAAAATGCCGGCCTCAGTCATTTTCATTCTCTGATGAAACTGGGGATTGCTCTGTTTAAGGAATAGTGCATTTCAAGCAGCCAAATGAGAAAAGTAGGATTCCCAAACACAGAGCTGGGCAATCATCACCTGTTCCCAATAATTAGCTGTTTATGAAGCAGATCAAATACTGACTTTATTCACAGGATATTTGGATTCTTTTTTTTAAATCCTCACCAGAGCACACTCTTGCATTCGTCTTCAGACAGAGCAGGAGGGAGAGAGAGAGGAAGAGAGAGAAAGAAACATCAATGTGAGAGAGACACATCGAACGGTCGTCACCTACATGACCCCAACCGGGGCCAGAGACAAACTGCAACTGAGGTACGTGCCCTTCGCGGGAACTGAACCCGGGACTCTCTGGTCCGCAGGCCGACGCGCTAACCACCAAGCCAAACCAGCCAGGGCTGGATTCATTTTTTGTTATTAGCTATTTCCTGCCAAGGGGCCACAATTAGGTGGGAATTCATTGTGTAGACAAAAATTAAGTCAAGTGTTATCCTAAGAAAAAGATCTATAAATTACATGTAAATTGCTTAGAGCCAGATTAATATAGTTCTATGCTCATAAAAAAATAAAATAAAATTCTCCTGGGCAGGAATATTACTCAACTGGTAATAAAAGTAATCAGGCTGAATCAACCGCAATATGAGATTGGGGTTTGACTTGTGTTTTTAATAGATCACCAAAGTCTTAGGCTATATCTTTCAGCTCTTTACCAAGATTAATGCCTCTCAGGACTAGTTACCATTCTCCCACTCTTAAGACATGAGATTCAATTGCCCTGCTTCTGTCAAAGTCTGTGGAAACAATAAGAGATTTGTAGTCACAAGATCTGGGTTTAAGTCCTGAATTCACCATTTTTTCACTGTAATGTTGGTCAGGTCATTTCAATCACTCAGCAAGCAAGTATTGAATGCTTCTTCCATGCCAGCTACTGTTCTAGGCATTTGAGATCAAAGACTAAAATATATAGCTTGGCCCTGGCCGGTTTGGCTCAGTGATTGGAGCACTGGCCCGCAGACCAAAGAGTCATGGGTTCGATTCCAGTCAAGGGCACGTACCTTGGTTGTGGTTCAGTCTTCGGCCCTGATCAGGGTCATGTGGGAGGCAACCAATCAATGTGTCTCTCTCATGTCAATGTTTCTCTCCTTTCCCCAACTCTGTCTGAAGATAAATGGAAAAATATCCTTGGGTGAGGATTTAAAAAAAAACACATATATATAGCTTGTTCTCAGTAAATTTACTATAGAGTGGAGAAATAGATATGCAATTACCCTGCAAGAGTTAAAATAACAAAGGTAACAACAGTTAGCTGGAAGGCACACGATACTTTTGGGGAACGACTGGGAAGGCCTTTAAAAGAGACTTCACAAGGTGACAGTAATTGGCAAATTGTGCAATAGTCTCTGCCTGTTCCCCTTACTGTTACAGGCTCAGACAGTCTCCTTGGTCAGGGTCCCAGTGCCCATCAGGCTTGGGGACGCTAACACAATCTGATCATATTCTGAGAAGGCTGAGATATGTAAATCATAAAACCAACTTGTTAATTTTGTGGACCTTAAATAAGAAGTCAGCTAGATAGTCCTCCAACAACAGGGTTTATTCAGGAAAAAGAAAGAGTTGCAGTCTGGTATCTGCAGTCAAGGTGAGCCACATGCAAGTCCAGTAACACAAAGAAAAGATTTTTCCTGGAAGGGAAGAGGAAGTTAGGACAGCTGTTAAAACCAGAGTTCTTCCTGCGGGCTTTGAGACTGACCCACGTGTGATAGCGCCCCCTACAGACCTCCTGATTTCAGTCTTGGTTGAGGTTATAATTTTCTTTTTACAATCTGCATGTAAACACAAACCTCCCAGGGGATTGGATAGTCAAACATGAAGCCTTAATTTCTAATTTGTCAACATGGCAATTATGATAATGAAAAAAATGTTCCTTCTATTCTTTATAAGTATGTAACTATGTTCAGAGATGGAAATCTAAGCTATCAAAAGATCTACTATTCATTAAGTGCTTAAGCCAGACACTCTGCTAAGTGCTTTAATACACTCTTTTATGTAGTCTTTTCTTAGCATTACGGTGTAGATATTGTTATGCCAGTTTCATAAAGGAGGGAACTGAGACTTCGAGCATTTAAATAACTTATTCAAGATCATACAACTAATAAACCGCACAGCCATGTTTTACAGGGGGCTAATTCCCAAACCTGTGGTGTTAGACACTAAGTATACACTAATAATGAGTAATATAAATAATGATATAAATAAAGTAATAAAACTACATCTACAAGAACTTTATTAACTGCAAGCACTTTTATAAGAATGACTTAATAGGATGTGTGTGGTAAGAAACAAGGAAAAGCTAATGAAAATAATTGCTGGTTTTAGACACTAGTATCACAAGTTACAGGCTATTTTTTTTTAACCCTCTACACATACCGTACACTGTGGAAACGTACAGCACTCGGAATGTAACTATGAAAAAGCTGACCCAAGCCCACTCTATATCAGTGAATGGTGCTTACAGCCCATATATGTACTATATACAGCATATCTATACTGTATAAACAGTAATTTAGAGCTTTTCCTTCCTGTTCTACACATGTTTGTCTTTGCCATGGCTTGTATATTTCAAGTATATTTCATGAATGCAATGTTGTACTAAGTGATATCTAAATCTGATACTGTGGTGAGTTTTATGTAGGCAAAAGTCCAGAGGCAATGAGAGAAAAGATAGCAATCTAGGATTTGGGTTTGCTTTTTTTTTTTTTTTTAATTAGCAGCAGCGAACACACTACAAGAACTATGTGTGTGATGTACAGTCTTAAGAGAGCAGAGCCATGAATCAGACCATCACCCGAGTGGTCTGCTTGTCCCATGAATGCAAACTGAGCTCTCCTCTTGGTTGTGGATGGTGCCTGATCAGCCACGTCTCTGTAGCCTTGTCCAGAACCAGTGTGTTCACCATCAGTAATTAGCATGGACTCTAACACATGTTGACAACAGATGTTCATTCCAAATGCACAAGAAACTCTCCAGAGAGAACCTTTCAAAAGCTGCTGGTATTATTAGACACAGGGCTTTTATAGCGAGGAGGAATCAACATCACTAAGGCACCAATGAGTTTTTTACAAAAATTCTTAATCATGGGTTTAAAATAGTAACTTAAGTGCACTATTCTTCCAAGGTTATGATATTAGGATTGCTTGACATTTGCAAGATTAATAGCTGTTGTATTACATAAACTGTATCAATTTGGGGGGCAAGAGAAGCAACATTATAAAGTAAATGTACTGTCTCAGACCACTCTCAAAATGTCATTACCCTGGAAATATGGTTCATAGGCAGAAGGCTGTCACAGGGGCCATGCCTTTCTCCCCAAAACGTAGCACATGCTTTTGGTATGACTGGTGACTGACGACTACTTCCTCAATAAATTAGAAACGAATTTCCAAAATGTATACATTTTTTGGTTGTGTAGGCATTTAAAAAAAATTCAGTATGCCCTTGCCAGTGTGGCTCAGTTGGTTGGAGCGTTGTCCCACGCACAGAAAGGTTGCCGGTTCCATTCCCAGCCAGGACACATACCTAGGTTGTGGGTTCTATCCATGTTTGGGGTGCACATTGGAGGCAACCAATCAATGTTTCTCTCTCTTCCTTACTCTCTCTCTAAAATTATATATATATATGAAAAAATAAAATAAAGTCAGCGAACACACTGCTTTGAACCTCTCGAGCTTCGGGGACTTGACTGTTAGGCAAACATTGTGGCTCTGATTTCTTGAGAAGAGTCCCATGAAGAGACATGCAAACAGTCACCCAACGCTCCCGTTCAGAAGACAGAGGCGGCCTGGGCTGTGATCTGCCGATCTGAATCTCATCTGGACGACACACAGGTCCTGTTAAACAAACACGTGCAAACAATAACAATAACCTCACCTCTCTGTCTTCCTCAGACGAGG
Organism: Molossus molossus; assembly: GCF_014108415.1. Taxonomy (NCBI): domain Eukaryota; kingdom Metazoa; phylum Chordata; class Mammalia; order Chiroptera; family Molossidae; genus Molossus; species Molossus molossus. The sequence goes on along the minus strand of NW_023425347.1, from coordinate 27,878,381 downwards.
ACAGCAGATGCATGAACCTCACGTTGAAACGAGCATGTTAGCCGTGTGTTGTAGTGAAATGTATACTGAGCTGACACGAAGAAACAAAAGCCTTGCCCAGTGACGCCCGTCACGTAAGGTATCTGCTGCCAGAAGCATGGGCACATCCAGAGGACGGGGGCTCCGTGCTGGACGTGACGGGGACACAGTTGTCCTCTTTGCTTTACTGAAGTCTGTTATGAAAACATAATTTACACAAGTTTTCCTTTGCAGTCTTTCCTTGACCTTTTCTTTAAACCCACAATTAAGCATACTCTCCAATGTAATGAGATTCTTACCTTGTTATCTCTGGCAAACTAGAAATCAAATGCACATTTTGACCAGAGTCCAAAACTGACCCCCTACATCACTGCAGTTAATTTTGATTAAATCAGTTTTTAGTTAACATTTGAAATAAATATAAAATACATACTATGTACATACAAAATACATATTTGTAAACATAAATTGTATATATACTTTATATAAACTTTATATATATACACAATTCTTTTTTTTTTTTATCCTCACCCGAGGATATTTTTCCATTTTTTTGTACAGATAGAGTGGGAGGGAGAGAGAGGAAGGGAGAGAGAGAGAGAAACATCGACGTGAAGGGACACATCGAGTGGCTGCCACCTGCACAACCAACCAGGGCCGGGGACAAACTGCAACCGAAGTACGTGCCCTTAGCGGGAACCGAACCTGGGTCTCTCCGGACCGCAGGCCAACGCTCTAACCGCTGAGCCAAACTGGCCAGGGCTATACACAATTCTTTACGTGTTAATATATATACTAGTATATGATCTATACTAATGTATAATATATGCAAAGTGTTAAATATTTATATATTGGTGGAGGTGAAAATGAGAGGAATCTATGGGTGAATCAGATATTCTTTGTGCCTTGCAAGAAGCTTATATTGTAGTAAGAGAGACCAGCGTGAATCCCAGTGCAGTGTAAGGGTGTAGACGAAGGAGAGAAGGTGGAAGGAGAAAGACTTCTGTGGGGACTGAGTACAAAGGCGCCAACCTCAGTGTCCCAGATGAAACATCAGAGGGAGAACTTCTGAAGTCAGTTCAGGTTGCCAACAATGGCCCGCGTTGGTGAGCCGTGTGGCAATCTGGAGCCAGAATTGTGTGTCTTTGAGCTTGGGGTGTCCTTCTGAGACACCAGGAAGAAAGAACACCCCTGGAGTCACAGCCCAAGTCAACTGGAAAGCACAGAACTGGGAGACTGTGAGAAAAGAGGACATGCATCTCTGCTGTCCTTACCAGGGTCACTGGCACACGGAGTAGTGACTTGTCACAGTGGTGCTTACAGCTCTAGAGCCTCATCTCACTCCCTTTCAAGCCTAAATATGAGGAGAATTGTCAGTGACTCATTATCACTCAACTGTTGAGAAGTCAGACAATGTCTCGGCCAACACCTCTGCTGTATTATCACGCACCACAGGGTCACAGAGCACTGTACTTTTTGTAGTCAGCAGGGTTTGAGACAAGGAAGATAGGAAATTGAGAAGGCTTCACTTGGTCTGATGTGTCAGGACAATTGAGAAACTTCTAGGGACAAGAATATCTCTGTGCATTTTCTATTACCAGTTAATTAGAGCATGCTAGGCTATAAATGAGCTTGTACCAGATTCTATGTAGACAAGTCTGGAAGTGACCAGGGAGACCCCTGTGCAATCAAAACAACGATTTCAATAGCGGACAGAACAATGATCTCTGCTTGGGAAGACATGGGTTCTACCCTAGCACCACCCCTTCCCTGCTGTGTCAAGAGCAAGCTCCCAGAACCCCAGATTTTTACCATTACATGGGGGCCTGCAGTAATCCACAAAAGGGTTTTGTGAACTCTAAAGTTTTATAATTGTCAGCATGAGTTGTTAACCAATCGTGTAGGAAGGGCAATTATAAAGTTGGAATCTTTGCTGTATGTAGTAGTCATGTCAGGCTGCCATCATGAAATACCACGGACTGAGTGGCTTAAACCACAACATTTATTTCTCACAATTCTGGAGACTGAAAGTTCAAGACAGGTGCCGGCAGAGTCGGTTCCTGGCGAGAGCTCTCCTCCTGCCCTGCAGACAGCCACCTTCTCGCTGCGTCCTCACATGGTGGATAAAGAGAGACCTCTGTCTGCTCTTCTCCTCCTTATGAGGCTCCAGTCCCATCACAAGCTCTACCCTCATGACCTCATCTAAACCTGATTACCTCCCCTAGGCCCCCCACCTCAAATACCGTCACATTGGGGGTTAGGGCTTCAACATAGGAATTTTTGGAGGAATACGAACATTTAGTCCATAACACTGTCATATTAAGATAACCCTTGTTTTATTAACACAAAAGAAAAAAAGGTAATGACTTGAGATTATGAAATGACTGGAATGAGTTCTTCCCATTCAAAGACCAAGAGTCCCAGGCTGAATCTAACCACAGAAGGACAGCTGTCCTTAAGAAATAAATATGTCTTTTAAATGATGTTAGAAGAATCAGATTTGGGTAATCACAATTTCATCTCATATAGGATGGCAATTGGCTTGGTGCTTCTCTACTTTATAAAAAGTAGTTGTTGTGTTTTTGAGCTTTTAAAATCTCTTCACTGTGATGCTAAAATAAATGAAAAGCCCAGTTGACTTTGAAGGTTAGTGCTGTAGCAACTCATGATTTATGAGGTTGACTTGTGAGCAAACATGGGCAAGGTGAAGTGAGGAGCAGAGGGGACAGCATTGTTTGAGTGTTGTGCATGTTGCTAAGGTGTTATGAATCTTGTACCATGTGCAATATTTACCTTTGGTTGTGATAACAAAGGTTCTCAATTGCCTGTCCTTGACATAGAGTAACATAAAAGCTAGACTCAACATCTGAATTCTTTGGGTGTGTCTTACTAACCCATTGGGTGTCAATCACAAGTAAGAAAGATAGGGTGTGGGTACGTTTAATTCAGTGTTTCTCAAATGTTTGCTGCATGCATGAGAGCTGCCTGAAGGGGTCGAGCAAGCACAGTGTGCTGAGTCCCACCCCAGAATACCCCACAGCTGGTAGGAGTGGCACCTCGGAAATGGCCCCACACATTCCCAGTGATAGCGATGCTGCCAATGTGGTCTATCTAATGCCACCAAATTAAGAAAGAAATTACACTGAGTCTTGAATTCTAGGTAATAATTCCTTCAGCTAACTTTTTCCTTTTGCCAAGAGCAGATGAAAGACCCTGAGATACACATGAAGCTGTCAGACCAGCATGTAGCTCTTGGTTTCCACTGCGGGCTCCCTCCACAGCGTAAAGGGTTTCCGATTTGATGTCTACCACCTCGCATTTCATAGTCAATTGCACTTGTTGTTCTTGATTTCGTTCTTGATTGAATATTCTTCATCTCTATCTGTGTATTAATGCTGGTGAGAACAAGACAAGGGCGAGAGGTAGGGTGGGGAGACTAGGTGGACGGCCAGGTGAACAACTCATCCCACTTCGCCCAGATACTGGCCCGGGCAAAGCAGGATAATCGGTCACTCTAACAGGACAACTTGCTAATGAACTTGTGGGAGAAGGGAGGATAATGACTACTGATTGTGTTATTAATACGAAACTTACTGTTTCAGACTGGTGAAATCCTTTGACAATGATGGTATCACAGGAGCAGAAAAATATCCTTTCCTACTGATAAACTGATGTGACAAATGCCAGAGAGGTCATGGCAGCTGCCTCTCTAGATTCCGGAGTGAGGCTATTATTGAAATGCCATCTAGGAGCACAGTGGGTCCACATGTGTACAGGCAATTTCTCCTCTCCAAGCTCTTTTCATCTTCAATTCCCTGGTCTTTCCACTGCCCCTAGTGAGCACCTTTGTACGCGCCCCCTAGCGGCAGTGTGCGGCTCGGTAGCCTACAGCTCTTCCGGAGCCGTTGCGAGGGCGTCCTCATTCTCTGCCTCGCAGCACTAGTCAAACAGTATAGTTTGCATGGCTACACAATAGAAGGTTTTAACTTCTTGATCTTCTAGGACAGCCTCGCTTTCAGAGAACGTGTTACCTTATCCCCACAATTATCGTTGGCCCTGTTGGATTTGGAGGATCAGTTTTCAGCATGGGAGATTTGATATTATGTTTTCCTCCTCCGTCTAAAAAAACCTAATGATTCTATTCCCCAAGGGATGCACATGGCCCAACAATGAAGTTCAGCGGGAGAATGTGACACCTGGGTCCTTAGTTCTATCCTTGACTTCTCAGCCTTCCTTTTCTTCCTCACCCTACGGAAGGCCCCCTCCTCCAACAGGAACAGCAGAAGGGTGCCCTGGGTCCCTCTCTTACTAAAAGAGATTCAAGGAGGAGACACACAACTCTTTCAGTTAGGTTTTATATCATCTATGCATAGGCATAGCACCCAGCAAATCCAGCCGAAGCCACAGTGTAGGGGAAGAACCCTCATGATAAGTAGGACCGCGGAGTTTACCCTTCGCTCCGCTAAGTGAGTCAAGCGATGTTGGTGTTTGTGAACACAGGCTCAAAGCTTTCCACGTCCTTCTATCCAGAACAAACTGGGTATCGAGCAAGCAGATTTCAGGCGCTGCGTTTTTCCTGGTTAAAAAAAAAAAGAAGTTACAAAAATGTTTTGGTTGCATTTTAAACTTCACTTGTGAGCTGATTCAACCTCTTCTTCTCTCCCCACCCCTCCACCCGCATCCTGGGTGAAGGACCCATTGGATGCAACTCTGAAATTCTCTTGTCAGTCCCTCTCTCCCCGGAAGAGAATGAGGACGTTTCAGGAGCTCTCCCCTGCAGCCCAGCTCCCCTGCAGCCCAGCTCCGCCCTTCTCTCTGTGAGAAGGAACCGGTGCCTCAGAGGCTCAGCCTGCTCAGTTCTTCCTCCCACACGCAGGCCACGTGGTTGGGGGAGGGGGGAGGCCTCGAGGAGGCCTATTCAACACTTTCCACTTTTCCATTTATGTCCACAAAGGTCAAGGTGCCTAACTTTCCTCTGCAAGTAAAACACGTATGCAAGTTGCCTTTCTCAGAAGAGACTGTGCTTTGGTGACAGAAAAGAAATACCGACAAGTGGGAGGTGCTCTGCGGGCTATGTGCCGGGAGTCAAGTGGCCTGTAGGTGCCAGGCGAGGCTGCTTTTCACTGCTGTTGAGCTAAAACGAAGCTCTCCAAGGAAGGGTTAGGGTTAGAGCCCCGCTTTGAAAAATGCTTTTCTTTCTCCTCCTCTCCTCTCCCCACAATTGCCTGTTGTGTTTCCTAAGCCTTGAGCTTAGCTGCTGGTTAGCAGCTGGCAGCGGAGAAAGAGAGAGAAAAAGAGGGAGAGAGACAGGAGACAGGAATAGAGATACGGAGGCAGAAGAGCGAGAAAGAGAAAGACAGATGTATACACACACACATATATGTATACAAATATATATAAACATATATATAAAGACAGATTATTTATATACATATAAAATAAAGATACACTCATGCACCACCTGATTCGATCGAGGACGAGCTGCATACACATGGTGGTCCCCTACCACCTAGTGATGCTGTAGCCGCCACAGCGTCACAGTGCAGAGCGCCACTCGCATGTCTGTGGGGGTGCTGGTGTGCACACCTGCTGTGCTGCCGGTCGGGTAGAGGTATAGCACAGGCCATTGTGTGCAGTCACGCTACGCGATAATGATAATAAACAGCCATGTCACTGGGTTACGTGTTTACTATTCTGTACTCTTCATCAGTAGAGTGCACTCCTTCAACTTGCAAGAGTGGGTTTGCCAGGAAGCCCAGTGCGGTGCTAGGTGGGCAGCGCCTCATCCGTGTCCCGTTTGCCACATCTCCTGATTGCACCGGTTTCTCCTGTGCATGCTTCAACCTCGTGTCGTGCTGTACACCTAGTGCCACCTATGTGTACAGTGCTCACAGTCTATGGGAATGTCCCAGGCTTCACATTCGCCCACCGCGTCCTGGCGGACTCACCCAGAGCAGCTCCTGGCCCTGCAGCTCTAGGCTTCATTCATGGCAAGGGCCGAGGCAGGTGTGCTGTTTTTATCTTTCGCACCTTTTCGGTGTTCAGACATACAAACCCTCACCAGTGTGTTACAGTTGCCTACAGTACTCAGTGAGGTAACATGGTCTACAGGTTGGGAGCCTAAGAGCAATAGGCTACACCATGGATGGAGCCAAGGTGTGCAGTGGGCTGTCCCGTCCAGGTGTGTGTACGTAAGCACACTCTGTGATGGTTGCACAATGGTGAAATTGCCTAACAGTGCCTTTCTCACGTGTATCCCTGTTGTTGAACAGTGCATGACTGTACAGAGAGAAAGAGAGAGACAGAGACAGAGGGAGAACTGGACCTAAGTGTCCTCAATTCTGAGGATGACAGATGACCTCTATGGGGAGAGACCTTCTGGGCAGAGTAGACAGGGTGCCAACCAGACAGAGGCACCCAACCTAATTTTCCTGGCGTGTCTGGACTCACGTAGCTCATTAAGGACAGTGCAATTTGCGAGACCACTGAACTGCTCAGGCACTGATGAAAAACATCAGCCTCCCAACAAGGGTTTTGCAACATGCTTGGGCAAGGGCTCCCTTTTGACCACCAGCCTGGTAATGTGTACTGGAAACCCCCCGGTTTCTTCAGTTCTGAGGTCAGGACCCAAGTCCAGGTCACCTGACCCCTGTGACTAGCTCTCTGACCGCAATGGCAGCTTACCTTCTGGGTCGGCTGGGGTCTTCGTGCACCTGCCCGCCGCTTCGAGGGTCTAGGGGAGAGCCCACCTCACTCGGCTCATTGCAAACTGGAAATAATTGCAAGCAATGCCTACCTGGTCAGGTTCTTACAAGAATTACATGAAAAGTCACTTAGTGGATACTTGTTGAGCCCTTCTTATTTGCCATACTCTCTTCTAAGTGCTTAACATGCATTCATTCATTTACCTTTAGAATAACAGTAATAATTTCGGCTCAGTTATTGTCCTCGTGTCACAGATGAGGAGATTGAGGTACAGAGGGAGCAACTGATTGGCCCCAGAGGTTAATGCATGCAATGTGCAGTAAAGTTACTAGAAAATGGGAGAATTAGAATTTGGAACCTGACTCGAGAGGCCCAGCCCATTGTCACGGCCCCGTCCTAACACCTGTGCAGCAGCTCTTCACAGAGTATGAGCTCACGGTCATTATGAATAGTAGGAGTTTGGGACTCACAGTGGCCTGAATTGCAAGTGGCAAATAGATCTACACATTTGGGATGCCCCCACCTCTTCTGTTTCTTGCTTGATTTAACCAGAATATTGGAGGGAGGAGAGGAAGTCGGGGGGAGCTTGTCCAGGTCTGGTGTGTGGATGAGGGGTGAAGGGATGGGACAGTGCCGTCCAAGGCCTCTGTGTTTTCCTGACATTGCCACACGTCGCGTCTGCTGATGTCCGCATCTCAGACAACACGCAGTGGGAATGAGAAGTGCATGTGCGTGGGAGGACCACCCCCCCCAACGCATCCACACCTCTGCAGCTCCTGAAGGAAGGATAACCATCTTTCTTCTTTCTTGTTTTTCACGATGCTATCTGAACCCACATCTAAAGATGTTTGTGTGAAAAGACATTTCTGGAGATGGCAAACTCAACCGAGAAGTGGGAGTGGGAGACGATCGACAGTCTACCAAGACAGGTGGACCAAAACCTTCTCATTGGTCCCCCCCAATAGCACCTGGGCGTTTAACCGATACACTGACTAGAAACACAAGGGGGTTAGAGGAGGAAAGGGACGGCGAGAGGGGGAGGGGAGGGGAAAGAGAGGAAAGCGTCCGATTCTTTCTTACACCCACGTACCAGCCTTTCCCCCAGAGGCTCGTGCAGAGTTAGAAACAGCTTGAGCACACTGAGGACAGTGTGAGACGTGCCCAGCATTCCAGTCCTTTAGAATAATGAGAAATTAATCTCTTCTAGTAGTTTCTTCACCAAAATCCAGGAACCTCATTTCTATCCGTAGATCAGCTTTGCAGAAACCCTCGTAGGAGAGAATAGCCTAAACTCGCCCACTGTGAAGTCCCAGGTCTTGGGTAACTTGTCCTCATGAATTCACTTCATAATCAATAGCAAGGGTCCAACACACTCCCCTCTTCGTCTGAGGCCCTGGCCCCTCTGTCCACACCTTTCTCCTACCCATGGCTGTCCTTCCGGTGTGATAACTCAGCCACAGGAGACCCAGAGCGTCCAGACTCCAGCCTGGAGCTGACAGGGCCTCCTCCGGGCGTGGAAAACGAGGGACAAATGCGGTATGACATTCAGGTCCTTCCATCAGCTGTCTCCACCAAATGGATCAGCCCTGTCTCATCCCCTGAAACTCTGTCTGAATTTCAGTCCTACACCCACGTTCTCAACAAACTAGCCGTCCTCCTCCTTCCTGCCAACGTGGGCCTTTGTTGGTAACAGTCTCTGGGCCTCGATGCCTCCCGTGCTCTCCATTCTCGAATTTTACCACCTGCACGAATCCCTGTGGGAACTTCTCCTTCCATCGCCTCGCTCTGGGGAGTACCTCGCACATATTATTTTCAGAGTCGCCTGCATCTGTGTGTATCTTGTCCACACGCAGAAGATTGTAAAGCTGATGAGCGGGTGCTATGCTAGGGTTATAAGGTGACTGGGACATGACCTTATATGACCTTTCATATGTGATCGTTTTACGCTCCTGTGGCACCTGGCAAAGTGCCCATAACAGGTATAATGTGTTGGACAGAATGAAAGAGGGGAAGCCAATCAGTGGGCTGGCGGATCACTGCAGCTGAATAGGAACGGGTACCGAGAACGCCAAAGCTTCCCGAGCATCACAACCCTGACCGGCTCAGGGGGCACGTGCACAGGTCCTGCCATGAGATGTGGGGGACTGAGGCGGGACACGCGGGTGTGCCTGTCAGCCCCGAGGGGCTCTCTGAGGCTGCACTTCAGACACGGGGCCTCATTTGGAGGCTTTTCTCTTCCGCGTCTCCCCCTCTGATTCAGACTGTTGCCGTACAGCCTAATTCAGTTCAGCTACATGGAAGACTCTTTAATGTCTGAGTACATGTTTCATAAGGGGATTTTATCCATCCCCCTTTTGGAGAGGGATTTAGTAAAGCGATTTTTATTAGAAAATGTCAGCCTCTAAAAAGTTTAAAATGCCATTCAGGAAACACATGGGAGCCTGACTGCTTGGGCACTGTGTTCGGGGGTCTGGGAGGGCACATCCACAACCGTACCTGAGCTGCTCTTCCATCCCCCCTCCTACGCCGCCTCCTCCGCCCCCGCTCCCCCCCGCTCCCCACTCTGTCGCCCCTCCTCCGCCCCACTCTCCTCCATCCCCCTCTTCCATTCCCCTCTCCTCCATCCCCCCTCCTCTGTTCCCCTCTCTTCCATCCCCCCTCCTCCGCCCGCCTCCTCTGCCCCCCTCCTCCGTCCCCCTCTCCTCCATTCCCCCTCCTCTGCCCCCCTCTCCTCCATTCCCCCCTCCTCTGCCCCCCTCCTCCATCCCCCTCTCCTCCATTCCCCCTCCTCCGCCCCCCTCTCCTCCATTCCCCTCTCCTCCGTGCCCCCCAACTCTGCCCCCTGTCCTCCGCCCCCCTCTCCTCCGCACGCCTCACCTCTGCCCCCCATCCTCCGCCCCCCTCTCCTCCGCACGCCCCACCTCTGCCCCTGTCCTCCGCCCCCCTGTCCTCCGCCCCCCTGTCCTCCGCCCCCCTGTCCTCCGCCCCCTCTCCTCCGCACCCCTCTCCTCCGCACCCCCTCCTCTGCACCCCCCACCTCCGCACCCCCACCTCCGCACCCCCCACCTCCGCCCCCTCTCCTCCGCACCCCTCTCCTCCGCACCCCCCACCTCTGCCCCCTGTCCTCCGCCCCCTCTCCTCTGCATGCCCCACCTCTGCCCCCCGTCCTCCGCCCCCCTCTCCTCCATCCCCCTCTCCTCCATCCCCCTCTCCTCCGCCCCCTCTCCTCCGCCCCCTCTCCTCTATCCCCCTCTCCTCCGCCCCCCTCGCCTCCATCCCCCTCTCCTCCACCCCCCTCTCCTCCGCCCCCTCTTCTCCATCCCTCTCTCCTCCGCGTGCCCCACCTCTGCCCCCGTCCTCCGCCCCCCCTCCTTTCTGTGCAGCCAGTTTCCTCTCATCGAAAAAAGCAACAGTTCACAACCACCCTCAGAGCACATGGGGTGCTGTGGGGTACTTAAAAGGAAACTTTTCATCTGTTCAAGGTGCATAGTATAGTATTTATTATGGTATTTGACAAGATAGCTTATATTTGTTTTCAAATAGCCTACGTTTGTTGCTGCTGTTGTTTTGTTTTTAAGTAGGGAGGTGGACAAAGAAGCTTGGAAAATGTTGTTAAAAGTAGGTGATGGATGTGTGGGAATTTTTTATACCATCAACTCCACCTTTACTGGATGTTTGAAAATCTCCATAATAAAAGGTTTAGGAAAAGGGTGGTACACACACATACACACACACACACTCCCCTAACTTTTCACTTCTCCCTCTGATTTCATGTACATGGAGCAAACTCTTAATTATTTAATTCTCCCAATATCTCGGTTCATGAGGGAAGCAGGGGACACAGGGTGTAAGTACTTGGTCCCTAAAGGAGAGCCCCCTACGGAACATGAGTGAATCGAGACCGTGGCTGGTCCAGTGCTGCGACTCTTGTAGCTCAGCTTCTCTCCCCAAGTCATCGAGGGCCCCGGACTCTCCGTGGTGCCTGCGCTGTGGTTCCTCGGGGGCGCTGCACCCAGGCCTCCCCAAGGTGTGCGCGGACGAAATCTCGTACTGTCAGTACCTGGCACACCCGCAATGTGCAGCTCTTCTCTGTCCGTTTTCCTCTTTTATTCTAAGCGCTTTTCTTAGAGCAAGACCAGTTCAGACCCCAGACAGGAAGGATTCATGCAACACGCACAGCGGCACCGTGCTGCGCACCGGATATGCAAACACGAATACAACAGCACCTGCTCCAGGAGATGACGTTTAGTGGGGGGGAGGGAGGCAGGTCAACCGATAAGTGCACACAGACGTTAGGTGGCTTGGAGGTTAGTGGACGAGAAGAGAGTTTCAGTGTGAAGTAGAAGCGCTGCGTCGGATGTTCATGCACAGAGCTTTGGAACAGAAGAACCAATGAATTCTGAGGACGCGCAGAACAGGAAGCCCAGAGAAGAGGTGCTATGTAAAATGAGCAGTTGAACATGGGGGATTCCCCAGGCAATGAAGGGGTCAAGAGAAGAGGGGGAGGTATTTACGAAGGGGGAAGTGAATGACCGAAGGCAGAGGCGTATGGAAGGGCAGAGAAGGACACAGGGAAGGGACTTGGTTTTCTGCGTGGGACTGTAGCACACGCCAGGTCCGGCCTCCTCCGGGGCTGTGAATGTGCTCGGGGCACAGCCCCGCCTGTGTGCACGGACTGCCTGTGGCTGCCTGTGCTGTAGCAGGATGGCAGGTCGAGTAGTGAGACAGAGGTAAGGGTGTGCAAAGCCTGAAACATGTACGATCTGATCCTTCGCAGAAAAAGTTTGCCTACCTCTGCTCCAGAACAATATTTCTCCAACTTCAATGTACCAATAAATCACAGGAATCTTCTTTAAATGCACATTCTGATTCAGTAGGTCTGAGTGGGCCTAAATTTCTGAAATTTCTTTTTTTTTTTTTAATCTTCACCTGAGTATATGTTGAGAGAGAGACATTGATTGGTTGCCTCCTATAAGCAACCTGGATTGAACCTGCAACCTAGGTATGTGCCCTGACCGGGAATCGAGCCCGCAACCTTTTGGTGCATGGGATGACGCTCCAACCAACTGAGCCACCCAGCCAGGGCGAAACGTCTGAATTTCTAAGAAGCTCCCAGGTGTCGCCAATGCTGCTAGACAGCTCATCACACTTTGAGTGGCAAAGATCGAGAGAAACTCTGGATTCTCAGTCGGTTCTTCCAGAATTGGCGTGGAAGAGTTGCATCCGAGAAAGCATCTGAGCATCTGAGAGTGGAAAACACCGAGATTTCTGAACTCATTTCTGGAGGCAACCTGGCTTACTAGAGGGCGCTGGGATGCCAAGCCCTGTTTCTGTAACTAGTTTAAGCTCTGAGAACAGTGTTTTATAAATGCCACATGGCTGTTAATCATGTCTTTCTTCTTCCTCAGAACAAGGCTAAGACTATAATCACCAGGTGCCCTGCACCATCCTAGTGTCTCTGTCCCCATCCCCTTTAGCTAAGGCTCTCCGAGGTACAGGCTACATAGGCCGCCCCATGCGCTTCATCTCCACTGAGCCACCCACCAGAGCATCCCTCTCCTAGCCGCAGTCATTCAGTGATCACATGTCATATCTCACTGAATGGACCCTTCGTAAAACATAAAAAGAGCAAATCCTGTAGGTCTCTACCTTGACCTATAGAAAATAGAATAATGATGCTGATGCCCACCTACCCCATTCCAACATCCTTATGACATTACAGTCAAATGGAATACTCACTCGAATGACTCAAACTAGTCTTTGTTTATTGCAGCTTACAATAATTAGGGTTGGAGTTGGAAACAATAAATCCCCTTTATTTTTAAATAGAAGATTAGAACTAACTCAGATTTGGCAGGTGTTAAATCTGCAAGAAGATTTAAAATTGTCTGGCATTCAAATGTGTATTTTCCTAGAGAAGAACTTCCTATTTCTGCACCATACACACACACACACACACATACACACACACACGCACACGCACACCAAATAGAAGAAAAGACTTATGTAAAGAACCAAGTTTAAAGGGTACTTTGGACATCAACAGCTCTCAAAAGAATAGCATTTAGATGAGTTAACTCCACATGACCCAGAAACATAAGGATTGAATTACCACGGAAACTTTATACGCGGACTTTGTACTTAACGTGTTCAATAGTGTGCATGTTACCATTTATCTGGAAAGATCACTCATCCCTCATCACGGCTCCTTAGGGTCTGTGGCTCTCCTGGAGCCCTGGTCCAGGAGCCAAGGGTGAGAGTCTGCCTCTGCTCCTAACTCGGTTATGCTTGGCAGCGCACTGAAACTCAACCCCTCAGTACCCGCATCCTGACCACTAAGGCCCATTCTAGCCGTAAGAGCAGAGTTCGGTGGATTTGCCTAGGGTAAATCCAGAGCCAAGCTCAGCCTTCTGAGCTCAAATCAAGGGCTTTCTTCAAGGTTCTGTGCCGCTCCTATGAATAAAAATCATCCATTTATTACCTTGTTCTTGACAGAAGAGTAGTAATGAAAACTGCCCAGTTTGACCTCCCGGTGAAACCCCAGTGTCGTTCGGTGGCTATTCTGGTTTTGAGGCTAACACTGGGCATCACTGTGGTGGGGGTGTATGAGCTCATGCAGCGCTGGAGATTTCTGGGTACTTGAAATCAGTGGAGAAATGGCTAGGTGAGCCCGGCCGGCGCTGTCAGCATGTTTCAAGCTTTTCTGTGAAGGAACCAAATGTGGCCACGCGACAACAGATGCCATCAGTGCCCCTTGGGAAGTGCCACCATTCTGGTGATTGGTGCACAAGCAGCAGGACCAGGGACATGGCACAGAATAGTCAGGAATGACTGCTCCACTGTGTGCTTCTTGGCCAAGTGTTGTAATAAAGCTGGGGATGTTAAAAACGCAAACGGGGAGACTGGGGATGCTTTGCAACCAATACAACAAAGCTTTTCAATATATCTGTTTCTCAGCTGTTTTTCAGTGACCGTGAAATAGAGACAGCAGAGGGGTGAGAGCAGATAAGGGCAAACTCATGACCTCCACGAGCGAGGCTGCTCGCCCATCCGGTGCAGAGCGCGTGGCCTAGCTGCGTGAGGGCTGGGTTCCACGCGCACTCTACAGGGCCTCACCACACAAGGAGCAAATGTGAAATGCTGCTTACAGACTGCCGGGCACCATTGTAAATGAAAGCATCTAGTAGTGTTGTAACCTTTAGTTTTGTAACTGGTGATATGTTATTTACAATAGTAACAATATTCATATGAATACCATGATTATTCCCATATTACAGATGAGAAAACTGAGGTAAGGAGCAGGTAAGAGACTTACCCAAGGGCCCACGGCTAGTAAATTCCAGAGTTAGAATTCTGCTCTGGTGAGCAACAGTCCTCTGAGCTTCAGCTTATTCTTGCCTTTAGGAATGAAAGGACATCACTGCCTTCTCAGGAAGACCTCTGCAAGGCCAAGCATGCACATGCTTAATCTGTACAATCTGGCTAAAGAGACCGCACAGCCCTGGCCTGTTTGGCTTAGCGGTTGGAGTGTTGGCCAGCGAACCAGAGAGTCCCGGGTTCGGTTTCTGCTAGGGGCACGTAACATCAAAAAAAAAAAGAGAGAGAGAGAGACCGTACAAAAAGTCAGAAACATCAATTCTAAAATTTCTATCACAAAAAAATGCCTCCACCCTGCATCACCCTTAGGCAAGGCTCACAGCGAAGCCATCCGTGTGGCTCTAAACGCCTTCGACCGCTGCAGGGAAGTGACCGGCACACATACGTGTTGTGTGGTTGTCGTGCCTATGATGTGTCGTGTTTGGGGGTATATGAGGCTGTTTCCTGCTGCAGTTCAGTATATGATCATTAAAGGCTTGGATGTCAACGGAGGGTGAAGGTAGAGTAGTTTGCAAGGTAAACGCATCACCCAGAAGACAATACTCGTAAACACTGCATAACTGACCAGTGCACACCAGCTAGTCCTAATCAGCCAGGAATAGGGAGCATCTACTGTACGGCAGACCTCCCAGTCTGCAGAACGGGAATGCATTGAGTCATAAAATCTGGCCCCTCCTCCTCAGCCTCGCTGCACACCTCGTCACCCTGTTTCTGCACACGCAGCTCTGGGCATTCCCCGGATGAGCCCTGGGTTTCTCACGCGTGTGGCTTTGCATCGGCTCTCACTTCTTCTTGGCATGAGCTTCTTGCCCGTCTGCCGGCAAACTGCTCCCCAGTCACTCAATGACTCTTACATCTCCGCCCTGTGACGCTTTCCCCGCCTCCCTCCAAGCAAGCCTTCCCTCCTTCATCAGCTCCCCCGCTGCACTCCATACCCCCTCATCAGAGCGACTTTGCTCCGTGTTGACAGCTCAGGCTTTGGAGTCAGGTGGAGTTCCCTCCCGCCGGGCTCATTTCCCACCCAGCGTCACCTACCTTCCTGAAATGATGGTCAGAGGTCCTGTCTTACAGCGAGGCAAGATCAAGTGAGAGACTCATCTCAAATCTTAGAAAGTCTCCAGTATGTGTTTCCTACTCGTATCGTGTTGAACTGCACTTATTCTAGAGTCCATTGCTCCTTGAGGCCAAAGTCGCACCTTTCTCCTGCGGTACCAGAGCGCTCGCGGAGTGCCCGAGCAGGAGGCCCTGAATGAATACTTCGCGGTACATGCAGCGAGGACTAAACACTTGAGCAGCCAAGGATCTCAGGAAGGATGTCATCCAATGTTTTGCCATGTGTATAAGGACCCCCTTTGTAAATCAAGATTTTATGACCCCCACGAAATCATAGGTATTTGAAATATCTGTGGATTGAGAAAATAATAAGCTGCCGTGGATTTATTGATCCAAATGCATGGATGGATGAACTTTTTTATGGATGAACTTTGGCAAGAACTCTGCTGCTCACTGGGGGCTTACAGATATAATTCAACCTCTGTGAGAGAGGGAGGGACATGGAGATAAAATTTCTGTTTTTCCAAGGTCATAGAACCAATGGGTAGTAGAGTCAGCACAGGAACATAAACCTCTGGAGTCCCTGGTCTCTGACCGAGGGGACTTTCCATCTTGCAGGGAACCCCAGCTGACTCACACATGTCCTACGCTGAAAGGGACTGGGCTGTGTGTGACCAAGGCTGAGTGGGAGCCCGCCCGGGCAGTGCCGCTGGAGCTCAGCTGGGGATGCGGTGGCCCTGGGGACTTTGCAGCCGGGCTCTGAGAGTTGAATCACTTCTGAAATATTTAGAACACCTGCGCGTTGCTCAGCACCATTAAGTTGTCTTGTCTCCCTTTCAGCGTCCCTGGTCCTGGAAGGGTTATATATCACATTTTGAAGCCGTTGTCTGAAATGGGAGGAGGTGAATCAAGAGCTGTGAGACAGGCTGAGGCACACTGCTCCGTGGGCTCACGTGGAGTTCATGGCTCCATGCACTCGATCTTGCATCCACTGCAAAGGTTGCCTCTGCTTGTGCGGACAGCGCGGAGCTGACTGTGTGGGGGCAGAGGTCATGAGCAGGCTGGCCAGGCAGCGCGGCGGTTCACGGGTTCCGCCTCTCCATACGGTTCTCGCTTGCAGTCTTGTTTTTCAAACGGGTTCCCTTTGCCCAGGTGTAGAGCTAATGACAGATGCGTGGCTGGAGGCCATGAAGATTTTAGGAGGCGACAGCAATCAGCAAGGAACTTGAACTGTGAATTTGTACAAGGAGTGGGGCACAGGTGGAGAGAGGAGAGACCTGGGAGAGGGGTAAACTCTGAGGAGAGCCTGGGCCTGTTTTGCCCAGCTGAAGGTGGAAATTGAGAAATAAGGTGGAGTAGAGAATAATGTCATTGTCCAGGGCAATGGACACTCAACCAATTTAAGTGTAACACTGAGCAGGGAAGCCTTGTGAATCAGGCAAGCGGGAGGCCCCAAGAGACTCTTCCTACCCCCACCTCCCCACACTTCAGGTGCCCAGAATCCTCTGGAATCCTCTAGAATCCTCTGGACTCCTCCAGAAGCTTCAAGGCTCACGTTCTAACTATTTTCTTCCTCCTGATTTCAGTCGAATCTAATCTGTGACCCTTTCCTCAGGATGTTGTGCCCCTGACCAAGACTCACCCAGGGCTCCATCAACAGCAACGGCAAGGGCCAACATTTGTTTAGCACTAAGTAGTTTACATTTATTGTCTTTATTTGAAGAACAATCTGAAGCAGATACTATCGTCCCCATTTTTCAGATGGTAAAACCAGGCAACACAGAGGCAAAGTGTTAGCATTTGAACCCAGGCAGTTAGAAGTGGGACACTTTGCATACACTGGCTCATACTATCTGCAAGTGGTATTCACAGCTCTGCTTTACAGACGGAGAAGCTGAGGCTTGGTAATCCCTCCTAGACCCAGACTCCACACTGCCATTTCTTTTCTTTTCCTTTTAAAGAAATCCCCATGGAGAAGACCATATTTTTTCACCTGGTAAACAAGGTCCCGAAAGGTCCCAAACTGAACCACAGCCTCCTGTTCTCTCCTGCACGACCATCAGGAAACTATTCTGCTTTTACCCATCACATTTTCCCAAACTGCCCTGGCGTCTGGCCTGCCTTGCCCTTTCCTTTTTGCTTGTTCAAATCTCGCTGAAGCTTTGCTTCTCTTCTCAACGACGTGGTCTCCACTCACTTAGGTCATAAATCCCACATCACTTATTTTGGTATTATTTTTGGGGCTTTTGGTCATGCACAACTTTTCTCAGCCCAACCATGAGCACACCTGTTCGCAGCAGAGCATGGTGGCTAGAAGGGTGAATTCTGGACGCAGTCGGTTTGAATCCCAGCTGTGTCCCGGAGTGGCCATGTGAGCTGTGGGTTCCCTCTCCTCATCTGCAAACTAGAGTTGCTGACAACGTCCCTGCCTCGCAGTGTCGTCCGGAGGTTTGAACGAGTGAATGCACACACCTGCACTGAGTCCGGCACACTGTGCGCACTCCAGAAACATCAGCCATTTGCATCCAGCCCAGCAGGGCATTTGGGGGATAGTGTGGCCTCCGTGGGTGTCCTTTCCATGTTCAGTCAGTAAATATGTGCATAACAGTCTTCTAAGTATGATGAGGACAGAGAAAAGTACCCACCTAAGAACACAAGAATTGCACAGTGGACCAGACTCATCACCTATTATTTGTGAAAGAAATGTGATGGTTCTAGTGGAGATTGTGTGAATTTGCAACAAAAGGTAGTGGTGCATCTCGCTGCGGGTCAGGGGTGGATAGTGTAGGTGAGAACCTGGCAACAAGGAGCCACGGTCAAGGGTGGAGGACGCAGGCAGGGAGAGGACCCTGGCTGTCGGGAGAGGGTGTCTTCCGCTGCCAGCCTAGCTGGCTCTGGCAGAGGAGGTGGAGATGGCAGGCGGAGAGAGCTGGTTTGTGCGGGAGCAGTAGGCTTGCTGTACCTGCAGGGACAGTGGGGACAGCCAGGGGGAGCTGGAGAGAGGGAAAGAGAGCTCTTTAAAAGTCGTGAATTGTGGCCCTGAGTTTGGAGTCATCTCTCTGGATGGCATTTACGCTCCGCTCCCCGAATACTCGTCCTGCAGAGATTCCCGTGGTTTCCTTGTCACTCAGGGTGCAGCTCACAGGTCACCCCCGAGCACTCTAAGACTGGGTGATGGCCCCGCTCTCTCTAGCCCATCACTCTTTCTGACTTCGTAACACTCAGCACCCCCCGCCGTTGTAATAGTCTGTCTACGTGCTCACAGTCTTTCTCCCCCAAGAGAGCAGGGCTTGGTTCTGCCCTCACGGGACCCAGGGCCCAGAAGTGCTGGGACACAGCGGAACTTGGTATTCCACTTGCCTGAGTACTCCTGCGGGAGGCAGAGCAAGCTGGAGAGTACCTGTGAGGGCCGAGAGGCGGGCGAACACGTGTCCTGAAGACCAAGGGCAGAAGGTAGAGCAGGAGGAGGAGGAGGAGGAGAAAGTCCAGCATGCAGAGAAAGGAATATAAGGAGAATGGGATATAGAAGAATGGGGCATTGGCTGGGGGCTGTGAGCACACACCTGAGGGTGGGCGGGAAGGGGTGATGAAGGCCGGTGGGCACCGCCGTCCGTCAATCCCTAGGATCTTTGACTGGGAAGCAGGGTTGAAAAGTAGGGCGGTAGTTTCAGAGGAGAAGAATGTAAGAGAAAGTAGCTCCCAGGTAGGAGAGAATTAGGCAGGAAAAGGGAGAGACTGGAGATGCTTAAGAAAAACAATGAGAGCAAGGAGCGGACACCAGCCCCTGCGGCAGGCAGGCGGACTGAACAGGTCCGGGAAACTGACGGCCAGAATCCACACGATGGATTTTTTATGACTCGTGGAAATTGGTCCTATTACCACATAGTCACCACCTCCAACCTGTGAGAGAAATATAAACATATGTAACACAAATCGTAACCAAGGCTTTGCTGCGTGGAAAGAAATGTTTCATCTGCTTTAACAATTTAGGGGCAACGTGGAGCATCCAAAGCAAAATGAAAAAATAACTAGCAAAAGATGAAAATAGTCAACATAAAAAAGAGAGAGCAGCCCTGGCCAGTTTGGCTCAGCGGTTAGAGCGTCGGCCTGCGGTCCTGAGAGACCCGGGTTCGGTTCCCGCTAAGGGCGCGTACTTCGGTTGCGGTTTGTCCCCGGCCCTGGTTGGTCGTGCGGGTGGCAGCCACTCGATGTGTCCCTTCACGTCGATGTTTCTCTCTCTCTCTCTGTTCCTCTCTCTCCCTCCCACTCTATCTGTATAAAAAATGGAAGAATGTCCTCGGGTGAGGAAAAAAAAAAAAAAAAGAGAGAGCAATAGTGGGACCCTCACCAGGTCAGCTCGCTCGCTCCCTGGAACGGTGGCCATCTACCCTGGAAAACGGGATGGCGCCCCGACTCCTAGATGCCTTGTGAGGTTTTCGCAGAGGTTCAATGTAGAAAGAACATGCATTTTAAAAACTGCGAGCTGGTGTAGTCACGCCTGAGAGTAATTTTGTCATCCCAGATGTAACCAGACAGCTCTGCGCCCCCCACTGAGGGGTGATTGATGGGTCTCCCGCAAGCTCAGGAATGCACCTGTTTGGAGGAGGGGGCGGACCGACAGGAGACCTAATGACCGCAGCACAGCAACTTTCAACCGCTGTGCAACACGGATTTTGAGAACTTGCAACACCTGACTATTTCGCCAGGGGCACTGGCCTCTTTTCCCTTAGATTGTCAAATAAAAAAGACAAGAGTCAACACAACAATAGCCATCCAGTGTGAATAAGTCCAAATTTACCTATTTTTGTGTGTGTGTCAAATTGGAGGAAAATATATTTTTTGGTGTGCCGCCGAATTTTAGTAACTAGTCTGTGTGCCATGAGATGGAAAAGGTGGAGAACCTCTGCTCTGGAGGGATGCTGCTGTCCCAGGGCAGGAACCAGACACTGCCCGCAGGGTCCTCGCAGGTTCTCCAAGGGGCACATCAGAGCGGTGGAAGGAGCCGCCTGGAGCCCCGCGCCCCTGGGGTAGCCAGCTCCTTTGCCTGCATTGTCAGATACACCCAACAACAATGGCAAGTGCTTTAAAAACAGGCATGCAGAGGAAGAGAAAGCCCCAAACTCCAGGCCCCAAGAGAGCTGAGTTCTCTCGGTTCCTGCTGCCCCTCCCCTGCAGGGCTCAGGCTGGGGCAGCTGGAGGAAGCCGGCCCAAGGGTGACGGGTCACGCCATCTTGATGGCGTTCATGTCCATTCTTTCTTTCATGTTTCGTATCTTCTTCTACACCCCCTTCTTTCCTCCTGCACAGTCTCTTTTCACTTGCACTAGTCCTTTGACCTTACTCGGTCTTATAAGATTACAGAATATATACATGTGTTTTATCTGCAAACACACACGCGCGCGCGCACACACACGCACACACGATCCCTGCTCTCTAGTAACTGAGTTTTGTAAAAGAAATATTAATTATAAGTAAATAATTGCAGACGGCTTAGCATATTCCAGTAGGAGTGCCAGATAAATGAGCCACTGGGGTTGTCTTGATAATTGAGCAGTGGTCACAGGGACTAGGGTACCACAGGATGAATAGGAGCATCCTTCCTGATGGAAAGCCTTCTTTATGCCTGGTAGTACTAACACCATCCCCCGTCAACTCCCTGGAACCAGTGCAAATCTGAGGAAACCGCTGAGGTCTGCTTGCATCTACAGACTCGAGCGAGGTTACCACACACCCCTGTGGAGGGCAGGGGGTTCCCTGGAGTCTCCTTGCAGGAGGCCCAGACAGCCTCATGGTGAAAAAATGTTTTCATCTGGCTCCAGAATGGCCTTTCCGCGGTCATCTGGTGCTGTCTGGGAAAGTTTGGTGGGGAGGGTCGCCCACGAGCATCTGTCTAAATCCCTTGCAGGCTCTCAGAAGGCTGAAGAATTTATTAATTTGGGTGTTTCATGTAGGCAGTTATCATTTGACTCATTCAAAGGGAAATGCCGGCATGCCTTTGATCGGAGAATTTCTATTGTCAGGGAAATTGGTGTGCTAGTAGGCTGGGGTAGGGGACCTTAGAGGCTTTGCCTATTCATTTCACTTTGAAGTTTTAAATTAGTCTGGCTTTAGAAATGGCAAAGATATATGTTCTTTCTGTCTGTCTTTGCCACTCCCTCACGGGGTTTGTTTCATGAGTCATTTCACCAGGAGGATTATTGTTTGAAAATTTCAATCACAAGGACACATCGCTTGTGTGTCTTTATCCCTAGAGGAGCTACTGTTCTTTATCTGCATCATTATGACATGGAGAACAAGGGACGCTCTCCTCTGATGACAGGGGCTCAAAATATAGGGTCTGGGAGCACAATTGACCATTCAAAACCGTGTCCCAGGAAGCTTAGTGAAGTGGAAAAGAGTTCTCTGATTCTATTATGACCCTAAAATACTAACTCATCATTACATGGTGATAAAGCAGACCACAAGAACATGGATCTACACATTACATTTTTGTCTTATTGCTGAGAAAGCAACTTGAAAAACACTCAAATATCATAGTTACACTTTCTTGAAAATGAATATAAAATTTTGCAAGTTAAAAGTTCATTCTCAAATGCTAGCAAATCCCATATTAGAGACAAGTGTCTCAGTAATAATTTCTGCTATCAACATTTTTGTTGAATGCTTGTTGGCACAAACCATTTAAATACATTTTTAGATTAAATGTTTAAACCAATTCTTTAGAGAATTATTATTATGCCCATTTTGCAGATAAGGAACTAGAGAGAAGTAGAGAGATTAGGTAACTTCCCCCAAACCATGCAAGCAAAGCAGCAGCAGAATTTCAGCTCTCAAATGCTACATTTGCTATTTCCACATTAGCTGGGGGAAAAGGAGATGCAGAAAAGATGGCTAGCCGGGCTGGGTAAATGAACCAAAATTCTAGCTTTAAAGACAATCCTAGCTTCACAGATAATGCAGGGCCCCAGTCACTCGGACGGAACCCAAACAACACAGACCCAAACAGGCAGGTGCAAACAAGGTTTGCAGATCACAAGTGCTTTAGCCGCCCTTCAAGAAGACAGTAGAGGTGGGGATCAGGGGTTGCAGATCATAAGGCAAAAATGTTTGTTTCCAAGTATGAGATCCCAGCAGAAGTCGGTATGTAGCTGGCTTCAGAGTGGGGTGCAGCTCAGTATGACCAGAGGGCTCCTCCTTCTTCTCCTCCCTCCTCCCTCCCTGTGGAATGAGCTGCAGCTTCTCCCAGTCAGCTATGTGCTGATTCATTCATTCAGCCAGCTTGGGGGCCTCTTTGTCCCGGAACTGTGCCAGTCCCTCCCAAGTTTGGGAAACCAAGAGCCCTCCTGAGCTCTCCAAATTCGACTCCACCTGTCTTCCTCCTCTTGGACTTCTCTGCTTTTCTGAACATCCACCAACAGGAGGAAGGAGGGGACTTACACGCTGAAATCCCCTTGCCTGCAGTCAGTGAAGGGAGGTTTAACGTTATGACAAGCATAATAGAGTGCAGCTTTCTGTGCAGTCCTTATCACCATGGAATGCACCTCCCTGCTTCCCTTCTTCGTCTTCTCAAATCTTCCTGGCTGGCTCAGAACCCACCAGCAAAGCTGAGCACCCCAATCTCCTTCCTCCACCCCATCACTGACCCTTGTCATCAGCGGTGTCCATACGTGGGGCGTCACCTTTTCCATCCCCACAGCAGACATTCCGCAGCACCGAGAACGTGACATCATCACTTCGTTGTGATTCTTGCGTTCCTTTGCCACACGCTCTCAACACACATGTATCGAGTCCAGCATGTGCCAGGCATTGTTCCGGCTGCCGAGGGTACAAAGATGGGGATAATGCTATTCCTAACCTCAAGAAGCACATCGTTTCAGAGAAAAGTTTTGAACAGAAATCCCAATTTTAATCAACTGTATCTAGTTCAGCATTTTATAATTAACTATAATTTTTTAAAAAGCCAAAGTCATTAAAAAGGAGTTTTATTTTACTTAGCCATTTTAATTCCTTTTTAAAGGCCATGGATGGAGTAACATATTTTTTGGTAAATAAAGTGTGTGTTTGCAATTACATTTGTACTCTAAGAAATAAACCCTTTAGCGATCTGGAAAAGACATGCATCCGGAATGACTTGGTGCCAGTCTGTTGTGCGGCAGTGACAACAGTCCCAGGTGGGCTCCCGCATCGTCAGCTGTGGGTCTGTTCCACCTGCCTCCACGCTGATGTTCCCGGGAACCTGCGGATCCTGGGAGAGGAAAAGGAAGAGCGAAAGGACTGGTGGAGACAACACCTCCGGAAGCAGCTGCCTCCAGGAGGTGTATGTTATACTCACCAGATTTCATGGTCCAGAGCAGGTCACCACATCAAGGTCAAAATCAGGTGGGGCTATACTGTTCCCACAGACAAGGGGTGGGGGAGGAAAGCCAGTATTTACTGAATTCCAAGGCCTTCAGTAAGTCCACTGTGCTGGCTGGACGCGGCTGTGTCCATTTGCATCGATTCCTATCTCAGAGACAGTCAGTGGTCCAACACGGGCTGGTCAGCGCTGCTGGGAGAATTACCAGTGTCAAGGAAGCACGATACCTGAGGATGTACGCTAACCTCACGGCAGGCTTCTAACGCTCTTCCACCTTGCACCGAGGAGGCCTGGAGAGAAACTGAAGGGACTTTGTCAGCCTTCTCTCGGATTTCCGGGACATTTGGGAGCAGATGGCAGCAAGATGGTGCACTGATGAGCAGAACGGTCTTCCTCTGGCCAGTGTCGCAGTGGTGGGCAGTGCCATTCTGATGCACTTAAAGCTTTTGTTTTCATAGATTCATTTATTTAATACATGAGATAACTGGAAGATAGATTCGAAATCTGATTACAGCAAACATCTGTGGTTCAATTTTTCTTTCTATGGTTTTTTTTTGTTTGTTTGTTTTTGGGTTTTTTTGCCTTGACTATCCGCAATCTGGCAGAGCTGGACTGGAGTCGAGGACCTGACAAACACATAGTCCCAGTTGTGAAGTCCCCTTGCCGGTTTCTCGGCCTTCACGGTCGGTCCGTGGCACTCTCTGAGCCCTGGCCACTGCCGCCTTCCCTGGCGGGCCCCCTGCGTGCTGGGCCCCCTGTCCTTCTTAGCACAGCCCCTCTCCCCGAGTGAGCCTTCGAAACCGGGAGTCCGATCACGTGCCTGCTCGGTTCCAAATCCTGAACCGGCCCCATTGCACTCAGAGCACAGCCAACTCCCTCCAGTCACTTACAGGGTCCTACCTGATCTGGGCCCTGACACCTTCATCTGTCTCCCCCTCCTTCCCCACTCGCTCCGCTCCAGCCTGCTGGCCGCCGTCCTGGAACCAAGTCTGTTCCCAGTAGGGCCCTGCTCCAGGCCATCCTCTCCCTTTGGCCTGGAGTGAGCTTCTCCCGACCTCTGCTGGGTTAACCCCTCGATACTCAGCCTCGCCTTCCCCAGGAGGCGCGCTGGTCACCACTGTGCTCAGGACGCCTGCCCACCCCCCGCGGGTCCTCTTCGCCTGCTGCACTTACTCCACCATCCACCATTTACCTTCTGAACAATTTGCTGACTAGATCTACTTTTTAAATTCCTTGAAATAAAAACATGTTAACAATTTTTAGATGATTAACTCCCTTATTCATTTCATTTACTTTTCAAACACAAATTTTTAAAAATTAATTTGCACTTTATTCTAATATAAGCCTTCATCATGATTGAGGAAGGAGCAGTTTCCAAAATGGTATTAATTTCCTGGGGGGGGGAGTCAGCATTTTTCAATGTCATCGTGAAACATTTGGTGATCAGCGTGAAGAGCTAGACGTCACTCTCCTCATTCTCTAGGTCGTGCCATTGAGCCAAGTGGGTGGCTACAGCGGCCCTCAGAGTCCATCCATATCCTGACCCTAATCCTTTCAGCTGCACTCTTTCTACTAGGTTACTCAAATGTGACTTGAATGCCAAATAGACAGACCTCCCCATTACTTTGACTTTATTACAAAAATGATGCTGTCATTACATAGTTTGGAAAATGTATTTATACATTGTGTTAGGAGGAAAGAAAACGGAAATTTGATTATGCTACCTAAATCAGAGCTATCCGATGGATAAGCCTTACCAGTGCCTGCCCCAGTAACTCCTTTAAAAAATAATAATAACTTCCACCGCTGTCAACAGCCATCCCAATTCCTCTGCTCCTCCTACAAAGTTCCAGAATGCCCTCTGTTGGCAGCATTTGGCAGCGTCTACAGTTTATAAAACGTACAACCCAGCCTTGATTAGAATATGAACAATGAACCAAAAAGGACCTAATTTTACTAAATCTGACAATGTTTGGCACATAACAGTTGACTCTGAAGCAGAACTGGGCTTGAATTTCATCTTCCTGCTGACTGTAACCCTCAGCCAGTCATTTACACTCCCCAGGCCTCAGTTTCCTCATCTGTACAATGGGCATAATGATAGGACCTATTTTATAGGGTTCTTGGGAGGATTGAATGAGATGCAAGTATGGCTTTTGTCAGCTCTTCCAACAATCACTCTCAGGTAAATGTAGTCTACATAAGAGAGACATGTGCTCCCCATGAAGCCCCTGTTTATTAAAGATCATGCTAGTAGTCCATACCGAACACGTGGGCAGTGCAGTGCTCCCCGGAACCCTCAACCTGACAAATAAAGGACTGACAGATTGAGCTCCTCTTCTATTGCTAGACCTAATAACACAAGCAGGCAAGAAGCTTCACTCAGGTTCACTTCCTTGTCACAATTAGTAGCCTTCGCCAAAGAAGTGCATTAGAGAAAAGTGTCCTTTAAGTAAAAGCTGAAAAGCCCAGGACAATGTCCAGCTCACTTATGACTTAATGCATCTAATGCAGGCTTCACCTCCTGCAGAAAATATACCACAACCTCTTTAGCCTAGACAGTGGCTCTTCAGACCCGGGGAAAATTAGGAGAGAACTGTACTGAGGGACAAGGTGAAACAGTCCCCCACATGGGTTAGACTTGGGGTGGGGAGGGGGTTGGACTAGTTGTAAAAGCTTTAAGTATGGGATCCAGTCGGGTTGACAGAATGGCCTATTGAAATGTTTCGCTCTCTTTGGCATAGCTGGGCTAGTGGTCAAGTGTAGCAGAAGCAATGGCAGCTGCTGTTTCAGAAACAGGCACAGTTTTCCTTTCCATGCAGACAGGACAGTATGAGTAACTGAGGTTCATCCTTCCACTTATTCGAAGAGGTATGAGGACCTGTACAACGTCCTTATCTCTGTCTTCAAAGAATACACTGTGTGGGGGGATGGAGGGCGGGAAACATGGAAACCCCAACCTCTGATGGGCTGGTTCTGGGGCGCTCTGCGTGATGCCGGGAGAGAATGTAAGTTTCCCTACAAGGCAGTTCACATGTGGGGGGTGGGCTCGAGGAAGAAGCAGGCAACCTGGACCAGGCTTTGAAATGATGCTGGGATTTCTTAAGGCAAAGAAGGGAGATAGAGACTTCCAGAGACGGAAGAGGAAGAAAAATCACTAGTGTCTTGATGGTACAGGAACAGCTCTTTTTATTGCCTTTCATTTTATTGTACCTCACGGCAAAAGGTTAAAGCTCACTTTATTGTGACACTTGCTGTGTTCCGGTGGTCTGGGACTGACCCCGCCATACCTCTGAGGTGTGTCTGTATAAAGATTGTCCAGGCAACACTCTTTGGCCAGTAATGCGGCTGAAAACCATATTGGAAAGGAAAGAAAAGCCCATTATTCCAGCTTCTATGATGTGCTGGGCTGTTCCGGGCACTTTATTTAATTTTTTAATATGTTTTTATTGATTTTTTTAGAGAGAGAGAAACATCAGTCGGCTGCCTCCTGCACGCCCCCACTGGGGATTGAGCCCACAACACGGGCATGTGCCCTGACTGGGAATCGAACTGGGACCTCTCGGTGCATAGAACAATGCTCAATCCACTGAGCCACACCAGCCAGGCTGTTCCAGGCACTTTGAAAACAATTCCCTGAGTCCTCCATGTACGGGAGAGAAACTGGGACTCTGGAGGTCAAACAGGGTCACACAGCCAGCCGAGTGCAAGCTGAGGCCAAACTCCCACTGTCCGACTCCGGAGCCTGCGCTCTCTGCATCAGACACGCAGATGCCATGTAGACGGGGAACGGACATCCAAAAACACAGTCCAGGGGAGCAAGACTCTGCTATTATCTTTCACTTAACTTGTATTTGTCAACATTACAAGGTTGCTGCTTTAAGGGTCTCCTGCTCTCCCCACCTCTCTCCAGACTCCCCACAGGAATTGCTACTTGGATAATAACAACAGAATGGCCTAAAGTTAGTAAGCGGCAAGATAAATCAGAAACTGATGCGCTAGATACATGCAAGGTGGCTCTGAGCCCTCTTCGTTGTCATAGCCAGTTGACCCTTGAACAAATCGGGGGTTCGGGGAACTGATGTCCTGAACAGCTGGAAATGCATGTATAATTTTTGACCTCCCCCCAAAAAAAACTTACCCACTAATAGCCTACAGCTGACTGGAAGCCATGCCAATAACACGAACAGTGGATTCACACACATTTTGTACGTTATGTGTATTCTCTTCTGTTATTCATGGCATACCTGATTTTCCCTTAAATGTCTTGATATTTCTAGGCTATGCAGTTTGTCTGTGGGTTTTGGCAAATTGTTGCAAATCTTGAAAAAAAAAAAAAACAGTTTTCAATATAGTCATTGAAAGAATCCTCATGTAAATGGACCTGCACAGTTCAAGCCTGAGTTCTTCAAGGGTCAACCGCGCGTGATTCTCAACACTTGTGTGTTGTGACCCCCTTGTCCCTCCTCCTTATGCCCTGCTGTCCCCTGAGCCTCTGCAGCTTGTGAGGTTACAGCACCAATAGCCTCCTTCTTGTTGTTGACACTATTACAGATGTCCCCCACTAACCAACAGCTTTCCACCGGCCTGTCAGCCCCTCTTCTCCAGACCCCAGACTGACCAAAGGCCAAGAAACCATTTGCTTTCATTTTTTTCTTTGCTTCCACCATTACTGAAAATACTACCTCTCCTCAGAGGCAGGCAGCTCACTCAAGGTGAAAACCCTTTTCTAAGTCAGGAGTCACATGGCCCCCGATCAGCAAAGCAGCCCTGTTCTTAGAGAGAGAGAAGATTCAAGTACCCTCGCTTCTATTTATGTGAGGCCAGCTGAGCCTGTGCAGAACAAGGGCAAGGGTAGGAAGACTTCCCAGGCTGAGGATCGTGTGCTGTCAATGAGCTCACATTGGTGGCAATTTGCAGGGGAACACCTCTCCCACCAGGACCTGTGGGATTTTCACTGACGCCCCTTCACTTGCACTTTTTAAGTTTTATCGCCATCTTGTGACTACTTCCTACATTGCACATGAGTGATTCGGCACAGGTAACCTGCCTTGCAATCACTCATTTATCCTCAAGTACTTTTTGAGGCTCTAATATCTCAGGCATTTGCCCAGAAAAACAAACCAATAAAAATGAAGAATAACAAAACCTGGCATATTATTATAATCATTACGGAATACCCTTTAAACCTCAGTAGCCAGGCTTGCATTGCCGTGGGTTAAAGAGGCGTTCGCCTGCCATGACCTCTAGCTGACCTTGCAGCCCGACTCTGCTGTTGCCCCACGAGAACTAGACGTGTCCTGCCGTTTAACAAGTCTCTTAACATGATCCCGCTAGAGCTGTGGGACATCTGAGAAACAGAATGGAGGATCTACATTATATACATACAATTACAGAAGTTATAAATGCCCGGCATAGAAAAAAATCCAAATCCTGAAAGAAAATTAAAATCCTTTTTGATCTCCTCACACAGAGCTAACTATCTCAATTAACATTTTAGTGTATATCTTCTAAATTTCATGCACATATGTTACAAAAGTTAACCATAATATGCATATCATTTAAAAATGTTTAAAACACACTTTTAAAAGCATGAAAGCCTCTTTCTTACCTGCTGCTATATCCCTAGTGCCTGGAGCAATATTTGGCACACATGGGCTTCTCTAAAAGTAGTTGTGAAATAAATTAATGTCAATAAACAATTTGCATTATTGTTTTTAATACCTTAACGATATTCCACTTTGGGGCTATTCCATATTTTTTAACTAACTTACTCTCATCTGATAGTATGATTTTTTTTTTTTTTAGTTTTATTATTAACAAAACTATAGTCAACAAAGTTTGACTAGAGAGTGACATAGTTCTCTCAGCAGTCGCAACGGTGGTAACTGCTTTCTAAGCAAGACACGTTCTGCAGAAGAGTGCTCCGTCCCTACAAACTCCACCCGTCAAAGTGCGGCCAAAGTGACATCATCTTCCTCGGCACCTTAGTCCACGATCCTCAATTCTATTTGCTAACTCGAATTACCTAGGGAAGTTTAAGAATTAGAGTTGCCTGGGTCCCAACCCCCAGAGATTCTGACCTAATTGGTCTCAGGTGGGTCTCACCCACATGTATTTTCCAGAACTCCCAGGTAATTCCACTGTGCGGCCAGGATAGAGAAACTCTGCTTTAAATGGAGTCACGCCCTGATTTCATGTCAGGGAGACCTCGGGAGATGGGAGACAGCCCCGGTGAAGAAGCCCTTCTCGAGTGTGTGTGACCCAAGATGAACACACAGCACCAGGGGCATTGTAGCCTCTCAGACACGATGCTCCAAGTTCTATGTCCTCATGCTAATTGGAACATCTTAGAGCTACTTCAGGGAATTAATCCCAGGAGATATGCAAGTGGAGTCAATACCTATTAGCTTGCCAACACCACAATGACTCGATACATGTCAGTCATACCCTGTTTACACGAAGACAGACTGCATCTCTGTTGGGATATAGTGAACCCATCAGCAGGTGTTATCCTTGCAACTCAATACGACTATTAAAATAGGCTTCCATTGTGAGGTAGGAGGAAATGAACTTGGGAACTATATACATATAGTGTCGTTGGTTTAGCACCATTGGGAAGGTTTATGAATGAGTTTCTCTTCTCCTCTCAGATTCTTTAGAAATACAGACCGCGTATTCCTTTGACAGTTCCCTTACCTGATTAGTTTGCTCTCAGATTACCTGTACCAGACTTCTGAACTGAGCATGCCCAGACCATTTACCCCTCACCCCAAGGCACAATTAAGGGCTTCACATGGGACCAAAATGCCAGACAGTCCCAAGGGACAAAGCCAAGATAAGGGCATTGGATGTAGTCCCTGTTCCCCAGGAGATTCTACTTAAAAATAAAAATAAACAATGAAAAAACAGTCTTTAGCATCAAAAACAGTTCTAACCATATTTCTTTAGGGAATAAAACAGCTCGGTTGTATAACTCCACCGAATTGACCATGTCTTCTATGCGTTTCTTCCCACGCAGTTGGTTCTGATCTGGTAGTTCTTTCTTGCCTCTTCAGCGTCACTCCTGTATTTTTTGGAAGGGGGGGGGTCTCTCCGGATAATTGGAAAGGTCAGTTTCGTGTCTCCCGCCAATGTGCTAAAAGTGGAAGTCGAAGCCGTGGAAAGTCCTACCGAGGGCTCCTTGACCCTGAAGGTTAACTCCCCGCAGGCCTGCTAAGCGCGTGCTGTCCCAGAGACCTCACCTGACACCAGCCACAGGAAAGCTTTGTGGGAAAGTTGAATTCAAGTACAAGTCCTCAAATTGTTACTATCAGAAACATTCTTCTCAGACATAAAAATAGCACCCAACTGAACGGAGCAGTAAATGGGAGCCATCGCCCGCCTCAGCTTTTCACCCCTTTGTTCATAGTGGACGTGAAGGTATTTCCCAGCCCCCCTTTTGCTGCCTTTGCCTGGAAGATTTCTATTAGCACTGAACATGCCCAATCCCCCCCCTCCACGGTAAAAAACAGCCCCCTCCCATCCACATGCTGTCACTATTGCCATAGGCTATACTCCTTCCCCTACCCCGACACACACCACACACACACACACACCCCTAATTCATAGTGTCTACCTTTACTTATGTCTTCAGTCGGACCCATTACATCTTTCTCCCCAAACGTAGCATGCACTTTGTAGTCTACCTGACCTGACTTTCGGGGCACCATTCAGCACTGTGGACCCCTCTCTCCTAGAAACACCATTTTCCTTGACTTCAAGCCATCGTGTTTTCTTGGAAACCGTTTCTTGCTTTGTCGGCCATTCCTGGGGTCTTTGCCTCATATTCCCGCTCTGTGCCCCTGAATCTCATAGCTACAGTGGCCTGGCATCCCCCTCACTCTTCTCTCTGCAGCTCCTCGGCCTCGGGGCCGTCGACTCCCACGTCTCCAAACACCAGCCGTGAGCTGATGCCCCTCAGAGCTCCCCTGGGCCCTAAAACCATGTGTCCAACAGACCCCACAATCTCAGCACGGCCCACCTTTGCCAATGCAGAGACCCGATGACTGAACCTCCACATCCTGTCACATCCTAAATGTCTCAGACACATGGTCTCTTTCCCTCTTAGCTACTGTCTCAGTGCACGGTCATGGTAACAGCATGCCGACACCGGCCGGCTTACAGAAAAGCAGACACTTCTCTCTCCTGCTTCTGGAGGCTGAGAAGTCCAAGGTCAAGGTGCTGGCAGAGTCCATGTCTGGTGAGAGCTGCTTGCAGGGCCACTTTTACAAGGGCACTAACCCCGTTCATGGGCACTCCACCCTCATGACCCGATCACCTCCAAACATCATCACCCTGGGAATTAGGTTTCAACGTGTAAGCTGGGGCAAAAGTAGGTTTATAGTTATGAGCACAAGAAGCAGAGTTTATTCTTATATTATTATTTATTAATTATTATATTGTATCCCATACGAACAATGGTAAACCCACCTTGCCCCACCTTGGAGAAATGGAGGGGTGAGGATGCCGCTTTAACCCAGGCAGCCAGCACTGTGTCACACTGGATCACCGCAGCCACCTGACGAGGCTCACTGCGTCCTCTCCTTCTGACCCAGACTCCACGGTGTGGCTGGCACGCCTTCTCTGCACGCAGTCCAGCCTGGCTAGAGGCCTCCCACTGCTTTTGGAACACAACCCCCTGGCACACGCTCTGTGAGGTTCTCCCTGACCTCCCACCGACTCATCTCCCCAGCCTGCTATGTGCACCAGCTCCACTGCACGGCACTCCAGCACGGGGCTCGGACCCGGTCCCTCCTCGAGCTCTTTGCATGTGCTGTTCCCTGGGCTGAAACACGTGACCTCCAGCTCAGCTCCCCGTCTCACTCCGCTGCTTTGCCAAGTTATAACTCCTTACCTCACAGACAGCCTTCCCAGTGGAACCTCCTGCGTGACAGTGGCCCCTGTGGCCACCAGAGCAGGCGTGTGTACTTCTATCGCATCACTTATTACACTGGACGGAAGTGACCTGAATGTCTGTGTCTTGCCCTTTAAGAAAACTGCAGATTCCATAAAGGTAGAGTGAATCTGATTCATCATTCGTCCACAAAATCCGTCACCGGCCTGACAGGCAGTAAGTGATGGATAAATCCCAATTCAATGCAGCATGATTTTACTCTCCTAATTCAGGGATGGCATGAGGAATGGTAACGGAAACCATCATTTGAAAGGCTTAAAGTAATAAAAACACTCCCAGAAGAAAGAGGACAAATCAGTCCATTAGCTGATACCCTAATTAATGTAATTTTTGTCATGTTCGTATGCCATCAGCTATTGTAAAAGCCCAACTAATGTGGTTTCTTTAATTTTTCCAAGTGAATGAAATCACAATTACAGATGTGTCTCTATGTAGCTACTTGCCAGTGCTCATAAAATTCTGATACTAGAGGAATCAAGCAGCCAGATAGGAGACAAAGCTAACATTTCCAAGGGGTCACTGTGTTTTCCTGCGCCCTCTGCTGGATTGACTGAGAATAGCTTCAGTGTAAAAGACATCAGGGGTGATCGTTTAGGATCAACCCAACATGAGGTTCTAGGTTCAGATCAACCCAGACTTGGCAGAGGAGTATGAATAGGTGAAAACCCATGGAGAAAGGTGTGTGCCATCACCACTGGCCAGGAAACCTGTTCTGCAGCATCTTCTGCAGGAGGCCCACCCTCCCTCGTCTGCACGCTGCCTGGGGTCCCTTATAGCTTCCTGGTGGCCGCACAGGGCTCTGGCCTCTGGGCACACAGCCCTACCCCTGTCCACCGCCTGTGGCCTCTGCCCGGGCAGCCAGAAAAACCAGGTCTCTGCCCAGCTGACGCTCTTTAAGGCCTGATTACCAGATTTAGCAAATATTCGGCAAACGTTTCCTTTCACTGGTAACCCTGTCTCTGACGTACCCAGCTTGCCCACCTCTGGCTTCCCGATGCCCCTTTGCCTCATGGGTTCAGCCCACTTCATTTGCCCTCTTACACTTCTCTGATCTCTGAAATGGCTCAAACATTTAAAAAAATGTTTTTCCTCATTATTTTTTACTTGCCGTGACCCTTTCCCCATTCTTTGTGTTTGGTTTTAATTTTTACTGATTTTGACGACTTCCTTTCCTCTCATTATTTGTTCTAAGCTGATAACTTCACACAGTGACTTATTATTTCAGCCTTACGTTTGCTCCTTCTCCTCTTCCCCCTAAGAGGGTTTCAGGTTCTAAATTTCCTGGTCTCTTAGGTCACTCGCCCTGCTAGATTATCTTCGCTTATTTTAACATCTTATCAGTTTTTTTTATTGTAGCTCAGTTTCAGTGTTTGACCCTGTACATGAATTTTTTTTTTACCTCATTTTTACTTTATTTAATTTTCACTAATCATTCCCAACTCTTGTGTGTATGTTTTATTTTAATTTGACATTTTATTTGATATTTAAGCCTCTTTTGCTTTACTTTTCTTACATTGTTCAGACAAGCCCTGTATTATCTATTTTTCTTTTTAAATTGTTATTTCTTTCTCTTATTTTACAAAAAGATAAACATGTTGATAAAGGCAATAAGGGGAAGATGACGTGTACCCTGAGGGAGGCACCCAGTGCCCGCCGCTCCCTCGGGCACAGGACAAGGGCAGGAGCCAGGCAGGTTCTGTCCCTTCACACAGTGTCTGTGAGCAAAGAAACAGCGAGTGCTGAGTCGGGAAGAAAGGCAGAGAAAGGGTCTTGGAGGCGCAGACTCTCAGTTGGGCTGCTGGCTAGTGAAGATTCTGTCTCCTGCTTATAAAAGTAATTTGGCGCCTGAAACACCAATCAGAAAGAATATATGTACCCCTATGTTCATAGCAGCACTATTTACAATTGCTGAGATCTGGAAACAACCCAAGTGCCCATCAGTAGACGAATGGATAAAAGAACTGTGGTACATATACACAATGGAGTACTATGCAGCTGTAAGAAAGAAAAACCTCTTATCCTTTGAGACGACATGGAGGGACCTGGAGAGTATTATGATAAGTGAAATAAGCCAGCCAGAGAAAAACAAGTATCACATAATCTCACTTATTCATTTGTGTAGTATAATGAACAAAATAAGGTGATGAACAAAATAGACCCAGAGGCCTAGAAGTAGGGTTCAGACTGACAAACTTTGGGGGGTTGGGGGGGTAGGGAAGGGATAAACCAAAGAACTTATGCAAATAAGTATAACCAATGGACATAGACAACAAAGCTGGTGGGGTGCAGTAATGGGAGGAGGGTGTCAATAGGGGAAAAGGAGAAACATCTGTAACAAAAATTAATTAATTGATGATTTTTAAAAAAGAGTACTTTGGCAACAGTGTCTACACATGCACACCAAAAACATTATCGCAGGTAGTTTCAGTATAGACAACTGCTCCTTGGCCTTCACAGGAAGTAGAAAGTTGAGGAGACCTAAGAACAAGAGACTCCTCTTACATTCCTCCCCCAAAGATGGTAATAAAACAAAATAGAAGCAAGAAAGAAGCTAATGCAAAGAAAGAGGGAGGGGTGGAGGGAAGGAAAGAAGTAAAAGTGAAGTTTCAGGAGTTGTTATATCAACGTTCTCACTGGACAGCCTAAGAGACAAGACTCAGCACCTTCGGCCGACTCAGGTCCCTGAAAATTAAATTTCAGCATCTGTGCTGGGACTCAGTGCTTTCAAATGGGGGTGGGGGCGTTTGGCCCCCAGGGGACATTTGGCCAAGTCTGAAGACATGTTGGGTTGTCAGGACCTGTGAGGAAGGTGGGGTGCTACTGGCATCAGTAGGTACAAGCCAGGGGTGCTGCTTAACACCCTACAAGGCACACAACAAAAATCACCCAGCCCCAATGTCCATGAGCCGAGGTGGAGAGACCAGGCTGTAAGGACAGTTTTTTAACAACATTGCTCTCCATTGACAGGGCTTCTATTCACTC
Source organism: Molossus molossus (assembly GCF_014108415.1). NCBI lineage: Eukaryota > Metazoa > Chordata > Mammalia > Chiroptera > Molossidae > Molossus > Molossus molossus. The sequence goes on along the minus strand of NW_023425347.1, from coordinate 27,842,935 downwards.
CCAACTGATGACCTCTTCCTCCAAAACCCCTCTGCTGACACAGTTATCAGCTCCATCAAGCAACCACGGCCCAGACGTCCCAGTCCCTCCCTTATGTCCCTACGAATCATTTCTCCACACCTTTTCCCAGGGTGGAGACCTCGATATTCTCTTGCCAGTGTTCATTTCTTTCTCCTGGGCTCACAATTCCGTGACCGGAGCCGAAAAATCCTGCACTGCCCATCTCAACAGTCACTGACCAGCAGCCCAGCCCCAGAGAACACTGGGCTTCCCAAGGACGAGGGCTTTGTTTTCCTCCAGGAGCCCTGGGAATCCCCAGGGGTTCCTCTCTGCTCAGCTCGCAGGTTTGAGGCGGAGGGTGAGGGGCTGTGGGGGAAGGGAAGCGGACATCCCCAAGTGCAGGGGTGAAGGAGGTAGGCGCCGGAGCTCTGGTTCACGTTCCTTCACCGCTCTGCGCCTCAGTTTTCTTGTATGCAAAGTGGGGATATTGTGAAGGGCCGTTGTGAGAACCGAGTGAGTTAGGATGAGAGCACTTGGGGCAGCGCCAGGCACAACCACTGCTGGGAAAGGTAGGTTCATCAAGGGGGAAGCATGGAGCTTGGCATCCGCAGCCAACAAGTGAATGTTCTCGTCGCTACGTCTGCCCGTAGACAGCGTTATTACAAATGTGTCAACCAGATGGTCAGCATGACCAAAGGTCACCTCTCTCCAAGGTTAACTGAAAAGCTAAGCAAATTTCACTTCCTTACAAGGACAGCGGGACTGGACCGTCCTAGCTCCAGTCGATCTGTTTCCTCGTTGCTATTTAAGAATGCACGCGAGTGCAGTGCCCCAAGCTCCTGCTGCGCTCTGCTCAGCTCCTCCTCTGCCCGCGTCTGACGCAGCACATAATTGCCGTGCCATGCAAATGAAGTGGGATTTTAATTATTTTATTAAAGGTAAGAAATATGGCTATCCCCTTGAGGTCATAGAAAACAAAATAGTTTTTAAATCATTGGCCGTGGTTATGTTTTTCCACCAGCTGGGTTTTAAAGTCAGTGGAAGGCCGGAGGTTAATGAAGAGATATTTCAGGCTATTAACAATCCTAGACAGTCCTAAATAGGTCAAGAATTCAGGTGTAACATCTATGGATTGGTGGTTTTGTCTTATTGCCTGAAAATACCACATATTTTACAACTCTAACATCTTTTTAAGGAGGTAACTTAAAAATAGAATCTTGTTTTTTAAGCTTCAAAAATATTTTTAAAGGAAAGTTCACTTCTTACTTTAATAGACGACCTCCATCTATTTTCAGGTTCAGGGGATAATCGGGCTATTACTTTTCATATTCCCAGCACAGGATACAGATCTAGAACAGAGAAGACATTCTATTTATATTTCTTAACTGACTTAAACATACATAAGAATTAATAAATGAACTATACAAGCCATAGCTGGGATTTTATTTTGTTGATTTAGGTTAGTTTTCTCTTTTCTTTTTCTTTCTTTTTTAACTAGTTTATTTTATAGAAACTACTCATAACAATAATTTCCCTGGAATGAGAGTCACATTAGACACTGAACCTTTTCAACTTCATTATCCCGATACCTCTTTGACCTGGAGAAGGAGAAATGGCTCATTACCCAGGGAGTGAACCAATTATATGCCCCCAGGTCACTGACCGTTTCTCAGTCCAGATAATGAGAGTCTCGCCCAATCAGTATGAAAGGGCCTGGCCGGCTTCTGAGACCACCAGATCCCAGGCTGCTGCTTCTTAGCGCTTCAAGCCTAATGTCCTTCTGTATAAAAGGGAACAATTGGGATTTTGTTGAGATGATGTATGTAAAGTACCTGGCATCCAGAGGACATGTCATACATATGTAATCTGTTAGGCCATGATCCCACCCTCCTCCATAAACATAGCAGGAGGTCGTAGGAAAGCAGACTTGATGGTAGGGAGCGCTCCATTGGCCAATTCAGTGTTTCTCAACCCATTGGTTAACAGTTAACATCACCTGCTAAAATTTTTTAAAGTTCTGATGCCTGATCCCCACCCCCAGGGAGCCTGATTTAAATGGAGACAAGGTATCTGATGTTCCGAAGTTTCCCCAGGGGACTCGGGGCTCAGAACTAACAGGTGTGCGAGACCTAGTGTGCCCGTGCCCTGGAAGCCACAGGTTTGGTAAGACACATGTTCATGATGAGACCCATTAAATGTATATTCCTGTCCTTAAACTCAGTTAATTTAGCACTCTGGATATCTTTTAAGATCTTCAAAGCTGATTCGAGAACCTTCTTCCCTCCCGTAGCACGATGTCCAGCACCCACGTCTCTCTTTAAACGTCTGCTATTGAAGGCCACTGCGTGCCAGGAACTGTGCTGTTCTGGGCTCCAGACATGGGGCTGTCACACCTTTGCCTCACGGTGCTCCAGTCTAGAGGAGACAGGACAGTGACTGTTCCCTGTGACGTGTTCCCTGAGATCACAGCCAGAGACGATGAGGACAAACATGAATAGGAATTAACTGGGCAAACAAGAAAGGTCCAAAGATAGGGTGTTGGAGGCACAGGTGGAAAAAGAGTTTGCCAATTTCATATAACCACCACGAATCAGCAGCACTCTGTCTTAAGATTAGTAGTGTACGTCTGCAGGCACCAACTGTACACTGAAGATAGTGTTAGGATAATAGGGGTTTAGACTATCCCCACATGGCAACATCCTATCAGCTAAATTTCCAGGGAAATGTATGTGACAATATCCTGACATGGTATGTGAAAGGAGTTGAATAAATGACTCCTAATATTGCTTCTAACTTATTTAAGTTCTAGAACACAGTGCAACACTTTTGCAAGCTTCTTTTTCTCATTTTATTCCTGCTCTTCTGTTGGTCTAATGTACTAATTAAGACATCTTCTGTGCTTGTCATTGTTTGTATATGAGGTAAAAGAGTGAAAACATCAGTCGTGTTGTGAATATAAAATTAATTCCCAGATAGTTGGCCTGTTGACAGCTCTGGTTTTAACCACTAAGTCAGAACTATCAAAAATAGATTACTTCTGAAGTTCAGTGATATTCCACCACAGAATATTGAATTTGGGGATTGGGAGGGACGTCAACACACTGAAAAATTGACACTTGACTTAAAATATAGATAAATTCTGGGCTTCCATGTTCTCATTTCCTGTTACTATCAAGCTAGGCTATTCAGGAGTCAACCTTTTTCCCTTTCAAAAATCTCATGTTTAAAGATGCTTTCCAATCTTTCAATAAAAAGTACTATTGATAATAAACCAAAATATTTCCTTTTTCCAGATAATTGGTATGTAATGGCTTTCAGAGCTACAAAGCACTGTTCAGTGCAGGGTATATAACTAGTCAGTATTCTTTCCTTTGAAATCTAAACTTAATTTTAAAAAGGCCAGAATGCATTGGTTCAGGAGATGGTGATAACAGTGCAGGCAAAGATAAATACAGACCTTAAACTGATGTCATTAAGACTCTTGCTGAGTCTCTTCATCTCTCAGTTTTGTTGCCTTCGTTCTCTGGTAGGTTCTCTCTACACAGAGAGAACGCTGGGCCCTGATAGGTCAAGACCGCAAGATGAATACAGTTCATGGTCTTCAACAGGGAAACTCTCTCTCAGTGAACTCTCCAAGGCCCCCAAAGGACTCTGCTTGGCTCTGTTGAGTCAGGTGCCCAATCTGGACCAGCCACTGTGTCTAAACCAGTTACAGTGACTCACACTTGGCTGCATCACTGCGGTGAGACAGTGCCCTTGGTAGATAGCCCCACCAGAACCACAAGGAGGAGGAGAGGGCAGTTCCCATGAGAAAGAAACTGGGGCCAGACAAATGAAGAGATGACCATTACGGAGAGCTGTGTTATTACAGTATTTCTCTTTCAAAATATACTATTTCTACTAAGTAAAAAAATGACAGTCTAATAGAAAAATTAACTAGTATATAGTATATAGTTGGTACGTCTTCCCTTTTGAAAATTCTACCGTAGACTTTGTCTATAACATCACAAAACTCTCTTCAGTTATTAAATTGCTTGTGAAAATTCTTCAGCTAGTAATTCATACAACTAGTGGATTAAAAATGAATTCTGATTTTATAAAATAAAAATGAATGAACCAAACCAACTTGAGTTTGTTGTTTCTCCAGAGAAGCAGATAGGGGTGGAAAAGAAAAAATAAGGTTGAAAATTAGAAGTGATTTCATCTTTGTGCTCTTCATGGCACAAGGCTTCTGTGCAAGGTGTTAGTGTCTGGCATTTCTATGCAATCACCGCATCTGAAGGGCACTGGAGCCTGGCACTCGGACTCTAACAGGATAGCTCTATCACTCTGGTCTAAGGTTGGTCCTCAGCTTTAAAGATCCAGAAATGTAATGTTTTTCCCCCGTACACTCAAGCGTTATGAGTATCTTCTTGAAACCTCACTTCAGGTATATTTCCACGGTGACAAAGCCCTCCTAATTCTGTCTTCTTAATAACTGTCCCCCATTCTCATCCTCTCTCTTTTATCCCCTCTGCCTCTCGTAAACAAACCCTCATAATTTCTAAGATGATGCTTCTATACTCCTGATTTCCTGACTCAGTCCTTCCTCCTTGTTTAATCCATTCTTCACTCTAAGGTCAACATTCACATTCAAAACGTGGAATGAACTTCCCAGCCTGGAGCACTGGGGCACAGTAAATAGGTCTTCAGTTGATATTTGAAATGGTGGTAGAAAGAGAGGGAATGGTCAGTGATTTTCCTCCCCCAGAGGACATTTCTAGGAGAAACCAAATGGTAATCTCAAAGTTGCTTGGAGAACATGAAACACACACAAGATTTATTACTAGGATAGTCTTAAAGTCTAGTGGTGTCAAGTGGCACCAGTCTGGTGCATCCAAACGCTCTTTATGGGAACACCGGATCCCATGCCAGCTGGTTAGGGGGTCCTCTTCCCGGAACTTTAATTAAGAAAATTCTCAAGTTCTCTTTTTCTTCATTCCATTTTTAAGTTTTCGGCTTGCCATATCCCTTCTACTGGTATATTCTTTCTTTAGAAATTGTAATGGAAACAATAGGCTCTATGTGAACATTATTCTTTCAGCATTAGGCTTAAGAGATCATTTTTAAGAATAGATGACAAATTAGAGGGATAGAGATAGATAGATAGATAGATAGATAGATAGATAGATAGATAGATAGATAGATGATAGATAATCTTTAAAATATATGTATCTGGCCCTGGCCAGTTTAGCTCAGCAGTTAGAGCATCAGCCTGTGGACCAGGGAATCCTGGGTTTGATTCTGTCCAAGGGCACGTACCTTGGTTGCGATTTGTCCCCAACCTCAACTGGGTGACAACCAATCGATGTGTCTCTCTCATAATTGATGTCTCTCTCTCTCTCTCTCTCTCTCTCTCTCTCTGACTTCCCCTCCCCACTCTATCTGAAGATAAATATAAAAATATCCTTGGTGAGGCCCTGGCTAGTTTGGCTCAGCGGTTAGAGTGTTGGCCCGCAGACTGGAGAGTCCCAGGTTCAGTTCCCACTAAGGGCACGTACCTTGGTTATAGTTTGCCCCCGGCCCCAGTTGGAGTCGTGTGGGTGGCAACCACTCAATGTGTCTCTCTCACATTGATGTTTCTCTCTCTCTCCCTCTTGCTATAAATATATATAGATATAGAGATATATCTATCTCTATATCTATATCTATCTATATCTATATCTATCTACACAACACATTTCAAATAGCCATAGTCATCTTTAAGAGGATACTTTAGAATTAATGTGAGTCAAATTTCCTCTGGGGCTTTATTTAGATGATAGGAAGTTGTACTCATGAAGTTGCATAATACAAAGGAGCCCAATATAGATATATAGATATCCTCGGTGAGGATTTTTAAAAAAAGATAACTTAAAATATATGTATCTGTTTTCATTCTTCGTATATGGATTTCAACCAGTTTAACTAGCTGACCCAGTGAGATATCCATGTTATGCTGCCCGAGGTAGTGTCTGGACTCTGTTACATAAGCAATTCATAAATATTTATTGATGCTATAGTGAAGAAAGAAGTAGGAAGAACTATAACTTACTATATTGACAAATATAGTAACTAGTAAAACAAAACCATACAGATATTGGGCACCAAGGGAAAAGGCTCAATGTTTCAAATATCTACCAAATCAGATCTGTCCTAACCCATCTCCTAGTGGCTCCCAAAGATAGGCTTTGACACGCTGTTCCTTCCATAGAAGTTTCTGTTGAGTGGTTTCCCTTATCACTAGGTGGGCAACTCTGGCTGGTTGGACTGTGGTCAGACTGACAGGTGCAAACACAAGGCACAAGGGGGCCATGTGGTCCTAGGTGTCAACAGGTATAAAGTGCATATGAAATGCCACTACCTGGCTGGATGCCTGCTTGGTGACTTGGCAGAGTCAGTCTCTCGAGAGGTATTTTTCTGATATGGTGATAGTATATTTCCAGACTGACTGAAATAATGGGGAAACATTATCACTGTTCTGCCCAATCATGCAACACACTTCATTCAGAAAACCAGTTTCTCTGTCCTGAGCCTAATTTGAAAGACTTTGCCTAATTTGCAGCCAAAATGCATTTTCAGGAACAACACACTTCAAATAGCCATAGTCATCTTTAAGAGGATACTTTAGAATTAATGTGAGTCAAATTTCCTCTGGGGCTTTATTTAGATGATAGGAAGTTGTACTCATGAAGTTGCATAATACAAAGGAGCCCGATTTGGAGTTATATAAGGTTTGGCGGCTGCAGGAAAACCGGAGTTCACACAGAAAGGGACAGTGATCAATGAACATTGCGCTACCATAATGATCCAGCAGCTCATCTCCACCATCATCTTTTATCCATTCCCTCCTAATGTGGAAAAAAAACCCAGCATAAAATAATGGAATAAGTGAAATCTTAAGAGTGATAGAATTGTAATGGAATAATTTAAAATTTCACATCATGAAATCTTATTATTTCTCAAAATGTACAGCTAATTCTTAGCAAAAACAAAAAAGCTCCATCAAACAATTTGAACAAAAGCAAACTATTCATTGGAAATATAAATGGTGACAACAATCTTAATGCCACCACGGGATTAAGTTAGTGAAGTGGGAACTTTCTTTTCAGTTTCAACATCCAGACTCATTAGGACACACTCCACTAAACCTGGAACATCATTTGCAGAAATCAGAATCTTAAATGTGAAAGTATGTTACAGACCTCTTTGGAACTACATCATATTCAGTAATTATCCTGGTTAAACAGTGTTGATATCTTGAACATTCAATAATTAGTGTCAGGCACCCAAGGAGAATAACATGGGCAAATCTATGTCCCGACAACTTCATGTGTAGGTTTATTTATTTATTTTTTTTGAGGGCTGGGATAATAAAACATCAGTGTCATGTTTTAACTATTATATCACAAATAAGAAGGATAACCAGAGATACCTGAATACTTTGTACAGATTTCCCAGCTGAGCCTAAACACCTCAGTTCTCAGGTACTCACCCCCTGTCACGAGACAGCTGGCTCTCTCGGACAGCGGGCATTGAGGACATTCTTCTTTCTGCTGACCCACTATCTGTCACTGTGTTCGTGCACTGACCACACTTCATTTCTAGTGCCAGGAAGAACAAGCCCAAATCTTTTTTCATGTGCCAACTCTTCACATGCTCCAGGACAGATGTTACAATTATTTTAAAAAATGCAAATTACTGGTATGTTACATCTCCTTCCATCTTCTCTTTTATAGACCAAACATTTTCTTTTTCAAGAATAGAATTTAGCAATCATATCGAGATTGGTTATTCCAGATCAAGCTAAGCTCTAGCAATAAATGAGACGTCAAGATTGGTGGCTGCCGTTAACAGTTCAGTTTAGAAGGAGACACTGTAAAATCAGAATGAATAAAAAATGTGATAGGTGCAGTTATATAGATGATAAATAAGATGCTGTGCGGCGTGTTAGATGAAGGCAATTCCGCCTGGAGGAGTCAAGAAAGGCATGTGATATTCGAGCTGAGTCTTGACAGGCAGATGAGAATGGGCAGGGGGGAATGAGGGGGGCGGATGGCAGGGGAGAGAGCCTGGCTGCCTCTGCACAGAGAAGCCCAGGAAAATGCAAATGTGGCAGGGGAGTGGGTGGGGGTGAGGGCAGTGTGCTCCCCGAGCTGCAGGTCAGCCGGGCACTGGACACCAGAGCGGTAGGAGGAGCTGGTACCAGACACACAAGAAGCAGCATCTTCAAGGTCCTTATAGGTTTACTTGGCAACCTGAGAACCATTTATCCTACAAGTCAGCAAGGGCCACTGGATGAATTTTAGCAGAGAAATGGTGGTCAGATTTGCCTTGTAGTAAAGTGTGTCAGATGGTTGAGTAGAGAGGAGAAGGGGTGATAGGACCAGGGGGAAAGGCAAATTACTGGTGTGTAACAATACCAGGCAATGGAGATGGAGCGGCAAGGCGGGCGCCCGAATCATCATGCAAGTCAAAGCCTTGGGCCCCGGTCTGCCTGGATGTCAGTGAAATGAATGGTCAGGAAGACTTCGCTGTCTTAGACTTCACTTTTTTAGTCCCTTTGTATCATACTGTTTCCCATCTCCTCAGCATTTTGCTTACTTTCATGATATTGATGGCACCTGACGATCCTTCTACCACAATTTAGCTGCTGATTGTTCCTCACAGTGTCAGGGTCCTGAAGTAATAGCAGTGTCACTATTTACATCACGGTGTCAATGTAAATTGCAATTAGATCACAGTTCCAGGCTGTTAGGTAAAATTGTCATAATAGCTATGGCTTCCTTTATCTGCAAAAACCGAGAGGTGAGATATAGACTTATATGCAGGAGTAGCTTGTGTTAGATTTATTTTCGTGTTATATTCACTGAACATGGGAGCGAGTTGAAAAATATGGAGGCCATGGCATTAAGCCCGATCAATGTCTTCGTAACAGGTAGATTAAAGAAATGATGTTACCACTCGCTGAAAATGAACCGTGTGCATTTGCAATAGTGCAGAGTAGACACCACGCATCCCCTCCAGGTTCAGTGATGGCTCGGTCCATCTGCCCCGTGATGTTTCCAGGGGAGTCACTTTGAAAACGAACCAATGCCCAAAGCCAGAGGAGGGCTTCCCGGTTGTCCTGCTGAAGCTTGGGATGTCCAGCGTCATCTCAGACATCACCAGTGACTACTAGAGATTCCCTGGGCGGCGTGCTAGGAGCCTCAGAGCTCACCGCCCATACGGGCCCATGGCCAGGCCTCCCACGGTTGCCTGACTTCTAACAAAACAACTGTTTGTGATCTCCCTGAGCCCCTCATCCTAAGACCCCAAATGCCCCGTCCGTGCAGCCCGACTCCGGCAAGCTGTGCAGACCTTCCACGGGCCATGGCAGCAGGTTCCGCAGAATGAAGCTGCTTCCTCTCGCTGGGCCCAGCTCCTTATTATGCCCCCGTCTGCCCTTCAATTCTGCATATATTAGAGCCCAGTCCAGCCTTGTACCAAACACGTGCAGGGCCCAGGCCAGCCAAGAGGGAGCAGCGGGCAGACTCCCCCTGCACACTTCTTAGGCCAGCTCTGTAAAGGCCAGAGAGCTGGTGAGAAAATCTTTCTGAATAAGGTGTTTGCAGTATTGAGTGATCGGCTAGAGGACAACATATGTTAAACAACAATGTGGCTTTTTTTTCTGTGGGGCAAGTTTTGTTTGGTTTCAGTTCAAAAGCAAGGTCTAGAGCCTATGAGATACCCAAATGGTTCTTTGTTTGAAAAAATAACACAAATCACAGTGCCAGTTGGCATCTGAGCTGAGTGCAGCCTTTGAGTTTTTGTTGGTTTTCAGCGGACTTACAGCGGACACCTTTCCAAACAGGTTCACAAAACATGGTTCAAGGCAGCTAATCTTTCCCACCAACCACTGTGAAAGCCTCTGTTAACTTCACCACCTGAAAACCAACCCACCAGAGGGGAAGGTAGAAGGAAAATACCTCATCAGGAACAAAGAGACATTTTATGATTCCCCAACAGCTCTTAATCTCCAGAGTTGACAAGGACAGGATTTGGGGGAGCCCATTTCCAAAACTAACCAGGGGTTCGTGGTAGGGATTTCATGGCTTTATCTGTGTTGTACATATTGTGTTACCTAAAGAGAGAATCAGTTTTGCTTTGAAAGGTTTTGTCGGCTGGTAATTTCTGTGCATACCTATGAGGCTGGGATACACCACACTGGAAAGAATACGGGGTGTGCTGGGTACGCCACAGGGGAAAGAATACGGGGTGCACTGGGATACACCACAGGGGAAAGAATATGGGGTGCAGGCTCCGTCGGTGTTGAGCCCATCTCAACCACACCTGTACTAACAGCATGCCTTCGCTGGCAAATCGCGTTTTGTTCTAATATACAAAGAAACAAAATTCTGAAAAACTGGCATTTAGAGCCACCATAACTGTTTATAGGATGTATCCATCCTACCTGAAAGGCTTCACATGTGTCTCCCCAGCCCCCAGGAAGCAGAGTTTAGCATATCAGGTACTGCGTTTCCTACAGAAAAACCCAATGTAGACATATGACCGAACCATGAAAAGCAAATGCCCCCATCTGCCCGGAGCCCAGAGTGTGATTCCCTAGGTCTGAGGAAAGAGATCACACAGAATGCAGCACTGGATCCAGAGGTCGGTCAAATGACTCGTCCACTGACCATGAGCTCTCACTGTGTCCCAAGGGCACTTAAAGTGACGAAAATGTCATGCAAATCTTAGCACTCAAAGTCCCAATAGTCACTATGTATTCAAGGGCCATGTGCTGGTTAGGAAGGGGGCAGCTTAGACTTTGGTGGGATTGGTCAAATGCTGGCAGCTTCCCCCTCTCTTACCACATCTCCCCAGGAAAGTCTGAAGGGGTAAAACAGTTCTCAGATCATTCCAGGGGCTCCCAGCTGACTCCAGACCACTCCTAATGCCCTCGAGTCCAGGGAGCTCCTCAGAGGTGGGATTCTTCTCTGGTATCCTTCCCAAACTCCAGCTCTGGAGTGACTAAATACATTGCACACTTTTCCCAGGCCCTTCGTGTGTTGGAGAGGGTCTCAGGGCCCCCAATCGAGAAGGAACTGAGTGACGGTTACAGTCCAGAGACACCATCAACTGATCTGTGAATCGGTGGGTGTATTTCACAACGAAGAAAAGGCAGTAATATGTCAGGCATCTGTTAACAAGGCCTCTCACTTAGCAAATGGGAAGCTCACAGAGGTGATGGGTTTACATCCTATATGTTTAGACATTCTCGAGGATATATGTTTAGACATTCTCGAGGATGTTATTCCTGAGAACATCCCGAGCTTCCAAGTAAACTCTGAAGACAACCTGATTCAGACCGCTCAGTGCCTAGTCCTTAAACTTTGGGAAGCCATAGGATTCTGTTCTTGGTCTTTCTTCCCTCTCAGACTCTACATGTCTTCCCTGGGTGACTTCACTTCAACAACCATAGATGTGTTCGTGCTTACCTGTACAACCAGTCTGAGTTCCACATCCCCGTCCCAATCACTGATTTGATTTCTCCAGCTGAAGTCCCACAAGCACCTTAAATGCAGCATTTATAAATAGGAATTCATTATCTTTATCTCTCTTCCCCCTTCGTCTCAATTAGGGCTACCATCCACTCGCTTGCTCTGTCATCTGGGTCCAATCAGGAGACAGAAACCTCACAGTAACTGAAAAGAAGCTGAATATATGAAATGTTAACTATGAGAGGGGAGCAATTATAAAGATGTAAAGAGGATTGTAAGGGGCAGCCTGGGGCTGAGGAACAGTATCCAAAGTAGGACAAATTTGGAAGTGCCCCCCAACCCAGGACTGGGATTCAGATCTCATTGAAGAAGGTGTGGTTGCAGCCCACTGGGTGATGGAGACGTTGTCTGTGTGTCCAGGCCAGACTGACAGTCACTGGATATCAGGAACCGGGGCACAGATAAGCCCAGGCTGGTGGACGGGTCACAGAATGAGTCCGGACACCACACTGAGAATGAGGCCTGAAGTGTGTTGTGTGTGCATAGGAGGTCTACAGCGACATGGTCCAGGCCAAGCCAAGCTGCAAGATGACTAAGGGGCTGCACATTTTGGGTGTGCATCCGGGGCAGGGAACAATGGATGCCCCCACAGAGCTGCACCACTGCAGGGCCATGCAGCACAATCAAGAAAGAGCAAACCCAGCACCCCACTCAGGAAGAGTAGCGCCCTTCTTCCTGCAGTGTCCCTCCAGCTCTGTCTACTGACCGGCAGGAGAAATACTCCCCGGTCAGTGCGTTATGGCAGAACCGGCCCTGGAGGGTGGATTTGGAGCTGGGGAGTAATACACGGCTGGCTGGCACAGCTGCCCGGATCAAACTCCTCCCTCCCTCTCACTCCTCCACATCCAATTGCCACACCTTGCTAACCATGCACCAGATGATGTCTCTAGAGTAGAATCCATCCTCTTCGTCACCCGTCCACCTCTGTCTTGCTTCACCCTCTTCCCAGCTGGCATGTGGATGTGGCCATGGTCTTGTGACCGATCGTCCTGCCACCAGCATGTCCTGGCTCTAGTCCAATCACCACACAAATACCAGGTAGCTTCCCAAAATAATGAAATCACCCTTCTTATTCCCTGGATTAAAAACCTCTGATGGCTAAAGATGTTAATAACAGGAAAAAACAGCGGGAGGAGAAGGATTATACGGAGATTCTCTGTACTGTCTGCCATCTTCTGTAAGCCTCAAACTGCTCTAAAAAAATAAAATCTGTTAACTTAAAAAAGGGACACCGCCGTGGCTCCCCTTTGCCAGCCTCCTGGTGGCATCAGGCCTTTCCTGACCTTCATGTCTACTCAGCCTCATTCCTCAGTTCTCATCAGTCTGAGTTTCACAGCCCAAGCCCGGAGTCCCCGCAGTGCTCCTCTAGAACAAGCCCCGCCCCCGAGGATGCCCGCCCTTGCTGTCCTGGGCTGGAAAATTTCTACTCATCCTTCAAGGCCCAGCTCAAATGTCAACACGCCCAATACCTTTCCAGACAGCCAGGCGAGCCGATTACTTCCCTCTGCTCTCATTTTATGTCCTAAAGTGAAGTATTTTAAATTAGCTGTGTACGTGGTGGATTCTTTCATCTGTTTATAAACCAGAGAGGAGGGACTGTTTTTTATTCAGGTATTTGTCCCCAGACCAAATCCCGTGGCTGGCACAGAGCAGGCCTACGTAAATGTTTGTTGAATGATGAGGAGAGAGCACCAAGCGCCCGTGTAACAAGTGTACACTTGGTAGTCAGGATAGCTATCTTGGAGGGGAAAATCATAGATCAAAATTAAAATTCTGGACATTCCTATATACACACCCTTAATAAAAGTGTAATGTTGACAATCAGCAAATTTACTATTGCTAATTCAAAATTATTAATAATGAATATATTTCAGGAGAATTGGATACTCCTGGGCCTGGGCCTGGGCTCCTGAATAGAATAAATTGTCAAAGTGACAAATGACGAATGTCATATTACTTTCAACACATCAGCATTCGAGACTGTTATAGCACTTCACCCACAGTAACGCCGAAATCCAGATGACTGCTAGTTGAAGGGTAGTATCACCTCTTTAAGGCTAGGTGGGAAGCAACCTGCACACCTGTGATCGTAATTGAGACTTCCATTAATAATAAGTAAGTGTGCCAAGCTCCTGGCTCAGTGCTGCACATAGATTATCTCACTTCATCCCCACATTGGCTTAATCAATTCCTTTTTTCATGACTGAGGACAGTAGTTCAAATGTTCTTTCCACATCGGTCTCTCCGTTAGTAAGAGTGCTAACAGTGTTGAATGTGTTTGTGTCCAGGAGACGGTAGCATCGCCTGGGTGTTTCTTTAGCTAGTTGACATCAGGGGATGGGCAGGACAGGTTGGAGCCCAGCTTCAGACCTGCAGCTGTTCGGGTTGGCCCTGAGAAGGGACTTAGGCCACACTACAACTGCCATGTCCATCGTGAGCTCGCCATCTTTGGTCAACTCCCAGGAAAAAGCCACCGATGGCAATCAGCTCAAGCCAAAAGATAGAGGTTGCCTGTCAATTTGATCCTCAGCCATTGAGCTGCGCTGAGGAACTCAGAGCTCAGGAATTCAGCAGGGACCAACAATCCAAGCACCACTATTCTGAGGGTACCACTAAAAAGAGAATCCAACTTGTGTTGATGGTGAGCCAGGAGAATTACAAACACTCTATCCTTCCTTCTAGAATATGAAGTTTCAGCACCACCCATAGTGATACAGGCACAAGGTCAACAAAACCAGCACGTCCCCTGGCTTTCATCCTGTGCCCTTCCCATGGGCCCTGGCTCTCCTGGCCAAACAAGCATTGCACCATGGGTCACCTTTACATCAGTCCGGGAAAATCACCCGACCGGAAGCCACAGAGTGGCTCCCACCACACAGGACTTGTTTTCAGTCTTGGGCGAGTGCTGTCCAAGGGCCCAGCCACAGGTCTTCCCACCCTTTCCTCCTCATGTGGGAAGGTCAGGCAGCTCCTCGGAAACTCTGGGCTGCCACCTTTGCACACATGTCCACACGTCAGATTGCAAGCACGATTTGTTTTCTGCACAGTGACGTCTCCACTTGGTGAAAGGAGCTGGGCACAGATTTCGACATTCAGAGTGGTGTTGGTTGGCCTTACGTGGGCTGGTTCACATATCGTTAGCCGTGTTCTGTAAGAACTGCCCCAGCTAGCTATTACTGTTTCATTTGCATATAGAATTTGCCTGGTTGTATTTTTTAATATTTATTAATTTGATGTGATGTCATTCTGAGCATCAAACGATGTGTTGTCTGTCATAAGTGGGCAAGTTCCCTAACTCTTGACTCATCATGTAAAATCACTGGCCAGTGCCTAAGACTGTTGTGGCACGTTGGACGTATTATTAATTCTAAAGATAGAAGCAAAACACATCATCATAACCAGAGCCTTAGGAGTGGGCCAAGGTGCCTGTTGCTGAAGGAGATCATTTGAATTAATTTGCACTCAGGGTGGACGCAGCCATTCTTCCAGGTCACTTGAGTTATAACTTTTACCTTTTAGTGCTCATCCAGGTATGAGAAAAGAATTTTAAAATTTCATTGATTCTAAAATGCCCTTGTCTCATAGGGTTCACCACTGACATCCTAAAGCCTTTTCAGGAAATAAGCACGAACACATTGGATGCCTGTGCTTACAATCTAGAAGCAGTGTTCTGGACTCAGGGAGACCAGATGGATAGTTTACTTCAGTGCCTTACAAACCTTCGAATTGACTTTCTTACACACAGAGCTCTGGGTCGTTTTTCCACTGTGATGCTTCCCGTGGCTCCAGCTCTGTTTCGTCTGGTCCTCGCTGAGCTCCTGGAGGGACTCCCAGGTCCCATTGGAGCACTGTCCGATGCGCTGAGAGTAACATGCAGCGCCCATGGCCTTACGCATGCACTGAACTTGCCAGTGGCATCTCTGCTGGACTCCAGTCCCCGAGGGAAGGACTCCACATCTTTTGCATCTTTGGCTTATTTCTGGAGCTCATTCGTGCCTGGTGGTGCAGAAGCATTGGGGTGCAATGGAAGACCTTTGTCCTAGAGACCTGGATACCATTCACAGTCCACACCTGCATGACGTTGACAAAATCACTTCCTGACTTCAGCCTCAATTAGTTTTCCAATCTTCTAAGCACTGTAATAAGTAATACCTATCTTGAAGGATGATTGTTAAACAGAGAGGGAATCCAGCTGGTGTGGCTCAGTGGTTTGAGCATCCTCCCATGGACTGAGAAGTCTCGGTTCGATTCCCAGTCAGGACACATGCCCAGGTTGCGGGTTCCCCCAGTAGGGGGCGTGCAGGAGGCAGCTAATCCCTGTTTCTCACATAGATGTTTCTATCTCTCTCTCTCTCTTCCTCTCTCTCTAAAAACTCAATGAGATCATTTTTTTTAAAAAAAAAAGTAAGAGCTGGAGAAGCTAATATAAGAATATTTGGCCTGAAACACGTTACTCCAGAAACATGGGCGTTATTATTGCTGCCACTCTTATTAACAAATACAGTTTCCTCAAAGGTTTGCTGGGAGTTTGCAGATGAACTTCATGGGTGGTGAGCACACGAAAAGAGAGAGAGAAGAATGAAACGTGTTTCTGCCCCACTCCCAATTTACATGACAAGAAAGAAAATGAAGCATAAAGTGTTTTCCACTCATAAACCCATAGAAATTTTCAATAAATTGTAGAAAGCCCAAACTCCACCGTAGGGAGGGTTACCTTGAACCACTTGCATTTGTTAAACTTAACCTGTTCCCTTCTTCCCCGGCCGAGTCCCTCCTAACGTAGACAGAGGAGATGAAGCGCTTGCCAAGCCTGGCACCTGAAACATTCTGCCACGGAGTCTGAATTTGCAGAGATGATAACGAGTGTTTTCACCGTTTCTTCACTGAGGGTGATCGGTGCATCATTGAATGTTTGCTTTTCTTCCTGTTTCCGCCTCCCCTGCCCGGCACTTCAGGAGTGGAACTGACTGCAGTGACAAACTAAATTTGTATCTGAATTATACTGAACAAGCTGCAGAATTCTAGTGAAAGTAGAAGAACTGTCATGATCAGAGTGTCCCTTAGAGCAGGGCCAGGGCCAGGCCGAGCTGAAGCAGCAGCAACGCCAACGGAGGGAAGTAGCTGTGAAAAGTGCATTCCTGTGTGAGTCACTTGGGGGAGAATTATGCCTTCAAATCCAAGAGACGTGAAAATAGCACCCCTGGCCCTGGCCGGTTTGGCTCAGCGGTTAGAGCATCGGCCTGCGGTCTGGAGAGACCCGGGTTCGGTTCCCGCTAAGGGCGCGTACCTCGGTTGCAGTTTGTCCCCGGCCCTGGTCGGGTCATGCGGGTGGCAGCCACTCGATGTGTCCCTTTCACGTCGATGTTTCTATCTCCCTCCCTCCCCTTCTATCTGAACAAAAAATGGAAATATGTCCTTGGGTGAGGATAAAAAAAAGAAAGAAAATAGCACCCTAATATCATTGCTACCATTACTGAGTCATTAGATATGTTCCAGAAACTGTGCAAAACATCTCATCCTTAAAACAACCTGTTGAGTTTGGTATTTTGAGTGTGGCACTATTATCCTTGTGTTACAGATGAGGCTGAGAGAATGAAGGAATGTGTCTCAGGTCCAGAGCCAGGACTAAACCCAAGCAGAGGTGTCTAGGGTGCAAAATTTAAGGAGGCAGTCATTAAGTAGGAGGTTTGTGCAAATGCCGGGTTGGCATTGGAGAGTGAGTGCCCCCCGAAATTTTGCATCACAGGCTTCTCTCATTTTTCACCCTTGTCCGAGGCTGCCACAGTCTCACAGCTGAAAAGAAAATGGCTGGATGGGATTTTCGATCCGATCCCAAGTTCATGTTTTGATCACTCTGTTAGATGTCAGCTCAGGTAATCGTGCTCAGCTGTCCAGAGAATGAATTCAATAAATCATAAGCACCTGCCAATGCAAGGCCCAGGGCGGGGTGCACAGGGTACACAGAGATGGAAAAGGTGGTCCCTGTCTTCAAGAATAAAATGCTGGTGTACCCGGAATCACAACACCCCAACGGAGCTCAGAGAGAAGGAGGAAGGAAGGCAGGCTGGACCCCGCATTGCCTACACCTGCGTCTCGTCTGGCTCTAGTGCCCGCAGCCTCTGAACCTTCTACGCTCTGAGACTCATTTCCCACATCTGTGAAGTGGGAATGGTGGTACCTTTACTATCCACATCACAAAGTCACAATAATGACAGGTGTCAAAAGGAGATAGTGTGCTTTGTGGGACTATAAAGCAAAGAATCGATATGAGGAGAGCAAAGTGAATTTGGAGTTGGGATCCCTGGGTTCTAATTCTGGCTTCACCTTCAGCCTCACTGTGACCTCACTGTGACCTCACTGTGACCGTTCTTGCAGGAACTTGCTTCCTCATTCATTAAATGAGAGACCTGGATTCAAAGCACACTGAAGATTTCAAAATTACGTGGCTGAAGTATTAAAGGAAGTATTTAGCAAAAGTTTGTAAAATTGTTTGTAAAACTGTCTTCTTGCACATAGATCAGTATACTTTAAATAAGATGGGCTTTGGAGACTTGCAAACTTATATTAATGATGCTATCTAGGGCAATAAATGAAAATATTACATGGTAAAATCTGGCTAAGCATAAGGAATAACATTGTAACAGTTCGGTTACTCAAGAAATATGTATGGAGCACCATGATATGATGAGTTGAATCTGTATCTCCAGAGTCTAAGGCCCTTGACCCTCTACTTTACTGATTGTCTCCCAAGCTAATCAGTGACAGAAGGTATAGAGAGCACTCAGGAGGCTTTGGACACAGCTGGCCTAGGTTCAAATCTGGACTCTGCCACTCACAGCCCTGTGGCAGCTGCCGAGTACGTAACCTCTCTGAGTCCCAAAATCCCAGTGTGTAAACGGAGCTAATGCTACTTCAGAGGGTTTTCATGAGGGTTCCATTATATGGTGCGTATAAAGATCCTTACACATAGTAGGTGTTCAGTAAACTGTAGGTAGTTAGTTAGTATCAGTGTGAGATAGCACCAGACCTCCAAGGTAAGAACCAGTAACCACCCCCGGGAGGATTCTGGTGAGGGAGTACATCTATGGATTCTGTTCTTCTCCATCTCAACTGCACAGTCTTCATGGGTCTCACAGGCAGGATAACCCTCAGATCTAAACATCTCATATAGGTGCTTTATTCACATGTGAGTTCCCAAGACACCCGGCATGTCTCCTGCTCTGTCTGCCCTCCCCTCAAACCTCGCTAGTTGTACTCCACCTCCCGATCTCAGCCAGACAGGAAGCACACCATGATAGGGAGTGTTTTAAACTTAGAATCCAAAGACCAAGACCTAAATAATGTCATCTCTTTGAGCTGGGAATGGGAATAATGATGCATGTTCCACATACTTTACAAAGTTGGAAAACTTCAATGTTGTCCAAACACACTGCAGAGTAGGGTGCTGGGCCCTGGGGACACGAAGCAAGAGCACCTAAGTGGATCTGCACAGAGCCATCATCACTCTTAGACGAACACAGGGAAACCTATGAACAGTAGTAACATGGAAATGAGCTGCAGTTTGGATGCAACATCCCGGTTTCTGAGAGCAAAAAGTATCAAAATTGATGTTGCCGTAGGTCAGGCCCCCAGTAGTTGAAACAAATAGCACCTCCTCCCACAACCCTGCCCTACTCCCAGGAGTCTGCACTGGACACTGGAATAAACTGAAAGGACTTGATTCATTTCGCAAATATTTACTGAATGTTTTCTACAAGCAAGGCACTGTCAGTGGCTGTGGGAGACGACAAAGGTAGAATCCAAAGCCAAGCTTGCCTTCACAGATCTATTGCCTCTGCAGCTAGGACTATTTAAAGACAATTCCGGTAGCTCCATATTTAATGCAAAGGAGACTGGAATGTGCCCAAACTAGAAGAGATTCAGAAATGAAGGGATTAGGAGATCTAAGATATGACGGGCAGGTTTGTATCAAAGGCCATGAAAGTGAATCTACTCCAAAATTCCCTGTATTTTAATAAGTGGTAAAAAAGATGTATGACTGAGAATGTGACTTAAAAATGAATTTATATAGCTATTTCATCCTATACTTCACAAATTTTAAGATAAAATAGTACTAAGGCATAAGTCATAAAACAAACACATGAAAAGAATGTGTTACTTATTTTGCAACAAATGTTATCATTAGCACAATGCAACATTTTGGACATTATATCTGATTTCTGCAGTATGATCCAGAAGAGAGTCACATTTATAAAATTATATGAAGATCTCCTGCATTTTCCTAATATTAATCCCTTGATATTGAAAATATTCCTACTGAAGTATCTATCACATTATCCTTGCCAATTTTTCTTCTTTTTCGGTTGCTAATTGATCTAACCCTTCCAGGAGCTCATACTTCAATAGCTTTACAGTTCTCCTTCATCATTTTCACTCATTTTGTGAAACCGTACATTTGTCATTAGATCTGCTGTTTCTCTTTGTAATTGATCTTCATTGTGAGATAATGTCACACATCAGCAAGCAGCTGCCCATCAAAGACAGGATGGGCCTGAATAGACATTAGTGTGAAGAAGTGATTGGATGATGACTTATTTTGTAAGTGGTAGGTTTACACGTTATGTGTTTACACTATGATGATTTTTGTTTATCTGCTTATCATAAATGTGGAAGTTTAGATAACAGACATTTGTATTCATGATAATCAAGTAATGTTCTAAAGTAAACTCTGAATATCAAACACAGTAACTTATTAATTCAATTTTGAAAGATATACTCACCAAATCCAAGTTGTGGTGAGGTTTTGGTTGGATTTTTTTTTTTATAGTATTTTTAAATAGAAAGATTTGCATTTTAGATTAAATTGACCTATATCACAGATTGCTGAAACTATGTGCTTCTAGATAATATGTACATAGGTACACAAACACATATGCACATATGTTTTACATGGATATAGATATAGCTACATATGTGAATATATACACATGTACATCAAAATCTGCTGATTCATAATTATATTTATGTTATTTAAACTATATACAACTAAAATACAAGTTTTATTGTCAGTTTCTACAAGCAACCACAGCAAACATGTTAAATTTCCCATTATCACTGATTTGCCAAGCTTTTGGCAATGCACCAATTTTCATGAACTCTTAATGAGATATAAAGTGAGATGGAAATTATTAAATTATACTAACTAATCATGGTCTGCAGTTACTTACATTCATTTGAACCCATCTTAAAAATGCTTAAGTGGTTTTTCTTCTGTATTTGTATTACAAGTTGATGATCCTAATGGAAACAGACATTTTCAAGCCATTTCCTTTTGTGTTATCATTCAGTACGTACCATTGGTGATAGAAATCTTCTGTGAGAGCTCCCTGTGCCAGCGTGGGTTGTCTCTCTGGTTTTGACTCTCAGATCCATCACCTTCGTTGCTTCTTTATCCTGGCACATGCTTCCTTGGCAGTAACCACCAATAGGGATGCACAACAGATGTCACTTATTCTCTCTATCAGATATCTCTCAGGAAATGTGTGATGCAAATTTCAAGCACAAATAGCTCCCCATAACTTTATCACCTTTTTGTTGAGGGCTCCACTGACCTGTTGGTATAACACAGTTAATTTGTGATATCAGCTATAGGTTGAAAGTGAATATTTCTCTACTGTCTTTTTACTCTAGATTAGAAAGGTATTTGAGTAGACACAACACCCTATTAATTAATCAGTAAATACTGGGAGCCTAGTAGTTGTTCAAGGCTATTGGGGGGGGGGCACAGGAGGTATAAGATACAGTAAATGCTCCAAAAAAGTATACATATAAATGAAAAGAAAATAAATGCTCATTATTATATCATTCTCTGGGATGAGCAGCCGTCCAAGTCAACAGTTAGTGTTTTTTTGGACCCTATTGGTCATTTTATTAAAGCTATGAATATCTCCCAAATGTCACATTACATACACAAAAAGTTGAATAAAATATTGAGAACTTCTTGTATTCTTAGGTTCTGAGAGAAAAATTTCCTACATGATATAGTTATTCTGAAGATTATATTGGATGATGTACACACAACTTTTAATTCATGGAGTAGAATCTAGCAGATGTGCAATAAATATTGGTACATTTTCCCTGTTCCCCTCAATAATTGCAACGCGTATTTTATTTTAAAAGTACTAGATTTGGCTGGCGACTTTTTTCCCACTAGAGAAACACACAAAAGTAGCATCCCAAAAAAGGGTTTGCCACTTCCCTGCTACCCCCGACAGAAACCCATACCCCACTTCTGTGTACCTCTCTCATGCATCTTCACACTCATCCGGATGCACCCTGCCTTCCCCTCAACCACTACCATAGCTTGTTCTTTTCTTCACTCACCTCTTTAAAAAAAAGAAGTCTGTATTCCTTCTACCCATTTCTCCCTTAAATTCACGTCATCCTCTCTGCAGTGTGGCTTCTGACTGTACCTCAGAAGCGAAACGTCTTCGGTTAGGTCCCCAGAGTCCTAAGCGCTACCCCTCAGCCCTCGCAATGGAATCTCTGCAGCTGCTGGCCCCTCGGCCGAACCTGCCCCTCCCTCTACAATTACAGTTGCACTTGATGTCTGGCGCCCCTTCTGCTCCCTCTCCGGGATCTTCTCCACCGTTTTGGGTTCTTTTTAAATTCATGTTTCCCAAGATATTTTCTTGAACTTTCTTCTCTTCTCATTACATACTCTCCCTGGTAATCTCATCCATTTCATTTACTTCGATTCTACCCTATAAACTGATGACTTCCATATCTATGCCCTGACCCTCACCTGACCTCAGATCCATATCTATATTTGGATACACTGCAGGCACCTCAAACTTTGTGTGCCCTAAACCAAGTCCTTACCTGCCCCGAATCCATGCCCCACCTGCTCCCTACCCTGTTTTGCAGCATCAATGCCCACGAAGCCTCCTGAGCTGGATGGCTCAGACTCACCTTTGATTTGTGTGTATCAGTCTCCATAGAAAGCTTCCCATCGAGTGCTGAAGATGTTTCCAGGGTGGCACTTCTTGCTTTGACTGTTTCTTCCTCACAGCCTGCGTTGGGCCCTCATTCATCTTATTAGGGTGCACAGAATGGCATTCTCTCTCCACTCTCTGTTTACGATTCCATCTTGCAAATATCCAGCAGGCGCCAAGTTCAAGCAGAGCTTAGCATGAGCTCTCAGTGCTTACTGACAGAGACCATCCTCGGCTGTGTCCTCAAGGCCCTTCACAGCCTGGCCCTCGGCTCTCTGGCCCAGCAGTCACCAGCCCCTTCATTCCTCTGGGCCTTTGGCTCCCTGCCCTTTCCAGCAAGTCTTGAGGCTTGTTAACCCAGGCAGCTCCTAAGATACAGCTCAGATGTCACTCTGAAGATGCAATTTACCTTTCTCACCCCAAATACCATAATCACATGTTTGTTAATACTGCTGACATAGAGCACATACCACCTGTGGTCATTACACGCTGTTGAACACCTGGCCAAGAGGGCAGGGGTCTAAAATCCAGGCCACCAGCTAAAGGAGCATCTATTTTTCTGAGTCACATAAAGGTACAGTGCCGCGGTGACCAGGCATCAACCCGGACTTTTGTTTCATGCTCTTGGAGGCGTTCTCTCCGAGTCTACCCTCCGGGCGGTGAACTCTTCGGGGCCAAGTCTCCCTGGCCTCTTTATCCTCAAGACCTCGTGCAGTCCCTTTATAGGCTTGAAAAGATTGCTCCAACTTTAGAAGGTTAATAAATAGCAACAACAAGAATAGTAATAACAACATTTAAGTCCCTTATTATGTCATAGAAACAACTCTAAGTGGTTTTGCATGGATAGTCTCACTCAGTTATCCCAATAAGCCTATGACGAGGGTATTATTATGATTTCCAGTGTATAGATCACAAAACCAGGGCTGAAAACATTTCTGTTACAGCTTAAAGTCGCACAACCAGGATTGGAATCCAGGCCTGTCTAGTCCCAGCGCGTGGCCCTTACACACTGGTGAACAGAATAGGTGTGCCCACACCGAGAGGGCGCTCACACGCCCGCGATGATGAAGCCCGGGGCTCAGGACCCTTGGAGAATCCAAACTGCTTTTGCAGTCTGATGAAGAACAAACCCAGCGGTCACCCAGAAGCCCACCTGTAAGGAGACATGTAACCTTTCTGCATAGGAGAAGGGCGAGCCCAGCCCCGGTTGAGTCCTGGGATCTAACAGAATCGTGCTCCCGGCGGCTGAGCACCTCAGGGCTCGGAGCGTGAAGGCTCTGACTGCTGCCGCCCGCGTCACCCCTCTCTTTCCTGTAACAAGCCTCAGCCGGTTGTTGGCTGTCATTCAAGTCCCAGGCACAGCCAGGCTGTGTTAGCTGCGGAGCCCCTCTGTCAGGCGCAGATGAGGAGGGGCAGGGGAGCCATCTATCACTACCAGGACGACGCACCTGTCCCCACCTGGCCCACTGTTTCACACAGGATTCGTTAATACATTGAATAGGAGGACAGACACCCCCTGAGGGGCAGGCCTGCTGACGGATGAGTGATCTTCTTCAAATGACCGTGGGAGAAGGGCAAGGTCTCTTTCCAAGGCAGCTTGTACTAAGTGTGTTAAAAACCACGGTTCAGCCCTGGCCGGGTTGGCTCAGCAGTTAGACGTTGGCCTGCGGTCCAGAGAGGCCCGGGTTTGGTTCCCGCTAAGGGCACGTACCCCGGTTGCAGTTTGTCCCCGGCCCTGGTTGGGTCGTGCGGGTGGCAGCCAGTCGATGTGTGTCTCTCACATGGATGTTTCTCTCTCTCTTCCTCCCTCTCTCCCTCCTGCTCTATCTGAGGATAAATGCACAAATGTTCTCAGGTGAGAATAAAAAAGAAAATGAACCTCATAGACACAGAGAATAGTCTGGCAATTACCAGAGGGAAGTGGGGTTCAGGGGAGGTAGAAGAGGGTAATGGGGGTATACATGGTGATGGAAGGAGACTTAACTTGGGATGGTGAACACACAATGCAATATACAAATGATGTGTTATAGAATTGTACACCTGAAACCTATGCTATTTTATTAACCACTGTCACCTCAATGAATTCAATGGAAACAATTTTTAATTTAAAAAATAACATGGGCAGTGCTTACGGCAGGCTGCTGAGAGGTTCAGCAAAGCCAGCTCGTCCAGCTCCCGTCACACTGCCGACCACCAAAACCTACGTGAATTAACCCCAGCGCTCTAGGTAGACCTAGACACTAGAGTATTACAAGGGTTTGTTTTTCTTTCTTCCTTCAGAATCGGGTTTAATATTCACTTTTCTGTAAAAGCCCTGAAGGATTGCTTCCTGGTCACAGCTCCTGCACATTTGTGTCCATACTGTTCAGTTAAAAAGTTGCAGCTCCATCCGTTCATTCATTCCTGTAGCCAACCCTGACGTGGTCCTCATGCTGGGACTGTGGCAGGGGCCAGACTACACAAATAAATCAAAGCTCTGTCCACATTCTCAAGGTAGATCCCAGGCCAGTGGAGAGAAAGGCACGTTAGTGGAGGGAGATTGATTCCGTAACAGAAAGAGGCAACGGTGCCAAAGGGATCAGCAGGGGGATGTGTTCACCACTGCAGGCAAGACTGAAGTGGGCGGGAAGGGCACAGGAGCCCTGAAGGAGAAAAGGGGAAGTCAGGAGGTTTCAGGGAAAAGCTGCTTACATCACAGCACCTGAATGAGGAAGCAGCGCAGAGACACGTTGTAGAGACCCCCAGGAGATTCTGTGGTGCAGCAGAGTTTGAGAAGCTCTGCTCTGCTCCCTGTGGGAGGTTACTTGTACCCATTCACCCCGCTTGTCCCCCACCCGGGACAGGAATGCATGTCTGGCACACAGGGACCAAAGACTGCCCCCTGCCTAAAGGTGGGATCCATTCTGTGGGTAACTCATGCTTCCGAGGTCCGGTGGAGTCCGGCTGGAGTAGCGTCCAGCTGCGATCACACCCTTGCTTCAGCCCCTGCTCACTCCTTCTTCTGAGAGCACTCACCTGGCAGGTCCCATGCACCTGAATCTCCACCTGGGCTCTGCTTCAGGGCACCTGACTCCAGATACCCCAGTCCTTCAAAATAGTCATTATAGATGCTCAGTGTGGATTTATTGGTAGTGACAGTGATAAAATGTCCCAGACACAGGACGTATGGACTCTAAAACGTTGTCCGCAAATGATGCATTGGCCTTTTATTGGAAGAGCCTGGAGGATGGTGGTCTAATTCAAGGCAGTGGAGGCAACAAGGTGACTCCCAGACTTGAAACAAAAACATTTGAGAACAAATGACTCATTGTTCCCAGGCGCATCACACAAACAGCTGCCAAGCTCACCCCTTTGAGGACTATTTATTCACAGCCAAAGCCTGCACCTTCTTCACTGTGTTATCTTAGTTTGGGGGGAAACCCGGGTCCTCAGATGGTATTCCTGAATAGTTTGAGTGGATCTGTCTCAACTGAGATGGTTCCTTCATTCAGCCTTGCCGGAAGTACTGCTTTACTCTTCTGTGAGGCCCCTGTGGCCCTTCTTGGCTGAGCGGTCATTGTTGTGAGGTGTTGATGCAAATGGAAATGTCTTCTGAGTAACCAACAGAACTATTGTCTCCCTGTAATTTGTTTGCACTGCTTTTTAAAAGAAAAAAAAAAAAAAAAAAAAATATATATATTTATCCCCCAAATACTTCAAGTAAAAGACTTTCTAATCTGCTGTTTAAAACTCCAAATGCTCCCTTTGAACAGAGATTTTTGTATGTATCTGGAGAACCTCTTTGGGGACTACATGAAAAGAAATAGAAGTGCCAGAGAGCGCTCAGTCCTCAAATAATTACCCTACTGTTTGATGACCATTGTCCTTGACTGAATTGTCCCAACAGCGCCTGTATATCAGACTGCCAGCCTCTTCCCTTCAGCATTTACTTGTCCCCTGATGAGCACTGTAGGTGGTGAGTCATTGCAAAGAAGGGCACAGGAGACTAGATCTGGGACACTACCTGGTTGGAAAGGGTGGAAACAAGTGTCCATTCAAGGCCAGGTGACAAGTGACCAGGTATGAGAATGGGTCCATCAGTGTCTTTAGTTCAGAAAGATAACAAATGCAAAGGACAACCATGCGGGCAACTGTATTCGTTCACAGGAAGGCTAAGCTGCTATGACAAAGAGGCTCCGGAACACAGTGGCTCAAACAAGACAGATGTTTGCTTTTCTCTAACATAAAAGCCTAGGAGAGATGGTCCGAGGCTGGTGGAGTGGCTCTGCCGACCTCCACGTGGCCTCCAGCTGTCCCTTCTCAGAGTGTGGGAAAGGGAGGAAGAAAGTTTGGGCAGCACCTTCCTCTTCAAAGAAAACCCAAAGGCCACACCCATTGCTTTGGCTCATCTCCTTTTAGCCTCAGTTTTGTCTCATGCTCAAACCCAGCTGCATGGAAGGTTGTCGGATTTAGTTTTGAGTACGATTGCCCTGTGTTTACCTAGACTCAGGGGGGGTCTCTTCCTAAAAAGGGGGTTCAGCAGTCTCTATCATGGCAAGTTAACATAAGTGTCCCGGGACCCAACATGGACTCAGGAGAAGACAGGAAGTAGAGTCTAAGCAAGCACAGACCATAAGGCTATCACTTGTAAACAACGAGTAACATAACGAAAGGCTGGGTTGGGGGGTGAATGTGTAAATGGGTGAATAAAATGAAAGTGCTCTTGTCAGCATCCAAAGACTTCAATTAAATAAGGGTAACATTCACAAAGCAGAATTTCACACAAACAGATTCACAAAAGCACAAAAGACCGAGGAGTGTGCACCCTCCCTTGCAAAGACTCAATATGTTCTACCAATGGTTGCCATCCAATGTATGAATAAAGTATACCCACAAATAAACAAGAACCTAAAGTGTGATATAAATACTGATGTTACAATATAGAAGCTCAGACAAAGGAAAGAGAGCATCTCAGATATTGATTTATTACCTTATTTATGGCATGCGTGTGTTTGTATGTGAATGTGTAGATGTGAGTAGATGTGTGTGTGTGTGTGTGTGTGTGTGTGTGTGTGTGTGTGTGTGTGTTTGGGGGTAGTTTGAGAGGGGAGCAGCCACCTGGAGGATGGATACCTTTCCTGGGGCTGAAAAGAAATGAGGACCCTGTCTTCCTCATCTTGCTTCTGTCTAACCACAAAGCCCTGAGGACAAACTTCATTCTCTGTCTGGCCAGCACTCCTGCTGGCTACCAGCCAGCGTGCCTTGTGGGACATGAAATAGACTCCCGAAAAGTCTGTTCAACCCGTGCACTGAGCCGGAGGTCACCCCATGACTGTGAGATGGTCTGTTTATTTTGCCTCAAACCTGTTCAACCTCCCTGTTCTCTGGGAGCCTTTGATCAGGTCGCTGCCTTGTGATTTAGATGGAGCATCACAGGAAATAAGCTACACAGATAGTCGTGTTGCCCCTTTAAAAATTAGGCATATTTGTAGCAAAGAAAGTGTGTTGACATAGCACCAAACCAAACGAAAACCCAGCCCGACCCCTTGTAGTGCCTTTAGGACTTTAGGAAAAATCTCATCGTTTTACTTCAAAATAGTCTGAAAGAATTTTCCACAGCCAGACTCTCTATTCAAAATTAAAGTAATGGAGCTGGAGCTACTCAGGCCACCTACCCACTTATATTTATATGGTGTAATAACAATTGTGGTATTAATTGATTACTCTAGCCCGAGGCACTCAAGTGTCTGCACACAGAATTAGAATGTAATTGCAACAATAAAGAGATCAAATGAGATAATTAAAACACAAACGATGACAAATGCTAAGTCGGGAAGTCTTTTGTATGCCCTGAAACTGCTACTTGTTTCTAAAGCCTTATCTGCGGACTCCTAAGGAGAGGTTTGGGCCAGAAAACAGGGAAACATCAGTGTCCTGCTCACACACAGGTGTCAGACTGAACACGCCCATGAGGATGGAGCCCAGTATGCTGGCAGGTCCCGGCCTACGTCCCACAGGGCATCGTTTAGGTGCAACTTTATAGAAGATGCCACGTAGAACGGCACTCGTGCCCACATTTCTCCCAGGGGTACGCACCTGAAGAAACAGAATCTACAGGACACATGACCTCTGGCGGACAGGACAGGAGAACAGAAGCAAGTCAAGAGAAATCCTGTGAGGTTTAGACATGTATTTTCTATTCATGAAATTAAAAAGAAGGAGAAAGACAGTCTGGGCAGATGTGAGTTCCCCAAAGCAGACACATGGGCTGCTGTCTGGAGGGCCAGCGGAGGGCGCGGTGGCGTGCGCCTTGGGCCAGTCGTCGTCCAGTTTCTCTTCTCGCTGACTATCAAAGAAAGAGGCCAAGGCTAGATTACATCACGGCCATCGGGTTCACAGCTTTCTGAAACGTCAGATTTCTGCGCTTCATCGCTTTAGTAACAGTCTCAGACCCTCATCTAACTCATTCAAATACCTAACTCAGCCTATAAAATCTATGAACCCTGCAGAGTTAGGAAGGAAGGTGGTTGGGATGTTACTGATTGAACTAATTTCAGCTCTTCTTTCTGCCCGGCTACCTCGGGTGTTAGCCGAGCTGCGCAGAATCCTAAGGAACCATACACCTGTGCATGCGACCAGCAAGGGCAGGGATGACAAGGCCACACTGCCTGCGGCCACCGGCACCAGGAAGGTTCTCGGAGACAATGCAGTCATTCACTCAGTCAACACTCAACACATTGACTCAGTGACTTTCACATCAGTGAACCAAACAAAGTCCCTGGTCTCAGGGAGCCTATGTCCCCGTGGAGGGAGACCAAGGAAACAAACAAACAGGCAATGTAACTGTTAGGAAAGAAAATAAGTCAGGGGGATGGTCTAAAAAGTGACTGGGGTAGGGGTGCTATTTTCGGGGGTGGCCAGGAAGCAGCTACCAGCAGGGTCCCGAGCAGAGATCTGAAAGACTGCATCCACGCTCCGTGCTTTAATATTCCTGAAATAGATTAATGAACTCAAATCTTATGGGGATGAGATGCAAAAGATAAAACAGAATCCTTTCTCAGTGCTTCTTGGGAAATAATAAGCGCTAGTTCTTATGAAGCATCGTTCAAGTATGAACTCACTTAATCCTCACGGCAAGGTTGTGAGGTAAGAATATCATGACCCTCCTCTCATGAGGTGAGTGACACCCAGAGGTGACAGCCAGTGGCGATGAGGCTGGGTTTCAACTCCAGGTCGCCTTCGGGTCATTGTTGTTTGGGGGATGGGGGAAGTGTTACTTTCCTGTTTGGGAATCAGGGTCTTCATTTGCAAAATGAAGATTTATTCAAACGCTCCCTGTCTTCCTTTAAGTTAAAATGTGTCATTTAAACATACAAAAAGATGCCAGGGGCAGAGGAAGGGATGACTCCAACTTCCAGAACTCGAGTCTTATGCCCGACACCCACCCCATAGCGGTGGGGGCGGGGGTGGACGGCACTCTGAGTTCTGGAGCTGGAGCTGGGCTTCGCACCCCAGCCTCCTTCACCAGAGGCCTCCCCCACCCTGCCCCGGGGGCTGCTGGTAGTGGTGGGACCCCAGCCCCAGCTGCCCAGGGACCACAGAAAAACTTGGTTTTTATTTTTTGGAATAGTTGTATTGAAGTATCATTGATGTACAATAAATTGCATGTAAAGTGTACAATTTGAGAACTTTTACCATATGTAGTCATATAGATGAAACCATCACTATAATCAAGATAATGAACCTATGCCACACACCCAACACTGCCCTCGTGCCTCCTCTAATCTCCCCATCTGTCCCTCTCCACACTCCCATCTCCAAGCAACCACTGCCCTGCTTTCTGTCCCTATAGATTAGCTTGCATTTTCTACAAGTTTATATCAATGGAATCATACAGTATAAACGCTTTTGCTTGGCTTCTTTCAGCATAATTATTTTGAGATTCTTCCACAATGTTGCAGGTATTAACAGTCCCTTCCTTTTCATTGCTGAGTAGTGCTTCATTGTGTGGATATACCACAATCTGCTTGTCCATTCACTTGTCAGTGGATACTGGAGCAATTAGTAGCCAGTTTGTGGCTATTACAATTTAAGCTGCCACGAACCTTCCTGTAAAAATCTCTGTATGTGGCCCACACTCTTAATCATTACATAATACTGCTTCTCAATAAAATAAGGTAAAAATAGAACATGTAGAAGCTGCATTTTGTGACAAAATCATGATGAACCAGAACAAAAGCCTATTAGATTCCCAAAGTTGTGAGCTCTTCCTAGTCCAAGGATGAGTCACCATTGAAAACTACAGCTGGAAAGCCTTTAGTTCAGATGCCTCTTATTTTCTCTGTAATCCAAGAGAGATTGCCTTAGATAACCGAGCACGAAAGTCCCCGGTGTGCGCGCTCTCTCCTACATTTACCAATCACTTGTCTGCTCCAGAACTCTCTCCTCATCAGTCTAAATCGCAGCCAATTCTCAGGCTGATTCATGGCTTGTACTCATTGGAGGAAAGCAGTAGGTTCATGAAATAGTTTGTACACCTGTGCTGCTCCACTCCTCTTTATTGCTGTGCCCTCCTGATCACCAGCATCCTCACATCCAGAGCCGCCTGCGACCTCAGAAAGCATTGAGAAGACCAAGGTCCAGGGAGCAAGGCGAGGCCCAGGTGCCCCCGCTAGTTCCTGGCAGAAGGGAACTCAAATCCAGGTTTCCTGCAGGCTAGTCCAGAACTTTTCCTTCTACACCAAACTGCTACTTGTTGATTGTTCCGGTTTACATCAAGCAGACGTGCTGAATTGAACGAGTGCGTTCTTTCCATGGTACAATAAATTAGGGCGGCGATCGCCTGTCACAGAATGTTTACTATACACTTTGTGATCAAATCCCGGTTGCTGAAGCCCTCAGGACACAGAGTGACGCCTCGCTCGCTAGATAAATGCTGCAAGAAAGGAAACACTTGGGGGAGAGAAGCTGTAATAAGAGAGACAAATAAATGAGTCACCTTCCCCTGCTGTTAGTTTGTTATAATTACTGGAACTTTAAAAATAAAACCTGAACAGCAACGCTGTCTCTGCCACACGACAGCAACAGCACACCCGCGGCATCAGTCCGATAGCACATCCAACAACTGGTGTTTAGCTTTAGACCGATTAAGGGGCATTCTTGGTACATGTATTCCTGCCACTTAAATTGCTCACCACATGGGCTGGAATTGTAAAGACTCCATAAAGCTTCTTTCCATCTTTTGGTGTTAAAAGATAAATTTCTTTTCTTTCTTTCTTTCTTTCTTTCTTTCTTTCTTTCTTTCTTTCTTTCTTTTTTTTTTTTTGTTAATCCTCATCAGAGGATATTTTTTTCCATTGATTTCTAGAGAGAGTGGAAGAGAGGGAGAGAGAAACATCGATGCAAGAGAGATACATGGATCGTTTGCTTCCCAGGCATGCATCCGGACTGGGGCTAGGGATTCAACCTGCAACCCAGGTACATGCCCTTGACTGGAATCAAACCCATGACTCCTCGGTGTACAGGCTGACACTCTCACCACTGTGCAACACTAGCCAGGGCGAATTCTTATATATAACACGGTTGTGAGAGGTTTGTGCTTTAACCGAGAGCCTCCGTATGTTGGTGTGGAGTGACTCTTCTTCAGAACAACCTCAATAACAGGGTCCCAAGCTGGAAGAGTCTCTTCAGAAGGGTGAAATATTCAGTGGGGGTTAAATCACTTTCCAGCTGGCTGACCAGAGCTCAGTTCAGAATCCATGGCACACAGCACACCCTGGAAGGGAGGAGGCGCGAGAGCCACAGAGCTTTGCTGTTGGGAGCTCCGCAGCCGGGATTGGACCGAAATGCACGTGCCCAGCCTCCCTGCGTCAGGTCCTGCACGCGGCTCACCCTGCCTTTGCCACGGGAAAAGCAAACAGGTCAGAGGCTTCTGTGTCCATGGACATGTCTAACGAAGCTCTGCGTGTTACGCTCATTTATGCCATCTACATTTCCCCACGTCTTGTGAATACATCGGTTCCAAAGTTTTAACCCGCTTGCTTCTCAGTGTGTATCAGTTGGATGTAGACACCTGCTGCCTTTTCATTGCAGGTGCTAAGACAGGAGGTTGGGACAGACTGAAGTGATGCTTCCTCCTTCACTAAAGGCAGTGTGGCTTCGCGATGTCTATATAGATTAGCCTTAGACAAGTCAGGGGAAATGGAAGGAGGTGTTTGCAGAGCAAGGACATGGTTTGCACTTTGGTGTTATGCTTATTGGGCTTCCTGACCACACGAGCTCCATGTGAGGAATCATTTGCTACCAGACAGGTTCACGGCCAAGGCCTCTCGCCAATGCCAGTTCACCTACAGAAAATCTTTAGGCCCCAGGACATTTGGATAAACCTCCAGCTGATGAATGGCGAAACCAGACCAGCAGTAAATGCCTCTTTAAGAAGTAGCCCCAGAGTAGTAGCAGTAGTAGTAGTAGGTGCGTGACAGTTACCCTGTCTCCTTTGTCATGTCAATCTTTTGGCCCACTGCATGGAGGGCTCTTAATGACCATTTGTTATGGCATAAATTGCCCCTGTAAATTAGCAGAGGTCTTCCTTGCAAATTAGAACTGTGAACAGAAGCAAATAGAAAACCAAGGCATGGGGCTGTTGAGTGCTTTTCTCACCACGTCCTGTCTCTGCACTTGGATCTGACTCTCACCTAAAAAAAGTGGGAGCTAATAGACCTTTAAGTTTAACACTAGGATGCTGGGAAGCTGCAGAGCTGTTAACTATGGTGGGACAGGTGAGCCACCAGCAGATGTGATCCGGGATGCACCCAGGGCAGACTGTAAGCCAAGAAAGTATACAAGCAATGGATATACAATTTGATGTTTCCAGAGCTGAGGGCATGCCCTGGCACAGAAAATTATGCAAAGTAAACTGAAATGTTAGCATATAGAGCTTGCAGTCAAAATACCATAGAGAAACCTGAATTAATAAAAATAAATCTTCTAATATAGTTGAAGAGTTCTTAACTATTCCCTTTTCGAGAAGCTCTTCTCCAAGGTATAAACAACTCTGAACAGGAAACACCAGATTCATAAATGCACTCATCCTCACCCACAAAGTGATTAAGTGAAAAGCACCCATGAGGGATCTGTTTCCTATGTTCATGGACACTGGCTCTCCAGGGCCTGATCCCATCTCTTGCTCACCCTTCAGGGAATGAAATATTCTAACATATAAGCAACAACAACCCCCTCTCTCCAAAAAGGGAAGAAGGAATGTGAAGATGGTAAATTTTATGTGGTGTATTTTACCCCAATTTTTTAAAAAGTATTATGGACCTGGGGTAAGATGTTCCATGAGGTATTTTTAGGGGTTCATAGATGTGAAAAACACATTACATCCTCAAAGAATGTAGAGATGTGCTGTCTCAAACAGCCCAAGTGCCCATCAGTATATGAGTGGATAAAAAAAGCTGTGATACGTTTACACAGTGGAATACTATGCAGCTGTAAAGAAGAAGAAGGAGAAGGAGAAGGAGAAGGAGAAGGAGAAGGAGAAGGAGAAGAAGGAACTCTTACCCATTGAGACAGCATGGATGGACCTGGAGATTATTATGCTAAGCAAAATAAGCCAGTCAGAGAAAGACAAATATGACATGATCTTACTTATATATGGAATCTAATGAACAAAATAAACTGACAAACAAAATAGGACTGTAGACATGGACGCATGGAACAGACTGACAAATCTCAGAGGGAAAATGGGAGGTAGGATGGGAAGAGATGAACCAAAAAATTTATATGCATATATGCATAGCCCATGGACACAGACAATAGACACAGGTGAAGGCCTGAGGTTGGAGATGGTGGAGGGAGGCAAAAGGGTGAAATGGGGGAAATCTGTAATACTCTCAACAAAAAAATAAAAATTTTTAAATAAAAATATTTAAAATGTACATGTCTTTTCTGCTTGTCCATGACCATAAAGGTGTCTGTGCTTTGACGACCAAGGTGGATTCCATCAAATAATGTTTAATTGCTTGGTGGTTGATTTGACACCTGTCAATGTGTGATGATTTATAGAGATTGCAAAGCATTTGGGAGTTCATAAGATCTGAATGGCACATATACAGTTCTTTTCTATTTGAGATTATATTTAGGATTGAATTTATGATACTGTAAATCTGTAGACCTAGTATCCATCTAGCCTTTACATTTTCTTGCTTTTGTTGGAACAATAGAAAAATGTCTGATGAAAGATGATTGTTCTTCATATTTAGATCCTTGGTCATTTTATGGATTATTAACTTTGCCAAACTGCATGTGGGACTAATTGGAAGCAATTGCGATGCTCTCGCTACATTGCACCACTTCCTTCTGTTAATTAAGAGACACAGCCCTCTGTTCTGCAGATGAAAGGGGATGGCTCTCCTTTCGTTACCAGAGGGCAGCCACAGAAAAGAGGCAGGAATTACAGTGTGCTGAGCATCAAGGCAGCCACAGAGGAATCTCAGCACGGTGGCTACAGGGGAAGATGTTGATTCAGACTTCTGGGAGTGCAGGTCCACTCAATTCTCAGTGTCTAGTTCCATCTGCCCAATTTCAGTTTACTTCTCTATTTGCTAGATGACAAGTGCAAGCCACACAAAAATGGAAAACATGTTAATGGGGACGACATAGCAATGGAATTAATTAAGCAATTCTAACCATTTACAACACATATCTATATTTAATTCTTTAATTAAAAAAATAAATTAGAAATAAAAGTAGTAAAACAACATCCATATGCATTTTTTATGATAAATGGTTTAGAAAAAAACAACCACTTCCTTATTTTGACTTTATTAAAAGTGGTAGGGGTGGTATGTGTGTTGGGGTAGAGGGTGTAGCTCTGTGTGTCAACAAATCCTACCTGTCCCCCTAAAATAATAATGTGATCAAATTATTATAAGGGAAATAACAATTCAAAAAACATGTATTAAACATTCACTTTGTAAGCCAGGTATGATAGAAGGACAGAGGACGATTCTGGGAAGGGAGATGCAAGGGCGACCTTTGGGTTGAGATAATGCATCATCCTCATGTTCTCTCTCGTTTTAGGACTTTCACACAAGCAGTTAACCCTGCTCACCTACTTTTCCCCTTTCTTCCCCTAACTTCCATCTGGCTAATCTCCACTTCTCCTTCAGGTCCTCATATAAAGCCGCTTCCTCCAAGAAGCCCACTAACCATTCCCCCAAACAAAGTCCCATTACAGTGCACTGACTTTCCCTTATGATAGCTCTTTCCACATGTTGTGGTTGTTGCATGTTTATTTATGTGCCCTTCAGGCAAACATGGAAGCTTCACAGTGTAAGAAACTATGTCCATCTTGCTTTCTATTTTTCCCTTAGTACATTCTCCATTGCCTGGCATGGTGTTAAGTAAATATTTGCCAATTAAATGAGTAATGGACATATAAAGAAAAAAATGAGTGAAGAGGATTTTAATAGTTCGGTGTTTCCCAAAATATAGTTATATAAACTCTAGAATTTAAGAATTTCCAGAAAAAAAATCTAATGTTTAGGAGTTATTGGATTAAACTAAACTAACCAAGTTTACGTGTTGCAGGACTTCTCAGAGCATTTGAAATGCTAATGTGCATGTAACCTCCAAGTGGCGAGAGGACAGTATTACCCAGAACTATTGACCAGAGCTCCTTTTCTTCCGTAGAGCATTTCCTAAGGTCAGTATTCTGAGGAGCATGTACTGGGAAATACTGCAAAAGATAGAAAATAAGAAAAGTGCCTCGTCTGATGAGAAGATAGGTAGGAAAGATGAAAAGTGTATGAAATACCAAGATGTTCTAACACAGTCAGTCATCAGGGAAGGATGCGGTGAGAGAGAAGACAGGGAGACAGTGCAACATCAGGAAGGACCTTGAATCTCATGCTGAACAACTTGAACTTTATGCTGGAGGCGTCATGCCAGACTTTGAGGAGTGTCATATACTAGCCTGATGTTACGAAAATAATTCTGGTGGCAGTGTGGAAAACAAAGACCAGAGAGATGAGCAACTTGCCAATGGAGACCAGTTGGTTATTATGATAGTTCTAGTGAGAGAGGCTAAGGGTGTAAATTAGAGAAACCACAATGGATATAAAAGCAAAGGCTCCTGAGAAGTAGATTAAAAGATCAGAAATGGGATCATTCAATGAGGAATAAGACCAGGAGAGGACTTAGGAGAGAACCCAACATTTAAGAAGCCAAGAAATGGCGAAAAGAAAAAGAGATAAGTCTGGTGTTGGTTGGTTGGTTGGTTTAGAAGTAGCCGAGAGTAAGTGGTGTTATAAGAGGCAAGAGAAGAACTGCAGTGTGGTGTCCAACTGCATAGAGGTCTCCGAGGTGGAGAAAGACGTTACGTGCAGTGCCGCAAGGCTGGTGAATTTTTAATGGCGGTCCCCTGGATCATTAATACAATTTTGTAATAATTCCAACTTTTAAATATAGGAAAAACATTCTATAAATTACCAAATGGCCAGGTAAGCTCTTTCGGACTGGATGTTAACTACGGCTCTTTCTGCTCTACTATTTAAATAAGACATTTTGCATAACCCAGCACCTGACTGCAGCTTCCCAGGTACCACCTGAAGAAACAGAACTATTCTTGTGTTTGTTTCTGTGATGACACTAGTTGCCTTGTGATTTTCCTATCAGTTAATGCTCACTGCGTTGGTTTCTGCAGAAGAGGGATAAAAAAGACATGGAAAAGCACTTTTAAAAAATTTTAATGAGTGATTAATTGAATTAATGACTTAGGGGATAAAAACAAAAGTAGTGAGGCTTAAAATATAATTATAACAACTAGATAAATCCTTTAAAAGCACAAATGTGGGAGCCAGATACTCCTGAGTCTAGTAGCTACAAGATACATGACATTTGGGGGGAGAAACATACACACTGCCAGGTGCTATGGTGAGCACTCTCCTTACATTAATTCATCCAGTCTTCACAATAAGCCTAAGGGGGAAAAGTGAGTCTCAAAAGATTTACATAATTTAAATATGTATTAAGTGACAGTCAGATTCAAACCCTGGGTTATTTGATGACAACAAAGCCCACTACTTAAATTCTCAAGGACAGAAATCTCATCTGCCTTGTGTGTCTAGAGCCCAGCCCATAGGAAGCTGTTAATAACTATTTGTGGAAGGGCCAAATGAATACATGAATGAATAAGTGAGTGAACAAATAAACTATAATGCTGTTTCCAATATACTTTATCTTTTTGAACCTTGATTTTCTTTTCTATTGGCTCAATGTAGGTATTCAAAGGCTGAGCTGAACAGCCCAACAGACCCAGGGATAGACAGTCCTGCATCCTTAGTTAAAACAGATTTTCTGTTCCAGAATATTTGGCCATTAATAGGTAATGATAACCGAGACAGTGAGAATATTGAGGGTGAAGTGATGTTGATTGTGGGTGAGCCATGCAAAGCAGGGAAGATTGATTGGATTGTTTGAAACCATTTCTCATGATTGTGACATTAGCACAAAGGCTGAGACAGGCGGTCCTACAGGCAGACCAGGGGTTGAAGGGAAAGCGTCTCCAAGGAAGAAAGTGTGATTAAGGAAAGAAAGGGGCGTAATCCAACCAGCTCTGAGGCCTTAGAAGCAAAACCCATCACAGTGATAATGGAATAGGATTGTTGTTGGTGTTGGTGTCAGCATCGGGTGTATTGGTGGGGACGAGGATGATGGCGAACAATATTTAAGAGGTGTGTCTACTCTGTGTGTTTTGATGCTAAGTTTTTAACCTGAACCACCTCACTTACGCTGACAATAATTCTATGGGCGAGGCATTATTTTCATCACCTTTTAGACATGTGGACTTCTTAAAGGTCACACCGCTAAAGTAATAGTGTCGATTTAAACCCTGATACCAGGGCCTAAGATTTGAACCCTTTGTTGTGTTTTACAAGAGTGTAATGGAGACAATATTACTCTTCCAATTAGCTTTTGTTGTGTGTTCATTATCTACATGGTTCAGGCATTCAGGAAGGGCTCAGCTGGACAACTCTGGTTCAGGTGGTCTCTCATGAGATTACAGTCAGACCATGACTATTGGAGGCAGTGGGGTTGGAGAATCTGGAAACTCTCTCCATGGTCTGTCCACATGGGCTCGGCTGAGCTTCCTCATAGCATGGCAGCCTCGGTGACGTCAGCTGCTACCCTCCCAGCTGAATGCTTCAAGCATAAGTATTCCAAATGATAAGGTATCCGCTGATACTGCCTTTGGTGACTTAGCCTCTGTAGTCCCACGGAATTACTACAAGTATACTGTGAGCCCACCCAGATTCAGAGGGAGAGAAACTGGATGCCACCACTTGACTGGGGGTGTGGCAAGGTTGTAGAAAAGCAGATGGGATGGGAGGTCCATCTTTGGAAAATACAGTTTGCGGCATAGAGGTCTGGGGATGGAGGGGGTGGGAGGGAAGACACACACATGGTACTTACATTTGCTGGAGGTGTCATTTCACTTACACCACAGAACTTTACAGAAAGGATTTGGTAATTTCTTCCCATTTTAGACATGAGAAAGCCTGCCTGGCCAAAGTTATTCTGTACTGCTGTCCACCAGGCCCCTGGACGATACTTTCCAAATGTCACTTCAGACTCCCCTCCCCCACCTCCAGCTTACTCTACTCAGCATTTCACACAGAAAGAAACAGAGGAAAGATAACCTTCCCCCAGTGAAAAGGTGGGAGAACTAGAATTCAATGCCAGGTCTCCCCTGCCCCATTCTTTTGGTCCTAGATCAGGGTCACTGTTCCTCTCAGCTCCCCTTTTGTGTCCTTCTTGGACTGTGGTGCTGTTTGGATGCAGATCATCACGTAAACTCCACACGGGGCTGTGGAGAGAATTAAAGGAAGCAACTGCACTGCCTACCGGTCTGGGAAACGGCTTGTTCCTCTTGTTCTCCCAAAGGAAGTAAAGCTATCACATAGACAATATGCTGAGCTGGCCAAAAATGCAATTTGAAAAATTGCCTTTGAGATTGGCGGTGGCACTGACTTGGCAGGAGGGAGGCTGAACTGCTCTGTTACGGATTATGCTGGAGGCCCCAGATCCTTTCCCTCTCGGGCCCTGCCTTCCTGCCGGGCCCTGTGTGCGAAGCAGACCCGTGCTCCCAACAGCTCTCCTTTGACCTCGTACTTGTCTTGCTTGGGTATTGCAGGCCTTCCGAGAGAAAGCAGAAACAGGCTGGTTTAAGTTTAGCAACCTGGTGAGCTTAATATGGCTCAGGCAGGAAAATCTCGATACAAAGAACCTCAGTTAGTTGTCCAAGAATAGCAAGGGACAAAATAAACTCATTTTTAAAATAATAAATGGGAAGGGAGAGTAAAAGAGAAGAGGGAGGGCAAAAGAAGGAAAATAAAGAAGAGAGGGGTGGAAAGAAGACAAAGAAAAAATTCACCATCTTAACACGTGCCAACAACAAGCTGAGTCGAAAGGAGGAGGTGCGAGACGGCAGAAAAGCTCACGGGCACCAACCATCCCCAACACTTCGCTATCATGCAATACCTAATAATACTTACTATTAAGAGTAAGCATTTTTCATTGACACAGACATTAGCTAATCACGCTGTCAAGCACTTTATAGACGTGATCTCATGTAATGGCCATAATATTCTCATCCCCTTTTTACAGAGGAGGAAACTGAGGTTCACAGCGGGCAAGCACCTTGCCCAGCAGAGACAGCCCTGCTCCGTGTCGGGTATTGTAAACCCAGCAGGCGAGGGCCAAGGGCTGAACCCCAGGACGCACAGAACTCTCCCCAAGGTTTCCCAAGTCCCTGCTGTTCTAATCCGGAGCAAAGTCTCCTAGCACACCCCCACCCCCAGCCTCCAAGGTTTTCTGAAACCATATCAGTAATCATTCTTCTGTTGACTCTAAGGCCATCATGTGGGTGGGGACTATATATTTATTGCATGAAGCATTAAGTTCTTCATTTCATTTAAACAAATATTGATTAATCCCTTAGTACATACATTGCCATTAGTTTAGTGGTGTTGTGGGAACAAAATAGAAAAAACAAAACAAAAAAACAATTAATAAACTTGAGCAACTGACAGCCTAGTGGGAAAATAACTTGAACATCGTACCGGAACCCACAGAGCACAATCCCTGGGCACTCATGAGCAAGCCACTTGGAAAAAACAACAACAACACTACTTTAGAGCAGATTGAGGTTCACAGCAAAACTGATCAGAAAGTACGGAGTTCCTACCCCTTGCCCCTCCCCCTCCCGCACAGCCTCCGCCACTATCAGCATCCTCCACCAGAACACTACGCTGGCTACAATGGGCGAATCTACATTGCCACATTGCTACAATTACGACAGTGGCACATCATTATCACCCAAAATCCTTCGTTTGCATAAAGGTTCACCCTTGACGTTGTGCATTCTTTGTTTAGGCAAATGGGAAATGGCACGTGCCCACCATGACAGGCCGGTGCCGAGTAGTTTCACGGCCTGTACATCCTCTGTGCTCCACCTTTTCATCCCCCCACCCCCCGCCCTTCATCCCCTGGCACTACTGATGTCTTTACTGTCACCATAATTTTGTCTTTTGCAAAATGTTATAAAGTTGGAATTGTGCAGTATAGAACATCTTCGTATCAGCTTCTTTCGCCTAGTACTAGACAGTTACGCTCCCTCCACGTGATTTCATGGCTTCACACCCCACTTCTTGCAGCGCTGAGCGATATGCCATTGTATGGACGCGCCACAGTCTGCTTATCCGCGTGCAGATTTCTGTGCGGACATTAGTTTTCAGTCCATTTGGGTGAACACTGAGGAGTAACTACAGGATTGCATGGCAAAAGTAATTTCAGTTTAGAAAGAAATTACCAAACTGTCTTCTGAAGGCTGCACCATCTTGCATTCCCGCCAGCAACGGATGAGGCTTCCTGTGGCTCAGCATCCTCGCCGGCATTGGGTGCCCATCACTCTACTTTTTAAAGCGCGACTAGACTGACTGCTGCGGAAGCGGCTAGAGAGCCAAAAGTGACCGAGCGGCAAAACCGAAGGTCGCATCATGAGATGTTCTTGTGGCAGGGTTTCTCGTGTCCTCACTCAGTCACCTGAGTGACTGCGCAAAATACTATTAAGTTAGGTTTTCTGTTCTTCCAGGCCACTCAGAATTGAAAGTGTTAAAGAAATAAAGTCACTAAAAATATAAAACAAAAGACACATGCACTAGTCTGTTAACAAATGAGTTAACCAACAAGGATGACATCCTGTACCCTTTGGAGGTGTAGCTGCACATTGGCTTGTCACCACAGGCGTTATAAGAATCACTTCAAAACACTTATGGAAAGAAGGAAACGGTACTGGAAATATCATGGGGAACCTTTTGTAAGGTATGTGATTGTCTAAACACTATGCTGTACACCTGAAAATAATACAAAATAATATTGAATGTAAACTGTCATTGAAAATAAAATTTAAATTAAAAAAAGGAAGGAAGGAAACAGTATTAAAGATGCCACAGCTATTAAAAACTAAGGAGATTATAAGTCCCTAACTTGCAGATTTGTTGTTAGAATTCTGTGAAATGTATGTAAGATGTTTAGCACAGTGTCTGGTACCCAGTAGTTCTAATAAATATTGACCACTATGTAATGATGGTGATGATGATGATGGCAATGATGTACCAAGTGGATAGACAATTGGAGGAAGGAGAAATGGAAAGGGAAGGGTATTGGAATTCCTCAGTCATCGATTGAGATCCCACAGTGTCCAAATGTAAATTCAACGTAAATGGTGTTCCTGTTCTTGAGGAAGTTCTTGTCTAGCATATCATATAATTATAATAGAAAGTGATACGTGTTATAACACATTTTATAACAGGTCTATACAAGTGGTGTGAAAACATGCATGAGAGAACTGTTGATTTGGGCTGCAAGACCAGAAAAAGCTACAGTAACTGTTTGGGCTAGGCTGGAAGGATTCTGCTGTTTGGTGAGGGGTAGGTATTTTAAGGTAGCACATTGCAGGCTTAAACAAAGGCATGAAATCATGGAAATCACGGCACAGTCAAGTAGGAAGACCTGGGTAAAATTAAAAAATGTAGAGCTAGGAGATGAGCCAGAAAGTTCCCCAGAGGCCAGTTTATGGTTGCCTGGTGGTTCACACCAGAGTATGGATCACAGCAAAGGATTTCATTTGAAAGGCAACATGTTGCGCCCTGGCCGGTTTGGCTCAGCGGTTAGAGCGTCGGCCTGCGGTCCTGAGAGACCCGGGTTCGGTTCCCGCTAAGGGCGCGTACCTTGGTTGCAGTTTGTCCCCGGCCCTGGTTGGTCATGTGGGTGGCAGCCACTCGATGTGTTCCTTTCACATCGATGTTTCTCTCTCTCTCTCTGTTCCCCTCTCTCCCTCCCACTCTACCTGAACAAAAAAAATGGGAAAATGTCCTCGGGTGAGGATAAAAAAAAAAAAAAGAAAAAGAAAAGAAAGGCAACATGTTGCTATTAAAGGCTTTAAGCTGAGAAGATGCATGATTAAATGTCTGCTTTCCATGCAGGCAGGAGGAGGATGAATTGAATGGGTGGACAGTGGAGGCAGGGAGACCCAGCAGGGGTTCTTGGGATCATGTGGGTTGTAACAGAGGCCCAAGGTGACAGGTAGACCTGATAAGATGTAATAGTCTACTAGATGGGCTTAGAAAAGAGAGTAGAGAAAAGGTATGTAGAAATTAAAACCAAGTACAACTCTGAGGTCCCTAACTTGGGCAACTCAAGGAAGAAACTTGCTATAAACCAGAGACTTCTTATTAATCTTCATGACTCCCTGGTGGCAAAAAGGAGCTGAATCCTTAATACCATTTCAATTCTAAGCTTATTTAATATTTTCTTGCTCCACTCAAGAAAACACCACTTGAATTATGCCATAAGGCTAGAATCAAATGAATGCAACTTGTTTTCCTAAAACTTCTGAATGGAGATAGACAAATATACTCAAAGAAAAATTTCCAAACCCAAAATGATCAAATATAGTCAGGGGTTGAGCCATCGAATGTGGTGGTCATTAGCTACTCCTATTTGAGATGTGATGTAAGTATAGGCTTCAGAGACGTAGAATAAAGAAAAAGTACAAAATACTGTGTTAATAATTTTTGTATTGATTACAATTGAAATATTTTTGAATAGATCGGATTAAATAGAATGTACTACCAAAATTAATTTCACCAGGTGTTTTTTTTCCTTTTTTAATGCAACTATTAGAAAATTTAAAATGATATGTATGGCTCACATTACATTTCTATTGGACAGTACTGGTCTAGGAAATTCGAGTTTTGCAATGTCAGTATTTGATGATTTCATATAAGCCAAGGTTATATTTTGTATTACTGCTTCTTTTCCTATTATTGGGGATGGTCTCACCACCTGATGTTTTTGAATATCTTCCTATGTATCTTTATCTCATTAAGAAAGTAGTTGCCATAGCAACTGCCACAACACATTATATTTACTACACCTGAAGGGAGAAATATAAACAGTCATCAATCTGTTATTCCGGCTTACACATTTATAATTTTTTCATGTGTATCTGGGTTTTTCTTTGCAAAACAGGTCTCTGAGCAGAGGAGACTTGGCTTCAAATTTCTGCCTGTGTTACCAGCTTCCCTGGGTCTGTATAAAGAGAATATTAGCTATCTCGTATTCCTTCAGGTAGATAATTGGATAGTTACAAAGTATTTTGAAAGGTGTTCTTAGGGCACCGTATCAGTCTAATGTCACACAGTTTAATGAATTAATGGCATCTAATATTACTTACAATGCTGGAGACGGGCAGGAAGGACCAGATAGTTTCCTTTGGTGGATTTGTGGGGGAGGGGGTTGTGCAGAAGAGAGAAAAGAGGTCAGACTGGGAAAAGTCAAAAGAAGGTTGATTGGTACTAGCATTTGTGCCCA
Source organism: Molossus molossus (assembly GCF_014108415.1). Lineage (NCBI taxonomy): Eukaryota > Metazoa > Chordata > Mammalia > Chiroptera > Molossidae > Molossus > Molossus molossus. Next base: position 27,798,462 of record NW_023425347.1, on the reverse strand, counting down.
CAGACTTTAACAGTCCTTTTCGAGTACTTTCCATATTCAGCCAAAAGGCTCCACTGACTGGGAGATCGGGAGCCCAGAGCCCCTCTGCACGTGGTCACCCCCACTCTGACATGGAAAAAGTGAACAGGTTGGAGTTTATGTTGGTCATCGTCTTTCATGGTTCTTTAAATGTTATGCTCCTGTGTGCCATCTAAGTTTCTGCAAGAGCCTGTCACTCATGGGTTGATTCTGTTTTAACACACTTGACCTTCAACAGACATAATTTGGACAGAGATGGCTGAAGCAAAGAAAGGGACATTGGGACAGATGGAATGATTCTTCTTACCTTCACCCAAGAAGGTGGCTTCAAAATACCCACATGGATTGGCCTTAGGGATTTCAGTGTGGTTGAACGTAGAGGCTGGGGGCTCAGCCTTTAAGAGGTGTTTGCATAGCAGGTGTGCGTTTTCAGTTGGATGTTATGCTTGTTTGAGGTAGCTGGGGAGGGCTTCTGAGGATCAAGTTCAGAGCTAAAGCCCCTTCTACCCAAGCTACCCCTTTGGCATTTCACAGAACTCAGATACGTGGCAAAAGTAATAAAGTCTGTGTGTTAGATTTTGTGTGCACGTGTGTTACAAATCTATGTGAGGCTTTTGCACTGATGATGCACACTGGCATTCAAAAATCCATTCACAGCCACCCTGGAAGAAAATCAAGGAACTGCTACAGTTACATCGAGATGTAGCATCTTGAGAAAACCCAGCTAACTCAGCACTGGCATTTAGGGGGTCCTGGACCCCAAAGGAGTCAAACCAATGAGAAATAAAAACACACCAAAAAAAAAAAAACCACCAAAAATGTAGCACCTCCCTGCCAAGTTTCAGCAAAGGTTAACTGTCATTGTTTGCCTTTTTCTGCCTCTCCCTTCACTCTGGGGGCAGAGGGGGGAGGGGAGCTTTCTGACCAGAACTCAAATAGCACAGTTTGAATTATATAATGGAGCTGCTGTGAGTCAGGTGACAGGCTCACTGAGTAATTCCCTGCAGAAGGAGACAAACTGCATGTTAAAAAGCTCAACAAATAGGAAAGAAAGAAAGAAAGAAGGAAGGAAGGAAGGAAGGAAGGAAGGAAGGAAGGAAGGAAGGAAGGAAGGAAGGAAGGAAAAGACAAGCAGCCCAGGCGTTGGGTTAGGAACTTCCAAGCTGCCGGTTCCTGGGAATTCTCTCCCGTCTGGAACAGCCGCGGGCGGGTGGGCCGAGTCTGAGACTTGCAGAGGCTGCAGAGGGCCAAGTGCAGGTTGGGGGTCTGCTTTGGATCATCGGCTTACTTTCTCTTTCATTTCGAAAATGTTCCCTGCTTCGGAAACTGGTTGCCCCCAATGTCAAGTAAAACTCGGAACTCCCTGGAGACTCCAGCCAGGCTTTTAAGAACCGAGGCTTTGTGAAGGTAAGAGGCGACCCGGGTCTCGCAGGCTGGGGGCTGCGCCTCGGAGTGGTCTGGGTGCGTGCAGGGAAGCCAGCAGGAGTCTGCCAACTTGTTCTGGGATCTGAATGAGCCTGGAGAAACCATCTGTGGAGGGGGTTTCAGGTTAGGAAAGAGATCAGATGGACCCTTCCTGCCTAGATGGGTGGCCACCCAATCCATGGTGAGTTGTGGAGCCCCTTCCCTGCCCCATTTCATCCCGAGTGGGAGCCAGGGAATTGGCACGGGCCGGCCGGGGAGGGAAGGGAGGCAAAGGGGCTGCCTGGCACGAAAGGCTGTATGGGCGTGTGCAGCATGTGTATTTCAGAGCCCACACTTGAGACTGTTGCTTCGCCTAAGAAAGCACAGTTATCAGAGAGCCTGCAAACAGCCAGGGAGGAGGCTCCGTGTGAGAGCTGAGAGCACTGGCAAATCTGTAAGGTAGGCATTCGAGCCTTAAATGATTGTCTTGCCTTTTGTGTGTTTGTTAGTTGGATTTTGTGTTGGTTTTATGTTTTGTTCGGATTAGGGCATTTTTCCTTTTTGGAGTTGCCAATATTCGTTGATTTGTTTTTACAATCCTCCGATAGGTTCCTGGGATGTGCTGGAACTCGCTGGTGCTGAGCAGATGCCTGGAAGGCAGAGGAGATGGATAGGGAACCGGTGTTTTTCAGATCAGGGAGATTCACTTGCAAATCTCACCGCCAGGGAGACTTGCTGGGAGTCCCAGGCGCTCAGGAACCTGGGGAAGTTTCTGACTTAAGGAGACAGGAAGAGAAAAATCGAATCAGCAATTGATATTTTGGGGGCGGTGGGCATGGGGAGAAGTTGTTGACAATAAAGAAAAAAAGGTAACTGGAAAAATGAAAGAATTAAATAAAGGAATAGGTTTGGTGGGACTCCATCTCTGGCTGTGGCATTTTGCAATAAAGTTTGGCATGAAGATAAAAATCAATATGGGACCTGATAAGAGCTCACTGGGCAAGAATAAGAAATGCTGGATGGATCTTTTTTTCACGGACTCCTAGACAACCTGAGAAATAGGCAAGGCTTTAGTTTGCATGAGTGTATTTCTAGTTGCTGTTCTTTTTTGGCCACATGAGGTGCTCTAAACAGAATGTTATGTTAGACATGGGTGATGTTAGAAATAGGCCTAGGAAGAGAAACTCACATTTTTGCTGCCCTCACTCCTGCCCTGCCTGACAACCAGTTTGGAGCAAATCACGTGAGTTCAGCGTGTCTAATCTAAACAACTTTGTAGCGTGGTACAATGATCACTGCAAGAGGATATTGGGATATTAGAATAAAAACTATCTTGAATCGGCAGTTCCTAAATATTTGAGATCATGGACCACACTACATGGAAAAGTCTACTGTGGTCCCATCACCCCCATCTCTTCTGATACTCGACAAACAAAACTGAACAATGACCACACAGCCAAAAGGCTAAGCATACCGAGCTTTCTAACTAAAGCCCACACTTGAAATATAGACAGTATGATATTCTAAATATTCATGATATAAGAGAAGAGCGTTTGAAGCCCCTCTCGCGATGGCAGCCCCTCAAGAAAGCACTGCTTACCTAACTGATCTGAGCACAGGGAGTTCCTTTTCTCCAGATTCCCATGAGCTGGAAGGATACCTGCATCCCTGCGCTTCAGTAGTGCAATGAGGTCTGAGATGCGTAAGAATGACCACCATGCACTACAGGACCCCTCAGTGCCTTCTCAGTCACAGAGATGACATGCTCTGCAGAGCTCGGAGTGCGTGGCCGGGCACTCTCGGTCTCTGAACGGTGGTAATCTACCTACATCATGGTGCCCACACCGACCACCCTAAGAATCAGGACTTGGGGCTTAGAGCAGATTTCTCTTGTTACTTTTTAGTCTGAAGCACAGTCTGGGAAATGCAGGTGTTTGGACGTCCATTCCTGGGACAGTTCAATGGTTTCCGGGACAACTGGCCAGAAGATGGGAAATAGGGCAACTTTTGACAATGCGGTCCTCATAGAAATAGAGATACTTTGGTTAAAACCATACGTGTTTTGTGTTCAGACCGACTTGAGTTTGCATTTCCATTCTGCCACGTGTTCAGTGAGTGACACTGGGGGCAAGTTTTCTGATCTTTCTAGGACTCAGTTTCTTTATCTGTGAAATTGGATAGTAACAGTACTAACCTCATAGGTTGTATGGGAAATAAATAAAATAATGGTCGACTGAAGCACCACATAGTCGAGGGTCCGGCATAATCAGCACCTAATAAACATACCTGCTATTATTATTGTTATTTATGGGACCTAGTGACCACAAAATACTTGAAAAAAACTGGTCATTTTCTTTTCTTTTAATACACCCAAGGGTAAAGACTATGTCGTGCAAATTCATATCAACACTTGTGATCTCCAAAGTGCTCGGAAATTAAGTCATGAGCATGTCTATTCTTTTTGAGGAGGCATCCCTGTCCCTGTGTTTCGGACAGAAGGGTTCATTAAACTGGTTTAAGCCACACAGACATCAGCAGCGGCAGCAGGTGAGGATACTGTCTGCAGACTCTGCCCCCTGCCCCCTGGATCGTGCTGCTCCTGATGACCCCGCCAGGGGACCACACCGGGGTGGCCTGGCAGAAGCAGAGTAGCCCTTGTCTCCCGAGAGCCTCAAACACCTCCCCATGGGTGTAGCCTGGGTTTGGCCGCTTGGTTTTCCTACTGCAGCCCTGCTATAGGAGTGTTGCCCTGAATCTGCCGGGCTCCAGCCACAGGTGTTTACCCACTTGGCAGCTCATGCAGATGTGCGAGCGTGATCATGACTACCCAGTTCCCAGCTGGGACAGCACAGAATCTGCTGCCCGTGTCTAGCCCCCTAAGGACTGTGTTCTTGTTTGCCTCTGGTAGTCTCCTAACTGGGTCTTCCATGCCCCCCCCCCCACACACACACACACAGAGCCCACTCCCGACCATACACAGTCCGCCCTCACTTGACGTCATCTTTGATTCGGTGACTTGAAGCAAAACAACATATAGCAAAGCCAATTTTACCACAGGCTACTTGATATAAATAAGAATTGAGTTCCTACCATCAACTTTATAATGATACAATGTTGAACTAAATGATAAATTTGAGGACCTGCTATACTATGAAGTTGAAGACAGTCACATAATTAACCAAAAGAGCAAAAATGTCCAAAGACCTTTACTTTTGCATTCCATGGGTACTCGGCCTCCTGTGAAATGCAGAATCCACAGCTACAGGGCAGGGGCTAAGAGAAGGGACTTCATAGAATCTTCCAGGTGGAGCCTGTGCTTCTCAAGGAAAATACCTGAAACAAAAGTCCTCCCTGGGATTGGTCATTGAATGGCATAGAGTAGCGTCTTCTGAGAAACCCACCACAAAGACAACACCAGAGGCTAAAATTAAGAGAACAGAAAAACAAAAGCAAAACAAAAAAACTCAGAATTACAGAAAAAAATGACACATGATTCAAAAATAAAAAAGCAAATTTTGAAATGTGAAAACACCTAAACTTGGAAACATGCATCATGATGCTAAGGAGAAGGAACTAGGAGCGGAAAGGAGAAACGACAGAGAGAGTGGAGTGAACGTCTAGGTTATAAGCTCAGTCCTATTCCCCGGGTCAGTCATTCAGTTGAGTCTCTTTCCTCATTTATAAAATGATAACAAAAATAATTTCTGCCCATGCCGGGCCGCTGTGGCTTAGTGCTTGAGCATCCACCCATGCACCAAGAGGTCACCAGTTTGATTCCCGGTCAGGGCACATGCCCAGGCCGTGGGCCAGGTCTCCAGTGGAGGGCATGCAGGAGGCGGCCAGTCGATTTTTCTCTCATCGATGTTTCTAGCTCTCTCTCCCTCTCCCTTCTTTTCTCTTTAAAAATCAATGAAGAAAAAATAACAATAACAATAATAATTCCCTACTCCCAGGGTTACTGAGAGGAACAAATGAGATGCTGTGTCAAAACTGAAGGGATAACAAGAACCTTAGAGTATTTCCCTCAACAATGTTGGCAGTTTGATCTCCACCTGGAAGTGTCAAACAGGTATTAATAACTGTACAGGATGAAAGGAAAGCAACTCTCCAAAAAGCAAGAAAGATGTGCGTGATACTAAGAAACAGGATTTTCTTCTTAATTGTAGGGGGAGAACGTCACTTTTTAGCATAGCTAACAAATAACCAATAACTACTGTATTAGTCTACTAGGGCTGCAGTAACAAACATCACGAGCTCAATAGCTTAGATAACAGAAATGTATTTTCTCACAGCTCTGGAGGCTGAAGCCCAAGGTCAAGATGTTTGCAGGGTTGGTTTCTCCTGTGGTCTCTGCCTTCGGTTTGCAATGGCCGCCTTCTCGCTTGTTCTCACGTCTTTCATCTCTGTGTGCACATCACTGGTGTGCCTTCCTCTTCTTGTAAAGACCAATCCTATCCGATTAGGACCCCACCCATATGACCTCATTTAACTTTGATTACGGTCTTATAGGCCTTATCTCTAAATACAGTCACATTTTAAGGAAGTTGGGGTTAGGGCTTCAGCATGAGAATTTTGGGGAAACACAATTCAGCCCATAACCTCTATTAAGAAACTCATTAAGGGGTATATTCTTCTTTTAGGAACGTATCAGGTCTGGAAAGGAAAATGATAATGTCAAATTGCTATGGGGAGACACCGTTGAAGGTAGCCTGGTAGACCTGGCAAAGATTCAGGAGAAGCTTGACTTCCTGGCACATTTCAACTAAGAGGGGAAGTAAGGACCTTGTTTTTCGGACTTTCACCTGGGTGTTCTGTTAAAGAACTAGCAGATTGACCCTAGCATGGTTGCATCTCTCTGGAGACATCTGTTCTTGGTGACCACTGTTCTTGTTTGGAATTAGATGCTCCTTTGAGGTCAAAAGGATGGCATCTCATTGGCTAGTTCCCCACTTCCTTTCAGTATTCTGTCTCGTAACGGAAGCGGAGAATTGACCCTATCGTCCGGGTTCCTCCGTGTCTGGTATGATCGCGCACACTTTTCACCATTTCTTTAGACTCTTCCTGTTCCATTCAGTAACATGGTTACCCGAAATACACACACGGGTGCGTGCACACACACACACACACACACACACACACACACATTTACTTATTCCTGAAACAAAATTTGTGAGAAGAGAGGAAGACAATTTGTAAGTGATATTTACATATCACTTTCTAAATTTCAGATCTTTGATTTCAGAGAGAGAGAGAGAGAGAGAGAGAGAGAGAGAGATGAGGCCCAGCTCATGGCTGAGCTGTCCCCACAAATATGGGAAGCAGAGGGGAATGGACACCTCTATTAAGTTCACAGACATGAAGAGGCATGAAAGGGAAAGTGGTAACAGGTGATTTGCCAGTGTAACTGATAAGGGTGAGCCTACTCACTGCCTTCCTCGTCCCCTTTCCCGCTTGTAGCTTTAGGTGAACCATTTGCACCCTCTGGTAGGGGACATCTCAGCTCCCAGTTAACAGTCTGGATGCTAGTCCAGCCAGTGTGGCTCAGTGGTTGAGCATTGACCCATGCACCAAGCAGTCTCCGGTTCGATTCCCGGTCAGGGCACATGCCCAGGTTGTGGGCCCAATCCCCAGGGGGGGCATGTGGGAGGCGGCCAATTGATGTTCTCTCTCATCGATGTTTCTGTCTCTCTCTCCCTCTCCCTTCTTCTCACTCTAAAGTCAATAAAGAAAAAACATAAATAAATAAATAAATAAATAAATAAATAAATAAAGTCAGTCTGGATGCTAGATCCAAACTGAAAACATGGGGATATCATGCAAGCAAAGAATGTACCTTGATTTTCTTTTTACAACAACTGAGGGTGGTAGAAAATTATATTGAGAGGAACAAATAAGCACATATTTACTTACTAACTTTAAAACACCCTGCCATGTCCTTTTTCATTAACACAAACAAACAAACAAACAAAGTAAGGCATGCCTTTAGAACAAGAGGAAAGAATCAGTTTCCCAGGACTCGTGGTCCTAGCTCCTGATCCCTCTGGTGCGGTCTCATCGTAAACAGGAACACGCTCCATCCTCAGCAGGCAGTTTCCCCTCACACCAGGACCCGCTTCGGAGGCGGGGGTGTAATGCGTACCGAGCTAAATTAGTTTGCCCAGCTTCCAATCTATTTGGATATAATGTTCTCTCCAGGTGTCCCGTGCTTGGGTTGTTAGAAAGAGGCTTTGGGGAGAAACTGGGATGTAATGTGGAATGTGTCAGAGACTATTATTTAGCCCTGATTTTAAGGTTCATGACTTGCCCTAAAAAGGACCCGCCTCTTGTTTCAGCTCTCGTACCGTAAACAAGTGTTGTTTTCGCAGTCTAGTTCTCGTGTTCTTTTGCATCTTTTTGCTTTTTGTTGGTGATTTTGCTGCGTGAACTCCCCCCCAGGTGTAGTACTGAATTGTGTTCCCAAGCACAGGGGTGCTGTGCCGTGCTTTACGGACACCCTACTTATAAACAACGTGACTTACAGCGCTGTTGGCCATGAGTTCAAGGTTAATGAATCGATCAACAATACTGTATACACTAAACAAGGTGTATTTAAGTAGAAGCACACCTAAGACAAGGTATTAATTGGTCAGTTGTAGAAAACATTGTGAGCAGAGATTTGCAGGAACCTAACCCTATATTTCCTGTAGGAGCAATGGTTCAGTGTTCATGAATTCATTTCACAGTGTCTTTGTAGAACAGGGTGACTGTGACTTTGGAGAATATTCCAGTTATCTCCTTTCACAGGGAGGTAAAGGAAGGCTGGGAGAAACAAGGACCTTGCCCAAGGCTACACAGCAGGTGTGAGCCCAGTGGCCAGTCTGGAACTCAATCATGCAATGACTTGCATTTGTTATGACAGAGCCAGGACCTGGACCAGGTGATAGCCATGAAGCATGGAGGGGAGGCGTAACCTACAAAGGGCTTAGGAAGTTGAATCAACAGGACTTGACCACTGAGGGCAAAGAGGAGGAAGGGGTCCAAGAGGACTCTGAAATCCTGAAGAGGTAGGTGACAAACTGTCGGAACCTGGAGGCCCGAGGGCCCAATTTGCGGAGAAGGTAAGCCACAAGTTCAGCAGGGTAAGGACTGGGGCTGCGGCACAGAAGAGCCAGCTGTCATATTTTGAGCACTCACTGTATTCCAGGTGCTGTTGAGATGCTCTCGCTAAATAATCTCATTGAATCCTCGCAGCAGCCCTATGAGACAGGGACTGTTATGCCCATTTTTTAGATGAGGAGAATGAGGCTCAAAGAAGTAAAGAAAGTTGCTCATGGACACCCTACAAGTAAACAACAGAACGAGGAATTCAAACCCAGGCAGTGACCCTGGAGGTTAGCATTAAAGTTGGGAATTTGGGAGTTTGAGGTTTTGGAGGAAGAGAAGCGTCAAGGGTAGTGATACCTTCTCTTGTTCTCTCCTTACACCACTCTTCTCCTACCTTTAAGGTTTTGCTTAAATCCTTCACTCCCACAGGAATGCTGCTCTTTTCCCCAACGCTTTAGGGGTTTTTGTTTTGTTTTGCTTTTGATGTGGCAAAGAGGAGGCTGAAGTTACTTGGTAGCTGCAGACATTGGCATGTTATGCTGTGCTGTTTAATAACAAAGGTCAGACGTTTCAAAGTGTCCTAGAATGCAATATGTTTTAATTTAAAGAAGTATCTTCCTAATCATCCTTGTATTTCATGTTAACATAACTATGGTTTATTTACACAGGCCCTCAGAGGAAAGCTTCATCATGCTATTTATGTAGTTAGTTTGGATCACATGGTCCTCATTTTTTGCTTTTCATCTCAGACATCAAATATCTCTTAACTTTTTTTTAAAGGTATGAAGTTTCTGTTTCAGTGTCCCAAATCTGTATTGTTGAGACTTCTTTGCCTATTTCCCTGAAAGGTTAAGATATTAAATACTCCCCTGACACTTAGGTATCAAGGGTTATTTCCACTGTGCCTGGGGACAAAGGGTGTTTGGCCTAGAAAGTGCCAGAGCTGTTTATTATATTCAAAAACATGTTAACAATATATAATAGGGGGAAACTTCTATGCCCCCATCTCGGGCTCCTTCTTTCTGTCTGAAATGCCCCTCGGAGGTGTCCAGAAAGTGAGCATTCTTTCTGCCCATAGAAGATGCTCTCACCGCATCCATCCAGACACCTCTGCCCAGAGTTCAATGCTAGAAACTGCAGGAACAGTCAGCTTAATCTCTGTGGGTAAGTGGGGGAACGCTCACCTCCGAGGGAGCTTCTATTCTTTGAAATAATCCAAGTGTGAAACCCTTCCTTTATGAATCAAAAAGAAACCTCTTGAACTGTTCTGAAACCTAAAGAGAGAAAGAGAGTTGCAATGCAGCTGGAAACTGCTCTCTCTTCTCAGGCAACTGAAACTCTTAGATGAAGAAATTCTGCATCTGTGTAGAGATCTGGTAACTTAGGAACAAAGGCGAGGACCAAAAAATATATATATATATTTAAAAGGCTTTAAGAAATCTTTGTCTCTTCCGAAATTGCCAGAGCATACAAAGAAAGCTGGGAAAAGTGAATCCGTGTTTGATTCAACCAACACTCGAAACCATCTTTCAAATATTCTGGATGGAATAAAGTCGAAAGTATGTTTTGCAAAACACAAGGAAAATTCACTCCATATGTTTCTGATTCATTTATAGTTTAATTATCAAAATATTGCTTTGCAAGGACTAGTTATATCTCAGAAACCTTTTATGAGCCATTTTGAGACGTTGTCTTGAAAACAGGAAGCCCGTTTTGCCAAGAGCTAACAGATGCCTAAGCCGAGGTTCTGGATTTGGTCATGGGGGCAGAGCCCTGGACACTGTGGTATCCAGTTCTGACAGAGCTGACTTCAGAGTCCCTTTGGGGAATTGGTGCTGTGTGTCTGTCTTCACTCATGAGAGTAATAGAAACCCTTCAGGAAAAATAACCCAAGGGGAAGGCGACCACTGGCTCCCATGATTTCCACTCAAACTCATTCCCTTTCATGGAATCTCATCCCCATTCACCATATTCCATTTGCGAGATGATAATTCAGGAGATAACGTCTCTACTGAAATTATATATTAGAATCTTAGCCCTCAGAACCCTAAGGTAGAATTTCATAAATTCTTGGAAAACAGCATCTTCAGGTTAGCCATTGACCCTAGAAATAGAAAAAAAAAATTGTTTTCCTATTTACTTATTTACTAAAATTCTCAGAACTGAAGACTTCTAAAATGGTTTTAAATAAAATAATGTTTATGCTGCTCTCTCTCTCTCATTGCTGATCATCAGAGGTTTTCCAAGTTCTCTGATCAGCCTCACCTGGGAAATTGTTAGACGTGAAATTTCTCCGAACCCACCTCATGCCTGCTGCTCCCGGTGGTTCTCAGATTCCAGTTGACTTTAGAATCACCGAGGACTCCCGAAAACACAACTGCCAACCCCAGCTCGATTTCTGATCTGCAGGTCTGAGTGTGACCTGAGAACTTGTATCTCTAACAAGCTCCCAGCTGGTGCTGCTGGTCCGAGGCCCCCACTGGAGAATGACCGCCTACTGGTTTGCAACTGAGTGGCAGGGAGCGGGTGCTGGAGCACAGGTATGAGTTGAGACCATGCCAGGTCTCAACTTGGGGATGTGTTTCAATGATTGAACAAGGATGCCATCTTTCAACATTCCTCTCACCACTATTCATGGCCAAAGAAATGGAGTCATTTACATAATTATTGGAATAATTGTGTAAATCTGAGGCTGCCGCAGAAATTTAGTTTATGAAGTAGGAGCACCACCGGGCCAATGTATGCAGAACACCTGTAGTTTTTCGAGACTTTCATGAATTAGCCTATCTTAGAGTTTAAATGTACACAAGGAGTAACTATGCCCATCTGGTGACATGCACATTTTCTGCCATTAAGACGTAAAAGGACTTTTGTTGCATGGATCCTTGCTTAGGGAACACTGGGGATACAATGTTTGGTGAGCATTGTGTCACTGACACAAGTGGACCGTCCTAACCTCAAGCGAACCATGAAGTGAGCACCATGAAGGCAGCAGGGAGTTCTGCTGGTGTGCTGCTTGGGATATTCTCACACCACCAACAAAGAGCTTATAGAACCTTCTGGGGGAAAAAATGGTTTGCAAACCTTCAAATGCATTAAAATCACCTGAGAATCTTGTTAATATGCAGGCTGTGGTTCAGCAGGTCTGCATGAGGCTCAAGGTCATTTCTAACCATCTCCAAGGTGATGCTAATGCTGCTGGTCTATGAACCACACGTAAAGAAGCAAGATTCTAGAACAGAGGTTTAGGACCCTGGAAAACCTTTTAAAAAGTTCTAGATCAAATGGCCTGGGTGGGACTCGGCATAGATGTTTTTTAAGCACCCCAGGAACACATGTTACTGTGCAGCCAGCATTGAGGACCTCTGATTTGGAAAAGTGGAGCTAATGTTTCTGGGCATCTCACCTGAGTCTTTGGTGAGTATTAGCTTGCAGTGAATTCATACTTGACTTCTCCAATAAGAGCCTTAAGTGCCCTCTTCTATGTTGCTGATAAGAGAAAGAGCCAAATGCTTTTGATTCCAGATGTGCTGACTGACTGCAGAGTTGACATTCAGCTATGACAATTTAGCAACCTGTTTTGTATTCTCACCTCTACAGAGAGTCTCCTTACTTACTCACATAGGCGAGCGACAGATATAAGTATGGGTACAACCAACACTGATAGTCAAAATAAAAAATGATCAATGTGATCAAGTACTGAGACACATATTTGAGAACTCAGAACCCTGCACAAAGTAAATAAACATCAGAGAAAAATGTGTCTTAAAAAATGTTAAGAGCAGATGTTACAATCCACTTGTCTCCGGCATAAATAAATGTAGTACTGTTTCAGTAGAACATCTGATTCTACTTATAACTGCGCCCGGAAGGACCTTCTTGGATGAGTCATCAGCAAAGTGCACCCCTAAGTAGCTGAATGTGCTATCTGAGGTTGGGGTTATTAAATATTGTGCACTTAAACATCAGAGAATGCCTGCCAAATACAATTATCTAAGTTTTAGCTTAGTTGAATCTGAAGTTATCTTTCTCACAATAATTAGCCAACAGTTTCAGTTACTTCTTAAGGTCATTCCTAGTGTCTGATGATAAAACTACAACAACACAGAGAAGGTTGTGTCATGTTTACTGTGGCAGATGGATGCAAGCCCAATTTCTCTAGTAACTGGATCAAGTTATTTGACTATTAAATCCAAAAGAAGGAAACGTATATGCACAGCACTATTTTAGAAGTTAAATTTAATTCACTGAAGAAGCATTCTTATCCACCCCATTATTTTTGCCAGAGGTATTATGACAGGCTTCAAAGAATTACAAATTTCAATGCCATATAAAAGTTTCCACGTTTAAGCTATAGGTCATTCACGGCCATGAATCTGAGACTGACAAAAACATCATTGCAAAGATTGTCTTCTTAAACATATCTCCGTGAGCTGAGAATGTGTGGTAATGATCAGTAGAGTAATCAGTGACAGAGCGGACATGGATGGACAGGCCCGAAGAGATGGCTCCTGTGCTCTAGTTCAGTACACTATTTTGAGCCCCTTTGTGCTCTGCCTTGTGCCTTGGAGTGAACTTCACCCACTCAAGTACCAGAGTGAGCAGCACAAACCAACCAGAGCTGGAGGAAATACTTTAGGGTTCCTTTTACTAGTTTCTTCTCTGATTTCATCTGCACCCAACAGTAGCCTGGGACCCCTCTGGTGAGCTCTCTAAACAGCATACTGTTATTGGTGTTCTCTTCAGTACTGGACTTCAGATATTCTCACAGGCTTAGACTTGGCCACTTGTGGCTTACCACACCCCTCCGGTGCCACTTAGAAGCTTCATGCTCAACTCACCTCCAGGGCACCATTCCCACGGTGACAACTGTGGCCACGTAGCTGAGATTACAACAGGCCACTGAGAAGCCTGGAGTAGGCAAAATGAAACGTGTCTGGCCCTCAGATTACTGGAAACACCTATGTAGGGTGGAGAGAAGGAGGATAGGGTGACCCTCCATGCACTAGGGAGCTGATGGAACCCCTTAGTATTTGGGTCTACCTATATGAATCTCCAGAATACCAAGCCCTCTCACCACTGACGCTAGAGTTTGAGTTGGGCATTGGGGAGGAGGAGAGAAATGGGGAGCTTTTAAATATGTACATTCTTGCTCAGCCAGTGTGGCTCAGTGGTAGAGCATTGACCTGTGCACCAAAAAGTCATCAGTTCAACTCCCGGTCAGGGCATATTCCCAGGTTGTGGGCCACATCCCCAGTGGGGAGCATACAGGAGGCAGCCAATTGATGTTCTCCCTCATCGATGTTTCTATCTCTCTCGCCCTCTCCCTTCCTCTCTCTCTAAAAATCAATACAGAAAAAAATTTTTAATTTGTTTAGTCTTGAAAAATCATAAATTTAAAATGTACCCTTTATATTTCAGTTCACGGTAATACTGGAAGTTCTGACTAATAAAACCCAGTTCCCTTCAGAGGTACTTTTAAGTAAACTATTTTTTTTTTTTGAGAAAAGAAAAGCTGGTATAGAATTTTGAAGTAATGGCCAGTAAGCTCATGGATGTCTGGTTGCTTAAATAGTGAAATTTTCCTCTTAAAGCTAGATTAAACCACATTTGCAATTCATCTGAGGGAACATTGCCTAAAAATCCCATCAATAGCAATCACTGGGTTGGGCTTTATAATTCCAATAGCCAGAAAGTGGTTTTTAACTTTTGATGATTGATCAGATAGTTTAGGGTAGATGGGTTTTCAATAAGGAAACAAGCCAAAACAAGAGGATAGAAAATTACTATAAACACTAAAAACAAAACAAATAAGGCCCTGGCCAGGTTGCTCAGTTGGTTAGAGCTTTGACCCATAACCCAAGGTTGGAGGTTCAATCCCTCATCAGGGCACATACAAGAATCAACCAATGAATGCATAAATAAGTGGAACAACAAATCTCTCTCTCTCTCTCTCTCACTCTCTCTCTCTCTCTCCCTCCCTCCCTCCCTCCCTCCCTCCCTCCCTCCCTCCTTCCCCCTTCCTCTCTCTCTCTCTTTCTCTCCAAATCAAAAAACAAACAAATAAATAATAAAGGATAGGCATACACAGTACCAGGCAGAAACAATACAAAGAATCACTGGACTGACCCCCTCAGGAACCTTCCCTGGGGCATTCTGTTAGGATAAGAGTGAGTTCTGTGAATGGATATTCTATAGCCACGCTGTCCAGTGTGGCATTTGCCAGCCATGTGTGGTCAACGAGCACTTGAAATGTACCTAATCCACACTGTGAAGTGCTGTGCTAAATAACACTGGATTTCGAAGACTTCACTTAAAAAAAGATAAAACATCTCATTTACAATTTTTATATTGATTACATGTTGAAGAATACCTTGGATAAGTTGGGTTAAAGAAAATATATTTTAAAAATTAATTTCACCTGTTTCTTTTTACTGTTTTAATGCAGCTATGAGAATACTTTAAATTTCATGTGTGGCCCATATTTTATTTCTATTGGACAGGGCCATTCTAGGGCCTGAGGATAAAATAGCGAAGTTCAGCTCCAGGAAGTACAAGAAGAAGGCCATAGGAACAAAAGACGTTTTTATATAAAATGTCTTATTTGGTTTGTTTGTATTAAAAAGTGGTGGTTGAAAAAAAAAGTGGTGGTTTAAATTAAATTTGCTTTTTGTTTTTCTCTGTCGCTCAATAGATGCTTTCTGCACAAAGGTTAAAACATACACCAACAGAGATTTGGGGATGACCGATCTTTCCCAACCTACCCTGGGTGGAAATACAGGCTGGGGCAAAAGCAGTTTACAGTTGTTCGTATGAAATATAATATAATCAATAATAAATAGTAATACAAGAATAAACTGTGTTTGCATATCTAAAAGTGTAAATCTACTTTGCCCCACCCTGTATCTCTCGAATTAAGTAGAATACAACTATGTAAAACATTTAGCCATGTTTTGTCCAGGAACTAGTTGAGGAAAACGAAATGCTATATAATGCTATATATTTTTGATATATTATACATTTGTACACATACACATACCCACCAATTAAATATCCATTAGTGACAAATGGACCTACGTAATCTCTGAAGTTTCAGCCTAAGTTTATCTTCTCTGAATTTAGCAGAAGAGAAGTCTGAATTTGTTCAAACTAAAGACTTTTTAAATCTATCTGCATTAATACATTTCTAGAGTACCAAGTACAATGCAAGATACTAAGGAAATGATGATGAATAAGTTGAATTCAGGTCACATGCCAAAGGAACGGGGAAGTTTGGACAAATGAGGACACACGTAGAATAATACTTATATTGCTCACAAACTTCTCTTGAGGCGTGCTTTCTTTTCTACATTGTCATTTAAGACAACTGAGTTTCATAAAGCTCATACAGTGATACCTCGGTTCTCGAACGCCTGGGATTTCGACCAAATCGGTATTCGACCAGGAGATTCGAGAAACTTTTGTCTTGGAATCCGAACAAATATTTGGAACTCGAACTTCCGAGATGAGCCGAGTTGAGCCGAATGGCGTTCATTCGGCCCAGCGCGCCTTGCTTGCGCCATCAGTGTGAGTGCAGAGAGAGAGTCACGCTTTGTGGAGAGAGTCACGCTTTACACTGAATTTAACCCTTAGACATACTGTACACTTTTATTTCTTGTTGAGACTTATGTTTTTCTACATATTATATACAAATTAGGCCAGTAAATAGGCATTTTCTGGGGCTTGGAACGAATTAATCCAGTTTCCATTATTTCCTATTGGGTTTCATTGCTTCGGTTCTCGAACAATTTGGTTCTCGACCGTCCTCCTGGAACGAATTATGTTCAAGAACCGAGGTATCACTGTAGTTGTTTTTAATTTTTATTTATTGATTAATTTTAGAGGGAGAGGAAGAGAGAGAGAGATCTGTAGTTCCTCTTATTTATGTGTTCATTGGCACTCTTGTATGTGCCCTGATCAGAGATCGAACCTGCAACCTTGGCTTATTGGGAGGATGTTCTAACCAAATGAGCAACCCGGCCATGGCTCATAGTTGTTTTTAAATGGGTCGATGTCTTGTTTTCTAAAGGCTCTGTGGTGTCTGTTTTGCTAGGTTTACGCCCTACAGCCATAGCTGTAAATTGCTGAAGTCAAGGCACCAAGTAAACAGCAGATGAACAAAGTCAGAGACTATGTGACAGCCTTGAATCCTCTCACCAAAGCACAATATAGAGAAGGGGGCTTATCTATTGTTAATCAGTGGTCTGGGGTTCTGAGGGGTCCTTGTTCCCAAGGCAGGAGACCTTACCATATTTTAAAAAACATATACATTCAAAACACTGAGTAGTAAGAGTTCATGAGTTGAAGAGAATGAGATATCCCTTTAGTTCTTACACTCAGCATATCACCATGGACTTTTCTATTCTTCGATTCAAATCCCATGGCAGACCATGCTAAGAGAGTCTTTCAGTTCAAACATATCCTGGGTGGTAAACAGATTTAAGTCTTACTCTCAAGTCAAACTATGGGGGATACAGGATCTTTACTTTTTGCCATTAACTGCTCCTCAGGGGGGACATCCCTAGCTGAGATGTCCCTCCTGATTTTTAACTACCACACATGGGTGTGGGACCAGCCCATTCCGTGCCTCCACCCCTCCTACCAGTCTCAATGTGGCTTCTTTGTGTCCTTAGTTATAAGACTTTTGTGCAGCTAGATTTCAGGCAGTTCTGAATGATGGTTGTTCCGTAGTTTAGTTGTTATTTTGATGGCCATTAACTTCTTATGTGACTTTGGGGTCAGTCTATCTTGATCTGAGTTTTTCCATACAAAATCAAATATATCAGGGTTGTTTGATATGACCATGAGGTGCCTTTCGGTTCTAATATCTTATGAAGCCCAGAGCACTTAGTGGATATGAGAACTGTGTGTTGGATCTTGGTTTGGGTTTCCAAGAAGTTGACCCAGAGATAAGATTTTGTGTACAAGTAGTTTATTTGGGAGGTGCACTCAGGAAATATTGGCAGAGGTTTAGGGAGATAAGACAGAAAAGAGGAGGAAGACGATGCACGTGTTATCAAGCCAGCTGCCACTGTAGGCAGAACACTTCCAAGTGATTCCGATGTAGAGGTGTGGAAATGGGGTGTTTATTCACATACTTCTCCTCTATCATTGGTTAGATGGGGCTTTGGGTGACCCTGTCTCTACAGTATTTCTTACTCCTTTATTCCTGTATTCAGAAAAATAAAAAAGCACACCCTCTGTATAGTGTTGCAAGTGTTCCCAGTGAGCTTTCTGATTGTGGAAATAAATGCCAATGAGACGTGGGCGAGGTGCCGACGACATCTGCTACAATGTGTGGGGGAGGTGTGGGAAACCAATGGTCACTTAGGAAATGAGAGAGCAGTAGTCTCATGTTTTGGTTTATTTAAACTTGCCATGAATGTTCCAGAGGTTACAAGGCATTGCTCTGAACGTCTCGCAGCCTATACATGCTACCTCGGTGATGAGCATGGACAGGAAATCAATTTGGAGCTAAACATTAAAGAAAAACCCACAAAGGCTGACTAGAGTGAAAAGGGTGGTGTTAATACATTACGGACACTGCGTATTACTTACGTAGAAATGCATTTAAACTTAAGAAGGTGCTCTTTTGTAATTGCTTGCTATAGACGGTTCGGTTTGGCAACGAGCCTTCCCTTATTTTTTTATGGGTCTTTTCTTTAATGCATAACTAGTGCTATGTGTAACACGGGCCAGTTGGTTTTATGATCATCCCTTGCTCCTTGAAAAGCTCTGGCCTTCAGATACGCTCTTAGGAATATGTGGGGTGGGAGGAACGGGATAATTTAGCTCTTTCTCCCCATTTTTTATTTCTGAGAACCCAACATCTGTAAAATATAGAAGAGGCTTAGCAGTCAATTACCAGGGAAAGAGGTGATGGAAGGGGAACGAGACAGCTGGCCGAGGAACTCTAGGCTTCAATCATTATGTATTTCAGGACACGAGAGCAGGGTTGCTGACTTCAGATTTCCTCTGAGAAGTGGCATTCTCGAGAACATACTGAATATTCTCCTAAAGCCAAGTATAGTGTAACTCCTTTGGGAAACAGTCAAACTGCTAGACAGCGAAACTCAATGAGTAAATATTAAATAAGATCTGACTTACATGCAAATTAAACTCAGAATAAGAACTGGCCTTCTAGAGCATCAAATTTGACCCTCTTATTTGACTCAGCAAGAAACCAAGACTTGGAAAGATTCAAGAGATTTGTGCACCAGGATCCCAGACCCTATGGATTCAATTATTCTAATACCCTGTCTAGTGCTCTTTCTACCCCATCATATTGCTACATTGTTCCTCCCCCTTCTCTCCTCCTCTTCATTTGAACAAGGAAACGACTTGAAAGAACAACTATCTAGGATTCATTTCTTTTAGATTATTCCTACGTGTAATAAATAGCTTCACACACACACACACACACACACACACACACAGTTAAAAAAAAAAGTTACCCCGGCTTTACAATGATAAAAGTAAAACATTGAAATCCTCCAGTCATACAAGGTCTGCAAGGATTTGTGTTATGGTTATTTGTTTAAAACTGAGAACAAGCCCGGCCAGTGTGGCTCACTGGTTGAGTGTTGACCAATGTACCAAGAGGTTGACAGTTCGATTCCCGGTCAGGACTCATGCCCAGGTTGTGGGCCAAATCCCCAGTGGGGGACATGCAGGAGATGGTCAATCCATGTTCTCTCTCGTTGATGTTTCTCTCTCTCTCCTTCTCACTTCCTCTCTCTCTCTAAAATCATTAAAGAAAAAATATTTAGAAAAATAAGTAAATAAATAAATATATAAATAAAACTGAGAGCGAAATAATTTGCTGTTATATAAGGACAGAAGGTGACTGCGCATGCCACTGATGGGGAAGGGGGCGTTTTCACAGAAAGTCTTTGTCCAGACCTTGTCTCTACCATCTTCAGCAATATACCATAGACCGGTGGGTTTAAATAAAAAGAAGGCACCTTTTCTCTGGTGCTCTGTCTGCTTCTCTCAGCTTCTCTTTGCCTGTCCTGCTCCACAGTAGTTGTCATTTAAAGCTCTGAACCCGAGCTGCCTGGTGTTTGAACAATAGGGTACTTCTTGGCAGGGGTAGATCTTGTTTTGGAGGGGTTTTTCTAAGAAAAGATACAAAAATGTAACTTCAGAAATTTGGGAAAAACAAAGGTCCTTGTCAACGCACCGCCAGGTTCCCTCCCAGGACTTTGAAAGGGGACTGTGCCTAATTTGAGAGTCACTGCATTGTGACAAATGCACACATACATTTCAGTATCCTCCACAAGGTTTCCTTCTATCCCAAGAAACCGGGCCCACATCCTGCCTGACGGGGTGGCCGCGCCCTTGGCTGGCCCTCTGCCTGCCTACGTCCCGTCCAGTCCTCGAGTGGGTCTCCCACTGGCTGCCCGAGGAAGTGTTCCGAATCGGAATCTAATCATGCCACCCACTTCCTGTACATCCTCTCCGACTCCCCGTTATCTTAAAGCTGAACTCCTTAGAAAGGCATTTCAGGCCCTCTACAAGTAGTTAATTCTTGCCCTTCCAATACTTGCTCTGGCCAGACCCCCAGGACCGCCCCACACTTCACCATCCGCCCTGGCTGCCGTCCCAAAGCAGGTGGGGCTCTCCTGCCGACATCCCCGCCACCTGCGCCCCTTCTTTGTTGACTGTCCGGCACATCCCTCTTTCTCAGTTCCGCTCCCAGATTGTCTGAGAGTGAAGCCTCTCCAGGATCCCCGATAAAAATGACCACTCCTGCCCTGGCCGGTTTGGCTCAGCGGTTAGAGCCTTGGCCTGCGGTCCAGAGAGACCCGGGTTCGGTTCCCGCTAAGGGCACGTACTTTGGTTGCAGTTTGTCCCCGGCCCTGGTTGGTCGTGCGGTGGCGGCCACTCGATGTGTCCCTTTCACATCGATGTTTCTCTCTCTCTATCTCTTCCTCTCTCTCCCTCCCACTCTATCTGTACAAAAAATGGAAAAATGTCCTCGGGTGAGGATAAAAAAAAAAAAAAAATGACCACTCCTTCCCCCACCACGCTCACGGGTACCGACCTGGCCTTACCTCCTGGGACACCCCTGCTCTGCGTCATCTCTCCTCCTCCAGAGCCTGGGGGCAGTCTTGCCTGTCTTCGCAGTCCCAACGCCAGAACAGAGTTGTGGAATAAGTATTTAATTAATGAAGTCTGTGCCACGTTAACTCTTTAATCACCACAGCAGTCGCAGGTCTCAAGAGAAATGTGTGTTTGACAGCTTTACAGAATGAAATAAAGGAACCAATGAGATAAAAAACTCAGAGTGACTCCATTCGAGTTACGTGAACACCAGCATCACGATCGTAGCTATTCTCTGGAACGTTCCTCGTCGTCACAGCCCGGCCGCCCCTCGCAGATCTCAGCAGCAGGGGTAACAAGCTGGTGGGGCTGCTCTGGGCACGGTTTTGTCCTGCACAGGCTCAGAGTGATTGTTGATTCTAAGTCAGTGTTCTTGGCAATTCCAAACTCTGTCCCATTAGCCCATCAAAAGGCTAATGGCATTTTCCAAAATGCATCACTCGTGCATGAGGAGGAATCAAATGCCATGTGGCCTGGAAGGAGTTGAAGGAGAGAGTGGCCCTGAGACCTGTCACTTGAAAGGTGAGCCAGAGGGCTCTCTCCCTCCCCAGCCCCAGCACAGACACTGAGCGCATTGCTCCTGAGGGACCAGGGGCTGCCTGGCCAGACACGCTTATTTCTCTTTCTTCAGGTGGAGGAAAGGGGAGGGTGAGTCTGCTTTCCTTTTATTACTTAAATAATTCTACCAGGCCCCTTTGCACGGATTTCTTTAAATCATAATTATGATCATTAAACATGATTCTGAATCATTCAGTGTCCCTCTAAGTGGGGTGACACTCTGCTAGGCACGGAACTAAGGACAGAGCCACCAGTGAATCTTACCTTTAGGAGTTCATCATGCAAACTTCCTTGAGAGAGAAAGGCCACCGAGATCCACAGAGCCTCCTGAGCTCTGCTTTGCAGTTGGTAGTGGGTCCCAGCAGTCAAACATGGGGACGGGCAGTGTGTCTGGCTAGCACACACCTGCATGCATTCCTTGTTTGCTGCGTGTCTTTCTGGCACAACTTGGTAGCATTGTGAACCTCACATATAGACCCCACTGTTTCAAGAAACATTCTTCTATGTTTGTGCATGGAGGGGAGGCAACCCAGTGAATTTTCCTTACAAGTGAATAATGCCCCCACCCCCCATAAAACACCATGCAACAAATGTTGCAGTGTATTCTGGGAATTCTGTAAGACACTGATTCTTTCTGAAACAAAATCAAGTAATAAAAGCTCTCTCGTCCTTCAGTTGGCGAATGCTTGCTAAATAACACAGCTGATTTGGAGCGGCTGAGTTGACTCGTTTCTCATCCTGAGATGGCTCTCTGAATGGTTCCTTTTTGGTTGCATGGGAATGAAATCACGTTCACAGTAAGCATGCTTTATTAGCCACAAGTAGAGAGAGTTTTCTTCACAATATATAGAAATGTTCAATTGTTGCTGGTAAAATGATCACATCATCCTGGTCAAATTATAGAGTTGTTTTGTGTCACAGCAAAAAAAAAAAAAAAAAAAAGGTTGGAATAAGCCCTCAGTATGACAGAGTTTCTTATCAAATAGTATGAAAATGCTGGTGATGCTAAAAGCTTACGGAAAAAAAATTATAAATGGTGTGTGTATGCATGCACACACACACACGCACACACGCACCAAATGACAAATGCCAGAGGATTTATTATGTTGCCTCTTTCATTGTCTTTGCTCCTGCATATCCATCCCCCAGTGGCCTTAAAGTGACCAGGCTGAGAAGATAATTCAGCCTCCCCCTCCTCCCAGACCTCAGGGCTGCAAGGCCAAGGTGTCAGGCAAGTTGCCCCCAGAGGGGAATGTGCTTTGTGCCCGGTGACCTCTCTGATTTTGCCATGCTGTCTCTGTGTTTAGAATTTCCCTGTGCCCTCTTCCCCACAGATGCCCAACCAGACCTCTCAATAGGACCTTCCCTAGGACCAGGTGCAGACCCTCCAAGCCAGAAGCTTTTCACTCCAGTAACACAGTTTGGGTCTTTCTTACAATGCGAACCATAGTTATTCTTGGCATTGCTGTTATTCTGCTATGTGTCTTATCTCCTCAATACTGTAACTCTCCAAGGGAATGAGCCCTCTGTGGTCTCATCTACCAGGATAGCACAGAGCACTTAGGAAACATTGGACTGACTGCACAGGAGAGTTAGGGTTTGAAATTGCGGGAAGTTTGGGATTCACATTTCTGAGTCACAAATAGAATCGTTTCTCTGAGTGGTTGTGGCAAGGACAGTAGGACAAAGAGGGCAGGTGTTTCTTTTCAAAATGCCCACTGCCTGACTATGAAAACGGTCTGTTGAAGACTCCCAGCCCCTAACCTGGCCGGTGTGGCTCAGTGGTTGAGCGTTGACCCATGCACCAAGAGGTCGCTGGTTCGATTCCTGGTCAGGGCACATGCCCAGGTTGTGGGCCCAATCCCCAGTGTGGAGCATGCAGGAGGCGGCCAATTAATGTTCTCTCTCATCGATGTTTCTATCTCTCTCTCTCCCCCTCCCTTCCTCTCCCTCTAAAATCAAAAAAGAAAAAAAAAGACTCCCAGCTCCTAGGTCTTACACCAATCTTTTTACCATTTCCTAGAGACACGGGTGCAGACCGAAGATAAAGACAGCCGGGAGAAAGATAGGCTTACTGTTATTTATATGCCTTTATACATTTTCCCTTAGTCTTATTTTAATTTTTTTTCAGAAATTCCCATGTAGGACTGAATCTGCCTACACAGTTTCTTTAAAATTAAACTTGTGCATCAGTATTCATAGCTCCACCTCCTCTTCCTCCCATTTTTGAGCTGTGCGCAGGTTACATGGATGCCTGCAAGACGCTTCCATTCTGCTTGACGGAACCCCGGCTGGCTTGCCCGTGACTGCTGGGATCGCCGGCCAGACGGGATTCCAAGCCAGACGTCCTCAGCCACGCAGCCTGCAACCGTCAGGCTCATTCGTGCTACGCTGCGTTGATTTCCCCTCCTGCAGAAGTGCCACGGTTTGGAAAACAGGGCTAATACTGGCCTTTTCCATGGACTGGTGTGACTAATTTGGGAATTGTCAAGAACTTTATGACTTTTCAGAGCAGGTTTTGTGAATAAAGTACTTGTGCAAAAGTGACCCGAAAGAAGATGCTAAAATAATACCGTAACTATTCCTTCCCACATCTGCCTCCCTTGCAAAGCAAACTACTGTGTTGTTCAGCCAAAGCCTCTGGTTGTTGCCCTGGCACGTCCTGGTTCCCACCGTGAAGAGGTAGACAGCTTTTAGAGGGAAGGAAACAGCACACATGCCCTTCCCTTCTGTTAGGATGTGAGCCATCTGAGAAAAACTCACATTGGAAAGATTTCTATTCTGGCTCTGCGGGAAAAATACCACAAAGCATCCCCAAAGGTAGGCATTTTTCTTTACATATTTAACTGCTAGACATTTATCTCAAGTGAAGGATTACAAATTTCCAGTTCGTAATTTTACCATGGGGTCGTTTCCAGCCCTCTCTCGGGTGTCACTTGGCCAGGGAACTAACGGAACCAGAAGTTTCTGAACTACAGCGGGAGGGGACGTCAGGGCACGAAGCATATAAATGGGACCAGTCGTAGTAGGTAGCATAATCGGAGCCTCAGCTTGTCTTGACTTATATATGTGTAGACGTATATTTTTTCCCCTCCAATCTTTTGTGTTTTATTCCCAGGCCTGGGTTAAGTCAGAATGACTTGGCAGTTCCTTGACCCCCGTCAAACTGTCCGCATGCCCGAAATCCACGTTCCTTCATCCGTGTAGCCTCTCCTCTCCTTTCCCAAATCTCAGCAAACTTCTTTCCCTGATTGTCTTTGGGAAGAAATGAAATGTTTGCATATCGACTTGAAATTCCAGAACTGAAACTGACATAAACTGTAGCCCAGGTCCCAACATCCCTCTTCGTAAGCCTTTTCCTCGTTCAACTTCCCCTGAATAAACTGGCCGCTCCCGTGTGCGGCTGCCCGCCTAGCCCTCAGACGGGCCGTCTTCCCAGTGCAGAATTTCCCAGCTACTGTTTAAGTCCATTTTTAGTTCTTTTTCTCTGAGACATGGAGATGAATTTCTACTGCTTGTCAGCTATTTACTCATTATAAAGATTAACCTATCTGAAGCTTCCTTTCTAGGTTTGCTCTCAAGAGACAGTTTACCTGCATAAAAAACAAACAAACAAAAAACACTAGACTTGAAATCAACCAACATGAGTTTAAACTCCACTTTCTGTTACTGCCAGGGTCTCTATTTTTTTTTTTTTTTTTTTTTTGGTACCTGCCCCTAGCGGGAACCGAACCTGGGACTCTCTGGTCCGCAGGCCGATGCTCCAGCTGCTGAACCAAACCAACCAGAGCTCTGTTTTCTTATATGTCCAGAAGATCAGTCCTCAATCTCAAAAGATGTTTTTACTTCCTAGCTATAATCAATGAGTTGTATATTCACAATAACTATGTAACTGGAGATGTTGTCTTCAGAATAAATGAGAGGGTTTAAAAAACTTTTTTGATCTCTAAAGCTAAAAACCCTAAAGCTATGAAGACCAATTTTTTTTTTTTTTATAAGTCGGGGAAGTGATGTCCCAAGATCCCACAATCAGATAATTAGCAGCAAAATGCAGAACAAAACCCACACCTCAAGATTTCCAGTTCATTAAGTTTTTTCTGTATAACAGTCTGAATTTTCAGACTCAAATAAATGCAAATTAATTTCATGCTTTGCTGCAAGGAACTCTGGTAAGCACTGAAGATATGGACAGAAAGCCTAGTTTCTGCTCCTAAAAAATCACGAACAAGCAGGGGAGAGAAATATGTCACCAACTAATTAATACAAGACATAATGAAGTAGATTCTAAATAAAGGCAAAATGTTTGTGATTTCTCTAATTCAGAGAGGGGATGGCACTTAAGTTGGACCTTAATGGTTAAGAAAAATTTGGAAACAAGGAGAGAAAGGGAGGGAGAGAGGGAGAAGGAAGTACATCCCAGGCAGAGGAAATTACAAAAGTTAAAGCAAGGTCTCAAAGGTGCGTGGTGTGTACTGGGGATACAGAGGAGACTGGTGTACAAGAGAATTGAGAATTTAGGTTAAAAACATAAATACTTTGGAGCCATACTGTCAAGAGCTTTGGCCTCTTTTTGTATATGGTCAGCCATTGCAGGTATTTGAGAGGGCTGGATATGTGAGATGATTTAATCTTTTAAGAAAGGAACACCTAAAAAGGAAGTCTAGTTTGGGTGGGGGGTGCCAAAAGGGCGTAGACAGTGGTAATGGAGAGAAGAGGGTGGATTCTAGACACATGCCATGTCAGGACTGACTATAAATCAACAATTCTAACCTTAGGAATTTATGTCATTACTCCCATCTCATCTGTCCCCTCTGTTGTTCCCCAAAAGAGTATCTTTCTATCTGACTTTGTTATCCCATAGATGTTAACCAGGTTGCGTCGTTCATTTACAGAACGTTAGCTAAAGCTGGTTTCTAAGTATGTTTTGTGTTATTGTGGCGAATGGGTAATGTTGCTCACACAACTACGCAGCTTGCGTGGCAAGGGAAAGGCAAACCTCCCAGTACTGGGACTGTGATACTGGAGTATCCACTGGCCCTGTTCGAGGACATGGGTGTAACAAACAGGAAGCCCATGGAAATTTTTATAGCACACTCATGGAAATGCAAGAACAGAATTTAACCAAAAAATAATAGTTAAGATCGTCATTTGGGGTTTGAAACTTCTGATTTACAACTTCTAGCACTGGTTCTCTCCGTGCCACAGCCAGGTTTTCACTTCGGCTGATGTCAGCTAGGCCGCAGTATTCCACTGGTGTAAACACTGGAAATGTTGTCCAAATCAAACCGCCTCAAATAGAAATTTCACTAACAGAACATGAGGTTTGTTGTTTTTCAACATTGTCATCATTCTAAACTGATATTTTAAGAGGTACTTTGAGAAAAATACTCTGTTTATAATTTCTCTAATTCACCACTGATCTACCATAAATCATCTCAATCCAAATTGTCCTATGGTTCAGATTTCTTCTACAGATAAAAATCTAAACCTAAGGTCTTACCTATAAATGAGAAGTTAACTTGCAGAGGCTAGACAATCTGATTGTTTCATGGGCTCAAAGCAGGAGATATAGGTCTAAAATTAATTCGAGTAGATGCAATTGGATATCCTGTGTTCTATTAAGTGACCCCCTTTAATTTTTATTCCAATGAAAATCAAAGTTCATCTGTATTTAAATGTGGCTACTGTTTACATTGAACATACTGCTTCATCAGAAATTAGTAAAGTGCTATAAATTAAATTATATATATACATTTATGAAAAATAAATGAGAAATTTTCACATTTATGAAAAATGCTATTAACCTTCATATATGTGTGTATATATGTATACATATGTATATACATATATAAAGATTATATATATATATCTGTAATTCTAACCTTAGGAATTGATGTTATTGCTCACTTCTAAGTTATCCCCTCTGGTGTTCCAGAGAAGAGTATCTTTCAATATGATCACTATTTTTGTTGTTGTTGTTAATCCTCACCTGATTTTTTTTTTTTTTCAAATAGAGTGGAAGGGAGGGAGGAGAGAAAGAGAAAAACATTGATGTGAGAGAGACACATCTATTGGTTACCTCCAGCATGACTGCGACAGGGGCCAAGAAGTAAACCTGCAACACAGGTACATGTCCTTAACCAGGAATCGAACCTGTGACCTTTTGATTCATGGACTGGTGCTCTAACTGCTGAGCCAAACCAGGCTGATCACTACTTTTGATTTTTGTCATTTTATAGACACTGACCAGGTTATACCTTTTATTTATAGGATATTAGCTAACACTAGTTTCTAGGTATTTTTGTACATATCAATATGTATGTATGTACATATCCATATATATAAATATGAAGGTTGATAGCATTTTTCAGAAAAGTTAAAACCTAGAAACAACCCAATGTTCATCAAGAATAGAATGGATAAATAAATCATGATATAATCATACAATGGTATTCTATATAGTAATAAAAGTAACAAAGTACAATTATATAGATGAATTCCACAAAAGTAATATTGAGCTGAAAATAAACTAGAATGCATATTGCATGATTCAATTTATGTCAAGTTCAAAACCATGCACAATTATATTATACTATTAGAAACAACTTCCCCTGAACTGGGGAGGAGGGTGTGGTTAGTGGTTAGGAAGTTGCATTAAAGGGAGCTTCTGAGGTGCTGCAAAGTGTGATATCTTGATGTAGGTGACATCTGCATGGATATTCCTGGGACTTCACAGAGATGAAGTACACTATTGTATTTTGTAAGCTTGGTATTGGGTTGGCTAGAATCTCCTCCAGACCTTTTATTCCTAATTGGGCAATGTTTCCATCATAAAAGGTATAATATTCTGGAAACACGGGTAAAATCAACATGTATTCTTGGAGGTTATGTACCTATGAAGTACTGTGGGACTTCAAAATAGCATATAAGTATGGTTTCAATCTTCAGCTCACTAGGTGAGAAACCAAAAGCAGATGTATTCATTACTCACTGAGCATTTTTTTAATGCCAGCTCATTGTGCAGTGTGCTAAAGATACAGGCATGGATATACAGTACTTGCCATCAGACAGCTCCCAGTCTTGTTAGGGTGATGGGTGTGTGTATGTAGTGCCTGTATGACTAGGTACCATGATGCCAGTATATTAGAAACCTACGCGCCGGGGAAGCAGGATCAATCTTACCTGTGAGCATGGGCTTTAAAGAGCGCATCACAGGTGAGGCGTTATTTGACCAGTTCTTGACTTATACTCATTTGAGAGGACCTAGTAGGACAATGTAGTTCAGAGGGAATAATGTGAGAAGCGAAAGTACGTGGTTTGGTGGGAAACATATCTGAGAGACACCTGCCAAGATGCTAATGGGTCCGCCTAGGCGTGGTAGATTTCCCTACTTCTTTACATCAGAATATTATTTAAACATTTTCTGCAATAAGAGTGTACTGTTTTCACAATAAAAATATATGTGTATGTATGGCTTTTAAAAGGAATGTAGTTGGAACATTATGATCCAAGTCAATACTCTCTTGTGACTAGGTTAAGAAGGGTCCAGAATCCTAAAGATTTGAATTTTATTCCACAGGTAAATGAGAGAAAAGGAATACCTTTTTCCGGAAGATTACATTATTAATTGAAATGACTGGAGAACAATTCAGAACAGTATTTGATTCAGCTCCAAAATGCATTATATCAACATATACAATAGGCCAGAGAAGGAAATAGCACCGTGGACCAGGATGTTCAAGACTGGCTTTCTGGAAAGACATCTTGGGAAGAGTTGTAATATTTAGATAGAGAAAAAGGCAGGGGAGAGGACGTTTTAGGCTGAAGTGAAGTGTGAGCAAAAGTAAAGTGATGAGGACAAATGTTTCTGTTTGGAAATAATGAGGTCTGGGCATGCAGAGGTGAGATAATGGCAGATTACGGCCGCTCCTTGTTCCAGAAGGGAGGCTGTGGACTTGATTGTGTAAGCCAGGGGAGATTTTCAAGGAGGATAATGATGAGATAAAAATAGCGCTTGAGCAAATGAACCTCATTCGGCGGCAGTGTGCAGAGCGATGCGGAGGGAGACGCACTGGTCTCCATGCGGGCTGATGCCGGTAGGAGCAGAGCAGCAGAGGAAGCTCATTTTAAAATTAAAAAATCAATTAAGTGGGTGAAGAGTGGCTAATTAACTGAGAGGAAAGAGTTAATGGTGCTTCCACTATAGAAATGAATTCTAAAGTCCAGAAGATAACTATAAATTGTCATAGAACCCTGGCCAGTTTGGCTCAGCGGTTAGAGCGTCGGCCGTAGACCAGAGAGTCCCGGGTTCTGTTCCCGCTAAGTGCACGTACCTCGGTTGCAGTTTGTCCCTGTCCCTAGTTGGTGTCGTGTAGGTGGCAACCAGTTGATGTGTCCCTCTCACATAGATGTTTCTCTCTCTCTCTCCCCTTCTCTCTCCCTCCCGCTCTCTCTGATGATAAATGTAAAAAAAAAAAAAAGTCATAGAATCCCATGCATATGGAAATGGCAACACCAGGCCTCATCTTGAGGGTGTAAATGTTGAATTTTTCCAGTAATTCTGATGAATTGGTCCAACCACTCATATTCTCCTGCTGAAACCCCTTGGTGATCCATTTATAAAACAGATGGTCAGCCTATGGCCATAGGAAAGAGCAAACCTACCTGATAACAGAGGCCCACCTTGAACTCTAGTTTTGTACATACCGTGTGACAGCCAACTAAAATAACTGATGTGGATTAATATTGGAAATAA
This sequence comes from Molossus molossus, assembly GCF_014108415.1. Taxonomy (NCBI): domain Eukaryota; kingdom Metazoa; phylum Chordata; class Mammalia; order Chiroptera; family Molossidae; genus Molossus; species Molossus molossus. The sequence continues at coordinate 27,768,500 of NW_023425347.1, read as the reverse complement.
AGGCTTGGGCTCCATTTGTAGTATGTACTGGTGGGCAAAGGACGTAGGGAGTACAGGCGCCGTTTCCATCAAAGCTTCTTAAAAGGTGGAGGAATTGTCATAAGCAGTTACAAATTAAATAGTCTTCATTCAGACTGATTGCTGTAGGTGACCCAGAAATTATCTCAAAGTTTCATGTGCCACGAAGTCACATCACACAGATCACCAACGGTCCCGGGTAGGCAGGAAAAGGGTGTGACAAGTGCTCGGATGCCATGTCGCATATTCATCATGAAGTATTGAAGCAGAAGGCTCCCCTTTGATCCTTGGATACCAAATTATCAACAGTGTCAAGAGTAGGGTGATGCATTATGAATGCATGTGGATGATACATCCATCAGCCCATCATGGAAAACCACCACCGAGACCCGAAACAATAATACATGCAAAGTATTTCAGCATCCTTTTAATTCCTTGCTCTCGCCTCCCCACTCTGTAGAGTACGTTTTCCCTCTTTTCAGGTAGGACATCTAGAAAGATTGCCGCAAGGGAAACAAACACTTGGGCCGACATCTCGATGGCAGAGGCAGAGTAGGAAAACTCTCAGTTGATCGAGGCAGTCACGTTCGCATTTGGGGACCAGGGATGCATCGTTTGGCCAGTTTGTTTTGCTTTCTTCTCCTATGAAATAAAAGAGCAAGCCCACCTCGTAGGGTGTTTGAGAGGATCAAAGAGATGATGGATGTGAACAAAGGGTTCAAACACGAGATGCGGTCACTGTGACCAGACTGCAAAGCTCCCGCCCATCTGTGAACTTCGCAGAGCCCACTAAGGAATATTGATCCCCAAAACAGTGTGCTTCTTGCCCAACCAGCTACTGTAGCAAAGGTTTAAAAAGCAAACTACTGTTTTGAACCCCTTCCTATGAATATTTAACGGGCCATCCAGCGCCTGTCACAGAGCTTTGTGTTCTGTGCATGGCAATTAGCAATCAGCTTGTGGAATAGGACTACATACACTGATTTCCAGGTGAACAAGCCATTCATTCATTAATTTTCCAGACATCACCGCTGTTCCACGCATCCAGGCAGTGAAGACAGAAAGGAACACAAGTTACAGAGTCTCAAAGCCTACAGGGGGAGGGAGAGAGATCGCCACACATTCATGAAGCCTAGAGAGAGCCGAGGCATGATGAGAAGGCTGCAGGTGCACAGAGGAAATAGGGAGGGGCTCTGCCTGCAAAGTCTCGCCCTGGAGATGGCATCTGAGCTGCAGATTCCAGTGCCGGGCAGACCACCTAGACAGGACGCCGGGGTTGTGGGCTGTTCACAGCAGTGTAACCTCAGGGGTCTTGACTCAGGCCCTACATCCCAGGAACCCCCCCTCCGCCCCCAGCCCTCCAAGTCCCACTTTGAAGCATTTATCTGGAAGTTTTCTAAGGCCTCTTCAGGTGCCTGGGACTGAGGGGTGACAGCTATCTGAATGGGTAGTCCTGGACCTGGACCAGAACCCCTCTGGGCCTCAGATCTCTGTTCCCCTTTTTTTTTTTTTATCCTCACCCGAGGATATTTTTCCATTTTTTGTACAGAGAGAGAGGAAGGGAGAGAGAGAGAGAGAAACATCGATGTGAAGGGACACATCGAGTGGCTGCCACCCACACAACCGACCAGGGCCGGGGACAAACTGCAACCGAGGTACATGCCCTTAGCGGGAACCGAACCCGGGTCTCTCCGGACCGCAGGCCGACGCTCTAACCGCTGAGCCAAACTGGCCAGGGCCCTGTTCCCCTTTTTTGGGATAAGAATATATTCTGGGAGAACCAACCTTCTAACTCCATCCCACCCCATACCCAACAAGTGAGGTTGATTAGATGCCTCAAGGAGCTCAGAACTCCCGTCTATGGGTTGGTCAAGGGCCCTGTGGTCTATCTTTCCTGGACAATGTGCTATTTCTTTTGTAAATCAGGTGCAATTGGTGATGGCACACTGATTTGGAGTGGTTCACATAGTGTTTGCAGACAGGGACCTTGTACACTCTGGGGACAGCTGTGGTTTGAGGGTAGTAGTAGCATGTGTCTCCACAGGACTGCCCCATGCCGGGAAATCTTTCCACTTGCAGAGCTGACCAATAAGTTAGTGCTCGGTAATCACAACAGCTCACTCCTCTATGGCAAAAATACCTGCCCAGCAGACTGCTTTTGGAAGAGGCCAGCAGTACAGAAAAATTAGTCTCTGCCATTTCTCTGATTTCATTAAAATATTTCCTTCTGTTCTTCGGTTTAGTCTCCAAAGGAGTCCTGTGTCTATATTTTTGGCTTTCTCTTAAAAACAAAACAAAACTGTAAGTGGAGAACTAGCTCATCAGCATTTTGTTGCCTCATATAGCTGGCTAGTTTTGTAGGAATAAGCCGGGGCAAGGATGACAAGGCACATTTTCTCAAGTGGCCAGTACACTCTGGTGAGCACCAAGAAGGAAATGGACTTGGTTTAATTAGATTTAACTGTCATGTTGGGCCAGGGGGAGGGGAATCACATGAGCCATATATATTTTTTAAATATATTATTATTGATTGTTTTTAGATAGAGAGAAAGGGAGAAGGGGAGAGAGAAACATTGATGAGACAGAAACATCTGTAGTCCGCTGCCTTCTGCACACCCCATACTGGGAATGGAACCTGCAACCTGGGCATGTGCCCTGACTGGGAATTGAACCAGCAACCTCAGTGCATGGGACGATGTTCAACCCACTAAGCCACACTGGCCGGGATAAACCATATTTTATAAATACACTTTCTTAAAAGCAGGATCTCAAATAATGCAACTATCAAGTAGTCAATGTGATAAACATATCACATATTTTACAATGGTTTTACTCAGCTGATTTAACAAAACTCTGTTTCTGTGTGTGTGTGTGTGTGTGTTGCTATTATGAAAAGTCTTTTGATCCTAACTAGTATCTACTGTTATTTTTTTAACACCCAAAAATCTATTGACACCATATGCATTGTTATTTACCAGGTCCAAAAGGTAAATATAACTTAAAGTAAGCTGAGGAAAAGGACAAGTTCTAGTTTGAAAAAAGATAAGGCTTTTCTTCCCTCTTTTTCCCTCCTCCAATCCCCCACCCAAATCTCCCAGTGATAGATGAGGAGGGACAAATCAGAGTACTGCCCTCTTACACTGTAAGCAACTTGAAAACGAAGCACCCCAGAATTTTCAAGAAATTGAAGATCAAGGAAGATGTTAATTAGATTGTCAGAAAGCGTCTTGCCTCATTTCACTCCGCGCCCTGCATGACCAGGGAGCCCGAAGCTATGACAGCATCCGGGTGCTATTCCTGGGTCTTAACACAGTTTTAATTATTTAATTTAAGCAATGTTTCAAACAGTGAGGAAGAAACTAGTTGCATATCAGATCAGAACAATCAGGTACCCCAAGACGTCTCCAAGCATCTCTCTCCAACCCTCGGGTTTCTCTGACTCATCTTCATGTGTGTCTCGGAGCATTCTACGCCATGCTGCGAGCGTAGGGAACTTTTTAGTAGATGTCAAACTCCCTTAAAGTCACTCATCTTTCATTCATCCGGTGTTTGCTGTGCTCCTGTTTACCGAGTGTCAGGCCTATGCGAGAGGCTGGGAGAGCTGAGAAGAGCAAAATGATGGGTTTTCAACTCTGGTGCTTGCCTTAAAGATGCTTACTCACCAGCGAAAGTGACGAACATGTACCGACACAATAGAAGGACTTTGGCAGCAGAGTAGACTGAACTGCAGTTTCTGTGGCATGCCTGACCTGGATATACACCCCAGACAGTGAGAGTTGGAGTTCCCGTGTCCAATTTAGGGGCAAGAGAGATGAGGCTTTGGCCTGGCTGAAGGCCATGAGCTACAACCCTGATGAAGGGAAGGTTTCTCAAAGGCCTGCCCATACTTCAACCTAGAAATAGGAAAAACAAAACAGAACAAAAGCTCTGACTCTAAGGACAGAGAAGAGGTGAGAAGCCTTACGCTCTGGGGATCTGGGTAGGACAGGAAGGCTCCTGGGAGAAATTGAAATGGCAAGCCTGTGCCACTCTGTGTGGGGTTCAAATGTATACTGCCCACGGGATTCAGAAATCCTAGGGCCAAACAAACATTATTACCCTCCGAGCCGTTGGAATCACTGGAATACTAATAGAAGCAAATGAAAAATTACTCTAGGGAATGAAAACGTATCCTGTTGCACATATATTCACAATAAAAATGTCCAAATCACATGAAGAAATAGACCACAATAAGGAGAGTTGGGAGATACAACAATGGAAGAACTAGAAATAAGAGAAAAATCTATTACACAATATAGGTGCTTACAATAAGAAAAGTAAAGAAGAAATAGAAGGCATTGTGAAAGAAGAGACCATTATGAAAGAAAAATAAACAAAACACAGACTTAAAAAGGACACAAGCACAACATCTAGAAATGAAAAATATCGTCTGAAATTAAACTCTGTTTAGATTAAATAGCAGGGTGGAGACAGCCCCAAAGAGAATTAATGTGCTGATGAATCTAAGGAAATCACTCAGAATGAAACCTAGAGAAATAAGAAGAAGAAAAATATGATGTACCAAGAGATATGGAAGATAGTAACAATAAGATAGCTAACACTCGTTAAGTCCTTACTGTACACCAGGTACCGTTCACGTTGCTTCTTGGTATTAAGTCATTCAACCCTCAGAGTGACGCTGTGGGGTAGGTACTAATACTAGCCCCCATTTTACAGATGAGAAAACTCATGCAGAGAGAAGTTAAATGATGGGAAATAAGCATGAGGAAGGAATTGTCTCTCCTGGGCTCACTGTGGGCAGAAGCAGTGCATCGTGTAGCATCACTTCCCTTCTCCCTTGCCTTACTTCTCCATTGTATCAACCTCATAGCCCTGGCTTTTTACCCTTGAGATCAATCATTAACAGTTAATAGATATCTATTATAATAGATCATTAATAATATTGTAAGTTAGTGAATGAAGAGAGTACTATAAACAGACTAAAAACATGGAGGTAAATACCATCAGATAGAGCCCCCCCCCTCCCAAAAAAAGTTGAAAGTATCTCTGGGGAAGTGAGACCACTACTTTCGGCACTATTTACATGCATGTCTTGCATAATAATTAAGATATATAATATTGATGCTGAACTAAAGATGTTTTAAACAGACCCCAAGTTTATCAGTCATGGACCCTCAGACAATGAACGAATCATATATATTCAGAAAGAAAAAACACTGAACCAAGAAAGAAAGAATAGGAGTCAAGAAACAGATGTGAAATTGACAAATATGTGTGCAAAGTAAAACAGAGATGTTTTTTAAGTAAGGGGGATTACAAACAAGGGATAACTAGAATCAAGGCTGTAATAACATGGAGGATGGAGAGGGGTGATCATATTTATGATTATAAGGTTGTTCAGGATATATTTGCCAGATATATAAGGCCAGAATATAGTATAGTTTTAGTGATTAGTGTAAAGACAATAGAAGTAAAACTATAACTTCCGAGCCAGCAGAAAGGAAAAAAGGCAATAAAGGAAACTATCAATCAGAGACCAAGAGGAGCAAAGACAAACAGGATACCAAAATAATATGATATAAGAGTCAAAATAATTATAAATGAATTAAACTGCCTTGCTCCAAGTCAGAGGAAAAATGCAAAAATGATATACTAGGCAAATATTAAGCAAAAGGAAAGTAGTATAGTAACAGTACTATTGAATAAAATAGAATTTTAAAGCCAACATTATTAAGCATAACATTATTAAACATAAACATTACTTAATGGCAAAAGGAATATTTCATAGGATAATATAAAAAGCTAATAAAATAGCCTCCAAATATAGAAAAGGTAAGTGATCAGAATTATAAGAAAAAACTGGCTAATTCAAAATTATAAATGGAGATTTTAAACACATTTTTCTTAGTAACTGATAGATCAGTCAACTTAGTCAGTATAGTGGAGATTTGAACGATTCAACTAACATTTTTACTTAATATACACATTCAACAATGGGAGACCAATATATGGATCATTTAAGAAATTAGTTACAAGCTAGATCATTAAAAAGTCAGTAATTTCAAACTGTTACTATCACACAAAGCATTTGCTTTAAAATGGAATAAAACTATAAGTCAATATTAAAGTATTACTCAAAACATATGTTTGGCATTAAATAAATGTCTAAGAAATTCATAGATCAAAAATGAATCATAATGAAATTATGAAATATTTAGAACTAAACAGTAATTTAAAACTGTAAAAATGAGATTTACAAGTGGTGCTTAGAGGAAAATGTAGCCTTAAATGCATATATTAAGAAGTAATTAGTATTTGGAGTTAATTAGCCACCCACTCAACTCAAGAAGTAAGAAATGATACAACAAGCTAATCCAAAAAATAAAGAAAGGAATTGGAAATGAAAGGTGAACTTACTGAGAAGGAAAACCAAGATACAACAGAAGACTCAAAAACAAACCAAACAAAAGCTAGTGTTGTGTCATAAAAATACTAATAAAAGAAGCAAATCTCTGGCAAGATCCATCAAAAACAAAACAAGAGAAGTTACAATAAAAATATTAGAGGGGTATAGTTAACAGAAAAAATATTTTTTTTTTTGGTATGTGCCCCTAGTGGGAACCGAACCTGGGACTCTCTGGTCTGCAGGCCGACGCTCCAATTGCTGAGCCAAACCCGCCAGGGAAACATATAATTTAATACATCTTAAGAGAATATTATGATCAGCTTTATGCAAAAAAATTTTTAAACTTAGATAAAATGAAGTTTTCCAGATAAACGATGTTACCAATATTGACTACAGAAACAATAGAAAACTAAATCTCAATAATTTCTAAGAAATTGAATCCATAATTTAAAAAAAAGAAAGAAAGAAACTGCTAGCCAAAAAATCATTAGTGCCAGAAAGTTTTGGTGATGAGTATTAACAAGAATTCAAGCAGAGTTAACCTTAAGTTATGTAAGCTGTTCTAGAGACCAAATACGTAACCTCTATCTTATACAAAATGTTCAAGGAGATAGAAAAATAAGAAATATAACCCTTGGCATAAAAACTTAATATAAAACCCTTGATATAAAAAGATCTTATGACAGGGAAATTTTATAGACCAATCTAACTTATGAATATAAATGTAAAAATCCCAAATATAATATTTGAAACTGAAATCAGCAGACTATATAAAAGTCATATACCAAGGTCAATTAAAATTAAGAAAATAAGGTTGACGTAACCTATAAAGTCTATTTAGGATTTCACCAATTAATAGATCAAAGAATAAAAACAATTCTCTTAATAGATATGTAAAAAGCATTCAGTATAACTCAATACATTGGACTATAACAAAAGTAGTTTTATAAATCAATGAGGGAAGAATGTACTATTCAATAAACAGTACTGAGGGAAAATAAGACTTTCCATACTAAAAAAAGTAAAATGGGATTTCTAGCTCACATCATATATAAAAACAAATCCTGGGTGGATTAATGACCTAAATATGTGAAAAGCAAACTTTTACACTTTAAAAAGAGAATATAGGTGACAGTTGTATTACTTCATGGTAGGAAAGATTTTCTTAAAAATCCAAAAGCAAAACGAAATATAAACAACTGGTAAAAAAAAAAAAATGGACAAAAATATGAGCAAGCAACTTGCAGAAGAAAAAAATCTGAATTGCTAGCAGGTAATCAGGATATAGCAATTAAATCACACATCGCACACTGAAAAATAAGTTAAAATATTAGTGATACCAAGGGGTGATGAGGTGGAAAGGGGAATTTTCATACACTGTTGATGAGATGGTAATTGCTACAATCGCTTTGAGAAATGTCAATGTCTAGTTAAGCTAAAGATGTGCGTATCCTATGACACAGCTATTCCAATTTTAGTTAAATCCCTTAGAGAAATTATTGCACAAAAATGAATGTATCAGAATGCTCACTGAGGATTGTAATTACCAAAGACTTAGATACCGACTGAATAACCCTCCATAAAAGAGTATATAAATAAGTTGTTATATAATCCTGTATTGGAATACTAACATAGCAGGAGATAAGAACAAACTAGTTTTACAAGAATCAACATGCAATAATCTTAAAACGTAATGTTGAATTAAATGTAGAATATTACAAAATGATTCTTAAAATGTGATACCACTTATGTACCTTTGAAACTCACAGAGCAATATTATATATGATGCCTGCAAATGCATACATATCTGGTAAAAGTATAAAAATATAGATGGGATACACAAGCATCAACTTCAGGAGAGTACTTGCTTCTGGGAAAGGGGTTGGGAAAGGGGAGGATTGAGGAAATTTGGCTATACCTATAATTTTTACTTCTTTATATTCTATTTAAAAGAATAAGACAACTAGGAAGCAATGTTAACACTTTCAAACCTGAATAATTGCACACATGAGTAGTACAGTATTTATTGTCTTTGTATCATGGAATAGATCATAAACAAAAAGTTTATATTTATTAGATGTTACAGTAAATTTTCCACTTGTGCTAGGTTTCAAGGTGGCACTGAGGACTGGGCGGGTGGCTCTGTCTGCCCAAGTGTCCTGGGGGAACCTTCCAAAATGACACTCTTGATACTGTGATAGGAATAATGAGAAAGAGGCTCCTGAGAAGAGAAGGGGAAATAGCATGTGGGGAGCCATGTAAGGCATGTATTGTGGTAGCCGGAGGTCACCTGGAGCGGCTAACCATGAGGTAGTAGGACATATGCAAGGCGGAGGAAGGTAAGGCCTGTCATGGCTGTGGGTCAAATTTGATGTCTTAGAAACGCTCACTGAAGGCTCTTGCTTCTAGCTAGAGTCATTTTCCTCTTCCAATACAATCAATGTTCTGTATGTATTTCCTCCTGGAGACACTCTTCCAATCATTAAACATCTATCAGAGTCGAAGAACTGCAGTTTTGGACAGCCCTTAGCAGTCATCTGCTGGTCCAATTCCCTATTTTATTCACCAAAGAATATATTGATCACTCAGAAGGCAAACGAGTCTGAAAGTTTTTACCTTTGTGATCCAAGTTAACTCAGTTAGCTTTCTGAAAAAAAAATTGATTCTTAGAAAAGATTTATGAAGCAATCAGGGGAAAGATTGTGTCTGGAGAAGTCGTCCACTGGTGGAAGTAGTCCTGTGATATATACAGATGGGTGCTTCATAAATTCCAAATTATTTTGATGGATTCTTAATCATAAAAATTGATCAAAGACGTTGTCTCTTGAATTCATGTTCTCAAGAATGAGACCCCGTTTCATTCCACCCCCAACTTTGGGGATTTTTATCCTCAATGAGAGAAGGAATAGGAAGAGAAATGCATAGGGCTTGGTTGCTGTGTGCGGATGAGGAAGAAGTGATCGTAGACAGCACAGAGGATTCAAGTCTAGGTGAGAGGGAGGAATGGGCGCCCTGGGAAGGAGCAAGAGTTTGCATGAGGAGACAATGAGAGTGGTTTGGGCCAGACTGTTGAATTTCAGAATAAGACTACACATGGCAAATGCGATTCTTTCCCTTCCCCCAGCTCCACCATCTGCAATCGCAGATCATAATCAAGGCTTTCTCGAGGGTGCTCTCAAATGTTCTGAAGTATGGTTTCTACCATAAAAGGACAATCTCTTCCTTTTCTTGATTCAACTCCACCTCTCAATAAGAAATTCTGGCAGTCTGGGAAGTAGAATCCAATAAAGAATGTGCCCTCACTTTGGAGAACTGCTCTCTTGTTTCTGGTCTTCTCTGTTTTCTCTTAGTTTGAAAACTTGGTGCTTCCTGATCCTCCGGGCCATGCTTGAGCCACAGGTAAATCAGAATGTCCATGAAGAATTCCCCTCAGTTATAAGACTGCCACCACTTGGGACCTGGGTCCAGGTGACACTGACAGGTGATTACTGTGGAGAGTAGCATCCATCTGAATTTGAAGATGAATATTTCATGGACTCATTTATTCCTTCCTTCAACAATTAGTGACCTAAACAGTTCTGGGAAGTCTCTTGATATTATCAAACTTATGCTTTATTTACAGTTAACACCCAAAACTATGCATTTGCAGGTAATAGGTCCTTTCCTTCCTGGCTTCCCAATCTTTGCCCTGTTTTATACAGTTCTGAGCTAAGGTCATTTTGGAGAACACAGCAGCACACTGCTCATCTCGTTTAACAAATAATAGTGTCTCAGGTAAAGGAAAAATTCTTGCTGTAGTAACTCAACCATCCAATTTCTTTCATGGCCTGGCGAAATGCCAGCCAACACTACAAAGCATTATAGACATTTCTGCTTACTTTCATTGTTAGTTGTGAATATTATTCATAGAAAAATAGTTCAGCTCTCTTTTTATTTCAATATTACATGTGGAAATATCTCTCTCTCTTATTATTTACAAGTTAACAAAACTCAAGGAAAATTTTAAGCAGAAAGCATTTCCTATGATTCTTATGTTCCCTGTATTACTCTTACGCTCAAAACACAGTAGCACAGTAAAAAAACCTGTCTCTGTTTGGAAGTATATTGGGATTGAAGCGATTTTAGCTATTGGCTGATCATATACAACCGTCAAAAACGAAGCTTAGTTTTGCCAATGTCTGCCTTGGGAGGTTATTCTAAATTAATTTAGTGATGGGTAATAGTTCCCAAACGGTGTATAAAATGTTTCGAACAACTCACAGTTGACTTAATATGCACCATTTAAGAAAAATTAGCAGATCGTAACATGCACACACACTAGTATGTCCTGTATGGGCTCATGAACATATTAGTAAGAAAGCTTTATGAGTGATGCTTGTAATTCATATGCACTAATGCCTTTGAGCATGTCTGAGGACTTTTAACTTTGGGACATCAGACTTAGGCAGGCTACTGGGCAATGCCTACACCTCTTTGTACAACCGGAACAGGAGTATTTGATTTTTGAGGTCAAATTGAGATTAGGATTTAGAAAAGTAAAAGGCTTCTTTGCCTTTCAGGTACTGACAGGTTGTTCTGGGGAGAGGTGCTAGCCTGGAAGGGCAAAGTTGTTTTCTTGAAATCAAGGAATGTTAACTTGGGGGCTCCAGGCTGCCCCAAACACCACAGTTACAGAAATTGTCAGTTTTGGAAAAGGAACAGAAAGCAAATCTGGAAAAGGGACTTCACATAGTTAAAATTTTTGCAAGATTACCTTTAAATAGTTTTTATCCATTGGGTTTGAGAAAATATGAACATATATTGATTTAATGTCCATACTCTACATGTTCCCTTTATTTAAAAAAAATTATAACACACCTGTTTCCCAAGACTTGATTCTCTTGTCAAAGTGTAATAGTTCTGTTTTCACCTGATGGGTCTCAAGAAAAAAAGCATGTTTGAAAAAGTAAGCTACTTATAAGGTTTGGGAATGAAAGACTATTTGTTTCTGTACTTTTCTGTTAATTGGTAAAAACGGAAGGGTAGATTTACTACCAGTGTCAGTGGGTGGAGCGAGCACATATAACAGGTTTGTCCTTCACCTTTAGGACACCTCCAAGAATCTGTCCTGTGCTGGTTTGGAAAGATATTTTTATCTTCACTCTTTCCCGTGTGCAGACTCCTGGCAACAGCAGACACCGTGAGAGTGAAGGGCCTCTGAGGGGGGCGGGGCAGTGTTCTGGGCAGTCTGCCCCGCCTGGTCTGCCCCGCCTGGTCTGCCCCGCACAGTTTGTGCCCCTTCCTCCCTCTCTGGCTCCTTCCTGCTCAGGAGGGGTCAGACTCCTTGAGCCGTGGAATTGTTGTGAGGATTAAATGATAATGTTTTAAGTTAAAAAAAAATACATAAAATATATAATATTATATTTCATTTTAAGATATATTTGTTATTATGTAATTATACTTTCTAAATAAAATATAAATTAAAACATGCAATCTATTATTTGTAAAAAAAAAAAAAAAAAAAAATCCACAGTGTTTCTGACACACTGGAAGCTCACCAACTCACAGGGGACGTCCCTCCCTGCCTCCCCCTACAACGACCGTCGTCCCCTGCGAACCCATCTCTGTCACCCTAAACGGGTTTTCAGAGCATATCTCTATCTGCGCGGGTATCTGTCCTTCTACTCTTAAATTCCAACAGGATCTCTCTTAGCTTTTTCATTTACCTTCCTTTCACATGTAGGATGGCTACAACTGTCGTTATAATGATTTGTGTGGGTATAATATGTATCTCAGTAGAAAACCTTACTGACATTTAATGTATGAAAATAAATATAATTCTTCTTAAGCACAGCTTCCCTACTATAAAAATCTGTTTTAGAAACTCAGCAGATCACAGGGTCCTGGGGTACTGGGAAGAGGAGTCCAGCCTGGCTTGTTAGAAGAAGAGATGTTCCTTTGATCATTCATCCCGCAAGTCTTAGAGCATAACGTGATGTGTTCCTCAGTGAATAAGACCATCTTTTTTCCTTGGAAGGAATAATTTGCATCTCCCTCACTTACAAACCTGCAATACCCACTTAAAATCTCCCCATAGCTGGCTACTCACAGCTACCACCGCCTCCCCCCCCCCCCCCCCACACACACACATACACAGAGTTATGTTTCATGTTTAACTAAAGTTCTCACACTTGGAAAAATGGCCAATTTGTGCTTCTTGCCAATGTTACATTATCCTATTACCTTGTTCCTGCACCTGCTCCGCACAAACACAATTGTCATTCTGTCCTAATGGCCAATTATCATTAGCAGATCCAGAGCTTTTGTTAAATGGCTCTCCACACTGCGGATACCATCCTAGCCCTGAGAGAATAACGTCAGTGAGTATCAACTGCAGTCTGCTTTCCAGATCGAAAGGGCAGGGATCCGCCAATGTAGGTGATAGATAAGAACCTGTACGTCCTATTTCTACCCCTGTTCTCTGTTCTGCATGACGGGCGGGTTTCTGGGTCCTGCGCCTGTGGTCGGTAACCTTTCCTGGTTGTATTTCGTGATGCCACATGCTTCTGGGCTGAAATAGTGCCGAGGCCTCTGAAGAAAAACTGCCGCTCGCCTCTGCTTGTCAGTGGGACAGCTGGCGCAGGAAAGGCGTGCTTTGCTGGTAAACATATTTCGGCTCCGATTTTTTAGTTGGCGAAATGCTAATTGTGTAACCTGAAAATTTTATTTAATCTTATGGAGCTTCTGTTTCCTGAAGCATAGGATGGAAATAATAGTTCCATCACACGGTGTTGGTGTGGTGACTAAATACAGCAGACAAATACATACACACACGCGTGCACGTTTGCCGTTGTTGTGTTGGTCTTGACAGACTAGATTAATATTTAGTAGAATCAATTCCAGAATTTCAGAAGCTTAAAAGAGCACAAGTGCACTTTTCATACTCCATGGCCCTTGAGTCAGCAGGTAGGTTGGACTCACTCCAGAACCCAGAACCTGAAAGAAACCCCCAAAGTCAGCTCCTCGCTCACGGCTCAGAGCTGGTCATGCGGTTCCCTCCACCCTCAAGGGGATCTAGACGTTCAAACTGCAATCCTACCATGGACCTGAACATAGCAAATCAGGAATATTTGAAGAACAATATTAATGCTTACAATACTTATCTTTTGAAAACAAAATCATAATCAATTCTCTGACTCTTAATTTTCTTTTTCTTAAATAAAATATTTTATTTTTTCCATCACCATTTATCCCCTCAATGCCCTTTTCCACCCCACCCATGCCCTCCCCACATCCCCTATCACCAAACTGTTGTCTGTGTTCATGAGTTTCTCTCTCTCTCTTTTAGCTCAATCCCCTCACCTCGCCCTTCCCCACGCCACCAGCGCGTCTGCCTGCTCTCAATCTAAGAGTCTCTCTCTCTTTTGCTTGGTACTTCAGTTTGAATCTTAATTTTCTCATAGCAACACATTGCGGGCATTATTCTCAGCCAACATGTTTACATGTAACTCATTATTTTTAGTGGCATCATGCTATGAATATACCGTAATTTATGCGGCCATTTCTTGATTAGTGAACTTTTATTTTATTGCTATATAATCACAATAACATCTTTATGTTCTGATGATTTTATTTCTGTAAGATAAATATCCTGAAGTGTCTTCCTCTACCCAAATTACCTGTTTTTAAAAAGAAAACATAGGGCTATGTTTATGAGGCTATACATCCCATTTACAATTTGGAGCAAAATGTAAAGACACTACTACAGAACAACACACTTCTCACTTACTAATCTTCAATAAGTTTCAACCTCTATGTAATCCGTCCTCTGTTTTCCCGTGGGTATGAGCAGAAATGCCTAAACCTCCCTTGGACATAGACAATGCAGACCTTAAAGACACCTGACATGTCAAGACCTTGCAGAACTTTCCTACCTGACCTGATCTTCCTCCCAATGCAGTCACAAAAATTACATTCACTCGGACAGCAAGGCCTGCTGTGCTAAGAGACCACTTTACTTCTCTTCCTATCCATGTAGGAAGAGAAAGAAACGTTGCCAAAGCACACTGCAATCAAGGAGCTACAGGAGTTTACTCCTGACAGTTTTCCCTCAATCACCTCTTTCAAATCACCTGTTTTGTCTAAATGCTTCCAATCTCCCTTTCTCATCAGGTTGCTGTCTCCTAAGTGTTTGCAGAGCGATTTGCAGCAAACAATCCCTTACTAAGTGTAGAAGTAAATAAAACTGTGTTCTGCTCAAAGTTTTAGGGGGAGGAAAAGCAAACCCCTTAGCACAACACACACACACACACACACACACACGCACTTACATCATTTAATTGCCTCCGCTATAGCTTTAATAACTCATAATCGAAAACCAGAGACATGAAATTGTTTCTCCGGCCCTACGGCCCACTGACCTCTCCCTGGCTCTCATACCCCAAATCTGCCAGGTTGGATTAAACTAAGGCCAAAAACCTTTTGCTATCGGCTTCAAAACAGTCTAAAGAAAAACAGTACTAGAAAGCCGTTCTTTGGGGAGAATAAAGCCTGCCAGTTGTGCAGCTGCTTTCTAACATTTATCCGCGGGACGTGACAGTCAACATAGTTAATAACTAGACTTGCAAGAGTCAGAAGGGATACTCACCTATGCAAGCAGACGCCGCACGCCCCACGCATGCGGCTGCGCCGGTGACAAGGACGGCCACGGGCTGCACTTCCACGTCGCTGAATCGCCTCGAGGATTTTCTCCGGCCTCCCACAGCTAGCTCTGCTCGGGTCTCCTGATCAGAATATAAACGCAGCAGACTAAATACATATATTCTTAAAAGCCTGGAAGCTGTATCTCCCTCTTAATGACAGTCTTCTTCCGTTCTGGTCCATCCTTCCATTTCAGCATCTGTAAAAACAAAAACAAACAAAAACCGCACACACACAGAGCAGCAGTGCGGCCAGATTCTGTGTGTGTGAACCATCTGGAAGTAACTTAGACCCCTGTACTTTGTAGATTAGCTTACAGTTCTGGCTTTAACATATTACACATTCAGGTCAAACTTGGAGAAAAATAGATGTTATTCTTTTGTTTGTTTTATCCTCACCCGAGGACATTTTTCCATTTTTGTTCAGGTAGAGTGGGAAGGAGAGAGAGAGAAATATCGATGTAAAAGGGACACATCGAGTGGCTACCTCCTGCATGATCCCAACAAGGGCCGGGGATGAATCACAACCAAGGTACGTGCCCCTGACCAGAATCGAAAGTGCGACTCATTGGTCTGCGGCCGACGCTCTAACTGCTGAGCCAAACCGGCTAGGGCTAGATGTTATTCTTATACTAGGAATATGTTAGTCCGTAGGGGATGTATTCGTTTTTTAGAGCTGCTATAACAAATTACCACAAACTTAGTAGCTTCAAACAAGATACTTACCCTCTCGCACGACCAAGATCCCTCCAGAGGCTCTTGGGGAGATTCCATTCCTTGTCTTCCTCCAGCTCCTGTAGCCATTGGCTTTCCTACGACTGCATCTCTCCTGTCTCTGCCCCCGTCTTCACAATGCCTTTCCTCTCCTGTCTGTCTTCTCCTCCCTGGCTGTTCTCTCTTCTGTGTGTCTTTTATAAGGACACTTGTCACTGGATTCAGGGCTTACCCAGACAGTCCAGGGTATTTGCCTCATCAGAGATTCTTAACTTAATTACACCTGCAAAAAACCTTTTGCCAAATAAAGTTATATTCACATGCTGCGGGGGTTTGACATGGACGAGGTAGGGAACCGTTCAACCCACTACAGGGAGGAAAGGAACAAGTGAGGAGACTGAAGCAGGAAGGAACTGTAATGGATAGCTTGAGTTTAAACCAAAGAAAAAAAAAATATCAAGAAAGAAAAAATATTTTTAAATATTTTCTTACACCAAATATCTGCAGTGATACTTATCTAAGTACATCTCTTTAAGTGATATTTCTACCCTATCTTTTTCATAGGAGTTAAAGCATATGTGAGCATTTCCAAATGTCTACCCGAACTTTGATTTTCACTTCCTGTAAGCCTAACACTGCTGAGCAGGTAAGGCAGGCTGGGGCTCGGACGGGCAGAACGCACAGCCAATTCCTAGTTCCAAGTGGATCACATACTGTTTCTCATGTTCAGACTTGGGGGGTTCCAAGGTCTGCAGCTGCCTTCCCATCATCATTATGGTGGTGTCCTCTGGAGAATCCAACTTGCAGTCATTCTTTTTCTGGGTGTAACAGTCCTACCATCCTTGACCACGCCCTACCCTGAACTCCTTCCAGCCTAAGACCCTGCATCCTCCCTACACAGCCACCACCACCACCACCACCACCGCCACCCCTCTGCCCCACCTGCTTCACATCACTTCCCCAGTGAACTCGCCCTTCATCGACTCCACCTCTTCCACATCAGTCACTGAGAAGTCCCCTTACACGCGGCTCCCGTGCAGATAGTGCACGTGTATTTCTCCATGGCTGCTCCTGGTTACAAATCTGCACACATATTCTCAGCTGGGTGTGTTTGGTTATTCTTGTATGTCCTTTCATTGAGCGGATCGTCTCTTATATTTTAAGTTCTATGACCAGGGGTCCAATTCATTATTTACTTCAGAACCAAAATGTGTGTTCCACTGGTAAGCACATAATACTAGGATTGCTCCGATTGCTAGGGGTACTTCTCAAAGCTAATGTGCCCTAAATCACCCAGCGGTCTTGTTAGAATGCAGATTCTGGAGTAGTTTGAAATGCTGCATTTCTCCCAGGCTCCCACGGAGCTCCCAGTCTACGGAGTTACACTTGGCGTAGCAGGGTCTAAGGGCCCCAACAGTTTCAAGGAGGGATCCTACAAGTTAAGTGTGAAGAAGGGATGGGAATGAAATTGCCATGCAGCTAAGTGACACTAAAAGGGCCCACAGGGGACTCTTTCCCACTTAGTTCATCTGGGTAAAAATCCCATGCAAGCTCCCTAGGCCCAGTGTTGAGACCCTGTTATAAGTGATAGGAAGTTTGGGACGGTCCTTCCTTTCAATATTTACCTACTTCCTTTTAAAAGTGGAAAAAATGGAAGTTCAATTTTTAATTTTTTGAGGTAACATCATATTGTTTTCCACAGTGGCTGCACCAGTCTGCATTCCCACCAGCAGTGTACTAGAGTCCCCTTTTCTCCACACCCTCACCAACACTTGTTGTTTGATGATTTGTTGATGGCGGCCATTCTGACAGGTGTGAGGTGATACCTCATTGTTGTTTTAATTTGCATCTCTCTGATGACTAGTGATGTTGACCATTTCTTTATATGTCTCTTGGCCATTTGTATGTCCTGTTTGGAGAGGTGTCTATTCAGCTCCTCTGCCCATTTTTTAATTGGGTTCTTTGTCTTCCTTCTGTTGAGTTGTATGAGTACTCTATATATATTGGAAATTAACCTCTTATCTGATGTATCATTGGTAATGATGTTCTCCCATACAGTGGGTTGCCTTTCCATTTTGATGGTTGTTTCTTTTGCTGTGCAGAAGCTTTTTAGTTTGATGTAGTCCCATGTGTTCATTTTTTCCTTTGTTTCTGTTGCCTTAGGTGATGTATCCGTGAAAATTCTGTTGTGTATGATGCCCAAAATTTTGATGCCTACATTTTCTTCTAGAATTTTTATGGATTCACAGGTCACATTTAAGTCTTTTATCCATCTTGAGTTTATTTTTTGTGTATGGTGTAAGTTGATGGTCTAATTTCATTTTTTTGCATGTAGCTGTCCAATTTTCCCAACACCATTTATTAAAGAGGCTGTCTTTACTCCACTGTATGCTCTTGCCACCTTTGTCAAATATTAATTGAGCGTATTGCCTTGGGTTCATTTCTGGGTTCTCAGTTCTGTTCCACTGGTCTATATGCCTGTTCTTGTGCCAGTACCAGGCTGTTTTGATTACTGTCGCTTTGTAGTATAACCTGATATCTGATATTGTGATCCCACCTACTTTGTCCTTCTTTTTCAAGATTGCTGTGGCTATACAGGGACTTTTTTGGTTCCATATGAACTTTTGAAGTATTTGTTCTAGTTCTGTGAAATATGTCATTGGTATTTTGATGGGGATTGCATTGAATGTATAGATTGCTTTGGGTAGCATGGACATTTTAATGATGTTAATTCTTCGAATCCATGAACAAGGTATGTGCTTCCACTTTTTTATATCTTCCTCTATTTCTTTTTTCAATGTCCTATAGTATTCTGCAAATAGGTCCTTTACTTCTTTGATTAAGTTTATTCCTAGGTATCTTAATTTTTTTGCCACGATGGTAAATGGAATTGTTTTTTCAGTTTCTTTTTCTGTGAGTTCATCATTGGTATATAAGAATGCCGTCGATTTCTTGATGTTAATTTAGTATCCTGCTACTTTGCCAAATGCATTTATTAAGTCTAGTAGATTTTTGATGGAGTCTTTAGGGTTTTCTATGTATAATATCATGTCATCTGCAAATAATGACAGTTTCACTTCCTCCTTTCCAATTTGGATCCCCAAATCCCACAATATTCTTTTTTCTGAATTATAATACTGAGATCATAATTAAATACAGTTTTATAGTTTGTCTTACAGGATGAGACAAACACAGACTCTGTGTAAGACATCTCTTGCATTGAGAGCTATAGGGACATGATAGCAATGGGTATCAAAATAAATCTTCAGTGAGGTAATGTCCAGGGTATACAGAGAAGGGTCAAAAGAAAAATGCCAGATTTGTGTGCACATCAGGCCTGCTGCCTGCTGAGGGTCAGAGGAAGGTGTTGCTGGGAGCCACCATCTTCCAAGGTGGTGCCAGCACTATGGGTCCCCTCGCCATCCACCTGCTGTTGTAACAACAGGAGAGAAAGCTTCTCAGCTTCTGAAGTCAGCCCAAGACACTCAAATTCAAACACTTTGCAAGAGCAGCATGGTCAGCAACGACGGAAATGTTCTACCATCTACCCTGTCTAATGCAGTAGCCACGTGATACATGTGACTATGGGCACTGGAACCATGGCTGGAGCAACTGAGGAACTGAAATATAATTTAATTCATTTAAGCGTAAACAGCTACATGTGGCAAGTGAATATTATATTGGACACACAGTTACACAGAAAAAGCTGTAAACTCAGGGAAGACAGTTTGGGAAGCTGGATCACCTCTGAAGGTACACCTTAGCTTTGTTTTTCTTTAAATCCTCATCTGAGGATATGTTTACAGAGAAGAAGGGAGAGAGAGAGAGAAACATTAATGTGGGAGAGAAACACCATCGGTTCCCTTTCATACGTGCCCCGACCAGGGATTGAACCCGCAACCTTAGTCTTTTTACATACTTAGCATGAATAAAGAACCCCCACAATTGTGAGGCAGCTCCTTTAATATTCGAGCCTAAGCTGGTGGTTGTGTCAGTGTTTTCTATGCTATAATGCCACTTGGCCATATAAGATAGAGACACCCAGAGCCCTGAGGTCTGGTTTAGTATCCGGTGAGTGAATAACAGGTTGCTGCAGGCTCAGTTGTTTCAATATGACCCTACGGGGTTTATACAGGCCCAGTATTCTGACGTGCAAGACAGAGAGGAAGGCTTGCAATTTTAAAAACTCATTTAAGAAAAGATGCAATGCAGAGGGCATTAAGAGATGATACAGTTTGGAGGAGAGACCTGAGGATTCGAAAAAGAGAATAATAAATGTTTGCCTATAACCCAATGCAATGAATTCCTTTAAACACTCCACCAGTATAACAAATGGGTCCTTTGCTATCTCTAAGATAAAGCTACTAATTAGCCAGGGAACCACTAACATGAATCTGACATGAGCAAATACAGTGGGATTTACCTGTGGCTGGTTTGGCTGGTAATCCAGGCAGGAAGGGAAAGGTCTCTGAAGGCCCTGCTGGGCACCAGGGGAGACTTGGTTGTGTTCTAATTAAAGAGAGCACAAGTCCAACACTTGAATTCAACTTCAGTCCCTGACATGTCCTTCTAGAGCAGTCTATTGTGGCTGGACACCTGACATTCCCCACTACAGTGTGAAAATGAAACTCTGAATGTGCTGATTTGGGCAGAACATTTTGCAGATGAGAAATAGTATAAATGACAGAATGGTAGAATTGGAACGATTAAGAGCACATTGTAACAGAATTTAATATCCCCAGTGGATTGTTGACCCTGTTACCAGTAAGGTGAGCAATACATGTAGAATGTGCCCAGTTGGAGGAAAGACTAGCAGTGCCCTGCCTTTTGTGAAAGTGTCCGTCACAAGGTATTATGAAATTAAGTTTGGGGAGGTTTCTGGAAACAACTGGTAGTGATAGTGCATCCTTTAACTGACACTGTTTCAGGAGGCCAGGAAGAGGGCAGGGCTTGTGGATGCCAGGGAGCGGGTGGTGGGAAGACAGAGGCTCAGAGTCAGACACACCTGGCTGCAAACAACTGTTTCTCCACTTAGGTTTTGCATCAAGATCATTGGGGGGCTTGTTAAAGCTACAAATTCCTGGCCCTTAAACTGACCTGCTAAACCAGAATCTGAGGGCTTGGGGCCCCAAAGTCTCTATTTTTAAAATAAGCACCCAAAGTGATTGTGATATGAGGATTCTCTAAATCTTAGTCTCCAAAGGGTGATGTAGGATTCATAATACCTGAGTCAGGACTATTGTATAGACATAGTGTGATTTATTTTTTAAGGAGAACGACGAAGGCGCAATAACATGTAGCTGTTATTATTATCGAGCCTCTGATGTAATTGCCCGGCTAAGCCTAGTCACTATGCTAAAGCGGCTGGGAATCTTCGGCCAGATTAGCCGGGATCCCAAAGTTGCAAGTGGTTATTGTTTCTGAATTTTTGAGATAAAAGCAGCCTTTTCTGTTCCCTTTTACTCAAAGTTTTAATGACACTGGAGTAAGGCCCCCTTCACGCTGGGGAATTTCTGTTGAGGGTGAAAACATCAATTATATTGTAACAGGTTGCAGGTTCCACTGAGAGTCAAGGACTATGGGTTGGACCCATCAGAGAATGGTCATTTGTTCTGGGCCAAGAGAGGCGCTTGCAGGAGGGCTCCCAGCGCAGCTGCCTTCCGTGCGTGGCACGTCCTGCTTTCCTTGGCCTTGTGAAGCTGGCAGAAGGGGGAGGGGGAGGTTGGCGTTCTGCCTTGGAGCTCCAGAGAGTGAAGGTAGCTGCAAACCCAGCAGGCTCCAATAGCGGGTGCGGAGATTTACGGCGGGGTGGGGTTGCCCGGGGAGGATGTGCACGTGAGACTCAGGTAGGACCACGAAGTACCTTCCGGAAACCCTCCTCCAGACGCAGGATTCGTATTGGCTGGGGCAGCGGGGGCAGCGAAGTCAAGACCCTTTCGGTGCCTTCCCCTGACCCGCCCCGCCGGTCGCAGGCTGTAGAGGGGCGGGTGCGGGGCGGGGCGGGGGCATGCTGGCCAGGCGGCCGGGCGCGAGTGGCAGCGCGCCGGGGCCAGAGCAGCGCCCGGCCCGGGGCGTCCAGGGGCCGGATGGCGGAGCCCACGCGCGCCGTGGAGCCGGGGAGGTCTACGCTCCGCTCGCCGCGTTGCAGGGAGGGCGCGGTGCCAGGCGCGAGCGCCCAGAGACCCAAAAAGAAAGCCTTTTATTTGCTGAGGATGAAGCCCCTGAAGGAGCCCGCCCCCAACAACAACAACGTGTCTTTTGTGATCCATTGTCAACTAGGCAAGGAGATCAAACACATTTGCAGCAACTGCAGCCGAGGAGAGGACACTAGGGACGGTGAGTGCCGGGGCCCGTCGGGGCGGCGAGCGCGGGAGGCGGGGAGGTGGCTCTGCTGGTCCCCAGTTAGCGGGCACCACCGGTGTCTGCTTCCTGGAGAACCGCAGGGACGTCAGCCCTCCACCCAGGCGTGACACCCGCCCGCCAGGCACTTTGCTTAGTGCTGCGGGAGCCAAACCTGGACTGCGTCCCCCAAATGAGGCGTTTGAAATGAGGGTTTGAAAAGGGACAAATCTGGGGTTTTCTCTTGGGACGGTGGGGTTTTAGGTTATTTATCAGGGGCAACATTATTAGCTTTAGAAAGATCGTTGCACCTGCTTTCTTAGTTTCCTGGGTTCTTAGCTGTTCTCGCATCCTTGCGCTATGATAGGATATAGCCTTGGCTGGGCTGTGTTACAGATGTCGGTTCACTTTGGAGAGGAGGTTTGGCCTGGGCTGCAGCTCCCAGAGCCCTGGGGACTTGTGGAGTTGTTGAATGGTGTCTGTTCCGAGTAAAACATGGCCGTGGTTTTTGGAATGTCGCGGCTGGCCCCTCTTGGAATGATGCCTAGTGGGCAAAATGTAGGAGGGGGGAGGGGAAGTGCAGCGGCTTCTTCCGAGCTTGTGTGACCCAAACAGCGCCCCCAAACCCGATCCGAAGTGAGGCGGTGGAAGGGTGCCTGGCTGCCAGAGACCGGCAGAAGGAGCCAAGAAAGAGGGACAGCTCCGCCCGGACCAGGCAGAAGCCTCTGCAGATGTGGGCGCGCTTCTGTGGCGGTGCATTTCGCAGGAGCCTCCGGGCGGTTCCGGAGCAGCTCACCCAGCAGACACGGGAGGGCCACGTAAGGTCTCGGAAAAGTTTTAGGCAGCAGATTTTTCAGGGAAAGAAGTAGCTACTGGCCATCCTGAAGCTCAGTGCCTCGCTTGATTCGCACCTGCTGGGCAGGCAGATTTTTCTGATCAACCAGGCGGGTTCTTTTGCTCCCTTTGGAAGAACAAATAATACTTAGGATCCCTTGTGTTCACCGTTGGCCTCCGAAGCGCACAGTAATGAAGTGACTGTGGCTTGGCTAATAATGTCTTTTCAAAATTAGCGTCCTGCTAGTGTAATTATACTTTTCTTTGATTAAACTGAGAGAGAGGCTGTGCAGCATGGCACTAAGCACCCAAGAGGAAAACTGGGGCCTTACTGGAGGAAGACAGGCGTGTACAAAACACGAACGCGGCTTGTGTTCGGGTTAGGGGAGGATATCCATCTTCCAGAAGCACACACTTGCTGACTACTGTCGTGGCTCTGGTCCTTTGGTTACAATATAAACTGATGACACCTATGGAATATAAATGGATGAATGAGATGACCCAAAGCCAGACTTTTACCATATAATGTAATAGAGCGTGAGATGCTGGCTGAAGTATTTATTAAAGGAATCACTCTGCTGACTGAATTGCTTCTCTGATGGGCTGCTTTCACAGCCTTGGGAGTTTATTTAAATCAGAATCTCTAAATGTTGCTACAGTAAGGAAGGGTCTATGTCTACACTCAAGGATGTGTGTTTACATGTGTAATTACGAACATGATCAGTGGTAAACATGTTGGTGTACACTGTTGATGGAGGCAGGCATGTTTTAGCCTACAACACACATTTCTGCTTGCATCATCTCTACTGTCTCAGACACTCCAGAACAAACCTATGGATGTTCACATATTATCAGATCTGACAAAAATATTTAATTTCGAAAGATTCTTATAGGAGAGACCTCATGTTGTGGTGCCTAATTTTTTGCCTAATTCCACACTGTGAATCCTGCCTTCCTAATGGGTCGTGGGCTCATTTAGCCACTGAAATAGAATGAGGTCAGTTTAACCCTTCTGTTTTGAATGCCAGAGCCCAAAGCAGCACTGCCCACTGTAAAAGGAAAGGAAGTTCAAGTAAATTTTACTTTCTGCAAGGATTGACCTGATATGATAGTTTGTCATGAGTGGATATTCTGTTAGGTAAGTTCCCTAGAAGCTATTTTCAATCTGAGTCATCTTTTCTGTGTATCAGGCGAGCCTATTATTTTAAAGGGAATGTGTGGTGAAGAGTGTAATAATGCAAACAGGTTTGGTGGGGCACCATAGTAGAGTATATTTCTTATGGTGGGGCACAGCTATAGTGTGTCCGGCGCCATCAGTGTGTTTGACTCCTCATTTAGCACTGAGGAGGCCATTGAGTGGTAACTGGTAAAAATTATGGTCCAGCAGGAAGGCCCTCACTTGAAATTTTACACAGCTAACATTTTACAGAGTTTCATTCTTAATGTCTTTGTATATAAAAACAGCAGTTATTTTACTATTATTATTTTTTAATCTTGATCCAAGGATATTTTTCCATTGATTTTTAGATAAAGTGGGAGGGAGAGAGAGATCTTGAGAGAAACATTGATGTGAGAGAGACACATTGTTTGGATGTCTCCTGAATGACCCAATCCCAACCAGAGCTGGAGTTCGAACCCAATTCCCTCGACCAAGAATCGAACCCTTGACCCTTTGGTCCGAGGGCTGATGTTCTGACCTCTGAGCCAAATGGACCAGGGCAAAAAGTGGCAGTTATTTTAAACATGTTTAAAGCATATTTTACTAACTTTCAGTTTAAAGACAATCTATAACTTAAAGTTTTTGGCTGATTTAGAATAAACGTTAAAGGAAAAAAAATATATTCCTCAATGGTTGAGTGAATATAAAAGGTGAAATTATGTGTTAGCAATTGCTGTTTTACTTAGGAGTATTTTTTAAAAGTTCCTGACATCTACTAAATACTATTAAAGATGTTTTCTGACTTGATTTTAAGTAATATTATAAAAATTGTAGAATACAGTTCATCATTAATGGCCAAAGATAGTTTTACTTTATCTTCACTAATTTTTTATAAACTGAAGCCATTTTCAGATGAGGAAGCAAGCATACATAGCACTTCGACACTAAAGGCTACAGAGCAAGCATAGGATAGAACAAAGATTCACACCCTTGTTTGCTGTCTTTCAAAGCAAGGTGCTTTCCACCATGCTATCAAGTTGATTTTTTTTTTTAAATGACATCTACACTCAATGTGGAAAATTAAGTACTGTGATGTGTCTGTGTTCTATACATGTGTAGGTGTGATAAGCCAGGTTTATTAAGACACAGAATTAGAATGAATTGCAGAATTTCCTAGTACATTTAATTATTTTTATCTGCTTTATATACAGATAAAGAGGCTGGCATTGGTAGAAGTAGAGGGAGAGAAATTTTCAGCCCTGGCCGGTTTGGCTCAGCGGTTAGAGCGTCGGCCTGCAGTCCAGAAAGACCCGGGTTCGGTGTCCGTTAAGGGCATGTACCTTGGTTGCAGTTTGTCCCCGGCCCTGGTTAGGTCATGTGGGTGGCAACCACTCGATGTGTCTCTTTCATGTCGATGTTTCTCTCTCTCTCTCCCTCCCACTCTATCTGAACAAAATATGGAAAAATGTCCTCAGGTGAGGATAAAAAAAAAAAAAATTAAGTAGATTAGAAGTTATATACATTGTAAATAACTTTCAGCTAAAGAGACATAGCCAAATCATCACTAAACATACTAGAAGTCAATAGGAGAATATGATTTAATTTACTAATAGTTATATCAACTTTAGGGAAAAATCTGTTCTAGAAAGCCAGGTATTTCTGTATATAATTTCATACATATTTTCTATTCTCATTTGAAATCCTTTTGAGTCTATTAGTAGTGAGAAATTGTCATAGGAATTATAACATTATTAAGAATTCCATTTTAAGATATAATTTCAATAGAAATAAAACATTGTAACAGTTTGAAATAGTTATTAGAACTATCTTGAAGCCTCTGTCCTATAGCGGCATACTTAAAAAGTAATCAAATGATAAAGAAATTCAGAAATAAGACATAATTATTGCAGCTGCTCCTTGGTACTTTTTACATTTAATTTATCAATATTTCAGGGTTATCTTTATTTCACTAAATATTATTTCTATTCTTCAAATAGTCATGTACAAATTTACTTATTCATCGACTCACCAGATGGCATTTCCAAGTTTTGTTTTAGGGATAGAAATGTTTAACATGATTTCTGATGTATTCCGATCTGAATTTTTGGAATGACAGTTTGTCATCATACTTCTCTGTTACCCTGACGGTAGGGTTCATCAGCAAGACAGCCTTGTAGACGAGAGTGCCTTACGAGTTTTTGTGGGTGAAATCCCTCATTTTGCAAATGAGAAACTTGAGGTGCGTAAAGATTTGGTGAGCAATCCTCCAAGGTCCAACCACCACTGGGGTCGGGGCTGCTCCCAGAACCGGCCCCTTGATGAAGGCCCAGAGCCGGATCCTGGAACCTCACTGCCTGTTTTCAGATAACGGCTCACGCACTTGCTGGCTGGGTGACTTTCGGATGCCACCGCATTGTTGACTGCATGGAGTTGAGGACTAAATGAGATAATTGGTACAAAGCACTTAGCCTGGCAAGAGCAAGTGCTGGAGAAATATTAGCTGTGATTACTATCATTTGTATTGTTACCGCCAAGTCCAATTTTGTGTTGGGCTTTTTCCTCCTGCTATTCTGCGCTGCTTGGCCTCTTTGGTAATTAAACTTCCTTGGATGAGCTCCAAGGTGAAAGCACCCAATTCGACTCCACATTTAACAGTTAAACACGTATTTCTAGTAAGGCGAGGGAAGTAACAGTGCGACCGGGGAAGAGCCCCTCCGACACTGCTCCTGTCAAACGATTTTTTTTGTTGGTTTTCAAGTTTCAACAATCATGACCAGGACGTTCTAGGTAAAAGTACTCATATATCTATCTACATTTACAATGACTAAGCATTTTTGGTCAGTTGAGTAATCAAAAACATAGGCAGGGTGAGATCCTTGCGAGGAAGAGGAAAGGTTAATAGCTGAAGGAAGTGTTACTGGAGAATTTTGTCTCCATGGGTCCCAGGGATATGACTCAGAATCAAAGTGACAGGTTTGGAGGACTGGGCCTGAGGCAAAGGACGGAAGCAGGAAACTGCTCTCCTAAGATCAGAAAAGCCTGGGAAAAGCTCTCACTTGGGCAGAGTGTAGCGGTTGTGTGGAACCCTGAGAAGAAGACCTTTCGCCCTGGCCAGTTTGGCTCAGCGGTACAGCATCAGCCCTCAGACCAGTGAGTCCCGGGTTCGATTCCAGACAAGGGCGTGTACTTCAGTTGCTGTTCATTCCTGGCCCTGGTCGGGTCGTGCAGGAGACAACCAGTCGATGTGTCCCTCACATATCAATGTTTCTCTCTCTCTCCCTGTCTCTCCCTCTCTCTCTACCTGAAGATAAATAGAAAAATATCCTTGGTGAGGATTTAAAAAAAAAGGCCCTTGCTCAGAGGTAGGGAGAAGTAGAGAGGGCTGAGCAGGATGTTAGGATGCCGTGTACAGAGCAGGGAGATTCTAATGAAGTTGTGCGCTTACAATTTTATTCAAGCTGTGTGTGCTCAAACAGCTGAGCTGTTGATGCTCCTACATTTGTTTGTAAAATTAGCAGCTTACGTGTGCAGAGCCCTCTCGGTGTAAGGGTAGATGCCTTTGAAGAGTCTGGATTTTAGTGAGTGTAGCAGGAAAGTAAACTGCTGAATTATTGGAGGAAGTCACAAGGGAGTGAGTACGGCAGGAGGGCTTTCCAGAGGAGGTGATCTGTGGACTGGAACCTAATAGAGGAGTTATCCCAGATAAAGAGGGGAGAGCATTTCAGTAAGGAAAAAACTGTACACTGACCATTTAAACTATAAAAGAGCATGTTTTGGGGGGTAAAGGGAATAAGTTCAGCAGGTAGAATTTGTGGAATGTGGGAGGAAATGACATGTTAGTCTGGAAACATGTCTTGGGGCAACTCATCTTTTTTTCCAGCAGTATATTTGTGAAGCATTTTTCTATGTGCCATGTTAAACACTGGGAATATAAATATCACTAATATAGTATGGTCTTTGCCGTCAAAGGCCTTATACTGTAGTACAGAGAGCTAGACAGGAAGACAAATATGTGCACAAAAGTTTTAAATGTTTGAGAAAGAAAAGTGTTGTTTCAGAGACAGAAAGGAGAGTGGTTCACTTGGGCAAGAGAGAGGTCAGAAAAATCCTGATACAATTTATGAAAGAGTTCAGATTTCATCCCATGAATACCCAAGGAGGCACAGGGTTTTTTGTTGTTGTTTTGTTTTTTGTTTTTTTTGTTACTCTTCACCTGAGGATATTTTTTCCATTGATTTTTAGAGAGAGTAAAAGGGATAGGGGGAGGGGGAGAGTGAAGGAGAGAGAGAGAGAGAGAGAGAGAGAGAGAGAGAGAGAGAGATCAACTGGTTGCCTCCTGCATGACCCCAACCAGGGCCAGGGATTGAACCTGCTTCCCTTAGGTGTGTAGGCCGATGCTCTAACCACCGAGCCACACCGATCAGGACAGCACAGGAGGTTTTAAGCAGAGTGGAGTGATCTTGTTACCTGAAAACAAAATCCTATTATTATGGAAAGTTTTACACATATACAGAAGAAGGCAGAACAGAGTTATGAACCCCTACAGGCTCATCGCCCACATTCTCCTCACTCCTCTATGAGGCTGAAGCAAATCTGAGTGGGTTTGCGTGATGGTGTTGCTGGCCGTGCGGAGACGGGACCAGACAAGGGAAAGGGCCTGGATGCCACGGCCACTCACGGCGCAGGCAAGGGCGTTTCAAGACCTCGAGCAGAAACCAGCACGCTTCCCTTGTGTTTCCGACCCACGAAGAGGCCGGTAGCACGTTCAAGCACCAGCAGTTCGAAGCCAGTTTGCCTCACTAACTTTGAACTTACGGAATTTTACTAGTAACTTCCTCTTCCATTCTTATATATTTTTGACACTTGATAGACAACATCTGTAAATATTCACTTAATTCAGGAGAAGAAATGTTTAAAATATTTGTAAAATCTGTAGCTAAAAATATGCCTAAGTGTCTAAAGGAGATTTAAAAAGATTGATAGAAAAATATGTACGTAAAATGTTATTGGGAGGAGAAGGGATCCATACTTGTCTGCTAGCCCCAAACATGCATTTCTGTCGTTTGGTAATTAACATGAAAGGTAAGAACTTTTTTAACTTCAGCAGGTATTTAGAGTCTAAAGATGTGTCTGAGACATGGTGAGCCAGTTAGGAATCACCTTCAGAGGCGTCAAGGTCAATGCCAAGTGGGCAGTTGTGGTGAAAGCAATGAGATGAAGGGGAGCCAGATGAAGGCCAGGAAATAAGGGGCCAAAGAAGACATGTGCCTCCCTTCAACCCCAGGTTGATAAGAAGAGAAAAGGCCAAAGAGACAAACATTGCAAAGCTCTGGGTGAGAGAACCAGGACCTAAACAAGAATCCAGTTGTTGGGTTGGGAAAGAAGAAATGAATAGTAGAGATTTTCTGCCTGGGGAACACTCAGCCAGAATGTCAGCAGTAAACCACATGAGAGAAATACTGTGCTGGTTGTTTTTACCATTAGACTATTTCTATGTCCAACGCCAGAAGAAGGGTAGAACATGGTCATCCGTTTACTCACATAACAAGCATCTATGCAGTCTAGTGAGGGACATTGTCCCCCCTTCTCCATGGTTTCAATTACCCATCGTCAACTGCTGTCTGAAAATATTAAATGGGAAATTCCAGAAACAAAAAATTTATGTTTTAAACTGCCATTCTGAGTAGCATGATGAAATCTCCTGTCCTCCTGCGCGATCCCACCCAAGGTGTGAATCATCCCTTTGTCCATTGTCTCTGCGATATATATGCTACCTGCCTGTTAGTTAGCCATGTCCTTCATCAGATCTGATATCAGAGGGGGAGGGAGAGAGAGAGGGACCACATTCACATAACTTTTATTAGAGTATATGGTTATAATTATTCTGTTTAATTATTAGTTACTGTTCTTATCTCTTACTGTGCCTACTTTATAAATTAAACTTGATCATAGATTATTTATGTATAGGAAAAACAGTGTATAGGGTTCAGTGCAATCTTCTGCTTCAGCATCCACGGGGGTCTTGGGACATATTTCCTGTGTGTAGAGGAGGTAGCTCAGGATGCTGTGGACGCACAGCAGGGGACTCCATCTCCTTGGGAGAGAAGACCAGGGAGTCATGTGGGAGGAGATGGCTCTTGAGCTCAAGGGTGATGGGAGAATAGGACTGCACGGGCAAAGGTGTCTGAGGGGTCACTGGGCAGGATGAAGAGCACGTGCAGAGGAAGGTCAGCAGGCCCGAGGAGGGTAGGGTCTTTCTGATCTTTCCTCTTCACTGCTGTGTGTTCAGTTCCTGGAACAGTGCATAGCTATTAGACATTTAAAAATGTGTTCAACATAGGACTACCCATGTTAACTTATTGGCTATTAATCTGTTTAATTAATATGTATCCATTTATTACAGTGACTGCAGGCCAGTAGTTTGATGGGACTGGGTAGAGCGTGTAAGTGTGGGGACGAGGAGCCCGGAGGGGAGTCGAGCATGAAAGGCTTCAGACACCACGCTGAGGAGCTGGCCTTGCTAGTGACGCCATGTAGGAACCAGAGGGGTTTTATTAAGTAGCTTTAAAACTTTTTTGATTTATTGTTTTTGTTTTTTAATTTCGGTTTTGTTGAGGTCTAATTGACAAAAAAATTTGTAAGATATTTAAAGTATACATCATGGTGATTTGATCTATGTAGCACCTGTACACGGTGAAGGAACTCCCCCCATCTAGTTAATTAACACATCCATCACCTCTCATGTTGATGTATTTATTTTTATTTATTTACTTATTTATTTTGGTGAGGACATTTAAGTTCTACTCTCTTAGCAAATTTCAAGTATACAACAGTGTTATCAACTATTACTCACCGTGCTTAGATTGGATCCTCAGACCTTACTCATCTTTGACCAACTTCTTCCTATTTTCCCCAACCCCCCGACCCAGACCCTGGCAACCACTTTTCTACTCTCTGTTTCTGTAAGTTTGACTTTTATTTTTGTTTACCTTCTGCATATGAGTGATACCATGCAGTATTTGTTTTTCTTTGTCTGGCTTATTTCACTTAGTATAATGCCCTCAAAGTCCATTTATGTTGTCCTAAATAGCAGGATTTCCTTCCTTCTCAAGGCTGAATAATATTCCTTTGTGTGTATATATTATCCATTCATTCAAGTGTGACACAGGTTGTTTCGATGTCTTGGCTATTGTGAATAATGCTGCAGTGAACAAAGGAGCTCAGATATCTCTTCACTATCCCATTTTCATTTCCTTTGGACATATACCTAGAAGGGTAAGGGTTGCTGAATCATATGATAGTTCTCATTTAATTTTTTGAGGAATCTCTGTGCCATTTTCCATAGTGACAACACTGATTTACATTTCCACCAACAGTACACAAGGGTTCCCTTTTCCCCACATCCTGCCAACACTTGCTATTTCTTGTCTTTTTGATAATAGTTATGCTGACAGGTGTGAGATGATACCTCCTTGTGGCTTTGGTTTGCATTTGCTTGATGATTAGTGATGTTAAGCTCCTTTTGATGTTGGCCATCTTTAGGTCTTCTTGGGAGAAATGTCTGTTCAGTTCCTCTGTCCATTTTTAAGTCAGATTGTTTTTTTTGTTTTTGTTTTTGTTTTTTTAACTATTGAATTGTATGAGTTCTTTATGTATTTTGGATATTAACCCCTTATCAGATATATGATTCCCAAACATTTTCTCCTATTTGGTATGTTGCCTTTTCATTTTGTTGATGGTTTTCTTTCGGGTGCAGAAGGGTTTTAATTTGATGTAGTCCCACTTGTTTATTTTTGCTTTTGTTCCCTTTGCTTTTGGTGACAAATTCAAAACACCATTGCCAAGACTTATGTCAAGGAGCTTACCCCTATGTTTTCCTCCAGGAGCTCTATGATTTCAGGGCTTACATTCAGATCTTTAATCCATTTTGACTTGATTTTTGTGTGCTGTAAGATAGGGGTCCAGTTTCATTCTCTTGCATGTGGTTGTCCAGTTTTCCTAACAGCATTTATTGAAAGTACTGTCCTTTTTTCATTGTGTATTCTTGGCTCCTTTGTCATAAATTAATTGACCATATACACAGTGGTTTGTTTCCGGGCTGTCTGTTCCATTCCATTGATCTGTGTGTCTGTGTTTATACCAGTGTCATATTGTGTTGATTATTAGAGCTTTGTAGTGTAGTTTGAAACCAGGAAGTGGGATACTCTTCTTTCCCAGGATTGCATTGGCTATTTAGGGTCTTTTGTGGTTCCATATCAATTTTAGGTGGGTTGTTTTTTCTATTTTTGTAAAGAATGTCCTGGAGTTTTAGTTGCTTTATTGAGATATCATTCACATGCCATACAATTCACCCATTTAAAGTGTTCAGTTCAGTGGCATTTAGTATATTCACAGAGTTGTGCCTCTATCAGTACAATCAATGTTAGAACATTTTCATTATTCCAAGAAGAAATCCTGCTCCCCTTGGCCTGCCCCCTCCACTTCTAGCTCCGCTGTCTCTAGGTAACTACTAATCTACTCTTCGTCTTTATAGACTTCCCTATTCTAGATATTTCTTACAAATAGAATCATGTGATATATGGTCCTGAGTCTGTCTTCTTTCACTTAGCATAAGGTTTTAAGGTTCAGCCGTGCTATAGCGTGAATCAGCACTTCATTTCTTTTTATTGCTGAATCTTCAGTGGCTATGACACATTTAGCTTATTCCTTAATCAGCTGATGGACATTTGGGTTGTTTCCACTTTGGGGCTTTTACGAATAATATTGCTAAAGCATTTAGGTACAAGTTTTGGTGTGGTTATGTTATCGTTTTTCTTGGGTGTCTACCTAGTAGTAGAATTGCTGGATCTGTTTAACCATTTGAGGAACTGTCAGGTGTTTTTCAAACTCTGCATCATTATACATTCCCACCGGCAATGAGTATATGGAAGTCCCATTTATCTGTATCCTTTCCAATACTTGCTATTATCTATATTTTGGATTATAGCCACCCTGGAGAAGTTTTAGGAAAGACAGTGGGAAGGTTCTGAGTTGGTAGTCAAAAAGAGAGTTAATTCAGTCCATTGAAGAAAGCCATTATGCCTAGAAAACCTAGACCCCTTACAGAAATGTATTTATGTTCCACTTACATGTTATTTCCTAGTAACCTCAGAACAACTTTTATGGTAGGAATTACGATCATAACTATTTTAGAGAAGAGGGGACAGAGAATTAGGGTGCTCGGGGCTTCTTCCAGGTCACCTGCCCACACGGGCGTACCCAGGCTGCCCTCTGGTCCCTCCTCTATACCACAGCTGGCTGCCTTGGAGAAGTGAGCTTCTAAGAAAGACTCATTATTTTGGCCAATGAAGTGTAACTTCTTAAAGTAACGACTTAAATGTGAAAATGATTCTTTTACGAAAATTTGGGCAAACATGAACACCCCAAGCAAACTGTCCTTTTATTAAAAAGTGGAAGAGGAGCCCTGGCCGGTTTGGTTCAGCGGTTAGAGCGTCGGCCTGCGGTCCGGAGAGACCCGGGATCGGTTCCCGCTAAGGGCATGTACCTCGGTTGCAGTTTGTCCCCGGCCCTGGTTGGTCGTGTGGGTGGCAGCCACTCGATGTGTCCCTTTCACGTCGATGTTTCTCTCTCTCTATCTTCCTCTCACTCTACCTGAACAAAAAAGTGGAAAAATGTCCTCAGGTGAGGATAAAAAAAAAAAAAAGTGGAAGAGGAAATCATCTGGCAGAGAGTGGATTTGGTTAGACTAGGAAGCCCGAGGGACCGCTGATGCCTTCTGCTGGCTCTTGAGTCCCCTCTGTTCTGAGCCTCCTCACCTGTAAAACGAGGTGCCCGAAACCATCTAGATCAGGGTTGGTAAGCTGCTGCCCATGAGCCCTCTGTTTTAGCAGGTTGAGATTTTTTTTTCCCCAGTTTCAAATGGTTGACTAAAATTAAAAGAAGAAGACTATTTCCTGACCGAAGACACTGACATGAATTCAAATGTCAGGGTCCATAACGCAAGTTCCGCTGCGACACAGCCCCGCAGCCGTTCCCGTGGTGGCTTT
Organism: Molossus molossus; assembly: GCF_014108415.1. Classification (NCBI taxonomy): domain Eukaryota; kingdom Metazoa; phylum Chordata; class Mammalia; order Chiroptera; family Molossidae; genus Molossus; species Molossus molossus. Next base: position 27,734,306 of record NW_023425347.1, on the reverse strand, counting down.
GCACTGCCACGGCGGAGCTCAGAGTGGCACCAGAGACCCTCAGAGTCTACACTGTTCATGTGAAAATGTATAAAGTCACCTCTGGCCTTTATCAAAAAAGTGCCCTGACCCTGCGCTCCTGCCAAGTTCCTGTCATTAGAAGATAACTCCTGTCACAGCACCACGTCTGATCTTAGACTTGAAAGGGACCCAGTCACATGTCTGTGTTATTCACCTGAATTGCGGTGTCGGTCTTTTTAAAAAAGCTACTTGAAGTCTTAGAGACTCAGAGGGACAGATTTTAAATGAAAATCAACTTTAAAAGAACAGCTGCTCTGAACGAGGTCTGTGGAGTATCTTTGCTGTCCCCACCCCCACCTTGACCTTGACATGGGCTTCAGGTGGTCCTCTGACAGGGGCTGGATTTCTGATCGCCACCTCAGACCTCACCATCTTGACTCAGTTATTATTTCGGCATGAACTGGAGACCAATCGCCTCTGCTATTTTGGCACACACGGAGATTTGCCTCCACGGTAATTATTTTGCAAGCTACGAAAGTAATGATAAAATCAAATAATTATCTTCTACACAAGCTGTAACCCCAGCAGGGGCTCTTGGTGGGGGGGAGTTCCTCTTCTTTAATTTTCAAGTTTAGGGCTTTAACATTCTGCTCTCCTGGCCCCCCTACCTCAGTTCTTCTGTTGTTTCAAGTCCAATAGTAACCTCCTCCAAACAGGAGCCCAGTTCCAAGTTCATGAGTGGAAAGAGAGAGGAGTAAGCAAGAAAAGGGGAAAGCCAAGCCCGACTGAATTCTTCTGGTGGTAGGAAGTACAACTTAAAAAGGGACTAGCAGCCTGCCCGACTGTTACGGGCTGGTTGGAACTCCTGGGAGCTGCCCTGTAGCGAGGCCTCCAGATCCCGGTTCTGTTCTCCGTCAGGCTTGGCGCCAGCGTGTCCTGGCACGAAGGCAGGGACGAAATCTGCCACGCAGCGAGCCACCATCCGTCTCCGACAGGCGGACCCGTGCCAGAGTCAGGTTCTTTCTCGAGAGACCTAACGTCTGTTTATGGGCGAGTGTTTGTCTGACATGTGCAACAGACACTGTGGGTAACGTTTATTTCTATGTTTGGAAACTGTCACTTGTTTGATAAGCCCGACTACTCCACATGATGGAAGGATATATAGAGAAGCAGATCTCGGTGACAGGGACCATCGCAGATCTGCTACATGGTCAAGAATCGCCCTCTCCCAATTCCAGTAACTCACTGATGTATGAGTCAGTTCGCCAACCCACTCAAGAAGTCAGAGGAGCCACAGACAGGAGCTTGTCATCCCCCAAATGAACACGCAGTGAAGGTTTTGCTTGCCCAGCACCCTAATGTTTTCCTGTCCAGAATGAACACTGCGCTACAGTTTCCCACTGGCCGGGATGTGAATTATTCATGCATGATTAAGCAGCCTGTGGTCAGAACACCACCACCCAAAGGAAAACGGAACACAAAAGGAGAGATTTTAATATTTGCAGCTGAAAGAGTCCTTTGCAGTGGAAATAGAGATGGTGAGCTACTGGACCCCTCCCATCCTTGTCCTGGATCTTTGAGGTTGAATCATGACTGTAAATGTGAGTTTCTTATTGTAAAACAGTAGACATGGCTTGGAATACCTGATGAGGGTAGCAGCCATTGGGCTGCATGCTTAGGTTAATTTTTTTTTTCCTTCTTTTTTTTTATTTTTATTTTTTTATTAATTTTAGAGAGAGAGGAAAGGAGAAAAAGAGAGAGAAACATCAATGGGAGAGAACATCAATTGACCGCCTCCTGCATGCTCCCCACTGGGGATTGGGCCCACAACCTGGGCATGTGTCCTGACTAGGATTTGAACCGGCAACCTCTTGGTGTATGGGTCAACACTCAACCACTGAGCTACACCAGCTGGGCAATTTTTCTTTTTAAAAAATTTTTTTCTTTATTGATTTTAGAGAGAGAGAAAGGGAGAGGGAGAGAGAGAGAGAAACATTGATGAGAGAGAGCATTGATTGGCCACCTCCTGCATGCCCCCCACTGGGGATTGGGCCCATAACCCGGGCATGTGCCCTGAACGGGAACCGAACCCGTGACCTTCCCGTGCATGGGTCACCGCTCAACCACTGAGCCACACCAGCCGGGCACTTAGGTTAATTTTTCAAGAAGAAGGGAACATATACAAAAGGGAGCATCTGTATTCAAGAAATAAAAGTAAAGACAAGAAATGTCGAACCAAAGGGAGAGTTATTCTTTGGAAAAAGAAAATAGTTCTCTTAGCAGGTCCCCATGTATCAGCCCGATGAAAGCAGGATTGCTCTGGTTTAGGCGGGTGGTGGGCCTGCCCTCACATGGTGCCGACGGCCCTGCAGCTTGTCAGAACCGCAGCTGAGAAGTTGCTCTCTGCCGTGCTCCATTCAGATGTCATATAATATATTGAGGACTGATTATTGTATTTCTAAAATGTAAATATCAGCTGATAACAGGGGATATCATACCCCACATTTTACTTCTTTGAAGATGATGAAACCTCTAATAGAGCAGCTTGAGACATAAATAATGTATAGCCAGATATATTATAAGTTATGTGTGTGTGTGTGTGTGTGTGTGTGTGTGTGTGTGTGGTATACCCTAGGATAGAGTTATTTTTTGGAAAATGTATATATTGGCTAAAGAATTATATGACATCATACATAAATGAGTAGGAATATTACATTTTTAGATTCAAATGATTTCAGTAGGAATGTTGAAGCTGGTGCCAACATTAATAATCGCCTCTTAAATAACGACAACTACTTACAATGAAATTGGATCAGGTGGATAGTCCCTTTTGCCCCCTTCCTAACAACACGGATGGCTCTGAAAGCCACCACTGGGTCTATAAGCAAGTATTGAGGACCAAACAGGAATGACATTCGGTATTTAAACCATAAGTATGACAGATGGGTCAGTGTGTGTTACTAGCTCAGAGTACATAAATCACCATGAACGAAGTGGCACAAATTTACTTTGAAAAAAAATCATTGCCTAAATTACAGTAAGATTGAACTGGGAAGATTTCCACCATGGTTTTAGAAAGCACACAGGGCTTATTTTTATTGCAAAATCCTAAGAGTACAATTCCCGACAGTGCTTAGCAGACAGAAGGAATTAGCCTCAAGGGGAGGGTTAGGAACAGAGCCCCCTCTGGTAATTAGCACACACTGGCCTCAGACAGCCCTGCAGGCCTGGCCTCTGTCTCCTCCTTGCGAAAGGGCGTGAAGGACAGCAGGGCCATGCTTGTTTTCCCAGAGGGGTCTGAGACTGTTCAGGAGGCGTCTGGAACCTTTTCAAGCATAGGACACCCAGGGTGGTGCCCTGCTTTCATACCCAGGGTGCTGGCTGGCACGTTCCGAAGGGAGGAAGGAGATGAGGTCTCCTCTCTCCGCGCGCCTGCTCTCTGTGCACCGGGCGATTTGGGGGGGAACGGCAGGACGCCTGTAGGACTGGGGAAATGACACTTGTTTTATCTCAAGGTGAAAGAGCAGAGGGATCCCCTGCGCGAGGTGAACAGATGGCGGAATCATTGCTGCTACACTGCTTCTGGCCGTGCGTGTCCTCACCCCACACTCGGCCGAGCCTTTTCCGACTGTTCAGGTCACAGAGCGGGGGCGAGTCTGAAGAGCAGTCTGCTGAAGGCTGTTCTGGAGACCGACATGCCTTGCTCATGGCTCTTCCTCCCGCCCGAAGGACAAAGGCTGCACACTCTTAAGCAAGGGGCCTGGGCTGAGGTCCGCTAGGAAGTACAGATCCTCTTCAGAATTCAGTTCTCTGCTAGTCAGCTACATCCATAGATGTCACAGAGTTTTAAAAATGAACAAACCTAGCCCGGCTGGTGTGACTCAGTAGACTGAGCATCGACCCATGTACTGAGAAGTCCTGTTTCGATTCCCAGTCAGAGCACATGCCTGGGTTGTGGGCTCGATCCCCAGGAGGGGGCATGGAGGAGGCAGCCAATAGATGTGTGTCTCTCACGTCGATGTTTCTATCTCTCTCTTTCTGAAAAATCAATAAAAAAAACATGTTTAAAAAATGAACAAACCTGCCTGTGACTTAGGGATAGAAGATGTTAGAGTGGGTTAGGGACTAGTCAGGAAGTGGATGGGAACATTGGGGTACTTTACACCATAACCTTTGGTCTTTATTTTCTCCCTTGCTTTGCTTCCTGATGAATATCCAAGGAATATCCATAGTCGTTTGGTTCCTCCTCACTCAGAAATTTTAATTAGCCTTATGGCTTGTGGAAAATCAATAATTTTTGGCCTGGTGTCTAAATCTGTTGATGTCTGTACTGTTAAAACCAATCCGAGGTGATACGATGAGCAAGACATGTTCTTCCGTGCCATCTGGACGTGCAGTCTGCCCAGATTCCAGCAGAGACCACGGACACGGCTCTTCTTGCCGAGACCTCTGAAGTTAGGGGAGACTGTCAAGCTCCTCTGCCACCCGTGACCCAAAGCAGCTCTGATTACAGGGTGGGGAGCTGTATCCTTCAAGTTCTGAAATTGAATGTTGAGGTTTCTGTCCAACTTTTATGAGCTGTTTCCAAACTGTGTTCTATATAACACACCTGCTCCACTGGGTGGAAATAGATGGTATGTAAAAAATGTCAAGATCAAACTATTGGGAAAACAGAGCTAAAACAAAGTTAAGTAGATTGTCTCCGTCTCTGAGCCCCTGGTATGCCCATGTGCCATGTGAAACTGCAAGAACGGAGTATATATACTTCTTTACCCAAATTAGTTTGATCACGCATGGTGTCTTTGCAGAGCATCATAACTGGCAGATGCCTAGAGGAAAATGAATGGGCTCTTCCAGAATCCTCCAATGATGATTCTGATGACTGAGTACACTTCCCACTGCAAGAGACACAGAACCGCACAGAACAGTGAGGCTTGTCCATGGATTTTTCTTTCCCACCAGAAGCTGTTAGCACTAAACTTCACATGGTGGCTGAGAAGAAGTATTTTCACTTTCGCTGAACAGTATTCATCCAGTGATTTCTGGTTAAAAGAACTATAACTGCAAATTAAACTATGATATTGATTGTGCCTGTAGTTCAGCAAGTTCAGGAGTCAGGGACTTCCTCTGATGGCACTTGATGGCGGGCTGGGCTCCCAGAAATGTTGTGATCCCAACGTGTGAGATATTTGAGGTCAGGTTTCTCAACTTCAGGACTGTTTTCATTTTGGACTGGATTATCCTTTGGTTTTTTTTGGGGGGGGGGGAGGGCGCGTTATTCTGTGCATCATGGGATATTTAGCAGCATCCATAGCCTCTACCCACTAATAGCATCCACTGTCTTAAAATGTACCTGGGATTTGTTTTCATCAGAGATGGTAATGGGACAGGCATAGAGACAATGCCTTTGTAAGAAGAGTTTATCCCTTACTGTTTCCAAGGGGAGGGGGCACACCGTGCCACATAGGGCTGGCCACAGGGGGAAGCACCAGGGTCATTCGGGAGGTAGAAAGGCATAGGGGAGAGCATAGCCCAGAGCCTTGATTGTGTGTTGTTGTTGCTGTTGTTGTTGTTTGCAGGGGAGGAATGAGCGAGTCAGGTTAGGCAAGTTTGAGCAAGCTGCGGACTGGATAGTTTGAATAATTTCCACTTGCTGGGGCTACACAGGTGGTCTGTAGTTGTCAGGTACCTGGCCCTGGGGTGACTTAGGACAGAGAAATGCTAGCTTGGTGTGTGAGTTAGACAGAGGCGGCGGTTGGGGTGCAGGTTTGGAGTGGGTGGTTTGCCTGGGAACGGGCTGTGGTGCTGGCAGGCCCTTTGTTTACTGTCTCCGGGATTAGCCAGCTGTAGACGGGGCGTCTCCCAAGGCCCCAGGGTGTCAGCATCATAAAATACAGAAAATATGAAACACATGATTAATACAGCCACTTCCCAGTTGTGACAACCCAAAAATATCTCCAGATGTTGCCAAATGACAAGTGGGAGGGGATCACTTCTGGGTTAAGACCACTGATTAAGGGCCAACTTGGGCAGTGCCGACCCTGAGTTCACAGGAGATCAGTGCGGACGAAGCCCTGGGAGAAGGCTCCGTGTGCAGGTGCCGGATCTGATTGGCAGCGGGAAGGAAGGAAGGCATCCTCAGAGGGAGGATTCACACGAACACAAGCAAACGGGGAGGAAGAGCAAAATGGACTATTTTTCAGATAATAACATTAACAATAACTACTCAGTACTTACTCTGTGCCAGGCTCTGCCAATGAGGGGAATTATGTACTTAATCTTCCCAAGAATCCCATGAGATAGGTCCCATTTATCTCAGCTTGGCAGAAAAGGAAACTGAGCCTCAGAGGAATTAAGCCACACGCTGGGTCTCATTGGTCGCGTGAATGTGTTGGTGTTATGATTCGAAAGCAGGCCTCTTATAATCTGAGTGTATTAATAGGATTAGAAATGATGTCCGGTAAAATTAAAGGATGCGAAATCACAGACAAGTGTCTGGACTTAAAGGGCTGTCCCACTCAGAAGGAGTGCACGTTCTCACGGTGAAAGAGATGGTGAAAGTAGTATCTTAGTTCACCTTGCAACGTCCGCCATGCCGCAGGCACAGGGAACTGGGCGAGGTGAGCTGGGGTGGCACGGAGCTGAGCCAGGTCAAGTAATCCCAGTGAGATGACCAGGACCTGGCCAAGGGTGGTGCCAGTAAGACTGGCGTGGAAAGGGGTGTCAGAGTGGTGTTTCCAGACATCAGGAGTACAGGGGTGAAGCAATGAAGAAGGCTTATTCTATTATGTCTAAGACAGAGCCTAGAAGAATGGGGAACCCCTCCACCCATCCCCAGTGGGAAGGGCATAGATCATCTATAAGAGGGTGGCAGGCCGGCTGGGGTCTCAGGAGTACAGTGAATTTGGGCTCACTTAAAGATTCGAGATTAGTCCATGTCCGTGCCTCGTGTGGTTTTCATATTGGCGTACACTCGTACTAACTTCTCTAGGAGCCAGACACCGCTCTTGGCACTTTATATATATATGAACCTACTTATTACTCACAGTGACCTCTGAATATGATCTCCACTTGGCAGAAGAAGAAACCGAGTCTCAGAAGGTTGCTCCAGACCTGGCTCCAGAGCCCCCCCTAAAGTGCCCGGCTCTGCAGCCTCTGGAGCATGGCAGTGATGCTCGGCTCCCGGGCGCTCTGGGCAACTCCACCTCCTCTCGCTGCTCAGCACGTGTGCGGACTCCTTGGTTTTCCCCTTTATGAAATGCAGAGGCTGAGCTTGTAAATCCTTTCAGCTCCACCATTCTACATCTGAATAAATCAGACATACTTCTGTCGTTTGATCCAAGATAATGGAGATCTTTTTCTTAAACAGAGAAATGGGTTTTCACACGTCTTTTTGAGGCCTTGGTTGACTTAGAAGAAGGTGCTCGTTCCCTGGCATCCTAGGCCGCTGAGCCTGGTCCCTAGGAAGCCATTCTGCCACGTGTGTACCTCAGTTTCCCCTGCTCATCTGTTAGCTCCTTGAGGGCATGATTGTGTTTTATTCATTTTTGTATTCCTGGCACATAACTTGTTCCCAGTAGAAGATCAAGATGCATCTTTGCATTTCGTTTTTGCTTTTAAATGATTTTAGACTGTGAGGAAATCAGGTAAAGAAATTTCACTGTATAACATTACTGTCCTTCAGATCAAGTCTTTGCTAAAGAAAGGGATAGTGTTAGCCCTAAAGATGGCTACGAAATAGAAGCAGGGGGTCATATTCAAAGGAGGTGCAGCTACTCAGCTGGAGAAGTATGTTAAGGACTCCCTGCGCCCAGCGACATGGGGCACAGGGTCCAGCAGACGGTCCTTACTGTTGGAGAGTTTAGATGGATGTCGGCAAACTTTTGTTGTAAAGGGTCAGATAGTAAACATTTTAGGCTTTGACCACACAGGCTCTGTAATAACTACTCAGCTGTGCTGTTGTAGCCCAGCAGCATCCACAGGCAGAACATAAACGAACACGCGTGGCTGTGTTCCAAAAAAGCTTTGTTTACAAGGGAGGCAGCAAGTCGGATTTGAACCAAGGGTCATAATTTGCCAACCCCAGGTGTAGACCCAGAAGAGGGACAGAACAGACGCAGATCCCAGCTGTGCTGCTGGCTCACTGTGTGGCTTTCATTCGAGTAAGCCTCAGTTTCTGCATCTGTAAAGTGGTGCCTCAGACAACAGCCACACCTAGGGCTGGTGGTAAGAGTAAATGAATAACGTACCATAAAGTGTTTGGCACTGACCCCGCATATAGTGAGCACTCAGGAAGTAGTGGCTATCATTATAAGTAGTATTGATGGTCTCCTGCCTTTTTTTGCTTTTTTGCTTTTCATTGTACTAAATTACTTCACATGAAATTCATGCCTGTGAATATTATGGTCAGATGTTTTATTTTCAGTCCCCTTTTTCTTTGTCCAGACTTTTTGAGTTTGAAGAATAATAAGGAAAATAATCTTTTAATACATTATTATTATCCTACCAACTAGGATTGTGGAAACTAGAAAATTTATGTGCAGTAATTCATACAGTACCTGGAATAGAACACTCAATAGATTGTAGCTAGTAGAAGGAGGAAGACAAGAAGTTGAAAAATATAAGTTTTTAAAGTGAAGAATATAAAGAAGTTCACGAATTACTTCGAAATCTTGTGGAATTTCAATTAAATAGGAATTCTGATGGGGAGATTGTAGCCCTCCGTGTACACAAAAGTGACTTAGATTTTAGCATTTGGGATCGATTAATTGCTTGGCTTTGTTAATCAATGATTTCCTAAAGTGGAATCCATTGCTCATAAACGAGGAACTTTAAAATTAGTCAAGCCATTTGCTTTTCAAAATGAGCTGTTTATATTATAGCCAAAACAAGACAAGTCACACATGCAAAACAGCTGTCTATTGGTCGGGACTAACCAACATGTTGGGAACACTCACGAACAGTCAGACACGAGTTGAGCCAATGATTGTTCGGCACTACATCGCAGAGGTGAATGCATTTATAGGCCTGGCTTCTTTCAGGAGTTTTGTTCTAAGCCATGGTACAGGTTGCAGATTTTCTCAGCTTTGGCATGATTGATATTCTAGGCCAGATTATTCTTCATTATGGGCGGTTGTCCTGTGCATTGTAGGATTTAGCCGCATCCTGGTCTCTACCTACCAGATGCCAGTAGCAAACCCCCAATTGTGACAAACAAAAATATCGCTAAATGTCTCTCCTCAGTTGAGAACCACTGGTGTAGACTGATGATTAAACAGTGCCTGGAAACATCATATTTCAACATATCTAATCAATATCTTATTCCATGGAAACATACATGCCATATCTCTTAAAATAGTCTTAATTTCAGATCATCTGACCCACTGACTCAACATGTATGCCTAGACTTAGAAGCCCACATAGGCTGATTTTCTTAAATTTGAAAATAAGGGGACCATCCTATGCAATGTTTGTCTCGTTTAGGACTTTAAGCTTGAATGCATTTATTGTATCATCATTCATTTTAGTCTTTATGTATTTTCCTTAGGCAAATGATTGATGCATTTCATGGTGGTTGATGACATTAAATGTAATGTATCCTAAGAGTGATATAAGTCTGACATTAGTTTAATTGAAAGAAGTATCTGTTGAGACTTTAAAAAACTAATTAGTATAAATTTTTGGTTTGATTTTTCCTGTATTGATGCTAAAGTAAAGCTCTTTTGGTGGCTTTCTCATGTAACATGGCCACTGATTGGTTTAGTAATGTGTCATATTTTATATGTCTGAAAAATGATGGCCTTTTGGAATGTGTATGAATTACTGCACATGAATGTTCTAGTTTCCGCAATCTTAGTTGGGAGGATAATAATAATGTATTAAGATATTATTTTCCTTATTATTCTTTAAACTCAAAAAGTCTGGACAAAGAAAAAGGGGACTGAAAATAAAACATTTGACCATAATACTCACAAGCATGAATTCCATGTGAATTAATTTAGTACAATGAAAAGCAAAAAAGAAAAAAGGCGAGTAGACAATCAATACTACTTATAATAATGGCCACTACTTACTGAGTGCCTGAAATAGAACACTCAATATATCGTAGCTAGTAGAAGGAGGAAGACAAGAAGTTGAAAAATGTAAGTTTTTTAAATGAAGAATATAAAGAAATTCACTACTTACTTAGAAATCTTGTGGAATTTCAATTAAATAGAAATTCTGATAGGGAGATTTTAGCCCTCAGTGTACATAAAATGTCTTAGATTTTAATATTCTGGCACATTGGCTGTACTACCTGAAGCAAGTTCATTCATCTTTAGGGTAAATTTCATTTGTAAAATAAGGCTGATATTACAGGAATACAATGGTAGCAAGCAAAATGAAACTAATGTTTATACTTTTGTTGTTGTTACTGTTAATCCTCAACTGAGGATATTTTTTTTTCTTTGATTTTAGATATAGTGAAAGAGAGAGAGAGAAAGAGAGAAACATTGATGTGAGAGAAACACATTGATTGGTTGCCTCCTGCATGACCCCAACTAGGGCTGGGGATGGAACCTGCGACCCAGGTACATGCCCCTGACCAAAATCGAATCCGTGACTTTCCATTGAGCCAAACTGGCTAGAACAAAGTTTGTACTTCTTAATAGATATCACACCAAGTGCCACATGTACGTGGAAATGTGGCTGTCTAGCCTATTATAAGGTGATAAATTATAAGGGATATTGAGAATAGCATCAGTATTTAAATTGTGTCTTGAAAATATTTATGGTAGAAAATGTATATCATTTTCCATATCACTATTCTGAGACTATGTAATTCACTAGTTTAATGAAATACCAAATTTTCAGCATAGACGAATTCAGAAATATAATATAATATAATATAATATAATATAATATAATATAATTTCTGTACAATAATTACTTGTGGAGATATTTTTGCCAAATTATTCCTGGGCTATTCTATAGTTATCATTTATCAAAGAGATACATTTTACACTGAACATCAGTATCTTGAAAAATAATTGTGGCTCATAGTATTAAATATTTTTTAAATGGTGGCTTTCCCAAAACAACTATTTAAAGCTCAACCTATTTATTTTTTCCTGAATCTGTATATGTAATAATTTGCCTTTATCTCTCCCTCCCATTTTATAGCAGTTGACTACAGAAGAGGAACTATATAAATAAGAAAGTATCTCTATTAATTTTGAGCTCTCAGTCCTTGGCTGTGCAGTAGAATAAACCCTATTATTGCTCTGTTACCACAATATTTTCTAGATACTTCCTATTAGAGTGTACAGAATATCCACTGTGCCTGTATGACATTTACTGACCTCCATCATGAATCTTTATGCTGTTTGAGAACTTGGACGATAATATGATATAGACATTTTTGTTGTTGTTTTATGTTGTCATTTTGGAGTTTTGCTCCAAATTATCAGTTAAAGTCTCAATTTTGTGAAACCTACTTTTTTTTCCTGAATATCACAAAAATCAGTCTAACTTCTTTTCCTCATCTTTTCCTGGACTTTCCGTTGTCTTGAATGTGCTAAGGTGTTCATCTTAACTTGCAGCTACATTTGTAAGGAGAAACATCTGTAGAGAAGAGCAACTGATTAACAACCAGATGGCCGCTGTTTCTGCACAAAAGTGTAACTGTAGCATTGGAGCAGACTCCTCACCCACCCCGCCAGATTCCAAACCTTAGTAATAACACAAAATCATCTTTAAATTGTGAAATGTTAGATTTTTTAACATCAGCAAAATCTTTACCTTTTTTTTAAAAAATCAGAGAACTGATTTGAAAGAATGAAGTAAGGATATTCTTCCCTCTTTCCAGTCCCAACTAAATTGTAGACATGTAACTATTTGAGGTTATTTTTCATTTTCAGTATTTAGTGACTGCATACACTTGACTTATTTTAGCTATTGTTATGTACTGTACAAAAAGCATTAATGCTAGAGTTCTGTGGATGTTGTTTTGAAATGTATCATTGTATCATTGCTCCTTTCTACACACAGCACTTATTGGCAATTAGACCAAAGAAAAATAAGATCGCTAGAGAATGCCGTTTGTTTCCAGCTGTTCACCCTAGTTGGCTGGTCTCAGAGCCAGAAAGGAAGATGCCGTATGTGGTATGGATTCAGTCTGTCCGAACTTTGCGGCTTAATTCATACAAACCTAACTAGAGGCACAAAAGTTGCTTCAACTTTTGTGGTCTGAGTTGTTCCAGAAAAGAACGTACTTGGTGCCATAATGATAGAGCCAGTTTGCTGTCTTCCTGTCCCACAGGGTGCCCTAAACAAAGTGCTAGTTCATGGTTTTCAACAAAATTGTCTGTACCTTATACCGAATATAATGGAGCAAAAATGGTGCCAAGAACTGTATCTGCTAAAACCTCTTCATGATCTATCTTCAAGGAACTCTGAAAAGTGTTTCCTTGTCTTGTCTAAGCCATCAGTGAGTGTGTGTGTGTGTGTGTGTGTGTGTGTGTCCCGTGCTGTGCGTCCTTCTGAAGAGCAGAGACTCATCTCTGTCTGATTCACAAAGCTGCACAGAGAGGAGATGCTCAGAAATGTTTGTTGAATTGAATTCATAAAAGGCAGTTTATTTGGGAAGCCAGTTTTTGTTAATGTACTTAATATAGATTTTTTTCCCCCTCTGTAAACCACTTCCCCTCATATTTTATCTTAGAGGTTCGGTTATTGCCCTGTTGGTGAGCTGAGAAAGAGCTCAAGTGGACAGCGACTGTTTTTTCCCTCCGGGGCTGAGTTCTTCAGATAAAGTTAAAAATCCCATTGTGGGCTTGGTGTTGAGGTCGTGAGTATCTGTATGGTCTAGAAAGGACCTATTTGTCTGACTTAAATTTTCTGGCAATGTCTTCTCTATTTGAAGATATGGAGTCCCTTAATCTGGCTTGACTTTCTGAGTTGTCTTTCTAAAATCCATTCAATTCTGTAACTACATTTAATTTTTAAATAGGCAGCAAGAGAACAGTTATATTTGCATTTGAGCCAGTATGAATGGCACACATTTACTTTTCTTAGTAGCAGCAGCCAGGAAATAGATCAAGAAATTATCTTCAATGTTTTTTGAAGGATAGTTCAACAAATATCAAATACTGTTAGAAAGCCTGTGGAAATAGTAACATGATGATATCTAATTTCTTTCTGCTCAGTGGATCTATACCAGATCTTGGGCAAGTTCCATTTAAATATATGCCCCTAAAGCCTTCAAAGAGTTTGCTCTGCACATTGTATGAGAACATTCTGAATATATTTGAATTACTCTGCATTTCCAGTCAACTTAGCTATGAGATGAAAGTCCAAATTATTTTCCCCAAGGCAAAAATTGTAGCTATGTTTTATTAGACTAGCTAGTGGACTCTGTTGTCTTTATTAGTCTGTTAAATATGATACTTCCACTTTTCATTAGGGCACCATTTTCATGTAAATTAAATCCTGTAGAATAAAGATGAATTTGGCATCCAACTAAATTTGAATTTATTTTATTATATATCCTCCTCTTATAAAAAGCCTCCTCCCATTTTCTCCTCTGCTATTTACATAGGAATTCATCTCCTTTCAAAATATAAATATTCTACAAAGGTTGTATGTGATTGTTTTTTTGTTTTTGTTTTTTACCCAGCAAACCATTTTAGTGTACTGTTCTAATTTATGTTTTAATAATTCCTATAACTCCATTTCAAAATGCAAGAAATTTGCTGAGTAAAAATTAGTACTAGTGGAATATTAAGGCAATTATTTATTATATTGAAAGTATAATTTTTATAATGAATTTATAACAATAATAATATACGTTGGTCTCGTAACTATGGCCAGGAACTATATTAGACATTTAAGTACATTATCTTATATAGTACAACAACCCTATCAAGAAGATATTTTAAAGTGAAGAAACTTGCCATAGGTCATGAGGCTCATGTCTATCCACTCCAAAGCCACGCTCTTAAATGCTGCATCACTGAACATACCACAGTGATAGCCTCTGGTAGGAGTGGTAACATTCAAAGTTATCAGCAATGCCTTTCTGCCCTGTACACTCAACCACAGCTCCATTAAGTACCATTTATAGTTTTCTGTTAGACTTAAACACAAATATAATATTTACATTACAATAATGACAATATAATTTTCATAATATAATCACAATAGCTGATATTCCAGATACCATACTAAATGCTTTACAGATATTCAGTCTTCATAACAACTTAAGAAATACATTCTCTTATTTTCTCTATTGCCCATGGCTATGGATGACAGAGGTGGGATTAAATCCAACCTCTCTCCAAACCAAAATTATGGTACATTTACACAATGGAATACTATGCAGCTGTAAGAAAGAAAGATCTCTTACCATTTGAGACAACACAGAGGGACCTGAAGAGTCTTATGCTGAGTAAAATAAGCCAGTTAGAGAAAGACAAATACCACATGATCTCATTTTTGGAATATCATGAACAAAATGAGCTGTTCATCAAAATAGATCCAGAGTCATGGGAGTAGAGGACAGACTGACAATCCTCAGAGGGATGGGGGTGGAGGGGTGGGAAGAGATAAAGCAAAGAACTTATATACATATATGTACAACCAATGGACACAGACATTAGTTTGGGGAAAACAGGAGAGGGGTGGGAGGGGGGAGGAGGGGGACAATAAAATGCAAAAAAATGAAATTATAGAGAAATTTAAGATCATCTGTGACTTTATGACCCAAAATAGAACTTACATTTAGCTGAGTTTCTTCTTGCAGATTCTGTGCCTGTGCATAGACAAATATATAGACAGGCAGGTAATTACTCTTTTAGAAAAATTGAATTATTCTACACATAATATTTGGCAACTTATTCTCCACTGAACAAGAAACCATGCCCGTTTTTCCCTGTCAGATGAAAAGAGGTATCCATCATCATTTTTTAATAACCACATAGTTGTGCATTTGATGGTTGATCCTTAATTTAATCAATCCTTTGTGGTTGGACATTTGGGTTACTGTCTTATGCCATTAAAATACAAGTAAAATTTAGTTTGTGAGGTCAGCCTTCAATAATATATCAAACTTGACCCAAGTCAGCAAATCTCTTGTGGTTTATGAAACCAACTTTTGTGAAACACCAATGATGAAGCTGAAGCAAATGCTCAGTTCAGTTGTATTTGGGATGACATTTATATTCAAGACAAATCTTTCAGGAAACATACCCCCTCGTCCTTCCCTTGTATGTGAGAAAACTCCCCCCACGTCATTTCTTACCGATGGCGTGGAGGTAGACACTGTTTTCTGTTCCACAGTCTACCTCCAGCCATGGCTCTGCCTAGAAGTAAGTTGCTTGTTCTTAAGCGTGAACATTCCAGGAAATGGGAAATATTATATATCCCCAAATCAGAGACTATCCCATCTTTTCCTAAGAAATATTCACTCATTTGTTCATTCAAAAAAATAGTCAGTGATCATTTCCTCCAGAGGAATCAATCTAATAATAGGTGCATGTCAATGAGGATGCTTTTCGCTGCAGTGTGAGAAGACCCCGTGCATCTCAACCTTAAACGTTAAGGTCACTTACTGTCTAACCTAAGTTTGTAAGTGGGGCAGGCTCCAAGCTGGATTCCATTGCCCTGTGGTTCTCTGCTCTGCTCTCCTTTGCTTCAGGACGCCATCCTCAGGCCAGTTGGAAGATGGCTACCCAGTCCAGGCCTCATATCCAGACACCGCATCGACCAGAGGGAGAAATGGGACTGTCTCCTGTATCTGTCTTTAAGAGTAAGGAAGGTCGCCTTAGAAGCCCTGCCACCTACCGGCTTCCCTTACAGATCCCGGGCCAGACCCGGCAGCCCCCATCCTTTAATCAGTCGCCGACCAGCGATCTTTCCACTAGCGCTGGGATGGGGTCAGCCCTGAGCGGCTGTGGAGAAGGGGTGGAGAGCTGAGCACGATCTGAGTTCTGTTAGGAAGGAATGTGGACGGAAATGGGCGCCACGTTCTCTGTTAAAGAGGACACTGGCATTTGGAAGTGACACCGATAACCGTCCAGGTGACAGGAACCACGGGTGGAAAGGCTGAGGCAGAAATGATGCGTTTCTTGTGTTTGAAGAAAAGAAAGATGAACAGTGTTGGAGCCAGGGAGTAGAGCAGATCCTGCCCCTCTGAGTTGCTGTGAAGACTCTGAGACCTTGTCCTAAAAACAAGATGACTCGCTGGTGGGCTTAGGGAAGAGCAGGGACACACTCTCATTGATGGTTAGGACAGATTCCCAGGCTGCCGTGTGGAGGACTTGGGGGTAAGTAACAAGAACAGCAACACAGAAATTGGTGAGGTGGAGAGCTAGCCTGGGGAGAGAAGTGGAGAAAGTTGAGAAATATTTAAAAGTCAGTTTTGACCAGTCTTCGTGATGAATTAAATCTGGGGGACGTAAGGCAAAGGTGGTGTCCAGGATGACCCATGGATTTCTCTCTGAGGATTTAGACAGCGGGCACTGCCATTACTGAAGAATGATCAAATGAAAGGTAAAAATAATTCCCTTTAAAGAAAGTGAGTTAGAGGTGCCTATGAAATATTTGGAGATGAAGAGTAGTAACAGTAGTAGTAGTGGTTCAGACACCATTCAGAGTCTTTTATTTGAATGAAACAATCAAATTTCACAATAACACAGTGAAGTAGATGCTGTTATTATCTTCATGTTATAGATGTAACTGAGACCCAGAGAAGTTAAGTAAGTTGACCAGAGTTACACAGCTAGTAGGTTTTGTGTCAGTTGGAAGAGCCTTCTAGCCTGGAAGTATACATTTAGAAATATTCAGCTTCTCAGTGCTCATGAAAGCCATGGGAGCAAATGAAATTGTCCAGGGAGAGCTGAGCCCTGGAAAATCCCATGGTTTAAACCAGAGCCTGAGAGACACAAAATACTACAGAGGAGGGGGGTAAGGGGAAGGAGAGGGAGAAAGTCTTCCTATAGGTTGGCTTTAAAAAAATAAATGTCAAAATAAAAATACTAAAGTGTTTGGCTCCTTTACAAGCTAAGCAACAGGTTATAAAAGGTTCTGAAAATTCTGCCAGAGAGTGTGTGGAATGTGGACATGTATGTTAGTACTTGATGTTCTGCCTCTTACAAATCATAGTTTGTATAAACTTAGGAAAGTCACTTCCTTGCATCAGGATTAGCTTCTACTGCAAGAAACAAATAAATTGAAAATAGTAATAACTTAAACAAGATGGGGATTTATTTCTCTCATAGAGAAGAGTGCAGAAACAGAGAAGAGTGCAGAGCCAGTTCAAAGCTGCTGTGTATGATGGTTCCACAGAGTTCTTAAGGACCAAGGTGCCACGTAGCTTATAGCTCTTCCATTGCTATGAGGTGGCCCTTGTCCTCATAATGGCTGCCAAGTTCCAGCCATCACATCTCTGCTTTAGAAACATGAATGAAGGGAAATGTGGACTAAAGAAACAGTTCATCCTTGTCCTTTAAGACTTCCCAGAAATCTCTCACAAAACTTCAAGCTTCAGTTCAATGGCAAAGCTTAATAATATGGCCACACCAGCCTTCCGAGGAAGATGGGAAATAGTCTTTTAGCTGGGCATAAAACAAAGAAGTTTTCATTTAAAAGGATGGAGGAATGCATATTGGCAGGCAGCAAGCCATCTCTGCCATTGTCAATTTGCTCTTTTGTTAAATAGGGGTTAGAATATTCGCTTTACCTCTCTCGTCGGTTTGTTGTGGGGATCCAGTGTTACAATAATGGGGCAAGGGCTTGATAAATGATAAAACACTAGTCAGATAGCTGCTGTGAGCATGATCATTGATTCCTCTTGCAT
The DNA here is from genome assembly GCF_014108415.1 of Molossus molossus. Taxonomy (NCBI): domain Eukaryota; kingdom Metazoa; phylum Chordata; class Mammalia; order Chiroptera; family Molossidae; genus Molossus; species Molossus molossus. The sequence goes on along the minus strand of NW_023425347.1, from coordinate 27,716,470 downwards.
ACAGTAGGTGTTTATACTTTAATGAGAATATCTTGAACAAAGTTAAGAGTTTTCACTAATTTGTAGGTTCAAGAGCAGGAAATGTGAATTTGGGAGAAAGAATGCTTTTCTATAAATCTTGCATTTTCATGACAAAGCCTTCCTTGGCTTTCAGAACCCCTTTCAGAATATCCACGGTTGGTATTTGATTAGCTCTGCAGTAAAATGTCCCATCAGTATTGCATAGTGTCTGCTGAACCCAGGCACTGTCCAAGAAATGCTTTCTGGTGGTTAAAGCAGGAGAATTACTACGGGGACAGTAGCTCATGTCATTAACCCACCTGGTCCTCACCATTCTGACTTATTGGTAACATAATGAGGATCCCAGGCCCAGGTCCCTTGTGATCATTGCATTTAAGGGAATGGCTCTGTCATTCGGAAAGTACTTGGGGTGATCATTAAGAAATTGAATGCAAAGCTAGCAAGGCATTTGAGATGCTATAGCTACTGATTGAGCCTGGACATTCTCAGGCATGGATGAAAGCAAACAAAGTTCTTTTTCCTGTTAAAATATGTCTAAGACAGTCAGGAATTATCTGACTATTAATATTCTTTTTAAGTTTTGAGTTTGACTCTAGAAAGATGATGCTTTTGCATTAAATAATGACCTTTAAGATGATTCTGTCACACACAGCAAAGAATCCTATTATCTTTCATTATAAATGTGCTTTCTATTTCACATCAATTTCCAGTTTCTCTACAAGTAGCATAGTGTTTGCTTTTGTGTGGTACTTTTCATGTTAGGATTTTAAAGATTAGCAACTTCATCTTCTCTTCCCTCAAATTCCCTGTTCCATACCTCGAGTTTGGCCATGAATGTGTGACAAATGTTTACTGAGTGAGTGTATCATCACCTCTTGTGATCATGGGTCTTGGTACTTCCTTAAAGTGCCTGAAGGAACAGATATGAGGACAGAGCCCTGACATCAACCTGTTCCTTATGATGTCCCTTTTGTCCTTTCCTTGACCTGATACTTTATTGTTAGTGCCTGAGAACTTCACAAAGGAAAAGGAAATTAGTACAATTAGAGCTAGTATAGTTATGACAAGTTTTGTTATGTGCCCTCAAAGAAAAACTGGAAGGATGCTTTATGAATTAAAATACCATATTGCAAGTAAAATAGGGGAAATTGGTTGACATATTGTAAGCGAAAATTCTAACAATTCAACTTCAGCAATCCGGGAAGTTCATTTCATCAATGCCCTGGAGCGTGAGTCTTATTTGATGGTCATTAACTGAGCTTTCTGGTGCCCTCCAGCTAAGACACAGCAGCCCTGCAGTCCTCCACACCTTCAGCTGAGGTTCAAGTGGAACCCAGAGGGAATTTGGACAAAGAGCAGCAGTGGGAAAAATAAGTCAACACCCTAGGTTTGGAGTCAGGAGATATTTAATGAACACACACTAAGTGCCAGTTATTAGTCTAAAGTTTTCATGCGTTAATATAATGATTGTACAGAGAAGTAGATGTTATTATCCCCATTTTGCTGTCAAGTGGATGCGGTTCTGAGAGGTTAAAGTGCCTGTGGTCACAGAGCTACTTGATGATTGATTGGCACTTAATCCTTGGTGTTCAGAGTTCAAATAATAGGCTCTTAGGTCAATATATTCAATCATTAGGACAAAAATATGAATTTAAAAATAAACTAATTCTGCCCTGGCCGGTTTGGTTCAGTGGTCAGAACGTCAACCTGTGGACCAGAGAGTCATGTACCTTGGTTTCAGTTTGTCCTCGGCCCCGGTTGGGGTCGTGTGAGTGGCAACCACTCGATGTGTCTCTCTCACATCAATGTTTTTCTCGCCTCTTACCCCCTTTCTCCCTCCCATTCTATCTGAAGATAAATGCAAAAATGTCCTAGGGTGAGGATAAAAATATATAAAATAAACTAATTTGCCTGCTAGTATGGCTCAGTGGCTGAGCATCAACCCATGCACCAAGAGGTTGCTAGTTCAATTCCCGGTCAGGGCACATCCCCAGGTTATGGGCCATATCCCCAGTGGAGGGCATTCGAGAGGTGGCCAATCGATGTTCTCTCTCATTGATGTTTCTATCTCTCTCTCCCTCTCCCTTCCTCTCTCTCTGAAATCAATAAAGGAAAAAAAATTTTTTAATAAATAAAAATAAACTAAATCAATGTGAATTTAGAACTTTTTATGGGGAGAAACGAACCAATGACTTTCCTAAAACCTCTTCAGAAATTGAACATCTTTTATGCATAAGAATAATAAAGTGTCCCCAAAGGAGTTATTTTCAGAAAGAATAGGACGTTTACCTCTGAACAAAGACAAACTCAATTTCTGTGTCCTGAAACCAAGGGAAGTAAGAATTCCATGTGAAAGTCTCAAAAAATGTATAAGCAGAGTGTCTTACTTTCTGAGTAATGGTCAAAGCAGGCCCATGTCCGAGCTATTGGTGATAATTATACACACACGGGAGAGAAAACAAAGACCAACATTCTTGCTCCGTTTTTTCCCCCAGGAGTACTATTTATATTTCACACCATCACTACACAGCTGACAATTGGCACTGAAAAACTGGTCTGGGGACTAATGGGAGGTAAATAAGGAAACTATCTAATGTCATCAAAGAAATAAAATTAGATACCTGAGCTTGAAGGGAAGTCGACTCCAGTGATTCTTCAGTGGAATGCTTGGTTTCAAAGTAGGTTCCCTATCAACAGGGAACTGAGTAGCTGTTATTATGAAATCTTGGAATGAGCCCAGGGAGGGAAAATGCAGAGGAGTGTATTGACCTTGACAGTATTATGGAAGGAAAGACAGTTTGAAAAGAGTTGAATCAAAAAACCTACACTGCCTGGTCTTGAACATTGTTAAGCCACCACAGTATAGAAGGTCTAACTGGTGATTGACTCACCTCTAGATTCAGGAGCCTGGGCCACTTTACTGCCTGTGCGAGTTGGCACATTCTGGGCAAGTGACTTGACCTCTCTGTGTCTAATTTCCTGCATCTGTAGAAGGGACAGAGAAGACACTAGCATGGCATTTTGCAGACTGTGTTCCATGGAACCCTCGTCCACTATGTGACTTCAAAGTTGCCCCACAGGGAAACACCACCAACCATATTTGTGATTAAATTAAGTTTGGGACATGCATGGTTAAACACAGTTTGCGGGCCTTATTCCAGGTCTTCTCAGAGCCTTAAGGAGGCTAAATTTTATGCAATTCTTTGAGAAAATTGTATGTTAATCATAATTATAGGGAAACACAGGAAAGTTGATACCTGCCTACATAATGGGGATGTTAGGAAGATCTAATGGGATAATAGCTGCAAAAGCACTTGGGAAGGATAAAGCAGGACATGGAATTAGGCATCTTTAGAGGATTCCCAGTGATGCGAGGGTTGGGGCTGGCTGACGCCACTGAAGCAATAGTTTTCTACACTAAGGATCTTGTCCCTTAGCCGGCCTCCCAAAGGCTATGGGCTGAGTTGGGGAGAAGGGAGTAGGATTCTAGGCTCTTGTCGGAATGCTGTAGTATGTTGCTCAGAGTGTGGTTCTCAAACATTTGCATCAAAATTACCTGGGCTTCTTGTTACACATTCATGTTCCTGGTTCAGCAGGTCTAAGATGGAGGCCAGGGGTCAAAATTTTTAACAGATGCCTTAGCTAATTCTTGCATACACTACAATTTGGAGGTCCACCAGCCTGGAGGGTCTTGGCACAGTTCAGAACCTCCAAAATTTTAAAAGTTTATGTAATCCCTTAAGGAACATCCTAGTGGTGAGGTGACAAGAAACTTTGCCCTGAGGGGCCCTGATTGGTCAGGTACCATCTGTCTGGTGCCAGAGGAGATGTTTCACTTTTAGATAACTTTTATCGAACTCCCATTCTATGCCCCAGTAGGGAGCTTTTAGTACATATTTATTCATCCTTACAAGTCAGTATTCTCTGCATGTTATAGGAGAGCAAGCTGACTTTCCTAAGGAGGTCACCCAGTGAATTTGTTAGAACCTTTTTGGTTGCAAGTGAGAGAGAATCCATCCCACCCTGACTTAAGGAAAAAAGAGAATTTATTGGTTCATATAAAGCAAATCTCCAGTGTTAGAGTGGTTTCAGGCAGGGCTGGATCCAGGGACCCAAATGGTATAATGAAATCTCAGTCGCAGGCAGGCTCTCCCCTCGAGGTGGCAGAAAGATTACTGGCAGCTCCATGCTATAGGTCGAGGGTTGGAAAACCAAGGTCCTCAGGGCTGGCTGCTTGTTTTGTAAATAACATTTTACTGGACACAGCCTTGCCCAGCCATGTACGTCTATCTAAGGCTGCTTTCATGTTGCAACAGTGGAGTGGAGTATTTGCAGCAGAGCTGGTTGGCCCATAAACCCCAAAGTAGTTATGATTTGGTTTTTCAGAGAGAGTTTGCCGATCCCTGCAGGAGGAACCAGGTTTTGTTGAGATTTGATTGGAACCTCTGAGCGGCCCTGTTTATTGACTTCCGGACTATCAGACCCTGGGGTCTGAGATTTTAAGATGAGCAAAGAACCTACGTTGTTTAAAGATTGTTGCTTTGGATTAACATCTGATTTGGGAGTTCATTTACAATTTAAATAATTTCATTCCCAACACAAATATATTCTGTGGACTAAATGAACAATAGAATGTTTTATAAGCTTTTGTAGTCATTACGCACTTTTGCCATTGAAGGTTACATTCCTGGGAGATAAAACAGGAATTTTGTATTGAGTATCTCAGAAAGAACTGTGCTGATAACATCTATTATCTCAATAAATAAAACAACACAGACCTGGATAAATTTAAATATAAATAAGACTTTTCCCTGCTGGTCTGGTCTATTAGCAATGCTGTTTGTTCACTGACTCCTGTGGTCATGGAATATAAATAGCTTCTCAGCACAGTACTTAGAAAATATGAAGTATTGGACATAATAGGATTGTTTCCTCTCAAAGCATATGAATTACCATTGTGACCTCGCAATTTTTTTAATATTAACCAAGTCTGAGTGAAGGTTTTTAAGTCTGTAGTCCCTGCTTTGCCTGGGCTTGGAGTCTAATCTACAAACCCAGTTGGGAGAACATGTCTGTCAATAGCCCCAACAAAACCCAGAATTGCGTCTCATTGCCTGGCGAGGCTCGACTGCTCATCTCTGAATGAGTGCCTAGGGGTGAGGGGGGAGAATGCAATGTTCCGATTGGCCTGCACTGGGTCATGTGCCCACCTCTAGAGTCAGGAGTGAGAGCCTTCTTTCCTGAGCCACCTGGACTGGGAATGGAGGAGGAAATGGAGGAAGCCCATGCCACCTGCTGGGAGGCCAAAAAGAACTCAGCCACTAACAACTATTAAGCCAGATCTGAACGCACATCCTCCTGGTTTCAAAATTAACATTCTTCCCACTATCCACAATGGATAGCATTTTCTCAGTGAAGCAGATCTGACTCGATTTCAGACCCAAACTGGTACCCGCCGAGTTCATAATTGTAGCCTGTGGCGTATTACAGGTGCATAGCAGAGAATGTCCTATGGTTCCACGATCCTACTGACCTGGGTACCCTCCAGGGCACCTGCATTCAGGTATGCGTGTATTTTACGGCATCTTAGGATAAGGCAGATAACACCCTCTTGTTCTTGCTAGAGTAGGATCAATTTATATTGGCATCTGCTGGTAGCCTTTTAAAAGATAAGCTCATGTCTTCCGTCTTCTCTGAAGCCCTCCTGTTACTTTAGTCAGTAATAGGGAGATTCGAATAGCCAGCTTCCACTGAGTGGGAAGGGATTCTTGAAAATAGACACGTCTTAATAGCATGGGTTTCTCTTCTTCTGGGAATGATGTCTTCTTATTCATTAGTTCCTCCTCAATTTTCCCAAATGGAAGATGAGGATAATAACAGCACTTCCTTATGGGATTAGTGTGGGTGTTACTTTAAGTGCTTTGGCTGCCGTTTGGCACAGAGTTGGTGACTGAAAAGTAGTAGCTGTTATTAATACTTTCATTATCATTATCATTATTATTATTTTTATCATTATCATCATCAGAATCAGTGCTGGAGGAAGCACTGTCCTGTTCCTGTTATGAGGAAGCGGGAAGCCCTGTTAATAGTACGTAGAGTTCTGTAGACTGTGTTAGTCATGTAGCCTCTTCCCGCTACAATGGCCTATGATTTGAGAACCACTAGAATGGCTAAAATCAGCACCTCTCAAGGCGCAGGACTGAGGGGCGTTCTTGTGCTCCTCTTGGATCTCAGGTACAGCTTCAAGAGATGATTAGCACTGTGGTACATTTACACAATGGAGTACTATGCAGCTGTAAGGAAGAAACATCTCTTATCCTTTGAGAGAACATGGAGAGACCCAGAGAGTATTATGCTGAGCGAAATAAGCCAGTCAGAGAAAGACAAGTACCACATGATCTCACTTATTTATGGAACATCATGAACAAAATAAGCTGACGATCAAAATAAATCCAGAGACATGGAAGTAGGGAACAGACTGACAAACCTTAGAAAGAAGGGGGGTAGGAGGGTTGGGAGGAGATAAACCAAAGAACTTATATGCATATATTTATAACCAATGGACAGAAAGTAGCATGGGAAAAGCAGGAAGGGGGGTGGGAGCAGGGAATATGGGGGTCAGTGGGAAGTGGGGGGAAGGGGACATCTGTAATACTTCCAACAATAAATATTTTTTTTTAAATAACACTTCTGACATACACACAAAAAAAGTGATGATTAACGGAAATGTGACTTGGACCCTCTTTGGTCACATGGATCCATAAATGTCCTTCTCTCCTCCTTCCCTGCATGCTGGCATAGTCCTCGTGCCCTGTACCTGTCCACAGTGCCCAAGGCAGCAGCAAGCCTGTGAAAGCATCCCTTTGGGACCTGTTCCCCACGGTGGGTAGAATCGCCTCCCACCAGGCAGAAAGCTCTGGAGCCAGAAGGAAAGGAGGAAATTGGCCAAGCGCCTGAGCAAATATGCTGAGATGTACCTGCTTGGGTATACGCAGCCTCACTCTCTACCCACCGTTTCCCAACCGCAGGCCTGTATTGTCTAGTCACACCCACCGTGGCTTCTTCCACCATGAGAGTACCCTTCTTGGAGCAACAAGACTGGTTAGCAGCTCTCTCGACACGAACATTTGCATGTCCCTCCAGAGGTACAGTGGGCAGGACTCAAATATCACAATGGGGTATGATAGGTGTGTGTGGAGTGTGATTTTGTGTGGCATGTAATTGGTATTTCTTCTGGTGGATCCCAGGTAGAGAAGGCAGCCATCTCTGCGTCCAGAAAACTGAGGGACACCAGAGCCCTCCTCCCTCCTCAAAGCAAGTCAAGCGGACTTTGGATTAAGACAGATTAGCCCGTTGTCAATGCAGCTCTCTTGTCATGAACCCGTGCTCGGCCGGTATCAGCGTGAATACCTTACTGCTAATATACGGATCATCTTCTGCCTGATCGTAAGGGATGAGGTGGTGCACCGAGGGTGGAAGGCTGGGGAGGATGGTGAAGGTCAAGTACAGGGCAGAGCGAGCAGCTGGGGGAGGGCACCCTAAGTGCACCTCTCAGCAGGGCTCCACCAGTGTTTCCAGGCTCCTGTCCGTGTGCACACCAAACCCTTGCATAGCTTCGTGGTCCGCGTGCCCTTGTATCTCCCAGCGCAGCACGGGCTTATCTGTGGTCTGTAAACCAGGCAACCGCCTCTGCGCACCACAGCCCCGCTCGGTCCCCGGGCCATCTCCTCTAATGCCCGGGCTTCTCTCAGATCCCCCTCACCTTCTCATCCCACTTCTCAACTCATGGGACAAGGGGACCCATGATTTTAAAATAAAAATGCATCACTCCATATTTTGTTTTATAAACACCCCCTGTTGTTAATACAGACCCGTTCGCCTTCCAAGCGCCTGGTGTGACTCCTGGGTGAGAGGGGAAAGGCGGCCCTCCTAGGCCTGATCATTCATATCAATCCTTCATGTCCCTGCCACGAGGTATCTCTGTGGAACTGAAAGTGCATTTTTAAAAGGGGAAGGCACAGTCATTGAGAATTTGCTAAATGTGTGGGGACCTGTATGACACCATTTTGCAAAAGATGATGTAAGAAAAGGTAACGCTGCCTGTGGCAGGAAGGTGCCAGGGTCAGCCCCTGGGCAGCTCGGGGGGGGGGGTAACTGACAGCTCGCTTCGCCTCCCCTCCCCAGCTCTGGGCTCACTCTGACAGTGGGGAAAGATGGTGAAAACATAACCCCGGCTAACGAAATTGGAAGGAAAAGTGAAGGGTCTCAGATCCTGCTACATAAGCATTCTATTTCGGGGTTCACTCTGGGTTGAGATGCAAATATTTAATTTGTGAGAATCTCGGGTCCTTCAAAGGCCTAGGAGCATAGGAAGCCCTCCAGCGGGGGCCCACAGGTCCCGCCCCTTCTGCCTCTGTGCTAACGAGACAGCAGGTGGCACAGACACCGTGGCCTCCTCTCCAGACTTCTCAGGGGACACTGCATGACTAACCCTTTCCAGGCCAGCAGGACTCCAGAGTTGGTGCTTGCTGTGGATACACCTTTTGAAAACCAAGCAGCCATGAGAAATGTCATGGTGAGGTGCCAGGTGAAGTGCCCTTTGCCCACCCCCACCACCCCACCTCCTCACCTCCTCCGAACGCCCGCGGGGAGCAACCCCAGGCTACAAGGAGGGGGGCTTCAGAGCGCCCACCGACACAGCTACTCGGGTTCTCGTTGATCGAAGTCATGCATAAATCAAGTCTTTTTTCTCCCACTTTTCTAAAAGGAGAGAAAAATCTGCTCCCACCCATTTCTGTCTCGACAGATAGAGCAGATCCCAGTCATGTCATGAAAGGGAGCGCAGACTGTCTGGTCTCTCAGGAGAGTCTTCTTTGGGGGGTGCTGGTGGAAAGACCCCAGGTCGTGTGGTTCAGGCCTGCATTCTCCCTCAGCTCGGGCTGAGCCCGGCTGCCGCGTCCTCCCCTCTGAGCCAGCATTCTCCGTCCAGGCGCTTGGCAGCTACCTGTGTAGGGGAGGGTTTTCTCCAGCAGCTGTCTCCGTGCCCTGGGCTGGCAGCGCAGTCTCTTCCTGACCTGTTAGAAGGAAGGTCACTTATAAACACGCCTGGGCCGCACGCCTGTCCTCTCCACTCGTCTCCGTCCTGGTCGCTCTCCCGTCCCGGTCCCTCGAAGGCCACTGCATTCTGAGCCCAGTTTCGTTTTCTTCCTCTTCAAACTGTATGCACGTCGGCCTCTTTCCTCACTGTTAAGCCATCGGTGTCACTCTCTGGTGGCAAAGCAGTGAGGTTGAGAGCTGGCCCTCTGTCAAATGAATGGGGGGGGAGTAATGTGGATGATTAAAACGTAAATCAGTTTTACTTAAAGTCATCCATTCAGTCGGCTCAATCATCTAGTGGACTTTAGGGCAAAACATCTTGAATGCAATAGTATACTTACTTATTCAGGATTTATTTATTTATGGAGTAATAATTACACCTTTATAACGCTCCGTCAGCTTCTTGACACTCCAAGTTTTTCCAAGGCACTCCCGATGTCTTACAATTATTTTAATGTGGCAGTTGCAGAATGATTTCCATTCATTTCTTAAAGATGTGATTATGAGATACTTTTTTTGGTCCCAGTGGTGTATTTTTCTTAAGACAAATAGTGATACTGACGTTCACGAGCTGCATCAAACGCCCTCATTCGTTTGCTTAGTTAACAAGTCATCATTGAGTGCCAACTATGAGACCATATTCAGTACCAAGCTTGAACAACTCACGTCTTGGTTTAAGAAAGTTTTCCTTAGGATTCAATATACAGTATAATCTCTCCCTTTAACCTTTAGCAGATGTTGTAAGTTGGCTGAGCCCAAAAATCCTCACCTGGATACTTTAAAATTTTTACTTTTTGTGTGATAGACCATTTGGAGGAACAAAAGGAAGATGGAAACTCTATGACCCCCCCCCCCCCAATGCAGATACCCAAACACACAGGCACTTTTGCACCCAATTCCAATGGCCCGATGCCCATTGTCCCCGGGCCCCGGGATGAGGCCGTGCAGCAGGAGTGTTGAATTTTGCCTGCAGTGTGTAAAGTCCTTACAATCTACGCCATGAGAAGCAAAAACTGCTGCGGTTGCTCCTTGTCCTCCCTCGTGTGTATCAGGAAGTGACCAGGATCTGTGGATTCTGTGACCTGGCTGAATGCCAGCTTTCCTCCGTGTCCTTCTGTCCCGGCCCTGCTGGGGTTCCAGTCACTGCCCCTCACGACTGTTGCAGTGGTCTCGTTACTCTCTCTGCAGCACGTCTGCTCGCCTTCGGGCGCAGAGCCCATGACGCTGGAACAGTGATCCTGGAAACACGTCTGCGTCCTGACGCGGACCCTCTCGATCAGGCCGTTTACAGTGGACCCCTCCCCGCCGAGACACTCTTGATCTCCGTTGCCATGTTCCACTTTGTCTTCTATTTTTCTTCCAAAGCCTGTATCTTCTAACCTACTCTACAGTGTACTTAGCTTTAATGTGTATTGTATGCTCCCTACCCTGCCTCCTAGTGTAAGCTCCACAGGTATTTTTATCTGTTTCGTTGACTGACAGCCTAAACATCTGGTACATGGCAAGCACTCAATATATATTTGTTGAATGCAGTCAAGTCAGATTCCATTTCCAAATTCTCATTTTTCCCCTGCTTATAGGATACAAACCCCTAATCCACCCTTTCAAAGGTTCGCGTGATCTGGCTGCAGACTCCCCCAGCCGCCACCTCTCCCCACTGGCTCTCCATCTCAGCAGCGTGACCGACGCTCACGGTTCACTGTTTCTTGCAGTTCCTAGACATGCTACGTTCTTCCAGCCTCTCTGTTCCTTATGGGTCTATTCTCCTTCCAGGGATGTGGGGAGAACAGTTCCTCCTCTTTTAAAATCTAGCCAAGCGTTACATCCCCGGGGTCTTCTCCAACACGGCCAAGCAGAATTAGCCCTTCTCTGCCCTTTGCCTGCATTGAATTTTACGCAGTTTCCCTTTTCGGCAGTTTTACACACTGAGCCCTTTATCTCCTCTGGACTCTGTGCTCAACCATGTCCAATTCTTCTGTGTGTCTGCCCAAGAAATGATCACAGTACCTGGCACAGTATTAAGTAGTTACTTAATACAGTGATTCAAAAGAGGAGCTACCAGCGCACTGAACCACGCGGTCAAAGGTTTTCAGCCATCACCATGCCTCGTGTCCACGTCGCTGCTGCCCTCGCGTGCAAGCCTGTACCTCCTCCGCGTTCCCTGTTCCCGTGGATGAGGTGCACCCCACTGATATGAAGCTGGGCATAAGGAATGATCTGCCTCCCCTCCCTGAGACCGCCCAGTCAGTCACGAAGTCCTCTGGACTTTGCTTCCCAGACTTCTCTCAAATTCGGCTACTTCCTTTTAGTCTTGCTGCCGGGAGCCTTTGCTAGCCTGTCATCATCTGTCACCACAGCACACTGCCTGGCACAGGGCAGAGGTTGGGTATATATTTGTGGAATGAATGAATCTCCCGAGTTAAAACCATTTCAAACGGCGCCAGGCAGACTGCCATGCTTCCGAGGACAACCTGTCCAGGTGATTTTTCTGAGACCGTGTGAAAGGCCCCGCAGAGTGGTGTTTGCATCGGCCACAGCTCTCGATGTAATTTGACTTTCAGGAAAGGCAAGTCCCTCCCACCCCCTTGATTTTGCCAAGGAGGTTATTTTCTCTGATTGTTCCCGTCTTAAAAATTCAAGTCATGGCACATTTACCTCACTGGGCTGTGTAAATTCTCATGTAAGCTGGAAAAGAGTTCGCTTTCTTCCAGGTATACAGGAGGTCAGGGTGATTGCGGCCTTCCATCAGGGTCCCCCTGAGCATCACAGGTTCAAATGTCCTGAAAGGTAAAGTTACTGGGAGTAGTCTAGGTGGTCCCTAAAGGTGCTCTTGACTTTGGCTTTCTAAGAATCTTCTTTCAGACATTAAAGCAGAAACAAAAAAACGCGAGCGATTGAGCGACTGTGACATCTAACTAAGGGCGAGCGGTCTCAGATGGGTCGGTACCCCTCAGGTGGAGCCGCTCGCTCAACAGACTCTAGCGCTTCTGTGGCTCTGGGCGAAGCTGGGTGTAGGAAGGAGAGCTGTGGGCGGTGGAGACGCTGGCCCAGGAACAGTTGATAAATGTTTTCTCCCTCTTTCCTCAGCAGACGGTGTGATAGTGACTGCATCCGCCAAGTCTTATTTGAGAAATTGCTGGGCCAGGAGTTACTCTGTCATTTGACTCTTCTGATGCCCCGCCCCCTGCCCTGTGGGGGGGGTGATGTGCCGAGGGCTCTGGTCCTCCCCCACCTCCTCCTCCTTCTCAGGTCCAAGTTAAGGTTAGGCCAGTTTGGTTGGGGTCTTCGGAATCCGTAGGGTTTGGCTGACTATCGTGCTGGCATGACTTCTATTCCCAAAGACAAAAAGAGAAACGGAACTTCAGTCATGTGGCTTCTGTTATCTGTAACCATGGAAAACGCTGGCCATCTGTGAGGCTCCCATTTTAACACTTTTTCTCCCCCCTCTCTTTATTTCCATCTTTTTCTCGGGAAAAACAAGCTGAGGAAGTGGAGAGGCTGGCGGCAATGCGTTCTGACTCCCTGGTCCCAGGTACCCACACCCCACCCATCCGGAGGAGAAGTAAGTTTGCCAACCTGGGAAGGATTTTCAAGCCTTGGAAATGGAGGAAGAAGAAAAGCGAAAAGTTCAAACACACGTCTGCAGGTAAGATTCGTTTGTGCTTCATTTCTCAGTGGACTTCTGTTGACTTCAGCTCCGTGTGTTAATTAGCAGACCTCAATTACTGTAGGCTGTCAGAACCAAAGGGAAAAAAAACAAGCCTTGGACTTGCTCTTGTCCTTAATAATGATTCCATATGACTGGGATTGGCTTTGAGATGCTTTGTGTTTTCTTGTGTCTCGGGGTTGTGTTGCTGCTGTTTTTTAGAGAACCACCACTTTTATCTGATCTATAAATATCTGAACTTGGAACGCCACCTTTTCTGTAACTGAACGCTTCCCCTCTAGCATTGACAATCCATCTCTTATTTTTCATTCTGATGTTCACTGCTCCAGCAAAAATCAACACACAGCAGAAAATAAGTTATATATAGCTGTTGGCAGATAGAATAGGTTATTTCACGTTGGAATCGTCTTGAATAAGTGGCTCTTGGCCATGGCAGGAAAACACAGGAGAACAGAAATGGAGCATCACTGATGACAAAGATAACTATGCAGTGTGTAGCCCAGTGGACAGCAAAGGAACTCGGGGCAAGTCAGCATAACTGAGGGGTAAGAGAGAGCCTGGAGTCTGTGTACCTGGGTTCAAGTCCCAGCTCCGATGCTTGGTAGTTATATGGCCTTGCCCACTTTATGTAACTCTGTACCTCAGTTTCCCCATCTATGAAATAGGGTTAAGAATCGTACCTCACATGACTTAAAATTGTGGAGCGTCTTTGTGGCACACAATGTGGATTTTTTTAAATGAGAAGCAGTGTGCCGTGAGGAGCTCTGATCTCACCCCATGTAGACGCGATGACGGAAGAGCTGTTAAGTCTTTTTGTTTGTTTTGCTTTGATTTTGCTAATTACGTGCCCAGGTCATTCCAGGCCTACCCCTGCACCTTCATTTCCTTCTTCCTCTAGTCTGTGTCCTAAACCACTCAACCTGCTCTCTCTCCGCCTCGGAATTACCACCTCTATTTTTTGGTCCCCTTGCCCTTATCCTCTGCCCCAAACTCACCATACAATAGATGATCTGCTTTTTGTACCTGAGCACTGTTCTACAGATCCAGTCGTTTTCATGCTAATTGCTTTGAGGGAATGAAAGAGAATAACAAGCATAGGAAAGTTGCAGGAAGTCTTGAATCTTAAAAACAGTCCTCAGAGTATTCTGCCCAGTGTATGTTCTGACTCTGTTTCTTAGATGGAAGCCCGGCACCTTGTTGCTATATATACTCGGTTCATTCCTGAGGCTCGAATGAACTCGGCATTCCATAAGTCTCCACGTCCACCTGCTGCATTCTCCTGCCTCTCGGTCATTGCACAGGTCCGTTAAGGTGCATGTGCAGGTCATGCATGCATCCCCAGACACTACTGAGAGATTACATGCATGTGGAACTCTGAATGGATGACTCCTCTCTACCCCTCCGTGGAGGTGACAAGGAGAAGGGCACTTAGACCGTTGCCTGGGGGAGGAGAAGCTAAATGAAATACATTCTGTAAGCAAAGTGAGGTGTAAAGCATGTGAACAAGAAAGTAAAAGGGAGAGTTCTGCAAGCCCCAGGGAAAATAATAGCCAAGATTCCACAAGATCCTTTACAGTGTTCTTCCTGACTTTGCAAGGAAAAGTGGTCTGTAATCACAGAAACGCACGTGTGAGTGACTGGATGATGAGGTGGCAGATGTACTGCCTCCTGGCAGAGCAGAGCTCCGGAGCTCCCGCCGGGCCCAGACAGAGCTGCAGGGCTGCTCGGGGAGAAGGCACCTGACCCGCCGCGCTGGCTCCTCGGGATGTTGGCAAGCCGGTCCTTGGACAGATGCAAATACAGTGGTATCAGATTACTCACAAGTCATTAGAAGTCTGAAGAAAACTTTCATTTAAAATTCTTTGGGGAGAAAGAATTAAAAAACATGTGACAGGCAAAGTTGCAACTTGAATCGATCTTATTTTTAACTATTCCTAACAAGTTCCCTTTGATTTCTGTGGCCAAGCTGATTGAATTGGCAGCTGAATGTGACATTCGTAGGTAGTTTTTTTTTTAAGAGACTGTCAGCTTCCAAATGAGAGAAGCTGGAGGATAGACTATGGAATATCTTTATATCACAGTAGTTGGATGGGTTCATGATGTAACTGAAGCTGTTCTGTTTTTGTTTTGTTTTTTTAAGTCAGTGGTTTACACTGTAGTTCTCTTTGTACTTAACTGGATTCAGAAATGTTATTTCTTATTTTTGGAAAGGAGAGATTGTGCTAGTTTTTAGCCCAAAGGAGGAAAATATTGGCATCAAAAGGATGTTTAACACCATAAATTGTATATATATTGTTCAAGTAACACTTTGAATTGCAAACTTTCCTATGCATGGATAAGAGTCAAATATTAAATATACAAGAGGATTGATTGGTTGTGAGAATGTTAATTGGTTGGCCAATTTTAGCTGGTATATATATATTTGTCTTGTGTGTGTGTGTGTGTGTGTAATGTCCCTTCATATGTACAATAATGTCCACAATTTTGAATACAAAGAGTAAGTTCATGTATTGCATGTATATTATGTATTTATATTTAAATTGTATGTTTTGCCCTGGCCAGTTTAGATCAGTGTTAGAGTGTCAGCCCGAAGACCAAAGGGCCAAGGGTTTGATTCTCAGTCAAGGGCACTTACCTGGGTTGCAGGTTCCATCCCCAGCCTCAGTCGGGGTCGTGCAGGAGTCAGCCAATCAATGTGTCTCTCTCACATCAATGTTTCTCTCTCCCCCCCCCCCTTCCATTCTATCTAAAAATCAATGGAAAAATATCCTGAGGTGAGGATTAACCAAAAACAAATAAAATTGCATGCTTTTTTTGAACACATGAAATTATATTAACACAGTACATACTTGGCCTGTTATTATTCCCATAATGAGTTACATTTATAATTTGCCATAATTAGCTATGCTATAGTTTTACTGTAACTCAAGGTACAACACATGGGTGTCTGTGTATATGCAACCCCTTCCAAAGTACACCCAGAAATATTGCTTTGCAAGTTGTAGAGCAATAAGAAAACGGCATTAGAAAATCATGATCTCGACATTGTCCTCAGTTTTGGCATCAACAGCTATTACATAAATTTTCCAAAGACAGATCTTCATGCCTCATGCTGCTCATACATCCTTTGTATTCCAAGCTGAAGGCCTGTGTCCTTAAAAGGCCTCCAGCATCCAGACCCAGAGACTGAGCTCTGCATGGCGGTTGAAGCACAACCAGACAGTTTCTCGCAGAAGCATCCCTGCATCACCTGCGGAGGAGAGCATAAAACAATAGGTCCTCGGGGATGTGATCTCCACGTGCTTTTCAGCCAGTCCTCAGAGGTTCCGCGCAGGCCCTGGGGAGCAATTAGCCCGACCCACGCCCAGGTTCTTTCATGAAATGGGCAGTGGGCGTCCACAGCACATCCTTACACCGGCCCCAGGAACACGAACGGATGATGACATCCCTCCGAAACAGAACAGACGGTGCCTCCTCAAACAGTCACCTGCGGCCATCTTATCCAATTTCTCATGAAAAGAACTGTATTTATAAAAAAGTAGACCTGGCAGGAATACGCTGTGAAGGTGCCACCAGGTTAAGCTTTTGTTTCCTCCGAACGGAAAACCCAGAGCTGTAGGGGTGGCCCTGGGAATCTACAACGTACCCACGTTTCCTTTGTGCATGTCAGCTCTCCTGCATACCTGCAGCCTTGAAGGAAAAACAGCCACAAAGCTCACTGAGTGCCTCCCCCATGCTGACACTGTACCTGGCCTGGGGAATGGAACTGTGAAAAAAACCAGACCTTGTCAGAGACCCGCACCGGGGAGCTGGAGGGGCACGTGATCAAATCCCAGGAGGAAAGGTGAGGTCACAGCTGTGACAGAGCAGAGGAAGGAAGGACCTTGGGGGAAGGAGAGACCTGACTCAGTCTGAGGCGTCAGGGAAACTTCCCTGAGGAAGAGCAGTTTGATCTGGGACCTGGGAGGGGGGGATTTGCAGCCAGGCAGCAGATGAGCACGTGCGAGTCCTGCCGGAGAAGCCGCCAGTGAGCCGTCTGGGAGAGCAGGAAGGACCAGGGGCTGGGGAAGGGAGGGCTAGTGTGGTGTGGAATAAGGCTGAGGCTGGAGGGATAACCAGAGATGGGACCTTCGCTGGGCCTGCATCCTGTAGAACAGATTAGACAAGGGTGTGCGTGGCTGCAGGTAGACTGTTAGCAGAGCACTGTGCAGGTGATGGACGTCGGGATAATACTTGGTGGTAGGAATGGATGGATTTGGGTCTGTTATAAGGAACAAGTGATGGGACGCCATGACGGGTCAGACGGAGGAGGGAGAAAGAGAAGCATCGCGGCTGGCATTCTCGTGTTGGTTTAGGGTATGTGCTGGGGGCCTTTCCTGGAATGAGTGCTTTGGGAGAGTGACAGGTTTGGGGGAGTGGGGGCAGGAATGAGCTGGAGATAAGACCGCAAGTCCTGGAATGTGTTTGAGTTGACTTTGTGATAGCCAAAGCTGACCATTGACTATATGGAGAGCAAAGAAGAGGTCTGTGATTGATATGGAAATGTTGGGTCATTTGCATACATATGTTAATTAGAGTGGTGACCATGTATGGGATTCCTTAGGGAGCAAGTATAAAATAGAAAGAACCCTGGCTCGTTTGGCTCAGCAGTTAGAGCCGGTTGGAGCGTCAGCCTGCGGTCCAGGGAGACCCTGGTCCCCTTCCCGCTAAGGGCATGTACCTTGGTTGCAGTTTGTCCCCGGCCCTGGTTGGTCGTGCGGGTGGCAGCCACTGATGTGTCCCTTTCACATCAATGTTTCTCTCTCCTTCTCTCTCCCTCCCACTCTATCTGAACAAAAAAATGGAAAAATGTCCTTGGGTGAGGATAAAAAATAAATTAATTAATTAAATAAAATGGAAAGAAAGAGAGTGAAAGGCAGTCTGACCGACAAAGGAAGGAGGAAGATGAGCCTGCGTAGGAGACAGCAGGGCAGAGGCTCCAGAGTGGAAGGAAAGCCAGAAGAATGTGGTGTGATAGGAGCCGGGAGCAGAAAATTTTCGAGGAGGGTGATGAACTGTGTTCAGTGCTGTGAGGTCAGCTGATGGACAGAAAAATGCCCGTTGACGTCAGTGATTCTGCTCCACCAGAGGTCGTTGATGATTTAGCAAGTTCTCGGGTGGATTATTTGGGGATAGATGCCCGATGAGTGGGAATGAGGAGTTAGTAGGAAATGGGGGAAACTAAGGCTACGTCTCCGAGAAGTCTGCCTGTGCAGTGGGGCTGTCTGCGTGCCTTCTGGTTTGTTGTCCTTTTATGATCAAAAAGACAGAAGCAGGACCAGCCAAGGTGAAAGATCCAGGGGAGAAAAGAGTCAGAAAATACGTGAGATGAAAGAGATCAGGTAAGGGTCTGAGCAGTCAGGAGTGGGCGGGACGCAGAGCCCAGTAGAGGGTTGGTAGCAGAGAAGTGACGAACACTTCACCGCCGGGGAGCGGAGCAGTGGGCTGGCTGCAGAGCTGGGGCGGGGGGGAGTGACCCTGTAATAAGTGAGGCCATCTCCTCACAGAGCGGAGAAGAGGGGGACACGCAGAGGGGAGCCCATGTCGGGTTGCTGGTTGTGAATCTGCACGGCGCTGGGACTTACTTCTGTGGCTTTGGCTGTCCAGGCACAGCTATGGGTGAAGCAGATAGCTGAGTATCCGGGGCTGGAGTTTTACCATATGGGTAGAAAGTAAAGACGGAGAGTCGCGAATCACCACACACTTAATGGCGCAGAACAGAATGATCCCCTCACGCTCCTGAGGCCAGACGCCCCACATCGAGGTGTTGGCAGAGTTAGTTCCTCCTCCCCTAGCTTCCCGAGGCTGCCGGGCAGCCCTCAGTGTGCCTCGGCCTGGCGTGTTGCCGCGGAACTCGACTCTGCTTCAGTCTCCACATGGCCGTCCCCGTGCCTCAGATCCCTCCGTCCTCATAGAGCAGTGGTTCTCGGCCTTCCCAATGCCGCGACCCTCTAACACAGTTCCTCATGGTGTGGTGGCCCCCAACCATAAAATTATTTTTGTTGCTACTTCATGACTATAATTTTGCTACTGTTGTGTCTTAGGCGACCCCTGTGAAAGGGTCGTTTAACCCCCAAAGGGGTCGCGACACGCAGGTTGAGAACCGCTGTCCTAGAAGAACACCAGACTTTGGAGTCAGGGTCCCCCCTAAACCAGGATAATCTCATTCAGAGATCCTTAACTTATGTCTGCAGAGACCTTGTTTCCAAGTAAGGTCACATTGCCAGGTCCTGGGGTTTGGACTTGGACATGACTTTGGTGGGACACAATTCAACCCACGTTAGTATTAAACTTCAAATTGGCTAAGAAAGGAAAAGTCCAATGGGTTGAGGCAGATTAGAAAAATCAAGACTTTAAGTTTCAAAGAGGTCAAGCAGTTGGTGGGAGCAGTTCCCAAAAGCCAGCCAGCAGCGGGGGAGCTTGTGAGCACAGGGCTGCTTTCTCGAATTAGTGAGTCTCAAAGGGGAGGCAAAACACAGATAAAGCCAGGGCAGGGGGTGCCTGAGGAGGCAGAGTAAGTTAGAAAGTCATGTACAGTGTGGTAAACGATTCTATCTCCTGACAGACAAAAGCCCATATAACTTACTTGCAAAAGTTTGTGCTGATTGAATTTGCCATTCTCTGTCAAGAAACAAAAGGAACTTTCCTCTTTGATTTTAACATTTAACTCATTCCTGAACTGATGTTTTCTTGGAAAGAGTCTCCGTGTTTTCTTTTCTCAAATTAAGATGTTTCAGTCCGTCATACTCATAGGCCAATAAAGTACTGCAATGTAATTGATTCATGGAAAATCAAAGGTTGGTTATTAAACTGTCATTCCAGCCATTAACAAACCCACCTAACACAGGTAAAGTAGTTTCATAAGGCAGAAGCTTTCAAATAGGATTAACTGATTGCCTCTTCCCCTCCCGTGCCACACGATTGGAACCTGTGAGCATCAGTCTTTGCCAGTAATGATGAAGGGCCGGGTCTGAACAATATTGGGAGTTCCCCTTGTACATGTTAGGGGGCCCAGAAACAGTCTAGTTGTGTGTGTCCACTGTTTCCTGTACGATGCAACATCGATGCACCAGTGTTTGCTGGCAGGAGTCCTGGGTACTCACAAGAGCATGGGCTCCAGCCTTCTCATTGGGCCCCTCTGCCTCGCTGGCCTTCTGCTGTAGGGTCTGCTTTCCCCACATCTCCCAGTGCAACAGGAGCCAGCACTTACCCCTGACCTGTTAGCTAACTAGTTCACCGCGCCCCTGGTTGCCTCTTTCCTCCAGGGCCCCACTATGCTTCCTTTGTTTCTTCCATCAATTTACCCACAATAACAATGACTTTAGAAACCATGAGGTTTCAGGATTTCCTTCCCAGGAAGCCCATCTCCAGAATCATTCCTCTTCAAATCAAACCCCCTGGGTAATGGAGACAGTCTCCGTGCTCTGGATGCTGCCTTGGGGTCTGGTGGGATGAGTTCCTGGGCTCTTCAGGAAGGTCTGCTCCTGTATCCGGGACGGTTGGTCCCTTGCAGAGGCCACATCCCTCGTTCTTCTTTACTCGGGGTGCCTAGCCTGCCATGTGATGGGGGGGTGCATTTGCAGTTCTTAGAGGAGACAGATAAACCCTAAGGTTTACAGCAGGGCTTTTCTAGACACCCTTTTACAGTGTAGGATTAAAACCACTGTTAACAAAAGGGATATTGCCTCTCGCCCCGCCTGGGCCAGCTGTGTCCACTGTTAGGTCCGGCGGACCTTCCCCGGCTCGGCTCTTGAGCGGAAGCTTGCGTCCTTCCCACTCGGGCACTGAGACGAAACGGGGGTTGACCACACTGAGGATCGTGGATGAGCACGTGTGCTTGAAAGGCCGCTGCCTCAGACCTTTGTCCCCCAACTCTGATTCCCTCGGAGTTCCCCCTTCTCGAGCTAACAAAGTAACGTCGTCTAATCGGTCAGAGCTTACGTGTTTAGCCTTCACGGGTCTCCAGGAAGTCACAGGAGACAGCCCCAGCTGAGTCCCCGGAGAAATGAATGGTTAACCAAGGAGCTAGGGAATGGAGGGGAGGGCGTCTCCTCCCTGGGAGAAAGCGCAGAACGTGAGCGCGCCGGAGACGTGAGGAGAGATTGGCAGCCTGGAGCTTGGAAGGAGGTTATGGTTTGGAAAGGACTGTTAGTGGGCAGCAGAGAGGAACAGGAAAGGAGGATGAAGAGGTGGGCAAGGGTCTGCTCATAAAGGGTCTTCCACGGTGTGTCGTGAAGTCTAGACCTGAGCCGAGTACAGTGTCCTAATGAAGCTGTCAGCGGACTTGCCTTTCCCAGGAGTGTTCTCTAGAATATGGGGAAGTTTGGAGTGGCGTCAAGCGTTGTTTCAAGTTTTTAATATAACTACTTCTGTATACGTATTTGTGTCTGTAATGGAGAGCAGATTTGCTTGTGACAAAATTAAGAGGACGCCTCACTGCAAATGGACTATTAAGTGTCCCTACTGATTCTGGGAACAAGGGAACTGTTTAGCAGGTTGTTGATTATAATGTTGGGGAGAGATGAAGATAGACTAAAATAGTGACACTAGGCACGGAAGACTATACACAGTTGCAAGAGCTATTTAGGAGACAGAATGAGCAAGACTGAATTATAGATGGGATGCGGAGGGTGAAGGAACAAAGAACTGCTCCTCCGTTCCTCGCTGAGCAGCTGCGGGGTGCAGGCACTACTCACTGCATCAGGAACACGGAGGAGGAGCGAGCGTGGGGGGAAATGACCATTTACTTGGGGGCGTGCTGGCTTTTGTGTGCTGCTGTGACATCCAAGGTAGCGGGGACGTTGGACACAGGGAACCAGGATCAGGAGAGGTCTGGCTGGAAATGCAGATGTGGATGTCGTGGGCACCCGGGTCCTCTTTGAGGTCATGGGGTGAAAACCCTGAAGAGAGAAGCCTGGGAAGCAAGAGGCGCTGCAGCAGCACCTGAGGGCTGCTGGACTGTAAGCCAGGAGCAGAGGCAGAACCCACAGCAGAGGCAGAAATGCCAGGAAGGACCAGTGGTGTCACCTGACCAGAGCGGGAACAAGTTCAAGGGAGGAGGAAGGTCTACTCTGCCAGGTCCTGACAAGATGATAAGGACAGAGACGTGTCCAGTGGGTTCAGTGACGACTCGTCATTGGTGTCCTTGGGGAGAACAGTGTCAGGGAAGATTGGTGGGATTCACACAGCATGTGATTGAGGGGGAAAGACAGATTTCTTCTTTGAAGACGTTTGGCTAGAAAGGAGAAGGAGAAGAAGTGTAGTCACCACCTAAGGCTGTATGAGCTCGAGGGAAGTGTTGTTTAAGACCAGTCAGACTGTGTGAAGCAGCCACATTTGCCTTAACGTGGCTGTGGCATTCCTCGGAAGATAGAAACATCAGAACACTGTCTGTCACGCCAAATAAATATATTTCCACACATTTTTCAGCAATGACAATTCTCATGATTAGGAAAAACAAACATGCAAATAATTGGAGCACACTTTAGCATCTGATTTTAATAAGAAACTGTCAGACCAAGCTGTATAGCTTTCGGCATCTGCCTGGAACACACATTCCTTTGGGCCGAGGGGAGCATTCCGTTTCTTTAAGAAAGAAGTTGAGCTCGGACAGGCAAAGACTCTTCTTACCTAAGTATCCGCCAGGACCCACAAAGGGAACGTCTAGGGGTTAGACAGCAAAGTAGACTTAATGGCTTTGATTAAGACTTTTTTAAATCTCTTCTTAGATGGTACAGGCTAACGACCATGGGAATTAGTACCTCCCTAGAGCAAGGGTGTAAAGATGTAATTATTTTCTCTCCAAGTGAACTTTACCCATCCTCTGCTCTATGTCAAGACTGTAAAATCCTCAGTGACAGTGACCCTGCCTTGTCTCTTGTCTCCCAGCACTGAGAAGAGCACCTGACACTGTGGGTGCCAAGTGAGGTGGTCAGCTCACTCTATATATAATCTTCACCCGAGGATGTTTATTGATTTGAGAGAGAGAGGGAGAGAGAAACATCAATCTTTTTATGTACACACCACAACCGGGGTTCAAACCTGCAACCTAGGTATGTGCCCTGACCGGTAATTGAACCCAAAACCTTTTGGTGCACGGGATGACACTACAGCCAACCCAGCCAGCCCGCTGTATTGTTTAGGGCTTCTGTATACCAAGATCTGAGAGAAGCAAGGGCAGCACGTGACAGGTCCGACCTTTGAAGCACTTGCCGTCACTCCTGGTTGCCTTTCAGTTGATCAGAGTTGTGCACGGGTCGGATTCAGTGACAGTGTGTGTGGAATCTCAGGTCATGTGGGCAGCACTGTTGTTTGGGTATCTGTCCCTGGGTATTGAAACACCCCAAACTTAGTGGCTTAAAACAACAGCCTAGTCATATTATCTCCTGTGACCAAGGATTGACTGGGCTCATCTGGGTGGTTCTTCTGCTGGCCTCTCTTGGGTCCTCTCATGTGTGCAAACAAATGGAATCAGGGTCATCTGGAGTCGCTGAGGCTCATGGGCATACGTGTTCTCAGAGCCTTTCTACACGGTCTCTCCCCATGTTCTCTCCAGCAGGGTAGCTCAGGGCCCCCAGGAGCACCCACGTAGAAACTGCTGGGTCTTTTAAAGACTCATGTCCAGATCTGGCCCAGGATCACATTTGCAGTGTTCCAAAATATATAGAGTAGTCAGACAACTCAACAAAAGACAAACAATACAATTAAAAAAATGGGTAGAGGACCTGAATAGACACTTCTCCAAACAGGACATTCAAACGGCCAAGAGACATATGAAAAAATGCTCAATGTCACTAATCATCAGAGAGATGCAAATTAAAATGACTATGAGGTATCACCTCATACCTGTCAGAATAGCTGCCATCAACAAATCATCAAATAAGTGCTGGCAAGGATGTGGAGAAAAGGGGACTCTAGTACACTGCTGGTGGGAATGCAGACTGGTGCAGCCACTATGGAAAACAATATGGTGTTACCTCAAAAAATTAAAAGTGGAACTGCCATTTGACCCAGTGATCCCACTGCTAGGAATATACCCTAAGAAGCCTGAAACACCAATCAGGAAGAATATACGCACCCCTATGTTCATAGCAGCACTATTTACAATAGCTAAGAGCTGGAAACAGCCCAAATATCCATCAGTAGATGAGTGGATAAAAAAGCTGTGGTACATTTACACAATGGTATATTATGCAGCTTTAAGAAAGAAAGATCTCTTACCCTTTGAGACGACATAGAGAGACCTGGAAAGCATTATGCTGACGAAATAAGCCAGTCAGAGAAAGACAAGTATTACATGATCTCACTTATTTGTGCAACATAATGAACAAAATAAAATGTTGATCAAAATAGACCCAGAGACCTGGAAGTAAGGAACAGACTGAAAAACCTCAGAGGGACAGGGGGCAGGGGTTGGAAATAGATAAACCTAAGAGCTTATATGCAGATATGTACAACCAGTGGGCACAGACAACAGTTTGGGGCAGGCAGGAGGGGTGTGGGAGCAGGGAGGCAGGGGTCAATGGGGAAAAAAGAGGGGACAGCTGTAATACTTTCAACAATAAAGTTTTTGTTGTTGTTGTTAAACATAACCCATTTATACTTCACAGTGATATCACAGGACACTTCCCTTTTCTGACATATCTCTGTGTAGCTAAAATGTGAAGAAAGAGAAGCTCATCAATACGAGCTGACTGTGGAAGTCGTAATGTGAGTCTATCATCGATGCCCTAGAGCAGTGGTTAGCATCTCATCTTTTTACCTCCGTGTCCAGATCGATGCCATGTACAAGGCAGGTGCTGTTTGTTGAGTGGCTAAGAAAAAGTAACTGGCTCCAAGCGAATACCATTCAAAATCATTGCATTTATGTTTTGTATGGAACACAATCTGTTTCTTCTGTATAACATACAGGAGTAAAATATGCATAGAAAGGTAAGCAGACAGTAATTACACAGACCTCTGGGGTGGTCGCCAGATTTGGGGCTCAGTATTCACAGAACTAGTTCTATGGAAGGACACACACCTTGCAGCATTTACCATTCGCTGTGTGTGTGGCCACTGCCAGCGGTCAGCAGCAGCTCCGTGCGGGGAGGGGTCGGGGTGCTGGTTACTGCACGGGCCCAGCAGGCCTGCTGCCAGGTGACCTCAGGCCGGTTACTCGTACCCCCCGCTCAGCTCTCTCCTCCGAAGCAGGGACAAGACTGACACCTCACAAAGTGGTGAGGATAGAAAAAGAACTTAATTCTGGAAAGCTCTTCGAATAGTACTTTGCAGAGAATAAGTTCTATGCAAGTTTTATCTATCATGAGTTCTTTACCTAGAACTTCACTGTGAAACAAACATGCAGAAATAAAGACTCCTTACGTAGTTTCCGTGTTTGAATGGCGTGCGTGCTAGACAGCAGCCCAGGTGGTGTTCCTTGAGGCACTGGCTAGAGGGGCCTGACTTCAGACACACTGCACAGTTCCACGGAGCGGGAGTTCATCCTGTGTTTTCTAACAAGTAGTTCACCGAAGTCTTTCCTTCTCTCCAAGAATTCGCAGTGACGTGACCAACACAATGACCCCGAGGAAGTGCTTCATTCTGTTTCTCCTTTACTACATCACAGACAAAAATACACATGGTATAGGGAGAGGTGCATAGTCTCTCTTGGAAGAATTCGAGCTCTGTGGCAATTCAGAATGCTCAGAACTAAGGACATAACCAGGACGATCATGCACTGTATATCCCTAACCTAGCCTTCTCTCGGAGTACAATGAGGTGCCGTTACAACTCAGGCCAGGGCAGCAAGCAGGAACTAGTCCTGTGCCAGGCAAGGCCGGGGCATTCACTCCATACAAAGTCACCGGGACAGAAGTTGCAGACCCTGAGGTCACTTCCCTTTCACACATAGAAAAGAAGTGCCAGTTGACTCCTCAGAGAAAGTAGACGGGGCCATTGGAAGTGAGACTCAGAAAATCATGAGCATGGCCTTCAACTGCCTGCTGTTTTGGTCAAATAATGGCAGCTGAGTCCCTGAGCATCTTTACAGAAGTGAGGTTTTTTTTTGCTCTCAACCCTCCTCCGTGTCTGTGCCTCCTCTCCCGCCCTTCTTCTTCTCCTGTCTTGATGGGAAGTTGTGTCCCAGCCACGATTTCCTCCACCGATCATTCTCCCTTCCTCCACACTCCTCTCACGCCCCAAGTTCACGATTCCTGGCCCCTCTTCCTGGCCCTCAGGAGGGCGCCACACACCCTGCTGCTGCCGCTCACTGGCCAGGCCTGCAGAACACTTGGGACTCGCCTGGAGCACCCCTATGTTCAACACATTCTTCTTTCCTTAGGTCTCCTCCTCAGCCCTGGTGCCCATCATCCTCTCCCTTCCCTGTCCTTGGAGCACCCATTTGTCCAGCCGGAGTTCCATGTCTCCGAAGTTCATGAAATCTGCCGGTTCTACCCGCATGGACTCACATCCCCGGAGGGAGGTCCGGCCTCCACCCCGAGGCCAGCCCTCTGCACCACCTGTGCACTGTCACCCCACATAAGGGTGGCCACACCAGTGCCTCCTCTCTGCCTGACAGCTTCCCCTGCAGAAGCACCCTGACTCCATGAAGCGCATCATCGTTCACCTTGGGGGCTCCTTTGAATCGAGTCTCCATTTTCCTTCCATGTCCAGTCCAGTTACAGGCTGCGCTTCCCTCTCTCTCTATCACTTTAACTACTTTATCACAGACACTCATGCAGGTCTCCCGTATTTCCCCTAGATTCCTTGACCTCTTCCTTTTTTTTTTTTTTGTAATTAAAAAATAATTGAATTTAGAGAGAGGAAAGGAGAGGGAGAGAGAGAGAAAAAACATCGATATGAGAGCAAACCATCCATCGGTTGCCTCCAGAACAAGCCCCAACCAGGGATGGACCCCACAGCCTGGGCACGTGCCCTGACTAGGAATCAAACCCAAGATCCTTTGCTGCATGGGACGATGCTCCACCCAACCGAGCCACACCGGCCTGGGCTCCCTTTGACTTTTTAAATTAATATAAATAATAATTAGCACCACTAGTAACAATGGTCATTGCTGTTGGGTGTGTGCCCGTAGCGTACACTGACAAATACGGAACTGCTGCGATGGAGCTCTCGGGGGGCTGTGGCTGTTTCGTAGGTGAGAATCATGGATCCTCGGAAGGGTGAGGAACTTGCCCAGCCCACGCGGCTGGTGAGAGGTGGAACTGGAGGGTTTGGCTGCAGGGCTGTCTCCTCCAAAGGCTGCTCAGCTTTGCTCGGAAATCTCTCTGTTACACATGACTGGAAAGCACCAAGAGTGAAAAGGTGAAGATGTATGTGTGGCTGGATCACCTTTAGAAAGCTGATCTCATTAAGAAACCAGAAGATAAGATGGGAGCTAGGACTCTGTGATGTCAGTGACTGAAGCTAGCATTCCCGAGGCAGAGAAAGACACCTATACGATGCATATTAACTTGTCCCTTAAAAAGAAAATGGTTTTCTTTGTGCATTGGTTGGTTGATTTATTTTGTTGTTGTTGGTTTCCTTGTTAAGTTGCGGGCGATATAAGAATGACGTTAGGCAAAGAATCAATTGTGGTTTGGAGCTTGTTGGACTAAAACAAATACCAAGTAACCTTAGTAGAGAGAAAAACAGACTGTGAGGCCACACATGAGTCAAACCGTTTTCGGAGGTTAGTTTAAAGGTCTTCTTTCTTCCTTTCCTTGGCTGGCAGGAGAGTTGGGGGCGATGTGTGAACATAACATGTGTGAGATGTTAATGAAGTCCCACGAATGAGAGAAAGTATTGTGCAGCGAGAACCTGCTCTGAGTGGCAGCCTGACCTGTGATAACCTCACATGTCTCAGGGGACGTCCCTGTTGAATCACAATGCAGTACAGGAAGAGGTCTTTGTGGAGGAGAAGTCAGGGAGGGGAGCTAATGATGTTCAGATGCAGATAGAATTTGGGCATAGAAGACTGTTGTAACAGGAGTCTATTTTTGTCCCCAAATTAACCAAGTGTGAGTCTGAAGAGAATGACTGCCTCTTCCAGGGCATAGCAGCATCTTTGTGTCCTCTGAAAAGCTGTTCCGTGCCAGCGAGCTGGGCCTCGCATCCCCGGTTCTGTGGGAACTGTCAGATGCTCTGAAATTGTAGGAAGCCGCCTGCTACCCCAGCATGCTGTTGGCAAGGGCACCTGCGAAAGGGGCCTTGAAATGCTTTCCCGCGTGCGAAAGGGGTTGTTTAATGCGGTAGTTTGAGCATCGTGCTGATTACATTTCCAGGCGTTTCTATGAAGATTGTATGAAGTAACTATGAACTGTCATTCCACAGCATCATTTTACAATAATATGTCCCTAAGTTAAAACAAACCAACAAACACATCCAATGTATCCATCGTAGCACAAAACTCTATTTCATGCATGGACAACTGGGAAGATTCATTACTAGAAAATTTGCCATTACAAGGAGGATAATTCTCACCTGCCTCATGAAAGACTGAAACATCGCTTGATAGATCTGGGTTAGGGAGCTAGTTACAGAGATACTCGCAATAGCGGGCTTTCCTGGTGGCCACAGCCCCGTGGATTTCTGGTGGGTCTGCAAAGACGGGTGAGCTCGCGTGTGTTGAATCCTAACTGTGGACGTGTCACTAAATATCTCTAAATGAGTCACTTAACATGTTCATCACAAACTGCACCCCCATGTGACATAGAAGAAAATTTAGAGATGTTTTTAAAATAAAAATAATACATTCCATTAGAGGTTGAAAATAAAAAATTCACCCTTCCTAACACTTACGAATTGTGATCATTTTACATATCTCCGTGTAGTCTTTTGTAATAATTTCACATAGTTGAATTCAAAGTATAAATATAATTTGATCTCACTCTCTTACTTCATTTGACTTTTTTAACTTAGTGTTATGTTGGAGTGGAACTCTCAGAGTCCACCAAGTCACCTTCCTAATGACTGTAAACATTGCCTTGGGCGTATGCTGTTATATAGATTTGTTCTTTATTGCTTTAAGAGAGAGAGGAAGGGAGAGGGAGAGACAGATAGAAACATCGATGAAAGAGAACATCGATTGGCCGCCTCCTGCATGCCTCCCACTGGGGATCAGGCCCACAACCTGGGCATGTGCCCTGACCGGGAATCGAACCGGCGACCTTTTGGTGCCTGGGTCTGATGCTCAGCCACTGAGCCACCCCGGCCAGGTGGATGTGTGCTATTATAAATACCCCTGCCACAAATGTCAGTGTGTGCAGCAGCGTTCTTCTTTTTTCTTTTGTACTTTCTTCTTTAGGGTAGAGACCTGGTTCTGGGGCACACTGGGTGTGAATATGTGTTTTTGACTTGCTCTCTCAAAGGCTGTGTGTGGTGTGGTGTGGCGGGTGATAGCTTCGCACACAGCAGGGTTGGCGTACGGCGGTGTGAAGTGGCTTTAAGTCATGTGAGTGTCAGTGAGAAGTCAGGAGGCGCTTTTCTAGGCTCTTCCGATGTTTTCCAGGCTCAGCCTGGTCCTCGGGCAACAGGGGAGGTTCTGCGGGGAAGTTGTGATCATTGGCCTCTGTTTGGACTGATTTCTTCTTTTGTAGTTTATTTTAAACTCCTGGTGTGAATTCAATCTGCTCATAGTCTAGCGTTTTCCCTATCAGAATAACTGAACTCTAGTGAGAACGTTAACAAGGGCCGGCTGGACAGTATCTGGACCTCGTTAGCAGTATACACTTAGCAGAAACCAGAAAAGACATATTATTTACCAGTGGTCTCTGATATAAGATTAATAAGAAAAGAAATAAAACACTTGAGGAAATAGCAGACTGTTTCCTAACGGTCCTCTAAGGTAAATTCTGAGAAATGCCTCCACGGATCTTCACTGAAGAAGGCTGGAGAGCACACACCGTGAGGTGTTACCAGACCATTAATTTTGAGGCGAGGGGAGCAACCAGGAGAAGGCTGAGAAGGGGCCGGACCACAGCCCCTTTCTGTCATATTAGGGATTCAGACTTTATCCTGTAGGCAGTGAGTCACCATTCAAGATTTGATTCAGGGAAGTAGCACAGTTTATATTTTTAATTCAAAACAAATTGTCTGGGCCAAGGATATAAACTCGCAAATCCAAGAAAATTACAAGTGTCCCAAATGTATCAAAAGCCCTCACCCTTACTCATAATGAAAGAAACACCAATTGAAGCGAATGGGATACTGTTTTTCACTTGTGACTTTGGCAAAGATAAAAGAAATTGATAACCACACCGAGTCAGCTCGTGAAGTGGGAGACAGCTGCACTCACGGGCGCTGCTGGAAGGATGAATAAGGGCAGGCCTTTCAGGGGGCAATTTGAAAGAGGAACCAAATTTTTAAATGCACTTGCCTTTGACCTTGCTATTCATCACCTCTAGCAAAGGATGGTCAGGCAAGGAAGAAGATTCCAGACCCAGGATAAGAGGATGCTGCCTAAAAACAACTGTGAGCCCTGGCTGGTCTGGCTCAGCCAGTAGAGTGTTGGCCCACACCCCAGGGAGTCCTGGGTTTGGTTCCCGCTAAGGGCACGTACTTCAGTTGCGGTTCATCCCTGGCCCCAGTTGGGGTTGTGTGGGAGGCAACCAGTTGAAGTGTCTCTCTCACATCGATGTTTCACTCTCTCTCTCTCAACCTCCCGCTCTATCTGAAGATAAATGCAGAAATGTCCTCGGGTGAAGATGAAAAAAAAACACAAAAAACTGTGAGGAAGGGCGTGGCTGGCAGGAGCCGTAACTTCCAGGAATTTAACGTCCATGTGTGCTTGCAGAAGCACCGTGAGATGGGCGTGCAAGGTGGCTCACGGTGGGTTATTTATAGCATCCGAAAGCTGGAAGCAGAACAGAGGCCATCAGCTAGCCTGGTTGCATAAAGCATGGTCTTTCTACACAGTGGAGTGCCGCAGAGCTGCACAAGAATGTGAGGTGGAGCTGCGTGCTCAGACGTGCAGAGAACTTTGAGCGTTAGGTGGGAACAGAGAGGTGAGGTGCGGAGCAGCACGTGGATCGCGATATTGTTCGCGTCAACTTTATTTTTTGACTGTACATTCCATCTTTTTCATGTTTTAACAAAATGTGTATGCCTTTAAGTTATGCAACAATGATGGTTTAATATACATCGTGTGAAATAACTATTACATTCAATCTGATTAACATATTATCTCCTCACATAGTTGCCAGTTTTTCTGTGTGATGAAAGCACCTGAAATCTACTCTTAGCAAACTTCCAGTAGTCAGTGCACTGTTACTAACTAAGGCATAGATCGTATGCGTAGTGTTGGTTTCTGAATAAAATCTTTTTTGCGAAAATATGGAAGAAACATTTGAGTGTGGTGCTTTTGGGGGAATAGAACTGGATGTTGAGATTAGACAAAGAAAGAGGGTTTGACATGTCATCATATTTCTTTGCATTTGAAGAATTGCCATGGGTATGTGTTACTTTTATGCAAAATAATTACAAAAGATACATTCTCACTGAACTGTATGTAGCCACATATCACCTTTGCCTGATTTAATCTGTTCATCAACACACATATTGTTTATGTGCCATTCACTCTCCCAAGCTCCTTACATTTATTAGTTCATGTTAATTATCACAACCCCATGCAACACAGGAACTACTTTTATTCTCATTTTGCGAACGAGGGAATGGAGGCACAGAGAGGTTAAGCGACTTCCGCCAAGGCACACAGCTGTTGAAAAGCAGAGGTAGGATTTGAACTCTAGAAGCCTGGCCCCCGCTCTCTATACCTCTGTTCGGTATTTGGATCTGCCAGTGTCGAAACAGGAATCTGTCTCCTAGAGTAAGATCTTGGTGACAGCTGACCTGTATACCATTACTGGTGGCCGATTTGAAGTTCTTTTTGTTCGGTCACTAAATAATTTTATTTACTAAGAAGCTGAGGTTGTTCTATTCCAACAGGTACCTTTTTTTCAGATGCAGAATTTGTTCAGCCTTCCTCTGTCCATAACCAGGACATTACGGGAAGGTGGGAACTACTCCTTGAGGCACCCCCTCCTCTTTGTCGACCTTGGTTTTACTCTCTGAAAGGGAAACCCACCGACCGAGCTCCTCTAACTGTGCTGTGAGCCCCACCAGCAGCTGGCCAGGACACACTCACCTCTGTCTTCTATAAGCTGCAGGCTCTCAGCCTGGCTCGCTTCATTGCCCCATGGCAGGACATGGGAGAGCTCCAGGTCATGTGCCAGGGATCTTTCTGCTCTCGGACTCCCTGTATATTTTGCTTGGAAAACAAAATATACTATAAGTTAGCTAGAAATCAGGCCAGGGGGATTCGATGGATACAGCTAAGACTTTTACTCTCCTCTGAATTATATCATGGAAATAACAGTAGTATTTGATCAGATATACCTTCCTAGCAATGGACTATTTGAAAAGACAATGTAAGTGAGCGTCTTTCTTTTTCTGACTATCTGATGCTACTTCATGGCTCACAGGGCCCCACGGTTTAGCTCAGGTTTCTCCTGCAAATTCCTGTTCAAGAAATACTTACCCAAGATCTCCTAGATGCCAGGCACAGGAAACTGGGAGCTAAATAAAACAAAGCCTGCCCACACTGAACACACACTACTGGAATGAAACAGAACTGGCAACCAGTAATTACCAGGCTGCGAGATTAGCGGTCACGAGGAATACACGGAGTGCTCTGGAATCGCAAAAGAAGTGATTGCCTGAATTTAGTCCCAACTGAAGATTCCTGCACAGGGCGTTGGGCTAACGTCACCCCTGGGAACTGCTCTCGCTTGGGCCGTTGCAGCCCCTCACCTGGGTGTGCGCACACGCAGCGAACACGTGCGGCACCTGGAAATGCAAGCAGCTGTCGGAGAAAACACGACAGACTCGCTGGCCACGGGGACGGTCACGCCTGCTGGCGGTTCAACATTCGGTCTTTGTTTTCTGAGCAGTCATTTTGAACGTACTAAGTGTTACGCATTGGGCTAGGCCCTTGGACACAAATATGAAAAATTAGGTAGTTACCCTCAGACCTGAGCCTGGCCCAGTTGGTGTGGGGGTGGCCATGGCAACGGAGCGCTGAGGAGCAAGAAAGTCCCAGGGTTCTGCGGGGCCTTGGGAACTGGCGTTAGCAGGCTCCAGAGCGAAGAGACCTTCCAGAGACGGGAAGAAATGCGACAAAGTCATGGACTTAAGAGAGCGTGTCCAAAAAAATTATACAAGAAACATAAGTGGCGTAAGAGCGGATCAGTGAGGATGCTGGGAGAGGTCGGGAAGAGTGACAGGTGAGAGCCGGTGCCTCCTTCGGAAGCCGGGAGCTATTCTAAACGTGCTTCCTGCATTTCCCAGTGTAATTCTCACTGCAGCCCCATAGGTACTGCTCTCCCTGTTTTGCATTTGAGGAAACTGAAATGCAGGGGGAGTCCAAGAACTTGCCGGTGTCTCGTCCCTGTGAGTCAGGGAGGCAGAACCCGTCTGGCCCGTTGTCCCTGAGAACCTGCAGACGTAGCCACAGCACCACAGTTACAGTCCTGACGCCGTGCTGGAATGTGACGGAATTAGCGGAGAGGATACCCCAGACCAAGCCAGTGGGATCAGCAGAGGCATAGGTGGGACTCAGTGTATCTCAGGAGTCTGCTAGTGGAACATGAGTCCATACTAGGCAGGTGCAGGCAGATATGTTAGGATTAGACCATGGAAAGGGGTCAAGACTCCAGAGTTGGGCTCATATTCCCTTGGAGACTTTTGAGTGAGGAGGTGACATGATCACCGCCGGCCTTTGAGTGACTCACTGGCAGTTACAGACATAACTGCCAGGGGCACAGGAAGGAGCCTGGCCAGGGGCGGCCAGTTAGAAGGCCACTGTAACAGTCTAGGCAAGATCACTGGAGCCTGCATGGGGTGGTGGCCTCGGGAATGAAAAGGAGAAGAGAGATTTGAGAGACACTGCAGAGGTAGAAATGACAGGACTTGAGAGACAAGATGTGGGGGTGAGAGAGGAGAAATCAAAGATAGCTTATTTGACCCTGGGTGACTCATGATTAGTAGTGCTTTTTTTTTTTTTTTAAGCAAGAATGGGTAAGAGTCAAATTTAAGCATTCTGTTTTTGACACGGAATCCTCAGGCCCAGAGCGGATCCAGAGGCCCCATCACCCCGTGATGCAGAGGCCACCCACCGGGAGTGCAGGGCGCCCAGGCTGGGCCCACTGTGTCTCGAAAAGATGGAATCAGTTTCACCGATGAGGACATTGTGCTGTTCTCTAGGGTTCCCATAAGAAAGTGCCACAGTGCTCTGGCCGGTTTGGCTCAGCGCCTAGAGCATCAGCCCACGGACCAGAGTCTCAGGTTTGGTTCCAGTCAAGGGCACTTACCTCAGTTTCGGTTTGGTCCTGGGCCCTGGTCAGGGTCATGCGGGAAGCAACAAATCAATATGTCTCTCTCACGTCAATGTTCCTCTCTCTCTCTCTCTCTCTCTCTCTCTCTCTCTCTCTCTCCTTCCCACTCTGTCTGAAAATAAATGCAAAAATATTTTTGGGTGAGGATTTTTTAAAAAAGAGGTGCCACAAACTGAGTGTCTTAAATAACAGAAATGTATTGTCTCACAATCCTGGAGGTTGGAGGACCGAGATCAAGGTATCAGCAGGATTGGTTCCTTCTGCAGGTTGTGAAAGAATCTCTTTGCTGCTTCTCTCCTAGCTTGTGTGGTTTCCTGACAACCTTTGTCATTCCTTGGCTTAGAGATATATCACCCTGACCTCTGCCTTCACCTTGACCTGGTGTTCTCCCTGTATGTGTTTCTGTGTCCAAATGTCCCCTTTTTATAAGGACTTCAGTCATATTGGACTAAAGGCCCATCCTACCTCTAACATGACTTTATCCTAATTGAACTAATCACATCTTTGGTGACCTTACTTCCAAATAAGAGTACATTCTGAGACATTAGGGAGTTAGGACTTCAACATGTGGATTTGGGGGGAATATAGTTCAACCCATAACAACAGTGAATGAGATAACAGTCTTCTTGCTCTCCAAAGATAACCAGGTTTCTGTTCTGAAACATCTTCTGAAGGTTTGTGAGCAAGTCATATTGACTTTAAAACTATTATCACTATATTATGTGGATACTAGAAATATCAGGGGGAACACTTTGTTTTTGTATATAATTATCTGACCACTATGCTGTATACCTGAAATGAATACAAAATAATATTGAATGTAAATTGTAACTGAAAAATAAAAGTGGAAATATATGTATATTATCACATCAATAAGAGCTGAGGTCTTACCGGACTTGCAAATATTTCGAATTAGCCACAAAGTGTCAGTAACTCAGTTTTCCTCTGTGCAGCATCCTCCTGACTTCCCAGCTCTAGAGCACTTCTGAGCAATGATAATCCTTCTGCCAAATGTCATATTCCAGAAAAACTGATTCCATAGCCAGGAGCATGTGCCTATAGCTAGAGAACGAACTCTCACTTGGGAATAAACCGCTTGGGAGGAAGAGCAGGTGAAGACCAGAGCCTGAGCTGGCAGCACCCAGGATGTTCAGGGCAAACAGAGCCCCGCATCCAGCTTCCAGTGGGAAGGGGTTCGCGCCACTTTGTTCTTCTTTGGACTTCAAGCTTTGTCAATGAAACAGTTTACAGTTTTTAAGTCAAATTGTTTTGTTTTCTTTTTCTTCTTGGAGAATGAATTGTATCACCTTATTGAAAAGAAAAAAAAAAATGTTCTTCAAAAACATCTTTAAAGGTATCTATCTGATTGTTTTTTGTTTGTTTGTTTGTTTGTTTGTTTGTTTGTTTTACCCTCACCTGAGGACATTTTTCCATTTTTTGTTCAAATATAGTGGGAGGGGGAGAGAGAGAGAGAGAAACATCGACATGAGAGGGACACATCGAGTGGTTGCCAGCTGCACGACCCAACCAGGGCCGGGGATAAACTGCAACCGAGGTACGTGCCCTTAGCAGGAACCGAATCCGAGTCTCTCTGGACCGCAGGCCGACGCTCTAACCGCTGAGCAAAACTGGCCAGGGCTCTATCTGATTTTTAAAAAGTCACCCTCATCTTCATGAGGCTTAGGCTATGTCTAAGCAGGATCAGAGAAAGAACATTTGGATCCACGCTTCTTTCCCGGGAAAAGGAAACGGCAGCTCGGGGGACCTGGGCTGTGCTGTTTATGTTATGGCCGTAGTTTCGGGCATCCCAGAGATGAACGGATGCCCATCAGAGAATCTCAAAGAGCTCTGCCCTGGGTGTTTATCATTCAGCTCCTGTCCTTCCCTAAATAGCTCTTTGGTGCTTTCCCATTTTTATGTGAGGATATTTACATTTACACCCCGTTTATGTGATTTCCCGGAGCTTGAGATTGATAGCTTAAACCTTTCCCTTCACTTCCAATTTTCACTGCCCTCCCAATCTCTATAGCCCTGAAAATGAGCTTTTCTGAGCTCCTCATTAATTTTTCACTTCTCTCCCTGCGGGAGATGCACAGAGATACAGCACTGGGATTGCCGACCAAGGGACGCTGGCAGGCCACTGCCGCCCGGCAACGGATTTCAGAAACATGCCTTCGGGGATTTTGACAAGTGAAATGCCCAGTGCCTGCTCACACTCTAATTATGGGGTTCCCATTAGACCTTCAGAAAGTGGCACTATTTCCCCGTATTGGGGTGTGCAGTGATTTGCTCTCTGTTTTTTATTTTATTCTTCTCTCTGTTTTTTAAATTGGGTGTTAAATTAAGAGTTAGTGGTGTGATATACTAGCAAGATCACTGGCCTGGCTGTCACTGTCTAGATGGCCATGGATAAGTGAGTTTACCCCCTGAACCTTATCTTTTCTTCTTCAAAATGGGCGGCTTAGACTAGACCATCTCGAAGATTCTGTCACACCCAACCCTCTTTTCATCTTGACAGCAGCCGAGCGTTCTTCTCTGCAAGTATAAAGAAAAGGCATTTAACAAGTTTCCCTCCGTGTCACTGTTTCTCTAGCCAAGAACAGGATCTGTGGGCTGGAAGGCTTCAAAAATCTGCCCGTATCTAGCTTGATGTAAGAAATATGCCACATAGAAATCTTCTATTTAGGACACCTCACTGCTAGCTCTTTGTCTTGACATTGGATGCTGGCTCCTGACCTTCCCTGCCCTCTTCCCACTTGACCCATACAACCGTCACTCCTGACCTAGCAGATTGAGCACATCTCTTTAGGGACCCTTTAAAAAGCCATTTCGAGAGGCGGAGTTTCAGGTTCTGTAGGACAAGAGTGGGCCAGAGTCCTCTGTAATGAGCCTCCATTCTCGGTGAGCATGAACTTGCTCAGCTGGCAAAATTAACCCTATTGAAATGTGTACCTAGGTGGCTTAATTGGAACTGGGGTGTCTACAGTGTCCAGATGGATAAGGCTTTCAGGATGCTTAAGTAACTGAATCAGTGGTACACGTGATTTCCTTCTGCAAAGTCCTCTAAGAGATGATAGCCTTCTGAATATATAGACGGTCTTCCAAGAACTAATAATTCAAATGCACAGTGAACAAGATAGGATAGAATCTGCTTTCATCACCATGCATTGCCTAGGTCTGTTGTGTAGAAGTAATTATCTTGGGAATGAACTCTTTTGATCAGGAGCCAGGATGCTGTCACTGAAAACTAAATTTCCTTACATTGTCCTTGAAGACAATAAACAATATCACAAGAAAAAATATAAAAGGAAAGCCAGGTGGAAAAGAAAATAAAGAGGTGTTAAGAATTGACCAGTTCAGTAATGCTAGAACTTTGTCCGCCTAAATTTTATGTCATCTTAGGTTAGCACTTTTTGGAAAAGAAAAATGTTTACAGTGGCTTGCTTCCCTAACTAACAGAAAAACTGAAGGAATTTTCAGGCTGTGCTGAAAATGAGAATATTTATAGAAAAATACAGCAAGGACTTGGAGTACAAACAATTTGTTACATCAACATTAAATCAGAACGTGTTGAATAGCCAATGGATTCGTTCTTCAGATGAGCAGAGAGCAGAGCTGAGTATGGTATTTAAAATGCTGGGTAAAAAAGAAAGAAAAGAAACCCTGAGAGTGTCATTCTTTGTATGTACCCAAGAAAGTGTTGGGACATAAAATGTAGGGTTATAGCAACAACCACAGTGAGTGAAGCTCTGCAGGATTTGAAGTCCTTGCGTAACCCCATCTTCCTTCCCGAAGTGGGCTCGGCTCCTGGATCAGCTCCCCCTCAGTTCTGTTTCTCATGAATAACGTGAAAGGTTCAAAATAGATGATCTCTGAGGCCCCTGCCAGCCTTAATACGCTTTGGTTTTAAATCAACACATGTGGGGAAAACATGTCACATTTTATTATGGTTTCAGTTGTACCCAAATATAGTAACAGTGGAAATGATAAACACACTATATACCCGTTAACTGAATATCCTTCTTTGCACAACACCCTGTGGGGAGGGTGTTGTGCAAAGAAGGATATTTGAAAAGGCTGTGTGGTGTTGTCTGAAAACCTATTTAAATAAACCAAAAAGAAGTCTGCTTTGCCCCTTTAAATGTACAACAGTATGCTTCCCTTCCAGGGGACCTAGGAACAAGGGGTAGCCCTCTTGTCACTGTCCCTTTTCTCGTTTGACCAACGATGCACAAAGAATTGCAGTTAAGATCATTCCTGCACCCTTTCTTCAGAGCCAGACTGAGGTTAATACTTAAAGAGGAAGCACAGATGTGGGCCAAGAAGAGAGAGTGAGGTCTCAGCACAGATTTTTAGGGATACCACCAAGGTCCCCTTCTCTGTCATCCATTCTACATTATTCTACTTTCTACCTCTGCTTATCATCAGGTCACCATATTTTTTTCTTTTTCCCTTGTAAACACTCTCTGCTCTCTCCACTGAGTCACCAATGGCTCTCATAGGCACCACTCTGCCCAAAGTCAACACATCGGAGATGACTGACCATGAAAATTACGTCTTTAGAGTACTGAGGGGAAATACTATTAACTGACAATTTTGTGCCTGGGTAAACCATCATTCTCGTGTAATAAAAATGTTTTGGCAATAAAAATTTAAAAGAGTTATTCCCAAAAAGAAGAGAAATTTCTAAAAGAATATGATTCAGGAAGAAGAAACTAGACCCCACAATAACAAAGCAGAATGCAGAAAACAATAGTGAGCAAAGAAATTGTTAAAATTTTATAAATGTGAATAAGTACTGATAGTTTAAAAATAATAAAGATCAGTATTATGAGAAATCATGGGATTAGTTAACTAAGGGAAGAACATTCGTTCTAGATAACAACATATAAATAGGATTGTATGATCTGAGTAAAGATGTCCTGAACTCATTGTTATTGTTCTAGGGGTGGGGAATATGATTCATTTTGAAGTTTCTAAGTCAAGTAAGCATTTTAAATATTTAAGGCTAACCACTAAAAGAATAGAAGTAGAATCTATAACTTAAACCCATGAAGAAGGAAAAGAAGAAATGAAATTTTATTATTACCTAAAAGAAGGTAATAAAGAAGGAAAATCATGGTAATCAGCAAAGAATAGAGTAGAAATAAGTCCAAATATATCAGTAATTATAATAAACATCAATGGTCCATATGTACAAGTTAAAAGATTGAGGTTGTTAAAAAGTATATAACAAAATCCAGATTTTAAAAAAAGCTATTTATGAAACATACCTAAAACATAAGGTTATAGAAAAGTTTAAAATAAAAGGGATACAAAATGCACCAATGAAGTTTTTTTTTTTTCTTTTTAAGAATGCTAGTTTATCTACATTAATATCAGGCAAAATATATTTTAAGTCAAGAAGCATTTATGAAGTTGAGCCATTGTATATTGATAAAAGGGGCAGTTCACTAGGGAGATACAACAATTCAAAATATGTATGTAGCTAACTAACCTTGTAGTCTCAGAATGCACGGGGTGGGCAAGCATAGGCTGACACTTGCGTCGTCACATTCTTGAGTTAATTAAGTTATTGTAATAATCATAACCTGCATGTCTTTTTCCATATGAATAACTGAAAACATACGTTTGCTCACCTCTATATACAGCAAAAGTTTGTCGAATACAGTGAGAAATGAATACCCCTATTAACCTATGTCTAGCAATAATTGACAGGTCAGGCAGACAAAAACAAGTAAGGACGTGGAAACGAAAATACATAATCAACAAGGTGTAAGACAGCCAAAGCCCATCACAGGTTTAGAAATTTAAAGATAAACATCCCAATGCTTTATGGATTAAAGAATAAATTATACTCAATGTTAAATATTTATAACTAGCAGAAAATATATTTCACATCAAACACATGTGAAATACAGCTAAAGCAGCAAATAGAGGAAACCTATGACCTTAAATGCTACTAAGATACCTATCTATAGTGAGAAAGCTACAGTACAAGAAAGTCTATAGAGGACTTAGAACTAACGTGGAAGGTTTGGCAAGATTGCTGAATGAAAGGTTAATATATATTAAAAATTCACCATAAGTCATATATAAGAGCTAAAAGTAATACAACATAATGATAATTTTTAAAGAGATTCTATTCCTGACAGCCTTCAAAACCATTCACTACTGTGATTCTGGTTTCTATGTTGGTTCTCCATTTCACCCATAAAGACCTGACCCTTTATATTGCCACGAGGAAAAATTTGATTCTTCCTATGCCTTTTGACTTCTTTACAAATACTGGTTCCCGAGGTGGTTCTGCCTGTGTGTGTGTATGTTTTGATCCATTTAATTTTATTCCCAAACCTTTATAAAGTAACTACTATGTTTCATGTACTTACTTTTATCCGGTACCTATTTAACAAGTTTCCTTTTTTAGATCTAAAAAAATTCCTCTCTACAGCTGCTCTTCATAGCCTCATAAACACAGATCAAAGAGCCTTTGTTTTGACCCCCATTCCTATATATAATATTATTTTCTCCCTAACTTTGCCCACCTTTGATTCTGAGCCTTTGGCTACCATTTGTCCCCATAATAATCCCGAAGAAGGCCTTCTAACATTAATGTCAACATTTAAATGACCCCTTTGTCTGCAGGCCGACAGAGGTAACAGTGCAATGCACAATCAGGTATTTCCTGTGTGCTCTCAAGCGCAGGGACAGCATGCTGCCATTCAGCTTTGTACCCTCTGAGCCTGACAGAGTGTGTTGCAAAAAGAGGGTGCCAATTATAGTTTTAAATGGATGAGGAAAAACCTCCAGTGTCCAGGAAACACAGCAATTTATTTTAGATTTTCCACAAGCAGATGGGAAGCTGCTGCTTTGTCCCCTCTCTCTCTTTTACCTCCGCTGTCACTGTGCAGTCATAAAGTGACCTCTGATGGGTCCCATGCTAATGTTTGTCAGGCCTGGAAAAGACTACAAATGCAGTCGCCCTACCCCTTGGCCCTTGGCTTCGCCCCTCCCTTCCCACTCCAGGCCCATCTCCCAACCACAATAAATCTCTGGGGCAGGGGTGAGGGTGCCCACCAGTACACCAGCTCAGGCTTCGTCTTCTGGAAGGTCTTGGTCATCTGGGCAAGGAATCTAGTGGTCTCAAGTACCCAGTCCTCAGAATGTGATTTAAAAGTGTGTGCAGACTTCAAGGTGTACCCTTGGCCCAGACATCCTGCCCTACATGGGGGGTCAGAGCTGGGAAGGGAGACCCTCGGTACCAAGCACAGGACAAGCTTTCTTTGCTTCCCGTGCAGCCAGGCATGCATCAGCTTCTTGCCTAAAGAATTCTGACTCGACATACCATTATTTTGTATAGAATCATAACGTGCAAGAACTTAAAGAGACCTTCGAAATCATTTTATCCAAACTTTTCATGAACGTAGGAAACCAAGGCCAGAGACGTGAACTGATGTGCCTGCTGTCATACCACGTGGTCAGCCTTATACAAGTAATAGAAAACCAGGTGTCTGGAGTCCAGACAACCCCTCTCCTTCCCATTCTTCCAGCGAGGATTTCATACCTATCACCGCAGTTCCTGGATGCTTTGTCAAACTATGTTGCTAGCTGTGTTGCTATTAAATAAAAGTGACTAATGGTAAGCACCGTGATGCAAACTCACGGTAGAAGGCAGAGGAATATGTAGCCACATGTCCGGCAGCATCTACGTAACTAGGTTTCTCTGAATTGTGAAATAATAAATTCCCTTTGTTGAATGGGATATGTCACTTAGAATAGACAGCAGTGAGCTCTCTGGTAGGTTGTAACGCCAGGAGCCAATACAACAGAAGGGAATAACACTGCATTGTTGGCTTCCGTTCAAGTTGTCCATTTTCATCCCTGCAGAGGTCCTTCCAGAGTAATACATGCAAGGTCACGTGCTGGATCCAACGTGGCCTCATAGATCAGCCTCGCCCAGCCTTGACGTC
This sequence comes from Molossus molossus, assembly GCF_014108415.1. Classification (NCBI taxonomy): domain Eukaryota; kingdom Metazoa; phylum Chordata; class Mammalia; order Chiroptera; family Molossidae; genus Molossus; species Molossus molossus. Next base: position 27,674,306 of record NW_023425347.1, on the reverse strand, counting down.
TGTAGCTGTCATTCCCCGGGGTTATTCTTTAGAGAAGTGAGAGAGGGGGAGGAAAATATCTTGGGTGTTCTTTTTTTCTTTATTTTCATATTATGTGTTCCTTTAACAAATATTTATTTCACGTTCTTATACACTAGGGCCATGCTGGGCAGGAGGAATATAGACATAAACAAAACAAATACAGTCCCTGCTCTTGAGTTGCTTCCTGTCTAATGGGGAGAACCACGAGACCTTCTTTTTTTTAATCCTCACCTGAGGATATTTTTTTATTCATCTTCAGAGTGGAAGGGAGAGAAAGAGAGAGAGAGAGAGAAACATCGACGTGAAAGGGACGCATCGACTGGTTGCCTCCCGCACGACCCCAACCAGGGCTGTGGATGAACTGCAACCAAGGTACGTGTCCTTGGCCAGAATCGAACTGGGATTCATTGGTCCGAAGGCCAACGCTCTCCCACTGAGCCAAACCGGCCAGGGCTTATAAGACCTTTGAGAAGGAAAGGAAGGTGGTGAGAGAGCTAAACCCAGAATGTAGGAAGTCCAGACAGAGCAAGCCATGGTGGAGCTGGATGCTCCGATGCGGAACAGAGGTGAGGTGAGGACGGATGCTCTTCATCCTCATAGGAACAAAGGGAGGGACAGCCTGAGGAATTCCGCTGGAAAGTAACATTTTCGTATTTCCAAAGTTTTTAAAATAGGAAATAGGCAACTGGAAAAGACCATGGAGTATACCTGTCTGATGGACTTTGAAATAGACCCAGGCCCTGGCCAGTGTGGCTCAGTTGGTTGGAGTGTTGTCCCGTAAACCAAAAGAGGGAGAGTTCAATTCCAGGTCAGGGCACATACCCAGGCTGTAGGTTCCATCTCGTCAGGGCGTGTATGGGAGGCAACCAACTGATGTCTCTCTCTCTCTCTGTCTCTCTGTCTCTGTCTCTGTCTCTCTCTCTCTCTCTCTCTCTCTCTCTCTCTGACTCTCCCTCTCCTTGGGCGAGGATAAATAAATAAATAAAATAGACCCCCCTAGCCTACTGTTGTGTAGCCATGATCTTATTCGTGTCTGAGTAATGAACTGGGAAACCCCTCAGGGTCAGTGCAAGCTGGATTTGCCTTTCTGTGGTTGACAGAATGCTTAGTGTTGTTGGCAAGATGTGTCTGCTTTGTTGTTTGAAACTGGCATCACAAAGTGTAAAACTCATGCAGGTTTTGTGAGCTGTGGGTGAGATACACATAACCCCAAAGCACCCAGCTTTTCATCATGCTCTTTTAGTGGGATAATATTACATTACAAAGAAGAGGCATCTTCTGAGCCAGCCACGTAGTTTCATGTGTCTTTCTTTGCAACAACTTAAAAATGTGTTAGCAATCAGCTATATTTAGCCAGAAAACTATGAAATGGATCCAAGTGCATAAATTGAGGGTTAAACCAAAAGTGCTGTAAAAAATTATCTTTCCCATTACTAGAATAATAATAAACAACCGATTGCCGTTATCCTGTGTCTTATCACTGTTATTGGTAGTACAGCCAGCCTGTCTCACCGAGCGCTATGGCAGGAAGATAGCTCTCGTGGTACATGCTTTAGGGCAATGTGGCTGGTCACTCTGCCTTCAGCACGGATTTTTCTAACTTAGGGCAACTAAGACTGGGAGCAGGGGCCTCCGTGCCCCAAATTAATTCATTTCAGGTTGTGACTAAAATGTGTCTTAATCGGTCCTGGGCTGAAGCTAGGTTCTTTTGTTGATATTAATTTATGAATAGCACTTCTGTAAGGCAAAGACCAAAGATGCCAAGCATGGACTGAACACTAGAATGGGTGTTAAATATAGTCCAGTAAATAGATAGACTTGGAGGCAGGACAGAGTCTGAAGGGTCATTCTTTCAACAGGATCTGCTATTTTTATGTTAGGTTAAAGTTAGCTCAGCAAACTTTGAATTTCAAAATTAAATCTATTACCCGTATCATACTCTTTTGCATGGTTGTATTATTATTATTTTTTAATGGTAATATATCTTTCTGGTTTAGAGAAGGAAAAGGAGCCCAGAAAAGAGGGTGCAGAAGCCAGAGACGGCAACATAAGATCGATGTATGTATTTGATAACACAAATACAATATACACTTTCGACACAGATGGGAGTATAAAATCATATACATCTGATTACACTAAGATATGACAAAGTTACGAAGAACAATGCAGCATTATTTCAACCCTTACCCCTTCTTTCTCCCTGTTATGGACTGAATGTTTGTGTCTCCCAAAATGTATATGTTGAAGTTCTAACCCCTAGTATGACTGACTTTGGAGTGTAATTAGGTTAAATGAAGTCATAAGGGTTAGGCCCTGATCCCATTGGATCGGTGTCCTTATAAGAAGAGACACCAGAGAGCTTGCGGGCTCTCTGTTCACACGAAGCAGAGGCATGGGAGTTCACAGAGAGAAGGCAGCCCCTTGCCCGCGGGGACACCTACCTTGCCCACACCGCAACCTTAGACCTCCCAACTCCAGAACTGTGAGGACTACACATCTGCAGTTGAAGGCACCGGTCTGTGCATTCTGGAGGCAGGCCGAGCGGTCTAACACCTCCCCATTCCCAGCATCGATCCCGGACAGGAGGCCCCACTGAGGATGCGGCATCGTTAGATGGCCTATTCATTTGTCAGAGAAGCAAAGAACAGAGCATACTGTCTTTCGGTGGGAGTGACTGCCCTGGACACTCACTTTGGTTCACTTCCAGTGTTGCTCTGCTACGTCTGCACAAGTAAAGCAGGCACAGTCTCTGCCTTCTAGGGACTTTTGTTGATTTCAGTCATTAACCAAAAAGATGCATGTTGCAGGATCCCCAGCATATACTAACATTACTGTGGCATTCCTATGCAGGAATAGGGAGAGTGAAAAATAAACCTGCCCACGACGGGAGTTCATCCAAAGACGTAAGTGCTTGGAGGGTGAGGGTGAAGAGTGGGGGAAGGGTTGTGACCTTGAGCTTACTTCAAAAATGTAATGGATACTAAACTTGAACAACTAAAGTGGTTTAGTTGGAAGTTGTCCGTTAGATCAAAGACTCATTCAACTGACTGGATGACTTATCAGGAGAAAAAGTTGGGTTTTCATCCACTGGCTTTGTCACATGTCATGTCTGTGTTCAGTCACATAAGTACAGCAAAGCAAGTGAACAGAAACAATTGCAGTTTTTTAAATATGGTTTCATTGATTTTTTTTTTTTTAGAGAGAGATAGAAACATCTATGTGAGAGAGAAACATCAATTGGCTGCCTCCTGCACGCCCCCTACTGGGGATCGAGCCCAAAATCCGGGCATGTGCCCTGACGGAATCAAACCGGGACCTCTCAGTCCATGGGACGATGATGCTCAGTCCACTGAGCCACATAGGCCGGGCCAGCTGCAGTTTTTGAAATCTAAAAGATAGAAGGGAGGCCTCTTTTGATTTATGTTTCATTTCTTTTCACTGTGTGCTATGTGCTTGCCATTGGCTGGAGTCTGAAATAATCACATCTGGGGATGACATTCTTCCTCTTTGTGTGCCCTGTTTTTTAAACCTCATCCCCACAAATAATGTTAACGTGCGAGTTTATGGCACTCCGCAGACAGCCAGTGTAGCCAGGCAGCCAGTGGAGGTTCAAATGAGTCTTCCCCACCCACACTTTTTTTAAAATCTTTACCAACATGATTCCCTGCATAAAAATCAAATTGATAGGGAAATAAATTTGACCATTTGTATTCTATATCCCTGGTATTAATTCTGTTATCCTAAGAGCAAACAAGTGATTGGCTCATTCACAAGACTAAAAATAAAGGAGAAATTCCTCCTCTGATTAGATGTTACACTAATGTTTCAGATCCTTTTAATATGTAGATAATTCAAAATAGCTGGATGGCTCTTGGGAGCAGAGCCTTGGGAGGGAAGGCTGGTTACAAATGTGTCATCATTTTTACTCTTTAAACTTGGAGAAATTATACTTGGGAAGTTTCTTAAGAAAGCAGATCAAATCTCGGTGACACCATGGGTGCGGATTATTAGCCATGTGTGGCTGTGGACATTGAAAGAGATGTGTTCTGTAGGGAAAAGCAAGTTCAGAGACCGAGGACAAGACAGAACTCAGTGGTGGAAGCCTGCTTAGAAACTCCAGTGGTCTTAGTTTTTCACTTGTTTCTAAAATACATGGCTTTAGGGAGTAAGTCAGTATTGTGACAGATCTGTTCGTTATGCATAGCTGTTGTGCATGTTCCTTTAAGGGAAGGTGTCCATGTGTAGAGGTGCCAGGAAAAGTAACAAGTGCCGATTGGATCTAGTCTATGAATGGTCTCAAGAGGCAGGGAGCTGCTCCCTGCCCTCATGTATGACCTCTGGAATACCGACAAGGCCTTTTACTGCATCTGTGCTCAAAAGGACAAAATCGAAGATGGTATAGAACAGCAGGGTAATGGAAGTTTTAGGTGCATAGGGAAGAACAGATCTGATATTAAAAGAAGAAAAAAATCTCCGGCTCTTTGTTGCCATTAACCTGAGGGAAAATAATTAGAAATTGTGTTTCCCATAAATACAAGTTTAGACAAGTCAGGCATACACTCTTTGTGCAGAACAAAGTTAACTCCTTACAACCCCCAAGGCTGCAAATAAGGTCAGTTTGAGCTCTCTTGAGCTCTGCTGGTATTCTAGGTAGAGAATACTGTTTCGAAAACTCTAATAATCTACTGGATTTCTTTATAGGTTTTCCTGAAGAAAGAAAAGTATTGTGGCTATTCAAGATTGATTTATTTCTAAGAAAATATTTTCCAGGTCAATGCAAATTAATCTATTCCTTGCCCTCCCTAACCCCTTCCCCCTATTCCCCCAACACCCCTCCACCTCCTGCCCAACTGCCATGGCAACAGAATAAAGGAATGACTGTACTCTTAAAATAATTTATTGGGGGTAATTTATTGTTACTTTTACACTCAATCATGAGTTATTTGTAGTAATATTCTGAGATTTTATTTTTTGGTTGTTAGAGTAGAGAGGAAAGTTATATTCCTTTTGAGCCTTGCCAACCACGTAGCTTTATACAAGGAAACTGGATTAGAGCTGAAGACTGTCCCTTTGCCCTGGATCTGGCTAGAATGGGCACCGAGGAGTTCATAGCCAGACTCACGGACAGCCGTGGGCGGCCCTCCCGTGCAGCCAGCAGCCGGCTGGGGCCTCAGCACCGCGCTGGCCTCCTCCTGCCTGCCCGCCCTCAGTGCCTCGCCTCCCACCGCCCCAGTGACTCTCCCTCCTCTAGTATCTCAGCACCTCCCCTCCCATTCTTCTTCCGGCTCCCCGGCCCTGCTCCCATCCCCACGATGTGATTTGACCCGAGGAGCCTAATACAGGAAACAGCAGCCCTTAGACAAGAATGCTCCCAGTTCCCACCGTCTGCTCATCCTGTTCTCTGCGTCCTCCTGCTGTGATGAAGACGACTCCTGCTACCTCTGGAAGGACCATCTGGATCCTGCCTTCCACCGGGTCAGGATCTCACCTCAGCTGCTCTTTTTCCTGGAATCCAGTTTTCATTTATTACTAGATCCTTCCCCACGCACAGATTCTGCAGCTCCTCCGATTTTGGATGCTCTCCCTTGACGCCCCGGACGACCAGGGCAGCCGGTGCACCTCTCCCGCCAGCCTCTCGGGTTGCTCTCCGCGCTATGAAATGGCTCCTTTAAGGCCCTGCACCTTCCACGTCGCCACTTCCAGATTTCCTCGTTCTTAACATCCCAAGGGTATGTGCCCGGGTGGCCATTCCCTCCTTTCTAACACCCTGTTCTCGGGCTTCTGTTTCATTGCGCTTTTCTGCTTTTCCTTCTCTCTCCCTGAACTCTCTCCCGCCTCCCCCCATTCAGTCACCCTTAAAGGTCCCCGTGGGTTTGGCCCTGAGCCCCTTCTCCGCTGCACTCTGTCACTAGAGCATTCTTCTCATCATGCACATGGCTTCAGGTACCATCTGCATGCTGATAAAACCCGTTTATATTTCCATCCGTATTTTCTTCTAAGCTCCAGACTCCTGGTGGGTATCTCGACTCTGTCTCACACGGACCTCAAATTCAGTCTGGCCAAAATCAGACTCATCATCCACCTCCCCAAACCTGATTGTCCTTGTGTGGCTCCTTCCTCATCCTCTTACTCAGGATAGACACCTCCCTGACTGCCACCTCTCACGTTTGGTCAAGTCCTAAGTCCTGTGCACTGTGAGCTCCTGTTTATTTATAGGACATGTTCACTAGTTCCCAGGCCTCCTTCCTAGGCCAACCTCTAACTTCTCTAGTCTGGACTATCACAGCAGGGTCCTCGGGTTTCCCTACATCCACTTTGGCACCTTGCAATCAAGTCTCTGCTTTGTAACAACAGCAAAGCTTTTAAAGCAGAAATGTGGTCATATTTCCTCTTCAAGACATTTCAGTAGCTTCCCACACACTTAGAAAGTCTGGAGTGCTTGAGATAGCCTTGCCTGCAAGCCGTCTGCACCCCTGCCTCCCTCCCTGGGGGTTGCTGCAGCCACACAGCCTTGTCTATGCTTGTTGCTCCCGCTCCAAGGCCTTGGCACACGCCCTCCCGGTCTTCACCTGGAGAAACTCTTCCTTATCCCTTCTTTTCTAAATGCCACCTGCTCAGACATCTCCAATTCAAATCAGGCACCCCTGTCACAGTTGTTCCTCGTACTTTTTGGTTTCCACAGAGCTCTTCTCAATTCACAGTCATTTGTCTCCTCTTCTTATTGTCTAACATTTGCCACCCTCTGTGGACTGCAGAGAACAGACATGCTCCTGGTATCTGGTACGTGCTTAGTGATAGTTGTTGAATGAATCAGTGAGTAAATGATGAATAGAAACATCTTCCTGGAATTGACCTAGAACAACTCCGGTGGCTGAGGCTAGATATGTATATGTATATGTATATGTATATGTATATGTATATGTATATGTATGAGTCCTTTTACCTTCTGCCTCTGAAGAATTTTTTTATTTTATTTTATTTTTTTATCTTTTTTTAAATTTATTTATTTTTGTTACAGATGTTTCTCCTTTTACCCCCACTGATTCCCCTTCCCCACCCTGTCCCCAGCCTTGTTGTCCATATCCATTGTTCATGCATACATGCATATAAGTTCTGTGGTTTATCTCTCCCCCACCACCCCCTCTTCTGGGGATTGTCAGTCTATACCCCACTTCCATGTCTCTGGGACTACCCCATTCCTCAGACTGTTATGTAATCTTTAAAAATGTCTAAATAAACATAAAAGATAACTTATCTACTAAAATCCAAACATAGATTATTGATCCAATAAAATGGCATTACCTTATAATGATTCAACAAAAACTGTTCATACTTAAACATATTTTTCAGCTTTCCAATAGTTTATAGTTGCTTATTAATTGGAAAAAGAAACCAAATCCACATGTAGAGATTAGCGCCTGCCCCAGTGAAAGTCTCTGTAACTTTTGGGTCTTACGGATGGTGGGAAGACAGGGAGGCACTGATCTGATGTCCCAGCCATCACTACTGTCCCTCTGCTCGACTGCAGAATGAGCAACATCGGACGTGCTGTGAAACCCTGGGGGCGAGGGAAGGAATAAAAGAAATGATATTAAGAAAAAGAAGCTACACGCTATTGCAAAAGACCGAGGCCCCAAGCAAAAGGGCTGTTATACCCGGTCCACCCAACTGCAGGATGTTTTATTTTCTCCTGATTAACTGAGAAACGTTGGGAAATTTCCAAATTATTTGTTTTGAGTCTTTCTGTTTTCCACCTTTCTCGTGATAATAATACAGGCAATTGAGCCAAGAAAAGTCTTCAGACCTTTGAACAGTCACATTACAAATCTTAGACTCTGGGAATAACTTTTTTTTTCTAAGATGTGCAAAAGAGAACTTAGTAACCTCAATCAAAGACCTGGCCAACCGTTTGATTCCCAGCACAAACTTGAGAAATTGTCTGCCTGTGGTAGGTAATGTTACAAAACTATGAAGACACACCATTCTGTATCGGATTAAAGGGAAAAAATCCTTTTTTAGTTCCCCATCCATTCACCTCCAGAATTCTGTCTCCTTATACCATAGGCGCACACTTACGCATGTTAATTTATTCATGTATTCCTCTTCCGCCCCATCATGGCTCTCTTGGTATTCCTGTTTCTCAGCTTCTTAATTCCCAAATTGTGAACTGGCTGGTTGGTTGGTGTTTTAGCATAGTTGCCTTCAGCAAGTGTGTGATTATCAGCTTAGGAAATCCTCTGTGCAATTGAACTAATCAATTAACAAGCACTTATTGTGTAACTATGAGCTAATAGGGAAAGATTCTGCAGATTGATGCTGGAGCCCGGCTCATACCTCCCAGTTACTTAACAAAGCTCAGATGTGGAGTAGAGGGAAGGGTAGAGAGTTGAGGTAAAGAGATGTCCCAGGTTGCAACTGTAATGATTCTAGCTTGTTCGGCCCAGTTCTTCCCAAACGTTAGTATATAACAGAATCTTTTGACAATCTTGTGAAAACTCATGTTCCTGGGATCCACCTCCAAACCTGCAGAGGTTTTGACTTACTAAATCCTAGATAGGGCCCATAAATGGTCAGTTTTACAAGCTTCCAAGCGACGCTGCTGCTGTTGGTCTGGCCACACTCTGAGTGGAGCTGGTTTGGTCTGGCCAACAGCAGAAGCGGCTGACACACAATTTCCCTCTCCCCTCTCTTTGCCACTTTTGCAATAAACCTTTGTTGAAAGAAAAGGGGGACTCGCTTAGAAAATATGGAACCTCTACATTGTTATCTAACTCACAGAGTATGGTGGGCATGGAACTCAAAGCAATGTATTAAGTGGTGACAGTATTCCACCATCGGCCCAAGCAGCCCGAGGGCCAACCGTGGCAGAAACTTGTGGAAACGAATTGTATATCCAGATGCAGAAAGGATGTTGCTAGACTCTGAATAGGTAGGAAAGGACAAGACATCTCTGAAGAGATAGAACAGGAGCTCAGCTTTTGCAATGAGCATGTCAGTCACCCACTCAGTGGTACAGCTCAGTGATGCTCCAGACCAGTGAAGAGCCCTCAAGCGAGCGGAGGAGCCTCTTTGGGTTCAAGGCAGATGCTTAGAACTCTGGGTTTCTCAGGGTGGGAGGAGTGGGGGGCCTTGTTGCCTGTGGGTTAATACCACCAGGCTTCAGTGAGGCCCTACTGGACATTCACTGTCTAGGTACCCAGCAGAGCCAACTAAAGGAGGCTTGTCAAAGTGTGGCTAACTGAAAAACAGTTGTACTGCTCACTGACCCAGAGCTGTTCCTCTGCAATTAGAGCAGCACTTTTCTTTGCTTTCCCTGTGGGTGAAGCAGTTGCCAAGTATCTAACAATCAGCTTCTAACAAGCCCCATGGACGGGGCTATCGATTGGGCTGGAGGAGAAACAAGTAAAATTAAGTTTCAGACTAATCATCAGAATTCAACATTGACCGAATTGTTGCAGAGATTTAAGAAAACCCCTCTCCTTGACTTGGAGGGGGGAAGTTTCTGGTTTTGTTGGAGAGGGTCATCGGCAGTGTGGAAAACTGTGGTTCAGCAAGTTGGAATCTTTCCTTAGTCTCAAGGGATTAAGGACAAAAATGAATAAAAATTGTACGTCCCCACAGGAGGCTCTGTAGTTAGATATGAAAGGCAGGGAGAATCAGCATTTAACAGCGTAGCCTGTTCGTTTTCAGCAATTATGCTATGAATTAGGTATACTTTTTGTCAAGTGTAGGTATTATTTATTTGTGCTTGGTGACATTGCAGAGCAGCCAAGGCTGTTGCCACATCTGTCGCAGGTGCCTAGGTAGGCTCTGTGCAGCCTCCAGGGTAAACAGAATTGCATCAGGAGGAAAACCACGCTTCCTTGCGTAAATCTGCATTTAGCAGCAAAAAGTTATTCTTATTTTGAAAAGCTCACAAAACATCCTGGTGTAATAACAGTGTATAGGACCTTGAAAATGTAATTGATATTGCATTATAGATATTATTCATATGCAAATCATGCCTTTTAATATAATCTGTAAAATGACAAATAGACAGTCACCCAGTGCCTCTTTTGTGGGCTGTTGACCTCTATGACCTCGGACCAAGAAATTGGTTAAGGGAGCTTATGACCATTATTTTCTTCACTCTTGGCAGTGAAAGGCCCTCCAAACTGCTGTCTCTTCGTGGAGAGGTTCAGCCTGCCCGTGCTCAGATGTAATAGGAATTCATTTTATGATACCATCAAAACAAAAGAGATAAATTTCTAACCTCCACCTATTAAGGTTTGTCACAAATATGGCTTGGAAACATTCTAAATAAATTACTTTGCCCTGTTGGAAAAAGTGCCATGCTGTTAATTTTATTGCTTTTCTGGCAAGCATATTAGTATTAAGCAGTAGATATAATTGGAGGCATATTAATAAATTTGACATGACTGCTGTTGTGTCCTGTGCAAACTTCACATATAGGAGAGCATCAGAATTCTTTTCCAAAGGAAAACGAGGGAGATGCTGACAAAACCCTGTCAGTGGTTGTTCACTGTTGTGAGAATTTGCAGATACTTCCCTGGTGTTTGAATAGTGATTATATTACTTCTCTAATAGGAAATTATATGTAAAAATAACAGGTGTTATAATTTGCAAGACTACCATTATTTCACTGACACCCCAGTACCTGTAATGGCTTCTTTAAAAAAATTTTTATTGATTGATTTTTCTTAGCGTGAGAAAGAGAGAGAGAGAGAGAAACATTGCTTTGTTGTTCCACTTATTTATGCATCCATTGGTTGATTCTTGTATGTGCCCTGACCAGGGATCAAACCCACAACCTTGGTATATCAGGATGCACCAACTGAGCTACCCAGCTAGGGCCTTCAAAGCTTTTTAAAATGAACTTTACTCTTTCTAAAACAAAATACTTTTTAAAAATGTAAAAATATTCATATGGAATAGAAATGCTTTCTTGTTTCCAACTTACGATTTTGAACTCATTTTAGACCAGTGGTTCTCAACTTCTGGGTCACGACCCCTTTGGGGGGGTGAACGACCCTTTCACAGGGGTGGCCTAAGACATAACAGCAGCAAAATCATAGTTATGAAGTAGCAATGAAAATAATTTTATGGTTGGGGGTCACCACAACATGAGGAACTGTATTAAAGGGTCGCGGCATCAGGAAGGTTGAGAACCACTGTATTTAGACTCACAGAAAAGTACACAGATGTCACAGAGCTCCCTTATATCCTGTCCGGCTCACCAGTGATGGCACCTCCCACAACCACAGTGCGTGATCAAGGACAGGATACTAACATTGGTACATATTCAACCAAACTACAGACTTCTTTCACCTTTCACTTGTTTTTCCATGACTGTCTTTTCTTTCCTGAACCCTGTCTAGGACCCCAAGGTGAATTGAGTTGATATTTCTCTTTAGTCTCCTGTAGTCTGTAACAATTCATCAGTATTTCTTTCTCTTTCATAGAAGTGTTTCTTAAAGCACATTTTTGTTTATTATTATATCAAGGGGTCCTGTGTGTTTGGGGGGTGGGCGTGGTCATTGAACAGGAAGCTTTTAACTCCTTGTTTGCTTGAAGAAAAATATTAGAGATTTTTCTAATACATCAATACAATATGACAACTTAGTCTTATTCAATAAACTTTACTAATCAAGATTAATAGAAAAAAAAAAGCCATGAAGATTTGGTTGAAAACAATCTTTTTAATTGGATTGTTTGAGGATTTTTTTTTTTTGGTGTTGAATAGTATGAGCTCTTCATCAATTTTGGATATTAACCCCTTATCAGATGTATTGTTGGCAAATCCGTTCTCCCATTTAGTAGGTTTTCTCTTCATTCTATTGATGGTTTCCTTTGCTGTGCAAAATGTTTTCATTTGATATAGTCCCATTTGTTTATTTTTTCTTTTGTTTCACTTAACTGATGAGACGTACCAGAAAAAAATATTGCTAATGTTTTTTTCTTCTTCTTCTGTTCTCTTCCAACTGGGTATACTGCACTTCAGTTCTGACATTAACCTCCAGAGCACTCAGGAAAACAATATGACTGCAGTTTTATCACGAAGTGTACAGCCCAGGAGCAGCCGAATGAAGGGGAGCCTGGGGCAAGGTGTGGGGGGTCCTGAATGCAGAGCTCCATGCCCTCTCTGCAGGGAATTAGGGTGTGTCACCCCTAGCATGCCAGTGTGTTCACCAACCAGAAACCTCCACCCAGTGGCATTTTTATTAGAGTTTCTTTAGGACTGAACATTGGCCTCTTGATTGACTTCAATCTCTAACTCCATCATCCCTCCCCTGAGGTCAGGAGGTCAGGCTGATGTCAAGGCTCAAATCCCTAACCCTCTAATCACAGGCTTTGCCAGCAGGACCATTCTGAAACTACCTAGGGGAGCTACTGTGAGTCACCTCTTTAAGCATCAGCTATCAGGGCCAACCAACAAAGACACTTGAATTACTCAGAAAATTACAAGAATTCCATCTTCCTCCTAGGACAAAGGCCAGATTCTTTGGGGGTATTTTTTCTTCTTTAATTTTGTTTTTCTGATAGTGAAAAAGTGATATTGCCTTCTTGTTGGAAAACAGAGAAAATATGGAAAAGAACATAAAAAGCATCCATAATCTTACACAGTGATAGTAGCACAGTGAATGTTCTGGTATACATTTTTAATATTTCGTTTCTGCATTTTAAACAATATTGGGGTATAGCTTATAGATTTTTCATAATTTGTTAAATTTATCCCTAAGTATTTACTGTTTTGATGCTGTTGTAATAGTAACTGTAAAACCTTTATTTTCCAACTATTTATTTTTAGTATATGAAATGCAGATCATTTCTGTATATTGACATTGTCCTTAGGATATTCCAAATGTATGCTCATGTTGCCTGGAAATAGTTTTATTTCTTCTTTTCCCATCTGTATTTCCTTTATATTATTTGTCTTGCTTTATTGTTCTGGCTACCAGGATATTTTTAAGTGCATTTTATCATACAGTAGAATGTTAAAGAGAAATAGTGAGAGTGTACATCTTTGCGTGTTCCTGATCTTAGAGGAAATATGTTCAGTCTTTCATCATTAAGTATAGCTGTGAGATTATTCATAGATGCCCTTTATTAAGTTAAGGAAGTTTCTTTTTATTCCTAGATTTCTGCAAGTGTTTTTTTGTTTTGCTTTTGTTTTTGTTTTGTTTTGTTTTTTATAGATGATGTATATTGTCAAATGCTTTTTTTTCATCTTTTGAGATGATCATTTGATTTTTCTCCTTTATTCTGTTAATTAGATTGTGCTTAAATGACTTTTGAATGTTATACCAACCTTGCATTTCATGAGATAAATATCATTTGATCATGCTGTATTATACTTTTTATATATTGCCTCATTTGTTAAGGATTTTCATGTTTATGTTCATGAGAGATATTGGTTTGTAACTGTTTGTAATGTCTTTGTTTGGTTTTGTTATCAAGGTAAAGTTGACCTTATAAAATTAGTTGGAAAAGCTTTCTCCTCTCATTTTTGAATGATTTTGTGTAAAATTATTATTGTTTCCTCTTTAAATATTTTGTAGAATTCAGCAGTGAAGCCATTTGGGCCTGGAGTTTTCTTTTTGGAAAAGTTTTTATTTCAAATTCAGTATCTTTCATAGATAGAGGACTCTTTGACTGTTCTTTTTCTTCTTGTATCAGTTATGGTAATTTGTCTTTCCAGAAGTCTCGTCATTTTATGTAAGTTGCTGAATTTATTAGCCTAAATTTTTTCATAATATCATCTTATTATCGTTTTAATGTCTGTAGTATTTGTAGTGATGTTTCTTAGTGTGGTTTTTTTCTAGATTCCTGATTTATTGATAATTGATTATTTTTCAAATTCTTAATCAGTTTTGCTCAGGGTTTATCAATTTTACTGATCTTTTTAAAGAACCAGCTTTTAGTTTTATTGATGTTTACCTATTGTTCATTCTCTTTCTTATTAATTACCAGTCTTTATTATTTTCCTTCCTCTACTTACTTTCTCAATTTTATTTTGCTTCTTCAGTTTCTTTAAAATGGGAAGTTTACCTCACTGGTGTTTTTTTCCTATAACAAGCATTTAAAGTGACTTTCTTTTTAAGCACTATTTCAGCTGCATCCCACAAACTTGATAGGCTACATTTTCATTATGATCTATAAAATATTTTCTAATTTTTCTTGTGAGTTGTTCTTGGACCCATCAATTATGTATAGTAGTACTAATTTTATAATATTTAATTATTTTAAAACTATTTTGTTTTTAAGTTCTAATTTAGTTTTATTGTTGTCACAGAACATATTTTAGCTGTTTTACATTTATTGAAACTTATTTATAGCCCAGCATATAGAATATCTTAGTGAATATTTCAAGTGTCTTTGAAATAAATGTGTATTTGGGGTTTAGGTATCCCATATATGACAATTAGGTCAAGCTGGATGATAGTGTTGTTCTAGTTTCACATACACTCACTGTGTTTTTATTTACTTTTCTAGCAACTACAAGAGTATTAAAATGTCCAAGTATAGTTATGAATTTGTCTATTTCTCTTTTTTATACTGCCAGTTTTTGATTAATGTATTTTGAAGCTCTATTGATTGGATTGTTATGTACTTCTTCTTCTGACTCATATCAGAGTGTCCTAGCATTTCTTATATCTGGTGCTATTCCTTGTCATGAAGACTCTTTTGTCTGTATTAATGTAACTATTCCAGCTTCCTGCTGTTAGTGTCTAAATAATATATCTTTCTTTCACTCTTTTACTTTTAACCCATCTATGTATATATTTAAAGTGAATTTTGTTTGTAGCAGATAGCATATATGGGTCTCTGTATTTTAATTAGGGTGTTTGTTATTTTAATTGAATTATTCATATGATTAGATTTAATCTATTATCTTGCCACTTGTCACATCTGTTCTCTGTTCCACTTTTCATGCCTTCTTCTAGTTGGAGTTTTTGTTTTCTTTTTCCTTTAACATTTTTGGCTTACTAGCTATATTTTCTTATTTTGTTTTTTGATTGCTCTGAGATTTACTATATTTATCTTTATCACTGGCTACCTTTACATACTATTATACTGCTTTATGTACAATATAAGAATCGTAAAACAATAAACTGTAGAAATTCTTCTTTGAATGACTGGAGAACAGTTTTTTAATAAATCTCCATAATTTACATAAGAACATCCACCCCAGTTGTAGTGCATTAATATTAATACCCAATTTTTTTTTATCATTTCCATGGGATAAAATGAAATTGCTGTGTCAAAGGAAGTAGCTATTTGTATGGCACAAATTACCAATTATTTTCATTTAAACCCAGCAATACTATCTGAGGGTGTGCGTATCACTGTGACCTTACTAGTGTTGGATATTAAAAATATTTTTAATCTATAATTTAAGGAAAAAATTGATACCTTATTGTTGGAATGTCATTCAGCTGAAAGTTTATTTTATTATTGCTGTGCTTGAATTTGCATAACCCTATTGGCCATTTACATTGTGTTTATTTAAATTCTATCCATTTAAAAAATGTGCATGTTTTAAAATATTAATAGAGGAGGTGTTCTTACAATGAAAACAGCCATCCTGTGTTCCATACCTCATCAGTCCAGCCTTGTCACTCAAAGAAAACCAGTTTTAAGCCTTAGATTTCTAAATTATGTCTCATAATGCTACTGCTTCAGTTATCAGTTTCAGATGTTTACTCATTACTTTCTCCTCTTTTAGGTTAGATTCTTTCTCCAGTCCTCCACACTCCTTCCTCCATCCTCTCAATATACAGATGTAGTTAAATCAGTGAGCAGTGTTTACATTCCTGTGTTTGTGTAATGATGTTCTCTGCAGAGTTGATGTTGTGTTATTAGATTCTCATCTTGCACAGTTATTTTCCCCTTCCTGGAATGTTTTGTTTTTTTCTTTTCTTCCTGCCATATCTTAATATATCTTTTAGCTCCAGCATACTTATATGTATTGAGTGCTCCTCTTTTCCTGGGAGGCCCGATCACCAGTGTCTTCCTGTTGAAGTGGGGGCCGTTTACCCCCAGGCCTGCCGTCTTGTCCTCAGGACGCTTTTCCTGAGCTGATCTCTGCACGAAACCCAGTGTTTTCCTGGATCCCACATCTTTACCCTTTTACATCTCTGCAGCACATTCCCAAGTAAACATCAAGAACCTCACACTTTGAATATAGAATTTCAGATTTTAAATACCTTTCAGAAATATTTCAGGGTGTTATTGTTGTCTTGAATGGTTTTGAGAAGTCAGGTGCGTTCTGATTTTTATTGCTTTGAATCTGACCATTTACTTACTTATTTACTTATTTGTAATATCTGGGGGTGTTTTCTTTTTACCCTTGATGTTCTAGAGTCTCATAATTGTGCACATTGACATTCGTTGTGAGTGGCATCTGAGTGAGGTTTTCAATCAAAAGGTCCTTGTCCTTTCGCTCCGAGAAATTTCCTTCCATTATTTCTTATAAAACGACCCCTTCTGACTTCGTCTGCTCTCTCATTCTGGCATTTTGTCAGTCAGATGTTAGATTTCCGAAAGAAAGTGATTCTTTCTCCTTATTCTCTATTTTCTGTCTGTAGTCTTTTGATTTTCATTTCTGTAGTCTTTGGACTTTCTTGACTTTTTGTACTAACCATACGCGTCCGGCTGTATTCATTCCCGGACTCAGCTTTTATCTTCATGAGCACTTGCTCTCTGCTCCTTCTCCAGAGCACACAGTTCTTCTGGACTTGGAGAACCTTTCATGGCGTTTCCTGTCGTTCTTTATGGGATCTACTTTTCCTTAGACCAGCTTTTTTGTTGTTTTATTTGTCATGGTGTCCCTCTTTCACATAGGAGTGTCCCCTCAATTCCAGGTGCTCGTTGCTGTGAGTTTACACTGAAGAGGGGGGCCCTGAGATGTCCAGGTCCCGCAGTGTTTGGGACTTGTTCTCGGAAACGCACCCTGCAAAACAACTCCTCTTGGCTGAGCTCTATTGTAACGCGCTGCTGAGCCTTCAGGAAGTGACAGGACGTTGGAGCTCCCCTCCCACCGTAAGCAAGCGCTGCAGTGAGGAGGCAGAAACAAAAGGCCTCTTCTGACACCTGCGCAGAACTTGTTTGGCAGAAAGACAGGTTTGCAATTAAGCGAACACTGATCAAAGGCAGCAACCAAAAGATGAAGGTTTAAATTCCTGTTATATGTGAAACTTGAAAACATACATCTGATGGCTCCTGGGAAAAAGAATATATTACAATTGAAATTTACAATATTTAGAACAGAACACAATTCAAACACTAAATATTGCACAGCCGTGTGGCTCAGTGGATTGAGCATCGTCCCATGGACTGAGAGGTCCTGTTTCAATTCCCTATCAGGGCACATGCCGGGTTTGGGGCTTGATCCCCAGTAGGGGGCGTGCAGGAGGCAGCTGATCTATGTTTCTCAAATCCATGTTTCCATCTCTCTCTCCCTTCTTCTCTCTCAAAAAAAAACAAAAATTAAGACATCTAACAACAAACTAAACAAAGAACAAAAGAATAACTTCAAAAAAATAGATTTAAGAGATACAGAGATAAGAGTAATAAAATAGAAAAATATACAATACAGAGGATTAATATATAGAAATACCTGTTGGAGAGATCAAGAGAAAAAGGCACATAAATTATATTAGAAATGAAAAGGATGACAAAGTTTTAAAAGTTAAAAGAGATACAACTTTATGTAGAATAGGTACAACTTTATGTAGATAAATTTAAAATTTTAAATGAAATTCATCTTAGAAAAAGGTAATCAAAACTGATCTGAGAAGAAAGAAAAATGTGAATAAGTCTGTAACCATTGAATAAACTGAATCGATAGATAAAATTCTTTCAACAAATAATACATCAGAGGTTTCAAAGCAACTTTTACCAGACTTCCGGGAAACAGATCATTACAGTCTGAACCATTCTCTTTCAGGGAAAGGATACAGAAGGGACATATTCTACTTCATTCTGTTGGACTCAGTTCATAACTCATATTGTAAAAATTATAAGAGAAAATACATGTGATCATTTTAGTAGACACAGAAAAATTATATCATCAAATTTAACACCTACTCATAATTAACAACAGAAACACTAGAAATAGAAAGAGAGGTTTCTACTGACAACAGCAAAAACAAACCAAAATAAAGAACAGGAGCTGCCCAGCCAGTGTGGCTCAGTAGTTGAGCGTCGACCCATGCACCAAGAGGTCGCCAGTTCAATTCCCAGTCAGGGCGCAGGCCCAGGTTGTGGGCCTGATCCCCAGTGAGGGGCATGCAGGAGGCGGCCAATAGATGTTCTCTCTCATCGATGTTTCCATCTCTCTCCCTCTCCTGTCCTCTCTCTCTCTAAAATCAATAAAGAAAAATAGGAGCAAGCATCAATTTTAATGCTGAAATATTAAAAAGCATTTAAAATCAGGAACAAGACAAGGATTCCCACTATTCAGGCTTCTAATTCACCATTGTAATTAGTGGACCTGGCCAGTATATTGAGTCAAGAAAATTATATTAAAATTCTGAGATTGGAAGATAAACAAACCGTCATTAATTGATATATGAGAGTTTACATTTAAAAAAACCAAAAAGCTCTAAGATTAGTTATTAGAAATAATAAAAGTGTTGAAAAGATGAGCTATGAGTATCAAAAACCAGGTTCCTACTGGATAAAAAGCAATGCAACTATGTTAATCTTGGAAAAACAAAATATGAAGAAAATCCAAAATGGGAAGAAATAGATCTGCAAAAACATTCCACGACCAGCCGTGCCCAGCACTGATTTCTGATCTGGAAGTGGCTGCGAGCCAGGCACCGGTTTCTGGTCCATCGGGTTGGCCGCCCTGCCCTCCAGCTCCCAGCCTCCAGAAGCAGGCTCATCCCTCTGCCAGGACTGTTCCAGCTGCTCCCAGGGACTGGCTCAAGAACAGAGAAGACTTCAGTTCTTTTCTTTCCCCAGATGCTGTGTTCCCTTGAGATCTCTCAGAACTGAAGTCTCCGGAGCATCTGGTCTGCGTTCATCCCTGGAGTTCTTGCTCTTGGTATATCCACAGGGATGATGGTTTGGTCTTGCCAGGTTGAGTACTCCTTTCTGAC
This sequence comes from Molossus molossus, assembly GCF_014108415.1. Classification (NCBI taxonomy): domain Eukaryota; kingdom Metazoa; phylum Chordata; class Mammalia; order Chiroptera; family Molossidae; genus Molossus; species Molossus molossus. The sequence continues at coordinate 27,655,176 of NW_023425347.1, read as the reverse complement.
TTGGTCTGGGCATCTGGTTAAATCTCCATCCTCCTGGAAAATGGCATTCTATTAGAGAATGAGAATATCAAGATATTAAAAGTATTCAGAAACAACAGTATGATGATTACCAGAGGGGAAGGGCGTGGGGAGGGGGATAGAAGAGGGCAAAGGGGAGGGGGGGTAAGTGGTGATGGAAGGAGACTTGATGGTGAACACACAATACAATATACAGATGATGTGCTGTAGAATTATACACCTGTATAATTTTATTAACCAATGCCACCCCAATAAATTCAATTTAAAAAGAAAAAATAATAAAATAACGTACTAAGAAACAAATACACACTTATACAGCAGGAAGACATTTTGTCACATGATAAATTTAAGAATCAGTAATCTGCAGGTTTAGCATTAGAATGTAATTTCTCTAGTTCAGGGGTTCTCGGCTGGGCCATTTTTGTCCCCAGGGGACATTTGACAACATCTGCAGACACAATTAGCTGTCACGGTTTTAGGAGATGGTGGTGGTGCTTCTGGTAGTGGGTGGGGAGAGGCCAAGGATCTTGCTAAACATCCTCCAGCACACGGCCCCACGACAAAGGGGGACCTGGCTCAAACGCCAGTAGTGCTGAGGCTGACACCCCTGCTCTAAACCAAGAGCTTATCCTCCAAAAGCTGTAAATCTGAACCACCATCGTGGTAACAACAATATCCCAGACGCGGTTTCAATGAGTCGCATGCATACACTATCCTCAAGGGACCTCCATGCTACGGCTGTGAAGAAAGTACTGCTCCTCTACCTACCATACACATGAGAAGAATGAGGCTGAGAGGGGTTTATGTAAGATTCTGTAGGATTAGCCAGCGGCTAAGGATACAGCTGGAACTCCGACTCGTCTGTCTGACTGTAGGACCGGAACTTTCCACTAAGCTACACCTCCTCCTCCTCAGGGCCAATGCCCTCATTTATAGATGAGAGATCTTAATGTAGGCTTGTGCCTCTCAGTCTGATAGTTCAGTGCTGCAGTGATGGGGGACAGGTTTCGGCCAGAATTACTTTTATACTACTGGAAAACTATTTGGTTGAAAACCTATATATCTCTTACATGTCTTACTTGAGTCAACATAAAGCGACCTGGCTAAGGCCGGACAGCTTGCTGCAGGTGGGGCTGAGCAAGGCTCCCCCACACACTCCTCAGACTCCCAGGTATGTCTTTAGGGCACTGATTCTGCACCCTCCACAGAGCTGCCTGTGGGGGCCTCCTCCCTTCCCCCATGTCTGGTTTGGGGTAGCCGGGAGGTAGAGCCTGAGGCAGGGTTTGCCTCCGGTAGTTTATCTGGCAGGTGGTCCCAGGGAACAGGAATGAGGCCCAGGAGGTCGGGAAGGAAGAGGAGCGAATGTGAAGGTGTGCTGTTGGGGTTGCGCCGGGAGCTCCCACGCCCTCTGCTTTCGGCCCACGGGCGCTGGTCCCGGGCTGCGTGTGCAGGGCCCGGGGCCGGGAGCGGGAAGAGGCGAAGGGCGCGGTCCGCTTGAGGAAGGGCGGTCTCCGTGGAACCGGGTCGGCAGAACCGGGTCTGCGCTCCCGCGGACTGCCCTCCACGCTACAGTGTAACCTGTTTCCTCTGCCAGGCTCCCAGCACAGTACCAAGGCAGCAGATGCACAGTGATTTCTAAACTGAATGTCGGCTAGTCTTCCACTTCGAGTAGAGAAAGGGGTCTGCGGGCGGGACGGGAGCTGTCATGACGGGTGACCGCCGGCCGGGATGCCTGTGTGCTGCAGACATACGCTTCTGGACACACAAGCTCGCCACTTTGTTCTTTCAACACGCTGCTGGAACTTTGTTTTTTCTGGACAAGTCTGATCAACACGAGACCATCATTATGGCTCTAGTTCCTCGTTGATACTCTCGGGGAAGCTAAGTATAGCAGTTACCTAGACAGAAAGTGGAGGGAAGTGCATTAAATTAATACAGTTTTACAAATCCAGTCTGCTGTGACTGAAGGCATATTCAGAATGACAAGTGTAGCTGGTTATGCCCTGAGACAGGCTCGCAGGAGCGGGGGACATACACCTGCAATTATGAAATGAGCGCAGTGGGTAAGAGGAAGGGGAAGACTGTGAAGAGTTCCTTTGTTTTCTTAAAAAACAGTAGCCAACCTTTATCGAGCATTTACCACCCATCAAGTCTTTTAACTCCACCTCGAGAGAACACTGACGTATTGTGGAAGACAGAGCAGTGCTCACTTTAGGGAGAGTGGAGGGAGCTGGCTCTCTGTGGAACCAGCACGGTTCTTTCCAATAGTGGTTACAGAAATGTGCTCTTGATGATGTGCAGTGCATTTTCATGCTCTATATACTTTTTTGTAAGGCTATATTTTACCATTTAAAGAAGGTTAGTCCGGCTGGTGTGGCTCAGTGGTTGAGTGTTGACCCATGCACCAGGAGGTAGCTGGTTCGATTCCCAGTCAGGACACATGCCCAGACTGTGGGCCAAATCTCCAGTGGGGGGCATGCAGGAGGCGGCCAATCGATGTCTCTCTCATCAATGTTTCTATCTCCCTCTCCCTTTTCCTTCCTCTCTCTCCCTCTTCCTTCCTCTCTCTCTAAAATCAATAAAAGGAAAAAAAAATTTTAAATAAAGAACATTAAATATTAAGTTTGTTTAGTGACTAGACAGACAAATGAACTTCGAAGAGAGAAGAATAGGAGAAACGTTTAGACCTTCTCTCTGCATTATCTCATTTCATCCTCACAACATCCTATGAAGCAGATGAGAGTGTTATCCTCATTGTCAGATGATGAACCTGAGCCACGCGCAGATTATATTTCTTGTCCCAGGTCACACTGCTGGTACGTGGTATGTTTTGTTATTTAGACCTGAAACTTTCACCTTTAAAGAGTGTTAGCAGAACAGGTGTTCCCATGAGAAGCTCACCTGTGTTTTTCTTTTCCCCACTCACTCTTACCTGTGTCATCTCGGAGGAGCCCACACTTAGCAAAACCCTGAGTGGTAAGAACGTGTGTCAGAGGTTATTGCTTGTACTGTGGCACCCAAGTTAGACGTCCCCTCCGCTCGATGACAGTGGCTTGCTGAAGACGCACCCTGCCTATAGCACAGCTCGGACCTGCAGAGGAAACAGCCGGGCAGGGGCTCGTGGGCACATCTCTAATCTTTATCTCTGCTCAGTCTTGGCTCTGGAGGTGCCCTTCTCCTGCTCCCTGCGGGGAAGGCACTTTCCCTTGTCAGTGTCTCGGGGGTGCACACATCTGTTATGAATTGTTTTCACGTAGAAAGAGTAAATGGAGAAATATAATAAGAGCTTCTCTCCTGGTCTGCAGTCTAGTTTTCTAAACTAACCTCTCCCTCTTTTCCCCCTTCCTAAAAGGAAAAACAATATGTTTAAACAAACCAGGAGAACAATGCCCCGCTTGGCTGAGTGATGAGGGGCCCACTGTGGCGTCCTTAAACCCACACTGCTGAGCTGTGAGCTGGGCATGGACAGTCCGTAGGAAAATGATGACCTTCAGTGAGTCCAGGGCAGAGGCAGGGAGGTCTGATTACTGAAGCTGGTTGTTGGCTGCTTCTGTCCTCAGCAATGGGGAGAAGGAGCCCGCATAGGGAAGACAGGATAGCATAACGGTTAGACTCCAGAGGCAGACTGCCGGGGGTCAACTCCCAGTTCTGCCACGTAATAGTTCAGTGACCTTGTGCAAGTTACTTAAAAACTCTGTTTCAGTTTCCCTACCCATAAAGTGGATATATAGTACCTCCTTCATAGGGTTGTTGTGTAATAAGCACTATAATATTATAGTACATATACTATAATCTTACATGAGATTATATTGTAATGTTACATATTGACCAAATAGTATGTAAGAATTATAATCATATATTATGCTATGTACATTACATTATAATGGTGAGCTGTTATAATTTCAGGTTCAGTGGCATAGAGCCAAATACGTTAATTTGATGAATGTCAATTTATTCTGTAAACAGTGGGGGGACCAAGTACATCCTCTATGGTCGGACAGGGTTTCTGGAAGATAACCCTGGCGGCCGTGTGCAGGATGGTGGCAATGGGCAGGCCTGGTGGCAGAAAGACACCAGATGCCTCTTTCAATCAAGACCGGGTGTACAAGGGCACAAGGGCCGTAACCAGGGCCGCGGCCGTCTGCTTGGGAGGCAGGGCTGTGTGGAAGGATGGAGCTCGTGGGCGGACTGCACAGCGAATCGGTGAGGGAGGCAGGAGTGGAGGGACTTACCGGGTTCAGAGTGTGTGCCACGCACCATGAATTTTAGGACCACTAGTGTATTTGTGTTCTTACATAAACGTGCACATCTATATGTGTATAGTACGTCTCTAGCTGTATGTACCCACACACACAGCTGTGTAGGGGGAATTGCAGGCAGCACTGTGACATGCCACGTGTGGATGATGTGCTGTGTGCCCCTGCCTCTGGGTGCTCCAGGAGCCCTGCGGCCACCTCTCCTCAATGAGGACTCATCTGTGTCGGGACACTCGCCAGCATTTTCGAAGTAGTAAACAACCCAATAACAATTAAGATCATGCTTAAGAGTCTCAGGACATAAGGACTTTGTTATTTACATCTAGGTGACCTGTGTTTTCAAGAGTTAGTCTTAATTGGGGTCGAATAACCTATTACTGATTACCCCCCCCCCCCAATATACATTCGGCTTACGTCTGTAATTAAATGAAATTTAACTCTCCTGAAGGGAAAGTTGTGGTGAGCTTCCTCCTGGTCTGACAAGAGCTTTGTATTTGTCAAAAGAAGTCAAGCTTTGAAAACACATGTGTACATCAGCGTGGCGCTGGCCAGTTAAGACACCCTGACAGTTTCCAATGATCTCAAGTCCAGTATGGGGTTTGTACTCCAGAGATGTGCTCACTGACCCAACAGACCTACAGCGTTGTCGGGACAATTGAATGGAGGATAAGTAGATGGGGCTTCACTGTAATATAGTCTCTCAGCTTTTAAACACTTCGAGTCTTTCTTACTTTTGACTTTAATTTTTAAGAAGTCATCTTCAAATTGGAAGGTACTTTTAGGAATCAGTTTCTAGAGAAGATGCTGTATGAATGGAGGACCACCTACTCCATCTGGCCTGATGCTTCCCCATTAGATTAACTCTGTCAGTTGAGGTCAGAGGACTCTGTTGTTAGTCCTTTTAAAAATAACAAGGGCCCTGGTCAGTGTGGGTCAGTTGGTTGGAGCATCACCCTGTACACCAAAGGGTGGCAGGTTCAATTCTTGGTTGGGGCACATCGGAGGCAGCCTGTCTATGTTTCTATCTCAAATCAATGTCTCTCTCTCTCTCTTTCTCTCTCTCTCTCTCTCTCTCTCTCTCTCTCTCTCTCCTCTCTCTCTCTCTCTCTCTCTTTCAAATTAGTGAAAGGCATATCCCCAGGTGAGGGAAAATTAACAAGGGTTTTCTACCTGTGAAATTACATACTGCCTCACAATATTCAGTAGATGGTCATTGTTTCAGTGTCATATATTCAGTGTCGTTGTTTGTTTTTGTTTTCTTTAATTAGCAGACTTCTTAAAAGCCAGAGATGAAGTTTGAGCCACTCAGGAAATGGTTCATGGACTGAATTTTTGAAGGAATAACATTAAGATCAAGAACCTAGCAAACTTTGAAGGGGAAAGGGATTCTTTAAAAAAAAAAAAAAAAAAAAAAGTGAAAGAAGTCATTTAGATGCTGAAGACAAACACTCCTTATTTAATTTCACCTAAAGCCAGCTCAGGCTATATCGAGCGCCTGGGTATGAAAATGATTGAAAAGGGAATTTTATGGCCTTTTTGGCTCTGAGTGGCCAGATTGCAGCTGAGCTCCCGAGAGATCAGATTTGGGAGTGGGAACATTTTTAAAACGTCGAAGGAATCCAAATCTGCATAGCCTCACAATTGGGAGACTAGGGGTTGTCACAGGAATAAGAACCGAATGGGGTTGTCACAGGAATAAGAAATGAAGGACAAGAGGAGAGAGAAGCTGAACAGCTTGGCCTGTTCTCTCACCCAGGTGCAAAGCATTAACATTTACAGGCTTAGAATGTGTGTGTGTCTCTTAAAATGAGAGCTGGAAGGCCACGTAAGCTTGGATCCCACAACCAGCTCTGGGAAAATGAATGATAGTAATATCCTCCATCCAATGGGCAGATATCTGTCCAGGCTGCTGTGAGAGGGGGTGGGGTGGGTGGGTGTTGTGTTGTTAATTTGAGATTTTGACGAGTGCCAGTGTCCATAACCATCCCTCTAAAACAGGTCAAAAAAATAACAAGTTGAAATCAGGGAAATAATTAAGAACTGTGTTCGCATATGTTACTACACATGCTGGCCCCGCCAGGTCCCTTCGCCGTGTGCTCCGTGCCGAGCAGACCTTACGTGCATCCAGGCCATCACCGTGGTGGGTCTGAAGGCAGGCTGGGCGCTCAGACAATCCTGAGGGCAGTGGTTCCAATTGCTGATTGCAGATGAAGGCAGCGGACCTTGCACAGAGGTGACAGCCCAGTCTCAAAGGCACAAGAGAGCTTGCCACCCGGAGCTCAGGAGGGCACGGATCCTCCCCTCCCATATTCATACAACCCAAGGAAACAGAATGCTCCCAGTATCCAGAACGCTGGATAAGACCCTCCTCAAAAAGAGGCAGGGGGTCTGGGTGTTGAGCCGGGGCGCTGGTTCATGAGCAGTGCTAAGCATCTGTGCTGGCCTCCCTCTCCCCAGCAGACCGCTGGGCTCTGGAGGGTTAAGGCTGGGGCAGGCCTGCATCTCCAACCAGCTGGCACGAACCACATCGCACAGCCTCCCGTAGCCTAGGGTTCCCCGAGCACTGGTGCTCCCTGGGGTTCAGGTCATTACAAGTATGTGTAACATCTGTTTTCACTTATTTTCTTAAATGAATCAATTAAATCATTGTGTGCGTTCCTTATGGACAGAAAGCATTCGAGGGCATGACAGCCATGTGCAGTGGGCAGGGTGGTCCCAGGCGCAGGCTCATCGCAGTCCATCCCTTGGTCAGTTCATTGCTCAGTCGTACCTCGCTTACCCGCGTGCGTTGTAGCCACCAATCCAGTTCAAAATTGTTTTCATTCTTCGTCCAATATTGTTGCATGTATCCCTACGACAGCCTTTTAATTAAAGACAGGAATTTGTGTTAGCTTGGGTTGCCATAACAAAATACCACAGACTGGGTAGCATAAACAACAGAAATGTATTTCTCACCGTTGTGGAGGCTGGAAGTCTGTGATCGGGGAGCCAGCAGGGCTGGGCTCTGATGAAAACACATGGCAGAGAGAGACAGCGAGCTGTCGGCGCCTCTTCTTGTAAGGACAACAGTCCCTCATGGAGACCCTGGAGTCATTACTGCTTCTGAACCTAATTACTTCCCAAAGGCCCCATTTCCAAATGGCATTGGGGGTAGGCCTTCAACATATGAATTTTAGGGGGACACAAACATTCAGGTCAATGCAAGGTCCAAATCTTGGAATGCTAGCCAAGGGGATCACGGTAACATGGTGGGCTGAACCCCTGACTTCATCACACCCTCCTGAACACCAGTAAATGATACCGAAGGAGAGTAGACGCATGGACCGAATATCGAGGAGACACCAGTGAGAAAATCCAACAAACGTTCAAAGCTGGAAAGCAGAGGAATGGACTGAGCAGAACAGAGAGGTGACAGCTAGCCGCTGGCCTGGGGGGCCTCGGGCCAGACCGTCCTGCTGCATTACCCAGAGGGGTTCAGGAGCCAGAGGCTTCAGGAAGCTTCCAAGACAGGGGTGCAGGTGGGACCGCAAAAGGTGAATTCTTTGAAAGATCATATAAGAAGCAATTAGATCCCGGTTTTCTCTCACCTCATACAGAGAAGCAACTGCCACACCCCAACTCTAGGGAAAGAAATGGGGTCTAGTCTTCGTGGAGGTTGAACCAGAGTGATTATGGCCACATGGACCAGGCGCCTTGGGGTCGGGCGGCATCATAGTGGACAATGCATAACTGCACACTGACCTGTGATGGGTCCCACCTCTTCTCCCCCGGTGCTAGGAATGCGGGGGGCCAAGGCTTATGTTCCCCAAGCAGGAGATCGGAGGACTTCTAACTAGGAATGCATTCAGGCCACAGGAAAGACTTCCAGATATAGTTTGGGATCCTCCCCAAAACAGAGGGCTCTCTGCCTAATGTCCATCGGCTGACAAACCCCTCACCTCTCTCCGTGCCAGTCAGTACAGTGGCCCCCAGCCACACGTGACCGCTGAGCACTTGAAATGTGGCTGGCATGACTGAGGAGCTGAATTTTTTATTTTGTGTTAAGGAACTTCACTTTCAATAGCTACAGGTGGGCAGACGCTACCCTATTGGACAGCACAGTCCTAGACAACTGACCCCAATTTTTACTGAAGCAGTGGTATTGACTTCTGTGCCCACCAAACAGTTCCTGAGGAATTTCCCTTCTGCCAGTTGAACACACTGTGTAAGTCATTGACCCCGTTCTCGTCTCTCCTTTGCAAACCTTGCCACCCCTGCAGGACTTCCACAATCTTGCACAAGTGTGATACCCACTTATGAGCAAGTAATCGTGCGTCTGAGGACATGCAGCGTGTTCGTGTTTATGTGGATGTAGATTCAGGCCTCATCTTTCCAAACAGGCACGATTCCTTCCCAATCATATTCCTGTAGTCAGGTACTATAGTAACAGTATTAGGGCAATTTGTCCCTATAGTGGCTTCATTTGTAACGAGAAGAGAATTGATCACTATTCACATAGTTCATATTCGTGAATTTGCTACTCACGACACTTTCGTGAGCACTTTGTGTTATGTGCAGAGCAGCAAGAATTTGAGCCCCTCAGGGTGCACCTTCCCAGCTGGGGTCAGACAAGGCAGTGACCTGCCTTCTTGTTTCGCTCTCACAGGTAAATAAGGGTGCTTTTTGCAGTCTACTTAGTGCCGCTTGTTTTACACCGTAGTGCTTTCTGGTGGCGGCGTCTCGGTTCAAAAGGGCCAAGCACAGTGCCGACGTGGATCCAGTGTTCCTGAGAGCAGAGGCTGTGAGGGGGAGGAAATCCACGTGCTCAGGAAGCTTTGTGCAGGCACGAGTTAGAGTGCTGTTGGCCGTGCGTTCAGGACTAATGCGCCAAATATATTAAATAAATATGTGAGGTGATGGATGCGTTAGCTCGTTGGGGGAATCCTTTCACTATACATACACATATCAAATCATCACACTCTACACTTTATTTTTTTTTATTTATTTATTTATTTTAATCCTCACCCAAGGATTTTTTCATTTATCTTCAGATAGAGTGGGAGGGGTAGAGAGAGAGAAACATTGATGTGAGAGAAACACATTGACTGGTTGCCTCCTGCACAACCCTGCCCATGACCAGGGATGAACCACAACCGAGATACGTGCCCTTGATGGGAATCGAACCTGCAATTCTTGGGTCCGAGGGCCGATGCTCTCACCGCTGAGCGAAACCGGCCAGGGCTCACATTGTACACTTCAGTGTTATAATTTTATTTGTCATTGGTACCTCAGTAAACACACTCTGGGGAGAGAAAACAGAAACACATATGAAACAAAATATGTTGATCAATTCACAAGTGTTGTTACCAGAGGCTCACGTGGTCAGTGTTCACTCAGCTGCCACAGATAATGAAGACAATTGCTTTCTGCTATAGTTGTAGTTTTAGGTATTTTAGGAGGAGTCTCCTTGACTCCTTGACTAGTAATTTTATTAGTATTCTTAGGTTATCTAGTAACCCCAGTAGCAGTTGTTATATTACAAATTTCTTTGATAACTTGATTTAATCTTATTTTTAAGGCCAACAGCTTTTTGAGGTTATTCTAGTTTACCTTTCAGCCATTGTTAATGTTTCCTTCGATGGAAGAAGCCCACTGAGATACAATTTATCATTGCTACTGCTAAGACTTCATCTTCTGTCTGCCTCCAACAGAGTAAGAAGTACATCATTCCTAAAAGGTCATCAAGGCTTTAAATGAGAAATCCCCAGTATTTAGACACATGGTTTTTATGTTCTAAAAAATATCACATTGAACATAGTCCAGGTTAAAGAAATGCCTTTTGTGTGAAGATATTTCCACGTGGAAGATGTCCAACTTGTACATCTGTACCCAGTTAATATTTATTATCAAAAATTCAATAATATTTAAAAATATCTCTCTTATTTAAATAAGATTTTCTTCTTGGGATGCAGACCAACAGATAACCATGCATGAAGACAAAAGACAGAAAAGTAGTTCAAATGATATGACTAAATTCGATGTGTGTGTGCATGTATTAGAAGTTATCTTAATGTTCTAGTTCCTGAAGATACATTATTGCTTTTATGTTTAAATAACAATAAATGTCAATATACCTGGAATCTAGTAAATACCAAACAAATGTTGGGGGAAAAGGGGAAAAAGGAGAGGGAGAGAATGAAGGAGAAGGAATTCAGTTACCTAATTCTTCAAATGTGCAAGAAAGAAAACAACTACAGATGCCCATAAAATACTACTTGCTAACGAAAGCATGCGCAGTGTCGGACAGACCCCTTTATTTTGGGAGAGTGGGTGACAGATTTACAACAGGAGTCTGGGGCCCTCCCACAAAAGATTAGAATGGCCCTGAACTAGCCTCTTAGTCCTAGAACCAAAAAGTACGACCAACCACGTTATCCAGGCAAAATGCCCACCATGTGGTGAGTATCTAGCTCATTTAACATCAAAGCCATCTTATGTGGCAAACATCATTGTTTCTAATCTTCACACAAGGAAGCTGGGGCTCAGAGAAGCTCAGTAACTTGTTTGGGGCCACACAGCTAGTAAATGGTAGAAATGGAATTCGAGCTCAGATCTGTTGGACTCCAGAATCTGTGGTCCTAACCAAACGTCAAAACTTGGCCATTAGCATCAACCCATTTTGCTAGGTGCCCGTTTGGTGAGTGATGTGCCTCAATATTATTTGCCATTTCTATGTGTAGTGGGTGCTGTAGTAGGGGGCATAAATAGTGTATTTTTTAAGTGTTCTATACAGTGCAAACAATTGACACTATTTTTTTTTTTTTTTTTTTTTTAGAATCCTCACCTGAGTATATTTTTCCATTTATCTTCGGATAGAGGCAGGGCGGCGGGGGTGGGGGGGGGCGGGGAGGGAGGGCGGGAGCGGGGAGAGAAACATCCATGTGAGAGAGACACATCTATTGGTTGCCTCCCTCACGACCCGACCAGGGCTGGGGACCGAACTGCAATCGAGGTACAAGCTTTTGACCTTAATGGAACCCAAGACTCTTTGGTCCATGAGCCGACGCTCCAACCGCTGGGCCAAACCAGCCAGGGCCAATTGACACTGTTTTTAAAGACTCAAACTGTGGAAGTGGGCTGTAGAAGTCAATCAGGTGACTAGGAGTTTTTAAATTTTGGCAGATATTGACTGCCTGGAGAAATTGTAACTCTTACCCATTGGAAAGTTTCGTCTTCCTTTCCCACTTCTCCGTCCTGACTTCTCAGTATAAGGTTCATATGAAGTGCCTGTCAGGTTATTTGGGGGGAATGAGAAGACTCGAAGGGCGGAAATGCAAAGGAAGAGTTCTGTTTGACATGTCAGCATGCATCTGACCTTTCTGAGACTGACTCTTGGTGTAGCAGAAAGTCCTAGAATTTAGCTTTGGTCTTGCTTGCTAAGTGTGAGCCTTGATCACATGTATCATTAGAATCTCTCAGCCTCTGTTTCTTAGAAGGTCGGAAAAGAAAATCCTTGACTTCTCATCTCTTTGTAAAATGATGTTTTTGCTGCTTTGATATTTACCATATGTTCATGTAATATAAAGATGTGTGTACTATATTTATAACTTAAAGAATGTAAAGAGACTGATGTATATAACGATATAAACACATGTGTATCTCTAATACAAGATGATTTGTTAGGCTTGATGACCACAATATTTTTTTCTCTGCTCCGACTTTGGGTTGAACAGTTTATACAAATTATGGCTTATTTGGAGTCATATTTACATTTTTTCATGTTTAACCAAGGTTATTACTCATAAGTAAGAGACCAATGGGTTCCCCAAAGTATCCTCTTACTGTCTAAAAATAGTAGATGGCTTTAGTGACAGTAGCCAGAAATGTTACATATAATATTCAAAATGCCTAGGATTTGTTTAACTGGCCTCAGGAATCTAGATTTAAATGGAGCCTGAATGGGACTTATATTGTGGAATTAGAACAGTCTTTTGGTTTCAACACTGAAAGTCATCATCCTGAATTTCACGAAATACGTGTTACAATTGTTGAAGTGCTTCAAGAATAGTAACATCAATATACCTTTATAAATTGTTAATTCCTTTTACTGATGTTGTTCATCAGGTACAGCACACAGTGGTGTATAGCTCTGTGGCTAATCTCGTCTCCGTGTGATTTAGGTCAGTGTACATCTCGTGGAAATATAACGCTTCATGGGGTGGGCACTGGGTGTTCTGTATGAATAATCTTACCAGCAGATTCTCTCTCTTAAATGCCTTAAAGAATTTTTTAAATCATTCTTCAATAGAAGTCTCTTCAAAATATGTACTTTCCTATTTCTCCTTAGAGTATATAATAGCAAGCCTAATTTTATATTTTCTTGATGCTTTAGAGTTCTTACTAAAACATTTCTTACTATGCTGTGCCCTGAATAATGATGCTCATAGGGGCTAATAAAGAGTGTAGGATCATTTAGTCTTTTTTAAATCTCCTCCCCCATCTCCTTTTCTGTCAGAAGCTACCTCTCCTAGCAGCCTGCCTCTTACTTTCTAACTCGTGTTTCTAATCTGATCTGGGCTTGGAAACCAGATTACCAAGCCCATTTTAACTGTAATAAAATCAACGTGAACTAGCGAGGAGAGGGAGTCTGAGGAGCTCCCAGAACGACTGGCTGCATGAGTTTTAATGCCTGGACGGGTGCCACCGTGCTGCTGGCTGCGTTGCTGTTTTGGCTTCTTGCTGGCTGGAAGCTTGACTGTGGTTTAGGTGAGCGAATGCTGTGATGACTTAAAACTCTGGGAAGTAGCTTACAGTAACTCCTGGATTCGTGCAGAGGGAGAAAATGTGCTGGATCTATTTTAAGGCATTAAGAAAAGTAAAATTCTCCTCCTTTTTAAATGTATTGGTATAAAGAAAAAGGATGAACTGAGTTTCAGAATCATACGCTAACTGATTCACCTGATATTCCAGTGGTTTCTTTGAACTGGGAAAAAATTGACACAATATGGAAGACTTTTCTTCCATTAGCTTTGGCTCACAGTCTGAAGGACTTTTTTTTAACATATTTTTCCTAAGCAACCAAGAGTCCAATATAAATTTTGCAATTCCATTGAGGCAAATTAAAATTTTAACCGAACCCTCTCATAAACCAACAATGTGAAGCTTGAAAATAGTTTAATGACCTCATTAGGAAATTAATCCAACCTGTGGTTTTAGACAGGTACATTTTGAAATAACCTCTTAGGTGTATTCTAAATGAATGCATGCTTTAAAAGTTTAAATGAAGCCATTTCTGTAAAATTACCACCTCAGATTTGTAAGCTGAGATTTGGATTTTCTTTCACCTTTTTTGCTTCTATAAATTTGCTTCTTGTCTTTGGAGTCTTGATAGGAGAATAAGAGCCTGGATTTTCCCAATAGCTGAAGAAGTCAATTGTAGGCAATTTTCATAAATGAAGTATTCACATAAGTTTTGAATGTTTGATTTCCTTATTTGGAAAATTAAAATGTCTTTCCTCAGCTATGCAAATTAGGGCATGACAGTAACTTTGCAATGAACATTTAAAGAGGTAAAAATTATACTTTGAATATGAGTTACATAGTAAATCTCATTAAAGGTATTCTTGTTCAAAATTTTTCACAAACCTTGTATGAAACAGGGCAGTAGAACTCCTTTTTTTGGTGGTTGTTAATCCTCACCTGACAATATTTTTCCATTAATTTTTAGACAGAGTGGAAGAGGGGGGGGGGGGGGAGAGAGAGAGAGAGAGAGAGAGAGAGAGAGAAACATCAATGTGGAAGAGTCACATTGACTAGTCTCCTCCCGCATTACCCCAACCAGGGCTGGGGACTGAGCCAGCAACCCAGGTGCGTGCCCTTGACCGGAAACCGAATTCGAGACCCTTCAATCCATGGGCCGACACTCCTGCTGAGCCAAACTGGCCAGGGCTGCTAGTAGTACTTCTTACATATAATATTCCAAATGCCTAGGATTTGTTCAAGCCCACTTTCTGACGGCTTTGTGTATTCCCCGTAATTTTCAGTGAATATTTATCTTCCAGCCTCATCACTATGATTGTCTCTAAGGCTCAGTGATTTCCCTCTTGTTTCTCATCTAATTTCATTTCCCTAGGAAGCTCATTTCCTCCTTCGATTTTATACCGAGCTCTGTTTGTTTGCTTCTGACCGCCTGTCTGTTCCCCAGTTACAAATATTCAGCTGACCATGGGACATCATCCGGATAGCCCAACTCGTACGAAAGATAATCCCACCTCTACCCACCTAGCACCCCAGAGCAGACTCCCTCCCAACCTCCCCGTCTTGGTTGGGGTTTCACTCAAGTTCAGTGCGGAAAAGGATTTATAGGAAATGAGGTGCTTACATCACTAGAAGAATAAAAAGTAATGGGACGTTATCTGAATATATGCAGGTAGGTGAGCAATCAGTCAGGAAGGTACAGAGCGAACACTCATACACAGTCCTGAAGATGCAAGTGGACAAGGACATTCATTTCCTTAAATGAATCCTTAGAATAAAAAAAATTAGCCCTGGCCGGTTTGGCTCAGCGGTTAGAGCATCGACCTGCGGTCCTGAGAGAGCCGGGTTTGGTTCCCGCTAAGGGCACGTACCTCGGTTGCAGTTTGTCCCCGGCCCTGGTCGGTCGTGCGGGTGGCAGCCACTCGATGTGTTCCTTTCACATCAATGTTTCTCTCTCTCTCTCTGTTCCTCTCTCTCCCTCCCACTCTACCTGAACAAAAAATGGGAAAGTGTCCTAGGGTGAGGATAAAAAATAATAATAATAATTAAAAAAAAAAAAAATAGTGAAAGTATGGGAAACAGAATCTTAGTCCCTAAGGACAGAGCGTTCCAAGATGAAACTGAGAAAAGGACTCGGTCACTGAAATCAGGGTTCTAGAATCAGAATACCCGGGGAGAGCAGGATGAGCCCCGATTTTTAATACCACGTAAGGTGTCTTGGTCACCATCCTATCTCCAGTGCCTAGCTGTGTGCTAGGACATAGAATGTGCTAAAAACAACAGCAACAACAGAAAGTTGTTGTCAGCAAGAATGAATGGAACCCACAGGTAAAATAGCCGAGGTGGGCTCGTCGCCTGGCAGCAGAGCACACGGTGCGGGCTGCGCGTCCTTCCTGCCCTGCGAGCGCACAGCCCTGAGCGGCAGCGCCCGCCCCAGTCGGGACACATCTCCCGTTGAGACAGAGCACATCGGGTCACTCTGTCCCTGTATTTCTCTCAAAGTCATCTTAGTCACAAGAGATGTAGATGCCCCATTTCATTCTTATAACTCACAGTAAGTCAAGGGCCAGGTTTATTTTTAATTTCTTCCGTCAAGATTTCCATGTTTCAAAAGCCTACCCAACTTTTTGAGAAATTTTCCCTTCATTTAATTTAATAACACCTGGCATTCTGCTTGTAAAATAATAATTTCCACATTTAAATATTTTGAAAGCTCCCTCAGCCTGTTAGACCTGTTCAGCAGACCTGTGAGCCGTTTTTAAGAATTCATTTCAGTGATTTCACTGAGCCTCGGACACAAACATAAAATCCTCTCATGTTCTAACCATGTGCAAAGGAGCCCGCCCCAAGCCAGAGTTCAGAAAAGAAGCTGAACTCAGATGTCATTCAAAATTTGACCTTCATGATATTCCCTAACCTTTCCTCCAAATCCTTCCCAAGAACCGTCGTAAGTAAAAGCGTGCCCCGGACCCCCTCTTCAGGAACAGAAATACAGATGGCTCCTCCCCAAGCGGCTGAAAGAGACAGGAAACTGATCCCAGGCACCAGTTTCTTCTGTTAAAGTAAAGCCCATGTACTCACCCTCTCTAAAGAACCTTTCAGACCCGGTAACTCAGCAGGCGTTGCAGGAACTCGCTGGGAGAGCTGGGGGAGGACTTTGTTCTAGTTCTGACTGACTAGTGACACTCCCTGGCTCTGCCTCCCCTTCCAGTCCCAGCCCAAGTGCCGTCTGGCTGCACCTACCAGGTGACTCCTCCCTCCTCTGAACCCCCAGCAGCCCCTTCTTTCCATCCCCATCAGTTGGCCCTTAGCTAATCAGCCTTCTCCAGACACCTACGGACAGCACATTCTGCAGACATCAAGGCCTCCACCATCCTCTGCCTCATGCCCAGAGCAAAGACTTAGCAAGTGTCTATTCATGACATTGTGGTGGAGGACAGAGTGATGACAATAACTCATTGTGGGGGGATAACTATCTTTGGGAAGCACTAGGGGAAAATTAAGTTAAGGCTGCTGAGTTAATCAGTGAACAATCTTTTGTGCCCAGATGTGCAAGCTTCAGCCTGGAAACAAGTATTTTTTTGGTTTGATGTTGTTCCGTTCTGTTTGTCTTTTTATTTAGTAAATACAGAAGATAAAAAGTAGTTTATCACGGTGTTCCCAGGAATCAAGTTAATGGAACGTGCCTACTCCCTAAAGCTAGTTCAGTGTTTTAGCTATAAAGATACTTAGTATTTGGTGACTGAATACATGAATGAGTCAGTTAGATTGGACACAAGCCATCCTCATTCAGATCCTACACATGCTATTTTCGAAAGTCGCTTCGCTGGTGTGTGTTTAAATATTTGGAATACATCATCCAGATATCTTTTTCCACCCTCTCTTGTCCAAAATGGAAATAACACTCAGGCTTCTGTATTCAGTCATTCCTGTGGTTTGAATGCTCCGTACTTGTGTTGTACTTAGATGTGGTTACACTGCGCAGGTGACACTTGCACTTGGGGATCGGGAATGGGAATGAGTGAGTCTGCTGCTGGTGTCGTTCACCCAGACAAAGAGCCTATCTCTCCGGAACTCTGAAGTGGACAGGTGAGGCTCCAGGCGGCAGGAGAGGACAGGTCTGTGAAGCATCAGTCAGAAAGTCTGCTTGGCCTCCTGGGATTGGAAGAGGCGATGTGTCTTAAGACATGCTAAGACATGTTTTGTCTGTCTTGGGGCCCAAGCATTAAAGAAGGAGGAGTGTCCCTTGAAGGCAATGGGGAGCAGTAGCCACTGTCAAAGAGGAAAGAACTGGACACTAGTTAAAGTCAGTGAGGCAAACCTAATTCTTGACTAGCACGGTAGAGGCAAGACTCCAGTGTAACCTGAGTTCAACTTCAGGGAAGCGAAAGGCAGGAGGCCTTTTAAACTCTGGAGTGTGCCGCAGGGAAGGTGCTCAGGGGCATTAGGGATGTGAGTAGGCCATCTGTGTCTCCCAACTGGCTCCCATCCATGTTAGGCGTCTGCTCCCCGAGACTGGGAGACAGAGGCTCTGTCTCTTCCTTGATGCCATTTCAAAGGAATGGTGTCCAGGTCCTTGGAAAAGACACGCCTGAGTTGTAGACAATACATAACATCTCAAGGAGACAGAGAGACAGAAAGGACTTAATATTGTAGGTTCTCTAACATAGATGCTTTAAGGAAAGGGAGCTCAGGGGCCTGTGCCGGGTGTTGAGTGGAACAGGTAGTGAGCGCTTGTGGCGAGATTTCCGTGCTGGGATTTGACCGCACAGAGTCCACATCTGAGGACGCGGCCTCGAGCTGCTCGGAAGCACGCCGGGTTTCTCCTTGTCTCTCAGTGCAGGGCCGGACGGCATCATCTCTGTTAAAAACTGAGTTCTCACTGGCCCGGGTTTAAGGCCGAGTCAGGAAGAGGATTCAGAGGAGCCTGGCTAGAGCTTGGTCAAGGAGAGAGACTGTTTCCACTTTGGGAGAGAATCCCAGGGGAAAACGAGAGGATGTCGGGGCACATTGGCCCAGCCACCTCTGAGAAAGAAGCATTTCCTTCCGGGGGTCACCTTGGAGCCTGATTCATTAGGGAGACATCACCCCCTGATACTGACAGCAAGCGTCTGTTAAGTGACCTGTGATTAAGGGTGCGATTTCTACCTGAGATTTTCTTCTTTGTAAAGTCAGACGTTGGCTTTTGAGGAAGTTCAGATTTCAAGGTTCCACATCCAAGGTTATATTGATTTTCACTTATTGTAAGCTTTTTTAGGTCACGGATCTAAAGCATGCCCATGCCACGGAGCTATGAAGTGGATTTGTTTCCACGAAAGCCGCAGTTGTATTTTTGGTGGTGAAAGAAATCCAAGGGGGGTGCCACTTGTTTTTTAGTTTTATTTTGTTTTGTTTTGTTTTGTTTGCCACAGAGCTTGAAGGTTTATTCCTCCTCCTTCAACTTATGAGAAAACTCTCATTTTTATAGTTCTTTCCTTTGAGGCTTATACAACAGGGGTTAGCAAACTACGACCCATGGGCCAAACCCATCTTCCAGCCTGTTTTGTAAATAAAGTTTTATTGGAATACAGGCATGCTCATTCATCTGCACACTAGTTATAGCTGCTGTGGCAGAGTTGAGTTGTTTCACAAAGACTGTGGCTATTTAGCCTGTTACAGGAAAAGTTTGCCAACACCTGCTCTACATATTCACAAACTAATTTTTTCCCACTATAAATGTATTTGCTGTCTATCTGAAACATGGAGCTTGAAGACTTACAGAATCCATACTGATACCTTTGGACTCAGTTCTATCCCCCAAAATGTTCAAGCTGAGGAAGTCAGCTTGAAGGGACAGACAGCGTTGTTTTATGCCCCAGTGAGACTTCAAAGAAAGAGTCCAAGTACACCGTGGCCAGGGTGGTTCAGTCGGTTGGAGCATCGTCTCATGCACTAATTCCCAGTTAGGGCACATACCCAGGTTGCAGATTCAGTCCCCGGTTGGGGCACATGAGAGATTGATGTTTGGGCACACCAATTGATGTCTCTCTCTCTCTCTCTCTCGGCAGGGAGAGAGAGAGAGAGAGAGAGAGAGAGAGAGAGAGAGACACCAAGTGCATAACTGGTAGCCAGGTTTCCTCACAGACCAGCAACTTTGCCTCAAATAACTAAGGACCTTCATCACACACAATTAAGGGAGATGCAAATATCTGTGGTGAAGCTATTGTCCTTCTTTAATTATGAAGAAGTGCATGGACGAGTGTCTATTTTGAAAATAAAAATAACTACAATAAAACCTTTATTTCTTTCTTTGCAAAATATAATCTTTCCTCTTTTTCATCCTTTTTCATAAAATCCATTCTAACTTTTCCTCTGTAAGGAAATCAAGTTTTATTGTCCCAATGAGATCTTCCGTTTGTGATCTTATTTCTGTGACCTGAGATGAAAAAATGACAACTTTTAAAAGCATTTGAGCTCACAGCCAAATATTATATCTCTGGAGTCTCATAATTCCCCGTTCCCTGAGTTTTGACATCTTAAAACTAAGCTCATCACCTCATACCCATTAGGATGGCTATTATAAAAACAACAAGTCAAAAAAAAAAAAAAAAAACCCAAAAAATAACAAATGTTAGCAAGGATGTGGAGAAGTCAGGGTCCTTGTGCACTGTTGGTGGGGATGTCAGATGGTACAGCTACTGTGGAAAACAGTATGGCCATTCCTCAAAATATTAAAAATAAAATTACCATATTATCCAGCAATGCCACTTGGTATATATCAGAAAGAGTTGAAGTGGCATCTCAAAGAGATATTTGCATGCCCATGTTTGTAGCAGCGTCATTCACAATAGGCAAGAGGTGGAGCAACCCAACTATTCATCAACAGATAAGCAAAATGTGATATATCCATACAATGGAATGTTACTCAGCCTTAAAAAGGAAGGAAATCTTGTCACACACTACAGCATGGATGAATCTTGATGACATTATGCTAAGTGGCATAGGCCAGTCACAGAAGACAAATGCTGTATGACCGCATTTATATGAAGTACCCAGAGTAGTTAAATTCATAGACAGAAGGTATAATGGTGTCTGCCAGGGGCTGGGGTAGAGAGAAGTGGGAGTCATTTAAATGGGTATAGAGTTTCAGTTTGCAAGATGAAAACGTGCTGGAGATTGTTTCCACAACAGTGTGAATATACGTAACACTACTGAGCTGTACGCTTAGAAGTGGTTGAGATGGTAACTTTTATGTTCTGTGTATATTAGCACACTTTAAAAAATACTAAGCTTATGGCACCACCAAGCTGATAGGGTTTTTTTGTTTGTTTGTTTTGGTTTTTTTTGGTATGTGCCCCTAGCGGAAACTGAACCCGGGACTCTCTGGTCCGCAGGCCAATGCTCCAACCACTGAGCCAAACCGGCCAGGGCTGAGCTGATACTTTTAACACGACAGATGACAGAGTCCTGTCGGATTCTGTTTCTGCCCCGTGTTTGTGGTTTCACAACAATTAGTTTGTCTAGTAAACTGTCAGGTGACAGGATGTTTTAATAAGGAAAAGAAATTAAATCAAGTTGATTGATCTGTTTTCATCACTCATTCCTGTAATATTGTGTAGGTATAACCTTGGGCAAGATTTTCAATTAGCCTGATAATGAGGCCTGCACAGTCCCTTTCATGGGTTTGCCAGGAATAAAGAAAATGGATTGACAGTTCACATCTGCCTTTGACCACCAGTGAGATTTGCTGGATTCCCATGATATACTTCATCCCCTCTCTCACTCAAGTCGTGATGACCCCAAGAATCAGAACTTGAATTCTGCACTGCCGCCTTGGCCCAAATCAACCCAGAACTAGGAGTCAACTTCTAAAATGGAGAAACTGCCGGGCAATATCATGGAACAAAGTTCCATTCACAGTATTGTAGGCAGTCAGTCTCAAGCAAATGAAAGAAATTGAATTCTGCTGTTTTTATTTGTGAATTAAGGACTGGATGTTTGTCAGCTCCTACTATGCCTGCTACAGTGACTTCAAAAAAAGTGCAAAGCTCAGCTTGCAGCACAGAGGATGGACAGAGAAGGCTGCGGATTCACTAAGGGAGCAGTGTGCTGCTGGTCAGGGTTCACTGCCTCGTCACAGCTGGGAGCGGATGGCATTCAGTGCTTCACAGAAAGCTCTGAGCAGCACTGCGCTTCTAGACCTTTTTCCTTTATTGCATGTGTTATGAGATTCCTTCCTTCTTCTTCACAGTGGTTATGTTTTTCCATTTTTCCAAGTGCTGTTAGGGTAAAGGTTTGATTCACAAATCTGCTATTCGCGTATTCTGGTTTGTTTTTCAGGGATAGGATCCAGGTCCCAAAGTTTGATTTTTTTTTCCCCCATTACAGATTATAATTCAGTTTTTCTATTCAAAGATAATGGATATTTGACCGTGTTGTTTTTATCATTAGCTGGCGAATGCTTGGATAAAGTACAGGCAAACCCAGTCCACTTCTGGGTGAAGCATACAGAAATGAAAAAAAATTCCTTTGATAATGCAGAATAGGAAGGGACATTCCTAAATTACTTGGACTCCTTAGATTTGGAAATTTTTGTTATTTAATTGCACGTGATGATTATGCATTTCCTCTTCACGAGCGATTCTGTTCGGCGTGGGTTTAAGTCCTGATGTAACTCCGTATTTCAAGGGCAGGCGTGGAAATGCCTAGCAAATCCGGCGCCTTTCTTTTCTGTATAGTCCTCCCCACCTGAAATGACATGAGAAGTAACTCGGCAGCTCTTCACCTTCCTAAATACGACCATTTCTTACCGCACACAGGCACGCCTCAGTGATGTGAGTTCAGTTCCAGACCACCATAACAAAGCAAGTATCTCGATAAAGTGAGTCGTAATCTTCTTGCTGGTGGAGGGTCTTGCCTTCAATTTGCAAAAAAAAACAAAAAACAAAACAAAAAGCAACACCTGTGAAATGCAATAAAACGAGGTCCGCCTGTGCCAAAATTATCAATTTATGTGTGGCTGCATTTTCTCTGACCAGTTGAACTTTTTCCTAAAGTGGAGAGTGACCATAATAACAATCGTTGAGTTTTACGTGCAAGGCCGTATACTTCATTTCGTCTGTAAAACCTTATTCAAGGAAAATTACATAACTGCTACCCTTCATATAATGATTTAAGAAATTATCGTATTAAACTAGAAATTTTTCCCAGGAAATAACAAAAATTATATCTTTTGTTCTTCTATATATACACTATAGCTTATCTATACAAGATTGTTTATTTATAAATAGGCTAGACAAATCTGAGACACATTCCTAGCTTCTAAAGGCATCGATGGTGGTATAACGTGCTGTTTAAGTGTTCACACACTGGAGTACAGGGCTTGGATTCTAGTCCAACGATGCACCTTGGGCAGGTTACTTGACATGTTTATCTACAAGATGGATATAATAGTACCAACCTTGTCAAGTTGTTTGGAACCTTACACAAAGTACTACATGGATAGCACATAGAGTAGCCCCTAATACATAGTTTAAGTGTTAGCAAGGCAATGGAAGGGCGAAACCAAGTCCTCACTAGAAATGTCCCTTTCTGGCAACATATTTGAGTGGACAGCTGACATAATTCTGCATAGTTATGACTTTTAAAATTTTGGTTCAAAATTCTTAGCTGACTTTAGTTCTGACTGTAGATAACAAGAACAAATACATACCCTCCATCCAACGCTGCTATCTTTCTCTGTCTTGTACAGTGTCAGAGAAGTAAGATTTTACAGCATAAATACCTTAACACCGCCTTCTGAAACCTTCCTTGCAGCAGGGCTGATCTGACCTGAATAGAAAAACAAGCAGTGAAGCAGCAAGCTCATTTCCATTAGCTTGGCACCACCAAAACACTTCGAACAAGGGCCCTATTCTCTTTTAGGTAACAGGTGGTAGCTGGGGTATTAAGCTGTTCTGGGCAGGATTTCAGATTTCCATTCTTTGGTGCTCGAGGCAGTACACTTCTATCATAAAGCGATCAATAATAATTAGGTGCCTGGAATGAAATACAGTACAGCATTATGCTTGCTACATCTGGAAGGAGAAACTCACTTAACTAGCTCTAAATCAATGAATTTTCTCGTTATTCCTGGGGGGAGTGTTAGAGGCAGCAGCGAACACGATGGAAATGTGGATTGTGGCTCCGTGCACAATCACACAAAAATTAGATGCTATGACACACTTTCCTACAAGTAACAGGAGCAAGCCCCAAGCATTAAAGCTTTATTTCGAGCGTAAACACTGCCATCACATTGCATTCTCTGTCACTGTAGGGCCATCTGTTTCCCGTTTAATAAAAAAGCCTGTCATGATAGGTGATATATAGGTGAAAGGACAAAGTGAAGGTTGTAAATAGGGTTTAATGTGAATTATTTTTCAGATCTCAGCTTTATTAAATCATGTTTTACCATGTTCCCGTAAGAAGGGGCGCAGTAAATGGAGAAAGAATTGTTTCTCTTGTGTCTCATAGATCTCAAAAGAGAAAACAAATACTTAAATTCTGTTTGAATTTGATTTGAAGATTCCTGTGCAGATCGGGGTGGGAGATAGAGAAAACAGAATTTGCAGATTGCAGCCTAAACTTTCCTCAGTGCGCTCCCAACAGTGAGGAGCCCGATCCTTGCAAAACTACTTCCCATAAGATGCTTCTTACTTGTCACTTCCAGGATGGGCTCCAAGAATAGTCATCCTGTTTTCAAAATTCAGAATCATTACTTCTACAAAATTGCTTTGCTCTAAAACTGGCTGCGAACATTCTCCCCCCAAAACTGCAGGTCTCTGTCTTGCTGCCTAGAAGCGTGCATAATTAGGAGCAACACACTCTGGTCTGACCCATTTGAAGAAAAGATCAGGAGAAGACTTGTGGCTTTTATTGCCTTTTAATCACCCTTTCTTTCATTAACGAGTTAGTCTGCTGGCCAACTACATAACTCCATTGTATGGTGGCTGAGTTTTTTACTCCCCTTGAGAGACTATTGCAACAGTGCAAAGAGAAGCAGAGTTCGTAAGAATGTCTTCTTAATGATTCTATTTTGGAAAATAGGACACCTTGAGAAATGCATCAACATACAGTTTAACAGATGGTTATGAAGTAACACCATGTAACCACTGCCCAAGTCAAAAAAGAAAACGTAGGCAGCATCTGGAAGCTGCTTAACTCGCCTCTCTGATGGCAGGTCCCCTCCCACCAAAGGCAGCCGCGAACCTGAATTTTAGTGTAATCATGCCCGTTGTTTTCTCTGTAGTCTTAAAGTTTAGAAATATGTGTCTCCAAACCACGTATTTATTTAGTCTTGCCAGTTTTTTAACTTTACACAGAGGGAATCATAGCATCTGTGTTCTTTTGTGTTGCTGTGTTCACTCAACATGACTTGAGGAATTCATTCATTTACTTTTCATTTTGAAAATTTTCAAACATAAGAGAAGTTGAAAGAATTGTATAATGGTCACATAACAGTCACCTAACAGTTACTTGATTTGGCTATATTTGTTGTTTTTTCTTCTGTAATGTTTTAAAATAAATTACTGAATTCTCTAATCATGCATCTCTAAAAAAAATAATAATAAGGAAAATGTCCTATGTAACTACAAAACCATAATAATATGCAGCAAAACTGATAATAATTCCCTAATATTTTCTTATACCCAGTCCATATTCATATTTTTTCAACTGACCCCAAAACACTTTTACAGTTTTTTATATGTTTGAATGCTTTGTTCAAACCAAGATCCATTCATAATCCATGGAGAATATACTTTTAACAGCACAACTTATAACTTAAAATGAGTCTGTGTTCCTTCCTTTCTCCCGTCACCCAATCAGTGGCTGGAGCTCCTGGGACCTGGCTGTAGGCACATCTTCCACAGTATTGAGAACAAATCACCTCGTCTGTGCTAATGACATGATCCTACTCCATGCTTTGACTCCAGCAGAATTATACTGTCAGAAGGACCTACCTAATATCAATTACATCAAACCCAAAACTGTAATTTGGGGCAAATAGTGTGTGGTAGTGAGCTGCTCAAGATTAAACAAGTCTCGTCTTTAGTTATCTGGGGAATCAAGGAGGAGGCTGGTCCACCAGAAAGCTCATTGGAATACAGGTCTCAACTCACTGGAATTTCCACCAGGACAGGGGGATAGAGGGCTGGTCCATTAGCATCTCCATTAGCATCTTCCAAGTCAGTCATGCTTTGCTGGGTTGATATTGCAGGACTTTGGGTTTTCGGTTGCATTTCATCCAGTTACTGGAAAGCTCTTGACAGAAGAGCTTGGCCCCTCTATGTCCTGCTGAGTTAGACGGACTGACCTTCCTGGTTCTTTTGCTTCCTACAACCTGGTATTTAGATCAGCATCTCCCGGAGTTTCTCCTCAGAGTGACAGTCCCATGGTACTCCATGAAAAGGTCATATTGTCGAATGTATTTGGGAGAAACACCAGGTTAAACCAAGTCAGACTGGTTTCTACACTGTAGGTATTTTTGTGCTAATGACCGCTGTGATTCTCCAGTGGTATTTCCCCAAATTATTGTCCTTAGAACCCTCTCCTTGGAGCATCTCTGGGGGTTGCTATTCTACACAACAGACTTTAGAAAGGGCTGAGCTACATGGCTTGGATGTAATCACAAACAGTAGGAAATAAACAATCTCATCTCCTACCTCCTGGGCCGTGAAGAGTTTGTCCAAGCCAACTGGGCAGCATTACACAAAAATGAGGCCGGGCTGGGATGTCAGAGATGAGGACCCTGGTCCACACGCCCCCTCCACGTAAACGTCCGCTGGCATCCATGCTGTAACAGTGGGGGCATCAGGATCTGTGATTATTACCATATGATGAGGACACTTAAGCCTTAGATTCTTTTAGGTGGAATTCCCACATGGTTTAGAGTTTTAGAGGGAAAAAAGTTCTAAACTGGTAGTGTCTCTGAGTCTGAGGATCACTTGGCCTTAATTGACAAATATTTTTAAATTCATTTTGAATTAATAATTCAATAAGCTTTTCTTAGATAATCAACTTCTTGACAACCTTTTCTAGTTGTTTACATTTGTCAAATGTTTAGTCATAGGACTCTTGAACATCTGAGTTAGTAAAAAGCACACTAGTGGTGCTCATACAAATTACTTGTAATTTAACATGACTTCTTTTTATTTTAATATGTTTTTTATTGATTTTTTTTTTTTTTATCCTCACTCGAGGACATTTTTTCATTTTTTGTTCAGATAGAATGTGAGGGAGAGAGAGGAAGAAAGAGAGAGGGAGAAACATTGACGTGAAAGGTACACATCGAGTGGCTGCCACCTGCATGACCAATCAGGGCCGGGGACAACTGCAACCGAGATATGTGCCCTTAGCGGGAACCGAACCCGTTCTCTCTGAACCGCAGGCCAACGCTCTAACCGCTGAGCCAAACTGGCCAGGACAGTTTTTTATTGATTTGCTAGAGAAGGGGACAGGGAGAGAGAGACAGAAACATCAATGAAAGAGAATCACTGATTGGCTGCCTCCTGCACACCCCCTACAGGGGATGGAGCCCGAAACCCGGACATGTGCCCTGACCAGGAATGGAACCAGTGACCTGTTGGTGTACTGGGCTCAACCACCTGAGCCATACCAGCTGAGCTAGATTAACATCACTTCTTGAACATGTTTACCCATTCTGTCTGAACGAGGCATGTAGAGTTGCATTCTCTTTTACTTTCTCTTCTTTTCAGTCTAGCGTTTAGATTGACAACCGTTTTGCCTTCCTCATTAACTTCCTTATGAAATAAAAGATCAACTGGCATTTGCCATTTGAGCTTTCATAGTGGAAGACATCCAGGTTTGCCCACTTCTCCAAATCCTTCCTTCCTTGTATAAATTAAATTTTGAAACAGAGTCTCTTCATCTTAAAAAAAAAAAAAAAAGGAAAGCATTTTCTCTGAACATAATGTAAATACATAATGTA
Source organism: Molossus molossus (assembly GCF_014108415.1). Lineage (NCBI taxonomy): Eukaryota > Metazoa > Chordata > Mammalia > Chiroptera > Molossidae > Molossus > Molossus molossus. Next base: position 27,628,200 of record NW_023425347.1, on the reverse strand, counting down.
AATGTGGGTTGATTGTTTTGTTTTGGGTCCTTCTAGGCTAGATCCTCATTCTTCATGAAGTCAGACGGGCATGGAGGTACTGCTTAGCTTCTCAAGGCTCATTCCATTCATCATTTGTAGATTTCTAGCCTAAATATATTTTCACTGGAGTTGTAAAATTTTAAAGGGATTAAAAGGTACAGATTTTACTTACACGTTGACTATTTTAACAATGGAAGGTATAAGACTCTAAAGTAAGCTACTGAAAATTTCATCATTTCTCAGTTGTTCCCCCGCCCCTTCAAGCTTCTCTTCCTGACAGAATGTAATTTAAAGGCAGTTGAGCAAAGAACTCAACAGAGATGGGTTATCCTAGGGAAAATTCTAAGTCCCTGCTCTGTTACTCAGAGTAGAACCAAATGACTTGTTCCAGCCTCAATATTGCTTTTTTCTATTTTTTCATTTTTAAAATAAACAAGCAATATTTAAATATTATAAAACATGCGTTTTTTTTCTTCTATCGGTACTGCCCTGCCCAGAAATTGTATATCTAGTGATATATGCTAGAAAAATTCTTACACCTGTTCACATACACGAACAATTATATTTACAGTAGCAACGTCTGTAGGCCCCAAATTAGAAACAACTCACATTTCCTTCCGTTGCAGATGGTTCGATAAAGTGTGGTACTGATGTCCCATGGTCTGCAGTACTCTAAGGGAATGACCCTCTGTCTGTGCTCATGGGGAGAGCTCTAAAACATGCTGATAGATGAGGTGGGGGGACTTGTAGAACATATGAGCAGAATGACTCCATTTGTCTTTAAACCTGTATTTATAGAGAGTGGAGGACTGAGTATGTGGGAAGGAGAGAAGAGGGGTGGAAAGGAAAGAGAGGGAGAGCAAATTTCAAAGGAGGGCAGTAGTGAGATTTGGTGAGTTGGGTCTATGGAAGGAAGCAGGTGAAAAGGAGGTGGTTTTCTCTATTTGTTTTTGGAATTATTTAAAGGGAAAATATTTTCATAAATAAAAAATAAAGGCATATGTGTGTGTGCAAAAAATAAACAGAGAATGCCTAGTTATTTAACAAACTCATCCAATCCAGGCATTGACCAAGGAGATGAGCCCATTCAAGATGCCTATTTTAAACTCGCTGACGTCAAAGAAGCATAGGACTCCTTGGCTTAGCACAAACCATGTGGGTGAGGAGCCTGGGAAAGTAATTAAGGAGAGGTGACGGGGAGGGCTTTCAGTCAGCATGCAGAGACTGCCACGGCGGCTCCGAAGGAGTGCTCACGAAGAGCTCCTGTCACTCCATGGTTAGTCAGCCTTTGGGCTCTGGGGGAATTTACTGCCTAGGATCAGTCCTTCACCAGCCTTTCCATTGATTTCTAAAGCTCTTGCTCAAATATAAACACTTTTTTAAATAATAGATTGGAACATAAAGCTGTGGAAAATCCCCCTAGTTTTTTTTTTCTTCTTCTTCTTCTTCTTTGTTTACAAACTAGTGCAAAGATAGCTGATTTTAAAATGTGTGTCTTGCCCAGACATTGTGGCTCAGTGGACTGAACATCGTCCCATGGACTGAGAGGTCCTGGTTCAATTCTCAGTCAGGGCACATGCCCGGGTTGTGGTCTAGATCCCCAGTAGGGGGCGTGCAAGAGACAGCCGATCGATGTACCTCTCTCACATCGATGTTTCTATCTCTCTCCCTTCCTCTCTCTCTAAAAAATCAATAAAAATAAACATATTAAAATGTGAGTCTTATGATTACTAAGGTACTGTTGGGCCAACAAATCAGGAGACAAGCGCCATTGCACAGATGGTTGCTATATTCACAGATCCCAAGAGGAGGGGTCATGCCATGAGGGCCGAATGGGGAAGCACCAGGATCTGTCAGGAAACAGAGAGAGAAGGAGGAGACATGGGCAAGAGCCTTTTATTGTGGTTTCTATGGGCGGAAATGGGCAGGACAGGGAAAGCAGGCTCACTGAGCTAGTTTGAATCATTTTACCAGCCTCTGGGGCATAGGGACAGTCTGGTGGTCGGTACGTGGTCTCCTGGTGATTAGGGCAGGGAACAGTGGTCTGTAGTACAAGAACTCATAAAGGAGGTGGTGGGGATGGGCTCTGGATTGCTTGGTTTCATATGAAAGGTGTCCTCCTAGGCACGTCATTTACTATCTGTAGGAACTGGCCGGCCCTGGGAGGGACAGCCTCTTCAGAATCAGCGAAGCCCCAAGATGTCAGCACATCAAAAATACAGAAAATAGCCCTGGCCGGTTTGGCTCAGCAGTTAGAGCTTCTGCCCACGGACCAGAGAGACCCGGGTTCAGTTTTCGCTAAGGACACGTACCTCAGTTGCAGTTTATCCCTGGCCACATTTGGGGTCATGTGGTTGGCAGCCAGTCAATGTGTCTCTCTCACATCAATGTTTCTCTCTCTTTTCCTCCCTCTCTCCCTCCCACTCTATCTGAAGATGAATGCAAAAATGTTCTTGGGTGAGGATAAAAAATATATATACAGAAAATAAAAAGGCATGATTTAATAGGTGGTGATAGCCCTGGCCGGTTTGGCTCAGCAGTTGGAGCGTCGGCCTGCGGTACAGAGAGACCCGGGTTCGGTTTCCGCTAAGGGCATGTACCTCGGTTGTAGTTTGTCCCCGGCCCTGGTTGGTCGTGCGGGTGGCAGCCACTCGATGTGTCCCTTCACATCGATGTTTCTCTCTCTCTCTCTCTTCCTCTCTCTCCCTCCCGCTCTATCTGAACAAAAAATGGAAAAGTGTCCTCGGGTGAGGATAAAAAAAAAAATAGGTGGTGATAAAGATGCAAGGAAAACTGTGCCTGTCAAGGTTTTCTGCATGGTTTTTATATTAAGGTGAAGTTTGATGGCAAGCTTAGAAAGTCTTCCTTGGATGTGCCAACCTTTGAAAATTTTTTTTTCTTTTTTTTTGGAGGTGGGATGGGACGGCCATTGTGGGCTATTATGGGTACAGTGATTGAGAAATCCCTCTCCCACTCATTTCAGGCAAGAAAAGCTATATGAAGCTTCCTTGTATGTGTTTTAACCTACTCCACTAATTTTTTTGTCAGTCTATAAAAGCAAATCCGTAATATATTTTCCCTTTCCCTAACTGTTAGGCTATCTCATTGTTGGCATGGAATCTTAGACCTGGTGTCTCTAAATTAGTCTTTGCACACTTGCTGGCAGATGTGGCCTTGTCCTAATGTCTCAGATGCCATCGGACCATCTCGAAGGCCTGTGTCTGAGCTCTGCACTTGCTGCGGCCTGGAAACAGGTCTTCTCTGAAGGGCCAAGGGTTGCATTGACACTGAGCTGTACTTTCATTTTGCGGGGTAATCAGATTCCTGCCTTTCATATTTGGTACTACCATGTTAGGGCTAAAAAATTGTTTTTAGAAATGTACCAGTATGTAGTATAAGAACATCTTTCTTATCCATGTTTCTATCGATGGACACTTAGGTGCTTTCATATCTTGGCTTATTTTTTCTCTTTGTCTTTGTTCTACCTGAAACCAAACTTGTTGGAGAGGGAGGATTGGACCCAGCCTTGGTTAGTGAAAAGAAAGTCATTATATTTCCCCCCACATTAAATCCTCTTCCCCTGTGTTTTATGGCTCAGTAGTAGACAAGATCTGAGTTGTCCTTCTACACCAAACAACCTACTTCATTTCGCTCTAACTTAGGAAGGGCTGCTGCAAAGAAGGATAGAGGAGAGGATCGTGCAGACCTTGTTGAAAGAGACAGCGAGTAAGAAGTGTCTTAGAATAGAGAAGCTTCTAAAAATACAGTGTAATTATGTCATTTTACCATGCTGTTGAGCCCCAAATAAACTGATAATAAAACTGCCTTCCATTTTTAGAGCCTTATATATGAGATACTGTTTAGAGCCTTGTGTACATACATTAGAGCCATCTTCACAACAAGGTGGTATTGTGGGAGAAGGGGCATTAACATCTCTTTCTGCTCTTCCACTTACTGTGTGGCTCTGAGCAAGTTGATTTTGCTAGGCCTCAGGTACATCATCTATAAAAAGGGGATGATAATACACCACAGGATTGTGGTAAAGATTAAGTTAAATTATATGACATTCTGCCCTTCCCCCAAATGATCCGTGTATCCCCTCTGGGCACGGGGTTCCATTCTAGGCAAAACACAAAACCAAAGAATAAATGAGCCATCTCTTCCCAGAATGTCAGTCAAACTTAAGAAATTTGTGGTAGTGGGTAGGGCTGTTTTCTTATTTAAATAAGGACAGATACATTATGTGAGGTCCACCTTCGTTCTTAAGGAAAAACTCAGTACGTCTTTAATGGCGTGCTTGGGACAGGCAGCTTCAGTCATGCCCTCGGAGCCCCTGGCATTACTCCTTTGCCCGCAGCTTCTCCGTGGAAGAGCCGAGAAGCACCGGTACATGAGAGTCCAGCATAGCCAGTACCACGCAGCACGGTCTCCTTGAACTCCCATCCCTATTTTATGAAGGATCCGACTACATTTCCCTAGCATGTACCTGAGGTCTCCTCGCAGGCATGACTAACACTGAGTTCGCCATCATCCCTCCAAACCCGATTCTCATCCTGTGTCCCCGACCTTAGTAATTGACACCCCGTCCATTCAGCTGTGCAGGTCGGGAACCAAAGGAGTTGTCCTCGACCCTTCTCTCTTTCCTTCACGTCCCACATCTAATTCTTAACTGCAAGTTGTGGCAACGGTGCCACCTTTCTGTGTCCTGAAAGCATCCTTTGACTCCGTCTCCATCACCAGCATCTGAGTCTCAGCTGCCATCATCTCCTGCTGGTCTGCTGTGATCACCTACTCCTGGCCTACTTCCAGTCCATTCTCCGCATTAAAGTGGATGTGATCTTTCAGATACTCAACTCGTATCATTTATTCCCATTGCCGTGCATGACCCAGCCCCTCCTCCCCTCTGGACACACCTTGAACCATTGTCCCCCTGGTGCTGGTGGCCACAGGTACAGCAGCTTGGTCTCGTTTTGATCATCAGGAGCCATTGCCCAGCTTGCTATGTGTGGGTTTCACAAAGCCCATACCTGACTGTTCTTTGCTGTGATAATACATCTTCATCTTTCAAACTCAGCTCAGAGGTCTCTTCCTCAGAAAAACTTTTTCTCATGGCCCAGTGTGGAGGTTATTTATCATAAGTGCAGGTAGAACCATGTCCTTTTCTTTTAAGAGGCCTGGTCTCAATTTGTAATCACATATTAAGTACTGTTATATGTTGACTCTGAAGTGAACATTAGTCTGTAAACTCTATGGAGGTAGGGGCTGTGCCTTTGGTCTCCATCACCTGCCTACCTGGCAGAGTGACTTTGACTTGGGCGCAGGTCCCTGGTTGGTGAGTAACTGCAGTGGGGCAGCTGGAGTCCGAATGGCTAAGTATGTGGCCTGAGATGGTCTGTGTTCCACTGATTCGTGCCATCTCGGGCCTCCAAGCCCAGGGTTTGGCCCATCTTGCTGCAAGTAATTTGTTTAGCGCTGTGGGTCCAAGTCCATCCACTTTGTTCTGTGGTTTTGAAAAGCCCCCTGGAAACCTTACTTTGTTGAAGAGATATCTGGTCAATGTGTGTGGTTCAATAAAGGATGGCAAAGCATGTCTTCATGAAACTCAAAAGACCTACACACATTTCTTCCTTAAAAACCTCCGTCTCTTGCGCTGGCCGATTTGGCTCAGCCGTTAGAGTGTCGGCTGGCAGACCAAAGAGTCGCAGGTTCGATTCTGGTCAAGGGCACGTAGGTCGGTTGTGGCCCGGTCCCCAGCCCTGGTCGGAGTCATGCAGGAGGCAACCAATCCATGTGTCCCTCTCATGTCAATGTTTCTTCCTCTCTCCCTCCCTCCCACTCTATCTGAAGATTAGTGGAAGAATACCCTCAGGTGCTGGTGAGGAATTTGAAAAAAAACAACCATCTCCCCTTGCTATCCAGTCTTTCCCACTGTGCTGCTAAGAGAATCCCTTTTACATCGGACAGAACTTTCTGACCTCACTGTATGCAGTTCTGTGTCTTCTCTGGTTGTTCCTCTTCTGCATGGAGAGCAGCTCTTTGCCTTCCCAACACCAGGTAGCATGTCATTTGGTCTGGGTCATAAAACGCTCCATCCCCAAACAAGCACTCCTCCAGTGTTCCTGCACCCGCCGCTGATGCTGGTCCTTCCCTGTAGCCCTCCTGTCCCCACTTCTGTGGGCATGTATGTATGTGTCTGTTTCATTAGTATGTTCTCAGTAAGCGATATTCGAGGCGTCCTAATCTAACATTTCTCTCTCTCTGTCTTCTACCCCTTAATTCACTGTAATTTAACAGAAGGAGTTAGAACATAACCTTAGTAAGTCGCAAGATATATCATCAGTGATTTTCAGCCTTGACATGGCTGAGGATAACCCAGAGAGCTTTTTATTACAATATAGATGTCCAGGTCCCAGCCTGGATCTATTAAATCAGAGTAGCTGGAGTTGAATGTTTCTTCAGACCAGCAAAGTGACTTGACTAAGGTCACGTAGCTAGTGGGTAACCAAGTTAGAATCACAGTCCGTCTCCTTGCTTGCTTCCTAGTTCTTATCGGTGTTCTTTGGACTAAATTATACTGGGCTAGTGTGTGTGTGTGTGTGTGTGTGTGAGAGAGAGAGAGAGAGAGAGAGAGAGAGAGAGAGAGAGAGAGAGATATTAATCTCTATCTTAATTTGTCTGCATAAAATCGTTTCCTTGTTTTATAGTTTTATAACTGGCTTTTCCCCCCTGAATAACTGTACAGAAAGGATGTGGAAATCCTCACACTGACCAAAGCAACCAGAATAACCTGTCCCCCCTGCACTCCGTGTTCGCCCAGACACGACGTGGCAGCGGCTCGGTTCTCAGCAGGCTCTGCTCGCTCCTGCCCCGCCTGCGCCACAGGCCTGCCCTTTGGTGCTTCCCGCACTGCCCCCCTCCTGACTGTTTCCAGGCGAATTACCCTCCATCGTGCCCACTGATTCGAGAAGAAACACTCCCTTCCCCTCCTGCAGCTCCCACCTGCCGGAGCTTTCGGCTCAGGGAAGTGATGGGCCCTCGTGGGTCGCATTTGGTAACTGAACAGTACTCGCTGGGAGGCTCCCACTCGGCGCCAAGAGAGGACAGCAGCGGCGGACTGTCCCCTGGAGGCCCCTCACAGCCCTTCAGACTCCCCATCCAGAGAGCTCTTTAGGAGATATTTTTGTAATAGCTGGGGAGCAAAAACAAATCCTCAGTGCGGCACAATCTACATGAACTAGATCTTTAAAAAGAAGCCCCACCGATGAAAAAATACCACACTCAGGAAATCGCTCTGTGACGCGCTGGGTAGACGGAGATCGGAGGTGTTCCTGGTTTGAATCCTGGTCCTGTTCTTGGTGACCTTGTGACTGAAGGTTTCGAGCTTCTCTGCTCGTTTCCTCAACCGTAGATCGGGGTTGAATAAAGTGAAATAATAATGCCTACCTCGTAGGTAATGTTGAAGATTAAATGAAATCTCTGACTAAAATGCTTAGCATAGTATCATGAAAACATTAGCTGACATCATGAACTTATATTAGTAAAGTAGAATTTACAGAAGCTTTGCCATGCATTACATTTCAATATACTGAAATATGATGCCTTTGAATAGCATTTCTGCTACCCATTCACAACTGCTTCTCTGTTTGTGTTTTGCTTGTAGCCCTGGAAAGGAAAATATCAATGAGGCAAAGCAGAGAGGAGCTGATAAAACGAGGGGTCTTGAAGGAAATTTATGACAAAGGTAAGGGGGCTGGTCCACTCTCCATGGGCCAGAAAGCCGTGCACGGGATCTGTGTGCGTGTTTCTCAGAGTTGGATACAGTTTTCTGCATCACTTTTTCAGGCTTTGAACCTTGAAAACTCCAGCCAGTTTTGGAGAGAAAGGAGAATGTAGCAGACAGCGATAAAGCTGTCAGCATTATATGGGGGGAGGACACAAAGCTCCCTTGTTCTCAGCGCTGGAATCAAACCACGAGATGCTAAGAGACATGATGTGACCCCAGGAATGATGTAGGCAGTGGTTGTGAGCCTGCTGGTGTTCGAATACACACAGCTGGGTTGAAGTTAATTGCTTAGGCTCGTTCAGACACTGGGGTTCCCAAGACAAATGTCAAAAATCCACAGGCATCTAGAATTTTCCTAACAGATTTTTTGGGGCAGTCCATTTCCCCACAATAGGAGAAATCAAAGTGGATAAAATTATACAGTATAGCTGTACATATACGATGTTTCAAATGCTGATGGTTACAGCGACTGAGATGCTCTGTGAATGTGTCCACAGGTGGCTGCCAGTGAATACCACGTGTCTTTGGCTTATTGCTATTTTGAATTGCACTCTGTCCTCTCTCCCAGGGCCACACTTCAGGCTTTAAGTAAAATGACAGGCTGTTGATTCCAATCTTGTCATTGTCTGTTTCATGTCCTCTTGTTTGGGGCTGGTGTCATTTGGTGGGCCAGGTTCATAGATCTCCTGTTCTGCTTTAAAGATCCATCCTGATAGTCGGGGTGACCCCGTAACTCCGACAATGCAGGCAGCTGACCATGTTGCTGTAGGTCTTCACTTGCCTCGTTTGCGTTCTAACACGGAAAAGCAGGTTGGGTGTCCACCCGCTTGTCTCTGGCTCCACCTCTTCTCAGTCAGTCAGTCTTTATCCCTCTGGTACTTTTCACTCATCCATCCCACTGTGGGGCTCCGGGTGGCGCTGTTCAAGTATTTTCTCAGCACAAACTGCTTCCCTGAACGGGGAGGAGTGGGAAGAGCCGCCAGCGAGCGGCAGGGGTCTGGAGGAAGGATGTGAAGCCATACTGTTTCACACTGCCGCCTGTAACTGTCAGAGCCCCCTGGGGCCAAGGGATCCCTGTGGTGAGCCAGTGCACCCTACTTCTGAGTGAGGCCACACCCAAGGACAACTCTGATTGATTCAGCTTTCCAGGGAAACAGAATCCATAATTTTGTCACTTTTTTCCAAAGTCTTGCTTTCTGTACCACACCCCCGCCCCCAAACCTTCCTCATGCCGACCTTAAATCTCCATGCTTCCTTCCAAACCCCTTTCTTCATATCCACTCCCCAGGAGAGACGGGTGGTGTCTAACTACAGCTATAATAAATAGTATATAATAAGCATCCAAGTGTGTAAGTAATGTTACTGTCACAGCTAAGGCCTGTTCAGCTCTAGTTAAATGATCCCTTCCCCTCCCTTTTTCCTTCCTGCAGCCTCTATATTGCTCACTATAAAGCATCAGGAATATGCCCTGGCTGATTTGGCTCAGCAGTTAGAGTGTTGGCCCATGGACTAAAGTCTTGGGTTCGATTCCAGTCAAGGGCACGTACCTCGGTTGCGGTTTGGTCTCCGGCCCTGGTCAGGGTCATGCGGGAGGCAGCCACTCGATGTGTCCCTCTCACATTGATGATTTTCTCTCTCTCTCTCTCTAAACACAAATGGAAAAATATCCTCAGGGGAGGATTAAAAAAAAACAACTTAAGACTATTCTAAAGTAGAGACTACCTTTCACTCTAGCATTTATTATTTCCATAAAGAAAAAATACCTGGGCCAAGGTAAGCACTGCCTAGGTAACACCCTGACTTGATCAAAGATGTCAGAGCCTGTTCGAACAGAAGCCTCATTTCATGGAGAACGAAACGGGGAGCCTGGACAGAGACTGGGGTGGGAGCTGGGCCTGTTCACAGCTGCTTCATAGTGTACACAAGGACTGGCTGTGGGGGAAAGGACGGGCTGGCCCCCACTTCTTACCACAACTTGTTTTATGTTTGTCTTTGCACTTGGTACAGTCTGCTCTTTCTGTCTGGCTGTCAGCTGCCTGTCCTCACTAGCTGCAAACCCCAGGAGGACATGGACCTCGCCAGCTTACCGCCAGATCCCCCAAGCCTCAAATAACGCTGGAGCTCCATAAAATAGCTACTGTTTGGATGATCGGAAGAAGAGGAGGAAGAAAGGGAATAAAATTAGTAGTCCATTGCCCATAGTATATGTGGAAGTTTGTTGCTGTAGGTTTTTGCTACTTGCTATAGGTTATTCTGATAAAAGCATCTGTTTTGATTCTGTGGACATTAATCATGTTACCGTATGTTACGTTATATCAGCAGTTAGGAACATGAGCCCTGGAATCAGGTTGCTTGGATTCAATTCCAGTTTCCCTACCGACTAGCTGTGCAACTTTAGTCAAGTTGCTTAACTTCTCTGTGCTTTTTTTCTTTACCTGAAAGTTTGGATACATTTTGAAATGAGGATTACATGAAATAACACATGCATGAGTCTTCTCAGGTGGCCATAACAAAATACTACTGACTGGTTGATTTAAACGACAGAAATCTATCTCCTCACGGTTCTGGAGGCTGGAAGTCTAAGACCAAAGTGCCAGAAGGGTTGGTTTCTGGTGAGGCCCCTCTTCTTGGCTTGCAGGTGGTCACCTTCCCACGATGTCCTCGCCTGGCCTTTCCTCTGTGCACACACACTCCTGATGTCTTCCTCTTCTTACATGGACATCAGTTCTGTTGGATTTGGGCCCACCCTTATGACTTCATTCGACCTCAGTCACCCCCTTAAAGGCCCTTTCTCTGCGTACAGTCACATCGGGGGTTTGGGTTTCAAAATATGATTTTAGGTGGGGGTGCGACACAATTCAGTCCATAGCAGCATGTAAAGTTAGAATCGTAGTTATCTTTCCATAAATTCTCAAGAAAATGTTAACATACCATTATCGGTATTAGTCTCATCATTATCATCGTTTATGTGTTTGAAACCTTTTACATGCCCTGCCCTAGATCAGTGGGCCCAGGAGTGAGGAGGGAACAGCACTGTCCCCATCTGAGGTGCAAAGATCTATAACCCCCTCAAAATGGTCTTATCGGTGTCGGTGGCCCCGCCCCGAGGCCTGATTGAACGCCTTTCTCACCCCTCGCCTGCCTCCCCTCGGTCTCCAAATGAGCTGTTTTCCTGTCATTCCTTCTCTCTCTACAGCATCATTCACCCCCGTCTCTGGGATTCTGGTGGGTGAAACACACAAAATGATTGGCCACAACCTGAGTAAACTACAAGTGGCAAAGAGACCTGAATCATTTTTCAAGTTGTTCTTGGCAAAGATAAATCTCATAGATTTGGAGCAGTTCTTCCATAGGCCTGGCTGGTGATTCCTCATTGTGCACCGCCTCCTGTGTTAGCAAACGTGACTCTCGTCACCTGGCAGCAAGACAGAGTCCACAGAGAGGTGTGGTCCCCGACAGCGGCCCACTGACTGCAACACCTGTGCGGGCCCAGCCGCTCGGGCGCGCGCCCTGCGGCCCTGCTGCTCCGGGTGTGAGGCTACAAGGTGGTGGAAAGCACTGATCTTTGGCAGATGGGCTTTTCTCCTCCAACTTCTTCCCGGTATTGATTTTGCCTAATAAGGCCCCATTCGTTCATAGAATGTAGAAAAATGAACTCGAGTGATCTGGAAGTTGTAACTTTTGGGACAGCAAGGTGAACTCAGAATTAATGAGGTTTTATTACTCTGCCAGAGCACCTCAAAATTCTTGATATCTTTCTTAGTGGGTTAAAATTCCAAACTGGGCAATACATTCCAATCAGGCGAAACGAGAGCTTCGGTCGCAGAGGGGGTTTATCCCAAATGCCCAGAGGAGCCAGCACAGGAATCCCTCCCTTAACACTTTAGGTGTGAGGAGCATGAGCTACTCGATGGCTTGAATTTTGTTTGTTTGTTTGTATATAAAATCACATAAGTCTAGAGTCCAAAAGGAGCTTTAGATTAAAATTTTAAAATCAGAGAAAGTTATTTGATTTTGTACGTTCTGAGGCCATGTGAGAACGCGGCCATCTTCGAAAACTCCATAAGAGTTTTTAAATTATGTTAATCATGATGTGTATAGGAACGTAACGTTGTAAATTGTTTTTCTCCCTTTTTCTAAATTGTCCACAATACGGATATAGCAGTGTGATGAAGAACACAATGTAATGAACCTTAGTCACTCTAAATATAAAAACGTTAAGCCAGCCCAGCCGGTGTGGCTCAGTGGTTGAACATCGACCCATGCACCCAGAGGTCGCTGGTTCGATTCCCAGTCAGGACACATGCCCAGTTGTGGTCCCGATCCCCAGTGGGGGGCATGCAGGAGGCAGCCAATCAATGTTCTTTCTCATCGATGTTTCTCTCTCTCTCTCCCTCTCCGTTCCTCTCTCTAAAATCAATAAAGGGAAAAAAAAAAATTTAAACGTTCAACCAACTAATGGTAGAACATAATCTATAATTTGATTGACAGCTTATTTTTAACTATTTATCCCCAATCCCATGGGCTATTTTTTGTGAACTAAAACTCAAGGGTTCTCTTAGACCCCTAGGACATTCATTGGTTCATTCAATAAATTGGTGTCGAGCTACAGTGGTAACAAAAAGAACAAACTCCTCACCGTCTCAGAGTTTAATGCTACTACAGGGAATAATTAAACAAGCATATGCTATGTTGCCAAGGAGTGATGAATACGATGTAGGAAAACAAAGCAGGAGGCTAAAGAGACAAAGTGAGAGAGTGATGATTTTACAGATAAATGCAATCATGCAGGACCTCTGGAGGAGGTGATATTTGGACAGAGACCTAAATGAAGGCTCAGCAGCTGAAACGAAGACATTGGTTCTACTACCACTTCAAAACAAATTGTAACCTAATTCATGAGCTCTTAAGTTTTTTAAATTGACTCAGTGTGTTTCTTTTAAATTAAAACCTATTTATTGCATTTGCCTCTCTCTCAATTCTCATAAATCAGAGCACATCTCTCCTTGCTAAGAGCCTGCAGTTGTTCCACATTTCAGGGAAATTGCAAGTTCTCCTGACAGCCCATGGAGCCCTTCATGACGGGCCCTCCAACCCCTGAGTTGCCTCAGTTCCCTGACCGTACCTCCTGGTATCTTTCTCCCTGTAGCACCTCTCCAGCCCCTGAGGTTGGCATTGGCCATGCCCTCTTCCCTGAATCCTCTTCCCCGGATCTCCATCCATATGGTTCCCTTCTTTTTCAGTCTTTGCTCAGATGTCACCTTCTCGATGCAGCCTACCTTGGGACCACCAGATTTTATCTATTTTTTTTTATTTTTTTTCTTTATCGATTTCATAGAGGGAGAAAGGGAGAGGGAGAGAGAGAGATAGAAACATCAATGAGAGAGAACATCGATTGGCCTCCTCCTGCATGCCCCCCACTGGGGATTGATTGGGCCCACAACCTGGACATGTGCCCTGAATCAAACTGGCGACCTCTTGGTGCATGGGTCAACGCTAAATCACTGAACCACACAAGCCAGGCATGGGACCACCAGATTTTAAATTGCCACCTCCTTCCCTAAATCTGTAGTCCTCCATCTCTGCTCTACTGTTTTCTTTTTTCCCCTATCTCTTATCAAACATGTTCTATAAATTGTTTATTGTGCTCATGTTTTTGTCATCTGTCTCTCCTCACTGAAATGTAAGATCCACCAGGCAGGCAGGGTCTTGGTCTGGTGTGTTCACTGATATAGTCCACCTGCCAACGACAGTACCTGAGACATAGCTGATGCTCAGTAATGTTTACTGAAAGAACAACACGTACAAACCGAGGCTCTAACTGCATAGTCGCGTGACTTGGTTTATTCACCTCTGCTGGCAAAACCAAGACGACTAGGAACTCTGATCCCCCTGGCTTATTCAGTTTTATGGTCCATGACACTTTATTGCCAGCTATTTAAATATACAATATAGACAATATTATATCATGTGTTCATTTATGTATATGTGTGCTAAATACTTTCAAATAGTGGCTTTTCAATAATACGGAGAAAAAATATCCTGAAAACAGTGAGCTGTTTGCCCATTAGTACAATAGTGATGATACTTCTCAAACTTAGCAAGGATCTCAGGAGGTGACGTGGTCTAGCTCCTGTGATTTTAACAATGTGGAGATGAAGCAGCTAAAGCCCAGCCACGTTTTGACTTGCTCGAGGGTGCAGAGCCAGTGTGCATGGACTGAAAACCCTGCCCAGACCACATGTCCTCCGTTTGGAATGTATAGGAAGCCAGGAAAACTTTGTAATGTGTTACCTACTGGTGGTGGTCAAAGGATCTTAGTAAACATTGCTATTTGTGGTTATTGCAAATCGTCTCTACAAATAAACATAATGGTGTACTTAAAGAGTATTAGGGATAACAAAGGCGATTGTACTGTATTTTCACCGCTGGGTTCTATGAAACCTCAACTCTATCACCATGCCACTTGCTTCATATAGTGTGGGCATGTTTAGTGCACATGAATGTTTGTGCCACTTATCAGGAGGGGCGGAGAGGGACGGGAGACCTTCTCCCTCCCGTGGACTGAGGTGACCCTGCCATGCATATTACACATGCCCACTCTCTGTGTGGGAGCGTGATGCGGGAATGTGCGGCAGCCACAGGACGTGGGTGAAGCTGCAGCAGCTCACCGAGTAGTTTCTGCTGCAGACCCATCAACACCTGGAGGAAGAGACAATCCCACGGGAGGGGAAGAGGCAGGGGCCACAAAGAACAGAACCGATGTGTGCCAGTGCGCGACTTCCCTCTTCACTGGGTGCTGAGAATTAGAGACGGCATGTCACAGCAAATACTGAAGTGCAATGAGGTGTGCCTTTTCCCCCTTAATCGAGTTAGGGCAACCTTTCAGAAAGTGTTATTTTTTATTATAAACACGAACAGAAGCTCCCTGGAATGGACAACTCCTTTATGCGGAGGCTGCATTTTCCGCTCTCGGCATTCAGGAGAAAAGAGACTGGTATTTAAAGGAAAAGGTCATCATTTTTAAAAAATTAAAATAAAAACTCTCTGTATCCGAACAGACAATGTAGTTGGCTTCAGCCCCCTGAAATCCCATTCTTTATCTGGTATCCCAGGTGCACCGACTTTTAAAAGTCCTAGAAGTTGATGGGAAATGCTTTTCACAGCCAGTACCAGGCAGTTATTTTGTCACATTTTTAGCTGTTTCTGATGTCTCGCCTAGAAATGGCATTTTCCGAAAGCTGTGATTTTGAGTAACGGTGTGAAAATGAAGAATGTTTACTTTCAGCATCAGTGACATACAATCATTTACGTAGCACCTCAGCAGCTGATACAAGGGATTGTCCCCAGTGGGGTAACTGCAAAGTGGTTTAAGCAATAAAGAGAATAAAAAGAAATTGTGATCAAATTCTCACAAACAACACTGTTCTTTCAGAAAAGCACTATCGCAAGCCAAAAATTAATGCAATTATTATTATAGCAATGAGCAAGCCTTCCCCAGTGAATAGATTCGCCTCTTGCGTATTTGTTGAGTAGCTATTGTCTTGCAGGCGCCATTCTGGGTACTAGGAATACCGGAAGGGACAGCCAGGCTCCCCTGGCTAACAGAATTTACAGTCCTGAGAACAGGCACTCAGCAGTTCCGATAGGGGAAGTACAGGATGTCCAGGGGCACGTGGATGAGTCACCCACCCATGTCTAGAGATTTCGGGAAGGCATCCTGGAGGGAGTGGTGTACTAGAGGGATCCTGAAATATGATAGATTGTCTTAGAGAAGATGGGACAGGTAGGGGGAAGGTTACACGCGGAAAGACCAGCGTATGTAGAGGTACTAGGTTGGGGACAGTGAGAGAGAGAATTCCAGTGTGTCTGGAAGGTGAGGGGGAGCCGGGGTAGGACATGCAGGCAGGAGAACTCGATTAGATGTTTATTCTTTATCCCTAGAGCAGTGAGGAGCTTCGGAAGGGTTTCTGCATGATCAGATTTGCAGCCTCATCACTCCACCTACGGGGAGAGGCCTTGGAGGGAGACCAAGACATGAGTCAGGGAGATGAGTTAGCAGATGACATGATGGCGGGTAGCAGGAAGGAGGGTGGCAGGGATGGGGGTGGAGTGGGGACACTGGAGAATTATAGATGATGGAGTCCAGAGGGCCCTGTGACTCAGTTGGGGAGTGATGGAGAGGGTTTAGGCTGATACTCAGGAGTCTGGCTTGGGCATACAGGGGACATCCACTGAGCTGGGAACCCAAGAGAAGCCACGTGGAGTTTGAAATATCTGATGTCTAAACAGACCACTCAATACACAGCTCTGAAGTTCAAGAGGGAGAATGGGTTGGAGATGCAGGTTGGAATTGTCGTGTATAAATGATCATGAAGTCATATAAATTGACATTTCTAGAAGATGTAGAATGAGAAAATAAGTGGCCCTGATAGAAAACCCTATGGAACCCCAGCACTGAATGATCTGGGAATTTTTAAAAAATGGTCTGGGAGTAAGAAGACCTCTCAAAGACTGAAAAGTGGCCAAAAATAGGAAGTAAACCAGAAAGGAGTAGCATTATAGAAGTCAAGATAAGAGACTGCAGTTCAGTGGGGGTAGGGGTTCATTGCTGGGCTTGGGGGGGGGGTCCAAAGCGGCAAGTGCAGACACATCAAACAAACAAGGACTGAGAAGTGACCTTTGGATTATTCTCATGCTGCTTAATTGTAGCCTCGAGTCACCTGTGAAGCCAGTGTGCAGTCAGCAGCATGTAAGTTCAGATACTTGTTTTCAGGTAATAAAAACCCTCATTCAAGGAGGCTGAAGCAATAGGCAGATGTAGACTAACTATTTTTTTGTGTTTTGTCCTCTAAAGTATTCCAAATGCTTTGAGCAATGCTTGGCATTTGTCACTACTTATTGAATATTTATTGGATGAATGGGTGGGTGGATGAATGAGTGAGTGAGTCAGTGAGTGAATCTCACATAATATCCAATGACAGAACAGCTCCAGGTTAACTGATAACATGCCTGAGGAATACCATCCTCAAGCTGCAACACCTCATAGTAACAAGATGGCTGCAGTTGCTCCAACATTACATGAGACACAATGTCCAGAGGATCTTGGTATCTCTAAGAGTAAGAAAAGCTAACCCAACAGCCTCTCTAGAATTACTCTTATTTCTCATTGACCAGACTTTTTGGAACTAATCCACTAAATATTTTTTGCCCTATTTTGACAGTTTTTTCCATAATATTAAGTGTTGCAGGTACAGTCAGCTGTGGAGAGCTGTTGCTGCCTGCCATGACTTATCCTTGGAAGATCCACCCCAATACCACCCTTTCTCGCTGCCTATCCTGCACCCACCTGTGAAATCAAGGCATGGCAGGGGACCCTGGGCATAGTGGGCATCACTGCTCCACTGACATGCCCCCAGCATGATGCTTGATCCCTCCACAGCCACTGAGCTGCGCTGCTGTTCGTAACGAGAAAGCAAGCCAAACTTCGGAAGGCTAGTGGCTAACAAAAGGAAAGCTGTCAGGTTTAGAAAACCTTTCCTGGCTTCATGCTTCTGCCTACGATTTGTGTAAGTCAGAGGGACCTTAACGCACAGAAATATCTATAAGACGACAGTACAGTCCTAGGAGCTACAAGCCCAGGCTCTTGTCCTGGCTTTCTCGTTTTTTATCTGCGCAAGGGCAGCTTTTCATCTTTCCGGACCTGCTCTGTGATGTCGCTAACTGCAGGGTCCTGGACTGCTCCGCCAGCAAGGCCATGCTTCCCTTCCATCCCCTCTCATGCTCCCAGCGCTCAGACGCTGGACTGAAGGCCTCCCGGGGTCTCCGGGTATACTCAGGAGTGGCAGACCCTTCAACTCCCTTCCGCCTCTGCTTGTTCTCGGATCAGAGGACACGTTCCAATCTGGGCTTTTTGTCTGTTGCCCAGAGTAAGTGCTCACTAAATGTTAGCGGTGTTCTCCACCAGACATCCGGCCTGCACTGCTCTCCTGAGATGCCTGCCTTCCCCGACCCACCTCCCCTTCCGATTCCCCTTCACCTGAGCCTAGACTCTCCCCGCTGGGAGAGCTGAGATTCCATCAGGAGACTCCCGACTTCTCCAAAGGCCGTGTCCACCGTGCAGTCCTGTGTTGCTGCTTGCAGGTCTCCCGTTCCCACCTGCAGTTTTCCTAAAGGAAACAGCCACAGCACTGACCACTCACAGGGACGTGGACCCGCTTCGCAGCATCACGTTACCCTCTCAGGTCCAGAAATGGGTTCACCGTTGCAGATACATGAGGCCTGTCATTGTGGCTTCCCCGTCTGCCCTGCGCAGTGCTGTCCAGCAGCATTTCCAGCAATCACGGAAATACCGTGCCACCTGTGCTGCCCAGGACAGCAGCCACCAGCCACGTGTGCGTCTCGAGCACTTCACATGTGCTCAGTCTGACTGAGGAACTGCACTTCACATTTTATTTAATATTAACTAACTTGAATAACAGCCACATGTGTCTAGTGGGTACCCTGTTGGAGAGCTCAGCTAGAGAGACAGCTGCTTGTCTTTTTGTTTTAATTGAATTTAGAGAGAGAGGGAGGGAGAGGGAGAGAGAGACAGAAACATCCACGAGAGAGAAACATCAACATTGATCAGCTGCTTCCTGCATGCCCCCTGCTGGGGATCAAGTCCACAACCCCCAGGCATGGGCCCTGACCAGGAATCGAACCGGTGACCTCTTGGTGCATGGGTCGATGCTCAACCACTGAGCCACACCAGGCCGGCCAGAGCTGCTTACATTTTTAAATGGCCAGCCCCTATCACTTCCTTCCCCCAACCCTAGCTATTAAAGACTGTTAAAATCTTGGGTTTCAGCCTTGGCTGGGCTACCCTATGGAAGGCCTCTTGCACCACAATGTATGATTCTGTGAGAGTCACACTATCATATAATAGCATAGAAGAGAAACTGTGACGTTTTGCTCATTTTCTATTCAGTCCCTGTCCCAACTGCATTTTTAATATCAAAACGCCCAGGAATAGCAAGAGGGTAAACCCTCTTTTATCTACAAACCTTGGAGCCAGTGTCATTATTTGGAAATAGTCATCATAGCCACCAAACTTACATCATAGGTGATGTAAGAACCTATGAGCTTGTGTGACTTCGGTGAGGAGGCTTCACACAGGACAAGTGAAAGGAACCCCTTTGGTAGACGGACACCACAACTTGACACGGTGAGATGTTTGTAGCGAGGGATGCAGTGCAAATCCACGTGAGCAGGGCTGGTTGACCGTGGGTCCAGTAGAAGGCAGCGAATGCTCACAAGTCCAGCAGGAAAGAGCTACCAGGAAATTCAACTGAAACGAGCTATGCAGGGCTCATGTCTTGGCCACTTTGTGGTAGGAAGTCATTGTGACTCACATATTTAATTTGGCAAAAGCCTGTGAACAAGGGGAAGAAGATATGAACATCCAAATAGAATATTCAATCCAGAACAATAGTAACAATTTAAAAAACAGGTGAGCCTGGCTGGGGTGTATCAGTTAGTTGAGCATCATCCATGCACCAGAAGGTCACCTGTTCTATTCCTGGTCGGGGCACATGCCCAGCTTGTGGGCTCAATCCCCAGCAGGGGCGTGCAGGAGGCAGTCGATCTCTTTCTCTCTCATTGATGTTTCTGTCTCTCTCTCTCCCTCTTACTTCCTCTCTCTCTCTCTCTCTCTCTCGTCAAAAACATATACATTTTTTAATTAAAAATAAAAAAAAACAGGTCTGATTCTTCAAGCACAAAAGCCTGTACATTCCACTGCATGTATGAAATCATCCACAGTGTCATGGGATGAATTAAATGCTGAGTTTTTTTTTTTTTTTTTGGATCCTCACCCGAGGACATTTTTTTTTTTTTTTTTTTTTTTTGGCTTGTAAAGTATGCTGTTTATTTGGCTAAGTTCTTTTTTTTTTTTTTTTTTTTATGAATTTTTATTTATTTTTTTGTTACAGATATTTTACCTTTTTACCCCATTGGCATCCCCCACCCCACCCCCCCTCCACCCTGTCCCCTGCTTAGTTGTCCATGTCCATTGGTCATGCATACATGCATATAAGTTCTGTGGTTTATCTCTTCCCACCCCCCCCACCCCCCATCCCCTCTTCTGAGGGATGTCAGTCTGTGCCCTACTTCCATGTGTCTGGGTCTACTGTATTCCTCAGACTGTTATGTTCATTATATTCCGTATATAAGTGAGATCATGTGGTATTTGTCTTTTTCTGCTTGGCTTCTTTCACTTAGGATAATCCTTTCCAGGTCCCTCCATGTCGTCTCAAAGGATAAGAGATCTTTCTTTCTTACCGCTGCATAGTACTCCATGGTGTATATGTACCACAGCTTTTTTATCCATTCGTCTACTGGTGGACACTTGGGCTGTTTCCAGATCTTAGCTATTGTAAATAGTGCTGCTATGAACATATTCTTCCTGATTGGTGTTTCAGGCTCTTAGGGTATATTCCCAGCAGTGGGATCACTGGGTCAAATGGAAGTTCAATTTTTAATTTTTTGAGGTAGCACCATATTGTTTTCCATAGCGGCTGCACCAGTCTGCATTCCCACCAGCAGTGTATTAGAGTCCCCTTTTCTCCACACCCTCGCCAACACTTGTTGTTTGATGATTTGTTGATGGCGGCCATTCTGACAGGTGTGAGGTGATACCTCATTGTTGTTTTAATTTGCATCTCTCTGATGATTAGTGATGTTGAGCATTTCTTCATATGTCTCTTGGCCATTTGTATGTCCTGTTTGGAGAGGTGTCTATTCAGCTCCGAGGACATTTTTTTGATATTTTGTTCAGATAGAGTGGGAGGGATAGAGAGAGAGAGAAACATCGACGTGAAAGGGACACATCGAGTAGTTGCCACCCGCACAACCCAACCAGGGCCGGGGACACACTGCAACTGAGGTACGTGCCCCTAGCGGGAACCGAACCTGGGTCTCTCAAGACCGCAGGCTGACGCTCTAACCGCTGAGCCAAACTGGCCAGGGCTAAATGCTGAGATTTAAAAAGTTTACACAGATCTCAAGGTAGGAAGTTCAAAAGGATTCTGAGTCACAAAGATGCCTATATCGGCAGTAAGAAACCTCATGGTTCTTGGAAAACTGCTCCTGCATCTGAGCTGTTCAGAACAATCCAAAGACTTCTGGCTGCAAATAGAGATAATAGATCAACTGGGAGATTATCTAAATTGTGAATTCTAAAAGTATAGGTTTCCTGATCCTACAGAATTCTGCAGTGTCTGCCTTAAATCCTGACGGTGCATAGATCTCTCTGTCTCTCTCTCTGTCTCTCTTCTCCTCTCTCTCTCTCTCTCTCTCTCTCACACACACACACACACACACACAGAATGACATTTCCTCACTGAGAAAGAAAATGCACCAGAAGAGTGAAAAAAATTTTACTTGTTTTTGCAAATAAGACTTGAAATTCAAATCTTTTTAAATGCTTGAGTCAAATACATTAATTACTAAATAAGCAATATTTAATAGGAAAGTATTACTTTCTATGTATGTTGACAATACTACAAAATAACATCTGTAGCATCGTTTAGTTTAACCACATCAACTCCCTAAAGTCGGGCAAAATGAAGAAAATGTCTTCAGCGAAAGTCAACAAATACCAGGAAGCCATTTCCCACTTCTAGGTTGAAAGCTCTTTAATCTTTTAATAAAATCCTTAAATAAATTATGTCTTAGCTAACTGTTGCTTGGCACATCATTTTCCTGGCTATGAGAACTGCTAGTGGCTTTAATTGCAAAGATTTAAAATGTTACTGGGATTAACAGAAGCTTTTACTAAGCTCCGTACAGTCACGTGCCGCATAAGACAGTCGACAAGGGACCACACACGCATGCAGTTCCCCGCTGTCTTTCCTGCTCCTGAAAAGCACCATGGTATTACGTGTTCGTCGGGTGCCTTCTCCAGACCAGTGAAGAATCAATCCAGTGACCTCTTAGAGTATCTGGAGGCCGAGGGAAAGGGGTCGAGGAGGCAGCACTCGGCCGGCCCAGCGGGCACTGAGCGCTCCATTACCGAGACCGTGACCGCAGCTTTGCTCCTGGTCTCAGCGCAGCCGAGCGTCACATAACTGACGTTTCCATCCACAAGGGACCACACAGACAACAGTGGTTTCATAAGATTACAGTGGAGCGCAAAGCATTACTCACCTGTCTGTGGTGACGCTGGTGTAGACGCAGCTACTGCTAACAGTCATGTACAAGTCCAGCACCTGCAATTGTGTACAGTGCGCACTACTTGATAATGAGAATAAACGAGCATGGGACTGGTTTGTGCATATACCATACTATGCTTTTTATTGGTAGTTAAGAATGTACTCTTTCTACTTGTAACAAAAAAAGTTTGCTATAAAATAATATGCCGCCAAGCCAGTGTAGCTCAGTGGATTGAGCATTTTCCCATGGACTGAGAGGTCCCAGTTCAATTCCTGGTTCGATTCCTGGTCAGGGCACATGCCCGTGTTGCGGGCTCCACCCCCAGTAGGGGGCGTGCAGGAGGCAGCTTAGCGATGTTTCTTTCTCACATCAATGTTTCTATCTGTCCCTCTAAAAATTCAATAGAAACATATTTTAAAAAATTAAAACAGTGTGCCACGTTACACCAGTAGCACCTCATATATCTTGTGTTTGCCGCATCTCCTGATTGCATCATTTTCTCTTGGCCTTGATTTAATCTCGTGTTGTGATATAAATTAGTGTAGCCTAGGTGTTCGGTGTGTATAAGGTCCACAGTAGTGCGGAGTAATGCCCGGGGCCTTCACTGTCCCTCACCACTCACTCCCTGACCCACCCAGAGCAACTTCCAGACCTGGAGCTCCATTCATGGGAAGCGCCCTCTACAGACGGACCATCTTTATCTTTTATACTGTATCTTTTCTATGTTCAGATATGTTTAAATACACAAATACTTACCCTTGTGTCCCAGTTGCCTGTAGTGTTCATGCTGCACCGTAACATGATGTACAGACTTGTAGCCTAGCAGCAAGGGGCTGCATCACTTAGTCAGGTGTGTGGTGGGCTCCACCATCTAGGTCTGAGTAAGGGCACTCTGTGACGCGCCCACAACATCCAAATCGCCCACGATGCATTCATCAGAACGCATTGCCATTGTTTAGTGGTAATGACTGCATATTGGTGCTAAAATGATGCCTTTTGAGTAACAAAACTATGGCTGTGGTCCAATGAAAAGAAAACTTAAACGAAAAATGATTTGCTGTTTTAGCTGATCTGTTATTTCAGGGTTATTTGCAAGTAGTGGGGGGGGGCTTATTCTATGTCTTCCAACTGTCATACAGATAATACTTCGATTAACAGATGGATTTTTTTTCCTACTCTAGTGGGAAAAGTGTATAAAAAAATGAATGAAGTCTCTATTTCATGGCTCACTAAAATTAGGACCAGCGCTACCAGAGTGAGCATCTTCCGAAAGTACCCTCAGCTCCATGGGGTACCCGTGAAGATGCACTTGTCAGTCAGGAAGCATATCTGTGAAAGTAACATGAAACCATGCAACAGGCTGAACAGCACTCTGGTCTCAAAGGGAAAAACAATTAGCAAACTCTTGCATTAGGCTCTTCATGCACAGATAATTATTCATTTTAACATATAACATAGGAGACTTCACTTTTTGCTTTTTAGTTACAGTTCACCCCTAAACAACATGGGTTTGAACTGCATAGGTTCACTCATATGTGGATTTTTTTCAATAAATACTATAAATGTATTTTCTCTTATGATTTTCTTAACATTTTCTTTAGCTTACTTCATTGTGAAAATACAGTATATAATATGTATAACACACAAAATGGTGTTAATCGACTGTTTATGTTATTGGTAAGGCTTCTGGTCAACAGTAGGCTATTAGTAGGTAAGTCTTGGGGAAGACAAAGTTATACGTGACCTTTCAACTGCACAGGGTCCGTGCCCATAACGGTGGACTGATAGCCATCGGTGATCACCACACAGTGAAGTGTGTATGGATTTTCACAAGTGTGCATATGTACATCTGCACACGTCCATCACCAGCAAAGCTGTCAGACTAACACTTCCCAGTGTTTTCAGCCCCAAACCATCACAGGACACTTCAGTTACATAATTTCTTTACAGTAGAGGCATAAATGTAGCCATAATTTCATGGTGGTGTTTATTATTCTTCTCCGCAGGTACTACCAGAATTTGAGTTTTAACTATGACAACTATCTCTTAATTGTAAAGAATGGCTATGTTGTTCTTTTACCACCCTTAAGTAATTAAAATCTCTAAACAAGTCCTTTTAAATGAGCTCACACACACTCCTACCACACAATAGCTCAGCACCTGCTAGCCAAGTAACCCTCCACGGTACCTGGACCATCTAGGTTCACTTTTCTTCCTGCAGTGAGGGTGATTTGGGTACCAGCTTCATTATATTGTTATAAGTATGTGTGTATGTGAATATATATATTCACACACACACATTTAAGACATATATATAGTTGATATAATACATATATGTAATGAGCATAAGCCTGGCACATAATAAATTCCTGAAACACTGTTACAGGTGTTGCGATTATTGCTATTCTATATAACATGTCCAGCATAGTGCTTGACACTGAAGACGCTTTAAATGCTCCAAACATGTTTCTTTCACCCTCCCTTCTCCCTTTCCTCTCCTCCTCCCGTTCTTTCCACCTTGTGCAGAGGTCTTCGTGTAGCGGCCAAGCCACTGGCTCTAGGCTACAGCTCTACTTGCCAGTTCTTTCAAATAAAAATATAAAACTGTATTTAGCTAACAAAGAAACCTAAAATCCATCAATGTGCTTCCTAGTTCTTGATGTAATATGCCCAGAGTAAGTCATACAATGAGAAGAAAACCTGAACAAAAAATGATTTGCTGTTTTAGCTGATGTGTTATTTCAGAGTTATTTGCAAATAATGGTTGGGGGTGGGTCTTATTCTATGTCTTCCAACTGGCATACAGATAATACTTTGATCTGGAAGGAAGTTGGGCCTCATCTAACATAGACCTTTTGTGTTCGAGGGACAGAAACGGATGTCCCAGGAGTTAAGCGACTTGTTACAAGCTAGTGACAACAAAAACCAGCAGGCAGCTCCTCCCTCCCGAGTTCAAGGTCTGGCTTCGTGCACTGAGCCTGCTGCTCCTCTGTCCCCGCCGGCTCTCCGGAGGGCGGTAGGGGTGCCCACCAGCACACCTCCGCCTGCTGAGATGCAGGCCTCCCCGGAGCCGTTTATAACAGCATCCTTTCTATCACCTCTCTGTGCTCCTTCAACTTCCTTTTACTTGAGATGGAAAAGCGTTCTCTTCCCTTGAGTCCCCTAACTGTTAAGGACTTGAGTGGCCCAATATTAGCACTGTTCTTCCCTCTCCAAGTTTCTGAACCACTTTAGAGATCGGACAAATGGGAGATCAAAGTGTAGGGAGGATGTCGCCTTTATTACCAATAAAGGCTCGTTTGGAGGAGGTCACTGATGGGCCTGATAGCTCTATGCTCCTGCCCTCCCCCAAACCCAGCTCGCAGAGTTAGCCCACCAAGAGGGAAAGTCTGAGTCCTGAGTCAACACTAGTCCAAGGTGGCCAGGGCGGCGTGCAGAGCACACCCCTGTGCGTACAGTTGGGACTCTCTCCACCCAGTGGTTGCACCTCAGCAGTGTGGTAACGATGGAGAGGGGTAGGGAGCCAGGCAAAAATAGGGAGGGCTTAGAAAAATGCTTCCTCAAGCAACCAGGGGAGTGAGGAAGAGGTTTTCTCCTAACAAAAACTTTTTTCATTTAACATAACAAAGCAGCATGCAGATTTTGTTTTATGTTTTATAAACGGAGACATTTTTACAGAAAAAAATAATCATTATATCCTACTTATATTTTGCCAGATTTACTTCAGAACTTTGCCAACCTGCATGCACACTTCATGTGGATGTTTTTATAGTCACCGTGTACATGGTGTGTCCATTCCTCCTTTTGTATTTGACATTGCTTCAAGAATCCTCATGTGTCTGCATCACCACAGGGTCATTTCGTTGCATTTCTCTCATTCCGAGGGAGGCCATGCATTTGTCAAGTGGCACCAGGACTTGATCTTTCTTTATTTACACAAATACTCTTCATACTTTGGAATAATTATTCTTTTATTAGCTAGCTATGTTTAGCTCATATTTCCCCATTATGCTGGGTTCTTTATTTGGTTTATAGCATTTTATTTTGCAAATTAAAAATAAAAAAGTTTTATGAGTAAGTCAGAGCTATCCATTTTGCGTTTCTTCTACACCACCTGGAAAATAAATATGTATGTGTGCAACACACATTTATTTACATTGTTTATTCTAGTTTTTAGTTTTAATTTTTAGTGTTTTATCTCTGAGAAATGTATTGCAATAATGGTTTAATATGTATATATGATGCAATTCTTTATACTCACACTCAACTATTATTTATTAAATGAAGAATTCTTGTCCAACTAGAAATACATTTTTAAACAGGTGTGGTTTTTTTTTTATAAACCATAATGATATACTAAAAAATCCAATTCAGTGCTGAGCTTAAGTTTATAGTATAGTACTTTTGCCTTTCAAAATTAAAATTAGCCCTGGCTGGTTTGGCTCAGCGGTTAGAGCGTCTGCCTGCGGTCCGGAGAGACCCGGGTTCGGTTCCCGCTAAGGGCATGTACCTCGGTTGCAGTTCGTCCCCGGCCCTGGTTGGTCGTGTGGGTGGCAGCCACTCGATGTGTCCCTTTCACATCGATGTTTCCCTCTCTCTCTCTTCCTCTCTCTCCCTCCCACTCTGTCTGTACAAAAAATGGGAAAATGTCCTCAAATGAGGATATTAAAAAAAAAAATTAAAATTAATACTTTTTTCTTAATCTTCAGAATATCACAAACCTTGAACCCACTCAGAACAAAATGTCTATCTTTCATACAACTTTTAAAAAGTCAAAACTGTTATTACATAGGTATCCATTAGATCCTGAAAAAATTCTAGTTGTCCATTCTTTGGGGTGGCATTCATCTATTTTAGAAAAAAAAAAAAAAAACACTCTAGTTACCTTAAGCTTTGAGGAAGTTAAATTGATCAGAAGTTGATGTCAGTCCCCCTAACACTAGAGAGCTGGAGAGGATTCCTAAAGCAAAATAAACAACAGCAAAACCATGATTTTAAAACCCACTTGGAGTACAGATGCAATTCCTAAGCAAACCAAAAAAAAAAAATCAAGTGAATCTTTTGGGCTTATCTTCTGGAACACAACTTTTGCATAAATTATGCTTTTAGAATATTCTAAAAATTCAATGCCAGACAGGACCCTCTCTAACAGGTGGCCTCCATGTAGTCAGAGCACATGTCTTGTCTTCCTTCACTCTCTCTCTTTTTTTTCTTTATGGAGAGGGAGAGAGAGATAGAAACATCGATGAGACAGAACATCGACTGGCCGCCTCCAGCATGCCTCCAGCTGGGGGATCGGACCCACAACCTGGGCATGTGCCCTGACCGAGAATCAGACTGGCAACCTCTTGGTGCGTGGGTTGATGCTCAATCACTGAGCCACACCGGCCGGGCTCACTCTGGCTTCTTTATCCTTATTCACACCAGTTGGTTCACACTACTTCCTCTCTGCTTTTCTGCATGTCACCACCACATCTTACCCCGCTCTCTTCCCCAGAGCATGCCTGTTTTCTCCGTAGCATTGGCACGGTGCCCACCTGACTTTGAGAGGAGAGGCGGGGCAGGGTGTGGTGAAGCCCTGGGGCTGTGGAGGCAACAGACTGGTTGTGGTTTCTACACATGTCATAAGGAGCCCATAGAAAACGTCTGCCTTCCTCGTGGGTGGTGTGAGGGTTGGCAGTTTCTGGTCCGTGATGCATGTTGTTAATTATAGGCTCTCAGCAGGTGTTTATCAATTGAGTGGATTAGTTCACTCTCACCTTCCCCTTCATCCTCCTTGATTTGGTGTTAACTTGACTGGACCACCGTCTTCATTGTCACGCCACACAAGAAGAGGGGAATCGGGCTGGCACAGCATCCGTGGCCAGTTCTGTGTTCAGTCCACTTCAGCATTCCCTTCTCTCCCACCTCTGTGACCTGACTTTACCTTGTCAGATGCATCCGCATCTGGCTCACATTGTACATCTCCACTCTACCCGACGGGTCTCTCCATTCTCATTGTCCTTCGTGACAAGTTCACATGCATGATCCGTGGATAGGAAATGCAACCTCCTGCTTTCTTGTCCTCTCCGAGGTTTAAACCAACCATGTCTGTTCCGTGTTAGCCAGATAAACAGCATTTCCTGCCCTAGATTTCATTATGAGAAGGCCAACCCAATGGTTCTCTAAGTGTGGAACAGTGCACAGCAAAAGCAGCTTTAGCATCACCCAAGATGTTAGATGTGCACTCTGGTCAGAAACTCCGGGAGTGGGACCCAGCGATCTGTGTTTCAACTGCTCCAGGGAACTGTGATGCTTGCTTACAGTTTGAGAACCACTGCCTTGACCACCTGTTCTCTTCCCTTCTTTCTCCCCTCCTCCTATCCACCCTTTACCAATTCTGGTAGGACACATCTTATGGTTGAAGGTCATTATTACAGGTAATTTTAGAAGATCGTGTAAAAGAGATGGTGATGATCTAGTTAGATGAAGGTACAAATAATCCAGAAGACTCAACCAGGAAAGTTAAATTCTTCCTGGAAAAAAAAATGTTTTTCCAATAATGCTACTAAAGTAATGCTGGTAAAGGTGCTGCTATACAATGCTGGTAAATAGTAAAAGGACATGGAGCCCCTCCATGGTCTTCAAGTTAATCAAACTTGGAATCACCAAGCAATTAGGAATTCCCAGCTGGTCCCTTGGCGTGAAGATGAGTATATTAGGTCCATTATATTAATGTTTCTACTTGTATATGTTAAAAAATGTCATAAGAAGAATTTTTAAATAACAGTTACTTAACAATGATAGCATCATTCTATGCCCATGTTATATGAACCCAAATAAAATGTTTTTCACTCCTGTTGCTACCAATCTTGGTCATAAATGATATTAATAATGAATTTTTGTACATATTGAATGGCTTTAGATATTTCTACTAGGTATGTATATACGTGTAGTATATATGTTGATAGATGATAGATAGATAGATAGATAGATAGATAGATAGATAGATAGATAGATAGAACATGATTATCAATGTTAATGTTGAAGAAATGACCATAAGCTAAGAAATTAGTGTGATCTGTACATCTGCTTCAGAAGATTTTTTTGCTATGCATTATATTTCCTCTATGTTTATAGAACATTCAGATCAAATATTAAATGTCCTTGAACCATAAGTTATCTGAAGCCTGTCAGTGTGTAGTTTACCCTGTTGAGCAGACGGTTCTACTGGGGGAGTGGGCCTGGCAGAGGGCCCTCCGTCACCACCTATCATTGTGGATAAAATTTAAGCCTTGGCAGGAGCAGAGCAAAAGGCTGAAGTACCCTAGTTTAACCTTGGAGTCATTTCACTGTTTCATTTCTACAAGTGAATCACCTTCCCTCCACTTTTAAGGCAGGTAATTGCCTCGCCAGTCTCTGTGTTTCTGACGAAGCATCATGTAAGAGTCTTTCATTTGGGCATTTACTCATTTAACTGGAACAGCTTTCAGTCCTCTTTAAAAAATTAACAACTTGAATGTCTAGTTGTCTAGGCCTCCCCTGGACTAGGATAAAACACAGGAGTGGGGGTGGGTTCGATGTGACAAATGGCCACTGTGCAGGCACCTTTGGTCCTCACCACGGTGTTAGCGAGCTGCTTGGCTGAGCTCCAGGCCAGATCGGAGTCGGCCTGCCCAAGGGCCGAGTGGTCAGTGGGGAGCACTGGACAATTTGGGCACTTCCCGGCGTTCTTGGTGGCCACAGCCTTTGAGCTGGGACTTGGGCAGAGAGAAGACAGGGTGAGTTTCCCCCAGGCCTTGGAGGGCCCTGCTCTGGGCACTCGTTGGATGATATGAAGCCCTTTATTCCTGAAGGAGGAATTCCTAATCCTGGTTTTCCAGTCTCTGAGACCTGCTCAGTTTTTCCAGGTTGAAGAACAATTTTTATTCACTTTCATTAAAAAAAATAGAGACAAAATATGGTAGATTATGGTTAGAAAGGTGGAGAGCACACACGCAATTGGCTAAAGGTCGCTGGAAATGGTTGCCCTGCAGTTAGAGGGTATGTCTCTCAAAACAAAGTGAGTGTCTCAAAGGCAAAAGAACAAGTGTGGACCGGGATGAAGACTCTCAAACACATGTAGCCCAGTCACTGGGCTATAAACGCCCCCTTCCCTGGGAGGCAGGCACGTCTGACTCTGCGCCCCTCTCTCTGACAGATGGGGAGCTCTCCGTATCGAACGAGGACGACTCCCTGGAAAACGGACAGTCCCTGAGCGCCAGCCAGCTGTCCCTGCCTGCCCTGTCGGAAATGGAGCCGGTCCCGATGCCCAGAGATCCCTGCTCCTACGAGGTGCTCCAGCCTTCAGACATCATGGATGGGACAGGTAAAGGCCCTGCGAGAGCTGTAACCCAGGCCCCCGCACGGCATGTTGGCAATAGGATCTTGGGCCTGGCTGGACCTTGGGTTCTATGGTGAGCCACGCTGAGTATAAGAATCTCCTGGAAATAGGAATAAAACTGACCAACTAGTACATCCTGAGTATAAAAATGGGGAGGATATTTGCAGTTATTGTTCTATAGTGTTAAAAATATTTTTATACTTTTAGTATCTTTAGAGAGATGTACTCTGTTTTTGTAATATTGGTTTCAAAGGCCGTTGTTTTGTTTTCGAACACTCGGTTCTGTTAGGATCAAGCTCAAGACTCCTGCACTTCTGTACGCACCGGACCAGTTCGCCCGCCTGCAAGGCGCCGGCGTGCCCTCTGATTCGAGTCGCAGTGTGCCAGTTCATGGCTGTATCAATTTAGCAAATCGTATCAACTCACTACGTACAATCAATGTGTTCATTGGCCGTTTAACTGTTTACAGTTCGCTGGTTAACTTGTACCCTGCCAACAGATGACTTTGAGGCCATCTAACCGTCACTCCCTCTCTGGTCCCAGGCCCTCTGCGTGGCCAGGATTCATCCCCTCAGGAGGTTTTCAGAATAGTCATTACCTGAAGCTGAGACCCTCCCCACAGCCAGTAAGGACTGGTCCTTGGGTCAGGAGACAAGCCTGGGGGAAGGGACGTTTGGACATCGCTGGGGCGGGTAGAAAGGTCATGCCCTTTCTCCACCCCAGCTCTGAAGTCTTCATTAGCAGAGCTCGGGTGGGAGGAAGGCAGAGATGGTGTCTCGCAAAGTCAGTTCCAAGGCTTCACTTTGGGACCAGGTGAGTCATTTCCCACCGGTGTGTCCCACACAGAGAATAACAGTGTCCCTTGAGGCAAAGGGAGAATTGAGCACTCGGGAGGGTTATTTGCAGGGCTTTGCTGCTGCACGGAACACTGCCGCCCAGATCAGCGAGGAAGAAGGGCATTCTTATTGTGGCAGCGATGGGAGGAAGGAGGAGATGCAGCTGAGTTACATCCCCCACCCCCCAGGCAGTGAACTGTGTTTTTATCCAACCTTCCTGGAACATTGAATCCAGTGGGTTTGATCGGCATAGTGAGTTCTGCCATTTCCAGAGACGTCACAGTTCCAGCCTGTCACCTGCCAGGAGGCCTGCCTGAGACGGCTCTTCACTGGAGCCAGTCGGGGTCCCCCATGAGGAAAAGGAAAAATCAGGGCCAGTGCAGAGCAAAGAGAAAAAGGGGAAATTGAAACAAGAAACCCGTAATTCTGGCAAGTAAGAGGAGAGAGGAAGGGGGAAGACAGAAAGGTGTTGACTGGAGCATCCTTCATCTTATCAAGGTTTGTAGAAGCTGCAGGGGCAGAAGGTGCCTGTGAAAGTGTAGGGCGCCCCCTGGAGGCTGCTCCCGGCTCCAGAACCTGAGGAGCAGTCACCCCAGCCATGTGATGGGCCCACCGATGTCAGCCTCTAGGACATCTTCATTACCTGGTGTCCCAGACCTGGGAGCAAAGCCCCATGAGACCCAGCAGGCAGAAACAAGAATCCACTCTCTCTTTCTGCCTTGAAAAGGGCAAACAGCCCAAAGGAAGGGCTGGCGTTGGTGCTGGTTTGGGTCAGGGGGTCCGAGGGGGCTCTTCCTCCCTGGTCCATCACACCTGCCATCAGTGGGCTGTCACAGCCTGGAGCACCCGCAGAATTGGTTCTATAAATGCCGAAACCAAAGTGACGAGCCTTTGGATAGTTTTGAGAACATGCCTCCTTCCTTCCTCTCCCTCGTGGTCCTTCTACCTCTCCCTCTCCTGCCTCTGCCTCCCTGCTGTGCCCCACCCCAACCACTGTGCTTTGTCGGATCCCGGCGTCCTCTCTCTAACTCTGCACACGTGCTACCACCTGGAGTAGTCGGTACGCTGCCGTGTCGCCACCCGCATCCCTGTCCTGTGCGCTCCTGCCAGCCCCCCCACACTGCGTTTGTGTAATGTCTCCTGTGTGTCCTGTGTCGTCCCCTCAGTGTCTGAAGAGAGTCCCTCTGCCAGTGAGTCTGGAGTCCTCCTGTCCCAAGATCCTTCAGCCAAACCAGTCCTGCTACTGCCCCCCAAAAAACCTGCTGCTTTCTCTGGAGACCATGAGGAGACCCCAGTGAAACAGCTGTCCCTTCTCAAGCAACCCCCCGCCCTGCCTCCCAAACCCACTGCCAGGATTGCCAACCACTTAACAGGTGAGTCAAGACGTCTCTGGGGGCCCGCCGCCCTCCCTTCCCTTCAGGGGATAATCTCTTCTCTCACTTTTCACCTGAAGCCTGAGCACCTCCTTAGTGAGGCTGCTCCGGGGGACATGTGGGTGTTTCTGTGTGTGTCTGGGTACACACGGTCATGCCTGGGTTTGTGTGTTTGTGTCAAGAGATATTCGATATACACCTACCAGTCCTATGCCGAGAGCTTTCAGCCATGTGTGTCTGTAAATATGTACGTTGGCAGCTATGTGACTAATTTAAGACTATTGGCCCATCTAGGTGAATTAGGTTCAATGTCAAAAATTTTTGCAAAGATAGAGTAGTGCCTTGTTCCCTTCATAATGAGTTTGTCAAAGCTTTAAATTATTGTCTTTAAATTATTGATCTGAAGCCCAGCATTATTTCTTTTAATTAAAATCTGTATCTGCGCTGTTCTCTTATAAATAAAAAAGGGTACAGACAATAATCTGTAAAGTGTCGTGAGAAATATTTTTAAAAGAAGAGTAAGCGTAGAAAGGTTGCCCTAAAATGACTCTTGTATTTTAATTTTTAAAGTGTTACTTAACAAATGTACCGACGGCTATTGACTCGGGCACCTGGTAAATGGCTCTTCCCTGCCTATCAGCCCGGGGATCGCAGCACCTGGGGTCGAGGTGGTGGTGTGTCCGAGACTAAAGATTTCAGGGGGTTGTTTCTCCACCTTGATACCCCACCTGATACTGACCGGCTGCCTTTTTGCAATGTCTTTGGTATTCTTACCGTTTCTGCTCATCTCTGTACATTTCTGTGAGATAGAAAGAGATAGAGGTTGGAGAGAATATTCACCTATTTTATCATAGAAACATGGAGGATCAAGAAAAATGAGTGGCCCTGGCCGGTTTGGCTCAGCAGTTAGAGCGTCAGCCTATGGTCCAGAGAGACCCGGGTTCGGTTCCCGCTAAGGGCATGTACCTCGGTTGCAGTTTGTCCCCAGCCCTGGTTGGTTGTGACAGTGGCAGCCACTCGATGTGTCCCTTTCACGTCGATGTTTCTCTCTCTCTCTCTCCCTCCCTCCCTCCCTCCCTCCCTCCCTCCCTCCCACTCTATCTGAAAAAAAAAAAAATGGAAAAATGTCCTCTGGTGAGGATTAAAAAAAGAAAAATGAGTGGCTTTTCCTGGGCTAGCAGAAATTCCACCTTAGAGGCACGGTTGGACCTGTGGTTCCCAGCTCCTAGTTCAATGGATGTTGTTCCTGGGTAGTGGGACGTCTCTCACGTAGGGCTGAGTTTCATCAGAGTCCAGCCTAAACATGGGGTTGTGTCAAATTACTCCATCGATGTGTGCACCCACCTATGCAGATGTTTGTGGTTTAAAAGAGCAAATTTCCAACTAAAGGAATCATCCACCACCTTAAATACACTTTAGTCAGTGCCCCAAAATGTAAGTGCATGGAACACCACAAAGGAGAAAATGCTCTCATAAGCCCGCCTCTAAGAGAGCACCCCTGTCCATCTGTCTGTCTGTCTACCTATCTAATAAAAGGCAAGCCCTGTTGTCCAGGCTCGTATGTCTGCTCTGTGCACGTGGTGATAGCTCGTGAACTGATTCTCACATGAGTGAAGGTACACATGACTTGGTTGGCTGCTTGGTGCAGCCCCGGATTTACCTGACTGGCCTCTTTGGGGTTGGGGCTGTCCGTCTTCTCTCATATGAAAAGCACAGCAGCACACATCCTCGGCAGCACGCATGTTTCTTTCTAAGCATGTTTCAATCTTCAATAGTTTGTTTCTAGAATTAAAATTGCTTATTTATCTATACAGTGGACCTTTGAACAATGCATGAGTGAGGGGTGCCAACCCCCTGTGCGGTTGAAAGTCCCCATTTAACTTTTTGACTCCATACAAACTTAAGTTTCCCCTCAGTATCTGCAGAGGATTGGTTCCAGGACCCCTGCGGATACCAAAATCCAAGGATGCTCAAGCCACCTATATAAAATGACGCAGAACAATGCATACAGTCAGCCCTCTGCATCTGCGGACTCCAACCTCAAATCTAAAAATTATTCATTGAAAAATCTGCATATAATGGACCCACGCAGTTCAAACCAGTAGATAGATAGATAGATAGATAGATAGATAGATAGATAGATAGATAGATAGATAGATAGATAGAGGCAAAATAACCATCATCAAGAGTGATCCTTTCAGTTCAGTGCATGCAATCTAAGACAGGTGACTGGAGAAGGCTGAGTGTGAGCTGACCCTGGAAGTATGAAGGCATCTGTAGAGAACGAGGAAAGAGCATTCCAGGAAAGAAGACCCTGATGGAGACTCAGAGGTGGCAACGTGCGGGTCAGTGGCCAGGTGGTGGCGCCAGGGCGGGCCCGTCTCGGGATGTGTCGAGAGGGTTCACTGGGTAAGGCATAGAGGATTCGGGTCGTGTTCCCGGGCAGTGGGAGCCTGTAGAGGTTTTTGAGCAGGGACGTGATATGATGAAATCTAACCTTTAAAAAATGTTCCTGGGTCACTGTGTAGATTGAACAGAAAGAAGAGAGGGTTGAAGGCCTGACGTGGAAGCCACCGAGGCCAGCCCTCTGCCTCCTTCCCCAAACTCACCAACTGGACTAAACGGAACAGTTTGAGCCTGTGTAAGTGGTTGAAATACGAGCTAACAAGCATCTGGCTGATAGCAGTGGGCAGAGAGAGAACAGAACATTAGATAAGACATTTTGAAGAAGAATTGACAGAATTTCTTAGCTAACAACACCCTTTAATTGATCTGGTTATTTAATTAATGAAGGAACACGCCATTCATTCATAGCTTCAGCTCTGAGCCCTGAACTTGGGGAGCCTGGTATCCGGAGGACTCTTGATATTTGAGGAACTGAAGATATGTGAATTAACCCAATCTCTCTGGCTTCCCTTGCCTTTCCCAAGAAGACTGGACTTTATCTATTATCTATAAACCTCCCCTCCACATCAAATGGATAAAAAATACATAGAAGCCAGTCATCCTTACCACATTGTACCTGGCAGCCCCTTAAATATGATGAAGACAAAACAGGTGCAGAAGCCTGTGGGCTATGATTCTGGCGCTATCCTTTGGGTTTAAAGTCAATTAGACTTGCTTAGTTTTTATAAGTGAGTAATCATCATAATGAATCTGCATCACCATGAGGCAGCTATATGAACCCTGTTCTCTTACTAATCACTCTGGAGACATCTGGGCCATGTCAGAATGAATTAATAAACTAAGAATTCTAAAATGGTTCATTGAGAATTCTAAAGCTCTAAATTGAAACGTCGGAGTTTCAACCTGTTCTCAACGTCTGTTGTTCTGTTGACAGTTTTGAAAGGAAACACAGGACAATTTGAAAGACAGCGAGCATGACCGACGGAGAAGGACGGTGGTGAATGGTCTGGTAGGGGGCTAGAGGACGCATGAGCCTGAACTGGGGCTACTTCCAGGTGCCCGCTTAGGGGGAAAGATGCAGAAATATCTCTGCTTTGGTGTTTACCTCCACACCCATCAGGAAAACCATAATTAACTTGGAGACTGTTTGTCTTACCAACGTTCCCTGTCCGTGGGCCAGGTAGAGAGAAGCCCTCCTGCTCGCCCAAACGATTTCTCTTTTCTCCCACTGTCATTCTTTTCCACCTCATCTTCTCCAACACCAGCGTGCACAGCGGCACGTGGTAAAGGTCAGGAGTGTTGGGCACCAGATTCCCTTCCACTCCAGAAGCACAGTGCCTAGCAGAGCTGGTTGCATAATGAATATGGTCTGAGATGAATGACTCTCAAAATGGATCCTTCTTGGACGATGGCTGACCCTAGAGGAAAAGCTGACTGAGACAAAAACCCACTGTTCTCTTTCTTTCTAAGTCTTCACCAGTCACCTCTCCAGCCATCCTGTCTCCAGAAGTCGAATGTCAGGCAGGGCACGAATAATCCATGCCTCCTGCATAACGTACCTGTGGCCAGGTGCCCCGTGGGCCACTGAACAGAGGACGGTCAACAAGGTAGCTGGGCCTCACAGTCGGACCTTCACACCTGAGCAGGACTAGTGGCAGCCGCCCGATTTTGAGAACTTTACAACATACCATTTGGTCCTGTGAGGTAAATGTGATTATGATTATTCTGTCCTTTCTCGGGGGAGAAAAGTGAAATTTAGAGAATTTAAGTGACTTGGCCATGGTTACATAGACTAGATCTATATCACTGGACTCCAGGGCCCTCATTAATAACCATCAGTTTACACATGTCCGCCAAGATACCTATTCCTAAAATTCAGAAACAAAAACAAAAAACAAAATCGTTTGCTTTCTTTGGTTTTTTGTTGTTGTTTTTCTTTGTGTGTTTTAGTTTGTTTAAGACAAAATAATTATCCAGTCTTTCAAAAATAAGGTGTATTCTGAAGGCACTTGGTTGCAAAAAGGACCTGAGCACAGTTGGGTTGGGTTTCAAAGAACATGCTAGAAGGAGAGTCTGTAGTATTCAAGAATGGGGCAAATAACATTGGAAGCATTTGGCCACAATTCAGGGGTGAATAAAGGCAACTGTTGCTGCTCCTTAAAAAACAAGTCCTGCTGTTAATGCGAACAAGGCTTATTCGCAGTCTTTAGAACCTGAAATACAAGGAAACTTACTATTATCAAAAATCCGTTGATTGCTAGTTTCAACATCACAACTTATTTGCATGTGCAAATTTACCTGACAAATGCCATCCATGCCCGGTGGTATGTTCAGCCCCAACACATGTCTGATGCCAGTCCTCTGTCCAGTGCTTGTCAAGCCCAAGCCAGTATTCCTGTTTACAGCTCTCTCTCATTTTGGGGGGCACTGTCTACAATGGACTTTCCGACACTTACACTCTGATGTGTGATTTCGCTTTGTTTCTCTGTTGTCCGATTCTGTCTGTCCCCCACTGCTTCTCAATATCCCACCCATCCAGCCTCCTCTCCAACCCTATGAAATCGTCTAACTGCTTCAGCCTCTGGCCTGGCCTTCCCTACAGTCTTCTACTCTGACAGTGCATGAAAACTGACACTTAGACCACTGCGACCTTGGACTCACCTGTGCCTTTAAATGTCACTGAATTGCAACCCAGGAGCCTCATGAAGAGGTTCCAGGCTCACACTCTCTTGACAGCTGATACCTTGAAGGAAGGGGAAATTTACCTGAGTTCACTCTTTATGTCCATTTCTCTCTGCTTTTCCAGTCTTCATCTTCTGTCTTCAAAGTGCAGAAATTCTTTTTCCAGTGCATGTACAGACTATTGATGAAAACATTTTTAAAAGGGCGCTTTCAGCTCTGACCTCTATGATCAGAGTGAAGGTCTCAGGAAAATACCTTTCTTATTTTGCAGTGCCATTAGATTGGAGACCGAATTCACTTGGCACTGTGTGCACCGTGGTGAAAACACAGAATATAAAATTTACCACGCTAACCATTTTTAAGCGCAGTTCAATGATGCCAAGGCTACTCACATTGTTGTGCAACAGATTTCCAAAATTTTCTCATCGTGCAAAATTAAAACTCTACAGCTATTAAACACCCCTCTTTTTCTTTCTTCTCCCTTTAATCCCTGGTAACCACCACTTTAATCCTCTTCTCTGTGAATTTGACAACTCTCAGTACCTCATGGAAGTGGAATCATATAGTATTTATCTTCTGTGACTGGCTTATTGCACTCAGCATAACGGCCTCAAGCCTTCCCATGTTTAACACGGGACAGTGTTTCCTTCTTTGTAAGGCTGAATGGAGTCGTGTTTCGAGTGCCGACTATGTGCAAGGTGTTCTGCCAGTCCCATGGGGGTTGTAGGCAGCTGTAAACTGCAGAAAACGGTTCCTATGAAGATACATAAACATGGCTCTAAAGAAATTCAAATGCTAAGAGATCAAATCCTTTTGGAAGAATCAGACAAAGCATCATAAAGGAGGGTGCATTTGGAACAGGCTTTAAAGACAAGGAAAAATGTGATGGTGAGGGGTGGTAGAGGAGGTCGCTGTGGAGGGAGACCGGCACAGAGGCACGTGAGTCTGAGGCGTGGTGTAGTTAAGGAACAGCAGAGAGCCCAGCATGGCGGGACATGGATTCTTGTTAGGAAAGTAATGAAAGATCAGGTCAGAATTGGGCTGAAGCAAAACTGTGGAGAGCCTGGAAGGCCAAGATGAGGGATTTGACTTTGGAGGAGGAAGTGGGCACCCTCTGTGGACTGTTAGCAATGCTTACTTGATTTCACACAAGCTTTTCTCCTTGACGTTCCCATGGATAAGAGGGATCTACAACTAGATGGATGAGTTGAACTGGGGGGTGTCCAGCGTCAACCTGAAATTGCCAAGGGCACCTTGGTCCTTCCTCTGGGGCATTGTTTGTGTCCCTGGAGTAAGTTTCCAGGGGGCAGGGATTTCGTCTGCTGTGCCCCCTGCTGCACCCTCAGCAGGCCCCGCACCGCAGCAGACCAGGGCCCGTGAGCCAGAGAAGCCGCTGTCGCTGACACATGGAATGAGGAGCTGGATGATCATTTGCCCACAAGCTCATAGCTAGATGCTTGTTCTCCAGCTCTGACTTCTACCGTAAATAAAATCTGATTCTCTTGCTTTGTGTAGTGTTTGAACGGAACAGGATAACCTAGATGGAAAAGCAACCTCTTGTATAAGTAGCTAGCAGTTAGAACATGCCAGCCAGCCATCGGTCACACTTGTGGTCCAGCCTTAGGTGTCAGGGAGCGCACTGGGGATTTCAGGGGGAAACAGGATGACCTCACAGACACCAACAGTGGATAGTTAGACCAGCCACCACCATCACTACTAACGCAAGAAGTTGAGTATGTCCTGCAGCAGTGAATAGATACTGTGTGTCAAGTAGATGCAAGGTTAGAGATGAACTGCATTCATCCCTATTCTTCCTTTATAATATGTATGGATCTAACTTAATGTCCTATATCTTCACCATGACTGTGCTACCTCTGGGTACTATTTATTTCATTGCAGATGATCTAAGCGGATGGCTTTCAAACGTCATAGATATATTCCTCTGGTCCTGGTGTTCTGAGCTCAGAGGAACACATTTACACTCATCTTCATGCCTTGTAGCCTTGATTCGATTCCTTCTCATCTTTGCCTGGATTTTCACACACAGCGGCCCTCCCAGGAGGCACTGCCGGATCTCGCTCCCTTCGCTGGTCCGTCTCTGGACCTTCCCATCTTCCTCCACGCTGCCTCGCAGGGGCTCGGGTTCAGCAGCACATTGTCAACAGAAGGGCACTCTCCTCTCCGTCTCCCTGGAGGCGGCAGCCCTCGGCATCCCTGCAGAAATAAACAATACATTTGTTTTTATATAAAACACTTTGTAAATTCTAACACAATACTCATCTTTCAACAGGTGTCTGTCCTCGTGATGATAGGGACATCTACAGTTCTGACTCTTTGAGGGCAGTTTTCAGGCAATGAATATGTGTAACTTTATTATTTTATTTATTTTGATTTTTTCTTTATTGATTTGAGAGAGAGAAAGGAAGGGAGAGGGAGAGAGAGATAGAAACATCAATGAGAGAGAACATCAATTGGCCGCCTCCTGCATGCCCCCCACTGGGGATCGGGCCCACAATCTGGGCATGTGCCCTGACCAGGAATCGAACCAGCAACCTCTCAGTGCATGGGTCGACGTTCAACCACTGAGCCACACCGGCTGGGCAAATTTTACTATTTTAAAAGTCTAATTGAATTGCCTGCTCTGCAAAGGTAACATGCCCGAGGAACTCAGCCGGCAAGTGGCCCCACGCACTGCCCAGCCTCTCCATCGAGTGAGGCACGTTCCTCTCCACCGGGTATCCTCCCACACGGCCTGGGAGGGCTCAGTTTAAAACCAGAAATGTTTCTTTGTGGGAAGTGTCTCTGAAACAGAGCCGGGTGCTGGTGCTGGTGCTGGTGCTGGTGCTGGTGCTGGTGCCGGTGCCGGTGCCAGTGCCGGTGCTGTAGATGCTCCAAGAGCCCCCGTTTCAGGACTCTGGAAGGTATTGGGACATATTCCTCTCACACGCAGGCGTTTGCTGCAGTCTCCGCGTGCTGGCCAGACCTGTTTCCCTCCGCACATCCCTCTCACCACAAGGGGTCAGGCCACCCAGGTTGTCCTCACAGGCATTCGACCGAGGACTGCAGGGACCGCCACAGAACCTTGGGATGGCCTGGAGGAACCCACGGAGCTCCTCCGAGCGCCTTTCCTGCCGCCGGGGGTGTCTGGGTGATACTGGGCTCTTCTTAAGTTCTTAGTACACTTCTCATGCCCGTTATGTCTTGCAGGGAGTGTCTGTAGCTATGAAAGTAGACCAGAATTTCTGACCTGCAAACCGGCAAATGACTGAGGACTTCTTACATCTTTGTTCATTAAGACCCTAAGTGCTACTATCATGAACACGTACTTCTGCTACATCAGCAGTTACACATGGCTTCTGCGGCAGGTGTTAATAAAGTGAGAAGAGAGGCTAGGGTGTGATCATTTAGCCCAGACTCATCCTACAGTCCTGCGGCCAGAGAACCGCTGCAGAAGCAGTCTGAGGTTTCATCTCCCTTGTCCAGAGCCGTGTCGTGTTTGGAAATACAGCCCCCTTGGGTTTATGGCTCCATGACCCTCACAGTTTGCGTTTATTTTCCTTGTTCTCTGGAACTGGTTGTTTTTGCTCCTTCCACTCCATCAGCACAGACAGTTTTATGAATACGCTGCATCTTGATCAGTCTGGCTGCGGAGGACTCGTCCATTTCTCAGGCGGCAAGCAGAGCGCCCCGTGAGCCCCCGCAGGCCCGGCCGCTAGGGGCGTGGTCAATGCACGGGGTGGAGCCAGGCCCGCGGCAGGCGGCTCACGTCATGCAGCAGGCGGGCAGCGCGTTTTATTCGGTGAGGGGCGGTCAAGGTAAAGGAGGCACTTCTGTCCCTGGATTTCTAGTGGTAAAGAGCCTTCGTGCCCAGCAAAGGTTAGCTATCTTCCCAGCCGCCCCCTCTTCCAGCAGCCTCAGCACTGACAGGCCGCGCATGGCAACGGCACTCCGAGACCTGGGCGCCCCTCCTCCTGCCCTCCTGCCGCGCTGTCATCCACGGTGAACTGCAACGATGGTGCTGGGGGGGCCTCTCTGCCCCCTGCTTGGTTCACTTGCACCCGGTTTCCCCTACTTACAACAAGCACCACACTCTCTGTTGCTTTCTGGCCATCTTCACGCCCCAGACCAGGAAGCACGCGGCCAGGTGGACTCTCAGGGTGTGGCAAGAGCCCCGTTAGTAACACTGCCCAGGTCTACAGTGCTTCGCGGTTCACAGAGCTCGCCCACTTCCTCTGGGCTGACCCTCACAGCACCTCTGGGGCAGGCAGCGAGTGTGTCACCATTTCTTCAGAATCCATTAGGACCTTATCTGTTGAACTGTTACATATTAAGGATTGTACTAGGGGTTATTTTATACTCAGATCCTGTGCTAGTCTGTATGGGGACTTTGTGAGATTATACAAATGTGCCCTTCGGAGGAATGAGTGCAGTGCAGCTGCCCCT
This sequence comes from Molossus molossus, assembly GCF_014108415.1. Lineage (NCBI taxonomy): Eukaryota > Metazoa > Chordata > Mammalia > Chiroptera > Molossidae > Molossus > Molossus molossus. The sequence continues at coordinate 27,586,101 of NW_023425347.1, read as the reverse complement.
TCCTCTGGGGAGCCCCAGCCCCCGTCAGGCGGACCTCAGGCGGGGTTTCAGCACACTCATCCCCTCGGCACCTTCCATGGAGGTCGTGTAGCCGCTGACCCATTTCCTTCTCAAGCAGGCCCACAGGTGGGTGATGCCCTCTTTCTGCAGATGAGAAAACCGAGGCTCAAAAAGGCCAAATGGCTTAGGCAAAGGAACAGGGCTTCTTGGCCTTACATGGGGGATTAAACCCCAGTCTTCTGAGTTCTAAGCCAGTGGTGACTTCGCTAGGCCTTTCTACCCTCCACCTGCAGCAGAAGCTTCCGGAAGCCCATGCCCCACCCTCAGAGAGCAAGCAGCTTCCTCCCCCATTTGCCTGTGGAGGGAGCAGCCTCTTCACAAAGGAATGGCGCCTAAGGGATGCCTTTCTCAGACTGGACCGTGGAGGCTCCCCTGGGGCCTTCTGATCCAGAAGGTCCGAGCTCGGCCCTGGGATCTGCATGCCTGTCATGCTCCCAAGAGGTTCTGCTGCTGCTGGTCCAGGGGCCACACTTTGACTGGCAGGGCCTTAGCGTGAGAGAAACAGGTCACTAAGCTCTACCTTCCTCACTGCCTGAAAGACATAGTGAGAAGGAAAACCAACAAATGTTTATCAAGCACCTACTATGCGCTAGGCTCAGCCCCTACTAGTGAACAGGTAGGAAACAGCCAAATCCAATGTGATTTCATTAGTGCATCGCCTCCACCTACTGCAAAAAAAGAACAGAAATCAGCAACAAGCCAAGAAAAGTGAAATGAGTTCAATGGACTCTCTGAAACGCTGTGACGAAGCACGGAGCCTGGGGGAACCCAGCGGTGGGCACCTAATCCAGCCTTGGGGAAGGCAGAGAACACAGAAGTTTGCGAGGGACAGAGAGAAATGGACACATTCAGAATGACTGATGGTACAGATGGCTCCAAGTCGTGTCTCCAGGTCTGTCATAAGGAGTGACTTGGTACTGAGATGTTGCAGAGAGCCCTGGCCAGTGTGTGCCGAGCACCGAAAGGTCACTGGTTTGATTCTCGGTCAGGGCACGTGCCCAGGTTACAAGTTTAATCCTTGGTCAGGGTGCATGTGGGAGGCAGCTGATCAATATTTCTTGCTCACATTGATGTTTCTCTTTGTCCCTCCCCCCCCCCTTTTCTCTCTCTAAAAATAAATAAAAATATATTTTAATAAAAAAGGGGCCTTAGCCCTGGCCAGTTTGGCTCAGCGGTTAGAGCATCAGCCCATGGACCAGAGAGGCCCGGGTTTGGTTCCCGCTAAGGGCACATACCTCGGTTTCAGTTTGTCCCCGGCCCCAGTTGGGGTCGTGTGGGTGGCAACCACTCGATGTGTCTCTCTCACATCGATGTTTCTCTCTCTCTCTCCTTCCTTCTTCTTTCTCTCCCTCCCACTCTATATCTCAAGATAAAAAGCAAAAATGTCCTTGGGTGAGGATTAAAAAAAAGAGGTCATGAAGATATAACAACAGGCATTGCCAGGTTTCTAAAGATCTGAGCTGCCTGGGCACGCCTAGGTCACCCACAGTGCTGGCAAGAGATAGAGACTACAGAGCTGATTTACTGAGAGCCAGCAAGTCCCCCTGGTTTTACCCTCTTTCTTAATTTCCTCCCTTTTTACCAAACCTACTGAGCCAAAAATTATTTTGAACGGTTGACTTTCATTGCCTGCCACTATTAAATGTATTCTCGTACGTAGTGAAACAACCGAAGGCAGGTGCAGGCGGGAGAGGGAGGAGCGGGTCCTCCTGGCCCAGCCCATCTTTCCTGGGATAAGAAAAGTATCCACCTCCTCTGATGTGCTCCCGCTGTTCATTTCCTCCGGGCCTGTTTTGGTAGAATTCCTGGCATACACTTGGCTGTTTTCCCAGGGATGAGACCAAGCAATTCTCGACATGGAGGTATGAGAGGTAGTGCTGTGGGGGACAGTGTGCAGGAAGTTAGAGCGTCACAAGACAGTGGAACCTGGTGCAGTCACTGTGCCTCCCTGGGCAGACCGTCCATGCTGCCCTCCTGGTCTGCTTTCTCCTGCATCTGAGCACCTACCTGCCTTAGACAGACAGCTAGACCCACAAATGAAGGACTCGTGGGTTAAGGGTCCCTGATGAAAAACTTGAACGCTTGCAGACACGTTGCATTTGCTAGATGTGTGCTAAAGCGTCCAAGAGCCACGGGAATGCCCCTTTAGTAACAGGAACAGGATAAAGGTGGTGAGTTTCTGCATCTCAACCACTCTGGAATTAGCACCACGGTGGCCTGTGCGTGAGGGTCGTCCTGAACAGCATGAGCTTCAGGGGAGAGTATACGGGAGCCTGGTGGTTATGCTTAGTTCACAGTTTGGTGTTAGGGGAGCCATCTTATCAGGCCCCCGGGCCCGTAGGCTTTTCTGTGTCTCTGCTGTAGGATCAGCTGTGGAGTGGCCCTACACCCTCAGCTGCACGATCCCAGAACTGTGATCCATTTCATGCTCATATCTACCTCCCGGCCTGTCTCTTTCTGTGGGAGGTGTGAATTCATCCCTCACAGGAGCATCTAGACTCAGCTCACTCTGTAAACATGTTTTGAGCCTCCTGCTGTGTGAGCTGTGTGCCTGTTAGGATGCTAAGGCGATGAGGACAAATCGTTCACGGTCTTTGTTCTCCAGAGGAGCTGGCGATGTAAACAGGAAGCGCAGATCAGTGCCATCATCTCTGTGAAGGGGAGCCGATAGCGCGGTCCACGTCACAGGCTCCCGTGGGACTGAATGGTCAGGCGCGAAAAGCACTTGGGACAACCTCTGGCACGTGGGAAGCCAGTGGGGGTGCTGGCCCTGGTGGCCCTCTGGCGCCGCCCCCCGACACACCACACGCCCACAGTGGTCCAGGGGGTGCGGCATGGCAGGAGTGATGTGATGATCAAGGGAAATGTTTCAGGTGAGGTCATTTTTGAGCTGGATCTTGAAGAGAGAGAAGGAATTGACCAAGAAGACAAAAGTGAGAAAGTTCCTATTTGAGGGAAAGCGACCCAGGCCCAGGGGTGTGGAAGCACCAGGGGGTTCAGGAGTGAGGGTGGGTGCCCATGGGTCGTGGGGAGAACAAGGCTCACCACGGGGTTCTCTGTGAAGTGGGAGAGGTGATCACTGAATGTGGGGGGCTAGGGAAGGCGGGAGACTATGAGGGACAGAGGCCACCTGGTAGGACTGAGCTGAGTGTGGAACTCAGTTTTGGGGTGAATGAGTAAACTTCGTGGGAGAAAAGCAGGGCACGTCGAAGGAGAGGCTGTCCCCAACCGGAGGGAGCGGATCGAGGCGGTCAGTGTGACCTGAGGAGAGGCGCCGAACAGCAAAGGTCATGGACGCCTCGAAGTTGAGCTTTAGTCGTAGGCCATTGGTGGGTTTTACACCAGGAGCGACGTGATCAGATGTGTGCTCTAGGGATGTCATTTTGGCAGGACTGTGGCAGGTAAACGGCCACACTCAAAGCAGACAGAGTTGGAGAAGAATCCAGAGCCTGAAAGACCCGAGTGGAGCCCGCACTGCTCCGGGCACGAGCAGCAGGGGTGAGCGGCCTGTGCTCACCCACCTCCCCTCCCCTGCTGCCTTCCTGACCTCGTTCTCCCGCAGCCTGCAACCCGCAGGACTCGGCCGTGCCCCCTCCCCGTGCTGGATGATGCCCAGAAGTGTGGGCACAGCAGAGGACGGCAAGGCCATCCCAAAGACGCCCTGAGGGCTGGTTAAACCCGGAGCTTCCCTGATTCAGTGTCTGTGGGAAGCTGCAGTGCCACTGCGTGGAACCAGGGGGCTGGCGGGGGCCAGTTCCACCGGGCTCCAGAGTGCCTGTCGGAGCCTCCTGCAGTCCGAGCAGCCTGCCACGGATGCCACGTGAGTGGCCAGGCCAGTCCAGCCACCAAGCCCACAGCCCACCCCATATGGGCCCCTGGGCCCCTGTGTGACTGCATCCCCCTCCCAGATGTGGACATCGTCCTCAGGTTGCAGGGAGGGAGTGGAGGTTGGCAGTGTTAGAGTCTCTTGCGGACTGGTATGCTGTTACAGGGCTTGAACCTGGGGCTGACTCCAATCTCTTGCCTGTTAGAAAGTGCCACCTGATAGGTTAGTTCACATCGTGATGGCCAAGTTGTAGGCATCATGGCTCAGCCTCGCAAAGGTGTGTGAAGGTCCCTGGTTTTCCGTGAGCAGAAGGGCACTTTGCATTCGCTCCCTTTCCTGTGCTGGAAGGTGTGTGACAGCTGTGTGACAGACACCACTAACGCCTGAGCCCCCGAGGACCCTGTGGGCCAGCACACTTTAGGCAGGAAACAAGAGGATGGGGGCGTGCTGAGCTGCACCGACTCTGCTGGTGTCTTCGGTGGGTGCATTCTATCTCAGGCCTCTCGGTGGCCATGCCCAAGGTGGGCATGTGCAGTGTTCTGCGTTTCTTCCTCCAAAGCTCACACCTGTCTCACCTCCTCTGCTGTAGATCCTGGCGCCCCTGTGAAATTGCCTTGTCTGCCAGTGAAACTGTCGCCTCCGCTACCTCCAAAGAAAGTCATGATCTGCATGCCCGTAGGGGGGCCAGACCTCTCCCTGGCATCCTACGCAGCCCAGAAGAGTGGCCAGCAGGGTGGGGCCCAGCACCACCACACGGTCCTGCCATCCCAGATCCAGCACCAGCTGCAGTATGGCAGTCTCAGCCAGCACCTCCCCTCCGCCACCGGCTCCCTGCCCATGCACCCCTCGGGCTGCAGGATGATCGACGAGCTGAACAAGACGCTGGCCATGACCATGCAGAGGCTGGAAAGGTAATGGGGGGTGCAAGATGGACTTGGCTGGGGAGGGGACAGAAGAAGGGCTGGGGACTTGATCACGACATAGGGATGTGAGGACCAAGGCCACTGGGGGGGAGAAACGTTTGAAAGGAAAATTTGACCAAAATCTGAATATCAAAGAAAGTATAGAAGGAAGTATAGAAGGAAAAATAATGTTGGCCAGTTGCCAAACTATGGTACAATCACATTTGTCGAAAAGAAAAAGTAACATAGATGCTAGCACATGTTGTATCTGCATGGGCCTTGATGTTCTGGGAAAGCATACACACATCATCATTAGTAGTAGTTACGCCCTGGCCGGTTTGGCTCAGCGGTTAGAGTGTCAGCCCGCAGACCAGAGAGACCCAGGTTCGGTTCCCGCTAAGGGCACGCACCTCGGTTGCAGTTTGTCCCCGGCCCCATGGGGCCGTGTGGGTGGCAGCCACTCGATGTGTCTCTCTCACTTCGATGTTTCTCTCTCTCTCTTCCTCCTTCTCTCCCTCCGGCTCTATCTGAAGATAAATGCAAAAAAAAAAAAAAAATGTGCTCAGGTGAGGATAAAAATAAATTAAATAAATAAATAAAATAATTTTTAAAAAATAGTAGTTACCCCTAGGGCAGGGAGTTGGAGAGAAAAACCTTTTGTTTTTCTATTTCATCTCTTCCTGTACTGCTTTTTCTTTATTTTACAAGTGTTTTATTATATAAAATGTCCTTTGAATACAAAATAAGAAAAGGTGAGAGCTGGCAGCATGCGTTGGGAACCAGAGGGCTGGGAGGTGAAGGTGTGCTCTGTTCTTGAGGAGGGCGGAAGCGGGCAGTCGGGGCTGCGTAGATGCCATGAGCCTCCAGAGTGGAGCAGCTGGTGCAGCCTCCTTCACCGGGACCTGCTTCCGACGGCATCGCTGGGGGATCTGCCGAGAGAACCCCACGGGCAGGCCCGCAGCAAAGACCCTGGTTTTGCCGCTGGGGAGAGCTCTCCGGCTGGTTCTGAATAGCTCGGAAGTGTGTGTGTGTGTGTGTGTGTGTGTGTGTGTGTGTGTGTGTTCAAACACCACCCTTCTTGTGCCCAGAGGTGGCTGAAATTTCCCACTAGGAGTCCAAGGCGTGTTGCTTGACCTAGCTCCCTGGCATGACAAGAAGAAAGTGGCCATCGGGCACAAAGGGTGTGCCCGAGCTGGGACCTGGACCGCCTGTCCCAGGCCAGTGACCTCTGTGAACTGGGTCCTGCAGGTGGAACATTGCACGGCGGGGCCCCTGCTGGTCACCCGGCAGAGAGCCAGAGGCAAGGTGGACCCTGCCGGGAGCTTTCTGGTGCAGTTTCCCAACTCCCAGCGGCTTCTCCCCTTTCTGCCCCCGGCCAGGGACTCTGTGTCTGGGGAACTGGTGACTGTTGGGAAGGCGCCGCCGCTGGGTGTTCTGTCTCCATTGCGCCACCTTAATGGCTGCCTGGCAGAAGAACAGAAAATGGACTTGGCCCCTTGTCATCATTTTCAACTGCTCTTATTGTTAATGAGGACAATAATAATTTAAAATGTGGATGGCACCTTGTGGATGGTTACACACCTTTCCAATCATCTTAGTCCTCACAGCACCTGGGGAGACTAAGGAAGGCGAGTGCCCGGCCAGCTGCTCGAATAGCGGCCCACTGCCTGCTTGTCGCCCTCTGCGGCCAGAGGGGTAGGAAATGGAGAGCCAGCCTTTCCACACGTTCATAGCCATTCGACAGACTAGTGTGATGTCTGTGGGATATTACAATAAAAAAGACTTTCATTTTTTATAGGTATCAGAGTTTATAAGAACATCCATTTGGAATGGATTGAAGTTAGAGTATGTAAATAAACCGACAAAACGGGTCCTTCCCATAGACCTTTAGAAAGCACTGCTCTCAGTAGTATTCGGGGTGCCAGACCCCTTTCGGTTCTAGTGCAGCCGCTTTCCTGAAGACAGCGGGCGATCCACGTACGGTCCTGTCCCCCTGTCTGCTCTGCATCCAGTAAGCTGTGTGTTTTTTGGGAGCCTAAAGTACTTGAAAAAGGTACTCAGGACAGTACACTAGGAGGATATCGCTAAACGCATTTCCTCTTGAAGCATGCCATTTGCAAAGGGCTGACAGTTCTAAGCAACAAGTCACACAGTGTTTCTCGGTTCATTCACTTCTGTGTGTCTGCAGAATAGTTCAGTTGACTGTAGACCAATGGGTAGGTCTGTTGACCTAAACTGAGGCAGGTTCTTTATCAAAATGAATCCTAGAGAGCTCTGACCCGTGTGGCTCAGCGGTGGGAGCATGGGCCTGTGGACGGAAGGGTCTCAGGTTCGATTCCCAGTCAAGGGCACATACTTGAGTTGCAGGTTTGATCCCCAGCCCTGGGGCTGTGCGGGAGGCAACCAATCCATTTGTCTCTCTCCCAATGATGTTTCTCTCCCTCCCTCCCTTCCATTCTATCTAAAAAATCAATGGAAACATATCCTCGGGTGAGGATTAACAACAACAACAAAAGAATCCTAGAGAACACATGCGGGGTGGCGGGAGGGGAGGTGTTGGGATGTTATCGGAGGTGGGGGTGGGCAGGAGGACAGCATGGTCTTGGCAGCTGAGCCCAGGGAATCCCCAGGCTCTTCTTACCTCCTCTGCCTCCCTCCCTCTCATCCTAGGTCACGGCCCAGGGTTGTTCTGATAGGCCGGCCAGGATGTAGGGAATTAATGCGTATATCACTTTGACAAGGTCACCCTTCAGAAAAAGAGAGGCTTTATTCCCAAACAAATAAAGATTGAGCGATTTTTTCTGAGCATCCACATTGTCTTCCAGGAGACCTGGCAGGATCTGGGGACAGAAAACAGACCCAGGCCACCTGTCAGTTTAGTGTGGGAACTGCCACTGTCTCCAGTGAAGTTTTCTTCTGTTTATTTTCTGAAATGTCTCCCTCTGGCTTTCAACGTGATTTCACTCGTGTTCTGACCAAGTGTAATACGGAAGGAAACCATTATTTTTCTCTCTTCTCCTAGCAATTTCCAGTGACCCCAAAAAATACCACAGGAAGAAAGGAACGTGAGATCTCCCACGTACAAAGGTCCCGAGACCTCCCTGAACGTCACCTATAGGGCATTAGCCCAGACTTCCGGTCTGATCCTCACGAAACATTGGAGTTAACACAAAAATCGAATGAAGAATTAAACAGCTCTGATATCTGACTTTGAACCATAAACTTGAATCAATAATCATATTTCAATTAAAAGGGACCTTGAAGGCCATCCAGGCAACCAGCCCACCCACTGCATTGCTCCCAGCTGTTTGTCCTCTAGTCCCTTCGAGAAAGGTCCCGAGACAGCCCACCCCACTATCGACAAGGTCTGATTACTGTGAAGTTCTTTATTCCATTAAGCTAAAAGTTCTACCTATTATAAACCCCCCATCTTATTTCTAATCTTCTTTTGCTGTGAAAGGCTTTCAAATCTTTGAAGAGAGCTGCCATTTACTTCATCTGACTCCCCCTTCTATGCTAATAATCCCAAATTCATGGAATCGTTTACTGAGATGGTTTCTAGACCCTTTACCATCTTGTCTATGTTCTCCATAGATTTTTCTAAATCTGTTTGATTTATATAAATTTTTTTTTTTTTTTTTTTTTTTTTTTTTTTTGGTACGTGCCCTCAGCGGGAACCGAACCCGGGACTCTCTGGTCCACAGGCCGACGCTCCAACCGCTGAACCAAACCGTCCAGGGCTTGTGAATTCTTAATCATTGCCCTAACCTGAACCCTGCTTGTGGACACTAAAAAGTAACATGTGGTTAGATAGGTACAACACTGACTCGCTGGATTCAGTGGGAGGGGTGCAAAAGGAGAGAACTCGAGACCCCCGAAGCAAACTTAGAGTTCCGTGTTTACCCGAAGTCACAGGGCTGGCCGAGGCAGCATGGCCAAGCTGGAGGCAGCCCACGTCCTGCATGGGTTCCAGCCTCTAACTGCCACAGTTTCTATCTCAGAGATACGGCTTCCTTTTGCCTTTGACTCTTCATGTATGAAGTAGGAATATTAATAACACTACCAACCTCAGTAGAATTGTTTGTGAGGAACAAAGGACTTCATTCAAGTCACTCATCTTATGAGGTAGCATAACAGTAAGTGTCCGGTAAATGGTAGTGAATATTAAGCAGAATTATATAGCACACCAAGTTTGCCTTCGGTGCCCCTAAAAGACACATCTCAAACTGGTTTGGTTCTGTCTTGTTGTAGATTTTGTTTGTTTGTGTCGGTTTCCGCAAATTAGATTGTTTTCATTGGTTTTCTCGCCACTGATGCTTCATAGCTTTTTTGAAGGTGATGTTTTAACATTTCAAAGATTAAGCAATATTTATTTTTAATATTTCCAGTAAGCTCTGTGATCTAGTTGGCATCAGTCTTGGAAGTTAGACTTCAAATCCTAATCAGCCACTAATTTTCACAGTAGCCCCCCCAAATTCCTTCAATCTCTACAATTCTATTATTCCATAATTATTTTAGTCCTTTCAGAGAGCATAAATCATTCATTATCCTAGTATAAATACATTTCATTGTGACGATTACTACTCTTTGTGTGACCTCCAGGGTCACAGGAAATTCTAAAGACTAATTCTTGGTCCTGAACTCCGTGATCCCCAGGGTTTCTTTTAGTCTTTTTTTTTTTTTTGGTACGTGCCCCTAGCGAGAACCGAACCCAAGACTCTCTGGTCCACAGGCCAACACTCCAACCGCTGAGCCAAACCGGCTAGGGTTCTTTTAGTCTTGACAGTCTGACATGATTACTGCATTGGCTTATGTTAATGATGTTTCCACCTGCAAATAAAAGAGTTTTCCATGATGATAAGCAGAGGTGCATTGGTGCCCTAGCAAGAAGCAAGAATTAAACTCTGAATGCCTGAGCGCTACTTGCTCGTGAAGTGGCATATTTGAAGAAGTTCACAATTTTATCATTGTGCAAATGGTATACATTTTTAAGGGAAATGTGTTTTCAGGGAAAGATTCCTTTTTCTTATGTTGATGACCATCTCTAAAATCTCTTCCAGTTCTGGTTAGACATTTGTCCCTGGCCCTTTGAGGTCAAAGTCTTATCACCCTCTTGCTTGAGGTCAGTTCTTTGATTTTAAAGCATATACTTATCATCTGTAAGTGGCTGCCAATAGTGACTGTTCTGCAGTGTAACTGCTGTTCCAAGGGGCATGACGAGATTTCGGTGAAGGTACTGTCACAGTGAGCAGGAACAGCCTTCCCCTGCAAGGTTGGTGACACACTGGCTAGAGTCAGGTTAAAGGAGACTGTACAAACCATTCACATCTTTGGAAGTCTTTTAAGAGAATTAAAAAGGAATTCTATTTTCAAGAGAGAGAATCTGCACCTGAGTTCCTATGTGTACATCAGTAGAAACTCTACCTTGCCCAATGCATACATAATGATTCTTTGATCTTGCAAACCATTGTTCAGAAAGATTTTGCGGGCCAAAAGTATAAAAACACTAAAGGAAGCATTTTTAATAAATTAACGAATAACATCCATAATGACTGGGTTATGGCCATGGCTGGTGTTTAAGTACATCCTTAGTTAAAACAGCAACTACCCCCACTGACGTTCATAAAGCACAACAGCACCAGCATTGTCTTCTGACCTCACAGCGGCCTGTGAGGGGCAAATAGGCTTCTCCATGTCACTGATGACGACCCGGAGACCCAGATGCACGACTACTGAATGGCCCAGCTGGGGCTCAAACATAGCCCTCCCCCCTCCACGTCCTGCCCTCTGGCACCCCCGTCCAGCCAAGAGTGACCTAGGCCATTCACTGATATCCAGGGATGAAGTCCCGGGAAAGAGCCACCACTGTGTGCTTCCTTCATCAGAAATGGAGCATGAGGGGAGGGGTGGGCTGTTGGTCAGACTCTCCATGTCTTATTGTTTCATTCATCACATCCCAAGCCCAGACCGTATTTCAGAAATGTGGGTCATTTGTCCCTTCAAGGACAGAGAGGGTTGCGAATGAATTAATTTAAATTCATTACCACTGCTAGAAAAGAAAAAAAAAGAAGCTCCAAACACATTCCCTACTCGGGGAAGCTCAGTACCCTGGTCTATATATAGAAGGGCATAGTTTCTTGCTGACTGAAGTCCAACAAAAGAAACAAAAGCTCTAATGTTGAGTTTCTTATCTCAGAACGCTAATCCTGGGCCATGATGAAACATACCATGTGTGACTGCTTTCCTAAAAGGAAGCTAATTAACTGTTTTCTTGGGTTGCGGTGTTATTTCTGTCATTTTTCAGCCTCAGCCTCAGGCACTGCAATTTGTAGCATAATTTCTCACCCATTTTTGGTCTCTCGGAAGAAAACGTCCGACCGTTCTCTCTTCCCTCCGAAAACTCCCTTCATGATTCGTGCAGACTAAATTACAAAGGCCAGTCCCCTTGAAGCTTAACTTCATTTTCATTGTCATATTTATAGATAACAAACTTCCTCTGTCCTTTGAGGAGATTAACGTCTTCTTTTTGTTCATTTTCACAATTGTCGCATTTGAGATCAGAAGCCAGAGAGCAGTGTTCCTCTGTCACACATTTTTCTTTAGAAGTGATGGCGACATGCTTTTCAGGTATTTTCAGTGAAGATGAAGGATTTAAAATACACAGTGATTTTTTTCCTTTCAAAACCTACTCTTGATTTTCTACGAGAGCAGCAGAGGTGTCTGAGCACCTGTAATCCCCGCCCACTCCGAGTCATGCGCTCCACTGAGCATCGCCTGCTACCACCTGCTGCAGGTAAAGCTCCTTGGAAAGGAACCGACTGTTGTACTGACTCTGCAGTGTTGCGGATGTCTTGGCCTTCATTTCTTTATGAATAATTAAAAAATAAGCTGCCTGTCCCTCACTGGTAATAAACATGAAAGATAAGGCAGTCTCTTAATTTTTTCAAATCTAGGCATTTCTTAGACCCTTTAAATGGTAGGAAAATGGGGGGAGGTGGAATGGGGGTCTGAGAGGTGCCATTGTATTCTCAATCTATGTGTCAACTTCTTGGTTTGGTGGAAGTAAAGAGAGTTGAGTTTTCCAAACAGAAGACGCATTAAATGTTATTCACGATGGAGACAGGATGGAGGGGGGAGAAGCTGCTTTTCACGTCCCTGCTTGTCACAAGGACTAATGAAGAGACCGTGACGTGCATGCTTTGTACCAATTGAAGCCATTGTACTCTCAGGCTTTCTGAAGGCTTGTTTGCAGTGTAGCTCTCGAGAGTGGCAGGCCTCCTGTTTCGGGCGAGCAACTGTTTACTCGTTGCTATCCTTTCTTTGTTTTCATGAAGGAAGATGTTCAGGCTGCTCCACCCTCCAGTCTGGGGAGACAGCGAGCGCAAAACAAAGTCCGCATCCTCACGCGCTCACCTTTTAGTGGCAGAAACAGGTGATACCAATGACTGTGCTGCAGTTTGTAAAGTGGGGACGGGGAACTGAAGAAAGGTAACGTGGGGGCCTGGGAGGGGATAACAGTGATGCCTTTCTGTCCTCCAGAAAACCATCATTAACGCGGCCGCAGTCAACCCACTGCCGTCCTCCTTGCTGACAACACTCCATTAGCCAAGGCTGGGTCATCAGCGCGGTGCTTGCTCTCTCCTCCCTCACGTCCCAGCCCTCTGCACACCGACCCACCCCCAGCTGTGCACAGCAGAGCTCACAGAAGAGTGCTGGGTTCTGTGAGCACCTCTTCTCTTTGCTTTCTGCTGCACAGATCATGAGTATATCCCATGTGTTGTCGTTGTTGTTTGAATTTGTGGTGCAAATTGCATTTCACAGTCAGTGTGTGCATAGACAAGAAAATGTAATGAGGGTCCTCTGGGACACGACAGCATTTCTGATGGAACGTGCACAGGCCCTGGAGGGAGGAGACCCAAGGTCACGCCCTTACCGTGATCACTCCACTTATTTTCTCGGAAACGTAATAATGTTCTCGTCCCTAAAGTCAAAATTATCACAATGCCCTTCCTAACTTTGCAAGTGTTTGTGAAGATTGAGAGAATGGACATTTACAAAGCACCTTGGCCCCCCAGGGACCACGTGTGTTAGTTATTTTAGCGGGTGTGCTGGATGCCCTGCTCCCTCCTCCTGAGCTGGGCGGCCCGGGGGTGTGGAATAGCGTGGAAATACCCCTCAGCGGTGCCGCTGTCCCACGGCTCATGACTGGCATGAATGCACTTGCGTTTTCGCATGCTCATCTCGGTTACATTTGTCAGGAAAATTGCATCATTTGGAGCTACCTAGGTGGGGAACAGAATCTCATTTATCTCCCTGTAGAATAATTTGGGGGTCTTTGCTGTTTATTTAAATTCATTATAGAATATCATATAAGAAGAAACCTTATGATTCTCTTCTACCTCGCCTTACACAGCAGCCTAGCCCGGACAGTCCTCCCTGCGGGGCCTGGCCGCCTGGAGTGTACAGTTGGAAAACGGAGTGACCGTACGCTCTCTCTGTTACATCTGTGCTCACACAGACAGTGCCAGGACGGAGGGCACGGAGCGACCATGGCGTTCTTGCTTGCATAGATCTCTGTGCCATGCCTCTGTGGATTATCTTCTTAGAAAAAAACTTTAGATCACTATTTCCAAAACCTTAATTCTCCTTTCACAAGGATACTTGCCCTGCACCAGTAAGACCCTAGGGATCAGGGATCCTCATTTTAGTATTAAGTAATGAGAAATGTAATGTGACCTACTCTGATTCCAAGAGTCTTCAACCCAGCTACTGAGCCGACTTCTCCGTCAGTGCCACAAACACACACAGTGGGACTGGGATTTGAAGATCACTAATAATCGGCCTCTGTCTTCAAAAGAGGACAGCCGGTGGGGGCAGGGGCAAATGCTTCGACACAGCATCACAACATAATGTGACAGGTGCTGTTACGGAGGAAACACAGGAAGGGACTGATTTCCACTGGGAAAGTTAGGAAAGGCTGTTCAGAAGAAATGGCCCGTGATCTGTCCCTGAAGGGAGGGTAGGAAGCTTCCGGCCAGACTCGGGGGAGAGTTCGGGGGCGGAGCGATGGCAGGAGCAGAGGGAGGAGGCAGGAAGGTTGACAGGCGCTTGGGAAGGGGCCGGCGGCCCTGTGGCTGAAACACTGGGCATACAGTACAGAACGCTGGCAACCGAGGCTGAGGGCATTGTGGGGCCAGGTCGTGAGGCACCCCCACCCCATGCCAAAGAGGACGGAATTTGCCATTTACGGTGAGACCCTTCAAGGTTCTAAATGGGAGAGTTGAGGGATTGGACCTGTTTGACAGCAGTAAAGAGTGGACTGAGTGGTGGGGGGGGGGAGAGAAGGTTCTGGAAGAAGATTAGCGTCCAGAGCCATTGCAGGACTGTGGCCTGCGTCCAATGAGGCCTGCATCCCTCTAGCTGTGACCTTGGTCGTGTGCCTCATCTTTTTCTCTCTAAAATGAGGGGGATCACAGCAACCTATCCGTTGGGCTGTTGTAAGGCCTAAATGAATCGACACAAGGCACAGTGTGAGCATTTAAGAACACTAACTGCTACCATCGTAGGCACGGTAGTCCAGTCTGAGTGAAGGAAGGCTCCGTGGGTCAGGATGAGAGGCGTTCTGGTTACCTCTGGCTTTAGTCCCTGGTCAGCCACCAGGAAGAACAGACATGCAGTGAGAGCCACTTGAATTCCAAGCCATGTAACAGCTTAACTTTGGGAGTGTTGACGTGAGTGGTCTAGAATAGCCCTGGTTCCATGAGTCAGCCTTTCCTCGGGGGTTGACAGGTCTTCTGGAAGACGTGGTGACTCTGGAGGCCACTGGAGGGTCTTTCTGTAAATCACTGAGCTGGGCATCGTGAAGAGAAGAGCTGTCGCACTCAGGAGTCAGCTTCGTGCTCTTACATTAGTGGGACAGCTGCTTGGGGAGGAGACCAGGTCTGTAAGTAACAACGCCGTGGAATGCTAACAGCATTGAATTGCTGCTGCCGCCCCAGCGACCGCCTGAGACACAGCAAGTCAGGAGCATAGGAGACCGCATCTGGACACTTCATCAATCCACCACTACTGCTCACTCCTGATGGTCCGTCCCCAGCTTGCTTTAGAAGTGACTCAACCTGGTACAGCTCCAAGAACCAGCATATTCCAAACCTGTGGTTCCCACGTGGGCAGTGCCCCTCCCCCAAAAGACATTTGGCCACGTCTGGTGATAATTCTGGTTGTCACAAGTAGCACAGACACCTCTGGCATCTAGTGGCTAGAGACCAGGGGCCCTGTGAACGTGCTCCAGTGCACAGGACAGCCGCCACCACAGAGCATGGTCTAGCCTGAAATGTCAGCCCATCACTTACCCAAAGTGACATGGGCATCGCTGTGGAGCGCAAGCCTTGTATAAAAGTTTTAGTAGTCATATTTATTTTAAAGTAAGTTATAAGCACACAGTTATCAAAAGAAGCCTTACGATGAGGCTAAATTCGTTTTTAAGTTTTTTAAAGTGATGGTTTAAAAATGCAAAGTAAATAATGGTAAATGGGCTTCAGATACGGCACAGACGAAAAACCTGAGGAGTGTGGGTGTGGTCGAGGGTCTGGTCTGGACCAGCGGTCGGAGGACGCTTTCCAGGAAGAACTGGAGAGTAAGCAGATACCTGAGGCTCCGCGGCACTGCTCAGCTCTGCCGCTCTGGTGCAAAAGCCACACAACAGTAGATCAGCAGGTGACCCCTTCCACTACCCTGACCGTCATAACCCAGCATCTGAGATGAATCCCTTAAACTCTGTGCCCCGGGGATGGCCTGGCCATGGCAGGCCGAACACTGCCCCTTACCCTGGCTAGCAAGATTTAAAATATTCACCGAGTAACGATGCCCATTTCTGCATGTTGTTCATCAAGCATGACGTTCTCTCCACTTTACATGTGTACAGTGAGTGGGACTGGTGTTCAAAGTATACAGCCTTACAAGTATTGTAATTCGGTTTTGAGGTGTAGCGCATTGAAACAGAGCGGGTTCCGATTCCCTCCTTTGTTTACGACCAGTGTCCTCGTGGGTCTATTCGATCCCCTCCTGGAGCCTCCGTTTCCCGTTTAATAAAATGAGGATAAGGGCACCCCTCCTGCAGAGTTCTCACAAAGAGGCAATGAGACGCTGGATGTGAGCGCTTCTAGAACAGTGGGCGGCACATTCAGTAAATGCTCACTCTCGGCCCTCCCTCCTCCCCTCTCCCTCCCTTCTTCCGCCCATTTGATCAGGATGCCCTTTTTGTTATTAAGCCATTAATAAAAGTGGCAACCAAGTCAGACTTGGTGGGCACCTGCAACCCTGCAATACACCACCAGATGCTTCCCTGAAAATTAAAACCAGATCTCTTCACTTATACCCTATAAGTAGGATTTGTCCTCCACTTACAGCCGCACCTAAGTACTGTATCAGTGATTCCAGCCCAAATTTCTTTCATTGAGTAAAAACAGTGAGCAGTTTCTGAGTGTCCACATTGTATCAGACATGGTGCTAGGCTCTTGCTGCAGACATAAATTAGACATGGTCTCTACCCTGGATGGTTTGCTCAGTGGTTAGAGCCTGAGGACCAGAGAGTCCCCGGTTCAGTTCCTGCTAAGGACACGGACCTCGGTTGCAGTTTGTCCCTGCAACCAGTCGATGTGTCTCTCTCACATCAATGTTTCTCTCTCTCTCTTCCCCCCTCTCCCTCCCACTGTATCTGAAGATAAATGCAAAAATGTCCTTGGGTGAGGATAAAAAAAAAATAAAGAAAAATAGACATGGTCCCTGCCCCTCACAGAGCCTGCAGCAGGGTTTAGTGGGAAGGGAAGACACTAAACAAACAGGTGTTAGTAATGTTCACTATTGTGGAATCTCCCGAGAACATAGGCAACATGTTACCTGCGACAATTATTAAAAGGTAAATAGAGCCCTGACCAGTTAGGCTTAGCAGTTAGAGCATTGGCCAATGGACTGAAGTGTCTCGGGTTCGATTCCCGGTCAAGGGCACATACCTGGGTTGCAGGTTCGGTCCCTGGCTCCAGTCAGGGTCATGCAGGACTCTCTCTCTCTCTCTCTGTGTCTCTCTCCCTCCCTCCCTTCCACTGCATCTAAACATCAGGTGAGGATTAAGCCCCCAAAAAGAAGTTAAATAGAATTAAGGTGAGGGTGGGGTGGGAGCACGTCCCAGGCCACGAGCGTGCAGTGCGTGGCGCCTGACCAAGGGATAAATTACAGGAGGACAGAGGCGGGGTTTGCAATACGGGCCACATGTGCAAGGCATGGCTTGTCATGCTGTGTTTAAATGACTTCTAGGTTTTCCCTCTTCTTGAACAGTGAGACCTTTTATGTAGAGCACACCTTCCAAGTGACAGCTCCATTACACATAGCGGCATTGCTAAGACTGATGTTCAGCGGCGGGTGCCCTTGCTGCCCACGGCCGCCAGCGGTGGAGGCCGGGTGTGATGAGGTGCTACATTTAAGCTGATTTAGCTCTGCCTTGAATAGTATAGCTCATGATGTGTTCACTGGCTTTTCCATCTGTGTCAGCCCTGAAGCACTGGTTTGTAGATGGACGGGCGTTCGGAGTTCCAACAGGTGTGACCAGATCTGAGCTTCAGAAAGTTGCCCCGACAACAGTGTGGAAAACAGGTGGAAACCAGGAGCGTTCTGAAACCTCCCGGAAGGCCATTTCTGTAAATAACCGGGGAGGGTCTCACGTAAGGGCACGGCTGGTGGGACACTTCACAGACACCAGCCCTACACCAAAGGGGTGGGTTCACCTAATTTTGCAGTTGAGGAAGCTGAGGCTGAGGTTAAACAATGTGACCCATAGTGAGTGGCACAATTTGAACTCCAATTTGTGTCCTGATCCCTCCATCGGAGCCGAATAACCATGACCTCCCGGCCTCCTTCTCAGCCAATCTTCGCTCGCGTCTGTCTTTTCTTGCTCCTAGACAGGCTCGCCTGGGTGTTTGTCTTCCTTCCCCTCCAAGTTGGCAGTCAGTGGATATTTAGGGGTAGAATATTTAAAAACCCTTTGGGTGGATTCACCTCGGTGCCTAGAAAACACCTTTTCACCCCTAAGGGAAAGCAGACGTTCTGCCGCATGCTGGAGTCACACGCAGGAACATGAATGACCTAATTGGCCTGGTGCGGTCCCAGCTGTTCCTACAGCACCCCCAACAGTCCGTCTCCGATCGTCATGACTGGTCCCTATTTTGCAGGCAGATGGGTAGCATGATGCCTGCCTGCCTGAGCAGCTCGGGGATCGGCCTCACAGTCCCCTTCTACTCGGTCACACACTTCCCACGTGTCTTTGAGGGAAGAGAAACCGCAGGGCGCTGTTGGCCACAGGCTGCCCGGGAGGCTGTGTTCTGGCTCCCTTCACATGAACAGTTCTCCTCTCTCCTTCTCGAGGCAGTGAGGAGCCCTTTGCCTTGAAGAACTCACACCTTCTGGTTTCCAACTTTTTTCCCACTGACAAGAATATCTGTTGGCTGCTTTTCATCCCCCGAATCTAATATCCCCAGCTCTGTGCCTTTCTGGGAACCCTTGTTAATTACTTTATAGATTAAGAAGAGGAGAATGCAAAGGTGGGGCACCTCATGAGCCACGGAATTATGTTTGTCTCTTCTGTCCCCCTCCCTGTAAAAGCCGATGTCGAATCCCGGCAGGACGGGAAGGCAGTGGGTGCTGTGGTCTGAAGGGGGCGCACCTTGGCGGGGGGCAACTAATCCCCCGTCAGTCACCCTTCAGTCCACTGTTGCATTTGTCACCCAGAGGCCATCTACCCTGCAGTCCACCTTCCTGCTCTCATTACCATTTGTATTAAACTAGGTGAGAAATGGACCCCTGTAGCTGCGAATGTCTAATAAGATGCTGCATTTGTGTAATAATGTGTTTAATTTTAGCAGTTGGGTTTTTTGTTTTTTGATTTTTTTTTTTTAGTTGAGTGAATTCATTGCCTCTCACATCACAGCGTAGTGTGTTAAGTAGATTTTCCATTTGTGTCACTGAAGAGTTATGTGAAAAATACAAAGAGCAAAACAGTGCTTTGGAAACAATGGAAGGAAGAGAGTTAATTGAATTTAAATTAAAATAGCAATAATTTAAAGCATAATTGAAAGTTTCAAAGGAGACTATCATGCATTCATATGTCATGAGTAGGATTTTTCTTTTGTATAAAATACTTTAATGTGAATTTATTGATATATAGTATAACCTCAGTCCATTATTTTGTGACTATCAAACAATTTTGGATAGTAAATGCATTGGATTCTCTATGTTTAGAAATTCCTTAAGTGAAAAATATAAATCCCACTTCCAATTAATCTGAAAAAGAATTATAAAATTTAACTGTGTGTTTCTGGCCCATTTTTCTTGCCGAGCTTCATTCAGAGACTGTCATAAAAAGGATTTTAAATTGCTCTAGAAGCCTAAGATAGAGTCTATTAAAGAAAATAGCTACTTTTTTTTTTTTTTTTTTGATGTTATACATTTCCTAATTTTCCTACAATGAACTATGTGGCTTCTATTTATGAAGCAAATCATTTGTAGTTAAAAAATACATTTTAGCCCTGGCCAGTGTGGCTCAGCAGTTAGAGCGTTGGCCTGCGGTCCAGAGAGACCCGGTTCAGTTCCTGCTAAGGGCACGTGTCTCGGTTGCAGTTTGTCCCGGCCCTGGTTGGGTCGCTTGGGTGGCAGTCACTAGATGTGTCTCTTTCACATTGATGTTTCTCTCTCTCTCTCTTCCGCTCTCTCCCTCCCGCTCTATCTGAACAAAAAATGTCCTCAAGTGAGGATAAAATAAATAATAAAAATAAAAAAATCTATTTTATCAGAGTTGGCTCAATTTAAGAGGGAAAACCAAGACTATTCTCACCACTGCTTCTTGGAAAATTGACCTGAAAAGCACACACAAAAAAAACAGGCTGTCATTACCTGTGGCTGCTGAGGGTCCGACGCCATCCCTGGGGGAGAACTCTCTAAGTCGTTCCTGACCAGGTCCACCCTGACGTTCACGAACGGGTCGCCAGCCTTGTGGTCCCACCTCTTCTCTTTCCCTGCATCTCCATGCACAAAATTTCAAACCGTCTGCCCCACCTCAGCCCCTGCCACTCACGGGGGCTTCGGAGGCTAGAACCTCGTGCCTGGTCTCTGTCCTGGGTCTCTAGCTTCTCCCTCACTCAGCATTTCACTCCTGTGAGACATTCGGGTGGCAAAGGAACTTCCCTTTGATCTTAACCAGAAACGCTTGTGGGATGAATTTTTTCAATTTTGTATTTTTATTTTCTTAACTGTAAATATACAGGACCAAAAACGACTATTTTAACCATTTTAAAGTGTATAGTTCAGTAGCATTAAGTACATTCACATGGGAATTAGATCCATGTTGCTGCCACCATCAGAAAAGTCTGCTGTCCTCAGGTGTTTGGCTGTAAGACAAGAAATGAGACTTCAATTGCCCTGGAGACCCTTTGTCTCCTAGGACCGGACAACTGAGTTTTGCAGAGGTTCTGATGTGTTTATGTGATGTTAGGCTGGAGTGACTGACTTCCTTCCTCCTTCTTTTGCACAGCTCCGAGCAGCGGGTCCCCTGTTCCACTTCTTACCACAGCTCCGGTTTGCACTCGGGTGACGGTGTCACAAAAACAGGACCTCTGGGCCTTCCAGAAATAAGACAAGTGCCAACTGTTGTGATTGAATGTGATGACAATAAAGAAAATGTGCCTCATGAATCAGACTACGAAGACTCTTCCTGCCTATACTCCAGAGAAGAGGAGGAGGAGGAGGAAGACGAGGATGACGACAGCTCCCTGTACACCAGTGCGTGCATCCGACTCTGGTGGGGGCGGGGCGTGGAGAAAGCGCCGAGGAGCTGCAGCACTCTGGTTCCGATGCGGGCCTGGTGTCAGCTGGGCCTGTCTCGGGGCAGCTCAGCTAACCGTAGGGCGGCAGTGTCTCCATTAGTAAAATGAAGTGTCCGTCTCCTCTAAACATCCTTATAGACCTAAAAATTGCATCATGCTGCCACCTGCGACTTCTCAGATGGTGCTCCCTTCCTTTAACCGCTTCCCTGGGGCTGCAGCCCCTCCCTCAGTAAACGGGGTGGGGACCTTAACATTCGGTTTTGTCTACACAGCACTCAGGTGTACTCACCGTTGTGTGTGCAGCAGATTTGCTTTAAGCAGACCCAACGGCTTTGGTAGCCCTGGATTGAAGTTTCATGGTTAAGGCCTCTCCTGTGCTAAGAGAGGAGAAATGAAGAAAGCACAGTTCAAAACCTGTCGTTCTGGCCATGGATAATCAATACGTCTCAGCTCAGTGCTTAGGGGCTGATATTTGGTTAACTTTTTAATAAGTGAATTTGTGTTACAGCAGCTTTTCCCTGAATGTATACCGGGCCAGGCCACGTGCTCGGACTGCTGTCATCTACCCCTACAGCGGGCGGTGGCGTAGGCCCCGCTGCCCGATGACAGACGAGGGAGGAAAGGGAGAGGCAAGCGGCTTGCCCAGAGCCTCTCATCCGCGCAGCGGCTGCTCTGGGGTTTGATGCCCCCGTGTCTCATCCCAAAGCCCATGCTGTAAGCCCCGTGAGGAAGAAAGGACTAGCCTACGAAATAAAATCCAGAGGAATCCCCCAACCCGCTGCTTCCCAGTGTCCTGCGCAGTGAGACTCCTGGGGAGCGATGACATAATCAAGATAACGTTGAGGGGCAGCCAAGGGCCCAGAGAAGGCCGGGTGGAAGGAGCAGCTGCCCAGCCCCTTTCCTGCCCAGAGAACTGGTGGTTTTATACCAGCATTTCTCAGCCTCGGCACGGTTGACATTTTGGACCAGACAAGTTGTGGGGGCTGTTCTGTGTACTGTGGGACATTTAATAGCACCCCCAGACTCTGCCCACTAGATACCAGGAGCACTGCCCCCTAAACCCCCTTTTCGATAACCAAAAATGTCTCTAGACTCTGCCAAGTGTCGCCTGGGGGGCAAGATCACCCCTGGTTGAGAACCACAGATTATTTCCAGATGGGAGGACGCCCTGCCCCGGCTGGCTGCTCAGAACCCCTTCCATTGAAAAGAAAAAACAATCCCGGAAGATTGCCTGTTTTAATGAATTCACTTCCACTCCCACCTCAAATGGACCCAACTTTGTCGGCCCAGCTTTATTTTCCTTCACGTACCCCTGGCTCCATGGTCACTGATCTTTTTGTCTCCTGTGATCTCCTGGCTTATCTGTCACCTCTGAGTTTCCCACATGCAATGTCCACCAACCTGCTGCCTGGCGCATCTCATTTGTCCTGCAGGTACCAGCCCTTCCTGCTCTGTGAAGCTCCCTTGGCTACTAAAGGCCCCGTCCTTCCCCACCCCACCCCCTTTGCATCCTGTTGCACTCCAGTCTGTCCCTCCTTTTTGATGTGGCCTGCACACCGGAGGTCCCTGGAGAGCCAAGAGCCAGCGAGGCTCCCCCTGTGCTCTTCGCATGCCCAACACACTGCTGGGTATACAGATCATGTTGCTTGCAGGAACTCCATTGAAGGGTCCTTTGGGCCTTAACCACTCAGGTGTTAAGTGAGGCCCATAGTCTTCCTGCCTTTTACCTTGTGGCCCACAGTTGGTCCTGTGGGAGCCCGGATACGTGTGTGTCAGCGTTATTTACCTGTTTCTCCCTCCTGCAGGCTCCCTGGCCATGAAGGTGTGCAGGAAGGACTCCTTAGCCATCAAACTCAGCAACAGGCCCTCCAAGCGAGAGCTAGAAGAAAAGAACATCCTTCCCAGGCAGACAGATGAAGAGAGACTGGAGCTGAGGCAGCAGATCGGCACCAAGCTCACCAGGTAGGATAGCAGGACCACCAGCTCTGCAGATTTTGGTGGAAGACGTCAGTCTCCATCCCCAAATCAGTCCTGGGGGTCTCTTGGAGAGCCTACTGCAGAAAGAGTCCACGGGAAATATGCCATCTCTCCTCCAGGGTTGCTTCTAGAGTCCCCTCCCCTTCATGCATTCAAGTCTGGGAGATTTCACTTCATCAGAGGTTCAGGGAGAAGCTGAGAGGCTGGTTTCTGGGACAAGAACCTCCTGTAGTAAAATCGCCACTGACCTGTATACATGAAAGTTGTGGTTTGGTTACACACAAAGAAATCTAATAAATGCACTTTCTTCTAAATTGTGCAACCAGAAGACATCAGTGGCTGTTAATGATGCCTCGTCACTGCACTGACCCTTCTTGAGTGATTACCCTAGACATAGGCATAGAGTGTATCGTATTAATATCCTAAACACTGTATGTATTTGTAATCTAGAGCACGTTTATATAGCTTTAGCTTATATTTGTGGGGCATTTATTTTCCAAGGATTCTTCTAAACATTTTACATGCATTGAATCACTTAATCTTTGAGGTTCCCTATGAAATGGATGTTTTGTGCCCACTTTACAGATAAGAACGCCAGGCATAGAGAACTTCAGTTACCTGTATGACGTGGCACAGAAATGCTCCCTCCCGACTACCATATGGCCCTGCCTCTGGGATGACAGTCATCGCCTGGGCCCCACCTTGTCCCAGGCACTGTGCTAAGTGTTTGGGTGCAACGTGTAGGCATCTCCTGGGCTTCATCCTCCTCTCCCTCTTCCTAGCTGTATAGCCTTGAGTATCTCACTTACTTTCTTCGCCTGTGTTTCTGTTTGTGAAATGTGCAGTTATAAGAATTAAATAATATAGGTAAAGCCTTTACAATAGTCCCCAACCCACAGTAAACATTCAGTTACCTGTCATTTCATTTGCTTCTCCCCACAACCCCACCGGTGGCTTTCATCATCACTTCCACGAGCACAAGTGGGGAAACTGGTACCTGAAGAGTTTGTGGAGGCAGAGTTGCCATCCATTGGGCGCTGGGATCTTCCCTCCCACCTGATTTGTTTTGTTTACTGAAGGACAGCTTCTTTCTCATAAATAACTTGGTTTCCTCCTGGATGCTATTACTCTTACAGAGCTGGGTAAAACAGTCAGCGCTGGCGGACGATGTGTCCTTGTGTTATGCAGTCTTTCCCGACCTCCCCACCCGCTTGGTCAGAGAATGTGGTACACATCCACACGCCCGTCATCCCGGTCCCCCTTAATGCCTCTGGGGTAGTTACTTCCAGCCCTCTGGAGAGATGGTCCCATTGTTGCAGAGCCTGATTGTTAAACATTCTTCCTTCTATTGTCCATGCAACTCCCACCCATGGGTCTTCTTCTCTTTTATCTGCAGCTACCCAAAGCCTCATGCCTCTTAGCATGCATGCTGTAGGGTACTCAGAGACAGTGATTCGGGCCTCCCCAGGTCTTCCCGCCTCCCCAAGTCTTCCCGCCTCCCCAAGTCTTCCCGCCTAGGCTGCATACAGCCAGGTCTTCTCCCTGGGGCGGGTGGGGTGGGTGGGGCGGGTGGGGCGGGTGGATAGAGTGCTGGGCTGATCCCTGACCAGCTTGTTTAGTTTTATACCTAATATAACAGGGCTGTTTTGTGGGTGTAGGGGGAGGGGAGTACAGGAAAAAGGGAAGGAGCAGATCCTTGATCCCAGCCCTTCCTCTCAGAGTTCAGTGCCACCGCCTGAGTGTGGACCTCCTTATCATAGTCCTACCCTCACATCGCATTTCCCCAACTTTGCCGCAGTACAAGCAGAGCCCCAGGTGTTGGGACATGGAAGACTTTTCTGCAGATGTGAAATGCCAGCACATCTGGCTGGCACTTTATTGCAATTATTATAATTGTTTCATTTTATTACTGTTGTTAATCTCTTACTATTCCTAATATATAAATTCAACTTTATCATAGGTATGTACATAGAAGGGAAAACATAGTGTATATAAGTTTCAGTACCACCCACAGTTTCAGGCATCCACTAGGGGTCTTGAAACATCCCCGCAGATAAGGGGGCTGCTGTACAGACTCAGGACAGGTGCAGAGAACCAAGGGACACACAAGGCTGTCCACTTGGGTGTATGGGGGATGAAAATAGAACTTCTGTTTATTTGATATTGTTCTTTTTAAGTTGATTCTCCCTGTATCAGAGTGTACTTGTATATAACTCGTATATAACTTCTAAATAAAGAAATGGCATATGTAGGGGCACATGCTTAGACTTTTATTGATGGAGTCCTCCAAAAGCTGGGAGTCCACAGGCCTGAGGGTCCCTTCTCAGGTCTTTGTATCTCCAGTGAGCTCTAGTCAGGGGAAATGTGGAGATCTCAGAACAATTCCTCCCCCGCCCAGAGAACTTCCAAATGCAGGAGCATGCTATTTTCTCTCCAGGTGTGTTCTCAGGGTCCCTCAGCCTGAACCCTAGTAAGTCGTCAGCCCAACTGTGATCTTAACCATCAGATCTACCAATGGTTCCCTCACTTACTAAGCCTTTTATCCCCCCCACCCTGACCCAGAATCACATATAATCCACATCAACTCCATTTCAGTTATTTGAAATCCAATTTGCACCCCTCCCCCAAATATATCATTTAAAAAATAAGAACCATGCTTCTCAAAGTTCATAGGGTGACAGAGCAACACATCTGGCCTTCTCCGCTTTCTAGCTTGGGACATTGATTGGTTGAAGAAGTGAAATCCCCCAGAGGATGGGGCTCAGGCCATGGGAATAGGGTTTTTAGGCACTAAAGGAACTGTAATGCATAGAGAAGTAATGCTTTTGTTTCTGAAACATCACAGAAAGTGAATCATTCTGTAAGTCACCAGGACTAGTTATTTTACATTTTTTTATTGATTGATTTTAGAGAGAAAGGAAGGGGGCGGGGAGAAATTGGGATTGATTTGTTGTTTATTTATGCATTCATTGGTTGATTCTTGTAAGTGCCCTGCCCAGGGATTGAAACTGCAACCTCGATGTATCAAGATGATGCCCTAAGCAGCTAAGCTACCCAGCCAGGGCAGGACTACCTATTTTAAAAGAAAGGAACCAAGACTCTGAAACATGACCTGTTCATGGTTACTCAACAGCCAGTGCTCCTAGGCCTCCTCTTGGGGAACAGCCAGTCCTGTTCGGGTGCAGCTGGCCCAGTCCTCTCCAGCTGAGCTCCTCTCCCTCAGCCCCTCCAATGCCCTCTGTAAAGTTTAGATCAGACAGAGGGAGAAAAAGCCCAGGAAGAAAAATAAAACATAAGGTGTCTTGAACTGTATGTGTAGGAGTATGTAATCTAAATTAAGCCCAGGAGTAAATGGGGGCTCAAACATTCTGCCTCCCTGACATACTTGTCCCCTAAAATATTTCATACCATTAAAATATCACCCACCCACCCAGGGGTGAACTGGTATAATCTTTGGCAGTCATATTTGATCAGAAGTTTCTCAGTACCTACCTGAGGCTGGAGAAGACATACGTCCCCACTTATCATTGGAAACATCTCTATGGGGAAGATCTTGGAAGCCTGGCTGCTAGGTTTTGGAGAGAATATTTCTCCCTGTGATGTCTGTTTTCTAGATGAGACATAGTCAGTGATTGAAGATACTTATTTTGAGCTACTTGGAGCATTCATTTTCTAGGGCATCCATAACAAAGGACCACCGACTGAGTGGCTTGCAAAACAAACATTTATTATCTCACAGTTCTGGAGGCTGGAAGTTCAAGATCAAGGTGGTGGCAGGGTTGGTTCCTTCTGAGGCTGTGAGGGAGAATCTGGCCCAGGTCTCTCTCCTGATTCTGGTGGTTTGCAGGCCATCTGCAGTGTCCCTTGGCTTGTAGACGAGTCACCCTGATCTCTGCCTTCATCTTCACTTCTCCCTCTGTGTGCCTCTGCAGTAATTTTCTCCTTCTTATAAGGACACTGGTCATATCAGATCAGGGCCCATCATAATGACCTTGATTTAGCTTGATTACTTCTATAAAGATCCTCTCTCCAAATAAGGTCACATTCTGAGGTACTGGCGATGATGACTTTAACATATGAATTTTGGAAAAACACAGTTCAACTAATAGCATTTGGGGAAGTATAAAGTCAGTCTACCTAGCCTAGCTGGAAGGGTTCTGTTGGCTGAACATCATTCCTTGCACCAGGAGGTCACCGGTTCGATTCCCAGTCAGGGCACATGTCTGGGTTGTGGGCTCAGTTCCCAGTAGGGGGCATGCAGGAGGCATCCAATCAATCTCTCTCTCTCTCTCTCTCTCTCTCTCTCTCTCTCTCTCTCCCTTCTCTCTGAAATCAATGAAAACATTTTAAAGAAAAGAAATGACAGTTATAAAATTTTTAAAAATAAATAAAACGAGTCTACCTAGAAAACAGGCTACAACCTCAAATGCGTGCCAGGGCCAAATAGATCGCGAACATAAGTGAAGCAGGCAGTGCTAAAGATTGTTACCAGGGAGTGTTGAGAGCGAGGGCAAGGTGGAAGTTCGCCCCTTATCTATAGGGGCCGTCACTACTCAGCTCCAGCCCCCTGCTGTTTTATAAAGTGAAGGGCCAGTTTTCTGAAGAAAAATTTGGATTTTTTCAAATGAAAATTCCTAAACTTTTAAACATTGTACAGAACAAGCAGGATATATTTATGGACTACATTCAGCCCAAGGACCACACCTCACCGGGGCCTCCTGGAAAGCTGTGTACTTCCTGTCTGTAGTGTAAATTCTATGTGAGCACACACCACACATTGTGATGAGATGAGACAGACTCTTGTTATGTGTGAGGTAAACGTAAGTGTGAGAATGTGCATGGGTGTGTCTGTAGCAGTTTGGAATTAACATCTTGTAGGATCTAAATTAATTTGAATGTGGTGACTGATATGGATTGATCATTAAAGAAACATACCATGTTCCTAAAATGAATTTGAATTCCAGCTCTCTCTGTTTCATAAATGTAGTCAGATGGTTTTCAGAGTGTTTACAAATGACTCCACTGAAGAATGCATTCGGTTGGATGAAGAAGTTGGAATAGATGGGACTGCTTTCTTGTCCTTACTGCTCGTGAGTCTGGGAGTCAGGCGGACTTGGGATCACAGCTCTCGGACAGTGTTGGTCGTTTGAAGCTGTACTTCAGGCATGAAAACCAGCATTCAACACCATATGCTAGGTCAGCGGGAGGACCCTCTTCGCTCCTCCTCACTACTTCTCTTTGCCATCACTTAAAAAGCTGTTGTCTTTCTGGTGGCAGGAGGGAGGCGAATGAGACAGGGACGGTGGACAGATCGTAGCCTGACCATCCCATGAGACCTAATATGGTATTCCTTTCTATTTAGAAATTAACAATGTGCTAGAAAGAAAGGGAATCCTAAATCCGTGTTTTGTGTTCCCAAGGGGTTCACATTGCAGTCGCTCCAGGCAGTATAAAAATAATATGTACAGAGGATTCTGTGCTGCTTTCAATCATAATTCAATGATCAAGGAAGAAAATT
The DNA here is from genome assembly GCF_014108415.1 of Molossus molossus. Classification (NCBI taxonomy): domain Eukaryota; kingdom Metazoa; phylum Chordata; class Mammalia; order Chiroptera; family Molossidae; genus Molossus; species Molossus molossus. The sequence goes on along the minus strand of NW_023425347.1, from coordinate 27,557,949 downwards.
GAAATCCATTTTTGTGCTCATAGCACAGGCAATAAAATAGAGAACTGCTGACTTCTCGCTGCGGCTGGCTGGCATCCTGTGTATGGTTTGGGAAAATCAGTGCTGAGTCTGACACCCCGGAGCCTCGTTTCAAGGTGGCAAATGGCGTCTCCCCCCCAAAAATGTAAGGACCGATGCTAAGTGTGGGCTGGCATCTCCCAGGCTAGGAAATTTCTTCTGCTACAAAGGCACTTTCTGGAAATAGGAATAACAATCAAAGGCACTATGAATTCAACCCAGCTCGGACTGACTGAGTGCACCCTGGACATGCGTCACCGAATCGTTTTAAAGGAAGAAAGTAGACCCGAGTGAAGTTGGGGGTAGACCCGGCCCTTGCGTCCTCCTTGTCATCACTTTGGCTGCCATCATCGTCACGGAGCAGCTCACAGCTGATTGGGGACCTGAGAGAAATGGAAAGAGGCCACTTGGGTCTATCTGCTCATCCTCACATCCGCAAAGCCTGGATGGGAAGGGCTCAGACGGGTGGGCTTTTTCTGTGCATTCGGAGACCTCCCAGTAACAACACTGGAATTAGATACTAGTCTGCAAGCTGAGACCGAGGGATGGAACAAGCGAAAACAGAGCAAAATATGACCTGAAGGTCGTTATTGAGTCCCGCAGCGTTTGCGTAACAAACACGCCACCTCTTCAGGTAGCTGGGCTGCTTTCACATCATTTGACATTTCCCATTACTTCACTGCACATCAGAGAAAATGCCTTCAATGGGCCCTTTCGAAATGCTGACATCTTCTGACAGGCACTGAGTTGAGTCAAGACCACAGCACTACCTATTTGATAGAAGGGCAACCACGCATTGATTACTTGGTTATTTGTTTGTTTGTTTCTCAAATGAAAGATGAGAAAGCTGTCCCCATAAGGTTTGAGCGAGGCCATCCAGAGGAGGTGGGATGAAATTTCAAAACCTCGTGAGTAGAGGGCACTGACGCATGAGCCCACCACAGGGACCCACAGCCATGCGACCTGTCTCAGAGCCTCACAGAGACAGCCGTAGCCTCTCGGCCACTCACCCAGCCTCCAGCTGTTAAGAAATGCAGCAAAGACTGAGCTCTTGACATCCTGTTCCTGAGACGAGTTTCTGAGCCCTGGCTGTGTGTGTCCAGGACAGGAGTCACAGTTTCGAGCCCACACTGGATGGCAAGGAACAAAGCCGCATCTTGTCAGGCACTTCCTGAGCTCTGTGTTCGTGACTTGCAGCTGGCCCGGTCGCCTGTGCATTTTTCAGTGATATAGTAACTGTGGGGGACAAAAGAGCTGCTTTTTCCCCAGCAGGAGCAGACTTGATCTCAGTGTTTAAAACTTGCAAAGTTTGGGTGGTTGGTTTTAATGTTCCATGATAGGGGAGTAGAGAGTCTTGTTTTGTTTTCTGTTTCATAGCTTTTATAAATGGCTGATTATCCCAACAGCATCCCAAAATCGGGGTGCAGGGGGTGGAGAGGGTACAACTATATTCAACTACAGACTAAGTAAATAGGTGAATCCTCCAGGCTACTCTCTGGGCACATTTTAGGAGGTTCCTCTTGACCTGAGCTAGATAAAGGGAGCGCTTTAGTTTTTCTGTGATTTTCCTTCTTGTCTACTGGAGTAATCTGAAATGATTCTCCTGTTTGTTGTTCATCTTAGCACATGGCAGAAAGAAAGGTTCTGTTTCTTGGAATATTTGGCTAAGTAAAAGAAAAATCAGCCTGTAAAAGAAAATCTGCACTTAGAGATGACCACCAGGTGATGGTCCCTGACGTGACATTATCTAAGACTTTGGAGCCCTGTGCCATTGACAAAATGCTCTCCCATCAGCACCTCGTCTGATAATCTCCACCATGTCCCTGCAAGGTGGTTGCTGTAGGGAATCGCACTTTGTAGGTGAGGAAACCGAGCTAATGATCTTAGAGATGAGCGGCAAAGGGAAGCACATCTAAATCCGAGACTTTCCTATTGCAGGCAAACGTGCTGAGACAAATGTTTTGCGTGTTCGGCTTTTACCTCGAACAGAATTTCCCTCCCAGCTCCCTGTGGTTGCGCGGGGATCGGATGGAATGATGGAGTTCTGTCCGGACTCGGGCTTGTGTGTGTGGATGTGCTCAGAGAGATAAGCCATGGAAGGACCAGGGAATAGGAAGTTTGCTTCCATCTTGAACTCGAGTGGGCTTTTTTTGCCTTTCAGCAACACTGTTCATAACAACACTTGACACTGAGGTGTGGGACTGAAGGCCCTCATGTCTGAGGCCATGTGAAAAGCAAGGTGGGCCAGTGCAGTGGTCCCACCTTATGGTCCTTGGGACACTGACATCAACATCACCTGGGAGTTTGTTAAAAATGCCTATTTTCAGGCCCCACGCAGACTCTGAATCAGAACCTCTGAAGGTGGGCACCAGAAATCTGCATTTTTAACAAACACACAAAAGTTCAAGAGAGCAGTGGTCGAGCAGAAAGATCAACCACAGACTGTGAAACTCGACCATAGATGGAAAGTCCCCTGCCCTGTAGCTGGGTTCCTGTCAAGCCTTCGTTTCCACATCTGTAAGATGGACCTCCCACCCACAGCAACAAGAGCACAGACAAATTCTCATTGTGAATTTGAGTGCTATATACACTAGACTCTGATTAGCCAGAGTAAACAATGCTAGCTGCCCTAATAGGAAAAGCCTACATCCCAAGGGAGTCAAGGTTTACTTTTCACTGGAGGAAAGCCTTGTGTTGGTCAGATGGTCTTTATCCAGCATGTAGTCATTGGAAACTTCTAGAACACAGGGCTCCAACATCACGCAACGTCTCCAAAGTGGAGGAGGCACACACATCCTTCCTGGTCACAATCCATTCACCAGAACAAGGCGGAGGACACCTGGCGTGTGTGAGGGGCACAGAGTCTTGGCCAACGCTCCACTGAGCCCTCCGTTTGTCATGGGCCTTTATGTGATGATTGTTCCAGTCATGGCTCCATATAAAAGGGACCATCATCTCTAAAAAAGACTTGATTACAAGACTTTTCCAAAATTGTGGTATATACATACAATGGAATATTATTCAACCTTAAAACAGAAGGAAATCCTGCCATTTGCAACAGCATGGATGAACCTGGAGGACATTTTGCTAAGCCAGACTCAGAAAGACCAATTTCACATGATCTCACTTATATGTAGAACCTTAAAAAAATAGGTCAAACTCATAGTAGCAAAGTAGAATGGTGATTACCGGAGACTGGGGAGTGAGGGACAGAGGTGAGATATTGATCAAAGGCTACAAATTACAGTTATAAGATGAATAAGTTCTGGAGACCTGATGTACAGCATGGTGACTGTCGTTAATAATGTATTCTATACTTGAAATTTGCAAAAAGAGTAGATCTCAGGTGTTCTCACCACACACACACACACACACACAATGGTAACTATGGGAGGTGATGGATATGTTCATCAGTTTGATTGCAGTAATCATTTTACAATGTATCCATATATCAAAACATTATATTTTACACCTTAAATATAATTTTTATTTGTCAAAAATAAATAAATAAAAATTTTAATTTAAAAATAAAAGACGTCACCATTGGCTATAGGAAGAAGGCAGCCAATTGGCAGTTGGAACACAGAGACTCGTGGTTAATCTGAGCAGCACTGGAGACCCGGGGGTCTGTGTTGGGAACACCACACTACATGTTCATGATCTACATCAATGAATGGATTGCTCCTGGGGTCCTGGTTAGTCAAGCAACTCATGGAAATTAAAACAATCCCAGTTAGAGAAAAATGAAACCTAAAATAAATGTTACTTCCCTTGAAAAAAAAATAGCTAAATTACTTCTGGGAAATCCCAAAAGGAATGGTAGACTGAATGAGTTTGTTTTCTATAAGTTTAAGATTAACTTTCCAGGGAAACCGTTACTATGCAAGATCATGGAACTCCAACTCCAACAAGTTGATTGGAATGTATTATTTAATACCTACTGTGTGCACAACCCTGTGCGCAGTATCATTTAGAGGGTAGCTAGACAGCCATTCTTCTAATAGGATAAAGACTAATTAATCAAAGTGCACTCATTTTTAAGTCTGGGATGCTAATGGCAAGTTGGGAAAATATAGGTCCTATGGCGCACACACTCTTTTATTGCTTTGAATTTATTGTAGACTATTTTTCTTTCTACTTTTTTCTCCCTTAAAATGTTCCCAAATGTAACGGGGTGGGATTGGGGTCTGGATAATTTGAACACTGAATAATCTAAACATTTGATTCAGAGTGTATTTTCCTTAAACCTACACATTAATTAACAACTGCAACTTGAGTTCTCAGACCACTTTTCTTGCAATATATTCTTTATTCCTTTTTCTTTCCTACAATCTTTTGATCCTCTCATTAAGTCATACAGTCATGAGGACATGTCATTTCCATCATGCTTTATCCATGAAACAATTTCTCAAAGCCATTTGTGAACTTACCAGGAAGCAATGAATAAACGAGGAGTTAAACCATCCTATGAAGGATCAAAGTATTTTTTAAACTTTGGTTGAAAGGTAATTTTGTTGCAGGGAATACTAACTCAAAAGCTGGTCTAATTCTTTTAAGTTGGCTTATTGAGATCTTTTCCCCACTATGGGTTTGTGCCTGTATCTCAAGGAGACTATTTGTGAGTCACTTCACCCACTTCACAAATGCATCTTCTGAATCTGAAAAGATCATAAGATTAGAGCACTTTAGAGCTTCAATGGATACGTGCCATCATTGCCTCCAACACCTTTGATTTTATAGGTAAGGAAACTGAGGCCAAAAGGGGTGAAGCTGCTAGCCAAGGTCACGTAGCTACCTGGCTGCACTGAGATTTGAAAATAGGTCCCCTGCCCCCAGTGCTAAAAATTACTATTCCTCAAGAAAGAGAGAAATCTATTCACTTCCTCTGGAAGAATAGGCTAGTTATTACCTAGAAAGCATAACAAGTCATATATCTTAGTCGATTTTCTCAATTCATATCTGAAAGAAAAACAAATGACTTAAAGCAGAAGTTTTTAATTAGATCTTTAAGAAATATTTTTAGTACTCAAAAGGGCCATGAAGAAGGAAACCTTGACTTCTCGCACAGGTTGGCTCTTTCACAGACACAGTGTCCTCCTCCAGCCCACTTAGCTAAGAGAACATTTAAGTTAAATGCCCGAGCGAGAGATGTTTCCCATCTTCACAGTTAGTAGTTCATCACAGCTGAGAAAGTTCCATTAATAAATTTTAAAACTGAGCAGGTACTTTGGAAGATTCTTTAGCTAGAGCCTTAATCTTAAGTCACTCTGTTCTAGTGATTTCTGTGATTCAGATTTAGATCAATGAAGCTCTCATCATTTATACGTAAGAAGACTTCTTTGTTCGTATATCAATGGTGAAGTTGGCAGCACGATTTCCACAGTGTATAATGCCCTTTCTCCTTCACCCACCAATGTTGGCTCCTATGCGGTTTTTCTGCAGCTCCTGTATAGAGCTTACACACCATCCTGAATTTTTAAATAGCACAACTAGATTATAACTGAGAAATTTCCAGTGCAGTTGTTTTTCATGTTTGGTTACTGGCAAAATATCTCAAATCTCATGTAAAATGCTAATAAGAGTAATTCATTTTATTTAGCTCCATTATGTTCTTTTCACTCTTCTTGGTTAGAATGCAAAGATTTTTATAATGGCCATGAAAATCACATATGTGCTAACTAAGTAGTCATTTTTAGACAGGATATAAACAGGAAAAATCATCCAAAGACACAAACCCTGGAAAAGTGCTTTCCCTCTGATTCTCAAGGCATTTCCTTTGAAATACAAGTGAATGCGCTTCTATTTTAGGAAGTGTGATCATAAAAATTTTATGTCCTGTGCCCATTGAATCATTAAAACAATAGTTCTTCAAAGTGGGCAGCCTTGTTAGTTCCTTTGGGGAAAAATAGGCAGGCAGTTAAATAGTGGGTGCTGACAGGTAATCGGTGTGGTAAACAGTTTCACCTTAAATCCAACCCTCCTTTTGACTGTTAGGATTTTCCTTCTTGCTCATCATTATGTTGTAACATTAAGTTCTCTTAAAAGATGCTAAGACGGGCGATTGCACCTTCCTGAGTATCAGAATGACACCATGCAGGAGCTGCCCTCCCCACACCTGATTGGACCAATACATCCGCCTCCTGCGCATCTCCCCCCAAGGAGCCCAGTCCCCGTCCCACACAAGGACTGCCCTCAGCTTCCCCTGGGTAAGGGGCTGGCTCCGCCTTTGTGTTCATGTTAGTTGAATGGGCAGCTTCTGCCCGGAGCCTGCCCGATCAGCACAGCCCGTCCCTGGCACACCTGCCTGCCCACCCAGGCTCTCCGCCTCGTTCTCTATCACCTTGCTCTCCCTCCTCACAGTCCTTAACCAGCAGCGCCATTGGGGCCGTTCCCTGTGAAATCTGATTCTCACTTCATGGTTCACAAATAGTGCACCCAGGATGTGCCCAGGCGTTTCCACAAGGGAACTGTGAATTTATATAACTTTGTCCAGGCAAAAATAAAATAAGCCTGCCCTGGCCAGTGTTTCTCAATGGTTAGAGCAGCGTCGCTCCATGCTCGATTCCGGTCAAGGCCACATACCTGGCTTGCAAGTTCGATCCCCAGCCCTGTTTGAGGGGCATGCAGGAGGCAATCAAACGATGTGTGTCCCTCTCTCTAGCCCCCTTTCCTTTCCACTCTCAAAAAAAAAAAAAAAAAAAAATCAATGGAAAAATATCCTCAGATGAGGATTAACAAAAAATAAAAAAAAAGTAAAAAATAAAATAAGCCTTTCTTTTTTTAAAAGAGCCTGTATATAACGTCAGGTTTATACTACCTAAGAAATCAATTTAAAGTTGTCCTAAATTTACATCACGTATTACAGGATATCTATTTACTAATTTACTAAACAGAATGCTGAAGTATGTAGAAATATATGGAACATTTTCTTAAAACATCAAACATTTCTATAAAAGTTTTCCAACTGCCTATTTGACAAGCCAACTTGGCTTGAGGGAGAAGTCCTGATCTCCTTTGTGTCCGGGAGTCATCCCCTTCTGGAGCTGAGGCGGAGCCCTAAGGCCATCGACCTGTTAAGGAATTGAATCCTTGTAAGGCCAATCAGTAGATGAGGCCGTGAGTCCTGTCAGGAGGGGCAGGCTTCCAGCTGCCGTGGGTGAAGGAACTCGCAGCTGCAGCCAGACCCTGCCGGGCGCATCTGACTGCAGAGCCGCCGAAAGTCTAACCCTCGAGTGGCCGAAGCCAGAGTGGAGGACGAGAGTGCTGTGCAGGGGCGTTGGTAGGACCAAACCAACACTCAGCAGCTACCAAAATAGGGTGCAGGCTAAGAAAAGCCCACGCAGGAGAGACGTGGCGTCTTCCAGAGGTTTGACCCCTCACGATGATGGGGAAGAGGAGGAGGGGAAGCTGTTAGGCCTTCCTTGCTTCGTTGCCCCCACAGTCCGTGAACCAGACGCACAATGACTGAAGACTTGCATCCGGGTTGTCAGTCACCAGCACTGTTCTTTGTGACCTTTGTGCAGTGCTCATATTTTTGATCGAATGTGCTGAAGGACGCAGCTCATTACGTGCTGCGAATGGGGTTGAGAACCTCACAGCACGTGACTGAAGACTCAGCCTCTCGTCATGCATGGAGGCACCCAAGTAACCACATGCAGTAAGCTGTGGCGTTTCTTGCGGTTCCACTCCAGTGGTTGGTGCTCCAGGGACAGTTTTCAGGACAGGCGACACTCCACGGTAGGAGCTGCACGCTGCAGGCTGGGGGCCAAATCCGGCCTGCTGCCTGTCTGTGTAAATAAAGCTTTATTGGAACACACACACACACACACACACACACACCCATTTCTATGTCATCTGTGGCTACTGTCACATTGTAGTGGCAGAGTAGAGTAGCTGTGATTGAGACTATCTGTCCATCAAACCTGGTTTTACTGTGTGAGCCTTTGAAGAAGAGATGACATATTTAAGGCTCTGGACTGAGGACATTCCAGAAAGTGGCCTTGCTGTCACAGTGTGGGCAGGGGATTCATTTAGGAAGTGCATAAACTTAAAACATCCCCATTAGAGGGATAAACAAATTTATCTTCACATAAATAGGGTTTTCTTTGCGCTCATTTTTCTAATCATCAAAATGACTTCACCTACGTTTACGAGTTAGTCCAAATCGAAAGCATCATCTTGCTTTACAAATTATTCCGGGGATACACTCCAGTGTCTTATATTCGAGGTGCTACCTGGGGAGTGAGAAGCCGTTTTGGGGACGCCAGCTGGTGTTGAAAGCCGTGCAGCTCAGCTGTTGGCAGCTGCCAAGGGACCAGCTCTGCAGGCACGTGAGAGAGAAGACCCGTTTCAGAAGTGGTTTCTCCTCGAGAAAGGAAGGCCACACGCCACGCTGAGTGGGCCTAGCGTGGAAACCAATGTCCACAGCAGTGATGGACGTCCCCTTGTTTCGGCTGCCGAAGCTGCATTCCAGGCCCCGCAGGACAAGGTGTGGGCTGCTGAGGGGACGGCGGCCGGGAAGAATCCAAGACCAGCCGGGGCTCCCTGGGCCCGAGACAGGCCAAGCCTCAGCACTTCACCCTCAGGACAGATGAGACGGTGACACCTGAGCTGAATGTCACATGGGTGTGTAAAACTGGTGACAAGTGGCTGCCAGCACCTCTGCACAACACTTCCTGCATGAAGGAAGAGGTGTCTTGCACACGCCACAGGCCAGGAGGTCTGTCTTCTAACAGGACAGGCCGGAGCAGGGTCTCTGAGCTTTGCTGCGGTGCATTGCCCCCGCTTCTCCGGGGGTGCGGGCCTGGCTGAGGAGGGGAGGTGGGCTCTGCAAAGCGGGAGCTGCTGTCAGCTGGGTGCCGCTCGCTTCCAGAGCTCGGCCTCCCAGTGACCGCGGTAAAGCCACACGCGGGGCACAGGCCGGCCACCACTGGCGCTCCTCGGGGAGGGGTCGCTCCTGATCCCGAGGGGCACGTTGTTCCTCGGGTGGCCGTGGGTGTTTATCCGACACCCCGGGAGTTGGCTTGGCGGGTGCTTCCTGTGAGGGGCGCGTGTCAGCCCAGGGCTGCTGGTGGAGTCCGCCCAGGCGGTCCCCACGCTCCTGTGGGCATTGCGGCGGGGCGGGGGCTGTGCTCAGGTTTCCCGCACTGCCACGTCGTGTGGCACGTGCAGGACAGGGGTGTGTTTGGGGTGTGAGGTATGAGTGTGCTCTGTACCTTCTGTGACCAGAATGTGAGGAAATTAAACCGAAAAAAACTAGAGGGAAGAAGACGGACTAAGATTCACCAGGCTGGGAGCTAACCGGCCTGCGTTAGATGTGTGCTACAAATCCGTGCTCCTTTGGGGGAACATATTTGAGGGGAGACAGTGTCTTCTCACAGGGGTGTCCCAATGCATTGGACGGATAAAGCCAAGAATGGGTGAGAAGTCTTGTATTTGTCCCCATGTAGTCACCGTGAAGTCTCTGAAGCACAGGTCACCCTGCGTTCCCCTCCCTGTCCTCCTCCCCTCCCCCTCAAGCGGGTCCTCTCCTGGGCAAACGAACCCATTCCATTTCTAGAACTCATGTTCCCTGATCTTTTTTAGAATTAACAAGAAGATGTTCAAAGATGCAAAACTGCAAATCCAGACTGGTGAGACATTCCTAAAATCCATCATGTTGCTGGAATCCGCACCCCCTCCCGTAAAAAAGGTGCGAGTGGGGGGAGTCTTTTCTTTTTGTAGCATCACATCTACAGAAGAATGTACTCGGAAAGATCACCAGGCGTGGGAAAGCGCCTTGAGTTCAGTGAGAAGAACTACACTCTACCCTCCTTTGGGCTCCAGGGCTGTTGGTTTAAAAAGGAAGCTGTACATTTAAAATTGCAGCGTGAAGGATCAGGAGACAGGACGGGACAGGAGACGTTTTAATAAGGGGGAGGGGGGGGTGCTACAAAAAAGAATTTGACCAAAACCCTTCCACTCGTGCATCTGAGACTCTGGGGATCGTGTTTCCAGGTTTCTAAGCAGCAGGGGTCTTATCTGCACAGAGTTGTGATTTCTTTCCAGAAGTAAGAGCTCAGATGAGGCCCTGGGAAGTAGCCGGAGGAAACAGCTGCAGCCCCATTGACTGCAAGGGGAAAGGAGGCTGGGGGTTCCTGCCAGCTGCCTCCCCACTTCCGCCTCAGCTTCCACCCTCTGACCTCTCCTTGGGAAGTGCTGATGGCCCCGTGTGAGGACTGGCCCTTTGGGAGTGAATATAAAAAAGGCATGGACTGCACATACTCTGCAGCTCCTGGAGGAGCCCAGTTGTTACAGTCAGGGCAGGGCAGGAGAGGAGGCATCCCGGGACCCATTTCCAACTTCTCGTCCCTTGCCTTGCTTTGCCAAGGAATCCAGGGCTGTGTATGTTGTTTATGGAGGCCCCACAAAACAGAGGCATTGGGGAAATCTGGACCCATCGTATTTTGTGAATAAATGAATGAATGAATGGATGAATGGATTAAGTATGTCCTTTATTACACATTTGTGTTGTCCTAGCTTGCATGCCAACCTAACCATGATATTGGCCTTGACAGCCACTTAGCAGTGACCCCCAGAGCTTCGTCCCTTCATTTGAATCACCCTTTGTCCTTGTCCAAGAGATCTGTGTTCATCAGAAGCAATGTTCTTTAAAGAAGTCAGGACAGTAAGTACAGGGATGCCCAGGTAAGGCTTGAGTTAAGAGAAGACTCTCTGGGTGCCTGCATATACCAGAAGTTCCCGTGTGAGCCTAAATCGGGTCTTTTGCCCAGATGCAGACAGTTGCGGGCATGCTTGCTGAGCATGCCCTGGGTCCACCAAAGGGCTGCTTTCCTGTGGGTCAGCTCACTGACATGCACCTGTGCGCCCTCACGCAGGGCAGGCGTCCTTTGGCAGTAAGGTGCTCAGGGGTCATCACGGCTTTACCAGCAGTGAAGGCAGGAGACCTCACGGAAGGGGCTAACGCATGCAAGGAAAAAGTGGCCGATGCCATTTGATCACAGCAGGACTTGTTTTGGTGACATGTGAAAAATCAAGCAGGGACTCTCGGAAGTCATTGGGATAATTTGCCAGGATTGGAGATGGCATGTTTGTGAGACACAGGAAATATTGTGTATAAGTCATCTGAATATTTGTCTTCACTTATGCTCCTTGGTTGGCACCTGGTACCCAGTTTGATCCTTGACCTGAAAGAGAAATGTTATAAAGATAATATAATTAGAATGTCGTCTGTCACTCTGTTGATCACCAGAGTTGATATGGTTAAGTGTCTCCTTCTCTTTGGGTTTTCCTCAGTGTCTCAAATCTGAATAGCTTCATCAGAGACTTTCCCTACTATGAGCTTCCCATCCATCAAGGTGTCAAGAGGAAACAGAGGGTTCACTTGTTATGATAATTTGGTGGGGGGGTGGTATTTCCAGCAGGACTAATTATAGAGGTGTGGGCAGGCTTCAGAATCCTCAATACAAAGCCCCCCTGACAGCCTCTGTCAAACAGCTGGAGTTGACAAATGATAGGCTCTGTCTTTCAAAGTGAGTCATGTATATTACTGTTGGTTACATCTTCCCTTAGAACCAAGAAGGCAGTAGACTGCGTATCTCTTTTGACACAAAGATGGTAAAGATATGTGGGAGATTCTCAAATGCACTGGTTAAGAAAGGAGTTAAGTTCTGAACCAAGAAAAACCTACCTCTTAGGTCCCCAAGGCCAGCAGGGTTAACACATCTCTAACTCTACAAAGTTTTATTACATATTCATATTCATCTTTTTAATTCCCACCTACCCGGTACCTTATCTGGACAGTGTTCAACAGATATATCTTGAAGCATATTGAATTGAAGTCAAATAAATGTTATACCCATTTGTCTAAATTATGGCTTCTAACTCCTTCCCGATCTTTTCATTTTCATAAGATAGAAATCTCAGTTCTTCCACTTGTGTGGGAGAACAACATCTTGCACGCTTCATTTCTCTCCTAATTGCTCAATGATTTCCCTAACTTCAGTGACATGAGTAATGACTGAACCGCGTTCGGATATACAAAACCTCTCCAAATCCTCACAGGCTCTGTAGGCTCACCTGCTGGCCTGTGCCACAGCCCCGCCCAGCTGTGGAAACAGCCTCCTCCGCCTCTCTGAACGCCATCAGGGCCCTTGTTCTCACTTCAACGTGCCTGTGAGTCTCCGGGGTTGAAACAACACAGACAGCTCCCCTCCCAGAGTTTCTGATTACACAGAAGTTGCATAGTTAATGAGTTCCCAGATGACGCAATGCTGCTGGCCCTGGGGACTGATTTAAAGGAGTGCTTCACAGTCCTGAATGCGTGTTCAAAGTACCTGGGAAGCTGTTGAAACTGTGTATCAGTAACCGAGCTCTGCCCTATTATATAGTCTGATTTAACTGGTCAAGAGTGTGGCCCAGCCAGTGGTAGTTTTAAAGGTAACACAGGTTATTCCAATGCACTACAGGATTGAGAGCACTCATGCAGAAACCACTGAAATGACAGAGATCAGGAACATAGACAAAATACTACAGGAGGAGGACCAAGGATAAGCGTGAACTTACAGCTGGAGGATGGGTTTTGCTCCCCCTGGGCTAGGGAAGCATGCTGATTAGGGCAGTACTGACGTACGGGTTCTGCCTCAGTCTCGCCTTGACCTCTTGCCAGATCGTATTAAACTTGCTGAAGACAAATGGAAGGTTATTAAAAAATGCTTTGTGCTCCTAGGGAGAATGTTAACTTTTACAGTAGAGCTATCTATTGGAGGATTTAAAAGAAGGAGAAAGAAAGAAAGCAGAGACTAAATCTTGACTTTCGTGTTTTAGGGAGAGGCTAATGGCGAAAGATAAAACACTATACATTCGATGGTAGATCTTTATTATATCATCCATACGCAGTCATTCTTGCTAATATTGTTAGTTCTTTTTTTTTTTTTTAATTGATTCTACAGAGAGAAAGGGAGAGAGAGAGAGACGTTGATTGGTTGCTTCCCCCACACACACACACACACCCCACTGGGGATTGGACCCTCAACCTGGGTATGTGCCCTGACCGGGAACTGAACCTGCCACCTTTTGTTGTACGGGATGACACTCCAATCAATCAAGCCACACCTCCCAGGACAGTATTGTTTATTCTTGTACTTAGCTCTGAAGACCCAGATCAATGTCTAGTAAGTAACAGATGGATGATGGATGGACTCACACGTGGATGAATTGAGGGGTACATTGATGGATGCATGCATGCACAGTGAGATAGATGGACAGACGGATATATGGAAGTATGCATCGACACATGGCTGGGTGGATAGATGGATGGATGGATGGACAGACAGACTCACGCAGAGTAAGCTAAAGGTGATCAAATCATCTTGGTCACTTTAAAGTGGTAGAATAGTGGACATTTTCTGAATTCCCACATTCCTTATCTTTTGACATCACATTGTTTTAGCATTTGTTTTGGTTGATTCTTTATGTAAAGATTATTGAAATGAGTATGTTCTTTGTTTAACTTTATTAACTATCCTAATCTCTAGGTGTGTCCTTCCTGGTTGCTAATATTGGATTTATGTCTAATAACCGAAACAACACTGCAGGTGTTTACTATGTAGGCTCTAGTTTTTGTCCTGCTGGGGGTTTTTTTAATGGTTTTGTCGCCTAGCTGATGACACAGTCCCATTGTTATTCCTGAACTGATTTCAGCCAACATGGCCAGCATTGCTTCAATGTTTTCCCTGGTTATCGCCTCACAACACCCGATTGCATATCTTATTAGACTTTATTATAATCATATTATCTTATGATACCTTGGGGTCTCACACTGGGAACACAACCTCCAGTAAATACATCCAAAAACATTTTTCTCTGAAGCATAACCTGTTTATCTATTTGAGATAAGAGACTTTTTTCAAGTTACCAAAAATAATACTTTATGCTTCATACTTCTTTTTAAAGGGGACTTTCATATCTTGTTCTCATTCGGTCCTCAACACTCCTAGGCAGCAAGCAGGCTAGATTGATGTTATGGCCATTTGTCACACGGCGACACGCGGGTGTAGAGAGGTAACGCCAGGTAATGTACCCAAGCGACCTTCTGGCCAATGGTGGAGACAGGCCAGGAGGCAGGGCTCTGGGTCCCAATCCATTTCCCCTCTGAGTTCTTCCTCTGCTGTAGCCAGGCTATTTGTTAGTAGCTTGAGGGGAATAATGATGAGGGGAGAGTTGAAAATTATTGACTGAAGGACCTGGAAGGAGTCGGGTGCCTGGATCAACAGTGTTAAGAGTTGTGCTGGCTGGTTCACAGAGAGAAGGTGGACGGGCACCGTGACTGAGGCACGAAAGCACAGCTGCTCTGCCGCCTGCCAGGGGCGCCTCTCGGGGGTCAGGGGCGCCTTCACACCCAGGGCTCTGGTCTCCCCAGGGGCACACCTGGGTTAAAGGGTTGTTCATTATTATTGATTTAATTATCAAAAATCTCGCAAGCCCTTCCTGGGTGCCAGGTGCTATACTAAGTCTGGAAACAGATGAATGACACATCACTTGCGCCGCTGACGGAGACTGTCACGTTAAGTGTGTCAGCAGGGTGACGGCGGAGACCGTGATCAAGGCGGAACACGGCGGAGGCAGCTGCTAGTTCTCCCGGGCAGAGCCAGGCGGAGCAGGCAGCTTCCCTGCCACGTGGGCGTGTACCCCGTTATCTTCATCTCCAAGGTGAACACGTGGGGGCCACGTTACACGGCACTGCGTGGTCGGGAGGGCGTTTGCACTTGACTCCGAGGGCAATGCCAAGCCCCTGGAGGCCGTTCGCAGAGACATGAGACCATCTATCACCTTCCCGCCCCCATCCTCCTCCTTGGCCCATGCTTGGCACCAAAATATAGGAAGTGTGAGAGAGACTGGCCATCAGCGTCCCCTTGCTCCACTGGCCAGAGGTGGACTCACAGGGGGCGCTGGCAAGCACTCCTGGCCCTGGAGTCACCCTGAAGGAGACGGCCCCTCGGGGCTGCCATCGTATGTGAGACCTGTGAGGGGCAGGAAATAAAGCGGCGGAGAAAGAAGAAGTGAGGCCTCTGAAAACCTTGGGAAGAAAAAGGCTCAAGAAGTAGCTATTAGTCAAAGGTGTCACACAATAAAGGTCAAATAAAACGGGGTCCCAACCGGAGCTGGCAGTTAAATCATCAGTGACCTTGACAAGAACTGGTTCGACAGAGTGAGGTTTGTCCCCCTCAGCGCTGCTGACTCCCTGGACCGGATAACCCTGTGGGGGGGCTGTTCTGGGCCCCGTGCAAGTGCCCAGTCGGATGCCCAGCAGTGGCCCTGACGGTGGATGGGGCAGACATGACCCCACCTGAGTGCAGTGTCCCCTGCTTTGCATCTGTTGGAAGCACCCTGGTACTGCATTCTCTGGCTCCTTTCTCCAAGGCCAAAACTGAAGTGCGTTTGTTTGTATGCTTGTTTATAGTTACTGGTGAAGATGGGAGTTAAGACCGATAAAAAGATCAATTCTCAAGTGTTGAAAGAAAATGGAAGTTTCATATATGGTGATTAATGGCATGTGGCATTTAAATGGAAATTCGGTGATTTTTTTCAATTCACAGTAAATGAAAATCATTTAGCTGTGGTCCAGGGGAAAGAAGAAATCATTTTAGCCATGGAGACGATTTTGCTGCTCAGAGATAGCTCATAAACCAGGGCCACATATATAATAGCAAAATTATTTAAATAGATCACTTGAAAGTACATTAAATGTTTACTTTTGGATTTATTTTATATAAATGTTTTCAATTCATGTTTAATTCCCAAAAAGGTTTCCCTTGCCACCCAAGCATATAAATGGTCATGTCTAAATATATAGTCAGGAAAAATTTTTTTCAGTTAGCCCGGCCAGTGTGGCTCAGTGGATTGAACACTGTCCCAAGGACAGAGAGGTCCTGGTTAGATTCCTGGTCAGGGCACAGGTCTGGGTTGCGGGCTCGATCCCCAGTAGGGGGCGTGCAGGAGGCAGCTGATTGATGTTTCTCACACTCATGTTTCTATTCTCCCTTCTTCTCTCTCTCTAAAAAATCAATAAAAACACTTAAAATTTTTTTATTTAATATTAGCCTAAATCAGATACAATTACTTTAATCTATTAGCAAGGTGGGGGTAAGAGATACAATACTTTTATTCTTGGAGTTTTGGGCTCCTTGGAATTATAAAGTCATCACTTTGTTAATACAGTAATTGTGCTGTCATTCAGCTTTCTATTAGCCAATTCTTCTGCAGCAGGTAGATTTCAGAAGGAACCTAGCCCATGGCTGCTTTACTCGGTGAAGGGGGCAGGCTGCCCTGGGTGTTCCCCTAAAATTCTGATGATTAGAATTCTGAGGCTAGAGCTTCATCCCTCTGGTCTGTGAATTTAGCTCTTTTCAAAGACACATCCCTCAAGGAAAGGTAACATTTTCAATGACTATAAGTCATCTTTATTATAGTCCAACTTGAAAGAGTAAGAACCATCAGTTGGGAAGGCCTTTATTAATTCCAGTACCCAAACATACAGACCTATGTACAATGCTCTCTATTCTTCTTCCCCCTGTTACAGCAAAGGGCTGTCCATCCTCCATGTGCAAGGTGAGGCCTCCTCTGTCCTGTGGGTCCCAACCCCGCCTGCCTTCTCAGGACTCCTGTACTATCTGCTCCCTCCTTATATATTTAGTTTCTCACCACCACCACTTAATCTGGATTTTTTCCATTAGATGTGTTCAGTCTTCTCCCATTAAAAAATATAAATCTCACTACAGCCTCCTTCAGCTCCAATTCTCTCATCCCCTTCAAAGTCAGGCTTCATGGAAGAGTCCTCCATACATGCTATGTCCCTTTTCTGACCTCTGTTCTCAACCCACTGCCGCCTGGCTTCTGTCCCCGCCACCCACTGACAGAGCTCTAGGTGAGGCTGCTAAGACCCTGCCTGGTGCAAACCCAGTGGGCATCCTTCCAGGCCCTGCTGGCCTTCGAGCAGCACGCAGCCCTTGGCATTCGGCTGACCACGCCCATCGCTTACTTTGCTTCCATAAAGACGAGACAGTCTTCACGGTGTGACAATCTAGTTTTTATCCTGCCTCCATGCACCCCTCTCCTCTAACTCCCTGGCAGGTTTGTCCTCCTCAGCCTTAGCATGAAGTATTGGAATTCTGTAAGTCTCCATCCTAAGCCCTCTCCTCTTCTCGTTCAGTGTTCTCTCCATGCCTAGCTTCAAACATCATCTCTGTTGCGGACTTGTCACACATTTCTGTCACTTCCCCTGGCCAGTGTGACTCAGCTGGTTGAATATCTTCCCGTGCACCAAAAGGTCACCAGTTCAATTCTAGGTCAGGACACATACCCAGGTTGTGGGCTCGATCCCCAGCAGGGGGCATGCAGGAGGCAGCCGATTGGTGTTTCTCTCCCACATCAATGTTCCTCTCTCCCTCTTCCTTTCTCTCTCTACAATCAATGAAAACATATTATAAAAGTCATTTAAAAATTATAAAGAAAACCTTTAAAATTGTTTCTGTCCAGACTTCTGTCCACTGAGCTCAATAGATCCAGCTGCCTACTTGACACCTCCAGTTTGATATCACAAAAGTTTTCTGATTCAATGGCTCAAACTCATAGTTTTTTTCTATCCTTCCTCTGTTCTCCCCAGAAGTGCTCTGCTCCCTCCCAGTGTTCCCCATCTCAATGAATGGCACTACTGTTGTCCTGCTGTGTAAGTTAGGAGACCTACCAGATGCCCTGTGTACCTCCTCCTTCCCTCTCTGTCCATATGCTCTGTCTTCATAGGCTGTCAGCTTGGCTTCCTAAGAACTTGCCTGCCCACCGCCACAGCCGAGCCCCCTGCCCGCCAGCCTCTGCCAGGTCTAGCCTTCTGAGGCCTCTACGCAAACCGCCTCTCGCCTCCCCCAGTCCGTTCTCCACACAACGCTCAGTGTGGTCTCACACCTGAAATGTCCACGCACTTCTCCCCTCACCCATCCTAAAACTGCAGCTCTTTGGTGGCTTCCCATCGCTCCTCGGAAAAACATCGGAATCCCAGACACAGGCCACATGGGCCACGCAGCTGGCCCCTGCCTCGTCCCCACCATCCTTCTTCCCCTGGCCCTCTCCCCTCCAGCAGCCCGGCACCCTCCAGCCCTCAGATCTGGCGTCATTTCCTCTGGGAAGCTTTTTCTGACGACTTAATTTGGTCAGATCCCAGTATCACTGCCCCAGGCGACTTACCACGGAAGCCATTCCTACAGTCACATCTCATAGCTGGTTCTGCGACTGTGGTGAATACCTGTCCCCCAGCCCCTTCCAGGCTTTAGGCTCCAGGAGGCAGGACCTTGATGTGGTTTTGTTCATCACTGTGCCCCTGTGCCTAACACAGACCTGGCCTGGAGCTGGCACTCAAATAATTTGTGAAATGAAAGAATGAATTTGCATTTGAATATGGCCGAGTATGTAGCATTTGCTTTTAGGAACAGGTCTGGACAGGAATGAGAGCAGAGGACACGGGAAGAGTCCAGGAGGCGGAGTGGAGACAGGACTCCCACGTTCTCTCCCTGCGGCTTTGCTATGCACCCAGCTCTACTTCGTGGTGTGGACTCAGCTGGTCGACCCTGCAGAGGGCCGAGCTGAGGCGCTGCAAGAATCTGTAGTGCCTGCTACACTGCCGTAACAGTCTAAATCCTCTCCAACTTATCATTTTGAGGACATTTTATTACAGTCCAGCTCCTGAAAATTGTTGATCCAATTTCACATACTAATGTTAATCACCACTGTGCACCTCTAAGCTGTGAGCATCGGTGCTCCTCGGTGGAGCTCTTAGTGGGTGTTGGGTAGCTTGTGGATGAAAGAAGGAAACCAGAAGTTATAGCTTGGTGATCTCATCCAGGGCTCTCAAACTCAGACGCCGCCAGGGGCCAGGAGTGACTGGGACGGAAGAAATCAGGACAGATATCACTGCACTCACAGGTGTTGTCTGCACGATGGGGCCCTTGCCGCGGGGAGCGCACACCCTAGCAAAAGGCATTCGGGTGGGAAATTCTAACGTCTGAGCATGCGGAGGAGAATCTGTAGAGTCAAATCCAGCCAGAAGACATCCGTTTGCAGCTTCTGACTAGTAAGGTATTATGGTTGTGGTAGACAGAATATTGGACCGCTAAAAATGTCCATGTCGTAACCCCCAAACCTATGAACATGTAGCCTTTGATGGCGAAAGGGACTTTTCAGCTGTGATTAAGTCACCGGTCTTGAGATGAGATGATTCTGTATAACCTGGGTGGGCCCAGTGTCCGCACAAGGATCTTCCTAAGAGTCGGCAGGAGGGTCAAAGTCAGAGACAGGCTGAGGGTGCACTGGTTTGGAAAGGGCACAGACTCTCCACTTCTCCCAGAAGACCACACTTCTGTTCACTCTTCTTCTTCTTTTTTTTTTTTTTTTATCCTCACCCGAGGACATTTTTGCATTTTTTGTTCAGACAGAGCGGGAGGGAGAGAGAGGAAGAGAGAGAGAGAAATATCGACGTGAAGGGACACATCAAGTGGTTGCCACCCGCACGACCACCCAGGGCCGGGGACAAACTGCAACCGAGGTACATGCCCTTAGCGGGAACTGAACCCAGGTCTCTCTGTACCGCAGGCCGACGCTCTAACCGCTGAGCCAAACCGGCCAGGGCTTTTTTTTTTTATCCTCACCCGAGGATATATATATATATTTTTTTTCCATTTTTTGTACAGATAGAGTGGGAGGGAGAGAGAGGAAGGGAGAGAGAGAGAGAAACATCGACGTGAAGGGACACATCGAGTGGCTGCCACCCGCACGACCAACCAGGGCCAGGGACAAACTGCAACCGAGGTACATGCCCTTAGCGGAACCGAACCCGGGTCTCTCTGGACCACAGGCCAATGCTCTAACCGCTGAGCCAAACCGGCCAGGGCTGTTCACTCTTGATTTTAGCCCAGTGAAATGCATTTTGGATTTCTGACTGCCAGAACCATAAGATAATAAATCTGTGCTCATTTGTTACAGCAGTAATAAGAAGCTAATAAACTAGTTAAGAGTATTCAGACTACAGAGACAGAATGCCTGGATTTAAGACATGTGCTCGCCACGTGACCTGAGGCAAGGCATGCAACTGTCTTTCTGTGCCTCAGTTTCCCCATTTATAGAGTGGAAATGATAGTACATCCTACTTCAGAGAGCTGCTATGGAGACTAAGTGAACTAGCACACATACAGTTCTTAGAGCCATGCTGGCACACTTCAGGCATTAAATCAGCATTCATTTATTACTGTTTATTATTTGCAGAAAAAAAGAGCATAGGCCCAGCAGGGTCCAGTACTTTGTCCAAGGAAAAGCGGCTCAGAGCAGAGTCAGAACTAGAACCCAGACCCATGACCCCTGTGCTGTTTAGTACTTTGTCCTTACAGTGCTACAGTATCCTTTTCCTACCAAATCTCATTTTCAGAGTCAAAGCTAAGTATAGCACATGCCCTTTGGGAGGGCTTAGCTACAATTTAGAGCTATCATTAGCCTCGAGGTCCTCAGACCCCTTCAAGAGAAACGAAACATAAAGGTCCTCATTACAAATCATGCGTGTTGGACTAAAGCCTGGTTAATAACAGCATTCTCTCTGGTTGTAGTTGAGTCCCTCCTTGTCTTGTCCCCTGCAAACATAACCCAGAAGAAAAACAAAAAGCCAGGCCGAACCAGGCAACCAACGGCTGGGCTGCTCAGCACGAGCCGGGGGCAAGTTCTGCCGAAGACTCCAAACCAGTGGCCCGACTTCCAAGGTGCAAGCTCCACCTTGACTCTGGGGTCTGTCCAAAACATTGTCCCCAGAACCCTAGCTTCATTCAACACCTGGGTTTTACCAAATGGTCCCATCAAGTAGCTGTGCGTCCCTACCCAAGAAGCCAGCGTTCTTGGGGAAAATGAACCGAGAGGTGCGGCCGAGCCTCCAGGAAGCTCGTTCTCAGCGGGTTCGTGGCTGCGTCCAGGCCTCTGACAGTTTGCTCAGCTGTGTGATCACTTCCCTCCTGCAGTACGAGGATGCTTCCTCGGAGAGGACTTCTAGACGGCGGAGTCCAAATTTAGATCCTCCAATACTGTGAATTTCCAAGTGACTACAAGAAAACTACAAGTGACAATAGCGTTGGACTTAAACTATTTACACTTTTATTCAGATTCCATGATGTAAAGATCTTACCCTACAGATACTCGTTGCCAGTACTTGGGGAGAGACCAGAACAGCAGTTCTCAACCTTCCTAGTGCCGCAGCCATTTAAGACAGTTCCCCATGTTGTGGCGACCATAAAATTATTTTTGTTGTACTTCATAACTGTAATTTTGCTACTGTTATGTCTTAGGCGACCCCTGTGAAAGGGTCGTCCGACCCCCTAAGTGGTTGCGACCCACAGGTTGAGAACCGCTGGACTGGAACTTCTACCGCGAGGGGAACGCTCCTTGCTACCCCACAGGTCCCAGGGGAGGTCTCTGAGAAGCCTCCAGCTCCTTCCAGTTATCCGACACACCTCCTCCCAAAGGGTGACGCAGAACGCTGGCTAACTGCAGGCTTGTTAAATAATTTCCGAGAGCTCCAAAAATGCGGACACCTCTGTGAATGCTGAGGCCCACCGTGTTTGTGCTGACTGTTCCTGGAACTTCCCGGGGTACCAGCATGGAGTTCTCCCCTTTGGTGCAATTCCTTCTGTCACTGCGTGGCTCCTGCCCGTGGTCGGTCCCCACCCCTCTGCTGTTGCATCATAGCAGGTTCAGGCCTTGCTGTGGCTCACTTGTTCTGGTGAACTGATGTGCCCAGCAACAGGAGTGTCACTTCTGTTCCTGTTCATGTGTTATTCCCCGTCTAATAAGGCTGGATGGTGGTGGGTGGGGACAAGAAGAAGAGCAGCTATTGTTCCCTGCAGACAGACAAGCTTCTTGCGTCTCCCTGGGGCCATGGGCCTCTTTGTAGTCCAACCAGGTCTGCAGCAACATGGCAGGAAGTGAGCTCTGGCCTCGGGGCTGGGGGAGAAAGGCAGAGGCCAAGGTCCCGAAGTTAGGAGGCCACAGGGGAAGAAAGGGACTTCTGTGGAGAGAAGTTTCTTGCCTGGAGGCCCTGGAGGAGCGGGGCTGGGGAGGGGCCTGCAGGGAGGAAGGGGGAGGGTCGGCCTGGTGCCGTGACGTGGGGTGCCTTTCCTGGGGTTGAAATTGAGGAACTGAGGAGGCGTCGGTCGTGAGAGTCAGTCTTTCGGAGCCCAGGATGGAACAAGAACTCCAGCCACCCGCTCGGTTTCATGCACCTACGAGGGCTAGAGAGATTAATGACCCAAGGAGGCTATGATATGGTCCAAAAACTTTTCCTGGATTTTTTCCGCAGGCGACTGAGCCAGAGGCCGACTGCAGAGGAGTTGGAGCAGAGGAACATTTTGAAACGTAAGTGACTGAGCCTGTGGCAGCTCCTGATGTTTCTGTGGTGGCTGTAGTTACGATTTAAGGAAATTCTTGAGAAGGTGTCTGATGGCTGAGGCTTCAGCCCTGTGTGTCAGAACAGCCGAGGCCAGCTCCCCACCGAGCGCAGATTTAATCCACGTGGCTCACTGGAAGCTCCCAGACGCCAGCCACCGTCCCTGTGGTGAGCTGTAAGTCAGAGAAAAGCTGAAAATGCATTGCGAGGGCTCTTGTTACTAAATGATTTTGAGGAGCGCTGGCGTCACCTTTAAACCAAAATTGGCTTCAGAGCTGCAAATACTCCACGGAAGGCAAAAATAAGGCAAATGGCTATTTGACACCTGGGACTAGAGAACATGACTCTCCAGTGCAGCTGGCTGCTTTGGTCAAATCCCCCCGCCCTCCCAACATCAAATGTAAAGCCTGGGAGAGCATTGCCAAGGAAAATGCTGTGTGTCCATCTCTCAGGACCCCCTCCCCAGCTGGCTGCTGTGCCTGCTTTAGGTTCTCGTTGGAGAAAACCTCACTGTGGCTGTGGTACCAAGGCCACTCGCCAGCCCCTTGTTTGGTTTAGGACACAGAGATATCGGACCATGTGCAGAGAATCCAGTTGGTGCTTAAAAAATATATATATAATACTAAGAAACCACACATCGCACGGACACCAGTGAGCCTCCATTTAGGGGGAGATACTGCATAATTAAAAATTAAAACCTCTGCTCAGTTATTACCGCTCTCCCCAAACTTTGCTCAAGAGGGTCAGCAGATAAGTGTTTAGCTCACTCCACTGCCCCGTCTTCCCGCACGCACACCCCTTCTAGTTTCTCTCGGGCCGGGAACGAGGCGCGGTGCAGAGGCACCCAAGGCAAGGCCCCGCATGTGTGCACGCGCCCACACACGCAGGCTCCGGTCACGCGGAGCTTCAGTGTGTGGGGGTGGGTATTTCCACATGTGCCAAACTCAAAAGTCCTTGGTTATTTTACTTTGCTCCCCTTCCTCGTTGTGGTCGCGTGACCCGGTCAGTGTGAAATCGTTTGCTGAGAACGAGCTGTTGACGTTCCCTGGGGAGGCTGTGGAGGGGGGGCGAGGGGGGGCAGCCCTCCGGTGCACCCACCTGCGCGATGTGGGCTTCCCACACCGTGTCCCCACCTCTCGGTGCTGTCCTTAGGACTGGCTCTCCTCGGTCTTGATCAAACCTCACATGCCTCCTAGGTGTCTAGGAATGTATGTCTGCCTTTTTTAACCAAGGGGCACGCACTGAAGTTTGTAAGCATCGTAGGCTGTGGAACAGAGAATCTTTTCAGAGGGTGTCCTTCCGTGGTCAGGGAAGCACTTGGCCTGTGGGACGTCTCCCTTTCTGCCCCAACCTGACACCTGATGCATGAACTCTCCATTGTTAGAGGGAAAGAAAAACAGAAAAGTGTCCCTTTGTTCTTGAAATCAGAAGTCAGGTACACGTGCATCCTTCTGCCTCTGCCTCTTCACCCGGCGCGTGGGCCCGGCGCGGATCCGTCGTCTTCTGAAGGAGCCCCTACATGGGCCTCCGACCTGACCCTCCACTCAAAGAAGCTAAAAACATCAGGTTTCAGAAACAGTTCTCTCAGCAAAGGCAAGGGTTTTGGAAGGAGGTGCCAGAGCCCAGCCCCCCTCTGGCTTGAAGGCACTGGCTCGTGCCCCACTTACCGACCCCGGAGATCACAGGCTGGCCCCCGCATTGGGTCCTCATTGCATCCAGAAAATACTCGCTTCTTAGGGACAGTTACTCACGTCGAGGGGGGGGGGGGGGGGTCAGGAGACCAAAGCCGCTTAAAAGACTGTTCCCACGTTTCCTTCTAGTTCCGCCGCCTCCTTGTCCTGTTCAGGTAGCTGCGAGTTAAAGACTGGCTTGGTCATTCCACAGCCCCAAAACTTTTTGGGAAGAAACTCATTTTTCCTGTTGGTTCTTATTTTTCCACTGCATTCTGGAATGTTTTTTTTCCTAAATAAATTTTTTTTCCTTTTTTTTTTTTCCTCCAATCTGATTGTGAAACAAGAAAATTTTTAGTAGCATGAGAAAGCGCCCGTGTTCGTACCTCCTGAGCCGCGTCCTCTGAGGCACCATGTCTCAGAGGCCTGGCTCCCAGCCCCGCCCTGCCCGCCCTGCCCGCCCTGTGGACAGGGCCAGCTCTGTTCAGCCGGGAGGCTCCGTGCCCACCTGACCACACAATGAGCACACTCTGATGGTGGCTGCAGGTGCGATGACATCATGGGCCTACCCTGGCCTCTCTCCCCAGTTGCCCAGTGGGGTTGCCTTGGTACCACTGGCCTAAGAAAACATTAGTCTGGGTTTGAACTGAAGGTACAGATCCCATAGGTGGTCTTGCCCCCGCCCCCCAGAGGAACCTAAGAGATGCACACAGGAGATGACAGCTCCGTGCTCTGTCTCAGAATGCCACTCAGCACAGGGAAAGGGGCCTGTAGGGTGAGGAAGCTCTGCCTAGAGTCTGAGGCCAGTAACCAGCAGTGAGGAGGGCCGGCCCCAGGCAAAACATGACAGGAGGAGAGGCAGTGTGTTCCAGTGAGAAAAAGAAGCTGGGCTGTTTGTCTGACTGATGGGCCCTGTATCTATCCTGGGGGCAGCCACAGGACTGCCCTGGGCCTTCCCATCCTCATTTACGAACTGGGAGTGGGGGTCTAGGTGGTCCCTCAGGCCCCCCGTGGCCCTAATACTTCGAGTCTGTACAGTGGAACCAAGCACAGCGACCTGCCCCACCCAGACGGGGTCTTCCCTCGCACTCCTGCAAATGCAGCTGTCTGGGCTCTCAGCTTCTTCTGGGTCCTGCTGTCGGCCTCCCAGCTTACTTGCCTCTGATAGATTAATTCATACTAAGACATTAATGGCTGACTAGTTTCATGGGTTTTTATCCGAAAGAAACTTGCATTTTTAAAGGAACTCTGAGAGGTGGCTAGGGGCACTGTGGGCAGGCTACAGTGGGGACCTCTGGGAACCCCGGGCCATGGCAGGCCTTGGGCGTTTCTGGTGCTGCCTTCATACAGGGTCCTGATCCCCACAGGCAGCCAAACCATGCGCCTGGGGCTGTGGCTCAAGGGTCCGAGTTCTGCTCTGAATGGCCGTCCTCCCTTCCAGTGGGCAGAGCTGCCCCTTGGGGGGGAGTCGGCTGTGGCTGTGGTCACTGCTGTCAGGGCTGATGAGGTGGGTTGGGGTCTCCCTCTTTTATTAAAGATCTGTCTTATACCGAGACAACTGAACTGCAAGTGTGCACTGATAGAACACATTCATTTAGTTATTGAAACATAATTTAACACTAGTTGATTTCAAAATGAGAGAACGAGAGTCCGAGGCATTCGGTGTATGCCCTGTGCCAAAATCTGCTTGAAGCAGCCCCTGTCACTGATGCCTTTCTGAACCCAGCGGGTGAGGACCAGAGACCTACCTCCTGGGACTCATGACTGTAGACAATATCATACTTACCACCATGCTTCCATTCCGCCGCCCAGGAGGAAACTGACGCACCCAAGGTCATTCAGCTAGCCCCTTGGAGAAACACGCCCACGTCCTCTGCCCTCCCAGGCTCTGCGCCCTTCCCGGACCCTCTTACTTGCGGCTCTGTAAACCTCTGACGAGCCAGTCACCCGCATGTTCAGCTGACAGCTGTAGGCTCTGGCATCTGTTCCTCTGAGACACTCCTTAGAAGTCCCAATGCAGGCAATTGTACCCCACGCTCTGGCCTCACGCGTGCTCAGAGGACTTCTTGGAAGATTCAAAGAATTAGTGGAATCAGGGCTTGTGAAAGGTGAGCGTTTTGAAATTCCTGTTTGTGCAGCCAGGCTGGCCTCGGCACCCCCACAGGCCGGTCTCGGGTTCCGCTCCCACAGCGCAGCGAGGGCGCATCACACTGAGCCCCTGCAGTCATTGTGAGGCTGGGGGCAGAGCTGAATGAGGCCTGAATCTGAGGAGCCTCCCCTCTCCCCAGACACCCATGCACTGCTGACAGCACCCCACTCTTAGGAGCCCCTCCTTGCCCTATAAGCCTCTCTTCTCATCCAGCATTTCTGCCAGGAGACTCAAAACCCCAGCAACAGAGAGAAAACGCAGTCAGAAGGTCAACTTGCTCACCGCCAGTTTGAAACAATGCAGGCAGTTTGGAAAGTGTCCCCGCAGGCAGAAGTGTGGCCGGGGTAGGCAACGGAAGCTCTCTCCTCCCCTCTCCACACGGTGAGGCGCTCCCGTGTGCCCTGGCTACAAAGTCAAAAGCATCTTAACTATTTCTTGCAGCTCGGAATGAACAAGAGGAACAAGAGGAGAAGAGAGAGATCAAGAGGAGGCTAACTCGAAAGGTGAGAACGTTCTCTCCCGAGAGCTGGGACGGGAGAGGGTGGGCCGCCTTCCGCTCCTGTGCCCGCTGCTGGCCCAGTGGCCGGGCAGCTGCCTGGCCCACTGGGTGGCACATGAGCGCTTCCATATCTCCGCTATCAGAGTAAACAGCCACCCAGGACCTCTCCAGGGGACCATGGTTGACTCAGCTGCATGACCTTTTGCCCTTTTGTCTCCTGACGTTCTATGTTGCTTGATTCCATGACACTCACCTGCCCCCAAGCAACTTGATGGCAAGTGCGTTCTATTTTCAGTTACTGTGAATATTTTATTTTTAACAAGGTACTGTTACCCCATCAAGCAATTGGAAACTCACTGTCAAAATCAGTAGTTCAAATACAACATAGTTATTTGTGATGACTTTGGGAACATATGAATTTTCTTTGCCTCCCCTGATACTATTCCTTACCTATTAACTAAGAACTATTTAACTTCATTACGATAAATCCAATTTGGAGTACTGAATTAGGAAAAAGCCTGAAGTACTGATACATTTTTGAAGATGTTTGAAAAGCACTTAAGTTAAAAGCCATAAAGCTAGCTCTGGCTGGTTTGGCTCAGCGGTTGGAGTGTCAGCCTGCGGACCAGAGAGTCCTGGGTTCAATTCCCACTAGGGGCACGTACCAAAAAAAAAGCCATAAAGCTAGAATTTGTATATATTTTTAACCCCAAACATAGATGGCTTGGCAATGCAGTATAGACTCAAATGGATCCAATTCTACATGAGTGCCTCTTTGATAATAAACTCTTATTGAGGCTATTCTTGGGTGATGTTGACAAGTTTAATTAATTGATGACACAAGATATAACAGTGTATTCTGTCTAAGAGTGGTCTCAATCAGCCTCCTATAGTGACCATCTTGAGAGAAAGAGTCCCAGATCTCAGGGACAGTTAAGAGTCCCATTAAAATTAATTTTTCAAAGGTTTATTAATGGATTTTTCTCCCCAGAAATATTATGCAAAGGAAGTTCAGAGATCCTAAAATATCATACCAATTATGAAAGTGATGACTTGTGCATCTCAACACTCTCCTCTCCCTTAGAGCATCCCAGACTTCTGGTGACAAGCCAAATGCCATCCCAGTGAAAAACAGTAGGACACACAGTGCCTGATAGGCCAGGACAGGCCGGCGCCCCCTGGTGGGAACTAGAACAAGAGCTAAGTGGGCTCATTTCATCCAGGGGCCCTCACCCCAGGCAAGGTCTGATTCTTTACATCCTTGAGCCCACCCAGTCTTCGGATGCAGGGTACCCCTTGTCCTGAAATTGAGCAGTGAGGAGGATGGGGAGTGCATTAGCTTCTTCCAAGTGTGACCTTGAAGTGACTATGGTATCAAAAAGAGATTCATTTCTGATACAGAAAGGTCTAGACATTCAGAAAAAAAGTTTAAATCCAGTTTTCATGAAGTTCCTTGGAGTTGATTGCTGGATCCCAAAAAATTCTCCTAAACTTTAGGATTTCTAGAAAGTAGTAATAGAAAAATACTTAAACATCCATCTAACTCTTATCTCTTTAAAAAGAGTATATAGCCCAGCCAGTGTGGCTCAGTGGATTGAGTGGCGTCCTGTGGACTGAGAGGTCCTGGTTCGATTCCCAGTCAGGGCACATGCCTGGGTTTCAGGCTCGATCCCCAGCAGGGGGCGTGCAGGAGGCAGCCAATCAATGTTTCTCTCTCTCCCTTCCTCTCTCTCTAAAAAAATCAATAAAGACTTTTTTTTTAATAAATAAATAAAAAGAGTATATAGTTTTAGAGAAAAACTTGACTAATTGCATATTTTGGCAGGGGAAACGGTTCCATCCCACACCCATCCCCCCAGGGCGAGTCACACAGGGACAGGTGCCTCCGACAGCCATCATTTTTGCAGGACTCCAGGACAAGATAAAGGCCCCTCCTCCTCTGGTTTCTTGTCCTTCCTCCCGGGAACACTGCCTTGTCATTTCAGCATTCCCTCCCTGGGGACTGGCCTGGGGCATTTGAAATAATGAACTTGAGGGAAGGAACTGGTTTTGAGGGAGAGACCACAAGACGCTTTCACATCTCTGTTTGTCACGAGAGGTGTGAGCCTGCCAGTCGGCAGGGAACCCACACCTCCTGGCCCCGGGCAGTTCTCTCTGGGGCCTGGACCTCACTGGGACCCGACGCCAGTGGCGGCGGCTGCTTTTCCGTTGTTTACCCTCCGCCCTGGGTCTCCCGGTGCAGTTCTATTTAGCTGCATGTTCTAGTGAGGAAATAGCACGGTAGCTGATGCTGATGGCACAGACCAGCCGTTCCCTGTGGTTGAGTATTTATTTGGTTGCAGAGATATTATTGCTGCTATAGATTGATACCACCCCTGCTCCTACCTCTTCTCCTGTCCACCATCCCCAGAAAACCAGCTCAGGCCCCAAAGATCACTTGCTCAGCATCTGAAGAAGGACCGTTGGGTTCACGTGCCCCCGTGGCTACAACCAGCCACACACCAAAGGGACGTGTCCTGAGCCCACGTGGAAGGGGCACAAGCCCACGCTCACGTGGAGGCCTGGTGGCACTGTTGAGTCCGTCCACACACCACGGAGGCTCTCCCAGCACAAGTCCCACCTCAGCCCTGCCCAGGCTCCTGAGCAGAGTGCCTTATGACTTGGAGAGCTCGTGTCTGAGGTTCCCATAGAATTCAGGCATGGAAACCGGTCCCTGACCTTCAGAGCCAACACATAGTTTTCTGTTCACTCCAGACTCTGCCATCGACAGGCTGTTAGTAAAGTCCAGGTCGTGATTTCCAGAGATATAAACTACACATTCCATGCTTAGCAGCCTTTCTTGAGTCATGGCACACTTCGAAAATATTTCCTTTGGTCCAGCACCCTGGGGCAAACCTTGCTGGTCCCAAGCAACAGGAACTGAGGAGTTTGAGTAGGAATCCTTCTTTATATTTTATTTTTTATATTTTAACAATAGTACAAAAGCTCCCCACACACATTTTAGAGTCAGGCTGGACCCCAAAGAGCCCGGGAGACCTGTGGTTTCCTGTGACAGGCCAGCACTGATGCCAAAATGCCCTGTCCTAGGAGAACCAGGCTGCCCAGGACACACCAGAACCGCTGGAGGGGGGCTACATGTGGCCCAGAGGCCTCCGACCCCCGGATCTTCCCAGCACTGGCCTGGAGGGCACTGCCCGCTGCCCTGGCCCAGCGAAGGCACAGGGCAGCTGCCTGGTCTAGAGCGAGCAGCCAGGGTGGTTGGATCCCTCCGTGTGTGTCTGTTGTGCAGGCCTTTGTGGTAAGATTCTATCTGACTGCATCTGCTCTTCATAGAATAATTAAGTACAATCCAGGGCTTGGAGGGAAAATTGCTGTTAAATATTGTCGGTTAAACGTGAAGCGACAGCATCCTGAGGAGAGGGCGGCTCGTTGCTCCAGAAGAAATAAGCCTGGTGACGGGAAGAGAGAGCAGAAACGTCAGCCTTGTGTCGTTAAAGGGCAAAGGAGGGTGCTAGTGGGTGACGTCGGGCGATGGCGGAATGAATATGAGTCCCTTCCTACGAGGTTCAGTCCCTCACCGCACACCCGTCCAAAAGGCCGGTCCCCAGGCTGAGCTCTACCTCCGTGGGCTGACCTTTCCTTTGACCTTCTGAGGAGCAGGGTCTCTTCTGACCCGCATACCCAGATTTCTGACCCGCATACCCAGATTTCGCACAGTCACAGGAAGCACACACATGTAAAATGACTTGCACACCCATTGCTCAGCACTGAATTTGACACACACATGGACTCATAAATCCAAATAAGACAAAATCTTTGTGCAAGATCCTGTCACCTGGTGGGAGAAGGGGGACCGACGTGGGGAAATCCTCACTGGACACCCACAGCACAAGCTGCCTGTAAGAAGAGGCACTTTGAGTGTCACTAGGACAGTCTGACTGCCCACAGGCCTGAGGTAGCTCACGGAGCAGTAAAACCCTCTGTCTTCTCTCTTTCTCTCTCTCTCCCCCTTCCGCTCTGAGTCCTAGAAAAGTCCCTGGTGCAGGAGTCGGGAGCCTGGTCTCCACCGGGCCCCGTCCCTCCCTTGCTGTGTGATGCCTCGGTTGCCTGTCTGGCCCTCATTTTGCTCAGCTATAAACTCACGGACCAGCAAGTGATCCAAACTCTGCTTGACTGTGCCCCTCTCCCTCCTGCAGCTCAGCCAGAGGCCCACAGTGGAAGAACTTCGGGAACGGAAGATCCTCATCCGCTTCAGTGACTACGTGGAGGTGGCCGACGCCCAGGACTACGACCGCAGGGCCGACAAGCCCTGGACCCGCCTCACCGCTGCCGACAAAGTAAGCAGAGGCGAGCAGAGGGGTGCGGGTCCCCACATTCTGGCTTTCTCGCTTGCTGCCTGGGATGCTGTAATGACACGAACAGCAAAGCCCTGGTCACAGGCACGGTGAGGAGCACTGAGGGCCCCCTGGGCAGGCCGAGTCCCATGTGGCCAGCGCCCCTCCCCAGGCTCCAGGTAATCGGCAGAGGTCACTGGTGGATTCCTCTCTGCTCTGGAGGAGCGGGAAGGACTGTGCGGCTTTAAGGAGGAAGGGCGGCGTGGGCGGCAGTGCCCGGAGGAGGAATCGCACCTGTGCAGGCAGAGGACCGTCCAAGGGCAGGAGGTGCCACGCTTATCACACCTTCCAGGCAGAGGCCTGTGTCCTCGGCACGCAGCAGGGGACTCGCAAAACCAAAAGGAGACGAGGCCACTGTGCTGGCGGTTCTCGTAACCGAATGGCAAAGACGACACAAATCACGGAGACAGCAAACGCCCTCCCTGCACCAAGCCCTCCCCGACTGGAAAGCAGTGGAAACAACCTGACGTTGAGTTCATTGTATACAAAGTGCAGGGAAGCAAGTGTCATTCTTATCTGTGCGTTAGACCGTGTATTAAAATGGAACTCTGCTTGGTCATCGCTGGTGATTCTAGTCCAGTCACCATGAGGAACTGGAGGGCTAAGGGCCTTTTAAAAAACAGTCCAAAATGATGTGACCGTCTCCTGAGTTTTGCCCCCGCTTCCCGGAGCCAGTGCCTTTACAGGCCCAGCAGGGTCAGCTACAGCCCGACGCTGGCTGGACCAGGGACGGCAGGGAAGCCGCCGCACTTGGGGACACTGACGTGGCCAGACCAGAGACCTCCGGAAAGGGCCTCAGATGGGTCAGCCCCACACATCCGAGTGGGACACTGCCCTCCTCCTGAACATAGCACCCCTCTTCCCTGCACAGGAGCTCGGGGTGCGCGACCCTGGGAGCTGGCCCAGAGCCAGCCCGCGGGCAGGCAGCGGGGTCTGTACATGTCAACAGAAGGGCGCCCTGGCCCTTGTCCTCTCTTGGTCCCACTTGCGCCACAGTCTGCCTGTTTTCCAAGGATAAGGGCACCACAGGTGTCCGGGAAAGTACACGGAGACTCAGGTGCGCCCTCCCTCCCCAAGGGAGCCCCTGCGACACTCCCGAAAGACTCCAGCCCCGAACCCCCGGTGCTTTGATGTCCCGTCGGAGCAGATGTCGACCTCAGAAAGCTCCGCGAAAGGGCGCACGTTTAGAATTCAAGCCCCTGAGGAAGAAGTGGGGTTTCCAGCCCCAGACACTCTTGTGTTCCAGGCCCGCCTCACCTGTCTTTGCACCTGGTTGCCCAGCCCGCCCCCGTGCGCAGGGCTGTAAGGGTGAGGTCGTTCAGGTTTATCTCAGAACGTGCTGAGGTTAGTCCGAACACCCCATCTACCCAGAGTGGGGACAACTATTCCCTCGGCGTCAAGACTCATGAAAGAGCAGAGGCACTAAGTCAAGGCGGGGCACCCTCTCCTTCTGGAAGTGTCCGTGGTGAGGCAGGCTCTGCTGCGATGTGTTCGGAGTGTTTGCCTAAGGGAGGCGGGAGGCTGCCATTGCAACGTGTGCTGGGAGGAGCCAGGGGTGTGGGGCAGGTGTACACACCCTGGGCTCCGATGAACCGGCTCTGGGGGACCGGCGACGCCGCGCGGGGCAGTCTCCATACACAATCATGTGCAGGTTCGATTGCAGGGTACGGGGAGTCTCAGTAGGTTCTCAAGAGTGTCTCAGGTGATTGTTTTTCTCTCCCCGTGAATGAACCCATTTTGTATGACTCGGTCAAAGGATGAAGAATGGTTAGAAATAAAATAAAAAGGGCCCTGGCCGGTTTGGCTCAGCGGTTAGAGCGTCAGCCTGCGGTCCACAGAGACCCGGGTTCGGTTCCCGCTAAGGGCATGTACCTTGGCTGCAGTTTGTCCCCGGCCCTGGTTGGGTCGTGTGGGTGGCGGCCACTCGATGTGTCCCTTTCACATCGATGTTTCTCTCTCTTCCTCTCTCTCTTTCCCGCTCTATCTGAGTAAAAAATGGAAAAATGTCCTCAGGTGAGGATAAAAAAATAAAAAAATTAAAAAAAAATAAAAAGGGAACTCCTACCCATCGGCCTCCTCTGCGTACTCACGGGCTTCTCTTCATTCCAGGCGGCCATTCGGAAGGAGCTGAATGAATTCAAAAGCACTGAAATGGAAGTTCATGAATTGAGTAGACATCTAACAAGGTTAGTATCGAGTTGTGGCTTCTCCCCCTCATGCTGTAATGTTTACTTCCAGTCCCCCTCTGGACCCCAGGCGGTGAGGTGGGCGCGGAGGAGAAGGGACAGCCGGGTCAGCGTCCAGTCCCTGCTGTGGACACCGAAGCTGGGAAGGGTCCGGCTAAAACCCACCTTCTGAAAGCCTGGCTTCTATTTTATTTTATTTGTTTTCATTTTTTTTCCTGTATTGATTTTAGAGAGAGCAGAAGGGAGAGGGAGAGAGAGAGAAACATTGATGAGAGAGAGCATCGATTGGCCGCCTCCTGCATGCCCCCCATTGGGGATCGGGCCCACAACCTGGGCATGTGCCCTGACTGGGAATCGAACTAGTGACCTCTTGGTGCATGGGTCGATGCTCAACCACTGAGCCACACCGGCCCGGCTAAAAGCCTGGGTTTTAACTCATTCAAACTAAAGAGCTAAGTGCCAGACCACTGCTAACCCCAAAGTGTGTTTTCATGAAAACTTAAGCCGAGGAGAAAGAATCATTGTCCACTGACAGGCATCAGGGGCCAAACCTATTTCATTCTGTGACTCCATGTCACCCTTCCAGATGGTCTTGTGCGATGCTGCTTGGGGAAACAGCCCAGAGAGATTCAAGAGGCTTAGACAAGGCTACTTGGCTAGTCAGTGGCAGAACCACTGCAATTCTTATGACACCCCTCTTTGGTGAACATCCAGAGAGATGGTGCCTGGGCCCGCAGACGTGAGCTCTCCACCTCGCTGCTGAGCCAGCCTGAGGGCCCCCAGAGCCACCTCCCTGGTCCCTAGGAGTTCAGATCAAACATTCCAAAACCAGAGGTGAACTCGGTGGGCCCCAGGCACTTGAGCAGTTCTGTGGGATGTGCCCCTGGTTGGAGATGTGAACCCCTCTCACTGTCAGAAACAAGGACTCTGCGGATGGAAATCTCGGGCCGTGGAGCCGGATGTCTCGGGCAGCCGCTTGGTCTTGATTCATTTGTTTGTCTTACCAGGTTTCACCGACCGTAACAGTCAAATTCCTCTCGAGTGCTATGCTGTCGTCGAAACATAAATTTATAAGAACCATAAGTGCTGGTATTTATTCACTTCCCCATCACGATGTAAATCTTCAGAACTGCCTTTTTTAAAAAGAAGAAGAAGAAGAAGAAAAGGAAACACAATCAGGATGCTGTTTGCGAAAACGCCATGGCAACGGCTCCGTGGTCAGAGCGGCTGGCGCCACCGCTGACCCCGAACTGTGCCCGCCCCGCGGCCGAGGGCACCAGGGCCTCCCGGGAGACTTTCTGGCCTGGCACTGCCCTGGTCCTCCAGCCAGGCCTGGGCCCCGCGTTCACGCAGGCTCCGGGGTCCTTTCCGCGAAAGTACCTGTCACCCAAGTCCAAAGAAAGTCGGGGGGGGTGTGGCCTGGGAATGACTTCGAGAAGCAAATGATCCGGTTGGCCTCCTAGACGTGGCCAAACACACTGGCTCCAGGCTTGGCTTCTGGTTCGGGGTCCCCTTGGGAGGAGGATGCCGAAAGGGGGCCCTGTCTGGTTGCCCTGGCCTCTCCCTGCAGCCACCCTCCACGCGGGAACAAAAGGGAAGAGCGCTTTGTCCAGTGAGTCTGTGGTTACTGTCAGTCCTGAGAGTGCAAGGCTGACCCCGAACACCCACCCTGTCCCCCCGGATGGAGCTGAGCTGCCCACGGGAAGCTCTGCTTTAGGAGGAGAAGGCTGTCGTCTGCTCAGTTCAAATGAACTGACCCCTTGTGTCCAAAGCCCACCGTCACAGGTGGTCTTCGGGGCACAGCCACTGCTGAGGTGCACCTATGGTATCGTGTGTGACAGGACCATCCGGAGGGCATAAAGGCTGGGGTCGGAAACTGCTTGGCTGACAGTCTTCATTTCCTCTGCGTGCCCCAGGCCGGGGACTACAGGGCTTGGGAATCCATGGCTTCCGAGGGCAGGACCCATGCTTGCAGGCCGGCAGCCGTTCCTGAACGACTGGCCTTCCGGTCGCTGAGGGACGGGTACTCTAGAACCACTTCATGGCCTTCTGGTGTCCTTTGTCTGCACGGCAGTTTCTGTGGGAACGCCCCAGGCGTGGCGTGTGCCAGACCCGTGCAGACGCCAGCCACGCCGGCCTCGTGGGCTCCTCTGCTCACACCCACCCAGAGAGAGCCCTGCCCTGCCCTCGTGATGCTGGCGAGGGCGACCGAGACGCGGCTCTAACTGTCCGCCTCTCTCGGGCCACAGGAGAGCAGTGCTCTGTTGCCTGAGGGGCCCCGAGGAGAGCGTGGGCCGTGAAGGAAGGACAGGCCCCAAACCCGCACAGCTGTCGCGAGGCCCCCCGCAGCTCCTGCTGTCCCCTCCTGCCAGCGCAGAGGGCCCTCCGCCAGGAGCTCTGCCTGGCCTCCCGGGTGGCCCCCCGGGACCACGATCTTTCTAGGTTCTCTCTCCTCCCCACACGCCCGGGCTTTAGAGAGATGCCGGCTTGGCCTTCGCCACCAGGAGCTACCCAGTCCCACCCGAACTGTGTGGGAAACGAGTTAGTCTGGGATGTGCACCATCAGCGAGGCCATTGCCTTTCTGCCGCATTCACGGCCCCTGGGGCCAGCATCGGCCAGGAGCTGTGGGGGGGCTCCGGGCAGGTCCGCAGGCAGAGCCACCAGCGGGCAGAGCTGCCCCGTGCTTTCCTGCAGCGAGCACGCCGCTGCCCAGCCCCAGGAGCGCGTCACCACTAGACCCTTTCTCTTTGATCACTGAATCTGAGTAGTTACTGGCATGGGTAGAAGTATCGTTCAGGGAAGATGTGGGTGGTCAGGACCGTAGTGCGGCTGTAAGCACTGTCTTCCCGAAAGGCTTACTGACGTGTGAATGTGCAGATGGGATGACGGAGGGCTTTCCTGTGACTTCCCTGCGGCGGCCACGTGCTCTGGGCCCAGGGCCTGCCTTGCCAGGAGTCGAGCCTGAGCTTCCGTTGACTCTCCGCTGCGCTTCAGGCGGCTCTCGGCGCCCTGGCAGGACGGGCAGGCCTTCCCCTGGCCCAGCAGCGAGTCCTACGGGAGCTCATTCCGTGACCTGGGCTCCTCCCACCAAGGCCCGTGGCTGCTCTGCTGGCCCCTGTTCCTGGGCTGTCCAGACTCCCCGGGGACAGGAGGCCCAGCTCCGCCCCCCTGCAGCCAGCCCGCAGCCCAGATTGTCCACCCGAAGTGACCTACTATCTGACCACTCTGCACGGAAGAAATCAGACACGCCCCACCTCTCTTCCTGCAGAGCGCGGTTTTCCAGAGCCACCTGTAGGAGTCAGAAGTGCCCCCTCTGTGCCACCGAGAGTGCCCACCACAGAGGGGGGCTTCAAGCCCCTTGTAGGTGGCTCAGCAACCACAGGATGGCCCCTCGGCTGTCTCCTTCCTTTTCTGAAATCCGGAAGACTTGATAGAAATTATTCATTTTTGCCACATTGTTATGACAATTAAAAAGCATACGTTACTTTCCAAGATGACAAATGGTCATTAATTGGGGGCGGGGGGAGCTGGCCCAGCTGGAGTGCAATGCATTCCTTTTCTGAAAAGGCTACAGTTTACAGAGAAAGATTTCTTTTGTGTGGATAGATTTCCAGTTGAGCCTCTTGCCATTCGGATGAGCATGAAAGGGAAAACGTGAAACTTCTCAGATCAAAGTGTTTCCTCCTGAAAATCGGACCTTGCCCCGACCCCCTGTGCCATCCACAGGCCTGTGGGCTCTTCCAAAATCGCTGTGTTCCTCCCCAAAGGCCCTCAGAGCCCTGGACGACCCTGAAAATTTTAGCCTTTCTATCAGATTAGAGAAACCAAACCATGTGACGGTGGGTGTGGTGAAAACCCGAGTTCATTTTTCTCCCGTTTATGAACGTGTACTTGTATTTGCTGAATGAAAACCGTGGTGTGCTTCGGTGAATGGACTCTCCGGCCCCCCTGTGCCCAGCCAGTGTGCAAAGGTCACCTTCAATGAAATGACTCTTTCTTCCCACTTGTCTGTTAACCCCCAGACCAGCTGCTTTTTCCAGTTGCTTCCCGGGTGTCTGTACATAGTTTGTCTTTGTATAGGAGCGCGTTCTCGTTGAACAAGACGGCTGTGTGAGGAAGACGGTGTAAATAGAATACAGTTAAACTGGATCTCTATGGCCTAGGTTTTGTACATACAGAAACTGCATGGTATTTAAATTATTGTTTGTCTCTGATGATGTATGCAGTTTCTTTAAAAACAAATCCAAAAAAAAAAAGTCTAAAAACATTGTGTTTTTTTGCCTCCTGTGTGTTTTATTAACCACCAGCAGGAACCGCTGACAGTAGTTTGGCTGAGGAAGGGGGTTGGGAACAGCGGTAGGTCCGCTCATCAGCAACATCGTGAGAGTTACGGAGACACGGGACAACCTCGTGTATCTGGTACTATTGGGAAAGGAAGGATTGTTGCCCACGAATTGACTTTCTAGATAACATTTGCATGCCGGGACTTTTTTCTTCCAAACGTTTTTTTAAGACTGTCTAAAATGCATCGCCCAACGACCTGTCCTTTAGTAATCTGGGAGTGATGACCTGCATTGACGTGGCACTTCAGGCATCTGGGCGGTATCAGACACCCGCAGCCTGGACGGCGGCAGTGCCCTGGGGGCCGCTGGGTGTCGCTGCCCAGAAGCAAGAGCCTCCTACCACTTACTCTCTGAGTACTGACCTCTGCCTCCTGCCTTGAGCAGGCTGTGTTGTCCTATAAAGCAAAGAGCTGTATTGCTTAACCTTTCGGTCCTAACTTGTCTTTCTGAAGGCCGGGGGGAAGCAAGAGGGGCAGCAGTTCTTGCCGGCTGCACTCCAGGGGGTGGAGCTGCTGGGTGGCATGTGCTGGGTCTGGCAGCGGGAGTGTGGCTCTGGGAAGGAGGGACCCAGAGCAGCACGGCTCTGCTGCAGTCTCTGGGAATCAGCCGGGGGAGCTTGTCGAAGCGCGGCTGCCGATTCAGTAGGTCTGGAGAGGGGGAACCTGAGCGTCTGCACGTCTAACCAGCTCCCAGTGCATGCAGAACCGCTGGCCCAGGCATCACACTTCTGAGCAGCAAGGGCTTGGGAGACAGTTCAAAGGGAACCGCATTTCCTTGGCCTAGTAATCTCCAGCCTCGGAGAAGCAGGGTAGCCACGTGCATTGCTGGTGTCTGTGCTCTCCAGCATTGAAGTCAGCGCCCTGCAGCATTGCAGCAGTGTCTGCTGAGCTCTCAGTGGTGCAGGCAGAGGACGCCGGGCAGGAGGCCGCAGCAGAGAGGGTGAGGGCTTTGCAGGGTTTCAAGTTCAGGCTTCTCCCTCATTCTGCCTTCTCACGTCCAGAGTGCTCACGGAGTTAATCTGATCATCAGAACCTGACTGCAGGTGTCCAGGAGAGTGAAAGGACTAGAGAAAAGCCCTGGTGGAAGCCGCCACAGGCCCTGCCTTGCAAGAGGAAGGGAAGGCTCCATCCTAGAGGGAGCCTGTGGGAGTAAAGGGAAGCCTTTCTCAGTGGCTGCACATTCTCAGTAGGTACAGGCACTTGGTGTGTCCGTCCTCGGACCCGTTTACACCATCCTACTACAAACAAGCGTGTCCCTGTCAAAACATCTAACTGGATGACTGCCCAACTTGCTTAATTTCTCTGGGCCTTCACGTCCTGGTCTGGAAAGGGCGAGTACTAAATTAGATGTCCTCTGTGCCCGCCGTGTGTGGCTCAGTGGTTGAGCATCGTCCCATGCACCAAGAGGTCGCCAGTTCAATTCCTAGTCAGAGCACGTGCCCCAGTGAGGGGGGCCTGCAGGAGACAGTCAATCAATGTTCTCTCTCATCAATGTTTCTATCTCTCCCTTTCCCTTCCTCTCTCTCTAAAAAAAACAACAGTCAATAAAGAAAAAAAAAGCCCTGGCCAGTTTGGCTCAGTGGTTAGAGCATCAGACCATGTACCAGTGAGTTGTGGGTTTGATTTGGTCAAGGGCACGTACCTTGGTTGCAGTTCATCCCCGGCCAATTGGGGTCGTGCTAAAGGCAACCAGTCGATGTGTCCCTCTCACATCAATGCTCTCTCCCTCCCTTCCTCTCTCTCCCTCCCACTCTATCTGAACAAAAATGGAAAAATATCCTCGGGAGAGGATTAAAAAGAAAAAAATAGTCCTCTATTTCTAAGATTGGGTTTATCTGAATTTTTTAACTTAAATCCTTAGGAAAGAGTAAGCTCTAGGTAAGTCCTGCAATGGCAGCCTCTCAAAGAACCGTTTGGACTCCTCTGCTTCAGACCACCTGCAGGTCTGACGAGCATGCCTGCCACCCTTCCCTGACTCCCAGCCCACCCCTCCTGTGGGCTGCTTGGTACTGCCCTCTCCCGCACATCTTCCTCGGGGCTCATCCTAAAGCTGCAGTCAGCCAGATTACTCTGCTTTCTACTCCTCGCCCTTCCTCTGGGCAAAGCACTCTGGGAGTTCATGGGCTTGAGACACAGCGTGCTGTCTCCACCACCCCGAGCTCGAGGATGCTTCAGTGACGTGGCCTTTTCACCTGCTGTTCATCCAATGACGAGTGTGATGTCAAAATGCTCCCGGGCTGGCTCCACAGGTCAGTCCTGGAAGCACCTGGACTCAGATGAGTCCGTAGCTGCAACTAAAGCTCGGATCTGCCCTGAGCTCCTGAGCCAGGTGTCCAGTTGCCACAGAGCTGCAGGGTGGCACAGACATTAAGAGCAGGCGGTGCTGAGCCTACATGCCCTGGGGCCAAATTGTGGCTCTGGCCCTTAGTAGCTGTGCAGCTGGTCAACTTACTTAATCTCACTGTGCCTCAACTTCCTCATCTGTAAAATGGGAAGGACAACACCTGTCTTGTAGGGCTGTTAGGATGAAACAATATGTGCAAGGGCTTCGCAGTGCCTGACAGATGTAGGCCTTCATACCTGTTAGCTCCTGGCTTCCTTCGCAGGGGTTGCTCACAGACACCTCAGGCTCACTACGTCCTAGACAGTTTCCGTATTTTCCAACCCTGCCCCTCTGCTCCATCCTGTTTCTCCTCTCTTATTCCCTTTTTCAAGGAATGGCATTACCCAGAAGCCACCTCCTCTCCGCTTCCGGCTGATGGTGAACCCTGCCGGCTCGCTGTGGCAGCCGTTCCACAGCTCCTCCTTGGGGCCTGCTTCCCTGCCTGTGTGACAGCCACGTGCCTGCAGCGTGGCCTCCTGTCACCTGTCCGATCCTGCTGCCAGAGCTCCGTCC
Source organism: Molossus molossus (assembly GCF_014108415.1). Classification (NCBI taxonomy): domain Eukaryota; kingdom Metazoa; phylum Chordata; class Mammalia; order Chiroptera; family Molossidae; genus Molossus; species Molossus molossus. The sequence goes on along the minus strand of NW_023425347.1, from coordinate 27,517,290 downwards.
AGACACAGACTTGCTCCCACCACACTCCTGCCTGACATCTGCCATGGCCCCGTCCTGCCGGTAGAACCCCGTCTCCGTGTGCCACCCTCGGTGTCAGTGCGGACCCCAGCCCCGGCCTCCTGCTCGGGGTTCTGGGAAGGCCTGTGCTGTGTGTGGCTCTGGAGCCCTGCGAGGGGACTGTCACGGGGCTGTGCTGGACAACCAGGCCGAAAGGGGCTTCAGGGACTCAGCACCTAAGCTCCCCTGAACGGAGTCCACGAGAGGCCTCCCGCGGGTGCCCGTGGACTCCAGTGAGGGGCCGGAGCACTCACGTGTGCAACAGAAACCAGACAGTGTGAGCAATCGGTTTCCCTGCAGCGCCCGACCTGGGCAGCCCTGGCTTCTCACTGTGGCGCTCCAGGCCCTGGTTCTGGCGACACCTGCTCTCCCGCTCAGTGAATGCTCCACACCCGCACCGGCCCCGCCGTCTTCACGCACAATCACATCTCATCTTCACCCAGGCCTGTGGCTTCCAAACTCACTCAGGTCTCTTTCACGCTAAAGCATTGTTCTTTTTTCTTTTTTTGGTTAGTCCTCACCCAAGGATATTTTTTCCCATCGATTTTTAGAGACAGTGGTAGGGAGGAAGGGAGGGAGGGAGGGAGAGGAGAGAGAGAGAAACATCAATGTGAGAGAAACACGGGGGTTGGGGAGTTGAACCTGCAACCTGGGCACATGCCCTTGACCGGGGATCAAACCCATGACCCTTCAGTGCATGGGCCAATGCTCTAACCACTGCGCACACCGGCCAGGGCTCTGAACACTGTTCTACGTCTCCCTGCTAGGCCTCCACTTCTTTGAGCTCCCACTTTCTCAGCTTCCATCCAGTTACCCCAGTTGCCCATCTTAAGTGATAACATCCATTTCTGACCCTGAGAACCACAGATAAGAAAAGAGACCTAACTTTTGCCAAGCCTCCAAGTCAGAGAAGCCGTTTCCTCGGCCTAGCTCCTACCCCCTCCGAGCACTGCCCACCTGAGGGCAGGCTGCGTCTCCCAGCATGGGGCCCTCCTACGACCACGAGACGTCCACCAACAGTACAAGGGAAATGGTGTCACAGGTACCTGCAGGGCCCCCCGGAGCTGCGGTGACAGCGAACGAGAACGCACGTGGCCTGGTGCCAGACAGGAAGAGCGTCTGCTGACCAACCGCAGGCAGCAGCCAGTCCCTTTCCTAAGCGCTGCTTCCGGTGACAAAGGGCCCTGCTCCTCTGTGCCATCCGGCACAGTGCCCCCCTGTTCCACAGCAGCCAGCCCTGGCCACCCGTGTTTTCAGGGCGCAGCGCCCTGCGGCCAGGTGCCCTGCGAGAGGAACCTGTTTGCAGAAGAGGCGGGAAGAGCGGACCAGGACAGCGAAGCTGAGCTGCCCCCTCCCAGGCTGGACAGCCAGTTACAACTATGCTGTGCTGAGCTGGAACCCAGGCCCCATTCTCTCCTCCCTCCTCGTGCATTGAGACCAAATCCCGGGGAATCTCCCAGCTGCCCTGGTCCAGTTGTTCTTGCAGCGTAATATCACTCCTGTTGTTTCTTTAATGAAAAACAAGAGACGAAATGGTGGGAGGGAGGGAGGAAGATTCCGTCTGCTGTCACTGACCCCTTGTCCAGTGGGGATCTCGGAGAGGCCCCGAGAGGCCTGTGATTGCCGAGTCCTCACCTCGTACCCCGCCCGTCAGCTAAGCAGGTAAAGATCCTTTACGTGTCGGTTGCGCTTACTGTCTCAGAAAGCTCGCCCCAGGGCCTGGACCAGGGTGGAGGCCTGGGTGGCCGCATCCCCTGGGCCCCCCGCTGTGCCACCTGGGCAGCATGTGTGAGCGCTTCTGGGCCTTTCTGCCTGGCAGCTGAGCCTCACTGAAGCCCCTGGCAACCTCACCAAAGCTCCAGTGTGCTGGCTCTACAAGGCCCTGGGGTTCAAGAGCAAATACAGCGTCTGGCCAGAAGCTAGCCTGCTCACCGTGCCGCCTTGCCGCGGGCTGGCGGGGATGCTTCTCCCGCTGCCTGCACCAGCCCCGGCCTGGCGCGCTCAACACCCATCGGCCGTGGCAAACAGCCCCTGCCGCAGTGTAACTGCCTCAGGCTTTCCTCGGTGCTCTCACTGCTTGGTCACAACAGCCCCAAAACGGGGCAGGGGCTGGAAACAGCTGTGCTGCCCTTCGTTCTAGAGAAGTACACACAATAGCAGAAGTGCTTCTGAGGAAGGGAACTTAGGGCTGGGTGTGAAGTCACTGTTCACTGTGAACCCTCCTGTCCTGGTTGCCCTGTACCCCCACATGTACATACCCTTTTCCATTGAACATTTTAGTTATATATTTTTTTTAAAAAAAGAGGAAGAATCAAAAGTACACACAGTGCTGGTGCCTTTGGTCTTGCTGAACAAGGACACTTGCCTGTGCAGAACATGTCTACATGGAAAAACCTATTGCAGTCATATCAGATTTTAAAATCTAGGCACAGGCCACATATAAGGAAATGCAGGCATTTCTCAGAGCACCCAGCGCTGGAGGAAGGGAGCCCACGGGGCAGCACCGAGCAGTCCTATTTCAGGTCTCTGCCCTGCTGCCCCGCGCCGGGAGACAAGCCTCAGACAGCTTCAGCCTGCCGTGGAGACCTGGATTCGCCCCAGGAGCCAGCTGGCTCTGCCAACAGAACCCACAGGGGAAGGGGCGGGCGGGGGGCGAAGAGTGGTGGCTCCAGGCGAGAGGACGGTTCTGAGAAACTGGAAGCACACGCGGGCTGATCTGCACATAGCAGGTGTGGCCCCTTCTGCTGTGGTGGAAAACCTTTCACTGTAGGTTCCAGTGAGCAGACGAGAGCAAACACCACTTGGTAACTGCTCGGTCCATTTGGCCCGCTCTGTGCAAGAAGCTGGGGTAGACTGGGTTTCAGCAGCAAAGCAATGGAGGGAGTTGAGGTGTTGCCGCAACCACCTCCCAGGCCTCGGCTGAGAGCTCACGAGCTGGTGGAGGGAAGATACTGAGGCAGGTTTCTCAAGACCCAGTCAGAAGCTTCTTGTGCTGCCTCTCTTCCCCCAACAAAACCACACTCGGCACATTACCAGTAACAGGCCCGTAGCCAGCCCTCTTGGTTACAAGTCGTGGGCTCTGCTCCCTCGGCACACCAAGGCGGGCACCTCGCGGGACCACTGAAAGGCGCATCGCTGCCTGCGCCTGAGCTTCGCCCTGCACGGCCGTTCACGGCTCACATCAGCGCTGGTCACTGCTGCGGCTGGTCTTGACGCCCTCACACCGTCTTCCTGAGACGCCCGCCCAACTCCACAGAATGAGTTCTGCACCCCGGCACAGTGCTGGGCACTTTCATTCGTCCTCCCCCTTTCGAGGGGACTGAAGCCTAAAAGGAACAGTTTCACAGGGCTAGTTGATGGCAGAGCTGAGCTGAGAACCCTGGGCTTGTGCCACACGACCCAGGCTTCTGACTCTCGATCCATCCCCTTCCGCCTACATGACTAGGGAGTCCCACAAAGGCCACTCAGCCAGATGACATGTGAGACCCGGATTTAAACCTGTGGCTGCCCTGCTACACTGCATCGCTCCAGGGTGTCTGTCAGCACTGGGCTCGTCGACCTTCACAGAACAGGACACCCAAGTCGAGGCTGAAACAACTGGGATTTTTCGTAATGCAAAGGAAGTCTGGAGTTAAGCAGGGATGAGCTGTGACATCATCAGTGTGCACAGCTCTGTTTTTCTGCCCCACCATCCTTATCATGTGGCTTCCACTCAGGGTTGCCTCATGTTCAAAAATGGCTGCTGGAGGTCCAGGCATTATGTATGTGCTCCCAGCAGGAAGTAAAAGGAAAGGTTACCTGCCAGCTGAGAAAATCGTCGTTAAATAAAAACCTTTTCTGGAAGTCCTACCTAATGACTTTGCCTTCCATCACATCATCCATTCCTCTTTGCACGAGAGGCTGGGAAATAAAGTTTTCTTAACACATTCCTCCTTCAAATAAAATATCGGTCGGTTGGTAAGGAAGGAGGAGAGGGTGCGTATGGTTGGTTAACTGCCACAGAGCCACCCTTGTGATAAAGTTACAGTGAAGTCACTGCCAGTGACCGAGCGGGAACAGAGAACAAGCCGTTCAGAACATTTATGTCTCGGTACTGAGACTGCATTCAGGTTTGGGCGAAGTGCTTTATAAACTTTAAGCAACATCCCTGTCATCGCCTACAATGAGGTCAGATGACACAGGCAGGTGGCCCTCTCTGTGGCTATTTCTTTCTTCAGCAATCAGGGTTGAACCTCGTCCTTGGTGAAATCTACATTCCCTAGGTCCTTGCTACTTAGAGTGCGGTCTGAGGACCAGCAGCATGGGCACCATCGGGAGACATTAGAAATGCAGAACCTGCCCCACCCCAGAGCTGCTCAATGGGGATCTGCCCTTAAACAAGGGCCCTGGGGACCCCCATGGATCAAAGTTTAAGAAGGCCCTTTCAAACGCATGACTTAAAGAACCTGTAACGTGCCTCTAATTTCAAACCCCTTGGGAAGCAATCTCCTCTGACAGTTTTTAGTGACACTGTAAGTCACAATGCCCCTCTCTGAGGAGAACACACGTTTATCACGTGTGATGTAATAGTACCTAATGGTCATGGAGGGCTTGTTCTGTCTTTCTGCACTGTATCCTCCTAACGAGTCTGCAATGTGACTAGTATTACAATGTTTTGTCCAGATGAAGGGGCTGTCAAGCCTCAGAGAACAGACTCGGCAGTGTTTCAGGATGAGGGGGCAGCTTGAAGTGAAGTACGCTCCAGGCAGGGAGCCAGATGCCTGGGTTCGAGAGGCTGCTCGGCCACCCGGCGACCTGGTGTAACCTCTTGCTCACTCGGAAGCTCACTTTTCTTACTCGTGTACTGGGGAGGGACCAACCAGTTTCCTGGGCTCCTCGGGTCGAGGTGTGCCGCCCTGTGATCTTGAACCAGTCAGCCTTAGCAGCTGCCTACCCTGGCTGACCTTATTCAGGTTTACCCAACTGTCACCAGGTCTGGCCGGAGCCCAGCTCAGTCCAGAGCCCCAGAGGCTGGACACCCTGAGGGCCCATACAGCGCCCTAGCAGTCAGAGGCAAACAGACACAGCTGCTGCAGGCCACTCGCCGCCAGGCCTGCCACTGGAGCCGGGTGGCGGGGGGAGCCGGGCAAAGCCGACCTTCCACAGCCTTCCAGAGTAAAGCACTCGGATGGAATGATCGCGAAGGAAACACCTGGCCGTGCGGCACTGCTCGCCGAAGCTGCCGGGGGCGGTCTCACTCTGCCCACCCTCGGCCGAAAGGGCTGGTGTGCCATCCTCAGACTGGATGACGGAAACCAGAAGTAAGCAGTGAAGGGAAAACCACTCAGACTTATGGGCACGTACCAGTCAAAGGATTTGCTACATGGGATGGAAAGCTTCTGACAGCGTCCTCCCAGTTCCCAGTGGACCCTGTGACAATGTCCCTCACTCAGCACGCCTACACGGCCAGGGACACGGAGGATCCTGGTGTCCAGGCGATGGCTGTGAGAGCCCGCGGTCTCCCTGGCCACAGAGGATGGCTCCATGGCAGCAGCAGACCCACACTGGACCACTGCCTCTGCCCACAGGTTCGGTGACGGCCTAGACCATCAGGCTTCGATCTGAAGCTAAGGCGGCTTTCACAGAGCAATCTGGACTGCAGAGAGGTCGAAGAGAAGAGGAGAGGGCCAGAGTCTCTCTAGTCCTATCCCAGATCCCCGCCCTACTCCCTTTGGCTGAGCCTCACCCTTGTACCCAATAATAAAGTGTCCTTTAACAAGCTAGCATGGGAACGATTCTATTATTCATTCTACTGTCACCAGAGAAGTCTTCATCAACACTGAGCCAGGCATTCAGGTTTTCAACTGATTTCATGGACAGCCAGGCGGGCTGCGGTGTGCTTGGCACTGAGGGAGTGAAGGAGAGAATAAGACATGATCTCCACCCTCGAGGAGCTTGCAGCCTAGTGGGGGGCGTAAGTCACTAGACCAATGTGGTAAAAGGATACAGAGTGCCGTGGAGGGAAACAAGGGAAAGGGTAGAGAGCCAGGAGAGCTTCCTGGAAGAGGGGTGCCTGAGCTGAATCTTCAAGACAGGAGGATGCAGCGCCGCAGTGGGAAGAGGACGTTCCCGACAGAGATGAGAGTGTGCCCGAGGATGGGTGGGGGTGGCCTGCTTCCAGGGAGGGACCGTGCTGAGGAACTGCACTAGGTAACACGGAGTATGTGGAAGGGAACAAGACAGTCTCTGGCCTCGAGAAGCTTGCTTTAGAGGGAAACCACATGGAAAGTTTCATCAAAGCTCAGGGCCACCAAACGAGAAACTTCCCAACAATTACTGCTAAAGGAGTGGTGCCTGGCACGTCGCAGAAGCTCAGAGGCAGGAGGACACACTTTCGGCCTGATGTCGACAGGAGGTCTTCAGAGCTGGCCCAGCTGAGTCAGGCCTTGAAGCGCAGGGCAGATTCAAACAGGGCAGTGCCTGGCTACACCCTTGCGAACCATCTGCTAAAAACAGCCTTCTGTGGAGCTCGTGCTTCTTAAAGCACTTTCACATTAAACGCATTTGGTGCTCAGAAGCACACTGAGGGGTAAGGAATGTAATATAATTGCCATTTGACAATGGGGAAACCGAGGCACAGGCTGGGTGGGGCCGAGGCTCAGACGCTCCCCACAACCCGTCTTCCCCCAGCCAAGGCCCTTTCTGTCACCTCTTCCACTAATAAGGGCAGGGGACAAAGAACCACATATCTCAGAGAAGTTCTAACCTTCCTGCGGAGTTTCTGGGCCAGCCCAGGTGACCCTGTCCCTGTGATGCAAGGTGCTTTACTTAAAGACGAAGAGGACAAAATATGTATTTGTTTAATATTTGTCTTTCCTGCATGATTATAAGTTCCACAGCATGTGACTGGGTCAGCAGTTAAGCCGTATAGCTGCCCCATAATGAGGGATGTGTTCAAACTTATTTCATGATTGAATGAGAGTGGGGAAAAAAAGCAAATGAACCAAACAGAAGAGAAGAGGGAGGACTGGAAGGCGGGGAGGCAAGCCCGCTGAGGCAGGGGGTGCGGCCTTCTGCTGTTTAGAAGCAAATCATCCAAGCTCTCCTCCTTGTGGCCTCCCTCAGAAGCCTTCGTAGCACTATGTCCAGAGGGCAGGCAGAGGGAGGGAAGAGATGCTGAAACTACCCACAAGGACCAGGTTGCTACCTGTTAACACTGTAGGAAAAGGAGGTTGATGAGAGACCAGGAAGAGACCAGACAGGAGGTTCAGAAATCAGCCTGAGCTCTAGCCATTGCTACCATGTGTGCGTGTGTGTGTGTGTGTGTGTGTGTGTGTGTGTGTGAGATACCTATACAATTTTAGGTGTGATTTGGGGGTCTGAACACTAAGTACCTGCTTAATATTCTATTTGGAGTTCGGCTCAGACAGAACAGGCCTCTCGAAGGATTTTTCCCACGTCCTTCTCAGATCACTGTCTCCATTCCAATCCTTGTGGTTGTCCTACAATAAGACCAGCCCCCAAAGTACAGTGGGGAATTGTAATTCACCAGCAACTAACTACCCTCTTAACTTTTCAACCTCCTAAGATGAGGCTGAGAGACTGAAAAGGAAGGCAGGGTCAGGAAAGGGGTGAAGGACAGTCCCCGCCCAGGCCATGGCCCCCAGGAGAACGGCTACCTCCTCCTGCTCTCATGACCCCTCTTCCTTCACCCCCCTCCTACTCGAACTGGCGCTGGCTCTGGATAGGCAACAGCGGATCCACAGAGCACTTCATGCCAAGAGCCACAAGCAGTTTCATTTGGCACAGGCTCCACAGGAGAAACAGCCCTTTGTTTCACCCACCAGAGGGATGCCACCAACTCCCGCTGCAAACATTCCCACAGGGCCCTGTCAGGCAGAGGCCGAGCCCTCTGGCCCTGCTGCCTGCCCTGGGCGCCAGGGGCAGATACAGATGCAGATGCAAATGCAAAGCAAGATGCCCTGCCAGCGCCCCTCCCCCAGCCTGCCTGTGGCGGAAGAGCTTGGGACACTGCCCCTGCTTAGACTCCCCCGGCACCTGCCAAGGCTGGCACCTGGAGCGGGACCAGCCTTCGGACCAAGTCCTGGGCAGAAAGGCTCTCTTCACCCTCCGCATCCCCACAGACTTCCCTCCAGGTCCTTCTCTCAGGGACAAAAATGAAACCTCAAGTCATGCAGGGAGGTGATGACTCATGACAGGGGGCTGGTCAGAGCAAGGATTCTTAAGCAACTGGACACAGGGCAGCATGTCACACCCCAGAGCCACAGAGGACGGAGGCCTGAAGAGCACTTTCTACTCATCATGTGAGTTCAGTGTTGCCTCATGATTTTCAGGCAAACTTTCCATGAACCAAAAAAGCCCTTCATTTGAATGAACCCTGACCTCATTTCCTGAAGTAGCCTCACACATACACAAGCCTGTGCCCACACAATTTGCCACTTCCATCTGTCATCAGACAGAAGCCACACACACACACACACACACACATGCACACACGCACGCGCGCGCACACACACACACACACACACGCACACACGCACATGCCCTCAGTGTCTCCTAGCAGAGCAGACTTAGAGCTTCTCTCATCTGTGTTTAAGAAGAAACCACTGCAGAAGGGAAGGACTAGAAACTAAATTTAATAATGTCAAATCTGTCTTCCAAGGGAAAAGGAGAACTCCACAGTTTCAGCTACAACAGAACCCTTGGCTTTAACATAGAGCAAGAATTCCACAATATCCTGACCAAGTGTTTTGAATAAAGGGAAATGGGGGTCCTTTTCAACAGGAGCTGTGCTTCTCACCAAAGACAGTGGGCAGAAACATTTTCAAAGTTCTTAGCTCGTAGCAAAAGAAAATTCTGTTATTGAAATGAAATTGATCCTCACCGTTCTAACATTGTCCTCATGGTACACCTTAAGAAACCCTTCTACTGAGATGAAGCTTTAGTTTTCTAATAAAGAACTCTTGGTTTCAGATTAACTCATTTAAAAAATAATTCCCACCCCCACACCTTATAGCCAGAAAGGTTTTACCAAACATTTGACAGAATGCACCTGAAGCACACGGTACCGATTTCCCAATTCCGTAGCAGTACAGTAATGGTCCTCCCTTTCAGCTCATCTGGACCCTCCCCACGCGCAGATGAATACTGTGGGCCCTGCGCTTCCTCCCAACAAGAGTCCCAGGCGCTCGGTCTCCCTGACTCCCACACTTCCCCTAGGACACGCCAATCTCCTCCCAGCATTTAGGCGTAAACTGGAGCGCATACCTTGAAATTACCCCCTCGTTGAGAGATTGCTAATTCTTTTTCTAGAGTCGAGATTCACTAACATCACCTGACTTTCTAATCTCTATTTTACTAAGCAGTTTACAAATGATATGTGGTTCATAAATTAAAGAGACAAAATTATTGTTTTATGACTTCTCTTTGAATTTCATACATTCCACCAAGATCACCAGGGAGCATACACCAGAGCAGGAATTTTTCCTTGTGTTTTTTCTTAAATCCCTAACTGGATTGAAAGTTCTTCAGGGCAGAGGCAATCAATGAATAAAGGGAAAGTACTAACTGTAGGCAGCAGTTTGCTTTAAGAAGGTTTCTTCTGAGTGTATTTCTTCGTTGTTATTTTAAAAACCTAAAGACTCTTAGATCTGATACTCTACAGAAGGACGGGGTGGTTAACAACTCAGGTTGCTCTGAACTCTTCCTTGATGGTGATTTCACACATTAGGGAGGGACTGACTCTCAGATTTATAACTCCATAACTACATGATCTCCCTCCTCTTTTGGGGGTGGGGTGGGGTGGAGAATCCAGCTCACCACTCAGGCTCCTGCAGGTCTGACCGCTTAAATACAGGGCTTCGTCTCATTCACCAGCTTCAGAGCCTGCGGCTGTCCAGCTACCACTGGGTGGCACAACACGGCCCTGGGGTCATGAGCTGCTAACCTTAACTTGCCATTTCTCCCACTCTGGAGCCCACCCAACATTTAATGACCCATCAGGAAAAAGTATGAGGCCAGCAAAATATCCACAAGTATTCTCTCTTCTGGTAGGCACATTTAGACATATTTTGTTCAATACCTGTTTTCTTCCAAATGGCACAAAGAGAAAAAAAAATGCAAGTCTTTTATTTAAACCTATTTAGCAAAACAAAGCCTCAGAAAGCAGTCAGCTTAAACAAGTCCCTGCATCAACAAAAGCCAAATCTGAGTTGTCAACAAAAGGAAGTTATTATTCTTTATTCCAGAAATAGACCTCAACAAGTCACTAGCTTGGTGCTAATTAGAGAGGAGCAGGGCAGGGCATGGTCATGCACTGCTTATTAAAGCACCTACCCACCCAGACCGAACTACTTTAGTAACTCCAACAGCCCTTCTAAATTGTATTCAGAGTGGAACTTTGTGCCTCTGCGTAACCAAAGGATACTGCTCCACAACACAGCAATGCCAGGTATCGTAATTAAATCATTTTACTGGAAAAGAAATTACACTTTGACAAAGCAAGAACCCTGTTTCCAGTCAGTTGAGCAGATCGTGTCTCCACAACCAACTGTTTAGGGCGGGCCTGGCAGACTGGCCACAGTGTTCAGGCTGAATGCACCGGGGTCCCACAGTGCTTATGCCATAAGTCGATGGCCTTGCTCACAATTGCATCCGAGCTGTCCTGGGGAATCTGTGAAGAAGCAAACCAGTCTTCAGGAGGTGTCAGTGTTTACAATGTCATCCTCTCCCTCACTGTGGCATAAACCCTATGTAGTTCTCACTGGTTTTCAGAAAGTGATCGCATAAAAGCTGCTTCCGGGATCTTTGTTTCACATGCCACCTGAGGACATGCTAAGGGGTCAGACTGCCTGGGCTCAAATCCTGCCCAGTCCACCAAACTGTGTGCCCCTGGGCAGGATACCTAAGCTACCTGGGTTCAGATCCCATCTCTAAAATGGGGCAAATGATAGGCCCACTCCAAAGGTCTGGATGCAGGATTACATGAGATAATCCATGAAGAACACTTAACACAGCCTTGGCACTTCGTCACTAATTATCATAATGATTGACATTTGTTCAAATGTTAATACTGACTGATGAAATAAAAGAACAGATTTGGGACCCAGTGAAATTCTCCCAGGCATAAGTCTCTTTACTTCTACCTTTGCCTGCTTAGGGTACTCTGAAATACACAGAGAGGGAAAAGCTGACTCATTTAGACCTTCCCAACATGCATAAGTTTACAGTTAAGCATGTTAACAAACCCAACTGAGATCCCAACAGCGACGGTAACAGAAATGAGGGCTTACACAATCCCTAAACACCAGGACTCCTCTTCCGTCCACAAGGACTACACATCCTAATGTGACAGGTCTCGCCTCTTCCCTTCCTTGGCAAGCCCCTAGTAGTCCCTTCAGGGGACAAGAGGCTGGTCCTGAGCGCACACAGTCACGGCGACAGTCTCGCTGCTCAGACCATCGTGCTCCAAAGAGAGGATGCAAACTATAATCCACCGATCAACTGCAAACTAAACCTTTTCAAGGGAAAATTTGTTTCTTATCATGTAAAGAATACTGTGCTATTTTTCTGAAATAATTTAATGCAATAGGAAAATATGGCTAATAAGTCTGCTAAGCTGACTTCCTTTCTAGATTCAAAATAAAATAAAATGAAGCACACTTACATTTTCCAGAAACTTTGTTATCTTCTCTGAGTTGTTCAGTGCCATTACTTTTATTTTAAAGGTTAATAAAATCTCCACTGCTACAAAAACTAGGATCTTACAGGATCCACTTACAACTTTATCCCAAACCCTACAAAAATGAAGAGATATATAATCAACTAGGTAAAATTTCTTTACCTAGACATATCAAATTACAAAATTAAATCAAATCACTTGTTTTAAGTATAATCTTTACAGAGAGCTATAATGAAATAATCATCAAAAAACAACATGACAAATGAGGCATCTGAAATCTATTTTAGACACAGTCAGCCCTGGAAGGAGAAAAGGACGAGCACTGAAAAGTATTTGCTCTGCGAGGAACCCACCAAACGCCCTTTCCCTACTGTTTCACACTGAGAGCCTCAAGAAGGCAAGTCCTAACCAAAGTGTAGACTTTACTAATACTCTGTAATGCTGATATAGTCACAGAATGCTAAGGAACAACAAAAGAGGCATACGAAATGAGATGAATTCAATTTCATTTTCCAGTGGTTCAAATTCATTCTACTTCTCCATAGGCTAAAGGAGCTAGTTATTGATCTGCAACCAACCTAAAATAATTACTCTGATAATTCCTACAACTCTTAAAGTTGGTATTGCACTCTGCATGCTAAGTCATGTATTGTGCTGTAATGTTCTCTATGTATTGCCTAACACCTTGGAGGGGAAGGGCCAGGCCTCCAAAATACTCATAACACCTGTCTGAAATTAATGCTTCCGTTAAACTTAGAGGCGCTGTATTTGAGTCTCAAATCTTTCACTAACTTCAGCCACTTTAACAATGTCATGATGAAACTAAAAAGTACCTAGATTTTCTCTAGAATCAGACCTACCACATTTCTGGAAAAGAAAAGGCCCTGGAGACTATTTCAGATGTAAATATTGTACAGCATCTAATACATTGAGGGCCCTCGATTTTTATAATTGTATATTCTAATATTTGTAGTGTTAATTTCTTATTACTAATATTAATATTCTAATTGTATATATAACAAACAGAATTGTGTGTTACGTTAGCTCCTGGAGAAGTTAGTTTTAATTTACTGTGTTGTTCTAAAGCAAATTTATACTGTGAAGAATGATCACATGAAAAACAGGGCTCTTCTCCGAGGACAAGCCTTCAGTGTGTCTTTGAAAGAAATACTTGCCTCTGTAAACTGGATTCAGGCAAGCACCCTGCGAAGCACCTGTTGAACCAGAGATCATAAGGAAGTCTGGACACTGCAGAACACATCTTCAGATGACTCAGCAGCCGGCTATCCTCCAGATTCAAGTACTGTTCAAAAGCCTTTGGCTAATGATAAAACAGGAAGAAATTATTCACTTCCTGTGACATAACCTTACCTGAGCTTCAGCCTGTGATGAAAAATGTACATGATGAATGCAAGGAAGTGCTAGAAACCAAAATTTCAGAATCATCCCCGTCACTGGTGATGTAGCAGTTTCCCAAGTAAGCATAACCAAAGCAACTGTTCATCTGGACTTGAGGGGTTTCCCCAGGAAAGTTCCAGGCAAAACGGAACAGTTGGTCACCCTAATGTTAATTGCACTAACCAGATTCAACAGCCTCAGAAAAAGTCCAAAGCAAAGTTCAATTATTCTGAGGAGCTTAGAAAGTCTTTGATATTCCTGGCTGCTCTAGGAAAAAACGGGAAAGAGAAGGGGAAGACCAGAGAAATAGAATGGGACTAAAGAGGGAGAGAGAACTAGGAAGAATGAGACAAAAGAGCTGGAGATGAAAAGGGCCCATCGGTCATGGATCACACACACGCTGACCCACACGAGCACTACTGTGCACCATGCCAAGGAGGTTCATCCAGCAGGGATGCCCAGAGAAGGAGCTCTGTACCCTACAAAACATGCTCAGTCCTGCCAGTGGTGTATGTGTGATTGGTCCTGCCAGTGTGCTTTTGCTACAAAGTGACATGGATAAAAACACATACATTTATATACTATGTCTCTCATAAATAAACAATATATAGATGAGTGAAGATTTAAAACTCTTTCTTGCCTTTTTCCTTTATCAGACTGTAAGCTCAGTGAGGGCAGGGGCTGTATCTGTTTTGCTCACTGCTAGTTCTCCAGTACCTACAACATTACTTGGCATAGTATATGCTCAATATATAACTATTGAATGAATAAATATTGAGAATTAAATAAAATTTTGAAATGTATTAATCAACATGTTGACAATCACTCAATGTACATATTTTAACCAGTCTTAAATTCTTCTAAAGTGTTTCCTGATTTTTAATATGCTTATTATAAGAAATCTTGAAAATACAGAAAAGAATAAAGAAGGATATAAAGATCACCTATAATCACACTCCCCAGGGACAACCAGTGATAAGATTTAGGCTGTATAGCACTCATCTGTTTCCTGTACACATTACACACACACTTTTCTTTCATCAGGTGAACTCACCCTGAATATACAACTTAGCATTTTGCTCTTTGTACTTAACATATTGTGGGCATTTTACCAGGTTAACAAACAACCTTGAAGAAAAAATACCCTAAGTAAAGAGAACTTCTAAAAATAGAGAAGAAAAAAAGCCACAAACTCTATAGAAAAAAATGCAAATGGCTCTTACACATATAAAAAGATGTTCAATGTTGCTAATAATAAAAGAACTGCAACTTAAAACCATACTGAGGTATCGTTTCTCACCTAGACTGTCAAAAATGACATTCCATGTTGGCAAGGCTATGGGAAACAGGTGCTCTCATCTATTAGTCATAAGGATGCAAAACAGTATAAGCTTTATGAAGAAGAATATGGATATTTCTAGCAAAGTAACATATGCATTGCCCTTTGATCAGTCAATCAATTTCTAGGGAATCTATCTTAAAAATATACTGGCAGATATTTGAAGAGATGTACACACAAGCTATTATCTGTAACACTGTATCACAGCAAAAGACAGGAAACAAACCAAATGGCCAACAATAGAGGATGGGCTGAATAAACTAGTGTAGATACCTACAGTGGAGTAGTATGCAGCCATGAAAAGGAATAGGAATGTCTCTCTATACTATTTTGGCATGATCTCCAGCATATATCAGGTGAAAACAGTAGGATAAAGAAAAATGTGCATCATGTGATACTGCTAAATCTAAGTGAGTGAGCAAAAAAAAGCATATATATATGCTTTTTTTTTTTGGTGGGAGGAGGTAACATTTATATTACCTGAAATTTCAGTTCTCTGCAAATGGTAGATGTGATCATTATATTTTACTGTTAAATATTTAGGTTATTTCCAATGATTCCATGACCGTATATTCTTATATTATAAAGAAAATAAAGAACAGAGGGCAAAAGCTGACCATAAAGGAGACTTAACTACTCCGAGAGAAATTTATATTAAACTTAGGAAGGGGCTGCTAATAGTGTTTATAAAAAAAACAAAACACCTCTCTTGAGGATAGCTTTAAAAAAAACTGCAGCAACAGCAGTGAAAGAAAAACTCTCATACTTTAATGACTAAACACAATTAAGTTTGAGACAGCTTAAGGATAGTCTGCTCTGCAAAGAGATTAACCACAGGATCTCTGTGTCACACCAGTGAAGTTGGCCTCTACTGTCCTTGGCAGTGAGAGGCCTCATTAAAGAGCAGAATTTCCAAGAGCTTGTTAGGAGAGGAGAAGATGTGATACACTCCTACAAATGAGAATACTACGACATAACAAACACAGCATCACCGACATATCCTTTGATGTGAAAAGTCCTATTGTCTGTCACATGTACACTTCCCTAAAACTATAAAACCTACACTTTGTGATAACCAACTTATTTAGCAAAACCACAAAAACTTGAAAAGATGGCATAGATTACAGAAACTCTACTGTAACAAGAAGCTAGGAAGAAGAGATCCACTATAAAACAGTAATAAAAAATGTTAAAGTTGACTAAACATAGTCTAACTAAAGAGAAAAGTTTAATTCAGTGCCTACATCATACAGCTAGAGAGAGGAAATTTTTCTTTTCTTATATATTCTGAAGAACATTAAAAAAAAACCTTCAAAACTATTTAAAATTACATGCTAGGTACCATAATGTACATATTAAAATAAACCTCTTTTTTGAAGATGAAGAAATTAAGGTTTAGGGGACATTTAGTACTGTGCTGATTCTAAAATTAATTTCTGAAAAGTAAAGTTTAAGCATAAACAAGGCACACTTGTGAAAAAGAACAACAATAAGGCAAGTGTCTATCTATCAAAAGTGTCTATCTATCAAAATATACTAGAAAGCCATATTAAATACATCAATGGTATCGGCCTAGGATTAGACAACTAGCTTGATGATTTTTTTAAAAATCCAGAGATACAAATATACACACATAGAAATCTAGTATATGATAAAGGTAGCATTTCAAATCTGTGAAAAACTGATGAACTGACAAATAATGAAAAGGGTAACTGTATTGCTTACAAACTGTAACCTTGGACAAGTTACTTAACTGCTCTGTGCTTCACTTTCCTCATCTATGAAAACATAGGTATATGTTTAAATAAAGTAATTCATTAGTAAAGCGAAGTTAGCATTGCCTGGCATGAGCACATTTTCAGTAACTGTTAACCAAAGTGGGGGGAGGAGGGGGGACTGTGCTGGCTGAAGATGTTTTGCAGTCAACCACCAAGAAATGTAATCAGATCTGTCTGGTACCTATAACAATGATAAATCCCCTACAAATTAAAGGACTTAATTTTAAATGTTTAAATATTTTTAAAAGTTAGAAGAAAGTTTTTTTAAAAAACTGTTTTTTCATGTTTGCAGCCACAGCTGTACCACCATCGCTCTCTAAGGCCTCGAGCTCCAGCCTCCAGCCGAAGGAGAAGGGGGTGAGTAAGGAGGTCTCTATACCATGGCTCCTACAAAGCAGACTGCCTGCAAATCGACAGGTGTAAGGCACCCAGGAGGCAACTGGCTATGAAACCCACTGGAAAGAGTGTGCCCTCTAGTGGAGGGGTGAAGAAATCACATTGTTACAGACCTGGTACCACAGCACTCTGTGAAATTACACGTTATGAGAAGTCCATTAACTTCTGATTTACACACTTCCAGCCTCCGGTGTGATCAATTGCTCAGGACTTAAAACAGGTATGCCATCCAGAGTGCAGCTATTGGTGCTTCTCTGCAAGTGAGGAGGCAAGTGAGCCTGTCCGGTTGGCCTTTTTGAAGACACCAACCTGTGTGCTATCCATGCCAAACGTGTAACAATTATACCAAAAGACATCTACCTAGCACACTGCATGCGTGGAGAATGTGCTTAAGAATCCACTATGACGGGGGTGACTGGATAAAGAAGGTGAAGGGATTAACTAAATAACATATATGCATTCCCGATGGGCACGAACAATAGTGGGGTAAAGGCCAAGGGAGGGGGTGGCAGGAGTGGGTAGAGATGGGCAAAGGAGGGAACTGGGGCACCTGCAATAATGTCAACATAAATATTTTTAGTAATTAAAAAAAAAAAGGAATCCACTATGATGAGAAGCATTTCATTCTTTTAAAAAAAATATTCTCTCTTCCTGTTACTGGTAGTTCTGAACATTAGATATTCCCCCCCTCCATGGGGTCAAAAGGTACCTAAGTATGATTGCAACTGAAAAATAGAGAAGACAGAAATCAGGTATTGGCAGTTTTCCCATTTTCATTTGTGTATGAATTCTTTTCATATAAATGTGGGGACAAAAAGCATTCATGCAAGTCAAATGTTTTAGTGAACAACTTTCAGCAGTTCAACTTTATACCAATTATAAATAAACCTGTTAAATTTTTCTGAACAATGCCAGGATTTGGATTTTTTTTTAAAAAAACAAGTATATTTCTTATTGTGGGTAACTAAAAAACAAAATTTTTTAAAATCTTGGGGTTAGAAAGAGCTTCCTAAATAAGATACAAGAAAGCAAAAGAAAAATATTGACAAATCCAATAGTATCAAAATTTTAAATCTTTGAACAGACAGTGAGAAAATATTGAACACATGTAACAAAGGAGACATACCCGAAGTTATTGATAACTCTTACAACAGAAAAGTGGACAAACACAAATGACCAATAAACAATCAAAGCTGCTCAACTTCACTAGAAAATGAGGATATGTAAATTAAAATGAGATACCATTTCATTATCAGATTAACAAAAATTTAAGAGACAGATACTATCAAGTATTGGCAATGGACTGGAAAACAGGAAATCTCATAATCTCTTGGAGGAAGCAAAACTGGTACAGAGAGCAACCTGGCAGTTAACATTTTATTTTATTTTATTTATTTATTTTTTGGTACGTGCCCCTAGTGGGAACCGAACCCGGGATTCTCTGGTCCACAGGCCGACGCTCCAACCTCTGAGCCAAACCGGCCAGGGCGCCATTAACATTTTAAATATGTCTCTCCTGCAAGTGAGCATTCCTGTTATAAGTACCCATTCTAAAGAAACACTCACAGATAAACACAAAGGAACATGGACAAGGGAAAGCTGAAGGTCACCATGGACCTGTTATGTTAAATTACAGCAAATTCTTAACAGGAAATACTATGAGCAAGTAAAACATTTTAAAAAGCAATTCTAAACAACTAGTTCTCAACCTGAGCCACACTTCAAAATCACCTGAAGTTTTAAAAAAGTTAGAATTCTGGGGCCCTACCCCCAGAGATTCTGACTTAATTGGCTGGTGAGGAAAGGCGCTGGTATTTTTAAAAACTCCCAGATGGTACTAATAGAAATTCAGAGCTGAAAACTACTGATCTATCTGTACTAACTCGGAAAGCCTCCAAGACATTAAGTTAAAAATAAATTTTAGGACCCTATGAATAGTATGATAATATTTATAGCTTTTAACTATATGTATATACAGGGATGGTCAAAAGTAGGTTTACAGTTGTGAGTATGTGAAACTGGTTTTTTTTGCATCATTATAATCATAACTTGCATGTCTTTTTCCATACAAAAAACTGTAAACCTACGTTTGCCTACACCTGTATGTAAATATATACATAATTATATGTGTGTATATACATGTATGCACACACACACATATATCCATCCTAGTGTACATAAAATACTAGTCTAGAAGAATACACATCAAGCTGATGACAATGTTTACCTTCTCAGAAAGTGGAGGTGGGTCGGTGTTACAGATCTATGGGAACACTGGATTTATTTGGATTGTTTAACACTCCAAGAATGTATGTTCTATTACTTGTTATCAAAAATAACATGTTTTCAAAATGTTACTGAACATGTTTTTAAACATGTTTTCAAAATGTTACTGAATTTACTCCAATATTAAATAAGAAAGGTTAATTAAATCATGGAGTAATTTGGACATCTTGATTTAATAAGGCAACATTATATTTACAGACACTCCAATGCCATGTTTACATTATTTTTATTGAAATCAACTAAAAGAATGAAAATATAAGATTCCAAAAATCAAGTTTTACTTAACTATTTAAAAACACTCTCGTTCAACACTCTTCAAAGCTGAAGGGCCTCACCAACTGCAGTCATTGGTGCCCTTCCTTAGGTTCTGCAGCCCATGTCACATTCAATAGAATATTCAACAAAACAACTCAATGATCTGAGAAAAAGAGTCAGATTCATTTTCATAAATGAGAGAAATAGGAAAGAAACTGGAAAAAGAGAATGGCAAAGGACCACTGGCTTATGCTGATGGAGTAAATGGCATTCAGTTCTCTGGACTCCCAAGTGAGAGTAGAGTCAACCCATTCACCGCTCCTTCACTAACAGAATCCTATTTTAACAGGAGAAAAGTGTGTCTGGTTAAATAAAAACACGTTTCCCAGCCTCCTCTAAAGACAGGCGGCCAGGTAACATGGTCCTGCCACTAACTGACATGCGGAAGGACAGTCTGTTAAAGGACAGCCTTGACTGGCTTGTCCCTTGTGTTCCTGTGCTTTTGTCTTCGCCTCACCCTTCCTGCCTGCCTAGAACACAGATGCCACCGCTGTCCCTCCAGGGTCCATCTTGTGAGCACAGAGGAAGGATCACACCTAAGAATGCTGGAGCAGGCAGGAGCCGGTCCCGTCTGAGACCGTGGTGCTGTGGCGCCAGCTCTGGACTACCTCACCTCTGCACTTCTAGTTCCATGAGAGAAAACAGTAAAGCTTCCATTTTGGGGTCTTTCCACTGTGGGCAGCCAAACTTAAACCTTAACTCAAACAGAGGAAAAATTCTAGATAAAACCAGTGGATTCTAGACCAGCATATGGAATACTATAACTATAGAGCAGGGATGGACAAACTATGGCCTGCAGTGGCCAAATCCAGTCACATCTGTTCCTTTATGTACGGTCGATGGCTGCTTTTGTATGACAACAGCAGAACTGAGTGACTGCAACAGAGCCACAGAGGCCGTCTGGCCTGCCAAGCTGGAAATACTCACTACCTGGCCTTCTATAGGAAACATCTGCTGACTCCTACTACAGAGGGTCTACTCTTAACTGTAGCAGCACCAAGAGGCAAGGGTGTTTCCTGAAGACTCCCAATACCACTGCTCACCCTCCCACCCCCTGCCAACAGCCAACAAAGGTCCCTCACCAGCTGGGGTAAGGAGTCCCGGTACTTGCTATTCAATTGGTTCACAAAGCATCGGATGATCCAGTAACAGTCGACACTATCTTCCACCATCTCTTCCATGGCCTTAGCAATGGCAAGAAATACTTCATCTTCTGGCTTCTGAAAGATTAATAATATAGCTCAAGAGGGAGGCAGCAGAAGAGATATTTCTTCGATAAAAATTAAATCTTACTCCCTAAATTTTGAAGAGGCCGCATTAATAAAGCAAAGTAGAACCAAAAAGTACACCATCTATCACTAACAAGAAGACCAAGGAAGATGTGAGAATGAGCAACCACGGAAATCTTTCTGAATGAGAGTTGTTTACGAACGCCCCGGGTTCAGGCTGAGCACCCGGAGGTTTGCCAGCTTCTAGCATTAAGGCCTCCATAAAAGAACCAACACATACGAGAAGCAAGGTGCTTATTCTCTCTACCCAAAAATACTCTCACTGTTAGAGAATTTCCTTCGAAACGCTGTGATACACAGCACAAATAATAATTGGAGACATCTGTCAATATGGTCATTTCCAAAAACTAAACGGCTCCAAAAGGACTAGGAAAGCATTTTCTTTATTTCAAAGCATTCATACATACCTTTAGAATTTTATTCGATCTTTAATCATCTAAAAAGTTAAAATGTCCCTAGAATCAGTATGTTAGAAATCAGAAGAATGGCATTTCTCAAACCTTGTGTCAATACTCAGAACATGAAAGTAAATCCTCAAGGAAATTTCAACAAAGAAATCTTATAAAAAGTGGAATCTGTTGAAAATCTATTTTGTTTCCAAATACCATATCTTACACAAAAATACATTTTCATCTAGGATTTAATAGCTGAGGGATTTTAATGTTAAAAAAGAAACTAAAAGTACCTTTCTACTCTCCTAAAAAGTTCCAAGTTAAATAAAAATTCCTCTTCTAATGAAACTACTTCATTTTAGGCTTCCTTTCAACTTACTACTATTCTATAAAATGCCAAGTAACAGAAGTGTAGAAAATGCATTTTCCTAAACATTAATTAACTTGTCAGAGGAGGAGCGAGAAGAAAGAAGCAAAGGGGAGGGAAGCTCCTTTCTTGGACTCCCACCTGCAGTGGCACTGGGCTCGCAGCTCCTGAATGTGGCATCTCATTGCTGCTCCCCGCCGCTTGGGTGGCCAGGGAAGAGGACCCATGTCCCTGTCTGACCATGTTCCCAGCCCTGTGCCAAGCACTGTCACACATTCTTATTAAAGGACAAGAAAAACAAGGCTGAGTGGGGCTTGATAACCAGGGAAACGTAGCATTCAGAGCCCAATGCAAACACTCTGACAGCATGTCTGCCCGAGACGGTGGTAAAGGGGTCTGGGCTTGAAGAACGGACAAGCCGAGCAGGGATGAGGTGACAACTAGAACCTATCATTCTTTAACTAATAGATAATCTAACCTAACTTAATATATAATTTAAGAACTTGCAGTGTACTACCAATTTCACTTTGTCAAAGATAAGCAAAATTTAAAGAAGCTTGTCAATAGTTCCCATTATTTTCAGGGTCATTCTCTCTTGATAAAATTAATAAAAGTGGGTGACCTATGGGCAACCATGGGAACCATCAACTTCAAAAAGAACAATTCAAAGCTCAAACTCTAGAGTGGCAGGTTGCAATCTGCAATAAAAGAATAAAATAGGCCCTGGCCGGTTTGGCTCAGCGGTTAGAGCATTGGCCCACAGACCGGAGAGTCCCGGGTTTGATTCCTGCTAAGGGCACATACCTCAGTTGCAGTTTGTCCCTGGCCCCAGCCGGGGTCACGTGGGTGGCAACCACTCGATGTGTCTCTCTCACATTGATGTTTCTCTCTCTTCCTCACTCTCTCCCTCCCATTCTATCTGAAGATAAATGCAAAAGTGTCCTCGGGTAAGTACAAAAAAAAAAAAGAATAAAATAGCCCAGCTGGTGTGGCTCAGTGGTTGAGCATCGACCCACAGACCAAAAGATTGCTGGTGTGATTCCCAGTCAAGGCACACACCCAGGTTTCGGATTTGATTCCCAGTGGGGGGTGAGCAGGAGACAGTCAATCGATGTGTCTCTCTCACTGATGTTTCTATCTCTCCCTTTCCTTTCCTCTCTCTCTAAAAAAAAATCAATAAAAAACATATTTAAAAAAGAATAAAGTTTATAGATAGTATAGCTTGCAGGCAAATCCCTATTTTGAACAATTAACCCTGTTTTAGCCCCCCCAAAACTGTTAAAGTGCCTAGAGTAAATTGCAAATTGCATTAAAATAGCCAAAGCTCAAGAGCTACAATCATTCCTTTGCCTGAACTCTTCCTCTTCCCCATCTCTTCCTTTTACAAACAATACGTAGTCCATGGAACTAGAGGAAGGAGTTTATCAAAAATGAAGTTTAAAAAGCAGGCTGGGGCCTGTGGGGCTGAGGACGAGGCGGTGTAAGGGCCAAGAGGTGGCTGGCAGTGTTGGTTACAGAGGAATAAGCAAAGCAGTAAATATACTGAGGGTAATGGGGGCCTCTTCATATTTGCAGCTGTCAGAGAAGGAAGTCATAAGACAGAAAGGGTAAAGGCTAGAATGAACTTGATTGTATTTGGAGGAAATAGTGTGAACTCAAGGTTTTCAATATGTTGAGATAAACAGATATGTAAACATACATAGGTGTGTGTGAATATGTGAATGTGTGTACACATACATAAAGTTCCTTGCTCTTTCCGCTGGGAGGCCTTAGAAGCAGTGATACCCAAGAACAATGAGTGCATTTAGTGCCCTATTCTTGGTTTCTAAACACCACACTCTGTTTGATGGGGGGTGGGGAGGACAGATTCCAGGCCTGAGGTAGGGAAAGTACATGATGAACCTGGAATATCTTTTTGTACCAGAAAGTAAGGAAATGCTCAAACTGATGGGAACTTGTCAAAAAAGACACAGAAGTCAACTTGATGAACTTTCACTGGCTAAATCTGAGATAATCTGAATCCCCAAATAAATAATGGTAGTAATGAACAAAAGAAATCCATAAATTCATACTGATATAAATAAATAAATGAGGGAGAGGTAAAAAACTTCCTTATAAAAGAATGCCAACTGATAAATGCAAAAGGAATGAAGTAGTTAGAAAAGCACTATTTGGCAATCAGCAGACCAAAAATTGTTTCAGGCAAGAATCATTAGAGGATGCATATTTACATAGTCTGAAACTTTCTCCCCAGAAGTTACTTATTAATTACAAAGGAAAAAATAGTAACTTTACATTGGAGAAAGCTGGAAGACACCACCTAACCAAGTGATCCAAGTCAGCAGCAACAGTACCAAGTATCATACCTCTGTGGTACTTCTGCCAAAAATGCATAACCAGATTTTAATCATGAGGAAACATCAAACAAACCCAAACCAAGAGATACTCTACTGTCCAGTACTCTTCAAAAATGTCAAGATTATGAGTTTGTCCAAAGAAAGACTGAGGAACTGTCCCAGGTTACAGGAGACTAAGAGAACACGGAAATAAATGTGAAGTGTGATCCTGGACTGGATCCAGGGCCAGAAAAAGGTCATAAGTGGGCCAATCAGCACAATGTCAATAATGTCCACAGAGTAGTTCACTGTATTGTATCAACGATAATTTTCTGGTTTTGATAATTATACTAAGGTATGTGAGATACAACATTTGAGGATGCTAGATGAAGGTATATGGGAACGCTATACCATTTCTGCAACTTTTTTCTATGTCTAAAATAATTTCTAAACAAATAGTTAAAACATTAAAAATTTTGAAATCCACAAATGATAAAACTAGTGGGTGAAAATTTGATAAGGTTCTGAACTAAAACTTTTGTTTGTTTGTTTTGATAAAGGACACTTCTAAAACAATATGGGTCAAATGTGAATGGAGTCTGATGATTAGATATTAATGTTGTATCAATGTCAACTTCCTGGTTTTGATGATTGTACTATGGTTACCTAGGGAAGTATTGAGATACCATGTCTGTATCTTATTCTCAAATGGCTTAGAAAAAGTATGTATACATATATAGGAAAAATCACAATGTAAATGTTCAAAAATGTAGACAACTGGGGAACCTGGGTAAAGAGTATATGGGTATTCTTGATAGTATTCCTGCAACTTTTTATAAGTTTGAAATTACTTCAAAATAAAATATTTTATTTTTTAAAATTAAACAGATGGGGTCAGAAGATACAGGGCCATAAATGTCAAAGAAAGATGTGTTGCTTTTATCTTATATACAAAGGGGAGTCACTGTAAGTTTCTAAGGCAAAACATGATGCAATCAAAGACCAGCAAGATGGGGCAATCTAGAGTTGAGCTCTAAGTACTGAACAAAAGTACCACTAACCAGTGGGAAGGAGGGACTCCGAGGCAACTTTCCAGACTCCAGCTGATACATGCGGAGAAAGACTTCAACCTGAGGTGTGGCATCATTGACAAAGCGAACGACTTTCAGGGCATGAAGGACATCCGAGTACTGCCCCTTGCGATACATCATCACCTGGGCATGGGACTCATGGTGTAGAGGCAGGATTCCTATACAGAGACCCAGAAAAATAAAGGACAAAATACTGAGGCACCAAGTCAAATCCTTCCTCCATTAAAGAGAATCCTGGGAGAAGCTGCCCATTACAATTAAACTAGAACTCATACAAATATTTAATTACTATACAGGGTCTCTTTTAGGAATCTTCATTATAAAAGAATTTTACATTTTAAATACCATCAATATTTGAATAGTAACTGTATCACTGATATAAAATGGAAATGAAATGGCATCATAAAGCCCTTGAATAAGTGTGCCATCTAAATTCAAGATAATAACCATATCAATTATAAAAATGATTTAATCCAACTACAGTTGCCAGCCTGGGGCCACCTTTAGCTCCTAGAGGCCCATGTCCTGTTTTCACACTTGGCCCAAGCTATGCACTGAATAGTGTCCCCTCAAATACATGTTAAAGCCCTAACCCCCAACGTGACTATATTTGGAGGCAGGGCCTATAAGAAGGTCAAGTTAAATGAGGTTACAAGGGTTGGGCCCCAATCCAATAGGGCTGGTGTCCTTATAAGTAAAGGAAGAAATACCAGAGCTCTCTCACTCTCTGCCATATGAAGACACAGTGACAGGTGGCCATCTGCAAGCCAGGAAGTGAGGCTTCACCAGGAACCAAATATGCCAGCACCTTATCCTGGACCTCTAGCCTCCAGAACCATGAGAATATTAATTGTTGTTTAAGTCCCCCAGTCTGTAGTATTCTGTATGGCAGCCCTAGCTGACAGCACAGCCCCCTTTATCTCAGAACCACCAACTACCCATCAAGTCCTTCTCTCCCCAACAATTAAACTTGCTCACAAAGTATCCTACCTTTAGGACCACAGAAATCTCTAATATGCACTGATAGGACCACCTTACAGTACATTTTGATGCCATTTTATACTTATTAACCAATTTAAACATGGCTTTGGAGCAAGAACCACATGATTTTTTTTTTTTTTTACAAGCAACCGGCACGGATAAAACAGAGTGGAAAGAGCACAGGACAGGCCTTCAGTACTACTAGGTTCCAGCCCCAGATCTGGTAACACCAGGACTCTCATAATATCTGTCCAGGCTCTTGTTTCCTTATCTGTCGTGGGTGGAAAATGGGAGGAATAAGCATTTCACCAAATGTTCTTTGCAGGACACTAGCTCCTAGAGTCTTCATGAGAAAGGGTGCCATGATCAAACAGATTTGGAAAATGGTGACAATGATTTCTCAAGGCTAAGTTTTGCTATAAAGAAAAACATGTTACTTTATTTATTCCAGCTTCATTAAGTTAACCAAAGTGTACAGCAGCACAGACCGTGGAGTCAGAGTTCCCAGGTCTGAATTCTAGCTCTACAATTAACTAACTAGTGGGTGGCCATCAGCCTATGCCTTCGCTTCTCCATCTGAAAAATGAGAACCATAATATCTTTCTCAAATAGTTGTTGTGATGAATAAAAAATTTATATACAGCCCTGGCCAGTCTGGCTGAATGGTTAGAGCATCAGACCATGGACTGACAAGGGTCCTGGTTTCGATTCCGGTCAAGGGCATGTATTTGGGTTGCAGGTTGACTCCTGGCTCTGGTTGGGATCGTGTGGGAGGCAATCAATCGATGTGTCTCTCTCACATTGATTTTTTTTTTTCTCTCTCTCTCTCTCCCCTCTTCACTCCCTTCCACCCTAAAAATTAACAGAAAAATATCCTCAGTTGAGGATTAACAACAAAAAAAAGTATATACATAAAGCACTTGGAAAGCACACAGCACATACTAAGGTAGTATAAGTATTAGCTAGTATACTTGACTATGGAGCACTCTTTGGTGCAAAACACCACAGGTCCAGTATTCTAAAGAACATTTGGGAAACAAAAGTTGGATGAGCTCTAAGGACTCTAGCTAACAACCAAACTTGCTTAAATGTTCTTTTTCCTCACATAAATCTTTATTTACCTTAGCTATGGGGCTCTGTGCCAGGTTTCCAGAAAAGCCAAGAACACTAAAATGTCCTCCAAATTTTGACTAAAACAGTACAGATTAAATAGTTGTCATTAAATCCTTATCATACTACTAGAGGCAGCACAGTGTTCCCATGTTAAACCTCAAACTTGTTTTCTAAGACGTAGTTCTAAAATGTCTCTTTATGATATTTACCTAAAATGATATCACAAAGTAAGAATGACAAGGTCCCTGAGTATCAACAGCCCATGCTAGGAAGAGTCAGCCTGTCTCCTAAATAGCATGGCAGCCCTAGTATATGCGATGAACAAGCCAAATAGCCTTGGCACTTAGGAAGTGACACTAAGTACAACTGTGCCTCTCCCCCTAATCCACTGGTGTTATTAAGTACTAAGACACATAGTATTTCCCAGCAGAAATAGATTATCGACACTGCCACCTAAAAGACATCCGCATTTGGATGACCACTGGAAACGCTAAGATTTAAGAAAAATGCTAGGGGGAAAACTAAAATAGTTGTTACCGTTTCCTAGACTTCATCTGCACAGTAACCTACTAGAAATGTAAGTATACAAAGACTACCAAGACATATAATAAAAGTCATTATGCAGGGCTTTGTGGAATGGTTTGTAGTCAGACTTAGGACTAAGAACGGTCAAGTCCTGAAAACACAGTACATTCTGAAAAGAAGACAAGGTCTATAATCCATCCTACCTTCGAATGGGCTCTACACACCAGAGCTCAAAGCCTGGCTCTGCCACTGACAGGCTGTAAGACCTTAGGCAAGTATTTGGCCTCACAGTCCTTTCCCCAGCTGTAAAATGAAGGTATTGCTACTTAACTCACAAGGGAATTCTAGGATTACTTTAAAAAATGTTTTTTTAAGAAAGAAAAGGAGGGTGGTTTATGGGTCAGCAGGCTCAGCAATTATAAAAACAAACAAACAAAAACCTTGGTTAAAAGGAATAATGCCAGTCACTTGTGGCACCTAATATACCTTTTCTTCCACAGAACCTGAACAAGATTCTTTTTCCTTCTCCTTTAGCACTCATCACTGGAATTGATTCATGTACGCCTCTAGGAAGTAAAATCTCTCCAATTCCCTTTTGACTCTGTTAGCACTCACTAGGAAGTATATCTCTATGACTAGGAATCACAAAAATGACAAATTGAGAGCTAATACATAAAAGTTCATTTTTTAAAAAGTGAGGCCTATCAGGTCTTTCTCAAGGTTACCCAGTTGACAGCAAAGCCTAGACCAGTTCCTTCTCCCAGTACAATAGTCTTCCCACACCTTGTCTCAGGGACATCTGTTACTTTCTCTTCTATCATTAATAAACTGATAGACTGCTTTGCCACTGAAGCCCTCTCCTCAAAGGCAATCCTAGTGGGCAGGAATTCAGTCTCCTAAGATTAGACCCAATATTCAGTAAATCCTCCTTTTTCTGAATGACATGATGACAAATGAACATTTTTTTAAGATAAATTTCCAACTCTTGGGTCTCATACCTAGAAGCACCTTCCACACCAATGCACGGTACATGGATGGGAGAGGGAATCTTTGACTAAAAGTACAAAGTTTCTCAATATCTAGAGGAAGAAAAAATACAACGGTTAGATGCTTTTTGTGCTGGTCACAATATATAAAAGTGCATTTCACTGTTTACAACTTAAAGCACAGTAAGACATTTCTTCAGAGGAAACCTACCAAACAGTCAGTAGATCTAAGAAAGGCAACAATGGTCTGATTTCTAGCCCAGGGGTTTCACCAACTAGATATTTAAAAACAATCGGTGTTTCATAGCACAGGAGACAGATTTGGCATATATTACTACATTTACAATCATTAGCAGTAGTTATTATTTATAGAATTTAATTCATTTAATCCACTTTTGCAAGCTTGTTGCCTAGTTACTGTTTTAAAGATGCAGAAACTAAAGCTCAAAGCAGTTAAGTGACTTTATTGAGTTAACATAACAAGTGGGTGGCAGAGTCAGCCCTCAAATCCACATTTTCCTATAAAGCACACTCGACTGTCCTAGACCTAAATTCTCCTGCTTGTCAAATGAGAATGGTAATACCAGACATAGTTAAAGCACAGACTGTCTAGCGAGGATCAAAGACTGGGTAGAAAGTGTTTTGAAATTTTAAAAGCATTGTATGCACCCTGGCCAGTTTGGCCCAGTGGTTAGAGAGTCAACCCACAGACTGAAGGGTCATGAGTTAGATTCCCAGTCAAGGGCACATACCTGGGATGCAGGTTTCATCCCCAGTCCTAGTCCGGGTCATGTGGGAGGCAACCAATTGATGTGTCTCTCTCACATCAATGTTTCTCTCTCTCTCTCTCTCTCTCTCTCCCCCTCCCTCCCTCCCTCCCTCCCCTCCCTCAATCCCTCCTTCCCTCCCTTCCACTCTATCTAAAAATCAATGGAAAAATATTCTCAAATGAGGATTAACAAAAAAATAAATAAAATAAAAATACAAGCACTGTATGCATATAAAGTAGTATTTTTAACTATGGTTCAGTTTATTTTACTTTAGTCAACCACAGAACAGACCTTTTTATTATTGGCTTGGAAGAAACTAAAATGTCAATACATAATACAGTCTCAGTATTTCCATAAAAGAAAATCATAGCAACAGTTGTAAATGTACCCAGAAGCTATGATGACACCTCTAAAAATTAAGAAAAGAAAATATATGGGTCTAATATGAGAAAAAAAATATTACTGACTTCTTAAGAGACCTTTCAAAAACATCAGACTCTCTCAGTGAAATATAAACTTGAAAAATATCCCTAACTTTCCCAAAATATATATATCATTCTGCTGTCATCCTATCACTGAAAAAGACAGGAGGTAACAAATACTTCTGGATGTCTCTTAAGGTGACATTTATTTCAGAACATTTTGGATGACTGAGAACCAGTAGGCCTTAATTTAACTTATAAAACTCACCCAAACGGTCATCTTTTAGGAGAATTTCTAATG
Source organism: Molossus molossus (assembly GCF_014108415.1). NCBI lineage: Eukaryota > Metazoa > Chordata > Mammalia > Chiroptera > Molossidae > Molossus > Molossus molossus. The sequence goes on along the minus strand of NW_023425347.1, from coordinate 27,487,468 downwards.
ATTTCTTTTCTTCAACTCCACGAAACCCCACTTTCTCATAATACACTGAACGAAAGTTTCTCTGAGAATCCTCAGTCATGTTTCATCCTTGGAGAAGAAAAGGGAGAAAAGTGAGTATAGAAACAGAGAATGAAGAATTAAAATTTTTCAATGACTTTCTCCAACTTTACAGTGAATCTGGTATATTATAATAAACTGCCCTATGCAAGGGCAGTTTATTATAATATAAACTATTAAATCTTTCCTTTTACACAACTCTACCACCACCTCACCTGTGCACCTTGAGCAAAACCCAAGACACAAAACAAAGGTCCTCTGTGCTGCTAAAACAGATGGCACAAAGTTCATGTACTAGGGATCCTACTTTACTTATGAGAGCACCTAGTCATAATACATGTTCAAAGAGAAAAATGAAATAGGCAGACAAGATGTTACACAAACGGTGTTATCAAACAGTATATACTATGACTGTTCTTGTTTTACAAATACTATGCATTAAAAAATTAGATTATATTCTGAAATGTTAGTAATGGTTGCCTTTAGGTAGGATTCCCAATGATTTAAAATTTTCTTTTGCTTAGCTGTGTCTTCTAAAATGGGCATTTTGTAACATGAAAAAAACTAAGTTACAAAAAAATAAAAAGTCACAAGTGCCTTACTTAGTTTTCCTTTCAACACAATTCCACCAAAGGTAATTATCAAAATGCAAAACCCATAAAGTTTAACAGCATTACATTATAAATCAGAACAGGGGCAGAAACATAGCTGGTTGACAAGTATGCCACAAAGCTGGAGACAGAACAATAACTAAAGACTGCCTTCAGAATTCAGAAAGTTCAGTGGTCTCAGGTTCTTTCAAAATAATCTTTATAGGACTGATGGCAAGTCACCAGGAAAAAGTCAATTTAGGTGTTTTAAGAATATAATGGAGCCCGGCCAGTGTGGCTCAGTGGTTGAGCCTCGACCCATTCACCAAGAGATCACCGGTTCCATTCCTGGTCAGGGCACATGCCCAGTTGTGGGCCAAATCCCCAATGGGGGCATGCAGGAGGTGGACAGTTCATTGATATTTCTATTTCTCTCCCTCTCCCTTCCTCTCTCCCTAAAATCAATAAAGAAGTAAAAATTTTTTTAAAGAATATAATGGATGTAATGCATTTTCCAAAAAAGTATTGCACTGCCTGACCCAAATGCTTCAAGTGTCAGTGCAAAAAAGAATATAATCCCCGGGTTTTAGAAATTCTGAGGCGTCCTCAGTGACCACAGGAGGGCTGGTTCCAGACAGCCAAGGTCTTCCTTGTTGGGAGTCAAGGCAATAACAGGAGAGGTTAGGATTCGCTTAATGAGAAATTCTTAAGGGTTCTGAGCTTTCGGGACCAAATTCTTTTTTGCTTTTATTTTATTTTTAAATTTACTTATTTCCGTTACAGAAGGGTGTCCTTTCCCCCTCTGACAGCCTCCTCCCGGCCCCACACGCCCTCCCACTGTGTCTGTGTCCCCCGGTTATGCACACACGCATATACGTCCTTTGGTTTGTCTTCCCGCCCTCCCGCCCTCCTCCTCCGAGGTCCGCCAGTCTGTTTTTTAAGGACAGATTCCAAAGCAATAAACACGAAATGAATTTGGGGGTGTATCTGAAAGACGCATCCAAACGCTTCAATGGCGACATGTGTGCTGCCTAAGGAAAGCGGTCTCCGGCCGCACGACCAACGCGTCCCCTTGAGGAGTCCTGCCAAGCACACGCCTGCCCGAGGCGCACCCCGGCCTCAGACCCCAGGTCCCGTCTCTGCCGCGCTTCACCTCTCGCAGTGCGAACCCGGGGGAGGCCGCGGAACCAGGCCAGGGGCGCCGGCCGGCGGGCGGGCTGGCGACGTGGGGTCGGCCCGGGGAACGAGGGCGCCACAGCGGGCCTGCAGGGCGGAGGGAACCTGCGGGGAACCAGCGCACGGCGCAGCCCCCAAGAACCAGCAGCCGGCCGCCGCCGCCGCCGCCGCCCTCCTCGGCGGACGTGACGTCACCTCAGCCCGAGGGGCGGTGCCCAGAGTGCGCGTGCGCAGGGAGCATGCGTAGAAGTGCGCCCGTACCGTGGGTTGAGACGGAGACCCAGGTGAAAGAAGTGTAGGTACCCTGTTCTCCGCCCCAAACGCCGGTCCCCTCGCTCCCTGGACGCACTCCTAGCCAGGGAATCTCTCCACCTCGTCATCCTCGCTCCCCCAGCGGGGCGTGCCTGGGATGCTCTCCCTCCCCTTGCCCTCCAGGTCCCTGCCTGGAGGCGACCTCCGGACCCCAGGACCGTACTTATGCCGTCGGTGGCGGAGGACCCCTGTTGTGGTTTTTTATTTACTTTCCTTTTTTTATTCCTGGTATGTGGCAATAAATGAAGACCGACCCAATGCAAAGGCGATTTATTCAGAACTTGCTATTTTGGCAGAGACTCAAAGGCGGGCCGAGGGGTGGGAAAGGCAAGGAGGGAGGCTCGGGCGCGCCCTCGGTGGAGGCTGCCGGCCCGGGACGCTGTGGGAGCCCGAGGAGAAGCGGGGCGTCCTGAGTGATGGCTGCCGTGTTTGGCTTTCTCTGTTGGTTCTAAGTTGGAAGCAGGAACAAAAATTAGGGAAGCTGTCAGTTTTGAAGCAAGTCCTGGCCATGTGGGGCCACCTGTCTGAGAAGTTGCCGTTTAGCTTCCTGGGCTGTTACTAAAGCTGGAATCTGGCTTCCGGGAAGTCTGGTATCAGGCGGCCTTCCCGGCTGATTATCGTAGGTACGGGGTATTTTTCTAAAAAAAAATATTTTTTTCCTTTATTGATTTTAGAGAGGGGAAGGGAGAGGGAGAGATGGAAACATCAATGAGAGAGAACATCCACTGGCCGCCTCCTGCATGCCCCCCACTGAGGACTTGGCCCACAACCTGGCCATGTGCCCTGAGCAGGAATCAGACTGGTGACCTCTTGGTGCATGGGTCCATGCTCAATCCCTGAGCCACACTACCCGGCAAGGGGTTTTTCTAGGCAATTTGCTGCCGCAGGTTGTGGGTGAGAGTTCTATTTTTATACATGGTGGGACCTCTATACTCAGCCTCTCAAGTGAAACACGATAAAAGTAAATTATATGAAAAATGAAGTTTAAAAACAAGATATACTAAGTATAAGCCCCAATTTATTAGCTTCTACAGACAACATTATTCTTTAAAATGGCTATTAAAGTTTATAAACACTTCCATTTCTTTGCTTACTTTGTCACCAACTAGCCCTAGTCCTGACACGTTCCTCTGAAAAACACTGCCTGAGCAGGTCTTAAACCGCTGAGATTTAACCCCCTAGAGAAATGTTCATTCAGGGATGGGTGCTGCCTCCTTAAAAACCTAAATCTTTAGAACAGACCACACAGAGGCCAAGCTCTAGAGGGAAACTTAGAAATCAACGGTACAGAAGTCAGTCTGGTTACCATGTTGGAAAGCTCATGATGTTCAAATAAAGAAGTAGGTAGTGGTTGAAAAACAATATGGTCCTTCCAGCTCCCCTGCCTGCCATCACCATCTTTGGTTCCTCGGCAATAGGGCACTAAGCCTTGCTTAGGCTGTTTCTTCACATGTGTAAGTGGAGCACTTCAAGTTACGGCTTGCAGGAATTCCATTTACTTAGTTTAAACCTTGGACCAAGCACAAACTTTTACAATCTCCCTTTTCTTACCTTTAAAAAAGAGCTAATAGTGGTCACAGTATCATAAAAGTGTTTGAACGGTTAAATAAGGAGGTATGTAAAGTGCTTGGCACAGTGTCTAGCACGTGGCACAGTGAGGCTGTCTGTGAATTGGCTGCTGTTAGCTAAATGGTGACAGAATATGGTTGCTTTTAACTGTCATTATCTGTGCTTTTTTTCTTTTTCATTGAATTTATTGAGGTGATATTTGTTAATAAAATTGTATAGGTTTCAGGTGTACAGTTCTATAATACATCTGTATATTGTATTATATGTTCACCACCCCAAGTCAAATTGCCTTTCATCACCATTTATCCCCCCTTTACCCCTCTTACCTCCCCCAGCCCCCTTTCCCTCTGGTAATCACCATGCTGTTGCCTATGTCTATGAATTGTTGGTGGATTGTTGGTTTTTTGCTTAATTCCATCACCTCTTTCACATAGCCCCACAACCTACCTCCCCTCTGACAGCTATCAATCTCTTCTCTATTAATCTGTTTCTATTTTGCTTGTTAGTTTATTTTGTTAATTAGATTTCACATGTAAGCAAGATCATATGGTATTTGTCTTTCTCTGACTTATTCACTTGGCATAATACTCTCCAGCCCCCCACTCCAGCACACATGAACACATCAGAACTGGGTTACATGATCTTAACAGGCAATAACATTTTCATGAAATTAAATTGAAATAAGAATTTTAAATTTTTCTTTTTCTTTATTGATTTTTTAGAGAGGAAGGGAGAGAGAGAGAGAAAGAGAGAGAGAAACATCGATGAGAGAGAACATCGATGAGAGAGAACATCGATTGGCTGCCTCCTGCATGCCCCCCACGGGGGATCGGGCCCACAACCTTGGCATGTGCCCGAACCTCACAGGAAGCGAACCTGTGACTTCTTGTGCATGGATCGATGCTCAACCACTAAGCCACACTGGCTGGGCTGAAATGAGAATTTTAAAAGTCACAGTGATATCAAGCCCTGGCCAGTTTGGCTCAGCGGTTGGAGCGTCGGCCTGCGGGTCAGAGAGACCTGGGTTCAGTTCCCGCTAAGGGCGCATACCTCGGTTGCAGTTTGTTCCCGGCCCTGGTTGGCTGTGCGGGTGGCAACCACTTGATGTGTCCCTTTCACGTCGACGTTTCTCTCTCTCTCTCTTCCTCTCTCTCCCTCCCACTCTATCTGAACAAAAAATGGAAAAATGTCCTCGGGAGAGGATAAAAATAAATAAAAATAAATAAAAGTCACAGTGATATCAAGTCCAGGTTCAGCTGCCTGTGGCTTTGAAAGCCAGTCCTCAAGAGACAGGTGCTAATGTAAGGAAAGATAATTTATTTCAGAGCCAGCAGCTGGAGAAGATGGGGATTCTCATCCTAAAGACCATCATAACACCTCAGTGCAGGCAGAAGTTTTTATAAGGAGGGAGAGGGAAAACAGAACAAAAAGATCAAGGGGAGGGGTTTGAGAAGTTTTCTACAAGCAGACCAGCAGAGTCTATTCTGATAATGACCTCGAAACTGGTCAAGTGATGGTCTGGTGCATGTCATCCCGGTTTTCATCACCATGGTTTTACAGTTGAAGGTCAGCAAATCTCCCAGAACCTGCATCCTTTGAAGTCTGTTTCTAGAATTCTTATGCAAACATGTTGTTTATCTACAAGCTACGTACTAGTCAGAGTCAGCATTTGCAGAAACAATGTCAAAAGAATGGTGGAGTGGGTTACAACAGGTGCACTCTTGTCCATTTGTAGCGCCCATCACTCCTTACTGCTTTGTAACCTGACTGCCCTCTGGTGGTTAACTGTTCTTTAAATTTTGGGAATAATTGTACTGCTAGTCCATCAAATTTCAAGGTCAAAAGTGATTCAGAGGTTGGCCATCCCATTAAATGTGATGCAGAGAGCTAGACTTCACAATATAAAAATAGAAGAATATTTTTTAAGAATGGCATCACATCTTTCTTTTTTTTTTCAATTTTTATTTACTTTTGTTACAGGTGTTTCACCTTTTTTCCCCTCTAGACCCCCTCCTCCCCATCCTGCTCCCCACCCCCTAGCATTGTTGTCTGTGCCCATTGGTTATGCATACATGCATATAAGTTCTTTGGTTCATCTCATCCATCCCCTCCCACCCCCCTACTCTGAGGTTTGTCTATCTGAACCATACTTTTTTCTATGTCTCTGGGTCTATTTTGTTCATCAGCTCACCTTGTTCATTATATTCCACAAATAAGTGAGATCATGTGGTATTTGTCTTTCTCTGATTGGCTTATTTCACTTAGCATAATACTCTCAAGGTCCCTCCATGTTGTCTCAAAGGATAAGACATTAAGATGTCTTAGCTATTGTAAATAGTGCTGCTATGAACATGGGGGTACATATATTCTTCCTGATTGGTGTTTCAGGCTTCTTAGGATATATTCCTAGAAGCGGGATCACTGGGTCAAATGGAAGTTCAATTTTTAATTTTTTGAGGTAACACCATATTGTTTTCCATAGTGGCTGCACCAGTCTGCATTCCCAACAGCAGTGTATTAGAGTCCCCTTTTCTCCACACCCTCACCAACACTTGTTGTTTGATGATTTGTTGATGGCGGCCATTCTGACAGGTGTGAGATGATACTTCATTGTTGTTTTCATTTGCATCTCTCTGATGATTAGTGATGTTGAGCATTTCTTCATATGTCTCTTGGCCATTTGTATGTCCTGTTTGGAGAGGTGTCTATTCAGCTCCTCTGCCCATTTTTTAATTGGGTTCTTTGTCTTCCTTTTGTTGAGTTGTATGAGCACTCTACATATATTGGAAATTAACCCCTTATCTGATGTATCATTGGCAATGATGTTCTCCCATACAGTGGGTTGCCTTTCCATTTTGATGATTGTATCTTTCGCTGTGCAGAAGCTTTTTAGTTTGATGTAGTCCCATGTGTTCATTTTTTCCTTTGTTTCTGTTACCTTAGGTGATGTATCAGTGAAAATTCTGCTCCGCATGATGTCCAAAATTTTGTTGCCTAAATTTTCTTCTAGAATTTTTATGGATTCACGAGTCACATTTAAGTCTTTTATCCATTTTGAGTTTCTTTTTGTGTATGGTGTAAGTTGATGGTCTAGTTTCATTTTTTTGCATGTAGTTGTCCAATTTTCCCAACACCATTTATTAAAGAGGCTGTCTTTACTCCACTGTATGCTCTTGCCACCTTTGTCAAATATTAATTGAGCATAATGTTTTGGGTCCATTTCTGGGTTTTCAGTTCTGTTCCACTGGTCTATATGCCTGTTCTTGTGCCAGTACCAGGCTATTTTGATTACAGTAGCTTTGTAGTATAACCTGATATTTGGTATTGTGATCCCACCTACTTTGTCCTTCTTTTTCAAAATTGCTGTGGCTATTCGGGGACTTTTTTGGTTCCATATAAACTTTTGAAGTATTTGTTCTAGTTCTGTGAAATATGTCGTTGGTGTTTTGATGGGGATTGCATTGAATCTATAGATTGCTTTGGGTAGTATGGACATTTTAATGATGTTAATTCTTCCAATCCATGAACAAGGTATGTGCTTCCACTTTTATATATCTTCCTCTATTTCTTTTTTCAATGTCCTGTAGTTTTCTGCAAGTAGGTTCTTTACTTCTTTGGTTAAGTTTATTCCTAGGTATCTTAATTTTTTTGCCGTGATGGTAAATGGGATTATTTATTCAGTTTCTCTTTCTGTGAGTTCATCATTGGTGTAGAAGAATACCGTTGATTTTTTGACGTTAATTTTGTATCCTGCTACTTTGCCAAATTCATTTATTAAGTCTAGTAGATTTTTGATGGAGTCTTTAGGGTTTTCTATGTATAATATCATGTCATCTACAAATAATGACAGTTTCACTTCCTCCTTTCCAATTTGGATCCCTTTTATTTTTTCCTCATGTCTGATTGCTGTAGCTAAGACTTCCAGTACTATGTTAAATAAGAGTGGTAAAAGTGGACATCCCTGTCTTGTTCCTGTTCTTAATGGAAATGTTTTTAGTTTCTGCCCATTGAGTATGATGTTGGCAGTAAGTCTTTCATATATGGCCACTATTATGTTGAGATATGATCGATCCCTCTATTCCCATATTGCTGAGTGTTTTTATCAAAAATGGATGCTGGATTTTGTCAAATGCTTTTTCAGCATCTATTGATATGATCATGTGGTTTTTATTCTTCATTTTGTTAATCTGGTGTATCACATTTATTGATTTGCAAATATTGTACCAGCCTTGCATCCCTAGAATGAATCCTACTTGGTCATGGTGAATAATTTTTTTTTGATGTATTGCTGCATCCAATTTGCTAGTATTTTGTTCAGGATTTTGGCGTCTATGTTCATCAGGGATATTGGCCTGTAGTTTTCTTTCTTTGTAGTGTCTTTTTCTAGTTTTGGAATTAGAATTATGCTGGCCTCATAGAATGAGTTTGGAAGTCTTCCTTCTTCTTGAATTTTTTGAAATAGTTTGAGGAGAATGGATGTTAGTTCTTTTTTGAATGTTCGGTAAACTTTCCCGTGAAGCCAACTGGGCCTGGGCTTCTGTTTGCTGGGAGAGTCTTGATTACCTCTTCAGTTTCCTTCCTTGTTACTGGTCTGTTCAAGTTTTCTATCTCTTCCCGGTTTAGTTTTGGGAGACTGTGTGTTTCTAGAAATTTGTCCATTTCACTTAGATTGTCGAATTTGTTGCCATATAGTTGTTCATAGTAGCTGCTAACGATCTTTTGTATTTCTGTGGTGTTGGTTGTTACTTCTCCTCTTTCATTTCTGATTTTGTGTATTTGGGTTGTTTCTTGGTGAAACTAGCTAAGGGTCCATCAATCTTGTTTATCTTTTTGAAAAACAAGCTCTTTGTTTCATTGATCCTTTGAATTGTTTTTTTGGTCTCTATGTCATTTATTTCTGCTCTGATCTTTACTATTCTTAAAGAATTAGAAAGGAAACAAAAAGAAAACCCCAGAGCAAGTAGAAGGAAGGAAATAGTTGTGAGGTTAGACAGCCAATTAGAAATTTTTCTTGTTTCTTGAGGTAGGCCTGTAGTGCTATGATCTTCCCTCTCAGAACTGCTTTTGCTGCATCCCATAGATTTTGTGTTGTGTGTTCATTTTCATTGGTTTCCAGGAAGTTTTTACTTTCTTCTTTGATCTCCTGGTAATGAATGGTAACCCATTCATTGTTTAATAACATGCTATTTAGCCTCCATGTGTTCAAATGTCTTTGCATGTTCTTGTTGCAATTGATTTCTAGTTTCATGCCATTGTGATCTGAGAAGATGCTTGATATGATTTCAATCTTCTTGAACTTGTAGAGATTGTTTGTGTCCTATCATGTGGTCTATCTTTGAGAATGTCCCGTGTGCACTTGAGAAGAATGTGTATTCTGTAGTTTTGAGGTGTAATTCTCTGTAGATATCTATTAAATCCATTTGGTCTAGTGCTTCATTTAGAGTCTCTGTTTCCTTGCTAATTTTTTGTCTAGAGGATCTGTCCAGTGGTGTCAACAGGGTGTTGAAGTCCCCTGCTATGATTGTATTGCTGTCGATTTCTCCTTGGAAGTCCTCCAGAAGATTTTTAATATATTTTGGTGCTCCTATATGGTGTGCATATATGTTTATCAAGGTTATATCTTCCTGTTGGATAGATCCTTTCAATATTATGTAGTGGCCTTCTTTGTCTCTAGTTTTGGCCTTCATTTTAAATCTATTTTATCAGATATGAGTATTGCTACCCCAGCATTTTTTTGCTTTCCATTTGCTTGGAAAATTTTTTTCCACCCCTTCACTTTCAACCTATGTGACTCTTTTGTTGTGAGGTGGGTCTCTTGCAAACAACATATAGTGAGTCATGCTTTCTTATCCAATCAGCTATTCTGTGTCTTTTTATTGGAGCATTCAGTCCATTTACATATAAGGTGATTATTGATATGTACTTGTTTATTGCCATTTTCGTTTAGTGTGGTTATATTTTTCTTCCTATTTCTTCTACTAATTACAGTAGTCCTTTTAACATTTCTTGCAGTGCTGGTTTGGTGCTAATGTATTCCCTTAGCCTTTTTTTTTTTGTCTGGGAAGCTCTTTATTTGACCTTCTATTTTGAATGATAGCCTTGCTGGATAGAGTAGTCTTGGATTCAGATCCTTGTTTTTCATGACCTTGATTACTTCATGCCATTCCCTTCTTGCTTGTAGTGTTTCTGTTGAGAAGTCAGCTGAGAGCATTATGGGGTTTCCTTTGTAGGTAACCTGTTGCTTATCTCTTGCTGCTTTTAGGATTCTCTCTGTCTTTAATTTTTGGCATTTTAATTATTATGTGTCTTGGTGTTGGCCTGCTTGGGTTCTTCTTACTTGGGACTCTCTGTGTTTCTTGTACTTGAATGCCTTCTTCCTTCACCAAATTAGGGAAGTTTTCTCTCACTATTTTTTTGAATATATTCTCTATCCCTTGCTCATTTTCTTCTTCTTTGGGGACTTCTATGATGCGAATATTATTACGTTTCCAGTTGTCCCACAGTTCTCTTAAGCTGTCTTCCTGTTTTTCAATCATTTTTTCCTTTTGGTTTTCTTATTGGTTGATTTTTTCTTCCCTGTCTTCTAATTCATTGATCCGGTCCTCAGCTTCCTCTACTCTGCTTTTTAGACCTTCCAATGTGTTTTTCATTTCTGATATGTCATTTTTATCTCTTCTTGGTGGTTTTTAATTTCCAATTGGCTTATTTTCAGCGTCTCTATGTCCTTACTCATGCTGTTGAGCTTCCTCAAGATCATGGCTCTGAATTCTAGCTCTGTTAACATGCCTAACTGCTCCACATTGATCTCATCTTCGGTGGAGGTCTCTTGTTCTTTCATTTGGCTTCTGTTTCTGTGTTTCACCATTTTGGCTATCACAGTGGGCTTTGGGGCCTGTCAAGTTTTCCCTGTGGGTGTTGGTGTTCTGCTGTTTGTAGCTCCGTCTCCTGGGTTTAGATGAGGGAGAAAGGACCCACGTTAAACACCACTGTCAAGTCTTACTTTCCTGGTTAAAGTTGCTAGCCCAGGAAAGGTACTGTTATCCTCTAGCTTTTTGCCTGGAGGCTAGCAGTCAAGGTTACTTGATGAGTTTTGGGTTGTCAGTTGATTGAAAAACTCCCTCAGGTGCTCAGCATAAGGGGATTTCATGAGGGTGGGGCAGATGCTGGTTGTTAATGAGCCTCATTTAGCACTTCAATGGCACACAGGGTGGGGTTAGATCTCTGAGGGAAGGGCTGCTGCCTTTCCCTAGAGCCCTGGGAAGGAGCAAGATGGCCACTGTCCTGCGTGGCAGCAACTCAGCAAAAGCTCTGAGTGCCCTCCAAATGCTGAGTGTCCCCTCACAGTTCCAGTCCAGTCCGCCCTCCCTCTGCCGGAGCCCAAGGTGAGTGGCTGTGGCTGTTTCAGCCTCTGTCCCGGCTCCGCGCTGTGGGGCCGCCTGGGAGTGTAACCCGAGGGCGCTGCTCCCAGCTAAGGCCGCTGCCGAGCTGCCGACCATGGGCTCCCAGCCCCCGTCTGGCGCCTTCGCAAGCCTACCAGGATCGAGTCAATGTCCCTGGTTCTATGGTCCTCCAAGCTGCTTTTCTGTTGGTTTTCCCCGTCGATTTGTCTGTGTTATAGTTGTAATTCCAGTTTGGTCCTAGGAGACGGTCTGTGTAGCTTCCGTTCACTACACCGCCATTTTGGAATCTCCCTTTTCTAGATTTTTAAGGTGGAAACTGCTCATAGATTTTTCTTCTTTTCTAATATATGCATTTAGTACTATAAATTTTCCGAGTATTATTTTAACAGCATCCTACACATTTTAATATGTTGTATTTTCATTTTTATTCAGTTCAAAATACTTTCCAATTTCCTTTTGATTTCTTTATTGACCCACGGGTTATTAAGAAGTGAGTTATTTAGTTTTCAGATATTTTAGGAATTTTGCAGAGACCCTCCTGTTTTGTGTTTTTTTTAAATCCTCATTCGAAGATGTGTTTTTATTGATTTTAGAGGGAGAAAAACATTCATGGAAGAGAGAAGCATTCATCAGCTGTCTCCCATACATGCCTTAACTGGAGATTGAATCCACATCTCAGGTATGTGCCCTCATCGGGAATCAAACCCGCAACCTTTTGGTGTATGGGATGACACACCAACCATCTGAACTATCCATCCAGGGTCTGTTTTTTTATTTTTAATTTAATTCCGCTGTGGTCAGATAATATACTTTTTATGATTTAAATGCTTTTAAACTATTGAGAATTATTTTATGGTTTATTTTATTAAGTGTTCCATGTATTCTTAAAACATATCCTGCTGTTGTCAGGGGAGGATTTTATATATGTCAGTTAGGTCAAGTTGGTTGATTCTATTGCTTAAGTCTTCTATATCCCTACTGATTTTGTCTACTTGCTCTATCAAGTTTTCTCCACCTTTACTGAAGTATAATTTGACACATAAAATTGTATATATTTAAAGTGTGCAGCATGTCTCAGAGTAGAATTTCAAGTGTGGCCTTTTCTTATATCTTCCATGCCTCTAGCTTTTTAATGTAAGAAAAAGTGTTATAAAAACTGTTTTAATGTCCTTGTCTGGTCATTTTATCTTCTGGGTCAGTTCTGGGTCAGTTTAAGTTGATCAGTTTTCCTTCTCATTATGGGTAGTATTTTCTTCCTTCTGTGCCTGGTAATTTTTTATTGGATGCCAGACTTTGTGAACTTTATTTTGGGGGGTATTGAATATAATTTCATCCCTGCAAATATCTGTGAGCCTTGTTCTGAGATGCTGCTCGGTTACTTGGAAATAGCCTGATCCGTTTGGATCTTGCTTTTAAGCTTTGCTAGGTGGAACCACAGGCAGTTTTATTTCAGGGTTGATTGTTCCCCACGACTGAGGCAAGACCCTTCTGAGTGCTCTGCTTGGTGCTCCATGACTGTGAGGGCCCCCAGTCTGGCTGTGGGAAAAGGCATGAATTTCCCCCCAATCCAGTGGACATAGTTCTCTCTAGTGCTTTTGGATGATTCTTTCCCCAGTTTCTGGTCATTTCCTGTCCTGCATGCTCTGCTGAAGACGTGAAGGGGTCCTGTAGAGAGCCATGAAATTCGCTCTCCGGGCAGTTCTCTCCAGTACTCTGTCCCCTGAGCTCTAGTCACGGGTTCCCTGTCAGCTCATTATTCCCAACTCAGGGGGTGCCCCAGGCTCCAGGGGCTCCCGCCCTGAGCACAGCCCAGACACCCCCCCCCCGAGGAACCACAGGGCGCGCCTCACTTGTCTCCCTGTAGTGGAGCCACTGGCTTTGGTTGCCCGATATCCAGTGTCTTGAAAACCGTTGTTTCGTATATTTTCTCCAATTTGTTGTTGTTGTTTTAGGTGAGGATAAATCAGTCCTTGGTCTGCATCATGGTTAGAAGCAGAGGACCCAAAATTATTTTTAATCTTAACATTTTCTTTTATTAATTCCCAAAATTTCAACAAAACGTTTGTGTCAGAAAAAAAATGTTTAAAGGTGGGGAATTTACTCAAGTAACAATGCATCTGATAAGGGCAGTTTGACAAGTACATAAGAAATGTTTGGATGTTGAGGCACTGTCCTGGAGTGTGGAGGGAACAGGGTTTGGACTGAGCAGTGAAGAATTTTTATAGAGAAGAGGTTATTTGTTACAAAGAAACAGCACCCACTAAGCCATGAAGGAAGTGATATGTGTTTGGAGAAGCCGAGAGGGCCTGCACCGCGTGGGGTATGATGAGAGAGAAGGCTGCAGAGCAGGAAGGGTCAGATGTGGAGAGGGGACCCAGATCAGAGGGAAACCGTACGACAGTGGCTGTCAAAGACCTGTAAGCGGCAGAGACTTGGAGACTCTCTGGAGGTGCTACAAAGACCTTGGGAGGGCGGAAGGGGTGAATGTGGGCAGCTGAGAGAATATGAGAGGTCCCAGCTAACTTGGGACTCGGGTTTGAACATCAGGTAGATGGGGGAAGTCAGTAAGGAGCAGGCTTGAGAAATGCCTAGCGCGAGGTGACCAAGATCTGCATTTGACGGTGGCGTCCAGAAGCAGTTATAGGTTGTATGCCACGGTAAAAGGCAAAGCCACGACGTTAAAGGCACTGCAGTTTTAACATCGTAGCTTTAACACTGTGGGCTGTTTAATCGAATCCTGAACAAAGTAAGTACGGGTAATTACCTCCACCTGAGGTTGGATTTTTGCCTTTCATCAGTAGAAACTCATCTCCATGTAATTCTCAATGGCAGCAGCAGAGGGCAGCAAAAGTAGGTGGTTGGGGTGGTTCGTTCCTAATGGGCACTCGGGATTCTGCCTCCACCGAGGGAGAGCAGTATTCCAGAGGCTGGGGGAGAGAAGACTGGGCTGGCTTGCCAGGTAAACCACAGATCCATCTTCTTGCGATGGAAATGGCTGAGCAAGGCAACAGCGTTCTCTGTTCCCTCAAGTGAAAATAATAATAGCTAAATTTATTGACTGCCTACTTTTCTAAGAGCTGTATGCATACTATGCCATTTAATTGTCTTAAAATTTTGAAGAAGTGGTATTTTTACCATCGACATTTTATAGGCAATGGGTTCAAGTGGCTACAACTTGAATGTTGACATCTGACTTAGGTGTCCGATACTTAACTGTTACATTCCGTTACCTCCCTGTGAAGTGGTATTGTTACTGGAGTGTGCGTGTGTGTGTGTGTGTGTGTGTGTGTGTGTAGGGGTACGTGCACATTTGCTCATTGGTACATAGAGAGTTTTATTAGTTTGTTTTGATTTAGAGTAAATGAAGAACTTATATAGATGTTTTGATCTTTTAATCCAAACCCTGTAAGGCAGAAACAGATACTTTGGTTGGCTGGAGCAGAGCTACTTAAAGTGTGGCCCTCAGACTAGTGCTGGTCCAGGAACTATTTGTTGTGGGTCTGCAACCGTTAAGTACAGACATTCAGAGCGAGCATGTGGACAGGGCAGACTGACAGAGCAATTTTATGCCTGTTGAATCTAATAATAAAAACTGTGGACTTGTATATCGTTTGTCTTTTTATTTTATTTTTCTAGTAATTCATATTTATTATATTTGAGAAAAGTTAAGTTTACAGCAGATTAGAATTAAAAAATTAAAAACTGGTTTTTTGCCACAAGGTTGCTTGGGAAGCACTGCAGCAGAATTTATGACACAGAGTAAAATTCTGTAGGATTTTAGATACGTTCCTTTTAAAGAGCTAACGAACATCCAAGACACTTATTAAAACATGGAGGAGCTATGCCTTTAAATCCTCCAACAGCTCCACTGATGATCATGATTAAAATATAGTGAAGAGGGAGAAGGTGGAAGGGGCGGAGGAAGGTGGGAGAAGAGGACATGGAAGGAGGAGAGAGAACAGCCAGAGAAACCTGATAAGACTTAAGAAACAGGATCATCTTCCCTCCTTGGCCTTGGGCCAAATCACTGCAATGAGTACAGGAAAAGCACAAAGTATGAAGAAACAGGCGGCATGTGGAGTAACCTCGTCTGAAACCTGCGCGTAGGTATTGCAGGTGCGTCTTTTCCATGTACATTTGATGCAGAGGGAGCCTGAGATCCATGTAATAAACCAGGCTTCCTCGTCGCTTACCATGAAAAATGCCTGATTTTCAGCTGAAAGACGAGCCCTTGGCCTCACTCCAGATTTCACATCAAAGAGTTGCTATTTAGGAATAAGGGGGGAAAGTTCTTCCAGGAGAAGTTGCATTTCTCAGAGAAAAACAAAAATCAAACAAAAGAACTTTTCAAGGCATAAGTAAAACTTAAAAGGGGGGGGGTGTGGAGTTTGTTAGAGTAAAAGACGAAAACAATGCAACGTTCTTTGTTCACTTGTAGGTGTTTTCCTTCTCTGGGGAAGTAAAGGGGGAACTGCTGAGCTGTCTTGATTCAGGAGAACCTGCTTAGCACAAACACAGGGTAGATGTCCATCTGCACAATATGATTTGCCAGGAAGTTTTCCCCAGTTTCCCCCAAATCTCTCCTCTGCCCTGCTCTGCATTGAGAAGCCATTCCTTTGGCTTAAGACTCTTTACTGTTAGAAAGTGGGAGCCCTGGAAAGACCAGGACATTCAACCAAATGGATCATTTGTGTCCTGGTTTGTGTGAGTTTATCAGGTCTTGACAGAAGTGGCCGCAGGGCTGGAAGCATTCATTCTCCGACAAACATTTTGAGTCCCCGCTCTATGCCAAGCACTGGGAATAATACTTGTCCCTGCCCTCAGGCAGCTTACAGTCGACCGAAAGAGACCCAAGTGGGTATCGGATGCTTTAATGCATGGACTAGGTGGCATATAGGGGTCAGAGGAGAATTCCATCGCTCTGGGAGGGATCGTGAAGAGTAAAGAAATGGAGGATTTGTTCTAAGAGCAGTGGGAAGGCATTGAGGGTAACACCTAGCAGGGGCACAGTTGGAGTAGAAATGGGAGCCTGAACTGATGTTCACCAATCTTAGGGTGACGGCTGTTTTGGTTCCATTTGAGCCTATTAAGACTGATTAAGGGTAGTTTACTTTGGAAAATCACATTTGATTTCCATCTCTATAATTCAGCTCAAAACCCATTCATTTTTAATTCAAGTTCAAGTCAGGTTTAGCTCCCTCCAAATCAGTAATTGTCATTTTCATGGCACAAAACTCACTGGCAACAGGGCCCAGACATTTTGGCTTTTTAATTTGCTGGTGAGGCAAATTACCTAACTTTTCACTGCCTCGCTTGTCTCTTCTGTAAAATGGGGGTGGTGGGAATGTTTACCTCATAGGGCTATCATGAGGATTAAGTAAAATAAATACGTAAAGTGCTATGATTACTATAATGACTTATGTGTAACATCACCCCAGTAGTTTGGGCAGCTGAGTGTCTGTGGGGAGGGACCTCTTCTCTTACTCTGGGTATGCAGTAGTCCCAAGGTTTGGGAAGAGGGGTTGGGGACTAAGGAGTAGCCTGTAGACACCTGAATGAATTCTCAGAGAGGCTGGAGCCATTGATATGGCCAGAGATGTTCCCCAGATTAGAAGCAGGCACTTAAGAAGAGACTTTGACATAAGCACAACCTTTAACAGGAAGAGTAAGTGGCTTTCTCCTGGCAGTGTAATGGGCTGAAGTGTGGCCACAGGGCACAATTTTTTGTTGAGGACACACACCAGGTTTTCAATTTTCTGCTAATCTATTGAGCTCCTACTGGGTATTTTTCTTAATGCTTAGGGTATGTCCATATAAATAAATGAATAGCTAAATAAATTTTATATATATGTATATATATATATATTTTTTTTATTCTAATCCTTACCCGAGGATATTTTTCTATTTATCTTCAGATAGAGTGGGAGGGAGAGAAAGGGAGAGAGAGAAACATCGACGTGAGAGGGACACATCAAACTGGTTGCCTCATGTACGACCCGAACCAGGGCCTGGGATGAACCACAACCGAGGTACGTGCCCTTGGCCGAAATCGAACCCAGGACTCATTGGTCCTTGGGCCGACGTGCTACTGCTGAGCCAAACCAGCCAGGAAAAATAATGTGTGTGTGTGTGTGTGTATTTTTTTATCCTCACCTGAGGACATTTTTTTGTTTTTTGTTCAGATAGAGTAGGAGGGAGAGAGAGGAAGAGACAGAGAGAGAAACATCGACGTGAAAGGGACACATCGAGTGGTTGCCACCCACACGACCCCACCAGGGCCGGGGACAAACTGTAACCGAGGTACATGCCCTTAGCGGGAACCGAACCCAGGTCTCTCCAGACCGCAGGCCAATGCTCTAACCGCTGAGCCAAACCGGCCAGGGCAATAGTGTATATTTTTTAAACCCCTACTCTAGTGGGGGTAAATGTACAATAAGCAATATATAATAATAAATTAAGTACATTTATTTTTTGAAAAGGAGAAAACTTAGGTGAGGGTACTGCTGGCTGGGTACTTGGGGGCGAGACTGCATGTCTCTAACTTGCAGAATGACAAGTGTGTTTGGGTGGAGTGACAGTGGGGCTGAGCAGTGATGGGGAGACAGTGGGGTCACACTGGTGACTGAGGACTTCGGCCTTTTCTCTGAGTGAAAGGGGGAGTTTTTTTTTGTTTGTTTGTTTGTTTTTTTTATCCTCACCCGAGGACATTTTTCCATTTTTTGTTCAGGTAGAGTGGGAGGGAGAGAGAGGAACAGAGAGAGAGAGAGAGAAACATCGATGTGAAAGGAACACATCGAGTGGCTGCCACCCGCACAACCGACCAGGGCCAGGGACAAACTGCAACCGAAGTACGTGCCCTTAGCGGGAACCGAACCCGGGCCTCTCAGGACCGCAGGCCGATGCTCTAACCGCTGAACCAAACTGGCCAGGGCGAAAGGGGGAGTTTTGAGCAGAGGAAAGACATGCTCTGACTCCCGTTTGTTGCTCTGTTGACAACAGACTTCAGAGGAGCAAGGGTAGAAACCGAGATACCTTGTTAGAGCCATTGCAGAAATTTAAGCAAGGGGTGTATTAACCATGTTTCTAGTCTCTGGGAATTTGATGTTTTAACATCTGCCCTCCACATGCATGCCAGCCCATGGCATTCTGCACCCCCCGAATAGGCCTCCTCGAGGGGACTCCTTCTGGGCTGTGCTTTCCAAACAGAAACCAGCCAATCCCGAGCCCACACCTCTGCCACCTCCCTTACGGTGTTCTCACACTCTGGGCACTGCTGCCTGCCCTGATATCCCAGGGCTGGGACCAGACAACTCGGGACAGCCTCTGTACCCAGAGCCCACTGCAGCTATTAACACCAGCCAGTCCTAAGCCTGCCTGCCCTGCCTCGCCTGCTCCTTCCCTGGGAAGCACTTGCCCAAATTGCCCTCCTCTGCCGATGTCTGCTGACTGACCCCAGTGCTTCCCCGTGTGGCCTCGCATAGGGTCAAGGGTGGCGCGCCTCCTCCAGGACTGGGAGCCCGACACACTGACTTTCCAGTGGCAGTCATCGCCTGATCCTGTTGGCCTTCTTATACCTCGACTTTTCTATTAATACACTGGACTTTAGAACAGGGATGATGATGGTGACTGGAACAGGGAAAGACGCTGTGGATAGGGTGACATGTGGTCAGATTACGAGATGTTTTGAAGGCAGAGCCAAGAGGTTTTCCTCACCAACTATATATGGAGTGAGAGAAAATAAGTCAGCAGTGACTTGGGGTGTGGGGTGTTGGGCCTGAGCAGCTGGGCGAGTGGGGAGGAGTGCAGGGAGGGCAGCTGGGGACATAGTCCGGTTTTGGACATAGTGAGTTTGAGATGTCTGTTAGACATCCTAGTGGGAATGTCAAGTCTGGAGTTCACCAGTTATCATTTAATTGCCTCTCAGCTCCAAGTCCGCTTTTATTGCCTGCTCTGTGGTTATGGAACCAAACCCTGTAAATAATCTTACTTTGCCCTCTGGCATGGTATTGAGTTCCTCAGCACAGTGCACTGGAGCGACACTGCAGGAGGAAGGGGTCCTGTTCCTGATTCTGGTGAACTCTTCTTAGCCTGCAGTGTGCACAGTGCCTGCAGTGCCCAGCTCCCGCAGTGTGCACAGTGCCTGCAGTGCCCATCTCCCGCAGTGTGCATAGTGCCTGCAGTGCCCAGCTCATGCAGTGTGCACAGTGCCCAGCTCTCACAGTGTGCACAGTGCCTGCAGTGCCCAGCTCCCGCAGTGTGCACAGTGCCTACAGTGCCCATCTCCCGCAGTATGCATAGTGCCTGCAGTGCCCAGCTCATGCAGTGTGCACAGTGCCCAGCTCCCGCAGTGTGCACAGTGCCTGCAGTGCCCATCTCCCGCAGTGTGCACAGTGCCTGCAGTGCCCAGCTCCTGCAGTGTGCACAGTGCCTGCAGTGCCCAGCTCCCGCAGTGTGCACAGTGCCTGCAGTGCCCAGCTCATGCAGTGTGCACAGTGCCCAGCTCCTGCAGTGTGCACAGTGCCTGCAGTGCCCATCTCCCGCAGTATGCACAGTGCCTGCAGTGCCCAGCTCCCGCAGTGTGCACAGTGCCTGCAGTGCCCAGCTCCCGCAGTGTGCACAGTGCCTGCAGTGCCCATCTCCCGCAGTGTGCACAGTGCCTGCAGTGCCCAGCTCCTGCAGTGTGCACAGTGCCTGCAGTGCCCAGCTCCCGCAGTGTGCACAGTGCCTGCAGTGCCCAGCTCATGCAGTGTGCACAGTGCCCAGCTCCCACAGTGTGCACAGTGCCTGCAGTGCCCATCTCCCGCAGTATGCACAGTGCCTGCAGTGCCCATCTCCCGCAGTGTGCACAGTGCCTGCAGTGCCCAGCTCCTGCAGTGTGCACAGTGCCTGCAGTGCCCAGCTCCCGCAGTGTGCACAGTGCCTGCAGTGCCCAGCTCATGCAGTGTGCACAGTGCCCAGCTCCCACAGTGTGCACAGTGCCTGCAGTGCCCATCTCCCGCAGTATGCACAGTGCCTGCAGTGCCCATCTCCTGCAGTGTGCACAGTGCCTGCAGTGCCCAGCTCCCGCAGTGTGCACAGTGCCTGCAGTGCCCAGCTCATGCAGTGTGCACAGTGCCCAGCTCCCGCAGTGTGCACAGTGCCTGCAGTGCCCAGCTCCCGCAGTGTGCACAGTGCCTGCAGTGCCCATCTCCCGCAGTGTGCACAGTGCCTGCAGTGCCCAGCTCCTGCAGTGTGCACAGTGCCTTCAGTGCCCAGCTCCCGCAGTGTGCACAGTGCCTGCAGTGCCCATCTCCCGCAGTGTGCACAGTGCCTGCAGTGCCCAGCTCCTGCAGTGTGCACAGTGCCTGCAGTGCCCAGCTCCCGCAGTGTGCACAGTGCCCAGCTCCCGCAGTGTGCACAGTGCCTGCAGTGCCCAGCTCATGCAGTGTGCACAGTGCCCAGCTCCCACAGTGTGCACAGTGCCTGCAGTGCCCATCTCCCGCAGTATGCACAGTGCCTGCAGTGCCCATCTCCTGCAGTGTGCACAGTGCCTGCAGTGCCCAGCTCCCGCAGTGTGCACAGTGCCTGCAGTGCCCAGCTCATGCAGTGTGCACAGTGCCCAGCTCCCGCAGTGTGCACAGTGCCTGCAGTGCCCAGCTCCCGCAGTGTGCACAGTGCCTGCAGTGCCCATCTCCCGCAGTGTGCACAGTGCCTGCAGTGCCCAGCTCCCGCAGTGTGCACAGTGCCTTCAGTGCCCAGCTCCCGCAGTGTGCACAGTGCCTGCAGTGCCCAGCTCCCGCAGTGTGCACAGTGCCTGCAGTGCCCAGCTCCTGCAGTGTGCACAGTGCCTGCAGTGCCCAGCTCCCGCAGTGTGCACAGTGCCTGCAATGCCCAGCTCATGCAGTGTGCACAGTGCCCAGCTCCCACAGTGTGCACAGTGCCTGCAGTGCCCATCTCCCGCAGTATGCACAGTGCCTGCAGTGCCCATCTCCTGCAGTGTGCACAGTGCCTGCAGTGCCCAGCTCCCGCAGTGTGCACAGTGCCTGCAGTGCCCAGCTCATGCAGTGTGCACAGTGCCTGCAGTGCCCAGCTCCCGCAGTGTGCACAGTGCCTGCAGTGCCCAGCTCATGCAGTGTGCACAGTGCCCAGCTCCTGCAGTGTGCACAGTGCCTGCAGTGCCCATCTCCCGCAGTATGCACAGTGCCTGCAGTGCCCAGCTCCCGCAGTGTGCACAGTGCCTGCAGTGCCCAGCTCCCGCAGTGTGCACAGTGCCTGCAGTGCCCAGCTCCCGCAGTGTGCACAGTGCCTGCAGTGCCCAGCTCCCGCAGTGTGCACAGTGCCTGCAGTGCCCAGCTCCCACAGTGTGCACAGTGCCCAGCTCCCGCAGTGTGCACAGTGCCTGCAGTGCCCAGCTCCCGCAGTGTGCACAGTGCCCAGCTCCCGCAGTGTGCACAGTGCCTGCAGTGCCCAGCTCCCACAGTGTGCACAGTGCCCAGCTCCCGCAGTGTGCACAGTGCCTGCAGTGCCCAGCTCCCGCAGTGTGCACAGTGCCCAGCTCCCGCAGTGTGCACAGTGCCTGCAGTGCCCAGCTCCCACAGTGTGCACAGTGCCCAGCTCCCGCAGTGTGCACAGTGCCTGCAGTGCCCAGCCCCTGCAGTGTGCACAGTGCCTGCAGTACCCAGATCATGCAGTGGGCACAACTGGTGCCTGGCAGCCAGCACCATGAAACACCTCCTCATGGATGGGTTCCCCCAGGATCCTCTCAATGCACCTTTGCAGCAAGTTCCAAGGTGTAGCCCCACCCAGCAGACAGCTTCCCCAGCACTCAAGAGGCCAGTCCTCAGTGAGTCCCACTGATGCAGAAGCTTGGCAAACTTCTTCACCATCCCATGAGCCATAGCTGAACCCTCTCAACTAAACTGCATCTCATCCCTAGGGTGTGAGTGGGAGTCCCCTCTTCCAGATTTATTATCTCCTTGCGCTCTCTATCTCAGCCCTAGGGGTAATGGCTGTTCCCTATAGCTTAGAGTTTTCTTGACTAATTACTAGCCAATCCTCCATACTCCAGTCCCCTGTTACAATTATATTAAACTATTCATGATCAAATTAGATGTGGCGTCTGTCTCCTGACTGGGCCCTGATTGATAGATGGGGTCCAAGCAGGAGATAAAAACTTGGGAGTTGCCAGCATACAAAGGCTACTTAGAGCCATGAGATCATCAAGGTAGTGGGCAGATGGAGGAGAAGAAAATAGATGACACCTCTACATTAAAAGGACAAGTTAGCATAAAAGACCAGGAAGGAACAATCACTGAGGCAGGAAGAACATCTAAAGGTTTTCCTGGAAACCAAGTTTAAAAAGTGTACCAAGGAGGGAGGGACCCGCTATGTCAAATATTGCCGACAGGTCAAGTAAAAATAACATCGGGGCCCTGGCCGGGTGGCTCATTTGGTTGGAGTATTGTCCTGTACACCAGAAAAATACGGGTTTGATCTCAGGTCGGAACACACATCAGGCAAACTGATCGATGTTTCCCTCTCTCTCCTTTCCTCTCTTAAAAAAAAAAAAAAAAATCAGTAAAAACATATCCTCAGGTGAGGATTAAAAAAAAAGATCTGGAACTGACAGGAAAAGGGGGTGTCACTGGTGACACTGACAATATCAATGAGGGCAAAAGGCTGATTGAAGTGGTTTTGGGGGAAAAGAGAAGAATTGGAGAGACAGAGCACGTCAGCAGCTCTTCTGAGAAGTTTTGTCACAAAAAGAAGTAAAGAAATGGGTGATAGCGGGGGGTGGGGGCATTAAGAAGTAATGCCAAGATGAAACAGCATGTTCGAATGATTTCCGAAATGGTCTGGTAGCACGGAATATTTGCTGATTTGGCGAGAAAGGGGAGGATAATCTCTGGCAAGCTTCTTAACCTTTCTGAGTTTGGATATGTAAAAGAGGTTAACAATAGCTAGGTGGTTGTAAGGATTCAGTGAAGGCACCTTCACGCTTCCCTGGCTGAACAGGACCCTACCTCATGCCGACTTCTCGTGGACCAAGCTCCTGCCCACCTCGCCCCACTCCCTGAAACTGCTCTCAGCCTTCTAGTCTCGTTATTTACTGTGGGGAGATGGGAGGGAGAGGAATGCAAAACTGTCAGTCAACATACTCACTTTCTCCTTCCTGGCCCACGAGCCTTGTTTTTCACGGGAGTTCCTACAGTGGTGTGGTGGATGAACTCCACGAAGACTCGTCATAGGCTTATTACTGCACAGTTCTTTTCAGAGCCGGGAAGAAAAGCGAAAGAGGAGTTAGGAGGAAAGGTGGAGAGCTGGTGCAAGTGAGCAGTAGTGGATGTCCTTGAACATGGAGGAGCGGGCTGAACCTGGAGGTGGGCTGCCGTCCTGAGAGGGGCAGCTGCGTGGCCCCTGGAACCTCTTAGGGCAGAGTAAGAATACACAGCACTGTAAGGGCTTCCTTTCTGGCATCGTTAGCCTGAGTGCCAACTTCTTGTAGACTCGACTCATATTTGTAAATGCTAAGAAAACACACAGTTGACCAGCTGACAATATTTTATGCCCATCCTTGAGGGAGTAAAATCAATATTAGCCATTCTCCGCTGAAGACAAGTTTCGACATTTTTAAAGCTCTTAGAAAGTTATTTTATTTTTCTGCTAGAAAATACTTTAAGAGACTATCAACTGGCTCTCTGACTTGAAGAAAGGAAAGAATTATTAATATAATTTCTGTTTTAGAGATGAGGCAACTGAGGCCTAGAAAGACGAGAGGATTTCATTCTCTCGATGTCCTGCAGCCCATAGGGGCGGGAGGTGGAGATCCAGGCCTCCCCATATGGCAGTGCTGTCCCGCATCCTGTCGTTTCTGGCTGATGAGTGATCATGATGAATCACAAGGAATACATTATTTCTGTGCTGGGAGGAGGCAGTGGGGAACAAACAGGTGGTTACTTACAAGGCTGCCAAAATCTGCAGAGAAGAGCATGAGTGGGTTGAACCCCAGCGGTCCGTTAGAATTGCCTGAACAGCTGTGATTGGGCCCCTGGCGCATGAGTGAAATGAGAACCTCCAGAGGTGGAGCCAGGGTGTCCGTAATCTGTGAACTCTCCCCCGGTGATCCCAAGAGGCAGCAGGACTGAGAGCCCCTGTTCCAGAACAGTGGCTCTTAAAGGGTGATAGATGGAGGACGAAGACTCAGCCTGGAGCGCGGCAGTGAGCATGCGGCATCCACAGCGGGAAGTCGGGAAGGGGTCCCGGCTGCCCAGAATTTCTGATTCCGTTGGTCTGGGCTGGGAAGGAGGATTTGCATTTCTAACAAGCGTCCCAGGTGGTTCTGATGCTGCCTAGCCTGGACCACACTTGCAGAACTGCTGATCCAGAGGCCACTTTTCAAACAAACTACACATGCCTGGTTCCCAGCCAAAGAGTCTGTTTACCCCCTTAGCGTGGACGTGGGGTGCACAGGTAGGGAAGAGGGTAGATCTGAATTTGAATCCAAGCAAAAATGGTTGCTGAGCACATAACTCCCACTGTAGTTTGTGCCATCTCTCGGGTGTCTTGGAACAGGAAGAAGTTGCCAACTAGCATCTCAGAATATAAAACCCAAAACTGTAAGTTGATTATATTTCTTTTATTACCTGAAAGTAAAATCTCTTGAAACTTGTACTAGAACTAGTTAATATTTGGAAAATAGCTCTAAAAAGACTATATAAATGGTCTATTATCAGGCATCATGGCAAGCCAACAACTGAGAGTAAGAACTTTATCTCAAAAAAACCAGCCTGCCAGGAATTTGGGTTCTATTTTGGCCTCCACAGGTCTTGTCCCAACTGCTCTGCTTTACCTTATAGGGTAATTGCCAGGATGTCGTCACAGAATGAGATCTGAGGACAACCTGATCTCAGGAAAGGCAGCAGTGAATTGGAAATACCGTTGGTGTGGCAGCCCCATAGCTCTCTGAATGGAACAGCCAGGGCTCTGCCGCTCCCTGGACTCCACGTCTTGAAGATGAACCATGCCTGGGCCAGGCAAGGCCATTCAGCTTCAGAGGAAGAGTGTGTGGGCAGACGAAAATCCAAGGGAGGGGACAGTGGAATGAGTTCACAGATGCGCGGACAGTGCAGGGGAGAGGGGGATGCAGTGAGACATTCCAGAGACGTGGCTGCTGGCAACTATGTAGGAAGTAGAATACGGGAAAGAATCTCCAGTGAACTTCTACTATAAATTCCGAGTCATGCCTCCCCAAACCAAAGACTCCTTCCATGAAATGCTGAGGTGTTGACGTCTACAATGACACAACATAACAGTCTAGGAAGTGATACAACACTGGGGAAATTCTAATCCCCAACAGCCACCTCCCCTGTGGGACCCCACCAATGAGACTCAGACAAGGAGTCAAGCTGCTTAACACAGGAGGTATTGAGACTTAAAATTGAGATTCCTTACTACAATTTGGAGACAAGAATTTGGGTACACAGAAACTTTCCCAGGTCACTAAGGTGACTTGATGCCCTTAGTCTGCCTGAAGCCAAGGCAGTACTTCCCATGGACATCTCTGTGTGACACAGATGGATGAGGCTGGGAACATCTGCCTGGGGCTGAAGGTTTACAATGCTGTGCTCTAGACCAGCTTTTTTTCTTTTTTTTGTGGTACGTGCCCCTAGCGCAAACCGAACCTGGGACTCTCTGGTCCATAGGCCAACACTCCAACCGCTGAGCCAAATCGGCCAGGGGTGGACCAGCTTTTGTTCCCCAGGTCTGAACTCCAGAGTCCATGGATCAGTGTAGTACACCAGTGTAGACACACCACAAGGTACTGAATTCTAGGGGATTTCTCCTATCTGAACGTGTCACCTGTAAAAAGGCTTTTTCCAAACTTTTTAGCTGGGTCAAGGACACCAAAACGCTGGGTAAAGAAAGTACAAGGAGCCCTGGCAGGTTTGGCTCAGCAGTTAGAGCGTCAGCCTGCGGACCAGACAGTCCCGGGTTCAGTTCCTGCTAAGGGCACGTACCTCGGTTGCAGTTTGTCCCCGGCACCGGTTGGGGTCGTGTGGGTGGCAGCCATTTGATGTGTCCCTTTCACATCGAAG
This sequence comes from Molossus molossus, assembly GCF_014108415.1. Classification (NCBI taxonomy): domain Eukaryota; kingdom Metazoa; phylum Chordata; class Mammalia; order Chiroptera; family Molossidae; genus Molossus; species Molossus molossus. The sequence goes on along the minus strand of NW_023425347.1, from coordinate 27,461,290 downwards.
TTTCTCTCTCTCTCTTCCTTTCTCCCTCCTGCTCTATCTGAGGATGAATGCAAAAATGTCCTTGAGTAAGGATTTAAAAAAAAGAAAGAAAGTACAAGGAGACTTTGGTGCAGACTTTCGGGTTGTTTGTGACCAGGCTTGAATTGTTTCACAAGCCCTGGCCTAATTTCCGCAAAGCTTTCAACACTGAGGATGAAAGGCATTCCAGAGCTGAAAAGGATTCTGTCCTCACCCAGCACTGGGACTGTCAGTGGCGATGCCAGCTGTCTGCCAGACTGCTGACAGGACAGGAAAGAACCCTCTATGCCACCAACACTCTGTTCACAGCCACCCATGGAAAGGAGATCAGTTTTTTCCATAAAAAAATACAAATCGTCATTTTGCTTTTAGATTCCCCAGAATGAGAGCAAAGAGGCAAATGAGAATAGGTGTCCCCTAAATGTCAGGCTGCCTGACCTGAGCAGATGACAGCGGTTGGGGGTGGGGAACTGCAGCTCAGTTACCTGGAGAGCTTTACAAAAAGAGATCCTGGACCCATCTGAGGACTGAGTCAGCAAGTCCAAGATGGCAGGGGCCAGGGATAGGTGTAGCTGATGAACTTCCGATCCTGCTGGGTCTGCCCTGCTCCTCCTGGGATTTTCTTCAGAGACGCTCAGGTGACAGAGGAGAGAGCAGATTGTAGTGACAGCCTGGAGAACAGGGTCTCTGCAAGCCGACGTGAACCTGTGTGTGCAAGAAAAGGCTAAATGGCAGGTTCCTGAGTGAAGAGTTTGTATAATGTGCCCAGGAAGACACTCATGGACAGGGTGAACGGCAGATGTTGAACCCTTGAAGACTACAGGATCAAGGGAACTGGAAATAAGAAAAGCAACAAGAAAGAAAGATGGGGTCCCAGGTGCCCTTGGGGTCCCCTGCTCATTTAGCACAACAGTTGATATTGAAACTTTCCTAGCAAATGCCAACAGTTTGATAGGTTTGAACAGCTTTGGAAGTGAATCAGCCCCAAGTTCTTGTAAGAATTCCTCCCTCCTTCCTTCTCATCTGATCTCCTCCTCCTCACACAAGCTGTTCTCAGAGCACAGATTAGGCCTGTCTGCCACAGCAGAACCATATTTCAGATATCTTATGTAACATTTACTTATTTTCAGAACCTTCCATATCTTAATTGCATAGGTCTGGCCTTTTGTCTATTTCCCCCCTTCATCTATATTTACCCTTGGCGTAAACTACCGCTTTTGCTTCTGCCCTCTATCCCTTTGCTGCCCTTTACCCTTTACCGCCAGCTTCTTCTCTTTTTTGTCCCCATCCCTTCCCTCCTTCTTGCTTTCTTGGTATTACATACAGTGTTAGCTCTTCACAGCCCATTGACACCCATCTGTTCTCAGGCTAGCTCTCCTTGGCTTCGTGGCGGGAACCTGGATGTCAAGTCCAGATCCCTTAGCCTGGTACAATGAAGAGTGACCGCCTTGTCCGGGCTCACCTGTTAGCCCCCACATCCCAACAAGCAGCCTCAGAAGACCTAAAAAAATAGCAGGGGCTCCGGTCGTGCTCCCCTCCCTTTAGTCTCCCTGCTGTATGCCTTTTTGGTCTTGGATTTGGAAAAGTCTGGAGTGGTTCATCACTCCAAGTCAGCCTCAAACAGCCCTGGTCTGTCTGCAGCCTGAATTAGAGCCCTGGGAATTAGTGATCTGGGGGAGTTCAAGACTAAAGGCTGCCTGAAACCGTGTGGGCTTTGTGGACATGGCCTTGACATCCCCTGCAGCCACCCAAGGCCCTCCTAGAATTCCTCCTTCCCGGGCATTCTTCCTCCAGGGCACTGGCACCGATGACGGATGGGGCTTACATGCATGTACGTTCCAGACTCTGTTTCTGGGGTTGAGCCCCATCAATGTACAAATCCTTGACCAAGAAGTGAATTAATCTATAACTGCCCAAGAAGTGCATGTAAAAAGCATTTAGTCTTTCCTTTTCACTGATGGCTAAAGGGAGAGAGTTTGGTTGGATCCAAGACGATCGGAATTTGTGTAACATTAGGAGAAAAGTGTTCCAATAATTAAGATATTTTAGAGAAGTCCAAAAACCAACTTGGATAAGGGGAGTTCCTCTTGCAGAGCTGTGGTTGGACTCCAGCAATGCTACCGAGACTCTCATAGCTCAGCCCTCTCAGGAGTTTGCCCAGCAAACATGGACTCAGATAGGATGCAAGAGGACGCCTGAACCTGAATGAACAAAGCGAAGGATTCTGAATGTTTGCATCCGTTTTCTTGTAGAGGTTTTGGCTCAAGTAATCTGTAATGCCATTTACTTGGTTGTGACTTGGTCTGAACTCCTTAAGAGGTGTCTTTTTCATTTCTATTTCTGCCGTGGTCACTTCTTGGACAGCCTTCCAGGAGGGGGCACTGCTACTGCTGAGCACAGGCAGGGACGGCCTAGGAGTCTAGGCACAGGGACCTTTTCTGCGTAGGCAGGAGGGAGTGTGGGTTAATAAAATGGGAGCCTACTACTTAAAGTGAGGTGAAATTACTTATTTTTTCATGTATATCCAAAATTCTGCATACTCTATATATGTGTAATTCATCCTCACAATTGTAGCAGTCATTTTATTTTTGAGATTGAACCACCCAGACTTGTCATGACAGGAGCTACAAACGCACATGACAGAAGCAGGAGATTAAAGAGACTGGAAAGTGGTTCTGTGTATCTGTGGTGGGGGCGGGGGAAGAGGTCGGGGGCAGAGAAGACACAGATTTTTCTTCTTTTGACAAGAAAACAACCACCTGAATGACTCAGTTGTGTCTGTTCTTTTTAAGCAACACTTCAGAGACTAAGAAAGCAATGCTGAGCTTATCCTGTGATTTAGTAGGAGACAGTATAAACAAGAAATGGGTTTAACCTGAGAGAAACCAACATCAGAAAGAGATTTCAGATTTATAAGGGACCAACTGGCTCCTGGATCTAAAATGTACCTACATGCTTAGGAGAGTCGAGTCTCCCATCAGGGGCTGGTTCCCAGGCCGCCCTGCTGGGAGAAACGCAGAGGCCTGGGCCCGCTGCAACCACGCCTTGTGTCTCCGCAGATGGTACTTTCCGCTTTGACAAAGTGCTCTCCCCCCCTTGCTGCCTTCCCCAGAACTACTCTTAGATTTGTGAAAGTGTCATAAGGTGTTTACATAGTATCATAAGGTGTGAGAATGTTATGTGTGCACTGCAATAATTCACGTGAATGCAGGAGTTGGCTGCAATTTATTGTCTCAATGAATGGGCTGTGTTCTTAACGCATCAACATCAGAACCTACTCATGAAGAAATGTACAACAAGATCTCGGCTTTTGTATTATTCTAATTCTTGATTGTTTCAAATGAAGAGAAAGTACGAACAGAAGAATCGCCTGTGTGCATGCATTCCCTAGGACAGCCCAGGGTGCAGAGGAAAGGCCAGCCCAGCCCCGAGAGACCTCACGTCCTGCAGATTTGAAATTAGGCTGAGCTCAGTTCAAGATACTAAGAACAAAGCAAGCAAAGATGCTCTTGTAAATAGTCAACTGAGCCTGTTAGAAGGTGTCTTTCAGAGCTTGGTATGAGGTATTAGGTTAAGATAGTAAATTAATAAGGAATTCCAAAATTTGCTCCCCAATCTAAAATTTGTTGTTCTCTTCTTGTTTACCTTGACTAGGCTTTCACACACACTCACTCCCTGCCCCCCATGTACCATCATTCCCACCCCACCTTGCTTCACATTCCACAAACAGGCCAGATACCTAACTCCTAAGTAGAGCATTTGGGTCTAATAAACAGAAAAACAGTGGGACTTGTTCATCATCTCTTCAATCTTTATTTGCTACTTTCATTCCTTTATCCTACCAGTGCAGGTTGCAGAGGACAGCAGGAAGCCACGTGTGAAGAGGCACGTGCCAGCCAGCTGAGTGATGCCAACCATAGCCCTGGGCATCGTAGAGGTGACGGGGCATCAGCCTCTGGGCCTGGGGCGTAGACTGCATACCGAGAGCCCAGTAGGGAAGGCCACCTCCCACAGTAGTTCGGCCTTTGAAACATGAACAGTTGTATTCTTTGTCCTTTTTTCTTTAATAAACAAAGAAAACCAAAACCTTCTATAATTTATAAGCTATTTTTTTCTATCTACATTATATAGAAAATATAGACTCTGTTTACTTTATAACACACATCTTTTTCCCTTGATAAATAATTCTTTAAAATATCTAGTATACATGCCTTGACTTTTTATACATAAGTTTGGTTTTATACATATACACACATAAATACTCAGCTTCTTTTAAAATCGACTTTCTAAGTTGATTTTGATTGTAGGTGATGAAGCAAACTGCAGAATTGGGCATTTCAAAATTTCATTAGCCAATTATAGATGGCCTTGGAGTGTGCTCTCAGTGGTCTGAGTATAATGTAGGAAAATCTTTTTTCTCAGGGAGTGGGCTTTTTAAGTTCATTTGTCTGTGACTCAGAATTAAGTGGTGCATTGCATTTGTGCCTTCATACCCTCTTCATCTTGTCTCATGGCCACGGCTGTTGAATTTGACCTGTAAATTGGTAAATTCAGTTTCTGATCCGCCTTTATTCTGGTGGTGGTGATGGAGGGGTGGCGGAGATTCAGCCTTGCTGATGACATCCTGGTTTGTGAAAGGAAATCCAGTGGCATCTGAAAGACTCCCAGAGCCCAACATCCTTACTTACTTTATTGTATACCTTCCTCCCCCCACCCAGAGGTTAAGTGATGGCCAAGGTCACACTGATTTTAATGGTAGACCCAGGACTTGGAAGCCGAGTTTTCTGCCTCTGAGTCACACCCTGCTGCACACAGCACTCACACTCAGCTGGGGAGGGGCTCCAAGGCAGGATGACTGGCCAGTTAGAGGAGCCGCAGTGAGAACACAGACCTGCGGACGCACTGGATTCCCTGAGGTGTTGCAGCTGAATCAGTTTTCTAGAAACTCGTCTATATCTTGAATGTATTCATAAAAGCTAGCAGTTTTAAAACTTCCCACTGTGACTGTGATGTTATCTTTCATTTGTACGGTTCTTGGCAAGGATGGGGCCATAATTCAGCTGTGGGCCTTCGGGATTTCCTGAGGCCAGTCTACTTACATTTCCCCAGCACCTCTCCTAGACACAGGTCTAGCTTGGGACTCTGCTCCGCCCACTGCTGACTTTTTTTGGCCATCAAAGCCCTGAAATTTATGGGACAGAGGTCACAACATTGGAGAGCTCAGTTTTAAAAATGCATCAAAGCCCCGCATTTTAATTTGCTTTGGAGAACGGGGAGGAGGGCACCGAGAGAGCTGTGTGGTCCACAGTGTGGCTTCGCCTGCGCCAGAAGCTGGCGTGCCCGCCCTAGCAGAGAAGTGGGCGGGGGTGGGGGGAAGCACTCGGTTTCAGGGGACAGCCTTGAGTCAGGCTCCCCGGACTTCTTACAGGACAAGTGAGCCCCCCCACACACACACACTCTGCTGCTTCGAGAGGTGATGGGCTCGAGTGCTCCCACTGGAGTCTGGAGGTGCAGCCACTACCATACCTGAGTGACCGTATCAGTGACAGTGGAAAGCGGTAGCCTACTGACCTTTTCCTCCCCCTTCACAGCCCTATTTTCTGGAGCCCTCAGGAGGACCACTGCAGCGTCTGGCTCCCAGGCTACTACAGCGTTTACACCAGCAGTGGGCAGGAGTAACAGCCACATCCTGTGCGGTGGCTCTGTGCCTGGTGTGGCGATCCCAGGCTTGCTGGGCGGTGGCCAGGGCCGACAGAAAAACCGTGGTCACACTGTCTCTGCCTGATCGTTGTCACTCTGGGCAAGTTTCTCTTCCTTTCAGAGCCTCAGCTACCTCATGAGTAAAATGGGAACAATACTCAATACAAAGGGTTGTTTTTATGAATTAAATGAGATAATGTGCTTAAAACACCCTGCACACAATGGATATCAAGAAATGTTGAGGCGCAGGGAGTACGCGGGTGGCCCTCTGCGGAGGGAAGAAGGCCCTGGGAGAAGTTCATCTGGAGTGGGAGTTGGCCGAGACTACCACCAGGGTCCAGACACAGCTGACACAAAGGTATTTGCTGCAGGCAAACTAACGAGGTTCTGTGGTTCCCGCCTCACCCCTCCCATTTAAGGGAGAGGTCATGGAGAAGCTGACAGTGGTCATGGACTCTCTTTCTGCAGAGGAAAACAGAGAATCCAGAAAAGCCCAGAGCACGCCCACATGCTCTGGATGCCACGTCAGAACCCCTGGCTACTTCCTCTCAGAATTTGGGATTTGGGACTTCTGCAGGGGCAGCCAGCAGCATGAGCCAAAATTTCCAGTAGTGGAGACATCCACACAAGGATGGAACAAATCAGCAAAGGAGACGAAATGCGATGAGCCCAAAGTGGTGCCTCTACTATGCCGGCTCCTTGAAACACACTGAACAAAGTGGAAAGAGCTGGAATATGGCTGGGACTTGTCCTAGGTCAGTCAGCAGATGGTACCCAGATCCCCGAGAGCACTCCTAGGTGCTGGGCTTGGTTTCAGCAAGCTCTGTTGAAAGCTTGAGCTTTTAGCCTCCTACTGCAGTCGAGTCTCTGCAAGTGGTAGGAGGGGAGCAAAGGGAGTAGTAAAGACCCATTTACTGTCATTCTTGATTTTAAAAAATGAACTCTCTCAGTCCTTTCTCCCTCTCATTCCTGCATCTACCTACTACATGCATGTCAGTAGATAAGATTTAAGTACACTAACTAAAATAATTTTCATGCTTTTTAAAAGAATATATATTCTTTCTATATATCCCAACCTCAAAGAAGAATTTTTGTTTTAGACACTGAATATTTATCACAGAGCTCAGAAGCCTTTTGGGGGGAAATAACTCCTAAGTATTTTGGTTAAGTACAGAAACTTAAAATTGAAACCCCAGGAAAATCCCTACTTAGATTATAAATGACTTAGAAAAATGACCCATAGAGTCATCTAGTTTCCTTTTCCTTCACCCTTAAGCACAGCTTTCCAGGCTAGCTAGGGGGAAAATTGTTCTACTCAGTTTCCACAAAAGCTATCCAGAGGGCAGTTTAGGAGAACCTGAACCAAAACGGTCCATGGCATGGCCCTCTGCTCAAATTACTGCTGGGAGACTTCCATTCTACCAAGTCTCTAGTTTTGAACTGATAACTACAAAAGCTTGACATTTCATCATGAAGTCTGAAAACGGATCAGGGACTATAATGCACCGCGGACAGTTTCAGCTGACTAACCTTACCATGCTGGAGTAAGGGCCCCGAAGTAGGGCGATGTCTCCAGGAAGGCACACCGTACTCCTCTGCTGGAAAACGACCACCACAGCCATGATGTTTGCACACCCACACTGCACCCGTGGGCAGCCAGGCTACACCCGTGGGCAGCCGGGCTACACCGTAGATGGACCCTGGGAGGAGAATGGTGGATGCAACTGATGGTTTGTTTCCAGGGACTGCCTACTCAGAGCCTGGGGGTGGCCTCTCCCTTTAAATTTCCTTCTGGTTCCACTCCATGTGAAAGGAAGTCTAAACCTTAGTTGTGTGAGCTGCGAACAAAAGTTATGCAGACTTGTAAGTCCTGGTTTCTACAGCCAACCTTGACATGCCTTCTGTGGGATGAAGGACTAAGAAAAGATAAAAGGATAATTCCCCCATTTTCAAAATGTATTTGACTTGATCTTTCTTAAGAGCCATTTTAGTAATACTTGGTGGCAGTTACAAACCCATGTGTGTGTGTGTGTGTGTGGGTGTCTCAGGTTGTTCCCCTCCGCTGCCTGCTCTGAGCCTGCAGTTTGCCGTCTCCAGTAAAAGCTCTGTACGCAGAGGGTGACATGACAGACAAGAGACCAAGGAGTAGAAGAATGTTTTTTCCACCATCAGCTTCTCAACCCTACATGAAGATAAACCTGAGAGAGCTCTAAAACCCCATTTTTGAAACACTAAAAATTATGTTCCTTGTCCTTTTTTGTTTTGTTTAACACCTATTAAAATCTTTTCAGGTATCAGAATCATGAAAGGAAAGGTCAAAGCTAGGGAAAAGAGCCTTGACTTTTTTTAAAAGGAAGAGGATTATATCTGAATGGAACTGAAGACTTCCCTTTTACATCATCCATCCACAAAGCTGCACGAAACTCCTACAGCCCTTCCCCAGCTGGGCAGGAGACAGGAGTTGGAGCACAAAGCAAGCCCAGGGCCGGCTCATTTTCCCCTGTGCTGGGAACTCCCACTGCGGTACTGGGGCACACAGCGGCCCCGTTCTTGAGGCAGCAGATGAGCTTGGAGTCAGACCCACAGCTCCTGCTGCCTCCTGGGCCCCACTGGGGAGCCAGGAGAAAGGACGGCTTCGCACTGAATCCCGCTTGCACTCAATGCTACTCCACCGGAAGTGGTTATAGGATGGCTTCTTGCAGTTGTTTAATTGCTGGCAAATTCAAAGACGTTATTCTCTGCCTCATCTATGTCCATGCAGGGTGTGTTCTTGCTCTCTCCGCCTCCTGTTCCAGGCACTCCCTTCCCACCTCAGGCCAGGTGAAGGGCAGTGGACCCATTAGGGAGACACTCTCTCCCACTTCCTATCGACCAAGAAAGCTGCACTTTGCTGCCAAGTACTTTTTCCTTCACACACTTACAGTGGATTCCTAGAATTTGAACTTTCTCAGTAACCCATTGCACCCCCACCTTTCCCCAGGCTAGCAGGCTTGTGTAGACATGTGAGGATGTGCCTTATCCTACTAGTTTTGGGGGAGGGGGATGGGATAGGGAGCCTGCACCAGCTGAGCTTGACCTCACAGGAGCATTTGGCTTGCAAAGAAGCCAAGGTGTGGGGAGTGGACGAGATGAGGAAAGCCACCCCTCCTTGCTCCTCACAGTAAAGGGCAGCAGAGGCAGCTAAACCTCCTCCCTCTCGTGCAAATGCCCAGCAGGGCTGATCTCAGGAAGGCAGACCCTCTGAACACTCCCAGGCTATTTACTCAGCATCCTAACAGTCTTGTTTGGGGCCCTTCATCTGGGCTGGGGTTCACCCCCCCAAATGCCATTTATTCCCATTGTCCTTCCACCTCCCCACTTCCCCATCCCCACACTCCTGGAGGCCACCTCTCCGCAATGCCTTTCCCCGACTCTGGACCCCACACAGAAGGCCTAAGTCCCCAGTCTATGCTAACAGTACAGGGACATCCTGCTCCTGCGCATGGCCTCGCTGATCAGGTAGGCGGGGCTCAGCTCCGGCTCCTCCGTCATAATGGCAATGTTCTGCCACTCGCCCGTCCGGCTGGACCTCTTGATGGTGTCTACCACGCACAGGGCATACAAGCAGTCGTCGAAGGTGGCGGCCATGGTGAGCGGCCGGCCGTCCCACGTGCGCCGGTCATCCTGGTCCTGGAAGGCCTGGCGCACAGCCTGCATCATCTTGATGGTGCCACGCAGGTAGGGCGAGGGGATGTCACTGAAGGCCTTCTCGGGCAGCAGGGAGTTGCTGACAGGTGTGGAGTCCTGCAGAAGCAGCTCCTGCTCCGGGGAGCTATTGCGCTGCCCGTACAGGTCCGTGCCCACCGCCAGAAGGCGCCCGGCTGAGCCCACCACAGTCACATCCTGCTTGAACTCACCGGGCACGTTGAAGTTGAGGGTGACAGTGCAGCACACCCCACCCTCCAGCACCATCTGGAAGGTGCAGAAGTCGTCGCTGGTGATCTGGCGGATGCCCTTGATGTGGTCGGTCTGCTTCACGAAGGTCTTGAGCAGCCCGTGGACCTTGACGGCCTTCTGGCCGGTGAGGAAGGTGAGCAGGTCGATGATGTAGGTGCCCACCGAGTGCAGGCCGCCCCCGCCCATCAGGTCGTCGCAGCTCCAGTTGTACTTCTTGCCCAGCAGGCTGCCACTGTGCACCTGCACCTCGCACACCAGCAGCTCGCCCACGTAGCCCTCCTCGATGAGCTGCTTCATGCGCACGAAGGACGGCAGGAAGCGCAGCACATTGCCCATGATGCTCATGAGCTTGGGGTAGTAGTGGGCGGCGGACATCATGCGGAAGGCGTCCAGCGGCGTGGCTGTGCGGTCGCAGATGACGTTCTTGCCGATGCCTGCGGGCAGGAGGAAAAATAGCAGATCAGGGCCTGGATGCGGAGGGAGCGGTAGGGGGCGCTGTAGCCCCCAGACATTAATTCTTGGAGTGGGAACCAGACCGGATAGGATATCCTTATTACATGAAATAATTTATAACACTTTTTATTTATGCAAAAATAATATAGTCTATATATTTCAATATTCTATATATTTATTAAATAGCTAAGTTAATTACTTAATTTTAGTATAAACCATCAGCATCAATTTAAATATTTTAATATTTTAAATAGCCTATATTTTAGAAATATTTAAAATATAATACCTCATTTAGTATCTTATGTAAGTTTAATATTTTCTATACAAATGTTACTTGTAAAATATATTTATTTATTTATTTATTTATTTATTTTTTATCCTCACCCGAGGATATTTCTCCATTTTTTGTACAGATAGAGTGGGAGGGAGAGAGAGAGAGAGAAACATCGACGTGAAGGGACACATCGAGTGGCTGCCACCCGCACGACCAACCAGGGCCGGGGACAAACTGCAACCGAAGTACGTGCCCTTAGCGGGAACCGAACCCGGGTCTCTCCGGACCGCAGGCCGACGCTCTAACCGCTGAGCCAAACTGGCCAGGGCTATATTTAAAATATTTAAATATAAAATATGAGCTCTATTAAAGTATGCAATGTAATCTTTTTACATTTAATATGAATTATGTTGTATTAAAATTATATTACATATGAAATGCTTTAAGTTGTATTCTTTATGTAAAATAAAATTTTATTTAAAATGTATTGTTAAAAATATCACATGTGGAGAAAAGAGTAGTTTCTCTATCTGGACAAAACCAGAATAGATAAGCTTAAAGCAAGGCCAAGGTCATTCTTTTTAAGTATGAGAAAGAATTTCTTAATGATATCCTTCAAAGGCTTAAGCTTTTAGCTGTCTCCTCCACAACCACCAACAAAGGATTATCCTTTGAATGTCATCTTGCTTGTTTACTTTGTGTTATGGTAGAGCTGGCAGTGGTCACAGACGTGTTCGTTTACCGTTTCCTGCCCCCTTCCCCGGCAGGGCAGATAGTATCTGAGGGGTGGGCAGAGGCTGGTTCCTCCCTCTGCCATCTGTCTCATGGTGGGTTTAGTGCTTTTAACCAGTGGAGCTGAGGCCAAATAAGAATGAGGCTGTGTGATGACTGGAATGAGTGCCTAAATCACAGGTAGATGCGAGCCCTGCAGGACTCCAGACTGAGGGTTCTGGGTGTGGAGAAAACAAAGGGCCAGAGGAAGAGAGTAACGGGAAGGACAAAGGGATTTATTCCGCAGAAGCCAAGAGTCGGGAAGAAAAACAACTCAGTGAACCTGGGGAAACAGCCAACTGGAATTCAAAATAACACAACAATAAGAGAATTATACAAATTTTGTTAGCATGTCAGACGAAAGAATGCTGGGTGAAAAGACATGGGGAGCTTCTGAGTCAGGGCACATGGCTGCCTGCGGCAGGGCTCTGTCATCCAGTCATGCTCTGCACACAGACCCTCTAATGGGGACCTGGACTCTCCAACCACAGACACGGGAGATGCCACAGGGCATTGGGGTGATGAGACACACAAACCCATCCCAGATGTCCTGACTGGGCGCCCAATTGGATAAAATCCATGAGACTGCACCACAAGCTAAGCTGAGATGGGATTCTGTGGACACTTGGACGAGGCCACAGCCTGGCACATCACATGGCTCTCGTTTTCCCATTGGAAGAAACAGTCAAACAACAGACACAGAACAGAGTGTAGAAATAAATACAGTCAGTGGCTATCCATTTCAATGTGCACATCTAATGCTGGCCCTGGGTGAAAGGCCCGGAGGGTACACAGTGACCACAGCTCCTTAGCAGGAAAGCAGATGGTTTTCCTGATGACCATGAATGAGCAATAAGAAGCACCCTTAACTTCCAGCAACCAGGCCCCAGCAGAGCGGCGAGGAGACAGTGGTCTAGGTTACCAGGAGGGCCACGCACCTGCATAGCCCAATGTTCTGAAAACACAATCCTGTAGGCATTAGGCTTATGTAACACCAGCTCAGGCGGGCAGGAGCAGATTAACATGTAAACTAATTGGTAGGTCACATGTAAACTGCAGGGACAGGTGACAGATGCTGCAAAAATCTACCTCATACCAGTTGGGTACAGGCTGTGCTGTGGCCTCTCCTGTACCCTACTTCAGTGTCCCCAAAACCAGGACCCCTGACTGCCATCTCTTTGTTACATACACTGTATTGGTCATATTAATGGCACATGAAACAATGTTTATCTTATTTCTGTTATAAAACTATAAAATAAAATAGTGAAAATAAAACATAAATTGAACATTTAAATTCATGCCCTCTCCCCAGAAACAATCATTGGATGGGTAATTCTTTGCAGCTCTGTAGATGAAAAGATTCTGATGAAAGCTAGACTCCCTCTCTAGAAAAGGCAATATGAACATACACACAAAACTGCCCCATTCCGAACTCACACATGGCTCCCCCAAGGTTCCGAGGCGCTTTATGTATGTTGTTGGTTTCACACTACACAATAAAGGTGATAAAGGCTGGGTCTTCCACGGTGCCCACAGCACCTAGTGGTGTGTCCTGCGGTTTGCAGGAATGCAGCGAGCGTTGATGCTCGGCTTCACCTCTCTGCCCAGTCTTCTGCAGCATCCACACTTTATAGATAGCTCTCAGCAACATCTTAACTTACAGCATCTTCAAAAGTCAAAAGCGTCTTCTAGGAATCTATCATAAAGAAATAATCTAAAACGTAAGCACAGCTTCTTGCCCAGAGATGCTTCTCATACATTATTTATTAAAGCAAAAAGCTGTGAAAATGCAAATGCCCAAAGCTAGAAGAATGGGTAACTACACTGTAGTGCAGCCACATAATGGAATGTCATGCAGCCACTGAAAATGATGCTTATAGAGACTGTTTAATGGCAAGCAAGATGATTATGATGTCATGTTAAGTGAAAAGGGCTCCATTCATACACAATGCCATGATCTCAACTCCCTCTCTGAAAGACAAAAGAAAAGAAAAGAACTTGGACGGACTACCTCCAAATGTTTACAGTGGTTAATTGATTAGTAAGATTGTGACTGATTTTTATTTTCTTCACTACATTTTTCTACCTTGTCTAAGTTTCTACTTTTCTAGTCAGAGAAAAACAAATTTTCTTTTGTAAGCCCAAAAAAGACACGAAGACCTGTGAAGGACAGGTTCACACAATGGTAGGACCCTCCAAAGCCAAGGATGGGCAGGCAGGTCCCAGAGCTAACGGACCTGTCCCGGTACCTGTGCCCCAGCGAGCGAGTACAAGTGCCATGGACCCTGAACTCTGTCTGTTTCAGAGGCTCGGACGTGGCCAGGTCTTCTTGCGCCAATTCCTCAGGACTCTTCATGATCCTGGTGAAAGCTGTGTTCTCTCTCCGGAAGATGCAACTCCAACGTACATATAAAACTTCACCCACATGCCAAGCCCATGCACGAACACCCCCAGACTCTGAGGAACAGGAATCTCCATCGCAAAGTGTTGATCACTTCTTGAAACCTTTATGACATATTGTTAAAAATAGGAGAATGCTTCCAGTTTTAAAAGAACCGAAAATGCAGAGCTAGCAGACCCTGCACAGATGGGTAAAGCAGAGATTGTTTTCTCTCCGTTCTGGAGAGTCTTACCTCAACCCTACCTCTGGGTGAGACTTCTGCAAAGCCCACTCTGGCGCCCACAAGGTCCTAAGATTCTCCTTCCCAGCTTTTCATTACCCAGATTTGCCCTACCAAAACTCCAAGGTTCTCGGCAGCTTATCAAGAGTCAAGGGCTTAGGTTAAAGAAATGCAATTCTATTCTTGCTGTTGCTTCCCCCCCTTTATTGTTTTACTTTAGCTTTACTGAGGTATAATCGACATAAAATTGTAAGATAGTTAAAGTGCACATCATGGTGACATGATATCTGTATACGTTGTGAAAGGTTTCCCACCATCTACTTAACACATCCGTCAGTCCTCATATTTCTTTCATGTGCATGTGAGAACATTTAAGTTCTACCCTCTTAGCCAATTTCAGTTACACAGTACAGTGTTATCAACTGCAATTACCATGTTTTACCACCTCAACCTTATTCATCTTAGAGCTGAAAGTTTATACTTAAAGGAATACAATTATAATTGTAGACTTCCAGTCATCAGAGTGTGTATGTGTGTATGCATGTGCACTCGCGTGCACACATTAGTGTGATTCACAGCATTTCCCTTACCCCTAAAGTTACATACAATGTAACGGGAACTTGCATTGTCTCGACAGAGGGTTGACATACCCCAGAATCCTGGGTGTGGCAGATGCCATTGAATACAGGCAGAATTTCTCCCAAAGAAAGCAGATAGGTGGTACCTGCCTCCCAATCGCCTCTGTCAGCCTGGGCTTTGCATTTGGCACTCCAGGAAATACTACAAGTCTCTGCTGTCTTCATGATTTTCATGTCTTTCCACATCACCTTTCTTGCCACCCGCAGAGAAAGTGCTGGAATGGGCTCTTTAGAGAAAAGCGCTCCCTCCCCGTTTTGTGGCACAAAGTCAAGGCAAACTCCTGCACTCCTCCCTAGCACATGGGTCTGACATCCCTTGGACATGAAGGTGAATAGATTCCACAGCAGAGAAGAAAGTGAAGGGCTCAGTTTCTCAGGGAGAGAAATGCAGGAAGAGGCAGAGGCCCTACGAGCCTGCCTGGAAGACAGCCATGGCCGCCTCCTAGGGAAACCCCGAGGGAGAAATACAGCCCTGGGGCCGCTCTGCACGTGCTGCGAGGAAGACCTGTGCTCCCCCGCAGGACGTCGGGGTGAGTGTGCGCAGAACACACCCCCTTTCGGTTTTGGCTTCAGACTCTTGTGGGAAGATGCCCGTCCTTCCAGAACACTGGGATCTCAGACGGTCTTAGAGAAAATCATGCCGTGGAGAATCAGGCCAAGGGACATGAACCATATGGACTCAATTTTACTCCAAATAAACAGGCAGTACAAATGGAAAGCAGGGGAAAAAACACTAAATGCTTGAGAAAAAGTGTTTTGTGTTTTGCCAAGCCCCAGACATTTTCCGAGCAGTTGGAGAGTTTCAGCAAAACCCACTGGGGCTCACGATAATGCGAAGAGACAGCGGGAGCCTTCCGGGGCTTGGGGCCCTGGCGGACGGCGGTAACCCCGCTGCTGCCCTTGCCGACTGCGAGCCGTCACACGGTCACGCCACTCTCGGCTCGCTCCACGAGGGGGCTGTCCCCGCACCCAGAAATGGATGTCTTGGAATCTTGCCACCTTTGGGACTGTGGGTGGGTGGGTGGCAGAGAACCTACCAGGACGGCCTGGGCATTCTGGGGGAGTCTTCCTAGCCCACCTCCATAGAGACCGTACCCCTTTGCATGAGAACAGAAAGCTGGTCTTTGGAGGGGGTCTCTGGGCTGGAACCAACTTTGTTTTTCAAGAACCCTCATCAGCAAATAAAGCCAGAGCTCCCTGCCTGCAAAAGGACGGCGCTCAGACCCTTCTCAGCGATGTCCTGGGGAGAATGAGGTCGATGGGAAGCTGGAGGGTAACCGTGCCGTGTGCAAGGCAGTCTGCCTGCTCTTTGTCAGGGCTTTTAAATTAAATAATTTCAGAAGGAGCTTGACTGCCCTCCTGAGATGCCTCGTGGGAAATGGAAGTTGGCTTCCTCCAAAGGCTGCTGTGTGTGTTCTCCGTAACAGAGCCGGAACACCACGGCCCTCAGCAGGAGCCCCTGCTGTCAGGACTTTCCAACCAACAGACTCCAAAGCCACCCTCCGGGCTCAGGGTCTCCGGGCTGTGGCTGAGCACCCGTCCGTATCTCCAGAGACCAGAGCATCGCTCCACCCACAGAGATCCCCCTCCAGAAGCCAGGACAAGGGGCTTCCCACTGACATGTAGGGAGAGAGACATTCTCCCTGCGGTCCCACAGAGCAGCTGTCCTTTCCTGCCCTTGATCAGGGAGGTTGGTGACCCCTGTTACCTGGAGTACGGCTGCTACCAGCCTCCTGAGGCCAGAGCCCTTGCCTGGCAGTCAGCCTG
Source organism: Molossus molossus (assembly GCF_014108415.1). Classification (NCBI taxonomy): domain Eukaryota; kingdom Metazoa; phylum Chordata; class Mammalia; order Chiroptera; family Molossidae; genus Molossus; species Molossus molossus. The sequence goes on along the minus strand of NW_023425347.1, from coordinate 27,445,112 downwards.
GAATTCAGAGCATCCCTCCCTGCCAGCACCTTCCCAGTGACACAGTCCTTATCTAATCTCGGGTGGAAATCTCGGGGCCAGCGCTCCTTCCCAGCAGTCCTGCGTCATTCCACCTGTGTGGACAACGGACGCCGGGCCTGCAGACGGGCTTGCCGCTGTCCCGGCCGCGTGGCAGAGCCGCACACGAAGTCCCATCAGGTACCGCTTCCTATTTCTTCCTCCCATTCACAGAAGGGAGAGAGGGCTTTCTCGACCATCCAAGCAGGGAACTCATTATCCTCACTTATAGGCCATTCCTTCAACATTTCTGTGCTGGCCGCTGGACGAAAAATGAGTAAGAAAGATGAATAGGAGCTCACAGTCTGGAAGAGGAAATGAGTGATCTGGGGAGTTAATAATTACAGGAGCTACGAGACCTAACGGGTGAGCAAGAGGTCACAGAGGAGGGCTGCTGCCGATCTGGGCAGGGTAGACAGCCTTGCTGGAGAGGTGGCATTTGAGCAGGGTTCTGAAGCACATCTGAGTTTACCTATTCCTTCAGAAGCTTTCGGTCCCATTTAAAAAATGGTGTTTAACCCAGGACCTGAGACGCTGCTAAACTTGGACTATTTACAAAAATTGCAGGTATACATCCTGATGCTCAAATTTCTGAGGCAGAGGTTCATTCGTCTTAAAAGTCTATGACTTAAAGCAGATCAAGCAGAATTAGCATCTAGGGCGAAGAAAGAGCTAAGTATCTACGCGAACGGGTATTTATCACAGCTCCTTCCCTGCACCCTGAGATGCAGGACGACTGGCCAGTGTCACTCACTTCACTGCAACACTCCATAGTCCAGGTCTCTCTCTTCCTGTCCCCACCCCTTCTGGGTCTCCCCCCTCCCCCCCACACATGTGTTTCCCTTCAGCTTTACTGTCCTCCTAAGATCCTGGGAAGTGGCAGTATCAGTAGGGGTGGCGCGTCTGATCCCCACTCTGTGCCCTCTGGGTCTTCTTCCATATAACTTGGGAGGAAAGCCCCTTTGGAGAAATCCCTCATCCTCAATTCCCTGAGATCCCCTGATGAACTTTCCGACTCAAATCATGAATCCGATCTCTTCACAATAACAACATAACTTAAAAGAACAACCACTTTTTGAACATTTGACTTTGTGCCCGGAAAGGCTGAGTGTTTTACATGCGGTTTCACTGTTCAGTGTACACAACCTCACGAGGCAGGTACCGATATCTGCCCAGCTCCCAGACGTGGACGCTGAGCCTCTGAGCGGGTAAGCCGCGTGCCCGCAGCGGGACGACCCGAAGAGTAGTGGGGCTGGGGCTTGAACTGCGGCTCCAGAGCAGGCCTGGTCTTAACTCTGCACACCTACTGCCTTCTGGCCACCCTCATCCTGAGGCTGGCTAGGTCATTCTCTGCACCACATCTGAATTGTATACAACACCCAGAGACGGCATGCGTCTCCCTGGTATCTGCTGCCATGCTTTTTTTTTGGTTAATCCTCTCTGAGAGGATTTCCATTAATTTTTAGATAGAGTGGAAGGGAGGGAGAGAGAGAGAAACATTGATGTGTGAGAGAGACACTTCAGTTGGTTGCCTCCCACACGACACAACAGGGACCAGGTATGTGCCCTAGACTGGAAATCGAACCACAACCCTTTGGTCTGAGGGTCGATGCTCTAACCGCTGAGCTAAACCTGCCAGGCCTCAAGTGCTTTTCAAGTAGCCAACCCACCCTTAGGCCAGCTTCCATCCCACCAAGACTTTTTGTGGCCTTCCCCGACTGCTCAAGCCTGTTGTCTGAGCCCCCTTTTGCACAGAAATCCGTGTCAGGGGCTAATGTTCTCAGATGGCTTCATGTGCCTTAGTACCATGTAGGCATTGAGCTCACAACGTCTGTCACAGGGACAGTAGTCCGGAAACATTTCTCATTTTCAGTTTCCTCGCTGGTGCCTCCCACACATCCCCATCACCATGGCTCACACCTGTTGAGAAGGAGAAGATGAGGCCTGCTCCTCCCAGCCTGGGCATCCCCAGGAGAGAAAAGAAAGGCTGGCCACCTCTAGCCCAGGGGAGGCTGGAAATAGAAGCTTAGAAACAGCAGGTAGGCATCTGGGAGCCAGAGGCCTTCCAGGCCAGTGGCCAGCTTCCCAGGTAGGTGCCTGAGGCAGCCCTGCCTGCCTGTGAGGTGGCACATTAAACCCAAGTGTGAGGGCGGGGAGGTGGTGAGAGCCCATGGGAGAGCAGAGGCCTGAGGTTGGATGCACTCACTACAGAGGCCAGGGACTTGGGGACAGAGAAATGGCCAGGACTGTGGGCCTCATCAGTTGACTCCTATGTTGGTCCCAAATAGCCAAATGACACTGAGTGGTCATTATTCTGGGGAAGGCATAAAATAACCCCTTTTGAGCCTGCACGTCCATTCCACACCAGGACAAGCCAAGATTCAGAGGACACCACTGGGATCCAGGGAACACTGCCAGTCACAGAAGCCACACTCTCTCCATGGAAACAGCCACCTTCGGCAGTGGAGGGGTGCAAAGGGCAAAACGCTGGACAGATGGGCCACCGGAGTCATCTAAAAGAGACCGAGCTACTTAAAAGGAAATGTGAACAACTGGGTTGGGTGAGATTACCAGAGTGGACTCTAATTCCATTCCCTGCCTGCCCACTACAGACAGGGGCCTGGAATGGTGATCAGATTGGCTGGGGAGAAATTTAAAAATCTGTACTTTCTCTTCCTAAGGGAGTGTGAATTCTCATCACACATCCACAAGGGCGGGAGCCTTGTGTTACCTCCCAAAGCCCCCACACAGGCCCCGACAAAACCTCGGTACCTAGTTGTCGATTGCAAGTCAACACTTTAGGGGTAAACATTATCCTCACTGTGCATATAGCATGAAAGACAAAAGAATTTCTTTGAACTAGGCAACCTCTAGGGGGAAAAAAAGGTAGGAAACTCTCCATGCAAGAGTGGCTATGCTTCAGTGAAGGGATCATAGGTATATTACCTAGCAGATGTATCAAGTCAGGAGGATATTTCACACGGCCTAAGTTTTGGCCTCTCTTAAAAAATGGGAAGATTCAGAAACATTGGGTTTCTTCCCTCAGAGTCTCCACATGACAACTGTGGGTTGTAGTTGAATAGGGGCCTCCACGGTTAGGTGACCACGGGTGTGCCACAGTCCCCACCCATCCCTATTGCCTGGCTGTATCAGTTTCCTATTGCTCCATAGCAACGACCACAAGCGTAGCAGCTCGACGTAACACCCACTTACTATCTCTGAGTTCTCTAGCTCAGAAGCCCAGGCGGGCCCTGCGGGGTCTCTGCTTAGAGTTTCACAAAGCCACTCTGGGACAGAATGTGCTTCTAAGTTCACAATTCGGGTCCTTGGGGCTGGTTGTTCGGAGGTCCTCTCTGGCTGTCTAGCTTCGGGAAGCACCTGCACCCCACATGTGCTAGTCCACGTTTGGGCCAGCAACAGCAAGTGGAAGCCAGTTCTTCTTGGGCTCGGAATCTCTCTGACTTCCTCTTTCCCCACCAGCTAGAGAGAGCTCTGTCTTCAAAGGCTTCTGTGGTTAGATTGGGCCCACCCAGATCATCTCCCTTTTGCCATGTGACTAATCAGTGGAGTGCCCCCAGGGGGCGCGAGCTCCAGAGAGCCCGCGGGGGAATTCTCAAGTACTCTGCCAACAGAGTGCCTCAGACAGGTGGAGACATTCCTTTCCACCTCCCTCTGGCTCTATGTTCTTTCAGCAGTTTTCACTCCGACTGAAAGAATCAGTGAGGCGCTCCTCACTTTTAAAAACCTATTAACAGTCTCCTTGTTACCACAGAGACCGTGTCCCCAGCTCAGGGCTCCCAGTAGACGGTGGTGAGAGGAAGAGTATAGGGGCAGAAACAGGGCACGAGGAAAGGCCGAACGTCTGTATCCGTGAGGTGCCACTGGGCTTCCCCTCCGCTCGTGAAGCATCACAGCGGCACCATTATCCCCACTTGTCCGGAGTAGGAAACTGAGGCTGAGAGATCACGGGTGCCCGGGATCATAGACACGGGGCAGGTTCCCCATGGCTGCAAACTCAGGTCTGTGGTCCCAAAGCCCTGCGTTTTCCACCTGCCGTCTAGGGAACGAATTGCTACCGTGGAAGGGCGGGAGCAGGATGACATGACTGAGCCCCAGCACTACCAGGCACGTTCCTCAAAGAAGCGCCAAACCGCTTGGGCCCCACCGGCCCCCAGCCGAGTTGAGAAGCGATTTGGGGAGGCAAAGGAGGGAGGGCAAGGCTAGTTAGGGTGTGCTAGGGAGAAGAGCTGGAGAGCAAGAGGGCGGGAGGAGCCTCCACGGGGGAGGACCAGAGTGGCTGTTGTCCTCGGAAGGCAGATGTCTCCACGGCTCCGGCAGAGAACTGGCCAGAGCAACTGAAAGAATCTTATCAGAAGGCGGCTGGGCTCCCACAGATGAATAAAGGAAGCCCTGCAAAGGCTCCAGCCTTCTGCACACAAGCGCTGCAGCCTGGGCCCAAGGAGCCGGGCAGCAGAGCCTGGCCGCACACTTCACCCCTAGGAAGCAGTGTGCCAGCTGCAGAGCCATGGGGGCCACCCCCACGAGCCTCCCCAGTGTAGCCCGGGAAAGCCGGTTCTTAGAATAAACACCTTGGGCCCTGGCCCATTTGGCTCAGCGGTTAGAGCGTCGGCCTGCAGTCCAGACAGACCCGGGTTCGGTTCCCGCTAAGGGCACATACCTCGGTCGCAGTTTGTCCCCGGCCCTGGTTGGGTCGTGCGGGTGGCAGCCACTCGATGTGTCCCTTTCACATCGATGTTTCTCTCTCTCTCTCTCTCCCTCCCACTCTATCTGAACAAACAATGGAAAAATGTCCTTGGATAAGGATAAAAAAATAATAATAAAAATTTTTTTAAAAAACAATAAACACCTCGGTGCGGCCAAAACCTGCCCAGGAAAGGAAAGCAGCCCAAAGCTCCATGCTTCCTCCCCAGGAAACAATGGCGCCCCCCCCCCCCCCCCCAGCCAGAGCAGAGGGAAAAGACATCTGCGCGACAGTCTTCCATCCGAAAGCGCGGCGTTCCTGCTGATGCAGCCAGACGACAGCAATAAAGCACAGGCAGCAGGAAACCAGATCCCGGGCTCCTGGGTGATCAGGGTAATCAGTAACAAGCCACTTCCCAAAGCACTTTCACCTACATCATCTGCACAATTTAGACCAAGTCTGTGATAAGTGTGGGGAGTGCTGGGAAGGCGGTGACGGTGAGAAACAGGGAACCTGGAATTAGGTGTCCGTGTGTGTTTGAGGCGTGTAATGGAGATGGGTAATTTGCAGGGGACACGCACACCGAATCTCCTGGTCCTATCAGGGAAACTCCCCACCCTGAAGAGGGAGAGCTTCTTCCCACCGTGGAAGCCAAGCCAGGGGCTTGCTTTCCCAGCAGCCTTTGCAGCGAAGGCATGGGCACACATCTGGCTTTGGCCAACCAGGGGTACCACCTGGGCCTGGCACACAGGGAGGGAGGGAGGTGGAGAGCCCAGGGTGGCAGAGGGGACTCCCGGCAGCACCCAGCTTCCCAGGACTGTGGTGTAGTGATGCCACCAATGGCGCCTGCGGTCCAGCGTCAGCACTATGGTAGGGACGGGACGTGTGCACGTCGACCAGGTTCCCTGGTGAGACATGGGCTGTGATTCCAGCTGCTGAACCTTCCTTTGTTCCTCTTGTTTTCCAAGTCTACTTCCCCAGCCTGCCTAACATTTTATGATGAACTAATGTCCTTTCAAAAAATTCCAGCCCTGCTGGTGTGGCTCAGTGGCTGAGCATCAACCCATGCACCAAGAGGTCACCGGTTTGATTCCCGGTCAGGGCACATGCCCATGCTGTGAGCCAAATCCCCAGTGGGGGGTATGCAGGAGGCGGCTGATTGATGTTATGCTGTCACATGGATGCTTCTCTCTCTCTCTCTCCCTCTCCTTTCCTCTCTCTATAAAAATCACAATTCCCCCCCCCCCCCCCAAGGACATTTTTGCATTTATCTTCAGATAGAGTAGGAGGGAGGGAGGAAGAGAGAGAAACCTCGATGTGAGAGAGACACATCGACTGGTTGCCATCCACATGACCCCAACCGGGGCCGGGGAGAAACCAGAACCAAGGTATATGCCCCTAGTGGGAACTGAATCTAGGACTCTCCGGTCCACAGGCCGATGCTCTAACCACTTAGCCAAACTGGCCAGGGCCACTAAAATACTCTTTAAAAAAAAATCCATTGTGCTAAAATCAGCCAGTTCATTTCTTTTGTTGGCAATTCAAATGCTTCTCTAGGAAAAGAAGTTTGCAAGCATCTGGACCCTCTCTGAAAGGCCTGCTTTGGGCAATGAGGAACTGCTGAGTGCCCATTAATACAGCAGCCCAGGGTCCAGCGGGATTTATCGGAAAGGGAAGTAGAAGGAGGCTGGGGGTCGGGGACTGACGTTCTGATTCCGGCATGTGGAATTGTGTGACCCGAGCCATCTGACGTGGAGGAAGCTTAGATGACTTATCTATACAATTGGAATAACACCTTCAAAGGCTGCTTTGAGGTTGAAATGACATATAGCTACTGTCCCGACACATGAAACGTGCTCAGGAGTGTCTGCAGAAGTCAGTAACAATCCAAATAAAACCTACTCACGTCAGCTCTCAGAGCTACAGAATTCTAAACAAGTGGGGGCCGGGGAGGGGAGGGCAGGGAGCATGGTGAATGGGCAAGGGAGCAACACTCGAAATCCAAATGGCATCTAAATCTGGCTTTGCCACTGATTCAATGTGCAAAATCCATCTGTGAAACAGGGCTGATCTCTGGCCCTGCAGCTTTATAAGACTGCTGAGAGGAGAAATGAGTAGTACATAGAAAGTCTGCTGGAAGGCATAAGCCTGTTGCAAGAGCAAAGTCACTGAGAGATGCAAGACCAAAACGAAATAAATCAACTTAAAAGCCAAACCTACTGCAGTGCTGTCTCATGAATGAAAACAATGCAGAACCCAGAGGTCCTGGTCTGGTTGCAACCCAGACCAGGACCTCTGGGTTGCTGATTCACGACACCCCCAGGCTGGGGCTTCTGCCGGCATTATTGTGTCGAGCAGCAACGAGAGGCCAAGCTGGGCAAAGCTGAGGCAAAGGCAGGCATAAACATTTAGCTGGGCACCTTATCAGCTGCTCCTAGTAAACAGCGGAAGCTCAGCTAGTGATGGAGGCTGCAAATTAGAACTTCTTTCCTGAGAAGCAAACCTCACCCTTGGTTGCCACTGATATTTTGACAGATCTGTGCTACCATCATCACTGGAATGAGGATCCCGTCACAGACCTCAGAACCTGAGGAATGGGCAAGATGTGGGGGGCGGAGGAAGGGGGAGCTGTGCGTGCTGGAGGGGGTGCTTACAGAGCACCTAACTGAACACAGAGATCCAGGCTTCCCAGAGCAGCCCAGAAGCCAGTGATTTCTTCCCTCCTCCAGCCTCTTCTCTTAAAGAGACAGTGCTCAGTTTTTCATCTTGGGACCAGCTGACAACAGCCTGTCCTGAGCATGAAGGCTTCAGCAAGCCCAGTCATCCAGGCAGAAAGGACACTGACCCAAGCAACTGCCCCAGGTGCTGGCTAGGATGAGTCTTGAGTCTTTTGGAGTTTTTTTGTTTTATGGGGTTTTTGTTTGTCTTTGCAAAAATCTGCAAACAATGCAGACTCTTTTTAAAGGAAGAAACCTAGTTGTCAGGAACGCCCAGAGAACTGGACCCAGTGGGTCTGCGGCTGCCCCAGCAACACCAGTTGAAAGCCCATGGCCTGCTTGGTGAGGTCAAGTGGCAGCAGCCCCATTTCACAGGTGAGGAAATGGTAGGGTTAAGTCCCAATGCCTTCTCCTCCACTCTGTACTGTGAGGCCCTAAAGGAGGCAGGAGACTGGCACACGGGTGGGTGAAGTCTCTGAAGGCACCAGCTCCTGGGGAAAGAGCCCCAACTCCCTGTCCATCCTGACGGTGCTCCTGCAGGAAGGGACTCTCCCCGACCCCCAGGAGAGGACTGCACGGCCGCAGCGCCGGAACAAGTCTGGCCCGGGGCTCCTGAACACCTGCTCACTCATCAGACTTGCACAGGACTCGGGTGGAGATGCCCAGATGTCTCAGACCCAGTGATGCCCTAAAGGTGTGCCGGATACAGACAGACAAGGACGATTTGCTCTCTTCCACAGTGGGGAGGGGTGCTGGGGCGCCTGGGGCCGTCTGACTGGTCTCCGCCCTCCGTGAGCAGCTCCTCATTCAGCCTTTCGGGCCCTCACAGCGGAGGCCGGCCTCTGCCAAGGGGCCTCACTATTGCTTGTCCCTTTGCCTCCTGGCAGGGAGCCATCCTCCACCTTCGCCCTCACCCACCCTCCTTGAATTAACACCTCTTCCTGAGAAAAACCCAGCAAGCTCCATCACACTTAAGTCTAACCCAAGAATAAGAATACTAGACCTAACACTAATGAGTGAAGCACCTGGCAAAGTTGCACTTTTGAATCCTCCCGATACCCTGGGAGGTCACTGTCATTCTCATTTCACAAACCATGAAGCCAGACCCTCCAGAGTCCATGCCTCACGCAAACCCACATACTGCGGCTCCCTGTATCTGCGGCTCATCTTAAACAATATGTTGCCATTCTAAATGCAATTCGACAGGCAGTAAAACATGTTTGCAAAAGAATCCAATTGAGATCACAGATGTTCCTGTAACCTTGGATTTGTTCCACAAACATGCATCAAGGGACTACTTGAGAAGAAATGGGACAGGGTGCCCCAGCCTCCTCCTGATCTTGTACTTCCCGCTACTGGTTTCTGTGCTTTAGAACCTTGGTTCCCAGCCTGAATGCCCGGGCACCCAAGGCGTCCAGGGTCCACAGCAAACTCCCAGGGGCATTTTACATTTTTGTGGAAACAAAAGCCCTGGCCGGTTTGGCTCAGCAGTTAGAGCATCGGCATGCAGACTGAAGGGTCGTGGGTTTGATTCCGGTCAAGGGCATGTACCTCGGTTGCAGTTCAGTCCCCGGCCGTGGTCGGGGTCGTGCAGGAAGCAACCTGTTGATGTCTCCTCCCCACCCCCACCCCAACTCTATTTGAAGATATGGAAAAAAGTATCCTCGGGTAAGGATTAAAAATAATAATAATAATACAATAAAGACAGGAGTCACCTTTATACTGGTAAATACTTTGGTTTCCCCTCAACATAGTACTTGGTTTGCTGTAGACACTTTCCTAGTACTTATTCACAGTTCATAATAAAAGACGGAACCTGTCCACAAGAAGCCCTTGAAGGTCCACAGAGGTCCAGTGAGGTGTAAGTGATCATGAAGACTACTGACACTTTGGCTCACAGGTCCCACCAGTGGGGGTCAGAGGTGTGTAAGGCACCTTCTCGATACACTTTTCTGAGCTCTCTGAGGCAAAGTAATATAATTAACTGCCTCTTCAGGGTTTTGCAGGGGGACTCACTGAGATGTAATACAACTCCGGCCGCAAAGGGGTCTGGGAAATGTCGGATTCTTAACACTGTAGCTTCAGGCTTGGTTGACTACCCAGAAAACCAGAATGCCACCCAAAGATACATGGCATGCCCCAGGAAAGAGGTTAATAAACGTACAGAGTGTGGGTAACTGCCTGAGGTTATCTGTTAACTTAGAAATGCACTGTTCTTTCTGGAGGTCTACAGGACTACCCACCATGCGCTTTTACTATCAACCCCCTATAAGAAAGAGACCGTGTCCTGGAGGGTGTGGATAATCCCAGCCAGCCACCCCTGGGAGCAGCTGCCTCGCTGTATGTAAGTCTGTCCTAGTGAAGCTCTTATGAATGTGAATCAGGCTAGGTATCCATTCTGAATTAATCCTGAAAGTAGACTTTTGGGGCTTTCCCCGAACAGGTTTTGAATTCAAATGAGGATATAGAATTTAGGTATAAATCACTTTAAACTCCTCTGGAATTAGGAGACTCCTCTGACCACGAGGTTGGGATTCTGTCTTATTTAAGCTGAATCTATTATCATGTCATTCATCTCCATCACTCTTCCCAGTCTTCAAAGGCAACCCCTACCTCCAGGGCTCTCGGTATGCGGGGAGGGACGGAGCTGGGGGCAGCAGCAGGGTCCGAGGTCTAGGCCCTGGGCGTCTCCTGCTGGACGTCTCCAGGAGGAGTTACAGTCCTGCTTCTGTATCTGCTGACCAGGAGAGACTAGATGAACCGGTTGCTTAGTAACAGCTGTGCCCCACTGCCAGGGGAGAGCAGAGGAGGTGTGTGTCGGTGTGAGATTGGCATTCTAACCTCAGACATGTGACAGTCTTCTGCGTGAGTATCTCAAGACCAGACACCTGCTCCCAAGTGGCTCTGATCCTAATAAACTGTCCATGACATTAACAACTCCAAAATGCCACTGGAAACCATGTTCATGGAGCTGTTTTTAAAACTGACCGGTGATAATGGTGGGAATGTTCTGCAAAGACCAAGCATTCTGCAACAAGGAATGGTTGCACTCGCCTGGGGCTGCGCACAGGAACACAGGGAGCTGGGGTCCAAAGAAAACATCCTGCATTTCTGCTAGGCCAGGAAAAGAAATAGCAGAATCAGTTCTCTATTCTTTCAGCGCATTAAGATTAAGCAGTCTTCACGTTTTTACGAGTAGAACTGGCCAAATTGTTCTGGTTGGTTCAATGAACAACTGAGTGCCATTTGCATACAGGTCAATTTCTGTTGGGGAGGGGAAAAGAGGTAAGGATTACGGTCAGTAGAATAGGGAAAGGGCCCAACCCCTAAAATCCTCTTCAAGGGCTTAAAGCCTAAAGAATGAACTTGGTGAAAGTTAACGCACTGGCAGAGTAGAAAAACAATGAACAACATGTAACAATGAATAATAACGCATAAGAATATAGTCACTACCTGTTCCCGCCTCAGTCATCTCTGCTCCATAGAAAGGGAGCCGGGTCTAGGCAGCTTGCCTCCCCCTTGGATTTCTTTTCCTACCCATTTCCCCTCAAACACCAGTTTATAAGATTTCTTATCCTTATCTTATCAGTTACCTTAGGCAATTACACTCACTTTCTCAAACAAGAGCTCTGGTGTTCCTGTCCTCCACTCTCCTTTTATTCCCAGACCCTAAACAGTCGTTACATTGAAAGTCTCAGGTCGTCTCCAGTTCGCCCCCAACCCCCTTCTGACACACAGTCAAACCCACTGCGTTGGTGCTGGACACACGCCCAGTGAGTCAGCAGTTCTCGAGCCGCGGCCTGGAAAGCTGACTCAAGGTGGTGCCCCTGGCCCCACTGCAGAGGAAGCTTGTCCTCCTGGAGGGACACAGAGCTGTCCGCCACCATTCACAGTCAGCAGAAGTGTCATCCACCTGGCAGAACCCGCTCTCTGCAGCCACCACCCACTGGTCCACCAGTGAGCATCAGCCCCCCCGCAAAGCGCTACTCCCCAAAGGCCCCCACTCTTCTGCTCGCCACGGTGTTTCCCATGGGCAGCGTTCACCTCCGTCCACACCTCTACTAGTAGAGGTTGAGTAATCAGTATTTATGGGCAAGGACTGAGACTTTATGTGACTCCTGTTCCCACATCCCAGTCCCAGCTCTGCCACTATCCACCTTCTCATGTGTGAAGCGAGGGGCTGAGGTGAAGCAGGGCACCCAACGTGCTTCTGAGGAACACCTGCCCTTGGAGTGTCCACTGCTGCGCCGGGCGCGAGAAAAGGAGTCCGGCCGGGGTCAAGACATTTGGGAAGTGCTGGCCGAAAACGTTAAGAAGTTTCAGTTCTGTGTCCGTTCCCAGCCTAGATCTCATTCCTCACAGTCCCAGGAGAGATCAGACATGCCAGTGACCACCCTTGCCTCATACGCGTCCGTGTGCTTCTGTTTTGATGTTTTTTAAAGCTATTTTAAGCATCCAGTCACACAGGCACACAGGCAACAAACTGAATTTCCCAGTACCCTCTCCATAAGGAAACAGTTCGTCTAATATGGTATTTCCTTGGCCATCAACACGTACGTCAGTCTCCAAGGAATCAACAACATGGGACAACCCCAAACTACCTGACCGTTCCCTGTTAGATGAAAACATGTTGAAACAAGGAGGGAAAGCCTGAGTTTGGACCAGATGTCCTATAGGGTGCCTCCAAGTATAACACCCCATGGTTTATGTTCTTTATATGGCGGCTTGTTAACTAAACAGCCAATATGCATTTATTTGGGGGCTGTAGGAGCAGAGGAGAGGAGGGGCTCGAGGGGCTCTGATGCTGAGTCAGGGCTCTCTCTGGGCCACCAGCTGGCCCTCCACATGTCCTCAAGAGAGGAGAGCGCCTGAGCAGTTCTAGAAGCTACAATTCGCCGAAGGTGGGGATGTGAAAGCACTCTAGAATGTGTAGAGGAGCACGTGCTACCTGCTCTCCACCGCACGCACACCTTTAACTCTGATCAGTAGAAAGAGAGGTATGAGAACCTGCTCAGAACAGATCTCTGCAACTCGACATGTAAACAACGCATTGTGAAATAGAGGTGCTTTTGCCACCTGTGGACAGGCAATCAATATTCTGAAGGTCCATACTGTGTCAATACGGTGTCTTTATAAAATATCCACCCCGTTCCCGTCTAAACATTAATACACACACACACACTCACGCCCCTCCTTTTACAGACTTATGGCATTTGAGATTTCCATGCCTTGGCCATGATTTACCTCTCCAAAGGGATTCTCTACTTTCCTTCTGCTAAGGCCTCAAGTTCAAACAGGTTCAGCCTCACCGGGCACTCTCCCACCCTCATACTTTTGCTCCTTCCTCCCTAGTTCTCACTGTTTCAACACCCTCTCCAAGGTCCACTAAGTCTCATCTCCGCTGAGACATCTTTCCTGAGGACCCCAAGCCTCAGGTGTCTCTCCTCTAAGACTTGCTGCCTGAGTCAGTTATAACTTCCTGAGACTTTATTATACAACATCTGGAATTCTTAGTCATATTTTCATGTGCAATATTGGTGCTGCCAACCACCTGTGATCTCTATAAAACTATGAACAAGTTCCCCCAAACCTTCTGGGCTTCCGTTTATTTTTAGTTTATATAAAATAGAAATAACAATACTATCTACCTCAAAAGGTTGTTATGAGGATTAAATCAGGTAATGCATGTGAGCTACTTAGCATAGTGCCTGGCTAAGTACGTAGTGAAACCCTCTAGGACAATCAAGAACCATATCTATTTCTTGGTGTCCTCCTAGGGCCTAGCACAATGACCATCTTCCATAAAACTTTGTTGCTTGAAATTTACCCAACAAGGGCAAGAGAAAAGAATCAGAGGAGGGAAAGTTAAAAGGATCCTTAATTATGGTTTTCAAGGATACAAAGAATTATTTTACAAAGGACATAAATATTAGATTTTTTATTTCCTTAAAGGCAGAAGATTAGAAATGAACTTAAATTTCAATAATTTTAGCTGGAACTTCCTATTGGTGCCAACAAAGCCGCAGTAGAAAATATTGTCACAGGTAGGGGAGCCAGACCAAGGACAGAATTTTATCTCAAAGCTCTACCACTTATTTGGACAAGGAACTTTACCTCTATAAGCCTCAGTTTCTTTATCTGTAAAATGGGATCATAACCGAATCAACTTCATTAGAGAGTTGTGAGAACCACATTAGCACAGGGTCTGGAACATAGTAGCGCTCGATATATACAAATGATGGTCATGATGTTATCGTTCTGATGGATGTCGTGGAGTTTGTTTCTTTAAAATGTTTAATAAAACATTACTTTTAGTAGACAGTTGGTGAACAGGTCTGCCCACGGGACGTGAGGGAATTACTCGAGGACCACTCGGTGACCATGTATGCTGCCACATCTCCTTGCTTCATTGAGAACTGCCTCTTTTGGTTGGTGTGTTTTGCCCTGAGTCCTCCCACATAGTTAACTCCCATCATTTCATCCTGGGGAAAGAGAGTGAGCAGATGAGGTGGATGATAAGAGCAAAGATGTCGGGGAGCTTTCCAGGGAAGACAAGTGAGGAGTGACAGAGGCCTCTTGTGGTGGCACTCCCGGGCTCACGGTCGTCATGGAAACACCCCCGTGGGCCAGTCCAGTGGTGTGCTGCAACAGCACGGCTCCACCACGGCTCTCCATCCACGGTGGGGCAACGGGGTCCCATAAAATCAATCTCTTCTCTCTCGTTTATGTGGAATATGGTGATATCAAAACTCTGTGAACCCAAGAAGGAATGTATCTGCCAAGAAAGGCACCTTGTGGTTATTTGGGCTCAAATTCATAACCAGAGTCTAGCAGCCATCGCTGGAAGAGGCCTCTCATACAGGCAGCATATCAGGGAAAAGTCATATAACGATCTGACAAGCCTCTTGCACTATGTTCGGCCACCTGAGCCACCCTCATAAAGAGGCTCCTGGAATCATATTTCATCCAATTGGCTGAGACCTGCCCTGTCCAATAGGAGCTGTGCAACTATACCCTCATTTGCATCTTTACCAATTACAGTGACTCCATAATGACCAATCAAAATGTGTAATTCCAACCAATCAGGACAGTGCTATTTGGACCAATCAGTGTAAATTTGGATTCATCATTTCCATGAAAATGGACCATCAGAGACCAGGGCAGGTGTTTTCTCTACATAAGCAGGCCTCCTGTTTTTCTCAGGGTAGCACACTATAGTTTCCAGGGATGTGTGTTTCCCTGGTTCGAAAACTGCTCCCCTAAATAAAGTATTTTTGCTTACTGCACCCCAGATTGGGAACACCTACTGGAACTGGATTGCTGGCAGCAAACTTATGTTAACAATTTACTGAAGTAGTTCCTTTTAATAATGCCAACCAGTGTTTGAGTTTCAACATTTTTTAAAAAAGATTCAAAATAACTTGTGTGGAGGAGTAACTGCTTTTCATCTGGGCTCTACAAAATAGTACATTTTTTTCCCCTTGATCAATTTCTTTTTTTTTTCCCCCTTGGCCAATTTCTTAAAGAAATAATTTACAGGTATTTTGCTAGCTAGATAATTTATAAATATGAAGCCTGTTTTTAAAAGATTTATTTTAATTGCCATTAAGCATGATCTTTTTCATGACTTTATATACATTTTTTATTTCACATGAAAATGAGAATGCTCTTCATACATGATAGAAAGTTAGAAAGGTCAAGATGCAGAATAACATGTATGGTACAGAAAGAAGAGCATAAATGTTTGTTTGCTTGTATTCATGTAAAACATCTCTGGACACTGGTTGTCTCTGGGAAGGACAGCGGGTGGCTAAAGGTGCGTGACAGGAGACAGGATTTTCAGGGTATCTGCTTTTGTAACTCTTTGCACTTAGAATTGGGTAACTGCATTACCAATTCAAAATGGACAGATAAACCGACCACTTCTATTCAAAAAGGTCTAAATAACCCTTACAATGTCTTTGGATGGAGGGGGAGCCATCGTGTCAGGAGGTGGAACAAGGAACGGGCATGTCCAGCAAGCATGACGGCGCTGGCCCTCTGCCAGGAGACACCGGGTGCATAACAAGTCTACAAGTCACCCGATAAAACACATATATCATGCCATGCCTGATAGGGGAATGCTGTTTTTCTTTCCTTGTAATACAGAAGATTGATGACTTGTCCAGAGATTCAGATATTGCAATCTCACGGCCGGAGATTGGCTTAGAAGTTGGACAAATGCCAGCGCTTCCCATAGTAGCTGTGCAAACTCAGATAAGGGAGTTAACCTCTCAGGGCCTTAGCTTCCTCATCGTGAAAATGAAGAAAGTAATATCCTGAGAAGCAAATAAAGATAACTTATGTAAGATAAATGGCTGCCAGTACTCACTCATAAACATTAGCCCCTTCCGCTTGAGATAAAGACCCCAGAAGCCAGCACAGGAGGAGGCTTCATGAGCTCCCTGGTCTTTGCTCCCCACAAAAGAGAAACTTCCTTGGCATAAACACCAACTGCTCCCATCCCTACCTGAGTTAGTTCCCAACCATGAGCAAAGGCTGGGGCCTTCCTGGGGGAGGTCCTACTCAGGCTCGCGTCTCCCTGGTCCAGGGGCTGGGGGCAATTCCGGGTCCAGGTTGGGTTCATTCCAGGGAGATCTGACCTTGGGACTGAACATGCCAGCCACTGAGCCTGCAGTGAGAGGCAGGCAGAGAGGAATGCAAGAATGTAATCCTAGCCCTGGCCAGTTTGGCTCAGCGGTTGGAGCATCAGCCTATGGACCAGAGAGTCCCGGGTTTGGTTCCCGCTAGGGGCACGTACCAAAAAAAAAAAAAAGAATGTAATCCTAGTACGTCACTGTTGACTGCCCTTTCCCAATTTGCAGCTGTGGCTTTTAGAATTTGGGAGCCTGGGGAATAGTGTTTACATGTTTAGTTTGTTTTTCATAACCATAGAAGGACCCAGGAAGCCACCCAACATGCAGACTAAGCTAAGGAACAGTATCAGTCCTACTTCTATGTTAGCCCACTAGAAATTCCCCAAATAGTATAGGCATCATTTATTGAGCTCCTACTGTTTGCCGGCCACATGCTACATGCTTCAATCTTCTCTGCAGAGTTAGAAGACTGCCTCCATTTTACAGATGTGGAAGCTGAGGCTCCGAGATAATACCTTCAATCTTTGAGAGAAGCCACAGAGCAAACGACTGAGGCAGAATTTGAATTCAAGTCTGAGTGCCCACGTTTTCAAATGCAGCTCTCAAAGTGAGGGCCACACTGAGCGTCTGAGGGCTACACTGTCACCTTCAGGACAGCTGGCTTCCTCAGCAGTGGGTGTCAAAGATTCTGGGTCCCCTCGTATAACAGGCTGAATGTCAACATCCCAATGCCCAGAACTGGTGAATGTTCCCTTGTTCTGGGCAAAAGGGACCCTGCAGATGTGATGGAGTTAAGGATCTAGAGATGAGGTGATGAGCCTAGTATCCAGGTGGACCTGATGGAATCATAGGGCCCTTAAAAAGGAGGCAGGAGATCAGCATGGGTGTTAGGAGATGTGTCATCTAAGCAAGAGGCTGGAGTGATGTGAGAAAATCATCACCAGGAAATACAGTCAAGGTGGCATCTAGAAGCTAGACAAGGTAAGGCAATGGATTCTCCCCTTAAGCTTCTAGAAGGAATGCAACCCTACTGGCACCTTAAATCCAGACTTTTCAGCTCCAGAACTGTTAAGAGAATAAGTCTGCATCGTTTTAAGCCACGGGGACTGTGATCATTTGTTACAGCAGCAATAGGAAGTTCACACGCCTGGCATGTTTCGTGTCAGAGGGATAAAGTTTCCCAAATGGCAGTGAATACAGGTGAGCAGTGATTCACGGGCGGACCCACACCTGCAGAGCCATAGAGAGGCCTGGGGCGGAGAAAAGTGCTCAGGGAAGGGCAAGGACACCCACGACTGTCACTTAGTGAGCGCAGAGCAGTGACTGGGGGGCCCCACAGAAGCTGGCCCTTGACGGAAAAGGGAATGTCAAGACTCAGGGCCCTCGCCTCTCCATCTGAGGACAGCCAGCCTGCTGCGAGAAATTTCTCTGCACCCCGAGGTATGGCTTTTCACTTCCTCTTTCACCCCAGGCGCTTTATCACCCCTGGGGCAGCCTCTGCCAAATCAGGAAGGGGTGGGAGCCAGAGTTGTATATAACACCCAGAGGTGGACTGCAGGGGAGACCTGAGGGCCTTACCTCCTGGCAGAGCAAACATTGCCTCCATCTGCTTCCATGCTACAAGCCAGTGCGAACCAGGAGGGCAGGTGGGAACCAGGAATACACATGGCCAGACACCAATTCTACCTTAGGAGTTATGACCACGCGGTGGCGTCCTGCAGCAGGTGCGCCAGGAATGACACTTGGCTCATGTGGCATCTCCCTGAAGTGTCCTTTGACTTAACCCCTGGGAGAGGGGACACTTTTATATTAAATATACTTTACATTAAAATAAAACACAGGTCAAGAGCATTTGAGATCTTGCTCCCTGGCATATGTGGTAAGTTTGGCTCCAACACGCTCTTATAAAAACTCAAACAATAAAATGAAATAAACACAGGCCCATTTGGAACCAAATGCAAGTATTACAATTAACTTTTAGAAGAAAAAATTTCTGACTATAAACCAAGTGCCCAGATACCGCTTCTCTCTCCCAAAGTATGTATTCCCTTTTCTCTGCTCTTAGTAAACATTTCAAAAGAAAGTCTGAGAAGCCTGGTTTAGGAGAAGGGCCAACACTGGAGCCTTCCCAACTGGGTTTAATTCCTAGCACAGCCAGCGAGTGACTAGCTGTGTAACGTTAGTTACTATATTGTTGTATATTATATAATATAGAGTATGTATAACATATATGATGTATTATATAATGTTATATTATATAACGTTATATAATATGACATATATATGTCAGTCACTTCTCTGGGCCTCAGTTCCTTCATCTGTACAATGGACATGAGAACTCATACTAGTTTTGATGACCAGGCCTCCCTGCACTCAGAAAGGAAGTCACTCAGGATCCCAGGGCCTGGAGGCAGAACATGCCTCTGTTGAGCAGTGAGCCCCTCTCAGCCGCCTGTCTGGCCTCCTCAAGGGGCATTTGGGGGTTCTGAGTCGCTCCTGGAAGCCTCTCTATTTTTTTAATTTCATTTTTCAATTACAGTTGACGTTCGATGTTATTTTATATTAGTTCCAGATGTACACCATAGTGATTAGACAATTACATAATTTACGACGTGATTTCCCCAATAATTCAAGTACCCACCTGGCACCACACATAGTTATTACAATATTACTGACTGTTCCCTGTGCTGCACTTTACATCCCCATGGAACTGCCAATTTGTACTTAATCCCTTCACTTTTTCATCCAGCTCCCCGAGCCCCCTTTCCCTCTGGCAACCCTCAGTCTGCACACTGCATCTATGAGTCTGCTTCTGCTTTGCTTTATTCTTTAGATTCCACATATAAGTAAAATCATATGGTGTTTGTCTTTCTCTATCTGACTTATTTCACTGAGCATAACACCCTCTAGGTCCATCCATGCTGTCTCAAATGGTAAGATTTCATTCTCTTTTATGGCCGAATATATATGTATCAAGGCTTTTTTTAATGCATTTATCTATTGATGGGTTGCTTCCACACTTTAGCTGTTGTAAATGAACATAGGGGAGCATATATCTTTTCAAATTAGAGTGTTGGGTGTCTTCGGATATACACCCACAAGTGGAATTGCGGGGCCCTAGGCAGTTCCATATTTAGCTTTTTGAGGTAACTCCATAGTGTTTTCCACAGTGGCTGCATCAACTTGCATTCCCACCAGCAGTAAACAAAGGTTCCCTTTTCTCCACATCCTCACCAACACTTACCATTTGTGGATTTATTGATGATCACCATTCTGACAGGTGTGAGGTGATATCTCATTGTGGTTTTCATTTAAATTTCCCTGAGAATTAGCGATACTGAGTATCTTTTCATGTGTGTCTACTGGCCATCTGTTTGTCCTCATTGGAGAAGTGCCTATTCATGTCCTCTTGCCCATTTTTAAATTGGATTGTTCATATTTGGTGTGTTGAGTTGTATGAGTTCTTTATAAATTTTTAATATTAACCACTTATCAAATGTATCATTGGTGAATATCTTCTCCTATTCAGTGGGTTGTCTTTATATTATGTTGATGGTTTTCTTTGATATGTAAAACCTTTTAGTTTAATGTAGTTCCATTTGTTTATTTCTTTCTTTTGTTTTCCTTGCCCAAGGAGATAATCAGAAAAATATTGCTAAGAGAAATGTCTGAGAGTTTACTACCTATGTGTTTTCTAGAAATTTTATGGTTTTGAGTATTACATTTCGGTCTTTAATCCATGTTGCGTTTATTCTTGTATATGGTCTAAGAAGGTGGTCTAGTTTCATTTTTTTACATGTATCTGCCCAATTTTCCCAACACCATTTATGGAATAGAGTGTCTTTACCTCATTGTATGTTCTTGCTTTCTTTGTCAAATATTAATTGTCCCTATAGGCACAGGTTTATTTCTGGGTTCTTTAATGTTCCACTGATCTATATGTCTGTTTTTATGCCAGAACCATGCTGTTTTGATTATTATAGCCTTGTAGCTTGTTATCAGGTAACATGATATCTCCAACTTTGTTCTTTCAAGATTGCTGTGGCTCTTTGGGATCTTTTGTGGTTCCATATAAACTTTTGAATGATTTATTCTAGTTTTGTGGAAAACGCCATTGATATTTTGATAGGGATTGTATTGAATCTATAGATTGCTTTGGGTAATGTTGACATTTAATATGGACGATGTAATTCTTCCTACTCGTGAGCACAGTATATGCTTACATTTACTTGTATCTTCTTCAATGTCTTATAATTTTCCAAGTGCAGGTCTTTTACCTCCATGGTTAAATTTATTCCTAAGTATTTTTTAAATGCAATTGTTAACATGCAATGCTACACAAATTAATCCACTGCAATCCCTATCAAAATTCCAGCGCCTTTTTTTTGTAAAATTTGATAAGCTAATCCTAAAATTCATATGGAAATGCAAGGCACCCAGAAGAGCAAAAACAATATTGAAAGACAACAGAGTTGGAAGACTTACACTTCATGATTTCAAACTTACTACAAAGCTACTGTAATGAGATGTGGTAATAAGACAAGAACAGACAAATAGCTCACTGATATGGAATTGAGAATTCAGAAATAAGCCCTCACACTTATGGTTAATTGATTTTCAGCAAGGCTTCCAAGACCATTCAAAGAGGCAAGAATCATGTGAGTTTTTTTTCAACAAGTGATGATGCCGGGACAACTAGATATCCATATGCAAAAGAATGAAGTGGGAACTTGACCTCATGCCATGTGTAAAACTAACTCAAAATGGATCAAAGACCTAAATGTAAAAGCTAAAACTATGAAATTTTTAGAAGAAAACACAGCAGTAAAACTCTGAGACCTCTTGTTGGTAGAATATGACAGTGTCATCCAAAATACATGAGCTTGAACCTCAGTTCTGCCACTACTTCTCTTTCTTTCTTTCTTTTTTAATTCTTTTTTCTTTATTGATTTTTAGAGAGGAAGGGAGAGGGAGAGAGAGATAGAAACACCGATGAGAGAGAACATCAACTGGCCGCCTCCTGCATGCCCCCCACTGGGGATCGGGCCCACAACCTGGGCATGTGACCCAACCAGGAATCGAACTGGCGACCTCTTGGTGCATGGGTCGATGCTCAACCACTCAGCCACACCAACCGGGCCCTTTCTTTCTTTTTTTAACAAACATTTTATTGCCACATGATAAAACAAAATATGAAGCTTAGAGCTGGATCACTTGGCCCTTTCTCTTATCTCCTTCCAGTTCAAACTGCTTGCATCTCTTAACTACCAGTGTTCCCCGGATCTGCAGTTGGGCTGAGTGCACTCTAGCATCCGCACAATCTTTGTAGCTTTAGCCTTCTCATGGAAAATCTGCGTAGCCCGCCCACTAGAGCCCCTCTGCTGTCACAGTGCCGCTTTCCCTGCGCATAAAGAATTCTTGCCCGTTTTGTCTTGTGTTACTCCGTGGGGTTGATGCTCACCACACTGTCTTACAGAAAGTCTGGCAGGTTTTAGGAATGTTCACCAAGTTCGTGAGGACATCTTCTGCACAGGAAGTTCTGCCACTTTCTCGCTATGGCCAAGGGGGCGACTTACTTTCCCCAAGCCTCAATGACAATGAAGACGCAAACTTATAGGGCTGTTACAAGAGCTATACGAGACAATACTATCTTGGCATCTCCCAGAAAATGAACCTGGCAATATAAGAGTTAGCCATGTTCTTAGTTAAAGAACATGTGGGCTTTAGAGTATAGTCTGTGTGTAAACTTGGGTGCAAGATTTAAAATACTGTCATTTCCAGATTTAAAAGAGAAATACCAATTTACAAAATTTGGTTTGAATAGTCTACAAAGGGTAATTTCCCTGGGATTTGTAGTGTAAAACGTTCATTTTAAAGATGTGAAGGACCCGCCCTGGCCAGTCTGGCTCAGCCTGAGGACCAGAGAGGCCTGGGTTTGGTTCCCGCCGAGGGTATGTACCTCGGTTGCAGTTTGTCCCGGGCCCGAGTTGGGGTTGTGTGGGTGGCAACTACTCGATGTGTCTCCCTCACATCGCTGTTTCTCTCTCTCTCATCCTTCCTCTCTCCCTCCCACTCTATAAGATAAATGCAAAAATGTCCTTGGGTGAGGATTAAAAATAATAATAATAAAAATAAATAAAGATGTGAAGGACCCAAAAGTAGCAGGCTGGGCCAAATTCCACTGGCAGACATTGCTTTTGGAGCATCCAGCATATTATTTATTTAATTAAGATAGAGTGGAAGAGAGGGAGGGAGAGAGAGAGAGAAATATCAATGCGTCTGCATCGATTGGTTGCCTCCTGCACGACCCTTACCAGGGCTGGGGGTCAAATCTGCAACCCAGATACATCCCCTTAACCGGGAATTGAACCCTTGACCCTTGGTCCACAGGCCAATGCTCTAAGCGCTGAACCAAACCAGTCAGGGCGAGCACCCAGCATTTTAAAATTCCAAGTTCGGATGCCTTTATATAGGGCACCTCACCCCAGAGAACCACAGCCCCACCACCCGCTACTGTATAACCTCAGGCAGAGCTCATTTGTTTACATCACTGTCTGGCTCCTGAAAGTGGTTAAATTTCTAGACTCTATCGCAAATTGTGTGAAATCTCTGTTGACAATCCAACTTTCTGCCTTCTTACAAAGGTTTGGAATCTCTCTTCTTTTCTCTTAAAGACTCCCCAAGCTATAGGAGGTTTTAAAAATCCTTTTAGATATTTTCAATAACTTTAAAAATACAGCTCTAAAAGACTTTAATGACAACAGAGAGTGGCACTGTCCAGCAGGAGTAAGCTACAAATGCAAGCCACATGTGCAATCTCACCTCTGCTCATACCCACATGAAAAAGCAAAAAGAGCCCTGGCCGGTGTGGCTCAGTTGTCAGAAACATTGTTCCGCACACCAAAAGGTGGCAGGTTCGATTCCCAGTCAGGGCACATACCCAGATTTTGGGTTTGATCCCCAGTCAGGTCACATGCAGGAGGCAACCGATCAACATTTCTCTCTCACATCGATGTTTCTCTCTCTCTCTCCCTTCCTCTCTGACTGAAATCAAATTTTAAAAATTAAAGGAAGAAAAGCAACATGCAGGGGGACAGATTTGGCCACATATCATATTTTTTTTTAAAAGTAAATAGAAACAGGTAGAATTATTTTTAATTATACATTTTAGTCCCAATATATCCAAAATATTATCAACATATAGTCAGCCTAAGAAATTGCCCTGGCCGGTTTGGCTCAGCAGTTAGAGCGTCGGCCTGCGGTCTGGAGAGACCCGGGTTCGGTTCCTGCTAAGGGTGCGTACCTCGGTTGCAGTTTGTCCCCGGCCCTGGTCGGTTGTATGGGTAGCAGCCACTCGACGTGTCCCTTTCACATCGATGTTTCTCTCTCTCTCTGTTCCTCTCTCTCCCTCCCACTCTACCTGAACAAAAAAATGGAAAAATGTCCTCGCGTGAGGATAAAAAAAAAAAAAAGAAAGAAATTGAGATATTTTATATTATTCTTTCAAGCTAAGTTTTTGAAATCCAGGGTGTATTTTGCACCAACTACATATCAATTTGAAATGGCTGCATTTCAAGTGCTAACAGTCACGTGTGGCCTGCGGCTCCTGAACTGGACAGTACAGACAGCCAATGGCAAACAACGCAACGTAAGATTTTAAGGGGAGAGTGAGGTAATAGAGGACAAGAACACCTATGTTGGAAAGTGCTGACGTGGCAGATTCTGAAGCTTTGGTGGTTATGGTGGTGACGACGGTCCTTCTGAAGTCTGAGACTGGGTAAGACTGAGATCCCATTATACCATGTAGATGGGGAGGAGTGGATATTCAGGACTTCTATTTCTGCTGTTGTTTCTACTTCTGTCTTTCCTAGTCAGCGTGTATTAAGGGTAGAACAGGACAGGGTTGAAGAAAAAGTTAACAAAGAAGAGTAGAAGGTGACTTGAGAGCTCATTCCTATTATCTCTGCTTCGAGCCCCAGTCCCAGCTGATCAGTGATCGGCCTGGAAGGGTCCCAGGGGACAGGAGGATACCGGGGGGGGACTTTTCCCTTGGCTCCCAACTTCTGAGGCAGCCTTCTCTATCTCCGAAGAAACAGGCCTTCTGCCTCTGTTATTCAGTGAATATTATGTCCTCCTAGCTGGGATATTTTGGGTCTTTTGGGCAGGAGATGGGATGGGCAGGGGTGGAATAACTCACAAATGTTCTTTGAACAAGGAACCAGTAAAGTACAGACATCTGGCCCCAGGATTTTGCTGGCTCCAGGGACGGCACTGTAAACCCACTAACACTAATTGCTTTCACGTCTGCTCCCATTTCTAGTGGAAATAAAATGCCTCTCTGGCTAATGGAAAATGAAACGTCCATTTGCTGTCTGTTTACCAGCAAGAGCTCTCTGTACATCACTCCTCCCCCCAACCCCCACCCTAAAACTTTTAAAGGACATTTGCACAAAGCCTGCAAGGGTTTCACACGTGCAGGACAACAGGCTCAGAAAGAATGCCTGCATTCCTACCAGGGCTGCGGAACTCAACACTAAGCAGATGGGAGAAGGCAGAAAGGAGAGAGGGAGAGGGAGGGGGAGGGGGAGGAGTGGGGGAGGGGGAGAAGGGAAGGAATCCTACTTGTTTTTAATAAATGATTCCAGGAATATTTTGGATCTCCCTACTTGACATAAGTACAAAGATCTCAACTTCAACTTCTGAATTCGGTTTGACTGCCAAAGAAGGGAAAACACGAGTCAAGCTGAAATCAGGGTTTAAGAAAATGGACTCTCAACCCATTGGGCCTAATACGGTTGTTCTTTAAAATGATTTCCAGAAGCTCATTGGGAAGGCTTCTTCGACAGCCCTGTTCTAGCTTGGCTGCCTGTGTTTACCCCAGTGTTAGGACTTATTACACAATGTGGTAGCAAGTACCCTATCTCCCCACTGACCATTGGCAGGACCACATCTGACACACCACTTTATCTCCAGTGCCCAGCACCGGTCTCAGCAAATCATGGGTATAGCACAGACCCCTGGCTGTCCCTTCCCTCACCCCAGTGGTTCTAGTAACAGAACCATTCATTTTAAGCAGGGCCCATGGTTGCTAAGAGTAAAAACTACATTTCCCAGTATCCCTTGCAGTTAAATGTGGCCATGTGACTATGTTCTGGCCAATTGGATATGACAGAAATGATATATAAACTTCCCATGGTACAATTTTCCATTCCCCACCTTCTTGTGTGAATTCTGATGAGGTAAAGCCATACTGGACCATATAGACAAGAATAACACCCTAGGGATAGAGGAGCAACAAGACAGAGGGTCTTGGATGGTAGACACTGTGAAGCTCCCAGATTGCATTCATATGAGAAAGAAATTCTTATTTTGGATCTGGGTTATAGTAACTAAAATTATATGATTAGGATTTATTTGTTGAAGAGAAGATAGGAGGGCACATTTAAAATAAATTACTCCCCCCCCCCGCCCCCCACCACCCATGATGGTTATTTTATGTGTCAACTTGACTGGGCCACCAGGTGCCCCGACATTAGGTCAAACATTATTCAGAGAGTGTTTCTAGATGAGAATAACATTTGAATCAATATACTGAGTAAAGCAGATTGGTCTCCCTAATGTGAGTGGGCCTCATGCAATCAATTGAAGATCCAAAGAACAAAAAAGAGCTGAGCAAGAGGGAACTCCTCGGGTCTGACTGTTGAGCTGAGATGTCAGTCTTTACCTGCCTGTGGACTCAAACTGAAATATCGGTGCTTCTTCTTTTTTTTTTTTTAAATCTTTTTTTTTTTTTATCCTCACCCGAGGACATTTTTCGATATTTTGTTCAGATAGAGTGAGTAGGAGAGAGAGAGAGAGAAACATCGACGTGAAAGGGACACATCGAGTGGTTGCCACCCACACGACCCAACCAGGGCTGGGGACAAACTGCAACCAAGGTACGTGCCCTTAGCGGGAACCGAACCCGGGTCTCTCCGGACCGC
The DNA here is from genome assembly GCF_014108415.1 of Molossus molossus. Classification (NCBI taxonomy): domain Eukaryota; kingdom Metazoa; phylum Chordata; class Mammalia; order Chiroptera; family Molossidae; genus Molossus; species Molossus molossus. The sequence continues at coordinate 27,419,017 of NW_023425347.1, read as the reverse complement.
AGGCCGACGCTCTAACCGCTGAGCCAAACCGGCCAGGGCGAAATATCGGTGCTTCTTGAGCCTCAAGCCTGCTGGCTTTCAGACTGGAACTTATACCACCGATTTTCCTGGTTCTCAGGCCTTCGGACTTGGACTGGAGCTACACCATTGGCTCTCCTGGGTTTCCAACTTGCCAACTGCAGATCTTGGGACTTCTTAGCTTCCATAATTATCTGACCCAATTCCCTATAATAACTCTCCTCTTTTATTCTTGGCAACCATAGGTCCAGCTAAAAGTTAATGGTTCTGTTACTAGAGGGAGGAGAGAAACAGCTAGGGATCTGTGTTCCATCTATGATTTGCCAAAACCTGTGGAGAAAGATTGGTGTGTAAGATGCAGCCCTGCCAATAGTCAGTGAGGAGATAGGCACAACATTGTATAATTACACCATATATATGTGTGTATATATGGAATTATACAATATATACATAAAATTGGTTCTGTTTCTCTGGAGAACCCTAACACTATTTTGGAGAGCCAGCCTCCAACTCTTTCTGCCTTGCTTACTGGTGAAGAATCTTACATCCCTAACTAGACTATATGCTCCTGGGCTACAGAGTTCATTGTCTTGATCACCTTTCGTCTGCACCTCCCTCTATATGCTGCCTACTCCAGGGCTGGACACAGAGCATCACTCCTTGACCAGACTGATTTAGACACTTGAATGAAGGGTCATATTAAAAACAAAGCCTTTGTCATGTCTCCTTGGAGTGCCTTTGAAACACCTTGTTCTAATGTCTGAGAAAACTATCCATGATGGCCAAGTTCAAAGGCCCTATCTTAAAATCAAAATCATCCTCAGCCTGGCTGGTGTGGCTCAGTGGTTGAACGTCAACCCATGCACTAAGAGGTTGCCGGTTTGATTCCCGGTCAGAGCACATGCCCAGGTTGTGGGCCAAATCCCCAGTGTGGGGCATGCAGGAGGCAGCCAATCAGTGTTCTCTCTCATTCATGTTTCTGTCTCTCTCTATCTCCCTTCCTCTCTCTCTAAAAATCAATAAAGAAAAACAAAATTTAAAAACCTTCTTCAAAGCAGACATTGATTTTTGTGTGAGTACCTTCTGCATAGTCATGAGGTTCTAGGTAGCAAACTTTGTGGGAAATTAAGATCACACAGGGCTCAGAGGATCAACTATTACAGCAGGATTTGGTCAGATGGTCATTCCTGAGTCACTCAATTTCATCAGGAGAGAACTGCAAACACATACCCTTTGTTTAACATAGATGAGGAGAAAATAAATAGGGTGACCCCAATTCATCCACCTCCCTCCTCATGCTCACCCGACCAACTCTCCGAGATTGCCCAACCGAAGAACAGAAGTTCTCAGAATCTCTCTCTTCTTGGGCCAGCTCCCAAAGTTTGGGAGCGTTTGGCTTTGCTCCCAGAAAAACTGTAATCTGGCAAAGGTATGTGAGAAATGTGCCCTTCCTCACCAAACACTGCAGAAGCAGAGTGGCCAAGAGCATTTGTCTTCCATGTAGAAAGTGTTTATAAACTGACACATGCTCTCTCCAGCTCAGGAAATAGCTGCTTGATCAGAACACAGCCGAGCATGACCTTGGGCCCCGCGGTGGCAGGCAGAGGTTAGTTTCCTTTCTTCTGTAGGGCAGGACCCAGTGCCAGTGGTCTTGCTTTGCCTAATTACATTTTCTGCACAATATAGTCAGCGCCTTATCTTGGGCAGTGAGGCAAACGCTTCCCCTTGTTCCTCCCTGTGGTTCGAAGTGGAAGTTTGATAAGGAGCACATGTTGCTTTAAAATACAGCATTAATTGGGAACAGAAAGTCCTTTTTCTACTGGTGGCTATGATTCCAGTAAAAATGTGTATTTGCCTGTGAGGACCTCCCCACGGGACCAGGCAGGGAGAAAAGATAACGCAGGCGTGTAAAGGAGCTCAGGTGAACAACTCCAGCCCTAAAGGAAAGTAGGCCAGTGGGTCAAAATAAAATCCAGCCAGAAGCAAACAAAGGTTTAATAAACAGGAGGTAATCTGGTGCTGCCCAGTCCCTGGGCCTCTACCCTCAGTGCTCTGTGGCCAACGGTGCTCAACCCTCACCTGGCCAACAGCGCTGCTAAGGACATCATTGGGCTGATATATTTGTTTACTTATACAGTCATTATTTTGGAATGACTGTATTGCTTTTTGGAGAAATGACACATTACTTTTTTTTTTTTTTTTAAATTAAGCAACTCAAAAATTTCTGAAGAGGAAAATGAAGCTCTAAATCCTACCACCCATGAAGCACCCATCAAGTTAGGTGACCGTAATCAGTTAAGTCTTTACGCACATATACAAGCTGGGACGATGGATAGATTTATGGGTAGACATAATCTTAAAGGGAGTATGCCACATACTATGTTTAATAAAGGGGATTCCATTATTTGAGCTCAACCGATAAGAAACTGACATGAAATGAATCGGCTGAATTTCTGAAAAGATACAGATCTTTCGTCCGGCAGGATTCTGAAGGCGGGTGAGCGTAAATGACATCGTAAAGCAGGTAACACAGGGAAACAAAACCCCAAGCCCTGAGTGACCTGAAAATGCTTTCCTGGGCTCTCCGGAGAGATGCCTGCAGGTGAGATGAGGGTGGCAGGCTAGGACTGGGTGTTCTGGGAGCCGCGGCCCTGCTTCTGTATTGGCCCTGTGTCTGGCTGGCCCTGTGTTTGAATAGACTATCCGCCCTCTTACAAAGGAGCATCCAGCGATGGGCAAACCTGAGGGTAACGATGGAGGTGGGAAGAGAGTGTTGATCACACCATATGGTGGCAGGAGAAAGTGGGGGCTAATCTGAAGGCTCAGGAGATAGAAAGGGGAAAGTAGGAGAAAAAGACATACTTAGAACGTCGACACTGAGAATTAAAACCTTTACTCGGCCCCCAAACCACCCCTCACCTCCGCTGGCGCAACTAAGGCCATGTAATTATTCACACAGTTTCACGTCAAAAAGTCAGTGAGGCCCTGGCCAGTTTGGCTCAGCCATTGGAGCGTCAGCCCGTGGTCCATAGAGTCCGGGTTCGGTTCCCATTAAGGGCACGTACCTCACTTGCAGTTTGTCCCCGGTTGGGGTCATGTGGGTGGCAGTCACTCGATGTGTGTCTCTCTCTCTCTTCTTCCCTCTCTCCCTCCCACTCTATCTCAAGATAAATGCAAAAATGTCCTCGGGTGAGTATAAAAAAAAAAATCAGTGGGAAGTGTTTTCAAAGGAACCAGGACCTCCTACATAATTGTATGGTGAAGCCTTAAGCTCTCATTAAGAATGAGCCCAGGGCCCTACGAACAGCCACACGTATAGGTAGTCCTATAAACAGGCGGTCATTGTGTCACAGCAGGGTCGGAAGAAAGGCTCCAGACCAAGGGACGCCTTGGATCAGGGGAGCCACCTGTGGGACATCAGCTGTCCGTCTGCACCTGGTTTTAACTGTGGCCTGTTTTCCTCGGATGCAGCGAAAGGTGTCACCTGGAGGACCTTCTCACACCCAGAGATTGGTGGCTGGCCACACAGATGAGGCCTGTCACCCCAGAACGTGACAAGGATTAGTCACGAATGTGAAAGAGCACCTCGATATTTTCTTCTCAGTGAACTGAAATTGCACCCTCCCCCAAGCTGCTCAACAGCGTAACTCGCAGTGGGCAACTTGGAGGAAGGCTTCTGATGCAGAGGCTGCAGAGGCTCAGAATGCCCGTGTGAGCTCTAGCCCCGCTGCCTCCCGGCCCTGGGAGTCAAACACTCCAGTTCTCGGTGCCTCTGCTCCTCCTCGGTGTGACAAGGGGATTCCCGGAGCTCTCCCAGGGTCAGCGCAGGAACCAGAGGAGGTGGTTCACGGGGGCTGAGAGCTGTGCCATTCACAGCCAGGGCCATGATGACCATCACTACACTGGGCACATGGAAGCGTCAGGGGCGAAGTCCCCGGAAATTCCTATGTTGAAGTCCTAACCCCCAGCACCTCAGAACGTGACTGCATCTGGAAACAGGATCTTTAAAGAGGTAATGGAGGTAAAAGAAGTCAGGAGGGCGGGGCCCTAATCCACTATAACCGATGTCCTTACAGAAGGGATTAGGACACAGACAGCACAGAGGGAAGACCACGTGAGGTCACAGGGAGAAGATGACCATTCACAAGCCAAGGAGAGAGGCCTCCGAAGAAACCGGCCCTGCCAAAGCCTTGATCTCAGACTTCCAGCTTCCAGAACTATGATGAAGTACATTCTGTCGGTTAGGCCCCCAGCCTGTGGTCCTTTGTTACGGCAGCCCTAGCAGACCGAACTGGAGAAAAATGGTGACTGTTATTTTTGCAGAGTTTATGTTCAGACAGTATGAGCCAGTGTGGAAACAGAGCCTGTGTCGCACCTGATTAGTAATATCAGCTATAAATTATTGCAAATATTTTTAATATCTGTCCCCTCCCTACACTTACTAGTCTTATCCCAGTGGTGCTAACCCTTGGGTGAGAGATCCGGCCCTGGCTATAGCAACGGGCACAAATGTGTCTGCTCTCTGCCCCTCGTCCTGCCTTCCCTTCTGGGCTCACACAGGTTGGTGCCCTGTGTGCTCTGAGCCCCTCTCCCTCCTTCCTTTGAAGCATGAAAGTTGCAGGGACCAACTACAGTGAAGGGGGCTCCTCTGAGCAAAGCCATCACCAGATCCTCACCTGAGGAGCCCTCCGGGATCCTGTCTGGTTCAGAGAGTAGATGCGTCTGAGGAAGGACTATGACAGGTCTGCTCTGACAATACGCACGCGCACCATGGGCCTAGCACATCGGTCTTTCACGTGGCACCCACTGCACACACCAGAAGCCCAGAGAAATCTGAGCTGGGAAAGAAGTTGCACCAGAACCTCGAGGAGATGCAGGCTGATGGCCCACCCCCTTGGCGCTGTCACTGAGTGCGCCTTTGCCAACATGTTCCCCTGGAGCGCAGGCCCCAAAACTAGGTGCCACTTTTACCCGACATCCTCTCTTTTGCAAGTTCGCCAGCCACACAGTTTGGTGGAGCGTTTGCCCACAGTGCCCTGACCGTTTCACACTCTCTTGGGTGGCAGGAGGAAGGAGCAGAGGTGACCCGTCAGTCTTAAAACGGCCTGCAGACAGGCACCGGGGATTAGGTCATCGCTTGCTAGGGGCTGTGCAGCCTGCCTCTGGCTTCATTCTCCCTCCACAAAGGCACCTTAGCGCAGCCGGCGTCGGCATGCACGAGGGCAAGTAATAAATGTGCATCCCTCGTCCAAGGATAATGAAGAAAAGAGGTCAGAGCCAAGAAAAGCCATCACCGCCATTCCTAATGAGGGATCCACAGCGGCATTCGCTCCAGAGGGCAGGGAGCTCCCAGCCGGCTGTGATGTGGCTCTTGACCCTCCTCGCCCAAGGTAAGCCGAGGGTGAGGCAAGCTGAAAGGAATGTCTGAGCATTCTTTGGCCAAAATGGGAAAGAAGATGAAAAACCACTCTGAAGCATGCGTTGCCCCCACTCCATCCAAGGCTGCACCAGGCCAGCTACCCGCTCTGACCTGTCGAGCCGCCTGTGCTCCTTCCCAAACGCGCACGTGTGCAAGTCAACCCACGGCAGAAACAACCTGCAGACCAGACCCCGAGGCTCTGCACTGGAACAGATTCCTGCGAGCGGCAGTCACCTCAGCCGCGGTACAGCAGAGGCCAATATAAAAAGCACGAGGTGGCCAAGCCCCCGCCGCGTTGCCAGAAAGCAGGCGCTGGAGTCTACAGGCGATGTTTTCCTCTGCTTGACCACTGCCAAAGCAAACCACGCTTGTCCCTCAGAGAAAAGAGCTTGTTAATACCGGACCACCACAAGCTTTATCCACCTACAGGAGGCTGCCCCTTACGAGGAGGCTGCTCTGTCCCTAGTCATGCTGAGTGGCACTGAACCACTTACTTCTAAGCACCTACTAACATGTTAGGTCCTCTGGGGGGAACTGGAGAAAAACGAAGCATGGGCTCTGTTCATAAACATGCTGCAATCCAGGTGGGAGGAAAGATGTGCACATTTGGAAATGACTCACGATGACAGTACAGTCACACTGGATGGAGTGACGGAGTGTGTGACAAAAGCATCTGTACAAGAAGAATTCAGACAGAGCCAGGTCAGCCAGCCCCACTGTGAACCCCTGCAACTGAGCAAAACTAGCCAGCAAAGACGGAGGAGGCCAAGAGCAGAGCTGCTTGTCCTGAAGGGGGGAGGGGTGCATTTGGTAGCCCGGGTTCTCACGCTGCCTGGGGCAGGACCTGCTGTGTCCTGAAGGGGGGAGGGGTGCATTTGGTAGCCCGGGTTCTCACGCTGCCTGGGGCAGGACCTGCTGCCCCCGACGGAGGTGAGGAGAGCAAGTCCAAGAGCCGCTCTTCTTGGCTGCAATTCCTGGCACCACCACTTGCTAGGTGTGTGACCTTGGGCCCCTCACACGATCTCCCTGGGCCCCACGGCCCCATAAGTCACATGGAGACCAGTAAACAGTACTGACCTCGCTGGGTTGCTGGGGAAAGAGCCCTGGCAGAGTGCCTGGCACACAGTGTGGGGGGGGGGTGTGTGTGTTAGCTGTTACTATCGGGGGCTGAACTTCCAAAGGGGTGCCCCTCAGTTAGCCAGCAGGAATCAGGAAGCTTGGGCTAAGTCAAAAGACAGATTAGGCAACAGAAAGTAATTTTAATTTTAAGCAAGATGTTTTTGGGGGGTGGAGGAGGGGAAGGCCCTAGGTTCCCGTGAATATGGTGTTAGTCAGAAGAGGCTGTAACGAAAAGTAAAGGCCGTTGTAACCCCCCGATGCTGCAGGGGCCAGAAACAGAACGAGGCCGCTGCTCCTGCTGGTGACCAGCAGAGCGGACACTGCGGGGAACGCAGGCCAGTGACGCTGCCCGACACCCAGCGGTGGGGCACCACCCTTCACCCCCCGCCCCTCACCGCGCAGGTGCAGACCACTCCCGGCACTGTCACCCTTTGGGGTGAACACTTAAACCCAAACACCCAACTTTTCTCATGCTCTCCTAAAGTCAGCCCCCTCCCTCTGCCACCCTGCCCAGAACTTGAGCACACAGGTCTTCTCGTGAGACATTTCTAAAACAGGCTTGATGGGAAACATGACCATTCTTCGGCAGCCAGTCTGCCCTGCCCTTCCTCACTGAGACGCCTCCCCCCTGACATCCCCTCCCAGGGCGGGCATTATCTTTATTTTAATGAAATGCAGCCCTCAGCATCGTTGAGTCACCCCTTATCCTCCACCCACATCATCTTGGCCACTCAAACTCAGAGCACCAAACGAAGTTCTCAGGAAGTGGGTGCTGCTGGGCGTGGTGCAGGCCCGGGGGTAGTTGCAAGTTTCCCATGCCTTCCTCCCCTTGTCTTTCCTCAAGGTGGGGCATCTGCCCATGTCCTGGATCTGAGGTGGGTGGGCTTCACCTCCACAGAGCACCAAGCACCGGGCCAGCCCTCGGTGGGTCCGGATGCAATAGCGAGGCAAGGTCTGTTTGATGGCTCACTTCCTCATCAGAGGAATATCTGTTTGGACTGTGGAGATGGCTAAATGAGATAATAAACACAAAGCTCAAATTTAGACTTTGGCACACAATGGCCACTCTCCTAACCAATCCTTAGCATTATTATTTATACGGCTACTATGATTAGCATCCAGTTTTCTATTCATTCATTCAGCAGACACGGGCCATGTCTTTCCGGCACTGAGCATGTGCCAGGCACTCAGTGGGAAGAGACGGCCACGGTCCCAGGCCGAGTGGAACCCAGGGTCCAGTGGGAGGACAGTCACTAGACAGTAAGCAAAGAGACCACCACTTCAGGTCCTGGAGGCTAAGACGGAATCAAGAGGCACTAGGAACAGAGTAAAAGAGGGAACTTAGCGTGGTCAGGGGAGGTCTCATGGAAGTGGCACTGACGCGAACAGCTAAGGGATGAGGAAAAGCTTGCCAGGCGGGGCAAGGGGCAGGGAAGAAAGTCGGCACAGGCTGGAGAGCCATGGCAAGGGAGGGAGAAAGGTCATCGCTGGGCAGGGCCTAGCGCTGCAGGCCTGGGAAGGGAGGGCTTTTAGCCTAAGGGTGATGAGGAGTGTCCTCGCACTCCACGCCCGGGCACTCTCTGCGCTCCGGAGCGTCCTCGCACTCCAGGCCCGGGCACTATCTGCGCTCTGGAGCGTCCTCGCACTCCACGATCGGGCAGTCTCTGGGCTCTGGAGTGTCCTCGCCCTCCACGCTCGGGCAGTCTCTGGGCTCTGGAGTGTCCTCGCACTCCACGCCCGGGCACTCTCTGCGCTCTGGAGGGTCCTCGCACTCCACGCTCGGGCACTCTCTGCGCTCTGGAGCGTCCTCGCACTCCACGCTCGGGCACTCTCTGCGCTCTAGAGCGTCCTCACACTCCTCGCACTCCACGCTCGGGCACTCTCTGCACTCTAGAGCGTCCTCACACTCCACGCTCAGGCACTCTCTGTGCTCTAGAGCGTCCTCACACTCCACGCTCAGGTACTCTCTGCGCTCTAGAGTGTCCTCGCACTCCACGCTCGGGCACTCTCTGCGCTCTGGAGCGTCCTCGCACTCCACGCTCGGGCACTCTCTGCGCTCTAGAGCGTCCTCACACTCCTCGCACTCCACGCTCGGGCACTCTCTGCGCTCTAGAGCGTCCTCACACTCCACGCCCGGGCACTCTCTGCGCTCTAGAATGTCCTCGCACTCCACGCACGGGCACTCTCGGCGCTCTGGAGCGTCCTCGCACTCCACGCTCGGGCACTCTCGGCGCTCTAGAGCGTCCTCGCACTCCACGCCCGGGCACTCTCGGCGCTCTGGAGCGTCCTCGCACTCCACGCCCGGGCACTCTCGGCGCTCTGGAGCGTCCTCGCACTCCACGCCCGGGCACTCTCGGCGCTCTGGAGCGTCCTCGCACTCCACGCCCGGGCACTCTCGGCGCTCTGGACTACTCTAGTATTCCATACTTGAGCACTCTGTCTTCACCTACTTCCAGTGGCTGAGTCTAGAAATAGTTCCCAAAAGAACCTGCCAGCTGCTGACTAGTCCACAGCCAGCTTACGTCTCAACCCGAGAACAGCCTGAAAACACACGCACTCGTTCTGTTTGGGACGCAGCAGCTGCAGCAAGACTGCGTCACTAGCACGAGGAGGTTCCATCGCGGCACGCAGCACACCAAACAACGACACAACACAATGTCAGGCTCAAAACAGAAACAAAGCCCTGGGCCCAGGGACAGCTTCTCATAAATGCAGCAAGAAAAGAGTGGCCGGAACATGGGTTCTCTCTGCCACAGCATGAATAGCGCCATCAGGTGCCACATCATCATGGAAACAATAATGCGCATGCGCGCACAGCGTCTGGCTTGGAACCCTGCTGGGAAGCGGTTGAGTCGACATAGAGTAGCCCCGCCCCTCGGTGTAGAACACACCCACCCACTCCAGAAAGAATGCATCCTGGAAACGCTGGACCACTTTCGCCAACATACAAATGAATTTCTCAGCAACATGCAGCAGGAGTACTTAAAACAGAAAAACAAAGTCAGAGCACAAATGGACTTTCTAAAGGTGAATCCATGGGTCTCCCATCCTCCTATGCCTGGGAGAACATGTCAACTGATAGTAAGAAGAGAGAAAGGTACTGGGCTTACCTGACCTGGCTCCAGCCTGGACTAAAACTCTTATGTCACTTTTGGAGGCCAGCCACTCACTGACTCAGTAAAACCTTACACCAAAGCCAATGCAGGGAACAGGCAAGACTATAAATCATAACAACACAGGAATGGGGGGGAAGGCACCTGGAACTAGAGGAAACAGTCATCTCTTGGGTGAGTAACTGTCCTTCTCCCATTAATTTCTCTTCTGAGATGCAAAAATCCAAGCCAGATATACAGTCTGGTAGAAACACGGCTTTGAAGTTAGATTCCTACGCACCATGAGAGGCTATTCTCCTTTCATGAAAGATTTATGTTCTTAACCCCACCTTCAGTTTGTCCACCTTTCCTTTAACAGAACGAGTCCAGTCACACAGCTCCTGACATCTTGCAAAGAATGGATATGGAGGCCGTAAAGGATGGTACCCAGGATCTGGCCCTAAATTCAACCTGCCCCCCCCCCCCAAGGAATCTCTCTCCTAAAGTCCAGAGTGTTGGTTTCATCAGTCACCTCTGCTCCTTATTTCTCATTCATACTCATACTTAGAATTGTAGGATGTTAGAACTGAGAGGCCTCTTAGGGACCAGCTGTCTAGGACTCGTGTCAAGGATTAAAAACAGTTCCAGCAAGGATGACTGCTTGTCGGCACACGCCTGGCAGGTGGAACACAGACCACGGTCTCCGAGCACTGGTTTGGGAGGGCCTTCCTGTTATGCTGGGAAATGTTTATCAGCCTTCTTACTAATATTATCAATAATGCAAAGCCCTAGAAGGAAGTCGAGCAGGTGCTGAAGCTGACGGTGAAATGCACCCTGACGACGGTCTGTTCCGTTTCCGGGCAGATGGTGTCGTGGGCGCTCCAGCAGGTGGTTTCTGCTTTTGCGTTTGAGTTCCCACCCAGCAGAAAGCGGGGCAAGGCTTCTGCTGGGCGCGGAGGGAAAGGAACGAATGGTCCTCACGGTGGGCTGCCGCTGCATTGCCCGTTGCAGAACTTGAAAGATTCATGCCAGTTTCAAAGGTGAGCATCTTTCCAAACGGAGACAGATGCAGGGATTATTAAGAACTGCAACTGACACCTGGAGGTCAAGAATCCAAAGAGGGAACAGATTGCTCTAGAAGTTCCTACTCTTCCCTGGGGAAGGGAAGGAAGGCAGAGAGCTGTCCCAGCCTCCACCAGCCAGATGGAGTGAAGGCAAAGGGCACCTGACCTCCCTCCCAGGTGCGCTCCCAAATGGGCCACTTACACCCACAGCTACCACCGTCCTCTCCCACCTGGACAGCGGCAGGAGCTGCTGGTCTCCCTGGTGACTGCTAAACCAGAGCCAGAGCCAGCCTCTTAAACAGGACATCAGAACACATCACCCCCTGCTGTCCACCCTTCAAGGGCTTTGCAGTACATCTGACACAGAACCCCAGTCCTTACTGTGACATGTGGGACCATCCACGATGCCTCCTCCTCCACAGCCCGAGTCACCCTCCTCCGACTTCTCCCCTCGTTCATTCCCCTCCCCTCCCTGCCCCAGCCTCCTCACTGACACAGCACAGGCCGAACACGCCCCCTCCTTGGGGCTGGCTGCTCCCACCTGCACACTCATCCTGGGGCTGCCCCCAACGTGGCCTCTCACTCCCCGGCTTCCTTCAGATCCCTGCTGAACCGTCAAGAGCCCTTCTCGGGCCACACCAGGGAGCCAGCACCTCCCTAGCCCCAACACGCATCACTCTCGGTCCCGCCCTGCTCTGGCCCCGGCACAGCGCTTGTGGCAGCGGAGGGGCCAGTCATTCCCTTCCTGTTTCTCTCCTGGGCTGGAAGGTGCGTGAGCTCCACGTGGCAGGACCCCGTGTGTCTGCTGTTCTGTCTCCAGTGACGGGGACAGTGGCGGGCACAGAGAAGGCACTCAATACACGCCTGTTGGCTAGCACGGACCTGAACCCATGCATTTAAACGAGGTCCGGATGGAGAAAACATGATTTCCACTAGAAAACCAAAGACCAGTTGGGCCTCTGTTTTCTTTGTATACACAGATTTGTTTCCACGTAGGTATCCTCCCATCTGTCCACAGAGTCCTTCAAAAAGGTGACAAGCAAACTTCAGGGCACACCACACGGAGAGCCGGGAGACCAGGGAGAGGGCCTCCCGCTGCCCAGATCCCAAGCGTGGCCCAGGCTCTCAGCATCTCTCGGGGGAAGATCCCACCCCACCCTCTTCCAGATTACAACTAGCTTCAGAGTAGATTGCTGCAGAGTAGAAGAGAAGAGAGAGGAAAGAAGAGCTGTCGTGAACCGAGACAGACCCCAGACCCTCCTGAAAACACCCCAGCTCCAGGAGAAGAAAGACACGTGGCTCCCCTTTCGAACACAACACCCCTAACTTGCAACATATGGAGACCCAGCAAAGAGCTGCTGCCGTTTCCCTAGGGCTCTAGAATAGATGTTGTCAGGTATTTATCTCAACTTTGGGAACTTCTGTTGATGCAGCAGTCTGGTGCCTCTACAACAACGGACTGATTTCTGCATGGCGAGGAGGTAGGCACGGGCATGTGCCGCCTTCGTGCGGGAGCCTAACGGTGAGAGCAATGCCGCGATGTGTTCCGAGAGCGTTTGCTTCATTCCATGCCCAGTGAGGTGCTCAGAGGAATATGCACAGGATATCATGAATCAGGCAAAAGTTATGTGCAAAGATGTTCATCTGAGCACTGCTTATAATAAAGAAAAAGCTGGCCCTGGACGGTTTGGCTCAGCGGTTAGAGGGTCGGCCTGAGGTCCAGAGAAACCCAGGTTCGGTTCCCGCTAAGGGCACGTACCTCGGTTGCAGTTTGTCCCCAGCCCTGGTTGGGTCATGCAGGTGGCAGCCACTCAATGTGTCCCTTTCACGTCGATGTTTCTCTCTCTCTCTCTTCCTCTCTCTCCTTCCCACTCTATCTGAACAAAAAATAGAAAAATGTCCTTGGGTGAGGATTTAAAAAAATAAAATTAAAAATCTGGATACAACCTAAATATCAAAAAATAAGCATGACAGCCACGGCTGGGTTTCTCGATGGTTAGAGCGTCATGCCGTGCACCAAAGGGTCATGGGTTTGATCCCCCATCAGGACACATGTGAGAGGCAATTGATCGATGTTTCTCTCTCACATCAATGGTTCTTTGTCTCTCCCTCTCCCTTTGTCTCTCTCTCTCTCGAATCAAGAAAAACATATCCTCGAGTGAGGATTAAAAAAAAAAGAATGATAATGCATGTAAAATTCTTAGCCCAGTGCCCGGCACACAGTAAATGTTCAATAAGGGGTAGATATAAAATTTTTATTGTGAATAATTAAAGAAATATTGGTATATCTACATAATGGATCATTTTTAAAGATTTTCCCTACTATTGCTGTGGTCACATGCATAGAAAAATCTTAGTAAAAGAAATATTTAAAAAACTACCTTTCATCAGGAGACTGTATCTACACTGTATTTTCAGAAATGCCCCATGAATCTTTCTCTACCTTGTATTTGCACGAAAGGCATATGTCACCCATGAGATCTGTTCTCTTCATCTCAACTACTGTTTTATTAGTCTTCTCTCTGAGAGGCAGGTGGAAAAAGTCATTCTGTGATTCCATCAACATGCTTTAGTGTCTGTCATGATCCGAGCCCTGGCCAGGAGGCACGTCACAGGAAGGACAGCTCGGACACAGGCTGGAAGCCTGTCCTGCCTATGGAGGGTCTCTAGTGAAGAGTCCAAAAGGGCAGGTGCACCCTTTCTCCAGGACTGTCAATCAAACAGACACAGCAACCTGTAATGGATGATCAATAACTGGTTTCTCCCTCCGGGAATCACCAAGGGGCAAAAATCTGAAATTCTGACCTATAATTCTTTTGAGGAGAAATATATCCAAGGAAGGAGCAAAATAAATCAACAGGCTTTCAGACCACTAGGGATTGGTTGGGATCCCTCCCCCTTTTCACCTCTATACACACATGTTCACACACATACACTCACACACAGACCTACTCAAACTCACATACATGCTAACCACACACATGCACAAACACAAAACACATGTGTAAATACATAATGCACAAACACAGTGCACAGACAGGTACAAACACACATGAACACACATGCACCAATGCAGACATACATGATCTCCCTTCCTCTAGTCATCCCCTTCTCCAATCAGGGCTGCAATTCCATCCTAAATTCTGGCAACAACAAAAAGAGCAAGTTCATGTTTATGATTTGTGATGCTGTGAAAACCCCAAGTGTGAGCACAGAAGGTAGAACACAGGCTTCCCAGCTAGGTTCTCAGGAAAGAAAAGGACTTCGCGGGAACTCGCGGCTGTAAGGAGTGCACCCACCCCGCAGAGGAGATGCTTCGTGTCCCCAAGATGCTAACAGGGGCTAGAGCCCTCCACTGCTCTAGTCTCAGCCACTCCCCAATACATCTCCCTTCCACCCACTTCCCCACTTACTTGGCATTTATTTTAAATCATGCCAATAACCCTCCCCAAGACAGTGCAGACACTTCCCAGACAGCAGAGATGCTCACATGTTTACACTTTGACTCTTTGCAAGTAAGTCACTAGCTTTTTCAGGTGGAAAGAAGGGAAAAAAAGAAAGAAGAAGGAAACCCACTGCCCCTTTGATTCAGATCATGTCCATCTCAGGAGGAAGCACATGTTCACCCAGATACCAGTGGGCTAGTTCCTTTGTTTAAACAACAACAACAAAAAGGCTTTCCTGAGAGCCACAGGGAGCCAGGGGGCAGGATTCCCAGCAAGAACTGTCTCCCAGGGAAGGCAGGGGGTGCTCTGGTGGGAGGGCCTTACTGCGGTTAGGCAATTTTGGAAACTCGGCCAGCAAGGTAGACTTTGTGGGAATGTATGTGACTAGGGATGTCACCCAGGAACTGTTTTAAATCCAGCTTGCTTTAATTGGCTGTTTACCCTACATCTACGGCCATTTTCCATGCATACCCTCCAGGAGGAAGGGTGTGGTGGGAATGAACCTGGCACTCAGGGTGCCACGGTACTCCTTCACAGCTGGTTTACAAAGCACAATCTTGCCCTGGCCGGTTTGGCTCAGTAGTTAGAGCGCTGGCCTGCAGACCAGTGAGCCGCGGGTGCGGTTCTGGTCAAGGGCACATACCTCGGTTGCAGTTCGTCCCTGGCCCTGGTCTGGTCGTGCGGGAGGCAGCCAGTCGATTGGCTCTATCCCACCGATGTTTCTGTCTCCCTCTCTCTCCCTCCCTCCCACTCTATGTGATGATAAATAGAAAAAGTGTCCTCGAGAGAGGAATTTAAAAAAAAAGAACTATCTTGAACGCCAACCAAATGAATGCCTTGGGAAAACTTTCACTTCCAAAAAGAAATAATGGAATGAAACCCCAGACAGCATTACTCTTGAGAATAAATCTAAGATGCCCAACAGAGTACCTGGCAGACGGAGAAGAACATAAATACCAGACTCCTCACCCCAGAATTCAGTCGAGACCAGATTCCCAATGACAGCCAAAGATAACACACAGTTAGGTGACATGTACACTCTTGAGACAGGCCAGGTGCTTACTGAGCACCCGCTCTGTGCAAAGCACAGGGTGAGCCGCTCTCCACGCCACCTCACCACACAGAGGAGGGTGCTGAGGGCGCCCAGTGAGTGAGCAGAGGCCACGCAGTGAGTGCGTAGCAAAGTTGGGACTGAACCCCCTTTGATCAGGAATGCATGCTCTTCCCACCACGTTACGCTGTCTCACATGAAGGAGCTTCGTAAGCATCTCAGGGATGGATCCTTCCTTAGAGGTCCTTTTCACCAACCTTCCACTCAAAGCAGGACAGTCCCGAGCAGATGGTCATTCACCCTTTGTTTGCGTAAGTACAGTAGCGACGGCTCAGAGAGCTGCTACTCCAAGGTTGAGCCATGATCCAATGGTCAAAAGTTCTGTCTCTACACGGGGCTGAAAGCTGCCCTTGAATAATTTTGACCCATTGGTCCCGGGTGTGCTCAGTTCCGTAACAGATTTTGCAAACATAAAGAAGATGACGTTGACAATGACGACGACAGTGCCAACACCGAGGTTCACCTTAAATCCTCTTCACCCAGAGAAGCCAGATGCCAAGGGGTTCCCTTCAAACCTAACACCCCATCAAGTATGTATCGAATGTATTTGGGTGTGAACAAAAGAGAATACTTACGACGTGTCATCCGAATAACGGAATGTTATGAAACTGTTAAAATCAGGCTTCAAAGGATACTCCATACCAGAAGAAAACACCCACCACATGCTGTTTTGTAAAAGCAGTACAATACAAAACATGTATAGAAGGAAATACCATAATGATGATAATAACAATAATAGTTACCTGTGATTGATGCAGAGGGTTTTTTAAATGTCCTACTTTAGCATTTCTGCATCACTTTAAAATTTTCCAAAGGTTCTTTTAAAATTTTTGTGACGTTATCTATTTAATCTATAAAACTACCTATGAGCACATCTCATTTAAAGATTATTTTACCAATAGCAATAATAGTAACTGTAGCAGCTCTAAAGCTCATGTTGCATTTACCACACGCCAAGCAGTATCCCTAGGGCTTCATATGACACGTTTAAGCCTCACCCCAGCCCTCTGAGTCAGGTGCTATCATTGTCGCCATTTCACAGATGAGAAAACTGAGGTCAGAAAAATTAAGTCACTGGTCTAAGGTCCAAGAAGTTGTAAGAAGTACAGCCAGGACTTAAATCCAGGCCGTCCCTCCAGGGGCCACGTTCTTGACCACTACTTTGGACCTAATCTGAGAGAGACGGGATGCGGAGGAGCAGAAGATGATTTCCAACCCAACCGATCCACTTCCGAGTACAGGCCCCAAAGAGCTGAAGCAGGACCTTGAAGAGACAGGCACATCCGTGTTCACTGCAGCATCATTCACGACAGCCAAGAGGTGAAAACAACCTAAATACCCATCAACAGATAAGTGGATTTTAAAAAGTAGTAGACAGACTCAAACCGCAGCCCTCTCCCCTTCGAAGCCTGGGAAGTTGCCTTGGGCCCCTAGGATGCTGAACGAATACCCACTGGGTTCTGCAGGCACTCAAGGAGGGCGTCACAAGAGCCTGGGGTAAGCAGAAGCAACGGCTACACTGGGGCAGAAACAGAGGCCTGGGTGGGCCGATGAGGCAGATCCCAGGCACAGGACAACTCAGGACCTAACAGGCAGGACAGGGTCTGGGGACGAAGTCAGAACAGAGGACAGATGGCCCGCTGCCCAAAGCTGCAAGTTCTCCATGCCTTCTCCTACTCTGGGAGTGGCTGGCAGGGTCCACTGGGGACAGAACAGGGCTGGGGTTTGAGTCTCGGCTTCTTCTCTTATTGCCTGTGTCTTGGGACAGGTTATTTAACATCTCCAGGCCTCAGTTTTTTCCTCTGCAAAGCAAGAATATAACAATATTTATCTTATGCGGTTGTTGTGACGAACGAACTATGGGAAAGCGTTCTTGAAAGCCACGAGGAAGCTGGCGATGGCCTCGATGTCACGTGTTGTGGGAGGCCGTGGAACAACTCGTGGTGGCGGGCTCACACACACTGACTTTTTCCAGTTTGAGTGAATCATCTTGAAATTACATTTTCAAGGTCATGCCATCTGCCCACATCCCAGGGTCTTCTGTGCCCCTGAAGCCTTTGAATAGAGAATGTGCTTGCAGGAGGGCTTGACTTTCAGAAAATCCAATAACTGCAAAAATCCAAAATGACAAAGGGAAGGCTCAGGGGAGATGACAGACACAAGTGAACTGTGAAGAGTTAAAAACTCAGTTCTAAAGAGTACTGCTCATAGCAAACTTCTCAGATGTTTTTGAGACATTCAATTTTCACACATCGGAGATACCCACATTTCACAAATGTCACCGTCATATTAGGTAATAAAGGAAGGTCTATGCCACCGTCTGCCAGGCCTGGAGCTCACTTGGACTTTGCACATGTAGATGCCGGGGCCCCGCTGGGCACCTCCCCCTCGTTAGCAGGTCTCCGGACCCCAAACTGAGCCTCATGACACTGTGGCCCCCAAGCATGGAAAGGGACCACTAAACTTTGAGGTCAACAATGCCAAAGAGAAAAATGGCCAGTCCCTCGTGGCTCCTTTCAAATAACTCCTAGTCGGGCAGCACAGAGCCCTGACCGCACGCCCAACTCCATCGTCACAATCAACATTCACAGACACACAGGCCTGCGAGTCCCGGATACCGTAGGATAGAAAAGTCCAGATGAAAACAGGTTGCCTTTTCCATCAGCCATGTTTCAATGGCGAATTCCCTTTCTTCCCAGCATTAGAAAAGGGAGAGAGGCCCGGCCGGTGTGGCTCAGTGGTCGAGCATTGACCCATGACCCAGAGGTCGCAGGTTTGATTCCTGGTCAGGGCACATGCCCACAACCTGATCCCCAGTGGGGGGCATGTTCTCTCTTATTGATGTTTCTGTTTCTCTCCCTCGACCTTCCTCTCTCTAAAATGAATAAAGACAAAAAATTTAAAAAAAGAAGAAGAAAAAAGAAAAGGGAGGGAAAACCCGCTTCCGGTGTGTGGGAAGCCGGGCCCTGCCGTTCCACAGCTCCCCAGCCCTTGCGGAACTTCCCCCGCTCTGGTCCTAGCATCTCTCCTGACAAAATGTGAGCCTTACTCAGCCCAGGGTGACACCGGCACTGAGCGGCACTGAGGGTGTGAAAACTGGGGGCTGGGAGGAAGTGGGGAGGGCGTATGAGCAGAGAGGGGAGGAGGTGTCCCCGGCCAGCAGTGGAAACACAAACTTGATGGTTTCATGTTCCTGTCACCTTCCGATCTCAGGCGCCCAGGGTGCCGGTGCCAGCACTTCATTTCCACTCCTTCTACACCCAGCACATCAAAGACCACCTCAAAATAAACTAAGGGCTCCCGGTTTTATATCCTGAAGCCTGAGGGCGTCCAGCAGAGGGCGGCCCCTCCTGGGCAGGGGCAGGGCAGGGGCACCGACGATCTGCACTCTGCAGGGCGTGTTCCCCTCTCAACACCTCGGCTGTGAGCTGGCAGAGTTCCTGTTGGTGGCCCCCAGGACCACAGCACTTTCTGATTATTCAGTTCTTCTAACAACAAGGTCTCCAACACACCCCAGACGGACAGCTTCCTGCCTGCTTTTTCTCTCGCCTGGCTAAAAGGCACCATGTTGGACAAGAAGATTCTTGACCGCCCCAAAAGTGGGCATAAATATCGTAATCGGTACCAAAGTCCCTGAACATGTGAAGCTAGCCTGCTAGAAACCCAGACAAGCCCCTAAGAACGTGAGCCCAGGCTGCAGCCACAAAGATGCAATCTCAAGAGAAATCACGGGGGGGGGGGGGACCTGTCAATTCCACGAGAGAGAGAAAACGAGGGGCATCGGCCTGCTGAACCCGAGGCCCTGGCTGGCCAGAGCACACCTCCCAGTCACCAGCCTGGGTTTCTTCCGGGAAGCAACACAACGGGTCCCAGGGAGGAGCTGGTTCCCTAAGTGACCTGAAATAATACCAGTCATATACTTGGCTGCTGAAGCTGGAATTTGGGCAAGGTTAGTGGGGACATCTCCACCACCCTCACCTTCTCCTGACCCTCCAAGCAGGACCCCTCCATCCAGTCAGGACACTCACCCTGAGGATTCTCAGCTGCAAACTTTTCGAGTAACCCTTACTTCGTCCTTTCTATTACCCAGTCATTGTGCTTTACCTTGTTTAAGCTTCAGAACCCACTTGTATTTGAGGAAACTGAAGCAGAGAGAACGCGGTTGAGACATTCACCTGAGGCCGAACAGCTAATAAGCGCTGGGAGTGGGGCCGAAGCGGGGCCGCTGGGTTTTGCGTTGCTCGTTTTGAATCACCGCGCTGTAGTCCATGAAGAAAGGTGAGCTGGGGAAACAATCTGTGGTGCCCGAGCGTGGTGATGGTGGGGACGATGCACCAGGACCTGCTCTGCCAGTCTGTGCTGGGGGCTAACGGGTCATGGTTTCTAATCTTCACCAGTCTAGCCAAGGAAGGATTATTATTGGTGCCCATTTTGCAGATGAGAAAACCGAGGCTCGGAAACACCAGGCAACTGTTCCAAGGTCACTTAGGCAGCATCAGGATTGGGCCCCCGACCTCCAGGCCTTTGCCTCTCACATCCTCGCATCATCCGGAGGCTGCAGGGTCCAACGCCACCTCGCTGGCTCACTTTCCCGTGTTCAGACTTTCATTTTCTCTGTGCTCCTTCCTTAAAGTCACATGTCCTACCCCTCTGTCCTGCCTTCACCTGGGCTGTAGTGAGAGCATCGACACGCGGGTTTCTTCCCCCGGTTCCTGGCACAGAGCTCCTAAAACCCTTCTACTCTCCTGGGCGAGAGGAGCGTCCTAGCTGTAATGTGATTCTGGGTGGGCTCCGATAGCTCCGGGATCAGGGCTCGTCACCAGAAAGAACAAGCCATAATGAGAAGCTGGGAGTTTTTCAGCCCTGCTCCCCATTTTCTTGAGAAGGAGGAAGGGGTGGAAATGAAGTTAATTATCAATCACGCCTCCGCAAAAATCCCACAAGTGGGTTCAGAGAGCTTCCAGGGGGCACGCACATCCGGACTGGGAGCACGACACAGCCCAGCTCCACGAACACGACAGCCCCCGCACCTGGCTGCCCCCCGGTGGCCTTTATCCCACCCGCTGACAAACTGGTAACCCCGAGTCAGCACGCCGAGTCCTGAGCCGAGGGGAGGGTCACTGGAACCTCAATCTGTAGCCCACTGGTCAGCAGCACAGGACTGGCCGGCGGCTGCCACCTGAAGTGTGGGGGCCGGCAGGAGGGAGGGGACAGCCTTGTGGGATTAAACCCTTAACCCGTGGGACCTGCTGTTATCTTGCGAAGACAGTGTTAGAACGGGGTTCACTGTAGGACCCCAGACAGTGCTGCCCAGAGCTGCTCGGTGACCAGAAGGGTCAGAAGCAGGGTTTCGATGGGTGGTGAAGGAGACGCGCAGGGAGAGACACACAGGAGGGAAGGGCTGCATTTTCCTCCACACAGGAAGGAAACTTGAGGAAAGGCGAGGTCGAAACGCAACGTTTCCGCATCCAGTCCTCTGACTTTCTGTCTCATCTGCTCAGGCTGCTAAGAAGACACCACAGGCTGAGCAGCTTAACCGACAAACACTTCTCCCAGTTCCGGAGGCCGGGAGCCTGAGGTCAGCATGGCCGCGTTCCTGGTGAGGGCCCCGTCCCTGGTCTGCAGACGGCCACTGTCTCCCTCCACCCTCACTGGGGAGAGAGCATCTGTCCGCTGCCACTTCTTAGGACACTAAGCCGTCGTGGGGCCTCCCTCTCCTCACCTCATATAAACCCCATCACCCCACAGTTCCCACCTCCAAAAACCATGCCAGCGGCGGGGAGGGCTTCAACGTAAGGGAGACGACATTCGGTCACAGCCCCTTCCCGTCCTGCGTGGTCTTCCTGTGGTCCCGGCTGTCACAGGCCTGCGCACGATGGCACCGTGCCACCGGGCTGCTCTGGGGCGGGCAGCACAGGGGAGCGTACGGCCCGGCCTCCCGAGTACCTCTCTGTCCCACACCCGGCGTATCCCCCGCCACACCTGGTCCAGGCTTCTATGCACAGAGCAGCAACCTGCCCACAAACCACTTCCTCTCAGGGTCTCTGGTCATAAAACATCCTGCAGAACACCAGTGGGCCTATGTCCACGTTAGTTAGAAACATTCATCACTGACGCACGCAGCCCTGGCCTGCGCAGTGGCCGAGCCGCGGGGCATCCCCTCCGCTCAAGGGCAGCAAGGCTGCCGCTCTGTGCAGGGCACGTCCTCTGGCGGGGCGGCTGGCCTGTGCATGGGGGCATCCAGCAGCATGCCTGCCCCTGCCCACCACACGCTGGTAGCACCTCCCCACTGGAGGCAACCAAAAGTGTCTCCAGGTATGGTCAAATGTGCCCTCGTGGACAAAATCTCCCGGCTGAGGACCAGCGGCCCACCTGCAGGGGGGCCTCCATGGGGAAAGCCTGGGGGGCTTTTGGAGGCGGCACCCTCCCTTTCCCTCTACCTCCTTCCCCCCACCACATTCTGTCTTCAGTGCGTTACCTCCGTGACCCAGACGCCTGTGGCTGTCTCCCCGCTGTCCTGTGAAGAGACCCCCAGTAAAGCTCTACGTTCTTCCAGTCCACACTGCACCTTTAGGAGCTGGTCTGCGGACCACCAGTCAGCAGACATTTTCTGAGCCTTCCTGGACATGGGCCAGGCCTTGACAGACCTGAGAAGCACCATGTCCTAGGGGAGCACAGACAGTGCCAACACCGGCTGCGGGGCAAGTCTACGGCACTATGGACACTCAGGGGTCAAGTACCCGACGCTGGCTTGGGGGCGACGAGGAAGGTGTAGGTCCCCCAGAGGTGATACCCAACTACATCTTAAAAGACCAGTAGGAATCGGTGAGACAGATGGAGCAGGGAGGCCATTCCCTGAAGGCAGGGCGGAGGAAAGCCCAGTGCTCCCCAGAAAGCAGGCTGGAGGCCACCGCGCAGCAGGTGCCCCAGGAACAAACAGGAAGGCAAATGTGGTTGAAAAGCCAGAGGCCTAGAGAATTCACCACATGCTCAGCTGTTCAACAGCCCACTTGTAGCAGCAAAAGGTCACTGTACCAACTCACACATCCTGAGGGGCATGTCTCCCACCAAACACCCCCCTTCCTAGAGCTTCCTCATTTGGGCACCTCCAAGGACGTGCAGGGCTGCACTCATGAACAAGCGACCCCTGCCCTTAGTGTAAGGGGCTAGGGGCCGAAAGCCTGGGCTGCACCTGCTACCTCTAGCTACCTGCCTGGGAGGAGGGTGCTCCTAAAGAAAAACCAAGCAACTAGACTCAAACACCGAGCACAGAAAGCTCCTGAAGAATGCACCTGTGATTTGTAAAAGGATGGTTGTGGTAGGGGATCAAATCCTCTGCTGGCATCATGACAAACCCAGCATGTGAAGCCTTTGCACATGCCATTCCCTCCGCCTGAGTGCTGTTCGCTCCCGCTCCCCACCTCTGTCCTCTCTGCTTCTCCAAGTTAATGTCCTCCTCATCCTCTCCTTTCACACAAGACTTCCTTTCCTGATGACCTACCTCAGACCCCTGGCAGGTGCTCTTGCTTTTCCTTC
Source organism: Molossus molossus (assembly GCF_014108415.1). Taxonomy (NCBI): domain Eukaryota; kingdom Metazoa; phylum Chordata; class Mammalia; order Chiroptera; family Molossidae; genus Molossus; species Molossus molossus. The sequence continues at coordinate 27,396,212 of NW_023425347.1, read as the reverse complement.
AGCTCTCTTACCATAACTGTAATTAAAGAAGCAACCATGTGTTTTCCTCCACTAGACTGTCATCTCCAAACAAACAGACCCATGCAGTCTTGGGTACATCTGCAGGTGGGTGTGACCAGGTATGACCCCCAGTACAACCAAGCAGGTTATTAAACTGTTAAGACTTCCATACTGGTTGGTAAACCGCTACTGTGGCAAACCCACCGCACGCCCTTCCCCGGGACCCAGGTGCAGGCCAAGCTCGGCAATGCCTTCCAGCAAAGGGCTCTGTTACACCTCCTGTGGACACAGTGCAGGCCCTAAGTAACGGGCTCGCCTGGGACTCTACTGCTGTCTTTTATCCGTAGCTAATAGACTTGGAAAAGTCGGCATTCTTCCCCAACTTCACTTTCTTTTTTAAAACCTAACATTATAAATTCAGGAATGGAGGGAAGGGAAGGAGGTGATGGTCAGAGGGGATTTTAGCACACATTCATGTGTACACGTGTAATCAGAAAGTTACTTGAAAAACTGTTTTTGGCCCTGGCCTGTTTTGCTCAGTGGTTAGAGCATCAGCCCGTGGACCAGAGAGAATGGAGTTCGGTTCCCGCTAAGGGCACGTACCTCGGTTGCAGTTTGTCCCCGGCCCCTGTTGGGGTCGTGTGGGTGGCAACCAGTCGATGTCTCTGTCTCATATCGATGTTTCTCTCTCTCTCTCTCTCTTTCCCGCTCTATCTGAAGATAAATGCAAAAATGTCCTCGGGTGAGGATTAAAAAACAACTGACTGCACATGCATAGAGCAGGTCTGGAAGAATACACACAGCACAGGTAACAGAGGGTGCTCCTAGACGCGGGGTCGGGTGACCAGGGGATGGAGAAATGGGGGGATTAGCCCTTTACGGTTTACTCTTTTGTACCTTCGAACTTTGATTCGCATGTATTTCCTGTGCAAAAAAATATACACACATGAAACAAGTTTTCTAAAATTTAAATTGTGAAAGTATGTAAATAAAATGTAATTGTAAAATGAGAGCAAGACATGAACATGTTCTTTTTAAAAAGTCTAACACTGTAGTAAAATATAAAGTGAAAACAGGTTTTTTTTTCCTCCCCAATCACTGTCCATTCTCTAAATAAAATCATCATAAATAATCTCTTATACATCTTTAAAAGAATATCTATCTTTTAAAAATAATTAACCCAAATGGGATCATGCCATACATTCTATTTCACATCTACGTTTTTCACTTCCTGTATCTTGGATATAGTCCCATATCAGCATATGCAAATCTAAATCACGGTTTTATAGGGTGCATGGTATTACCTCGTGGTATCATGGCACAGGCCACACACCCACGCACTCCCCTGCACACAGACACTTAGGGTGATTCCAGTTATTCGATAGCATAACTCAGGCTGCAGTAAACAGCCGTGTGCTCCTCCAGCTAAATAAATCCCCAGGTGTGGAGCGGCAGGGCTGAAGGGTGGGCGTGACTTCCACTTTAATTGCTATTACTGAATTGCTGGGCACATAATCATTCTGTGGCTTTATTTTCTCCATTTGTAAATCAGGAAATATTGATGGGCTATCAGGTTACTTTTGTAAAAGGCTTGGCTAGCCTGAGAAATACAAAGCAGGATCATTTTAGGTGACATCTGGTCAAAAGCATTGCATTCATGCAAAGTTCCAGCTCAGAGCTGTGTCTGGTGCAGAAACCCGGCCGACCTGCTGGGCCCACAGCCTCATGCCAGGTCTGCTGTGTCCAGCAGGGTCTTGTATTTTCCCCCTGAAATCTCTTTCACAGTGAAAAGGGTGTTGTCACCAGTAGGCGATGAGAGACAGAAGGCCAACTCAAAGGCAATGAGTCTCTGTGAAGGCAGTGATGCAAAGTAAAAGAAAGACCCAGCCGCAAAGCCCGGGGCTTTCGAAAAATCCCAGAAAATCCAAGAAAGCTGGATTTCTGCCTCTTTCCCCTTTACCCTGCTCCGTCGTGAGTTCCCACAATGACACACCAAGCCTCTCTGAAGCTTCATCTTTGAAAACGTCCTTCCTTTAACCATAGCAAATGCAGGGGACAGGCTCGAAGAGGACCCTCTCACCTCTAAAAGTCACTTCAAACATCGCCTGCACCTGCCCTGTAACGCAACGTCGGCCAACAAAACTTTCCGCCGTGAGGGCCTTGCTCTCTCTCTGTGCTCTCGGGTATGGAAGACCCTGGCCCCCTGTGGCCACCAATCACTGGAAATGTGGCTAGTGCCACCGAGGGACTGAATTTTTCATTTTCTTTTAACTAATTTAAACATAAGTAGTCACGTGTGGCTGGTGTCCTCGGTCTTAGGCAAAACAGCTGTAATGGTTTGAAAGTACAGACAGGGCTTTAGTCCAAATCCCTCTCAATCAGCCCATTTAAAAAGACAAATGATGATAGTGTCACAGATGGATGTACAGCAATGAATACACCATGAGCCAAAATGCCGATCGTGACCTTGGACAGTCACCGCTCACGTCTGGCGGCTGCACCCCAGACACGGCAGGAGCACGCTACTGTGTGCTGGAGTTTGGGAAGAGCCTCTCACTCCTCCTTCACTCAGCGAACATCTGTTCCGCCTGTGCTGGGCCGGGCTCCGGGGTTACAGATGCATGAGATGCCGAGGGAGCGCGTGTCGGGAGGAGAAGGAAGACAATACACATCTACGTGAAGAAAGAGAAGAGAGATAGATGCAAACCACATACTGAGCATCCGTGGGCACTTTTCCAGGTCGTCTCATTTATGTCACTTGGTGGAGGAGACACGGAAATGACAAATGACAGTACGACGTGACAAAGGGGTTAGTGGTCTCTGCACAGAGAACTCGGGGAGCCTGCAGGGCATGCAGTGGGCTGAGCCTCTGCCTCATTCCAAAGCCTGATCCTGCAGATTTAGTACTGATGGCCCCCGCACTGGACACCCCCCCCCCCCATCCACAGTCATGCTCTCTGTCATTAAAACCTAGAATCAGGAGCCAGGGCACGTGTGCTCACGGATGAAGGGGCAGAAAAGAAAGTTAATTTCAACGTGGAAGGCAACATGGAACAATAAAAACGTCGAGGATCTGAGGATGAAGTTACCTTCTTCACAAGAACTGCTTGCGCCTGGCCAGTTTGGCTCAATGGTTGGAGCATCAGCCCACGGACCAACAAGTCGCGGGTTCGATTCCGGTCAAGGGCACGTACCTCGGTTGCGGTTTGTCCCGGCCCTGGTCGGGGTCATATGGGAGGCAGCCAGTCGATGTGTCTCTCTCATATTGATGTTTCTCTCTCCCTCCCTCCCACTCTATCTGAGGATAAATGGAGGAGTGTCCTTGGTGAAGATAAAAAACAAAAAAATAAAAATAAGAGAACTGCTTGCAGCCCTACGTGGGTTTTATCGTATCTTATAACCACTATATACCAGGTCCCAAGCCTCAGAAAATTTAGTGCCATCTAGGAATATAAAATTATACATTCTCAAAAATAAAGAGGAAAAAAATAAACTTTAATTGTAAAACATGAATGATTTGCCTCTTAACCATAACATATTCATATTAATTATAATATATAACAGTATATATGAAACATGCACATTACATATAATATTAATATATTAATCTACACCACTGAGCATTTATCATGAATAAGACACATATTTATTTTAATCTTTACTACGTACCATCCCTGCAAAATGGACACCACTGTTCCCATTTTACAAATGACGAAACTGAGGTGCAGTGGCCACATGCTGGCCTACGATCCTAACCCTGACCTCCTGAGGTCTGAGGTCTGTGCCCTCGCGCTGTCGCATGGCCTCACAGAGGTGCTGCAGCCTCCATTTCACTCCGGGAGCCCCACAGCCCAGCCCAGCGGCCAACATCTGGCACACACAGGGGTCGCATCGCCCCTGCACCGTGGCCTCTGGCGGAACTAGCACTAAGGTGAGGATGGGGTGGTGATGTTCCGAGAGCAGAACTGCTAACCCAGACACAGTGCATTAATTTGTAATAATTAATATTTTGGGAGGTGACACAGACACAGATTAATATTCCATAATTAGACACGATTTCATCGGTGAATGAGAATAGAATCATAAAAGCCGAGGCCAGTCTGCATTCTTGACTTCTAGAAACATCATCCCAGCACTCACTTGGGAGTTAACTGTTCCAGATGTGCTAGGTAGAACCTTAGAGATATATTACCCACACTTGACTCACATTTGATTTTCTGGAGACGGTCCCTTGTCAAACACTATAATAGGATCGATTTAGGCATATATCACAATACGTAGGCAAAGGAGGGGGAGGGCCAGAGAAAACGGAAAATAACAGACCACGGGTCTCTGACTGCAAATGGATTTGGGTGTGCCTGCATCTGAGCAAGTCAGACGATGCAGCACGGCTCCCCGGGCAGCCTGACCCAGAGGGGCTCTGCCTCCGAACGCTCCTGGGCAACACCGCTGCAGGTGAGAGGACGCCAGTCTGTCTGTCTGTCTCCAGAAAATGCAGAACTGCCATCCAAAGCCTTTTTTCATGGATGTGAGAAATATCACCTCTGCATGTCAGGGGTTTTCTTTGCTTACAGTGAAGCTGAGCTACTGCTTAGGATGCTGTTTCCGGAGCACCTACTATGTGCTGGGCACTGGACGAAGTGCCTGGCACTTAGTGTCTCTTTTTATATCCACAGGAACCATATGTTAGATATTTCCTCGCTTTACAGATGAGGAAGCGCAGCTACCGAGCTAGTGACCTTCTCCATGTTCTCACTTGAGCAGTAGTTCTCAACATGGTTATCCATTGGCCAGGGGGTGGGGGAGTGGGGGGTGAGGGAGTGAGGGGGGTAGTACTTTAAAAAACAGCCACACCTGTGTTCCACTCCCAGTGATTGTATCCACTTGCTCCAGGGTGCAGCCTGGGCAGCCAGAGTTCTAAGACCTCCCTGGGTGATTCTAACATACAGTCAAGGTCAAGAACCACTGCACTAAGACAAGTGGGGGACAGGATCTGCACCCAGGCCTCTCTAATCCTGAGACTGTGCTCTTAACTGCTTACCTGTAGTGCCCTCCGTGCAGAAATGAAGAACATTCGGTGTTAGCAAGCAATAAAAATTATTTTAGGAAATCCAAGCTAGGCCAACTCTTCCATTCCAGGCTGCCCAGGTTTTCCCTGCAGATGCAGGTCTTTGAACTTAAGGGTTAAGCTCAGTTCCCTGGGAACCACGCCCACCTGGACTGTAATCCATCCATCTCCAGATGCCTGCTCTCAGACTTGCCCTTGGGCCGCACTCTTCGTTTCTAGAAAACCAAGAGCTCCGACTTCCTCGCATTCCAGGACTGGCTTGGTCTTTTGGCAGCAATTTCGCTAACAAATGTTTTCAGAAATCAGAACCAGATATGTTTCCCATTAAATCTGAGAACAGCTTTCAATGTAAACAGTACTTGGGTTATTACCTAAACACCCCTAGTTCATTTTAAGAAACGCAGAACCCTTTAAATACTCTAAGTGCTTATGTTGTTATCATCCAGTGCTCCACTCAGCTTTGCCAAAACCGCCCTGGTGTGCCTCTGCCCTCTCGATGCATGTCCTCTACTCTCTCCTCTTCCCTACCGCCTCCCCAGTGGCAGAGGGGAACCACTGCCAATTATCGGGGTACTCAGATGGACAGGAATAAAAAGAACAGGGTGTGCCTGTCACACTGATTACTTCATCCACTAATATAAAAGTAATCAGACCATTTCAAAGAAGCCATTCCATGGTCCACATCTGCCAGGTTGATATAATTTTCATTATATAATAATCATCTAACATTAAGTTCTCTCCTTCCCCGGCCCTCCCTCCAGAAGCTAAGACAACGCTGTGCCCAGTGGCTCCCTCAGCAGTAAGAGGGAAATGGATTACATAACTGCATCAAGCTCACAGGACAGGGAGGTGAAGGGATGCATTTGCAGCCCAGAGCCGACACTGCCCGCCCGGGTTCGAATGGTTTGCCCGTTCATGGGGAACCAAGCAAGTCCGTGGTGTCATGGAGACCACTGAGCTGAGAAACCAAAAGGCTTATCTCACTAACTACAGGGGGCCCTTGAACAACACAGGTTGGAAATGCATCGATCCACTTCTGTGCAGATTTTTGTCAATAAGCTCTATTAAGTGTATTTTCTCTTCCTTACAATTTACGTAACATTTTCTTCTTCTCTCTAGCTTACTTTATTGTACAAATACAGTATAAAACATGCAAAATATGTGTTAATCGACTGTGTCATCGGTCAGGCTTCTGGTCAACAGTAGACAAATTGTCATTAAGTTTTTTGAGGAATTAAAAGTTATACGATGGTTTTTGTTTTTAAGATTTCGCTTTTTTTTTCTTTATTGATTTTTAGAGAGAGAGGAAGGGAGAGGGAAAGAGAGATAGAAACATCGATGAGAGAGAACATCAATTGGCTGCCTCCTGCATGCCCCTCACTGGGGATTTGGCCCACAACCTGGGCATGTGCCCTGACCGGGAATCGAACCAGCGACCTCTTGGTGCACAGGTCGAAGCTCAACCAGTGAGCCACAGCGGCTGGGCTATACGATGGTTTTGACAGCATGAGGGTTCAGGGCCCCAGCCCCTGTGTTGTTCAAGAGTCAAATGTCTGTCTGTGTCTAACTGCCTGTGATCTCAGCCCAGCATCCTGGGGCTCCGGGCTTGCTGAGGTCACAGCACCATGTCCACTCTCCTCCTCCGTCCTGACACCCACACTGCCAGCACAGCCACACGGCTTTGGCTTCCCTGGTTGCTGGTGGTGCTGTGGGTGAAAAGCTTCCCAGGAAAACAACAGATCCGAGATCAGAGCGAACAACAGATCTCGGTAAAATGAAACGCCGCCCATGTAACTGACACGTCCCAGAGTCAAGGAGAAAATGGTTGAATTTCGAGCTCTCTCCAATTTCACACTTTGTGCAAAGAATTTATCTTGTAATCGTCTCAGCTCCACTATAAAAATCAACCTCCTCTAATGATGAAGTGCACCCCCCAAAGGGAGCCGGATGAAGAACCCAAACACCAGCCCTCCTGCAGCAGCGCACTGTGGTCCGTAACACGGTGACCGCGCTCTGTGCTCACAGCGGGTGAGGACTGAACGTGCCTGTTCAGCCGCGGGCAGAGGGCACAGAGGAGGGAGAGTGAGGCAGAGCGGTAAGCATTCTGGTCAAGGCGACGGCGGGCAGTCTTCCAAGCCTGCAGGTTCTCCACGACTCCTGTCTCCCTACAGGACCAGACTTCTGATGTCTGCAGAGCACCCTTCTCCTAAGCGAATATGCGGGAAACAATGCACATCTCAATGAGATCTAGAGACTGCTGTGGTCATGGTCTCCGCGATCACAGTAATCATGTTTGCACTTCTCCTGGGCCCGTCATCTGAGGAGACCACGATCCATCCCCATGTTTCCCCTTCGGAACAGCCAGTGATTTGGGAAAAACAAGCTCTCGTTTCACATTTTCCAGAGCCAAAGGCAAACACGTCTCGTCCTCTGGCCATGCCTGGCTTTCCCCTCAGGGCTGTGGTAGGGGAGGGGGTTCCCACCGGCAAAGCAGCAGAGGGGGTGACTGCTGGGTCTGGCATCACTGTTCTTCCTAACAAGCTTGCTTTTGAGACAGAGGTAACATTTCTCCCTTATTCCTGCAGAATCAAGATGAACTCTGTAAGGAGACAGCTTAATGCTGTGGCTGCGAGCAACGCACAAACATGATAATGTGCAGGTCTGAGCTTGAAGAAGCTAATGGCCACAGGCCACGGGTCCCACGGCCCACCCAGCTGGGTTCACGATCCGGACATACAACCCTTGGTTGTCCCAAGCCTCTCGGGCTGGACCCCAAAGTGCAGGTCTGATCTGTTAATAAAGCATCACACCAAGGAGCCAGCCGAGTGTGGCAGCCTTGGTTAGAAGACAGGCTTCTTGGTTAGAAGCAGAGGGAGGTTGGAGAATGTCTGTTCAACAGCGAAAGGGGGAAAGGGATGCTGGCAGGGACCAAAACAGACCAGCAGAGGGAGAGGGGACCACACGGCCATCACACTGGAGTTTGGACCTTTGCAGACATGCACAGCCCCATTCCTGGAGTCATGACAAGGCCAAGAGCTGAAAGTTAACACCGCTACAGCCCTGGGGTCTGTCACACAACAGGGGTCAGACTTTTGAAATACCCAAATCATTCAATAAAATATATCTCAAATCACCTTTTAAACCCCCAAACACAGGTCTATTCCCCTACAAGTTTCAAAAGGAAACCCTAAGAACCAGTGTTCCGGGGCTGCCCCAGGAGAACAAAGCCGAAACACTGAAGGGGAGACCTGTCCGTGTTGGAACTCAGGGACCACAGTGGGGTAATTGTTTGTATCACCTGGTTGCCCTGATCACTAAGCTGAGACCACAGCATGGGGAGGACCATCCTCCGGGAAAATCCATTCAGCCCAGAAACAGCTGGGTGTCCAGGCCCAGGAGAGGACGGTGAAGTCAGGAGATTCTGGGCGACTCCTGAGAGTCAAACCAGGTCTGCTGCGGCCACCTGCTAATCCCAGTGACGTCCTCAGGTAGCGTCAGAAGACACACTCCCCACTGGCAGCAAATCATATGTGCAGGCTGCGTCTACTCCCCAGCACATCTAAGGAGGTGGCAGCCAGTTACCAAGGAAGCCCGGCAAGGAAACGGGGTCCTGCAAAAGAGGGAGAGGCCAGCAGGGTCCCACTACCCATCCTGCTGAGGGTGGAACGTGCTCTCAGGCCAGAAGCACGCCCTGGGCCTTCCCTCCTTCCCGCCGGCCGCAGCCTCTGCTCATCCTCACCAGGCGTCTCTGCCCACCTCCTCGGGGCCCAGAGCAAGGCGCCTTTCCAAAGTCTACACCTACTCGCTCCAGGTGTCAGAAGTTTTTTTGGCAAAAATTTGGTCATTTGAAAGGGGGTGCTGAGGGTTTTTTGTTTTGTTTTTTTTGTTTTTTTTTTATCCTCACCCGAGGACATTTTTCCATTTTTTGTTCAGGTAGAGTGGGAGGGAGAGAGAGGAACAGAGAGAGAGAGAGAAACATCGATGTGAAAGGGACACATCGAGTGGCTGCCACCCGCACAACCGACCAGGGCCGGGGACAAACTGCAGCCGAGGTACGCGCCCTTAGTGGGAACCGAACCCGGGTCTCTCAGGACCGCAGGCCAACATTCTAACCGCTGAGCCAAACCGGCCAGGGCTAAAGGGGTATTTTTGAAGCCTGTGTGCCCTACTAGATGTTAAACCAAACAAGTCCCTATTTCCCCATCATTACAAAAAGCAAGGATTCAAATTAGAAAGTCTACCCGTCAACTCAGGCTGCCATAACGAAGGGCCACAGTCAGGGAAGCTCGAACAACTGAAACGCACTGAATCGGTTCTGGAGGCTGGGAGTCCGGGGCCGCGGGGTCAGCAGGGATGGTTCCCCCTGAGAGCGCTGAGAGAGAATCCGTTCCACCCTCTCTCCTGCTGCTGGTGGTCTGTGGGCAATCTTCGGTGTCCCTTCGCTTACACATACATCACTCTGCCTTCATAGTCACATGACCTTCTCCCTGAGTACGTGTCTGTCTCCACATTTCCCCTTTTTACAAGGATGCCAGTCACACCGGATTAGGGTCCACCCAATGACCTCATTTTAACTTGATGACTCTATTTCCAAATAAGGTCACATTCTGAGCTCCTGGGGTTTCGGACTCTTAACCTATCTTTTTTGTGGCAGTAGAGAGACACAATTCAACAGAACGGATCTTAGAGATCCAGGGATTTTCCAACTGTTGTTTTATAGAACACCAGCTTTTAAAATGCTCTGCACAGAGAGAATCCTTCCACAGGCATACACTTATCTCCAAACTTGTCAAGTTGTACTCATTAAAGATGCATAGCTTTTTACATGTCAAGCATACCACAATTAAGTGGTTTTTAAAAAATAAAAGATGTATGAAGTAAAAGAGAAAGAGAGAAAATATCTTTTGGTTCAACAGGTTTGAGAAATGCCCCCACTCTATCCTGGAGATTCATTATTACAACCCTTGCTCAGGAAGCTCCTCCTCGATGTGAGGCACCGCACTCAGCTCTGAGACTCCAAAAATAAACAGAACCTGGCTGCTGCCGAGGAGCTAGGTTTTTTGAGGCAGGGGGAGAAAGGTACAAAACGTACCATAGTAATTTCATTGTATACTGGTGAGTGCTATGGCAGAGCAGTGCAGAAATTATTGGGGGCCCAGAAGAGAGAAACTTACCTTGGAGAAGGGGAAGGTATAAAATAAGGCTTCCTGGAGGGCAAAACTAGCTGGGTTTTAAAGAGTGCATAGGAGCCCGGCCAGTGTGACTCAGTGGCTGAGTGTCGACCCATGCACCAAGACGTCATCAGTTGGATTCCCAGTCAGGGCACATGCCCAGGTTGTGGGCCCGATCCCCAGTGGGGGGCATGCAGAAGGCAGTCAATCAATATTCTCTCTCATCAATGTTTCTATCTCTCTCTCCCTCTCCCTTCCTCTTTCTCTAAAAATCGATAAAGAAAAAAAATTTTTTTTAAAATAAAGAGTGCATAGGAGCCCTGGCCTGTTTTCTCAGTGGTTAGAGCGTTGGCCCACAGACCGGAGAGTCCCGGGTTTGGTTCCCGCTAAGGGCATGTACCCCGGTTGCAGTTTGTCCCTGGTCCCAGTTGGGGTTGTGTGGGTGGCGACCACTCAATGTGTCTCGCTCACGTCGATGTTTCTCTCTCTCTCTTCCTCCCTCTCTTTCTCCCACTCTATCTGAAGATAAATGCAAAAAAAAAAAAAAAAAATGTCCTCGGGTGAGGATAAAAAAAAAAGAGTGCATAGGAGGTTGCCAGTCAAGGTCATCAGGCACAGGCATTCTAATCAGGAAAGTGAAGAGAACTGAGGTATGACAGCACACGTTTGAAGCGGCATCACAAGCTGAGTACTCCTAGGTGATGGCGAACAAGGCAAGTGGGGTAGGAGGGTTTAAGTTTATCCTGAGGGCAAGGGGAAGCCACTAGAAGCATTTATGCCAGGAGGTGATGAAATCAGAACCACACCCGAATATATTTGGGATGGAGAGGCAAGAAGAGAGGCCCATCAGTAGGCTATTTGTTACATTGATTCAGTCCAAAAATGATGGTGAGACTGAAGATGAAAAATTACAATTTTGTAGCCATAATAAAGATTGGATAAGGTGCACACCATCACTGGATATGAAATCTAGGGAGAAATTTTGACAGTGAGCCAAAGCGTCTTAAAAGAGTCTCCCCACAGATTCACAGATTGTTTATTAGTTGCAATGGGAAGAAATAGTAACACACAAAGGAGGCATTGGCATGCCTTACTGGTGCCCCCAATTGGTGATCAAAACTAAAAACACCAGAGGGGTGGAGGGTGGGTAAAGAGAGTTAAAAGGCACAAACCTCCAGTTATAAAATAAACTAGTCATGGGGATGTGATGTACAGCATGGCAACAGTTACTATGGTATTGCATATTTGAACATTGCCAAGAAGGAGTAGGTAGATCTTAAAAGTCCTCATCATAAGAAAAAAAAGTTTTTAACTATTTATAGGGGTGGATGTTAACTAGACTTATTATAAATGATCACTTATAGGTGATCACTTTGCAATATATACAAATACCAAATCATTGTATTATATACCTGAAGTTAGTATAATGTTATATAGCAATTAAATCTCAATGTAAAAAATTACCACCACCAACACTGGGCAGATGGACACGGTGCACCTCCAGATGTGATCCCGCTGAGAACGTAGGACCTGAATTTCACCAGGAGGAAACCCAGACAAACGCAGCTGGCCAATGGTTTCCTTTTTGTCCTTTTGGCCCCAGGAAAGGATGCACTCTTACTGGTCTCTTACCAAATAGGGATCTTGTGAACAATTTTGAAATTTGGAAGAAGCTTCCAAATGCTGTGGCAACTTCACAAACGCCGACGGGCAGAACACTGGCAGTGGCTTCCTGCATGACTCAGTGCCTTGTCTCACTCTTCCAAGGATAACGGTGGATGCTTAAGCCACATATACAGACAAAGCCGCTAACTGCCGCCGAAGGCCCAGGCTCTCCGGGCGGCTCAGAGGGCCGAGCTCCTCGCAGCCCGGGGCAGAGGTCTGCAGCTCCCCCTGACATGCTCTGTACTTCCGCTGCTCTCTTCCAACTCTGGCTCTAGGGACAGAGCCAAAAGCCTCTGTAAAGCAGGGACTAATTTTAAATGCTGGAACACAAAATGTGACAGTGTGATCCTTCTGCCCTTGAAGAGCTTAATACTCAACCACCAGAGCAACCCAGGCCAAGTGCAAACAGAAAAGAGAGCTGCTTGGACCTGGCAGATTTGGCTCAGCGGTTAAAGCGTCAGCCTGAGGACCAAAGAGTCCTGGGTTCGATTCCGGCCAAGGGCACATACCTCGGTTGCGGTTCATCCCAACCCCAAGGTTGTGCGGGTGGCAACCAATCAGTGTGTGTCTCTCACATCAATGTTTCTCTCTCTCTCTCCCCTCCCACTCTGTCTGAAGATGAATGTAAAAATTTCCTCGGGTGAGGATTAAAAAAAGAAAGAAAAGAGAGCTGCTTGGAGAATCAAATACTGTGATGTAGGTTCTCGTGGTCCATAAAAGATACGACAGCCAAGCGCAATGGTGCATTCATGCTCTCCTCTCCTCATTCAGACTCACAGTTCTCGCCACTGAGGGTGCAAGTCTCTCCCTGCCCACTGAGAGCTCCGTTCTAAAGAGAAGGCCTCCCTTACGCATTCAGGAGAAAGCACGTGTTCTTGTCCAAGTTCACAGACACAGACTGAGCAGGCTAAGGTGAAGACCTTGCATTTCCTCTCAAACGATCTTTGCTCCAGCGGGCTCTTCCTAGCTTACACAAGGCTGACTGGCCTTCCTGGCATGGCTCCAGAGGCTCTAGAACCTCCCGGAGTGAGGAATCCTGACGCTGCCGCCGAGCTGCCTGATGGGGAGGCGTGCCGGCCAGTGTCAGAGCCCCCCAACGTGTGGGCACGTCACCCGAGCCCAGAGTTCCTTTTGATTTCTGTGGACCACGGGTGATCTAGCTTTTCAATGGTCAGTGCGACCGCTGGATTTCACGGGGCTGGTGGGAACTTTAGTGCTCAGGACACAGCATTCAACAACGCTCACAAAATTTAACTGAGCCGCGGCTCCTCCTAGAATAGGCCGAGGAGCAGAGTCTGTGCCGTGAATTAGCGGGGCCCTTGGGCAGGGGTGTGGGGCTGATCTCCACTTGCTCTCAGCCACTTTCAAGTCCATGACTGTGGGGGTCCCCAAGACTACTCCAAGGCCTGGTAGGCGGTGACCTGGTAGAAGGATTCACAGGACTCGGCATGTAGTCCTATCCATGGCTACGACTGACGACAGCCACAGAACACAAAGCAGAACCAGCAAGAGAAAAGGCTCATGGGACAAAGTCTAGGGGAACCAGTTTCCAAGGCTCCTCTCCCAGTCGGATCGCACAGGACACACTCCTCTGGCACCATCAGTGACCCCAGGTGTGAGTGCTGTCTACCAGGGAAGGCCCTTAGAGAGTTCGTGTCCAGGGTTTTAGTGGAAGCTGGTCACGTCGGCACCGTCTGCCACGCATGCCCCCACACGCCAGACTCCCAGAAGGAAAGCAGGTGTGCGGCAGAAACCGTACGGTCTGCACAAACAGTGCAGGCACAGCGCGCCCGCTGCTCACGTAGGAAGGCCTGTCGCCACGCATTAGCATGGCTCTACCTAGAGGCTGACCCAACTCAACACGCCTTCGTTCTCTGTACACCATTGGCAGCTCCAGCCAGGGTTCATGGTGGACACCACGGAATTTCCCAGAACCAGCAGGGCCCTGGAAGAACATCTGGCCCATTCCCCTCAGGATACAGATGAGGAAAGAGACCCACAGGGAGGGTAAGGGACTTGCCCAGAGTAAGTCTGGATTTGACAGCTTCTTTTCCTCTCCCCCTCTCCCCTGGCCTCTGACACAGACCAGGCCCTAGTCCATGGCCCGCAGCCATGACCCACGGGCCTGAGAGAGGGGGAACAGACCAGCAACACAGACGCCTCGCACCTGGCTGTGTGACCATTTGGTTCTGACAGACGAGAGGTCAGGGAGCATGCAGGGTCAAGCCCAGTCTATCTTAATAAACACAGTCACCCTGCAGGCATGCTGCGACCTCACAGCAAAGCCCTGCTGGTAGCTGTCAAGCAGGTGGCGGTGTGGAGGCTCCAGGGGGCCTGAAATTTGAAGCCAGTAGCTTGAGGGACAGGGACAGTCAAAGGCCAAGCAGCTTGTCATGGCCCCAAGCAACCAGGCTGCACCATCATCCCAGTGCAGCAGCGAGTCCAGTCAGCAAGGGCATCAGACCCAGGCAGTAAGAACCAAGATCAGGGGGACACTCACCCGAAGACACACTGTATACAAGGTTAAGGTCAGAATGGCTGAACATCCTGGGTCAAATCCAGCACTGGAGGGAGGGGGCCCACGCGTGTTTTCTTTAACCAGCCCCCTACCCCCACCCCAGTTCTTCATTCAGACACACAGAAGGGAAGTAGACCTGGGGGATCCGGATTGGACTGAAGATTCTAGCTCAATCTGGCTACTACCTTAAATTGAGGAGGTTAAAGCCAGGTTTCGGTGGTAGTTGCTGTTTTCTGCTGTGGGGACTGGGAAACAGGAAAAGTCAAGGTCCAAGAAAGCCCAGAGGGCAGACGAAAGGAGAGCAATCCCCGGTTCCCTGTACCCGCGGCCCAGCCACAGCTGTGTCTGGGGCTCCGGGGGACCCTGTACTCTGGTCACACCCCCGGCCCACGCCCTCCCCTCGCGCCTATTCCAGGAGCTGCTTTCTGTGACTTGCGAGCAAAACGGGCTCAATGAATACCAGCAGGAGGGCTGACTCCAGCTGGCAGTTAACAAGAAGGCCTGTGGAAATGTTCCAGACGAAAGGAGTCTGAAGAGAAAGGGCCAGGGCTGGCAGGGCCCAACAGGCCAGATGTTTGCCCTCAAAACCTACCTCCCCAGTCCGGACCCTCAGAACGTGCAGTGACCACGTGGGCCTGCGGAGCCCTGAGACCTGAGCACGCGTGTACCTCCTCGGGCCTCAGCATTCCTCGTCCCCAACTATGCAGGCCATCGCCCCTTTCCCAACATCTCTGGGCCAGAAGCGAGTTAGAATGTCCCAGATGTTGTCTAGGTGATGTGGTACCTCTACTCCCAGCATTTTCCTGCAGAGCAGTGGTTCTCAACCTTCCTAATGCCCGACCCTTTAGTACAGTTCCTTCATGCTGTACGTGGGAGTATCTGCATGTGGGCGGACCTGCCTGGAGAGGGATAGAGGAGCCGTGTCTCGGTTCCTAAGACCTTCGGAAATATGTGTTTTCCAATGGTCTTGGGCAACCCCTGTGAAAGGGTCCTTCAACCCCAAAGGGGTCACGATCCACAGGTTGAGAACCACTGCTGCAGAGGCATGTGTGAGCATTCACATAATGGGGGGGAGGGGCGTGGGGGGTGGGACAGGAAATGACAATAAATCATCCACATCGGTTCAGCTCAGGTTCTGTAATAAAATGAGTTTGCACCAAGCCCAGAAAAAAACTCCATTTTCAGAGTTGGGCTTTTTGGTTTGTTTGGGGCTTTGGGGGGCAGGGGTCAGACTGAGGATTAGGGAGCCTGGGCCTGCACCTCCCTCCTCAGATGGCTGTGATGATTACATGGTTAATCTGGGGGCGGCATTTCGCACGATGCTGTTGGCGCCTGTGATTACATCACTTTATGTCTGTCTCCACCGGGCTGCGAGCTCCTTAAATCCCAGCGATATTATCTTAGTCCGTTTATTTTTTTTTAATCCACCTTAGCACCTAAGGAAGTGTTTTGTGCACAGCAAGGCTTGGATAAATATTTGTTAAATGAACAAGTCTAGTTTCAAAACTACATTTTTTTTTTTTAGTACTCAATACACAATGATCCTTGCCGAATCCCTGGAGGGGAGAATGATTTAGTCATTTGAAGATGTCTACATCTAGAAACTCAGATGGTAACATCCTTACTCCTATCAATTAATTCACCCCTTTTATAGCATCCTTGGCAATACCACGTTCTCCTAACTTGAAACAAATGAGAGATATACAGTATAGGTAGTAATGGCAGCAACTTACATTCAGAGAGAATTACAATATGCCAAGTGTTGTTTTAAGAACGTTACATGTGCCCTGGCCGGTTTGGCTCAGCGGTTAGAGCATCTGCCTGCGGTCCGGAGAGGCCCGGGGTTCGGTTCCCGCTAAGGGCATGTACCTCGGTTGCAGTTTGTCCCCGGCCCTGGTCGGTCGTGCGGGTGGCAGCCACTCGATGTGTCCCTTTCACATCGATGTTTCCCTCTCTCTCTCTTCCTCTCTCTCCTTCCTACTCTATCTGTGCAAAAAATGGAAAAATGTCCTCGGGTGAGGATTAAAAAAAAAAAAAAGAACGTTACATGTGTTAACTTATTTGACCCTGTCAGCCTTTTTTTTTAAGTTCACCCATTTTACTGATATGGAAGTAAAGGAGGCAACTTGCCCAAAGGCACACAGCTGGTAAGTGGCAGCTCTCAACCCCAGGTCAGTGGACCCGGTAACCTGTGCTCCCACGGCCTTGCACACAAGGTGAGCACAAAAAGCCCTTTATCCCCTTATAGGTTGATTTATGTCACCCCTTTCCCCACACAAGATGTTAGAGTCCTCACCCCTGGTACCTGTGAGTGAGACTGTATTTGGAAATGAGGTCTTGGCAGATGGTCAAGTTAAAATGAGGTCATTGGGTGGGCCCTGATCCCATATGACTGTCACCCTTATACAAAGGGACAGTTAGACCCCCGAAACAGACATGCACACGAGAACACCATCAAACGTGCAAGCTGACACGGAGTGACAACGGTGGCCAGCAAACCACCAGAAGCCAGGAGGGAGGCCTGGAACACATTCTCCCTCACGGCCTCAGAAGGAAGCAGCCCTCCGACACCTTGATCTCAGTGAGAAAATTAAGGTCTGCTGTTTAAGCCAGCCTGTGATACGTTGTTACCGCAGCCCGAGCGGACCAAGGAAAGCCCATCAAGCTTTGGAAGGACATTGGCTGGAACCAGCACGGCCCGTGTGTCCTCACAGACAGCCCCGCGGGGCGCACACCTCACCATACGATAACGCACCCTCGCCCGACTGAGGAGCAAGGGACACAGGACACTAATGGGGCTTCTGGCTCCCTGGCACGTCCCCAAATCCTACTTCCTGGCCTTTCAGTGACTACTTCTTTTAAAACCCAGCAGAAACAAAGAAACCAAGAAACAAGACATTTCCACGCTACCCACTAGCTCCTGGGAACGAGCCACCGCACGACTGCCACCCAGGAGCACACGCGTCCTCACGCTCACGTGTCACCACAAAGCAGACACTTCCCGCTTCACACACGAGCCACTGCTGGCATCCGCCACCTCCCACAGGCCGAGGCCCGTTCACGAGCCAGTGTGGCAGCTGACAGCCAGAGACTGATGCCAACACCTCCCCGTCCTCCCGTGGGCAGTAAGAGGGGCGCAGAGGTGGCCCCACACGGGAGACCAGGGCAGGAGTCAGGCAGGTGGTCGTGCGGGCTTCTTCGACGCCCAGACCTCAGCCTCATCCTCTAGCTCTCACTCCTAGCAAACCTCTGGCTGCTGCGAAATGAAAAACCACAGAGAGATTATAAATGCATTGGGATGAGATTTTATACCATCGGATACTGTGGCTCCTGCTCGCGTTGAGGGTTTAATCACCTGAGGCCCTCTGATCGAAATCTCTCTGCGTGTGTGCCTGTCACGCCGGAGCCCTGCACACGCACACACATGCCCCGCCACCCGGGGCTCCTGCCCCTACAAGCATCCGAGTGGAAGCGCACCTCAGAAGTTCTGAGAGCTTGGCGGTGAGCAGATACACCCAGAGCAGTGGCGGTGGGTCAGGTTTCCGACCGAATCCAAACTGAATTTTACGCTCAGGGCTAGTTCTTTCAGAAGTCCCTATCACTAAACCACCTCGGTAATTCCAGACGCCCATCTAGGTTTTGTTTCCTGAGAGGGAGGCCAACCCCAGCTCGCAGAAGCCGTAGAGAATTGTCTGAGCAGGGACACTGCCGTGAGTGAGGAAGCCCTCGTCTCTGTTTAGAATTTGGTTGTAGAAGCACCACAGGTGTGAACACCTGTTATCCGAAGCAGAAAAATCCTCATCATATATTAGCAGAGATGGACAGATTGATGGGAAATGTCGGAAACTGCAGGCAAGGCTGCATCCTTGAACTGAAACCGCAGCAAACCCGAAGTCCTGCTACAGCGCGTCCGCAGCGTCTGCAAAGGCCACCTGACATTCTGCTTGAACCAAGGAAGCCCGCAGAAGAGCAGCAACTGTCTAAGCCAAACTCAGCACAGACACCCACACAAAGAGCCACGTTAGATCAGCAAGAGCTCAAAAGGTCAGGTTGCCCGAATCCTTCCTGCGCATTTCGGTTCACACACCCACCGCTGGCACCTGGTAAGGGAGGGGAGACTGACTGACTGGCGCAGCCTCACCTGAACGCCCAGTTGTAGTTTAACATCAGCCTGGCCAGGCCTTTGTGGACAGCGTTTTCAAACAGGGAGTTTAGCAGAACCATCCCTCCAGTGTGACTACTGTTCATTGCTCTTAAAATACTGCCAGGCGTGGTTGTGATACAGCAGGCCTGACAGGCTGGACGCCCCTGCTGGGCCCCGCTCAGTCCAGGGGACGCTGTCATCCCGCAAGGGACCTGTGTCTCAGAGGTGGCCCAAAGCACAGCCAGCCTACCTCACAGCAAGATCCCAAATGGTCCAAAGGAAGTGAGGCTTCTTATAAACAGTTTTAGCTTTTTAAAACTTTTAACATTGTCTTTTGTCCACTTAACTGCAGGTTAATTTTAAACACCCCCAAAGCCACCTCTAATACTTTCTAGAACAAAGCAGGAATCTAAATAAATACAGGGATGGCTCTCTCGCTGCAGACGATCGGTCCTGAAGAGGAGTTCAGGGCCTGCTGTCTGACCTCCCAGAGCTGTGCTGTCTCCACTGAGGCGCACACCCGCACCCACACACGCCAGGCGGGATGGGAGCCTCCTAGGATCACACGCGCTCATATTCAGACAATCACGGGACATTGCTGTGGAGAAGGGAAAGTTCACATGAATGTTTAAAATGAGACTTGACTGTCCTACAGGAGTTGTTGAGCTACGCCCCTCCCCCGTTCTGGGGCACCTGAACAGAGGAGTTTGGGGAACCCTTTGCGAGGGCGCTCAGTCTGCTGACATACAAGGGAACATTCCCACTCCTCTTTGTTCCTACGACAAATAGGTCACTTGAGCGAGCCACACAGGAAAGCGCAGTGGGCGTTCCTTCATGAACACGAGGCTGCACAGCCACGCAGATCAAAGCGGTACCTGCCCGACACAGAACGTGCAAGGGGAGCTGACCCTTCCCAGACATGCTCCCTCCTGGGGACCCTGAGTCAGAACTGCCAGGAGCAAATGGGCACCTGCCAGGGCTTTGAGAGGTGACCTGGACTTGCTGTAATTTTCCAGAGTCCCCACTGAAGGAAGAGTCTCTAAAACGTTCTACAGCATGTGAAACTGTACCCCACGAATAGCAGGTGCTCAATCAATGTTTGGGATGATGATTAACAAGCCCGCGACCGGCAGAGAGCCAACCAAAGAAGCTGGCTCTCCCACCCACCAGTAGCACCCGATATTGCAGAGCAGTGCCCAAGAGTCTCCATTTTTAACAGGTCCACCCCCAACCCAGGGCCTCAGAAACTCTTAGAGAAACTGAGGCCAAGAAAAAGTCATGTGCCCAGACAACAATGGGGCTGGGACTAGAGCCTGGGGCTGGATTATGCCACACTTGATACTTCTCTTGTGCTAGAAGCATTACCAATTATTGACGGAGATCAGGCATTTCCCTCTAAGTCAGTTCTTCTCAATCTTCCTAATGCCCCGACCCTTTAATACAGTTCCTCATGCTGTATGTGGGCGGACCCGCCTGGAGACGGATAGAGGAGCGGTGTCTGGGTCCCTAAGACCATCGGAAATATGTTTTCTCCAATGGTTTTAGGCGACCCCTATGAAAGGGTCACTCGACCCCCAGGTTGAGAACCGCTGCTCTAAGTGTTAGCACCCATCTGTTACAAATTCCTGCATCTGGCTGTGATTCAGCGTCAGCAAGACATCCTCCCTGTAGTTCTAAAGTGGACTCTGAGAGTGGCTGTCAGCCTGTTCTGGCAATAAATAAATAAATAAATAAATACGCGTGGGGCTTCACTGGCCCAGTCTTGAGAGCCCTTAAATCACTTGCTTGGCTACTTCAGCGACAGCCTTCAGTTGAAACCAAGAAGCATTTTCTACCCAGGCAACAGCAGAGGTTCCTGATATGATTCCTGGAGCTCAGACAGGGGCCACACAACGTCACTCCTTCATCAGCCCACCCCATCCTACAAGCCTAGAGGTCTCAGCTTATCCATTGGGATGTCTGAACTCAGGACAGCTAAATTCCACATCTAATCGATTGTTTCCTAGTCTCTTGGCTCTATTTTCCTCATCCATATATTTTTATTTATTTATTTAATCCTCACCCGAGGACATTTTTTCCACTTTTTGTTCAGATAGAGTGAGAGGGAGAGAAAGGAAGAGAGACATCAACGTGAAAGGGACACATCAAGTGGTTGTCACCCACATGACCCAACCAGGGCCGGGGACAAACTGCAACCGAGGTACGTGCCCTTAGCAGGAACCGAACCCAGGTCTCTCTGGACCGCAGGGTGACATTCTAACCGCTGGGCCAGACCAGCCAGGGCTCATCCATATATTTTTAAATCCTCTTTGTATTACATATCCTCTTATAAACCATTGCCAAACTCGTTTGAAATAGCGATGCAACCAGTTATGTTCCCCACTGAACTCGTAAGGTGATCGGGGATGATAGAGAAGTCAGACGGATCCTGACTTCAGTCCCAGACCCTTCTGACCAGCTGTGTGACCTTCAACAAGGACCGGACCCCCTGAGCCCCATTTTCCACCTCCACAGAATGGTGCTGAAACCTGCATTACAGGAGCGGTGTGAGGACAGAAACTAGAAGACAGACACTGCCGTGTGGGTGGCATCGCCCTAGTTCTTACCAAGGCAGCCAGAGGAAGATCCCACTGCCCCACAGGCAGAAGAAGCGAATTGAGAGGGAAATGAGGGAGCGTTTCTGATGTGATTTCTTATAAGAAGTGATATGGAGTGGACAGAAGAGCAGCCCAGTAGACAGTCATGGTAGTACCCGATGGGGGAGACCAGTGTTTCGTACATCAAAGGCAAGATGGACAGGAGGAGGAGGGGGACATGCACGGAAAACCCAGAGATTATGTCCCATCTTTACCAGCTGTCAGGGACTGAGTTGTGTCCCCCTCAAAAAAAAAAATGTGGAGGTCCTAACTCCTACTGCTTCAGAATAGAACCTTATTTGAAAATAGTGTCTCTGCTGATCATCAAGTTAAGATGAGGTTGGTAGGTTTGACCCCAATCCAATATGACCAGGATCCTTATAAAGAGGGGGGATCTGGAGACAGACAGGTGCACAGCAAGAAGGTCGTGTGGAGATGAAGACAGAGACCTGAGTGATGCATCCACAAGCCAAAGAACACTGAGATGCCAGCAGCCACCAGCAGGAGAGAGAGCAGATTCTCCCTCACAGCCCTCAGAGGGACACCTTGGCTTTGGACTTCAGCCTCTAGGGCTGGGAGACAACCACTTCTTGCTGTTTAAACCACCTGTTAGGGGTGTTTTGTTCCTGCAGCCCAGGAGACTAACACACCCACCCAGAGGAGACCATCGTTCTCTTCTGTTATTGTTGTTATATTTTAACACTCCGGGCACTAGAACAATGCTGAGAAATGACGACCTTAACGCCGGCCTCCGTCGCTGCCACACTGACTGTCATTGTCCAGATTTCTATAGCTTCTCCTGTCAGTGCCCTTCCCCCACACTGAAGCTCACGCTTGGTGCCAAGTTCACAGACCCGAAGGCATCCTCACCACTCACAGCTCCAATTCTGAAACCGCCTGCACCCTACATGCGACCCTGTGAACCACTGACTGGTCTATTCGTTCCCGCTGGCCAACCTCAGGGCCCCAAGACAGTCCCAGCCTGGTGCCACCTTGTCAGCAACGTCCCACAGACCGTCCTCCCTCTGCACTGAGGCACGGAATCCGAATCCCGCGACGGGCCCCTCTGAGGGGAGAAATCAAGTTCGGGTAACAGTCGACTCTGGCAGTGAGCCTCGTATCTCTAACGAATACACCTACTTCTCTAACTGGGAGGTTCTCTCTTCCCTTCCTTCAGTTCACTATCTTATTCCCTCTAAAAAAAGGCCTTGATGACTTTAATTATGTACTTGCGGGAAGGCTGAAAACACATCCATGAATTCCTTGATGTTCCTGTCATCGAGAGGGACGATGTATCTATTGCCCTCTCCCTGAGCCTGGGGACCCTTATAATCACATCGATCCATAAAATGATGAGACGGAAGAGACTGCACAGCTCAGAGTCCCGGCTAGAACAAGCCACACAGCAGAGCTCCAGTTTCCCTGGGGACCCTCACTCCGGGAGTCTCCCGCCACTGTGCGTCAAGTCCCACTGTCCTTAAAATCCCTTGTGGAGAGATGAGAGGTGTTGGGAGCCCCGGAGCCCCAGCTGTTCCAGCCCCCAGTGCATCGTCTTCCTCTCCCAGGTACCAGACAGATGTGTGAGGGACCTTCGAGGGACCTTCCAGCTCCCATTCAACTGCGTTAGAGCCTGTTTTGGAGAGGTGTGTCAGCAGCTGCCGACCAGCAGAACACGCGTGTGTTTATTCCTCGTCCGCCGGTGACACACACGGCAGGCCCACGGAAGGAAGCCCATTCCTGCTCCAGGCTCTCCTCCCCTCTCCTTCGCCTTCCTGACTCTGCCGCCCGCAGGCCCGCCCGTCCACTGCCTGTTCATTGTATCACATTCTGCCAGACGCCACCGTGAGTCCCGCCACCTCCGCTGGCCTCCCTGCCTCTGGTGCCCACGCACCCAGGCTCTTCCGAACACAGGGCTGCCCGGTCACCCCTCACTGCCCCGCGGAGGACACTCCCTCACAGCCCTTTGCTGTGCTGCCTCTCCTGCTTCGTCCGGACCGGGCCCTTCCCTGAACACACCACCCTGCTGCTGCCCCTGGGCTCACTGCCTCCTGGCGGGAAAGCTGTCCCTGCTCAAACATCACGCTTCTGTCAAGTCCCCTCCTGAGCCCCTGAGGCAGCTGCCCCAGGCTAGCACAGCCCTGTCACGCTGTATCACAGTGCCCCCGCAAAGGACTGTAATTCCTTGAGGGCAGGGACCCCAATTCACTCTGCTTCTAACAGATTCAAAATAACCATCTGCTGAACCGCTGCTGAGCCCACCTTCAGCAGCCGCAGTGGGCTCCCCGGGGCCCCAGCTGGTGTTGGACAGGAGTCTCCAGAGGAGAAAGCAAGGGCCTTGGCTTTCATTTCCCACATCTCATGGTGATGGGCACCAACCATACCCACGTCTGTGGGCACTGAGGACACAGTGGCACACAGTGAGTCACAAACGCCCTGGGGCACAGGGTCACCTTGAGTTGGTGGTGCCTGAGGCCGGGAGGCAGCACAGCAGAGCGGTGCAAGGCCAAAGGCAGGTTCACATTTCACTCCGACAGCCTTTGTTGTGCTGTGTTTGTATAATGTCTACTTGTGATCTCCCAACGTGACCCTTTGGAAGCAGGAAGTCCACCTCATCATGCTTGGAGTCCCCGTTACAGCCCCTGGCCGAGGGTCTTGGACACGGTGGCCTCCATCAGCGCTGCTCTCGTGATCATCACCAGCAGCCCTCGACCCCCGGGCTCGCTCTGCATGGTGTCACTGAGCCGGAGCCTCACCGAGGGCCTGCCCTCCGTCAGCCCCACGAGGACCCTTGCCACCCCGCCCTGAGGAGCACCCTGGGTCTCCGAGTCAACGACCACGCTATTGTTCCTCCACGCAGCCTCAGGTGGCTAATGAGTCCCAGCAGCCTCTCCCTGCTTTTCCACCCACGGTCAGCCCACACCTTCCACCCTCCTGAGCAGGGTGGTACCACTCTGCCCTCACACTGCCCACTGCTCCTCCGGCAGCTGTTTCCTGTCAGCTGGACCTGTCAGCAGAGTCCTGCTGGGTTTCCCTTTATCTGGTATGGGTGGGGTGTAGCCTCTCCCTCACCACGAATTCCTCCTCTGACCTCAGGGAGAAGGAGGCTCCTTCTCCATCACTCCACCTCACCCCAGACTCCGCTTTTCCCAGAAAACACATGGCCTCCACCAAGAAAGCCAGCAAGCAGAGGACTCTCGGAGTGATGGGCACTGAGGATGCCAACGTGTGGTGGGCCTGAGGGACCATGTGCGAGCACCAGGGATGGTGCCGTGAGTCACAGTGCCCTGGGGCACCTCAGGCCCCTTCCGCTTGTCAGGCCTGAGGTGGAGAAGCAGCACAGCTGTTTAATGGACTGAATGGCAGGTTCGGGTTCTGATGCTGTGTAACACTAGGCCAGTTACTTAACCTCTCTGTTTCTCCATCTGTAAGTGAAACTAACCACTTCCTCAGAGTGTGGTGGTAAGAATTAAGTGAGATTCCTGGTGCATGACACATACTGTACTTTTAACAAAAGGGGTTGCCTTTCTGTGCAGGGGAGCTGACAGCTCCTCTCGAATGCTATCACTGCACTCTCATTATCTAGTCACAGAGAAGACCAGAGTGAGCGAGATAAATTCTCCTAGCAGCCTGGAGCCACTTAATTCCCATGGGAGCCGGTGATCTTGTTTCCAGTTTCTGAATGTTGTGAATTAGGGCTCTTCCCAGAATTTCTGTCCCGCTTTTTACCCCTCCCAGCAGAGCCAAAATGAAACGGCAGAACACCTGAGATCACTTCCGGACCCAGCACAAACCAGCGGGCTGTGAGCACCCCCACCCCCACCCCCACCCCCACCCCCACCGCACCTTGTCTTCCCAACTGGGAGCACCTGGGAAAAGAAATCATTTTCTGAAAAGTAAAACAAGCTGAGGTATGTTCCCTGCCAAAGCCCACCTCAGTCAAGGCTGACTGATTGCTAGAACTTTCTGGAAAGTGAGAAAGAAATCATCTCCCCCACCCCCTCTTTTCTGGGCTCCTGGATTTTTCCAGTAGGGCCTTGAGATCAGTGAAATAACAGGTCGTTTCCAATTCCAAGTCCTAGAATTTAAACAAAGTCGGTCCTCCGAACCTCAAACATACTCGTCAGCTTCGCAAACCACGAGCAACAAAAACAAACCTCACCCACCCTAACTGCAACATGCACCCACGTTCACAGGGCCGGCTTCCTTGGGCGACTCCCCCTGCCTAGAGAGAGGTTCCTCTGCTCAAGAAGAAAGCAGCTGATGAAAGCAAAGCACCCCACGTTCAGGCTGCAAATGCCACCCAAGGAGCTCAGCAAGCAGGTGAAGATGGGCTGCTAAGATTTCATTAAGCAGAAAGCGTCTCTCTTTTCAAACTGTCAAGTCACACGGGTGAGCAATTAAGCCACTGAAAGAGAAGAAGGGAAAGGTTTCTGAAGGATCATTTAAAAATGCAAAGCACGTTATCTGTAACACCACCCAGGGTACTTAATTAACTATAATGCCCCCTGTAAGCATTAAGCCTGGTTTTCCTAACCACCAGGACCCAGAAAGGTGGAGCCCAGTCCAGCCTCCCAGTTAACAGATGCTGCGCCTGAGACCTGGGGGTGTGGGACAGGGGAGTGGTGAGGGTGGGGATGCTCTGCCACAGTCAGTTAGAGGCAGAGGGCAGTACCCCAGATCTGTGCTGTCCACCACAGGAGCCACGAGCCACCTGCAGCTACTTACATTTAAATTAAAACAACAAAATTTAAAATGCAGTTCCTCGTTAGCCACACATGGCTACTGAAATTTAAATTAATTAGAATAGAATAAAATTTTAAATTCAGCCCTGGCTGGTTTGCTAAGTGGTTAGAGCATCAGCCCATGGACCAAAGGCTCGTGGGTTTGATTCCCAGTCAAGGGCACATACCTGGGTTGCAGGTTTGACTCCCTGGCCCTGGTCAGAGTAGTGTAGGAGGCAACCAGTTGATGTGTCTCTCTCACATCGATGTTTCTCTCTCTCCCCCTCCCTCCCTTCCACTCTATCAAAAACCAATGGAAAAATGTCCTCGGGTGAGAATTAACCCAAAAAAAAATTTTTTTTAATTCAGTTCTTCATTCAAGCCACACGGGGCCAGTGGCTCCCACGTAGAACGGCACAGAGCAGAACACTTCCATCACCACAGAACATTTTGCTGCTTCAGGTTGCAACTCTCCAAATTCTGTCCTCTCTACCAGGATTTGGG
Source organism: Molossus molossus (assembly GCF_014108415.1). Taxonomy (NCBI): domain Eukaryota; kingdom Metazoa; phylum Chordata; class Mammalia; order Chiroptera; family Molossidae; genus Molossus; species Molossus molossus. The sequence goes on along the minus strand of NW_023425347.1, from coordinate 27,369,785 downwards.
TCTCGTTTCTACCACACGCATCCATCTATTAAGTACTGTGAAATCAGGTCAGTGGGACAGGACCAGCTAGCTCTCCTTCTTCTTAATAAAACAGAAGAGAAACTATCATAGTGCATAATGTGCCAATGAAACAAAAGTAGGTTTCAGGTCATAAAACGTTTTCAATTTTACGCAATTTTATTTATACACACACACACACACACACCTATGTTATCTGTATCTATACATTTATAGTTCTACATCTACAGGGCCACGATGTAAAACGTCTTTCTTCCTGTGGCTCAAGGTCAGAGAAGTGAGCCCCCCGCACTACAGCGTGCTGCTGGTCTACAGACATCTAGGTGCTTCTGCCCACACTCAGCTTCCCCTTTTCAGGATGACTCAGATCACGAGAGTGAGGCAGCGTCCGCCGCACAGCACCGCACCTCCAGACCTGGTTTCCCCGTGTGTCCTTCCCTGTGAATCCACTTCCCCTGGGCACAGGGCTGGGCAGCTGGGAGGACCCAGACCTGTCTGGGCTCCAGGGCCCACATGGGCAGGGGCAGAGGAGAGGGCGGGCAGACAGACCCACAGCCAAGCTCACGCCGATTCCGTGGCTTGTGAAGTCGGCCCTTCTACATTTACAGTGGAACAGACTCGGCGGTGAGGGTGAAGTGCCCGGAAGTCATTCTTGCTCCCTTGGCCCTCAGCTCCGTCCTCTCCAGCTGTCCTGCTCCAGCTCACAAAGGCCGAACGAAACTGGAAAAGCACTTCCCTCCTTGCGATGGTGAACTTTATGTGTCAGCTTGGCTAGGGCATGGCACCCAGACAGTCAACTGAGATTCTGGATGTTTCCATGAAAGCATTTTTTCGATGAGATTAAATTTAAATCGGCCAACTCTGAGTAAAGCGGATTAGTCTCCATAATGGGGGGAGGGGCTCATCCAATCAGTTGAAGATCTTAATAGAAAAAGAGCGATCTCCCCTACAGAAGAGGGAATTCTGCCAGCACACTGCCTTCAGACTTGAACTGTAATAATGACCCTTCCCTGGGTCTCCAGCTTGCTGTCCTGTCCTGCTCTGCAGCGTCCACACTACATAAACCAGTTTCTTTTTTTTTTATCCTCACCCGAGGACATTTTTCCATTTTTTATTCAGATAGAGTGGAAGGGAGAGAGAGAGAAACATCAATGTGAAAGGGACACATCGAGGGGCCGCCACCCACACGACCCAACCAGGGCCGGGGACAAACTGCAGCCAAGGTACATGCCCTTAGCGGGAACCGAACCCAGGTCTCTGTGGACCGCAGGCTGACGCTCTAACCGCTGAGCCAAACCGGCCAGGGCTAAACCAGTTTCTTAAATTAATATCTACACACACACACACACACACACACACACACACACACACACATCCTATTGGTCGTGTTTCTCCGGAGAACCATTAGTTTCCCTGACTAATACACATTCAGCTGCTACCCAAAGAAAGCCTCCTCATTGTTCAGGGGCCGCTCGCTGCCCCCTCCTGTGCAGCGAGCCCTGATTTACCCTGCCAGAATAGCTGTTGCTGCCTCTGTGTTCACTCCTGCTGGTGCCACTTATTTGCAAACAATTATTATGCCTCGTACCATGGCTCCTATTTTGATTCTAAACCTTGTTACTCAAAGCTTGGTCTGTGAATAACCCTGGAAACTTGCTAGAAATGCAGACACTCAGGCCCCACCCAGACCTACGGACTCTGAATCTGCATTTTAACAAGATATCCAGGTGAGTCAGATCACACCCAAGTTTGAGAAGCAGTCTTTTAAACAAAACTCCTTAATCTTGAAGAGCTTTTAAAAATACCAATACTGCCCCATCTGGTGTGGTTCAGTGGCTGAGCATCAACCCATGCACCCAGAGGTCGCTGGTTTGATTCCTGGTCAGGGCACATGCCCAGGTTGTGGGCCAAATCCCCGTGGGGGGCATGCAGGAGGCAGCCAATCGATGTTCTCTCTCATCGACGTTTCTATCTCTTTCCCTCTCCCTTCCTCTCTCTCTAAAAATCAAAAAAGAAAAAAGAAATTTCTCTAAATAAAAATACCAATGCCTAGTTCCAACCCTCAGAGTCTTAGATACTTGCTCTGGGGGGCAGCCGCAGATCAGCATGCTCCAAACCTTCTGGGGGCTCCCGGGGTACAGCCAGGTTAGGCCACTGTAAATGAAGCCCTCATTTTAAATAGGAATTGGGGGCCAGCGATGTTAAGAGACTGTGTCAGGCCACTACATGAGTTAGCATCAAGAACAGGACCCCACCAAAGCTTCCTGTCTCCCTAAAAATGTCAAGGAGAGAGAAAAAGAGCCATATGCACTATCAGCAGATGTAAAACGAAACCTGGGTCATCCAACACCCGTCTGATGCAGGACACTGTCCCCCCACCAAGCGTCTCCTCTGTGAAGAACCCACAGGACTCTCTATGAACACCAAGAACCACTGAGTTTAGACTGGATCTCAGGAACCCTTATGACTGTCAAACACTGAAACTGTGCTGGGAGAGAAAGAGCCACCCCAGTCCAGGGTGACCCAAAAATGTCCCCCACAGACATAGGTGCTGCCTCGATCAGCTTCTTCATTCCCTGCTGGGCCTGGAGTCTTTGCTCCTGCAACTCTGTGGAAGGTACAAGATGATTTTATTGCACCTTCTTAGTGTTGCCAGGTGGTGTGGATTTTCCATCTGAGTTAGGAGGTAGCAGGGAGAAAAGATGGGAGAAGTAAACAGGTATTTTAAAGACCCTCTCTGGGTTTTGCCTTTATGCCAACCCGTGAGGTCCACTCACACCTCTGCCAAGGGGATTATCAGTAACAAGCTTCCCACCCAGTTTATTCACCTCACATGCTCTCCCTTTTAGGAAGGGTGACGACATGCAGAGGGGGCCCGGCACGAAACGTGGCTGCACCCAGCCAGAGTGTGACAGGGTGATGTTCTCTATCGGCTCCCTCCGGCCTCCTATAAACTGTCCCCCGACAGTGTCAGGCCTGGAGTTGCTCGCAATGACTATCCCTTTGATCAGCTGCTGACGTGCAGTCGTTCTTCTTGGGCAAAGCTACATCTTTCCTTAGTGCAGCGGAGCACCATCTGCTTAATGGGGCACCCGCAGAAAAAGCTAACCCCAAACGCCCACTGTGCTGAAGAATTTGTGCCCAGAAACCACACCAAACACTACTGAATTCCCAGCTTGATGGCTGGTAGTAGCAGCTACCCATACAGATGTGTTCCCAGCAGTGACATTAAAAGGAAAAAACCCACACCATCAAGGGCACAACACACATAGGCAAGGCACACGGACCCACACACTCACACACACACACTCACACACACACTCTCTCTGCCGGCACGCGGCTTTCCCACTAAGACACACCATCCGTGCCACTGGTCCCCAGAATGCACGCATCACTGCCCTTGGAGAAAAACAAAAGACTGCTTCCTGCTATGGAGGAGAGCTATGCGCGTTTGTGGAACAAATTTTATTTTATTTTTATTTATTTATTTTCTTAGGCGAAAGATGTATGCGGTCTGAAGAGAAACCAGAGTATATGTGGAACAAATTTTAAAGAACACACACGAAAAGGCTGATCCTCCCGTTGACAGCAATGGTAATAAAACAGTGCTTTAAAAATATTTACCAAACCAAATCATTTTGCCCCGTCAGTGCCAAGCTTTGAAAGCGAGTTGCTGGAGAGACACCAAGGGTGTAGACACAGAGAAAGGACCAAGTGAGGACACGGGGAAAAGATGACCGTCACAAGCCAAGGAGAGAGGCCCCAGAAGAATCCAGACCTGCCAGCACCGTGACCTTAGACGTCTAGCCTGCAGAACTATAGAAAATAAATGGCTGTGGTTTAAGTTAAAAAATAAATAGAGTTATTAGAGCAGACAGACAAGGTGGGAACTGGCAGGGATGCAGAAACCCACTCCGGTGCCTGCATTTTACAGGTAAGGAAACAAAAGTCTAGAGAGGTGAGGTCACTTGCCCAGGGCCACACAGCTCATCAGCTGTGGTGTCCAGACAAGAACGGCCTACCCAGGCTCCCAGCCCAACACCCTCTGGCGGCCCCACATCACCATCCCCAGGTCCAGAAGGCAATTCCAGCAGAGGGTGGCAGATTTCCTCCGCACGAGGATTCTGCAGCTGCTCATCAGCACCGGTTGGACAAAAAAGAAAACCCCCTGCAGAGCAGAGGGGGAGGGAAAGCTGGAGACGTCCAGACGCACCATCCCTCTGTTTCTTCGAGAGGCTGGAGCCACAGGAGCGTCTCTGCTCACCCTGGGCAAGTTCAGGAGGCAGGGGGCAAGGATGGGCGCTCAGCAGCCCTTTCCAGTGGTGCGTGAATTCTGGCTGCACAAGTTAGAATTACAGATAAATTACCCTACAACCAAGAGCCTACGGCTTGTCCCCAAATCAGTCACGTCCCCGTATCCCCCTGAACACCAGGAGAGCTCCCGGACCTTGATACACCCACTTCCACTTCCGGGGTGACCCCCTTTACCCTTCGGCCAGCGCCGGACTACCTTTTGCTTCACCGTACACACTGCATGTGCCTGGAGACAATTTCCAGGTTCAAAGCATCACAGGACGTCAGAATCACGCCGACCAAACAATTTTCCCCACATTACTGTCTCTTTATTACAAAAAATACATTTTTTCCATGAAGATCATATTTTCAAAAATTGAAAACGTGAAGAAAAAAATCTAAAACCCACAACCCTGCAATAACCATCACTAGTATTTGGTCTTATGACCTATCAGATTTTAATTTTTCTGGGCGTGTGTGTTTTAAACAAGGCTATCATAATATATAAATGCTTCTGCATCCTTTTTCTTTACTTGTAATCATATCATTAAAAATCCCTATATTGCGCCCTGGCTGGTTTGGCTCAGCGGTTAGAACGTCAGCCTGCGGTTCACAGAGACCCGGGTTCGGTTCCCGCTAAGGGCATATACCTTGGCTGCAGTTTGTCCCAGGCCCTGGTTGGGTCGTGTGGGTGGCGGCCACTCGATGTGTTCCTTTCACATCGATGTTTCTCTCTCTTCCTCTCTCTCCTTCCCTCTCTGAGTAAAAAATGGAAAAATGTCCTCGGGTGAGGATAAAAAATAAAATAAATTAAAAAATCCCTATATTGCTACCATCTTCCCATACATAATGCCAATGGCTACCTATTATTTAATCAACTGTGTTTACCTAACCATTTCCCTACTGTGGACCATTTGTGTTTGTTTCTAGCGTTTCAGAAATATCAATAAGATTTCACTGACTACTCTTGTGTACTCAGGTATTTTCCCAGGTATTGTTTGCCGGTTATTTCCCTAGGACAGCTGCCTAGAGTCAACCTCTCCATTTTCCTCATTGTTGGAGAAACACAGGCCGCAAGGGACTAAATATCTGAGCAGGGAGAAAGGAACACTCTCTGGAGCCCCGCGGTCCTGACTCAGCTCTCCTGCATCGGCTGAGTGAGCACCGGAAAGCTGTTCATCTCCTCTGAGACTTGGCTTCCCTCAGGCATCAGGGGACAGGTCCCTGCAAGCCCAGTCACGCTGCTCCATCGCCAGGAGCAGTCTCTTTCCCCCATTCGCACACCCTTCCGCGAGACGCAGGTCACCCAACCTTCTACTTGCCTGGTTTCCACATCAGCTCTTTCAGCTCAGGAAAATGACTAGTCAAAGCCTGCCGTGGGCCCAGATTCGTTGAAGCACGTGGGGGCTGTGCAGATCAAGTCCAGGGTATGCAGACCCTGGCAGCGGTCTCTAGGCCTGGGCACTGCCTTCTGAATCCAGGTCAGCCGTGGAACTAACAGACCTTGGCTCACACCTGGGAGTGTTGACCACAGCACATTGTGACAATGATGAACTCACTCAGGCCCGCACTTGGGGACCTCCCAGAGCTCAGGCATGCGGGGGAGTGAGCTGGCCTATGTCTCCTACCATGATTCCCCGGGACAGTAAAGAGGCCACTGTCACATCCCTAAGAGATCCCTGCAGATGCAGACACGGCAGTCAGCCCAGAGCACACCAGACCACATGCAAGGAGGCAGCAGTATTCTCGCTTCTATCTTAACCATACCACAGTTGGCCATTCATCGTTGGCCTTTAGAAAATGAGTTAGCCCTGGCTGGGTGGCTCAGTTGGTTGGAGCACCATCCTGTACACCAAAAGGTTATGGGTCTGATTCCTGGTCAGGGCACATGCCTAGGTTGCAGGTTCAATCCCCAGTTGGGGTATGTATGGGAGGCAACCGATCAATGTTTCTCTCTCACAAAGATGTTTCTCTCTCTCACTCTCTCTTCTTCCCTCCCTCTCTCTCTAAAAATGAATAAAAACAGCCCTGGTCGGTTTGGCTCAGCAGTTAGAGCGTTGGCCTGTGGTCCAGACAGACCCGGGTTCGGTTCCCGCTAAGGGCGCATACCTCGGTTGCAGTTTGTCCCCGGCCCTGGTTGGTCGTGCAGGTGGCAGCCACTCGATGTGTCCCTTTCATGTCGATGTTTCTCTCTCTCTCTTCCTCTCTCTTCCTCCCACTCTAAAAATGTCCTCGGGTGAGGATTAAAAAAATAAAATAAAAATAAATAAAAACATATCGTCAGTGAAGATGAAAAGAAGAGTTATAATCAGCAGAGAAGGGAAGATAATTAAGTAACATTTTCTCAATCTCTCAGCATCCTGTTTGACGCGCGCGGTTCCCCGAGCTCCTGCCTCCTCGGTTACGGGACCGGGTGGCGTGGGCTGCAGTTCGGCCATTTCCCCCTTTCGTTCAGCGTCTGTGAAAGCCGCACGGCCTCTGCACAGTTACAGAGGAGAGAAAACCCAGGGCCACGGATTCCGCAGCACGTGGTGGGGGAAACACACACACTTTACAGTCAGGCAAACCCGTATCGAATTTTGATCCCACTTCTTTTCAGCTCAGTGAACCTGACGAAATACCTGAGTTCACGGAATCAAAGGCACCACTGCAAAGACCTACGATTATTTTACTAACTACCAAGAAAGAAAAGTCTCTGCCAACTAAACGATGGCATGACATGGGCTGTGAGGCAGAGCCCTGTTTTAGATTATAAAGTGTGAAAAAAAAAGTGTCTTCGAATCAGTGATATGTGACACTTACCCTCTACAGTTAAGCTTCTCAGCTGTAAGATGGACACGGTAAACGCCCACCTGGACGGCTGCTTGTGAGGCGGGAGCGAGAGGACCCTGCGCACGCCTGCCAGTGGACCTGGCACGCGGCCGTCCTTGTAAAATGTTAGCTCTTCTCAGTTCCAAAGTGACGGGTAGGTTCCAGATAGATTACAAGGTCTTTCAAACAGATACCAGCTTGTATACATCTTTGACCTCTTCTCACTTCCCATGACCTAGAATATTGCCATACACATTGCAAGCACTCAGTAAAGGATGAGGGATGTAAATGGACTAGTTGAAAACAGATAAATGCCCACGCAGGGACCCCTGCTGGAGGTTGTGGCCCCTGCAATCCCACCGGCTTCCCCAGCCCTGGAAGCGAGGAGCACAGCTCCCCGTACCGTCCTGGGTGGTGGGAGCTGCAAGGACAATGTCAGCTGCGCACTGCACATGCCCGCGGAGTCCGCGGTGCACACAGGCTGTGAGCTGTGCCCACTGCACCTGGGTCCTGGGTCAGCACCAGCAGCTACGTCTCAGTCTGTTCCACAGACAAATGCAGCATTGTGGTATCCCTGGGCCTCTGGGGGAAGCCGGGCTGCGTCTGTGCCCTAGATGTGAAAGGCTGTGCGTATCAAGTCAGACGGGCTACATCCCCACGGGCGCTAGACCTGTCCCCCAGGACTCCCTGAGAGTGTTACTGTGTGACATAAACAAATGTCCCACGTGGGTGGCACTGGAAGGGGCAGAAGTTCAGACAAGCAGAACCATGAGGCGTTTTCCCTGGCAAGGTACACACCTGCTGCTGCGTTCCCCTCGGGTCCCCTGGCTCTGCTGGAAAAGGAGGAGAGACAGAGCAAGGAAAAGAATCTCAATGTCCACCGCCCACTTTTGATTATTCCTATTCATGCAGAAGATGAGAGGAGCTGCCAACGACAATTTTTTTCTCCTCGGCTAAGACAGAAGAGGTGATGTATTGTACACGTGTTACATTTGACCACAACTGAGAGCAGAACCAGTCCAGAATGTCACAGGTCCAGGGCAAATGACCAAAAGGGACTGTCTCCGAAAGAGCAGGGTGGGTCTCTCCAAAGGTGGTCGTGGTAATCGATGACATGTATGTTACAGATCCATCGAGCAGTTCTAGACAGCAGGCATGCAGTCCACCAATTTGTAGCCATGTCCCTGGCCTCTGGCTTCCCTTACTTCTGCTCCCCTGGCTCCCCAAGTGCACAGGCTTGTGGTTCACTTGGACCTCTGCCTCATCTTTCTTCTGCACTTCAGCCTATGCGTTCGCTTCTTCCCCACTTGGCTCTCATGGAGCCGAGGTTTCTAAGAATATGGCACTAAAGCCGAGAAACCAGTGACAAATTTAAATAACAAGAAATCTAAGATCCTTACTTTGCCCTTGACTTCAGTCAAGAGACATTCTGTCACAGACACACTCGCTGTCTGTGTCACACGTTCACAAACGCACACTCACCTCTGTCTCCACGCTCCCACCGGCAGACTTCCGCAGTCCCGGTTCCCTAAGGAATACTCACACAAATGGATATTGCTTTCACGACGTGAATGGGACTTGAAGGGGAAAAAAGCAATAATCATTAGGAAAATAGTAATTACCTATTCGTTGAGCCTTTCCTCTTGGAAGAAGGGAAGGACAGGGGGTGGAGAGAGGAGGAATTCAGTCCGAAACCTCCTTCCCCAGAGACGCGCAGTGTTGGCAATGGGGAAGAAAGCAACCTTCCCGTGAAGTTAGTCCCCTTGGGAACTGGCTTGTGAGGTCTCTGGGACTCTCAAGGGACTAAAAGGCCTTCCACTAGTCCCCTCCAACACTGCTCCCGTTCGCTTCTCCGTGCTCCGGGCAGAGGAAGGAAAGAAAGCCTTGCAGCTTGGCTGGGAGCTACGGAAACGTCTCCTGGGGCCTCGGCTGTATTCCTGCCCTGGCCACTCGGCCTCGTCTGTGCCCTTTGCTACCTAACGTAGCCTGGTGACCCCAAGATGGGCAGGGGTAGTGTTTATTCCCAACGTTTAACGAGTACCTCTCCTTCTCATCAATCATCAAAAGTCATCACCAGGCCTCGTCAAACCTGCACTAATGACTTAAGACACGCCAATCACTGTAGATGCTCTATCATCGTCTACCTAGCAGAAAACAAAACACGCCCCAAAGTTTCAAGTTCTCAAAAACCCATAGTCAGAGTAAGCACAAACAGCCGCTGTGTTCACTGCTGGACCTCAGCCCCGAGATGCGTGCCAACCGACAGAACTCTCTACAAGGATGGAAATGTCCCCCGCCGCTCTGTCCACCGTGGCCGCCACCAGCCCGCCACACGCAGCCTGGGAGCACTGAAGTGTGGCTAGGGAAACTGAAATACCAGATTCCTTGTTTTAGTTCCTTGTAATTGATGTAAATTTAAAGAGCCACGCATGGCTAACGGCTACTGTACTGTAAGGCACAGATCTAGAGTGCCTGGTATGCAGCTGGTGCTCAATAAATATTTGCTCAAGGGAAGAAGGAACAGACGGAGAGTAGTTGCTCACCATAATAAATTCTGACTGAGCAGGATTCTCCCATTCATTGAGCACTCACCTTCAACAAATCCCTGTTTACATCAATCACCTTCTGAGCGAGGTGCTTTCATGATCTGTTTTAAAGATGGAGAAACTGTGGCTCAGAAGAGTTAAGCAGAGAACCCACAGCCATCCAGAATGCTGCGAAGCTAGGATTCAACCCCAGGCGGTATAATGAGACTGCCTCTTAAAACTGGTCAACTTTTCCACTGATGAAAAACGTTTATTTTTACAGGGTGACACCAAATTCAACAAGGAACTTTTCCTTTTGAAATAGGGCCACAAAGAGACAGTGTCATGTCTGGGAGCTTTCAGAGGCCTAGCCAGTGCCCTTACTGCCCTAGTAATGTCGACTGACTGTTGGGTCCCAAGTCAAGAACCTCACAGTCTCCACGAGCTGCCCCTCCTAATGTTGACAAGCATGTCCACATGTCCAAGGAGAGTCTTTCATCCAGCATTGACCCTTGGGCCATTAGGGACTCAACTGTATAACAAAGGGACATGAGTTTCCACCACCTCCGGCACAAACACAAAACCAGGAACTGAGCAAGGCCAGCTCGCCCTCTCCTCAGCTGACCCTGCTCTCCACCAAAGCCTGTCCTGACCCATCACACAGGGAGCTTTTGTCTGGACAATGTTGCTTGTTGACTTAATGTTTGCAGCTCTTTTCACGCCCTTTAAGGCGGCCATTTGTGCTCCTCCCGGCGGGGTTCCCTCCAACAATCCTGCAAACGTCTTCCTTTGCCTGCCCCCCTCCAGGCCATGTCAGTTGTGACAGTCACCCCTGGGACCTGAAGGGAGGGGAAGAGGCAAGTGGAACTATGGCTGATGAAGGGGTGGAGGGACTGCTGCGCACAGAATCTTTTTAATTCTTGGTTTTAAAAAATTATTTTTAATTGTGGACATTCTTAAGCCACTCTCGCTCTGTCCTACGTGGCCGACCGTGGGACACGGTTTTCCTGTGTCGCTGCAGAACAGGGGGTCTCTGAAGGAGATTTCACATCATAGAGCCTTCCATATCTTCTTTCTCGATTATTAAACTCTACCCCTTCATCCAGTTTAAGCCCCACCTCCTCCAAAACTAGTCCTGGGCCCTTGGAGCTCCCAGGAACCCCTCCTCCCCTGCTTTCAGACAGCACCCATGACCTGCAGGGCCCCCTCCTCGGGAGCCCCACTGCCTTTCCCCACAGGTCCCCTCACTGGAACTCCAGCTCCCCACTCAGCAACACAAAAGCCCAGCAGGGAACTAGTCCAGCCCTCCTGGAGGACAACCCAGCAGTAAGTCACCACCTAACTGAATTAGAGGAAGACTTCGGGCCAAGGCCCCTCCACACATGCTCTCCCGCACTTCCGCAGGAGGGGAGTTCTGTTCAAACCCCGGCTCCATTCCCCCCTTTGTTTCAGTCCCCTTTGTAGCCCGGCATGGGGAAGTTACCCAGGTGGCCGGCCCTTAATCCAATACTGATATTTTTGGGTTACTCAATTGTCTTAAGCAAACACTTCCTGGCATTGCAGTGTAACCATTCATTCTGCAGTTAATCACATATTTCGTTGCATTGTTGTTGTTTGTGAATGCTTATCTTTTCTCAGGGACAAAGATCATATCTTACTATGTGGAGTATTTCCCACCACAGCTAATACAGTGCTACAAGCATTCAAAGGCACTTATTAAATAAAAATAAATGAAGGAAAAGAGAGAGAGAGAGAAACACTCTCCAGATACGAGGCAGAATAAGTGACTGAAAGATCCTGGAGCATGTCTGATAATCTTTGAATTGGGAAGGTCCCTCCAAGGAGGTTCGTGCATTGCTAGTGCCCAGGGCAACACGGGAGCCCCACCCTGAGCATCCGCTCACATGACTGTCTCCCTCTTCTAAATAATGAACCAGTTCAATGAATATTTGGCAAAGTTAATTTCATTTGGCTTGGGAAATTATTTCAACTGTATATGGTTCCAAAATCAAAATAAAGGGGAGCATTTTAAAACAAAAAAGTTCTATCTTTAACTTAACAAGTTAAAAAATCACCAAACCAATGCTTACAACCAGTAATAAGAAGACAAACACGCCTTGGCCAGTTTGGCTCAGCGATTGGAGCATCAGCCTTCAGACCAGAGGGTCCCAGGTTCAATTCCCGCTACGGGCACATAACAAACAAACAAAAAAAAAAAAAAGAAGAAGAACAACCCAATTTAAAGATGGTCAAGCCCTGGCCGGTTTGGCTCAGCGGTTAGAGCATCGGCCTGTGGTCCAGAGAGACCCGGGTTCGGTTCCCGCTAAGGGCACGTACTTCAGTTGCAGTTTGTCCCCAGCCCTGGTTGGTCATGTGGGTGGCAACCACTCGATGTGTCCCTTTCACGTCGATGTTTCTCTCTCTCTCTCTTCCTCTCTCTCCCTCTTCCTCTCTCTCCCTCCCACTCTATCTGAACAAAAAACAAAAAAATGTCCTCTGGTGAGGATTAAAAAAAAAATGGTCAAGAGATTTGAATAAACATTTCAACAAAGATATACAACTGGCTAATAAGCTCGACATTGTTAGTCATTAGGGAAATGCAAATCAAAATCAGAATGAGATACCACTATACACTAATTATAATGGTTATAATAAAAAAGACTGACAATAACAAGTGTTGGTAATAATGCAGAGAAATCAATCAGAATTCTCCTGTGTAGGTGGAATTCTCCTGTGTAGGTGGTATGAATATAAAATGAGCAGCTGCTTTGGAAAATAGTTTGGCAGTTTCTTAAACAGTTAACTATATACCTATCTTATAACCCAGCAATTTTAGTCCTAGATATCTATACAAGAGACATAATGTTCATAGCAGCATTATTCATAATAGCAGAAAACTGGAAAAAATATAAACATCCATCAAATGATAAATGGATAAACAAAATGTGGTATATCCATCAATGGAATATTACTCAGCAATAAAAAAGGAATAAAATTCTGATACATGAAACAACATGGATGAACATCAAAAACATGCTAAGTGAAAGACACCAGACACAAAGTGATAGGGGATAGGAGTAGGAATAGAAATTGGCCACAAGCAAGAATGAGGAATGGTAAAGCTGCAACAAACTTAATTTGGGGCTTCAAAACTCTATAGCTTCAGTATCTGGATATTGTGCTCACAAAAAGAGCATCTCAATACCATAAGGTCTATTACATTTGGAAATTGGACATTTAAAAAACAATTCGTTTCATTTTAACGCACAGTCATTTTTGCTGTATTTTTAACGCTCTACAGGTCATTAACAACTCTCACAGAAAGTCTAAATCCCAAGGCATCCCAGACTTGCCCAAACCTCAGTGGCCAGCTTCCCCAAAGCCCTGCTGACAGGTTTAGAACTGGTCAGGGTGAAGGGTCACTGTGGCTCTCAGCAGGAGGGTATGAAGCCTTTTCCCCAACTTCCCCTTGGCTTGAGTCTAAACCAGACAGAAATTTTGCCTTCAAGGTCTTCCTGCTTAGAGGACTGTATGTAGAGAGGCTCTCCTAGAGGCCTACACCCACCAGCTGAACTCACTGGAGCAGCTTCTCCACCAACAAGTATTTCCAGACCTACACCTGCATGACACATCTGCCAGGTAGCTCACTGCCCAGCTTGCCTGGCCAGGTGGCCTTGAGCCAGCCCAAATGTGCATTCGTCAGGGTTCTCCAGAGAAACAGAAGCAAATTTGCAGGGACGGACAGCAGGCCTAGGAACGAGCTGGGGTTGCGGTTTCCAGGGCAAAGGCAGCCTGACAGCTGAGATCCTTCTTCCTCCAGGGAGCTCTGCCTTTTTCCTGATTCCCGACTCCTTCCAGGCCTTAAGCTGATTCTTGAGCACCAGGGTCTATGCCTCATCGCAGTCCTCTGCTGACATGCACCGTGCAGTAGGTGCTCAGAGAAGGCTTGTAAAACCAACAGGTAATGACCATAACACTCTATGGAGCCAGTCATGTTTCTCTACTTCCCATCACGTACTTTAAAAATATAGTCCTCTTAAATTTAATAACAAAAACTATGACAAAAAGTTGCCGTCATTCGATCATCACATACATTTTTTTCTTTCCACTGGTTTGGTCATTATAAAAGCAGCAAAATGCCAAATGTGTATTTCATATAGCGGGTAAAGAACCTACATAATCGATGTCTGCATCTGTAAAATCTACAACCAAGTCTGTGTTCCTTTATCAGCACCTTTGTGGAGTGTGGCCCAGCTGGGAATGACCACTCTTAATCCCTCTACCCCAATGCCCTGCATTAGAGTGGCCCCACAGCATTTCGTGATGTATCCCCCATGCTATGAGATAACCCCCAAAAAGACTCAGCCAGGAGCAGGCATCAGGCACACACAGGGACAACTGGGATTGGGGGGCAGGGGCAGGGTGGCACTTTTCAGGTAGTTGAGTGGGCAACATTTGTATTTGGAAGCTGTGTGTGGACAGTGTTCTATCCACCACATGGGCCCTTGACACAGAGGAGGCGGGTCTAAAGAGGATGATGAAGCCCACGTATGAAGAGGAGCAGGACACAAAATGGTCACATTCTCAGTTCCCACGTACCCACTGAGGCCCAGCTCCATTCCTGCCCCTGAGTTCCGGGAGACAGCCCTGCATCCTCGCAGTAACAAGAAATCTCCATAGGAGCATGGTGAGTCCCTGGAGCCCGACAGCACCTGCCAGGTCACATATCTGTGAAGCAAGTGCTGGACTCTGAGCTAAGACGACCTCTGACGGGGCTTATGCGCATTCCCTTTTAAAAACAAGAAAACTTTTAACTGTATCTTCTGAATCTAGCAGGAGGGACTCATCTCTTCCGAAAATAAGAAAAAATATCTTCAAAAGCACTTCTTGGAATAAGCTAAAGAACTGATCACATTGGGAAGAAGTAAAATTAATGTTTATTGAGCTTATGCAGGTAAGTAAGGAGGGCATGGTCTAGGTTTCTACATACCCTCGCCCATTTTAATGGTCATACCTACGCTGTAAGATAGTCTTTAACTCCATTTTATTGGTGAGAAAACTGAGGCTCAGGAAGGATGGTTACCTCTCCTAATGTCACACAGTTGTAACCTGTCAACTTTTCCTATCATTAGTTAGTTTTACGATTCACAACATGTTATATACAATGATGCTCTTTGCCAGGCCATGACAGTGCTGAATCAAAATATGTAACTAATTGCCTGTGTCTTTCTTTCTTGGTGAAACTCTTCAAACATGCTATGTACTTCCACTTTTTTTTTTTCTTTTTTTTTTCTTTGGTTCTTCCCCAGTTTCAGGTATCAAAATGTCCAACTTCTTCATTTGGCTTCTTCTCACTCCAATTAAAACTTCTGCAGCCCTGGCCAGTTTGGCTCAGCGGTTGGAGCATCAGCCTGCGGTCCGGAGAGACCCGGGTTCAGTTCCCGCTAAGGGCATGTACCTCGGTTGCAGTTTGTCCCCGGCCCTGGTTGGTCGTGCGGGTGGCAGCCACTTGATGTGTCCCTTTCACATCGAGATGTTTCTCTCTCTCTCTTCCTCTCCCTCCCTCCCACTCTATCTGAACAAAAAATGGAAAAATGTCCTCGGGTGAGGATAAAAAAAAAAAAAAAAAACTTCTGCACAATTGTACATCTTCAAAGCCCGATATGATCAACAAAAGTAATCATTCAACTGCACCTAATTTCAATTAGATGCAATGAGGTTGGTGAAGCCTGACTTTTCCTGACAGTAAACAGTCATTTCTTTCATTTACATAATGCCTCAAGGCTTCCTCAACTGCCACCAAATCGACAGACCAGAACCAGTGCTCAGGGGCAGAAATGCAATCACCTTGCACAGTCTTCAGATAGAAAGAGCTCAAGAGACTTCACGGAAGAACTAGAAATGCAGGGTTTGTTGGGATTTCAGGATGGCTCCTCTCAAGTCCCAGTGCGTTATCTGCAGCAGGATCTCTGCTGGTGTGGCAACCGTGGCCAGAGGGGCCCTATCTCAACCGGTTTCCTCCCCGCTCTCACCCCTCCAGGGGCCATCCTCAACCTTGAGCAATTGCTAACACTGTGAAGTTGGGTAGGAAAGGGTGTACTGCTCCCGGTCCTGAGCTAATAATGCCAAACAAGTTGGGGCAAGATTAATGTGCAGCCAGATCAAAGCCCCACACAACCCTGAGCCTTATTCTCCCTTCCTAAGGAGACTTCCATCCACAGAGAGGCTTCCCCAAGAGCATCTGAACTACTGTCTCAAAAAATCATGGCAGGGACCATGAAAACAGATGTCATCACATTACACACAAAGGCAACGGGTATTTTTTTTTATCCTCACCCAAGGGTATTTTTGCATGTATCTTCAGATAGAGTGGGAGGAAGAGAGAGAGAGAAACATCAATGTGAGAGAGACACATCGACTGGTTGCCACCCACAAGACCCAAACTGGGGTCAGGGACAAACTGCAACCGAGGTCCATGCCCTTAGCAGGAACCGAACCCAGGACTCTCTGGTCCGCGGGCCGACGCTCTAACCGCTGAGCCAAACCGGCCAGGGCAGAACAGGTATTTTAACATGGTGCCCCTGCCAGGTGATTTACTCGCGGCAGAGGACTTCTCTTCCCAAAGGCGGAGAGCCGTCACTTCTGTGTCTGGCTGCTGCAGCCTCCACATCACCTGGGAGCTGGAGAGAAATTGTGAATCTCAAGTCCCACCTAGAACCTGTGTTTTGATAAGCTCACCAGGTGATGTGACTGCACGTTAATGTTTGAGAGGCCCGGTTACTGGCACATCCTGTTTATAACCTTATGCCTTCCCCAAGCCTTCACTCATTCAGTGAAAAGGCATTCACCTGTCTTTCAGCAAATATTTATAGAGTGCCTACGAGGTGACTGACTCAGTGCCTGGCACTGTCTAGGGGTGATAAGGCCTCCCTAGTGAGCAAAGCAGACAAAGGCTCGACCTCACAGTACTTACATTCTCGCTGAGGAGACAAATAGCAAATAAGAGAGCAAGCAAACAAATGAACAAGATCATCACAAACTGTGATAGTGTCACCAAGTAGATAAAGAGGATGGCAGAGGTACAACTGACAGGTGCAGGGCACAGATTTTTTAGTGGAAGAAGAGGATCCAGAAGAGCCTCCGTCCCAATAGAACATTTGAGCTGCAACTTGAAAGTGAGAATATGTGAAAGGGAACCTTCCAGGCATGGGGATGAGCCGATCTGTAAAGGCCCCAGGCTGGGAGAGGAGGGAGTGTGTTTGAGAAACACAAAGAGGACCAAGCACCTGGAGGGTGGTGAGCCTGAGAGTGTCCAGTTGCAGAAGAGGTAGATTACGAGGCAGGGCCATTTCAGATCAAGTAGGTCTAACAAAGAACCTGAATGCTGTTCCAAGTGCCATAGGAGCCACTGAAAGGTTCTGAGCAGGGAATGACACAGTGTCCTACACATATATGTGACTTTGCTGTTGTACAGAGAATAAACTGATTAAGAAACAAGAGTGAACAAGTGAAGGAGGCATTTGGGCGGCTCCCTGCATAGTCATGGAGTGGCCCGCTGCAGGAGGACAAATCCAGACATGTTTTGACTGAGGTCAGTTGTACTGGGTCCCGAGGGCCATGCCGCTCTGGATACAGAGTGAGGCACCTGTCAAGGGGCTTGAGGAGAGAGATGCACAAGGAAATCAACAGATAGCTCTGTCGTCTCAAGTGCCACTTCACTTAGCATTGTCTTTGTTAAATGCAATGAGCACATCTTTTTGACCAAAAGTTCATGTTTATCCTACAAGTGGATAGGCGTGCGTGTAAAATGACATGTGCTCTAAATTATTCATTACGATGTTTGTGTAAGTAGAAGATTGGAAACAATCTAAATGTTGAGTAATAGGGAACTGGTAAAATAAACATTGATTTAGCCATAAAATAAAATACTATGCATCTAAAAATGGAAACAAGGATACTTTCACATTCTGAGTTTCTTATGTACATATACTTGTATGTGTGTGTGTATATATAATCTGTATATATAATGAGATGTTACCAATTGTGTAAAAAAGATTTTAAAATACTCACGTACATATTTGCCAGTACATCCTTTGAAATTCTTCAAAAGGAGATTTAAAAAAAACTGCTTCTGATTGAGGACAGGGACTGGGGGCATATACTTCTCAATGTATACTTTTATAGCACTTGAAATGTACACTATGTGAATATATAATCTATTTAAAATAACTAAATAAAATTTAAATTTTAAACAATGCATTAAAGTAGATGCAAGAAAAGATGGAGGCCCATGGTGCTGAAACCACAGAAGGATATGTAGGGGATGGGACTGAAAAGCGAGGAGAATCCTGGAGCAGGTAACACTGGGTCTGAGTCTTGAAGAATGAACAGTCATCCATCACCAACATAAGGCAGAACCATGCTCCTGACAAAGGCATGGGCATATAATCCAACAGGGTCCATTCAAGGAAACAGCAGTATTTTGGCTTAGCTAAAGTTCATGGGGTTCCAGAAAAACCTATTATGTCAAGAAGTTAGGTCTTTTCCCAGAAGTGATAAAAGGGGGAAGCAGCGACATGATCAGATCCACAGTTCCTTTTTTAAATTTTTACTTATTGATTTTTAGAGAGAGAGACAGAGAGAGACATTGTTGTTCACTTATGTATGCATTCATTGGATGATTCTCGTATGTGCCCTGATCGAGGACCGAACCAGCAACCTTGGTGTATGGGGACAACACTCTAATCAACTGAGCTGCCAGGCCAGGTCCACGGTTCTTCAAGGTAATTCCAGCAGCAGGGTGGAAAAGGGACAGAGGTAGGAGTGGGGAAGAGCTGACTAGAACCTAATACAGAAACTAGGTAAGGACCTAGTTCCTTTTATGGAAGAAGCAATGATACAGAAGAGGGAACAGAGACAATAGGGATTAAGGAGTTGGGGATCAACCAGATTCGGGAACTGATTCCATGGGGCAGGGCACTAAACAGGAATAAAGGATAACTCCAACAATCTTACCTGGGCTACCATTATCGGAGAGAAGAAACCGAGGAATGAAGCAAGTTTGCGACAAGAGAGGAAGAACTAGTTCCAGGGGGAGCAGAATGATGGGTTCAAATCTCTAGGTACTTGAGCAGTGTGTACTTGAGCAGTTTGACTCAAGTCTTTGTATTTTAGTTGCTTCATCTGTAAAATAAAGCTAATATCTATCTGAGAGGATTATTTTAATCATGAAATGAAACATTTTATATACAGGACCTATCACATTGCCTGACCCATAGCAGATACTTAACAAGAGGCGGCCCTGGACACGGTAGAAATTATACATTATAGAAAAGTCTCTACAACAGAGAAATAGCTACTTCACTAAGGTAGGAATTTCAAGGAAACTTTAAAGAATGTTGTTATTCCGTTCATTCCAAGTTTCATTCCTCTGGGGTCCCTGGACCAACCTCTCACCTGGACAGTACTGTGACTAGTTATGAGTATCGATTGGGGACTCACCATTGCTGGACAAGCAACTCACAGGCCAGGCTTTTGCTCAACATTCATTTCACCAAAACTAGTCAAGATTGGCTTGTTTCAATTCCAGGTAGACACTAGTATCTATAAAACCCCAATGGCCAGACCATCCAGATAACTGTTTGGGGTTTTTCATTTCCTGTGTTGCATGTGTCAAACCTCTCACGGTGACGGCAAAGCAAACCAAGACAATCATCCTGCTGTATACTTGCAGGTACAACTCCAAGGAGAGTAACCTCCGGGGACTTCCCAGTGAAGATGAGGTCTCGAACAAGACTAAACTCCAGCCCCCCTCTAAATCCAATGCCCCCACGTTTTCTATCATCACAGAGACCTCAAATTACCTGCAAAATCAGAAAAAAGGGGGGCCAAGACCTACCATGAAGACATGGACAAAGTCCTATTCCTTAAGTCATGAGTATTAAAATAAGTCTATTTTATATGCCTCTTACGCTTGGTTCTGACCTCACATTTGGTATTGTCGAGAAAAAAAAAATCATAGGGATTTTTGAAAATAAGAAGTATCCAAAAATATCTAATGTATGCTTCTCTTGAAGCCAGTGCACCCAAATACGATCATGACTAAAGTATCGGTGATGGTCAGAAAACAGGAACATCCTTGTTCCCTAAATTGCCACTCTCCTCCTGGAAACATGCTCTGGGATCACTCTATGGGTCTGACCTGTAGGACTGTGCTGCCCTAGAGGAGGGAAGCGATGTCAAACAAGATTTTTCTGATATGACCAGCCATATGCCCTCTAGTAGACACGGGGCTCAACATGAACCTGTTTTATACAAATTGCCTTAGTAGATTTATATTATAGGATGGCTATAATCTATTTGATAGGCACAGATCCATTGTAAGCATTGAGGTTAACTACCCAACATGTACATTATATGAAACATAAAAGAAATATTAGCCAGAATCTAGTAACATTCCATTCAAGGCCAAAGAAACCAGGCAACAAAGGTAAGAAGCTTAATAAAATTAACCTGAAAACTGACAGTCTTGCCTATTATACCAGATGTCCCGTCAGAGTCAATAGCAGAATGGCCCGGTAAGAATGGTTTTTTAGGGAGAGTTCTACATTCTGGTCATGGGTCTCTGATGATAGAATTAAAATACATGTACAGACCTGGCCGGTTTAGCTCAGCGGTTGGAGCGTCGGCCCTCGGACCAAAGAGTCACGGGTTCCATTCCCATCAAGGGCACATATTTAGGTTGCATGTTCGATCCTTGGCCCTGGTCAAAATATATATATATATTTCACCTACACGAAATCCATACCTGTTTTTAAAAGTAAAACATTCTGTCCAAGATTACATAAATCGGTTTCTAGGTGCTGTCCCTGTTCCTTCCCAAATCTTCCCTTGTAATTTTTCTCTAATGTGACATCCTGTGCTTTGCCTCTTCCCTCACCAATAAAATTCCAACATTTTTCTTGGGAGAGTAAGGAGTGAGCAATCTTCCTGGGATTGTCTTAGGTATGTGTAAGAAGTGCTGATGGACAAAACATGCAGTTCTTCCTGTGGGCATGGCAGAGATGTTGGTAGGGTACTCTGAAATTGTTCAGACTGCCTGGGCTGGGTCAGGTGGGGGGACAGGATAGTGAGGGGTGGTGAGCTCATCCCCAACCCACTTGTCAACACCAAGCCTGAGAACTTGTCCTGACCCGAATTCAGGAGGACTACTGCTTGCTTCCACATGAAATCGGTATAATTGGACCTTTTCCCACACAAAGCATCTGTGCCTCTGGAACTACTGCACCCATGCCCTAAAAACTGAAGACCTATGACTCCTAATCTGCGCAGAAGACAATTCCTGGGCTGCCGCACTCGAAAGTTAAAACTCTCTGGTTTTTATCCAACCAATCTTTACTAACCTATGAACCTCTCTGAAGTCTGAAGACGTCCCAATAGGTCTCCCCAATCGCGGGCATCCAACCATTCCCGCTCTCCTTGCTTTCAGCGAAGACGAGATCGTTAAGGCTGACTGTAACACGGCTAATTTCACACTAAACTAACTCAGCGGAAAGTAGCAAACTACCCTAGCAGGGCACCACAGCTGCTAAACGTCAGATTTACCGCCCCCGGGAAAACCAGAGACCGGTGTTGAGCCCTTTATTCAGGCTTTCTCGGGCGCGCACTCGACTCTCACAGGCGCGCATGCACACACTCGGGCACTACACACACAGCCGGAGGACTTAGTTTTCTCTTCCCCAGAGCAGCCATCCACCGTCCTCTGCATCTGATCCTCCTCATCCCCATCCCCAGAACACACGCCTCCTCCAGCCTCCGCGCCGCACACGTGGGGAAGCGCGTCCAGGTGGAGCCAGAAGGGAGGAGAAACGCGCAGAGGTGGGGAGGGCCAGGGAGGAGGGAGGAGGGCGCTCCGGGTGGAATGCGGGATCTCAGGTCCCCGGGTCTGTGTAGATGCCATGTAAGCTTCTGGGAGGAAGAGAGGGAGAGAGAAAAGCAGCGGGAAAGGAAAGGAGAGAAGGCAGGAGGGGAGGGGGGGAGGGGCCGCTCACCCAGCGTTTTGACAGCGATCTGCCTGGTGAGGGGCGGCGGCAGGTTGATGCACACTAAGTCCACGTCCTGATGCAGCAGCACCTCATCAATGCGACTCGTATAGAAGGGAACGCTCATCTCCTTGGCCAGCTCCTCCGCTTCCTCCTGTGTGCGGCCCCACAGCGCCTTCACCGCGAAGCCCTCATCTTTCAGCAGCGGGATGATGACTCGGGCGGTGAGGCTGGTGCCGAACACGCCCACCCCGGGAAGCATGGCTGCTCAGGTCCGCGGGTTCTGCTTTAGCTCCGCTCTCCAGTCCAACACGCGCGCACACACCCCTCTAGCCAGTCCTGCACCCGGCTCGCCGCGGTGAGCCAGCCGCCGTGCCCTGGGCAAGGCGCCCGGGTGCCGAGAGCGCACCCAGATGCAGGCGAAGCAGTCTCGGGGCGCCTCAGCACAGTGACTGCTGCAGTGTCCGCCACGCGGAGCTCCCGTCCTTTCCGAAGGCGGAGGTAGAGACCCCCCCGGGGCGCCTGAGGCCCCGAAGCCGGGTGGAACCTTGGCTCAGGCGGCAGCCGCTCCGCAGCACCAGCCGGCTCCATGCGCCCCGCGAAGGCCGCTCCGTGGCCGGCTCATCCCGCACCCGCGTCGTTGCAGCCCTGTACTGGCTCTCTCCCGCGTCTTTTCCGCAGCCGGCGAGTGTCGCACGCACAAGCCTCCACACGCTGCCAGAGCCCGGAACGGCTGGCTGCGAGGTCGCCTTTCTCCCCCGCCCTTCGCCTAGAATGAAATAATTCAGCGGCCACCAGGAGGCCGGCTAAGCAGGAGGCTCGGAGGGCGCCGGGCGCGGATCTTAAACTGCAGCGCGGCGGCGGCGGCAGAGGCCACGACCCGGCCCCAGCCTTCTCATTCTGCTGCCATGTTCGCTCGCAACGCGGCTCGGGCGGCCTCGGCCCCGGCCGTCTCGGCTCCGGGATCCCGCGGGGACGAGGGCGGAGTTGGGGAGTTTGGCTGTCAGCGGCCGGGTGTTCCTGCACCGCCCCCGCCGCTGCGCTGCGCGCCATTGGCCGCGGCGCGCCGCCCCCGCCCCGCCGCCGCGGCGGGCTCCGGGTGCGCGCTGCGCGGGGCCCAGGAACCCAGCCGGGCTCCTCCCCGGCCCCGCCTCACTCGCCTCCTGCCCCTCCGTTTCTTCCCTTTCTTCGCCCTCCAACACCTTCTTTCCTACCTCGCCTCTTCCCAGACCCCGCCCCAAGCAAGCTAATAAATGTATCAAGGCAGGGCGCGCCCACACGGACGTGCCGTCGGTCCCTGGGAAGACAGCAGCCTGTGCCTGGCCCGGAGGAGGCCAGGCGACCCAACGAAATGTGAGCAGCAGGCAATTACAGACTCTATTCCGGGAGCTTTTTCTGCGTGCGGGGAACCGTGCTAGGGAAGCTTTCCAGGCATTCTCTCATTTAACCTTTCACCATTTAACCGATGATGTAACTGAGTCCTGGGAAGTTTTACTGACTTGAGCAAGGTCACACAACAGGTAAGCAACTGGCCTGGGATTAGCATCCAGACTTCAGAGGAGCGGTGAACTGGAGAGTTCCCCTCTCTCCTACTGAAAGAGCCTCTCCAGTCGTGCGCCACCCCTCCATTCGCGCACTCGTGGTCCAGCCGCCTTCCTCCCATACAATCTTGTCTCGACGAGCTCTGGTTTCCCAGCGAGGCCGGCGCCCGCGTAGACGCTGTGGCGGCAACTGGGCAGGGGTCCTGGAAGCGGCTGCCGCACATGTTTGTCCGCATTTCGGTTCAGAGACGGAGGAGGCACAATAGCCTCTCAGCCTGGCGCTATGGCTCCTTTCGCCGCCGCTTCACGCGGCCTCCACTCCCTTCCTTGTTTCCTTGAGCCCTCGCCAAGGTGCGGAGTGGGAGGCGGGGGCGCCAGGCTCGAGCCGTGGGGACTCTGCCTGTACATGTCTGGTTCCCTGCCATTTCCTTACCCCCTCCCCCCATCTGACAGCCTACCTGGCACGTAGTAGGCGCTCAATAAACATTTGCTCAAAAAAATGAATGAATATTTATTGACTGCCTAGAGGGAGGACCCAAAACTGAAAGACAAGGGACATGGGGTCCTGTCATGTTTATATTTTCATCACTCAGCTCAATTTGGCACATGGTCTGCTTCAAATCATGAGTGGAAAACTTGCAAGCCTTTAAAACTTGTAACAACTTGCAATGAGGCAGGGCACCAGAAAAGCTTGTGTGTGGCAATGTGGGGAGGAGGCTGACCTCAGGGCATTAGATGAAAGGTACAGAGGACACTGAGTGGCTGCCAGTGGCTTGGGAAGGTCTGAGACATAAGGAGGTATTAACCACCAATACTGACAGGCTTTTGAGCAGTTTGCAAACACCAAGACAGGAATGCCTACTAGGGCAGCGGTGCAGGCAATAGTGTTAGACAAGGTACCTTCTCAGTGCACAGGAGGCTGGATCACATGTCAGAGATGACACTGTTCACAGGGAGCAGGGGATATAGAACTTGGTGTTGAGGTTAGAAGCAGAGCCAGAGCACCAATGGTTGACTCCTGAGCCTGCCATTTATTAGCTGTGGGACTTTCAGCAAGTTACTTCACCCCTCCGTGTCGGTTTCATCTGTGAAATTGGGTAATAAAGGATTTTAGAGAATACTGTGGGTTATTTTTTATAAAGTCCTTATAATAGTGTCTGGCACATAGTAAGCTCAATATAAATGTTAAATAAGTATGGTCTGTTACCAACATCATTTCTTGATATGACAACAATTGCAAAAGTCCTACAATATCTAGCTAGTAAGAGGGAGTTTTGTCTTCTTTTAAAGGGAACTCTAGCCCTGGCCCGTTTGGCTCAGCGGTTAGAGCTTTGGCCCACAGACCGGAGAGTCCCGGTTCAGTTGGGCACGTACCTAGGTTGCAGTTTGTCCCCACACCTGTTGGGGCTGTGTGGGTGGCAACCATTCAATGTGTCTCTCTCACATCGATGTTTCTCTCTCTTTCTCCCTCTCTCCCTCCCGCTCTATCTGAAGATACATGCAAAATGTCCTCGGGTGAGGATAAAAATAAAAATAAAAAGGGAACTCTACTCCTAGCTTTAGTGTGAATAAATAAAATAAACCTTCCATTCACATAATATCATTACATAATATCAAAAGATAATGATCACATTTGATTCTCATTAGAAACGTATAAAACAAATGTCTCCATTTCATAGAAGACAAAACTGAATCCTGGTAGCAATTCAAATGTATGGGTCCAAAACAGAACACTTCATTTCCAACCCTCCCCCCTAACTGCTTCTCTTTCATTGGTCCCCATTTCAACAAATGCCACAGCCAGCCCACCAACTGACCAAAACCTTGGAGCCATGCAGGACTTCTTTCTGTCATACTCTATAGCCAAGCATCAACAGACCCTGTTGGCTCTTTTTTTTTTTTTATCCTCACCCAAGGACAATTTTCCTTTTTGTTTTTTGTTTTGTTTTGTTTTGTTCAGATAGAGTGGGAGGGAAAGAGAGAGAGAGAACCATTGACATGAAAGGGACACACTGAGTGGCTGCCACCTGCACGACCCATCCAGGGCCAGGGACAAAATGCAACTGAGATACGTGCCCTTAGCAGGAACTGAACCTGGCCCTGAACCTGGGTCTCTCTGGACCGCAGGCCAACGGTCCAACCACTGAGCTAAGCCGACCAGGGCTCGGCTCTGCTTTTAAAGTGTGTCCACAGTCCATGGTGGAGATTCTGAGTCACCAGCATCACGTTGGACCATAGCATTCACCTTCACACTGGTCTTCCTGCTTCTACTCATTCCCTATAGACCATGTTCTCCACACAGCAGCCAGTGATCCTTTAAAAGATAAGTCAGATCAGGTCCCACCAAGCTCCACACCTACCAGTGAATACACCCAAAGTCCTCAGTAGGGCCTGAAAGGCTCTATCTGACCTAAGCTTCCACCGAAATATCACCTACCACTTTCCACCCCACATGCCCTGTACAGGCCGAGCCTGTTCTTGTCTCAGGGCCTTTGCACTTGCTGTTTCCTCTGCCTGATCCCACCCCTCCAGCCCTACTTACCTAGCCACGTGGCTCACTTACTTTACTCAGGTCTCTGCTCAAATGTCCCCTCCTCACATTGCCTTGCCTGACCATCTCATCTAAAATGGTACCTCTGTCACATTTCATCCTTTGTCTAGCTCTATTTTTCTTTGTAGTTTCTCTCACTACCTCACATTATACTATATACCTGTTTATTTATCATCCATTTGCCTCAATAGATTATAAACTCACTGAGATCAGAAGTTTGTGTGTCGTGTTCACTTCTGAATCCCCAGTGCTTAAAATTGTATCCAGCCCTGCCAGTGTGGCTCAGTGGTTGAGCACTGACCCATGCATCATGAGGTTGCCGGTTCGATTCTTGGTCAGGGCACATGCCCAGGTTGTGGGCCAAATTGCCAGTGGGGGGCATGCAGGAGGCGGCCAATCAATGTTCTCTCTCATCGATGTTTCCATCTCTCTTTCCCTCTCCCTTCCTCTCTCTCTAAAAATCAATAAAGAAAAAAAATGTTTTTAAATAAATAAAGAAAATAAAATTGTATCCAGCACATGCTGGATGCTCAATCTACATGTTCTTCTAATAACCATGTATTACTATGACAATTGTATGAGTTAATATTTATAAATTCCTTAAAACTTTGCCAAGTGCCATGTGCAAGAAAAATTTAGGCCCTGGAGAAGCAAGGCTGAGTATGACAGAGCCCCCGACCTCAGGTTGCTTATGCCTGGTGCTCTGTAGCTTCGGGACATGAATTGACAACGGCAATACAGAGTGACAAATGCCATGGTGGGAGGCCTGTGTGGGATGACTTGTGAGCAGAAGAAGGCTTTGACATCAGAATCAGAAGCCTTTAAAGACTTGCAGAGCTTGGCTGGTGTGGCTCAGTAGACTGAGCGACATCCCATGGACTGAGAGGTCCTGGTTCAATTCCCGGTCAGAGCACATGCCCGGTTGTGAGCTCAATCCCCAGTGGGGGACATGCAGGAGGCAGCCAATCAATGTTGTCTCTCTCTGATGTTTCTATCTCTCTCTCCCTTCCTCTCTCTAAAAAATCAATACAAATATATTTTGAAAAGAAAAGAAAAGCATTGGCCATCACTGACTTGTTTAAAACCCTCCAGTGCTGTCCTTCTGCACTTGTAATGCAATCTAAACCCCGTGACATGGCCCAGGAGGCTCTGCTGTATCCCCCACTCCTTTGACTGATACCACTCACTCTTGAGCCAACCGTCTGTTCTGTGTCAGTCACACTCTCCTCCTCTTGATTCTGCGGTCTCATCTGGTTGTCTCAAGACATTTGCCCTTTTTGCTCCCTCTGCCAGGAATGCTGTTCCTCAGCCCTTCATTCACCTGCCAGCTTGTTCTCAGCCTTTTGGGCTCAACCTACATGTCACATCCTCCCCACCCTATGATGGTAGCTATTTCCAAACCTCCTTTCCAACTACCCTGTTGATTCCACTCACAGAACTTACACAATCTTCCTGAGTTTGCTTCCTGGACCATTGCTTGTCTCCTTGGGTCCAGGGGTCTTGCGGGTCTCGTGTATTGCTATTGCGCCACAGGCTAATACAATACCTGGTACCTCACTGATACACACTAAATCCTTCCTGAATGAATAAATTAATCACATAAGCATTAAAACATTTTCTAGTATCATGTGATGGCATAGAAAAATGCTTATAGAATAATGTTATGTTTAAAAAGCCAAAACAATATTGCATATGTAGGATGGTGCAAAAGTAGGTTTACAGTTGTGAGTATGCAAAACACAGTTTATTCTTGTATTATTATTGATTGATTATTGTATTATTTTCCATTTGAACAACTGTAAACCTACTTTTGCCTAATCCTGTACAATATTATTGCAGCTACATATTTTGTCTTTTTTGGGGGGTAAAATATGCACAAATAAAATTTACCATTTTAATCTCCTTTTTTTTTATCCTCACCCGAGGACACTTGCATTCATCTTCAGACAGAGAGAGGGAGAGAGAGAGAGAAACATCAATGTGAGAGAGACACAAAGAGTGGCGGCCACCCATACCACCTCCAACTGGGGCCGGGAACAAACTGCAACCGAGGTATGTGCCCTTATCAGAAACCTAACCCAGGTCTCTCTGGGCCATGGGCCGATGCTCTAATCGCTGAGCCAAACTGGCCAGGGCCCATTTTAACCATTTTTCAGTGTACAATTCAATGGCATTAAGTTCATTCACATTGTGCATACAACCACATTTTTAGAAAGAGAGCAAGGGAGAGGGAGAGAGAGAGAGAAACATCAATGAGAGAGGACATCAATTGGCCACCTCCTGCATGCCCCTCACTGGGGATTTGGCCCACAACGTGGGCATGTGCCCTGACCAGCAATTGAATTGGCGACCTCTTGGTGCAAGGGTCTACGCTCAACCACTGAGTCACACTGGCCAGACAACCACATATTTTTTAAAAAGATAACCTATGAAATGAAAAGAAAACCACTTTTTTCTACATTTCAGTATTTTTCTTACATTTAAAATAAAGAAAAAAAAAACATTTAGAATTCATTAAATTAACTAACAGTTCTGGTCATGTACTTGGAAATCTCTTTCCTCTCCAATTACAAGTCTGAGTAAATGATCTCATTGAGGGAGGGAGCCTAACATCTAGCTAGTTAGTTACAAGTCCTCTGAAACATCAGAAATAATGGTTGACTCAACTGGATTGTAGAGCAACATGTTTCATATCTGTGTCACTCGCCAAGACAAGAGACTCCCAGACACTCTTTAAAGCACCACCACTGCATCTGTGGCTCTTAGAAGGTAGGAATGGGTTTAAAGCACATACACAGGCCCTTGGGCCTAACCCTGTGTATGGAAAATACAAGCTTGTGTGGAAAATGCAGAACTTTCCTTCTTGGTGTGTGACAACCTCAGGGCACTTGGCGCCTTTGTGCCCAGTTTCTCTGAGATAATGCTATTCTGTGGAACTTTCTGCTGCTTCAGTCAGCGTGTTAAGGCATGGGGGAAGATGATATAATTGCTCTATAAATAAACAAAGTATAGATCAATAAGTACACAGGAAAACTATTTAGCATCCCAAATTATTAACACACTGCTTACATACACAGATTAGCATGCCAGAAAAATAACCCTTGTAACACTCTGGCGGAAAATAAATACTATTTAAATGTTTAACTTGCAATAGAGAGAATGACATCTGATTCAAATTATGAGCATTATTCTACTCCCTTAATTTCTGGTTTAAAAGATAGGCACATAAAACAAGATATGCTCCATTTTAAACAAGTCTCTCCTATTTATTAATTGAGGCAACATACAGAGTCCAAAAGCAATCACTTGAACTCTGAGCATCTAGGCATTGATACCATAATGTGGTATCAGGGCTGTGGTCTAAAGGGGGGGCTACCCAAAAGGCTGAAAGATTCAGGACTTGTGCTCAGGTGAGGTAACCAGGGGCAAGATGTGGCCTGGGAGATTGATGGCTGAGAACATGTTATGTAACTCAGCACAGTGAGAGTAGAAGGAAACCAAGGCCATGCACGCATGCATTCATTCATTCAACCAAGGATGATTGTAAAAACACTTAATATCTGGTTAGCACGGGCAACAACCAATCCAAACAAACACCAATACCCCTGGAGCAGACTTGGAGGCCTCATTCTAGATCCAGTGTGTTAATTGCTGGGTCATTCGTTTGTGGTCAGGCCTGGGGGATCTGAAGGAGAGGTCTGGGCAGTGGGGCGGCGTTGTGGGAGGAAGTGGCACCCAAACTCAGGGTAGTGACTGAACATTTTCATGAGCAGTACAGCCACGCTGGGTATGTGCAGCCCTGCATTCAATGTATGTTCATCACTGCCTGCTCTGTCCAGGTTCCTGAGTTGCTCACAGGAAATACAGAGGTAATGGACTCCATCGTGCCTCTTAGGAGCTAATGGCCTAGTCAGTCATACAGACAAGCAAATAGGACTTGCAATGAAGTGTGTGAGAAGCAACACCATAGAGGTAAATAAACTAGGGTTCTGTGGGAGTTATACCTTCACAGACCACAAGGGAGGGGAGCAGGGGCAGAGGAAGAGATGGTGGGAAGGAACAGGAAATGCTTCTTGCCTCAACTAAATTATATTGAGATCCTTTAAGCAGTGGAGGGACAGCCCCCTTTGTGGGTTCTCTCTCTGTAGCAGCTGTGCAGGCCCCACAACCCTGCGGGCCCAAGCGTGGGCTCCAAGCATGGGTTCCAGGCAGGGCTTGGGTGCAGGGTGATCTAATCAAATAATATCCCAAGTTAAGGAACCTACCCAATCAGTTATTGGCAAAGGAGAAACATTCATAACAGGAAGGGTCCGATTAACCCGTGGGACATAACAGCACTGTCTGGGCAGATAGCACTTCTGCGTCACCTGCCTGGTCACTAGGGCACAGTCAGCTGACTGTCACACCATAAACTGGTTTGGCATTTCCAAGGGCAGGAGTGTTACCTTAGACTCTCTGCAAAATGGGGGCCAGAGAGGGGGCTGGTTTTTCCAGGGCAAGGTGAATGCTGAGGGCCTGGGTTTCCCGGGTGTTACCAGGCTCTGCTTCTGGGACCCTTCTCCTGGTAAGAGGAGGTTTCCTGAAAGATGGACTCTTCTACTCCTCTTTCCCAAACAATGAAAATATTTACTTGTTACATGATGTTGACATATGACAATAGAGATTTAGAAAGAATCTTCACCAAGTACAGATCCTTTATAAGCCCACCCACAACATTTACACACTTGACCATTTGTTTGGCCACAACAAAGAAAATCACAACAAATACCGAAGGAATGATGTCATTCCAATTGCATTTCTGTCACCACACTGCACTCAAAATAGAAACCAACAGCAGGAATGTATTCTCCCATTCCATAAGTTGGACAATTAAAAAATATTCTAGATAATCTCTGAATTAAAAAAGGAAACATGAGGAAGATAAAAAATATTTAGAAGTGAAACACAATGAAAGCGTGCATATAAAAGCATACAAGTACGACTAAAATTGTACTCAAGGGGGAATTTAGAGCTCAAATGCATTTTTAAACAAAAGAGATCTGAAAATTAATGAATTAAGCACTCAACTTAATGACCTAGAAAGAGAAGACCTAGAAAGAAAAATCTGGAAGGAGAAATTGATATAAAACAAATAATAGAATCTAAAACCAAGAATATAAAAATTATCAATGAAAGCAAAAGAGTGTTGATTTCAAAATAATAAAATAGATGCTGGGGGGGCAGATCAGGAGGAGGGTGTCAATGGGGGAAAAGGGAAAAACATCTGTAACAAAAATAATAAAAATTGCAAAAAATTAAAATAATAAAATAGATCAGTCTCTGGAATGCCTGATTAGAAAAAAGAGAAAAAGCAAAATAAATAACATTAGGGACAAAAATACTATACACAGATTTTTGCCTATGATTTTGAAAACTCGTGAAATTGACAACTTTATAGAAACATATCCATTAGAAAAGTGATCCCAAGAGAAATAGAAAATCTGAATATGCCTGTAACTATTAAGATGAGTGAATGGCTAGTCAAATATCTCTCCTCAAGGAAAGCAACAGTTTCAGACAACTTTATAGGCAAGTTTAACCAAACTTTCAAGGAACAGAAAGTTCCTGTCTTAGCCAAATAGTTCCAGACAGCAGAAAAAGAAAAGGGAACGCTACCTAATTTATTTATAAGGTTAATATAGGTGGAAATGTTGCCGGTGGAAATGAGATTCTGCCCCGGAGTTGCACGAAAAGCATTTCGGGGACCCTTGCAGAGGAGAGGTGGAATGACAAGACTTACCGGAGCTGGAGCCAACACACAGGACTGTCTCATCCAAGACCAGGGTCTCATCCAAGACCAGATGGCTTAGCTCCGTCCCACTGTGAAAGAGGTCCAGCTTTGTCACCAAGCCCAGAAGAAGGGCCAGGGTCCAGAGATGCTGTGCCATTACCCGGCACCGGTAGGGCAAGGGAAGCTGCCGTAGTTTAGTCCGTGCCAAAGCTCAGTCTGGCTTAGTCTCTGTCCCAGGCTGCTAGCTTAGTCTCTGCTCCCAGCTGCTCTCCTGCACCCAAGCCCCGCCGGGAACCCACGCTTGGAGCCCACATTTGGGCCCACAGGGCTGCGGGGCCTGCACAGCCGCTACGGAGAGAGAACCCACAAAGGGGTGAGCGCCCCTACAAATGGGTGCTACTGACAAGGGCCTTGTTAAGCTTTGATTATATTACCTGAGACTTGAAAAGGCCTGAGCTTTCTTTCAGATTAACCACTCTCTTTCCTGGCTCTTCCAGGGCTTGTGTTGGGTCCTTCCCCTAGCCAATCTCTTCCCTAGATCTTCTGAGGTTTCATACCCTCATCCAATCCAATCCTTTTCCCAGGCTAGACACCGCCCCTTTATGATTGCCATCTGGCTCCTACTGGAGGTGTGCTTACCTCCCTCTGGGCCATCCTGGCTTCTACTGGGCATGTACCCAGGAGAGAAAGTCCCTTTTATTGTTTATTCTTCTCCACCATAGTCCAGGCTAGTGGACCAGTTGAACCCCAGGGAGATTGGAAAGTGGATCCTTCATAGATTTTTTAAAAGGGGGGCTCAATATTTCTTTCCCCAAATTAATTTATGCATTCAAAATAAGGTATTTTTTTTAAAAAGCAAGGATGGGAAAAGAGCTGTTTTAGTTATCTATTGACATATCACAAAATTTAATGGCTTCAAACAATTAGCTCGACTCTGCAGTCTAGGATGGGCTCAGTTGGGCGTTTCTGCTGTCCTTGCAGGTAGTCACTCAGGTGGCTGCATTCAGCTGGGGGCTCAGCTCTGCTTGCTAAGATAGCTAGGCTTCTCCCTTTCTCTAGGGAGACTCAGGGCCTGTCCCCTTCCACGTGGGTTTTTCTCTGTGGATCTCTCCAACAAAATAGCCAGACCACTCATATGGTGGCTCAGAGTTCCCAAGAGCACAAAATGGAAGCTTACAGGCCTAAGGGTTAGACCAGGAACTGGCATGGTATTACTTCTATCTCATCCTAAGACTGAAGCAAGTCGCAAGGCAACCTAGATTGAAGAGTTGGCTTAAGGGTCTGTATACAGGAGGTGGGGTTCACTGGCTAGCTACCACAAGGAATCTATCACACATAAAGATTTGTAAAGTTAAACCGTAGTGCTGGTGCAGGACCAGATAAATAAATCAATGGACCAAAGCAGAGAGCTCTGATAAATTATAGAAACTTGATAAATGATAGAAGTGTCACTTTAGATCAGTGAGAAAAGGTAGGCTTTTAAAAGGCGAAAGATTTATACCATCTGAAGAGAAACCAGAGTATTTTTTTTCTTTTTTCTTTTTTGTTCAGATAGAGTGGGAGGGTGAGAGAGGAAGAGACAGAGAGAGAAACATCGATGTGAAAGGGACACATCGAGTGGCTGCCACCCGCACGACCAACCAGGGCCAGGGACAAACTGCAACCGAGGTACGTGCCCTTAGCGGGAACCGAACCCGGGTCTCTCCAGACCACAGGCTGACAATGTCCTACCGCTGAGCAAAAAAAAAATAAAAATAAAAAAAAAAATAAAAGTCAGTAGGGAAAGGACAAATAAGTGTATAATTATGGTGACTTTCAATTTCTTTGATATTCCTTCCTTGAAGACGTTCAGTGTAATTCCCCTCCCACTGAGTGTGGGCTGGACTCAGTGAATAGCAGTGGGCTCACTTCAAATGAACAGAATACAGTGGAAGTGAGAGCATGTGACTTCAGAAACTATGTTATAAAAGGCACTGCAGCTTCCTGCTTACTCAGACCTCCTCTCTCTTGAATGAATTACTCACTCTGGGGGAAGGTGGCTACCATGTCATACGGACTGTCAGGCAGCCCTCTGGAGAAGCCTCCACAGGGAGGAACTGAGGCCTCCTGCCAACAGCCATGTGAGTGACCATCTTGGAAGAACAGCCTTCAGATGACTACACCCTTGAGTGACATCTCACTACACCCTCAGGAGAGACCCCAAGCCAGAACCACCCAGCTAAGCTGCTCCCAGATTTCCAGACATCTAAGCTGCTGATTGTTGGGGTAATTTGTTTTAGAACAATAGATAACTGATATAATATCTTACCCCCTCCTCCCAAAAAAGAAACAAAATTGGATCCTTCCTCATGCCTCACACATAACACTTTAGAACTTTTCAGGAGATAATATTGGACAATATCTATGATTATAGAAAAGGTTTCCTGACTTCCGGTCAAGATGGCGGCGTAGGCAAACGC
Source organism: Molossus molossus (assembly GCF_014108415.1). Classification (NCBI taxonomy): domain Eukaryota; kingdom Metazoa; phylum Chordata; class Mammalia; order Chiroptera; family Molossidae; genus Molossus; species Molossus molossus. The sequence goes on along the minus strand of NW_023425347.1, from coordinate 27,335,776 downwards.
AGTATCGCGTTCTCCCACAACCACATCCAAGTTACAACAAAACTACAGAACAACCATCATCCAAAACCACCTGAAATCAAGCTGAATGGAAGTCCTACAACTATGGAATTAAAAAAAAAAAAAAAAAAAGCAGCTACATCCAGACCGGTAGGAGGGGGGGCGGCGGCGGCAGCGCAGCAGCGGGACGGGCTGATCCCACACCCAAGTGTGGCGGATAAAAATCAGGAGGCTCCCGAGGCTGGGAAGGTCCTTCCTGAGGACTGAGGGGTCCCCGTCCCACACCAGGTGCCCCGCTCAGGTTTCCAGTGCCAGGAAAAGAAGTCCCCATAACTTCTGGCTGGAAAAACCAGCGGAAACTGAGGCTCAGGGAAGCTGAAGCGGCTGGAGCCCCAGGCAGCTCCCTAAAGGGCCCGCGCACGGACTTATCGGACTCTCTCCCTCTAAGCTCGGAGGGAAGGCAGCTCAAGGGGCACCAGAGAAATGCAGGGAAGAACTGAGCTGTTTGGCACTGGAGCGAGGGCTGGAGAGGGGGCTTCCTCGGGGACAAACGTGCTTTAAGAGGCCTTTGTTCCTTTCGTGAGCCCTTCCCTGGGGCGGCAGACAGCTGCCATATCTGGGACTCCAGCAACCTGGCTCCCACTGGTAGCCCCGCCCTGCTGACTCCCTGAGGCCCCGCCCCGCTCCACCCAACTTTCAGGCCCACCCAAGCTGTTGCCACTTGCTTAACCATAGGATTGGCCTGTCTTGGATCCTGCTTCAGGTTTTTCCTAAATTCTTTCAAACGAGCAGCATCGGGTCTCAGCGAGCCCTATACCTCTCATTAAGTAATACACAGAAACAAACACAGGGAGGCAGCCAAAATGTGGATACAAAGAAACAGGTCCCAAATGAAAGAACAGAACAAAACCCCAATAAAAGAACTAAGCGAAATGGAGATAAGCAACCTAACAGAAGCTGAGTTCAAAATACTGCTTATAAGGATGCTCAATGAACTCAGTGAGGGCCTCAAGAGCATAAAAAAGGACCAGTCAGAAATGATCGCTGCACAGTTAGAAACGAAGGAGGCTTTAACTGAAATAAAGAATAATTTACATAGCTTCAATAATAGAGTACGTAAATCCAAGGAGCAAACCATCGATTTGGAATATAAGGAAGCAAAAAACGCCCAATCAGAACAGCAAAAAGAAAAAAGAATCCAAAAAAATGAGGAGTGTAAGGAGCCTCTGGGACAACTTCAAGCGTGCCAACATTCGCATCTTGGGGGTGCCGGAAGGAGAAGAGAGAGAACAAGAAATCGAAAACCTGTTTGAAACAATAGTGGCAGAAAACTTTCCTAACTTGGTGAAGGAAACAGACATACAAGTCCAGGAAGCACAGAGAGTCCCAAACAAGATGAACCCCAAGAGGCCCACACCAAGACACATCATCATTAAAATGCAAAAGGTTCAAGACAAAGAGAGAATCTTAAAAGCAGCAAGAGAAAGGCAGCTAGTTACCTACAAGGGAGTTCCCATTAGGCTGTCAGCTGATTTCTCAAAAGAAACTTTGCAGGCCAGAAGGGAGTGGCAAGAAATATTCAGAGTGATGAAAACCAAGAACCTACAACCAAAATTACTCTATCCTGCAAAGCTGTCATTTAGAATCAATGGACATATAAAAACTTTCCCAGACAAGAAAAAGTTAAAGGAGTTCATCACTACCAAACCGTTATTATATGAAATGATGAAGGATCTTTTTAAAGAAAAAGATAAAATGTATGAACAAACAAAATGGCAATGAATACATATCTATCAACAATGGAATCTACAAACAAAATGAACAGGAAGAACAGGAACATTCTCATAGATACAGAGAACATTTTGTTGGTTGCCAGTTGGGAAGGGGGTTGGGGGAATGGGTGAAAAAGATGAAGGGATTAAGAAGCACAAATTCATTGCTAGACTGACAAACCTCAAAGGGAAAGGGGTTGGGGGGGTGGGAAGAGATAAACCAAAGAACTTATATGCATAACCAATGGACACGGACAATAGTTTGGGAAAAGGTGGGAGGGGGGCGGGAGTGGGGAGGAGGGGGTCAATGGGGGAAAAATGTGCAACATCTGTAATACATTTTACATCCAACAATAAAGATGTGGAAAATGAAAAAATAAAATAAGAAAATAAAATAAAAAAAAAGAAAAGGTTTCCTAAATCAGACACATACAGAGATACATGCCATAATGAAAAAGATACTATAATCAACATTTAAAAATAAATGACAAACAGGAAGAAGATATTTGCAACATATAGTATCCAGCATATACAAAGAACCCCATCAGATAATGTGAAAGACAAACAGCTCAACAGAAAAATAAATAAAAGTGATAAATAGATAATTCACAGAAGAGGCAAACTAAATGGCCATCAAAATATCTTACTAGTAACAAGAGCAACACAAAGTAAGCCAGGATGAGATTCTATTTCTGATCCATCAGAATGACAAAAATTGACAACTCTAAAACTATCAAAGGTTGACTAAGACGTGGGAAAATGGGAATTCTCATACAAAGCTGGTGGGCGTATGTAGCGATGTGGAAGCAATCTGGCAGCATGTAGTAAAACCAAAAATGTCCATACGCTGTGACCTAACAACTACACTTTGAGCAATTTCCTGGCACCGTCCACAGGAAGACCCATACTAGCTTAGTTACTGCTGGAATCATTGTGGTAGAGAAATATGCAAACTACCTAAATATCCATTAATAGAATGAATAAATAAAAGATGGTATATTGCCCTGTCTGGTTTGGCTCAGCTGTTAGAGCGTCGGCCCATGGACCAGAGTCGCGAGTTCTATTCTGAGCAAGGGCACGTACCTTGGTTGCAGTTCGGTCCCCTGCCCTGGTCGGGATCGTGTGTCCCTTTCACATAGATCTTTCTCTCTTTCTCTTTTTCTCCCTCTTTCCCTCCCACTCTATCTGAAGATAAATCGAAAAATATCCTCGGGTGAGGATTAAAGAAAAAATAAAAAAAGATGGTATATTTTTAAAATGTATTTAAAATATATTTTTAAATATTTTTTAAAAGATGGTATAATTAATTAAAATAATTAATTTTTTAATCCTCACCTGAGGATATTATTCTATTTATCTTCAGATAGCATGGGAGGGAGAGAAAGGAAGAGAGAGAGGAACATCCATGTGAGAGGGACACATAAACTGGTTGCCTCCTGCACAACCCCGACCCGGGCCGGGACGAGCCGCAACCGAGGTACGTGCCCTTGACTGGAATCAAACCTGCGACTCATTGGTCCTTGGGCCGACGCTCTACCACTGAGCCAAACCAGCCAGGGCTAAACGCAGTTTTTAATATCAATATTGATTGGCCTCAGAAACATAATGTTGATTAAAATAAAAACATAATTACTTTTATATTGATTTTAAAATCACATACAAACAATTCTCTCTATGGTTTTATGAATATATATATGGTTTGTGTGTGTTTAAAAAAATTGGAAGAACTCTTATGACTATACATTAAAATAGTATGCAAGTTAAATCTCAAGATTGTAATGATTAATTTATCTGTCAACTTGACTGGGCCACAGGGTGCCCAGGTATTTGGTGAAACATTATTTACATAGAAACATCTATGTGAGAGGGACACATCAACTGGCTGCCTCCTGCACGATCCTGACCAGGGCAGGGGACCGAACTGCAACTAAGGTACATACCCTTGCTCAGAATAGAACTCGCCACTCTTTGGTCCAAGGGCTGACGCTCTAATAGCTGAGCCAAACCAGCCAGGGCCATATACCATCTTTTATTTATTCATTCTATTTATTCATTCACTCTGTGAGAGTGTTTAGGGATCAGATTAACATTTGAATTTGTTGACCAAGTAAAGCGGATTTTGCTCCCTTAATATGAGTGAGCCTCATCCAATCACTTGAAAGTCTGAATAGAAAAAAAAAAAAAAAGACTAACTCTTCCTCCAGTAAGAGAGAATTCTTTCCTGCCAGACTACCTTCAAACTTTTTTCCTGCCTTTGGCCCTGGACTGAGATATCAGGTCTTCCTGAGACTCCAGCTTGCCAAGTCACTGAGCAGATCTTGGGACTTGCCAACCTCTATAATCACATGATTCATTTCCTCATAATAAATTATATGTATACATACACACACACACACACACACACACACACACACACAGAGTCTATTGGTTCTGCTTCATATATATGGATGGGGTGTGTTTGTGTGTATCTTATATCTGTGTATCACCTCCCAGGCCCAGGCCAATATATAGAACATTACCACACACACACCCTATCCTGTTTCTCTAGAGAACCCTGATGCATACAGTAGACAAACACTAAATACCTAATGAATAGTGTTTGTTCTACTATAAGGTGAGGGCAATAGGAACAGGGACTTTAACTTCAATGTTTTTCTATACTTTATTTTTTAAAAGTTCTTGAGAAATTTAAAAACTGCCCTTATACAATATATACTAAAAAGAAAGTAAAGTATAAAGAAGAAAGTAAAAATTACTCATGTTTCTACATGTTGGCATTTTGGTGTACAGTATATATTTAGGGTAATCCTATCTATGGTCCCATTTCCCCCTAGACTAACAGAATTTCCTTTTGTTTTAGAAGCCACATATATTCATGTTGAACACTCGTTGAAGTCTCTTAGAACTGCTGATCAAATTCTGGTTCCTTTTTGAAAGGAGACCTGCATTCATAAAAGTCACAGGATTTACAAGGTGTCAATGGCAGTATCTATGTAAATTACCTGGGTATGCCCCGCAAGGTTCGTGGACCAGCAACCACTGAGCACTTACATTAAAGGCAGGTGCTTATCCCAGTGGTAGCATTGCATGTTATTCAAAGGTCCAGAGATAGAAGTACCAGTTTCATTTTTATTAATCATTCAACAGCTCGGGATTCCTTCCTTCTACGGATAACTCTGGTTTACAGTCATCTTCAACGTGCAAAGGACTCGGCTTGAGTGCCAAGCCGGGGATCTGTCTCTTCTTGCTAACATTGCAGAAACAGAAATGAGGCCACATTTTTATTTTATGTTGTAAAAAGAGTCAGTAGACTAGTTCAGGGTAGCAACTGGAGCATCTTAGGATCTGTCCAACTCTGAAGGGGAGACACGAGGATGGAGACAGGAGGGCACATGGAAAGCACAGCATTCATTTAGAGCTCAGCAGACATAAGAGTGTAGGACTTCTACTGGAAACATCTGAGACAGAAACGTGAAAGCCAAGCTTTGGAAATAGAGGCTCAAGGTAGAGCCTGGGGGTGGCAGGATGAGGCAAGAAGTTTCTAAAGTAAGCTATACCACATATGAGTGAACAGCAGGGTAACAAGAACTGAACCCTCCACTGTGGACTCTGATTCTCAGATAAGCTTGTCATTGCCCACAGTTCTGCTAAGTAGAATGACAGACAGCAGAGAGAGAAGTAAACAAGAGGAGGGGCAACCTATAGCCTCTCTCCACCTCTGCTCTGGCCTGCAGACTCTTTACCTGAAAAATGAGGGGATTGTGTCAGCACAATCCAAGGTGTCCAAGATCCCATCCAGTTTTGTTTTTGGTTTTGTTTTATTTGTTTGTTTTTGTTAATCCTTACCCAAGGAAATTTTTCCATTGATTTTTAGAGAGAGTGGGAGGGAGGGAGGGAGGGAGAGAGAGAGAGAGAGAGAGAGAGAGAGAGAAACATCAATGTGAGAGAGATACATCAATTGGTTGCCTCTGCAGGACCCGGACAGGGGCTGGGGATCAAACATGCAACCCTGGTATGTGCCCTTGTCCAGAAATTGAACCTGTGATCCTTTGGTCTGCAGGCTGATGTCTAACTGCTGAGTCAAACCAGCCAGGGCCCATGCAGTTTTTATAAACCAATATTGATTGCCCTGTATCCACTCATTCCACAAACAGTTCAGGTATTAATCATTCTGATGTACCTATGCCATAGGGGGAAAGAGAAGAGAAACTAAAAAAGTAACAGATCCAATAGATTGGTGTAATGAACACACAAATAAGTGGTTTGTGGTATAACTACTGACTAGACCGGGTCTTGATCTGGGAGGCAGAAGCCTGTCTTTACTTTTTCCACCTGTGGTTCCTTTTAACCATAACATATTCTTTATTATACCTGTGCATAGGTTTTGTGGTTAAGCAGAATGCGCCTTGAAAATAAGCTCCAAAGTCAGTAACCACATTTTCCCCCTGAGAACAATGGAAGCACTCATTGCTGTATCGACTGTGTGGACACCTAACTACCCAAATATGCCTCTATTGGACACTATGTCAACCTCACTAACATTCATGAGATACCAAAGACATAGTGGCTTTGGACGGAAAATTTGGGTGTTGGTTTTAATCCTTCAAGAACTCAATAAATAGTTACTCTTAGCAGAGGCATGGAACTCATCAGTAAGCAAATTGAAATATACAGAAACCACATCATTTGACAACTTGAAAATTTTTCTCTCTATATATATTTGAGTTCCAATCCCATGTCAATATTGTGTCAAGAGTCAGAAAACCATATTGCACTAGAAAAGAGTGGACCGCTCTAAAGGTAAGTTCTTTTTCTTTTTAACTAATAGAGAAGTGGATAGTTTTAGTGAATTATAAGAAAACTGCAGCTTATTTGGAAAGAAAGCTATAAGAATCTATCATCAGGCCTGGCTGGTGTGGCTCAGTGGTTGAGCATTGACACATGCACCAAGAGGTTGCCGGTTTAACTCCCTCCCGGTCAGGGCACATGCCCAGGTTGTGGGCCAGATCCCCAGTGGGGGGCATGCAGGAGGCGGCCAATTGATGTTCTCTCTCATCAATGTTTCCATCTTCTCTCCCTCTCACTTCCTCTCTCTCGAAGATCAATGAAGAAAAAAAATTTTAAAAAAAGAATCTATCATCAGGAGACCAAGTCATTATTTTCTAACCAAAACTGCTATACTGCTGTCCATTCTGGGTATTCCAAATGTTTCGAATACACAATTATATACTTTGTAATGGAGGCTGCCTTAGAATTAGATGAAACAATGGGGATGAGATTTGAGGGAAAGAAATATATTTTCTCAGATTTAGATCACTCTCCTGAAATATTAAAACTTATATGGTTTAGTCCAGCCAGTGTAGCTCACTGGTTGAGCATTAACCCGTGCACCAAGAGGTCACTGGCTCAATTCCCGGTCAGGGCACATGCCCAGGTTGTGGGCCCAACTCCCAGTGGGGGGCATGCAGGAGGCATTCAATTGATGTTCTCTCTCATTGATGTTTCTATCTCTCTCTCCTTCTCCTTTCCTCTCTCTCTAAAATCAATAAAGAAAAAAAAACTTATATGATTTAGAATGCATTTTTTTTAATTAAAAAAACTTGTTTATTAAAAAGCTCACTAATCAAAAGTAGATAGTGCATTATCACAAGGTTCTCACATTTGTGGAACCACCTCCCAGGTCAATAAGTAGACTATTACCAGCACGCAGAAGTCCCCATAAATCCTCTCTGTCTCTATCTCCTTTTCATTCCCCAAAGTTAACCACTAATCTCACCTCTAGTAACAAAGATTAGTTTTGCTAAGTCTTTAAAAATAATTATATGAATGCAATGATATAAAATGTATTCTTTTTTTGTATGACTTCCTTTATTCAACATTATGTTTTAGAGATTCATCTAGAATATCATGCAGTTCACTCACTTGATTGCTATGTCATATTCCATTGTATGCCTATACAACCGTTTGTTCATTCACGCTGCTGTCCATGGATATTTGAGTTTGCTCACAATTTGGAGTTGTTAGAAATTGTGCTGGTTTTATCATTCTGGTCTATGACTTTAGCACATGTCTCTGTATGGATTTCCGTTGGGTATCTACCCAGGAATGAAATTGCTGGGTCATAGGTTACTCGAATGTTCAATTTTGAAAAGGAATGCCAAATAGTTTTACAAAGTGTTTGTGAAGCTTCCTTGATTCTTGGCAGTCACTCTTTTTCTATTTCTGGCAAGGGAAAGCAAAGTGAGTAGGATTTTTAATGCCTTACAGGTTTCTGGGAACAAACTATCCTTTTACAAACACTACTTGAATGAGTACAGTTTAAAGTAATTAAGGGTGTAGGGATTAAATTTCTAAACTACAGACTTAAAAAAAAAAGTGTAAAAATGCTTGGGGCAAAATACATTTGGGATTTCCTTGTTGCCAAGATATGTGAAAAGTAATTCCAGCTGCTCAGCTCAAATAATCCACAGCTGGACCGGCCAACTTCTGACTTCATTTCATCCTAGGATTTTCAATGAAATAAACAAAATACAGAGAGAAGCCAGGATCCCCAATATCAAAGTGATACGCAACCAAGTGGGGGAGAGGGTGCTGCTGGTGGTGGAGTTCTTACAATATCCCCAGAAAAGAATTTTCTGAGACTCGCACGGGAGAACGAGTGACTCTTATTTGCATGGAATTAATTCCCTGTGTTTCTAAAGTCCCATTTCCCTTAGTCCAGTCATAGAAGACGTGTAGCTGGGGTTTCAGTGAAGCTAGAAGCAAACCCGGTGTCCAGAGTTTCCTTTTCACGTGGGAGCTGGGCCCAGTACAGCATCAGGGCAGCTGCAGTCCATTGGTCCACTGCGTGGGGTCCACCAGGCCACATCAGAGAATGCCAGGAAGCCAAGTGTGAGGCATGAGCCAAGGATTCCAAGAGGAACCAAGAGAGCCTAAGAGCACAAGAAAGAGAGTTTGTTTTGTTTTGGTTTCTTATTTTTGAATAATCCAGGAAGGCCCACTCTCTGGTCACTATTGGGCCCATGTTCTGGTTTCCAGCCCACATTTACTGAGTTGGAAGAGAGAGAGTTCTTTGTTCAGGGAATTAAGTATCCCAAATCTTAATGGGCTTGCAGTGGCCACGCCCATCCTGGCCCACCACCTCTGTGCACAGGTGTGACTGACAGCAAGCACCTTCCCTAGTCACCCCAACATGGCTGGGTATGCATCTATCTTCTCTTTGTCCAGGCCCCTTCCCCGGGGTTTTGCAAGGAACATGCCTATAGTGCCTGGCCTTCCCTTTGCTCCTTTCCTGTTACTAATAAATAGCTAATTACAATGGTATCAAAAGCAATGTCACTCCCATGAATTTAAGCAAATAAACATTTTCAATATAGACATAGTTCCACCAATGATTGGGACAGGTTTGAAGATTAAAAAAGAAAAAAGAAAAGAAAAACGTGTCTAAGGTTGGAAGTTTTCTTCTCCCTGATGAAAGACGGGTAGAAACAAACAACTTAAGATGGGGAAGAAGCTTTGCAAAGGCTACTAAAATGCGCGCGGGACGGCCCCCTACCGACCCGATCATTCAGTGTCCAGCGGTCTTTCCGCAGAGACCAGGAATGCGTTCTGGCAGGACTGGGAGAAGGTGCTCACCAGTGCCCCCTCGGTTTCTTAATGGATTTCGTGCCAAGAGGAACAAAGTGTAAGAACTTAACTTTTTGTGTGCAAAGCATATAAAGGCTACGTAGCCAGTTAAGAAAACTGTCCAGATGCTGCATATTAAAAATGGTTTTTCAGAGTTTGCGATTAAACTGGATAAGTAAATTGCAGTATATTCACACACGGGAACACTAGGTAACCACATGGATAAAAGAACTACAGCTAGAAGGAGCAGCACAGTCAAGGCTCACAGACATAATGTGGAGTGGAGAAGCCGCACACGAAGTTCAGAAACAGCCCGAATTAACTTAGACACAAGTGCGAATGCGCGGAGAGGGATGCGCACTGGGAAGGGCGTGCAGCACAGAGGCTTCCGCGTGCCGGCTCAGGGCCTATGTCTGGGTGTGGGTATTCGTTACATGGGTGAGTTCATCTGTAAAAATTTAACAAGGTGTGTACTTGTGATTTGTGTGCTTTTCTGTTATGTTTGTTATGGTTCAGGTTTTATTTATTTTTTAAATAAGGTTGCTGTTGAGGGAAAAGGTGAGCTGATTTTATTGTTCTTCTTTTTTTTCTTTTTTTTCTTTTTTAACAGTCTCACAGCTTAGGGTAATGTTCAATAGCCATGCCTCAATCAGGAGTGCCAAGCTTCCCCAAATCTTTAGCGGTAATGATTACCATTTTATGGAGTAACAACTTCGTGTTAGGCTTTGTGTTAAGTTTTTTTTCTTTTCTTTTTTTATTGATTTTAGAGAGAGGAAAGGATAGAGGAAGATAGAAACATCCATCAATTGGCCGCCTCCATCATGCCCCCCACTAGAGATCGGGCCCACAAACTGGGCATGTGCCCTGACCGGAAATCGAACCGGGGACCTCTTGGTTAATGGGTTGATGCTCAACCACCGAGACACACCAGCCGGGCTTGTGTAAAGTTTTGTACATACATTATCTCCAGGCCTTAATACAAACATTCAAAATAGGTAACACTGTCCCCAGATCTCAGATAAGAAAATAAAGGTCAGACATGTTTAACCTTTTTTCCGGTGACACAGCTAGTGGTGCCTGGGCCCAAGTTGAGGCTGCCTCTGCCTCCTCTTGCAGCCGTGTCTGAAGTCCTCCTGGCTCACCCCCCTGCACCCCCACCCCCACAGGGCAGAGGGAAGTGTGGACGAGGATGTACCGTGCTGTAGAGGCTTGCCCACCTGTGAGCTCATGAAATGGCCACACCAGACAATGTCCATTCATAGGAGGTAAATTCAACTCATGATTCCCCGTTAGTAATTAAATCCTGATGAACCCCAACTCTCTACCCAGGTGCCGTTATCACGGTTTCGAGTATCCACTCCTTCTCTCCAAACCAAGCATGCCCATCTCCTCCTCCATGAAGCTTTCCCAGATACATGAGGCCACAGGGCTCTCACTCTTCTATTTTAGGGAGTCCCTTCCACACACTCTGTTTCATTTAATCTTCGAAATAAGTAGCCAATGAGAATCAAGGTTTAGAGGGGTTAAGTGTTTTGCTCAAGGTCAAAACCCTAGAAAGGTGCACAGCTGGGATTCAAAGTTGGTTTTGTCTCCTAACCACTCTCCTCCCACCTCCCTCCATTACCCTATAGCTCCCCCTGTGATCAGATCTGAGTTTATTACATGTTCTGGCAATCACTGACATTTTTTTGCATGTCTCTCTGACTAGATGGTAAGAACTTGAAGTGATTTATTTGATTGTGTATTCCCAGTCCTCAGCTAAACACTTGATAAATAGTAAGCACTCAAAAAGGTCGCTGAAAGAAGAAAGGATGAATCAGTGCATACTAGTCCTGCATCCCTCTTCGCTAGATGCTAAATAATGAACAGTGACTGAGAGGCAAGGCAGCCGGGAGGAGTCAAAGCGCAGGCTGGGGAACCATGGAGGCCAAGTTCAAATCCACTCCTCTGCTTGCTAGCTATGTGCCCGTGGGTAGAACATGTAACATCTCTGGGTTTCATATTTATTAAAAGGATATAAAAATTGTGCCCATTTCACAAGGTTGCTCTCTTAGTTCAGGCTTCTATGACATAATACCAGAGGTCAGGTGGCTTAAACAACAAATTTTTATTTACTTATTTATATGTTTTTATTGATTTTTTTTTTCAGAGAGAGAGGAAGGAAGAGAGCGATAAAAACAATGATGTGAGAGAGAAACGTCCATCGGCTGCCTCCTGCACGCCCCTACCGGGGATCGAGCCCTCAGCCCGGGCATGTGCCCTGACCAGGAAGTGAACCCGGACCTCTCAGCCCATGGGACAACGCTCAAACCACAGAGCCGCACCGGCTGGGCAACAAACTTTTATTTATCACAGTTCTGGGGACTCAAACACCAAGACCAAGGTGCTGGCAGATCCAGGTGAGGCTTGCAGATGGCCACTTTCTTGCTGTACCCCAACTTGGTGGAGAGAAGGAGCTCTGGTTCCCCCTCTTCTTATAGGGCACCAATCCCATCATGAGGCTGTGCGCTCATGACCTCATCGACACCTAATTACTTCCCAGAGGCCCCTCCTCCAAATAACATCACATTGGGAGTTGGGCTTCAACATGTGGATTTGGGGAGGACACAGACGTCCAGTCCATTATTAGTTGTTATAAGAATTAAATGAATTGGCCCTGGCTGGTCTGGCTCAGCAGTTAGAGCATTGGCCTGCGGTCCAGAGGGACCCGGGTTCGGTTCCCGCTAAGGGCACGTACCTCGGTTGCGGTTTGTCCCCGGCCCTGGTTGGGTCATGCAGGTGTCCCTTTTACGTAGATGTCTCTCTCTCTCTCTCTCTCTCTCTCTCTCTCTCTCCCTCCCTCCCACTCTATCTGAAAAAAATATTGAGGAAAAAAAAAATGTCCTTGGGTGAGGATAAAAAAAAAAAAATTAAGTGAATTGAATATGTTAAGCACTTTGACATACCTAGCACAGAAAAAGTAGACATACCTAGCACAGGGTGAAATTAGCTAAGTAACCTGGGCAGCTCAAAAACAAAATCACTGTGGGAGTACAAAGGAAAGAAACGTCACCTGTTCTTGGACGTACACTAGGTACCAAAACTGTGGTCTGCAGGTACAATCACCGTCTCCATACTATGTGGTCAGGATATTATCTCTGTTACATGCATGAAAAAACAGAAGCTTAGAGAGGTAAGAGCACTCACCCCAAGTCCCAGTCAATCAGCTGTGCGGCTGGGATGTGAACCCAGGTGAACCTTTGCTGCCCACGCTCTTAGCAATGAGCTATAGTGAGGCCGATTAGGGCAACTGGGGATAGAGTCAGAAGAGAGATAATATGTGAGGGAAATCTTGAAAAATGAGTCAAAAGGTAAAGAGTGGCAATGTCTGTAGTCTTCATTTTGGCGCTTGCTGTTCAGTATAGTGTTTTGGGCTAATTGCTTTGGCTGTGTCCGGTTTTCTCAACCTCAACACTATGATCATTTGTTGTGCTGACTGTCCTGTGCAGTATGGATGTTTACCAACACCCTTGACCTCAACCCACTAGAGGCCAACAGCATACCCCTATAAACCAGTTATGACAACCAAAACTCTCCAGGTTTCCTCCCTTGGAGTGCAAAATCGCCCCTGGTGAGAATCACTGGTTTATAGGGGGTCTCTGTAACTTACTTCTCAGCAGCATGAAGCCAGGAACAACTTATGCCTTTTTGCATTCTCCAAACTAATAACCCAAGTCTGCAAATAGCGATTGCTCCATAAAATACCTGTTGAAATGAATTAAGTTGTCATTATAGCCACCTTGCACCTTTTTAAATAACTCCTATTTATCCTTCAAATGTCACCTCTTTAAGGATGCTGTCCCCAAATCTAGACTTGTCAGGTTCTCTTTTTATTTTACTACCTGTGAAGTGCTGCTGGTCTGTCTTCTCTAATCAGTTCCCCAAGTACCCCTGCTCTTAGCCTTTTTTTTTTTTTCTTAATTGATTTTCGAGAGAGAGGAAGGGAGAGGGAGAGAGAGGTAGAAACATCAATAAGAGAGAACATCAATCGATGCCTCCTGCATGGCCCCCATTGGGGATCGGGCCCACAAGTGGGCATGTGCCCTGACCGGGAATCAAACCGGCGACCTCTTGGTGCTTGGGTCGATGCTCAGCCACTGAGCCACACCAGCCAGGCTGTCAGCATGTATTTTAATTAAGGAAACTAAAGCTCAGGGAGCTGATGTGGTATGTTCAAGATCACACAGCAAAGAAGCACAGACTAAACCCTAGTCACGTGGTAGTGAGCCTATCCTTGGAAGGACAGAACAGTGGACACTGAGAGAAGCATTAAGTGGGCTGGGATTTGGCCCAGAGTACCTGTCACAGAGTATTAGGAGGAAATTTGGTCAGAAATCAGGGATCAATGTGGTAGGAAAAGAAGTCAGCATGAGGTAAGGTCCCCCCAAAACATATTCAGTACCAGCTTACAGCATGAAACTAACTCAAGATAAAGGATTACACCCCATGGATAAGCCAGCTGGCAAAAATGAAGATACTAATAATCTTTGCTGGCCTTGGCTGAGCCTTGTGGGGTACTAAGCTGCAGGTAGAGAATGGAAGAATCTGGATGAGGTAGAGTTTAGCCATGTGTGGGCCTAAGTGAGTGGTTTCCTAGTGTGCTGCATTCACTGTCCTCTTTTAGGAAGATGTCAGGAAGTCCTTTAGTTACTGATATCTGTAATTGGTGCCTATGTTGTACTGGGTCCTCTGATAGGCACAGAAGTTGCAAAGGTGAGCACAACAGAGGTGGTCCTTATCTCTCAACCCTAACTAATTATCATGCAAATAAATGTTTAATTACAAACTGTGACAGGTGTTGGGAAAGTAAGGCACAGCATGCCATGAGAGCATCAAACAGAAGGACATCACCTAATCTGAGGGCTGGAGAAGGTTTCACTAAGAAAGGGATAATTGAGCTGAGATCTGAAGAGTGAGTGGGAGGTAATTACGTTCATGTGTGTGTGGTGAGGTGGTAGATGGCTTCAGGCTGAAGAAACCTCAAGGCAAAGATTAAACCCATGGAGGAAGAAGGCAGAGCCATAGAACATACAGTTGAGCCCAAAAAAGGTTAAGGTGATTAGAAACAGAGAAAATAAAGCTAAATGCACCTTCAGTGTTCTAGACAGAGAGAGGTTTCCCTCCCAAGAGGACAAAAATAAATATACTACCTCAAAAAGAGAGATAGGCTGGCTTTTCAGACAGGCCTCCTTACTGATGGTAGAATCTTGGTGAGGTTGTCAATACAGATTTTGATGTGAGAATGTCCAGTGATTCAGTTTTTCCAGTTCCTCCAGTCAATCATATTCATGGGATTGAATCACATTAACCAAAGTCTTAGAAAACAAATGTATAAATCAAAATGCCTGTGTATAAATTTGCCATAAGAAATACAACTGCTGCCATCCTATGAAGCCTAGGAGATATAGCAACTCTACCTAATACATAGAAACAATCACAGGGAAGCAGCCAAAATAAGGAGACAAAGAAACATGTCCCAAATGAAAGAAAATAACAAAACTCCAGGAAAAGAACTAAACAAAATGGAGATAAGCAATCAATAAGATGCAGAGTTCAATAAGGTTGCTCAAGGAACTTGGTGAGACATTCAAGGAACTTAATGAGACCTTCAAGGAACTTAAGAAGACCTCCAAGGAACTTAGTGAGAACGTCAACAACATGAAAAAAGACCAGTCAGAAATGAAGGATGCAGTAACTGAAATAAAGAGTAATTTACAGGAAATCAATAGTAGAGTAGGTAAAGTCAAGAAGCAAACCATCGATGTGAAATATAAGGAAGCAAAAAACACCCAATCAGAACAGCAAAAAAGAAAAAAGAATCCAAAAAAGTGAGCATAGTGTAAGGAGCCTCTGGGACAACTTCAAGCGTGCCAACATTTGCATCATAGGGGTGCCAGAAGGAGAAGAGAGAGAACAAGAAATTGAAAACCTGTTTGAAACAATTATGACAGAAAAATTCCCTAACTTGGTGAAGGAAACAGACATACAAGTCCAGGAAACACAGAGAGTCCCAAACAAGATGAACCCAAAGAGGTCTATATCAAGACACATCATCATCAAAATGCCAAAGGTTAAAGACAAAGAGAATCTTAAAAGCAGCAAGAGAAAAGCAGTCTGTTACTTACAAAGGAACTCCCATAAGACTGTCAGCTGGTTTCTCAAAAGAAACTTTGCAGGCCAGAAAGGAGTGGCAAGAGATATTCAAGGTGATGAAAAGCAATGACCTACAACCAAGATTACTCTATCCTGCAAAGCTATCATTTAGAATCGATGGCCATATAAAGAGTTTTCCAGACAAGAAAAAGCTAAAGGAGTTCATCACCGCCAAACCAATATTATATGAAATGTTGAAGGGTCTTCTTGAAGGAGAAGAAGAACAAAAATATGAACAATAAAATGGCAATTAATACATGTCTATCAACAGTTGAATCTACAAACAAAATGAGCAAGCAAAACAGAAACAGACTCAGATACAGAGAACTTTTTGTTGCTTGCCAGATGGGCAGGGGCCAGGGGGATGGGTGAAAAAGATGAAAGAATTAAGAGTACACTTTGGTTGTTGGAGTGACAAACCTCCAAGGGAAGGGGGAAGGTGGGCGGGAAGAGATAAACCGAAGAACTTCTATGCATATATGCATAACCAATGGACACCGACAATAATGTGGGGAAGGCAGGAGGGGGGGCGGGATTGGGGAAGAGGGGGTCAATGGGGAAAAAAGGGGGGGACATCTGTAATACATTCAACAATAAAGATGAGTTAAAAAAAGAAAAAAGAGCCCTGGCCGGTTTGGTTCAGCGGTTAGAGCGTCGACCTGCGGTCCAGAGAGACCCGGGTTCGGTTCCCACTAAGGGCACTTACCTCTGTTGCAGTTTGTCCCCGGCCCTGGTTGGTCGTGTGGGTGGCAGCCACTCGATGTGTTCCTTTCACATCGATGTTCCTCTCTCTCCCTCCCACTCTACCTGAACAAAAGATGAAAAAATGTCCTCGAGTGAGGATAAAAAAAAAAAAAGAAAGAAAGAAATACAACTGCTTAGCAAACTAAAATGTTGAAATGTTAGCAAATACAAATGTATGTTGGTCAGTGCACTCTCTTCTTTATAAAGCAGTCTAAGGGAAGGAAAAAGCCAATCAGAAGCTTTATGGGTGTGTAGGAATTGGAACAAGCCAGATATGGTAATTCGATGCACCAATTTTCACTAAAGGTAAGCATATTTTCTGAGCCCCAAATCAGAACATAGGGCTTAACAGAGAACTGTAACCTGATTTATGAGTGTCATTCATTCATTTAGCTGTCTCTATTGGGCCTTTACTAATACATAATAATATTATTTAATAATATAATTGAATAATAATAACAATAATATAATTGTTATACCATATTATATTATTCTATAACTAGTATAATACAATTAAATTTTATATATTGAATAACCCATCATTATTAGAAAGAATAAAATAATATGAAATACAACACTCAGCAAAATATATAATTTTTAGTTCAATATTTGTGTCATTTTTATAAAACTTTTATTTATTCAAGTTGATAGTTTAATTTTCTAACTAATTTTCTACTAATACTGTTTTCTTAATTATTTTTCTCTTATTAAATAAAGCATCTTTTAAGAAGTCTTTGAGTAATTGAAGAGATATTTGTAATCTCATTCATTATTGAAGACATTTTCATTTCCTCAATATTATTCATCAGACCAAGAATAACGATTCAGTGGCAATAAGCAGTTCTAGCACTAGATCTGGTTTCTAAATACCATTCCTCAGTAATAGAAACCAGGGATCCTCAGAGAAACAACTAACTCAAGCTCTGGGGCAGGAATTGTTCAAGTTGAGGCTAGAACATGTTGCTAGGCCTGAAATCGAAACCACTATCAAAGACCCCTGGGATCAATACCCCAAAGGATACAGAAACTCTCTTTTGTTAATTCTCATCAGAGTATATTTTTTCCATTGATTTTTAGAAAGAGTGGAAGGGAGGGGAGAGAAAGAGAAAAAAACATTGATGTGAGAGAGACACATCAATTGGTTGCCTCCTGCAATACCCCAACTGGGGCTGGGGATCAAACCTGAAACCCAAGTACATGCCATTGACTGGGAATCGAACCTGTGACCCTCCGGTACACAGACTGAAGCTGTAACCACTGAGCAACACCAGCCAGGGCCAGAAACTATCTTTAAGGGGCTCTCCCTGGTCAAGGTTGAGTCAATTTGAGCACCAATAATAATTATAACAGATGAAACACATAATGATAATAGCTCACATAATGATAATTATAAAACAAAGTAGTGATACTCTTTGGAGGTTGCTAGGGTACCAATTCCTGACAGGATGTTAATAAAAGGAAAGAATCTTATCCTGCCTTTTTTGTATAAACTGAATTTCAGGGTACCTTGTAATTGATATGGGAAATTCTTGCTTTATATGAGAAGCCAACTAATAAAAACAGAAGGAATGACAGAATTAAAAAATCATTATTTTCAAATCTTTATTGAAGTAATGATCTAGGCTGTGGACACCAATGGCTGCTAAAACCATTAGGTGAAAGATTCATGGAGATCTTTATTATGGCTAGACCAGGACAACCATATCTAGAACCACCAGTCAACTTAAAATCACTAAAGGTATAAACATAAGACATACTTTTCCTGATGTGATGCAATAGGAAGGCACAGTGAACTGCCTGTAAAGAATTTTTTAATTCTTTAAAGAATTAAATTAACCTGAATCAAATCAAGACTCTAGGTTTAAATACCTATTTTCAGGAGACACCGGGATAGAGGAATATGTTAGATGACACCAGAAAAATACAACCAGTCAGATCTGGAATGCGAGAATTTCTATAGGACAAATGACCTAATTTCTTTGACAAATAACTGGCATAAAAGGGGGGATATCATGGGGGAATGTAAAAAACTTAAAATATATTGTATTTGCCCGGCTGGTGTGGCTGAGTGGATTGAGCATCTCAGTAGGGGGCATGCAGAAGGCAGCCAATCAATGTTTCTCTCTCACATTGATGTTTCTATCTCTCTCTTCCTTCCTCTCTCTCTAAAAAATCAATTAAAAAAACCCCACACATTTAAAAAGTATATTGTATTAGTCATCTCAGTCTGTCATAACAAAATACCATAGACTGACTTCAACAACAGAATTTTATTTTTTCACGGTTTCGGAGGCTGGAAGTCTGAGATCGGGGTGCCAGCATAGTCAGGTTCTCATGAGAACATTTCCTGGTTTGCAGGTGGCCACCTTTTTGCTGTGTACTCACTTGGCCTTTGCTCAGTGTATGCTTGCAGATAGAGAGTGAGCTCTCCCTCTTCCTCTTCATATAAGGCCACCAGTCTATTGCATTAAGATCCCTACCTTATGACCTCTCTTCACCTTAATTTCTCCTAAAAGTCCTATCTTCAAATACAGCAACATGAAGGTTAGGGCTTCAACACTTGGATCTGGGGATTGGGGGGAAAGACAGAATTTAATTCATAACATATAACAACCAGATGTCATGTGTGAATCTTGCTTGAAACCTGATTGCAACAAACCAACTCTCAAAAGACACTTATGGGACAATCAAGGAAATCTTCGTATCACCTATCAGACACTAGGTGATGGTCAGGTGTTACTGTTAATTTTTGTAGACTTGACACATATATTATGGTCATGTTTCTTGAAAAACACTCCTGATCGCAGTGTTAATTGGCTGCAGTTGTCTACCTGGTCTGCTCCACTCACTTTTATAATCTATTTGACCCCTTGGTATTTGAGAAGCTACTATTTAATATTCATGGTTCCTGCAATATCTAAAATAACTTATTTTTTGTATATTTTATAACACTTCACCTTAATTTTTTCCTAATAAATCTCCAGTTGATTTCTGAGGGTTAGCAGGCTAACAATGATATAATCTACGAATATTTATAATTTTGCTTCTTTTAATTTGTTTTGATTTGGTGGTCAGAATTAAAAATGGTTTTTAATAAAAAACAACAAAAACATTCTGGATCTCTTAGAAGTCCATACAGAACTATTTACCATTGAAATTATGTAACGTCTGGGACTCGTTTTAAAATAATACATAGAGGTGCGGGTGGAGGGAGGTGGGGCAGGCAGTGTACATGAAATAGGATCATCCTTATGTCAATCACTATTGAAGCTGGGGATGTGTACTTGGGTCACATGAGCACAGGCCAGATGGCAGCTACCTGTAAGCCCAGAGAAGAGGCCTCGAAAGGAGACCTTTCTTGCTGGTGCACTGGTCTCGGACTTCTCAGCCTCCACAACTATGAGAAATAAAGTTGTGTTGTTTCCCAGTCTGTGGTATTCTGTTGTGGCAGCCCGAGTAGATCGATACAATGGCCCAGCCAATCTGACACATAAAATCAACCACTACACAGACATTTATGTTATCTTGAATTGTCTTTAATACTTAAAAAAACAACAACAACAACACAGGACAGATAGATGAAACATGATTGACAAAATGTCGATAATTGTTAAAACTAGGTGATGGATAAGTGGAGTTTCATCACATTATTATCTGTAATTTTCTATCATAAATGATTTAAAAGAAATATTCTGGAGACTATTGCATTCCAACCCAATAATGACAGGAAGAAGTCACACACCTTCTTTATACTTAGAAGGTGAATGTTTTAATAATGAAAGTCTTTATGTACTTTTGTCCAGCTCTAATCTGTAGCTTCCTTTTTTCTATTCAGCCAGCAAGTTCTCATTAAGATATGACTCAAGGACAGACAGAAAATGATCATCATATCACATAGTGGGAAGAACAATGTCAAAAAAATCCCTGATCTCCAGCAGAGCTTGTCACTCAGGGTTTTCTGCAACTGAAACCACAATAGCTAATAGGGATAAAGATCTGGATTGTGCCACATTAGCATATCAATCCCTGTAAGGAGACTCAAAGGGATTAAATACCGTTGTTATACTTCTCCAGTTCTCACACTTTGCCCTGCAAAAGAATATTTTCTCCTAACGTTGTGTGTAAATGCAAATATATACAACTTCCTAGTACATTTCTGTTCAAAAAGCTAAGTGAAAGCTAAAAGGTGTCATCAGTAAAAATAACAACCAGAACCAAAGCTGTTACTTAGGATCTTTGATTTTTTTTTTTTCCCCTTTAGTATAGCAGGAGCCCTTACACCCAATAAAAAAATGTACTCTTACCCTGGCCGGTTTGGCTCAGCAGTAGAGCATCGGCTGAAAACCAATGCGTTTCGGGTTCGATTCCAGTCAAGGGCATGTACTTCAGTTGCAGTTCATTCCTGGCCCTGGTCGGGGTCGGGCCCTGTGGGAGGCAACCAGTCGATGTGTCCGTCTCACATCTATGTTTCTCTCTCTTTCTCCCTCCCGCTCTATCTGAAGATAAATAGAAAAGTATCCTCAGGTGAGATTTTTTTAAAAAAAAAAAATGTACTCTTGAAGGTTGAGCATTTTTATTATGTGAAGAATTGGCATTTTCAAAATTTTAATACTCTATATTAAAATCTGCAAATTAAGACATCATTAGAACTTTTCAGCGCAGGCGGAACCGGGTCAGAGGGAGCCCGTGAAGTGAACAAAAAGGAGGAGTCTCCCATCTGCTCTGTTCCCCCAATACCCCACTGATGTGGCCCAGACAGGCTGGGAAAATGGGACTCGGCGTAACTGCTTCTGCGTGAAAGTGGAAACTGGGCTTTGGGGGGAGTCGTTTGGTGGGAAATCGTCACCAGTATGGTGAGAGCTTTGCTGTCCCGGTGCCCTGATTTGACATTCCAGCCCATGACTGCAGACCTCTGATTGTTCTTCTCTGTTCTGAGAGGCGTGGATTGGGCACGGCGAGAGCCAAGCTTCTCCTGAGATGTCACGCCCCACGTCCACCCGTCTGGGCTGCCGGAAAGGCTGCCAAACTCTGGTCCTCCGAGCCCGACCGCGCGTGGGAAACAGTGTGGACTGGCTGGGCTGTGTGACAGGGGAGGCGGAGGGGACACGCAGCGCCTGCGGGCGTCTCTGCCAGCGGAATAAAGCAGAAACAATCCATTCGGGAAGGGGGAGTGATCGGTCTGTCATCTAAGAACACCCAAGGACAGGCATAGAAACATCCCCTGCCCCCAAGAGATTGTGAAAGCCACAGAGTATTCGCTGGAAAAAGAAGAGGGCCACTGGAGAGGGGAGAAGAGCCTGGAGACAGAGAAAACATGGATTTGGGTCACTCAGACGCTGGCACGACAGCCTTGAGGAGACAGGTGCTGGCAGAGCCTCCTAAATAGCTTTTGGGTCACTGCCAGGGGGAGGAGCATTTGCGCCAGGCCGAGGCAGCAGCACTGGGAGTCTGGGGACCTCGGGGCCTCGGCCATCAGCAAGTGCACAGAGGAGCCCCGGGGCCCTGCCTGTGCTGAGCAGGAAGGATTTTCCAGAAACCAGCCAGAGCAAGGAGAACAGGGCATATTCCACACAGACGGCTGGAGTGCAGAGTTTCAGGGGGAAGCCGAGACAGCGTAGCAGCAGTCATCATTCTGCGCTTTCTTACCACAAGTGCCCTTGAGCAAAGGGCCACTCTGGGGTGGGGGGAGGGGAGGGAGATCTACCCCCCAGGCAGCATTCGAGATACAGGCGGGGCCCAGAGGCTCTGAAGGGGAAATGCAAACACCAGATCCACGGGCCAGCCTAGGCGCACACAGGGCTCAGGGTTAGACTGCCTTCCAGTCAGTAGTGCTTCGGGGGTGACGAAGACCTTTCCCACACGGCACCATTTTGACCTGGCAACCACCGAGTGAGGCAAGTTTTAGTATTCCCATGCTGTGAATGTAGAAAGTATGACGTAAAGAGGTTAAGTGATAGTTCCAGTGTCACTCAGTTACCCAGTGGCAGAACTGGAATTCAAACCGAGTCATGAATTAGCAGTAAAATCCTCTCTCCAATAAAACAATAATAATAGTTACTACCATGGAGACGTCCTACGTGCCATGCCCTATCCTATGGGCCTTACACGCTTGAATTCAGTTTAACCCTCATGAAAACCCTATCAGGTCATGCTATTATTATATCCATGTTAGACAAGAGGACAACGGAGGCACAAGGACAGCAATTGCCCAAGGTCACACAGCTAGATCACACAGTGGCTGCCTAAAACTTCACTATTCGTACCTCACTACAAACCACAAACTCAGGCTAAGAAACAAACTAATAGACAGATAAAGACCCAATTTAGAAGTTTGGGGGATACAGCGCCAACCGTTCATTACCCTGACGAGGGTGCTTGTCCAGGGGCTCAGTAGTGAACCGGAGGGGTTTGCTGCCAGAGATGTGAACAGTCCCCACCAATTCCTTCTAACCTAAGCGAGAAGGTTTAGTGACAGTATCAGCCAGGGTCCTGGCAGGAAACAGATGGCACCTCCAATTTGTTTGAAAAGAAGTCAGTGAAGGGACTATTTACAGAAAGGTGGGCAGGAGGGAAAGAAGTGACAAGGGGTGCTGAGGCCCCCAGAACCACCAAATACCAGAAGCTGTTAGCACCTAAGACTGCAGAAGCACAGGGAGGGAACACATTACCAGACACAGCGGGCACGGGGCCGGGAGACGGACTGCGGGTCAGGAGCTGCCCTCACTCACCCTTGCGTCTCCGCAAATGCCCCCCATCAGCAGAAAGTGCCAAGAAGCCAACCTCGGTGAAGCTGTCCATAGGCAGCTTCCAGGCCACTCTCAGGCGAAGGACGGAGAATCAAGGGATGGGGCAAGCAAGTGGAGAACACCCAGCACGCGACCACACATCTCCAGACCCTGTCCACACGTGGCATTCGCTGAAGCCGGACAGCATTTGAGCTCCGATTGCCGCTGACAGAGCCAACGTGCTCTGGCTCATACTTCCTTCCAAAATGCAGCTGTTTTAAGTGGACCAAATAGTAGAGGGAGCATCAGATCTTGTGTTTCTTTCCCAGGGACTGCACAGGGTTCAATCAGCACCCGCAGAGCCCTCCAGCCCAACAAAGGAGAGTTCTTCCCACCTTCATCAAGGAGGACTGGAAGCAGAATCCCAGAACTGTCTTTTTTTCTCTGCGCCTGTCTTTTAACCCTTAGCTTCTCTAACTTTAAATTTTTTTTTTTTTTAATTCAAGAGGAAAGCAGCACAAAGAGCCAATGAATCTCCAGGCCAGCTGTGCTCACAGCCGCGGAGCACAGAGCGCCCGGGCTGCGCCTGCAGGCAAGGTGCCAGGGGTGGCACGTGTCCCTGCCCAGCACTTCAGCTGAGGACAGGGAAGGAAAGGGTGGGAGTTGCAGGCAGAGCTCAATGTGTTACCATGGAAAGAGGAAAGGAAGGGCTTTCTTCTGATAATCTGGAGAATTTGAAGAAAAGATGTAAGCTTCAGAACAAAAAGCAGCCTCCAAGGCCTGAAAACAAAATACCCACACTAGAGGGACTGCCTGTGGTCAGACTGTAAGGCCGCAGCAGCCTGGGCCGGCCCTCCCGGCACTTGGCCGGCCCATTTAGAAGATCCCAGATCTCAAAACTCCAGTGACAGCTGCCCTCAACATTTGGATGGGCAGAGGAGGGGGCAGGCTAGAAGGGGCGTTTTTATCTTGTATCTTTTTTTCTTTAGTGGTAAAATGGATTTTATGTAACTTGTAGAAAAGGGGGACTCTTCTCCCTATTAGACCTGTCTCTCAGCTTCATCTCCCAAGGGACCTGGAAGATTAGAATCTTAATATTGCTTGACAAGAACTGCTCTAAGTGGAGAACAATTATACAAAATGACAAGTTAGGACGAAGCCCATATTGAAAAATGAGCAAGTCACAAATATACTGAGGTGTGGGGAAAGGAAGAAAGGGAATGGTAAGTGGCCCAGCCCATGTTTCTTAGTCTGGGTCTTAAGGTGTTTCCTTTACTATGGCTATATGAATGAATGAATGAATGAATGAATGAAGCCGCTTTAAAATGGAGCAGGCCTGCCATGCCAGAGAAAATGCCTCAAATCTCTGGAATGTTAAAACAGGGAAGAATAACCTTTGGACTGGTCCTAAAGCAACCCTGTGCCCCAAATAACTGTTTGCAAAGCTAATAAGAAAGCAGTTATTATGACTACTGGACTGAAAAAGAAAATTGTTTTTTAATTGTCACCTGAGGATATTTCTTTTTTCCATTTATCTTCAGATAGAGTGGGAGGGAGGGAAAGAGAGAGAGAAATTTCAATGTGAGAGGGACACATTGACTGGTTGCCTCCCTCATGACCCTGACCAGGGCTGGGTACCAAACCACAACCGAGGTACGTGCCCTTGACCAGAATCAAACCCGAGACACTTTGATCCACAGGCTGAGGCTCTAACCACTGAGCCACTGGCCAGGGCGGGACTGAAAAAATTTTTACTTGCCTAGAATTAGCATCACTATGCTATGTTATCTGCACAAATAGAAATGCCGTCCTTCTGTCGATGCCATTGTTCTCCTTCCCTTTCTCAAAAATACCCCTTGCCTTTGTCTCCTAATTGGAACACTATATTTGGGTTTCCGCCTGAATCAGTACATCCTGAGTAGCTATTCTTATTGATCTTAAATAAATGCTGTTGCCTCTCACTTTGAAAGGCCTTTTATTTTTAGGTTAACATAGTGGGGAGAGGCCAAAAAGGTCACTATAAAAATGCTCAGTGGGCCATAGTCTGAGCTGTTCCTTCTCCAGTATACCTCCATTAATGGCATGGCTATCACCCTCATCACTCGGACCCTAAACCAGGAAGTCATCTTGGACTCTTCCCTTTCCCCCAACATCCCATATTCCAACAGTCATCAAGTCTGACAAAAGAGTCAAATAAAACATATTCATTGTGCAGCCATCATGTGGCAAGCACAGTCAAGTCTAGGAACTTACAATTTTGTCAGGTGAGACAATAATGAATATATAAACAAATAGAATCATCTCAGATTATGTGTTAACCTGCTTTTGTCTGTTAAGTAAAATAAACTGGCTTGCCCTGCCGGTGTGGCTCAGTGGATTCAGCAGCGTCCCATAGACTGAGAGGTCTCAGTTCAACTTCCCGTCAGGGCACATGCCTGGGTTTGGGGCTTGATCCCCAATGAGGAGCATGCAGGAGGCAGCTGATCAATGCTTCTCTCTCACATCAATGTGTCTATCTCTCTCCCTTCCTCTCTAAAAAACAAATCAGTGAAAGAATTTACGTCATTAAAATGTCCATACTACCCAAAGCAATCTATAGATTCAATGCAATCCCCATCAAAATACCAACAACATACTTCACAGAACTAGAAAGAACACTCCAAAAGTTTCTATGGAACCGAAAAAGACCTTGAATAACCACAGGAATCTTGAAAAAGAAGAACAAAGTAAGAGGGATCACATTACCAAATTTCAGGTTATACTACAAAGCCACTGTAATCAAAACAGCCTGGTACTGGCACAAGAACAGGCAGATAGATCAATGGAAGAGAATAGAGAACCCAGAAATTGACCCAAGACATTATGCTCAATTAATATTTGACAAAGGTGGCAAGAGCATACAGAAGAGTCAAAACAGTCTCTTCAATAAATGATGTTGGGAAAATTGGACACCTACTTGCAAAAAAATGAAGCTAGAGCTAGAACACCAACTTACACTATACACAAGAATAAATTCAAAATGGATAAAAGACTTAAATGTGACTCCTGAATCTGTAAAAAGTCTAGAAGAAAATGTAGGCAACAAAATCTCAGACATCATACGCAGCAGAATTTTCAATGATACAACACCTAAGGCAATAGAAACAAAAGAGAAAATGAACACATGGGACTACATCAAACTAAAAAGCTTCTGCACAGCAAAAGAAACCATCAAAATGGAAAGGGATCCCACTATATGGGAGACCATAATTGCCAATGATGCATCAGATAAGGGGTTAATTTCCAAAATATATAGAGTGTTCATACAACTCAACAAAAGGAAGACAAAGAACCCAATTAAAAAATGGGAGGAGGACCTAAATAGACACCTCTCCAAAAAGGACACACAAATGGCTAAGAGACATATGAAGAAATGCTCAACATCACTAATCATCAGAGAGATGCAAATTAAAATAACTATGCAGTATCACCTCACACCTGTCAGAATGGCTGCCATCAACAAATCATCAAACAACAAGTGTTGGCAAGGGTGTGGAGAAAAGGGAACTCTAGTACACTGCTGGTGGGAATGCAGACTGGTGCAGACACTATGGAAAACACTATGGTGTTACCTCAAAAAGTTAAGAATTGAACTTCCATTTGACCCAGTGATCCCACTTCTAGGAATATACCCTAAGAAGCCTGAAACACCAATCAGAAAGAATATATGTACCCCTATGTTCATAGCAGCACTATTTACAATAGCTAAGATCTCGAAACAACCCAAGTGTCCATCAGTAAATGAGTGGATTAAAAAGCTGTTACATGTACACAATGGAATACTATGCAGCTGTAAGAAAGAAAGATCTCTTATCCTTTGAGATGGCATGGAAGAACCTGGAGAGTATTATGCTAAGCGAAACAAGCCAAGCAGAGAAAAACAAATATCACATAATCTCACTTATTTGTGGAATATAATGAACTAAACAAACTGCTGAACAAAATTAACCCAGAGACATAGAGGTGGGGTATAGACTGACAAGCCTCAGAGGAGCGGGTGTGTGTGGGGGAGATAAACCATAGAACTTACATGCATGTATGCATGACCAATGAACATAGACAACAAAGCTGGGGATGGGGTGGGGGGAAGAGGAGGAGGGTGTCAGTGGGAGAAAAATGAGAAACACCTGTAACAAAAACAAATTAATAAATAAAAATTTAAAAAAATAAAAAGCAAATCAATTAAAAAAACATATAAGAAACTGGTTAATTACAGTTGTGGGAAAGACTTCAGAGGTTTACGATCAGTGGTTCAAGAATGTCATCGGGGATCCAGGTTCTTTCCATCTCTCTGCTCTGCCATGTTGTTTGCTTTGTCCTAAGGCTAGAAGCAAGGAGGCTGCAGCAGCTCCAGGCATCGCATTCAGACATTACCAAGGCCAGAGGGAGAAGAGAGGCCTTCTCTTCCTGTGACTCTCCAGGAGGGAGGCACCCTTCACTGAAACCTTCACAGACTTTCCCTCATGCCTCATTAGCTGGAACTGGGTCACCTGCCCATCCCAGACCCAAAGACTGGCAGAGGGACTGGGGCTACCTATGGATCAAATGGGATGGGGTCTCTGTTCCAAGGGTGTATGTGGGAGGGTGATCTATGAACAAAATTAGGGTTCTCTTAAGAAGGAAGAAGAGCCCTGGCCGATTTGGCTCAGCAGTTAGAGCGCCGGCCTGTGGTCCAGAGAGACCCGGGTTTGGTTCCCACTAAGGGCATGTACCTCGGTTGCAGTTTGTCCCCGGCCCTGGTTGGGTTGTGTGGGTGGCAGCCACTCGATGTGTCCCTTTCACGTCGATGTTTCGCTCTCTCTCTCTCCCCCACTTTATCTGAACAAAATATAAAAAGAAAAAGAAGGAAGAAGAGGGGAACAAATTCTGGGCTGGCGGTCCAAAGTGTTGACTACAATATTGAAAGGGCATTAAAAATAAGACGGGGTAACAAGACAGAGGGGATCACAAAAGGCTGCCTTGGACCTCACCTCATTGCCACCGGCTGGGGTTATGCCAGTAGCCTCCTAAGTGGTCTTCCAGCTGCCAGCCTTCCCTCCCTCACTCCACGAAGCCATGCTTCACATTGCCCCATCGAATCTGCTGAAAATGCAACTCTGCTCATGTCATTTTCTTGCTTAAAATGCTCCTGTAGTTCCTATTTCATATGGAATTTAAAAAAAAAAACTTTTTAGCGCGATGTGGTCAAGTCCTTACCGTATGCAAAGCAGTATTCTAAGCACTTTCTATTGTGTTTCTTAATTTACCTCTCAGGATAGCCCTATGATGATCATGCTTTTATAGCTCCATTGTACAGATGAGGTCATCAGGCACTGGGATATTAAATATCTTGTCCCTGTATAAGTTTCCCATTACTACTCCAACACAAGATCACAATCGTATTGCCAACACAAATTGATTGTCTTACAGGTTTTTTTTAATGACTGCATTTTTTTAAAATTTTTTTTCTTTCTTTATTATTTATTTTTAGAGAGAGAAGAAGGGAGAGGAAGAGAGAGACAGAAACATTGATGAAAGAGAACATCGACTGGCCACCTCCTGCATGCCCCGCCTCCTCCCGGGAGTTTGGCCCACCACCTGGGCATGTGCCCTGACCGGGAATCGAACCCGTGACCTCTGGGTGCATGGGCCAACACTCAACTACTGAGCCACACCGACTGGGCTGTCTTACAGTTTTGAAGATCAGAAGTCTGAAGTTAGTTTCAAATCAAGATGTCTGTGGAGCTGTGTTTCTTCTGGATGCTCTGCATTCTCTTGCCCTTCCACCCTCTGGAGGCTGCCTGTACTCCTTGCCACTGGCCATGTCACTCGACCTCTGTTTCCATCGTCACATCTCCTCCTCTCCTTTCGGACTTCCTGCCTCCTCTCAGAAGGACCGTTATGATTACATTGTGTTCACTCAGATAATCCAGGACAATCTCCCCCTCTCAAGATCCGTAACTTAATCACATCTGCAAGGTCCCCTTTGGCATGTAAGGTAATATAGTCACAGGCACAGAGATTAGGACAGGGACATCTTTAGGAAGCCATTTATTCTGTCTACCACTCCCAAGGTCATATGGCAAGGAAGGAGTGGAACCAAGGTTTGAATTCAGGCTCGCAGCTCCCAGAAGCCATGCCCTACCTCCAAATCTGAGAGTTTCGTCTTCTACCTGGAAGACTTCTCCAGCATATCCCAGCCCTTCAAGAGCTAATCACCACTTAGCCTTAGGACCCAGTTCTGAGTGATCTCTTCTGGAAAGCCTTTCATGACAGCATTCTTCTCCTCCTCCTCCACCTCTGGACCCTCCACTGGGCTGGCTGTCCCTCCTCTGTGCTCCTACATACCAGAGCTCACTATTGAAATATCACCTAACTCTAAATGCGAAGTGGCTTCTCCCAGAGTGCATGGAGCTCAGGAAAACTGGTCGGTCGGTCGGTCGGGTGGTTGGTTGGTTGGTTGGTTGGTTGGTTGGTTGGTTGGTTGGTTGAATAAATAAATCAACGTAAGGTAAGACGTTTGAAAGGAGAGAAATAGTTATAAGAGCCAATAGATATTAGAGAAGAGGCTTTTTGGCACTAGTCTTTTGAAATCTGCTTTGGGGTTAGAATACATTTGGGGGGTTGGAATACCTTATCCTTTTTTAAATTTATTGATTGATTTGAGAGAGAGAGAGAGAGAGAGAGAGAGAGAGAGAGAAATTAATTTGTTTTTCCACTTATTTATACATTCATTGGTTACTTCTTGTGTGTGCCCTGACCAGGGATTAAATCTGCAGCCTTGGTGTATCGGGCCAAAGCTCTAACCAACTGAGCCATCAGGCCAGGGTTGGAATACCTTATACTTTCATCAATCAAAGGGATCAGTGTGGGGCCCAGTGTGGGGCCTCTCAGGCTGCTCTAGTTTTCCAGTTCAATCACCAGGTAGGATAGGAAATGAGGAAACAGGTTTCAGGGCAGGAGGTGGATTTTTGACTGAAGAGTGAGCATGTGGTTGTGGTGTCTGTCTCAGGGACAGGGGTATGACAAACAGGCACAGGATGCATGACAAACCTTTAACCACTCTCTGACTTGTGAATGGCTGATTCATTAGAGCTTAGAGTTTGAAGCCCACATCACACACACACACACACACACACACACATTGGGGCAAAAAAGAAGCAAATGTGTAGCCACAGTCACAAAACTAGTAAGTACCAGAACCAGGTTTTGAACCCACACTGTCAGGGTTCAGTTCTGTGTGCTCACTACTGCACCACGCTGCCTGTCAAATACCAATTGTGTTTTATTTATTTAACTTTTCATCTTTAATAAAATGACTTTGGAAAAGAAAGCAATATCTGGGGACTTTGGAGTCTGGCCTAGTGGGCAGTCAGGTCACAGAGATAAATAAAGTCTAGCAGAAGAGAGGGTATAAGAAGCGTTGAGAATTAATTTCAAGGGACGTGTCTCAAAACCAAATGTCAGGAGGGTGAGCACAGCACCATGCCCATGAGCCAGTGTCAGGCCCATTCTTTATCTTCTAACTGACTTTTCTTCTCAGAATCTGCAATGGTCATTCACTGAGTATTATGATTTTTACCAAAGAACAAGGGATCTTGGATGTAAAAGAAATTGTATACTATAATTCAAGCTAATTCAATCCTGTACACAAGAAATAGAATGACTTCTCACCCTAAAGGGCATATTTATTTCAACTGTGTGATTTACCAATGAGTTGAATTAGTCAAGGGTCCTAAAAGATACTGCCTAATATTCTGAATTATGTTTTCATCAAATACAACGAATATAAAACCCTTCTGTTTTCCTGTTTGTAGGAAAGCTAAAATGCCAACATAGGTCGATACAAACCATGGCTCCCCTAAGCAAACCCACGTACACTTTTGTTGGATGATAGAGAAACTAGGGACTTAATTTTTACTTTCCCCAAAGAGGTATTAATGTGTTTTTACTGACATGTATGAATGCATCACACGTGTGCACACACTTCAACTCTGCTCACCCAGCCGTAGGCATGTCTCTAAGATAAGCCAAACCCTTGGCACTGCGGAGTATTGGCAATTTTCCAAGGTTAGGCTTTTTCTACCAACATGAAGCTCTGCATCCATAAAACTGGAGCTATGGCTTGCTTAAACACAAAAGTCGCACCTTAACACATTGAGGGTCCAGCCCACCATTTTACAGATGAGGAAGTTGGGGTGAAGGAAATGCATGACTTACTCCAGGTCCTGGAGTTTGGGGCGGAGACCCAGGCTGGAGGTCTGCGTTTGGCAGGCTCAAGATAATCAAGAGAGGAAACCACCAGAAACAGCAACAGTTAATGGTAAACTGAGGAAAACAGTAAACAGGCTCAGGCAGTGCTCCTAAACGTGGAAGGAAAAAAACCAAGAGAGTCCAAGGTCTTGGAAACAGAGGAAGAAAATAGTCAAAATGATACTATTATTTTTAGCTAGTTATTAATAATAGGAAGGAGCAAAAAAGAGGCCAGACATAGGCATTGTCATTGGGCTGCTTCACCAGGAAGCTGCAATTTCACATTCCCCAGGAACCACCAGCCCACTTCCCACAGATCACTGGGGGAAGGGGCCCAACAAAGAGGAGATGAACGGATGGGCAGTCAAGTCAGGATGACATAAGGAAGATGCCTGTCAGTCAAACCTGGAAACAGAGATCATTGGCCAGAGGGAGCAGGGCCACTACAAGCCTGTGAAAATTTGGGAATGCATAGTCCCCTAGACAATGGAGCTCTCTCTCAGCTCTTGGTGCTCTTGTGCCTCTCTTGCATTTGCCCTTGTTCTCTCCATAGCCATGTGCCCTGCGGACCCCACACACAATGGACTAATGGACTGCAGCAGGGAACACACACTAAGCTAGCCTGACGCTGGACTGGACTATGTTCCAACATGGAAAAAACTTCTGGGCAACAGCTTTGGTCCTTGGCGGGACAAGGGAGAAGTATAGCTGGGGGAAATGGGACCTTGGAAACTCAGGGCTGTAATTCCACAGAAATAGAACTTTCTACAATACCTCATCCTCCCGTGGTGGCCTCCAGAACTTCTTATTTCAGCAGTACCCCAAGAACCCCACCCCCACCAATAACAAAAGAAGCAGTCACTTTGTCACAATGCGGCACAAGGGACAAAAAAGCGAAGGGCTGAGAAAACCCCATGGATGTGACAACCAGAGGCCATGGGGACCTTTGGCAGAGCTTGCGGCTGAGCTGTGGGGACGGATCAGATCTTAGGCCCTCCCTGAGTGGGTGGGAGGTGAGTGCAGACACAGCTCGGGGCTTCCTTTGAGGGTCTGGCTGTAAGAAGAGAGGAGAGAGAGTGCTCTGCTGGACGGGTCTCAGGAGGAGAGAGGCATTTCTTCATGCTCCTGAACTTTGGAGAAGGGCATTACAGACGGAAGACTAGAAAGTATGGGAAAGATGAGGACTAAACACAAGAGCCACCAAAGGGGACAAGAAGAGTTGTGTTCTCTTTAGAAACACAGTTTGAGCACACCAGCCAGAGGAACCTGGTGAGAAGCGTACTCCTTCCAATGACACCAGGAGAATTCACTCAAACCTTGGTTGATTGAAATGGAGACAGAGGACGGACTTAGATATAGATGGTGCTGCTCCAGTTTGTGATTTGAAAGACGCTAGGGAGGCCCCATGTCTCCCTAAACTGCCCTGGCCAGGGTACCCCAGTGCTGGCGAGTTTCTTTTTCCTCTGTCAGAAAAACACTACAGGTATGAAAGAAATTTGTTCTAAACCAAGTCTAGCAAAGAGTACTTCCTGATCCTAACAAATGACCCCAGAGGAGTCCCCAATGGTTCTTAATTTGGCATTTTGACACAACCACTAATCTATTTGGGACATAACTTATTCTCTCTGGACACCTGCTGAAGACATTGACTCCACCATCTTTCAGTGGTGGTTATTGTCGCTTTACATGAAGATAGTTAAGAGGCCCTGCCTGTCACTCCAAAACTACAATAACTGGATGTTCTTTCCTGGTGCAGAAGGGAATCAAATCCGGTGCATTTGGGGGAGGTCAGGCTGCCAACTAATGCAGCAGTGTTTGTGTCCCCAGGAGTCACAGAGAGAGTCTGAGGAGAAGCCCAGCCACACAAGCATTTGCTGGCTGTGGAGGTAGTGACTGGAGTTAGTGACTGTGGAGTTAGCACTCTGTCCCTCACCCAGTGGCAACAAATGCATTCATCGGACACTTACCCGCACCAGGTGCTTTCCGAAACGTCTTGCACATTTCCTCTTCCCGGCCGGTGAGATGGACATGATGTCTCTATTTAACTGACAGGGAAACCAGGGTTCAAAAAGATGAAGAACTTATCAAGGGTCACACACTAGGAAGTTCCGGAACCGAGATGATGAGCCGCACCTGCCTGACCTGAACTTCCTACATTTATTGATCCCATGGCCTCTACAAGATGGGGATTACACAAGTCTGGTCAAGCTGTTCGTTTTGAAGATTAAAGGAGATAATGACTAAAAGTGCTGTGAAAACTCAAAAGAGGAAGAGAGAAGCCTCTTTCTTGCTGCTCTCCTTTCCTGCCTATAGCAAGCACAGGTCCTACAACTTGGGTGTGGCCTGTGTGGCCAGAGGACCCTGGTGGCCTGGGTGCTTCCAGGCTGTCAACCAAGTGTGCTGCCTGTCAGGGCCGGCGAGAAGGTTTCTGAGGGAAGGAGCATCTTGCTGTCCCTCTGTGTCAGCACATTTTCATTTCCTCATCTCACCTGGGAGAGTAATCCTGGGTGGCCCAGCCAGCCAGTCCTGGAAGGCCATGGCCAGGTGATGGAGATGCCGGTCACACTAGAGCTCCCCTCAGCTCTGTACTCGGGAATTTGGCCCCGAAGGGAAAGGCATGTGTAGGCATTTCCACCAGCCCTAAAAGTTGTAGAATCAATCCCAGAATGCTCTTGGTCCAGATCTTTATTTAGCTGAGTCATCATTCAGGTCACTCAGCTCAAACGTCCCCCCACAAAGTAGCCCCTTTCATTACTCTGTTTTATTTTCTTCATCTCTACTCTTTAAAATTATGTTTTAAAATTTGTTTTGTGTATTATCCATTTTCCACACTCAAATTCAAATAGAGGTCTGTTGTATCTCCTATACCTACAATAGTATCTTGTACATCATTAACACTAAATATATATTTGCTAAATGGATGGATGGATAGATGGATGGATGGATGGATGGATGGAAGGATGGATGGATGGAAGGATGGATGGATGGAAGGATGGATGGATGGATGGATGGATGGATGGATGGAAGGAAGGAAGGATGGATGGATGGATGGATGGATGGATGGATGGATGGAAGGATGGATGGGTGGAAGGATGGATGGATGGATGGATGGATGGATGGATGGATGGATGGATGGATGGGTGGATGGATGAGATTTTTAAATGGCCCCCTTCTCTTTGGGCTGTTCCCTGTTCTCAGACCCCGGGAACATCCTCTTTCACTGATAACAAGACTGGTCCAGGACTTAGAAGCTAAGCTACCCTGAGAACATGGCAGGAGAGGAGGTTCTGCTTACTAAAGCTTCAGTAACAATGTTTGATGGTAAAAGGTACTGCAATATGCCAGGCGGAGAAGGGCAAAGCCTCCGTGGCCAGGAGGCCTGGAGGAGCAGTGAACTGCCCTCTGTGGGCTGGCATGGTAAGGACTGGGCAGAAGAGGCTGGTCAGGAGGTAAAACACCATGAATGCCCAAATACGGAGTTTGCCCGGTATCCCAGAGGACATGGGAGCGCTTGAAGGTCAGGGCAACGCGAGCATCCTGGGCCCTCTGACTGCCAGTAGTGGATGTAAAGCAAAGTCGAGGAATAATGAGAATGCGATGACGCAGGAGTGTCAGCCTTGAGTTTGGTCTGTGTTGCTCAGTCACTGCTTGTCTCTGAGAGGCCAGGTTCGTCCCCTTCATTCTAGTCTCAGGTGCTGGGTGAAGTGCTGTGAAGGCAGAGAAATTGATAAACTATTTGGCTGCTCGTGAAAAGTAAAACATTTCTCAACTATCAAAAATATAGTAGTAGTATGTGAAAATATATCATGCATGAAATATATATCAACGTCATAGATTGATTAAAAGAATCTTTTTTTTTTTTTTTTTACTTTTTTTCTTTATTGATTTTAGAGAGAGAGAGAGAAACATCGATAAGAGAGAACATTGACTGGCTGCCTCCAGCATGCCCCCCCTGGGGATCTGTCCCACAACCTGGGCATGTGCCCTGACCGGGAATCGAACTGGCGACCTTTTGGTGCACGGGTTGACGTTCAACCACTGAGCCACACCGACTCGGCAAAATAATCATTTTTTAAAAGTCATTAGTACTACATGTTCCATATTCCCCAGTTCATTCCATTCCTTTTCAGTGTTAGTGTAATAATTCACTGGATAATAGTGATTCTTAGCAACAGGAAAAATACCCGGCCAGGTGATCAATTCAATGACTGAGTTATGCTTTCAATTTTCACTAAAATATGTCCAGTCTATTTTAGGCTCTTCAAAAATGGAATCTTTTCCTGAAAATGTGAATGTTCAATAAAGAGCTAAATATTTAAATTGTATTAACTGAAAATTGTTGCTACAGTATTTGAAATTCTTAATAAAAATTCCAGGAAACCTATTTGTGAGGAAAGAGGAACACTATACATTTTGGAGAATGCGTGGTCACGTAGGCAGTGGTTCTCATTATTACAGTCATTTGGGCAGCTTTTATAAACACTGATGTACCATCACACTGTAGCCAATTACATACCAGGCCAATTGGATCCAAGTCTCTTGGGGTTGGACCTGGGCATCAATCATTTTTAAAGCTCCTAGGAGACACTGACCTAGGGCAGCCCTGAATATAAAATCACCTGGAAAGACTTTTTAAAACACTGGTGTCTCGGCCCCCTCTCCAGAGATTCTGACCTAAGTGGTCAGCAGAGGACCTGTGCAGATGAGTCTACTGTGCAGCCAGAACTGCGGACTCAGGCCTAAACCTGCTTCCTTCATTAAATCAGTCCAGGCCAATGAACCAACCTTGAGTCTTACCTCTTCCACATTCTCCAATTTTCTACTGCTGCTTTCTGCAGCCAGTGACTATAGGGTGAGGAGAAACTCCGCTTTGCTTCCCTGCTAATTCACATGGAAAGTAAAACCAGCGCCACCTCTTTTTTCCCCTTTTTATTGAATTTACTGGGGTGACACTAGTTAAAATTATACAGGCTTTAGGTGCACAATTCTATAACACATCTTGTACGCTGTGTTGTGTGTTTATCACCCAAGTCCCCAACCATCACCATTTTTCACCCCCACCCCCAGGAATCACAAGCTATTGTCTGTGTCCATGAAACCAGCACCACCTCAAGCTGTCAGCAATTTATACCTTTGTGCATTGACACCTTCCTTACCTTTGGGGCATCAGCCCTTGGAAAGTTAACTCATGAGGTTGCTGGTGGCTGTCAGGAGTGCAGAGAAAGGCAAGGAGCGACAACACATCAACCCGATTCCTTCATCTGAACAGTTCTCCCAATTCTCTAAATTCCACAGAAAGTGCTCTTTCAGCTCAGATGCCATCCTCTGTGGTACAGTTAGCCAAGCACGCAGTGAGGGCATGGCCTTGAACAATTCAGGCGTGTAGCTGTCTCCAAAAATGGAGGGTGAGTGAAGAGAAAGGCACAGTTATTGGGGTGGTAAGGCGTGCAGAAATTTGAGGAGGTTCACACCCTGGGCAGTAAATCAATTCTCTGTCAGCCACGAGAACCTTAAGAGAAGTTAAATAGCTTTCTCAAGGCTTCAAAGTAGATGTCCAGGTTTGGAGTCAAAGCTAAGTGTCTGTGAATCCAGTCGGTTTCTTTTTCTCTGCGTGGTATTGGCATCATGTTGAAATAAGCCCACAGTTGCTTATTCGAAACCTACGGGGCCAGAGTGGCTTGGAATTTAGAATTTTTTGGATTTTAGAAAGGTAAATACAGTAATACTTCTGCAGCAAAACATATTAATATTTTTACCAAAAGGGTCAAGAAAACTCAGATCTGCTTTTATCAATTCAGGCCAGGTTGCACTACCAAATTTAGAATTTTCAGAGCTTTTTGGGATTTGGGAATTTGGTTACTACATACAATTCTTTCCTTTGACGATGAATGTAACAAACATTTACCAGACAGTGAATATTTGCCAGACATTCTGAAACACTCTGGACAGGCATAACCTTCAGAATAACCTTGTGAGATAAGTACTATTACTATCCCCATTCTAAATATCAGGAAACCAAGACATGGAAGTGTGGATGAAAAGGAGGTACTATGGAATGTAACCTTACAAGGTAATCTGATCATAAATCCCTAAATGGGCAGGTCACAGTGGGTGGTCACCCCCAGGCATATAACTTCTTTAGTAAAAGGTTTCTCCCCACCTTAAGCAAGCCCTGTCCATTATTCTTGTGCATCTAGGTTAAATAAGTATAACCACCCTCAAGAGCACATAATCTTGTTACCTGTCCTGTAATCCATTTCCCACCTTGCTTTCTCTCACCTTATGTCATCTTCCTATTGTTTTTTTCTTATCTCAAATGCATAAAGGAAACTGCAAATTGCCATTCATTGGAGCATTTCAGATCCTGCTTCCCAGCTATTGTGGTCAATTTGGCTCAAATAAAATCTTATAAAAACGTGTAGAATTGTACACCTGAAACCTACATAATTTTATTGACCAATATAACCCCAATAAATTCAACTTAAAAATTCATGACAAGTTTGGATGTCCTTACCTGTACAGATGGGTTGAGTAACTTGTCTAATCACCTGACTAATAAATGCTTTTATTTGTTCAGTCTCAGTTTAAATTATAATGGTACAGATGAAAATTTTTAGAGAATAATTTTCATTTCTTTTATTAAATGGTGGACTATTTCCAGAATGGCTGGCTGGGCATTGGGATTTGTTCTGAAAGTGTAGCAGAGTGAAATGCTATTCTCCCTGAGTCTTCATTCTAGCCTGCAAATCTCCCATGGTCTTCAGGCAACTAGCTCCTGCTATAGATGTGCTAAATGTTAGAGGAATTCTGCTTGAGGCTTGAGCTTTTGACAAGGACTTGGAGGAGCCTCAAGACCAGTCTCAAGACCAGGAATCAACAGACCAGGCAACAAAGAGATTGAGAGATGTCATGCTCTTCCTTGGATCCCTGATGGTGCCTAGATGTCAAGGGAAAGAAAAATGGACACCGTTTGCCGTCCCCATTTTTCTTTCCCTTGACATAAAAGAAGCCTGAATTCTAGCTCTTTTAAGATGGGTTTGTGGAAATTTAAAGCCCTCCGTTCTCACTCCCCCTCTTCTTAAGCTGGTGCCTTCTCGATTAATAAACCTTTCCTTACTCCAAACCCTGACGTTTTCAATATTGGT
This sequence comes from Molossus molossus, assembly GCF_014108415.1. Lineage (NCBI taxonomy): Eukaryota > Metazoa > Chordata > Mammalia > Chiroptera > Molossidae > Molossus > Molossus molossus. The sequence goes on along the minus strand of NW_023425347.1, from coordinate 27,297,304 downwards.
CTTTTGAAGCATCTGGCACATGAAACTTAATGCTATAACAAAAGTCTTTGCTCCGTCACTTTAAATTCCCTTTTTATTATCTGTCTTTAGCAGCATCCAATCCACACAAAACAATGATAGGTTCTCCCCTTTGAGCACCATTTGAAGTCTTGGGAGGGTCAAGGGAAAACTCAATTTATTGGTTGCATCAATTTATTGGTTGCATCAATTTATTCACTTTCGGCTTGTTGAACACCACAAAGTACTGGCATGTTACCAGAATTAGATCCACTTCTGATAAAGCAGAACAGTGTGAACTTCTACTAAAGCAGTGTTGTAAAATTAAGGTTGGACAGTGGAGGAAGGCTTTTCCTTAGTAATGAGACTCCACATGTACCTGGCAGAACTTGGCTGTGAACAGTGTGTTCTGCCTGGTGTATAACTCAGTTTCCTCTGGAATGATAACTTTTGCCTTCCTAAAGTAACCTAACAAAACTCACACGCATGGTTTCCTACTGCTGTGCCTAATATTTTTTAGAATACACTTTATTTTTCTTTATTGATTTTTAGAGAGAGAGGAAGGGAGAGGGAGAGATAGAAACATCGATGAGAGAGAACATCAAACGGCTGCCTCCTGCATGCCCCCCCCCCCCCGGGAATGTGGTCCACAACCTGGGCATGTGCCCTGACTGGGAATTGAACCGGCGATGTCTTGGCGCATGGGTGGTTGCTCAACCACTGAGCCACACCAGCCGGGCTCGAATACACTTTAAATACTGTCAAAGATTTATCAGAAAAGTACCAATGTTCTAATAATTATTGAAATAGGAAGTCTTAAACTTTGCACCACCATTTAAATTCTGAAAGAACAATGTGTTTTGTTAATCTTTAATTTTTTCCTTTAGAACTGAAAATGATTGTGCACATAATATAAATATATGTAATATGTAACATAAATAACCCTAGCTACCATGCATGTATTTTGTGAATAACTGAATTTTATTATTTCAGAAAAGTATAAAATTGTTCTTTCCATAAATGTGTTTTTTAAATATTGGCTGTTATCTTAAGAGTAATTTTATTATGCTTAGGTAACAAAAATATCTAGATAATATAATCCGATGGAAGAAGGGTTTATCCAGAGAAAATCTATGGGCATCTTTGAACAAATTTATTCCTAAAAATAATAAGTGTCCGTATGCTGGGTTGGCTTGCCCTACAACGTGGTCTGCTAATTCTTCACAAGGCTCCCTCTGGTGTTTAATAAAATCCAGCTTTCTCCAGCTCTTTTTAGATTCAAAGTGCTTCTAATTATCCTAAAAAGCTTTCCATTGATGCCTCACAAATTATTTAAAAAGCTAGAACATTTGGCAAACTTTTGAAAAATGTTGAGCACATAGTAGTTTCTCAGCAAATGTTTGTTTGATGCATTAGGATATTCTTATCTGCCTCACATCATAAACCAAGCAGTAAAGGCAGAAAGGGGTCATTTAACTTTCAGCTACTGGCTATGTGACCTTGGACAAGTCACATTCCTTCCATTTATTCAAGTATTCAATGAACACCCACTGATTGTTGATCCCTGCCAGGCATCATCCCTTTCCTTTCCCCTCCCACTGTCGATGCAAGGGACACAGCGGTGGGAGACAGGGATGGGGCTTGGCTTCATGAATCTTAATTGAAAGATTCTCAAACTTGGTGTGTATTAGAATCACCCAGGACACTTATTTTAAAAAAACTTTGCTGGGACCAATGGGCAATTTCTGATTCAGTGGGCTGGGGGCTAAGAATTTGCGTTTCTAACAAGTTTCCAGGAGATGGTGATGCTGCGAGCCTGGGGACCCTACTTTGAGAACCACTGCTCTGAGAGGAATACGGACACAACAGTATCAGTACTGTGATAAGCAGTCTATGGGGACAGAGAAAGTTTCCCCAGACACAGCATATTTAATCAATTCTAAGACCTTAATATCTCTGAAATTAGAATAAAATAAACACTGATGGTTCTTTTCACATTTTAACATCTCCAAAATAATGCATTTGATGAAACACTGTCGTAACATTTAATCCGACAGAACCTCATGTATGGAGGTCTGGAGAACATGAAGCATGTAAGAAAACGAAAGCATTTCAACATGGTTGGCAAATATTCTCTTGGAGGGAGAGAAGAGTGAGAATTAAGAATAGTGGAGTCAGTCACGGAGAGTAAACAAACGCACATGGCTGGGGAGTGGCTTAATGCCTTGGGAACACAGAACAAATTACCTTGCACGATGGTATAGTCATGTGCCAAGTATCCATCGAACATTGTTTACGGGCAGTGACTCTTGGATTTAAATGTATAGGCTATAGTTGTAGATATTTACATCAGTGAAATTGCTACAGTGTTTTTTCCAACATATGGCCTAGTCACTAAAATTTGTTTAACGTAACAGTGAATTAATAACAAAAAATAACCTGTTAATTTAATTATAAGCAAATCTTGGTCAAAAGCATTTAAAAATTAACAGGGTGTTAATTTTCACTACAACATATGGACAGGATACCTTGTCCATTAAATCCGAAGTCTATTAAGTTGAGGGTTTACGGTTCACAGTGCTCTGTGCCACACATGAAACTCACTTGTATTTTACAGTTCCAACCCGCAGATCTGGCTGAAAGACACAATGAAAGCAGCGAATGATTGCTTCAACCATATGATTAAAAGTTCTTTTCCTGGTCATTTGGTGCTTGGCACCTCTGTTGCACAATAGAATCACCTGGGAAACTTAAAAAGAAAAGGAAAAAACCTAATACCTGGGCTCCACCCCAGAGAAATGAAATCAATCAAACAGTGAGGAATGAGGATGGGTGAAGAGGATCTTGGCATCTGTTGAACACATTTCCCCAGGCAATTTTAGTGTGCAGCCAGGGGTAGGAACCACACGACCTGCTGAGGCCTGGTGCAGCCACCCATTCCTCTACATATCACTATTCCTTGGTTACCTCCTCATTTGTTGTTGTTGTTCAGACAGAGTGGGAGGGAGAGAGAGGAAGAGAGAGAAACAGCGACATGAAAGGGACACATCGAGTGGCTGCCACCAGCACGACCCAACCAGGGCTGGGAAAAACTGCAACTGAGGTACGTGTCCTTAATGGGAACCAAACCCGGGTCTCTCTGGACCACAGGCCGACGCTGTAACCGCTGAGCCAAACCTGCCAGGGCCCTCCTCATTTTAATTAAATGCATCATCCAGCAACCTCTGAGGAAAGGTGCACAGGATGTGAATTTTCTGAGTCTTTAAATGTCTGAAATGTCTTTATTTGGTTCTTACTGTTCACCGAAAGACAGTACACTAACAGTTCCCTATGTGAACTAATGAACTAAGAGTTTGCCTGTGCACAGAAGTTTATGTTGCAAATGATGATCCCTCAGAATTTGGGAGATTGCACAGGAATCCTGGGTTTTTCTGAGAGATTCTTAGATCCTATAAAGCTATTGAGAAGCCTCCTGCCATTCTAATTCTCATTCCATTCATTGGGATCTATATTTTTTAAATATGTTTTTATTTGATTTTTTAGAGAGACAGGGAGGGGGAGAGAGAGACACATTGATGTGAGAAACACCAATTGGTTGCCTCCTGCATGCCCCCTACTGGGGATGGAGCCCACAACCCGGGCATGATCAGGAATCGACCCAGGACCTCTCAGTCCATGGGACAACGCTCAATTCACTGAGCCACATGGCCAGGCTGGGATCTATTTTTCTCTCTGGAAAGTTTTTTTTTTTTTTTTTTAATCCTCACCCGAGGATATTTTTCTCTTTATCTTCAGATAGAGTGGGAAGGAGAGAGAGGGAGAGAAAGAGAGAGAGAGAGAGAAATTTCTATGTGAGAGAGACACATCGACCGGTTACCTCCCGCACAACCCTAACCAAGGTCGGGGACGAACTGCAACCAAGGTACATTCCCTTGGCTGGAATCGAACCCGAGGCTCATTGGTCCTCGGGCCGACACTCTATTGCTGAGCCAAACCGGCCAGGGCATCTGGAAAGTTTGATAATCTTCATTTCTGTTGTTTAGAAATTAAGCATGGAGAAGGGAGGAGAGAGGAAAAGGAGAGAGAGGCAGAGATGATTATATTCATATATTGTGTTGGAATATACTGGGCCATTTCAGTGAGGAGACTCATGTCAAACTCATGTTAAAATGATTTTCTTAATAATTTCCTTCCCACCATTTTCTCTATGTTCATTTTCTGGGACTCCAACTTGTTGATTATTTGACCTCCTGACTTGAGACTTGAGACTTTTTTCTCACTCTCAAATTTTCTGTTTTTTCTCAAAGATGTCTTTGTTTTTTGACCTCATCACCAAATTTCTCATTTCAGCCAACATATTTAACTTATTTTTTATGCTATTTCAATAAGCATAACAAAATTTTTTTCTGGAATATTCAAGCTGATTTTGATGTTTATATGGAAAAAATAAACAAGTGACAAAAGCCCTTAAATGTTCAAGAGGTGGTACATTGAGAGGAAACAAGCCCCGAGATTAAAACACACACGAAGCCTTAGCATGCAATCAATGTGGTATTATGCATGAAAAGACAGAGCCTTGCAGCAGAATAGGAAGTCCAGAAACAGATGCAATCTTATAAAGACATGTAATATATAAAAAAGGTAACATTTCCGCCCTGCCCGGGTGGATCAGTCGATTAGAGCATCATCCCGTACACCAAAAGGTTGCAGGTTCAATCCCAGTTGGAGGCACATATGGGAGGCAACCGATGGATGTTTCTCTCTCACATCACTGTGTCTCTCTCTCCCCCTTCCTCTTGCTATAAAATCAATAAAAACATAACCTTGGGTGAGGATGAAAAAAAAAGGTAACATTTCCAATCAGTGTAGTAAAGATAGACTTTTTTTGTAAAAGATATTGCAATAACTGGGAAGCTATTTGGAATAAGCTAGAGTTGGATCCATACTTCACACCAGACATCAGGATAGACTCAAAATGGATCAGAGGGTTCAATGTAAGGAATTGAACTGTATAGCATGCAAGTATCTAATAGAAGAAAATCAAGAGGAATCCCTTCTAAACTAAGAAATAGAATTAAATTAAATTATAATTAGTTTATAATTTAATTAATTAACTATAATTAAAATTATAACAAATTATAGTTATAAATTACAATAAATTAATTATAATTAAAAACTCACAAATCTCCACCCAAAAGATTGATACATTTAACTACATAGATAACAAAAATATTTACATGGTAAAATCACAAAAAGAAAAATCAGAGATAGAGTGGGAAAACATTTGTAAATTATATTACAAAGGACTTATCTCCCTAATGCATATATAGTCGAAATCCAGACACAAACAAAAACAAAGAGCAGCCCTGGCCGGTTTGGCTCAGCGGTTAGAGCGTCGGCCTGCGGTCCTGAGAGACCCGGGTTCGGTTCCCGCTGGGGGCACGTACCTCGGTTGCAGTTTGTACCCAGCCCTGGTCGGTTGTGTGGGTGGCAGCCACTCGATGTGTTCCTTTCACGTTGATGTTTCTCTCTCTCTCTTTCTGTTCCTCTCTCTCCCTCCCACTCTACCTGAACAAAAAAAAAAATGGAAAAATGTCCTCAGGTGAGGATTCAAAAAAAAAATAAAAAAAAAACCAAGAGCAGAAAAGATGGAGAGTTGATGAAAGAAAGAACTATAACTGACCCTGACACACATGAACATGTGGACAACTTCACTTATAAAAAGAAAACTATAAATGTAAACTGTACCAGGATGCCATTTTTTACCTATCTGATTGCCCTCCCTCCTAAAAATAATCTAAAAATGTGTTATCACATTTTGTTGGAAAGGCTGAAGAGAAATAGGCATTCCCACATTTTGCTGGTGCAAAACCATACAACCACTTTTTGAGAGGAATCTGGCAATATCTACCAAAAACACATATATATGTTCCCTTTGACCCAGCAATCTCTCTTCTGAGGCTAGATCCTACACAATCTTCTACATAAGTATAAATGAACATGTGCACAAGTTTATTGATTCTGACATAATTTCTAAAATTTAGAGATGATAAACAACCCATATGTGTAGCAGTTAATTACTACTTAAATAAATGAAGGCACACCCATTTGATGGAATACTATGCAGCTGTAGAAAGGGATATGGAAAACCCCTGCTGTTGTGAAGAGATCTATCTACAAGGCTATATCATTAAGTGATGAAAGAAAGCTATAGAACAGTGTATATAGAATGCATAGAATATGCTACTTTTAGTGGAATAAGAATATCTATTGCATTCACCTTTATTTATACTTATTTATATTAAGAAACATTGAAAATAAAAATAAGAAACTAATAAAAATATATTCTCTTTGGGAGGAATAATTAATCAATACTGAATTTCTCTAAGGATATTAAATAGATTTGAGTGACTTGTGGGGGGTTTGTTTATTTTTCTGTTTCCTGAATAATTTACTTTGTTCTTTGTATCAGTTAGGAATGGTTTCAGCTACAAGTCACAAAAAGCTTAAATAAACAAAAAGCAGTTTATTTTTGTCACATAACAAGAAATATGGTGTTAGGCCAATGCTGGGCATTGGTATCTCTATAGTTCTTTGGGCCTCATGACCATAAGATCATTGCCACAATTGTGTTCACAGAAAAAAAAAAGAAAAAAAAAGTTAGTGCCAGCCATTTCTGATGCCTTTTTCAGCAAAGCAAAAGTTTTCCAGAGGCTGCCTAATAGACTTCCCTAAACTGGGTCATAACAGGATTCTCATAACTGGCTTGGACCAAGGGTGATTCATCATCTAGAACTGGGCACGCTGCCACCTTGAATGTATTTGGGGTTCTACTAAAAGAAAGAAACAGAGAATGGCTAGAGTTTCTCTCTGTCATTTTGGGACTTTTCCTCCTCAATCCTGGGTTGTCCATGCTTATCCAAGAGTGAGGTGTCAAAAAAAAGCTGGTGGAAAGTAGGCATACATTGGGCAAGGCTTACTGTGGGCGGGATGATCAGCCCGAGTCCGTCCGTCCTGCAGAATCCCCAATATCGGTATGGGGAGGTGGTTCCCGTGGCCCCGTTCAGCTCAGCTCCTCCAGGAAAGACTCTTCTGCAGAGGTCTGCCCTGGAGCAGGCGTGCCAGGGGGAGGTGATAGGGGGAGAGAGTAGGGGTCAGACTACTAGTTCATTCTCAGGCTTTCAGAAAGATCAGGCAATGAACCCTCTGATGACAACCCCAAGCCTGGAGACTGTCCTGGTTCCTGGTATCTTTAAACAGGGACCCGATTTTATTCCCCAGGTAGGGTGGCCAAATTTAGCGAATAAATATACAGGGTGCCCAGTTAAATGTGAATTTCAGACAAACAACGAATGATTTGCTTGTATAAGTCTATTCCAAATATTGCATTATTTATCTGAAATTCACATTTAACTGGACGTCCTATATTTTATCTGGCAACCCTACCCCCAGGGGATATTTGGCAACGTCTGGGGTCATTTTTGGTTGTCACGACTCCAGGAGTGGGTAGAGGCCAGGGATGCTGTTACCCACCCTACAATGCCCAGGACAGTCTCCCACCACAAAGAAAGATTTGATCCAAAATGCCAACAGCGCCGAGGCTGAGAAACCCCGCTCCAGGGCAAAGCTGCTTCCTTTCAGCTTCTGAGAACAAAGGTCCAAACTCCTGTCTGACATTTTGTGCCTAGGGTGGGGTACACTCATTTATATATTTTTTTCCACCTCTACGTGATTTATTTTCTGTGGCCACAGCAAAAACTCAAACATTCTGTAGGTGTTCTTCTACAGCTAACAGGCAGACCTCGGAAACGCTGGTCAAGAGAAGATAGCGTTTCTACGCAGTCCAGGGGCATGAGGGCCAGCCGGCCACTTGAGCCTTTTCTTGGTAAAGCCCAGACTCAGAGCCGCCGCACAGGCAGCCGGCAGAGCTGGGGGCGGGGTGGAGGGCGCTTCCCCCCCACGTTCAGCAGGGAGTCCACCTTCCTGGCCGAGGACAGGGGCAGGCCGCACAGCTGCACTGCCCATGAAGAGAGGCTTTCTTCCCCGGCGAGGGGAGCAGGCGGCAGAAGGTGGGGACGGTAGGCCTCGCTGCCAGTCAACGACTTTTCAAAGAGCCGGAGAGGAAGGAAGCACAGGGGTGGGGAAGGCTTTCTGGTTATGAGATGTGTATAAATTCATGGGAGGTTATTTGAGGATATTTACCCCAAGCCTTATTCACAGTTGTCCTTGAAGAGAATACCAGAGCATTAGAATTCAGGGGTCATCGCTCCTTGTCTGCAAGTTCCTTCCCTCCCAGCAGACCCCTGGTCTAAGCGAAAACGCAAGCTCTCACACACGTTGGTGTATGTGCAAAGAGAATGAATGAACATGAATCCTTATTGGCCTGATTTGCAGACATTGATGTCCCTGGGTGGGGGTGGGGGGTTACTGGCAGGCTTTTTCCCCCCTTTTAGTCTTTTTTTTTTTAACCACTAACTGCTGACTCAAGGACAGAAACCAGGTGTTTCTTTTGGGAGGGGGGATTTGAAAATAAAAATCCATCATTAAGTCAAGCAAGATGAATCAGGCTTTTGGTGTTACAAAAGCCCGGCCTTTTCTGGAAAATCTGTCTTTGCAGTTCTCTGCTTGTTGGAGAAAAGAATACAAGAAGCATAAGAAGAAGGGCTGTGCAGACAGCTTTATAAACACTGGAAAAGTACCTTTTAGGCACAGTACACAAAACCGGTGACTGAGGGGTGGGGGCTGGGCTGGGTGGCAACCCCCGCCATGACTATTCGTTTGTCACGCAGTAAAGTCAGACTTGACTGCCAGATAGTGTTTGTCATTGCTCTCTGAACTTTAGTGACTTCTAGTTCTCTCGTCTTTGGAAAATATTATAAACTAAACTTAAATCATATATGTCTATATTTTTTTATTTTATTTATTTTTATCCTCAACCGAGGACATTTTTGCATTTATCTTGAGATAGAGTGGGAGGTAGAGAGGGAGGAAAAGAGAGAAACATCCAGCGAGAGAGACACATCTAGTGGCTGCCACCCACACGACCCCAACTGGGCCAGGGACAAACTGCAACTGAGGTACGTGCCCCAAGAGGGAACCGAACCCAGGGCTCTGTGGACGCAGGCCAACACTCCAACCGCTGAGCCAAAACGGCCAGGGCTGTCTATATTTTTTTAAAAAGAACCTCACCTATTGATAATTATAAAGGTAGTAGAGATGTCTGAGAAAAAACACTCAGAAAATACCAAAAAATTAAAAAGTAGAGAAAATAATAGTTGAATGTATGTGAACCCATAGTTGAACACTCACAAAGACGATCCCTGACTTTGACTTACGTCTTTCCAGGGTTTTCTCTAAAGTTTTTAGATTGAAATCTTAAAATATCTCTTTAAATGCAAGGTGATAGCTCACTTTAAAAAAATAAGAACTATCATTTATCGAGCAATTACTATTTACCAGACACTCTGCTAATCATTTTATGTACTAAAGTCCACTTATTGATCAAAACAACCCGATGGAGAAGATACTATTGTTACTCTCCATTTTATAGAGTCTCTGACTAGTCACAGAGTAAGTGGCAGAACTAGGCATATCCTAGTCTTTTACACTTAATTTTGAACATGACTTTTTCCATATTATAACCCTAAACATAATTTTAATTGATGTCAATATATTGAGTTATTCTATCACAATATATGAAACATGTATCTCTATCATTGGACATTTGGGTTATCTCCAATTTCTTGTGGTTGTGGGTAATATTAAACTTTTTTATCTGTGATTGTGGATACTGTAATGAATATCTTTTTTTTTTTTTATCCTCACCCGAGGACATTTTGCCATTTTTTGTTCAGATAGGGTGGGAGGGAGAGAGAGAAACATCAACGTGAAAGGAACACATCAAGTGGTTGCCACCTGCACAACCCAACTAGGGCCGGGGACAAACTGCAACCGAGGTACGTGCCCCTAGCGGGAACCGAACCCGGTCTCTCTGGACCGCAGGTCGACCCTATAACCGCTGAGCCAAACCGGCCAGGGCTGTAATAAATATCTTTAAGCAGAATTATTTTTAGATTTAGATATTTTTAAGAATAGATAGAATTTCCCTGGCCAGGTAGCTCAGCTGGTTAGAGCATTGTCCCAATACACCAAGTCTTCGAGTTTTGATCCCCGGTCAAGGCACATACAAGAATCAACCAATGACTGCATGAATAAGTGGAACAACGAAGTGATGTTTTTCTCTCTCTCGAAAAAGCAATAAATTAAAACAAACAAACAAAAAGAATAGATGTAATTGCTAAAAATCGTTTTAAGGAGTGCCACATACAGAGTCACACTGATGTCCAAATAGACCCCTTTCTCTATATTTTTATGAGCAATGGAAATTATTATTGAAAACTAATTTGGCTGATTTTTTTTCTTAGAAAAGAATTTATAGTAAGTGCTTTGAATTTAATTTTGCTTTATAGGTAACCAAACAAAAATTATTTTATTCATTTTTTTGGCCAGAAATCAATCTCCTTTTATGAAAACTTTTTATCCAGCTGTCTATTGGGGCTTTAATGTTTTTCTAACCAATTTCAATGAGTAATTACATAGTAAATATTTTGTCATTTGTCATGGTCTCAGTATTGTCCTCAGACTTCTGTTTTCCTTTAATGTTTGATTACTTTTGTCATAACATTTAAAAATGTTTGTTTAAACCACTCGGTGTTTTCCATTGTGTTGTCTCTCCCGTAGAGTTCAGATACTCCTCCTTTCTCCAAGTAACCTGTTTTTAACACTTCTGAGAGATTTCTCAGCAGTATTTATAAAAATTAAAGTTCAAAATAACACAGAGAAAAATAACATAACCCTAGCTCAACCCCAGCTTTACTTGAAAAATTGATTGCTGTAAACTGTGGATTTCCAACCAACCAGAACTGATTCGCACAGTCCAGCCCCAGGCCCTGCTCTGGCTCCTCGATTTCCTGGCACGCCATCCCGGTATTTAACAACTCATTACAGGAGGCCGAAAATTCTCCAGGACAGCTAATTTGAGACTCTTCTGCCATGCAGATCCATTTGCCTTTGTTTCATTCTCAGCAGAGCCGGGACAGCTAGGCATCCTTCCCTGGGCAAGTATTCCTCACGGGCAACACTTACACAGTGCATGATGGGTTCTCAATAAATATTTCTTGATTAAAATGGATATTTAAAATCTCTAATTAGAATATTCTCGGGTTTCCTTTCTCCAAGTTAAATGAGCCAATAACTTTTTTTTTTTTTAAACCCTTTGGATCACCTCTAATTTCCTTCCAAGGGCTCCTGGTCCTCTTCAGGCATAGTCTCCAAGCTGAGACAGAGAAGTCTGTGTCCTTGAGTCACCTCTGCCCCGGAACTGTCAGGGGTAGGCTGAGAGTCACTTAGCACCCTCCCCGAGAGTTTGGCTCACCTGGAGATGTGATGTAGGTGGGCTTTGAGCACCTCTTTCTCCCTGGAGTAGATACAGGCTGACACGAAGATGTAAGGCCAGAAGATGTAAGACTGGCTGGGGGCAGAGCTGAGCTCTTAGGTCCAGGAGTGCCAGGCACAGGCAATAACCAATTGAGGTTCACAGCTGACACTGAATTAAGGTCATCCTGTTCCAACAATAACTGTCGTGAGCAGTGAAAGTATTTATCATGGACACAAGTTGATGCATTCATGCCCACAGATAGTCCCATATGCACTTTAGGTAACTCTCCAAATGTTTCAGATATTTTCTGAGAACAGCATGCATGCCCCAGTCCTTAAAATATCCTCAGGATGGATCAGACTAGTAAAAATAATAGCACTGTAAGCTTTATTCCTATGTCACTTTATATCTGAGCAGTCTCATGGCAGAGGTCATCATTATACTTTGGAAAATAATAATAAAGGAGCTGGTGCTGGAAAAGGAGGGGCCTTGATATCTGTTGTTTCACTTTAAAACTGTACAGAGATTGAATTTTATTCATTTTTATTTTTTACTGATTTGGGGGGAAGGGGGAGAGAAACATTGATGTGAGAAACATCAATCGGTTGCCTCCCACACACATCTCGACCAGGGATCAAACCCATAAACTGGGCATGTGCCCTGACCGGGAATCAAACCAGAGACCATTGGTGCACAGGATGATGCTCAGCCAACTGAGTCACACTGGCCAGGGCCATAGTTTGAATTTTAAGTCACTGGAAGTTTGTCTTTCCAATACTTAACAACCTTAGTTGTTACTAGAATTGACTTGAGAATGAGTGCTCTGAGGGCCCAAACGGTGTGCAGAAACCTTGCTCACAGGTGCAAGCCTTTCGGGCATTAGCCGACAAGAGATCAGCACCTTCACTGCGGGTTAGGGCTGCTTCCGGATAGAAAAGGAAGGTCCTAGTTTTTAAAAAAGAAGAGTGTAGTAGGGGAAATAGCACATTATCGCTAATACTACTACTATTACCACCAGCTTACTAAGTGCCACACACCTTAACAATGCTTTATGTATGTTATTTTATTCAATTCCGTGGAACAGGTGTTATTTCCATTTTACAGATAAAGAAACTTAGAGCTCAGAGAACTTAAGTAACTTAGCCAAGTCCACAGAGCCAATAAGCAGAGACCATGATGGCAACTCAAACCTGTCTGATTCCAGAGTTTGGACTCTAATCCTTACTCAGAGCTGTTTAAAACCCAGTTGAACCACTACTCAGTGGCCTTAACTAAGTTACTTGACATTCAGAGACTTAGTTTCCTCATACAGAAAATGGACTTCTATAGTGACATTTGTCGTATTTGGCTGCCCAGCATTTGTTTCCCCTTGACCTTCTAATAGTATATTAATTTCCTCTTGAGTGAATACTCTCTTCTGTTCTTATTTCATGCATGTTGCTCAGCTGCAGCTGACCTACTTCTCTACTCCATGGGGGGACACGTGACCCAAGTCTGGCCAATCATCATCTTCCAGCTTCCTGGCCCATTGATTACGTTTAGGTCGGTCACATGACCCAAGCTAAGCCAGTGAGATTCAGCCTCTATTTGGTAGCCTCACTGGGACAGAGACATTCTCCTCCTACTGGTGTAAACCTAGACTTTTTGTAGCCACCTAACCACTACCCAGGAATGAGCCTGCCTAAGAACAAAACCTACAAGAAGCGAAAAGAATGTGTCTCTGCACTTGACCGTTTCTGAAATTTTTTACACACACGGTCACAATTAGATGTGACAAAAACTCTCTGTTCCTTAAGCCAGTTTGAAGGAAGTCTCTGCCTCTTGAAATGGAAGTGTCGATTCAAGTATTATGCAAAACGCTTAGCACAGTGTTTGGCACCTATCAATCCTTCAACAAATAATAGTTACTATTTTTAGGACATCTTCCCCAAAGTGCATGCAAGATTTTTAAAAATAAAATAAAGAAGGAACTTTTATTCTGTTTTACTTATTTGGCCTAAAAAGAAATACATATCCCATCTCCCCCACTGCCTCTAGTTTAATATTTGTCAGAAAGAAAGGAATTATCTGGCTTAATTAAATGTCTTATGTCACCTTCATTGGATGCTAAATATAGTTCCCCAAAAAAGAGAATCTTCATCTTATACTGCTAGCATTCTGTGGCTTCTATTTTGTAATCATTTGCACTTACATGTACCTCTAAATCTGGAACATTCTACATAAAAGAGTTGTGTGAAGGTTTCTTTTAAAGAAAAGATTCTGCATTTTTAAAAAGTTAGAAAACTACCTGATTTCACCAGCCAGGAAATCTGTCAGTGAGCTTCATGGTGCTCAGCTCAGACTTCCAGTTAAGCACTTTTTCCAAGCTTATACCTGCTTACCTTTTGTGACCTGGACTCTGAAATGTGGCAGAACCCCAAAAGTAATTCATTTTCTTTTTGAGCTAGCAGCAGAATTACTGGATGGTTGATATGGAAATAGTTTAGCTGATGGGTTTTGTTTCTTCACATTCAACAGGCTCTGTTCTCATCTGCCCTGGGTCAAATGACCGTATACCACTTGCCTTCTCTAGAATATTGCTTTGTGCTGCCTCAGAAATACACAACTGGCAGCAAAGAGCTTAGGAATTTAGCTGGTGCCAAGAGGATAGAAGGAAAGAGTGAACCAAGAAGTTGACTTAGGCCAAAGCGCTTTCTGCTGAAACTGCAGATGATCCATTTTCTTAGATTTACTCATTAAGTCCCTATGCTAACTCACAGGGTTCTCTGGAAGGCAAAGGAAACTGCGTTTGAATTCCCTTCTGAAGCTTTTCTTCATCCTCTCTGAGGAGCATGAGAAGGACAATGAGAAGCTAAGCACTGTTCTGATGCTAAAGCCTGGAGGCAGCCACTACTGAGTTTGCATGGCAGGGCCCTGGAGTACCTTTGACCTTTCCTTGCTTGAGAATCCTACAAAAAGGTATTGTATTTTTTCCAAATACATTTTAAACACACCCTGCTACTAAAAAAAGAATAATAGAATTTTAGTTTCCAATTGCATTTAAGAAATGACCACTACCTTAAGCTAAAAGCTTCCCTCTTCTTTTTATTGATTTTTAGAGCAAGAGAGAGAAACATGGATTTGTTGTTCCACTTAGTTATGCATTCATTGGCTGCTTCTCGTATGTGCCCTGGCTGGGGATCGAACCCACAGCCTTGGTGTATTGACAAGGCTCTAATCAACTGAACTACCCAGCCAAGGCTAAAATTCTCTCTCTTTTCATTTTATTTTTTTCCTTTATTGATTTTAAAGAGAGAGGAAGGGAGAGGGAGAGAGAGAGAAACATTTATGAGAGAGACATCAATTGGTCATGCATGCTCCCCACTGGGGATTAAGCGCACAACCTGGGCATGTGTCCTGATCGGGAATAGAACCGGCAACCTCTTGGTGCATGTGTTGACACGCAACAACTGAGCCACACCGGCTGGACTAAAATTCTCTCTTTTTAATATCAATTTTAGTGACCCTGGGTCTAAATTGCCTCTTCCCTTCACCCCTCAGAAGGTCATTTTTACAACATGAGTGAGAATATGCAAAAATGCAGGGAGAAATATCTCAAGTGACAGTTTAGCCTCTGTGCTTAAGGCCTTGAACTGCACTGATTCACAAGTTCCAGTGATCACAGCAAGATCACCAGCCCTTCCCTGGCCCACACTCCTCTAAGCCAAGTTTTAACAGCTCAGTACTTAATTAATCTTTCTCTTTTCTTTGAGTGGCCTGGCTCAAGTGCAGCCTACTTCCAATGAATAATAGAGTGCTGGACTCGTCTTTTTCCATTGAACTATACTATATAATCCCAGGGTTGATGGTGCCTTACCGCCAGACCTTGGGCCAGTCACTTAACCTCTGTGTCCAGGTGGCTGAACTTAAAATGGAAGATGTTAGCACTGACCTGAAGATTAAGGGAAGAATAACTTATTAATGATTTGAAAGCACTTAGGACCCATGAAACACTATAAAAGTCTCTCTTGCGGTAATACACAAATAGCATTAAATGAAGCATGATAGCCCATTGCCACAGTGGAAGTGAACCACTTAGGTGCCGTCTTGGCATCCTGTGAAATATAAGCAAAGGATACCCCTTCTCCACCAGAAGGTTTTTGCCAAAGGGCAAATCCATCAAAGTAAGTGGACACTTGTGAATTTGCCTTCTGCTTACTTCCCTATGGTTGTATTGTAACAATTTGATGCAATTCAAAGCTGTCTTTACGTGTCAAAAAGTCTGGGATCTCCTCGTTGTAGTGGTTGTTTTTCTTGACCAGGAAGGTAAAAGCAAAGGTTGTACTATTAAACAAGTTGGAGCCGAAACTGCTAGCTGGTTTGGAGCGTGGAAGGACCTGTCTAGAAAGACAATGTTAGAAAGATGATGCTTATTGTCACAGTGGATAATGACAACCCCACCCCCACCCCCCATTTTTGGCTGCTCAACTGTTTGAGAATTCCCCTTAGGAATTTTGGTGGGAGGCAGAGTCTGCCTTCCACTCAAGAAGGTGAAAACACATGATTCTCCCTTTCCCAGGGCATGGCCACAGGACAGTGCCAAACAAAAGCATCTGCCCTGGACTTTGAAGACAGACTCGTGGTGCTAGGAAGGGACCAGAAGGCGCTCTCTCTGACATGGTGAAGGAGATGGAAGCTCAGCTTCTTGGGCAGCGGAGAGAGAAATGCTGTGGCAGCATCCACATGCAGAATGAGCAGAGTCCATAGTTCAAGCCCAGATGTGGTCCCCAGCGGTGCTGGCCGCAGATGTGTTCTTTCTACAGCAGGTCTACGGTGGGGTTTTGAGCATTGCTCCTGGCTGGAGGTCCCAGACTTGGCCTCAGTGATTTGGTGAAATACCTGGTACCCTTTTGCTGCTATGAACTTTTTTTTTTTTTAATCCTCACAAGAGGATATTTTTCTGTTTATTCTCTGATAGAGTGGGAGGGAGAGAGAGAGAGGAAGAGAGAGAGAGAGAGAGAGAGAGAGAGAGAGAGAGAGACATCGATGTGAGAGGGACGCATCGACTGGTTCCTCCTGCACGACCCTGACCAGGGCCAGAAACAAACCGCAACCGAGGTACATACATGCCCTTGACCGGAATCAAACCCGTGACTCCTTGGTCCACTGCTTAGTCAAACCAGCCAGGGCTGTTATGAACATTTTTATATGAACATTTCCAAACATGAACAAAAATAGAAGGACTCATCCAACAAGAGCTCCTTACCTAACCCCTATCTCCCCACCCTCCACTCTTCCAGGTATAGTAGAGCTGCTGTCCAATATCTTTTTTTATGTCTTAAAAAATATTTTTTACTTTAAAACAATTAAAAACTTACAGAAAAATTGGGAATACCACACAAATAACTTTCTGAATCATTTGGCTCAGCAGTTAGAGCATCAGGTCTCAGACTGAAGGATCACGGGTTTAATTCCCAGTCAAGGACATGTACCTGGGTTGCAGGTTCGTCTCCGGCCCTGGTCAGCAGGAGGCAACCAACTGATGTGTCTCTCTCACACTGATGCTTCTCTCTCTCTTTCTTCCACTCTATCCAAAAATCAATGGAAAAATATCCTCAGGTGAGAATTAATAAAAATAAGAAGAAGGAGGAGAAGGAGCAGGAGAAGGAGAAGAAAGAAGAAGGAGAAGGAAGAAGAAGGAGAAGGAAGAGAAGGAGAAGGAGAAGGAGGAGGAGGAGGAGGAGGAGGAGGAGGAGGAGGAGGAGGGGGAGGAGGAGAAGAAGAAGAAGAAGAAGAAGAAGAAGAAGAAGAAGAAGAAGAAGAAGAAGAAGAAGAAGAAGAAGAAGGAAAGAAAGTAATTGTTGATCTGATGTCCTATTATTTCCAAATACTTTAGTATGTATTTTCTACAAACAAGAACATTCTCCTACATAACCACAGTGCAGCAATTAAAATCAGGAAAGTTTTTCATATGTCTCTTGGCCATTTGTATGTCCTCTTTGGAGAAGTGTCTATTCAGGTCCTCTGCCCATTTTTAAATTGGATTGTTTGTCTTCCCTATGTTGAGTTGTATGAGTACTTTATATATTTTGGATATTAACCCCTTATCCAAATGTACCAATGGCAAATATGTTCTCCTATACAGTGGGTTCCCTTTTCATTTTGGTTTCTTTCGCTGTGAAGAAGCTTTTTAATTTGATGTGGTCCTATTTATTATTATTTTTCCTTTGTTTCTCTTGCCTTAGGTGATGTATCAGTGAAAATTCTGCTATGTGTGATGTCTGAGATTTTACTGCCTATATTTTCTTCTAGGATTTTTATGGTTTCATGCCTTACATTTAAGTCTTTTATCTATTTTGAGTTTATTCTTGTGTACAGTGCAAATTAAAATGACTATGAGGTATCACCTTACACCTGCCAGAATGGTTACCATCAATAAATCATCAAACAAGTGCTGGCGAGGGTGTGGAGAAAAGGGGACTCTAGTACACTGCTGGTGGGAATGCAGACTGGTGCGATACAGTGCTTCCTCAAAATATTAAAACCAAAACTGCCATATGACCCAGTGATCCCACTTATAGGAATATACCCTAAGAAGCCTGAAACACCAATCAGAAAGAATTTATGCACCCCTATGTTCACAGCAGCGCTATTTATAACAGCTAAGATCTGGAAACAGCCCAAATGTCCACCAGTAGATGAGTGGATGAAATGGTTGTGGTACATTTACACAATGGAATATTGTGCAGCTATAAGAAAGATCTCTTATCCTTTGAGATGACATGGAGAATATTATGCTAAGTGAAATAAACCAGTCAAAGAAAGACAAGTTCCATACGATCTCATTTATTTGTGGAATCTAATGAACAAAATAAGCTGATGAACAAAACAGATGCAGAGACATGGACGTAGGGAGCAGACTGACAAACCTCAGAGAGAAAGGGGATTTAGGGTGGGGGGCAGAAAGAGAGGAACCAAAGAACTTCTATGCATGTATGCATAACCTATGGACACAGACAACAGTGTGGGGAACGCAGGAGGGGGCAGGGGCCGGGAAGAGACTGTCTAAGGGGCAGAAAAGGAGGAACATTTGTAATACTTTCAACAATAAAGATAAATTTAAAAATTAATAAATAAAAAATAAAATCAGGAAATTAACTTTGATACATCCCTGCCGCCTAATCCTCAGACCCATTCAAGTTTATTCAGTTGACCCAATAATGAATTTCACAGCGAAAGCATCCAGGCCACGATCATGTGAAGCATTTAGTTGTCAAGTTTCTTTAGCTTCCTTCTCCCTGGAACAGTTCCTTAATCTTTCAGTGGCTTTCATGACCTTGACACTTTCAAAGATAAAAGCCCAATTGTTATCTTTCAACTGGATTTATCTGATGTTTTCTCATTATTAAATTTTGGAAGTGATTGTATCTTGTAAGTTCTGTTTGTCCCATTACTGATGATGTCTCCTTTTAACCCTTTGATTTAAGTGACATATAAGTATAATAAATATTTTTTGTGGTGATAATTGGAAAATATCTAGATATCCTGTTCTGCACCAAAGTTAATACACACACACACACACATACATATATATAACTTTTTATAAAGTATATGTATATATATATTCATGTAACTACATTCCTATCATTTTCTGTTTTGTCTATAGGTTATAATCCTTTATTATCACTATTTTCATGCTCAAATTGTCCCAGATTTGGCCAGGTGGGAGCCCCTTCACACTGGCTCCTGTGTCCTTCTGCTGTGACATCATACCTGGAGCATGTTCTTGCTTTCTGACACTGTAAGATGTTCCAGCATCATTTGTTCTTTCCATGTGCCAGGCATCTTCATTGATATTGGGGTATTGCTGCTCCCAGTATTTTGGTGGACAGGACTAAGGAATATATATGAGCATATGTGCGTACACACATACACATTCACATTACATGTACATTTCTATCTATTTGTATATCATCTATCTATCTAATGGAAACTCTAAGTTTATACCAATAGCTCCAATTCCAACACAACACTCCAGGGTTTACTTTAGTGTCTTTCTCTTCTCTTCGGACTGCCGGTGAAAAACATGGCTCACATTATTGCTGAATCGTTTGGTAGTTCTGTTTTTAACTTTTGAGGAAACCCCATACTGTTTTCCATAGTGACTGTGTCATTTACATTCTCACCACCAGTGCACAAAGGTTCCCTTTTCTCTACATCCTCACCAACACTTGTTATTTCTTGTCTTTTTCATAATTGCCATTTTAATAGGTGTGATGTGATATCTCACTGTGGTTTTCTCTTGCATTTCCCTGATGATTAGTGATGTGGAGTACCTTTTCATGCATCCGTGTGCCATCTGTATGACCTCTTTGAATAAACGTCTATTCAGTTCCTCTGCCCATTTTAGAATAGTTGTTTTTCTGCTATTGAGTTGTACAAGTTCCTTACATATTTTAGATATTAATCCCATATGTGTGTATATGTATGTGTGTGTGTGTGTGTGTGTGTGTGTGTGTGTATATGTATATGATTTTCAAATATTTGCTCCCATTCCATAGACTGCCTTTTCATTTGTTGATAGCTTCCTTTGCTGTGCAGGACCTTTTTAGTTTGATGTTGTCCCACTTATTTATTTTTGCTTTCGTTGCCTATGCTTTTGGTGTCAAACCCAAAAAGTCATAGCCAAGACCAATGTCAAGGAGCTTACTCCCTAAGTTTTCTTGTAGGAGTTCTGTGGTTTCAGATCTTATGTTCAAGTCTTTAATTCATTTAAGTTGATTTTTGGTTGTGGTGTTGTGGAGGTTGGACTGCTCTAAGATATGACCTCTGCCTGACCCACAAGCTGGACCCAGCTCAGGAGAGGGAGATTGCTTCTCACAAACACCCTTGAAAACTGTCTGATAGTAATCAATGTTCATTGTGACACAAACCAGTACCCCTCTCCTGCCTTCCACTATGTGCTGGTTCATAGACCAGGCTGTCTATGAACTGGTCAAACATGTCAAGTAATTTCCTCTACCTGGTAGTATTCACATACTAGTACCTGTGACTACCCCCCCCCCGCCCCCCATATAATTATTTGGCACCTGCCAAGTGGGGCAGGGATCCATTTTGTCTTGTAGTCACCCAAGAAACACCTCATATGTACCTTTTCCTTAATGAACTCTATTAATTACCAGACTGGAGTGACCAGCCTCTTTCTTCAGTCTTTACCTGCCCTCCACTTGAGATGTAAATTTCCAGTTGTGGGACCTTTCCCTAGGTCTATGTATACTAACAGGTGTAAGACACAGGTACAGTTTCATTCCTTTGCAAGTGGCTGCCATTTTCCCAACATGATTTATTGAAGAGACTATCCTTCCCCATTGTATATTCTTGACTCCTTTGTCATATATAATTGACCACATATACATGGGCTTATTTCTGGGCTTTCTATTCTGTTCTATTGATGTGTATGTGTCTGTTTTTACTCCAATGCCATATTGTTTTCTTTACTATAGCTTTGTAATATGATTCAAAACCAGGAAGTTCCATCCCTGTAGCTTTGTTCTTTCTCAAGACTGCTTTGGATGTTCAGAGTCTTTTGTAGTTCCACAAAAATTTTAGGATTGCTTGTTCTGTTTCTCTGAGAAATTCCATTGAAATTTTTATAGGGATTGCATTGTTTCTGTGTATTGCTTTAGGTAGTATGGGCATTTTAAACAATATTAATTCTTCTAATTGATGAGCATGGAATATCTTTTCATTTATTTGTGTCTGTCTCAATTTCTTTCATCAGTGTACAGGTCTTTCATCTTCTGGGCTAAAATTATTCCCAGGTATTTTATTCTCTTGATGCAATTATAAATGGGATTGTTTTAAAATTTTTTCTTTCTAAAAGTTTGTTATTAGTGTATACAAATACAACTGAGTTTTGTATGTTGATTTTGTATCCTGCAACTTTACTAAATTTTTTATTGTTCTGACAGTTTTTTGATGAAGTCTTTAGGGTTGTCTATATCCTAATATCATGTCATCTTTAAATAGAGTCAATTTTACTTCTTCCATTCTGATTTGGATGTCTTTTAGTCCTATTTCTTTCTTAATTGTTCTGGCTGAGACTTTCAATACTATGTTGAATAAAAGTGGCAATTGTGGGACTCCTTCCTTGTTCCTGATCTTAGAGAAAAAGCTTTCAGCTTTTTACTGATAAATAGGATGTTAGTTGTGGTCTTTATTATGTTGAGGTAAATTCCCTCTTTACCCACTTTATTGAGAGTTTTTTTAATCATGAACAGACGTTGAAGATTGACAAAAGCCTTTTCTGCATTTATTGAGAAGATCATATAATTTTTATCCTTCATGTAGTTAACGTGGTATGTTACCTTGAAAGTTGATTGATTTGTGGATGTTGAACCATCCTTACATCCCTGGAATAAATCCCATTTCATTATTGTGTATGATCCTTTTAATGTGTCATTGAATGAGGTTTGCTAAGATTTTTAAAAGGATTTTTGCATTTATGTTCATCAGGGATGTTGGCCTGTAATTTTCTTTTTTTGTAATGTCTTTGTCTTGTTTTTGTATCAGGGTAATGCTAGCATCACAAAATGAATTTGAAAGTATCCCCCTCTCTTCTATTTTTCAGAAGAGTTTGAGAAGGATTGATATTAACTCTAATTTAAATGTTTGGTAGAAGGCACCAGTGAATACAGGTTGTGGGCCAAATCCCACAGTGGGGGGCATGCAAGAGGCAGCCAATCGATGTTCTCTCTCATTGATGTTTCTATCTCTCTCTCCCTCTCCCTTCCTCTCCTCTAAAAATCAACAGAGAAAAAATATTTAAAAAAAAAAAGGACCAGACTGCTATTCTTCTATAATTAGAATGTCCCCAGACCTTACCAGCTGAGGGTACAAATAAAGTCATTTTACTTCTTTCTTTTTTTTATCCTCACCCAAGGACATTTTTCGATATTTTGTTCAGATAGAGTGAGAGGGAGAGAGAGAGAGAGAGAGAAACATCGATGTGAAAGCAACACATCGAGTGGTTGCCACCCACACGACCCAACCAGGGCTGGGGACAAACTGCAACCAAGGTACGTGCCCTTAGCGGGAACCGAACCCAGGTCTCTCCGGACCGCAGGCTGACTCTCTAACCGCTGAGCCAAACCGGCCAGGGCCATTTTACTTCTTAAACATTTATTTTGCTAGTCAAATAGGCCATACCTGTTTAACTACAGAATTCCAGGGTTTGTTTGTCTTTTCCAAGTGTTGGTCTGTGTCTTCCTTCATATATTTGCGGACATTTCCAAGCTCCTTGCAGCCCATTTCAGCAAGATAACTCAGCTCCACCCACCCAACTTGGTCCATTGTTCACATGTCATTTCTCTTATGCAATGGGTAATGACTTGTGAATACTGCTCTTCTTGGCTTACATTCTTAGACGCCCCCAGGAGAGATCTTTAGCTCCAAGCACCATAGAATTTAATGAGCTGAATGGTTTAATTTTATACAAGCACTTTCCTCTTTAGAGGTCATATGTTGTCAAGAGAACTGGCCTGGAGCAGATGCATGTAATGATCACTGTGCTTTACCTGGAACCGCTGCTCTCCTCCAAATCTTAGGCTTACTGCTGAGTCCTGCTCAACATATCCGGAATTTTTCTTCTCATGGGGTGGATTCAATCTCAGAGACTCTGTAGTTATTGCTCTCTTTCTTTTAAAGCTGCCATTCACCTACCAGTTCACCAGCTATGACTTTCTTGATGGTACCTTCTACCATGCACTCTATGAGCAAGTTTAAAGGACCCTGGACCTGGGTAAAGCCCAAGCATATGGAAAGTCTCAAGAGTGCCCATTACTTTCTTCTCATCCTGTGCCTAATTCTCCTCTGTTTCCAAAAACATTAGGGGAAGCCCTCTTTACCTTGTCTAGGTGAGCATCTGTCCCTTGCCTTGGAGATTCCCAGCTCAGCTCAGAGAGGCTGCCGCTGCTACCAAAACCCTGCAGGCACTGAGTTATTTCTGTTGTTTTGGGCCCTTCCCATTTTCTCTCTGCCACCGATATGTGTATTCTTGCCTATTTCTGTATAACAAACTAACCCAAAACTTAATGGCGTTAAACAACAAATATTTTTTATTATCTTACAGTTTCTGTAAGTCAAGAAACAGCAGTAGCTTAGCCTAAGATCCACCAGCAGCGGTCAAGCCTTCAGATGACAGCAGCCCCAGATGACATCCTAGCTGTACCTTCATGAGAGAGCCTGAGCCGCCACCACATAGCAGTGAGCTGCTCCCAAATTCCTGACCTACAGAAACTGTGAAATAATATTTGTTGTTTTGAGCTGCTAAGTTTTGTCATCATTTGTTACATAGCAATAGATAGATAACAATTAACCTATGTCCTCATTTTTTTGTTTATAGCTCTTATTTGTTTAATCAGGTTTATCAATAGATGAGTGGATAAAAAAGCTGTGGTACCTATACACAATGGAACACTATGCAGCCTTAAGAAAGAAAGATGTCTTATCCTTTGAAACGACATGAACGGACCTGGAGAGTATTATGCTAAGCGAAAGAAGCCAGTCAGAGAAAGACTAATACTACATGATCTCACTTATTTATGGAATGTAATGAACAAAATAAGCTGATGAACAAAATAGACCCAGAGACATAGTAGTAGGATACAGACTGACAAACCTCAGAAGCGGGGGATGGGGAGGAGGGAAGAGATGAACCAAAGAACTTATGCATAACCAATGGACATGGACAACAATGCTGGGGTGGGGGGCATAATCAGGAGGAGGGTGTCATTGGGGGAAAAAGAAGAAACATATGTAACAAAAATACATTAATTTAAATATATACATATATATATATATAGAGAGAGAGAGAGAGAGAGAGAGAGAGGGAGAGACATTGGACTATGGGGAAAATAATAAAGTCAGGTTTATTTACATAATTTATATGCAGTAAAATTCATCCTTTTCAGGTGTACAGTTTTATGAGTTTTGACAAATGTATATAGTCATATAATCTCCTCTACAATGAAGATATAGAATATTTCTATCTCATGCTTTTTTGTAACCAATCCCTTTCTCTACTCACAACCCCTGTGAACTGATCTGATTTTTATGCCTGCAGTTCGCCTTTTCCAAAATGTGATAAAAATGAAATCAAGCAACATGTAGCCTTTTGAGTTTGGCTTTTTTCATTTAACATGATGCTTTTGAGATTCATCCATACTGTTGCATATGTTATTCATTTGTTCCTTGTTATTGCTTAGTAGCTTCTCATTGTAAGATTGCACTAAACTTTGTTTATCCATTCACAACTGATGGACATTTGGGTTGCTTCCAGGTTTTGGCAATTAAAAATACAGCTGCTATATACATCAGCTTTAAGATGTTTCTGTGCATGTTTCCATTTTAATTTATATACCCAAGAGTGAGGTTTCTGGATCAAATGGATCACAGATCTAAATGTAAAACCTAAACCTATTAAACTTCAACGTTTTCCAATACAACTTTCTGTAATGATGGAAAATTTTTATTATCCTGCTGTTTTTTATTTATATTGTTGTTCAATACAATAGCCAGTAGACACATGTGGCTAGTGAAAACTTGAAATGTGAATGATGTCACTACGGAACTGAATTTTACTTTTAAATTTTTAAAATTGATTTTTATAGAGATGGAAAGAGAGAGACAGAGGAAAACATCAATTGGCTGCCTCCTGCATGCCCCCCACTGGGGATCAAGCCCACAACCCAGACATGGACCCAGTAGGATTCAAACTGGCAACACTTTGGTGCATGGGTTGACTCCCAACCAACTAAGCCACACTGTCCAGGGCAGGAACTAGATTTTTATTAAATTTAATTAGATTTTAATTAATTTAAATTCAAGTAGCCACATTTGACTAGTGCCTACCACATTAGAAAATGCACTTCTAGAAGAAAACACAGAAGAAAAATCTTTGTGATTTTGGTTTAAGCAAAGATTACTTAGGACAAAAAGCAAATGACAAACCACAAAAGAACAAGTTGTAAATTGGACTTCATCAAAATTAAAAATTATCTGCTCTTTGAAAGACACTCATGAGAAAATGAAAAGTCAAGCCACAGAGAGAAAATATTTGCAAAACACATATCTAATAAAGAACCCTCACAATTTAATAATAAGAAAATGAACAACCCAATTTTAAAAATAGGTAAAATATCTAAACAGACACTTCACCAGAGTTAGATAGCATATAAGTGCATGAAAAGATGAGCAGCATAGTTATTGACTACAGATATGAAAAATTAAAACTACAGTGAAATACCACCATACGTGTATTAGAATGCCTTTAAAAATACTGACAATGCCCGGTGCTGGAAAGGATGTGGAGCAGGTGAAACTCTCACATATTACCAAAAGAAATGCAAACTGTTCAGACATTTGAAAAATAATTCAGAGCTCTTTTAGTTTTAAATCCTCACCTGAGGATATTTTTTCATTGATTTTTATAGAGAGTGGAAGGGAGGAAGAGAGAGCAAGAGAGAGAAACATCGATGTGAGAGACACACATAAATGTGTTCCCTCCTACATGGCCCTGACCGGGGCTGGGGACCGAACTTGCAACCCAGGTATGTGCCCCTGGACTGGGAATCAAATCCACCACCCTTTGGTCCCTAGGCCAATGCTCTAACCACTGAGCAAAATTGGCCAGGGCCAGAGCTCTTTTTATTTATTTATTTATTTATTTATTTATTTACTTTCCTTTATTGATTTTAGAGAGAGATGAAGGGAGAGGGAGAAAGAGATAGAAACATCGATGAGAGAGAACATCGACTGGCCACCTCCTGCATGCCCCCCACAGGGGATTTGGCCCACAACCTGGGCATGTGCCCTGACCAGGAATTGAACCGGTAACCTCTTGATGCATGGGTCAATGCTCAAAAACTGAGCCACACCAGCCAGGCACAGAGCTCTTTTTAATTGGAGAGTTTATCAATTATATCACCAAGGACATTTTATAAATATCAGCCACTAATTATTTAACACCCAGGAAAAAGTGTCTCACTTTGCTCAGCACTCAGCTTTCCCCCTAACTTAACACTGTCTGCTCTGCAGAGCAGCATTCTGCACTCCTTGCATGCACTGAAATAAAGAATGGTGTTTTGCTGCCCTGGCTGGTTTGGCTCAGAGTGTCCCAGGTTCGGTTCCTGCTAAGGGCATGTACCTCAGTTGCAGTTTGTCCCCGGCTGCAGTTGGGGTCGTGTGGGTGGCAGCCACTCCATATGTCTCTCTCATGTCGATGTTTCTTTCTCTGTCCTCTCTCTTTCCTGCTCTATCTGAAGATAAATGAAAACAAAAAACAAAAAAAGGGGTCCTCAGGTGAGGATAAAAAAAAAAGAATGGTGTTTTGCACTGGCTGGGCAGCTCAGTTGGTTAGAGTGTCATCCCCATATGCCAGGGTTGTGGGTTCAATCCCCAGTCAGGGCACATACAAGAACCAACCAATTAATGCATAAATAAGTGGAACAACAAATCAATGTTTCTCTCTCTTTCTCTCCCCCAAATCAACGAATAAAATACAATTTTAAAAAAAGAATGGTGTTGCCCTGGCCAGTTTGGCTCAGTGGTTAGTACGCCGGCCTGGGTCCAGAGAGACCCAGGTTTGGTTCCCGCTAAGGGCACATACCTCGATTGCAATTTGTCCCCGGCCCAGGTTGGGTTGTGCGGGTGGCAGCCACTCGATGTGTCCCTTTCATGACGATGTTTCTCTCTCTCTCTCTCTCTCCCCCCCTCCCACTCTATCTGAAAACAAAATATGGAAAAATGTCCTCAGGTGAGGATAAAAAAAAAAAGAATGGTGTTTTATTTGTTCTTTTTAATGAGAAATACAATTTCTAGATCAGTTTTCCATTGGGATCTCCTCCTCCTCCTCCTCCCCCTCCTCCTCCTCCTCCTCCTCCTCTGTCTCTTTTGTTAATTCTCACCAGGCATGTACTCAGGAATTGAACCCAAGACCCTTCGGTGTGTAGGCCAAGGCTCTAACCACTGAGAACACCAGCCAAGGTCTAGGGACCTTAAAATGCAGGTTGTAACTGAGAGTTTTAGGATGGGGCTGGAGATTCTGCATTTCTAACAAGCTTCCAGATGTTACTGATGCTTGGTCCTGGAATCACACCTATTTGCCATAAAGCAAAATTCAGAGTCCAGTAAATATTTGTTTCATACTTTTCCAAGAGGATAGATGCACTTTCTCTTATTCAAGAAAGTTGATGAAACAGTACAAGGATAAAGGGGTTGATAACTGGAAATAATAACTCAGATATTCTTTCAGAATTAACCTATAAGGTGATACCATAAACTAGTTCTGGAAAGTTTAATGACAACTGCTCATTGGGTGTTACTGCTTTCTAGGCACTATGTTAAATACTCTACATTCCTTATTTCACTTATTCCTCACAGCAATCCATAAGAATGGTCGCTATCAGCCTCATCTTAAAGGTCAAGAATCTGAAGTTCAAGATGCTAAGACAGAGGTGATGAAGACTGGATTCTCAAGCCCTGTAGAATTACCTGCAATTTATGTACACACTCCAGTAACGATCACAGACTGGGTGCAGACAGGCATGCACAACTACATCTTGGAGCCATTGATGGAGAAGGGGCATCTGGACCATGAGCAGGTGGGCAGCATGGGCCTGGTGGAAATGCTGTGCCTCCAACCTGCTGGCCCTGGTGGGTGGTGGCAGCAGACCCAAGTTCTCAGCTATCTCAGTGCTGATCAGGGACGATGCCCGGGAGGGCAAGGACTCCAAGGACAAGCTGGTGCTGGAGTTCACCTTCATCAAACCAGTGCTGGCTGTGCGCAAGCCCCATGAGAAAATAGTGACTGTGCTGAGGAACCGCATCTATGTGTACTCCTTCCCCAACAATCCCCGAACGCTGTTAAGTTCGACACCGGGGACAACCCAAAGGGGCTCTGTGACCTCCGCCACAGCCTGGAGAAACTGCTAGTGTTTCCAGGACACAAGTGCGGGAGTCTGCAGCTTGTGAACCTGGCGAGCACAAAGCCCGGCACTTCATCTGCTCCATTTACCATAAACGCACATGAGAGCGACGTGGCCCGTGTGTCCCTAAACCAGCCAGACACCGTAGTGGCCTCGGCCTTCCGGAAGGACACCCTTATTCGTCTTTTGGACACACAGTCCAAGGAAAAACGGATGGAACTGGGCCGAGGCACTGACTCCGTCACACTCTACTGCATCACCTTCAGCCAGGACCCCTCCTTCCTGTGCGCTTCCAGTGACAAGGCCTCGGTCATACCTTCGCTCTCCGGGACACCGCCTCGACCGCCGCTCTGCGCAGGCTCGCCTGGGCCAGGCCAGGCTTGTGATCGGCCAGTCCGTGGCCTCTCAGTGGAGCCTGGCGAGTCCCCGGTGCCTGCCGAGCCAGCCTGCGTCTGCACCTTCGGTGGCAGCCCGTCTAAGGACGTCAGCTCTATTGCCATCTGTGTAGACGGGATCTTCCACCGATACGGCTTCCCTCCTGATGGAAACTGCAACAGAGGCTTTCGATGTGTACCCTACATCTCTGACGATGATGACTTTTCAGGCGCCTGTGGGTTGTGCTAGGGACCTGCAGTGGCAAAGTGCAAGGCATTTATGGGGGTGGGCGTGCTGGAAGCAACCAGCCAGAAGCACTATGGGGCAGGTGCCCACTTTCCACCCCGCAAAGCCATGCCTAACAGCTCATTTCTCCCAAGCACTTCTTGATGATTGTGTCCTTAAGGACTGTGTGCCCACAGGGCCAGGCCAGGGACCCAGAGGGGCAGCATATGCTCTGGGGCTCCCAACTTGGAGAGGAGTACTAGGGACCCAGAGGAAGTGCCCTAATCCAACCTGTGGGGATTTAAAAAAACTTCCCAGAAAGAGCCAATCTCTGATATGATGAATTTGACTAAAAAGGCCTAAATAGTAAAAAAAAGAAAAGAATATGCCATTGCCTCCCTCACACCCACCATCCATCCACCAAAAGACTGTGTCCCCATCACTCCAGACTGCTGTCTAATGTAGCCTTTTCCTCACAGCTTTGCTTTCCTCCCGATGTGCAAACACCTGCACTCCCCCTTTTGTGTCAATTTGATTTCTCAAGTGCTGGCTATGTGCGTTGCTGCTGTATTAGACGCAGCCGTGTTATATGCAGGTGGGCTGACGGGCTGAGGGAGGTGAGAGCCACGCACACTGGATGCTGTGTGTGGGAGCCGTGTTAGGGCAGGGCCGTTCTTTGTGCCAGCCACTTCCCTGGCCTCACACTCGAACCTAAAGAACCTGAGAAGCTGTCCAGATCAGACCTTGCCCTCTTGCTTTTCTCCACGAAGGGCCCAAGACGGGTATGTGGTGACTTTACGTTGGCCTGTTTTTGTGGAAACAGGCTGGAGCTGGGAAATACAGAATCTAGTGGGGCTGGGACTTCACACAATTTCTAAATTGTGTGTCGATGTCTCTTGTAGTTTTGCAGTCTCGATGTCTATTTTCTTGTTGTTCTCCCTGTGTTTAGAATAAACGCCTTAGGCCCTGGCTGGTTTGGCTCAGCGGTAAGAGCGTTGGTCTGCGGTCCGGAGAGACCCGGGTTCAGTTCCCGCTAAGGGCATGTACCTCGGTTGCAGTTTGTCCCCGGCCCTGGTTGGTCGAGCGGGTGGCAGCCACTCGATGTGTCCCTTTCACGTTGATGTTTCTCTCTCTCCCTCCCACTCTATCTGTAAAAAAAAAAAAAAAAATAGAATAAACGCCTTAGAAAGTTTGTTTTTTTCCTAGTGTGACAAAATCAATCAATCAATCAAAGACAGAGAGCACAGGCGTTTATGTCCATATTTGTATTTGTAACAGAGGCTTAAAGAAGACAGTCCACCCCTGAGGGCCAGCATGATAATCAGTCAAGTTAGTGACCCTGAGAGGATATAAAGGCAGAGGGAGGCTCTCCTTCCAGAGGTAAAGGGTGGGATATCTGAATTTCACTTAGGGAAGGAGGCAGCACTACCCTGCCAGGGTATGCACTGCTGACTCTTTTTATCACCTACTTGGTTATCCCAGGGAAACCTCCATAAATAGTGCGCGTTATTGATCTTTTTCTGCTTATTTTTTGTTTCATGCTGCTAGGCACTCATAAGCAGTAAGAACGAGAAAGGAATTTGCTTCTTCATTTTAGTAAAGATAGCCAAGCCATTATCCTATGAGTTCTGGGCTGCTTTTCCTGTGAAGTTGTTCCTTCATTCATTTCATATATATTTAATTAATTAATTAATTAATTAATTGAGCATCTACTATCAGGCACTGTGAGGTGCTGGAAATATCATAGTGAGAAACAAACAAAAGGGTCACCTTCCGGAGCTTATGGTGGAAGAGAGAAAATTTAATCAAGGAAACAGAAATATATTTGATATTTGACTGGGAAAACTGCTATGGTGCTGTAAGAACCTGCATCAGGGACAAAGGACCTCACTTAGTGGGAATAGGGTGGTCAGAGAAGGCGTCCTTGAGGAAGTGACCAATGAGCTGAGACTGGAAGGATGAGAGGAGTTATTATGGAGAAAATGGGAAAAGAATATTCCAGGAAGAGGGGACAGCTTTTGCTTTGGAAGGACAAGGACATAAAAAATTAAGCTAGACTTGCTTGAAAGATGGAAAGAATGGTGGCTGATGCTTCAAGAAGAGGATGTAGACTGACACTTGTGAGGAAGACTCAGCTCTTCCGAGCCCAGAAGAAACGAAGAGGTTGAAGAGGGATGTGGTGGGTAGCTGTGGGTGGTGGACTCCTGGACCTTGATGGAATGCAACACCTCAGAGGTGGCCCAACTGTGAAGGACAGACAATAGGGCAATAAAACAAAAGAACACACAGCTAAAGTACTGTGAAAACTTGTAGTTAAAAAATTTCCCACTTGGTAGACCTTGCCCTGGACCCTAAGAGGATTACAGCAACTATATAGGAGGGAAGGAGATGGGCATCAGCCAGAGCTGACCACTATATTATGCAAACAGAACTGCTTACCCCTCAGGCATAATGGCTAACTGTAGATATCCTCTTCTGCACATGCTTGCTTGCTCGCAGACCCTTAGCCCAATTTCTTAACAGGGGCTAAGACAACTATATAAGCAACCCTCCTCCTGAACTCGGGGCTGCTCTCTCCTCTGCGTAGGATGGAACAGTGGCCACGCGGCTAATAAAGCTCTCTTAATTTGAACCCAGTTCGGAGTCTGAGCCTGGTCTATCTCATTGGTCTACAACACAACTTGTGGGTGGTAACAGTGGGCCACATATTGGTCCTTCAGACCATAGAAGGTTGCAGTGAGGGCACTGGGCCTCCCCCACTCCCTGCCCCCCCCCAGTATTTGAATGAAGGAAAGGGTTAACACTTGATGGTTAATATCATATGTACAAAAAAAAGCAATGGAACAATAATACTTTAATAAGAGGCAGTATATGTGAGGTGTCAGGCCGAGTTCAAATCCCAAACTCTACCATTCAAGAGCTTTTCTGTGTGGGCACGGAACTTCGTGGGCCTTAGTTTCCCCACTTGTAAAGTAGGGGTAACAAAATCTGTTTTATCAAATGGTGGATAATTTAATTAATTGGTTAAGACATGTTAAGTTTTTGGAAGTGTCTGGCACAAAGTAAGTTCCACATACATATTAGGGAGGAAAATAGCTGCCAGTATGTGTGAGGTCCTCCTCCAATTTTCTTGGACTCTGTAAGCTCCTGAGGGGCCTAGGGGGGTAGGGGCAAGAGGGGTTCCAAAGTGGGCTGAATTTCCAGCCAAACTGTGGGAAGTGGTTGAAGTTTGGGGAAACAAATGTTAATGTAACATTTTTTGCACCCAAGTTCTCAGACCACCGCTCTTTCGGATCCACTGGCAGGCCCCAAAGCAATTCCGTTCAGGCTAGCCAGAATCAAATAAAAAGAAAGAAGTCCGATTTTAGGAGTCGCCGAGTCCTAGAGGTCCTGAAACGGTTTCCCTCGGACGCCCGGGTAAGAATCTCAGCACCAGCACGCAGGTTTGGTGGGCTACCTGGGACCCCAGTGAACCACCATGGGAAAATGAATGTCTCGGAAAGCCACATTTCAAATGCCCTGTCCTGATCTGTGCGATCCAGATGCAGGCCCCCCTGGAAAGTAGGTAGTGATTCACGACATATCTGGGAAGCTCACAGAGACAAGGTAAGGCGCTGCCCCCTCCCCCGCTCCGCCGTCTCCCAAAGAGAGAAAAGTAAAGAAACAGATGTTAATGATGAACAAGACCAGGACCGGCGCCCCGCTCGGGAGCCCGACCAGCTCTGAGTCTCCGGCAGGGGTCGCTGCAGCCCGGGCCGCTCCGCCCCGCCCCGCCCCACGGCCTCCGCGCTCGCCCCCGCGCCTGGGGCGCTGCCGCCGCCCTTGCAGCCTCCCGCAGGTGCGTCTCCGCCTGGGCTGGGGTCTCCACCGCCCCCAGCTGCCGCCGGGGGTCCCCGCCGACCACGCGCTCCGCCGGGCTGCGCCCTACGGCAGGTGCGGACCCGGGCGGGGCGGGGCGCGCATGCGCGGCCCAGGCTCTTCCCCGGAGTTCCGGGGCTCCCGGCGTCGGCGGTTGGGCTGGGGGCAGGCGGGTGCGGGGAGCGGAGCGGGCCCGGCCTCTGCGGGACGGCCCTAGGACCCCCGGCCGGCAGCAGCACGTGCAGAGGCGCGAGGCCCGGTGCCCTCCGGCCCAGCACGGGGGCAGCTGCAGCCGGAGAAGCGAGGGAGAGGGCAGGAACCCCCGGAGCAGGGGGCCTGGTGGCCGCCGAGAAGGGGCAGCCCCGGGAGGGCTCCAAGCAGGGCACGCGGCCCGGGCGGCAGATGAGGGCGGCCTGGGGCGGCGTGGTGGCGGCGGGCGCGGGAGGAGGGGTCGGATTCGGGACGCGGTTTACAGGTGCCGCCGTCAGGACCCGCAGCGGCCTGGCTGTGGGGTGTGGGATGAGAGAGAGAAGCCAGGGCAAGGAGGGTGGTGCCCCAGGCCTTGCGGGTCGAGGGTGCCGGGCACGTTCCGGAGCCCAGGCCGGGCGGTGAGTGGGAACGGCCTTTCGGACCGTGGAGGGGCAGTGCTGCCTGGAGCCCTGGCAGGATGGGCATCAGAGAACGAGGTGGAAAGTCAGGCGAGGGTGTCCACTGGAAGCAGCAGGAGTTTCCCCAGAGGAAAGATCATCAAATGGGTCGGAGGCTGGACGGAATCAAGGTTGCAAGGTGGATGGAGGTTGCTTGTGACCTTGACCAGAGCACGTGGCAGAGGGAGGGGAATGAGCCAGTGTTGAAAGAGGACTGGTGCGTTGCATTGGTTTAGCTCATAGATGTTCAGAAGTATTTATTGAACACCTACGTCAGTTTTTGGAGTTCCTTTGCTGTGTACTTATCATGTACTTTAATATTGTTTGGTAATTTTTTTTCTCTTGCATTTCTGATATAACTTTTCATTTATTATATTTTTCAGAATTAGTAGGTTGCCCTTTTTTTTTTTTCAGAGAACATACAGACTTTTTTCTTCTAATTCTGTAGGTGAGTTTCAGGCTTTACAAGAAAGCCTGGTTAAACAGGAGACTGCTGTTCACCTAGACTAATATCGGTGTTTGGGAACCTGTACTGCCCCCAGGAAGCTCCCACAGACTGGTGTGATGAATGAGTTTATTTCCTCCCCTGAGGCTTGTCTTCCCACTCGAAAGAGAAAATCAAGGCAGAATAACTGGTAGTTTCGCCCAGAGGAGTTTTCCCCCCGGGGGTTTTCTGAAGGGGATTGAGTTCTCCACTGCTCCCTGGCCTTTCCCTTTTCTTCCAGGAACTTGCTCTTACATTGAACAGGGTTGTGAGCATGTGGAAGGTAGAACCCGCCGCTGCCCACTCCGACTCCCCCAGGAAAGCAGAGCTCTGTTGGCACACAGACAGCGCTTCCAGTAAATACTTTGTGGTAGCATCTTTAAAATAGCCTAATGTTCTCAGCATTTCCGATCTTGGCAATACATTTCAGGTGGCTCTGTCCAAAAAGTTGTGAACATTTTTCTTTCATTCTGTACTTTGTTTTCACATTTTCCGAGAGACTTGCAGAACATCTTGTAAATTAACGGGAAATTTAACAACAATTTCCACATTCATTAAAAAAAAAGTGAAATGTTGACTAATAGACAGTAGAATGAGTTTTGTAATGGAAGACCAATATTTTCTCACCGATTCATTACATCAGCTAGACATGGAAAACTTAGATTTCACTAATAATTAGTATGATAAAATTTTGAAATAAAAATACACATTCAGAAAGAGCACTTAAAATTTTATACAACCCATGAGTGTGTGTATGCATGCATATATATATATAATACATATGTTTGTAATTAAACATAATTCACATGAGAACTAAAGCTATCTTTCTATGAAATACTTGTTGGATTGCATTGTCTAGGCAAGGAATCTAGAAGCTAGTGATTTTAGGAAATGTTGAAACATAAGCAAGTAAAACGGTTTTCTATTTTATTACCAAGTTCCATGTTATGGTGAAAGTTATTATTACTTAATAATAAAAACATTTGAGTAGAAAAAAATGGATGAAAAATTAGTAACATTTTCCCAGATAATACAAGTCCTAGTCTTGTCAATTCTACCATGAAAAATTCCTTAATATTCCCAAATTCTTGACAACTCTGTAATTAGCAATAAATTCAACACTCATGTTCAGAATAGAATGAAGATTTGTCTTCGT
Organism: Molossus molossus; assembly: GCF_014108415.1. NCBI lineage: Eukaryota > Metazoa > Chordata > Mammalia > Chiroptera > Molossidae > Molossus > Molossus molossus. The sequence goes on along the minus strand of NW_023425347.1, from coordinate 27,262,161 downwards.
TGCACAGCAATCCAGCAGATGACCCATCCTTGAGATCCCCATGTAGAAGAGCTATACTTACAGCAGCATAGTCAGCTGCTTATGTTCCTGCCTCTGTTGAGGTAAGAGCGTCCATACCTGTAGTGAAATTTTATAAGAATTCATTGGAGCCCAAACTGACGACATGGCCAGAAAGTAAGTTCTCAAATTCTCCAGAGAATGAGTTTGGCAGTTTCTTTTTTAAAAAAAATTTATTGATTGATTTTAGAGAGAGAGGAAGGGAGAAAAAAGAGAAAAACATCATTGGTTGCCTCCCATATGCACCCTGACTGGGGATCGAACCTAAAACGATGCTCCAACCAACTGAGCCACCTGGCCAGGGCTGCAGTTTCTTTTATGCCTAGAAATTAAGAAGGGAGCTAAGGAAGATTGCATAAACAAGATTATGTCCTCTCTAGAGGGTGATTACGCATATTTCAAAGGTGTGAACCTAGATGCACAAAAACAACAGGGCTTACATAAGACAGAAATAAACCTTTTACTGAATAGTTATGTCTGAGGTGTGACTACCTATCATGACCAGCCCAGTTAGGAATTTATGGTGATCAGATCACCCTGTGAGTATACTTTCCTAGAACCCCCCTTTTCATCCACACCTCTGTTGATTGGATTGTAAATCTTTTAAGTTTTTAAAAATTCTTAATGACTTTTAAAATTCTACCTTCAGCCCTGGCTGGTATTGCTTAATGGTTAGAGTGCTGGCCCTCAAATTGAAGGGTTACAGGTTTGATTCCGGTCAAGGGCACATACCTGGGTCGCAGGTTTGATCTCTGGGCCCGGACGGGGTTGTTTGGGAGGCAGTCAATTGATACTGCTCTCTCACATCGATGTTTCTCTCTCTCCCTTCCTTTCACTCTATCTAAAAATCAATGGGAAAATATCCTCAGGTAAGGATTAACAAAAAATAAAATAAAATCCTACCCTTGTGTCTGAGAAAAAATATGACAGTTTATTCAGGAGTTATCCAGAATTCTTTGACCGTAAATAGGAATGTTTGCTAACATTTAAAATCAACAGAAGAAGAAAAAAATTTTCTTGATCAAATTGATGTCTCCTAGTTAAAATATTGGAAAGCAACAGTGGAATCAAACATCGTTGAGAGAAATAACTAAAGATATATATTAAGCTCAAAATGATAGCACAAATAACCATATAACATGCAAGGAGCTTTTAGTACAGTTAGATAGTATTGGTTACAGTTTTCAATATGTGCCAGTTTAATAATATCGTCTGACAATATCTTAAAGTCTCAAATAGATCTGAGTAAAACCCCGTTTCTTGATAATTATTGAAGCTAGGTGATGGGAAAATAACTTCTACTTTTGTATATGTTTACATTTTCCCATAATTAAAAAAAAAAAAACTATAATAACACCTCACTTGTCCATTACTGAGGTATTCCAGATTAGTTTTTCCAAACAAATTAAAGTTTGTCAAAAGCTTATCATGCCAACCTATTTTCCCCTATGCGTCCTTTAAATAGAGCACTGGTGTGATTTTCATGATGGTCAGGCATTCCCGCTGTCAGGCTACAAGCTGCTCACCAGAGTGATCCCCCTGGGCTGCCGTGGCATCTGAGTCTGCCCGCCTCCAGTTGGCCATCAGTCTGCCAAGGGCCTATTTTGGACCTGCATTCTCTGAGGAAATGACTCCAGGTGGCCAGGGGGTCTTGTCCCTTGAGGTGCTCTGGAAACCAACACTACCCATTTTTCTCTTTTTCAGTATTCCAACCTTCTTGTCCAGTTTTTTGTTGTTGTTTTGTTTCTATTACAGCAGAGACAGGTTACAATGAAAATTTGTTGACATGCTTACTTCTTGTCGTTATTAAGTGAGGTTTATTGAAATACAATTTATGTACTGTAAACTTCACCCTTTTTGATTATAAAGTTCTATGAGTTTTGGCCCTGGCGAGTTTGGCTCAGCAGTTAGAGTGTCGGCCTGCGGTCCAGAGACCTGGGTTCGGTTCCGGCTAAGGGCGTGTACCTCGGTTGTAGTTTGTCCCCGGCCCTGGTTGGGTTGTGCAGGAGGCAGCCACTCGACGTTTCCCTTTCACATGTTTCTCTCTCTCTCTCTCCCTCCATTCTATCTGAACAAAAAATGGAAAAATGTCCTCAGGTGAGGATAAAAAAAAAAAAAAAGTTCTATGAGTTTTGAAAAACCACCACACAATAAAGACATAGACTTTTTCATTGCGTTACAAAAATTCCCTGGCCCTCCTTACCTCCTCCCTCTCCCAGACCCTACAAACTACCAATGTGATTTCTGTACCTACAGTTCTGCCCTTTCAGAATATCAAATAAATGGGAAGCATTTGAGTTCTTCCTCCCGGCATATGTTATCAATTTGGCTCAAATAAACTCTTATGTTTATTCTCTACAAGTTTGAATGTTCCTTACCTTGACAGTGTAAGTTGGAAAGGACATTGTGATGAAGTTGACAGAAAGGTGCAAATGTGAACGTGGTTAGAAAAGACTTCTGTAAGAAAATGATATTTAAGCTGAGACGTAATGCACGGAAAGGGCCAAGGGAAGGGTATAATGGCAGAAAGAGCCAGGTGCAGAGGGCCTGAGCAGAGACAAAGTAAGGTGTGGTAGGCAACAAATTGAATGCAGAAACGGATGTGAGAAGTGAGTAATCCCCTATTTAACCAGACCTTAAAGGAATTTGCGGAAATGTAACCAGTAACACTCCTTTAAGTACATTTTTGTTATCATTGAAAATATAGTTCTTTTTCAATAAAAATATGTACTGGGTTAAAAAAAAAATCATATAAACAGTCTCAAACAGTATGCAGCCTTTTGAGTCTGGCTTCTTTCACTTAGCACAGTACTTTTATTTATTTTTTTAAAGAAAACTATTTTGAAATACTTTTAGGTTTACAGAAATGTTACAAATATAGTACACAGTGTTTCCATATACTATTTACCCAATTTCCCCTATGGTTAACATCTGATGTAATCACAGTACAATGATGTGAACTAGGACATTTACTTCAATACAGTACTATTAACTAATTTTCAGACTTCATTCAAATTCTGCCAATTCTCCCACTAATGATCCTTTTCATGTCTTGAATCCAATCTAAGATATCACACTGTATTTAGTTGTCCTGTCTCTTTAATTAATTAATTTATTTTTTTTATCCTCACACGAGGACATTTTTTCATTTTTTGTTCAGGTAGAGTGGGAGGGAGAGAGAGGAACAGAGAGAGAGAAACATCGATGTGAAAGGAACACATCGAGTGGTTGCCACCTGCACAACCGACCAGGGCCGGGGACAAACTGCAACCGAGGTACGTGCCCTTAGCGGGAACCGAACCCGGGTCTCTCAGGACCGCAGGCTGATGCTCTAACCGCTGAGCCAAACCGGCCAGGGCTGTCCTGTCTCTTTAGTATCCAACCTGGGACAAGTCTTCTGTCTTTTCTTTCATAACCTCGATAACATTTTTTAAGAGTACTGGCCAATTTTGCTGTAGAACTCCCTCTCAGTTGGGGTTTGTCTGCTGTTTTCTTTTCTTTCTTAATATTTTTATTGACTTTTAGAGAAAGAGGAAGGAAGTGGGAGAGAGAGATAGAAACACTGATGAGAGAAATATCTATCAGCTGCCTCCTGCACACCTCCTACTGGGGTCAAACCCACAACCCAGGCATGTGCCCTGATCCAGAATTGAACCAGCGACCTCTTGGTATATGGGATGATGCTCAACCGAACTACTCCAGCCTGGTTGTCTGATGTTTTCTTATAATTAAATTGAGCATATGCATTTTTTGTGGAAAATGCAATGCAAATGATGTTTTGCCCTCCTCACTGTATCCTATCAGGAGGTACATGATGTCAGTATGTCTTATTCCTGGGGATTAATTTTGACCACCTGGTAAAGGTAGTGTCTGCTAAATTTTTCCACTGCTGGTTACTATTGCATTATACTTGAACAATTCATCCATGTTGCTTTACGTACTAGCAGTTGGTTCTTGTATTGCTGAACAGTATCTCATTGTATGGATGGACCACAATTTGTTTACCCATTTATAAGTTGATGGACGTTTGATTTGCTTTCCGTTTTTGGCCTGGCACTATCTCATAGGCCTTGGTGTTCTCCTGTTGAACATAAATAATTTCACAAAACACCAACATCAAACAGGACTGCTCTGTGACCATGGTGAATTGGGACAAAAATAAGACAGCTCCATAATGTCTAAAGCTAGACAAAAACAAGAACATGTCTAAACCACAAAAATGACAAGACGTCCTCCTAGCCCAACTAATGCCAGGGCCTGCTGTTTACTGACTAACCACAGCTCTAGCCTCACTTCAGTCCTTTCACCTTTTAAATAAGATTCACTAAAATATTCAGTCAAGGTATCCTGATTCCTCACAGCCTCCAGTCCAGAATAAAGCCTCACTTCTTTGAACCCTTTCCGACCTTAGCTAACATGAGCCTAAATCCTGTAAGAAATCCTTTCTGACACTGTTACTGAGACGTCCTGCAGTTGTTCATGGTTGCTTCTCTCTCCTTGCAACTCGCTCAACTACAGTGTGTTCCTGGTCTGTCACTGCAAAGCAAACAATATATAAACACACATACTGAAAATCCTCGCTTCCACTCTTGTCTCCATTCATCCTATTTCCCATCCCACCCTCAATATTTTTTTCTAATTTCTTGAGAATTCTTCCATTAAAAAAAAAATGTAAATGGAAACAGTACTATAAGTATATACTCTTATCCCCTTTCCTTTTCCTCACACAACACTATTCGTACCTGACTTTCCCCCACAACATTATATTTTGGAGATCGCTATCAAATTAGAAGGTCCTTATTTTGAGTTTTTTAAAACATGTGAAATCTGAACATTGGAATGACATATGAAATTAAATAATCTGATTTGGCACTAACAGGTTTTTGAGCCTCATCTTTCAGATATTTATCTTTAACCTCTGTGACTATCTTCTGCTCTGCTGATACCAACCCTCACTTCTAAAGCCAGTCAACTGTTTGCTTATAAATATGGAATCAACCAACAAATCACATTTAATTACTTTGTTCATTTGTGTTTTTTAAAATTGTAGTGAAATACACATAACATTTACCACCTTAACCATTTTTAAGGGTATAGTTCAATAGCGTTAAGTACATCCACGTTGTGTAAACCGTCTAGAACTCTATCTTGTGCAAAACTAAAACCCTGTACTCATTTTCACAATTTAAAAACTATTTTATAGTTCACATACAGTGAAATTAACCCTTTTTTAGTGCTAAGTTTTATGGATTTTGACAGATACAATTATGTAACTACCATCATAATCAAGATTTAGAACAATTCCATTACCTTAAAAAGCCCTCATGGCCCTTTGTGTATTCAGTCTTTCCTGCTCAAGCAACCACTGATATGTTTTCTGTCCCCACAGTTTTGTCTATTCCAGAATGTCATGTAAGTGGAATCATACATGCATTCTTTTATATAGCAACCATGAAGCATATTGTGAATGTGCCGTTGTTCATTGAACTCATCCCCTACAGGTAGACATATAGGTTGTTTCTAGTCACAGTGGTCTAAAGAACAACCCTGTAGACATGTCATTTTGGATGTGTGTAAGTCTGATTGTTGTAAAAATGTCCAGACTTGGGATTTCTAGGTCACAGAGAAAATGCATTTATAATTTGATAGATTGTTCTCCAAAGGGAGTGTAAAGTTTTGGGAAATATTTTATTTTTTCTATTTTTCCTATGTCCACAGAACTTTAATCCTCAGCTCTTCCAATGATTTGACCTGATAGGTGAAAGTCAGCTCTGCCAATTACCATTTTGATGTCATTGATCCAAATATTGTCTTTCTCCGTGTCTTCTTTTCTTTTATAAAATTTCTCAGGGATAGATAAAGATTTACTAAATGTGCTTTAAGGCACAAGTTTCTTTGACATGATGTCATCTTTATCCTATTTGTTGTCATAATAAATATCTTTTATGCTTATTTCAATTATCAGAATTTACATTCTCATAGAAACAGTATTTTAACAAAAAACTTGAGAGATTGGTGGTTTTCACACCTTTTTAAAAGCAGCTGAACCTGTTTTTCAAATTAATTCTCACATCTGATTCAATCTTCTAAGACAGTGGTTTTCAAACTTGAGCATTCATCAGAATCACCCGGACACAGATGTGGGCCCCACCCCCAAAGTGTCTGATTTGTGAGCCTGCGGTGGAGCCAATAACTGCATTTCTAACAAAATCTCAGGTGCTGCTGTTGCTGCTGGTCTAGGTGCTCTTGAGAACAAATTGAAAACAGCTGGTTTAGAGGCAGAATACCATGAAGATCTGACACTAAAGATTTTTGTTAAGGACCTTCTTAACTTGTATATATATACACACATATATTTGTGAAATACAAGCATTTTCTGATTGTTTCTATTTGTTTTTGTGATTTTTCTGAAGTCCATCTCAAGAATTAGTATTGTAAGGAAAACCTGATGGGACCTCTCCAGATTGCCCCCAGCCGATTCATTTCCCAACTATATTGTGGATTGAAGTCTCCAGCAGCCTCAAAAACCAAGATTTGCCTAACAATGGCTCGTCCAAGTTCAAGTAGGTCTTTCTCAGTGTGCTATCTTCTCATCTCCAGTGGAAATTCAAGTACCTGAAAGTGCCTACACTTCAAGGGGAATGTTTATATTAAAGTGGGTGCTGGGCAAGATTTTGGAGAAGGCCACTCTGTCCTTTTCTCCTTAGGCAAGCCCCTTCCAGGACAGGTCAGAGATGATATCTAATGGTCAAGGTAAGTCCATTTTTAGACATTATGCTGCTTCTCCCAGAGTATTTGCATTTAAGCCTTTCCACATGATTTGTATTCTAAACCCTTCACCTCTCTGCATGAGAGAAAATCTCGTGATTATCTTACAGGGTAATGTGGGATTATGTTCTTTACTGGACAGAAATTATGTGTATCCCTATAATCAAATGCATGTTTGGCTGCCTGCTGCAATGAAAGCCAAACTTGTGAGACAGGGCTGATGAGAAGGAAAGAGGTTTATTCAAGTGCTGGCAACCCGAGAAGATAGGGGACTCTTGTCCCAAAGCCCAACTTAACATCTCAGTACAGGCAGAGGTTTTTATCAGGAGGGAAAGGGAAAGCAGAACAAAGAAATCAAGATGCTGAAAGTTTTCTACATGTAAGTCAGCACAATCCATTTTGATGATTATCTTGAAACCGGTCAAACTGAGGTCCAGTTTTTATGGTTGGGAATCAGCAAGTGTCCTGGAGTCAGAATGTCTGGTGGTGGAGTCAGCCTCCTTCCCCAAAGTTAGTTTCTGTAATATGCTCAAAAGGCTGTTAGTGATTTATGGAAGGCATGACAAACTGGGCCTTTGTTTTAAGGCACATGTCCTCATCCCTGATTTAGGGAGAAGCATTGTTCATTATAGTTTATTTAATCAAGAAGGTTATTGTGCTGGTTAGCATAAGATTTTATATATCCTCTCTATCTGACAAAAGCCTAAAAGTTAACATAGCTGGGCCCTTACTCTACAGTAGGTATAGGGTCTAATAGATTTATATAGTAAATTATCCTTAGGTGGGTCTGTTAAACATGCTTCAGTGTGGCATTGAAAGGCCAAGCTGAACTCTTTTGGCCTCATTTTCAACTTCTGGATAACTTTTTTGAATACTGCGAGTCTGCTGAATCGTAACAATGTCTCCTTCCATTTTGCCCAATCTCAGTAACAATAAAGAACCCAAAGAACCCAGTTCCACTCAGTTGCCCAACCCCTTGGTGTTCCCAGCTGTGCAGGACAGGCTGCTAGAGGCTGTGGCAGGACCCAGAAGTGTGTGCCTGAATAAAATGGGCCACGTGGCTCTGAAACTGCAAAATATGTGGTGTGTTTTTCTTTAGCAGTTAGGAAATGTCTCTTTTAAATAAGATTTTACACTGCTGTAACATCATTATATCTTACATTCTGTTTTCCAAGAACCAACCCTGAGATGACTTTTTTATTTCTTTCTAGAAGTTGCTTTAAGTGGTACCTTAAGAGAAGTCACTATGACCTGGAAATCTATTCATCAGAAGGATGACAGACTTTACATTTAGGGTAGAAAACACCTTTATAGCAGGCAGGGGCAAGTTTTATGGATGAACTTTGAAGTCCTTAAGTATGTTTTTTGGGTTCAACCCAGGAGTCATACATATAGTTCCTAGGAAAAGATCTGTACATTTTCTTAGTTAGCATCTTGTTCTTTCAGGGGATAGATCCGACTACAAACTCGGATCCACTCAGACTGGGTTTAATTTTTCAGAAATCTTCCTCGTTGGAAAGCTTTAGTAGATTTTATTTTTTAAAATATTTGTATGGATTTTTTTTAGAGAGGAAAGGAGAGGGACAGAGAGAGAAATATCAATGTGAGAGCAGAACATCATGCACGCCCCCTACTGGGGATCGAGCCCACAACCTGAGCATGTGTCCTGACTGGGAATTGAACTGGCAACCTTTTGGTGCATGGACAACACCCAACCATCTGAGCCACACTGGCCAGAGCTAGTAGGCCTTACTTCTAACACCAGTCTATTTCTGAAAGGGACGTGCATGTAGGCAGAGTATCAGCATGGCAAGCAGGTAGTTGGGCTGGTTTTACCTAAAGGCAACAGTGCGCCTGAACCATCTTCATTCCCTTGAGCCTTGCTGCAGGGAACATATTCCCAGAGAGCTCCAGGAATGTGGCTGGAAGGGAACTGGAGCATGCGCCTCTTTGTTTCTGAGAGTCTGCTTTGACTCTCTGTTCATTCTTACCAGTTGTCAGACAGGAAGGGAAAGGGAGGGGAGATGGAGCCTTTTAAAAATTATCTATCCTGCCTGGGCCATAGAGGTGGTTCTGGGCTTAGGAGGGGGAGGATGTGCTATCCTTGCCTAGAGGAAGCCAACAAGTATGAGAAACCAGTAGGATCCTCCTTACCAGCTTGGGGAACAAAATGAAGTCACATTCCCTTTAATAATTCATGTTTATTATCTCTGAGCCCCCACCCCACTGTTTTTCTTCCTTTTCTCCATTCTGCCTGTCACCGGTTCCCTCCACATAGAATGTGCTTATTCATTCCAAAGGTTGACCTTGGTTGTCGTTGCCTCTGGAGGAGACCAGAAAGTCTACTCCATCAGCTGTGGAACTCACTTCCACGTTTGCTGAACTTCCCAGTGCTTTAGCTCAGGCTGGCCACTCCCAGATGTCTGCATAGCGGCCCAGGCCAGCCACAGGCAGTGCTGATCTGGCACTTGCTTCTGCAGGTGGAGGGCAGAGAGGGAGTCCTTGTCCCTGAAGCTTATGCTCAGCTCTGTAGGGCTTACACCTGGCCTGCTGAGGCCACAGCACGTGCCCCTTGCGAGAGGGCCTCAGAGCCGCGTGTCTGCGAGAGAAGGGTGTTGTTCTCTGCTATAAGCCGGGCCCTGACCTGATCTCTGCCACACGAGACACAGTGGCACTTCCAAATCTGGCTCCTTGTTCTTATCCTGGGATGAAGACATTTGTTTCAGGGGCAAACTGTGTAAAGTGCTTGGAACAGAGCCAGGGTGCAGTCAGCCCTCACTAAATGATGGCTGCTGCCCCTGTTGGTCTGAGATCAGGGGAGAATGCCTGGAGGTGCAGAGCAAGGCCTTTGATCTGGGGGTCAGGGCATGGTCTGTGCCCATGAATACCTGCTGCTGTGTTATTCTCTCTGTTCAATTCTCCTCTGTTAACTTAAGTCTCTGATGACGACCTGTTGAAAAGTCCAACTCTTATTTGAGCTGTAAAGGAGAAAGTCATGTGTCCAGGTTTAGAGTACAGCATTTGTTCACAGGAGAGGGGGCCCTCGACCTCGCCTTTGGTAGCAATGCTGAGAGAAGCAGCTAGAATTAGCAAGATCTGCAAAGGGAAGAGGACTTGGGGAGGAAAGGAAAGCTTTGGGGTCCAGTGGGCCTGTGGTCAGTACACACACACACACACACACACGCTTGTTTTATTTTCATGAAGGAAGTTGCATTCTCTTCATTTAGTCTTTATACCAGCACATCAAATTGCCAGGGGAGCCCAGGATGGCAGGAGGTCGGTGATTCACACGGAATCACAGGATGGATGGAGGTGGGGCCGAGATTCAGAGCCAGTGCTCTGTGCCCACAGGCCCCGCTTCTTTCTTAAGATGTTGTACATTCACACATCAAAGGCATGGATGGTGTCTTCATGATACAAGAATGATTTTTAAAATGTTTTTATTGATTTTTTTAGAGAGAGATAGAAACATTGATGTGAGAGAGAAACATCAATCAGCTGCCTCCTTCATGCCCCCTACTGGGGATCGAGCTCACATCCTGGGCATGTGCCCTAACCGGGAATCGAACCAGGACCTCTCAGTCCATGGGACGATGCTCAATCCACTGAGCCACACCAGCCTGGCACAGGAATGATTTTTATTTGAGTGTCTTCAAGTACAATTTCACGCAAGGTCACATTTCTAAATACAGGTATCTCCCACTTTTCCAAAGTTTGCTTTATACCACTTTGCTATTACAAAAAACTTACATTAATATTTGTCTTTGCTAACCAAAAGAAATCCAAAGAGGATGTTTTCATTTACAAAAAACGGTTTAAAACAAAAATAGCATTCAGCATTTAATTTGCAGCGAGTTATAGAGACAGCACACACTCGGATCAGCGAGAGCAGCCCTGCCAACTTCCTTCTCTGGGAATTAGGTTTAGCATCAGGCACCATAGTTTTGAAATGTGTCTGTGAGCATCTGTGCTTTATCTCCATTTATTCTGTGTATCCGTCAGCAAGATGTGTCCTAAGGTAGTTGCTTCTTTGCTTTATGCAAGGTATCATAGAAACACTGTACTTTTCAATAGTAGGGGAAACCTAGGCAGACAATTGATATGGGATATAATTATCCAAATGGTGCGCTGAACTGATAAAGGTTTTATTCTCTCTTTAGATATGGCTGATTTTCGGAAGTATTTTGCAAAAGCAAAGCACATAGTCATCATTTCAGGGGCTGGCATTAGTGCTGAAAGTGGGATTCCGACTTTCCGAGGAGCCGGAGGTTACTGGAGAAAGTGGCAAGCTCAGGTGAGTAGTGTTTCCAGAATATTAAGAGGCTCTTCTGAATGAAGCCATAACAGAGTGACTCAGAATCAGTACTGATGCCTCAAACCCAGAGGGCAAAGTTTTGTTTTTTAAATCCTCATCCAAGGACATGTTTTTTCCCATGTATCTTCAGATAGAGTGGGAGTGAGGGAGATAGAGAGAAGGAAACATCGATGTGAGAGAGAGACATCGACTGGTTGCCTCCCGCACAACCCCCACCAGGGCCGGGCTGAACCACAACCGAGGTAAGTGCCCTTGATTGGAATCGAACCCACAACTTATAGGTCTGCAGGCCGACGCTCCAACCGCTGAGACAAACCGGCCAGGGCCAAAGTTTTGAAACTAACTATGAGTCTTGTTCTGTTCATTTTGGCGTTGACGCGACACCCACGATTAACATCTGAGATTTAAACAAAGCAGCTACTTCCCTTACTTCCTGGGTAGGTATAGATTGCATTTATTAAGATAACAATTGGATTTCTTCTAGTAATTAAAGTAGAATCAGAAAACCTTGGTTAGCACAATAATTCATTACTACAGGTATTTAAATTAAGTATTACAAATTTTTTAAGTTTCTATGAACTTTTCACATTAACACTGAAGTTGAATTATTGAAGGTCCAGGGCTTGATGTTCAAAACTTTATACAAAGGCCATTAGAATGTTCTTGGGGGGGGGGGGGGGCGTGGATTTTTGAAAATTGAGTTTTATTGAGGTATATTATCCATACAATAAAATTCACCAATTTCCAGTGTACAGTTCAGTGACTTCTAACAAATGTATACACAGTGTAACCACCACCACTATCGCCTGTGGATGGTTTCTGTGCCTCGGATTATTCCCTCAAGGCCCTTTGCAGTCCTTCTCCTCCCTCCCCCAGGAAACCCCCAGTCTTGGAGGGCAGGGAAGTTTGTCCGTTTTACTCATTGCTCCAGCTCCCAGAACTTCGGAACAGTGTAGGTGCTTAATAGATGTTTATTGGGTGAATGAAAGCAATCATGACTAATTACTTCAATACATGACTTCCAAGTTTAGTAGGTAATTTCTTGTTGAGTGAAGGGTTAATGAACCTGCCCTTCTGTCCTGTATTGAAGGTCTCAGGATGGCGTATGCTCAGGATGTTTTGTCACCTCTCTACTGCCCTCCCGGCGAGGTGTGGGGGATGTAGACACGGGATCTAAAGGTGAAGGGGAGCAGAAGGAAGAGTGGAGGCCATTAGGGTCCCACAAGAAGGAGGAGCCAAGGAAAGCAGCCCCTGCATTAGAGAAGCAGAGGTGGGGCTCAGCAGGTATAGGGAGGAACTTAGAAAGGGGTGGTGGTTCATGTCAGAGCAGCTAGAGTTTGTGGGGAAGCAAAGGAGTCAATAGAATACGTTTGCCTCCAGCTGTGTTCCCAGAACACATGCAGGGTGGGCAGAAGGAGGTTTACTATTGTGAGTATGCCAAATAGTTTATTCTTGTATCATTATTATTGATTGATTACTGTAAACCTACTTCTGCTCACCCCTGCAGATCCAGGTTCATGTGCTCCGGGCCACCTGTGCTCTAGGTGGAGGACAGGAAGGAAGGCAGTTCAGGAGTGACAGTGTAGAAGATCAGTCCCCACATGAAGGCCGCCATGGCTACCAGGCAGACATTACCAGTAAAATAAATGTGTAAGAGAGCACTTGGCTATCTCCGAGGGTTCCCTCGCGCCCCTCCCTCAGCTTCCAGCCCCAGACAATTACTTCTCTGCTGTCTGTTCACCATCCAGGAGATTTGTCTGTCCTAGAAGAGGCATTGCACCGTGAAATATATAATTATATATATAGAGAGAGAATATAATACATGTGGTGAGTGTGTAGCTGTAATTACAGTTATAAAAACTGATTTCTCAGTAGGGCATTTTACGTTCACTTTTTTCCCTGGGCAAATGATACTGACTTCATATATTCTGAGCTCCAACCTACATTACCTTCCTGCATATTACTTTCCTTCATGTTCAGAGCTCACTTGAGTGGTAAATAGGACAGGTTGCATTTTCCCTGAGTTATAATTGGGGAAATTAAAACCGATTTCTCCAAGGTCCCTTGTTACTTCCAGAACTGGGGCACAGGCTGGTGCCCAGGCCCCTGCCCTGTGTCTGCCGCGCTGCATGAACCTGCAGCAGCCGTGCGCCGCCTTGCACCCCCGCAAAGCTGCGTGCCTCTGTTGTGGAGAAAGGGGGCCTGCGCGTGTTCCCCGCCATTGCCGGAGGTTCTGCGCCCCCCCCTTTCCCTCCCTGCCTCCTGCCTCCTCTCTTTCCCCCAGGCCCTGGCCACTCCCGGGGCCTTTGCCCAGAACCCGTCCCGGGTGTGGGAGTTCTACCACTACCGGCGGGAAGTCATACAGCGCGTGGAGCCGAACCCTGGGCACCTCGCCATCGCCGAGTGTGAGGCCCGGCTGCGTGCGCAGGGCCGCCGGGTCGTGGTCATCACCCAGAACATCGATGAGCTGCACCGCAAGGCTGGCACCAAGAACCTTCTGGAAATCCACGGTGAGACCCCCAGCCGCACATGGGGAGGGAACCAGTCGTTAAACACGTGTCCTGCCATTTCCCACGTGGACTCACTGAAAGAGAATCTGCATTTGGACAGGCGCCCAGGTGTCCGGGGTGCACGGACACTGGAGAAGCGCTGGTCTTCGCAGTGCCCGCACGCCCTCCCTGGGACGTCTGAGGGGGCGCTGGAGACAGCTGCCCAGCTGGGCTGAAAGCGGCCAGGAGGTTAGGCCACTGAACAGCTGTGGCTTTAGCAGGACCTGGCATGGGGGACCATGGCATGCCTGGGGGTGTCTATTTACAGTCCCTTTGCCCCCATTTGGCACTGTCCACGGAGGCTGCGCTTCTGCTAAGCCCTCCAGCCTTTAGGGAGCCGCCAGCACAGGCACCTTCACTGAATCAAGCCCGCCCAGTTTGTGACACACCTGGGTTTTGTCTTAGGTCCTTCGGGCTTCCCCTCTGCCCTGATGACAGCCTCCTTTCTCTCTGGTTCTCTTGACCCCTCCCCTCCTTGCTCTCATCGGTCCGATCAGTCCATTCATGCGAGAGCGTCAGTGGCACGTAAGGATTTTTTTCCCCAAGGATATTTGCATTTAGGAGTCTACAAAACTTTAATCCCAAGGAATGTGTTTCTAATTGTGGAATTTCCAGCAACAGTGCCCCGGTGGGGAATGTTGCTTGTGTGTGTGCCGTGAGGTTGCCCAGGCTTATGGTCACCCTGATGATGGAAGTTGAGTGCTGTTCCCTTGGATCCCACGCCTCTTTTGTGTCCTAACAGCATCAGCCATCTACTAACCGAGTATCTTTTTGGCACCTTCTGCTGGATCTGGGACACTTTCCACATGGCTCGTCTCATTTCTGTGCATTGCCAGAATGTAAGCTGTGTCACTTGCCATGTGGAGTGTATAAAATGGTGATAATACCTATCTTATCCAGTTATTTTAAGGATTAAGTAAGAATGTTTGCATATTAGTTGGGACTTTTTTTTGGTTGCAAGTGATGAGAATGCTTTTCTAATTTAGGTAAAAATAAAGGGAAGCCCTTCCCTAAATCAAGTGCAAGATGCCATCAATTTTAAGATGCATCATTTTTGTATGTGTTTTTTTAAGATTTTTAAAAATTGAATTTTAGAGAAGAGAGAGAGAAACATCAATGTGAGAGCAAGACAAGATTCGCTGCCTCCTTCACACCACCTCCCAGGGATGGAGCCCGCAAACTGGGCATGTGCCCTGACTGGGAATCGAACCAGCAGCCTTTTGATATATAGGACAGTGGCCAACTAACTGAGCTACACTGGCCGGGACAAGATGCACCATGTTTTTAATGTGATACTTAGAAAGAAAATAATCTACCCAAACCATGATACTTTATTTTATTATCTCTTAGAATTATTATTTTATACTTATAGAAAGGGCTTGTTAAAATTTACTTAGATACACAATTTTAAAAACTCTCCCTCTATTCTTACAAAAGAAAACACAAAATATGGGTGAAACAGAGCGGTTAAGCTATTTCTTCTGAGTGGCTGGGAGCATCAGTGACAGTGTTCTGCACACTGTCAGCTCTGTGCTGTCGGGGGATTGGTGATGCAGCATTTCCTAAGGGAACGCTCCTCTCTTATCTCTGGGTTTGCCTTCCAAGCTGCTGACACACTCTGCAGATTTGATGCTGGGCCTTTCTTGATCTTACCAAAAGGTGCCGATGGAAGGGTTATAGTCAACAACCAGTACTCATTTCCTTCCCCAAATGGCCCTTAGATGGTTGTGGGCTGAAGTAAGTAGGGACTGCCTTTGTCCAGTCGGGACACCCATCAGTCATTGGCTATCCTTCAACAGTCTGTGCAAGTGCTGGCTATAACAACCACGTCTCAGCCGTCACGTGGCCAGGGGCAGTTGCAGGACACGTCTGAATTTCAGAGATGTTGGGGGAAAGTGGCCACACAAAAACTGACAAAACAGGTCAGTTGGTTCGCAACACAGGAGCTCTGGGTGGGGCCGACGTCATCAGCAGACTCCGTCTTTCTCTCCCTTTCTCTCTGCCTCCCCTTCCCTCAGCTTCCGGGCTCCAGCTTAGCTCTGTCCTCAGAAGATACACCTCTGAGGGCCTTGCTTGTAGACCAAACACACCCGCTAGAGGGATAGGGTACCTGGATTGGACCAGTCTGGAACTTGGACCCAAGCTTGTATTTTAGGATGGGATGACAGGTCCATCAGCTTGGCATGGGGCAGAGGAGAGATGGGTCCTCCACAAAGTGACACTGGACAGATGGAACAACATGTGTCCACCAGTGAGGGACATGCTCAGCATGGCACTGGGCTCATAGTGAGTATGTAGTGAATTGTGGTCACCATTACTGGGTTAGCTCAGTAAATGGTTGCTAGTTTTAACTGTTACTTTCTTCATTTATTATTTGATTATTGATTGATTGATCTGGTTTTGGATAAAAGAGTCAAGCTTTATTAAGTTGAAATTAAGATTTGTAAACACATCCAAGCTACTGAACCTTTGTCAATCATGTGCTTAGTAAATCATGCCCTTAGGTTTGGTTGGCTTCATCTACTTCGGTCCAGTTCCGCCTGGACAGCACTGCAAACAACATGCTAGCTGCTTAGTGATGGACGGCGTTACTTCATGTCTCTCTTCCCTTCAGAGCACAGAGTCCAGAGGGCGATGCTCTCGGCCTGTTCAGTGGTACTACATGCCCTTACATTTCCCATGATGCCAGGGTAGGCCCATTTTCTAAAATGAGCATATAAAATCTAAATGATTTTGTACCCTTTTGGGTATGGAAGGGAGATGGTTGCTCTTGATGATACTATTTCTGGTCTCACTTAATTTGTGTGTTTCAGGTAGCATATTTAAAACTCGATGTACCTCTTGTGGAGTTGTGGCTGAGAATTACAAGAGTCCAATTTGTGCTGCTTTATCAGGAAAAGGGTAATTATGCTGCACTACAGAATAAGTGTGTGTTGTTTTCTCTCTTAAATTGAACGTAAGTGCAAGGAAAGTGAACATTAATCTAAGATTTGCATGGATATTTATGGAATAGGGCCAAATACGTAATACCATATTATGAAAGAAATATTTTGCTCACAATTTACAATATTAAGTGAAAGCCACAGGATCTAACTTTTTTTTTTAATCCTCACCCAAGGACTTTTTTACATTAATCTTCAGATAGAGCTAGAGGGAGAGAGGGAGGAAGAGAGAGAGAGCGAGAGAGTAAAACATCGATGTGAGAGAGACACATTGATTGGTTGCCACCCACACAATCCCAACACACAACCCCAACTGGGGCCGGGGACGAACTACAACCGAGGTATGTGCCCTTGGCTGGAATCAAACCTGCGACTCTTTGGTCCACGAGCGATGCTCTTACCACTGAGCCATTCTGGCCAGGGTCACAGGATCTAATTTTATACAGTATGATTCTAACTTTGTATTTAAACACACACACACACACACACACACTTCCCATGTTGATGTACCTGTGTATAGATAATAGACCTGAAGAAAATACAGCAAAATATCAACGGTGATTATCAGGAGTGGGGGGAGGATAGGTAATTCGGATTTCTTCTTTATATCTTTCTGAATTTTCCAACATTTCTGTGATGAACATGTACTATTATTGTTGTTAGGGAAAGAAAGCAAGAGTAGACTCAGAATCCTGAGAAAAATTCTACCTGACCATTTCAAATCAGTACAAATTATATAAGAAATATATTAACATAATGTCGCAGAAGAAGACTCAAGTGATAACATATGCAAATCAGGACACACCCCGTCAGCACACCTGGTGTCCCACCCCTCCCCCCACACAAATTCCCTCTTGCGGTAAAACCACTAGCAGTTATTTGGTGTCCAATCTTGAGTGCCACATGTATTAATTAGGAGTTTTGTACCATATCCTGCCAGGCAAATATACATACTCACTGGGTTATGTTATTTCTTTGTTCTTTGATTATACCATTGACATTTTCTCTTTTCTGATATTGTTCACTTCAGTGCTCCAGAACCCGAAACTCAAGATGCCAGAATCCCAGTTGAGAAACTTCCCCGGTAGGTAAAAAACTTCAATCTGTATTTGGCATTCCAGGTTGCAAGAAAAGAAAATTAGGAGTGAAAATCTAAGTTCATTTGGTAAGATGCCTCTTAAGTTATTAAATGTAAAAATAAGCTCTGACCTAGAGGCCAAGGGCAACAGTACAGAGGATGAGCCGGGCCGGGGAAAGGGGACTGTGCTTTCCATCCCTGTTTGCCTTGTGTTGGGGCAGGACGACCCGAGGTCGGGAGCGTTTCTGAAGCTGTTGTGCTGCAGACGCTGATCCAGCACATAAAGCACAGAGGCCGGCGTCCTGTAACTGGCCAATAAACGTTAGTTACTGTCATCTTCATCGTCCTCCGCGTCGTCAGGGTTACTAATCCAGGTTTATGGAGATAGTAAAGAGTCTTGCAAAGATGAAATTATAGGAGTAAACATAATTTTTGTAGATTAAAAAATAACCTAGAAAGATTTTTTATGTCAGTTTTTCAAAACCAGATATTAAAATAGCACTTCCAAAAGTGTTTCAGAGAACACTAGATCCATGTGATGTTCATAGATGTTGCTAGAAAAAAAGATGTTATGTGCTCAAATCACACTGGATTAAACCAAGTTAAAGTACAAACTCGATTTTGCTGACCTTGATTTAATGGGCTTCGGATTTAATAGACAAAATTTTCGGTCCATATATCATATGTGGAAATTAATACCTTGTTAATTTTAAAATACTTTTAACCAAGATTTCCTTATAAATAAATTAACAAGTTGTTTTTCTGTTGTTATTAATTCACTGTTATTTTTAACAAATTTTAGCAAATAGACCATATGTTGGAAAAACACTGTAGTAATTTTGCCGACATAAATAAATATTACATATATACAACTGTAGTCTACATATTTAAATCCAAGAGTCACCGCTCATAAATGATGTTTGGCGAATGGTTAGCACGTGATCATGCCGCATCGTGCACAGTCATTGGTTCTGTTGCCTCGTGGTGTGAATTCTGCAGCGATTTTAACCGAGCAGGCGAGCAGGCGGATGTTTCCACATGTGCTAAGCCGTGTGCATTTGTTTACTTGTGCTGACTGGTGAATGCATGCATTTACTGGACCTATTCACTATAAATTTAAAGTTACTGTAATACATATAGAAAAGTTTCTGTGAAATTAAACTGTTCATACATAATTTTAATTATACAAATGTATTTATGTAAGTAAAAACAGGTAAACCAATTTGTCAATTTTTTTAACATACACATTCAGAAAACCTACTTTATTATATAACAGACTTTCAGCTTTAATGGACACCCCCTTGCCCAATTAGTCCATTATGTAGAGGTTTTACTATATGTTTGCTTTACTGTAGGACTTCTCAGACCATTTCATATACTAAAGTACAATGTTACTCTCTAAAAAGTGGTTGTAATATGTTAATATTTCACTGGTTTACTTAACCACACAACACTTTTCATTTTTCTTAATAAGGGTTTTTATTACTAAATGCTAAAGTGTCCATCTGAAAGAACAGGGAATCCTGAGTAGGACATTAATATGATGAAAATGATGTTTGGGGGAGGTCATTTTAGAAGGTCCATATAAAATGACTAAGAGATAGTAGGGAGGAAATGAGAGATTTTTACTAATCTCCACTGGAGAACTTGGCTGTAGGCAGGACCAGAGAGAGAGGAATCTCAGAGAAAATGAAAGGAGGTCACTAATGAGATTAGGGGATGGTTGGGGTGTTAGAGGCAAATCTGAGGCCAGTGTTCCTCCCCGGTCTAGGCAACTGGAAACAGTTGTGCCCATGAATGTGACGAAGTCACAGGGAAGGAGAAAACTGTTTAAGAAAGAGAAGGTCAAGCTTGGCTGAAACACGTGTCTGTCCAAATCAACCCAGTGCATCCAGACAAAATGAACACTTTATAAAGCAGTTAAAGTAAACTTCATATTCAGGACAAGCTCCTATGGGCCGGGAGGGCAGGGATGGTGATCAGAAGGATTAGAGGTGACCTATCTGGACGACTGGATTTGGGGCAGCGCCTGGTCTTCCTCTGATCCACCTGGACAGACCGTTGGGCAAGGCTCAGGATGAGTTAAGGATAATGTCCTTACAGGTGTGAAGAGGCAGGGTGCGGGGGCCTGCTGCGACCTTATGTGGTGTGGTTTGGAGAAAACCTGGACCCTGACATTCTGGAGGAGGTTGACAGAGAGCTGGCCCTCTGTGACTTATGTCTAGTGGTAAGTCATGTCCTTCCCTGATCGTGGGGATTTTCTGAAATACCAGGACCGGGGTGGAGATTGATGTTTCCTCCCTCCCCTTTTCCCTCGCTCCTTCCCTCCCTCTCTTCCTTCTCTAAATGTGCTTTGAGAGGTTGTGGTGTCTTACAGAAAAACTAAGAGATAGTGAATAAGAATTGATCTTAAAATATAAAACTATTCAAGACCATGTCTTGGGCTTCTCAAAGCCTTTCCTCCCTCCAAAAATATAAAAAAGCATGTTATTGGTTTAGAGTTTTAAAATAATACCTGCTCGTTATTAAATTTAATTGAGAAAACACTAAAAGAGGACATTAGAAATCACCAATAATTCTACCATCCAAAAATAATCAGTGTTAGCATTTTAGTATATTTTCTTCTAGATCAAGGATGAGCAGACTGTGGCCTATGGGCCAAATCTGACCTGCCACCTGTTTTTGTAAATAAAGTTTTATTGGAACACAGCCATGCCTGTTCTGTGTATAGTCCAAGGGTGCTTTCACAATGGCAGAGTTGAATGTTTGCGACAGAGACCTTACGGCCTGTAAAACCTAAAATACACCATTTGGCCTTTTATAGAAAAAGTTTGCACACCCCTGGTCTAGACCTTCCCTTATGCAGATGTGCACATATTGATTAAAAATTTTAAAAAATGGGTTCATATTTCAGCGCCCTAATTGGAAAGAATATCTGCACCCCTATGTTCATTGCAGCATTATTTACAATAGCCAAGATTTGGAAGCAGCCCAAGTGCCCATCAATAAGCGCATGGATAAAAAAGATGTGGTACAGCCCTGGCTGGTGTGGCTCAGTGGTGAGAGTGTTGGCCCTCGGACCAAAGGGTTGTGGGTTTGATTCCCGGTCAAGGGCATGTGCCTGGGTTGCAGTTCGATCCTGGGCCTGGCTGTAGCAAGTGCGGGAGGCAACCAATCGATGTATTTCTCTGACATGGATGTTTCTTTTTCTCTCACCCCTCCATCTCTTCCACTCTTAAAAAAAAAAAAATCAATGGAAAAAATATCCTCAGGTGAGGATTAAAAAAAAAAGATGTGTGTGTGTGTATATATATATATGTATATATATATATATACACACACACACACACACACACACAATAGATTACTATTCATCCATAAAAAGAATGAAATCTTACTGTTTATGACAGCATGGATGGACCTAGAGGGTATTGTGCTAAGTGAAATAAGTCAATTAGAGAATACCACAAGTTCACTTATATGTGGAGTCTGAAGAACAAAATAAACAAATAAACAAAATTGAAATAGACTCAGACTGCTGGTTGCCAGCGAGGAGGGGTGTTGGGAGACTGGGTGAAAAGGGTGAAGGGATTGAGAAGTACTAATTGGTAGTCACAGAGTAATCACAGGGATGTGAAGGACAGCGTAGGGAATATAGTCAGTCATATTGTAGTAACCATGTATGGTGCAGGGTGGGTACTGGACATAGGGGGAGCACTTCATAATATATATGATTGTTTAACCACTATACTGTACACCTAAAACCAATATAAAATAATATTGAAGTAAACTGTAATTTAAAATGTTTTTAAAATAAAGTTGAAAAATGGGTTCACATTTGTTCTGTTTTGAAACCATTTTATTCATGGAGCAATTCACTTAGCATATTCCAGTTCAGCACATCCAAACACACATCGTTTTTTAATTGGCTGTGTGGTGCTCTGGTGTATGTTTTTAACCAAACCTCTACTGTGGGACATTCAGGCTGTTTCAAATTTTGATATTTTAAACAATGCTATTTTGAATAGCCTCAGATATAACTCTTTATAAAAAATATTTTTATTGATTGGTTTTTAGAGAGAGAGACATCGATTTGTTGTTCCACTTAGTTGTGCATTAATTGGTTGCTTCTCGTATGTGCCCTGATGGGGGATCAAACCTGCAACCTTGGAATATTGGCACGATGCTGTAACCAAATGAGCTACCTGGCCAGGGCCTCAGACATAACTCTTAAGATGTTCAACAAATTATTGCCTTAGGACAAATTTCCTAGAAGTGGAATTAATGGACAAAGGGTGGGCATATTTCAAATTTTCCATAACATATCTGTAAAAGCGGAGGCACTTTCAGCCAGTATTTACTGAGTGCATCCCAGTGTTGAGGATGGGGTCACTGCTAGCTGGCGAGGTGAGGAAAGCTGGCTTGTGAAATAGATTCCGGTCGTCCCATTCTCCCCGCCCCCAGCAGTCCCTCAGTACTTGAGTTCTGGCTAAGACAGAATTCAGGGGCAAGATTCAAATACAAGAGAAAGTTTATTAGAAAGTCACAGAGGTAGAAGTGAGCTGTGCAAGAAATGAGCCAGCTGGTCTTCCCATTCTTGTAAAGTGTGTTCATAAACCTATATCCATAGGGAAAAACCTGAAAGAATATACATCAAAATGTGAACAGTGGTTATCTTGGGTAGTAGGATTATGAATGACACGTATTTGTTTTTCCTTTGAATTCGCTAACTTAAAAAATAAAATAAAAAGATCATGGATTATTTGCATCACTTTGAAGAGCAGAAACAAAAATAAAACTACCCCAAAAGGTGGTGAATCATTTTGTTACCACTCTCTCTGTTTGCACAACTCATCTTTCTGAATTCCAGTGATCAGTCAAAAAGACACCTCCTGACTTCCCGTTTGTCCCTTAAACACTCTCCATTTATCCCATCCAGCTTAGTTTTCCCCACACCTGCAACCACAAACCTACCTCGGTTTATGTGAGATTTTCTGAAATGTTTCTTCTCTGCATAGTGTGGTCATTTGTCTGTTTCCATCTGTTTGCTTTGCAGGTAGGAACTTCCTCCGTGGTTTATCCTGCTGCCATGTTTGCCCCCCAGGTATCTGCCAGGGGAGTTCCAGTGGCCGAATTTAACATGGAAACCACCCCAGCCACGAACAGATTCAGGTACAGGGATTACCAGGGTGGGAGATGGAAGGTATTGAGCAAGTTTGGACATGGTCATCTACAGACATTTTACCTGGTGTTCTAATTTAAAAACACACACACACACGCACGCACGCACACACACACAAACACACACACACACACACACACACTGAGCCCTGGCCAGTTTGGCTCGGCGGTTAGAGCATCGACCCGCAGACCAAAGAGTCTTGGGTCCGATGCCGGTCAAGGGCATGTACCTCGGCTGCAGTTTGCAGTTTGGTCCCAGCCCTGGTCAGGCAGGAGGCAACCAGTCGATGTGTCTCCCTCACATCGATGTTTCTCTCTCTTTCCCTCCCCTCTTCCCTCCCATTCTGTCTGAAGATAAATGGAAAAATATCCTCAGGTAAGGATTAAAAAAAAGAAAAAAGACACACTGAGTTTGTGTTTTATTGGTCTGTCGTTGCTTTTATGGAAGAACAAAATATCGTTAACTGTAGATTAAGGTGCTGTTTTTACAAGGGGTTTGCCATAGGACTCCTCCCCCCTCCCATTTTGAAAGCTCTTCTTGCTTTCATTTGTCTTTTTAAGCTAGAGTTAGTGACGGCAGGCATTTAGATGTAGGTGAGCCGAGGAGTGCTGGGCGGTCCGCCGCGGAGGCCCACGTACAGAACTGCAGCACACCGCTCGGAGTGAGGCCGCCTGGCGGATTCTCTGGTCTGATGGCCACGAGTGTTTGTACTTGTGGCCACATTATGATACTGATTCTGCTTCCCACATCTGTATGGAAAAAGTAAATCATCACAGTATGCATTTTTAGTCTCTTTCACTGTCTTTGCCTTTGTTTTCCTTTGTTTTTTTCATCCCTGATTTTTTTCGTCTTCACTTTTAATTTAATTTATGTATTATTGTCAGTCTGCTTAATTCCTTTCTAGAATAAGATAGAATACAAATAACTATAGCAAATAAATGTAAATACATAAATTGTAAAACACCACTGAAACTCTCATCAGTCCTTGAATCAGTGGTTTCCAAACTCAGCTGCGTATTTTAGAATACTGATGAGTGGGCACCACCATGACACCTGACATAATGTGTCTGAGGTAGAGCCTGGGCATCATGACTTCTATAAGCTTCCCAGGTGTTCCTAACGTGCAGCCAGGATGAGAACCTCCTTCTAAGTCTCTGCTGGGATAAAAAAGGTGCCACAGACTGCGCCGAAGCACACTTTAGTATGATCCTCCGGTGAGTCAGCTGGCTCTCGTCCCGGTCTTCTCCAGGTGGTTTTCATCAGCCACAGCCTGCGTGTGTCCTCAATCCATTGTTCTTCGTTTGTGTGTTAGTGGTAGGAACTAGAAAGACATTCTTTCAAAAATTGCTCTCTGTGTAAAACTTATACTGTGAAAACTACGGAATGTTGTTGAAAGAAATAAAGAAAACCTAACTATATGGAAAGACATCCGTGTATATAGCTTGGACAACTTAATATTATGAAGGTGGCGATACTCCCTAGTCTGCAGATTCACCCAGTCTTTCAGATTGCCTCTAGCATCTTTGCTGAAACTGACAAGGTGATCCTCCTAAAATTTATATGAAAATGCAAGGGACCCAAATAGCCAAAACAGAAAGAAGAATGAAGTCAGAGAACTCACACTTCTCAATTTCAAAACTGAGTACAAAGTTACAGTTTTCAAGACAGTGTGGTGCTAGCATGAGAATAGACACATAGATCAGTGGAATAGAATTGATAGCCCAGAAAAAAATGCTTACATTTATGGTCAACTGACTTTTGAAAAAGTATGAAGATAAAGCAGTGATGGAAAGAACAGTCTTTTTAACAAATGGTGCTGGAACAGCTGGAACAGCTGGATAGCCACGTGCACAAGAATGAAATTGGACCCTTCACACTATATACAAAAAATAACTCAAGTGGATCATAGGCCTAAATATAAGAGCTGAAAATATAAAATTCTTAAAATGCAGGAATAAATCTTTGTGACCTTGAGTTTGTCAAAGCCCTTTGATATGACATCAAAATCACAGGTAACATAAGAAAATGGATAAATGATCACTTCTTGGCCTTTTGGATAAATTGGACTTTATCAAACTTAAAAATGTATTGTCCTAGCCAGTTGTTCAGTGGTTAGAGCATCAAGGACCAAAGAGTTGTGGGTTTGATTCTGGTCAAAGGCATGCACCTCAGTTGTGGTTGGTCCCCGGCCCTGGTCAGGCTGGTGTGGGAGGCAACCAATCGATGTGTCTCTCTCACATCAATGTTTCTCTCTTTCTCTCTACTCCTCCCACTCTATCTGAAGATAAATGGAAAAATATCCTCCAGTGAGGATTCAAGAAAGAAAATTAAACCCCAAAACTTCTTTACTTCAATGGGCACCATCAACAAAGTGAACAAGACAACCCACAGAATGGGAGAAAATATTTGCAAGTCTAATATTTGAGAAGGAACTTGTATCCAGAATATGTAAAGAACTCTCACAACTCAATAATAAAAAGACAACCCAATTAAAAAGTGGGTGAAAGATTCAAATAGACAATTATCCAAATATATACATATGGTCAATAAGCACATTGAAGAAAGGTTGAACATCATTAATCATTAGGGCAATGTAAATTAAAACCACAACAAAATACCACTTAACAATCTCTAGTATGGCTCTGCAGTAGTCTCTTTTCATCCATGGCGGACACATTCCAAGACCTCAGTGGACGCCTGAAACCACAGATGGTACCGAACCCTGTATATACTGTTTTTCCTATACATACACATCTATGATAAAGTTCAATTTATAAAATAGGCACAGTAAGAGATTAACAACAATAACCAATACTAAAATAGAACACTTAAGACACTATATTGTAATAAAAGGTATGTGAATGGGGTCTCAGTATCCTATGGTACTGTACTGACTGTTCTTGTGGTGCTGTGAGGGGCCGCAATGCCTTCGCGATGAGCTGCAGTGAGGCACTCAGAATGGCATGCCATTTAAAACATGAAGTATTTATTTCTAGAATTTTTCCATTTAATATATTTAAAGTGATGTTGACTCACAGAAAGTGAAACCATGGATAAGGGGGACTACTGTGATTTAAAAAATGGAAAATAAGTGTTGGTGCAGAAATGGGATTTCATACATCGCTGGTGGGAATGTACAGTGGTGCAGCTTTCTTGGAAAAAAGTCTGGTAGGTCCTCAAAAGGTTAAATAGAGAGTCAACATATGACTCAGCAATTCTACTCCTAGGTATATAGCTAAGAAAAATGAAACATGTTTATACAAAAATGCATACATGGATGTCCATTTCAGCATTGCTCATAATAGAAAAGTGGAAACAACCCGAATGTCCTTCAGCTTATGAATGGATAAACAAAATTTGGTGTATAGATACAATGGAGTATTATTCAGCCATGAAAATAATGTACTGATACATGCTATAACATGGATGACCCTTGGAAACATACTGAGTGAAAGAAGCCACACACACAAGACAACACATTGTACGATCCCATTTATATGAAATCTCCACATCAGATAGAGACCAAGGTAGATTAGTGGTTGTCTAGGGTTGGGGCAAGGGGTAATGGACAGTGACTGCTAATGGGTTCAGAGACATTTTTGGGGTGATGATAATGTTCTAAAGTTGACTGTGGTGATCAACTCTGTGAATATACTAAAAAAATTAAATTATATATTTTAAATGAACAGATTATGTGTGAATTATATCTCAGCAGAGCTGTTAAAAATTAAATTGTCTTCTAACTTATCCACTGAAGCATGGACCTTTGGCCTCGAATGTGCATGTGTCACATGTGTGTGACACCTGGGCTGGTTAGCCCCCTTTAGCGCAGCATCAGAGCCATGTACCTGAAGCCTCTTGTCTGCTTGAAAGAACATCAGAGTACCCAAGAAGAGGATGGGCCCTGGCTGGTTTGGCTCAGTGGGTAGAGCGTCAGCCTGTGGTCCAGAGAGACCCGGGTTCAGTTCCCACTAAGGGCACGTACCTCGGTTGCAGTTTGCCCCCGGCCCTGGTCGGGTTGTGCGGGTGGCAGTCACTTGATGTGTCCCTTCTCGTCAATGTTTCTCTCTCTCTCTCTCCTCTCTCTCTCCCTGCCACTCTGTCTGAACAAAAAATGGAAAAATGTCCTCGGGTGAGGATAAAAAAAAAAAGAAGAGGATGGGATAAACTTTCTGGAGAGGGAAATGAGCTACATCTCAAGTTCATTCATCTAATGTGGTTTATTTTCAGTCATTTGGTCTCCAGCTCATCTCAAATAAGTATAAAGAATTAGAACAAACCATTATTATATAAAAGTAAGAAATGCAGAGAGGGAAAATGAAGAAAAAACTCAAGTGTTTCCACAACCCAAGATCTGCGTTGGCCTACCTCTCATGTCTGTACTGACCAGTTAGTTCTGGGACTCCATCATGTATGTTTTCATGCGAAAGGAAAGTGAACTTGGGGGTTTTTCCTACAAGTTCAGAAGACATTCTTGTAATGACATCACTTCATAAGTCGGGCCTCCTAAAACCACAGACCTGCTTCAGCTACCGCTCTTCTTCAACCCAAATTCTCCAGATTCATGTCCTGAAAACCTGCGCCGTCTCTGTTCAAACAGGCTACTTGCTAGTTAGAAACACGGACCAAGTTTGACAAACTACCCATTGACCAGCACCTACTAAAAGAACCACCATCTGTGTGTGGGCGTCTTTGGGGAGCTGAGGCTATCTGTACCACCCAGTCTGGGCATTTTCCCAGATGAGATAACTGACCAGTGATGCCCGCAGTGCTTTCATCTGGGAGTCATCGAAGCCGACTGGAAGAGATGATGGTTATCATCTCATCCTACTCAAATTCGCAAATGGGGAACCAAGCCTAGAGCCACTGAATGGTTTGTTTAAACCCCACAGCTGAACAATGGCAGAATTTTCCTTACACCTCATACACAACAGATTTGGGTTGAACTTTACTCCAGGTCAGGGCCAGCAAACTACTGCCTGTAGGCCACGGTCACCCACCACCTGTATTTGAAAATAAAGTTGTGCTGGAACTCGACCTTGGCCATGTGTTCATGCATTGTCCCAGATGCCTTTGCACAACAGCAGAGTCGAGCACTTGCAACAGAGACCATCTGGTTTGTATAATATTTACTCTCTGGCTCTTCCAAGAAAAAATTTACCAACCCCTGCTCGAAGTTAATGAGAAAAAAATGAAAATTGGAATAATATTTGCTTTAACCTGATTTTCTTTATTATCTAAGTAGGTAGCTGGAATGCTGCCTACATTTTAAACTTGGATCTCACAAGACTCCTTAGACCTTGCACAAGATTTTTTGAGTCTTTGCTCCAATTCTAATTGAGAGACAAAGTCATAGAATTTGCCTCCCACTGATATGTGTTAATATTTCAAAGTGTTAATTAGTTTCAGTTTTGTTTTTGTTATTTTCCCTGTCTTGGGGGATTGCTGAGAAATCATTACTGTTAAATACTATGCATCTTCGGATTTAGGCTTCAAGGTTTTGACTGTCACTCAAGGGTCCATGGCATGTGAGGGTCAGTGCATTTGCTGAGGGAAAAATGGGATCATGCTCCCTGCTGGGCTGGTATGCAGGGCCTTCCAAGCACCCTGGGCCTTCCCCACCCTGCAACCACCATGATGTTCAACTTTTAATTTCTGTAAACTTTGGAATTTAGTTGACATCCACAGGTATTTAAGTAGCCACTATGTTCTAGACACTGTTCTAGGTTTCTAGGTGCTTAGTATAGGATGTATCAGTAAACAACAAAAAGCCTACCATGTGATGTCACTTTAGTGGTAGAGGCAAACAGTAAACAATAAGCATAAGTGTGCAAATTCTATAGTGTGTGAGAAGGTGGGTGATATCGTAGAGCTGGGGGTGGAAGGATTCAGTTGGGTGGTGAGGACCAGCATCATTGAGAAGAGATCTGAGCAGACTTGAAGGAGGTGAAGGAGTTAACCAAAGAGATTCTCTGGGCTAAGCGCTTTTCAGACACTGGGACTACCTAGAGCACAGCCCCATGGGGGAAGCATGCCTGGGAAGTTTGAGGGACAGGAAGTTTGAGGAAAGTTTGAGGGGTCAGTGTGGCTGGAGGGGGGGAAGCAGTCTCACAGGACGCAGTCAGTAAGGTAGGGATGTAACATGTTTGTGTTGGGAAAACAAATGCCCACAACGAAAGCTAACTGCTGGTGGAGTTTAGAAGACTAAGACATTCTGAGCTAGAAAGTGGCTTTAATTACGTATTTACTTATCAAGATTGTAAAGAGGCTACTTCTTTTCATTCACAGTTGACCCCATGTGACAGGGAAGGCTGGATTATCAAGGGTAGGCAGTACAGGCTCTTTTAGTCCATGCATTTGGGCCTCTCGTGGTCTGTTAAATTTTTAAAAAGTCACTTAAAGCAAGAATAAAAATAAAAGACACATATATCTTACATATTTTATTTTCATTTAATGCATAAATATGCATTCATTTACACACACACCCCCTTTTAAAAAAATAGAGCTGAGGGCCTCCTTTGAGTAGGAAATCTGCTGATTGGAGCTCACCTTTCTTGCATAAATTTATATACTCATAACCCTCCTGGTGTTCCCCAAATTTCCCTGAAGAGAAAAATCACCCTTACTCTTATTTTTTAAAACCACACAGACCATCAAAAAACCAGATCCCTAGGCCCCAGTCTACACTTCCTGAATCAGAGCTACCCGGCAAAAGGCCTCTTCAGTTGTATATTTAACGAGAGAGTGACCTGGGCAGTTCTTATCATCAGGAAATCTTGGAAAACACTGGAGTACAATTTCTGGTTTTGATATATTTTCTTTTTTTAAGTGGAGAAAGAATGTACAAAAAGAAACTTATGATGCTATCCCCCCCCCCATCGTCTTTTACACCTACAGCTAATTTAACAATTATTTTTAGGGACTCACTGTGTTTCCAAAGCATTTGAGTACTATTCCTAGAAATAACCCTCTTTTAACAGCTTTATTGCTGCAGTTTACCACATTAATTTAAATTAAATTGGATAATTACATTAACCAATAAAAATGGTACGAACACATTCATTCTGGAACACAGTCATCTTGGTTATTCTGCAGCTGGAGGGGTAGGGGAAGGTGCGTGGGTGCTAGAATGGGGGTCTTCAAACATTTTTGTTCACGTACCTCTGTCACATTTGTGAACTTGGCATCTAAACTTTTATATCAAAATCATGAAAAAAGATGTGATTCCAAGTGTACTGGAAATAAAATACTTGAAGATAGAACTGCCCTTAGTGTGGTTTTAAATGTATCCAAGCAAATCTGAACGCCACAAGTGCCTGGTAGCCGCCCTCGCCCATTCCCAGAGTAAATACACAGCCCCTTTAACAGTAAGAGCCTCCCTGTTTTCTCTGTTTGAACTTGTATTTCCGTTCTACTTCCATCACAGACATTTGTACTAATGTGGTATATTGTTATGTTTGAAAGCTGTTGTTGACTACCCTATTATAATTCTGCAACAAAATATCAGATGAATTATTTAATTCTTTTCTATTTCCTTGAACCTTCACTTTTTCCTAGATTGAATTGTCACTACAGCAACTTGCAGTACGCAGTTGTTTAAAACAACAAAGAAATGATAAATTTGATTAATACTTCCGTAAAAGTAAATTTTGTTGGAAATTTTGCATCTCTTAATAGAGGCATGGGATGCGAGTTTTTTGAATTAGCTCATGTGTGCGTGGCTGGAGAGTAGGAACGGTTGGAAGGAGACAGAGTTCCCGTGGTAGCCTGTGGTCACCAGAAACGAGCCTGTGATCTGAGAAGACAGGAATGTAATGAGGGAGACTCCACTCCAGAGGAACCAGGGGGCCTGTCCCCAGACAAAGGAAAAGATGGAATTACAGGATTTATTGGCAGAGTGTGGTTTGGATGAAATTTAAATGAAGCAGTTTTTGATAGATTCGGCAACGGGCTGGGCTTGTGAAAAGGGGTTCAACTGGTCTGGCCGGCAAAGTGGACTCAAGGTCCAGTGTCCTTGGAAATGACAAAGTAGAGGGAGAAGTGGACCATGGTACCCAGACACCCCTTATCTGCAGCTTTGCACCTGGGTCAAAAATCAAGGCCAAGTGACTTAGATCCTCTAAGCACAAGGGGATATTTCATTCCTTATTGCTTTAATGTCAAACAGCAAAGTTTCTGCTACTTTGATTTTAGAGGACACCATTCCTCAGTGAGTAAAAAGTATGCAGTTACTTGAGTCGCCATGATTCTTTGCAGCTTGTCTTGGGGGAAAATATTGTTTCCTATTATCAATGTGAGAAACAGTCAAACCTATGAAGAATTTTTGTAAGTTTATTTGAGCCTAATTGTCGACAATTGTTGGGAAGTAAAATCTCAATGGCTTGAGATAACGCTCCAGAGAATGGCAGTATTGCCCCTTATTTTATACATCACAATCAAAAGAGGAGGTGCAAGTAGGTTACATGAAATCCACTGGTGATAGATTAGGGAGGTTGGAGAAAGCAAAGCCGGGAAACCTCTGGGATTGGATGAAAAGTAAAATGATAGCTCTGGCTGGTTTGGCTCAGCGGTAGAGCATGGACCTGCAGATCAATGAGTTGCGGGTTCGATTATGGCCAAGGGCAAGTACCTCAGTTGTGGTTTGTCCCCGGTCCTGGTTGGGGTTGTGCCGGAGGCAACCAGTCAATGTGTCCCTTTCACATCAATGTTTCTCTCTCTCTCCCTTTCTCTCCCTCCCTCCCACTCTATCTGAAGATAAATAGAAAAAATATCATCAGGTGAGGATTTTAAAACAAAAAGAAAAGTAAAATGATAGACACACACATCTTTTACGTAGGAGGGTACAGGACAGTTGACAGTCAACAATTAGCTCAGTAACAAGGGCATCTGTGGTCTCTGCAGAGTGGGGCCTGCGCGTTGAGGGGTCAGAAAAAGAAAAGTTATTTTGATTTTCTAAAGATATATTATCATAGATGCAAAAAGACAATAGGCTCAGTTTAGGTAAAGATTGACTTTGTCAGGGAAGATTCTAGTCTAGGACAGGACTACCCACCACAAACTGCTTTTAGTTTAAAAGTTTTAATTTCAGAACATCCTTTGTGGTTATTTTTTAGACCCCTGAGTTTGTGAGGCTGCCACGCAGGCCTCCCCTGAGCTTGTCAGATGAGCTTGTGGCCTCTTTTCATCCACACTATTAACCACAGCTGCCTTTATCTGTGTCTCTTATTCCCATCTGAGGGGTGGTGGGGCAGATTTTCATTGGCCAAGCCCAATTTTACCGTTTCAGATGTCAACTGTAATTCTTAGTTTTTGCTTTTTAGAGATGGACGTACTGAGAGGCCTGGGCCACACTGTTGTAAGTGGCAGGGAGGTAACCGAGACCCACAGCCGAACTGTAAGGGAGCGCTCCATTACACAGGCGGGCTGGGGCGGGCACAGCTCCCCAGATCCTCAGCCCCAGATTTTTCTTTCTGGTCTGATTTTTTTTTTTTTTTATCCTCACCTGAGGACATTTTTCCATTTTTTGTTCAGGTAGAGTCGGGGGGAGAGAGAGGAACAGAGAGAGAGAGAGAAACATCGATGTGAAGGGACACATCGAGTGGTTGCCACCCGCACAACCGACCAGGGCCGGGGACAAACTGCAACCAAGGTACATGCCCTTAGCGGGAACCGAACCCGGGTCTCTCAGGACCGCAGGCCGACGCTCTAACCGCTGAGCCAAACCGGCCAGGGCCTTTCTGGTCTGATTTTAAAGACAGAAGCCCCATCCCCTTTTGGGACTGGTACAGTAGTGGGTGTGAGGTGTGACAGGGATTACAGAAGTCAAAATTAGCATTATTCACCGGGCTCACCAGTACCTGCAAATGCCTGCAAATACCGATACGGAAACTGCAAATGCCTCCCAACACGTGAGGCAACTATAATCTTAGGCAGAATTCCTTTACTTCTAGGGGTAGTTAACCTATTATTGGAAAAATATCGAGGAAGGTCCATTGATGATAAAAGTGGAGTCATTTAGTCGCCTTAACCTCGGGGCCCAGGTCAACATAAACCCTGACAATGGCACTGCCACTCAGATTTTGGACTTTCTTCTAAGTAATATGCCAAAATACCATAGTAACTTTACATCTTATTTTGTTATCTGTTAACTGACCATCCTAATAGACCCTCTTTCAATTTTATTGAAAGCAAGAATGAAATGACCCTGTTTGCATAAGGATGTAACACCCAGTCTTTAGAAATCACTTGTTTTCTTTCATCTACACTGATATTTCAAATGGCTCTTTAATTGGCACCCCATAGGTTTTCGCATTCTGGGTTAAGGCACCATCATAAGATCTGGGGTGAGTGAGGGGCACTGCTGACCTCTGTGAAGTGAGGGAAAGGTGAGGTGGAAAGGGGCACTTGAGAATCTTTTTTTTTTTTTTTTTCCTCACCCAAGGACATTTTTCCATTTTTTATACAGATAGAGTGGGAGGGAGAGAGAGGAAGAGAGAGAGAGAGAAACATAGATGTGAAAGGGACACATCGAGTGGCTGCCACCCGCACGACCAACCAGGGCCGGGGACAAACTGCAACCAAGGTACATGCCCTTAGCGGGAACTGAACCTGGGTTTCTCTGGACTGCAGGCCGACGCTCTACCCACTGAGCCAAACCAGCCAGGGCTCATTTTTTTTTTTTTTAAGAAGGAGACCATCAGGGACTGAGGATATGGGAATTCCCTAAAAGCTCTCCATGCCTGGCTGTAATTCTTGGAAAGTCCTCAAGGTACTATAACCACAGTGCTGGTGAGGACCTTTCTAGTGGCCATTGTTCAACACACTGCGCATAGCAGTAGTGGGAATACCATTTGGTCAGAGATGTCCATTAGTGGCATCCTACGGAGGGAACAGAGTATTTAAGGTCTAAGGCATTCACCATTTGTACTGTATCAAGAATAGATAATATGATGAATTACATTGAGCAAATGCTTTTTTCATTTTTAATTGTGCTCAATAGGTTTTCTTATTAATAATATACTAGAAAACCCTGCTTTTCTTTTTTATTCAGACTTAGTTTTTTTCCCCTGCCCTGTTTTCTTTTGAAGAAAGAAGAAATCATTTATTTTTCTTCCTCTTTGCTCTTTCTTTTTTCTTCTTTTGCTGTTTTTTGCCTTTCTGACTACAAGTTAGAGCTAGTCATGAAGTCCAGTGGATGGTTTGAGAGGCCTGATGACTCAACTAAAATCCTTATGGTCTATATGATGCATGAGGTTATTTTTCTCTTGTCCTTAGTACACATGAAAGCTGTCTTAATATAGTATATAGATACTGCAAAACTTAAAAGCTTTAATTATGGCCCTGGCCCCATAGCTCAGTTGATTAGAGTGTAGTCCTGATATACCAAGGTTGAAGGTTCAATCTCCAGTCAGGGCACATACAAGAAGCAACCAATGAGTGCATGAATAAGTGGAACAACAAATCGATATTTTTTTTCCTTTCTCTCTAGATTCAATTAAAAACACACTTCACTTATGAGTTTGGCAATCTAATCATGAACTACACTTTACTATCATGTCACCTCCTGCCCCTTAAAATAAAATTCTTATTTATACCACCTACTTTCTAGGCATTTCCTTTCCTAAATTCTCTTGATTACAAGGGCCAACCCATAGTGAAATGTGTACATCTTGAGCAGTCAGAAACAAATGATAGAAGGGGGCATAAAAAATCATAATACCACATTTGTGAGAATTGAGATTTTACTCTGGCTGTAATTAAGAAATGTGTGACTTGCTCCTAACTCGGCTGTACTTGTCCTTCTGTTCCAGGTTTCATTTCCAGGGGCCCTGTGGTAGGACTCTTCCTGAAGCCCTGGCTCCTCATGAAACGGAAACGGTTTCTTAATTGTCCTGGGGAAGGAAGAAATTACAGTACATCTAAGTACCAGGCCACAAGCAAAGGAGACTCTATCTTGTGGATGAGGAGCTGAATATTGGAAGATCTAAAAATAGCCTCTGTTTCTTGGCTGGGATCCAACCTGTTGATAAGTGGTAGGGCCTTAGAGGTAACAGTAGCAAATGTAGTTACAAGAAGTCAGAGAACTGTAAAGTTAATGCATGTTATTTGGTTTGAACTTAAAAATGAGATACCTCTGATGTATTTGGTTGGTTATTGGGAGGGGTAAAATTCTAATTTGATTGTCTTAAAAATGTACTTATCCCAAATGTATTTTTGCTATTTGGCAAAGATAGAAGTAGACATTTGATATTTCTGATTTTTGCACATGCTTTGGTGGAAAATAAAATTGCTCTCTACAGTAGGTAATTTATTGTATAAAGATGTGACCCCAAGAGAGAGCTTTGTTGAGAACTCCCCCCCCCCCCATATTTGCCTTGTTTGGCTGCTTTACCTCTAAGTATGTGGGACAGTTTAGAACAAGAACTCAAGCAAGGAAGGAAAAGTAGCAACAAGGTAGAAAATCAGGATGAGACACACTCCCACCAAATGATGCATATTATATAGATTCCAAAGGTAAACACAACTGCCTAAAATGCAGTACTAGCCTTCTTAGCAGCCTAGGAGGAAAGGAAGAGGTGATGTTTGACTATTTCTTAATATAAACACAGACGCATACAGTCCCTGCAGGGTCTGCCGGCCTTTCTCAGACACTGAATTCTGAAGGAAGTCTTTTCCATGGGACTTTACCTGGGAGGAAAGTAGCAAGAATCCAGTTGTTAGGTCAAGCCCCACCACCTAATGCAGCACCCAGGCCCTTGGAATGCCTGCTTGTTGTCTGGCAAGCATCAGAGGCCTGACGGGAAGGAGTGGCCTTTAGCAAACAGTGTAGGAAGGTCATACATAACAATGGATCAGGTGCTTCCTGGGTGATTACACACCTGGTCACATCACCTCAGCCCCTTACAAAACTGCATTTGTTACATCCTTGGCTTTTGTGGAAATAGACAAGACATTATCACATAAAACGTACTGCATTTGCAAGTCATACCTTTTAATACATCCCAGAGATCCTTTGCATGGGTAAGTGGGGAGTCTGAAGGGTCAACCTTTAGGGTTCGATTCACACTTCACGTGGGTGGGTCAAGGCACATACACTGAAGGGACTTGTAATACGCAGTTTTTGTACATAAAGCACCATCATTCTCTTGTAAGAGGTTTGTTGCTGGGCTTCTGCAAGTTACTTTGTACATTTTCCTAGTGTTAGCAATGCTGAAAGCCAGCACACTGTCTCGGAGAGTCTGATTATATTTTTAATTTCTATCTGACCAAGGCCCAGGGTTTCAGAACTGTTCTTTGCAACTCCTCTCAAATTGGGCCTTTGGTACCACTAGCTTTGTGTGTGTGTGTGTATCATTTTTGTTCATGTTGTGGTTTTATTAGAGGAAATGAAAGGATAATTGAAAATACAAAACGTTTGTGAAGTAGAAATTATTCAATTTAATATTATTGAATATCTATCGTATGATAGGCATTAGAAATAAAATTAGTAAGACATGGACCTTGCCATCAAGAAGTTGCTAGAATGGTTAGGGCAACGGTCATGTGAATTATCATACAGTGTAGAAACTGCAGTAATAGAAATTTGTGCAAATTTTAGAGGAAAATGTAATTAGAGATGGGCAGAAGAATGGGGATGGGGTAGATGTTAAATTGTTTGAAAGGCTTTTGAAGGAAGTCAGCCCCCGCCGTGTTTTTGAGGTATAAATAGTTCCATGTGGGGGAGTGTGTATCAGTAGAGGGAACAGCATGTGCAAATGCGTGGCAGGTGTGAAACAGCTTGCTTTGTCCGCAGAAGGACGGCTGAATCATTTAGTATTGTGTAATGGTTAAGAGAAGTCAAGCGCAGGTCACGAAGGGCCATGTATGCCAGAAAAGGAAATATACTTAGGGGGAAATAGTACTAGGGTTGCACTCACTGAGTATGGTGAAGTCATTCTTTCCCCGGAATCAGGAATTGCGATGGGCTAGCCATTGTTCAGGGCCCTGCGGTTACACCAGGGAGTTAGATGGGACCCTCTCTCTCCGAGCTTACATTTAAATGGGGTGGGGGCCCAGACAATGAGCTGTTGGAAGGAGTCAGCGATGAGCACCACACAGGCACGGACGGCGGTCGAGGGGCTGGTGGTGGGGGAGCCTGGAAAACGGCGGCCGCAGTCGCCAAGCACACACCTGGCGCAGAGAATTGACTGAGGCCTGTCAACGCCCCTTTGAAACGCCACTTCCTCGGGGACTGCGGCGTCAAGGGAGTCGAATCTACAAATACTGACGAACTGCATCGACCGAGCGAATCCTGGTGCTAAGCACGGCGACAGGGCTGGGGCTTGCGGGCACCGGATGGCGTGACCCGCACCAGCCCTCCTCGAGGAGCGCGGGGACCCGTCCAAGCCTGGTCTCAGCACCCCGGCCAAGAAGGCGCACGAGGACCTCCCCAGCCTGGAAACAAGTCCCTGCCCACCGCTCTCACAGTCGGCTCTACAGCAGCGGCGGAGAAATCGTGCGACCCCGAGCGCGCAGCCTTCGTGACAGAAGGAGGAAACAACCCCCCGTTTTCTTTAGGCCACGCCCTTCCCCGTCCTGCGCATGCGCCCTCGCTCGTCGCAGGACCGTTTTCCGCTTCCTGTCAGTGGGGCTTTGAACCTGCGGGGAGCGATTAAAACGGTGTCGCTTGTTCTTCACGTCACGCTCGGCTTCCGACAGCTACTTCCGGGTCAGAGGAAGACGGTCCGGCGCGACGTGGGCCATGGTGCAGCTCCGGCCGCGCGCGTCCCGCACCCCGGCGTCGGCGTCGGCGATGGTGGACGAGGGCCAGCCCGCCTCGGAGGAGGAGGCGGAGCACGGCCTGTTGCTCGGGCAGCCCAGCAGCGGCGCCGCCGCCGAGCCGCTGGAGGACGACGAGGAAGGGGACGACGAGTTGGACGACGAGGCCCCGGAGGAACTGACTTTCGCCAGCGCGCAGGCGGAAGCGAGAGAAGAGGAGCGGCGAGTTCGAGAGACCGTGCGCAGGTTGGGAGCCGACGGCCGGGCCGGGGAGCCGTCGCTTTCCGCCCCCCTCGTCTCTGCCCGCACTGACCTGCCCCCTTCCTCCCAGGGATAAAACACTCCTGAAGGAGAAGAGGAGGCGCCGCGAGGAGCTGTTCATCGAACAGAAGGTTCGAGTGGAGGGGGCGTCTCCTTTTTAAGACCACCCGGCTTGGGGTAGAATTCCCATGTTTGTTGCAAAGATGGTGGGATTATGGGAGCAGATAGAAAGTATTTCTGACATCGGTGAAAACAGGATACTCGTACGCGTTGCTGTCCACCGATCGAAAGTGGGAGTGGGAAGAGTTGTGGCAGTGCAGCTCGCCCTGGCACCCCAGGCGTTGCGCCTCACGGAGGGTAGTACATGTATCCACAACGGGGTCGCTGTTAGAATTTATTGAGGCATTTGGTAAACTATGGGCTGTGCAGAGTATGATTGCTCTGCCAGAGGGACATGACGTTGCCTTCAGTGCCTCAGTGACCTGAGGACTGGCCCCTTTGCGATCTTCACCAGGTCTTCCAAAGAGTGTGGCATGGGCTCTGTGTTCCCACCGCCTAGAGATGGCGGAGGAGTGGTCAGCTTAGCTTTCTCATTTGCCTAGGCTGTAAGGCTGTCCCCAAAGCTGTCCCTTCAGAAGCAACCCGGAATATATTGTCATGCACCTCACTTTTCATTCTTTTAAAATGTCTTTAAGAAAAGGAAACTCCTTCCAGACACTATTCTAGAGAAGTTAACTACAGCTTCACAGACAAAGTAAGTAATGGATCTTGTTATATTACTTGCTTACATACACCCATCTTTAAGAAACATGTTGGTACATTTATTTGAATCCATATAATTTAATTTTAAAAAACCTGAATTAAAAAGTTAAGAGTAGATATCTGAATTTGGTGGGAAAGGTGGAAGGAAGTATTTTACTTCTTTTCAGTCTTTCACTGTTTCTTTTTGTTCACTCCCACTGCCAACTCTAGCTTCTGAGTTCCTGATCCCAGAGTATTTATTCAATAATTGTTTGTGTATGTCATTGTACTGGCGCAGGGTAGGTGGTGAATAAAACAAGTGTCTTGACATTTATCATTTAGTGTTTAAATGACAGGCTCATCCTAAAACTCAACTTGTCCCATACTTGATTTATCTGCCAACCTGTCCTTCCTCCTCATTCCCCATTTCATTTAGCAGCTTTGCCATCCACTGAATGTTTAAAACAAATGCTGTAGTCATCCTCTTCCTCATCTATCCCATGGAATCAATCAAACCTTACCGAATTTAGGCATCTCTTGTCTCCCCTTAATGCTTTAAGTTCAGAAGCTTAGACCTATATCTTTGACCTTTCATATTTTTCTATAGAACTTTCCCAAAGAGCTACTCAGATCGCGAATACATTAAACATAAAAACAAATGCATTTGGTGTCAGATACCCCTTTTATACTTTATAACCAAACTCAAATGTCACATCTTCATTCTCTCACTCCACCCACCCCATTACTCCCAACTTTGTTTAGCTTTTTTTGGTTACTGTGCATGGTATAGGCATCTCATACTGTTTTGTCATTCTTCATTGGTCTCTCAGACCAGAATTGTCAAGCCTAGTCCTTGTCTCCCTTCTTGTCTCTTGTGCTTAAACTGTTAAATTAATCCTTTGTGATTTCTCCAAATAAAATGAGGCCAGCCTACCACCTTTCACTTTGTATTTCAACTGATGTATAACTCATTCTTAAGTCTTACACTTTAACTCCATTAACCACAGCAGTCAGCTTCTTTGGAAGTCTGCTGATACGCTTTCAGATTTTAAATTCTGAGAAGATACTTCCATCCAATATTTACTAGTTTGCTGACTGGTATTTGTGAATTTGGGGAGTGACTTGCTTTCCAAAACTTATTCAAGATCCTGAATCAAAACTGAGGGTGGTGGTAATGAAAAGGGGGTATCTTATTTGTAAAACCAGATTTAATTGTGTAACAAGTTGAGTAATCTATATTATCTGCCATTCCAATCTGTTTTGTTTTGTTTTTTATATTGTTGTTCTCCCTTAGCATAAAGAAATCACCAGGAAAGTTAAAAGAAGGTATGAACTACCCTAATTTAAATAATCTTCTCGTTTAACTGTCAAGTGCATTTGTAGTTGATGTTATTGGCCCTTAGAGACATGGGAATAGGACTGACCAGGTTTAGCTTGTTCCTGTTGCCTTATTTCTTACAAATAAAAAGTGGATCCAAATTGGTGCAAGTGGGTATTTAACAGGAAATAATTTATTTTTACGTAAGTGCTAACTAGAAATAAAACTCAATTTTTTAGTTAATTTGCAGAAGAAAATTGAAGAATGTGAAAAAGGAAGTGACTCCAAGAAAGCTAAAGTACAAAAAGTACAGTCTGTTGGGTAAGAAGTATTTTTTTCATGCAAGACATAAAGGTAACCCTTGAGAGAGAATGTTGGCTTATGTGTGAAAATATTTTAATTAGTAAGCAGTTTCAGATCGGATCGTTTGTGGGAAAACCAATTGTGATACTTATATAAAAACAAAATATTTGCTCCACTAAATTGTGAATATTAGCCTGTTTCTTACAAAATAGCCCTGTAATTTAGTTTTATTTATCTTATCTGTGCATATACAAAATAAGGATTTTTTAAACTTTTTTTGAGACAACAAAAATACTTTATTTTCAGTGTGTTATAAACCCGATTCATTTTGACATTTTGTATTGATCACCAGCCAGAATAAAAGCTACTTGGCCCTAAGGCTGAAAGATCAAGACCTGAGAGATTCAAGGCAACAAGCTGCCAGAGCCTTCATACAAAATTCTTTATATGGTCCAGGAACCAACAGAACTACTGGTAATTTCCTTATGAACTGTTTTTCTCACTTTTTATTGCAAAATAAACAAAGAAATGATAAATAATTCTCTTTTCTAGTAAATAAGTTCCTGTCTCTTGACAATAAGAGGTTACCAAAGAAAAAGGCTGCAGCCCAGTTTTTGAATAATGGTTGGGGTAAGGTCCACTTTATTTTCTTGGCTCTGATAGTTTTATATATTGAATAATGTTCTTTTTAAGGAGATAGTAAATACTCAATTATGAATTATCTTTTTATAATGGCTTCTATATATTAATATTTTTAAGTTGCTTCTGAAAAACAGGTCAATGTAGTGTGTATGGACATCTGACAAAAAATCTAGTTCAATAGATCTAATTTTAGTATTTATATTCATATAGAGGATCATAACAATTTTTAAATTCTTTCTTGGGAATTTAATATTTCTAAGTCTTACTGCACAAACTTTCTATTCTAGGAACCCAGAAAAAACAAAATGCCAAGAGGTTTAAAAGACGG
The DNA here is from genome assembly GCF_014108415.1 of Molossus molossus. Taxonomy (NCBI): domain Eukaryota; kingdom Metazoa; phylum Chordata; class Mammalia; order Chiroptera; family Molossidae; genus Molossus; species Molossus molossus. The sequence continues at coordinate 27,220,920 of NW_023425347.1, read as the reverse complement.
TGGATGGTCAGAAAGATGAAAACTTCGAAGAAGTAAATCAAGGCTAAATGAAGGATGAGAGCTTTGTATGTATAGAACTCAGTTATTTAGTTTAGAAGATTAATTTGTCTTAAAAAAATCCAATAAATCATTTATAAATAATTTTAAAAGGTCATTACAAGTCCTCTGTTTGGGGAAGTACCCATCACATTTCATCCTTCTGGAATACAATTGCACCTTTAGTCTTTGAGGGTCCAGGAAGAAATAGAGCAGTTTAAAAGGAATTGTTTTCATTTATTCTTATAAGTATTGATCCATTTAATTGAATATAAACACCACCAGTAATAATACCTCTTCTACCCCTCCCCATCCCATAGGGTGGGTATATGGCAGGGAGGAGGAGAAATGAGCATCCAGGAAGTCTTTTCAACTGCAGTTGTCAGATGCCCTACTCTCTCAGATGCTTTGATGCTACGATGCTACTGAGCATTTGCTTCACAAGATATGGAATGAGGAAGAGAAGTAGCTGTAAAAGTACAATATCGAAATGTAGATAAATACCTACTTTTCTTAAAGAAGGTTCAAGCTTCAGTGTACAAAATAATGGTCAACCAAAGGATATGGTCATCATCTTGAACAACTTGTTTTAACTGTACTTTTAACTGGTTTGGGGGTCTGTTTTACTGGCAAGTAACATGCCTTATTGTGATTATGAAAGTAAGAGATTAATTCCTCTTCTTTCTGTGTCACAGTATCAGGTTTGACCTTAATACAGGGAGGCTTGTAAATCGAACACAGTTTTAGGTTGTGGAATTCAGATTTATAGTAAAAGTCATTCATTTTAATTACTCTAATTGTATATTAATCATAAATAGTATGTAAGTACCTAATATATAAACTCAGTTGACACTAACATCTGTAGAAGTAAATTTTTAATGGCTGGTTAATTATATCACTACATTTTTATTGCAATATAGTACTCATTTAAGCACTTAAAAATGGAAGTTGTACAAAGATTAAATTAAGACACGGTAAATTGACTAAATATTTGGTTTTTATATAAATAAAGGTCATAACCACACCGTTGACATATAATACTGTTATAATACAAGTTAAACTTGTGAGTCTACAACAGAATTCGTTGGTAGTTAAACAGGAAACAAAGCTGAAAAGACCATGTTAAAACAAAACTACTGGGACTAACAGGTCGGGATTGTAAGTAGCAACAAACGTATTCACTCAGCTCCTGAGTATTTCAAGTTTTACAGTACACATTAAAAATGATTTCTTCCATCAACACTATAAATTCAAACTGTCAGATGTTTATGCATTTTGCAAGTTACACTGATTGAATGCTTATATGGGAGTGGGGGTCGGAACGTCTCCCAATTTGAAGTTTACATCACCCACATGCTAACACAACACAACTTGTTCCATTTCCTTCCCCTCTCTTCCCCCCAACAAAGAAGGCAGGATTTTTTTGGTTTCTTTTAGGTAATTGTTTTAAAGAATTTGTGATGATAAATTTGAACGTCTGAGATTCAGTTAATATTTAACTCTTAGACAACTAAGAGGTTAAAGATGGAAAATAATTTCTCCTAACACTAAGTTAGAAAATCATTTGCATCATGCTGTAAACTAGGAAGCAATGTAAAGCGACAAAAACCTGTCCCCAGTACATAATTAAAAAAAATCTAAATTTCAAATCAGCAGAGCTGGTCTACTTCCATGTTGACTATATGCCACAGTATAAGTGTGAGCTCCTTAAATGCATAGCTAATGTAGGTAGTCTTCCACTGTGGCAAATGCACAGGATCCAATTCCTGATCGAGCCATCAGTCCTAGACATTGTGTGGCCTGTCCCATTGCTAGGGCGAGTGGAGGTTGCTTTGGCAGATTGTGGGTTTCTGAGGAAAAATGATTAAAAATGGAACAGCAATTAGACATTTAAAAAATATTTTTTTTCTGGAAAATATTGCATTACTTACAAAATTACCAATGCATATATCGTTAACTAGCAAATGATTAATTCCTTGGAGGTACACTCTGACGAGGTCATATGGTACTAGGTGTTCAACTAAGAAAAATACTTGCATAAATAGACTTTTAAAGTGTTAGATACCCTAAACCTTTACTCCTAGTATTAACTATGATGGGAAGTATAAAATTTCTTGGCTGATATTTAAATGGGGGCATAAGGAATATTTAGTATTTCTCTTCTATTTGACCAAGGTTAGTTGACAGTAGAAAACCAAGGTTTTTAGTAAGTTTCACTGATGGCCCTGACCAGTTTGGCTTTGCAGTTAGAGCACTGGCCCATGGCCCAAAGAGTTGCGGGTTCGATTCCCAGTCAAGTGCATGTACCTGGGTTGCAGGTTCGATCCCTGGCCCGGGTCAGGGTCGTGCGCGAGGCAACCAGTCAGTGTGTCTCTCACATCAATCTTTTCTCTCTCTCCCCCCCCCCCCTTCCATTCTATCTAAAATTCAATGGAAAAATATCCTCGGGTGAGTATTAACACACACCTGTCTCCAAGGCATATTGGAAAATATTATTTGGTTTGGTAGGGAGCAAGGGGTAATGGTCACCATGAGAGACAATAGAGCAACATTACTCTGTATGGCCAAATTTATAGAATCTGGTAATTTTCCTTTGTGAGTGGATGTCTAAATTTTATGTTTATGTAGATTCCCAATTAGTAAAATTACTAATCAGTCCTTTATAGATATAGTTGACAACAAAGGACAAAAAACAGTGATAAATGACTGGTAAGGCTCCATATGATTTAATTCCACCCTTGGTTCAAAGGTTGTAATCTCAGAGAAAGAACAGTCCTAGAAGGAATGAAGCAAAAATAATATGGAAGCAAGTTTGGGACTTAAAAGTACAAGAGGAAATAAGATAGGATTAAGAAAATAAGAATAAAAATAAGAAAAGATATACAGATTGATGTGGAAGTGTGGTTTGAAAAGGTGGGTTAAAATTATTGAAGTACGGCTATCCTGTGGCAAGATGCTATTTGGCTACATTTTGATAGTGATAAACAGTTTTTTCCCCACCGCTAAGTAGGATTGACTTTATAATTTAAAATAATTCTGCCTTAAGTTGAATGAGGAACAATTTAATTTTTATACAAAATCAACATAACGGAATTAACACTGAAAAGGAAACATCCTTTCAAAAATGTCTCCTGAAGTTTTACAGGGAAGTAACCTTGCTCAAAGGTAAGTGCCTAGAGGTACTTTATTACAATTTTATTTTGCCCAAGTGGGGCATCTGGTTATAAGCATTAAAAATTTTTTTTTTGGATACGAAATATGTAAGAATTACATACAATCAATATAACTTTAAGCACTATTTATAGATTTTATAATTTAGTACTTATAAATATGCAGACATCCTCCCAAAATTTCACTTGGTAAATTATTTACTCAATAAATTAATAAGATTATTAAATTTCAGCACTTATGGGTGAACCTACATAATATGTAGTACAATATGTAAGAATACATATTATCTTGGATAATGGTCCCAAGTAATTTAATATTTAAAAACTGAATCCCCTTGAAAAAACCCAAGATATAAGAAACTGGTCACTTTACAAATTTTTTTCCAAGTCTGAATGTTACCTAAATATAAAGCAATTATAGGGTTTCATGATTACTTAGAATGTAGCAAAAATACAAGTATAGCAAACCCTGCAATCCCAGCATTGCTACTAAGTTCTCTTATTTTTACCAATAGAGGTAAATGAATTTTGTAACCAAAGAAATTACAGCACAATTTAACAACATAAAATTCACATTATTTATTATATACAAATTCTAAATCTAAGAAAATGACAACACAAAGACATTACTCCTGTTCCAAAACTTTGGTATGAGACCTTAACACACAATGAATAAAAAATAAATTTTTGAGGGTAAAGAAACAGATTAATTGCTTACTTTTTATTCTGGCCATATGAGGGCCCAGGCCCTCATTACAAGTGTACATGTCTAAATACCTTCTACTCTGTGGAACTGCTCTAATCTATCTAATATAGTTTGAAACGTGTTGCTAAAAGCCCCCAAACCTAACAGGGCCAAATTGCACAGAGAAGACTAAAACTAGAATTCCATTTTACCTGGGGAACTGGATTCTAAAGTCAGGTGAAAATCACTTATCTGAATTACCTTTGAAAAGAATTGCCCAGAAATTAAAACAACAGTTTTGCATAATCAATCCTATGGAGTTTAAATGTAAGTGCACAAAATATAGTTACAGAATTAATATAAAAAATGTATGTGTTCAATATATAAACACTATAATCATACTCTGTAGTGAATTACTCATAGAAATGGCAATCAACAAATTCCAATTTCTCACTTCATGCTTACCCCTGACTAAACCAACTTAAATTGCTATTTTCCTTTTTATTTGGTAAGGGCATGGAGTTGAATAGGCTTAACTTTAATGCAAATATAATTTGACTCCAAGGGTTAGTATTGACAGGGCATTCCCAAGTCACCTGGAAGCTCCTTGTGCCTGCATCTTAAACATGGTGGGAGCTGTAAAACTGATGGCTCAGGCCAGAAATGTTTCCATACATGCACACAAAAATTTCTAATTTCCAAATTTCCCCGGGTGCATCCCAATGTACTTTTTTATTCCATTTGAATCCATTTAATCTGGCATTGAAATAATGGAGGAAGGTTTCTATATTTTAAGGTAATTTTAATTTTAAAATGTAGAAAACCTTTCCCTTATGATTTTACCAAAATAAAAATGCCAGCACAAATACCATCTCAAATATTCAAAGAAATACTTTGAGTTGAGCTTTTTGCCTTTACTTACCTAATATTGCACTGTTAAGGGCCGAGCACACAGGTTCTCTCTGAATTGGGTCAAGTTGATTACCAACAGGGCTGTTCCAAGGATCTGAGTAAGCTAGTAAACTAAATGCATCCTGTTGAAAACAGCAATTTGGTTTTTAATTCAGATAGTTCAACTACTATGTTAATCATGGTTACAAGTTGAGAGAGAGGCAAAATATGGCTTTAAGACACTAGACTACTGTGACATACCTATTTACATTTATATATATATATATTTAAACTAGATTATGCAGCAAAGCCTAATTTGTTTTTCCTTCTTTTTGTAAACACACATTCTCATTACCTTCCCCTTATCTCTACAATATATACAGAGCAGGTTAAGGTAAAGAGGAAGGAAGACAAAACATTCAGATATTTACAATTTATTACCACTGATAGGAATTTGACATTAAAAGGATAGGGCCTGCCTTTATCAAGCAGATGTGGAAATTGGGCACATTTCATTGGATGTCATCCTCTCAAACTCAGTAATAAAAAAATTAAACTGACTCCCATTCAAGAATATTCAGTAGTTCCAACCATCCTCAAGCCACCCCTCCTAAAGTAGCTGACATACACAGCAGTAGTATTTTCAAACAACTGTCTTCTTTCTATGGGAGGCACATAATACAGTGGTTTCAGACACTGGCCTCAATCACCAGTGTGCATCACTAGTATGGCCTTTGGTAAGTAAGGACCTCTCTGTCAGTTTAATCATCTGTGTAATGGGGACTGTAAGAGGTCCTTCCTTCACAGTCATATGAGGACTAACAGCTAAATGAAATTAGCAATGTCGGTTCATTCTAATCTTTCAATAAATGATGTCTTATTATTTTGCCAAAGGCAATGCCCTAATCTTGAGGCAACATAATATAGTTACAGATAGAGTTAAGAGACAGGGCACCTTCCCAGTTCAGAAGACATACATGGAGAGGTGCTGAGGAAATTGTAAATCAGTAGCAACTTTCAAAATGCTGACTAGAGAGTGGAAGACTGAAATTCCTAAAAATTACTATGTCCTAGGTACAGCTCCAGCATTCCTCTAATTAGCTTACTAGTGTTCTGAGAGCAGAGGCTCCTGGTTAACTGTATTCTTGCCCTTTCTCATCTAAACTGGCCTCCGTATTGTGAAGATAAAACAATTGTCCAGCCCTGGCTGGTTTGGCTCAGTGCTTAGAGTGTCTGCCTGAGGACCAAAGAGTCCAGGGTTTGATTCCAGCCAAGGGCACATACCTCAGTTGCGGTTCATCCCCGGCCCCAGTTGGGGTCGTGTGGGAGGCAACCAACTGATGTTTCTCTCTCTCCCCCTCTTGCTCTATCTGAAGATAAATGGAAGAAAAAAATTGTCCAGCCCAGCTGGTGTGGCTCACTGGTTGAGCATCAATCCATGTACCAATAGGTTGATGGTTCGATTCCCGCTCAGGGCACATGCTCAGGTTGTGGGCCCAATTCCCAGTGGGGGGCATGCAGGAGGTAGCCAGTCAATGTTATCTCTCATTGATGTTTCTAACTCACTCTCCTCCCTTTCTCTTAAAAAAAAAGAATTGTCCATATAGCAGTCAGTCCATGGCTACTAGACAGAGAGTACATGTTTCTAAATAAACCCGTGTCTCCCCCACTGTCATGACTGTGTATTTCACATCAGACTTTTCACCCCAATTACTAATAAAAGTTCTTTTAAGATTAAAAAAAATGATAATACTATTTCGAATTTCCCGTAGTGCTTGGTACAGGGAAGAGGCTTCACACACCTGCTGATCACAAGACCTGCTTCCTACAGTTTTTAAGATATTTTATGCATCCCACAAAGCTACTAGGTTGTGTTCCTGAATGCCCCCAATCCAAATTTATATCCTATAAAGCTAACTCTAATCAATCACATTATTTCTAAAGACTGAGCTTTGCCTGGCCAGTGTGGCTCAGCTGAGTGTCATCCTTTGCAATGAAAAGTTGCTGGTTTGATTCCTGGTCAGGGCACATGCCCAGACTGCGGTATCAATCCCAGTACAAGCAGGAGGCAGCCAATCAATGCCTCTGTCTGTCTGTCTCCTCCCTTCTACTCTTACAAAAAAAACAAACAAAGAGCTTTGCTCAAGACTTAATTTACCCCACAACCATCTAATGAGATATCATCCCCATACTACAGATAAATTTTAAAAGATACCCTGTAGGATTGTCCAAGGACTAATTGGTACATAAAAACTTTAAGCACAAAACTATCCTCTTGGGTCTATATATGTGGACATACTACCAAAAAGGTAAAATGTCCCAAATCTCAAATCAGGACCATTCTTAGGAGTGGGGAATGTCTGACCCACAGGCAAAATCAATACCAGCTAACATCACATGCCTCAACAAATTAGCCTGACCAAATATAGCAGGCTGATTTTTAAGCTGATAATTTTGTATGACCCCTGGAATGATGTTATAAATATCCAAATGGCCCTTGGCAGAAAAAAGGTTCCCTACCCACCCCTCACCTAGTATTTAAAACAAACACACACACATAATGATAATGATGGTAGTAATTTACCATGTAGTGCACTAGCAATGTGTGAGGCAATGTTTCAAGCACTAATGGGGATCACTTCATTTAATCTTCATAATGACCTTATGAGGTGGACACTACAATCCCTGTACGTTCACCATACAGGGATGCAAACAGAGGCAGTAAGAGATTAGTATCATTCAGCTAGTGCTGTATTTTAGTAAGATGCCATTTGTTTTAATTTTCTATCTAAATTTTAAGAGGAAAAAAGTCTAAAATTCTGCTATATCATTTTCAGTACAACTGAACAAATATTTATTGGACAGAGCAGCCAGATAATTGAGGACACACCCATCACTATGTCCTTGTCACTGCTTCAAGGACTCACACAGTCTTGTGGAGAAGACAGACATATAAATAAATAACATATACTGTATTGCTTATAAATGTACAGTGTATTGTGTCACATAATGCAATCACGGAAATAGGTTCAAGCTATATGGACATTGGGGCTAAGAGAAAGGAGAAGGCATGGATGGAACCATGGGTAAGAGATTAGATCTAAAATGCCTCTGAATGCACACTAAAAAGCTTGATTTTTTTTTTTTTTTTTTGCCAAAAAGGCAATGTGGTTTTAAATAGAGGAGTAATATGGATTAGGATTAGATTTGATTATAGAAGGATCACATAGCAACATATAAAACATAGCTTAGAAGTACAGTGAAGCTATAAGCAAAAAACTAGTAATACCTTGAAAAATACAAAAGTTTACAGCATAAACTTCCTAGTAGTAAATGCCTAGAACCTTTACTTGCAAAGGGAATGAAATTAACAAAGCAACATCAATGTTGTAAATCCTGCTGTAAAATTTAATTGGTGATAGTAACCAAAGAAATGCAATTAAGGCAGTGGTACCACTGGCACATTAGCACTGGTAAACTGGTAGGTTCTGGGAAGCAACACGAGAGCAATACGCAGCAAGCCAAAATAAATCTATCCTTTGATTCAATAATTACTACTTTATCCCAGTGGAATAATTTTAAGGAAAAGCACAAAGATATATGTATAAAGGTGTTCACTAAAGCATTAGAATAAAACTAAAAAAAAAAAAAAAAAAAAAATCTAGTGAGAGCAATGCTTAAATAAACTGATAAAGCAACATAAGATATCATGTAGCCATTTAAAAGTAATTGTAAATAATATATAGAAACTGGAAATAAAATTTTATGACAAATAAGAATACAAAATAGGATAACTAAAATTACTAACTACATAAAGTATATGTACATGGGATTTTAAAGAATGAAACTGAAAATATCTGTGAAAAATAATGGCATTTTATGGGTTACTTTTTATTTAAAAAAATTACCTTAGTGGGAATAATTTCTGAGGGAAATGTGACATCATTTAGGTAGGACTCCCAAACTGTACTTACACTTGGCTTAAAATCTGTAGCAGTTTCTAAACAGGGTAGGTAAGTCTAAAACGGCTCTACCTCTGCTGCAATGACTGGAGGAAAAGCTCCCTGCTGGCTGGGGCTCTCTCACACATCTCACTCCTACAGCACTGCCTTGCCACAGAAGTTCAATAAATAGCTGCCGAACAAAGTCAGGTCTTTCTCCAGGGAGCCTCTGGCCGACTTAGGAAGGTAAAATACAACAAGGAAAGAGGAAAGGAAGACCAACAAAACTAGAAAAAAAGTCAAGCGAAACTGGGCTGCTGCAGGAACGCCCTACCATTTTAGCACAGGTGGGCTAGCCACAACTGAGGGGAAGCAAACAAAAATAGTTAAAATTACACAATCCACTAATTTTATTTAGCATAAAATCATAATTTAACCACTTTTTAAGAGCTAACGGTCACTATTAGAATAGCATTTTGCTATCCAGCAGATGAAGTCCTAAATACAGTGAATACACCTCTCTTCCCACCTCAGTTACTGGAAATACAAGACTGCATCCTTTAACTAGAGGTTCATATGGGTCCTTAACCCATCCTAGGTCAAGCAGATATGTTCTGTCTACACAGATACTGTACTGAGGCTATAATGCAGGTAGGTGTTTGGTTTTGCTGATTATGCCATATTCAGTTCTACTAGGTGTTGCCACTGGTGCACTGACTCTCAGTTTGAGCCAGGAAGGGATGACAGGAGCCTTGCCCTTTCCTACTACGTATATTAAACCCAAGCATCACTACTCACATCTCTCCTTTGTTTTCTGAACTGTCAAAACATTCAGAAGAAAATGATCGTAACTTATCACCTTAGAGCCCAACCTTACGCAGGATAAAAAAACAAAACAAAACAATGGCTAGGTTAATGTTTCATAGGCTTACAGGGCTGGTAGAACTTTTTGGAATATGAAAAAAACTTTAAAAAAAAGAATGTCCCTACAACTAATTACACTGCTGACTTAAGGTAGAAGAAAATTGCAACTTCAACTGATCTACAAAATTGTGCCCAACTTACTAAACTGCTTAAATTGTATCCATCTTGCCCTGGCCGGTTTGGTTCAGTGGTTAGAGCATCAACCTGCAGATCAGAGTCTTGGGTTTGATTCCGGTAGAGGGCACTTACCTTGGTTGTGATTCGGTCCCCGCCCTGGTCAGGTGGTGCCGGAGGCAACCAGCGATGTGTCTCTCTCACATCGATGTTTCTCTCTCTCTCTCCCTCTCTTCCTCCCACTCTATCTGAAGATAAATGGAAAAATATCCTTGGGTGAGGATTTAAAAAAAAAGAGTTGTATATTAAATGTCAAAAAAAACCCAAAAACAAAAACAACTGTATTAATCTTACTAGCTATCATAAACATCAATCCAGAAGAGACTGGAAAATGTATTAACTAGATGACCCAAATCCTTCACCAGTCATCATCAAAATGAAAACAACCATGTATCAAACCTGCAATTTGCTGCAACTCTGAACAGTGTTTACTAAAATAAACATATCTTAAATTTAGTTTTATCAGCACACTCACATTTTTTCCTAATATCTTTGCCAGTTTTATAGCTGAGAAGACTAAGTGCACACAATGCTGATAGGTGGCACAACTGGGTTGAACCTTTTTTTTAAAAATTTTTTTCCTTTATTTATTTTTAGAGAGAGAGAAAGGGAAAGGGAAAGAGCAATAGAAACATCGATGAGAGAGAACATCGACTGGCTGCCTCCTGCATGCCCCCACTGGGGGTTTGTCCCACAACCTGGGCATATGCCCTGACCGAGAGTCAAACCAGCGACCCCTTGGTGCATGGGTGGACGCTCAACGACTAAGCCATACTGGCTGGGCTGAATCTGTATTTTTTACTTGAAGTCCAGTACTCTTTCCAGTAGAGCAGAGCTGCCCAAACACATCAAATGCTTTCACTCTCAAATAGGAAGCCAGGGAGGAGTTCATGTCCAACAAGAATTTCTATAGCTCTATTCAGTGTTTTACAAAACTATAATTTAGTTCCTTTGACACATTTATATTTTTCAACGGAAAACAAATTTACCTTCAACATTTTTTTATTTGCTGTATTCTTGCCACATTCTCTCCTCAGCTGTTCACTCATTGCTTGTAGCTCTCTTCCAAAGTGAATCATTCTTTCTATGGCCGCTTGACTTCCTCCACACAACTGGCGTCTTAACTGACTTGAATCAACTTCTGTAACCAAAACAAACTAGTATTTTACTACTATACTGAATGGAGTACAATGGAGAAATGAACATGAACTGCTTATAACATTTTATATGTTTAATTTAGTAACTATTACCTAATATTTTTCTCTAAATATGCAGATTTATTTAATTTAATATGGAACTTTGCAGCTAAAAGGTATGCTTTATCTAGGTCTCAAGAGTCTAGGATCCAATATCTAGCATGCAGCTGAAAGTCAGGTGACAACCTTTCACAGTATTAGGATGTACCTATATGTCAAGGAAAATTTCATAAAAAGTTAAGCACAATTCTCTACAACTACATTAAGCAACATTAAGAAAAAAGAAAAAAGTTAGTAATTGCCCCTCAGGTTACTTTAACTGCCATAGAATAGAGACAGAATTAAATGATTCCTGGACGCTGAGAGGCTAAATAATTCCAATAAAACACAGAAGTCACCGTATTATACTACTAAAAATGGGTTAATTACACTTCTTTTAGAAAAATATTAACTTGTAGAAAATAATTTTATAGTATATATCTTGGTTGACAATAATCACTGATCAATAATGTAACTTTAAATTACATTACATAATCACAAATGAAGATGATAGTTAATATTTAATAAGCACTTTGTGCTACTAGCTTTTCACAGATTAGCTCATTTAATTTTCACAATGGCCTATGTGACAGTTATTATAATACCCATTTTACAGATGAAGAAACCGAGGCACAGAGCTCTTAAGTAACTTGTCCAAGGTTACAAAGCTAGTAAGTGGCAGTTGCAGAATTTGAATCCAGGTAATCTGGCTCTAGAACTCCTGCTCTTAATCACTATGCTCAAATGACTCTTTGAATGTTGAGGTTGCTGATTATCTGATAGAATAAAACTAGGCTGCCTTTTTAATCATACCCCTTGCTTGAAAAAGTGAGTTATACATTAGAACACATAATCTCCAACAACCAGGTGGTTTTCTAAATAATAAAATAAGTTTACATTTAGAAAGCAGTTTCTTATATATACTCATAACAATTTGAAAAAAATACCTTTTAACCTCAAAATACTAAGAAGTCTAATGTTGGCCATGGAATTCTGACAAATTATCCAATAATTTTCACTTTCCAGTTGATGGGAAAATATGCTGATGATTTAACTTTATGACACAATTTACCACACTGTTATCAACAAAGCAAAATTAAGCATGATAATTAACTTAGGGGGGAGAGGAGGAGGAGTCATACTTAATTAAGCACCTACTAAGTGCCAGACATTGAACTATGCATATTCACATATATTTACATTAAATGAATTTAAAAAATTCTCTTTGATTAGAATTTATAAAATCATCTCTACCCATTTGACCTTTACTGGTTATAATTAAATTAAGTATAAAACCTTTCTAGCCCTGGCCAGTTTGGCTCAGTGGTTAGAGTGTCAGCCCTAGGGTGTCGGCCCACGGACCAGAGAGACCAGGGTTCGGTTTCCGCTAAGGGCACGTACCTCGGTTGCAGTTTGTCCCCAGCCCCATTTGGGGTTGTGTGGGTGGCAGCCAGTCAATGTGTCTCTCTCACATCGATGTCTCTCTCTCTTTCTCTCTCCCCCTCCCTCCTGCTCTATCTAAAGATAAATTCAAAAATGTCCTCGAGTGAGGATAAAAAATAATAAAAACAAAAAAAACCCCAAAACCTTCCTATATCTCCAACCTTAAATATCCTTAAATATTTAACACTAATGAATTGGTACTATCTAGCACTTAAGTTCAGAAAGTACTGTAAAGTAACCTACTCTGTCTAGCAACCCACTGTCACGAGAAAGCTTAAGAGAAATAATGTGTATTACTATCAAATCCAATGGCACATACATCTTTAAATTTGATTTATGCTCATCAGTTGTAAATCAGTACAAGTAAAAACATAACCTTGTAGTCATTTTTTTTTTTTTTATTAAAAATGTAAGAAATATCACTGCAGACCCATTTCGGTGTCACAATCTTCCATTTCGTGGTCATGTTTAGAGCTACCATTTAGGAAACCATTGGATGAAGTTTCTCCAACTCCATTGGAGTAGTGATCTGTTTCCATGTCTACATCATTACTGAAAACGAAAAAACAAACCTAATTTTAGAAATTGCGTACTTGCAGCTTAGTTTAAAATAAATTACTACTCAACATAGCCTACTTATAATCTGACTTCATAAGGCAATAGCAATCTTCAAAAAAAGTATTTAGTATGTATTCAACTATGTAGCTGACTTTTAACAAAGATGTACTCCTGAAGATAAGGGGGAATAAAGTACATGTACTAAAATGGAGTTGGTTTCATGACTTGTATCAATATGGAGAAATCATACTTCAGCACATACTTCCCCCTACTTTTCAAATTCAGATCTGCACTATATTCTTTGTTAATCAACTCTTGCTCCAGACCCAGACCTTTGCCCCAGTTCACCGTCAGCATGTGAGGAGGAAATCTGCCTCTCCAAACTACTCCTGGAGCCCACTTGACCTCTGTCCTGTCCTCACATTCAGCTCACTTCTAGACTATGTTTTCTTTAATAGTCTTGACATTTTAGCATTTGTCCACACTACTTAAAAATATACCCTCTCTCAAAGGTAAATAATAATCTTAATACTTAGTCTCATCCTCTTAAAACTTCCAACACCCAACACTACTTTTCTCCCAGACTCTCTTACTGGCTAAAGATTCTAAAGTATTGCCAAATCTTAATTTTTAAAATGCTGATTTGGATATTTAGGGTGTTTTCAATTTTCACTCATTTTACATTTACTAAATGAGTAATTACATGCCAATAACTATATTTGGACATAACTGCCGTTGTCAAAGTAGGACCTTCAGATCCATTCACACAGTAATGAACAATAAATATCTAATCTTATGTACACTTCTATCAGTAAAAGCTATTTGGTAAAAAAGACAAGAGAGAGATCTAGGAAGAAGGTGGAATGGCCTTAGGACTCCTATGTCAGTCAGAAAAGCTGTCTACTACACTGGTGAACTTTGAGAACTGATTAAAAAAAAACAAAACAACAAACTTTAAAACTAATGTTAATAAAAATCCTTAAGATCATACCTTTTAGTGATCTTAGTAATATACTAAACCATTTTCAAACAATTCAATATAGTATTTGAGAGGGATTCTTTCATTCAATACACATTCCAGGGCCCCTGAGCCATGTTCCATGTTAGATGCTAAGGATATAATGAAACAGCCTCTACCCTGTAGGAGCAAACAACCTATTAAAGGCTAATAAAGTTACTCTATTACAGAGGATTAGTACTAAAAGTTAATCACAAGGAGTGACACAACATTTGGTGGGGATGTAAATCAAGGCAAAAATCCTGGAAAAGGTAGTATCTGAACCTGAGTTTTAACTAGAACAGAAGTTAGGATGGAGAAGAGGGAGGGTAGGGAGAAGAGAATTTCAGATGGAGGGAAGTATAATGGGAAAAGCACAAGTCTGGAAGTCAGAAATCCTGGGAAGTAGTCTCAGTTCTGCAACTTACTAGCTACTAATCACTGACTTAAAAAAAAAACAACAAATGCATTTACTTCTCTGGTATTCAGCTTTACATCTGTAAAATGGTTTTAATAGTTAATACCATCTTTGCCTACTTCACAATACTGTTGTAAGGAAAGCCATTACCAACTATAAAATAACTGTTACTGTTCAACAGTTTAAGGGAATTTAAAAGCTTACTTTTGCCCTGGCTGGTTTTGCTCAGTGGTTAGAGCGGTGGCCTGTGGACAAGAGAGTTGTGGGTTTGATTCCGGTCACGGGTACATACCTCGGTTGTGATTTGGTCCCTGGTCAGGGTAATGCGAGAGGCAACCAGTTGATGTGTCTCTACATCAATGTTTCTCTCCCCTGCTCCCCTATTCTATCTGAAGATAAATGAAAAAAATATCCTCGTATGAGGAGTTAAAAAATAAATAAATAAATAAAATAAAAGCTTACTTTCTTCTCTTATACTAAACACAAAGGAGAATGCTTTGTCATCAACCTGTTAAATTTCCTTCCCTGAACTTGGGTAATAACAGGTCCCTTTGGCAACTTCCTCCCATAAGGATAGTATTTAAGAGAAAAAGTCACAAACTGATTGTAATCTTACCCTCAAAAAAAATGGCAGAACCCTCTATCAATGATAAAGTACTAAAAGCTTAACTTTTAAAATTCCCATAATTTTAACTACAATATTCTACAATTATATTTTCAGTATGTTATATCTCTGCTGTCAAAAACTACCCTGACTTCCTCAGCAGAAGACAGTCACTTTTTCTACTGTTCTTCACATACCACTTCTGTGGACTTCCATTATAACCTGTACCACACAACACCATTACTTCAGTAAATTTTTGTCACTTGTGAAAGAAAACCTAGAGATTCCGATAAATCTCCAAATTTGCAAACACAGATTTTTACATGTACTCCTTTCTCTGGAGTCCTATTTCCATTAAGAGTCCGTGCTAAAAGTTATGTTCTCTCTCCTTTGATAAAAAATTCTGCACTGAAGAACATTCCCCAAAATTCAGTGACCAATCAATTCATGTTATAAGACCAAACCAACACCAAATTGATAAAATCTATCATTTTTTAAGTGTTTTTTAAAAATTGATTTGAAAGAGAGTTAGGGAGAGAGGAAGAGAGAGAAACATCCATGTGAGAGACGAACAATGATCTGTTGCCTCCCTCATGCACCCTGACTGGGATCAAACCCACAACCCGAGCATGTGTCCTGACCGGGAATCAAACCAGCGACCTTTTTGTGCACAGGATGATAATCAACCAACTAAGCCACACCAGCAGCCAGGGTCATTATTTTTATTTTAAAAATGTTATAACATGAATTCTAAACCAAACTGAGATTCAAATGCTAGATGATTAGGGCAGGCTGATGAATTCATAAGAACTTGCTTTCACACGTTAGTATTCAATTCAGGTGATTACATTTCAGGAGCCTTTAAAAAGTTTCATGAACATTAACCTTGAGTATGTCATAATATAGTGATACAGCCATCTCTCCTCTGGAAGTTCTCTGAAGTCAGAAGAGGCATTCTTCCTGTATGGCAGATGGCTGACATCCAAGAGGTCCCCAACACTATCCTCCTCTATATTCACTGACTTAACTACGTCTGCTATAATCAAGCTACTCAAAGACAGGCTCTCAAATAAGGGTCTTTGCATAATTAGTTATATGAAAGTCAGGAAACATTCCACATATATTTACACCAAAAAAATATACACACAGAGAAAAAATAGTTGTAAATGTCTCATGTTAATACTATAGGTTAGATACAACACTGTGACTTGGAAACATAATAAAGCATGTATGTGATCATCTGTATAGGCCTGCAGTGGCAGGAAGAACAGCCTGCAGAGCCCTGGACTTGTCCTAATAACCCCACTATAAGGGCTGAGGGAATGGAGAGTAAGAAGAAGGAACAAAAGAAAAAGCCTATGTGCATACAGAGGGACTGAAAAACTTTGGAGAACTTATTCCCTACTCTCTTATTCCCTGGAGGTTTGGGAATTCTCAGACCTCCATTTTTGGCCATATAACTCAACTTTTCCTAATTATTAAAAGTGAAAACACCTGTAATTAGGTTGCTTATAATAATGCAAAAGCTAGAGAAATCTCTTACCTGGTGAAGTTATTAACTTGCTGTGACCTTGACATATTTATACTGTTCAGTTCTGGTACATTCAAATTAGATAACTGGTGTTTACTATGGCAATATGATTGATGTGCTTTATTTGATATTACACCATTACTACAACTTTCAAAACCTGGAGGAAAAAAAGAAGAAAAAGGTCATAAAAATAGAAAAAAACACTAATTTATTATGAGGTTGTAAATAATGTACCCATATTCTGATTTCCGTATTTAAAATATAGGAGAGTCAATGGATTATTTAAATAGTAAACAAGCAACTCACTTCTTTGAAAGGATATAAGTATACTTGATTGTGAACTGTAATTATCATCTCCTCTAACATTTATTGAAGGCTTCATTATGGATCAACCCCTCATGAGGGCAGTGTTATCATCACCCCCATTTTACTGAGGCTAAGAATTTGTCCAAATCTGAAGTGACTGCGTGATATTCAAGGAGTAGTGGCTAAAGATACAAACAAGAGAATCGTCTGCACTGTACAGGGTGGTGATACAAAAAGAGACAACAATGTAGAAAAGAATATGCTGACTGAGAAAAAGCAAAGGTATTATTCTATAAAAGGAAAGGAAACAGCATTTGACTTCTGTTTTAGAAAGTGCAGGGTAGGGAATGTCCAGCCCACGGGCCACATAAGGCCTGAGAAATCAATACCAGCTAACATCACACGCCTCACAAATTAGCCTGACCTAATACAGCAGGCAATTTTTTAATTTGATAATTTTGTATGGCCCTCCAATGATGTTTTAAATATCCAAATGGTCCTTGGCAGAAAAAATTCCCCACCTCCTGGTATAAAGGAAAGATAACACCTTGAAAAAAAAACGGAATAAAAGAGACAAGCAAAGAAAGAAGACTAAGGATTAGAAATACACTTGTAGAAGTGATCATAAAAGCCAAGAAAGGAGAGAATTCTCATTAAGAGAACACTAAAAGCTTTGGAAAGTAAGGCTGATGAGCCAAAAAAGGGATGGGAGAGAATGAACTGAAGCTTGTTTGAGAAAGAAAGAGACAGCAGGCAGTCCAGCTAGAATTGGTGAATGGTGGCCTAAGACATCACAGCCACATCACTTTTAAATTTATACTTTATTAAAACATACAAATATCTTTTCATTACCAAATATCTATGATATTAGCCTGCTTATGAAGATCTGCTATAATAACCTACTGCCAGAATCAGCTCTTCAAGTTACCCTGGTACTAAAAACACATGCATCTGATCCACCTACAATTTTTCTTCCAGAATATCTTGAGGTCAAGTATACACACATGTGCAAAACTGCTACACATAAATGTCTAGATTTTTTAAAATTTTATTTTGGTTCAAAATATCAAGAAGGGCAAAATCTAACAATAATATAAAGTTTGAATCTCACCAGAAAAATGTGCAGCACTTCCTTTGCCTGATGCTAAATTGTGGATATTCATTCCATGGCTGGGGCTCATACTTGGACTACTAAAAGGTCGAGGACTAACAGGATAACTGTCTTGAGATTTTGGACTTCGGCCTCCCAAACATCGTACTTCACTGTCTGTACCATTCACCATTTCTATAAACTGACGCACTCTAAAATAAGAAAAAAATTTTTTTTATTTAATCTTCAAATAGCCATTTATTTAATAGCAACAGATTTCTGAAAGATTATTTTAAGAACTTGTACTTATCAATAACTCTGGCCTTTAGACAGTATGCTAAAAACTCTAAATATGGCTTCATACACTCTATTGCTTACAAATTAAAAATGTTCCAGAAAAATGAGACTATAATACAAAAGATATTTATCTCCTTTAATCAAGATTTACTAAGTGAAAATCTATCTGTAGCTCTAATAAACAAAATCAAAATGGACTCCTTTTATAGCCCCAAATAATTTAATCAAAAACACTATTTGCACTTGGTAGCAAAACAAATAGTATGCAAAAACAAGATGGAATTCCAACAGATATTTTATCACCCCTACTCATAGCAGCATTTTTCACAATATCCAATAGTGGAAGCAATCCAAATGTATAACAAAATCTAGTATATGCATACAATGGAATATCATTCAGCCTTCAAAAGGAAGGAAATTCTGACAGGTGCTACAGCACAGAAAACTATGAGGACATTATGCTAAGGGAAATAAGCCAGTAACAAAGGATAAATATCGCGATTGCACTTATATGAGATACCCAGAGTAGTTAAATTCAAATTCAGAAAAACAGAATGTTACTTGCCAGAAGGTGGAAGGAGGAGAAATGGGGAGTTAGTGTTTAATGAGCACCAAGTTTTAGTTTGGAAAGATGAAAAAGGTTCTGGAGATGGATGGTTGGTGATGGTTACAAAACAACGTGAATCTACTTAATACTACTGAACTGTACATGTAAAAATGGCAGACTTTATGTTATGTATATTTATCACAATTTTTAAAAAGGTCACAGACTTACTATAAGGTACTTCGCAGAAGGAAAAATAGATTTCCATTTCCCTAAATAAGATTTTCACATTAGAAAACACAGAGAGAGAATGACAGAAGAGCAAATACACAGCAAAAAATGCCATTTGTTCATGTGCTACATTACAAAATTTTATGTCAATATTTGAAAGAAGGTAAAACAAAAATTAAAACACGGAAATGATTTTGGTTACATGTAACACACATATATAATAAATGTAATATTTTATTAAACAAACTCACTTCAATGTGAAAAGAAGATTAGGATTTCTTTCAAGTAAACTTGGGTATAACTGTTGTGTTGTTTCAATGGCTTCTCCCATTCTTCCTGCTAACACCAATTTCTGAATTCCTATTTAGAAAAAGAGCAAAAGATTATTTTTTTAACAGCAGAAATATATACTTAGTGGACTGTCAACAAAAAAATGACAGTATAATATTTTAAAATAAATTATTATGATTTATTAATTTCCATTTCTTTTTCTAAAATCATAGTTTCTACCAGGCAATCAAGAAAAAATTTCAGACAAATCAAAATTTTAAAAAACAGGTACTTTCGTAAACTATTTTTAAAAAGCACAAACTATCATACAAATAATATAGAAAAAACACCTGTTAAGTAATAATGAAGTAATAAACAATAAAGTTAAAAGGATGGCCCTTGCTGGCATGCCTCAGTTAGTTGGGTGTCGTCCCATGCACCGAAAGGTTTCAGGTTAGATTATCAATTAGGGCACATGCCTGGGTTATGGGCTTGATCCCCAGCGTGCAGGAGGCAGCTGATAAGATGTTTTGCTTCCTCAGTGATGTTTCTCTCTCTCTTCCTCTCCCTTTAAAAATCAATTTTAAAATATTTTTAAAGAAGATGGCTATGTTTCTGCTGGCTGGTGTGGCTCAGTTGGTGGAGCATCGCCCCTGGGTTGAGGCACATATAGAACCAACCAATGTTCTCTCTCACAACAATGTTCTCTCTCTCACGCTTTCTCTCTCTCCCTCTGTACCCCTCTCTAAAATCAATGGGCATATTCTTGGGTGCGGAGTAAAAAAAATAAGACGGCTATGTTTATGGCATATATGGTATGTTAATGATTTCATACACACACATACTAATCACAAATTTATCAAATTACATTCACTAAATATATAGTTTTTGATGTCAACCATACCTTGATAGAGTGGTTTTTAAAAAAAACCACAGGAAACATTAAATAATAATCAAAATATCTTATCAAATATAATCTTTTGAACCCAGTACTAAAAGAATGCTAGACTTGGAGTAAGATCTGAATTTAACATTCAATGAGCATTCCTTGTGCCAGGTATCTGTTAAATTAGATGATGAGGATACCAAGATAACTGATCATCTGTTCACCAGAGCTTATAAGGTAGTGAGACAAAGCATACAGTAGTTACAACGCAAAGTGGTCAGTTATTATAGCAGTTTGACCTATAAAAAATGCTTTCATCCATCATGATTTTGCCCATCATGTTTTGTTTTTATGCCTATATTTTCATCAAGTTATACCCTCCCTGATGGACTAACTGTACCAACTTTAGGATGGCTAACTATTGAACAGTTATCATGCTGACTTGCCCTAATAACAGGACCAATTGCTCTGGCCACAAGCACTAGAATCTAAGCAATAAACACTTAAGATCAAAACTATCTTAAATTCGGATAGCAAATTAAATGCAAAGGTATTTAATCCTGGCTGGTATGGCTCAGAGGTAAGAGCATCACCCGTGGAACCCTCAGAGGTAAGAGGTAAGAGTCCCAGGTTCAATTCCAGCCAAGGGCACATATCTTGGTTGCGGTTCATCCCCGGCCCTGGTTGGGGTTGTGCGGATGGCAACCAATCAATGTGTCTCTTTCACATTGATGTTTCTCTCTCTTCCTCCAGCTCTATCTGAAGATTAATGTAAAAATATTTCAGGTGAGGACCAAAAAAAAATTGCAAAGGTATTTAAATTTCTTTCAAATATTACCTACACTAACATCTAATCATGGGACTACTTTATTGAAAAAAAACAAAACAAAAAAAGTCCCATTTTATTAAATGTTTATTTCTTAAAAGCTCAATAAAACATTCTTAAAGAAAAAACAGTAAACACAAAAAATTCTCCAAAATTTTATCTTTCTACATCCAGACACTACCAAAGTCCTATGTCTATTTTCTTTAAAACTAATCTTTAAAAACATCAATGAAAATAAATGGAAGCATCAATTTTAAAATTTATTTTAAAAAATTTTAATGTGAAAATACAATTTCTAAAAACCAGTATAACCAAACCTAGAATCTGAAAACAGGTGTCAGCTGTGCACCACAAGTCCTTACTTTGTCTGTTCTTAATGGAAGCTAATTCTTCTAGAACGGTCTGGTCTGTAGATCTGGCGAAGGCCTCTGCTGTGGCACAGTACCCATGGTGGACTAGATAAGATGAAACCATTCTTAAAATAAAAAGAAGAAACACACAACTTTTAGTCAAGAGAACACATGCTTCATTCTACAATTTATATAAACAAGGTCTATCCTGGTGTTACAAAACTAACCAACTCCCTTGAAATAATTAAGTATATTACCTCAAGTTTGAAGTTCAAAATACCGTTTTGTTCTTTCATGTAATTCTTCCAAAAAGATGACTGCAAATGCTATGTTGAGATGACTATCTCAAAAAGTAAGTATTAGAGAATCAAGGACATCCCATTATATCCAGGTATTTTCTGATATCACCCATCCTTATATTTAATTCTATTAACCATAAGCTGTTTCATGTTCACGGCTTATCCCAGTTAAGTGTTTTCATTTTGTAAAATAAAACAAATTTAAAATAACAGATTAACTCTGCATTCTGAAGTTCAACCCCTTTCTTTATCTATTAGTTACATGGGATCACAAGGTGTGAACACAAGAAATACTAAGGTGAACCTGGAGAATCTTCCAGAAAAAATTCTATGAGGGTGATAATCCTAATCAATGAGAAGTTGGCCTTCTAATCTAAATCGATTAGTATGGTTGTGCACAGGAGGTTAATTACTCAAATGTGATTTATATGTAAGCGGCACACTTCCAAAGAACAAGTTTATTTTTTTAAAAGCCAGCAAGTGGTCAAAATACATATTTACATCTAACCACAAAATGTTAGAAAACCTGTAGACTAAGCAGTATTAACCAGAGAGCCAAAATACCCACATACTCAACTCTTAGCTGCCTCCACGTGGCACTAGCCAAAATACCCACATATTCAACTCTTAGCTGCCTCCACGTGGCACTACTAAAGATCTGTTAGAAATGGTAGGAAGCAGTGGTTCAGGAAAGGGGGATTGACTCGGGGGCAGGTATCTAAGAAAAAGATTTTTCATTTTATTTAATCTAATAGTTAAAAGGAGAGAACCTTTTAAAATAAACTTTTTAGGAGTTCACGGTGTCAGTTTTATAAAGTATGGGGTTGGGGCCCTCACTGAATTCAGGCTATAGGATAAGATGATGTTTCCTCAACTACTATCCTGCCACGATGCTCAGTGGTGACCATTTTTAAAGCATTAAAGGGATGTGATCCCAGGAGAGCACCTTATGCTGGCTCTAATTCATGGCAACTCTGAGATTCTTTTCTTTTTCTTGATATTCAGCTCTCATATATTTTTTTCTTTTTCAATTAATTTATTTTTGTTACAGATGTTTCTTCTTTTCCCCCCATAGACACCCTCCTCCCAATACCCCGCATCCAGCATTGTTGTCTATGTCCACTGGTTATGCATATATGTACGTATATAAGTTCTTTGGTTTATCTTTTCCCTCCCCTTGGCCCCCCTCCTTTGAAGGTTGTCAGTCTGAACCCTACTTCTTTCTGTCTTTGGGTCTATTTTGTTCACCAGCTTATTTTGTTCATTATATTCCACAAATAAGTGAGATCGTGTGGTATCTGTCTTTCTCTGATTGGTTTATTTTGCTTAGTATAATACTCTCGAGGTCCCGCCATGTCATCTCAAAGGATAAGAGATCTTTCTTATAGCTGCATAGTATTCCATTGTGTATATGTACCACAGCTTTTTTTATCCATTCATCTATTGATGGATACTTGGGCTGTTTCCAGATCTTAGCAATTGTACATATATTCTTGTACATTCTTTTTGAATGGTGTTTCAAACTTCTTAGGATATATTCCTAGAAGTGGGATCACTGGGTCAAATGGAAGTTCAAGTTTTAATTTGTTGAGGAAACAACATATTGATTTCCATTGTGGCTGCACCAGTCTGCATTCCCACCAGCAGTGTACCAGAGTTCCCTTTTCTCCACACCCTCGCCAGCACTTGTTGTTTGAAGATTTGTTCATGGCAGCCTTTCCGGCAGGTGGGAGGCGATACCTCATAGTTGTTTTAATTTGCATCTCTCTGATGATTAGTGACACTGAGCATTTTCTCATATGTCTCTTGGCCATTTTTATGTCCTTTTTGGAGAGGTCTCAATTTAGGTCCTCTGCCCATTTTTCAACTGGGTTCTTTGTCTTCCTTTTGTTGAATTGTATGAATACTCTATATATTTTGGAAATGAACCCCTTATCTGATGTATCATTGGCAATTATGCTCTCCCACATAGTGGCAATTATGCTCTCCCTTTCCATTTTGATGCTTGTTTCTTTTGCTTTTTAGTTTGATGTAGACCCATGTATTAATTTTTTCCTTTGTTTCTCTTGCCTTAGGCTTTGTATCAGTGAAAATTCTGCTGCGTGTGATGTCTATAACTCTGAGATTCTGAGACAGGGTTCACTTGCTATTCCTTCAACTGCAGGACAAAAATACTAGTGTAGACTCTCTGTCATACCTGAAGATAACAGCTCGAATGAAGCAGCATGTTTTCATCAACATATATTCTAATCATTATCTCCTCCAAAAAGAATACACAAAAAGCTTTATTAGGTTTGTAGATTTCATATTGTTCAAAGCAATTATAAAGACATTTAAGATGATCTGTGTCAGACTGATGGTATCTTAAAGCCTTTGTCATTTTCTTGGGTTATAGTGAAAATGACTATTTAAACTTACTGGTATTTATTTAATTTTTAAGTCTATACTTTTTCAAGCTTTAAGAGCTACCATTTAGTACTACTGACATCTGATGTCATCTTGAGCCTTTCAGCAAAGGTATAGTCTAAAAAGGTGGCTGTCATAGGAATTATATTTTCCTGCTGACTTCCATAATGAAATCCTACTTTTTCATAAAAAGCTCCCTAATAAACAAATTGAAATTCTTTAGTAAAAAATGAGTTGAAAGAAAGGTTATTCATTTTATAGTACTTCTGACACCCAGTGTGTGCTCTGCTGCTGCCCATTTTCTACTGCTGTGATTACTGGATCAGAAGTATTAATCCTGAACTTAGGAATCCTAACTCACGTTCACTGTTCCTCGGCTTCACTTCCTATACCTCCTTTTAAATGTCTAACAATAGCCCATAAAGTAAATGGCATTAAAATAAGTCGTAAGAATTTTAAAAAGGTCTAAGCCAGAGGCTTTTGATCAGGTTTTTCTATTTAGAATAGGAGCAATTATATCATTCCTAACTCTACATGATCAATAATATTTAGCAAAAAGAGATCTTAGTAAACAAAAATAGCTGACATTATTCTTACAGAGTAACCCATTCACTAGAAAAATTGAGCCAAACCCTACAAAGTGAAATGTACACATTAAGTCTATATTCCAATATATAAGCTATCCCATTACTTTGATGTTTATTCTTAATGAGCAATAATTCTGTTTCTCCATAAATAATTGAATTATTGCTGAACAACAGTCAAAATCAGTCCAAAACCATGATCCTGAATTATCTTACTAAATTTATCTTCTGCACTGGCCTTATTAATTAGTGAATCATGTAACCTATGGAAATCATTAAATCCTATTACTAATGATAGAAAATGAATTAACCTCACTTATGTAATCTAGTGTCACTTTATTTCTTCCATCAAATTAGTAAGTCAGACTAATACACTATTCTGCATGTTGCCGTCAAATCAAATATTTTTAATTGTTTAAATAGAGCGAATTACTTTTTATAGAGATTAAAATATAATCAATATATTAAAATTATTTGGCTGTAAATAAGTATATTAAAAAGCTTCAACAAATATTCTTTTGTACCAAAAATATTTTATTAAAAAAGTACTTTTGAATAATGTCCACTCAAAGTTCTTCACTTACTTTTGTATCATGGTCTGCCATTCTCCTTCTCGATCTCCAATAGGAAACCGGTCTATCTGTGCCTGTATTTTGGTTCTCCACTCCCGCATGTAGTCTTCTATATCAAACACAAAAGGATGTTGCCCAAAATTGGCATCAACAACCTCTCCTGGTGTCTGGAGCCCAACAGTGGGATATAAATTTGGCTGTAAGACAACACATTTCACTAAGCATCTATCTATCCCTTCTACGATAAAGACATTCATTCTTTCAAATGCATCTCTTTAAAATAACAAAACTATAAATTTTCTTTGTTAAATATTTTAAAATCTCAATCCAAAGAGGAAAACGAAAACAAATATTCTAAAATACAATCGATATGAGACAGAAAATATAATTCCCTATCATCTAATCATAAAAAAAAAAAAAAAAAAGGCAACCACCCTGGCTGGTCTAGCTCAGCGGTTAGAATGGTTGGCCCGAGGACCAGAGTTGCGGGTTCAATTCTGGTCAAGGGCACATACCTTGGTTGTGGTTCGGTCCCCGGCTCTGGCTGGGGTCATGCAGGAGGCAACCAGTTGATGTGTCTCTCTCATATCAATGTGTCTCTCTTTCTCTCTCCCCTCCCTCCCACTCTATCTGAAGATAAATGGGAGGGGAAAAAAAATCGAGTGAGGATTAAAAAAACAAAAGGAGGCAACCTCAGTACCTATTTTATTTTTTCAGAGACCACATAGAAATAAAGACATAACCCTTGCTCTTAAGAATATGTCATATAGCGCTGGCCGATGTATCTCGGTTGGTTGAGTGTCATCCCATGTATCAAATAGTCACCAGTTCAATTCTGGGCCCGAGCACATACCCAGGTCTTGGGTCAATCCCCCCCCCCCCTTCGGGGTATGTACAGAAGATGGCGGATCAGTGTTTCTCTCTCACATTGATGCTTCTCTCTTTCTTTCTTTTCTCCCTCCCTCCCCCCTCCTCTCAAATCAATAAAAACATATTTTTTTTAAAAAAAAGTAGTATATCATACAGGCCCGGGCCAGTGTGGTTCAGTTGGATGGAACGTCCTCCAATACACTGAAAGGTTGGAGTTTTGATTCCTGGCCCTGGCTGAGGTGAACAGGGAGGCAACCGATCACTCAATGTTTATAATTACAAGCAAAACACAGTGCCATTAGCCCTGGCTGGTTTGGCTCAGTAGTTAGAGCATTGAGTCCACAGACCAGTGAGTCCCGGGTTCGATTTCGGTCAAGGGCATGTACCTCAGTTGCAGTTTGGCCCCTGCCCTGGTCAGGTTGTGCAAGAGGCAACCAGTTGATGTGTCTCTCTCACATCGATGTTTCTCTCTCTCCCTTCCTCCCACTCCATCTGATGATAAATAGGAAAAAAAAATATCCTTGGGTGAGGATAAAAAAAAAAAGTACCATTAAGAGTGAGGATTCTTGATATAAAAATAAAAGACTCAAATGCATATATTTCAAGAGAGGAAAAGAATGAATTTCAAATTTCAAATTCATAAAGAAATGCATTTAGATGTACTCTAAGATTTAGGGGCTAAACAATCAATTGAATAGCTTCGTATACAAAAAATACCAGTGTTGTTCTTTTCTCTCTATCACTAGTTGTTACATCTAAAGGGAGAGTTACTGAATGTCTACTAAATGGCAATGTTTAATCATTATAATAATCCTGTGAAGTAATTATTATTTGCACTACAAAAAATATAGAAATTGAGGCTCGGGGGCAAAGTAACTTGGTGGTTGTCTTTCTACACTATGGCAGACGTGAGACTGGAACAGGTTTATCTTACGTCAAATCTAAGTTCATTTTTTCCTCCTAGAACTTCAAATCCTACTTCATCTTCATTCTCTGTATTTATGTCTTATTTCTTTGCTTTAAAAGTTATAATAAATATTTTCAGTATAAAATTAGATAAAGATGACAAGGGCATAATTTGTGTATAATATAAGATGCTTAAACATATTTCACAGCAAAAAGCTAGAAAAATGTGTTTAAAAACAAATGATCAACCAAGCAACCAAATCAGAAACAAGCATACTGTGTTAAAATATTAAGAAATATAGTTGCACCGGATTAGGAGGGGAAATGGTAATGCAATATACAAAAATGTACTTATTTTTAATAACAAAACTAGCAAGTTAATAGAATTTTAAGCCAAATACAAGTGAAATATTTATTACACTCTTCTTATTTCACCAATGAGAAAAGAGACCAAAAGAATTTAAGGAATTTATCCAATAGTGCACCTCTTGTTAATGACATACATGTAGGAAAAAAACTCATATCTCTCTACTTCTAGCACAGTATTTTTTCCATTAAACCATATTAAAAAAATTATGATGTATTTTAGAACAAAAGTATATAAAGCCAAAGACTCTGAATAAGGATATAAGAAGAATAAAAGGCAATCCTGTTTATTAAGTAGTTTCTAATTCTGATCATTCAGCAATGTCCAAACAGAGACGCTTTTAAAATGGTTTGCTAATCTAATTTTTCTTGATAAATTCAGGAAAATAACTCATATCAACACTACAAAAGAAAATCAGCATTCATAAATACTTTAAATTTGCCATAAAAAGGTTTCAGTAATAGTGTGAAAAAAAATATATTAAAAAAAAATTATATAAAAACGTTTCAAATGTTTTTGTTCCCTGCAACAAAACTTGCCATGAATGTCAAGACAAACTGACTTTACAGAACAAAATTCTGCCACATGTGAGAGAAAGCATCAATATTTCAAATATAAAAAAATTCTCATAATACAGGTGGACAAAGATTACTAATTCAATTGCAATATAAAGACTCTCAATTTCTAGAAATGCAAAAACAATTTGATTTTTTTTTGCACATCAGGTTAAGATTTAAAAGACTAAGAAAGCAAGCCCTTTCATCTACTGTACACAGAAATGTAAACTGATACTATCTTTTAAGAAATTTTGGCAAAATCTATTAGAATTCACAAAGCAATTTCACTTTTAAGAATTTAATCTTACAGAAAAGCAAAGATATATGTCCTATAGCACTTTTTGTAATTGCAAATTAAAAATTTTAAAGAACGTCCATTTATAGGTGGTTATATACTCGAGACTCAGACTCCAATAATTATGATATGCCATTATTTTATGTCTAAGAAAAAGCATTGCCCATTAAACTCTGACAGACCATAGATCCTAAGATGCATCCCCATTTCATAAATGTTAAATTATAAAAATAAGCAAAAAAGAGTAAAAAATGTGTATACTGATAAAGATGCACAATATATAATACTAAAAGAAGCAAGCAAGCTACAGAATAGTGCATAAACTATAATCCCACCTTTTCTGTGAACATTTACACAATGAATATACTGGCTAACATAAGTTTAGAAACAGATTTGGAAGGATATACACTCAAGTTAAGACAGTCATCATATCTAAAGAGGATGGGATTTTGAGGAACTTCTCTTTTGCACACTTGTGTATTTCTAAACATTTATTATTTGAATATTTAGCACAATTACTTTTGTAATTAGAAATTGATAAAAAACTGAAAATGATAAAGTCAGAAGGGGCTCAATGAAAAGTGACCAACTATAAGTTCTTATACTCTTTACCTTAAACAGAAGAATATGAGGGAAAGGAATGAAGGATATAACATTTAACCGGTAAACTATAAATTTAAAAAATCTAAAAAATTTTAACTTGTAAGATATAGATTTCTAAAAGTAGAATGTAACAATGCAGTGGTTTTCAGTTTAGTCAGAGTTGTACAGGCATCACCACTATCAAATTTTACAACATTTCACCACTCCAAAAAGTAACCCCTACCCATTCACAGTCATTCCTCATACCTCATCACTGTAACTCTGACCACCACTAATCTTCACCCTACAGATTTGCCTATTCCGTACATTTTGTATAAACAGAATAATGCAATGTATGGTCTTTGTGACTGGTTTCTTTTGTTTACCATGTTTCCCAGGTTCATCCATGTTGTAGAATGTATCTCGATTATGGATTTATGTAAAACAATGTTTCCCAGGAAACTGTTTCTCAAAAGAAAAAAAAAATCATTACTGCCTATGTAGAATTAGACAAAAGTGAGAATAATTTAAGTCTCTATGAAAAGAATAGAAAAACATCTCATTTTTATTACCTTAGGAAAAAATAAAGACATATTAAAAATACTATTCAAAAACTAAATATACACAATAAAATCATATTCTCAATAGCATAATTTTGTTCTATTATATTTTAAAGAATTTTTCTATGAAAATAAAAGCAAATAATGTTATCTATAAAAAGATTTCAAGTTAGCCTAAGGAACTGGAAAGCAGCATCATTTTAAATGAGAATTGCTTTACTTTACCCCACACTGAATTAGTCAGTTTATAGGAGGACATTTCTCAAACTGGTGAGGTGAGCTAGGGGAGAAACATGACTCTGAAGTAGATCTCCAGTTTTTGAGCTGTAAAAACACCCTGTGCTGCATGATAACTGTAATACAGTCTAGGTAAACTTTTTGTTCTGTAAATACACTCTCTACTAGAATTTAATACTACAACTAAAAAGTGAGAGATCACAGGTACAGAACACATACAAATGCTTGTTTGGTGGGAAAGACTTTTTCCTTCCTTTTTAAGTAGAATAGGTATGTTGCATGTGGAAGTCCCAGAAGATCTCAGTCACAACAAAGAACTCACCAAACCACAATCACCATGACCACCACTTTACACACTGTTACAAACTGAGTATCACCAATGGTTAATTATAAATAAGGCAAAACACAATAGTAATTCTAAAGTGGGACAAAAAATAGTTGGAAGATAACATAAAAATAGTCGGCATGTCCACAACCAGCTAAGCCTTTTCCAAATAAATGATCACCAATACCTACCAACAAGGAACAAAGACATCTGCTTGCTCTGTCAAGTTATTTTACTTTCTTAGTACCACAAAAAGAGAAAACAAAACGAGAAACAAAACACCCCAGTATTAAACCCTTTAACCAATTCCAGATGAAACTTACAAACCCTCTGCAATAGTTCAGAACCCCATCAACCCACATACCAGCATCCACATCTACACTCCACCACCCCTCCCCACCCACTTCACCAGATGCTCTTTTTTTTTTAATCTTCACTGGTTGACATGCTTACAGAGAGGGAGGAAGGCGGGGGGGGTGGGGGTGGGGGTCAAAACATGGACATGAGAAACATGGTTGCCTTCCATATGTGCCCCAACTAAAGATCAAACCTGCAATCCAGGTATGTGCCCTGATTGGGAATTGAGCCTGCAATCTTTTGGTGGATGCTCCAACCAACTGAGCCACTCTGTCAAGGTCTCAGGCCCAAAATCTTGAAGAAAGTTTCTTTCTCACATTTTCACATCCAATTCATCAGGAAATTATCTTAGTTCTCAGTGGATTTCTTTTTTTCTTTTTTTTTTTTTAATTTTTATTGATTTCAGAGAGAGTGGAAGGGAGAGGGAGAGAGAGATAGAAACATCAATGAGAGAGAACATTGATTGGCCACCTCCTGCATGCCCCCCACTGGGGATCAGGCCCACAACCAGGGCATGTGCCCTGACCGGGAATTGAACCAGTGACCTCTTGATGCACGGGTCAATGCTCAACCACTGAGCCACCCCGCTGGGCAGTTCTCAGTGGATTTTTTAAAAATCGTATTTATTCATACTCTTTAATCCATCTGGAACTTATTGTGGTATAAATATAAAATAAAATCCTAAGATTACATATATATTTTAAAAAATAAATAAAACTTGTGCCATCATTACTTACTAAATAATGCTCTTGGTGAGCAATTCTTATCAGGACTCTGAATTTTTTTTTTGGCTTAGCAAAGTTCCTTCTATTATAACTTTGACTTCTTCATAGTTTTAAGGTATATTAATAATCTATAGATTGGATGTCTACTCTCTGCCTCTGAGTCTCCTGTCATCTCAAAACACCTGTGAAATAGGAATGTGTTTTAAAATATAGATGGCATCTTACATGTGGCCACACAGCCATCACTGACTGCACAGGTGTGAATTTGTTCAAGAATGAGCGCATGGAAAACTCTGGGATTTGATTATTTTTCCTGGTGAAACAGCTAGATAATTGCAACACTCTAAAACATCTTAGTTAACAAGCCAACTAAGAAAGGAATACGAGAGTCCTGGCTATTGTCTGAAAATCTTTAGTTAATACTTTCTGGCAGTATTAAGAAAGTGATAGCATCAGAACCTGCAAGATGCAGTCAGGAGCTTGGAAGAAAATGCCACAGACATAATGGAGAACTCTTCAGAAATGTTCTTGATGGCATGGAAGACAATGTCATGTAGAAAACCACCAATATCAACTCTAAAATAAAGTGTTTTAAAAAGTTGTACTCTGAATATGAAAAGTTTGGGGGACACTTTATAGACAATTTATATTGCTATTTCATCATTTTTAGGTATACAACAAGTGATACTGATTAAAAATCTATTAAATATCCTCAAAGATCAGTGGACAAATGTAAAATAAAAACTCTAAGTGATAGTTTGCTAGTTTTTCCCTCCCTAGTGTTACATCTGATGCATATTACAATTGACAGAGCCTTAGATTTGGTAAACAAGGTACCTAGAATCACACTTCTCATGTCTCTAGTGATGTGAGAGTCACCATCATTCCTCGCCTGGATTCCTGTAATAGACCCTCTCAGGTCTGTCTCTACCCTTATTCCCCACTTTGTCTAATTTTTCCACCCAGCAGCCAGTGATCCTTTAAAAACTGAAGTTGTGCTCGGCTGATGTGGCTCAAAGAAAGAGAATAAAACAGCATGGGAGTACCAAACATTGAACACAGTGCACCAAGAGGTTGCTGTTTTGATTCCCAGTCAGGGCACGTCTGGGTTGTGGGCTCGAACCTCAGTGGGGGGCATGCAGGAGGAAGCCAAGTGATGTTGATGTTTCTCTTTCATTAGTGTTTCTACCTCTCTCCCTAAAAATCAATAAAAACAATTAAATAAAAGTAAAAATAAATAAATAAAAGTAAAAACTAAAGTTGTGTCATAACTAAAACTCTGTAACGTCTATTTCACTGAGTAAATGCTGAAGCTTTTACAATGGCCCTCAAGGTCCAGATGATCCAGCAATCCCCTCACCCCCATCATTATCTGACTCATCTCCTACCACTCTCTACCTTTCTCAGGTCTCTCTACCTCACTTCATGCTATTCTTCCAACATACCAGACATACTCCTGCTTTAGTGCCACTTCCCTAACTGTTCCCCTCTGCCTGGGACATTCTTATCTTCCTCACTTCTTCAAAAGCCTCTGCTCAAATCTTACACTGAGCAAAGGTGAACAAATTGTACATCTTGTGTTCTGTTTGGTACTCCCATGCTGTTTTTTCTCTTTCTTTGAAAAGTACTTAAAACCTTTTAAAAATGTTGTAATTTACTTAAAAAAAATCCTCACCACAGGACATTTTTTCCACTGATTTTTAGAGAGTGGAAGGGAAGGAGAGAGGAGGTGAGAGAGGGAGAAGGAGACAAAGAGAAAGAAAGAAATATCTATATGACAGACATCGATTCATTGCTTCCTGCATGCTGCCCAACCAGGACCAGGGATCAAACCTGCAACCCAGGTACATGCCCCTTGACTGGTAATTGAACCCGCGACGCTTCAGTGTGCAAGCCGACGCTCTAACCACTTAACCACACCGGCCAGAGCATAATTCACTTAGTTTTAATGTATTATTTATTGTCTAACTTCTCCAGCTTGAATACTCTAAGAGGACAGACTTTTACCTTACCTGTTTTCTTGAATGATGTATCCAAGCACAACCACTGCCACACAGTAGGCATGCAATGTACACTGAATTAACAAATGACTAGAACTACTGTACAGTCACGTGCTGAAAAGTGTAACGTTATCAAAGAAACATATTTCAAATAAATGCATAGTGACATTAAAAAGTGTATTTTAATAAAAAAATTCTGATTTATTTTTTAGCTACAACCAAGTTCCCTTGCGCAATAGTGTCCACTATAATTTGAAGCTTAATTTCTTCAGGTCTATACCAATGGTGACTAGAGATCTCTATTCTATGCATGGCATATAAACTGAATGTCAGTAAGAACACATTCTAAATATGTTCACTACTAGTTCTTTATACTTCATTTAATTAAAAATGCAAAACTGCTTTAAAAAAAAGTATGTCTTACCGGTAGGTCAGTGAAAGCAATACCTGAAGAAAAAACAAAGTGGCATTAGAAGCTGTTTTTCAAAGGCAGACTATGGTGACAAGCTAAATTTCTAGTTAAAATGAAGAAAAAGAATGGCAAAGACAGAAAAGAAAAAAAAATTAAAAACCCAAATATAAAATAACAAGTAATTTTTTCTCAATAACACTAACAGGTCGGAACAAGTACTGACCCAATTTTCAAGATCATCTTCCTTATTAGCACACACCAATTTTATTTTGGGGGCACTGCTCTTGATTCCAAGATTTAAAAAATGATTTTAGATATACCTTCAAAGCTATGTTAGAAATCATATAAGAAAATTGGTTGCAAAATAGTCACATCTGAATTTTAACCAATACCCAAGGTGCTTTCTCCAGCCTTATTTAATCTTCGTCTCTTAGATTTAACTTTTAAATAATCTGAAGAGGAAGGGAAATATTTTCTGTTGCAATAAAAAGGTAAGCAATGAAAAATACAGTACCTTTGTTTCTTTAAAAAATGTCTTATAAAAGTACGTTCTTGAATAACCTTTGACTACACTGGAAAAAAACAAACACCTCCTCCTTCAAAAAATAAAGATCTGTATAGCTGAGAATTTCTCTTGGATGTCCTCTGACAAAAATTTCAACAGTCCGTTTCCAAATACACTTGAATGATGTTAATATCATTAGAATAAATCTCCTGGCATTCCCAAATTATTTAATAATCTCCCTTAAAATATTAAAATATATTACTTAACTGAAAATAAGAAAATAAACCAAATGTTTCCACAGGATCGTATTCGTAAACTGGTTAATCTCAAATCTTCCAGTATAAACACATATTAAAACAAAATAAAAGATCACACCAGCACTACCCCCTATGGTGCTGATCGTCATTGAAAAAGTGAGGGCATTTCTGTTAAATTATTTTCCTACTTGGGATTCTATAATTGTGCTGTACCATCAGAAAACTGACTCTATTCATGAAAGTACTACAGTTAAAAGACAAATTGATTACAAATCTCTACTACATGCTTTAAAAGAAATGCATAAAAATAATACTTTGTAGTTAAAGTCCTTTTAAAAACTAGTAAATTCATGCCCTGCCACTCCAGTAAAATATTGATTACTTTTTGTTTCATTCATAAATAGAAAGCAAAGTGACTATGGGCCAAATAGAAAAATTTATTCTAAAAATTTCGGGAAACAATAAATAAAATATTTCAATAAAATATTACCATACATACCTGCCATTTTTCATAAAATAGCAGCCTAATCAACTATTTTTTCCAAAGATATATATTTACAACAAAAACTGCCTAAATTTATAGTTTTAGTAAAAAGTTCCTTTTTGCCATTAATTACTGAACTCTTCTTTCTTTATACTACATACTAATGAAAGCCCCAACTTAATTTCATAGATTAACACTTTTGTCCACTGCCAAATATAGCTACCACAGTCTATACACAGTGAGACCACAAAAAGATGCCAGTTTAATAAGTTGGTATAATTATTTAAATATACCAAAAACAAGTTTTTTATATTTCTAATTTCCTAATTTGTCAAGAGGCTTTTTGAAGTGATCTTTAATTGATGAATGATATTCATTAAAATTGAGTAAACAAAATTCAAATTAAGTTAACCTGGATATTGAAATGTTTCTCCTTTAATTAGTTTCTCAAATAAAAACCTTCCCGTTTTTCTTTTTATAGTAAATAAACATATATTTTTAAAACCTGCATGAGACAGAAACTAAAGCTGTATCAGCTTTTGGGTAAAAATGACCCATTCGGGGAAGTACAAAGGAATGTGAGCTGACTAACACTGGCCTCCAGATGCTAGACCCTGGACTGGAGGCGTGCATGACTCTCCTACGAAGGGGCAGAGGGAGCGCGCGCTGCTCTTTGGGCCGTGAGTCTGTTACAACTGCTCGACTGTGCCAGTGCGGCAGGAAAGCAGTCGCAGACAGTGCGTAAAAATGGATGTGGCTGCATTCCAGTAAAACTTTAGTTAAAAAATAGACAGGAGACAAATTTGGCCCATGGTGACCTCTGTTCTAAAGAAATAATTTTGCTTACCAATGTTTTAGACTGCATCCCTGACACCTAGCCAGAGTCTGGCAAACGACGATAAGAAACACCATTTCACCTAAGAACTGCACATGCATCATTTCAGTGTAGTTTAACAACCTTAATAAAGTAGATATTAGAGTGATCCTACTTTATAAACCAAGGCACAGAAAATGTTAAGTAACTTGCATAAGGTCACATGGCTGGCCTAAATCAGGAGACAAAGCCAGGCAACTAAACAACCCATATTAACCACTGTGACGCTGCCTCTCTATATGTGTAATAAATATTTATTAATTTATGAGTAAAAAAAGCTAAATGTTTCCTTAAAGTTAGAACATAATTCCATCATTATGCATCCTTTAAAAAAAATCTCACATTTAAAAAACAGTTTTCTTTAAATTTACGTATCTGTGAAAAATCTAGTAGAAAAAAAATTTACTTCTTCCCATCTTCCAAAATATAATTTCTTCTATGGAATAAAGTTTAAAAACTGTAAAAAGACTAATTTTAATTTAAAAATGTCTTTTGCATTTCTGAACCAAAGGTCTCACCTAAGACAGAATTTCTCCTGGTTGAAGATATTAAATATCTTTAGCAGGCAAAGCCAAGTCAAACTACCCCAGTTAACTGCTTTGATAAATCAAAGCCAGAATACTAACAACAAATCAACTGAAGGGGCTCTATCTTTCTAGAAACCAGTTAGCCACGACAAACAAATTACAAATACATATATAACTTGCATGGTACCCTTGACATTCTTGTACTGATAAGAATACAGTTGACCCTTGAACAAAGTAGGGGTTAAAGGCACTGACCTCTGTGCAGTTAAAAAATCCACACAGATTTCTGACTCCCCTAAAAAGTTTAACGACTAATAGCTTACTGTTGACCTACGTAATCTTACCAATACATAAATAGTTGATTAACATATTTTGCACATCATATGTATTATAGCCTATATTCTTACAATTATCTAGAGAAAGAAAATGTTACTAAGAAAATCAAAAGGAAGAGAAAACACATTTACAGTACTCTATGTATTTACCAAAAAAAATCCACAGTTCAAACCTGTTCAATCGTCAACTCTGTGTATAAGAATCTTCTGTGGACTTGGGATAATCTTTAAGTCAGATAACACAGGACTTCAGAATAAATATTAATAATTAGAAGGAAAAGTTTTAAGCCAAACATAAATAAGAAGACACTAACTTTACATTAGGAGTATATGTTGAGACACTAAGAAAAAAAATAACTATTACCAATGCAGCCAGAAATTTAGAATTTTCTACTATAAAATGAAAGAATCGTTTTTGTGTTATATTAAAGAATATCTACTGCATATCTAAGCATACTATTTGCTGTCTAATTTTTAAATACTGTTTATAAGCCAAATGAAATTTCTGTCTTCTGAGGTTACTTGGTTTTTGCCTTCTTTCACTTCCTTTCATCAAAAACAATTTGCTATGAATCAAGGACATTTCAAACAGTAAAAGTCATGTGAAACCTTTTTATTTTTAAAACATGAATCATGCTATCCTTTAAACTTGCTGCAATACAAAAAAAAAACAAAAACTAAAAGAATTTCTATGAAATGGGAATGTAACAACCATTTACAATTTTTAAATTCAAAGTATTTTGAGTTCATATTTAACTGAAAACCCTAACCTTCTATTATTAGTCTTACAATGGACAGACATCTTCATGTTTTCATCAATTTATTTATTTCTTAATTAGTCACCTACACCCGTCTTTCATTCTCAGAAGTTTTGCTGTTATTTGCTTGTTTTACTTCTGATCCCTTCTGCAGAACTAACTTATAGTCACCATCCTTTATCAATCTTTGTTAGCAGGAATGATCTTTACGGTGTCAATGCCCTTCATTTGGTTGGTAGCATCAAGCTTTCCCTTCCTTATTTTACCCCCACGCAGGACTAAAAACTGACAGCCCTTTTTTCTTAACACCTGTTAACCTAGAGAACTGAATCACACTGTGAAGGGCTTTATTCAAAGCAAAGCAGAAAACCCTTAGCATTTCTATTACTAGAATAAATATTTAAGCATGGGACTTATTTCTATAGTTACTCCTATACATGGGATACAACGTGGCCTTCATAGACTACATTTTCCACCATTTTCTCAACATTCACCTGGGAGGAACAAAGAAATAATTTCCAGGGGCATCTATTTATAGAAGAGAATTACATAATAACTATGACTACCATGATGTAAGTACAATAACCACAGTATTTGGTTATTTTACACGCAATACATTAACTTAGTACCTAAACTATGTCCATTCTTGGTGTAGAAGCAGGTATTGTTGATAAGGTTAACACAACAGCCAATAACATCACCAGTTGTAAAAGTTGGTCCATAAGGTTGTCCAGTTCCAGAAGAACAAAATGAATGTCCATCGTCCCCATGATAACCATATGAATGCTTATCCCAGCCTAAAGGAAAAGTTTCAGTATATTAACAAAATGTAAAGTTGCTCTGTGCTACAGCTATTCATTATTATGATAAATAAGCAAGAATAGTACAAGTAATACAGAGATAAAATTCCCAAATGTTCATTTAAATTCTCAACAAATTCTATATTGAATTCTATATAAATTCTATATTAAAATACTGTTTTTTACAACTTTAAGGAAAAAAAATTTAGCACACAGAACAAAGGAACTTTGCTCTGATTTGGTACACACACACACACACACAGTTTAATATAAAATAGAAGATTTTTCTATTTTGCTTTCTATTTTCAAAATGTTTTTCCTCAAATTAATTTTAAACAATAGTAAATAGAACACCAGAACATATAATCCAAGTATTACTTCCATTTGATTAATAGTTTCAAGAAACAGTTCTGCCATCTGAATTTATACCTTCCTTAGTTTACTTTTAACACCAGACCCACATTCCCAGAATATGAAACAACTGAAAATGGGTTAAAAGCCAAGAATGTGTTGGAGAGCAAACAGAACAAACCACATTAAAATATTTAAAGTTGATATGACTATGTACTGGAAGTTTAAAAATAACAAAAAACAAAACAGGTAAAAAACAAAACAAAAAAATGCATGGGATATATGTTATGCCAAATAGTAAAAAAAATTTAATTTATTTTAAAAATTCAGTTTTCACTTTGAACTCACAGTACAGGTGATTAAAAATACAGAAAATAAATATGTTTAACTATTTCAAGTTATTAATGGAAAGTTTTAGCCACAAAAATCTATGAGACTCTACTATATAGTTCAACTGTACCTGGTAGTCTATTCATATTCACACCTTGAGCAGAAAGACCGATTCCCATGTAACTGTTAAAAAAAGAAAGGAAGATAAGCAGGTTATTATTGTTATATATGTATAAATTACCAAACACTCAAACATTATCAAGACCAAAAAGTTATTACAACTCATTAAATAGTAAAAAGAGCAAGATTAAGCAACAATAAAACCCAGATCACAGCAAATTCCAATAATCGTTCATAAACACACTCAAAGTATTGGTAATAATTAGGTTCTCTACTAAAAACAATAAAAGTCCTTCCAAATTATCTACACATATTTAGGATTTAGACTTTTAATAAAAGTACTGAGTGGCTTGTGGAAGAAAAAAAGAAATGTTAAATAAGAAACAAATGTGTTTCAAAAGATCACAGTAAAAATTCAGACCACACAACCACACAAAATAACATGGATACATATTTGGAAAAAATGTTAACTTTATATAAAAACATTTGAAATCCTTAATAAAATTACACTAAAAAGTATGTACTGTAGGGTTTCTATATATTGGTTTTCTAAGATTGTTTTGGCAAATCAACAAAACTGAGTAAGACTCTTAATTGTTCATTTATAAAACTAGAAGAACAAAATTATCTACACAAAAGAAATAAATGAAAAAAAGGTAATTAAGGTATGCAATTAATTTTTAAAAGGTTTTAAGATATTAATAAAACCTGACAAAGATAGTTCAAAAAAAGAAAAGTCTAAAGCAATACACTCATAAGTACTGATGCAAAAAGAAAACCTAAATAAAAAGCTTCTGAATCCAATTTGTTAAAAAGCTAATTGTCTGTGACTGCATCAAAATTTAAAGTGGCATTTAACAAATTTCAGCTACCATTTCTAATAAGAACTAAAATAAGAATAAAAGGACACTACTTAAATATGACACTTTTTTCCAAATCTAATAAGAGCAAGTAAGATATTGAACAGTGAAACACTGAAGCCATTTCCATTAAAATCAGAAACATGGAGATGCCTACAATGGTTAAACATTGTTTTGAATGTTTTAGATAATTTAATAAAATTAAAAAACTAAATGACCTATAAAAATAATAGAAGATATAAAATTATCTTTATTAATTTTTTTTTCTTTATTGATTTTTAGAGAGAGAGGAAGAGAGAGGGAGAGACAGAAACATAGTTGACAGAAAACATCAATGGGCCGTTTCCTACATACCCTCCAAATGGGGATTAGGCCCACAACCTGGGCATGTGCTCTGACCGGGAATCAAATTGGTGTGACCTCTTGGTGCATGGGTCGACACTCGACCACTAAGCCACACCCGGCCGGGCTATCTTTATTTTTAGTTGCTGCTATTCTGTACACAAAAAAACTACAGAATGTACTAAAAGGTGAATGTTAAATGACTTCTCACAAGAAAGTATGAAAGCCAGAAACAGTGGAATGAAATAATAAAATAAAAGTACAGAAAGGGAAGTGAGGGACCCATGTCAACCCAGGGTGTAATATTCAGGGAAATATCCTTCAAGAATAAAAATTAAATAAAAAAATTTTCAGATAAAAGAAAAATAATATAATGCATTTTTAATGGCAGACCTGCACTAAGAAAAATGCTAAAGAAAAGTCTGCCAAACTGAAAGGAAATGACATCACATAGATACTTGGATTTTCAGGAAGGAAGGAAGAACACTGGAAATGACTCACACATGGGTATGTAATAAAAGACTGATTTCACTCTTAATTTTCTTAAAATGTATCACTTTTCAAAGCAAAAAGAACATACACTGTGCAGTTTACAAGATATGTAGATGTAATACATATGACAACCACAGCAAAAAGTACAAGAGGAGGGGGCAAATGAACCTACATAATTGCAAGTTTCTACATTTTATGTGAAATGATACAAAATATATATATATATTAAAATCTCTAGAGTAACCACTAAAAAATAGTTGCAGGAAAAAAGTATCTGACAGAATTCAACACCCATTGACAATAAAAATTCATAGCAAACTAGAAATACAAGGGAACTTCCTTAACCTACATTTACAAAAAACCTTCAGCTAGCCTTTTTAATAGTAAAATACTGAATGCTATTCCCCTAAGAACAAGGCAAGAATTCCATATCCCACTATTTATATTCAAAATTGTACTGCAAAACCTAGATATTTAAATAATGCAATAAGAAATAAAAGGCATAAATAATAAAAAGGAGAAAAATAAAACAAACTTTATTTGTAGATGACATGGCTGTTTATAAATTTATTTCAAAAGTCCTAGGGAATCTACAAAATAATCAGTAGACTTAAATGAATTTAACAAGGTTGCAGGATACAAGGTTACTATACAAAAACCTATTGTATTTGTATATATTGACGCAAACACTAAGAAAATGAAATTTAAGAAACATGTACAATAACACCCGAAAATATAAAACACGTAATTGAACATAGACATGCAAGACCTCTACTGAAAATTATCAAACATGTTAAGGGGAATTAAAGAAGATGTAAAGAAATGTTTACAGACTGAAAGACTCAATATTATTAAGGCTGTAATTCTCTTCAAATTGATCTTTAGAATCAATGCAACTCAAATCATAATCACAGCAGGTTTTCTAAAAATCGACAAGCTGATTCCAACATTTATATAGAAATCCACAGGATCTAACATATGCAAAGAAAGCTTGAAAAAGAATATAGTTGTAGGACTTACACAATCTAACTTTAAGATTACCAAGAAACTGAGTAATCAACAAAGTATAATAATGGCATAAAGATCAACAAATAGATCAATGGACTGAATTAAGAAAGAGACCCACACTTATACAGTCACTTAATGTTATATAATAGGTGCCAAATCTAAAGGGTAACTAATGTTCTTCTTAAAAAAAAAAGATAGAATGTCCATATGGAAGAAAAAAATGAACATTAATCTCTACCTCATACAAAACACAAAAATCAACTGAAGATGGATCATAGTTCTGAACATTAAAGTTAAAATTATAAAACTTCTGAAATAAAACATGTGAATATCTTCTTATCATATGGGGATAAAGCAAAGATTTATTAGGACACAGAAAGTAAGAACTATAAAATAATAAACTCAGCGCTGGCCGGTTTGGCTCAGCGGTTGGAGCGTTGGCCTGCGGACCAGAGAGTCCCGGGTTTGGTTCCTGCTAGGGGCACATACCAATAAATAAATAAATAAAATAATAAACTCACAAATTAGACTTCACCAAAATTAAACTTCTGCTCAAAACATAAAACAATCCAATTTAAAAAAAAGGGCAAAAGATCTGATCAGACACTTCACAAAGACAGTACTGCAAATAACCAAGAAGCACATAAAACTGCACATACAATTAGTCTAAGGGAAATGCAAATTAAAGATACCACTATACACTCAGTAGAATGTTAAATTTTTGTTTGTTTGTTTTTCAAATCCTCACCCAAGCATATTTTGAGCATATTTTTCCACTTATCTTTGGATAGAGTGGGAAGGAGGGAGGGAGAGAGGGTGAGAGACATCAATGAAAGAGAGACATCGATTGATGGCCTCCCGCACGATCCTGATGAGGGCTAAGTATTGAACTGCAACCAAGGTATGTACCCTTGACCAGAATCAAATCCATGATTGGTCCACAGGCCAACTGCTGAGCCAAATCAGTCATGGTGAATGTTTAAAATTTAAAGGACTGGCAACATCGGTGTTGCCAAGAATATGTGACAGTAAGAACTTTCATACATTGTTGGTGGGACTATAAAATGGTACCACTTCTTTGCAATACTGGCTGGCAGTTTCTTATAAGACTGAACATGTACCTACCCAAAGACCTAGCAACTCTACTCCTAAAAGAAAAAAAGGCATATGTCCAACCTAAAGACAATACAAATATGTTCATAGCAGCTTTATTCACAATAGGTAAAATCCCCAAACAGCCTGGATATCTATCAACAAACTAATGGATACACAAGTTGTGGTATATTCTATTCAGAAATAAAAGGGAGGCTGAGTCCCTCCCCCACATCACAGATGCCATCTTTCCTGGGTGGAGCATTCCCCTCCTAGGCATCAGTGTGGGGGAAAGCAATAGCCCCACCTTCTGAAGTGCTTCTGAGACCATCCTTTGGAACTTGAACTATGCTGAGGCATCAGCTTCCTAGACCAGGGTGTAGTGGTCTGGGCAGACTCAAGAGGTGTCAGTGATTAAGTTGTACTGCGCTTTGGGGTGGGGGCA
Source organism: Molossus molossus (assembly GCF_014108415.1). Lineage (NCBI taxonomy): Eukaryota > Metazoa > Chordata > Mammalia > Chiroptera > Molossidae > Molossus > Molossus molossus. The sequence continues at coordinate 27,177,879 of NW_023425347.1, read as the reverse complement.
CTCCCCCCGCTTTCCTATGAACCTCACTGGCGCCTCCCCCACATAGGAGATCTTTTAACCCCACTCTCCCCACCCCTGGTGGCTCTGCTCTGCTGAAAATAGGCTCCTGGAAGAGTCTGGGACAGGCTAAATGGTGTGGCTCTAGGACAGGGAAATTCTTTCTCTCACATGCCTGGCCAGTGAAGAGCTCTCCCTTCACACAGTCAAATCTTGACCTGTTTGGGCCTAATAAACTCTGATGGCATCACCTTGAAAAATCCAAGATCCTGCCACACCACAATGGTCTACAGGAACTCAGCAGGTGGCAGCTAATCTTGGTGTATCCTAGGACTTTTGCTGAGTGTCCCCAGAACCACAGCACTAACACTGAATTTGAATATGTATCAATCTGGTGAATATAACTCACCTCTACCTGGTGATTCACTGAGAAACTACTTCATGCAACTTGAGTAAAGCCAAAGGCTCTTTCATTGACTGATCTAACAGGCACCCGGCAGACAAAAGCAGAGAGAAGCAGAGGAACAAAGGTGGAGGTGGGCCTCGGAGTACTCTGGGAATTTTGCTGCTCTCCCCCTAGGCTGGTGCTGGTAAAAGCTGGCCTTGGTGCATGGCTTGGTCCTTCCTGCACACACCCAGGCCCAGCAGAGAAAGCCAAAAACTGTGGAATGCTTTGTAACCCCAAACAGGGTACTCAAGGCCAGTCACAGGCACCAAATGACATTGGTCTGGAGCAGGGTCCCCCCAAGAGGCCCCAGACCCAACACACCCAGTGTCCAGCTTCACACAACATCAGAGAAGGATCCAATTAGCTTCAGAAGCAGCATATCCAAAAGGAGATCTCCTCAGGTACCACACCCTGCTGAGGCAAATTCTGCTCAGTGTGGATAGCACCTGCAAAGCAGCTTCGTACACTGTGTTTGGGGTTGATCCTCATAGTCAGGTAGCCTAAGGGTCGACCTCATGCACAAATGGGCCAATACCAATCAAAACATAATCACAACAGGCAAGCCTATATAATCCACACAAGAGACACTCCTGGAGCACCCAACTCAGGTGAGCAAGAAGACTATGCCACTGGGTCCTATAGGACAACTACTACAAAAATCACCCTACCAAGACTAGGAGTCATAGCAGATCTACCTAACACATAGAAACAAAGAAATACAAACACAAAGAGGCAGCCAAAATGGGGAGACAAAGAAACAGTCCCCAAATGAAAGAACAGGAGAAATCTCCAGAAAAAACGAGCTAAATGAAATGAAGGCAAGCAATTTATCAGATATAGAGATGAAAAAAATGGTTACAAGGATACTCAAAGAACTTAGTGAGAACTATAACAGCATGAGAAAAGACATAGAAACCACAAAAATAAGCCAGTCAGAAATGAAGATCACAATCTCTGAAATGAGGAATACACTAGAAAGAATAAATCACAGATTAGATAAAGCAGAGGATCGAATCAGAGATTCTGAAGACAACGTAGAAAAAAAGAAAAAAGAATGTTTTTAAATGAAGACAGTTTAAGAAAGTTTGGGGCCAACAAGAAGCATATCAACATCTGCATCATAGGGATATCAGAAGGGGAAGAGAGAGAAAAGGGTTCAAGAACCTATTTAAAGAAATAATGACTGAAAACTTAGCTAACCCGGTGAAAGAAAAAGAGATATATATCCAGGAAGCACACAGTCCCAAACAAGATGAACCCAAAGAGGCCCACAGCAAGACACATCATCATTAAAATGGCAAAGGCTAGCCCTGGCCAGTTTGGCTCAGCTTTAGAGTGCTGGACCATGGACCAAAGAGTCCCGGGTTTGATTCCAGCCAAGGACACGTATCTCGGTTGTGGTGCATCCCTGGCCATGGTTGGGGTCATGTGGGTGGCAACCAATTGATGTCTCTCTCTCATATTGATGTATCTCTCATTCTCTCTCTCTCTTCTTCCCTCTCTCCCTCCTGCTTTATCTGGAGATAAATGTAAAAATTTCCTTGGGTGAGGATAAAAATAAATAAAATAAAATAAAATAGCAAAGGCTAAAGACAAAGAGAATCTTAAAAGCAGCAAGAGAAAGACAGTTAACTACCTATAAGGGAACTCCCATAAGACAGTCAGCTGATTTCTCAACAGAAACATTTCAGGCCAAAGGGAGTGGCATGAAATATTCAAAGCTATCATTTAAAATTGAGGAAGAAATAAAGAGCTTCCAGACAAGAAAAAATTAAAGCAATTTATTATCACCAAACCAGTATTACAAGAAATGTTAAAGGATCCTCTTTAAGAAGAAAGAAAAAACCAGAAGAACATAGTTAAAATAAAATGGCAATAAATATGTATCTATCAATAATCACTTTAAATGGACATGGCTTAAGTGCTCCAATAAAAAGACATAGGGTAGCTGAATTAATAAGAAAAGAAGACCCATGTATATGCTGTCTACACAAGACCTACCTCAGAATAAAAAGATATGCACAAACTAAAGGTAAAGAAATGAAAACAGATATTTCATGCAAATAGAAAAGAACAAAAAATGGTGAGGCAATACTTATATTTACATAATGATAAAGGGAGCAATCTGACAAGAGGATACAACCCTTGTAAACATTTATGCACCCAACATAGTAGCACTTTAATAAATAAAGTAAATCTTGATATACACCAAGGGAGAAATCAACGTGGTCACAGCAGGGGATTTTTTTTTTTAATCCTCACTGGAGGATATTTTTCCATTTATCTTCAGAAAGGTGGGTGGGGTGGAGGGGGTAGGGCATCGACTTGACAGAAAGACATAGATTGGCTGCCTCCCACATGACCCCCACCAGGGCCAGGGACCGAACCACAACTGAGGTACATGCCCCTGACCAGAATCAAACCCACAATGCTCTGGTCCACGGGCCAACATTCTAACCACTGAGCAACTGGCCAGGGCCAGGAGATATTTTTAAAAATATGTTTTTATTGACTTTAAAGAGGAAGGGAGAGAGAGAAACACTGATCTGAGAGAGATACATCAGTCAGCTGCCTCCTGCATGCCCCTTACTAGAAATCGAGCCTACAACCAAGGCATATGCCATGACCGGAAATTAAACCGGTATCTCTCAATCCATGGGACGATGTTCAATCCACTAAGCCACATTGGCTGGACATAGTAGGGGATTTTAAAACCCCACTGACATCAATGGATAGATCTTCCAGACAGAAAATCAACACAGAAACACTGGCCTTAAATGACACTCTAGTTCAGATGAATATAATTGATATCTTCCACAACATTTCACCCCAAAGCAGCAGACTACATTCTTTTCAAGTGCACATGAAACACTTTCCAAAATAGTACATGTCAGGACACAAAAAAAGTCTCAATAAATTTAAGAAGACTGAAATCATATCAAAGCATCTTCTGTGACCATTGTGGTATAAAACTAGGAATCAATCACAAGAAAATAACTGAAAAACATATAAGCACAAGTAGGCTAAATAACATGTTATAGTACTAAAAAATCAATGGGTTAACAATGAAACCAAGGAATAAATCAAAAGATACACTGAAGCAAATGAAAATAAGAAACCAGCCCTGGACAGATTGGCTTAGCAGTAGAGCGTCAACCCGACAGGTCAAGGCCATGTACCTGGGTTGCAGATTCAATCCCCAGCCCTGGGGTCTTATGTGTCTCTCACATTAATGTTTCTGTTTCTCTCTCTCTCTCTCTCTCTCTCTCTCTCTCTCTGTCTCTCTCTCCCTCCCACCCCTCCTTCCCTCCTACTCAATCAAGAAATTAATGAAAAAAGTATCCTCAGGTGAGAATTAATAAAAAACAAAACAAAATAAATAAATAAAAAAAGATAAGATGTCATCACTTGCATTAAAAAAAACAAAACAGGAAGAAAAGGAAATGAAAACAAAACAACCCAAAATCTATGGGAAACAGTGAAAGCTGTCCAAAGAGAGAAATTCATAGCCTACCTTAAGAACAAAAATCATAAATAAAAACTCTAACTTTACACTTAAAGGAGCTAGAAAAAGAACAACCACCAAAGCCCAAAGAGAGGAGAAAAAATGAAAATAATAAAAATCAGAGCAGAAATAAACAAAATAGAATCTAAAAAAAAAACTATGTATTGCCCGGCCGGTGTAGCTCAGTGGTTGAGTGTCGACCCATGCACCACGAGGTTGCCAGTTCGACTCCTGGTCAGGGCACATGTTCAGGTTGTGGGCCCAATACCTGGTGGAGAGCATACAGGAGGCAGCCAATCGATGTTCTCTCTCATTGATGTTTCTATCTCTCTCTCTCCTTTTCCCTTTTTCTCTCTCTAAAATCAAAGAAAAAAATTTTAATAAAAATAAAGTAACTATATAAAGATCAATGAAACCAAGAGTTGGTTCACTGAAAAAATAAACAAGACGACAAAACCTTTAACCAAACTCATCTGAGCACCTGAATAAATAAAATCAGAAATGTAAGAGAAGTAACAACTGACATCAAAGAAATGCAAATAATTGTATAAAAATATTATGAACAACTACACGCCAACAAATCTAGACATAAGGAACAAATTCCTAGAAACACATAATCTTCCACATTTAATCTGGAAGAATCAGAAAACCTGAACAGACAGATTACAACTAAAAAATTGAGGCACTAATAAAAAAAACAAAACCTCCCAACAAACAAAAGTACTGAACCAGGTGGCTTCACAGAAGAATTTTACCAAACATTCAAAGAACTAACACCTATCCTTGTCAAACGATTCCAAAAAATTCAAGAGGAGCTAAGACTACCAGCTCGTTTTACAAGGACAGAATTATCCTAATTCCAAAACTGGATAAAGACACTACAAAGAAAGAAAATTAAAGGCCAATATGCCCTATGAACATAGATGCTAAAATCCTCAACAAAATATCAGCAAACTGGATCCAGCAATACATGAATAAGATCACACACCACAATCAAGTGGGATTTATTTATTTAATTATTTATTTATTGTGTGTGTAAGATTTTATTTATTTTCTTTCTTTTTTTTAATCTTTATTGTTGAATGTATTACAGATGTTCCTCATTTTCCTCTCATTAACCCCCTCCTTCCCACTCCTGCCTTCCTCCTGCCTTTTCCCACACTGTTGTGTCCATTGGTTATGCATATAAGTTCTTTGGTTTATTTATTCCCACCCAACTCCCTTCTCTGAGGTTTGTCAGTCTAGCAACCAATTTGTACTTCTTAATCCCTTCATTTTTTCAGCCATACCCCCAAACCCCCTTCCATCTGGCAACCAACAAAATGTTCTCTGTATCTATGAGAATGTTTCTGTTCTGCATGTTCATTTTGTTTGTAGATTCCATTGTCAATAGAAATGTATTCATTGCCATTTTGTTTGTCCATATATTTTATCTTTTTCTTTAAGAAGACCCTTCAACATTTCATATAATAATGGTTTGGTGGTGATGAACTCCTTTAACTTTTTCTTGTCTGGGAAACTCTTTATATGGCCATCAATTCTAAATGACAGCTTTGCAGGATAGAGTAATCTTGGTTGTAGGTTCTTGCTTTTCATCACTCTGAATATTTCTTGCCACTCCCTTCTGGCCTGCAAAGTTTCTTTTGAGAAATCAGCTGACAGTCTTATAGGAACTCCTTTGTAGGTAACTAACTGCTTTTCTCTTGCTGCTTTTAATATTCTCTCTCTGTCTTGAACCTGTTGCACTTTTATGAAGATGTGTCTTGGTGTGGGCCTCTTGGGGTTCATCTTGTTTGGGACTCTTCTCTGTGCTTCCTGGACTTGTATGTCTGTTTCCTTCACCAAGTTAGGGAAGTTTTCTGCCATTATTGTTTCAAATAGGTTTTCGATTTCTTGTTCTCTCTCTTCTCCTTCTGGCACCCCCAAGATGTAAATGTTGGCATGCCTGAAGTTGTCCCAGAGGCTCCTTACACTATCTTCATTTTTTTTTATTCTTTTTTCTTTTTGCTGTTCTGATTGGGTGTTTTTTGCTTCCTTATATTCCAAATCGATGGTTTGCTTCTTGGCTTTACCTACTCTACTATTGAATCTGTGTAAACTATTTTTTATTTTTGTTAGTGCCCCCTTCATTTCTGACTATGTATCCATCATTTCTGACAGATCCTTTCTTATGCTCTTGAGGCCCTCACTAAGTTTGCTGAGGTTCTCACTAAGTTCATTGAGCATCTTTATAAGCAGTGTTTTGAACTCAGCATCTGTTAGGTTGCTTATCTCCATTTCGCTTAGTTCTTTCCCTGGAGTTTTGTTCTGTTCTTTCATTTGGGACCTGTTTCTTTGTCTCATTTTGGCTACCTCCCTGTGTTTGTTTCTATGTATTACTTAATGAGAGGTATGGAGATAGCTGAGACCAGGTGCTGTTGTTTGAAAGAATTCAGGAAAACCTGAAGCAGGATCCAAGACAGGCCAATCCTATGGTTAAGCAACTGGCAACAGCTTGGATGGGCCTGAAAATTGGGTGGGGCAAGGCCTCAAGGAATCACCAGGGTGGGCAAACAGTGTGAGCCAGGTTGCTGGAGTCCCAGATATAGCGGCTGTCTGTCGTCCCAGGGAAGGGCTCACCAAAGGAACAAAGGTCTCTGACAGCACGTCTGTCCAGGAGAAAGCCCCCTCTCCAATGCCAAACAGCTCAGTTCTTCCCTGTATGTCGCTGGTACCCCTCAAGCTGCTTCTCCTCTGAGTTTAAAGGGAGCAAGTCCAAGTAACTCCGTGCGCAGGCCCTTTAAGAGGAGCTGCCTGGGGCTCCAGCTGCCTCAGACTCCCTGAGCCTCAGTTCCCGCTGGTTTTTGCAGCCAGAAAATATGGGGACTTCTCTTCCTGGCCCTGGAACCCTGAGCGGGGCGCCTGGTGTGGGACAGGGACCCCTCAGTCCTCAGGGAGGACCTTCCCAGCCAGGTGTCCCTCCTGATTTTTATCCGCCACACTTGGGTGTGGGACCAGCCCATCCGCCTCCGCCCCTCCTACCAGTCTCGATGTGGCTGCTTCTTTAATTTCATAGTTGTAGGACTAAACATTCCACTCAGCTTGATTTCAGGCAGTTTTGAATGATGGTTGTTTTGTAGTTCAGTTGTAACTTTGATGTGGTTGTGGGAGGATGCGATACCGCGTTTACCTACACTGCCATCTTGACCAGAAGTGATCAAGTGGGATTAATACGAGGCTACAAGGTTTGCATAATATCCACAAATCCAGAAATGTGATACACCACATAAACAAAATGAAAGATAAAAATCACATAATTATATCAATAAATGCAGAAAAAGTATCGGATAAAATCTAGCACCCACTTATGATAAAAACTCTTAGCCAAATGGGAATAGAGGGAACCTATCTCTACGTAATAAAGGTTACATGTGACAAACCCACAGCTAACATCATACTCGATGAGCAAACACTAAAAACTTTTCCATTAAGGTCAGGAATAAGGTAGGGATATCGCTTTCACCACTTTTATTCAACATAGTACTGGAAGTCCTAGTCACAGCAACAGACAAGAAGAAATAAAAGGTATCCAAATTGGAAAAGAAGAAGTAGAACTGTCATTATCTGTAGATGACATGATACTGTATATAGAGAACCCTAGAGATTCCACACACAAAAACTAGAACTGATCAATGAATTCAATAAAGTAGCAGGACACAAAATAAATATCCAGAAATCAGTTGCATTTTTATGTACCAAATACTGAACTATCAGAGAGCAAAACTAACAAATCAATTCCATGTATCACTATATCAAAAAAGTAAAATATCTAGGAATAAATATAACTAAGGACTTGTACTCAGAAAATTATAAGACACTGAAGAAAGAAACGGAAGAAGATACAAATAAGTGGAAGCATATAGTATGTTCATGGATAAGAAAAACATCATAAAAATGCCCATACTTCCCAAAACAATCTACAGATTCAACACAAGTCCTATCAAGATACCAATGGTATATGTCATAGAACTAGAACAAATATTCCAAAAATTTATATGGAAATGCAAAAGACTCTAGAGAGCCACAGCAATCTTGAGATATAAAAATAAAATTGGAGGAATTATTTTACCTGATATCGAACAGTACTACAAGGCCACAATAATGAAAACAGCATGGTACTGACATAAAAACAGACATATAGGGCAATGGAATAGAATAAACATCCCAGAAATAAACCCACACCTTTAAGATCAATTGATATTTGACAAAGGAGGCAAGAACACATAATGGGTAGAGATAGTCTATATTCAATAAACAGTGTTGTGAAATTGGACAAGTACACGCAAAAAAATAAAAATAAAACTAGACCATCAGTTTATACCATACCCAGGAATAAATTCAAAATGGATGAAAGACTTAAATGCTAGACTTGAAACTGTAAAAGTCCTAGACGAAAACTAGTGTATAGGCAGTAGAATCTCTGACACTTCTCTTCACAATATTTTTTCTGAAACACCTCGGGCAAGAAAAACAAAAGAAAAAATAAACAAATGAGGCTAAAACTTTTTACACAGCAAGGGAAACCATCAATAAAATGAAAAGACAACCCACTGCATGGGAGAACATATTCACCAATGATGCATGTGATAAGGGGTTTATACCCAAAATTTATTTAAAAAAAACTTATATAACTCAAAACCAAAAAAAACCCCCAAACAATCCAATTATAAAATTGGTGAAGAACCTAAATAGGCACTTCTCCAAAGAGGACATACAAATGACCAATAGACATATGAAAATATGCATCATTAATCATCAGAGAAATGCAAATTAAAACCACAATGAGGTATCACCTTACACCTGTCAGAATCACTATCATCAACAAACAAGTGTTGGTGAGGATTCCGGAAAAAGGGAGTTACCTCAAAAAATTAAAAATGGAACTGCTTCCAATTTTTAATTTAAAAATGGAAGTGATTCCAATTCTGGGACCATAACTGAAGAAACCCAAAACATTAATTGGAAAGAACAGATGTACCCCTGTGATCACTACAGTATTATTTACAATAGCCAAGATTTGGAAGCAGCCTAAGTGCCCATCAGTAGGTGAGTGGCTCAAAAATCTGTGGTACGTTTACACAATGGAATACTACTTGGTCATAAAAAAAAAAATCTTATCCTTTTTGACAGCATGGATGGAATGGAGAACATTCCACTAAGTAAAATAAGCCAGTCAGAGAAAGATAAGTATCACGTGATTCCAGTCATATGAGGAATCTAATGAACAAAAACTAACAAACAGAATAGAAACAGACTTTCACAGATACAAAGAACAGATTGACAGCTGTCAATGGGGAGAAGTATAGGGGGAGAGGGTCAGAAAGGTGATGGGATTAAGAAAAAAAAACACACACACAAAAACAAAAAACAACTCACAGACACAGACAAGTGTGGTGATTACCAGAGGGAAAGAGGGATAGACGGTAGAAGAGGGCAAAGTGGGGGATAAATGGTGATGGAAGGAAATCTGTCTTGGGGTGGTGAACACACAATATACTGATGATGTATTATAGAATTGTACACTCGAAACCTATTTAATTTTATTAACCAATGTCACCCCAATAAATTCAATTAAAAAATACAAAAGTGAATTACTGATATACACTATATGGATGATTTAAAAAATGCTATATTGAATCATGATTCCTTTCACATGAAGTTCTAAAAAGAGGCAAAATGAAAGGGTAAGGACAGGGCACAACTGGGAAATAGCACAAGGAAACATTTCTGAGGATGATGGTATTGTTCTGTATTTTGACAGAAGTTTACACTTCACAGGTTTATGTATCTGCAAAAAAATTCAGATAATACACTTAAGATTTGTGTATTTCACTGCACATAAATATTACAATTTTAAACAGAGTGAACAAATATCAAATTCTAGTTAATATGCATACTGTAGTGATTAGGTGTGAAGTCAGTCTACTTTGAAATGAATAAAAAAATAAGATGGACTAATGACTAGACAGAGGAATGGATAGATATGAGATTCTATATCACAACATTTAAAGTCCTTAAAATCACCATACTGTACAAAATCATGCAATAAATCCACAGTGCTTATGGGGAAAATGGAGTTAAGAGCACAATGTTCTAAAACTTCATCATTAATTCCATAAAAAAAAACAACAATAAAAGAACCCAATTAAAAAAAAACAAAAAACTCAAAATTCAACTAAAAGTTTTACATGTTTTCTTTGTTTTAAAAAATTACTACAATAAACATGGCACTTTACACTGAAAAAGATGTAAAGTTTACTCGGGGAAGTGGATGACATAAAGATTTCAGCTTAAAAATTATTTCAAAGTGGTGGAAGGAGTGTTATTTGAGAAGGGGAAAATTGTAACACCAGATGTGCATGGGTGTAGCTTATAACACAGTGAACCAAGATAGTTTGTAAATGTTTGAGGTGTTGCATGACATATAAAAACAAGCTCAAATTCAACAACAGTGAGGGAGTTACAAGATTTAAGCACACAGAAAAGAAATTTATTATCGGGGTACTATGTGTTTAGAAAGGGAAATGGTCATGAATATTTTTCAGAACAATGTATCAATATAGATAATTCCAAATTATACATTTGCATGGTTAAGTAAATAATAGTTGTGCCAAATATCAAATAACAGAACTAAGAGGACTAGGTTAATCCTCTGAGGTTACTATTATTGTTTTATATTGTTAATGCTATGTACATCCAGTTATACTCACAAGACTTCTCATGAGAAACCATGGAAGCCAGCCCTGGCTGGTTTGGCTCCGCGATAGAGTGTTGGCCAGCGGACTAATGAGTCGCAGGTTTGATTACGGTCAAGGACACATAACTTGGTTGCTGTTCATCCCTGGCCCTGATCGGGGTTGTGCAAGAGGCAACCTGTCCAGATTTCTCTCTCTTTTTCCCTTTTTTCTCCCTTTCTCTCCCTCCCACTCTATCTGAAGATGAATAGAAAAATATCCTCAGGTGAAGATTAGAAAAAAAAGGAAAGAAACCATGGAAGCCAGAGACAGTGGCATGACAAATTATAACTGCTGAAATTTTTTTAAAAACCTGTAAACCAAGAATTTTATATCCAGCAAAGCTATAATTCAAAAATGAAGAAACAAAGACATTCCCAAATAAACAACAATATAGAATTTATCTCTAGCAGAACTGTGCTATAGGATACAGTACAATGGAAAAGGAAGGATACTGAACAGTAAAATTCAAATCCATGCAAAGAAATAAAGAACAGTAAAGATAACTAGAAGGCAAACATAAAACACAGCAGAAATGTATTTTTGTTTGTAACTCTTTTCTTCTTCTAAGCTAAAGGATATAAAGCAATAATTAAAACTCTCTGGGCTTAAACTCTATATAAAGATATAATTTTATTACAATAATTGCAAACAGGAGACGGAAGAAAATGGAGATAATATAAACCAAAGTTTAACACATTATTAAGTTGGTATTAATCCAAATTATATTGTTCCAAGTTATCATCTGAGTAATCCTCCAGAGTAACCACTACGAAAAACTCATAACTTCCCTAAGACCCAGCAATTCAACTCTTTGGTACCTACCCAGAACAAATGAAAATACAGCCACACAAAACTGTTACACAAATGTTTGTAACATTATTCATAACAGCCAAAAAAGTGTTTCCACCTACTGATGAGTAGATAAACAAAATGTGATATATCCTTATGACTGGATATTATAATGGAGAAAGGATTACTGATAAATGGTACAGCATGAACAAACCTTGAAAATATGCAATGATAAATACAGTCAGCCCTCGTTTATTGCAGTTAATCAGTTCCACATTCTACCATGATAAATGAATTTCTGCAAAGTAGGATTCTTTATTTATAAATTGAATATTTTTGCAGTTGGGGCATAGAAAACCTGTTTACGACCTTCTAAATATGTTTTTTAACATTATTAGAGACCTCTAGACATGAAATAACACCCTTTAGACACCATTACACTTGTATTACCCAATATGTTAGACAAAATAAGAGAAAATAAAACAGATGTTACAAATACCATATTATTATTGTACATTTAATTACACACACACACAGTCCTTACACACAACCACTAACCTATGAAAACAGTGCAACTTGTTCGATGATGAAGCGATGAAGATGAAGAGATGTACTGCCCAGTAAAGAAGAGCAAGGTTACTGCTCCTCCGAAGGCATGACCTCAGTAGGAGAGTCTTCAGGTGGTGCAGTGTCTTCAACAGGTACGACGTCTTCTTCCCCTGAAGGAGCACTAGGAGTAGGCAGTGGGTGTCTGGGTGCGCGGATGAAGAACATCGTGATAGGCAGTTGCTGGCGCTGCCTTTTCACATGCGTGAGGAGGCTTCTGTAGGGTTCTATCGCTCTATCAGGTGCATTCCGGAACCGCAATGCACGCATCATTTGTGGGTACCATTCGCCAATCATGTCCTGTCCTACCTTAATAGTTCTCATGACTTGCGAGAGATGCTCAAGTGTAAGGCCAACTTCCTCCTCCTGACCCCCAGGAACCTCTGGCTGCTCTTCCTCCTCCTCCCTCACAGACTCAGTCATCTCCACTAGATCCTCATCACTTAAGGGATCCAGCAGCTCATCCACGTGTTCTGGATGATATTCACCCTTCTCAAGGATCTTCTGGAGTGTGCTGTTCACGTCGTCCTCTGCTGCAGGCTGGTCAGCAGAGGCAGCTTCTCTGTGGAGAACAACACTCTTCAGATGATACCTCTTCTGGAACTTCTTGATCCAACCCTTGCTCACCGTAAAATCCATGAATGTCGCAGAAGAGGGTCCTGGTTGGGGTTCGCCTGCCGTAAAGCCCTGATAGAGCTGCCTCGCCTTCTCCCGGATGACCAGCGAATCCAACGGAATGTTCTTCTTGTGGCTGTCGCTGATCCAAATGGCTAGGGCAAATTCCATTTTCACTATGAACTCATTACAACTTGTCAGGAAGCACTTTGCTTCCTTGTTGAAAGACACAGTAGCCATTGCATAGATGTTCTTTTCATCTTTACGAATGGAGCAAACGGTAGACTCATTCAAGTCGTAATGGCGGGCAACCTCCATAGTTTTCTTGCCATCTTTGATCATATCCAAGAGTTTCTCCTGGATGGTAAGCCTCTTCCTGCGGTGCTTAGTTTCATTGTCAGAAGGCTTAGAAGCAGCAGCACATTTAGGAGCCATTGTGGGGCTTAGATAAAAGTTCTCAGAAATCACAAACACTTAAAGAGCAAAGATGCTTCTGATGCGTAGTGATGTAAAAGTGTGTATGAAACGAACTTGCATGAGGCTGAGCCAATCAAAGGCCAGAAAAGGAAGAGGTTAGGATAGCCAATCAGTGAACAGCACGCTCTGATTGGCTTGGTTTCACCACACCTGAATTTTTGGAAAAAAGTTATTGCCCACACACAAGGAGTAGGCAAGTGGTTGCACCTGGCGTTGACGGATCTGCAGGGGTGCTCGAATACATAGGCCTACGGTCCATACGTACAGTAATTTAAATTGTAATACAGGGTCAATTGTATAACTGACTCAGACAACCGAGCATGCGCTGTATTATTTTCATTGTCTCGATCAACTTTTTAAGGAATATATTTGAAAAAAATGCGATAGAGTGAAGCCACGAAAGTCAAAGCGCGAAGTGGTGAGGGACAACTATATATAAAAAACAGGTCAAATATTATATGATTCCCTTTATATGAAATGCTCAGTATAGGTAAATCTATGAAAACAAAATAGGTAAGTGGTTGCCTAGAGCTGGGAGAAGTGACTGCTAATGGGTATAGGATTTCTTTTTTAGGTGAAGAAAATGTTCTAAAATTAAGCATTGGTAAGGATTACACAATTCTGTGATACACTAGAAATAAACCAAAATGTATGCTTCTAAGGGTAAATTTTTATGGTATGTGAATTATGTCTCAAGGAAACTCTGTCAATAAAACAAACAAGAGAACTTCTGATTTCAGCTCCATTATGTAAAGAGCTTGGATTTTGTCACTTTTACCCTCACAAGGAAAAAAGTGAACAAAATGAAAATCAACAACTCTTCTTAGAATCATCAGAAAACTGAGGTCACAAGGCAAAATGCCTCCAGGAAAATTGAAGAGACAAGTGAATACAGAGAATCAGAGCCTCTGAAGACAGTAACTGGTAGGAATATTTTAAAGGTAACTGATGAATTACTGAAGGCTATGTGTAAGAACTAGCTTTAACTTAAAAAAAAAAATCCTTCCCATATTCATGAGTTTTACCTTCTGGAACCCCACCAGATTACCTTTCAGAAAAAAACTCCTTCCAGTTTTGGGCTGGGGAGAGGAAACGTGGATAGGTTCAGAGTAACCTGTTCTCCCTAACAAAGATCTGCCTCCGAGGGAAACTACTTTATCAGACCCTTATTTGACCTAGACTAAGGTCAATTAGACAACTCCAGTCCCAGCTAGCCTTCCTGACTAAAGTAAGGGCAGAAGGAAAAAATACTAAAGAACAAAATACTGAAGAACATAACCCCAGGACACTGATCCACTACAACAACTGAGATTTAATCATAAGATTACAGAACACTTTCATTCCCCAGTACCTTATCACCACATCAACAAGGCTCCAGTATAATAACACATGACAAGTGAGAGGGCTGCAAGACGCAGACTTTGAGTTTCTAGGAAAACCCGAAACAACCATGAAAAAAACAAGGAAACAGAGGAAAATGAAGCCTCTGACACCTACAAACAATACAAACACCTAGCAAACATTAACTACAGCATAAAAACTAGCTAGATCATTATAAAACCTCATAGTAATGATCTTATTTACCTGAGTTTCTATGACAATACAGTTTTTAACAAAAAAATCATACCGCATGATAAAAAGCAAGACAAATACATTCTAAAGAGCCAAAGCAAGCATCACAACCAAACTCAAATATGGCAGAGATCTTGCAATTATCAAACTAAGAATTTAAGACACCTGTGATTTATGTGCTATTGGCTGTAAGAATCAAAGCAAAATACTAGAAATAAAAAAATATGAAACTAAATCAAGCATGCTTTCAATGGGCTCATCATTAGACAAAACACAACTGAGGAAACAATCAGTGAGCATGAAGCTAATGGAAATGTCCAAAACTGAAATGCCAAAAAAGGGGGGAGGGAGATATATAAAAACTGTGGGACAACTATAAAAGGTATATCATACATATAATGGAAATATTAGAATGAGGAGAGAGGGGAACTGAAGTCAATGACAGATACCGAATAAAAATTCCAGAAAACTCAGAGAACAAAAAAGAGGCTAAATAGAAAAACATCAGCAGCTAGGCTTACAATATTCAAATTGCAAAAGTCAAACAGAAAATCCTGAAAATAAGCTGAAGGACACACACAAAAAAACAAAAAAGTACCTTACTTATATAAAAGAAGAATAAGAATTATATCAGACTTCTCTTCGAAACCATGCAAGCAAAAAAGAGACTGGAATGAATTATCTGAGTATTGAAATAAAAAATACTACCAACCTAGAATTCGATACCAATGAAATTGTCTTTCAAAAGTTAAGGACAACTAAAGACTTTATCAAATAAATAAAAACAGAGAGAATTTGTTGGCTTGCAAAAAATATTAAAAGTTCTTCAGAGAGAAGGAAAAGACATATGTAAGAAACTCATATCTACATAAAGAAAGGAAGAGGGTACCCTGGCTGGTTTGGCTAAGTGGTTAGAGCGTCGGCCCGTGAACCAGAGTGTCCCAGGTTCGGTTCCCATTAAGGGCACGTACCTCGGTTGCAGTTCGTCCCGGCCCCGGGCTGGGGTTGTGCAAGTGGCAACCAGTTGATGTGTCTCTTTCACATCGATGTTTCTATCTCTCTTCCTCCCTCTCTCCCTCCCATGCTCTATCTGAAGATAAATGCAAAAAAAAAAAAAAAAAAAGTCCTCAAGTGAGGATTAAAAAATAATAGAAAGAAAAAAGTTTAGAAAGAAATAAAGATGAAATCTTTTAATTTTCTTATTCTGAAATGAGCTCAGATAATTGCTCAAAAAATAACAGTAACAATAGATGGACAATTATAATTTATGAGTGAGTAAGAGTAATCTTATAAAGGATAGAAAGAAGAAATTGGTTATAATCTGTTATAAAGCACTTGCACTGTCTCTAACATGGTAAAGTGTTATTTGAAAATGGACTTGTATTAGTTGAAATTGTCTACTGCAAACTCTAGGGCAATGACCAATAAAATTTAAAAATATACTAAGATAGGAGAAAAAATGCAATTACAAAATGCTCAATTAAAACAGAGAAGAAAACAAGATTTAAAAAAGGAACAAATGCAATGAATAAGAAATAATTACAAATAGGACTAATATCAATCCAACTATAACAATGGTCATTTTCAACCAGAAAGGTCTATTTTTTTTTTTTATCCTCACCTGAGGACATTTTTGCATTTATCTTCAGATACAGCGGGAGGGAGAGAGGAGGGAAGAGAGAGAGAAACATCAACCTGAGAGAGACACATGGAGTAGTTGCCACCCACACTACCCCAACCAGGGCAGGGACAAACTGCAACAGAGGTACGTGCCCTTAGCGGGAACCGAATCCAGAACTCTCCGGTCCACAGGCCAACGCTCTAACCGCTGAGCCAAACTGGCCAGGGCCAAACCAGAAAGGTCTAAAAACACCTATTAAAAGAAACTGATGGATTGGATTAAAAAAACAAGATCCAAATATATGCTATCTACAAGAAACCAACATTAAATATAAAGATACAGATAGAGAGCCCTGGCTGATTTGGCTCAGTAGTTGGAGCATCGGCCCACAGACCAAAGAGTCACGGGTTCGATTCCAATCAAGGGCACAGTACCTCTATTGTGGTTGGGTCCCTGGCCCTGGCTGGGGTCATGTGGGAGGCAGCCAATCAATGTGTCTCTCACTCACATCGATGTTTCTCTTTCTCTCTTCCTCTCCCTCCCTCCCACTTTGTCTGAAGATAAATGGAAAAAATATCCTTAGGTGAGGATTTTAAAAAATTAAAAAATAAAGATACAGATAGATTTAAAGTAAAGGGGTGGATAAAGGCATATCATGCTAACACTAATCAAAAGAAAGCTGGACTGGCTATGCTAATTTCAAACAAAGCAGTCTTCAGAACAAAGAAAATGATCAGGGATAAAGAGTTTTACTTAATAATAAAAGGTCAATTTTCAAAGATAACATAAGTACTCTTAATGTTTATGTGCCTAATAACAATGTATCAAAAGATGTGAGGCAAAAACTGATAGAATTCCAAGGAAGAATAGTTACATCCCACAGTTGTAACTGGAGACACCAACAAACCTGCATCAGTATCTCCCAGACAAAGCAGGCAGAAAACTAGTGAGGATAGAGTCAAACTCAACAGCATTATTAATCAACTGGATTTCACTGACTTTTTTTTTTTCTTTTTTTAAATCCTCACCCGAGGACATTTTTTTTTCCTGCATTTATCTTCAGATAGAGAGGGAGGGAAAAGGGAGGAAGAGAGAGAGAGGAGAGAAACATCGATGTGAGAGAGACACATCGACTGGCTGCCACCCACACAACCCCAACCAGGGCCGGGGACAAACTGCAACCAAGGTACGTGCCCTTAGCAGGAACCGAACCCGGGATTCTCTGGTCCACGGGCCAACGCTCTAACTGCTGAACCAAACCAGCCAGGGCAGACATTTATAGACTATTTCATCCAATAGCAGCAGAATACACAGTATTCCCAAGCTCACAAAAACATTCACCAAGATGGATCACATTTATGGGTCATAAGACAAATCTTAACATTTTAAAAATGGAAATAATACAAAGTATGCTCTCAAACCACGATGGAATTAAACAAAAAATCAATGAAGGATAACTAGAAAATCCCAAAGAGATACTACCAAAAAATCCCAAAGAGATACTACCAAAACAAAAAACAACAAAAAAACTCTCTCATAAACGTAAATGTAAAACATCTACAACAAAATATTAGCATATTAAATCCAACAATATATAAAAAGAAGTAAACACTACAATCTAGTGGGATTTATCTGAAAATTAATTAATACAATTTATTTCGTCAACAGGCTAAAGAATAAAAATCCTATGATCATTATAATAGATGCAGGAAAAGCTCTTGACAAAATCTAACACACTTACTGATTATTAAAACTAGGAATAGAGGAAAATTTTCTCATCTTAACAAAGAACATGTACAAAAAAACCTACAGTTAACATCATAAAAAAATGGTGGGAAACTAGATACTTTCCCACTAAGATTGGGAACAAGGAAAAGATGTCTCCTCTCACCACTCCTATTCAACACCATAATGAAAGTCCTAGTAACCCAAGGAGACAAGAAAAAGAAATAAAAAGATTACAGACTGCAAAGGAAGAAATAAAACTGTCTGCTGCAGCTGAGAAGAATGTCTCTGTAGAAAATCCCAAAGAACTGACAATGCACTCTTGGAACTAACAAGGATTATAGCAAGGTTGTAGGATAAAAGGTTAATATACAAAGGTCAATCACTAGTGGAAATGTGCACCTGACACCTGTATAATTTTGTTAACCAGTGTCACTACAATACATTCAACAAAAAGGAAAAAGTCAATCCCTACATACAAGCAATGAACAATCTGAATTTGAAATTTAAAAAGTAGTATAATTTGCACCAAGAAAAAAGAAACAGGTATATTTTTAAACAATTATGTATAAAATTTACATGATGAAACTATAAAACTGATTTAAAAATTGAAGAACTAAACAGAGATTCCACATTCATCAACAAGATGACTCAATCTTATTAAGACATCAGTTTGATCTAAAGATAGAACACAGTTCTAATCAAATGCCAAGCAAACTATTTTATGGATATCAACAAGCTGATTCTAAAGTTTATATGAAAAAGCAAATGATCCAGAACAGCAAACACAATTCTAAAGAAGAATGAAGCTGGAGAACTGACACTACCCAACTTCAAGACACATTATAAAGGTACAGTATTCGAAGACCACATATTAGTAAAAGAATAGACAAATAGAAAGCGCAGAATCAGACCCACAAAAACATAGTTAACTAATTTTTGACAAAGGAGCAAAAGGCTACTTAATGAAAGAGAGTATTCAACAAATGGTACTAAACAAAACTACATCCACTTAAAAAAGTGAATATAGATGCAGACCTTACATCCTTCACAAGATGAACTCAAAATGAACCACAGAACTAAATATAAAACACAAAACTATAAAATGTCTAAAAAATAATGCAGAAAAAAAATTTAGGTGACCTTGGGTTCAGCTGACTTTTTAGATACAAAATGGAAAGTAGATCTGTGAAAGAAAAATGGAAAGTTGGACATCATTAAAGTTAAAAACTTCTGCTCTTCAAATAATGGTGTGTTAAGAGAATATGTGCCAAACACATATCTGATAAAGGACTTAAATCCAAATATACAAAGTTGACTTAAAACGCAACAATAAAAAACAACCCAATTAAAAAGTGAGGCCCAGCCAGGGTGGCTCAGTGGTTGAGCATCGACCTATGCACCAAGAGGTTGCCAGTTTGATTCCCGGTCAGGGCACATGCCCAGGTTGTGGGCCTGATCCCCAATGGGGGGCATGCAGGAGGCAGACAATCGATGTTCTCTCTCATCGATGTTTCTATCTTTCTTTCTCCCCCTCTCCCTTCCTCTCTCTCTAAAATCAATAAAGAAAAAAAAAAAGTGGGCAAAAGATCCGAACAGATATTTCACCAAAGATTTACAAAAGGGCAAATAAGCATAGAAAAGATGCTTAATATCAGGTCACTAAGGAATTGGCAAATTAAAACAATGATGAAATACCACTACACACCTATTAAAATGGTTAAAAAAATACCCACCAAAAAACCTGACATACCATTGCTAGTGAGGAAGTGGAGCAACATGTCATTAATTGCTGGTGGGAATGCAAAATAGTATAGCCACTTTAGAAGACATATGGCAGTTTCTTACAAAGTTAAACATTAAGTTTTATCATATGAGCCAGCAATCATGCTTCTAGGTATTTATTCAAATGAGTTGAAGATTTATGTCCACAAACCTGCACATGAATGTTTATAGGAACTTCACTCATAACTGTCAAAAACTAGAAATAACCAAGATGTTTCTCAATAAGATATACAGTGGTACATCCATAGAATGGAATAGTACTCACTGATAAAAAGAAAGCATCTATCAAGTCATGAAAAGACACAGAGAAATCTTAAATGCATACTGCTAAGTGAAAGAAGCAAGCTGAAAAGTTTACACAGTATATAATTCCAATCATCACACTCTTAGAAAAGGTAAAATGGAGGCAGTAAAAAGGTCAGTAGTTTGAAGATGGAGGGTAGAGCGAGGACAGAGAAACAGGTGGACCACAGTAGATTTTTAGGGCAGTGAAACCATTCTGTATGACACTATAATAGTAGATACATGGCATTTTGCATATGCCAAAACCCACAGAACTGTTTAACACAGAGTGAACCCTAATGTAATCTATGGACTTTAGTTACTAATAGTGTATTAATATTGGTTCGACAATTTAAAAAAATGTACCATATTAATGCTGGATATTAAAGGGGAAACTGTGGGGGGAAGGAGGGGTACATGGGAACTCTCTGCACTCAAATTTTTCTGTAAATCTAAACTCATAATCGACGAACTAGAAACAACCCAGTCCTTCAACTGGTGAAGAAATAAAGAAACTGTGGTATATCCTTACAATGGAATAATACTCACAAATAAAAAGCAATGCATTATTGGTGAAAGCATCAACATGTATTAATCTCAAATGTACTATGCCAAATTAAAGAAGTCAGTCTCAAAAGGTTACATACTACATAGATCCTTTTATATGTCAGTTTTGAAAAAGAAAAGCTATAGGGAAGAAGAATATAGCTGTCAGAATTTACAAGTGTAGGGAAGCTTAAAGAAGGGACACTCTCTTTTAGGGAAATGCAGGAAGTGACGGAACTGTTTTGTATCTGGATTGTTGTACTGGTTGCAGGACTCTATGCATTAGTCAAAACTCACAGAACTGTACAAACAAAAAAGGTGCATTTTACTGTATGTTAATTTAAAATAATTTTGAAAAAGGAAACACTCCAAAAGCCACACATGGCCCAGCCAGATCTGGACTAAATATCCTCCCATGAACTGAGAAGTCCTGATTCGATTCCAGGCCAGGGCACATGCCTGGGTTTCGGGCTTGATCCGCAATGGGGGGCGTGCAGGGGGCAGCCGATAAATGTATCTCTCTCACATCGGTTTCTCTCTCTCTAAAAAAACAAAACATAGAGACAAAGAAAGCCACTACATAATATTGAAAGGATCTATCCAACAGGAAGATATAACCTTAGTAAACATATATGCACCCAATATAGGAGCACCAACATATATTAAAAATCTTTTGGAGGACTTCAAAGGAGAAATCAACAGCAATACAATCATAGCGGGGTATTTCAACACCCCGCTAACATCACTGGATAGATCTTCTAGACAAAAAATTAACAAGGAAACACAGATTCTAAATGAAGCACTGGATCAAAGGGATTTAATAGATATCTACAGAGAATTATACCCCAAAACATCAGAATTCACATTCTTCTCAAGTGCACATGGGACATTCTCAAAGATAGACCACATGTTAGGGCACAAACTAAGTCTCTACAAGTTCAAGAACACTGAAATCATATCAAGCATCTTCTCAGATCACAATGGCATGAAACTAGAAATCAATTGCAACAGGAACATGCAAAGACAACTGAAAACATGGAGGCTAAATAGCATGTTATTGAACTATGAATGGGTTACCATGGAGATCATGGAAGAAATTAAAAACTTCCTGGAAACCAATGAAAATGAACACACAACACAAAATCTATGGGATACAGCGAAAGCAGTTCTGAGAGGGAAGTTCATAGCACTACAGGCTTACCTCAAGAAGCAACAAAAATTTCTAACAGACTATTTAACCTCACAACTTAAATAACCAGAAAGCAAACAAAAACAAAACCCCAGAGCAAGCAGAAAGAAATAGTAAAGATCAGAGCAGAAATAAATGACATGGAGACCAATAAAACAATTCAAAGGATCAATGAAACAAAGAGCTGGTTCTTTGAAAAGATAAACAAGATTAATGGACCCTTAGCTAGACTCACCAAGAAACAAAGAGAGAGAACCCAAATACACAAAATCAGAAATGAAAGAGGAGAAATACTAACTGACACCACAGAAATACAAAGGATTGTTAACAAATATTATGAACAATTATACGGCAACAAATTCGACAATCTAAGTGAAATGGAAAAATTTCTAGAAACACATAGTCCCCCAAAACTGGATCGGGAAGAGATAGAAAACTTAAACAAACCAATAACAACAAAAGAAATTGAAGATGTAATCAAGACTCTCCCAGCAAACAAAAGCCCAGGCCCGGATGACTTCAAGGGGGAATTGTACCGAACATTCAAAAAAGAACTAATACCCATTCAACTCAAACTATTTCACAAAACTCAAGAAGAAGGAAGATTTCCAAACTCGTTTTATGAGGCCAGCATAATTCGAATTCCAAAACAAGAAAAAAACACTACAATGAAAGAAAACTACAGACCAATATCCCTGATGAACATAGATGGCAAAATCCTGAACAAAATACTAGCAAATCAAATCCAGCAATACATCAAAAAAATTATTCACCATGACCAAGTGGGATTCATCCCAGAGATGCAAGGCTGGTACAATATTCGCAAATCAATAAATGTGATACACCACATAAACAAAATGAAAGATAAAAACATATGATCATATCAATAGACACTGAAAAAGCATTCAACAAAATCCAGCACCCATTTCTGATAAAAACACACAGCAATCTGGAAATAGAGGGATCATATCTCGACATAATAAAGGCCATATATGAAAGACCTACAGTTAACATCATACTCAGTGGGCAAAAATTAAAAGCATTTCATTAAAAGCAAGACAGGGATGTCCACTTTCACCACTCTTATTTAACATAGTAAAGGAAGTCTTAGCCATAGCAATCAGACAGGAAGAAAAAATAAAAGGGATCCAAATTGGAAAGAAGAAGTGAAACTGTAATTATTCGCAGATGATATGATACTATATGTAGAAAACCCCAAAGACTCCATCAAAAACTTACCAGACATGCCCTGGCCAGTTTGGCTCAGCGGTTAGAGCGTCGGCCTGCGGTCCGGAGAGACCCGGGTTCGGTTCCCGCTAAGGGCATGTACCTCGGTTGCAGTTTGTCCCCGGCCCTGGTTGGTCGTGTGGGTGGCAGCCACTCGATGTGTCCCTTTCACATCGATGTTTCTCTCTCCCTCTCTCTTCCTCTCTCTCCCTCCCACTCTATCTGTACAAAAAATGGAAAAATATCCTTGGGTGAGGATAAAAAAAAAAATTTACCAGACATAATAAATGGATTTGGCAAAGTAGCAGGACACAAAATTAACGTCAATAAATTGATGGCATTCTTATACACCAATGATGAACTCACAGAAAGAGAAACTAAAAAAAGAATTCCATTAACCATCGTGGCAAAAAAATTAAGATACCTAGGAATAAACTTAACCAAAGAAATAAAGGACCTATTCGCAGAAAACTACATGTCATTGAAAAAAAAATAGAGGAAGATATAAAAAAGTGGAAGCACATACCTTGTTCTTGGATTGGAAGAATTAACATCATTAAAATGTCCATACTACCCAAAGCAATCTATAGATTCAATGCAATCCCCATCATAATATCAACGACATACTTCACAGAACTAGAACAAATACTTCAGAAGTTCATATGGAACCAAAAAGACCTCGAATAGCCACAGCAATCTTAAAAAAGAAGAACAAAGTAGGAGGGATCACATTACCAGATTTCAGGTTATACTACAAAGCCACTGTAATCCAAACAGCCTGGTACTGGCACAAGAACAGGCATATAGACCAGTGGAACAGAACAGAGAACCCAGAAATGGACCCAAGACATTATGCTCAATTAATATTTGACAAAGGTGGCAAGAGCATACAGTGGAGTAAAGACAGCCTCTTTAATAAATGGTGTTGGGAAAATTGGACAGCTACATGCAAAAAAATGAAACTAGACCATCAACTTACACCCTACACAAGAATAAACTCAAAATGGATAAAAGACTTAAATGTGACTCATGAATCCATAAAAATCCTAGAAGAAAATGTAGGCAATAAAATTTCAGACATCATATGCAGCAGAATTTTCACTGATACATCAACTAAGGCAACAGAAACAAAGGAGAAAATGAACACATGGGATTACATCAAACTCAAAAACTTTTGCACAGCGAAAGATACAATCATGAAAATGGAAAGGCTACCCACTGTATGGGAGAGCATAATTGCCAGTGATATATCAGACAAGGGGTTAATTTCCAATATATATAGAGTGTCCATACAACTCAAAAGGAAGACAAAGAACCCAATTAAAAAATGGGCAGAGGAACTAAATACACCTCTCCAAACAGGACACACTAAGAGACATATGAAGAAATGGTCAACATCACTAATCATCAGAGATGCAAATTAAAACAACAATGAGGTATCACCTCACACCTGTCAGAATGGCCGCCATCAACAAATCATCATACAACAAGTGTTGGCCAGGGTGTGGAGAAAAGGGGACTCTAGTACACTGCTGGTGGGAATGCAGACTGGTGCAGCCACTATGGAAAACAATATGGTGTTACCTCAAAAAATTAAAAATTGAACTTCCATTTGACCCAGTGATCCCACTTCTAGGAATATACCCTAAGAAGCCTGAAACACCAATCAGGAAGAATATATGTACCCCCATGTTTGTAGCAGCACTATTTACAATAGCTAAGATCTGGAAACAGCCCAAATGTCCATCAGTAGACGAATGGATAAAAAAGCAGTGGTACATATACACAATGGAGTACTTTGCAGCTATAAGAAAGATCTCTTATCCTTTGAGATGAAATGGAGGGACCTGGAAAGTATTATCCTAAGTGAAGCAAGCGAAACAGAGAAAGACAAGTATCATATGATCTCACTTATTTGTGGAATATAATGAACATAACAGAATGGGGTAGTTCCAGAGAGGTAGAAGTGGGGTATAGACTGACAATCCCCAGAAGATGGGGTGGTGGGGGAGAGATAAACCACAGAACTTATATGCATGTATGCATGAATAATGGACATGGACAACAAAGCAAGGGACAGGGCAGGGGGGGGGGGAATCAGTGGGGGAAAAAGTAGAAACATCTGTAACAAAAATACATTATTAAAAAAAGAAAAACAAAAAAAAACATATTTTTAGAAAGCCACACATGAAAAATATGTTACCTCACTCGTAATCAAAGAAATTCTCCTTAAAATGGCAGGGCATTTTTCACTTAATATGTTCTAAAGAAAATAATCATGGATATATGCAAAAGAATTTTAATGCAGTGCTGTTTATGTTACATAAAACCAGGGATAACCTATACGTGAAAATGTAAATCACTATATATGCATAATTCAATTATGTGGTACTTCTGTCCCCATCTCAAGAAGGCCCCCACCTAGGCCCCATCCACTATGCAAACTGGAAGACTACAGGAAGAGATGCCCTGCAACTGAGCTGTTATCAAACTTTGGCCAGGCCCTGCTTGAATCTCCAAAGCTTTAAAAAAACAAACAAAAAACTATATGATAATTATAAAGACTGCTATAAAAATAGTATGTAATACAGTATAAAGATATAGGGTTATAATGAGGGGGAAACCATGTTGTAAAACATATTGTACATTTGTTGGAAATGTAAATTAACAATGTTTTCCAAAGGGATAAATATGGAGGGTAGAGATAAAAATAAATCAATTTTTAGCAGTTTCAAAAAGACTAATGAGCTAGACATTTTTATCCTACAGGATTGGTGTTAGCTTTTAATTTACAAGATTAACCAATACCTTTTTTTGAAACAAAAAAGCAGTTCTATGACTATGATTCTTAACACACACTTATTAATTTCAGAAATAAAGAAAATTTCAAATTATACTAAATGTTAGTTTCTCAGTAAGCATTCATTTAATGGGTATAATGGTCACCTATCAAATTCCTTGCTTGTTGTTTAATTTTAAATATTCAAATTCTGAATAGTTTCTTCACATTCCTCAGGGTACAAGAAGGACCTTTTTGTCTTACAGGACTTGAAAATTACTATCTCTTATTTCTGTAGAATGGCATCATGAATACAATGACATGACACATACATTAAGAGCACCAAAGAATAATTATTGCTGTAAGATACATTGATATGTGTGTGTGTGTGTGTGTGTCTCTCTCACTTTTTGAGTCCCATACTTTTTCCCATAAGCATCTTTGCCACACAACTAAGTGGCCATAAGGCAATTTTGCCATAAAAGATAAAATAATTGGTTGACAGCTTGGTTTACATTTGACAGATTTAATACTTAAGCTAGTTGTCAATTTGGTTTATTTCTCCATTAAATGAAGTTCTCAAAGTGCTCCTATTTTTATATTATATAAATCTCAGCCCTTGCCCGGCCGGTGTGGCTCAGTAGTTGAGTGTTGTCCCATGCACAAAGTGGTCGCTGGTTCGATTCCCTATCAGGGCACATGCCCAGGTTGTGGGCCAAATCCCCAGTGAGGGGCATGCAGGAGGTAGCCAATCGATGTTCTCGCTCATCAGTGTTTCTATCTCTCTCTCCCTTCTCTCTCTAAAATCAATAAAGAAAAAAAAAATTAAATCTCAGCCCTTGTAATGATCTATAGTGATGAGTATAGAGTTGGTGGTCTTAAAATAGTGGATAACAACCAAGTATAAAGCCAGACTGCAAAGCTACATGTAAAGCCAAATTGCATACTATGCTACAAAAAAAAAAAAATGATAACATACCAGTTTGCAAATCCTTCGGTGGGCATGGTCATTCTTCCCACTTGTCAACATCAAAAGTTTATCAAGCTATGTATGGCAAATATAAAAGAGGAGGCTACTAATTCAGTATTGAAGAGTATTATCAATTCTTTGGTTGGAAACTGACACCTCTCTTAACGAAGAAAGAAATTTTAGCAAAAAAAAAAACAGTGTGATGTTGAACAAGACAAATCAAGAAGAAAAAAAAATTTATACTATGATCAAGAGATTTCCAAGACAATGTATTTTCATTTTTTGCCATAGTCTTTTTAATTCTGATATTAACTTTCGAATCCAGTATGTCTTTTTTAACATTAGTGTTTTATTTTTTGTTCTTTTATCTTTTATGGTGAAATTGTCTTAAGATTAATTAGTATGCAGCAAAAATGTTTACGGCAAAAATGCTTACTGGGAAAATAGAACCAGACAGTTATCTGTTACTCACAAGCTACCAATCTTAAACATTTAAAAAACATATGAACATACACCCATTTCTTCTTTATGTGGAAGAGGGAATATATAACTACTTTCAAATATTAAAAGTATACTTCTGCTATCTACTCAACTGGTGACTCATAAAATTAAACCAAAAACATTTCATCAAAAGTTTCAGATGCTCCTGTGAAAATATTTCAATCATGTTTAAAACATGCATATTTCAGGGTTAAAAAAAAAAGTAATCACTAACCAAAAAACTTTAAGAACTCATTTAAAAAAAAGCAAACAAACAAAAAGAGAACAACTGTCTAGAGAGCTAAGGTTCTGAAAGATCACAAACACATTAGAAATTATATAACAAAGCAAATAAAACTTTACTTGACCACTGTACTAATCATGTTTCTTTTATTATTATTTTTTTCTTTATTGATTTGAGAGAGAAAGAAAAGGAGAGGAAGAGACAGAAACATCAATGACAGAGAATATCGAATGGCCGCCTCCTACATGTCCCCTGCTGGGGATTTGGCCCACAACCTGGGCATGTGTCCTGACTGGGAATCGAATTGATGACCTCCTGGTGCATGGGTTGATGTTCAACCACTGAGACATACCAGCCAGCCTAATCATGTGCTTTTTATTAGCTGCATTTTATATGATGTTTAGACATCTTAAAAAAGCTTTCTGGCCAGGGAGAGACTGCTCATCCCAAGGCTAGCCCTTTCTTAGAGACAGCAAAGGACTTGGCCAGGAACATCTCTCTCATATACAAACCAACCAATTCCAAGTCAACAGCCCCAGCTATCTCCTTATCTACCTCACACACATATGCACACAAGCCACATTTCCCTTGCCCTAAATCATCCCAGGGTCAGGTACCAGACATCTAGAGACCATCCCTATAGCCCAACCCCCACTGGAATTAGTCAAACATGCCAATACTAAACTGTTTACCCTGCCCTGCCTTGCCTTGCCTTTCCCTCAGAAACCCCAATAATCACTCTAGCCTAGGCCTTCTTCTCACTCCTGTCTTCTGCAACCTGTCTAAAACCTGATGCTTCCCTGTTACCCTGAGTGGCATATGTCATTCCTCTCTGGGACCTGTGAATATAATAAACTTCCTTCCAAGCCTGGTTATTTCCTCCAGGGGTCACAATAACTCTACCATACCACATCCAACACATACATTCATAGGATAGCCACTATTAATATACAAAATTCAAGAATATACATATCCAAAATGTTACAAATTAAGTACTAATCACTAGATGATTATCTGAGCCAAAAGAACTGAGGCAAATAATTTACAACTAAACTAACAAAAATTCTTTTTTTCAATACTACTATTCAAACATAGAGCATTTTGATTTCTTGCCTGTGATACAAGTTTGTTCCAATTCTAATTCTACACTGACAGCAAAGCAGCTACTTTTCTCTATGGACTGCACTATTCTGCCTCCATTCCTCCCAAAGCAGAAGGATCATGGAAAACAAAAACTGACAGGCTCTACTTCTTGCATATAGAAAGTCTACAACAACATGCATCAAATGGTCAGTTGCATAACTCTCCCATGACTTCTCAAAGAGCTATATTAATATACAATACTAAAATGGCCTTCAAGTACTTATTCATTTATCTTGCCTTTTAAATAATGAAGACAATAAAACTCTAAAATCAAGCAAAGCACAATACTTTGAGAGTTCTTCTAAAAACCCTTTGTCAAATAATCTCACCTGTAGGTAATTACAACAACAGAGTAGCCTGTTACAGTGTTAAATATAGGGTAACAAAAAGAATTTATCACATTATTTGTATAAAATAAATCTTACTTTTCACCTAGGCATTAAATTATGACTCTAATAAAGTAAAATTTTTGTTTAATAAAATTCTTTACATTGTAATCCATATTTAAAATTCTTTTCTTTTTCAGCATGTCCCTGTAAAATTAATGAACAATGAAAAGCAGCAATTCTAAATCATATAGATAAGTTAGTAAGAAACTGCTTCAAATTTCAACTTTATAAACTTTACAGGTGCTCTCCATCATATCAAGCGACATATACCTATAAAACTATGGAGATTGGGGTATATTTTACTATTCGGTTTTCAGCAATATTTTTCTTCACAAGTGTTATAACTTAAAATATATACTGAGCCCTGGCCCATGTGGCTCAGTGGACAGAGCTTTGGCCTGCACACTGAAGGGTCACGGGTTCAATTCCCAGTCAAGGGCACATACCTGGGTTATAGGTTCAATCCCTAGCCCTGGTCAAGGTGAGTGCAGGAGGCAACCAATCAATGTGTTTCTCTCATATCAATGTCTCTCTCTCTCCTCCCTCTGTTCCTCCCTTCCACTCTCTAAAAATCAATGGAAAAAATATTCTCAGGTGAGGATTAACAATAATAAAAAAAGACACACACACAGGATCTTTAGGACTTTTTCATAGAAGTCTCCAATTTTTAATTTAAATAAGTGGAAAAATAGTGTTTTTATTTACATCATGTAAAAATTAAAAGAAAAAAGTTATATAGAGACAAACTAAATGCAACACAAGATGGAACAGAATGGAGAAAATTTTTCTAATAAACAAATAAAGAAAAGGTTTTATGAGCAAATGATATAAAAGTTAGGCAAAGAAGATCCATCACACTCATAATTGCAGTCCCCTCCCCCAAAAGAAACCTATGTAATGAAATAGGACAAATACTAAAAACTATCATACAGAAAATTTTCTGAAATAAAAAAAGGCTTAACTTTACTTAAGGCCATACATGAAGGCTAATGACAAGACATACTCAAGTACTGGTACTTTTAAAAAAAAGAAAAATCTTTTCAGCATGTAAGCAAAAGACCAAGTTTCATGTAAGGGGAAAATATTGGCATAAGACTTTGACAATAATACTTCAGATCCAAGTCCGTAAGAGCTCACAAGAAAATGTAAGCCATGTCTTTTACACCCAATGAAACCTTCAAATATAATGGGTGTAGTGGTCATAATAAATAAATACCACAAAAGACTTAAATAATTTTGTCCCCATGAGCTCTTCCTGAGCTCGCTAGTAAAGAATGAGCTTCAGCCCTGGCTGGTTCGGCTCAGCAGTTAGAGAGCTGGCCTGTGGACGGAGGGGTGGTGGGTTCGATCCCCAGCTCGGGTAGGGGTGATTCGGGAGGCAATCAGTTGATGTGTCTTCCTCACATCAATGTTTCTCTCTCCCTCCCTCCTAAAAATTGCCTAAAAATCAATGAAAAATATCCTCAGATAAGAATTAACCATAAAAAAGAATGAGCTTCAGAAGATCAAAATACACTAAGAGAAGCTTTGCGACAAGATTTTTTTTTTTATCCGAACCCAAGAAAATTTTTGTATTTATCTTCAGATAGAACAGGAGGGAGAAAGGGAGGAAGAGAGAGAAACATCAACGGGAAAGGCACATCAAATGGTCGCCACCCACACGACCCCAATCGGGGCTGGGGAGAAACTGCAACCAAGGTACGTGCTCTTAGTGGGAACCGAACTCGGGACTCCCTGGTCCGCGGGCCTACACTCTAACCACTGAGCAAAACCAACCAGGGCTTTGCAACAAGATTTGATGGTAATGTTGAACATAATAAATTTAGAACTAGCATTAAATGATGAGGGTAACAGAGGTGCTTTTACAACATAGAGATATAATACAATTAACAAAAAATGGAGACATGGAGAGTTTACCAAAAAAGGAATGAAATAGTGATAATTTCGACTACCTAAAATGAATCTCAAATGCATCACCTTAAGTGAAATAGTAACATTCTCAAAAGGTTATATTTATATGACATTCTGGTTTCAAAAGGAAAAACTATAGGATTAGAAAACAACCAAGTGGGAAGAGGATTTAACTATAAAGGAGCAACAAGAGGGAATTTGGGGAGGTGAGGGAACTGTTCCATATCTTGACTGTGGTGGTTATTACATGATTCTATTCATTTGTAAAAACTCACAGAACTTTACGTGCCACCCCAAAAAAGTGAATTTTTACTGCAAGTAAATCAATAAGAAATTTTTAAATGCCAAAAATATAGATACAAGGAAAGCAGAAAGGGAAGCTGAAGAGGTTATTACTAGCTAACTCTATTACTGCTCACAATAGAGAATATCTTTTTATTTTTTTTCTTTATTGATTTTAGAAAGAGAAGAAGGAGGAGAGAGAGAGAGAGAAACATCAATGGGGAGAACACTGACTGGCCGCCTCCTGCATACCCCCAACTAGGGACCGGGCATACAACCTGGGCATGTGCCCCGACCGGGAATCGAACCAGCAACCTCGTGGGGCATGGGTCGACGCGCAACCACCGAGCCACACTGGCCTGGCAATAGCGAATATCTTAAAAGGAGGGGACTGCAGGTATTAGTATAAAAATAACCTTCTAAATTTAAAAATAAACTACTACTGGCCTGGCCAGTTTGGCTCAGTGGCTAGAGCATCAGCCCATGGACCGAAGAGTTGCAGGTTTGATTCTGGTCAAGGGCACACGTATCTCGGTTGCAGTTCGGTTCCTGGCCCTGGTCAGGGTCATGTGGGAGGCAAACAATTAATATGTCTCTTTCACATCGATGTTTCTTTCTCTCTCTCCTCCTCTCACTCTGTCTGAAAATGAAAAAATATCCTCAGCTGAGGATTAAAACACACACCACACACACACACACACACACACACACACCCTAAATAGCAAATAAGACACATTATTTTAAAAAACATAATTCAAAAGTGACAAAAATGTTTAGTTTCCTCTCACTGTGTTCAACTAACTACTTCCCCTATCTAGAAAAGCAAGTAAGTGGCACCAGTTATCTGTGATATATGTTCAGAATTCTCTATGGCTTTATTTACTTATATTTTCAAAAGGAAATAACAGAAAGATAAACCAAGAACTATGTGATTCCATTTATAAACCAGAAATGGCAAAACTATAGAAACAGAAAACCAATCAGTGGTTGCCAGGGTCCTGGAGATAGAAGAGAATTTTGTATAAGAGGGTATCGAGGTATTTGTGTGTGTGTGCGCGCGCGCGTGTGTGCGGGCACGCGTGCTGGAACTGTTCTATATACTGTCTGTGGTTGTAGTGACATGACTGTACTCATCTGTCAAAACTCAGACCTACATGCTAACCATGATAAATTTTATTATATGTAAAATACAATTTTAAAAATGAAAATAAAACAAGAATGAGGAATCCTGGCAACAAAGAGATAAGTCTGAAAAATTACAAAGGAGTTAGTCTTCATGAAGGACCCTGCTGAGAAGTTGTAATCGTAGAACTAGCTCAAACTGGCCCTATCCTGTTTCTAACAAGATACTGAGTTGTTTTTCAGAGACAACAGAACAAAATCCACAAGTCATTTGAGAGAAGCAAGTGTAGAGGAATTCTGACCTCCAATTACACCGGGAGGTCAAAGTCCATCCCCCCACCCCACCAAAAAACCAGGACCTGATTGGGATGTAAGCAAGCCTGAACCCTTTCAGAAGTCTCCATCATCCAGATGATCTGGTTCCTGAAGCCCTTCCCATATCTTACCATAAATGACCAAGTTCCAAAGCCCTCCTACAAAAACCCACCCAGTCAGCACTTGTGCACACCAGCCTGTTCTCTTTAACCCCTTAAATCTCACCCTGAACCCTGGATGAAGGAGACAGATTTGAGCTCTGACTCCTGTCTCCTTACTAGTCACTTTGCAATAAAGCCTTTTTCTTTTCATAAAATCTGGTGCCTTAGTATTGGCTTCTACCTATATCAGGGAGTGAGCCCTTGCTCGGTAACAAAGTTTTAGATTTTATCTCCAAAGAAACAGGTGTACTAAATGATCTCAAGAAGGGGACAGTCACAATTCAGTTCTATATTAAAAAGAACACTAATAATGGTTATAAAATAGAATAAGAAGAAAACAAGGAGTAACTGGGAGACCAACGAACCAACCATCTCAGTAATTTAGGTGATATATTACACCAAGACCTGCCTAAGAGGCTTTAGAGATGGACAAAGAAAATAAAAGCAGAAAATTTCTCAAGTCTCTAGCACTAGTGAAACAACTAACCAAGCTACTAGCATTGAGAAAAAGATTTTAGACAAGCTAAATTTAAATGCCTGTGAGATAGTCAAATGCAAACATCTGGCTAGGTGTATTGGTCCAGAGCTTAGGGAAACAGCCTGAGGTGTAGTTTAGATTTGAGATTCATCAGGGTATTTGCAGTCATGAAAATATAAAGTCAAGATCATGCAATGATTGAATGTGTAGTGTGAAAGATAAAGAGAACCCTGGGAATCATCATGCACAACACCAGCATTATAGGGTTGAGGATATAATCTGAGTGTAAAGAAACTAGCTTACTGAGTATGCAGTAATAGAGTTAGAAACTACTACAATCACGTGTCTATTTCAATCTGGGTCTCTCAACCACTTTATCCTTGGTTTCCCTAATTTTATCTTTGGCTTGATCACCTTGGGAAAACTGAGGCACTTAAAAAGAGTTATCATTGAATTCCAAGTTTTCACTTTTTACTCTCCATACTGTTGACATCTAGAATATTCAGCAAATAAAGAAAAATAATCTACCGAATGCACTTATTTTGTCAATTAAACAGAAAAGAAGCAGTAAGAGAGGTTAAGTGATTCATTTCAAATACAGGTCAACTTATTCATGCAGCCCAAGAACTTTATCTTAACAGCTGAACAAATGACTCTATGGATGCTTTAAAGCAGTGGTTCTCAACCTCCCTAATGCCATGACCTTTAATACAGTTCCTCATGTTGTGGTGACCCCCAACCATAAAATTATTTTTGTTGCTACTTCATACCTGTAATTTTGCTACTGTTATGCATTGCCATCGGAAATATATATTTTCCGATGGCCTTAGGTGACCCCTATGAAAGGGTCGTTTGACCCCCACAGGGGTTGCAACCCACAGGTTGAGAACCACTGCTTTAAAGTATCTCTGATACTACAATGAGATTTACCAGGAGTTACCACAGGATAAATCCAATGATTCTAGGTAATTCGTTCTTAACCAGAGATATGCACCAAAATTCCCCAAAGAGCTTTCCCAAAATGCCTATCTTGCCCAAACTCTACTTCTAAAAATACTGATTTAGGAATGTTCAGGGTAAGTCCCAAACTACTATATTTTTAATAGTCCCATAAGTGATTCTGATGTGTATACACATTACACACCAATTCCAAGTTGTAAAGCAGTGATATGAAAGTTGGTTCCAGGATCTACGTGGAGCTCTAAGTAGTAGTTTCTAAACCACATCCTAATCCCTGGGAATTACCTCCAAATGAGAGCATACAAACATACATTTCCCTGATCTAAACCTGAAATCGTAAACCCTAACTCCTGTAAAATGCCATGAATTTTTTGGCTTTGATTAACTAGCTTTAAGAAGATTTAACTTCTCAAGAGAATTCAGAAAAATATAGTGTAAGAAAAGGCATAGAAAAATGAGTCACTGTCTCTACTATTTAATCCCAATTCTCTAATGACAAACCTACCGGAAAAACTTGGTTAGTTTCACCAATTCAAGCATAAGTTTCAACTAATATCTAACCAAAACCAGATCCAACCTGTTATACTGAAATATACATACTCCACTTTCCAATTACCAAAATTTCCAAGATTCTAACTTTCCAATTACATCATAAACATTTTGAATGAATTAAAACAAAAACAATTACCCAAGGACAGTAAACAATTTTCCCACCACAAATGACACTTACCCATCTCTTCCCTTACTGACAATTTTCACTTCAAAATAATAAATCCCACAGGCTGCTGGTATTGGATGTGTGGCACGAACTGATGCTGCATCTTTTGGGGTTTTGCCATGACCTGCATACAAAACAGAAAAGAAAAACACTCAAATGGGATATTCAAATGAGAATCTTAAATAATTCAGGAACAAACGAATGGTTTTAGAATAATACATACATTTCTGCTTCCAACAGTACAAATAAATTAAAGACTTACTGATCATCACAATTAATTCAATAAGCAAAAACAGCCCAAGTCAGCCATGGAACTCTTCACACTATACTAGTTCTAATGAAATTTGATAATCTGAACACACCGAACCTAGCAGTCCCTTATGAAAATTAGTATTTTAGGGCAGACCATATTTTTAAGAGAAAAGAAAGGCTGCATTTGAAGAACATGATGAAAATATGATCTTAATTTTACTAATCCAAATTTATATCATTTATAAATTTCCTAAACCACACTATTTTGCCAAATGGCCTGTGTTGTAAACAAGAAGCATCTGTACCACCAGAGTGTATTTTTAAGTGAAATTTTATACAATAGATAGAAATGGCAAAAGAGCTTTCTTTAAGAATTTACGATTTTGTTCTCTGACATATCATTAATTCTATACAAAGACTGATCTATAAAATTTCTTTGGTCAATTACAGCCTGAGAAATATCTAATCTCTAGCTGTATTTTCTTTCTTTTTTAAAGAAAGGAATATAACACCATACCATTGCTGTTATCTTTAGAAAATCTGTTAAACAATGGCTTTTAAACTTCTTAAATTAGCTATTCTTCAATTCTAACCCCAGAGGGTGTCCTTCACTCACAATCACCTCCCCTGTCCCTCTTCCAAGATAGTATAATTAACCTTGAAAGCTAGCATGTAAACAAAAATAAATAAGCAAGAGAAAATAAGCCCATAAAACCACAGAACAATATGACAGAAGGTGAAGTAGCTGGTCAAAAGGTACTCAAAGAGAGTGACACAAGTCTCCACAATTCCCAAATAGGCTGATGAGAAACAGTACTCTACATCATTATTCAGGTGTTCTAGTTACGATATGCTTCACCCAATACAAATGTATGTCATTAATCCTTAGTCATGCTATAACAATACTTCATGGGGAGCAGAATTCCCCACCTCAAATTTACCATGATTGCTTTAAAACTAAAAACCTTAAGTCACAAATTATATTTTAGCCATATAATAAGCCATCACAAACCAATGAGATCATATCTTCCTTTACCATATACTTTATCAAATTACCACAGCATACCCTATCATTAAACAGTAAGTTTACACATGTAATGCAAATTAGCCCATGTTTACTTGGCCCAAAATAAACTGTTGAACTCATCCACTCCTTTCTATTACCATGAGAACTTGTGTCCATGGATGTCTTGAGTATATATGATGTTGTGTTATGAGCAGAAATAAGTGAATACTGGAAAGTGACAAACTTGGCTAAAAAGATAAAAAAGCGGAACATACAGACACTGCTAAAACTGCTTTAACATATGTAGATAATAGATTTACAATGAGATAGGCAGGAAAAAAAATAACAGTACTAACCTGTAGAATGACACCCGTTACTTTTTAAAAATAGACATTTAGTGTTTTGGTTTTAGCAAAACATATTTTCAGTAAAAATATGTTAGAATACTTAATTTGCCTGGAAAAAGGTCATGTAAATTAAATGCATTTAAAAAATTTAGATAGTGTCCAGTTGGTGTGGCTCAATGGTTGAGCTATGTCCCATGGTTCAATTCGCATTCAGGGCACATGCCAGGGTTGCCAGCTCAATCCCCAGCATGGGACGTGTAAAAGGCAGCCAATTTGATGTTTCTCTCTCATTGATGTTTCTATCTCTCTCCCTGTCTCTACTTCTCTCTCAAAATCAATAAAAACATTAAAAATTTTTTTAGATAGTTTAACATAAATCCAAAGAAAACTCTGATTATTAACCCTGGAGTCCTTAATCAACTAGCATTTATATTTGTTTTAGTTTTTTTGGAAAGGAAATGATTGAAACTTTTAGAGATAGGTAATCTATTTATTATTTTACTTGTAATGCAAATTAGCCCATGTTAACATACAGTTAATACTATGTGAAAGGTAACTATTCTAAGAGCATTATACTTAACTTATTTACCATTCAAAACAACTTATGAAGTAGGTATTATTTATTTTTATCTCACAAATGAGGAAACAGGAAAAATAAATAAACTTGCTCAAGGTTATATTGCTGTGTGAGAATTTCAAACCAAGATTTGTACTGGGATTTAAATTCAAGAAGCCTGATCCAGTGAAGCTCTGAACCCACAGAAAGGATTTAGTTACAATGAGCATTCTGGGATCACTTCACACGCATTTCCATCTCCTATCCTTGCTACTTCTTTGGGAAAGGAGAAAGAAAATATTTAGGGTAGACAATTTTTCAAAGGACTGTATGCTTTTATATAAATTTTTCTCATTCAACACCTATAAAATAGGTATTATTTAACCTCATATTTTAAAATGAAAAAATTCTTACAGATTTTCTATAACAACCTTGCCCCAAATTAGTAGACCCATGTTAAATACATGTATGAATTTAATTCCCCTACATTTTTTTCATTATGCAAAAAACTACATAATCATAAATCTTTAAGATTCCATTATATTCATTATGCTCTACTAAGACATTATAGAAAATTTCTGTAAAAGTTAAAGTAATCTGTTTCATTTTAAAATCAAATTTATATTTAAAGACTTAGGAAAAAGTTTAGATGTAAGATTAAAAGGATTCATGTGGGGCTGGGTGAAAAAGGTAAAGAGATTAGGGAAAATAAAACAAAACAAACACCCCACCTCATAGACACAGACAACAGCACGGTGATTACCAGAGGGAAAGGGGGTGGGAGCAGATAGATTGAGGGTAAGGGGATATAAATGGTGATGGAAGGAGATTTGACCTGGGATGGTGAACACACAATATACAAATGATGTGTTATAGAACTGTACACCTGAAACCTACATAATTTTATTAACACGGTCACACCAATAAATGGTATTAAAAAAAAAAAAAAGGATCCATACTATTTCTTAGGTGAGATTAGTATTATCAGACTGAAGGGCCTATTTTTTTTCTAATAATGTTCATCAGCACGAATTTTATTACCTTAAATTCTATGGTGACCAAAATACAACCTCACACTACCAAAGTGTAAACTTTTAAAAACACAGTCTTCACTATTGAGTGTTTTCTACATGGTTCAAGAAGAAAATACATTTATTGCTTCAAAACTCTAAGACTAAGTAAGGTTAGCCCTTTCTATTCAATCTGTTGACTACTTTTGCTGAAATGAAAAGGGTCTGAATATAGTCCACCCCAATTCCCTCCATTCTCCAACATACTGCCAAGTGCCTTTCTGGAAATACGAATCAGCCTTCCTTGTACCACTATCCCTCAATACAGCCAAAATTCTTTCTAAAAAGCCTCCCATTCAGCCTAGGAAAAAGATAAACTTCCTGAAAACCTTGTTTGATTTTGCTCTGCCCAGCCCTGCATTTTCCACCTCCTCCTTTCTGCTCCAGCGATATTCACCAGGCCGGTCTTTACCACAAGCATTCCCTCTAACTGGAAAGCTCTGCCCTTCCTTCTCAGTTTGGGTAGGTCCTATTCATGCTTCAGACCTTAGATCAAGCTGTACTTCCTCAATTATTCTTTCTCAATCCTCTCTGGCTTGGTCTAACATCCTTTTTTTAAAAAAATATATATATTTTTTTTTCTTTATTGATTTTTAGAGAGAGAGGAAGTGAGAGGAAGAGACAGACAGAAACATCGATGAGAGAGAACATCAATTGGCCACCTCCTGCATGCCCCCGACTGGGGATTTGGCCCACAACCCGCAACCTCCTGTTGCATGGGTCGACACTCAACCACTGAGCCACACCAGCCGGGCATGTCTAACCTCCTTTTCATATGCCCCTCACATGTCTTTCCCATACAGCATTAACACACTTAACAGTTATTTGTGATTATTTATCTTACTGTTTTTGAATTTTAATTCCTGAACATTTTTCCATTTTAATTCCTACTGATATCCACTCTAAGGTCAATCATTTCTTCCCAGAGCCACACTCTGATCTGAAACTATTCCACATCAGAAACATTCAATTCTCATAAAGTCTGTTGTGCTACAAAACACATTTCTTGAATACAAATTAGCTCATATGCACTTGATAAATGTGGGAATGATGTCAGAATAAAAAAGTCATCTAGTTCATAACACAGTTTTCCCCAGTACATTAATGAACTAAAGAGAAAAGTTTAGCAACATATAAAAGCCCTAAGTGAACAAAAACTGGGATTCCTAAAGAAGTGCATTCCTATATGCCCAATGTTTAGTGGCTTCAGGAATTGTTACACTTGCCACTATATGAAGGCATCTGGGGAAAATTCAAGTGCAGTGCAGATCAAAAAGTGCTGCTCAGCCAATGTGGCTCAGTGGATTGAGGGTCATCCCATGGATTGAGACGTCCCAGTTCAAATTCCTGGTCAGGGCACATGCCTGGGTTGCAGGCTTGATCCCCAGTAGGGGGCGTGCAGGAAGCAGCCGACTGAGGTTTCTCACATGGATATTTCTAAATCTCTCCCTTCCTCTGTAAAAAAATCAATGAAAACATATTTTTAAAAAATTGCTAAGATAGTCCCTCTTTGGTTATATCTGTATGGACTCATACATCCCATGCATATTTCTTTTATACTTTGGGTTATAATTCAATACTACTTTATTTTTGTTGTTGTTGTTGCTTAAACAGTTCCCCCTTTGGCTACTGGGAGTTTTTTCAATTGGCTCCCCAGGCACCCTGACATACTTCATGATATGTCTTTTGTTTTTATTCGCTACTTTCTGGCACTACAGGATGCTAGTATATTTCCTGCCCCAGTCCTAGAATGAGCGATTTCTCCAAGGAGCCCTGTGCAAATGGCATTAGAACCCAAGCTCTAGGTATTAGTGTGGTAGTTGTTATGGAGGTATTATTACTTTTAGGTGCCCTCATTGCAAGAGCAAGGAGATATGTTTGTATTCTAAATCCCTGCATATATACATGTCTGTATTTCCATATGTTATCATCCGTGTCAATATTAAACTAAACACAAGTTCATGGCGTTGTCACCAACTCTAATCCATTATCACATGAATCACTCCCTCTGCTTATCCGTAAAATTCCATTCCAACGATAACAAACCTAGCTCCCATCATCTGCCATCCATTAATTTAATTGTTCAGTTCTAGTATAAGTATATAGCAGTATCCAGAATTGTTAACTCATATCCCCACGGAATATGATTTTGTCAACAAGAGTTCAGCGCTCATGCAGTTTCTTTTACCTTTTGTTTTAC
The DNA here is from genome assembly GCF_014108415.1 of Molossus molossus. Lineage (NCBI taxonomy): Eukaryota > Metazoa > Chordata > Mammalia > Chiroptera > Molossidae > Molossus > Molossus molossus. Next base: position 27,137,336 of record NW_023425347.1, on the reverse strand, counting down.
AGCCTCTGCTGATTTCCAAAGTTACTTAAGTCAGCACCTTTCCCTTCTCTCTTCGGCTGTTTCATACATTTGTAAAAGATTATGTGGTCACATTCTACATTCTATCCTAGGATCCCCCCCCCTTAAATGATTTTTAAATTTGTATACATTAAGGTTCATTCTTAATGCTGTAAAGTTCTATGGGTTTGATAAACAGTGTCCTGTATTCACAATTCATTGACTTAAAAAAAACACACCTGTGCTTTGCTAATTCCACCCACTCTCCCTCCCCTCAAGCCCCTGACAACCATTCACCTTTTTACTATCTCTTTGGTTTTGCCTTTTCCAGAATGTCATATAACTGTAATCATACAGTATGTAATCTTTTCAGACTGGCTTCTTTCAGTTAGCAATATGCACTTAAGATCCACTGTGTCTTTGCGTGGATGGACAGCTCCTTTCTTTTTATCACTGAATAATATTCTATTGTACGAATGTACCACTGTTTATCCATTCATCTATGGAAAGGCATCTTTGGTTGCTTGTTTTTGGCAATTATGAGAAAACTTGCTATGAACATTCATGTGCAGGTGTTTGTGTAGGAATACGTTTTCAAATCAGTTGGGTAAACAGCGAGGAGCTCAACTGCTGGATCATATTGTAAAACTATGTTTAGCTTTGTTAGAAACTGCCAAACCATTTTCCGAAGTGGCTGTACCATTTGCATTCCCACCAGCAATGCCTGAGAGTTCCTGCTGCTCCACATCCTCACCAGCAATTGCCACTGTCAGGTTTTCTTTGGATTTTAGCCACTCTAACAGCTAATGGTATGTATTTCCTCTCTGTTAAAAAAAAAAAAAAGTAAAAAGGGCTAACCCTTGAATCAGATTTTTATTTTTGGTTAGAGCTGTCAAGCACTCACATCTCTAAGAAGGAAGCCCAAACAAATCCTGAGGTCTAAGGATGTACAGGATCAGCAAGCAGCCTGTGATACTGGGCACAAATGCCGGTAGAAATTTAACTGGGCTTGTAGAAATTTAACTGGGCTTGTATTTTATTAGGACTGTTATTTTTGTGGTCTCTGGCTACAAAGTTCTACAGGTTTTAAGGGGTCTGCCCCAGCCCTATTTTTCCCATAAGCCCTACTACTTTTAGAGTGCATTTCCGTGGAAAACATGTTTTTTTTTTCCAGCAACCCATTTTTGGCATTATAGCAGAAATGCCTATACCTTCCCTTTAGGATGCATCATCCTATCATTTCCCCTTTCTAAAGATTTCACTTGTATACTTACCTTTAAACATCAAAAGAATTCCAATTCCCTAGACCCTTTCTTGGTTTGTTTTGATTTTTTTTCCTCCTCCAGGATAATCTTATATGGTAATCACTTAAAAGCTCCCAAATATCCTTGATTTTCCTCAGATGGCTATCCTTCCATCACATCCAACCAGCAAAACCACAGCCTTAGATCAATACTTTTATCTCCCTTCCCTACTGCTGCCCTGGGCAACTGGCCTCTGCTGAATCAAGTCCAACTATCTTGCAAAAAGCCACTGGGATGAAGTCAGCAGGGGTCTCCGACTGCCATCAACAATATACTCAGGAATCTTAAATATGCTTGTTTTCCATTCCCTTAATGTCTAGTCCACATTTTCATCATTCACTGTAAGCTTTAAGTCCTCTGCTTGAACTCAATGAGCATACTACCTTTCCTCCTTTACCATAAAATGGGACTTAAATGGAACTCCACCATTATATATGGTCATGTTCTACCTCCACTTTCCTATTACCAACTGGTCTGTGTCCATAACATTTTTCACCTCTTCCACTACTGTCAGAGTGAACAAACAGTATGTACACCTCTTCTCTTCAAGACTAAGCATCCTATGCTCCTGAACCACTTTCTTCCCTCTAAGCCCTAATCTACATCTTTCCAAGTTGTATTTTCATTCTTTCCCTCTTTACTTTCCTTCTCCTCAATCTATAAGGGCACAATGTCAAAAAATGTATACAGCTTTCATAAAACACAGTGTGGGAAAAAAGCAGATTTATAGTAGTGAGTACAGAAAAGTTTATTCTTGTATTATTAGTCATTAATTACTGTATTATTTTCCATACAAACAACTGTAAACCTACTTTTGCCTCACACTATATATGCTCCTGTACTATAAATCACTGTCAATAATGCACTGGGGTTGGTGGTGAGCATAATGAACTTTTTTTTTTAATCCTCACCCGAAGACACTTTTTGTATTTATCCTCAGATAGAGCAGGAGGGAGAAAGGGAGAGAGAGAGAGAGAAACATCGATGTGAGAGAGAGACATCGACTGGTTGCCACCCACACAACCCCAACCGGGGCCAGGGATGAACCACAACCAAGGTACGTGTCCTTAGCGGGAACTGAACCTGGGCCAACGCTCTAACCGCTGAGCCAAACCAGCCAGGGCTCACTTCAGTTTTACCCAAACTAAAATGAGACTTACTTAGAAATGATACAATAATCTTTAACATAGTACTTTCTAAAGGGGATTTTAGGGAGAATTTTGGATTATGTGGATTTTCATCTTACATGCTGACATTAGAAGTTAATTTCCAGGTACGATATAACTCCACTATCAGCCAGCCATTAAAAACACAACAAAACAAAAACCTGCCTTAACCTCCATCCTCCTCCAGGCACTCCCTAATTTCTTTCCTCACCTATATTTCTCAAGAGTAATCTATATTCACTATCTCTCTGCTTGGTCCCTTCTGTTTATTCTGATTTTTGCCCCCATCACTCAATTCAAACTGTTCTCCCTAAGGTCACAATGATCTAATTTCCAAATTCAGTGGAAAATTTTCTGTGCCTATCTCACTAAACCTATCTGTTGCATTTGACACTAAAGATCACTTCCTCGTTTCTGATACTCCTCTGTTCAGCTTCTGTGTCACCATACTCGTCTGTCCAGGTCCTCTTAACTATTCCTTCTGGGGATTCATCCAGCCTTTTCATGTCAGTGTTGCTCAGGGCTCCATCTTTGGTCAGTTGTGTTCTGTGCCCATCTTCCTAGGATAAACTGCCTCACACATGTCTGTACTGAAAGGAGTGGATCCCAGACCATCCTTGTGCCAAGAGGATGGTTTATGTGTCCTAACTACCCTCACATGCCTACTGCTGACTGCTGATTCAACACAGGTTAGCACCTGACGTGAAAGCCACCATTCATGCCACAGCATATGATGAAAAGCTCTGCCCAACAAAGAATGATGCTAATTAGCAGGGCCAACTTGGTAAGTCTCTCAGGTATTTGAAATAGGAAGAAAAGAATAAGCTTGTCAAAAGGCAAAAGTAAGAAAACCAGAAACTAGTAACTACAGCTGAGTCACTTTAGCAAGAGAATAAAGTGAAAAGCCATAAACTCCAGCTGTTGTGATTATTTGGCGCCACCTTAACTCCAGAAGACCTGTTCTTTCTGTAAGGCTTGCTTCTTCTGATTTCCACAAAGTCAGATCACATGGCCAAGATTCCCATTTTTACTTATCTTCAAATATACTGTAATACTTGTTACAATCATTGTTTGATTCATGGTTCACCGCAAGAACCTAAGAGTCAGAAACCCAAGCATCAGCTTTGATTTCTCTCTCCATCATTCCATCATATCCTCTAAGTGTTACTTTAAAACATTACAACTATGTCTGCTCTTCTCCATCCTTACCACTGATCAAATTCAGATCCTTATTTCTTATGTAGTCTGCTGCAACAGCCTTCTAAATGAATTTGCTATATCCAGTATTGTACCCCTGAATCTATTTTCCAATTAGTTGTATAATCGGACAAAATGAACCAGCCATTTCCTATTTAAAATCCTTTGATGATTCCTCATCTCCTACAGAATAAGATCTAAGTTCAATAAAATATTCTATAAGGCCTCTCAATCTTTTTCCAGCTGCTCCTTGTCACACATTTAAGTTCCAATAACCCAAAACTGCTTGTAGATCCAAACATATACAATAATTCTCCATGCTTTTTTACTTGCAATGCCCAGCCTGGCCCCTTCTCTTCACCTATAGACTATTTATCTTTTAAAACTGACCACTAGCCTCATCCCTTCTAAAAGCTGTCCCTGATTCACCAACTTCATCCCTTCCAATGTCAGCCTGGGGTAGAGCACTGCCTATCTACCAAAGTGTACTCTTTATAACACTTCCTTTACTACATTCATGTCCTTGGAGCTCTTTGAATTCAAAGACAGTATCTCATGCAGCTTTGAGTCCCCAGAACCTTGTACAGTGTAAACAAACATTCAATGAAAGATTGCTGAATAAATTAAAGAATACGTAAATAGAGATCAAGGCATATACCAAGTTGTCTAACAGAATATCTGCCCTATAGCAACTGCTCAATAAATTATCATTACTATTGTCTATTTTACTGCAAGTATGATTACTAGATTCACTTGATTCTTTCAATTATCAACTGGTATTTTTAAAGCTAAATTTCCCAAATTTTGACAAAGGGACCCCTGGGAAAAGCTCAGTTTGGTTTTTAAATTCCTTGATTTTGAAGAACAATTTTGTATCACCTGCATAATTCTTATAAGACATTTGTATTGGCAGGCAAGGAAATATTTACTGAGCTATTTATTCAGTCTTACGCAAGAAATCAGATAAGCAATTAAACTAGGTCTAATGACTGTTGATATTGAGGGGGAAGGGAATTAGGCATCTGGAGAGGTCACCTTATTTGGTTAGATAATGTTAATAAGGCTTTATTTAAAAAGTGCAATCCACTATTTCATTGCTCCCTACCATTCCCAACTTACACTTATCTTGTGTTTCTTCTAAACTGCCCTAAATTAGCATAATCAAGGTGTCTGGACTTTTCCATGGCATTAGTGTGCCCCAGGTAACACTTGTCTCCAGAAGAAGTACTTTTAATGTCAACTATTCTTCAAAAAGTTCTAAATGTGATCAATGAATCTTACCCATTTGAGATAATTAAGCCTCATACAAACGGAAATAGACAATTCAGTATAGTGGAAAAAGCATCACCTTCAGAATCAGCGAAAATTAGTTTTCAATCCTGGCTTAATTGTGCCTGGCAAAATCTAAGCTCTAGGTGCTCCCACTTTCTTTCTCAGATCTAAAATGAGAATTCCACCACCTTGTCTAAATCTACCATCAAAATGCTCTGTAAAGTATCCAAATAGTGATAACTTCACAAATATAAAAATGAAACCTGTAACTTAAAACATTTAAAGTAATCAAATCCATCATCAAATGCACAAAAAAGCTTTAAATTGGAATAAATTTATTATTATAACTAAGTCTAAACTTGTCATATTTGTACTTATTCAAAGCTGACAAGAATTATAAAAACAAAAGGAAACATGCCTGAGTGTTTCAACAGTTGGTATGTGACTGCTAAGCAAAACAAAATTTTTTTTTTCATTTTTAACATATAGAATACACACCCTGCTATTTCTCTACAATCCAGACAACTGTGTCTATTTGTCTGGCATTGTTTAACATTAATCCCTTCAAATCATTTAAGGAACCACACAATGCTTCCAAAAACAGTTATTCCAATTTACAAGAATAACCTCTTAAAAACAAAATGTGGTTAAAGCGAAAGAAACCAAGATATTTCAAAGGCAAGGAAAATCCTCATTCTGGAAAATAATTATCATCAATCCTTTAAAATTCTGTAATATGCAAAAATACTTTGTGAAGAGTAGTTTTAATGTTAAAAGTGTCTCAAAATGTTCAGGTAAAGTTAATACAACACAATGATAAGTTAAATAAAATTAATTCTTCTTATTTTGGGTCTTCAAAGTTTTATTACCCACTACCTATGACACTTCTCCTTTGCTCCCTTCTCTTATTACTGGGTCAGAGTTGCCCAGTACTTTTGGTGTGGTCCACTCAGAAGGCACACAGAAAAATAACAGGGAAAAAACCCCCCAACACATTAAAATAACAAGACAAGAGGAAGAGGCAGTAGAAGGGGGGGAAAAGAGACTGCATCAAGGGGGAAGAGAGAGACAAAGGGGAGATAGAAGAAAGGGACAGAAAAGCAAAAGGATGATAAACAACAAAATCTGTTCTTCCGGAAATAATGGTTTATGTTTATAAAAGAGTGAGGCTTCCAGAAAGTGAATCTTAGTATTACACAACAGAAAGTAATACAGAGGCCAACAGGAAAATAATTGAGACAAGAGCGTCATAAATATTCCAAATGCCAACCAATTTCACACAAGCATGTACTTTTCTCTGACCCAAATCATCAATTTTAAGTAAAAGGAGTTAGAAAACTAATCAAGCCATGTTACAGTGCTGAATAAACTGTAATCATAAATCTTGGATAGCATGGAAATTCAGAGCTGGAAATTTCCTTTCCAACCATGCGGAGCTCAACTCCCTCATCAGGCAGAGGAAGAAACTGAGGCCCTGTTTTGTAACATGCCTAAAATCACAAATGATGGCAGAACTCAGTAAAGCCGGGACTCTTTGTTCAATAATCTTCTCTATCTTCTGCCTCTGCTTTTTATAAATTAATCATTAACCATTCACCATACATTTAAAAAGTTTTGTCAAGCCTAACAAAAAGCTTTCTGGTGGCCAGATCAGAAGTAAATATTTCATAAGATAGCACTGTTCACGCCAATTAAAACACAAAATTAAATAGCTTTTACAGGGTATTAACAAAATATCCTAACCTAAAAAAAAACAAAGGCCCAATATTTTGAGATCTTCAGCCATCTAAATTAAGAAGCATATGGAAAGTTTTTCTCTGGATCTATGGATAAAATGAAGAAATATTTAACAAGGCCTATTTTTGTACATGATTCTCTGCAGCCACATCATTTGGTAGATTTGTCAACATTCTCCTTTCTGATTAAATAGTAACTTATTTGTCAAGGTTCCTCTCAAATTTCAGTTCTGTATACTGTAAGAATTTAACCACCATAATTGTTTATACCTTCTATATCCATGCCAGTAGGATCTGATTAAGACCCTCCCTTTGTAGCCAATCAAAATAAAGCTGCTATAAATGTAAAAGCTCCAGATTCAGGCCTAAAAAACTGGATTTGTTTCCATGCAGATACATTGAATTGTAGCCCCCCACCTCCATAAGCAAACGTGATGCATGCTATTAATTTGGGCTACATTTTTAAAATTCCCGTTGCAGTTTATAATTTTATATAAAACCGATCTGCTTAAAGCTTTGTTTTAATAGACATAGGTGAGGGAAGAGGGAGATAAGCACAACCCTAAGGCTTTTTTTTAAATTTATTTAACTGCAGGTGTAAAACATAAGCCAGTTTTCTTTAAAATACTAAGTGACATTTTTCAAAAATTGTTTTCAACCAGATTTCATATGACAACACGTAAACATAGGGCATTTCCCATCCGTGGCGGTAGACTTCTGCTCCCCGAAGAAAACGCGGACTCCGGAGGTTTCCACATCTCTTACACGCCCGCCCGGGAGCCTTTATTTTAGTAAGAGACACACTGATGGCAAACTTGGGCCCCTTGTCCTTTTGTCCCGCTGGACAATCTCTGGCCTAATTTTGGACAAAATCCCCCACTGATTACTCCTCCCCCTATATATCCCTGCTCTCTCTTAATGAGAAATTATACCTCGGAATCGTACCTCTCTTCCACGTAAGAAGAGAACGCCTGACCCCCCGCCACCTGGAGAACAATGTAACCCAACTCCGAGTCCATGGATTCCTCCATCCAAGCCCTAAGATTTATCTTCTGGGGAAATCAGAAAGCGAGTTGTGTCCTGTCATGCTGGATCCCCTCAAGGTGTCCTACTCCCAGCCCAGGATTACCGCTCCCTTACACTCACCTTCCTTTCCCAAGCATCGGGGCCCTCGCCCTCGCACCTTCCACCACGGCCCCCATCCCACCCTCGGAGAAGCAGCGCGGAGGGCGAGTCGCCTCCGAGGGCGCCCACCGGGAGGGAAGGGGCCGGGGGCGGGTCGAGAGCCGGCAGCGCGGCAGGACACTCGGGTCCGTGCCCACTCCCGCCGCAGGACACACGCCCAGTACCTTTGTAGTGCACCCGCAGGTTGTTCTGAGACAGGCCGATGTAGCTGAACTTGTCCTTCGGGCTCCAGGACCGCGGCAGCGGCGTCTCCTGCTCGTCCACGGCCGGGTAGAGGCGCTTCAGCCGCCGCTGCAGCTCCTTCTCCTGCTCGTTCAGGGCCGAGTCGCCGTGCGGGAAGGGGGCTGCGGCGCTGCTGCCCGCCAGGGCTGGGACGCCTCCGGCCGAGCCCGGGCCCGCGGCGAGACCTGGGGGCGCGGGAGGTGCGCTGGCGGGGGCGGCGACCGCGGCGGGCGGCGGGGGCGGCGGGGGCGGCGGCGGGGCCGCGGTGGCTGGGGGCGGCGGCGGCGGCGGCGGCGGGTGGAGAAGCAGGGCGGCCGCCGCGGCCCCCAAGCCGCCGCCGCCGCCCGCGCCGCCACCGGGCGAGCCGGCAGGAGAGGAGCCGGCGCTGACGGTCGGGGGCGCTGGCAGGACGACTCCGGAGACCGGGGCCACGGCCGCCGGCGGCGGCGGCGGCAGCTGCTGTTGTTGTTGTTGCTGCTGCGGCGGCGGCGGCGGGGGCGGCGGTTGCCCGGACATCCCGGCCGCGACTCAGCCTGCGGCCACCTCCACCTCTTCTCTCCTTCCTCCTCTGCTTCCCGGGGGCGCTGTCGCTGCGGCCGCCGGCACCAGGCGCCCAGTCCGCCCGCCCCGGAAGCAGGCGGCGGGCCGCGCGCCGAGGGAGAGCGCGACGGTTGGGGGGGCTCGGAGACGGGGAGTGGGCGGCGGGCCCGGGGAGCCCCGAGAGAACGGTGGCTGTGGCGCGGGCGCAGGCCGAGGCGCCGAGGGCGAGGGCGAGGGCGAGGCGAGAGCGCGGGCAGGGAAGGCGCGCTGGCGGCCGCTGCGGCCGCTGCTCTCGCGGCTGTTTCCCGGCGGGCGGGCCCGGCCGGCGCGAGACGCTGCGCGCGGGCGGCGCTGGGCGAGGGGGCGGGCACCGAGCGCGCGAGCGGCGCGAGGGGCGGGGAAGCGTGAGCGGCCGGAGCAGGCCTGTGGGGTCGGTGTTCGGGCCGGGGCGGCGAGGGGGAGGCGCGCGGCCCGAGCGGGGAGCGCTGCTTCCCGGCTCGCCGGCCGCTCGCGGACGAGACGCAGGGCTCCGGACGCGGGGTCCCTGCGGAGGTCCGTGCCGCCTCCCCCCGCCCCGGCCCTCCCCGGGAGAATCTCCTCCTACTTTACTTCTTTTTGTTGTCGTCGCCCCACCTCCCCACCGTAGGGTTCCCGCTGGAGCGGCGGTGCTGCTTCTCGCCCAGGCGAAAGTAATCGAGCCCCGCTGGGGCCGCCGCGAGCACGGTCCGCGGGCGCCCCCGGAGCGCTCCGGCTCGGGGAGCCCCAATTGGGTGCCCGAGGTCAGCAGTCTGGACAGTGCCCACGGGCTCCCCAGGACGGCTCCTGTTGGCCGCCTCCCTCTTTATGAACCTTCATATTCACAGTATTTAATACCTTAATGTATCATAGGAGGAGTGGAAACCATTTCTAAAGGCCAAGTACCCCCACTTAAAATAGTGAGCGTTGTACTGATTTTATGAGGACTTAAAAGTGAACTTACAGTGGTAGAAGGTGTAACAGGTATACTTAAAAAGCCTGGCACGTTTTCAAAGAGAGCAGTTAGGAAACAAGATTATAGTATATCAGTTTGGAAGGGCTTCTAGAGACGTCAAAACATTTTATAGACTCATTAATTTTCATAACAGGCCTCTTTAGGTAGCAAAGAATGATGCTCATTTTTAAAACAGGAAAATATACACTGAGGTCAGCAGAGTCAAAAATAGGACTTCTGCTTTGTAATTCCCAATAGAGTTCACTGCTTGGTCCACTGATTTGGCACAAATTGCTCTCTGACCCATCCTAGTATTAGTATTTTGTTTTCACCACTTCACTTTATGTTATTTACCGGGCAAAATCGAACTTTACACGTATAAGCTACATGAGATAAGTTCTGGTGTTTTGTTTGCTTCCTAAGATACTATGATGATAATTGTTTTTGACCAAATAAGCAAGGAACAGTTTGCTGAATAGAAAATTATCTATTTTGTTTTGATCAGGGTAGGTAAATGGTAATATAACTGAAGGCCCTCAGTGTCTGGCCAGAACTAATAGCCATTTAGTCTAATTTCTCCCTCAATTACTGAGACAACTAGATGCCTTGTTGTTCCTTAATAAAAATATTATTTAATTCTAACTTATTGTTTGATGACTTTTTTAAATCAATGCACTTTAAATTCCAAGATGTCATTGTACCTATTTAACTTGTTCTAAAACGTTCATTTATATTACAGTAACGAGTCAAATGTAAGCCAATCTCTATTTAAATGTTGACTAGCCAAGGTAGAATAAATGGGCTCCAAGCTCATTCAGACTTTCTTAAAGTTCTCATCAAGGTTTTCTTTGTGAAGGTGTACTTTTTTTTTTCTGTCAGCACACTTGAAAACTATTTAGAACTTGACATATCCTGGGAATGATTGAGAGAATAAAAGTATCTGACATTTTCTTGGAAGCTTCTTACAGGAGTGACTGGTTTTCTCCAAACAAGCAATCTCAAGAAATTAGTTCTTTCAGATCAGGGGAGGATTCTGTGAAGTGGGCACTTCTACTGAAGGTGGCAGAGAACATTGATAATGTCATTTTAGAAAGCTATATATTTGGTGATATTTATAAAGAGCCTTAAAGGTGCTTGTGCCTATTGACTTATTTCCACCAGTCTAAACAAGTAACAAAATCTAAAATGTGGAAGAAATTTAGACCTAAAAATGTTCAACAAGAAGTATAGGTGGATGCAATATGGAAGCCAACTAAATGCTCAGCACGAGGGACTAGTTGAAAAAGCATCATATATCCCTCTCAGTGGAATTAAGACTGCAAGAGTACATATAGCACATTTGTTCAATTTTTTTTTTTTTTTTTTTTTTTAATGCATCCCCTCTGGGAAGGGGAATTGCCAAAAGAATGAGGCCGACAAATTAGAAAAAGACACTTGTTCCTCTTGGGTTAATCAATGGAGATTGGGCTCAATTGCAGACCCACTACTGCCAGGACTTTTGCACAGGCACAGGCTATAATAAATATTATATGGCCTCCAAATATGGTTTTGAATACATTGAAAAGTGATTGGGATGTGCTACATGGAACAAGGCTACACAATAATTATACATTGTCAAAATTGTTACTAAAAAGACATGAAGAAAAATCCCAAACTGTTTTGTAATGAGTAATTGCAATACATAATTAAAAGTAAATTTGTATTATAAAACATTAAACTTGTATATAGAAATATAAGTGGTAAAAATCCATTAGCCTTGAACTTCACACTCTTTTTGCACCTATATTTTCAGTCTTTACCATGTCTTACTATAGTGTTGATATATAGCTATCTTTCGAGGTTCTCAGTAGCCAACAATAAGACACTATTTTCTTTCTTAAGCAGCAGGAACTTATAGGAAAGAAATTGTATGGTTCTCAGAACTGACCAGAAGGCTGAACAACCAGCCCACGTCCAAGGGAAGAGGTTAATACAAGGGCATAGATACCAGAAGGCAGGGGTCATGTGACCATCTTTGAAAGCTGCCTATCGCTGGTGGGTGCAACTTCCAGTGAACCCAGAGAGACTGCACTTGCCGCACACACATAAAATATAGCTCTTGACCAGGGACTGGCAAATTTTTTCTATAATGGGTCAGTAGGAAATATTTTAGACTCTGCAGGCCATATGGTTCCTGTAACAACTACTCAACTTTGCCATTGTGAATGAAAAGTAGCCCTAGATGATCCATAAACCAATGGATGTGGCTGTGTTCTAATAAAACTTTATTTAAAAAAAAAAAAAGCAAGCTAGATTTTGCCTACAGGCTATACTTTATAATTCCTGTTCCAGACCATTTTATCAATAGTCTTTATAAACTGTTCTCAACACTAAATGACAAGACCAAGTCACTGACAATGAAATAAATCCCGGGAGTCAATAAGTTTACTTATTAACAACAGTGCATGCTGCACCCTGGAGTCCAGGACAAGCCTATGCCATATGCAAGTGGAGTCAGGATATTTTGGCAGTTAATGTATAGTAAATTGAAATGGATGGCAAACAGCCAATGCTAAGAACCTACAGCAGGATAAAGTCCAAATTGGGAGTAGTGCTGTGTCAGCTTTTATTAAGCACCTATTATGTGTTAGGTTCTGAGCACAGAATAAGCAAAAGAGGGAAGAGGGATTACAAAAATGAACAAGGAAGTGTGGAACCTATTCCTGCAGTGAACAGAGTAGAGTTGGAGAGGCGAGATTGATTGGTACATGTGATTTAGAGCAGTGCTTCTCAAACCTGAATGTAGGGATTTTCCGAGTGGGACCCAAGATTCTGCATTTCTAACAGGCTTCCAGGTGATGTCACTGCTGCTGCTTCGAGGACCATCCTTAATAATAGCAAGGACTTAGAGAAAGGAAGGCTTCAAAGAGTTCAAGGCCAGGTAACAAAGCCTAATAAGGGGAAGACTTCTCCTGTTGTCTTGGCCAGACTGGGAAGGTGGTGCTCGCAGTACCCACAAAACCAAGATAGTATTTCTGGGGCTTAGGGTTCAGAGTGAAAAGTATCTGTAGAATCACATGGGCTAACACAAGTGTGTTGTTCCATATTCATGTGTGAATAAAATGGTTACAGTTCAGTGTTCATTAGTAAAAATTATGTGAAAAAAAGTTATTACATTTAGACAAGACTTTTGTTAACATGTTCTAGAAGAATTTGAACAAAATTTGCAATTGTGGCTTAAAGAATCTGAGCTAACAATTATTTAACAAATTAGTCTACTATATATCTCCTGATTTTCCTCTTAATTTTCCCTCTCTTTTTTTGAGTCCACTGTAACTCATTTGTCAAACCATGATTTTTCTTTCATATTGATTTTTATGTTCCCTCTTTCTTGTTTTCTCATAGCAATATGAAAAGTGCATTCAAAATGGAGTTACAGCAGGGAGCAGATGGCAGAAGCTCACCTCCGTGGCACTGTCTCCCTCAATGTTGTAGGGCAGGCATGGGAGGTTCTTTTTTTTAAATCCTCACCTGAGGACATTTCTGCAAGAGCAGGAAAGAGAGAGGGAGAAAGAGAGAGAGAGAAACATCGATGCGAGAGAGACACATCGACTGGTTGCCACCCACATGACCCCAACCAGGGCCAGGGACAACCGAGGTACATGCCCTTAGCAGGAACTGAACCCAGGACTCTCTGGTCCGCAGGCTGGTGTTGTAACTCCTGAGCCAAACCGGCCAGAGCAAGGTTCTTGATGGAATCGTGGAATGGGAAGGCTGCTCCAGAATTTCCCGAGTTCCATGCATCGCCACCTACTGGCCTAGGAAATGGCCATGAGTTTAGTTTATCTGGACTGATGCAACACAATGCCATAGACTGGGCAGTTTAGAAACAACAGACTTGTATTGCTTACAGACATGGAGGCTTAGGAAGCCCAAGATCAAGCAAGGCACCAGCAGATTTCAATGTCGGGTGAGGGTCTGCTTCCTAGTTCATAGATGGCCACTTCTCACTGGGGTCTCTCTGGAGTCTCTTTTATAAAAGGCACTAATCCCATTCATGGGGGCTCTACACTCATGATGTAATCACCTCCCAATACCATCACAATGGGGATTAGGTTTCTACATATGAATGTTTGGAGGGGGTGGGGGACACAAATTTTCAGTCTACAGCAGCAAAGTTAGGGAACAGACAGGAAAAAGGAAAACAAAAGATGAAAATAGAAAAAAGAAAAAAAGAAGAAGAGAAAAAAAGGTGTGTCCTTAAAGGATAATGATATGTAACTCCCCAAAGTGCCAGCCATCATTGTGGGCTATATAACTTGCCTACTCATGGGGGGGTGAGCTCCCTATTCCTGAGATTTAGGCTGTATTTCAGTCATAATTCATTGAGTACCTACAATATGCAATACACAGTGCTAGGCAGCTGGTGGACATTTAAAAAAAAAAAAAGAGGAACCTAAGGTACTTGCCCTCAAAGGGTTTATAGTTTTGTGGGAAAGAACATTATTTACATAACCAGTTTTTCAAGGTAGAGTATGAAAAGGGCTATAATAAAAACAAACAAAAGACCCACAGCTATTTTTCTAATATTCCAGGAAAAGTAATTCTCCAGTCTAACCCGTTGTTATAAGTGAAATGAATTAGGTGTCCAATTTAAGTTTCTTTGTACCTAGTTTATAGCACGGAGATATAAAATAACCATGATGGTTTTCAAAGAAGGTGCAAGGCCTGATTTGCAATCTAAGTAAATATTTTAAAAAGTAATTTAGTGAAACAGTTCATTTCACAATTCACTATTTCATCATAGCTATATCATTTTATGTTTGGTTATTAATATTTTAAACATTTTTGTTTGTTTTCCTTAAGTGCTTTTCAAGACATGTAAGGAAAAATATGCCTAGGAACATGTGAGGCTTTTTCAGATTGTCATATTTCAAAGATGTCAGAACATCTGTATCTTAAAAAGCCGCTATTTCAAAGACTAGTATTTTTCTGCTTTCATCTGCAAGTAGTTTATCTTACAAATATTTACTTAGAAATACATATCAATTATTTAAAGAGTAGCATTGGCTGTCACCAATGTTCTCAGTCTCTCAATGTGCCTTATGCCCCTGTCCATCAGAAATCTTCTCATAGATAACTGAGCTTTGGCTTTCTTAAGAGACCTAGAACATTTCTATAGCATGGGTTGCCACCCCATAACATTCCATAAGCATAATGAAAATCTACATGGTTAGAGAACAAAGCTACCCTGATACGGGGTTATTGGGTAGTTGGCTAGGCTGCTCAGTGACCAAGTGCATATTTCCATATAGTGCACTAACCTCTGTCACACATGTGAGCAATTTGTGCTCGGCAAAATTATGCACTAAAATTATGACAAGAACTTCTGGCCTCTTTCTCAAGAGTCAAGACTGGGTATTCAATGTGAGTATAGGTGTGCAAGTACTGCCCTGATTGGATTCTTCAAATGTACACATCCCTCTTTATCTTGGTATGGTTATATGAACACACACATGCGGTAGACTCAAAAATGACTCCCCAAATAGCCAACTGTGAACCTGTGAACATGACTTTATTTGGAAAGAGGGTCTTTGCAAATGCCATTACATTAAGGATCTCAAAGTGAGGTAATCCTAAATTACCCCAGTGTGCCCTAAAGCCAATGGCAAGTGTCCTTATAAAGAGAAGCAGAGGGAGATTTGAGACAGACAGATAAGAAGGCACACACAGAGAAGACCCTGTGAAGGTGAAGCAGAGAGAGATGTAGACACAAGCCAGGGAGTGCCAACAGCCACCAGAAGCTGGAAGAGGCCAAGAATAGATTCTGCCCCCCCACCCCCCGAACTGGAGGGAGTATGGCCCCGTCATACTTGATCTCAAACTTCTGACCTTCAGAACAATGAGAGAACAAACTTCTGTTGTTTTAAGCCACTAAATTTGTGGTAATTTGTTATGGCAGCCACAGAATACTAATGTGTACATACACTTCAAACATTTTTAGATCATAGAGGGAAAAGTTGTACAAAGTAGTTAAGATTAAGTATACTGTGCATTGTGGAAGCAAGAGTAATACATTAACACATCTCCTTCATCAAATTGCATTGTTTTTTATTTGTAATGTATGTTTTTTGTAAGATTCAGAGCTCATGAGTCATGTAAATTGTATACTTCGAACCTAGGTTTACTACTTGTCTCCATAATTCTCATTCATTCTCATTCTCTCTCTCTCTCTCTCTCTCTCTCTCTCTCTCTCTCTCTCTCTCGGTTCTGACCACAGTTCAGTAAAGGAAGGGGTTATAAGCACTCTGGTTTGATAAGAAAATAATTTTATGATTGGGGTATGAACTGAAATGGCTCTTCCATTGAGCAGAAGCCATAAATGCCATAAAACTGCCTTAAGGACATTATTACAGAGTCACCTTGGCTGCCATAGCTCAGAGCTGTTACTTTTCAAACAATACATGCCTAATGTCATGTGTATTTTGCTTTAACAACCATTTAAAAATCTGATCCCATAAGGATAACTTTTTAGGGTGGGTCAGGTATCTCACATCAGGTTTCCTAGCAGCAGAGCCTGGATGGGGTTTCTGATGCAAGTGATTTTATTTTTTTGAAAGCACATCTTTTCACCATTGTTCGTGTAGCTCAGTTGGTTGGAGTGGTGTTCTGTACTTAGAAAAGTTGTGGCTTTGATCCCCAGTCAGGCACATGTGGGAGGCAACCTATTGATGTTTCTCTCATATCAGTGTTTTTCTCTCCTTTCTTCTCTCTCTATATTAAAAAAAAATCAATACATTTAAAAAGAAAGAAAGAAAGAGCATCCTCTCAAGTGAAATCCATAAGGGAATAAGGGAAGCAGGATAGAGCAGGGGGAGAACCTTGTAAAGATGAGTGTTCAGTGACCTCTGACTTCAGGCTGACCACACAAGGAGCTCTGGGCTGTATGGCACTGCAGAACTGCCTCAGCTTAGGCAAGAGTCCAGGACTTTTTTTTAAAGATTTATTTTATTTATTTTATCCTCACCCGAGGATATTTTTACATTCATCTTCAGATAGAGCTGGAGGAATAGAGGGAGAAAGAGAGAGAGAGAAACATCGATGTGAGAGAGACACATTGGTTGCCACCCGCACAACCCTAACTGGGGCCAGGGATGAACTGCAACTGAAGTACGTGCCCTTGGCCAGAATCAAACCCAGGACTCCTTGGTCCATGGGCAGTGCTCTTACTGCTGAGCCATTCTGGCCCGGGCAGTCCAGGACTTTTATAACCTATATTATTCATTAGCTGTAGACCACCTGCCTCCCTAGGCAAGCATAATATCCTGGGCATCTCTGGGGAAGGAGACTCCCTTCAGGCAAGAACAATTCTCTGGAAAAGGGTGTGGCATGAGCCATTGGCAACCAACACAGCAGAACAAGGTGGGTGCACTGGCAGTAATGGGAACTGATCTAGGGATGCCTGGGCTCTGCTTCAAATGGCATCGCTAATCACACAGCTGATCATATCAGTGAATACCTCTGCCATAAGAGGACTCTGAAAGAAAAAAAATGTTTGCATTATTGAAGAGTGTTGGGATTTCACAAGTCTTGTAAATCATATTATGGAGATAGAATCAGCAAATACTTCCAAATTTTTACAGGAATAATCTGGGAAAAGAGACTTTTGTAAAGAAATTCATTTTTAGCATGCATGTGTAAGCAGGAGCACAGTCATAACTGGCTGTACTGCCGTGCTCAGAGCTGACCTCCATCCTGTTTAGTTTCATGGTCTGTATGTCTTTTTCCACTCTCCGTTGGCCCCGTGAATGTCTATCTGTCTGTGTCAGTGTGGTTTACTTTAGTCTGTAAGGTTATGGTAGGTACAGGTCACATCTGTTTATTGTTCTCTGTGTAGCCTGTTGCACAATTACCTGCTTAATAACTGCTTGTTGATGATGCAGTGTTGATACCTGATGTTTGCTTTTTGATGATAGCAATGATGTACTTAATAATTGCACAGGCTGCAAACATATGACTCAGGCATCAGCCTAAGCAGGACATGCACATTCAGATACCTCTAGGAGCCAGACAGATAATATAAAAGTGAACCAGGTTAGGTATATATAAAACAACAGAGAGCTGTGGGAACTGTAAAAGACTGGAGAGTGTAAAGGAATTCAAATCAGGATGTTTAAAACACTACACACACACAAAACACTTTTATGAGTCATATCTGGCTAATGGGTCACCAGTCAGTGGCCTAGAGGCTGGTCTGAACTCAGAGCTGGAAATTCAAGCCAATCACAAATGTCCTGAATGTGCTCTACTGTCTTACATCTCTGCCTGGCTCACCAAGGAGCCCCAAACTGTTATCTTTGCCTCTGCCCACAGTGGGTGTTCGAAGTACAAGCTTTTTTTTTTTTTTTTTAAGTCATGTTGCTCTGCCAGTAGAACCAGACCTAGAGATGAGATCCTTCCTGGCTTGCCAGGAAAATCTGAGTCTTAGGTGCCCCATTCTTTGACACAACCATGAGAAACACCTTAAAGCTCATACCTTTTTTTGTGCCCTACATGCAGTAGGCACTCCTTACATATGGCTTGATGCAGTGAACAAGCTAATTTCACAATGCTTGGTTCTAGGTCTTTATAATTCACCCTGCAGTTTTCATTCTAAGAATGTTGCTTTTTACAGTTTCATGATGATGCTATGATTACATGTACGAATAGCGTGTTGACGAGGATGTGGAGAAATTGGAATTTCCACACACCTGCTGATAGGAGTGCAAAATGGGGCAGCCACTGTGGAAAACAGCATGACGGCTCCTCAAAAAATGAAACATAGATGTACCCTTTGACCCCCCAATTCTCCTCCTCAGTACATTCCCAAGAGGAATGGAAACAGGTCCACATAAAGACTTGTACACAAATATTCATAGAAGCATTATTAGTAATAGTCAAAAGGTGGAAACAATCCAAATGTTTACCAATGGGTGAATGGATAAATAAAACGTAGTATATTCATACAATGGATTACATTCCACAATAAAAAGGAATGAAATCTGATACAGGCCACACCATGGATAAATCTTTATTATTCCATTTATATGAAACGTCCAGAGTAGGCCAGCCCATAGAGACAGAAATAAGTTAGTGGTTTCCAGGAGCTGAGGGGAGGAGGGAATGGGGATTCTCTTTGAAGTGATGAAAATGTTCTGAAATTTCTTGTGATAATGGTTGTACAATTTTTGAATATACTAAAACCCATTGAACTGTACACTTTAAATGGGTGAATTATATCTCAATAAAGCTGTTATTTTTTTTTAAGTGTATAGGTTTGTGTCATAACCACCAAATGTGTACTTGAATCTACTATACTATTACTTTCAATGTTTTGCTCACTGTCGGGTACATAGTAGGTGGTCAACAGAGTTTGTTGAATGAATGTTGGATAGATTTCTAAAACAATCTAGAGTATGCCATGAATTAAGATGGGGAAGTCTGGTTACTTTAACTTTCTAAATTTCTGGAAGATATCCTGAAAATCTATGGATTTTCTTTCTTACCCAAAAGAACCTAGCATGCAACCTGGCATATGCTGTGTTCTCAATAAAAAGCAGTTCCTTTCTTCTTTTTTAGAAATAGTTTTAAAATCTGTTATTCCACTTTCTTTACTTAGTACCAACTTTGTCAGCTTTGTAATAGATCATCAATGCAAACAGAGGTAGCAATTCAAAAAGAGCAATATTACTTGTGTTCAATAGTAGGAGTTACACTTAGCTAAGAAATAGCTCTTTTAATTTTATGTTTTGAATAAATGGACTAGTACAGTGGTTCTCAAACTTTAAGAGTGTTTCAGATTTACCCGAAGGATAGTCCAGGGTGGGACCCAAGAATTTACATTTCCACAAATTTCTGGGTAGTGCTGATACTTTCAGTCTGAGGACTACTCTGAGAAACACTGCATTCAAATTTCTTTTCTTCTTCTTTTTTTTAATTCTCACCTGAGGATATTTTTCTATTTATCTTCAGATAGAGTAGGAGGAAGGGAGAAAGAGGGAGGGGGGGGAGAGAGAGAGAGAGAGATTGACGTGAGAGGGACACATCAACTAGTTGCCTCCCACACAATCCTGGCCAGAGCCGGGGACAAACCGCAACCAAAGTACGTGCCCTTGACCAGAATTGAACCTGTGACTCTTTGGTCTGTGGGCCTACGCTCTAACCACTGAGCCAAATCGGCCAGGGCAAATTTCTTCTTTTTTAAATTTGGAAACAATCACAAAGTTACTTGGAAAACTTGGAAATACAGTGCAAAGAACTTTTATTTTACTGAGTCATTTGAGGATAAGTTACTGGCATAATGCTAATCACATTCTAATACTTTAATATGGAATTTCTAAAAAAAAATATTCTTCTATATAACCAAAGTATGACCATCATGATCGGGAAAGGAACCCAATGCATTGTTACCATCTAATCTTCACACCCTACTTGAATTTTGCAAATTGCTCCAATAACATTGTTTACAGCCAAAAGATCCAGTTCAAAACCATGCATTGCATTGTGTTGGCATGCTCCCATCGCCATGGTACAGTTCCTCCTCTCTCCTTAACTTCCATGACCCTGACACTTGATGATCACAGGCCAGCTATTTGTTAGTGTGTCACCAGTTTGGATTTGTCTGATATTTTCTCACGAGTAGATTCAAGTACGCATCTTGGGCAGGAATATTACCTAAATGTCTCTGTGTTCTTTTCAACGCATCCTATCAGGTGCTGCATGATTGCAATTGCAATGTCTCCCATTGATCATTGAATAAAGGTGGCAGCTGGCCCAGTACGTATGGCTCAGTGGATTGGGCTTCGTCCCGTGGACTGAGAGGTCCCTGTTCAATTCCTGGTCAGGGCACATGCCAGGGTTGAGGGCTTGACCCCTGGTAGAAGGCGTGCAGGAGGCAGCCAATCAGTGTTTCTCTCTCACATCAATGTTTCTATTTCTCTCTCTAAAAAAAATCAATAAAAACATATTTTAAAAAAAATGGCATCTGCCAAGTTAATCCACTATGAAGTTACTCCTTTTCCTTTTTGTAATTAATAAATCTTTTGTGGAGAAGTGTTTGGAAATAATCTAAATAACTCATTTCTTATCCAACTTTCCATTTATTTATTTGATTATTTATTTATATCTATGGACTCATGACTTCCAATTTTTTCAATACATTCATAATCCATATATTACTATAATCATTTATTTTTAATTCATTTTATTTTTTTAAACCCTCACACAAGGAACTTTTTTCCATTTATCTTCAGGAAGGGTGGGAGGACGGGAGAGAGAGAAAGAGAGAAACATCGATGTGAGACAGACACACTGACTGGCTGCCTCCCACACAACCCTGACCAGGGCTAGAGACCAAATCGCAACTGAAGTACATGCCCTTGACCAGAATCGAACCTGAGACTCTTTGGTCCGAGGGCCAACATTCTAACTGCTGAGCCAAACCGGTCAAGCTATAATTATTTATCTTAATGCAGACGTTAACTCGAATGTGGCTCGTGGGAGCCCTTTAAAGCTGGGTTTCTATTCCTTTTGACATGTCCCAATCATTCTTTGAGCACTTCCTTGCTTTCTGGCACAAAATGTTCTAGATTCATCTTGTCCTTTTCATGCTGCAGCGCTGGTTCCTTTTTCAAGGCGCCTTGGTTCCTTTTAGTTGAAAATGACATTTGAAACCTAGATCTGGGTACTCAGTGTGCTTATTGCTATTGGAGTATTGCTGCTCTCAAGCCTTCTCAGTGAGAGCTAGGGTTATATATATATAACATCTCTCACAGTGATGCTTCTCTCTCTCTCTAAAACATATATTGCTAGGTAACAAATTACCACAAACTTAGAAGCTTAAGACAACACACATTTATTTTTTTGTGGTTTTTGAGGTCAGGAGTCCTGGTATGCCTTAGCTGGCTCCTCTGCTTCAGGATCTCACAAAGTATCAGCTGGGGCTGTGGTTTTATCTCCAGGCTCAACTGGGAAAAGAATTCAGTTCTTGTGGATGTGTTGGACGGAGGGCCTCAGTTTCTCACTGGCTGTTGCTGTAGATTGCCCTCAGTTCCTTGCCATGCGGACCTAACACAACACAGCAGCACAAAGCCAGCAAGGCAGAGAGTCTCCAAGCAGGACAGACTTGAATCTTATGTAACAACACAAAAATGACATCCTACTATCTTTGATTTGTATTGTATTATTTCAAAGCAAGTCATACATCCTGCCACACCCAAGGGAAGGGATCACACAAGGGCACGCGTACTTGGAGGTGTGGATCACTGGGGGCATCGTGGGAGTATCTTACTGCAATCACCTTTCCTGGTGGCAGGAGCAGGGGACACCCTGGCTTCCCAAAGTGAATAATTGGCACCATCTTTGAGTCTGTCTGCTGCAATAAGTATATGCATATGACAGGTATGTTTGTATTTCTAACCTCTATCTCATTTATCTGTCTTCTATCATCTTTCTATCTGGAAAATCAGGGCTCCTACTAATATATCTAATTCCAGTCCGACACCGCAGTGTCATTTGTTTTCTCCCTTTCCACATTTGTACCTCCCTTCCCTGACCGTGAAAAATTCTCAGATCTTAATTTATTTGATCAATTTCCTATCTCCCCTGCTATCCCTCCCCTCTTATAGATGCTTTTATCTCTGCTCAAGCTGTGACATCCCAGTCAGGCCTCGGTCGTGAGGATGCCTCAGTCATCACGCTCAGACTCTGACACACAGGGAGTCACCCCAAATGTGGGTGCCCCTCACCCTCCTGGACTCTGGGCCCTCCCCAACACACTGCAGCTAACCCTCTCTCTCCGCACCTGAATGACCACCTCGCTCTGCCCCATCTCATTCCTTAGGGCTAGATTGTTTGGAAAGAAGGGAAGAGAAAGGAAGGGAAAGAGCACATTTCTCTTTAATGATTCAGTTTTTTCCTCATTAAATACAATTCTCCTCCACTCCCCCAAAAGATGGGAGAATAGGTACGGAACATTCCCTGAACAGATGGTGTAATATGCAAGTGGCTATTCTATAAATTTGCAGCCTATTAGCTGGAGTTGGAGGAACTGTAGTATATAAAGAAATGACAGAGGGAAACCCGCAGGCACAGTCTTCATTCTACCTCTGTGCTTTGCTGGAGCTCATTTGTTTTCCGGTCTGAAATGCCCACTTTTCTGTTCTTTACATTAGTTCGATTTCTTGCTTCATTTAAGGGCCAGCTCATGAGGTTCCTTCTTCCACAGAAGACTCTCACTAACCCTAGCAGCCATTTTATCCCCCTTTAAAATTCCAATCCATATTCATATCTTGGTTACCACATTCTAGTGCCTGATCAATCTTGTATCCATCTTTAGCTCTTTTATGTATACATATCATTTCTTCTGAGCTAGATAGTAAATTCCTCAAAGATATACTTAATGCCCTGGCTGGGTGGTTCAGTTGGTGGGAGTGTTGTTCCATACACCAAAAGTCTGCAGGTTTGATTCCCGGTCAGGGCACATACCCAGGTTTCAGGTTTGATTCCTGGTCAGGGCATGTACAGGAGGCAACAGATCGATGTTTCTCACTCTCTCTCTCTAAAAAAATAAAGTCATGAAAACATATCATCAGGAGAGGATTAAGAAAAAAGGTACACTTCATGTGTCTCTCACATGTTTGTTGAGTGAGTGAAGCCAGCCACTCTGTGTGGGGGCATGATATTGAGGAGGAGAGGTAACCTTTCTCTCTCTTTTTTTTTATCCTCACTCGGGGACATTTTTTCCATTTTTTGTTCAGATAGAATGGGAGGGAGGGAGAGAGAGAGAGAGAGAGACATCGACGTGAAAGGAACACATCAAGTGGTTGCCACCCGTATGACCAAACCAGGGCCAGGGGCAAACTGCAACCGAGGTATGCACCCTTAGCAGGAACGGAACCCGGATCTCTCTGGACCGCAGGCGGACACTCTAACCACTGAGCCAAACTGGCTAGGGCAGGAGAGGTAACCTTTCAAGAGGGATGGCCACTAGCTATTTCGTCTCATGTTTTCTTGTTTAGTAACTTAGCATATACAGTTACCACACCTGTCCAGAATACATGGGCCCCAGAAACCACGTGCATTATATTTCACCTACCCCAAATGGATGGTCAGTGACATGCAAATCAAACTGGAGGAATAGCTTTATTTATAATCCTGTTTTTCTGGACCCTGTACATGGTACACGCCCCATGCTTCGGAGGAGTCTCACTGAATGTGGGTGCCCAATGATATTTACAAACCATTTTACAAAAAAGTAGGATCAAAGATTAAGATCCTCTTCTGATATAGAGTGTAAGTTAAGACAGGCAGCATCTTTTGCCTCAATAAGGAAATAGTAATTTCCTAGCATGAGATGTACCCTTAGTCTTTTATTGTGTCACAGACGTGGGGTTTAAGGGATTTGCTTCTCATGGATCCTTCAAAGCTATTCAGCTGATGGGGCTACATGTGATTTGAATTTCAGACTTATTTATAACAACAAATCAGACGTTTGTTTGTTGTACAATACAATTCCTAGTAACTGTGTGGGGGATGGATATTAGTCACCATCACAGACATGTTAACGAGTTTGGCCCAAGTCACTATAAAGCACCAGACCTGGAAAATCTTGACTTTCTGACCAGTATACCTTCAAAGAGTCCTTGTGGATACTATTATTATTTTTCTTGTTATATTCACTATGAGTGATAAGATAGTGGCTTTGGGTTGTATTGTATTTTTATCAATAAGACTTCCCTCATCACCCTGGTCTAAAACCCAGCTCCTGGAAACAGACCCAAAGCATAGCATCCGCAACCACAGCGTGCAGTACACCCATCCCGCCACCGCTGGGGCGACAGCTCCGTTGCACTGGCTGAACCGGCTCCTTTAAGGGGTGGAAGCAGGAAAGAATGCATGCGGGCTGCCAGAACAACATGTGAGTCTGGCAGAGAGGATCCTGAACTCGAGCACGTGAAGAGAGTGATGCAAAACCTAAACAGTGCTCTTGCTTCTTGGCAAAAACAAGAGACAAAAGACATCTAGGAGGAGAAAAGAAATGGAATTTTCAGATGTGACAGTGATAGCTATTTTCAGAGGATTTTCCCCTCAACAAATTTAAGAATATGTTTTGCTTTTGAAAAAATAGAACATGTGAGTTGTGTTCTATAAAGTAATTGGATACACATGTGTACACACACACACACACACACACACACACACACATCATTTGCCCATTTGATTGGCCAGGGAAGTCTGACGAGGACTTTTGTTCTGTATGTCAGGGATACGGTGGTTGCCTCTAAGTGTTCTTGATTCTGCAGCACTGTTTTAGGACAGGATCAGCTCCATAAGGAACTGTTTCTTGAGGTTCTCCTAGTCCTTTGTTTGCTTGACTATCATTCTGAATCAACATACTCTTGTGATGAGGAAGAGGCCCCATGGAAAAGGAGGCTGGACAATAGCAGGCAGTATAAATCTACTCACACACACACACACACACTGTTGAAAACGTTCCCTAGCTGAGAAACAGTAAAAAAAAAGAGAGAGAAGCTTTTGCTCAAGACAAGTTCTGTGGTGAATTCTTTCATTTAGCAAACATCCCACTTATTTTGGCTGTATTTCTGAATGTTCAGTTATCTGGTTTGCTTCATTTAAGTTCCACCTGTATTAATCAGCTGTTGTTGAAAAAACCCTGGAAACAATTGCTTTTTCATTTGCCAGACTAATGACAGTGGAAAGGACAGGGGCTTTGGGGCCTCACCTATCAATAGCCCAATTCTGCCCCTAACTAATGGTAGGCAGGTCATTTAGCAGCTCTGATCTTCAGTTCTGCATCTGCAAAATGAGGTCATTTGTCCAACCTCACAGAATATACTACAGTGCTCAGTACAGGGATGGCCCAGTGTGGGTAGTCAGGAAATGAAAATGATGTGGGTTTTATTAATTACAGAGTCAGAAGCCTACAGAGGTGGCACATTACCGAAGGTCAGCAGCTCACACCTAATTTCTGCCTTGACCATGGAGAGGGAGAACCGCCAGCCCCACAGATTCAGGATTTAGAGTGTGCATTGTGCAGGAGGGGCCATTGAGAAAATATGCCCTTCAAAATCCACTGGAGACTCAAAAGGACACATGTATGATTCCACTTGTACACGGGACCGACAAAGGCAAATTCACAGAGGCAGAAAGTAGAATAGAGGCTCTCAGGGGCTGGGAACAGTGGGAGTTATGCTTTCGTGGGTATAACATAACTGTACTCATTATGCTTTAATGGGTATGGCATCCCGTCAGTTGGGGATGATGGAAAAATTCCTGAAATGAATAGTGGTAATGGTTGCTCAACAGTGTGAATGTGCGTAATGTCACTGAAATGGTGAAAACAGCAAATTTTATGTCATGTATATTTTACCACAATTAAACAATAAAAAATCCATGGGAATGAAATAAATCAAGATCTATCCAATTGTGGAATACTACGTAGCTGTTAGAAAGAATGGAGTGGATTTTATTCTACTGACGTGGAAAGATGCTCAGGATGTCCTGATAAGTGAAAAAAAACACGTTGCCACCATGTGGGTAGTCTAATGCCAGTTGGGTTTTTTCTGCTTGAATTGCTTTACATGTATTAATGAATCTTATCTTCCCAACACCCTGATATATGTACTATTAACACTACCTCATTTTGCAAATGAGGAAACTAAGAGGTTAAGTTTCTTGCCCAAGGACACTTAACTTTGTTAAGTTAAACTCAATTATGAATTGCAATACATTCATTTGAGATACGGTGAAGTCTTTGGGTAATTTAAGAAGAAATTATTTAGTAAGTAAATAGACAGCCTAGTCAATACTTTATTGTCTATATAAGGCCAGCCCCCTTTTTAATTTTAAGGACTTTGGTACATTAAATATTTCTGATTGCAAATGAGACATCAACATTCATTGAAAAAAACATGACACTGCTTCTTGATACACATCCTGGTAGTACTTAACTAATTGGGTAAACGTAGTTTAAGGTCCTAGAACTAATTTCCTTAGAAATAACTCTATAATTCAAATACTTTTCAAGTAGTGTAAATTCTACCACCTTTCCACACACACCCTTGCAACTCAGCTGAATTAATGAGGTTTTATCTTACTATGTTTTGAACAGTATTATGGAGCTATCATGAGTTTGATTAAACTGTGAACCTAAAAAAGTTTCACTGAGACAGCTCTATGCCTCAATTTCACCATCTGAAAAATGAGCACGTTAAGGGTTACCAGCAGAGTCACCACCTGTGCTAAGGCAGGTTTGGAGAACTGCACAGCTTCGGGGGCACGGTCACAACCTGTCCAAATGTGGGCCACTGCTCTGCTCGGAGGGTCCCTGAGAGGATCACACGCACACAGCTTGCAGAACTGTGCCCAGGGAAGAGTAAGCACTGTTCGTGCTTGATAGCTTTAACAGAATTGGTCTTGGTTCAAAGAATTATCACCCTCAAATAAATATGGTGATGAACAACAGAAATGAATTTGGAGAGGGTGGTGTGCTTTCCTCAGTCACAATCAATTCATTTGGTAAGCAATGATTATATCCTTCCATTCAAACAGTCAGAAAACCTACCGTAATACATACAGGATGGACACACCATTTCTGACTGCAGGGGGTCCAAAATGTAGAGGTAGACACACAAATACAACTTGCTGGAGAGGTGGTGGTATCAGGGTGTGTGGCTCTGGGGCCACACACACTCCAAGTCCCCAGCTGTAAAACCTTCACTTTTGCCTCGGCACAGCCTTTGTAAATCCAAGTATAGTAGGGAGAATGATAAGTGCATCACAGAGCTGTCAGGAGGGTGGAAGGAGACAAAGCATGCCAGTACTTATCGTTATTTTAGGCAACAGTAAACTCTCAGCATGTGCTCGGTTGCTCACCTGCTTATGATCTCACCCACAGCATCACGGTGCAGGCACCGCCTGCTCTTTCTGCTTCGCCTTCCCCCTCCCCACATGCCTGTTCTGTCCAGAGGCCCCTCATCCCCACCACTGTGGTGTCAATTTTTTTCTCCTCCCTGACTTTTTCTCTCTGGTATTTATTTTAAACCCTTCAGTAGAACTCAACGCAAGATTCACCTCCTTGAACCAAGGCCTCGGGGAAAAGCCGAAAGATGGAAGTCCAGTTAGCTTACTTACCAGCACTTAGCCTCTGCTCTTTGGGATTAGCAAAACGTCAATGGTTTTGTCCTCATGCTGTAAAATGTGGGTTTGTCCTCATAGTATAAATTTTCTCACATGCAAAAAATGTGCCCTAGATTTTTCTTTGTTTCATGTTTAGTTATTTCTTGCTTCTAAGCTTGAAAGTAGAAACATTATTTGTTGCCACACTTAGTAATTTTGAAGAGTGGGATTTGTAAAAAAAAAAAAAAAAAAAAAAAAAAAAAAGGCTAATTTGTTCATTACATGAGTCTACTGAACAACCAGCGGTGTGTGAGATGTCATGCTGGGTGGCATGCAAAGACAAGCTTGGTAGACTGGTCCTCAAGGAGTTACAAGGGAGTGTCAGTCATACCACCGTCTAGGTCCTGCAACAGAAGCAAGCTCAGGCTGCTAAGGAGCATTTGATTCATTCGGCACCATAGGCAGGAACTTACGGACTGCAAGTTTTCCCAGGAACAATAAAAATGTTTGAGTCCTGAAAAAAAAACCATGTCCAAAATATAAAAAAGAAAATGACAATATCAAATACATGAGTAATTGGATGGCTACAAAATGTAACTTTATGTCAATGGCATCAAATTAGTTATTTACAAAAAGTTATCCAGACGGAGGCAGGAGGCAGGAAAGGCCTCCAGGTGATGCCTGAGAGCAGGGATTTATTGTCTCTGTAAATTCTGGAGGCCAGAAGTCCCAAATCAAGGTGTCGATAGGATCTGTTTCCGCTGAGGGCTGTGGGCGTGAATCTGTCTCATGCCTCTTCCTTAGCTTTGTGTGGTTCACAGGCGATCTCTGCATTTCTTGACTCGTGTCTCTGTGTCCAAATTTCTCCCTTTTGGTAAGATCACTGGTCCTGCTGTGTTAGGAGCCCACCTTACTCCAGTATGACCTCATTCTAATTGAACTAATTACATCTGAAACACCCTTCCCCTAACTCAGACAACATTCTGAGGTACGGGGGTGAGGACTTCAACATACGAATTTTGAAGGACACAATTCATCCCCATAACAGTGGGTGAAGAAATGATGCGGGGAAGTTCAGAGCAGGAAGCCGGGGAGAACTAAAGGCTCTGCAGAGACCAGAGAACTGTTCTGGGGACAGAAACAGGGGGGCCAGGTGAGGCTGGGGTGGGTGCAAGTAAGATTACAAAGTGCTTTGTAAACCAATCATAAGTGTGTTCTAAAGGCCAGTATTTTTCAATGTGATATTTAAAAATCAAAATGAGACAACAATAAAACAATCCTTATGCGTCTCTGCCCTCTCCTGCCCTCCTCTTACCAAACTCCCCTCACCCCAAGATCCTGAGAGTCAACTAGGAAAAGACAAAAGTTTAGGGAGCACCCTGGATCACAGGTTTGTTCCCGGCACAACCCACGTGAGAATTCAATGAACTGACTGTTCAAGTGGCTTCCATCCACACCGGGCTATTTTTATTAGTCTCATTCAGCAGGTAATTCTTTGCTGTTGTGGAATCTTAGATCATAATTCCTTGGATCCATTTTTAAAAGTAGAATTCTGGAATGGTAAATTAAATAATCTAGTCTACATCACTGCCTGTATTTAAATGTTTTTACAAAGGTAGACTAGACTGGTAATTGGGCATAAAAGAAAAGCTGAAATTATTTGTGTGTCGGTTTTCTCCAAGTACCTCCAGGGTAGAAACTGTATCATTTCTATATCCTGTATCATTCTTGTATACCACTGCTAAATACCACACTCAATGAATGCTAAACGAACTGAGGGCCAGAGACCCACTGCCTGCCTCAGCTCAGGAGGCCTGTTCTAGGTTGGGTGTCCTGTGGTAGGTACCCAGGAGAGGGCGCTGTGGGTACAGCTTCAAGACCCCCGGCTGGGCACTGTAAACCTTTTACAGATCAAGAAGTTAATAGTCTATAGTAATGTCCAGGAGGCTCAGACGATTCCAGAAAAAAACCCATAGTAGTCCCCAAACCCAGAAGCAATACTACTCAAAATAGAAAAGCCAAATGTGCGTCTAAAGAAGACACAATCCAGAAGCCACAAGAAAATAAAATGGACAGATTTGACTACATTAAAAAAATAAAAGGCATTTTGTGAAACAAAAGACATATGACAGGCAAGAATAAAATATTTACATCATATATATTAGATTAATGCTTAGTATCCTAAATGCACACAAAGAACCAGTGAGGAAACACTCAAAACTCAAAAGGAAAAGAAGCAAAGATGAACAAGTAATTCATGGATTAGCAATACAGGTGGTTTACAGACAATCAAAGGGCTATGCATATGCGCATAGCCCATGGGCACAGACAGCAGTGCAGTGAAGGCCTGGGGTGGGGCAGGAGCCCAGCAGAGAGGGGGGAGGGGGGAAATGGAGGACATCTGTAATACTCTCAGCAATAAAAATACATTTTTAAAAAAGGGCTCCCCAGTGATACAAGTAATGCTAATAAAACAGCAATGAGTAACTTTTTTGCTTACTGGATTGTCCAAAATCCAGTGTTGGTAAAGGTAGGGGTCAAAGGACACTCCAGGGGAAAATGTAACTTGGTTTATTTCTGGAGGGTAATTGGCAGCATCTGTCAGAATTTAAAAGGTAAATATGTTTGTACCCAGAAAGTCCAGTTCCAGAAATTGATTTCAATAATGACACAGCGAACTGTAACTAGCACTTCCGATGTGTCTGTTCCTATGCTGGTGTAGTACCTGGACCACTTAGTTTCCTTCACAAGATGACCTGTTGAGTGTGGGCCTATAATTACCTCCATTTTCCAGAAGGAGAAGCAGAGGCTTACAGAAGTTAAGTTTTCACAGCTAGCAATTAATGAAGCCAGGATTTGAATCCAGGCAGTCAATCAAACAAGTGCTGGCGAGGGTGTGGAGAAAAGGGGACCCTAGTACACTGCTGGTGGGAATGCAGACTGGTGCAACCACTATGGAAAACAATATGGTGTTACCTCAAAAGTGAAAATCGAACTGCCATTTGACCCAGTGATCCCACTTCTAGGAATATACCCTAAGAAGCCTGAAACACCAATCACAAAGAATATATGTACCCCTATGTTCATAGCAGCACTATTTACAATAGCTAAGATTTGGAAACAACCCAAGTGTCCATCAGTAGACAAATGGATAAAAAGCAGTGGTACATATACACAATGGAGTACTATGCAGCTGTAAGAAAGAAAGATCTCTTATCCTTTGAGATGACATGGAGGGACCTGAAGAGTATTATGCTAAGCGAAACAAGCCAAGCAGAGAAAGACAAATATCACACGATCTCTCTTATTTGCGGAATATAATGAACTAAACAAACTGATGAACAAAATTGACCCAGAGATACAGAGGCAGGGTACAGACTGACAAACCCCAGAAGAGGTGGTGTTGGGGGAAGAGATAAACCACAGAACTTATATGCATGTATGCATAACCACTAAACATAGACAACAAAGCTGGGGAAGGGGGGATATGGGGAAAAGGGTGTCAATGGGAGAAAAAGAAACATCTATAATAAAAACAAATTAATAAAAATAATTTTTTAAAAATTCAGGCAGTCTGATTCTGAAACCAGTACATAAAATCACTCTTGCCCTGGCCAGTTTAACGCCCTCAGCAGTTAGAGTGTCGGCCCATGGACCAGAGAGCCCCAGATTCGGTTCCCACTCAGCCTTAGCGGCTAAGGGTATGTACTTTGGTTGCGTTTTGTCCTGGCCCCGGTTGGGGTTGTGTGGGTGGCAACCAGTCTATGTGTTTCTCTCACATCGATGTTTCTTTCTCTCTCTCTTCCCTCCTCTCTCCCTCCTGCTCTATCTGAAGATAAATGCAAAAAATATCATTATTATATAGAGACTAAATCTAAAATTCTAAAACTAGAAGGATGGCTTGATAAGTAAGTTATAGCCATACCATAGGGTACTATGCAGCAAGCAGATGTTTTTGTTTGTACTGATAGGGAAACTACCCATGCTATATAATTGAGTGGGGAAAAAAACAAGTAGTAAAAATCATGAGTAGTATAATTGATGATTCAAAAAAATAAATAAAACTAGACATGTGTATGTAAATAAAAACACACACTAAATCATTTATAGTGGTTATTCCTTTGGTGTAGATGTGGGGAGACGTTCACTTCTCTACTTTAAATGTATATCATTTAGGTCTCTTTACCTCGTAAATAATGAAAAATTTAACTCAAACAAACTTAAGTACAAAAGGGGACTTTTCCTCACATACTGGAAGGTCAGAAGTCTGCTGTGATTTGGCAGTTTGACAAAACAGGATTGGTGTCATTTGGAAACTTCATAATGTCTTCAAGGAGTTGGTTTCTTTCTCTCTTCTCTGCCTTCTGTTAGGTCAGCTGAATTCTTTTTTTTCCCAATTACAGTTTATATTTAATATTATTTTGTATTAATTTCAGGTGTGCAGCATAGCAGTTAGACAATCAAAAATTGTACAACGTGGTCCCTCAATATTTCAAGCATTCACCTGGCACCATAGGTAGTTATTATAATATTATTGATTATCTTCCCTATGGTGTACTTTATATCCCTCTGACTATTTGTTTAAAAAATTTTTTGCTTTATTAATTTTAGAGAAAGAGAGAAATAGAGACATTGATGAGAGAGAACATCGATCAGCCACCTCCTGCATGCCCCACACTGGGGATTTGGCCCCCAACCTAGGCATGTGCCCTGACCAGGAATTGAACCAGTGGCCTCTTGGTGCACGGGTCGATGCTCAACCACTGAGCCACACTGGCCGGGCCCCTGTAAAGATAGATTCAATAAATGGTGTTGGAAAAATTGGACAGATGCATGCAAAAAAAAAAATGTAACTTAGATCACAGTCTTACACCATATATAAGAACAAACTCAAAATGGATTAAAGATTTAAATGTAAGATTTGAAACCATAAAACTCCCAGAAGAAAACATGGATAGTAAAACTTCTGATATCTCTTAGCAATATTTTTTCTGACATATCTCTTCAGGCAAGGGAAACAAAAGAAAAAAGAAAGAAATGGAACTACATCAAACTAAAATGTTTTTGCACAGCAAAAGCAAAAAGGCAATCTACTGAATAGAAGAAGATACTGTCAAATGATACATCTAATAAGAGGTTAATATCCAAAAATCATGAACTCATATAACTCAACACTAAAAAGACAACCATCCAATTTAAAAAGTGGGCAGAGGACCTGAATAGACACTTCGCCTAAGAGGACATACAGATGGGCAATAGACATATGAAAAGATGCTCAACATCTCTAGTCATCAGAGAAGTAAAAATTAAAACCACAATAAGATAATTACCTCACACCTGCCAGAATGACTATCATCAATAAATCAACAAACAACAAGTGTTGGCAAGGATGTGGAGAAAAGGGAACCCTTGTGCATTGTTGTTAGTTGGAATGTGCAGCCACTGTGGAAAACAGTATGTAGGGTCCTCAAAAAATTAAAAATGGAACTGCCTTATGACTCAGCAACTCCACTTTTGGGTGTCTATCCAAAGGAACCCAAAACACCAATCACAAAGAATATATGAATCCCTGTGTTCATTGCAGCATTATTTACAGTAGCCAAGATATTGAAGCAACCCAGGTGCCCATCTATAGACAAGTGAATAAAAAAGTTTTATATAGACACACACACACACACACTGGAATATTACTCAGCCATAAAAAAGAATAAAATCTTACCATTTATAACAGCATGGATGGATGTAGAGGGTATTATGCTAAGTGAAATAACTCAGTCAGAGAAAGACAAATACTATATAATTTCACTTATATATGGAATCTAAAGAGCAAAATAAGTGAACAAACAAAATAGAAACAGAATAATAGACACAGAAACAAATTTATCATTGTCAGTGGAAAGAGGTTTGGGGGCTGGGTGAAAAAGGTGAAGGGATTAAGAACTACAAGTCGATAGTTAGAAAATAATTACAGGGGCCCGGCCAGTGTGGCTCAGTGGTTGAGCGTCGACCTGTGCACCAAGAGGCCACTGGTTCAATTCCTAGTCAGGGCACATGCCTAGGTTGTGGACCAAATCCCCAGTGTGGGGCATGCAGGAGGTGGCTGATCAATGTTCTCTCTCATCAATGTCTCTATTTCTCTCTTTCTCTAAAATTAATAAAGCAAAAAAAATTTTTTTTACAATAGAGGGATATAAAGTACACCATAGGGGAGATAATCAATAATATTGTAATAACTACCTATGGTGCCAGGTGAATGCTTGAAATATTGAGGGACCACGTTGTACAATTTTTGATTGTCTAACTGCTATGCTGCACACCTGAAATTAATACAAAATAATATTAAATATAAACTGTAATTGGAAAAAAAAAGAATTCAGCTGACCTAACAGAAGGCAGAGAAGAGAGAAAGAAACCAACTTCTTGAAGACATTATGAAGTTTCCAAATGACACCAATCCTGTTTTGTCAAACTGCCAAATCACAGCAGACTTCTGACCTTCCAGTATGTAAGAAAAAGTCCCCTTTTGTACTTAAGTTTGTTTGGTCCCGAGTACATTTTTGGATTATTTTTTCTAGTTCTGTGAAAAATGCCATTGGTATTTTTATAGGAATTGCACTGAATCTGTAGATCGCTTTGGGTAATATGGACATTTTAATGATGTTAGTTTTTCCTATCCATGAGCACGGTATACGCTTCCATTTATTTGTATCTTCTTGAGTTTCTTTCTTTAATGTCCTACAATTTTTTGAGCACAAGTCCTTGCATCTTTGGTTAAATTTATTTCTGGCTATTTAATTATTTTTGATGCAATCATAAATGGGATTGTTTTCTTAGTTTCTCTTTCCGATAGTTTATTATTGGTGTATAAAAATGCAACAAATTCCTAAATTATTTTGTATCCTGATACTTTACTGAATTCCTCTATGCACTCTAGTGGTTTTTTGGTGGAATCTTTAGGGTTCTCTGTATATAGTATCATGTCATCTGCAAATAATGACAGTTTTACTTCTTCCTTTCCAATGTGGATGCCTTTTAATTCTTCTTGTTGTCTAATTGCTGTGGCTAGAACTTCCAGTACTATGTTGAATAAGAGTGGTGAAAATGGACATCCCTGTTTAGTTACTGATCTTAATGGAAACACTTTTAGTTTTTCCCCATTGAGTATGATGTTCCCTTTGTGTTTGTCATATATGACCTTTATTATGCTGAGGTATAGTTCCTCTATTCCCACGTTGCTGAGAGTTTTTAACATAAATGGGTGCTGGATTCTGTCAAATGCTTTTTCTGCATCTATTGATATGATCACATTATTTTTATCCTTCATTTTGTTTATGTGGTATATCACGTTCATTGATTTGTGGATATTGTACCACACAACCTTACATCCCAGGAATAAATTCCACTTAATTGTGGTGTATGATCTTTTTAATATATTGCTGAATTTGGTTATCTACTATTTTGTTGAAGGGTTTTTGCCTCTATGTTTATCAGGGATATTGACCTATAATCTTCTTTCTTTGAAATGTCTATAATGCTGGCCACATAAAATGAGCTTGGGAGTCTTCCTTCCTCTTTCATTTTTTGAAATAGTCTGAAAATAATAGGTTAGTTCTTCTTTGAATGTTTGGTAAAATTCACCTATGAAGTCATCTGGTTTAGGACTTTTGTTTGTTGGGAGTTTTTAAAAAATTATTATTATTGCTTTGATTTCATTGTTTGTAATTGGTCTATTCAGATTTTCTGTTTACTTTTTATTCAGTTTGGACGATTATATGCTTTTAGGAATTTATCCATTTCTTCCAGATGATTCAATTTGTTGTCATATAGTTCATAATATTTTTTTATAATCCTTTGTATTCCTGTGGTGTCAGTTTTTACTTCTCCTTTTTCACTTTCAATTTTTCTTTCTTGGGTTCTTTCTTTTTTTCATGATGAGGTTGGATAATGGTTTGTCAATCTTATTTATATTTTTGAAGAACCAGCTCTTGGTTTCATTGATCTTTTGTATTCTACTTTCTTTATTTTCACTCTAATCTTTATTATTTTCTTCATTCTATTCACTTTGGGCTTTATTTGTTGTTCTTTTTCCAGTTCCTTTATGTGGAAAGTAAGATTGTTTATTAAAGATTTTTTGGTTTGTTTCTTGAAGTAGACCACTGAATTTCCCTCTTAAGACTGCTTTTGCTGTGTTCCATAGATTTTCATTTTTATTTATCTCAAGGTATCTTTTGGTGTATTCCTTGATCTCACTATTAACCCATTCATTATTTAGTAACATGCTAGTTGGCCTCCATGTGCTTGTGCTTTTTAGGTGTTTTTTTTTTTTCTCCTGTAATTGATTTCTAAATCCATATCATTGTTGTTGGAGAAGGTGCTTGATATGATTTCAATCTTCTTAAATTTACTGATCCTTGTTTTGTGGCCTAACATGTGGTCTATTATGGAAAGTGCTCCATGTACACTTAAAAAGAATGTATATTCTGCTTTGGGGTGAAATGCTCTAAAAATATTGATTAAATTTATCTGGCCTAGTGTGCCATTTAAGGCCACTATTTCTGTCTGGAAAATCTACCCTTTTATCTCAAGGGGGGTATTAAAATCCCTTACTATGACTGTATCACTGTCTATCTCTCAGTTCATGTCAATCAAGATTTGGTTTATATATTTAGGAGCTTCTGTGTTGGGTGCACAAATGTTTATGAGGGTTATATCCTCTTGTTGGATTGATCCCTTTATCACTATATAATACCTTTCTATGTTTCTTATTATAGCCTTTGTTTTAAAGTCTATTTTGTCAAATATAAGTATCACTATCCCAGCTTTTTTTTTTTTTTTTTGCATCTGCATGAAATATCTTCATCCATCTTTTTACTTTCAGGCTCTGGGTGTCTTATGATCTGAAGTGAGTCTCTTGTAGACAGCATATATATGGGTCTTGATTCCTTAGCCATTCAGCTATCCTATATTTTCTTACTGGAACATTTAATCCATGTACATTTAAAGTGAATATTGATAGGTATGTATTAATTGCCATTTTATTATACATATTTATGCTTTCTTCTTCTTCTTCTCCTCCTCCTCCTTCTTCTTTCTCTTCCTCCTCCTCTTCCTCCTCAAGAAGTCCTTTTAATATTTCTTGTAATATTGGTTTGGTGGTGATGGATTCCTTTATCTTTTTCTTATCTGGGAAGCTCTTTATTTCTCCTTCAGTTTTAAGTGATAGCCTTGCTGGGCAGAGTAGTCCTGGTTGTAGGTCCTTGCTTTTCATTACTTTGAATATTTCACACCACTCTCTTCTGGCCTGAAATGTTTCTGTTCAGAACTCAGTGTCAGCTGAATTCTTAGGTAAGAATCTCTCATGGTAGCCCTGGTCGGTTTGGCTCAGTGATTAGAGCGTCGGCTTGTGGTCCAGAGAGACCTGGGTTCGGTTCCCACTAAGGGCACGTACCTCGGTTGCAGTTGTCCCGGCCCTGGTTGGGGTCATGTGGGTGGCAGCCAGTCGATGTGTCTCTCTCACATTGATGTTTCTCTCTCTTTTCTCCTCCCTCTTGCTCTATCTGAAGATGAATGCAAAAATGTCCTTGGGTGAGGATTAAAAAAAAAAGAATCTCTCATGGTAGCAAAAACATTGCCTCAGTTCCAGGCTTCTCATATGCACCCCCATGGTATCTAGAAGCAGACACATGCTTATGTCTCATAATTCTCAGCAAAAGTCTTCAGGTTCAATAGTGATTGGACCAACACTGAATGAACTCCTGTGGCCAGGAAAATGGCACGTGCTAATTGGCTTGGACCTATGTACTCTAAATAAATCACAGTGGGAAGAAGGCCTGCTTAAGCGTAGATCAATCAGGGTGTCCCCTGGAGCTGGAAGTGGGATAGGTCTCATGAAAACCAATTGTGGGGAAAAAAATCGACTGTGATGGGGGAGGGGTGGAATGTTAGTTGAGGAAACAATACTATAATACATTTCTGCATTATTTAAAATTTCTATCAATTTTCTAGACACCAAAGCATCTAATGTTGTGGTAATTTAAAAATACAAGAATGGACCTTTTTTTAAGAATAGAACATGCCTTGCAAATGTTTAATTTTATAAATACCTTCATTTATTTCTCAAGTTCAAATACGTAGATGAACTTCTTGCATCAAGGGTGTCATCTAAGAGATGCAATTTAACTTGATGTAGAGGGATGGGTGCCTGACTGAGAATTAGGAGGCCTGGTCTCACACTCAGTCAGTAACAGTAAGACCTTAGAAAAGTCACAGAGGTTCTCTGGGCTCAATTTCTTCATCAGCAAATGATGGTGTTGGATTAGACACCTCTAAGATCCCTTCTGTCTCAACTATTTCTTTCTTTCTTTTTTTTTTTCAAAATAAGATTCTCCTTCTTATATCTATCTATCTATTCATTTATTAATGTTAATATTTTTGGTAAAAATATAGTATGCATAAGATAAAAATATTCTTACAATACAAAAGTACACAATGAAAAAATAAGTTTCTCCCCACCTTTGCCTCCCAGCATTCTAGTTTCTTTCTTTCTTTTTTTTAAAAATCTTTATTGTTGAATGTATTACAGATGTTCCTCATTTTTCCCCCAATTGACCCCCTCCTCCCCACTCCCACTTCCCTCCTGCCTTTCCCCACACTGTTGTCTGTGTCCATTAGCCAAGCATATATGCATATAAGTTCCTTGGTTTATTTCTTCCCACTCCCCAACCCCCTTCCCTTTGAGGTTTGTCAGTCTAGCAACCAATTTGTGCTTCTTAACCCTTCACCTTTTTCACCCATTCCCCCAACCCCCCTCCCATCTGGCAATCAACAAAATGTTCTCTGTATCTATGAGAATGTTTCTGTTCTGCATGTTCATTTTGTTTGTAGATTACATTGTTGATAGATATGTATTCATTGCCATTTTGTTTGTTCATATTTTTTATCTTTTTCTTCAAGAAGACCCTTCAACATTTCATATAATAATGGTGTGGAGGTGATGAACTCCTTTAACTTTTCCTTGTCTGAGAAACTCTTTGTATGGCCATCAATTCTAAATGACAGCTTTGCAAGATAGAGTAATCTTGGTTGTAGGTTCTTGCTTTTCATCATTCTGAATATTTCTTGCCACTTCCTTCTGGCCTGCAAAGTTTCTTTTGAGAAATCAGCTGACAGTCTTATGGGAACTCCCTTGTAGGTAACTAGCTGCCTTTCTCTTGCTGCTTTTAAGATTCTCTCTTTGTCTTGAACCTTTTGCATTTTGATGATGACGTGTCTTGGTGTGGGCTTCTTGGGGTTCATCTTGTTTGGGACTCTCTGTGCTTCCTGGACTTGTATGTCTGTTTCCTTCACCAAGTTAGGGAAGTTTTCTGCCATTATTGTTTCAAATAGGTTTTCGATTTCTTGTTCTCTCTCTTCTCCTTCTGGCACCCCCAAGATGTGAATGTTGGCACGCTTGAAGTTGTCCCAGAGGCTCCTTACACGCCTCATTTTTTTGGATTCTTTTTTCTTTTTGCTGTTCTGATTGGGTGTTTTTTGCTTCCTTATATTCCAAATCGATGGTTTGCTTCTTGGATTTACGTACTCTACTATTGAATCTGTGTAAACTATTTTTTATTTCTGTTAGTGCCCCCTTCATTTCTGACTGTGCATCCTTAATTTTTGAGTGGTCCTTTTTTATGCTCTTGAGGCCCTCACTAAGTTCTCTGAGGTTCTCACTAAGTTCATTGAGCATCCTTATGAGCAGTGTTTTGAACTCAGCATCTGTTAGGTTGCTTATCTCCATTTCACTTAGTTCTTTCCCTGGAGTTTTGTTCTGTTCTTTCATTTGGGACCTGTTTCTTTGTCTCCTCATTTTGGCTGCCTCCCGGTGTTTGTTTCTGTGTATTACTTAATGAGAGGTATGGAGCTAGCTGAGACCAGGTACTGCTTGTTTGAAAGAATTTAGGAAAACCTGAAGCATAATCCAAGACAGGCCAATCCTCTGGTAAAGCAACTGGCAACAGCTTGGGTGGGCCTGAAAGTTGGGTGGGGCGGGGCCTCAAGGAATCACCAGGGTGGGGCTACAGTGTGAGTCAGGTTGCTGGAGTCCCAGATATGGCCGCTGTCTGCCATCCCAGGGAAGGGCTCACCAAAGGAACAAAGGCCTCTGATAGCACGTTTGTCCCAGAGAAAGCCCCCTCTCCAGCCTCGCTCCAGTCCCAAACAGCTCAGTTCTTCTCTGTATGTCTCTGGTGCCCCTCGAACTGCCTCTCCTCTGAGCTCAGAGGGAGCAAGTCCGAGTAACTCCATGCATAGGCCCTTAAAGAGGAGCTGCCTGGGGCTCCAGCTGCCTCAGCCTCCCTGAGCCTCAGTTCCCGCTGTTTTTTCCAGCCAGAAGTTATGGGGAGTTCTCTTCCTGGCACAGGAACCCTGAGTGGGGCACCTGGTGTGGGACGGGGACCCCTCAGTCCTCAGGAAGGACCTTCCCAGCCGAGGTGTCCTCCTGATTTTTATCCGCCACACGTGGGTGTGGGACCAGCCTATTGCCCCTTGTACCAGTCTCGATAAGGCTTCTTTTTTTAAAAATTATTTATTTATTTATTTATTTATTTATTTATTTATTTATTTATTTATTTTTGTTACAGATGTTTCTCCTTTTCCCCCCACTGATTCCCCCTCCCCCATCCTCCCCACCCTGTCCCCAGCTTTGTTGTCCATGTCCATTGTTCATGCATACACACATATAAGTTCTGTGGTTTATCTCTCCCCCACCACCCACTGATTCCCCCTCCCCCATCCTCCCCACCCTGTCCCCAGCTTTGTTGTCCATGTCCATTGTTCATGCATACACACATATAAGTTCTGTGGTTTATCTCTCCCCCACCACCTCCTCTTCTGGGGATTGTCAGTCTGTACCCCACTTCCACGTCTCTGGGACTACCCCATTCCTCAGACTGTTATGTTCATTATATTTTACAAATAAGTGAGATCATATGATATTTGTCTTTCTCTGTATGGCTTGTTTCGCTTAGGATGATACTTTCCAGGTCCCTCCATGTCGTCTCAAAGGATAAGAGATCTTTCTTTCTTACAGCTGCATAGTACTCCATTGTGTATATGTACCAGAGCTTTGTTATCCATTTGTCTACTGGTGGACATTTGGGCTGTTTCCAGATCTTAGCTATTGTAAATAGTGCTGCTATGAACATGGGGGTACATGTATTCTTTCTGATTGGTGTTTCAGGCTTCTTAGGGTATATTTCTAGAAGTGGGATCACTGGGTCAAATGGGAGTTAAATTTTTAATTTTTGAGGTAACACCATAGTGTTTTCCATAGTGGCTGCACCAGTCTGCATTCCCACCAGCAGTGTATTAGAGTCCCCTTTTCTCCACACCCTCACCAACACTTGTTGTTTGATGATTTGTTGATGGCGGCCATTCTGACAGGTGTGAGGTGATACCTCATTGTTGTTTTTCGATGCGGCTTCTTCTTTACTTTCATAGTTGCAGGACTTCCATTCAGCTCGATTTCATGCGGCTCTGAATGATGGTTCTGTAGTTTAGTTGTAACTTTGATGTGGTTGTAGGAGGATGTGACACCGCGTTCACCTGCGCACCGTCTTCCAGCACTGTAGTTTCTGCCCCACCCTAGCCACTCTGAACAGTCTGTTGTATTTCCTCCCTATGCCTTAACAGTGCAAGTAGTAACATGCTGCTTGTGTTCTCCATTCTGCCTTTCTCATATAATTATCTATAAATGGGCCTTCTGGGTCAAAAGATATATACATTTTATATTTTGATCAATATTACTGAATTGTCCACTCAGAAGGATGGTGTATATTTCTTCGATACCTCATCAACACCTTATGATATCACTAATTTTTGTCATTCTGCAAGATTAAAAAACCACATCTCATTGTGGTTTTACTTTGCCTTTTTTTTAAAATCATGTATGAGGCTAAGAATTTTACTATGTTTGAGAGCCTTGATTTTGTAAATCAGCTTTTCTTGTATTTTGCCCTTTTTCTTTTGCACAACTATGATTTTTCTTAGACTGCACAAATTGGGGCATCCTTAAGGCTCCCCGCATGGAAAGATGGGACTTAAAGGACATCACTATTTATTTAGTCTGTTGGGTTACAGGCGGGTGTTGGAGGTGGGTGCTGGAGCGCTGGCCTTGGGCGGAATGGCTCAGGGAGAACCCGAAGACTGAGCAGGGAAAACCCGCACAGAAGAGAAGTGCTCATCTAGGAGTGACTTTTACATTTGAAAGGGTTTAAAACAACAGCACCATACAAAGAAACAAAAACAAAACAAAACAAAGAATATGTCATGGGGACCGTTGGCCCTCGAGGCCTGAAACACTTCCTAGCTCGCCTTGGGAGAAAATGTTCTCTGATCCCTGGAAGGGAGAGGGAACCAAGAGGCTGAGACAGTGCAGTCTGGGAGGCAGGACGAGACTGAGAGGTTGGCGACTGAGAAGTGAGGAGTCGCAAATTCTATTAGATGGGAGGGTTTAGCTGTGTTGACTTTGGCCAGAAGTTCAGGTGAGATGAATATTTAAGAGTGCTTTGGGATAGGCAATGCGGAAGAGGTAGGTCACTGTGACCTTTGGCAGAGCAGGTTTGGGGAAGTGTTAACACACAGGTTTTGAGTCACAAGAAAGGAAGAAAAAAGAGAGAGAGAGAAAGGGAAGGAGGAGCACAGAAAAAGGGAGGAAAGGAGGGTGGGGAGAGAGAGGAGGGGAGAAAGCCTGGGCCTAAAACATGAGTGCTTAGTAAAAAGTTAATTAAAAACAAACAAACATCAAACTGGCATGGCTTCTTTAAGACAAATAATTATTATGAATGCAAA
The DNA here is from genome assembly GCF_014108415.1 of Molossus molossus. Lineage (NCBI taxonomy): Eukaryota > Metazoa > Chordata > Mammalia > Chiroptera > Molossidae > Molossus > Molossus molossus. The sequence continues at coordinate 27,094,762 of NW_023425347.1, read as the reverse complement.
TATTGTTCACTTCTTTAAAGCACACCTGAGGTCATCCTGACCTAAATTACGGATTCCCCTTTCCAATCTCTAACTCTATAGGAAGTAAATCCCAAAAGGACATAGAAGTAGGGAGTGTTGGAACTGGGAGGGACCTTGGGTGCAAGCATTTCATCCTGACATGTTCCTGGTGAAGCAGCTGACGCTCTGAGAGGCAGGGCACACAGCCAGGAGCTGGACTCTGGCTTTTAACTCCAACTCTCTGTGTGCTCTATGGCTGCCATTTTAATCTTCTGTGACAGCCCAGTAGCATCTAACATCTTGCTAGCATCTAAACATCCTCCACAAATATTTTCAAGTATTATACATTTATTTCTAGACTTTGTATTTCATTCTTTTTCAAACTTCTATTTTGGAAACCCTCTTTTATTTCTGTAGAGTGAACATTATTGAGGTATACTTTTGCAAGTGGTAAATAAACACAATACAAGACTTACCATTTTAACCATTTTTAAGTGTACAGGTCTATGGCATTAAATACATATACATTATTTAAAAATTTCACATTAAGTGCCATCCATTGTCATCATGAAAAGACAAACCTTTTCGTCTTCCCCAGCTGAAACTCATTAAACAATAACTCCCCATTCCCTTAGTTGAGGTATAATTTACGCACAATAAAATCCCTACTTTAAGTATACATTTTGTAGGAGTTTGACAATCATTATCATAACCAAAAGATAGAGCATTTCTGTTACCTCATGGTCCTTTGCAATTGGTTCCCAAACTCCACCTATGACCTCTGATCTAGATTTGTGCTTTGCTCAAAGCACATACTTTTGGCTGTCCTGCAGGTCAAAAAACCGTACTTTATTGGGGTTTTACTTTGCCTTTAAACAAAAAATTGTGTATGATACTGAGCATTATAGATTATTTTCTGTCATTATAGATGATTTCCCCCTTTCTAGAATTTTATAAAATGTGATCATATATTATATACTCTGGTATTTGGCTTCTTTCACCCAGTTTAATGTTTTTGAAACTTACCCTATATGTGTGTGTGTATAAAATCTCCAATAATTTGTTCCTTTTTAGACATTTTGGTTATTGTTTCTGTTATTATAAATAAAACTTCTATAAACATGTACAAGTTGTATGGATATATGTTTTTATTTATCTTGAGTAAGAAACTAGGAGTAGAATTGCTGGGTCATGTGTTGGTTAACTTTATTTGAAATCACCAAACTTTTTCCAGCATGGTTGTTCCATTTTGTATTTCCACCAGCAGTGTATGAGAGTTTTATTGCTCTTCATCCTTGTCAACACTTGGTGGTGTCAGTTTTTCAGATTTTAGCCACTCTTATGGATGTCTATCAGTATCTTATTGTGGTTTTAATTTGCACTTCTCTGATGAATAAAAAATGGTGAGCATTTTTATGTGCCTATTGGTCAATTGTATATCTTCTTTTTGTAAAATGTTTGCTTAAATCTTTTGCCTATTTTTATTTATTTATTATTTTTTTTATCCTCACCCGAGGACATCCTTCCACTTTTTGTACAGATAGAGTGGGAGGGAGAGAGAGAGATAAACATCGACGTGAAGGGACACATCGAGTGGCTGCCACCCGCACGACCAACCAGGGCCGGGGACAAACTGCAACCGAAGTACGTGCCCTTAGCGGGAACCGAACCCGGGTCTCTCCGGACCGCAGGCCGACGCTCTAACCGCTGAGCCAAACTGGCCAGGGCCTTTTGCCTATTTTTAAAAATTAGGTTTTTGTTTTGTTATTATTGATTTGTAAGAGTTGTTTAGATATCTGGATACAAGTCCTTTGTCAGATGTACATGAATACCAGAAGTTAAAATTTGTCTAATTTATCATTTTTTCTTTTATTATGTTTTTGTGTCCCATCTAAGGAATCTTTGCCTAATCTAAGATTGTGTACACTTTTTTCAATATTTTAGTCTAGAAGTATTATAGTATTAGCTTTTAGGTGGAGGGCTCTGATTATTTCAAGTACTTTCAGGATATGGTGTGAGATATAAGTCAAGGTTCATTTTTCCATATGGATATCCAATTGTTTCAGCACATTCTGTTGTAAAGATATTCTTATCTCATTGGCACTTTGTCAAAAATCAATCGACTATATATGAGAAGATCTATTTCTGCACTCTCTACTCGATTCCATTAATCTCTACATCTGTTCTCATACCAGTACCACACTGTCTTAATTACTGTAGCTTTATAGTTAGAACTGAAATCAGTTACTGTCATTCCTCCAACTTTGTTCTTTTAAAAAAATTCTTGATGTTGTTGTGTCCTTTTCAATTTCATATAGGTTTTAGAATGAGCTGGTCAATTTCTTCAAAATGTGGGCTGAAATTTTGATAGAAATTATATTGAATCTATAGATCAATCCTTTTTTCATTTAAAACTATCACTCAGAATTTGCTGACTCTTGTGTATGAGGGCTTGTATCCTTGTGTGTTCTGAGATTTTTTCTTTTGTTTTTGGTTAATCCTCACCCAAGGATACTTTTTCCATTGATTTCTAGGGAGAGTAGAAGGGAGGAAGGGAGAAAGGAAGAGAGAGAGAGAGAGAAACATCAATATAAGAGACACATTGGTTGACTCCTGTATGACCGTGACTGGGGCCCGGGATTGAACCTGCAGCCTAGGTACGTGCCCTTGACCGGGAATCAAAAGTGCGACCCTTTGGTCCGTGGTCTGACACCCTACCACTGAGCCAAACCAGCCAGGGCTGTTCTGAGATATTTTTATTGTGAGCTCACATCTCTTGGAAATCTGTCTCTGATTATTCTCTGAGGCATGGATTTAAAATATGTTTTTCAGAGGAGATTTGTCTTTGTTTTTCCCAGCCATAATTTACTACCCTGGCCTACATTAAACAAAATTTCAGGTGTAGATTTTTGGAGGACCATGTAGTGTGAATTCCAACCCTACAGTGAATTTATGAGTAAGTCCAGTTTATCCTCTTATCTTAGGTCAGGTTCCCCCAGAAACAGACCCTGAGACCTGACATAAGTGCAAATAGTTTATTTTGGAAGTGATCTCAGAGAGCCCCAGGAGGGAAATGGGGAAATAAGATAAAAAAAGGATGGGGCCCTGGCCGGTTTCTCAGCGGTTAGAGCGTCGGCCCGTGGACCAGAGAGACCCGGGTTCAGTTCCCGCTAAGGGCACGTGCCTCAGTTGCAGTTTGTCCCCGGCACTGGTTGGGTCGTGTGGGTGGCAACAATTCTATGTGTCCCTTTCACATCGATGTTTCTCTCTCCCTTCCTCCCTCTCACTCTATCTGAACAAAAAAAATGTCCTCAGGTGAGGATCAGAAAACAAAAGGAATGGGATAGATGCATTTATGAGGAGGAGGTCACCACTGGACAACTGGGTCCAATTTTAGTAAGCTCCTCTGAAAGTGGTATAGAATGTACACCGGGTATGTGAGTCAAGGGTGAAAAAGTTGGTGTACTTCTCTACCAACTCCCAGTCATTACTGGTTGAGGGCCGCTCCTCCCCGAGCAGCAGCGCCCACCTAGCATGCAGAGGGGACACACTCTTGCAGCCAGTGAGAGTCCTCAAGCAGCCAGTCATACTCCTTTTCACAAAAACGGATTTCCCTCTTAGGTTTTTGTCATCCAGAAAATTCAAGTAATGACACTCTAACACTAACATGCTTCTTTGCCTCATCTGTGCTCCTGTGATGGTTAGTTTTATGTATCAACTTGACTGGGCCGCAGGGTTCCCAGATATTTGATCAAACATTATTCTGTGCCTGTGAGGGAGTTTTTAGATGAGGTTAACGTTGGAATCAGTGGTCCGAGTAAAGCAGACTGCCCTCCCAACATGGGTGGGCCTAGTCCAATCAGTTGAACACCTGAAGAGAACAAAAAGACTGAATTTCTGAGGGACTTCTTTCTGGCTGACCGCCTTGAGCTGGGACATTGGTCTTTTCCTGCCTCCTGACTCAAACTGGGTCTCAAGCCTGCCAGTTTTGTGACTGGAACTTACACCATGGCTTTCCTGAGTGTTCAGGTTGCTAACTGCAGAGCTTGGGACTTCTCAGCCTCCATAACTTTGTGAGCCAATTCCTTATAACAAATCTGTACACACACACACACACACACACACACGTAGGGTGGGGCAAAGCTGGTTTACAGTTATTCATGTGGAAAATAATACAATGCTTAATAAATAATAATACAAGAATAAATTCTGTGTTTCATGTACTCACAACTGTTAACCTACTTTTGCTCACCTCTGCATATGATATAACCTGTTTTATTGGAGAACCCTCACTAATTCAGCTCCCATGGTAGAAGCTGAATATGAGCCCCCTGATTTTAATTTCTTTCCCCATCTGGAAGAGCTAAGAATGGCTTGTTCCTTCGGTTATCTATGAAGTAAACACATTACAGAGACCATTTTCCTCGGGGTCCAAAGTCAGCTGAATCCTATATGGAAGAGAGGTTTCTCCACTGAGCATGGCCTTGGCTTTATTCTTTAAGAACGACAAGTCCCTCTTGTCCCCGTGTAGAAAAGCAGTGAGCCTCGCCTGTCCTCCAGTTTTTGCAGGCCTCACAAAAACCCAGAGAAGTGGTTGGTAGTTTCTCTTTTTGTTACTGTAGCATGATGGTGCTCAATCTAATCATTTTGATTTTTTCAGTTTTCCCATGAATATCAGGGTGAGGAGAATTGACCAGTTTGTCATAATACATATGCGAAAAAATGCAGGGATTAGAATTGTTTTAAATTAGGTCGACTCAGAGGGGACAGTCCTAATGAACTAAAATAGGTATTTATTTAGAAGATAGAACAACTGAGTTTATTTCCTCTATTAGAAAAACTGGAGACACTCAGCAACAGACTTATTTTAATTAATCTTTTTTTAAACAAATGAACCATAAAAATATAAACAAAGATAAATGGTTTCACCATATTCATCACTGATGGTCTGTGGAGGTGTGCTTTTGTGTGGCATTGTTAGACAAGACGTGTGTGAAGGGTAGAGGGAGGGGCTTGATGATAACAAGTGGATTTTAGAACAGGGAGGTTAGGAGGGGCAACAGACACAGGTGGGAAACGGGTGCTTACCTGTAGACGTTTTACTACATCCAGGTGCCCTCTTCAGATTTCAACACAGCGAACTTTTCGTATAGACTGAATGAGCAGTACCAGTGTCTCATGGTTCCCTCGACAAGTGTGTCTCAACTGCTGTGTATATGGTTCACCTGGGGACCATGTTAAACTACAAATTCTGATTCAGTAGGTCTGGTAGGGCCTCAGATTCTGCATTTCTAACAACCCCCCAAGGGATCCCAGTGCTGCTGGTCCAAGGACCCCATTTTATTTTTCTTTTATTTTTTTGTTTTGCTTTTTTATCCTCACCCTAGGACATTTTTCCATTTTTTGTTCAGATAGAGCGGGAGGGAGAGAGACAGAGAAACATCGACGTGAAAGAGACACATCAAGTGGCTGCCACCCGCAGGACCCAACCAGGGCTGGGGACAAACTGCAACCAAGGTATGTACCCTTAGGGGGAATTGAACCCGGATCTCTCTGGACCGCAAGCCAATGCTCTAACTGCTGAGCCAAACCGGCTAGGGCCCAAGGCCCACATTTTAAATAGTAATACCTTACAGTTCACATTTAGCTGCCCCAAATTCCACCATGAACACTACACTGCTTCCTAAAGTGCAGAGAACGTCATTAGTCATTAATATATTGATGTGAATTTGTTTACCTGATCTTTGTTGATGAGGTCGCAATAATTTACATGCAATGAATCATTTTCAACCAGAAAGGACTCTAATACTAAAAAACCATTTTACATCACAGAAGTTCACACCTGCAGGATCTGAGAAGGAATCGTTACATAATATTGAATCACAGTGCCCCAGACATACAAAAGGCAGTAGTTCCTCTTGTTTGGTTTCTGAACTACAATGTCATCCAGGAATCTGAGGCCCTATGTGGAGAATAGGGCTGGAAGACACAGGGAATCACAGGGATATCGTGTTGAGATTTTGTGCCCAGAGTGTGGCTCACTTTGTTGTTGCCAATCTCGTTTACTCTCTGAAAACAACTGGGAAATAGGCACTCGCCTCACTGACATTAGGGTACTGAGAAGGGCTCTGTAACCTTCCTATAGTCACTCAGCTAGTAAGTTGTAGCCCTCTCGGTCCCCAAAGGCCATCCTTAAATTTCCACCTATATATTTACTCATTCAACAGATATTTAGATCTGCGCTTGGCCTGCGTGCAGGTGCTGGCTGTGCAACACAGTTGAAGAGAGTCTGTGTCCTCAGAGGAGGCTCCCCCGAGGGGAGCCCGGGGCTGCCTAGATGGCACTGTATTGAAGGTCTCTGGGAAGGAGGCTTCTGACGTCTACCAGTGTAAAGATACAAGAGCCACGGGAACGAGGGAGAAACGTCTCAATTCCTCATTAACTGCAAGGGTGTGTTCACCTGTTTTTCTACCTGTGGATGGCACTGGTCCAGCAAAGCAAGCCAGGGAGGGCTCGGTGCAGCTGGCGTTCGGTACCGAGCCCCACGCCCGGAGTGGCAGCCAACAGCGGCTGTGGTCTTAGCGAGAGAAGGCAGGCTGTGGTCCCTGGCGTTCGAGGACGCGGCTTCAGGACCACAAATCCAAACCGTGGAAAGTCTTTGGCCAGCGGAGTCTGGAGGTCTTCGCCACGTCTGCTTTGGGAGAAGCCAAGGCCCGAGAGAGTCAGCAGGCCGGTGGCAGCTGGCGCGCTCTGCTCCGGCTGCGGGCTTTCTCCGGGGCGTCCGGCTGGTGGGGGCAGCGCAGCGCTGCTGGGGAGCCTCGCCGTGGCCGCCTGACCTCTGGATGTTTCTCTCTCTCACCCCTTTCCACTCCAGTGCACATTTGAAATAGTAAACAACGTGGGACCTTGTGAAGTCTTCCCGTAAGTTCATTCTCTGCTGGTGCTTTAGTCAGAACCTCACGAAAATATGTCAGCTAAAATTCCACACGGGAGGTCTCCGTGAACAATGGGAACATTGTTTTAATCCTCACCTGAGGATATTTTCCCATTGATTTTCACCTACAGTGGGAGGGAGGGAGGCAGAGAGGGAAGGGGAGAGAGAGAGAGAGAGAGAGAGAGAGAGAGAGAGAGAGAGAGAAACGCAGATGTGAGAGAGACATATCGACTGGTTGCCTCCTGTACGACCTTAACCAGAGCCAGGGATCAAACCACAACCGAGGTATGTGCCCTTGACTGGAATCGAACCCAGGACTCTTTGGTCCGCAGGCTGATGCTCTAAATGCTGAGCCAAACCGGCTTGGGTGGACAATTTAAAAATATATATTTTTTTATTGCCCTGGCCGGTTTGGCTCAGCGGTTAGAGCGTCGGCCTGCAGTCCAGAGACCCAGGTTCGGTTCCCGCTAAGGGCATGTACCTCGGTTGCAGTTTGTCCCCGACCCTGGTTGGTCGTGCGGGTGGCAGCCACTCGATGTGTCCCTTTCACATCGATGTTTCTCTCTCTCTCCCCCTCCTGCTCTATCTGAACAAAAAATGTCCTCGGGTGAGGATAAAAAAATATATATGTATATATTTTTTTTATTGATTTTTTTAGAGAGAGAGAAAAGGAGAGAGAGAAAAACATTGATCTGAGGGAGAAACATGAATTGGCTGTCTCTTGCACACCCTCTACTGAGGATTGAGTCTGTAAGACAGGCGTGTGCCTGACCAGGAATCAAAATGGGACCTCTCAGTCCATGGGACAACACTCAGTCCACTGAGCCACACCAGCAGGGCAACAATGGGACATTTTAAGGGCAACTTCTACAACAAATCAAAGCGCTTCTCAGTACAAGAAAAAATAATTTGTGACTATGTATGGCAACCGATGTTAACTAGACTTATTGTGGCGATCATTTTGCAATGTATACGTGTTGTACATAATGTTGTGTGTCCTTTATACCTCAACAAACAAACAAAAAACCCAAAGTGCTTCTCAGGGATTATTTGGAATATTTTGCTGCAGGGAAACCTTTTGTGATCACTATTTAGGCAGGAGAGTGAGAAGTTTCCTCAGAGCATCTCCCCCAGCATAACTAGCGAGCAGGTGAGCGTCTTTGCAGCACCTGGATGTAGTGCTGCTGAGATGCTCTGTCTCATAGAACAGGTGGGACTGAGCTCAAACGGGCTGCTGGAGGCAGAGAGGAGCAGCTGGAGACCACAGGGTGTGGACAGGCTGTCTGTCAGGGGCTTGCATTAACTCCCCACAAGGTGAGAAAGAATTGGGGCAGCAGCTGCACCAAAACCAAGAAATGGAGGGGCCAGGTGGAGCCCGGGGGTCCTGGAACTGGCTTGTGATGGGCCAGGTCAGTGCCTTGGCAGCCGTCCCACCCCATCAGCTGACACTGATTGATGCACTCATCCATTCAACAAATATCTAGCAAGCGCCTGCAACTTGCCAGGCATTCTTCAAGGCTCTGGGGATGCAACAGTGAATAAGACAGACTCCCTGCCCCCATGGCAAGGAGGAGGTTGGTCAAAAGCAAATAAACATATGAAAATGTCATCAGAGACTGTGGCAAACCATGAAGCAAGGTAAGAGGGTTGGTGATGGTGTGGCCTGGGAGGACTTGCTATTTTATGGAGTGTTCGGGAATGCAGTCTCACGGTGGGTAGCAGAGACCTAGAGGGAGGGAGGGGAGGTTCGCCAGGCCTCTGTAATAGGACTGCTTTGGGCAGAAACGTTATGGTCCTTAAGCATAGGAGGCCTGGGAAGGCCCAGAAGCTATTGTTACCTTGGGCTTTAGCATCCACACAACTGGCATAGCTCACAGAGCATTTCTAATGGTCTCAGTGAGACCATTAGACCTTATTTAATGAGATGCTGACATTCTTTTATTTTTATCCTCACCTGAGGACATGCTTATTGGTTTTAGAGAGAGAACGAGAGAGCAAGAGCGAGCGAGTGAGAAACATCAATATGAGAGAGAAACATCGCTCAGTTGCCTCTCATATGTGCCCCAACCACCCCGAACCTAGGCGTGTGCTCACAACCTTTTGGTGTATGGGACAATGCTCCAATCAACTGAGCTCTTTTTTTTCTTCTTTTTATTGTATTCTATGATTATGCCAGAAGAAATATTTATAACTTTCAAATTAATTGGCCCCACAACTGGATTCAGGTAGAATAAGGCTGGCTTGGGGGTTCAGAAAAGGTTTTCCTACCAAGTGACATTTCAGATGAGGCATAAAGGATGAGTTAAGAGTCAGCCAGGGCTGGGAGAAGGGCCGAGGAGTCCAAGAAGAGGAAATACCATGTCAAAGGACCTGAGGTGGCCTACTCATCAGGTCACTTTCAAGGTGACGCTCTACAGCCTTAGATCTCCAAGTGCAGGATGGACACCTGCTTAGTGCAAGCCAGAGCTGGTAGCCCCACCCACCTGCAGACGTGCTAGAGCACATGTCTGCGGTCCCCCCGCCCCGCGATGCTCTGCAGGATTCTGTTTATGTTAGATGTTGGTCCTTTACTTTTGAAAGCCCTCCCAAAGCCTTGGAACTACTGCTTATGGCTTCTCTGTGGGCGCTGAGGGCAACGAGATTCTGGCCCCGAGTTCCTGTTCTCGTTTCGATGCCAGACACAGCCCGGCGTACCAGGGACATCTGGAAAATAACTCCCCTGCTCCACGTTTTAGTTTTTTAAAACTACATGCCATTCTATGACCTCGCAGTCACAGTTTGATGGTCTCGGTTTTTAAGAAATGTTTAGTATTCGTTGAAGAAAATATGTAGTTATATTTAGTTGCATACTAGATGTAGCAGAGACCCAAAAGTGTAATTATAGGTGTACCCAGTTTTTGGAAAAACTGATACATGAAAATTCTCAAAACATGGTTATATTTGGAGAGGACTTTTCACATTAAACACATCACCACTAGTTTCCTATAAATAATTTCCCCACTATACTTAAAACGAGACAAAAATTTTTTAAAAATTCGATCTCAGCGTCAGTAGGAAGATACCCCTCGTGTGGAAAGAGGCAGGTCTGTGTGGCTCTCTTCCCTCGCCCTCCATTTATCACGCCAGGATCTTCTTGGTCCTCTCCGACCTCCAGCCGGCCGGCTTTGTGCTCACAGACCCCAGCTCCCACTCTGGAACTTCGCTGTCCTTGCAAGACCTCGGCTCATGGCCTCTTGATCCCAAACTCACTCCAGCTACTGCCCATGTCTTTGCTACTCTTTCCAACAAAACTCTTTTTAAAATTGATTTGAGAGAGCGAGAGAGAGACACACACAGAGAGAGAAGTCGTTCCACTTATTTATGTATTCATTGGTTGATTCTTGAATGTGTCCTGACTGGGGATTGAACCTGCGACCTTGGTGTATTGGGACAATGCTCTAACCAACTGAGCTACCCAGCCAGGGACCCAAGCAAACTCTTTAGAAAGTTGTTTATAGTGATTGTCTTCGATTCCTCTCCTCCCGTTATCTCTTGAACCTGGTTTAAACAGGTTCTCACCGCACCACTGCTCCGAAACTGCACTTGTCAAAGTCACCAGCCAAATCGAACGGGCGCTGCTCCATCCTCGTCTTACCCCACCTCACAGTAGCTGCTGATTCTCCCCTGTGGAGCCCCTTCTTGACTTGGTGGAGCACCACTCTCGCATGCTTCTCTTCCTGCCTCGCTTGTCACTCTTTGCTGATTCCTCTTCATCTCCCTAACCCCCAACCACTGGAAAATTCTGAGACTCAGTCCTCAGACTTCTCTCCTCTCTCTGCATTCACTCTGTAGGTGACATCTCTGCTCATGTGGCTTTAAATATATTGTGACAGCGACCAAGTTCATGTATCAGCGGGGACCTCTCCTCTGAACTCCAGGCTGCCACTTGGATATGTAATAAGTTATCTCAAATTTAACATGTTCACAGCTCAGCTCTGACTCCACCTTGCTGAGCTGACTCCTTCCACAGTGTGAACAATGGCCTGCCGGATATGTCCATGGCTAGTCCCTTGAACCTGTGAACATATTACCTCAATGTGGCAAAAGGGACTTTGCAGATGTGATTCAGTTGGGGATGCTGAGATGGGGAGATGAGCCTGGATCGTGTGGATGGGCCCAGTGTCATCACAGCAGTCCTCATGAGATGGAGGCAGAAGGATCCGAGTCAGAGAGAGAAAAAGGGAATGTGACCACCGAGCCAGAAACTGAGATGGTGCCCTGTGAAGATGGAGGGCAGGTCCATGAGCCAAGGGAGGCAGGCAGCCTCTAGACAATAGAAAAGGCAAAGATAGGTTCTCCCGTGAAGCCTCTCGAAGAAACATAACCCTGCCCACACTTTAACTTGAGACTTCTGACCTCCAGAACTGTAAGAGAATAAATTCATGTTATTTTTTGTTGTTGTTAATCCTCACCTGAGGATATTTTTTCCATTGGTTTTTAGAGAGAGTGGAAGGGAGGAAGGGTGGGGGGGGAGAGAGAGCTGGAGAAACATGGATGTGAGAGAGACACATTGATTGGTTGCCTCCTGAATGGTCGCCAACTGGGGCTGGGTATCGAACCTGCAACCCAGGTGTGTGCCCTTAACTGGAAATCAAACCCAAGACCCTTTGGTGTGGGGGCTGACAGTCTAACCACTGAGCCACACCAGCAGGCAAATTCATGATATTTTAAGTCACTAAGTTTTTGGTAACTTGTTATAGCAGCAATAGGAAACTAATACACACAGTAAATGGTGACTCCATCCCCTTAGTCACTCCAGGGACGCTGGAGTTGTCCCTGTTTTTCCTTTCTCTCACACCCCACATCTAATCCACCCATCAGTAAGTCCTATTGGCCCTACCTTCAAACTATACCCAGAATCCAACAACTTTTCACAGTCACCACCAGTACCATCTGCTCTAAACCCTCATCACCTCTTTGTCGCAAATATCTGCTGACGAGACTTCCCACTTCCCACCTTCCTCATCTACAGGCTATTGTACTTATCCGTCAAGTGATCAGGTTAAAACATAAGCTAGAGCTTAGCATTCCTTTCTCAAAACCTTCAATGACTTCCATCCTCAAGTGGAATAAAAAGTCTTTACCAAGGACTCTGTTGAAGGAGTCTGGGGGCTTTGGCTAGAAATAAATGATACAGATTTATTCAAAGGTCTTAGAGTTTGCAAACTAGAAACACAGCTAGGCAAAAAGCAAACAAAAAACCCAGAAATGTTCCAAAGAAGAAAAAAAAGTTAAGCGTTCTTATAGTAAAAAGCACGTTCCTGAGAATTATCAGTCCTGCACTCTTTGCCCTAGGATTGGTCCAGGATGGTTATCAGTCAGATGTCAGGTGGTCTGGATGATGGATGCCAAGTGGTCTGGTCATGTCTGGTGGTCTGGGCAGTGGATATCCAGTGGTTTGGGTATGTGTGTCCTTCAGAGGGTAATCAGACGGTTATCTGGAGGTCTAGTGTATGTCCAGCCATTGAAACACAACAAACTGATGTATATCTAGGCACTGATGCAAGAATGGAAAGTTCAAAAGTTTAGCTTCCTCTGTCTGACCTAGAAAATATCCTCTAGGTTCATATATGCTGTTGCAAATGGCAAGATTTTATTCTTTCAAAAAATATATGTTTTTAGTGACTTTTTTTAGAGAGAGAGGAAGGGAGAGGGAGAGAGAGATAGAAACATCAATGTGAGACAGATTGACTGGTTGTCTCCTGTATGCCCCATACTGGGGATTGAGCCCGTAACCTGGGCATGTGCCCTAACAGGGAATTGAATTGGGGACCTCTTGGTGCATGGATAGATGCTCAACCACTGAGCCATACCGGCTGGGCAAGATTTTAGTCTTTTTTATGACTGAGTAACATTCGATTGTATATACATACCACATCTTCCTTATCCATTTGTCTACCCATGGATATGTAGGTTGCTCCCATATCTTGGTATAGTAAATAATGCTGTAATGAACACAGGGGTGTATATATCTTTTAAAATTAGTGTTTTGGATTTCTTTGGATAAATACCCAGAAGTGGAATCTATAAAACAAAATAAATAAACAAACGAAACAGAAACAAACTCATAGAGAACAGATCGATGTTGCCAGATGAGAAGAGGGTTGTGTGTGTGTGTGTGTGGGGGGGGGGTTGGTGAAAAGGTGAAGGAATTAAGAAGTATAAGTTGCCAGTTATAAAAACAGTCACAGGATGTAAAATACAGCATAAAGGAATATTGTCAATAATATTGCTATAACTACGCATCGTGTCAGATGGGTACTAACTTATAGGAGTGATCACTTTGCAAGTTATATAAATATCTAATCACTGTGTTGCACACCTGAAACTAATATAATATTGCATGTCAACTGTAATTGAAAGATTAAATCAAATTTTTAAAAGTTTAAGTTCTTAGGCCAGTTAGAATAAGAATAGAATTGTTTCCTCATGCGTCAACCTTCATAATGTTAATAATTTTAGCAGCTTAGTTAAAGAGACTCCATTTTATATATTCCCAATCCTCCCTCTTTCCTTGCACAGCCTGGCCCCTGGACACCTGTCCGAGCCCATCTGCTGTCACTCTGCTCCAATCACACCAGCATGCGGTGGTGGATGGAGAGAGGCACCGCCCAGATCTCCCCAGGTACTGAGAATGACCTGAGTCAAGGAGAGTTGTCCCCCCAACATCTCACCCACCCTTTGCCATGGCAGCCACTACTGAACGAAAAGCGGGTGCAAGGGCCCAGCCTCCTCTTCCCAGGGTGGGACAGCTCTGAGGGTCCTCCTACCTGAGAGCTCCCCCTGGGTTGTCTGAGGCGTTTGCTGGGACCCGGACGGTGTCACCGCTCATCTCCCTCTGCCCAGCCGTGCTTCCTTCCACTTGGGCCCTGCCACAGGTCCATCCCAGCAGCGTGCCCTGATAAACATCCTGTGTGTGAGTCACCGCCTCGGAAACGGTTTCCCGGGGAACCCCACCAGGGAAACAAAGCTCTTTGCTTTTCCCTCCAACGCCCCCAGTACCCTTTGCCTCAGGGTTTTTGTAATTGCTGTTCCTTCTCCTTATAAGGCTCTTCTCCCAGATATTCGCACAGCTTACTCCCTCACTCTGTCAAAGTCTCTGCTCACGTGTCCCAGAGCAGGTGACCCTTCCTGACCACCTTATGTAAAAGAGCAGGTGCCGCTGGTGCCACAGTACTGTCCCCTGACCCAGCTGGATCCTTTTCTACAGTATTTATCATCTGCTATACATACTTCCTTGTTACTTTGTCTAATGTCTCTCACTGTGCTCTGTCTTCCTAAGGACAGGGACTTCATCTATTTATTTACTGCCATTTCCACGGTAACCAGAATAGTGCCTGGCACACAGTAGAGACTCAGCACCAAGTCAGGCTGGTACTGGTCTGGCTCTGACCTGATGCCAGTCATTGTCATTGTTATATTCCCTCCGACTAAGGTCCTGCCTGTGGGCTTCCGTCCTGACCTTCTGATCCCTTCGATTCTGCAGCAGCGCCTTCCTGGTTCTATCCTCCATGACGAAGGGCCTGCCGTGTCATTTCCTCCTCAGTCTTTCTAGAGACTGTAGTCCTGCTCCGACAGCACCGTTCCTACTGAGCTGCTGCTAGGCGAGCAGGTACCCCACCTCTCACTCTCCAGATGTCATTGCGTTGTCAATTACCAGACTCCCCCCGCCCCCGCCCATCCAAGTCCTCATGGTCTCGTCAGCTGCCTGTCCTTGTCCAGACGATGAGCCACGCCCTCACCTCCAGCATCAGGATGGCGATGAAGGGCAGCACCCCCACTGTGGGGAAAGAAGTTCACCTTGGGCCAGAAGGGCCTGAGTGTGTACCCCAGCTCTGCCATTTCCTTTTCTTTCCTTTTCTTTTCTTTTTATAATCCTCACCCGAGGATATTTTCTATTTATCTTCAGATACAGTGCTGGGGCGGGCTGTGGAGAGAAACATCCATGTGAGATAAACACATCGATTGGTCGCCTCCCGCACAACCCCGACCAGGGCCAGGGACCGAACCGCAACCGAGGTACGTGCCCTTGACCAGAATCAAACCTACGACTCTTTGGTCCGAGGGCTGATGCTCTAACCACTGAGCAACCGGCCAGGGCCCCCAGCTCTGCCGTTTACAGGGCACACCCTTGTGCAAGGCGCTCACTTCCCTGCACTCCAGCTTCCTCCCTTGGAAAGTACAGTCAGTGACGTCAGCCTCTCAGACGACTGTCAACAACACATGAGGATGTAAGAAAGTGTCTGGTGCATGGCTGGCAGCACATTTCTCCTGACTGTAACATCTGCTCTGTTGTGTTCAAAGGAGTAACACAATGTCCTCAGCAGGAAACTCAGACTGGGTAGCCCCGTGCCAAATAGAATATTTCCCATGGGAAAATATCCAGCATTACACGGAGTTCCATGATAATTTCAAACATATTGGAACAATGCAACAATAACCTGTGCAGCCAGATTACATTGTCAGCCAATATACCAGGGCCAGGCATTCCCTCGTGTACAGGCGAGCACGGCCTGACCGGAGAAGGCAGCCGTGAGCGGCAGGTGGCACCGAAGAGTACTGAATAGACATTGCCCTCTCCCATGCTCACCTGTGCCAGGTTTAATGGAAACATTCATTCTGAACCTTGCCAAGTTCACAGAAGCTTTTCTAGTTATTGTTTTTCAAAGGAAGGGAGTCATTGCTTCAGCCGCAGGGCGCCGTGTAGTTAACAGAGTGCTGAAAGCAAGTTCGACACAAATGATCGGTGTCGGCAGATTGCACAGTTCTGGAGTTACTTCTGTGAGGGGCAATGCTTTCCTTCCTCTGGTGTTGGCAAATGATTTCCAGTGACTAGAACTCTGTGCCGTCCGGTCCAGGCAGCCCCTCTTGAACACAGGCCGATGGGAGGAGCTGCGTCGACACCTTATTGTAGTGGACTCCCCTACAGTAAAGATGGAAATGGCAGTGCTGTTGAGATGTTCCCTTGCAATCTGTTCTCGGTTTGGAAGTGGGTCATCAGCTCAGCAAAGAGAGGAATCGAAACCCGTGCGGACACGTGATGAAAGTGTTTACTATTCTTCCATGTGACCAGGTACAGAGCGTCCCTGGCCAAGCCGGACGAGCTGTTTCACGCTGCTTGGCAGGCGGCGCCAGGCCGCAGGTACTTGCCGAGCTCCCTGCAGCCAGCGTGGGCTGCTGCACTCGCCGCCAGCTGCATTTCTCTGTGCTACTGCCAGGCAGAGTGTGTTTAAAGTCATTATTGATTACTGTTGAATCTGAAAGACATGGTATCTCCCCTCAACGTATGTGACCCGTTGCAGTGGGTAGTATCCAAGGAGGCAGCCAGGTTCCTTGTGCATACTGTGCCCGTGCCTGTTCCGAGGTCCCCAATTTCCTCCCGGGAAGCTGAGGGGAGCAGTCAAGGGGGGGGGTGCAAGCCAGCAAATGTTTTCCAGGAGAAGCCGTGGCATGTAAACTCCAGGTTTCATTTTTAAATAGTATTAAGTGTTCATGGTAAGAGGAAAAATACTAAGCAGTACACTGTGAAGAGTTAAGTCTCCCTCGGCCCACTGACCCCCAGTTCCCTTCCCCAGAAGCAACTACTGTTACCAATTTTGTGTGTGTCCTTCCAGACAGTCTATGCATATAAGGAGAGCTTTGATTTTTGAAATGCAGTTTTTATATGTGCAGCTGAAGTGGTTCATACGATGCCTTTTTCAAACAATTCTCCACGGTAACATAACTTTGGAACACATACAACACACACACACACACGGACACACACATGTGCACACACAGTCATTCTCTTAAGAATACAACAGAGGGGAAAGGATGCAACAGAGAGCGACTAGATCTATTGCAGTGGACAGCAGTGGTTGTGTTCTCAGATGGTTCCAGACAGCTTTTATTCAGAAATAGCCCCGTGAAAACACACAGCCCACCCAGCCCACAGAAGCAACCCCAGGAGCTTGTCTTGGTGCAATCTTCCCCGTGGAACTCAAGTCTAAACATGTCAGAGCTTCGTGGTTTCCTTAGCTCACAGACAAACACTTTAGTTCCTCAGACTCTCCTGGCTTTTTCCCTCGGACCCAGTAGAGTCTTCTATAGATTGCACCTGCTCCTTCCCCACCCCCAACGTGCGAAACTGAAAACCCCCCACATTTCTCTTGGGCATGCAGTTGACTAAAAACCCAACTTGCTCTCACACTCTGAAGAAAAGGGGGAAAACCAGTAAGTATAAAGCTAAGAATATGCGTGCATGTTTGGCAGAAATAAGAAAAATCATCCCGGCTATGAGGCCATTCTGAAACTAAGTGATGCTAGTGTTTTTCACATTGGGAAGGCCTATTTGTCTTCAGAATAGAGGGGCCTGAAGGAGAGTGATACAGAGTAACTTGGTAAGTTGTTGATCTAGAGACTTTTTCTATAACTGCAATGTGAATGAGGACATTGGAGGGCTGGCTTTTACCTGCGCACGGACACAGAATACAGGAGCTGTCGTAATTATTAGTAAAATCAGCCGACACACAGGAGCCGCATGGGAGCCAATAGAAAAGGAAGGTTTCCATTGACTAGCAGGTAGACGGGGCATGCAGGTCTTATTCCTGGTTCAGGAAATAGCTACTTTGGGGACACGGGAAAGATCGCACTCCAAGGAAATATTGCCTCACCTGGTTAGTGCCTTGCTTGAAAATCCTTTCCAGTTGAGAAAGCCTTAAATTCCTCAATAACAGATAAAGTGTGATAAGCAACCCACCCTGGAAAGTACAGCAATAACAAGAATGCTCATTTCCTGAGCGCTTACTTATGTTCTATGGTAAGTGCTTTACTTAATATTCATACTCAGAACTTCATGTGACTGATCTCCCTTAACCCCTTTGATAGCTTGTCCCCAGACAGCCTCTCAATAGCCTTGCCTCTGCCTGTTCATGCCCTGGTGAGGTGCCCTCCCCTCGAATCTGGGCTTGCCTTGTGACTCATACGTAACTAGCAGAGTGTGGCAGAAGTGACATCGTCTGGTTTCCAAGGTTAGATCAGGCGAAGCCTTACAGTTTCTGTCTTAGTCTCTTGAATGATAATTCTGGGGAAAGTCAATGGTCATATAAAAAATTCAGCTCTTCTGAGACCACACCAGCCGTCCCACTCCAGGTCCCAGGCATGTGCAGAGGAAGCCACCTTGGACGTCCAGCTCAGTGTAGCCTTTGGGCTATTCTGGCCCCAACCACTCTGACCACAGCTGCATAGGAAGCCCTAAGTGAAAATTGTTCAGCTGAGCCTAGTCAACTCACAGAACCATTAGAAACAGCAGTACATTGCTGTTTGAAGCCACTGAGTTATGAAGTGTTCTGTGGCACATCAGTCGGTTACCAAAACACACTCCATATGTACTCTGCAAGGTGGTTCTGAAATCGCAGTTAACTCTCCAACATCCATGACACCTGCAAGTTGGAGAGGTGACCCCAGTGCAGAGGTACCCCTGATTAGCCTATGCTAGTAGTTCCCAAATGTGGCCCAGCAACACCAGTGCCCTCTCAGAACTTGTTAGGAAGGCCGACTGCAGGTTCCTCTCGGGACTCACCCAATCAGATCCTCAGGCACCAAGGCCCACGCATCTGTGGTTTAATAAGTCCTTCAGGTGATTCTGATGCACGCTCAATCACCTGGTCTATGTCCCAATCATGTAATTCTGTCCCTACTTTGCTAGTAATTGGTTTAGGAACCCAGGCCCAAGCCAGTCAGCACACAGCATGCCCTGATGTCAGTCATTAGTTTGTGGTGGAGGGAGTGGCCCTCTCTGTCCTGCTGGCAGCCACTCTGACTTTGAAAGGAGCCTTAAGATGCAGCCGACTGAGGACGGAAGGCAGAGGAGCAGAGAGAACCTGAATCCCTGACGCCAGGGCCCAATGTCTGTGCCACCTGTGAGCTTCCGATTACGCAGGTCGATACATTTCCTTATTGGTTAAACCCCCTTGAGTTGGCTTTTTGGTTACTCGCACTGAAAGCACACTAGCAGGTGTGGTGAGCGTTATTACCTGTATTCTACACGACAGAGGTGCGGTCATTTCCAGTGATTCAGGCAACGAGGAAGCAGAAGAGGGAGGATTGGAACCCAGGTCTCTGTTGTCAAAGCCCCCCTTCATAATAAAGCCACAAAAGGGTAAGATGTGCTTCTTTCCTGAGAGTGGAGGGTTTTGTATGTATTTTTGGCAGGTTAGGGTACTGAGACTACATGAGGGCAGTGGGCATATGACAGAAGAAGGGGTACCATGGCATGGGGAGAAGGTCCAGAGAGAGGAGGGAGGACGCATCAGATAATTCCTGCTGAATTCTCCTCAGGCTTGGCCTGTGCTCCTGTGTCTCTTCATGTCATTAAATTGAATGATGTCCTTTCTCCTCTCCTTCCTCCCAAACAGATTGACATACGATGTTGTTTCGCAAGAACAACACGGGAAGAGTGTAAAGCAAGTGTTCCTTTGAGGAGCAGGCTCCTCGGTCCAAGCAGTTCTATAAACTGCAGCCACCCACACCGTGCGGCTCCGAAGGCAGTCTGTAATCACAAAGGAACAGTCTGGAAGATTCCAGTCGTCAAGCAGCTAAAATGGAGCAGCCGCAGACCTTGCCCAGGAGACAGATGGCCTGCATGAATTTGGGACTTTTCTAACCCTGGGGATCCCTAGGCTCTGGGGCCCCTCAGTGGATGCCCACAACGGAGGGGGCTCATGCCTCTAGCCCCCCACACCACTGGGTGCAGATCTGCTTCATCCACTCCCACCACATTCCTGCCTCCTCTGTCCCCCCTCGCAGGGTGGTGTGGCTAATTTTAACTTGTAATCTGAAGCCCAGCACAGGGCAGTCCCGAGGTGGTTCTGGCGACAGGACACGCAGGGAAAGCCTGGAACAAGGCTTCGAGCAAGCAGGCGACAACTCTTCTCTCCAAAATTCTCCCAGAGCTTAAATGAGGGCAGGTTATTCCCGACAAAACCTCTGATGAAAAACTCTCGTATCTGAAGCAGATTGCCCTGGGGAACAGACAAGCACTTATCGAAGCGGTTGCTGTGTGCAGAGCACAATTTAAGCACTGGGAAA
This sequence comes from Molossus molossus, assembly GCF_014108415.1. Taxonomy (NCBI): domain Eukaryota; kingdom Metazoa; phylum Chordata; class Mammalia; order Chiroptera; family Molossidae; genus Molossus; species Molossus molossus. Next base: position 27,074,721 of record NW_023425347.1, on the reverse strand, counting down.
GGACACCAGTCAGGGAGCAGTTCTTCCAATGAGGTTTAGAAGCAACTTTAAAGTATGTCTATAAGTAGATCATCATAACACACTGAAGATAATAGGATGAGCTAACAAAAATTGTTTCTAGGTACTGGGTATTGACAGGTATAAACTAATTTCATCCTCATATTGGCCCTCTGATGTAGGTGCTGTCATGATCCCTATTTTGCTGATGAGGAAACTGAGGCACTGGGAGGTTAGTTCGTTTGCCCCAGGTCACAGGATTCGAACCAAGGCCGCTTGGCAGCCTGGTTCTGGAGGCCGCTCCCCTGACCGCCCCACAGCATGCTGATAAGGAGGGACCCGGAGAGATGGGGTTGCCCCAGGCAGCTTCCTGCGGGAGTTGTTTTTTCTTTAGTCCTCCTACAAGGATATGTTTTATTAAAAATTGATTTTAGCCTGGCCGGTGTTTCTCAGTGGTTAAGTGTTGACCCACGCACCAGGAGGTCGCTGGTTTGATTCCCGGTCAGGGCACATGCCCAGGTTGTGGGCCCAATCCCCAGTGGGGGGCATGCAGGAGGCGGCCAATCGATGTTCTCTCTCATTGATGTTTCTTTCTCTCTCTCCCTCTCTCTCTAAAATCAATAAAGAACAAAAATTTTAAAAATTTGATTTTAGAGAGGGGGAAGGAAGAGGGAGGAAGAGAGAGGGAGAGAGAGAGAGAGAGAGAGGGAGACATCGATGTGAGAGAGAAACATAGATTGGTTGCCTCTTGCACACTCCTGGACTGGGGATAAAACCCGAAACCTGGCATGTCCCCTGACTGGGAATCAAACCCATGACGGGAGGATGCTCCAACCAACTGAACCACACCAGCCAGGACGGGAGTTAAGTTTTGATGAAGAATTATGGGGAGTCAGGGCAATGTTTGGGGTGAACGAGAATGAGTTAGAGTAAAATATAGGTTTGCTTTTTTCACTAACCTTTTTTACTTTTAATGGTTGTAATGAGCTTTCTTTAATGGGAGGCCGGGAGGCCTTTTCCATAAATGCTTACATTTTATCATTCCATGAGTACTGGCATTGGGGGTCCCTGCGTGCTCTGAGTTCCAAGATCCAAGTGCTATAGAATGAGAGTTGTGGGTCTGGAAAGGACGATAAAATCACCTGGTTCGCCTCCTTATTTTATAGACAAGAAACACTAAGCTCAGAGATTCTGTGGTGCCCAGATCAGCACACCCCAGCCTCCTGGTTCTCGGTCTGGGGCCTTTCACCCCCAACCCCAACCCCACCTATCGACCTCCTGGGGCGGACTGGGCCTGGGACGAGAGGGGCAGAGCAGCAGGCCTTTCTCAGACGAGACTGGCCGTATAAGGTGGCCGCAGATGGGGACCTTGAGGCACGCTTGGCTTACCTATGTTGGTCTAGGTCAGCCCAGAGTTAGGGACGAGCAGAGGGAATCGCCGAGGTCCTGTCAGAGAGCTTCTGTGGTGTGGACCGGTCTGGGCTCCCAGGATGGCCAGCCTCTGGGCCTTCCTGCCTGTTAGAGTGCCCCCTACTGTCCCCACGCTGACTCACTCCCTAGAAGAGGGCCGTCAGGATGGGTGGCTCTGTGCACCTTGGCTGCTATAAGCACAGTGCTGGCCTCTGGGGTGAGAGATGAGCAAGTCCTGACCCTGCCTGGGGCCCCTGCAGTGTGTTAGGGAGACAGACTTGTAAATGGATGTTCTGTCTCTCTCCCTGCACAGAGCAGGAGTCGATCTGCCCCTCATAAAACATTGTAAATGTAGGGACGATGACTGCATTTCATTTAGTTATCACCGAGTCCAATAAAGAGTAATTTATGAGTTAACGGAAACCAAAGCATCATCCTGGAAGACCAGCCAGGAGTCATGTGGGGTACAGGGAGGGGGCCCAAAGGAGCAGTGGGCCCCCTCAGTCAGCCTGGCCTTCCAGGAACCGGCTGTGTGGTCCGTGCAGGCCCCCACACAATGCTCTGGCTTGGGTTCTTCCCCTGCAAACTGAAGGTATAGACGAACATTTGAAAAAAAAAACCACACAGCTTTATTGTTCACATACAATTTACCTAAAGTGTGCCATTCATTGGTTCTCAGTGTATTCACAGATTTGTGCAACTATCACCATAATCCATTTTTAGAACATTTTCATCACTCCAAAAAGAAACCCACCTGCCAGCCCTAAGCAATCTATTTCCTTTTTCTATGGATTTGCCTCTTCTGGTAAAGGGGTGTGTGTGTGTGTGTGTGTGTATGTGTATACACATTTTTGGGGTTTTTTTTGTTTGTTTGTTTTTTTTTTTTATCCTCACCCGAGGACATTTTTCCATTTTTTACTCAGATAGAGCGGGAAGGAGAGAGAGGAAGAGAGAGAAACATCAATGTGAAAGGTACACATCGAGCGGCCGCCACCCACACGACCCAACCAGGGCCGGGGACAAACTGCAGCCAAGGTACATGCCCTTAGCGGGAACCGAACCCGGGTCTCTGTGGACCGCAGGCTGACGCTCTAACCGCTGAGCCAAACCGGCCAGGGCCACATTTTTGGTTTTAACACACGAGTTTGGGGTGAAAAGGACACCCAAGGGAGCTTTCCATAACCCCCCAGAGCTAAAAATTAACATCATCAGTAAGGGGACAAATTGGCATCATGTTTCTTGATCAGATGTGCTAAGAAGGATACAAACATCACTTCTTGCTAAAAATATAAACCTGATTTAATGATGAAGAAACATCATAAAACCTGAATTGAAGGACATTCAAAAAATAACTGTTCACTACTTTTCAAAAGAGTCAAATCAAGTTTATTGAAAGACTTAAAGGGTGTCAGATCGGAGAGGAAGAAGACATGATAATTAAATACAATATGAGATTCTGGATTGGATTGCAGACCAGGAAAAGAGCATTAGTGGAACTATTCAGACTGGAAAATTCAGAGAAAGTCTATGTATCAGGTAATAGTATTGTGTCAATTAGTTTTCTGGTTTTGGTGATTGTACTGTGGTTATGTAAAGTTAAAACGTTTTAATTATTAAAGTCAACAGGATAGAAGATGGTGGACAGCCTTAAAATTAGAGAGATTACAAAAAAAAATCTATCATATTTAGTTGGGTATGGTTGATTAAAGCGATGATTGCAACCCTGATTTGGGGCCACCCTACACCATCCCCCACACACCTTCTGGTCTCTGTTTTGATCTGAATGTCACAAAATCCTCAGAAAAGTTCAAAGCAGTATTAGTTACAATTCACTTTGATTTTAAGTGTAAAATATCCTGCATAAATGCTTTTTACAACAGTAAAAGGAAAGGGGAGGGGAATCATACAAACAACAAGAGGCTAATTTCCAAAGACGTAGTTCTGAGTTTTTTTTTTTTTTTTTTTATCCACACCCGAGGACATTTTTCCATTTTTTGTTCAGGTAGAGTGGGAGGGAGAGAGAGGAACAGAGAGAGAGAGAGAAACATCGATGTGAAAGGAACACATCGAGTGGCTGCCACCCGCACAACCGACAAGGGCCGGGGACAAACTGCAACTGAGGTACGCGCCCTTAGAGGGAACCGAACCCGGGTTTCTCAGGACCGCAGGCCGACGCTCTAACCGCTGAGCCAAACCGGCCAGGGCCGTAGTTCTGAGTTTTAAAACCATCAGCGAAAGCAACCGCCTGGGAAACTTGTTTGTTAAAACTCCGAAAGCAAGCCCCACATCTAGAGTCAGGATCTGTAAGAGTCGAGTATTCGTACACGGTCACTGAGTGATTCTGAGACAAACCAGGAAAGTTTGAGAACCCCCACTTAAGAAAATGACTGATCTCGAAAACAAGATTCATTAACCACTAGGTGGTAAAAAAAAAGAGGTTGGGGTGAGAAGCAGGGTGTGCCCATTCTTCCCCCCACCTCTTTGAGACCTGGAGCCCTGTTTTGCTTGAGAAGAGTCGGAGACACATGGTTTCCGTGGGAGGCTGAGAGCAGGCAACAAGGGTTTTTATATAAATAAAACCGAATTTGAACGTTCCCAAGAGCCTGGTCAGGAATTGGCAGCACAGATTTCTGGGAAACTTTTGAAAAGCATCTGAAATTTGTTTTATTTTCTCATGTAGTGCTAGAGATGGTTGACCTGGCTGATGATGAATGAAATACCCTAGTTAATAATAGCATCACAAAAAGAAAGGGCACCAAACTAAGAAATTATTTAAGGCCTAAAGTTTGGATGACGCTAAGGCCTAGACAGAGTAAACATCAATCTTTTTATATAAAGACCTCCAGATAAATATGAACGTTCACAATCACCTGGAATTTATGAGGGCTCTGGGGTACAGCACTTGAGAGCTTGTGCTGATCCCTGTAGGTTTTCTTATTCCCTCCATACCGACTACAAGCTATCCCCTGGGAGTTCAAAGGATTATGTCCTTTTGCTAAGATACTGCATCTTCCTCAGACAATTTGCCTGCCCTGGTACTCTGGAGTGGTTGCTAGGGACCATACTGAGGGACCTGCACTTGTTTGAGTGGTGGTGTAAGCAATATTACTAAGCACTACGATGTTATTCTAGTTACGGCACACGGACTCCACTGTTTGCTATGCATGTATGGTTTCACAGGTTACAAAACATTTCACATATTTGACCTCATTCAATCCTTACCAAGTGCGACCAGTTGAGTAGGGTCCCTAGAGGTGCCTTGGCGTTAGACACTCAGGTGTGAGTCTGGAGTCACCACCGAGCAGGTGGGTGCCTGTGGCAAGTTGTTTCAGCTCTCTCTGCTCTGATTTCCTCATTGGTAAATAGAGATCATTGCAGTACTTACTTCACAGGGATGTGATGACAATTCAGTGATCATGTAAAGACTTGAGAACTGTGCCTGGAATGCAGTGAACAAATGCACTGGACATTCCCGTTATTATTGCTGTTATGATTTCAGAAGGGGGGGAACTAAGGCTTGGCAAGGCTGGGAGCTGAACTCTGGGCTCCTAACTCATCATATTAATTGTTGTGAAATTATCTGCCTGTAAAAACCGGTGTTTAGCCCTGGCCGGTTTCTCAGTGGTTAGAGCATCGGCCCATGGACTGAAGAGTTGCGGGTTTGATTCCGGTCAAGGGCACATACCTAGGTTATGGTTCAGTCCTCAGTTCTGGTCGGGGTCATGCGGGAGGCAACCACTCGATGTGTCCCTCTCACACTGATGTCTCTCTCTCTCTCCTCCTCCTCCCACTCTATGTGAAGATAAATGGAAAACTATCCTCAGGTGAGGATTCAAAACAAAACCAGTGTTTAACACCCAGACTAAGATATTGTGGTGCAGCTAAAACAAAATAACCATGGTTTTATGAATTGGCAGGAAGAGGTTAATAGATTTTTCTCAGTCTTAAACTTTGGGGACTTGCTACTGTTGTCTAATAGCACTTGCTGGTGCTCATAACCAAGCCACCGCCTTCACAGAAATACTAAAGAAGAAAACAGAACCACCGACCATGCTTGGTTCAACAGCTTTTTGTTTTCATGGAAACCCGACCTTATGATTTAACTGCATACACACATCATAGGCACACTTTCTGCAGGTACACCTGTCCTAGGTCACACGAAGGAACTGGACATAATCAGGAATTGGCAGCATCCCACAAAGAACATACTGTTCGGTAGAGAACACGATGCCTTCTAGGTCCACCCCCAAAGAAGCCCAGTCTTCCCTCCCCAAACTCGAATTCTAACACATCTAGACTTACCTTTTGCACTTCTTGCAACCATGTGAATTTTACATCAAGGATATATGTTCTGGGTTATCCTTGGAGGAGATAGCAAAGAGGAAACCAGGTAGCTGGGGAGAGAAGAGAGATGGGGTGCAGGAGACATGCTTTTGCCATGTAGCTTAAAGCAGTTGAGGCAAAAATAAACTGTGGGTGCTGAGGAATGCAGTGCCCGGGGTGGGGCGGGGGCTGCCCGCTGCTTGGAAGGGAGAGCGTGGTGCCTGGGGTACGCTGTGGTGCGGCTCAAATAATAAGGCAGAGCCAAGGCTATATAACCCTGTATATCGAGGAGGAGTTTTGAGAAATACTCACGTGTGTATGTGAATTTGTAATTAACACCTTTCCCCACCTCAAGCATACAAGTTAATCCAGAACAGTGGTGGAACCCCAGAAACTGGTTTATAAAACGAAGAAATTGAAGATTTGAAGAGCCAGAAAATATTATGTGTCACAGAATAAAACTGCCCACGTTGTGGGAAGTAAAGGGAAAGGGCATTCTGAACTGTTTCTAGCACCGAAGGGAGGCCACTCCGAGGTGACTGTATGGTCCTCAGTGTGCAGCCTGTGTTCTGTTTTCATGAACGTTGTACCCAACACCGTTGCATGCCAACCACAAGCCATTTCTAGCCTCTTTCTTCCTTGACCACCTCCTACCTGAGGGGCTAAAAAATCGAATCCTTTTGCTACCTGTCTTGCTCTAGGTGGCCACGTGCCCTAGTCCTGGCCCGAGGCGTACGGGGATGTCTGTGGAGGGAAGGGTGCTCTCCCTGATTAAAAGGAGACTCACGAGAAGAGCCCTTTTCTCCCTCCTTTTACTTTGGATGCTGCCGCGTGAGGGTGTGATGCCTGGAGCTGTGGCAGCAATACTGCGATCAGGCTTGTGACCCAGGCTGCAGCCGAGAGCTAACAAATAGGGGAAGATAAACATGCAAAAGACGGAAAGAGTTGGGTCCTTGAAAGCAACATTGAGCTGCCAACCCAACCCTGAGGATCACCTATTTCTAGACTCCAGCAAGTTATTGTCATCAGGCAAAAGCCACTGTTCGTTTTGTTACTTGCAGCGGAAAGCATCCAATTGACACATGTAATAAAAACACGTGAGTGCTGGCGCGGGCTCGCTGAGTGTCTTGATCTCTGGCCTCCATCTTTCCCCCACAAAGTTACCACTGAGGTTTTCAGACAGCAGTTCTTGAGGTTTGAGAGAGACTGCCTGTTATAGCATCACTGGGGTGGCTGTGAGGCTCATCCAAACTCACCCAAGTTACTGTAAACTTAAGGAGAAATAGTAAGAAATACTTGTGTGTTAGGCAGGCTCTGCCTTTCACGCTGGACGGAGCAGCTCCCTTTCAGCGGAGCAGCTGTTTCTTTTCTCCCGGGAGAATGGATGCCGTCCAGTCTAGATGACTGCGGAGGGACGTTTTAAAAAACCCCTCAAGACAGTGACTTCAGAAATGACACACTCATCTGAGACTGTAAGTGCAGCTTCCTGGGCTTTACGCGGATCTGAAACTTCAAAACCGTAAATAACGATGAGGGTTTACTGAAACAGAGTGTGCAAAAAAAAAAAAAAAAGGGATTAAACAGAAAAATTAGGACCTTGTAAAATGCCCATATATTTCAACTTCTTATTCCTGAGTGTTGGCCTAAAACATTATCTGCCCATCTGTGATACGTACAAGACCAAGCTTACTGCTCTCTATTTAGGGGCACGGCAGCTCAGACCCCTGAGGTTGACAGTGGACTCTATGACCCCTCTCCAGGGTCCCAGGGTCCCATCTTGGGGTGGAAACTGCAGAATTAAGGTGGAGACATGACTGCATGGCGAAGCTGTGCTGGAGAATGCCAGAGGTCGATTCCAGAAAGCCGTTTCTAGACATTTTATTTTTAAAGACATCAAAGCCTTAAGGTGAAGGAAACGTGTTAGTTTGTCCGCACACCACAGGTGTGAGTGGGATCCAGGTGAGACAATGTGGATGACCTATATCTAAAACGTCCACAGCACAGCATTTAAAACGCTGACTCAGTTTGCCAATCATTTGGGGTCTTTTAGAAAGTTAACGGCTCACCCTCAAATCTATTTAGTTGATTTGACTCTGATTTTGGTAAAAGATTTCTGGCTGGAGAAAATGAAATGTAAAATTAATTTCTAGACTGTCGTTTGTCCACGTCCCCAGTGTTCCTTTGCAGACGTTTGTTACTCCGGTCGGCCAGCGCAGGCTGACTGAAGGGGAGCTCGTCTCGTCTCCAGGGGTGGGGCGGTTGCTCATCGGTCCTCAGGGAAGAGGAGCATCGGGGAACTGAACCACAGCGTCCCCCTAGGGACCCTCCGCGGGCCGCTAGCTCAGCGCCCTGCTTTGGCTACTTCCTTCCCGGCCTTTCCAAAGTGGAGCTCTCTAACCCGGAGGCTGTAGGGCACCTGCTGGCTGTTTCTGGCTCTCCACACCTGAAGCTGGTGGAGAGAACTGGGCCCACCTGGAGAAGAAGTGTAAGCGGTGCAGAGAGGTGATGGCATTTTGGTTTTGCTCTTCCTGAACTTCGATCATGTAAGCCAAAAAAGCAACTTCCTTTTTTGCTAAAGCTGGATTGATTTAGATTTCTATCACTTGCAATCTGAATCCTCAGCTATTTTTAAAAGCATGTATATATACCCCACTTCCCCTCAAAGTATTTTACACGAGCATGCTAAAAGAATTCTTTTGAAAAATAAAAAAATTTTGTAAATAAAATACTTTCAAATTTCTTTTATGTAAATCCAAATTTTTAGGTACTAGATTTTCTTATAGTACACCAGTGTTATCATATACAATTGGAGGGAAACAGTTGTAATACAGTGTAGGCAGAAGTTCTAGTTTTCATATTCAATTTGAACAAACAGAAATGTGTATTAGTCACATAGAGAATTAAATATTTTATTTTAGATAATAAAAATGTTATACCCATTCTAATATATCATAAAGTGTAAGTGAGTATTTGCATAAGTAATAAAAGGATTAAAAATTATTTGGGTTATAATCAGAGGAACATAAGCATAAATCTGTAGAAAGGCATTTTCCCAATAAAATTTCAATAAAAGGCTTAACATTCTTAAACATTTCTTATACATAAAGAATAAATTATTTCTGGTTAATATGTTTTTTGCTTTAGCGGCAGAAAAATCACAACCAGTTTGGTAAATGCATGTTAAAATCCAAGTCTTCTAGACGTGAGTTCTCTGGTACCGTCTGTAAGGTGGCTGTCAGGAACGAGGCCCCAGGCTTAGAGCACAGCAGTAAGGGCAGGGCAGAGACACGCTCGCTGACGCCAACATGGTCAACGGACGGACAGAGGCGGGGGAGAGACCAGGCAGAGGACGGAAGATCCTGTCACCATGTGGGAAAAGCACAAGCTGAGCCCGAGACAGTCCTGCCAGGGTCATGTTCAAGGTGGCTCAGGATTTTGGTTTTTAAAGTGTTCAGAGACAAATTCCAGCAAGATGTCTGGTTTGAGTTGCCAAGCCTTTCTTCTTGAATGTGAGACTTCTCCACCGAGGTACTTGGCACAGTTAAGGGAAGAAATGAATACATTCAGATTTAGTTTTGTCAGATATTAAGCTAGAAAACCAAAAATTCGTGTTTCCTGAAAAGAACCATACACACAAACAGGCTTTGCTTATTAATGGGGCAGGAATGAAGAGGAATTGGAGTTTAGCTCTTTCAAAAAGATAAAGGGCAGGGGAGAGGAGAGAAGAAAGGAGGACTGCAGAGGAACCTTAGGAATGGAGTGATTAATTCAGGAAAAGGAAATACGTTTCTGTCCATTTTGATGGCTTCAGGCATCTGTACTCCAGGCACCTGTGCCTAGAGAGGCGTGTTGTCAGGATCTAGCTAGTTTATTTCCCCACGGGCTAGACACAGATTTTCCTTAAGCTCTGCCCCGCATCTTCCCCCTCCGAATGCTAATGCACAATTTCCTAAAGTGATCTGAACCCTTCCCAGCCGAGCGAGCTCCGAAAGTTGTCACACGGTGTCCTGCACAGCGTGCTCATTGTTCAGATGTCTAGGCCCACAGTGAAAAGAGGACACTTGTGTTTTTGGCTCACGTGCTTTTCAAATAGAGTACGTTTGACTGAACAAAGGGAACATCGCCCTGGACCCTCCTAACCTCCGTAGAAGCATGCAATCCCTCCATCGGAAGGAGAGCTCACTGTGCCTGAGGCGGAGGGGAAGGCTGCTGTGCACTGCGAAGAAGGCACTCCACAGCAAAATCAATGGCCCAAATGAAGTGATGGGCTGATGCAGCCCACTATCACCAGTAGGAATGTCATTTGGAATACTTTTGGCAGATGAAAGAAATGTCACTCCACTGAATGCTACTTTAAAAATATTTTACCAGGATATAAGGTCACTTTGCTGTTCTTAACCTACGCAATTTAGTGTTTGGTTTGAAACGTAAATATGTTCAGGACTTTCTCCCTTGGGTGTTCTTTATTTTGGAGGAGTGTCTGCATTCAAAGCCTTTTCTCTAAGCTCTACTAACCCAAGTTATAGCTACATTAAGTAGTTGCAAATGTGGTCTTAATGGGATGTCATTTACTTAAGCCTTTAATACTTAAGGCAATTGCTAAATGTGCAGTCCGTTCTGGGGATCCTTCTCTGAAAGGGGAAGAATACAGTGATAACATATTTTAGGAAGCAGCTAAGGTAATTTTGGATCTAGTTGAAAAAGATTAAATTATTCACTTTGAAACTGTTATCACTAATGCAAAAGTACCTGATTTCCACACTTACTTGGAATTCAGAATCTGTGCTACACAAGTGTTTTTAAAAAGGTAGAGACTTACACTTCCCAAAGTTCAGAAATGATATCCACAGGACAAAGGTAACTTTCTTGCCAGTGTGGCTGGAACAGTGACAATGGGTGTTTATTCCACCAGTCTGATCAGGTAGTCCCTGAGTAGCTTCTCCACTGTACCAGACTATGTACATGTGTGCGTGTGGAGACAGACAGAAAGGGGCCTGTCAATGTCATCATTTCTAAAATGCCATCATTTCTCCTACGTGCCATTCAAATAAGAGAAGGTGCTTTTCCAAAATAACCCCAGTTGTGTCTAGGAATTTATTTGTTTTAAATATAGAGGAAGGGTAGGTTTGAGAATATCTTTAACAACTAAAGAAATCAGCCTAAATTTAGATGCTACTTGGCATGACAGTTCTCCAATTTTGAAAGCATACAATCTGAGCTTGTAATGGGCAAAGGCACATTCATTAAAGACATCTCTAAAAAGTGCATACACTATCTAAATACCTAAATGTTGCTCCAGAAGGAAAACAGATGGCCTCCCTTGTATAAAAGGCAGAAGACCAGAAGGAAGAAGACTCCATCCCACAAACTGAAGTAGATGTCCACACCAAGAACCTGCAAGTTTTCTAGGCAGGCAATGGAGCATTATGATAGCTCTCAAATTATGAGGGAGGGGAAGAAGGACCAGGTGGGTGGGAGAGAGGGAGGGAGGAAAAGAAATCTAGAGGTACAAGAGTCCCCATTACAATTACAACACTTCATTAGGCAACAACATTTTCTAGCTGGAAGGCACATAAAAAATAACCATAACAGTAACTTACTAAGACAATGGAAATTAAAAGAAAAAATCATCCTTTGGCTGTAAAGCACAGTGTGTCATTAACAAACCAACCAGAGAGCTGAAACAGAACTCGAACACAGGGACCACAGATGCTAGGACTGGGCAGAGGTGAAGAGGATTCATTGCTCTTGGTTTAGTTTCAGTGGTTCTTCAGCATTCAGTAAAGCCAATGGGTCTTTTAAATGGGGACTCCAAATCCTCTGTGTGACAAAATATTTACAACTGTCCAGTTATACAAATATTGACTGTTGGTATGTCCCACAGGTTAGGCCAAGCTCACCGATCCAGCTGGGTGGAGTCCTCCGTGTGCCGTCCACCACCACTCAGTGTCATCAAGTCAACCAAAGAGAGATGACAAAAGGAGCAATTACAAAACTCCTGGCTCCTTTGCCTGGGTTATAGGTCCATAATTTGCACAAAATAAATAACACGCATTAAATAAAAATCGGTGTTAAAAGTTGAAATGAGGGGGAAAAGCACAATCTGGTATTCTCAAGGCAAAACAATAGAGATCTCTTTAAATAGACACTTCATTATATCCACAGGCGATAAAATCCCAGAGCTACTGTAAGACATGTAAATACAGACCCTGTAAGAAAATAATAATTGAGCACAGTATTAGTTATATTAGCAGTTACTTGAGGGAACATCTTTGTCTTAAGAAAACAGAGACACTTATCCACCTATCACACACACTAGGAAACTTGTTCACTGACGTGCCACATTCCATGAAACATCTGCCCATAGAAAAAGGCCACACCTTGAAATCATCATCTTCAAAGTACACATGTATACACTATTCAAGAAAACTTTTCAATGTGACTTTAGAATTACAAAAAGTCTGTGGTCACAAAGCACATGTCTTGTACAGGGCTGTGTGCCTTTAACTTAATGAGCAAAACTTCACTTCTTTTTTTTAAAAATATGTTTTTATTGATTTTTTTTAGAGAGAGGGGGAGAGAGAACATCGATGTGAGCAACATGGATCGGCTGCCTCCTGCCCACCCCCTACTGGGGATCTAGCCTGAAACCCCTGCATGTGCCCTGACCGGGAATTGAACCGGGACCTCTCAGTCCACGGGATGGCGCTCAATCCACTGAGCCACACTGGCCAGGCCAAAATTTCACTTCTTAATACTATTGTAACTTTAAAATATTGATTAACACAAAATACTAAATTTGAGTTAAAATAATGGCTAATTTTTTTGTACCTGAATCTTTATTCCCCCTTTTGGCTCAAAAATTGCAAATAACTCCTTATGAAGAGGGTCACCAATTGAAGCAGAAAGATCCCAACTCAAGAGACTTTCATTCTATTTATCAAATATTCTGTCTTGAATTTCACTTAAAAAAATTTAAATAACTAGATGAAACTATAGTATGATTATCCATTGGAAGAGGGATGCTTGCCAATTTCAAAGATATTAAAATATGAAAAAATATGTTAGAATCAATGAAATGCAATATGTCTGACTTATTTTATACATTTTATTTTATTTGCAGCTTGTTTTAACTACATAGATACAAAGCAGCTTACCTGCTAAATATTTAATATTGTCAAGCTTGTGCGACTCGAGCATGGTTTTGAGGCCAGCAACCTCGGTGTCTATCTTCCTGTCTGTCTGGGTGACAGCTCGGTCTTGCTGGGCGTGCTTTCAAAACAAAGAGATTCACAGCATTATACCACTTGGGATATACTCCCCTCGCTGTCAGTCCTGAGAGTTCCTCCCAATAGGTGCAGACAAGGGGCACAGGGCTAAGATTAAGGAGACCTGGGCTTTAATCTTAGTTCTGCTAACCTCGTGCTATGTTGCGTTGGTCAGGGCCTTTAGTACATTTAGGCCTGTTTTCTTCTGTTTGAAAAAAGGAAGAAAAAAAAAATACCATTAGCCCTTCCTCCACACAGGCTGTGTAGAGAATCCAATGCGATAATCTATGTAAAAAAGCTTTTGTACATTATTGATTGCTCTATAAGTAAGGTTAACATTATGAAGCCAGTCTGTTCTCAAAAGCAATGAGTATGCCCCATCTTTCTAAATTCCCCTAATGAAAGGTATAAAAAAAGCTTTAAAAAAACAAAGAACAGAATCTTGGATAATCAAAAAGCAACACTGCTTGCCTTGATACTATTTCTATTCACATTTTGAAAAGTTTCCTTCTTTTACAGTTCAAACACCAAGTGTTCTATTATGAGGCTTGGTTATACCAAAGGCCTATTTGTGTTCTTTCCCAAATATAATACAGTTAAACCAGATACATAATTCTCACAAAGGGTGGTGAGTTTGGCTGTTATAAAGGGGTTGACATATTTCATTAATGCATCAAAGCACTGGCAATGTTTCACTAAAAATTCTAGGCAAGTACACAGTTCCCTATGGCTAACAATTCAGGTAATGAATGAGAAAATAAATGCCTGGATGAACAGAAAAGTATTACAGAGGAATATTCAATATTCTCTCATGGAAGTCTCTCGTAGATTTCAGAGGTCCCAGGTAATACAGGATGGAAGAGAAGTAAATGCATGCCATAAGTTAAAAATACAATTAAAAAAAAATCTATGTCCATTCCTTATTATTCTTCAATCACTGAGATTTAAACTTTTATTAAGATAATCAGGTATTTGGTTAAGTACAAAAAAATCCTATGATACTCCACTTCCAGGTATACAGTCAAAAACTTGAAAACAGGGACTCCAGCAGATATTTGCACCCGCATGTTCATAGCGGCATTATTCCCAACAGCCACCAGGTGGTAGCATCCCAACTGTCCAGAGACAGGAATATCAAAATGTGGTGTATCCATCCAATTGAATATTGTTCAGCTTTAACAAGGAAGGAAATTCTGACACATGCTACATCATGGATGAACCTTGAGGACATTATGCTAAGTGAAAATAAGCTAGAGACAAAAGGACAAATACTGTATGATTCCACTTATATGAGGTTCCTAGATTAGTCAAATTCAGACAGAAAGCAGAATGGTGGTTGCCAGGAGCTGGGGGATTTATTGTTTAATGGGGAGAACTTCAGTTTTACAAGATGAAAAGAGTTCTTTAGATGGATGGTAGTGATGGTGGCATGATAATGTCAATGCACTAAATTACTAAACTACACACTTAAAATAGTAATGTTTATGTGTATTTTACCACAATTTAAAAAATCCTATGACACTAAACCTGCACATATTTTCTTATAACACATCACTACAAATAGCAATAATGATGCACGGGATGAAGCAGAGACAAATAAAATGACCAAGAAAAGTCAGTCTCATTTCTTACCAATGCCACCATTTCTGTCCTCATTTCCAGCAGCTTCCTTTCGTTTAATGAATACTGAAACAGACACGTCACAAAGGTCAGATTCTGATCTCTCTCTCTCTCTCCCCTTCTCTAATGTCTTAAATATTCTGGACTCACTACTTCCAAGAATATGTACCACTAGAAATTGCCTCCAGGATGAAGTAGCCTACTTGACCCTCTTCTTGAGATCTGTTTTTTGAGGTTCCTTATTTATATTCACTCATCGCTCCAATATCTGGGTTCTGTTTTGCCAGCCTTCACCTTTCTCTCTGCTGTTTTTCTCTTTTCATCTCTTCGCTGTGATGTCTCTAGGTCCCTCCCACTATTATACCAGCCTTCTCTGGGACCAATGTAGATGGATGCTGAGTCATACACATTTTGGCTTTGATAAGAGAGAGTTGAAAAAGTCAGGAATAATTCCAGTTAGTGGCTATCCCATCACAACTACAATCAAAACTTGAAACAGACAAAAGATATAAAGTTGGGAATGAATAGTTTCAAGGAATATTATTCTGTGACATAGATGCTGCCTTGTGATTATAAACAATGTAAATACAAGAAATATACTATATCATCACATTTAATTTAAAACAAACAAACAAATCCACTTCGGCATAGTCATAATCCAGTGTTACTAAAGGAACTAACTAGTTCTACCCAGAATTAAAATTGTATCTTGCCTTAGGCGATAATGTTCGTGCAAATATTTAGTATAATTTTGTTGACACTGAGACCAAAATCAGATATATTTCCTTAGTAGTGGGCATTAGGATTTAATTGAACAAATGTAAATCTATAAGTGAAGAATTAAACATTTTTCACTAAAAATTGTTATAGGGGAAAATAATATTTTGAAATATCTATAAACTTTCTAGCTATAAAAATTTCCCGTGTCTACATAAAACAGCATTGCTTGCCCTGGCTGGTTTGGCTTAGTGGTTAGAGCGTTGGCTCGCAGACTAATGAGTCGTGGGTTCAATTCCAGTCAAGGGCACGTACCTCGGTTGCTGTTCGTTCCAGCCTGATTGGGTCATGTGGGAAGCAACCAAGTGATGTGGCTCTATCACGTCGATGTTTCTCTCTGTCTCTCCCTCCCTCACTCCCTCCCACTTTATCTGATGATAAATAGAAAAGCATCCTCGGGTGAGGAATAAAAAACAAAAACAAAAAACAAGCATTGCTTGTAAATTAAAAGAGAAGAAGACGTCCCCAAATCCCAAAGTAAGGACTAGTTACAGTACCAAAGAATGCTCATCTCTGTCTTTAAATGTCAGGCCTTCAGACTAGGAGAGAGCTATTCATCAGATCACCACCAGAGGGCAGGGGGGAACTGGATTTTCTTCACACCTTTAAACTCTGGCCTTCAGTAAGTCAATCAATATTGGATTCAGCCAACAGAAAAACAAAAACAAAAACACATCTTGATATTGTCATGAATTTAAAAAATAAATTCCTGCATCCCAAAACAGTTTAGAGGCCATACTACTTTTGAAACTGGCTGTAAATATCACTAGTTAATGAAATTGGCACATTACAACTTTATTAAACAAGGTCAAATGACTCACCTTCATCAATGCATGCTAAATACACAGTAGCTACGTAGTAATACACTACTGCCCTGCACTCTGGAGTAATCTCAGTTTAGAACTACCAAGAATAACTTCTCAGCTGGTTGGTAAATCACATAAATTCATTGGTTTTAATCCAGTCTCACATCCCATATTTCCCAACCTTCTAGGTGTATGTCTTTCCAGCTTGGGTGACAACAGGCAGCATCTGGATCAGGGGAATTTAGCCCTGGCTGGGTAGTTCAGTTGGTTAGAGCATCATCCCCATACGCCAAGGTGTTAGGATTGATCCCCGATCAGTGCACATCCAAGAATCAACCAATAAATGCATGAATATGTGAAACAACAAATCTATGTTTCTCTGTCTCTCTCTGTCTCTCTCTACTCCTTTCCTCCCTCTCTAAAACAATAAAAAAAAAAAAACTTTAAAAAGTGAATTCAGAATTTTGCTAAGTACACAAACCATAAGAACAAAGGTAACCAAAAGAGTTTCTCCTCTTCTAAATACTAGTCATATGCTAGTGATCACTAAGTGATTTAATCTTTATGGTTGAAAAGTGTTTTAAGACCAGAAAGACAGCCCTGGCCGGTTTGGCTCAGCAGTTAGAGCGCTGGCCTGCAGTCCGGAGAGACCTGGGTTCGGTTCCCGCTAAGGGCACGTACCTCGGTTGCAGTTTGTCCCCGGTCCTGGTAGGTCGTGCGGGTGGCAGCCACTCGATGTGTCCCTTTCACATCGATGTTTCTCTCTCTCTCTCTGTTCCTCTCTCTCCCTCCCACTCTACCTGAACAAAAAAATGGGAAAATGTCCTCGGGTGAGGATAAAACAAAAACAAAAACAAAAACAAAAAAAAACCCCCAGAAAGACAGGTAATATGAACATAATAATTATTTGGTATAACAAAGTTCAGCTTAACTCTTGAATCCAGAGGCAGTTCCAAAATATAGTCAAGTACCTGTTTGCATTTCAATATCAGTTTCATTTATCATCCATCATAGCAAATTTTGGTTAAAAACAAACTGTGAAAAATGAGAAGACAATGAACAATTGTGAGTACTGGGTTTCTGAACATGTATCCATTTCTATGTTAGTGAAAAATGCTTTATATGCTCCATTGCTCATTATGCTAATAGAAAAGGTATCTACCCAATGTTGTCAAATCTAAATAAAGCCTGAATAAGTAGATGGGTTAAAAATCAGAGGCAACCCAACACATAAAGATTAAAACATACAACTTTTTGCACCCCTATGTTCATAGCAGCATTTACAATAGCCAAGGCATGGAAGCAACTAAAATCCATTCATGGGTGAATAGATAAAGAAAATATGAGATATATAGTATATATATCAAATGAAATATTATTCTGCCATAAAAAAGAAGAAAAAATATCACCATTGCGACAGCATGGATGAACCTTGGGAGCATTATGCTAAGTGAAATTAGACAGAGAGGCAAATACTGTATGATCTCACTAATATGTGAAATTAAAAAAACAAAAACAAGAAACCCCAGGAGCTCACAGATAATGAGAACAGATAGATGATTGCCAGAGGAGAGAGATGGAGGATAAGCAAAATGGGTCAAGTGGGTAAGGTACACATTTGCAGTTCAAATGTAAGTCTTGGGTATGTAATGTACCACATGGCAACTAGAGTTAATAATACTTTACTGTATACAGTATTAGAAAGCTGCTAACAGAGTAAATCTGAATAGTTCTTATAACAAGAAAAAATTTCTTAACTTTGTAATAAGATAATGGATATTAACCAGACTTACTGTGGTGATCATTTTGCAACATATAAATAAATATCAAATTATTATGTTGTACACCTGAAACTAATATGTCAGTTATATCTCAATTTAAAAAAAGTGTTACTGTGAAAGCTCTGAGGGAAAACATACTGTATTTCTACGCACTGTCTTCGAAAAGGCAAGGGCAACAGAGCTGTATTTCCAGTTTTCGTAGTTCCTGTGCACGACCCCTTTGGTGATCTCTTTTTGGTAACAAATGTGCAGCACTACTTTTCCTAATTAAAAGTTTCAATTTAACATAACTCACTCATTTAGAATTTGCATTTTAAAACAATGCAGTAAATGTAGCTGGTTTTCTCAGTGGTTAGAACGTCGGCCCGTGGACCACTGAGTCGTGGATTCAATTCCGGTCAAGGGCACGTATCTCAGTTGCAATTTGTCCCTGGCCCTGGTTGGGGTCACGCGGGAGGCAGCCACTCGATGTATCCCTTTCACAACGGTGTTTCTCTTTGTCTCTCTCTCCCACTCTATCTGAACAAAAAATAGAAAAATGTCCTCAGGTGAGGATAAAAATAAATAAATAAATAAAACAATGCAGTAAAGTCATTAAGATTTCTCTATTTAAGGAAAAGATAATAGGGAAATATTTTTTAAATCTTAAATTTTGGTATAAAATTTAATATTAATAATTTAATATTATTCAAGTCAGATAATCAACTTAACTTTTGTAAATTAGGACCTGTACAGGTTTAAGTCAGACTGAAATAGATCAAGACTGAGTTTAATTTATTAATGTCTAAGTGATACATAAACAAAAAAAGATCCAAACTTATTTGACCAATATTTTAAAGTTTTAAACTTTACATTTAAAGTGTTTTATTGTTGTTGTTCTTTTAGACAGAGGAAGGAAGAGAGGGAGAGAGAAACACTGATCAGTTGCTTCTAATATACACCCTGCAGGGGTCTCAAACACCTAGGAGTGTGGCCTGACCAGGATTTGAACTGCCACCTCTTTGTACAGGACAATGCTCCAACCAACTGAGCCACACTGGCCAGGGCAAGATTTTAATTTTAATGTTACTTATGAAAGCATCAAATTAAAGCTCTAATCCAAAATATAATTAAAATAAAGAAAAAATTGTCTAACAATAATATACAGGTGAGTATTTAACAGTACTTGTGAACTGCATATAAACTTAGACTTGACCAATCACTCCATCCTGCAAGAATTTAACTCGTACTCTATTTTTAATAAAGGAACATACCAGTTCTTTTACTCTGCTCTTTTCTAGATTGAAGTCTAATTTGGTATCTGTTCGGACTTTGAGCACTTCATCCTAGTAGGAGGGCAAACAACAAAGAAAGAAAGAAATCCAAAGTAAGAAATCCAAACCCACCGTGTGTGAAGCCCAGGAAAGCTGCCTCCACAGCTTCTAGGTAAGGCTGCAGCCCAGGGAAGGGGCAGCACAGGGACTCACATAGCTGGGGACCAGGGACTGGGGAGACTCTGGCCAATCCATGTCTGGACTCAGCCCTGTTTTGGGACTTCCCAGTTATATACACAAATAATTCCCTTTTATGCTTAAATTAACCCAGAGTGAGTGAGTCACTGTTGCCTTTAACCTCAAGATTCCCAAGATAATATCCTTGTGGAATTTATGATTAATGCTGTTTCTTAGACAACTTTGGAAAGCAGAAATGGACTCAAAGAAGTAAAATATTACATTCTTGCTTAAATAAAGCCTTCTTTCTTACTCATCAATGTCCTTGACACTTAAAAACATCAAACAACTGGTACAATGCTAAGCATTTTAAAATCAAATTCTCTAAAGATACTCTCTTCTAAGAGAATAAAAAGGTTCTTAATGGATACTTCAGAGATTTTTTAAAATCTGAAAATGACTTAATTCCTCCTAGAACACAATTTTCTTAATGAATTTGGTTACACACATCAGTAATTTATTCATTGGCTGTGCTCTTAGCTAAATCTTTCAATGTGTACTTTTGAGATATATTATACAAACATCTAACATAGAATTAAGTTTTTAAGGACATACAAAGTATTTCTGACATGCTATTTATTATTAAGCTTAGGTAATTATAAACAAGCAAACAAACAGGATTGAGGATCTTACCATTATTTGTTGTTTTAACTGATGTAGTTCAAGTTTTACTTTCTAAAAACACATTAAAAAGAGACAAGTCAAGGATATGTTTAGAAGGTTAGAAGAAAAATAAAACTTGGTAATAAATTAGCATCAGAACATGTATTTATGCACAAGTTCTTCCCTCCTTCAACGTGAAGATGGCTACATTCAGAATACAACATCAACGGAACAGTCTCTGGAGGAGACGTCATCACTGTCGTGCCTGGATGGTATAATTTTTTTTAACATATACATTTGCCATCAGAGACCTTGCTTTCTTTAGTACCTCCTTTAATTTTTCTCTTAACTAAATGCCCTCAAACAGCTGACTTCAAGGACAATTGTGAGAGTTTCAGACTTTATCTTTTTCTAGCAATCTTTGCCAGAAGATTTCTTGTAAGACTAGGACTATCAAATAGGTAATAAATGAACTTCCTTTATGGGATTCTAATAGGACTAAAAACTCAAGGAAGATGCAAAGCATTCAGACACTGACCCTATATGTCACACTTCAAGAAACTAAGGGCTATTTTACAGCTGCATTTATTCATAATAACCAAACATTGGAAACAATTCTAATATGCATCACAGTAGGTTAATGTGGCATATTCATATGGCACCACAGACAATAAAGAATAACCTACTGCAGCAAGATACACTGACGATCCCATCAGTTCAAGTTCTAGAATAGGCAAAATCAGTCAATGGTGATAGAACCCAAGACAGTGGTCACCTGCGTGGGAGGAGTGACCAGAAGGGGCGGAAGCAGGCCTTCTGGGGTGCTGGTAATGTTCTACTTCTTGATCCAACTGGTAGTGTACATTTTGTGAAGATTCATAGAGATGTTCACTTACTTGTGCACTTCTGTGTGTGTATATCTCAATGTCTGAATAGAGAGCATTTTATAAGGATAAGTGGCTGTTTAGTTTTACCTCATTTTCTGCTCTGAGGGCTGAAAATTCACTCTTCTCCAAAATAATCATATCTTTTTTCACATTAGAAATCTGAGACATTATTTGCTGAAGAGTGATCTCCTAGGAAAAGGAAAACAAAACATATAACCTAGTCTTGTCTAGGAAGCACAGCTCCCATGGTCTCTACCTGGTATCACCTTAATGGGACTAGTGTGAACACAAGAAAACAGGTTCAGCAAGGTCACCCTCTACTCCAAAATGAGAAAAGGAAAAGAATACAAAGTCAAGTCCATTACCATTATCTAGTGAATCACAGTTAAAAGGGTGGCAGTCTGCGGACCAGTGGCTCAAAAACACACTATTAATTCTGGCCACACCTCCATTTATTAAACATGGTGGACTGAAACAGTTTTTAAGCATACAGACTTTCCAAGCATGGTGAATTTCAAGCATAATGATTCCGTAAGAGTTCACTAAATAGCTTTGAATAAATACTTTTTATGCCACTGTAATAATTTGCCTCTCAACTATGGTTAAAATCAACTATATCCTTTTCAACAGAACATTATCAAAAATATATATTATAAATGACATCTTCCTTTTAGATTTCAGATTTACGAAAGTGCCCTGACAAAGCTTACCTGTTGCATCTTGGTGACCATGTTTTTATAAACAATATCCATGTTGGTCTCTGTGATCTTGACCAATGAGGATACAATGATTTCTGCTTGTTGAGTAGTAAACCCTAAGCAAACACACGAAGATAATCATACTCAGGGGACTCTAGTTGTCAACAAAGAAAAAAAAATCTTCATAGAAAGGGAGAAAACACAAACTTACACACTGAGGGGAATGTCTGAATTCAAGAAGCAGGTAGAAAGCCTGTGGCAGAAGGATGAGGAGTCTATGGTCACAGGCTATGATGTGTCTGTCTGTCACTCAGGACAAGTCACATCTGTCTGTTTCCTCAAGTAAAATGAGCAGTCGGGCTAACTGCTCTCTAATGTCCTTCCTAGGTGTCAAAAATCATGTTTTCAGAGAATGTCTAATTTTTATTTTCTTCATGGATGTGACTTCCTTAATTTGAAAATGTATATAGTAGTAAAAAAAAATTTACTTAAGTAGAAAAGCTCATTTATTTTATATCCAGCATAAGTTAAATTATTGACTACAGAAATTGTAATTTAGCTGTTAGTTAATTTAATGTGCAAAGACAGTTAATGCTAAAATCAGTTTTTTGTTTTTCCTCCACAATTATCTTTAGTCACTAAGATGGGGGCCCAAACTGGAAAAAAATATTCTTTCATACTCAATAAATGATGCTGAATTGAATTATATTAAGATTCAACTTGGCAGTATTACTGTTTTTAATAACTTTACATAGTAATTTATATATATATATATTTTTTTTATCCTCACCCGAGGACATTTTTCCATTTTTTGTTCAGGTAGAGTGGGAGGGAGAAAGAGGAACAGAGAGAGAGAGAGAAACATCGATGTGAAAGGAACACATCGAGTGGCTGCCACCCGCACAACCGACCAGGGCTGGGGACAAACTGCAACCGAGGTACGCGCCCTTAGCGGGAACCGAACCCGGGTCTCTCAGGACCGCAGGCCGACGCTCTAACCGCTGAGCCAAACCGGCCAGGGCAGTAATTTATATTTCACATTGAAAATTATAATACAATGCTTAAAACCAGGTCCCTGGAAAGTAATTCTTTCTATTAAATATGTCCATCTATAAGAATTTCAAAAGAATCTATTGACTCTTGTAAGTAATTAATGGCACATTTGCTTGAATAAAGTTATAGATGATATAATCTGAATGACATCATGCATGAGACTATCATTTAAAAAAAAAAGAAAAACAAGGCACAGACTTAAAGGAGACAAAAAGACCTTCTAAGACCTACTCCCTTCACTTAATTAAAAATCCTTTAATTTTCGACGTGGAGGTCATGCACATCTAGAAAAATCACCCAAAAGGTTACCCACCAAAATGTTAATAGTGGTTAGCCCTGGGACATTGAAATTCAGAATAATTTTTCGTGTTTCTTTTCTGCCTTCCTAATTTTTTGAAAATAAACATGTTTTTCTCAATTTTTAAAATTTTAAGAGAAATTCATAGTTACACATAATGAGATTTGGCAATTATGAAGAAAAGAAAAATAGAGACTGAAAAGGAACTTATGCTGACAGTAACAAACAAACTCCAGAGCCTTACAATTTAACAAGCACCTGTGGAAGGTGAAAGAGGATAAGGAAACGCAGAAGCCTGAAAATCTGCTGAGTTACTAGATGCAAATTATTTTTTTTGTAGGAATGAGAGAACAAAGCATATCAGAGTTAGGGAGATTACAGACATATAGCAAGTTTTGTTAGTCAGGAGACATAACTGAAGAAAAAAAGATAAAGGAGGGAATATTCCCTGAAGGGTTCTTCCTGGCCTTACTCTAACCCAGACAACTTACACATCCATGGCCGATCTCAGCAACTTCACACCCTGCATACACTTCAGGGGATCCTCACATCACTGGCCTTGAAATATGCAAATATTCACAGGCCAAGGTTCGAAACCAAGGAAAGCAGAAAGTACATATATACCAAAACATATTTTAAACATATACAATTTTTGTCTAAATAAATACAGAAATAAATATTGAGAAAGGTAAAGGGGAAATAAATTCCACTTCTTGTTGGAAGGATTGGCGGTCATCTACAGTCCACTGCAGCTACCTTGCCATTGTTACACTTAATAAAAGTTCCCTTAATATCGTCAAATACCTATTGGATGCTGAAACGCCCCCACTATCTCTCATATCTCTTTTTACAATTGGTTACTTTGAATACAAACACACAGGTCCACCCCCTTCACCCTCAAAAAAGAAGAATAAAAATAAGAATAAGAAGAGCCCTGACCAGAGTGGCTCAGTTGGTTGGGCACTGTCCCGTGCACCAAAAGGTTGTCAGTTCAATTACCAGTCAGAGCACATGTCTGGGCTGTGGGCTTGATCCCCAGTATGGAGCATGCAGGAGGCAGAGAATGGAGATGTTGCTTTCACATCGATGTTTCTCTCTCACCCTCTCCCTTTCTAAAAATCAATTAAAACTTAAAAAAGAATAAGAAGAAAAAAGTAGGAAGACTTCTGCTTGTCCAGATACTTTTAGATGGTCGCCTTCTCACTCCCACTTTTCTTTTTTGCCAATAAAAGAAGTTTTTGATGAAAAAGGCCTACTATTTCAAGTTTGAGAAGAAAAGCTTGTAAAAATTATTATACAGCATTTGACAGTTTTTCCAAAGTGCATTCAAGTACATTATTTCATTTAATATTCAGAAGGTTCTTTGGAATTCTTATTATGCCCATGCCAACAATGAGGAAATGGAAATTGAGGATAAAAGGACAGCCTAGACTAGAACCCAGCATGGCGTGAACCCAGAGCTTCTAACACCCCCACAGGAGCACAGAATTCATTCCATCACCTTGACCTGGGCAAGTTTAGTACATCTACAGAGGGCAGCTTTTCAGATGTGATCATGCACGACTCGATCAATACTTATTCAATGAAGTAAAAATCACTTATATAATTATTTCCAAGGCATAATCTATGTTATGTGAGATTGATTTTGAGAATATGTGTGTCACAGTAGAGAGAATTATAATTGGTGTATTTGTCTAGATAAGATTAAATAAATATAAGAATGTTACCTATATACTAAGTGCGCTTTCAACAAATGTCAGATGTCAGAACAATCCTTTATATTAACAGAATAGTAATAAGAGAAAATGCTAGTCTGAATTTTTTTAAAGAACACAGTGAGTTGATGTTATCAATAATTGCCGTTCAGCAACATTTTAATTTCATAAAAACTGTAAAAACACACAAGATGCATGGTAATAAAACTATCACTTTTGTGTTTTAGATAGTTGTCATAAGAAACCACCCCTGAGTTTTGCTGACTTGTGTCCAAATTTTTATCGTTAACACTGCATTTCCAGAGATATTAAAACAATATGCTTCACTTGGACAAATGTGTGGGAAATATTTCTACTGTACCAATGAAGTAAAAATGTCCTTTAACAAAACATGAGGACTTAAAAAATGATGATTGATCAAAAGATTACCTGTAGACTCAAAAGTCAAAGAGAAATATGAGAAATTAGATGAAATCATAAGAGAAGTCACAATTTATTTTGTTCTTCTATGGCACAGGATGACCAGAGAGAGAATTACCATTTTCTTCGAGTAAGCACACTAAGGCGTGGGTGTCAAAGTAGAGCTTCCTATTCCCAGAGGAGGTAAAATCTCGGTGTTTGTGCTCCAGCTGCAGGCACCCAGCAGAGAGGCTTAGTTCTAGAATGGAAAAGACAATAAAGTTCAAAACAGGACCTAGTGGTAACAAAAGGAACACAGCAACATGAAAAAATCAGGTATACCTCAAAAGCCTGCGTTTTTTCTTTACGACAGCTTTATTGAACCATAATTAACATACTATACAACTCCTTCATTTGAAATATACAATCTGATTGTTTTTATTATGCTTACAGAATTGTGCAAGCATCCTCACAATCAACTTTAGAGTACTGTCATCATCCCCAAAAGAAACCCTACACACAAACTCCCTACACCCCCACTGCCAGGCAAATCCATACTTTGTCTCTATGGATTTGCCTACTCTGGACACTGCAGATGTACACAATAAGATATGTGGTATTCTGTAACTGGTTTCTTTTACCTAGCATGGTGTTTTCAAGATTCATCCACCTTGTAGTATGTGTCAGTACTGTATTTCTTGCCAAATACTATTCCATTGTATTAAATATGCCAATTTTATTTAACCTATTCATTAATTGATGAACATCTGAGCTGTTTCCTTCTTGGCTATTATGAATAATGCTGCTTTGAACACTTGTGTATATGTTTTTCTGTAAACATGTTTTCAATTCTCTTAGGTACATAACTAGGAGTGGAACTGCTGCACCATATAGTAACTTTATTTAAACCTTATGAGGTTATGTCAGACTACTTTCCAAAGTGCCTGTGCCCTTTAACATTCCAATTTTTCCACACCCTCGACACTTGTTATTATCTTTTTATTTTATTTTATTTTATTTTTTTAATCCTCATCCGAGGACATTTTTTCCCCCCATTTTTTGTTCAGATAGAGTGGGAGGGAGAGAGAGGAAGAGAGAGAAAGAAACATCGATGCAAGTGGCTGCCACCCGCATGGGCCGGGGACAAACTGCAACCGAGGTACGCGCCCTTAGAACCGAACCCAGGTCTCTCTGGACCGCAGGCTGATGTTCTAACTGCTGAGCCAAATAGGCCAGGGCTCAACTTCATTTTTTTGAACGATGTGGATGTCCTGTTGTCCCAACACCATTTTCTCCCATAATCTGTCATGTGACTATGGTCAAAAGTCAGTGTACTATAAAGTAAGGGTTTATCTCTGGGTCTTTCATTCTATTCCATCGATCTGTATGTCTGTTTTTAGCCAGTGCTAAAAACTAACTTCCTTCCTTCCTTCCTTCCTTCCTTCCTTCCTTCCTTCCTTCCTTCCTTCCTTCCTTCCTTCCAATTTTTATTAATTTATTTTTGTTACCAGATGTTCCCCCCCCCCCAGATACCCTACTCCCCATCCTGCCTCCTCCCACCCCCAGCATTGTTGTCTATATCCACTGGTTATGCATACATGCATATAAGTTCTTTGGTTCATCTCATCCATCCCCTCACCCGCCTTCTCTGAAGTTTGTCAATCTGAACCATACTCCTTTCTATGTCTCTGGGTCTATTTCATTCATCAGGCCACCTTGTTCATTATATTCCACAAATAAGTGAGATGAATTGGTATTTGTCTCTCTCTGATTGGCTTATTTTGCTTAGCATGATACTCTCGAGGTCCCTCCATGTTGTTTCAAAGGATAAGAGATCTTTCTTTCTTACAGCTGCACAGTATTCCATTGTATATATGTCCCACAGCTTTTCTATCCACTCATCTATCGATGGACACTTGGGCTGTTTCCAGATCTTGGCGATTGTAAATAGTGCTGCTATGAACATAGGGGTACATATATTCTTTCTGATTGGTGTTTCAGGCTTCTTAGGATATATTCCTAGAAGTGGGATCACTGGGTCAAATGGCAATTCAATTTTTAATTTTTTGAGGAAACACCATACTCTTTTCCATAGTGGCTGCACCAGTCTGCATTCCCACCAGCAGTGTACTACAGTCCCCTTTTCTCCACACCCTTGCCAACACTTGTTGTTTGATGATTTGTGGATGGCGGCCATTCTGGCAGGTGTGAGGTGATACCTCATTGTTGTTTTAACTTGAATCTCTCTGATGATTAGTGACACTGAGCATTTCTTCATATGTCTCTTGGCCACTTATATGTCCTGTTTGGAGTAGAGTCTATTTAGGTCCTCTGCCCATTTTTAAATTGGGTTGTCTTCCTTTTGTTGAGTTGTATGAGCACTCTATATATTTTGAAAATTAACCCTTATCTGATGTATCATTGGCAATTATGCTCTTCCATACAGTGGGTTCCCTTTCCA
The DNA here is from genome assembly GCF_014108415.1 of Molossus molossus. Lineage (NCBI taxonomy): Eukaryota > Metazoa > Chordata > Mammalia > Chiroptera > Molossidae > Molossus > Molossus molossus. Next base: position 27,047,135 of record NW_023425347.1, on the reverse strand, counting down.
TTTTGATGGTTATTTCTTTTACTGTGCAGAAGCTTTTTAGTTTGATATAGTCCCATTTGTTCATCTTTTCCTTTGTTTCTGTTGCCTTAGGTGATGTATCAGTGAAAATTCTGCTGCATATGATGTCTGAAATTTTGTTGTCTACATTTTCTTCTAGGATCTTTATGGATTCACGAGTCACATTTAAGTCTTTTATCCATTTTGAGTTTGTTCTTGTGTATGGTGTAAGTTGATGGTCTAGTTTCTTTTCTTTTTCATGTAGCTGTCCAATTTTCCCAACACCACTTATTAAAGAGACTGTTGTTACTCCATTGAATGCTTTTGACACCTTTGTCAAAATATTAATTGAGCATAATGTCTTGGGTCAATTTCCAAGTTCTCTGCTCTGTTCCACTGATTTATATGCCTGTTCTTGTGCCAGTACCAGGCTGTTTTGATTACCTTTGTAGTATAACCTGATATCTGGTATTGTGATCCCACCTACTTTGTCCTTCTTCTTCAAGATTGCTGTGGCTATTCAGGGTCTTTTTTGGTTTCATATGAACTTTTGAAGTATTTGTTCTAGTTCTGTGAAATATGTCCTTGGTATTTTGAGGGGGGTTGTATTTAATCTATAGATTGCTTTGGGTAGTATGGACATTTTATTTTCTATTTTGTTTTTAGACAGAGAGAAACATCGATGTGAGAGAGACATATTGAGTGTTTGCCACCCATACAACCCCAACCGGGGCTGGGCACAAACTGCAACCGAGGTACGTGCCCTTAGCGGGAACTGAAACCAGGACTCTCTGGTCCGTGGGCCAATGCTCCAACCGCTGAGCCAAACTGGCCAAGGCAGTATGGACATTTTAATGATGTTAATTCTTCCAATCCATGAACCAGGTATATGCTTCCACTTTTTTATATCTTCCTCTATTTCTTTTTTCAATGTCCTGTAGTTTTCTGCAAATATGTTCTTTACTTCTTTGGTTAAGTTTATTCCTAGGTATCTTATTTATTTATTTATTTTTGCCGCAGTGGTAAATGGGATTGTTTTTTTATTTTCTCTTTCTGTGAGTTCACTATTGGTATATAAGAATGCCATAGATTTCTTGATGTTAATTTTGTATCCTGCTACCTTGTCAAATTTGTTCACTAAATGTAGCAGATTTTTGATGGAGTCTTTAGGGTTTTCTATGTATAATATCACGTCATCTGCAAATAATGACAGTTTCACTTTCTCCTTTCCTATCTGGATCCCTTTTATTTTTTCTTCATGTCTGATTGCTACGGCTAAGACTTCTAGTACTATGTTAAATAAGAATGGCAAAAGTGAGCATCACTGTCTTATTCCTGTTCTTAAGGAAAATGCTTTTAGTTTTTGCCCATTGAGTATGATGTTGGCTGTAGGTTTCTCATATATGGCTTTTATTATGTCAAGATATGATCCCTCTATTCCTACATTGCTGAGCATTTTTATCAGAAATGAGTGCTGGATTTTGTCGAATACTTTTTCAATGTCTATTGATATGATCATATGGTTTTTATCTTTCATTTTGTTTATGTGGTGTATCACATTTATTGATTTGCGAATATTGTACCAACCTTGCATCCCTGGGATGAATCACACTTCGTCATGGTGAATAATTTCTTTAATGTATTGCTGGATCCGATTTGCTAGCATTTTGTTCAGGATTTTGGCATCTATATTCATCAGGGATATTGGTTTGTAGTTTTCTTTTTTGTAGTTTTTTTTATCTGGTTTTGGAATGAGAATTATGTTGGCCTCATAACACAAGTTTGGAAGCCTTCCTTCTTCTTGGATTTCTTGGAATAGTTTGAGGAGAATGGGTTTTAGTTCTTCTTTGAATTTCGGTAAAACTCCCCCATGAAGCCGTGTGGGCCTGGGCTTTTGTTTGCTGGGAGAGTCTTGATTACATCTTCAATTTCCTTAGTTGTTATTGGTCTGTTCAAGTTTTCGATCTCTTCGCGGTACAGTTTTGGGAGACTATGTGTTTCTAGAAATTTGTCCATTTCGCTTAGATGTCGAATTTGTTGCCATATAATTGTTCATAGTATTTGTTAATGATCCTTTGTATTTCTGTGGTGTCAGTCGTTACTTCTCCTCTTTCATTTCTGATTTTGTGTATTTGGGTTCTCTCTCTTTGTTTCTTGGTGAGTCTAGCTAAGGGTCCATCAATCTTGTTTATCTTTTCGAAGAACTAGCTCTTTGTTTCATTGGTCTTTTGAATTGTTTTTTTGGTCTCTAATGTCATTTATTTCCGCTCTGATCTTTACTATTTCTTTCCTTCTCCTTGCTCTGGGGTTTTCTTTTTATTTGCTTTCTAGTTAAGTCGTGAGGTTAGATAGTCAATTAGAATTGTTTCTTGAGGTAGGCCAGTAGTGCTATGAACTTCCCTCTCAGAACTGCTTTCACTGCATCCCATAGATTTTATGTTGTTGTGTGTTCAATTTCGCTGGTTTCCAGGAATTTTTAAATTTCTTCCTTGATCTCCCTGGTAACCCATTCACTGTTTAATAACATGATATTTAGCTTCTATGTGTTCAAATGTGTTTGCATGTTCTTGTTTTGATTGATTTCTAGTTTCATGCCATTGTGATCTGAGAAGATGCTTGATATAATTTCAATCTTCTTGAACTTGTAGAGACTTAGTTTGTGTCCTAACATGTGGTCTATCTTTGAGAATGTCCCATATGCACTTGAGAAGAATGTGGATTCTGCAGTTTTGGGGTGTAGTTTTCTGTAGATGTCTATTAAATCCATTTGATCTAGTGCATCATTTAGAGTCTCTGTTTCCTTGTCAATTTATTTTGTCTAGAGCAGTGGTTCTCAACCTGTAGGTCATGAGCCCTTTGGGGGTCAAACAACCCTTTCACAGAGGTTGCCTAAGACATAACAGTAGCAAAATTACAGTTATGAAGTAGCAACAAAAATAATTTTATGGTTGGGGGTCACCACAACATAAGGAACTGTATTAAAGGGCCACAGCATTAGGAAGGTTGAGAACCACTGGTCTAGAGGATCTATCCAGTGATGTGAGTGGGGTGTTGAAGTCCCCTGCTATGATTGTATTGCTGTTGATTTCTCCTTTGAAGTCCTCCAGAAGATTTTAAATAAATTTTGGTGCTCCTCTATTGGGTGCATATATGTTTAGCAAGGTTATATCTTCCTGTTGGATAGATCCTTTCAATATTATGTAGTGGCCTTCTTTGTCTCTAGTTATGGCCTTCATTTTGAAATCCATTTGATCAGATATGAGTATTGCTACCCCAGCTTTTTTTTCCTTTCCATTTCCTTGGAAGATTTTTTCCCATCCCTTCACTTTCGACCTATGTGAGTCTTTTGTGATGAGGTGGGTCTCTTGTAAACAACATATATACTCTGTGTCATTTGATCAGAGCATTCAGTGCATTTACATTTAAGGTTATTATTGATATGTACTTATTTGTTGCCATTTTTTATTGTGGTTATATTTTTCTTCCCATTTCTTCTACTAATTACAGCAGTTCTTCTAACATTTCTTGCAGCACTGGTGTGGTGCCATTATATTCCCTTAGCCTTTTTTGGTCTGGGAAGCTCTTTATTTCATCTTCTATTTTGAATGATAGCCTTGCTGGATAGAGTAGTCTTGGATTCAGATCCTTGTTTTTCATAACCTTGATTACTTCATGCCATTCCCTTCCGGCCTGTAGTGTTTCTGTTGAGAAGTCAGCTGATGGCCTTTATGGGAGTTCCTTTGTAAGTAACCTGTTGCTTATTTCTTGCTGCCTTTAGGATTCTCTCTTTGTCTTTAATTTTTGGCATTTTAATTATTATGTGTCTTGGTGTGGGCCTGTTTGGGTTCTTCTTACAAGAAGCTCTCTGTGCTTCTTGAACTTGAATGCCTTCTTCCTTCACCAAGTTAGGGAAGTATTTTGTCACTATTTCTTCAAATATATTCTCTAGCCCTTGTTCATTTTGTTCTTCTTCTGGAACTCCTATGATGCGAATGTTGTTACGTTTCCAGTTGTCCCACAGCTCTCTTAAGCTGTCTTTCTGTTTTTAAATTGTTTTTTTCCTTTTGGTTTTCAGATTGATTGATTTTTTTCTACCCTGTCTTCTAATTCACTTATCTGGTCCTCAGCTTCCTCTACTATGGTGGTTAGACCGTCCAAAGAGTTCTTTATTTCTGTCATGTCATTTTTCTTTTCTACTTGGTTGGTTTTCAATGTTTCTATATCTTTACTAATGATGTTGCACTCCTTACTCATGCTGTTGAGCTTCCGCATGATCATGGCTCTTGAACTCAACCTCTGATAACTTGCTTAACTGAATTTCATTGATCTCATCTTCAGTAGAGTTCTCTTGTTCTTTCATTTGGAATTTGTTTCTTTGTTTCACCATTTTGGCTATCTCAGTGGGTTTTGGAGCCTGCCAAATTTTCCCTGTGGGTGTTCTACTGTTTGTGGCTCCCTATACTGGGTTTGGATGAGTGTGGGAGGATCCATGTTAAACACCACTGTCAAGTCTTACTTTCCTGGGTAGAATTGTAAGTCCAGGAAAGGTTCAGTTGTTCTCTAGCTTTTTGCCTGGAGGCTATTAGTCTCAGTTACTTAATGAGCCTTTGGTTGTAGCCCTCAGCTGAATGAAAAACTCCCTCAGGTGTTCAGCATAAAAGGATTTGGGTGCAGGACAGATGCTGGTTGTTAATGAGCCTCAGTTTGCATTTCTCTGGCCCAGCGGGGTGGGGTTAAATCTCCCAGGGAGGGGCTGCTGCTTCTCCCCAGAGCTTCAGGAAGGGGCTCCCTGAGCAAGATGGCCACCGTCCTGTGTGGCCATGACTCAGCAAAAACTTTGATCACCCTCCAAATTCCCGAGTGTCCCCACATAGTTCCAGTTCAGTCCACCCTCCTTCTGCCAGAGCCCAAGGTGAGTAGCTGTAGCTAATTTAGTGCTCTGTCCCGGCTCTCTGGGCTGTGGAGCCAGCTTGGGATTTTAACCCTGAGGGAGCTGATCACAGCTAAAACAGCTGCTGTCTGTGGGCTCCCAGACCACCCTCTCGTGCTGCTGCACACCTACCAGGCTCGATTCAGTGTCCTTTTTTTCCTGTCCCTGGTTATATGGGTCCTCTCCAGCTCCTTTTCTGTTGCTTTTTCCCAACAATTTGTCTTTATTTTAGTTGTAATTCCAGTTTGGTCCTGGGAGATGGTCTGTGTGGCTTCCATTCACTCCACTGCCATTTTGGAATCCTCTACATTTTCTTGATTACTATGTGGGAGAGTATTGCCATCTCAACAATATTAAAGTTTTCCAATCCATGCACATGGAATGTCTTTGCATTTATTTAGGTCTTTAATTTCTTTAATAATGTTATGTAGGTTTCAGACTACAAATTTTATGCTCTTTTGTTAAATTTATCCCTAAGCATTTTATTCTTTTAAAAGGGAATTCATTTTTAGGTTTTTCAGATTGTTCATTGCTAGTGTATAGAAATAAAACTAATTTTTGAATATTTTAAACATATATTCTGCATATTGATTTTGCATCCTGCTGAACTTATTAGCTCCAGTAGATTTTTAGTGAATTCCTTAGAGTTTTCTATGTACAAGGTCGTCATCTGTGACCAGTGATGGTTTTACTTCTTCCTTTATAGTCTGGATGCTTTTTCATTTTATTGTCTAACTGCCCTGGTTAGAACTTGTAGTCCAATGTTGAATGGAATGATGAGAGAGACATCCTTGCTCCTGACCTTAAAGGGAGAGCATTCTATCTTTCATCATTAAGTATGTTAGCCGTGGGTTTTTCACAGATAACATTTATCAGGTGAGGCAGTTCCTTACTATTACTAATTTAATGAATAGTTTTTGTTGTTGTTTTTCTAAAGTCACAAAGGATGTTGAATTATGTCAAGTTCCTTTTGTCTTTTGAAATTATCATGTGGTTTCTCTCCTTTATTTTATTAATATGGTGCATTACATAAATTGATTTTCAGATATTAAATGAACCTGGTATTCCTGGGACAAAATCCCATTTGGTCTTGGTGTATACTTCTTCTTATGTATTGTAAGATTTTGCCTGCCAGTATTTTTTGGAGGAATTTAGTGTCCTTATTTATAAAAGATATTAATCTATCACTTTCTTTTCTTGTGATGTCTTTGCAAAAGCCCATTTTTGGAGAGATGAGTTCTAATAATTTGTATATTATTATTTTTATGAATTTCTGTGCACTTAACCACAAATCCAACCCATTTTGTAAAGTTTTTTCAAGGTACTCATTTGAAGGAGGTAGATAGTAATGGTTTCCTGGTTTTTGTAGTTCATGAACCACAATACTAGTTTTTTTTAAAAACAACAACAACAACAAAAGAAAACGTAACAACTGCAGTGTCAATTTATAATTTTGTCAAGAAAGGACATTAAACATAATCGCTCCTTACTATTATAATCATTATAAGAAAGACATTTTCATAGGAAAAAAAGAGATGGACAACATAAAATAAAAACCTTCCATTTAAATATTATAAACATAGCTATGTGGAAATCTTGTTACATATCTGTCCTTTCTTTCCAATGATGCCAGGTGTTGTAGAAGAGTGGTAGAAGAGAGAACACTCATCTACTAACTCAAAGTTCAAACATTTTCTCAGTAGTTCTCCTAAATGACCAAAAAGATACTTCAGCTAAACTTCTATTCTCAATTCTTCACCCCTACACTCTAAATAACTGCGAAGTAAGCAAAAACATGACATTTACAGGACCCCACAGATCTGATTCTTCTCTGTAAGCCTAGAGCACTGGTTCCCAATTTACTGGCTATTTGGAAAGAGTAGGGCTGCTGTGGTCATAGTCAGCAAGCATCACAGTAAGATCAATCAACCCAATAATCACTCTGTAGCACACAGTTTGCAGACTGACAAAATATAAAATGCAACAACTATTGTCTGTATGTATGTGTTTAATGGTCAATAAAGGGCCCTTAGATTCAAAGAAGCACTAGCCTATACTATAAAGTCCTTGGCAAGGCATACAAAGCCTGTTCCAGTTTGGCCCACACTTAACCTTTCAGCTTTCTTTCTAGCCACCTATGCTATTCTGTTCCTAAACTTTCATACTTTGGTATTCCATCCTTAAGCTTGGTTTGCTCCCCTTTCTCACCTGGTAACTTTTAAGCATCTTCTTTACCCCTGTTCATTTAATTTGACAACTTCCTAAGCACTCATTGTGTTTCTGGTTATGGTTATACAATATATGGTTCTCTCTGCCAACTCCACCCAGGTCAGAAAGCAGCCTTTATTGCTCCCTTATCTGTGTTCTCAGCCCAGGACAGATATCTGACTTATCTATTAGTCCACGATCCCAAGAGCAGCCAATCTTAGTCATTTTTGTATTGTTAGGGGCCTGGCATACTGTAGGACAAAAATATTAAAGAACAAACATTCAATTGTATGATTTCTAAGATCTGGATCATGAAACTGTCTAGAAGGACATTTTGAGATCAACTCCTTTCTCCTCTTAACCTGTTATCTTCCCTTTTTATATAAACAAGTACCTCTTTTTTCATTCCTTTTTCTCTGTTTTAAAGGGATGTGGAGAATCACACAGTTGCTCTGCAATTCCTCTCAGAAGTGACACCTACCACTTCTATTCACATTTCGTTGGTCAAAACAAGTTGCAAAGGTCAGGAAGGAGAACCCAAAAGCTCTTCGGTGAAGAGCTTGATGTTACCCCTTTTCTTAATCATCTATATCACAGATCCCACCCTGCTCTAATGCTTTTAATTGCACTGCTCCCTACCAGATATTATATTTACTTGTTTACTGTTTGTCTTCTCCCTCTAGAATCTAAGCTCTGCAAGGTCAGGCTGTGTCTGGTTTTGTTCACTACGTACCTGCTCCACGTAGAACACTTCTTGGTATACAACAAGCACTCAAATAACTTGTAGTCACATGGATCAATAGTAACATGAATAGTTAACATCTAAAGGTGCTTACTATGTGCCCTGCACTGTGCTAAATGCTGTTCATGCAGTAACTCATTTGATTATCATTTCAATCCTATGGGGCATTTAGGTCTATTATGACCCTCGTTTTCCATACAAGGAAAAATAAGGGTCAGAGAGATTGAGATACTTGCCCAAGGTCACATTGCCAGTTACTGGGCACAGCCAGCCTCTTGACCTCTGAGAGGCCCTGATGGGCCCAGCTACTTATGATTATGGGGCAGAGTCATAATGTCTAGTCCAATATGTGTGGGGACCGGGCCTAGGAGCATGCTCAGAGGACAGAGTAACGATGGCAAAAGTAATAAGAGTATCACTAATTATCAGGTGACAGATACTATGCTAAGGGAGGCACATCTTATTACATGCTCACAAAAAAAAAAAAAAAAAAAAAATCACGGGAGCAAGTGTTCCTCTCTTCACCTATGGTCTTCCCTTTCCACATAAATGGGTACCTTTTTTTCCATTCCTCATCTCCAGTCCTGGGACAAAAAGTGGCCTCCACAAGAAGAAACCCTGAACGTCTGTTGACATAGAACAGACCTAGCTCTAGAAACATCGGTGGGTGAAGGGATGAATGAATGTACCTCTCAAGGGGCTCTCTACAGGCCACCCCACCGTCTTAGAACTGTGCTGGATTGTCATGGGTTAGGGAGCTTGAAAACATTTGAGTCTAGAACTGGCTTATGAAGGGTCTACTCCCGAATTCCTTGTTTCTAATAACAAAATAATCTTTCATGTGATTTAAAACAACATGCCCTACACACACACACACACACACACACGCACACGCACACGCACACGCACACACACAGCATCACAATTACTATCTAAGTAAGAGCTAATTCCAATGTAGATACTGCAGATTTTTTCCCCAATAAATTATCAGAATTTATTACAATTGCAAGCTTATTTCAAAGAAATATTGTCATCTGAGAAGTGGAGAAAAGGGCTGGCCACTTCCCAGTTGGCCCTCCAGCCCTGCTGACTGACAGTCAATGTCAGTTTGCTTTCTGTCATAGGGCAATGCTGAGGATGCAGCAACACTCTCACATTCAGAACACCTCTGACTCACTTTTCTTCTTCTCTTAAATTTTTTTTTTCTTTCTTTCTTATTTTTAGAGAGGAAAGGAGAGGGAGAGAAAGATAGAAACATGGATGAGAGAGAACACTGACTGGCCGCCTCATGCATGCCCTGGGGGTTTGGCCCACAACCTGGGCATGTGCCCTGACCAGGAATCGAACCAGCGACCTCTTAGTGCATGGGTCGATGCTGAACCACTGAGCCACACTGGCCAGGCTTACATTTCCTCTTTTATTGTGACAACAAAATGAGCCCCAAGAACTATAAATTTCTACTTATAACCAGGAAGCAAGTAAACTGAGCCATGTTAAAGTGTAATATGAAATTCTCCTTTGAGGACACTTCAGTATATCAAAAGGATATTAAAAACACATTTACAAAGAAGCCCAATGTTAGCCTTGACCAGAGGAGGGAATCAAGTACAAATGTCCTATACATAACATCCTTAAGTCTAAGTAGCCCTAATTAGAACCTTCAGCGCCAAACAAACCACTAAGCTGAAGACAAAGGAACAAAACTTTCACTTGCTGATGGTTAATGGGCATACATTATTCCTTAACTGTCTTGGCTGTGTTTCCCCATATTTATGAATCTATCCACACTCTGTGAAGAATGACATAATTTGAAACCAATTCAACACTATCACCTTGCTACAAAGACAGAAAACTGATGAGAAAGAACACTCTCCCCTTTGCTCCATAATCTTGAGTTACGAGAAGAAAATAAATTACAAGTTTCCAGCCTGTCAAAAAAGAGCACCAAAAGGCAAAGTACAGAAATAAAGGTCAAAGCCATCTCTAACTGGTAATTATTGCTAGACACTGACAGAGTTCACTCACGACTCATTCCCCACCCTGTGTGTGTAAATCTTTGTTCACTTTGTTGCTCTACCAATCAGTTTCTCCCCCAGCCAAGGGTCTTCTTAGATTTTAGGTGCAGACAACATTTACTGGGCATTTCTGTTGAGAAAAACAAACAAACAAACAAACAAAAAAAGCTACCACAGTGGTTACTGATGGCTACTGATGGAAAAATACACTCCCAAAGTGATATTTTTGCCAATAAACGTTACCCCAAAGGATGACATTTTAATCAACAATTTGCTATCTAGTCAATTCAGCCTGTTTAGATTTCCTTATTCTCATGTAGGGCAGTGACTGCCGTTGCTCCTTTCAAGTATTTAGTCAAATGCCACCTTCTCAATGAAACCTACTCTGATGACACTATTACATTCATAACTGGAAGCCCACCCCACTTCCTAAGCCTTACCACTTCTATTTTTTCCTACATATCAGATTATGCATATATAAAAATCACACCTATATCTATCTATTTAAACACATATTATATCATCTCCTTTGCTAGAATTAAGCTCCAAGAAGGAAGGCATTTTGTTGACTGGCAGATCCCAAATATCTAGGAAAGTGCCAGGTACAGGGTAGGAGCTCCTACTTTATGAATGAATCCACGAATGCATTCGAGTTTAAACTTAAATCGTAAAACAGTGCCTTCATTTCCAGATCTCCACTTCTCAAACTTGCAAGTCTTCTGCACATCCTTCACTTGAGTTGCAACAAGGGGAGCACCTGTCACAACAGCCACCTGTACGCAAGCGCCTACGTGGTAGCTCTGCACCAGGGCGTGCACCACGCACTGCCCCAGCACGCAGCACCCTCCCCAAATCCATTCCAATTTTGCGCCCAAACCCTTGTACACGTAATCCGAGTAATTCAGGTCTTCTTAGTGGCCAAGCCCAGGATACCGCGGACCAGGAGGGTGGGGCCAGACAGACCTTCGTCCCCACGCCCTAGGAGGAGCCCGGTGACCTCAAGTGACCGGACGTCTGGGTCTCCCGGGGCGGTCAAAGCAAAAGCTCCACCCAGCCCACTGCCCCAGCCCCGCGAGGTGAGCCCCCTTTCCGGAGACGCCAGACCCTACCTCTCCTTGAGGAAGTGAGGGCGGGCACCCGGCCATGGCACAGGTAGAGAGGGCTGGCTGCACAGGCGCCGCCCGGGGCGAGTCCGGGCTGGCACCTCCAAGCCGAGCAGCGCCCGGCGGGGGCAGCCGAAGGCCCCAGGCGCGAGCGCTCCCAGTCTCCCGGCGGTCGGCGCAGGGCAGCGGCAGCCAGGCGCGGGGAGGGCAGCAGCACCAGGAGGTACAGTGCGGAAGCACGCGAGGCCACGCGGGCCGCCGGCGCGTGGGGGACCAGAGCCTCTAGACCTTCCGGGAGTGCGGACAGGCGCGCCAGGACGCCCCGGCCGCCCCGGCTTCCACAGCGGCCAGCGAGGAAGAGCAGAAGCCGCCGGCGGTCTGACAGGCGCTTCGGCCCCTCTCCCGAGACCGAGTCACAGTCCATCCCGGAGGCTGTCAGTGGCTCGGGCGCGCGCTCATGGCGCTCCCGTGCGGGCCGGTGACGCGCAGCTCCGGCCGCAAATCCGTCCGCAGCAGGATGAGCAACAGCGCCCGCCCGCCCTTTCAGCCGGTGGGCGGGGCTCCGGGCGTGCGCCAGGGACAGAGCGGGCGGGGCGGGGCCGGGGGCGGGGCTCGCCTCAGACCCCGCGAGAGGTGTGAGTCCCACGCTCCCAGTAAGGTGACCCAGGGGAGTGGGGTGGGGCAGCGAGGGCGCCCGGAATGAGAGTGAGTTCGTACTGCCCTGATTTGTGTATTAATTACACTGGTGCCCTCACCTCGGCCCCCTTCAGACTTCGGGGAAAAGTCCCGGCACCGCCAGGCTTCCTTCGATGTTACTGTCCCGTCCGAAGTCCCCCAGAGTATGGGTGCTCGGTGCATTTGAAGGAGTTGTTAACAGGGCCAGGGAAGGACCCGTACATAGTCATCACATTTAAAGGCTGTCGGAGCTTTTGTTTCCGGATTAAGTGCACCATAGAAACGAGGAAGCATTAATCTGGAAATTTAAAACGCGGGGCGTGAACGTTGAGTGAGACCCGCTGGTACAATAAAGGCATATCTGAAACTAGTGGTGTTCGGTTCGGTGAACATTTTGAATGCCTGTGGCACCTAGCTCAGTTACTGGTCCATTGTATACACTCAATAGACTTCCTTGAATGAATGAATGTCCTACACAAGGTACTGGGCTAAGAGGTAAAGAAAAATGACATTGTTCTTGTCCTCCAGAAGGTGTTTTCTTATACACCCATATGTATACACATACATGATGGAAGAAGAATGTGTTATGAGCCATAAGAAAACTACAAAGTGCTGGTAAGATAGAAGACAATGCATACAGTTGTGGAAGAGATGTAAGTGGCTATCAAATTATAAAGAAATATTAAGGTGCAAGTAGGTTTATAAAAGGTTAGTAAGAATTTTACATTTGGAGAACTAGTAGGGAAGGCAGTTTAGCAATATATATCAACACCCTTTTGTGTTCATAAATTTAGCTCAAGTTTAGCTGAAAGTTTAACCTAAGGGAATAATCCAAAATATTAAAAAATTATTATGTTGAAACATGGACTTGTCATTTTTGTACATTGATATGTTGAAGATTGGTAATCTTATATGGATCAACCTAATATATGCATAAAGATATTTATTGTATTATAATTTATAATTGTGAAAAAGTGGGGAAAAAACTAATGTCCAACATGAGAGGAATGGTTAAATAAGCTATGGCACAAACTTTAGTTAATGATAGCTCTTTGTAATGTTTTAAAGTTGATGTATAATTTTCATATAATAAAAACCCATGGATCTTACTTCAACTTCATGACTTTTAATAATAGTATATACTAATGTAACTACCACCCAAACAAGATATAGAACATTTTCATCTCTCCATAAAGTTCCTTTGTGCTCCTTTCTAGTTCTTTAGATAATCCCCTTCCCTGAAACAACCATTTTCTGATTTCAATCACAACAGACTAGTTTTGTCTGTTCTTGAACTTCATATAAATGATATCAAGGATGGCCTTGACTTTGACTTCCTCCTGCCTTATGTCTGTCTTCAATATAATATCTTTGAGATGCATCCATATTGTTGCATCAGGAATTATTTCTTTTTATTGTTGAGTATTGTTTCATTGTATAACTAGTCCATACTTAGTCATCTATTCTGTCACTGATGGCATTTGGTTTCAAGTTTTTGGTTGTTATGAATAAGGCTGTTATGAACATTCTTGTATAACTCTTGGTGTGGACATATGTTATTTATCCCTTGTAGCATTGTGAATACTAAAAAAATAAAAATTTTGAGTATCATTGCTAATCCAAACAACCCAAGAATTTTTATTAGCTTTTATTTTATTTTTATTTTTAAAAAAAATATATGTTTATTGACTTATTAGATAGAGAGGAAGGGAGATCGGGAGAGAGAGAGAAACATCAATTGGCTGCCTCCTGCATGCCCCATACTGGGGACCAAGCCCACAACCTGGGCATGTGCCCTGACTGGGAATCAAACCCATGACCTCTTGGTGCATGGGACGATGCTCAATCCATTGAGCCACACTGGCCAGGCTTATTACCTTTTATTAATTCAAAGAAAATTTTTCACCATGTGCGAAATCTCACATTTTTCATAGTATGAAAATCTCAGTTTTGTAGTTTCAAATTATAAAAATATTTTATATCTAAAATGTACGCTCATTTATGTGTATAATATTATACACGTATTATACATAAACATATGATATATATTATATCAAGGGATCACCAATTTGTTCAGAATTAAATTTCTTTAATATAGCCCTGGCCGGTTTGGCTCAGCAGTTAGAGCGTCGGCCTGCAGTCCAGAGAGACCTGGGTTCGGTTCCCGCTAAGGGCATGTACCTCGGTTGCAGTTTGTCCCCGGCCCTGGTTGGGTCATGCGGGTGGCAGCTACTCGATGTGTCCCTTTCACATCGATGTTTCTCTCTCTCTTTCTTCACTCTATCTGAACAAAAAATAAAAAAATGTCCTGGGGTGAGGATAAAAAAAAATATATATATATATAGTATCTGATTTGCTTGGAATGGAATGTGAAGCAAATTTCAAGATTGAAACCATAGGTAAAAACATATATTTTAAACAATGTAAAAAATAATTGGCTACTTCTAGCACTCATTAACTGCACTGTTGCTAACGAAATTGAGATTCTGGAGGAGGTAGTGTATGCTGTCATTCTCTTAAGCCTACTTCCATGCCTGCATTACTCCAGTTATTGTATTTAATCTACCACAGCCCTGTCTATGACACTTGGAAAGCTCCAGATCATTAAAATGAATAGTCCCCAAATTAATTTAATTTCAGGAGTTGGACCATCCTCCTGAGGAACAATATCAAGAAATGGTTCCTTGATAATCTGTTTATTTCCTTCTTTTAAAAAATTAGACCTTTTGGCCTGGCTTGTTTGGTTCAGTGGTTAGAGCGTTGGCCTTCGAACCAAAGGGTCTTGGGTTTGATTCCGGGTCAAGGGCACATACCCAGGTTGCAGGTTCAAACCCCAGCCCCAGTCAGGGTTGTGCAGGCAGCAACGAATGGATACCTCTCTCTCCCTCCCTCCTTTCCACTCTAAAAAAATCAATGGAAAAATGTCCTGGAGTAAGGATTAACAACAACAAAAAATTAGATCTTTTATAATTTGGATGCATTTATTACATTAAATTCACTTGAACTATTTGAAAATATTTTGAGTTACATAAGCAATGAAAGAAAAATATGGAGGCTTTTTAATTTATCTAGTTCATTCTTTTCTTAACTTTGACTCAAGCATTTGATCATTTGATTTTGCATTTTAAGACTTAACTATTTATAAAACCAAAAGCTACTCAATGCCTACATTATAAAACACCTTTATTATATAAAAAATTATGAAAATAATAAATGATTATGTCAGTAAGGTAAGCAATATACAGGTTTATAATTGAGGTTTAAGATTTTCTACTTTAATTCTACCCTTTTGAAGTTATTTTCTCTATGATCAAAAACCATATATTTATATAATGTAGTCATTGAAATATAAAAAAATAGAATGATGCTAATTTTATTACTTTTAAGCTTGATTTTTTTTTTCACTTAACATATTTGGACAAATCTTTAGGTCACTGTATATTGTTCTAATTCATTATTTTTCATTGCTGTGTGTTTTATTGTACCATTCTTATAGCTAATGAATTTCTGGACAACTTTAGAATGACTTTAATTTCTCAAAAATTTAGCTTCGAAAATTGTATTTTACCAATCATGTATACTTCCCTAGTGGTGCACATTTTTATTGGTGTAGAACAATTTAAAATTTTTTTTCTTTATTGATTTTAGAGAGAGAGGAAGGGAGAGGAGAGAGAGAGAGAAACAATGATGAGAGAGAACATCCATTGGCCTCTTCCAGCATACCCCCACTGGGGATCAGGCCCACATCCTGGACATGTGCCCCGACTGGGAATTGAAACGGTGATCTCTTGGTGCATGGGTTGATGCTCAACCACTGAGCCACACCAGCTGGGCAGTGTAGAACAATTTTTAATGTTTCTCTATGTGAGAAAAATAATAGCAAAAATGTTCCATTCATCCATTCATTGTCCATTCTTTCAACAACTAGTTATTGATCAGTTAGGAGCTATTCTAGAACTTAATGGTTCATCAGTGAACAAGATAGACAACATCCTTGCTTTCATGGATCTTACATTCTAAGAGAGAGAGAGAGAGAGAGGCCATAGACAAATAAATAAGATAGATGATGAGTTACCTTAAAGAGGATCAGCCTGGAGTGGGTCTGCCTAGGGCCAGCCAGTAGTGTGTGGGTCCCTAGTTTCATGCAGGAAAGATTTCACAATGCGAGTCCAGGTGATTGAGAGTATGTTTATTAAAGCTGGGGACAGTGAAACCAGAAAGAGCTTAGGATAAAATGAGCAACGAGAGAGAGCCTATGCAGAGCTGCTTTTGTTCTCTAAAAATGTTATAGGAAAGAAAGGAGCCCAGGCAGGGTTGCTTTGGGTCACTGAGAAGTCAGAGAAAAGGAGGCCTTGGAGACAGGTTCAGAAGGTTAGGTTGGGAGGATCTGCTGCTGCTCACTGCTCGCTGCTCCCCTGGTTGCACGTCTCAAGGAGACCCTTATAGTTAAGGAGATGCATGCCTGTGGGGGAAGAAGAGGGAGGAGGGAAAGGTGCAAGCATGCTCCTGGAGGGAGAGCAAGCTGTGGGACCTTCATTTTGAGGGTTTTTAAAGGCTCGGAGTTTAGGGGTGGTCTTAGGGAAGGATCTCAATAGACTATTCATTAGCTTTCCCAAGTGTATCCTTTCAGGGTGTGGTCTCCAGTGATTAGTCAGTGCTGGGGTCGCCCACCTGGTTTTACCACTTTTCTGTGCTATTTTATCTAAAGCAATCAGGGAAGGCCACAACTGATGAGGTCACTTTCGAGCAGGGCCCTGAATTCAGGGTTGGAAAAAATCTAATAAATATCAGGAAAACATTTTAATTGGAGAAAACAGTAAATGCAAAGGTCCTGAGGCAGGAGTGTCCTTGGTTCTTGTGAGGAACAGTAAAGAGGCCAGTGTGAATTGAGTAGAGTAAGGGGAAAGAGTTAGGAGAAGATGAGATGGGGGAGGCCCTTGTGAATCTCTACAAAGAGTTAGGCTTTTATCTGAGTGAGAGGGGAAGTCACTGGATGGTTTTAAGAGAAGAATGACATGATCTACCTCACCTTTAAAGGTAGCTTCCTGTCCGGCTGGTGTGGCTCAGTGGTTGAGGGTCGAACCATGCACCAAGAGGTCGCTGGTTCGATTCCCATTCAGGACACGTGCCCAGGTTGTGGGCCTGATCCCCAGTGGGGGGCATGCAGGAGGTGGCCAATCAGTGTTCTCTCTCACTGATGTTTCTCTCTTTCTCTCCCTCTCACTTCTTCTCTCTCTAAAATCAATAAAGGAAAAATTTTAAAATAATAATAATAATAATATAGGTAGCTTCCTGTCAGTGATGTGGTGAGTAGATGGTGGGAAGCAGAGAAACTCGCTTGGAGGATACTGCAGTAATCCAGGGGAGAGATGATGGTGTCTAGAACCAGTCAGGTAACATAAGATGTAGTGAGAGACAGTCAGATGTTGGATGTCTTTTCATGGTGGAAGCAACAGAATTTGGCGCTGGCTTTGTTCGGGTGAGTACTGTGAGAGAAAGACAGAAGTCAAAGGCGACTCTGAGATTACAAAAACTAAGATGGAATTGCTTTTCATTGAGATGGGGCTGATGGTAAGGGGAGCAGGTTTGGAGGAGGGCAGGGACAGCAGTTTGTTTCTGGATATGCTGAATTTGTGATGAATTTAAGTGGTGATAGTGTGCAAGCAGGTGGATTTGAACTTGGTGTTCAAGGGAAAGGTCTGGACTGTCAGCACGTCTGTTACAGTTACCAGCCTGGATGAGATGGCCGATGGAATGAATGCAGACCGAGCAGAGAGGAGGTCTGAGCTCTGGGACATGTCAGCTAGCGAAGGAAGCTTAGAAAATGCAGCCCCTGAGGTGGACAGAGAAGCAGGAGGGGGTGGTTATAAAGTGTCAGGGAGGGCGAGATCAACTGGGTCAAAAGATCTCCAATGATCAAGGAGGATGAGAACTGAGAATGAACTGTTGACCAGCATGAAAGTCATTAGTGAGATTGACAAGAACCCTTTTTGATGGAAGGGCAGAGAGAAGCCAGGTTGGAGTGGGTTTCAAAAGAGTGGGAGTAGAAATGTTGGAGAAAAATTGTAGAAACACTTTCCAAGAATTCTACTGTAAAGAGCACAGAGAAATGAGGTGGAAGCTAGAGGGCTAAGTGAGATCAAAAGAAGCTTAAATTTTTTTTTAATGTGGGTAATTACAGTATGTTTGTATGTTAACGAGAATAATCCTCTAGAGAGGAAAAAATTGCAGATGCAGGAGTGAGGTGGGACAAATGCTGGAGGATACTCTTGGGTAGGGGAGAGGGTCCCCCAACACATAGAAGGGAAAACTTCCGTCTCTGAAGTGTTTTCACAGCAACGGGAGAGAAACAGTACAGACCTTGTAACTCAGGGAGGTTGGTACTTGTGGTGGGAACAGGAGGAAGTTCTCTGATGCTTCTATTTCTCAGTGTAACAGGAAACAAGGTCGTTTATCTGGGAGGGAGGTTTTAGAACTTTGAAAAGAGAAATAATAAGGTGTGAAAGTTTCATTAGGTGGGGAAGAAATACTGGGTGGGTCCCAGTGTGCAAAAATTTACTTCATTGGATGGCCACAACCACTGTTTGTCATTTTAAAATCCAGATTGATTGAATGTACAGAAGTAATATATTTGTGAAACATCAGACTGAATGGCCACCGTATCTGACAGTCCCGTATGATAGCAAGTTGATATTCCCATTTCTCTATCTTAGCTGGTCGTAAGATGGACACAGAGAAGGCTCAAATCCCACACAATTACAATTGTTTCAGTGAGAAAAGGAAGGATAGGAGCTAGAGGGTTACAATTTTAAAAAATTATTTTTTCCTGTGGACCTTTCAAGGTAAAGGCTTTGCTTTTATTACCAGTGCCTAGCTACACCACCAAAATACCACTGTGCAAATAATTATTCTATCATTAGGGACACTTTTCTGATGCATTTACACTTATCACTCAGTTATAAAGAAAACACAAATGCTTTTAAGTAATATAATTGTATTGCTCAATAGTTTTCTTATAATTCAGGAGTGTTAACTTTTTACTACTATGTTGTTGTAGAAAGAGGTGAAGAATTTTATTCAAATAACACTCTCATGAGAGAAGAATGTTCTTTACCAAAGAACTCCGGGGGGACTGGGGTCTGACCTGGAGGGAGGGGCTTCTAGGCAGAGAGGGGAGGACACAGAGGGATGAGAGGAAAGGTGATTGGCAGTGTTTCCTGGGAGGACAGAGAGTTAGAAGAAGAAAAGAGGCATGAGGCAGTTATGGAATTTGAAAGAATTAGAAAGAAGAGGAAATGAAACCTCTTTCTTATTCTTAAAACTATAACAATAACACCTGGAATTATTTGCAATTAATTTTGTTTGTTGGACTTTTTCTTTTGAATTTACAACTCTCTGAGGGTTACAGCTATAGTCAACAGTGCTATGATTCACATTTATCACTTAATATTATGAGAAACCACAGATATTCTGAAGTAAAGCAACTGTGTTGCCCACTCATCAGTTATTTTTTTTAAAGCAAAACTGTCAATTCATTATTTCTATGTTGTTGTGTAAGGAGGTTAAGAGTTTCATTTACCAGGAAATCTCATTTAAAACTATAATGAAGCCTCATTTGTCATTTTGTGCCTTTAACTGCTACAGTATTGTGTTTCTCAAACTAAGGAATATTCTTTAGCATAGTGACTTATTTTTCTGTTTTGAGTTGGGAAATAGTCATTTTTTTGGATATAGATGAACTTCTTTTTATATATATTCAAACTCGTTTTTATGATTATTACCACTTCTGCGATCAGTAGCATAATTGCCTTCTTTTAGTGGCTTGTAGCATGGTTAGAAAAAGAATAGACTTGACTTTGCTTGTGCATTTCTTTCCTTAATCAACATAGGTTTATAATAGACTGGAGAGATAGTTATCGTTTCTATTTCAGATGTATAATTTAAAGAACTATATGGAATCTGACATTATTGTGCTTTAAGAATTTAATCCATATGGACATAAAGTACTCACATAACTATAATTATCTGATACCGGTGAACCTGGCAAACATGTTTCCTTCCACATCTGATTGTGTTTTGTCTTGATAAAGGGCCGCTTCTGGCAGTTGCTCGTCAAAGGAGCTCTCTGTGAAACATCCACTGTGGGCATCAGACATTGGGTCTGCATTCACTGAAGCATCGAAGCACCTCATCTAATGGGCTGCAGGAATTCTGGAGTCTGTGGGAAGAAGAAGGAAGAACAGCAGCCCGTTTCCAGACGGAGGGTCGGGCTGTGGCCAGAAGCGCGGTCACCGCGCTGGGGTCGGAGAGGGCACCCTCTGTCCAGGCACGTCAGCTCTGGCCTGTTCCCAAGAAAGCAACATCAGTGCGTAGCTCCCTGCGAAACCAGAAAAAATACTTTAAAACTTCTTTCTGTTCTTTCAAAGACAATGACTTTGATTATACATGGGAAATATACGTTTCTAAAACGGAGGAATTATGTGATCAATTTCCACTTGAGCATAAGGGTTAAAACTCTTAAGTTCTACAGCCAGACTGCCTGAGTTTAGGGCCTAGTTCTATTACTTACTAGTCCTGTGATGCTGGGTAGGTTACCCTAATGCTTCTGTGCCTCAGTTTCCCCATCTGCAAAATGGGGATGATAATAGTACTTATCTCAAGGCTGTGTAAACTAAGTGAAATTGTGTAGGTAAAAAACTCAGAGCATACAGTAAATATCCAATAAATGCTATTATTGTTTCATCACCATCTTTTAAATAATGGGCTTCTTTATGTTTGCAATATTTTATTATGTGGCATAAATGAAGGATCACTGGACTTGGATTCAGAATTAATGGGTTTTGATCCCAATTTTGCTATTATTCCTATGAGATGCCTTGAGCATGTTGCTGAACCTCTCTGGGCCTTAGCTATGCCACTTATAAAATAGGATATGATGATATCTAAGTATTCTTTCAACACAAATATTATTTACCTCTTTTTATGACTTCTGCTTAAACTTAGAGATGCCTTAAAAAATACTGTTCTAACCCTGGCTGGTTTGGCTCAGTGGTTAGAGCTTCGGCCTGTGGTCCAGAGAGACCCAGGTTCACTTCCTGCTAAGGGTGCGTACCTTGGTTGCAGTTTGTCCATGGTTGGTCGTGCGGGTGGCAGCCACTCGATGTGTCCCTTTCATGTCGATGTTTCTTTCTCTCTCTTCCTCTCTCCCCCTTCCACTCTATCTGAACAAAAAATGGAAAGGTGTCCTCAGGTGAAGATAAAAAAAAAATATTGTTCTAGGCCCAGCCGGTGTGGTTCAGTGGTTGAGCACTGACCCATGCACCAAGAGGTTGCTGGTTAGATTCCTGGTCAGGGCACATGCCCAGGTTGTGGGACAGATCCCCAGTGGGGGGCATACAGGAAGCAGCCAATCAGTGTTCTCTCTCATTGATGTTTCTCTCTCTTTCTCTCCTCTTCCTTTCCTCTCTCTCTAAAATCAATAAAGAAAAACAAAATACTGTTCTAGGACTAAAGCTATACTAGTATATGTACATGTTCACTCACAAACACTCACACCTTTCTGTGGGATTTACTTTACACACTCCTAGGCTGATGCAGAACCAGTGAGCAAAACAGAAATTGCATGAACTCTTTTTCAGATCACAGTGATACCACATTGAAGAAAATAACTGGTATTTTTTTAAACACACCATTTAAAAAATTAAACACCAATAAAAAAAAACTAACATGAAACATACAGGTTTTGAAAACAATGACCATCATAGTATGGGTTCTTCTGAAAGTTGAGCCTGAATCAAAGACCAGATAGAGGGATAATTCTAGGAAACAAGAAAGGCGTGGAGAGAGGTAGACTAGGAAAGAGTGAGTTATTCAGGTGATGGGGGTTCAACTCCACCTGGTGAGCAGGCCACAGGCAGCCTCCCAGATCTGTCTCTGGAAGTTGGGACCATGGGGCGTTATCCATACCAGCTCCTTCATCCTCCATTGTGTGAGGGTTGCCCTAGGAGTGTAAGGTGCCCTGTGTGTTCAGGCCATGTTTTTACGAGGGTCAAGTGGGCTCCTGAGAGTTCAGAGAAGAGCTTGAGGCAGAACTTGGAGACTGGAGGTGACTGCTTGAGGTGGGCGCTGTAGAGTGGATCTAATCTAGCAGGAACTGTCTCCTGCAATTGTGCCTAAAATTGGAGCTGAGTCAAGGGGATGGGACACAGGGAACCAAAAGATGCTGCTTCAATTTCCTAGTAACATACATACCCTATGTCTCATCCCATTTGGACACAGTGTTTCTTGAGCTTCTTTTCATCATTATGTGGGGAGTGAGTGCAAGGAACGGGACCAGGTGGGCACTGGGGTGAAGATCAAGGATATTTGCATGTCTGTGGTGAAAACTGATAATGTAAAAGAAAGTTTAACAATTTAGATACAGTTATTTTGATGTGGAGGTAAGGAAATGGGATAGACCTAGTGATGGAGTGAGTCTCAGGATGGGGCATGTCAGTGATATTTGTTTGAAATATTACTAACCAATAAAAATAGGGTCTCTTCATTTTGACACAATTGACAAACAGCTGGTCAAAACATCTTCCCCTCATCCTCAATGTGAAAACAGCCTATTCTGATCAGCAGTGTAAGCTCATTCCATTTAGTTGGACGTAAAAGAATAAACGTGGAAGTGGGTTTCGGAGAAGGTAATATTTATGCTAACATCTGTATTAAAAAGACAGATACCAGGAGAGGCATTTTCGGGTGAGATATCATTCCTGCTCTGTAACTATGAAAGGGCAATCAATATTTGACACACCATTTTAACAGTGATAATGTGTTGCATGCTAAAATGTCATTCAACTTTTAAAAAGGACCCAATAGCCCTGGCCAGTTTGGCTCAGCGGTTAGAGCGTCAGCCCACGGACCAAAGAGTCACGGGTTCGATTCCGGCCCAGGGCTCCAACCTTGGTTGCAGTTTGTCTCTGGCCCTGGTTGGGGTCTCACATTGATGTTTCTCTTTCTCTCTCCCCCTCCCACTCTATCTGAAGATATTTGAAGAAATATCCTTGGGTGAGGATTAAAAAATAAATAAATAAAAATGACCCAATGTCACGTGTAACAGATACTGTCGCTCCTCCTGGTCCCCATCCCAACCTGGACTCTCTTTTAACATCGAACATTTATCTCTTCATTTATGGATTTAAAAAATTTTTAAACTTGTGATAAAACACATAAAATATAAAATTTACTATCTTAACCACTTTAAGGGTATGACTCAGTGGTGTTGAGCACATTCACTTCGTGCAGCCATCCCACCATCCATCTCCAGAACTCTTTACTGTCTTGAAAAACTGAAACTCTATACCCATTGAACAATAACTCTGCATTCCTCCCTTCCTTAGCCCATGCCAACAACCATTCTGCTTTCTGTCTGTATGAATTTGACTATTCTAGGTCTCTCATTTAAATGGAATCACAGTAAATGTCCTTTTGTGACTGGCCTGTTTCACTCAGCATAATGCCTTGAGGTTTGTCCATGTAGCAGCATGTATCAGAATTTCCTTCCATTTTATTTATTTTTATTTTTAATTTTTTATCCTCACCCAAAGACATTTTTGCATTTATCTTCAGAGAGAGTGGGAGGGAGAGAGGGGGGAAGAAAGAGAGAGAAACATCAATGTGAGAGAGACAATATCGAGTGGTTGCCACCCCACAACCCCAACCGAGGCCGGGGACAAACTGCAACCAAGGTATATGCCCTTAGCGGGAACCAAACCCAGGACTCTCTGGTTTGTGGGCAGACATTCTAACCACTGAGACTAACTGGCCAGGGCTTTCCTTCCATTTTAGGGTTAATACTATTCCACTATATGTAGATATCATATTTGTTTATTGAGTCATCTGTCGCTGGACACTTGTGTTCCTTTCACCTATGGCTATTGTGAATAATGCTGCTATGGACACCCTGGGTGTCCAAATATCTCTGAGATCTTTAAATTCTTTTGGGTATATACCCAGAGTGAAATAGCTGGATATTATGGTAATTCTATTTTTAATTTTTTTGAGGAACTACCGTATTGTTTTCCACAGTGGCTACACCATCTTCCATTCCCACCAATAAAGTACAAAGGTTCCAGTTTCTCATATCCTCACCAACACTTATTTTCCATGTTTTTGGTAGGAGTCATCCTAATGGGTGTGAGACATTCCTTCCCTTTTAACTGATACAGGGTTTGGAGAACTCCAGTTACTTGGAATCAGTTGCCCGGGAGAGTCTCTGGGTAAAGGAAGCCTGTAGCTCTTGGCAGTGGTTAAAGGAACAGAGCACAAGATACGTTGAGCTAGAAAAAACAACACCATGCGGGAGTTAATTGGGATCTCAGGCAATGGTCTCATCACAGCCATTTCTTGTGCTTTACTAGACTCAGTCAGGATAAAGGGAAAACAAGTCCTGTTCGGTTAGGGTGCTTGATAGCTGCAAAGGGGAGATCACACTTCTGTTTGCTCCAGAAGTTCAGCAAGAAGTAAAAAGTAGTGAAGACATATTTAGGAGGAATGGCTGGGGGCAGTTAAAGTTACTAAGTTTTACTATGGTGAAATGCTACTTGGAACAAGCCCACTTCTAATTCTCATTATTGCTCACCAGAGAGCCTCAAAGCAGTGAAAGAAAGATGTCCCAGGAGGCGGTGTTAACCAGGCTGAGGTCTTGGGACTCAGTCAGCTCCAGCACGGTTGGCTTCTGCTTTTATGTTTTTTTTTTAAAATTTTTTTTTTATCCTCACCCGAGGACATTTTTTCCATTTTTTGTTCAGATAGAGTGGGAGGGAGAGAGAGGAATAGAGAGAGAGAGAGAGAAACATCGATGTGAAAGGAACACATCGAGTGGCTGCCACCCACACGACCTACCAGGGCCGGGGACAAACTGCAACCGAGGTACGCGCCCTTAGCGGGAACCGAACCCGGGTCTTTCAGGACCGCAGGCCGACGCTCTAACCGCTGAGCCAAACCGGCCAGGGCTGCTTTTGTGTTTTTTTTCTTTGCTTCTGGTGAGGGTGATTCCAGGTACTTTTTTAAAAAAAACGTATCTTAATTTTGAATGTATTACAAATGTCCTTCTTTTTTCCTTTCTTGACCCCTTCCTCCCCAATCCTGCCCCCCTCCTGCTTTCCCCACATTGTTGTCTGTGTCTGGTGATTATGTATATATGCATATAAATTATTTGGTTTCTCTCTTCTTGCCCCACCCCCTTTCCCCTTGAGATTCATCAGTCTAACAACCAATTTGTACTTTCTGATCCCTTCATCTTTTCCACCCATCCCCCTCCCATTTGGAAACCAACAGAAAGTTCTCTGTTATCTATGAATCTGTTTCTGTGCCGCTTGCTCATTTTGTTTGTAGATTTAATTGTTGATAGAAATGTATATATTGCCATTTTATTGTTTATATTTTTTTATCTTCTACTTCAAGAAGGCCTGTCAACATTTTATATAATATTGGTTTGGTGGTGATGAGCTTTTTCTTGTCTGGGAAACTCTTTATATGGCCATCGATTCTAACTGATAGCTTTATAGGATAGAGTAATCTCGGTTGTAGGTCCTTGCTTTTCATCATTTTAAATATTTCTTGCCACTCTCTCTTGGCCTGCAAAGTTTCTTTTGCGAAATTAACTGACAGCCTTATGGGAGCTTCTTTGTAGGTAACTAGCTGCTTTTCTCTGCTGCTTTAAAGATTCTCTCTTTCTCTTTAACCTTTTGCATTTTGACGATGATGTGTCTTGGTGTGGGCCTCTTGGGGTTCATCTTATTTGGGACTCCCTGTGCTTCCTGAACTTGTATGTCTGTTTCCTTCACCACATTAGGGAAGTTTTCTGTCATTATTTTTTCAAATAGGTTTTTAACTTCTTGCCCTCTCTCTTCTCCTTCTGGCACCCCCATGATGCGAATGTTGGTATGCTTGAAGTTGTCCCATAGGCTCCTTATACTATCCTCATCTTTTGGATTCTTTTTTCTTTTTGCTGTTCTGATTGGTGTTTTTTGCTTCCTTATATTCCAAATTGATGGTTTGCTTCTTGGCTTCACCTCCTCTACTATTGATTCCCTGTAAATTATTCTTTATTTCAGTTAGTGCAACCTTGATTTCTGAGTGGTCCTTTATTATGCTTTTGAGGTCTTCACTAAGTTCATTGAGTATCCTTATAACCAGTGTTTTGAATTCTGTATCTGTTAGATTGCTTATCTCCATTTCATTTAGTTCTTTGCCTACAGTTTTGTTCTGTTCTTTCATTTGGGACATGTTTCTTTGTTTCGTCATTTTGGTTGCACCCCTGTGTTTGTTTCTGTGTATTAGGTAGAGTTACTATGTCTCCTAGGCTTCCTAGGGTGGCCTGTTGTAGTCAGTCTCCTGTGCAGTCCAGAGGCACAGCCTCCCTGATCACCCAGCTGGGCCCTCAAGGTACACCCCTCATGTGGACTTTACACCCTTCTGTTGTAATTGAGTCTTGATTGCTGTTGGCACATCAATGGAGGGTTTTACACAGGTTGGTCAGCTGCAAGGACTGGCTGTGCCCACTAACCACTGACCTCTGACTACCAGGTACTTTTTAACCTCCTGTCTATATTTGCATTCTCTTTGCAAGAGTGGAAGTTTTTTGTGTTGTAAGGGTTAGTTGTAAGGGTCAGTAAGGGTTTGTTTTCCCCCAAACCTCAGCGTTTTGTTTTAGCAACAATCATTGGAAATAAGTTTATGGCACTCATTTGGAGCAGGTAAGATGGAGCTTCATGTCAGTATTTGTGAATGAGGGAGCTTGAATACAGATGTGAAGTGTTTGCTGTGGCAACCACCTAAGGGGCACTTGTGCACAAAGGAAAGGCCAGTGGGGACACAGCAAGAAGGCAGCTATCTGCAGGCCAGGAGAGAGGCCTCAGAGGAAACCACCCTACTGACACCTTGATCTGGGACTTCCAGCCTCCAGAACTGTGAGAGCATATTTCTGCTGTGTGAGCTCCCCACTCTGAGGTACTTTGTTATGAAAGCTAGAGCAGACTAACACCGTGATTTTGTCCTGGTGAGGCAAAGAAATGGAGGAATGACTGGTCTGTTTGTTTTTTTGCAGGCATGTGTGTGTGTGTGTGTGTGTGTGTGTGTGTGTGAGAGAGAGAGAGAGAGAGAGAGAGAGAGAGAGAATGAGAGAGAGAGAGCCAAAGAGTGAGCCATGGTGGAGGTGAGAGAAGGCTTTTCTTTTCTTTTGGAGAACAGAATTAATGAGCAGTAACTAGTTCTTCCCTCTGCCTTCCTGTGAAGAGGGGGCAGTTCACAGTCTGTCCCATCTCAGGCAAGCAGTTTATAATCACCCCTCTCTAGAAGTTGGGCACCCAAGAGAATTGAGGTGGGGGAGAGCCTAGCACACTGCATGCGTGCAGAGGAACTTGGCAACAGGTGGGGGCACATGCAGGGCAGGGTGAGTATTGTTCCCCTCAGGTTTTCACAGAGAAGTGGCCATCCCGGTGGGAATTCTGACATTTCTCGTGGACCAGTTTACCGCATTGCCCATTGAGGTCCCACCGCTTCGTAGTCCATGACGCAAATGCCACTGGCATGAGAAGCCCACCCATGGCTCACAAGCCAGCAGCAGCCGCCAGTCACCAGAATCTGGGACATGGGACCAGGGGAGTAGCGCAGGGGAGGCACAGGTGAGGAGAGGAATGGGCAGCCTGTACCCTACCCTACTGTGGGAGAGGGGATCCACCTGGCTAGTGACCCCAAATGACACATGGATGAAGCTAGTTTACTTACCTAGACTGAAATTACCTGAGGTTCTGAAATACTGTTAATTATTAGCTTTCAAATTCTTTCTCTGGCTCCTAGGATGGGAGGGGGAGAGTGGGCACAGTTCCACAGAGCAAAGTCATTATCATTACTGAGAAAGAAAAATCTTTCCACATTTGTTCTGAATGAGCTGTGAATCCCGAATCCTGAGAATCCTTAAAGAGTTCATTCAAGGACAACTGTTGGACAGTAACTACTGTGTAATCAATACTTTTTGAGTCTGGATTCCAGGACTAACACGAGATACAGCTGTTGTAGCTGTGTTAACACCAGGACAACTAGCGCTTAAGTCAGAAAGCAATACGAGACATAAAGAGGGTCACTTCATCATGATAAACATTACATTTATCAGAAAGAAATAACAATACTTGTGTGCATTTTATTATAAAACCTTTAATACACAAAGGGGAAAAACCATTAGGAGAAACAGACAAATCTCTCTTCCTAGTAAGATATTTTATCACACTCCTTTTAATATTTGAAGATCAAAAGATGGTAAATCAATAAGGACACGGAAGATTTCAAAAATACTACTAAAGCCCTGGCCAGTTTGGCTCAGCGGTTAGAGCGTCGGCCTGCAGTCCGGAGAGACCCGGGTTCGGTTCCCGCTAAGGGCACGTACTTCGGTTGCAGTTTGTCCCTGGCCCTGGTTGGTCGTGCGGGTGGCAGCCACTCGATGTGTCCCTTCACATCAATGTTTCTCTCTCTCTCCCTTCCTCCCACTCTATCTGTACAAAAAATGGAAAAATATCCTCGGGTGAGGATAAAAAAAAAACAAAAAAAAAAACTACTAAAAGTATTATAATCTAATGTGTTATAAACTTCTGTGTCCAAAAATTGGAGAATATATATTTTTTATGAGAACACATGGAACATGTACAAAAATTGACCATGAGTTGGGTCATGAAGTCCATCGTGACAAATTTTAATGATCTTTTTTTTTTTTTTCTTAACCACAGTGAAATTAAGTTAGAAATAAAAGAAATACTAAAAGTTCCATACATGTAGAAATTTTAAAAACACATTTCTAAATACCTCATGGACCAAAGAAGAAACCACAATGGAAATTTAAAAATATTAGAAATGGAATGATAATATTACATTAAATGGATGTAGATAAAAAGTTATTTCATGACAAATTTTAGTCTTTTTATTTTTAAATCTTCATCTGAGAATATGTTTTCCAGAGAAGAAGAGGGAGAGAGAGAGAGAGAGAGAGAGAGAGAGAGAGAGAGAGAGATATCAATGTGAGAAAGAAACATTGATGGATCAGTTGTCTCTCCTATGCACCCTGACCAGGGATTGAACCCTGCAACCTATGTATGTGCCTTGACGGGGAATTGAACCTACAATCTTTTTGGTGTGTGGGATAACTCCCCAACCAACTGAGCCACCTGGCCAGGGCTTTAGCCTTAAAAGGAAATGCTGACAATTCAGGAAGAAAAAATTTAGGCGAGACAAAGAATGAAACAGAAAATGAAGAAACATAGAATATTAACAAAGTAAAAAGCTCGTTTATTGAAAAGACAAATTTCTGGGAATGACAAATACAATAAAATCTGTAATTAGACATATAGTAAAAAAAAAAAAAAGTATTGAACATCAAAGCCAACACATAATTCTTAAAGTAGGTAGAGAGGAATCAGAGGAAACACTGATTACACAACAAAGAATAAAATTAGACCAGTAGTGGAGGTACCAAGAGCAAAGCAAACCTCAAGAGAAGGAAACTACAAAGTGCTGAAGGAAAATAATTATCAATCTCGAACTATATAGTCAACAAAACTGTTCTCCAGGAGGAAGGCTGACATATAGACAATTCTGATAAACAGAGTTTATTACCAACAAATCTTCACTAGGGGGATTTCTAAAAGCTACACCTGAAGAAATGGAAGACCACTTCAGAAGGAAGAACTGAGGAGCTTATCTGGATCCTTTCTTCTAACATTTTTTACCACCAAACTTAACACAACCATCTGAATATTGTATATTTTTCTTACCCATTTAATTTTTGTCTCCCACCTGTCCCCTACATCCCTGTGCCCCCTGCCCCCTGTGTCCCATAGAATATAAGCTCCAGAAGGGCAGAGATTCCTGGGGAATAATACCTAGAGTCCCTCAATCAATATTTCTGGGGGTGATAGTGTGTTCACATCATAAGGAGGCCTTAACCCTCATGGAAAGATTTAAAGTGATAAAATAAAAGCATGTTGTTTTTCAAACCTTTCTTATTATCCAAAGTTATTACAGGGTTAGGTCCCTAACCTACAGGCTGTGTCTGCATCATAGGGCAGTTCTAGCCCTGACGACATTGTTCCTTTAGTCCCAGCCACAGAAGGACCCCACGGCCCAAATAGCACCACCATTTGCTCTCTGCTAGGGAGAAGCTTCCAAAACAAAGGTTCAGGATTTTTGCTAGTTGGGGATTCATTAAAATTGAGATAATGCATTTCTGATTGGGTCACTACTTTTCCCCTCTCAAAGTATGGTTTATACAGTAACAGGTGTTTCCTTGGCTGCCACTTGAATACTCATACGTAGTAGTTATAGAAAATAGAGACAAACAATGATTTTGAGGCTCTGAGCAATCCAGCTACTTCTGGCTAGCAATGCCTTTAATTTTCTTCTTCTGGCTAAATGTGAAAATGTGTGTGTGTGTGTGTGTGTGTGTGTGTGTGTGAGCATGTGTATGTGAGTTATGTGTATGACATGTTTGAGTGTGAACATGTAGGGTGTGTGTGTGAATGGGTGGGTGGCTATGAGAATGGGGTATGTGTGTTTATGTGCATGTATGTGTGTGTGCAAGTGTGTGTATGAGCATGTGTGAGTGAACATGTAGGGTGTGTGTGTGAATGGGTGGGTGGCTATGAGAATGGGGTATGTGTGTTTATGTGCATGTGTATGTGTGTGTGCGAGTGTGTGTATGAGCTTGTGTGAGTGAACATGTAGGGTGTGTGTGTGAATGGGTGGGTAGATGTGCATGTGGGGTATGTAAGTATAAGTATGCATGAATGTACTGTGTATGTACATGTGTGTATGTGCATTTGAGTCTTTGGGATACCTCGTGACTGCTTCTCTTTCCTGGCACCATATGGCCCCTGGTTCTTTGGTTTCCCCTGGAGACTGTCTCCCTGTCCTTCTGTAATCACTGCTGCCAAGTGCCATATAACCCTGCTCTGGAGACGCTCTTGCTAACTCAGGGAGCTGCTAGTAAGAATCCGTCTAGTCCCACCCAACTGCCGCCTGCTTATCAGCCTTGCATTGAGTTTCCTCCCTCTCCCTCTCCCTCTCCCTCTCCCTCTCCCTCTCCCTCTCCCTCTCCCTCTCCCTCTCCCTCTCCCTCTCCCTCTCCCTCTCCCTCTCCCTCTCCCTCTCCTCTCCCTCTCCCTCTCCCTCTCCCTCTCCCTCTCCCTCTCCCTCTCCCTCTCCCTCTCTCTCTTCCTCCCTCCTGCTCTGGGCTCTTTAGGAAGATGCTCCTCTCCCTCACTCCTGGTTTCTTCCTCTCTGTTCTGGAGTAATATAATCACATCTTTTAAGAAACACATCAATGTCACAAAATAATGTACGAGTAGTCTCAGCACAATAGTTATGTTTCCATTTTATAAATTATACTTTCATGACTGATATAAATATTCTCTCATTTGTAACTTTGAATTTTAACTGCTTAAAACAAGAAGCATTCACTCGGTAAACGAAACACTTCTCCGGAGCATTCCTTTTTGGCATCTCTCGATCCCCTGTGGACACTTCATTTTCCTCCCTGTCATCATGGAACAGAGGATGTTCACCTTTTAGAAACAATAACTACTAGTTTCATAATTTTGCTCATTCTTTTATCTTCTTAATTGCTATTTGGATTTTCTCCAAAATGCTAACATTCATCTCCAATAAAAATGTGCCAAAAGCATGGTCACATTTCCTCCTCTATCTTGGAGCAAAGCTAACTCATTTCATAATTGAGCAAGTCCTCATCTAACTCTGAATTTGGCTGGGAGAGCTGTGAAGGGAAGAATCAAACTTCAAACTCTAAGAAGGACATTATGTAAGGAATACAGTACACTTTAAAATTGGAGCTCACAGCCCTATGAATAACACCGTGCATCTCAAATTTTGGAATCAGATGAAAAGCTTTTTAATAAGGTACAAATCTAGGCCCACCTCATGCTAAATTAGAATCTTTAAGGAATAAGGTCCATGCAAGTCTAAGAATTACTGCCACAAAGTATAAATAGCTGAAAATAAAGGGCCGATTGCTGTAGAGTGGTAATCTTGAGATCAAATTTATAGTAAATTGGGTTATTTTATTCATTGCAATAAGGGAAAGAAAGCAAGAAGGAGACTAACAATTACTGAGTGTAAACCTCAGGGCCTTTGCATTTGTTATTTCCTCTACCTGAGAATGATCTTTCTCCTGCTCATCATTCAGTGCCAGCTAAAGGTACTCTGGTCAGAGAAGTCTTCCATGATAATTTTGTCTAAAGAAACAACCCCTATTCTAACTTGCACTTTCTATTATCTCCCTCTGTTTTTTTTTTTTTTTCTTCATAGTACTAATCGCTGTCAGAAGTTACCTTATTTATAGGGTTATTGTCTGTCTCTCTTTAATGGAATGTATCTCCTGAACCTTCAAGCCTAGAACAGTGCCTGGCACGTACAAGTGCTTAAGAGTTAATAAATGGATAAATACATATGCTAGGATTTGCATACACACTAAACCCTAAAAATCACTAATCTCCACAGCAACCCAGTGGGGTAGGTACTAGTCTCTCCATTTCACAGATAAGGAAACTGAGGCTCAGAGAAAAAAAAAAAAACCACTTGCCCTAAACTCACATAGTTAATAGTTTGTGGTACTGGAATTTGAAGCCAGGTCCACTTGACCTCAGAGTCCATGTTTTTTCTTGTAACGTACATCAAGCAATAGAAGGTGTTGTGCCCAGTGAACAGAAATGTGAATTATTTCCTCGTCATCAAGGTGATTATATCTCAGTGGGGTGACATATTTGCAAATGCTTACATATGTAATGAGCCAGGTTTGAACGTGATGATGGCAGTCAATGGGGTAATGGTTAACACTATGCTCTACTCCTTGCTCTGGGAGGGGTACCTCCATCCATCTGGATTTCCAAATGTCCTCCCTTTGCTTTACCACTGAAGGTCAGTAAATCCCAACGTCTTTTTGATTTCTACCTCTTCGTGTGGCTCGGATTGGAAGGGTTCTCTGTGTCCTCACAGCAATCCCCTGCAAAGAGGCTGCCGTGCTTTCTCAACTGATTGACTGCGAGAGCTCTGGGACGAGTCATCACTCATCCTCTCTAATCCATCCTCCATGTTCCTTCCATGTGATCCATTCTACAGCCAGATGTTTCTCTGCAAAACAAATCTTACTTCATCCCTTTGCTTTAAACCCTTGAAGCCTCCCCGTAGCTCTTCATGGAAGGTGTAAAGTGCTGGGTGGCCCAGTCACTCCTCAGCTTCCTCTCTCACCTCTCACTTCGTCCCCTCTCACCCTATGTCCCACGCTTCTGTTAGTTAACATGTCATCAATGGTCCCTTCTTTACCTTTGTATATGCTGTTCTTTTTCCTAGATCATTTCTTCCCCCCGCCAGCCTAACACCTCCTCCTCATCCAGAAGCACCCGTGACCACCCAAGTATAATCCAGTGCTCACATCTGTACTTGCATGATGCACTCACTGCTCATCCCACGTTATTGTAACTACTTTCTGTTATATTCTTCAAGAGGGCAGGAGCCATGTCCAGCATGCTCATTGTATTGTTAGTAAATAGCATTGTGCCTGACAGAGAGAAGGTGATTAATATTATTATTATTGTTATTATTATTTCAGTGGATGAAAAAGTAAATTGCTGGTTATATAAAGAAATTTATGACGATGGAATTTCAGGTAGGAATGGAAGACCCATCTGACAAATACAAGCCTGGCTCCCTGTATTAATCTGCTCAGGTTGCCGTGATAAAGTACCACAGACTGGGCGACTTAAACAACAGAAATTAATTTGCTCACAGTTCTGGAGGCTGAAAGTCCAAGAACAAGTGTTAGTTAGCATGTTTGGTTTCCTTGGCTTGCAGATGGTGGCATTCATTTTTTTAAAAATATATACCAAAGAAAATTCTTTATTGTAAACAAGATATAAAGTACAACAAAATAAATATTGTGCAAACTGTAAACCACAAGGATTTTTTATTAAAAGAAAACTTTTCCAGGGGTCCAAGAGTCTGGATGTCAGATACCTAGACCCAATATAGAGAAAGATTTTAAATGGGTAGACATAGGGACATTTTTCATTATATATTTTAAACAATTTACTTTTGTTTTAGCACTGTGTATATCATCCACTACACAACAGAATGTAACAGAAATACTGTTAACAAAAGTGAATGCTCTAGTAATTTTTCTACGCATCTAGTTCCACATCCCCCCATAAACCTCCTACAAATTAACAGGACTATATCTGTGAAAAATGGTCATTATCTTTCTAATTCAATAAAGCACATGTTATATCCTCATAACATAAGGGTTCCTTATTAATGACATAAGCCATCTTTTTCAAGGAGTTATCTAAAATTCTTGACATCCCTTTTTTACAATATATATTTTCATCTTCGAATTTTTTTCTAAACCAAGTGCAATGTATCTTAGTCTCTAGAGAAAACACATTGGTATACAATTTTCAAATCTATACAAGAAACTGCAGGCAAACTAAAGTTCAAAGAAGAATAAAATACCTACATATAGTCATTTGTTAAACTTTCAAAACAAAAATGAAAAAAAAAATTGTAGCTACGCTCCAAAGGAATTAAATTATTGAGGATTCCAAATCTCTGGGTCCCCTTTAGCAATATACAGCTAATCAATTCCAAATGTCATCAATAATGCAAAACTCCTAGGTCTATTTAACAACTACATTCATAAAGTTGACTGGAAAGACTATGAATAGTAAACAAGATAACTCTAAGAAAAGATGACAATATTTGTAATAACAAAAATTGATTTTATATCTCCATCTCTGTACCGTTATATTGATTTCCAGTCTCTACACTCTTGAAACCAGTGCTTTAGAAGAATCACATTGAAAAGTTGGTCTCAAGTGAAAACGGCAAAAATTTTTTTTAATCCTCACCCAGGGATATTTTTCTATTTATCTTCAGATAGATAGGGAGGGAGAGAGAGAGTGAGCGAGAAAGAGAGAGAGAGAGAAACATCGACGTAAAGGGACACATGGACTGGTTGCCTCCTGCACCACCCCAAACAGGGCCTGAGACGAACCACAACCAACCCAAGGTACATGCCCTTGGCTGGCATCGAGCCCGAGACTGATTGGTCCGAGGGCCAACACTCTACCGCTGAGCCAAACCAGCCAGGGCTAGAAATGGCAAAATGAAAGTAACAAATTGTGCACACAAATCCCAAATCTGTGCTGCTGGTGCTGACCTCACCTGAAACCTTCAAAAAATATTTAAAGGAATAAAGGCTTTCTCATGTCTTATGTGATAAGAAACGAATCCTGCCGCTCTGTGACGTGCCTGTGACCACAGCACTTCTTGTCATCCAACCCAGGCTGGGCTTTCTCCCCAAGCTGCAGGACTTCTGCTTTCAGCCCGTGCGCACCGGGGGGCCATAGCCTGGCAGTGGAAGCATTCTTAGATTACCATGGCTCCCAGCTGTGACCAAAGTTAGTTCTGATTTTTCACCTTCTGAGCTGTCACTGTGTGTGAGCAGCGGTTGGAGGTAGGGCAGTGTCGTTCGACTTGCTCACTTCCATCTGCCAGCTTGGGAGCTTCCTGGCTGACAGAGGACGCCGGGCATGCTTAGTCAAATGGTCACCCCCCATGAACTGCCGGTCACACATGGGACAGGCGAATTTCTTCTCACCCGTGTGGGTTCATCGGAGTCTGGGCAGTTCATCAGAACAGGCAAACCTCCTTTCACAACCTGTCCAGCTACAGCTATAAAGGCTTTTCTCCTGTGTGTGTTCTCACGTGGGCCCTCAGAGGAGAACTTTTAAAGTACGTCGGGCCACATCCTGGATGGCTCTGATGTGCCTTCTTATCCTCGATGAGTCTGTCAGAGGAGTGACTTTTGCTGCCAAAGGGGAAAACCCTGGAGCAGGGGCAGTGGGAGAGTCTGGTGCCATTTGGGCTCACTGCTGGAGGCTCTGGGTTCTGGACAACGGCCTGGGGCTCAACAAACATGACAGCGCCTTTGGGCACCTGAGGGCCCATGAACACAAGGGGCGGGCAGATGGTTGGTGGCTGACTGGGTGGAGTGCTGGGAACAACTGTTGTCATAACAGGGTTGTTTGCAGGGAGGGGAACCATGTGACAGATGACCGCCAGAGGTGGCATTCCTCCTGTGGATATTGC
This sequence comes from Molossus molossus, assembly GCF_014108415.1. Lineage (NCBI taxonomy): Eukaryota > Metazoa > Chordata > Mammalia > Chiroptera > Molossidae > Molossus > Molossus molossus. The sequence goes on along the minus strand of NW_023425347.1, from coordinate 27,011,273 downwards.
TGCTGGTGGAGAAACCAATACTGACTTTTGTTGGGGGCACACAGAGGCTGGCTGAGAGCTACGGATGACTGTGTCTGAGGAAGGCACAGAAAAGTCAAACACTACAGCACTGGCTTTCTCATCAACATCTGCTACTGTGTTTCTCTCACATGTGATCTGTTTGGTGACACAGCTGCTCAAGGTATGTTTTTTCTTGCTGCCTCAGCACTTAGGTGGGTTCTTCTAAAAGAATCGTCCTGACAGTTGAAGGTGCTGGCTGCTTTGACCGGGCAGGATCGGTGGTTACATAGTTGGGCGTCAGCTGTATGACGAATCACACTTGTGGACGGCGGCCTTCTGTGCTGTGTCCTCACATGGCCTTTGTTCTATGTGCATGCTTCTCTGGTGTCTCTTCCTCTTCTTATAGAGACACCAATCCTGTGGGACCAGAACCCACTGCTGGGACCTCGTTTAACATTAACCACCTTTTTAAAGGCCTGATCTCCACATAGAGTTGCCATCTAAGGCACGAGGGGTTAGGGCTTCAATGTAGGAATTTTGGGGAACACAATTCAGTCTGTAACATCCTCTTACCTCAGTATGGGAGGTCCGTGCCAGTTCCAAAGCTCTTTGAAGGGTTTGCTGAGGTCTCTGTCACCACCGCATTGCAAAGCAGTCTTTCCTTTTTCCTATTTCCCACCTTCCTCATTTTTTTCCAGGTGCATCTCCTGAGATCACTTGCAGATGAACCAACTTCATGCCTCTATGTTAGACTCTGTTTCCAGGGAGTCTTTCTACAGGACATGTAGCTACTTATTTCATCTGCATATACTGCCTAGTCTCATCTCTGCTTCAGCATTACTGCACTAAGTGTGATTGAAGAATTTATCCTCTGAGGATAAGCAACATTTATAAAAAACAATGTGATCATTTTACCAGTCTGAAGAATGATATTTGTATAATTCTTAATAGTTTAAAAACCACAGAACAAAGAATATCAGGTGAAGTTTCAACCATTGGGACTCATTTTATAAACCCATTTTCTATTTTGTTAGGTTCATTTTGGAGTTATTATGTTGCCAAATATATACAGAGCCCATTTCGACTTCAGTGCCTCTTTTCCAACAGGCTGCCTGTTTTGTTGACTCTTTAACTACAGACCTAGTAACCAATACTTTTGAGACAAGAGGGATTATGTCTGACTAGTACTTGCATTGTAGATGGCTCCGGGTACTTAGGAAATGATTTAATTCAACACACATTCATTCCCCCATCTTGAGGATTTTCCTAAAGAGTACAGGAAGAAGGTAACAGTTGATAAGTTTAGAAAAAATAAAATTCTTACCATGTTCCCAGGTGGACTATGGATCTAGTGTTTGGGTAGTGATGGAAGCCGCTAGCCTCTCTAGCACTTGCTCTCCCTTGCTTTCCCTCCAGGTGATAATTCGGTTCTTAGAGGGCTGTCAGCTATTTGTGATGAAGCATTAGGTAATCACAGCTGGTCGATATGCACTGTGCCAGGAATTTGTATAGCTTTAAGGTAGTTGAAATTATAAATTCAATTTTAGATTGACAAACTGCTAAATGTGACTTTAGTCAAAGGATACTTACTGAAGTTAAAAACTTAGCAATTACTAATGTACTAGCATCTAAATAGGAGAGCTGTCCTCCCAACAAAGAAAATCCTAGGACCAGATGCTTTTACTGGCGAATTCTTCCAAATATTTAAAGAATTTATACCAATCCTTCTCAAACTCTTCCAAAAAATTGAAGAAGAGGGAACACTCCGAAACTTATTTTATGGGGCCTGCATTACTCTGATACCAAGCTAGATAAGGACACTATAAGAAAAGAGAACTCAAGCCAATATATCTGAAGAATAAAGATGCAAAAATTCTCAACAAAATACTAGCAAACCAAATTTAATAGCATATAATTTCCTACACCATTATCAAATGGGGCTTATTTCTAAGATTCAAGGATGGTTCAATACATGCAAATAAATAAATATGATAAATCACATTAATAGAATAAAACATAAAAATTATGTAATTATTTCAGTAGATACAGAAAAAGCATTTGACAAAACTTAACATCCTTTCATGGTAAAAAACAAAACAAAACAACTCAACAAATTGGGTATATAAAAGGAACATCCCTCAACATAATAAAGGCCACATATGACAAACTCACAGTTAGCATCATACCTAATGGTGAAAGGTTGAAAGCTATTCCTCTAAGATGAGAAATAAGGCAAGGATGCCCACTCTCAACACTCCTATTCAATATCGTACTGGAAATCCTAGCCAGGGCAATCAGGCAAGAAAAACGAAATGAAAGTCATTCAAATCAGAAAGGAAGAAGTAAAATGGTCTCTTTTTGGTGATGATATGATCTTATACAGTTTGCCCTCCATATTCATGCATTCTACATCCATGGATTCAACCAACCACAGATAAAAATATATTTTTAGAAAGTTACGTTGTTGCCGATGTGTAGTAGTTAGGCCTATAATGGTTGCATCTGTATTGAACGTGTACAGACTTTTCTTTTTTCCTTGTTATTATTCCCTAAACAATATAGTATAACAACTTTTTACATAGCATTTACTTTGCATTAGGTATTATAAGTAATCTGAAGATGATTTAAAGTATATGGGAGGATGTGTGTAGGTTACATACAAATACTTCATCATTTTATATAAGGGACTTGAGCATCCATGGATTTTGGTATCAAGGGATGACTGTATATACAATACCTTAAATATTCCACAAAAAAACTAATTAACAAATTCAATAAAGTTGCAGAATATAAAATCAACATACAAAATCAATAGCATTTCTGTACACCAACGACAAACTATCTGAAACATTAAAAAACAAACAAACAAACAAAAAACACAAAGCCATCTACGAAGTCAATGCAATCTCTATTAAAATTCTAAGAGAATTTTTACAGACATAGAAAAAATTGTATAGAACCACAAAAGACTTCAAATAGCCAAAGAAAGTTTGAGAAAGAAGAACAAAGCTGGAAGAATCACATCTCCTGATTTCAAACTATACTACAAAGTTATGGTACTCAAAACAGTATGATTCCAGCATAAAAGCAGACATAGACCAATGGAACAGAACCGAGAACCAAGAAATAAACCCCTGCACATAATACAGTTAGTTAATACTTGACAAGGGAGCCTAGAATACCCCTTGGGGAATGGATAGTATTGCCAATAAATGGTGTTGGTAAAATTGGATATTCACATGCAAAAGAATGAAATTGGGCCCACGATTATAACATCCACAAAATTAACTCAAAATGGATTGAGGGCTTATACATAAGACTTGAAACCATAAAACTCCTAGAAGAAAACTTTAAATTAATTTTTTACTATTAATTTTTTAAATTTTATTTTTGTTATAGATGTTTCTCCATTTTTACCCCATTAGCACCCTCCTCACCAACCCCCCTGCCCCGTCCTGGGCTTTGTTGTCCATGTCCATTGGTCATGCATACATGCATATAAGTTCTGTGGTTTATCTCTTCCCACCCCCACCACCCCCTCTTCTGAGGGTTGTCAGTCTGTACCCTACTTCCATGTTTCTGGGTCTACCGTATTCCTCAGACTGTTATATTCATTATATTCCACATATAAGTGAGAGCACGTGGTATTTGTCCTTTTTTGCTTGGCTTGTTTCACTTAGGATAATACTTTCCAGATCCCTCCATGTAGTCTCAAAGGATAAGAGATCTTTCTTTCTTACAGCTGCATAGTACTCCATTGTATATATGTACCACTGCTTTTTTATCCATTCATCTACTGATGGACACTTGGGCTGTTTCCAGATCTTAGCTATTGTAAATTATGCTGCTATGAACATGGGGGTACATATATTCTTCCTGATTGGTGTTTCAGGCTTCTTAGGGTATATTCCCAGCAGTGGGGTCACTGGGTTAAATGGAAGTTCAATTTTTAATTTTTTGAGGTAACACTATATTGTTTTCCACAGTGGCTGCACCAGTCTGCATTCCCCCCAGCAGTGTACTAGAGTTCCCTTTTCTCCACTTCCTCGCCAACACTTGTTGTTTGATGATTTGTTAATGGCGGCCATTCTGACAGGTGTGAGGTGATACCTCATTGTTGTTTTAATTTGCATCTCTCTGATGATTAGTGATGTTGAGCATTTCTTCATATGTCTCTTAGCCATTTGTATGTCCTATTTGGAGAGGTATCTATTCAGCTCCTCTGCCCATTTTTTAATTGGGTTTTCTTTTTTCCTTTTGTTGAGTTGTATGAGTACTCCATATATTTTGGAAATTAACCCCTTATCTGATGTATCATTGGTAATGATGTTCCCCCATACAGTAAGTTGCCTTTCAATTTTGATGATTGTTTCTTTTGCTGTGAAGAAGCTTTTTAGTTTGATGTAGTCCCATGTGTTCATTTTTTCCTTTGTTTCTGTTGCCTTAGGTGATGTATCAGTGAAAATTCTGCTCCGCATGATGTTTGAAATTTTGATGCCTACATTTTCTTCTAGAATTTTATGGATTCACGGGTCACATTTAAGTCTTTTATCCACTTTGAGTTTATTTTTGTGTATGGTGTAAGTTGATGGTCTAGTTTCATTTTTTTTGCATGTAGCTGTCCAATTTTCCTAACATCATTTATTGAAGAGGCTGTCTTTATTCCACTGTATGCTCTTGCCACCTTTGTCAAATATTAATTGAGCATATTGCCTTGGGTCCATTTCTGGGTTCTCTGTTCTGTTCCACTGGTCTATATGCCTGTTCTTGTGCCAGTACCAGGCTGTTTTGATTACAGTCGCTTTGTAGTATAACCTGATATCTGGTATTGTGATCCCACCTACTTTGTCCTACTTTGTCCTCCTAGAAGAAAACTTAAGGAGAAAGCTCCTTGACATCAGTCTTGGCAATACATTTTGGATATGACACTAAAAGCACAAGCAACAAAACCAAACATGAACAAGTAGAACTACATCAAATTAAAAAACCTCTACACAGCAAAATAAACTATAAACAAAATTGAAAATCACCCTATGGAATGGAAGAAAATATCCAAACCATATATCTGATAAGAAATTAATATCCAAAATATATAAAGAATTCATACAGCTCAACAGCAAAAATTTTAGTAATCCAGTTAAGATGGGCAAAAGACCTGAATAAACATTGTCCAAAGAAGATATATTAATTTTTAGGAATATTTTAGCTGTGAGTAATATACCAACATATAGTTGCTAAGGTTATAAAGCATTTAATTATCTTAACAGGAAATTTGGGGACAGGCATTTTCAAGTTTGCTGCAGCAGCTCAACAGTGTCTTTAAGGACATTTTAAGAACACCTTACTATCATTCTGCTCTGCTATTCTTTTTTTGTTTTAGCTATTTTTTATTTTATTTTTTATTATCCTCACCTGAGGACACTTTTGCATTCATCTTCAGATAGAGCAAGGAGGGAGACAGAGAGAGAGAAAGAAACATCGATGTGAGAGAGAGACATCAACTGATTGCCACTCACACGACCTCACCAGGGCCAGGGACAAACGGCAACGGAGGTACGTGCCCTTAGTGGGAACCGAACCCCCCCGAGTCAAAATCAGCCAGGGCTTGCTCTACTATTCTAATTTTGTTGCTTTTTCATATGAAGCTGTGCTGCTTCATGGTTGCCAGATAATACGACAGCCCCAGATATTGTTACTATTTTTGAAGGTGGGAAGCAGTGGAAAGAGGGGAAAGGGCAGGATGGCAAACGTCTTTCTTCTGCTGCTCCTCCAAGGAGATTTCTCTTACAAACGTTGGGTCAGAACTGGGTTCTTTAGCTACCCTGGCTGAAAGGTAGGTTGGCAAAGCAAATCTCTGAGGTTTTTATACTCTATAGTTTGAGGTAGGTAAGGCACAAACAAACAGGTAGGGGATGATTTTGAAGTAAGCAATCAACAGCATCTGTTATAGTGGAGATGCTGGGCTGAAGGGAAAAAAAGGTAACTTTACCTTTTTACTTTTCTAATTATATGTTGTGCTTCAATTAAGTGGTTGTAGAAATAGGATTTATTTAATTAATTCATTTTTTAAATGTTTTTATTGACTTTTTGGAGAGAGAGGAAGGGAGAGATAGAAACATCAATGTGAGAGAGAAATGTCGATTGGCTGCCTCCTGCACGCCCCCTATTGGGGATCCAGCCTGCACTGTGGCCATGTGCCCTGACTGGGAATTGAACCAGGACCTCTCAGTCCATGGGATTATGCTCAATCCACTGAGTCACACTGGCTGGGCAGGATTTATTTTTAACTGCAGTTTAGGTTATACTTTTAGGATTGAAATGTTTACATTTATTATAGTTTAGGCATAGTTATAAATAAATCATACATAGTGTCCCCTCATAACAAAAAATGCTGACAACAATATCTCATTTGTTTGCTTCCTGGTATTTAATTATGATCATAATTGCTCAACTTCCAGGCAAGTGCAAATTAGAAAATAGTCACCTCATGAACTTCATGTCTGACCTCTTATCTCATTCTTCTAAGTGTTGTCCAGATATGAACAAGAACTTGAGAAAAGAGCGTGCCAAGTTCTGGCTTCTCGCAAGAAAGGTAACGTGTACTGGGGGTGGCTACACTCATTAGGACTGCATATTTTGGGAGAAATGGTTTCCTCTTCACATGAAGGGAATGGGATATTCAAGTCAAGCCATCAAGTTGAGGCAACATGTTTTGAGCCCTTGTTATGTACCAGTACCAGGTACCCTCATTCCAAGATAGAAGCAAAGAAGTCCGGTGTTCTCTGGGAAAGCTCATTATTTTAGAGCTCTTGTCCATTTCCAAGGAGGCATTAGAAATGCTGCAGTAGAAATGGTCTGGACTCTGATGTCTACGAGTCAGGGACCTAGGACAGGCACCTGCTTCCCCCCTCTGCCCCACCCTAACCCTGGGGATGCCAGTGAAATTAAAGCTGCACGTGAATCTGAGAAGCAAAGTGCAGAAAACCTTCAAGGAGGTTGTGACCAGCTGGAGAAAGAAATGGGAGTTGGGAAGAGGAAGTTTGCATTCAACAACTTGTGACCACTCGAACATACCTTTTTTCCCCTCCTTTACTCCTGCTCTATGGCCTTGGGCGGCTCATGGCCTTTACCTTTGTGGGACAAACAGCAGCATTTGTTTTGTGCTGTGGACGTGAGGTAGGGATAACATCAGGGAGTAGAGCCACTACTGGGCATTCTCTTCCTCTTCCACACCCTGAACAGTAGGTGATTACATCCATTTTATCTTGAAGAACAATGCCTGGGGCAGAGAATTAAAAGCTTACCTGAAGGTCAGGGTCAAGTGTGTGTAGGGCTGGTGGTCAAATTCCTTATGAAACAGGGGACTTTGGCTATGTCCTAGGCATACTTTCCCTCCTTAAATTGTAAAGGACAAACACATGACCTTACCCCCTGGATTTTAAGGGAATGGCAAGAACTAGCTGCTAATAGATAACCACTGCATTGTATAGATAACCATTGCTTTGTGTACACAGAACTGCTTGCTCCCTCAGGCATAATGGCTAACTGCAAATACCTGCTTCTGTACGTGTTTGCTTGCTCGCATACCCTTCACCCAAATTCCTTAACAGGGGCTAAGACAACTATATAAGCAACCCTCCCCCTGAGCTCGGGGCTGCTCTCTCCTCTGAGTAGGATGGAACAGTCGCTGAGCGGGGCTAATAAAACTCTCTTAATTTGAACCCAGTTTGGAGTCTGAGTCTGGTCTGTCTCGTTGGTCTACAACAAAATCTAATAAGAACAATACCTGCTAGGGCCTGGATTTGGGCCCCTCCCACAGATACACATTTCTAGCCAACATGAGGATAAGGGACAGTGAACTAATTCCCAGGGGAAAATGAGCTCACAGACACCTAAGGGGCACAATGCAACAAAAGAGAGACAGTAAGCTAAGGAAGCTGCCCTTGTAGTTGGTGCTCACCAAATGCCCATGAGCTTATCTATCATGTTCCAGCCTTCTCTGCAGTTGGGTTAAGGCCACATCACTAGTTCTGGCTAATGGGATATGAGTTCTCCATAACGTTTTTGCTATTATTTTTGTGAAGAACTCCAAAATGGTGAAGTTGTGAAATGAAAGCAGCCTGAGTCACAGTTGGAGAAAAGCAAGGAATGTCTGTTGCCTGTGAGTAAGAGATAAAACATTGTTTGCATAAGCCATTGAAATTCCCAGGATTACTTGTTATTGCAGCATATCCTATCCTGTCCTGACTATTATGTCACTGTAGAAGTAGGAAATAATCAAATATATCAAAGACAGAGGATATTTGTAACATGATGCGGGAACAAGAAGGTATAAAGGATAATATACTGGATATATTGATTATATTTTGTTAAAAAAGATTAAAATACTAGACTCGAGAGAAAGGATACATAGTAGGAATTATATAGTTGAAGAACAAATTAGTGAACTGCAATATCAGATCCAAAAGGCAAATTACAGTGCAGATAGGAAACTAAAGTGAAAAATTAAATAAAACAAGACAGTGGCATTACTGATATTGAATAATATTGAACTATGTGTTGAGGACTATAAGTAACTCGAATCTGCATCTGAGTTTTAAAAAATAGAAAAAAGTAAAGTAAATATATGATTGGCATCAAGAGATCTGGGTTCTGGCCCTGATTCTGACTGGCTAACATGCTGTGTATGTTGGACAAATCATTCAGTCCTTTGAAGTCTCACTCCCCTAACCTACAAAATCTTAAAGAGAAGAAACCAGCCCTGGCCGGTTTGGCTCAGCAGTTAGAGTGTCGGCCTGCGGTCCAGAGAGACCCGGGTTCGGTTTCCGCTAAGGGCACGTACCTCGGTTGCAGTTTGTCCCTGGGTCGTGCGGGTGACAGCCACTCGATGTGTTCCTTTCACGTCGATGTTTCTCTCTCTCTCTCTTCCTCTTTCTTCCTCTCACTCTATCTGAACAAAAAATGGAAAAATGTCCTCGAGTGAGGATAAAAAAAAAGAAACCAGATAGCCTGGGACTGACTCCTAGCTCAGTCACTACCTTGATCAACTTCCTTATCCTCTTTATATATTCATTTATTTTCAGGTCCATTAAAGTAGTGATATCTATCTGATATGTTCCTGGCACACAGTAGGGATTCCCTTTATGTTGGGAAAATTCTAAGTCTAAAATTCAGATTCTAGTTCAACCCAGTTATTTTACAAGTGAAAAAGTTAAAAGTGGAGAGATGAAATAACTGGCGAAAGAACATTCGTTGAGCAAGTGTCTGAACTGTGACTGGAACTCTACTCTTTTGCTGTTGGGCTGTCCATCCCTCCAGCAATCAGGAGCTGCGCACCTGTGGTGCTAAGCTTAATCATTAGAAGACCAGATCTCCTTTTGTGGGAATTTCATTTTTTCAAAGGTTATTCAATTTCTCTTTTAGCCTAATGAAAAAGTCTAAATTTATCACTATTGAGTGCAGAGGTTGGTGGTTTGCTCCAGAGCTCTGGGAAAGTTAGGGTCAGGAGTAGGATTAGAATGGACCTGAGGGTAGAATGAAGGAAAAAATGTGAATAAATGTATATGCCAGGTCAGTCATCTGAATGCTGCTATCGTTAATATCCCATTAAGAGCAATGATCACATTGTTTTCCATTATAAATGTAGTAAATGGTTAATTAGAAAGTTGGAAAATATGGAAATGTACAAGGAAGAAAAATAAACAAGAGTGTTACCAGCTAAACAACATTATTCTTAGCCTCTGGTTTAGTTTCCATTGAGAGATCTTACAGCACACATTTGAATATATAATTTTTTATCTTGCCATTTCCCCTTAACATTTTCACATAAGCATTTCATAGTATTTCATAGTCTCCTTAACACTTCTTATTAAATGGCTACATAATATTTTATCGAGGATGGCGGTTTATTTAACTATTTCTCTGTTAACCATTTGGGTTGTTTGCAATTTTCTGCTATAACAATAGAATTGTAATAAACCCCTTTATAAATAAAGGTTTTCTGTATTAAAGATTATTGGACTAAAGAATATAAACATATGTAAAGCTTGAGACACCGAGTATCTCTCTGAAAGGCTATATTCAGTTTACATATAACTTGTCATTTTAAACTTTGAGTTTATTAATTTTAAATTTATTATACCTATTTATATTTAAAATGAAATAGGAGCATTTAAAAAATTAATATGTGTGCCAAGCTGGTGTGGCTCAGTGGACTGAGCGTTGTCCCATGGACTGAGAGGTTCTGGTTTGATGCCTCGTCAGGGCACATGCCTGGGTTGTACCCTCGATCCCCAGTGGGGGGTGTGCAGGAGGCAGCCAATTGAGGTGTCTCCCTTCCTCTCTCTCAAAAAAATCAATTAAAAAAAATATAAAAAATATGTGATGATTGTAAACATTTTGCATGATGTATAGATGAGTAAGGTTGAAAATGAAATCATTCCATAACACTATTGCTTAGAGTAATTACTGCCTATAGTTTGTTGTAAATTCAGATTTTGTGATATGCATCTACTGACCTTATTGCTGTTGTTAGTATTAGAAACATGCAGAGCATTTTACATCTCTTTTCTATTTATTGTAGATGTTAAATATCTTGTCACATTAGCACATGCAGATCTACTTCATTCTTTTTTAAAAATGTATCTTTATCGTTGAAAGTATTGCAGATGTCCCCTTATTGTCACCTGTTGACCCCCTCCAATAGCTGTATGGTATGAACATAACACAATTTCTTTATCTCATCTCTTTTGATGGACATTTGGATTAAGTTTCAAGTTTTCTCCACTTACAAACAAGGCTGCAGTGAGAGTTCTTGCATACGTGGTTTATTTATTTTTGAATTTAATATGTTTTTATGATTTGAGAGAGAGAGAGAGAGACATCAATTGGCTACCCGCTGATAATCGAGCCCAAAACCTGGACATGTGCCTCAACCAGGGGTCGAACCAGCAACCTCTTGGTATTTGGGATGATGCTGAGTCCACTAAGCCACACCAGCCAGGCTATATAGTTTATTTAATTAATTAATTAAATTTTTTTTTTATCCTCATCCAAGGATATTTTTCCATTTTTTGTACAGATAGAGTGGGAGGGAGAGAGAGGAAAAGAGAGAGAGGGAAACATCGATGTGAAAGGGACACATCGAGTGGCTGCCACCCGCACGACCAACCAGGGCCGGGGACAAACCGCAACCGAGATACATGCCCTTAGCGGGAACCGAACCCGGGTCTCTCCGGACCGCAGGCGGACGCTCTAACCGTTGAGCCAAACTGGCCAGGGCTAATTAATTTTTTAAATCCTTACCTGAGGATATTTTTCCCCCATTTATCTTTAGATAGAGTGGGAAGAAGAGAGAGAGAGAGAGAGAGAAACATTGATGCGAGACAGGCACATCGACTGGTTGTCTCCCGCACCCCTGACCAGGGCCAGGGACTGAAAGGCATCCAAGGTCCATGCCCTTGACCAGAACCAAACCTGCAACTCTTTGGTTTGAGGGCTGACACTCTAATCACTGAGCCAAACTGGCCAGGGATATATATATGGTTTATTTTTAACGAGCTCTTTCTGCTGTGAAAATATGACTTTGAGCCCTGGTAGCGTGGCTTGGTTGGTTGGAGCGTCATCCATACACCAAAAGGTTGTGGGTTCATTCCTGGTTAGGGCACATACCCACGTTGTGGGCTTGATCCCTGGTTGGGACACATATGGGGTTGTGGTGGTGAGTGGCTGATCGATGTTTCTCCCTCACAATTTCCTTCCCTTCTGTCGGATAGCTTGGGGACTGGTGCCAGGCAAACTTTTCAGCCATTACCTCGATTACCCAACCTAAACTCCCACCCTGTTTCAGGAACTGTTTGCCCCGGACTTATAGATCAACTCCTGCCCTAGTCCAGGAACTGTTTGCCCCGGGACAATAGACTCACATTCCAGAGGCTCCCATGCGTAGCCCCGCAGGACCTAACCCTAACGAACAAATCCCAGCTGCCACAGGCAGATATAAAAATCACAAACCCCAGCATCGGGCGCGGCTTCTAGGACTCGACCCCGGAGTCTGTGAACCCGTCCGGAGTGTACCCAATAAAGCCTGATTTCTGCTTATTCGGCTGTTTGGCTCTTCGGTTTCTTTCCACCTCTCACCCGCGGCGCCTGGCTACCTTACACCTTCCTCTCTCTAGGGGATCATTGAAAACATGTTCTTGGGTGAAGATTTTTTTTTAATCCTTACCCGAGGAGATTTTTCTATTTATCTTCTGATAGAGTGGGAGGTGGGGGGGGGGTGAGAAACATTGATGTGAGAGAGACACATCAATTAGTTGCCTCCTACATGACCCCAACCAGGACTGGGGACCAAACTGCAACCCAGGTATGTGCCCTTGACAGGAATCGAACCTGGGACTCATTGGTCCCCAGGCCGACGCTCTAACCACTGAGTGAAACTGTGAAGATTTTTTTTTTTAAAGTGACTTTGAAAATAATTCTTGGCAAGATCCTTTTCAGTGAACTGAAACATACAGTATTTAAATATCATTTAAAATTTACAATTTGAATTTAGTCTTTTCCATTAAAACTAGGTTTTAAAAAGATCACAATGATTTCTTTTTCTCTTACATAGGTATGAATCCTCTTGCTCCTTAAATGGAAATATATTGCAGGGGCCCCTGATGGCCCCTGACAGAGGGAAGAGCAATCTCATTCGGATGGTTGGGCTATGGAATCAGAGGTTGCCACGGAGCCCTTCAGATAGCCTCAGACAGGAGGTGGCAGAGGAAGGATCTGTGGCAAAGGCAATTGAAGAGGCCATGGACTTGCTGTACTGGTTTCTTCATGTGTATTTATTTGCTAGTGTCAATAAGACTAGACTAAGATCGGAGCAGTATTGCATGGTCCGGCTAATGACTAACTTTAGGTCCTCAGAAATCAAGCGTTTGGATACCAGTTGGAATTCAAATAGCTTCTTGTTAAATTCCTCTGAAGGCCTCTAGTAAGAGGGGATGATATTAATATTCATTCATAGATATTTATTGAGCCCTATGTGCCAAGAATTGTTCTAAGTAATAGAGATACAGTAGTAAACAATGGCTGAAAATCTCCCCCCCCCGCCCAAAAGTGATATTGTTACCTTTCTTAGCTGGAAATAATCCGATCTACTTGAATTTAGTCAACATACTGTACCAGAGTTTAGCCTTTGTGCATTATATTTTCTTAGTAATGCAGGTTGCACCATAGTAAACTTATTAGTGAAATCAAATAACCTTGGTCTCAACTTACACCTCAACAAGATACTATACTTTCTGTCTTATAATAGGCTTGCTTTACTAAAATTAGTGCCCATCTTTCAACACACACTATAATCCTTTCCTTCCTTCCTTCCTTCCTCCCTCCCTCCCTCCCTTCCTTCCTCTCTCTTTCTTCCCTCCCTCCCTCCCTCTTTCCTCCCTTCCTTCCTTCCTTCCTTCCTTCCTTCCTTCCTTCCTTCCTTCCTTCCTTCCTTCCTCCCTTCCTCCCTTCCTCCCTTCCTCCCTTCCTCCCTTCCTCCCTTCTTCCCTTCTTCCCTCCCTCCCTCCCTCCCTCCCTCCCTCCCTTCTTTCCTTTTTTTACCTGGGTCAGTGCCTAGAATTAGCACCCAAAACAGTGGTTAGTACACAGTAGATGCAAAGTAAATTTTGCTGACTAGACATCCATAAATAGTTATTGTTTAAACTTCAGGCACTAGGAATAGCTTTGGAGTATACAAAGATAAATAAAATACTATTTCTGCTTTTGAAGATCTCATTTCTCATTCTAGATCTCATATCTAGAAGATCTCATATCTAGGAGATAGGCATATCAGCCAGGATGTGCTGACTATGAATTGTGTGCCCAAGTGTGTCCACCTCTGTCTCCCCAACTAAAGCTGCCATTTCCCATTTTCCTGTTCTATTCGCCTACCCCGAGCTTTTTAATTTGCCTAAAATCAGCAGACCAGATGAGTCAAAACAACTTTTTTTTGTTGTTTCTGTTTTTTGGTGAATCAGAGATTACATTTTCTGTCCTTTCCAAGGATGTGTTTGGAGGCAGAACTGGGTAAATGTTTTATACTTATTTGCAAAGCAGGACACAACTGAACTTCTCTCATTAAAGCCCATTCTCCTGTCTGTACATAGTTGTTTCTAGCAATGGAGAGAAAGTACTATTTTAAAATAATTGTAAAGATCCTCCCGGCTAGTGTGGTTCAGTGGTTGAGCATCGACCCATGCACCAAGAGGTCGCCAGTTCGATTTCTGGTCAGGACACATGCCCAGGTTGTGGGCCGGGTCCCCAGTGGGGGGCATGCATGAGGTGGCCAGCCAATGTTCTCTCTCATCCATGTTTCTATCTCTCTCTCCTTCTCCCTTCCTCTCTAAGATCAAAAAGAAAAAAATAAATAAAATAATTGGGAAGATCCTAATTCCATGATAACCACAACGAATAGACCTTTGCTGTAATAGATTTGATGGGCTTATTTTTAGTTAGAACAATTACAATTCTTGTTATTAAAAAATCTTTTAGTCTAATTTTATCTCTGCTCTTAAAATTTGTCCCAGTTAAAGACTCTAGTGAGCTAGACAAATCAGAGTCAATTTATTTTTCAAACCAGTAACATAATCTGTGAATCACTGTTCTCAGGCAGGTTTGATGATATTTGTTGTAGGATTGCTAGTTATCCTAAATTTTCTTTCTTATATTTCTGAATATGAGGAAAATCAATGAATAAGCAAAAACGCCTTGGGTTCTTTTTGTACAATTACATTGAAATATACAGTAGTGGATGATAAATGTTCATCTCCCCTTAGGTCACTTTTAATGTTCTACCCATAGATGGCAGCAAGTGATCGCTCTGCTAAATTGCCAGGCCTCTAGCTGGTCCCTGTCATGCCCGTGTGATGTAAAACCCTGGTAAAGGGAATAATGTGGAAGATGACAGATTACACCTCCGGAGGATGCTTCAATAGTTGGAGATGCGGCCCTTCTGGTCAGAGCAAGAGAACTTTGTTCTGTTTTGATTTTTCTTCTAAGGTTTAAGGGAAAAACCCCAGTATTGTTGAAAGAACGGCCAAGGCCAGACAGGGAGAGGGCCTGTGACTTGGGGATTCCCTGGACTGTCCAGTCAGTTACTTCTGCCTTTTGCTTCAACTCATTCAACTGGAGCATTATGAAATGGAAATTCCCTCTGATAATTCAGTCGTTCATTTGGTCCCTGTGGGTCTGGAGTCCTTCTCTCTTATTTCCCAACCTCCCAACAAATTCTATTCTAGGGCAGCCCCCACGTTAATCCTGATGTGCACCACTGACCCCAGAGGACGGAGAATCAGCCTGCAGATGACTTTAGACAGAATAATTTAAAGTAGGCATATCTGTATGCATATGTATTTATTGAATAAAAGGCTTATTATTTTGTCTAGCACTATGCCAAAGTTTATATACAACATCTCGTTTACTACTCATAAGAACTCTATAAGTTAAATATTATGAATCTCTTTTGACCAATGAGGAAATGGAAGTGAATTAACTTGTTCGAGGTTACAATCTGGTTTAAACTGCTTTGGCTAGTTTAAGGAGGCTCCTTCTTGAGATGTGGTAAGACTTTGACCTTCTGTCCGTGTATACGGATTACTCCCATGTGCATAGTGAAAGACAGAAATGTTCCATACCCTTGAAGGCGGTGGGAGGGCTCACACACACGAAAAAGACAACAAGGCTGCAGAATCTGAGTAAACCTAAATTACAATCATTGGGGCCTTTGGAAGATGCTAGAATAAAAGAGCTTTCTTAGAAATGAACGGGGCCTGGGTAGAAATGGAAGCTAAAGAGGAGCCTTGTTCAACTCAAGATGTACCATTCCGTTCTTTCAATTGCCCTTGATTGGGATAGCACTACGAACTTGGCTAGTGTCCTCACCTCGCGAGGTCAAATTATATAGACTGATCTTCCCAAACTCTAATGGGAACCAGGATCTGGATCTGCTTTGAGTACCTTTGGTGATATAAGGTCTTCTGAAGTATCAATAAGAGGTGATTTATAAAAATCTGTAGCGTACATGCAAAGATGCTCAACATTATTAGTTATTAGGAAAATGCAAATCAAAACCACAGTGAGGTACCACTTCACACTCTTAAGGATAGTTTGAATCAAAAAGTCAAGAAATAACAAGTGTTGGTGAGGATGTAGAGAAATTGGAACTTTCATACACTACTGGGGAGAATGAAAAATGGTGCAGCTGCTTTGAAAAAATAGTCTGGTGATTCCTTGAATAAAACAATATAGAGTCACCATAGGACCCAGCAATTCTACTCCTAGATTTACACCCAAGGGAAATGAGAACGTTATGTCCACACAAAAACTTGTACATGAATGTTTATAGCAGCATTGTTCATAATAACCCAACTGTAGAAACAACCCAAATGTTTGTTAATTGATGAATAGATGTATCCAAACATAGAATATTATTCAGCAATAACAAGGAACAAAGTACTGATACATGTTACAACACAGACAAACCTTGAGAACTCTACACTGAGTGAAAGCAGCCAGTCACAAAGACCACACACTGTATAATCCATCTACATGAGACGTGCAAATCTGGAGAGACTGAGAGTAGATTTGTGGTTGCCTAGGGCTGGGTGGATAGATGTGGGTGATAGGAGGGTGAGAGCTAAGGAGGACAGGATCATTTTTTGGGGGGGGGTGAAAAAATGTTCTAAAATTGTTATAGTGATAGTTGCACAACTCTGTAAATATGTGGAATTATACATTTGAAATGGGTGAGTTGTATGTGAATTATATTTCTTTTTTGTTGTTGTTAATCCTTACCATAGGATATTTTTCCATTGATTTTTAGATAGAGTGGGAGGGAGGAAGGGAGAGAGAGAGAGAGACACATGTTGAATGGTTGCCTCCTGCATGACCCCAACCAGGGCCAGGGATGGAATCTACAACCCAGGTACATGCTCTTGACTGGGAATCAAACCTGAAACCCTTTGGTCCATGGGCTGATGCTCTAACCACTGAAACAAACTGGCCAGGACTGTTTATATTTTGATAAAGCTGTTTTTAAAAAAAAGAATCCACGGTCTGCTATAGCTGCTTGTGTAGAATGCATTTACCAGGTACTGTTCCAAGCACTTTGCATGTGTTAATCTTTTAATGTGCACAACACTCTCACAAGTTGGTCCTTTAGTCTTCCCTATTTTATGGTTAGGGAAACCTAACTGGAGACAGGGTGATGAAGGATCTTGCCCAAAGTTACTCAGCTTGCAAGAGGCTGCTTTAGAATCTCTTGGGTAGAACTAGAGAACCTCCAAATCTCTTCTATTAATTATATGCCATACTGCTTCTGAGAGGAAATCCATGCATGTGATCACCTAGCTAAGCCCTTCCGTTTAATATGTGAGGGAAAAGGGCACACTTAGGGTGGAGCTGGCACAGAAGCCCCATCGACTGCTTCCCTGGCTGGGACTCTCCATTGCATCATATCACCCAGGTGTGAAAGAGGTAGCAAGGACAAAGTCTGAGCCATTGCTGTTCACAGGGAGTCAGTTTTTTGCTTCAACTTTATTATTGCTGTTGCATCTAGGAGAAGAGGTAGGTCAAAATGCATGAATAGCAGTGGAGGAGAGTTAAAAAGAAGAAAATGAAGGAGCAGGGAATAAAATTGGTTGGGGATTTGGGAATTAATGAGAGGTAAGGGGAAATGATATGCAAACGTGTCTATGAAATAGTGCCCATTTCATTCTTTATTATGCATTACCAGAAGGTCTCGAGGGAACTAAATTTGCAGAAAGAGCTTGCCTGAAGTTAGAGCGATTCTTTGTAATATGAGAAACTATTAGGAATTCCATATTTCACTTCTACTTCCCTGTGAAGCCTGTCGAGGAAGCGGGTGGGTAGCAGCAGGCAATGGAGGAAGATGGGAAAGCAGGGACAAACCTTGACACCCTGTTAAAGTGACTCAAAGTCACAGAGCACCAAAGAACGCCTTCTGAGCGACTACCCCATCGCTGTTCCTCCTCAAAACGCTTTCAGGCATCATTCTCTTCTTTACCTAAATCGGCCTTCTGTAACAGACCTCAGACAAGTTTTGTGCTCCTGTCTCTTTACAATGTTGGCACGCAGTTTGGCCCACGGTTTTCTGAGTTTCTTTCTTTCTTTTTTTTTTGAGGCCAAAATATCTTTCTGTTCCCTGGCATTTTAGTCATTCTTCTTGAATTGCTCAGTTGCTCTGTTCATTTCCCCTGCTGTCTCTTGAATGGCTCAATATGAAGCACAGCTTCAAAGAGCACTCTGATATTTGGAGTCTTATATCTGATTTGTAACCTTGAAGGTTTCCCTAGGGGGAATTTATATATCTCTGGGCAATGTTAGATTGCAGCATGATCAAAGAACATAGTGGTGAACATGTGAATGCAATCCATGCAAAAGTAAATAAAATAAATTTGAGGTGGGAAAGAACATCAGAAAAAGTAAGGATACAAGGGAGCATACTGTGAAGCAGTGATAAAAGATAAATGACAGCTGTAGTCAGGCTAGCAGGAAGTGATAAAGGTTGGGTGGCTCAGTTTGAATAAAAGCTCACGACGACTGGCAGATTGAGAGGAATTTACCCACAAGTCAGGATAAGCCTCCAGGCCCAGTAATTACACATAAGCCACTATTTAATTTAGCAACCAACATGAAAAGAATAAATAGTGATAGGCTTTCAGCTTAATTTAAGCAAACATAAGAGAAATGTTTCCAGTAAGTGTGTATAATAATACCCAGGATAATAAAACAAACAACAGCTTAAATCAGGTGGATGGTCTTAGACTTTTAGATTCAGCCCTTCATCATCATTTCTTCTTCTTTGATTAAATCTTCACCCGAGGATATGTTTGTCAATTTGAGAGAGAGAGAGAGAAAGAGAGAGAGAGAGAGAGATCAATTGGCTACTTCCCATATGCACCCCGACTGGGGATGGAGCCCTACCTCACCTTCTGGTGTACGGGATGATGCTCCAACCAACTAAGCCACACCAGCAGGGGCCATCACCATTTCTTTTGATAATAATAATGCTAAGTTAAAATTATTATTTGATTGGGTTTGGGTTAATCTACAGGCATACTTCCGAGATATTGTGGGTTTGGTTCCAGACCACTGCAAGAAATTGAATATTGCAATCAAGCAAGTTGTAATCATTTTGCTGGTAGAGAGTCTTGTCTTCAATTTGTTAAAAATGCAATATCTTTGAAGCACAATAAAGCAAAGGGCCCTAAAATGAGGTATGCCTATGAATGGAAAGTCCTTCATTCACTCCTGTCAGTACTTATAAAGTACCTCTGTAGTATTAAACTAGATGCAAAGCATCCATAGGATTTGACAGGTTCAGTGAGTTGTCCTCCCCACAACCATTTTCCCCTTTTCTTACTCTCACAACCCCATTTCCTTTCCACCTGGCAATGTGCCTGGCTCCAGGGAATGATGTGATTGGCCTCCGCCAATCATAGTTTTAGAATTTGCCTTTGACAGTGATTGGCCCAGAGATGAGGCCCAATTCAGTTCACTAAGACTTAAGCTGCTGAGGAATTCTGGGGAAAACGTTCCTCTCTAATGAAAGGGAGTAGTATGCTGAGAAAGGCCTTCTGCTACATCCCATGTCTTCCTGTTTGCATGTGGTGTGTGAAGACATGATGTTTCCAGCCATGTCGGCCATTCAGTGGTTATAAGAGGAACTACTGCTGACTTATTGGGAGAGGAGAGGAGAGCAGAGACGTAGCAAGACTCCGTCCTTGGCTGATATTATGAGCTGCAGGAATTGCCTTCCTCTGGATGTTTTGTTTTGTGAAATAAAACAATATTATTTGGACCACTTGTAGTCACTTATTTCCTTTCTGGAAGTTGACAGCATACTACCTGATATATGTTGGTATGGTCTGAATGTTTGTGTCCTCCCCAAATTCATAAATTAAAATTGAATGCTCAGTGTGATGGTTTAGGAGGCGGAGCCTTTGGGAGGTGCTGAGGTCATGAGGGTGGAGCCCTGATGAATGGGATTCAGGCTCTTACAAAAGAGACCCCAGAGGGATCACGTTCCTGTCTGCCATGTGAGGTTATAAAAACAGATGAACTGGAAACTGGGAACTGGGCCCTACTCAAGATGAATCCACCAACAACTTCATCTTGGACTTCCCAGCCTCCAGAACTATGAGAAATAAATGTTTGCTGTTTAAGCCACAGTCTGCGGTATTTTTTTTATAGCAGCCCGAATGGACTAAGACACAGGTACTTTAGTAATTTAACATTTTGCTGTTATAAATGTGAAAACACTCAAGACAACCATCTGGGATATATGCCATTAGTTTGTCCCAATGTCCCCTGAGACTGAATTCTCTTTCTTCTTTCTGGCATTTCATTCACTTTAATCATCTGATTTTGTGCACACACTTTCCAGTTTTACAAATAAAGTCTGTGAAGAGAAAACAAAACCAAATTAAAAGTTTGCTTAAACAAATTGATCCTATAAAATCCTTTTGGAGTAAAGGATGAAACAAATGTGTCTAGTGTTAGGGTGTTCAGGGCTGTCAAGCAGGGAAAAAGTCCAAGAACGGAAAAAAAAACCTCCAACAAAAGAAGCCCACACGAGTAATTAGGGACGCAGGAAAGGGAGCTCAGATTGCAACTCCAAAGCTGTGCTTTTGTGCCTGTAAGACGCCTTCGGAGCATTGTGATGAGCTGATTTCCAGGGTACTTTTTATAAACTGGCACCTCTTCAGCTTGCCTGTGCCCCAAACCCCAAACTACCAATCACCACCTTCCACACAAAACAGAAAGACGAAACACATTTTGATGTGCACTCTCTTTGGACAGCTAAACAAAATGCGGCAGTCGTGCCCCCGGTGGAAGCTGTACCAGGGCTGGGATGAAATACTTAACTAATTAATTCAACAAACAAACTGCCACTGAAGGGCAAGACATTGTGTTAGGAGGGAAGATGCCGTGCTAGGGGCTATGTGGCATTCGAAGACAAGACCCCAAACTTTGTGGTTCAGGAGTTTTTATTCTTGACCTATGCAAATACCACTTAGCACAAAATGTAATACGGTAGTAAGTTCTACAAGAGAGATACAGGGTCATGTGCCATGGGAGATAGATACCAGGTGGGAGAAATCCCATCTTACCAACAGGATGAGAGCTTGCTTCATGGAAGTGTGGGCATTTGGAGTGAGCTTTGAAGGTGGGTAATACTTGAACGTGAGGCAAGTTGGAGAAAAGGGCACAGCAAGCGGAATAAACCTGGCACTACAGAAGGACACTGTACTTCACTTTAGCTATAGCATGAAGACAGTGCAGTAGGTAGTACAATGGGAAAAGTAAGTTAATGCCAAATTATAGAGTGCAAAAGATTTGGGAAACGCTGTCACTCTGGAGGCAATAGGGAGTTACAGAGTGTTCAGGAGCAGAACATGGCGTGTTCAAAGCTGTGTTTTAACAACATGGGGTTAGCAACAATGAGTGAGATGACTAAAAAGATAGGGGGAGACCATATGACCAGTTAAGAAGCTATTATGATATTTCAGATAAAATATAGTAGAGTCCTTACTAGGGTTACAGAAAGGAAAGTAAATAGAAGAATGGGTTTAAAACGTAAATATAAAGGTAGAATTGATAGAAAGTGGCAAATGGCCAGGACGCAGAGGAAAAGGTCCGCCCAGGCTTTCCTCTAATGTGATTTCTGAAAGGACAGAGTACCCTCCCAGCCTACAGGTTTTGTTTTCATGAAAATCAAACAGTTCTAATGAATGTCTTTTCTGTTAAATGAGTTAACTAAAGCCCCCTGTGATTCTACGATCTCCATCAGCCTACATAACAGGCAGCTTCGGAGGAGTCCTGGCTCGCTGCCTTTCCCCAGCAAGCTGTCATTGATGAGGCTGACAAAGGCGCTGGTCTTGGCGATACTGGATATCCATCCATGGGAACCTGGACTGGGACCAGCGGACCTCTTAACTTCCAATACTCTTTATTACTCATCACTTTCAGCTTTAATGTTTGCTAAATTCTTTTGAAGGCAGTCTCATAGAGAATGTCAAAGAGCATATTCAAGAAAAGGTGTGTGTGTGTGTGTGTATGTGTGTGGCCATCTAAAGAAAAAAGTCCCAGCTACACAGCTCCAATGACAAGTATCCCCTGAGGCTTTAGTATTGAGAGTTACCGGTGGGTGGAAAAACCTGGGAGGGAGCAGAGTCAGGCTCTGTGAGGTCCTGTTCATCAGGAAAGCTTTTTTCCAGGGCTAGATTTTGCTATCCTGGGCTTTAATTTTACTTAAGAAAATAACTTTTTCTTACACTGCTCCACTCAATTGGATCCTTGCTACCGTCCCAGTACAATTCCCCGCCACTGTCCGATAAACACCCTGAATTCTGGCCACACAGAACCGATACGCTGGCTCAGCATCTCAGCGCCTTGCACCTGTTGTCTCTACCTGGAATGACCTCTCTTCCTTTGTTGCCTCAAGAGCCAGTGGAAAAATTACCTCCTTGGTGGCCTTCAGGCCCCAAAGCATGCTTTGCAGACTGCCACAGAGAGCAAACACCTGTTCTGCTGTCGAGTCTCACCCTTACCTGCCCCTGCACACTGCCGTCCCTCATGGCCGGGCCACCGCTTTCTCATCGCTGGCCTGCTGGCCTCGCCCAGAGATCGCTCATGAAAGAAAGGCAACACAAAAGAATAAAATCGTGATATATCTGTTTTAATGTTTTAAAATTTGTGGCTCTTCCCCTTATTAAGAGTTGACATATCTCCTGGCTTTTGTCCCAGCGATATATATCATTAGTATGATGTATAATAATGATTTAGATTGCTGTGTGTGTACTGGAATAGCCCTTTGCTGGTAAGGAAAAGAAGCCATTCAAAGGAGGTCAAGGAAAAGGAATGGTTATTATAAGGGCATGACTATTTCACAGCTGCCAAGGGCAGAAAACAAGCTATAGTCACGTCCTGTGAACCAGAACCTGGAACTGGGAAGTCATCCACCAGAACGCCCTCAGCAGCACTTCCTGAGGACCCACTGCACCAAATGCTTTCCTGATGAACAGGACCTCACGGAGCCTGACTGTTCTAGGGGCTGGGGAGTCAGCATGAAAGAGACAGGCAAATCCTTGCAGTCTGGGGGCCTGCATTCTAGAAGGTGGGGTGGTAGACTTGTAAATGAATGCGGAGTTCAGAAGATGGTGTTCTGAAAATAATAAAAGAGCTTAATGTGATCATGTGAAACTGGGTGCTATTTCAGATTCGGTGGTTAGGAAAGGTTCTCTTGGAACGAATGACATGTATGTGGGTAGCTGAAGACACAAAGGGGAGCATTACTAGTTAG
This sequence comes from Molossus molossus, assembly GCF_014108415.1. Lineage (NCBI taxonomy): Eukaryota > Metazoa > Chordata > Mammalia > Chiroptera > Molossidae > Molossus > Molossus molossus. Next base: position 26,987,911 of record NW_023425347.1, on the reverse strand, counting down.
GAAACAGAAGGGAAGGGGACTCAGACAGAAACATACTTGATATGTTCCAAGAACAGAAAGAAAGCTTTTAGACCTCTTTAGGCCTCTTATGATCATCTCCTGTCTCTGTTTCACTCTTTTTTTTTTAAATCTTCACTCGAGGACATTTTTCCATTTTTTTGCTCAGATAGAGTGGGAGGGAGAGAGAGAGAAACATCGATGTGAAAGGGACACATCGAGTGGCTGCCACCCGCACGACAAACCAGGGCCAGGGACAAACTGCACTTAGCGGGAACCGAACCCGGGTTTCTCTGGACCGCAGGCTGATGCTCTTACCGCTGAGCCTAACCGGCCAGGGCTCTGTTTCGCTCTTTGCCATTGCTTATCTTCCTCCTGCCCTGAGACCAGTGTGGCAGTTACCTCTAGCTGTGCATGATGACATCTCAGCTATATCCACTTCCACCATCTGGTCTCAGCTTCTTCTTTCAGGAGAGATAATCTAATTGGCCCAGCTCCTCCCCGCTGACAGAACTCTTTATGGTCACCCAGAATCCTCGGAGGCATTCTTGACACTTTCCTCTCCCTTATGTCCTGGAGGAAAAGCCCTTACTAAGACTTCCATTCTTTCTCTAAAATGCTTATTTAATCTTTTTGTTTCTCTCCATCTCCACTGCTACCACCCACCCTGCTCAACTCTAAATCATCTGGCCTACTGAATGAGTGTACTCATGGGTCTCCCTGTTTTCATCCTGCTTCACCTCAAATCCATTCTCTGTAAAAAAGAATGATCTACAAAAAATTGCCATTTGGGGGATAGATTCATGTGTGGTGGTGATACATGTGTGAAGCTTCGGGGTAGATTCTTCAGACCGATCTACTTGTTGGGAAATTTGAAACGCCTCTGGGGAAATATACAGTGAGGGATTACTGATTGGAGGGTTTGGTTTTGTGATGGTATGGAAGCAGAAACAGTGAGAACCACCTCTCCAGCCCAATGTTTTGGGACGCAGCATCAGTTTGCTCTTGTTAATGTGGCCTTGATCTTGTGCCCAGTTCCAATAACCGTGCTCCTCTTCTCCCCAAGCTTCCCACATCTGCCCCCACTCCCTTCACTGACCACTTACGGCACCACCATCATTAGCCATTGACTAAGGTCGTGTTGGCTACAGACATTGTTCTGCCACTCGAACAGGTTCTTCCCTGGAGCTGCTCCTGTTGAAATCTTCCCTGTGCTCTCTGCCTCGGGTTGACTAGTTTAGCAAATAAAAATAGAGGATGCCCAGTTACATTTGAATTCTAAATAAACACAAAGAAGTATATGTTTTAATATCTGTAATTCTCAAATATTGCACATCCTGTGTGTTATCTGGCAACTCCGCCTGCCTTTTGCCTAGAGTCCTCTCCAGCCCACTGAGCAGAGCTTGTTTCAGATCTCCACTCTTGCCTGAATCTGCCACATCTGGCGACAGTTCACAAGCCCACGCCTGGGTATTTCCTGTGACCTGCGCCTATCTAGCCAAGCAAGGTATGCGCTCAAAGTGATGGTGAGGCGTCAGTGGACATGCTGCCACTCATCTCTCCTTTGACACATTGTGTACCTCATCCCTGAAGAGCCTGTGTGGGCACAACACCCTTGGCTTGCCTTTGATGGCGGGCAATTCTTCATTTATAATGTTCAAAAGATCTAGTCACAAAGAGAGCCTTTAAAATAGTTTTACTCTTTTAATGAAGTGCAGAGCACACAGTTTCCCTTTGATACCTCGTTCTAGTCTTTCACTCCAATAGTATTACTGCTTTGGAGTCACACGGAACCTTTGATCAACGAGCTTTACTGAGCAATCTAATTCAAACTTATGAAATCCTTTCCTGGGGATAAGGGCAGGCTTCAATACCCTCATTTTATAGATGAGAAAACTAGAAACAAATGATTTCCATTCTGCTAAGAGCTCATTTGCAGCTGTGTCAGGAACCAATAAGTAAATAAACTATGAATTTAAAACAGATAATATTGGAACTAGTTTATATTCTGACACATTTTTGCCACTGAAATGAGATAAGCTGTGAGTGTGGAGAATGTTTGATGCCAGGGAGCCCTAGAAAGAGATGAGAGCCTCTAATTAATGACCCAAGAAAAGGAAGCAACAGCTTTACATCCACTCTCTGAATACATTTTGAACCTAGTTGAAAGATAATTTATTTAAAATAAAATTTATTTAAACCAGATTAAAGTACATCAAAAGATTACTTGATCTGATCAATATCGAATTATACTTTTGGCTGAGATATCATGTTGGATCTCTGCATAGGCAGCTTCTGGCAAAGAACTTGGATGTATTTGTTTCGTTAACTCTCTTTTCCCTGCCATTTTCCTCATTGGCAAATGATATGTATATATTTTTAAATGGGCTGCATGATAAATACAAGGAGATAAAAAGTGATGAATACGACAGTCCTTCTCAATCCCATCTACTTTTGGCTGTGTACTCCAGAATTCTTAGAAGATACATTTCTCTAGTTAGCCAACTTTTCTCACACTGATATTGACTGATTTGTCAGATAGCTCAGTGGTGAAATATATGACCGCTATCAATTATTGACAATATCTTTCGCAATACTTGATTATGTAGAAGGTAATTTCAAAATTCATCTTATCTTTGTGGAATTGCAGTGAGAAGTTTATTTCTTTTAGTTCTATAAGCAATTATGGAGTGATTGACATTAATCAGAAAGCTAGATGTCTTTCTATTTCTTTACCGCTAAGGTCATTAGGGTAGTCCATAGTCTATTGTCAACCAATGCATTACATGCAGAACTCATTTCAAGTTAGGTGAATTCTTGTCATTTGGCTGCATCTTTCATTTCTCTAAGAGATGAACTATAATGAAGGGACTAAGCATGTTAATTGGGCATCTCGCAGAGATTTTAAAACAAATATGATTTAAACTCTGCCATATGACCACAGATTTTTTAGTCCAAGGGATCAATATACCTTCTGTGAGCCAGGGTATCCATACTGCTTAGAAGCAGCGTATAAAGGAGTGCATTTTTCTCTACTTGCAGAGATATGATAGTCAATATTTGCCTTTTAGAGCAGATTTGCCTACTGCCCTAGGGAGACTATTGGGAAGAGAAGAATTTGTGAGTTCTGAATTTTTAGCTTCTGTAGACTCAGCAGCGTGTTTGTTTTTCTTTTCCAAGCCTTCTGAATGGTCAGAGCTGGGTTTTTCCGATCAAATTTTAAAAATGTCCATGAAGAAAACTAATTTTAATTCATAGACAACAGAAATATTTTTTTTATGTGTTGTCAGTGTGTTGATATCGCCTCATTAAACAATGTTGGAACATGACTAGAAGGCAAGAGTCAAAGGAGTTGTTATTTAATGAGATTGTAACGAGAGCATATTGAAGTTTGCTTTTTTCCCTCTGCCTCTACTAACACTAATGGCTTAATGGGATAAAATATATTTGAACTCAAGCTCTCAAATAAGATATTTCTTGGTGTGTAGTGGTTAAGACTTTGGTAATTCTGCTACTAAATAACTGTGTGACCTTGGACATACTGTGTAACAAATATTAGCTATTATGGTTTATAATTGAGAAAAAAATTAGGACCTTGGTAGACAAATTCCAAATTATAGAACAAGAACATTTTTACACAAATGCTTCAATATAGATAGCTTCTTTATTTTACACGTTAGAGAGTTGATGGTAATGAACAGAATGTAAACCACTTTAAATATTGTTGTATTTTAAACATGGAAATTTTAATATTTATCAAAATGAAATTATTATGAAAGCAGATCTGGTGATTGGAACTTTTCATTTATTTTGCTAACTTAAAATGGATCCAAATATGTCTTATAATTATTTTATAATCAGTTCAGGGGTGAGGAGAATTAAAATTTGATGGCTCAGTCACAGTTCCAATCAGCTTACTTAAAAGAAGATGAAGGAATTATTATAAACAAAGACTAACCTGATGTGAAGGTTAATAGAATGTGACAGATCTGACAACGTAGAATAATAGTAGTAATTATAATAATAGCTAAATTTTATTCAGCATTGTATACGATCAAAAGTTGTAATTAGAGTTTTTCATGCATTTATTGATATTCTCTCAACAACACAACGAGGTAAGTACCATTGTGATCCCCATTTTACAGATGTGAAAATTGAAGACCAGATGTAGTAAACTGCTTGCCTAGGTCATGTCACTGACAAACAGTAGAGTTGGGACTTAGGACCAGGTAATATAACTTTAGAATCTGTGGTAAAATCTTCCTAAAATATGAACAAATATTTGTATATAACCCTTTTCTAGTAAGTTCAAATTATTTAACATGAACTGCTAGGCACATCTACGAGTTGGGAAGCATTAATGAGGTAATTATACTTTGTTTTAACTAGTAGTTAAGAGTAGCTAACTTTGGATTTCCTAATGATATTTTAGCATAAATACCAATATTAAAATAGAGCTGTACAATATGCAATTTAAAATTTTCTAGTAACCATGTTAAAGTGAAAAGAAACAAATGGCATAATTTTAATAATATATTTTATTTAACCCATTATATTAAAATATTATTTCAACATATAATCAATGTAAACATTATTAATGAGATATACTTTTGGGGGGCTATTGTCCAAGTCTTTAAAATCTCGGGTATATTTTTCACTTACTGAATAATAATACTTTGGCCCCATTATAAGTGCTCAATGGCCACATTACCTAGTGGCTACTGAATTGGACAGTGCAGCTATACATGATCTTTTTAGGAAAATAAATTCATTATTTTACATATTTCAAGCATGGTAAGAATAGGAAAGACCAGTCATGTATCCATACAATAATTTCTCAGCTTTAATATCTTTATTTCCAAATCAACTAATTGGATTTATGGCTGCCACTTAACTTGTTTAAATGCTATACCGTGGCAGGTAAGGTAACACATTTAATAAGGATGGTTTTCTTACAGTCTTGTAATTTTGTCTAAGAGCTAGAATGGAGCTGACCTAAGTAAATCTCCTTGGGAGAAGTGAAAGTCTACAAGAATACCTACCTCACAGAATAATGTAGAACCAGGTCACTAAGGAATTCATTAAGTGTGGACCCAATGTGGACTTGCCAAGCCTTCAGCATCTGAGGGCAGGACTAGTCAACCCAATAGCATCTTGCTGTTCTGTATTCAGTTCTCAACCAGGCAGTTGACAAACATTTGTTAAGATCTTTGCTTCTGATTCTTCATTGGAAAATTACTGATACATGCTCATTGAAAAGTGAAATCAAAGCAACTCAAACAACACTGGATTGTTTATTATAACAACTAATAAATAGTTTTTCCAATTCTTACTCTAGTTTCAGAGATAACCACTGTAAATGATTAGGTATATATTCTTCCAAACTTTCATCTATATGTTTATGTCTATGTTTCTATCCTATCTAGAAATTTTTTTGTATGGAAATGAGGTTACTCCATCCATATTGTTCTGCAGCCCCTCTGTTATTTAAATAAAACCAATCTCTTTCTGTGTTTTATACATTTTATTCTTTTTAATGGCTGCATATGGTATGAATGTGCCAGTTTTAGTTAACCACATCACTGTTGATGAACAAACAAGTTGTTTCAAATTTTCGCTGTTACAAACTGCTGCCCTGCACATCCTTGTACATCTATCACTGAACATTTGCGTGTTTCTGCTTGAAAGATTTCTAAGAACTAAGGTAGCTGGGTGAAAGGCATGTATATTTAAAATTTTGACAAACATTGCCAAGCTGCTTAACAGCCGGTGGGAAAGATTCTTGTCTCTTGACTTCATCTGGAAGTACCAATGTTCCCATTACAGGAAAGTGGCCAACCTTCCTGAGAAACAAGCTGTTTCTATTCTCCACTCTACAAGGGATCTTATATTTTCATTAATTAATATGTGTGGCTTCAATCGGTAATAATGTTGTTCTGCGTTAGGGCTTCTCGGATAGGTAGCAAACAGAAAACATCAGCTACGCTGGAGTTTTATTCTAAGTTTTTGACATTTCTTTGGTGATTCACAAATGCCAGAAAATAAATGCCATGCTCCCCGGGGTCTAAATGAAGACCCTGTGAGTTTTGGATTCAGTAATTGATCTTTCAGGAAGACACAGTATGGGGTGATGACTCATTCCCCCCATGGTAGCTGTCCTCTAGCGCTGTCCTTTAGAGGAAGCATTACTGTGGGTCTGCTAGTACTTTTCCCTCCCTCTCCAAGAATTTCCCTGGGAGAGGATGCCTAGCATGTGTCAAGGTTAGCCTGGTCCCTCTCTTCTCCATAGCGCTGTGGCCTGCAGTACGCAGCCTGCCTTTGGCACAGAGGCAGCCAGAGCTCCCGGTAGATGCTTAGCAGTCACAGCCACTAGCTGAGCAGCGGCAGCAGCGGAGATTCACAATGCAGCCCGAAAGTTGTGCTTTTTTGCCCATGAGGTTACAAGTGTATCCTGTGTTTACAGTTAAAAAACGAAAGCCCCTCCCCATTCTGTCCTCCTGGAGACCTCAGCAGGACAGGTAGGGTTTGGAGGGAGCGGAACCAGACCCAGCCGAGCAAAGGCTGGCGCGAGAGGGAGGAGGCGGAGGTGCGGTGTCCCTTGGCAGCCCCGCGCATGCTGCGGCAGTGGCAACCGAAGCGCCAAGTACCAGTTGCTCAACACTTTATCAGTTTGCGCTGCTCTTTCCTTTCTCTTCAGTGAATTTCCATTTTGGGTTCAGCTCCGGAGAAGAAAGGTGCGCCGGGGTGGGGGGATTCTGGAAGGTCCCGTGTGGGAAATCAAAGGGGGTGCCTAGGAGGATGGAAATAAGAACTGGCTCTGGGCCGCTCCTCCCCTTCTCCCCTTCCTCTCTTGTGGGGAGAGACACGCGGAGTGGTGAGGGCGACTGAGAGGGGCGTGTTTGTGGTGGCGGCGCCTCCTTGGGGGTCCTTGTCCCCTCGGAGCACCCAGACTGCCGAGAAGAAGCGCGGGAGTTCCGGTGGCGGCGGCGGCCCGGAGGGTCCCGGACCCTGGGTGTCCCGGGGTCCCCACTGGGCCCCGGGCCCCGGGCGGTTGCCATGGTGACGCAGGGTCGGCAGCTCCGCGCAGTGGAAACAAAGCCGCCCGCCGGCCCGCCCGCTCCTCGCCGGAGCTCCTCCTCCGCCGCCGCCTCCCTCCCTCCCGGCGCCGCCGCCTCCGGAGCGGCTCCGGGCCCCGCGCCCGCCACGGCCGCCGTGGGCCAGGTAAGGCGGGCGTGCCCGCGGTCGGGAGGGGGCGGGCGGGCGCCCGGGGGTGGGGTCCCCCGCCGCAGGGAGAAGGCGCCGGGCCCGGCTGCACCCGAGTCCCCGCGGGCGCGTCCCCGCCGGGAGACGGCCTCCCCTGCGCCGAGGAGCCCTCCGCCCGGCCGCCGGCGCGCCGAGGCCCGGGACCGCGGCGGCAAACTTCCCGGCCGGCGGGCGGAGGGCTGAGCCTCCCCAGCACGACGGCGGCGCCGCGCTCCTGGCCCCCGACGGCCGCGCCGCGCACGGCTCCCAGCCGCCGGCTCGTCGGGGCGATTCGCAGAGGCGGTGGGTGGTACCTGCCCACCCCTCTTTCTCCATCTCCCCCTCTCCATCACTCTCCCCCCGTCTCTCTCTCCCTCCATCACTCTCCCCCCGTCTCTCTCTCTCCATCTCTCGTTATTGAGGCTTTTAGAGAGAAAGACATGGAGATATTTACCTTTGGATTTCCATGTTTCATAGTTTCTCCTCTTCGATGGGAGGGCTGTAAAGGGGAATATACAAGACATTTATACAATCTCTGGAAAGTGAGCTCATTTTTCTATGCCCGTGACTGAGGCATTTTGAGGTGCTTCTGAAGTTCGTTTGGATTTTGACCATAACGACCGTGTCTCTAGGAGGTGTAGTTGCACCTGTAAGTAACTCAGTGGGAGAGGCAGCCTGGGTTTCTCATGAGCAATACCATGTAGAGTTACTAGCAGGACCAGCACTTTGTACATTAGATACCAGGCACCGATGTCATTGCTATTGTTTCTGGAAGGTATTGTGTTCATGCTTTAAGGAACTGGAGGATGTCTTGCGTTTTTAATGTGTAAGGAAGCAATCCAAAGCACCTCTGAAGGCAGGTAGATGGGCGGTATCTCATGTGTTTATGAGTGTGATGAGGGTTAGATCCGTTGCCAAGGGCATATAGGTACTGGATGGGGAATTGCTCAAGTTATGGGTACCCCTCCCCCTCCTTTCTCAACCGCCCCAAGCCCTGCCATCATTTCGTGATATTTAGTTTGTTGCAGACACAAAGAATGCATTAAAAATATGGTTGGGAAGACTGTTTTGTGGCTACTTAGATATCATATTACGTGTAATAATGTGAAAGACTGAAAACTCTTCATTTTCAGAAATATATCTGATCAGTTCAGAAGGAAACAATATATTTGTTAATATTATTTGTTTTAATTGGTGAGAGATATCACATTGATAACTGGAAAATGAGTCAACTAATTCAATTGTATATCCAATTTAGTAAAATAATTTGTAAGTTGGAATTGGTTAGTTAGTGAACATATGGGGTACAAGAAATTATATCTTTGCTAAAAGGTAGTTAATGAAAAGAAACCAGTGGCATGGATAATTTTGAGTTGCAGTTAAGTTGATTAGAATTATGAATATTAAAGCTATATGCGGTGTCGGGCATAAAGTGATGATCTAATGTCCCGCTTCTCTCTTTTGGGATTTCAACACCTGTTAGCCTGCTGATTACTAGGTTTCTAAGTTTGTTCATATTTGCTAGCAATTTTAAGTAATGTCACTTCACTAGAAGATTGTATTGGAAACTAAAGGAATAAGTTGCAACAACAATTTGCAGATTAGTTCACAACTGGGTTTGTTTTTAACTGGATTTTACTTGTAGAGTGATTCACAGATGCTCTGCTAAGTACTCTTTGATGATGGTAATGAAATGGTACATTGATTAAAATGAAGTAGATCAGTTTTGAGAAGATAACCAGGAGAGAATATACGTATTTTCTCATTTAAACATGAAAGGCAATCAGAATATTGAAATCTTGGCATATTATATAGACACTGAATGTAGTTTCATGATTTGTACAAAACAATGTTTTGTATTCTTTCTGAGGTACCAAGAGTACAGCTTTATTCAGATCTTTGTTAGCAAATCCAACATTCAAGTGCAAATGCTCTGGACTTGCTTTTCAGCCAGACTGAACTCTCACTTTGAGTTTTAGCCTGCACATTTATTTTGTGGCTAGAGAATGGATTCTGAAGAATGAAGATATCCAGTGTTAATTCAGCATGACAAGGACTGATGTTTTGCATTTGCTGCTAGCTCACACACGGCCTAAGATTCAACATATTTTGGCATTTTAAAGCTGTATTGCTTTCTGTTAAAAACTAGTCAGTAAACATCAGAAACAGCCATGTATTTATTGCAAGCACTGTTTGGTTGTAGTGGTTTATTTATCCAAACTCTGAAGCATAAAATGAAGCTTTTGTCAGTGCAGCATAAAACATTAATTTGGCATGTTTATACATGGTACTAACATTCTGAGGTATGTGCATAACCAGTTAAAGAAAGAAAAAAATACTGTGATATCCACAGTATCTCCTAGGAAATGCAAAGTGTGCTTTTTGTCCATGGTTTAGCTTAGCCACCTGGTGGAAGTAGGGAACAGCACAGCACATCCTCAGGTGTGAAACACCATTTGTCACTTTCACTGAGTCACAGTAGTTCCAAGACTTCTGCATTTCTAGGCTTAAGGGTCTTAATTTTATGAAGTAAAACTGGTTCCCGTTTTTGGTATAAGTTAAAAAATATGGGCCCTGGCCGGTTTGGCTCAGCGGTTGGAACGCCAGCCTGCGGTCCAGAGAGACCTGGGTTCGGTTCCCGCGAAGGGCCGGTACCTCGGTTGTTCCCGGCCCTGGTTGGGTCGTGTGGGTGGCAACCACTTGATGTGTCCCTTTCACGTCCATGTTTCTCTCTCTCTCCCCCTCCCACTCTATCTGAACAAAATATCAAAAAATGTCCTCGGGTGAGGATAAAAAAAAAAATATGGTTTATAATTGTAACCACAGCCATTGCTCTACCGGAAGAATTCTGTAACTTAACAAGCATGTACAAAGATATAAAATGAGCCAAGAAGTGTTCTCGTTGAAGTTAGGATTAACATCATACTTCTCTGCCATTGAAACTCACTTCTTTGTAACCATATGAGCCTGCATGGGCAGCATAAGGCCACTGAAGCCTTTATTGGCTGTTTCTGGGTCAACAGGCTCTTGCAATTTCTAGTTGCACTGTGATAACATGATGACTGGTTGGTAATTTAGCATCTAGTACAATGTATTGTAGCATTTATAAAAGCACATTTGGGAAAGATGATAGTTTTTAATGATTTCTTCATTATCAAAACACTTAGGTTTGCATTTGTGGCTGGGTAGAATAATGTAGCACTGAGACCTGGCAGAAAAAGTGCTATAAATATAAGGTATTGTTAACTGACCTGCTGTGCATGGTAGGTATTGATCATAACTACTGTGCTGAGAAAAGGCATGGAGACACATGGTGGTGGTGACAGGAAGTGGTGTTTTATGACATAGATTATTAATAGTGATTGATGGAGGTTGCAAAATTTTGTGGGCACGTGTTTCATGTCTTTGTGCTCCCAATTAAAATGAAGATAAGATGTCTTAAGTCATTTTTGTAAACCACAAGTACTTGGGGGAAATGCATACAATTATACTGTCTGGCACATAATTGGAATGTTATAAATATAGTTTGAGGTCAATGGTTGATTTCCCTATATGCCAGTCATTTGTAGCAATTATATACTATAGTTTTGGATATCAATCAACAAATATTTATCAAGTGTTTCCTTCTGTATATTCTATTTTGCTTGATGCAAGTCATCTGAGCTCTTATGGATGAGGAATTACTTATTTTCCAACTATTATGATTATTCATTTTATTTTATGTATGACTCTAAAATAGTCTCTTTTGGCCTAGTTTTCAGCCTTCCTTTTCTCATGTGAAAAAGTTACCAGTTAATTCCTTGATGCTTTTAAAATAATTTTATATCCCTAGGGTTTAAAAAAAATGACTTGGTTAATTTGTTATTCAAACAGAAGAATATTGGAAACTTAGTTTATAATGGTGTGCATTAAAAACATAGAATCATAAAAACACAACGCATGTTATAAACTTTAATTTCACATTTTGGACATTTACAGAGGTTGTATGGTGGAAAGGAGAATTGGGGATCCTGTTAGGTGTTTGATTGCTCATCGCCCTGAGTGTCTTGAACTAGATCCCTCCCTGATTCTTTATCTTGCAATCAGTGAAAGGAAAACCAAAGGACCTTGAGGTAGAGGCGTCAGTGACTTAGAAAAATATTAGTTAGAAAGGGAGGTTAATATATACCGAGAGACTGCAGGGCTTGGTGGTAAAGGGCAGGAGAGGAAAAAAGACTCTGTTGGCACTAATAATCTCTTCAACACCTCATGGTTCAGAATCCCGAAGCAGTTACCCAGGGGCTGTTTACATGGTTTCCAGAGGATGGCCTCGTCTACAGCAGTGATGCTGATTCTGATGCTTACCCCCCATTTCCCCCTCACTAACTAAAAAGTGACTCCCTTGAATTGTGGTGTAAGTACACTTTGAGTATTGTAAACCATAAGTTAGGACATAAGAGTGAAGGCTTTCCCTCTGGGCATATTATATAAACTAATAGGTCAGGTTGACTAGTTAGATAATGAAGATAGTATTGGAACTATAAAATAAAATCATGTGTTTGTCCAACATATTTGATGTATTTAAATGGGAAATTTCTGACTGTCAGCCCATTATAAATCATCTTCTCTCTCTATAACCATAGTCATTCAAGAGAGACATGACATTTTACACAGTTTTATCACTGTGTGATGTGTCAGGCATAGTTACAGTGAGTAGCAGATGCTTACTCAAACTCTTGAATTGTAAATCTACAATAAAAGGTTTCTTTATGATCTTATCTGGCATTTCCTCTTGTTATAAATGTTTTCCTCAGACCCTTTGTACTATGATTGCAGTTCCATCTTTTTTCTATCAATCAAACCCTTACTCATGCTTCCTATGGGCCAGGCACTGTTCTGAGCACTTCACAGATATTAACTTATTTAACCCTTCAAGAACACTATGAATTAGGTACTATTATGATCCCCAAATTTAAGAAGGAGGAAACTGATGTCATTGATCTCTCTCTCTGGGTTATACTAACCTAAAGGTACACAGAATATACCAGGATTCTGGCTGCTTTATGTCAAGAAATGCAGCAAGCTTTACTTTTCAATTCATTGATATATTATAAGTATAGAAATAAAGGCACTAAATGTTAGGACACTTGAGCTTTTTAAACTTATCTTAATAAAAAGAAACAAAACCTAAAGTCATAAAATAAGAAGTATTTCTTCATAGCATATTGTGATACATACCTGTACTTTTGTACAGAGAAAGTAGAATAGACTAATTTACAGAAAAGATGCTTTCTGAAGATAATTCTTTTACTTATTATTTTTATTCATATACTAAAAGGATACATATTTTCTATGGTATTAGCCTTGCTATATACATGGAAATATATTTTTAACTGTTTGTCTATTTTTCATGCCTTATGTGGTCTGCTGGGCTCACCTATTCTTTTCTTAGCCAGCTCTAATCTGTCCTGAGGACTAAGTGATACTCCTTTGTCACTTATTCTCTTTCAAGAGAACTCTTTGTATACCTCTTTTTAAAAATAATTTAGCATGCCCGGCCGGTGTGACTCAGTGGTTGAGTGTCGACCCGTGCACCAAGAGGTCACCGGTTCGATTCCTGGCCAGGGCACATGCCCAGGTTGTGGGCCTGATTCCTATTGGGGGTATGCAGGAGGCGGCCAGTCGATGTTCTCTCTCATTGATGTTGCTCTCTCTCTCTCCTTTTCCCTTCTTCTTTCTTTAAAATCAATGAAGAAAAAAAAATTTAGCATGCTGTTTGAAAATACATGTAGCTGTTTTTTGGTTCTAAAGTGTAAGCGTCTCAAGAATAAGAACTTTATCTTATTCATTTCCAAAGACAAAGTAGGTACACATGTGCTTTTCTTAATTGAATTCTTAGAAAAATTTTGTATGTGATATGTAATTATTATGTTTTAGCCCTGGCCGGTTTGGCTCAGCGGTTAGAGCGTCGGCCTGTGGTCCAGAGAGACCCGGGTTCAGTTCCCACTAAGGGCACGTACCTTGGTTACAGTTTGTTCCCTGGCCCTGGTTGGGGTCGTGTTGGTGGCAACCACGATGTGTCTCTCTCATGTTGATGTTTCTTTCTCTCTTCCTCCCTCTCTCCCTCCTGCTCTGTCTGAAGATAAATAAAATTATTATGTTTTAACTAGTTTCAAAGTCAGTATTGTGGGCCTTAAGAAAGTCAATTTTAGGGCCATAGGAAACAGACTCAGGTTTCTTATTGTAGTATTATTTCAGTTATCCGAGATTCAAAATGTATCATTAGGGCACTGTAAAATTAATTGGAACTTTTAGTTATTTGAAATACAACATTAGAAATCAAATATCACAATTCTGTTTTTAATTATTTGGGTTCCTGGTGTTCATGTCTTAAAAGGTTACATATAAAAACATAAAAACACTACCTAGCTTAATTTCATATTAGCAGTTTGAATAAGCTTTTGATTATTCTAGTAAAAGAGAGCAAAATAGATCTTCTAAAATCATTTATACTTGTCTCTATTAGTGCTTTCCTTCCTATGCCTTCTTTTCATCCCCCTTTATAAACACTTGTTCTTACTGTCTCCACAGAAGGGTTATTAAGCATTTTAATTTCAGGTGGCCTTTCTTCTTTAAGCTATATGAAAAGTAAATTAAACAAGAGATAGGAGTCCATAAAAGCAAGTAATGAATCATAGACCTGTAGGTTCTTTAAATAATAAATACTGTAATAGTTAACCATCTGTTGAGTACTTACTTGGTGCCAGGTACTCTATTAAATTTGCTACACAAACTATCTTGTGATCTTCACAATAACTCTTGTTTTCTTATCAGTAAGATGTGAATAAATACCTTCTGTGAGACTGCACAGAATCGGTAAATTTAAAAACATGATCTGTGTGGATAACTCACACTCTGAAGTTGACTATGATTGCTTGTTAATTACCAGCAGACGAAGAGCCTTCCTGCTTCAGGGAAGGTGCTTTCAGATTGTTTTCTCTGGAAAAGGGGGCAGTTGAGGACTGTCTGGTGGGGAAGATTCAGAATGGTGGGTGTGGTCAACTCAGGCAAGGGAGATGGTTCTGATGAGATAACCGAGAGAGACACATTTTTGTTTATGCTTATTGCTGCAGACTCCAGGGTGGGTTTTGGGGTAGAAGGAGAGGGAAAACTCTCCCCTTCAAATATATTTTTAGAAATTAAAACAAAATTAAATCACCTTTACTTTTTCTTTGATGAAACTTTAGTTCAAATTGAACAGATTCAGTTCCTCTAACTATCAGTCTCATTTACAAACTTGAAAGACTGTTCACTTGGTGTAGACACTACCTGTTGCTTTAGTAATACTGCATTTCAAACCACCCTCAAATTCAGTAGCTCACATTTAATCTTTTGCTTATGAGTCTCCTATGGACTGTATTTTAGCTCAATTTAAACCCTTAAATATTGTCAATTGCATATATAAACTTAATGTGTTTGATTTTCCGTTTAAACAAATCAGATGCTTATTGGGCAAATTTGTGACCCAAATGAGTAAAAACCTTGCCAGATACTTAGCTCAAGTTTGTTTGAATGGTCTATCACTTACAAAATTTTATTTTACATTTAAAATTTTATTTTATATCATATTTTATAGGCATAGCCAAATCCTCTTAAACATTTCAATCTAAGTAAATCATATGTCTAAATTTAGCACACATTTTAAACTAGCATCATAAGGCTAATCTGTCAGTTTCTGTTAGATTCATTTAAACATTAAAAACATAATTATTCACAGACTGTTTTAGTTGATATAAAACGTATTTCTAAACTTTTCTAAAAATATTAATATGAGTCTGATTTTCTTCATCATCTCTGTATTTAATTCTAAACCTTCTCTAGGTTGGAAAGTCATTTACCCACTAGAAGGAAGTTTATCTCAGAAAAGCTTGTGGTGCTATTTCAGGCGAGCTTTAGTTATCATACCATTTGATATTGATTTCAGGTTACTGCTTGACCATTTTTTATTAAAATATGGTTCCTTATTGATCACAGATTTAAGGCTTAGACACTGCACCTGGGCTGCATACATCCTGGATAATTCTTCCTGTGACATGGATGGATAGGTTTGACCTTCTTTTATAGTCACCATGACAACAGATGACTCCACACCATGCTTTTCAGATAGTATCGGTATCTTAATCCTTAGACTACTGCTGTCCAGTATGTAATTTTGTTTCAGGTACCACATTAAAAAAGAAAAAGTAATTAATTTTAATAATAGATTTTCTTTAACCCAACATATCCAAAATACCACTGAATTTCAACATGTAATAAGTATAAAAATTATTAAGAAAATATTTTACATTCTTTTAATTTTTTTAATGAAGTCTTTGAAATCTGGTTTTTCTATCATCAGTTTCCTCATTATTTGGTCATTTCCATCAGTTTAGATGTAGTAATATTACAAACTGTGTTAATTTAAGCTCACCTTTAAAAAAAGACACAACACAATACTTCCTGATGCCTGTATTTTTCTTCAGCTTCTATAGCATCCTCTGCTTTCCTTTATGGCAGAACTTCCTGAAAGAGTTGTCTCCGCTGCTCTTTCCTATTTCTGTCCTCTTATTCTTGAATGTGCTGAAAGTGCTTCAGAGTGACCTTGCCGAATCCAGACTCAGTTCTCAAACTTCCTCTTGCCCAACCTGTCAGTAACATTTGACAGTTGATCAGTCCCTTCTTCTTGAAAGACTTTGTTCCCTTGGTGTATACACTAGCTGTTGCTTTAGTAATACTGCATGTCAAACCACTCTCAAATTCAGTAGCTTACATTTCATCTTTTGCTCATAGGTCTCCTAGGTTGACTGCATTTTAGCTCATCTAGGATGGGCTGCATTGGGTGGCCCTGTTCCAGGCTGTGGATTGGATTTAGATCTGCTCCTTGTGTATTTGTTCTGGGATTTATGCTGAAGGGACTACCTAGGATTAACTCTTGTCGTGGCAGATTACTGGGGTCCAAGAGTAAAGTCAAGCCACATAAGCACACGGAAGGCCTTTTATTTCACCTTGCCCACTAACACTCCCATTGGCTGAAAAAATTCACCCAGCCAGGCCTAACATCAATGGGCAGGGACGCATACTCCATTCACAATTGGGAAATGAATGAGAGTGAATATGTGCTGAAAGATAATCCAGCACATCCAATAATCCAGGATGCTTTTCTTTGTCGATTCTCTGCCTGTTTTACTGGCTTTACTGCACAGTGTCCTTTGATGGTCTTTGCAGGTCTCCACAAACACTGCAGTGCCTGCAAGTTCAGACTTTGGATTCTTTCCCTTTTTGCCCACCCCCATTTCCTAGGTAGCTCATCTTGTCTCATGGCTTTATATCCTGTACCTGCTGATGAGTCTCAAACTCATATTGTCAATAGAAAAATCTTCCCTTAATTCCCCACCCATATATCCACTTGACATTTCCACTTGGATGTCTAAATAGGCACCCCAAATTCAACATATCCAAAAATGAACTCCTGATTCCCTGAGCCAGTACCCTCCCGACCTGCTGCTCCCACTGTTTCCCCCAGTTTAGTAAATGGCATTGTCATTCTTTCAGGTGCCTTGGCCATAACTTTGGACTTGACTTCTTTATAGCTTGATTTTCCCTTTTGCCCCTTCATACTTTAAATTGAGTCCATTTGCTGATTTGTTGACTCTGCCTTCAAATTCGATCATTTCTCCCACTCCAGTACAATCTACTACCATTTCCCTTTTGTTTTATTGCAGTTACCTTCCAACTGGTCTCCCAGCCTCTTCCTTTACAAGGCAGAATACAGTCTATTTCCTAGGTAGCATCAAGAACAATCCTTTGAACTTTAAATCATATCTGATCATTTACTTGCTCAAAGGACTCTGATGCCAAAAGACAACAAAATAAACCCCCTGCCCTGGTTCCCTCCTCATTCAGAGTAAATGGCAGAGCCGGTTCAGGGGCCTGTGAGGCCTCCATGCTCTGGCCCCCGCCAGCCCCTGCGCGGTCTCCACCTTGCACATTGGACTCCAGGCTTGCTGTTCTCTGAACACACTAGGCCTGCTCTGGCCTCCAGACCTTAGCACTGCTCTTCTCTTTGCTGGGACTGCTGTTTCTCGAAATATTTGTAAGATCATGTCCTTGTTTCTTTTAAAATTGTGACCTTTTTGTCTCCTGTACTCTCTGTCCCTCTTACCTGTTCTTTTCTGTAGCACTGTTACCACCTGGCACAACATGTAAACAAACAAAAGTATACATCTGTTTTTCTTCCTCTTCAGTTGTGTAAAATCCATAAAGATAGTGGCTTAGTGGATTGAGCATCACCCCATGCACCAAGAGGTTGCTTGTTTGATTCCCTGTCAGGGCACATGCCCAGGATGTAGCCTTCATCCCCAGTAGGGGACATGCAGGAGGCAGCCAATTGATGTTTCTCTCTCATCAATGTTTCTATCTTTCTCTCCCTCTTCCTTCTTCTCTCTCTAAAAAAAAAATCAATAAAAACATATTTTATTTTTTATTTTTTTATCCTCACCCGAGGACATTTTTCCACTTTTTGTTCAGGTAGAGTGGGAGGGAGAGAGAGGAACAGAGAGAGAGAGAGAAATATCGATGTGAAAGGGACACATCGAGTGGCTGCCACCCGCACAACCGACCAGGGCCGGGGACAAACTGCAACTGAGGTACATGCCCTTAGCGGGAACCGAACCCGGGTCTCTCGGGACCACAGGCCGATGCTCTAACCGCTGAGCCAAACTGGCCAGGGCAATAAAAACATATTTTAAAAAATTAAGCTGCAATTAAAGAGTTACTCAACAAGTGGTAGAGTGGAGTTTAATAAAAAAAGTAGTGGCTCTATTTATTAACAAAAATTTTTTTCTTTATTGATTTTGGAGAGAGAGGAAGGGAGAGTGAGATTCAGAAACATCGATGAGAGGGAACATCGATTGGCCGCCTCCTGCATGCCCCCCACTGGGGATCAGGCCTACAACCTGGGCATGTGCCCTGACCGGGAATCGAACTGGCAACCTCTTGGTGCATGGGTCGATGCTCAACCACTGAGCCACACCAGCCGGGCACTATTTATTCATTTACTTTTGCATACTGTATTCTCTGCTTCTAGAACATAATGCCAGGAATATAGTAAGTGCTCAATAACTATTTCTTGAATGACTAGAAGAATTTTATGTGACACCTGTTTCTAATTAGTCTCTATAAGAGCACTTCCATGGCAGAGACTCCATAGTTTAACTGTTTTCTTGAATGCTTAAAAAAAGGTACTATGTAGTTCCTTCTCTCCTCAAGGCTTTGGAAAAATGGATATAAACAATTTGAAGATCATTTTTGGACCCTTACTAATATTAATATGAGTTAGAATTTCTTATGTGAAATTGTAGGGCTAAGAAATAAAAGTAGAATACCTAAAATCCATTTCTGTATAAGTTTGAATGAGCAGTTTG
Source organism: Molossus molossus (assembly GCF_014108415.1). Taxonomy (NCBI): domain Eukaryota; kingdom Metazoa; phylum Chordata; class Mammalia; order Chiroptera; family Molossidae; genus Molossus; species Molossus molossus. The sequence goes on along the minus strand of NW_023425347.1, from coordinate 26,969,231 downwards.
CTTGCAGATATTCAAGTACTAATGATAATAACAACTACTTTAATAAACATGGTGTCTCAGGTGTTGGGGAAAGTAGAAGAGGGTAAAGGGGGGCGGTAAATGGTGTTGGAAGAAGGCTGCTGAACACACAATGCAATATACAGACAATGTATTATAGAATCGTACACCTGAAACCTATATAATTTTATTAACCAATATCACTCCAATAAATTCAGTGAAAAACAAAACAAAACATGGTGTCTCAAGAGCTAGAGGCTGCAAAATCAAGTAAGTCTCATAATTCTTTGATTTATCTGTTTTTTAAACCAAAATAAATGTATTTTCTGGGGGGAGAGGTTGGAAAATTGTACTTCATCAAAGCTTTTAATGATCTCTTAGTCATTGAAATATGAACAGACTACACAAAATACAAAACACATCCCCACTTCCAGCCTATGAATTAAAACAAATTCTGCTTTTTGTTGTATCTAATGTATATGTGTCATTTATGAGGTTTTTTTTTTTTTTTTTTTGAGCTTGTGTCTCTGTTTCCTGAGAAGGGAACAGGTTATTAAATCAGCTCTTAGGTACTAAAAGATGGGAATGAATTAAGAGTTATTCACTGGTGCATGATCTGCCTTGCAGGTTCACTCGGCCCACATTGCACGGATGGGAGGAGCATGGGCTCCCTAGTCCTCAGAACTGGGTTGGAATCCTGGCTTTGTCATGTAGTAAACCGTGTGACCTAGAGCATGTTCCCTGACTTCCCTTACAAACTTTACTTACCTCATTACAAAGTGGAATACTAATGGTATCTATCATGGTGAAATGTCTGGAGGGTTAAAGGACTAAATGAGGTCATATATGCATTTATTATTATTTAATATCAGCTTATTGTTTCTTATTATGTATATGCGATTGTTAACTTGAGAAGATTATAATAGAAATAGTATAGTATTACATTTTTATATGGAAAGATGGCTTAATTATCATGGACATAAACTTCTCTGGTAGTAGGAATTGATTTGTATTTTTCGTTTAGTTCCCTTGTAAATAATAGCAGTTTCATTGGCGTTAAGATGCACCTGAATTAGAGTGCATGTTCTTGCAACTGTTATCAGTCTGTAGGTGGGAAGTAATTAGATTATTTCTCAACTGAGCAGGAGGCTGAGCTTGAATAATTTGGAGAATGTTGGGAACAAATATATCTGTTAGGATAAGTAGGAAGATCTTCCGACTGACAGATGATGCTGGTATGAAGTTTTAACAAGCAGGATAACTCTTTCTGTTAAGACTTTTATATGTATAGTTCTGAAGGTGTCAATCCTATACTTAGTTTTATAAGAGAATATATTCATTTACAGAATACATTTATGCAAGTAAACAAATGGTGCAGGTACAAGGAAGAGATCAGGAGCCAGTGGACACTGGACTGTAATATTGCCATTACCTGGTAGGGTTGTTGTGAGGGTGAATGATGGATGGATGGATGTAACGTGTACAACTCATACGATGGAGAAAATGCATGTAATAAATGGCAGCTCTCTGCTATTTGGCATCTTTTCCCTCCATCCCATGACCTCTCACTTCTGCTGTTTTCCCTAGGAGATAAAGACTTACATTTAAAGATCATTTTTAATCATTACTTAAAAATAATAATTCTGTCATTTTACTTATCTTTTCAAGGTCCCTGTCTATTTTTTACTTATAAAGTTATTTATACTTCTCTTCAAATGCAGAATCCTATATAATTTAAAAACTGCATTGTGAGTCTACTTAAAAAAATTAATATTGTGATGTATTAAAATGTCAAATGTACTTGCCCTGGCCGGTTTGGCTCAGCGGTTAGAGCGTCGGCCTGCGGTCCTGAGAGACCCGGGTTCGGTTCCCGCTAAGGGCATGTGCCTTGGTTGCAGTTTGTCCCCGGCCCTGGTCGGTTGTGCGGGTGGCAGCCACTCGATGTGTCCCTTTCACATCGATGTTTCTCTCTCTCTCTCTGTTCCTCTCTCTCCCTCCCACTCTACCTGAACAAAAAATGGAAAAATGTCCTTGGGTGAGGATTAAAAAAAAAAAAAAGTCAAACGTACTTAGTATGGCATTAATAATATCTCAGTGAATAGAATCAGAGTTTCTTATTATACCAAATCTACAAATAAATTTTCATTAATGATATGTTTCATAAAACATTTTCCATGTAGCAGGTTTTATTTTTTTAAGATGGAGTAATCTATTGAAATCAGATCATAAAAATAACAATATATATGATTAAATTGTGGGATTTAGGTTAAATATGTTGTAGCAGATCTTTTTCTAAAAGTATTACTAATTGAATACATTTTATCGTGTTATTTATGCCTGTTTTGGTTTTATTATGAAAGAATTCTGTAGTGATTTTTAAAGCATATACCTCTTGCTTTGCTTAAACTGGATAAGTATATTAATTTTATTGTTTAATATTTGCCTTTGTATCCTTCAAACAGCTAATAGAGCTCTCCTAATATCTAATATAATATATATATATATATTTTTGTATTCTGAGCTCATCTCATGGTTCTTCTTTTAATCCCTCATTTGTACAATGCTTCCTCCTGTTCCTGGGCCTTTGAACTGGCTATTCCTTCAGTGTGGGTGTTCTTCCTTTCTGTCTTTACTCAGTAACTCCTGCTTATTTTTCAGATTTCAGCTTAGTTACTTCCTTAGGGAAATCTTGCCTTACATTCCTAACCAGGTCAAACGCCAGTAGTCATTCAGCAAATATTGAGTGGTATACTAGGCCAGGCAGAGTTTTAAAATCTGAGAATATAAACAGCCAAGGTTCCTTTTCTAGGGTGCTTGCATTCCAGTGAGGAGATACTTGTGCTCATGCGCATGCATGCACATATGCGTGCACACACACGCACACCACACACACCCTAAAGAAAATCCAAATAAACTAGAAAACTAGCAGAGACAAATAACATGCGGTTAATTAAACGAAGGCAAGTTTTGGATGCTATTTTAGTTCAGAAGGGAAGGTAACATTTAAGCTGAGATCTGAGTGACAAGGGGAGCCCTTAATCTGGAGCAGAGCATTTCAGATAGAAGGAATAAATGCAAAGGCCCTGGGGCAGAGAAAAGGCAGGAGAGTGATACAAGGTCAGAGAGGGAAGGAATGGCCAGATTCCTCAAGGCTTTGCAATTCAGGGTGAGGGCTTGGGTTGTATTCTATGTGCAGCGGGAAACCATTGGAGAGCTTTTGGCAGAGGTGGGGATTCGGGGAAATGGGAATAATTTGGTTTAAATTTTAGAAATTTTCTTCCATGTAGAGATGGGATAGTGAGGGAGCAAGCGTGGTAGCAGGGAGAACTGTTCGGAGCCTATTGCAGTAGTCCAGGGAAGAGATAGTGTTCTTACACTTTTGCATTTACTTATGTGATTATTTGATTGATATTGTCCTCACTATTCTGTAAACTCCCTGAGGGCAGAGACTATGTTTTTGCTTCAAGTTGTATTCCCAGTGCTTAGTCCAGAGCCTAGCACCATATGGACACACAGTTATCTACTACTTGAGTGACTAGATAAAGATTTTGAGAAACAATGAATAAGATGTAGTCTATCTGTGTTGATTAAACCATCAATTCATTGTTTTCCTTTTATCATATATAAAAAGATAGATGTATGTATCATGGGCAAAGAAATTATAGCTAGCAGGAAAACATTTATATTCATAATATCAAGGTCCTTATTCACTTTTTCAGATAAGAGTTGCAAATTCTTTATGGTTATTTTGACAGTGGAACTGCTACAAGCCACATACGTGGAAGTTATTTTCACAGGGAATCTGTGAGGACATTTGACAGTCATAAAAGGGTAACATGTTAATTATAACCACATGACGTCACTGAAACTGTTGAGATTATAGATAATGATCTTTTTTTTTTTTTAATCCTCACCCGAGGATGTTTCCCCATTTATCTTCAGATAGAGTGGGAAGGGGAGAGAGAGAAAGAAACATTGACGTGAGAGAGACACTTCGACTGGTTGCCTCCTGCATGACCTCGACCAGGGCCGGGGACTGAACTGCAACCGAGGTATGTGCCCTTGATCGGAATCAAAACCTCAACTTGCTGGTTTGAAGGCCGACGCTCTAACTGTTGAGCCAAACCAGCCAGGGCAGATTGTTATGATCTTTTAATCATGATAATATATGGGTAGAAAAGTTACTCAGTGTATCTTACATTGAATATGTTTATAAAAGATATTTTAAAACATTTAATTTAAAAAAATAAGACATTTGTGATTTTTTAAAGATAGACCTCATCAACTATAATGGAGCATTTGAAATGGACCATGATATTGATTTATACAGTTTTGGTATGGAACTAGCCACATGACAAATTTAATTAATTTTCCCTTTTCCTGTCTTTATAGACAATGATGGAAGCATTTGAAACCTTTAAAGAATTTCACTCCAACAGTGGGACATATAATTAGGATGAACTTATAGCATTTTATTTTTTTTATTTTTATTTTTATTTTTTTTTGAACTTATAGCATTTTAGAGCTCAAAATTATATCTAGACTGAGATTCAATTATTCTTTAGTCTGCAGTAAATTTATTTATTTTTTTATTGTTAATCCTGACCTAAGGCTATTTTTTCCATTGATTTTTTAAAAATTTTTTTAGAGAGAGTGGAAAGGAGGGAGGAAGGGAAGGAAAGAGAGAGAGAGATTGAGAGAGAGAGAGAGAGAGACATTGATGTGAGAGAGACACATTAATTGGTTGCCTCCCACATGTGCCCCAACCAGGGCTGGGATCGAACCTGCAACCCAAGTACATGCCCTTGACTAGGAATCGAACCCAAGACCCTTTATTGTGCGGGCTGCTGCTCTAACTATGGAGCCACACTGGCCAGGGCTGGTCTGCAGAAAATTTAAATGGCTTGATTATTAACCTCTCAGTTATGGTTGATTGGTCTGTAAGTGATAGAGTTTCCTGTCAGAGAAAGTCAGCTTTAAAAAAAAATTTTAGACAGCCAAAGCAAAAATCTTGCATTGTTGAAAGGAGGAGATTTTTTAGGTAAATGCACTTAAGGGTTCTACTTTCTTATTACTTTATTTATTCAGTGAGTATTTATTGAATTACCCATGTGTGCATGACACTGATGAACACCCTCATGGAGCTAGCAGTATAGTGACTGGTCATATCCCTAGAGTGTGAGTGAGGGCGTGTGATGATGTCTGTGGGCCCGCCTGTCGGCGCATGTAGGAGGGGTCCAAACCAGACTCGGAGTGATTAATATCTACGCTGAGTGGAGGATGTCCCAGACAAGGGAACAAATATGGGATTGGTCAGAGTGGTGAGAGTAAGTAAAGATCTAGGAAGAGGGAACTTGGCATACTAGAATAGACTCTAGGCTTGTGTTGGAGAGTAGGTGGACTTGGGGAGGGGATGGAAGAGGTTGGGGAGGAGGAGGGAGAGGGAGTGATAAGAGATGTGGCTGATGAGGAAGGCAGAGGCTAGATGAGGAAGAGCTTAAACATTTTTCAGCATGGGAGTAAAATACCAGATTTGAGCTGTAGAAAATCTCTCTGGATCCTTTTTGTAGACTTAAAAAAAAATTCAACATTTTTAAAACCTGTTTTGTGTTGTATGTATCATGTATAGGCATAAGGAAGCATTTTTGCTGTTTTTAAGTACTCTTTGTTATTGAAGGCTAGCATGCATACAGAAAAGTACATAAGTCATTAGGTTATAGGTCTGTGCATTTTAACAAAATAGGCCACGTGTGTAACTACTACCCACATCAAAAAATAAATTATCATCATCACCCCGGAATCCATCTGTTGCTTTCTTTCAGTCATAACTTGTGCTCAAAAGGTGACCACTAGTCTGGATATATCACAATTGATTAGCTTTGCCGATTTTTAAACTTGAAACAAATAAAATCATACAAAATATACTTTTTTGGGTCGCAAATTATTTCTTTGTGATATTCATTCATGCTGCTGGGTATAGTAATAGTTTGGTTTTTCTTTCCCTACGTCTTGCTATTTTATTGTTGTATATACCACATTTTTAAGAGTTAATTTATAGTGCATAGACGTTTGGGTCATTTCCAGTTTTTCTCTGTTACAAACAGTGCTGCCATGAACATTCTTATACATGTATATGTGGTTATTTCTGTTGAGTGCATACTTCAGAATAGAATGGGTTATATGTTATGTGTATGATTTACCTTTTAAAATTAAAAAAAATTTTAATTGATTGAAACAGAGAGAGAGAGAGAAATTTGTTTTCCCACTTACTTGTGCATTCAGTGATTGATTCTTATATGTGTCCTGACTGGTGATCGAACCCGCAACCTTGGCATATCATGATGAGGCTGTAACCAACTGAGCTGCCTGGCTAGGGCTCTGATTTACCTTTGATATTGCCAAACAGTTGCCCAAAGTGTTTGCACAGTTTACGTTCCCAACATCAGTGTAAGAAAGTTCTAGTTCCTCATTCTTGTTCACATTTGGTATGGCAGTCATAGTGGTGGATGAAATGTGCTATCTCATTGTGGTTCTTATTTATGCTTTTCTGATAACTGCAGTTGATCACTTTTTATATGTTTTATTGGCCATTTGAATAGCCTCTCCTGTGAGACACTGTTTCAAGTTTTTTGCCCATTAAAAAAGGGATTGTCTTTTTTCTTATGGATGTTTATGGAATTCGTTATATTTTCCAGATACATGTCCTTTGTCAGATAAATGTATTGCAAATGTCTTCTACATTTATTTCTTTGATGAACAGAAAACTTTAATTTGAATGAATTTCAATTTATAAATCTCTTCTTTAGGTTAGTGATTTGTGTATCTAGTTCAGGAAACTTTTGCTTGCCTCAGTGTTATAAAGATATATATTCTCCTGTGCTAACAGGAAGTCTTATTATTTTAGCTTGTTCATTTAGATCTATAACCCTCTTGAAACTGTATTTTGTGTATGTTGTGAGGTAGGGGTCAAGATGATTTTTATTTATGTAAATATCCTATTGACCCAGGATTATTTATTGTAAAGATGATGTTTTCTCCACTGAAATGCAATAGCACCTTCTTCCTAAATCAAATAATTGTATGTTTGTGAATCTATTTCTGGACTCTATATTCTGTTTTTATTGGGCTGTTTGTCTATTAAAATGCCTTAAATTATTTAGTCTTGATATGAGATAGTATAAGTCTTTCAATTTTGTTTTTCTTCTTGATTTTCTTTTGCCTTTTCAAGTGTTTAGTGTATACTTATAAATTCTAGAATCACTCTGTCAGTTTACACACACACACACACACACACACACACACACTGAGATTTTGATTGGAATTGAATCGAATCTGTAGATCAATTTGGGAGAGTTGACATCTTTATATTATTGAGTCTTCTAATCAATGAACACAAAATAGCTCTCTATCTAATTAGGTTGTCTTTAATTTCTCTAGGAAATGTTTTCAAGTTCTCTCTGTAACCTTCTTACACATCTTTTATTAGGTTGATTCTTTTTGTTGTTACTGCAAATTACATCTAATTTTGTGTTGCTTGTGTGTATAAATGCAGTAGATTTTGGTATATTGTAGAATCATTTGGTTTTTCTATGTGCATAATCATTTTATATGACAAATAGTTTTTTTTTCTTGTTCATTTCTTATACCTTTCATATTTTTTATTGCCTCATTGCACTAGTTAGAACCTCAGTTATAATTTTGAATAGTAGTGATGATAATATGTGTTTTGTCTCATCCTCATTCCCAACTTCAGAGAGAAAGCTTTCAATATTTAAAATATGGTGTTTACTTATTTAGGAGTGTACCTAGTTGAAACTTTTTTCAGATTAAGAAAATTCTGTTTTTTATAATTTGATGGGCATTTTAATCATGAACATGTGTCAAGTTTTAGCAAACGCTCTTCTGCATCTATTGGGATTATCATATGATTTGTCTCTCCTTTATTTTATAAGTGTGGTAATCACATTTTAAAAAATGTTGAAAATTTTGTATTCTTATCATAAACCCAACAGATGTACTGTGATTTTTTAAAAAATATTTTTTCTTTATTGATTTTAGAGAGAGGGGGGGGAGAGAGAGAGAGAAACATCAATGAGAGAGAACATTGACTGGTCACTTCCTACATGACTCCCACAGGGGATTTGGCCCACAACCTGGGCATGTGCCCTGACTGGGAATCGAACCAGCATCCTCCTGGTATATGGGTCGATGCTCAACCAGTGAGCTATACTGGCTGGGCCATGTACTGTGACTTTTGTGTTTCGTTGGATTGAATTTGCTAATATTCTGTTTAAAATTGTGTGTCTATGTTTAGGGGAGAGAGTAGCTTGTAATTTTCTCTCTCTGTGTGTGTGTGTGTGTGTGTGTGTGTGTGTGTGTAAAATGAACTTGCCTTGTGTAGGTATCAAGGATATGCTGGTTGTATAAAATCAGTTGGGAAGTGTTCCCTTTTGGGTCAACTCTGGAAGAGTGGTATTAGTTCTTCCTTAAATGTTTGATAGAAAATTCATCAATGAAGCCATCTGAGACTCACCTGATCTTAGCCAGAAGGCTGAGAAGCTATCAGTGAAGCCATCTGAGACTGGAGTTTTCTTTGTAGGAAAGTTTTCAGTCATGAATACAATTATATTAAGTGTAGACCTACGCAGATTTTTTCATTTCTTCTTGCGTCATTTTGGTAGATTGTATTTTTCAAGGAATTTGGTTATTTCATATAAATTTTCAAATTTACAAGTGAAAGTTGATAATACAGTCCTCTTCTTTTTAAAGTTTGTGGGATCTGAGTAGTGTTCCTTTTTTCATTCCTGATATTGACAATTTGTGCCTTTTTTTCTTGATTAGTCTTGTGTAGGGTTTATCAAGTTTATTCTTTCAATGAGACTATTTTGACTTTTTTTTTTTTTTTGCTATTGTATGTTTATTTTCTAAGTCATTAATTTCTGTTCTTGATTTATTTTTGTTGCTTATATATATAAACGCAATATTTTTGGCTTCAATGAGCTGTTCTTTTTCTAACTTTGTGAGACCAATACTTGCATCATTGATTTTCACTCCGCTTTTGTAATATATATGAATGAAGCTCTGAGTTTTCCACAAAGCCATGGTTTTAATAGCATCCTAAAATTTTTGATGTCATATCACTTTTTCTGCTCAAAATATTTTAAAATGGCCATTGTACTGTTTCTTTGACCTACAGGTTATCTAATTATTTGGGATATTCTAATGATTTTTAAAAGTGATTTCTAGCTTAATCCCATTACTATCAAATAACATGTTGTTGACATTTTAGTCTTTTGATATTTTTGAGACTTGTTTTATGGCCTGACTATGGTCTCTTAATAGACTGTGCAGTATATTCTGTAGTTATTGGTGCAGTGTTCCATACATATAGATCAGGTAAAATTTACTAATTGTGTTAATCAAACTTCCTGTCTGTCGATTTTTTTTGTCTACTTATTGTCAGTTAACTGAGAAATGTAAACTAAATCTCTCACCATAATGACAGATATTTTTATGTCTCTTTTTAATCCTATCATTTTTCAAATATATTTTGAGGAAATGTTATTAGATACATACAAATTTATACTTGTTGTATTAGACCTTTTTGTTATAATTCAGTGCCTCTCATTAACACTAGTAGTGGTTCTTGACTTTTAGTCTACTTGTCTGGTATTAGTATCGACAAGCTTTCTTTTAGTGTTTGCATGGTGTATGTTTTTCTATACTTTAACTTCCAGGACTTTTATTTTTGAGCTATTTCTTTTATAAGCAGCATATAGTTGGGTTTTGCTTCTTTATATCACCTGACAATCTTTTGGAGCATCTAATAGTCCATACAGTTAAAGAAATTGATAACATACTTGGGAATAAATTTACCATTTTACTGTTTGTTTTCTAATTATCCCATCTGTTTTTTGTTCCCTTTTATCCTTTTCTTCCTTTTTTCATTTTTGATTAATCAAGTACTTAACATTCAATTTTCTTCTCTATTGGCTTGTTAATTATACATCTGTTATTCTTTTAGCAATTTCCCTACAATATCCATCCTTCACTTAAGAATTTACTCTAAATGACTACTTCAACCATTTCCCTCATAATGCATGATTCTGAGAATACTTTAACTCTGTAAAAGCCCCTGGTTCCTGTTGTACTGTTGCTGTTATTTACTTTAATTTCACATACGAATAAACCACATATGTTGTTATTGCTATTTTATATAGTTCGTATTTATTTATATTTACCATTTCTCTTCATTCCTTCGTGTAAGTCTGTGTTTCCCTTCGGGGTTATTTTCCTTGTGCTGGAAGAACTCCCTTTAGTATTTCTTTGTATTTTTACTTGTTTGAAGTTTTCTTTATTTTTTTCTTAATTCTTGAAGAGCATTTTTGCTGCATGTAGCCTTCTAGGTTGTCAGTGTCTTTCAGTGCTTTAAAGATGTAATTTCATCATCCTCGGTGTAATTTATTTTTGTTTAAAAACTAGCTGTTGTTGGTCCTTTGAAGATGATGTGTTTTTCTCTGCTTTAAAATGTTTTTCTTTGTCTTTGATGTTGAGGAGTTCTGTTATTATGTGCCTAGGTATATTCTTCTTATAATTTATCCTTCTTGAGAATCATAGAGATTCTTGAATCAGTTTTAAAATATTCTTGCATTAAAATATTGCATCAGATATTACTTCTTCTGGTTCAGTCTCTCCTCTCCTGAAAGTGTAATTTTACATGCTTTGTCCTATTCGACTCTTAAACTCTTTTTTGTATTTTCCATTGTCTTTTGTTTCTTCTTTGCTTTACTTTAGAAATTTTCTACTCATCTATCTTCCAGTACACTAATGCTCTCTTCTTAGTGTTTAATCTGCTTTTAATATATTTTTTAATTTATTTTTTTAGGAAAAGAGGAAGGGAGAGAGAGAGATAGAAACATCCATGTGAGAAAGAACCATCTATCAGCTGCCTCCTGCACTCCTCCTACTAGGGATCAAGCCCACAACCTTGGCATGTGCCCTGACTGGGAATCTAACCGGGACCTCTCAGTCCTTGGAAACATGTTCAATCCACTGAGCCACACCAGCCAGGCTTAATTTGCTTTTAAATGCATCTGTTGAGGTTTATTTTGTTACAGCTTTATTGAAATATAATTTACACGCCATAAGATTCACCCATTTTAAGTAAACAATTCAATGAGATTAGTTAAATTTATAAAGTTCCATAACCACTACCTACCCCCAAAATTCTCTTGAGCCCATTTGCAATCTCTGCACCCATCTAACCACTGTTTCTATCAATTTGCCTTTTCTACTTATTTACTATAAATGACATTGTACAATATATAGTCTTATGTATCTGAATTCTTTCATCCAGCTTCATGTTTAAAAAAAATTTATTGATTGACTTTTGTTTTTTGAGAGAGAGGAAGGGAGAGAGCGCTAGAGAGAGAGAGATAGAGAGAGAGAGAGAGAGAGAGATTGACTTGTTCCACTTATTTATGTATTTACTGATTGCTTCTTGTATATACCCTGACCAGACAGAGGTTGAACCCACAACCTTGGCACATCAGGACGAAGCTCCAACCAACTGAACTCCCTGGCCGGGGCCCAGCATACTGTTTTTTTGAAGTTTACAAGGCTTGTCCATAGCTTAGCATGCATTGGTGTTTTATTCCTTATTGTTGAATAGTGTTATGTTGTATGGATATACTGTAGTCCGTTTATTCATTAGTTAATGGACATTTGGATTGTTTCCAGTTATGTTTTACTATGAATAATGCTGCCATGATAACTCATGTAAGTCTTCATCTAGAAATATATTTTCATTTCTTTTAGGTGAGAAGAATAGAATTTCTGGGTCATGTGGTGGATATATGCTTAATGTTTTAAGAAACTACCAAGCTGTTTTCTAAAGTGGCTGTAACACTTTATATTCCCACAGGCAATGTGTGAATGTTTCAGTTTCTTCATCTCCTGGTCAACAATTACTGATTACAGCCGTTCTAGTGAGTATGTAGAAGTTAATTTGTTATTTAATTTGAATTTTCCTAATGTTTAATAATGTTGAGCACCTTTTTATATGCTTATTAACAACTTGTATGTTTTGCTTGGTGAAATGTCTATTTGGTTCTCTTGCTCATTCTTAAATTGGTTTGTCTTCTTATTGATTTGTAAGAAGACAAAGATGGAAGATTTACACTATTATATATTCTGGATACAGATTCTTTATCAGATAAATGATATATAAATATTTTCCCCAATTGTGTGACTAGTGTTTTCATTTTTTTATTAGTGCCTTCTTTTGAAGTAAAAGATTTTAATTTTGATGAAATTCAACCCTGTTAACATTATTTTCTATGGCATGCTTTTGTTGTTGTATCTAAGAACTTGTCTAATCTGAGATTTCCTATGTTTTTATAAAGACAGTGATTTTCTATATTTTCCAGAAGATTTATAATTGTCACTATTACATTTAGGTTTGTGGTGGATTTTGAATTAATTTTTACCTATGGTTTGATATAAAGGTCTATTTGTTTATTTACCTGTCTGTGTATTTATTTATTTGCATGTGGGTATCTAATCACTTACCAGCACCATTTGCTGAAAAGACTATAATTTCCTCACTGAATTAGCATCTTTGTCAAAAATCAATTGACAATAAATGTAAGGCTTTATCTCTGGACTTTCAAATCTTTGATCTTTCTTTTTGACTATTATCTATCTATCTATCTATCTATCTATCTATCTATCTATCTTATCTATTCTTACCTTATATCATACTTCAGCCTTATATTAAATTATTAAATCTTGACATCAAATAGTATAAATCTTCCATCTTTGTACTTGTTTTACAAAATTGCTTTGGTTATTCTAAGTTCTACACATCCCCATATAAATTTTAAGATAATTTTGCCAATTTGTGCAAAAAAACTCAAACCAAGCCAAAGTGAAAAAATGCCTACTAGGATTTTGATAGTGATCGTGTTTAATCTATAGTATAGCCCTGTTTGGGGAGAATTACCATTTTAGCAACATCGAGACTCCCCCAGGAACTGGGAGCCTGGAGAGCTACCTCCCGTATGTACGCGTTTCAAAGAGGTGACTCCCAGGTCCTTGAGGAGACATTTCTGGCTGGTAGAAGAGTTAAGTCGCAAAGGGGCAAAGAAAGGATTTATGATTGCAAGCTTTCTCTAAGAAAAAGAAAGGCCAGTGGCCTATAGTCAGGTTTTGGCTGGAACAAATAGCAACTTCTTTTGGCAGCTTTGAGCTTTCTCAGACACTTGTTTTAGGGAACTGGGCCATCTTTCTAGGAATGTGGCCTTGAGCTAATAGAAACTCTGTTAGTGTTTGCGTAAGTCTCTCAGTGTGGGAGGTGGGTGAAATCGATTGTGCTGAAAGTTGCAGTTCTTACAGGCAAAGGTTGAGGCCTAGCTGAGGAGAGAGCTCAGAGGAGCCGGACTAAAGTTTGGTCAAGCAGAAAGTCTTTGTCAACAACACAGGGCAAGCAAGAGTGTTTTATGAATGGAAATTCAGGCTGAAACCAGAAATGGGGTGAATATCAGGGATACCTAGAAGATTTTAATGTCTAGGAACTGACTAAGGGAGAAGGAATTAATATTTGTTTAATCAGGCATATTATATCTGTTTTTTTTAAAAATTAACTTTATAACTTTATTTTCATATATTCCCATTCTTTCTCTACTCTTCTGAGGTTCCTGTCTTTTGTGAAGAGTCTTTTTTTTCTTCACACTATTACAAATATCCCTCCATTTTCTCCCCTTTGCCCACCACCACCCAGCCCCCGCCTCACCCTACCCCAGGCCTTCACCTGTCTATTGTCTGTGTCCATGGCAATGCATATGTGCATATATGTTCTTTGGTTAATTTCTTCCCACCATCCACCCCTACCCCTCTCCTCCCCTCTGAGGTCTGTCAGTCTGTTTCATGCATCCATGCCTCTGGTCCTATTTTGTTCGTCAGTTTATTTTGTTCATTAGATTCCACATATAAGTGAGAACATGTGATCTTTCTCTGATTGTGTTATTTCACTTAACGTAATACCCTTCAGGTCCCTCCATGTCGTCTCAAAGGGTAAGAAATCTTTCTTTCTTTCCTTTTTTACAGCTGCATAGTATTCCATTGTATATATGTACCACAGTTTTTTTTTTATACACATCTACTGATGGGCACTTGGGCTGTTTCCAGATCTTAGCTATTGTAAATCATGCTGCTATGAAATGAATATAGTGATGCAGATATTCTTTCTGAGTGGTGTTTCAGGATTCTTAGGATATATTCCCAGAAGTGGGATCACTGGGTCAAATGGCAGTTCCATTTTTAACAGTGTTGTCATTGTATATTTTTAGAAAATAACCTTAGAAGGTGAAATTGCCCCTATGTAGCAATGACGGTGACTCAACAGTGCCCTGTAGCCCCATCAGGTGCTTTAGCAGAGCTGTCTGCTATCAGACACTTTTGTCTGAATCTGCCAAATCTCTTTAGAGTTACTTCCATCGCATAGTTTAGGTGAAAACAAAGTAACAGCAACATGACAACAACAAAACAGCCAACACAGATCTAAAAAAAAACCTTTAACATTTTTTTGATTAAATGTGATCACTACAGTGTTTTAAAAGTTTCAGAGGATGAACTATATCACTTCTTTTTCTTATGTCAATACAAGAAACATTCAAACCTGTAGAGAATTTTTGTGAGTTTATTTGAGCCAAAACACAATCTCAGTGGATTGAAATAATGCTCCAGAGAATGGCAGTTTTGCAGCTTATCTTACACATTACAATCCAAAGAGAAGAAGTAAATCGGTTACATGAAATCCACTGGTGATAGATTAGGGAGGCGGGAGAAAGCAAAGCAGGGAAACCTCTGGGATTGGATGAAAATTAAAATGATAGACACATTTATCTTCTAATAGGTGGGTACAGGATAGTTAACAGTCAACAACTAACACTGTAACAATGAGGGGATTTGTGGTCTCCACAGAGTGGTGCCTGTGCTTTGAGGGGTCTGGAAAAAGAAAAGTTATCCTGATACTCCAAAGATACGTTATCGTCGATGCAAAAAGACAGCAGGCTCAGTTAAGGTAAATATTGACGTTTGTCAGGGAAAATTCTGGCCTAGGACGTGACTACCTGTCATGAACTGCTTTTAGTTAAAATGTTTTAATTTCAGACCATCCTGTGTGGTTGCTTTATTTCTTTAAAAAAATTGTGTGTGTGTGTTAATCCTTACCTGAGGATATTTTTCCATTGATTTTTCAGATGGAGTGGAAGGGAGAGAGGGAAGGAGGGAGGGAGGGAGGGAGAGAAACATTGATGTGAGAGAGACATAACAATTGGTTGCTTCTCGCACGACCCTTACCGGGGCTAGGGATTGAACCCAGAACCCAAAACCCAGGCATGTGCCATTGTCTGAGAATTGAACCTGAGACCCTTGGGTCTGAGGGCCATGCTTTAACTGCTGAGCCAAACTGACCATGGCTCTTGGTGGTTACTTTAGGTCTCTGAGTTTACAAGGCCTCCACGCAGGTCTTCCCTGAGCTTGTCAGGTTATCATGTGGCCCTTTCTTGTCCACATTTATGTCAAAACTTAGGCTATTTTGAATGTTAAACAGTAAGTTGGTTTTGTTGCCCTTGTTTTTTTCGGTCTGTTATTGCTATGCCTGAATGTCATGTTGACAGTTTTCCTCTGCTTTCTTTTTTAGTAATAAAATAACCCAGTAAAAATAGTAGTAAGAACATTTATTATGAGACTTACCCTCTTCACAGTTTTATATGTATAGTACTGTGTTGTTGACTATAGACTCAGTGTTATTAAGCATATCTCTAGAACTTACTCATCTTGCTTAACCTGAACTTCATGCCTGTTGATTTGTAGCTCCTCTTCCCACCTTTAACCTCCCCTGGCAACCACCATCCCACCCTGATTCTACGAATTTGACTACTTTAGATATGTCACGTAAATGGAATCGTGCAGTATTTATCCTCCTGTGACTGGCTTATTTCACTTAGCATAAGGTCCTCAAGGTTTGTCTGTATTGTCGAAAATGACAGGATTTCCTTTTTATGGCTGAGTCATGTTCCACTGTGTATCTATATACCATATTTTCTTTATCCATCCGTCCACTGAAGGACATGGAGGTAGCCTCTCATCCTTGGCTATTAGAATAGTGCTGCAGTGAACATGGGAGTGCAGGTACCACATCGAGATCTTGATTGCAGTTCTTTTGGATAAATATCCAGAAGTAGGACTGCTGGGTCATATGGTGATTCTAGTCTGAATTCTCTGAGGAACCTCCATGATGTTTTCCACTGTGGCTGCACCATTTTGCATTCCCGCCAACAGTGTGCAGTGGTTCCAGTTTCTCCACATCCTTGCCAGAACTTGATATTTTCTTTTCTTTTTTTATTCTCACCCAAGAATATTTTTCTATTTATCTTCAGAGTGGGAGGAAGGGAGGGAGAGAAAAACATCAACATGAGAGGGACACATCGACTGGTTGCCTCCCGCACGACCCCTACCAGGGCCAGGGACAAACTGCAACTGAGGTACGTGCCCTTGACCGGAATTAAACCCGCAACTCCTTGGTCCGAGGGCCGAAGCTCTAACCACTGAGCAAAACCAGTCAGGGCAGAACTTGCTATTTTCTGACAACAGCTATCCTGCAAGGTGTGAAGTGGTATCTCTTTGTGGTTTTGATTTGCATTTTTTTGATGATTGGTGGCACTGAACATTTTTTCATATACCTGTTGGTCATCTGTATGTCTTCTTTGATGAAATGTCCATTCACGTCCTTAGCCCATTTTTAGTGGGGTTATTAATTTTCTGCTATTGAGTTGGAGTAGATCAGGGCTGTCAGAGTAAGTGACAGAAGTAGGGACCTGTGGGGAGTGGAGTGGAGCAGAATGCACTGTCCCACGTGTACCGAGTCGTGGAATGGGCAGAAGGAAGCCTCTGGGTTGTAAGGTGGGGTATAACCTCAGAGCCTCAGAGAAAGATGTGCTGCTTAGGAGAGAAAAAGTAGAAAATCAGGATAGATTAATATACTCCAAAAAAATCTTAAGAGGTGAGAATGAGGAACACAGGAAGTGGAGCGCCCTTCTCTGCAGCATTTAGCATCAGGTACTGTGATAGCTGAGTTACATAGTGGGCTCTACCTCTACATTGTACAGTCCTGAAGGTAAGGTTATTGCCAGCACCTAGCAGTTGTTCAAGAAATGTTTGGTTAATGAACAGAGATGCATGGTGGATGGGCAAGGGGAGAAACAAATATCCATGAACAGAATTGTTGGAAAGTAGAGACGGAAACCTTTGCTAATGGTTTTTATTTTTATATGTTTATTGTGGAAAAATTTAAAACAGATTCAAAACTAGAGAAAATGGCAGAATGAATCCTTCTTTACTAATCACTCAGCCTTAACAGTGATCAACATATGTCTAATCTTGCTTCCTTTATCTGCTTACCTCCCTGTTGGATTGTTTTAAACAAAGCCCAGATGTTGCATTATTTCATCTGTGAATATATCAGTATGTATCTTTAAAACAATAAAGAGACTTGCCTTTAAAGAAAATATAACCACAGCACTACTAACACACCAGAAAACAACACAGTAATTCCTTACTGTCTTCAAATATCTGCTCAGTATTCAAATTTCCCCGATTGTCTTGTAAATTTTTGTCTAGTTGATGTGCCTGGTTCAGAATGCAAATAAGGACTACACAGGCATTTAGCTGATAGATCTCTTAGGCCTCTTTTAATCAATAGATCCATCTTTTTTTTTTTTCCACTTGCAGTTTATTTATTGAAGAAGCCAGATCCTTTGCTTGTAGGATTTCCCAGTGTGAATTTTTTACCAGTTGTGTCCCCATGGTGTAGCTTAATTTGTTTTTCTGCCCTCTATATTTCCTGGTAACTGGTGATTTTCCATATTTTGGCAAGAAGACTGCAGAGTGGCAGATGTGCTTCCTGTTGCAGGGCATGAGGGGACTCGCAACACCTTGTCCCCCTCTTTGTGAGGTGGTTTGGCCAGTAAGCGCAGGTGTTGTAAAGCCTGGTCCATCCATTATAAACTTCCCCTTTTGCTTATGGTTTTAGCAACCATTGATAGTTATTGCCTAAATAAGGGGTTGGCTAATTTTTTCTGCAAGAAGGGCCGGATAGTGAATATATTTCGGCTTTGCGGGCCACGTGGTCTCTGCCATTGTAGTGTGGCAGCAGCCGTAGGCAACGTGAGTGGGCCGTGTTCCTGTGAAACTTCATTTACCAGGTCATATTGGACCTACTGGCCATTATTTGCCAACTCCTGACTACTTCAATTGTTTCATTAGGGAATGCAAAATAATGTAATTCTATCACCCTTTCTTTCTTTATTTAAATAAACTGACAAACAAAATAGATCCAGAGACATGAAAGCATGGGACAGACTGATGAATCTCAGAGGGAGTGGGGGGTGGGGGAGCAGGAAGAGATTAACCAGAAAACTTATATGCATAACCTGTGGACACAGACAACAGTGTGGTGAAGGCCTGGGTGGGGGGCAGGAGCGAGGTGAAGGGGGTCAGTGGGGGAGAGAGGGGGGACATCTGTAATACTTTCAACAATAAAGATAAATTTTAAAAAACAAAAAGAAATGCATCTATAAAGAAGAATTTTACCTTGCCTTATCAGTTATTTGGTTACTCTAAGGAACGTTTTGTAAAGGAAAGACAGGATAAATGCTTGAGACTTTCCCTTTATTTATTAGTATTTATTTTTAGAAGGAGTTGGTTCCCTAGCATCTTCCACAGGTGGTAGGTTTGTTTTTAAAGAATCTTCATGACCTTATGGGTTTTTTACATTATTTGATGTTTGCGTCTTCCTAGACTTAGGCTCTCTGGATACACAGGAGAGACCTGTGGTCAACAGTTATACTGTGGTCACTTGGCACTGCCTGGGCATGGTTCGCCCCATGGCGAATGTCTCCGTTGTAGTTATTATAAAATAAAGTAAGAGTCTCGGCAGCTCTAAAATCCATGATGCTACAGTTTCATTTTACTAGGTAAGAAAAAAAAGTTCTTCAAATTCAGAAATTAGATTCTTTCTCGCAATTTTACATAATTTTTTAATAGATGTTAACATCTTTTTATCATGGCTAGGTTGCTGTTAAGCAAAATTGACATTAAAATGTTCATAATGCAATGTTATTTTGTTAATCTACAACCTGAAAGTTGATTTAATACCTTTTGGTTTTTCATTAGTGCCAAGTGGGGGAAAAAATGGACAAATTTAAAGAGCTCAAACTTAAGATTATTGTACATATCAAAATGCTCTCTTCTAATTTATCATCCATATTTGAGTTAAATCAGTTGACTATTCTAATGTTCCTCCTTGCTTCTTTTCTCTGTCATTTTAACTGTTAAAATTCATTGTTTGCATTTTCTCTCTGACATGGCAAAACTCTCACCCTAAACCCATTGTAGTTTGATTCCCCCTTAAACATTTGTGGTTATGTGTTGTCTTCTGTGTTTCTTTTTTTAAAAATTAGATTTATTGGGATGACTTGGACAATAAGGTTAAATAGATTTCAAGTGTACATTTCTGTGATACATGATCTGTATATTGCATTGTGTGACCGCCACCCAGAGTAAAATCATGTTTCATCGCCATATGTTTGGCCCCCTTTACCCTTTACTGCCCCCCCTGCCCGCATCCCTCTGGTAACCACCATGCTATTGTCTGTATCTATGAGTTCTGCTTTATACCCCACATGAGTGAAATATGGCTCTTAGCCTTTTCTGACTGACTTATTTCTCCTAGGATGATAATCTCAAGGTCCATGTATGTTGCAAATGGCAGTATTTCATATTTTCTTATGGCTGAGTAGTATTCCCCTGTATGTATGTACCAAATCTTTATCCAGTCGTCTACCAAAGGACCCTTTAGTTGTTTCCATGTCTTGGCCACTGTGAATAATGCTGCAGTGAACATAGGGGTGCATATACTTTTGTGAATAAATGTTTACAAAATTTTCTGGTAGATACTCAGAAGAGGGGTTGCTGGGTCATACTTATCTGTGGGGAGTCCTCCATGTCCCCACAGGTTTTCTGTGGAAGTGGACTTCTTACGGCGTCATGAGAAAAGAAATTTTCTGAGACTTGCACAGGAGAATGAGTGATATTTATTTGAGTAGAATTAAACCCCTGAGTTTCCAAGGTCCCACCTCCTTCCATTTGCTAAGGAAAAAGTCCTGTTTTGTCTTCAGCAACACTAGGATTAAAGCATTTGCCCAGAGTTTCCACACCTTATTTGCACAGTCCAGTCCAGCATCAGGCTAGCTTAGCTTGTATTCTCAGCTGTAGTCTGTTGTGTGTGGGGTCTGCATGGCCATGGACCATGCAACTTCTAGGGCCACCTGGGTATGGAGGGATCACAGGTGAGTGCAAGGAGCAGGAGCAAAGACAGAAGAATGAGAGAGAACTCCTTTGGGGATTTTAACCTTCTAAGGTTTTGTATGTGCACAGTGGCTCCACCCTCTCTGGCCAATTATCTTTGTTCCCAGGTTAGACTGACAGATAAGTATTTTCCCTACATCACCCTGACTTTAATGCGAATATGCCCATCTTTCCCTTTGTTGGACCCCTTCCCCAGTGATCTGCTGGGTATGGACCGGTGGTTCCCTGGGGAGTGTGAAGTTGCAGCTTCCAGGTAAAGCTGCCCAGATGGCCATGCTCATAATGTCTGGCCTTCCCCCTGCTCCTTTCCTATTATTAGTATTGATAACTAGCTAATTACAATGGTAACATGGTAACTCTATTCTTAATTTTTTGAGGAACTGCCGTACTATTTTCCATAGTGGAAAATAGATTCCTACCAGCAGTGAATGAAGGTCCCTTTTTCTCTACAAACTCCTCAACACTTTTTATTACTTGTTTTGTTGATAATTGAAGAAGATATAGGTACCAAACTTATGGACCTTGGTCTTAGAGAAGATTTTATGAATTTGACCCCAAGGTCAAGGGAAGTAAAAGCAAAAATAAATGAATGGGACTGGATCAAACTAAAAAGCTTCTGCACAGCCAAAGAAACTGCCAACAAAATAAAAAGGCAACCAACCAAATAGGAGAAGATATTTGCAAACTAAAGCTCCAACAAGGGGTTAATGTCTAAAATATATAAAGAACTCATACAAGTCAACAGCAAGGAAATGAACAATCCAAGTAAAAAATGGGCAGATGACCTGAACAGACATTTCCCAAGAAGACATACAAATGGCCAACAGATATATGAGAAGATGCTCAAGTTCACTAGCTATTAGGGAAATGCAAATTAAAACTACAGTGAGATACCACCTCACACCTGTTAGAATGTCTATTGTTCTCTAAGTGTTTTTTGTCATTGACCTACTTGGTGCTGTTGACACTTCCTTGTCACCCCTTTCTTTCCTTGGATTTAGGGATGACTTTTTATTTAATTTTATTAATCTCTTGATTCCTTTTCTCTTTTCCCAACACGTGAACAATGTTCCCAGTCTTATTTTATGTATCCTCAGCCCTTCTCACTTTCTAAGTTCCTCTCACTTCCCTGGGAAGCTCATAGTTGGCCAGTCTTATTTTCATGATTCCAGTTATTCACCATATGCAGGTGACTTTTAGAACTCTGTCTCTAATTCTGAGCTGTGATGTTTCTATATTTATTATCAACTATAAGATGTTTAAACTTTGACCTTTTTTTCCTAACAACTGAAAATAAAATCTAAGAGAAGAGAGTACATCATGTTCCCAGGGTACCTTTTAAATGTATTTATGTCACTCATTGAGCCCCTGGTTGCTAACTGAATAATGAAAAGATTTTGAAGATGGGTTTAAAGCCTTTGAAAAGTTGTCCTCTATTTTTACTTCCTGCTGCACCCTGTCTCTGCTCTGGCCCAGTATCTGCTGGCTGGCCTTTGCTTAGACGACTCTGTGGCCTTCTTTGTCTCTTTAATATATATTGTCCCACTACAGGTTTCCCTTCTTCACAGGCAGATTTTCCAGACTATTTCTGACCATCTTCAGGGATATTGGCAGTTGAGCTCTTCATCTCTCAACCATAAAACGAGGAGGAATTTTTTTCGTAACTTAAAGGCTTCCCAAACCCATTCTTTTCTGGGCTGATCAGAAGGGAAGCAGTGTTCTTCCGGTTTTGCCTTTACAGGGCAGGGGAGTTTGGTATGTCTGTCACACAACAAAATCACTTAACTTTAGCATGTAGTAAATGTAAAATCATCTTTCCTGACAATGTGCTGCTTTTCTTATACAGATATCATTTTTATCTCATTAAAAATATATCGTAGCTTTTTATTTTCTTCTAATCTTCACAGTTGAGTATATCCATCAATAATGCCACATTGTGTGGCTGTGTTGCAAAAGTGTCAGGTTGAGTCTGAAATGCTTATTGAGAAAAGCCATTCGAGGCAAATAAATTTAATAAAATTTCATCTGTATTTCTGTATCTCATTGCCAAGCTTGGATTAGGGCATATAGTAAATGTGGTAGAATTTAGAAAGTGACCCCCCCATCATTAATGGAAGTATTTCATTAATTGGATTGGTAATATTATGCTGAGTCGGAGTACAGCTGGACTTTAGTAAGTATAAATATACTCCATTTCAGGAGGCATTATAGCCATTTGTAGTATTGTGGCAGGCCAGATGATATATTCTTTTTTTTAATATATATAAATTATTTATTTATTTTTTTGTTACAGATATTTTACCTTTTTTACCCCATTCAGATGATATATTCTTTAGAATTATGGGAGGTGAGCAAGACACTTTTGGGAGAGATGAAAAGGAAAAATATTTTTGTTTATGGCTTTTGAAAAAATTTTTGGATAATATAAAAATAACATCTTTCTGGCTCTTACTGTATTTATAATTTTGAGAAAGCTGTGAGTATTGAGATATAGAAGTGGTGACTGTTTTGCTTAGTATAGAAGGAAACATTCAGAAAAAATTTGAAAGCCTTACATATAAAACATACCTCCTCAGGTTGCTATCTAGACAGTTATAGAGGAACTGTTATTGGTGGGCAGCTCTTCATGTCCCTACCTGTTACTGGGGGATGTGGGATTCTTGTGACGTCACAAGAAAAGAAATTTTTTGAGACTTACACAGGAGAATGAATGGCATTTATTTGCGTTGAATTTAATCTCTGAGTTTCCAAGGTCCCTTCTCCATTAATTCCTCCATGAAAGAAGTCCAACTGTGTCCTTAGCAGAGCTAGGATTACAGCCATGGCCCTAAGTTTCCATTCCATGTTGGCGCACAGTCCATTCCAGCATCAGGCTAGCTTAGCTTGTTCCCAGCTGCAGTTTGTCAATTCAATGCATGTAGAGTCCGAATGACCATGGCCCATGTCCCTTCTAGGACATGGGTGAATGCGAGAAAGCAGGAGCAAAAGCAGAGGAACAAGAAAGCCAAGAGAACAAACTCCTTTGTCTGGGGATTTTAGTCTAAGATTTTTCACACTTGCAGTGGCTCTGTCCCATCAGCCAGTGATTTTTGTTCCCAGGTTAGACTGACAGGCACATTTCCTATGTCACCCCAATGTCGCTGGGCATGCACCCATCTTCCCCTTTGTTGGACCCCTTCCCTCAGTGATTTGCAGGGAATGGTTCCCTGGGGATTATAAAGATGTAGCTTCCTAGTGAAGCTGCCCAGATGGCCTCCTGTGGGCTCTTTTCCTGTTATTAACTAGCTAATTACAACGGTAACAAAACAGTTCTATAGGATTGTATTCTATGAATTTTATTAATGGATATGTTTAATGAGCTTAAATCTGAAGTTGATGTGGACAAATACTTATGAAAATTGGGCATTTTCTTTAAAAATTTTTTTTTTCCTGTTATAGTTGGCCCTTGTTTATCAGTTAATCAGTCCCAGACTCTACTGCAATAAATGAATTTCTGCGAAGTAGGATTCTTTATAAATCTAATATTTTTGCAGTTAGAGCATAGAGAATCTGTTTACGACTTTCTAAATATGTTATTTTTAACGTTAGAGTCCTCTAGATATGAATTAACACCCTTTAGTCACCATTACACTCGTATTACCCAATATGTTAGAGAAAATAAGACATATTAGATGTTACAAATATCATATTATTATTGTACATTTAATTACACACACACACACACACACACACACAGTTCTTACACACAACCACTTACCTATGAAAATAGTGCAACTTGTTCGATGAAGCGATGAAGATGAAGAGATGTACTGCCCAGCAAAGAACAAGGTTACTGCTTCTCTGAAGGCATGACCTCAGTAGGAGAGTCTTCAGGTGGTGCAGTGTCTTCAGCAGGTGCATCGTCGTCGTCTTCTGCTGAAGGAGCACTAGGAATAGGCAGTGGGTGTCTGGGTGCGTGGCTGAAGAACATCGTGACAGGCAGTTGCTGGCGCTGCCTTTTCATGTGCATGAGGAGGCTTTTGTAGGGTTCTATCGCTCCATCAGGTGCATTCCGGAGCAGCAATGCACGCATCATTTGTGGGTCCCATTCGCCAATCATGTCCTGTCCTACCTTAATAGTTCTCATGACTTGCGAGAGACGCTCAAGTGTAAGACCAACTTCTTCCTTCTGACGCCCAGGAACTTGGCTGCTCTTCCTCCTCCTCACTCGCAGACTTAGTCATCTCCACCAGATCCTCGTCACTTAAGGGATCGAATGTGTCCCCAGCACGTGTTCTGGGTGATACTCGCCCTCCTCAAGGATCTTCTCGAACGTGTTGTTTACATAGTCCTCTGCTGCAGGCTGGTCAGCTTCTCCGTGGAGAATGACCCTCTTCAGATGATACCTCTTCTGGAACTTCTCGAACCAACCCTTGCTCGCTGTGAAATCCATGAACGTTGCAGAAGAGGGTCCTGGTTGAGCCTCATCCGCCGTAAAGTGCTGATAGAGCTGCCTCGCCTTCTCCCGGATGACCAACGAATCCAACGGAATGTTTTTCTTGCGGCTGTCGCTGATCCAAACGGCTAGGGCAGACTCCGTTTTCACTGTAAACTTATTATGACTTGTCATGACACGCTTTGCTTCCTTGTTGAAAGACTTAGTAGCCATTGCATAGATGTTCTTTTCATCTTTGCGGATGGAGTGAACGGTAGACTCATTCAAGTCATAATGGCGGGCAACCTCCACGATTTTCTTTCCATCTTTGAGATGGAAAGAAATTTCACCTTCTCCTGGATGGTAAGCATCTTCCTCCAGTGCTTAGTTTCATTGTCAGAAGGCTTAGAAGAAGCAGCATGTTTAGGAGCCATCGTGGGGCTTAGATGAAAGTTCTCAGAAATCGCAAACACTTATAAGAGCAAAGGTGCTTCTGATGTGTAGCCTTTGTGAGAGAAACGAACTTGCATGAGGCTGAGCCAATCAGAGGCCAGGATAGGAAGAGGCTAGGATAGCCAATCAGTGAACAGCACGCTCTGATTGGCTTGGTTTCACCACACCCAAATTTTTGGAAAAAAATTATTGCCCACACACAAGGAGTGGTGGAGCGGTTGCACCTGGCGTTGAAGGATCTGTGGGGGTGCTCGAATACATAGGCATAAAGTCTATACGTACAGTAATTGTAATTGTAATACAGGGGTGTATAATTGACTCAGACAATTGAGCGCGTGCTATATCATTTTCACTGTCTCGATCAACTTTTTAATGAATATATTTGAAAAAACCGTGACAGAGTGAAGCTGTGAAAGTCGAAGCATGAAGTGGCGAGGGACGACTCTATTGATTTTAGAGAGAGAGGAAGGAAGAAGGGAGAGAGAGATAGAAACATTGAAGAGAGAGAACATTGATTGGCTGCCTCTTGCATGCTCCCCATTGGGCATCTGACCCATAATCCGGGCATGTGCTCTGACTGGGAATCAAATTGCCGCCCTCTTGGTGCATGGGTCGATGTTCAACCACTGAGCCACACTAGCTGGATGAAAATTGGGCATTTTCAATGATTCATTCATTTGTTCAACATATATTGAGAGCTTCCTAGATGCTATGATTTATGTATCTTTTTACAGATTTTATTTTATGGTTAAAGATTTCATGGGAAGTTTAACTGATCAGAGTCAATATTTCTTTATGAAAATTATGGGGTATTAGGTTTATAATTTAAAAATTTTCTTTAAAAACGTATAATTATCAAGAATATTTATCAAGACTTGATCACACTTAGAAGGGTTTGGTGTACCATTGCAGATTAGTGGACATAGGAGGAACTTGGAGATAGTTCAGTGTATTTATTTATATAGCAAGTAATTAATGAGTATTTACTCTATGTGGGCTTATGATAGGTGCTTGTGCTACTGTGGTCAACAACTTAGCAATGGCTCTTGATAAGTTGTTACCTCTGTCTCCCAGAAAAAACAGTTAAATTGGTTTGGAAGAAGAGGGAACATTTGAGTGGGTGTGAGTGTTTATGTGTTGTGTTAGTTTTATTTAGTGAAATTGGCATCGAAATAATCAACCTACTTCTACCTAAGTTTGAAACTGTAGGAATGGTTCAAATCATCTATGTTAGTTTCTTTAGACATTTTATTTTCATTTTTTATATGGTTAGAGTCTTATTAAACTTTGGTCAAGGAAAATTATGGAGGAAGAAATTAGTAGGAAAGAGATTTGTCTAATGAGAAAGGACCCAGTTACTTTTTTTTTTTTTTTTAATCCTCACCCGAGGACATTTTTCCATTTTTTGTACAGATAGAGTGGGAGGGAGAGAGAGAGAGAAACATCGATGTGAAAGGGACACATCGAATGGCTGCCACCCGCACGACCAACCAGGGCCGGGGACAAACTGCAACCGAAGTACGTGCCCTTAGCGGGAACCGAACCCGGGTCTCTCCGGACCGCAGGCTGACGCTCTAACCGCTGAGCCAAACCGGCCAGGGCCCCAGTTACTTTTAATAATATAATTTGTACCCTGTATTTCTATTAACCCTTGATCTCATTAAATTATATTGTTGTTTCCTCTTTCAAGTAAAGAGTAAGGTACCAAGAAAACAATCTAAACTTAGAAGACTTATACATTAGCTGTTAGTACCCCATAGAGGTAGAATAAGCAAGAAAAAAATTTCCCTTTCAATTCATCAGGTAGTGGAGATTATTATGTTTTGCAAAATTGGTTGGGTATGCTTAATTTGGTCTGGGCTCTATGTATGGACAATCTGCATACCTTTTAATACTGTGTTCAGTGCCTATTATCACATCTACTACCAGTTTAGAATGCTGAAGTACTTAAAAATATCAATGGGTACATTATTTCTAAATTGCTAAAGTGTTTATTTATGCAATATGTATATGCATATATGATTTCATCGAATCCTCACAACAACCTTGTGAGGCAGGTGTTATTTCTTAGTGCGAGGTCACATAACCATCGATGTCAGAGCTGGGCTCCAGATCTAGGTCTCCTGACTTCAGACCCTGTGTGCTTCCACACAGAGTGCATGCGAGTGATGTTCATGCTCCCGGCTGTGCGTCCTGGGTCCTGAGGTTGCAGATGTGGATAACTGTCCATAGGGTGAAGAGTACCTGATTTTCCTTGCTGGTTGTTCATTGGTTTAAAATTGGTGACCAAAGATGCATGATAAACCCCTCCTCCACATGTATAAATAGTGGCCTTTCTTCCAAAATTAGTGGTAGAATTCTAGATCAGTAACTTGGCTGTATTCAAATAAATAATTATGATTCACCATCAAATGAATAGCTTGGTCTTGGAGTTATTGTAAATTAAGAGTTTTAATCTTTGAGGGAGGTTTTCTAGAAGGTGCATAGTGTGCTGCCAAGCAGCCATTAAGGGTTATTGGTGTTACAGGTTAAATTCATTTAGAGTCAGCTATTGATACTTCAAGAATGAGCACTTGGCAACTTGAGCCTATCATTTTAGGGTTTTCTAAATTAGAATCGTGTGTTACACTAAGAAGGTTGTTTTCAATGAAAAGGCATAGCAAAACCTCAATTCTGACACTATCACACTGTACAAAAGTTAAAAAATTGTTAATGTTCCCTAAGGGAGAACTATGGTAATTGGGACAGAGACTAGCATGTTATTGGTGATTGGTAATTATTAGCGGTAATGTGAATCTTTCACACTCTTCCTGGAAGCCACTTATAAATCTCTAGATGGAAAAATGACTTTCTTGAGGGTATATGCCACATGAATGGTTTAAGCTTTATTTGAGACTCAAGTGTCATAAAGACTAAGATTTGGAGCGAGAGACTTGGCATGAGAGAGATGGTGAGTGGGTGTCATTTATCAATAGCGGAGCTTAAAAACCAATGTTCTGCCTTGATGAGTCACAAAGAAGAATGGTGCTCCAAGTGCCAGAACCTCCCATATATTTGGGAGATAGAGTTATTAGTCAAAGAACTTAGGACATCTTAAAAACTGATGATCAAGAAATGAAAATGTTTGAAGAGTGATGTTCCACTTTGCACAAAAAGGAATTAAAGATAGAAGCAAGTCTTCAGCACCATCTCTAGAAACAGGAACCATAGATAATGAGAATTTCTTAATTTGTACTTTTTTTGTTGTTAGAGAGACCTTTAACATATATTGTTCTGTCATGTAGAGAGCTATGGTAATAATGTCTATTTTCCAGAATGGGAGGAGAACCCAAGCAATGAGAATTGAAACCTGGCAGTTATTGCTGCTTCGTAAGGGGAAAATATAACTTGTCCTGTTAACACCACACTGAAATGGTTGATGGACTCTGTGAGCACTATTCAAGCTAAATGAAACCTATAAGAGAAATACTTTGAAGAACCTAAACTTACCCTGAGATATACACAATTAATTTATATTGACAGTGGAGGGATATACAGGATAGAGCTCTGGGTAGGCAAAAAAATAAGACAACGGTGACAGCTTAGTTTTTGAACCTCCTTTGTCCTGACTTCTTATAATCTGGGAACAAAGGCGTATCCTCTTGTGGGCATTCACACATCTGTAAGATGGGAATTATATTCCCGTCTTCGCTGTTCTGAAAGTGTGCATGTTTCTGAAAATCCTGAGCTCCTTAGAGAAACTCTCTTAATTAACAGACATTATTATAATAGAAAGGCTAAAAGTTTATATACAGAAGAATATAAAGAAACTCTATTTTGACCAAGAATGTTCTAAGACAAACAAAAATCGCAACAACTGTAGGGTTAGGCAGCTTCAAAATATGTAAGAAAGTCTTCTAGGTAAGAATGATGGCCATTGATACATGAAGGAAATAATTTCTATGGACAGAGATGAATTTAGGATTGGTTTTGAAAGTCACAGTTATGCCTGATACATTGGCTATCTTGTTACACAGCAAACCACCTCAAAACTTAGTGGCTTAAAACAACAGCCATTTTATTTGCTTATGATTCTGTGGACCCACATTTTCTGGTGGGCTCAGTAGGATGATTCTTGGGCTGATCTCTCTTAGAGTACTCATTGAAATGGTTTTAGTCACTAGGTGAGTCAATCAAGGCTGGTTGGTCTATGAGGGTCTCACATGGTGCTGGTGCTTGTGTTTGTCTGGGCTCGTGCTCTCTCTTTGTCCACCCGCCACCACCCCTTCTCACTTTCAGGGAGGCTGGCATGGACTTCTTTGCACAAGCTCCTAGAGGGTAGGAGCAGAAGCTGCAAGGTACCCTAGAGTGAGGGTTAGAAGTGTCACAAAGTCACTTCAACTTTATTTTATTAGTCAAAACATGTCACAAGACTAGCTGAGATTTAAGGTCTGGGGAAGCAGGTTCCTCTACCTGTTGATGGGATGAATGGAAAGTGACATTTTAAAGGCTGTACAGGACTGTGGAGAATGATGCAGCCACATATGCAAATAGTCTACATGACAGGGGAAGGGTCAAGGATACCTAGGTAAGATGGTCTACTGATAAATTTAAAATGGGAATAGAAAAGTTGTATCGTGAAAGCTGGGGAAGGAGACCCAAAACAGTTTGACAAAGTATATATGAATGTTTTGAAATAGAAACATATGAAGAATTCTTTTTTAAAAAACTTATCTTTATTGTTGAATGTATTACAGATGTTCTTCTTTTTTCCCCGATTGACCCCCTTCTCCCCTCTCCCACCCCATTCCTGCCTTTCCCCACACTGTTGTCTGTGTCCACTGGTTATGCATATAAGTTCTTTGGTTTATTTCTGCCCACCCCCACCTCCCTTCCCTTTGAGGTTTGTTAGTCTAACCAATTTGTGCTTCTTAATCCCTTCACCTTTTTCGCCCATTCCCCCAACCCCCCTCTCATCTGGCAACCAACAGAATGTTCTCTGTATCTATGAGAATGTTTCTGTTCTGCATGTTCATTTTGTTTGTAGATTCAATTGTAGATAGATATGTATTTATTGCCATTTTTTGTTTGTATTTTTATCTTTTTCTTCAAGAAGACCCTTCAGTATTTCATATAATAATGGTGTGGTGATGATGAACTCCTTTAGCTTTTTCTTGTCTGGGAAACTCTTGATATGGCCATCGATTCTAAATGACAGCTCTGCAGGATAGAGTAATCTTGGTTGTAGGTTCTTGATTTTCATCACTCTGAATATTTCTTGCCACTCCCTTCTGGCCCGCAAAGTTTCTTTTGAGAAATCATCTGACAGTCTTATGGGAGCTCCCTTGTAGGTAATTCACTGGTTTTCTCTTGCTGCTTTTAAGATTCTCTCTTTGTCTTAAACCTTTTGCATTTTGATGATGATGTGTCTTGGTGTGGGCCTCATGGGGTTCATCTTGTTTGAGACTCTCTATGCTTCTTGGACTTGTATGTCTGTATCCTTCACCAAGTTAGGGAAGTTTTCTGCCATTGTTTCAAATAGGTTTTCAATATCTTGTTCTCTCTCTTCTCCTTCTGGCACTCCCATAATGTGAATGTTGGTATGCTTGAAGTTGTCCCAGAGGCTCCTTACACAATCCACATTTCTTTCGGATTCTTTTTTCTTTCTGCTCTCTGATTTGGTGTTTTTTGCTTCCTTATATTCCAAATCAGTGGTTTGCTTTTTGGCTTTACCTACTCTACTATTGAATCTCTGTAAATTATTCTTTATTTTATTTTAATTAATTAACTTTTTCTTTATTGATTTTAAAGAGAGAGGAAGGGAAAGGGAGAGAGAGATAGAAACATTGATAAGAGAGAACATCGATTGGCTGCCTCCTGCATGCCCCCCACTGGGGATTCGGTCCACAACCTGGGCATGTGCCCTGATTGGGAATTGAACTGGTGACCTCTTGGTACATGGATCAATGCTCAACCACTGAGCTACACCGGCTGGGATGTAAATTATTCTTTATTTAATTTAGTGCCTCCTTTGTTTCTGACTGATCCTTTTTTATGTTCTTGAGGCCCTTACTAAGTTCACTGAAGTTCTCACTAAGTTCATTGAGCATTCTTATACGCAGTGTTTTGAACTCTGCATCTGTTAGGCTGCTTATCTCCATTTCACTTTGTT
This sequence comes from Molossus molossus, assembly GCF_014108415.1. Taxonomy (NCBI): domain Eukaryota; kingdom Metazoa; phylum Chordata; class Mammalia; order Chiroptera; family Molossidae; genus Molossus; species Molossus molossus. The sequence continues at coordinate 26,937,786 of NW_023425347.1, read as the reverse complement.
CTTTTCCTGGAGTTTTGTTCTGTTCTTTCATTTGGGACATTTCTTTGTCTCCTCATTTTGGCTGCCTCCCTGTGTTTGTTTCTCTGTATTAGGTAGAATTGCTATGTCTCCTGGCCTTCATAGGGTGGCCTATTATAGTAGGAGTCCTATAGGGTCCAGTGGCACAGCCCCCCTGATCTCCCAGCTGGGCCCTCGAGGTGCACCCCTCGTGTGAACTTATGCCCTCCTGTTGTAATTGAGTCTTAATTGAGAGGGTTTTACTCAGGCTGATCAGCTGCAAGGACTGACTGTGCCCACTATCCACTGACTACCTTGGAGGATCAGCTGTGCCAGGGGCCCACCACACAGAGCAAGACTTACTTCAGCAGGGCTCTGGTACCCACTGAGTCTACTCATTGAGTGTGTCACTTGTGGAGGTGGTTGGGTAGTGGTGTTTTGCAGTGTTCTGAAGCTGTCCACTGGGTGTGCTGGCTCTGGGGCCAGGTCAGTCAGTGCCTGTGCTCTATCCAGGGCCACCCGGCATAAGCTACAAAGCAGTCTGCAGATGGCTGCTTCTTGTGCCGAGCTTGAAAAATTCTTATATAATGGCTTTTTGATATAACTTGTGTGTGCTAATACAACTCTCTGAATTAAAATGTAGAACTCGAAGGGTATTATTTAGGAAAGATAGCCAAGGGGAAAGAAAAGGGATTCTTGTACCTTTCTGTGTCAAGTTTATGGATTCTTGGGGTCAATTTGCTATTGAAGAAGGAAAACAAAAGAATGTGCAGAAGGGAGAACTTTAAAAAAAGTTATAAATTTTGGGATGTGTATCAGTTTGCTACATGTATTTATGTATTGTAATAATCAATGAACATAATTAGGACTGTCAGTATTCTCCCCAAATTATACTTTTATCACAAATTCTCACATTTCCTATCTGGATAAATATTTGAAAAAAATCAAGAATTATGGCTGGTGAGGATTCTGGGATATAGTGAGGTAGGGTGCTTACTATCCGACCATTCTCAGTCTACTCTGTTTGCCTCTGCTGACCTAACCACGCCTGAAGCCAACAGGTGAAGCCCTGAGCAGTGTGGACGTGGAGGGTGACGGGGAGCTGGTGGGCACTCTTCCTGGGCTGGGCTGGTGCTGACGACTGGTATCTGATGAGTTCTGGGGGAGAATCGGAATGCACTGGGTACTGTAAAGAGCTTGACCTACAGAGGCTGGGGGACTCCTGGGAGGAAAGTTGAAAATCGCCCTCACCCCACTGTATGTGCGTGAGTGCGTGTGTGTGAGTTGTGTGTGTGTATACGCATGTCCCACAAGAGACCAATGAGAGGATGAGCACTTGGGCTGAGTCCGCCCTTCTTGGAGGCTAGGAGAGTATGAGAAGACTTTGGAGCAGAAAGTCTTTCCTCCTGGTGCCTTCAGGGCCCTGCTGCCTGTCTGCTGTCCTCGTCCCACTGCTAGGTCACAGGAGTGAAGACCACTGTGCTGCCACCACTCACAGAACTGCAGGCACAGGGCCCTCCACAGTCAGACCTGCGATACAACAGAGATATAACGTCATGACAGCCACAGAGGAGACAGTCCACGAGGAGACAGAACAGGTAGCTGGCAGCTGGAGACAGATGACAACCTAACAGAACATGGTAGGAGCACATGAAGAGATTCAGGTGCAGTACAAAAAGACTTCCTGGAAGTGACACGCATGCTTTCCCAGGAAACATTTCTGGAAATAAGTCAAAGGAGATGGCGGTCATTCTTGAGACTTGAATTAGTAGCTGGGTATTCAAGTGGAAGAAGCTGAAATATAGAACAAAACTATAAAGAGATGGAGCCCACAGGAGAAAATATATCTAGGAAATACAATGCAAATAACAGGAGAGCCAGAGGGAGAGGAACAGATGGAGGAAAGGCAATAATTAAATTAATGTAAGAAAAATGTTCTGAGCTTAAAAATTAAGAATTGAGTCTACAAATTCAAATGGGTCACCAAGTTCCAGGCAAGATTTCTAAAAAAAAAAAGCAGCATCTCTGTATGTATTAGAAAAGCTCTGAAATGCTTAAGAAGGAAAAGCAAAATCTTAGAAGCTTCCAGGCAGAGAACAAACTGCCTGCCATTAAGGAGTGTTAGACTAGCAGTAGATGTCTCAGCTGGGACCCAGAAAACTGGAGACGGTGAAGTGACTCTGGAGGCTGAGGAGCACGGCCAGCAACTGGAAATCACATGCACAGACTTCTCACATCCCCGCCAGAGGAGAAGAAATGTACTGTTATGTCAGAGCCTCACATCCCTTGAATACAGAATATTCTTCTGTGGTTTTCTGACAAAACATGATCATATACTGGACCACAAAGAAGACCTGAAGAAATTTAAAGGAAAAGAGATGTTTATAGATCTCGTTCTCTGATCATAATCCAGTAATAGTAGAAATAAATAACAGAAGGTAATAAAAAAGAAACAATTATTTTGAAATTTTAAAATACTCTGTAATTTTGTATCAAAGGCGAAAACAAAGTCAATTTACAAGATACCCAGACATCCACAAATGGAGCACAATTTGTTCCAAAAGCTCTGGGATGGAGTGACAGCTGTAGTCAGTGGAAATTTTGCAGCCTTTAGATGTTTTCATTATTTAAGAATAAAGACAAAGTGTACTCTTATTATGAAATGAGAAAAAAGAAGGACAAAACAAACTAAATACATTAGAAAGAGGGAATAATAAAGATAAAAGCTGAAGTTAATGAAACAAAGGATTATAGAAAGGATAAATACATAGAACAGCTGGTTCTTTGAAACAATAAAACAGAATAGGATTTATGTGTCTGATTAGAAAAATTCAAAAAGAATAAAAAATTTACAAGACTAGAAATGAGAAAAAGGACCTAATCAGAGATGTAGGAGTGATTCAAAGAAGATAACAAAGATAACTGCATTCAACTCTGGCAAAGAATTTGAAAAACCAGAATAAATGGATTATTTCCTTGCCAAATGTAAATGTCCCAATTTGATTCAGGAAGAGGTGGAAAATTTGAATAGATTGGAAAAGTGATTAAAGATCTACCATTTAAAAAGGCAGTGGGGCTCTGGCCAGGTGGCACAGTTGATTGGAGCATCATCTCGTGCACCTAAGGGTTGTGGGTTTGATTCCCAGTCAGGGCACACACCTAGGTTGTGGGTTCTATCCCTGGTTGGGGCGTGAATGGGAGGCAACCAATCGATATTTCTTTCTCACACATGGATGTTTTCTTTGTCTCTCTTTCCCCTTCTCTTCCTTCCTCTCTTCCTCCCTCACTCCCTCTCTCTCTCAAGTCAATAAACGTATCCTGGGGTGAGGATTAAAAACAAAAAATGCAGTGAGACCATATGGAATTATAGCTGAGTTTTATGTAAACTTTAAAAACAAATAATTGTATCACTATTTAAACTGAGAAGAATATGAAAAGCTTCTAATTCATATGTAAAATAAGCATCTATTTAACTATAAAACCCAATAGAATACAAAACAAGTGTGGAGACTAATTTAATGTTGACTATAGAGGCAAAAATTCTAAATAAAATATTAGCAGATAGAGCCCATCAATGTATTTGAGAACCCAACTATAACCAGGTAGGGTTTATTCCAAGAATACAAGAGTGAAAATCTACCAGTGCCATCCCTCACATGATCCAGTTAAAGATAGAAAATCATATGATCACATCAATAGATGCTAAAAAAAGCATTTAATAAAATGAGTAGGCACTACTAATAAAAAGTATAGATTAACAAAAAAGAATAGAAAGAAACTAATGTAATAGGCCATTTGCCAAAACCAACAATGAATATCATCATCCTCAATAACAAAACAATAAAATTACAATTAATACCAGGAGCTACACAGCCTTGCTATCCCTATGTACCCATTCATTTAACAAATATATTTTCAGCACCTATTTGGGCCAGAGTATTGTTCTATGTTCTGAGGAATGAAAAAGGAATACAAAAAGCTGTGACTTGTGGAGCTTATATTGTTGTGGGAATTATTATTTATCATCGTTTCAGGGTTTCTAGTGAATTTAGCAAGATAAGAAAAATGAAATAACTGGAATAAATATTGGAAAAGACAAACTTAAACTATCTCTTTTTCCTAATTCTGTGATTGTATACCTTGCAAATCCAGGAGACTCCCAGTAAAACCCATTAGAATGAGTAAGAGAATTTGGTAAGTGGCTGAATTCAAAATAAATTTAAAAATTCACCCACCCCTCCTATAATAGCAATAGGCCCTTAGAAATGAAAAGCAGGAAAAATTTACAATAGTAAAAGAAAAACACAAAACAAAACATAAAAAGACTAAATAATTTTATTTTTATTCCTCACCTGAGGACATGCTTAGAGAGAGGAAGGGAGGGAGAGAGAGAGAAATATCTATGTCGATAGTCTTCCGTATGCACCCCTACCAGGGATTGAACCTGAAACCCAGGTATGTGATCTAACTGGGAATCAAACTGGCAACCCTTTGTTGCATGGGGTGATGCTCCAACTGAGTCACTCTGACCAGACAAGAATAAATTTAAAAGAAAGGCATGAAACATAGAGAAAATGAAAATGTTTTATTGAACACAAAGCAAAATTTGAACAAATAAGACATACCATGTTCTTGGATTGGAAGTCTTAATAGTGAACTATACATTTGATGCAATTCCAATTCTGATCCCAGCAGTTTTTTATTCAATTTAATACAATGATCTGGAAGTTTATAACAGAAGGTTAAGTGTCACTAATAGCTGAGAAACGAATTTCTCCACCGCCTCCCTCCAAACCCCTGGAATTCAAACTCCACGAGGGAAGGGATTTTGCTCCCTGTTGCAGCCTCAGCACCTGTAATTGTGTCTGGAACATAGTAGACATTTAATAAATAGTTGAATGAATTAATAAAAATGACTACTAAGGGGAGACTTACCAGGTATCAGGATATACTAAAAAGCCATGGTATTCAGATTATTATGGTCCAGGCAGATGGCTAGACAAATCAATCAGTGGAATACAATAGAAAACCTGAAATAGATCTCAGAATGCATGAGACTTTAATATGTGACAAAGGTTATATTTTAATCAGAAAATTATGTATTACTTAACAAATGGGATTGACATAGAGGGCTGTTTGCCTAGAAGAAAATAAAATTAGAATTCTGTCTTATACCATATATAAAAATAAAAAAAAGAAAGTTAAAAATAAAGCAAGACACATTTTATAAGACAGTAACTACATGTATAATATGAGCAATATTAACTAAGATTAGAGACTCAGTAGTTAAACATGACTATAAAAAGTAAACTTTTTGTATTTCAAAGGGTATTAAGCAAAGCCAATAAATAGTAAATTTGGGAAGAAGTGCTTGCAATACAGAAGACAGAGTTTAATATCTGTGATGACAAAGAGCATTTACAAATTGACTAGGAAGGCCCAACAACCCATTAGAAAAATAAACAACAACAATAACAAAATAAAGACATAGTTCAGAGAAGCACAAGTACAGAGGGAGGGTTAGCATCAAATCAAAGGATGCTATATCTGTTGCTGTCGGGGAATAGTACGCATGCTACTGGTTGCAGTATTGTTACCGTTTGTTGGAAAGTAATCCAGCAACATGTGTTAGAAGTAATGTCTGCATGACCCAGGGATTCCAGTCCTTCTTTTCGTAAAGACATAAAAACACCTGTATGTAAGGACATGTATTACAACACTGTGTTCTGTCATAATGTGTAGGGGGGAAAATGGAGATAAACAAATGTTTACTAGGAGAGGAATGGTTGGCTATATCACAATATATCCAAATAGTGAAATATTATGCAGCCATTTAGAAAGGAATTTAGGGCTCTCTCAGTTGAATTGAAAGATTTTTCCTAAGTTATTATTGACTGGGAAAAGCAAGATGCAGAAAACTGGGCATGATTAGTAGTTAGAAAACAGTCATGGAAAAAAGTATGCTCATATGTGTCTTTACATACATGGAAATGTATATGGAAGAAAATACATAGGTAGTTAATATGGGTTACTGGGGGAAAAGGGGTGGCATTCAGGCTGATAAGGGTAGAGGAAAGTGAAGAGGAGAAATTAGCCAAATAAAAAAGAACATACATACAGAGACTATTAATGAAGAAACAACATGTATGGCAAATTCTGTATATTTATGTACATAAATGTGTATACATGTGGGCACGTGCATGTGTGGCACACACATGCAAATGACATTTTAAAAGTAAAGAATTCCTATTGGCTCTGGGTTGTTTAATTCAATTATTTATAATTCCTGTAGTAACATCAAAGGAATTGAGTTGTGGAGGAAGTGGATTTGAGTCAAATAGTAAGTACTATATGTTTAAGGCAGTGAAAATAGTCATTTGTGCAATAGTTTATGTTGATTTATGAGCATTATGATAGATAATTATCCATTTGTATATTCTTACCCCAGATGGTTTATGGTGGGATTAAAGACTTAAGTGATTAATAAGGAATACTAGCTTCATATATTTGAACATGATATATTTTTCTGGTTAAACAAAACCTTTTGTATGTGTGTTTTCCCAGCTTTATTGAGATATAATTGACATGTAACATTATGTAAGTTTAAGGTAACACGATGATTTGATACATGTGTATATTGCGAAATGATCACCACCATAAGATTAGATGGCACATTCATCACCTCACATAGTTACATATTTGATTTCTAGGTCAGTTTTAGGAGGCCAGATTCTTTTCCCTGTACCTGGTGAGACATACTTTTAGCACATGTTTTTATCAAGGAATGTTCCAGACTTGCTCATCTTAAAGATTTCATCTGTTTTCATATTGACTTATAGTAATGCCTGGATATTTAGGTGATAAATGACTACCATTCCAATTTATGAGAAAAATTAAGGAGCTTATAGATCATAGAGGAAAAAATAATAAGTTGATCCAAACATCCATTGACAATAATCTGAGCTATCAAAATAGCTAAAATATTTAGCCACAGATTTTCTCCCAACTAGTTACTGTGAAAGATAACACTGAAATCGACACTGCCTGATGGTGAAGCACAAAGTGAACACTGGTCAGCACCACCCAGGACAAGAAACAGAACCTTTCAGCCCCTGTGCAGTCTGGTCCAAGCTCTTCCCCTCACAGTCCCCCAGAGGCATCTGTTGTTCTGACGTTTATAATCACTTCCTGGCTCTTCTTTTTAATTTATCATCTAAACTTACATGCCCACTACAGCTGAGTTTTGCCTGTTTTTTGAGTTTTTTTAGAAATGAAATCATACAGTATGTGCTCTTTAGGGTCTGGCTCCTTTCACTCAACTGCATCATTGTTGCCCACAGTTAAGGAATGAAGGCGGGGCAGGGCCAGGCTGGAATGCAAGTAACAACTCCCGAGTGATCGCAACCCTATCAAGTTACAGGTTTTAGGTTATTATTTAAGTTCTTTGAGGGACCTTAGAGTAGTGATGAGACAGATGAAGTATTTATTGAGAACTCTAGTAGTTGGTGCCCCAACTTCCCAAGAGGGACAATCACCAGGTTTTTATGCCATTCTAGGAAGAAACACTTGTGCCGGCTGCATGTCCTGTGATGCTCATGGCTGTCACTCTGTCCTGCCCAGAAGTGCCTCTCAGAGGCAGGACTTGATGAAGTATTTCAAGCTGATGCATGAGTTTGCTAAATTGGCCATAGAATTAAAGTAGGCATCTTTTTTCTTGTATCTTTGAACATTTGACATTTTCTTTGCATGTTACCAGGAAGCCCCCATATGAATTTTTATATATATGAACATTGTGTATCTTCTTTAGAAAAATGTCTGTCTATTCAGGTCCTTTGCCCATTTTAAAATTTAATTGTTTTTTTGCTATTGAGTTCTTTATATATTTTGGATATTAATCCCTATTCAGATATATGATTTGCAACTATTTTTTTCCCATCCCCTAAATTACCGTTTTATTTTGCTGATCATTTACTTACTGTACAGAAGTTTTTTAGTTTGATGGAATCCCACTTATTTACATTTGGTTTTTGTTGCTTGTGCTTTAGGTCATTGCCAAGACCCATGACAAGGAGCCTTTTTCTGTGTTTTCTTTTGGGAGCCTTACATTTAAGTCTTTAATCCATTTCGAGTTAATTTTTGTGAGTGGTGTAAGATAGGTGTCTAATTTTAGATGTAATTTTCCTTATTTATCTTCGCTGGATATTTTCCTGATGTCATTATGTACGTGTTCACATACTCTTTGTTCTTTTTCACACAACTTCACACACGCCCGGCCTTCTGATGGCCGTAGAGACAGTCTCTGCTGCGAATTCTGCTCTCCCCACCAGGTCGGTGTGCCTGCCATTCAGAGGGCACGAGGCTGCGGGAGGGCAGCTGCAAGGACAGGTAGCAGGTTCATTTTGGATGAGCCTTTGCCTGTGTGGCCACCAGGAGGACTGAATGAATGGGAGCTGTCCAGTGAGTAGATCACCAATCGCCTGCCCAGGACGAGGGCGGGTCTGTGAAGGCAGCTAGGACTGGATGTGGTGCGAGTGATAGAACACCTTCTAGTCCTGCTGTCATCCTGGACGTGTGCATCCCACCGCGGAATAGAAAGCCTGCTTTGTAGACTTGTGGGAAGATAAAGTCGCGTTTTGCAGTGACGTGGGCACTTGTATTCTGAACAGGATCAGGATCAGAAATGAAGACAATATTTAGGCCACACAGAAGGGAAAGACATAGAAGAGGTGATTCTTGTGTCTGTATATCCTTTTTGCCTGTAAGTGGATACATTGTAATTGGCTTATGGGAGCGATTTTGAAATAAATAGTAAACTTTATTTTTAAAAAAATCCTCCCTTTATATTTTGGGTGATGTCAGGTTCTATTTATTACTGACTTCCTTTTCCCACCGAGATATCTTGCCACAGATACCCACTATATTGTACATTCTTGTATTATATGGTCAATTAAAATTTAGTTCAAGTCATGAATAAAAGGGAAGGTAATGTGTATTCATTTACCAGTCATTCATGATTTCAGAAATTACCTAAGTTTAGCTACCCACCGTCTCCTCTCTTTTATGGCAGTATGAACCATAGGAAATTTTAAATTCTAGCATAGTTGCGCTCCAGTTCTTGGGACTGTGGTGGCCTTCTGCTATTATTGCTTCCGGGTGTGCTCAGACATTCAAATACATTTTTTTTTCTTTTCAACATTTATTTGTATTTCATATAATTAAGGACATTTCTCATTCTTCTTTTTTTTATGTATTTATTTATTTATTTTAATTAATTAATTTATTTTTGTTACAGATGTTTCTCCTTTTTCCCCCACAGATTTCCCCCCTCCTTCTCCCTCCCCGCCCTCTCTCAGCTTTGTTGTCCATGTCCATTGTTCATGCACATAAGTTCTGTAGTTTATCTTCCCCCCCACCCCCTCTTCTGGGGATAGTTAGTCGGTACCCCACTTCCACGTCTCTGGGGCTACCCCATTCCTCAGACTGTTATGTTCATTATATTCCACAAATAAGTGAGATCATATGATATTTGTCTTTCTCTGTTTGGCTTGTTTCGCTTAGGATGACACTTTCCAGGTCCCTCCATGTCGTCTCAAAGGATAAGAGATCTTTCTTTCTTACCGCTGCATAGTACTCCATTGTGTATATGTACCACTGCTTTTTTATCCATTCGTCTACTGGTGGACACTTGGGCTGTTTCCAGATCTTAGCTATTGTAAATAGTGCTGCTACAAACATGGGGGTACATATATTCTTTCTGATTGGTGTTTCAGGCTTCTTAGGGTATATTCCTAGAATGGGATCACTGAGTCAAATGGCGGTTCAATTTTTAATTTTTTGAGGTAACACCATATTGTTTTCCATAGTGGCTGCACCAGTCTGCATTCCCACCAGCAGTGTACTAGAGTCCCCTTTTCTCCACACCCTTGCCAACACTTGTTGTTTGATGATTTGTTGATGGTGGCCATTCTGACAGGTGTGAGGTGATACCTTATTGTTGTTTTAATTTACATCTCTCTGATGATTAGTGATGTTGAGCATTTCTTCATATGTCTCTTAGCCATTTGTATGTCCTGTTTGGAGAGGTGTCTATTTAGTTCCTCTGCCCATTTTTTAATTGGGTTCTTTGTCTTTCTTTTGTTGAGTTGTATGAGCATTCTATATATATTGGAAATTAACCCCTTATCTGATATATCATTGGCAGTTATGCTCTCCCATACAGTGGGTAGCCTTTCCGTTTTGATGATTGTATCTTTTGCTGTGCAGAAGCTTTTGAATTTGATGTATTTCCATGTGTTGATTTTCTCCTTTGTTTCTATTGCCTTAGGTGATGTGTCAGTGAAAATTCTGCTGCACATGATGTCTGAAATTTTGTTGCCTACATTTTCTTCTAGGATTTTTATGGATTCATGAATCACATTTAAGTCTTTCTTCCATTTTGAGTTTATTTTTGTGTATGGTGTAAGTTGATGGTCTAGTTTCATTTTTCTGCATGTAGCTGTCCAATTTTCCCAGCACCATTTATTAAAGAGGCTGTCCTTACTCGCCTGTATGCTCTTGCCACCTTCGTCAAATGTTAATTGAGCATATTGCCTTGGGTCCATTTCTGGGTTCTCTGTTCTGTTCCACTGGTCTATATGCCTGTTCTTGTGCCAGTACCAGGCTGTTTTGATTACAGTGACTGTGTAGTATAACCTGAAATCTGGTAATGTGATCTCTCCTACTTTGTTCTTCTTTTTCAAGATTGCTGTGGCTATTCAAGGTCTTTTTTGGTTCCATATGAACTTTTGAAGTATTTGTTCTAGTTCTGTGAAGTATGTCATTGGTATTTTGATGGGGATTGCATTGAATCTATAGATTGCTTTGGGTAGTATGGACATTTTAATGATGTTGATTCTTCCAATCCATGAACAAAGTATGTGCTTCCACTTTTTTATATCTTCCTCTATATCTTTCTCCAATGACCTGTAGTTTTCTGTGAATAGGTTCTTTATTTCTTTGGTTAAGTTTATTCCTAAGTATCTTCATATTTTTGCCGCAATGTTAAATGGGATTATTTTCTTAATTTCTCTTTCTGTGAGTTCATCATTGGTGTATAAGAATGCCATCGATTTCTTGACATTAATTTTGTATTCTGCTACTTTACCAAATTCATTTATTAAGTCTAGTAAATTTTTGATGGAGGCTTTGGGTTTTTCTACATATAGTATCGTGTCATCTGCGAATAATGATAGTTTCACTTCTTCCTTTCCAATTTGGATCCCTTTTATTTTTTCTTCCTGTCTGATTGCTGTGGCTAAGACTTCCAGTACTATGTTAAATAAGAGTGATGAAAGTGGGCATCCTTGTCTTGTTCCTGTTCTTTAGGGAAATGCTTTTAGTTTTTGCCCATTGAGTATGATGTTGGCTGTACATCTTTCATATATGGCCTTTATTATGTCGAGATATGATCCCTCTATTCCCACACTGCTGAGCGTTTTTATCAGAAATGGATGCTGGATTTTGTCTAAGGCTTTTTCGGCATCTATTGATATGATCATGTGGTTTTTATTCTTCATTTTGTTTATGTGGTGTATCACATTCAAATACATTTTTATATTTTTCTATGCAAAACATGATTTAAGACAAAAGTACTACCAAAATCACATACATTAAAACAAAATAAAAATTATTTGGACATTTTTCATATTGTTTCTCCTTTCCATTAATTTTAATGATTGAGAACTAACTGTGTATATGAAATCTACCTTCAGCCACTTGTCCAAAGCCAGTAGTAGCAACTAAAGGTCAACATTAAGGACTGTTGGCTTTTTTCTTTCTGTTAATTATAGAAAGAGAGTTTACATGAAATAAAGCAGGCGGGTGAGTAAACCCTGAGCACGTCTTGGTAGACACGCATGTGTGCTTCTTCATGTTTAGCTGTGCATAGTTATCGTGCTTACTCCTCTTTCTTGGGACTTAGACTTGGTTTGTTTATGATACTTATGTCAGGTGTCATAGGCTTCACTTTTTCTTGAGTGAATGTATATGAAAACTATGGCTTTTAAGATTGTTATTGAAACAAAAAGTTTGAAATTGAATAGTCAAATGGTAAAGGCATTTATAACAGATTTCTTTATAGTGGGAGGAGAACAGTCTACTGGATTTAAATATGCTGTCATCTCTATCAGAGTACTTTCTGAAAACACACTTTAAGCATTTATCCTGAAGGTTTCTCTTCTTTTGTGTGTTCCTAAGTACTATTGAGGGTATTTAGACAGCTGGTATTTACACCAAGGACATTCTGAGTTAGTCTGTAGTGAATCGAATTTGGTGACAGATGCATCTATTTCTGATATGTGTCCCATTCTATTTTCAAAGAGACCATACTTTGTCACACATATCAGAGAGAAAATCACTGTATCTAGCTGTACTCACAGTGCTCCGGAGTGTATTTACACCATTAAGATTCTTAATTCGTTCTCTATAATCCTATTTGTGGGCTGAAAAAGCTAAGCATGGAGATAACACTGTTCTGTCCTGGGGGCATAAATGTGTGAAACGATGAAGGGGGTTAACCTTTTAAGTTTACTGCTTCTAATCACTGAAGCTCAGAAAATTTCATAAAGCACTTTTCAGTAGACTCTTCACTACATTAGAATCTCTTTTTCCTTTGCAGACCCCCCATGTGGCCTTTCCAAATATGCGTTTGAGATAGAGAGTCTGTGTAGAAGCTGAATGCCTGGAAGATTTCTAATTTTTGTCGCTACGTGTCCTGCCTTTCTGCATCTCTGCCTGATTGGGATGATGTGACATTCAGAGGGCCACCTTCATCGAGGTCGTTATCTAACCAGACACATCTGGCCAAAGGTTGCCTAAATAATTCAAGATGGCTAGTCAGCCGCCAGAAGACGCTGCGGAGTCTCAGGTCTCCGACGAGCTCGAGTGTAAGATCTGCTACAACCGATACAATCTGAAGCAGAGGAAACCCAAAGTGCTGGAGTGTTGTCACAGGGTTTGTGCCAAATGCCTCTATAAGATCATAGACTTTGGGGACTCTCCCCAGGGTGTCATCGTCTGTCCTTTCTGCAGGTTTGAGACACGCCTGCCAGATGATGAAGTTAGTAGCCTGCCCGATGACAACAACATCCTCGTGAACTTGACTTGTGGGGGCAAAGGCAAGAAGTACCTGCCAGAAAACCCCACCGAGCTGCTGCTGACCCCCAAGAGGCTGGCCTCCCTCGTCAGTCCTTCTCACACTTCCTCCAACTGTCTGGTGATAACCATCATGGAGGTGCAGAGAGAGAGCTCCCCATCTCTGAACTCCACTCCTGTGGTAGAATTTTATAGGCCCACAAGTTTTGACTCTGTTACCACAGTGTCGCACAACTGGACTGTGTGGAACTGTACCTCCCTGCTGTTTCAGACATCCATCCGGGTGTTGGTTTGGTTGCTAGGTTTGCTCTACTTCAGTTCCTTACCCTTAGGGATCTACTTGTTGGTCTCCAAGAAGGTCACCCTTGGGGTCATCTTTGTTAGCCTCGTCCCTTCGAGCCTTGTTATTCTGATGGTGTATGGTTTTTGCCAGTGTGTGTGTCATGAATTTCTAGACTGTATGATACCTTCTTAATCAATATGCAAACTACGAAATTTGACACACATTGCCATGTTTCAAGTTAGGTAATTTATCATTGATTTTCTTTTATATTCTCTTTGATTAGCATTCTTGACATCAACTAAACCATTGGCCATATATCTGTGGTCCATTTTCCATAAGATGTTGACACAGTTGGTTTTCCTGTGTGCTGGAAGTACAAATATTTGTTTCTATTTAGGTGTTAGCAGAGAAGCAAAAATGTGTAAACTAAGCCTTCATGGAGCTCTTTGTGTGAGTCTTGCCAGAGAAAGGGCAGGATTTCACTTAGCCCTGCTAGACAGACACGGCGAGCGGTGGGCTGGGCGTTAGGCTGCAGTAGAGTCTTTGTGGAATGTTGGGACTTACCTGGTTCCTCTCACCATCGTCGATCATCTGTGATTGAGGGTGAACCTGAGAGGAGAGGCGTTCCCAGACATCCACCTGAAAAGCGTGCACTCCCCACAGCTCTGTTGTTGGAGCCCCCTGAACACCCTTCAGCTGTTTCTGTGAGAGGCTAATGCTGCTCTGTGTGGGCTGCTACTCCAGTTGAGGTGTTCCCTCTGCACGTGCTCTCTTGTCAAAAGGAAACTCGGCCTCATTCCCTTGTGTGGTTTTTATTATCTGTTTTGCTATAATACTAAGGAGAATTAAAAACATTCATCCATTTGCATCAAAGTAAACGTCATGACAATATGGCCCCTTGTCTTTGAGATACACTCTTTCCCCTGTTCATGGAAATCTTCATTTGCATCTTTTCTTAAATTATTTCAGTTTAGTTTTTTCTTAAAACCACATTGTTCAATTAGCCCACCCCTTATCCTTATTTAAATTAGTTGCTATAAGTTTATAAGGATTTTTGGTGTGTTTTTCCCCCATTGTATGTTAAACTCTATTGTTGACTTATTCAACTTAATCCTATAACAATTTGGGGGTCAATCTTGACAGTGGAAACCCAGAAAGAATGAATGAGATGTTTGGGTTCACAGTGTGACCTGCTGAGAACCTAAAGATTTTGCTGTGCCCGACTGAGTCCACCAGAGCGTGATGGCTTAGGTTACGCGCCAGCCGTGACAGGGCCGCAAGGGGGGCAGGGGGCAGACAGAGCTGTGCCCTGCCTCGGAAGACCCTTCAGGGGAGTACATGAAGGCGGCAGAGTCCACTCGAGAATGGGTTCAAGTTCTTACCCAATTTATCTCAAATAAAATACAAGCTATGTGACTTGAATTAATGAACTTCTTTTCATGATGGAGGGGAAGTCGAATGTATATATTTATGAGAAGAAATTGTTTGGCATATTTTAGGTTTGAGAGGATAGAATGTCCATAGAAACTAGACAGCAAAAAGCTTTTTAGTTTCTAAAACCCATTACTGATGATTAACATTAAAATATTTATAACTTTTAGAAAGGGGCGTTACTAAGACAACTTTAGCTTATTTGTGATGAAACATTTGTTGAGTGATATAGTTACAGTGGACCAGTTCCAAACTCCTTATTCAGGAAAAATTGACACTTATTTCTAGAATAGTAGTTTGATTTCGATTGTATAACTATTAACTTTGAGAATATGTATACCCAAGGTAAATACGACAGCGAAGTATATGTGGGATGTGGTCCAATGAATTGAAGCCCCAAGATACAGCTAAGTACACTTATGATTTCATAAAATCTACTTTAGATAGCATTGTGAATGCAATTTCTAAAAGTCCATTTGTACTTAGAGTAAATACATGGTTAGGAGATGTTTTGTGGTTTGGCTTTATATATTCATAAAGTTTTTTAAAAAAATGTTCATTTTGTCTGAACAAAAATGATATTAAATTTGCTATAGAAATGTAACCTCAAATACATTGATGAGTTTTATGATGAGATTTCTAGAAAGCTCTGGACATGGGTACTATGCATTTTGCTTATTTGTATAATGTCTGCAGTTTTAAACTGTATCTCTCTGTGTATTGTGATAGTCTTTTTTTTTTTTTAGTTGCCAGTAAGTTGATTTGGTTGTAAAAAGTTTAAATGTATGACAACAAAAAACTCTTTATGCTGTTGGATGAGAAAAAGACAATGCTTCAATATTTTATTCACTGTGATGTTTTGTTTGTCCATTAAATTGTTATTTCCAAACTGGAAGTTTGATTTCTTGGACTCATGTCAAGATTTAATGATTACTTTGGACCTCTGTTTATGTTAGATAAATGCAAACATGAACTTCCAGGAGTGTTGATTCGGCTAATGCCTCTATCATATGCATGGAGACTTCAGAACCTTCCGACAAAGCCGATTTAACCCATCCCACTTCTAAAAGTCCTTCATACTTAAAAAAAAAAAAAAAGCAGGAGAGAAAAATTAGGGAAGATAAAACAAATATACTGTCTTTATCTTTACCTCACCCAAGGACACTTTTTGCATTCATCTTCAGATAGAGCAAGAGGGAGAGAGGGAGGAGGAGGAGAGAGAGAGAAACATTGATGTGAGAGAGACACATCAACTGGCTACCACCAGCACAACCCCAACTGGGGCCCGGGACAAACTGCAACCAAGGTACGTGCCCTTAGCGGGAACTGAACCCAGGTCTCTCTGGACTGCAGGCTGATGCTCTAACTGCTGAGCCAAACCAGCCAGGGCTAAATTTATTTTTCACTTTTAATTTGTTTTCCAGATTTTGCCTAGCTATTCAACAAAATAGAGTCCATTTGGTCCGGGAAATCACTCACCTTGTGTGGTCTGGGCAAACTTCAAAAATTACCTACTATCTAAATATGACCACTTTTAGGCAAAATAGAAATAATTTAGCCCTGGCCGGGTTGGCTTAGCGTTTGGAGTGTCGTCCTGTGTACCAGAGAGTCCTGGGTTCGGTTCCTGCTAAGGGCACGTACCAAAAACAAAAAAATGTTTTTTAGAATATGTAACAGTTATATGCTTAGGATAATTAATGAATTGGTACCATATATTAGTCAAGAGTTATGGTTTCATTCACTTTCAAAATCTTCACCGGTGAAGACGGGTTAAAGAAAGCAATTACCTGTTCTAGTTATAACATAGGTGTAAACTCACGGTCATCCATTGAGAGACCCTCAGATGCTGAGCATTTGCTTGGCTGTACACAGTTACTAAGCCTCAAAGACACCCTGAGTTTGAAGAAATTTCCCAACACGTCAACCAGGTCGATGTGGAAGTCAAAGGGACCTGTACTGACAGGCCAGCTGATGTAGCAGTTACAGATGAGCTCAGTGCCCACGGGTGCAGAAGAGGTGCCACGGAGGTAAACTAGATAAAATTCCACGTGTTTCTGCGCTTTTCGAAACTAGTTCTTTCTGCATACTCTTCTTGGTAAAACACAAGTACTTGCCTTGATTCTTTTGAAACACCTCAGAAACACTACATTTTATTCTAGCGCTTTCCTCAGAGCCTGAAAGGTAAGATCTCTGTAAAAGTTGAATCAGTTGTTTTTCAGGCTTGAGTCTCACGTGTTTTCCACATCTCTGCCCTTTGATATTTGCCTCAAACCCTTTATGAATTTTTACTCCTCTGTGAGAACCTCGAGGCTTAGTATTGAGTCTTCCCTAATAAGTTCACTTTTGTGTAAAAGAGATTTTTTTAAAAGAAGAGTAAATATGAGTACATTCCAGGTGAGTCCTGAGGTAATACCTATTCAGCTCAATTGCTTATATATTGTTTAAATCATGGTATAATCCAAATCTAAGTATACTCAGTGTACAGATAGTTATGGTTTTGACATAAAGGTGCTTTAAATTTAGGAATAAAAAATTATGTTCTGAATTTTGTGTATACTAAGTAGGCATATGTACAAATGTGTTTTTAAAAGTAGTTGAACCTTGATTTAATGAAAGCATTCAGTTACCTGGAGCAATTCTACATTTTAATTAACCAGGAGTTTATTAGATTTGCAACACAATAACATTTCCCGTTTAAATTGAGATGGTAGGGATTTCCTAAAAGAAAAGAATGTGCTCTGATTTAGAAGGTCATTTTAGACCTTGGTTTGCCCATGAAGTTCAATACTTTAGGTAAGGAAGTTTCTTTCTTTCCTTTTATTTAAAAAAAAAAATTTTCTCCTTACTGATTTTTAGAGAGAGAAGAAGGGAGAGGGAGAGAGAAACAGAAACATCGATGAGAGAGAACATCAATTGGCCGCCTCCTGCATGCCCCCCACTGGGGATTTTGCCCACAACCTGGGCATGTGCCCTGACCAGGAATCGAACCGGCGACCTCCCAGTGTATGGGTCGACGGCCAGCCACTGAGCCACACCAGCCGGGCAGGGAAGTTCTTTCTATGTTCCAGTCTACTTTCACCAGAGAAGTGGTCTGGCTTGAAGACTCCCATTTGGGAGTCTCTGCTGTTTCACTAGCCACTGAAGATAAGGGGGCAGAGAAGCGGAGAAAGCAGAGCGCCAAGGCCGAGCTGTCGGGAGCTGTAACTTGGAATGACCCGTACACGAACAGGCGAGGGGCCTGCGTTGGATCAGCTAGAGCTGGAGGACAGCAGGACTGGAAACGAGAATGTGTGGTTCCCAGAGCCAAGAGAAAGGAGAAGGAATTAGGATGATTAGGTAAATGCAAACGGGAGCAGATTTCAGATTAGTTTACTTAAGGGGAAAAAAAAAAGTTCTTCAAGATTTTTTCATGAAGATTTCCAAATATACAGAAAAGTTGAGAGAATCAGAATTATCACTGGTACAGTAACCACTTAGAGTCAGCAGTTAACCTTTCACGATATTTGTTTTTTCTCTCTCCCCTAAAAATAAAAGACATTCTCTAATTTGACTATTATTATATCGAAGACAATTAAAATATTTTCAGAATATTATTTAATGTGCAATCTTCTCAAATTTTTTTATGTGTTTGCAAAATATCTTTTATAGTTTACAACCCAGAACACAAAGCAGGACCTGGTCGAGCTTCATGCATTGTACCTGTGGTTCTATATTGTATTGTCTTTTATTCTGGAACCGACACTACACCTTGTCATTCTCGTGACGCTGACTTCTTGAAGAAGTAGGCCAGTTATCTTGTGCAACGGTCCCTCATTCTGGATTTGTCTATTTCCTCCTATCACTTGTGTTTCCTGTAAATTGGAAGTGAGGTCTAGAAGTGTAATTGGATTCAAGAAGTTTTTCTTTTCTTTTTTTTTTTTGTTAATCCTCACCTGAGAATATTCTAGCATTGATGTTTAGATAGTATGGAAGGGATGGAAGAAGGACGGAGAGAGAGAGAAACATCCATGTGAGAGAGACACATCGATTGGTTGCCTCCCAAACGACCCCTGTGGGCTGGGTATCGAACCTGCAACCTTTATTCAAGGTATAGGCCCTTGACCTGGAATCGAACCCTCGACTGTTTGGTCCTGGGGCTGACGCTAGAATCGCTGAGCCCAACTGGCCAGGGCACTGCTGGTTATTTTTTGAACCTCTGAAAATCCCACAGTTAATTTGCAAAGAGTGGAACCCTATGTTTCAGAATTTGCAGAACCTGTACCAGATTGAAAGTTTCAGTCATCAAATGTTAGGACTGGAACGATTTTAGAGATTACAGTCCAACTGCCTTATTTTATAGACAGTGAAACTGACACTCTGAGAAATGACGGAAGGAGTCACAGGACAAGTGACAGCCAAGTTTTAACGAAGGTCTTTGAAGCCCAGGTCTGCTTTTCACCCTCTACTCCCCTGTTGCTTAGTTATTTTATTATCAGTCAACTTATTTTATCAAATTATGGTCAGAGAACTATGCAGCTAGACAGAGGTTATTTTGTTTCTAGAAGCTATGTCTAGGTACAAAATATGTAATGAAGACAAGAAATAACCACCGGAATTACTCAGCATCCTCATGTATTCTGGAGAAGTAACCAAAGCTTTTGAGTACTGAAAACTACCCATGAAACCAACACAGAGCCTTCCCACCCTCAAGTAGGCAGCTGTCATCGTGAGGAAAGGAAGAGGGTGTTGAAGTGAGAGGTCACAGTACACGTGTGACAAATTAGCAGGATCTGGAGACTTTCACAGCTATCTTTCTATATTTTAAAAGGAAAGATACGATTCTAACTGTGAAAGAAACAGGTTATTCCATGACACTTGTCAGAGGATGGTAAGGCAGGCTTTATTCAAGGGGAGCCTTGGCAGTGGGTGAAGGGACGTTGCAGTGGGAGACAGAGAGATTGGACTCAGTTGTGACTCCAGCGGGGACCAGTGGTGCTTTACAGTGAAGGAGCAGGTGGGGGTCAGAGGACAGAAAAGTACTACGGGGAACCTTCAGTGGAAAGGGGGACTCTTGTTAGACCCAACAGAAATCTCGCTGAAGGCAGGCCAGGGTGGTTAGATATGGAGGGTGGTCAGATACCAAGGGTGGGGGATTTTCGCTGAACGAATTTAGCAGGATTCTTACTGGAAATGGAACCTACAGGGACAGAGAGGGAAGCCTGAGGCCGGGCCTGGTTGAGCAGAGGGCTCAGAAGGGCCTGACTAGAGTTAGGTTATGGAGAGTCTTTGTCAATAGGCACCACCCTAACAGACCCTTACGAAGTATCTGAGGCAGTTTTTCTGTGGTGAAGAGGGATCCTCTGTGCCATTCTGACCTGCTCAGTGTCGGGAATGCCTCTCACACCCAGGGGGATGCGTCCTGGACCTCCACTGAGTGCGGGTCTCCTAGCCCCGCCCACCTCCCACAGTCTCACCACCATTCATACTCTCCGATCGCTCACATTTGGCTGTTACAACTACACCGAAACTGCTTTCTCAAAGGGACTGATAACTTTTTTTAAAAGTAACTTCTATTTTTCTTAAAGTTATACATGTTCATGATGTGAAAAGCTAAACAAAGGACATTTAATGAGAAACAGGTGCCCCTGATGTGCCTCCAAGGGTGACTACTTTCTACTCTACAATCTCTTTTTAACTCTTTACTTTCTGAAAACAGTACTTAGAGGACCATTTCTTAAATTTTGTTTTAGTTTTATTTATTAGTTATTGATTTTCTGTTGTGGAAAATAAGGAGTTTGTTTCCCACTACCTGCCTCCACCACACTTATACACACATGTACACACGTGCACCCATACACACATTTGTGTTCTCTGAATCTTCCTGATATAGTTTTATCACGACTTTTGGTAAAATCAATATCTAGTGCTTCGATTGTTATGACTATGTAATATCATTCACAGCTTAGGTTATAGTGTATTGTGAATACATCGTCTTTATAAAACAGCTTTATTGAGGTATAATTGATATACAAACGAGATATATTTAATTTATACAATTTGATGAGTTTGGAGATATCTACACACCTGTGAAAATTATCACCACCATCACGGTGACAAACATATCCATCACCTCCAAAAGTTTTAAAAAAAACTTTTTTTCTTTATTGTTTAGAGAGAGAGGAAGGGAGAAGCAGAGGGAGATGGAAACATCAATGAAAATGAACATAGACTGGCCACCACCTTTATGCCCCCCAGGGAGGATTTGGCCCACAAGCTGGGCATGTGCCCTGATGGGGAATCGAACCAGTGATCTCCTAGTGCATGGGTCAATGCTCAACCACTGAATCACACCAGCCAAGCTCACCTCCAAAAAGTTTCTTCTTTTTTGTGATAAGAACACCTAACATGAGTTCTACCTTCATAAATTTTTAAGTGTACAATACTGAATTCTCAACTACAGGTACTATGTGACACACTAGTTCCCTAGAACTTATCCTGTATACCTGAACAGGATAACCACTGAACAACTCCCTGTATCTCCACCTCTACCAGCCCCTGTAACCACCACCACTTTCTTTCTTTTTTTTTTTTTTTATCCTCACCCGAGGACATTTTTCCATTTTTTTTCAGGTAGAGTGGGAAGGAGAGAGAGGAACAGAGAGAGAGAGAAACATCGACGTGAAAGGAACACATCGAGTGGCTGCCACCCGCACGACCGACCAGGGCCAGGGACAAACTGCAACCAAGGTATGTGCCCTTAGTGGGAACCGAACCCGGGTCTCTCCGGACCGCAGGCCGATGCTCTAACCTCTGAGCCAAACCGGCCAGGGCTCTTACTTATACAAGGTTTACTTTTCCTTGGAATTAATTGGCTCATTTAAAAATTTACTTGGATTTCTCTGTACTTGTAACCGAATCATCCCCAGAGTCTCTACTACTCAGGAGCCTGTCTGCCTGTCAAACATGACAGACAAGCTGCCAGCTGACCCTGCTGGAGCCAAGCAGTGCCCTGAGCCGCTCTGCTCTGGGTGAGCGACTGTCTGTGTAGCTATTGTCCAGGGGCGTCCTTTCATCCTGGGAGTTCTCTGTTCTCAAATTGCATGCCATCTTTTTCTTGGTTTATTCATTTTTTGGTGAAACACATTTTCTAACAGCCTGCCAGGAAAAAAAGGGGGGTGGGCATAAGAGGTAAAAATTTTAAGACCTTGTATGTCTGAAGATATTTTTATTCTACCCTTAGGCTTGATTGACAATTTGGTTAGAAGTTATTCTCTCTCATTATTGCTCTGGCTTGCAATCCCCAATTTGTAAGTGATCTTTCTTTTTCATTTGAAAACTGTTAGGGTCTTCATTTTGTTCATGTTGTATTGAAATTTCACAGTGAATAACTATCATATGGCTTTTTGCCATTTTCTGTACTAGGTGTTCAGTAGGTCTCTCCCTGTGGCAACTCTAGAAATGCTTCCTTCCTCCTCTCCTCCCCTCCCCTCCCCTCCCCTCCCCTCCCCTCCCCTTCCCTCCCCTCCCCTCTCCTGCCCTCCCCTCCCCTCTCCTGCCCTCCCCTCTCCTCTCCTGCCTTCCCCCCCCCCCTTTTTTTTTTTTTTACAAAATAGCCTTCTCTGCAGTTTCTGGAACTCCTGTTGGTCAGCTTTTGAAACTTCTTACCTTTCTCTCCTATTTCTCAGCTCACTCATTTTTTTAATCTAAATCCCGAGAATTTTCTATTTTAATCTATTAACCCTTCTCTTTAACATATTATTTTTGTCATCATTTTTAATTTCTTAGAGTGCTTTCTTGTTCTCTGAATGTTTCTTTTCTTTCCTTAATATGGTATTCCCTTCTCATTTCATGAACACAGTATCTTCTCTTACCTTAGTGAGAATATTTACTCTAGAATTGTTGTCTTTTTTTTTTTCATTTTCTCTTTTAAAAAAATTTTTACTTACTGATTTTAGAAAGGAAGAAAGAGAGACATACGCAGAGAGAGAGAAACATCGATTTGTTGTGTCACTTATTTATGTATTCATTGGTTGTCTTGTATGTGCCCTGACTGGGGATCGAACCCATAACCTTGGTGTGTGGGTGGATGCTCTAAACAACTGAGCTAAGCAGCTGGGGCAGTTTTTAATGTGTCTTTACTCCCTGCACTGGCTGTTTTATCTGAGTTAATTTTGTCTGTTTATCTTAATCTTTATATTTCATGAAGAACCATCCCTCAACTCTGATCCTTAGCTGTCTTTTCAGTTTAGTGAAGAGCTAAACAAACCGGTTGGAAACCAGGCGTGGCTGGGGCTTACCCACTGATGGGCGTCTGGGGGAAGGCTCCCCTGTGCTGTTGGCACGTGCTCAGTTCTCACTCTCTCCGCCTTCCTTTTAAGTTGATGCGTTTCTCAACAAGGGAAATCCTGCTGCCAGTGTTGGAAGCCGAGCCTGGGGAGGGGGTATCAGACTTTGTATTCAATACAGAGCCTGTCAGCCAACACCTCTGATTTCAGGACTCCTCGCCTGCGCCCTCCCGCGCTCCTGGTGTCTCTGGGGACAGGCCTTCTCGGATGCAGCCTTTCTGGGAAGAAAGCCTCGGTCCTCACGCGCCAGGGGAGGAGCAAGAGGACCCAGGAGGCTCTTTCCCTCTGGGCCGACTCTCAACCCCTCTGTACCAGCATCTTCTATTTCTCGAACTTTTCCAAGGTTCTGGTGCATGAATTAGTTCGCTTCTTTTGGACATTCCCTCCTTTACTCGCTGCCGCTGCCCCTGCCCCGCTCCTCCTGCGGGCTCAGGGGCCGCTCGGGGTTAAATGTGTGCTCACCGTGTGGCTCAGCCGTGGGGATGCCATAGGAGCTCCATAGGCTCCAGAAGTTCAGAACTCTTTCTTATACTATGGTTGAAGTATATATGCAACACGATAAAGGTTCGACTCGTTCGGAAGGCACATGTGGTGCCACGTCCTGATTCCACCTGAAACACGGAGGCCCCTGGAGCTCGGAAGCGCAGAGGCAGCCGGTCCACAGCAGTGGTCGCACCCGAGGAGGGTTCTTCATCCACGGGTGTTAGTATCGTCTCCCGACATCAGGCTGTGAAACTGTGCAGGGCAGCCTGGTAGACTTTTAAAGCCTAGGCTTTCCTATATTTAATGAAGATACGGAAACAAAGTGATTGCTGGCTTAGAAATTATTTTTTAAAAGAATTTGAATAGCCACGAGCAGAAATCATTTTCTTTTTTAACTCATCTAATAAACACACCACGGCCCTAAAGGTATGAAATAACTCTAGCACAAATGAGACATAACACTTGCAATGATTAATGATCTCATAAGCTTAAAATCTCAGAACATCAAAGCCAGTATTTTTCTTGGAAAAGGTTTACTGTGTCCAAGTTATTCATCAACATCTATTTTGCAAGATGCTGACATCGTTCTAATAAGAAATTCAGAAATAATGAAACATTTGCCAGGCGTCATTTGTTTTCAATTACGCAGGTAAACGTGAGACTGGAGTCTGTTGTTTGTAAAAGTATCTGACATTGGTACATCGGCCAAATGACTGTTTAACACTGGGTTGCAAAATTGTAACAGGCTATACATTAAGCAGTACTGAGACTGAAGGGATGCACTCTGTGGAGCAGTAAAGTGGTTTCCTGCACTTTTTCAGTTACATTGTTCTATGGATTAAGACCCCTGGGGACCTGAGCCTGGTCCCTCCTGCTGCATCGTGCATCACCGGTGCGCTGCAGTGACCCCCCAAGCTGGAATTCCCTGAGCATTCATTTTACCAGGTGATGCTCTCTCAGCCCCTCATCACAGCAAACCTGTCATCCTCACTTAGCAGCTAACTTCGGGAGGATACCAGGTGAGAAGTAACTGTTCTTTTTACAAACCCAGCTCTACTCCCTAGAAGTATTCCCTTTTAACTATGAAACTTTTTTTTTTTTTTTTTTCAATGTATCTACTTGACACAGTACCTCTGGATCCCCTCTCTAAGATTGATTCCCATGACCTCCCACTTACTCATCCTTCCAGGTTTTTTTTTTAAATTTTTTATTTATTCATTTGTTTTTGTTACCGATGTTTCTCATTTTCCCCCCATTGACACCCTCCTCCCTTTCTCCCCTGCCCCATCCCTAGCTTTGTTGTCTATGTTCATTGGTCATGCATACATGCATGTAAGTTCTGTGGTTTATCTCTTCCCCCACAAACACCCCCTCCTCCGAGGCTTGTCAGTCTGTACCCCACCTCTATGTCTCTGAGTTAATTTTGTTCAGCAGTTGTTTAGTTCATTATATTCCACAGATAAGTGAGATCATGTGATATTTGTCTTTCTCTGCTTGGCTTGTTTTGCTTAGCATACTACTCTCCAGGTCCCTCCATGTCGTCTCAAAGGACAAAGAAAGAAAACTACAGGCCAATAACCCTGATGAACACAGACGCCAAAATCCTTAACAAAATATTAGCAAATCATATCCAGCAATACATCAAAAAAATTATTCATCGTGACCAAGTGGGTTTCATCCCAGGCATGCAAGGATGGTACAATATTCGCAAATCAATAAATGTGATACACCACATAAACAAAAGGAAAGATAAAAATCATATAATCATGTCCCTCCATTGACCCTTCTATTGACTATGTTTATAACTTAAATAATATGCTTTCACCTCCTCCTCCCCAACTTCTTTCTTCATGACTGGCTGCCTCTTCCTGTTCCCTAAACTCTAGTTCGTAGATCCCACTTTTCCATTGATTTGGGATGGAGGCTCTCAGAATGGCTTAGTGCCATGCTTCCCAGCAGCATTATCGATGTGAGAGAGACACACCAACTGGCTGCTTCCCACACAACCCTGGCCAGGGCTGGGGACAAAACCACAACCGAGGTATGTGTCCTTCACCGGAATCAAACCCAGGACTGTTTGGTTTGCGGGCGGGCACTCTTACCCCTGAACCAAACTGGCCAGGGCTATGATTCATTTTAAATTTTTTTTTATTTAAAAAATTTTTTTTTTTTTTTTTTTTTTTTTTTTTTTTTTTTTTAGAGAGAAGGGAAGGAAGAAGGAGAGAGAGACAGAAACATCGATAAGAGAGAACATTGATTGACTGCCTCCTACATGTCCCCCACTGGGAATTGGGTCCACAACCTGGGCATGTGCCCTGACTAGGAATCAAACCGGCGACCTCTTGGTATATGGGTGGATGGATGCTCAAGCACTGAGCCACACCGGCCAGGCTATGATCCATTTTTAAAAATTCTCACCTGAGGACATGCTTAGAGAGAAAGGAGTAGGGGAGAGATAGAGAGAGAACCATCAATGTGAGAGAGACATATTGATTGGTTGCCCTCTGTATGTGCCCTGACCAGGGATGGAACCTGCAACCTTTCGGTGTATGGGAGGATGCTCAACCAACTGAGCCACTCCAGCCGGGCTCTATGATCCATTTTAAGTTACTATAATTTTTGTGAAAAGTTTAATGTCTGCATATAGGATTTAAATATATAGATATAGACGTCCAGTAATTTGTTAAAGACTGTTCTTTCCCCATTGAGTTGCCTTTGCTCCTTTGTCAAAGATCAGTTGGCTATGTTTGTGGTTTCCCATTTCCAGGAGAAAGCATTCAGTCTTTCAACATTATCTATGATGTTACCTAGGGTTTTGTAGATGCTCTCTAACAATTTGAGGTAATTTCCCTCTCTCCGAGTTTGCTGAAAAAAATTTTTTTAATCATGAATGGGTGGGCATTGGATTTTGCCATATGCTTTTTCTGAATCAATGATTATGATAATATGACTTTTCTTCTTCAGCTGTTGATATGGTAGATTACATCAATTGATTTTTTTCAAATGTTGAACCAGCCTGGCATACTTGGAGTAAATCCCACTTGGTCTTGGTGTATAATTTTTATACATGGTTGGATTTGACCTATTAATATTTTGTTGAGGGCTTTTGCTTCTATGGTCATGAGAGAAATTGATCTTTAGTTTTTTTTTCTTGTATTGTCTTTACCTGGTTTTGGTATTAATATTGGCCTCATATTATGAGTTAAGAGTATTCCCTCTGCTTCTATTTTCTGGATGGGATTGTGGAGACTTGGTTTATATATATATTTTTTTAATTCAGTAGAATTAATAAGAAAACCATCTGAACCTGTGCTTTCTTTTTTGAAAGGTTATTTATTATTAATTCAACTTCTTTGATATAGAGTTATTCAGGTCATCTGTTTCTTTTCATGTGAGATTTGGCAGTTCTATTGAAAGCTGGACATTTTGTATTGTGTAATGGGAACTGAGGTAAATATATATATGCTTTTAATTATATATAGATTACAAAATGAAAACCTTCAAGGACTTTCTACTATCAATAAAATTGAGTTCAAGTTCTTTAACCTGGCAAAGGCCTCTACATTTTGGCTCCAACCTAACTTTTCAGCCTTCTTTTCAAACAATAATGATCTATCATTTATTGAACACCTACTATATAAGTGTTTAACACAATGACACTGCAAATTATATGTAAACATCTCCATTTTATAGATGTGAACTCTAAATACAGGGGAAAAAAGTGAAATAAATTGCCACGGTCACATAAATAGTAAATGATGAGGCCAGGACTGGATCCCAGGTCTGTCTGGTTCTGAGTCCCTCAGTGTTTATTTATTTATCAAGCCCTCTAGTTCAACGCAGTCAAATTGATCGGTCATCTCCCAAACATGCTAATAGCTCTAGCTGTCCCTCTCCAGATGCCTGATCCACTTGTATCAGTAATGGAATTGTCAAACAACGTATTTTAAATCATAAAGACCTAATTATTTCACATAACGAAACATTTGGAGGTGAGCAGTCCAGGGTTGACAGAATGGCTCTGCAATGTCACAATGACCAGACTTGTTCAACCGTGTACTCTGCCATCTTCACTGTCTTGGTGATGGATCTAGACATAATGTTCACTAGAAAGCTGATTCAGCTTTTGGACTCATATCTTCACAGATCAGGAATCTAAGAAAGAAAGGAAGTGGGACAAAGGCAAGGAAATATATTCTAAAATTTAGATGGACCCTAAACCACGCCCAGATCCATCAATTGCAAAGACAACAGGATTGCTATAGGACATGATTTACTTCCCAAAAATGGACATAGTGCTGTTCAGACAAAATCAGGGATCTGGAAGTGATGAGGAAGCGAAGAATGACTTTGGAGGCCAATTTTGGAGTTTGCCAGCTCATTCATTCTTGAATGCCTAGATCAAGCACGGTTCCCTGCCCCAGTGATCTCACCACACCAAGTCGCATGCTTTTTCCTTCCCCAGAATTCTCACGGGTATTGTCTCCACATGTGATTAGCTTTACATTCTTGTATTATAAGTTATTTAAAGTATTTTCAAGACTATATATTCTCTTTAAAAAAATCTTACAAGCCGTGGCTTGTGTGGCTCAGTTGGTTGAAGCATCATCCTATGCACCAGAAGGTCTCGGGTTCAATTCCTGGTCAGCCACACAATTGGGTTTCGGGCGTGGTCCCAGTCGAGGTGCATATGGGAGACAACCAATAGATGTATGTCTCTCACATCAGTGTTTCTCTCTCTCTCTCCCTCTCTGAAATCTATCAAAATCAAAATCTTACAAGTGTTATGTGAATAGAGGCTTCACCTTATGCATTGCTTTATCTCTCACACATCCAGTATACAGAGGACACACTGGCTGTTTCTTTGAGGCACAGAATGTGATCTGGTCAGCAGCATCACCTGATAGGCTACATCACATAGTTGTTTTTTTTATCTCTTGGATATCTAGACTCCTCATCTCTCTTCTTGTTACATACTTAAAAGGAGAATTTGAGAAAATAAGTAGTTTTGAAAATGATGAGTACACAAAATTGTTTTTTAAGTACATGATTTGCAGAATGAGTAACAGTAGACTTTGAAAGCAGAGTCCAATTATCTGAAGTCAAGAGAAGTCTTATTAATGGGCCAAGTCATTTAAAAGACTATGGCTTTGTAATACAGCATCTTTTCTTCTACTGTAAATTACTTAAAAAAGCATTTGCAGTTATCATTTTGATGGTGCTATTTGACACATTGAGATAATGATACCAGTTAAAAAGAAATATTGAGAATCCAACAGACCAAGTTGTTGGCTGAAAGATTATATTTTGGGTATAAACATGCAATTGTGACTTTTCCAAATTCCAAGCTTGCATTTAAGTAAGATAGGCTGAGAGAGGAGCAGGATTATAGGCTGTTCACAGTGTAGTCATTGGGATGGAGAAGAGAGAATGAAGACTGGGGCACGGGTGTGTGTGTGTGTGTGTGTGTGTGTGTGTGTGTGTGTGTTAAAATACTCAGCCCACTCCCAGGATCTGAGCAATCTGCCTTGGTGTTCATTTCTTGTAAGATCATCCAAGACAGTAACTAATTTTTACTTCCATAAAATAGGATACTGTACCTGGTAATTTAAACACATCATTCTTATTTAATTTGTCTGGCAGTCCAACAAAATAGGTGTTATTATCCTGATTGTACCAGAGGAAAAATTGACAGTGCCGGTGCCCAAGGTTAGAAAGCAGTGAAAGGCCTGAGGTCCCCCCTCCCACCCCCTCATCTCTCCTAGAGCACGGCTTTCACCACGGCTGCACATTAGACTCACTCGGAAGCTTTAAACACTCTTACCGCCCAGGCCACACCCCAGACCACCGTCACTAAAATCTCTGGGGTTGAGGCCCAGGGACCCCACAATTCTAACGTGTAGCCAAACTTGAGGACCAATGTCTTAAGATACTGGCTTTTGCAAAAGAGATATAGAAATGTTAGGACGTGTTCATTTCAAGTGTATGTACGTAAGTGTGGGGTGGTGAATAAAACACTGACCTGGGTTTATCTTGCCATTTGCTTACCATGAGGCCTTGGGAAGTCATAAATGAAAAAGAAAAAAAAGAAATATTTTATTATTGGAAAATGTAGAGAACACCGTGATGATCAGCTATATCCAATCTCCCTCCAACCTAAAGTTGTGCATATTAGTTTTCAGTTTTTCTTAATCATTAAAACAATACATATGCATTAGAAACCTCCTGTGTTTCTGACCGCATTACGCTCTCTTTCCGATTGTGGCTGTCATTTCTGTGCATGCTGTCCTGCGCTTACTGTATATAGTCACGAACTGGATAACGGCGTTTCGGTCAGCGACGGACCACATATACAACC
Source organism: Molossus molossus (assembly GCF_014108415.1). Classification (NCBI taxonomy): domain Eukaryota; kingdom Metazoa; phylum Chordata; class Mammalia; order Chiroptera; family Molossidae; genus Molossus; species Molossus molossus. Next base: position 26,907,779 of record NW_023425347.1, on the reverse strand, counting down.
ATGGTCCCATAAAATTATAATAGAGCTGAAAAATCCCTGTTGCCTAGTGACACTGCAGCCATTGTAACATCGCAGCACAATGCATTACTGACATGTTTGTGTTAATGCTGCTGTATAGTGTTTATAAAGTGTATGGAAAAGCATAATAATGTCCTAGGCCTTCATATCCACTCACCACTCACTGACTCACCCAGAGCAACTTCCAGTCCTGTAAGCTCCATTCAGGGTAAGTGCCCTACACAGGTGTACCATTTTTTAAATCCTTTAGACCGTATTTTTCCTGTACTTTTACCACTGGGTTACAATTGCCTACAGTATTCAGTACAGAAACATCCTGTGCAGGCTTGTAGGCTAGAGCAGTAAGTTATGCCACAGAGCCTAGGTGTCTAGTGGTCTATACCATGTAGGTTTATGTAGGTACACTCTATTAATATTTGTACAATGACAAAATCACCTAACTATAAATTTCTCGGAATGTATTCCTGTTGTTAATTGATGCATGACTGTGCTATATATGTATTTATCTATTAAAGTATACGTGTTTTCAACCTTTGTTTAAATTTTTTTTTTCTTTATTGATTTCAGAGAGAGAAGAAGGGAGACCGAGAGAGACATAGAAACAGCGCTGAGAGAGAACATCGACTGGTTGCCTCCTGCATGCCCCCCATTGGGGATTTGGACCACAACCTGGGCATGTGCCCTGACTGGGAATCGAACCGGTGACCTCTTGGTACAGGGGTCGATGCTCAACCACTGAGCCACACCAGCCGAGCTCAAGCTTTGTTTAAATGGAACATATACCACACAACTTTCTTCAATTTGATGGTGTTTTTTTTTAATGTTATATTTTGAGATTTATCCGGGTTGACCCAAGAGGTTGTAGTATTTCATTGTATGTATCACAGATTACTAATCTACTCTGCTGGTCATGGATATTTGAACTGTTTCTAATTATTTTCTATTTAAAAAAGCCTGCAACAAATGTTACTGATTACACGTCTCCTTGTGCACAAGTTCCTTTAGGGTTACAGTGAGAACAGCTATGGCTTGGTTGGAAGGTGTGCGTGTCCTCAGCCGTGTTACATTTGGCCAGATTGCTCTTTAATGTAGTTTCTCTTGGTGTCCTCGACAAGCCTAGGTATTATTAAATTTAAAACTTTTTACCAAACTGGCCTTCTTTATTGATCTTGAGGGTATTTTTATGTATATTCTACACTAATCTTTTGCCAGTTATATTTCACACTAGGAAATACAGTGAGATCCATATACGTTTGTGGCTTAAATGTTTAATTTATGCTGCTGTACAGTGTTTATAAAGTGTTTTGGTGAAGAGAAGACTTTAAACTAGATGTAGTCAAGCACATTGATCTTTACCTTTATGGCTCATACTTTAAAAAAACTTAAAGAAGTCCTTCTATACTCTGAGGTCACAAAGATATTTATCTGTATGCTTTTCTAAAATTTTAGTTTCTACACCTATGTCTTTAACCATCTGCAGTTTAATTTTGGGTTTACTTTGTATTAATTAGAAGAGGCTAGGTTGTGTTGAAGAAATAAACAACTCTATCTCTCCAGGAGTTAGCCCCAAATTAACGTCTCATTTGTGCTGTTGTCTGCTGTGAATTGCAGGGTCTCTGCTCATCACAGTCCCTCGGGGACCCAGGTTGATGAGGCTGTATCCAGACGGGGCATCCAAGGCACCTGCAGCAGGAGGAGAACGTGGCGAGTCACGCACTGGCACTTCGGGCTGTGCTTAGAGGTGACATGTCTTCTGATCACATTCAGTGGCCAAAGCAAGTCATGTGACCATGTCTGTCTTCAGAGGGAGTAGGGACATGCCAGAGGAGGAGAGAACTGCAGTATTTTGTGAATGGAATTAAGTGTGTATTGGAATGATCAGTTCTCCCAACACCATTTTTGGAAGAAGACTCCATGCTTCCCTTATCGATCTGCACTGCCACCTCTGTCGTAGCTTGTTTTCCCATGGGACAGATGTTGGTGGGAACAGACAGACTCCATCTTTGCAGGCCTCCCACAGTCTCTCTTCTTGCTTTAACTCTGACTAACCTAACTGGTCCTGTCTACATACACAGGCCTTGTAGTTCGTGATTGGCTGTATTCTGTAAGCCTACACAATGTAATCATAAAGATCCTGGTCGGAACAGCCAAAAAGGCGTAACCACCGAGATAAATATCACATTGGTATTCACGTCTGCTAAGCAGTTATCCAACACAAGACCCTCAGGAGGTGAAGGTCCTGGAATGAATCACATGCTTTGTTCTTTGTTCTTTGTCTTATCAATCATACTGTAAAACACTTATGTAATCACTCTGTAATATAGTGCAAAATGACCTGTGCAGACTGCTGGGTTGGCTTTTCAGGCTGATCCAATCCCTGTGGGTAAATTACCCTACAAAAAACTCAGTTATAGTTAATGGATTTGCCTGCTTTGTTTTTGGGTATCAAAGCACCTTTCCAGTTCACTGGTCACTGTCCTTCTGATGCTCCCCCTTGAGACACACATGGATGGGAGCTTTCTCTGCCTCTCTCTTGGGCATCATGGGTCAGTTCTGCCAGGACACCACAATGGTTTCATTACAATCGCTTTCCACAGCTATTAATCTGATATCTTGCAGTGAAAGACCCCTAGCCTTGATCATCACCTTCGAAATTGTCTCAGCTCATTTCGATCCTTTTCTTTTCCTATGAGTTTCTAAATCAGTTTGTCATATTTTATGAGCTCCCTCCTACGATTTTGTCTAGTGTTCCTCAGCCAGCAAATGCCAGTGTCAGATTATGAACTTTGGTTCCTCTGAGTCCCACATGAAAAAGAAATAAAAATGTCAGCCTGTGAGCTGACTCCAGCAAAGGAAGACAAAGTCATCATCGTGCTCTCTGCTCAAGCTCCTGCGGGGCCCTGGGTCTTGTGTTTGGAGCCATATAGCACCTGGCATGGGGCCTTCCCAGAGTAAACACCACTCAGTGAAGATTTGTTAAACTTAACTGCATGTGAATGTTACATTGTGAATGAAACAAGAAGTCGATGGGTACCCAGTGGAAAGAGACTTGGAACACTCTTAATAGACCTGGAGGGTGAAAATGCAGAATCTATTTTCTACAATGGGATGGATTGATCTCATCACTGGGGATGAGGGAGGCCTCCCGTTACAGAGTAGGGACAGAATTTCTCATCAGCATCCAGAGCCAGGCATTCTGGAAATCAAACCTGTTTGCTGGTCTTCCTGAAAGTATTGATCTCTGATCATGAGTCATTCAGCCCCCAGGCACCTCCTTGCAGCTAGCTCATAAGAATTAATTAGTCCATCGCTCTAGTTATTTCTCCCTGGGGCAAATGGTCAGTGTTCATATAACAGGTGCTTATTGAATCAAACTCAAGAGGTGATGGCTCTCAGTTTGTTCTGAGATGTGACTGTCGGAAAGAAGAATGTAATGGAACATATCAGAGTAGATGTTTCTCACATCCCTTTGACTGCTCCAGTGGGATTTTCCCATTATCATTATTACTCTGACTCACAGCTCTGTTTCCTTTTCTGCCCTTTTGAAGTAGGAAAGAAAGATGCTGAGCTTGGCTCAGGGATGGTGTTTCTTATGACTCAGTCGGCCAGCCTGTTAGCATTGATTGCTTTTGGGGGGCACTGTATCAGGCAGAAGGCTCTGCAAACCACAGAGGAGAGTGTGAAGTGTGTTCTTGCTTTTTAGTTTATATTAGTGAGGCCAGAACTCAGAGGTTGTTTATTTTCATCCAAGTACCTAGTACTTAAAAAAAATTTTGTCGTCTTTCTTGATTTTAGAGAGAGAGGAAGGGATAGGGAGACAGATAAAAATATTGATGAGAGAGAAATATCAACTGCCTGCCTCCTGCATGCCCCCACTGGGAGATTGAGCCCACAACCTGGGCATGTGTCTGACTGGGAATCGAACCAGCGACATCTTGGTGCATGGGTCAACTCTCATCCACTGAGCCACACCAGGCAGCCCAAGTGCCTAGTACTTTTGCTGCCTCCAGGAATGATGGAGCCTTAGTTATGGGATGAGCTGTAGACGCACACATATTTTTTTCTTACACAGCATCTTTTTATTGAATGTGATGTAGAGCATTATATTAAAAAATAGCAAAGCTTAACATTGGCTCGGATTGCTAATAACTATATTACAGAAACACTATATCCAACGAAATGATCGAAGTCATGAAATAACCGAGTGCGTTGCCCTGAGAACAACGGCTCCATCCCTGGACGTTCCCTCAGAGGCTGGCCAGAGAGAACAGCGCCCCACACTCAGCAGGAATCTTCGTTAAGTAGGAAGGTGGATGAGACAGCTTCCAGGATTTCCTCCGTATTAGTTTCCTGGAGCTGTCGTAGTCAAGCACCAACCAAGTGGCTTCAACAGTGGAAAGTTATTGTCTAAGATCATGGTGTCAGCGGGGCCAGGCTCCCTCTAATGGCCCTGGAGAAGGGGCATTTGTCTCCAGGACTCACTCTGAACTTCTAACAGGCCCTTGACTTGTGGCACCATCATTTCAGTCCCCACTTGGTATTCTCCCTGTGTCTCCGGGCCCAAATTTTTCCTTTTCCTAAGGACACCAGTCATATTGGATTAGGGCCCACCCTAGTCCAGCATAACCTCACCTTAGTAGTTACATATGCAACAACCCCATTTCCAAATACGGTCACATTCTTAGGTACTAGGGCCAGTCTGTTAACATATGAATTTGGAGGGGACACAATTCAACCCACAACACCTTCCAACTTTGTGATTCGAATAGACTTAAGCGGTATAAAAGTCTAATTAAAGTGAATAGTCATCTATACTATTTCTTTTTAAAATTAATTAATTTTTTATTATAGATCTCCCTCTTTTTTTCCCCATTGACACCCTGCTTCCTGCTCCAGCTCCCCACCCCCACTCACCCCGTTACTGCACTGTTGTCTGTGCCCATTGGTTATGCATATATGCATATAAGTTTTTTGGTTTATCTTCCCCCACACACCCTTTGAGGTTTGTCAGTCTGTTCCCTACTTCCATGTCTCTGGATCTATATTGTTCATTAGCTTCTTTTGTTCGTTATATTCCACAAATAAGTGAAATCATGTGATACTTGTCTTTGACTAGCTTATTTTGCTTAGCATAATACTCTCCAGCTCTCTCCATGTCATCTGAAAGGGTAAGAGATCTTTCTTTCTTACAGTTGCATAGTATTTCATTGTGTGAATGTACCACAGCTTTTTTACCCACTCATGTACTGATGGGCACTTGGGCCATACAGTGGGTTTCCGTTTCATTTTGATGCTGGTTTCTTTTGCTGCGCAGAAGCTTTTTAGTTTGATGTAGTCCCATGTATTAATTTTTTTCCTTTGTTTATCTTGTCTTAGGCAATGTATCAGTGAAAAATCTGCTACGTGTAAAAGACTTAAATATAACTTATGAAACCATTTACACTATTCTTAACCCTGTTTAGGAAGTTCTCACCTAACCCTGGTGTTCCTCATGTCTAGGCTTAAAGAGAACACATCTGTTCTTACCCTGAATGCTTTTCAGAAGTCTCTGTTTTCCCGTATTTTGGGTTTTTTAGCTCCATGGGGACTAACTGCCAACCACCTTTGCTTACCTCTAACAAGAGATTCTCAGATCTGATAGTACTTAATGGAAGTATAATCTGGTCTTTAGATCAGCAGTTAATTTGATTCTCCCAATAATCCTCTGCTCTCTCTTTGTTTCTGTATTTGCCAGCCGGACATTCTGGCACTGTCTTTTTTTTTCTTTTTAAATATATTTTTATTGATTTTTAAAAATTGATTGATTTTTAGAGAGAGAGGAAGGGAGAGGGGTGAGAGAGATAGAAACATTGATGAAAGAGAACATGAATTGGCTGCCTCCTGCATGCCCCCCACTGGGGATTAGCCTGAAACCTGGGCATGTACTCTGACTGGGAATCTAACCCTGTCCTCTTGGGTCGACGCTCAGCCACTGAGCTACACCAGCCGGGCAGGCACTGTCTTTTTTTTCAACCCAAGGGGAGGATCTTCCCCATCAACATTAGCAGTCTGCCGTTTGGACATTGAATGTGTGTGGATGGTCTCCTAGCACCCAGCTCATACTCAAGACTTAAAACAGCCCTGGCCGGTTTGGTTCAGCGGTTAGAGCGTCGGCCTGCGGTCCTGAGAGACCCGGGTTCGGTTCCCGCTAAGGGCATGTACCTTGGTTGCAGTTTGTCCCCGGCCCTGGTCGGTTGTGCGGGTGGCAGCCACTCGATGTGTTCCTTTCACATCGATGTTTCTCTCTCTCTCTGTTCCTCTCTCTCCCTCCCACTCTACCTGAACAAAAAAAAAAATGGAAAAATGTCCTCGGGTGAGGAAAAAAAAAAAAAAAAAAAAAGACTTAAAACAAACTCACACAAAACTCAGCGACCCCAGATCAGTACATTATGACCCTTACTTCATCAGAACCCAATGAAACTTGGAAATAAAAGCATTTAATGTGATGAAATGATTCTGTCCCAGCAGGACAAAGGCAAAACAACTCATTAGGGAACAATCTCGCCCACTGGGCTTCTCTGGTAATAGTGGGAATAGTCTTCTCATATGTTAAAAGGAGAATAATCAGGAAATAAATGGATATATTTAGTACAATTTCAACTGTAGGGGGGAAAACAGAAAAAGAGCTGGAGCGACTTAACGCCACATGCTAACAGTAGTTATCGACTGATCATAGAATGGAGGTGTTTCCATTTGTTGCCAGTATTTTCTGTGTGTCTTTCAAATAGCTGGTGTGTATTTATCCTGTATCTTCTCTTTGATACTTAAGGCACGAGGATAAAGTGCCTGCTCCTCAAAGGCTGTGCTGTGTGTCATTAAACCTACTAGACTTCGTTCTCTGCCAGTTGAAGATGTTCACTCAATAGTGGTTGAATAACTATAGAAGTAAGATGGTTTGGGCTGTGGACTTTTACATGAGAAATAGTGCAGAGTGGCCATTTTTCTTATTTTCTTTTCCCATTACACTTCCAGTGATTACCATATGCCATAGTCATGCTGAAGTGTGCTCGGGATCCCAGATTTAGATGAAGATAGGTTGAAGGCCAGAAACGATCCCATAAATTGCTTGCGGTGGCCAAATTCAGACTTTGCAGTTATCTTGATAAAAGACACTTGTTACTGTGTTGCTGGAAATCAATGAGCTGGGGGAACATGGATGGAGAGAGATTTGAAGACGAAGCCTATGTATCTGACTTACCTGTTCTCTTAATATATAGAGAAGTGTATGGTAACTGAGGCCTAGGTCAGAATACATACTTTTATTTCATATTTCAGTGTGAATGCAAAAGTCAGTGCACTTCTTCCACCCATGCAAATCTCCATAGCAACAGAAGTAGATGGGTCTCCAGGTACGAATGACGAGCATCCATTGATGGTTGTAGGAAAGACACTACTCAGCTGCCAGGACTTTCCCCAGCAACACTTGCTGTTCTTGCCCCAGTGACTAACTTTGTGGTGAACTGTTCTGAATACGAGTACCATGGAAAGTCTTCTTATTAACATTATTGTTTTATGCCCTAAACAGAGGACTTTCGGCTACTTCCAAAATGAGTGTAGGTGAATAGTCCAGAGCTCTCCAGTGGTGGGTTCTCTGGGCGGTGCTAAGAGAACCACTCAGGTGTTTCCCTTAAAGGTCACAGACACACAGCCATGTTCCCTGCTCTACCTGATGCGTCCTCTTATGCAGCATAACAAGAAGGAACACAAACATCTGTTTCCCTACATTTGAGGGGAGCATTTCCAGTAGAAAGTTGGGTTCATTGCTCCAGTGAGGACTCAACTGTGGGATTTCAAGGCTCGTTTAACACAGCATATCAGCAATTGCTCTTTGTCCCAGACAAATGGCGTCTCCCACTGAGACTCCACAGGAGACTAATGCAAGCCCAGGAGCAGAGGAAGACATTTGCACCTTAGAGTTGGGATTCTTTATACCAGCCCACACTCTGCACTTTGTAGAGATTTGACTCAGAAACGTTTTCTTTTTCAGAGAAGAAAGTATCCCTTTTATATTCAAGCTGACATGAAAATTTGCAAATGGTTGCCCCTGCTGGTTTGGTTCAGTGCTTAGAGTATTGGCCCGAGGACCAGAGTCTCGGGTTCAATTAGGGTCAAGGGCACGTACTTCGGTTGTGGTCGGGGTTGTGCGGGAGGCAACCAATCCATGTGTCTTTCTCACATCCATGTTTCTCTCTCTCTTTCTCTTCCTCCCTTCCACTCTATCTAAAGATAAATGGAAAAATATCCTCGGGTAAGGATTAAAAAAAAAAAGAAAAGTTGCAATGGTTTTAGAAGAGACACCCCCTGTACCTGCCCCTCTTTGGTAGCACACCCCCATTTGTCACCCCAGTGGATTTGTCCTGCCCTCATGTTGACATCAGTTTGACACCTGAATCTGCCTTTTGTGCTCTTTTGAAAGTGAGGTGGCCTGCTCCCCACGGAAACAGAGCTGAAGACTTACAGTCTGACAACAGTGTGTGAAAATTCATTCTGCTGGTTGATTTTTTTTGGGGGGGTGGTTCTTGCACCATATTCTCTCTGTGCCCAAGTTATTCCTGGCTGGCAGAACAGGGGATAGCAGGTTGCTTGGGAAGATGTCCCCAGCATGGTGTTGAGTGTATGTCTATGCAATCTAGGCTGAATTCCCTTCCTTCCTCCTTCCTCCTTCCTCTCTTCCCCTCCCTTCCACATCTCTCTTCCCTGGTATAAATGATGCAGATTCATATGCCTCCCTCCCTCCTTCACTCTCTTTATTTCTTTATTCCAAGGAATAAATGCTTCTTAGAATTCATGGCCCCTTGGGTGGAAGGCATAAGATATGTACATAGCGTTGTTCTTATTTGTCCTACACCCTCATTTGAATTTTCCTACTATACGAATTTCATTTCAAGGACTCTTTCTCACTCTGCATTCTCTACAAACATTTTCCAGAGCCCGCTGCCGGTAGCTTTCCTCGCAGAATGCTCTCCTGGTGGCCGGGAAGCCGGCACACGCCTGTCCGGTGGCTGCCTCCATCCCGTCACTGAGTGGCGCACTGCTGGCGTCTGTGGTGCCTGCTGTCAGCTGTACAAGACTAAGTGGGTTTCTTTTCTCATCTCTTTTTTTTTTTTTTCTGTCTTCTTTTTTTAAACCTGACAATTTTCTCCAACTCATCCAAGATTTAATTTTAACTTCATGAGCCTTTACATGTTTTGACAGTTTAGAAATCAAAACGTCAGTGAGATGATCTCCTAGCAGAGTTTGATCACATATTACACAGACTTTACTAAAACAGTGATTAGTTTGGCCTGCCTGCTGCTGAAGGGGGCTTATGAGATGGGCTTGGCTTTGAGTCTGTCCACCTGGGATCAGGGCTGGGGCGGGATCAGAAGGTCTGCATTCTCATCCCGCTCCGCCACTTACTATTGCCGTGTTCAGGCCATTTGCCTATTCTGCCTCAGTTTCCCTATCTGTAAAGTAATCAATAAAGGTCCCTTTCTAAGTGGATGTTTGCTCTTATTTTTTACTTACTAGCAAGTCCTTTCTTGCACCTTCAAACATTTCCCTGAATAAAGTCAGATAATGTCTAGAGAGTTAGGGGTGTCAAGTTTCTCAGCCTTGGGTCAGAGGTCTTCACTTCCTGTCATCACCAGAAAACAGTTTTTAGGTGCTGTCTGCAGGTGTCCTGGGTGACCCGCGGGCCAGTTTCTCTGAGTATTGTGCCACTGGGCTTTGGGCAAGTCTTCCCTGGGTTTCTCTTTCTCCGTTTGTGAAACGGACACATTGACTGAGCTGTTGTTAGGTTACCTGGACTGCCTTAAACTGCTCTGACCTCATCAGAAAAAAAATTTTTTTTCTTTTTTCCTTCTTCAAATTCTTGTGGGCATGATAAAAATAAAATGCATCCCCTTAGACATTTGTATGTGGTCCAGACAGACCTCAGGGATATTGTGGGTTCCATTCCAGATCCCTGCAATAAAGTGAATCATAATAATTTTGCTGGTGGAGGGTCTTGCCTTCAGTTTGTAACAGACACAATGTCTGTGCAGTGCAATAAAACAAGATACTGCATTAATTGCATATATGCTGGTATTATCAAGATCTTTGAAGTAGTTGTCAGCCTCAGATAGCCCGCTAGATACTTCTGGCTGCATGAAACAGACCACATTGCAAGCTAGAGAAAGACATGCTGGAATCAAGTTTGTTGTTACTTTTTTAAGGAGAGAAAAATCTGTCATGCGCTGGAAACGGACATGTCCATACCACTCAAAGTAAGTCACTCCAATGAAACTACTGTGAAGACCTTTACCTTTCTGCAATATGGCACCTGAATCAAAGAAACATAGGAGATAACAGGTTACTTTTACGTAGAACAGCCTCAGATCTTTTTCTGCATCTGTTCTTAGAGCTGTTTCTGCTCCTACTGGCTGCTTCTGGGAGACAGCCCAGCCCGCAGCAGCCTATCCCTTCAGCCGCCCAGGCCGCAGCCCCCAGATGGCTCCCACTCCCGCTGCCCTTTCTGTAATCCGCCCCCGCCGCCCCCGTGCTCGCGTGGATTTTCTGCCTCCACGCACAGATGCCGTCAGCCGGGTTTCCAGAGCCAGTCTCTGCTAAGCTTGTGCACACATTGAAACATTGAGGGAATTCAGAGACACGGGTCTAGGCAGATTCAAGGGTTGCTGTTGCCCTTCGACACATGAAAGCTGTTTATAAATGTCCTCTAACAATGGAGCTTTCCGGGGTAAGAGTTAGAGGCCTCCCCACATTTAGGACAGAAAAAGTATCTCATGGGAGTGGGTCTTTCTCAGGACACTCTTCCCTCTTTACCCCAAAGCCCTTTACTCCACGTTTATTTCCTGCTACCAATCAATTTTCTGCAGTTACACTCTCTCCCCACGCTCTTTCTCAGCGTTTCGCTGTTTGCAGCCTCCAACAACTGCGGTTGTTGTCAGGAATTGGCACGTCCTGTGTTTAGCAGGTCATTCCGACTCTCCCAAGGTTCCAGGTGTCCTCACATTGAGCTATAACGTGAGGAATCGGGGTCGCTGCTCGCTCAGGGCTGATGCGCGGCATATAAACCGCCGGGAGCAGCAGGAGTAAATGTCTACAGAGGTGGAAATAAATAGACAGGACATATTAGGGGTGTGTGTTTTGCATATTTTTTTCCAGCTTTTTTTCCCCAAGGAATAGTGACTTTGCTAATAAACTTATAATGCAAACAATTTGAATTAATACACATTTGTTGATGCAAATTAGCAAGGACAGTTTTTAAACCTGTGTCTAAAGCTTTACAGATTACAAAATATTTCAATGTTTGTATAAACCAAATGAGTAGCTAGACACGAATTGATCGGGCAATGAATTTTAACTGATCTGCTGTTATTCACATAGCCTTAGAAACGGGAAAAATGCTCTCTCGGCCTTTATCTCTGCCGACTCTGTTGCTCCAGCCCTTCCAGGAACAAATCTGGTGGGCTTTCAAAGTGTCCCTGTGTCTTACAGTAGTAGAGCCTGCATCGCTAACCACACTGGGGTCCGTTCGGAATTAAACCCCGCTTGGTGTATTTCTCTTCATGGAAAATCATCCAGCCACAAGCAGGACCTGCCCAACTCTCAGAGGTTCCACCTGCTCATTGGATCAGGCCCTGAGTATGCTACATGGTTTCTAGCTGGGGATGAGGTGCACAGAGCAGGTGGGCCATCCTCGTATCGGTGATTAAGGGGAGGTATGAAAGGTTGTCCCAGGTAACTATGGGAGAGCTGGGCTGGTTAATTACCAACCTGTTTTCTCTCCCTCCTGGACATTGACTAGACTGCCTTTTCCAACCTCCCTAACAGTTTCAAACTTTCATTTAGTTAAGTCATGGAGATTTCCGCACTTACTTATTCCAGCAGTTAGCAGTTACCTTACCTAATGCAAGAACCCTTAAGGCTCCATCCAATCCTGAGACTGTGGGGTGCTAAATAAAAATCCAGTTGTGGTTACCTGCAACTTTCTCACAACTCATGGTTGATTCTTATGTTTTTCTCGCCTGGTTTTTCACGGCATGTCCATTACCCTCCTTTTCTTGTTCACTCACAGACGAGAAAATGGCTACTGTGGATTTAGCCTACCCAGCTACCTGGCTCAAACACAGGCATGCTTTCTGCACATGCATTTAGCTTTCTGTGGTTGCCACATGGGACAGGAGCTAAGCTAGGCTGAGTGCACGGAGTGAACTGGCACAGAAACAAGAGTGATGTAGCCCCAGGATGTGGCGATAACAGATGGCATTTGACAGAGCAGATTACAGGCCCCAAAGTGGGGATGGGGCAGGGTGGTGGAATCCAGGGGCTCACGGCGCCTGCTCAGAGAACTGCCTGCAGAAGATGACCAGGCTCTGGTTTCTCCAACACCACTAAGGCTGGGTTGTTTCCCCACCTATGGACTCGCTTGTAGAAGCCAAGTACGCCAAGTGCCAAATGACTCTAACATTCCTTCCGGTGTTTCCAAGTAGGTCCCTAATACACTGCACAATCATTAAGTAATTAATAGAAGCAGAATTTTGGAGAAGGACTTAATGAAATTTGCTCTTAATGGTAGCTAATTATTGGTAAAACAACGGAACCAACTCTAATTAGCATAAGCCTCTTCCTGAGAATTTAGCTACTAGTTTTAGAATAAGTTCGAATAAAGCTATCTTTCAAAGGAAAAATTAAAGTGCATCTTTCTGAAAATTTCTGCTTTTGCTTGGAAACCTTTTAAAAAATTATCATCATCTCCTCATCTTTAGAATCTGAATAAAAGTTAGAATTCTTGTTCAGGAGATTGAAACTCTTGACCAATACACTAATTCTTCTTTTTAATGTCTATAATAAAGTGTGATGAATGGGTCTGCTCAGCCTCTCATCTGGGTGGTGGTAGTGAGTGTGTGTGTGTGTGTGAGAGAGAGAGAGACAGACAGACAGACACACACACAGAGAAGGTTTCATCAAAGACTTTCAGATATAATCATTTTTATCACATGACATTTGTTAGTTACTCTTGACTCCAGTCAATGTGGGATCATATTCTAATACACAAATATGAATACTAGACTGTTTTATTTATTTTAAAAGTTTGCACTGTTTGAATATCTTTATTTGCCTGAAGCCATTTAATAAAGTGCTTCTTACGTAGAATTAGACTATTTTACAAACACTGAAGGTGAGACAATTATTAGCTGTGACACATACTATCTGAGGGTTTTTCCTCTTCTCTTACTCAACTCTGATGTTGCATAAGCTATTCACAAATATCAGTTGCTGCTGACATCCAAACCAACAAATATATTTAGCCCCATACACCAGAGGTTGGAAAGTAAAGCTTTTAATTAACCTTCAGGGACCTTTCTAAGATCCTTGGGTTAGAAAACAATCAGAGGCAGGATGCTACCTGACAAAGGTAACACATGCATTTTCTCCTGACTTTTGGATGTGACCACAGACCAGAAATGATCCCTGGCCCACCCATGTAAAGCAATAGATTGCCATGAAAAAATCTTATTTACGTATTTGGAATGACCCAATACAATGGCCCTGCCCCGCTGAAGAGAAGGCTGGCATCCAGTAAATACGGTACTATGATTAGCTTGAAATTTCAAAAGCCCTCCAGCCTAGGCTAAGTTGTGAGAGTGTGTTACGTTCCTTCCTTCTTTTTGGCATCTTCTTTTCACTCAGAGAACTGGCCTCCCTGCCCAGGACCTGGTGCCCTCCTGCTGCTTCCCCTTTTGCAGGGTTCAGAAGCCCTGTCCTTGCAGGTAGCCCCACCTCCTCCCCTCTGTCACCTGGGTCCAGCCTACCCATCCAGACGCCCGCCCGTCCCTTGCTCTCACTTTCCAACATAATGAGCATCTCTCCTTTTAGACTTGGCGGTAAACACGTTGCATTTAACCCCTCAGACCTGATCAACAGTAGGCATACTCTGCAGAAAGCTGAGCTGAGGGCGCCCAGTGACTTGCCCAGGCATTGCACACATGGAAGAGACCAGCTCTTTCTTCCCCTCATGTTCTCTTTCCTTACGGGAGGTTTCCTGGAAATAACCACTGCTTCCCTCCCCTACACTCCCCTGAATCCTTCATCAGTGAGACCTAGTCAGCCCCCACGCAGCCGGCTGTGCATTCTTCCTTTGGACTACCCAGTCCCGTAGCCAGTCAGCTCAGGTCCTGCATTGTCTTCCTCCGCTCCCTTCACCCCCCACTTTGGTCCATTCTCCAGCGCTTCTGAGACGCTCTGTACTGCACATCACCGTGTGGCTCTCGGGCTGAACTTGCTGGACCAGACCACTCACCTGGAGATGGTGGATACGGATGGGCAGCGTGCAGCCTGACGAAGTAGGTTTCCAAGGCCGTGCTTCTCGTGCTCTCCCCAGATCCTCTGCTCTCTCTTCTCCGTGTCTCCTCTCTCTCCTCTTCACTTTCTGAGATTACCGGGTGGAGCAGGAATGAAGCAGCATATCCCTGTGGCTCTCCTGGCCCGCTTCCTGGACTCCTGCTTTTAGCATATGAATCCACCCCTCCCCGCTGGCCCCCAAGCACATTATCTAGACTCCTCCGCCTGCTTGAGTCAGTCAGGGTCCAAGCGGGAAACAGAAATCACACAATAAATTGCACGTGAGAAGTTTAATATAAAGATTTATTAATTCTAACAGTGAAGTAGCTATTGAGATATAAAGAAAACCCTAAAGGCTACTCTGAGGTTGATGGATAGCACCCATGGAAGGGCAAGCTTGGAAGGGAGCCCCTCTCCTGGGCTGGAGTTCAGGCAGCATTGGAGAAGGTGTGATCTCAGCTGCTGGGTGGCGGGAAGTTCTCTGGGTTGTCCACGGATGCTGGGCAAGGAGGAGACTGGCGTCTGGAGCAGAGCCGGGCTGAGGTTGGCCCGCGGGTACACAGAGGGCAGTATAAGGACTGGAGCCCTTGGGGTCTACATCAGGAGCACCTTGGCCACGTGGTCACCGTCGGTGATGAGCTTGAGCACTGTGTGCTGTGGGTATGAAGCTGGGACAGCCACTGGGAGCCTGGCAGCCTGAGGTGGAGAAAGCAGCGCACCAGAACTAGGGAGAGAAGCCCCTGCCTCCTGCATGGACCCACAGCTCTGTGCTGACAAAGCCTAGTACTGCATTTGCTGCAGAGGAGAAATGCTTATAGCTCCCTTATCACAGAGCAGGTGAACAAACATGAATTTGAGGCTGAAAGGCAAAAGATCGATGGCAGGACCCTGGCCTGTGACTGCTCTCCCAATCTGGCTCACGCTACTTCTTGATTCTATTTCCCAGCACATACCCTCTGGCCTACCAGTTTAGCTGCCCAGATGTCTCCATGTGGGTTCTGGTGGGTGCTGGGTGAGTGTTCTTCATTCTCTCTTCTTGATCAAATTCTACCCCTTCTGTAGGCCCGGCTCAAGGCCAGGCAGACATCCATGAACTGCCTCCTAACTATTCTATTGCATTCAGCCAGCATTGTCACATCTAATTCTTGTGGCTTCATGATTGTCTTCCCAATAAGATGGTAAGTTTTGGGGAACAAGGGCAGTACATCTTTCTGTGTGTTCCCTTAGGGTACCTGGAATAATGCCTTGCCCCCATTGACCCCCAGTAGATAGTATAATGGGATTGATTGACGGCCTGGAAAGGGAAGGGTTGGGGAACTAGTTGACCCGGTGTGAGTGCTCACAAGAGACTGAGAGCCTCCCTAACATGCAGGGCTACTCATTTCCCTCTGGTATTAGAGAACAGAGTTGTTGCAATAGCACCCATTAATAGCATGTAACTGCCTCCCATAATTCTGTGTGCTGGGTGAAGGGGACGTAAAGATGTCAGGAATAATGAAAATGATTTTGCCTACTCTGACCTGAGTCTTTTTGTCACTTTTAAAAAACAGAGTTGCTTTTGTAACAGAGACATGCTTCTCAAGATAAAATACTAGAGATCATAAAACGGAGAAAGAGAATGACCCGAGTGCTTTATAAGCGACAGCTTATTGGATCAATGCCGCTTTGTCTTATTACTCTGGGTTTTCCCAAATGGCCTGTAAGTGATTCTTGAATCACTGTGATCTCAGCCTCAATAGTCAGGACGAAGATATATTAAAAGCTTTGGTCTGTGCAATGAGTCACTTGTTGTTTGTCAAGCCAGGCTCCTCTACCTGCCCTCCTGGCCTTTCTAGACAGTCTTACAGGTTACGAGTTTCCTTTTTAATCTGAGTGAGGTCTTCCTTGTGCTCCTCCTCCTCCCATAGACTGAGCTGATGATCCTCTTTTGTATTTCCTTAGTATTGAAAAGTGTGTGTAAATATTTCATATCACTCTGTATTATAATTGTTAACCCTTTGTCATTCTGGAATGTGCCATCTTACACTACATAGCCCCAGGATCTGAACCAGTGACCTACACATAGTAGAGGCTCAATAAATATCATCTGGATGAATGGATGGTAACATGACAAAGCAGTCGCAGTTCTTTTTTTTGGACTTGTACACAAAACAACATAATTTTTCTTTTTAACTAAAGTATTCTCCAAAGTGATTTGACAATACAATCTTTTCATCAAATGGCTGTTAGCAGATTAGGGGAACATGCTGACTTAGACCCATACAAATGACACCATCAAATGCCAAGCCTCAGAACTGAACCCATGTATGCAGTTAGGAGGCATACAGCACTTATTTTGTCATATTTTTTCTACCCTTATGGAGCTAAGCCTATTAGCCTCACACAAATCTTAAAAGCTACTTAATACTATTTGGCTATAATGTCCCACCAAAGTAACCAAGGTTCATTCTTAGTAAACCTGTATATAAACTCTAAAGAGCAAAACTGTTTTACAGAACATCAAAGTATGATCACCTTGGGGGCGTTAAATAATAGGTGATGTTCTCACAACCTTAAAAAAGGATTTTCTTCTGCTTGAGTTTTGTTTACATGAGTTGAAAAGAATAAATCAGAACTTAAAGTTTCTATTGTATCTAATCAGTCTGTTACTATGAGTCACAGTTCTTTTGGTGAAAAACATCAATAAGCCAATTTAACCTCTTTTAAACATAAAGGAAAGTGTATTGGCTCATGTAGTTCAGAAGATCAAAGGGTATTGCTTCTAGCTTCAGGCAGGCCTGCATTCCAGGATTCAGATTCTATCACCAGGGCTCTATCTTTCTTTTTTGCTATATCTTGGTTTTTCTTTATTTGTTCTGTTCTCATAAAAGAACTCTCCATATGTCATGAATGAATGAATGAAGTCAGTGAAGATTCTAGCCCAGAGTTTCTCAATATGGGTGCTATTGATAATTTGGAATGGATAATTCTTTGTTTTGTGTGACTGTCCCATGCATTACAAGGTAGTCAGCATCCCTGGCTTCTAGGCATCAAATGCCATTAGAGCCTCCAAATATGTGATTACTAAATATGGACCCACACTTGCAAATGCCCCTTAGGGAGGCCCCACTCTTGGCTTACTTTGATCGTAGAGAAAACAGCCTGACTCTCTGCTGGTTTCCATATCAGTTTTTGAAAACGATTCTGATTAGCTGTGCTTGGATTGTGTTTCCACCTCTGGAGCAATCACGGTGTTCCATATGTTTGAGACTTTGGCATAGTGTAACTGACCAATGTATTCTATTGCTACACAGCAAGTTGGGTGGTTCTGGCTCAGGGTCTCTCCCAGGTTGCAGTCGGGCATTGGCCAGGGCGGCCCTCTCCTCAAGGCTCACCTGGGGCTGGAGGACCTCCTTTAAGGGTTATCCATGTGGTTGCTTTCAGGCCTTATTTCT
This sequence comes from Molossus molossus, assembly GCF_014108415.1. Taxonomy (NCBI): domain Eukaryota; kingdom Metazoa; phylum Chordata; class Mammalia; order Chiroptera; family Molossidae; genus Molossus; species Molossus molossus. The sequence goes on along the minus strand of NW_023425347.1, from coordinate 26,889,963 downwards.
CTCTGGTGGTTGGGCACCTCACCATGTGGCCTTTTCATTGGCTTACCTGAGTGTCCCTTCCACATGGCAGCTAGCTTCCCCCAGAGTGACTAAACCAAGAAAGGGGGGGGGGGGGGGGAGAGGAGGGGAGGGGAGGGGACAGAAGAGAAAAGGGAAGAGAACCCAGTGTAGAAGCCACCTTCTTTTACAACCTAATATTGAAAATGACATATCAATTCTATTGTATTTTTTTGGTCACAAAGACCAACTCTGGGCAGGTGCTACAGGGTATGAGCGCAAGGGGAGGGGGTGCAGGATGATTGGACACTGTCTGGGAAGCTGCCTCTCTCAGATAACAGGGTACAGACCTTGCTCATTGCTGTTTGTGGAAGGCAAGATTAATGGAATGACAGCTCTGGGAAATCACAGGATTGAGGGGTGTGGGGAGGCATTTCCTAAAAGGAAGTCATGGAGTTAAAAAAAAAAAGTAAATGTATGCTATATGAATATTTAAATTTGCTTCGTCACCGACTCACTCAGGGCGGCACAGTGGAAGGTCTAGTGAAAATACTGTTATGAATTATTTCTTTCTACCTGTAGATCATCATTTGCCCCTTAAAAATCTTTTCCTACTGTGCACGGATGTTCCTGGTCAGCATTGATCTATGGAAAGGAGTTCACAAGCAATTCAACTGCTGATTTATAAATAGGTTTTGTAGATCTTGGGAGCAGACCAATATTTGAGTGTGTGTCTCCTATAAATTGCTGTGACAGCTGCTTACTTTCTCTCCAAAGTTCTCCTTTTTTGGGTGCTTTTCTAATGTTTTTGATTGCTAGCCGACAGGCAGCACCAGCTATCAATCCTAGCGTGTCTCTACCAGAAAGAGGTAGGGTGCAAGGCGGAGCAGTCGCGGGGATAGGATACCCTGAACCCACAAGACACGAGATGACTATTCAAAAGGAGGTGTTTTGATTCTGTGCACTGGGGCAGATTTTCTGTAATTGTGTTTCCCAGAGACTATGTGAAATAAGTAGGTGCTGTTTTCTCATTAGGGATTAACGGCATACAGAAGCAAGGTGATTTTTGAGACTTGCGTCTTTGAAGTACTGCCAGCAACTGAACCACCCGACCCCCCACCGCTCTCAGTAATGAGACACCACTATTTGTTTTCCCCTTGCCCTTTCGGTAAAAGGCTGCCAGGCATCACATAACCAGCACCCCAGACGGTGGGTTCAAGACTTGGCTTCTTGGAACCTTCCTCCAGAGCTTTTGGAAAGTAATAATGATGTAGAAAATGAGTATCTCCGGAGATGGATGAAAAAGAAGTCTTGCTAGGGTTTAATCACACAGATGGAGGAACTGCATTCCCTTACTCTCTCGACTAATGAAAACAGAGATTCTGAGTGTGAGGACACGTGTTACAGAAGCCCGACTTTACACAAATCCTGCGTGTTAAATTGGGCGCCGGTCAGCAGTGACTAATTTGTGTGACGCGGGAGAAGATGCCTCTGACTTGGGGCCACTGGGTGCATCTCCATGCTGACACCAGGATTTGTCAGGTCTGGGGTAGATCCCAGGACTGTGTACCGAGCAGCATGACAAAGGGGGCAGATTCACGCAAGGGCCTTCACAACTGGTCTTCAAAAACAATTAGACAATTGAGAATATATTCCCCCACATTTATTTTGTCCCTGACAATTCCCACTGCTTTAACTTTCCAGGTAGCTGAGCAGAGGAGAGTATTAGTCATTAGTAGATACGTTTGTGTTCTCCTGCCCGTTCCAACGCAGACTGACAGGGAGGGAAGGAAGAGGCCTCACGGAGTAACGTGGTTGTCTTAGGTTGTGTCTTACTAGCCTCGATGTTCATGTTTTACATTTGTAATACCCAGAATATTTGGGCAAAACTTTGTCTACCGCCAGCTGGAATCATAGGGCAGGGTGTCCTTCTCACGGGGTACTGGGAGAAGTGGGGTTAGGGTTGGGACCATCACTGGAGGATGGATGGTGTATTGTTTGCCCATATCTATGCCCCACACCCCCGTACTTGGGCTCCTGTTGATCAGCTCAGCTCAGCTCTGTTCCCCAGCCCCACTGGCCACTGGGCAGCGCTTGTATGGAAGGGAACTGATGGCAGCACTCACACCAGCCCAGGGGCAGATAGTCAACCTGAAGCTGGTTAGATCCCAGGCTCCAAGCTTAGACAATCCTAGGTTCGAATTCTACTAGCGTGTGAACCTCTCTGAGCTTATTTTTTTTTAGGGGAACAATGGAGATAATCATAGTTTAAGCCATGAGGCTGTCGTGAGCATCAAGTCAGGTAATACAGAGAATGGCATAACTCGGAAAGGTCTACTCTGCTAGCTCCCAGTGCGGGCCCTCCTCACAGGCCTGTCCCCGTCACAGCCCCAGCTCCGTCTGCAGTACAGAAAGGGAGAGCTGGAGGGGGCCTCACTGCTTACGGGGCCCCCTTCCCTCCTTGGCTCTTGAGGCTCAAAAATCCAGTGTTTGTTGTTGTTGCTCAATCACTCCTCATGGTTTTTCTTTTGGGGAGGAGTTTGTAGCATTCCACATGTTTTATCTTAGGGAGGGGGGACCCCCAACACAGCCCTGGGAATTACGCGCCCTGCAGTTTTACTGGGAGGAGCAGAGTCCAGAGTCCGAGACGCGAGCACATGATCTGCCTGAGGTTCGCCCCAGCGCAGCTCCTCCGACCAGGTTCTCGTTAACCGGGGAAGCAATCACTGAACCGCAGCCTGTAGGGAGTACGCAAAAGACTCCTGAGCTTAATAAGCCTTTCATTCATTTGTTTAATTTCCTGCTAGTTTTTTCTTTCTTTTTTCTTTTTTGAAATGGTAAAGTCGTTTTGTTTATTTTTTTTCTCTCACTGAAAGACCTTAAAAAATATTCTGGGATATTTGATCCTCAGCTCTGCTTCAATGGCCCCAAAGTTGGGGCAGGAAAAACTCTAAAGCCCAGCTGGCAACAACACAGGGCAGCGTGGAGCGCCTCCTGTCGGCTCACTGCCTGGGGTGGCACACAGTGGGGTGGGCTTTGCCCTGTACCCCAACATATTGACGTTCAGCGTTTTCTGCACAGAGCTCTATGCCAAGTGCCAGCACACTCGTGGCCGAGTCCTGTCCTGGCCCGCAAAACAGGTGCTGGGAGGGCAGCAGGTGCGTCCGTGCGGGGACCAGACAGCACGCATGCGCAGCTCTGCCTCTCAGCACCAGGCCACAGGCTGCAGGGGGCGCCGCCCTGACAGCTGCCTGCAGGGAGGAGCGCAGGAGCTTGTGGTGGGGACTCACTCTTCCCCGAGAGCTAAGAGTCAAGAAAAATCACTTGGTGTTTTGGGTGGCTCTTCAAATAATCATATTTGAGAATAAACTAGAGGAAAAAATGAGGATGGGGAAGTGAAGTGGAAGAATCAGAACTACAAGCCCCTTTGCACAGGCTCCTCCCTGAGCCGCCTCACCAGAGGCCACAGCCGCAGGCGCCGAGCAGTGCAGAGGCGGCGAGGGTTGTTGGGGAGACCCGCTATGTTGGACTTTCGAAGAAGGGGCTCCTGTAGCCTCGCCCTCCAGACCCTGCTCCGCTGGACTCCAGCGCTGGGCCCAGCCCCACGTCTCCGCCCACCGTCGGGGCGATCCTGATAACGTCACTCCGCCCGGCCTCTTGTTTTCTTTTGCATTTGCAGCCAGGACTGAAAGCCTAGCCATTGTCGTGGGCTTTCAGCTCTTGAAACATTTTCCTTTACCTCTTCTTTCAGACGGTCTAAATGACACACCAGACGAAACTGGAGCGGTCAGGTCTGTGGCCCCGTCTAAGGTTTGCTAATGACTGAGCGAGGGCGGCTTCCCTCGCCCACCCGCATATTTAATTCACTGGGGCACCATGAGCTCACCCCTCAGCACTGGCACAGTAGCGACCCCACTCTAATAACTTTCCGGGCAGAGGCAGGAGTGACACAGCCAGGCCTGAACCGTGAAGTCACTGCCCGCCCCTTGCCTGGGGGGACAACCTCTGAGGGGTCACCAGCACATCTGAACGCACCGGGTGCTGAGCCCGCACTGGCCTGCGGTAACGTCCTGCAGTGACGGCCCCCTCCCCTGCCTTTCCATCTTCCCCGCACCACCTCCTGTGGCCCATTTCTAGGAAAACTATCCATTCTTTCCTGAACAACTCTGCATCTTCCCGCTCCTGGCTTTACCTGCAGCACTACCTTCACTGGGATGACCTCCCCTGTCTCTACCTGTTGACCTGAATGAGGCAGGATGTAAATACCATTTCCCTGAAAAAGCCTTCTGCGATTCCTATTCCAAACCAGAAGTCATTCTGGGCTTCATACCACTTTTTGAACTTTTATCTCCTTGTGCATCCAGACCGTGTTAACACTGTCAGCCCCATCTCTGGTGTGGGCCCTCTGCGTTCCAGACCCATTATTGTTCCACAAACATCCACTGAAGTTCTTTTTTAAAAAATTTTGTTTAACTCATTTATTTATTTTTTTCCCTTTATTGATTTTAGAGACAGAGGAAGGGAGAGGGAGATAGAAACATCGATGAGAGAGAAATTCAATTGGTTGCCTCCTGCATGCACCCCTCTCAAGATTGGGCCCACACCCAGGCATGTGCCCTGACCAGGAATTGAACTGGTGACCTCTTGGTGCATGGGTTGATGCTCAACCACTGAGCCACATGGGCTGGACTCCACTGAAGTTCTTTGAGTTCCAACTACTATGTCAGATTCTGGCAGCGTGAGGATGAAGGAAAGACTAACTGTGTCTGTGAGATGTGAAAAACCCAGTGGCAGACAGGCGGGTGAACACCCAATTACAGTGCAGCGTGCAAGGACACAGGACCGGGTGCCAGGGGTACATGGGGATGGACAAGGGCCCAGAGCTACTGAAGCTTCTTGTGTGTCCAAAGAACTGGTCTCTGAGTAGCCAGAAAAAGGCCCCTGTAGGCACACATTTGAAAAAGAAGCCGAGAAACCAGTTTGGGATGATGAATGTATATCATTTTGGCTGGAAAACACCGTCCCCAGATATTTGATCAAATATTATTCTAGATTTTAGTGTGTAGAAGTTTGTTTTAGATGAGATGAATGTTTAAATCCGCAGACATTTAGAGCAGATTACCCTCCATAATGTGGGTGGACTCTATGCAATCAGTTGAAGGTTTTCATAGAAGAAGACTGACCTCCGGAGGAAGAGGGAATTCTGCCAGCAGACTGCTTTTGGACACAGCTGCATTAGTTCTTCTCTGGGTCTCCAGCCTGCAGATCTGGAACTTGCCAGCCTCCACAATCATGAGCCAATCCTTAAAATAAATCTCTCTCTTTCTCCAGATATAGATATAGATAGATGTAGATGATAGGTATATAGATACAAATAGAGATATAGATATAAAGTTCTCACTTAATGTTGTCGATAGATTCTTGGAAACGGTGACTTAGTAAAATGACATAACAAAACCAATTACAGGTAATTGATATAAACAAGAGTTGAGTTCCTATGACATATTTCTGGTCACAAACACATCACCAAATTTCTATGTAAAGACTCAAGACATAAGTCACCGCTGTCCTGACTTGGTCAAGCATGTAAAGCAGTACCTGGTAGCATTCATGTACTAGTGCTGGTGACACCTCCCCACCCTTACCCTACATAATTCTTTGGTGCCTGCCCAGCAGCATGGAGAGTATCCACTTCGTCTTCCCCAAGACCAGCCTCCAATTAAGTTTTCCTTAATAAACTCTGTTGGTAGCCAGGCTGGAGGCCAGCCTCTTTCTTCTGTCTTCCTTGCCCATCCTTATGGGGGTAGATTTTTAGTTTTGGGGCTTTTCCCTGGCTTTGTGCGTACTAACAACAGGATGCCCTTCCATTGGAGGACCACACACACACACACACACACACACACACACACTCACACACACACAAACACACACACTCACACTGGGACCGTACACCTAACCTGCACATCACTGGAAAGAAGGAGGAGACCCACACAGATGAGAGAACATGCAAACTCCACATAGACAGTCACCTTGACTGAGAATAGATTTTTTTTTCTCATCAATGTTATAATGAAACCACAGTGAAGGAAACCACATTATTTGAGGACCTACTTAATATATAGTGTCCCCAAATATGTATACACAACTTTGAATAGTTATTAAGCCAGTATTTATTAAAATACAGTTCATTTTCAAAATATACTAGAATCTACAGACACAGTGTATACATTTTTTTTTTATTTTTTATCCTCACCCGAGGACATTTTTCCATTTTTTGTTCAGGTAGAGTGGGAGAGAGAGAGAGAAGAACAGAGAGAGAGAAACATCGATGTGAAAGGGACACATCGAGTGGCTGCCACCCGCACAACCGACCAGGGCCGGGGACAAACTGCAACCGAGGTACGTGCCCTTAGCGGGAATCGAACCCGGGTCTCTCAGGACCGCAGGCCTACGCTCTAACCCCTGAGCCAAACTGGCCAGGGCAGTGTATACATTTTTGAGGGACACCCTGTATATGTATATGGATAAACGTGTGCGTGCACAGACACGCATGCACACACCCTAGCAGTTCTATTCCTCTGGAAAGCCTGACTGATATAATATTGATCACAGATTGCAAAGGAAGTTGTGGGTCAAGCAATTTTGTAGGCAATAGGAAACTGTCAGAATTCATTAAGTAGTGGAGTGATGGTCAGAGCTGTATTTAATAACACCTCCTTTATTAAAGGGGCAGGTTCCAGTCCTGGTCCGATTGCAGCTGTGAGTTTTGGGTGGCCTGCCCCTCCCTGGCAACAGTGGGGTCGTGTCGTGTCAGCCACCAGTAAGGTGTTCCTGTCCCAGTACCTGCAGTGTTTGGGAAGCTGCTCCTTTCGTTCTATTCCCACAGACTCAGGTTGGGCATCCACCACCAGAAACTGCTGAGACTGTCCTGCCTCATCGCTCCTGCTCCTCATCCAGCAGAAGGTTCTGCTCTGCCCGCCTGCCCCAGGGAACCGGCTCCTGCTTTCTGGAAGCTAAGCGAAGGAAGGGGCGTGTGGATTGGGAGTGACCCAGGCAGGGGTGCTGGCCCGGGCGGGATCCAGCTCTGTGAAGTGGATCCAAACTGCAAGGGCAGGCAGTGCTCCCACTTGAGCCAGAAGGTCACCATGTCCCCTTCTGGGGAGGGCGTAGCAAGTCCATCCCACACTGGTCCCTGCGGCGAGGGTGCTGATTGTCTCTTCTGCCACCTGACCAGGCCTGGGTGCTGGAGTCCAGCAGCAGAGGTGGCCGTGGGTGGCTGGAGAAGGCAGCGGCAGGGAAGTGAGGCAGGGCTGACAGTTGTCCCAGTATCCTGTAGACTTTCTTAAATTAGCTGTGGGAGAGGAAATAGGGAAGAAGAACCAGAAAGTCAGCAGTCAGACTTTTCCACACCATCTGTGATGGGAGGCAGAGAGCGGCAAGCGAGACCCTGTGCTATAGCTAATTGGTGGGACTTGAGAACAGAAGAAACATGCCACCCCACTACATCAAGAGGTTCCTTCCTTCCTTCCTTCCTTCCTTCCTTCCTTCCTTCCTTCCTTCCTTCCTTCCTTCCTTCCTTCCTCCCTCCCTCCCTCCCTCTCTCCCCTCCCCTCCCATCCCCTTCCCCTCCCTCCCCTCCCTCCTTCCCCTCCCTCCCTCCCTCCCCTCCCCTCCCTCCCCTCCCCTCCTCTCCCCTCCCCTCCCCTCCACCTCCCTTTCTTCCGTAGTCTCCTTCCCTTCTCTTTTCTTCCCTCCCCTCCCCTCCTCCCTCCTTCCCTTCCTTCCCTTCCCTTCCCTTCCCTTCCCTTCCCTTCCCTTCCCTTCCCTTCCCTTCCCCTCCTCTCCCCTTCCTTCCCTCACTTCCCTTCCCTTCCCTTCCTCTCCCCTCCCCTCCCCTCCCCTCTCTCCCCTCCTCTCCCCTTCCTTCCCTCCCTTCCCTTCCCTTCCCCTCCGCTCCCCTCCCCTCCCCTCCCTCCCTCCCTCTCCTCCCCTCCCTTCCCTCCCCTCCTCTCCCCTTCCTTCCCTCCCCTCCCCTCCCTTCCCTTCCCTTCCCCTCCTCTCCCCTCCCCTCCTCTCCCCTCCCCTCCCCTCCCTTCCCTTCCCCTCCCTTCCCTTCCCTTCCTCTCCCCCTCCCCTCCCTCCCTCTCTCCCCTCCTCCCTCTCCTCCCCTCCCCTCCCTTCCCTCCCCTCCTCCCCCTTCCTTCCTTCCCCGCCCCTCCCTTCCCCTCCCTTCCCTTCCCTCCCTCCCCTCCCCTCCCCTCCCCTCCCCTCCCCTCCCTCCCCTCCTCTCCCCTTCCTTCCCTCACTTCCCTTCCCTTCCTCTCCCCTCCCCTCCCCTCCTCTCCCCTTCCTTCCCTCCCCTCCCCATCCCCTACCCTCCCCTCCCTCCCCTCCTCTCCCCTTCCTTCCCTTCCCTTCCCTTCCCTTCCCTTCCCTTCCCTTCCCTTCCCTTCCCTTCCCTTCCTCTCCTCTCCCCTCCTCTCCCCTCCCCTCCCCTCCCTCCCTCCCCTCCTCTCCCCTTCCTTCCCTCCCTTCCCTTCCCTTCCCTCTCCTTCCTCTCCCTTCCTCTCCCCTCCCTTCCTCTCCCCTCCCTCCCCTCCCCTCCCCTCCCCTCCCCTCTCCTCCCTCCCTCCCCTCCCCTCCTCTACCTTTTTTCCCGTAGTCTCCTTCCCTTCTCTTTTTCTTTCTTCTTAAAACACATAGCTGGCTCTATGGAGCCTCAAAGTAATGGCAATACTAAGAAAACGCAGGTTTAAAGATTTGGTTTAAGAGAGGAGTCAGCTCCTGAGCCGAGATTAAGCGCAGTCACACTTGCTGGTTGCATTCAAGGACGTGGCAGTTGTGAGTATAGGGGTTTCATTTTTTTTTTAATCGTCACCCGAGGACATTTTTTCATTTTTTATTCAGATAGAGCGGGAGGGAGAGAGAAGAAGAGAGAGAGAGAGAGAAACATCGACGTGAAAGGGACACATCGAGTGGCTGCCTCCCGCACGACCCAACCAGGGCCGGGGACAAACTGCAACCGAGGTACGTGCCCTTAGCGGGAACCGAACCCGGGTCTCTCTGGACTGCAGGCCGACGCTCTAACCGCTGACCCAAACAGGCCAGGGCATAGGGGGTTCATTTTTTAAAAAACTTGCTACAAATTGGATTCCTAATTTGTAACACCATTTAAGGTGTTATATTCTCAGAGAAAATAATCACAGTTGGGTAACAGCATGCCTCAGTTTCTTACTTCTTTCTATTACTCATGATGAGGAACAGTTTACCATGGGCTTATGCGACCTGTCAGGCAGCCCAGGCTCCTAGGGCAGTGAGCACTCCACGTCTTGGAGACATTAAGGAGTTGAGCACCTGCGGCTTTTAACCTTGCTTAGGTTCCTCAGTGGCCTCAGGGGTGGGTCTTCCATCTTTCCCCAAGCAGGCAAAGGAAGCGGGCTCTGGGGGGCTGTGCAGCCTGAACTAAGTTGCCAGCCGGCGGTTTGCAGAGCCAGCATCTCACCAGGCTTGTGTGCTCTGCAAACCTGTTCTCTTTCTGCCACACCATCTTCTTCCCACTGCCTCTTCCCAGATGTCAGGGGCCAGTGGATTTTACTGTCAAGAGAGTAAGGGAGTGACCTAAATTTGCCTGCTATGGGCCCAGGGTGTGTGTGTGGGGGCAGCAGGGAGGTGGAGAATATTTTTTTAATTGATTTTTTTTAGAGAGAGAGAGAGAGAAACATCCATGTGAGAGAGAAACATTGATCGGCTGCCTTCTGCACGCCCCCTATTGGGGATCCAGCCTGCAACCCAGTCATGTGCTCTGACCAGGAATTGAACCTGGACCTAGTCCATAGAGCGAGGCTTCGTCCACTGAGCCACACCAGCAGGCTGGAGGTGAAGAGTATTGTCCCTGTTTTGCCTCTAGCTCATTTCCCATTCCTCTAGCCTTCACCTCTGTATACAGAAATCTCTGCCCTAAGCCGACGCCTGGTGACGGGCACAGGGGCAGAGAACAGGGCCAGGCACAGCAGCGCCTGAACGCAGTGGACTATCTTTAAGCACGGTGAAGCCGCACCTGCCCCTTCTCACTCGGTGCCTGAAGCCTGCAGTCCAGCCCAGTCCAGCCCAGCTCAGCCCAGCCCGGCCCGGCCCAGCCCGGCCCAGCCCGGCCCAGCCAGGCCCAGCCCAGCCCAGCCCAGCCCAGCCCAGCCCAGCTCAGCCCAGCCCAGCCCAGCCCAGCCCAGCCCAGCCCAGCCCAGCCCGGCCCAGCCAGGCCCAGCCCAGCCAGGCCCAGCCCAGCCCGGCACAGCCCAGCCCAGCCAGGCCCAGCCCAGCCCAGCCCAGCCAGGCCCAGCCAGGCCCAGCCCAGCCCAGCACAGCCCAGCCCAGCCCAGCCAGGCCCAGCACAGCACAGCCAGGCACAGCCCAGCCCAGCCAGGCCCAGCCCAGCCCAGCCCAGCCCAGCCCAGCCCAGCCAGGCACAGCACAGCCCAGCCCAGCCCAGCCCAGCGCAGCCCAGCCCAGCCCAGCGCAGCCCAGCCCAGCCCAGCCCAGCCCAGCCCAGCACAGCACAGCCCAGCCCAGCCCAGCCCAGCCCAGCCCAGCCCAGCCCAGCCAGGCCCAGCCCAGCCCAGCCCAGCCCAGCCCAGCCCAGCCCAGCCCGGCACAGCCCAGCCCACTGCACCCTTCCACGCCATCTCCAGGAGTGCCCTTCATCTTGCTCTTTCAGTCACATGTTTGACAGAGTGACCTGCCCAACCTTGGTCATTCAAGCTTGTCACTGTGGATGGGAGGGGTCACGATGTGGTCTCAACTGCCTGGTTCTAGGGTCTTTCCTTTCACCAGCTTGACACTCAGAGGGCATCGCCAAAGGGGCTCCCCTCTGTTGGCAGTACCTGTGCAATTTGCTCTTTTCCCCAGTGGAATTGATCACTTTTAAATTTCAAGTTTGTGCCCAGCCGGTGTGGCTCAGTGGTTGAGCATCGCCCCACGCACCAAGAGGTCACCGGTTGCATTCCCGGTCAGCGCACATGCCCAGGTTGTGGGCCCGATCCCCAGTGAAGGGAGTGTAGGAGGCGGCCAATTGATGTTCTCTCTCATTGATATTTCTGTCTCTCTCTCCCTCTCTCTTCCTCTCTCTCAAAAAAAAAAAAAAAAATCAATAAAGAAAAAAAAAAATTAAAGCTAAGGCAGATGTCAGATGTGGAGGGTTAAAAAATATTCCAAGTGCTCCCTCCTCTAGGATCCAACCAAAAAGCAGAAACTGTGACCTACTCAGTTGCATATCCCCTGTCCTCAATAGGGCCTAACGGTTTCTGCTCTTTGGTTGCTTACTGTAGTGAGAGAGACAAATAATAAACCAAGAAGTAAAATAAGACATGAGCAAGTGCTGCAAACTAATCGATCAGCCCCTCCCTCCCTTTTCCTTCTCTCCACCCCCCATTCTTGGCCTATAACAGGGTGCTCTGAAGGAGCCCGGCGTCCTTATTCTGTTTTCCTAAGAAACCAACGGAGGAAGGGTCTGCTTTTCCTGAAGCTGCCTATCTCACTTTCTCGGAAGACAGAAGAGAAACTTCTTCATTTCTTGCATAATAACACTTAAATGGGCATTTTGGTTATGAAACTTGTAAATCCCAGATGATCTGCTGGAATAGAATGGTTGAAGACAATGAGAATCTAAATGTTTTGCATAATTAAAATGTTTTTACTGAGGGCAGAATTGCAAATCTGAGATGATGATTTTCCTCTAGAAATGACTTTTTTCCTTCTGTGGAAGCCTCAGAAGAGAGATGCTGGAAGCCACGTTGTCTGGGAGCTGAGCTGGGCTCCTCAAGGCCAGCGTGGAACAGGGTCTCACGAGGGCGGTGTTGGCAGAGACTCTGAGCAGGGCTTGGCCCCTGGGCTCCAAGAACAGCTAAAGTTTCTGTTCTCCGGAGCCGTCACCAAAGCCTTGTCAATCAATGCAATCTATATTAAGAATTTAGGAACAGTCCAGGGTTCAAGCTTGGGCAAAGTTGTTCTGGGAATGACAGAAGTCCCGGGGAAGCTAGTTAGTGACCATCCCATCACACAGGTGGCTGGATGTGGGCTGGAGGAGCAGACAAGAGCTAGAAAGCTGATGGGGCAGACTTCACAGTGAGGACAGCATCCTCTGGGGAGCAACAGAGCACAGGGCTTGGACCGCTGCTGAGCGCGTGACTCCTGTAGGATGAAGGGTGAGGGGCATCTGGGTGTCAGAAAAATTCACCTAGCAGTTTTTCACCTTTTATGTGTATAACATATCACTGTAGACTCACTGGCTCAAATTCTTGGCTGAAGGAAAGAGAACAGCATCAGCCCACACATTTGGCCATCAGGAGGGCAACCAGCCTCCTTTACGGCCAGGAGAGCTGTGGACTCTGAAGTCAGCCTCAGGGGTGGTGAACTTGAGCTGGGGTTTCAACAAGGCACAACCCCCTGGCTGTTCACTCCCCATGGGCACAGCCCCTGGCTGTCCATTCCCCGTGGGCACAACCCCCTGGCTGTCCATTCCCCGTGGGCACAGCCCCTGGCTGTCCACTCCCCGTGGGCACAGCCCCTGGCTGTCCACTCCCCACGGGCACAGGCCCCTGACTGTCCACTCCCCACGGGCACAACTCCCTGGCTGTCCACTCCCCGTGGGCACAACTCCCTGGCTGTCCACTCCCCGTGGGCACAACTCCCTGACTGTCCACTCCCCACGGGCACAGCCCCTGACTGTCCACTCCCCACGGGCACAGCCCCCTGACTGTCTACTCCCCGTGGACACAGCCCCCTGACTGTCCACTCCCCACGGGCACAGCCCCCTGACTGTCCACTCCCCACAGGCACAGCCCCTGGCTGTCCACTCCCCACGGGCACAGCCCCCTGGCTGTCCACTCCCCACGGGCACAACTGCCTGGCTGTCCACTCCCCGTGGGCACAGCCCCCTGACTGTCCACTCCCCGTGGGCACAACTCCCTGGCTGTCCACTCCCCGTGGGCACAACTCCCTGGCTGTCCACTCCCCACGGGCACAGCCCCCTGGCTGTCCATTCCCCGTGGGCACAACTCCCTGACTGTCCACTCCCCACGGGCACAGCCCCGTGACTGTCCACTCCCCACGGGCACAACTCCCTGGCTGTCCACTCCCCATGGGCACAGCCCCTGACTGTCCACTTCCCAAGGGCACAACTCCCTGGCTGTCCATTCCCCGTGGGTACAGCCCCCGGCTGTCCATTCCCCGTGGGCACAGCCCCTGGCTGTTTATTCTGCATGCACATTCTGTTTTATAGTTTGCGCTCCCACCAACACTTGATTATATACAGGGGTGGGCAAAAATAGGTTTACAGTCATGAGTACACAAAACAGAGTTTATTCTTGTATTATTAGTTATTTGTATAACTGTAAACCTACTTTTGTCCACCCCTGTACTCTGCACTCTGATTTTTCTCTTCTCAACCAGGTTGAAATTCCCTGAAGGCTTCCTCCCATCACAGGGCTTCTGTAGGTGTCTGTGGACGAGCAGCTGGTGCCTGAGGGTCTCAGCTCCTTTCCCACCGGCCTGTTGGAGGCACAACAGAACCAGGGCTTGGGAACTCGGGGTCATAGCACAAGAGAAAGCTGGGTTTACCTGCCTGGAATAGCCTGTACCTCAAGTCTAGCCTCCGAGAATCCACCTGCTCCTCATTTCTCTGCACAGGAGAAGACCCTGAAAGGAAAGAAGGCAATATTCAAGAGCGCAAAAAAAGTCTCCCATTGGCAAAAACTGTCCCTTGCTGTATAAGGTCACATTAGTGGGGGGAAAAACACCGTAGTTAAGTTCCCAAACACCAACTTTGGAATCAGAAAGATCTGGTCGAGTCCCCAGAGATCTCTCTCTGGCTGTATGACCTTGGGTCATGCACACATATTTCACTCATTTAATTTTCAAAACAACCAAGGAGGGAGGTGTTGTTATTTTCATTCGAAATAAGGAAGATGAGACACAAAGTTCTGGGTGTAGCCTGTGCAGCACGCTGTGCGTCTGTGTCGCCGTCACTGTCTGTGGCAGACTCCTGTTGTTGTTACTGTTGCCACCTCCCCAGGCACAGGTTAGAAGTTATTTCCTCTGAATCATAATGATGATGATGATATAAAGAAGGTTTGCATTTACTGAGCTCTTCAAAATTTACCAAGTACTTGTCATTCATTATCCTCAAGAGAGCAGTACCTGTTTGAGGGGTTGGCCCTGGAGAAAGAGGCCCTGGCGACTGATCCTCCTGCTCCACGGAAGAGAAGGGCTTTCTGTCTCCTCACCAGCTCCCGGCTCCCGATGGACAGGTGGGCTGGTGCACAGCTCTGAGAGAACGCCCGTGTCCCCGCGCTCCGAGGGCCTCCCAGTGACCCCCAGGCAGAGATTGCAAGAGAGGCAGTGTGCGGGGCCCTGTGAGGAGTTCGGTGTGGATGCGAGGAGGGGCTGGACTTATGCCTCCGAGATGGAGGAACTTGCCCACGAACCCCAGGTCCTCATTCCTGAACCCTACATGGTTTCTCATTTGAGGCTGTCTTTTTACCTCCTGCAGTGGGTTGCATGGCGTCTTCCCCGGCCCCTCACAAAGACTCATTTACCAGGAATCTGTGATGTAAACTTATTTGGGACATAAGTCTTTTCAGAAGTAATTACATTACGGATCTCAAGACAAGATCATCCTGGATTATCCAGGTTGCCCCTACATCCAAGGACAAATGTCCTTAGACAAGGGAAAAGATAGGGACACTCAGAGGAGGAACGGTCACGTGAAGACAGAGGCAGAGATTGGAGTGACGCAGCCACAAGCCCTGGAAGCCACCGGGAGCTGGCAGAGGCGAGGAAGGGTCCCCCACTGCAGCCTCCAGAGGGGTCGGGCCCTGCTGACGCTTTATTTGGGACTTGCAGCCTCCAGAACAACGAAATACAGTTCTGTTGTTCTAGGTCATCAACTTTGTGGTAATTAGTTGTGGCGGCCTTAGGAAACTAATACACCAACACACACACACACACACACACACACACACACACACCCCGCCCCTCAAAAATGAAGGGAGAAATGAGGAGAAATCCTGAGGCCAGGCATAGCTTCTCACCTGTTCTTGACACGCAGGTGATGAGAAATTCCTGCGCACAGGGAAGTAGTGCTGCAGCTTGAGGCGGTGGGGGAGCGCCCTGGAAGGTGAGCGCTCTCCTCTTGCTCGCTCTGCAGGTCCTGGAAAGGCTGATGGCTTCATTCGGCTGCTTGAAGCAGTTGTCCCATCTGTATTCCCGCCAAACTCATCCGTTCCTCTTAGTCACAGAAGGGAACAAAGCCTGACATTTCCAGTTCTTGGGTCTGCGCCTGGAATCAACAACCTTCACCAGGCAGGCTGAGCAAATCCCCAGGGTGTCAGAGCAGAGTCCCTTTGCCCAGACGCGGCTCTTCCTCCCTCTGAGACAGGGCAGCACGTCTCAAGGGTCCGCGTCGGCAGGTGGATGTTCTCCAAGCAGAATCATCAGCACAACTTGGGCAGCCCTGGTGGCTTCAGGAGAGTCCGGACCGGGGTGGCTACCTTGGTTGGGGATGGCCAAACTTCAAAAAGAGGTTACTTAAGGTTATGGGGCAGCTTTGTTTGCTGGCCAAAATGTAAGCTTACCTTGAAGCCCAGTGGGTGGCGATGCAGGACGTCAGAAAGCTCACTCAGCCGCGTGATCTGCGTGTACGCTGCTGGAACGCTCCCAGTGTGGCTCATGTAACCGGCCCTTTGAATGAAGACACTCAGTGCGGCGGAAGCAGGACTAACTTGATGCTTCCTCACTATCCGTCACCTGTCCTTCCCCAGCTGTCTGAGGTGTCCGCCTGGTCCCTCAGCTTTCCTGGTCAGCTTTGGGTCTAATGAAAAGATTCCCTTCACAGGTTTAAAAAGTCTAGTTGCAATGAACATCAACGCTTTACTGTCCCCCATTTAAGGCCTGCAGTGGGGGGGATGGCCGGGGTCCCCACTTCCTCAGCATTTCCTGGTCCTCTGCCTGACACTCACCTCCCACTCCCGAGGCTCGCTGCCCCGCAGGGGAGGAGGACAAGGAGGGGCGAGGCGCTGTCACACTGCCTGCCTCTGCTGGCCCCATGCCCAAGGGGCGCTCTGATCTCTGTGAGTCCTCTGCAAAGTCCCTCTGGGGAGCCCCCTTTGTGGGCGCACTGGTGCAGCCGTGCAGGTGGCGCCCCCTCTGACTAGTCGTTGGGATTTTCCCTCTCAGCTTTGTTTCTGAAGGTTCACCCTTCACAGACTGTTCTTTTGTGGTCACTTTCTGCTCTAGGCAGACCTGTGGGGAGGGTCCCTTTCAGGACAGCTCAAGCCTCATGAACTTCTGCAGGATTCACCCCGGTCCACGGGAGGAGCTGGCTCACTCCTCAGCTAGGGAGGCTGCTCTGCCACTACTTTCCTCCTTTGCTCTCCATCGAGGGGCCTCTGGTCAGACTTGTTGTCAGAGTGCTGTAGGCAGGGGTCAGGCACAGTCTCTGCCTGGGTCCTTCGCGTTCCTGGGTCCTATCCAAGTCTTGAAGCAGTTCCCTTTAAAGACCCTCATCTGGCTTCAGGAAGGGAGAGAGGACCTCCCTCCCTCTCCTGCTGAGGGAAAGAGAACGCAGAGCCCCTCGGAGCACAAGAAGTCCTCCCCTCCGTTCTTATCTCCGCTCATTCTTACTCCACTTGCACGTTCTACAGGTGATAGTAGGCTTGAGGTCACAGACGTGGTTTAGGGCACTCCTAGGATGTCCCGGATGGACGGTGCAATGCCTTTCGTTGAGCATGGACGCCCGGACCATGTCTTAGTCCCACCCTTAGGCCATGAGCAGAGGGTTCACTGATTATGCCGTTGGAGTGTTCTTGTTTCTCTAGTCTCTCAGCCCCCAGTCCTCCTTGGGGTTGTTCTACTGCCTCTTCTAAGCCCCCACTGCTTGGTGCCCGTGCCTTCAGGGCACGCAGGACAAGCTCCTTGTGGCACAACTGAGCGCTAGTCCAAGGACTTCCTTGAGGCTTGTGAAACGTGCGCCC
Organism: Molossus molossus; assembly: GCF_014108415.1. Classification (NCBI taxonomy): domain Eukaryota; kingdom Metazoa; phylum Chordata; class Mammalia; order Chiroptera; family Molossidae; genus Molossus; species Molossus molossus. The sequence goes on along the minus strand of NW_023425347.1, from coordinate 26,872,942 downwards.
TGCCAGGCTCCAGCTGGATGTCAGTGGTGCCTCCTGCGCTGGAGCGTCTGCAGGCTTCTGGGGGAGAGGGCTGAGCTGGGTCGGATCGTGGCAAGAGAGGCAGGGGCAGGAGGCCTGTGGGTATCTCCATTTCCATGGGGCCTCTTTCCATTGGCAGGCCAGGGCCCCCTGTACCCCTCGAGGGCTGCTCTGTGGAGTGCTTCTCTGGCAGAACCTTCGTCTAGTCTACACGAGAAAATGTACTGGGGTGACATTGATTGGCTAGTAAAATTATATAGGTTTCACGTGTACTGTTCTATAATATATCATCTGTATGTTGCATTGTGTGTTTACCAGCCGATGTCAAATCTCTTTCCGTCACCAGCATATTCCTTTTAATAGCAATATTTTGACCCCAGTTCTTGCCACACAAATACCTGGAGCTGTGATGCCAAGTCTGGTCATGTTCTCATTTTAAGATGAGCGGGTGTGACTTGTTCAAATGGATCCTTTCTGCTTTGCCACAGAGGAGCATTATATTCGCTCCATCTAAGACGAGTGGGAGGTAGTGTGGGGACAGGGATGTGCAGCCAGAAGAAGGAGATGAGCCTTTCCTGGGAGAAGGTGAAACTTGTGTTCCTCTGGGAACCTCGGGAGCTAACGTTTGGTTGGTGTTAGGGAGCAGGGGCAATGTGAGAGGTGAGGCTAGAGGACCAAGCAAGAAACAACTTATGTTAGGCCTTGTTGGTCATGCCAATGATTCCGAATTTTGTTCTGCAGGCAAGGGGCAATATTATAAGATGTTCTTTGTTTGTTTGTTTGTTTTTAAATGTTTTTTTTTAAATCTTTATTGTTGAATGTATTACAGATGTTCCACATTTTTCCCCCATTGACCCCCTCCTCCCCACTGCCCCCCCCTCCCGCCTTTTCCCACACTGTTGTCTCTGTCCACTGGTTATGCATATAAGTTCTTTGGTTTATTTCTTCCCACCCCCCAACCCCTTTCCCTTTGAGGTTTGTCATTCTAGCAGTGAATTTGTGCTTCTTAATCCCCTCACCTTTTTCACCTATTCGCCCAACCCCCCTCCCATCTGGCAACCAACAAAATGTTTTCTGTATCTATGAGAATGTTTCTGTTCTGCCTGTTCATTTTGTTTGTAGATTCTATTGTCGATAGATATGTATTCATTGCCATTTTGTTTGTTCATATTTTTTATCTTTTTCTTCAAAAAGACCCTTCAACATTTCATATAATAATGATTTGGTGGTGATGAACTCCTTTAACTTTTTCTTGTCTGGGAAACTCTTTATATGGCCATCGATTCTAAATGACAGCTTTGCAGGATAGAGTAATCTTGGTTGTAGGTTCTTGCTTTTCATCACGCTGAATGTTTCTTGCCACTCCCTTCTGGCCTGCAAAGTTTCTTTTGAGAAATCAGCTGACAGCCTTATGTGAACTCCCTTGTAGGTAACTAACTGCTTTTCTCTTGCTGCTTTTAAGATTCTCTCTTTGTCTTGAACCTTTTGCATTTTGATGATGATGTGTCTTGGTGTGGGCCTCTTGGGTTCATCTTGTTTGGGACTCTCTGTGCTTCCTGGACTTGTATGTCTGTTTCCTTCACCAAGTTAGGAAAGTTTTCTGCCATTATTGTTTCAAACAGGTTTTCAATTTCTTGTTCTCTCTCTTCTCCTTCTGGCACCCCCAAGATGCAAATGTTGGCATGCTTGAAGTTGTCCCAGAGGCTCCTTACACTCTCCTCATTTTTTTGGATTCTTTTTTCTTTTTGCTCTTTTGATTGGGTGTTTTTTGATTCCTTAGATTCCAAATCGGTGGTTTGCTTCTTGGATTTACATACTCTACTATTGAATCTGTGTAAATTATTCTTTATTTCAGTTAATGCCTCCTTCATTTCTGACTGTGCATCCATCATTTCTGACTGGTCCTTTTTTATGCTCTTGAGGCCCTCACTAAGTTCATTGAGAATCCTTATAAGCAGTATTTTGAACTCAGCATCTGATAGGTTGCTTATCTCCATTTCGCTTAGTTCTTTTCTTGGGCTTTTGTTCTGTTCTTTCATTTGGGACCTGCTTCTTTGTCTCCTCATTTTGGCTGCCTCCCTGTGTTTGTTTCTGTGTATTACTTAACGAGAGGTATGGGGCTATCTGAGACCAGATGCTGCTTGTCTGAAAGAATTTAGGAAAACCTGAAGCAGGACCCAAGACAGGCCAATCCTATGGTTAAGCAAGTGGCAACAGCTTGGGTGGGCCCGAAAGTTGGGTGGGGTGGGGCGGGGCCTCAGGGAATCACCAAGGCGGGGCTACCAGTGTGAGCCAGGTTGCTGGAGTCCCAGATATGGCAGCTGTCTGCCGGCCCAGGGAAGGGCTCACCAAAGGAACAAAGGCCTCTGACAGCATGTTTGTCCCGGAGAAAGCCCCCTCTCCAGCCCTCGCTCCAGTGCCAGACAGCTCAGTTCTTCCCTGTATGTCTCTGGCGCCCCTCGAGCTGCCTCCCCTCCGAGCTTAGAGGGAGAGAGTCCAATAAGTCTGTGCGCGGGCCCTTTAAGGAGCTGCCTGGGGCTCCAGCCACCTCAGCCTCCCTGAGCCTCAGTTCCCGCTGGTTTTTCCAGCCAGAAGTTATGGGGACTTCTCTTCCTGGCACTGGAACCCTGAGCAGGGCACCTGGTGGACAGGGACCCCTCAGTCCTCAGGGAGGACCTTCCCAGCCGAGGTGTCCTCCTGATTTTTATCCGCCACATGTGGGTGTGGGACCCACCCGTCGCGCCGCTGCCCCTCCTACCAGTTTCGATGCAGCTGCTGCTTTAATTCCGAAGTTGTAGGACTTCCATTCAGCTCGATTTCAGGTGGTTTTGAATGATGGTTGTTCTGCAGTTTAGTTGTAACTTTGATGTGGTTGTGGGAGGACACGATACCGCATTTACCTACCCGCCATCTTGACCGGAAGTCAATATTATAAGATGTTAAGCAGAGTGTCGACATGACCCGCTTTAGGAAGACATGACATGTTTTAGGAAGACAACTCTGATTGCAGTATGAGCACAGGTGAGATGCGGCTGGAAGCAGGGAGACCAGGTAGGAGGCTGTTTTGGGACGTCCAGGGAGTAATGATGAGGCTGGACCAAGGCCAGGCAGGGGGGTGAAGAAAGTGGGATGAACTCCAGAAAGAGCTGGGAGGTGGAATCAGCAGGGTGGGGACTGTGCAGATAGGAGGCAGGGGACAGAGGAGTCTGGCTTGTGATGCCATTCCCTAAGGTGCTGTACACAAGGGGGATGCATGTTGTATGTGGGGGTACAGTCCCCCACCCCCAGCTCTGTCTAATCTAGGTCTCTCCCTCAAGCTCTGGTCCTGATCTCATAACATGTCTGTGGAATAATTCTCATTCTCAGCTGGGCTCTGTGGATACACTTGCCTCCAGACCTGGTCATTATAGTGTTGCGGAGGTAGCTTCACGCCTTGGCATGCTCCTTGGGTACAACAACTCCTGTCTGTAGAGCCTTCCATGCACTTGGGAGTGAAAAGTAACTTCTTAGCCATGATTTAGCTCTCTCATCCGGTCTGCCCTTGGGGATACCCAGCCCAATGAGAGCTCTGATTGTGTCACACTGACAACGTTCTTGTTCAGCTTTTTCCTTTCTTCTTTCTTACCTTTGCTTATTTAGCACAAAGTTTGATGACTTAATAGACTGAAGAAGACATCACCCGTGAAGGGGATTGGCTGCAGAGTGAACCTGTTTTCTCTTCCCAGCACCCTGGGAGAAGGTATTGCCTAACTCCCCTTGTCATCACGCTGGGCCATGTGACTGGGTTTGGGCCAATGGAATGAGGCTAGAGGAGCTGTTAGCTGCTCCCAGGCCTGGTGTGAAACCCTGTGTGCAGCGGTTCATGTTCTCTCTTCTCTTTTCGTGACAACTTTGAAGGCTGCACGTTTATGATGTTGGCAAAACAAGATGGAAAGGACTTAGATTCCTGAGTCACCTCTTGGAAGAAAGACCCCAAAATGCTTTGGATGTGATTTGAGCAAGGAATAAACCTATTCTGTGTCAAGCCACTGAGTTTTTGGAGGTTGTGTTTGAAGGGTCATTATTTATCCTGACTAATATGCAAATACAGCATCAGACCTATCTTTCTGTTGAAGTTTGCCTGCGGGGCTTCACCTTGTCAACCGCACGGCAGCACGGCTTCCTATGGCAAAGTCTCTCCTGTAAGACTTTGAAAACAGAATAACAGTTTTGTTCCTAAAGCTAATTCTTGAAGCATGCACTTGCTGACAGGTACAAGCTTCGGAGAAAGTCATAGGTACTAGCCCACAGGCAAGACAAGTGCAGTAGAAAAAAAATCTTCATGCTTCTGGACGAGATTGATTTTTAAAATGGAAAATGTGATAATAGCACTTCACATGGACTATGCCACAAGCCCCACCCCCTCGTGGCGCTTCTCTGTTCCGCCAGCGACTTGTTGTCATTACTCAAGTATTCATCACCATCACCAAGGGGACAGCTCCGCGTATCTTTTCTTTCCAGCGGATGGGCCAACGTGTAGGCGGTGGGCACTCAAAGGATAGATGATTTGAGGTGAAAGCGAGCTCGGGAGAAATCAAAACCATTGTGTATGGAAACAAAATGCTGGAGTTTTGATTATTTTCTTTTTCTCTAAGGGAGGATGTTAATTTGTCCCCACTCTAAGGGTGTGATGGTGTTCAGCAGACTCTGTGACGGGCTCCGGAAACCACAGGGAGAGAAGAACATTAGGGAGTGTAAGATTCGTTTAAAAACTACTCACATTCAAAAATAAGTTATAGAAGTTTATTTTTCCTACTAAGAGAAGTTGAGTGGGATTTGTGGTACAGGGGAGGGTAGCAATGTATGGAGACAGAAATCCAAAGAGGTGGAGACAGAGATGAGACATGCTGGCAAAAGAAACAGCTCAACACACACACACACACACACACACACACGCACACGCACACACTACCTATTACCTGTTTTTGATGATCCCTTTATCTATATATGAGCCATTTCAAAGTATAAAGTCATTCCCCCTTCCTCCTTTAGTCATTTAAAAATGTTTTAGGTTAAACTTGTAAACCTGAGACTTAATTTTTGCTCATTGTTATTGACAGAGCCTCTTAACGCATCTGGATGTATGCTGTTGATGAGAGATGAAACTGGGTTGGGGCCAGAGCTAACTCATAGTCTGGAGGTTACCTACCCACCGTTTATTTTGTTTTGAAATCTACAGCTTCCAATAGAGTTTAAGGGAGTAATTGGGTGCCCTGGATTCTAATCCATCAACCGGTGGGTGATTTGGACCCTTGGTCTTGCTGCACCGAATCTCCAAGGGATTCTCTAGTTCTCTAGGAGCCTGACTGGCCCTCAGCTGAGCATAGTTGCTTTAATCTGTGGCTAATCTTTGTCCTCTTGCTTTCTTTCACTTTCCTTTTAAAAAATTATCTAATTTATTGGGGTGACATTGGTTAATAAGATCATATGATTTCACTCATTTTTCTTTTTAGGCAATAACGCCTTTGCTGCCAATCTACTTGTGATCCCAAAGATGCTGCCATGAGGACGCACAGGGAGAGGGAAAAGTGAAGGTCATTCTTAGGGTGAGTAAAATGTTTGGGGAGGGAAGTTATATTCTCCCTACATTTACACGATTTATGGATTCAAACCCTACTTTTATTAGATTATTCTTAGATGTAAATCTAACGTGAGTTCAGTCAAATGGTGAAAATATTTTAAAAGTCAGTTACATTGGTTCGACATCATCAGAATTAAACCACATGGACACAGTTTGGGTTTATTTTCTCCTTATGAGTAATCATGCCGTCATTACAGAAATGTTTGCCTTACACAGTGGGGAGCTAGGACCAAGCCCCTTGCAACAGATCAGTGACCAAGTGGGACTCCCTCACCAGCTTGAGTTTTAATATAATAAATATATTAGGTATTACCTGGAAATAGTATATACTTGGTATATTTATACCTCTAAAATATTTGAATAAACAAGTGTCCTTATAAATACGAAGTTGGTTTTATTAGGAAATGCATATTACGAACACATTTCCTTCGTTACTACTTTAAAAAAACTCTAGTATTCATACTTTTTCTACTTCATATCCTATGAATTGTATGGCAGCAAGGGTACAAGGTCAGGACAAAATAAGACCCCTCCCCCCCCCGGAATTGCACACTAAAGCTGGACCATGAGCGTTTCAGGGGCATTTATACTCTGCAAAGAATGCCACTCCTGTGCTGTGTGCATCTACAAGCCGTATTTCACATTCTGCACCGAGCGAGCTGCTCGGCAGCCTTTGCCCGTGGCTTTCATTGCCTCCGACAGACCTATCCCCAGCTGGTGTTGATTTCTCCCCGCAGTGCTGGGAGACCATTAATCTTGTGTGTTCTCTTACTCTGTGGTTTTTTTTTTTCTTTAACCGAGATTTAAAAAACAGATTGAGCCTGTTCCCACCGATCTTTGAGAGATTTGTCATGTGTCCTCTTTTAAACAGGTTGTGTAAAAACCAATTACTTGACCATAACTGAGGTCATGGGCAGTAATTCTGTTGCCAGGGTGGGAGTCGGTTTTGCCATCCTTCCCCTGCGTCAGAATCCGGGGGAGGGCACTGCCAACAGGAGCATCTATTAGTAAGCACCTGAAGAGATGCTCAGGAACATCCCGACTGGAGATTCTTCTCCAGTGACGCTGCTCATCTTGCCTCCTGAGTTGCACTGATGGGAGCTGGAGATGCGCCCCCAGACCGGCTGCCAGCAGCGAATGAGACGGGTATTCCTAGAGGCTCGGCGGCCTCTGTGGTCGAACCTGGCAGTGAGCAGGGCTCTTGGCTGTGGAGGAGGGACTGTATCTGCACAGGGCATAGTGGAGAGGACAGCGTTATCTGGGGAAGGCAGGTGTTTAGAGACCTCATTTTTGCTGAGTGAAAGAAGGGGCGCACAAACCGGACGCCACACTTTCAGGCTTAGTCAGAGCTTCCTCTCTGGCTGGCTATTTCTATTTTTTAAAATTAAAACATTTATTTAATATTGACATTATTGAAGGAGTCCCACCCCCTCTTTGCCCAACTCCACTCTCCCTCACCTCCCCATTCCTTGGCCTTTACCAAATTACTGGCCACGTCCATGGGGTATGCATATATGTTATTTAGCTATTTCCTTCACCTTCTTTTTTTTTTTTTTTTTTTTAATCCTCATCCGAGGACATTTTTCCATTTTTTGTACAGACAGTGTGGGAGGGAGAGAGAGGAAGAGAGAGAGAGGGAAACATCGATGTGAAAGGGACACATCGAGTGGCTGCCACCCGCACGACCAACCAGGGCCGGGGACAAACTGCAACCGAGGTACATGCCCTTAGCGGGAACCGAACCCGGGTCTCTCCGGACCGGAGGCTGATGCTCTAACCACTGAGCCAAACCGGCCAGGGCTTCTTCACCTTCTTCATTCATTCACCCCCACGCCCCTCCCCTTGGACACCGGCCAGCCTGTTCCATGTATTCATACTTCTGGTTCTATTTTGTTCATCAGTTTATTTTGTTCATTAGAGTCTACACATTAGTGAAATCATATGGTCTTTGTCTTTCTCTGACTGACTTATTTCACTTAGCGTAATACTCTCCAGGTCTCTCTACATTGTCTCAAATGGTAAGGGATCTTTCTTTCTTTCAGCTGCATAGTGGTCCATGGTGTTAATATACCACAGCTTTTTTTATCCACTCATCTACTGATGGGCTCTTGGGCTGTTTCCAGATCTTAGCTATTGTAAATAGTGCTGCTATGAACATGGGGGTACATATATTCTTTCTGATTGGTGTTTCAGGCTTCTTAGGGTATATTCCTAGAAGTGGGATCACTGGATCAAATGGCAGTTCAATTCTTAATTTTTTGAGGTAACACCATATTGTTTTCCACAGTGGCTGCACCAGTCTGCATTCCCACCAGCAGTGCACTAGAGTCCCCTTTTCTCCACACCCTCACCAACACTTGTTTGTGGCTGGACATTTCTTTGTTTCTTTCTGAATGATTTAGAAAAAATAACCTCCATTGCCCATTTTATGTAGAGTTTCCTTTTTCTCTAGTAAAAAGGCTTTTTTGCTTTAATGTAATTGTTTACACGTGGCAAAGCCGCGTTGTTCTCACCCCACATTAAAGTTCTTTGTGGGGTTAAAAGCGAGCAATGGCGAACTGCACAGGAACAGGCTGCACGTTCCCGTCAGACGCAATCCCGGATCAAAATGCATCTTTTCCAGGTCATCGTTCACCCAGAGCTGGAAAGTGGGAGGTGGGAGGTGGCCGGGGGTGCCCGCCCGGTAGGCACCTTTAACGCCTATGCTGCCCACGCGTGGCACAGGCACCAACGAAAGAGAATGCTGCATCACAAATTCGTGCTCAACCCTTCTGGTCTCAGCCATGACGCCTTATTTGGACCCTCCTAACTAAGACATTGCTGCTCATTCTCTGAGTTCCATCTTTTCTTTTCTTTTTCATTTTGTGTGCAGTGCTGTGTGGTCTCTGGCTGTGCACATAGATTCTCTTGATGAAAACCTTGGCTCTATCCTGGCTGTACCTTTGTGTCCCCTGAGCATACATCATTCTGGTTAAGATTGGTCCCCAGACTCTCCCCGTGCTGTCCCCCCAACACTGATTCTACCGGGGTCAGCCCAATCCTTTGGGACAAGACAAAAGGCCCAGCTGATGACGTGATTAACAATAGAATGTACGTGATTAAATACAAGTTTGATAATACATCAGAAAGAATCCAACAGTATATATGAAAATACCTGTTTAGAGTTGATTTCTATATACTTTAAATAATATTGATGTTACCTATGAAGACAACAATGAAAGTAAGTAGCTGCTGTGTATGGTGTTTTAACTGCGGTGGGACTTCTACCTGGTAAGAGGCATCGGGGCTAAGGGGCAGAGGCTGCTTCCACCACGACCTTGGAGCAGCTGAGGGAGCCGGTGGCCCGTGGAGGTGGTGAGCCCTCCCCCAGCGTGGGCTGCGCACCTGCCGATTGCCGGCGAGCGTTTCAGGGACAGACAGCTCTGCAGCTGAGCCAGGTGCACAAAGAGCTGTGCTCCTAGGCCAGAATGTTAGTGGGAGAAGAAAAGAAGAGCAAGAAAAAGAAAGAATAGTAAGCACGTAAATAAGGCCTATCATGCAGTTGACCACAGGGCATCTCCCAGAGCCTTTGAAGGTAAACTGATTCAACCCCCTCATCTCTAACTCCCCTTCTAGAAGCTCTGCACTCAATGCAGCCCTCCACCTGTGAGCTGTTCTCACAACTTCACCGACAAAAAGAGTCAGGCCCAGTCCATAGCAGCCTACGGACTCTGGTATCACTTAGGTTCCCTGGGCCTCCTTTTCCTCCTCTATAAAATGGGTGAGCTAGACTGGACCTCTGAGGTCTTTCCAGCCTCTACCATTTTGAGGTTATGAGAAACTGAGGTGAATGGGATGGGGAAAGAGGTCGGTGTTATTTTATTTTATTTTATTCCTTCTATGCCTAGAATTGTGAGTTACCCTGCGGTTGATATTTTTACGTTTTTTGGTCAGAGACCCCGGCCCCCCTTTTTAAACTTGTAGCTGTTGTCTACAAGCCTACCATGTGACAGTTACCAATTTATTGCCTTTCAACTCTGAATTCACCCCTCAGTACGTGTTCTGCAGTAATGTCATTGATTCTAAGAGCTTTTCTTCTGTGTACAGTGGGCTCATGTCAGTAGGGGGTGCTAGAGGGCTTCTTTTCCTGGTTCTGATGCTGTGGTGGTTTTGCTTTTTCCAGCTGCCACTGCACAGTGTGTTCAGCGGTGTACGTGTAGAGCGCGCAGTTCCTTGGTGAGCTTGCAGCTCTGCTCCAGGCCCTGGCTGGGCAAACATCTCACTGTGCCCACACCCCCACCCAGACACCGCCCGCTCCCAGCTGTGTACAACCGTGCCAGCCAGCCCTGCAATCCTGTCCTATCTCCTGAACTCCTGCAGACCCGTCTTCACCAGTGATTGACTTGTGTAGCCACATGGCTCCTCCAGGGACCGGCTCCTGCAGAGTGTACTTTCGGTACCATTTGACACCTGCAGTGTAGCTTTCTTTCTCTAGCTCCCTTCCATCAGGGTTCAGCGGCCAGCAGCTCCCCCGGCACCCAGGGGGCAGATTTCTAGCAAGTGCCGCAGTGATTTCCCTGCCAGTCAGTGAACCGTGGCCCTGGCCTCGCCAAGGGAGTCCAGGTCTGGGCTCTGGAGGGCGCTCCTCCTGGGTGGTCTAGCTCAGCTCACAGCCACTGCTCCTTGTTCCCCAGGATTCTCTGCCTCTCAGAGCCAGCCCCCTCCCTGCCAATCCCTGCTCATAATTCTTTGTATTAAACTTCCTTTGTTGAAGATACTATGTGGCTTTTGCCTCCTCATTGGACAGTACCCTATCTCAGGGTTTCACAAGTTCGGCCCCAGCATCATTTTGGGCGGGATCACTCTTTGTTGTGTGGGCTTTTCCCGTGAATTGTAGGAATAGCAGCGTCGCTGGCTTCTACCCACCAGACACCAGTAACACCCTCACGGTCGTCTTACCCTGTTTTCATTTTATTTCTCTTCACAGCACTGCTCACTGCCTAGTAGAATATTTATACTATGTGTATGTTTACTGTCTGTCTTTCTGCCTAGACTGTGAAGTACATAAAGGCGTGTGTGGGCTTTGTTTTGTTTCTTCTTATAACTCCAGCACCTAGAATTTGTCAGATATATTGGCAGCGGCTCAATAAATAAGAATGAATGAATGGGTGTGAGGAGACAAGATTGAAGGAGGCAGACGAACAGTGCGAGGCCCTGCAAAGAACAGGACAAAGTGTGAGACTGTCCAAAGGCCCGAGAGGCCGGCCCTGCAGGGGAGGGTGGTCGGCGGTGAGGCAGCCAGCCGCCCTGGGGGCAGGTGGGTCAGCGAGATGCCCCAGGCACCAGGACCCTCTCTCTACCAAATCTCCTGAACTCTGTCTCTCCATGTACTGTGCCCTCAGGTATTTGTTTCAGGGAATGAAGGCACATTTTATGTCCTGTCCCAGTGGCTGGCACTTGTCGAGGGCAGACCTCCAAGAGCACTCCGCCAAAAATGGGTGACCCAGATAAACACATTTATCCACAAGGAATCAAAGTCACATCAATGCCAGTGACACTGAGCGGGGCTCAGCTCTCCAGGGTCACTTTCTCCCCACGAAACATGAGGGCCCCAGGGGGCTGGTAGCAGAGGTGACATTAGTTACATGGGTGTAATGAACAGTGTGAAGTCCTAATGAGCAGAAACCACTGGCTCATTCGCAGTTATTTGTGAGGAAAGAATTGTTTTGCTTTTGCTCAACTGGTTCATTTACTTAAATTAAACGCGATGATAATGGGTGTGAGAGTGTTTGTTCAAGTGCAGCGTTCCATAACATTGTGGGAATTTGACACTATTACCGTAAGACAGAACGTCCGCTTTCTTTCAACAAAGCTTTGCACAGGAGCATAGCAGAGTGTTTGTTGGCCAACAAGAGAGAAGAACTCTGTGCCGCCTGGGGGGTAGATAGAGTGTTCCCTGTTTTCTAATGATTCCTTCTGAGGGAGCCAGGACAGGCAGCTGGTCCTTCCGCCATCCTCCAGAAGGGGCGCCACTGTGCCAGATGCAGGAACCTGCCCCGCGGGGCTCCTGGATAGTCCTCGGGTGGGCAGGTTTCCCGGGGGCCAAGGAAGCGCCTGTCTACTGTGACGCCCCCGGAGCAGCCTTCTCTAGTGGGTACAGGCAGCAGAATCTGGATGCGGACACCGGGAAGGTCAGACGGGGGCCGCTGAAACTGTGTCACTTCTCTGGCATATAGAGAGACGTCTCCCAACCCACACAGTGCTCCCAAAGTCCGGGGGCCTTTTATGATATTTCCCTGTTTGGTCTGAGAAATATAAGGTCTTGTGAACAAATACAGATAAAAATATGGATGTTTTATGTTCGGAAAGGAAAGGAAACAAAATACCCTACCATTACGTGAATTGCCAGTGTCTCTGTGAAGTGTGGTTTTAGTAAAGGGTGCATTATGCAGACGAATAAAAGAATGAAAAAGAAAATAAAAGTTCATTCATCTTTTTCAGCTTCTCCAGGCTGTTGAGCCACTACACTGAGTCTTCCTCTCCATGGCTCCGAACCATGGCTCTCTCCAGGTGATAATGCCCTGTATTAATTTTTGCCCCCCCAATTCCATCAAATAAAAATTAGGTAGTGATTTAAGTTTAGGTTTTACGGACACCTGAAATCCCAGCTCTGCTACCCACCTGCCCACTTATTGAAACTTTCAGGACCTCTAACATATGGAATGGGTATGAAGGTCCTCGTAACTATTTTGTGGTGGTGGGGCGTAAAAATCAAGTGTGAATAATAAAGCATAGAAAGTGCTCAATAAACGGTAGGTTTTTGTTTGTTTCTTTTTATTTTTTATTTTATTTTATTTTTTTTATCCTCACCCGAGAACATTTTTTCATTTTTTGTTCAGGTAGAGCGGGAGGGAGAGAGAGGAAGAGAGAGAGAGAGAGAAACATCGATGTGAAGGGACACATCGAGTGGCTGCCACCCGCACAACCAACCAGGGTCGGGGACAAACTGCAACCGAGGTACACGCCCTTAGCGGGAACCGAACCCGGGTCTCTCTGGACCGCAGGCCGACGCTCTAACCGCTGAACCAAACCGGCCAGGGCTTTATTTTTTATTTATTTCTTTTTTTTTGCTACGTGCCCTTAGCGGGAACCGAAGCCGGGACTGTCTGGTCCACAGGCCGACGCTCCAACTGCTGAGCCAAACCAGCCAGGGCTTTGCTTGTTTCTTTTTCAACCTAGCACCTGCAGGCGGGGAAAGCCAGCAGACAACGAAATGACTGGGAGATGGTTGTAGAGGCCAAACCACTGAGTGGTGACTCCAGACCACTTCGGGGAAAGGCACATCGGCTAAGAAATGCTTATCAGAGGTGGATCCCCTGCTTTGCAGTAAAAGGCAGATGATGAGTTTTTCCTGTGCGTGCTGCACATTGTGGGGACGTATGGGGGCACCACACACTTTGTAAGTGATGATTTTGTGGGTCCGGAGTTTGACTGAACCTTGCTAATTCTGGCTGAGTTAGGTATGACTAGACACCTACTCTGAATTCTAGGGTATTTTGACTGTGGCGTCACTGCTGTAGGCTGGAAGTCATAAAGAATATCATTTATTCTTTCTCTTTGCTCCCTTCCTCAAGATCCAGCCATTTTCCCGTTTCAATGTCTACATTGTGTCCAAACAGCTAACTACTTCAGGAATCAAATCCTGGCTCATTAAGTAGGGGTAGTCATGCAGACATTGCAAAAAAAAACCTCTTTAGGCTGTGTGAAGTAACTGCATTCTTTTTTCTTTTTTTCTTTTTTAATCCTCATCCGAGGACATTTTTCCATTTTTTGTACAGACAGAGTGGGAGGGAGAGAGAGGAAGAGAGAGAGAGAGGCAAACATCGATGTGAAAGGGACACATCGAGTGGCTGCCACCCGCACGACCAACCAGGGCCTGGGACAAACCGCAACCGAGGTACATGCCCTTAGCGGGAACCGAACCCGGGTCTCTCCGGACTGCAGGTGGACGCTCCAACCGCTGAGCCAAACCGGCCAGGGCGCTGCATTCTTATTTCTGTGTGCGTAGCTCGATAATTCAACCTCACACACACATAAAAACCTGGAAAAAATTTTTTGTTCCCAAACTGAACTCTGCCCTCCTATTAGACTGGACTAATGATTCTGCACAAGTCAGGGCAGAAAATTCTCGACATAGTAGAAGTGTTCTTATGGCCTTGTGACAATTCAGTAATAAAAAGCTATTAAGAAGTTTTTCCTGGGTGGGGGTTGTTGGGTAGTTGACTCACTCCACAGTGACTAGGGGGTTTCCTTGCTTTCCTCTGAGCTCAGCTCGCAATTTGCCTTGCGCTCAGCTGCCCCCTAGTGGCTAGGGTATGGATTATTCTTTCCAACAGGGGCTTCCCTGAGGATCAAAAAATAATGACCCATGTGCACAAATACTCTGGTGCATTTCGTACATCTGGACCAAAATAAAGCTCTATCTGGATTTCAAATGAACACATTTTTATTATATGCACCCTGCTCTCTACCTCATCTCCTTACCTTGCTTAATTTCTCTTCGTATACCATTTTACACACATCATTTGTTTATTTGTCTTTTGTCTGTCTTCCTGACTCAAAGGTAAGCTTCATGAGATTGAGGAATTTGTTTGGTTTACGGCTGTATCCTTGGGCCTAGAAGAATGACCGATATGGAGCAGGTTCTCTATAAATATTACTTAAATAAATGAATGAGTACCAAGTATATCTTAGAACGAGGTATTGTGATGAAAGATTTGTAAGACTGGCCTTCTAGAGACCTACAATCCAGAAGAATTGGACCAAAAAGGACTGTGTTTTAGGAAGAGCTGTCAACACACTAGTACTTTATAATCTGGACGTTGACCCTAAGGCATCATTCCTACTAATCTTTGGTATTTGAGGAGCTGTCGTGGGGAAAAAAGATTGGACTCGTTCAATTTATTTCAAAAAAAAAACAAAAAACCATCGGTGGGGGGTCCAGGGAAAGAATTTTAGCTCAGCATTATCTGAAGTAGTTTTGGGCCACTTTGAGCATCATCAGGGGCATTCATCATCGTCTGAAAAAACTTCTGTCAGGAGATGTTATCATCTGTAATAATTCTCAAATCTGGGATGTTTTTAAAAACTCATTTTCTTGAGGTCTGTTCCAGACATATTAAATCAAGGTCTCCAGGAGAAGGTCCTAGGAATCTCTATTTTACAATAAGCTCCCAGTGAGTTGGGTGTAGCTGTCTGCAGACTGTTGCTAGGGAATCGTTGGGGATTTAGGCATCAGAGGGGTAGTTGGACTGAATGAAGTGAAACTTCTAACTATAAGACTTCATGGCTTCAGAAGACCATAGAAGTTACGTTACTCTTCCTAATGGTAAGACTGATGGGTGCAGCTCAGTCTAGGATGACCGCCAAAGTAGAAAACCAAATCAAGAGCATCAGTATGGGCGTCTAGCAGATATTTTAGCAAATATGGAGTAATGTTTTCTATATTCTGTCATCCTTCAGAAGATAGAAATGACTAACTTCAAATCCCCAAAGAACTCACCTTACAAATTCTGTATTGTGGTCAAGCTTGTAATTAATCCTTTCTGGATAGTTCCCTTTTAATCTTTAGGGCTTGGAGAGGAAACTGAGATAAAAGTGAACCTCCTTTAGGGAGAATTACCCAATGAAAACATGTATTTTGAATCCAAATGAAGAGAAAGGAAGGTTTCTTGCTCATTATACTCTACCCCACCCCACTCCACCCCACCCTGTTCTTTAGACCTTTCTGTACACTGTTTTGGTCTTGTGGGAGGTAGGTAATTAATATGGAGAGCAGAGGAAGGAGTTAAAGGTTAATCACTCATCTTTTTCAGTTTTTAATGCAAACAACCTTTATTTAGGAACTTGGACTCTTGCTGCATAAGTCCTAGCCTGCATTGGTCCATCCATACTAAGTGCCCAATAAATGCCAGCTATTGTGATGGCTATTGATTGAGTGCCAGGACGAGGGTGCACACATAAAGATGAATAGTCTGTGATGCCAATCTCAAGGAGCTTGGAGTCTAGCTGTGATGTTGCAGTCACAACAAACATGACAAGTGTTATTTATACGGAGACCCTTACTACTGTGCAAAGCGTATGTTTCTGCTGTTGCCAGTTCAGTCTGAGTAGCCATTGTGTGAATGAGGCCAATTACCTGCCCCGCTCAGGCCATTCATTTGCATGGGTTTGTAGGCCTGTTTGTTTGTTTGTCCATTTGCAACTTGAAGAAGGAGGAAAGGCTTATGCTTGGACCCCAGGACACTGAAGAGTAGGGACAGAAATGCATGCTGCCTTCCTCCCGCCTGGTCTGAGAGGCTGGGTCCACAGAGAGGGAGAACAACAGAAGATAAAGGGGGCTCTACAGACTTAGGGTACACACAGAGTATGTTCAAGGCTCAGGAGATGAAATAAGGCCCAGAGTTAAGGGAGAGCTCCGTCCCTGCATTCCTCCACAGACCAGAGAAGCAGAGGGACCAGAAGAAATGGGTTTTCACACGGGCATCCGCTGAGCAGAGAAGTGCCTCCCTTGGGGGACTTGGGATATCGGTATCGAGGTGAAGACCAGGGCTGTTTACCCAGGGAGAGGTTGCTGAGTGCCTTTATAATAGTCCTGGGAGCCACAGAAATAATCGCGGTATAACCTGAGGGCGAATTTAGGACTTGGATGAGCAGGGGAATAAGCTAGTAGAACTCAGGCATTCTTGGTAATTATTTTGTATCACAGGCTGGGGTGCCATGACCATTTCTGTTCTAGGAACACAGAGAGGAGCCAGGAATCTGTGACAGAGGCTGGAGGATGAGGACAGGGACATCTGTGATAAGGAACTGAGCTTTGAAAGATGAATAGGAGCTGGTTAGGCTGACACAGGTCAGTGAGTATTTTGGACAGAGAGCATTCGCTTTTGAGCCCCCTCGCACCTTCCCGCCTTTGCCCCAATATTCAGCATCAACACAACGCCACATTGTGCCTTCTAGGTACACAGAGGGGAGCAGGGCAGCCTTGGGGTCTCTCTCCAACCTCGTCTTCTTGCAGGCACGCCCTGGAAGTCCAGTGTAGACTGCTGAGCCCGAGATCCCCCCTCGGCCTTGGGTGGAGCTTCAGATCGCACTGAAATACTGGAACAGGGAGCAGGAAGCTGTCTCCGTCCTTGTCTATGTTCGCATTAGGTATTCATATATGCACATGCAAGGGAGAGTGTTCATATTAAATAGCACACGGGCTTGACTTGAGGGCCCGTTGTTCTCCTCCTGCTGACATCGTGGCGAGACCGCTGGGCGTGGAGAGTGGAGGGCAGAGGACAGCTGGGTTCCCAGGGCAGGGATGAGGGGAGCAGAAATGAACCGGCAGCTGTGTGGGGGGCAGAGGAACACTTTAAGGACCCCCGAGCCAGGCTGGAGATGGCTGTCCTGGGGAGCCTTCACATGGCAAGAGTGACAGGCTGGTCACATTGATCTGTCTGTTGCTACCAGGAGGGAGTGGTGGTGATTATTTTTGACCAGAAGTGTCAGGAAGCACATGAATCTAATAGACTGTCCAGTATGAAGCATCAGGCTTTGCAACTCGAGTCCACTTCCAATTAGTTCACCTTTGCATTTGCGGGCGGGAACCAACCCCCTCCCTCGCAGGACTGCTGGTACACCCACACTTTCTGGGGAGCTCATTTTTCCTTTCCTATCACAAAATGCAGCCTTCTTTACATATATTCTTGCAAAGATTAGAGGCTGTTTTCTTTCCTGTCAGTCCTCTGATCTCCTGGGTTCGGAGGGAAGACAGTCAAGGAAGTGAGCGTAGACCGTAGTGATGTGGGTCATTTCTCACACAGAACGACGCAAAAACAAACAAATGGCAGGAAGCGAAAGACTTCATTTTGCTAAAGCAAAACAGCGGTCTCTACGCAGTTGCTCTGCTGGTCAGGCAGGGAATGGCTCAGCCTGAGACAGCCGTACAATTAAAAAGATATAACCGTTTCCTGTTCAGTGAGCATCCTTCCTGCTGTTGCCGCACCTGTTCAGGGGACCCCGGGGGCTTCCCTTCCTTGTACTCAGGATCCCGCAGATCGGAGCTGCGGGCTGTGTGAGTCCCCCCGCCCTGGGTTCATATCTATTCACTTGATGTGCAGAGGAATTAGAAAGTGCCATGTGGATGTGCAGGGTGAACATCAGCTCATTAAGCTTGCCAAGAGTTGGACGCTCCGTGAAGATTAATTATGAGCTGTGCCTTTGTGTGCTCTGTCATTCAGCAGACATCTCTGTTGCTCTGGAAGTTAATACAGATAATTAAAGCCAACCGGTCCTCTGTTTGGGGGCCACTCCAGCAGGTGTTCTGCTCCCCACCACACAGACACACTCCACGGAGAGAGCCCAGGAAACAGCAAAGGACAAAAGGAGAAAGGGAGGTACCAGGTGTGGGGACCCTGTGTGGGGAAGGGTGTCACTCCCAGTCCCCGCTGGGGCACTTGGGACAGTCCTGCAGTGCTGCCCCGAACATCAGCAGAGCCTGGGATGTGTTTATGTTAACTGGCACGGTGAATTCAGTGGGAGAGATAATTCCCACAAATCTTGCTGCACTGAATTTATATCGATCTCTTTCTGCTGGGCTGCTATTTAATTAACTCAATGCACACTGAAGCACACCAAGAAGTAAACGATGTACCTGCTGGGGGTGGCAGGACTCGAATCATTCAAGGCCAGCTAATATCAGCGATGGCATATTTGGGGCTGGCTGATAGGACGGGGTAGCATTTTTTTTTTTTTTTAAGTAAAAAGGCAATCTTTAAGTGCTTGAAAAAGCTGATTAAAATGGTAGTCAGAGCCCTGGCCGGTGTGGTTCAGTGGGTTGAGTGTCATCGCATGCACCAACAGGTTGCTGGTTTGATTCCTGGTCAGGGCACATGCCTGGGTTTCAGGCTCCATCCCTGTTGGGGGGGTGGGTGGCTTGCAGGAGGCCGATCAATGTTCTGTTCTCACATCGATGTCTCTCTTTCTCTCTCCCCTTCTCTTTTCCTCTCTCTCCAAGAATCAGTAAAAATACTTTTAAAAAATGGTAGATTCATAGGCTAGCCCATGAAAGCTTGTTTAACCCATACAATGTCACACTGCAGAGGTGGTTCATTGGTCTACAGGAAATGCATCCAATGTTCCTTGTCTCAGCTGTGGTGGCCTCTGCACCCTGAGGAGGTGGCACAGCTCATTTGTCCCCGTTGGTCTGGCTCATGTTCTAGATGCATATGAGTTGAGCGGATCCAGTGTAATCCACATGCCTTTCATTCATTCTTCTAGGACCATGCGCCTGGTGCCAGCCACAGTCCTAGGAGGTGGGGATGCCAAGATGAATAGACCAGGAGTCCTGCCTTGGGGGAGTCCACAGTTTGGTGCAAAATGTTGTTGAGGAAAATCGGCTGTTCCAACGCAGCCTGACCCTTCGTGCCCAGGGTCTGCTCTGATGGAGAAGCCCCTGCTCAGAGATAAGAAATCAAAGTGGGGAGCAGGCAGCGATACCCAAACAACAGTTCTTTCATGGGGGACAGTAATAAAAAATAATTTTAAGAACCATGAGTTTGTGAAACATTTACATGTACTCAAGCTGATCTGATCCTCACAACAGCTATGAAAGGCAGAAAGTGTTCAGCAAACACCCACTAATTTCGCACCATGTGCCAGGCACCGTGTGAGGCTCTGAGGAGGGCAGTGAACGGCAGGCTGCCCATATGCACCTTACCCTCGGGGGGGGGGGGGTCACTGTCTCACTGGTGAGCTACTCGTGACCCGAGAGCTCATTGGCGAGGTGGCACCACGTGTGTCTCCTGTGCTGTTGGCTTGTCCAGCTTGTGTCTCAACCACCGAACTGAGGACACTTCTCTGACATCTCCTCCAGCATGCCCCCAATAACGTTGATTGTTCTATTCACAACAACATCCACAACAATGAACAGGGGTGGTCACCAGCTATGTAGTGGTGGGAAATTTCAGCGGAGCTTAAAAACTAGGGAAGATTTGATTCCAGAACACTGGGTTAAGAGAGTAAAAGAGGTGTGGAAAATAAGCTGTCATGAACAAAAGAGAATATTTCTTCTTTAACCCTAATATTAAAACCTTGGAAGTGATTGATTTAACCAGCTTACAATATGCCTTATTATGGCTCATTCTATCTATATGACTGTTGTCTTGTATTATTATTATTTTTTAATAGTACTCATCTGAGGATAGGTTTTTATTGATTTTTGGAGAGAGAAGAAAGGGGAGAGAGAGAGAGAGAGAGAGAGAAACATTGATGTGAGACAAACATCTATTGGTTGCCTCCTGTTCATGGCCCAACTAGAGATCGAACCCATAATCTAGGTATGTGCCCAGACTGAGAATCGAACCCAAAACCTTTTGGTGTATGGGACAATGCTCCAACCAACTGAGCCACCTGACCAGGGCTGTTTTCTTGTATTTTTAACAATTATGTAAATTTTCAGGATATTTGAAGTCATTTTTATTTTGATGATTGATATATATTGAGGTTGAGATGGTGACTTCATTTGCCTTCATTGGAACCCCATGCAAAGGGGTTCACTGATAAATGTTTAACAAGGCTCTTAAAGAATGATGCAAATATATGTATACATATACATTTATTATAATTTTACTGTTATCAAGGGTGTGAAGCATGCAATTTACAAATATTTATAAAAGATACAATACTCTGCATTGTAAATTCTATATAGCCAGTTAATTGATTGTTATAAAATGCTTCGATTACTTTCTGTTGGACTCTTGTATCCATAGTCAACCTACATATGGTTGCAATCTGGCCATGATTTGACAAAATCAGACCATAAATAAATGTTTATTCCTATTCAGTTCAGCAAAGTCACTCAAAGCGTTGACAAATGTGTATAGTTTAAATATGAATGTTGGTGGATATCTTTGTTTACTTTGAGTAAGACAAAAGGAAAAAATGAAGACCTAAGTAGGAACCTCATTCTTTCATCAATATGTAACTTCTTTACAGAATCAGATCATGGTTTCTGAACTCTAGAAGAATATTTCCCAATTTTTTGTGCTAGTCACAATCAGGCATCTATAGACATGACACATTTTGAAGTTTAATCAGCATCATTAGCATTTTCTCCGTCATCTTCTTCAGTCTAGACAAGCAACATAAAAATAAATCAAGCCCTGACTTGTAGTGTTTGCCAGTTTCTGTGGTGTAAATACTACCGATGTATCACTGAGCAGAGATGTGCAGAAGCATATCATTACGTAGTATTTTCATGACACAGGCACAAGAGTAGAAAATAATCTTGAGAGCATAGATAAAGCAAAATGCAGTAAAATAATTAGAAAGGGATGAATTTTGAGTGTTTATTACCTTTATTTTAAATACAATTTAAGTGTAAATTCATATAATTTAGTTTTTAAGAATGGCTGCATTTAAACACCGGCTTGCAAACATTTTGAAAATGTGACAATTAGTTCTCAAGAACTGGTACAAGCCAGCTCCAGCTGTATCACCCTGCATCAATCCTATTTAGGTGGAAAACAAGTAGTTTCTTATCACAAGCTCCAGGTTCCCTTAGGCCCCCAAATAGCATGTCTTCCCAGACGAGCACCTGCTAATGGGCTAACAGAGGGCTGGTCTTCAGGGACCCATCTCACCAGCTGCCACAGGCAGGTTAGGCTAGGAGACGCTCATCTTTATCCTGCAATTAATTAGGGCTGTGGCCTTCCAAGTCTTGCTTTTGATTCACAAAAGCCAAACAACGTCCCTCCCATCCCCACTCCCCTCCGAGAGTTTTTCTTCTGTGGGTGGTCTGCTTGTGAGCCCAGGAAAGCAGCAACGGAAAGGAGCCTGGAGCTGTGACCACGTCCCTCTTCGCCAGCCCAGAAGGCAGCACCCGGCGGAGGGGCAGGACACTGCACCAGACCTTCGCCAGCCCAGAAGGCAGGACCCGGCGGAGGGGCAGGACACTGCACCAGACCTTCGCCAGCCCAGAAGGCAGGACCCGGCGGAGGGGCAGGGACCCTGCACCAGACCTTCGCCAGCCCAGAAGGCAGCCCAGAAGGCAGCACCCGGCGGAGGGGCAGGGACCCTGCACCAGACCTTCGCCAGCCCAGAAGGCAGCCCAGAAGGCAGCACCCGGCGGAGGGGCAGGGACCCTGCACCAGACCTTCGCCAGCCCAGAAGGCAGCACCCGGCGGAGGGGCAGGGACCCTGCACCAGACCTTCGCCAGCCCAGAAGGCAGCACCCGGCGGAGGGGCAGGGACCCTGCACCAGACCGTGCCGTTTGCATTCGCTCATCTTTATCCATTCTCACTCCTTCACTCATCTGATTGAAAGGTGCTTGGTGCCTACCCGGAATCGGAGCAGTGTGCATTTTCAAATATGGAAGGATCTACATGGACTTTTCCTTACCCAAAAAATTGTAAAATGGAAATCATACTTAATATATTGCTTTTTTAACTTAAATGATACAGTGAAGAAAGCTTTCATTTTAGGAAGGCTTTTGCACTGGTTTGGGTGGAGGAGAGACAGTGTTGCTTTAGGCTCACGGTGCTGAAGGGAAATGAAGTGGGGCTTCCTTGCTCCGCCTGCCTGTGGGGGTGCAGGGCTGGAGCGGAAGGGCCCAGTGACGGACCAGCCCCTCCGCCCCTCCGTCTAGGGTACGCTCTTCTGGGAAAAGCCCATCTGAGGTCTTGGAATCTTGTCATTGTTTTTCTATGGTGTCATTGGAATTAAAATCTATAATTTTGGAAATGTAGACTATTATTAATAAATGCATGTTTCTATGATTATTTCCATTAGCTTGCTCAGTGGCAAAAACATTTTTTAAAATGTGAATTTGTCTTACCTGCGCTAGAAGAAATGCAGAAAGCTTTAGGGTTTGCTGAACTTGGCCTCTGACACAGAGGGAGCAGCGTTCTCCTGGGATCCAGACGGGGTAGCCGAGATCTGACTTCTCCACCCAAACAATTATCCTCTAGTGTTGGAGGCTTGTAGTCAGTCACTTCCTTTTGTCACTGAGCAAGCCCTGAGAGGCTAAGATTTGGCTCTGAGCCCAACCACCCGTAAACATTATAGAAGGAAGGGGGGCTGAGGGGGGGTGGGTGGGGGAGGTGAGTGGACGGGGCCTTCTTTCCAGGAGCTGGAGAGAGAAGAGGCCCTGCCTCCGCCTCTTCCACTCCCTGGTGATCACACCCCACACTCACCATCGGCCTTGACCCAGACCTCTCTCCCCTGAGCTCCAGACACTCAGGGTCGATTTCTTCCAGGACAGGTCTACGTGATGTCCTGCCGTCTGCCTTTACACTGGTGTGTCTAACACTGAGCCTGCCTCCCTGCACCTCTCCCCACTGCCTGCTGCTCTTCCCATGTTCTTGGGAAAGTGTCCCCCTCCCTCAAGCCTGCCGGGTCGCTCTCCTCAACATCTGCACAGTCTCTCTCTTCCCCAGTGCCTCGCTTGGTGCAGGCCCTCGTCGCTGCTCACCTGCATGGCCACAAGACCCTCCTCTGCAACTGTCGCTGCCCTCAGCCCTACCCCTTCCAAACACCGTTGTCACCGTGATCTCTCCATAGCCTTCTCTTCGATCCCTGGACCAGCAACACCAGCATCGCCCGGGGGCCTGTTAGAACGCAGGCTTTCTCTCAGTGAGGATCCAGTCTGAAGGCAGAAAGCACCACTGATTTAAATAAGGACGTTTTGAGATAACAAATGGGTGAATGGATTAAAAAAAAACTGCATGCATCCATGCCATGAGCACCTACTAAGGGAACAACATGAATGAGATTAGGCTGAGTGAAGGACTCAGGTCTGAAAAGTTACATACAGTATGATCCCATTTTTATTATTCTGGAAAAGGCAAAACTATAGGAACGAAGTCAGTGGCTATCAGCGGCCAGGAGGAGGGGGAGACCTGACTACAAAAGACAGCTTGAAGGAATTCTTTTGAGTCCTCTGTATCTTCACTGTAAAGGAGGGTACACTTGTCTGTTCATGTGTCAATGCTCGTAGGACTGTATAGCGAAGGGTGCCATGTGGACTGTATTTAAATGAAGAAATAATAGTAAATCGCCCTGGCCAGTTTGGCTCAGCAGCTAGAGCATCAGCCCATGGACTGAAGGCTCTCAGGTTCAATTCCTGGTCAAGGGCACAATCCCTGGCCCCAGTTGGGGTCGTGTGGGAGGCAACCAATCAATGTGTCTCGTTCACATCGATGCTTCTTTCTCTCTCTCTTTCTCCTTCCCTCCCTCCCTTCCTCTCTATCTAAAGATCAATGGAAAAAAATCCTCAGGTGAGGATTAACAAAACATAAATAATAATAGTAAATAAATAAATTAACAATGATAGCAATGAGTTATAAAATGCTGAATAAAATTGGAAACTGTGAGTTTATGTTGATATAAGTAAGTGAACAGAACACCTCTTCCTCGGACACTTACTAACTACAAGGCTAACTTCTGGTGGAGAGCCTGGCTACTCACCGTAATGGAGTGATCAAAACCAACACCGTCAGTGAAGAATGATGGAATCATTTTCCCTCTGACCAGGTGCGAGGTTAATAACAGAAAGGGGAGCTTCATGGGTCTGATGTTTGCACTCAGTTACCAGGTCCTCACACTTGGTTTAATGCTCTGCTGTTGCCATCTTGCAATTCTTAATATTTTTTAAACAAGGGGTTTGCATTTTGATTTTGCAACCAGCCCTGCAAATAATGTCGCTGGTCCTGAACACAACATCACTTTTGTGATATTCTGCCAAAGATGTCTACCTGAATTTAATCATGATGAAACATCAAAGCAACCCAAATTGATGAGCATTCTACAAAACTCATTGTCCATGCTCTTCAAAAGCATCAAGGTCATGAAAGTCCCTGAAAGACTGGAGAACTGTTTCACGTTGACGAAGATTAAAGACCCACGACAAGTAATTGCAAGGCGAGTTTTGTACGGAGTCCTCTGGCTGTAAAGAATGTCACAGGGACAACTGGTGGAGCTCGACGGGTCTGAGGACTGAACAGCAGTGATGAACGGGTGTCAGTTTCCCCATCTGGCGCCTGCGCAGTGGTTGTGTAGGAGAAAGTTCTTGTTGCCGGACTTTCAAACTTAAATATTTAAGGGTGATGGAGCAACTCTCTCTCAAACAGTTCAGGGGGGAAAAAAGTTCTTTATATTCTTTTTGCCACTTGTCATTAATTTGAGATGATTTCAAAAGAGAAAGAGTGATGAGGAGGGAATAGAGTTGAGGGGAGAGAGAGGACCTCTATAATAATAAGGTGACATTCTGTTGACTTAGATAAGGACATTTTGAATGAAGAGATGTGAATGAAGTCAGGGAGCGAGCCACTGGGTATCTGGAGGAAGGGCATCCCAGAGACAGGGAACAGAGTGTGCAAAGGCTTGGAGGAGGGGCACGCCTGGGGAGTTCAGGGAATAGGAGGCCGGTGAGGTTGATGCGTAGTGACGGAATAGGAAGGTGGTAGGTGATGAGATAATGGGAAATGGAGGCGATGGGGTCCAAATCAAAGTGCTGGTAAGGATTTGGGGTTTTGTTCTGTGTGAGACACACGGGAGGCACATATGCAGGGGAGTGTCATCACCCCACTTACCTTTTCAAGGATCCCTCTGGCCTCTGTGTGGAATTAGACTATAGAGGGGCAAGACTGAACCCAGTTGGGAAACTAGGGGTGAAATTCACTCTCTGATGGATATTTGGGCTGCAGGAACCTCCAGGAAGTGTTCGAAGGCCACCGACCAGTCCGAAAGCACAGGACAGCGGGATCATTCAGCAGCACGGCCATCTGACTGCTCCCTCCGCTCATGCCAGCTTCTCTTGGAGGCCTGCCAAGAGGTGCCCAGCACAGAAGCTGCTCGCCAAAGGGCAGGTCTGATCATGACTTGTCAGGAAGGTTGAGATGCCAGCTGGTTGCATTTTTAATCTAATTTTTCTGTTATTTGGCATGCGTGCTCAAGTGTCCTTTTAAATTAATTATCATAGAACCAAAGACAAGCTCAGAGAGAAATATTGTAACTGTCAGACCTTGTTTCCTTACCTGGGGCTGCCTGACAACTGTGAGCACTTTTGTCCTGTGCAGAAGACCCTCGAGGACAGGATCTTGAGGTTTGCTGTGGTCCCCAACAATGAAGAAATCTGTGCATTGACCCCTGTTTTTGGCCCCCAAAGGATGTTGGTGAGGAAGGATTTCAGTCCCTTCTTTATCTGGGCCCATCAGGTGAGTGGTAATTTATAGCTTGATTAGTTTTGTTTGCCCCAGTGGTCATAACTAGTCTTCCACAGGAGAGGGACCTGGCCTTAGGCAGGAGGAGCTGTGTTCATCCTGAATGGCATCGTGTGTTCACCAGGATGAGCGCGGCAGCTTGGCCGGTCTTTCTCTCCTCCTTGGAGCTCCCCGCGATCTCAAGGACATAGCTTTTGTGTTTATACAATGATGCTTTAATCTATTGTGTGATTCTTCTCAAACATAAATACACACTTATGGTGTTAAAACACACATTTTAAAAGCCAAGGACAAACTCACACTTGAAGAGAGACATTTAAAAATGTTTCTCCCCCACCTTTAATACATGTGTATCTATTTTAAAGTGAACTTCACATGTGACCCTAAGCCTCTGGGATAGTTAATCCCCAGTTTACAGAGCAGTGACCTGCATGATTAAAGGATGATTTGCTGTAGGATGGAGACAAAGCCAGTGACCTTGGCGATGAGGCAGCTAGTTAGAGTTGAGTGATTTCCAGGTCAGGACTCAGGATGACACTCTGCCAACCAGAGCCCTTCTCACTAATTTTGTTGGCTTGATAATGACTACACTGGTTTTTATTCAGCCCATGGTGCCTGATCTTATATTCACTGAGTACAGAGGTTTAGTTTCAAATTTTGTTTGAAGAGATTTATACCATTCAAAGGATAGAGATGATAATATGATCTTTCTTAATGATTTCTGGGGTTATAATTCTGGGGCAGATAAAATATTTAATTCTAAAAATGCAACAAAAATAGTTAAGCCTTAAAAGAATAGCATCGCCATGAACTTAACCTTTCAAACATTTTACAAAAGATGTTAGGCATGTGGTAATGCTTTGATCTGTCAAATTTGTAGCAGCCCTTTCAAGGTCATTGGCATTTCCCATGACCACAGCTCATCTTTTTGACTTGTTTCCTAACAAGCATTCATAGGTCTACTTATGACACACACTTCCAACATATATTTTTTTCACCTCAATAGATTGAGCAAAAAACCTCAGAATATTTGGGTCTTGAGCATATGAGTCATGTGACTAAGTTTCTATGCACTTTGATATTCTCATCTGTGGGTTTAAGTCTCATTTGTGGGTCTACTGCTGGTTAGGGACTGAATTGTGTCCTCCCTTCTTCATATGTTGAAGTCAGGTCTTCAAAGATCTCCATATAATCTCCATATTAATCAAATTGAAATGAAGTTTTTAGGGTAGGCTTTAATCCAGTGCAACTGGTGTCCTTATAAGAAGAGATTAGAACATAGACACACAGGGAAGACCGTGTGAAGACACAGGGAGAAGGTGGACATCTGCAAGCCAAGGAGAGAGGCCTCAGAAGGAAACCAAGCTTGCCAGCACCTTGCTCTCAGATGGCCAGCCTCCAGACTGTAAGAAAGCCCATTTCTGTTGTTCAAGCCTCCAGGCTGTAAGAAAGCACATTTCTATTGTTCAAGCCTCCAGACTGTAAGAAAGCACATTTCTGTTGTTGAAGCCTCCAGACTGGGGCAGCCCTGGCAAAGGAATGCAGACCTTGCATCAGGAGCTGGATGCTGCTACAACACACACCCAAAAATGTGGAAGCGGCTTTGGAACTGGGTAATAGGCAGAGGCTTGAGGAATGTGTTAGAACATCCTTGATCTAGGCCTCGACGAGACTGTAGGTAGAAATAAGGATGTTAAGGGTGCTTCTGGTGAGGCCTAAGGTGGAACTGAGGAGCATGTTACTGGACCCTGGGAAGGCAATCCTTGCTACAAAGTGGCGAGAACTTGGCTAGAGTTTTGTGGAAGGTAGGACTTGTAAGTAATAAACTCGAAAATTTAGCTGGAGAAATTTCCACCCAAGGTGTTGAAGATCTTGCCTGGTTTCTCCTGACTGCAGGTCGTGAAGTGGGAGAGGAGAGAGAGAAATCGAAGAAGGAATTGTTCAGTAAAATGGTAGCAGGACTTGAAGATTTGGAAACCTCTCAGCCTATCCATACACACTGTCCACGAATACACTGCCTTCTACCTCATAGAGTTTTTATGAGGACCAAATGCAATGCGGTATATACACCGTGAGTACTTTAGAAATCATAAACCGTTTTACAAAGATGAGATGCAATAATGTTATTATTGTCTCATATATTTTTATAGCTTCCTCATAGGGTCAAGGGACAGGAAAATGTCAACATTGTTATTTTCTCATTTGGGATAGTTGAGGTCTAGAGAGAAGAGATGATTTATACAGTAATGTCACAGGGTCACAGAACCTGGCTTAAGCTGGGCTCTTTAAAGGCTCAGACCAGCACTCTTTCTAATATACTATAGTATATTATATACTATATAATATATATATAATATAATATATATAGTATATAGTATATAATATATACTATATATAGTATATACTATAGTATATACTATACTATACTAATATACTAATATCCCATACAAAAGACTTCTAAATCAGATCAACGGGCATTCACTTACAAACCTGACAGCACACGGCTAGAACCATCATTAACTGTCTCATCATTATCCAAAAAGCAAAATAAAATAAAATAAACATATGTCTCAGCTAACAAACTACAAAACAATCACGGGATAATCATTTTCCAACTTTCCACATTAATTAATTGATTAACCTCTAAAGGTAGGTTGGTGGACTCCATAAGGCTTTTTTTTTTTTTGAAAAATAATAAACACAAATCAGACTTATAGTTGTCAAAGTTTTGTTCTTTATGTGTTGTTGTTAGCTTGGCAGTGATGCGTTTTTTTTCTTGTCGCGTCTACCACAGTCCTGGAAGGAGACGTTTCCGGGTCAGAGGCTGACACACAGTCCACATCTCTGCCAAGTGTAAAGGTGACCATGGGGAGTGTTTGGGAATTTGGTCACTGATTTAATAATCTTAAAAGAAGGTCCCTGACATGAAAATGTTCCCAGAAAGAGTACAAGTACCATCTTTCAGATCTTGTTTTTGCAGTTGTGAAGTGGTCTGGACACTTGAACTGTGGTGTCTACCTTTACAAAAACCCTCCAAGAAGCTCCGGGCGTGGGGATAGCCTGTTAGCAAACGGCTGGTCCCCTGCGGCGCTTCATTGGACCTCACGATTGCTCTCATAGCAAAACCACATCTGCTGGAATATGTGTGTTCAAATCTTCCCTTCCGTTTCCACACAGAGGCGAAAGCCTTTGCCAAATAATAATGACCTTGCTGCACACCTGAAATTAATACAAAATAACACTGAGCGTAAACTCTAATTGAAAAATAAAAAAGAGGTTCCCCCAAAATTAACAAGACAAAAGGCCACAACAACAACAACAACGACGATGACAGCAACAGTAATAAAGAGGCAGAGGAGGGTTGTAAAAGGAGAGCTGGTAGACACGCTGAAGCCTTTCTCCTCCTGCTGACGAGTCATCAGCTGTGCAAACATGTCCAACGCGTGTCCACGTGGGTTATGCCAACAGACTAATCTTAATGGAAATGAATGCCTTTTATAAACCTCTTTGATTTCTAATGAACCTGCTTTAAAAGAAGATCCTCAGATATGATGATCCCATAATACAGCTCTGAGAGCTGACAGGGAAATACACCCATAATCCCATCAACGATTGAAAGGAGTCCAATGGTGAGCTGGTTAGTGAAGTGCAGGATTGTTTTCCTATTTGAGAAATGGATTTCTACATATTTTATTGTCCCAAGGTAGGAGACATGTATCAACATATGTGAGCACTAAGCAAGGTTCTCAAAAAGAGCACATCTGTTCTGACCCGACACAGCCCACCGGCGTTGGTGACACTCCCACGACGCAGACGGCCTTGTGCTTCAGGTGGCGTAACAGATTGGCCGACACCCATCCTAGGGATTCAGGAATTAGAGAAATCGAAGCTCCTTCTAAAAGCAAGACCTGTTCCCACAGTCAGCTCATGAATGCGCTCCTCTTCTCTTCATCCCATAAAAAACGTTTACTCTCCATCCATTCCTACGGCGAATGAGCTAAGACCTTACCACAACTGTCTCTGGCTTCATTTCCCCCTTAACACTACCTGAGACCTTCTTCTTTACCTGGCTCCACACGTGTCCACGTTCTGCAGAGGCCGTGTGTGCCTGTGTGTGTGTTTGTGTGCATTTCTCTGTACCCCTTTTCCCTCCTGCCCTAAGTAGCCACGCCCAGATCTCCTTCCTGTTCTTTCAGATAAATGCAAAGACCTTTGGGTAACCCTAACAATACTAGTAGCTAACATTTATTTTACTATGTGTCAGGCAACTCATTCTCTTTACATATATTAACTAATTGAATCCTCATAATAGCCCATTGAAGTTGGAAATATTAGCACGGTTTTACATATGAGGGCACAGACACATAACACTGTAAATAAATCCAGGGGAATAAAATAAACTGTCCCCCAAATGCACTCTCTCCTGAAGCTCGTGTGTGTGTGTGTGTGTGTGTGAGAGAGAGAGAGAGAGAGAGAGAGAGAGAGAGAAGGGAGTAAATTAGAAGATGGTTTGAACAAACCCCCATCAATTCATCTTATCTGTTGCATCCTTTACATAATGTCTTCATGAGCCCCTGGCTTTCCTTCCTTCCTCCAACACAGCTGAGCAGAAGAGACAGCGCTGGTGAGCTGACCCGCACAGAGCGCCAGGGTAGCCTTGGCACCCGGTAGGGGCTTGCTGTCAAATTTTCCTGAAGGAGGCTCCTCAGCACCCAGACTTGAAACAGCAGGATGTAGCCCTGGCCAGTTTGGCTCAGCGGTTGAGCGTCAGCCTGCGGACCAGAGAGTCCCGGGTTTGGTTCCTGCTAGGGGCACGTACCCCCCAAAACAAAGAAACAGCAGGATGCTTATAACTAGTTCACCACAAATCTTCATGGTACATTACTGCCACCTAGAGCTGATACAGTGAAACACAGATTCTAGGTAAAGCAAAACAGGACAAAGCAAAACAGAAAGTAACAGCAATGCTGTCCTAAAGCAAGCCGTTCTGTCTGAGCAGTTTAGGTCAATAATATCATAGACTTTAACATTTAAACTTCTTTCTTCAATATGCTCAAATTCTGTTTCTGTAAGTCTATTATCATCCAATAATATTATTGAAATTAAAAAGTTCAAATGTGACAGGTATCAAGATAAAGAAGGAGAGGGGGGGGGCAGAGAGAGAGAGAGGGAAAAAGAACATGTTTTGAGGACTGAACCTTTGCAGTTGTATCCATCATTTGGCAGATGAGGAAACTGAAGCTTCAGGAGGTAACAGATTCTTCAAGGACCATTAATTAGTAAGTGGCACTGGCAAGCTTGAAATACAGGATTTGTCTGGTTTTTTATTCCAAAATGAGCTAATCACATTGAATCAATATAAAACAAAATGTCTTTCCAGTATATGGTCGGGGGCTTTTCACCTGCTCCACCTGCTCCGTGCCCAGCCCCGGGGAGAGTGTGCAGGGCTCTGTTCTCGGAGATCAGCCGTGGGGAGGCCTGGTAGATTTCTGGTTACTTCCTCAGGTGTAGGGTTTACACTGCCCTGGGCACACCCTCCCTCAACAGCACACACTTGTCAGATGGTGGCTGAGGCCCGAGGGGCACACCCTCCCTCAACAGCACACACTTGTCAGATGGTGGCTGAGGCCCGAGGGAGAAGTCTGTGATGGCACAAGTGGATGAAGATGCTGTTTTACAAGGGGGAAAACCATATAAAAGCCTCCCTAACCCATGTTCTAAACCACCATCCTCAGCCTGGGAGCAGGAGGATGCTGTTCTTGGTAAGTGCAGACGTGACCAAGACAGAGGGCTGCAGTCTCCTTAGGTAGGGTGTGTGGTGTTTCTTATATCATGGAACTCTCTGGTGAAGTCAGTGGACCCATTCTTAGAATAACACTTTCAGATGCATGAAAGGTAATACATAGGATTATAAAGGAAACTAATTATGTACAAATAAAGTTATAAAATTATTTTAAAATGTATTATATGTGTATCTTTGTGGGGATGGGGGGTTGGTAGATGGACAATTCATAACCTTGTGATATGCATTCTCATAACTTGGCCAGTTTAGGATCAAAGTGTGTGTGTGGACAGACAGGTTTGACTGATAGGCAGGAAAACCACCTTACTTGCTTGCATTGAATGCTTCTTTTGCATGTGAATAAGATATGGTTTGCATGACAAAGGCTGGAACACTGCCTCAAGTGGACAAATGGGCTGTAGGCCCAGGTGTGGCTGGGTTTGTTATTTTTTTAGCTTTAAAGTCTCTTTCTACTGTGAAAAGCAAGAGACAAGGCTAGGCTGTATGGTTTGCAGAGACACCATCTCAAGGAAATTATTTATCTAAATCCACTTGTAACCTGGGGGAACCAATCTGCAAATAAATGGGACTGTATCCAGAGATCTAGAGCATTTGCTCCCTTGCAAAGCTCCCTCTCACTCCAACCAGCTTGTGCTTGTAGTTCATTGCATTACACCGATCCTGGCAGGCCAAGAGATGGCATATCTTAGTCTGTTCAGGCTGCTATAACAGAATACCACAGACTGGCCTGATCAACAGACATTTATTTCTCATCATTTTGGAGGCTGATTAAGGTGCTGACAGATTGGTTCTTGGTTTGCAGACAGCTATCTTTTTGCTATGTCCTCCCATGGCAGAGAGAGGGCTCTGATGTCCCTTCCTCTTCTGATAAGAGCACTAAAGCCATCAGGAGGGCTCTGCCCTAATGGCCTCATCTAAGCCTAATTACCTCCCAAAGGCCCACATCCTACTGCCATCACATAAGAGGCTAGGACTTTAACATTATAAATTTCAGGGCAACACAAACATTCAGCTCATCACAATGTGCTTCTTTACTGATACATTAAACAACAAGCTCCAGTGGTAGACCTGAAAACCACCATGCTTGTGGAGAAGTGATGAGCATGACAAAGTGTGAGCTATCTGCAACAACAAAATGTGATAGAAAAGTATTGGTGATTTCCATTGCAGATAAAGCCATAGGTACTTATTAAAAGTAAGCATACAATTTATTTCCCAACCACATTCATAGACTCCTACATTCTATCCATGGACCTCAGTTTATAAACATCTACATTAAAGTATCTCAGGAAATCCATTGGCTTATATCCTCTGGGCTTCAGGAGTTGAGGAACATCCTATAACCAGCTGAGTTAAATAGCCCTTAACCAGTGTGCCCAGACAGACAACTATGGTTGTGTAAACAGCAAGAATACCTGGGACAGGGGTTGCCATACGAGCCACCCTTGCTGCTAATATTCATCGTTCCCCCAGGCCTATCATCTTTCTGGAATGGAGGACATGGATCAGCTGAAGGGTCTGTTCAGTGTCCTTTTCTCACGGGCTGGCCTTGAATGACATGATAAAAAGAATATTAACAAGTTGAGTTGACCTTCTGGCCAGAAATTGCTGATCCCCAATAGGAAGCCCTGCTTTATTTCATTTCCTTCTGAAAATGGAGAAAGCATTGCTAGAAGAGTCACTTACTACGGAGTGAGGAGGCATTAAGGAAGTGGGTCCTCTGCACATGGGCCTCAGTTCTCAGAGCTGCTATTAAGTTGCTAAACCTGTTGGCTAAACTCAGCTCAAGGCCCAGGCATAGTACCCTGGAGCCATAAACATCCTGGAACAACAACTGCTCAAAGGTCACATCTGGACTTTACTTCCTTCTTGTAGTTTTCAACTCCCTCATTTGCATATCGGAACTATCCAATCCTAGTTAACCAGCCTATACTCCTTCATTTGCATGAAAGAATTACATTTCCTGGTTTTTGCCTTTATAAACTGTGTCTTTCTTTGTTCTCTTTAGAGCATAGTTTGCGTTGCTACCTGAATCTGCATCTCAGATTGTAATCCTTTTGCTCATGTGCTTTTTATTCTTTCTTACAGCTGCCCCCACCCCGCCCCATTTTTTGGTTGACCCTTGGAAATGTTAGGAAATCCACAGATTTGTGTTTCTTAGGGAAACAGTTTGCTTTTCTAGTGTTCAAGGCCAAATGAATTCTTTCATGAGAACAGTAAAAGTTAAAACTAAAAAGTAGGGAGAAGTGAAATTAGTTAGAAGATTGTCATATCCAGTAGATATATCTTAGTAAACTTTCTTGAATACTTTCAGCAACTAAACTAATTAAATATGTACCAAAATATTCTTTATCTTGTGTAGGGAAAAACACTGACCAATTCTAGAGGAAATATTTTAAAGCCCCCTTTTTTGGGTCTGTCCTGTAATCAAACATCCAGGGAGGTGTTTCAGTTATACTTTCTAATCATAAAGAAAGCATCCCTCATTGCTCATGCACATGCTTCCCCACCCTCCAAGTTAGTAGCATTATTGGTACTCATTCAACATATAGGAGTGGAGGCACGTAAGGTCTCCAGGTTAGGTAGGCTTGAGGTCCACTGTGGTCAGATGTCCATGCTGTGGCTTTCTTGCAAGTCAGGGGGAGGATTCTGCCAGGCAGCCTCCTAGCTGCAGACCAATTCAGAAAGCTGACTGTTCCTACTTGGTCAGCTCTCCAAAGCCGGGTGTGGCTGTAACTGGGTTTGACAGGAGGGAAACAGAGAGCACAGGGTAGGCGGATGGTGGAAGGAAGAAGGAAGGGAAGGGCAGCTTATGGAATTTATTTGGAGTTTTAAAAGTTATTTATCCCAGTGATTCTTCATGAAAAGGAAAATTCTTAATATGATTCTGACACAGAACTCATTTCCTTGTTTCTATCTCTGTTACCAAGAAAAGCCAAAGGGCTTTTTAAAAAGTCCATGGGCCACATCCAGTGATCAAACTGGACATGTGGTGAACATCTGACTCATGCCAACAGACAAACCATAACATTCTCTGAAGGTAGCAGGAGTGCAGCCCGATGGAAAGACCTCTTGGTTTTTTGTTTTTGTTTTTGTTTTTAATCCTCACCCGAGGACATTTTTCCATTTTTTGTTCAGATAGAGCGGGAGGGAGAGAGAGGAAGAGAGAGATAGAAACATCGACGTGAAGGGACACATCGAGTGGCTGCCACCCGCACGACCAACCAGGGTCGGGGACAAACTGCAACCGAGGTACATGCCCTTAGCGGGAACCGAACCCGGGTCTCTCCGGACCGCAGGCCGACGCTCTAACCGCTGAGCCAAACCGGCCAGGGCAAGACCTCTTGGTTTTTAAGAGTCTTTATTATTTGAAATGATAGACTGAAATAATTTGGACTGAATATGTGAAGAATAAACGTTTCATTTTCATAAATATCCTTTCCATTTTTTGTCTAAATTTAAGCATTTTAATGTAAATCTAAACATAATACCTTTTTATATAATTCATATTGTTCCATTAGAACATTATGTATATTTTCTCATGATAGCTTGCTGTCTTATAATTATCAAGTAGCCATCCATGTGGATGTATATTATCACATTGCTTTGCGAAGAAATTGTACAAATTGACAATGTCACCAACTGTTTTTTTTAAATTTTTTTACCTTGCTAATTTAGAGGGAATAAAATAGCTCTTGTGTTAATTTACATCTGCTGACTACCGATGAGATTGCTAGTGGGCACGTCATGTTTTCCCACTACACTGGAAGGACTTTTCTATAGATATTAATCTTTCATTATTCATATTTGAGGCAAGTAATTTTATTTTATAAATTAATTTACATGATCAAACATGTCCTTCTGTTCATGTATGATTTCTACTAATGTTTGAAATCTTAGGAAAGTATTATTTCCACAGTTAGTGTTTTATTCTTATTCCTGATTTTATTTATTTGTTTGTTTGTTTATTTATTTATTTATTTATTTATTCCTCACTAGAGGATAGTTTCCCATTGATTTTTAGATAGAGTGGGAGGGAGTGAGAGAGAGAGAAACATCAATGTGAGAGAGACACATCGATTAGCTGACTACCACACTGGGGTGGGGATCAGACCCACAACCGAGGTACATGCCTTTGACTGGGAAGGGAACCTGTGACTCTTTGGTCCTCAGACCGGTGCTCTAACCGCTGAGCCAAACCAGCTAGGGCTCTTATTCCTTATTTTAAAAAGCAATTGTTCATATTTAAAATTTCAAATTCTTCAATGCTCCTGCAGTTTGTTTTGGTGACTAAAGATATTTCTCAACTGTTGACCATTTGCATTAGAACTATGTGGGGGGGTACATGTTAAAAATGTAGATTCCTAGACACCCTAGACTTATTGAGTCAAAATCTACTGAGGTGATTTCAGTCCCATCATGAGAGAAAACACTGGACAAGTCAAAATGAAGCGTCGGGTACGAATACCCGAGCAGTACCCCCTCAGAGAGCCAGGCCATGAAAACCAAGGATAAGAATGAGAACCTGCCGTAGAACCAAGAAGCCTAAGAAGACATGATGACGAAATCCATTTGGTCCTGAATTGGATCCTGGAATAGAATAAGGACATTGATCAAAAAAACTGGTGAAATTCAACAAAGTCAGAATCCAGTTAATAGAAATGGACCAACATTGATTTCCCTGACAGAGTCCCAGGGTAGTAACTTTGGGGAAGATGGGTGAGGGTACAGGAACTCTTTGTGCTGTCTTTGCATCTTCTCTGTAAGCCTAAAATTATTCCAAATACGTTTATTTTTGGTTTTCTATTTTTATTTGTTTTAAATCCTCACCCAAGGATACTTTTCCATTTGTTTTCAGACAGAGGGGGAAGAAATGGGCGGCGGTGGGGGCGGGGGAGGGTGAAGAGAGAGAAACACCAAAGTGAGAGAGAGACACCTATTGGGTGCCTTCCGCATGACCCTGACCAGAGCCAGGGGCAGAATGACAATCGAGACAGGTGCCTTTGATCGGAATCTAATCCAAGACTCTTTGGTTCATGGGCTTATGCTCTAACCATTGGGCCAAACCGGCCAGGGCATCAAATACATTTATTTAAAAAAAAAACATATTGAGTTGTGGCTCAAGGAACAAGGGTCTTTATTTTCATAAGCATGTCAAGTGATCCTTAATGGTAGAAGCAATGAGTGAACATCTAAGTTACTGACTGATGCTGGGATGGGTGAATGTCAAGGGGGTGGGTGATCAGTGGGGCGGGAGAAATCCATCTTTTGCCCTTTTTTTTTTTGGAAAAGCTTACTTTCGTAGAGTCCGTTTCTGATTTCTCTATTCTGTTGCTCGGGTCCATGATTTGACTTTGGAACATGAAAACTGTTCTGACCCAGAACTCAGTGGGCAGGGGCTGCAGCGAACCAGCTGCGCGAGGGTTAAAAACCAGCAGACACCACTGTAGGGTGGGGCTTCCCCGTCCTGCCTCCCAGCCTTCCTCCTCCTTCGAGCCCTGCCTTGGTCCTTCTGATTCCTTGATTTGTTCTTAGCTCAGCTTCCACCTTGGGCCCTGAGCTCAGATGCCAACGTCCAGAGCTGGAGAAACAGAGGCAGGGGAATATCTGCTCTCCCTGAGCACATTTTAAGAAAAACTTCCATACGTTGTCACAATGTTTGTATAAATTATGGCAAAACAACCTGCAAAGGAACAAGGAGAAAATGAGTGTGAGACAAAGGTAGACAAGGCGTGCTGCTGGACCTCATATGGAGCGAGCCCGTGTACGTGGAGTGGCCAGGCTGGCCAGCCCACAGAGACACAGACTGAGTGCCGGGGTATGTGGGGAGGGCGAATGGGGAGTGACTGTTACGGGGTATGGGTTTCTTTGGGGGTGATAAAAGTGTTCTAGAATTAGATAATGGCGATGATTGCACAACGCTGCGAATATACTAAAACCCCTGAATTGTACACTTTCAAAAGGTGGATTTCATGGTAGGTGAATTATATCTAAGAAAAGAGTGCTGCTTTTTACAAGGTGTCCACCGACGGTGCTCTAACCAAAGAAATAGGCCCTGGCCAGGTCACAAGGCTCTCTCTACGCCCTTTACAAGTCAGCTATGTCTTACTTTTATCTCTGGCCTCCTCCAGCCAGGAGCCCGATGCCCACTAACGCCCAGCACTGAGAAGCAGACTGGATTTGGATGTTGGCTCCATCAGTTGCCAAATGGGTGACCTTGGACAAGTTACTTAAACTCTCTGGGTCTTAATTTCTTAATCTGTCAAATAAGAATGATGATAACATTTATCTTATAGGTTACTGAGAAGATGAATATGCTCAGAATTGTGCCCGGCAAAGACACTATATAAATGTTTATGATCGACAACCTAAAAACTACTTAGTCTGTTTCTCCGCACCTATCTGTTGGCATATAAAGGGGCACAGGACTCAGCCCCGGCCCTGAAGTTACCTGCTCTAGATACAGGAAAGAAACACACACATCTTATTTGCTCCAGAGGGCTGCTCAGAGGTGGGATTGAAACTTCGTCCGCTGTGAGGGTCTGGGATAGGCACAGGTGGATCACCTGGCCTTCCACGGTACGGTGTGCACAGGGGTTAACCTGCCCCTTGGTAACAGGGAGGTGTTGCAATGAGCTTCTGTGGTTTCTGCCTTGCAAACTCCACAAATAGCTATTTCGTATGAGATCAGAGGCCACGGAAGAGCAGCTAAGGCAGACGTTTATTTCCTAGAGAGCCTCGCTGGACTGAAGGCCCTGAAGAGACAGCCCCAGTATCCAGGGATGCACACAGGAGTCTCTGCGTCCCAAGCCCAAAGGAGTGCGAGCAGGTGCTTGAGCGATCCTGTGGGCTCCCCTGGTCT
Source organism: Molossus molossus (assembly GCF_014108415.1). NCBI lineage: Eukaryota > Metazoa > Chordata > Mammalia > Chiroptera > Molossidae > Molossus > Molossus molossus. The sequence continues at coordinate 26,834,395 of NW_023425347.1, read as the reverse complement.
GTCCCCTGCTCTGGAGGACCCAACTGTCACATACGAGCATTCTCGTGACCACTGGCCTCCTGTACCAACATAACGTTTGCGGGCGTTGATTTCCTTGTGGAAACAAAGCCTACAGGCAAGACTAGCAGGTAGAGTCCAGGACTAGGTTCTAGTCTCAGTCTGGCCCCGACGTTGCTTTCTGGTCCTTACCACCAAGCCATTCAGGGACACAGGATAGCATCGTGCTCTGGGAATTTTGTTCTCTGAGGCTTCACTTTTCTCTTTTAAAAAACGAGTTTGTATTGACTCAGGCCTCTGACCTTTGCAGAAACCCCTGGGGGCCAGAGGTAGAAGGCTTAAAATGCAGGCTGGCGTTAGGCACCCTCTTCTTAACCTGAGCAGCTTCTCTTTACTGGGCTTGTGTGGAAGCTGCCTTTTGAAGAAAGAATTCCAAGCTTTAATGCGCGAGGAGCCGTAGGAATAGACCTCTCTGAGGGCCTTTCTGGTTCTAACCTTCTGTGATTGTGAGAAAGTGGAGCGTGACGTGGTGTTTTTCATTATAAAGGATGTGGATGGAGCAAGCAACTTATTACCGTTGCCACCTTCAGACAACCCAGGCTGTTCCACCTACTCATGCTGGTCCTTGGCGCCTTTACGCAGTGGCCTCGGAGCCTGGGAGCCGGGGTCTGCGGCGGGCTGGGGAGGCGCGGCCCCTACAGCCGGTCAGCCGGGCCCTGCCGGCCCTCTGAGGCCCGGGAGAGTTCGCTCTCAACACTTTGACATTTAAAGCCCTGTCTAACTAAACTCACGGGAGTGGCTTTCTCAGCCCTGTCTCCTGCGAAGTCCTCTTTAAAGGGCTGAAAGTTTCTAACTCTAATAGGCCTGAGTTCGCCAGATGGTTACCATGGTCTTAACCCCTGAGTTTGGGGGGGGGTCACAACAAAGTAAAGTACAGTCGTTCCTTGTTTATCATGGTTAATCCCTTCCAGACTCCAGCGGTTGCACCTGGCCTTGAAGGGTTCCTGGGGCTCTCGAATACACAGGCCTACAGTCCACACGTATAGTATCTTTCATTGTAATTGTAATACAGGGGTGCGTAATTGACTCAGACTCAGATACGAGCGTGCGCTGTATCATTTTCACTGTCTCGATCAACTTTTTAATTAATATATATATGAATATATTTGAAAAAACCGCCATAGAGTGAAGCACGAAAGTCAAAGCGCAAAGTGGCGAGGGAGGACTGTACTGGGCTTTTTATCACCCGCAGCTTTCTCTGAAATTTTAAACACACTTACTAGCTAAATCAGTTCTTAACACTGCTTAAACATTTGAGTCACCTGTTGCGCGCGCGTGCGTGTGTGTGTGTGTGTGTGTGTGTGTGTGTGAGCGGGTTGGGGCAGGAAAATGCTGATGCCTGGGTACCACCTCAGGCTCTTTGATTTTGTTTGTCTGGAGTGTGGTACAGGGGTCAGTTTTTTTGACTCCCTCTGTCCTGGGATTCTACTGTGCAGGCCAGTCTGAGAACCGCTGGACTAACGGAAATGGGCTACACCCTGTAGAACACACACACACATACACACACACACACACACACACACCCTATGCACACAAATTAATGTCTTGAAACGTGTTTGTTTAAAAATGCCACTTGATCATTTTATCTCTTGTTAATATAAAAAGTCACAGGGAGAATATTTGCTTCAAAGGAAAATGACGTGAATCATGGGACTGATCCATTTAAAGGGAAAGGCTAAAGTGAAAGTCAAGGTCTACTTTATAAATGAGGTTCATACTCCCACTTTTCCCCACAGTACCTCTTGCACTTTAAACCACGCTAGAGAATGTCACAAATGGAGTCCTATTTCCTTCCAGGGACCCTGCTCTAATGGTCGGTTAAGACCAACAGCGGTCTTTGGTGAAAGACCCAGCATCACATAAATTAATTGGAGATACAAGTAGCAGTCTCAGAAAATCAGCTATTTTTTGTTTTGGTGAAAATGTCCTTATTTTATATCGTAAAACCACCATTTAAATCCAGTACATGGAGCCCTGGCCAGTTTGGCTCAGCGAGTAGAGCCCGCGGACCAGAGAGTCCCGGGTTCGGTTTCTGCTAAGGGCACGTACCTCAGCTGCGGTTTGTCCCCGGCCTGGTTGGGGTCATGTGGGTGACGCCCAGTCGATGTGTGTCTCTCACATCGATGTTTCTCTCTCTCTCTTCCTCCCTCTCTCCCTCCTGCTCTATCTGAAGATGAATGCAAAAATGCCCTCGGGTGAGGATTAAAAAATAAATAAATAAAATAAATCGAGTACATGGATATGTGTGTTGCACACATGGAGTATATTAGAGGTATCCAAACTTCTATCAAACAAAGATGTGGTACCTAAAAATACAACCTCACTGTGTTATAAATTTGACCTGAAACTAAATGATGTCAGCTATAGTAATTAGCTTAAAAGATTGTTCTGAAAGTAAAGACAGGGCAGTGTGTGTGAAAGAGCCTATTGGAAATGACAATGACCGCCACCACATTCTAAGTGACTCCTTTTTGCCGGACCCTGTGGTTGGGCACTAGACAGACCTCATCTCATCTCATTCTCACGTTCGTCCTTTGACGAGGACCCAGCTCACCCCTTGTTCAGGCCACAGTGCTGGGAAGAGGTGACGCCAGAACCGAGCCCAGCGTGGCCCCATCCAGAGCTCTTTCCCGTAAACCCTGCTGTGTTCTGCACACATTCAAATGCCGTACAACCGCATGCTGTTGTTATTAGACAGGGTTCTCCCAGATTTTAGAAAGCTACTCACAAAATTATTTAACAAACAGCCTAAGGAAGTTTTTTCTTTTTAATTGTTGACACTATTACAGATGTCCCCCAACCTCCCCTTTGCCCACCTCCACCCAGCCCCTGCCCCACCCCAGGCCTTTACCTGTCTACTGTCTGTTTATGGACAATGCATATATGTATATATGTTCTTCAGTTAATCTCTTCCCACATCCCAACCCCCTCCCCTCTGAGGTCTGTCAGTCTGTTCCATGCATTCATGCCTCTGGTTCTATTTTGTTCGTCAGTTTATTTTGCTCATTAGAGTCCATATATCAGTGAGATCATGTGATACTTGTCTTTCTCTGACTGGCTTATTTTGCTTAGCACAATAGTCTCTAGGTTCATCCATGCTGTCGCAAAGGGTAAGAGTTCCTTCTTTTTACAACCTCATAGTATTCCATTGTGTATATGTACCTCAGCTTTTTTACCCACTCATGAACTGATGGGCACTTATGCTGTTTCCAGATCTTAGCTATTACAAATAATGCTGCTATGAACATAGAGGTGCATATATTCTTTCCGATTGGTGTTTCAGGCTTCTTAGGATATATTCCCAGAAATGTGATCCCTGGGTCAAATGGCAGTTCCATTTTTTAACTTTTTGAGGAAACTCCATACTGTTTTCCACGGTGGCTGCACCAGTCTGCATTCCCACCAGCAGTGTACCAGGGTTCCCTTTTGTCCACACCTTCACCAGCACTTGTTTATTGATATATCTGTTATTTTTACTTAATCCTTCTAAGAACCCTGTGAGGTCAGGACTATCTTCATATTAAATCAAGAGACGGCTCAGAAATTTTATTTTATTTCATTTTATTTATTTACTTATTTTTAATCCTCACCCGAGGACATGTTTTTATTGATTTTAGAGAGAGGAAGTGGGAGAGAGAGAGAACTTGTTGTTTGGTGATTTGTTGATGGCTGCCACTCTGTCAGGTGTGAGGTGATACCTATTGTAGTTTTAATTTGCATCTCCCTAATGATTAGTGATGTTGAGCATTTTTTTCATATGTCTGTTGGCCGTCTATATGTCCTCTTTGGAGAAATGCCTATTTGGTCTTTGCTCCCCACCCCCCCTTTTTTTTGTTAATCCTCAACTGAGGATATTTTTCCATCAATTTTTAGATAGAGTGGAAGGGAGGGAGACAGAGACAAAGCAATGGAAACATCGATGTGAGAGAGACATTGATTGGTTGCTTCCCACACGACCCTAACTAGTGGGGTGGGGATCAAATCTACAATCTAAGTACGTTCCCTTGACTGGGAATTGAACCTGTGACCCTTCTGTCTGTGGGCCGGCACTCTAATCACTGAATCAAACTGGCCAGGGCCCTTTGCCCATTTTTAACTGGATTATTCATCTTCCTTTTGTAGAGCTGTAGGAGTTCTTTTTTTTTTTTTTTATCCTCACCCGGGGACATTTTTCCATTTTCTGTTCAGGTAGAGTGGGAGGGAGAGAGAGGAACAAGAGAGAGAGAGAAACATCGACGTGAAAGGAACACATCGAGTGGCTGCCACCCGCACAACCGACCAGGGCCGGGGACAAACTGCAACCGAGGTACTCGCCCTTAGCGGGAACCGAACCCCGGTCTCTCAGGACCGCAGGCCGACGCTCTAACCGCTGAGCCAAACCGGCCAGGACTGTAGGAGTTCTTTATATATTTTGGAGATTAATCCCTTATCAGATGTGTCATTGGTAAATATGTTCTTCCATACAGTGGGTTCCCTTTTCATTTTGATTATGGTTTTTCTTTTCTTATTCTTTTTGTTGTGCAGAAGCTTTTCAGTTTGATGTAGTTTCATTTGTTTATTTATTTATTTTATTTGTTTCTTTTGCCCTAGGAGACATATTAGTGAAAATTTTGCTACCTAAGGTTTTGCTGCCTGTTTTCTTCTGGGATTTTTATGGTTTCATGACTTACATTTAAATATTTTATCCATTTTGAGTTTATTCTTGTGTTGAGGTATAATCCCTCTATTCCCACTTTGCTGAGAGTTATTATTATTATTATTATTTTTTTATCATAAATGGGTTGTGGATTTTGTCAAATGCTTTTTCTATATTTATTGATATGATTATGTCATTTTCATCCTTCATTTTGTTAATGTGATGTATCATATTTATTAATTTGCAAATATTGTACCAGCCTCGCATCCCTGAAATAAATCCTACTTGGTCATGGTGTATGACCTTTTTAATGTATTGCTGGATTTGATTTGCTGATATTTTGTTGAGGATTTTGGCATCTATGTTCATCAGGGATACTGGCCTATAATTTTCTTTCTTTGTAGTGTTTTTATCTGGTTTTGGAATTAGAATAATGCTGGCCTTGTAAAAAGAGCTTGGGAGTCTAACCTCCTCCTGAATTTTTTGGAGTAGTTTGACAAGGATAGATGTTAGTTCTTCTTTGAATGTTTGGTAGAACTCACCTGTGAAGCCATCCAGTCCAGGATTTTTTTTAATTTTTTTTATAGCCTTTAGTGCTCAAGACTTTTATTGCAACCATATTGTTAAGAACCAACTCCAGGTGAGTTCATATTACAAAAAGATTGTGGGCTGAATAAATGCAGCATGGTTCTTTAGAGTCTCTTAATGATATTGAAACATTTTTAGATTTTTTTTGTGTGTGTGTAACTCCACAGAATTTTATCCTGCCTCCTGAGGACATTTATTGTACATTTCAAAAAGCTAAAATAAAACTATAAATGTATATAATTATAGTTAATGAGATATTTTCTCATCCAACAGCTTTGATTTGTATATCACTATCAAATATCATGTTGACTCAGAATGAAATAACTGCTATTGTACATGAGATTTCTAAGAGTCCTCCCAGAGGAAATCAAAATTTCAAAGAACATCATATAAAAGCTACTACTAAATACAATTCTGTCCTTAGCAGATGGCTTAAACAATCTAAAGATCTCTGATACCTGGTGTTTTCTTTTTTTTTTTTTTATCCTCACCCGAGGATATTTTTCCATTCTTTGTACAGATAGAGTGGGAGGGAGAGAGAGGAAGAGACAGAGAGAGAGAAACATCGACGTGAAGGGACACATCGAGTGGCTGCCACCGCACGACCAACCAGGGCCGGGGACAAACTGCAACCGAAGTACGTGCCCTTAGCGGGAACCGAACCCGGGTCTCTCCGGACCGCAGGCCGACGCTCTAACCGCTGAGCCAAACCGGCCAGGGCTGATACCTGGTGTTTTCAAAGATAATTTTAAAGAAACCGTAAATCCCATTTCTCACCTCTGTGAATTTTACTGCTTTTCTTCTTCTTCTTCTTTTTTTAATCTTTTTTTATTAATTAATTTTTGTTACAGATATTTCTCCTTTTCCCCCCACTGATTCCCCCCTCCCCCTCCCTTCCTGCCCTGTCCCCAGCTTTGTTGTCCATGTCCATTGTTCATGCATACATGCATATAAGTTCTGTGGTTTATCTCTCCCCCACCACACCCTCTTCTGGGGATTGTCAGTCTGTACCTCACTTCCACGTCTCTGGGACTACCCCATTCCTCAGACTGTTATGTTCATTATATTCCACAAATAAGTGAGATAATATGATACTTGTCTTTCTCTGTTTGGCTTGTTTCACTTAGGATGACACTTTCCAGGTCCCTCCATGTAGTCTCAAAGGATAAGAGATCTTTCTTTCTTACCACTGCATAGTACTCCATTGTGTATATGTACCACTGCTTTTTTATCCATTCGTCTATTGATGGACAATTGGGCTGTTTCCAGATCTTAGCTATTGTAAATAATGCTGCTACAAACATGGGGGTACATATATTCTTTCTGATTGGTGTTTCAGGCTTCTTAGGGTATATTCCTAGAAGTGGGATCACTGGGTCAAATGAAAGTTCAATTTTTAATTTTTTGAGGAAACACCATATTGTTTTCCATAGTGGCTGCACCAGTCTGCATTCCCACCAGCAGTGTACTAGAGTTCCCTTTTCTCCACACCCTCACCAACACTTGTTGTTTGATGATTTGTTGATGGCGGCCATTCTGACAGGTGTGAGGTGATACCTCATTGTTGTTTTAATTTGCATCTCTCTGATGATTAGTGATGATGAGCATTTCTTCATATGTCTCTTAGCCATTTGTATGTCCTGTTTGGAGAGGTGTCTATTTAGTTCCTGGGCCCATTGTTTAATTGGGTTCTTTGTCTTCCTTTTGTGGAGTTGTATGAGCACTCTATATATATTGGAAATTAACCCCTTATCTGATATATTATTGGCAATTATGCCGTGTGGGCCTGGGCTTTTATTTGCTGGGAGAGTCTTGATTACATCTTCAATTTCTTCTGTTGTTATTGATCTGTTCAAGTTTTCTATCTCTTCCTGGTCCAGTTTTGGGAGACTATGTTTTTCTAGAAATTTGTCCATTTTGCTTAGATTGTCGAATTTGTTGCCATATAATTGTTCATAGTAGTTGTTAACGATCTTTTGTATTTCTGTGGTGTCAGTTGTTCCTGTTATTAAGGAAAATGCTTTTAGTTTTTGCTCATTGAGTATGATGTTGGCTGTAGGTCTTTCATATATGGCCTTTATTATGTCTAGATATGATCCCTCTATTCCCACATTGCTGAGCGTTTTTATTAGAAATGGATGCTGGATTTTGTCGAAGGCTTTTTCGGTATCTATTGATATGATCATGTGGTTTTTATTCTTCATTTTATTTATGTGGTGTATCACGTTTATTGATTTGCGAATATTGTACTTTTCCTCTTTCATTTCTGATTTTGTGTATTTGGGTTCTCTCTCTTTGTTTCTTCGTGAGTCTAGCTAAGGGTCCATCTTGTTTATCTTTTTGAAAAACCAGCTCTTTGTTTCATTGATCCTTTGAATTTTTTTTTTTTTTTTGTCTCTATGTTGTTTATTTCTGCTTTGATCTTTACTATTTCCTTCCTTCTACTTGCTCTGGGGTTTTCTTTTTGTTTGCTCTCTAGTTCTTTAAGTTGTGAGGTTAAATTCTATTAGAGATTTTTCTTGTTTTTTTGAGGTAGGCCTGTAGTGCTATGAACTTCCCTCTCAGAACTGCTTTCGCTGCATCCCATAGATTTTGTGTTGTTGTGTGTTCATTTTAATTGGTTTCCATGAAGTTTTTATTTCTTCCTTGATCTCCTCAGTAGCCCATTCACTGTTTAATAACATGCTTTTTAGCTTCCATGTGTTCAAATGTCTTTGTATGTTCTTCTTGCAATTGATTTCTAGTTTCATGCCATTGTGATCTAAGAAGATGGTTGATATGATTTTAGTCTTCTTGAACTTGTAGAGACTTAGTTTGTGTCCTAACATGTGGTCTATCTTTGAGAATGTCCCATGTGCACTTGAGAAGAATGTGAATTCTGTAGTTTTGGGGTGTAATTCTCTGTAGATATCTATTAAATCCATTCGGCCTAGTGCTTCATTTAGAGTCTCTGTTTCCTTGCTAATTTTTTGTCTAGAGGATCTATCCAGTGATGTCAGTGGGGTTGAAGTCCCCTGCTATGATTGTATTTCTATGGATTTCTCCTTTGAAGTCTTCCAGAAGATTTTTAATACATTTTGGTGCTCCTATATTGGGTGCATATATGTTTATCAAGGTTATATTTTCCTGTTAAATAGATCCTTTCAATATTATGTAGTGGCCTTCTTTGTCTCTAGTTATGGCCTTCATTTTGAAATCTATTTTATCAGATATGAATATTGCTACCCCAGCTTTTTTTCCTTTCCGTTTGCTTGGAAGATTTTTTTCCATCCCTTTACTTTCAACCTATGTGAGTCTTTTGTTGTGAGGTGGGTCTCTTGTAAACAACATATTGATGCGTCATACTTCCTTATCCAATCAGCTACTCTGTGTCTTTTTATGGGAGCATTCAATCCATTTACATTTAAGGTAATTATTGATATGTACTTATTTATTGCCATTTTTGTTTAGTGTGGTTCTGTTTTTCTTCCCATTTCTCCTGCTAATTACAGCAGTCCTTTTAACATTTCTTGCAGCGTTGGTTTGGTGCTAATGTATTCCTTTAGACTTTTTTTGTCTGAGAAGCTCTTTAGTTGACCTATTTTGAATGATAGCCTTGCTGGGTAGAGTAGTCTTGGATTCAGATTTTTGTTTTTCATGACTTTGATTATCTCATGCCATTCCCTTCTGGCCTGTAGTGTTTCTGTTGAGAAGTCAGCTGAGAGCCTTATGGGGTTTCCTTTGTAGGTAACCTGTTGCTTCTCTCTTGCTGCTTTTAGGATTCTCTCTTTGTCTTTAATTTTTGGCACTTTGATTACTATGTGTCTTGGTGTGGGCTTGTTTGGGTTCTTCTTACTTGGGGCTCTCTGTGCTTCTTGAACTTGAATACCTTCTTCCTTCACCAAATTAGGGAAGTTTTCTGTCACTATTTCTTCGAATATATTCTCTAACCCTTGCTCATTTTCTTCTTCTTCGGGGACTCCTATGATGTGAATGTTATTACGTTTCCAGTTGTCCCACAGTTCTCTTAAACTGTTTTCCTGTTTTTAAATTATTTTTTCCTTTTGGTTTTCTGATTGGTTGATTTTTTTCTACCCTATCTTCTAATTCACTGATTTGGTCCTCAGCTTCCTCTACTCTGCTATTTAGACTTTCCAATGTGTTTTTTATTATTATTTTTATTTATTTATTTATTTATTTTTATCCTCACCTGAGGACATTTTTCCATTTTTTTTGTTCAGGTAGAGTGGGAGGGAGAGAGAGGAACAGAGAGAGAGAGAGAAACATCGATGTGAAAGGAACACATGGAGTGGCTGCCAGCCGCACAACCGACCAGGGCCGGGGACAAACTGCAACCAAGGTACATGCCCTTAGCGGGAACCGAACCCGGGTCTCTCAGGACCGCAGGCCGACGCTCTAACCGCTGAGCCAAACCGGCCAGGGCTGTTTTTTATTTTTGATATGTCATTCTTCATTTCTTTTTGGTTGTTTTTAATTTCCAACTGGTTGATTTTCAACATTTCTATGTCTTTACTCATGGTGCTCATGTCCTTACACATGCTGTTGAGCTTCCTCGAGATCATGGCTCTGAATTCTAGTTCTATTAACTTGCTTAACTGCACCTCATTTATCTCATCTTTGGTAGAGGATTCTTGTTCTTTCATTTGGTGTTTGTTTCTGTTTTTCACCATGTTGGCTATCACAGTGGGATTTGGAGTCTGCCAAATTTTCCCTGTGGGTGTTGGTGTTCTGCTGTTTGTGGCTCCCTCTTTTGGGTTTGGATGAGGCAGGGAGGACCCACTTTAAACACCACTGTCAAGTCTTAACTTTCCTGGTTAGAGTTGCTAGCCCAGGGTATGGTAGTTATCCTCTAGCTTTTTTGCCTGGAGGCTATTAGTAGTGGTCACATGAAGAACCTTGGTTTCTGAGTTGACTGAAAAACTCCCTCAGGTGCTCAGTGTAAGAGGATTTCCTGAGGGTGGAGCAGATGCTGGTTGTTAATGGGACTCAATTAACATTTCAATGGCCACCGGGTAGGATTGAATCTCCAAAGGAGGAGCCACCGCCTCTCCCCAGGGCCCTGGGAAGGAGTAAGATGACCACAGTCCTGCGTGGCTGCACTCAGCAAAAGCTCTGAGCACCCTCCAAATCCCGAATGTCCCCACACAGTTCCAGTCCAGTCTGCCTTCCCTCTGCTGGAGCCCAAGGTGAGTGACTGCTGCCAATTTAGCCTCTGTCGGGGCTCTGCGCCGTGGAGCCGCCTGGGACTGTAACCTGAGGGCGCTGCTCCCAGCCAAGGGTGGCCGAGGCTGCGGCACCAGCAGAGGGCGTAGCACCCAGCCGAGGTCACAGGACCCAGCCGAGGCAGCTGCTGGTCCCAGCCGAGGCCACAGAACCCAGCTGAGGGCGCAGCTTCCAGCAGAGGTCGCAGGACCCAGCCAAGGGCATAGCACCCAGCCAAGGTCGCAGGACCCAGCCAAGGCAGCTGCTGGTCCCAGCCGAGGCCACTGGTCCCAGCCGAGGTCGCAGGACCCAGCCAAGGCGTAGCACCCAGCTGAGGTTGCAGGACCCAGCCGAGGCAGCAGGACCCAGCCGAGGCAGCTGCTGGTCCCAGCCGAGGCCACAGGACCCAGCTGAGGGCACAGCTTCCAGCCGAGGCCACTGGTCCCAGCCGAGGCCACAGGACCCAGCTGAGGGCGCAGCTTCCAGCCAAGTCCACTGGTCCCAGCCCAGGCTGCAGCAGGTCCCCTCCCAGGCCGCTGCGGACCGTGGGCTCCCGGCCCCCTCTCGCGTCCTGGCAAGCCTACCAGGATCGAGTCAGTGTCCCTGGTTGTGTGGTCCTCCAAGCTGCCTTTCGGATGCTCCTTCCTGACAATTTGTCTTTATTTTCATTGTAATTCCAGTTTGGTCCTGGGAGATGGTCTGTGTAGCTTCCATTCACTCCGCCACCATTTTTTCTCTCCCAAAATTTTTTTTTTTGCTGGGAGATTTTTTTTTTTAAAATCTTCAGATAGTGTAGGAGTGGGGAAGAGAGAGAGAGAGAGAGCGAGAGCGAGAGCGAGAGTGAGAGAGAGAGAGAGAGAGAGAGAGAGGTGAGAGAGACACATCAATTGGTTGCCTGCCTCACAATCCTGACCAGGGCCTGGGACCTAACTGCAACTAAGGTACGTGCCCTTGACCAGAATCGAACCCGAGACTGTAACCACTGAGTCAAACCAGCCAGGGCATGCTGGGAGTTTTTTTTTAAATTACTGCTCCAATTTCATTAGATGTTATTGGCCTATTCAGGTTTTCTGATTCTTTCTGATTGAATTTTTGAAGATTGTATGTTTCTAGGAATTTGTCCATTTCACAGCAGGTTGTCCAGTTTGTTGGCATATAGATGTTCATAATATTTTCTTACAATCCTTTGCATTTCTGTGATGTTAGTTGTTACTTTGCCTCTTTAATTTCTAATTTTATTTATTTGAGTTCTCTCTCTTTGCTTCTTGATAAGACTGGCTAAATGTCTATCAATCTTGTTTATCTTTTCAAAGAACCAGCTCTTAGTTTCATTTATCTTTCCTAAGGAAGTTTGAGTTGATGGTTTCTTTTTCACTTCTTAAAACCTTCTGACACAACTAGGGACATTCCATCTCTCTGTTGACCTTGGAGCTGTATGATAAGAAAACATTTATTTTTTTAATATAATGAAGGTCATTATTAAAAACAAGATCTCAACTTTGAACTCTCTCTAGTGATCTCTAGAATATATTAAGTAAAAAAAAGCAATGATTCAGAGCAGATAAAATGCTAGTATATATATATTTATACTATATAAATATAAATGAAAGAGGGGAATGCACATAGTCCTATTTGCTTAATTTTTTTAATATGGTAGAATAAAGCTAAAACTAACAAAAATAGTTATTTGGGGGAAGGAAGAAGCATAGGTTGGAGAGGTGGGAGTGGAAGCCAAACTCTCTGAATTTACCTGTTTTGTTGATTTAGTTACGAACTTATGTAAATGTTTTATGTAATTACAAAATCAAATTAAATCAAAATAGAAAGCAATCCTTAAAAACTGAAAGCAAAGGAAACAAGTTAACCTGACTGTGTATCGTGTAAATGACTTAACCACGCCAAGAGGAACTATTTCATGTGACTCTCAAGCACAGTGGTTTAATTGTACATCCCTAGTGGGTTCTACCTTAAAGGACTAAACAATTACAAATACATTTCTAATTAAATGAATAATAATTCTTGTCAATCATATATTTATTTATTTGGTAATAAGATTGGTATTGTTCATCTGAAAATTGTTTGTTTATATATTTGTAGACATAGGTAATTATCATTATTAGAAACCAAGATGTTCAGTTTAAAAGATTCAAGTATAAAATTAACCAATATAAGTAAAAACACTATCATTGTAAATTTTTGTAGAAAATATTGATATAAACTCATGATATCTTTTCTCTTTGTTTTTAAAACTTTTTTTTTCCTTATTGATTTTTAGAGAGAGGGAGAGAGAGGGAGAGAGAGATAGAAACATCGATGAGAGAGAACATCGATTGGCCGCCTCCTGCATGTCCCCCACTGGGGATCAGGCCCACAACCTGGGCATGTGCCCTGACTGGGAATCGAATTGGCGACCTCTTAGTGCAGGGGTCGATGCTCAGCCACTGAGCCACACCAGCCTGGCTGATAACTTTTCTCTTAAAAAAAGTTTTCCACCACTGCCCATTGAAAAGTCTAGAAATAATCTAGCAATAAGCATCTCCAGCTCTCAGATATTTGTCTCTAAGTACCAATTTCCACTAAAAGGAGCAAGTTTTTTGGAGAAATGGCTGATCCTGAGTCTGAAACAAGAAATGTACAAAATAAACCTAGAGCACGCTGATTTACCAGAAAGCAAGGAGACTATCAAAGACTTTTGGAGTTATAGCAAAAGAATTTGGAGCTGGTTTAAAATGTCTCCCTCTAGGCAAAGAGGAAAATTTTGAGCACCAAAAGAATAATAACTATAAAGGATCAGATAATTACAATGTATAAAATAACTATTATTACAAATTAAAATCCATGAATTAATTATAATACTAAAAAATAGCCCTATTGTTCCTTTTTGGAGGATGCTCAGAAACCATCTCATTATCTTGAAAACTAATAAATAAAGTGAATGAATGAAACATTTATTCTGTCTTGTCTGTGTCAATTGTACTTCAGGATAAGCAAACAGTTGATATCAAAGTTTTTTATCAACAAGTTCAGATAATAAATGCATTAGAACTAAGAGAATTAAAAATTACATTTTTTTAATCCCTAAGAAAATAATGGTTCTAAGCAATGGTCACCAATCATATTAAAGTCATTAAAAGAAAGGCTGGTAGAGACCTTTCTATGGATGAACCGGGCTACCAGTTCTTGAGCCTGTGATCAGTCATAATGTCACAGACATAAAGGGCTCCTGGTGAAATTTTGCTCAAACAACCATACCTGAATCTGGTCATGGGTTTAGGTCTGCCTACTGGTTTACAAGAAATACTGGGGGACAGAGAAACATGTTAAATAGGATCATGAGGAAGAAATCAGCCAAATCCCAAAGAAACTGTACAATGTTCTAGATTATTAAATAAATCACAAGGGGGGAGGGGAGAAGAGAGAAGAAAACTATTATGAGTTGAATTATGTCCCCACCCAAATCCATATGTTGAAATTCCAACCCGCTTTACTTCAGAATGTGAGCTTGTTTGGAGACAGGGTCGTTACAGAGATAGTCAGGTTTAAGTAAGAGCATTAGAGTGGGTCCTATTCCAAAATGACCTGTGTCCCTGTAAACGGGAAGTCTGGAGTCAGACGTGCACGCAGGGAGAATGCAGTGTGAAGACGAAGGCAGAGAGCGGTCTGATGCTCCTACAAGCCAAGGAATGCCGGAGATCGCCACAAACTGCCAGATTCCCCCTCGCAGCTTCAGAAAGAACCAACCCAGCCCTGCCGACACCTTGGTCTTGGACTTCAGCTTGCAGAACTGTGAGACAGTAAATACCTCTTGTTGAAGCCACTCACATAGTGGTGTTTTGTTACGGCAGCCATAGCAAACTAAAATAGAAACCTGTTGATTAAAGGACCTGAAGAATGTGTCAACAAAAAGTATGGTGTGACTATTATTTGGCTCCTGATTCAAACAAACCAACCAGATGAAAATATGGTTGCATATTTGATGATAAGAAATTATAGGGGTTTTTAAGGTATGTTATTTTAGACATGGTTTAAGAGTCATTGTTTGGACATGTGTATTGAAGTGTCTGTGGATAGAATGATAAAACAGGCCATCAGGAACAAGAGAAGTAGTGAGTATAGGGGTGGATGAAAGAAGATGGCAGTTGATGCTCGGTCTTGAAGCCGGTCATAGTGGTGTGCTGGCAGCCGGCTGGGAAGCGGGGAGCCCTAGTTTGAAGCGTTTGCCAATTTCTGTGATGTTTGCACCGTGGCTCATTCTGTTGGTGGCAATAGAAATGGCACCAGATGTTAGACCGACGGGGTCAGACCAGACCAGGGTTCAGTAACCATGGTACTTGAATTCTGGCTAGGAAAGAATTCAGAGCCAAGACTCAGACTATAAGAGAATGTTTATTTAGAAAATCACAGAGGTCGAAGAATTGAGTAGCAGAAGAAATGGGTGTAGGAAATGAGTAACAGAGGCAAAAGAAAGGCCCTTGGAGCTTAGGAGTGAGGTAGGCAAAGGTAACACACCTGGTGGGGACGACGAGGGGGAGAGGACAGGGTGCCCCCCGAGGGAGGGTACTCTTGCTCCTCTGTCGTAGGGTTTTAAGGTGGAGACTTTAGGGGAGGTCCCAGGGGAAGATCTCAGCAGGATATTCAGCAACTTTCCAGGTTGCCCTTTCAGGGTCGGTCTCCACCGACTGATTGGATCAGGGCAGGGGATCCCTATTCAATGCAGCTGGTCCTGAGGTCAGCCCACCGACTGATTGGATCAGGGGGTCACTATTCAATGCAGCTGGTCCTGAGGTCAGCCGTGGCATTGTTTGTCTGGGTTCGCTGCTTTTCTGGGCCTGGAGCTGAACTACAACTGAGGTCTAGATGTTATCTCTGGGGAGGAAAGCTCAGGGGGTCTAAACCACATGGCCAGCAATATGCTAGGGAAGGAAAGGTCACCCTGGAGATGAGGTCCCACCTTACAAGTGTCCGTTGCTAGGCACTTGGGGCTTTCCACCCTGGTGACCTTCTGTACCTGGCCTATCATTATTGCTCTGCTCATGTCTGGCTCACTGTCCACCACACTTCCAGGCTACCAATGGTTGAACGCACAGCTTGCAAAATTTTTGACGGCTTAATACTCAGGTCTTGGAAGCCGGTTGTAGGAAGTGCTCCAGCATACCACTATTCTATTCTCGCTCTTTTTATATCTGATATAGTCCAGAATTAAGGGGAAAAAGAAAACACAGTCGGGCTAACATTTTTGCTCTTCATTTTATCCTGGAGTTTGGTGTTGAAAAAAGCACCTGGCCTTGGAGTTCCCAATTGAGTCTCAAGTCTACAGTGTATTAGCTGTGTGACCTTAAGTAGGCCACTTAACTTCTCTGAGCCTGGTTTCTCAGAGAAAAATGCTATCTCGTAAAGTTATTGTGAGGACTACCTCAAGTAACAAAAAGGCTTTTGAAAATGTGAAGTATTGTTATTATGAGAATTATGGTTACTAATCACCAGACCAAAGACTTAAAAGAAGCAAATGAGGTTAAGACCTGACAGTAGACAGTGATTAGAATTTTCTACAGTCCCTTAAAATTTATAAAACCATTACTGAGTCATTGGCTAAAACTTTTAAAAGGGCTTTTCCAACCCCTTTTTGAAGTCACCAGTGAAGGCATTAGGCAGCGTGGAACATTCAAGGGCCTGCAGCTCGTGGCTAAGGCAGCAGGAAGCTGTCCATAGGGAGCCTTGACTAGACGGATCGTAAGAGACCAAAAGATGGGGGCAACCTGGACTGAAGAATCCTATCCGGGACCAGGAAATTGGGTGGGAAGAGATGGGAATTTGGATGAATCCTTCATACAATGCAACACATTCGGTCACTGGGACCGAATCTGGTCAGATGAGCAGCGTGGGCAGCCTTGCTGGGCAAAGAAGTCACACTGAAGTCGAGTGCAGGGTGGGGACAAAAGCCATCATTTTGCCCGTGTACTAGTTGTCTGAACACGAATGTCCTCTCCTTTCCTCGGCTGGAAATTCATCTTCTTGTCTGATGAGTAACCTGGTTCCCTGGCTCGAGATGGCTCTGACTAGGGCTTCCTGTCAGCACAGTCTGCAGGGGGAGGACCCGATGGTGGGACCCGAGGAGGCACACCCCAACTGATACCACCGGAAACGCTTGGAATTGACAGTCCTCCTGGAGAGCTCTTAACCCTATGAAATGACCTTTTCCTTTATAAGGAAAAACAACTCCCAGGGCTCCAAAGTGGATGCTGGATGAAGAACTTTCTGGGTGGAGGAACGACGAGACCTGGAGGCCTGGCTTCTACCCTCAAGGTCTTGTCTGCAGGGAGCCATGAGCTGGAAGGGAGCTCTCTGGATGGCCCCAGCTGCCACTACCTGCTGACCACAGGGGGCGCCGTTTGCCCTCGAACACTCTAGCCCTGCAGTTTTCAATCAGTGTGCAGTACGAATTTTTAAAACATGAGATACCTGACTATTTAGTTAGGGGCACTCACCTCTTTTCCCTTAGATTGTCCAATAAAAAATGACAACAGCCAGTACAGCAATAGCCATCGGTGCGGATGATTCAAAATTACACCTATTTTTTTTTTTTTTGTCAAATTGGCAAAAAATATTTGGTGTGCCACAGAATTGTAGTAATTAGGTTATGTGTGCCGCGAGATGACAAAGGTGGAAAATTGCTGCTCTCGCCTAAGGTGAGTGGGATGGGAGTAAATGGACGAGTCCCCACCCTTCTGTGGCACCGCAAACTGTCCCCTCATTTTAATAAGTGGTTCCTACAAGAGGAAAACTTGTAGGAAAAACAAAAACAAGTCCCAATATCACGGCACAGTGATAGGAGATGGGCTATGATGTTCAGGGGCCCGCAATCAAGGTACGTGCCTTTGACCAGAATCGAACCCGCAACTCATTGGTCCACGGACCAACACTATAACCACTGAGCCAAACCGGCCAGGGCCCTCTTAAATCACAACTTGGTATAAGAGGAAGCAAGGGCCACTCAGAGGCGGTGGATGCCTTAGCAAATGAGGTCCTGTTCATTCATTTATTTGTTCAGTAAAATGAAAGCTTTGAACACACCTCTGTGTATTCTGACACAGACACTGAGGACCTGAGACAAAGAGAACATGGCTCCAGGCTCTGAAAGGCAATGTAGCACAGTGTTCACGTGTGTGAGCTCTAGAACCAGGCTGCTGTGTGACCTTGATCAAGTTACTTGATGTCTCTGTGCATCGTTCCTCTTTCCGATGAAAGGAGGAATTTGATAGAGCCTCCCTCCCAGAGATGCTGTGAGGATAAACGAACATATACGTAAAAAACCACTTAGAACAGTAGGAGGCAGTTAACATGCACTTGATAAATGCTCATGCTATTATTATTATTAACTATAATTATTATCATTGACACACTAACAGCAATTCTTTTAGATTTCTGGGTATCAGACTCAATTTTTAAAAATATTCCATTCACGCAAATAATTTTTTCAAATTTCCACATACTGCCTCATGGCAGGGCCTGGCATAAGGCCCCAGAGGTGACGTTAGGAGCTATCCCTGGGCAGCGAGGACATAACCTGGTTTCACATCGGCACCATCGACACACACAGTGGCCACCACGAGACGCTGCTCCGCCAGTTTCTCTCCGGGGCTCAGCATCCAGCGCCCCAGCTCATCTAGGCTCAGCAGGAACACGTGGTGTCCTCACTCATCCGACGCCCGTGACCTCGTCCCGGCTTCCTGCCAACAAAACGCAGCGACTCAGCCTGTCTTCTCTTCTCTTCACAGTACCCATGATTTTCTACACACCCTTGTTCCTAACACCCCTTGTTCCTACCGGTGAAGATTTCCGTTGCGAAGGGGAGAAATCACACTTTACAATCGGCACCAGTCCAGGCTCTGTCGCAAAGGTGCAGACGAGGTTTGAACAGTGAGAACCTCGCTGCCTGGGGGGCCGAGGAGCCTCTGGGTTTCGCCAGATGAACGGGACAAGGGGAGGGAGCAGGACTGGACCTGTCTGGAATGGAAAGTATAACTATTTCCCCTTGAACATCTGCTCTTCCCTTTGTGATGTCTGGTTTAATGAAGGATGTCATCTGTTTAAATCACCTCTTCTTCACTCCCTGGGTGAAGGGGCGATGTCCACCCTGGGTTACAGGTGTGGTTGAACACAAAACACCGAAGACTGAGTGGATGAGACTGACGGCAGTTCATCAGTCATGTATCCTCACAGCCTGGGTGAGGACACTGCACACCGTATAGGGCCACACCGGGGTTGTATCCAGGAACAGGCTTTAGAGTACCAAGGGGGTGGGTGCCCCCTGGTTCCCATGGAAGGATGTAACTGGCTTGTTTGAATGCTTCCTCGGCTGGCAGGGAACTGAAGCCCACTACTCAAAGAAATGTACCTGTTCCCCTTGAAAGGGAGGGCTGTTGGGGAGGGAAATGTATTCCCAGGGGCAGCGTTGGGAGGGGAAACTGCACTTCGACCATTCGAGGTCCTCCTGGATTTGCCAAATGTCAGGCAGCACATAGTCATTTAAGTCTTTGCATCTGTTGAAAACAAGACAACAGGCCCACAGTGGAGTCACTTATGCTAAGCCCCACCTCACCAAACCCAGACTTAAGTACAGTTCTGGTTCTTCCCGAAATGGGATCTTAAACCAGTCGATCAGGAATCACCTGATCAGCACCAGCTGGGTCATTGCCGAAAAGACCCAGCAGTCCCCTGAAGGAGAGTAACCTTGCAATAACCAACCCACTTATTGGCTTCAGATGACTTCCTTGTCCCTTCTCCCTTCTGCCTATAAAAGTCTTTCATTTTGTACAGCTTCGCAGAACTCCTTTCTATCTGCTAGACTGGATGCTGTCCAACTTGTGAATTGTTGAATAACACACAACATAATCATCTACTCAGTTGTACAGACCAGAGAGTAGGTCTCATATATGACCCCCTCCTTCTTTCTCACCACCCACATCCAATCAACCATTAAATTCTGTTGCTTCTACCTTAAAAATATTTTTTTTCTTTATTGATTTTTAGAGAGAGAGGAAGTGAGAGGGAGAGAGAGATAGAAACATCAATTGGCCGCCTCCTGCATGCCCCCACTGGGGATTTGGCCCACAACCTGGGCATGTGTTCTGACCAGGAATTGAACTGGCGACCTCTTGATGCATGGGTTGACGCTCAACCACTGAGCCACACTGGCCGGACCACCTTCTTAAATATATGGAGTCTCACTGTGCCCACAGCCACCAATCCAGTTCCAGTCACTAACTCTCACATGCTTTTTTGTGTAAAATTATTTTAATGCATGGTTTCTTCTAGTATGTATGCAATTTCATTTTGCATCTAGATCTCGTATGCATTTGGCAATTATTCTTGTGTGCAGTGCAACAAATAGATGTAACTTTATTTTGGGTGTCTCGGCTACAGCTGCTGGCCCCTGGCCAGAGCGCTTGGCGTGGTGAGCGTGGCCAAGCCGGTTTCCACCCCGCTCATCACCTTGGCCTGGCGCTGCTGAGCAGGGCGTGCCCTGAACTGAAAGCCTCTGGTCTTACCGCTGATCCTGTGTCCCTTCTGTAAGCAGACAGCTTTGGAGAAAGGAAATGGGACTCTGTCACTGCCTATTTGCTTCAGGAAAAGCCAAGCTCGTTGCCTTTGGTTTGTTCTTCCTTCTTTGCCTCCCACTCTCTTTCCTCTTGTATGTTTTACTTGAGTCAGCCACCACGGGTTAGTTCCAGTTTTCGATCTGCACCTCCCAACTCTGGGCTTTTGCACGTGCTGGGCTGTTCTTCTCCAACACAAACGTCTTCTGAGTCTCAGGAGAGACCTCACTTCCTCCCAAAGTCTCCTTGGCCCTGGTCCAGCCTGGTTTGGGCACCTCCAATGCACCCTTAGATGAATCACATGGCAGCGCTTCCCAGGATTTAGCATCTGCTGCTGTCCCTTCTAGGCTCTAAGATCTTCCAAGACGAGGACTGCATCTTTTCACCACTACGGTCTGAGCATCAGACATGAGCATGCCACATGGGCAGCCTCAGCTGACTGAGTGAGGGGCATTGGACTCAGAGGAAGAGCATTAGCCAGGATCAGCAGTTGAGGGCTTATCACGTACCAGGTTTTATGTTTTCTTAAAAAGCATTGTGAACTGGATACTATTGCCATCCTCATTTCACAGATGGTAAGATGACAGGCCCAAGGTCTCACTGCCAGTGACCCGTAGAGCAGTTTGTAAAGCCAGCGCATCCTGATTGCAGACACTTGGTCCTACACGCTCCTCAGTCCTGCCTCTACAGAGACACAAGGCTGAATTCTAACAGGAGGGGGCAGTAGGAAGCGGCGTGCCCTTCGGTGTATTCCTGCTCAGGGAGCGTGCAGGAAGGGAGGGCTGGCAGCGGAAAGGCAGCCTGAGGTGTGGTCGGCTCAGATGGAAGCAGCGGATGTTAATGTGGGAAACAAGTGCTCACACGTGGCCCTGGGAAAGGTCAGCGCTGCCTGCTGCACCACCCTCACCAGGGCTGGGGACTGAACTGCAACCAAGGTACATGCCCTTGACTGGAATCGAACCTGCAACTGTTTGGTCTGCGGGCCGGCGCTCTAACCACTGAACCAAACCAGCCAGGGCTCTTTTTTTTTTTTTTTGAGTTTTAGTTAGAGAAGAAGAGAAAGGGAGAGAGAGAAACATCGATGTGAGAGAAGAACATCGATCGGCTGCCTCCTGCACGCCCTCTACCAGGGATCAAGCCCAAAGCCCAGGCATGTGCCCTGACGGAATGGAAGCGGTGACCCACTGGGGCACAGGACAGAGTCCAACCAGCTGACCCACACTGGCCGGGCCAGGCTTTAGTGTGACATTTTGAAATGCAAGCCCGGGATAGATGCAGTCACTTGAAGCCCTGTTTTATGAAACACAGATGTAATATTGATGCTCAAAGTCACTTAAGGAGTAATTCTGTTCAGGTTTCCCAAGCGATTTATTGGACAGGTCTGGAGATTTGAAAAATAGATTTTATTCAATTCATATTTTGGTTCTCAATCCCCTCGTATGCCAAATACTTCATATTTCAATTTGGAATTTACGAACCTATTTAACTGATCACAAGAGCTTAATGAAAAATCAAAATCAAAATAAATAAACGGCTAAACTGTTCAACTGCTAGAGTTTTTTTTACTCCCCTCCCCCCCCAGCCACTACGGGGTTAGGAAAAACCACAGAGAAATTTATAGCTAGCCTGTCTGCTCAGGGAGAGACCTCTATATAACTACACCCTCCTGGCATATTTAACCCGCCTCAAATGACACATGGGGAAAACATCTGTTCTTTGACAAATACCTACACAAGAACAATTCAAATCACAAACCCAAATCGATATCAAATGTACACCCTGCTGCATTTTACATAGAAATAGGAGAGCTAGCAATGTAGAATTCATTGCAAGTCATTAAAGTTTATTTACCAAGCTCAATGCTCAGAAGGGAGGTAAATTCCTCAAAATAGAGAGAATGGTACACAACAGCGAGAATTCAAGGAAAAGAGAATCTGAGAGTGAAGAACCATGCTTCCTCTTGGGGTCTCTAAGGCCCTCAAACGTCTTTGGGATCTTCTTGTTCCTTCCCGCCCTGACAGCCTCTGCCTTCCTCGCTGTGCGCTTGCGCCGTCTCATGCTGCTCTTGCCGGACAAAGTTTCTGTAAAGGTAATTTCCCCTCCTTCCTTCCTTCCTTTCTTATCCTCACTGGAGGACATTTTTGCATTTACCTTCAGATAGAGTGGGAGGGAGAGAAGGAGGAAGAGAGGGAGAGAAACATCCATGTGAGAGAGACACATCGAGTGGCTGCCACCCACACGACCCCAACTGGGGCCGGGGACAAACTGCAACCGAGGTACGTGTCCTTAGTGGAAACCGAACCCAGGGCTCTGGTCCACAGGCCGACGCTCTAACTGCTGAGTCAAACCGGCCAGGATTCCCCTCATTTCTTAAAGTTGTTCCCTTGCCCTTGTCTCGCCCTTATTCATCACCCCCCTCCTTACTTTGATAGGCCATAGAGTGGTCTTCCTTGGTGGTGTGTTACATTTTTCTGCAGTCACAAACACCACCAAATTTTTGTTACTGCAGAAAAAAATTTCTCAGTCATGGAACTGTAGGTCAGCCAGGGCTCAGCTGTGTCTCCTCTGAACTTGGCTGGACTCCACTGGACTTGACCTGGCTTGGTTCTAACCTTCAGTTCAGGTTCAGATCTGCTCCACAGGTCTTTCATTTGGAAAGCCATTGGCTGCCTGTAGCATCCTATTCTCACAGAGGACGACTGGAGGACAAGACAGGAAGTGAAAAGACACAATGCTTCTAGAGTCTTCATAATACTAGCACGCTCCCATGCATACCCCATTTCATTGGTCAAAGCGTATCATATAGCCAAGCCCAGAGTCAAGGGGATGAGGAATCATACTCCCTCCTGGCGCCTGGGCCAGGAGCATGAGTACTGACTGAAGAATGATATCATATACTCTCAGTGGTAGGTGGTGGAGTGCAGGAATCTCTCAATCATGTTTTTATAAAGAAAAATCAAATTGTTCTCCAACTTTTATTATGCTAGGGAGGCGCTGCCCTTATTTCCACAGGTCTGGGTTATTGCCTCAGCTTCTCTGGAGAAAGAAGGCAGACTGAAATATAACTAGTCAACAGTAAGCTTGGTAATACTTATAATTTATTGTGCAACTACTGCGTGCACAGGCCCTTTATGTATATTCATACAGTGATTACTCATTTCAGACTTTGCAAACAATGCAACTTTTTTTTTTTTTTTTGCATTTATCTTCAGATAGAGCGGAAGGGAGGGAGGGGTGGAGAGAGAGAGAAACTTCAATGTGAGAGAGACACATCGACTGGCTGCCACCCACACGACCCCAAGCGGGGCCAGGGACAAACTGCAACTGAGGTACATGCCCTTAGTGGGAACCAAACACGGGACTCTCTGGTCCGCGGGTCAACGCTCTAACCGCTGAGCCAAACCAGCTAGGGCCAAACAATGCAACTTTTTATGACTTTACTTAATTTCTATTTCACTTTCTGTTTAGTGCTCTCATTCCAAAGAGTTGCAGAAACCTAATCGCAGCCGCGGAGGGGCGGGGCTGGTGGACAGGGTGAGTGACGGCCTGTCAGCACTGGCATGCACCTGCGCGTCCTCCTTCCCACCTGGCCTCCAGTCGTGATGTGTGTAGCACTCCCGTTTCATCCCCCTCACTCCGAGGAGGCCCTTGGGGTCTGTCCTCCTCAGCCGCTCCTTAGCCTTTCTTGGGAGCACAGAAAATATCTAGCTGTCCCGGTACAACCCTTTTCTTCCTTGGTACGCCACCTAGCAATGTCTGCTCTGCTGCTCTCCATCATGCTGGGCTCAAGGGACATTGAGGTCTTACTGACTTTGAAGATTTAACATGTGTTCTTGGGTCTTTAAAGTTAGCTGAAGTTTCTATCACTCATCTTCCTTTCCTGGGCTGTTCGGGAGGTAAAGGGGCTGAGGCAGGAGACAGGGCTCTATATGGACCCACTTCAATGACCAACCCTCTTTCTCCTATTGTCTTTCAACCTATGAAATTTTATCTAGGTTCAGTTGAGCTAAGCCGGCTTCAGAGAACCTTCCCAAATGTGTTGTGTAGGACATACTTTTATGCTCTGGTTCCTTCACCTTCATCACAGGTCGGGAAGGTGATTTTGAGGCAGATGAGGTCACTTGCCAGAGTCGACTAGGTGAGCAGGTGGGGAAAGGAGGGTTGGTCCGATTCCAGAGCTGGTATCCCCTCCGCCGGACCAAACTGGCTGCACAGGAAAACATTTTTAAGCAAAAAGAGCAAAATGGGGATCTCCTGGCATCTCAACTCCAAGTAGGAAGATTGCAACGACTTGTGTGGGATCAAATCAAACAGCATTTGAGCAGCATCTTCTGTTGGGCAATGGGGAGATGGCTTCAGTTGTTGGGACAAAGTGGAGATGGAGCATTTTCCACTTGTTTCTACAGAACACAGTCCAGGGGAGGAGTTGGAGGCAAAATGCCCTCATCCTGGAACTGGACCTACCAAGGTTCAGGATAATGGCGGGCCATGCGGACCCAGCCGAAGCTTGGGCTTGGGGTTCGAAAGTGGGCCATATGGCCTGTCAAGAGTGCAGTCCTTACACGTGGTGCGATTCCTCTCGCTTCTGGACAAGACCCGTAAGTGTGAAGGGTCATTCCATCTTCTCCGATCTCTGCCACAGCGCGGCTTTTGTGGTTTCAAGAGGTTTTACCCCATTGCTGAGCACTAGGAAACAAACCTTTGTGACTTATAATAAAAGCCCCCCCCCCCCCCCCACACACACACTGTCTACATGAATTATTTACTCGGGCACCTCTCATTCTCTTTAGTTTCTGTCAGAACCACATACTTTCCTTCTCTCTCACAGGTCACGCATCGAGGTGGTATGCCAAAATAGTATTCTTGCAAGATATTATGACCAAGAAAGAGGGAAATCAGACAAACATTTTTTTTTGTGTGTAACTGTTTACCTTTTTTAGCCTCTACACATTTTGAAAGAAGCAGGAAGTTAGTAGACTCCCTGAAGTATGGCTTTGGCCTGTTACTTAGCTTCTCTGAGCCTCATAAAATAGGATGAATAGGACTATTGGCTGGGGATCAAAGGTGGGGATCCAGGTTGCACACATGGCATATCCTGTCTGTGTTAGACTATATACACTGAAACTTGCTGGATGAAAACATACCAATGTGCTTAGTGTGGTTATCTTGGTTGTGAGGTTATGAGAAAATTGGAATTTCTTCTTTTTTTTGTTGTTGTTTTTTTTTATCCTCACCCGAGGACATTTTTCCATTTTTTGTTCAGGTAGAGTGGGAGGGAGAGAGAGGAACAGAGAGAGAGAGAGAGAGAGAAACATCGATGTGAAAGGAACACATCGCGCGGCTGCCACCCGCACAACCGACCAGGGCCGGGGACAAACTGCAACCGAGGTACACGCCCTTAGCGGGAACCGAACCCGGGTCTCTCAGGACCGCAGGCCGACGCTCTAACCGCTGAACCAAACCGTCCAGGGTGGAATTTCTTCTTTATATATCTTAGCTTGAGCTCTCCTCTTTTCTACTAAACTTGTTTCCAAATGACTTTTTCTGTTTCCAAAATCACATTCATTTGCTCTTTTTTAAAAATATGTTTTATTGATTTTTTTTTTTAGAGAGAGAGGAAGGAAGACAGAGATAGAAACATCAATGTGAGAGTGATACATCCATGAGCTGCCTCCTGCACACCTTCTACTGGGGATCAAGCCTGCAACCCAGGCATGTGCCTCGATGGGGACTTGAGCTAGGACCTCTCAGTCCAGGGGATGATGCTCAATCCACTGAGCCACACCGGCCGGGCTCACATTCATTCTCAAAGGACAGATTTTCTGCCTCTAATAATATTTTAAAAATATACAACAGGCTTTGAAAGAAATCACCAAAAAATAAAAAAATGAAAATAAAAAAAGAATTTTAGCACAGATTTGAACACTGGCAATTCCTTGGGATAAGTGGATACGGTGACTGATTTGAAGGAACAGCACTCATTTTGTTGTATGATTTCTGACATATCACAAAATCAGTCATGGTGCTTTGATAGCTATGTCCATTGGTGGGAGGAAATGCTAACTTATTCCATTGTTCAGATGTTTTTAAAACTCCAGATCAATGTACCATGTGAAAGTAGTAATTCAACCAGTCATCTGGAAAGTTCCCGTATATGAGAAGTAAATATGTACTTAAAAAAATAGAACAGTTCATTGAATGCTTTAGTATAAAACAAGTCTCTCTGCTTACATAAATAAAAAGAGGAACTACACTGCCTTTGAAACTAAATTGTGAAAAAAATATGCAATTCTGAAGAATTGTCTCTGCTTTCAAATATAGAATATGAAAATCAAAGATTATTGGCTTTCATACACAAAGTAGATTTTATTAATAAAAATGAAACATATAGAGCTGTCAAATTGGGAGTGAATATTTATTTTTGATGAGATTTTACTTCATATGTAAATAGGTGACTTCTTTTATTTTTATTTTTATCCTCACCTGAGGACATTTTTCCATTTTTGTTCAGATAGAGTGGGAGGGAGGGAGAGAGAGAGAGAGAGAGAAAGAGAAACATCGACCTTAAAGGGACACATCGCGTGGCTGCCTCCCCCACGACCCCAACCAGGGCCAGGGACGAATCACAACCGAGGTACGTGCCCTTGACCGGAATCAAACCCGTGACACATTGGTTCATGGGCCGACGTTCTACCTCTGAGCCAAACTGGTCAGGGCACTCACTTTTATTTTTATTGATATGTTTTGGATAGGAACAGGAATTTTTTTTATATTCAGTTTCTCGTGGAATTGAACGTTGAACATTGCCAAAAGAAGACAAAGCATATGAAAGTGAATGTTAATAGAGCAGAAATATTTATCTGATTGACAAAAACTCAATTACATTTGTCTTTCCAGTGGATAATTTCATAAATACTCGAATGCCTCCTGTAACCACCGTGTGCATAGTCTTATGCTAGCCCCTTGAATACAATGGCAATGTGTTTTCGACTAGAAATTGCAAGTATTAATCTGACAAGAATGGGGGGACAGTGGTACAGAATTTTTGTAATTAAGAAGGTTTAATTGCCCACACTATACTCATATAGTACCTGTTCTCAATGACTTCAGCGTCTTATTGGTAAAGTTTTAAATATACAGTTATTAAATAATATATCAAACTGACTTTAAGAAAGCATTATATTGAATGTAAACAGGTGCCAAAATCAAGACACAAAAAGAAGAGTTCAGAGTGTCAGGTTGTAAGGGGCTGAAATAACCACAACGTTTTCATGAGAGAGGTGGACTTGAAGGGTATGCCATGCAAGGATCAGGTAGTAATCTGGCTATCATTTGGATTAGCCCTTACTTTAGTGATAATGTTGTACAGCAAATAACCCCTCAAATCTCGGTGGCTCACATCAAAGACATTTCTTTTTCTTGCTCACTAGTCTGTGGGTTGGCTGAGATTCAGCTGATCTTGGCTGAACTCAGCTGGTCAGGTCTGCTTTGGGCCTGTTTCCTATATCTTGCTCTGGGCGGGGCACTTCTTGGGCATGGTCTAGGTATCGTGACAGTAAGAACACAACAGGCCAACTCAAATCATGCAAGCACACTTAAAGCCTCTGTTGTGGTATTTCCACTCACATTCTGTTGTCCAAAACAAATCATGTGGCCAAACTAAGTATCACTAGGGTGGGTAACTATACCACACTAATTCTATTGAGGGCCACTGCACAGGTACATGGCAAAGGTCATGGAGATATAATACTATACCCGGAAAAGAGTGAAGAATGGAAAACAATAATTCAATCTACCACAGTCACATATTTTAAAAAATAGTAGAAAAATTGCCAACAGTACGGATAAGAACCCCACACAGTAATGGACTGAAGCGAAGGTCACAGGGATAGATCATTGTGCTTGGTGGGCCTGAAATGAAAACACTAGTAGTCACACTACCTTTAAGATTTGGGAAGTTTCTGATAAGACTAGTGCTGACTAGTTCATCTTTCTGGATGAAAAATGTAACAGTAGACAGAAGTTGAATAATGGCTTGATTTGGAAGGGAATCTTCTCTATTTGGGAACCAAAACTCCGACAGAAATGACTGAAGAAGGTGGAGTGCCCATTTCTGGCTCCTCAGGGAGAGAGGGCAGTGTCTTGTCTCTTGGAGGTGACTGGGCAAGCTGAACCCCTCAGGCCTTTTTCAGTTCTGTGTTTCTGTGATGTCAGGGTTACTTCCCCTCCCAAAACCCCCCGCAGTGACTTCATGGCAGCATGCCACACAACAAGACCCGTGATGGCCTTTGCGAGTTCTTCTTTTGGTTTCTTTGGCAGGAGGCTGATGGAGGAGGAGTAAAAGTTGGGGGTTTGCTTTTGGCTTGTGGTTTGGGGTCGGCTAACTGATACTAAGATACCACCCTGGAAACCTTGTCACCACACCCTAGCAAATTCCCCGTGCGGAGGGGCGTTGTGTGTGAGGACCAATAGATACCTGATGTGTGTGGCCAGATTCTACTTTCAAAGTGCTCACGTAGAACTTAGTGGTATTGGTAGAAGTGGGGTGTTCACTGGTGGAAGTAGGGGATCCCTTTCCCCACTGGGTGCTGGGGGTTGGGTTCTAACTATATCTTGAGAAAAAGAATTTTCTTAAGACTTGCAAGGGAGGGTGAGTGATTTTTATTCACGTGGAATTACATCCTTGAGTTTCTAAAAATGCCATTTCCCTTAAACCGGTTAGTCCTGGAAGAGGTGCAGCTGGGAATTCAGCAGAGCTAGAAGCAGAGCCAGTGTCCAAAGATTCTGTTTCATGTTGGAATTGGGTCTGGCACAGCATCAGGCTAGTCACAGTCCATCAGTCCATTGTGTGGGGTCCATATGGCCATGAACCATGTTGGCAAATGCAGGGGAGCACACTCCCTGCAACAGCGGAGCCAGGAACCCAGCGAGCAAGAGAGCAAGAGTGGGAACTCCTTGTTTAGGATCTTATGTAGCCCAAATCCTCCTGCGCTTGCAGTGGCCACACCTGCTCTGGCCAATGACCTGTTCCCAGGTGTGACTGACAGGCAAGTACCTTCTCTATTTTACCCAGATGGGCATGCATCCATTGTCCAGTTCCTTCCCCCACTGATCTGCAGGGAATAGACCTGGAGAATGTTAAACTGCAGCTCCTGGCAAAGCTTGCTAACAGCATGCCTATATTATCTGGCTTCCCTTTGCTCCTTTCCTGTTGTTAATAACTGGGTTTCTTACAACAGTATCAGTGGGACCCTCAGAAGTAATCTGGGTGGAATTAAAGAGTTATTGAACCTCTCTGCCTCAGAATCCTCAATGTGCAATGGAGATGGTCCCAGCTATTTTACAGGATTGTCATGCAGATTAAACCAGAAAATATACATAAATGTCCCAGCCCAGTGTCCAGCACATAGTATTCAATAAATAGTATCTTAAAAAAAAAAAAACTACAATGCCAAAAGCATTCTATTATTTGAAAACAATCAGAGGTGTTTTTTTTTCTTTTGGAAATTCAATTCATTGTTATATCCGCACCGCTAGCCTCAGGGGGTGCTGCCAACTGCAGGTTGAGGCCCTTGTAAAAAATTCCTCAGATGCTCCCAAACAGAGAAGACGAGTTAAAAAGCCCTTACAAATAAATACTTATTTATTTATTCAATCCTCACCTGAGGATATTTTTCCCCATTTATCTTCAGATGGGGGGTGGGGGGGAGGGAGAAAGAGAGAGAGAGAGAGAGAGAGAGAGAGAGAGACATTGATGTGAGAGAGACACATCAACTGGTTGCCTCCTGCATTACCCTGACCAAGGCCAGGGACTGAACCTCACTTGAGGTACATGTCCTTGACCGGAATCAAACCCTAGACTCTTTGGTCTGCGGGCCCACACTCCAACCCCTGAGCCAAACTAGCCAGGGCAAGATGTGTTTATTGAGCAACATTATCTGGCTGTGGTCCCCACTGCAGACGTGTACTAGGTAATTTTCCCAGGCCTCCCCTATCCCCATTGGATTCCAGCTCCTCAGGCACACACTTGACCCAACTGGCCTGTAAATTGCTCCAGGGCAAAGGCAGTGTCTTTTCCATTGTTGTGGGCTCCACAGTGTTAAGCCGGATGGATTATAAACTCTACATACTCAGTTCATGAATGTTTGCTGGATGAGTAAATACATCCAGAATCGACCTATATCCTCAGTGCATATCTACTATCCACATCAGCTCAGGTGCTTCACCGATTTTCACATCATGGTCACACGGTATATGAGTATACCTTATAGTACAGGAGGCGTTCTAGCTTATGAGAACTTCACATCAGTTGAGTTGGAGAACGAGGATTTTGTTTTGAATGAGCTGCATAATAAACAACACTTGGCTGGCTCATCTGCCAGAGGACTCTGGTTAAAGTTGAATTAAGCTTTGCTAGACCTTTCACCAAATTTATTAAAAACTTTTTTTTTTAAGGTGATAGTGTAACTTTTATTTTATTTTTATTTATTTATTTATTTGTTAAGCATCACTCAAGGATATTTTATCCATTGA
Source organism: Molossus molossus (assembly GCF_014108415.1). NCBI lineage: Eukaryota > Metazoa > Chordata > Mammalia > Chiroptera > Molossidae > Molossus > Molossus molossus. Next base: position 26,803,783 of record NW_023425347.1, on the reverse strand, counting down.
TTTTTAGAGATAGTGAAAGGGAGGGAGGGAGGGGGGATTGAGACACACACACACACACACACACACAGAGAAACCTTGATGTGAGAAACACGTTGATTGGTTGCTTCTCGAATGTGTCCTAATCTGGGCCAGGGATCAAACCTACAACACAGGTACATGCCTTTGGCCAGGAATCAAACAAGTGACCCTTTGGTGTGAGGGGCTGATGCTCTAACCCCTGAACACATTGGCCAGAGCTTTATTTATTTTTTAAATTAAATTTATTGTGGTGACATTGGTTAATAGAATCATAGAGATTTCAAGTTTACAGTTTCATGATGCTGATCTGTACATTGCAGTATGTGCCTACCACCCAAGGCCAAATCATATTCCATCACCAAACCATAAAATTAAATTCAGGGGAACTTCCCCATGTGTTAAAGCATAAGTCTGTTAAGCATAAAATTAGATTCAGGAAAATTTCCCCAGAAGTGTGTTAAGATGAACCTGGTCTTTTGTGGGTTCCACCTGAGAACCCACCAGAATGTCACCCAGTCTTTTTATTTTTATTTTTTTAATGTTTTTTTAAAATCATTTTTTATTTTTTAATTACAGTTGACATTCAATATTATATTAGTTTCTGGTGTACACCCCAGTGATTAGAAATTATATAATTTACTAAGTGATCATCCCAATAAATATCATACCCATCTGACATACATAGCTGTTAGAATATAATTGATTATATTCCTTATGCTGCACTTTATATTCTCATGATTATTCTGTAACAACCAATTTGTACTTTTAATCCCTTCACATTTTTCACCCATCCTCCAAACCCACTCCCATTTGGCAACTGTCAAAATGTTCTCTGTATCTATGAGTCTGTTTGTTCTGTTTGTCTATTTATTTATTTTTTAGATTCAGTTGTTGATGGATATATATTTATTGCCATTTTGTTGTTCATATCTTTGATCTTTTTTCTTATTTTTAAAGAAGACCCTTTAACATTTCATATCATACTTATTTGATAGTAATAAACTCCTTCAGCTTTTTCTTGTCTGGTAAGCTCTTTATATGCCCTGTGATTCTAAATGACAACTTGGTTGTGTGGAGTAATCTTAGTTGTAGGTCCTTGCTTTTTATTACTTTAAATATTTCTTGTCAATCCCTTCCAGCTTGCAAAATTTCTGTTGAGAAATCAGCTGACAGTCTTATGGGAGCTCCCTTGTAGGTAACTAACTGCTTTTCTCTTGCTACTTTTAAGATTCTCTCATTGTCATTAAATTTTACATGCATCATTTTGCATTTGAATTATGATATGTCTTGGTGTGGATCTCTTTGGGTTTTTCTTGTTTGGAACTCTCTGCACTTCCTGGACCTATATGTCATTTCCCTTCACCAGGTAAGGGAAGTTTACTGTCATTATTGTTTCAAATAGGTTTTCAATTTCTTGCTCTATTTCTTCTCCTTCTGGCACTCCCATGTGAATGTTGGTACTCTTGAAGTTGAAGTTGTCCCAGAGGCTCCTTACAGTAACCTTATTTTTTTGGATTCTTTTCTCTTTTTGTTGTTCCAATTGGGTGTTTTTTGCTTCTTTATATCCTAAAATGTTCATTTTATTCTCAGCTTCTTCTACTCTACTATTGATTCCCTGTAAATTATTCTTCATTTTAGTTAGTGTATTGTTCATTACTGATTGGTTCTTTTTTATGGTTTCCATGTCCTTTTTAACGCTGTTGAAATTTTCACTAAGTTCATTGAACATCCTTATAACCAGTGTTTTGAACTCTGCATCTGGTTAATTGCTTGTCTTCATTTTGTTTAATTCTTTTTCTGAAGTTTTATTCTGTTCTTTATCTGGGACATGTTTCTTTCTTGCCTCATTTTGGCAGCCACCTTGTGTTTGTTGCTATGTATTAGGTGAAGCTGCTATGTTTCCTGGGCTTGGTAGAGTGGCCTTATATAGTAGGTGTCCTGTAGAGTCCAGTGGCACAGCCTCCCTGATCATCCAAGCTGGGCACTCCAGGTGTGTCTCCCATTGCATATTGGCTATGTGCAACCTCCTCTTGTAGTTGAGCCTTGATTACTGTTGGCATGTCAATGGGAGGAATTTACCCCCAGGCCAATCAGCTGCAAGGATTGGCTTTAACCACTGACCACTGTGGATGATCAGCTATGCAGGGGCCCACCTCACAGAGCAAGACTTACTTCAGCAAGACTCTGGTGCTCACTGAGTCCACCCCTTGAATGTGTCAGTTGTGGAGGGGATTAGGTAGTACGTTGACATTGTCTGAAGCTGTCCACTGGGTGCTCTGGCTCTGAGGCCTCCATGAAGTGCAGGCCAAGGCTAGCTTCCTCCTGTGCTCTGCCTGGGGCCACCCATCATGAGCTATGAAGTGATCTGAAGATGGCTGCTACTTATGCTGGGCTTGGAGGTGTGCAGGTGAGATCAAGTTTCAAACCAAGGCCAGTTGCTGCTAGTGCTAGGCCTGCAGTGACTTAATGAGAGTTTTGGGGCACTCTGAGGCCAGATGCTGCTTATTTGAGAGATTTTAGGGAAGTCTGAAGCTTAAGTCAAGAGACCATTTATAGGAAAGCCACTGGAAACAGCTTGGGTGGACCTGCAAGTTGGGTGATGGTGAGATTTCAGGGAATCACCAGGGTGGGGCGAACAGTATGAGCCAGATTGATAGAGACTCAGATATGGTGTGAACCTGTCAGCTTAAAGTGGGGAGGGGGGCCTCAGAAAAAAAACAATGGCCTCTTCTAGCACTTTTGTTTTACAGAAAACTGACCCCCCCACCCCCGCCCCCCAGCTCTCACCCCGATGCAGGACAATTCAGTTCCTCCCCTGTGTTCCTGGTTCCTTTCAAGCTGCTGCCTCAGAGCTGGAGCTCAGAGGGAGTGAGTCCAAGTAAATCTGCGCATGGGCCCTTTAAGAGAAACTGTCTGGGTCCTGGCCGGTTTGGCTCAGCAGTTAGAGCGTCGGCCTGCGGACCAGAGAGTCCCGGGTTCGGTTCTGGCTAAGGACATGTACCTTGGTTGCAGTTTGTCCCCAGCCCCAGTTGGAGTCATGTGAGTGGCAACCACTCGATGTGTCTCTCTTGCATCGATGTTTCTCTCTCTCCCTTCCTCCTTCTCTCCCTCCCGCTCTATCTGAAGATAACTGCAAAAATGTCCTCGAGTGAGGATTTTTAAAAAAAGAGGAACTGTCTGGGACCCTAGTAGCCCTCTGTCTCACTCAGCCACAATCTCCACTGGTTTTTACAGCCAGAAGTTAGGGGGTACTTCTCTTCTTAGCACTGGAATCCTGGGCTGGGAGGCCTGGTATGGGGCTGGGATCCCTTGTTCCTCAGGCGGGACTCTAGCCGAGATACCCCTCTTGATTTATCTCTGCCACACGTGAGTGTAGGACAAGCCTGTTCTGCATCTCCACCCCTACTACTGGTCTTAATGTAGCTTTTTCTTTAAATCCCTACTGGTAGGACATCCATTCAGCTAGATTTCAGGTGGCTCTGAATGATTGTTGTTCTGTAATTTAGTTGCGCTTTTGATGTGGTTGTGAGAGGATCTGAGCATTGCATTTACCTATACTGCCATCTTGACCAGAAGTAGTCTCACCTAGCCTACTAGTTCAAAAGTTCTGCCTGGTTTCCTGTCCCCCAGCCGGCCGTATCTGTTCACACACCAGGAAACCAGGCCTGACCTGGATTTAGGCAATCAGTGTTACTACTTCTGCCAGCTACCCAGAGGCTACATTTCTTGCCTCTGAACTTGCCCTCCTCTGTCCTTGATCCTGCTCCTGCTCCGACACCCCAAGCTCACCACTAGTCCACCTGCCAGTCCTTGCTTTCCCTCTATTTGGGAAGATACCCTAGGTTTGGTAGCTCAAGCAACAGAACTTGAACTTGAGTCCTAATTCTCTTTCCCTCTCTTTAATCCATGACCTTTACCTAGCAAATTGCATTACAGTGTGTTGTAAACTCAGATGCCTCCCAGCACCAAACAGATCATGTCCCGGGTGACGCTGGTGGGTAGCATGGACGTGGGCAGAATGACATGGTCTCCCAGCTTCCCCACGTGGATGTGGAGCCATAGTTCTCTGCTATGAGACAGACAACAATGTGAGATGCTAACTGGCCACTGAAACTCACCCCCAGGCTCAGCTGCAGTAGGCGGGTGTGGGTGATGGAGAACCGGAAGGCACGTTGGCCTGGACATAAAGAGGCAAATATGTTGCAGTTTTGGCCATTGTCTCCAAGTCTTGTTTGTTTTCAAGAGAAGGCAAAAGCTGGGATTTTTATGTGACACATCCTAATTTTTCAACACTGGCTGGGTTATTTTAAAAAGTCTATAAGGCCCAATTAAACAGCCTATGGTGCCTGGAGGGAGGACTCCAGCGTACACTGGCCTCTCCTTAGTGTAAGTGATGGGACTCCTTGGGACGTTAGTATTACCTTCCTTTCGTACATGATGTCCACACAGCCCCACGAGTGAGCGGAGGAGCCAGGACCTGAACCCACATTTTCTTTTTTTGGGGTGTGGGGGTAGACACATTTATTTTTTGGCAATATACATCAAGTGGCACTAATTACACAGTAACTGTAAGGTAACTAACATGAAACCACAGGACTTTAACTTTGTCACAGCTGCATAAACTTGGGCCTGTCTGGCCGAGCACTTTGGGAAACTGGATGCCCTCGCCAGGGCCAGGCCGATGAGGTCTGTTCGGGAGTAAACTTCTGAAGTGGTGACTCACCAGAGTACTGTGCAGCTGACAGATGACAGGCAAGACCTGGTGGTTTTGAAGCAGTTACAGCCTGATTCCCAATAGTTACCGTTTCTCTCTCTAGAAAGAAGCAAGAAGTTAAGAAACTCGAGTGAGCTCCTGGCATGCCAGCCGCAGTGCAGAGAGGGCTGTTAGAGTGTGCAGAGGGCCCGGTGGGTCGGGGTCGGACATCATTCATCGTCTTGGTTGGCTTCTAAATACTGGTAACAGGATGACTTCTGATTGGTAATCTTGGGTAAAGTATAGATAAATGAAAGAGACCAGTAATCATACACCAGGGTTAATAAACAGCACCCTGGCATTAACCGCATGCGGGCTGTGCTTGCGGCAGGGTTTCAGAAGACAAGGCACCCAGATTGTTTTCTCCCCACGTCTTGCTTGCAGAGCACTCTCGTGGCCATTTCCAAGGTCTCCCTCACTCCGTCTTCGCTCTTGCTGACACTCCATGTACCCCAAAGCGCCAGTCCTGTCTGCCATATGTCTGCCTTCTTCCAATTTTACCAGCTCCTGCTCAGCTTGGCTAGCGCTCACCTTGTGTGCTCATCATCCGGAAGATCCTTCCTGTTCTCGGCCAGGATGATGGGGACACTGGGGCAGAAATGCTTGAAGTGCCGAGTCCATTTCTCTGGGATGTTTTCTACCAGAGCAGTCGATGGAGAAACACATCAGAATAACATCGGAGTCTGGGTGGGAGGGGCCTCAAGAGCTCCGAGTCTTCCTGCCCAGCTGTGTGCCGCAAAGCCAACTTGACCTGCTTTCCATTCCCTTTAGTATCCTCCACACAGGTCTCAAACACTGTAGGTACACACACCTCTGGGAGCCGGTCCTTGCTAAAATGAGGAGCAAGCAAGTCTTGCCACGGCCCCGTCAGCAACAATCCTTCAGATTGTTGGAAGACAGTGGTCCGGGCACATCAGGAAGAACCAGGCTTTCTCCCCCTTGCTTTCCCTTCCACCTCAGACGTAACCTCTCCCCAGCGTCTCCCTCAGGTGAGCTGGGGGTGAAGTCCATCCAGCACACTGAGTCTGTGATCTGGCCTTGGACCCAGAGGGTCTGAGTGTTGGCATCACCTTTGCTAGTCTTCCAGTGTGACTCTGGCCCTCTCTCTTCACTTCATCGGGCCTTAGATGTCATGTATGTGAAGTGAGGCTTGAACCGGTGTATCTGTGAGACTCTGAGTGCCTGTGGGAGAACACCCAACTCAAGCAGGCAAAGGCAAAGAGTTGACATGACTGGTTCACGTAATTAAAATAAATAGCAGGGGCTTGAGCAGTATTTGCATAACTTGGTCTCTTAGATCTCTCATCTCTACTCCTGTTTGGCTGTATTTCAAGGTGGCGAGAAGGCTGCCAGTTCCTCCAGGTGTACACCTTTGTGGATGCAAACCCAGTTTAAAAAGAAGGGATGGCAGTCACTCTCTGAACAATAAAAAGGATCTAAAGGCTTGTGGTGTATCACTGGCTCAGTCTGTGTCAGGTGCCCAACCGTGGGCCAGAGAAACGCAATACGTAGACTTGTGTCCACCCCCCACCCCTCCCCCAAAACACCTATGGGCTTAGCATATGAGAGCAGTGCTTCCAAGGCCAACCAAAGAAGGGCGAAGAGGTGCTGGGTATTAACCTTCATTATTGACTTAACGTTGTTTTTGGACGTGGAACACTGCAATGCTGCTGAAAGTCCAAACCAGACAGCTACTCTCAGAAGCATTGCACCGCGCCCCAGTTCTTCACCTGTTCCCCACACTCCTTGTAGGAAATCAGCTACATTATCTTTTCATTCCATCTTCCTGTGCTTCTTTTTATAAAGAGAACAAATATAGGCACATCTTGTTTTTTCCCTTCTTGCTTACACAAAAGATGACAGAATACAAATGCTCTTTTGCACTTTGTCTTCTCACCCAACAGTATTTCCCAGAATTCATTCCGTATCAAGTCACAGAGCTCTTCCTCCTAATTTTTATTTATTTTTTCTTTATTGATTTTAGAGAGAGAGGAAGGAAGAGGGAGAGAGAAACATCGATTGGTGGCCTCCTGCATGCTCCCCACTGGGGATCAGGCCCACAACCTGGGCATGTGCCCTGACTGGAAATCAAACCTGTGCCCTCTTGGTGCATGGGTCAATGCTCAACCACTGAGCCACACCAGCCGGGCTCTTTCTCCTGATTTTTTAATATCTCGGTACCTCATTGTGTGTATATACCACATTTTATGCAACCAATTTCCTGTGCTTAGACGTTTAGGTATTTCTAATATTTTGCAATTATAAGTATTGCTTCAGGGAATAACCTTGGTATTTGTGTTTTTATGTTGTTAGAGGAATATATTTGGGGTAAATTCTTAGGAGTGGAATTGCTGGGTGGAAAGGTAAATGCGTACGTAGTTTTGTTAGATATTGCTGAGTGTCCCTCCACAGGGATGGTACCATATTGTATCCCACCAGCAATGTACCCGAGTCCTCTTTATTTAGCCTCACCAACAGAGGCTATTGTTAAGCTTTTGAAAAGTTTTTGCCAATTTGATGTTAAAAAAATGCTACTTAGCATATTTAATTTGCATTTTTTGTTGTTGTTGTTCTGAGTAAAACTGATCATATTTTCACATTTAAGGACCAGTTTTATATCTCTTTCAATGAATTGGTCTGTTTATGTTTTTGTCCACTTTACTATTGGATTTTCTTTTTCTTTTTTTTTTTTTTTAATTTTTAGAAATTTAAAAAATATTAGATATTGGTTCTTTATAACATATGCTACAAATACTTTTCTGTCAGTTTATTTTTGTGTTTTGATTATGCTAAAGCTTTTAATGCAACTTTGTGTGTGTGTCAAATACACCAATCTCTCCTTTGTAGCATCTGGATTTTTAGTCATATCAAAAAAATCTTTTCCTAGTCATGTTATATAGAAATTTATCCATGTTTTCTTCTAGCTCTTGTGCAATTTCATTTTATATCTAGATCTCTTATTTGTTTGATAATTATTCTGGTGTATTGTGCAAAAAATAGATCTAATTTTATTTTTTAAAAATGACTATCCAGTTAGCCCACAGATTTTGGAATATCTACTTTATCATAATTTAGATTTCTATGGGTATTTGGGCCTATTTCTTGACTTGGTATTTTATTCCATGAGTCTGCCTGTCTTTTTAGGTGTTGCCATTACACTGTTTTGATTACAGAGGCTTGATAGTGTATTCGTATCTTGTAGGATCACTCCTCTTTCATAGAAGACTTTTTAAGAAGAAAGGAGTTATTACAGAATATCTGCAGGCTTATGGAAATGACCAAGTAGAGACATGAGTCAGGAGAGAAAGGGGAAAATTGTGATACCCTTGAATAAGCACAAAGGGAGAAGTCTGCAAGGAGCCAGGGGATACAGATGCAGGAAGTTGGTAGATTTGTTGGTAAAAGGAAGAATTCTCTTCTGATTTTGTTTTCCAGTGAAATAAGAACCACGGTCATCAGCTGAGCATGGGGGAGGGGGAGAAGAAGAGAAGGAGTCATTTTGCAGAGGAGGATCTCAGAGAGAATAAAGAATGACTCAGGAAATGCTGAAGGCCCACTTGAGGTGGGTGGTCATAAATACAAAGCCAGACGCATCAGCATAGTTATGTGTTTTTCTCTAGCTTCATACAATGGCTTGGGTTTGGGAGCAGAGTGGGCAAGAAGTTGAGGTTAAACAAAACTGATATTTAGCCAAGTAAATCTCCCAAATGGAGAGATGGGTTAAGAAGTAGAGGAAGCATGGATGCAAATGAGCAGAATGATGAGCCAGGGGTCCAGGTTGGGTAAGGAGGGAGATGAGGACTGTGGGTGTGAGGGATGTATGTAAGGAAGATGGCAGTATCAATGACTGGAGATCCTGTAAGGGAGATGCTGGAGTCTTTGGGAAGGTAAGCAATGATCCTGGGTAATGATTTAAGGTGTGATCTTGGGAGTGAGTGGATAAGGTGGGACAGAAAAAAAGATGTCAATGACCATACAGAAAGACCGAAGAGCCAGAAAGTAGGGTAGATTGTCTTTGTGTGGTGATGGCAACGACAGAGAGACAGCGAGCCAGATCCCAATGAATTAGGGGCAGGGCTGGGAGGGGGCAGATCCCTGCAATGGGGGCATCTCTGTGGACCCTGTCTCGAGGACTTGCGGAATGGCAGTGCTAGGAAGTTCCATTCTCTGTCACCGTAGACATCTCCTCATGCCCCTCTGTGGTCTGTGCTCCTGGCAACCTTCCAAAGTGGATTTAGCTGTGAAGTCTGAGTCTAAGAAAGTGGATTTAGCTGTGAAGTCTGTGTCTAAGAGGCATGCTTAAGAGATTCATCTGTGCCCTGGTCAGTTTGGCTCAGTAATTAGAGCATGTGGACCAAAGAGTCCCGGGTTCAGTTCCTACTAAGGGCATGTACCTTGGTTGCGGTTTGTCCCCATCCGGTTGGGGCCATGTGGGTAGCAGCCAGTGGATGTGTCTCTCTCGTATTGATGTTTCTCTCTCTCTCTCATCCTCCCTCTCTCCCGCTCTGTCTGAAGATAAATGTAAAAATGTCCTTGGGCGAGAATAAAAAAAAAGAGAGAGAGATTCGTCTTTAAGATTTTTAGAACCTGACATTTCTTAAAACTCAGAGGTGGTCAGAGAGCTTTGAGGGAGAGCACAGAGAGCCAAGTGGGACCCGTTCTGAGGGCTGGTGTGAGTTACACCGTAGGAAAGATCCTGGGATTCCTTCACAGTGTAGACCAGGTGAATGGAAAGGCTGCTCATGGTCATACAGGGACTCTAGAGGGTAAGCTTAAACCCTCAAAACATCAAATAGCCAAAGTCCTGTTGAAACAGTGGGGAGCCCTGCCTATGTGAGGAGGTGCTGTCCACCCTTAGGAGAGCCTACTCGGCTCCGAAATCAAAGTCTTAGCTCTTACTCCAAGAGCTCTAAGTGTTGAAAAACTCCCTCCTACTTCAAGCTTTCTTTCCCATGCAGACTTCCTGAGAAGCCCCAACATCTGAAGTTAGATCCTGAAAAATGGTGGACCTGGGCCACCGTCAGAAGACCAAAGGCGTCATGAGCCCTGGCTGAACCAGTGATCCCAGTGTGGCGTTGGCCAGGCAGCTGAGGCTGACCGTTCCTGAGGCCTGTCAACAGGAAGGGCCCAGATCGTCACGAGGAAATGATAGATAATATTGGGGCAATCAACTTGAGGGAGCAGGAATAATGAATGGACTTAGGACGGGGTCCATGTGTGCAGTGACAAATGGGACAAGTGAGTGTAAGATCTGAGTCTTTGTTAAGAATTAAAGGTCATGGTCTACGACCAGATAAGATGTTAGAAATAAAATTCAGATTCAATTTTTTTCAGTTGTAGCTGTTAGGGTAATTTGGAAGTTGGTATAGAGGTAGAAGAAAAGTATGTATTGGACTTGGGGCCCTCTGACTCATACTCACAGAGACCGGCGAGAACAGGTAAGAAAACCCATCTCTATTCCATGTGATGTCTGAGGAGGTCCTGGTTGGCTGACTCCTTTTGCAGATATACCTTCTGGACTCCTGTCCCCACACAGGCCTATCTGTAGAATAGTAGACAATGGACTACTACGATCATGTTTAGATCTCTAGGATAAGGTCTATTCTATTGCCCACGAGACATAATAAAGACAGCCTTTCATTTGGTGACAGCACAGTGTTTTGCTCTTGTGTAATCTACTGCATATGTTTTCCTGAGGAATTCTCTTCAGCTTGTTTGCTTTTCTGCTATATAAGTGACCACAGACACATTTGAAGTCTCTATTCTTTTTTTTTTTTTTTATCCTCACCCAAGGACATTTTTCCATTTTTTGTTCAGATAGAGTGGGAGGGGGAAAGAGAGAGAGAGAGAAACATCGACGTGAAAGGGACACATCGAGTGGTTGCCACCTGCACGACTCTGCCGGGGACAAACTGCAACCGAGGTACGTGCCCCTAGTGGGAACCGAACCCGGGTCCCTCCGGACCACAGCCTGATGCTCTAACTGCTGAGCCAAACCGGCCAGGGCGAAGTCTCTCTATTCTTTGCGCTTAACCCTCACAGTGTTACCTAGAGGGTACATATGGAATAAATTTTTTAGGACACTAAATAAGAGTGGGGCTACTGGGCTCTGGACTGGTCAAGCAACACAGTGAGGACAGATTCTGAAGTCCCAGAAAGGGAAGAAGTTTAACTGTGGAACAGTGTCAAAACGCTGGAATATTCCAGACATACGATCACCATATTTAGCAGTGGTCATCAATTTCCTCAGGCAGAAAAGTAGACATTATAATATCATACGCCGGAATTATCATAAGGGTTAGACAGTGTGATGTGTATGTGTGGTGAGTACCACTCAGTCGATGTTACGTCCTTTTCTCTTTCTGGTCCTAGTGGAGTGTGCTTTGCCTGGCACTGCTGATACCTATCCTTGAAAATACAACCCTTGGGAAACCTTCGCTGCTTTTGTGCATGAAGCACCCTCACTGCCGTGACAGTTAGGGATGGACGCCCGCCTAGCTCGGTTCTTCCTCCAGCAGCTGCTCCCAGGTCTGTCAGGTGGGGGAGACCTTTCCTGGCCTTCCTCAGAACCATCATTTGTGCCGTGTCCCCAGGGCTATGAACAACAGCAAGCAAATGAGGGAAAGCAAGCAACATCTGTTGCTAAACAAATACCATCATCTTACAAATGACTTGTCTCTGGGATAATGATACTTGCATATGTAGAGCAGAGGGAAGGCAACACCAGGACCCGATCCTAGAGAACAAACACGGGAAAGGCAGACATGAGACGTGCTGACAGCTCCACTGTGTCTACAGCTGAATTCCATTTTGGAGAAAGGAGCAGGTGCTGATGTTCTCAGCTCTTCGTCACACCGGACAGAAAGCCCACCTCTTGCTCTCTGTTTCGCAGAGCAGAATTCTGTAGACAGAGAAGCACAACACTGGGTCTGTGTTGGGGGGAGCCCTGTGGACAGTGAGCTGCGTGGGCCCTTGGAGTGTCTCCCACCTTGCTCCCTTGCTCCTGGCCAAGACTACCTGTTGTGCAGCTGCTGGGGGACTTGGGAGTTCTTGAGATGTTCTCAGGCATCATGCAGAGAGCTAGGTATGTAAGTGACTAACAGAGATGCTTTATGCCTTGCCTGATTATTATGGGTATCATACCCCCAAAGAAGAAAACTGTTAATGAATCATTCTGTAACACTTAAGTGACTCCAATCAAACTGTGATGGGACTGGCCCTGGGCCAAATGGTGATGGAGAATTTGTCTTTGGAATCCACTTGTCATGTCCTCTCCTCCTAGCACAATTTTTCTCCTTCAACTGAAATCAATTTCCTTGCCCCACACGAGGCAACTGGTCACCTCATGCTGACCCAGGCCATCGAGGATCCTTTTGTAAGGTCCCAGACAAGCCCGCTGCCACCAGCTGCTGCATACCATGACATAAATGAGAGGTTGCCCAGTGACAACCATAAATGTGTTGATTTTGTCTTCTACGGTGTTTTGAACTAAAAAAATCAGTCACTTTCAGCATTTAAGAGATTTCACATAGCCCTGGCTGGTTTGGCTCCACAGTTAGAGCATCAGCCTGAGGACCAAAGGGTCGTGGCTTCAATTCCAGTCAAGCCTGGGTTGCAGGTTTGATCCCTGGCCCCAGTCGGGGTCGTGCGGGAAGCGATCAATTGATGTGTCTCTCTCACATTGATCTCTCTCTCTCCCTTCTCCCTCCCTTCTACTCTATCTAAAAACCAATGAAAAAATATCCTCAGGTGAAGATTAAAAATAAATAAACTTCTATGAGCATACCTTAGAGAGAGAGAGAGAGAGAGAGATATTGCACATAAATATCTAAATTCTCAGATTCTCTAAAACAACCTGAAAATGTTGGCACCCGGGTTAACACTTTCACATTGGCGACATGGGCTGGATGGAGCTCCTTCTTTCAGAGAAGCTGCTGCTACTCAGTCTGCCATCGTCCCCACTACTCTGCGTTATCCCTCCCCCGTAGGTCAACCTTCTTATCTGGCAATTGGCTCTCTTTGTTCACTCACGGTACCGTCCTGGCCCTGACTGTGTTTGCAGCCTCTGCTTTAGACCTTCCAAGCTTCCTCGCTCCGAATCTGCTTCCACTCAAACCTTGTCGACTTGTGTCCATTTCCACAAGCCATCCTGTTTTCGTGACCACCAAAGGAGCTCTAATTGGATCAGCAAACTCACAGAAAAATATTAGTGATTCTTTAAAAACGTTTTTTAAAATTTATTTATTTGAGAGAGAGGAAGGTAGGGAGAGAGAAAGAGAAAGAGAGAGAGAACAAGAAATTGATTTGTTGTTCCACTTGTTTATGCATTCACTTATGCTTTCTGTATGTGCCCTGACCGGGGACTGAACCTCAACCTTGGTGTATTGGGGTGACACTTGAACCAACTGAGCTACCTAGCCAGGGCTTAACGATTCTGTATAGCTTGGTATTTCTATCAGTTAATTACGGCCATGATAATGCTGCTTACAGTGAATCACAAAATCTTTGCAGGCGTACAAAAGAAAACATCTATTTAATTTAAGTAGCCTGCCCATTTGGTGAAGGTCGGATGTTCCAGGCTGGGCTCGGCTGGCAGGGAAGGGGGAACACACGTTTCTCCCCTTCTGCCGGGGAGCAGCGGGCCAGCCTGGACATGTTCTCATGGTGAGGACAGAGGTGCCAGAGAGTGGAACTGGCACTCCTGGATTCGGCCTCGCTCTGCTGGCCAACAAGTCATAAGGCCAAACCCAAGGTCAGGAGGTAGAGTACTGCCCTGAGCAGTGGTTAGAGCGTCAGTCCAGGGACTGAAGGATCACTGGTTCAGTTCGGTTGACGGCATGTACCTGGGTTGCAGGCTTGATCCTGGCCCCGGTGGCAGTTGTGCAGGAGGCAGCCAATCGATGTCTCTCTCACACATCGATGCTTCTCTCTCTCTCCCCCTCCCTCCCTTCCACTCTTTCTAAAACTCAATGAAAAAATATTCTCAAGTGAGGATTAAAAAAAAAGAGGTAGAATTCTATTCCTACCCACAACTCAAGGGCATGGCAAAGTTACAAGGCACATATGTGTTGAAGAGTTAACCTTACCCAAAGAAAGATCTAGTCTTTGTCCTTGGCGTCCGGGAGGTGATTGCTAAACTCTTGGAATGCCATGCCTTGTAGGAGTGTCTTTGTTTGCCTGGAGGTTGGTCACTCGACAGTCTCGCAACATGATTTGAGATGCAGGCTTTTGGTGGAGAGATTTATATTAGTCCTCCCTCTGGCGTGATTGAAGACTAGTGATCAGCCATGAGAGTAGCATGTGATCGAGCCCTAAATGAATCTCTGGACATTGAAGCTTGAGTGAGCTTCCCTGGGTAGCAATATTCTGTGTGTGTTGTCACACAGCACGGCAGGGAGGAGGTGACATCGTTCACGACTCCCCAGGACGAGGACACCTGAAGGTTTGCATTTGGACCCCTCCCAGACTCTGCCCTGTGTGTCTCCTTGGCTAATGTTAATCTGTATCCCTTCCCTGTGGTGAATCATCACCGCGAGTGTAACAGTTACCAGTGAGTTCTGTGAGTCCTTCTGATGAATTCTCAGAATAGAGGGTGGTTTTGGGAACTCTGTGGACTTGAATTTGTGTCAGAGGTGAGTGCGGCTGTCTTGTATGGGCTCAGGTCACTTTGCAGTTGGCCTGAACTCTCACAGCATGAAACAAGGAGGGATGAACGTAGAAGCTTGTAATGCAAACTGCCAAAATATCCCTCTCAAGTTCATCTGTAGTCACGTATTTATCTATTCAGCAAACACTCAGTGAGCACCTCCTATATGCCCAGTGCTATTCTAGGACCTGAAACTAAAAGAATAAGACATAGCCTTAAATTCTAGTGGAGGAAACAAAATATAAAAAGCAAACTAATATGTGAGATAGTGTCAGATTGTGAGACGTACCATGGAGAAAAATAAAGCAGGTCAAACTAGTGGTAGAGATGAGCTCTTTTATATGGGGTGGCGAAGAAAGACTCTTCTGGAAAAGTGAGCTTTGAACAAGACTTGAATGAAATGAAGGAGAAAGTTGGGCTGTAAGTCAGGGTAAGAAGGTTCTAGAGGGAGGGCTGGGCAAGACCGAGGCACAGGAGCAGCCAGTGAACAGAGCACTCCAGCGTGGATGCTAGTGAAACACAGGAATTCATTCTAAGGAAGGTCTTCCTCACCTGGTCCCCGGAGGGCCACGGTGTGCCGGGGAAGAACGCAGGTGCAGGCTTTTCTCCAACGTGCCTGCATTAAGTCCGAGGCCAATTCCTCTGTTCTGTGTTTTGCCACTTCTTAGGCTGTGTGGTTTCTTCTGCATCGTCAATATGGGGACCATTTCATCTGCCTTTCTCCTCCCTCAGAGAGGACACGCTGTGTCTCTAAATGCTTCTGGTTTCTCAGAGGAGAGGGTGGGGACACAAAAAGTACAGGAATGAGAGTTATTTCTATTTATTTTGTTCATTATGTGAGCAAATGAGCACAGAACTGGAAAGTACAGGGCGACTAAGAAGTAGCCCAAAGGGAAAATCCTGATGGGGAAATTTTACGAAAGCACAGAATTTACATACCTATGTTGGGCTTCCCTCTGAGCCTCTCTGTGGTTCTCGAGGCCCCGGCTGTGAGGACCTTGGTGCTGGGAGACCTTGAGTGGTGGGGGTGCCCGGGGGGATCCTCTGGCTGAGGGAAGCGCTGTGGGGGTGGGAGCCCAAGACTCCGGGCCAGTGGGTAAGAGCTCCCACAAAGGGCTGATTTGGGGGCCGAGAGTCAGAGGCTGCTTACCAGAAGCTTGACTCTCGACAAGGCTCAGCTAGGGGCAGCTGCTGTGGGAGATTTGTTGTCAGGATTAAATCACAAGTATTCTTTTCTCTCAAAAAGCCTCCTCGAGAGAGGAGGTCCAGAAGGCACCTTGGAGCAAAGGGGAAGCCTGCCTTCCCCTTTTGTAGGACTTCCTCAACCCAAGAGGCAAGAAGCAGGGTAGAGAGATGAGTGGGCGCCCAGGGCAGTAGCCATGGGTTCTGCCTGCATCAACCAGCAGCAGTCACTGGCGGAGCTATTCCTGCTCAGTCACAACGCCTGCCTATTTGTGACATGCTCAGCATTTGACAGGTGTCTAGAGACAGTGTCAAAAATGGGCTCACAGGCCTGCTGCGAGACTTTGGCTTGAAGGACATGCCTTAGTCTCATTCGCTTTTTTTCCTTGTCCAGTCTCCGCCTTCCCTGAGTGCTCTCCTCACTGGCTCCCTTCTTCCCTGCTCAAGTGCCCCCCCCCACCCCTGCCGCACCCCTCACCCCCAGCCTCAGACCTTCAGGGAGCAATTGGGTAGAATCGAGAGACAAAGCAAAGTCCACTTCAAGAAATAGTGTCCTCCCACGTAAACTTGTTGAAAACAGTCTTCCTACGCACAACCTACATGCATTGTTCACTAGTGAACTCAGACGTCCTGGCCTCCATGTCCATCCCCCAGTGCCCGTGCCCTGCGGGGGCAGGTGAGGAGAACCAGCGTCATGTACAGTTAGACTAGATGAGCTTCCCTCCCCCGGCCTGCAAGCTCCGCCAGGTTCTCCAGGTCCGAGTCCCAGGTGTGAGGACGGGCTCTGCTGGTGCGCTGGGGGCGCAGTGACAGCAGAGCACGGCCCTGATGTAACAGCCAAGCTCCTCCAGGTTCTCCGGGTCCGAGTCCCAGGTGTGAGGACGTGCTCTGCTGGTGCGCTGGGGGCGCAGTGACAGCAGAGCTCTGCCAGGTTCTCCAGGTCTGAGTCCCAGGTGTGAGGCCGCGCTCTGCTGGTGCGCTGGGGGCGCAGTGACAGCAGAGCACGGCCCTGATGTAACAGCCAAGCTCCGCCAGGTTCTCCAGGTCCGAGTCCCAGGTGTGAGGACGTGCTCTGCTGGTGCGCTGGGGGCGCAGTGACAGCAAGGCACGGCCCTGATGTAACAGCAGCAGCGAGGGTCCGAGGGGCAGCAGAAGTAGCGACCGCGCTGGCTGGCTTTGCTTCATGCCCAAGGTTAATGAACGCCAGTGGCAGTGAGGACGTAACCACAATGTTTTCTCATGATTTAGGGGTTTCCTCTTTTTAAAGTGACAGCAGAAAGACATGAAGGTGATAGCTAGTGGTTTCAGAAAGACAATAAGCACCTCGCTCGCATTCCCTGCTCCCTTTCTAGGGAGGGCGATCAACCCCGCTGTAAACTCCTCTCTTGTGAAGGAAGACCCCAAGGTCGCGCCCGAGCTGATGTGTTTCCTAAGGAATGGCCTTCTCAGAAGTATGTTCATACTGCGTACGAGGGACCACGAGAGAAAGAGGAAGAGCAGGGTAAGCGTGAAAACAAACTTGGAATTTCAGTAGTTAAGAGGGGGTTTCTGTGAAGTCACACTTTTTAGGCCATTGAACAATAGATTGGGTACTTTTATTTTCAGCAATATGGTTTTCCACGTAATACAAAAATCACCTTTTGCACATTTCTAATATAATAATAAAAAAGTCTAACTAACGTCTCCCTGTAAGAGAGTAAGAGCAATCTGGAAGGTCCAAGTGACGAAAGAGCTATGAACCTGTGTAAGCTGACCCTGGGGCTGTGGGGTGGGTGCCGGGTGTGGGTGGGGAACAGTCTGCAGGCTGGGAATCCCCCGGGGAGTCAAGGCGCTTAGGGTTCAGTGAGCAGCAGGCACACAAGAGGACCCAGGAGAATAGAACATTGGAACTGAGACATTGTTCCCCAGTGTAAGGATGGACTAAACACAGTTGCTAACTCACTCAGTGAGACACGAAAACCAAACAAAACAACAACTACAACAAAAGCCTTCCCTTAAAATTCCTAATCACAGAGGTGCCCTCGCATGCACAGGATTCAATTTATATTACCAGAGTGAGCTAGGACACATGCGACCAAGAGATCAATACCAACTGCTGTCACAGACTGGTAATACCTCTTGGGCACCTTGTTGAAACAAACATAAAAACTCTCAGGATTCCTCTGTGTGAAGTCCCAACTAAAGACTAATTTACAATGAAAAATTACAAAACACAGAGAACAATCCATAAAAAGCAAGAGTTAGCAAACAAAACAAAAATCAATATCAAAATCCCATGAACCTCAGATAATATAATTATCAGATTATAAAACAAATATTTTTAAAGTTATAAAAGTCATAAAAGAAGTACTAAAGGACACAATAAAAGAATAAGACACCATCAAAAAAGACCAGACTGCGTTAAATAAGAAATCAAATATAACTGCAGAAATTAATAAAAATTACAGTTGAAAACTTAATATGTTAAACTGAAGATTATGTATCACTGAATAAACAACTAGTGGATGGAAAGATAGATCTGAGGCCTAGCCAGAGGCCTGCGCAGAGAAATAAAGAGAGACAACACATGGAGGGGGCTTACTGACATGGATGTGGAATGGGAGGGTCCAGTACACACCTATCAGGTGTTCCAGAAGGAAACAATAGAGAAAAATAGAGGTCAGGCAATATTTCAAGAGAATAAATCAGAATTTTCCAGAATTAACAAAAGATACAAACCTTAGCAAGTTAGTAATACAAAATACTCTACTAGACACAACATAGTGTAGTAGAAAGGAGAAAGGCAAGATCTTAGAAGCACTTGTACATAAATGACCTGTTGCCTGCAAAGGAATAAGTATCAGATTGTCCAGAATTTTGCAACAGCGACAATAGAAGCCAGAATAACATATTCAAAGTACTAAGAAAAAATAACAATCAACTTTCAGTATAATTGAACTATCATTTAAGAATATGGGCAAAAATAAAAACATTTCAGACAAATGAAAATGAAGAGCATTTACCACTTACAGATCTTTGCTGAAAGAATTAATCAAGAATGTACTTCGGGCCCTGGCTGATTTGGCTCAGCAGTTAGAGTGTCAGTCCGCGGACCAATGAGTTGTAGGTTTGATTCCGGTCAAGGGCACATACCTCGGCTGTGATTCCTCCCTGGCCTGGTTGGGGTCATGTGGGAGGCAACCAGTCGATGTGTCCCTTTTAGGTTGATGTTTCTCTCTCTCTTCCTCTTTCTCCCTCCCACTCTCTCTGAACAAAAATGGAAAAATGTCCTTAGGTGAGGATGAAAAATAAAAAGAATGTACTTTGGAAGAAATTGATCCTTAACAGAAGCGGTGAGATGTATGGTATTAGATAGAGTTGAACAAATATTTAATATTTATAAAATAATTGGGGAGTAGAAAAACAAGGTGGAATGAAGGCACTGGTCTGAGTAGTATGTAAGATGGGCAGGAGATGAGCACAGGTCAGGCATTCAGGCATTTTGGGGAGAAAGGTGGCAATATTTATTAACTTTAGATTATTAAAATCAACCATGCTTATTAAAAGTTCTGTAAAGGTAATCACTTAAGATGAAAAATTATACGTATAATTTTTAAACCACTAGAGAGAACACATTGACTATTAAACAGTTGGTCGATATTAACTAAGTGCAAGAAAGGAAAAAAGAATTAGAGAAAAATCAGGTTAAGTATAAAGTATAAAACAAGATGACTCAAAGAAATTCAAATACAGCAGGATTCAGAAAAAGGTAAAAGTAAACTCTCAGTTACAAAGACAGATTGTCAATTGTATTGGATTAGAAAAATTCAACTATCGCATTAAAAAAGACATAGTCAGAACTTAAGGACAAAAAAAATGTTGAATGTAGAAATATAGAAAAATACTAGCCCCAATAAAATGGTGCAGTTATCATTAGAGGAGACGAGGTTGTCTTTGAAGCAAAAAAAAAAAAAAAAAAAAGAAAGGCATATTAAGGGAAAGAACATCACTAAAGACAAAAAGTAACAATTCACTGAGAACAGATAATTATAACTTGAAGGCACCTAAAACATAGCATCAAGTTATACAGGCAAAAAGTAGATAAAATTTTGAACTTAAATGGACAATTGCATAGTCGTAGGGGGATTTAATACATCTCTTCAGTAATTGATAGTTTAATATTACCAAAAGTTAGCAAAGCTGTAGACCTGAATGACACAATGAGCAGGCCCGATCAGACACTCATCTGGAGAATGCACATTCTTCTCAAGAACACATGACACATTGACCAAAATATCACATATTAAGCCACAAAGCATTTCTTGTTAAACAGCAATGAATTATACAGACCACATTCTTGAAAATACTCAATTGCTAGACAACAAACGCAACAATGAAAACCAAACCATATATTTGGATTTTTTACAGGAAAAAACCCTCTAAATAATTTATGACTATAAAAAGTGTGTTAATGGAGGGCCTAAGAACAAATTGTTAACATTAATAAGGAAGGTCAGTGAGGTCACTGACTATAAAGAAGTCAATTTTTATTCACCAGCAATGAGCAACTAGAAAAATACAATTTGGAAAATATACAGTATATATGAAAATAGCAATAAAAAAAGGGACTAGACATAAATCTATCAAAAGATGTAGAAAACTTTTATGTGTGAAATTCTTGAAGACCTAAATAATGGAAAGATACCCAATATTGATGGCTTTGTAGAATCAATTTCTAAAATGTTAAATTTCTGCAATTTATAAGTTGAATGTGTTCCTGGTAAAATTTAAATGAGGTTTTTGAGGTTCACAAATGGACTCAAATAAGTATAAGACAGAAAAGAACCAAGAATGCCAGGAGAATTTTGAACAGATCAAGCCAAAAGAGCTCACTCTCTACCACCACCATAGCAAGACTTAATTATAGCTCAATTAAGTAATAATAAAGTGTGATATTAGCTCAGGGAGAGACAGAATAGAGTCTAGAAACAGGCCCACACACATAAGGAAATTTGTATATAGCAGAGATGCTATTTCAAGTCACTGGGAAATGAGAACTTTGAGCAAACAGCCTTGGAACAATTGGTTATTCATATGGAAGAAATAAGTTAGAGTCCCTACATCAAACCATATTTAAATGGTTTAAAGACTTAACATATGACAAAGCATGACTTTAAAGATTTGGATGAAAATTAAGCAGAATGTTTTTATGTTCTCAGGGTAGGAAAAGATTTCTTAAATGCAACACCAGAAGCACAAACCATAAATAAAAAGATCAACAAATTTGACTACATATAATACTTTTAAAATCCCTTTGTACATTAAAGATACCATAAACAACGTGAAAAATACAAACCTTAGACATGGAGATGTTTGGCATGCACACAACCAAGAAAGGATTTGGCCCAGAATTTATAAACAGGTCCAATGAAGAGGCCAAATGGTATGAATGGGCAAAAGATCACCAGTGGTCTAAAGCAAGAAAAAACATGCTCCTCCCTCCTGGTAATCCATGTCATGTAAATTAAACAAAGAGGAACTGATATTACATACTCATTATATTGACAAAAATGAAGGAAAAAAAAAATCTGAAGATGCCAAGCCCTGCTAAAGGGAGTATAAATGGACACACATTTGGAGGACAGGATGGCAATATCTAATAATGCACCCGGAGGGCTGGTCCAGAGGGTTTGAACATCAGCTTCACACAATATTGTTTATAACAATGAAAAATCGGAAGAAAGCTTAAATGTCCAGGTACAGGATCTAGCAAGGAATAGTTGTTGTATTAAACATATTGAATACAAATGTGTTTGATTCTTTTATTTTCTCTATATATTTTTGTATGCCTGAATATATTCTAGTTTAAAAAATTAGACTTGTAAGGGTTATGGAGAAAAGACACTTAACACATAGCTGGTGCGACTACTTTCAAGGGTAAGTTAAAACGTTACTGTGGTGGTCCTTTTTAACAACTTGAATAAACGAAGGTGGAAGTTTGGTAACAATGTATACTGGCAAGAGTGCTGGGAAACAGGCACTGGTATGTATTGCAGGTGGGAATATAGTTGAAGCACACCTCAATGGAGGTAATTTTGGCATTATTTAACAAAACTAAAATTCCTTTGACCTAGCACAATTTTCTCTGGGTATTTATTCTGAGAAAATAGCCATTATTAGAGCAAAGGTTTATCCACACAGAAGTTATTCTCAGTAGCCACAACATTTTGTCATGTTGTTAATTAAAGAAACAACCTAACACTACCTAGACTAGTAACACTAGATTAATAATGTCTCACACTAATCAGTTCTAATTTATGGTATAACTGTAGGATGGAATATTATGCAGCCACCAAAATAATATTGTTGAAACTGTTTAATGATGTAGAAACACTTGCAAAATATTAAGCTAAAATCAAGTAGGTTACAAAATAGTATGTAGACCATTAAAAAGATCTGTCTTTTATTCACTGAAGCAAAGACACCAAATCTTACCAATAGTTATTTCTCAACAGATAATAGGTGATTTCTGTTTTCTTCAAGATACTTTTTGGCCTTTCCCAAAAATTCTGTGTGTAATTTTCATTTTAATAGGAGAGAGGCATCTTTGTTTAAATAATTAAAACAGCTTAATGAATTACAGACTGATAAATCACGCCAGAAGGCAGGGAGCGAAGAAATACAGACTTGCTGAGTTCCTGGGGAAGTCTGAGTTTTTGAACATCACAGAATCCAGCGAGACTGAGGACCTGGCTTCACCCGTGACGTCACCACAGGCAGGCTGGGTGCCTGGGGAGGCTTCTCGACCTCTCTGAATCTACTCTCGCCTCCATAAAGGGCCTAACAGCCTCGGCAGGCCTCGCTACTGGCTTTGTTATGCAGGTCGGCGAGACCAGGCCACGCGTGCCAGCGCGGTTTGCAAACCCCAAGCGCACGGCGTTCCGCCCGGATTGCTGTCGCCGCTGCCGCGAAGAGCAGCAGCAGCAGCAGCAGCGACGCCAGCTTGAGGGCGCGCGGGGGCGGGGACACGCGGGCCCAGGGCGCTGGGGCGGGCACGGGGCGGGCACGGGGGCGCCCCGGGCTGCTGGCTGGCGGGGGGAGGGCGGCCTGCCGTTTCCGTCACCGCCGGGGATTCCCCTGGGCCGGCGCCCGGGGAAGTCCCTCTGTAGCGGGTACAAGAGCGCGACGCCAGCGCGCCACAGGCCGACAATCCCCCGTCATGTCTCACAGCCTCCAGCTCCTGCTCCTCAGCTGCGGTAGGGCCCGAGACCGTCTGTCACCCCCCGTTTCGCCACGACACCCCCTTTCCTCGTTTGCTCACGCCGCTGTCTCTCTCCCTCTTGCAGCCTGCAGCCTGGCGCCAGCGGCTCGGGAAGTGAAGGTAGCTTGTTCCGAGGATGCGAACTTGCCTTGCACCGCCCCGAGGGACCAGCAGGTCCCCTACGCCGTCTCCTGGGCCAAGGTAAGCTCCCGGACGCCCGCAGGCTGCGGTGTGGTCGGCTCCATCGGCGGCAGCCGGCGACCTCACGTACCGGGGGGTAGGGGTGTCTCCGCCGCTGAACTCCAAGTACCCAGTCTTCCGACACGCCCCCCGACCCTCACCCCAACTCTGTGCGCCTCCGGGTACACTGCAGACTTGGATTTTGTTCCAGAGGACCTCAGTCCTCTCCGGCCCCTACAGGTGGCCCGAGATGAATGACCCACATTACACGTCTCGTTTGGGGAGGGCAGATAACCTCGTTGGGTTAACTGTGGAGGTCACCTGTGCTTGGGTCGGTAGGCCAGGGAGAAAGCAGCTAGGGCAGATTTGGACATTGGACAGGAGGCTTTCTGATTTTTGGTGTTTTGTGACTGTGATGCCCATCAATTTGGGGTTAGAGGTGGGAGATTTGAAAGGAAGGACTGAGAGAGAGACGTGATTTAGGTTTGTTTCATAGGTGGTGGTTCTGTGCCAGTCACCCCCTTTCCCGGGTGCCCTTGGTCTCCTCCTCAACCTTTGCTTCTCCATCCTCTGGCAGTTCTGAGAGGTCCAGCAAAGAGGGAGTCTGTGAGGGTCCATGAGCAGTGTCCACACGTGTGAGAACAATTGTCGTTCACCTTAGTGAGAGGATTGAGGCTTTTTAAAGGTTTCCTCTCGGCAGGAAATTTTCAGATTCTAAGATTGCAGTTCTAGTGACATTGCAAAGCCAAGCCACCACGGTTTGCTGTCCCTGGTCCTTTGTTTGCCTCCTTTAATGAGGTGACTGCCTCCAGTTTAAGCCAAGTGAGTATGCTATCCCAGCCTTATTCTGCAGCTGTCACTCACTTGCCATCTTACTTGGGAGCAAATCTCTGTGCATTTGTCCCTTTCTGTCAAAGCAGAGTTCTCTTCTGTCCAGCACAAAAGATGTTCGAAGAACCTGAACATGCATCTGACCCTTTAACAAGGCCGTTGTGTGTGTGTGTGTGTGTGTGTGTGTCCTCTCCTAAGCAGATTGTCAGTTCCCTGGAGACAGTCTGCACACTGCTTTTGTGTATTCTGAAGGGCATCCACTGTTTGCCCTGTTAATTGTGAAGGCAGGTGCTCAGTGATTCAGGCTGGCACTTGGTGAGTTATGTGCAGTGGAAGTGGAGCTTCGGCCGTGGGCACAGTGTTGGGTATGAAAGTAGGCTTGTCATTATTCCTACTCCATTTCCTCTTTATTCATAGTGGGATCAGAGAACACATTTCCAAATTGTTCTCATTGTAAAAACAATACTATTTAGCCCTAGCCGAGTGGCTCAGTTGGTTGGAGCATCATCCTGAACACCAAAAAATCAGGGCTTGTTTCCAGGTCAGGGCATGCACATACCTAGGTTGTGGGTTCAATTCCCAGTCAGGGACTCGAATCGGGGGTCAACCAATGAAAGTTTCTCACATTGATATTTCTCTCTCTCTCTCCAAAATCATTAAACATATTCTTGGGTGAGGATCAAAAAAGAAAGAATACTATTTAAACAAAAATAGTGTAAAAGCAATATTATTTGAGAGCTCACCACCTGCTAAACTCTGAGGTAACTATTTGCATGTATTAGCTGTTTCAATCCTTCCAAGAGATCAGTACTATCATTTCTGCCTTAGAGATGAGGAAGCTGAGCCTTAGGGAGCGAAAGAACTGGCTCACTGACACATAACTGGCTAACTGGGGGAGTTGGGATCTGAATCTAGTGGTCTGACTTCACAACCTGAGTTCCTAAAAGACTACCTTAAAGTTTGTTTTCTCTCTTAATTACCTAAGGCAGCGTTTTCAATGATGTGCCATGGTAGGCACACTGATATGCTGCAAGAATTTTTAACACACGCAATACCTGACTGTTTAGTCAGGGGCACTGCCCTCTTTCCCCTTAAATTGACAAATAAAAAAGTGACAGTGATAGCCTGGCCAGTGTGGCTCAGTGGTTGAGCATTGACCCATGCACCAAGAGGTTGCCAGTTCGATTCCCGGTCAGGGCATATGCCCAGGTTGTGGGCCCAATCCCCAGTGGGGGCATGCAGGAGGCGACCAATCGATGTTCTCTCTCATTGATGTTTCTGTCTCTCTCTTCCTCCCTCTCTCTAGTATCAATAAAGAAAAAAACTTTTTAAAAATGACAATAGCCAACACAATACTAGTCATCCAGTGTAAATGACTCAAAAATATACCTATTTTTTTGGTCAGATTGGCAAAAAATATATTTTGTAGTATGCTGCAGAATTTTAGTGATCAGTTTATGTGTGCCATAAGATGAAAAAGGTTGAAAAATCACTGACTTAGGGTAAAGAAAACAAAAATGTCCCTGGGCTAGCCAGGAAAAAACTTAGTTTTCTTAAAGAAGGGGAAAACATGAAACCACTATTCTTTCTAGAGAGTAATTAAAAAGAGAAAACAATATTGATATCCCCAAGGGAGTAATGAAAAAGTACTCATGAAACAAGCAGATGAAATTTCAGACTGTAAAGTTCAAACAGTTGTCAAGTTAAATCTTCCTGCACGAGGTCCCTTGGAATGATATAGTGAACCATAGCAATTAGCTTTCGGCTTCTCCTTGGGTGTCAGCTGAGGAGGTAACTCCATAACGTATGCACTTGTTTACGGAACATGGTTCTTGTATGATTTACCCTGAAGGTCTCTCAAAGCTGTGTTAAGAAAAAAGACAACAGTCTCTCTTGGTATTCTCTTTGTTTTTCTGCTGGTCCCTGGAATAGAGTCTTTGAAAATTCATACCATCGTTATTCTTTTTAAAGAAAATAAACCGTGATTGCGTAGTGGTGGATAGGAGAGCCATGCTAGGCCAATACACTAATCAGATACCTTGAAAAAGAGACGCATTGTTCCTTCAAGAACTTTTTAACAGGTCTCAGCATATTCTGTAGGTATTTGTTATTTTCCAACCCAGTAATTATACTTTTGCATCGATTGTTCTTGTACAACACACATAGACTGTTCTGGAAACAAGGCCAGCGGTGAAACACTGACGTACTTGGTTCTACAGAGGGACTTTCTTCTGAAACGTCTCAGTCAAGCAGAGGGAGCTCTGAAGGGAGGAATTTAAACCTGGTGACCACGGCCAGCCTGGCTCCCACCACCTCCTTCGTCATCACGCGTGTGGTCTGTGAACCCTCTTTAAACAGTCATGGGTTGCCTGCTGGACAAGTAAAAAAGTCCCTTCGAGTGTGGGTTTTCACTGCCCACCGGCTTCAGTCACATTCGTGCAGGCCTTCTGCATATCACCATTATGGTGATACTGACTCACACGTCAAAACTCCACTTCCCACGGAGTTCTCCAGCCTGGGCATCCTGCCCCTGTCCAGTCGGCCCTGATCACTTGTGATGAACAAAAAGGACCTGTGTAAACCGTGTGTTTCTTATCATGTGCCTTTTACCAAAAGACTCAAAGCAGACGGTGTCCAATGAGTGCTTGTGACATTAGGGTGAGTGGGGGAGGAACAGCATCCATTTTATTCTCTGTTAAGAAGGCACCGTGAGAGGGGCCAGAAGGGGCTTAATATAGACATGCATGGGGGGGGGGGCACAGGTGCAGTCAAGGGTAGGCAGTGATAGCCCAGTTCCTGTTAACCCAGCTTGACTTTCCTCCTCTCTGGGCCCTCCTCGCATGCCTTCCTGTATTGTACCTTTTAAGGCAGAGTAAGTGATTGAGAAGAAATAGAAAAATGAATACAGTACATTCATTAAACTTAACTTTTTTTTTTATCCTCACCCGAGGACATTTTTGCACTTATCTTCAGATAGAGCAGGAG
Source organism: Molossus molossus (assembly GCF_014108415.1). NCBI lineage: Eukaryota > Metazoa > Chordata > Mammalia > Chiroptera > Molossidae > Molossus > Molossus molossus. The sequence continues at coordinate 26,776,948 of NW_023425347.1, read as the reverse complement.
AGAAAGAGGAAGGAAGAGAGAGAGAGAAACATCAATGTGAGAGAGACACATCAAGTGGTTGCCACCCACACGACCCCAACAGAGGTCGGGGACAAGCTGCAACCGAGGTACGTGCCCTTAACGGGAACTGAACCCAAGACTCTCTGATCCGCAGGCCGATGCTCGAACCGCTGAGCCAAACCATCCAGGGCAATTAAATTTAACTTTTAAAGCTGTGAATAGATTGTGGTTGGTTGGGGAGGTATTTAGAGAAAATTCGCAAATAGACTTTGTTCCAGCACTCTTCTTCCACTGGCTGTGACCTTGGGTTAGATTCTGGCATAAGAGGGCACAGCATGATCCCGTGTCTGCCAGGACGAAGACCATCCATCCAGGGGCTACCCCTGAGCTGCAGGCTGAGCGCCATTGCTTCACACCCTCTTTAATGAAGCTGCACTGGGTTGGGGGGGGGGGGACACTGGGTGGAGTGTCTGGGCATGGTGGATATTTGCTACTACTACTAATGAGTGATTATTAATTAGGAAGATGGAGTACCATTTTTATCACGCTAGGAGCCCTGACAACCTACGTTGATGCATAACGAAAGAGGATATATAGTTCATCTCTGGGTGACACTGCGGGGGTGAGGACAGAGCTGCATCACAAGACTAGTGCCCTTTTTAGATGATTTCCAAAGGAACGGAGAAAGGAGAAGTACGACTGGTTTCAGGGAATAGGTCAGGCTCGAAGTTGATAATATTTATTTATTTTATTTATTTATTTTTTATCCTCACCCGAGGACATTTTTGCATTTAACTTCAGATAGACCCAGATAGACCGGGAGGGAGAGAGGGAGGAAGAAGAGAGAGAAACATCAATGTGAGAGAGACACATCAAGTGGTTGCCACCCACACAACCCGCAATTGGGGCTGGGGACAAACTGCAACTGAGGTACATGCCCTTAGTGGGAACTGAACCTGGGACTCTCCAGTCGGCAGGCTGACGCTCTAACCGCTGAGCCAAACTGGCCAGAGCTCGAAGTTGATAATATTTAGAAGAACCCTAGCTGTGGGAGATAATGGGGTATCCTGTATCCTGTGGGTGAGCAGGTTAATGGCTTGCATGAGGCTACTTCACCACACAGATATTTCTTGTTCTTCATTCATTCTGACGCTGTCTTCCATGTCTATTGCTAATCTCCTGTTCAGTGGATTTATATTTTCTGTCGCTCCCATCTTGTGTAATAATGAGCCACACAGCAAGGGGGCACTAAGGAGAGTGGAGTGCCTTAGGAGGGGCTCGAGTTGACGGATGGTCTGGGTAGATGTAGCCTGCCTAGCCGTAGACCCTGATGGACCCATGAGGGAGCCAGTGCGTGCCGCTCACTATCCTGCCTCAATTTTACAATGGCTTCTGTTATAAGAGAGATTTAAGAATATGTATTTTAGGAGAAAAAGGAAACATTTGTATATTAAATAGAGAAACCCTAAAACACTGAAAGGTGAAAACAATGTGTGTATTAGCATCAAAGAAAAATCATACTGTCCCCATTGGCACCTATACTACTTGACCTGGTTGCGTCACTTTGATGGGCTCCACTTTAGGTCACACTATGAAAAACGTTGTTGGTTTTCAGATGTCTGTCACATTTACACTTCCATTATTTAATAAACATTTACAAGTTCCAGACATGTGCCCAGGCCTGGGCCTGCAATTGGCCATCCCAAGGTCAACACGGAAGTTTTGCCAGAGGACCATCTTGAGCAAAAGCACAGACTTGGGGATCCGCAGCATTTGGGGGAAGCGACGGGTAACTCATGATTTAGGGGGATGATTGCACAGCAGAGGGCTGAGAGATGACGTTAGAAAGTGGGCTGGGAACAGACTGTGAAGAACCTTGAATACCAAACTATAAAGGTTTGAACTTGACCCTTTCGGCAGCAAGGAGCCATTTAAAGTTTTTAAGCAAAGAGGATGACATAATGAAAAATGTCATATTTCTTGTGGTGAAGGGCAGAGTATGATTCATCCTGAAAGATGAGTCTTAGAGTGAGGCTTTATTCTTTCACTGCAGTGAAACTTCCGTCAGGTTAACTCTGTGAGACTTGAACACGTGCATGGGGTATCCCTTCCCTTCCCCCCGGGTCTCCTGTCCTGTCCACATGGTTTTGGAAGACTGGGCAAGGCAGAATGTGGCCGCCCGAGACCGGGCAATAGAAGAGGTCTCAGCTGGGTGAGCATATGCATCACTGAGATTTTTAGACAAAGATGAGACAGAGCAAAGCTGCTAAAATCGTTTAGCTTGGAAGAAAGTAGAGAGGAAGAAGACAGCTGAGAGTTAAACAGAAAAAAATACCAAATACTTGTTTTCCATGAGCAAAGGGGAACCTGAATCACATGAGGACTGAATTATCTTAGTTCTATACTTGGTCATGTCGCTACACAAAGAGGAAGTGAGAAGAAGGTCTCGGTGACGCAAGGGGAGGTTTTATGTAGAGCAGGTCTATAGGAGATTCACCGACTTTTAAAAAAAGTGTTCCTCCATCTAAGACAGTTTCCATGATCCCTTCCTGGTTATTCCTGCAATGACTCAGACTAAGATGATTTTATAGCCGTAAGCATATTTTTTATTTTGATTTATGCACTGGGGCTGTTTGGGTAGGGGTCCTGTGTGTCCTGTAGTGCTGGACAGACAGAAGGGCCCCGGGCTTGCTAGTGTCAGTTGTACTGCCCTGGAGCACCAGCTGGGCTTGTTCTTGACCCAGTTCTCCAAGAGAGGATGGTTCTGGAAGAGCTGCTGGTTGTCTAGGATGATAGGTCCCGCTGGGAAAACTTATGGGAAAATAAGAATGCTAGTTGCCATAAACGACGCATAGTCACCTTGGACCGGACTCACTGGGTCAGTTCTGGAGCACAAAGGTTCTGAATGAAATCAGGCCTTGATGTCTCATTCCCTGAGGAGTGGGGACACTGAGTCAGAGGGAAGGCAGGACTGCCCTGGACGCTGGAGCCATGTGGTGATGGCCCCTAGGTGACCCCTTTCTGTATGGGGTGGTGCCAGCTGTCCCTGTCAGTGAGGACTCTTTCATCTGTGAAGGATTATAATTCAATCGAAACTAGCTTAATGGAAAGGGAACTTACTGGTTTATCGACTTGAAATGGAAAACATTTGAAAATCAGAGTATCCTTTATATTTCAGTTACAGCTGGTGTTGTGGGTTGAATGGTGTCCCACAGAAAAAGATATCCTCAGTCCCGATCCCTGGTGTTTGTGAATGTGACCTTATTTGAAAATAGGGGACTTTTTCAGATGGAATCAAGTTGAAATGAGGTCATACTTGATTCGGCTGCGTCCAAATCTAATGACAGGGGTTCTTAAAAGAAGAGAAGACAGCCCTGGCTGGCCTGCGGACCAGAGAGTCCCGGGTTCGGTTCCCGCTAGGGGCATGTACCAAAAAAAAAGAAAAGAGAAGACAGACCAGATGCAGACACACAGGAAGAACACGACGTGAAGACAGAGGCAGAGCCTGGAGTGATCTGTCCACACACCAAGGAATGCCGGGAGCTACCAGCCACACCGGATGCTAGGAGTGAGGCGTGAAACAGATTCTCCCCTGGAGCCCCCAGGTGGAGCAGGGCCCTGCCGACACCTGGATTTGTGCTGTTTGGTCTTCAGAACTGTGAGAGAATAAGTGTTTGGCACTGTAAGTCATTCAATTTGTGGTGCTTGGTTATGGCAGGAAACAAGGAACGGCTAGATTTAGAGATTTATGAATATCCTCAGGGCTCCGCGTCCCTCTCTGTCCTAACTCTGCGTTCCTCATGAGGTGTTATATCAGCCGCCACATGGCAGGAAGACAGTCGCTGATAACTGCACACTATAGGTCCTCCCAGGATCAAGTGCAGAGGAAAAGATTTTGCCTTTCTTCTAATATCTCAGCGAGTGTCTGATTATGTTAAGTGGCCCTGATTGGGTCTTGTGCCCATCAGAACCAGTTTATCGGGTCAGGGATGTCAGGCCTGAGTTAGGTGAGCCTCCTCTCGAAGCAGATGCAGTGTCCTGGGGAGGGCGTGGCCGCGGCTGGGACGGGTGCCCCTGCCAGGTCAGCAGGACCCACAGATACTGACACGTGAGCAGTCAGTGGTCTCACGTTACCTTCAAAGGGTTTTTGACACATTGTGATGGTGCTTTAGAAAAGCCAGCGTTGTGGGTATTTCAGAGACATTGTGAGTAGACGAATACTTTCTTCCTGGAGCAGAGTGGACTTTCAGAAAACTTTGCCAGAGAGGAGGCTGCAAGTATCAATAGTGAGAAATGACTGAAGAGGACGGACAGGAAGGCTATCAGAGATCATTTCTATCGCCAACATTACCCATTCTACAGCACTTTTATGTATTTTCTGAGTTGATTCTTCAAAGAACCCCATGAGGTAAGGTGGTTCCAAATGAGGAAGTCACTCGGAGGTGAAGTGGTTACCAAAGATGACCCAGCTGATCGATGGGAGAAGCTGGGGCTTGACTTCAGGCCTTCTGACTCCAAGGCCAGTGCCCTGTAACTTTCTCATTGTATCTAACTCATCATTCAGCAAATACTTTTTGAATATGTTCTATGTTCAGGGAAGAATTTAGAATTCTGGATGAAACCTTAGCAATGAAAAGAAAGGAGAGTAGTAACATATTTAGGGCTGTCTGTATGACTGATGCTACGCTCTGTGTCCGTCCCCATCATCACCAACATCATGAGATGTAATGACCACCTCACCCCACATCTCTGTGGAGGGAAGGGAGCCTGACAGCTGTCCAGGCCGTTGGCCAAGAGCAGAACTTGTGGTGGGGCTTGGGTTTGGTTCCAGGTCCAAAGTCTGTGTTCTTAATTATGTTGCCTCTGCCATAGTCATGACTCTCTTATCAGCCATAAATTCAGCTCTGTCTGCTAGATCCACTAAATTTCAAAGTGGAAAATCATTTTCCCAATAAACCTACACTTAGAAAAAAATGATGTTAATGTGCGTACATTCTACCCTCATTATGACATCAACCTCCAAGCCAGACTATTCTGCACATTATAAAGAGCTGTTTTTATGATGAATGGTGATTATATTGGCACTTTAATTGAGTCAGAAACCAAGGTACATGAATGTTAGTGCACGAGAAATGCAATAAAAAAAAAGCTGTTCAGTGCGATTGGAATATATCAGATTAATTTAATACCTTTTAAATTAAAGGTATTTAAATATGTCAAGTCCCTACATTTTAATATGTTTAATCAAACTGTTGAATCAAATATTTACATGCACGCACACACACACACATATTGCCCCTCAAAAAAATTTCTTCCTTTTCTTGTAGTTAGTTTTCTATCACATTCTTAATGGATCTCATGTATGATAAATTTGGATTTCAGGTTTGTGGTATAAATTCTTTCTTTGTCATGGGAATGGAAGTGTAGCCCTCTTATATTCAAATATCGTAATCTAGGAGGTTAGCATATATTTGGTAAAATGATGTAAACTAAAAAAACAAAACACTTTATACAGTCGAGTTTTTGACTAAAATATAGGTTCATTTCAGCTATATTTAACTACTTATTTGATTTCTTTTATTCTCGTTCAAATTTGTCCACCATTTCTAAAAAGAAAACAAACTTAATTCACATGCCCTTAAAATTAATACTTGTATTTATTTGATTGATTCAGTATTCAGCAAATTAAAGAGGGTTTATTTTAATTTGGGGCTTGTGGTTTCCTTAAGGCCAAATTGCAATTTTAGAGAAAGAATATGGTATTTAAATTACTCAGTCAAACTGGCTGCCTTGAGACAAGTCAAAAGTCCAGAGGCAGGAGAAACATCTGTAACAAAAATAAACAAATTAATTAAAAAAAAATAATAAAGGTCTGGAGGCTTTCTGAAAATAAGATGTCCTGTATTTTGCCCTTTTCTAATTCAATCAAAAAGGTACAATGGTCAGCATGAATGAATGCAGAAAGGGTGGATTTTTAAAACATAATTGGGATTTTTAAAACATAATTTGCTTAGATTGTGTTGTGGTTTGGCATAGCACAGTATTAGCATTGTAAAGCGTGCCTCCAACAATTCCTGTCAGTTACGCCTGGCTGTGAATGAATCTGAAGGCTCCTATTGTCATAAATTACTATTTCCTATAACGCCTTTGCAGAGAGGCAGTGAAACACTTTCAGATTTGGAATGCTTAAAGAGCTGTTCTTGCCAGTGGTTGATTTTGAGCCAGCTCAAATGTTTATACAAACTCACAAAACAACGCAGAGTTGAGGGTGGCCCCTTTGCTGTTACTCTGTCTTTCTGCCCTTGAAATTCTTCTCTGGTTCTTTTTTTAAAATGTGTTTTTATTGATTTTTTAGAGAGAGAGGAAGGGAGAGAAAGATAGAAACATCAGTGTGAGAGAGAAACATTGACTGTCTGCCTCCTGCATGCCTCCCACTGGGGATTGAGCCCACAACCGAGGCATCTACTCTGACTGGGAATCGAACCAGGACCTCTCAGTCCATGGGAGGACGCTCAAGCCACGGAGCCACACCGGCCGGGCTCCGATACTATCCACGGTGGGCACTGCTCCGGCACCCAGCTGAAGGTACTGATTAGACCCTTTCGCTGCAGGAACTCGGGTACTGCTCCTACCCACTCCCACTTTCAGTGGCATTAACATAAAAATACAACTGTTTCTGTGGCTGTAGGCAAGGCCCAGATTCCCCAGATGGAGTCACATGAGAAGGTGTTGACACAAGTCATGTCCAAACCTGTAGAGAACTTTTATGAGTTTATTTGAGCCAAATTGATGACAGTTGTCTGGAAGCAAAATCTCAACGGATTGAGAAAATGCTCCCAAGAATGTCAGTTTTGCAGCTTATTTTATATATTATAACTAAAGGAGGCAATGTTAGGAGGGTTACATGAAATCCATTGGTGGTAGAATAAGGGGGCAGGAGAAAGCAAAGCAGTGTCCGTGGGGTGGGGGGACCTCTGGGATTGGATGAAAAGGCAAAATGGAGAGACACAGACTTCTTTTTCATTGGTGGGCATGGAATAGTTCATTAGCATTTATAGCTGAGAGGTGGAAACAAGGTAACGGTGAGGGGTTCTGTGGTCTCCTGCTCTGGTGCCGACAGCTGTGACCTGAGAGTCCTGGAAGAGGAATTACTGTGACATTTTAAATATAGGTTCTTTGACTACAAAAGACAATAGACAGGCTCACTTAAGGTAAAGATCAGCTTTGGTCAAGGAAGCTACAGTCCTCCTAGGATGTGAGGACCTGCTATGACCTGCTTTTAGGATATTTATGTTCAGACCATCCTTTGGTTACTTTCAGTCTGAGTTTGTAAGGCCACCCTGCAGGCCTCCCCTGAGCTTGTCAGGTGGCTCCTTTTTCATCCACAAAGGCATACCTTAAAATAACAAAAGGAGCCCTGGCTGGTTTGGCTCAGCGGCTAGAGCGTCAGCCTGCAGTCCAGAGAGACCCAGGTTCGGTTCCCGCTAAGGGCACGTGCCTCAGTTGCAGTTTGTCCCCGGCCCTGGTTGGGTCGTGCAGGTGGCAACCACTCAATGTGTCCCTTCACGTCGATGTTTCTCTCTCTCTCTCTCCCCCTCCCACTCTATCTGAACAAAAAAATGGAAAAATGTCCTTGGGTGAGGATAAAAACACAAAAAGAAGGGGGATGGGCATTGTCTATACCCACAGCCTGAAGCCAGAGGAGGGTTGTGAAATATTTCCAGGTACATTGTGTGAATTCGCAGGTTCCTTTTGCTGGAGTAGGTTATCAGGCGAAGAGAGTTGTTTGTTCCTGTGGCAAGAGTTCCCGGTGAAGCCAGAGGTTTTCCTTGTTCTCCGGGTCTTTCAGGAGGACCCAGGACGGGGCCATTGGAAGAAGGCCCCATGAGAGTTGAGATGTTCGCCGTGATCCCATGGATGGCATGGTGGCTCAGGACACCAGAATTCTGCAGATTGTTTTGGGGTTCCCTGTTCTGCCTTTCCCCTACTTCTTTCTGTCCTCCTCACGGTCTCACCCTGCCTTTGCTTTGCTATTTGAAAATAACCTGCTGGAGGTTTTGCTGGGAGCCCGTGGAAACCTGACCATCAAATAAATTACTTTTTGTTGTTGTTACTACTGATATGCAAAGTGACTTCTCTTCTGCATAAGGGCAGCAGGCCACTGCCAGCCAGTTCTGATCAGCTGAACATACAGCACTTACCCTGGGGGCTTCCAGCAGCCAGCAGGGCAGTGGGCCCTCTTTCTGTACATAACCACAGTAGTTCATGTTCCCCCCAGCTCCAGAGGGGTTGGAAGTTTTGACCTTGATGTTCAGGTGGGCCTTTCTGAGCTGAGGGAGGGGATCACTGGATGGGAGAGGAGGCCCCCCGGGAGAAAACCAGAGGCAGATCACCTCAAAATGATGGTTGCAGCAAGTTTCTGGCTCTTGAGATGCAGAGATTTCTCGCAGAACAGAGTTCCAGTGAAATCTATCAGAAAGAAATCAGAGTTGAACGCATTTGGAGGGGTTGGAAGAGACCTGTGGAGATTGCAGCGATAGGCTGAGTTCATTAGTTCAGAACCGGTGGCCCCCGGATGCCCTGGACACCTGGCCCATCCAGAGCTCCGGTGGGAGGGAATACTCTGGGGCAGCGGGCAGCGGGCGGCGGGCAGGGACAGGGTGAGCTACTAATGAGGCCTTCGTTTGTGGTTTAATTAGTCCTGAAAAGGGAAAATTTGAGCTATATGTGTTCTAGAATCCTTTGGACTCCTGAATTTTTTCTAAGGTCCTTGGTCATGCCACCGTTTTCTTCTTTGTGTTTGAACACCCAAAGGCCCCAGCCTGTAGAGCCGTGATTATTTAGAGAGGGAACGTTCGACACAAGCAGCACTGTCAGGAAAAGGGATTTACATTCACAGACTCGGCCGAGAAAAGCCGTTAGTCTCAGCAGCCCCGCGCTAGTCCTGAATGGAGTCGGGCTCCTTGCAGGAGCGATCAATCTGCCACCAGATGTCTCTGCAGCCCACTCCACGGGAATGCTAACTATGCCCGAGGCTGTGAAGCTGGACCCTGAGCTTTCTGGTGACTTCGTAGTGTGTGCCCTGACTTAATAAATTAAGAAGAAACCAACCATTGAAGGTGTGTGTGTGTGTGTGTGTGTATTTTCTCTCCTGAGCTGCCTGGGCCTCATGGGATGTTCCTCTGATCCCTTGTTATTTATTTCCCTGCACTGGTGCCCCTTTGCAAAGGAGGAGAGGAGTTGCAGGTGCCCCCCAAACGGGAGATGGAACATTGGCAGGTGTGGGCAGACAGGGGCAGTGAAGCCTGCTCCTGCTGTGTCGTACCCTGAGGTAGCTCTCTGTGCTGTTGCAATGCCAGCGACAGGATGGAGTGCCACCGAATCCCAGGCTCCTGCTGGTCCCCAGCCACTCAGCATCGGGCGGGGGGCTGCCCGGAGTGCCAAACAGTGATTAACCTTACAGTTTGTTTAAATCCACGGTAGAGGCTTTGACCATTTCAGTGCAGGGTGGACGGGCCAGTTCATGAGGCAAATTAAAGATACAGCTGTGGGAAAGAGAAGCGGTGGTGAATGCGGCGTGTGTGGCCCTCATCTTGGAAGTAGGAGATGATGAAGCGACCCCAGCAATGCATCACAAAGAGAGTTCAGGGGAAGAAAACCAGCCAGGTTAGTTTGGCTGAATTTGGCATCTGCCTCAGTCAGGCTTGTCTGTCCTGGCGACAGTGATTTAAGCTGTAACTGTGCTTGCATGTGTATCTCGGTGTGACCAAATGATCCGACGCGCAGTCTCCACGTGGCACTGCTGTCGCCGTGGCTTCACGGAGGCCACGCAGACCCGCAGCCTTTGGAGAACAAGGTGGCTGTTTGTGGGGGGCATCACTGGTCTGCATCTCTGGGCTTCCATTGCGTTGTCCGGCAACGGTCTTAACAGATTTAGGAACGTTTCCAAATCAAGGCTGGGATACAAAAATAAGAATCAGTAAGTGGGTGAGTTGGTATCTAAAGAAAACAAGGGGACATTTAATAGAGAGCAACCAGCAACAAAATTAGATTCCAAGTGATTTTTCCACATCACCAGGTCATCTTCGTCAGCCCGTCATTAGTGTTGACAGCAACCCTCTTTCGTGTAGGGTAGAAGATGGGATACGGAGGATCACAAAATGCAGTCCTGATCTGATTCCCTCCTGCCCCAAAGGCCACACACCCACGTGACATCTTGTTTTAACAAACTGTTGGGGATGCATTTTATGAAAACGAGAGGTCGCACCTTGATGTGGAGGCTCAGGGCTCACAGATCTGTCAGTAGAACCTGATTCAGTGACTCTTTTTTTTTTAACAGCTTACAGAAAATGGGGAAGAGAGGATAGAAGTGCCCCAGGAAGATCTGCAGAACTATCACCAGACGGAGCAGAAGGACCCACTTGGGGCCTCCAGTGAAGGGCTGTATTCCCTGAAGATCCGAAACACCACCAGCTGCAGCTCAGGCACATACAGATGCACTCTGCAGGGGCCGGAAGGGCAGAGAAACCAAAGTGGCACCGTCATCCTGAAAGTAACAGGTGAGCTGTTCTGCTGCACTTGCTTTCTTCTTGCAAAAGGCCTGGGCACTTTCTGTAGGTCTTGACGTTGACCCTCTCAGCCAGAGCCTACGACAGCAGCTTTGGATCGTCTGTGGCTGAAAGCTAAATTCTACTGCAAGAATAAATAAGGACAGATCCTCCCAGCTTAACTGAGGGAGATGCCAAATGTAGTCAGACAAGTAATCTGGCTGTTCTTTAGTCATGTCAGAGTCCTTTGGAGCACATGGGAAGTATTGAAGTCTGATGTTTGGAAGACAGAGGAATTGTGTGGTCCCCAAGCACCAGATAACTGTATACTTTTTCTGCTTGTTGGGGACCGTGTAACCTGGCCCAGGGTAGCTGCTTCATGTTTCCATCTTTATAACATGAGAACAGCACTTTACGGAGGTTGATTTTCCCAGTACCCTAACTCGGGCCAAAGAAAAAGAATACAGCAAGAAATTAATGTTCCAGCGATGGAATACACATTTTTGCTCCAAGAATCGAGTGTCAGACAAGGATGATCTCCTTGATTTTTTTTCATAACTTCTTTTGATAAGTTCAAATATGCTTTGCATTGGACTTTTGCCCAATTTTTGTTGGTGGTGGAGGCTTGAAATGACAAACGTGTTGTCATAGAGTCTGATATTTTACAATGGCTACTTTCTCCTATTGTATGTTTGGAGGGAATCTGACTCAAGATAGTATCCTGATATTCCCAAGAACACAGCACTGTTTATTGGTCAGTGTTTGGATTTTGTTTACTATCACTCACACACACACACACACACACACACACCCCTTGTAACTCTTCTCCTCAGTCTCTAGCCCTTTCTCCTGCTTTGTCTTTGTAGAACTTACTACACCTGACATGCTACGTCCTTTGCTTTGTTCTCTGCTGTATCCTGGCTCACAGTAGGCCCTCAATGAATGAGAAACGAGAGCACCCTGGCAGGGAAGAGCAGCGATGAAAAGTGAAAGCCGATTTTCTTTCCTTTTCTCTTCGAAGACCTGCAAGCTGCCCCGAGTTATGTGGTCGGACTCTAGAGTCACTTAGGTCTGGTTCAGATATTAGCTGTGCTGTTCGTCAGCATGTGCTCTTGGGCAGATCTCGGATTGAATTCAAGCCTCAGTTCCCTCATCTCTAAAACGGGGATACTAATTTCTACAACATAGGCTTGTTGGGAAGGTCACATGGGATATTGCACTAAAACGCCTAGGACAGTGCCTGGGTAGACTGAGCGCTCAGTGAAGGCGAGGCAGCATTGGGACGATGGCCGTCACCTCGAGCCACCGATTGCTGTGAGAATCCACCCCTAGACCATTGCACTAACTTTGAATCCAGTTTCAGGGCTCGACAGTTTTCTTGAGGCCCATTTGTGGTCCCTTGAACAACCCCCCCCACCCCCCAGTCATCTGGACTCCACCTGCTCCTGCCTGGCCTGCAGGTGGACTTGGTCAGCAACCTTGCGTCCCCAACCAGCACGCTAGATGTCAGGCCTGAGTGGGGACAGGCTGTCTCGGCCACGTCTCCCCTGCCCCGAACGCCCGCTCGCCCTCCCAGAGCGCTGCAGCCACAGCCTTTAACCACCCCTCGGGGAGCTGTTCTGTAGCCCCCTTGTCGTCGGCCTTGTGGGGGCTTTAGCAATTTTACGGGAGTGTGTCTACTTGTCCTGCAATAGCTGGGCAGCCCACTGCCTCAGTCCGTGGTCCTGCAGTCCTCCTGGGGTCAGGACACCTGGCCCTCTACACAGCCCTGATGAACACGGATTGTGTTCGGATCAGCAGATGGTGGCTCCTCTTATAGAAAAGCAAATTAAAAGCCAGGAAACCCTGGATGTTTGAAATGGAGGCAGCCGCGCAGCAGGATAAGTCTGGAGCAGACTTCCGTCTCTGCCACCTGCCTTAGTCCCCGGCCTCTCTGAGCCTTGACTCCTTCATCTGTAAAATGGGGCTACCCAGGCCTGCCTCAGAAGACCCAGTGAGAGGCTGTGTGTCAGTCCCATTGCACACAGCTGGATACAGAGTGACAGTGAGCACTGGCCGCCGCCACCACCGTCCCTGCCGTTGTTACTGTACTTCCGAAGGCACGGATGTGAGGACAGGAAGGGGAGGCAAGGACTTAAAGAGCAGGAACAAAGCATCGTAGCTTTTTATTATGGTAGAGAAGTTCTGTTAAATGGCTTCATATTTCACTTATGTATTTTTTAAGGATGCCGTAAGGAGCACAAGGAAGCAACTTTCCAGAAATACAGAGCTGAGATTGTATTGCTGTTGGCTTTGGTGGTTTTCTACTTAACACTCATCATTTTCACTTGTGTAAGTATCGTCTTAAAACATCTGTTATTATTGAGAGCTCACCTGGGGCACCAATGCAAACGTTTTGTAGATAGTGCGAGTCATTTAATTACAGGGAGAGAGTCTCTCCCGGACTTACTGAGGCACCGGCCTGTGCGAATCATGGTGGCAAGTTTCCAGCTTGCTTCTTGTCCAGTGGCTCTGCACAGAGCGCCAGTGAGCGTGAAGTGAGATGGGTGCAGGGAGTGTGAGACATGCCGATGGGTCCTGCTGAAGCCCCAGAGGGCCTCCTAGTTACAGCGGTCGGAGGTGCCGCACCGACCACCCGCCAGCGGGGCGGAGGCAAGTGAGCAGCACTGCCACCTGGTGAAAGATCGGGGTCCTGCACCTGCCCTTGAACTGTTTCCTCTCAGGGCCTCTCTCCTTATATTTTGTGGCTTCCACCCACTTCTTGAGAATTAACCCTGAGAAGACAGAGCAGTGGGGTGCACAGAGAGTGTCCTGCAGTAGAGGGTGGCTGGCCAGTGTTAGGTGTCCTTGATATGCCTTTGAGCTCTTGGCAGCGGCTCCAGCTTAGAGACCCCGAGCCTCCTTCTGCACAGCTGTTCACTTGGGTTGACTGAGGTTACGGGAGGGCAGGGTCAGCTCTGCACCTGACTCACCGGGAGTGATCTTTCCCACGTGTCTCGATATCATCAGGAAGGGCTGGCTACTTAGGGACCGGGACAGATCTCACCCAGGAGCTCTGCCAGGACTCTTTTTGTCACTGATTGGGTCCCTTTATTCACTTACTTGCCTCTGGCTATGTGCTTATCTCTGTGGTTGCTGTGTTAGACATTAGTCAATTAAAAGATTCCAGTGAGCACCTATGGTGTACAAGGCATGAAGGTAGGCACTGCAGGGGACATAAAGAGGTATAAGACATAGTTCTTTCTCTCAAGGAGCTTGTAATTTAGTTCTTAAAGTTATTTGCACATTTGATAATTAGAATTACTGGGCAATACATTTAAAAAGTGAGTGACTTGCCCAGCCGGTGTGGCTCAGTGCTTGAGCATCGACCTATGCACCAAGAGGCTGCCAGTTTGATTCCCAGTCAGGACACATGCCCAGGTTGTGGGCCTGATCCCCAGTGGGGGGCGTGCAGGAGGCGGCCAATTGATGTTCTCTCACATTGATGTTTCTATCTCTCTCTCCCTTTTCTCTCTCTAAAATCAATAAAGACAACAAAAATAATAAATAAATAAAAAGTGACTTTAGTTTCTTGTTGCAAATGCCTGTTTCCATGGGCACTGACTCTTCCCTACAGTTAATTAACAGTTGGGGCCTGAAACGACCCCAGTCTGTGATCGGCACACCTGCTGGTCAGAGGTCAGAGACGGCGGTGAAACGGCCCAGCCCGGCCGAGGGAGCGAGGCTGCTCTGAGTGGGCTGGCGGAACGGGCCGCCAGGCAGCCCTGCGCGATGGGGCCAGGGCGAGGGCCAACTACGCATCTCTCCAGGTGTTCTCGCCTCACTGACCTCTTTTGTTTTGTTTTTCAGAAGTTTGCACAGCAACAGAGTATCTTTCCAGAGTTTTCCAAGGCTGGCATCGGAAGAGCTTTTCTCCCAGTCACGGCCCCAAGCAAGCCTGTGGAGCTAGTAACTCTTCCCAACACAGAAGTGGTATGAGCAGCGTTCCTGCAGGTCGTTTGTCCTAAAGCCGGAGGCCGCGCGGTGTGCCTGTGCCACCCAGGACCGAGGGGGAACGCGCCCCACACCGAAAATGGCAGCCTTCCTGGGAGGTCCTTCGCCTGCCAGAAACATCAAAGGGGATCCCACCACACTTCCCGTGACCAGGATTTTGAAAACTGCCATGTGACCATGGCCGGGCCACCCGCAGGGGCCTCTCTAGGGCTGCTTGTTCACAGCCAGCGGCACAGCGCTCTGTTCAGCTAGCTGGTCAACCTCTTCAGAATTTCCTCAGTCACATAAAAGCTACGGTGAGATGCAGTTGGAAAAGGGTCCTGGGAAATATGAATCTCCAGAGCTGGCCCTGTGACAGACTCTTGAGGACAGCCGCACATCTGGGAAACATCTCTTTGAATCTGCTCTTTCTTGTACTAGCCCCGATGTTTTATTTCTGGGAGAAATGGACAGGCCACGCTGTGAGACAGTGGGAAATGCTTAGCAAATGATTTCCCGGTGCGAAGTCCCTGCCATTGCTAAGGAATGTTATGTATACATAGAAACATCAGGTTGGTGAACTGTTTCCCAACAGGGCCTTTTCCTCTGGGAAAGACATCTATAAAGAAGCAATAGAGAAGAATGCCACCTTTATTTTTATATGTCTGTATGTGCTTGTCGAAGAAGGACTAGTGTTTTTCCTCCTCCTGGAGTCTGTATCTACAGTTAGATGGCGTTGCTGCCTGACAAGCAGCCTGACTGTGGAGGGTGAGAAGACATCAGAGGGGGTGACGATGGGACAGAGGTCTGATTGGTGACCTGGCGGAAATGCTGGGCCAGTCATACAGTCTGGGCTCTAGCCTCAGTTGTCCCACTACCTGTGTGATTTGGGCAAAGTCCTGTGGTTTCTACTGTCTCAGTTGTAAGCCAAAAGCTTTTCTATGAGTTGATTGAAATGCTGTGTGGGAAAATGCTCTAAGAAAGTATAAAGCACTATAGACATTTGAAGCTCCATGGAGTCATTATCCTTCTTACCGCAGCGGTGTTCTGCCAGGGAGGATGACTTTCACTTTTTAGGTGTTGCATCATCTCAAACAAAAATTCTCGAAGCCGACTTTCCCGCAGTCTTCTGCACGAGTTCCTCTGGGGAAGCGAGGCGGCTCCGGGGTCTGTTCTTGAAGCACCGGCCGAACGTCCTTCAGCAGCCGCCGCACGTGGGGAGGAGGGAAGTCACAGACGTTCCATTGATGATTTGGCAAGTGTGCGTCTCTGGCCTTTTCCAAACTCGTTTTCCAAACAGGTTTTACCCCGTTAGCAGTGCATTGCCCACACTAATGTCAGAGAGTAAAGGGGATACCACGTTGATTTAGGGTGTTTGCCTCTTTGTCACAGCTTTCATGTTATTGAATGTATCATGTGAGCAGGTAGGGTATTTTGTTTTCATATTGAAATACTTGTAAGACTTTGGGATGAGTGCTACGATGTCTGCAAACTAGTTTGAGAACCCAAATCCCAGGTAAAATTCCAGAAATGAAAGATGGGCCGAGTCCTTCCTCTGCGAGGGAGGACATTCATGACAGGTCGGCCTCTGTTAAAAGGCACCCCCTTCTTCCCAAAGGTGCCCCTGAATCCATCCTAGCCTTGCCCTACCACCAGGTAGTACAAGGTCAGCTTGCCCACGTGCGTGACTGCAGGTAGGAGGGATGGAGAAGGAAGGTTTCTGTTTCAGGAGGGTGTGTAAGTCAAGGGCTCTGTACCTGGGATTCATGGGGTTTCACTTAAGATTCTCAAGTAGGTCCATTGCCCCCTAAATGGTAAGAAGTGCCATTGGTCGCAATCGCTATAAAAGCATCCTAGGTGAATCCACTTTGGAAACGGCTCTTTGTAAAGATGAATGCCCGTAACATGTCCATAAAAGCTATAGATTCCCTTTCAGTGGAATCTATTTATCAAAAATGCTGGGGAGACTTGCTGAGGGAGTCATGCTGCCTTCAGAGGGTTAACTCACGGCAACACTAACGCTTCGCAGCAATAGAATTACATACCCAGAAACTAGGGGGGGCAGCCCTTCATCCGTTAGGACTGGCCTACGCTGAAAACTTAATGGAAATTTGAGATTGGGTGGACTCAACATTTCTTATCTAATGTTTGGTATAAAAAATCTCAGAGAGAGAGAGAGAGAGAGGGAGAGAGAGAGAGGTGAGGAAGGCAGAATTTACCAGGGAGAGGGAGTGTTCTCCATGTCTATCGTATTTCATAGGAAGGGAGGTGATCTCGCACCGTATTCATTTGTTTGTCTCCACTGCAGGGACACCTTTGTTCTCAGAGACTTCCTTTGTCTAGGAATTAGAACCACAGTTATCATTTAACCTTGTGATGTTGCAAGACACAAATACATGAATATCAGCTCCACCTTCTTCTAAAAGAAGGCCTGGGATTTCTGTCTTCGTCAGTCCTTAGCCGGGTCCTCACAGGAGGCACTGCGCTGCACTCACAGAGCCCAGCGGAGCCTGGTGGTCTGCTGGGTTTGCCAGGCAGAGGTGCGACAGCGGCCCGTGGACGCAGAGAAAGGCGAGCCTCGTGTTTGACCCCACGGCACAGGCAGAGTTGGGATCTCAGAACAGTTCTGTCTGATTCCCTAGCTCTTGCCTCACCGGCAAATTTATTTGTCCACATTAACTGGCTAATTGTTTCATACTCCATCTTTTCCATGTAAGAGTAGCCAAAGGCCAAAAAATCTTAGGACAGAAGCTGTTTGCTTAATTCAACCACAATTGTCCCTACTGATTCTGCAACTGCTTGTTTTACCTAATGGGTTGGTTTTATCTAACTGGTTGGTGAGGTACAATAAATCAGTTATTTGGTCAGAGTCTATTGTTGCTATTTATTGTTTTCTCAAGACTAGATATGTTTATTCTCTAATTTTCATCTTTAAACTGCATAAGGAATTAAAATTCTACCACCTGCCTTTTTGTAGCGTGTGTATGCGTGCGTGTGTTGAATGGGTGAAATTAAACATGAGTACTCTTGCTGAGCATACACTCTGGACAAAATACTATTGTAAGCTCCTTACGTAGTACTAAACAAAAGCAAGACAGTCCTTCCTTTCAAGGAGCTTACAATCTAGTGGACCGAGACATAAGCTCAGAGCTGGGTTGCAGCTTCTTGTTTCACTTATCATCAGGGAAGTACACGAAGAAGGGTCCAAACAGAGAGAAGTGATGTTGGGAGGGTCGAAACGTGTGGGAGCAGCTTGAAAGACTTTGAAGAACTAGATTCATTTGAACTTGGACTTGAAAGATAAGCAGGATCTTGAATGGAAGTAATGGGAAAGACTGGCGGGATGGCAGGGCCCGTCTCTAAGGCAAAAGGTAGCACATGTGGACAGAGCACGATGTGAGGATTTGTAGGCAGAGGACACCCATAGTCCAGGCCAAGTAGGGAGGGGACGATGATGGAAGAACAAGCGACAGAGAATTTGCACAGTGGGCAATGTTGAGGGTTTTGGATTGGAGAGCCATGTAATTAGATTCATTTCTAGGACAATACACAGAAAAACGAGGGACGGATAAAACAAAAGGGCTGGAGGGGATGGGAAGCAGAATTCCATCTAGAAAGCCGACGGAACCCAGAGCAGCACAGGACCACCGAGGAGAAGAGGGATCAGACACACGCCGGCTCCCACACGTCGTCTTTTCAGTTTCTAGTCCTGGGTCTTTTTATGCTCCTAGCTGCTGTACACATTTCTTTGCTTTTTACTTAGGTCACCTTTACTTTTATAAAAATAACAAAATGGAGTCTGGCTGGTGTGGCTCGATGGTTGAGCATCGACCCATGCACCAAGAGGTTTGATCCCCAGTCAGGGCACCTGCCCAGGTTGTGGGCCAAATCCCCAGTGGGGGGCATGCAGCAGGCGGCCAGTCGATGTTCTCTCTCATTGATGCGTCTGTCTCTCTCTGCCTCTCACTTCCTCTTTCTAAAATCAATAAAGAAAAAAATTAAAAATATATATATAGAAAAGTTATTCATTCTATCATGACCTCTACATAACAGGCAGAACTTCATGATCTTACTGCAGTAGTCCCCATGTGTCACAGCCATTGCGCTAACATGCACGGTCCATGGTGAGAGCCGTAGTCACAGAGGGACGTGGTGAGAGCTGGTTTTATTCACCTCACTCCCACTCCTGCCTGAACTTTCCTGTCCCAGTCAAGTACCCCTGGTTTCCCTTTCTGTCGTTCGATATTATATTTGATCAGTGACTGGTTGATTTAGGACACACGGAGGGCATCATCCTAGCTCTTAGGTTTGTTGTTCTGTCTCCAGTCACGTAGCTCACATTTGCTTCTTTCCCTGGTTCTGTGCCTTTATACTTTTGTTCAACTGATTACATGTTACATAATTGCTCCTTAGCGATTTTTAAAAATAAAATCTTTCAGCATTTGGTTGACTAACAGACCCTGCTAACAATGCATTAAGATAATCCAAAAGATACCTTCAAGGGAGCCTAATGGGCTGCGGGTGGTTAACGCGGGCTGGATATGGATACATTTTAGAGAAGGAGAGGGTGCCACGCACCATTGTTGCCCCTGAGATGGAAAAATTGTGCGCAAGCCCCGTCCTTTCCTCAGAGACAAGCCACTTCAGCGGCAGATACATCTCAATTCTTTCCCTCTTCCTCATTTCCCTCTCCCCATGGGATCCCAGGCACGCACACAGCGAGGTAACGAAGAGCTATCTGAAAAAAATCATCTAGGCAGGGCGTGTTTGTTTCCGTGGCTTCTGAGAAGTCAGGGTGAAGGAAGGTGGTGAAACCTGGGCGTGGAAAGCAAACCTTCTATTCTTTCCCCCTTTCGAGGCATAAACACATACAGCCTCCCTCTGGGCAATGGAGACAGACCTCACTCAGTGATTCATTTAGATTCTGCATGAGAAGGAGATACTCTTTTATTTTTCATAATACCCCCATTTGTTCAAATTGACCATTTTCCCCTCACCCTTTTCCAAAGTAGCCTGTTTACCATCCATTCTTGTAGATTACAGTACTGAGACAAGTGGAGGGAAATCCAGACACTGAAAAGCTTCAAGACATCCCACAGAGTTGGAATGCTCTTTTCAAAGGGAAAGAAATCCGTAAATGTGTGTGTACTTGCCTAGGCACCCGCAAGAGCCAGCTGGACAGCCCCGGCGTGGCTCCCATTCAGGAGCAACAAAAACCATGTCAGAAGCCAAGGGACAGGAGGCTGGGAATGAATAATAATTTGCTCTTACACAGCAGTTTTTCATCTGCAGACCTCCAAGTGCTTTATAAACATAATTAAATTGCCCCAAACACCTCTGAGATGTCTGTGTATCACTGTTTCCAGGTGGCAGGGGTGGAGGGAGGAGAAACATATGCATGGACTGAAGTTGGGCCCAGGCCATGCCATGATGCCTGTGGGCTGTGCACCTAGGAACAGCGGCGGGACCATTTTCCCTGGGACCCAGGGCTGTGGTCAGGTGTCACGGTGCCTGCTGGGCCAAGGAGGAGATGGTCTGGGGATGGAGTTGTCCAGGACAGCTCCCCAGCAGGACCCATCTTATGTGCAAAGTGAACAGAAGATCCCCTGCACGAAGCTTGAAGGGTGCTGGCCCCCAGCTTCCCCACGAGCTCATCACCGTGGGCCAGACTGCAGTCATTACACTTCTTCCTGTGCCAGGACTTGTGAGTTTCACCCGAGGTGCCGGCTCTGCATGCCTGGAGGTCCAGCCAGGACAGCTACGTGGAGAGGACTGTGACTGAGGTCTGCTTCATAGAAAATCCAGCCATTGATTACTGATGTCTGCCCTGCACGTGGGAAAAGGTAGTTGGGGTTGAATTGTGTCCTCCGAAAAGACATGCTGAAGTCCTAACACCCAGTACCTGGGACCTTAGTTGCAAAGAGGCTTGTTGCATGCAATCCAGTTAAGAGAGGTCATAGTGAAATACATTGGGCCCTAAATCCAATGGTTGTTGCCCTTAGTAAAAAAGAGAGATTTGGACAGGGACGCACGGAGAAGAGACTGCCACACAGACATGGAGGCAGAGATGGGGTGATGTGTCTACAAGCCAAGGAAGGACTAGAAACTAGAAGGGACAATAGAAGCGTCTTTGGAGAGAGTGTGGCTCTGCTCACACCTGATACTGAACTGAGTCTGCCATTAGACTGCGGTTTGAGACATTGCTTCCTTCTCTGCTTTGCCTCAGGTTAACCCTGCTCCCAAGAGTCTCCTTTCTTCCTTGTCCAGGGTACCCCAGGGCTGCTGGGAGTGGGCAGCCCCGGCAGTAGAGCTGCTGCTTCTCCACCTGTGCCCGCTGATGCCCGCCTCCATCCAGGGAACGGGGGTTGGGGGCCCCTGCAGGCGGCGCCCTGTCCACGGGACCCTTTCCCCACGCTGGGGCCAAGCAGTGCGAAGAAAGGAGAGAGAAGTTGCTGCTGTCAGACGGGGCCAATGAAGAAGTCAGCAACCTTACCTTCTTTGAAAGCGATTTCTGAATCCCAATTACATGGCAACTCTAGTTTACCCAACAGAAACAATCTTTGCCAAATGGCTCATCATCTTTTCATTTTTTAATAACTGCAAACAAGTCTTGAGTATAACTTATTTCCCCAAGCTCTACATAACCAAGGGCCTTGATAAAAATAAAAGTATTTTTAATGTTGAATTTCTCCACCAAATATGGCTGGTATCCCAAACACAGGCCCAAGTCCTTGTGGGTCCTGAGTGACTCACCATTGCCCTTGGCCAGCCATCACGCTTTCCTCTTGGGGTGGCCATACTGCTGTCACTCTGCCCCCTGGTGGACTGATTCAGCAATTGCTCCCTGCATTCCTGCTGCTTAGGTCTCCTGAGGCTGACTTGCAATTTGTTGCTATTTCTGTAGCAGCAGCTGGGCCCTTAAAGCTGGAAAGGCCTCTCTTACCAATAAAAGCTTCCTAAATAGAAAAGCTAACTTCTTGAAATTTCTTGCAGTTCCTAGAATCGGGGCATTTTCCACCACCCCAGTGCTGCATTCAGAAACATCTTGTTCCCCTACAATCAGCCAAGACGCACAGTAGGGCCCGGGCACTTGACAAAGACGTCTTTGACCAAGCTTTCACTGGGCTCCTCAGAGCCCTCTGCTGGACCAGGTCTGACTTTGGGCTTCCTCTCTGTCCTTGTACAATCACTTAAGCAAGAATTCTTCTGAATCAGGTTAGGGAAAATTTTCCACTCTCTGTATCTGACCACCCTTGATATCTTATTATCCTGACCTGCCTCAGAAAAAATTCTGTTGAGTCAGTCTAGCAAGAATCCCTCTTACCCCTGATGTCTCTGTTAGTAATTTCCATCCACTGACCCTCACCATCTCCTTCACTACATTTGACCCTTGAATAGCAAGGGTTTGAACTGCACAGGTCCACTCATACTCACATTTTTTTCAATAAATACATTTTAAAAATCTTTCTTATGCTTTTTAAAATAACATATTCATTTCTTTAGCTTACTTGATTATGAGAATATAGTATATAATACATATAATATACAAAATATGTGTTAATATACCGTTTATGTTATCAGTATGGCTTCTAGTCAACAGTAGGCTATTAGTAGTTAAGTTTTGGGAGAGTCAAAAGTTATACATGAAAAAATGAAACTAGACCACCAACTTACATCATACACAAGAATAAACTCAAAATGGATAAAAGACTTAAAAGTCGAGAAACCATAAAAATCCTAGAAGAAAATGTAGGCAGCAAAATCTCAGACATCACACAAAGCAGAATTTTCACTGATTCATAGCCTAGGGCAAGAAATACAAAGGAAAAAATTAATAAATGAGACTACATCAAACTAAAAAGCTTCTGCACAGCAAAAGAAACAAGCATCAAAACAAAAAGGGAACCTACTGTATGGGAGAACATATTTGCCAATGATACCTCAGATAAGGGCTTAATTTCTAAAATAGATAAAGTACTCATACAACTCAACAAAAGGAAGACAAACAATTCAACTAAAAAATGGACAGAGGACCTGAATAGACACTTCTCTAAATGGGAAATACAAATGGCCAAGAGACATATGAAAAAATGCTCAACGTCACTAACCATCAGAGAGATGCAAATTAAAATGACTATGAGGTATCACCTCACACCTGCCAGAATGGTTGCCATCAACAAATCATCAAACTACAAATACTGGCGAGGATGTGGAGAAAAGGGGACTGTAGTACACTGCTGGTGGGAATGCAGACTGGTGCAGCCACTATGGAAAACAATATGGTGTTTCCTCAAAAAATTAAAAGTTCAACTGCCATTTGACCCAGTGATCCCACTTCTACGAATATATCCTAAGAAGCCTGTAACACCAATCAGAAAGAATATATGTACCCCCATGTTCATAGCAGCACTATTTACAATAGCTAAGATCTGGAAACAGCCTGAGTGTCCATCAGTAGATGAGTGAATAAGAAAGCTGTGGTACATTTATGCAATGGAGTACTGTGCAGCTGTAAGAGAGGTCTCTTACCATTTGAGACGACATGGAGGGACCTGGAGAGTATTATGCTGAGCATAAGCCGACCAAAGAAAGACAAGTACCACACGATCTCACTTGTTTGTGGAATATAATGAACAAAATAAGCTGATGAAAAAAACAGGTCCAGAGACATGGAAGTAGAGAACAGACTGACAAACCTCAGAGGGAAGTGGGGTAGGGAAGGGCTGGAAGAGATTAACCAAAGGACTTATATGCATATATGCACAACCAATGGACACAGACAACAGTGTGGTTGGGGGGGGAGGGGGGTGTTGGAATTGAGAGGAGGGTGTCTAACCCCTGAACTGTCAAAGGGTCAAATATAGCCCTGGCTGGTTTTGCACAGTGGTTAGAGTGTCGGCCAGCGGTCCAGAGAGACTTGGCTTCGGTTCCCGCTAAGGGCACGTACCACCGTTGCAGTTTTTCCCCGACCCTGGTTGGGTCGTGCGGGTAGCAGCCACTCAATGTGTCCCTTTCACGCCGATGTTTCTCTCTCTCTCTCTCTCTCTCTCTCCCCCTCCCACTCTATCTGAACAAGAAATGGAAAAATGTCCTCGGGTGAGGATTAAAAAAAAAAGGGTCAAATATAGAAATCTCTGCTGTCCTTGTTGGAGTCCGAGTGAGCCCATCTCTCTCCTACTACAAAACCCCAACGCAGTGCCCCCGAATAAAGTCTACCTTATTGTCCTTAGTCTTTAACAAGTGTCAGGAGTTATTTTTTCTTTGATACACTTCGGCTGTCACTGTGGCTGGCCCTGCTCACACAGGGCATCACAGTTTGGGACAGATGTTCTCTCTCATCTTGGAGACTCTTAATCCCAGGAAGGCCCTGACCCTTTAGATTTAAAGTCTCTCTCCGGAGGCCAACTGGGGTTGGCAGCCATGTATTTTAGATTTGGGAGGTGATTTGTAATTTCAAATCCTCATTCTCACTACCAGTAAATGAGTCCTGAATTTTTTATTAAAAAAAAATCTCCACATTTTCTGCTCAGGTGGAGCAGAGTTCCTGTGCTGGGTGACGTTTACATTCCCGGGGGATCCTACACCCTGCCTTTCCCAGGGGACGTGAGACCAGGTGTCCAGAGTCCGCATCTCCTTTGTGACCCTCCCACAGAATCACAGCTGACTGGCGGGGTGTGGCCGGTAGGCCTGCTTTCTTGGCTTCCCAGGACCTGGGGACTAGCTAGGAGGGAGGCAGGAGGAGAAGGGGAGGGGAGGAGCTCTTTTGTTCTCTTTCCTGCTCACTGGCTCCCGCCTAACATCCTGCTGGGGGAACAGGACATGCTCCTCTGACTACTTTTCCTTGTGAAAATCCAATCTCATTGTCCCCAGTGCCAATGCTTGGTAAAGAGAGAGCCCGGCCAAATCTTGACCATGGTAACAGGAAGCAAAGGTGGCCGGAGATTCTGGGCACATACGAGACCCTTTGAGAGATGGGGAGAAGAGGACCACGGGGCCACTCTGCTGGGAACGGGGCTGGAGCAGACTCGTGAGGAGCACCGGCTTTGTGCAGGGCCCTTTACCTCCATCAGTTTTTCTCACTTTATAAATTAGGTAACTGAACCTCAGAGAGGTTAAATAATGTCCCGTAGCTCAAGAGTGGAGCCAGGATTTGGATGTAGGCTGCAGAGCTATTTGACTGCCCTGCCCTGGCTCCCCCCAGGAATGCTGTCCCAGCCATGGGGAGTGGGGGAGCTCCGGGAACAGCCCCCCATCCCCGCAGCCTTCTGCAGAAGCAGCCTGTCTGTCTCTGGTTTACCGCCCTCGGGCCTCACGCTTTGCTACCATTCATGTGGTTTGCAATGAAATATTCGTAATATCCTCTGAGGTGACAGAAAGGGCACCAGTCTGCTGACATCTGCAGGGGCTCGGGCTGCCATGGCCACGGGTGCAGGCTCCAGGCTCAGCCCCCACATCCCGTCACCCGCGGACGTGACTCCGAGCCCGGGCAGGGAAGAGCATGAGCCGAAGGGCAGCCAGCCTGGAGGCCCCCCTGGGACAGCCCGTGCGTGGTCCCTTTGGTGAGGCCGATCCGTGCAGCAGGCCCTCGGGGAGTCGTGACCCAGTCTGGCAAGTGACGCTGACAGAATCGCAGCCGGCATGCTCGCCGTCTTGGCCCGTCTTGGCCCGTCTTGGCCCGTCTCTCTAGGGCGCTCGGTGCAGACACACGTGCGCGGCGTCGCAGCCGCTGGTTGGGGTGCTTCCCCGGTGGCGTGGACACCGACCCCTTTCTCTCCCCCGCGAGCCGGAGTCCCCGGGCCTCCGCCGCCGATGTGCAGCGGGGCCGCCGACAAGGGTCTTGTTCCGGGCGGAGCAGTGCTGGCATTTAGCGACCTTCTGCACCGGCCGTTCCGACCTTCGGGGATGGGAATCGATTTTCCCCCTTTCGGTGTGTGAGCGCAAGCCGAGGGTACAGCTCTGTTACAAACGCTGATCTCACGTGTGTGCTGAGAGGTGAGCAGAGGCACTCTTGAAAAGATAAATGAGAAAGTTGTTTTAACAATGCCCTCTCTCACCTCCACAAATGAACGGGATGTGTGCTTCCATTTCCAAGGTGTGGCTTTTCACTTCTCCATGCTGGTGTGTGTGTGTGGTGTGGAGTGTGTGTGTGGTGTGGTGTGTGTGTGGGGGGGTGCGGTGTGTGTGTGGTGTGTTTGTGTGGTGTGGTGTGTTTGTGTGGTGTGGTGTGTGTGTGGGGGGGTGCGGTGTGTGTGTGGTGTGTTTGTGTGGTGTGTATGTGGTGTGTGAGGTGTGTGTGTGTGTGGTGTGGTGTGTGTGTGTGGTGTGTGTGTGTGGTGTGGTGTGTTTGTGTGGTGTGTGTGTGTGGTGTGGTGTGTGTGTGTGGTGTGGTGTGTGTGTGTGGTGTGTGTGTGTGTGTGGTGTGGTGTGTTTGTGTGGTGTGTGAGGTGTGTGTGTGTGTGGTGTGGTGTGCGTGGAGGGTGATGTGTGTGGGGGGTGGGGGTGGGGGTGTGTGTGTGTGTGGTGTGGTGTGTGGTGTGGTGTGTGTGTGGTGTGGTTGTGGTGTGGTGTGCGTGGGAGGGTGATGTATGTGTGTGGTGTATGGTATGTGTGGTGTGTGGGGTGCGTGGTGTGCGTGTGGTGTGTGTGGGGGGCATGGTGTGTAGTGGTGTGTGTGGTGTGTGGTGTGTGTGTGTGTGTGGTGTGTGGTGTGTGTGTGGTGTGTGTGTGGTGTGTGTGTGTGGGGTGTGGTGTGTGTATGTGTGTGTGGTGTGGTATCTGAAGCTGTGAGAGAATGTGTATAACGGTCCACGTTCATGCCCAATGGCTAGGCCAAGAGCAAGACAAGCAAGACACTTACCTTTGATAGCAAACTTTAGGGGGGTGTCCAAAAAGTCGTCCTCAAGATAAAATGTTGAATATCATATCTTTTAAAAATCAAAATGAATGCAAAACAACCCACAATGAGCAAAATATCAAACATCTAAACAGATGACTGACGTGACTGCCCTCTTGCCCCACCCCCACGTGGCTCGACGGGGCACTCCCTGATAAACGTCCAGTATTCCGTTCCAGACACGTTTCCTCACATCTGTGTTTATTTTCAAAATATGGCATCAAATATTATTTATTTTGATTCCTTGGTTTTCTGGTGTCCCCTCAAGTTTTGCATGCCAGGTAAATCACCACTCCCTGGCCCCGTTCCCCGCCCCCCAATAGAGTGGCCTGAGGCAGGGCTAAAAAGTCTAGCTGGCATTTCTTTCCAGCCTCCAAACTGAAAATGAGCTGTTGAACTACTTCCCTAGGTGACAACTGTTTACGCCAGAACGGCATTCAGATGGAGCCATTTTCTTGGTCGTAGCTAATGTTGTCTTGAGGGCCAAGCAAGTGGAAAGTAGAACTGGTCAGCGCCAGTGTCGGTTCTTGGGGATGCAGTCAACCCTCAGTACCCTCTGGATGGTCCAAACACAGCACAGGCCACAGGACACCCCGAGGATCTCGGTAGATGCTCAGGCTGAGAGTCGATGCCCGGTCCTTGCTGACGATGCCTGTGGAGCAGCCTCAGCCTGCTCCTGCGCTGCCCAGCTCGCTGCACGTGCTCAGCTCTGAGCCCAGAAGCACTTCGGACACACACATCGTTGTCACTGGTGTGCTCACAGCAGCAGGCTGTGTGGGTATCACTTCGGTAGCTGCCCTGACGACTTCTGTTGCTTCTGGAAGAGCTAGCTGTTTCATAATTGTAAAATTGACCTCTGTACACACTGGAGTGTTTCCTGGCAAATCCATCTAACCCCAAATTAAACGACATTTCCTGGCCAGAGATGGGCAAGTGGTTGAAAATATCATAGCAACCACTTTTCTCAACTTATAATATTTCTTTACATCCAATATCCCAAGTCTTTCATGGGTCTATTAACTAGCAAGGTTAAAAGGGCAACACGGTGAGCTTGAAGTCCAGCCATTTAAAATAAGAGGTCAGCGAGAGGCTGCTTGGCTCTGGTTTTTAGTTTAAACTTTTCCAGTGTATTCTTTCTGACCTCAAACCTGCTCTTCCTCTTCCTGTATGCTTTCTTTCAGGGGCTCACATTATCACCTATAGCCAACCAAATGTCCCCAGCTGTACCTCCTTAACTATTTAGATCCCTCTCTGGGGCCAGAGGGATCTTGTTAGAATGCCGATGTGATCTGTCATTGACCTTGTCTGCCACCCCTTCCAGTCTAGAAGGTGAGGTTTAGACCCCTGCTTTGGCTCCACCCATCTCACTGTGCTCATGGCTCACTGCTCTTCCCACCTGACCATTGGCAGCACTGTCTCAACCCCTGGGCCTTTGCACACACCCTTCCCACAGTCGCACTCTGGTTTTTGCATTAGGGTGATGACATGACTGTTAGCCTTCTTAGAGCTGAGCAGCCGATGAGGCCAGGTGGCAACTGGGTCTTAGGTTCAGCATGTGGACTTGACTCATTGCCCTGATGTCAGTGAAGTGACATGCCTCTGCCCTCCAACATACCTGGTAGTCTCCATTTCCCTCCCAAATAAAGCCCTGCATCTCCTGGTAGGTGGAGATGGGGACCAACTGCCGGGCTGGACAAGCTGAGGAAGTAGCCTGGAGATCTTGAATGACTTCCAATCAATTTTCCTGTTTTTAGCCTCTTGACTCCCTCCTATCTTCAGTGATACTGGGGACTCTAATTCCTAAATCTTTCTAGGGTTCTAGAGAGTAGATCATTATTTCTCACTGATATTCCTTTTTGGAGGCACTTAAGATATAGCTTTCCCAGATGTGCTAACATATTTAGACTGACTTCATCTTCCTTATCTGTAAAATGATACAAATTTCTCATCATCTTCAATTCCATTAAGCTGAATGAGCTGACTTCTCAGGCAACTGCTAAGCCAGGACCATCTCATGAGTAGTCAAGGAACTTGGGTCAGAGAAGGAAGATTTCTCTCTTTCTCGGTTGGTGTGGCCAGAGGGCAATCACACAGGTTGGCTCAAGGATAGACTGGCAAATATATGTATAATTGTTTTTAGGTTAGAGTGAAAGGTTGATTGTATGTATCAATCTTTTTTTTTAGAACTCCCCTTTGCAGTATACTTTAAAAAATGTTTTTTCCCTTTATTGATTTTAGAGAGAGAAGAAGTGAGAGGGAGAGAGAGATAGAAACATCAATGAGAGAGAACATTGATTGGCTGCCGCCTGCATGTCCCCCCACTGGGGACTGGGCCCACAACCTGGGCATGTGCCTTGACCGAGAATCGAACCAGCGACTTGGTCGATGCTCAACCACTGAGCCACACCGGCCAGACCAGTAGACTTTTTGATTAATTGACCGACAGTGATTGTGTGGATCGTGCGTTGATCAAGAGGGTTTGTGAGAGGAAGCAACCAGGGGTTCAGGCGGGGAAATGCTGAAGGGCCCACTCAGAGAGGCATGAGTGATGTCACCCTCTGGCTGAAGGAGTAACCACATTACCTGTGTCCCCTCGGTGACTTGGTGGGTGATGGCGTTAGGTTCAGGGACAGATGTTATTGGACCAATTAAGTAGTTCAGAGCCCTTTAAAAAGACCAAGTTTTTATTATGCTTTCCAGGAGTGGGCCATAATTTTTATTTAAGTACACACAAGCCACAGGAGTCTGAAATGCATTACGACTCAATGTATGTAACTGTTGTTTGGCGTATGGGAGATCACCCCGAACTGCTACTTGGGGAGCCATGTGCGGTCACTGCTGGCAACAGCCGGTCACCCGGGCAGCGCTTTCCTGGCAGACGTGGGCAGGATCTGAGGGCTGCGATTATTTTGGAAAAGGGACCGAGCAGATGTGCCCGGGGCCTGCCTCTGAGGCCTGCCTGGGGACTCATTTACACATTCTGTGGGGCTCTGATACCCTAAGGCACATAGTTGCCTTTGGTTAATTGTTATTACCGCGGGTAAGAAGAACTCTGGGTGAAACTGCCAAGTCTTTCGCTAGAGCCAAAAATGGAAAAATCTTCCACATAGAAAATGAAGTTTAGTTTGGCATTCTAATAGACCATTAGCCTGGAAGTGTACACTTGGCCTTGCTGGAGGTTTGAGGAGAGGAGTAGCAGCTATGGAGAGTTTATACAGTCTGCCCAGTGTCCAGCCCCCTGTCCCACGGCCCCGCGGAGCCCCGGGTCTGGCTGAGTCTCTGCCGCTGACCAGGTGCTCCTGCCCTGTGTCCCTGCTGTCAGGGGAAGGCTGGCCCACCCAGAGCCTCACTCACCTGGCATGGACATTGGGCTCTGTTGGATATTACATTTGGTTTTTTCAAATCTCACGGATTCCCAGGGCTACGCCAGCTTCATCTTGCTGCGCCCCTCCCGCCCCATGACTTGGCCTCACTTCTGCTCCTGCTCCCCCTACACAGTCTACACGAGGAAGGTCAACGTGAACACTGCTGTCGTTCCTCCCGTGTCCGAGTCCCTTCTGGACAAGCCTGTGACCCGGAGGAAGTTGTCTGGCTCACAGACACGCAGCTCACCCAGTCTCCAGTGCGGCTGTTTCATCCCGCAGGGAGAGGCAGGCACCGATCTCTGCACATTCACAGCTGGCTTGGGAGCTGATGTCACTGTGACGTGTGGGCTGAGCAGGCTTACGTGACAAGCGTGTCTGGTAAGCCACCCATCGGGGCCACAGCCCCCTGTCCTTTCCAAACTGTAACCAGAACTTATCTGCATCTCGAAGTGACTCAGATGAGGCGGATGTCGAGACAAACACAGCCCCTCCCGGCTGGAGTTGAGTCTGCGTGTGAAGGAGTGGGGGAGGGGGCAGGGAGGGCGGGGGGCGGGGGGCGAGACGTCCAGGTCCTGTGGATAGACTGGGGCTGACACCCTGAGCAATAAAAAAGGAAGAATTCCAAAGAGGCGAAATAGATTATTCTAAAGTTGACTTCTGGGACTTGGTACTAGTTAGCTCAGAGAGGACCCGAGGAAGGTGGACCGGGGCTGGACACGCTGTCAGGGTCAAGTGTGTGGAGTCTGACCCCTGAGTGTGCTGGTCACTTACTTTGAGACTTGACGTTGCGCCTGAGTTTCTTCAGCTGTCGGCACCGTGGAGACTAAACAATCAGCCCTCGTGATTGTTCACCGGGATTTTTAGGAGGAGTCTGTTTCAAAATGTGGACTGAGACATCGCAGCATGAACCCAGAGACCAGAACTGTATCCTGCATTCAGTGAGCTCTCCAAAGTCACTGGAGGTCAGCGCTAGAACTGGGCCAAGTGGGACAAAGGGGGTCATTATTTCATGGACCAGCGTGAATGGGTGAGCGGCATCAGAGAAAACGCCTTCGGAAGAAATCCAGATCAAAGCCAGGCGGCCAGACTAAGGGGAAGAGTATGTTGTGTGTTCTCTACTTTTCAAAATGTAGCCCCAAAAGCCCAGTGAACATCCAGCACCAAGAGGGAACCCTAATGTGAACTGTGGACTTTGATGATACTGATGTCAGTGTAGGTTCATTGATTATAACAAATGTACCACTTTGATGAGGGGTGTTGGTCATGGGGGAGGCTATTACCTGTGTGAACAGGGCGTCTACGAGAAATCTCTGTACCTTTCCTCAGTCTTGCTGCAAGCACAGAGCTGCTCTGAAGAAGTAAAATCTTGCCCTGGCAGTGAGCTCAGTGGTTAGAGCACTGGCCTGCACACTGAATCGTCTCGGGTTTGATTCTCAGTCAAGGGCACGTACCTGGTTGCAGGTTTGATCCCTAGCCTCGGTCAGGGAGCGTTTGGGAGGCAACCAATCGATGTGTCTTTCTTACATCAATGTTTCTCTCTCTGTCTCTCCCTCCCTTCCACTCTCTCTTTAAAAAAAATCAAAGGAAAAAATATCAGCAAGTGAGGATTAACAACAGAAAAAGTAAAATCTTTTTTTTTTTTTTTAAATCCTCACCCGAGGATAATTTTCCATTGATTTTCAGATAGAGTAGGGGTGGCAGGAGGAGGAGGGGGAGGAGGAGGAGGAAGAAGAGAGAGAGAGAGAGAGAGAGAGAGAGAGAGAGAGAGAGAGAGAAACACCAATGTGAGAGAGACACATCAGTTGGTTGCCTCCTGCACGACCCCCACCAGGGCTGGGGATTGAACCGCAACCGAGGTACATGACCTTGACGGGAATTGAACCTGAGACCCTTTGGTCCACAGGCTGACACTAACTGCTGAACCAAACCAGTCAGGACAAAAAAGTAAAATCTTAATGAAAATTTAAAAAATATATCTGGCCCCAGCAAGTGGGTATCACATGTAGATCCTGTCTGACCAATGAGGAAAGGGCCATCCACTTGGATCTGGGCATTAAAGCCTTTATTAATACAAAGTGTTGGGTTGTTTTCTTTTTGCAGTTGTCTTATTCTGGTGGTTCAAATCGGTTAGAGATTATTTGCAACTATATGTGAACATATAGCTAGGCCTCTCCTTCCTGATGCTGTAGTTGTGTATTTGATTTTAGTAATTCCAAATATAATATTTTATATTCAGTCCCCACCAAATTTCATCATCTTTGATTTGGATTATTATTCCAATTTCCCAAGAGCTTCTTGAGACTGAGGTCTGTTATCTAATATGTGATGTTATCCTCAGCTTTCTAATAAGTGCAAACACGTTTGATATGCTTTTATTGACAAAAAATGTTGAAAAGATAAAGTGAGGAACAATTTCTGCAGAATTCCATTAACAATTTCTTTCCAGCTTTATATCAATCCATTAATCCAATCTCTTTGTGTAATTTCAATCCCTCAGCTATTGATCATTCAAGCCAATATGGCCAATAGAATCCACGCCTCCTTAACGGCTAGTGGCCCTGCTGCCTAGTGTAAACCCTTCCTCCACCCTGCTTCCACCACGTCCCTTCCAGGGGGACTCCTTTACTTACCCCCTGCCTAGGTGGCCTCACTTCATATCCCGTCACCATTGCCCTTGCTAGAGCATCCTGACTCGAGCAGCAATCTTATCTATCACCTTAGGCCAGGTCCACAAAACAACAACAGAAAAATAAACAAAACTGGGCCAATCATATTCTCTAACTTTGAGACCTAAACTAACAAAAATGAAAGGAACTTTATAATTTGCACAGATCTGAAAGTAAAAGGATTTCATGATGTTGAGTTGGGGCTGAGGCAAGTCAAAGCTTGCCTCCCTCTAAAGAGACGGCTGACGATGAGGTTTGAAAGTTCTTTTTGTATCTTAGATTACTCTGAGAAAATTATGAAGGCTATGGGCTCCCTCCCTAGAGAAATGCGTGTGTAATTTAAATATATATATATTTATAATTATATATATATATTTATATATATATAATATAATATATATATATTTATATATATATATATAATTTTTTTTATCCTCACCTGAGGACATTTTTGCATTTATCTTCAGGTAGAGCAAGAGGGAGAGAGAGAGAGAGAAACATCGATGTGAAAGAGACATATCAAGTGGCTGCCACCACATGACCGCAACCAGGGCCGGGGACAAACTGCAACCGAGGTACGTGCCCTTAGCATGAACCGAACCTGGGACTCTCTGCTCCGCGGGCCGATGCTCTAACTGCTGAGCCAAACCGGCCAGGGCTTATACGTATAATTTATGTATATAAAAACATATATGTATATAACATTTGCTTACCATTTCAGAATATCTATAAACCTTCTACATCGTAGGGTAGTTAGTCCTAGAAAAGAGGTGATAAATACGGTTAGTATTAAGACAAGGAAGAGAATGTGCAGAAAGAAATCGGAATGGAGAGAGATAGAGACCCCCAGACCTACCTCATTTCTTGAAGTTTCTAGGTCTGGCTCTGGTCCACCTGACCTTTCTAAGAAACCCCACTCTTACTGAGAAAAATTGAGTGAGTCTCTGCTCCTACAATTAAAAGTCCCTGACTTAAATGGTCAGGTCACCACCCACCCAGTCATGCAAGCTCTAAACCCTAGGGTCACATCTTTAACTCCAGACATCATTCTGAGGGCCTCATGCTTGACCCGTTGCCCCTCTTACTGTGCTGATATTCCAGGGCAAACCCATCTCTTCTCTATCACATATTTGCCTAAACATAGTGATTTTTATGCCTCTAGTAAGATTATCTTCCAAACTGTGGGTCAGATGTCCAACTGCCTGCTCCACATCTCTCCCTGGCTGTCCCATAAGTATTGCAAATGTATGACTATTGCATCTTCAAACTGAATTAATAGTTTTCTTACCACAAAAAAGAAACAGAAAGCAGAAATAAAACAAGCATACAAAATTGCTCTTTTCTAAACATGCTTTGTCATTTTTTTTGGTCAACAGTATCCATTCCAAGAAGCCTAAGAAGCATCTTGATACCCTTCTGTCACCTGACCTCAACTGAATTAATCACTGTGTCTTGCTGATTCTAAGCTCTGAAGAGTTCTCACACCTGTGTGTTTCATTCACCTGACCACTATGATCCTTATTCTGCATCCTCATCTATCACCTGTATGAGGTTCGTTGTAAAATAAAACTAATCTGTCTACCTGTCTCTAGTCTTGACCACTCTGATCTGTCCTCTAGTTGCAGCCACATGATCATTCTAAGGTACAGATCTGAGACATTCTCACTTAAAACCCTTCAGTGGTCCCACATAATCTACAAGATAAAGTCTGCATGTCCTACAAAGCAGAGGGGCCCCCACTGTATCACCTGCTTATTGCCTTCTAGTCCCATCTCCTGCCCCTTCTTGCCATCACTTCATGCTCCAGCCAACTAACCTTCTTATACTTCCAGCCCAGACCATCCTATTCCCTGTCCCACCTTCTGCTGGGATTGCTCGTCTCCCGCTGCAGGGTTTTCATCGGCTCCTCTTCAGCTAAATTCCCTTTGGGGGGGGGGAGGGGCGGAGGGTCTGAAAAAATACTATGTATATATACAAAATTACTGATGTTTTAAAAAAGAAATCGAGACGCACCACATAGTCAAAACATCATAAAATTCTATTTAAAGATATCTAACACATTGACTATAGCTAATGTTACTATCCACGGTCTCCATTGCTCCTCTTTTGACAATCACATCAAAGGCTCCTTTCTGCCCCAGTGACCTTTGTCTTTCCAGCAACGCTTGTTGCAGCCTGTGCCCCTCGTGTATTTCTACACATCCACCCTGTTTCCTTTTCTTTTTTAAATGGAGGTTATTACGGTTCTCATTTGGATTTTCCAGCTAGCACCCTTCAGCTTAGCACTCCATCGGTCGGTGCTCCGTCTTCCCAAGGCGGGGCCTTCATCAGAAGGCAGGATGAGTCTGCAATATGTAAATTTTAACTAATATGCAAATTTTAAAAATGCATAAATTAAAAATAACACATTTTTCTGGTTACAGAAGTAATCTCTGCTCATTGAGGAAATTTGAAAAAAGTACAAAGGAATAGAAAGAGGTTCATGACAACGACCCCCTCGCTAACCACCGCAGATGTAACAGACTTCTCTCCTCTCTCTCTTTGCTTTGGCTAGGATCCCCACCAGAAACTAGAAAGAATCTTTTATAGCACTTCTTAGAAGGCTGAAATCAAGCCTAACTTGCAAAAAAAAACTCCAGAGAAAGTTAAATTTTTTTTTTCTGTTAATAAAAGCAAACTGCTACAACCTGGAAAACCATAGATATTCATTCTCTTTAAAAATTATTGATGTACTTAATATCTGGGTAGAGTGTACATTCACATGGTTCAGAATTCTAGGAAAATAAAAAGTTAGTGTGATTTTTAAATATGTCTGAAAATTCTTTGTCATGTCTGAAAAGTCTTTGTCACGCCTCCCATCAAAATATAGAGTCTAATTCTCCTCCCCTTGAATGTGAATTAGCCTCAGTGACCCAATATCACGGGTATCTAGCCAGACATTTTTATGCACACACACACACACACAAAGCATATATTTTCCTTCCTTTTTTTTTTTTAAATCCTCACATAAGGATATATTTTTATTGATTTGGAGAGAGAGAAAGAGAGAGAATGTTGATGTGAGAGAGAAACACCAACAGGTTGCCTCTCGTACGCACCCTGCCTGGGGATGCAGCCCACCACCTTTAGGTATACCAGATGACTCTCCAACCAGCTGAACCACCCAGCCAGGGCTCTTTTCCCCTCTGTTTTACACATTGTTTCATACTTTGATTTTTTTCTTTTTTACCTGTCAGTACATTTTGGAGATTATTTATTCCTTTTTACAGTTGAATAATATTGCCTTGTCTGGGTCTCTTTTTAATGGACATTTATGTATTTTTCAATCTTTTGCTTTTACAATGTTGCAACAAATAATCTTGTACATACACCACTCTGCATATACGTAGGTATGACTGCAGGATAAAGGCCTTGAAACGGAATTGTAGGGTCAGAGGGCAGGCACATCTGTAATTTTAATAAATATTGCCATATTGACCTTGGTGGCCCTCCAATTTATCCCCCTTCAAGTGATAAATGTGCTCACTTTATTTCAAGCCTCACCAACCCAGTATGTCATAGGACTTTTGGATCTTTGCCAACTTGAGTGGTAAGAAAAGAGTGTCTCCGTGCAGTTTGAATTTATATTCTTTTCACTGAGCAATGTTGAACATATTTCGTATTTTTAAGAGCCTTTTTATATTTACTTTTCTATGGCCTGTTTATGTCTTTTGTCCACTTTTTAAATTGTTGATGATCTTTTAAAAATTTAATTTGAATATACATCCTAGGGAAATTAAGCCTTTGTTTGTGATGGAAGATGTACATTTTTTCCTGATTTGTTGTTTCTCATTTTGAATTTGCTTGTAATACTTCTTCCTTTTTCTTTTTTAAATCTTCACCTGAGGATATGCTTACCGATTTTAGAGAGAGGGGAAAGAAGAAAGAGAAAGACAAGGGGAGAGAGAGAGAAGAGAGACAGAAACATCATCGATGTGAGAAAGAACATCGATTGGGTGAGGCGTGTCTGGTCCTGGGCTCTTGTCTCCCCCAATTCTGCTCCCTCTAGTTATTGTATTTGTCTGGGCTTTGTAGGACTTCACAGCAGCTATCTGGTGCTTGCTAGGTGACCTAGTTTGTGTACATGTGTTGGTCTTTCTCCATGTTCTTTTAGGGTTTTATTATTTACAAACTTCTTTTTGTATTGAGAAAAATAATAGTCAAAGCATCTTTGGCGAAAGGTTCTGCACCAAGCAAAGAGGATCTGAAACATAAGCTTGGGGACCCCTCTTCTTAAGATGGGGGTCTTGAACCATCCTTTCTTTTGTTTCCTCTTCCCCTATTTCCTATTTGGGACCAGATCTTCTGTCCTAAAAACTTGACGCCTACTCTACCTCCTCCTCTGTCTGCACCTCCCTCGAGCCCATATACCCACACATACCTATTTAATGTGTGAGGTGTCACCCTGTCTCTTAAATGATTTGTGCAAAAATCCTGAGGAAGCTAAGAATACTCCATCCCTTACCTATATCCTGAGTCAAGATCATTCCTTGATATGTGATTCATGCCGAACACTCAGATGCTATATCTTGATCTCTAATCCTAGGGTAGAGAGAAGCAATGAGGGGCCTTTTATTTTGAAAGTGGGATTGGGAGACCAAGAAAGGAAAGGTGAATGTATATCTAAATCACTCAGAAACTTTTATGCAGGTACAAAACCGTATGTCAAAGTAGCCACAAGATTGCTTAAAGGAAGACAGAAGAATATAACTCCATGTTTACTGCGAGAAACCAAAGCTTTGTGTGAAATCTTGAATTTATGGGGTGGGAATGTGGGAGGGTAGGAAAGCATGTACCTGTCTGTTCTTTCTCTGATTCCTTCTCATTTCTGAACTGCAGGAGACTGAGCTCCCGTGGGCTTTGCTGACCTCCATCACTGGGGACTGTTTATTTGATGGTTGATTTTGTAGTCTGGGTATTTCCACTTGCTATCTATCATTTTGAGAAACACACGCTGACTTTTACCCTTCCTCTCTTTTCCCTGGGAAAAGGAAATGAATGAATAAAGACTTATCGTAGTGAAACAAACAAACAAATAAAAACGCACAAAATTTTGCTGATATAATCTCTTTCAAGGCTTTTGTCTATTTCCCTCTCAATCTTTTTTTTTTTTTATCCTCACCCGAGGATATTTTTCCATTTTTTGTACAGATAGAGTGGGAGGGAGAGAGAGGAAGGGAGAAAGAGAGAGAAACATCGACGTGAAGGGACACATTGAGTGGCTGCCACCCGCACGACCAACCAGGGCCGGGGACAAACTGCAACCGAAGTACGTGCCCTTAGCGGGAACCAAACCCGGGTCTCTCCGGACCGCAGGCCGACGCTCTAACCGCTGAGCCAAACTGGCCAGGGCTCCCTCTCAATCTTAAATGAGTCTCACTGTTTGGTCAGAGGCAATTCGAAGGACACAACTTCCACTACCTTCTGAAAATAAAACTATTAGCAAGATAAGTCAAAGAAACCATGTATTTAGTGCACTTCGTCTTTAGCACATGTCTGGAGAGCTCAAATCCATCTCTAATAGTGGGCAGATCTTAGAAAAGGATTGGTGATATCTTCCACTCACACACTCTCCACTGATTTTTTTCCCTTTCATATGCAAGGATTTCTATACTCATTTATTCATCAGTCATTTGCGGGGCGGGAGCGGGGGCGCATTATGTGCCAGGCACTGTTCTAGATCATGGTAATGCAGTAGTATACAAAACAGACTTTCAAAAATCTCTGCCTTTGTGGAGTTTGCTTTCTAGAAAGCTGATGGAAACACATACACACACACATGCACGTGTGCGCATACACATGCACACACTCTACAACTTCTATTACCAAACCCAAGTCAAGAGCTCCTGACCAATGTTGTGGACACCTGTTGTCCCTGGCTGCTCACTTCCTGTCCTCTTCTTTGACAGCAGCACTCTGGCCTTCCTTTGGGGGAACCACCCTTCCCACTCTGGCTCTGCAGGATCCAACAAGAGCACTTCAAACACCTGCCCTCTGTGATTGGCTCAGGGTATGTAACATGTTAAACCCAAAGAGTGAGAGCCCAGGACTGTTTCTGAAACAACTAAAGAATGGGAGTTCTTTGCACTGGGTTAGCTGACAGAAGGTAAGCTGAACTTTCCATGGCTGTCTCAATCATCCTTCCAGTGGGGAGGGGTTTTAAGCAACGAGAACACAGAAGAAAGCAAGAGCAAAACATTTTACTTCTACTTTACTGACATTGTTTGTGGTCGCTGATCTACCCACATTGAAAACTAGGTCTACCCTTAACCTTCTTCGTTCATTAGCCACCGATGCTCCGCTGAGCCCACGAGATCACGTTTATTTTCTATTCTTAGACTGCAACTTCTTTACTCATACTCAGAGAACTTGCATATGAACTGTGAAGATATAAACATTGTTTTAAACCTTTTTCCCCATTATTCTTCACCTTACTACGTTGGTTTATTCTCCGTCCTGTCTGTGTTTGCCCTGGCACTGGAATGGAGACAAAATTGGGAAAGAACTGGAAGGACTCTACTTGAGTGTGGGTGCTTCCAGGGCTAAGTTGGGCAAATTGTCATTGCAAAAGGCTCTGTCTCAGTTGCCAAGGTGAAGAACTGGCACAAAACGGCAACCAAGAAAGCAAGGCATGGTTGGGAGCTGGGAGCCAGCTGCTCAGTGGATGAAAGTGGAAGAGACAGTCAGCGGGTGAAATGAACAGGCCCTCGAGGCTGGAAGTAGGGCATTCACACGTGAAATGGATACGTCTTAGGACTTAAATCTGTGAATTCTAAACACCCACTAGGTGTTTGTAGTGGAGTGAATATATGAATGGGGCAAACTGAGTCAGGCTGTGATGTAGTGCATGTTTGAGTTTTTCTCTGTTCCTTACCTGAATATCGTTCGGAGTTGTCTTGAATGTAACGGAGCATGTGAGTCCAATATTTACCAGATTAACTCTCTATTTTCTCAGGAGCCTATCATTTTAGTATAGCACATGATGGTTCAGAAGACTAAACCAAATTCTTGAAAGAACCCAATATTACTCAACTAGATACTATTCCCTAGGAGGGCAGTTGGAATTCTGTCGGGGCATCTTTTGGTTGTCACTCTAATTGGAAGTTGTTAACTGATACTTGGTAGGCAGCAAGTAGGCCTTCTCTATTGGCTGCAAAACAAAATAGCATCCCTCCCACAATGAAAACAGTGCAGACCCCCAGATTAAAACCTTTGAATATACTCTAGACAGTTAATTTCCTCTGTCTATATCCTAAAGTCTCCTTTACGTTCAAACTCAAGAATTTCAATGAAAGAAGAGCTAAAAACACTACTTCTTCTCAAGACTGAAGTTTGCTTCTCGTGTGGGTATTATCTATTCACACTCGAATCAGGTAAAAATTGCCACACTCGGGGGGAACTCCGTGTATATAGAAGTTTTATAATATGCATTCTTTCACACACACGTAGGAAACCTCTTGGGTCCTTCCTCCTACAGTTACTTTCTATTTCACGCTAACACAACAGCTGTAAATGGCTCTGGTAAGTCATCCTGGTACATTTCCATTAACATTAGCAAAATTCATGTCAGTTACACTGACAACAAACTGTCAGCCTGGAAAGACCCTAATCTTCTCTTGCACAGGGAACACACATCTGTGTCACACCTACAGTTTCTCATACCTCCTGGTACCATTTGTCTGTCTCGTTTCCATTTTGTTCTCCTCTGGACTCAGAAGGCTCCTTGCTCATCAATCAGCGTTAGTGTCAATGAGGTGTATTCTGACTCAGTACAGGCCCCCCTGTTATTTCCTCCTCTGGCTCGGCTGCCTTTTCATACCAGTGAGTGAGGTGTTCTTCACAGAACAGCTACATTTATGTGTTGCAAAGGCAGAAGATAAATTGGTTTTAAAACTGCACCATACTGCATAACTTCAGGGTAATGTCCATTATTTCATAAACAGAATTTTTTTCTATTGAAACATTTACCAGGGCTTATGATTCCCACCCGTCAGGAATCATTACCTCTAGCTCACAGTTTTTCTGGAAAGTCATGTGATGTGGACTGACCTCACAGCCTCTTCTGTAGACAGACTGAGCTACCTCTACATTTGATCCAGCTGAGAACTCAACTGGCGCTTCTTTCACTATTTGTGGTGAAGGGCCAGAGCTTTTTATTTCCAGTATATCATGGACTGATGCTTTTATGAAACACAAAGTCAGGCGCTTGACTGCTGTGGCCATATCGAATTGCACATAAAAGTTTCTAAGTGCTTGTTCTCGCTTTCTAAACTTATTGCAGATGGGCGATAGTTAGCTCATGGACCATCCCGGATCTGTGGACCCCGCTGTGGGGAGAGTCAGTCTTGGTCTATTGGTCTCACTATTCTAAGACTCGTCCTGCAAAAACTACCATGTGATGCAGGATGTGCTTGCCTCTGTTTCCTAGAACAGGAGAATTTTAGAGCTATAAGGAGGAAAATTATTTAAACTGCTTTTACATCATTTAGACCTTGGCGGGTGCTGCAAGCCTGTCTGTGTTGGAACCCCGAGTCACTGTGGTCAGAGCATGATGTACAGTGTTCAGGTGGGAAAGAGAAAACGAACTAACTTGCCAGAGAACAAAAAAATTCATTAAATGGCTACTCAAAATTGGAAAAGGGAATCATAACTAAAAATACAAACGAGTTTGGAAAAATGGAAAAACATCATTTTAAAAAAGTTTGTTCATTATTCATTTGCTCATCAGTAAGGATTTAAGTACCTACTCTGATAGTCTGGATCCTAGACATACAACAACAAATGAAATAGACAAAGGTCTGCTCTCATGGAACTTACCTAGAAAGTCCAAAGACTTTATGCTACCAAGTCAAAAAAAGAAAAAAAGAAAAAAAAGTGAGAATTGAGGATTTTAAAAGCCTGGATTTTTCTATTTGGCAGAATGAAAGAATTCACTTATTTAAAAAATGAAAATATTGCTTGATTATAGAGATCAGGAAAGAGCATAAAACTAGTCCTGTTAGTTACAAATATGTATTTATTAGAAAGAAAAATTTAAAGAGACTCATCACTTCAATGTACTCAGAAGCCAAGAGTAAAGTATATACACAAAAAGAAAGAAATCAATGACAGAACCAGAGGAAGCACTTAATAACTGTGTAACAAAAGGTGGTCTGAGACCACAGAGAAGCATACACAGGCTTGATGAGGTCCTCTTTAGGTTTGCACATTGGAGACATTCACAATTCCAAATTATCTTTTGAAGCTAACTGGTCAGATGTGTGCGAAAAAATCGTTATAAGATCACAGGTTGTTTTGTGACAAAATAACTGGGTATAAAAAGAAGCCATTGTGCCTCCAAGTTGCCCATCCAAGAATTTAGATGTAATTGAAGTACAAAATTATGAAAGTTTTGGACATTGTATACAATATGCAGAAATACATAGTCTCTGACACTGACTAGTTAGCAGAGAAGGGAAAATTATCAAAGCACTGCCATCTGTAATCCATAAGAAAATCTCCAAATTATGCCCAGGAAATGCAGTGGGACGGTCTCCTTCCATAGGTAGCAAAATAGTGGGGAAAGTAACAAAGGAAGAAACAGAACCCTCGAGGAGGCTCTGCCTCTTAGGGAGAAGAATGTTAGAATTCATTAGGGTTTAAAGATTGAACTAACTTCTTCAAGATTCAAAGAGGATCTTCTAGCACCTGATGAACACAGATTTACCCTGAACTATCTCTTTTTTGAGATTGGGTAGTGAACTCTTTGTTATGCCTAGACCTTACAGGTGAGCTAGAATGTAAATTCCATTAGAGCAGAATGTTTTATGACTTGTTGCTCAAGGCTACATCTCTAGCACCTGGAACAGAGCCTGGCACGCACTAGGTGTTCGATAACTATTTTTTGAGTGAATCAAACAAGACTTGGGAGCATCAAGTATTGAGCCAGAAAAGAGTGGTCCAGCAGAATCAGTAAGAACAAGGGACAGAAGCTTATCTAGGGAAGGCAGGTAGGGTAGGAAGCAGTAAGTAGGCAGGTGTCATGGATGTGAGTTGGCAGGACTCAGAGTCCAAGAAGAGAAAGAGTCAGTAAGGATTTTAGCCCTCTGACATCAGCACGTGCATTTTTAGCCTTATATCATTGGATCATGTCTGTAGGTGTGGGCAGTTTTAGGCTTGCAGGGGTGAACCTCCTTGGAGAAGGTTGTACATTTACCAGTGAGGGCTGTCTCTACAGGAGGCAGGATCAAAAAAGTCTGCCTTATCTTATACCCATGGAACTAGTAATCCTTGAGGAAGCAGAGCTGAAATATAACACAAAAATAAAACACAAAAGTATCGCCATAAAACCAAACCAAACCAGAGATGAAGCCAGTTTATTACCATACTGGGTTGTTTAGGGAATGCTAGGGGTACCAGTTGTATTTCAGGGACGGCCACGAGGTGACAACATTTTGTTTTCTATTATGCTTTCCAACATGTTATCCTAAGGGAAATACTACTGAAACAGCCTAAGTTATACATGAGTAGTATCTACAAACTGCAGGTATAAATCCCTGTGGAGGAAAAACACAGTGCAGGATGAATAAAATGGTGGTAATGCCAACCAGTTAGTTGACAATAACAGAGAAGCCTACTCTGGGCAAAGACATGCCCTGAATCGATGGAAATTAAACAATAATTTATTGCTTGTCATCTATGGCTTATTTATATTGTTTTATTTTTATTTTCACAATAATCCTAATAATAGGTATTATTATATTCCTATCAGACGTGAGAAAACCAGCTAGACAGTGACTTAGCTGGGATTAAAGCCTCACAGGTTTGTCTCACAGGAAAGTCACTGTTTTTTCCATCCTATTGCACGGTCTTCTCTAACTACATAGTTGAAAGCCAAAGAGAGAGTCCTGGAAGCAACAAGAGGGAAGCAACTGATCATGTACAGTGAAACCTCGGTTCTCAAACGTAATTCATTCTGGAAAGCTGTTTGAGAAGCAATTTGTTTGAAAACCAAATCATTTTTTCCCATTAGAAATAATGTAAATTGAATTAATTCATTCCAGATCCACAAATGATGCCCTGTTCTAACCTTTCTTATATACAGTACATGTCTAATGTACTGTTTAATTTCTAAATATACACTTCTTTTCTTAAATTTATTGACTCACCCCCTACTAGCCTAAAACAAATCACTTTCAGCCTTCATTCCAGGGGTGTCTTTCAGGTCACTATGCAGCATCGTTGCTTTTTCAGAGCTCGCTGCCTCTGAAATGCTGTCATAGGCTTTCTTTTCATTTATCCAAATCAACAATTTTTCTACCTCTTCAACTGCCTGTGATTGTTGTTTTGTGAGCACGTTCACATCCTTAGCAACATCAGCCTCTTGATGGCCTCTTTATGTTTTAATGCTGTAAGAATCCTCTATTTCACCAGCAACAAAACATTCTCTCCTTTGTTGCCCAAGGGATGCTTTTTGTACTGCTGAGGTATCAGCATGAAAGAGTTGTCAGGTCAAAAACTGAAATTTTGGTCAACCGCTGAAACATTTTTTCTATGACCAACTTGGTCTAGAACTTGATCGAGATGGGAGATATTCAAGAACCGAGGTTTGACCATACAAGGAATCTTTGAATAAGATTTATAACTGACTTTTCATTAGAAACTATGAAAGCCAGAAGGCAGTGGGATGACATATTCAGAATGCTGAGGAAAAAAAATTGCCAATTTAGACATTTGTCTGGCAAAAGTAATTTTAAAAATGATTTTAAAAAATTAAGGCATTCCGCCCTGGCCGGTTTGGCTCAGCGGTTGGAGCGTCTGCCTGCGGTCCGGAGAGACCCGGGTTCGGTTCCCGCTAAGGGCATATACCTTGGTTGCAGTTTGTCCCCGGCCCTGGTTGGTCGTGCGGGTGGCAGCCACTCGATGTGTCCCTTTCACGTCGATGTTTCCCCCTCTCTGTCTTCCTCTCTCTCCCTCCCACTCTGTCTGTACAAAAAATGGAAAAATGTCCTCGGATGAGGATTAAAAACAAAAAAACAAACAAACAAAAAAAATTAAGGCATTCCCAAATTAGCAAAATGTGAGTGAGTTTGTTTCCACTAGATGTGCCCTACAATACATGCTGGAGAGAGATCTTCAGGCTGAAATAAAAGGATGCTAGACAGTTATTTAAATCCACATGAAGAAATAAGAACACAAGTAAAGATA
Organism: Molossus molossus; assembly: GCF_014108415.1. Taxonomy (NCBI): domain Eukaryota; kingdom Metazoa; phylum Chordata; class Mammalia; order Chiroptera; family Molossidae; genus Molossus; species Molossus molossus. The sequence continues at coordinate 26,732,280 of NW_023425347.1, read as the reverse complement.
TCTACATAGGTAGCCCTGGCCGGTTTGGCTCAGCAGTTAGAGCGTCAGCCTGCGGACCAGAGAGGCCCACGTTGGGTTGGGTTCCTACTAAGGACACGTACCTTGGTTGCAGTTTGTCCCTGGCCCTGGTTGGGGTTGTGTGGGTGGTAACTACTCGATGTGTCTCTCTCATGTTGATGTTTCTCTCTCTCTCTCTCTCTCTCTCTCTTTTTTTTTTTTTATCCTCACCAGAGGACATTTTTCCATTTTTTGTTCAGGTAGAGTGGGAGGGAGAGAGAGGAACAGAGAGAGAGAGAAACATCGATGTGAAAGGAACGCATCGAGTGGCTGCCACCTGCACAACCAACCAGGGCCGGGGACAAACTGCAACCGAGGTACGCGCCCTTAGCGGGAACCGAACCCGGGTCTCTCAGGACCGCAGGCCGACGCTCTAACCACTGAACCAAACCGGCCAGGGCTCTCTCTCTCTTTCTCCCTCTCTCCTCCTGCTCTATCTGAAGATAAATGCAAAAATGTCCTCGGGTGAGGATAAAAAAATAAAATAAAATAAAAAAGATATCTACATAGGTAATAGTATTGGTGTATTTTTTATTTGTAACTCTTCTTTGTTTAAATCTGATTTAGATGACAACTACATAAAGCAATAAACATAGGAACACAATGTATAAAGACCCTATGTGTGACAATAACAACATACAGTGAGCCTATAGAGTGGTTTAGGAGCAAAGTTTTAGTATACTATTAAAATTAACTTGGTATTAATCTGAACAACACTCTTATTAAGTAAGATGCTAATTGTAACTACCTAGCAACTACTATAAAATACAGTCAGGCACCAATTAATGGCAAGGATGCTTTCTGAGAAATGCATCATCAGGCGATTCTGTCATTGTGAGAACGTCAGAGCGGGCACGTCCACACTTAGATGGTGTAGCCTGCTGCTGTAACCACATGTGCCCTGCTGTTATAGGACTGGCAGTGCAGTAGGTCTGTTTACACCAGCGTCACCACAAACACGGGAGTCACGCACCGGGCTATGATGTTACCGCGGCTACACCAGCAGTAGGTGATAAAAAATGTTCAGCTCCGTTATAATTTTATAGGACCACTTTCATATATGTGGACCACTGTTGACTGAAACATTGCATGGCATGCAAGCAAATTTGAATATTTAGGTCCTCTGGCTGCAGCTGGAGAACAAATGGCCAAGAGTGGTTACACAGTGACCAGGTGAGCAGCAATCCGAGTAGCCGGGCAAGGGCCATGGCCATGAGGGGTTCAAGCTTAGCCATCGGGCACAAGGGGGCACAGTGACCAGGGCCCTCAGCACATTTCAATGTCCTATAAAAATGTCTAATTCTAGTTTATCTTAAAATCAGAATTTTAAAGTAATAATAATAATGATGAACATATACTAATGAATCAAGCTTGGAATACACTAATGAATCAAGCTTGGATTATTATAACAAAGTCATAGAACAAAAATGTAAATATGTTTATGACAGAATGGGCCCATGATGGCAGAAGTCATCTATGGCTCTCGCCATGAGAGCATAGGTAGAGTGACTTGGATGAATGCAAGAGATATTTAGAAGGTGAAAGCTGACAAGGTTGGTGATTGGCTATGGTGGCCGGATGTGGGGACCGGATAGCTGGTGGATGGTGGTGTTGACTGCTCAGATGGGAAAGGGAGAGAAGACTGAATTTTGGTGAAAGCTGTTGATTTCAGGTTTAATCTGAGGGGTCCGTGGGAACTGGGAAATAAATGGACAGTCTGTCTGTAAACCATGCTGTGCTCAGATTAACAGTTTCATTTCTTTGATCTCTGAAACTTGAACAAATAATTATTTTACCCAATAGAAGCTTCTTTTGAAATGACATTCATACACCAACATTTTACCTGTCTCATTTTTATCATAGTAATCTGAGGTCTGGTAACTGTTTGGCGAGGTTTAAAGAAGTACCATTCTTTTGCTGAAATGCATAAACTCCTTCAGTACTGATTACATTTATCAAGATGCAGAAAACCCATGTTGATTTAAACATTTAAAAAGAAAAACAGAAACAGTAATCTACCCAGCCCCTCTTGGCACATGTAGACAGATAATATCATGAATGCTGAAGCATAAACAACAAATTATATTATACAAGCCATGCAATGTATGTCTCCATCAGAAACATGTTAGTAAATGAAACTCAGCAGCTGCAAATGTACTCAGTGATCAGACTAGAGGAATGTTCATGTCTTTCCAAAGCTCTCCAAAAGGCTTTACAACTGAAGTGTTAAAAACAATTAGGGAGATCAGATGGCTTTGATGGTGACCTTAGAAACATCTTAAATGTCTCTTGATATCAGTTCAGGTTTCACAAAAACCTTTGTTTCTTCAATTACATCTGATAATATGAAGCATTTTGTACATTAGAGAGAAATGAGTGTCTTTTGCTCATATAAAAATTCTCATGTTAAATAAAGGTATGGCTTTCAATTTAGTCTCTTTGCAATAAAGTAAAACCTGACCCAACACATCATAATAAAAGAGCAGTTGAGCTAGATCAGATGATCTACCTCTGAGAAATATGCACACGTCATCATTTTAATAATTTCTTCTTCCCGAAACACCAGCAAAAGTGGGTCTTTTGTAAAATTAACTCTATGCGAAGAACCTTTTATCTTTAAACTTCTTCCTGACAATTATCCGTTTTCAGGATCAACCAGAGCCATAAAATCCATATACACTGTGATATCACCATCTCTTTCCTTCCCTGTGATGCCTAGGGGTAATGGTCAGGCCAAAAACAATTAAGCAGAATGTAGGTCAGTTCACCGGGTGATAAATCTACCCATTCCTTTGGGTCCTCACTCTGAAGTTTCCGAGGCTAACACCACGGCAGGTGCTATTTTAAGCGGAGAGAAAAGAAAAGAATCTTCAAAGAAGATGACTGCACAGCACACAGCGTGTGCAGAGCGTGCGGCAGAAAGGCCTGCAGGAAGGGGTCCCCGGCTTCCAGAGAGGCCTGCTGTTCTGGAAGCGGCCGGGAAACTGAGAGGCTCCATCTGACAACACATTTCTTTTAAAAAGAGGGAGGAGAAAACGTGGACGGGACGGGTTCAACTGTTTCGTGGAGAGCACTGGCCTGGGAGTCAAGGGCCAGACTCCACCCTGTGAGATCACTCGGCAGCTTTGCGTGCGTGACAAGCATTTCGCTTCTCTGGGCCTCAGTTTCCTCTTCTTTAAATGAGGGTGTTAGTGGCTATTTCATAGGCTTCCATGGAAGTCCAAGAATCTGCTGTTCACAAATCGACCCTTTGCTATTAAGTGTTTATTTTTTCCAGTTTGTTCATCTTGTTTCCTTCCCTTGTGCGGCAGGCAGGACAATGCCCTCCCCCCATGTCCACATCCTGATCCCTTGAACCTGTGAGTATGTTTCCTTGTGTGGCAAAAGGACTTTGCAGATGTAATTAAGTTAAGGATCTTGACATGGGGAGATTACCCTGGATTATCCCGGTGGGCCCGGTGTAATCACAGGGTTTTTATAAAAGGAAGTCATGAGTGTCGGGGTTCGAGAGAGAAATCTGAAAATGCTATCCTGCTGGCTTTGAAGGTGGAGGAAGGGGTGCATGAGCCACAGAACGCAGGTGGCTTCTAGAGGCTCGGAAAGGCAAGAAAACAGATTCAGCAGCGCTTTAGAGAGGAAACTCTGCCGACCCGTCTGAGACTTCCGACTCTCTGATCTACAACGTTAACACATTCATGTTATTTTAAGCCACTGAGTTTGTGATAATTTGTTATAGCAGCAGCAGGAAACGGATACGCCGGGACGGTAAGAACTTCAGTGTCGACGCCTTCTCTCTGGTTGTGCGGTCAAGCAGCACCGCAGCAGCGCAGTGGGGGGCGCTCCAACTCTAAGGGAAGGTTTTCGCTAACAGGAGAGAGAAGCCCCCCAGAGGAGGAGCACCGGGCGGGGGAGGACAGGAAGCCCTGCAGGCGGCGCTCAGCCGTGACAGGTGCACACACAGGCAGAACTGCAGCGGGGGTGCACCTGGAGGCCGAGCCAGTGGAGGCAGCACCGTCTTCGGGCGGAGCCTTGCTTGGGTTCGCACAGGAACAGAACACGGAGCAAGAGCGATGGACACGCAGTCTTGGCGCGGCTGCGGCAGGAAACCTTGACCGTAAGAGATGAATTTCAGAAACTGTAGACAGACCCAGTCAGTGTGTCAGACCGATGAGGTCTTTAATAATTACCTGTTGATTGGCAACGCTCCCGGGTAACAGAAAGGAAGGTTGGGGTGTGTCTATGTTCAGATGAGTTGGTTTGAGACACCCAGAGCAGAGGCCCAAGGAAAACTCTGGCCAAGGTGCCCTCCAGGCCCACATGACATAATGCATTCAATGATTCAACAGTATGTCCATCAGCTATGGCTGTCAAAGGGACATTTAATGGTGCCACATGGGAATGCCATTGCTGTGGCATTCACAGGTCTTCCAAACAGAAGGCCTTACAGTTCCAGCTGTAAGAAGGAGGCCCCACAGCCACCATGCCCTGCATTGCCACAAGTCCTGAAGAGCATACCCGGAGGGAGAAGACCAGCCCAGGAGCCCACAGCTCCCAGACAGAGAGCTGTCAGATGTTGAACCGACCCTTGGCAATGCCTGTGGGAAGAAAGCAAGGAGAAATCAATGGATGTTGAGTCAATGCTGAAAGCGCTCAGTAAAAGGGCTTAGGCAAGATTTGGACTTGTGAGGACGAGACTTAAGGAGACGGTCCAGAGCAGAGGACATCGCAGGAGGTGAGGATGGCTGTGACACCTGATTGCTCACATCTCTAAGATGACCAGAGGGAGGAGGTCAGACTCTATTCTAAATTGCTTAGATTCCACTCTATGTAAATACTCACAGTAAATTCCATTGTTCTCACCATTTGCCTCTCTGTTAACTGAGCCCTAGTTTTGGCTTCATGAGTACTGAGTAAAAAATACTTGTCGGGTATTAATTAATTAATTAATCATTTCTGGAGCTGTGGATGCTGCTGACACTCAGAGTCAATGTCTTATGCTCCAACTGGATGTATGCAGCCTCTTCAGGGAGGCACTAGCACCTAGTGATGAAGCGCAAATGTCTGGAACCCGGAGAACTTGGACGCCTACATGGTTTCTGTCACTTCATAGCTCTGCAATGTGGGCAGTTACCTCGCCTCTCCAGGGTTCAGTATCCTCATTCTTATGTGGAGGTTGAAACGTTACCTCCTTCTAGGATGCTTATGAAAACATCAAGCGGTTAATGTGTACGAAATGCTGAGCGAAGCAAGTGCCCAGCACAGAATCAGCATTCAACCTACCCTCATTATTATTCAGTAGTTTTGACCTGGGTTATTCTGCCTGTGAGTGCTACACGTGATAAGCAGGTCGCCAGAAGAAGCTGTGCGTTCCGAATCATACCCCAGAACAGCTGCTTTGTGGAGGAGCTGAGCAGGGTAATGAAGCCCTAACTACCAAATATCCAGGAAGTCTTGAGCACCTGCTCTCCTGCTTCCATGGCTGGCAGCTTCCAGCCGTTCTCTGGCAAGAGCTGCTCCCATTTTGTCGTGGAGGACTAAGCCACCTTCCCATCCTCTGCGGGGCCAGAGCATGCCTGTGGTCTGCGGGCTGCTTGACCATGGAAAATCCAGGACAAGGGAGGAATGTTTCTTTGTTTCTTTCTTTCTCACAGCAGGTGCCTTCCAGAGCAAAAGGAAGCAGCTGCTCACCTCAGTCCCTGCTGACATACCCACAGTCCTCAGGAGGCCTGAGGCACAGTGTGCACCACCCAGGGCCAATGCTGCCGCTCTGCAGGATGTCAGGACAGGACCTTCTCTAGGCTTGGGGACAGAGGCCAGCTCCCCATGGGACAGAACACTCAGCTTTCCATCTCCCATCCCATCTGGTCTTGCAGAAGCGAGCACTGAGTTCCTCTCCAGGGGCCCTCCAGAAGCTGGGTGTCCCTGGCGCTCCTGGCCGTGGCCCTCCCGGTGCGAGGGGTCTGCCGGGGCGGAAACAGCCGCAGCTCTGCAGCAGGGCTGGTTCGGCTTCCCGGAGCCTTGTTCCTTCCTCGGCGACGTCCCTGAAGGATGATGCCTATGCGAAAGCCGGAGAGGTTGGCCAAGGCACGGGAGCTTTGAATTTTTCGTTTTCATCTCTGCGGGGCTAATGTGCTTGACTGGGACGAGGCAGATGTGGTGGAACCCAGCATCAGCCCAGCTGACCCAGTGGGGTGCTGGCTGCCCCGGCGCCTGCCCCTCACTCTCCTCTCTCTTCGCCATAGTCAGAATAACTCCTTTCCTTTCAAGAACTCCTTAGAACTCACCAAGCAGATTCATAATTCTTACCTTGTTTAGTCTGCATGAAATTCTTATGACACGAGAAAGGGAAAGTCATCAGTACAGATCATCTATTACATCTCATATTCCTGCTGGGTACATGTACATAAAAATAGGAATGGCTGATATTTATTGAGTACATATCATATGCCAAGCACTGCTGTAAATGCGTCACAAGATTTCTTTTAAACTTATTCCTCGTGACAGCCCCACGAAGCAGTGTAAATAGCACTCTCCCCCTTTTATAGATGAAAAAAGTGAGGTCTTTAGAGGTTGAATTATATTCAGCCAAAATCACCCAGCTAGTAGGTATCCAAGTCCAATTTCAACCTGTCTGATGGCAAAGCTCTTGCAGAATTTCAAAGAAATCTCATCACAAACTTGCAACATAGGAATAATTATTTACATTTTACAGATGAAAGCGTACGTCTTAGAGAAGATAATGAATTTTCCAAGGCTGTGTATCTGTGAACGTTGAGAATATAGGTGAATCTAACCGACCTCCATTCTCTCTTACACCGGGAGCCCAGTCATTTCGCCCCTCCACCAGCTCACTCACACAGCTGTGGGTCTGCTTTTCTCAGGTTTGGCTGCAGGCCATGGAGTAGTCTCTAGAAGAGACCCTGAGACCTGGAGTTCTCTAGAGCCCAGATCTATGTATCGTGAAGCTGTGGCAGACACAGGGGTCTCCCAGTTTCGGCCTCCACTTGCTGCCACTCCCCAGCGGCTGGAGAAACGGAATGTCTGTGCTTTGTTTCCAGCTTCTTGTTATCTGGAGATGGTCATGTGATGCAGTTTGAGCCACAAAGACAAGCCAAATTCTGTCTCTCGGGGAGCTTCTAGGAAAGCTTTTATAAGAGAAACGAATGCAACTGGCATCTCCATTTTCTCATCTTTTCTCTCTTAAACCCAACTGTGATGCCTGGAGTACCAGCAGCCATGTTGTGACTGTGAGGTTGTAAGCCAATATTCTAGAAATGGCAAAGAGGAAAGATAAAAAGAGCATGGTTGACCTGCTGCACCAGCTTTGACTCCCTGTCTCCAGACTCACTGGGTGAGACAAACAAACTCCCTATGTCCCTCTTTCTTTAATTTTTAAACCCACTATTTGCTGTAGTTTTCTGTTACTTTGTTAATGATACAGATCTAAACACCTAGATTAATTTCAGAAACCTTGTATCCCTCTGCCTGTTGGGTGGGCTTAGTTTCTCACCATTTCTTCTTTTCCCTTTCCCCCTCTCTCCGGCCCAATGCAGCTTTACAGTCCAATTAACTGACCTTTTCTTCATCCCTCAGGGTCTCCTGTTCAATGTGGATACTTTGTCTCCCGCTAACAATATGGGAAGCATGCATGGAGGTCAGCTGCAACCTTACATTTTAATCTTATCAGGAAAACTAAAACAAAAATGAAAACCAACCTTTTAAATTAAATGTTTAAGTTAAGCATTCTGAGTTTATGCAGCAATGTCAAGAAAGCCTAAATTCCATATTTGGGATTGCCCTGGAATTAGAGGGGATTTTATCCAAACGTGTCATACATTTGGCTGTTCAATATATACCAAGCTGGCTGAGGAGACGGATGGTCTATGGTTCATTCCCTCAGCCAAGGATGGCCAAACCCCCTGGGACCTCAATATGCAAAGTTCAGTGAAGTGGTGTAAAACACACACTCATGCACTCACACTGTGTTCACACACACACACACACACACACACACACAGTGCAGGGATGCAGACTAGAATAGTAATTTAAACTGTGCATGGTTTCAGTGTGCATGGGATTCATGAGGCACATTTCGGTGACATATGTTGGCAGGCTTGGAGGAGGCAGTGCAGGGCAGGCGAGAGCTGGAACCGTGAGACAGGCAGCCCAGGCATCTGCTCTGCCACTACCCAGTTGGGTGGCCCTGGGTTGCCCCCTTAATCTTTCAGAACCCCAGGTTTCTTACCTGAAATACTGGAAATCAAATAGGATTTTCTTTCAGGTCTTTGTAGCTCTGACATTCCGCCGCTCCAAGTGCCCTGCAAGAATTACACCTTTCCACGGATGTTTAAAGAACTAGGAACCAAAGCACTGGTTTTCATTTAATGAAAAGTAATCTCCTTGATTTATACCAGTTACAAAGATGTATTCAGAATGTGCTATGGACATAATTTGAAATAGTATATGAAGAAATATAAGAGATTTTATTTCTATGTTTATGGGTAGAGGAGGCCTCCTGAAAGAAATACAGAAAACCAAACGATAAAAGTCAACATAGACAAATTTAAATCTAACAATATCAAAGTAAAAACTTCTGTGTCATAAGACATAACCTGTAGCCTGGAGGGCCATATTTGAATACGTGAAACAGATAACAGGGTGGTATCCAGAGTGTATGTGTGTTGATATCCACAAATCAATTTCTGTTGCAGGGCTCACCTCGTTGACCTTTCTCCCAGGGATCACACTTTTTCACTGCTTATTTCCAATGTCTGAATGCAGTTATAATTTTATCAATGCTGGAAGCTGACATCTACTCAGGTTAATAAAATTTCAGTTTCTCCAATTGTACGAAAGTGGGTCAAATATACGTCAATTCACAGGAGGGGAAATAAAAATAGCCAGTAAGCATATAGAAATATGCTCCAATCATTCTTTATCAGGGACATTGAGATAAAAACTGGAAGATTACACACCTTATACTGTGGTGAATTTAAAGGCAAACAGTGAATGAACACCATGCAGGTTGTGTAGTTGTACTGTTGTTTTGGAGCGTGATTTATTAGTAGCTACAAATTAGAATCTTGCCTATGCATTTCTTGTTCTTCACTTGGCTTCTCTATGGCCTCAAATGAACAGGTTTGAATTAATCGTAATCTTCGTTTATATCTCACTTCCAATATTGGTTCCATGTAGTCTTCCTCCCTCCCTCCCTCCCTCCCTCCCTCCCTCCCTCCCTCCCTCCCTCCCTCCCTCCCTCCCTCCCTCCTTCCCTTCCTCCCTCCCTCCCTCCCTCCCTCCCTCCCTCCCTCCCTCCCTCCCTCCCTTCCTTCCTTCCTTCCTTCCTTCCTTCCTTCCTTCCTTCCTTCCTTCCTTCCTGTTTACTTAATAAGCATCCTGAACTCATCAGCCAATGTGAAACCAGGAAGTCGACAATGATTTTTATCGTGTTAGCATCCCCAGGCTAATACATCTCTCCTCTTCTACCGTAGGGAAGGACTTCTCTAATCTTGTGTTACTAATTTTATTCTTTTAATGTTTGTACAGTTTTATCTCATCTATAAGAATTTCTAAAATTTTTAAATTTATAAATTTTAGTGTTTTTAAAAATTAATATAAGAGGCACAAAGCTGTATAAAAAGAGAAGAACAGGAAAGAAAAGGCCTTTCCCAGGAAGTATTAACTTAGAACCATGGTCAGGTTAAGCCCAAAGATAATCCAGTTTCATGGTTCTGTATGTATAGAATTATTTTCATTTTAAAATTGCTTCCCAAATAGTTTAAGAAGCCACTGTGGGAGACTGTTAAATTAGTGGAAAGGAAAAGAACTCATGTCCCAGTGAAATTTTTATTCATCAGAATTACTGTTGAGAGTTTGGAAGAGCTTATGCGAGATTTACAATGGAAGAAAAATTTGAAATATTCACCTGAGGGCTCCATTAGAAAGTTTGAAAAGACATTTAAAAAATTCCAAAAGAAGAAGAGGAAGAAGAAGAAGAAGAGAGAGAAATTACCAGATGCAGACACTTTACATGGTGGGCTGCTTAGCCTGGCAGGTAGAGAGAACGGCCATTGGTGGTAGTGGGGAGACGAGTGCTCAGGGTGGTAGGCCTCCCCTCCACTCTTCTAAGGAAATAAATGCTTCATTGAACTGGTTCCATGAGAATCTGTAAAATTTCTTGGAAGAGTTGATGATTCAGGAGACTTTAGTGACTACGAAACAGTTATTTAAATCATTTTCTGAGGAAAGAAGTTTGGAAGAAGATTTTAAAAGTAATGCCAGCTTAGCTACAAGTATGAAAAGTGATCCGGACGTACATCAGTGTCACCAGTGTGCTTTCTGAGGCTTTACCAGTAATGCCACATCTTGGCAGAGCTGAGTTCCGTCATGGGAAGCTAGGACCCACCCCCTAACAGGATGAGTACCGTGATATAATTCTCAGAATGTTGTATAATATATAATATTGTATGTCAGAATACACACACACACACACACACACACACACACACAGAAAATCAAGCTAAGTGGCCTACATTTTCCTTCCTAATGGATTTATATTTGAAGAGAGACAAGTTTGTGCTACTAATGGCTCATTAGTAAGTGCTTTAAGTCTAACAACTTTGTGCTTGGCAACCTTCATCAGAAGATAATGAGAACTCACGTGGCAGTGAGGGACATAAGTCCTTTTAGTACAGAGCTCAGTGCAGTGAACACAGTCAGACCCTCGTGTTTCTGAGGTTCCACGTCTACAGACTCATCCAACCGCGGGCAGCAAACACCCGAGGGGAAAAGTTCCTTTTTTGCTGATGTTACTGTATAGTTAGGGCAATAGAGGTCGTGTCTATACTAAACATGGACAGACTTTCCTTTCTTATTCTTATTCTCTAAACAATACAGTATAACAATTATTCACATAGTATTTATACTGTATTAAGTATTATAAGTAATCTAGAGATGATTAAAAGTACTGTGAACATGAAGATGCAAATCTTACACAATTCTGTGTAAGAGATTTGAGCATCCTAGGATTTTGGTATGGGAAGGGGTGCTCTTGGAACCATTCCCTCCCAAATACTGAGGGACGACTGTATACAATCTGCATAGAATGGACCAAACAGTTTTGGAAAAGAGTAACATTAACCACAAGATCATTGGGCTAAGTCATAGTGTTTTCACTCTGGATGCAGAACGTGGATTATCATCAACTTTTTACAATGCTGCCTGAATTATGGGCATTTGTCATTTGGCTTAGCTTTTTAAGAGTCTATTCTTAATTTCCTTTGATCAAGAAAAAAGCTATATGCACATTCAGTTTTTCTTTTGGTATTACATGCACATTGCCTGAGTCGTTTAGTATAAAGTGTATATGAAGATGCTTTTCCTTTTTATATTAGCCTTCTTTTGCCTACTTCTTCCAGTGGCATAATATGTGTGTGTGTGTGTGTGTGTGTGTGTGTGTGTGTGTGTGTGTGATGTCATGCCCACTTGGAGAGTGATGAATCAGGTGTCACTTTGAAGCAGTCACAATGTATCATGTTCATAGTTTGCATTAAGTGGCCAGTTAATTAAATAACCTCTGTCTTTTACTGCAAAAAATCTTGAGCTTTATTAAGTTAGAAAATTTACAACCAATAGCATAATCAATAAAACATTAACAAACATGTCACCCCCGACAAACCTTTCGTATTGATTTTCACATTCTTACAAAGCCTGCCTGTAGCCAGAAATAAAACACCACTATCATTGATGTGACCACAGGATGGTTGTGAAACTTTTGTAGTTACTGTTGCTTCTAATTACTTGGAAGTCTCTACTTACAGATGCTTTTGAAACAGCTTTAAGGTGAATGAGTTTAACTCCAGAGTCCACCAGGGAAAAGCAGTATTAATAGCCAGGATGTCATTTGAACCTTCATTCACAGGTGACTAAAATTGAAGAAAGAACTGAGGCAATTTTTTTGCTCATCCAAATAACAACTTCGGTCTCGGTCTCAGTCGTCTGTATTTTTCAGGAGGCTATGATTATTTTCAGCCTGAAATAACCAAATGACAGCTTTATGTCCCTGTGTGTACGTGCAGAGATGACCATTTTATGGGCTAAGCATTAGGGAGTGGGTTTGAAGAGATACTGAAAATGGGTGACTGAGCAAGTGTGCTTCCCCTGCACCAGCCAGTGAGAGCCACAAACGCACTCCTGACTACGCACAAAGAGAAGTCCACAGTGTGCTGTGAAAAGGGAATTTGCAGCTTGGATTTACAATTCTGAGATTAGAAGCTGCCTGAGAAGATTTAGGAAAGGATGATTCTGTCTGTGACTCTCCTATGCCATTATCTAAATATATGGGGTGCCCTGTGGAGGTTATGTTGACCTCCTTGGAAAGCAAGGACCCACAGGAGGAGGAAGGAGCTGGTGGTAATTGGGACCTATCATGTAAACTCAAGAAAATGCATTGTAGGATCATCTCCTTAGTCCTGACTCTGCAAATGTATCATGGGGCAGACAGAGGAAGGGCTGCCTCTTCCCGGCGGTTTAGTTTTCCATTTAGGGAAACCCTTACGGGGGTGGGGGTGGGAGTAGAGGATCATATATTTGAATAATGTACATAACTTGTGTGGTGAAATTTACTCCTTAAATTATAAAGTTTGAGCCTCTCGAAGTCACAAACTCATTCATTCATTCATTCATTCATTCATTCATTCATTCACCAAAACCTACTGTGCTCCTACCACAGTCCAACCACTATGCTTACATCTTGATGAACAACCTTATTAACTTTTTACCCCATTTGAGGACTGAAAACAGTTACAAGGAACTATTGTTATTTCAGCTTTTTGAAACCAAGGTGGGGTTCTCGTGGTGGTGCGAGCAATCTGGGTACGTCTGGACAGCCAGTGCTAGAAGGTCACTGGCAGTCTGGATGATCACTCCAGGAGGTGTGGTCACTTCTTCCAAAGCTTTCTCCTGTGCCCTTTGAAGGGCCCTCTTATCAAATGCTGTCCTGCCTGAGGTCTCTGCTGTGCCCTTGGGGAGTAGTTATTTGTTAGACGAATGTAAGATCACTGTAGGGGGAAAGAAACAACGAATTTTGTAGATTACCTTCACTTAATCTTTAATCTAGAGAAAATTCCTATTAGGACTTCATGCGGCTTTTCTCCAACTCTCTTCCTATTTCCAGTGGTAATCGCCCTGGCCGGTTTGGCTCAGCGGTTAGAGTGTTGGCCTGCAGTCCCGAGAGACCCAGGTTCAGTTCCTGCTAAGGGCACGTACCTTGGTTGCAGTTTGTCCCCGGCCCTGGTTGGTTGTGCGGGTGGCAACCACTTGATGTGTCCCTTTCACGTCGATGTTTCTCTCTCTTCTCTCTCTCCCTCCCACTCTATCTGACCAAAAAATGAAAAAACGTCCTCAGGTGAGGATAAAAAAAACCAAAACACCATTTTCAGTGGTAATCACGGTCAACAGAAATGCCAAGACCTTTAATAACAATGGTTTTTGAGAGGGAGGTCTTTAGTAATATTAATTCGCTTGGGCCGGAAATCAGAAAACAAGGGGCTTCTTCTAAGCAAGAGCCGTTAGAGAAATTTCTGGAACAAAGCTTCCCAGAGAACTGAAATGAGACAAAAACTACAGTTGTTACATGTCATGTGTTGTTTTGAGTTGAATTCTACATCTTGTAGTGGGTTGAACGGTGGCCCAAGACATTTCCATGTCCTAACCCCCAGTACTGTAAGTGTGACCTTTCTTAGAAACAGGTCTTTGCAGATGTACTTAAGTTGAGGCTATCAAGGTGGGGTCACCCTGGATCACCTAGGGATGCCCCCAGTCCCGTCCCAGGGCAAGGCTTCTCTGCTCATGGTGGTGGCCCTGGGATTAGAACCCGGCGGACTGGGTCCACAGTCCGTGTGCCATATCAATGCATCGGGTTCTCCTAAGCTCCTGAAACCAAATATCTGACTTTTGCGGGTTCCTCCAGCTTTCATCAACCTATAGTTTTAATGCTAAATTCAGAAAACATGGACAACTGAGAAAAGAAGAAAAGAAAATGCTGAAAGTATCCATCGTCCCACCTCCCAAAAGGAACTACTGTTTACGTATAACTTACATCCCCCGCAAACGACATAATACGGTACTTGAAAGCGGTGTGTTTTAGCGCTCATCACAATTCCCAGATTCCCTAGTAAAATTTCAAAACAACACGTAGAATTACCACACCAACTGTTTATTTTGCCAACCAAGGCCACTGAAACAGCAGCAGAACAACCAACTACATCCCCAAATCACCATCACTGTATAAAAGAAAGTTTAATCCCACAAAAGCAAGGTTATCGTCTCGGAATAAAGAACAGTGCTATAAATGAAATACATTTAACCTTGTGAAAACTCAAGACCTTGCCCTTTCCCCTCACAATGTCATGGGCTGGTGGAAACGCCCCTGCAGACACAGCAGTCTGTGGTCCAGACCAGTGCTGCTCAAGGGATAGCGCACACTCAGAACGTGTAGAGTTCTTGTCAAAATGCAGATTTTGATTCAGCAGGTCTAGGTGGGGCCTGAAATTCCATTCTTACACGTTCTCAAGTGATGGCTGGTCCAGGGACCATCTTTTGCAAACCCCTAGGTAGTGGTACATCTCTCTGCAGTCTGATTTTTTTTTTTCAGGAACCTATTGCAAACATTTTTACATATCAAAAACCAGTTCTATAAAGTAACTTTGAATGGCTGCATTTACACCTTGTCATCGGAATGCATCTTGATTTGGCTTCCCAGCCTCTTACTGCTGACCACCTATGTTGTCTTCTTCTTTCTTCTCCCTCCTTCTCCTGCTCTCTCTTGTTATAAGTGGGGCACTGCTGAACATTCTGGTACCTACCCATCCGGGCACTTGGTTGATTAGTTCTTTAGGCAATGTTCTAGGCCTGGAAATGTTGGTTCAAAGAAAAAGCACATTTGACCAATGCATTTTTAAAATTTTTATTTATTTTTTTTATCTTTAGATAGAATAGGAGGAAGAGAGAGGGAGCAAAAGGGAGAGAGAGAAACATCCATGTGAGAGGGACACATCAACTGGTTGATACAGCACCACCCCGACCAGGGCCGAGGATGAACCACAACTGAGGTACGTGCCCTTGGACAGAATCAAACCTGTGACTCACTGGTCCATGGGCCGACGCTCTACCACTTAGCCAAACGGGCCAGGGCTGACCAATGCATTTTTAAAGGCATTGAGCATGTTTTCTTTTTATCCTAAGCCAGCCCTGGAGGTCAGAAATTGTTCTTCAAGTATGAGTGTCGCTGTTTCATCTTCTAAGAAGCCTTTCCTGACACTGAAGTCAGGGGAGGTGCCTCCCTCTTGCCTGCCCAGCAGCCTGGTTTCTCCATCCCAGCAATTACCACACGTTCTGACTGCCTTACCATTGGTTCTCAGCCTTCCTAATGCCGCGACCCTTTCATACAGTTCCTCATGTTGTGGTGACCCCCAACCATAAAATTATTTTTGTTGCTACTTCATAACTGTAATTTTGCTACTGTTATGATTCACCACCGGAAATATGTGTTTTCTGATGGTCTTAGGCGACCCCCGTGAAAGGGTCATTCGACCCCCAAAGGGGTCACGCCCCACAGGTTGAGAACCGCTCCCTTAGACTATTAAGGAGCACTGAGCTTCTCTCTTTTATAATCCTCGTCTGAGGACATGTTTATTGATTTGAGAGAGACATCAATTGGTGCCTCTTGCACAAACCCCCTCCGGGTATAGAGCCCGCATCCCTTTTGGTGTACGGGACGATGCTGCAACCAACTGAGCCACCTGGTGAGGGCAGCACTGAGCTTCTTCAGGCACATGCCTGAGTCTGCCTATGGTCCTCAAAAATGAATGACCGAAAAAGAATCCTAACAGCCTTTATAGCTCAGTGTTTATTGCATGACTAAGCAGCATCAACTAAAATAGTTCAGTCATGCCAGAGAGAGAGAGAGAGAGAGAGAGAGAGAGAGAGAGAGAGAGAGAGAGAGAGAGAGATTCCAATAACTTTTTAGGTAGGCCTAGAAGAAAACCGAGAAAATGATAGTATCTGCGGCAATTAATGGGCTCAGGTCAGGAGACCTGCTATCAAGTTTAGTTCATGCATTCTCTTCCTTGAAACAAGCATTGGCCTGTTTCACTCCTCAGACTAACCTCTAGAAGCTTTGGTAGAAGGATGGACTATTTCAACATGCATGGTCTTCACTCTCACAACCCAGCTGCCACCTCTGAAGGGCCTGCTCTCAAACACTCGAGAGAAGGGAGTGGCCAGAGCCTGCAGGCTGGCTGTGGGGCCCTCCTCCTGGAAATCCATCGGGGAGACCTGGTGCTCTCTGGGAGGTGACTGCCAAAGGCAGCAGAGTGACCCACAAAAAGCACTTGAGGTTCCACCGCTCCAGCATGCAATGGCTGTCAATGGACACTCTGCAAGAAGAGCTAAAAGGATATACAAGAGAGTAGGTACTTGGGAGTAGAAGGGGGGAAAATGAATTTCAAAGTACAAGGAACTTCAATATGCCCTGGTCTTTGATGAAAATGAGGCAAAACTTCCGGAGCACCAAGATGACCCTTTCCTGCTTCCGCTACATTAAAGGGGGACAGTTCTTTTATTTTATTATCACCTTTTGCATTGCTCTGGCCCAACTGTGAACGCTGTGTTGTTCAGATGCACGAAGCGTGTTAGTTGGTAATGTGGAAAGGTAAATATATTGGTGATGTTTCTTCACCACGGATGACAAATACATGACACAAACACTGCAACCCCCCTCCTTGCTGTGTAACTATACTATTGGCCACTACGTTCTCTCTAAAGCTGCCCCAGCTCCCAGGGCCTCATGCTCAGGCTGCTGGGATGCACCACTGCAGGAGGCACTGGCTATACTGGACTCTGTGGGAATGGATCCCCCACCCTGCAAGTAATAAAATGTGTAACCCCAAATTGTGCATGGGGCCCAGTAGGCACAAACTAAAAACTGTTGGATGAACCCAGATATGACTTCTAAATCCTCAACGTACCACTTTGCAGCCGCTGCACAGTGACTGGGTGTGGAATGCAAGACGAACCTATTTGCTATTCCTGCTTTAAGGAACAGAGTAGGAAGCTGCCAACACAGAACGTATTTAATCATCTTTGCACAAGTGTGTGTTGGGTACATGCATAATGTGTATGCAAATACGGTTTGCTTAGAACATGCGATTCTCGCTTCTCCCTCCCAACCACTCCCTCCCTAAATCTACAATTTCATAAAAACCGCACCTGCAACTGCTTATTGGAATGGGAAGGGGTCCAATGTATGTTCTCAAATTTATAACACTTGCCCGTGAATTTCTAAACCGCGGTTCCTGTCATAAACTATGGTGCCTGGCAGAAAGGAACAAAATATTTATATCTGGGCCTAACAACGTTTTCATTGGCTCCCACAACCTGAGTTTGATTACATCCACGTTTGCGGACAGTGCCCTGTTCTCTCTCCCTCCCAGCTCACGTCCTCCCTGTCCCTCCCCACTGCCCCTTCTCATTAGACTGAGAGCGAAATGAGACGGGATCCGCACTAAAGCAGACTTCGGCAAAATTCGTTATTTGTTAATATTTCCACGGAAATCAATCAGAAAAGTAGCCCAGGAAAGGAAGGCAGAATTTGCACATTTTACTTCTGTCTCCCAGGGTGCGTCAGTGTCGCTCAGGTTCCTGACAGGGGATGCACTGTTTTATTTGCCACGAAACATTTGGAAAAAATGTTGAAATCTTGGTATAAAGACAATTTCACAATAGACATCTTTTCAATCCCATTCCCCTTTTCTGAAAAGGGGCATTTATTTAGAGATGGTCCATGTCTAAGTGATCACACAGAAAACTGTCTCACCTTCTCGTGTATCCTTCCCTTTGCACACCCCTCAGGGCTTCGGGTTTAGTTGAAAAGGTCCTAAAATGATTACATTCCATCACTTCCAGAAGCTTAAACCGAGTTTATAGTTTTGATGGTGCAATTGTCTGTCCCTGAGTCTATGGCCTCCTTTGCTGAAGAACAGGAGGGAAACTTCTTAACTTGGCCAAAATGAAAACAATACAGGCAATAGCAGAAGGGAAGAAAAATACTTGGCATAGATAAACTGTGGTTTGGTTCAGTTGAGACTGAGGCGCTGGGTTATTCAAAGAGCCTCAACTAGATAAAATTTGGCCCTAAATTTTGTGGTGAAGTTAAGAATACGCTGTGGGAAATGCAAAACACCCTTCATTTATTACAGTTTTCGGAAAAATTTAAAACAAATTTAAAGTCTTTAAACAATATTGGAATTGACAGGATTTCTTCGGGTGAAAGACTGGATAGAAGCAAGAGCTGAAAGTTTCCTATCAGTTCAGACAACCCTCGGTAGCAGTTGATAATATGAATTAAATTAATCAAAATGGGGAAAAAGCTAATGACCCACTTGGGAACAAAAATAGCTCCTTAATGAAAGAAATGGAGTTAAGAAATTTATAGAATATCGGCTGATG
The DNA here is from genome assembly GCF_014108415.1 of Molossus molossus. Lineage (NCBI taxonomy): Eukaryota > Metazoa > Chordata > Mammalia > Chiroptera > Molossidae > Molossus > Molossus molossus. The sequence goes on along the minus strand of NW_023425347.1, from coordinate 26,713,716 downwards.
TGCCCTTTGGAAATTATAAATTTGCAAAATCCCCTTATGTAATTATTAGTCGGAGTTGGATTATCACCAGATCTGGCCCTGGGGATGCGGTGGGCAAAAGCATGTCAGAAGACCCACCTCTAGCTCAGTCTTGGAAGGAAGAGCGCTTTTGCTGCTCATGAGCTGGAGGCTGGATAGAGTCTGAGTCAACATGGGGTTGGTTTTCTTGGTTTTTGTTAATGCTCGTTGAGTGTTGACTTCCATTTTGTCTAGTTTTCAGACATTGGGCTCTTGAGAGCAGTCAACCTCCAGACAGGCCTTCTGAGAAGCTCCATGTTCAAGTAAGACATGAATGTTCCAAGACAATTTGGTAGGCAGTTGGTCTGGGTAGAGCTTGTGCTTTAACCATGGCTATAAACGAAGTTGGGAGCATTGCAGGCCCTGGTACAGGGAGGATTCAGGCAGGCTGACTTCACTGCTGCTGAGGACCAACCGGGGAATGGTCTTCAAGGGGAGTGATGGGAAGTTGAGCAGGGCTGTCTCATTATATTCCTCCAATGACCTTATCACCAACCATTTAAGGATGTGGAAGTCATGGGGAGGGGCTCGTCCAGTCTGTGAGAATTGAGTTCTTCTCCATCTTGTCTCTCTGGAATCTCCAGTGTCCAGACAGCACCACAGGCTCTCCAGGTTCTGGTGAGCACAGCCCCTGCTCCACCATTTGTGAGCAGAGTCCCTGGGTCCATTAACTAAATTTGCAAAATTTTAAATTTTTTGCTCCATAAAATAAAATTACAGTAACTACCTCATAGGGCTGCTTTGAGGACCACACGATGCAAAGAGATAAAATCCATATTGCTCTCTCTCAATACATGTTCATTATTTTCATTATTATATATTAAGTGAATGGTTGATAATAGTTCTTGAGCAGTCACTGTTTCAGTGACACATAAAAATGAATCTGTACTACGTGCTTGGCACTGTCCTAAGTATTTATAGAGAGGGGCTGTTACTCTCTGTTTAATACCCAGAGAAAAGGAATTTAACGGGACAACAGCAGGGACTGTGGCTCAGAAGAGAAACCACATATTGCGTGGCTGCCAAAGAGGGCGAAGAGAAGACACGGGCCCTGGGGCCTTCTCTTTGGCAGGACCCAGGCTCTCTTACACCTCACAGGCAGGCGGCCCCCACAGACCTCGGGACCGCCGAGCGAGAATCCACCGCCCGAAGCTCGTGCTAACCAAGAATTTATAGAAGATTTTATTGCTATTTCCAACTGAGAACTTTTCTTCAATCATTTATGGAAAACATAAAAGCCAGTGGGAATCAAACAGGATGAAACAAGGCTGGAACCACTCTTCCAGATGCTGCACGCAGCTGTTTTTTGCTGACGCGATGGGGGCAAGAAAGGAGGACACTCGCTTGCTATTTGGGTCAGGAACGGCACCCTGTAAAATCTCCCCTCCATAATTCATCTCGTCCCAGCAGAATGTGAGGTCAGATTTCAGACCCTCAACCTTTGTGTCAGTCGTCTTCTTTTTATCTCTTGGGACTGTTGTGAAAAATAGTAAGGGTTCTATTCCATAAAGGGGAAAAAAATCTTTCTCTGGGGTGGTGGGTATTGCAATTCCAGAAACAAAATGAAATGCACCGAGGGCGGCCTCACGTGCCAAAGTGCAGACAGCTCTTCCCTTCAACTCCATCCCTTAGAGCTGGTGGAGTCTCAGCCTGGGAACAAAGGGAAAAGCGGGAACGATCCTGATCTTAAAATTCATCATTCATGTGCAGGCGGAAAGTTGTGTTTTTTTTTAAGTTGATGCCTAACCTTTGAACTTCTATTGCCCCTGTCACCCAAGGGGTTTGGGGTTGGGGGTGGGGTTGAGAAGAGGCAGCCAATCAGACTGCTCTTCCCTCTTTGTGACCTATATAGACAGAAGGCTCTCTGGGGACTCAGTGCTGAGAAGGCATCGTCCATTCCACACAGGCTGTCTCTGGGAGTCCAGAGAACACAACTCTCACTGTCAGCAGAACTTTCTTATGCTGCCGAAGTCCATGTGTAACTGCACACGGGACCACACGGGACCATGTAGTTGATATTACATGGGCACACTCACACATTTAGTGTTCCTGTATGCCAGTCCCATTCCTCCAAGCCCATTCCTCCTTTGAGGATATACCCTGGAGTGGTGCAGAGGGGCTGAGGTCCCTGCCTGAGGCATGGTGTGGCGGTGTGGGGTGGGAAGGTGCAGGTGGCAAGCTTGTCTCCTGGTAGGAAGCTGTGTTGGTTGATTCCAGGGACCTGGTCTCCTAAAAGGAGGGTAAAAGCCTGGGTTTGTACTCTGATTGTCATCATGCCAAGGGTCTAGAAGAGAGGCCAGCGAGACAGAGCAGAAGGATGATTATTTAAAAGATTCAAGCATTTGCTTTTATAGTGGGAGAGAGGAAAGATGGAATTTAAAATACCCTTGAGTCTGCTCATGGGAAAGAGTTTAGGGAGTGACGTGGAACAAAAAGGAAGCTTTAAGGGGGGGGGGGGGCAGAGACAATTAAAGTCTTCTTCTCGTCCTTTTTGGGAATTCTTGTGAGCTATGGAAAAAGAGGTGCTAGAGAAGAAAGAGCAGGAGAGAGAGAAGTCTGGGGTAGAAGGTAAATGAGTCGTGTGATTAGCAGAGTGGTATGAAAACTTCAGCATGCATTACCATGAGTCAGGTGTATTCAATAAGGAAGGTGGCTATTAAGTACACTTTCCCAGGGCCTGTTGAAGGTGCAATGCAATAGGTCCTGGGCAGGGTTTGGGAATTTGCATTTTCAACATCCCCCCTTGTGATTATGATGTGGGTACTCTGCAGACCACACCACGAGAACCACTCGATTAGGGTGAGATTTGCTTAGGAGACCTGGATGTAGAACCAAGAATCCCAAGAAAATTCTGACCAGGTGCCCAGGATGATGGAGCAGCAGCTGCCAAGGCAGCAGGTCTGTCTTGCAAACCCAGGTTGCAGTGCTCAGGAGGACCCGCAGGGCCCAGTGTGGACGCGAGACAGCACGGAATGCTTGGGAGGCGGTGTGTGGAATGCATGAGAAAGCGGCTCTGCGACACTGGCTCCAGCAGTGTGCAGATCAGTAATGGTTTGCAAATGATTTAACATCGGCCCAGCCAGGGTTCCCAGGGAAACTCCTCTCCTTTCCCACCACACGGAGCCGTGCTGTCCAACTGCTACCAGGCAGGGAGCCCACTGCACTGGGTGCTCCGGCCAGAGGCTCGCCGGAAGTGACACCGCAGCAATTACGGCTGAGGAACTCACTGTAATTATTCATTATGATCCTGACAACTGCGTGCACGCAGAATTCTTTCTGTGGGCTGCCTTCTGCCTGCAGAGCCCATTTCTCAAACATCTCATTAGTCTTTTAATCGTCCCTTTTTCCTACTTTTTTCTTCCGTAATCAGTTATATGTGAAAAAGAACTATAGTGAGAACTTTTCTTTCTTTCTTTCTTTCTTTCTTTCTTTCTTTCTTTCTTTCTTTCTTTCTTTCTTTCTTTCTTTCTTTCTTTCTTTCTTTCTTTTCTTCCCTCCCTCCCTCCCTCCCTCCTTCCTTCCTTCCTTCCTTCCTTCCTTCCTTCCCTCCCTCCCTCCCTCCCTCCCTCCCTCCCTCCCTCCCTCCCTCCATCCCTCCCTCCCTCCCTCCCTCCCTCCTTCCTCCTTCCTTCCTCCTTCCTTTCTTCTTTCTTTCTTTCTTTCTTCTTTCTTTCTTTCTTTCTTTCTTTCTTTCTTTCTTTCTTTCTTTCTTCTTCTTTCTTTCTTTCTTTCTTTCTTTCTTTCTTTCTTTCTCTTGCCAGGAGGTGGCAATACTGGAGTTTTCTATCTGGGTACAGTGCTTATTCCCTTTTTCTACTTAAAGATTCAACTCTGTTATTGAACTGAGATTTGGCTTCTTTATTCAGGTGAAAGTAACTAAGTCAAGATACACATTTAGAAACTCATAACATTATACATGCAAGTGCCAGGATAAAGTATAAGTTAAAACTGAATTCTTGATTTTCACCATAGCTAGAGTTCAGAAATACTACCAGTTTTTTGTTTTGTTTTGTTTTTTTCTTTCTAAAGACCAACATATTCCCTCCAGGAAAAAATAAAACTCTATGATGCAATGGATTGTATTTATAATTTTACGGACTTAACAATATAATCTTTGCACAAACAAAACTGCCTGAGTGGAAGCTAGTTTCCTAAAAAAAAGAAGAGGTATTATGATAAGTGCCTTTAAAACATACCTGCTCATCACACCGCATCTGCTTCCGGTGTGTCATGTAGCCTCCCCCAGCATCAAGCAGGGGGCTTAAGTCCCTGCCGCTCCCAACTGCTGTGCTTAAATTGCTTCTGGAAGCACGGAGCCCTCCTTGCTGCTGCAGATTTAGCTCTGGGCTGGGGAGTAAGTGGGGAGAAGTCATTTGCATCAAAAACACTAGCTGTCTATTCCCATTAGAAAAAACACTCCGTGTTTTAGAGCAAATTATTTTAAAAGGGCAGATAACTTATGGATGCAGAAAGGGTAATCCACAAAGATGCATGCAATTTTGTTCAGTTGGATGTCCTCGGGGCGAAAACATCAAGGATAACAAGTGTACTAAATACAAACAGACACAATCATAAAATATGACACCCGTGATTAAAACGCCCTTTTGAAAGGTCCTCTGCACTTTGGAGAGAAGCTGCCTTGTTACGGACCCAAGGCCCCTCATTTCCTGATGCAGAGGCAGGTTAAAGCGATCATATCTCCTCTTCCTTGACTATATTCTTACAAGGTTGTGAAATTCTGGGGCTTTAATCAGACAAGCCTAGAATCAGAGCTGGTCAGTGAGGGGATTAGTTTAAGGGTTGGGAGCTCAGGCTTTGGAGCAGACAAATCAGGCTTTGAATCCCAGGTGTGATACTTACATACCATCTTCTCTGAAGTCTAGGGGGCTTCATCTGCAACTGGGAAATTGAATTGTTGAGAGGATTAAACACAATACAACAAAACGAGAAACCCAGAGATAAAGTGCTTAGTGTATTATGTGTTTTCCTTCCCTTTATTGCCTGATTACAGAAAAGATTTGAAAGTGGAAAATCACTCGTACATGATGGGAAAAGATTTGTATGGTTTCAGAGAAACTCAACCGGGATCTGGGTAAGTATAGATAGCAGGAGGAAAAGGGACTCTCATAACTATCTGAGTTCGTGGATGGCACACTTGTTCATTGCCTAGGCTTAGGTACATCTGCTTCGTTCACCTGAGAATGACAGTTAGCAGCCATTGAGCACTTGGTGCCAGGTGCCAATTCCAAATGCTTCATATGTGTTGTTTTATTCATTCCTCGCAACATCTTCACGAGTAGGTGCTGATATTATTCCCATGCCACAGGTCAGGAAACATAGAAACAGAGAAGTTAAGCCATTTGTCTGAGGTCACACAGCTACTAAATAGTGGAACCAGAATGCAAATTCAGGCACTTACCACAGTCTAGCCTCTCAGCCACTATGCTGTGTGCTCTGTTTACTTAGTTTTAAATCCTTCACAGCATCATGCACAGTGCTTTGCACTTAGTGGGCACTGAATATTTATTCAATGATTATTTAAAGAAGCAAGCATTTTCTCTTAAAGTGGGACAGAACAAAAGGGCCGAGTTGGATTGTAGGGGGAAAGTCCAGGAAACTGCCTAGCCAGAGGCGAGATGGCATCCTCTCAAAGACCAGTGGATAACACTCTTCCTGCAGCCCTGTGGGCAGTGAGCACCAGGCTGACTTCTTCAGGTCAGACCCAGAAAGATATTCACAGAAAATGCTGATGAGGAATTACCCTCAACACAGGACCTGCAGAATGACCTAGAAGGTTATGGTCAATGTGAAATTATCATGATTTAGTGGAAAGACCACAGAGTTTGGGTCTGATTAGACCTAAATCAGATACCTAACTCCAACTCTTAACCACCATGTGACCCTGGGTACATTATTTAGCCTCTCTGGGCCTTAGTTGGCCCAATTTGAAAAGGAGTGTAATAAAAATAGTACTTGCTCCCAGCTCTGTCCCATAGGATAAAATACATGAAGCTGTGTGTTAGCAATAAAACACTGGAGAAATATGCATTATTAAGCTAACACTAGCAACTGTAACAGAAACCCCCACATATCAGTGGTGTAATGCCATAGACAGTTTTCCTCCAAAATGGGATTTCTTCATCCCCAGATAAGTCCACGCTATGTGAAAATGTAGAGACCCAAACTCCGTCCCGTGGCTCCTCCATCCCCCCAGGTTTGCTGTGGAAGGGGAAAGAGCGTGGAGGAGCTCTTGTGGGAATTTTTTATGGACCAGGAAGTGGCTCAGTCTGTGGCCAGACCTAAGTGTATAGGATGCTGGGAAATTTAGTCTAAGAATATGTCCAGGGACAAAAGGAAGTGGTTTTGGCGATCGGCTAGGATGGCCGCCTCCATCTTCTCACAGGGCTGTTGTGAGACTACATGAGTGAACGCAGAGGAGAGGGCTTTGTTCATCATAAAACACGACAGAAGTATTACTGTAGCTGACTGCTCATGTCGCTATCTAAACAGGAAAAATCCAAACGATGGACATTTCAAGCTCTCATTCGTTGTTGTTTTTGAAATACCAATACCAAGAACAGTTTGCTAAGGCCCGTGGTGAGTGGTGAAGGTCCCACCAGAAAAGCAACCTCACGGTGATTCAGTGTGGGTAGTAATGGGCAGATCGAAAATGACTCTACTAGAGGCCACTCGGTCTTGTGCAAGGGTCACAGATTTGGGAGCACAGGGCTGCACACTGCCTACAGCGGGCAGACTCATCACATGAGGAGGCCGAGAGAGAAACCTGAATAGAAAAGCAAGGGCCAACCAATGGCACAAATAGTTCTTTGCAGAAGAGCTGTTTTGCCTCCTCTTGCCCTTCTGTCTATGAACACACTGACACCCTCTGAGGGTGCGTGAATCTGCCATTCCTCCATGTGCAATCATAAAGATTTCCCAGTGAAGAAAAATTACACATATTTTTTATTATACCATAACTTTTTTGCTTGTTTAGGCCATTTTTTAAGGAAGTGAGTGTGCATTGAATATCCCAGTTTTCCAGAAAAGAATTGAAAATGACATATTCATTTTGTTTCCATCACTAAATATTTTGAGTTTTCTTTTTAACATGTTTTTTGTTTGTTTGTTTGTTTTAAGGTAAACCCAGATACACTCAATGGATGCAGAAGAATGATAGATTTTTAATACATTCTGTGGTGGATTCAAATGGCATGTGTATTATTATATAAAGAATTTTCTAAGGTATGCCCTTTTTGACTCCTTGATTTCTGACCATTTTTTGTTTTTTAATTTCTTGGATCATGTGCCGTTCTTTACCTGGGAAAACATGTCTTTTCAATTATTGTACTCTTTGGAGCCAGTAGGTCTCAATTCTGGAAATGAAGTTAATGTAGGGGTGGGTATCAGAAAGGCCTTCGGTGATGACTTGATCTAATGTCGTATGTCATTGTGTCACTGTGCCTCACTACATTCTTCTTCTTCTTGAAGAATATATATGGTTGTGTTTACTGCCAGTTCGTACCTTCCAGAATATAAGCTCTATGAGAGCAGGAATGTTGGATGTTTGTTCCATGAGCTTGGTCCCTGGAATAGTGTCAGGATCCTGGTAGATGCTCATTAACATTGGCTAAATATGTGCATTCATGAAAATTATGTTGGACATTCTGAGTCAACGATCTTTCACTGTATGTATCTTTTCCCTCTTAACATAAGGGATTTTTGTTTTTTAAGAAGACAGAGGTATTCCTTGGAAAATCTACACCAAGGTATTGGTAATGTTAGGTGGGAAAGGAGAATGGAATTTTGTAATGATCTAAGTTTGCGGACGGTACTGACACAGTGAATGTTCATAACTGCAGCTCAGGTAGCTCGGTTCCATTTAGCCAAGAACAGCCGTAGCAGCTTTGGAGCACTTACCATTCTAAGCCATTATCAGGTGCCATTCTAAGCACTTTATCTGTGTTGTTTCATTTAATTCTCACATCTTCATGAGGTAGTGTCCCAGAAAAACGGCTTGGCCCTGCCCAGCCACCTGCATTTGTTAGCGCAGACAGAGCTCCCGATGTCCCCACCTGCGTAGAAGGACAGTTCCTCTCTGGTTCCTCGCCCCAGGCTCAGCCACTTTGAGAGCCACACATCTTTCCGATTAGATCCAGGGAGGCATGGACAGCGTGAGGGGACGTGTATGCAGGGACAAGAAAACTCACCAGCGTCCAGGGAGTAAATGGTTCTCCCAGGAAAAGGGCGCTGTGATCTTGAGTAGGGAGTGGAAACACTTAGGAGAAGAATTTAGGAAACAGTCAGTGCTTTACGGTTATTTAAAGATTTTCCCTTTGTTATGATGGGCCAATAGATAAATAAATACATACATAAACTATAAGACAGGGTAAAACCAAACAAAACTTGCCGTTTTAAAAAGATTTACTAACCATTCCGCTTAGAGAGCGAACCGCGTCTGGAAATGCCTGTTTGGGGTAGGTGAGCCCTACGGGGATGCACAGAAGATGGGGATTAAGGGGAAGCGTTCACTGTTTGGAAGAGAAAAGTCGAATAAAGAGGAGAGAAGGGAAAACCCGATCAGATGGAGAACCTAGAAGAGAGAGGGCCAGGAAGGCCCGTGGTGCTGTGGTAGTGAGCCGTCAAGACGGTCCCCAGCAATCCCTGCTTCCCGGTGGTCACACCCGGGAGTCACAGGCTGTCACCGTCCCCCACACTGTGCCACAGCTGGTCTGGGTGATTACATAGAATGGGCAGGAGCCACGATACATCACTTTCAAAGCTAGGCTATGAAAGACGATGGCCTCTGTGCTGGGCTTCAGTCTTTCCCACTCCCTCTCCCCCTTGGAGAAGTCAGCTGTCACACCGGGAGCAGCCATGGAGAAGCCCTTGTGTGGACTAGCAACCTCGAGTGAATGCCAAGCCCTGTTGGTGGGTGGCTGGCTCTGGTTCTAATGTAGATCCCGTCTTTCCCAGGGCTTAGGAACCCAGAGAAGGAGAATCATGAGCAGCACCTGTAGGGGAAACGAGAACAAGCATTGCCCGTGAATTGTCCATGTGCAGACTCCCTGGAACACCCCTTCCTGCTTTCCAAAGGCTCTTCTTTCCCTGAACCTGGGATCGGGGGGCTCCTATGTTCTCTTTGAAACTGGAACATTGTCTTGGGTCAGCCTCTGTGGTTGTGGCTGCTCCCACTGTCGTTGCTACCTGGCATCTCAGCAGAGACGCATTTGCAAGGGGTGAGGCCTTTCCAAGGGGCCAGGCTGTGCTGACTCTGCTCCTACCATTACAAGTGGGGCACAGAGCCTGTCAGCAGCCTGAGGCCAGGGAAGGAAGATGGGTCTCTTCTCACCAGGAGTATCATTCTTTATTGAACTCCTCGTTTTTGCCGCTTTAATTTTTTTTTCAATTATCCCTTTTCTTTAAAAAGAAATATATATATATATATATATATATATATATATATTTAATCTTTACCCAAGGACATGCTTTTATTGAGTTTAGAGAGAAACATTAATGTAAGAGTGAAACATTGATCGGGTGCCTCCCACACGTGCCCCAACTGGGCATCGAACCTGGAACCTAGGAATGTGACCTGACAGGAAATCAAATCCACAACCTTTTGGTAGAAGGGACACTGCTCCAAACAGGTGAGTCACACCAGCCAGGCATTATCCCTTTTCTCGATGAAAATATTCCTGGCTGAATCAGAGGACGATAAATGGGGATACTCAATGTCACACCCCAAGAATCCCACTGCGCCAGTCTTCAACGTATGCTCCAGATGGGACCGGGAACAGCTTCTTCCAGCTGGACCCAACCCAGGGAATTTCCTGGGAACTAGGCAGCAGCCTTTGCCCCTGCTTGTTTTTTATGTCCTTGCTTCCAGGGTCCCTGGCTCAGCCTCCAGCTCCGAGGGCTCTTTACCATTGCTCCCAGTAGATCCAGTGTTCTTATACCGGAGGGAATCCCTCCCTGCTTTCGTTCATGAGAGCTGGACAAAGACTGAATTTTACAGCTGGAAGGAATCTTAGATATTTAATTTTGCTCCCTGGCTTTCTATAGAACTAGAGAGGTGAGCAATTTGCCTGCAAGTTCATATCTAGTTAGGGGCAGAGATGGAATCCATTCCCAGGCTCCTAGCATCCAAGTCAGAGTTCTTTCACTGAACTTCACTCATTCCTCCAGGGATTCCCCAAATAGCAATTATCACCTCAGGGAACTGACGGGGGGGTTTATATAATATATACGTGGCCAGCAAAATGTGGGGCAGTTTTTAAGCAACTAAAAATAGATCAGAGGAGAAATACATCTTTATCTGCAAAATTGAATTTATTGGAGGAAGTATAATTTATATCCACCATACAGATTCAAAATTAATCTAATATAAACAAGTAATGGAGAATTAACTCTTCCACTTTATTCTTGAGAATATGTATAATTGCTTCCTCTTTTAAAACATGAGTAATATTTTTGATTGTTTCTGACAGCTTCAGTATTTTTAAGACAAAATGTGCAGTTTCTTGAGGTTGACATTGCTCAACTGATTATTTTCTATTTAACCCATTAAAAACATGTTAATCATTTGTGTACGTAAAAAATTATACTTATCTCTCTTATCTTTGTGGTCTTGGGATAACTGGACTCACCCAAGAGATACTTAGGGAGGGACGAAGCCCTGGCAGGCCCTCGGAGAGAGTGAGCCTTCCAAGAGCCGGACTGTGTGTGACCCATCTCTGGATCATGACTGTCCTTCCTTGTAGAAAGTGCTGTTCTTTTGTCATTGTTGTTTTAAACCTTGTGGAAACCAAACATTCCCCAAGGTCTGGGGAAATTCTGTTTGCATCAGCGAGATCATTTCATCCCAGGGACTCCAAGTCTTCGGTCACAAGGCATGTAGCATTTTCTCTAAGTGGTGTTTGCTCTGAGGAAGCATGTGGACACGCTGTAGATGTCCATGAAGCAGCAATGAGCCCAGATATGGGGGAACCAGAAACCAAACTAGGCTTCCCCATCCCCCCTTCTGGACACCCCAGCTTCCCGAGAAAGAGGGTTCCATTGCTCTTCCTTAGCTATACATGGCATTGTGATCACTGGGCCCCTATTGGAAGATTTAGAAGCCAGGCTTGGTCTAAGGGATGCGTGAGAAAAAGTAACAGAAAGACCTTGGTCAGGCATCATTGAGCTCCTCTTGTCACTCCTACCCAGGCCTCTTTGGGGCAGCTGTTGCCTCCTGGATCCTGTTGCCTAGCAAGGGCATGGTCCTAGTCTAATCTCTTACTCAGTCCTCACAGGGGTGGGCATGCTATTTGTGAAGCACCTCCCTCTCTCCAGGTAGATATTTCTGCCCTCTTCTGCTTCCACAACCACTACGGGCAACTCTCTAAGGTCAGAGAGTAGTAAGCAATGTAGGAGTGATCTCTATGAGCACCTCCAAGGAAGTCAAAGTAAACATTTGATATAAGAAAAAAATTATGTTGCTTTTATTTTTAGGTGAACTCTAAGGCAGTTCATTAATGTGAAATGGGTGAGTACATCTTGGGAGCTGAGGGGAAATCAGGTTCAAATGTCAGATCTGCCCCTTACTGTGTGACCTTGGACAAGTTTCAAAACCTCTCTAAGCCAGTCACCTTATCTGAAAAGCGGGGGAAATATAATAATACATGCATCACTCGGCTGTTATAACAAAAAACTGATAAAGAATGGAAAGTGCTTAACTCAGTAAACGTGAGCTATTACTATAGTCGGGCTTTGTGATACGGAATACGACCCAGTTTAGCTTCCCTCAATTTTCAGATGAACAAACTTGAGGCTCAGAGATGTGAATATTACGTTCTGATTGCCACACAACTGTAGATAATGATAGTGAAGATGAGCTCTTTGGCCTCCTGAAACACAGTTCAGTGCCTTTCTACATCGTACTTTGAGTCCAATTTGAACTGTGCCTCCCCCAAACCATGAAAAAGTAAATTAAGTAAAAAAAAAAAAAAGATGTATTTTTCGAAATAGTTCTGATGAATGAAATTAAATATAACTTTTGCCTACAACTTTGGATTATATGCTCTATAACATCAGATCATGTGCAAATATATGTTTAATAAATAATTGTTGGATAACTGAAGAAAGCTAACGTTATAGTCAATGGTTTGGTTCAATACAAGTTAATATTAAAGACAATGCATTGTTTTCCCCCAACCAGACACAGTGAAGGATAGCAGGTCTCGAAGCCTGACATTTTATTTTTACCCTAAATGTTTTACTATTCCAAGAACAAGAAGGAGATCTTTTTAAGAAGTTAGTACAGTGAAAGTCAAACTGTACCAACTTGTTTGAACCGTGGGATTAACCTAGATCTGCCTGCCTATAGGACTGTGGGATTAGAGGTCACGGAGAAGGTGGATCAGGTACGTCAGTTGGATCCCATGTTGTTTACTGCCTGGAATAAAATCCCCTCTGCTCCTGCTCTTAAGCACAGCTTCACACCAATTACTTCGGACCAAAGTTTACTTCCTATTCCAGCCTTAATAGACAAGTGCTGAGCCCATCAAGTTTTATTGCAGTCAATACATCTCCCTTCCAGAAGCAACAGGTCACAGCCATTTCCATTACAAAGCTGCTTGGGCCACCCTTTCTTCTTTTTATAGTCTGTTTCCAGACACTCAGTGACCCATAAAGTTAACTTATAACCAAGTCACAGCCATGACCAGAGCTGTTGTTCTTGTGTCCACCCCTAAAGTTTCCTGGCTTCCCAGACTGGGCCCGTTGCCTTTTCCCAGGACGTGCACACTTGGAGGCAATGAATCATGCTGTTGGTCTTTTGTGGGGTCACTCCTTTTGGTCCAACCCTAGGACCTGGGTCCTTAACCCAAACTGTTTCTTTAAATATTCGCCAACTCTGGGATTCTCTGGTTTGCCCTCCCCAATGCCCACACCGTGTTTAATGGAGATGTGGTTCCTGCTTGGTGAGTTGGGGTCAAGGAACACTGTGGGCTCCAACCACCTGTGCAAACAAAACAATGACCCGGTTGATATTTCTAGCTTCGTGTCCTGGTGGTGTCATTCACAACCTAATTTGTCTTCTTCACTTCCCCTTCCTCTCTAAATAGGGTGACTACATATACTGAAGAGAGTGTGCTGGGGCAACTGGTCTGTAGGCAGGGTGAAATTTGAGAGTTATTTCATTTAAAGACACTTATTCTGGTGTAGGGTCCATAAATGATCCCGTGCCGATGATGATTACTGTCACTCAACCTTCTAATTTAAAGATTTGGAGAGGTGAGTAAGTGCCTTGATTTCACCAAGGTTGTAGAGATAGCCAAAAGCAGGGCCAGGGTTAGAACTGTCTTCTCACTCCCAGTCTGGTGTTTTTCTCATTACACAATACTATACTCCATCAAAATCTAATTTCATTTTGTGGCAGAAAGATTGACTTCAGAAACAGGGAGCGAGTAATGAAATGTGTTTTGGTTTCTGTAAAGCCGGTAACTATCTCCCACAACATATTAATAAAAGAAGAAAAAATGGGTTAAATCTCATCACAGAAATACACAATGTAAGGAAATTCTGATTTATAGAATTTTAGAACTGGAAGGTACTTTATAAAATAATCATCTAGTACAGTGAGTTTCACATTGTGTTCAGTGTGTGGACGAAAAGGGGCCACATGCTAACCTGACAAGCTCAGGGGAAGCTTGTGTGGCAGCCTTGCAAACTAACTCAGGGACCTAAAGGAACCACAAAGGATGGTCTGAAATTAAAACTTTCTGACTAAAAGCAGTTTATGGCATGTCCTAGGCTAAAATCCTCCCTGACAAAGTTAATCTTTACCTTAACTGAGCCTGCCTATTGTCTTTTGCATCAAGGATAACATTCCTTTGGAATGTCAGGGTAACTTCCCCTTTTCTAGACCCCTCAGGACACCAGGACAGAGTCCACAGATCCTCTCATTGTTATTGATGTTAACTATCCTGTACCCACCTATGTGAAAGATGTGTCTATCCTTTTACTTTTCATCCAATCCCAGAGGTTCCCTCCACCCCACACATTTCATGCAACTCCCCTGCGTCTTCTCCTTTGATTGTAATGTATAAAATAAGGTGCAAAGCTGCCATTCTCTGGAGCATTATTTCAATCCGTGGAGATTTTTGCTTCCCAACAAGTGTTGACAGTTTGGCTCAAATAAACTCACAAAAATTCTCTGTAGGTTTGAATGTTTCTTAGTTGACAAGTGGAACCCTAGGGTGCAAAGGTGCTCTAGGGCCTTCTATACACAGGGGAAGAGTATGTAGGACTCAGAGCCTTCTCCCTTAGGGCCACAAGAGCAAGCTTGTCTTCATCTGTTTTATATGTTGGGGTTTTTTTTTTTTTTATCCTCACCCGAGGATATTTTTCCATTTTTTGTACAGATAGAGTGGGAGGGAGAGAGAGGAAGGGAGAGAGAGAGAGAAACATCGACGTGAAGGGACACATCGAGTGGCTGCCACCCGCATGACCAACCAGGGCCGGGGACAAACTGCAACCGAAGTACGTGCCCTTAGCGGGAACCGAACCCGGGTCTCTCCGGACCGCAGGCCGACGCTCTAACCGCTGAGCCAAACTGGCCAGGGCTATGTTGGGGTTTTATGTTAGATTTTATTTTAAAAGATGAATCCAGTTCTAAAGAAAGTTTGCAAACCTTGAATCTAGTTCAAACCCCTCAATTTACAGATGAGAAAAGGGTGCCCTTGAATCATGACCCTGTGTGGTTGCAAAGCAAGAACCACCCCATCCGAGGGATGAGGGAACCAAGATTCAAGTATTAAGAGATATGTAGAAAGTTATAGATTTCATCAAGTGCAAGAGCCAGGGCTGGTACCAGGTATATGTTTTTCATTCCTAGCCTGTGACTTTTCCCATCTCATCACATTATTTAATAATATTAAACATGTGGGTGACCTTATTATTCCATAATCAAATAAGTCCCCAAAAGCATGAGGGACCAAAAGGGAAGAGTTTGGGGGAGCAGAAAAAGAGAAAGCAACAATCAACTGATGTGGGGTAGGTAACTCAGTCCTGGAATAGGAAAACAGGTTGATCCATTCTCACTTCCTTTCCTCACGAGTCCACTTCAGCATGCAAAGCTGTCCCTCCAGTGCCTAAACTAAGGCCCAGCACTTAGAGCTCAATAAGTATTTGTCGAATCCTCGCGGCATCTTCAAAACCCTTTGCTGGTCAAGAACTAGAGTATTATATGCGTAAAAATCCAATATATGTCACGTTACCATAAACATAACTATTGAATATAGATTTATTTCTACACACAGTGAGTGCACAGGCCTGCTCACTGATGGACCCAGGCACTCAGCCGGCAGTCTGGGGTAAAGGAAGACAATATGAGGCAGAGCCGATCACCTACTCGAAGCTGCCCTGCCTGGCGAACCCCCACGGTGCCTGGGCACCAGGCAAAGTCCCAGTGGCAGCTGGCACCACTGACCTTTGTTCCTGACAGAGACATGCACAACCTGCCCATAAGCTGCTGGGCAGATGTTCAATTGCCCTCTGGGGTAGCCTGACCCTGAATGAGCTCAAACAGAAACAAATAAAACCTGGGATCAGAAAGTTTTTCTATCTTGCCCAGAGTGGTTAGCAGTTGTTGTAGGTCATCAAACAGTACTGTACAACATCTTTCCCTAGGAAACGTGAAGAATAGGGAAGACTAGGTCGGAAGGTTGAGAGATTCTTCTCACCTTACAACAGTCGCATAGCTTCTAGCGTTTCGAAGAGCCTGGTGGCCGGGCGAACACAAGGTGAACTCCCCACAGCAGAAGACACACACACACACACACACACACCCCACCCCCACCCCCCACTGGCGGAGGGGCGTGCCTGGCCCTGGACCAGGGTGTGAATCCGAAGGCACCGCGCGGGCCGCGGTCCTGGCGGTGCCCAGGCCCGGACACACCTCTGGCCGGCAGCGCTGCGGTCTTCGCCGCGCTCAGGAGGGGCTGTTCGTGTCAACAAGCGGGGTGCCCGTAGAAGTCATCAGATGTACTTCTGGATGTGGCTTTTCATTTACGATCATTAAAACCAACTGCGAAGCGGATTCCTTTTGCCCCAATTCCGGACTTTGCCCGCTCTGCCCTCTCGGGGCCACGTGCCGGGTCTGCCCGCGCTACCCGCACGCCCCGCACCGCCAGGACCCTCTGTGTTTCTGCTCTGATCGCCTCAGGGCACCCAGGTGGCAGTTTCGGTCCCAAGTGTCCAAACCGCAACAAGTGGGGGGACGGCGCTCCCTGCCCGCTCGTCCCCCGCCCCGGCCCGCCCCGGGTCACTGTCTGGAGTGTGAGAATGGAAAGCCCTGTCCCAAAGCGCCCTGCTCGTGCCCGTCCCCGGCTCGCCCGCCCCCGGCCCGGCTCCGGCTGAGGCACCTTCACCTCCTCCCCCGGCCCTCTCGGCCCGCACGGCCCGCACAGGACCCACTCCCCGGCCACTCGGGCGGGCGGCGCGCACGCCTCGCTGGACTCGCGCTCCCATTGGCTGTTGCCTGTTGCTAACCCACGTGATCGGCGCCGACGGGCCCCGCCCTCGAACCCCGCCCCCCCCCCCTCCTCCTCCCGGGCTCGGCTCGGCAGCGCGTTCCTGCGAGACCGCGGTCTCCGCCGGCTGAGTGCGCCGCGGTGCCCACAAGGTGGCAGTGCCGCGCCGCTTGTGCCCCGCCGGGGTCTGCGCCCCGCGCGCAGGGCGGTCGGGGCCCGCGCGGGCCTCCTGCAAAAGTTTTAATGAATGCAAACCCACCCGGGCCTCGGGCTCTCCCCGGACGCCGGGCCGCACCCCTCCCATGCGGGGGCTCCTCCTGGCGTTACACTTCTTGGCCCCGATGTCATCTCCGTTTGTCCCCAGCTCGGAATCAGGATTTGGGGCCTGTCCCTGAAGCGGGTCTGTGGAGGCTTTCAGGAGTGTTCTGTTTGTTTTGCTTTAGGGACCTTAGGCTGGGAATTGATTCTTAAAGAGACACACAAACAATCTGACAACACCTCTGTCTTTCCTTGAGAGCCTCCCTCCCCGTGGTGAAAGGGCCACACCACCTCCATTTCAGGAGTCCTTCCCGGCCCGGTGTCAGGGGACCCCGACCGGCTCTAGCAGAGGAGGACACGGGCCTCCCGCTCTGCAGCTGTCCCAGGACGCCCTTAATTCCAGGCACACGGAGAGATAAGCTCCTCTGACCTCAGCTGACCCCCTGCAGGCGCCAGGCGTCCTCATTCAGTGTGTGAGCCCCGCAGGGTCGACTTTTCTCTTGCTCACTGGCGTGTTTTTTTCCGTCCTTCACTTTTCTCCTTGGCTTGTGGCCGGACCTATGTCCCCTGTACAGTTCAGGAAAGTATTGATTCAAGGTAATGTGGCAACCTAGCCCTCCTCCAACCCCTCCTCCATCCCCTCCCCTGCAGATTGTGTGATTGGAGGCTAAGGACCCAGGAGAGGTCAGCAGTGAACATTTTTGTATAAAGGTGTCTACGTGAGAACCACCTGGTGTCTCCTGGAGTTTGAGGGGCACAGGGATCTACGTGACCTGAGAGCCCTCACGGGAGAAGGAATTGTCTGGAACAGCCTCTACCTCCGAGAGTTAGCAAGGTAGACGTGCAAGCACCAGCCTTGGTGGGCAAGGCGGACCTGCTTCCCTGGTAGGGTGGGGCCAGGTGCGCAGCGCACGCACCTGGGGACCCAGGGAGGAAGAGGGCGTGGCCAGCCAGCGCGGGCTGCCCTGGAAAGGGGCCTCCAACGCTGGGGGGGGGGGGTATGGAAAACCCACAGAAGCCCCCACAGGAGAAGGAGCCGCATTTGTGCATTTGCCACCAACCCCTGATTACAACTGAGCCCCCTTGAAGAGCTTTGTTCTTGGGGCCTGGAGAGACATGTACTACCAACCAGTGACTGGAGGAGGCTGAGGAACCAAGAAGGAATCAACACTGATCACGTCCTCCCAACTGCAAGTTTCCAAACCATCAGCCTCCAGTTGTCACAGGTACACAAGGTAGTCAAGTTTTAAATTTTGATAAGAATAAGCTCTTTTTTTTTTTAAGTCCTCACCTGAGGATATTTTTCCATTTTTGTTCAGATAGAGTGGGAAGGAGAGAGAGAAACATCTACATAAGAGGGACACATCGGCTGGCTGCCTCCGGAACAACCCCAACCAGGGCCAGTGAAGAACCGCAACCGTGGTGCGTGCCCTTGACTGGAATCGAACCTGCGACTCCTTGGTCCTTGGGCCTACGTTCTAACTGCTGAGCCAAACCAGCCAGGGCAAGAATAAGCTTATTAATATCTGAAAAATGAGGCAATTCATGAATCCCTGAGATTGGCTAGGAAAGCTGGTCAATGACAAATATTCACATAATACTTTGTGTTTTACATGGACTGACTCATGTAGTCATTATTCCTGTTTTATAGGTGAGGCGGCTGAGACCCACTGAGGGTAAGCACAGGTCCATAGCTAGTACACGGCAAAACCAGGATTGGAATCCAGACTTTGAGGTCTAGGTGTGGAACTAAAGTGCTTCCTCATCTGTGAATCTTTTTTCCTGTTCTTAACTGAACTTTACCCAATTTGGAGGCCCAGCGCTAACTGTTCCTGTCTGAGAAGCTTCCTGACTGTGCCAGCCGGAGGGGCCCCCCCTGCTCTGCTCTCAGGGATGTGGTCCTGGCTGCAAAGTGACCATCGTCTTACAGGGGTGGGGAACGTCCGGCCGGGGGGCCCAGTAAAGCCCGAGCTAGCATCACACGCCTCACCAAATTAGCCTGGCCAAATACAGCAGGCTAATTTGTAAGTTGATAATTTTCTATGGCCCTTGAATGATGTTATAAATATCCAAATGGCCCTTGGCAGAAGAAGGGTCCCCACCCCTGCAAGTGGAGGCACCTTCTGAGGAACCAGCTTCAGAACCTGCGTCTGGTTCCATGCTGGCAACTGCTCTTTTGAAGGTGGACATGACGTTTGTCACCATCCAGAGTCATTTGAAGTCCAGTGGAAAAGCCAGTGATCAAACTAAGAGAAACCATTTTTGGTCAAAGGAAATAGGGCTCACTGTAACTGAATGAGACTGCTTTTCTTCAGTAGTTTAAAAACTGGATCTAAATGCAAGCCCAAAGGAGAAAATCCCCCCCAAAGGTGAGTCATGGCAGCCTTACTAGAAAGCATGTATTTCAAAGAATCCTGGCAGGGTAAAACTCATTTGGAAGTATATGGTGTTTTTGTTTGTTTGTTTTTTTCCTCACCCGAGGACATTTTTCCATTTTTTGTACAGATAGAGTGGGAGGGAGAGAGAGGAAGAGAGAGAGAGAGAGATGTGAAAGGGACACATCGAGTGGCTGCCACCTGCACGACCAACCAGGGCCGGGGACAAACTGCAACCGAGGCACATGCCCTTAGCGGGAACCGAACCCGGGTCTCTCCGGACCGCAGGCGGACGTTCTAACCGCTGAGCCAAACCGGCCAGGGCGTTTGTTTGTTTTTTAATACATGTATTTTCTAATCACTCAGCACTTTATATTCAACTTTCATTTATATTGTTTCGATACAACTAGATTATGAAATGTGAGGAAAGAGACTTTCTTCTGCATCTTTATATTTCCTTACACACCAAGTGTGCAACTTGGTGACTTGCATATAGCAAGATACAATAGTATGTTAAACCCACAAAGAGCCTTGTATGTTGAGAAAACTTTCTACTTGAGTAGAAATAAGAGGAGAGTCATGGCTGTGCAGATGAGCTGGGGTGCAAACCTGAAGAAAAGGGACAGGGGTAGAATAACATGCGAAGTACCTGGCCTACTTGAAGAGAGCGTCTCATGGGAGCAGAGTTTATCTAGTGGAATCACAGGAGATATAATTAGAAAGGGATGTTTCATGAACAGATTGAATCTTTATCTTCTAGGCCAGTC
The DNA here is from genome assembly GCF_014108415.1 of Molossus molossus. Lineage (NCBI taxonomy): Eukaryota > Metazoa > Chordata > Mammalia > Chiroptera > Molossidae > Molossus > Molossus molossus. Next base: position 26,693,748 of record NW_023425347.1, on the reverse strand, counting down.
ATTTCTAATTTATTGATCATTAGAGATTTTTCTCTGCTCCCCCCTAAATAGGACCCTGAAGGTGAAACACAATATGTAGAGTAGATCAAAGTAAAAGGCCTCTAGCTAAAGTCATGGGGGAGAGGGCCTGGGACTGGCTCCCTCAATGTGATCCCTTAGACACACACCCCAGGAACCTCTGGGGAGTCCTCAGGCTCTTCCAAAGCAGTTTGAACCACTAGTCTAGACACTGGGGAGCCCTTGAATGGTGTGTTCCTTTTGCATCTTTTTTTTTTATCCTCACCCGAGGACATTTTTTTGCATTTATCTTCAGATAGAGTAGTGAGGGAGAGAAGGAAGAAGAGTGAGAGAGACACATCGATGTGAGAGAGAAACATTGACTGGCTGCCACCCACATGACCTCAACCGGAGCCAGGGACAAACTGCAACCAAGGTACATGCCCTTAGTGGGAACCGAACCCAGGACTGTCTGGTCCACGGGCCAACGCTCTAACCACTGAGCCAAACTGGCCAGGGCTTCTTTTCTTTTCTGTTTTTAAATCCTTACCCGCGGACATTTTTCCATTTTTTGTTCAGATAGAGTGGGAGGGAGAGAGAGAGAGAAACATCGATGTGAAAGGGACACATCGAGTGGCTGCCATCCCACGACCCAACCAGGGCCGGGGACAAACTGCAACCAAGGTACGTGCCCTTAGCGGGAACCGAACCCGGGTCTCTCTGGACCACAGGCTGATGCTTTAACCGCTGAGCCAAACCGGCCAGGGCGTTTTTTCTATCTTTATGTAAGTGTAGTCCTCAGTTTCCTGACAGTTCCAGATCTACTCTTCACAACTTCGAATCTCTCCTCTTTCCCGGGAGTGCTGCGGGACCACTGGCCCGCGTCATACCCTACCCAGCAGCCATTCCCCTTTCTTCCTTGCTAATGGAGCCCAACGTTAATCTGGGCAGCCATACACTCAGTGACACCGTTGAATCATGATTGCTCTAGGTCAGGGATTGGCCAAATCCAGCTGCCAACTCTTTTGGTAAATAAAATGTATAGGCACACAGACACCTCATTTGTTTACCTCTTATCTACAGCTGCTTTCATGCTGCAACAGCAGAGCCGAGAAGTTGTGGCAGAGAGCCTCTGGCTGGCAAAGACTAAATGATTTACTATCTGGCCCTTAACAGAAAAGGTTTGTGGGCAACCATGGCAATCCCGTTCTCCTTTGCTAGGATTAGGGGTAGACATAATCACTTTTGACCAAAGAAGTGTAAGGTAAAGTTTTCCGGAAGCATCTTTCTTCCAGATAAGAGAGAGAAACATAAGAAGAAAGTTATTTTTGTCCTCTTCCCTTCCATTCTATCACATGAGGGTATGATGCCTGGAGCTATGGCAGCCATGTTGTTATCATGAGGAATAATAAATGAGCCTGATTCCATGACAGTATCATTATGTCACCAAACCTAGCTTAGGACCACCTACTTTCCGACCTCTTGCTGAGCAAACAATCAAAATCCCTGTGGTTTAAGCAAGTCTTCATTGGGTTTTTGTTATTTGCCACTACATGTAGAATAATTTAGGATATTTTTGTTAAAGCCTTAGTAGCAAAAGGCAAAATGTTCCTGTGGAAGTTGTGCAATAGAGTGCAACATAGCAAATCTAATGGATACTAATAAATGATGGCTAATAATTATTGAACGCTTGTAGCATGCCAGTCACTACACCAAGTACTTTATGTTCATTTTCTCATGATCACAAAATCCAGTGGAGACCCTGTCATTATGACCTCCATTTTACAGATAAGGAAAGTGAAGCTTAGAGAAATGTAATGATTTGCTCAGTGTTACACAATTAAGTGGCAGAGTTCAAATTTGCACCCAGGCCTGCTGACTTCAAAAGCCAAGGTCTTGACCACAAGTGTCCACTGACAGACTTGAGTTCGCATTCCAGCTTGTCCACTTAGCAGGCGAGTTACTTAATCTTCCTGAGCCTCAGCTTTTCTGTAATATTCTGAATATAATACCTTCCTCAAAAAGAGAAAGTTCCTGCCCCCATGTCTGAGCCACAGAGAGCCACTGTTTTGCTTACATGCTTGTTTCTTTAGGGGTAAATGGATGGTGGTAGGGGAGCCACAGGAATGACCAAGAGGCAGAAAAGAGAGCAGTCAGAGAAAATAGACTCAAGTGAGCAGAGAAAAAAAAAGACATACCAGCTCCTGAAGGACTGAAGGAGGCCTGGAGCAGGGTCAACAAGGGAGAGCGTGATATAGCGAGAACCGGGCGTTCATTCCTGGCTACAGGAGAGTTTGAACAAGAACGTGGTTACCTTGCCGTCAGCTGTGGCCTGAGAGTACTTTCTAGTCCATTGTCCTGTCTCAAGATGCTCTGAGTAATTATAAAGAACTAAACAGAAGGAAATTCCTTGAGTTGTTATCATTCCCCTTCGTGTAAAACCGAGTCACTGTGCAGCATAGGCCACTGGTCCTATGACCACGAGCACCTTGCTGTTTCCCTACTGTGCTGAGGACATTTGCCCACGCTGAATGGACATCTGAGGACTCTGAGGGAGGGTCAGCGATGACCTTTGTGATTATTAGCTCTATTTTAGCGATTTCCTCTCTGAGCTTTACTCTACAGTTTTTAATGGAAAAGAATAATCAAGGCCAGTCCACTTAAAGAGCTTATGGAAAAGTACATGAACTTTAGATTTTTAAAAAAAGCAGATTTAACTGTTGGGATAATTTTTAAAAAGAGAACAAAGGAAAGTAAGAAAAATGACCCCAGTGGCTTATTAGGTAACATCCAGATGTTTAGCGTCAACCAGGCCAGATGAGGGGGTGACATTTTCAGGCCACATATGGTGGCTTTGGCCCCCCTGTAGGTGCAATAGAAGAGCAATGGAAGTTGCCGGAGGGGCTGCGTCCTTGCTCTTGACTTGCCATTTAAGAGACCCGAGAAGACTCAGCTGCATTTTTAAGCTCAGATGTGGCTGGTTCTTAAAGAACATACTCCTGAGGCCCAGCACGGGTTCGAGACGCTTCTGGAAATCATCTAATGATTGGTTTCAGGGAAGCAAAGCAGTGGACGAAGGAAACATTTCTTTCTCAGTCGGGTATTCCAGGCTCGGGAAGACCTAGAAGTGTTGCACCGTAAACATACCAATCTAACATAACATTGAACCGTGCCAGTGGGCTTGTAAAAAGTGGCAGCTGCTCTTCAGAGTGACAGAGGGATGCCCGCACGCCAGCTCGCTTCGTTTGTCAGCCCGGCTGTCTGCTCCTGCCGGACATGCCAGCGAAGGGCAGCAGGCACCTTGTGCTGAAGACGCAAACCGAGACCTGATTAGTGGAAGCGTTTGTGGAAAAAGCATTTTCACTGCACACTAATCTCTACATATCCTGCGGGGAAATCCTTTCAATCCCACACCTGATAAATAAATCTGGCAAGTGAATAAACACTCTGTAAGTCTCTTACTGATACATAATTCCACCTGTTACGGGAGTTCTGCCGGCCTCGGAGCCCAGGCAGCACTGTGTACCTTGCAGACTGACCTGCAACAAAGCCTGGCAGGAGGGAGAGATGTGTGCCTCGACCCTGCGCGGAACACTTGGGGCGGTCAGAGCGAATGTTGACGTCCTGGATTATGCTGTTCTTACTTGGCACTTGTGTTGAACTTGAATACTCCACCAGGCATCGTATAATACTGCAGATCAGAGACATCGTGCTCTTTTTCTTCTGCTTTTCCACTCAGGGCAAGGGTAGGGGTCCTGAAGCTGCTACAAAATCCTTTTTAAAAGTTAGAATGGAGTCCCCAAACACTTGCTCTTCTTCAAAGCCCATGCAGTCCCCCGCCGTCCTGCAGGCGTCGTGTAACGCTGCTCCACTGCACGTCAGGCACACCTGTTTTCATCTCCGTAAGGATTGGCACAGCCATTACAAATTAGCTATTTATTTGTAATGAATGAATGAATGAATGAACTTCAGTACTTTGTAAGTTTGTATGTATATGTGTGTGAGGCATTGTCAGAGAGTAATAGTTCGATTCTGAGAGATTAGGGATTTATTTCAAAATGAATTAGGAAAATTCTCTTAAGTCTTTGGTGGGACCCTCACAGATGGCAAAGGGCCTTCTGACAGCGTGTAGGAATAGGGCAAATGACAGCAGCACCATCCCAGGGCGTGTCGTGTGTATCCAGAAAAGGGCTATGTAGCGGAAACCCCCAGATGTCCCTTCAGCTCACTGGACATGCACATGCACACATAGAAAATACCGTACAAACCCCAGAGGGCTCAGGTCCACCGATGGATGCGCACAGGCAGTCAGGTACCCATGACGCTGAAACAGGTTTCAAGATGATGATGGTACAAGAGTCAGACGGATTGTTCAATATCTTATCAACAACAGAACTCCTCTTTGTTTTCTATTGCTGCATAACAGATTACCCCCACACTTAGTGATTGAATAGTGACAACACTATTTCTTATCTCCCTTTCTGAGGGTCAGGACTCTGGGCATGGCTTCTCGAGGTGGTCTGGCCCAGAGTCTCTCATGAGGCTGCAGTCAGGATGCCAACAGGGGCTGCATTCATCTGACAGTTTGACCAGGGCTGGGAGATCTGCTTTCAAGACGGTGCACTCTCCTGGCTCTTGGCAGGAGGCCTCAGTTCCTGGGGACATGGGCTTCTCCAAACATGGCGTGAGTGTCCTCGGGATGTGTGAGTCATCCAAGCACAGGAGCAAGGACACACCCTGTGCCTTCATGCATTAGTCTCCAAAGTTGCCCATCCTCACTTCTCCTTTATTCTGTTCACTAGAAGTGAGTCCCTAAGTCCAGCCAGTATTCAAGGGAGGGGAATCAGGCTTCACCTCTTTTTTTTTTTTTTATCCTCACCCGAGGACATTTTTTCATTTTTTGTTCAGATAGAGCCGAGGAAGAGAGAGAGAGAGAAACATCGATGTGAAAGGGACACATCGAGTGGCTGCCACCCACACGACCCAATCAGGGCCGGGGACAAACTGCAATCCAGGTACATGCCCTTAGCGGGAACCGAACCCGGGTCTCTCTGGACTGCAGGCCAACACTCTAACCGCTGAGCCAAACCGGCCAGGGCAGGCTTCACCTCTTGAAGGGAGGAGCATCAAAGACTTTGTGGACATATTTTATACCCACCACAGAGCTGTTGCTGCAATTCAACAAGTAGTTTTTAGCACTAGTGGGCGTTCCCTGATGTGCGTGCTAGTGTGTGAATTCTGCTTGCTCTGCACTCTGTAAGGAGTCTACATACAGTTACCCAATATGAGAAAAAAGTTGTCTGAACATCAGGACCTGTGGTTCTGGGTGTCCGACCTTGTACCAGCTGTTTTGAAACTATTTTTGTCTGCAACAGGGAGAGACTGCTCACTGAACTCCACTTGCGACCTCTCTAAAGCAGAATGGCAATAATGCTCATATTCCACAAATTCATGATGTTCTCCCTGCCGTCCTGTGAGCCAGGTGTGCTCATCATCATCCCTGTGTCATAGATGGGGACAATGAAGGCTGAAGCAATTTGTCCAAGGTCACCTGGCCAGTACCTTGTGACCCTGGGATCTGAACCTAGGAAGTCTGCTTTCTCCCCTGTGCTCATGCCTCTCCCTTCCGGTGAACCAACTCTCTCCATCCAAGACCCCTGAAGTCAAGTTTATATGTATGCTACAGAGTTTCTACTTTAAGTCAGAATATTTCAAAAGCACTCAGCAAAGTAGAATGGGATGGAGATCTGGTATTCATCATCACTACCACTCCTGGGCCCGGTGTAGACCGCCCCACTGCCACCCCTCAGTCTGGGTTTGGAAAACCATTCTCTTTCCTGCCTCTTCAGACCTGGGGATAGTATCAGCACCCCGCTTGTGGCAGGCAGAATAGTGGCCCCTCTTGATGTCCATCCTTACCCCTGGGAACTGTGGATGTGGCAAAAAGGACTCTGTAGATGTGAGAAGGACAGATTATCCTGGGTTACCCAGTTGTGCCCGATACACAAGCATCCTTACCAGGGAGAGTCAGAATTGCATAGGGATTTGAGGATGCTATTTTTCTGGCTTTGAAGATGAAGGAGGGGGCCTTGAGTAAGGGAAGTGGGCAGCCTCTTGCAACTGGAAAGGCAAGGACACCGCTTCTTCCCGAGAGGATCCAGGAGCGAAGCCCTGACAACACCTTGATTCTAAACCAGTAAGAAGTGTTTCATGCCAGTGTCCCCTGGAACTGTGAAATAATGAATCTTGTTGTTTTAAGCTAAATACAAAATACTCTGTAAAGATGATGAAAATCCACCCTGCTGTTTTTATATGATACAGTAACAGATGAAGAAATTACATCTTATTAGAGATTCTATAATTACATAAATTCAGCACATGCTTAAGTTCCAGGCACACAAGCCCTGGGATACACCCTGCCTCCAAGAAACAAAACTCATTGGGAAGGAAAGGTGTACACCCATAAGGCAAGCAAAAACACCTGTATTTCAGGGCAAATGTGTGCAGGACTGATAACAAGCCCTGGGAAAGTATGAAATGAGGTCAGATCAAGAACGGCTGGAGCAGCTGAGTGTCTTCTGAACTCGGCCGTTATCTCCCCAGCTTATCCAAAAGGCCACGTGGGAAGCAAGGACATCATCTTGCTGATGGGCAGTCCCTAGACACAACATTCCCAAGGTGCAGAACAGTCCTCTCCTTTCCCCAAAGATCGCCCTTTAATTGATTTAGAGCAGCCTCAGACGGGTCTCATGTTCGTCCATCTGTCTGTGCCATCCCGCCAGCACCCAGAATGGTCCAGAGGTGGAGACCCGTGTCCCAAGATGTACTCAGAGATTCACATACTTTCTGGTCCCTCACAGACCTCCCTTGCTTTCAGATTTGTTCCCCAGTCTTCAGAGATGAGCACCCACCAATTAGGAAGCGTTCTCTTTCTAACTCTGGCACCTCCTGCAGCCCAGCTTTGACTCATGGGTGAAGAGAGTAAAGAGGACAGACAATGAGTCACTCATGTGCACCAAGGCGACTTCGGGGTCTGAGGAATCTAATGGAGGGCGAGGGTGTGAGCTCGTGGGTAGGAGTTAAGAGCGTCTCAGGCAGGGAGAAAGCATCCCCAGAGCCCAGGTAGGACGACGTGTGTTGCGGAAGGAGCTGCGGGGAGATGGACTTACCTGGGACGGGCGTTCCCCGAGGGAGGATGTAAAAGACTGCCTGAGGTGGGCACGGTGGGGTTCCGTGTGCTGGGGACACTGCAGTGATGGGTGCGTGTTTGGGGACCCATTCAAGGAAGTGACTGAATCATTCCATTTTCCAGCTTCAGCCCAGTCTTGGACATTATTTAAGTGTGGCTAAAGCAATGGAAGGTGATTGCTGGAGGGGCCCCTAGGGCCACGCGTGGGAAATCCCCAGTCCCCACCCACCCGTGCCCCTTCCTAGTGTTCTGCGTGCTGCCCTGGAAACTGTGCTCCAGAAATCCTAACAGTTATTGCCAGGCTGTGGAAATCATTAATATACTTACTAGGCAGAACCGCATCCTGGTGTACACAGCTATGTCCCAGGGTGGGCCGCCAGACTATTTGTCACATTTCCCAGGAGGCGGCCTGGAGCCCCGCGCCTGCTGTGGCTTTTGCAGCTGATCGCACAGGTGTCTGACCACGTTAGGCTTGATCTTGTGCCCGGCTGTCATCTTGCAGTCCCGTGAAAAACATTTGTAGGCTTTTCTAATATTTACAGCTGAATTCTGTGCTCCCTGCTCTGTGGATTTCAACTATAAATTATTTCAACCCTTTGTGTGTTTAGAGACTAAGCCACGAGTGCACTCTCCTAAGTGAGTTTTGCACGAGGTCTTTTCAGAGGGGCTGGCTTGCATTGCGTTCCTCTGCAACGGATCGTGACAGCTGCCTGGTTCCCCGGTCCTGACATGGAGAAGATGGGCTGTCTCGGTGGCAATTTCTCATCCAGATTTCCATCACTCTCGTAAGTGGGAAGGGGATATTCACACATACTATAAATCAGCTGGGTCCTTACTAAAATATTATTTAATTTAGAGTGGAGTTTAGTGTAAGAAGTTTCCTTCTGGGACACCAGCCAATGAGTTTCAGGGGATTACCCAAAGGATTTCATTATAAGACTGAGCCACTTACAGAGTGTTTCTATGATTTGGGGCTCAAGTGATGTAATGTGGCTACGGTGTAGCCAAGAAATGAGAGAAGAATTTTGGGAAGTTGTCCCAGTCTATACTGCCATGAGAGGGAGAGGCTGCCTGACAGAATTGGGTTTATTAGGCAGAATGGTTACTGCTTTCAGCCTGGTTTAAGTGGGGAATGTTTGGCTGTCCTGCCTCCGCTCTTCCATGTGGCTCCTGTAGCCAGATGGCCCATTTCTAGTGAAGGGCGTGGGTCCTGGAGTCAGGTGAGTGGATTTCAACCCGCTCTGCTCCTTCCTAGTATGAGACATGGCAGAAGATGTTTAACATCTCTCTTTTCTCTTTGGTATGTGCCCCTAGTGGGAACCGAACCTGGGACTCTCTGGTCCGCAGGCCGATGCTGTTTAACATCTCTGAGCCTTAGTTTTAGGATCCGGAAAATGATAATAATAACATTAACTACCACAGCAGCAACAACAATCGTCATCTATCTCATAGGGTTATTTAAAAAATTAAGCATATAATTCATGTGACTTGTTTAGTATCTGGCACTAAACAAGCAGTGAAAATGCTATATTTTGTTATTAGTAATAGCATCAGTAATATTTTTGTGTTGTTTGTGATGAACTGAAAGATTCGAAGTACATAAAAGAGAGATAATGCTGTTGATAGCAACATTCCCAAGTTCTGGGTAGTAACTGGGAATGAAGTATTTGCTTAGTCTTTACTAGGATTATCCCTGTATTTAGCTCCAGTGAGATATATTGTCAGCTCACACAGGAGCCCTTCCGCCTCCTTTGGCTGGCACACACAGGTGTGTGTGTGCGTGCGTGCATGCGCATGTGTGTACATATGTATCCTGCTCCATGTCGTACTCCACTGCAAAGTGTAGAGAGAAGCATTGTGGGCTGTGGAATGAGAATGTCAAGGGAAAAAAGATTTCCCTTCCGTCCTTTCCAATGGACCATAGCTCACAGGACTGTTTTCTTCCCTCTAAAGCCAAGTAAAGGCATTGGGGCTGACCGTCTTTCAACAACACTCTTTTCTTCTTCTTTTTGGTTTGCTCTAAACATCTGGAAAATTAAGTGAGAGAAATAAAATAATTTATCTTTTTTCCCCTTGGAGTGAGGACCGACAGAAATAAAGGGAACCGAGATACTTACAGTTAGGTCTGTGTAGGTTTTAGGGGACAAAGAGTGACTGAAATATTCTAAAATAGCTGTGCGTCAGGACAGACCTGAGTGCAGGAGAAATGGTACTGGTGGTCGTCCGGGCCACTTAAAGGAGGTCACCACCTCCACTCAGCATCCTCAAGAGATGTGCCTCCTGACTGCAGACCTCTAGCTTTGCTATAAAGACACACTTAACAGCACTGAGCAGGAACACTGAGTTGGGAAAGGACAGAAAGTTGGAAAACAGGGGTGTGTTATTAACACTGACCGGAGTTAGCACCTCTGGTTCGGGAGGTGGTTTTCATTGGCACCCGTGTGAGCGTGGCGGTGATCTGTGGGCCAGGTTCCGGGAAAGCCTGAGCCGGGGTGGAGAGGTACACCCCAGACACACTGCCGTGCTGTCCGTCCCGGGAGCTGGTGAGCACGTGGGCTGCCGAGAGCATGCTGCGCATAGTACTCTTTGTCAGGAGCCCCGGCTGTTCGGGAAGGGTCTTTTATGCTTTGGAAAATAAGATAGGTAAAGGATCAGGAATGTTCAGGGAGGAAGAAACAGTCATTGCAGTCTCTAACATCGGAAATATTTTGATGTGTTGGGAAATTAAATGCAGAACGGTGTGATGGAGAAGACAGAGCAAAGTGGGAGAGAGGCGGGCACTGGGTTAGGGAGCCAGGCAGGGCTGCTTCCTGCCAGTCAGCTTGGATTTCTATTGTGTCTTGGTGAACCACAGAGGACCTTTAAGCTGGGGAATTACAAATGATCGGATACGCGTTCACATTTATGAGTATCTCTAAGTTACTTTGGGACACTCCCTGAAATGAGAAACAATCGATAGCCCTCATCAATCTATAACCCAGGATCTGGGAGACAGATGAGATAATAGGGACCAGCCCATCCCCTGACATCCCCAGTCTGCTGGAGGGCACAGAATTTCAGAGGTCTCTCTTCACCACCTTCTCGTGCCAACAGGTCTTTATTCAAACCCGAGCTTGTTATTTTCAGGAGACAGGGAGATATTCTGTTTCCCTGGCTCCAGGTTGAGATATTGAAAGGGAAGGTCACAAAAGAAATGTCACTCTGGAGACTTTCTGGATTAGAAAACCTCCAAAGTATAACTAAGGTGGAGAGAACAGAGAGACCACTTGAGACGAAAAAGTCTTCAAGATGCCACTAAAGTGCTTTCCAGGTCCTTTTCTGCGAGTCAGGTCTGCCTGTCCTGATTTGTAAGGAAGCAGCAGACCCTACCCTAAGGCTGCACTGATTTGAAGCCAAATAAAAAGTGTAAAATATAAGTACATACCCACCTATACCAGTGAGCTTAGGTTTAGTTACACTGCAGTAACAAATGATCCCCAACTTCCAAAGTCTTAACCAAACAAGGTCTTTTTCTCCTCCAAGCCTCAGTTTGCAGGCCACCTGGGCGCTGCTCTGTGCTATTTTTATTCTAGAGCCAGGGGAAGGAGCAGCCCCGTCTGGGTCATGCCAGCCTCTTGGCAGAGGGAAAGAGCAGGGGCCAGACCAGGTGTTAATTCAAAGCTTCTGGCAGGAGCAGCATTGGCCACTTTCATTCCCGTTTCACTGGCCAAAGCAAGTCAAACGGTCAAGCCCCATGTTAGCAGGAAGGGAAGTGTAATTAGGGGGCAGGAACAGGTCCGTAGGGAGGGGCACTGAATACTATAAACAAGAACCACAGTGTATAACTATAACAATGCCATGTTTGCTTCCTTCAGTGTTTACCAACTTCGAAGTGGAAATCCAGCAACAATCTCCCTTTGATGGAGTTGAAAGCGTTCAGATACTGTAGTTCAGAATCCCACTCAATCCCTGAACATTGTCATCACAAACATCCCTTTTTAAGGGTAACTTCTGAAAGCCTGATAGGAACAGTTTAGAAGTGATTAAGCACAATTTTACAAAAAGAAAAGACCACTTAATAAAGCAGAGTTCTCCATTCCTAGTCTGGTTTTATGCCAATCTCTTGGAAATTGGAGACTATTAGAAGGACTTTTATGCAGGGGAAGAAGAAAGAAAGAAAGAAAGAAAGAAAGAAAGAAAGAAAGAAAGAAAGAAAGAAAGAAAGAATTTTGTGTTTCTTCAAGTTAGCTTGAATGGGTTGGAAAGAGTATAAAGAGTATATTTAGAGTATATTGGTAACATAATTTTAGTCAACATTATGTTCCTTTTAAGAAAGTCTGGATTACGTGTTTAGCTATGGAATACAAAACTTTATTTGCACTAAGGTGGAAAAAAAATAGCTTATGTGAGTAAAGGAAAATATATGCCAAACCTCAAATATATGTTACATAGTTAAGGATTCCTGAGTTCTTGCCTATTTAAGAGCCAGGAGTCCTTGCAGCGGCCCCCGCTGACCTCTGTTTCTTCCTGCCCCTCCCCCAAAGTCTGTTCTCCCCTCAGCGGCCAGAGCCGGACTTCGAAAACTTAGAGAATGTCATGTGCTTCTCAGGATCCGCACAGAGCCCTCCGAGGACACCCCAAGTTCTTTCTGTGGTGTCCTCCAACCGCCCTTCTGCCCCCTGTCCCATTACTCCCCCCACCCCAATTTATCCCTGGTACTGAGAACAGCAACTGGTACATAGTAGATGTGTAATAAAATGCGTTGGATGAATCAGAGAAACTGTTTCTGTATCCTTAATTTCACAGGTCTATGTATATATTTAATGTGTCCATTTCCCTGCCTAGAAGATTTACTGCCTAAAAATATGTTTTTAAAAACCCTACACGTAAAGTGTTTCAAAACAGAACAGAACACGCAACCCTATAATTTCCCCTGCTTTGTTGTTGATTTCTTCTGCGAAGTCCTGGTGTTTACAGTCCCCGGAAGCATGACAGGAGGGCACAGAATCCTGAATAATGAGCTGGATGCGACATGAAAGGGGGGTCGGACACGTTTTCCCACGAACAATGAACTGTCCTCTGTAAGCTGAACATGGTAGTTACAGTTATAACAACAATTAGGAGAGTAAAAAGAATAGCAAATACGGGTGATGGGAAAACAACGATCGCTGAGCTGCTCCAGTGCAAAGCCCGGGCTCACGGAGGAGACAGGACACCACCAGGACAACTGCACGAAAGCAAACCCTCAGGCCCAAGCAGCTGCTTCCGAGTCAGCCCACACTCTTACCTGGCGCACACCGACAGGTTGCTGATCAGGACAGTGTCCGGAACCCTGACACATCTCGGCCCGTGTGCCCCTACTCTTCTGTTTCCCCGAAGACGACTGCGACCACTGTTCTCCACGAGGCTGTCACCCCCGGTACACTGCCACCGCACACACGACTCCGTCCGTCTGCAGATGCGCGACGGCGCGAGGCGCGGTCGGGTGTCCAGCCTCCTGCTCTCGCTCTGAGCTTCTGCCAGGCCAGAATTTTATTTTTAAAAAGTCCCCATATGTAAAGTCCTTGGAGCCCCCCGCCCCCAAGCAAGAATGCAACTTAAGTCTCCAGCCTCCTTCTCCGAGGGGCTCAGGCACCCGTAGCTGCCGCCACTCAGGTGACCGAGCCCCAGCTTTTGCTGCTGTGTTCATTGATTTGTTTTGTGATCTATTTTCTACTTCGCCTCACACCAAGAGGACTTACATCTTTCTGCTGCCCCTTTTTGGAGGCTCTTACACCTCTGAGTTTTCTTGGGAACGTGGGGTACTTGGAACCGAGTCCTACAACCAGGTACCCCCTGTCTCGGCCAGGAAGACCCTCCCCAGGCAGGTGGGAGGTAGAGTCCTACCTGCCTTCCCTGCCTTCCTGTGTTGTGAACTGGGCAAAGCACTCTGCCTCTCGCTGCACCCCCATTTATAAAATAGACATAATGACCCTTTTGCTTTTAATGGGAGTGCCACGAGGCTTCTGTGCATTTCTGCAGGACTCGGAGACCCCCGTTCGGTGAGCGGAGAGAGCAGGGCATGCCATGGTCTCATTATTCTCAGAGAGGACATTCACTGCAGTTCCCTCTGCACTCGACATTCTCCCCAGTGTTATTGACTTAAGTACTCTTCAAGAAGAATTTCTCTGAGGCTCCCATGTTGACATCCTACCAGTGTTTCGAGAGCCAGCCTTGCTAGCTGTTTGTTCCTGTGGATGAAAGCCTGCGATCGCTCTATTAAACACTCTATTCAAGGGGCAGGGAAACGGGGGAAGCAGGAATCCAATAACTCCTCACAAAACGCAGGTGGTAGTCTTTTGCTTCTCAGTGTTCCCTCTCCTGTCTCACAGTCGGGGTCTTCAGCCCTCAGATGCTTTGAGAAAATAAATAAAGAGCATGGACGTCAGCTGCGAGGGGACTTGGGGTTTTCCGCAGGAGAGGTTGACGCGAGCAGCACTCCAGGGCTGCATCAAGCTTTCTGGACTCACTCGTGGCCAGGGTGGAGGGAACGGGCTGCTTAGGCTCATTCTCCCCTCCCCCCCCTCTCTTTCCAGCAAGAGCATGTCTGCAGAATGTCCTTCTCTAACCCTCTGCCACTCTTTCCCTACATCAATTCTTGCTTCTTGCCTGGTTGCCAAAGAAACCAGCAGAAAGAAGGAAACTTAGAGACCAAGAGCACATCTCGTCTGCTCCGTGGGGAGGGGAGGCCAATATCTGTACACGGTGGAACCTAGACTTCTGGCGTTTCTGGGCATGTCAGGGCAAAGCAGCAACACCTTCCTCTGGCCGTGAAGGGGCCTCCTTGGCAGGCAACCCAGGGAAGTAGGACGGGCACCCACAAAAAATCCTAAAACAGATGTTTGTGGGCTTCATCTTGAGCCAACTTTGTGACTTTGGGCAGGTCACTAAACATCTCTAGATCCCAGTGTTCTCAGTTATAAAAATGAGATAGGAACAGCAGTGTCACAGGTTTTTTGTGAGAATTCATTCATTGACTCAGCAAGAATGTACAGAGTGCTCATGTTCCAGGCACTGTGCTAGGTGTTGGGGTCATCAATCCTTGCTTTCAATAGGTTTCCAGTTTGGGGGCGAAATGGACCGAAAATAGGCAAAAACAATAGTGTCTGAGGAATGAGTACAGTGTGTTACAATAGGAGTGAGGGAAGAGAGAGAGATGAGTCACGGGAGTGGCACCTGTTCCTGTCCTGCTGGTTAGGGAAGGCTGCCTGGAGGAGGCCACAACTAAAGTGAGAACTGACCGGTGGAAGAGATGGTCAGGGAAACGGGTGCAGAGATGGGAGAGGGCATTACCATTGATTCAGAACGGCTGGAACGGAGGGAGAGAGGAGGAGTAGGAGTGAGGGGCATGGTGGCGGGGTGATGGGTACATGCCTGGAGATTCAGGCAGGCACACCATGCCGGGATGGTGGTAAGAAATTCACACATTATCCTGGGGCCATGTGGAGACTTTGAATATTTTTAATTGAAGGGATCAAACTCAGATTTGTGCTACAGAAAAGTCATTTAAGCTGTAGTGTGGAAGTTGAATTAGAACGGATATGCTGGCTATTTCCCATTTGCTCCTCTAGACCCACTTGCTACCCTTTTGTGCCCGTAGGGCTGCATCAACAGGCTGCTCTGTTCTATGATTTCTGGTGGGTTCAGCCCATAGCAGGCAGGAGCAGGAGATGGGAGGGTGGAGAAGAAAGAAATCAGGGTATCTGCTCCCCAACACCCTCCTGCTGTGGCCTCAGACTGACAGCACCTGTCTTCCCCTACCGCAGCCACAGCTGCTGGGCAGACCTCTCTCCCAGCTGGGCTCGCCCTCTGGTTATGCAGTAACCATCCCCTTCAGGTCCAAGCATCTAAGGCTCCCCACTGTTGCTAGTCTCAGGGTGTCTCTCCATCCCTTGTCGGTCTGTTTACCTTACCCCGCCAAGAACCTTTGTAAACAAGGATGCTTCAAGTGCCCATGGCAATGTGCCATCCGCCGGCCCCAGCCCTGACTCGGAGGACTGTGGCTGGAGCAGTGGGAGCCACCAGGACACAGTGATGGTGGGAGGTGGCAGAAGAAAGCCAGTGGATTCCAAAGATCCCTAGTAGATGGAGGCAATAGGCAGAGAGCGGAGTGAGAAGAGGAGGGTGAGGCAGCGCCCTGAGGAAGAAGGTACTCGAAGGGCTGGGCTGGTGGACTGGAGCTGAGAAGCCACTGTCGGAGAGTGAGGAGAAACCAGGAGGTGAGATGTTACCAAAGCTGGGGGCAGGGGGCTGAGGACGTAGGAAAGTACAAGCAGTGACTGCATGAAGGTGAAGTGCCATTGAGTTCAAGAGCAAAGACAGGGCTGACCTTGGGGGACCTTGGCAAAAGCCATTTCAACGGAGTCCCTGGAGACCAAAGGAAAGGTTCATGTGCACCGGGATCGGTACCTGAGGGGTTGGCGTGTGACGGTGTGTGGTTCTCCGTGAAGTGGAAGCTGAGGGGAGCTGAGAGGGAGGGCGGGAGGAAGACAGGAGGCTGGACTCTCTGGCATGAGCCCTGAGTGCTCTTATCCGGGGGTCTGTACGCTGGGTGAGGAGGGCTCAGGTAACAGAACCGAGACAGACGGCAGGAGCTGAGCATCTTTGTGGGGTCCCCGCACCTTCACTCACGCGCACACTGGCGTCCCTACTTTGATTGTACTGTGAGAGGTTTCCCTTCTTCAGAGCAAGGTTCCTCCAAGTATTTGGACGATGCTATGGCCAGAAACCTTATCGCTCAGTCAAAGCCTCTTTCCCTTTTCCTTTCCTGAAGGCCGAGAGAGAAACCGAAGCACCGAGGGTCTCGGGCTGCAGGGCCGGCACGCAGGCACATCGCCCCCACGCGGAGCGCGACAGCCGCGTCCTGTCCTCAGCATGCCTTCAGGGCCGCTGCAGCAGGTGCGCCGGGCCGCAGCCGTCCTCAGCATGCCTTCAGGGCCGCTGCAGCAGGTGCGCCGGGCCGCAGCCGCGTCCTCAGCATGCCTTCAGGGCCGCTGCAGCAGGTGCGCCGGGCCGCAGCCGTGTCCTCAGCATGCCTTCAGGGCCGCTGCAGCAGGTGCACCGGGCCGCAGCCGCGTCCTCAGCACGCCTTCAGGGCCGCTGCAGCAGGTGCACCGGGCCGCAGCCGTCCTCAGCATGCCTTCAGGGCCGCTGCAGCAGGTGCACCGGGCCGCAGCCGCGTCCTCAGCATGCCTTCAGGGCCGCTGCAGCAGGTGCGCCGGGCCGCTGGGGCGCGTGCAGATGGGTCCGCTGGTGCCGGCTGCCTGGGGGAAAGCAGCAGGAGCTGGTGGGGTGCATCGCCGCGACTCCATTCCATGCTCAATTTGGGGGCATCTTCCGCACCTGCCACCCCGTAGGTGCAGACCACTCGCACAGTTGTGCCTTCCACACTCTGAGGCGAGGGGCCAGTAGACCGGAGAGAGCGAGCAGGACCAAGGACAAGTCACTGACAGACAGAAGCAGGGGAAAGGCCGGGGTGGCAGAGGGCCTGGCAGCAAGCTCACTCTGGTCCCAGTCCCGGCAGCAGGGCACCTCTCACCAGGGCAGCTCACTCTCCTTCTGGGACACAGGGATTTTGCCAGGCCGGTCCCAGGAGCTGGGTGGCACAGCACTGTAGGAGCAGCCAGCCCTAACAAGGTGAATCCTCAAAGTTAATAGCCAGTGATTTGATTAGCCAGTCAGGAGAGACTGGTGATGAACAGGGAATTGAAATATGTGGTGCTGGCGGTGGGCACGCTGCCTCCGTGCTGCCAGCGGTGTTAGAAGCTCCCTGAGTTAACTGAGCGAGCTACCGTGGAAGGGTTCTGCTGGGGCGTCTTGCTGGGCTGCGGGGGATCACCTTGGAAGCTGGCGAATCATCTCTCTTAGCATTCATGTCCAGGTCAACGGTCCTGAGTAAGAATCCACGTCGCGCTTTGGAGAAGGCACTCACTGAGAGCACTGGCTGCAGCTGGGAGGCTCCAGCCAGTCACGGTTCCAAGCAGTAGAGCTCCTGTCCCTGAAACAGCTGAGTTACCACAGGGCCAGCCTCTCAGTCATGATCTCTGGGACCGGGGCTTGGCCAGTGGGGAACGGGCAGGGGATCGCTGCTCCCGGGTTCCCGCGGGGAAGCTGCTCCATGTGCTGCCCAGCTCAGTTTCTCATGCGAAGACTGTTACAGAACATTTGCTGCGTGTACGGTCAGGGGTGGGTTATCCCACGTAATTATACACTCTGGTTAAAGGTGAGCTATTGGATATCACTCACGGAGCACAATTTTTCAAATGAATTAGAACGCTACGAAATGCCCTGAACGATAAATGACAAGGAACGTAATCAAATGCATTTTTTAAAATACTGAGGCACTTTTATTTCCTTAGGAACATTATTATGAAGCCCATGCTCCGAAGAATTGGGAAAACATGTAAACGCTAGTTAATAGAATGCTGGATAAGCAGCTTTTTAATGAATTTCCCATGTCTCAATTCTGTTGTATATTAATTTTCTTAAAAGGCACTGAGTATGTTTGAAGATGATTAAGATTCAATAAAAAGCCAATAGACAAAAGTGACCTTAGTGCAACTCAAACTCTGCATCCGATGCACAATCCTCTAAACTTCCTGACAATGTTTTCCTGCCTTTTCTCAAAGACGTCTGCTATCAAGGAGCTCACAACTCCATTCCATTTATGAGTTAACTACTGGAAAACCCCTTTATAATCCTCACCTCTGAAGCCATAGAGACTCAAGTCCATCTGTCCGTGTCCCAGCTCTCCAGATAATTAGGACATTTAAATACGCCCGTCCTGTTCCTTTTCAGCCAAGGCTGCCTCCTCCAGCTCCAGCTCCAGCACACGTCCTCAAATGTTTGCAGACCCTCCCTTCAATATTGACTTGTTTGTGGCGGCTCCAAAGAGAACTCTGTCAGCAGACGTGCTCTTGCCCACTGCCACTAGTCAGACATTATTCCTTTCTCAGAAGCACTTAGCATAGAGTGGGTGCTTAAAAATATTTCTGGAATAAATGCCCAGCTCAGTAGCCCCATCTGTGACAAAAAGGGAAAAAAAAAATGATAATGTTGGAGAAACTTGTTAAAACTGAAAAAGTATTTGCGAATGATTATCATTGTCGCTTCTGAAATTAGCAAAATTACTCTTCCAAGATCAATTTCTTGTCTGTATCCCACATGGCATTTGTCTGAAGAAAAATCAGAATTGATTCTAGAAAAAAACATATCTTTTTAATTTTTCTATCCTAGTAGAGTATTGAGATTCAATTATTCACTAAAATAAAACACAGTACAAATTCGTAATTTGTTTTTAACAGAATGAGATGGCACCAGTGTGTGGGTACTTCAGAGACTTTGACTACTCCTACATGTTGCCTATAGGCCAGTTTCAGCAGTAAGGGGGAGCACTGAATTACATCTTCCCATAGTCACATCTTCCTCCAATTCCCAACCCCAACTTCTCCACCTCAGTATTCTAACCTGGTTTTACCTGCAGTGCAAGTAACAAGCAAAGCATCACAAACAAGTCAAAAGCAATCAACTGGGAGACTATCTGCAGGATACAGTTATGATAAAATGTTAGTATCAGTAAGTAAGACAAAGACAAAAACCCCAATAGAGAAATGGGCAAAAAAATAGGAACAGGTAATTCACAGATTAGAAGTAAGTGATCCATAGATGTTTAAAACTGCTCCACTTCACTAACAATCAAAGAAGGAAACTCTGCCCTGGCCGGTTTGGCTCAGTGGTTGGAGCATTGGCCTGCACACCAAAGCGTTGTGGGTTCGATTCCGGACAAGGGCACGTGCCTTGGTTGCAGTTTGATCCCCGGCCCTGTTCATTCAGGAGGCAGCCAATCAATGTCTCTCTCTCACATTGATGTCTCTCTCTCTTTCTCTTCCTCACATTCTATCTGAAGATAAATGGAAAAATATCCTTGGGTGAGGATTTTTTAAAAAAAGGAAGTGAAAATGTAAAATGTAATGAGATATCCTTTATCTATCAGATTGACAAAACTGAGAAAAAAGAAAAAAGCCAGCAATTGGTATTAGCGTGGAGTTGGGAAATGGCACTCTCACGAAGCAGTTGCAGGATGATAAATAAGTATAAGCCTCACAGAGCAATTTAGCAATGTTAATGGAGAACTTGAAAATATTGATACTGGTAACAATACAATGCACTTTAGAAACGCATTCCTAAGGAATGAAACTGACAATTATGCAAAGACGTATGTGGGACAGCCATTGTAGTATTGTTTATAATAGCAAAAAGAAACGCAGGGCTACATAGATCTCCATCGATGAGATATTAAATAAATAATGGAACACCCATAAAACAGAGTACTATGCAGCCATCAAAAAGAACAAGGTGGAGGTGTGTGTCCACAATATGCATTTAAAAGAAAAACCAGATTATAGAAAATGACACGGTATGAAAAATGCTTATTTTACAAGAAACATAGAAAATAGCTGAGAGTAGTTGAGAATATATTCTCTAGTTTATGCATGTCTGTACTTTATGATATTTTAATAGGTAGGGCTTAAACATGTATTTCATCATAGAAAAATCTATCTACTTTGAAAAAGGCATTGGAAAGCTGTTGTAGATTTCTTGCATGTAGGCATGTGTATATACATGTGTGTGTCATTTAGTAATTAAGTTAATGTTTGTGAGACAGAAAAGTAACACAATGGCGATTCCTTCCAGAAGACGTGAAAATTGTGGCTGGAAGGGAGTGGAGGTGATGATCATTGGCCACAAGGAGTCAGGAACCACAGCTGGAGTGTCAGATAGTGTATACACAAAGCACTGTACCTACTCTCTCATGTACACTGGGGAATGGCTTGGAGGTTGGTAGTTAGGCAGTGATATCTCCAAATGCTTCAAATTTCAAAAGCTTCAGTGGAAGGGAAGCCTGATCACTATGAACGGGCCTGGCCTTTGTTCCGGTGGGAGCATCTGTCAAGTGGCTAAACCTTAATGAAAACAATGTCTGGGCATTGACACAAGTATTTCAGAAAATAGTAACAGAGCCCTGGCCAGTTTGGCTCAGTGGTTAGAAGATTGGCCTATGGACCAAAGGGTTACAGGTTTGATTCTGGCCAAGGGCCCGTGCCTTAGTTGCGATTCAATCTCGGCCCTGGTTGGGGTCGTGTGGGAGGCAACCAATCTATGTGTCTCTCCAACATCCATGTTTCTCTCTCCCTCTCCCTCCTTCCCACTCTATCTGAAAATCAAAGGAAAAGTGTCCTTGGGTGCGGATTAGAAAGAAAAAAAAGTAGAAAGAGAGAGAGAGAGAGAGAGAGAGAGAAAGAGAAGAAAGAAAGGAAGAAAGAAAGAAAATAGTAACAGAATTTTTATTACCTCAAAGCTACCCGACCAGTCCATCTGTCCATCTTCTCCATCCCCACGACAACCACCAGATCAACATCTTTTGTTTCCTACGGGCCATCTCTTGGGCATCCCACAATGACCTAAAACAAGACAAAAGTTTATCCAGTTCTTCTCCAAACAAAGTATCATTTCTCATTTACCTCTCATTACATCCTGCTTTTGCTGACTGTGGCCACCAGCCACGTGTGGCTCCTAAGCACTTAGAACGTGGCTCGTGTATCCCGAGTGTGCTGTAAGTGGAACATACACACCGGATTTGGAAGACTTGGTATAAAAACAAAGTAGGTAAAATATTAACTGTAAATGATGACATTTTGGACACATTAGGTTAAATAAAAATATTAAAATAGTAATATTATTCACCTAGTTCTTTTTACTCTTTAAAATACAGCTACTAGAACATTTCTAATTACCTATGTGGATTGCATTACATTTCAGTCGTACAAAGACTGCTCTAGGCTGCGACCATAGAGCGGTCCTTTATGTTCTTGCTCTTGGGATTTCATACCAAATCTGTCTAGCAGCCCTGACACCTGGTCGCTTGGCCCTTTATCTTTCTTCTTTTCTGAGTCACTGGTCCAGACAAGCCCTTCCCTCTGTCCCCACACCTCCCGCATCCGCCTGCCTCCAGCTACTCGACTCCAGGCCCAGCGTGGCTGCCAGCAAACAAACTCAGTAACTCCAATAACTGAGAGCTAACCTCATTAAAACCCCCTGGAGATTAAAAAGAAAACAAATAACAAAATTAACTTGGTGAATAAGTGCACTGTAGAAGGAGAACTTCGATGTGCTGGGAACGAAATAACCAGCCACTCGACTTTACGGGCTGCCCTCCGCACAAACAAAGGCGTCTGGCCCGCAAACGCAGCGAGCGAGGCGCGGGGAGCTCTTCGCAAGCACCGCAGGAAGGAAGCGGAGCCCCTGACCTTCTGAACCGCAAACAGGTACACAAGTTCTGCTTTCAGTCTGGTTTCGGTTCAGTCTTCGAGACACGGCCTTCGAGGGCCAGGCTTCCTTTTCAGGAGGCGTGTGCACACACCCGTTTCTGGGCTCAGACTCTGAGCTTTGGGGATCAGAACTGGGAAAAAATAATCCAGAAAAATCTCACCTCCTCCCCACTCGGTGAAAGAACCAGTGGCAGGAAGGTCAGGATGAACGTGGCCATTCAATAGATGAGATATTGGGGATGACTAGGAATGACGAAAGGCGAGGATTCATTAATTCTTATGCTCTTCATCCATTTCTACTTGTCCTGCGGGACCGGCCAGCGCCCGTGGTGGGGCCAACCTCTGGGGGTGGAGCCTGGAGAAGCCCCCAGGGCAGCGGCCTCCCCTCCAGCCGCCGGTGTCTCTTCTTCTGCAGGGTTGGCCAGTCCTCCTGAGGCCCCTGCTCTCCGCTCAGTGAGGCTGAAAGTCCCGCATCACCAGTGCAGGCACGTGTGGCCTCCCGGCTGACACAGATGCTACAGTTCATGGCTGATCACGAGCCCACGGCCACTTCAGAAAGACAGACAAGCTTCCTAACAGTGCCTAACCAGGGGCTGTTCTCTCTGAGCTCGTCCACTACTGAGGACTATGGAATATGGAGATGGTTTCCACAGGTTATTAACTCAGCTGATTTCATTTTCATTTTCAAGCTTGCACCTCAGGAATGTGTTCCTCTGACTGTCAGACACGCTGGACTTGGGGGAGCGAGGCCGTCACCGTGACAGTAGATCTTTCCAACAGTGAACACCAGGTGCAGTAAGTACCAAGCAGAACTCTACAAAAGACTGTCAGTGGATTCCCTTGGCTGCATCCTCAAATTAATTTTCTTTCACACACACCTCCCCCCCCCCCACACACGCACACACACACATACACATGCATGCACACACAGGAATGTTCTACATTTCCACAGATGTGAAGTTAGGTAGAAAAGCAGACACGGGTCCCCCTGCAGGGAGCGTGTGGAGAAGGGGAAGGATGCCCAGCGCCTGCCTGGTGTGGCCAGCAGGTTGCCCCAGCTGGCAGAGCCAATGCCTTTCTCTGGAGTGTGGCTCAGTGTGTCTCTGCCTATCGCAGCAGCGAGAAGAAAGAAGAGAGTATCACGAGAAGCCCGACCACTCGCTGCCCCAGTTTGCTGTGAGCACGGCATGAGGTCTGCAGCAGCCCACAGTAGACAGACGTCTGGGGCCTGCACCGCAGACCTCCCCCCACAAAGGACAAGTCAGCTCTGCAAGGGGCCTCTGACCCTGGTCTCAAACCCTCAGGATGACTCAGAGTATTTCAGAAGACGTGGGATTTGTACTGATTGCATCCCTCTGACTACAGTGCCTGGAAGATTTAGACTGTCCTGGAACATAGACCTAGAGACCACAGCTGCTTAAGAGTAAAGAAATGGTGCTTCTTCATGAGCCATCTCTGTGACTAGTGTGGAGCATCTCATAGACAGGACTCCATGCATTCATGACAACAGCACTAACAGAACGGTCTGATCCCTTTTTGACAGAGGAGGAAACTATGACTCAGAGAGAGTATTAGTCAGAATAAGCCAAGTTATGCTGTCATAACAATCTCAAAGCCTTAGGGGCTTACGAGAATGAATAGCCTCCAGCCTGCAGGTGTGGGTGGGTCTCCAGGACAGTTTTTCTCCACGGAGTAACTCAGACACCCAAGCTGCTTTACACCTGTCACCTCAGCACTAGGCTTCTACACGACGCCCAGCAGGGAAAGGAAGAGATGGAGAATCTCACCAGGGACCTCCACTGCCTTAGGCCAGGAGTAATACATGTTATTTCTGGGCAGATGGCCCTGCTTAAATGTTGGGAACTGGGAAATGCAATCTTTCCATATGTCAGGAAAGGAGGAGAGAACCAGATATTGGTGAACACTGTCGTGTCAGCCAGAGAGAGGTCAAGTCACTCTCGCTGTCCCTGTCCCATCTCTTCTTCGCGCCCCATTTTGCCTGTCTATATAATTCTCTCTTTTGCACACTGGCTCCCTTGAATTTTGTGGTTTAAATGTTGAAAACTAGAATACCAGTGGTGCTCAACATTAATGGTATAGATTCAGCCACCTGAATCTGATCTCTCTCCCTACCAAAGTTCCCAGGGAGAGGACAGGTTGGCCCAGTTAGATCCCTCTCTAAACAAATCAACTGCAGCAGGGAGAAAGTCCACTTTATAGGAATAGGCAGTTCCTGCTGTAACCTTGTAGACAGAAAGTGTGTAAAGGGGGTTGACCCTGCAGAGGGTCATCAGAATTAAAAGTGATAGAATGAGGATTCTGATTCTGGTCTCTCTGACTCCAAAGTCCTTATAGATTTACTACACACACAGCTTCCTTGGTATTTTAAAACTCAAATGGGAGAAATAGTCCTTGTATGTACAAAGACATGGGCACTGCAGACTTACTACAGCATGCACAAGTTAGTCTGAAACTAAGGAAAATGTTAATAGAGTCATCAGATTTTATACGACTCAAAATGTGGTGTAGCCATCTCAGAGCTGTATGATAAAGCTCATTGCTTAGAGTCTAGCATTCAGATCAGTAGCTCTGCAGTACAGTAGCCACTAGCTATTTAAATATAGCTATTTAACTTTAATTTCATTAAAACAATAGTTTCCAAGGTCAGAAAAGTTGAGGGCGATGTTAGGTTAGGGTATATATGTGAGCTTTTGATATGCAAATGTGCCTTGTGACTTTCTAGGAGGATGTAATAATATGCCATACTTCCTAAACTCATATGACCCCAGCTCCCTTTAGTTTGGCAGGGTGGTCTCACTGGACACAAAATTCAGCCTCAAAGTACTATGTCCAGTTTTCATGAGTGACTTACCCTGAGTATAATTTCAAAGGAATGTTTGTTTCAGAATATTTTGAGATTTGAAAGTATCATTGTACTAAGAATGTACTCAGGTGGATCATGAAAAGTAAGTCTAATTTAAGCATATGTTCTGTGTAGTTATCACAGTTATTTTCCAGGTAGGTAGGGTTAATTGACAGAAAAGTTTGGAAGTAAAGAATACAATAGGATTTAAAAATGCATATACAGTATGAAGCCACAGAGAGAAAAAACTAACTTTTAGTCTGAATTAGACTTGTCTCCAATCATTTAAATCAGCGATTTTCAACCTGGTGTGTTATAGGAATTTTTAAAACATGTAGTACCTGCACTGACTTCTTTCCCTTAAATTATTAAATAAAAATATGACAGCAGCCATCACAACAATAGCCGTCTAATGTGAATGCACTGTCTTGAACCATAAATATGTAGATCATATAATAGAGTTGCCTCTTATTGGTCAATTTGCATAATAAGATGGCATCTGATTGGTTAATTCTTGGTACCAGACGTCATTATACACAAGCATAGGCACCTGATTTTTTAAAAAGTCACTTTGGTGCAAAAAGGGTAGGCAATTACTATTATTATTATTATTTTTGTAAATCAATTAAAATTATACCTATTTTTTGTCAGATCAGCCAAAAATAAAATATCTTTTTTGGTGTACTGCAGAATTTTAGTCATTAGTTTTGTGTGTGCCATGAGATTTAAAAAAAGGATGAAAAACTCTGATTTAAATTGTCACAAGTAATGATATGATGGGTAACTCCTATTGTTAAGGAAATAGTGTAGGAAGCTTCTAGCAATCCTTGGGATTTTATTTTTGTAGGTAGTTATTTTGCCTAGCCTAATCTAATCTGGCAAGGATGTAACTTTCTTTCTAAACTGGCTCCTAATGCATGTGGTTTTGTCAGGTTGGTCCACAGATAACAGGGTAGTTGGCTGCCCCATGGTACATCTCTGTGCTTCATTTCCTGTCCAATCTTTCTTGCCTGCATGGCTTTAGACATAGTGGGAGGGCCTGTAATACTCCTGCATTCCTTGTTCAAATTGTGAATTGATTCTGATAACCAAGCCAAATTCCGAGGTTTCTGGCTACATGTGTCTCAAGAAATGTGGTAGGTGAAAGAAACTCTGCAGTAACTTTTTCTAGTACTAGTTAAATATGTAATTCTAGAATGATTTGGCTTAAAATCAAGAACACTCCCATAATGAATAGTATTTGAATGAAAACAAAAGCTACCACACAAAAGTACAGCACTCAGGAAATACTAGATTTCAGTCATGTTGTATGAATCCAGCTTCATGCTGTGTTGGAGTCACAGAATTGTCTAGAAGGCCACACATATTAGTGTACGCTAAGTAGTTGGCAGGTTTAAACACAAATTTTAAAAACTAGTGAAACGAAGAAAAAGCATTTGACAAAATTCAACAACGATTTATAGATTAAAAAAATAACTCTTAGCAAAATAAGATGAGAATTTCTTAAATCTGAAAATGGGCAAAGACAAAAATAAAAACCCTAAAGTTAATATCATACTTAAAGAAGAACTATTGAACACATTCTGTCTAAGACAAGAAACAGGACAAGAACATCTGCTTTCATCATTTTTATTCAACATTGTACTGGAGTTCCTAGCCAATGTAATAAGGCAAGAAAGAGAAACAAAAGTTTAAAGATTGGAAAGGAAGAAAAAAAACAAACTGTCATAAATACAAACAACATGTTTGTATGCATGAAAAATCCTAGGAAATCTACAAAATAACAGTTAGAAATAACAAATATGTTTATCAAAATTTCAGGATATAGGTCAATATATAAACATTTTAACTTTATGTACTAACAGGAATGATTTTTAAAAATAAAATTAAAAATTTATTTACAATTGCACCAATACATAAAATACTTAGGAATAAATATAACAAAATTACAAAATAGTCCTAAGAGATATTTAAGAAGACTTAAATTAATGGACAGATATACCATTTTCAGGAATTTTTTTCTTGACTCAAGACTCAGTGTTATAAGATATCAGTTCTCTACAAGTAGATGCAGTCCCAATTGAAATCCCAGGAGACGCTTTTTTTTTTTTTTTTTTTCATAGAAATGGACAAACTGGTTCTAAAATTCATATGTAAATGCAAATTACCTAGAATAGCCAAAACAACTTTAAAAAGAAGAACAAGTTGGAAGACTTACACCATCTGACTTTAAGATTTATTATAAAGCTATTGCATTAAGATATTGGTATTATGATAGACAAAATAGATCAGTGGAATTGAATGGAGTCCAGAAATAGACCCACAACATATATGGTCAGTCCATTTTTATAAAAGTGCCAAGAAAATTTAGTAGAGAAGGAGGGTTTTTTCAACAAAAGTTACTGGTACAATTAGATATCATAATAATAGAAAATTAACTTTGATGTATACTTCATACCATAGACAAAAATAAACTCAAGATGGATTTTTACCTAAATGAAAACTCTAAAAATTATTAACCTTTTAGGACAAAACAGGATGAAGTCTTTGCAACTTTGGTTTAGAAAAAGATTTTCTTAGTTACAACAACCAAAGCCCAACTCATAAAAGAAAAAAATGACAAATTCAACTTCATCAACATTAAGAACTTCTGGGTTTAGAAAAAATACTGTTGAGAGAATGAAAAGACAAGCCATTTACAAAATACACATCTGATGAAAGACTTTTATCCAGATATATATGGAACTCTCAAAACTCAGTAATAAAAAACAAACTGTCCAACAGAAAATTCACAAAAGGGTGAACAGATATGTCACTAAAAATATATATAGAGATGGCAAACAAGTACATGAACAAAAAGTTCATTATTAGTCATAAGGAAATACATCGTAAAACCACAATGAGATACCATTTCACTACAATGACTAAAATTAAAACCTGACATCAGTGTGGGCAAGGATGTCAAGCAACAGAAACTCTTGTAAAATCACTTTGCAAAACTCTTTGACAGCATCATTTGACTTAAACATATGCTTCCTAATAAGTCAGCATTCCACTGCTAGATATTAAGTTGAGAAAAATGAGAGTATATATCATAAAAAGATGTGTGTCAGAGTGATATGTCGGCTTTATTCATAGTAGCGAAAAATTGTATATAATCCAAATGTTCATCAACAGGAGAAGGTATAAACAAAGTGGTATATTCATTCAAAGAAATACTATTCAGCAGTAAAAAGAACAAACAACAGATGCCCAAAATAGCCTACATGAATCTCAAAAACACGTACAGCCTAAGAAGCAATACTGAAAAGGGTACACACTGTA
The DNA here is from genome assembly GCF_014108415.1 of Molossus molossus. NCBI lineage: Eukaryota > Metazoa > Chordata > Mammalia > Chiroptera > Molossidae > Molossus > Molossus molossus. Next base: position 26,666,030 of record NW_023425347.1, on the reverse strand, counting down.
TGATTCCAATTATATGAAATTCTATAATAGGCAAACTAATCTCTGGTGCTAGAAATCAGAATGGTGGTGCCTGGGGGATAGGAAAATAGGAATTTCTGGGGTGATGGAAATAGTCTGTATTTTGATCGGGTAGTGGTTATACAGATATATAATTTTGCTAAAAGTCACAGAATTGTACACTTATGATCTGCACCTTTCACTGTATATAAAATGTACCTAAAACAAAGATTAGCTGTTGACTCTAAATGCCTCCTTTGTAACTTTTGCTTAAATACTTCATATTGTATTTTTGTTGTTGCTATTGATGGTCTTTGGGCTTGAAAAAGAAAGTCTTAAGAGCAAGCACTAAGTTGTACGTAAAACCGTGCGTCCCATTGTGCAGAGCAGTCACTTGGGCAAACCAGTCTTGTTTTATTATGGACACATCTCATTATCATGGGGCAGCAAAGTGACTTGGTAATAACACTGCCATCAGAGCAAATGACAGAGCCGGTCAGAGCTGAGGCTTTGGGTTCAGGCAGATGCAGGCTGGAACCCTGGCTCCCGCCATTGTGCTACTGTTGTAACTAGCTGGCTGATATTAAAATCAGAAGAGAGCAAAGGGAAGGCCAGACATTATGAGCATGGCCATCTGGGCAGCTTCACCAGGAAGCTGCAACTTCACACTCCCCAGGGAACCACCGGTTCATTCCCGGTGGAAGGGATCCAACGAAGGGGAAGGTGGACACCTGTGCAGTGAAGTCGGGGTGATGTAGGGAAGGTGCGTACCTGTCAGTCTAGCCCGGGGGACCACGGATTGGCTAGGTAGGGGGTGGAGCCACTACAGGCACGTGAAATCCTGAAGGATTCATTGGTCAAGCTCCTAGTTAAAATCCCCAAAGCAAAGAATTCTTTGTCTCTTGCTACTTGCGGTCCTGTTTCTCGCTTTCTCCGTGACCCATGCTAGCGTGCCCTGTGGTCCTAGAAGCCGCATGGCCTCAGGCCATGTGGACCCCACACGCAATGCACTGCAGCTGAGAACGCAAGCTGACCTAGCCAGATGCTAAACTGGGCTGTGCGAACGTGGAGCGGAAACTCTGGCGGTGGCTTTGATTCTAGCTCTGCTAAAGACAAAATGGGGCTTTTCCGTGGTGAGCGGGAGGGAGATGGGGCCTTGCAGGGAAACTCCCTAAATGTCACCAATAAAGCTTTCCACGATACCTCATCCTCCCATGGGGACCTCAGGACATTTTATTCCCGCAGCACCCCAAAAAACCCACTTCCACCAGCAACAGGCGGGGACACAGAGGGCTCCCCATTGATACCAATTTGACTTTGAGTGAACCACTAAGCTTCTGTCCCCTTAGCTCCTCACCTGTAGCCAAGAGGCACAATGCCTGCCTCACAGGGAGCAAGACAGCAGATAAGAAAATGCATACTGATTCTTAGCACAGTGTCTATGCCCAACATCAGGAATAAAATGGGGATTACTTTTAGTATAGATACACAATTCTCTAAAAGATTTGGGAATTTTATTTAGAAATTCATCTAAAAGTTCCCAGGAAGATTTTGTTTGATGTTTTTCCAACTGAATGAGTAAGTTAGTTTGTGAAAAAGAAAAAGAGTTTGGTCCCCTGGATTCACATCTCTCACCTTCCACAAGATTATTTTCACCCCGACTCCCATGTTAGTCTTCAGTCTTCCTCTAACTTTACTTCCCTAAGAGGGGAGAGGTTCTCAGGTTCAGATTTCACACAATTGAGATGTAACACTTTTACATATCATCGAGATCTGGGTTACTTCAAGGCCTTCAATATAAAAGCATGGAACCTTAGCACCCATTCACAGAGCAAGTGAAAAGTGCCCATCTCATGTGGTTTTGGGTGTCAGAGTCTGTGCCAATCTGATGATACTCAAGGTGCACAAATACAACCAATCAAACAGGTTCCTACAAAGGAGATAAGCTTCCAGAATGGCCCAAGTTATATCCTGAGCTACGCAGTGTCCTCCTCTGACCCTGGTCCCCAATGCAAGAGTTGGACAGCATCGTGTTTAATTATCACCTTTCGCAGCTAAGGGATCTGTGTAACACTGTGAAAGTTGCTTACCTTTTCAGGGCTTAGAGCTGGGAATGTTGCTCAAGTTGCCCAGAACTCACAGTTCTCCCACATCGCTGACCAGAGTCCAGCTGCCAGAGATTTTCTTCTACCTTGGTTCGGGTTTAGTCCTGGTAGGGGAATTCCCAATACCCTGCAGTGCACCGCTTACCCTATGGACTTCTTTGCCAGTCTGGAGCTCAGTGTTCTACCTCCCCTGAATGATCACAGCACGTACTCTGTTCCTCTCGTTGACACTTGGACAGAACTGGGGAGTGTTTATGTGCTCTGAAGTCAAGCAGACTTAAGTTCACGTCCTGCCTTACTGACCACAGGACTTCAGGCCAGCTCAAATTTCTCAATCTGTTTCTACAAAGTTGGTCTAATAACAGCGCTTATCTGTTTCCCTAAGGAGTAAATGAGATAACGTATGTAAAAACTTACTAAAGACCTGGGACTTAATGCATGTCAGTTATTATTCTTACTATACTTACTAATTGTAATATTTTTTGTGTGTTGTTCTCCAATTTTTGTCTCTAGGTAAAAATTTGAGTCCAAAATTAGATTGACATTTTGTGAGAGTGAAGTTCATTTGTATACTCTTTTTTTTTTTTTTTTTTGGTATGTGCCCCTAACGGGAACTGAACCCAGTACTCTCTTGTCTGCAGACCGATGCTCCAACCGCTGGGCCAAACCGGCCAGGGCATGTATACTCTTTTTATGTACCCCACTGTTCCTAGAGAGGTGCTGCGGGTTGGGGACAATATCAATAACTGCTGAATAAGTGATTGTAGGTGAGTTCATAGGTTTCTCCACATACAGTTTACAACACGAACAGGTGATCTGATCTAATTATTGTTAAATTGCAATGTTCTTGCCCCCAGTTTTACTTTGGAGACACCTTTTTTTTTTTAACCTGTTGAAATATTTGTATATAGGGCTGGCTCCTCTTACACTTTTATTTTCTTTAAAAATGTGTGTTTCTTTGGTAAGCCCAGGTTAAACCCTGTGGGGTATCAGTTGCTCTGTTTCCTTTCTGAAAGAGGACAACAAGGCATTATTAGCAGATTACAAAGATTTTTTTTAAATCCTCCTAACTAGTTCAGTTACAGCGTATTTGTTACAGTAAAAAAGATGGTCATCTCCCCTGGAGGGAACACAGAGAACTGGGTGACACAAAGGTAAAGGCCACGCTGGGTGGCGGCAGGAAGTGTCCTCAGGTGACCCAGCTTTGTCATGAGGAAACAAGGATGTCCTCCCTGCGAAAAGCAGTGGAGGGTGACATGATTCATCTCAGGAGATAAAATGACTTCAGCAGGTGCCTCAGGGGAGCCCTCTGACCTTGCAGTCCGTGGTGATGGCATGTCCTGTCCAGAGCTTCCTGTGAACCTGCCTGCTCCTTCTGCAGAGGTCAAGGGGGGCGGTGGGCCTGGGCTTTGGCTGCGCGCTCCACATTGTCGAGATCAGAGCAAAGCCAACGACCCCAGAGCCTCAAGACTAACTAGCGTTGTTACTTGTTTCCCTGAGGAGAGATGCTTGGGGCATCTTTTACATGCTTTTCACATCCTTGTGTAAGAGGCTGGCATGAGTGTGAAGGGGACCAAAACCAAGAGTTGTTTCTTCTTTGTGGTCTCTCCACTTCCAGGCTCCTGGGAGACGCAAAGACCAGGACTGAGAATTCCGAGCTACACAGGCCACACGGAACGGTTCCCGGGATCCATTCTTCCTGCCACCCATCGCCCGCGTCGCAAACACAAAACGCTCCCTGGGACGCTGGCCCATCGTGTTACCAGGAACTCAGTGCTACTTTCATCGGAGCCTCTCGTGTGAAGTATGAATTGAAGTCAATTTTGAGATGTAAAAAGAAATACTTAGTTTTTAAAAATTCATTTTGTGCTTGGTAATGATTTAATTTGTATCTTGAGCCCCCATTTAGCCAGAATTTACTCATAGACAAATCCGTTTCTTCAAGACTGCATCGATTTCTTCCTAGACAAACCCTGTTTCTTCCACATCTGTCCTCCAGGAGGCACACAGCAACGAACTGTGGGGTGGGGGCAGCCGAAGGGTCATCGTAGCCTGGGTGTTCTCACATCTGGCTCCTGTAAGATGCCCTCCGTCCTCATCCAGATTTTTGCTGAAACCTCTCTCTGTCTCTCTGTCTCTCTCTCTGTCTCTCTCTCTCTCTCTCTCTCTCTCTCACCTCTCTCTCTCCTGCATCACTCTTGGGAGCACAGAAAACATATCACTAGTCCCAGTCTACACTGAGGGAGGGCTCCTGAGAGCGGTCTCAAGCTCCCCACCTAGACATACTTCACAGACACGGCAGAATCAGGTGGCGGGAGAGGGGGGCATCACGGCCGTCCTGGCTTGCCCTGACCAAGGGGCACATCCTCTCTGCAGTTCAGGGGCTCTGTCTCTCCTGTTCCTCACTGTCCTGCTTGGCTGGGCAGAACTCAGGACCCGTCAGCATCTCAGCGTTCTTTCCCTCCCTTCCAACTTTTTTATTTTTTAAAAATACATTTGATTTTTTTTTTAGAGAGAGAGGAAGGGAAGAAGAGAGAGAAATATCTAGGTGAGAAACATCAGTTGGCCGCTTGCTGCACGCCCCCTACTGGGGATGGAGCCCGAAACCCGGGCAAGTGCCTTGCCTAGGAATAGAACCAGGACCTCTCAGTCCATGGGAAGATGCTCAATCCACTGACCCACACTGGCCAAGCAACTGAGCCACTCACTTTGGTCACTTCTTAAAATAATTCCTATTTTATAGTATCATAAACTCTTAGACTCTGAAGAAAACTTTTAATAATCTAATCTGGCCTTCCCCTTAGTTTGGCGGATTTCCAAATGTGGCCTTGGATCAGCACATCAGAGCGTCACCCGGAAACTTGTTAGAAATGCACGTTGTTGGGCCCTCACTCGAACATACTGAATCCGCAGCTCTGGGGATAGGAGCCAGCAATCCGTGAGCAGACCTTCCGAGTGATTCTTGTGGACCTAAACTTTGGGAACCAAGGTTGTAATTCATTACTTCCCTAAATAGCATACCTGAAGGATAATCTTTGTGGCCTCTATTTGAATACCTCTGGTGACAGGGAGCTCACCACTTCAGGAGGCATCTGGTTAGAAGCCCTAACAATTTGATATTTTCTCATTATAATGAAATAAATCTGATTTCTTGTCACCCTCATCTGCTGACCTTGGCTCTATCCTCGGAATGCAGTTGAGACTTCTGGGTGGTGAGAGATGGCTGGTAACTGGGCTAATTATTCACATAGTAGGAGCGGGTGAAAGTGAATATGAGAGGGCAGACTGGGAGGGCAGCCAGTGCGTCACATTTTCCTTTCAACCAAGTAAAACAGCAAGATTAAGGGCTGTCCCCGGCATGTGAGATTATGATAAATATCAGTATTAATAACAATAGTGACAGTAATAATTACCCACAGCTAAATTTGGATGCAGGTCAAGAAACCATCCAAATCAAATTACATGTAAGAAAAATATGTGTGTTCAGTGCTGGGAACATTTTCAAAGAGGAAGAAAAATTGGCACTGTGAAAAACATTTCACCTTCCAGCAGGGGCAAGCGCCCTTTCCATTCCAAGGAAATTGTTTGGAAAAGGAATGTCCCCAAAAGGCTAGAGGTACTTTATAGTCAGGTCCCAGCCCAGGCCGGTGGGCAAAATGAGCCTTTTCCTGGTCACCCCTCAAGCAAGGATGCTCTGAGTTGAATATATTTGTTTGCCTAGATTTTGCTAGCGATGATCTTTTCTGTTTGCATTTGGCAGAAGAGACAGAGAGAGTACAATAGTCCCACATGGGAAGCCCGGGCAGGGGGGCAGGAAGGCTGGAGGCAGAGGCAACTCCGACTGAGACTCCTGCAGTCCAGCCTTGGTCTCTTCTTCCTCCGATTTCTCTCTCCCCTCTTGGGACTCGGAGCACTGGCAGCTCTAGCATTGCCAGGGCGCTCCCACAAGTGATTTTCCTTCCCCCCAGTTTGAGCCTGGAGAGTGTTTACTTCCTGTCAAACCCCAGGGACCTGCTGATTTTTCCCATTACTGCAAATTGCTGCTCTTGGGTGCTTTGCATTTGTTATTAAGATGCAATCAGGGTTCCATAACTGATTAACAGCCTCACCCCACAGCCCCCAACCCTCACACCTGACTCGGAGGCAACAGCAGTGGCGAGCAGAGTCCCCTGGCTGCTGAGCGTCTGGCTCCCTGTTCTGTCAAAGGCTGGAGGGGGCGGCACCGGGAAGCAGCAAAGAGGCGCTGAGCTCCTGCAGGGATCCTGGGTGAGCCGGGAGGAACGTGGTGTCTCTCAAGGTCCCAGGAATTTCGGTGGGTGTCGGGCCGTGTGACAGGTCTCTGGAACGATGACGGCTGACGGCTGGGACAGCCTGCCCAATAAGGCAGAGGCCTGCCTGAGCCGGGCCTTCCGGACCAACAAGCACAGAGCGTCTCCGAAGACGGAGTGGCAGGATGATGAGCACGTGGGTGACGGCTGCCCCAGAATCCTGTCCCTCAGCGAGCTCCGGAGCAGCTCCAGGCCCTGCCACCAGACAGCCCCCCACACCTTCTCTCCCCGCCCACCTGTCAGACCGCTCAGCCCCTTCTGTCCCAGCTCAAGGCCAACAGCAGCACACAGCTCGCGGCCACACGCTGCCAGTGTTCTGAGCACACACACAAAGCCAGCTCGCTTTCTTCAGGACATCTCTGACCCTTTCGCCACGCTCCTTTTCTGTTTTTAGCTCTCACATGTCTCCATTTTCATTCAGTAAGTGTCTTGGGTCTTGCCTCGCTGAAGTTTCCTTGTTGCGGGAGGAAAAGGAAAGTCGGAGGATCACGGCGGCAGACGTCTGTGCATCACCGAGAAGGAGGAGGTGGGAGGGTTGGAGGAGCCCAGCACCACAGCGGCACAAATCCCAGCAAAACCTTGAAACTTGAGCCGAGCTCCGGTTCCTCACGCGCTGTCACACAAGTCGGAGCTCTGCGAGGGACCTTGGAGCCATGGGACACTGGACCAGCATCACCTGATTTTCATCAGATTGACTGAATGTGTTTTTGAGAGAAAATATAGACAATAGGCAGGTAAGGGAAAACAACAGGGAGGTGGAATTTTCGTACCACCGTAAGGGCCAGACTTCAAAAGAGCCAGACAATCCTGTGTTCAAATCCTGTTCCATCCACTGTCTCAGTATTGAACCTGTTCACCCCCCTTTGCAACAGAGATAAAATCTATGTCATCAGACTGTTATGAGGCAGGCACAAGGGACTATATGCAAAGTACATGGGATCTACTTTTTTCTTTTTCTTTTGTTTAGGATGGGGGTGGTTAAGACAAAGTGTTTTTTGTTTTTTTTTTCTTTCTTTCTTTAAATCAAATCATTTTTGGCATCATTTAAAGACCAAGATGAAACATTCCTGAAGACTAGAAAAGATTTTGGCCATCTTATCCTCCCATGGAGAAAAAAGGTCAGATATTTAGCTCCAGAGCTGCATTATCGTATCCTCCCCATGAGATACATTCCTTCTTCCTGGCATGCTGCTTAGAGAGCCCAAAGCAGAGGAGAGCAGAGCCCTGACCTGGGACCCTTCCTGGCTATTCAGGGAGCCCTGTTGGAAACAACTATAAAAGCAGGTCGTAAGGTCAATGAAACAGCAGCAGAATGGTCACTGTCTTTGGCACAAGGAAACATCTCAGAATGTGAAGTTTAAGGAGGAAGATAGAGGATGGGAACAGGGTGAAGCAGAGAGTAACTTCATGGAAGAACCTCTAGCGTGTGTTCGTGGTAAGTGGGCAGAAGTGTGCCAACTGCATTGTTCTCTCCGAGCAGCTGGAGCCCCTGGATCTTTTCCAGATGTAGGCTGGGGGGGGGGGAGGTTAGAGAAAAGGCCTAATGATCATGGAATTGAAGTCCCAAGTTATAATTAATCCCAGAAGGAGAGAAGAAAGAGAATGAAACAGAAGCAAAATTGGAAGAGATAATAGCCAAGAATTTCCCTAAGCAGAGAAAAGATATCCAGGCACAGATTCTAGAACTTAGTGAACCCCATAGGATAAGTACAAGACAAATGAATCTAGGTTTGTCCTGGCCTGATAGCTCACTGCCGAGAACAAAGACAAAGTATTAAAAGTGGTATAAAAAAAAAAAAAAAAGGACATGTTACTTTCCAAGGAGCAAACTAAGACTAACACTCCTGAATTCTCTAAAGAAATGATGGTGGTCGGAAGATGATAAAATGTCTTTAAAATTCCATAATCATTGTGGGAGATCTTAACAGTGTAAGTAAATAATAAGCGAGCAATCCAAAGTCAGTAAGTCCACAGAACGTGGGAACAGCAGGTCCAACAGTCTCACTGATCAACACGTAGAGAAAACTCACCCAACGAGTGCAGGACGAACATGCATTCTTTCCTGGTGCACATGAACCACTTTCCAAAACTGATTATATGCTGGGCCATAAAGCAAGTTTCGACACATTTTAAGGATTGAAATCACAGTCTTTGGCAAGAATGGAATTAAGCTAGAAATCAATAATAAAAATGAATGAGATGACAGTAAAATATGGCCTATAGATATGTGTGTTTACAGAAAGCATATAATCTCAAATGCATATATTAGAAAAGCAAAAAAAAAAAGAGGCTGAAAATAATGATTTAAATATTCATAAAAAGAAATTAGGAAAATAAAACACAAGTAGACCCCAACATAATAGAGATAAGGATTTAATGAAATGGATGACAAATGTGTAATAGAGAAAATGAACAAAACCAAAAGTTTTTTTTTTTCAAAGAATAAGGAAATTAATAAATCCCTAGGGAGATGAAAGACTGTATTAGAGAGAGAGAGAGAGAGTGTGTGGGTGAGAGAGAGAGAATACAAGTTTACAATTATCAACATCAGTAATGAAAAATGGATATTATTAAAGATTCTTCTTACATTAAGAAATATATTATGAACAACTTTATACCAATAAATTTGATAATGTATAAAAACTCTTTTTAAATCAAAAGTAATACACAGAGAACTAGGAATTCCAAATAGTCCAGTATCTATTAAAATTAAACCCATTATTAAAAATCTTTTCCTCAAGACAACTCCAGGCCCAGAGGTTTCACCAATGAATTTTTTCAAACTTTAATAAATCCCACCAATCTTATACAATTCTTTCAGAGAATAAAAGAAAGCCATTTAAAAAACTGGTTTAGAAAGCCAGATATAACTAAAAATAATGCAAGGACATCAGAAGATAGAAAAATTACAGGTGATTCTTCCATGAATATAAATATAAAAATCTTTATCAAAATATTTGCAAGTCAAGTCCAGTGATGTATAAAAAGAACAAGTCACAACCAATTTTTGGTTAATTCCAGAGATGTGGGAATGATTTAATAATTGAAAGACAGCAATTTTAATTTATCATATTAATAATAAGAAGAAATATAAGTTGAATATAGAATAAAATAGAGTATATAGGGTAATAGAAATAGAATACAGGAGGTATGACCATCTAAACAGATGTAGAAAAAGCATTTGATAAAATTTAATATGTATTCCTGATAAAATCCTTACTTATCAAATTAAAAACAGAAGGCATTTTCTTAACCTGATAAAGGGCATCTACTACAAACATCATGCTTAATGATAAGCTACCAAAAACCATCCTTTGGGAATGTGAATAAGTAAAAGATACCTGAATTTTCTTCAGTATTGTAGGATTTCAAGCAAGAAAAAGAGATAAAAGCAATGAGATTTCAAAAGGAAGCTATAATACTATTGGTATTTGTAGATGATATGATTGTGCATTTAGAAAAGCCAAAAAAATTTATAGAAAATCTGTTAGAATCATTAATTCAGCAATGCTCCTGAATATAATGTTAGCATATAGCAATCAGTTATATTTCTATATAGTAGTAACAATTACAAAGGAAATAAAACCCATACCATTTACAATAGCATTCCAAAACATCAACTATCTAGAATCAATCTAATAAAAGATGTGCAAGAAAATAGTATGAAAGAAATTAAAGATTGAAATAAAGAAGGAATGAACTGTATTCATGACTTAGAAGTTTCAATATCATAAAGAAGCCAACTGATCTAAATTTTCAGGATTTAGGATATTTAGGATGTTTTGTTTGTTTTGCTTTTTTTTCTTGTTGGGGAAAGTGATAGGCTGATTTTAAATTTATATGAAAATGCAAAGGATAATAGCCAAGTACCCCCTGAATAAAAAAATTAAATTAGAGGATTTATTATATTTTTAAAAAATCAGTTCCAGGAAAATTATAGATCTAAATGTGATAGATAAAATAATTCAACTGTAGATAAAAAATAGGAGTCTATTTTAGGACCTGAAAGTAAGCAATTGTTTTTCAAATAGGACACAAAAAATAACAACCATAAAATAAAGAATTAATACATTTAAATTAAAAATAAGAAATTTTATTCAGAGAAAGAAAACATGAAGATACTGAAAATCAATCCATAGAATGGGAAGATATTGGCAATATATTTATCTGACAAAAATCTTCTATCCAGAGTAGATAAAGAAATTCTATTAATTGATAAGAAAAAGGCAGCCCAATAGGTAAGTGGGCAAAAATCATAAATAGGCACTTCAAAAAGAACATATCCAAATATCTAAAATACATATGTAAAAGTCTTAAATCTTGTCTTTAGAAAATGCAAATTTAAACCATAATGCAACAGTACTACATATCCACCTTAATGGCTAAAATTTAAAAGACCAACAATAGTAAGTGTTGGTGAGAATGTGTGGTACAATTGAAATTCTCATTTTCTATTTTGTAGTGTCATAAGGTGTAAATTAGTGCAACACCTTAAAAAATGACATGTCAGTCAGTTTCACTAAAAGCTGAACCTGCACATGCCACGTGACTCAGCGATTCCACTACTAGTGTTGGCTGGGCAGCCCTCTCTCACTTGTAGTCTTCCAGTTCTGCTCCCTTATAAATGGACATCCGGTGCTTCTGCGGGCCCAGGAGAGCAGTGCCTCATTGTGGCCATTCTCTGTCAGGGTACCATCTCCTGGGACTTGTAAAGTTGAAAGCCCTCCTGGTGAACAAACAGTGCTACATTTCCTATCATCCTAACTGGGCCTGAGCCAAGCTGAGTTTCTCACAGACATGGTGAGAGGTGGCTGCCCCCTACTCTGGTGTGTGCCGTACTTTGTAATGGAGGCCCCAACACAGTTCAGCGTGTACCCCATTCTCACAAAACCCCTTGGCTTTTACAGTACTCCTTCAGCCTTCTGGCCCTCTCTCCATAGACCAAGGCCGCTGACCCCATGCTGACCTCCATCTCTGTTTTTGCCTCTAGGTATCTGTCATCATTTTCTGAGTGCAAATAGATACCTGCAGGCTCCTTGTGACCCTGGTTCATCAGACACCAAGGTTCTAGCTCCTGCTTTAGGCCCACTGGGACCCTGGCTACATGGTGTGTCACTTAGGAATGCTGTGGGGTTCCAGTAACAGAATTCCCAACCAACAGTACCTTAAATCCATAGGTGTTTGCTTTTCCTTTAAGAATCTCGAGGTAGGAGGAAGCTGGGGTTGGTCCAGCTGCTCAGTGGAGTCTTCAGGGAGCCAGGCATTTTCTTTCTGTTGACTCCGAAATGCTTAGTTGTTGGCCTTTTGTGTCCGTCTTTGCATCAAAATGGCTACTAAAGCGCAAAGCATCAAAACCACGTGCAGGGTAGAGACAAGGGGAACAGATAGCACAGCTCACCCTCTTTCCTCACCTGAGTCTTTTATCAGGAGAGAAAGTCTTCCATACCCCAACCTTCATCCTCAGCAAACTTTCCTAAGACTCTTTCTCAAAAGCCAAGTCTACTGGCGCTCTTAGATATAAAGGGCCCTAGAAAATGAGTGTGTGGTGGTTCAGAAAAGCTTCTGCATCGCCAACCAACAGTGCCGGCGGGCGGGCAGGCTTTCGGAACAACAAACAGAAGCAGTGATGTTTAGTCCACCTACAACTCTGAATAATCAAGAGTTGGATATACCTGTTTGGCTTGTCTTTCTTTGGGGACAGATATATACTTGGCTAATCTTTCCCATGCAGCCTTTGAAATTGTTTGCTTGATTTTTCTGTGTTTGCTGTCAAAATGAGGTTTTCCTTTGGTAAATACAATGATTTCCTAATAAAAGTGCCAAATTATCTCATTGAGTGGTGACTTCAGACTCTCCTCCCTGGTACTTGTTTGAACGTCAGAGTCAATTCCCTCAGCGTCATTCTAGACAGTCTGATGGAGAAAAGGAAGGAGAAGCCTCCGCTCAATCAAGTGTCTGATTAATACAGGTGCGGTATGCAAATTGCTGACTTTCTAAAAATTTGAATAAGATAAAACATGCTTACAGCTGCTCTTTCAGTGTCTAATTCCTTTTTCCAAATCTCTTAACATCTTCCCAAACACTACCTCTTTTGTGTCGTAGAATGTTATCTCTTCAAGACTGTTTCTCTTTTCCTTCTTTTCTTTGCCCAAATTGCTTTTCTCCAGACTTGGGTGCTTCTCGGCCGCTCTCTGCTGACTGTCTTACCTGGGTGAAGTGTACATCCAGCTGAGAAAACGGCAGGTTGCAGAATGTTTACACTAGTGTTAAATCCAATCATATGTATGCCCTGATCTGGACATGGCACCCCCCCCCCCTCGCCCCCGTAAACAAGAGGTACTTATTTATATACAAGGTGTTTTTACAACCAAGTTCTTTCAGCATTGCTGCCTATTTCCCATCTTCTTTCACAATGTCTACAACACACACTGTGTTTCGGGAATGCTGGATGACCCTTCCCAGTGTAGTCTCAGGAGCTCAACTGACAAGTTGATTCTCTTTTTGTTTTCTTTTAATTTTTTTTCTTTATTGATTTTAGAGAGCGAGGAAGGAAGAGGGAGAGAGAGATAAAAACACTGATGAGAGAGAACATCGACTGGCCGCCTCCCGCATGCCTACCCCCCCGCCCCCGACACTGGGGATTGAGCCCACAACCTGGTGTGTCCTGACCGGGAATCGAACCAGCGCCCTCTTGGTGCATGGGTTGACGCTCAACCACTGAGCCACACCGGCTGGACTTGATTCTCTTTTTGTATCTGCCTGCTAGTTAGTGATTCCTTCGTCAAAGCATTCTGTGACCCTGCTTGCAGCTCTCAGTATGCAAAAGGTGTGTTGTGGTGAAAAGCGGAGGCTTAAGGGAAAGCCAGAATAAAGAGATTGCTTAGAAAATGCAGGATGTGCTGACTAAGAGAGGACAGGCAAAGGGAGAACCTGCACATGGGGTTTCAGGGCACCGAGAAGAGAGAACATTTAACTTTTAAGGTCAGAGTCTGAGAGATGGGTGGGCTGACAGATGAGTCAGGCAGCCACTGAATCCGAGTTCCCAAACCAAGAATTTTGCCCGCAGCCAAACACCAAAGTCAAGTCGCCAAACCTGAGCTCAAGTCTGGAAGGCGGAGGGCAAAGGAAACAGCCCGAGAAGGGAGCCCTGTGAGAGGCAGGGCGGGGCTGCTGCCCAGGGGCTCGGCCGCCACAGGGAGTCTCCCTGACAAATCTGTCTGCAGACCCAGTTTAATTGGAGCCTTCACTGTTTTGTTTTTGGAAAATGTCTTTTGTTTGCATGTTTAACATGGCTCTATTGACAGATAATTCACACACCACACACTTCGTCCATTTAAAGTTTAGAACGCAGTGGTTTTTGATAGGTTCCGTGTATTAGTCCTTTTAAACGGTGGTAACATATATCTAACATCAAATTCGACGGCATCAATGATATTCACAATGTCGTAGAACTGTCACCACAATCTATTTCAAAAACGTCATCACCCAACAGTATGTTTACGTGACTCTCTGAGGGGCAAACTGAGAAGAGATGTCCGTTCCTCCGGGCTGTGAAGACCCAGGCCCCAGCGCGTCTCGTGACGAACAGAGCGCGGTGGGACTCAGCCCCGTGGACCCCTCGGCCCGGCCCTGCGTGCTGCCCACACACCACAACCTCACGGCAGCCCTGTTGACCTGGGACCTCCGCAGAGCGCCCAGGCAGAACAAGGACTGGTCGTCTGAGGGGAGGAGAAAGGGCACATTTGTTTGCTCATGTGCTCATTTCTGTGCACTGACCCCGAGGCAGGCCTTGGGCCGTGCACCTCGATGTCCCCCTGAAAAGGGTGGCCTCCGGCTCTACCTCCATGCCCAGAGACCTGAGCCACCAACCTGCCTCCCACAGTCCCTGACTCTCTAACTGCAGCGGGGACCTGGGGAACTGTGTAGCTGTACAGAATGAATGAGATGAAAGAGAGCGGTGCTTGTGGAAGCAAACAGAGGACCGCGGAAGACCAAGCTCTCAGGTGGCAAATCTGTTCCTACCCCTCATATCAGTTTCCCGGGCAACCAGAAGTTCCCAGGGCCCTGGCGGTCTGAAGGCTCTGGGAGGGACCCCTCCTCACCGCTTCTAGCTTCTGAGGGCTCCAGCGCTCCTTGGCTGGTAGCAACACAGCTGCAATCTCGGCCTCTCCTCTTGGCCGTCTCCTCTGCTCTGTGTGTGTGTCTGCCGTAAGAGACACTTGCCATTTGATCTGTTGACCCTTGGGATAATCCAGGATGATCTCATCTCAAGATCCTTAACTTAATTAAATCTGCAAAGACCCCTTTTCCAAATAAGGCCACACTCACAGCTCCTGGGGATTAAGACACAGACCCAGGTCCTCCTGGGGGTCACCGTTCAACCCACTACAGTCCTCTACGCCCTTGGTTGACAGCAGTGGAGAAGAAAACTTGGATCCACATGGCTGAGGCTCAGCACTGGTCACCACTGTATGTAGTGACAGTGGTGGCAGACGCGTTTGCCAAGCTGCCGTTTCCTTCTCAGGTCTAGTTCACATGACGCAGCCTAACGCTGGGCAGCAGCGCAGTGGGGCTCCTGGTTGGCTGTGCAGTGACGGCGCTGCGTGAACCGAGATGGCCTGACCTCCAGCTTCTTCTCTCCATCCGAGAGCTGAGATGCCGGTGGAAGAAACGCTTCTTTTTTATCCTCACCCGAGGACATTTTTTTTTTTTTTGCATTTACTTTCAGATAGAGCGGGGGGTGGGGGGGCACATCGATGTGAGAAAGACACATCGACTGGCTGCCACCCACACGACCCCAACCAGGGCCGGGGACAAACTGCAACCGAGATACGTGCCCTTAGCGGGAACTGAACCCGGGACTCTCTGGTCTGTGGGCCGACACTCTAACCACTGAGCCAAACCGGCCAGGGCAGAAAAGCTTCTTTTTATTATATATATAATAAAATCACCACACTGTTGTCCGTGTCCATGAGTTCTTTCTCTTTTTCTTTTTTCTCAATTCCTTATGATTTTCTTAATACTATTTCCTTTTCTCTAGCTTACTTTATGGTAAGAACACAGCATATAATACACAAGCATACAAGGTATGTGCCAATCAACTATGTTATTGGTAAGGTCAACATAGGCTGCCAGTGGTTAAGTTGTTGGAGTCAAAAGTTAGATGTGGATGTTTGACTGTGCAGGGGGTCGGTGCCCCGGGCTCTCCATTGTTCAGGGGGCAACTGTACATATATTCAACTTGGGGGAGAGGAGAAGGTAAGAAGAAGCAGGCAGTCGTAGGTTCTGCATACACGTGCCAACGATAGGAAGCGTAATTTCAAGACTTCAGTGATGGACAGCATCCCTGTGGGAAAACCCCCTGGGAGAGGCAGATCCGTTCAGGGGGAGGAGCTGTGGGCGACGGGAGGGACACGTTTTTCGTGGCTGAGAGGGATATCCCAGCAAAGACCAGATCCCGGAAGACAAGACTCGAAGGCGGAGTGAGAGTAAACCACGTGCAAGGAGGACAGGGTTTCGTGGGAGTCAGACTGTGGTCCGCAGGGGAGCAGGGCAGGGGAAGGCTGGACCATTTCACAGAGAGCCTCAGGCTCTGGGGCTCTGGTCTGCATCACATGGGTAAGTGCTGGTCGAGCCCGAGAGGGCAAGTCATGTCTTTGCAATGAATGGACATCTGTGGAATTAACTATTTCCATCCTTGCTTCTAAATGGCTGGGTAGGATTCAGATGTGTGCTTAATACATTTCACTCAGACCTGAAGGTCTCTCTGGCAGAAATCCCTCTCAAATGGCTTTCACAAAATGTGTGAGTAGGATGCAGGATGAAATGAGAAAACCAACGTTAACTGAGAACCTACTGTGGGTCAGGTTCTGTGATAGAGGGGTGTGTGTGTGTGTGTGCATGCACATATCATTTCATGGGGAAAGTGAGGCTCAGAGACGTCCAGAGAGTGCCCCAAGGCCGCACAAAGTCATGGGCCTACATTCAAACCCGGGTCAGCTCCACTCAAGATCTGTTCATTCCACAAACATTTTCCGTGGGTCAACTCCAGGCCTCGCTGGTGGCCCCCCCGCCGAGCAGGAAGCTGAGCTGCCCACGTGGGCTCCTCCCTTTCCCAGAGCCCTGCGGCTGGGTGTGGCCGAGCTGGTTTTTCCCAGACTACAAGCTTGGGTTGATTCCACTCTGACTTACGCTGACTATTTTCCTTAGAGCCTGTCCCTACTTGTGTCCCTGCCTCTTGCCCCTCCAGCAGGTGGCACGTTGCTTGTGATCAAGGCAGCCGCTCTCCTGGGGTAGCCCGAGGCAGGGTGGTTTGTGAACAGCACTGAGCGGTGGGGCTTTGGAGTGCGATTTCTCAGCGTGTCCTGCCCACACCCGACTCGACTCACAACAGCTGCCTGGAGACCTGAATCCTCCCATCCTCCGCGTCTTTCCTGCCCAGGAGCAGCTGGACTGGAATTTCTTAAGTGTTAAGGCAATGCATTTGAAGGTCAAAGGTGCCAACCTCCTCATGCGGTCGGGCTCCCCGCTGCCCTCCTTGCCCGGCAAACTTGGGCGTTCTTTTGGAGCAGCCTCCTGCTAACATGCCAACCGTTCGTTTCTGAGATTGAGGTGTGGCGTGAGGTCACAGTGTGACATCATTTACACAGTAATTAGAGGAAGGCAGATGTTGGACAAGAGGGGCCAGAATCCGAAGCTCTACACGGTTTCTATGGGCTTTCTCCCACGATGGGTCTGTCGTTTGCTAAACTGGTTTAAGAGCTTCATTTCCTTTTTGTTGGCATGTTAGGCTGCTCAGAGCTAAAGGCACGCTGTCTCATCACCAGGGGTATTCAATAACAAGGCAGATCTCCAAGTCATTCCAGGCAACCTCGCTCCTGAACTTAAAGGAAGCTAGGAACTGGCATTACACTGGATTTCTGGCTCTTAAACGTGTTTTTTTTCTTGCTTACTAGGTGATAAGAATCGTTACAAATCTTTGACAGACTTATCCCCTGTTCAGCCGGTAGGCAGCCGTGATAAAGAGGGCTGAGTCTGGAGACTGGAGACTTTGGCCACTAAAAAGGTTTAAATGTGGGGAATGCAGTCGCTGCCCCACACCCAAGCTTGCACATCGCCGGCATAGTGAACAACACTGTCTTCTCAGGGAGGTGACATCAGGCCTCGCACGGGCTCTAACCTCAAGGGCAGGGACCCCGTGTTCTTGCTGCAGTTCCAGCCCCAGTATGGTGGGCGCTCGCCCAGGGGCCCTTCCGGACCTGCCACCCTCCTTCCCCCCTCTGTTCTTTCTTCACCCTTTACCGACAGAACCAGGATCGGGGTTCGTTTGGACCCGGCCAATCTACGTCACCTCTCACGTGTTGTGGAAATCGCCATTCCCAAAGAACAATTTACCTTTACTCAAAGCCACACAATGTGGTTAGAAAGGGCAGGAACCAAAATAAAAGGGGGGGGGCTGAAGACCCCAAAGTGGGAAGAGAAAGTGGGAGAGAATGAACAAGCAAGAGACCCACCCTGAGGGTTAGGACAGGTGCAGCTGTACTCACGCGGCCCGCACCTCTTGCTGTGCCGCTGAGTGGACGTCGGGGTAGAGCAGCGGGCGGAATTGACGGCGCCTTTGCAAAGCGACTGCTGTCAGCATGAGCTGGGAGCGTGGCAGCTACGCTTTAGACCAGAGCCTGTTCCGGTCCACGTGGCCCCAGGGCAGCTCACAGAAGACGAGAAACCCTGCGCCACCCTGATCTCTAGCTCTGTTCCATGCGCATTTCCTGTGCTTAAAAAGGTCATGCAGCCCTGGCCGGTTTGGCTCAGTGGTTGGAGCGTCGGCTGGTGGACCACAGAGACCCGGGTTCAGTTCCCGCTAAGGGCACGTGCCTCCGTTGCAGTTTGTCCCTGGCCCTGGTTGGGTTGTGTGCGTGGCAGCCAGTCGATGTGTCTCTCTCACATCGATGTTTCTCTCTCTTCCTCCCTCCCGCTCTATCTGAAGATAAAAATGCAAAACATGTCCTCAGGTGAGAATTAAAAAAAAAAAGGTCATGCGTATTTCTCGAAGGAAGGTGAACACCACATGTATATTTTAGGAATTATGTAATAGGGTGTACGTTTCATGGCCTGATTTAGCCATAATGGCCACATGTGTCTGTATCTCTAAGTCTCCATCAAATTTCTCAGGGAGATAAATGAGCCATTTATGACTTGTTGCTGAAGGAGTCAGGCGATACCATGACTGACTCTTGTACTTCAGGACTAAGTGCTCTTTTAACTATTTTTAGTGTCTGTCTGATTTCGGTTAATAGTGTTTCCAGTTTGGAGCCAGGGAAACCAGGAACAATCCATAACACCGTCCTCTCTCGCGGCCCTCACATCCGGTTGGTCACCTGGTCCTGCCTTCTCATCTGACATGCCGGTCACACTTCTCCATCTTCATCACAGCTTCCGTCGCTGTGATACATCAATTCGCCTCTCTTGTCTTCTGTTCTTTCCTTGGTTCAGTTCAGCCTCCTTGATTCTTCCAGATTTGGCTTTCTTCCCCCGGATCCAGTCACACCACCCCCAGCTCCCATCCTCCAGTGGGCCCCACGCCACACGGAGGAGACAAAGGAGTGTCCAGCCAGCCAGACTAGGGGACATGAAGTGGCTGGAGCCCACACCGGGACAGGTCTCAGAGGCTGGCCGGCCACTGCTTTGAACCTTACTGATGGGTCACTTCATGATTCATTCAGGCAGCAACGTTTATTAAGCACCTGTTCTGTGCAGACAGTGTTCTAGGCACTGGAGATACAGTGCTGAGCACAAGCCCACCCGGCCCTGCTGGAACTTACTTTGCTGTGGATCAGCTTCTATAAGGATCAGGCACTTGGCAGAGGGATCTTGCGTCAAGGTCCTCCTGGGAAGGGCTGACCGTCACCAAGGAGCTGGTGCCAGCAGCCCGAAGGGGCCGGGCCCACATGGTGTCGGGACGGAGGTGAAGCTGGGCTCTGGCTGCTGGAATATGGGTGCCTCCTTGCTTGTTGAGGTTGGTTTTAGGGACTGTCAGAGAGGAAGTGTGGCTCGTCCAGTGTGCTCAGTGGCTGAGCATCGACCCAGGCACCAAGAGGTCGCCAGTTCGATTCCCGGTCAGGCCACATGCCCAGGCTGTGGGCCAAATCCCCAGTGTGGGGCAAGCAGGGGGCGGCCAATCCATGTTCTCTCTCACTGATGTTTCTATCTCCCTCTCCCTCTCTCTTCCTCTCTCTGTAAAATCAATAAAGAAAAAATAATTTAAAAAAAGAAGGAAGTGTGCACTGAAAGAGCCCAAGGGTGTTTCTAGAAATCTCTCGATGTGCTGACTCCACACTGGATCGCTTGCCAGATATGTGGCCTGGATTGTACCTCAGAGCTCTAAACCCACCTGTGTCGAGGTTGGGTCAGAGGTGCTGCCATGGCAACCACTCGAGGACCAACCAGAGCGGCTTTAAATGCAGGCAACCTGCCCGGGCGTTACGAGCTCATCTCCTCATAAGAAGGCTGCATTGCCTCGGACATTCAAGTCTGATTGATTTGAAGACCTCACCCTCGGTGGGTGCCTCGTCACTTTTGAGGGAACTTTCTGCCCCCTTTGGGCCTCTGCTCCTGGTCTTTCAGCTGCACGGGGGCTCAGCAGCCAGGGTGCTCCTCTAGAACCTCAGACTCTCCAGACTCGGGCTCCTTGCCCGTCTCGGCAGCTGCCAGTCTGGCAAGGGCGGCGCGTCTGGGGTGAGGCCCAGGAGGTCTCTGGCTCGCCCGAGGCAGCTGGTAATGCGACTGCAGAGACAGAGTTGACTGCGAGCCCTGGGGAGGTGGGGTGATGAGACCTGACCCCGGTACACTCCCCCATAATGACACAAGCGTTCCAGGGACCTGAGGGTCTGTAACCCGCTGCGGGTTCTTGGCTTCAAGCAGGAAAGAATTCAAACGCCAGCCAGCACAGCGTTTAAAGGGAAAGAGAGTTTATTAGTGAAGCAGTGAGACAGGGTGGCTGTTCCGCAGACAGAGCAGCCCCTCCCCAGTGGGATTTATTGCTTTTATTGAGGCTCATTTAATTGAGGAGAGGGGACTTTGATAAAAAGGAGGAATATTCAGGATTGTTCCAGGAAAGGGGTGGAGACTTCTCCGAAGAGTCCTGTGGGCCATGTTGTGTCCTCATCTGGGCTTTCCTTTCCCATCATAATGGCTGGGGGTATGCTTTAGTATGCTAATATATTACAATGAGCATATAATGAGGCTAGGTGTCACTGCAGGTGAAATTAGTCACCATGTTGGATTGAGCTGATCTGCTGGTTCTAAGCTATATATCCTTTGGAGGTTGTTCTTATTATCTCTGTAATAGTCCTTGTAGCCCTTATCAGTTACAGCCATTTTGCCACAAACCGTCTCAGTAAGAAGGATGTGACTGTGTGGTTGGGTTGGGGAGCTGTCATAGGACCTCGGCCTGGACTGGCAGGGCCCTGTGGGGATCAGTGTAGAGTCAGGGAACCAGCCAGGGAGAAGTTTCTCTTCTGAAAGCACGAGTCAGAGCCGGGCTGGTCATAGTCCTTCTCATCAGTCAGAGGGATGCCTTGGTGCAGGTTTTCCTGGAAGCAGATGCTGAGGCAAGACTCCAGGGTACAAGTAGTTCATTTAGGAGGTGATGCCAGGGAGCATGGCTAGAGGAGTGAGAAGGGAAACAGACGGAAGCCAATAGGGGGCCTTGTCAACCCCTTTGCCTCTCTGAACACCTGGAGCTTGAGCTCACCAGGAAACTCTAGACCACGCCTCAACGTGACTGCAGCTGAGAGGCGAGAAAACTGCGCACATCTAACAATGCCCCGCCCAGCGATGGTTGACAGGTGCTTTCCGGAGAATTGATCTTCAGGACCTCTGACTTTCCCTGCATGTGGCCTGGGGGGTTCACAAGCCAGAAAAAAAACCAGAGTCTGCCCTGGCCAGTTTGGCTTAGCAGTTAGAGCATCGGCCCACAGACCAGAGAGTCCCAGGTTCGGTTCCCTCTAAGGGCATGTACCTTGGTTGCAGTTTGTCCCTGGCCCTGGTTGGGGTAGTGTGGGTGGCAACCAGTCAATGTGTCTCTCTCACATCAATGTTTCTCTCTCTGTCACTTCCCCCCTCTCTCCCTCCTGCTCTATCCGAAGATAAATGCAAAAATGTCCTCAGGTGAGGATAAAAAAAGAAAAAAAAGCATAGTCACAGGGTTTACAGTAAGCAGCCTCCAGATGTAGAGGGAAATGCAGCGGGGACATGGGCAGAGTGCCAAGGGGCTCTCAGAAAAGTCAGAGAACCGAACATGGCACTGCTGGCCAGGCAGACTTGGAGCCCAGAGAGGGCGTGCGTAGAAGGTGGAGCATGGAGGGATCGCCTGAGCTGAGAGAAGACAGGTACTTACCTTTTAAATGGGGTACCTGAGCCTTTGCTGTGGGTGGGAAAGAGGTGTCACCTGCCCAGGTAATGTGCCTAGTCACTGTGGTCTGAAGAGAAGAACTATTGCCTTTCCTCGTGGTGTGGACTGAATTGTACCTCCCCAAACTCATGCGTTGAAGCCCTAACCTCCAATGTGACTGTGTTTGGAGATAGGGCTTATGATGAGGTCATTAAGGTTATGTGAGGTCATAAGGGTGAAACCTTAATCCAGTAGGACTGGTGTCTTTATACAAAGAGAGACACCGAAGATCTTTCTCCCTCTGTGTACACACAGAAAAGAGGCCATGTGAGGACACAGTGAGGAGGAAGCCAAGGGAAGAGCCTTCACCGGAAGCTGAATTTGCTGGCACCTTGATCATGGACTCCTAAACTCTGGTGCTAGGAAAAATCATTTCTGTTGTTTAAGCCCCTCAGTCTGGGGCGTTTTGTTATGGCAGCCCAGGCAGACTAGCACATTCCCTCCCTCTTTCTAAGCACTCCCAGGAATAACTGGAATATTGACTGTGTCCTTTACGCACAGTAATGGGGACACTTGAATCAACAGGAAGTGCTGGAGCACATAGCACGTGCTACAGATGCTAGGTGTTAGGTCTGTGACCGATCAGAGACATGTGGAGGTTCTGAAGGGCCCAAGGCTGCAGCTCCCATTCCACAGGCCCACAGCCACTGGTGAAGTCAGAGGCAGGAGCCAGGAGTGGTCCCAAGGCTCTGGGCACCCCGAACCTTCCCCACTCCCTCCTCTTGCTCTTCTCCTCTTCTCCCTCTTCCTCCCCTTCCCCCTCCTTTCTTTCTCCCTCTTCAACCTGGTTGCCAGCTCTAATATGGTAATTTTCTAAAATAAAATAAAATAAATGCAATGACAGCAACAAAAACATAAGTTTATTTAAAAATAAACACGTGGCACCCTGGCCAGTGTGCTCAGTGGTTAGAGCATCCGCCAATGCACTGAAGGGTCTTGGGTTTGATTCTTGGACAAGGGCATGTACCTGGGATCCAGGTTCGATCTTGGCCCTGGTCAGGGCGTGCACGGGAGGCAACCAATCGATGTGTCTCTCTCACATTGATGTCTCTCTGCCTCTCTCTCTCTCTCTCCCCCCCCCTCTCTCCCTCCCTCCCTCCCTCCCTCCCTCCCTCCCTCCCTTCCTCCCTTTCACTCTCTGTAAAAAAAGCATGGAAAAAAATATCCTCGGGTGAGGACTAACAAAAAAATAAAAATAAAAACAAACAAGTTGGAGGTGCAGTTTATTTTGGTTTGTGTTATATTCTGGGTGCATGAGACAGTGCTGTTTTTAGCTCTGTCCCTTCTACTTACGAATCTTATGACACGCATGCATACTTCCTTCTCCTAGACAGTGCTCCCCATAAATAAGGGGGGGGCAGACGATAAAGGGAGTTAAGGCAGCTAAGTGGAGAATTGGGCTTTTTTCAACTTAAAATCTTTTTTTAAATTATGCTACATTTTGTTTTTATTGGGTGACTGAAAAAATTCAGGAGGCAGGGCATTTCACACTTGGAATTTCTGGGCATGGACTGTCAGATATTCTCCTTCAAGGGATCCAACCGTGGCGCTCCACCTCCACGCTGGCCTTCTGGTGGAAGCCACTGTCGTCTCCCACCTGGGCCGCGGTCACAGCCTCCCTGCTCTGCTCACTTTGTGTCCTGTCAGTCCGCTCTGAGCAGAGTGGCCACAGCAACCTGGAATACAAGCAAGACCGAGCCCTTCCCCTGCTCAAAGCCCCCCCACACTTCGTGTCCCACAGAGGGCACTGGGTGAGCTTCCCTCACCCCATCTCACTCCCTCCCCCCTCTCCTGCGGTCCGATCCCTTTGCTACATAGCTCAGCGTCCGTGCATTTGCTGTTTGCATGCTCTCTCTCTCTAGGATGTTCTCCCCAATTATCTGCATGGTTCACTCTCTCGCCTCCTCAGGTCCCTGCTAACGTGTTGCCTTCTCACTGATGCTTTCCCCAATTTCACTCTTCAAAAACGGACCCTAGCCCCTCCTCCTCTGCTCCTTACCCTCTTTCCTTTCCTTCATGGCACTTCTCACGTGTTACATATTGTTTCCCACTCACTTTGGTTACTGTCTGTCTGTCCTTCGTAAATGCGGCCTATGGAGGGCGGGGCTGAGTTCTACCCACCATCTGCTCACACAGAACCGTGCCTGGCACATAGCTGGGGTCCGAAAATGAGAGCTGAATGCGTCCATGGAGGGCCTCTGGGCTTCCCTTAAACCAGGGTGCAGCCTAGAAGCCTGCAGAGGAGTTCTCTTCCACTTACACAGTGTATTTCAGAAACTCGGATTAGTTACCAACCACTCAAAAATTGGTGACTTCCCATAAAATCCAGATCATTGGTATCACCTGATAAACATGGGAAGATTAGATGTGTCTCCCTCTCTATGACAATAATGAGTGAAGCTAAGCAGTAGCCACCCACTGAGCACTTTGATGGGACACTCTCTCCTGCTTCCCTCACATGTCCGGCCCTGGTCCATGGCTGAGTCTTCGGGGCAGGAGGACGCGTGGGGTGGGGAAGTGGGGTCAGCACCAGCGCAGGTCCCAGAGGCTGCTCTACCCCGGAGGAAAAAGCGCCCCTGGCATTTAGCTGCCCAGGCCCCCCCACTGGCTGCTGCTCCCAGCTCCCTGGTCCCTCTTATCTGCGAGCAGTGTCACCTCCTAGCTCCTTAGCAGCAGCAGCCTGAAAGGTAGGTGGTCAAGAATGGATGGAAGGCCCTGGCCAGTTTGCTTCAGCGGTTAAAGCATCGGCCTGCGGTCCGGAGAGACCCGGGTTCGGTTCCCGCTAAGGGCACGTACTTCGGTTGCGGTTTGTCCCCGGCCCTGGTTGGTCGTGCGGGTGGCAGCCACTCGGTGTGTCCCTTCACGTCGATGTTTCTCTCTCTCTCTCCCTTCCTCTCTCTCCCTCCCACTCTAGCTGTACAAAAAATGGAAAAATATCCTCGGGTGAGGATAAAAACAAAACAAAACAAAACAAAAAAAGAATGGATGGAAGAAGATGCAGCTCAAGAGAGAAAGAAAAACGTATCTATTGGTAAAATGCATGTGATTCCTGCACATGTTAGAAGTGGAAACGGCCATAAAGCACCATTTTTGCTAAACTGGGCAAACCTAGAGTGTCAATGGCTAAGTAGCCCTGAGCACATCTTGCATGTATCAACCAGCTGCTCACTGAACAGAACTAATTAAAGAGAAGAAAAAAAAAAAAAAAAAGACAAGAAGGCACAAGCTTCCAGTGTCTAAGGAGTTACTGTGATTAACAAGCAACAGGGAAAATAATATTACTATTCCTCCCCCTTTTATATATTTTTATACCATGTCTATGCCTCATGCCTGCTTCACTGCACATGGCTTTGCCTTGGGAAGAGACGAGGCAGCAGCACCAAATCAACAGTTTCTGTTAGCAGACTTAGAAATAACGGAAGGCTTGTCAATTTGTTCTGTTGTCTATGCTATTTCTCTTTCACCTGGTATGCTTGCAACGTTAAAAAAGAAATAATGTGTTAAGAAATAACCTGTTAACACATACAAAATTACTATCTCTTACCCTTAAGTTTCTCTAAAATTTAAAAAGCACACATCCCTGCCATCCCTCACGCTAAATAGTTGACTTAGACCTAAACCTTGAGCTACAAAGACCTCAAATTATGAGTAACATGAATTTCTGTAATTTACTTCTCTCTGGTTATCCAACATAACACTGAGAAAAGAATTAATTAGACTTACGTGCATAATGACACATACCCATTTGAAAATACCTAATAATGTGTTAAACTACTTGAGCCTTTGGTTTGGTTCTGCAAAAAAGTTGTCATTTCACACTGCTCAGCACATTGTGTTTCCTACAGCAGATGCTGAAAATGTGTTTCCGGACTGATTGGAGGACCGCTCTTTATTTGCAGGTTGGAGAGACCTCAGCCAGTCAACACGTTTGCTGAGCATCTACTATGTAACAATCACAGGGCCAGACTGCCTTAGTCAGTTTGGGTGGCTATAATAAACTACCTCAGGCTGCGTGTGTAAACAACAAACACTTATTTCTCCCAGTCTGGGAAAGCTGATTCAGGGTGCCAGCTGATTTGGTTCCCGGTGAGTACCCTCTTCCTGACTATGCCCTCACATGGCCTTTTCTGGTGAGGGCAGGCAGCAAAATAGGGAGAGATCTCCCGTCTCAACCTCTTCTGTTTGAGGACACTAATCCCATCACGAGGGCCTCGTCCTCATGACCTCATCTCACCTCAATTACCTCCCACAGGCCCCACCTCCAAATGCCACCATTCTAGAGGTTCAACATATAAATTTGATGGGGATACAAACACTCTGTGTAGCACAGGCCGTGGGGAAACAAAGATAAATGAGGCAATGAGATGATCACAGTTCATATAGACATGAACATATAAACAAAAACAGCAGTTAGAAAATAAAAATAACTACATGTAAAATGCCCTGGAAACTGTGGAGGGAATGACAGGTGTTGATGGGCAAAAAGGCTAGAGAGAGAGGTCACATTCAGGAAGTGGCAGCCATTTGAAGGTAATGGTGGTGGCCGCTGCTCCCTCGGCCCCCTTCCCCAGTGCTGTTGGGACTTACTGTTTCCATTTTTGCTGTCGCATCCGGCCTCACTGACCAGTCCTCTTGGTTCCCCAGAGACAAGAAAGGACAGTACATTGAGGTGTTATAGCAGCCAAGCTCATTCCTCCAAGTTACACTCTGGAGGGTCTACAGAGGATGCTCTCTCCAGCCACCTTCGGGACCCTGGCAGTCCTTTGGGTGTGCCTGATGGAGGTGCTGGGGTCAAGGTGGGCCCTCACCTCCGCAGGGTGGAAGCCATAACTCAGCACAGACAAACCCTAGGGTTCTGGCATTGGTCCAGCCCAGTCCCAAGCATGCATCAGGGGTCCAATCTAAAGAGATAAGTAAATGAATGAATTTGGGGATGTGGGAGGCAGGAATGCTTCATATCAAGTCATCAAAGTCAAGGAGTGCCTTTATGTGAAGTGTCCGAGATGAATGGCAGAAATAGCCCCTGAAAAGTTGTCCTGATGCAAACTCGAGCTAATGGAATAAGGCATCGGTGATAGCCCCCGTTTGTCTTTTACATCTGGTGGTGCCAGAGCATAACTAACCATCCACTTTCCCCCATGTCTTCAGGAAGCCTTGAAATCCTTCAGCAAACAGAAAGCCTGCTGGCACTTCCTGGTGTCCCAGAGTTCCCTGGGGCTTCATGCAGATTAGGTCCCACCATCATCCTCTATGGTGAGATCATCTCATTTCTGCTGAATCTGGGGTCACATAAAACCCTAAGAGTTAAGCACCCTCATCATTCTAATTGGTGATTGTCAATGCTTCCAGAGGGAGCTTCCCTCAACGGAGCTGTGTCAATAATAATGGCCCTTTAAGCAAGTCACTGAATTCCAGTTTCCACATCTGTAGCAGGGGATAGAATTAGATAGTCTCTAAGGTCCCCGCCAAGTACAGAGAAGAGTACTAGCATGGACTCAGACTCCTCCTACACACATCGGATCCTGTAGAAAGTAAATTGAAAGGAAATGGAAGGAGAGACAGCGTGTATTGAATTTCTCATTAGCCCCACTGCCTGGGTCTCATTAGTGAGCCTTCTGGGTTATGGGCACAAGGGCCAGAACTTATTTCCATGTCTGAATAGCACATGTGAAATGTAGGCTATTTTTAATCCGTATTATATGAGCTCCACACTTTACTATCTTATAAAGTAATGGGTAATGCTCTAGGAAAACCCCACCAGAATGACGGGCCAATTCTTGAGGGGAAAAATATTGCTGTTCTGCATAGGCTTTTGCTCTCTGCTTAATTAATCTCTAAAACTTTCAGGCCTTAATGAGAATAATTAGAGCTGACAGAACCGAGCTTAATGCACAAGTACAGACAACAAAAATCGTGTTCAGCTTATGAGTGAGCGTCCGGGAGCTTGCGAAAGACAGGCCGACGTTATTTACAGCAGCCCGGGGAGAGGCCGGCCACGCTCCGACCCGCGAGGCGCCCCCAGCTCCCCGAGGACAATTTCTCTGAGGAGCAGGGAACTGTAGCCCCCCTTGGTGGGTTTCACTCCATAACACACCGTGGTCTAGACAGGACCTGGCTGGAAATTCCCTTATTACCACCCCGGCCAGACTACATTTATCATCACCTGCTCCTGCAAAACCTCCAGGCCTCTCCCGTTCAAATAATGAATCGAGGGAGCCAGGGCACCGCGGAGCACTTACTGCGCTCCAGTCAGTGTCGGCCAGCTTCTGGAAATACCTCATTTTCCAGAAAAGCATTCATTTGTCAACAGAGGGATAATGCTAAAACCTTAAAGACAAATCAGACAGGAGGCAAGAAGAGGTGGCCGCTTTGGCTCCGCGCAGTTTCTCTGATTTGTTAGCCTCGTGCCACCCTCGGTCTTGTCCAAGGAAAGGCTCCCCCTCCGCAGATGGAGAGTCTGGAGGCGCTGCTCTGGTGCTGCAGGGGCGACGAGTTTGTCTGTCCGCCCTGTGGGAGCTTCCCGCAGAGCCACGGAGCAGCCAGCCGGGTTCTGGGCCTTCCTGCGGCCGAGCTGTTAGAACCGGGCACAGACACGGCGAGAGGATGTCTGGGTCCCTAGGGGTGAGGGTGGATTTCTGCACGTTCAATTGGTGGTAATTAAAGCAGGAGGCATGAAAGTGGCGAGCAAAGCTTCCTACACTATCCTCCAGGTTTCTAACACGAGTTATAATGTTCTTCGGAGTAGTTCCTTCTCCGGATCGAAAAACAACACAGGCAAAATGCCTGCCCGGTGCTCCTCAGTTTTAAAAGACTTCAGAATTCTTGCAGATCTAAAGAGATTAAAGCAAAGGGATGCAACATGTTATTTGAAAGCCAACATGTGACCCTTTAAAAATAAAAATTAACACACACACACACCCCACTGTAAAGACAGGGATTTTGCCCCTGTAAATGGTACTAGGCTAGAGACTTTGTTTTTAATTTTCAATCAAGGATCTAAAACAGACTTCAAAGGGCATTTAAGCTGACAGTTTTATTTTCTCCTTGAGGAAGAGGAAAGATGAATAAGCGTAAAGCCAGATCATTCTCAAAATAATTGCAGCCCTGACATATCTAAATGAGTTTGTAAAAGAAAATACAGTGGCAATTGATCTTATTAATTAGAGATGTACCAGGATTGTCGTACCCACTTATCCACAGGCTGCCTGCAGCTACAAAAATAAAATAAAATAAAATTAACCACTTTCTCTTGGGGAACACAATTTCTTTCCCTCCCTGCCATAGAAAGTCAGTTGGAAAGAACCCCCCTTGTTATAGCTTCTCCCCTCCGCTGCGGGAAACGGCATTGCCCGGAGAGCCCGGGGTTTACACTGGATTACGCGATGCCGTGTATGGTGCAGCTTCTTGTCACAATTGATTGAACGTGTAATCTGACAAACAAACAAACAAAAATGTGCGACAAGAAAATGGGAGAGTGTTTTTCAGCCTGTGTGTGTCAGTTACCTGTGAAGGATGGCGGCGGGAGCCCACGGCAGGCGGGCCCAACTCTATCAATTGCTCATTCTGTCCCCGCACCCCTGGAATCCTATTTCTACGAACAATCACTTAGCATATGCAATAGACTCGAATGGAACAACCCGGTGATGAAATGCGGAGTGAAAATTACCTCCGAGTGTGGCCCAGCCCTGAACTATTGGAGGTGAAACTTCAGGTGGGCCAGATGTCAAGCTTACGTGAACTTTCACTGTATTCTTACCGAAGAGAGAGAATGGGAGAGAAAGAGGTGGAGAAGAGGAACGACAGGAGGAAGAGAAGAGGTGGAAGAATAATGAATGAACTGTTTGGCACTGAAAGGAACATCTGGTGCTACTCCAGTGATGTCAGTGTGAGTGTGAGTGCGAGTGTGTGCATGCGTGTGTTCAGAACAGATGTGGGCAGGGGAATTGAAATGGAAAGTCAGGAACAACTGTGCCTACAGCTGTAAAGTGAGTGGGAGCTCAAGGCCAGTGGGACCCGGATCCACCTTTGAGGGAAAGGCTTTCTTTAACCTGCACTAAGGTCAGCGGGCCCGCAGGTGGTCTGGCAGGGAGAAGGGTGGTGTCATTTGAAAACAAAGCAGGGCAACAGGTTTGATACTCAAAGTGACCCGTCCTGCCCTTTGATCTCCCAACCTGTCTAGAGTAGAAACACTCATGGCTCCGGGCACATATTGGTATCACCCATGCAAAGTAAACCAAACAGATTACAAACTAACCAACTAAAAGGAACAACCTTTCGAAAGAAAACTACACTCATATTGCAATGGCTGTGAATCGACTCTACTGAAGCAACAAGATTAAATGTATTATAAAATTCTGAGTAATTTAAAGGAAGGCCTGACAGCTTCCATTGGATATAAGAACGCCAAAGTCCAGCTCATCCTGGAGGAAGGGTCTTCATTGTAGTGATGAGCGAATGTGGCCTCGTGTCCCCTGGTGTAGGGATTCACCAGTTCTGACCCCCAAAGTAACCAAGGTGACGGCAGATGCAGGGGATGCTGTGCGGGGGCCAGGGAAGGGCCTGGAAAGATGTGGGCCCTGAGAGCCAGGCTCTGGTTCTGCCGGAGTAGTCAGGGAGGGAAAGAATGCTCCCAGCAGATCAAAGCCAGAGTCTCTTAAAATGGAAATGAACATTTTTAAAACGGCCTTTCTCAAGGGAGAAATATGTAGTAAATCAGAGCTATTGAAAGACAACTGGGGCCTGTGCTGGTTTTTTACTAACTTGCCATTTAATAAATGTTCTATTTTTGACCCTTTAGGGAAATATACAACCCCATCTGAAACTTCCGGGGCAAAATAATTTAACTTTTTTAAAAATCTCATTTTTATAATTTTTTTTTTTTTTTTTATGGAGACAAATAATCTGGAAGCTTTCTTTTTATAGCTTCATGATGAGGACAAGTCATTTAACAAGAGAGGAGTAATTTTCTGTGCATACCAATTCATTTCGGTCAGTTTTTGGCAAGTCCAACACACGAGGTCTCAGGATCCACAAAGAGAAGCCAGTACATGAAATGTTTTTATTTTTGTTTTTTATCCTCACCCAAAGACATTTTTGCATTTATCCTCAGGTAGAGCAGGAGGGAGAGAGGGAGGAAGAGAGAGAGAAACATCAATGTGAGAGAGACACACTGACCAGCTACCACCCACACAACCCCAACCAGGGCTGGGGACAAACCGCAACCGAGATACATGCCCTTAGCGGGAACCGAACCTGGTCTCTCTGGTCTGCGGGCCAACGCTCTAACTGCTGAGCCAAACCGGTCAGGGCAGTACATGGAATGTTTAAGAACTATTTGTGGATGTCCTTTGTAAGACCTTGATGATAATGTAAAGTAACGATATGCTCATTGTGTATTGTCTCTTCTATGTGTGTGTACATACACAGAAGAAGCCAAAAACCAATAGGATTTCATTCATCCCCAGTGCTGGTGAAAAAAAGTGCTCGATAGTTGTTTGAACTCAGTTTTGGGGTGTTTTCTTCATCTTTGCTAATCCCGTAGTCCTGGGTACATGTCTATCCACAATATATTCCTGTCCGCAGTCTAGTGAAATCTTACCTATCCTTGACCATCTTTGAACGGGGCATAGTTGACCTGGGAAAGAGGCTTTCTTCTAACCAGAGCCTTGCATTGTTAAAACCCGTGCAGCTTCCTTTCATCTTTGATTTGGAGACAGAGTCTCATTTCCATGAGTAGGTGTAGCAAATGCAGAAGCGGACGCCTTTTATTTACTCGTATCACCACATCACGTCTTTCTGCTGAGTCTGGAGAGAAACCGTTTCCGCAGCATCCAGCTGGCATGGCCACTGAACCAACTCCGATTCCAGGGCTGGGAGAATCCGGGATCTGAGGCATGACTCAAAGACCACATGCAGTTCAGTTTTTCATGTTTTCTTTGAGTGTAGGCCAGCAAAGACCGTGGCCTCACATAATTTTTCTGCTGGGTGTGGAATAGTGCCATAGAGAGATGATTCATGAGAAGAAATTGTCAACTTTCTGCCTGGAACTGTGGAAAAAAACTTGGTTGAAAAAATCCCAGTCATGCATACAAAAGACACATAGAACCAAATTTATATCTCTAGCTTTGGGAATCTACATTCATTATTTCTCTCCCTTGACTTGAAAAAGGGTAAAAATCTGGCCACAAAGCTCTGGTTGGGTTATAAATAAGATTTCTAGATTATGCACTAGAGTCTGAGCCATAATAGTAGCTAATATTTGCTGTGTTCCTCAGTTCATAAAGTGCTTTTCCTATATTTTTAAACTTCATATTAGCCCTGAATGTAGGTATTTTTCCTTTGCCCTTATTAACTGGTGAGAAAACTACATCTTTATGAGAGGTCGCATGGACAGTGCTAGTCTGAGCAATTTAACCCAAGCCCTCTGCATATTGGGACCTTGGTTTCAGCTACAAGGTGACTTGTTATGATCCTACACCATTCTCTGAAGCCACCGGGTATCCGTGCTTCAATTCAGATCTGACACTATCCAGAATTTGCATCAGATCCCACAAGTTCAAGGGCACAGTTCCCCAAAAGACTGCCCTTCCCTCAAACACCATGCATAGGTAGGGTCCCAGGCTACTCCCATTTCTGTCCAACTTGGCTACAAATTTGGGGTTTCCCACAACCCCTCTGGTTTGAGAATTCACTAGAATGATTCACAGAACCTGAGAAAGTGATGTACTTACGATGACCATTGTATTGTAAAAGATACAGATGAAGAGACATAGCACAGGGTCTTGGGGGTGGGGGGTGACTCAGATTCCATGACCTCTACTCATGGAATCCAAGCGTATCCCCTCCCAGCACACTGACATGTTCATAAACCAGGAAGCTCTCTGAGCCTCCTTGTTTTAGGTTCTGTTTTTGTTTTTTTGAAATCAAGGTTTCATTATGTAGGTATAATTGATTAAATCATCGGTATGTGACTGAACTCAATCTGTCGTCCCTCTTCCCTCCATTGGGGTCAGAGGGCGGGCTGAAATTCCAACCCTCTAATCAAGTGGTTAGTTTTTCTGGCCATCAGCTCCCCACCCTCCACCTGAAGCTATCTGGGGCCCAGTGATGAACCACCTCATTGGCATACATAGCTATGGCAGAAAGGTGCTGATTATGAACAACAAAAGACACTCTGATCATCAAGGGTCTTCCAAGGGCATTTGAAGCTCTGTGCGAGAAACTGGGGACAAAGAGCTGTCGTAGCTTGTATTTTATCACAGTGGCCTATGAGCAGCTTTCAACAAGGGATACCCACACCTTCCCCCACCCCTGAAGGTGCAAGCTGCCTCCAGCCTCAAGAGGTGCATCTATTCCCCTTCCTTGAATGTGGGCTGACTGCGTGACATGCTATGACTGACAGAATGCAAAGAAAGGGACAGTCCAGAACTCCTGAGCCCAAGCCTTAAGAGAACTGATAACTACCACTTCTTCTTTTCTTGAAACATTCATTTTGGAAGTCAGCAGCCATGCTTTTAGAAAGCTCGGGTTAGTCCTGGCCAGTTTTGCTCAGTGGTTAGAGCATCGACCTGCGGTCCAGACAGACCCGGGTTCGGATCCTGCTAAGGGCACGTACCTCGGTTGCAGTTTGTCTCGGGCCCCGGTTGGGTCGTGCGGGTGGCAGCCACTCGATGGGTCCCTTTCACGTCAATGTTTCTCTCTCTCTCTCTCTCTTCCTCCCACTCTATCTGAACAAAAAATGGAAAAAATGTCCTCGAGTGAGGATTAAAAAAAAAAAGAAAGCTCAGGTCAGATATTGGCATGCCAGAAACGATACTGAGAGAGACTTTGGAGCATGGGAGGCCACCTGGGATGTTCCTGCTCCTACGGATCTTCTGGCCGGATGCAGCCTTGTCAGTTACCCCTGCTACACCAGCTGGAGGGGAAGAGCCTCCAGGATGATCCCAGTCAACTTGTAGCATTGTGAGAAATCATACATTTTTGTAGCTATAAGTCATCATGGTTAGGGCAGTTTGTTACACAGTAGCAGATATAAAAACATGAACCCATTGAGATCCTTCTGGTAGTTTAGTATTTTGGCAACAAAACTTCACAACATGTCCTTCCCAGAAGCATCTCAGTTATGCAGAATTCTATTATATAGAGAAGAATGGTAAAGTGAGGTCAACGTAAAAAAAATTTAGGGAATCATTTAAAAATTATAATACTAAGCCTGATTAATTTTGATTGGTTTCTCTCCAGTGTTCCTTTATCTGTCATTATTAGCAGCATTTTCTTTGCCTACATTTTGCAGAACCTACAATCAAACACCCACCAAAGTACTGGTATTTTAAAAAGAAAGAAACACACACACACACATACACACACACATATAATTTACCATATTATAATATATAATTTTTCTAACAAGTTAAAGAGGACAGAACTCAATTGTCAGGGCACAGTTAATCCACAGAGTCATTCAGGGACACAGGTTCCTTCCATTACGTGCTACGCCATCTCCAAGGGCAGGGGTCAATGCTGGGTTCCCATGGTTCCTGAAGGATGGCAAAGGTCATGTGAACATTCGTGTGCAATATTTTAAACCAAGGCCTGGAAATGACCCCACCGCACTTCCATTTCCCACTGAGAACTGTGTCATGTGACCACACCTGGTAGCTACCAGCTGGGTAGCCATGTGCCCAGGGGACAGTTCCTTATGGCGGATGCCACATACTCGACTTCTACACTTCTACAGAAGAAGAATGGGTTTTGGTAAATAATTAGAAATATGTGCCACAGATGTCTTACAGTATTTGATGATAGTAAAAAAAAAAAATTGGCATTAAAAAGAATTGAACAACAGCAGCATCATTGTAATAATTAGATTGATTACCAACAAGGCTAATACTTTTAAGGGACTAAAATCCTTTTTTGTATATGTAAAGTCTGAAATATTTGTTTTAAAAGCTCATTAAATTATTTCTGGTCATACCTAATATTCTACGCTTTTCATTACTTCCATCTTCTCCTGAGAGCCAAGAGTGGCAACAACTCAATAGCTTCAGGTCCCAAGGAGATGTGGAATAATTGGCACACAGCAGTCCACATTCTGCCTGCTAGTTGCTTCAAAATGACTCTTCAAATAAGTGTGCAGAGCCATTTCCTCTTTTTTTTTTTTTTACACTTATAACAGCCCCTTTCTACCCTTGTATTTTCACTGGTGTTAACTTATGAGGGAAGGCTTGTGCCCCATCTTCTTATTTTGTGTTACTTACGAATTGCCACATATCAAATGGACATATTTGATTCAGTAGCTTGCATTTAAATGTTTAAAATATGAGGCATGTTCAAGGGATGCCATTTCACTTAGCAGTCAGCGCTAACATCATTTTTTGAAATGCTCCCCATTTCCATGATGTAGCCAAAGCTTTATTTATCATCAGATTTGCATTTTGGGATGTAGTTTTGAGCCAGCCAAACTCAAACTCATCTAAGAGCAAGTTCGTTCAATGCACAGCACATTTAAATGTGGCTGCTGTAAAATGGACCACCCTGCTTAAACAATCCTCCGATGTAATTAGAAAGAGCTTGAGTTCTAGTGATAGCGGGGGAAAAGGTGAACTAAATGATCTCTCTCCCTGGGTAATTGTGGATCATGCACCAATAAAACTGCTTATCAAGAAATGATTTATTTTTAATGCAACTTTCTCACAAACAATTTAATGGGACATAGTTTAGGAATGACACACCACGTTCAAACAGACATTCAAAGTGAACAATCAGCTTCCAGCATCCCTTGGGAAGAAAGAAAGAGAGAGAGAGAGAGAGAGAGAGAGAGAGAGAGAAAGAAAGGGGGGGGAGAGAGAGAGAGCGAGAGAGGGAGAGAGAGAAAGAAAGGAAGGGGTTGAGAGAGTCCACAGTCCAATTCTGAGTTATATTCAGAAGCATCTTGTTCTCATGAGTGAACTAAGATTTGTCACTTAACTCTACTTCCATCCCGGCCACAATGACTGATGGGAGCTATTCACATAAAAAGTCACCATTCAGATAGAATCTGGTCATATTAGCGTGCCTGTCAAGTCTCCTATCCCCTGCACAACGAAGAACCTCAGAACAGAGCTAGCCCTTCCCAGGTCCTGGTGGATCAAGCTTGATGCCAGCCATCAAAAATAAAAGCCTGTTGAACTTTCAGGACATACTTGTGCATTTTTGGGGACCACCAAGTTTTAAAGAGTTGAGCCAGTTCAGTGGTGATATCACCAGACCAGCGTCGCCTAGGCAATGAAAGTAGTTGCCATGGAAACCCCAATGCTGTGCCCATCAACAGCTTTACAATTTTGACAGCTCAGAAAGTGACTATTTAGGAATTTCAATTAGAGCAGAAATATACACATTTAGGTGAACAAAATGCTTAAAAAGTCTATAGGAAATTATTTGGATTTGTTTTCTAATTTGAAGGCAGATCCCCTGAATATATTCTTTGTGTGGAAATGGTTTTTGAGAATAATGTAAAGAAAAAAGTGTTCAAGTTCTTTTAGCCCCTTTCCTTCCTTGGAAAGGAAGTAAGAGCCAAGAATAAATAAGTTGTGAAAAATGATCAGCGAATTTTTTTTAAAGAGGGTAGCCACAATATGCCATGCTTCTTAAGTCAGAACTCATGTATATTATTAAGAAAAATGTTAGAACCATTTTTATCTGCAACTCCTCATATTTGTACAGTTCTGGGAGGGTATTCTTTTTGCAACTTTGCTGTAAGAGTTGGAAATCTTGTTTCCTTTTGACGTTAAGGGAAGCTGAGGTTCCTGAGGGTGGGAGATGGTCTCCAAACAGGTGAGGGCTTGAGATTCCAAATCAGGACCAAACTCCAATCACACTGGCCCCTGGGTGCTCTTTGACATGGAAGATAGCTGCCTAAATGCCAAGTGACACCAGCATATCCTTCTAACAGAAAGTCAGGCCCATTACAAAAAGACAACAACAACAGAACATAAAGCCATTTAAGGACAAAACTCAAATCTTTAACCACAGAAACAGGACCTGTTATTAGAGACACCCAGTGTTAACAACAATAATTAGCACTGGTTAATCCTACTGTTAATACGAATACCAAAATAACTACTTGAAACATCTGTGCTAGTCATTCTTGGTTAGTCTCCTCCATCAGATCCATGCTCTGTGGTCCCAGGGTCTGACCCCATAGACGGCATCACGCTCTCTGCTTCCAGTTGGTTTGGGAGATGGAGACGCAGGCAGGAGATCAGAGGGGGTGAGAAAGGTCAGTGTGCTCCTTTCCTAGTGCCTGCCTCCCTTCTTCCACAGCGCCAGCCTCAGACTGTTGATATCCTTTCTCATTTCTCCCTCCCCCATTGACTCTTGACACCTGCCATCACCTCTGGAAATAGTACCGATATTCAGTAAGTCTTCAGTTAAACCTTTTGATTTTTTTTTTCTTTTTAAATTGATTTTAGAGAGAGAGGAAGGGAGAGAGAAAGAGAGATAGAAATATTGATAAGAGAGAACATTGATTGGCCGCCTCCTGCATGTCCCCCACTGGGGATCGGGCCCACAACCTGGGCACATGCCCTGACCAGGAATCCAACTGGCGACCTCTTGGTGCCTGGGTCAATGCTCAACCACTGAGCCACACCAGCCTGGCCAGTTAAACTTTTTGTACCATCTGTGTCCTGCCCAGACCTGATTGTTAAAATAAACATTTGTATAAATGCTTACTCTATCTTTGCTACTATTACAAGCTTTATGGATATTAACTCATCTTTGCAATAACCCTATTGAACTGCTTTTCACATCTATTATTTCCTTTATCCTCATAAACTTCCTGTGGGTTGGGGGTGGGGAACTGTGATACAAGAGAGAAAAGTTAGCAGAGAACTTGAGGGCTTAGCTACTCAAGGGCAGTCTTGCCTGTTTGCCCAGGGAATTTTTTTCTTTTCACCTTGTTCACTTACCGCTGGTTTTTGCCAATGCGAGGTATAGGATTCAATGATATGGTTTTAATCTCCAGATCTGGCTTTCTGCCAGGAGCTCACACGTGGAGAACAGGAGAGTAAAGATTTACTGCTTCCGAGGGCGCAGAGAAGGGCCTCGTGGCCTCTTTGGCTTACGGGTCCTCGCTCAGGTCGCATTTAGAGCACAAGCAGTGTATAAGAGTGTTCGGTCTTGGCCTGGTGATGCTGGATGCCCCGTGATGTTTTTAATCAGGTAGCTGGAACTACTTTGCAGTGAGGGAAATGAGGAAAGGGATGGGGAGGTTCTCCTTGAAAACCTGTTAAAAGGTATTAGAAGTTTCCACACCTAGAGCAAGGACTGTCCCCACCAGCTCACCAGTTACATTTTCCTGTCCACCCCATGCTCCTACCACCTGAACCTCAGGCTGCCGGTTGCCCTTTTGGGACATCTCCTTCTGTTTCTTTCCCAAGGTTTTCCTCTTGTTCCTTTTAATTAGGTGTTACCTTCTGGGAGAAGTGAAGGACAGAGAGAAACACACTCCTAAGGTGTGACTTGTCCTGGGTCCATTGCTTCTGTGGGTGGCCCTGGACACTTTAATTAGTGATAACAGGGACACACTGCACAACCACTAAGAGTCAGCTACTATCCCGGGCATTGAAACAGAACTGAACCAAACAAACCAACAGACACAATTCCTGGCCTGGCAAAACCATGAAGGTAAAGCAGCATCTCAAACGCTAGTGTTCTCCCAGAGCCTGGCACATAAAGTGCATAATCAATGAGTCTGTAAGTGAGTAAATCTTTTATTCATTGATAAATGCACACCTGTGGACAGATATAATGGCTGACAAGGTATTGAAGAGGAAGAACTTGAGACAGAGGTCTACTGCCCGCTCCAGCGGGGTCCTCCTGACGGCCAGGGAAGGCTGGGCTGGTCTGGACTTCCCAATGTCCGCAGCACTGCCTGAGGCTCAAGAGTGGGGGGCTCACAGGTCTGGCGGGGGCTGTAATCATGGGAAAAGCTCATTCGCAACACTGTGCTTCTCTCTCCAAATGGCTTGGAGCTGTCAGTCTGGTGAGGACTCCTCTGCCCTCCTCCAGGTCAAGGGTGTGGGCTGAAGGGCCGAGAGCCCGCCTCTGAAGCAGAGGCCGCCTGGGCAAGCAGCAGCTTTGAGCAGCAGTCAGCATGCGGTGTCCAAGGTCAACGTGCAACGTGCAGCTGCGAGCTCAGCCCTCTACTTCTCTTAACATCCTCTTTCTCCAGCAAAGAGGTCATATTTAGCAACCTTGTTTCATGGCCAACAGCACCCCAGATCTGCCTGATTCACTTCAAAGGTGGTAACAGAAAGCAAGAGACTCAGTGTCTCTGAGGCTACACCTTGCCTGGTGATGACCTCAGCAAACATACACCACTCGGTCTCACCCAGGGCTAACTGAGGCTCCGGAGGTCTTGGAGCCTCAGGGTGGGCATGGACCAGGGCAATGACTTTAAAGCTCAGGTCCAGCCCTAGCCGGTTTGGCTCAGCGGTTAGAGTGTCAGCCTGCAGTCCAGAGAGACCCAGGTTCGGTTCCTGCTAAGGGCATGTATCTCAGTTGCAGTTTGTCCCCGGCCCTGGTTGGGTTGTGCGGGTGGCAGCCACTCGATGTGTCCCTTTCACGTCGATGTTTCTCACTCTCTCTCTCCCTCTCTCTTCCTTCCACTCTATCTGAACAAAAAATGAAAAAATGTCCTCGGGTGAGGATAAAAATAAATGAATGAATGAATGAATGAATGAATGAATGAATGAATAAATAAATAAATAAATAAAGCTCAGGTCCATCTGAAGGGCTTGAAGATCTCCCCCTCCGTGGAGAGGAGTTATATTGACCCACGGAAACTCTGGCAAGGGTTTGGAATAGGAGATCAACCCTTACCTTTTTTTCAGTGAAAAGATTGGCATCTAGAGCTTCCCTTTTGTTTAGGAGAGATAGTTGAAATATATATATATTTAGTCAGAAAAATATAGCATTACTTTTGCAATTCGTGCTGACCAGAGACCTCAAGTGCACCTGTCACCAGACTCTGCGACCTCCGTCACTATTCCGATTCTCCTTCCTACTTTGAATGGAGGTGGGAAGGAAGATCAATTAACCGTAACTTTTAAGCAATTTTGAGGTGTTTGAACTTAAACCATTACAAGACTTTTGGTTAAAAATATTTGACATTTGCTGCTTTGAAATAAATTGCTTACATTATTTAAAATATCTGCACCATTCAAATGTTTACAATTGCATTATGCATCAAAATGTAACTCTATTGCCCTGGCAAGGTAGCTTAGTTAG
The DNA here is from genome assembly GCF_014108415.1 of Molossus molossus. NCBI lineage: Eukaryota > Metazoa > Chordata > Mammalia > Chiroptera > Molossidae > Molossus > Molossus molossus. The sequence goes on along the minus strand of NW_023425347.1, from coordinate 26,625,879 downwards.
TTGGTTAGAGCACTGACCTGATACGCCAAGGTTGCAGGTTCGCTCCCCCATCAGGGCACATAAAAGAATGAATCAATGAATGTATAAATAAGTGCAATAACAAATTGCTGTCTCTCTCCTCTCTCTCTCTTTCTCTCTCTCTCTCTCTCTCTTTCTCTCTCTCTCAAATAATTAAATTTATAAATGTAACTTTATTCCCAAAGTACATTCACATTCTGGTCATGGTGTACCACAGCCCCCATGATGTAGTTCAGCAGAGGTACCAGCCCCATCACTTCAATACAGACCTAGTACCCCTGGGCTCTCTCGTGGTGAAGTAGGACTTGAACCTGAGCCTGTCTGACTCCAAAGTGTGTACTCTTTAATTAAACAGCTGTGTTAAAATTTCAGCTTCCTTTAGGAACATCTGGTAAACCTCATTCTTTAGTGTCACGATAATTCCATTCAACCAGCGTTCTTCCCAACACTGCCAGGAAGCAGGCCCCATATCAGGTCAGGGGGTGTGGAGATGAATAGCTCACAGTCTATTCAAGGCACAGGCAGTCAAAGGAGTATTTAGCAATGTCTTCTTCATTCTTCATTCAATTTACCTTTGCTAAAAACCTTCAAGACCCATATTAGAAATATCCACAGGCAAGCCTACCACATGCACACGAACTATTTCCCAGTGGGGGAAGGTGAGGTCAAGTAAACTTATATGAAGCAGAGAAAAAGAATGTCCTGGGCCTTGTCCAAATCCTCTCATTAAGGTTGATGCTCCACCATTAGCTGTAATGCAGAGATGTTTCCAGCCCTCCGAGGAGGATCTCTGATGTCAGTGAGATCATTGTGGGACTGTTCTACAATTTCCAAAGCAGTCAGTGGAGAAAGGTGGGCACTCAGCATCCGCTCTCTTTGGTGCCTTCAAGGACTTCAGCCAGATTGATTCCAGAACCTTCCACCGTTCCTTCTTCAGCCTCTTAGTTCTTGAATAGGACCTGCTATAATGCTGAATTATATTTTAACTTTTTATGTTAGAAACTTTAAAATATATGCATAAGTACAGAGAATAATTACCCCATGTCTTCATCATCCACCACTCAGTTTCAATAATTATCAGTATTGTATCTATTTCATTTCCCTTCCCTCCTCCACTTTGGTGTTTTTGTTGAAGATATCATCTCACCCCTAAATATTTGCAGGAGTTAACATTTAAGCAGCAGTTAGACACAGGGCAGGGACCGGACCCGACATGTGCTAGGTTCCCTGAGTCCTCAGTCTGGCTCTGCCTGAGCTTTAGGGTCCTGGTGTCCAGAGAATGTTCCCAGTGTGCCATTGGAAAATTAATCTGGGCACTGATTTTCACAATTGTTCTTGATAGCTCTTATTATGTTTGCTTCGAAGTTACAGTCTGTACACCCACACTTAAGAATGAGTCTGAAGAGCTTGATTTGCTTTGAGAGAAAAGCAAACAGAGCCAGTCAACATTTTGAATGAATGAAAGAAAAAAACAGCCAGATGTGTGTAAGTAAAGGTCACTGAGCAAAGATGAGCACAATTTAAAAACAAAGGGGCATTTTCCAAACATCGAGATAAACAGATACTGTTCATTGTACAGCGCCAACCATTGCTACTGTTGAATCACAGATTTTTAGTCCGAAAAAGGACTTTGGAGACAGTTTGACTCAACATCCTCACCATAGGATGTTATTAAGATCTGGAGATACTCGTTACCATGCGAAAATTACTTAGTCACAGAGCTTGTTTTCTGATGCGGGAGCCTGAGTAGCTGACTACTCTACGTGCCTCCAAATTCTGCCAACAACACCGAGAGAGGAAGCGTGATCTTCCGAGAACTTGGCAAAGGGAGAGCCTAGCACTAAGCTTCTTTAACTGCTGAAGTTTCCGTCAAGGAAAACACTTGCTTCGTTTGTAACCAATACATAGAAGATTGTTACTACATACCTACTAGATCATAGCACAGACCTGCCTGTAAAATAGAGAAATTACCACTTTCAAGGAAAAGGCCCTCCCAGGGGCACGGTTCGCCCAGAAGTGGGACCGGAGCCACGATGAAGTCAGAAGGCCCAACCTCTCCGCCCGCGAGCAAGGCAGGCGTGCAAGCCACGACTCCTTCCCCACTGGCAGGAAAATAACTCCAGGCATGTGTCTACCTGACGGGAGGTACGGCGCAGCATCTGCCAAGATGAAAGGAAGTAAGCTCACTCTCACAGAGTCCACAGGTATGGATATGCCCCCAGCTGGAAGAAATCACCTCCGCCGCTCTACAGCCTGCCTGCTTCTTGTGCTTCCAAGATGGTAATGTGCCTATTTGTTTTGCTGTTGTAAATCCTCACCCAAAGATATTTTTCCATCGATTTTTAGAGAGAGTAGAAGGGAGGGAGAAAGGGGGAGAGAGACATCAATGGGAGAGAGACACATCGATTGGTTGCCTCCTGCACAACTCCAACCAGGGCCAGAGATTGAACCTGCAACCCAGGCATGTGCCCTTGCCCAGAATGGAACTCTCGACCCTTCAGTCAGCAAGCTGATGCTCTAACCCCTGAACCAAACCAGGGCTGTACTGTGCCTACTTTAATTACAGGGACAGAGGTGGCATCCAGACTCACCCCCCATCTGTCCATAAAGGCGTGGCAGCACCTGGACGTCCACAAGAGCAGATGCGATTGATGCAGGGACGTGAGCTACCCTGAGCCCCTCTGTGCGTGGGGGACTGGCGGCCACTACCGAGGAAAGAAAAATAGCTCTCTATAATATGGGTTGTTGAACATTATGGGCCACCTCAGAATGAGTTAAATTCTCTTCTATGACTGACCATAATTTACTCCCGCAGTTCCTCTACTAGAGAGATATTTTTGAAATGACTAGCAGTGCAGAGATAGGCCCAGCCTGGCACCTGTCATGGAGTTGCTCCTGAATTAGCTCAGGTCCCAAAGGGGCAAGGTGCAGTTTGTGACCTATTCCAGGGAATGCTCCTTACCCAGAAAACCAAGCCTCAAATATTCTCGGCTTGCCATCTCCAGGGTAATTAAAGGGAGAGAGTAAATCACACCCTGAAAAACAGCCCTGAGTGCTTAAGTACGTGTCAGTCAGAGAGACTGGCATCTACACAGAGTGGAGGGGACCTGGGGTTTGCGTTCCACACAACACCCCATGAGATCATTAGGACTACTTCAAGTCCAGGGCTCTCAGGGTCGCCACAGCCCCTCCCTTTTGCCCACGTAAATGCAATCAGATTCAACTGGGAGCAAATTAGGGAGGCAAAATAAAGCACGCTTACTGAAAACCAGCAAGAAACTCTACTGTCTGCTATTAGAAAAATTAGAGACCATGTAACAACACGAGACCATTTTGTGTTGGAAATAAAAGGGGCCCTGAATGGAGAGGGCCAGGCCAGAGCCGAGGGCCAGCGTCCAGGTGAGATCAAATGTGGATCAAGGGGCCGGGCTCACGTAAGTCCTTATTAGCTGATGAGCGGAGACTGCCCGGCAAACCAGATGTGTGAAAATTGGCCAAGCCCCAACTTTCCAAATCCATGACATGTTTTCTCAGTAGACTTACTTGTATAATTTCCCATGTAAGAGGAAAAATAGCATTGGCAGCATTTTCCAAAAGACTGGCACTGTGTCAATTTAAGTCCTTTACAACTTAGAGTTCTAATGGGGCATCCATAACTGGAGTCCTGGCGGCCAGCCTTAAAAAAAAAAAAATTGTGTGTGTGTGTGTGTATGTGTGTGTGTGTGTGTGTGTGTGTGTGTATATATATATATATGTTTTTTTCTTCTCTATTTCTTCTTAGACCTCATAGTCACACCTCATATATTAAGATTCTAATTTGTTTAACATCAAGGTGCTGAGCATAAAGGCACCACTAAACACTGATGAATAGGGTAGCTACTGGGGAGCAATAAATAGGGGTGGAGGCCGTGCACAGAGAGAGAAAAGTACACAGATGATTTTCATTTCCTAATAGGCATTCTGCCTGGAAACCTGAATAAAGACCTGAAATACGTATTGCTCTAAGGACTATGAATGTTTAAAATGTCATCTTAAATTAGTAAGTGTCTTTAAATCTTCACTCTTTTGTCATGTTTTAGTAATGTTTATTACACACCATAAATCTTATTCATATTCACATAAATTGAGCCCCTACTCACGAGGGAGACAAGTACTTCGCACTGATCTAAAACTCCGGAGCACTGGATGACATCAAATATTATGACTGAGAAAGAAACTCTCCAGAAGAACCTGGTTTGGGGAGAAGGAAGGACGACTTTTGCCCTCCACTGGTGAGAGTATAATTCAAATATTTCTAAAATTCTGTTCGGTGTTCTTAGGGATTCAAATAAATGGCCATGTTCCTAGCAAAAGTTTAAATAAGTCATTTCAGATACGCCTGCATTTCAGATTGATTTCAGGAAATATGGTAATAGTGAATAAAATAAGTTGAACATTCATGAAAACTTGTCCAGGTAGTACCCCCAAAAGGAGCGAACTGTAAAGCCTCAGGGTTATCGGCAGTATATTTTAGTGGATGAGAGGACAAAGGATGGTGTGAAAAACAGAACTTGGTCAGAAGGCCTGGGGGGCTGTCTGCAGACCTCTGAGTGTCAGAGACCAGGGGACCCTTTTGTAAATTTCAGGGGCCGACATAACGTTTGACAGCTTTTTATGTTTCCAAATAAGGACATTTTTGAAAATGTTATTAACTATTATTTGTACACTCTACACAGTAGAGATCCCTCTACTCAGAGTTTCAAAAATTGAGTAAGTTTAGCTTTAGGGAAAACTTACCTCATGGTCCTTTAGTTTCTCATTTTATGGTAGAACGTTCTTAGCAATGGAATGCAATCACTTGGAAATTGCTTTGTGTTTCAGGGGCACCTAAGTCCAATCCCAGTAAGATCAATATTTTAGGAAGGTACTGTCACCCTGCACCTTGCTCATATGTGCACTTCCCCCAAGAGGGTTAATTTGCTGACGGCTTGGGTCCCTGGTCAAAGGAATGTGCAGCTTGAATATGTAGGTGTTGGGTACAGTGATCTACTAGCATCTGTTCTGCCAAAGAGGCCAGAGATGGCCTGGTGGAGACAATGGCTGGCCAAGGTGCTCTGGACTAAGCCAGGTCCTCCCTGGCTGCTGGAAAGTGCTTCCACTCTCAAGTTTCAGTCCAAGAGACACCACTCTTGCAAATCAATCCTGACCAATCCTCTCACCCCTGCAGGAAATAGAACAATGGTTGGCAAACTTGGCTGATCAGCAGAACAATTTAGAGAGCATTTTAATGCAACTGTGGGCCTCCACTCTGAAAATTCCAATTCAGTAGCTCTGGGACATACTCTGGAAGCTGGACTTCTAAAAGGAACACTGCCTGGGTGATTCTGAAGCCTGGGTTGCAGGCTACAGTGGGGAGCCCGTTCTCTCCTGGGCTCCCCCAGCCCAGGACAGACTTGGCATCATATCCCTTACAAAACTTAGGGCATATCCTAGATTGCTTTCTCCCTTGGCAACAGTCCCACCCCTACATTAACACCAACACACACACACACACACACACACACACACGCGCGCGCGCACGTACACGTACACAGCATCTTATGAATACTTTAGGCAGGGAAATGACTTACTCATGTTAGCTTCCCCAATAGCTAATACAATGCCTGGCACTTCATAGGGACTAGCTAAATCAGTTTCTATGCAATGTATATCAGGGAATGAGTCCTTTTTAATTCTTAAATTCTGCATTTCTCTCTTCTGCATTGATAAGCAGTGAGAGAAGGTAGTAGAAAGTTTAGACTCACAAAGAATGATAAGTAGGATGCTAGGAGTCATGATGTTACAGAGAGATCAGGGTTTGAGTATGGGCTGTACCACCAGAACTAGGAAGCCATGAGCCACACACTTAACTTCCTTAGCTCTAAAATCCAATGAAGAATAGGCGAACAGAATTTTCTTTCAAAAATTAAAAACTGGCTTACACGTTTCTTAATACTTAAGTCAAAGAATTATATAATTTTAAGGAAAACATAATTGTCGTCTAAAGGGCTGGCCCCTAAATTGACTTTTTTGATTACTCTTTTAAAACAAAAAGGTCTTTGGGTTTTTCTCTCTGTGTTCCCACTACCCCAGCCCACTCCCATGATGACATGGTTAGTAGAGAAATTCTACACGAGACTTTACCTGAGTTCTTATTAAAGATCTTTCTTTAAAACATGTATCTTGCGACTGATGTTACCAGCTCTCACTAAATCAGCTGACAATCTAAAAAACAGGAAAAAGAAAACAATAAAAACACTAGTCAAGCCCTGGCTAGTTTGGCACAGCAGTTAGAGCGATGGCCTGTGGACCAGAGTCGCGGGTTCAATTCTGGTCAAGGGCACATACCTTGGTTGTGGTTCAAACCCTGGCCCTGGTCGGGGGCATGCAGGAGGCAGCCAATCGATGTGTTTGTCTCACATCGATGTTTCTCTCTCTCTCTCTCTCTCCCCCTCCCACTCTATCTAAAAAGCAGTGGGAAAATATCCTTGAGTTAGGATTCAAAAACAAACAAACAAAAAACACCAGTTAAAAAATTTAAAAGCCACAATACTCAACATTTTTAAAAGATGAGACATTTTAAGACACCCCCTAGCATGCCACATACATACAGACTGTAATCTGTACATTGCCTTCACTTAGCGGAATATTTTCAGCATAAACTGAAGTTAATGTAGATTGGTGTCAACTACCACCTGTCAGATGATGCTGGAAATTGTGTCACCATGACAAATGGACCACGAGAAATAAATAACCTCCAAAGTGGTAGTCTACAAATATTGACATGCAGGGCCAGGCTCCTACGTGAGGGAGAGAAAACGTGGTTCAGACACGAACCTCCAGGCTTACACGTTTATGTATCCTGGATGATCCGCTTTTCATAAATCTGCTTAGCACTAATGACGGGGAAGCATTTTTAATAAATTAATTTTGAATAGATGGTGCTCTGGAGGGAAGTTGGGACTTGCCTTCACATTATTAGTAGTTAAAATGGAAGCATCAATTTAGAATCACATCTGCGCTGTTGTCACAGAGAGTCCGACCAGAATGACCCTGGTGACAGATGACCCTGAGCGCACTGCAGGTCTGCGGAGTCCTTAAAACTCTGCCGCGGCTTTCCACAGACATTCTCGTTTTTGACAAGTGACCCGTTATGTGTAGAGTGTCTGTATAAGCTGTTTATCCTACAGTCACAACAAACACGGTCTGATCCACCACCTCCTCTGTGTTCCTGCTGCGGACCCGCAGGGCCCTGCGCGGGGCGAGGGAAGCCGGTCTGCGCTGCGCTGGAGGAGGTTTAACCGGGACCAAGAGGATCAGTCCACAGGTCCACGTGCAGCTTCATCCGACTGACCTAAAAAGAAAAGTCTGCATTAATGCCTGTCGGTTAATCCCTACGATCCCAAATGCTCAAACAGAATGTGTACGTGGACGTCGCCACTTTTCTAGGTCACCAACGCCTAAGAATTGGGTGGCACCAGAGTGAGAGTGAGACACTTTGTTGGGGGGCTGCAGTTGCTCCATGACACCTTTCCTGTCTACAAGACCTAATGGGGTCACCTGAGACCTAATTCCCTGTGGTCAAGAGAATGCGAACTCCCAGAGGCCAAGGCTGCTTCTGCCATGTCCACTCTGGAACACGCAGCGCCTATCACCGCGAACATCATCTTCTTTCGAAAAGTAGAAACTGGCTTATACGTTTCTTAATGCTTAAGTCAAGGAATTCTATCATTGTAAGGAAAACATAATTGCAGCCTAAAGGGCTGGCCCCTAAATTGACTTTTTTGATTACTCTTTTAAAACCAGAAGGTCTTTGGGTTTTCCCCTCTGCGTTCCCACTAGCCCAGTCCCCTCCCTCACTGATGACATGGTTAGTAGAGAAATTCTACACGAGGCTTTACCTGAGTTCTTATTAAAGACCGTTCTTTAAAACATGTATCTTGTGATATCTTAGTAGGTCCTCAGTACATTTGTATTCAAGGGATGATCAAACAAGTGGATTCTACCGTTTCTGCAACAAGCAACGTTGCTTTGTGCCCTGTGTTACCCAGTGTCATCGTCAGTCTGTCTGTCCCCTTCTTCTCAGTGACCTGTCTTCTCGGACAACTTGGACGAGTGTGATAATTACCATTTGCCTTACATAAATAAGAGATAATTGTTTTCCTTACATTCACCAAACCCTTAGGAATATCCAGGGAGCTTTTTCTGCATAAACAGGATGGCCTGCTAATATCACCATCCGCCTTGTACTGAAAATTAATGACTATTTCATAAAATATTGAGACCCAAGACTGGCACTTAAAACAAGATTATCCTTTTCTTTTCCCTGAAAACCGCTCCCTATTAGATAACTGCCAGACCTCAGTAATGTTGTGAAATAAACCCACAAACACTCTGAGATCAGAGCGACCCAGCATGCCTGCCCCTCACACCGGCGGGCGGGTGGCTGGTTGGCTAGTGCAGCCATTAGCATGAGTTAATGAGTGAGCATTCCCTTCCCTGTCACATTGCTCTCCTGTTATTAGCCAAAACCTGAACTTAAGCTTAATTGCAGAAGCCAGCCCGCCCCTGGCAGATGAGGGCACGGACTTCATTGTTGTGATTGCATTCAAAGTGCTAATTGGGGGACCGTGACAGATAACATGCCCCAGCACCACAGAGAGCAGTAGGTGGGGTGCTGGGAATGCGATTCAGAGATGAAAAACCGCATCTTCAAAAGCCCCGAGGATTTGGTTTTCCTCCCACTTGCTCGGCTGTGCACACACTAAACCAGATTTCCAAGCACGAGAGGAGCTTACATAGCTAGCTTCTCACATTTGACTTCAGCCCCTCACCAACTTTTCTGAATTTGGAATTGATCATTTCACTGACTCCGCATAAACTACCCCCCTCCCTGCCAGGCCCCTTGAATTCCCTACATCCCTCCGGAAGCTTCTGTTTGTCTCTCCAGAGATTTTGCTTTCTTTTGCTCTGAGCCAGCTGGAGAATCAGAAATATCTGAAGAGGAAAAGACATAGGTTTTTGTATCTGCAACTCTAGCTTCTGATTTTTAAATTGTGCTAAAAACTCTTTTGTATTTGCAGGGTGCGTTGGCTTTGGAATGCTTAGGATCTGCTCACCTTTCTGTATTTAATTTACACGGCTCTGTTACTGACTGGATGCCATTTCTTTATGCTCCCATTTCTTTATCTTAGAAATGGATGTAATCACACCCTATGTCCACCTGCGGCCTGCATCAGTTAGGATTTTTTTTGGCTGCAAATGACAGTGAACAGCCCAATGGGGTTCAGCAAAAAAGAGATCCTTGAGCCATATAATTGAAAAGTCCCAGGAAAGGGTTGGTTTTAGACACACCATTATTCAGAAGCTTAAATGTCACGGGCTCTTGTTTCTCTCCTATTCTCAGTTTAGCTGTGTTCTCCTCAGAGCTGCTTCATTCTTAGTGGGGACCTCCCTGTGGAGGCTCGGGGTTGGGGTCAGTGGGTTGGACTGTAACCCCACAGGGCCTTCCTCTGAGCCTAGTATCCAATAGAAAGGAGAGAAAGGTGATTCCTGGATTGGGTCTCATTGACTGTGACTGGCCAGACTTGGGTCATATGCTCACCCCTGAACCAATCATTGTGGACCCTGAGCTGGTAGAACATGCTGATTGGATAATTCTAGATCATATGCTTCCCTCCTGAACAGGGCCTGGGATGGTCTTCTTTATGAGAAAAATAAAGTGAGAGTGTTGGGTGAGGGGTTCCCCAAATAAAATTCAGGTACTGTTGTTTCAAGATGAGAGAGTGGATGCTGGGGGGCACAAACAACACACATCCAATACACAGCCATGGAAAGAAGCAAGAGTTGAGATGAGTAAAGCACTTTGAATCATTTGAATTAAAAAGCTGTATGAATTTACAAGATGCAGCAAAATTTTCTTTTTTTTTTTAACCTTGACACGGAGCAATAGGCGTAGCATGTCTTCTGAACTAAGTGTTATTTGGCATTTGTCGCAGTGAGAGTGTTATGATTCAATTGGTATAATGTGACAAAACTAAGTTCAAACTGAGAATATGTTCCTGCCAGATTGAGGTCTTTCTTCACAACGTTGTATTTCCCAGCGTGGGCTGTTGTAAGGAACGAGTTTGTTGTAATAAATCGATCAACATTGTCTTCTGTTGTTCTTGCCTACTATGGACTTTGGGAAGAAGTCAATTAGAGAAGTTCTTTAGCCAGTATCATAATGAGTGATGGGAGCATTTACGTGATTGCTAATGGCTGAGTTTACGTGATGCCTCAAAGCATTAGTGGGGATGTTTGGCAGCAGCACATTATGACTGTGATTATCACTATAAATTAAGTTTATGTTGATATAATTAGCAGTTAAAAGCTAAAGTAATATTTATACTGATACAAGTTCTATCGAAGCCATATGAGTGCAAACAGACTGTGAATGTTGATACGGTGGGAATAATTTGATCTTGCAAGGCATATTTGTCTAGAAGTGAGATATCCTATTGGAATATAGTTGGCCAAATTGCTTTGCAGGTCCGGAGTCCATAACTTAGCTTAGTAGTCCTCACCGAGGGTATATAGATCTTTCCTGGTGGCTCTGGCCTTGAACCAGCCAAGCTGGGAAGAGATAGGAGGAGCTGAGATAGAAGGTAGCGTCTAGGTAACCAATCTTGAGTGCAGGCCATTGAGGATGAGGACAGGGTCTTGCCAGTTGTGCATCATTTCTCACAAGGGCCACCAGGAAGGAGGATGAGTTGTTTCACTCCAAGAACATGGCCTTCCTTGAGAATCTCTGGTGGGGCCAAGAATCATGGACACGTAGGCTTCCTTCTCTGCCTGGGGGTGGGGTGCGTTGAAGGATGAACACCACCTCAAAGTCCCCAGCATCAGGATGACTTTTCTGTGCCCAGGGTGCACCAGATCTTGCGGACTCCGGGTCCTCAGGAAAACTAGCTGAGGCTGCCACGCCGCTCTGGTTTCTTCTTCACATGCTACATGTTTTTTCTTGTACTTCTCTCGCCCGGAAGACTAGCCCACATTGATGGGCTTTCTCTGCTTCAGGGGTAGGAACAGGGTGGAGAGGGATAAGGACTTTCAGGAAGCCCTGTGCTTGTTAGGTGGGAATCAGATCCGAGGCCGCTCCCTCGAAGCCTTCTACCCCTGACGTGTTCATTCAGTCAGCAGCATTGAGTCATTCAGCACATATTTAGGATGTACCATTGGCTAGACACTTTCCTGGGAGCTTTCTATGCATCAGTGCCTGAGCAGGCAAAGATCTGTCCCGTGGGGGCCTGTACTTCAGGTCTCTCTGGGAAAGCGTGTGATGCGGCGAGGAATCCTCGAACGCCCACCACGCACTGGCTCAGACCTGTCCACGGGTCTGCGTGGGTCGTACGCTCTCCGGAGGCGTTCACAGTGGCCGCATAGTTCTCCCGACCTGCAAAAACTGCTGCTTAGCACTTTGAATACAGGAAGGGAGAAGGTCGGCAACTTTTGCAAATTGAAGGAAATAGGAAATGGTTGCGGTAACTGGCCTTCAGTCTTGTCTTGGGCCAAGAAAGTATTTATTGCGACTCTGATGAAAAGAGAGAGAGACGACTGGCGTCCAGAGCCCTGGAGTCAGCCTTGTCCCTTCCTCTGCCGCAGGTTACTGATAGAACCCACAGTTCCTGAGGATCTATTAGGACCTGTTGGAACAGGCAGGTCATAGACATCATCGCATTTCATCCTCGCAGAGGCCCCAATGCAGTGGACACTGTATCTAATTTTTCAATATGCCCTCATGGATTCTATTTGCTGAGAGGGGATTCGGACCCTGGCCCGTCTCGCCCCACAGCCAGGCTGCCTCCTGACCCTCCTCACCTGGGCAGGGGCACTCAGAGGGCAAATGGCCAGCAGCCTCACTGCCCTTCTCCACCATGTTCCCCGACAAGGACACAGGTAACTGCATTTTCAATGGGAGCAAAGAGAATGGAGAGGCGAAACCTACAGGGAGGGGATTCCCTTTTCTGCATTAGAAAAACTGTGTGGGTGTGACTACCCTCCAGTGTGATAGGAACAGCCTCCCCAAGATGGAGGACGTTGAAAGAACAGTTGCAGGTGTTTAAGAAAAACTAATAAAATGAACTGGGGGAAGATGCTGATTTCTAATGTTTTGAGGTTTATCCAGCCCGGCAGTGTCTGAGGGGGGTGGTCAATGGAAGGGATCTGGGTGCTGATGCTGAGCAGCTCTGCTCCCTCTCCAGGACGCCGGGTGGTCCCTGGGAGGAGGGGTGGGGAGGCTGGGAGGGTAGATTCATCCCTGGGCTCTAAGGAGCTGAGCCGGTGCGGGACTTCCAGGCACACCGGGGCGCTGCCTCGGTCATGTTTGTGGACGGCATTGTCTCCTAATTAAACCTCTTTGAAAAACAAGTGTTTGTAAGTGAGAAGCCAGGAGGGTGTGGGTGGTCCATTGCAGATAAAGTCAGGTGGAACATGACACCCCCTTTATGTTCCTCCATTTGCCAAAAGTGACAAGTGTGTTTCCTACTGGAGGATTAGAACCGGCTGGAAGACTGTGCAAAGCCCCCTTGGCAGAGGCCATCAGCTAATGCTAATTCCCTCCTGGTCTCACCCGGTCCTCCCTAGCAGCCAGGCTAACTCTGCCTCCACCGTTCCCTTGGTCAAAGGCACACCTGCCGTCAAAGCGTCTGGACTGAGACGGGAGAGCTGGATACCAGGCCTCACTGTGCCACCAACAGCCCATGTGAGCTGGGCTGTGGACAGGTCACTTGTACTTCTAGACCCGACAACCCTCCCCAGAGTCGGTTCTCTTTAGTTCTGACGGCCACGGTGTTGCATGACACCCACCCTGTGCCATCGCACGTGCACACTCACACACACGCACACACCCCTCCTTTGAGTGCCCAAGTAAGTGGACACACTTATTTCAAGATGAACAATAAAGGCTCCCACCATCCTTTCCTTACAGGCTGCCCAGGCCGCCCTTTCTCGGGCCCCTGCCCAGCACTGAGAAGGGAGCAGGCTGGGGCTGCTGGCGGGGACCGTGGTGTTCAACAGCCTGGGCCTGAAGCCCTGTGCCACCTGGACTCTGCGGAGTCCTTGGTGAAGCCACTCGGTCTCGCAGGGCCTCGGGGGCCTTCTCAGTGAAGTGGGGGAGTAGTGGTCCTTGGCCCACAAGGCTTTGGTAGGACTGACTGTGTTAATACATGTGCTGCTCCTAGAACAGGGAGAACAAGCTACGTGTTGGCTGTCACTACCTCACCAAGCCACCTCTGCGCAAGCCTCCGGCTTCCCTTGTGCTGGGATGTGCCTCCTTCTTATTGCAGCTCTTGATCCTGCCAACTCCGGCGAAGAAATTATACTGACAACAGTCTTTGGAAGTTCCTAGCAGAAGTCTCCTTCCCAGCTCTGCAGTGGTCAAGTTACATTTTTCAGTTTCAAACACAAACAAAAACAGCCAGTTCAAACCTCCCCCCCTGAACTCACTTGGAAACAGACATTAAAAGTCTGTTCTCTCGTGTTAAAGGTGATTTATGGTTTGGATCTGAGCCCTCCTCCCCAGTGAAAACCACAGAAGAGGAAGGGGTATGAGTTCTGAGGGAGACGTTTGTGCTGACGGTGGTAACTGTTAGGATGCGGCCCTGTCACCAGAGCCGGGGGTATCAGCCCCTCCCAAAGAGAGTGCCTGGGACAGGTACCATCTGCCGCAGCTTTGCCATTAGACAATCAATTGGTCAATTCATTAGGGCTGAGCCACAGAGGGAGCTTGGCCTTGGGACTTGGGAACAGGAACATGCCCAGAAGTCCCTTCTGGGTTAGCTTTGCACTCCTCGACTCATATTTGCTATTGTTTCTCGGGAAAAAAATGCGTATTGATTGTCAAGTCTTCCTTTGATAGTGTTTTCTGTAAGCTTACCCATAAATCAGGTTTGAGCCTAGTCTTACACTACACACACACACACCCCAAAATAACCCCTCCACCTCCAACAAATCGTTCACATGCTGAGGCCCTGTTTCCAGCAAGGCTTCAGTTTGTTTTAATGGACAAATAATAAATTCTTCCAAAAGGGGTATTTAGAATGGAAATGCTGATGGGTCCTTTAATTGTGACATGCTGCCAGGCGCTGCTTTGACAGGGAGAGACAAGGTGCCTGGGGGGCTGGATGCCGTCAGGATGATGGGGCGGGAGGGGCTGCTGATCTCAGATGCTGTGCCTGGGCCCAGGGGTCTCACATTAGTGCGTAATCAGCAGCACACAGCCATGTGTCCTGGGCTCGTCAGAAACAACATGTTGTAAAACTTGTTTTCAAGGCACTGACATTATCACGGTGTTTATGGCGTGTGCTCCGACTGATTTCCTGCCTCCCCAGGTGGGTTCTTCGTCTTTGTTTGACTCTGTGGCGCACTGCTGATGTAGCTGCGTAGAGTCAGAGCGCTAGAGGAGGGAGGGCTCTCGAAGGCCATCCCGTTCCCGAAAGCCTGACTCCAGGCGGGGGGACCAGGGGTCCAAAGGAACAACGCGCTGCCTTGGTTTCTGACTCTTGCCCCTCACTCACGTAGGATCATCAACAAAGTCTCACCCGGGGACCCCATCTGTCAATTACTCCTCCTCTAGCCATTTTCTTCCTCTCCAGTCGTCCCGCCTGGTGACAGTCTCTGCCCCCAGAGTTGCCTCAGGACTGCCCTGCACAGCCCCAGGCTCCCTGGAAAATGCCCACGCAGCCCGACGCTCCCAGCGGTCCTTAACTCACGGCTGTGAGCGAACTGACACCGCCACGGACTTATCTACCGACTCTCCAGGCTGTGCGGCGGGCCAGGCAGCCGCCTGCCAGCACCTGTAACTCCCTCCTCCTCCTCAGCGCAAAACCAAACCGATGCACGTCAGATTCTGCAAATCGGATCATTTTGGGCTTGTCCACCAGTAATTAGACACATCGCACTCTGTTTAGTTAAAAATAGCATTCATTGAAACACCAGGAAGAAGTCCAAGGCCCAGAGGCTGAAATGGAGTCTTTGGTGTCAGGAACATCACTTTTATTTTTGGCACTGGCTTCAATATCCTTTCCCTCAAGGCTCTGGTGGCCTGAGGTGCAGGGAAGAGAATCCGATGCCACCTGCTGAGTCAGGGCTCCCCTCTCTGGACCCCCTGACGCTGAGAGCAGAGCCCAGGCTGTGGGGGACCAGCTCACACAGGAGCTACCTCCTGAGCTCCCTAGCTCCTCAGGCCTCCCTGCCTGCGGAGGAGGGGCACCTGGCGTCTCTGAGCTCTTTGAGGATCTGCTGTTGGATTCTTGCCGGGTTCCGGTCAATTCATGAAAAGAAAAACATGTCACCACTGATGACGAAGGAGAGAGATTGTCCCAGAAGACACTTGCTGACTATAAGAAGTACTGGTGCCGGGGGCCATAGCACATGGTTTGAACAGAACCAGGGGATGGAGGAGCGGGGAGGCAGGCAGACATGGCTTCACACCCCAGCATCACCACTCATGAGGAGTGCAATCTTAGGCAGGTCACTCCCCTGAGTGTCCGTTTTATCACCTGTAAAATGGGGGCAATACCTCTACTCCAGGGACACCCTAGAAACCAGGGTAAGTTTGGTGGCACACACTCACCATCCCTGTTCACAGCAGCATAGACTGCAATAGTCAAAAGGTGGAAGCACCCCAAATGTCCATGCATGGATGAGTAGATAAACAAAGTGTGGTGTATCCACACAATGGAATATTATTCAGCCTTAAAGAAGGTCATTCTGACACACGCTACAATAGGAATGAACCTTGAGGACATTATGCTGAACAAAATAAGCCAGATTCAAAGGGGCAAACTCTGTACAATTCCACTTATATGAGGTCTCTAGACTAGTTAAATTGATACAGACAGAAGGTGTGGTGGTGGTTGCCTGGGTCTGAGAAAGCAGGGTGATGGGACGTTACTGGTTAATGGGACGGAATTTCAGTCTGGGAAGATGAAGGAGTTCTGCGGACAGACGGTGATGATGGTGCACAGCACTGTGAATGTACTTAATGCCACCAAACTGTACACTTACAAATGGTATATTTTATGTTATGTAGAGTCTATCACATTTTTTTAAGAAGTAGGTAGCACACTAGCCTAGTGTCCAATGCATGAGGGGATGTTCAGCAAATGGTTGCTAATGTCATCATCTTCAAGAGAGCGGATGCTGACATCTGGCTCCACTGTGACCCAGCTGGGACAATTAATATCCCACTCTGTGTCACAGTGGCTCCGTTTGTAACAGACACTGACTTGTCTCCCTTCTTCCCTCCGTGAGATCCAACGAAGACTGTGGGACACGGAGCAGATATTCAGGATATGCTTAATGCAATAGTCACAGCATGAAGCTAAGATAAATCAAGGGCTTTCTCAATTTGCTTTTTGGAAAAAGAATTTCCCATCCCTCTCCCGCCCACCCCGAGCCGGACATCTTGGCTTTATCCAGAGGAGGGCATGGAAGGTGACGTCGGAGCATTGTGAAGGCCACTTCTTCAGTTGGGGCTTGAAATCCACGCTCACTGCTCTGCCCTTTGAGGCCTTTTTCTCACAGAAAGTTCCCCCAAATGAGAAAACAGTTTTCTTCTGTCCTAAAAAATGCAGCCCCAGCCTGCTCCTCCCCCGAATGGTCAGCGAGAGAGCAAAGGCGGCTGATGCTAACAGAGCCCGATTCATTGCCTGCGGGGCCTGTGGCGTTTTATACCGGCCTGCAAGCATAATCAAGGGAGCGATTCTGAACCTTGTTAATCAGAAAGGGCCCTTTAAAAATGTCATGCTGTCAATATAAAACTTTGCTAAATTGCATTATAAATGCCAGATTCAGTCAACTAACACATTTAACACCGTTTCTTAAGTACAGTTTAGATTTTATCCGTGCCAGGGAGAATGAGAAAAATACCTCAGGAGAGCCAAAGCCCGCGGATTCATTGTGCTAAACTCACTGCCCCCAGAGAGGAATTATAAATATTTTATTCCAAACCCAAGCCATACTTCCAGAGCTATTATCAATAAGGTGCCTCCCCCCGCCCCCCCGCAAGTTGTTGGCTTTAGAAGTGGATGATTCTCATAGCTGAGAAGGTTAGAAGGGGTGAGTGTTTTTCAATGGCCAGAGAATTCCTCTTGCTGTTTCATACCAGAGAGGGAAGGTCTCTTGTGAGTCCAGACCTAAGTGTTGTGTGCATACCTTCCGTGGGAGGGGAGGAAAAAAAAACCTTACTGTTGACGTCTGTAGAGTCGCGAGCCCTCCACCCCGAAACCACCTTGTTTGGGAGAGGTTGCATTGTCAGAACTAACCCCTGATTTCTCCTCCCCACCCACCATTGTGACGGTGTCTTTTTCCTGTGATCTTGTCAGAATTAGGCTGGTGTGACGGGGAACGGGGAGCTCTAGGTTCGACTGAACAGCACGAGAGGAGTCATGTCAAGGATCTGAAAATGGTCATCAAACATTATAATTTCCGATTTTTAAAAAATCTTATCTCAGGATAGCTAAATGAGATTTTTCTTGCCACTCCATAAGCTTATTCCAAGGTAAAAGGTTCTGATATGGCAGGATAATGCCCCGAAGTATTAACCAATGTCTCCCCTCACTCCTGCCTCTTCTTTCTTTACCTGGTTTTGTTTTGTTTTGTTTTGTTTTCTCTCAAGCTGGACTGTTCCATACTCATTCTCTCAAGAAGCAATAACATCGGCAAAGCTTAACGTGTTTTCCAGGCCTCTGAATTTCCAATGTCTTGCCCTCAGAAACAAATGCAAAGACTTTGTATGCATCATAACATAGCTAGCATTACCGGAAACGTTCTATGTGCCAGGCACTATTGAAAGCTTGCTGCTATCTCTTTTAATTTGTATTAAAACCCAGTAAGATAAGCACTATTATCATCCCTACTTCACAGATGAAAAAACCGACATACAGAGAAATGGAGTAGTGTTGAGTGTGTGCTCCCCACGGTTTCCCATTAAATCATATGTAGGCATCCTAACCCCAAGGTGATGGTACTAGGGGGTGGGGGCCTTTGGCGGTGATTAGATCCTGGGAGGACAAACCTCATGAATAAGGCTAGTGTCCTACCAAATACACTCAGTGTGGACCTCTAACTCACGTGAGGTTATAGCAAAAAGATGACCACCTGGGAAACGCCCTCACCAGACACTGAAATCTGTGGGCACCAGGATTTTGGACTTCCCCGCCCCACAACTGTGAGAGAGAAGTATTCATTGTTTATAAGCCACCCAGTCTCTTCTGTTACAGCAGCCCCAACAGACCGAGGCATCTGGAAAGAGGCAGAGCTGACCCACTGAGCCAGGAGTGTGTCTGCAGAGCTTACCTTCCTGACCACGGCACCAGTCTGTGGAGTCCGCGCAGGAAGTTCACCGGGGACGCACTCAGTGTGGCCCCCGTGACAGGAAGGGGTCCAGCAGGATCGGGCAGGAGAAGAGCTTGGGCTGTGTGCTGACCTCAGAGAAGGCCTCCGCTGACCACAGGAAAGCTCTGAAGGCGGAACAGCCCCTCAACATTGTTCCAGGATGGGACAAGGCGTTTGGGTCTGTATACTCCTTTGACCGGCCATTGAATGAGGGCTGCTCGGGGAAGGGGTGTGAGTGGGTTGAGACAACTCTGTGCAGCTGAGAAAATTCCCGTGAGGGCTCCAGCTGAGGGCTGTCTGCCCACAGCGCTCCCAGTAGTTGGAGATAAGTCCTTTAGCCCTGAAGGGGTCTGGGTGGCACACCACAGTGTCCACCACATGAAGATGCCCAGGGGGAGTGTGATTGATAGCCTTGGCCTGGTCCCACAAGGGAGCTCTGAGTATAAATTATGTTTCGGAGTTTGTGCCAACTGAAAATAAGAGAGCTGAGCTTTTCCACTTCTTCACCCACCAGTCTTTGGCTCAAGATCACCCTGGGAGTGGGAGGGTTGGACATAAACTCCTAGACACTCAGGTTCTGCACGTGGGAGAAGACAAAGCAGCTCCAACAGCCCCAGGTGGGGTGCAGAAGAGAGAGGCAAGGGCAGGGCTCAGAACATTCGATGCAAATGCACGCAGAGCCAGGGGATGGCCCAGAGGGACAGTTGAAGGATCCGTGATCTGGCACCCACAGTACCCACTACAGCTTCTATGCATCGGAAAGAGTTCCCCAAGTCCGAGGTAAGTGCGAGAAGGGAGATGGGGCCACTCAGAGCCCGCCCTGAGCCTGAGAGAGCCCTGAGCCTCAGGTGAGCGGGAGGGGTGGGAAAGGGAACCTGTGCCTCCCTCTCAGGAGAGCCAGGGCAGAGGTAACGAAGGCTGTGTAGATGGGCCGTCTGCTGCCTCTCAGGGTGGGAGCGCGAAGAACCCCGAGGACCTGGGGGTTCTCCAGGGCTCAGTGTTGCGGGGGCTGCAGAACAAGCCTGTGAAGGGGGGAAGAGAGAACAAGGGAATAACGGGAGGGTGCAGCCCTGTGTGCGGAGGGATATCTGAGGGCCGGGCTCGTCAGTGGGCATCTCCAGTGGATGGCGATGTGAATACAGAGCAATGGGGACCCGCACACTGCCTGACGTCTTGGAGGGAGAACATTGTCACCCTGGAATTTACATGCAACCTGGGGAGAAATGGAGGACCCCGAACTGACCAAGAATATGTTCCAAGCATCCGGACAGATGAGGTTCAGAATACAAATGAAGTTAAAGAAAATGAAAGAAAAGCTAATTTCTTATCTACATGCACTTGTGGGCTGCACCTCTGAACATGGATGCTTCATGCTTCGGACGACAGGTGTTTGGAACGCCTGTTTTAGCTCAGCATAATTACTGTTTTCTTGAAGTGTTCTTTTCCTTGCAGAAGGAATTGTACTGTGATACGCCACGCAAGGACCAAGTCAACCGACTGAGGGAAGCTAAACATAGGCCCCTACGGGAGGGAATATACTTTATGCCAACACTGTGCAGATGTGTCTGCAGTTTTGACATCATAACTCAATTGCCCAGCACAGAACCATGTGAACACACACACACGCACACGCACACACACACTCACTGTGCTAAGCTGGCATATATCTTTAGCTTTTTTGATTTTTCAGTTCACTGTAGCATGAAGAAAGAAGGAAGAAAAGAAATCATAGCCTCAGAAGTGGGGTGTGCATGTGTGTGTGTGTGTGTGTGCGCGCACACACTCTCCTTTTCTCGCCCAAGGTCTCGGAGCGGCAGGTCCCGCTTGGAGCTTTTCTTGTCCATTTCAAAGCCCCCTTCACAAGTTTAATGGTGACAAGGAGAACAGTGGACAGTGAGCTGCTGCTTGGAAATGAACAGAGGAAAGAGACTGACTTTGGGCTACTCTGGTGTGGTAAATGGACTATAAAATGCAATTTTAAATTAAATAGGTGCTTTATGTGCAACACAATATTGATTTTGTTTCCACAGGCAGAGGCTGAAGAATTGCGCGCAGTCCATTTGTCCGTGCGAGTGCGTGTACGTGTGTGTGTCAGACAATTTGGGACGACTGTAAGTGTAAGTTTTAACTTAACTGCTGAGAAAAGACTCAATGATTAATATCTGAGGTTTTCAACTCCACTTGGTCTTGAAATAATGACTCTTTTCCCCTTCGAAACTGTATGCTTTTACAACAGCTTTCAAAGGAGCCCCACACTCCCCAAGCTGGTGACGGACGTCGCCCGTCTGCTGGGCGCTCTGCAGCCTCCCCCTCGAGCGTTCGTTCTTTTCCTGACAGTGACACCACAGGACAGGCCGCTGCGACACACACAAGCAGAAAGCTATCGGTGCCTCTCCATCATTTACCACCAGCATCCCTCCTTCCTTTCCAGAAAACACAAAGGAGATGTCCAGGTCACATACAGGGGCCCCTGGTATGCTTCCTCCAAAATGGTATTTGAAAGATACCTTCAGTCACATGTGAAAGGACAGTGGGAACTCTGACACCCCCAGACGAAGGCCAGTGCTGGCCCTGAGCAAGGCTGGGGAAGGGTCGTGTGGTCTTCACAGCGCTCAGGGTGACACCTGTGAGCACCTGTGTGCTCCTTCTAAGCGCGGTAAGCAGATCTTGCATAGCCCCAAATCCAGGGCCTGATATTTTCTGGAATCAGTCATTGAGCATAAGGTTGATCAGATGAACTCATTTACACTAAGCATTTAATGCCTCTGAAGTTCAAAGAGAACACCCTTGCTATTTTTTAATTATTGACAGGGATGGAGAGAAGAGGTATTCTCTTTTACAACACCTATTGGGGAGAATTTGTATGCCCCTTGACTTAGTCATTCCCTTTCTAGTACTTTATCTTAATGAAATAATTGGGGATATGTGCAGAAGTGTACATATTCGATTCACTCCAGTGTAATTTATAATGACCACAAACTGAAAATGACCTAATATTTTTTTAAAGAGTGCACTAAAATTTTATAGAGGAAAGAAACCAAGCCAAGCCAGCCTTCAGAAAGAAGAGTTGGTGAAACAAAGATAAACATGTTTCATGGGACTGTAGAAACACAACTGGACAGCCTGCCTTTGACATTTGTGGCTTGGGACAAAAAGACAAATAAAGGTCTACATTTTGGATGTCTATATATTTATAAGTTATGCATCATGCTAAGAAATGGTTAAACATAATGTTCTGATGTCCTAACTTGACAAGTATACCTTGAAAACAATCTGACTTATACTCTCTCCAAAATGTATTGACTTTTCTGTCCTTGGGTTTATTTGATGCTTCTTTATATTTCTTGTGTTTAAACTAGAGTTGATTTCTATTGCTTGTAAATGAAGAGTTTTGACCAATACAGAATCCTTCACGGTTCCTCCAAATGATAATTCACAAATGATTGTGAACAGATACATCTCAGAAGAGTTCAGGAAGTAGAATCTTTACATCTGAGACCCAGTCTTCTGGATAAAGTGCTGTCCATGAATGCCTCAGCTGCAAGCCAATGAATACAAAAAAAATTATAATAAAAGTCAGAGGTTGGCCCTGGCCGGTTTGGCTCAGCAGTTAGAGCATCGGCCCTCGGACCAAAAAGTCTCGGGTTCAATTCCAGTCAAGGGCACATACCTCGGCTGTGGTTCCGTCCCCGGCCCTGGTCAGGGTCATGCAGGAGGCAACCAGTTGATGTGTCTCTCTCACATCAATGTTTTTCTCTCTCTCTTTCTCCCCGCCCCCCTCCAACTTTATCTGAAGATAATGAAAAACTATCCTTGGGTGAGGATTAAAAAGAAGAAGTCATAGGTTGATGAGAAAGAATAGAGCAGCAGGCATGTCAAACAGAAAGCCAGGCGGGCAGGACAAGGAGAGCCATACGATGAGGTATCTAGACGTGGAAGGCCACAGAGGCTGTTTCAGAAGGCTCCTCATCCCTGACCTCCGGTGGACTAAACTCGGGTCCATGAGCAGTCAGCTTGCCGTTTATAAATGAGCTCCAAAATTAGTTAAGTTTTTACTGACTTGATCTTCACAGACATCAAGTTGGTCGCACACCATTCAACCCCCATCTGTCTAAGTTCCTTCCATCGGTCACAGTGACCATCTGAAGGCCCCACGCTGGCTCTCTGGGAGACATGTTTCTTCTCAGCACCACCTGCATGAATAGCTGCAGACGGGCAGTTCTGTGCAACCCCAAGTCCATTTCTTTATTGACCACGATCCGAACCAATATCTCAGTAACAAGCTTCATTTCCCAGTGTTATCTAAGAAAATGTGTTCCAGGGCCCACTGCAGCAGCTAGACGACACTTCAGTGTGGCCCTCAATCCTAAGGTACTACTGTCACTGTTGACAAATAATTTTTGCATTAACAGATTATTACTCATTGAGAAAAATAAGAATCCATGAGTCCACAGCAATCTAACTTTTAAAAATTTAAACACTGGACACAAAGGAAAGTAGAGTGCTCTCTAATCAACACAGAGGAAATGATGAAATTAGAACATTATCGTTTGGCAAACATCACAGTTACAACTGATTCATTCAGGCAACATCAACGGATGCTAAAACGGGTAGGTGAGAGCTTCATGACAAACAGGACTTTGTTTAATTATAAAGTGTCTCCCCACCAAGTTATTATTAGTTACAAGTAACTTGATAGTGGAGAAACACCCAGCAGACTGAACTCTAACCAAGTGAATCAGGCTCCTGCTAATAGGACAATCGATACCAGGTGCCTCCTGACACACCCCTTGTGTGACATTCCTGCCCAAAGGGCATAATCCGAATCTAGTCGTGGGAAACATGACACAAATCCAAACTCAGGGGCATTCTACAACAATATCAAGGTCATGAAAGACAAAGAAAGACTTTAGAACTATTTCAGTTTAAAGTGGACTAAGAAGACGACTAAATATGGCACATGATCCTTGATTGAACCCTGAACTAGGAAAAACACTTCATTTTGTTATTAAGGATACTATTAGAAGAGTTAACAAAATTTGGAGAAGGTTTTCCAATGAGATAATATTATCCAAAAGATTTGAGGGTAAAAGGACATAATTCCTGCAACTTAAACACTTATTAAAGAAAATTATATATCTTATTAGATACAGTATAAAAATTATATATGTATGTGTGTATATATATGTATATATCTAGATTTACCTATTATTTATTGTATATTTACCTATTATCTATTATCCATTTATCTATCCATCCAGAGAGAAGGACAAAACAAATGTGGAAAGGCATATTACTAACATTTTACGAATCTGGGTGAAGCTGTTATGGGAATTTGTGTTCTATTATAATTTTCCTCTAAGCCCAGAATTATTTTAAAATAAAAATAAATACCATACAAGCCCGTTAGAACCAAGCGGCAGCGGCCCGTTTGTCCACACTGGCCTTGTCCCGGGCTGTGGACACTGCAGGCAGCCTTCCGAGTCTGCGTGGACAGCTGTGATTTGGTGGGGCTAGGGGCCTGTGCAGTCTGTTGCAAGAAGCCAGGCTGTCTGCTCACACCGGCCCAGCTCCATGGCGACAAGGGGCTGTCCGGGCTGCTGGACAGGGAGAGGAATGCCCTTCCCTTCCAGGAGGACCTGAGCTAACACAGGGAAGGAGGTGAGATGAAGTGAGGGGAACTTCTCAGCCTTCTATCGACCTTCACAAACGGTTACAAATGTGTTTCCCCTGAACCATTACTATCAGATATGTCTTCTCCTGGGTTCCCCGGTGCTTTGGGAGAGGTGTTCCTTCCTACTAGAATTCAGAACATCCCTCGCCCCCCCCCCCCCAACAAACACATGCGACATGTGAGCACACACAATTACCGAGAAGCCCCCCCACACAGGTCTTCCCTGGGGGCCGTCTCAGGGCCACGTTGCTGAGCACCCAGACTCGTCGGCTTTATGTGTTCCTGGGGCATCAAGACGCTCCCAGCCAACTTCCCACCTCCGGAAAGACAGAGGGGAGCCGAGCATGGACGGCTCAGTGTGACATCTGGTAAACGTTGGTCAGGAACACTCAGCGGGCCCGGTGTGAGCAGGACAATGCTGGTTCTCGGGAAGTTACAAGTGCCCAGTGTGAGCTACGTGGGCCTGGCTCTGTGAGACCATCGGACTCGAGCATATGTGCTGATGGTAAATGTCCTTCACAGGTAGTTGTCTCTCCTTAGGGTTTTCAACAGAGCATTCGTTGGGAGTAGGAAAATATAAGTATTGATGTCCCTGAAGGGAAATAAATGAAACGCTTCAGCCATGATGCCAGGCTGCCTGGTCGTCATACTGCTGTTCCCGTGGTTGGACCTGGGCAGTGACTGGGAACTGTCCAGACCCTCCTTGGAGACCCCGTGATGAGAACACAGAGGGTCTCCACACACCACTGCACGGGATCTCCTTGAGACGGAATTGGATCATGATGGAAGCCCGCTAAGTCATGAGGCACAAGCCTTCTGGCTGCTGGTGACCTGGTCTTCTATAACAAACAGAAATGTTGGACTCACGGACACGAGACCCCCCGGGGCGGGGTAGAGGGCAGGCAGTAGGGGACCGGAGCAATCACAGGTATCTGTGAGGGCAAGCGTTTTGAAGAGGCCTTTTGAAGGGGAACAGGATCCTCCGCTGGAAGGGTGTGGGGACAGTGATGAACACCCCCTTGGAGGAACCAACCACAGTGGACTTGAGTGAAGACACGCTGTTCTAGGTAGCGGGGGCGGGGGGGTTGGTTTCTCCTCAGGAGCAGCAGGGTGGGATTGGGTTCAAGCGACATGACTTACTGGGATTATGTTCTGAGGAGATGTCCAGATCTTTTTGTAACTAATTTGGGTTTGTGTGGCTTTGCATCCTGGCCATTCACATAAAGACAGTTTATTTCAACGCAAAACTCCTGAGGTACGCTCCTCCTCGGCCACTGGACGTCGTAAAATCCTATCTCGGTGCCAATTTGGATGAAGTCGCACTTTGAAACCTTGTTTCATAATGACTGGGAAATCATCTCAGGACAAGACTGGAAAGTTGCTGGAGACGTTAGCCAGGTTTTATTCTCCAAGTCTGAATCCAAGGTCTTAGTAACTCAGTGATCCCCACATGGAGGTCAAACATTTACCCAAACTGCAAAATCTTCAAGTTTTAAAGTGAGTTCTTGAACTTAAAAATAATGTTTTACAATGTTCAAATAATTTGTCATATGTTTTCTCATCTCAACCTCATAAGAATTTTAAACAAATGTATACTGTCTTACAACAAATATTTCTGAGTGTTCCCTAGAATAACAGGGGGATAGACAGATACAGTCTCTGCTCTCACAAATTTAGCCTGTCTCTGAAAAAGACAATAATTATAAATGCTACTTAATTCCAAGGTGGAACAGCAATGTCTCCAGTTTTACCAAGGAGAAAAATGAGGTGCTCTGAGGTTTGGGGATGATTCTTCGTGCCCAGAACTAGAAGAATGGGCTATTGCCTTTTTTTGATTATGTCATCTATTTCTCAGGGCATATAGCTTCAATTTGATTATTTTATTAGATACCATTTCTTTGTCACAAAAAAGTAAGTTTAGAGGAGACTTTTCAGTGTAAACACAACAAATATTATAGGAATTTATTTATTCAATCTTTTTTTTACCCATTTTTGTAGTACTGGTAATTTCTGATAAAATAGAGTTCTTGTTTCCATTACATAGAATTTCAGTGGCACTAAAACTTGGAGAAGGCATGACTAAATATAGCTTCTCAAATCTCTCCTTCTCTACAACATGATGCTATTACCAAACTATCCATATAAAGAAGATTCACAAAGGTAGACTGTTCTTCTCCTTTCTGCCTACTCAGTGCCTGGCACACAGTTGCTAGAGAAATGTTAAGTAAATGAATGATTGGTTTCAATACTGTTTTAAAGAAACAAAACCCTAAGTTTTCCTTCTTCCTTAGATACAGCATGATCTTAAATTATATACAATGCCCTGATTATTCATTTGAATCTACACAACCTATAAAAACCAATGTCAAGGTGAAATATTCTTAACCTTATATATAAAATTTCAATTAGCCAAGCTAATTAAGGAGGAATGATTCTCAAATAATTCCCAAAATTAATAGTACCAGAATTGTTATAATAAGATGTCTCAAAAGATCTTTCCCAAAAGGAATGGTTTAGGGGAGAGTGAGTCAAATTGTATATATACATATTTGGAATCACCCTGAAGCATGTTTCAATGTGCCCGTTGACTGTATGTCTTGTGTATATATATGGATTTCCTTTTTATTCAGGACACATAGTCAATATTTTCTGTGATAACAAAATTGCAAGTTTCAAAGCCTTTCTGCTGGGGGAAAACGAAGACTGAGTGAAAAGGCAGCAGCCAAACTCACAGGAGATGAAGGCAGAAAGTTCCAGAAGTTGGACCAGATAACTTTGGGCAGAAGGTAATTAAGTATGTTTGTGGCCTTCCAAGGAGCTCTGTGCTTCAAAGCTGTTTCACATTATTGTGTGAACAATGCTTGAGCGTGGACTTGGAGCTCTAAATTAGCACCACTTGGCTTTGGTCCACCCCAAAGGTATGTTCCTCTTGTCCAACAATGCCTTAGCTCATGCTCTATGGTTAACCCACTTGGAGATCCAAAAAAAGGGATGGAATCAAGTTCCATGCCTACAGTGATTGGCCAGAACTTGGAGCATCAGACTGTGTGGTTGGTTCCACTGCTAGATCCCTTTTCTACACAGTTGGAGGCTTAAGATAGTTGATAAAGTTGAAGCATCGTGTTGTGAGTTCCTTCTACACCCAAGAATTAGTTCTACTACCAGAAGGAAATGCTTGATGAAAGATGGGCCAGAGTCATTCAAAATGATGTTATATTTTGCAGAATAATCTTGTTTTCTTCTTTTATTTATTGCCCAATAAACTGAATGTTCATGGGAAAGAAATTTTAGACACCCTAATATTTATCTTTGGAATGTTTTTCCTACATATGGTAGCACTGCATGAAGGATTGTGGGCAGAAATATTTTACTATAATTCTTCATTACAAATATGAGAAAACGGAAGGACAGCTAGCTTAAATGACTTGTTCAAGGTATGCAGATTAGTTAGGGTCCCGGACTTCCAGATTCCCAGTCTTCCACATATGATTTTATAAACACATGCCGACATTCCAAATCAGATTCTCCTCTCTCTCCCAAGCTCATTCTTGATTTGAGTATCATTTTCTTCTGGAACTAATTACAAATTTATAGTTTAGATGCCAAGCCAAGCCCAGCTATTATGGCTTCAGGCTCTATCAGAGTAGATATAGGCGGAGATCTTCTGACTATGAGCTTCTCAGGCCCCAGCTCGGATGTGTGCTCCTGTGAGTGTGTGCACATGTGTATACATATGTGGCTCAAGTGTGCATGTGGGCATATTTGGGGGGTACACAGCATCTTCTCCAACTTTGACAAGATCACTTCCTTTTTTACCTACTTACATAGTGGGGTTTGGTAAGAGTTTGTTTGAAAAATAATAAAAAATACCTGTGGTGGAAGGCTTTCTTGCCACACAGATACCTTCTCCTGAATCCCAGAAGACAGCATTCTGTTTTCATTGTAAATTATTCTTTATGGCTTAGAGCATATATCATCGATGCTTCTGTAATGTAGCACTTTCTAGTCCACAGGCTCCATTCACTGGGTAGTGGCTAACTTTTATTTGATGGCTCACTTGCTGGTACGTATAATGGTCAATGTGGCTAACAGACATTATATATACAGATTCATCTTATTGTTCACGCATTACTGAATGTCAGAACTGTACAGTAGAGCGATATGTTGATGCAGAGAATTTATCAGTTTAGGCCATAAGCCTGGATCCTTCAAAAATGACACATCAGATAAAACCACATCAGGATATTTCTTTTGATAATAAATAAGCAGACTGGACCATCCCAATGCTCAATCTGCAGCTGGGCATCTGTGGGCATCCCCTGCCCACACTTTCACACCCCAACACCTTCTATCCTGGAAGCAGGTCCTGAGGTGGCAGAATAGAAAATATGGAAAGTGTTAGAATTTTAGTTGTAAATTTAGACAAAAATGACTTTGTGAGGGTAGCTTCTTCTCTCTCTCTCTCTTTTTAATCCTCACCTGAGGATATGTTTGTGGATGAGAGAGAGAGAGAGAGAGAGAGAGAGAGAGAGAGAGAGAGAGAGAAACATCCATGTGAGAGAAACACTGATCAGTTGTTTCCCATATGTGGTATTATATGAGATCAAACCAGCAACATGGGTATGTACCCTGACCAGGAATCGAACCCTCAAACTTTAGATGTATGAGCCTGTGCTCCAACCAACTGAGCCACTCAGTCAGGGTGAAGGTAGCTTATTCTTAAGTAAATAACATACCTGGAGGTATCTGAAAATTCTCTCTCATAGCATGTGGTTTTGCTGGCTTGCCTTGAGATAAACCGCCATGGAGAGGTAATGCAGAGAGTTCTTATCAGATGATTTGTGTAACAAGACAGACTAATTAGCTCTTTCCTAAGAGTTCATTTTGAGATTGGAGAGACCATGAGATCAGTAGAAACTGAAGTGAAAGAGGAAATGTTACTGGAGAGAGAGGACAGAAGGAACAGTATGGTGATACTCAAGAGAGAGATGCTGAAGAGAAACAGAACCTATGTTATAAATTAAAAAGAGGCACAAAAACCTACAACTTGGAATCTGAAGCCATTTTGTCCCTGACATGTTCACTTGCAAATAAATAACACAATAAAAACACATAGTATATATCATGGGCTTCTTAAAAGCAAAGCTTGTCTTATTAATTTCTACATATCTGGTGACTAATATAGAACCTAGCACATTTAATCACTCCTCAAATGTTTATTGTTTTGCTGTAAATAAATGAATGTGTGCTTCTCTACCAGAGAAAAAGATATCAGATTTTTGTAGGTTGACACATTCCATGGTATTTCATATGAAATTAGATGCTATTTTTATCTACCAGCATAGAACTAACCATCCTGAACAAAGAAACTGGCCTTCTCTGAATTCTGAAACTCTTAGACAGAAATGAGATAAATATTTAACCAGCCTTCCCTATGCCCTCGTGGATCTGTGTGGGATCCTTGAACTGGCTAATTGAACACTGAATATATACGTTAAACTACTCATCTCTCAGTACAGAGGAGGTTAAAGTTGGTACAAAAAGAACATTCTTCTTCTTTACCATTAACATAAAGCAAAAACAAAAATCTGCAAGAGGATTTTGAGACATCAGGTCTATAAAGAGCTTTGACATACACATAGGAAGTTTAAGATGCACCTTTGACATTTGTACAACGATGCACTCATAAAGATGCATTAGAAATTCTTTAAAAAACAACCATCGTTCCTACATTTTGCTGTTTTTTGTAGAGAAAAATAAAAAGTAGGCTAGTATTTCCTAGCCTATGAAGTTTCCATTAGCAGAAAGGGCTAAGTCGGGAAAGAAAAAGTCAGCCACAGAAAGGCATTATATTAGCCAAATGAACCAAATGAGAAAAGAAGAACTCTATTTGCAATTTAACCAGCCAAGTTAAACATGACACGATTAGAGCCAATCTTTGGGGACCAAGTTAGTAGTAATTGCACCTTGTTTAACTTAGCCAATTAAAGGCCACACTCTTTTCTAAATGGTCTATTTTCAAAGCAATCACACTTTTGCACTCAGAATTTTTCCAGCTTACCATTTTTAATTTAGGTATTTGATTACTTAATCAATGTATGTGTACATGGGCCCATAACTAAATATTTGCACATAATACAAGATTAATATGCATTTTTATTGGGCAGAATAATTGGCTTCTTATTATAATAGGCTGTTTAACCTGCTCAGGGTCATATATGTTTTTACATGTTCAGTAACTTCTAACATCTGAAGAAAGTATTTAAGCTTTAAAATATATTGCCTAAGGGAAGATTCCTAGAAAATAACTATTAGAACTTGGAAAAATAACCTAAGTAACTAGGGTTTTAATATCTAGAAAAGGTAGAAAAGAGAATTAATGTTCGTTTTCTATCAACTCTAAGTTACTTTGTCACCATGAGTCAGTTAATGTTTACTGAATGCTCACCTGTGCAGAGAACGCCTTTGATTAGGTGATTCCAAGCAAAGCCCCAGAAATGATCTGTCTTTAGAAGCCCCTACTCTAAGGAGAAAGCAAGAAGAGATCCAAATTGTGTGAGGCATAAATACAAAGGTCTGAAATCTGGAATAAGGTACTCAAATTTCTGCAATGAAATTAACGTCTATACATTAGGGTTAAAACCAGATTCAGGCCCAGCTGGTGTGGCTCAGTGGACTGAGCATTGTCCCGTGGACTGAGAGGTCCAGGTTTGATTCCTGGTCAGGGCACATGCCCAGTTGTGGGCTCCATTCCCAGTGGGGGGCATGCAGGAGGCTGCTGATCAATGTTTCTCTCTCACATCAATGTTTCTGACTCTTTCTCCCTTCCCTTCTCTTTTAAAAAATCAATAAAAACATATTTAAAAAAAAAACTGATTGAGAAAAGGAAGAAAGAAAACCGTTGGTGAAGGAGATTGGCATAGCTCTATGAATTGAGTCTGATGGAGTAAGGCCAAGAGATTTTCTGAGGAAGTGCAGTAGAGTAAGCACTGGAGAGAGGATGGGAGGCCTTACAAATAAAGGAAATGACTGAAAGTTAACTTTGTAAAATAAATAAATAAATAAATAAATAAATAAATAAATAAATAAAGTAAACAGTAGGTGCTCTAAACTAAGGGAAATATATCTTTCCAGTGCCTTTGGGAATTAAGGGCAGATGCGTTTTACATAAAATGTGGATTCACATACCTAGGCTAGAGCAGACATTAATGATCCAAGGACATTTTCTACCTCTCGGAACAAGCAGTTGCTTAAGCATCTCAATACCACGTTGTATGCATTATAGTTCATTTTTACCATCAGCTTCCCCCCACACACACATATGTTCCATTCTTTATGGAGATGGAAATCTTAACACTGTCACCTATTTTGATTATCAAAAAAACTTGATTACAAAGAGGTCATCTGAATGCAGGGGGAAGTCATAAGAGAAGCGGAATGAAAACTCCTAACTGAAGAGCTGTGACGGGACTTGGTAGGGTGAGCTGGGAGAAACCTCGGATCCCTGGCTTCTAGAAGAAAAAGAACTCAAACCTCTCTTCCTCTTCCTGGCTTTCTGTGGGTTGGGGGTGCGGTAGAGAGAACTTCACCTTCAAAAGGAGGTGTTACTGTCATTGGTCACATTTTGTGATATTTCATTGACCAACATAGTGGTGGGTGTAATGGATGCATGTTAAAAGAGGGACTTGTCCCTGGACTACCCTGAAATGATCCCTCTCGTACTGTCAATTTGGATGTTCTTTCTTCTCCCATGGAGCAGACCCCTGACTGACCTAGGGAAGCCTCGGTCCAAAGACCTCGGCAGCTTAGGCTTAGGGAGAGAAACAATGACACTGGGCCTCTTGTCTGCTGTGATTCCAGATAGAGTGCACTTAGGATCTGGCCCAGCTCATAGAAATACACTTGGTTTGGGGGCTAAAATCTCAGCTAAAAACATAACACTGGCCCAACCAGTGTGGCTCAGTGGTCGATCGTCGACCCATGCACCAAGATGTCGCCAGTTCGATTCCCAGTCTGGGCACATGCCCAGGTTGTGGGCCCCAGTGGGGGGCATGCCGGAGGTGGCCAATCGAATTTCTCGCTCATTGATGTTTCTGTCTCTTTCTCCCTCTCCCTTCCTCTCTCTCTAAAAGCAATAAAGAAAAAAAAAAAAGTACTGTTTAGCTCTGCATGCCATTTTTCTTTGCTTTGTAGAGAGGTAAGACTACTTGAGGTCAGAACTTGCATATTCTAAAAATTTCTGGCTCAAACACCGTC
The DNA here is from genome assembly GCF_014108415.1 of Molossus molossus. Classification (NCBI taxonomy): domain Eukaryota; kingdom Metazoa; phylum Chordata; class Mammalia; order Chiroptera; family Molossidae; genus Molossus; species Molossus molossus. Next base: position 26,593,535 of record NW_023425347.1, on the reverse strand, counting down.
AAAATGCTTAAATAAACTACCATAGTGATCCTCCTTTATTGTCACTCCAATCTATAACCCCAACAGACATGGGTTCCACAACCGCCTCCCATAGTTGGCTGAGTAACCTCGAGCAAGGTGTTTTTCTCCCAAGACTTTATTTTCAATGATAAAGCTAGATGATTGATCAAAAAAGTAACTTGGCCTGATACCACATGACATATTACTTAATCAACATTTATTTTAACCAGTTGCATTGAGCCCTGACTCCATGTAATGTATTGTGAAAAGTGGTAGAGTTACCAACCTCAACAAGTCATGGCTTCTGCCCTCAATCTAGAGAAAGGCAGATGCATAAAAAATGGTTACTAAACACAGTTATAAACGGTAACACCCAGCAAGCTCATGTCTTGTCATAGGAGACATTCAGCACAAGAGATGGCATTGAGATGCAGGCCATGAGTTGATTGAAAAGAGACCCTCTGAAAGAGAATTAATTTTGTGACTGATAAAGAAAAAGATGAAGAAAGGAAAAGATAGTGGTACATGAAGGGAAATTGTGTCAAATAAACAAAAGGACTTGCCTTTTAGCTCTTTTCATTCCATTAAGAATCTGAGTGTAGTAATCATAAGAAGGGTGTAGTGATCATGTCTTCTTATTCTAATGCATTGACATCTGGGGCCTTGCTGAATCTGGAGGGACTGCCCCTCCCAGGGCTGGTCAATTTCCAGAGAGAGTAAAGAGATAGACACTTTTCATACGCAAACCAATCGGTCCAGAGTCCATCCCTCAACCACCTCCTTTATGGGGCTCTCACACTCTGGGCCACTATCCCCTGCCCTAATCACCTCGTGACAAGTGCAATAGGCTAAATGTTTATGCTCCTCTCCCCAGATGTATATATTGGAACTCCAATCCCAATGCGATATTTGAAGGGGCTTTGGCAAGGAAATTGGGTCATGAGGTAGAGCCCTCAAGAATGGGATTGGTGCCTTGAAGAAGAGCACAGAGAGCCGGCTTGTCCCCTGCCTGCCATGTGAGGATTCGATGACAAATTTGAGCCCTGGAAAAGGATTCTCCCTAGAACCTGATCATGCTGGCATCTTGACCTCTGACTGCTGGCCTTCAGAACTGTGAGAAAGAAATGATAACAGAACACCCTGTTCATGGCGTTCTGTTATAGCAGTTCAAACTAAGACTGCCAGGTACCAGCCTGCATACCTTGCCTCACGTTTCTTCCCACAGAAACCACAGGTTTGCATATGCTTTCCCCTTGCTCTCTCTGCCTCTGACAGCCCTGGAGCTGCCCTGTGCCTCCTCCCTGCCCCACGGCAAGGCATGCCCCCACCACCACCCTTTGTGGGAGCTATGAATAATAAGCTTTTTCTTTTTTTTTAAATCCTCACCCAAGGATATTTTTTCATTTATCTTCAGATAGAGTGGGAGGGAGAGAGAGAGAGGGAAACAGGGATGTGAGAGAGACACATTGACCGGTTGCCTTCTGCACCATCCCAGCCAGGGCTGGGGACTGAACCGCAACTGAGGTACATGCCCTTGACGGGAATCAAACCTGTGACCCTTTGATTTACGGGCCAATGCTCTAACTGCTGAGCCAAACTGGCCAGGGCATAAGCTATTTTTTTCAGTGGCAGTCTCCTGAATGTTGGCCTCAACATACTTGAATAATAACAAAATCTGCATTTTAAAACAATGATTTATGTATCAATGGAAGATTGTAAACCACCGGAGGTAAAATAAAACAGAAAAGACTAAAATCTCAGAGGTGTGGAGACAGTGTAACAGTGCAGCTGGGGACAGTGTGGGATGGAGGGTGCTGGGAGAGGGGCCTGGACAGCCAACCCAGGCTTCACCACTGCGAGTGAAGGAACGACCTTTGAAACCTAGACCATAGGCTGCATAGGAAAATTCAGGTTTATACTCCTTTCCTGCCTCATGGTTTGCTATATGTTTCCTGTTAAGTATATTTCTATCTCCTAACCTGGCGAGAGCTGGCAGGTTTATTTGCACGCTTTCAGAGAGTCCTGGGATTGCTGGGCTGAAGAGAGGGTGCTGGTTGGCTAGAGAAGGGGGCTCAGGAGAGGGGAGAAGAACATGTTGATAATAGAAAATTCTGGCCACCTGTCCGTTCATTACACTAGTGCTATCTTTATCGTCTGAAAAAATAAACCTAAGCATGCCACTCTCCTATTGTAGACACTTGGATTTCCACTACCTAACATTTGGCGTCCAAATGCATCCACAATTGGGTTGAAACCTACCTTTCCAGTGCTTTTGCCCTGTAGACCTTATTGAACCTGCAGTCTCATGGAATTCCTCACTGTTTCTTGAACAGACCATGCCTCCATAGCCAATGGAGCACTAAGTCAAGACCAATAGAGAAACGGGAAAGTAATCCTTTACTAAGAGATGGGTAAAGGCCTGCTTACAAAAACGCAGGCTCTCTGATAAAAGCATGGTTAGAAAAGATGGTTCCTTTCAGGGCTGGATCTGTACTCCCTTTCATCACAAATATCTGATGTATGGCTTTCAGGTCCAGGGCCACTTCAGAGAGAGGATACGGCTGGACCTGCAGAGCAGGTGCCAGGTCCCCTGGTGCAAACAGCCGCCCAGGCACAGCCAGTGTCCTTCTTCACCTGCTTACTGGCAGGAAATGGAAGAGAGCAAAGGCTGGCCATAGACCGGAACTGTTTGCTACGGGGAGACTGGAGGTGCAAGAGGAGTCGAGTGTTCCCCACATGCCTTTGATAGCTCAGTAACCCTGCCCAGGGCTAAGGCACAGCTCGGGGAATATGGCAAGTCCGGATCGTCACGATACAGAGGGCATTTGCAACTCCAGTCTGTTCCTCCAGCCCGAGACTGGAAGGAAGAAAGTACCTTCCCCTGAGTCAAAGAGTGAAACATGCGAAGGAATGCAGTTTCTCCATTATCATTAACAAGGGGACTTTACCTTTTAGATCTATTTTCCTCAATTTCTCTACATCAAGATGGGAGACATATTATCCACCATCTCAACATAGCAGTGTCTAGCAATAATAAATTTCCATTTTGTGAGTAAGAAACAAATGAATAAATGAATGAATAAATGAACCCCAGGCAGACGGGAGAGAATATATATAGACTTTTATATTTTTATAATAAAGACCTAAAAAAATGAGCCATAATAATATAGACTTTCACATTTAGAACATCATTCAATCCTCAGAACAACCCTGGGAGGAGAATTATTCCCATTTGTCTTATGAGCAAACTGAGGGTCAGAGATCAAATTAGCCACCTAAGAGCACACAGGTCGTATGTGATCACACGAGGGCTGAGAACCCAGCCTTTCAGTTCCAAGTAGACGATACCAGAGTTGTCTGGTTAGACTCATGGAGAATCTCTCCCATAAAGCCAGGAAGAGAGTAGAGGGGGAAAGAACAGGAGTGTGGCTATCAGGCATCACCGTGCTTAAGGATGAATTAAGGTCAATGCTCAAAAATATAACTAATGCCTACAAATCAGTAAGAGAAAGACATAGAACTCGAAAGAAGGAGAGACAAAAGAGATACATGGACAACCTGTGAAACAGAAAGATTTCCAACCTTCCTAGGGATCCGGGAAACACAAATGAAACTGATGAGATGTTTTTATACCCAACACGGGTAAACATTTAAGACATTTGATAATATCACGTTTTGGTGAGGATCGGAGGAAGTGAACCGGGTACCATCGTATACTCTTGATGAAAGTAACATGGTAGAGCCACTTAGAAAACAGTGGTAGTCAGTGGTACTTACATTTAAAATACATATTCTCTGCGACCCAGCAGTGATCTGTACGGCAGATTCTGTGTATCTCAGGGGATATGTAAGACTCATTGACTATCAATGAAAATACAATAACTTCTATCTGTCTGTATTGAACTCACACCATCCTTCTACATTTCTTCTCGAGAGTCTGCGTCTGTGGAGGGCGCTGCAGACCCCACCTGGGTGCTTCGTCAGGGCAGAGGTGCCGCTTCCCCTGCTGGCGGGTGGGCTGCCAGAGCCTAGGGGCTGAAACTGCCAGAGGACTGCTCCGGCCCGGGGAGCTGCCTCCTCCACTGTGAGCAGACTGCATGGGGTCTGGTCAACGTGGGCGCAGACAGCTCACCCCTTGCCTCGACTCCAGAGAGCTCTAAAGGGCCCTCCCAGCCTCTGAGCTCCCGAGGGACCAGCTGAGCCCCCTTTGGCCACCCCATCGCAGTTCTCCCTCTCTGGGCCCCACCCTGCTTCCCCGGCCAGGTTCCCGCGTGCACGTCTCAGGGCGCAGTGTCTGTTCCCTGAGGAACTGATCTCAGGAAGTTGTATAACGCACACATAGGCATAAAAGCACATACATATAATTTTTTAAAATTTTTCTTCTCTTTATTGATTTTAGAGAGAGAAAAAGGGAAAGGGAGAGAGAGATAGAAACATCAATGAGCAAGAACATCGATTGGCTGCCTCCTGCATGACCCGCACTGGGGATTGGGTCCACAACCTGGGCATGTGCCCTGACCGGGAATCGAACCAGCTACCTCCTGGTTCATGGGTCGATGCTCAACCACTGAGCCACACTGGCCAACCATACATATAATTTTAAAGTATTGCCCTGGCCAGTTTGGCTCAGAGGTTAGAGTGTGGGCCCATGGACCAAAGAGTCTCGGGTTCGATTCCAGTCAAGGACATGTACCTTGGCTTTGGTTTAGTCCCCGGCCCTGGTCGAGTCGTGCAGGAGGCAACCAATCGATGTGTCTCTCTCACATCGATGTTTCTCTTCTCTCTCTCTCCCTCTCTCTCTCCCTTCCTCCCTCCCCCTCTATCTGAAGATAAATGGAAAAAAATATATATCCTTGGGTGAGGATAAAAAATAATAATAAATAAAAATAAAAATAAAAAAATAAATAAACATAATTTTAAAGTATTTAAATGCACATATATTTTGGCACGTGTGCTGTATCGATAGGCTTGCAGGATCAGATTAAATTTAGAGATCAGTGCCTATTGTGAGGTGAGTTGTGTCTCTCTTCCCCACCCCCACCCCCCCACCAAATTCCTGTGCTGAAGTCCGAACCCCTTAGCCTCTCACAATGTAACCTTGTTTGAAAGCAGGGTTGTTGCAGATGTGACTAATTAAGATGAGGTGATGCTGGAGTAGGGGAGCCCCAATCCAACATGACTGGTGCCTTATGAAGGGAGGTCTGGACACAGAGACACACGCACAGGGAGAACACCACGGCAACACGGACCTTGTGCGACCACAGGCCAAGGAACTAGCAGAGGCCTGAGGCCAGAAAGAGCCTCCCTGGCAGCGTTGGAGGGAAGGTGGCCTTGCCGCTGGCACCTTGATCTTGGGCTTCCAGCCTCCGGACTTGAAACAATAAGGCCGTCCTGTTAAGCCACTCAGCTGTGGTTCTTAGCCTGAGCAACTGAACACAGTGCCTACAAGAAACAGTCATCAATGTGCACAGGGATGTATTCTTTGCGAATCCATAAGCGCCAAACAGAAAAAAAAAAGATAAACAATTTAAACGTTAGTCACCAGCAGGAGGTTTTATGGAAAGCCAGTTCTATCAGTTCAGTTTCTTTGGTAAAATCTAAAACATAAATTCATTTCATTAAAAACCCTCATGTAGGGCACTTGAGTTAATAAAATGTAGATTCCCGGGCTCTGTGTCCAGAGCTTCTAATTCAGCAGGTCTAGGGCACAGCCCAGTAAGTCTCGTTCTTATTAAGCATCCTGAGGTGATTCTGATGCCTTGGGTTACCACAGCCTAAAATAAGAATAGAAGAAAATCTAACCAGTTTGACCACTACGCTGTCCACCTGAAACCAATACAAAAAAAAATATATTGAAAGTAAACTATAACTGAAAAGGGGGGGGGGGGGTTAAATTAAAAAAATATAAAGACAATCCAACCATACCCATTTGGTTAACAACACTGATTCCTGAAGTCTTTTCATATTTTGATGGAGCAAAGGAAGGGGAGGAGGCAGTGTGGAGTGTGTTTGCACTGGATGGCCGGTCCAGGAGAGTGTACCTTCCTATGATGAGGCTGAGTCCTGGGAGCTGGCCCTGAGTGCCGGGCAACTGACAGCCCGGTCTACAGCCGCAGGGAGCAGCCGCCCCTCCTTTCCATCATAGGACTTGGCATAGGATTGGTTCTCCAGCTTGTACTTGCATTTTGAGAATTGGGTTATAGATAATTTATCCCTATAATTAAAATGTTTTTCTTTCAGTTAAAAAGTTTATGTGTGGCCTGGCCAGTGTGGCTCAGTGGTTGAGCATCAACCATGCACCAGGAGGTCGCTGGTTCAGTTCCCGGTAGGGTATGTGGCCTGGTGTGGGCTGGGTCCCCAGTCGGGGGCATGCAGGAGGCAGTCGGTCGGTGTTCTCTCTCTTTGATGTTTCTATCTCTCCCTCTCACTTTCTTTCTCTCTAAAATCAATAAAGGAAAAAATATTAAAAACAGAAAAGTTTATGTGTGACTTGTAAAGATAGCATATTTAAGCCTCCTCCTCTCTCCCAACTCCACACACAACTTAATTTGTTATTCCTCATTTATGTTCCCTTAAGACTGCACATACATGATCACAGCAATTATTATAACAGGTTGTAGGTATGTGTTTATGTGGCTTCTATTGCTAGCTTGAGAGGACTCTGAGACTCCTCATCTTGGTACACTATGATATTCAGCACCATATTAAGCACAAATCATTCATTCATTCATTCACTCATTCATTCATTCATTCATTCACTTATTCTGCAAGCATTTGTTGAGAAGCCATGATGTGCTGGGCATTCTGCTTGATTCTGGTAAGGCAGCTATAGAAAAGAGGGCAGCTTTTGCCCTTAGAAGTTTACACTCTGATAGAACAGGTCATTGTTGGTTAGACTTCATTGTCTGTCCTGGTCTCTACAATCTGATGAATGAAGAAGCCAAAGTACAGTGTGATGAATTATTTTAATTGTAAAATAAGACACCTCTATGACAACCTTTAACATGGAAGAATTCAATAACAACAGCAGACTTCTACATATGCCTCAGAACATACTATACTGAAGACTAAGATTTCGACCATGACTAATACCAGCAGTAACCCTGCTGTTTCCAAGTTGGGGTGGTGCTATCTGAACTTCACCACCAGCTTCCAGAATGGCCCAGCCAGATTTGGGGACTCCATGACCAGAGAGGTCCTGCTGCCACCGTCACCAGCATCATCCTAAGTGTGGCTTTGGGGGACTTTGGTTTCACTTTAGGAGAATATACTGAATAACCTAGGATCTTAGCCTTTGAAGGACTTACAACAGAAGAAAAGAGAAAAAATAATTTGTGCTCTCATTTATTCCTTAAAACTGAAGGAAGTTGGAAAACAGGAAAGAAAGCCGGAAAACAAGGGAGGAGGGAGCAGTTACCGTATTGAGGTAAGGAGGTCATTGCATATACAGGACAAGCTGGAGTCTATGTGAACCTTTCAGAGGCCTGAGGGCGGGGCGAAGAGAAGAGGAGAAAGAACAGCAAGAAGAAGGCAGAAAAGTGGCCAAGAAACTGGAGAGGAAAGGGTTGCAAGTGGATAAGAAGTGTCCCCAGGGAAGGAAACGCTCATGAGCACTTCTTGAGCACTAGAGTCATTGCATGGCAAGTAAGTCACACACACGTATCTCTCATTTAATCTATACAACCGGCTACAAGTGGGAACACTGAAGTACTCAGCTTCCAAGTCCTCCGAGGGGCTGAACCCGGATTTACACCCAGATGGGCTCCATCCCTGAGGCCACAGCCTGACCACTGCAGGCACTGTCCTGCTGCAAGCCACAGGGGAGAGCAGCCCTCCCTCTTCGCCTGAGGCCTGGGAGGCACCCATGGGCAGGAGGACTTGGCAGTTTCCAGGGTCCGTTCCATCCGGGCACTTGTGGTCACGGCCGTGGAGTCTAGGCAGGGATGCTGTCTGGACGTGCAGTTTCCCAAAGTTTTCACTTAGTAGCAGGGCCTCTACTCGTCTAGAAGGTGACTTTGTGCCCATTGGAACAAGGCACCCCCTCTGGGTGGACCACTTAGAAAAGACATCCCTTCCTTGCTGTCTGCGACCTGACCCCAGGCAGGCACAGGTTTTGGGGTAGCCCTGGCCATTCTCTCATTTTTACGTACGAACTGCACAGCCCTCCGTGGGGTTGGCAGGGCTCCGAACATGCGAGAGGGAGAGGACGCGGGTGCAGAGGCTGGGCCAGGTGTCCGTCTGGGTGGGGGGGCAGCTCCTACTGGCTCCACAAATATGTAAACCGTGACAGGCAGCGACTCCCCTCTTTTAATGTCAGGCACTGAATTATTCAAAAACACTTTGATTGGAAAGCTGGTCTTCCCCACTCCTATTAATCAAACGGCTAACGCATAAATTGGCTTTCAAAAGGTAGTTAGAAATGAATTTTATCCTTTAAAAAGGAAGGAGAAAAGATGAAGTGCCAACCACAAATCTTCACAATGGAATGCCCAGGAAAGACAGACAGTCATGATAAATAGCAAAACCTTTGTATCGATAATATGCCTGTCCGTGAGTGGTTCAATGCCTCTTTCCGTATTTTTAAATGTACTCATCCTGCCTCTCGACCTGCCTGCGAGATGGGGCGGGCAGGCATTGTAATTCCCGTTGCTGTAAGAACTGACAGAAGAACAAAATAGTCGTGCAAGCTCACACAGCACATTAGCATCTGAGAGAAATCAGAATTCAGCCTTCTGATGGCCTTTCTCCACAAGATCATAGATCTGGAAAAGGACCCAAAATGGCAGAGCAGAAGCCAAGATTTAACACCCACATGCTCACCAGTCTCTTGAATGAGCATGCTCAGCAGCTAAAATGAATGATGCTCCGTTTATTATTATGAGAACATCGCAGCACGCACATACGGGAAGCCCACCGACAACAGACTTCACCACCTGCCCTGTCACACGGGACTGACTGGCTTCCAGCAGAAGCTCGGAGCCTCCAGAGTTGGCACACCACAGACCCACAGACACCTGAATGGCCCACTAGGCATTTGCCCATTAATAATTACTATTATTTACTAGGAGTTTACTGTTTGTGGGGAACTGTGCTAAGCGTTTTGTGGAGTTTATCTTTCGAAACCCTTCTCACAGCCTTGTGAGGAAAGTGTCATTGTCCACGTTGAACATAGATGTCAGAGGACCCAACCAAGTCTGTGCAGCTGGTTGAAGAGCAAAGCTGAGACTCGAACCCAGAGCCACCACTGGATTCCAGAGAAAGGGGTCTTAACTTACCATGGTATGCTCCATCTGACCAAAGTATGTCCCTAACATGTAAATACATCCTTGCAGACACTACCAAGTGCTGCTTTCTGTGAATAAATCAGTTGTACTAGTTAGGGTTCTTCGGAGGAACAGAACAGTGGGGTCTATCGAGAAGCATGTAAGAGGGCGGTTATTATAGGAACTGGCTGGCACAGTTACGGAGGCCGAGAAGCCCCTCAATCCGCCATCCAGAAGCCAGAGACCCAGAAAAGCAGCAGCATAATTTAGTCCGAGTCCAAAGGCCCGAGGACCAGGGGAGCCGACTGTGTTACATCTGGGTCCAATATGCCCCAGGACCAAGGGCATCAATGTCCAAGGGCAGGAGAAGATGGATGTCCCAACTCAACAAAGAGAGCACATTTGCCCTTCTTCTACCCTTTGTTTTATTTGGGCTTTCAACTCATGGGATGATGCCCACACTCACCGGTGAGGGTGATCTTCTCCACTCAGGCTGCCAATTCAAACGCTAACTTCTTCCCGAGACACTCTCACAGACACACCCAGAAATAGTGTTTTACCACCTACCTGGGTATCCCTTGGCCAGTCAAGTTGACGTGAAATTAACCATCACATCGGTTTAGTTTCCACCCCACACTTTCAAGAACAGACTACACTAGACTAGACTATAGATAATATCAGACTGCAGGCCAGGCAATAAAGGTAGTTAATGTTTTGTGAAAACAGTTGTTGTTGTTGTTGTTGTGTGTGTGTACATACTACTGGATGGTGATATAAAGTCTGTTTTCTGTGGGTCACAGCAGAAAAGCCCAAGAAGCACAAATTTGGGCCAGTCCTTGCTGTCACTCAGCTTCCTCGAAGTTCTCCCATCCACGGACACCTCAAAAGGACACCCCCTTTACTAAAGATTGACAGCAAAAACGGAAATCTTTCTTTCAATTCGATATGCCTCCCAGGCTTTAGTTTATTTCCTTTCATTAAAAATTCCATGTGGGCCTTGTGTTACAGGAGCTGGTAGTAGGTCAGTGGGATCCGAAGTGGATGGGGCAAACCTGGAGTCCACAGATGATCCTGCGGGACAAGAGGGGAGTGGGGAGGATAAATAATTAGTAATTTAGCCCTGGTCGGTTTGACTCAGTGGCTGGAGCATCAGCCCGAGGACCGAAGGGTCATGGGTTTGATTCCCGGTCAAGGGCATGTGTCTGGGTTTCAGGTTTGATCCCCGGTCGGAGTGATGTGGGAGGCCACCAGTCGACGTGTCTCTGCCAAATCAATGTTTCTCTCTCTCTCTCTGACTCTCTCTTGCTCTCTTCCTCCCTTCCGTCCACTCTATCTAAAAAGTCAATGGAAAAATGTCCTCCGGTGAGGATTAACCAAAAAAAATTTAATAATTCAGTAATTTAGTCTTGGAACTGGCTTGAAATGTTCAAGAGTAGATGGAGAACTTTTAAACGTTAAACTAAGGCCATTCTGGGCACTAGCTTTGCTGAGTGAGCTAAGCCAGCTGAGAACAGGGAACCCACTGTGAATACAATCCAGAGGTGTCTAGTGTATGCTCCATCTCCCCTGGGGGTCTGGTTCAGTGTCACACAGGGACCACCTGGCCCCGGGCTGCAGTGGGGAAAGGAGGAGCAGGAGCCCCCACTGGAAGGGGGAGATTGAGTGCAACACATAAGTCTGCAAGAGGACATTCCTGTCCCTCAGCCCTTCTCAGAGTCCCAGTGGTGGCAGCAAGGACGGAATGTGAGTGGACCCATCTGGAGCAGGGGCTGGGGGGACAGCGAGGCCGGGGGGACAGCGAGGCCGAGTGCAGTACTTTCCCTCCCGCTCTTAGTCAGCTGGGCCGCGGTAACAAGATACCCCCGACTGCATGGCCTAACAACAGACGTTTATTTTCTCACAGTTCTGAAGGATGGAAGTGCAAGGTCAGGGTGCCAGCATGCTCAGGTGTGGGTGAGAGCCCCCGTCCTGGCTTGCAGACGGCCGCCTTCTTCCCAGGAGCCCACCGTGGAGAGCGACTGGGCGAGCCTCTGGTGTCTCTCCTTAGGAGGACACTAATCCCATCGGATCAGGGCCCTTCACTTACGACTTCACTTAACCTTAATCACTTCTATAAAGGCCGTATCGCCACACAGTCACCTCAGTGTTAGGGCTCCCACATAGAAATTTGAGGGAACATAATTCAGTCCACAGCACCCCAGTCTCAGCACACACCCCAACCCGGCACAGACCTTCATTCACACCTGCCAAGAATCGCGGGAGTCCTGCCAGCTGAAAGCAGGTGGTGTCGCCTGGCTGGAGGCGTATTTACCGAGGTCAGGACCCGCCCCTCCGCGCGGCGGCCCGACATGAGCTCCGAGTGGCCTGGTGCTGCTGTGCATTTCCTGTCGGTTTCCACCCAGCAGCCATCCTTCGTTTTCCCCACGACTACGGTGGAAAATTAAAACGAAAACCTGTTTGTGTACCGTACACAGACCTCCAGAGGGGGTGGCGATAGGGCTCTTTCAGTCTCTAACTCATACGTTTCATGAACACTGGAATTTTTAACCAATGTGATGAATGACTTTGTAATTAAAAAAGGAACACGTTATAAAAACACTTTACGAAAACACACATGTTAAGAGCACAAGCGACTGGCTGAGTAAATATGCACCAGGGCGATGAGAACGCTGGGCTCGCATCCGGCGAAGTGCTGGGAAATGGTGGGATTCGGAGCCGGGAGCCCCGGGCCCTCTGCAGTGACCGCGTGTTTCGGAGGCCAGAGCGGAAAGATGCTGGAGAAACTAGTCAGCTGTGTTTCAGGGGTCGTGATGGAGCCCGCCTGGACTTTTGACTGGAGGCGAACTTGGACAGCAGACACCCTAGAAACTTCTAGCACCTCCAGGATTCCCAGGAAGTCCTGTCACCTGGTCAGGTTGGGGGCTGGGTTCTCACGCTGCCATCCCACACCCGGTGACCTTGCCCACCCCGCTCAGGGCGGCTGGGATGGGTGACCACTCTCAGCTGTGTCCTAAGTCCGAATAAAGCATCCTGTCAGCCGGGGAAGCCGTTCCCAGCGCCGGGTGGACACAGCAGCCTGGGATGATGAAAGGGCTTTATTAGAGCCCTAAGTGTGGGCACCGGCAGGACGCTGGGCCTGAGCTTTATTAAACCATAGCTCTTCCCTGCTGCCGCCTTGTTATTGCCAGGGCGACCGGGAGTCTGAACCAGGAGTGCACGGGGCTGGGTGGGGGGGCTTTAGAAAGGAAAGATGGACCCAGACACGAGACAGGGTGCTTCTGCTCATCAATGCACAGAAAAGCTCAGGGCTGTTAGTCACAGAAAGGGCAAACCTTCTAGAGGAACTCGGGGACGCAAGCGCGGGGACGCTGGGGAACTGGGCCGAGCCAGCTGCAGCCAGCACTTGGGCCCCGTGTCTGGAAACAGAGCTCCCTTGTGGGTTTTGAGAAATAACAGAGCCCTGGCTTTGAGGGCCCTCGTTCCCACAGGCGTTTCCAGTGCGTCTCTGCCAAGAGCTGTGGGTCTTTCCAACAGGATGCCCCTGCAGCGCAGGCCGCCCCCGGTTCCTACGATGTTCTCCTGCAGAAAAAGCCTCGCTTTGCTGCGTGAACACCCTGCAGAGCAACAGGGGCGAGGGCCCGTCCAGAGTGCAAAGCCCAGGGGAGGACGAGCGCTGCGGTTCCTGGGAAGGACCCAGGAGGTGTGCTGACCGTCCTGTACTTTCTCTCTCCCAAGTCCCCATGGCTTCTTCCTCTTGTCAGCTGGCCCTGAAGAGTCTGTGTCCACGTGAACAATCCAGTCTGTCCAGTCTCAGCCACAGTGCAGCCCTAGGCCAGGGCCATCGATGGGCCACTCGCTCCTTCCAGCCGCACCCACAGAGAGCTTTCTCTCCAGGCAGCATCGCCGATCACAACACAGTGTAGAAGCTGGTGGTCCAGTGGGCCCCGCAGTCAGTCCTGCACTGTCACCGAGAAAGCCAGGCGAGGCCTGAGCGTGCACAGAATGGGGAGTGGCAGACCCTACGCTTTCTCACGTGCATTAGTTTCCTGTGGCCACCGCGGCAGATGATCACAGACTGGGCGGCTTAAAGAGACAGTATCTCTCACCGTGAGGGAGGCCAGAAGTCTGGATCCGCGTCAGCAGGGTCACTGCCAGGGAGATTCCTGCCTTGTCCTCTCCAGCTGCTGGTGGCCCAGGCGGTCCTTGACACGTGGCTGCATCGCTCCGACCTTTGTCTCCACCTTCCACACTACTTTCTGTGTGTGTCTTCGCCTCTCCTGTAAGCCTCAAGTCACTCTCTATCTGTCTCTCGTAAGGACATTTGTCTTTGGGTTTAGGACTCACAAAAGAATCCAGAATGAGCTCATCTGAAGATCCTTAACTTCTTTGCACCTACAAAGATTCTTTTCTTCAACAAGGTCAGATGCATCGGTTCCAGGGGACACATTGTTTGGGAGCCATCCTTCACTCCCCTACACTGCAGCTGCCTCATGTCACTGAGAATAAAATTAAGTCCTAGCAAATGGAGGAGGCCCAGGATTGTGATGACAACGGGAGCCAGGGAGTTGGTCAGACCTGGGTTTGACTTCTAGCTTTGCTAGGTATTAATAGGTATTAATTCTGTGATGTTTGCTCAGTTTTGTGGTCTCATGGACACAAGTCCCACTGGCTTGCAAAGCAAGGTGTAAGTGGGGCCCTAGTCTCAAGTGTTAGTCTTAAAAGTTGGGGCACTAGATGTTGGGTCCAAATCCTTATAACTCAGGAGAAGTGGGGTTTGTGAGTTGCCCCGGCTTGCACGTCGGTCTGCCAGGGTGGGTTTCATGGCAAGCCTTTCCTACCCGTTTCAAGGTGGGTGCAGGGGTCACTCTGCTGGTTTCTAGATTTCTTTCGGGGGAACTGCTCTGTGTGTAGCTGTGGATTTGGTGTGTCCACAGGAAGAGGGAGTTATGGACCCTCCTGTGCTTCTGTCTTAGACCAGAACCCCCTGCGTTCTTCCTTAGGGTGTAAACGAGCCTGGGTCTGTGGAAGTGCTCTGTGAACTGTCACGGCCAAGCAGAGGAGGAGACGCAGAGGCCTCGTGGCTTCTCGGGTCAGGCGTGCGGCGTCCCAAGCCCCACTCTTTCCTGAGCATGTTCATCGGGGTGGCTGGCTTCTGGGGGCTCGTAGCTGTGCTCCACCAGCATAAACTCCTCGGCCCTGCTGTCCCTGCGGGCTCTCTCACGGTCGCAAACTGCTCCCTCTGCTTTGTACATTGCTTGCTTGAACCCGATGTCAGACAGGAGAACAGTCCAAGCAGTTGCCGCAGATGACGACTTGGCGGGCGGGAGTGATGGGTTGCGTGGGCTGGTGGCTCAGGGGTTACCCTGGTCACTCTGGAGAAGAACCCTGAGTGGCTTGGAGGTTTGCACCAGCGGGTCTGCCCTCTGAGCAGGGCCCCACATGGTGGACTTTTCCCTGAGCCTCTCCTGGCCTGAGTCCCCAGTAGAGACGTGACTGTTAGTGCCTTGGGGAAGAGTCTCTCCTAGATCAAGACTGGACTACATCGGTCCCCTCCGGGCAGGGCAGGCCCTGGGACCCATGGCCTTGCCTCAGTTCCCCTGATAGTGGTGATCCTGGTGTACCTTCAGAGACCCGGTCAGATGAGCACTCCAACCCGCGAGCGCAGTCACGATCAATGTGAGAAAAGAGCATGACAGGAAGTGACGCGCGCCCGCAACCAGCAGCTGGGAGGAGTGGGCCCTTCATAATAAGCCTGGTCTGTGCCAGGCACCATGCCAAGCAAGTAATAGCATTATTATGCACAGCCTTCATAAGACCATGTGCAACAGACATTACTGTCCCACTTCACGGTTGAGAAAAACCAAGTTCAGGAAGGGTCATTGTTCTGGGTCATCTGGCAGCTGCGGGCTGAGGCCGAGACTGAAAACTACTCTTCCCGGCCGCCGAGCCTCTCGTCTTTCTACTTACATGTCCCCCTTTCTTTGCTCTCTTTTCTCGCTAATCAGCAATAGTCCATATTTATCACCACTGCATTCCTTAAACTAACAAGTTTCAAAAGTGCACACTCAGTCCTGGCTGGCTTGGCTCGGTGGTTAGAACGTTGGCCCGAGGACCAATGAGTTGCAGGTTCAATTCTGGTCAAGGGCACGTACCTCTGTTGCAATGCCCTGGTCTCGTACGGGAGGCAACCACTTGATGTGTCCCTCTCACATTGATGTTTCTCTCTCTCTTCCTCTCTCTCCCTCCCACTCTATATGAACAAAAAATGGAAAAATATCCTTGGCTGAGAATTTTTTTAAAAAGAGCACACTCAGAGTCGGTTCATTCAGCAAAGAATTACTGAATCCTACTATGTACCATATTAGCACGGACTCACGGGGAGCCATTCAGAAAACGAGAGAGAGGGCGAGTCCATCTTGCAGGTAGTATCTCCCCTGTTACGCCACTGCCTCTCCTGAAAGGGGCAGGCTAGGAGGATTCAGACCTGAAACTCCTCTCCTACACCATCAAAACCATGTGGGCCTCGCAGGAAAACACCTGATAGTGCTGTGAATAAAACAGAGATTTCTCCAGTGGCGAGTGTCACAAAAACCTGGGTTGTGACACCAGCATGGCCACATGAGTAAGCTGTTGACTCTCTGGGCCTCAGTTTCCCCACATGTCCAACCAGGGGGTTGGGCCATGTGACCACTAGGTCCTTCTCAGCTCTGACATTTCACCAATTTACCCGAGCTCTCGTTTTCATTCCCTTGTCTAGACAAATGAATCCTGAGGCCCATTTTGAACATTTGAGGTATTGACTTGTTTTTCTTATTCTATGCCTCAAGTTCTCCTGGTGATATACGACTTAATCAGTTGGTTTTGTTTCTGCGCCTCTGATTCATTTGTCATCTGCAGACGCTTTTACCTTTATCATTGTTAGTAATGTTCAGTGCTGTTAAGAGACATGCGCACAGCCGATCCAGAGGTGGACTTAATCACGAGCTATGTTTCCCGGGAACCGCAACCACAAAACTGGAGATCGACTCCTTCTTTCAAGTAGTAGGACTGCCTGCATTACTATAAAGGGCATTTAAGAAGGAGGCAACATATTTTTGTTTGATAAATCTGTACTTTTGTATAATAATCAGACTTAACATGAACTACAACAACAAGTTTTAAAAACCCACTCAAGCCCAGCTGATGTGGTTCAGTGGTTGAGCATTGACCCACACACCAAGAGGTCCCCAGTTCGATTCCAGGTCAGGGCACATGCCCAGGTTGTGGGCCTGATCCCCAGTGGGGGGCATGCAGGAGGCAGATGATCAATGTTCTCTCTCTCATCGATGTCTCTCTCTCTCTCTAAAAAAATGAATAAAGAAAAAAAAAAAACCCACTCAAGTTGGTATAGTTTGCTTAAGATAGGGGACAGGCACAAATTTTCTTTTTTTCTTAGAAACATCCAGAAAGGTATTTTTCTGTTCCTGGTGATCAGCTGACTATAAAAGGCTATATTCATTCTGTACCAGGTACATAAATTATACTATTTCTCATCCTTCAAAAATTCATCAAGAACAACTACTACTGTGCCCACTTTATGGATGGGAAATGAAGTTCAGGGAAGGCTTGTCATTTGTGCAAGTTCACCTGGATGGAAAGTGGCAGATGTAAAAATCAAGCCCAGTTCAGTCTAAATCCAAATGGTTACACTTTCTCCACTCCACATGCTGCCTGGAAGGCGGGAAAATGGATGAATATCTGTATGTTTTAAAACCAGGAGAATGTGGTTCCCATAAAGCTGTTTTCGCCGCAGAATATGGAGGAAGAGCAGGTTGATTCCAGTTCATACCACCAAACCTTTGTGTGAGTTGGTAAAAGGCGCCCCCTCCTATTAGGTGCAGTCTAATGTGCCAATGGCTTGTCCAGGGCAGCGGGCTGCCCATCCACCCCTCGCAGAAGGACCCCGGCCCTGGGAACACTGCTACCCTATGGATGGAGAAGGGAGGCCAAGGAAGAGGTGGCCACAGGTCACCAGGAGGGTCTTGAAATGGCATGGTTGGTGACCAGAAGAACACTGCATTATTTACTTTATGATCTTCAAATATTTATACTTTTCTCTCTCCCTCTTTTCTTTTGCAAATGTTTAGGGTGGAGGGAAACTCTTCTTATGGTTGAAGAGGTTTAGCTTGATTTCCGAATGCCAAGTTCAGTCCGAGAGACGCCCGCACTTCCCAGAGCCGGTCTGGCGGAACGCTAGGGCAGAAATAACGCATCGTTCTTGTTGTTACTACATTATCCAAAGAAAGTTCACGCAGTATCTCAGAGGTATTCACATCTACTCACTTGGCCGCCAGTCTGCTATGACCTGTGCCCTTGACCGTCTGCTGCTTCTCAGGTTCCCATCTCCTCTACTTTCCTCGCCTCTTCCTGGTCTCTGCGTAAACTAGCATCAATCTGTGACGTGTGGGCTTTGTTTAGTAATAATAATAAAAAGGTACAGATGAAGGGGAAGGAGGAGGAGGAAGAGGAAGAAGAAAAATCACATGGACTAAGATAATGTAGCTCTGTTACAAATGGGGAAGGAAGGCGAGAGTCTAAGAGGAGAAAGGTATTCTCACAAACAGAAGAAAGCAACTTTGAGCTTCAAGAGGCAGCCCAGAAAACTCTAATATAGTGTTTTATTTGGAAATCATCTTAATGATTCAATAAAAGGGCCTAACCTTTGTAAAGATTTTAGATTCCTTTTTTTTATCCTCACCTGGGGACATATTTTCTTTTTTTGTTCAGATAGAGTGGGAGGGAGGGAGAGAAAGAGAAACATCGACGTGAAAGGGACACATCGAGTGGTTGTCACCCACACAACCCAACCAGGGCTGGGGACAAACTGCAACTGAGGTACGTGCCCTTAGCAGAAACTGAACCCGGGTCTCTCTGGACCTCAGGCCAATGCTCTAACCGCTGAGCCAAATGGGCCAGGGCAAGATTTTACATTTCTTAATTACTCTCTCATTTACTAGTGAGAACAGCCTTCTCAGATGCGTGGTAGCAGAGGCCCATTTTACAGATGAGCAAATTGAGGTGAGAGTTTATATGACCTAAAGTTGACTGGTGACATCTCTCCTACCACTTGTAGATTTTTAGCTTCTCCAGGGCGAGTCCCAGCCCCACATTTGACATTAATAGGTGTTTCAGGAATAGGTGATTTAAGCTATACATTGGAAAAATAGTGAATCATGCAGCGAAGCTGGGGGGAATGTGTGTGCACACGGGCACGCACTTGGTGAAAGGGTGATGGGGGGGTCGAAGGAGGGGTGAGGCGTGGAATCCATGGGGAAATGAGCTCATCTGTCTAGATGTGCCGAGAGCCTCCTGTAAATAAAAGACAGAAAAGTACTGGCAACTTTGGGCATCAAATTGGAATGTGTGCAAAAGCTTATCAAAGCCACTCAGCGAGAGCTGTGACCAAGACAGAGGCATAGTTCTGCCCATTGTTAGAAAAATCCCAACAGGCTTTGGAGGCTGCAAGTTGATTTACTCCTTCTAGTGAAAGGCTTTTGCCTCCTTATGAGGTTCAAGATTCCTGGAAAATAAACTGGGTGGAGGCGAGGGCTGTCCCCTGCCTCTTCAGCTCTCCTTGCCTTCAGGTATGGATTGAGACTGGTTTAAAATGGACACAATTAAAATAAGATACTTTTAAAAAATGTTCCAGCATATGGAGTATGAGTGCACTCCCCCTTCCCCCCTCCCCCTCCCCTCCGAGGTTCCTCTCATCCCCATGCATTTGTGATCACGGGGAGCCATTCCAGCTGGAGCCGGAGCCCCTTCTGAGGCCTGCACCTCTCAGGTGCTGTAGGACCCTCCCCACGTGTGTGCCAGTCAGCCCACAGCACCCTCTGTCATGGCTGAGGCTTAACTAGAAAATGGGCGTTAAAAAGGGAGACGTGGCACGGAGGAGAGGTGAGACAAGCTCAGGAGAGTGGGCCTCCCCCCCAGGAGAATGGGGCCCCCCCAAGGAGAGTGGGGGCCCCCCTGCTCAGAAGGTGGGTCTCCCTCCTCAGGAGAGTGGGCCTCCCCTCCCAGGAGAGTGGGGCCCCCCCCTGCTCAGAAGGTGGGCCTCCCCCCCAGGAGAGTGGGCCTCCCCCCAAGGAGAGTGGGGCCCCCCTGCTCAGAAGGTGGGCCTCCCCCCTCAGGAGAGTGGGCCTCTCCCCCCCTCAGAAGGTGGGCCTTCCCCCTCAGGAGAGTGGTTCTCCCCCCCAAAAGAGTGGGCCTCGCCCCCAGGAGAGTGGGCCTTTCCCCCCACCCCCCGGTGCTCAGAAGGTGGGCCTGCCCCCCAGGAGAGTGGGCCCCCCCACTCAGAAGGTGAGCCTCCACCACCCTCAGGAGAGTGGGTCTCCCCCCCAGGAAGTGGGTCTCCCACCCAGGAAGTGGGTCTCCCCCCCAGGAAGTGGGTCTCCCCCCCAGGAGAGTGGGTCTCCCCCCACCCGCAGGAGAGTGGACCCCCCCCCCCCCAGGAAGGAGTCCAGCCAACACTCAGGTGCAAGCACAGTTCCAGGTCACAGGGGAGAAGGGGTCTGTGCCTGGGGTGGATGGGACAGTGCAGCGGCTCAGGAACGCCGGGCCAGGCCGGATGCTGGTGGCAGGGATGGGGCGAGCCCTTCTCAGGGGGGCGCTAAGGGGACAAGGTAAGTGGGAATAAAGCAAGCATCGAGGTGTGGATTTTAACTAACTCCCAGAGAATACTCCAGAACACTCCTCAGTAGTTAGGGGAAATGAACAAGCACCAGATCCTGCGACCCCCTCCCTCTACCCCACGGCCCTGCCCATAAAAATTCAAGCAAACTGGGTTGGCCAGAAAAACCAGGAAAAGTACTCAAGCACATTTAATTTTTGCACAGTTGACAGTTTTTAAAATTTGCTTTGGATCCACAAGAAAGGTCAGTCTGGCTACAGAAGCTGGATTAGTCTATCCTTGGTGTTTCTCCAATAAATTGGGTGCTGAAGAGCTACTGTGACAATTCTCAGCCACTGTCACCTTCTTT
Source organism: Molossus molossus (assembly GCF_014108415.1). Taxonomy (NCBI): domain Eukaryota; kingdom Metazoa; phylum Chordata; class Mammalia; order Chiroptera; family Molossidae; genus Molossus; species Molossus molossus. The sequence goes on along the minus strand of NW_023425347.1, from coordinate 26,573,254 downwards.
CAGTAGAAAGTTTATCTACCAAAGTACCCAACTCATCGTCCACCGGAATGGGGTCACCGGAAAATGGAAATTTGGGGTGTTGTATTTATCACACACAGTATTTCTGTGAGAGCCGAGTCACACCCTCAGCACGTGTGTGTCGTAATGACCGGGTTGGACTCATATCTGTACAGACCTGTTCACGTGGTAGGCATTCAGTGACCAGGAAATAAAAAGCTGAACAGTTCCAAGATTATTACGGGGCTTCTGACACAATATAGCATACCCAGGGGTGGGCAAAAGTAGGTTTACCGTTGTGAGTACGTGATATAGTTTATTCTTGTATTTTTTTTTTTATCCTCACCCAAGGACATTTTTGCATTTATCCTCAGATAGAGCAGGAGGGAGAGAGGGAGGGAGAGAGAGAGAGAAACATCAATGTGAGAGAGACACATCGACTAGTTGCTACCCACAGGAACCCCACCAGGGCGGGGACAAACTGCAACCAAGGTACATGCCCTTAGCGGGAACTGAACCCGGGACTCTCTGGTCCGCAGGCCGACGCTGTAACCACTGAGCCAAACTGGCCAGGGCTGTATTATTGTTTATTAATTATTGTATTGCTTTCCATACGAACAAGTATAAACCAACTTTTGCCCCACTTGTGTGTGTGTCCTCCCTCCCACTGCTTTGAGTGACTGTGAACACTTCTGATACCACTTCCCTGAGAGTTGATTCTTACTCTCAGCATAGCACTGCAGCAACTTGTCTCCTGATTTGCTATGCAGTCAACTTCCCTTAATTGGGCCCAGCATTTTGGAATTTATATTAATTATAATGCAGTGATTTTATTGGGTAAGAAGTTTGAATGAAGGGTTGTAATTTAGAAATCTGTGCTTTTATGAGATTTACACACATAACAGTGTTTGTATAAATTGTAGTCTTAGATTCATTTAGCTAATTTTGCTTATTAGTATGCCATTCATTTCTGAGTTTATGGCAAAAAGAGAGAGAGAGAGAGAAATACTGTAACATAATTGTCAGTATTTCTTTTTAACAAATCCTAGAGTTAGAATGTTTTGCAAAAATCATTTCAAATGAGACCCACCGTCTCCTGTCCTTCAAAATAATAAGCTTTTACTCTGTTAATTCTGGTTCCTCAGCGGCTGTCTCGAGCCGTGAGGAAGGAGGTAGCCGCACCAGGGAAGATGTGCCCGTTCAAAGTGGCAAAGCTGAAGTCATCTATTTCTAGACAGTGTGGTAGATGTCATTACCACAGACAACTTTTTTTCGGACCCAGTTTGGCCAAGAGAAACTGTCACCTTGCTACCGACCACAGTGGCCACCTGATTACTGCCTTCGTTCCCTCCCTGACCCGGTGACTACTTTTCCTATAGCAACCAAAGAAAGGGGAATGGTCACCTTTCTTTCCCCACAACTCAGGAGTCTGGGCACCCCTTTCTGAGGCTTTGTCTAGGGGGGCTGTGGGGAGGCGTGGTGAAGGGGTGCTCTTCGTCCTCCTCCCTCCTCCGGAAAACTCAGCCGGAGCCCCGCTGGCCGCGGATTAGTTATCTGTGTTCTCTTGGCACACGCAGGAGCAATACGCAATCAGGAGTTTCCGAGCCTCCGAAACCTCCCTTTGGATCCCAGTGCTAATATTTATAGCAATGTAACCTTAGGCAATTTTCTGAACATCTCTCAGTCTACTTCCTAAAACAAAGGGGAAAAGACAACTTTGTGGAGAGCGGTGGGAGGATTAGAGATGGCATGGATGAACACACGTAGTACCAGAATAGTAAATGCTCAGTGATAGTTGTTATTTTTATAACACTTCCCACACTGTTCTTTGATTGCATCGCCCTCTCTGTCATCGCCTCAGGACGGTGAGCTTTTTGAAAGGCGATTTCTCGATCCCCAGACAAGACCTTGGAACAAAATCTGGCACAGAGAGAACATTACATAACTGTTTTTTTGGATGAATGAATCCACGAATCAATGGGAACAACCAGATCCATCCTTAAATAGCCTGGCTTGGTTTTGCATCACTCAGCAAGCCGGTTTCTTGGGACTTGATATTAGGGACTATTCTAAGCAATGAGAAAATCAGAACAAGGAAAGGAACAAATGAAAAGAAATTGGATTTGATATTTTGGTCTTTAAAATGTAGCATGCCCCCCGACGAGGATAAAACTCACGACACGTAAGGCTGAAGGTAACGGCTGTATCAGCGGCCGGACCGTGCACTGAAGTGAAAGGTGCAAAGTGGAAGCTGAAACGCCGCAGGCTCCGTTTCCCTCGACCCCCCACGTTTCTCCGTGACAGGCTGGAGAGCCACTATGTCCTTCTAGGTACCATGCACGGGAAGCATTAGAATCCTACCAAAACTTGCCAAATGAACAACTGTTGACATCTTTTTGGGAAAAAGAGGAAAACCCAAAGCTTTGAGAGAGTTTAAACTGCAGTCCTCTGGGGCACTCTGAATGCCTCATAAAGACAGCTGGTAGAATACTGTCTACCTGTATTTTCCACCTACACTCCCTTCTGAGGTTCTGTCCTTGCCCCTCGAGAATCAATATACACCATAACAGAATTGCTGATGTATTAATCTTTTGTGCTGATCTAAGCATGTTTTTCCTACAAAGGTGGGACTAAAGCTGGGAGAGAAAGTGGAATCTGGATCACTCTGAAAGTAATGGGGGGGGGGGTCATTTCCAGACTTTAGGAAATACACTGAGTATTTCTCTTTTTCTAACCTCGCTAAGGTATCTTGATGGAGTGCCCTGGCTGGCCCAGAGCCAGACACCACTTGTCACAAGCAGCCTCTGTCCTGGCTTTGTGACTGTCTGAAAACAAAGCCAACCCCCCAGTGAAGCCTGGACCAGACATTCCATTAGGACAACAAGTCGCTCTCTCCAGAGCCATCGCTGCCACCAAAAGGCTTTCATCACTGTGATGCCTCCTGCTGTGGAACATATTTTAGGGATCGAGAACTTTCACCTGTGAACACATTTCATAAGGCGAAACTGGTGATGGACACCCACAGGTGGGGAGGAAGGAAGACAATGTCCCTGGAGATGGGTCTGAAGGCTGATGCTGTTGTCTCAGCTCTCTGTGTGAAATCAGCCATGCAGCAGTGTGCTGAGAGGGGTCAGGGGAAGAAGCAAAGAAAGGGGTGGTGGGGATGTTAGGTCTCAGGGCTAATTCTCCCCTCTCTAGCTTCTCTCAGAGATGAAGAGATTGACAGCAACGGACAGGGGAGGGATCAATTTCTTAATTTTGTTCGGATTTTTCTCCTCCTACTCTTCAGAACACCAGTAAGATTATGACCCAAAAAATATGCAACATGCAATTTCCTCCACCTGGAGTGAGCCGTGAAGATAAAAGGCAGGGTGCCAGGAACAGAGGCTCTGGGGCAGGAGAGTGTTAGGTCTCCTTTCTCTTCCTAGGCACTTCACCTTTAAGACCCAGGATCCTCTTCTTAAAAATGGCAATAATTATATCAGCCTCTCTGGTGTAGGGGAGGGCAAATATCCTTTTCCTTTTAAGTTCTAAGTTCCTTCCGAATCTTCTAGGTTCTCAGCTGGGACCCTGTTAAAAAAAAAAAATTAATAAGAGAAAAGCATGCACATGTATTTCATATACATTTTACAAGGCACAGGAGCCTTCATGAGGAAATGAAGGTCCAGAGAAATGGTTGGACCGGGTGTTTTCCTGCAAGGTTTGGAGAAGAGTGTACAGTCGTGGGTGAGGGTGCTGAGTGCAAGGCCCGTGTGTTTGGTTCCTTTCCGTGACCCTTCCTCTTTGGAGATGAGGATGCTCTTCTCTTCGGGGTGTGGGGAGGGCACCCCTCACATGAGGGTTTCATGACCTGCTTTAGGGGAAGGTCAGAAAGTTTTCCTGAACCTGCCATTTCTTGAATTCTTTCGCTTAAAGCATCCAGTATGCCAAGGTGCCATATGTTGGGGTAGCGTGTCCTGAACCCCATCACCAGTTTGTTGTGAGGATTGAACGAGATGATGAGAAGTGGTGGACTTTGTTTTGTTTTGTGGCTGCCCTGCGGGAACCCTTCGCTGCGTGGGTTCGGATGGGGAAGCAGGATTCAGTACCCCACCCCTCAGGTTCTCCTATCTATGGTCGAGCTGCAAAATCACTTCTGGTGGTCCGGAATCTGATGGTGGTGAAACTGAGGGTCCTGATGACTTTGATTGAATTTAGCTTTAAATCCTAGCTCTAGAAATCATCTTTCTATATGTATATACCCATCAGAGACATGGACTTTCTCCCAGGTAATCAGCAACCCCCGAGGCAGCAAGGCCTCGGATCATTAGTCTGACTAATGATCGCATGGTCAGGACCTCTGGCAGGCTGAAGACATCGCCTGAGCCCGAGGTGGGAAGACCCCCTGGCTACTTTCCCATGAGACAGGAGCAGAGGGATGCCAGAAGAGACCTCTGAGCAATCATCAAGGCCTGAAGAAGTGACTGGTTACCTTTGGTTCACTTCCAAGGAATCGGCTCCCAGCACCTCCCTGAACCTCTAAGCCAATCTGTTTTGTAATTTTGCCCTTGTAATCTGTAACCTACACAACATTTGGGAGTTGGGTTTTTAGAAGCATAAGCTCCCTGCCTCCAAATTGGTCAATTCAATATTAAATTATTTTTTTCCTTCTATACTGAAAACTCCTGCTCATGCATTTCTTGGGGCCAGTGCATGCAGGCAGCCAAGAGGATTCAGGGGCAAACATTGGGGTTCTGGTAACAGAAGCTGGGAATGGATGGTGTGATAAGATCCAGACTGTGTCCCCACTGTCCAGGCTTCCTTGGTTTCTGCCCGTTTTCAGAGTTCACATTCCTAGTCTTCAGTTCAGTGAACTTCTGATCCTGTTCCAATGCATTCCTTCTCTGCTCAGAGTTAGCAAGTTAGTGTCCTTGCCTGAACCCAGAAACCCTGACCATTACAATGTTTAAAGTGCATAATGCCTCCAGAGTTCATGGATGCTCATCAAAGCCGACATTCAATACATGATGCATGGTGTTCCAGGGTTCATATTTGATGCTTCAACTATTCAAATGTCTATGATGTGTTATATTTTGCTGAAATACAAATTTAAATTGCCTTTGGAGGACTACACATGAGATTATTTCTTGTTTGATTTTTTTTTTTTACTAGGAGCATATATTATTTGTCATAATCAAAATAATAAATATATTTCCATTAAAAAAGAAACATGGCTTTGATTTGAATTTTATATACTCAGAGGCAACAGAACTTTGGTGATTTATTTATCTCAGATTAATGACTGGTGTACCCAGGTTATGAGAGAGAAATATATTCTGTAATTCTATTCTAGAATGGTAGGTACTCCGTGGATGGCCATGATCTCCTGGTGGAATTGACCAACTCTAAAGAGACTTTAATGATTAAAGAAAGAAAGTTTAAGAAAACAATGTTTAATATTCTGAGCTAAGGCCTGGGTTATAATCTACATTCATCTAATAATCTACTAAAGAGACCAAAATTCTGCCACCCTGAAGCTGCTTTTGGGGATATTGATTTTAAGCTGTTTATTAGGAAACAAAAGACTCAGGTAGAATGGTTATCACAGTAATTAGCTAGTTAATATTAATAGTAGGAAGAGAGCAAAGGGGAGGCCAGACATTATCAGCATGGTCATCTAGGCAGCTTTACTAGGAAGCTACAGCAGCTTCACGCTCCCCAGGGAACCACCAGTCCATTCCCTGCAGATCACTGGGGGAAGGGATAGAACAAAGGGGAAGATGGCCGCATGCGCAGTGAGGTCAGGTTAATGTAGGGAAGGTGCTGGCCTGTCAGTCTTGCCTGGGGAATGAGGATAAAAAGGGACCACATGCTAACCTGACAAGCTCAGGAAAGGCCTGAGTGACAGCCTTGCAAACTCAGAGACCTAAAGTAACCACAAAGGATGGTTTGAAATGTAAACTTTTTAACTAACAGCAGTTTATAGCAGGTAGTCCTGTCCTAGGCCTGCATCTTCCGTGACAAAGGTCAATTTTCACCTTAATGGAGCCTATTGTCTTTTTGCAACTGAAATAACAAACCTTTGGAATGTGGGGTAACTACCTTTTTTTCCAAATCCCTCTGGGTACAACCTATGTACCCTGGTGGAAACCACAACTCCCCTCATTGTTATTATCATCAGGTTAATCGTTGACTGTTAACTATCCTGTACCCACCTATGTAAAAGAAGGATGTGTCTATCATTTTACTTTTTATCCAATCCCAGAGATTTCCCTGCTTTGCTTTTTCCCACCTCCCTAGTCTATTACCGATGGATTTCATGTAATCCACTTAGCCTTCTCTTTTTATTTTAATGTATAAAGTAAGGTGCGAAACTGCCCACTCTGGAGTGTTATCTCAATCTGTGGAGGTTTTGTTTCCCGGCGTTTGTTGACAGTTGGGCTCAAATTGAGAAGCCAAGAGATAACCCCCTTAGCTCGCAGTGCAGAGACCCCACCCTTGGCTTCTTGTATTCTCTCTTGCCCCTTACATCAGCCAACCTCCAAAACTGCAACTGAACTAAAAAGTCCCCAAATACCCGGAAGCTTATCAGGTATAAAAGGTGGCTAGAACCCAGGCGGGGGGGCTCAGTCTTTGAAGGTGACTCCGCTGGGCCAGCACCAGTGAGTAATAAGCAGTCTTTTCTAATCCTGAGTGTGTGCAGTCTGTCTCTTCACGCCAACTGAATTTCTGCTGCAACAAAATAAACTCACAAAATTCTTCCTAGGTTTGAACATTTTTTACTTTGACAGGAACAATAAATTGCCTAGGGGGTGGACCCTATCAGAAGTGCACAAAATATTGGAAAGTTAAAATTCCCATATAAAAGTTTCCTCTCTTGTGGGCTTGCTCTCTCTTGGTCATGATGTGCACTCCATAGCCACGTGGCCTTGAGCAGCTGCATAGTTCATGGCCATGCAGACTCCACATGCCACGGACTGACTGCAGCTGGAAACTAAGCTAGGCAGGTGCTGAACTGAACTGTACTTTAATATGGAGCAGAAATTCTGGGCAGTGGCCTTAATTCTGGCCCTGCTGAAGACAAGACTGGACTTCTTCTATGGCAGACATAAATGGGACCTTGGAGGGGAAGCCCCTTCATTTTACATCATCAGGGAAGCCTTCCACAAAACCCCAGCCTCCTGTGTGGGCCTCAGAAAATTTTTTTCCTTGGGACACTCCAAGAGTGTCACTTCCACGGATAGCAGACTTTTACCCTCTACCCCTTCCTGCCCAAGAGATTCAGATAGAGAAAACTCCTTCAGGAAGGACATCTTAGGATGCTGCCTTAGCCTGATTTGGATTAAGTATGATAAATAAGAGGGCTTCAGGAAGGTTACTGTTGGCTAGATAACCCGTGTCCCATGGCTTTTGAGCCTAGCCATGAGTTTCCTGCCATGGGTGTTCTTCAGTTCTTCCTCAACTACCTGTAAGTCACTCATTCTCACTTCTCACTTCTGAAATCTCATCCTCCCCCCACCTCGCTTTCTCCTTTGTCCAAAAATGTCTTGTGCACCCATTGTTGCCTCCCTATCTTTGGAACGTTTGTGAAATGATCATGACCATGTGAACTCCCCATGCACATGTATTAAACTTTGATTTTCTCGTAAGTGGGAGGGAAAGTATTAATATTTTTCTAGCCCCCACACTACTAATCCAGGCATTTGGTCCATTCCCAAGTTTGAGTGTGCATGCACCAACACCAGAGCGTCTTATCAGTGAGCAGAGTCCTTGCTGTTCTAGGATTGGTCCCTGGAACAGCACCATCAGCATCACCAGGTAGCTTGTTGGAAACGCGGAATCCCAGGCCCCACCCCAGACCTACTGAATGATAATCTGCAGATAATCTGCATTTTGCCAGATCCCTCCTGGATTCCTAAGTGTATTAAAGTTTGAGAAGCACTGATAAATAACTTGGTCATCAGCAGCTGGAAGAAGTGTCAAAGCTAGTTTCCCCAAATCAGATTGGGATAAAATTTGTAAACCCGTTTTTAAGCATCAGTGATTTACTCTGGGCTGGTGCTACATTCTTTAAAGAAGCAACTCAAGGAAATTTCTGTCTTACCCTCTTGTGAAATTATTGATTTTTTTCCTCTTTCGATTGGAGAGGTTGAGGGGAGTAGAAACTTCTTTTCTGCTTTATCTGCCTCTGGCTTGAAATGAGAATTAAAAAGGCAACAGAAAAATAATCTTAAATTGTCTGCATCACTGAAAAGTGGTGATTTCATCTCTGGTGTGGGACTGGGTCAGCTTGAATCTCGCTCAAGCCATTTGTTCAGGAGAGTTTCCTGCGCCAGGAGTAGGTAAGTAAAACTGGCAGAATGAATGAGATCCCAAGGAAGCCATTACCATGGAGTGTCAGTGAGTAAAATTAACATGTATTTTTAATAAGTCTGTAATTACTTATTCTACAATAGACCATATGGTCTATTCACTTTTTGTGGACTTGAACACTTAAGCCCTAAAATGCCATTTAGTTTTACACACACACACACACACACACACACACACACACACACACACACCTTCTTGTCAAAGAAAACAAAGGAATTGCACTTAGAGCTCCAGAACACTTCCTTAAGGAGTAAAACTTCTGACCACTGTCAAAGCCTGGACTTTTACACTCGTATCTCGTAATCACGGTGACATGTTTTTGCACTACCTCTGGTCCTCTGTCTCTTTAATTTGTTGGCTCAATAGTCTGAGCTGAGGGCAGCATGGTTGCCCTGAGTTCTCAGCGTAAGTGTTAATTTCCTTGTTTTTGTGCGTTTTGGTGTCAGACCTGGCATTATTATTTAAATGGTTCATCTCTTAGGGCGTTTTTGTATTAGAATTCCATTAAATTGAGAAACAAAGAACCCTCTGCTGCTTTCAGGAAGAAAATGCCTTCATTTTTTCCACTTCTAGACTGTGAGTATTTTAGTGCGGCCTTTTCATGGTATTCTCATGAACATACCGTTAGAGACATGCATGCATTTTATGACTTCATTTGGGTCTTTTAAAACTGCCGATCAAGCAATGCCCCTGAATAAAGAATTTTCTACTCTAAAAGGCTGCAGGAAGTCTCATCTTGCTACAGTTGCCTTAGAGGGGTTCCACATAAAACTGCTATCCTGCAACACATTCTGAGGAATGGAGTCATAAATGCCAGCATTAGGGGACAGATCAGTCCATTTATGAGGACTGTATATTTTTAAAATTCATTAACTGAATTTTTAAAAGTCCATCTGATCACTATGGAACATTTCACCTTTTAAGTAAGCAAGACACAGAGCAGTGGTCACCGGGATGCAGATCATAGCCTTCTCATGACTATCCTTGACTTGGAAATTATCTGCAATTTGGAAAGGTCAGTGCTAGAGAAGACCCGGCAGAGAAGGCCACCATTCACCTTTTCTTAACTTTTCTAACCCAATGTTTTCAGCAATTAATACAGGAAATTCAGACTGAGGTCTCAGGCTCTCCTATTATAATCTGTTCTTTTTCATGGAATTGTGTAGTCATAGGGTAGAAAGAGGCTCTAAAGATACCTCTGCCAACCCTTGTCTGGTGAGTCCCTGGAGGTCCCATCTCCTGGGTTTCATCTTTTCATCCCTAGCACCTGGGCAAGTCCAGACCTGTGTCTATTCCCCATGGAGGAGCTAGAGAGTCAAAACTGAACCTTGCCTTAGAGTCCTCACACTTGGGACCACCTTTCTCTAACTGAGACTCTAACTACACATCTGCCCCTTTTTCATACCAGAGGGAGGGGCTTCAGCCAACCATCAGAGCTAGACACGCATCCTCTGCAACAGGGAGCTCATGGAGGATCTGTCAGGTGCATCCTTGGAATAGCTTTAATGACCTGTAGTCCCCAGAAGGGGGACTGTGTCATTATAGTCATAGCTGCTTGCATCCTAGGGACCTGAGATGCACCCAAGTTCATGACATTGGCTATTTTAGAAAGCATCCTACAAGCATTTAAGAGGCAAGAAAAGAGAATAATGAAAGTGCCCACAAGAAGAAGTCAACTTGAAACACCCATACGGTCCAGAAGTATGATGTTCACATAGTGTATCAATCAATCTCCCTTTCCTTTCCTTTCTACCCCACAGGGTTAGAATTTGTAGCCAGTAGATGGGGAGCAGGTTGACTCAAAAAAGGTAAAATCCAACCATACCATCTTCCCAAAGAAAGGCAGTACAGTTGGTGGAGAAGAAGATGTTGTATCTCAATGGGGTTCAGGACACATTACACCCAAATATGGCACCTGGATGTATATTTAAACTGAAGGAGTTTGAGGAAATGGCAGAGGGAGGAAGGTCACTCTGACCTTTTCCCCACCTTTCTTCACTGAAGCAGGTCACAAAATCCTCAGGGGAGAGATGGGCTCCCCATCCTCAAAGGAGAGGATCAACCTTGTCTCCAAGAACATAGGGGCACTGAGAGAAATCTGGACACACGGGCCTTGCTAGGTTTCCCCCAGGGCCACAGCACCGACCTCATACTCTCCCTGTCACACTTGGGAACAACTGCCCGTTCTTCACCTCCCCCAGCGCGGACACCCAGGGGTGCTTGTTTCTTCGGGTCTCCCTTTCCTCGTAAAGGCTCCATGTCATGTAAAACTTATATGAAATAAATTTGCACACTTTTCTCCCATTAATCCTGTCTTTGTCAGATTCGTGTTCAGACCCAGCCAGGGACCCTTCGGGGTGGATGAAAACTTCTCCTCCCCCACGATCTTCCTGTGAGTCCTGAAGTTGCTGGGTGTTTGGGGCTATGCACCATTACTTACTAAATTATTTGAGACATGAGTGAAAATGAAAAGGACTGGTTTTTCTATTGCCTACGAGTGAACAGAAAGTCATAGGGAATGGAGAATCTACACTTTTATTCCCAGATAAGGGAAAGACTCCCCGCTGGGCAGTTTAAAAGAGAAAGTGGGTGTCAAAAATATTACATCCCACGAGAACAACATGATGGATGGGCCGGTTGCATTCTCTATTTTCCACCAAACAGAAACACTGGGGCTGAAAGCAGATAATCATTGATTCTTTTAACTAATAGTTGTGACATGCTCGGCACTTTGATAGCACAGGAGAGTAAGTGGTCAGTAAACCCCAGGCTTTGCCCTCAAGAAGCTCATGGTCTACTGGGAAATAAAGGCAAGTAAATAGAAAATGAAACTGAATTTCAGCGTGGTCAGCTCCTACGGGGCACTCAGAGCTCCTGGCCTCGTCCCAGAGGAAGCAGGACAGCCTGCAGGAAGTGAAGCTTACTCTGAGACCTGCGGGACCAGCAGGTATTCGCTCGTCAAAAGAGGAAGAAACGAAAGAAGGCGGAGGGGGAAGAATCACGCTCTGGGCAGAAATGACCGCAGAGAAGGAAGCTCACCCATGGAGGAGTAGCGGCAGGGAACTTGGAAGTGTTTATTTGCTTAGAGCGGGAAATTCCAATGAGAAATAGCAAGAAATTAGGATTGAAAGAAGGGCAGGCTCATACTCTGAAGAACTTCATATTCCAACTGGGTGTTAATTTTAGGTCAGTGCTGATGTTCAGCAAGGGAGAGATCAGACTTGTACTTTTGAGTAATTTCTTTGAAACAGAAGAAGAAAATATTAGATCCTTTCATCCCATTGAATAAAATGCACACTTTGAATTTTTCTAGTTCAGTATGTTTTACATGTGCACGTACTGTGGTAACAATAGTGTGTGCGTGTCCTTTATGAACACGCATGTTCGAGAGTGCAGGGACGACGGCGTCAGGAAGGCCACCCGAGCTGCAGCATGTCACAGCGTGGAAGGTGCTGGCGGGCAGCAGGGTGGAGGCGAGGAGGCCAGTCAGGAAGCTGCTGTGCAGACTGAAGTCAGAATGACAGTGGCGTGAACCAGAAGGACGGCACTGAGGAGACGAAGTGGCTAGCTCTGGAGCAGGTGGTGGTTGTCATTTCATGCTGCATGTAGAAGACTATTCTGTCAGAAACCTCCAGCAGCCACAAGCCAGTTGATGGATATAAAGAGCACTGGGTGGCAGAAGATCCAGGCTTCCGGTCCTGATTTCCTCACTTAATAAGTGATTTGGGCCAATCATTTACTTTCTGAGCCTTTGTTTCCTTAACCATAAAAATGGAGCTATTGAAACTACCTCCTGGAGCAACTGTGTTGACCAACTGGAATCACCAGTACTGGGTGATTCTGAAACCGTGAATCACTAGACAAATGACAGATGTTATCCCATATCGGTGTTGTTCCGTGATAGATTACCCAGATGCTGTATTTCTGTGTGTAGTTGGCAAGCTCTAATTCTCACAAGGAACTAACTACTCTGATACTTTGTAAAGGACAGATTCGTGTGTTGAAAATATTAATAAATGGGTCAGGAGACCTGGTTATGCCCTTTCCTTCCTGGGGAGGCCGAGGCTCAGGTTCCTTATCTGTAAGTGGGGAACAATGGCATCTATCTTGTCTACCTCTTCATTCCACACCTCGGAAGGGAGACACGAATGAATACCCACGAGCTGGGGGTCAAGAGCTTGACGTCAGCTCTCTTTCCCACAACCTCCCCATGTGACCTTTAACAAATCACTTTCTTTACCTGCAAAGTGTCAATGAAGCTGGGACAGGTGATCTGTGAGAGTCTTTTAGTTCTAAAATATCATTATTCTATTAAAGGTAAACAATGAGCAGAAATAAGAAGCCCTTTTTGTGATGACTGAGAATTTATTTTTCTCTGTTTTGCCTGGTTGGGAGGGAAGGAAGGAACAAATAGGTTGAGGGGGAATAGAAAGTTTACCACTAGAATTATCTGCACATTAACAAAGCCGTGGAAAACGGAAGAAGCTGTGAAGTTTTTCTCAATATGCAGAGGCACCAGGCAATCAGTGACAATAAAATTGTGAATTCAGCAATTCCATGCTGTGTTTTAATTTTCTGGCACTGGTGTGCCCATTATTTAAGCATGCATTGGGGTTGGTGCCAACCTGCCCCTCTTCGCCATGGCTCAGAAGGGGTGCTGAGAAGCCTCCTCCACACACATAGCAGGTCCAGGAATCCAGCCCCTCTTAAAGGGTCAGGAAAAGGAGGAGGCACAGAAGACTTTGTAAACAATAAGAGGAAGCTGAGAGAGAATTGGAGAAAAATGAAGAAGAGAGTGGAAGAGGAGAGAAGACCTGGAGGACACACTGGAATAGAATAAGAAGGAGAAGGAGAGAAGAGCATGCTTATAAACGCTGGTTCATGGACAACATGAAAGGGAGACTTTAGGTGTCAGAATAAGGTATGAGAAGAGGATGGGAAAAGGGAATGTGCAATGACTATATGTTCCAAATCTCTTTCTCTTCTCCGGTCAAAGGTGAAGTCTGGTGATAACCTCCAGCTGAAGAACCTTTGGCACCTGCCACAATGTTTGAGTTGAGGCCATGCTCTTCCTGGAAAGTGTCTAGCCAATGGCTGAGCATGGCGGGGGCCTGGGGTTTTGTCTAATGTGGACTCTGCCCCAGAGACCCCCACTGGGCCAGCCAAGACTTTCTTGGAGCTGACCTTTATATGGAGACTCTTCTTACCCAGTCTTCCTTCCTTCCCCCTCATGATGGTTAGTTTTATATGTCAACCTGGCTAGGTATGTAGTAGCCAGGTATCTAGTCAAACTAATGTACGTGGTGCTTTGTGGATGTAGTTAACAATCTACAATGAGATGACTTTAAGTAAAGGAGATTATCTTCCATATGTGGGTGGGCCTCATCTAATCAGTTGATGGTCTTAAAAGTAAAAGTCGGTTTCCTGGAGAAAAAGAAAATCTGCCTCAAGACAGAAGCATCAAGTCCTGCCTGTGCTTCCAGCCTGCTGGCCTGTCCCACAGATTTTAAATCAGCCCCCCCCCCCCAAATTGCACATTGCCTGAGCCAGTATCTTGAAATAATATATAATACACACACACACACACACACACACACACACACACTTACTTCCTGTTGGTTCCTATAGAACACTTACTCTTCTTTCACAAATATCAGACCTGCAGTCTGAAGGGTCTCTCCACCTCTCGCCCCTCCTTTATCTTTTATAGTATCACCTTATTATCTCTTGCATTCGAACTCCACCTGGCCCTCCACTGCTGAAGGAGCCAACTGCACAGTCCATGGCAGCATTTATACTTCTCAGACTATGTCTCATTTTTATCTTAGAAAATCTGAGCATGATTGGTAATAGCCACAGGATCTAATAATACTTGAGTGGGAAGAAAAGAAGTTGAAGAAATACAGCATAACAAGAGAAATGAAAGGAAGGTTGAAGGCCAAGAGAAATGTGGGTCGTAGGTAGGAGACGCATAAAGAAAATGGTCTTTCCATAACAGTGTGGCAACGTCAGATTTGGATGTTTTGTTAAATAGAATATTTCTCAAGGGCTTTTTGCAGACAGTGTATTGGGAGGATACCAGGCAGGAAGGCAGAAGAACAGATGAGCACACACTGGTTTTGTCTAATGTTTGCTTTTGCTTATGGGAGAATGTGTATTTCCCCTTTGCCAATTGCCATTTCTTAAATTATCTTATTTAAAAACATGCATGCGTGCATGCGCGCGTGTGCGCGTGCGCGCGCGCGCACACACACACACACACACACACACACACACACACAGAAACTGTATTTATTACATCTGCTTCAATTTTACCCCCAACTTTTATACATTCCTCTGTCAGGCTTTTTAACAAAATGAAACTAAATTGTAGAAATGTCTATTTCACTGCTGATATTTTCCTCAATTGTTTTACTTGTGGTTTATATAGAGAGTGACTTGGAGGGGTAAAAACCAGGGGCCATCTGAGGTGATGTGTATAGTACAGCGATGATGTGAAAACACCGCGGCTGGAGCAGTCTGCTGCACAGGGCTGGGAATGAACCAGTAAGTGCTAATTAAAGCGGCTGTACCTATGTCCTTGCACAACATTACCTGAATTACCTGACAGTCTCTGAAGTTGGGTTCCCATTTCTGAACCTGTGCTGACTTCCTTTAAAAGCGAAGGGCTCCCATTCATTCATTCTTTCACCCATTTATTCAACAATAGTTAACTCAGAGCCCAGCAGATGCTGGGCACTGTGCTAGATGCTGAGGAAGTGATGGAGAGTGAAACACCATCTCTGACCTCACAAGGCTTCAGTTTCTTTTGCCTGGTGAGTGCGTTCTAGGTTGATCACAGTTCTGGCTCTCACAACTCTCTCCTTTGACAAAGGTGCGGCTAAAGCTAGCTTTAAACCCTTTTGCTTTTGTGTCCTTTCCCAAGGGTTATTGGGTGATAGCTCTGCAGACAAGGCACATTAAGGATGTCTCTTGATTTACAGCACCAGCAAGGAAACCGCAGGCCTTGCTGGCACCAAGGTTTTTATTATTGAAAGCCAGTTGTCATCAGCCAGTCAGATTCAGCTTGTATTTGGCCCTGTTAACTCTGTGCAATAGCCAGACCACCAAGTACATATAGCTGGATGGCTGATATCTTCTCAAATGGATAGACGGAGCAGGGTATATTGCTGCTCCACCAACCAATGCCACTCTTGTAGTAACTTGGTCACCAATGTTCTTTCTCTAGAGTAGAGGTTTTCAACCGATATGCTGCAATACCTGACTATTCAGGCAGGGGCACTGACCTCTTTTCCCTTAGGTTGTCAAATAAAACAAGTAACAGCAGCCAATACAACCATAGCTGTCTGGTGTAAATGAATCCAAATTATACCTATTTTTTTGTCAGATCAGCAAAAAATATATATTTCGGTGTGCCGCAGACTTTTAGTAATTTGTTTATGTGTGCCATGAGATGGAAAATTGTTGCCCTAGAGAATCACAATTTCTTATGCAAATGATCTTTCCATTTATTTGTATCTCCTTCAATTTAATCTGTCAAGGTGATCTTTTACCTTCTTGGTTAAATTTATTCCTAAGTATTTTATTGTTTTTGATGCTATTGTAAATGGAATTACTTAATTTATTTTTCAAACAGTTATTTTTAGTGTATAAAAATGTAACTATGTTTTTTTGTATGCTGATTTTATATCCTGTAACTTTATTTAGTTAAAATATTAGTTCTAACAATTTTTCGTGGGAAATTTTTAGGATTTTCTGTGCACAAGACTATGCCATCTACAAACAAAAATAATTGTATTTCTTCCTTTCTGATTTGGATGTCTGTTATTTATTTATTTATTTATTTATTTATTTATTTATTTATTTATTTATTTATTTATTTTTGCTTCATTGCTCTGGCTAGAACTTCCAGTACTAGGTTGAATAGTAGTGGTGAGAGTGGGCACCTTTGTCTTACTCTTGATCTTAGGGAGAAACTTTTCAACCTTTGACTATTGATGTTAGCTGTGTGCTTGTTGTATATGGCTTTCATTATGTTGATGTATGTATCTTCTATACCCACTATTTTGAGAGTTTTCATCCTGAAAGGATTTTGAATTTTGTCAAATATTTTTTCTACTTCTATTGAGATGATTATATGATTTTTATCTTTCATTCTATTAACGTGGCGCATCACATTTATTTATTTGACTTTGTTGAACCATCCTTGCATTCCAGGGATAAATCCCATTTTAACATGGCATGTAATCCCTTTAATGTGCTGTTGAATTCGGTTTGCCAGTATTTTGTTGAGAATTTTGCATCTATATTCATCAGGGTATCAGTCTGCAGTTTTCTTTTCTTGTAGTATCTTTATCTGGCTTTGGTATCAGGGCAAGCTGGCCTTGTAAAAGAAATTTAAAAGTATCCCCTTCACTTGAATTTTTTGGAAGAATTAAAAATGTATTGACACTAATTCTCCTTTAAATGTTTGGTAGAATTAACCAGGGAAGCTCTCTGGTCCTGGGCTTTCTTTTGTTGAAAAGTTTTTGCTTACTGATTCAATCTTATTATTTGTTATTTTTCTGCTCAGATTTTCTATTTCTTCATTATTTTATCTTGGTAGATTGTGTGCTTCTAAAAATTTATCCATTTCTTCTAGGTTGTTCAATTTGTTAGCATATAATTGTTCCTAGCAACCTCTTAGACTCGTTTGTATTTCTGTGATGTAATGTCTCCTCTTTGACTTATAGTTTTATTTATTTGAGTCCTCTCTCTCTTTTCTTGGTAAGTATAGCCAAAGATTTGACTCAAACCCTTGAGTTTCCAGGGTCACATTTTCCTTTGTCTTCCAAAGAAGTATAGGGGGATTTCAGCAGAGCTAAAATTGGAGCCAGTGTTCATGTTGAAGCTGAGTCCAGTCCAGCATCGGGATACCTGAGTTTATGGTTTCCACTGCAGTCCATTAGTCCATTGCATGTAGGGTCTACCTGGCTATGGGTCATACATGTGAATGCAAGAGAGCCAAGAGCCAAGAGCAATAAGAGTGCAAACTCCTTTGTTTAGGGGATTAGGTATTCCTAATTTTTTGTGGGCTTGCAGTGCCTCTGCCTATTCTGGCCACTGATCTTTGTTCTCAGTTTTGACTGACAGGCACCTTCCCTGTGTCTCTTTGATTCCACTGTGCATGCATCCATCCATCTCCCCTTTGTCCAGTCCCTTCCCCCAGTGCTTTGCAGGGAATGAGCCCCTGGTTCCCTGGGGAGTATAAAATTGCAGCTTCCTGATGAAGTTGCCCCAAATGCCATACTTATAATGTCTGGCCTCCTTTTTGTTCCTTTCCTAGTATTAATAACTAGCTAATTACAGTGGTATCATTACTGCTGTGATCTTTGTTATCTCCTTTCTTCTACTAACTTTAAGCTTGGCTTGTTCTTTTACCAGTTCCTTAAAGTATAAAGTTAAGTTGTTCATTTCATATCTTTTCTTTTTTCTTAATGTAAACATTAATCATGATAAACTTCCCTCTTATAACTGTTTTGGTTGTATCTCATAAATTTTGGTATGTTGTGTTTCCACTTCCATTTGTTTCAATATTTTTTAAATTTATTTTTTGACTCAGTGGTTTTTTAGGAGTATTGCTATTAACTTTTAATGTGCAACTTTCCACTGTTTTTCTTACAACAATGGTGTCACACTATAGAGAATTTTGTAACTTGATATTTGCACTTCACTACATGCTATGTGTATTCCAACATAATATATATGCTTCTACTATAACAGCATTCTTAATTATAGCATTGCAGTGCATGACTATACTATTAGTTATTCAACCAATTCTCTATTGATGGACATTAAAAGAGATTCCTGCGTGGCTGGTATGGCTCAGTGGTTGAACGTTGTCCCATGCACCAAGAGGTCGCTGGTTCGACTCATATCAGGGCACATGCCCAGGCTGTGGGCCTGATCCCCAGTTTGGGGGCACGCAGGAGGTAGCCAGTCAATGTTCTTTCTCATCGATGTTTCTATCTTTCTCTCTCTCCCCTCCTCACTCTCTAAAATCAATAAAGAAAAATATTTTTTAAAAAAAGAGATTCCTAATGTATCCCCACTATAAACAAGTCTACATGATGTCTTTAGTCATATGTCTCTATCTGTCTAGTCATTTCCCTCTAATAAACTCTTAGGAAGGAATTACTAGGTAAATAGGTGTGCACTTTTTTTTAAAGGCCTTTGATGCCTATTGATAAGCTACTTTCAGACAATACACCAATTAATGCAAGTGCAATATATTACTTTGAAAGCAAATGTTTATCAGCTTATATTGGTTTTATATGCTAATAAACACCTCTAAATCCTCTATTTCCATAATTAATCAGGCAAGAAAAATGGTGTTAATTCTGGGATATTAATAATCATTTTAAAACCCCAACTCAATCCTATCCATTTGGCTTTGAAGAAAGTTCTCTTTATAGACATTTAAAAAAATTAAGTATATCTCCCTTCATTAATGCACCATTCTACTATGAAATGGATACTGCCTTACCCAAGAGTAAAGAGATTTAGGAAGCAGATGATTTCTTAGAGAATATATATATATATTTATATATGGTTCAGAACACACTATACCAAAATATGGCAACTTGGCATACTGAGAATTTTAAGCTGAAGTCAGAAACAGCAAATGCTAGAAGGAGTCTCTAACTTCCCCCTTCTACCCTGAAGCAGGTCATAAGATCCTCATGGGATAGGTGTCCTCTCTATACCTGGAGGAAAAGAACGTCCTTATCCCCAAAGATGGATGTACCCTGAGAATAATCCAAATGAAAAGGCCTTACTAAGTTTCCCCAATTTACAACCTATAGCTCATACTCTTGAACTATTATGTTTTTTCCACAATTATCCGCTCATCATCAAACCTAGTATGAAAAGGTTTAACCAATTCTTTGGGTTTTCATCTCCTTATGAGGGATCCCATGTCACACAAAACCAATATTAAATAAATAAGTATGCTTTCTCTTATCAATCTCTTTCTCTTATCAATCTGTCCTTTGTTACTCTAATTTACAAGGTCCGGGCTAGAAGACTTGGGAGCATAGGAGAAAAACTCTTTCCTCCTTTACATGTGTATGAAGAGAGTTGATGATAATTAGCGTTTGAGAACTGGCAGTCTGGGTAAATGAAGACCAGAGATAAAATAAATATCCCAGTTCTGGAATCTATCCATTCAATACTTTTATTGTAGAGAAATACTCTCCACAATTATCTATATTATAGCATTCCATCAATTCCAATCATATAAACTCAGAGTCAGTCTTAAAGCAAGTTAAGAGACTACAGTCTGGTACTCACCTGAGCTGACATGAACTATAGGATTCTTAATTCTCACAGCTAGATATCATCAACAACAAACTTCCAAGACTCCACTGGCAGACATAAACACATACCATGTAGCTAACCAGAAGAATCACCTTGACTTTGTAGTGAAAGTCACCAAAGTGCTTTTGTTAATGACTCAGCACTTTCGATCAATTACAGTGAGAGGTTCAATAAATGTTTGTTGCATTGAATTTACTCAGTGTTAATTGTCTGTCTCATCCTCAGGTGTTCACTTTGTAAGCATAAATGGGATTGACAAGCTGACTTTTGTATTCATGTGCACCTAATAAGATGGAAACCAAAGGAAGCAGAATGAGAAGTGTGGTTAGGAGTCAACTCTGTTAATGTCCATCAGGGGCCAGAATGGTGGAAGGAAGAAGATCAATGCATCAGAGAATATGGTTAGTGCAACATATTAACTGCAGCCCTGTAATCTAAGAGCAGCCGGGTCTGCCCTCCACTGACAGCAACCACACACATTTCCTAGGAGTCAGGAACAGTCACAGCACACACAAAACGTTCAAGGCAAGATTAACTTGGAGGTAAAGCCACTTCTGCCCTATGATGCCTTATTCTAAACTGTCATCGCATACCTTTTGAAATACTGATGCCAATGAAAAGCCTGGTCTGCAGTGGGACAATATAATAGATTGTGGGTTTATTCTTTTCCAGCTGAACAAAAGCAATGGTTTTGCTCCTCTAACTCTAGGGACGGCAAACCTTTTTGAACGGTCCCTGCCACCACACATTTTCCAACAACAGTTACCAACTAGATAGCTAACAAAAGGGGATCAAATGGCAATGAATCTGAATTTGCAGAGTTTAGCAGCTACGCGTGATGGAGGGCCCCTTGGACCAGCAGACTGACCCATTCCATTTGTATCACTTGTTAACCGAATTGTCAGCGACTTCTGGAACAATTAATGCTTCCCTGACACCAAAACCTACAAAACACAATAACTCTTGAGTTTCCCCCTCTGCATTATTAATCACATTCGTGGTTCCTTATTTAGCAGGTTACAATGTTAGTTTACTCTCAGACTCTGCAGCGAACAAATTAAACAGGCTCGCTCTGTCTGCTCCTTAAAAATACCGCGGCTCAGCCTATTCATTTTCCTTAAAATGCTTCTTCACTTCAAATTGGCATTCCAGCCATGTGGCATATATTTTTAAAAGCCATCGTATAGATTAATAATGTTAAACTCTTACCCATGACGATAATTTAGTCTTGTCAAATGTGTTCATACACAGGGAAGACACACACACACACACACAGAGTGGTCTTGTGTGTGAACACATTCACTGATCTCTTCCGTCTCTCTCAGCTTTGTGGATTCCCCCTTCCCATTGTGCTTCAGCCTTTTACTGGCAGCCTCTTTCTCCTGCAATGAGAGATTACAAATACAATCCTAGACCTGCAAATAGAATGGTGGACGCCTTTTGTTCAGCTTCCTGTCCAAGTTGTTACAACCTTTGTCATGGTAATGAGCCATCAGCATTTCATAGCCTGAATATTCTCTCCATCCTCTTTGTGTACCCTGTGCCTAAATTGGGACGAGCTGATGGTGTGCTTTGCTGTTCTTGGCTAAAGAGCTGGAAAAGTTGAGCTGCTTCAAGATGACCAAGAGTTCTAAGTGGAAGTGAATGGTTTTCTGGTGTGTTTGAAGGGTTCACACTTGCAATGTCAACTCATGATCACCCTGTCTGGAAATTTGAAAAGTTAAACACACACCCGTCAAGTTTTTTCACTGGGTCTTGGAAAAGGTGGACAGGTTTTCTACCCTCGATGAATTTCCCTCAGTTGTGACAGAATGTTTTCACCATCCAGTCCAGGGGTGTGTGGTGGGCGCCTGCCCGAGCCAGGCACCAGATTTGTTCCCGGGGAACCAGCAGACGTGGCAGGCTAGCAGGACAAAGGCACACATGGATTTGTATTGAGACCAGAGCAAGGAGACAGCAAACTGACTTCATCCCTACACTTAACTGGCATGTAACTCTCCAATCACATTTTACCGACGAGGCCGATTTAAAACAGCCAGGGTGCGATTTAACAAGCCACTAGCTTGACCAATGAAGACCTATTTCCGACCTTGGCCGTGCTTTCTCGAAAACTGTCCGGTATTGATCAAGATAATGTAATGGAAGTGAATTTGTTTTACAGTGGTCTCCCTTTATCATGATCTGAACATATAAAAACGAAAGTTCTAGAAATACACAATTCACAGGTTTTCACTTGCAGGCCGTTCTGAGTGGCGCGATGAGATGGGCTCAGGACGTGGATCGTCTCTGCCCCGTGTGTGTACACTGTACCGCTCCCCGCCCAGTCACCTCGTGGCCATCCCGGTCATCCCAGGGAGAGACCACAGTCACATAACTTTATTACAGTCTATTATTATAACTTCCATTTTACTATTAGTTATTATTGTTAATCTCTTACTGTGCCTAAGTCATAAATTAAACTTTATCATAGGTATGTATGTGTAAGAAAAACATAGTATATATAGGGTTTGGTACTACCTACAGTTTCAGGCATTCAGTGGGGATCCTGGAAGGTATCTCTGTGGATAAGGGGGGACTCCCATAGCTGGACTTCCCACTGAGAACTCCCACTTCCCACCCCTAAAAGGTAAATTGCTATTAGAGCAGCTCTTACACTTAAGTTGTGAATTAAGCTAACACATACATGATATTACATTATCTATGCTGAAGTACTTTAAAGCAAATAATAGACATCGTAACAATTTATAAGGTGACCTGATCTACATTTGATTTCTGACATGCATGAATAATTTATTTCATCAGTATTTCATCAAAATTGTGTCCTGTTAATTGGATGGAGGGTTTTTTGACAAAGCACAAATTGTTGGGGTGGGTGGTCTCTGAGGTTATGGAACATAAAAGGGCTTTTTATCCCCCCAGCAGATGGGGTCCCCCAAGGATAAAAGAGACTTGAGAGCCACTTAAATGGGCCTCAGGGCCATGTAGATTGAAGCTAAGTGCTGGCTGTGATTACATTTATGTAAAGTATCTAACACAGTGCCTGGCCCAGAGTAGCTGCCAGAAATCTGTTAGATGTTGTATCCCCTAGAGTTGGGTGTGGGTGGTTAGAAAATCACTACGCTGAGATACCTGGTACCATCTCCAATCAGGTGTGGCTTTCTGTTAAGTGCCTCTTCCTGAGTTTGTATTGATAAATCATTGATAAAGCCAAGAATAGAATTCAGGGTCTTTGTGTTCAATTTCCAATCAATACCTCTCTTGCTGTGGTGCCTCCCTCTTTCTCCACAAGCTCATTTGCCAGAAAGAATGAGATTCTCAAAGTGACTCAAGTACTCTGGGCCTTTTCGAATAGTCAGTTCCTCTCGCCTCCTCTCCAAATATACTTTACTTTCATATTTGCAGTGTCAAAGTAGCAAAGCATAGAGCATTTCCTCCCTCATATCCTTCCTCCCTCCTTCCTTCCTTCCTTCCTTTCTTCCTTCCTTCCTTCCTTCCTTCCTAGCCTATCACCTCCACTATCAGGCTGAGGTGATAAAAAGAAAAAAAAAGGGAAAGACAGTATAGGGGAGACAACATTAAAATTTCCTCTAGCTTTCTGAGTTCTTAGCTGAGACCCCTGCCTGTAATAGAAGACAGATTAACACGAGAGAAACAAACACAAGCTTATTAACATGTAAACATATGAGATACCAGGAGAAAATGACTAATTCTCTGAGTGGCTTAGAATTCGGGCCTAAATGTCGTCTAAATAGGAAAAGGGGAGGAGGGATGGCGGGCTCTTAGGGGAGAGGAAATGACTTTTAGGAAAGATAGATGGGCCCTTAGAAGAATAAGTGCGAGGTCTGATAGTTTGTGACAGTCTGGGTGTGGTGTGGATTTGTAGTCTCCTCTCCTGTGATAAGAGTTCATTTTTCCTGGTTGATGGGACTCCTGGGGAGGGAAGCATGGGGACTTGTGACAACTGATTACATCTGGGGGCTCCATCTGCAGGCAGATAAGGAGTCCACAGAAGGCCTCTCCCTGCATTTGCTGTTTTTTAAGTGTCTGCAGGTCAGAATCACCAGTACACCGACATAGCACATTTGGGGGCAGCTTGTCCTGAACTCCCAAAGTCATATTTTGGGGTGGCATGTTCTACTACCCTTCAAAAGAAAAGGAGAAAACCTGTCAACTGTCTTACATTGAGTGTGTTAGGGGTGCAAAGGTGGAATGAGGTGGCGGCTACAGCAGGAGGGGCTCAGACGAATCTGGTGCTAAAATAGTAGAAAGCTCTGAAAAACGACGGCAGAGTGTTGTTTTCATGTCTTTAGGAAGACACTGGAGGGGAGGAAAACATTTTCCTCGATTCCTGTCAAGTCCTTGGCTGGGTCTGAGAATTAAACTGACAACGAGCAATTAATAGGAGAAAAGCATCAACTCTTATTTATGTAAGTTTTATGTGATACAGGAGCCTTCGTAAGGACATGAAAAGCTGAATAAACAGACCCAAGTATTGTTATGCGAGGTCGACGAAGAGTGGGAGGTCGTGGACAAGTACACGAGGAGAGGGTGTGAGGTCTGGCAGGGGGCTGGGGAGAGCACGGCCCAGGTCTGACATTCTGCTCAGCGGGCCTCCCTCTTGGGGACAAGGATGATCCTCTCCTGCAGGGATGGGGAGGGTCTTATGACCTGTTTCAGGGGCGAAGGGTGTGAGAAGGTCAGAGTGACCTTCCAGCCTCTACTGTTTCCTGAAACGCCTTCAGCTTAAAATATTCACCGTGGCAAGTTGCCATCTTTGAGATAGCAGGTCCTGAACCCCATCTACACCCTCATTTGACCAGATGATTAAGAGACCCGAAGGCTTGGCTCTCTCTGACCACCCTCTCCTGAATTATCAAGACAAGAACCATTGCGGACATAAGCTTTTCATGGACAAATACTGTTTTTCCACAAGGTCAATGCCAACACTGCTTTCTAACAGCTGCCAGGCCCACAGCTAACATTTCCTCCTGCTTTGCCTTGGCCCGCAGCCCAAAAATGTTAAGAGTAACAGTGCCCTTTCTCCCGGCTCCTGTTCCTTCACCCCACAGCGTCAGCCCCTCAAGAAAGGAAACTTCTGGTTTGCTCAGAAGTCTCTCCAAAGCTACAGTGCAAATCACCCTAATTGTTTGCTAGACGAACAATGATCACTCTAACCTCCTAATTAACATTGTTAAAATCTGCTAACAAAGGACATTCAACAATATCTTAATTAGGAAGGATTTCCAATTTGTGATCTAGAGCATGTTAGACACACAGGGCACAGTTCCCCCTTTGTTCCTGGGCTCGGCAGCCAGCGAGATCACTTGATATGACACAACATGGTCTGCGTTTGCCATTTATCATTCTATATCCTTTCTACGTTTGCACGTCGTAATTAGTGCTTTGGCTAATTGTACCTGTGTTATTGTTTGCACTGTAATTTGGAGAGAATAGAGCGGGTGATGCTGGGTGACTGAGACTGGGCAGGCATCTGGCTCTCCCCCAGTGACGGTGGCTCCCGAAAGCCTGCTGGAAAAGACCCCGATGAGCAAACAAAGCAAACGCGAAGGGGCCCCTGGTCGTGGGTAACAGGGTACAAGGTGAAGAGTCTTTTTCCGCTGTTCGCAATAAATACGTGGATGACGAACCATCTCAGTCTCCAGGCCTTTTCCAAGCTCTTACAGCTTTTTTTTTAAACCTCCTATTATCTATCACTTAATTATTAAAAAGTGTCTACTCTGTTTTCATAAATTATCTATGTGTTAGAGATAGTGGCATATGAGAGAGTCATGGGGATAGGGGAGGTTCCAAAGCCAATTATCCAAGCTAGGAAGACTTTAGAATATAACCGGACCCTTGAATTATCCTATACCTTTAAAGATGGGGGGGGGGGTGCGTTTGGCTAAGGGGGTAGGGGTGGGGGGAGGAACTGTCAGGACATCTAATGATCCTGTTTCATCATTCTCATCTATCTATTTGCAAGGACATTCTTGTTGTTGGGTTCTTCTCCACGTGTCTTAACTTCTTCAGCTTGAAGACAAGAGAAATGCTTGGAAGAAATTATTAAGACCAAATGTTATTTGGAATTACCATTTATATAAACGACATCATCTAAGCTAAATGAGAAAACATAAGAAAAATGCTTAATAGCATGCCTGGCACACAGTTAATATTCAATAAATTGTAGCTGCAATAAACTATGTCGTATTATAAAGCTGTATGTAATATACGATGACACTTAGGTGCATTACACCGTTGATGGCGCTGTATATAATACATAATATACTGCATAGAACATGTAATCTAATCAGATGTTTGGGGCTATTTCTAGACTCTTGTCTGAGTCACTGCATGGTCTTCTCCATGAAAAGGATTATCAGGGAACAGGTCAGAGGTGCAACTTTCCTCCTTCCAACTTGCCAGGCACAACCAAGAATTGTTCAGTAAGATAGAAAACAAAATTAAACAAAGCAGAAAAAATATCCTTTATAATTAAATAACTGTGTTCTAAGCCCATACTGAAAAACTGCTGACCTTGAATTGGTATCTATCCCTTCTCTCCCTACCCACCCCCAAACCCCCAAAAGTAGGGCATGTCATGCTTCCCCCTTTACCTTGGGAAGGAAGGACTATACTTTCAAGGATGCTGTGGAGAGATTCCCGACGAAGATAAGAACCATGCTGAGTGAGGCTTCTCTCACTAAGCTCCCTCATAAAAACTGTTTAAAGAAGAATACTATTTCTAGTATGATCCCCTTACCCACCTCTGCAACCTGCACACACACACAAATGTCAGAAATTAAAAAAACAAAAACCATTTTCCTCCCCCCTCATGTTCAGTTATTAGGGTCCTGCCAATTAAACCACCAACACAGATCAATAAGGGAAAGGACAAATTTTCATTCACATACATACATGGGAGTTTACAGAAAAACGTGACTCTAAGGGGTGGTTAGAATCCGGAGGTTATTTACTATTTTAATAGGAGAAGGAAGGGGGAAAGGGCACTTCTGAGAAAACAAATGATTTTTTTGGACAAGTCAATGGGCCCTTAGGAGACCAAATAGGATATATGATAGCTTTGTGACCATGTCTGCCAGGGTGGGGCCCACTTCTCATCTTCCAGAAGAGATTAGAATTGCTCCCAGCTAGAGGATTGATGACAAGTGAGTTCTATTGGGAGGAACTGAAATGCCTTTCACTTAATACAATTCTTGTGCCAAAGTGGCACATTTTGGGATGGCATCTCCCCTTCAACAACATACACCAGGGTGGGCTCATATATTACTATTGGGCCATATACAGGTAATGTTAACATTTTAGAGTTGGAAGCGGCCTGAGAAACCACCCTCTGTCTTATTTTATAAGTTAAGGGAGGGAAGGGGGACTCCCGGAGGAAAAGAAGCTGCCTAAGATCTCAGCTTCTAGGGAGCCACGCCTGAAACCCTCAGAGCCCAAGACCCCTGGGGTCCGCTCCCCGGAAGGCAACTGCTGCACCCACTCCTCCTTTCAAAGACAGACCAGGAGAAAAAGGTACAAAAAGCAGCAGCATAAAGATCTTACTCCTGAAGCTCATCAAGCTTTGTCGCTGCTCGTTTCGGGAAGGGTAGAAAGCCTAAGATGGAAGCAGTTCCCCTGGGGGGTGGGGGGGGAGGAAAGGAAAGGAATTATTTAAATTGGCATGCTGTCTTGTGATTGCTTGCAAAAACAATCACTTTCTGATGATACAGCAGCCTTATCAGGAGAATAAATTTATAGACACCATTTCAAAGGCGAGGGGGAACCCTACAGAACCTAACAGCACAGAAATGCAGACGGAAATATTGCTTAGGAAAAAAATAAAACAATAAACTTGTCCTGTGCTTTCTATGTTGAAAAGGTTTGACTGTAAATCCTGACTTTGACATTCATCCCAGATCCATTTTCGAGGCAGGCCACAGACTCAACAGGGCGAGAGAAAACACTAAATCATAATTACCCCATAAAGCCAAGCCCGTTTCTCCGAATGCTTGAGAACTGGTAGAGCTTCTCAAAATATCATAAATCTATTGTGTTCTCTACTGTTTTACTTAACAGCCAATTAATGTTACTGTTTAAAAGAATTAAAGCCAGGGCTTAGAAGAGGGTGCGAGTAGGGGGAAAATCGAGGTCTTTAAACTTTGACGAGCACACAGATACCGGGTGCAGATCTAGCCCTCATTACAGAACAGCTCATTAAAAGACTCAGCTGCAGAGAAACCCTGCCTCCATGCACATCCATTGATATCATCTTGTTCTTATTAGCATACTGGAAAGGAAAACATTTTTCAACACAATCTTGAGTCAGTTTTAATATCCTACAGGGTGACATTGGACATGACGGCAGGAGGGAGACCTTGCTCCTCTCTGGGAAGTCCTGCAAGGGAGGGTGTAGTGCCAGTGTGGTTAGTGAGGGCGGTAGGATGGATCCAAACAAGGCAGACGCAGAGCACCCAAAGGGGTTCTGATGCGTCGATGACTCTGGACCCCAACATGGCCTTTTGACTATGCCACAGACTTCGGGATGAAGAGAGTGATTTCTCATTTGTTCTCACAGGCCTCACCTAGTGCAACTGATCATTTCCATGAAGAGAATTTCATCAGTTGTCACCCTAAAGTCTCAGCAAAGACTGAGGCAGCTGGCTGTGGGCACTCCTGGGCTGTGCCTAAAACCGCAGGAGACGGTGCAGTCAGGAGCATTCAGGTCCCAATCTTACCTCCTCATGGCCAGGGACAGGCCTGCTCTTTGGACCTCAGTTCTTGGCTCTGGGAAATGAAGATGTCAGTGACTACCAATGACTCATGTGGCAAAAACGTTGTAAAATTACTCAGAACATTACTTCTGTCATGTATGCATCTCTCTGTAGTCTTGTGAAAGGTATGGCCAGAGTGATATTCAAAACATATAACAATTAGTAAGGCATGGGTAACAGGATGAATGTCTGGCCAACTGGAATGGTGGTGCAGTCATAAAATAAAGGACAGCCCCAAATAACCGGTATGGCAGTACCTGTGTGGGCTGGCTGAACATCCGCTGGTCCCTGGGGGTTGTCAAAATAGTTCTGAACTGAGGCTTTAGTTGACGAGGGGAAAAGACGATGCAGACAGCCAGGAGATGACCAAGAGGCAGATGGTCATTTGAAACTGACACTCAAGGGGCGAGTGGAGCTGGATTTGGGCGGAAGAGCACGCGCTGTGGAACCAAGACTGACCTGGCTCAGATCTCATCTCGACCCCAGATGTCTGGCCCAAGGCAAGTTGCTGAACTTCTCCAAGCCTCAATTTTTCCATCTGTAAAATGGAGACAGTCTCACATATGAAACAAAACTAAACACATGAGGCAGAATATAGCACATATCAACATTTATTCTTGATAATGCTTCAAAATTTCTTGTAAAGTTTCTCTCCCAAATTACCTCTCGGTGGGTCGAGCACAGCCAGGCTTTTCTCCAACAGTAAAAACAGATGAAATTCTTGGCCTCAGTTTATGGTCCATTTTGGATGGAAAAAAAAAAAATTGTGTAGTGAATTTAACCGCCAGGATCCTTTTTGGTGCTGTGAGGAGATGCTAACACGAAGGCGGCACCATGGGAACAGAGAGAGTCTGAGGGAGCTCACCACTCTGTGCACTCTGGGGCCTAAGTCTGCCGAGTGGAATTGGGAGCAAAATCATTTTAGATTTATTCTCTTTCTCTTCCCCCTGGACCCCTCCCTATCTGTGAAGTATACACAGTTGAATTTGTCCAGATTGAATAAGTCAAATGCATGTATCATGCAGCTCCATTGTAAATGCATACACACCTCACATGTTTGTTGTAAGGAATGAGAGTCAGTGCTTCGCTAGGGCACAGGGTAAGACTTGGTATGTAGGCAACCAATACAAAACACTATTTTCCTTCCTCATATTTGAAGAAGCCCGGTTTATGACTATTTTGTCAAAGAATCAGACAAATCACATAGTCTCTGGAAACCCTACCCTCATCCAACATCTTTATCCTTGAATGTCCTCGAAAGTGCTTGCTATAGACTGGGTCCCCCGGAATTCATATGTGGAAATTCTAACCCCAAGGTGTTGATATTAGGAGACAGGGCCTTTGGGAAGTGATTAAGTCATGAGGTGGAGCCCTTATGAATGGGATTGTTGCCCATATAAGAGAGACTCCAGAGAGCTCCCTTTCCTCATCTGTCACATTGGGACACAATGAGTAGACAGTTGTCCGGGAACCAGCACGCGGGCTCTCACAGACAGGGAATCCCAGTCTCCTTAGCTGCAAGGAATACACTTCTATTGTCTAAACACCACTCAGTCTGCGGTAGTTTATTACAGCAGTCTCAGCAGATTAAGACAGTGATAAGAGTTAAAAAAGGGGGAAGAAGAGATTAAGGGAGGGGGGAAAGAAGGAAGAAGGGAGACCACTAAAGAATACGTGTCAGTGGAGAGGGTCGCAATAATGATGACACAGAATAGCTGGGAAGATATTACAGATTGATTCTGTGTGTCTATCAGCTAATAGTAATACATTGTAAAACAAATCATCTTCTTTACTATGGACCAGGCACTGTACCAGGCCTCTTCATTCGCATGTGACAGAAAAAAATTAATCGGTAATTATTCACAGCCTCATCCCTTCTCCTAAAGTATTCGGTGTTGCTCCTCTGGTCTGTGAGTCTTTGCAGGAGGCGGAATGTGGGGCAGAACCGAGAGAAACCGAGACTGGCTGGAGAGACGTGTGTTAGGAAGGACGTTCCTCATGGCACAGAACTCAGCAAGGAGGGGAGAAGAAGTGGGTGGGAGGCCCAGGCTGAGCAGCAACAGGAGCTGGAGACAGCTGAGGAGTTTGGGAAAACAGAAGGGATATGGGGTGGGTGTGGGGGACCCTTCCTGGGAGGGAGACAGAGGAAGGTTCAGAAGGAGTTCGCCGCATACTAGGAATGAAATCCCATTTGAAGGGAGTCAAGTTTTACTTAGCCTTTAAATACATTTTAGTAACCAGCAGTCTTCCTTATTTTAGTAGATTACTTTAAAAAAAAAAACATTTTGTATTATAATTCTTTTGTTCACCATCATGATTTCTGCTCCATCTTTAACCTAAGATCTTGTCTCTCTTTTCTGTTTCACATTAATAACCAGTGAAATAATTGCTCAGGTCACTCTCCAAAATGTCAATTTTTAAAAATCCATAGAAAATTGCTGTAATTAACCAGACCCTTCAAATTCAGCGATATACAAAATATGTCTTCGGGCCTGTCCACATCCGAGCGGGGGGACCCGCGGATGCTTTCTGCCGGCTCCCCACGCGGGGCTGTCCGCTGCCGTTTTCCCAGCCCAGTTATTTTGGGCACGGCGGCTCTCAGCAGAGAACATGTGACAGAAAATCCGTCAAAACAGCCTGACTCAACAACTTGCGTTCAAAGGGGCCTGTGCTGCCCCCTGGGTGTCTCATACTTCCAGAGGCGTGAAGACAGAGGCGTGTCTAACACCCCTGAAGAAGCATGCGAGCCCCTGGAAGGGACATGTGAGACCCGGGCGCAGTCAGAGCAGTGGGGCTGGGCTGCAAATTAAACAGCCCGTCTGCAGAGACCTGAGTCACCACCAGGCATTGCACATGATTAATACCCCCTCCTGCTACATCCTTGGAATTTGCAAAAGACAGTGCCTCACCAGCTGAAGCTGAGCTTTCCAGCTAATGACTTTGCCAGTACTGAGAAAGGTGCGAACAACAAGAGAATTAGTCAGAGTCTGTCCCGGGGAGACAGTCTCAGCTGCTCATTTCCTTCTTTCTGAAAGTGAATGTGACACCTGACACCAAGTCATCCAAGAATCTTAGGGCAGCTGGCAAGCGAGTGAGTTGAAGTCATTGTTGAGTCAGCGTGTTTGGTTGTTTTCACAATTACCAACTTGCAAATGCACCTTTCTGAAATCTTGGATGTAACTTTCTAATTATGCCAATGTCTTCGGGTTAATTGAGTGAAAAATCTTTCACCAATCATAAATAGCCCTTTTATTCTATAGGAGTTTAATACATCTTCTGGTTCCGTTATAATTAAAGTGAACCATGACTGTACTTCTGATTTTTTTTCTCATTGCAAATATCTACTGCCACTGGGACCCGAGGCTGCAGGGCTAGACACAGATATGGTATCTCCGCATTACACCTGGACTCAGAGGCTAGGGGAGCTTGGAAGATGGACAGGTAAACAGTGGATCGTGTCCTGCTCTCCTGTTGGGGACACTGCCCAAGTACCAAGGGGTAGGTTAGGAATTCCTGTCAGTACCACCTCAGTCACCTTGCACTGAGTATGTGTCTTACCCCATCTCAGAGTATCCACTCCTGTATCCACTTCCCAGCTGCTATGTCTCTCGCCACCAGCTTCAAATTCCTTCTCTACTAAGAAAGGCAAAAAGGTGACCCAGGGGCTGGCATTTGTGCTGATTATCACGGATTCTATCATGTTTCAGATGTTTATTGCAGCGTATTAAGAAATCAGGACATCAGATGCACCCAAAGTCTTTTTTATTAATTACTTTTTTAACCATAAAATTCTTTTAATAAAAATGTTTTCTTTGTCACAGCAAATAATATGTATGTATAAGACTGTCAGAAGGAAGAGACTCTTTTCAACATTACACAGTTTGTTTATGGAGCCTTCAAAAGAGACATGTATCACTCAAGAGAATGAAATCACTGAAAGGTTCACAAAAAAATGTTCCACCTGTAGTAGGTTTCTGGCAGCCTCTTCTAGAGCCGATTGCTGGCTGAGCCCAGGTGTTTGAATAAAGACAATGGCGTCTTACTCTTCCTTTCTTACATGTGCTCTTGGAAATAGCTTACTCCTCTCCTTGTGGTAGAATGTGGCTTCTTAGGTCTGCAAGAATTGGGCTGTATGAGGGCCACTTTTCAGAATTCGTAGTGTGGGCCTCAGGGCGCTGCATCTCACAATGGCTGATGGGATCCATTGGGACACCTGCCTCCTATGGGCCCCCACCACCCTTGTTCATTTTCAGCAGTAGTAGGAGGTAGTTGGACTGTGCATCACCTAGGAAGATCACTTTGGCCAAGACAAGGTCACCCGAGTGAAAACCCTTGTCTTTTCCAGTAGCTCGGATATCTTCCTTGTGGATAGCTCCCCAAAAAGAGTTCTTAAGTGACATGCACCCCACACATAAGATGTGCACTTTGGCAAAGCATGAATTGATGCTAGAGCCCTTACAGGCGACAGTAGCCCGCACATCTGGCAGTGACTAGGACTTTGTTTCTCTCATCACAGACACTACAGGAAGCACGCATTCTCCCTGCAGTCAGCAAGTGAGGAAAAGAGGTACCGAGCTGGGTGTAGGTGCGGCTGTCCCAACTGCCCTCCTCCAGGTTACATAGACATTGGCCGGGGATGCAGTTCCTTACAGGTGGTGCCCTGACTGCCACTGTCCCAAGCCCCTTAATGTTTTAAGTTATAGTTGACATACACTATTATCTTAGTTTCAGGTGTACAACATAGTGACTTGACATTTATATATCTATGAAGTGCCCATCACCATAAGTCTAGTGACCATCTGTCACCATACAAACTTACTAGGGTATTATTGACTATGCTCCCTGTGCTATGCACTACCTCCCCGTGGCTCATTCTATAACCAGTGGTTTGTACTTCTCATTCCCCTTCGCCTTTTCTGCCGAAAAATCTCTGCTACCATCGATTTGTTCTCTGAGTTTGTTGCTGTTTTATTTTGTTTGTTTTTTAGATTCCTCATGTAAGTGAAATCATACAGTATTTATTTTTCTCTGTCTGACTTATTTCACTTAGCGTCATACATATTATGCTAAGTGAAATAAATCGGACACCCAAAGTATTTTTAGTTTTTGTTAATCCTCACCCAAGGATATTTTTTTCATTGATTTTTAGAGAGAGCAGAAGAAAGGGGGAGAGAGAGAGATTGATATGAGAGAGACACATCAACCGGGGCTGGGGATCAAACTCAGGTACATGCCTTTGACTGGGAATCAAGCCCACCACCATTCAGTGTGTGGGCTGATGCTCTAACTACTAAGCCACACTGGCCAGGGCATATTTTAATTTTTTTTAATTAAAAAAATTTTAATTTAAAGTTGACATTTAATATTGTATTAGTTTCAGGTTACAGTATAGTAGTTAGACATGTATATAACTTACAAAGTGAGTCACCTGATAAGTCTAGAAACCAAATTACACCACACATAGTTGTTACAATATTACTGACTATACTTCCCATGCTGTAGTTTATCCCCATGGCTATTTTGTGGCTGCCAATCTGTACTTCTTAATCCCTTCACCTTTTTCGCACACACCCCCGATCCCCTTTCCATCTGGGAACCATTAGTTTGTTCCCTGTATGCATGAGTTTGTTTCTATTTCATTTGTTCATTTATTTTGTTTTTAAGCTTCCACATATACGTGAAATCATATAGTACTTGTCTTTCTCTATCTGATTGATTTCACTTAGCATAATATCCTCTAGGTCCATCCATATTGTCCAAAGGGTGAGTTTTCATTTTTCTTATGGCTGAGTAATATTCCATTGCATAAATAGAACACATCTTCTTTATCCATTCATTTTTTTATTGGAACATTTACTCCATATACACTTAAAATAATTATTGATAGGTATGCAGTTATTGCCATTTTATTGTTTTCTGATTGTTTTTATAGTTCTTTTTTGTTCCTTTCTTATTTTCTTATTGTATTCTTCATTTCTGACTGATTTCTTTGTTACGGTTCCCATCTCTCTTTTTTATTTGTTTCCTGCTTCTGTGTTGAAGTTCTCATGGAAATAACCTATTCTTTCCCTAAGTTTCCTGAGCATCCTTATAATCAGTGTTTTGAAAGCTGCATCTGGTAGTTTACCTACCTCCATTTTGTTCGGTTGTTTTTCTGGAGTTTCGTTATGTTCTTTCACTTGAGACATGCTCTTTGTCTCCTCATTTGCCTCCTCCCTGTGTGTTTCCTCCCTGTATGTCTCCTGGTCCCGGCAGAGTGGCCTTAGTACTGGGTGTTCTATGGGACCCAGTGGCACACTCTTTCTGTTCATATGAGCTGGGTACTTCAGTGGTGTCCCTTGTGTGGGTCGCGTGTGCTCTCCTGTTATAATTGAGCCTTGATTGCCGTTGACAAATCAGTGGGTAGAAATGGCCTTCAGGCTGACTGACTGGCTGTGAGGACTGGCCATGACTTTAGCAGGTAAGTTGTTGCGCAGAGGCTGACCCCACAGAGGAGGATTCGCTTTAGTAGGGCTCTGGTGTCTGCCAAGCCCATCCCTTGTGTTTGTCATTTGTGGGTGATGCTCTGGTGTGGTCTGAAACTGGCCACCAGGTGTGTTAGTTCTGTAGTTTCTTGGGAGGTGTCCCAATGCAGGCCAAGGTCAGTGGCTACCTGTCTGGCCCAGGGCCACCTGGTAAAAGCTACAAGGTTTCTGCAGTTGGTAGCTGCCTGTGCCGAGCTTGGAGGTCCCTGGGAGTGGTTATGCTGTCAGTCAAGGCTGGCTGC
The DNA here is from genome assembly GCF_014108415.1 of Molossus molossus. Taxonomy (NCBI): domain Eukaryota; kingdom Metazoa; phylum Chordata; class Mammalia; order Chiroptera; family Molossidae; genus Molossus; species Molossus molossus. Next base: position 26,538,010 of record NW_023425347.1, on the reverse strand, counting down.
CAGTTTTGCCAGGCTGGGGGAAGAGGTACAGGGCATGCTGAGGACAGCTACTACTTCTTTGGGGTTTGTGTACCTTTGAGAGATTGTAGAAAAGACTACAGTATGGGCCTAGGCCAGCTGCCTGTGTGGATTAGCTTCTGAAAAAGGTTCGGATTGGGTGGGGTTAGGGTCTCTGAGTGTCATTTGGGTGGGGCAAGAGCAATTGGTTAGCCAGGTTCATGGAGACTCAGATTTGGCACCTAACCTGTGCCTGTAGACTGTGGAAGAGGGGGCTCAGCAAAGGAACAACGGCACCTACCAGATAGATGGAGGGAGGGCTCAACAAAGGAACAATGCCAGCTGCCGGCACCTCAGTCCCAGAGAGAGCTGTTTCTCTAGCCCTTGTCTTGAAGCCAGATAATTTGGTTCCTCTTCGAATGTCTCTTCTCTGGAGTTTAGGGAAAGTGTCTGTGAGCGAGTGAGTCTGTGCTTGGGCCCTTTAAGAGGATGCAGGGTCTACAGCAGCCTCCCTTCTCACAGAGACTGGGTCCCTGCTGATTTTCACAGGCTGCGGTTCTGGGGACCGCTCTTCCTGGCACCGGTGCCCAGTGTGGGGCTGGGCCCCCACTGCTCAGCGAGGACCTCACAGCGAGATCGGCCCCCTAATCCTTAACTGCCATGGTGGGTATGTGACCAGCCTGTTTCGTTTCTCTGTCCCCCCTCCCAGTCCCCACATGGCTTCTTCATGTCTCTAGTTATAGAAGTTCTGTTCACCTAGTCTGCAGGTGGTTCTGAACGGTGTCGTTTTGACGTGGTTGTGGGAGGCCAGCACACAGTTTACCTGCTCTGCCATCTTGACTGGAAGTCCTAAAGTTTTTAAGTGTTTTGCCTTATTTCTAATTTGATGGACTTCAGTCACAGGACCACCCAGGAGCTGGGAACCTGACTGGGTAGCAGGAGGGGCAGGAGCAGGCACAGAGGAGCACTCAGACTGACCAGGGAGCCAGCCTGCAGAGTGGGCAGGCATTGAGGGGACCGTCTTAGATACCCACGGGAAGTGGTACCCCAGCCTCCTCCCTACCCATATGCCTCCTTGGTAAAGTACCTTTAGCTTTCATCATATGGTGACACTTGATCTTTTCTGAAACAATAACGGGGACCAGGAGTCACCTAGCTACCATGCCCTCCCTGGACTGGTCAGTTAACATCTGCGCCTCCGAGCTGGACAGCTCTGCGAGGCCTAGAGAACTCACAGGTGTGTGCCACCGTCTCCGTTCCATTGGCTGCCGTCTCCGTCTCTCACGGTGCTTCTGAAGGTCCGCCTTATTCTGTCCTTCTGTGGGGGAGCAAAGTAGTTCATCTCAGTTAAGAGATTCTCTATACTCCCAGAAATGGTTAGCCTGTTTTCTTTCTCTTCTTCAGTCAATAATTCTATTGACTTTTACTCATGAACTTCTTCTCCAACTTTCTTGTCATTTTTTTCCCCTCTCCTTCTGTGCTTAGAAAATTGGGCCAGTCTGGCTGGTTCGGCTCAGTGGTTGAGCATCAACCCATGCACCAAGAGGTCGCCAGTTCGATTCCCAGTCAGGGCACATGACTGGTTCTGGGCCTGATTCCCAGTGGGGGTCATGCAGGAGGCGGCCAATCGATGTTCTCTCTCATTGGTGTTTCTATCTCTCTCTCCCTCTCACTTCTTCTCTCTCTAAAATCAATAAAGAAAAAAAAAATTTTTTCTAAAGAAAAAAAATTGGGCCAATGTTTTTCAAAGCCCATTCTAAAACACAATGATCTCATTTTGTTATACATTTCTGTTTAGTATAACATGTCTAGTAGATTCTAAAATTCAACTTTAAAGTTGAATCTAAAATTGTATTAACTGGGGTCATTTGATACAAAACTGTATTAATTTAATCTACATTACTGCCCCCCCATAGCTAATATTTTTCTTGCTATAAAATTATAGCTAAAAGAATTAAAGATCTAATAAGCCAGTTCTCAAACCTCTAACCATTTAAAACAGAAACACACAGAGTTCTGTACAATTTCCAGATTTCATTGTTCTAGTGTATATACTTTCTTTCTCTGTATGGTGTAATAGGAAAATAAAATAAAGCAAAAAAAATTGGACTTGAGCCATTAATTCATTACTTTTGTCTTCACAACCTCAGGCGAGTCATTTAAGATCTCTGTGTTTCCATTTTCTCATTTATAAAATGATAAGGTTGGATTATATGAAATATGTTTTCAAAAATAAAAAAATATTTTCTTTTTTTTTTTTAGCCACGGTAACCTTTCTTAAGAGAAATCTTAGGCAAACGCACAAAGCATAGAACATGTAAAACCAGAGTTCTCCGGTTGAAGCCAGATGTTAAGACCCCAAGATTCACCCACTTAGACCCCCTCACCCATCTGTTACCCACCCTCCTCGTTTTAACAATTTGTAACTCATATATAAGCACAGCCTTGGTATATGTGAGCATTTACATCCATAGCATATGTCTTTGATAGACTATACATGTACGTGCATTTATGTGTGTTTATATAGTAATCAGAGGAAAGCCACATTTCCCCAAGTGCCTTCAACCCATGACTAGGAATGAGAGCGAACACCCCTGGCTCTTCCCGTCACAAGCCTAACACAGAATGGCAGCGCCATGCACACTGCCCCCAAGGATTTCTTCCCTGACCCTCACCCTGCCCCCTTCCCCGATGTCTGCACCCCTCTCCCCAGGGAGGGCCGGTAGTCGGTCTTATTTATACTCCAGCAGACACCACTGTGCTTCTCCTGCTGCTTCTTTGGGCTCCGCTGTCCACTGCTGGACACCCAAATCCCTGCTGCTGGCCATCATGTCTGCTGCTCCACCAGGCAAGGTTGTCTCTGCAGGTTGCTGGTTCCACACCACCACTGCTCTGTGCAGCTGCTCCATTGCAAACAGCGCCTCCTGGAGGTCGTGCTACTGCTCAGCCTCAGCGCCTGGGTAGCAGCAGCCCCAGCGCTTGGAGTACTTGCCAGACCAATGCCTGGCAGCATGGCAGAAAAAATGCCTTCTTCTGTTTAGAAACAGTGTCACTCAGGCCTTAACATTTTAAGAATTTCTTTTTTAAATGTTTCCCCTTTACTGATTATAGAGAGAGTGGAAGGGAGAGAGAGAGAGAAACAATGATGAGAGAGAACATGGATTGGCCGTCTCTTGCATGCCCCCCCACTGGGGATCGGGCCCACAAACTGGGCATGTGCCCTGACCAGGAATCGAACTGGCAACCTCTGGGTGCATGGGTAGACGCTCAATCACTGAGGTACACCAGCCAGACTAAGATTTTAAGAATTTTAAGAAACAGCTCTTTAATTTTTATTTACTCCCCACCCCCCACTGCCACCTCCTCATAGGACACAAGCAAGTGGCCAGTGAGTACTGGACCAGGAGACACATCCACGAGGCAGAGATCATACTGCTGAGAGAACTGCCCCTTCCCTGGAATGATTAAGACTTTTCACTGAGTCAGATTCATCGTGCCTGGTTTATTCTCCCTTAATGCTCTCCCGGGAGGCTTCTCAGCCCCTGTGCAGATCAACTTCAGTTGTCTGGATGTGTCCCAGCAGGCCTGAACCCCAGCTGACCCATCCTGGGCTCATTCCGAGACCTCTTATACACACACGTGGATGAATCAATGTGTAGTTACGGTATAAATCAAGAGCAGCTCCTCGTCAGGGGCCTGACAACTGGAGGACTCGGATCTTCTCCCACAGGCCTTCACTTCAGGGTGCATATGGAAACTCTTCAAATGTGATACGTGGATATGAACAGTTAATTCTTTAGCTGAAATTGAAGTGGGACCTTGAGGGCAATCCCACTATGCTTAAGAGGAGGGGGCTTCAGATCTGGGTAGAAAACGTCTAACTGCACTAACGCAGTGACATTGCTGTGGTTTCAGAAACAACAGAAACTACACAAACAAGGCCTGTGACCCCCCCACCCCCAAAAAAGAGAGTTCACAATTTAATGGAAGAGCCAGAGCTACACACAGACAATGAGAAGGATTTCAGTAACATTGAGAACCTCCCCACTAGCTCTCAATCACACACCTCACACCTACAGATCCCTTTTCAGGCACTGATGCTGCAGCTGTCTGACTGGTTGTGGCTCCTTGAGAGCAGATACGATGCTCTTTGTCCTCTTCACCCCTGAAGCACCCAACATGGCGACTATGTACATAGTAGATTCTCATCGAGGGTCTGATGATGGATTTTTGAGCCATGAACAGAAAACATAAATAAGTTAGAGAATAAACAATGTAGACTTTATGTTGCAATTTTACACTGGATGCCTTGTTTCTTCGTGACCTAGATTTACCCAGATTTGTGTGCTGTTGGTGACCTGTGGGGGCAGGAAGGAACAGTGGGGTGTGGACCCGCTCTGGGTCGTGCAGGACAGGGAACAGGGCAGCAGCAAACGGCTAGTGCGGGGAGGAGCTTGCCGTTCCTTGGATGCTCACCTCCCTCTCAGGACACAGGCCAGTGTGATCGCTGGACCCTCAGCTGCTGTGGCCCTCAGAGGACGCACTTTCTAGGTATACCCCCATCCCAGCAGAAGGGCTCCCCCAGGCTGGACCCTGCTGAGGATGTTGTTTCTACAGGATTTTCACAGCAACAAGCAGCTCGAGCGAAGCAGTGAGCCTGAGCCCAGTGAGCAGCAGCCCTGCCCAGTGCTTGCTGTCGCCTACCAACCACATGACAACCTGGCCACGTGGTCAGCACAGGTACAGCTGGCACACGTGGCTTCGTTTCACCGAGAGGGTGGTGGAGGCTGGCGATAAGGCTTTGGAACTACAAACACACTTGACCCTAGAACAACCCAAGGGCAAAGGTACCAACCCCTGCACAGTCAATCCATGTATAACTTTTGACTCCCCAAAACTTAACTACTAATAGTCTACTGTTGACCAGAAGCCTTACCCATAACAAATAGTCGATTAACACGTATTTTGTATGTTATATGTATTAATAGACTGTATTTTTACAGCAAAGTAAGCTAGAGAAAAGAAAATGTTATTGAGAAAATACATTTACACTCCTATACAGTATTTATCGATCCTGTAAGCTTACATCGTCTGTTTTAGGTTATGTGATTTGTCCGGAGTAATTTCAAATTTTCAACTGAAATAATTTTGCATATGAGTGGACTCTGTGTTGTTGAAGGGTCAACTGTACATTGGTTTAGTATCTTTCTCTTGTTGCCTGGGACAAATTACCTTCTCTCTCTGAGTCTTCGTTTTTGTACCTGTAAAGCGGAGAAATGGTACCTTTTGCTGTTAATTATGAGGACTGTAGTAGAGAATACGCGTAAAGGGCCAGGCAGGCACCAACGAGCACCTCGCGGATGGCAGCTGGTATTACTACCCTTTCCCACGGGGGTTGTTTGCAGGGCCACACTCCCTCCCACGCACCGCGCCACGTGGCCTCTCAGCTCCTGGACGCTCCCGTGCTGTGCGGGGTGGATCGGCCTGATCCGATGTGATGTCACCCTCGGGCGGTTAGGTCTGCCTTTCCGTCCATCTACTAAGTGCCTTTCCATTCCTCCATCTGTTTCTCATCTTCACGTGTTGTGGTTCCAGATTGCAGATGTCTCCCGCCCTTCCAGAGGCCGTGGTCTGTGTTTTTGTTTCCTGTTCTTTGTGTTGTTTTGGAGTGGTTCTTGAAAAAAGACGCAGGGTGGAAACAGCTTTGCTCTGTCATCCAAAAACCTGGTTCTCTTTTCAGATAGATCAATAAGCACAACGCGTAATAGGACATCTTAGAAACCCAAAGTGAAAACAGACCCTCTCCCTGCCTCTCCCACCCCCGTCCCTACTCCCCTACATTAATAAAGGACACAATAGCTGGCTTATTCCGTTTCCCCGCCATCAGCACATTCCTCCCGCAGGTCCCCCAGGCCCCCCCAGGCCCGCTCGCAGAAGAAGCAGGCACCGCTCGGCTCTGACTCGCTGGGCTCTGACCCGCTGGGCTCTGACTGGCTGGGCTCTGACGGGCTCGGTTCTGACGGGCTCGGTTCTGACGGGCTCGGTTCTGACCGGCTGGGCTCTGACCCACTGGGCTCTGACAGGCTCGGCTCTGACCGGCTGGGTTCTGACCGGCTCGGCTCTGACGGCCTTGGCTCTGACAGGCTCGGTTCTGACCGGCTGGGCTCTGACCTACTGGGCTCTGACAGGCTCGGCTCTGACCAGCTGGGTTCTGACCGGCTCGGCTCTGACCGGCTGGGCTCTGACCCGCTGGGTTCTGACCGGCTCGGTTCTGACCGGCTGGGCTCTGACCCGCTGGGCTCTGACGGGCTCGGTTCTGACCGGCTGGGCTCTGACCCGCTCGGAGGAACGGAGGCTGGAATCGGAGGGAACAGAACATTACAGCAAACCAGCTGCTCTTCAGAGGTTGATTTTCTTTCATTTTGGAAAATAGCAGAAGCAATTACCATCGCTCATTAGAAGGCCTAACACACTGGCTGCAGAACTATATTTGGAAAACCATATTCACTTAGCTCCAAAGTGGAGAGGGTGTGAAAGGGTGGAAGGGAGGGGAAAGACAGACCAGGGCATGCCCGTGTTCAGATCGGAATCTACAAACAGGTGATTTGAATTGAATTCTGGGCGGAACAAGACACGAATGCACCTGGGTCCCCCGGCCAAACGTGGACCTGGATTTTGACGCAGTGAACACTGACTGGGAAGCTCCAGTCCTTCACAAATTTGAGCGTCTTCCTGGAGAGGCCTTTCTGTGAAGTGGGAAGAGGGTAAAGATAGTCTGTTGAATCGTCCTTCTGAGAAAGTCCAGCTACCACTGCAGCTGTCCATGGAGCATTGGTGTGCTTCTGTGGTCTCCCCTGAAGTTTACTATTTATTACGTCAGGGCCCATGGGCTTTGGCAACAAGTTTCCATCCTTATCTTTCTGCTGTTAGTTCTGACTAGGAAGTGTTGACACCACAGGCTACCAGCTCACGTCTTGTATTTGCTTATAACCGAAGGAAGGGTTCTCGGATGGAAGGGACATACTCTGGGCAAGAAAGGCTAGGTTCAGGGAGTTGGTGGCGGGGGCGGGGGAGGGGGCTATCCCAGAAAGAACTTGAAAAAAAAATCACTTTTACTCTCTTTTGTTGGATGACAGCATGTGGAGCCCTTCATCCCATCCCAGTAACATTTCTTATATAATTTGTGTGATGGAGCTATTTCATTTGTAGTTAACCCTCAAGGTTGGTATGGTTCTTTATGTTTTATAAAGTAGGTTTACCAGGGCTAGCAAGAGCTGCTTATTGCTAACAACAACAACAACAACAAGAGTTGGGGTTCTCCCAGCAAGGACAGAGGCGGAGAAATGGTCTCTGTACCGCATGTGTACTGGTATTCAACACAGACAGGGTTCAGGTCCCTGAGGATTCCAGTCGTGTCGATTTGCACTAGCTTTCCCTTCCCTGTTGATGACCCCTGGCTTTCTCATAAGCTATCTCAGTTAAAACTCAAGTAGGTATTATTGTTTCTATTTTACAGAGGAATTAAATGAAGTTTAAGAAGTTTTATAACTTGCCCAGGGTGACCCATCTACATAATAACATGGCTGAGACCCAAACTCAGGTTTCTCTCATGTCATTTCCTCTTCATCAGAGGGCATTAGTCAGAAGTGTGCCATCCTTAACAGAAAACTTGAGTAACAGTGACTGAAACACCTAGGATTTATTTATCTAAAGTCTGGTAACTTTCCCCAAGGAAGCAGGTTTCTGCTGTCTTCCTGGTCTATCATCCTTACTCTGTCCTTATACTCATAAGATGTCTGCTATTCGTTAAGGCCACCTATTCTCATTCTAGGAAGTAGAAAAGAGTTTCCTAGGGCTTCCATAACAAGAACCACACACTGGGTGACTGAAAACAATATTCATTTGTTCTCTCACAGTTCTGGAGGCTGGAAATCCAAAATCAGGTGTGGGCAGGGCCGTCCTCCCTCTGAAGTTTCTAGGGAAGAATCCTTTCTTGCCTCTTCGAGCTTCTGGTGTTGCCAGCAACCCATGGCATTCTGAAGTAGAAATGTCACTCCAGTCTCTGCCTCCATCTTCATATGGCCGCCTCTCCTCTGCGTCTACACCTCTGTGTCCGGATTTCCCTCTACTTGTAAGGGCCCTGGCTATATTAGATTTAGGGCCCAGTAGCATCTCATTTTAACTTAATTACATCTGCAAAGATCCCATTTCCAAATTAGGTCACATTTATAGGTAGACATGAATTATTTTGGGACAATATTCATCATAGTACAAAAGGGTAGAGAAAAATACCAGCTGACTTTTCCTATTTCATGTGGCCATTTTAGATATAAGGGAACCTGGAAAATAAAGTAGAGGTAGGCAAGGGAGGAGGAAGTTGGACTGAAGGTTAGGTAAGTCTCATACAGACAGCTAGTAGTTAATCAACTCCTTTGTTTCAGATGAAAGGGAACTTGCATCTATTGAGACCACACTGTAGTCTTGGTGCTTGTTATATTCTTAATATATATTATCTTATTTAATATTGTAGATCCTTTCCATGTGTCTCCTCTATTGGATTTTCAGCTCAGTGAAGGCAAGTCTGTGTCTTCTGTTTCTCTTATACATCATACAAATCGGAGCTCAGGAAACATTATGTTGGATAAATTACTGCCCAGCCTTCCTTACTTCCTGCTGGCCCATTCTTTCCCAAGGACCTCCTAATGTCAGCCATGGAAATTGGCCTGTTTAATGTTGTTTTTCTCCCCTTTCCTCTTTGTTTTTCTTTTCCTGTTTCTCTTCCTCCTTTTTAATCTTTGTTTTCCTTGGCTTCTTATTGATAAAAGAAATGAGCAGCAGTTTTATTTCATAAGTCATTCAGTGGGCAGCCCTCAATGACCTAGAAAAGAATAAATTCCTTCCTAGGTGCTCCTGCCTTAGAGGTAGTATGTTTGAGAAAGACGACAGACTAAAAATTACTATTTTAAGAAGCTAAATTCTCGTCCTGAAACGGAACCTACAGTTATGTGTTCTACGTTCTCCATTACCACAGCTAGAACGTACCATCTTCGGTTTCCAGGTTTCAGAACCACTCTAACGTGTCCTGATCATTCCTCATAAGTGTTTCTGAAGGAAAAGGAGAGGGATATTAGAATCTAGATTCAATGTCTAACTATCATACTTAGGAATGTAAGTATATAGGTAGAGAGCAGAACGGATGGGCAGATTAATGGAAAGGTAGACAGGGTATGTGAAAAGATTTGATGGAGTTCTCAGTGTTTACCATGCTTTGCACCCAGGACTCCACCTCCTGGGCATAGTGGGCTGTAGCCACGCAGAAACTTTATTTCTTTAATCTGACTTTTTTTCTTCCTTTCCTTTTGATTCGAACTGGCCTCGTCTAGCCTGGAAGCACCTGACTCACGCCTCTCTCCCTTGTACGTCCACTCCTTTAATCATTAAACCCTCTGGACAATGAGGGCTTGGTCAGCATCAAATAATCTTAGCAACAAAGCCTTGGGTCTGTTGACCACAGAGACAAAGCTTTAGTCAAACTAAAGATAACATCTAAGTGTCAGTAATGTTTCAGCTCCAGACCCAGAAAAGTGAACAACCCCGCTGACCACTCCCTTGAGAAACCAGAGCGAGGCCATCATCAGGACCAGATGCAATGAACTACCCTGGTGCCAACCAGTCAATAGAGACCATGACTCTAACTCCACCACGACAAATAATTTCCCCTTCATATAACCCATCACCTAGGAGCTGTCAGGGAGCCAGGTCTTTGAGCAACAACTCACCTATGACTCTGGATTTGTGCCATTTCCTTAAATAAACCTTTGCTTTCTTTGCTTCGAACTCCTGTTCGCATTTGATTAGACAAACCCCTTTAGTTCGGGAACATGACTGCACCAAGGATGAGCACCTGGCCCCAAAGCAGTTTCTCTAGGCCCGAGGTGCATAAAAGAATCACCTGGGGAGACTTTTCAAAATACCAGATGTCCAATTCAACACCAGATGGAGGTTCTAATTAATTACCTACCAACGGGTCTCCAGGAAGTATACTTTGAAAAAGCTATACAGTTGCTTCTGATGTGGCCCTTTGTACTGGTATAAGGACGATTTGCCCCATGTGGTTCTCTATACTGGATAATGACTAGGTAAACCAATCAAACCTTTTTGGAGGAGTTTGACCTTAGATCCCAGAGAGAGTTGCTGATGTTGAAGAGCCCAGAACAAGAGACGTGGTGAGCAGGGCACTGCCTCAGAGATGGCAGATCCCTGGAGCAGACAGCAAGGATGCTAGATCAGAACAGACGGGAAGAGTCAATGCTGTGTCAGAGCATCGACTCTAACTGGACCCTAAATGGGGATAGCCATGCTCCATTTCTCAGCAGAGCCTGCTTGTGGGCTTCGAAGTTTCCTGACCCCTTCTTGCTTGTCTTGTGTATTCCTTATAAATGTCACTCTCTGAGGTAACCCCAGTATGTGTCTATTGCTTGTGAATTAAAAATACTCAACATAGAAAAAAATAACTGGAGAAAGTCATTCAGTACTCTGCAAACATTTGGTTTATAATGAGATTATAAATAATATAAAGTATATATATTCTTCACTGAGGAAGAAGTGGTGTATAAGACAGACTGTGTTCCCACTGGCGTGGAGCTTGAATGCTAGTAGGTTAATCAAATGGCTGTAAAGAAATCAGCACAATGTTTCAGACGATGGCAAGTGCTGTTTCAGGATGATGGGGGTAGAGAAATATTTTCTATAGTCAGGTCAGGAAGGTGCCTGAGGATGTGGCACTAAAGCTACCTACTCTCATGTCTACATACTTCTTGTGGGAACTGTGATTTTTAATGCTAAAAGGTCCCTCAAGATCTTCTTTTGAATTATCTCATTTACAGACTAGGAAACAGGCTCAGAGAGGGCCAGCAACTTGTCCATGGTCACACAGCGAGTCTGTAGCAGTACGCAGCATTTTTGTCTCCCATTCAGTGCTCTGCCCACCGCTCCTAGCTCACTCTCAGCAGAGGTGTCTTTGGGCATCATAATTGCTCTTGCCATGGATTCTATCTGTTACTTTAAGAAGGGATGGCCTGAGGTGAGGGGAGGTGGCAGAGGGCATAATTCTACTTCTCTTCTAATTATCGACAACCTTCATTCTTTTCCTCACTTTGGGCCAGTTTCTTCCTTACCTGAAGGTGTTGCAGGATTGCAGCAAACATAGAAGGACCAGACAAGTTTTGCAAATTACAAGGGACCCCTTGATGCAGAAGCATCTCGCACCAGCTGACAGCTGTCTGAATAGCGATCTTCCCCAGAGAGTGCAGGGGAGAGGCGGGAGAAGAAAGGGGAGGGGGCACGGAGGAAAGAAAGGCGGTTTTCCCAGAATCAATTGAAGTGGCTCCCAAATGAAAATGATGCTCTACTAAAGGCAGGTTTCCTTGGAGTCACCCTTAGATGCTCCGATCTTCCACTGTTTACAGGTCCTTTCCCCTTCTCCCTTTCTGTCTGCCTGGGCTTCTCTCCTCCCTCTACCGCGCCTCCTCCCCTAATCCCGGCTCCTTTCTTCCCTCCCTCTCCCTCCGCTATGTTACCATTATTGTCAGTGGAACGAGCTGCATGCCAAATCAGGTCATTCACAAATATAGAACAAACGTCTGTCACCACAGATTTACCACTATGACTAAAGCAGGGCCCTTCTGTCTGTGAAAAGTGTGCCCATTAGTGATGTGGGATCAGAGCCCCACAGCCTCTGAGCCCTCTACCTTAGCTTAACTGCGGCAACTTCTTCTAATAAACACCCGTTCGAGCGTCTCTGAAGGATTTATCGTGGTGGCTCCATTTGTGTTTCTAAAGCTTTTCCATTTATCCCCCTCCCTCCACTCCCCCCCTCCAGCACACAGACAAAGCCATTTTCTGGAGTTTAGGGCTTAACTGTAAATATTTGTTCTGGCTGAGAACTTCTAGAAGGTACTGGCCTAAAATGAGATAACTAACAATGCTCCGTGAAGGGAAATGAGCATGAACTGAGACAACTTTTCCAGAAAAAGAGCTCACTAAACATTCAGCTCTGCTCACATGACTCACAATTCTCTTCTGGACAACCTGGATTTATACACTTCCCATTGTTAAAGTCACATCAATCCTTCTTTGCATCAGATAGCACAATAGACTTCACGCCAACTAAGAAAAAGAAAAAAAATATGAGACGAGGAAAATCGTAAAGAGGAATAACATACAGATAAAATGAATTTTTAAAATACCTTTTTATCTTTTAAATGTCTTGTTTCCCAATGGCTTCGTCCCTGGGAAAGTACAATCCACCCTGAGTTTTGTGCATAACTAAAGCAAAGCCAACCATACGTGAGCGTGAATGAGAAAATTGGCAATGAAGATTATAATTCAACGCTGAACGCAAAATTTTAAAAAGCCGGAGTCTTTTTCTGGTTTAATAATTTCTGCAAAACAATACAGACAAAATTTAAAGGGCCTCCAAAACCTAATATGAAAAACATAAATAAAAGCACAACTTATTATTCATTCAAACTTTTTCTATTTTGATCAGTAGTAGGCTGGGTCTATTTTCATGGCTGATTTTTTTTTTTTTAAATGAAGGCAGCAGAAACCACAAATGTTAAAATGAGAAAGTCAGACCTGTTATAAGTGCCCCAAACAACTATATTAGCCAGTTGACCTTTGTTATAAATGCCTTTGCCAGTTAATTATTACACTATCATTATTGTTATCACCATTGTTATTATTTTGTTCTTTTCTTTGATCATTAGTTTGCTGGTTCAACCATCATACATGGTTATAATAAAAATTCATTACCTGGTGATGGCTGTTGGGCTGCCTATGGGAAATGACTTGATAATCTTGCAAACACTGAATGATGCAGTAAATTAACACTCATTTTCATGCATGTTTGCTTGCATGTTGATGACCTGGAAACACATGCTTGCACTCCATATTTTTTCTCGTTGCTCCTGTTTGTTTTTTCTGTGGTAGGAACAGAACAATATGGGCTTCCTCCAGGGAACAAAACAACACCTAACTCTGCAATGTGGAAGGGTGAGAGGAGCAGATGGATGAAAACTCTACTTAGGCCAACTGAGCACACAGAGAGGAAATGCAGCTACCTGGTATCACACCTGGGCACTGCCAACCATCTTGGCAGTCAGTTGCCTGGGGAACGGAGGGGCCTGGGGGAGAGTAGAACCCAATAGTGTCTCATAGAATAGTCCCTTAAGAGAGAATATCTAGGTAGCTTGTTTCTGGGGAGCCACAGGGTTTAGAAGCTCACCCTCCCCACATTAAAGAGGGGGGAATAGTATAAAGAGATGCCATTTCTTCATCAAACAGCTTCTGGCTTGCTTCAGTTTTTTTTCCCTTTAGTTGCCAATAAGACCAACAAAAATAGTATTTTATTCACTAGACATCAAGTCTTTAGAGTGAAACCAGTAACAACTATTTTCTACTATGCATGGGTTTTTGGCAGGTTATCAACACTTCCTCAGCAGTGCTAATAGAACTTTCTGCAGGGCTGAAAATATTCTGTGTCTACACTGACCTACTGCAGTAGTGACTAGCCATGTGTGCTGGTGAGCACTTGAAATGAGCTACTTTAACCCAGGAGCTAAATTTTTAATTTTATATGATTTTAATCAATTTAAAATTAAATGTAAATTCAATTTAAGCTTTGCTTTTCTTAAAAATAATATATGTTTATTGATTTTAGAGAGAAACAAAGGGAGAGAGAGAGAGAAGTATTAATGCAAGAGAGAAACATCAACTGGTTGCCTCCCACACACGCCCCAACCAGGGATCTAACCCACAACCTAGGTATGTGCCCTGCCTGGAAATCAAACCCACAACTCCTCAGTCTATGGGATGACGCTCCAACCAACTGAGCTACACCGGCCAGAGCCTTACATTTTTTAAAGTACTCTGAGCACTTAGATATGTTCTAAAAGTGCACTTGTGCTTGGTTCATTCTAGCTGAATCACCTGTGGCTAGTGGCCACACACAGGGCAGCACAGATCTGAAGTACAACTCTCGGAGTTGACTGCAGACCTTTCTGGCTGCTCCTATGTCAACTGTCTCAGCAGTGTACATGTTGAATTGCCTTAACCCATCCACAAAAGACCTTAGTGCCTTCTTCTTATTATAAACCAGTATTCAGACCAATGCTATCACATGCAAGTACGTATACGATTACTCTCTATAATCTGATGACATGCACATCGACTTTCCTCTCCTGAGCTGACCTTTTATTTATTTTTTATTTTTTGTTAATCCTCACCTGAGGATATTTTTCCTTTGATTTGTTTTAGATAGAGTGGAAGGGGGGGGGGGAGACTTCGATGTGGGAGAGACACATCGATTAGTTACCTCCTGCAGGACTCTGACCAGGGCTAGGGATCGAACTTGCAACCTAGGTATGTGCCCTTGACTGGGAGTCAAACCCGCAATCTTCTGGTCCCCAGACCAATGCTCTAACCTCTGAGCCAAACTGCCCAGGGCCTGGGCTGACCTTTTAGATTTATGTAGCACTTTATCTACCCTGACAGTGGGCCAAACTCACCCAAGACATACTGGATCAGAGTCTCTGAAGGGCTAATTTAGCTTAGAAACTTAAAATTTTTAGTCTTCTTAGGTGACTGTTAGGCAAACGGTCCAGCCTTACCACCTCTGCATTGCATTTCAGACTGGATGTATCACCACTAATTATGACAAAGGCTGAATATGAAAAAGATCAAACTCTTCTGCTTTCTTCTGGCTATGCCTACCCTTCCCAACTGGTCCAAACCCAGGAGGCAATGGCTTAATTTCAATGACCTATTGTATATCTTAGAGTCACTATCTGATTAAATGTACCATCTTCATTAATTTAATCATCTTCATAATATAATCATCTTCATCCTATAGCCATCATCACCATCATCTTCTTCTTCTTTAAGTTTCCCTTGTGTCAATACACAAATTCAATGTTGGACAGAATGTGTAATTCCAATTTTACAGAGGATTAAGTTTAAGGAAATTTACCCAGTGTCATTCAGCTAGTAATGATCAGAGATGCGTGCATTTATACCAAAGCTTATAAATTATTTTCCTAAGTGGAGATAAGTAGCTGCTCTAGGTTCCCACTGTACCCGACGGCAATCTTTTCCCTGAACCAAAGTTATCTTCTTTGTCCACCTTGTTGACCATGCCATGACCACCATGAGATAGGCAAGTTATCAATGGATGCTAACATCACCAGGTGAAAGACTCTAGAAAGTTCACAGTCTCCAAATATAATACCACGGATGACTTACTAAAAACCAGGGGGAAGGCAGAAGGCACCCTCTTAACCAAATGGGAATAATGGGGCAAACTTACATCAGGTGTCCCCTAAGGTGATGTTCAGAAAAAAACACATCTCCTGAATATTATTTCTGTCAGAAATATTAAACTTGAATCTAATCATGAGGAAAATCAGACAAATCTAAATTGGGGTATATTATGCAAAAAATTGGCCTGGACTCCTCAAAAATGCCTATGTCATAAAAGACAAAAAAAGCTTGGTGAATGGTTCTAGATTAAGGAGACTAAAGAGATATGACAATTAAATGTAACACCTGTTTCTTGATTGGATTATGGTTTTGATTTTTATTAAAAGAAATTTTTTTTTCTTTATTGATTTTAGAGAGAAAGGACGAGAGAGGGAGAGAAAGACAGAAACATCGATGAAAGAGAATATTGATTGGCCGCCTCCTGCATGCCCCCCACTGGGGATTTGGCCCACAACCTGGGCATGTGCCCTGTCCAGGAATTGAACCCGTGACCTTTTGGTGCATGGGTCGATGCTCAACCACTGAGCCACACCAGCTGGGCAGATTATAAGTTCTAAAACAGCTAAAGGACATTATTAGGACAATTGGGGGGAACTGAATATGAACCACCTATTAGAAAATAGAATTGTATCAATATTAAATATCATTAATATGATAATTTATTATAGTTATGTGGGAAATTATATATAGAAGTATGTAGGGGTGAAGTACATAGGGGTGCAATACGTAGAGGTGAGGTACGTAGGGGTGAAATATGTGGGGGTGCAGTATGCAGGAGTGAAGTACGTAGGGGTGAAGTACGTAGGGGTGAATATGCAACTAACACTCAAATGGTCCAACAACAAAGAAACCAACCAACCACTCTCAGAGGGAGACAGAGCCAATGTGGCATATGTTAACAACTGGGAAATTTAGGTGAAGGGTATATAATTAATGTTCATTGTACTATTTTTCTGCAACTTTTAGATGAGTTAAAAATTTATCAAAAAATTTGGTTAAAAATGAATAATATGAGCTAATGCTAATGTAGCACTTAACTATGTTGTATAGATAATCTTCCGAGCACTTTACACATGTTAACTCATTCAATCCTCACAACACCCTGTACAGTCCACTATGATTAGCCACATTCTGCATGTGAAGCATTGGAAGCCCAGAGAGGTCAAGGTCAACAGCTACCAAGGAGTAGAGCTGGGATTCTAACCAGAGCCCATGCAATTATCCTCTCTGTGAAACGTTTTTTGGGGAGACCCTCGTTCTCATCACCTTTTGAGGAATTTGAACAAGTTGTTCATTACACTTTATCAGTTCTAACATTTTAAAGTTCTTTATTATATTCATTTGAAATTTATCTCCTGATGGCTTTTATTCATTTGTTCTGTTTTTACAGTGAGCTCATCCAGAGCAAATCACTGTTTCTCCTACTACGTGTAGGTTCCACAGAATCGAAAATTGATCATGTCTTCTACTGTCCCCATGCTGGAAGAATGTTTCCTAGCATATGGCAGGACTCAGATGGATGAATAAATAAATGAACATCAGCTTTTCAAATATTTGAAGTCAACTTCTGGAAATTTTCATTCTCTGTTGAAAACATTCCAAGTCCCTTCAATTGTTCCATTAGTATTTTAGTCACTGTCCTCTAAAATAATTCCAGTTTTTCTAGTTTTAAGAGTTATGCCCAGCACTGAAAATAGTACTCCAGATTTCACTCACCACTGTCATTTTTCTTATTTCAGATGGTTTCCTTTTGTTAATGGAGCCTAAAAAAAAAAAAAAAAAATCACAACAATGTTTTAAATGGCATTATAAAAACTACAGAAGAGACTGGCGGGGATATTAGACTGAGCATACACATTAACTCTTGCTCTTGTCTAAGCCCCACTAAAATAACAGTAAAGGATATCCTTTTGCTTGCATAAACCCAGAAGGACAGATAATGAGAGAGAGGAAAACAGTAATAACATTTTGGAAGCTGGAAAGCATATGTACAAATGGTAACTGACTTACCAAACCTAAGCAAGATGAAATCAATTTTTTCTTAAAACTGCATCTTCTTTATTTTGCATACTTTAATTTCAGAACAAAATAAATGAAAAAACACTACAATACACAACATCCAAATCCAATGTCAAATGGGGGAAGGGTAGGCTTGAAGCCCTGTATCCTGTCTTAGACAGAAAGACAGGAGAAAAGAAAAACCACTAGACATCAGCAGAGGAAACCAGATAGGCTAGGGCCACTCAATGCTGAAAACACCACACAGAGGACACAAGGTCTGCAGGTAGAAACTCCTAATCTACTCCTGTCATTCATAAGACATCCTCATCATGCTCAAGGGCGGGAGGATCTCATCAGGAAGAGCAGCACTGGGTTCTCCTGCTGTCCTTCATCTTCATCAGTGCCTAGGCCTAGCTTAATCATGTGGTAGACGTGGTTGGAGTGCGTCTGGGGGTCCTCAAGTGAGAAGTCAGGAGAGACCAGTGCAGTTTCAAACAGCAACACCTCAAGGTCCTTGACAGGCTTGTCATTCTTGTCTGCCTCCACCTTCTGCCGCAGTCTCCACAGTGAAATGGACAGGATTGATCTTCAGGTGCTTATTGGCCACCACGTAGTCCATAGTAGAGTTGTCCCAAAGTGCCTGTGTTTTCTTGATATGCTCCAAGCTAGCTGTCCAGGGGTAGGTGTTAGTCACAATGCATCAGGGTGAAGACACAAGCCTATTTGAGATTGTCACCTTCTCAACCTTCTTATCCAAGATTTCTTTTGTGAGTTTGGCCTTGCTCTCTTCCATTTTCTTCTTCTCTTTTTCCTCAGGTACCTCCAGGCCATGCTTAGTAAGTGGAACCAAGCTCTTCCCATCAAACCCCTTGAGCTGCTGCACACAGTACTCATCGACAGTCTCTGCCATATATACTGCACTAGTGCCACAAAAGCAGAGTGGACAACTTGCTCTCTGTTCTCACCAGTGATAAAATAGATGGACTTCAGGATCTCCTTCATTTGAGAGAAATCACTTCATCTCCAGACTAGGAGGTGTGATAGAACAGAAGCTTAGAAAGGTGTTGCCAATTAGTAGTCCTTGTGGATTCCAAGTTTTAGGTTTTTAGAGAATGCCCCATTGGATGTCTTCTAGTTTCTTGTCTTCCACCAGCTCAGAGAAGAGCTCAAATCACTTCTTAACAATGTTTTTACAAATGACCTTCAAGATTTTGCTCTGCTGGAGCATTTCTCTCTCAGGAGATATTCAGGGGCAGGTCCTCAGCATCAACCACACATAGATGAAGTTGAGATACTCTGGTGTCAACTCATCTCAGCTGTCAATGATGAACACGTAGTGGACATAGATTTTAATGTTGTTCTTCTTGTTCTCAAAGAGATGAAAAGGAGCCCAATGGGAATGAATAAGAATGCCCTGATCTTATACAGAGACGTGCTTGACTGCCAAGTGGTCTTCCCAGTCATTGGTAAGGATCTTAAAGAATTCTCTGCCCTGGCTGCATATCTCAGTTGGTTAGAGCATTGTCTCGATACTCCAAGGTTGTGGGTTCAATTCCCAGTCAGGGCACATACAAGAAGCAAGCAATGAATGCAGAAATAAGTAGAACAACAAATCAATCTCTCTTTCTGAAATCAATAAACAAATTAAAAGAGTTAAAAAACCCACAAACTGTTATGTGGGGAGGGAGATGGGTGAAGGTGGAAGAGGACAGAGAGGGGATGGATAAATGGTGATGGAAAAATAATAATAAAACAAAAAACCAAATCATATTCTTGCTTTTTTTAAAAAGAATTCTCCTTATTCTTTCTGGGTGATGCCATCAGGGTACCTGGTCCAAATGGGCTTGATCTTGTTCAGTTCTTCTTGATCAATATATTTCTCCTTAATCTTCTTTTGTTTTCTTTTTCTAACTCTTAGTGTTGCTACCCTCCTCATTTGAGCCCTCATCTTCAATCTTGGGTTTCTTCACATCGTCTTTATCTTCCTCTTCTTTATCCCTTTTCTCTTCCTCGGCTTCACTGTCATAGATTTCTTTCTCTCATTGCTTCTCCAAATAAAGAGTGGTGAAATAACCTATGACCTCTGAGTGCTTCTTACCTCTTCTTGGATCTACCTTTCCTCCAAGAACTCTGTCTGGTCTTCTTTAAGGGGGAGTATCACTTTGGAATTCCGGTCAATGGTCAGATCATACAGTGAAGGAACCCCTAGCAGAAGACTTCCAGGCATACTGCTCATCATCATCATTGTGCTTTGTGATCACAACCATTTTCTCTGCCACCAGGTAGGCAGAATAAAATTCAATACTAGATTGTCCAGTCACAGAGATGTCTCCACCAGCCTGAAACACCTTCATAAATGCTTTTATTCCAGACTTGGCAAAGGTTCCCAGATTATTTATGAGCTAGGCTTTGGTCATGCCAATGCCTATGAACATCAGAGTCAGGCTGCATTCCTCGACTTAGAGATGTCAATTTTCAGCTCTTCACACTGTCCTACATGGAAGGGTTAGTCAGGCCCTCATAATGTATCTTGTCCAAAGCATCAGAAACATTACTGATCAACTCCCAAAGGAACATTTCCTTTGGGGAATAGAAAGTATTGATGATGAGAGATATGAGTTAGGCAATTTATGCCTGGAAGGTAAAAATCTCCACCCCATCCTTTTCATGGTGCACCACTTCCTCAGACATCTTGAAGCTGAAGAGATGCAAGTACTAGAGAGTAGGATGGTCAGGGATATATCCAGTTCACATACCACAAGAAGTGTGCATGGGGGTGACAAAAGAGAGAAGGAGAAAGATAAAATCTTAAACCAGCAGGCAGACCAGCA
Source organism: Molossus molossus (assembly GCF_014108415.1). Classification (NCBI taxonomy): domain Eukaryota; kingdom Metazoa; phylum Chordata; class Mammalia; order Chiroptera; family Molossidae; genus Molossus; species Molossus molossus. The sequence continues at coordinate 26,517,860 of NW_023425347.1, read as the reverse complement.
GATAAAACGGGTGACACTGCAGAATGCCAAAAGGTTCAGAAATTGATGGCATCAGTTATCTCTAGAAGGAGAGCTTAAGGTGCACAGTCAAGACAGGAGGATTAGCCCGGCTGGTGTGGCTCAGTGGTGAGCATCGGCCCATGCACCAAGAGGTCGCCGGTTCGATTCCCGGTCAGGACACATGCCTGGGTTGTGGGCCAAATCCCCAGTGGGGGACATGCAGGAGGTGGCCAATCGATGTTCTCTCTCATTGATGTTTCTAGCTCTCTTTCCCTCTCCCTTCCTCTCTCTCAAATCAATAAAGAAAAATATGAAAAACAAACAAAAAATAGGAGGATTAGTGAAAATCTGTTTAAAACTAAAGATCTCTTCTCTCTGCAGTCCTCCCTTACCCCAATAGAAGCCTGAGGGTCTGTGTTCCAGAGATAGACTAAAAAGGTCTCTAGCTATGGGTTATACCAGACACAATTTGGGTCAAGGGTACTTTAGAGAAAGAAGGACTAAATAGGATTGAAGGAGGATTAAATAAATCTTTACATAATGACTAACAAGAACTATGTCCTCTTCTCTCACTCTGCTCCAGAATGTTGGCAACCTGTCTTTATCCTTTCAACAAGGGTTTGGAAAGTCTTTCTTTCAATAATCCAACTAATCCAAGAGAAAAGACTTCAAGAAATTGACAAGGAGGGGTCCACAAAACAATGGCTGACTCTGTAGTGTATAAACTCTACCCATGAGCTCAGAGCTTCCAATTAGTTTTAAATATATGTATATATCATTATGGTAAAATATACATAATGTAAAATATATCATTTTAATCATTTCTTTAAGAGGACAGCTCTTTGGCCTCAAGTACATTCACACTATTGTACAACCATCACCACTGTCCATCCACAGAATTTTTCATCAGCCCAAAGGGGAACTCTGCACCATTAAACAATAGCTTCCCACTACCCTCTACCCTCAGTCCCTGGTAGTCTCTATTCTACTTTCAATCTCTGTAAATTAGACTGTTCTAAGTACCTCACATAGTGGAATTGTATTATTTCCTTTAACACAATGTCTTTAAAGATTATCCATGTTGTCGCATGTGTCAGAATTTCCTCCCTTTTTAAGATGGAATAATATTCCACTGATAGACAACACAGGAAAAGATACTGGAGAGTTAAGGAAAAATCTTTTTGTTAATTTGTAAGCTAGACTCTAGAAGGTCTTTTCTTACTTCTTAAAGCCGGAATGATTTATAAATCCTTTCTGCACAGCAGCACAGAGAAGCCACCCCAGGTTCTAGTCACTGCACCAGCAGATGGTTTTGCAGGCCCCACAGTAGAGTCATCCCTTTAAATTGCATCATATGGGGTATACGGATCTGGACAAAAGCACACTGAAATAGAAACAGTTATCTAGGACTGTACAAATAGGATGGTGCGGATCCTGGACCCTTAGTCGAAGTTGTGAAAAGCCATCAATAAAGAAAGAGAATTCTTGGCTGCTGAGAACACAACCCTGTTCTGGAAATAACCACTCTGCTGTGAACCACTGTGAGACATGAACTTGCATTCGATAAAGGAAATGGCCACAGTCAAGTTGACCGTGGTCTGAGGACTCAGACCGAAGTGCAGATGCCTGTTTTAGTCCTACTTCATTAAAGGTTTCACCTGATCCCTGTCGAAAGCAATGAAGTTCTCATAGAAAATCTGCAATGGTTGCATCTTTCTTTTAATTGATGTGCTTTATGTATTTGGTATTCTTTTCACATCTACAGAGTAGATCCTTCCTTTACTTAAATATTTCTGGGTACTTATGTGCCAAATGTTATACATGGCATTTAGAATACAATGCTGAATAATCAAGAGACCTTTTATTATCTATGACAGATCTCGTATTTTCTGTTCATTTTAAGAATATTTATTTGTAATCCTCGCCCGAGGATATTTTTCTATTTATCTTCAGCTATAGTGGGAAGGAGAGAGAGGGAGAGAGAGAGGAACATTGATGTGAGAGGGACACATCGAACATTTGCCTCCCCATGACCCTGACCAGGGCCAGGAACGAATCGCAACTGAAGTACGTGCCCTTGACTGGAATCGAACCCGTGACTCATTGATCTGCAGGCCGACGCTCCACCACTGATCCAAACCAGCCAGGGCTTAAGAAATATTTATTAAGCACCTTGTTATTTCAGGAACTGTGCTGGAAGCTGAAACAGTGAGCGAAGCAGATGGTTCTTGCCTTATTGAATATTTTATATACATGTATATAGATAATATACATGTAAGTTAGCTGGGTAATAAATAATGCAGTTTTATATCACATAGCACAAATCATAATCATTTAAATATTTTCTTGTCTTTCTATGACATTCTAATCATGTTACTTTTTTGTTTAACACTCTTCAATCATCAAGTACAAAATCCTTATCCTTAGAAATAGGGTCCTTTGTATTCATTTCTGTGCCAGATTTTCCAACTTATTTTCCCAGACATCTCCAAAATATACCTATATGAAAACAAAACCAAACTTTTTAAAAAAAATTTTATATGTATTTTTTATTGCTTTTAGAGAGAGAGAGGAAGGGAGAGGGGGAGAGAGAGAGAGAGAGAGAGAGAGAGAGAGAGAGACATAGCTATTTGTTGCTCCACCCATCTATGCATTTATTGGTTGATTCTTGCATGTGCCCTGACCCGGGATCAAACCCACAAACTTGGTGTATCGGATTGATGTTCTAACGTACTGAGCTTCCCTGCCAGGGTAAAAACTGAACTTCTTAAACTTCCTGGCAGATACCATACTTGTCTGCTTTACATCAACTATTTAATTGATCTGAAATCTCCTCCCAATTCACATGCTCCCACCTTATTCTTCAACGTTCATCTGAGGTTTTAGCCCCTCTGAGAAGACCCCTCACCTTTCCTGTACACTACACCTAAGATCTAGCAGAACTTCTTACCTCTCCTGCCACAGGGTAATTCGATATGTGTAGTAGGTCTAGGTCTCAGTCTACCCACTTAGGTGTAGGATGCATCACTGTACTCAATAGAGCACACCACGTTTTTTCCTGACTGCAAGGGTCACTTTGCCAATCTAGCAACAACTTTAAATCCAGTCACCCTTGGGATCAGCTCTCCCCTCCCTGGACTGTGCCGTGGGGCTGCAGCTGCATAGAGCTGGGATGGGGATGGAGATGGGCCCCTCTGCTCACACAGTGTATCCCGGAGTGCCACTGTCTGTCCCCTGCAGCCCCAGGGGGTGCCCTGGCTCTTTTGTGCCATGCTTGGGATAGAAACATCTTTGCAAACTCACCTTCCGTCTCACCGGCTGCCTAGACCATTTATGCATCCATTTCTCTTTGTGGTCTTTCCACTGCAGCAGCAGGGTGCCTGGGAGTCAGGTCTGGCTTCCTGTTCCTCTGAGACACACAGATGTCAGCCTCTTCCTCCTCCCCACGACCTGCTCCCTGCAGAATGAGGAGGGTTCTGGTCTGATAGAGAGAGCATAGGGGAAGAAACATTTACCTCTTAGCTCAAGCCTCCATCTAAGCATCAGTATTTGTCTATGGTTCTAATATTTTCCCCACTCTGGGGCTTAGGCTTTTGAAAACAAAAGCAGGAAGGATATCAGCCTATTTCTGCTTTCAGCCAGCCTGAGGATGTTAACCTGAAGCTTGTTGAATGGAGCGGGTGCAGAGAGAGGTAATGAAAAAAGATTTTAAAATCTCATGGATTATTTCTTCAAAATAATATCTTTCTTCACTTGTAAGTCAATCAGCTTCATAGAGCAGTGTTTTTTGGTGTTGAGGGTTTGCTGGAGGCAGGGTCATGGCTGTTACCTTTGTATTCTCTGAATCCTGAGGAGCACCTAATGTTTAGTAGATACATTGTTTAAAATTTTCAGTGGTTTACCATCACCTATATGATAAAATTATAACTTTTTAGCATGACAGCCAGGGGCTTCCATTACTGGTCTTGGTTCTGTTTTCCAGTCCCATCTACTTTTTTTCACTTAATCTCTTTATTTGTGGTTGAACTTCTTCGCTAAGTTGGGAACCCCGTGAAAGCAGAGATAATATCATCATATTCCGATCCAAATGCAAAGGTAGCAAAGTGTGCTCAGTAGTGCTGCATTAATGCACATTTAAGCAAAACTCAGAGAATCCAGTTAAAATTTGGTCAAGATTCTAGTGCCCAGAGCAGGCAGACCTGGTAGGCATTATAGCTCAAATAAAATGGTGCCTACCCAAGGCATAGATCTTTCTAAAACTTTCAAACACCTGCATTTGGTGTTTAGTTTTGCCTGTTGGGTAGCAGAGGCTCCAAAGTATTTGTGAACAGAAAAGGAAGGGAACCACAGTGTGAAACTGAGGGTGCTTCAGGGCAAGAAGGGTAATTGTTCTCTTCCTTCCCTACTTTACTGCGAAGTAGGATGTTGAGTTTTGTCAAATAACTTTTCTACATCAATTAATATGACAATATGACTTTTTTATTTTGATCTGTTAATATAATTGACTATGTTGGTTGGCTTTACAATATTAAACAAATCTTGGTTTACTAGGATAATCCACTTGATTATGATTTTTATGTATATTTGGATTGGATTTGCTAACATTTTTTGAGGATTTTTCAAACCCATGTTTATGGGGGATATGTTGTCTTTGTTTTTTGTTTTTTTAACTGTCTTTGTCTGTTTTTTATATCAGGGTATTGCTGACTTAAAAGAATGACTTGGGAATTAGGCTGTACTTTTTAATTATCAGGAAAAGTTTATATAAAATTGGTATAATCTCATCTTTAAATGTTTGGTAGAATTAATGAGTAAAATCATATGGATTTAAAAATTTTTTGTTGTTGGACTATTTTACACGATGAACTCAATTTCTTTAATAAGTATGAAGCAGTTGTAGGGGCTAAAAACATATTAATACTTTTCTCTCACCTTCTAAATTCTTCCGACTGGGCTAAAAACCAAATTGACAGAGACAGATTAATAGGAGAAAACCAACATTTAATACATGTGTATGGGGCATTCACATAGACATGATCATTCCATGAAAATTCCAAAGACAGTGAGGCAACATCGAATATATAAGACATTTTGGACAAAGCAGAAAGGGAGGAAAATGGGGGCTTGGATTTCAGAAGTGTGAACGGGTGAGGTACAGGTCTTGAGGAAGAGGGAACTCCTTGCTGGTGATTCAGAAACAGTGGGACACAGGTGGTATCCAGCTAACAGACAACCAGCACGGAGCCCTCTTGTTTACCACACTTAATTCAAATTAGGCTAAAGCAGCATCCTAAGATCTCTTTGCTGAAGCAGGTTTCTCTGACTGAGTCTTTTGGGCAGGAAACGGGGGTAGGTTCAAAGTTGTTTCTTAATAAAGAGTTTAAAATCAATATCCATAAAAAGCAGCTTCAGAATTTCAGAATTTTGGTCCTTCACCATCTACGTTTTCTTTTCTTCTTGGGTGAGTTTGGTAGTTTGTATCCTTCAAATATTTGGTCATTTATCAAATTTGGTGAATATATGTTTGTAAAGTTCTTTGTAATGTCACTTTATCTTTTGAATATCTCCAGGGTCTATAATTATGTGCCCTCTTTTGTTCTTGAAAGCAGGAATTTGTGTCTTCTCTCTTTTTTTCCGTTGTCAGACTGGCTAGAGGTGTATCAATTTTATTGATCTTTAAAAAAATCATTTATTTCATTAATATTCTTTTAAAATATATATATATATAAATTACATCAATTTCTATCCTTATGCTTATCTTTATTATATCTTTCTTTGTGCATCCTTTGGTTTCTTTTGCTTTTTTTCCCCCTAAACTTTTTTTTTATTGAATTTATTGGGGTGACATTGGCCAATAAAATTATATAGGTTTCAGGTGAACAATTCTGTAATACATCATCTTTATATTGTATCCTGTGTTCACCACCTCAAGTCAAGTCTCCTTTTAGTTTCTTAACATGAAAAGTTAGATTCTTGAATTGAAGTCTTTCTTCTTTTCTAATAAATAATGTTATGAATTTTCTCCAAGCACTGCTTCATCTTCATTCAACAAATTTAGAAATGTTGTATTTTTAGTTCTGTTTAATTAAAAATATTTGCGATTGTAGCTCACAAGGTGAACTGAATTGTCCAATAATTAATCTGAGTGGTCTTTAGGTACGATTAACTGAATAATGCCAACCTTGCTTCTCTTCGCATTCTAAAGGAAGCAAGGCATTGTAAGAAAGATTTTAAGAAATGAAGCATGGCATAAACAGTTTACCTTGAACAACTTAAATATAATTTAAACTTTAGCAATTTGATATAATAATTTTCCTGCAACTTAATTCTGGGAAGATTCTAGAACCAAAATCTTGAAATTTCAGAGTCAGAAAACTCGGTTATACCCATAGCAACTCATCTTCCAGAAATATGCTGTAAAACAAAATATGTTGTAAAACAACACTACAGTTTGTGTAAAAATAGCTTTGAGAGCTTATTCAGCACAAAATTCCGTCCCCCCACTAAAGATTCTGATTCAGTAGATCAGAGATTTGCACAAAAGCTTGCATTTCTAGCAATTTCCCAAGTGTTACTTATGCTGCTGGTCTGAGGACCACACTAAAAATAGTATTATTCTATAGTAGTAATGAGAAGGCAAATGAAGTGCAGACAAGACCCTGTCCCTGGCGTCAGTAATCCTACTTGTCCCTTATGTCCACCAGTCACCTAAACTACAGCGGAACTAGAAGGCCCCCAAATACCCGGAAGTTGATCACAGCCTTTGGAGGTCACTTTGACTCTTCCCATCGAGTAAATTTCTGCCATAACATTAGGAAATATTGTTCAACAAGTTCTCCTTGATATGTCTTCATACTTTGCACGGTTTTCTATCCTCTTTCCTTTTTTACTTCTTTTTTTTATCCTCACCCGAAGACATTTTTCCACTTTCTGTTCAGATAGAGGGGGAGGGAAAGAGAGGAAGAGAGAGAGAAACATTGACATGAAAGGGACACATCGAGTGGCCGCCTCCCGCATGACCCAACCAGGGCCGGGGACAAACTGCAACCGAGGTAGTGCCCTTAGCAGGAACTGAACCTGGGTCTCTCTGGACCGCAGGCCGGCGCTCTAACCACTGAGCGAACCGGCCAGAGCTCCTCTTTTACTTCTTTGAAATTCTCTTCCAGCCCTCTGAATGTGGCTATTTTCCAAGATGATAACTTTGGTTGTTATCTTTCCATCTTTGCTTCCATTACACATTCAACAACTACTTACTGAGAATTAACTTTGTTAAACTTGGCTCTAGGTACTATGTAAGGCAAAACTATGCCCTTTGCTCCAATATAATCTTGTCTGTGAAAGTGTTCTCAGAACTTTCTCACAAACATGATCATCTCTTCCTTTGCTTTCCCATAGCTCTTTAAGTGTTTCATTCATTTGGCTTTTATTTCATACCATCTTGGTTGGGAATTCCCTAAAACAATAAGCCAAATCTTGACTGAAAGCAGGATCTGGACTGGGTGAAAGTATGTCAACCCCAAATGTTGATTTTGTCACCCATCTGCATTTATTCCTTCGTGTTCAATAATTATATCAGCCTTGTAATTGATCTGAAAACTGTGACAATCTTTTCAACACAATGCCATTTTATACCAGTATAAAGTATATGCTTGCTGGAGTTATACAAAATTTGGATTCATATTTGGAAATGTTGCAAGATGACTGGAAACAAAAACAAAACAAAATTCTACTTCTAAGCATATTGGCAGAATAAAAATACATATTATATTTACTTTTATCTAATTATTGACAAATCATAATAAGCAAAACATATCGTACTTGCACACACTTTTTTTTTTTATCTAGGCTATATTATGTGTCCCCAAATTATATGGAAGAAATATAGATCGGCCCTACTGTCTCCATTCTGTGTCCACAATCAATGGAAATAATGCTCATCTCTCTGAATGTATATGTGTTTAAAAGGGAAGATGTGAGAGTGGGGGGAGGGGAATATTTGCACATAAAGTCTGAGTAAATGTCAGCAGAGATCTCTGCGGTATCTCTGTCCTGTCCTCCAGCTTCCTTCTCTGCGACAGAAAGTGCTCGTGTAGGAAGTTCCAGGGTTGTAATGGGAATCCAAGCCTGCCCTGATTGGCTAGGACCTCAAACGCTGATTTCTTCTGGGCAAATATTTAGAATGGGAAGGATTTGGATAAGAGAAATAAAGGACAGCCGTGAGTAAACCAGTAGATCTTTTGAATAAAACCCATTTAACAAGAATAGATACCAGGCATTTCCTGGGGAAGGAGGGAAGTATAGTTCTGTCTGTCAACTAACCTTGGGGCCATATCAAACTTAGAATATCACAAATATTCTGCCAGGGTTCCCCAGGACCGGGAGAGAGAGCTCCCATACCTTTCTGCATTACAGTGGAGACATAGCACGCTCACATTCAACATACACACATCCAAACACGTTCAACAATGACCACAACCATATTTTTCACACAGCATAGCCCTTAAATACACACCAAATACTTTATCTGGTGCTTATCTGAGGTCCTAGCCAATCAGAGCCGGCTTGGATTTCCATTACAACCCTGGAACTTCCTATATGAGCACTTTCTGTCACAGAGAAGGAAGCTGGAGGACAGGACAGAGATGCCGCAGAGATCTCAGCTAACATTCACTCAGACTTGATGTGCTTAAGGAAATAAACAGAGATGTGCTCCAATAATGTAAAAAACTGTATTAGCTCCGCTGAAAGATGGTGCGATGTATGCAAAGCATCTATCTAGTGTTATTTGTGGGTGATTTAAAGGAGCCTCCTTGAGAAGAGACCGCGGAAGTCTTGGTGTCCCTGGGGCTTGCGCAGGCAGCTGCGGAATTGGTCAGTGCTTCCCAGACACTGCTTTTCTAGATCAACGGCAGAAGAGAGCAAGAGGAAAGCTGCGTCTTTAAGGAAACCACCTTCTTCTCCCTCTTTATCCTTCTGTGCACCCCTCCTTCTTCCTCCTTTCCTAATTCTCCTCTCAGAGAACTTTCCTCCTGTCATGAGATGGGGCAGTGGAGCTGGTGCAGTGAAGGCTTCACTGAAGGGAGAAGTTGGTGCAGTGCACCTTGGGTGGGAACTCTCCCCTTGGCCCATCGGCCCCAGTGTAATAAATAGCCGCATCAGCCAAGCATCACCAAGGCTGGGTGGTTTCCTAAGCATGGGAGTTCTTGTATTGTCCTCATTGTAAAATCAAGTTTGGGATTATTGCTAGGCACAACACCACACAAAGACGATTTCATTTTATACCAAATAGTATCTCTTCTTCTAGCCAAATGGTCATCGGGTTTTAAGAGGAAGGAAATTAAATCTATCATTGCTCTTATGAAGAATTATGAAGGAAATGTGTAATGAGAAGAAAAATCCAGATATCCTGAAATAAAGTGGAAGGCAAAGCAAAGTGGTAACTTACGGTACCTGGGTAAGTTGCTAATCCATCAGTGGGCAGTGTGATTGCTCCAGAGAAAGAAAGTCACCAGGAAAACCTTTACTTAGAAACTAAATTAAGAATAAGGTCCCCATTGTTTGTCTTCCAGTGACCAGAGTTCATGAGTGTCTTGCTTCGTCCCCAGGGGCTCTGTTTCTGTACTCTAGGTCAGCTCTGATTGAGAGGAAGCCATATATCTTCTAAGTATATTTCTGTCTTGTGCTTAACTCAGTAACATTAACAGAGGGAAATGAGGTTATGTGAACTTCCCATGGATATTTTGATGTGAGTGATTCAGTTGATACAAAGGATTCCCTGTGAAACACATCCGAATGAATAGAGTCAACTCGATTCTAGTGATTCCCCTAGGTTTCACCAGCTCAGGAAAGGGGAGAGAGTGTGACCCCATAACTATATGCAGATGGCCAAACACATGATAGGAGGTGCCCCCTAACAAAAAAATCAATGCAAAAATTTTCCACTCCAAACGAATTAGATGTAGAATATTTTAATGACTAAGTAGATTTGAATGCAAATAGCCATTATTTCATTTTCGAAATAAGAGATTATTGTTGTGTGGCAGTTAGTTGGCTAGTTCAAAACCTATCTTATTCTTCAAAATCTTTTAAAGAAGAATACTGAGGGAAATGAACTCTTAAGCAAAAGAGTTTATATTCATTCAGAATTTAGCAAATGTAAAAAGTATTACGTAAGAAATTTTGCAATTTAATCCTAGAAACAAGCGTCCTACACTCCCCCATAAACACACACACACACACACACACCCTTAGATTTCTGCTTTTCAGGAAGTGTTAATTATAGCCCCACAGACAATATTGACCCTTAGCATGGGGTAAAGGCAAAACAAACAAACAAAAAGTCATTGCCCTTTGGTCCTAGGGAAGAATCTTGGTCTCCTTTCTGAAATATAAGTGAAACTTGAGTCTCTGAGGGGCAAGGTAGAACCACGGTGGGGCTGAATTGAAGACAGGGAGAACAAATGGCTTTGAAATTGATCTGTAGATCCTGTGGGCCTTTGGAGCCACCTGAGGCACAAAGTCCTTGACTCCTCCTCAGTCCTTATCTAATCAGTTACCGTATTTATTGTATTCATCTTCTCTTTTCTAATATTTTTTTCATCCCCCAGAATAGTGAGCCAATGCCTTTAAAATAGTAGGTATTCACTACATATTCCACAGATAAACGGATTTTTTATTCACTCCTAGCTTGCAAATGCTTGTTTGGCGCTATCTCTCAAGAGATATCGGTGCTCATGCAATTCAGAAATACCGTTATGGTGATTACCACAAGAGTTACTGCTACGTCATCAACAGTCTGGGCATGGAATGCTGTAGTGGATTACTGAAATCGAAAATTATTTACCTTAAAAAATGTGAATTAGGTTCAAACATGGGTGGAAGAAGGAAAAACTTTACTTTCTGGACCCGTCACAGACATAGTTTAGGCACCTTCTGCTTCTTCCCCTCTCTTTCACAGCTGGTGGCCAGTAAGTGTAAGGATAATTCAGACACAAAAGGAGGGAAAACTCTCGAAAAGATCATTAGAAGCTTTAGACAGAGAAGCATGACAGCGAGGCAGCTCTCTTGAGAGCGGCTCGGCAGCCACGTGTTTGCAGAAAGCCACCAGCTTCTGTTTTCATCAATAACCGCTACCACAAGGTCCCTTGTTACTAAAATAAATTATGGATAAAGAATTGGTAACAAAGCTACCATAGCACCTCTGGATCTGGTAAATGAAAGAAAACTGCTTTTCTTGATAGAAATGTTCCCACCAACAAGAGTAAAAGAAGAAAGAAAAAAATTGCCTTGATGCTGTTTCCCTTGAATTTCCCGCTTCCTGGCCTTGAAAGTGATCTATTGAAAATGTTCACAGAAAGAAGTTTCTGCTCAGCCTTTGGGAGAACGCAGGACCTAAGTTTACATTCTGCCATGAACTGAGGTGACAGTATCAATAAATACATTGCATTCAAACAAAATTGTTCAAGGACAGAATAAAAACAAAGTCCCTGCTATTGAGAGGGAAGGCTAAGGCACCACATGGTACTCATCCGAATCTCCAAACTTGAGAGGAACAGTGAGGGGAGGCTGATGCAGGCCTGGGAGAAACTATAGACTTGTTTGACCTAAATGTGGTTTTCTACTTGACCAAAATGAGAAAGTAGCAAATGTCCAATCACACAGTGAGTGGTCTCCAGAGCATTTCAGAGAAGACCAAGTGTGGTGGTGTTGAGCCACCATTATATCAGCCTTGCCAAGTCAGATCCCTCAGGTAAGTCTGGAGGCTTGTGTCGTAGTTAAATCACCTGCATGAAATCAGCTTTGGGGACTTGTTCACAGACAATCTTTTCAGATGTTCCCAGTTCTCTGTTTTGTCTCCTAGGACCACTTCATCCCCTTCAACACATGACAACCTTCCAAAGAAAAATTTCATGGCCTTCTGGAGTATTTCTCTTTTATTTTTATGACAACAGATTTATTGTCATTATTGAGTCTTATCATCTTGCACACAAAATGTACCAAGTATATTCAGGTGATGAGTAATATGGGTGCTTTTGAACCACTAGTGAGAGACCGTCAGGATTGCGCCCCTGGCTTTCGCTCTGTGAAACAGCTGTGCGGCCAGAATGCAGAACAAGTCTGTTGGAACCACTGGACCCACCCATGCTCATGAAACTCATCTAAGAAAATCCTTGTAAGGTATGAAAGTAGAGAAAAAGACTTGAACTATCCAGCCAAGATCTTAATCCTCAATGTTGATTGCAATGAGAGTTGCATTAATCAGCTATTAATGTTTATAAACTAGAAACTGACTGTGGGACAAGTGGTATAAAAGAGACTAGGCCAACTTGACTATTAGAGAAACACAAATTAAACCCAGAATAAGATATGTGCGTTTCTCACCCGCTAGTTTGTAACAACAAATGAAGGCTGATCAAACAGTGTTGCGAAGGTGCAGAGCTGCGTGTCCGCACCGCTGCGGAGATGAGAACGGACGCGGCCAGTTTGGAGGCCAGCGTGGCAAGTCCTAGTAAAATGGAATGAGGTGACCTACGATTTCCTTCCCTAATTCATCCTTGATTCTGAAGACATTCTAGCACATGTGAAAACAAAACGTGTAGAAGAATATTCTGTGCAGCCTGGTGTATGGATTAGTCGTTGATGCTCTTAGACAGGTAGCATGAGTTCTCCGCCCCTTTCAGGCACATAGTAGCTTCTGCTTTTTGCTTCCCTGTGACTTGGTGGAGCCCTATGACTAGTTCTGGCTGTTGAGTTGTGAGCAGAAATGACACATATCGTGGCTAGAGTATATAGACCACCAATGTGATCCTTCCAAGTTATAATAATCTATAGGTCAAAGAAGAAATTCCAATGGGATATAGAAAAACTAAATTAAATAATACTAATGTCAAAACGTAATTATTATACTACAAATGCGTATCATTGTACTATCAAATTCAATCTATCAAAGCTATAGCCAGGCTTAAAAGGAAATTCATAGCTTCAGATACATATTAAAAAAGAAGAAAAGTTGAGATATCAATAAACTTTGAATCTTAGTTTAGATTCCCCAGAAGCAGATACAAAGCCAATGTGCAAACAGTTTATTAGGAGTGAATTAGCTTTTCAGAGCTGCTATAACAAAGCACCATAGACTGGAGGGGTTGGACAACAGAAATTTATTTCTTCATAGTTCTGGAGTAGAAGTCTAAGGTCAAGGTTTCATCAGGGTTGGTTTCTTCTGAGACCTCTCTCCTTGGCTTGTTGATTGTCGCCTTTTCCCTGTGTCCTCACATGATCTTCCCTCTGTGTTTGTGTCCTGATCTCCTCGTCTTATCAGGACAAGAGTCATATTGGATTAGGGCCCACCCCACTGACCTCATTTTAACTTAATCACCTCTATAAAGACCCTATCTTCAAAATACAGTCACATTCTAAGGTACTGCAGTTAAGACTTCAACATATGGATTGGGGAGGGGGCACAATTCAGCTTATAAGAGGAAGTTTCTGAGTAAACAGGGAGGAACATAGGCAGAAACTGAAGCAGGGAAAGGAAGCCAGGCAATAAAGGGTCTGTTACTGAGGCACCACAACAACAGGTGACTGGCGTTAGATTGCCAAGGAAAAATCTAGAAAACTATGTAACATATGCTTCAGAATTATCCTGGCCAAAAGACAAGAAATTGGGTTGTTTAATCCTGACAGCCACTGGTCTTTGGTTCAGGGTTTGCCCAGAGAGACGTTAATTCCCAGGTGAACACGCTGGACTAGATGAACCTGGGAATTAACATCTCTCTGGGCAAACCCTGAACCAAAGACCAGTGGCCGTCAGGATTCTAGTCCAGTGTGTTCACAAATTGTGTTCAGGCGGTTTGAGGGCAGCCCTCTGACAAAGAGTCCCATGCTGGCCCTTGGGAGTCAGGCTGGTGTGCATGGGAAAGGCCTGGGGTCCCAGGGCAGATAGGTAGGGTCCCCACAGTATCAGCTTAACAGCCCTCTCTAGAAGTTATAGAAAGGGCCGCAAACAAATTCTAAGGGAACACAATAATTGAAAAAAATGCAAATGTATAAATAGAGTAAGATCCACAAAACAACAGATTGGTTCATTAAAATACTAATAAAATTTAAAATTGCTGTTAAGTCTTGTCAATTAAAAGAGAAGAGGCACAAGTAAACAATGTCAGGAATTTTAAAACAGGACATCATTACAGATCCTGCAGACATGGGTCACTGAGAGAAGAAACAAGTAAAAGAGAGAGCAGCAACCCCATTCCTGTACATATACTGAAGGGAATGGAAAACAGGTACTCAAACCAATTCACGCACATGTATGTTCATAGCAGCACTATTCACAAAGCCCAAAAGGTGGAAACAACCCACATTTTCATCAGTGAATGAATGGACAAATTATGATATATCCATATAACAGAATATTATTCCACCATAAAAAGGAATGAATGCACGAACCTCAAAAACGTTATGCCGAGTGAAAGAAGCCCGATACAAAAGACTGCGCATTGTATGATTTAATTTCTGTGACAAATCCGGAGTAGGGAAATCTGTGGCAACAGAAAGAAGGTCGTTGTTTGCAAGGGCTCAGATAAAGGGGGAATGGAGAGTACCTGCTTCAGGGGTACAGGTTTTCCTTTTAGATGATAAAAATATTTTGGAACTAGACAGAGCTGTGATGGTACAACATTGTGAAAGTACTACATGCCCCTGAATTGTTCACTTTGAAATGGCTAAGTTGATACTATGTGAATTCTGCTTCAATGAAATAAAATGAGAGAGGATGGGAAAAGGAGTGGAAATACCTAGCAGTATCTACGTGTGGCATGCAGACCATGTACCAACTCTACAATCACCACACTGTCCATTTTCAATATTTCACGATCTCCTTAAATATTCACAGTTGTCCCATAAGGTCAGGATTACTCACGAGATTCATTTTTGCAGAGGAGAAAGGAGTCATGGGAAAGAAACCGATTGTTCCTCTGACTTGGTGACACTTGGTGTTTTGCAGAGTTGATCCGGAGTTTTCTCTTAAGAGTAGAACCAAGAAACATGGGTGAGGTTGCTTTAAGGCTTGAAGATGTGTCAGCTAAAGAAAGTGGGCCAGGAAGAGTGAGGTGCTCTGACATTCCAAATATAGCCTGAGCCTGGCCACTTAGGAAGATAGATTTGTTGCTAGCAACAAGTACTTAGGACGTGTGTGATTTGGCAGGTCTCGAGCTGTGAAGTAGACGCAGAGGCGATGCAGGCAGATAATCGATGATATTATGGGGAGGGGCTGTGGAGGGTGCTAACTGCCATCTGCAGAGTCTGCAGGTGGGCTGAAGTGGAGTGGAGAATCTCTTTTTAATAGATTTTCAGGATGGGAAAATCATATTGCTACCCTCAAGCATTTGGGAACGATTGTATATAAGAGAGAAAGCACACCTAACATGAAGCTGGAAAAACCGGACACTCCCTGCAAAGTCGCTTTGTGGATTCCTGCATGTCCGAAGGAAAGGTCAGAGGAGTCCAGATGCCAGGGCTCTCTTCCTCTTTCCAGCCACGTCTGGAGCCCCAAAGAGACAGCAGAGAGCAGACTCACAGGATCAATAACTGGGGACTTAAATCACCACCCAGGATTACTGCTGTGACCTTCGGAAAGGAGGCCAAAGGAAGATGTTGGGTGAGATGGGGCAGAAGGGAGAGTTCAGCCCGAATCAGAACCGATGGGCATGTGGTAAAGCTAATGCTTCGGCTCGTTTAGAATGTGCATTAGAAGGTACACTTGTGAGATTTCCGAGAACCGTGTTTGTCATTCCCAACAACTATACCTAGATAAGCCGGTTACTATTGAACCTTTATTTAAATTTGGCCAGGGAGAAAATGATACTACAAATGTTAAAGCTCAAATTAGCAGAGAAGCGTAGGTCCTAAAGCATAGGCGAAAAGACTTTTGACTAATGTCCTGGACGAAACCAAACTACTGAAGAAAGATTAATGTAAAATTAAAGATAGAAACCGTAGACTCACACTTTATTTCTTAAAACTCCGAGTTTTACCCTCACCCAGCTGACAAATTGATTAGCACTTTCTGTTGATTGAACTCCGAATTCCAGGCCTTCCTGCCCCTATCTGCCTGATTCAGGCCTGGGTTCTTTGTTTTCTTTTTTTTTTTTAGTAATTATATTTGTTTTTTGTGATAAAGATACATAATATGAAAATCACCATTTTAACTATGTTTCAGTATACAGTTCGGTGGCATTAAGTACGTTCACAGCGTTGTACAACCATCACCTCTGCTGAGAATGGTTCTAGGACAGCGGTTCTCAACCTGTGGGTCGCGACCCCTTTGGGGGTCGAACGACCCATTCACAGGGGTGGCCTAAGACATAACTAGTAAAATTACAGTTATGAAGTAGCAACGGAAATAATTTTATGGTTGGGGGGGTCACTACAACATGAGGAACTGTATTAAAGGGTCATGGCATCAGGAAGGTTGAGAACCACTGTTCTAGAGGAACAGAATTTTAAGGATGAGTTTCCTGAATTGGTTCTGGAAATTGACTCTCTAATCTGGTTAGATTTAAAGTTGCTAGTGACTCTACTCTTAGTAGTAAAGAGAGCACCGATATAGTCCATGACACGATCTGGAGATACAGATAGTAGAATATCTCCATTGTATACTCATAATCAACCATGTGTATGAAGCAAGGAGGTAGATGAACATGTATAGATATCTTTCAGCATTTTCGGTGAACTGTCAAATACAGTCATGTACCAGTTAACAGCAGAGATACATTCTGACGAATGCACCATTAGGCACCGAAATCAAACTACCGAAACAGTGACTTCTCACTGTTCTGGAGGCTGGAGAGCCGAGGATCGGGGTGCTGGCAGGCGTGGCTGCTGGCAAAAGCTCTCTTCTTGATTTATAGGCGGCCGCCTTCTTGCCCTGTCCTCGCATGGAGAGAGCAAGATCTCTCCGTCCTCCTCTTCGTACAAGGCATGCATCCCGTCACAGGGCTTCACCCTCATTACCTCATCTAAAGCTGATTATTTCTCAAAGGCCCCGCATCCAAAGGTCATGATATTGGGAGTTAGGGCTTCAACACACATTTGGGGGGTATACACACATTCAGCTCATAACAGTAAGCAATGCTAAATACTTATTTAAAACATTCAAATGCTTTCACCTTTGCCAGCATTCTCCAGGCACTGACCACCAGGAACACAGCACACCTGTAGTTGACCATATTGGGTTAAAGCTCAGGGGAGTCCGGTCGGTGTGGCTCAGTGGTTGAGCATCGACCCCTGCACCAAGAGGTCGCCGGTTCGATTCCCAGTCAGGACACATGCCCAGGTTGTAGGCCCGATCCCAGTGTGGGAAATACAGGAGGCGGCCAATCAATGTTCTCTCTCATGATTGTTTCTATCTCTCTCTCCCTCTCACTTCCTCTCTCTAAAATCAATAAAAAAAAAAAATTTTTTTAAAAAGCTCGTGGGGCCCTGGCCGGTTTGGCTCAGCGGTTAGAGCGTCAGCCTGTGGTCCGGAGAGACCCGGGTTCGGTTCCCGCTAAGGGCATGTACCTCGGTTGCAGTTTGTCCCTGGCCCTGGTCGGTTGTGCGGGTGGCAGCCACTCGATGTGTCCCTTTCACATCGATGTTTCTCTCTCTCTCTCTCTGTTCCTCTCTTTCCCTCCTACTCTACCTGAACAAAAATGGAGAAATGTCCTCGGGTGAGGATAAAAAAAAAAAAAAAGCTCATGGGGTCTTGGAGTGGTGCAGTAAGAGTTCAGACAGGTCTTATGATAGCATTTTGACTTGTGTTTGGGTTTGGGGTGGATTTAAGGAAGTGGGGCCTTGCTTTGGATTTGATGTTGCTGGGAAGTAAGGGCGATGCTGTGAACAATGTTATCTCGGAGGAGGGGAGAGGAGAGAGGGGCTCAAGCTGGAACTGGTAAGGAAGCAGCAGTCACTCCCATTACCCAGAGCAGGAAGGAGTTTGGAGAATCCTGTGGGCTGGACGATGTTTGCACGTTGTCTGGGTACAGGCACGGTGATGGAGTAGTCTCGCTTCTGTCCCAACCATCATGGCCTCAGAGTGGCCTTGTCTGCTGTCCGCGTACTGTAAAATGTCTGTGTTCCACGGGAGAACTGTGAGTGCCAGGCCAGCGCCAGGGTGTGAAGGGCTGCTTTTCCCTTTCTTATCTTTCAACCTAAACACAGTGTATATCAGTCAGCTAGGGCTGCCGTCATAAAATACCACGGACTGGGGGGCCTTAAACAATAGAGAGTCATTTCTTACAGCTCTGGAGGCTGGAAGCCCAAGATCAAGATGTCAGCAGGGTTGGTTTCTGGTGAGACCTCTCTCCTTGGTTTGTAGATGGCTGGCTGTCTTATTGCTGTGTCTGCACATGGCATTTTCTCTGTGTGGGAGGGAGAAAGAGAGAGAGACAGAGACAGAGAGACACAGAGATCTCTGGCATCTCTTCCTCTTCTTAGGAGGACATCAGTCCTATCACATAAGACCCCACCCTTATGACCTCATTTAACCTAATTACCTTCTTAACAACCCTATCTGCAAATGTAGTCACATTGGGGGTTATGACTTTAACATGAATTTGGGGGGAGGGGGCATAATTCAGTCAATAACATTAGGCATTACAGTCCAAGATTTCCAGACAGGTCTTTCCCAGCAGCTAAACGTAATGCACATGTTGATGGAGATGTTATCTTTCATAATAAAATTTAGAAATGGTCATATTTCTAGCAAAGCAGGAAAGAAAAGTCAGGTGATGGCTCTGAAAGTATTAGGGTAGTGGGTTAACTGGTAACTCTTTTTAATGATTAACTTTTTCATGTTTCTATAATATTGCTTTTGCAACAATTAAGATACAAATGCCCATGGGAAAGTTGATGAACAGATTTAAACTTTTTCGCTGGGTGGAGTAAATGAAAGCTAGCAAGGGCTCTGTCAGCGTGTTTCGGTGTGCTTATGGATAAGACCACCAGAAGAGGGGACCAACAGAGCTGAGGTGGGAGGGGTCCCATTCGAGCAGGGAACTTGGCAAAAGACCAGAGAGGGAGAACCTGGAAAATCTACCACCTTCCTGAGTTGCCTATTTTCAGTCCCACTGTATCATCAGCCCATAAGGACACAAATCGTTTCTGCCTTCAGAACTGAGCCCAGTTCCTGCGTGTCCTTGCAGCCACCCCCACAAGCAGGCGGTAAAGAAGGATGATGGGGACAGTGATCCCCACCACACAGCCCCCAGCCCCCACAAAAGCTAACATTTCCTTAGGTGTAAGATGACGAATGAGAGATTCCTTTCAGTCTGTTTTTGTTGTCGTTGTTCTTTTCATTTTTTCACCTGAAAGAACTGCCCCCCAACCTAAGGAATAGGCAGGGGAGAGACCTTCAGGTTGCAGAGCTTGAAAAGTGGTCAGGAGCGCTGGCCCACACTTGGTTTGGGGACATATCATTTTGGAAGAGAACATACTGTAACCTTCATTCTCAAAGTACAGTCCAGTGCTACTATCTGGGCCAAGTCTATTTTTAGAGTAAAGCTTCCAAAATCGCCTAACAACTGGTTTCCATTAATCTTTACGTGCACCCCAGCGCCCTGTACCAGCTCAGAACCCCCCTCAGCCCTCCCCACTGCCGCCGCCCCTCCCCACCCCTCTCTCTCACACAGGTTCCCTGGAGGTTAAAAGAGTTTATTTTGAAATAAAATGGCAATTGGAAAAAGCTTTTATTTTCATATGGGAAAACCTCATAAAGCATTTCTTTCTCTTGATTAGTGTTCACGACAGCAGCCGGGAATGCTTTCTCCAGCCAATTTGTAGTTGATCTTATAAAACAGATCTCTCCTCTTGATCTGTTTCCTCCCCCTCCCTGTGCATTTGTTCTGCTTGAACATTCCAGGGCATTTGTTAACTTGAGTGACATTGACAAAAATCGCCACCCCATTAACGTGGAGTCATGCAATCCACGGGATGTGCATGATTCATTTAATTGGGATGGCTTGGTTCCCTCCCAGATGTTCCCTTTCAGCAGATACCATTGTGTTTTAAAACTTGGGATAATTATAGCTCTGTAAACCTAGAGTACAAGATTTGTTGGCTCCAGCCAGCTCCCTGCTTCTTATGTAATAGCTTCATTGTTTAGTAATCGCCCTATTCACAAAGCGAAGGGATCCGTGTCAGCCAAGACATCTATTCAAAGCACTTGCCCGTGCTGGATAAACAGTAGCAGGAGCAGTCTACCAAGAGGACCAAAACACTCGCAAGAGGCTTGGCCACAGAGTCACCAGAGCGGCTTTTCCCTTCCCAACTTTCTTCACCTTTCTGCAGTAACAAATCAGCCTCCAGGCAGAGCGGTTCCCTTTGCTGGTGAAATCCCTGCTAGACGCGGGAGCCCGGGTGGGCGAGGCTGGCGACGTGGGTGGTGTGGGAAATGCTGAGGGGCTGAGAGAGGAGGTAAGGAGCCTGGGGGAGGGGCAGAGCGCTGTCCCCGAGGAGGGGAGAAAGGAGAGAGAAAAGTCTCTGAAGGGATTGCTGGAAATATCCAGAGCCCTCTCTGGGAGCACAGAGGGGGCACAGTGCAGGAGGGGAGGGAGTTCTGAGGTCCCGTGGGCATCTGCGCAGGAGCTTCAGTGCCCTGAGTCTGTAGCCGCGGAGCCCCAGTGAATGGGAGCTCTTCACACCTGCGTCTTCACAGCTGCTGACCAAGGTGCCCCCTAACGCGCTGGCATTTCTGGGATTCCCTGGGAAATCTGCTTGGGGGATAAAGGCCTGGAGCCACATGTTATTGATTTCCTCTAATGTTCGCGGGGGACCTATGAGCCTAGGAGGCCTCATCATAGCATGGAGACCCCCAGCCAATCACCCCAACACACACCTGCTCTTCCACCCCTCAGCTGTCCGCCAGGCCTGGTCCTTCAGGTCTCAGAGAGCGAGCCAGGATCCTGGGAGAGGCAGAGGAGATGGAGAGGATAACAGAGGTGGATTTTAAAAACGTATCATCGCCCTGGCCAGTTTGGCTCAGCGGTTAGAGCGTCCACCTGCGGTCCGGAGAGACCCGAGTTCGGTTCCCGCTAAGGGCATGTACTTCAGTTGCAGTTTGTCCCCGGCCCTGGTTGGTCGTGCGGGTGGCAGCCACTCGATGTGTCCCTTTCACATCGATGTTTCCCTCTCTCTCTCTTCCTCTCTCTCCCTCCCACTCTATCTGTACAAAAAATGGAAAAATATCCTCGGGTGAGGATAAAAAATAAAAAAATAAAAACGTATCATCAGTAATGATCTAGAACATTCCTTGGAAGCTGATTCAATATGGACCTAGAAGGTGTAGAAATGCTATAACCCATCCACCAGCATTAATGTGCTCATGACTAACTAATAAAAACATCTCTTTTTCTCTTTAAATCTATCATCTAGCCTGGCCAGTGTGGCTCAGTGGTTGGGCATTGACCCATGCACCAAGAGGTCGCCAGTTCGATTCCCAGTTGAGGCACATGCCCAGGTTGTGGGCCAGATCCCCAGTGGGGGGCATGCAGATGTGGCCAGTTGATGTTCTTTCTCATTGATGTTTCTATCTCCCTTTCCCTTCCTCTCTCTCTAAAATCAATAAAAATAAATAAATAAAATATGTCATCTATCTATACACACATATTTATATAATATACATTTTATATATGCATATATATATATATATATATATAGCATCACAGTTTTGGCATAAAGATTATTTTAAAGTGAAAATATTTGAAACCTTATCTGAATTTCCCTCATCTGCAGAATCTTCTGAAAAATGCAGTGGCCATCAACCCCCTTCCAAGAGGGTTTCCTGTGAATTCCAGGTCCAACCACCCATTCCTATTAGCATCAGGAAAACCCCAACAGACCTTCCATACTTTCTTACTGAAGCCCTAAGTGCCCCTCACACAATTTTTACTAAGTTGGTACATAAAACTTTGCCTCTGAGTATTCACTGAGTTTCATTACTGAGAACTGCTGCCTACCCGTGTAACCAAACCTTTCTTTTCTCCTGTGAATCTGTCTACTGGCAGGTAACTTGTAGTCCCTGACCATAAAACCTAAGTGGGTAGAGATGACGTTTTCTCCCAAGAGTTTATATATATATATATATAAATTTATATATATACAAATACACATATAAATTTAGATGTATACAAATATATGTATAAATTTATATATATATATATAAATTTAGCTACAGTATATAAATAAATGTTTATATGTAAGCAGTTTAGATATATAAATACATATATATTTACCTATGTACACACACACACACACACACACATTCTGCTAACTGACAGTACCTGCAGGCCCTCTCAGATCTGAAAATGTTCTGGCTGCCCATCCCACAATGCTCTTCTGTCACCCCCACTCTGACACAGTTGCACACACACCACTAGAAGCAGGTCCCCTCCCATGGGGGTTTGCTTCTGTGAGGCGGGCATCAGCTGTGCCCTGCCTGGCCCGCTGGGCACCCCCATCTCCAGCCACAGCGGAGGCCCCCAGGAGAGGAGAGCCACTGAGTCTTCCATTGTTGACAGCAATGGGGAGGGGGGTCCTGACTTTTCTGTTGATTTTCTTTTGGAGACATTTCAAATTGTTTTATTGATTGATTTTAGAGAGAGAGAGAAACATCTATTTGTTCCACTTATTTGTGTATTCATTGGTTGCTCCTTGCATGGTCCTAACCGGAGATCGAACCCGCAACCCTGGAGTATCAGGACGATGCTTTAACCACTGAGATACCAGGTCAGGGCTCTGTTGGAGACTTTTGGAAAAAGCATCCAAGCTTATGCTCTACTGTTTTATAGGGCTTTTATTAGAACACTGTTTCTATTGTTTAGTTTTCTTCTCTTTAAAATCTGCCTTTTCCCCGTAGAACTTAAACCCGTATCCGATGTGGCCCGGCTAGGAAACATCCCCGCTCAGAACCCTCCGGCTCCTGCAGGAACCTGGTCTGTTTCCTCAGCACTTCAAACACCTCCTGGCACCTGGCCCAGGTCCGTAGTCCCGTCTCCATAATTCTAAAATCCCAAAGTCTCTGGAAACAGAAAGATTTTTATAACAGCTTTGGTTATAAAAATAACCACGCGAAGTACTATAAGGCTCCATTTATCCCACTTAGTGTGAATATTCATCTATTTTACTGATATGGGACTGTGGAAATATTGTGTTTGATTCTCATGGCCTTGCCTCTGGGTCGATGCACACCATCCTGTCTTTCTAAAATCTGAAGCCTTCTGAATTCTGAAATTCATCTGGCCTCAAGGGCTTCGGATACGTGATTGTGGACTTAGGCATGTTTCAATAAATATGTGCTGAATCAACGTTTGAGTTGCTCCTTCCTTCCTGCACCCGGCGTTGTTACAGGTCAAGTTCTCAGCACTGGGCTCCTTCCTGTCCAGGAGGAACTGCCCTGGGCTTCGTGCAAACAGGCCTCGGTCAGCCCAGGTTTACTCTGACCAGTGGGGAAGGAGCCACAGTGGAGCCCTGACCGCGCGTGGGAGTTTTACCACACCTAACTCACCCTTCGCATCACATTATGAAAGAAACAGATAGGTAGACAAAATATTTTCAGCTCGAGCAGGCATTCAGTTCTGGTCAGTTAGCAGGAAAATAAAAACCCAACCAAACAAGCAAGGAATTTAATTTGGCCAGTAGTCAGCCACAAATACCTGAATGGATATTTACTGGCACTTCAGTCATACTGAATGGGCTTGAGAAGGGTGTCCTTCTGTTATTATTGTAACCTCCCTTCTTCCCCTCCTCTTTCCGCTGCCCCAGGTCCTAGTGCTACTCTCCTGGTGTCCTGAATGGAGCCTGGTTGGGTTCATCCTTTTAAGGCCTGTGCCTACTTCTGTATTTGTGTTTAGGATTCTACTCCTCCCAAAAGGCCCCCCAACTTGATTAAGCTCAGGGCTCCACAAAACGTGGATGCCCTTCTGGGAGGCGACAGGCATTCTGGCCCCGACTGCAGACTAGCAGTGGAGCCCCAGTCTGAAGAGTTTCATATTTGTCAGGGTGATAGATTCTTGTGGCAGAATTTGAAAATATTATGCCCAAATCCTCCCTCCTTCCCGGGGTCAGAGGCCTGAGAGAACAGGTGACTTACAGGGAACGTTGGGACATCCCAAAGTCAGGCTCTTTTGCTTTCATTTATAGATGGCGAAGATGATGCTCGAAGAGTTTTACGAGTCATTTGTCTGTGATCTCTAGCTGGTCGAAGACCCCACCAGAATGTGAACCGAGGTCCTGGGCTCCTAAGCGGGCGCTCCTTGCTCTGGCCCATGTCCCTAATGCATTACAAACATTCATTCAAAGAGAGAAACAGCTGGGTCTTCCTTTTCAGAACCGTGGATGGAAGAAGCACCTGGACCTACTCGAGCAGCTTGGACATAACGGTGCAGCACTTTCAGCAAAGACGAAGATCGCTTTTGAGGCTGTGTTCTCTCCTTTCACTTCTTTTTACACTAGTGGATGTTTCCATGGGAATGTGATCGTTACATCTCAGATGCCAATGTACATAAGCCACTGACACGTGTTGTCTTAATTTTGGAAGGGTGCTGCCAGAGCGACCGCGGCTTGGCTGCATCCTGTGCACGGTGATATCTGTGCTAGTGGCAGGACGAAGAACCCACTGAGGCAACAGACAGGCCCACCTTGTCACCCCGATGTGGCATGAAAGTATCCAAAGTGGTGAGCTTCCAGGTGATCCGGTGGGGAGCGCAGTGCAGGGGTGACGAGGAAGAGCACGCTTGGTTTGCTAGGGCCGCTGTAACAGGGTACTACCAACGGGCGACTTAAACCACAGAAATGTGTCTCACAGTCCTGGAGATGGGAAGTCTGAGAGCAAGGTCTCAGCAGGGCCGTGCTTCCTCTGCGGGCACTGGGGAGAATCTGCCCAGGCCTCTCCCCTACCTGCCAGTAGTTCCTTGGATTGTGGCAGCCTAGCGCTGATCTTCACATGGTAGTGTGTGTGTGTGTGTGTGTGTGTCCGTCCAAATTACCCCTTTTTATAAGGACACCGGTCATATTGGATTAGGGGGCCCCCTATTCCAGTATGACCTCACCTTAATGACTTGTATCTGCAACTGCCCTATTTCCAAATACAGTCACATTGTGGTCAGGGCATCAACACATGACCTCAGGGAGATAAATTCCAACCCATAACAGTCCACCCTCTGGACACCCAAATCCGTGTCCTTCTCACATGCGAACTACAGTCACCCACCCCAACAGCCCCCAAACTCTTAACCTATTCCAGTGTCAACTCAGAATCCTAAATCTCATCTACACCAGGCCTGAATGAGACTCACAGTGTGATTCACCTCGGAGCAAAATTCCTCTTCATCTGTGAACCTGTGAAACAGACAGGTCACCTGCTTCCAAAATATAATGGTGGAACAGCTGGAGGATAGACGTTCCTATTCCAAAAGAGAGAGATCAGAAGGAAAAAAGGGTCGTGGGTCCCAAGCAAGTTTGAACGCCAGCAGAATAAAGTCTATTCCATTTCAGGACTTGAGAAGACTCCTCTTGAGCTCTGCGCTCCGTCCTCTGAGCCCATCCATATGATCAAGGGTAATGTGCTTCACTCAAGGTCTATGATTTAAATGTTAATTACATCTACAAAATACCTTCACAACAACATCTAAAATGGTGTTTGACCAAACAACTGGGCACCACAGCCTAGCCAAGTTGACACATAAAATTAGCCATCACAGATACTGTAAAATTTTTTTTTTGTTAATCCTCACTAGAGGATATTTTTCCTTTGATTATTAAATGGAGCAGAAGAGGGAGGGAGGGGGAGAGATAGAAAGAAAGAAACATCAATGTGAGAGATACATCCATTGGCCTCCTCCCACACAACCCCACCTGGGGCCAGAGATGGAACCTGTAACCCAAGTGCATGTCCTTGACCAGGAATCAAACCCTCGACCCTTTGATCCTTGGACCCACACTCTAACCACTGAGCAAAACCAGCCAGGGCACAGATGCTTTTGAACGAGTACTATAAGGTGTCTAAGATGGGGAAAGAGGCACTTGTAAGAGAAGGGGGAGAAGTCTTCTTGGCTGTTTGTCCTTGGCGATGATGTATCATTGGAGCAGCAAGCGTGCAGAGGGGTCACCCACTGATGATTGTGTGAAGGGTAGTTTTAATCTGTCACAGTGGTTTTGGATCAGAGGAATAGACAGAAAGGACTTTGTGTTGTCAGCAATCTAGAAGCGAGGAAATTTGCTCTGGCACAGAGGGTAAGACACAGGGGTGTGTGGCACAGCTGATCTGGGGTTGGGTACGCTAGTGTTATGGGGCAAATGTTTCTATGCCCCTCACTAAATTCATGCACTAAAGCCCTAACCCCCAGGGTAGTGGTGGGACCTTTGAGAGAGTAATTAGGTTTACATGTGGTCATGAGGGTGGAGTCCTGTGATGGGATTAATGCCCTTGTAGGGAGAAGAAACACCAGATGTCTCTCTCTCTCCCTCTCTCTTCCATGTGAGCGAGAAGGCAGCTTAGAACTGAATCTCACCAAGAGCTGAATCTGTTGGCATCTTGGTCCTGGACTTCCAGCCTCCAGAACGGTGAGGAATAAGTGTCTGTTGTTTGAGCCACCCAGACTGTGGTGTTTGGTTGCAGAAGACCGAGCTGACTAAGACACAGAGGAAGCCCTCATGGCTCCCGAGCACGCCTCGCAGAGCAATGTTGTTGCACTGTGCTGCCTCCTCTCTGTGTCCCCACAAGACTCCAAGTTCACAGGCTGGTCTCCGACAGGGCGTCTCCTCAGCAGCCCAACAGATGCTTGAGCAACAGTTGTGAAATAAAATGGTGAGTGAACTGAACCCACCTTCCTAAAGCTCAGCAGTGACAATGAAATTTTATAGTTGGGGAATGCAATTTAGTTTGTGGGGTGCATAGCAAACTTCTCTTGATGCTGTATTTGCCAAGCAAGTACACTGCTCTTACCAGATTGTGTGGTTGTTTGAGTCGGCTTGGGGGAGCTGGATAGTTGAGAAGAGGGAGATGTTAACTGCCCCCGTACCCCCTCGGTGTCTACAAAAGCCTGGTGGCTCTGTGAGCCTGTGTTGAAATAAAGTGCCTTTAAGGCTCTGGCCAGTTTGGCTCGGAGGTTAGCGCGTCGGCCCGCGGACCAGAGATCCAGGTTCTGTTCCCGCTAAGGGCATGGACCTCGGTTGTAGTTTGTCCCCCGCCCCGGTTGGGGTCGTGTGGGTGGTGACCAGTCGATGTGTTTCTCTCACATTGATGTTTCTCTCTGTTTCTTTCTCCCCCTCTCTCTCCCGCTCTATCTGAATATAAATGCAAAAATGTACTCGGGTGAGGATAAACAAATAATAATAATAAAAATAAAGTGCCTTTAAGGAGACCAGCCTGAAAGTGCCTTTCTCTTCTTAGTCTGTAAACACAAAGTTGAGATTCATCTCTAGACGTGCTTTATTCCAAAGGGCATGGGGGAGAAGGAAAGAGGAGACCATTCTGAGTGGGAGAGAGAAGGAGGTGAACGCTCATGTCCCTAAAGAGGAATGCCTCCTGTAGGGTGAGGGCAGCAGCAAGCCACCCGCCTCCACCCTCCTCGGAGCCTCTGGTCGTCTGTCTGTCCTGAAACCATCTTGTCTCTGCACAGACAGAGGGAGTCAACGTGGGCAGCTGGCTTTGCGATGCTCTTTCCACATCAGCCTGTTCGGCACCCACACACTACACAAAACATATGACATGGTATTTTATTCCCTCGGATTGCTAACTTGCGATCGATGTTGTTCTGGGGCCTCCTGCCTCTGAATGAGATTTGGGACAGAACCAGGCAGCAATCTGTGCCTCTAGCTTCCCATTGACAACGCGGCCGCTGGCTTCAAACCGCGATTACTGATTTCCATTTCAAAACTGCGTTCAATTTACTTGATTTAAACGACGTGACTTTCCTCTGTGAAATGACTGTGGCACGTGAGCTCAGACAGTCACTCTTTGAAAGGCATAAACACGCTCCCTGCAGGGACCAATGGAGCTCCACCACCCATTGTTTATCTAAAAACAGCGTTTTATTATTGTCGCTCAATTAGTCCAGACAGCGGACACAAATGACTTTCAATAGCAACATCCTAGCACTGTGTGTCACGCATAAAATGCCAAAGACTGCTCTAATAGCTAGCTAATAAAACCCAAATGTGCCTGCATTGACTTCCCGATTACTCAAATCGTCACCCTTTCTTCTGAAATCTCTTCTTAACCTAATTACATACAATATTTTTACTTTCGTAAAAGAACATTAACCTCAGTAATCAACAATTCTGTTCTCAATTTATTTATGAGCAAGCAACCAAGGTTCTTCTGAATGTAAACTTTGGAGTGGAGTTCATTTTCTATAAACAAACTAGCATATTTTCCCCCTCAAGGTCAAAATATTATTGCCTGTACGTTTTTTTTTTCCAAGCACACTTTTCCTCCCCTAAAAATTGCACAATCTGTCATTTCACAGACACCCACCAAAAGCCAGTCCTAATCACTTGCAGAAGATACGTTTCTCCCTGTTTATACTAACTGCTGTGGAATTGCTATTATACGCAAATGTTTCATCTGTTTTGCAAACATACGCTTTCACACACACACACACAGCACAGAAGCAGTTACTGAAATAGGACACGTCCTTTGAAAAAGACAGAAATGAAATGCATTGAGCCACTCAACATTTTTCATTTTTCAAATCCTTCTTGGAAGCACGGTGACATATTTAGAAATCACAGGCTCCGTTGACTGCTCTAGAACCGAACTCTTTGGAAAGATGTGTGCTCTCTGATCTGTGCCTCTAACTTACAATCTAAGTTGAGAGTCCAGGAAGTAAAGAGATGGGGTAGGTTAATGGCAAGTGAATGACTGGAGCTCAGGTGTTTGAGTCACACCGCTGGACTGATGTGCAATTGAGCCACAAAATCTGAAGATTTGGGTAGTAAAGACCCCTCCTCTTGGTGGGGGTTAGGAGGGTCTGGATGCTCCGGATGCTGTGGTTAAGGGTTAGTTGCTTAGCTGTATCTCAGCTGCTCCCCTCTCCCCCCGCCTGCAATTGCTTTCCCCCATCTTTACATCCCCAAAACACACACAGGCACACTTTGGTAATATAACATTTCTAAAGTTTTCATTTGAGTTTAATTTGTGTTTGGAATGCCTCCAGACCAAACATAAAGAAAATCTCAAAGCCGGCACTCTCCTCCCCGTCGGCCCCTGCCAAGCCCCCCTTGGCTGCGGCCATGGACGGAGAACCAACATTACCTCACGTCTCAAAACTCCATCTCTGAGCAGGCTGGTCTCACCTCCTCCCTGCTCTCTCCTTGGAGTGAGAAGAAGGGGGTGATGTTGGCACTGTGAGAGGAATCCCTCTGTTACCCACAATCAGAGAAATTACATTGTTGGGGCCGAAGGTCCGGAGTGGAGGGACCTCCCGAACAGAGGTAGGAGGCTGAGAATGGACTTGAACTTGGGAGTCCTGCCCTCTGGAGCGCGCTTCTTATTTCGTTGGACTGGGCTTCCACCCTTCCATCAGAACAGGAAGCGTGAGGTCATCACCAAAGCAGCCCTGCAGAGTCAAGCGACCTAGACTTTGGTGCTCAGCAAAATGCCTCAGCCATTTAATGAGCTCCGAGCCATTTGCCTTTGGGCACATGTCTTAGCTCCTCTCTGTCTCTGTTTCTTCATCCCACACATTTTTGTAATTGTTCCTGTCTTTGCCTCCTGGGAGTGTGGACCACTCCTGCACACAATGCCCTCAAATCCTTATTTGACCCAATCTCTCCTTTTCACGGAATGATGGTAAGGACCAAGAAGAGGTAAGAGGTGTCAGATGTCTGAGGAGTTAGAAAAAGACGACCAAGGCAGGAACACAGTGTTATTTCATTAGACATAAGCTGTTCCTTAGGGCTCATCTGCCGTGTGTACACCTTTAAAAGAAATGCATCTTTGTATAATGTCAAATTCTTTCAGATTGGTGTCCGTTGGTCAGTAACTCTTCCATCTCTGCCTGCCCTCAGAGGCTGAAATGCCGTCCACATCTGGAAGCTGCCAAACGGCGCTGCGTGGCTGCGTGTCTGCGTGGCGGGTTTCCTTGGTTTCCGCTGGCTAACGTTTCAACGGCATCGTGCTCTGCTTTGTAACGCTGTCCTCAGGAAGCCACACAAATGACCCTCAAAATACATGGGTCTTGGGGGAGCTGTTCACCCTGAATTTTTAAGCTCTCACGCTTCTGTCAGGTTCTGGCCTCTCTTGCCTTCTGAAACCACAAAGCAGTTAGAGATTCTAATCTCTCAACACAAAGTCCCTTTGGCTCCCACAATCAGATGTCACCTGGGGTCACGACTGCCTGCCTGTGGTGGAAAGTTCCAAGCAGTTGCAGTTGCTTTTGTGATCTGCCAGTTGACTTGGAGAGAGAGCCCTGAAACCCAACAGGAAGGTGGTTTTCTGAGGCATGTTAAAAATATATTTACGTTTGTTTATGTGTGAGCGATTATTTTTAGTCTGAGGAAGAGGCTCGCGGAGACTGGCGGCCCCGTGGTGGCGTGGCAGGACCGGCAGGATTCCCCTGCACAGAACCAGCAGTTTGGGCGCTTCTGGCTCCATTTCCCCCCTCCCTGTGGTCTCTGAGTGCTGCACAGACCCCATGCCAGGCCCGCCTCTTCGTCCATGCCTCTGTCCCTCCGCAGGCTGCAGGCCACCGCCACTGGGCGTGCCACACTGGAGAGGCCGACGGCTGAGCTGCGGGCTTCAGGAAGCTCTTGCTGTGAGCGAGCGACAAGGTCCGTGGCTTCAGACGTCGCTACCTGCAGTACTAACAACTGTGCGCTCAAGTGCACCTGCGGGTCCCGCGAACAGGCTCACTGGCATCTCCAATCCACGTGTTTTCTACTTTGCTGTAGGGACTCCAGATGGAGGGATGGCCAGAAAGTTTAGAAAGACTCTGGTTCTTTGGTATCTGGCTTTATGCATTCTTTCCGAAAATAGAGGAGACAACAGAGATGTACGTGGCTCTCCTCCACCCAGTGCACCACCCACCCCCATGCAGTCAAGCAGGTGTGTGTGTGAAGCAGGAGAAGTTAAGGTAAGAAGGGCATGAACCCAAAGGACCACTGGTTGGCAGCAACCCTGGGATCAAGGGCAGGGTCTGGGGCACTCCCAGGGGCCGCCTGGCTCCCTCCGGACCTGTGCCACCATGCACTGCTTCAGCAGTTTCTCTTACAGATAATTGTACCTACTGTGTGTACACCTGACACCAAGGGACACGTGGGCTATTGGGTCCAGACAAGATATAGCCGATGCAGTCAGTGCTCTGCCCATACCCTTTGGGCACACCAGCTCCGGGTGTGCCGAGCAGCACCTGTGTCTGTTGGCCAGAGGGCTACCCAGAGGGTCCTGGAATATTGCCTGCTTATGGAAAGCAAGAATGGGAATTTGCATTCTTCCAGGGGTGACAGTCCTCAGCCAGTGAATGACAGATGGGAGGAGGGCATAACTACTCCAGCCTCCCTGGCCCCTAAGCAGGACTGCAGTGAGGGTCACAGGAAGCTCTGGGGGGTTTGATTCACACCTCAACACTCCTTTCCCCTGGACTGTGCATGATGCTGTACCCTTCCCTGACCTTTCCAGCAGCCAACTACCCAAACTATCTACCAGTTTTCCCTGAGAACATTCCTTAAATGAATCACTCAGGGTCTGCTTCTGGGGAATCCAACCTAAGACACAACACAAGGCACAAGAGGCAATTATTTGCTCTAAAACCCAGACTCAACCTCAGCACAGATGGCTTCTCATCTCTTTCAAGTTCCGGCTTCCTAGGTCATCTCATAAAGAGCCTCAGTGTGAAAGAATCTGTCAACTTGTTGCACAAGCAGAACAGACAACCACTTTCCCAGCCCACAGAGCCTTCTGGAAGAGCTCAACCAAAGTCCTCACACAGGCCCGGGGGTGTTCTGCCTCCTCAGCCTTATTAACTCAGTCTAACTAGGCCAAAGCTTCTAACCACAGTCACCTCGTGTTTCCCCTCTAGCTCAACAAAAATCAAAGCCAGTGGGGGCCTGATATGGCATTTACCAACTTTGGAAAACTTTTCAAATATCATTTGAGTTCCTTTTTTATTGTCTCCCCAGAGTCTAGTATTTTCTGGAAGAAAGCCTGTAGATTCCCTGACACTGAGGAAGTCCAGAAGAAAATCAATCTTGTAGCCCAAGAAAGCTGTGCAGAAACCCTTCTAGCTCCCCTGCTGGGAGCTGTCAACTCTCTCCTCCCTCCCAGCCCTCTGAGCCTTGGAGGGAACGCCTGTGCTCCACAGAGCAGCGCGGACAGAGCGCAGTGAGGGAAGCAAATGGTGCAGACCGGGGAGCTACAGCTCCACAGGCTTGTTCTTCCTCCCTTGATATAAACCCCAAGAGCATCTAGTGTAGAAGAAACACCAACATTTGTTTCAACATGACATGCACCCCAGGAAACGTCCCACAAATCACTAAGCAGAGTTTAGGTTTGTTATAAT
Source organism: Molossus molossus (assembly GCF_014108415.1). Taxonomy (NCBI): domain Eukaryota; kingdom Metazoa; phylum Chordata; class Mammalia; order Chiroptera; family Molossidae; genus Molossus; species Molossus molossus. The sequence continues at coordinate 26,485,326 of NW_023425347.1, read as the reverse complement.
CCATGTTGCTCTTGGCCCATCACTGGAAACATTTTGAAGACACAAGCTTGGCTTGGAAGCCTGCAGGCAAATACTCAGAAGTCCTGTGAGTCATTCCATCTCGATACACACCATGTATATCAGGGCTGGTTGGGGGAGGTGGGGGCGGTTGGGAAAGCTCTCCAAGTCCCAGTTCTTGCAATGAGCTTCACCTGTCAAAACCCGATGGCCTCGTGATGGTGGACTGGAGCCTGGATGGTGGTGAAAAGTTCTCTTCCTAGGGAGGGTGTCTCCCAGGGTTGTCAAGGAAAGAAGAAGCTATGTGGGAAGGAGAGAGATGGAGGGAGAAAGGGGATGAAAAGGGCTGTGTGCAGCAACACAACTGGCTTTGTGTTTGTTGTAAGTTATCGCAGTGGTGCCGGGATGCCCTCAGGGCCTGGCCTTTCCCCTTGACCCACAGGCCTGCGGGGGGCCAGGCACATCCTCCCTCAGCAGAAGTGTTTTGGTTGGAGGAGGGATTGTCTTGAATTCCAACCTCAGCAAAACTCTTGAGGACTTTGCCAACACAGGTATGGCACACAACGGACTGTGTTCTCACTGGTTTTTTCTCTTTCTGTTCTCGCCAATCAGAGAGAGTGGATTCTGTGCTTGAAATGGTGTTTTAATTAATTTTTGATGAAAAAAAAAAGAGGAAGGGAGTTAAAATTAAAGCCTGCTATACAAAAGCAAAGCAATTTCTGGAGGGCCGGGAGCTGCTGGCACACGTGTCCAGGAGTCAGGAACAAAGTGCTCGCTGTTTCGGGAGCAAACCAGCGAAGCAATTGCAGGCTGGAGAAGGCTCCTGACATGGCTCAGGGCCGGGGTCTGCGCTCGCACCAGCCTCTGAAAGCTGAGGAGCAGGCTGTCTGCGGCGGTCCATGGGTAGTCCGGGGCTGATTCTCGTCTACCCGCCACAGCGCCCCCGTGTGGTGGGGAGAGCCGGGGCGGGAGGAGGCCGCTGAGTCAGCTTTTGTCCGCCTGCCCCCGGCTCAGGGCGAGGCCTGTTAGGTGCTCATGGCATGCTTGTCGACGGGGAGCTGACCAAAGCAGTCCTACCCCCTACCATTTTTCACTGCGGAGGGGAAACCGAGATACAGGAGGAGCTGCTCAATGGAGGAAAGCAGACAGGGATCCCCTTTATTTCTCTCTTTCTAACTGTAAAAATTAGAAACGCCGTTGAGATTTGTGAGAAAGATGTAACCCACGTTTTATTGCCTCCACTTTGGGGGTGAGAAACCAGTTTGCTGCCCAGCCGGTGTGGCTCAGTGGTTGAGCGTCGACCCATGCACCAAAATGTCCTTGGTTCGATTCCCGGTCAGGGCACATGCCCGGGTTGTGGGATCCCCAGTGGGGAGCATGCAGGAGGCGGCCAATCGATGTTCTCTCTCATCGATGTTTCTAGCTCTCTCTTTCCCTCTCCCTTCCTCTCTTTCTAAAATAAATAAAGGAAAACAAAATAAAAAGAAACTAGTTTGGTGTTGTGAATAAGAACATGGACTCTGTGGTCAGCATCCTCATTCTGCCCCCTTGGGCAAGTTAGCTAACCTTTCTGGACTATGCTCTCCACTTATAAATTGGTCATATGAACAAGACCTATCCTCATAAGACTGTTGACAAGTGAATGCGTTAACATGTATATAGCACATACAACAATGTCTGGTGCACAGTAAGTGCTATTTAAGTATTACTGTTATGATTATTAATAATTATTACTATCACTCTGGGTCAGTCACTGTACTCAAAACTTTATATAGGTTGTCTTATGTTTTACACACAGTGCCTTGATAAGATAAACACCATTTTGTTTATTTTATAATTGACGACACAGAATCTAAGAGAAATTAAATAATTTGTCCACGGTCAAGCACCCAGTGATCGCTGGACCTTGTATTTGAGCTTAGATCTGTCTGACTCCAAAGCCTGTGGTTTTTCTGTGAAGCTGCACCAGAGGGTGTGTTTGAAGCTTCCCCTTCTTGCCGTCCTGTTGGCATGTTCCCAGCCCCCGAAGCTGATGAACACAGGGCACCGAGGTCAGCGTCCCCAGATCGCTGACAGAACAGCAATTGTACCTGTGTCAAAAAAGGTTTAGACACCAAATGGCTTTAGCTCCTGCAGAAGACCCAGAGGAAATGAATTTGGAAGGTCTCACTTAGAGATCTCCTAGGATTTCAAGGATTAGAAGGGAAAAAAATATGAAGGAGATGGAATCATTATTCTACTCTAGTTGAGGAGATACAAATTTCCTTTAGTTATCTTACCAAGATTAAATTTCCAGAACTCAGGAATAGAGTTCTCAGCTATTGCATATTAAACACAACAGAGCCCTGAATATATCCAATCAAGCCATCCTATCTTCAGGGAAAACCAAGTCTAAGCTGCCTGGTACAGAGAGCCACTTGTCCTGTGAGTAAAACCAAGTCCCTCTAAGACTTAACCACGGACTGTGGCAGGAAAGAGAGACCAATGTGGGATAGTTGCTGGAAGAATAGAATCCCGTTACAGTTCTGACTTCATGACCCCGTTCTCTTGAGCCAATAATTCTGAGACGAATACCTCTGGGTGTATCCAGAAATGATTCCTCTGTGCCGTAGTCACTAGACCAGATGCCCTTTTATGTTGAATATATTGGAGGCATCTGGGTCTTTGCTGTGTGGGTGTTTCCAAGTCATTTTTTTTTTAAAGTTTTTATTTATTGATTTTAGAGAGAGAAAGGGAGAGAGAGAGAGAGAGAGAGAGAGAGAGAGAGAGAGAGAGAGAGAGAAACATCCATTTGTTGTTCCACCCATTCATGCATTCATTGGTTAATTCATATATGTGCCCTGATGGGGTTTGAACCCACAACCTTGGCACATCAGGACCACACTCCAACCAACTGAACTACCCAGCCAGGGCCCAACTCATATTTCTTTGTCCAGCTTCATTTTATTTTTATTCAAGCTTCTGTACAGCTCCTGTAGGTCTTGATCTACTCTTGTGGTTGATACACACAGTTGGAAGAGAAGTAGTTGGTTATTGTTGGGGTTCTGTTCCCTTCCAATAAATTTTTTAAATCTTTTGAATGAAGTATTGCATAGGCACAGAAGAGCACACAGATCAAGGTGTGCTCTGACCTTTCACAAAATGAAAATACCTGTGTAAGTACCAACCAAGTCAAAGAACAGAACATTATTAGTGCCCCCCAAATCCCCTGCACATTTTCTCCCTTCAATTATCATCTCTTCTCTTCTCTCCAAAGGAAAACACAATCCTGACTCATAACACCATATTCTATAAATAGAATTAAAGCATTATATATTTTTTCAGATTTGACTACTTCTACTTAACATTGTATTTGAAAGTTTCCCATGTATTTATGTATCATAGCAGTTTATTTTAGTCCGGCTGGTATGGCTCAGTGGTTGAGCACCAACCCATGCACCAAGAGGTCACCAGTTCGATTCCCGGTCAAGACACATGCCCAGGTTGTGGGCCCAATCCCCAGTGGGAGGCATGCAGGAGGCAGCCAGTTGATGTTTTCTCTCATCGATGTTTCTATCTCTCTCTCCCTCTCCCTTCTTCTCTCTCTAAAATCAACAAAGAAAACAATTTTAAAATAGCAGTTTATTTTAATTGCTATATAGTATTCTATTCTTGAAATATATCATAATATATTTATCCATCCTACAGTCCATTTAATGGACATTTAGGTTGTTTACAGTTTGAGGTTTTAATGAATAATTCTACCATGAACATTTTTAAAAATATTTTTTAATTAATTTTTTGAGAGGAAGGGAGAGAGAGATATAGAAACATTGATGTGAGAGAGAAACATTGATTGGTTGCCTCCTGCATGCCTGCTTCTGGGGATGGAGCCCACAATCAGGGCGTGTGCCCTGACCAGGAATTGAACCGAGACCTCTCAGTCCATGGGAGGATGCTCAATCCACCGAGCCACACTGACTGGGCTGCCATGTTCTTGTACATGTTTTTGGCACATATTTCTGGGGAGGAATAGCCTAGGAGTGAAATTGCTGACAGAGAGTATTCATACATTCAGCTGAGAGAAGCTTGCCAGAGAGTTTTCCAAGACGAGTGTGCCAATTTACACTTCCACCAGCAGTGTGAACGCTCAAAATCCTTGCTAACATTTGGTATTGTCAGTCTTTTAAGTTATGATCATTCTGGTAGGTATGTGGTAGTATCTCATTGTGGTTTTAATGTTCATTTCCCTGATGACTAATGAGGTTGAGTACATTCTAAAATGTTTACTGTGAATCTGGCTACATTTCTTTGTGAAGAGTCCGATTAGGTCATCTGGTTATTTGTCTTTTTCTCATTGATTTGTAGTTCTTATGTATTCTGGATGTGAGTCATATATATTGCAAATAGCTTCTCCCACTCTGCAGATTGCCTCTTCACTCTTTTCGTGTTTTTTTTTTTTTTTTTTTTTATGAACAGAAGGTCTCAAATTTAAAGAAATATACTGTATCTTTTTCTTTTGATTACTAGTTTTTGTGCCTTTTTAAGAACCTTCTTTTCCTACCCCAAGATCATAAATATACTCTCCCATGTTATCTTCTAGGACAGGGGTTGGCAAACTACAAACTGTGGTCTAATCCTGTTTTTATAAATAAAGTTTTATTGGAACAAAGTCGCTCTCACTTATTTACATATTTTCTGTGACTGTTTTTGCTCTTTAATGGCAGACAGTATGGCCTGCAAAGCCCAAAATGTTTACTATCTGGCTCTTCACAGAAAATATTTGCCAAACTGTTCTAGAAGCTTTATTATTTTGCCTTTCACATTTGGTATTGGCATTTCCGTATGGTATGTGGTACAGACCAAGATTCATTTTTTCTTTATGTATATTCAGTGAAGCTAGTACCATGCAATGAAAAAAATGTCTCTTCCCCAGGACTCTGTAGTACAGCACATATATGTATATGCATGTATCTGTTTCTGGATTTTCTATTTGTCCCCCTCTTTTTTTTCTATTTTGGTCCATTTTTCTATCCATGACCAATACCACTCTGTTTAAGTTGGTGCATTTTTCCAGCAAATCATAGTATCCTCTCACTTTATTTTTTTTCAAGATTGTCTTTACTATTCTTGAAACTTTGCAGATTCATATACATTTTACAATCAACTGGACAATTTCCTCAAAACAACTTCCTGGGACTTGAATTAGCTTACTCTTTAAATCAGTTTGGAGAGATTTTACTTATTTACTTGTTCATAAATCTGATGTATTTTTAAATTCACTTAGGTCTTCTTTAATTTCTTTCAATAATATTTAGATTTTCTGACTTTGATACCTTGCATATATTTGATAACTTTATTTTGAGGTATTTTTTATGCTATTATAAATTTACATCAGCACTACTTTTGTGTAAAAAAAAAAGAACCAACCACCGACTAGTCACCCACAAAATACCATGCCCTAATGAAAGTTTGTGGGAACCTAAAATGATATTTCATGTTCCAAGAATAAAAAGATTCAAATGGGAAAGGGAAATGCAAGGATGACCAAAAAAAAAAAAAAAATCACACACAGGATCTGTATAAATGTATTTAGTTAGGAACCTCTTCCGTGGGTTTTGAACGTCTGCTGGTGTTGGCTCACAGGCCTGTCGCTCTTCGGACTGCGGGACAGCATGAACAGGACACTGGCTCCCAGTGTCACCAGGCGGGTTCTGAGCCAGACCTCCCTCCAGGCGGTTGACTCCAAGTCTGAGTGAGAGCGAGGCAAGTGTTCCTCAGGAGAGCAGAAGAAGGTGGGATGCAGGTGCCTGGAGACAGGATCGAGGGTTTAGCGGGGACTGGTGCCCCTTGGACTGCCCCCTGCTTGCAGGTCTCGCCGGTCACCACTGTGGGTGCGGCAGACTCGAGAGTGAGCTGTGCACGTGGTCAGTCCTCTCTTGGGACTTGACAGTTCCCAGCTTCGGAGCTTTGCGGTGTCCGATTCTGTCTCCACCCTGGGGTTCGCAGGGGGCTTGTCCCTCGTGGTTCTTTCCGGAGATGTCATGCCATCTTCCCTTCGGTCCCCCTGAGACTTGTGGTGTCTTTTTTCATTAAAATGATGGTATTATGAGTTTGGGGGTTGATTTTTTCTCCATCTTAGATTGATCTGGTTTTAAACAGCTTTTGTTGACTTTTGCCACCGCTGCAGGAGTTGACTGCAATAAACTGTTTTCCTTTGATCGTGCAGCGAGGTGGGGGCCCCGGACTGTGATGTCCGCTCCTACTTCCTCATGGCACTTGTCGGACCTTTCCCTCCCTCTTACCACCCTGCCTCCTCCGGAGGCCCAAACCCAAGCCTGGTTCTTCACGAACTGGTTGTGGAACTTCAGGCGAGGTTCTGCTTACCCTCCCCGGGCCCAGTGTCTGCACCTCTGAACGGTGAGCTGACTAACATTCTTTGACTTACATATGAAGAAGGTTACCTTTGGTTACTGGGGAAGGATGTCCTGGGTGTGATTTAGCAAAAAGATGTCTTAAAGGAGAGCTACCACCCCACTGGTTTGGAAATGCTTGGAATGCCTTTGATAGAGACAATGCTTTTCAGAGAAGTATCTCTGAGAGAGGAGACCCCTGAGGGAAAACAAGCAGAGGCAGAAGAAATGCAAGTAGAAACCACAGGATGGGCACTGGGACCTGGAAGGAAGCGGATTCCAAACAGCTAAAGAAGGATCAGGGCAGCCCCGAGGCGGGTGTGTGATGAAGCCGCAGGCCGCTTGGGTTTTAGAGAAGAGATGTATTCGGGCTTCTTTAAAAACCTTTAGAGAAGGATTTACACTCCGTGGACAAGGAAGTGCTGCCATTTCTCTTCAAGTCTAAACGCAATGAAAGTAAGTGGGTAGAGCAGTAACGGTTGTTGGTCAAAATCCATGCTCCAACTGGGAAAGCCTCCTCCATCAGAGGCTGTGTTTCCACACCCACGGGGTTGGGCCCACAGAATGGCCACTCTGAGCCCAGGCAATGAAGAAGAAAGTGCAGCTTCCTCGCCCTCATTTTCTCTTCCCATGTGCGGATACCGAGGACGTAGCAAAGCTGAGAGATGTAAGGCACCTCTATCCTCGAGCTGTCTCCTCGGGACAAGCTGTGTGCCCCCCGGGAACACCTGCATCGCACTGTGCTGTGAGTGGGAAACAAAATTCTGTTGTGTTAAGGCAGTAGAGTTAGGCTTTGTTTGTTACAGCAGCTGCAGTTACCCCAACCAAAGCAGTTAGTTTCTGAAATAATTCACAGTATTGGCAGAAAGGAATAAAGTACACTATTATTTTACTACTGTCATTTCACTTGAGAAGAGTTAAAAAATGAGAAGTTTTTATGAGTCGAAAGAAGTTTCCCCAAGCTTTCTTAAGTCATTGGAGAATATTCACCGTTAGCATAAAAAGGAAGCAATAATAATACCAAAATATAATATCTGTGCCTAATAGATTTGCACTCCCTCAATTTGCATTTTAATTTCCTTGAATTGGCTCATGACACATTCTTATGTGGGATCCAACATTTAGCAACAAATAAGACTTCCTCCTCTCTGGGCTCTTCTCACTCCTCACTTTATCCCCACACATCCACATCCCTGCCTTCTCCTTCCCACAAAGCTCACTTTTGGCAAAATGCTTTTCCTAAACCACACATTTTAATGAATTAAGTGGAGCCTCGCAGTCACGCACGCTTGCATTCTCCCACCGTCCCCTGACTTCCACGCTCCTCCAGCTACGGGAATTCTCCCTATTCCTCCAGAACGGAAAAAAAGCGCATTAAAAATTCTGTCTATAAGTAGAAAAGTTATGCACAGAAGGTGATGGCTCTTCCACTTTCTTTTTCTTTTTTTGAAACTGGAAGAAGGAAGATGGTTTCTAAACAATGGCTGTCCTCCGAGAGACGAAGAAAAATCAGTGCTGTTTTCCGTTTGGCAGTTGCGAAGCTGGTTATGATCATAAACCCATAGTTGATTCTGTATCCTTTTTAGGGGGAGCTTCATAGACTGGCTTCTACCCTGCCAAAGAAGAAAACTGAAGTGTTTGACAGCAGGGAAATTTAAGAGAATTACAGAGGAAAAAAAAAAAAAAGATATTGTAAGTCATAGTTTCTAAACTCCTCATTTTACTGCTGAGGTTCATATACATGGTTTAATTTGGCCAAAGTTGTACAATGGTTTCTAGAAAAAATTTTTTTATATGTTTTTATTGATTTTAGAAAGAGAGGAAGGAAGAGGGAGGGAGGGGGAGAGAGAGACACTTATTGGCTGCTTCCCACATACCCCTACTGGGGATCAAGCCTGCAACCCAGGCACGTACCCTGACCGGGAATCAAACTGGTGACCCTTGGGTACACAGGACGATACCCAACCAACTGAGCCACACCAGCTAGGCAGCTTCTGGAAAACTGAACTGTATCCAACCTTTACAGAACACGTAACATGGAGTTTTAAGTACATGACCTGCCCTGGCCGGTTTGGCTCAGCAGTTGGAGCATCAGCCTGCAGACCAGAGAGTCCTGGGTTCGGTTCCTGCTAGGGGCACGCACCAAAAAAAAAAAGCACATGACCTTCCAGGATCATCACATCAGCCATAGGACAGTGATCGAACCACCTCTGTTAGAGTAGTGAGGGACCATAACAGTCCTAAGCTGGATGCCAGGCCTTAGGATCTGGCCCCTCACCATGTCCTTGAGTCCATCCAGTAGTTTCTTCTTTCTTTGGGCACCAACTGTGCATCAGACACTTGTCTAGGGTCTGGGGTTACCGAGGCAAAAGACATGATCTCTGCCCTCAAAAAGCACACAGTCCTCTGAGGGCAAATAAATAAACAAATGATTCCAATCCAGTACAGTAAAGGCTCCCATCTTTTGCTCCTGGCATGCAGTCACTTCCAAAGCAAATGGCTGCTTTTCCCAGGAGGAAAACATCAGGGCAGTAGCGGCAGCAGCAACAGCCAACCACTGAATCATCAAGCGAGGAGGCACCAACAGTTCTGCTTCCTAACCGGAAACATCTTACCCAATCTCCACCCCCCACCCCCGCCCCCTTCGCCCCCATCACCACCTGTAGGTTTGGAACCAAGAAAGGCTTTGGAAACTAAAGATAATGTGCTAATAGGATGTTAAAGTGAAACCTCCCTCACCACCCACCCCCAGAGGCAGTCTGCGTGAAGGCGTTATTCCGAGCCCTGCTTCATTTCATGACTCCAGCTCCTGGCACCTTGCTCGGTTTAAAAGTGTTGATTACCCAGAGCGCTCCGAGATTGCTTTTGGCAAAGGGCTCAAAGCAGGCAGATCCAACCCTTCTCACTGTCTCTTTCTTGTTGCCAAAATATAAGACTCTTGGTTTTATGAAAAACTTGTATGAATTCTCCTTCCAACGAACAACCGAGATTGCAGTTAAAATGAAGTAAAGGAAGACTTGGAATCAGAGGAACTAGTATTTGGTCCTGAATTTACATTAATTGCAACCCTTGGACAAGTCCATTTCCCTCTGGGCTTTCTTTTTTTTTGGGTCCAAATTAATTTTATTTTATTTTTGTTTTTACATCTTTGAAATAAGAAGAGTGGACTAAATTATCTCTAAGGTTTCTAAAAATTCTGGCCCTGTGTACATTCACAGTTTTGTTCCTTCAATTCAGAGAATGCTCACTGAATGTGTATTACATGCCAGTCACTGTGGTGGGCACTGGGGGAAAGAGACGAAAGTCCCTTCTCCTTTGCAAGCAGCCAACAGACCACTAGAGCCAAGCAGATAAACAGGGACTCCAGCGGGAGGCTTGGGATTGCAGCGGCGTGCACGGGAGGCTGTGGGCACACGAGAAGCGTGCTGTGTCCCTCCTGACCCTTCTCCACTGAAGAGGACCAGAACATGCTGCTGTCCGTGGAAATCAGGTTCTCCCATGGGATCATGAGGAAAGCATTCCAAGGACCCAATCACGGGAGATTGTGGTGTGGCAAGATTTATATGTGATGCAAAATCAAAGGAGTTCGCCTCCTGCATTCCCAATGTCCCATCTCCCTCCGTCCCGCCATGGAAAAGGTCCAATCTTGTCTTCATCAAGGCCAGAACAAAGACCAGTTTCCAGAGTTCCTGTTTCATATTAAAGCTTAGTCCTCTGGAGCCCGTGCAGTCTGCCACGGGCCAGGGAGCTGCTAGAGCTGCGTGGTCATGTGTTCCTGGGTGAGAGAGCAGAGCAGACAAACAGGTGGATGTGTACCAGGCGAGGAGGAGAGGGGTGAGGAGAGAGATCATCTTTGTTTCCCTAGGGTTATAACGGAGCTTTTAAAAATAACCAGTCAGCTTCTCAAGCTTTTCTGGGCTTATGATGGGTCCACCCCCTAGCCAAGATCTCTTTCCCAGGTTACACTGACAGGACTCTATGGTCAAGTGCCTCTCCCTGCTCCGTTGTGACTTCTGTTGCCCATGTGCTTACCTCCCCCTGTCCTGCCCCCACCCCAATCCAGTACTGGGGGAAGGGAGGGGTGTGAATCCTTGGTGCAGCAGTGCTTTGATCTCCTGGAATGTGTGTGAAGCTGTAGCTTCCTGGTGAAGCAAACAGGCTCAGTGTCTGATTCCCTTTCCCTCCTTTCTTAGTAATAATTAGCTAACATTGTTGCCACCCCCAAAATATGTCCCTTTGTCGCAAGGATTGTTTGGAGCTGAAAGCACTTGAGAAGGAGCAGCTGCAGGAAGGGCTCTCCTGTCTCCCTCTGTCCACCTTCAAAGCAGGACACAATTTCCCCGGAGAAAGGGGCCTTCCTTATACAAGAAGGAGGTGAATACTTTTATTACCCAGAATGTGGAGATGACATCAAGATGAACCTGTAGGAACAAACCTACTGAAATAACCATTTTCTTCCATTTGTTTCCCCCATATATGTTCTAGTCATTTTCCCATAATTTACCACCCCAGCCCAGATCCTTTTTTTCCTGGTATTGTCACTTATCCTCAATTTATTGTTCTTCGTGGAAATAGTATTAAAGCTTTCAGGCCTATTCCCTTATTTGGTCGTCATATTTTTTCTACGAAGTCTCCTGTGTCAGGTAAAAATATTAACATCAAATAAAATTTGCATGCTTTTTTCCCCCTGTTAATCTGTCTTTGGTCAGCGTGACTCAAGCCCAGCCACAGAATCGGTATGGTGATTACCCAGAGGGAAGGGAGGCTTGGGGGAGGTAGGCGAGGGAGAAGGAGGGATAAATGGTGATGGAAGGAAACTTGACTTGGGGGTAAACACACTATGTAACATACAGATGATAAATTATAGAATTACATACTTGAAATCTATATAGTTTTATTAACCAACGGCAAACCAATAAATTCAATTAAAATGAAAAGGATGGAAGAGTGAAAAAGGGGGGGGGGGGCGTGTAGAGGAAAAGTCTTTCCTCCTTTCTACTACCTTTTGCTCTTCCTGGGGAGGCTGGACCACAGCAACAAGGCCCTCTGGCTTTCTGTTGGCTCCCATCAATAAGGACCATCTTAGGAGATCAGAAAGAGAGAGGATCGGAGCTCAGAGTATCAAATAAATATCCTCACTGGGAGGACAACTCAATCAAAAGTTATTACTCCTCTTGAACCCACCTGCTCTCCCTCTCACGTATTCCCTTCTGACACAGGGACGATGGCAGCTCTGTGGCTGCTATTGGCCTAGTTTCTGCCTTAGTTCCTGTGGTTCCACTTACACCCACCCACTATTTCATCAGTTGTCCCTTTTAAATAAATCCCCTTCAAATTTAGACTGATCCGAGTGTGCCATCTGTTTCCTGTTGGGACCCTGGTTAATACATACATAAAACCCACTTTTGAGAATTGTGTACACTGGAGGTAGTCAGGGCAGTGGTGAGATGCGTGTACACTGGAGGTAGTCAGGGGACTAGTGAGATGCGTGTACACTGGAGGTAGTCAGGGCAATGGTGAGATGTGTGTACACTGGAGGTAGTCAGGGCAATGGTGAGATGCGTGTACACTGGAGGTAGTCAGGGGACTAGTGAGATGTGTGTACACTGGAGGTAGGGCAATGGTGAGATGCGTGTACACTGGAGTTAGTCAGGGCAATGGTGAGATGCGTGTACACTGGAGGTAGTCAGGGGACTAGTGAGATGCGTGTACACTGGAGGTAGTCAGGGCAATGGTGAGATGTGTGTACACTGGAGGTAGTCAGGGCAATGGTGAGATGCGTGTACACTGGAGGTAGTCAGGGGACTAGTGAGATGTGTGTACACTGGAGGTAGGGCAATGGTGAGATGCGTGTACACTGGAGGTAGGGCAATGGTGAGATGCGTGTACACTGGAGGTAGTCAGGGCAATGGTGAGATGTGTGTACACTGGAGGTAGTCAGGGCAATGGTGAGATGCGTGTACACTGGAGGTAGTCAGGGGACTAGTGAGATGTGTGTACACTGGAGGTAGGGCAATGGTGAGATGCGTGTACACTGGAGGTAGTCAGGGCAATGGTGAGATGCGTGTACAATGGAGGTAGTCAGGGGAATGGTGAGAGGAAGAGAGGGAAAGGGCTGGGCAGACACACAAAAAGGGTCCCAGAGAAAAATAAAGCTCAGTCTTGAAAGATATCTTGTAACTAGCCCGCTAAAGAAATGATGAGAAGGGGGGAATAATTTAAGAGAGTACAAGGTGGATGTTCAGAGACAGGAGCTTTTCTGGGGAAGTTGCAATATTCAAGATGACTGGAGGGGAGAACTGGTAAGGAGAGCGGATGGTAAATGATGAAGCGGGGGAGGGGGAGGAAAGGGCAGGTCATGAAGGAATCTGTATATGGTGTCTGCAGACCCTATGAAGAAAGATTCATTTGCTGTGAGGCTGTGAAGGAATATATCTGCTGAGATGGACTCCCCGTAGTCAACTGAGGGTCCAAATTTTATGAATGATGAGTCTAGCAGTCATTTGCTGACAAGGGCTCCTTGTGTACTCTGTATACCAGGAAGAACCTCAGACCGAACTCTTGGCTTCTCACACAATGTCCTCCTCATTTACTCCATCTGAGTCACCCACTGAGAAAGACCTGGTTTCATCTTTTGACTAATGTACTCAGATCTGCCCCATCCAGTCAGAACTGCTCCATAACAACCAATCAGAACAGTATGAATCTGAATACCTCATTTACATAAAATGGATCTAATTGGGACCCTGGGCAGGAACTTTTTATTTAAAAGACTACCTCCCTGCCCAGCTGCTGTGACTCAGTGGTTGAGCATTGACCCATGCACTGAGAGGTCACTGGTTCGATTCCCGGTCAGGGCACATGCCCAAACTGTGGGCCAAATCCCCAGTGGGGGGCATGCAGGAGGCGACCAACTGATGTTCTCTCTCACACTGATGTTTCTATCTCTCTCTCCCTCTCCCTTCCTCTCTAAAATCAATAAAGAAAATAAATAAAAGACCACCTCCCCTTTGTCTGAGCGGAGCACACTTTCAGTTTTGACTAGAGGTGGCATTTCCCCTGATTTGCAAATTGTTTTACCAGAATAAAATTTCTCCTTCTCTACCCCTCTTTGGGAATTTTGGGTTACATTATTTAGTTAGTGTGTTTGTATTCTACCCTAAAGACAATGAGAAATATGAAAATACTTTTTTTAAGCAGAAGAGTAATGTGATAGGTTTGTATTTTAGAAGATCACTCTGGGGAGCAGAGTGAAAGAAAGCAGGATGAAGGAAGAAAGATTGGCTTATCCAATGGTGGGGGAGAATCAGTGACAACTGGCAATGCGTCTGTGGTGGGGGAGGATGCGTGCTGTGGGGGACAGTGAGAATCTGGGGGGGAACTGCTGACGGCAGTGAGTGGAGAAGGGTTCTCAGGTTTTGGGGGTGAGGCAAGTTGATAGCTGGTGAAATAATTTTGTCAGCAGAGGAAATCCTAAAGGAGAATCCAAATTCAATTCACTGTGCATTCATTCTTTTCAGTGCGCTAATGAATTCCCTCGGATTATTAGCTTTTATCAAACATTCAGCTTGTACATTGGTCTTTCTTCAGTGGCTTCTGTCTTTCTTACTCAGCTAATGGGGACAATATCAGTTCCTTCCTCATACTTAAGAATTAATGAGTGAATGCATGCATTGTTCCAGGCACAGAATAAATATTCACCAAAGGTTATTATCAAAGCCAATGTGTGTCAAGTCAATCCAAAATGGTCATAAAACTTAGCTTCTCAATCAGCGAATACTTTTTGCGTGCCTACTTTGTGCCTCCCATTGTTCGCTTGTTATGGGGACAACTGTCAAAAAGCTGTGAGAAAAAGTCTTATACTATTAAAATAATTTCTGCTTTTTTCTTCTTTGTATCCCTCTCTCTCTCTCTCCCTCTCTCTCCCCCCTCTCTCTCAGCTTTCTTTTCTAAATATGTGTATAGCTTCTATTTCCAGGAGGAAAAATAGTCCAGAAAGCTAAATTTTTAGAGAGGATAAAAGAACTTGCCTGAATTATTGATTCATAGCTTTAAAATGCACCCAGGATAGTAAGAACATTTATAGATTTCATGAGCTGTTTAATATCTATTTGTGGAGCACCGCCATGTGCAATCATCTTGGACTCGTTATGTTTTTTCGGCTGCCCAATGAGTCATAATGAGCCTATGAAAATGTAAAATAATGGGTTAGAACTAGAGGGAATGAAGTAACAGCCAAAGCGATATGGAATTATTCTTACACGCCGTCTGTAAGAGCGATCAGGACGAGGAAGGGATAGAGGGCCTATTATCACAGGCACACATACGCGCGTGAACTTTAAAGAGAGCTCTCCGGAAAGGGGAGGGAAGTGGGAAGCCCTGGGAACAAGATCCTTAAAAATGGTGGGTTGCAGATGTATTTTCCATTAAGATTCAAGCACATGGGGGTGGGGAGCTCAAATAATGGGGAAGAAATAGAAACGCCAGTGGATATTCTTTTGAGAAGGTGGAGCCCTATGCTGAGAAGATAAAAGAGACTTTATGTGTGAGCACTTAAAATGAAGAGGAAGGGAACATTTCTAAACTAGGCTTAAGAAATAGCTGCGTTTCTCACTATTAACCTCTGTTCCCCCGAAGAAAACCAGTGGAAGCAGGCAGAACAAAATAATTCCATAGGAACATGATGAAGAATGCCTTCTGTCATGGGAGCCATATTTTGAAAAAACTATTAATGCAACATTCTATTTCGGTTTGTGACGATAGGTCCTTCTTCCTCATTGGTCCCAGGGTCCTCTGCCCAGAGGGCTGTGCAGGAGTCCTATATGGTATGCAATGAGGAAAGAAGTTGATATTCAGCTTTTGATATTCAAAATCAGATTTTAAGCACGCTAATAGTCTTGGGAGAAGACTATTTTTTATCTGAGATCATTTCCTCTTTTGGCTTATTAAGCACCAACCAGAGACATCCAGGGTCTTAGAAAAGTTATTTCTGTAGGTAGAAAAGCTATCCCTCTGGAGGTATACGGAGGCCCTGGGGCTTGCTACTCCATGGACGGAGGAGTAGGGGAAGGCAGGGAAGCCCTGCCCTTCTTGTCCCAGGAGTTGATGAGAAGAAGGATGATGAGAGGAGAGGGGAGGAGTTCATTTAGGAATATCCAAAAGGAGTTGATACATACACCAAAGGCCAGGGACCACTGAGGGGACATAGAAGAGCCCAGCCTTGCTAAGTGAGAGACGGTGTTTAAATAGACAAGGGCCAGAGCATATTTAAAAACAGAACTCTGATCCACCAGCAATGTGCCCAGAAGACCAAGCCCTTATCCAGAATAATCAACCTAGAAGAGCGGCCTGCTTGCTATAAGTCAGTCTTGTAGGAAGTTAGATTGCTATCTCTAGTGACAACCCCGGAAGCTAAACAATAACTTCTGTAACAGTTAGTCTCAAATGGTCAAGACTTGATTAGTTACTGACAGTTTCTCTAATTTTTGTTTCTGTGTCCAACTTAGAACCAACCAGAGAAAGCTAAGTATGCACCTCTGACCAATCACACAGCAAACTCTACCTCTAGTTAGCCCGCCTACAGCTTCTCCATGCCAACAGCCTCCTCCAATCAGGACACTGCTGAAGCCTTCCTCCTTTCCCACTATAAAGCTTTCCTACTCCCCTGCCTGTCTTTGAGTCTCTGCCAAAACGAAAGTGATAGTGGCTGGCTCCCTTGCTACAGTGAGCTCAGAATAAATAGACTTTGCTTTTCTCGTTTGGTTGGTCTTTTATTTCCACAGTAGAGATGCTTAAAAAGGAGCCAGTTGGTTTAACCTGGCGACCCAATGTCAGGGTGCCCTGGTGCAAATGTTTGTGGCCCCGTAAAATGCGTATTAAATTCTAATGAGCAATGCAATGAATGGTATTAGCATATGGGGTCTTTGAGAAATGCTTAGGTCATGAGGGTGGAGCCCTCATACATGTGATTGGTGCCCTTATAAAACAGACCCCATAGAGATCCCTTGCCCCTTCCACCACGTGAGGACACAGTGAGAAGTAGGCAGTATGCAGCCCCAGAGAGGACTTTCATCAGAATCCAACCATGCTGGCCCCCTGATCTTGGACTTCCAACCTCCAGAACTATGAAAAATAAAGTGATGTTGTTTATAAGCCACCACGTCTGTAGTATTTTGATATAGGAGCCCCAACAGATTAAGGCACAGTGTACTGGTCACTTATCCTGGGAAGCAGAATGAAGAATAAGAGTTATGAGTTATGAACGGCCAATGCAGAGAGGAGATTAATTCACCCAGAGAGGACTGCTAGGCCTGAACCAAGTAAGAGGATCAGAACAGGTGCTCTTCTGGCCTGTCACCCTTAGTTGTAAAGTCCAGCAGGGTAGGTGGCAAGCGTGGCCGAGGGTCATTATTCTGGAGGCCAGCAAACCCTGAGCTGTCCAAGAAAACAGAAGTCGCACCCCTTCCTCGTATTCTCAGGCACACTCTTGCCGTGGAGCTGGAGAGAAGCGTGAAAGGCTGGAGACACTGGGCCTTTTTACTGAGAGAGGCTGAGTATTAGTTAAAGAGCGATTTAAATGACTGTCACTGATTTTGTTGTTTCCCCACTAACCAGCTCGCCCAGAAGAGCAGACCAATTAGAAGTAAAATATTAAAACCGTATTTTCTCTGCATGTATAAATTATAGTATAAGCAAATTTTGCAAACCCATAAGCACCAAGACTAGCACGTTTTCCTGTTCCTGTGCTAAACAATCCCGGGATAAAGCGGAGCTTCCTGGTTTCGAGCTGAACAATACTGGGCCCACGCAAAAATAACTTAGCTGCTTGCTCTAATAAGTACTTGCTCCTGAAAAATCAGACCGCAAAACTACTAAAATAGCTACCTTAGGAAGACTTGCAGGTCCCTCATCCAAGCTCACTTCTCCATTCTCACCTCCGTGTGCTACCAACCCAAAGCTACGGTCATAAATTCTGCCCAGTGCCAACCAGTTCTCTGCCTGGCGAGACCCACCTTAAATCACCCAGCTCAGACTCTGCACCCTGAATAATCCATCCAGGACCTCTCCCTTCTGAGATGCCGCTAGATTCCATCAAAGTGACATTCCCCTTATTGCAATAAGTAAAAACAAAAACAAAAACGAACAAAGTGGCTTTGTTTAACCAACAATTTTTTCAAGCCGTCTTTCTGGATACTCCATAACCAGTACCCGTGACACTTTAAGCTGGATGGTCTCGCTGTGGCATGCCAGGGGGGAGCAGCGACGGGCAGCAAGGTAAGCGCGTGGCACTGGGGATGGATGAGCTCCTCTGAGCAAAAGTGGCCACAACTCAGGAGACCAAAGGCCAGAAATATGTACGAAAGAGAAGCTATAAACACATATCCTACTAGCAAACACAGGGCAGCTCCTGTACGTGGAAGAGACCAGTCCCGCCACTGTTATTTGTAGGCATTCCCTGCACATAGAAAGAACAACAGTAAAATGTAAGGACAAATAGTATAAAAGGGAAAATAGCAAACATCTACATAAATATAACAGGTCATGGGGAACACACAGCTGAGAGGACTCATCATTTTCCCGTTTTTATACCTTGTTTAACAGACTCGGTGTTTTAAAAAGGAGGAGAAGGGGAAGAAAAGATGGCCCCAGGTTCCTAAGGGTCTCATGGAACAGACAGCTTCACTTCTGCTTTTCAAGCCCGCGCGTAGAAGGCTGAGAGGACGGCCCGGCTGAATCTGCTCCCTCGGCATACCCGCGTGGCCGGCTCTTCCCAAGGGCACCAGGGTCCCCCTGCAGGGCTCCAGGCCTCGGCCGAAGGCCCCAAAGCTGGCGCATGTTGTCCACAGGAGTAGTCAGGCTATATTTTGACACCAAGAATTCATTCCTTGGGTACCCCATTCTATACATTTCATCTGTGTCACCCCCAAAACCGAATGCCTTGCCCCTTCCTCGGGGCTGTGTCCCCTCCTCTGCAGCCACTTGCTCCCCTCGTTAGCCGTGGATGCAGCCAGGACGCTTGCTCAGCTCCGCCTCAGCGGGGCTGTCGTCTGCCGGCCGTCAGTTCTGATTACAGCACCTGATTTCTTGGGCTTCAGCCGCCTGGACAGCAGCTGGTCCCTAGCTCGCTCTCCACCCCATACCCACCCCCCTGGGAGGCCCAGTCACCAAAGTCCCATGTGGCGCAGCAGAAAGGCAATTGATTCCTTTAGCTGGCAGACCCCATCCTGTTCCTGTTCTCCTTATATTGCTGCTGACTGGACCAGAGAGTCACCCTGTCCCAAACATCTGTTCTCCAAACAGCTCTTCACCGGAATTAGTCCTACCCTGTACCTCTCCTTACTTGACCACCGTAGTACCATCTCGTCACAGCGAAATTGGTTGAAAGAAGTAAGGTTATATAACTGAGAGGAAAAACTTATGAGGGACAAATATTTAACTTCAAATGCTTAAATGTAAGAAAATATTGCATTTACTTTGTAACACTTGAGAGCGCTGAAATAGTTGGTGGAAATCACAGAAAGGAAGATTTTGGCTAAAATAAGGAAGACAATTGGTGACATTAAAATGAACATGTATAGCCTAGCTGGTGTGGTTCAGTGGTTGAGCGTCAACCCACGCACCTAGAGGTCACCGGTTCAACTCCTGGTCAGGGCACATGCTCAGGTTGTGGGCCAAATCCCCAGTGGGGGGCATGCAGGAGGCAGTCAGTTGATGTTCTCTCTCATCGATGTTTCTCTCTCTCCCTCTCTCTCTCTAAAAATGAATGAATAAATAAATAAAAATCTTTTAAAAATAAATAAATAAGTAAAATGAACATGTCTACTTGTCAAGTTTCTACTTTGGGGTGTATATTGTTTGGGCGTGTCTGTGGAAAATGACCTGTGCACTTTTAGGCATGCATGTTCTTTTTCAGTAAAAAGTTTAAAAACTGAAAAAAAGAGAAACATCTGTAACAAAAATAAATTAATAAAAAATTTAAAAAATAATAAAACATAAAATCCAAATTAAAAAAAGAAAGTTTAAAAAACAAACACGTCCATCTCTTCATGTCTGAGTTTTCTGCTGTGGGGTCGCAGACGAGCCCCAAAGACATCTGATCTGGACAATCGTGAGAGAGTCGTACCTCAGACAGAGAGCAGGGCAGCCTCTCAGTGCCCCTGGGCTTTATGATTCTCTTCTCTGGTTCTTCCTGAGACAGGGAATTAGCACTGTGTGGGCTTCTCCATCGTCCTCGAGAAGCCACAGCCACAGAGGGAGGGAGGGATCCAGGAACTGAGGACAGTGATAACCACACACAACCTCGAGCAGTCACTTGGGGACAAAAGCTTGTCTTGGTTTGGTGGGTACATGGGAGGTAGGGGTTGAAGCCTGGTTCTGGGGAGGTGCCCAGAAGGGGCAGGAAGAAGAGGTCAAAAGACAGCTTTGACATTCTGCTCTGGTCTCTCCACCCCCACCCCCACCTCTAGGGGACTGACTGTCCTTACACCACAGATTGACTGCGATGACTCAGTGCCGGTGACCGCTGAGAGCGGGGGCCGTGGGCAGTGCTAGAGTCTGGGCGGAAGAAACCCAGAAGAAAGCGGAGTTATGATGTCTGAGCACCTGCTCTCAGGCTGTCTCCCCACCGGCCGCAGCCTCTCTGGGTGAGGGGAATCACCCGAAGGCTGCCACCTCTCAGTACAGATTTGCCTAAGCGATCACAGTCAAACCTAACCAGAGAGGTTCTGGTGGATGATGAACAGTGGTCCTGGGGTGACAGGGCTCCCTCTCTGACCTTATGCCATGCCTTCTTCTGACCCTCACACTGCACTATTCCCTAGGGGCCGCGAGCTCACCCCAGCCCAGCTGGACCCGAGGAGTCCTACCGCCGAAAAGGTGACAAACCGCACAACAAATACCCTATGACACAGAAGTATCAGAAGGGCTGCGGTTTCAATTAATCATGATAAATATAAGTGACAAAATTCAGGAAGGAATTATCAATGTAAAATACTGTGAAGAAAGGTAAGAAAGTTGAAGCACTTGGTATGAAAATAATTTGTGTTCAGTTATGGTCTTGTTCTAAGTGCTCCACACATTGCTCGTTTGTTTCTCACGATGACGTGAGATAGGTGCTATTCTTTTTTTTTTTTTATCCTCAACCGAGGACATTTTTCCATTTTTTGTTCAGGTAGAGTGGGAGGGAGAGAGAGGAACAGAGAGAGAGAGAGAAACATCGATGTGAAAGGAACACATCGAGTGGCTGCCACCCGCACAACCGACCAGGGCCGGGGACAAACTGCAACCGAGGTACATGCCCTTAGCGGGAACCAAACCCGGGTCTCTCAGGATCGCAGGTCGACGCTCTAACCACTGAACCAAACCGGCCAGGGCGATAGGTGCTATTCTTAAGCCCATTTTACAGATGAGGATATTGAGGCACAGAGAGGTTAAGTAACTTGCCTGTAATTATAGACAGAGCTGGAATTTGGAGATAAGCAGTCTATGTCTTAGCTGAGCCCTGGACTACAATTCCTGTTTTCATGTTGGAGTCAAGGTCACAGTGGCAGGAGCAGGTGGGGGGACGGAGGCAGCTAAAGAACTAGCGATGGGCTGGAATATTAGACTGGAGAGCTCTTCTGGAAAGTTCGAGGGATGTATAAAGTGATAGAAAATATAAAAGGAAAGGTGAGAAATAGAGAGGATGAAGTCAGTGTCAGCACACATTATAAGAGAACTGGAAAGAGAAAAAGAGCTGGAAGTAAGAGAATTTATGATTCTAAAGCAAATTGCTTAAGGAATGTCCTTACACCTCTTCTGAACTGACAAAGGACGGGGTGAGTTTCAGCACCTATGACATCTGTCTGTCTCATTCCTGCAAGTAGTGGGAATTTATCAGCAGAATCCTGACTCCTGAAGTCAGCGGTCCGGCTGGCTTTCACCAGGAGGCCGCCCTGTTGCCTGCCGAGGCAAATGGCCAGTCCCAGCACCTGGGGTTTGCACTGAAGGAACAACAAGGTGAAGAAAGCAGAGTCACAGAAGGTCTGAGGAGCAGAGAGGTAAACTGGTCTCCTCTCCCAGATAAGGCCAGCGCAGAAGACTACAGCCCACAGGCCAAATCTAGCCGTCTGCCTGTTATTTATTTTTATTAAAAAAATTTTTTTTTTTCTTTATTGATTTTAGAAAGAGAGAAAGGGAGAGGGAAAGAAAGATAGAAACATCAGTGAGAGAGAACATCAATTGGCTGCCTCCTTCATGCCCCCCACTGGGGATCGGGCCCACAACCTGGGCATGTGCCCTGACTGGGAATTGAACTGGCGACCTCTTGGTGCGTGGGTCGATGCTCAACCACTGAGCAATACCGGCCGGACCTGGCTGCCTATTATAAGTCATCTTTTATTGGAACCCAGACACACTCATTCATTTACCAGTTGTCTGTGGACAATTTTGCCCTACAAGGGCAGAGATGAGTAGTTGCGACAGAGATCAAACAGTTCGCAAAGAGAACACATTATTTACTATCTGGCCCTTTACAGGAAAAAAGTTTGCTGACTGCTGACCTAGGTTAGTGCTTCTCAAAACCTGGCAGGACATTTTCACCCCTGCTTCTTGCCCCAACTCTTTATCCCACCATGACCACATGTGACCCCCCCGCCCCAACCTACCCCCAGTCAATCACTGGGTTAAATAACTGAAATTCATCTCTCAGGAGTGGGCTCTCAGGAGGAAGTTTAGATCCTTTGTCTGTGCCTGAGCAATCAGAGGGCAGTTTCTATTCCTCTGCCTTCCAAGGTGGGGCCCACCTGTAAATTCAGGTGGGGCTCAGCCTCCTTGATGGTGCGTGAAATAGAGAGAAAAATAGAGAGAAAAGCCATAATAGTCAGAGGGTAGTGTCTTCAATCAAAAAAAGCACTCCTAGCCCTTGTCTGGTTTTGCTCAGCGGTTAGGGCTTTAGCCTGCGGTCCGGAGAGACTGGGTTCGGTTCCCGCTAAGGGCATGTAACTCGGTTGCAGTTTGTCCCCGGCCCTGGTTGGGTTGTGCGGGTGGCAGCCACTCAATGTGTCTCTTTCACGTCGATGTTTCTCTCTCTCTCTCTCTTTCCCACTCTATCTGAACAAAAAATGGAAAAATGTCCTCGGGTGAGGATTAAAAAAAAAAAAGCAGCACTCCTAGTTCACTTAATTTGCACAAAGAATAAAGAGAGAACTTGACCTACTGTTTAAGAGAAAAAAAAATACAGCTGGAGTTGGGGTTGGGAGGGAAAGAGGGGGCTCTCACTTGGACAGTCTGTTGTTTGCACTGGGCAGAGAGTGTCCTTGCCTGGCCCTCCAGCCCCCTGTTGTGATAACATTTCACAGTGAGGAAGGAGGAGGTGGCTCCCTCTTGCAGAGGTTCATGACTTGGCTGGATTGCTTTGCTGACACACTTTTTCTCTTCTCAAGTTAGCTGAGCACACAGATTACCCCACGCTTATTTGCAAAGTCCATATGCGAGATAAAAGCGAGACAGTTGGACTCAAGGCAGAAGAAGATGGTGAAGAGGAGGAGGAAGTGTAGGTGCTGGGATGCCTGGCCAGACCGAGCCTCCCTCAAATTAGGTCACTGTTTATATGAAGAGTTAAAATTAAACCAAGGACCATTTTCCAAGATTTCTGACATTGAACACGGCTGTGTACCCCATCCCTGAAACGCAGTGCATTAAACATCACAGAACGCCTGACATCACATCAAGAGAAGCATGAATCACAAAATCACATCGAGGGAGAAGCAATGAATTCCAGACTCTACAAAATTATGCTGGAAGTGAACACATACTTCTCTCTGACTCGTTCCTCTAAGTTTTCTGGCTGTTTCTTCCTGTCTTTCTAATTCCCACATTTTTATCCATGGGCAATCATATCCCCTGAGAACTACCACACACAGGGTCTCTATCCCCATTTGGCCAACACCATAACGCCTGTCTCCTCTTCAAATCCTGCCCCTCCTTCATCCTCCGGCAAACTGTTACTACCTGACTTTGCCTCGCTGACTCCTCAACAGGACCCCTCAGTGTCTGTATTATTATTACCAGTTTGCAGATGGGAAAATGAGGCCACAGAGCAAGTGAGCTGCTGAGAGGCTCCCCAAGCCGGTCTCCCTGAGCACACAGCTTCGGTCTGACCCCCCGAGCTCTCTGCACCTGCGCCCACGCGCTCGGCCTGTGAAATGACAATCTGAGAGGGTATTCCCGAGAGCAGGAACTCTGTCAGTCACCCTCTGCACTGTGTCCCTGAAACCCTGTACAGTGCCTTAGGATAGACACTCAATAAATTTGTGTTCAGTGAAGGTCTCTATCTGCCTATGAGCTGTGGTTTGACTTGTTTCCTTAGCACCCCGAAAGGTCCTGGAAGGGCTGGATGGTGTTTTTTCTTTACTATGGGGCTAAGCCAATAACCTCAACCTCTGCCTCCAAAAGATTAGAATGGAAATAAAACACTGAGTATAAGGTGAACCCATCCAGTCCACCAAGCACCGTGCCTTCTGTGCCCGGGCATTGTTGACTCCATGGTTGACATCCTGCCTCACTCCGCAGCTCCATCTGGTAGTCAGATTTCTCCTCCCTGTTGGAATTCTGTATCTCTGTGTTTAAATAAGCCGGAAAACACCCACTTCACCGTTTCCAATTTAGTTCTTCCTTTCCTGCCGGTTCTGTTTCCTGGCTCAATGCCAGAATCTCCCTCCATTCGAATTAGGAAATGATGCTCAGAGTCGTATGTCTTCACCCAGTTAGCTCCTCTCTTCTGGGGCAGTTTCCCTCATGGTGGCTCGCACGTGTGCCAGGCTCCTCTCCTAGTGACCCCAGGCTGTCGTGTGGGCCGGGCGAGGATGTGTGGGCCTGAGGCGGACCGGTGCTGGGGCAGGGCCGGGAGGGAGCAGCGCCATGTCACATGGCATTTACCCGGCCACGGAGGGAAGCAGCTTCTTGGCCACACATCCGGGATGTTTTAAGGAGGCCAGGAAGGATAGCTCATAGCTCGTGAAGAGCTATATTTGAAATCTTTAAATAAATAACAAAAGCTTGTCTCTCCTCCTTATTTACCTTTCCAGTTTACTCTTAAAAATTTTTTTTTTCTTTATTGGTTTTTTAGAGAGAGAGGACATGGAAGGGAGAGAGAGAGAGAGAGAAACATCGATTGGCCGCCTCCTGCACGCCCCCCACTGGGATCGGACCCATAACCTGGGCCTGTGTCCTGACCGGGAATCCAACTGGCATGAGTTGAAACTCAACCATTGAACCACACTGGCCAGACCAGTTTATTCTTTTTTTGTTTTAATGTTTTATCTCAAGTTTCATAAAAACACCTAGAATAAAATCACCCCAAGGTAGGGTTTCATGGAAGCCCGGAGCCAACCGAATCTTTCCCTCTGGGGTTGCCAGTCTGAGAGTGACCTCAGCGCTCCCCCTCCGTCCCCCCTCCCCCACGGTGCGGGAGCTCCCTCGCAGCACTGACCACACTGCCCGGGATCCCTGGCGGCCTTGTCTCTCCCTCCCTCCCCGTCTCCTCCCTTTGCACGGAGACTGGCTGGTAATAGAAGGTCAACAGGAGGCTGCTGAGTGAACAAAGAAGTAAATAAAATTTTCATGACACCTAGTGTTTTTCCTCCGATTTCAATAAAGGGCTTCATTGTACATATATCACAAAAACAGAAATGACCTGAAGGAAATCTCACATGCGATCATTGAATTATTTTTTAGATTTTAAAATATACTGCTTTTGCATTCCTCCTGTTTTAGTTACTTGTTATTTTGTAATAACCACCCCCATCATTTCTTGTGAGTCTGCAGCTGAGAAGGTTCCGTTGGTGGTTTTTCAGCACCAAGTGCAATAGCTGAGGTGGCTCATGAGGCTGCATGCACTGAGAGGTGGGGTTGGGACACGCTGCTAGAGGTCTTTCTCCATGGGGTTGTTTGTCATTCAGTGATTTAGCCTAAGCTTCTTTGCAGCATGGCAGATGGATGCAAGAGGAGGAATTTCAAGAGGACAAGCCCCAGTGTGCAGGTACTTATCAAGCCTCAGATCCATCACATCTCTGCTCTTTCATTGGTCAAAGCAAGTCACATGGCCAAGTCCAGAGTCACACAGGGCATGCAATTGTCTATGCACCTCTCATTCCTCATCAGATTTCCTTGTCTCTTATTCTGGAGGCTCTAATGCACCTTGCAGATTGACTCCCTTACCTTGAATTGATCAACAACATGTATTGAACACCGATCAGATACCAAGTGCTCTGGAGTTATAGAAAATAAGATCTTTGTCTCAAGGACTATATGTTTTATTTGGGGACACACAATATCAATCTTTGAAGAGATTTTAAGTCATCCACTGGCATTATTTATGCACATCATGAAAATATTTGTCAGAAGAGCCACTGAAGTAAGCACAGTGAGCAATTTAGTTATCAGCATTAATACATAATCCAGATTGACACCTCTGATTTCTGTGCAGAGCAGTTTGTTGTCTGTTTATGCCAATTCTAAGTATGAGGACTCCAATAATTCTCTAGGAAAAAAAATGTCCCATGAATAAAACATAGTTGTAGTTCTATGTCATAATTAGCACAATCTATATAGTTGTTCTGTTTATCATCCAGTTTCCTTGCTCTTAATCACTCACCTAAATGATTATCAAAGCTGCCTTGAGGGAGGTGAGTTCTCACAGTGTGGTCCTTAAGCATCAGCACCTTGGAAGTTGTAAGAAATGCAGATTCTCAGGCCCCACCGAGACCTACTGAATCAGAAACTCGGGATAGGGCCCAGCCATCTGCGTTAACAGCCCTCAGTGACTCTGGTGCACACTGAAAAGTACGTCTGCAGCCACTGCTTTGAGGACCACACCGTTTGTAATGTGGTGAAGCTACAGGCTGAGTGTTTGTATTCCCCACATTCATATGTTGACACCTAATTCCCAGTTTGATGGTATTAGAGGTGGGGCCTTTGGGAAGTGATTAGGTTGGGAGAGTGGAGCCCACATGAATGAGATAAGTGTTTTTTATTAAAGAGACCCCAGAGAGCTCCCTTGTCCCTTTCACTATATGAGATTATAGTGAAACACACACACACACACACACACACACACAACAGACATCTGTGAACTAGCAAGTAGGCCCTCAAAAGAAGCCAAATTTGCCAGAGGCTTAGCCTTGGACTTCCCAGCCTCCAGAGCTGTGAGGAGTCTGTAGCATTCTGCTGGAGCAGCCCACATGGACTAAGACAGGTGACTCAGCTAGAACAAGTCATTCCAATTCTAGGATGACTGCTCTCGCACCTGTCCTGATCCGTGTTGCAGCATCTACCCTAACGCGCAATGAAGGACAAAATGTGATGCTTTCAGTAAAATCATGCAATTTTTCAGAGCTAAGAACATTTTTCAGAGAATTACTACAGTACAGATTTGGTGTGTTGTGTGGTGTGCTAATTTATATATCCCTATCAAACAGTTTTTGTTCCTTTTCTACGGAAATTTTGCACAGAGTATCTAGAATATCAAGTTTAAGTTACTGCTAGAGAAACTGTCTGTGGAGTGTCTACTTTTACTCGATTTTCTTTTCATTTTCCTACCACATCCCAGGCAAATGGTAGAGGAGAAATCTGAAAGTGGGGTCAAAAAGGAAGTAATCATACTTCTTTAAAAAATGTTTATCCCAGACCCAAGATGAATATTATAAAGAAATTCATCTTTCCAGAATTGTCAAGCCATCTAGCAAAAAAGAGCTGACCGATACAATCTCTATTTCATTAACCACATCCCCGTATCTACTTTCTCTCTTCCTCATAAGTGTGAATATTTTTCAGTTAAATCTTCGGGGTTGGTGGTGGTGATATGAGTGGTTCTTCACTGAAGGGCTGTTGATTTTTCCTTTTAAAACTAAGTGGAAACAATTTAGAATTATAAATTAAAAGCCTTACATATTCATATCTTTGATTCAACAATAATGTATCTAGAAATGTATACCAATAGAATAATTAAAAATGAGTGCAAAATATAGCCATAAAGTATTTATGTTTGTCTTAATCAATAATAGGAAAAACCCAAATATTCAACAATAGAGAATTGTTTTTACAAAAGTATGTATGTGCATACACACAACTGAATATAAGTATTGGTGAGGATGTGGACAAATCGGAATCCTTATGCATCGCTGGTGGAAATGTACAATGGTACAGCCACCATGGAAAATAGTTTGGTAGCCCTGGCCAGTTTTGCTCAGCAGTTGAGTGTTGGCCTGCGGACCAGAGAGTCCTGGGTTCAGTTCCCGCTAGGGGCGCGTACCACAAAAAAAAAAAAAAAAAAAGTTTGGCAGTTCCTCAAAAAGTTAAACGAATTGCCATGTGATCCAGCAATTTCACTCCTAGGTATATACCTAAAAGATTTTAAAACAAGGATTCAAACAGCTACTGTATACTATGCTCATAACAGCTTTATCCACAATAGTCTGTGGGCATAACACAAGTGCCCATCAACCGATAAATGAAATGTGGTCTATTATTCAGCCATAAAAAGAAATGAAATTCTGACACATGCTATAGCATGGAGGAAACTTGAAAACATTACGCTAAGTGAAATAAACCAGATCCAAAAAGGTCAACGTGGTTCCATTTACATGAGGTACCTAGAAAGTAGATCAGAGGTTATCAGGGGCTGAGAGGAGGGGAGAATAGTGAGTTATTATCTAATGTGTATAGAGTTTCTGTTTGTGATGGTGAAAAGGTTCAGGAAATAGATACTGGTGGGGGTTGCACAACATTGTGAACATTCTTAATGTCACTGAATTGTACATTTACAATGATTAAAATAATCAATTTCATGTTATGTATACCATACCACAGTAGAAAGGAAAACATTAGTATGTACAATATAGTATTTTCTACAAATACATGACCCACATATTTCTTTGGTTTTAAGACATCATCGTTTATAGGAAACAACATTAACTTAATAACAAACAGCCACTTTGGACTAAAGAAAATGTTTCCTCAGTGTATGTCCTTGTATATCCAATCTGATTTCAGAAATACCAAAAACTTGCTTCTTAAAAATCAGGAAAGGTACACCTAAGAATAGATGAAAGTCTGAAAAATGCTCAGAGCTAGTATTTTGAGTGGTAGAGTTGTGGGTATCTTTTATTGTTCTATTTTTTTTATTATATACCTAAATGTTTCTGTATACAGTACTATTTTTATAAATGGTAATTTTATCCAATTAAAGATGCCTTTTCTAGAAAGATCTTTCGGAATCTAAGGATTTACAGTTTAGCCCAGCATACACTCCTGCCGGAAATAATGGCAGAGAATTGAATCGACACGAAAAGACCTTTCTGCGCTCAGTCAGGGCGCAGGAACTTGCCATCACTAAGCTCTCTTTTGCTTCATCAAACTTCCCCGCACCCAGCGTCCACATCAATATTTACACACTCCATCATTCCACAGGTTATTTATTTTCCTTGGTCCATTTCGCACAGTGACTAAGTTTTGCAGCATGGAAGTTGACAGAATTTGTCGCTGATATCAATCTTTATTAAGTTTACTACCGAGAGCTCAGTAAACGGCCGTTCTGATGCAAGGCACGAGGTGGGAGCAGGAGGGTCGCTGGGTAAGAGAAGCGAGGCTTCCCTTTTAAAAGAAAGTCGGTCACACCTTGACTGGTATGCTCAGTGGTTAGAGCATCAGTCTGAGCACCAAAGGGTCTTAGGTTCGGTTCCCAGTCAAGGGCACGCACCTGGGTTGCAGGTTTGAGCCCCACCCTGGTCCAGCTGCATGTGGAAGGCAACCAATTGATGTTTCTCTCTCTCTCTTCCTCTCCCCCTCCCTCCCTCCCTTCCACTCTTCCTAAAAAAAAAAAACAACGGAAAAAACATCCTGAGGTGAGGATTAACAACAACAACAAAAGTTTGTCTTGTTATCGTTTTTCCAACCTTAATTTACTGATGTGTACAATTCTCTGTGATGCTTTTTATTTTTTTCCACAAAATCTACAACTCTGCTAACCAGTTACTATCAAAAAGTGAAGAAGGAACAGTCCTCCCTGTCCCTCACTGTCCTGGGACCTGACTGCTGACCGGCAGGGCTTCCTTCTGCTCCGTCAACCTCTCACAAGGAGCGGGGTGCTGCAGAGAAACCGTCACCCGCAGGTCCCTTCTGGACCTTGCAGAACTGAAGACACCAAGACTGTGTGTAGCACCTTTGTTGTGTGTCTTGTCTAATGTGTGAGTGCAAAGGCAGAACTCTTTGCCTGTGTTCTCATCAGTAACATGCGACAGATAATATTTCCTGCCTGTTAGGGCTGCTATAACAAACACAATAGACTGGATGGCTTCAACAACAGAAAGGTACTTCCCACAGCTCTGCAGGCTGGAAGTCAGCGGTCAGAGGGCCAGCATGGCTGGGCTCTTGTGAACTCTCTTCCCGGTCTGCAGACAGCACCTTCTTGCTGTGTCCTCTCATGGCTGAGAGCAGAGGGAGGAGAAACCTGCTCCCCGGGGTTAGGGTTTCAACATATGAATTTAGGGGCACACAAACATTCAGCCCATAACACTACCTCATACTATTGTTATAAAAACAAGTTAATACATATAAAAACAAGTACTTAAAGCAGTACCTAGAGCATGGGTGAACACAAGAAAGATTAGTTTTTATTATTGTAAGTTAGCCCTGGCCAGTTTGGCTCAGCGGTTTGGAGCATCGGCCTGCGGACCAGAGAGTCCTGCGTTTGGTTTCTGCTAAGGAAATAAACGTACCAAAAAAAAAAAAAAAAAAATCATCCATAAGTTGGAACAGAGTCCCATGAAAGCCAGAAGTACTACTGGTGATTTCCTTTCCCCTTCACCGGGAAGATCTGTGTCAAGGGTGGTAGTTTTTTCCCCGCTGCCTTAGGTTCAAGAGAGAAGTGGTACTTTCGAGCTGGTCTTTGTGCTGTATTTTATTAGCTGGTTGATAGCCTCAAGCTGCTGAAGCTAGGCAGAGAATGGCTGGGACCAAAATTAGTGCAACAAGGTGCCTACTGCGAAGCTGCGGGAGTTGGAGCTGGGTAGTTTTAACAGAGTCACAAACAGAAATAGGGTTTGAAGCGCTCAGCCACTGTCTCAGAATAACATCATCCTACCTGCAGATGAACATGTAATAAATAGTCGGGTTATAGCAAATTTTTTAGCCATTCTGCCAAGCATCACACTGAGATTCAAAAACTCAATACCTAGATTAGCTTCTAAACATTTTTTTTTAATTTAATACATTTTTACAAAGTGAACACACTGATAGACTCACTACCCAGGTAAGGATATAGAACATTACTGGCATACCAAGAACTCCTGGGTATTAACCACATCCCTCCCAAGGTAAACAGTCTTCTGACTTGAATTGTCATACACTATTGTTTTCCATTTTTGAATTTTATATAAATGATACCATATATAACTACATTTTTTGTCTGTTTTTGGGCTCAATGTTATTTACATCTGTGAGATTTATCCATGGTGTTGCATGGAAGAGCAGTATAATATAAATATTTTATTGTGATAATATGCCATATAAATATATCCATTCTACTCTTGATAGGCATTTGAAATTTTTTTCAGCTTGTGATTTTCACAAATACTGCTGCTGTGAACCTTTTTGTACATACCATTTGGTACGCAGATTTCTGTTGGCTATATAATTATAAATGGAAATGCTGAGTTACAGAGTTGATGTAGGTTCACTATTAGTAAATCCATTTAAACTCCCATTAGCTATATATAAAGTTCCCATTTCTCCACATTCTCCCAAATACTTATTTCTGTTTGTTTTATTCACTTACAAACTTTTAGCCTTTCTGATCAGTATGTAGTGTTCCTCACTGTGTTTTTCTTTGGATATAATTTTTCTAGCTTCTTGAAATGGAGGATTAAATACTTAATCTGGAGTTTTTTCTTTTCTCATATATGCATTTGAAACTATACATATTCTTCTCAGCACTATTGTTGTCATATATCACAAGTTTTGATATATACAGTGTGGGGCAAAAGTAGGTTTACAGTTGTGAGTATGCCAGTTTATTCTCATATTATTATTTATTAATTGTTGTAGTTTTCCATACAAACCACTATAAACCTACTTTTGATCCACCCCATAGTACTTTCAGCTTTGTTTAATTCAAAACACTTAACAATTTTCAATATAATTACTAATTTCCAAATTTTTATTTTTATCCTCACCTGAGGACATTTTTCTGTTTTTTGTTCAGATAGAGTGGGAGGGAGAGAGAGAAAGAGAAAGAGAGAGAGAAACATCAACACGAAAGGGACACATTGAGTGGCTGCCACCTGCACAACCCAACCAGGGCCAGGGACAAACTGCAACTGAGGTACATGCCCTTAGCGGGAACCAAACCAGGGTCTCTCTGGACCGCAGGCCGACGCTCTAACCACTGAGCCAAACTGGCCAGGGCCAAATTTCTTTTTCTGACTCTTTGATTACTTAGAAATTCATTGCTTAATTTTGAAACATTTGAAAATACTCTTGATATAATTTTGTTACTGATTTCTAGTAGTTCTATTGTGCTGTGAAAATATACTCTGATTTCCATCCTTTGAAATTTGTTGAGACTTGCTTTATGTCCTAGTATTTATTTAATTATGATAAAATATTGCTTATATACTTAAAAGTCTGCAGTTTAAAGGTGTAATTTTCAATATATGTCAATTAAATTGTTTGTTAAAAGTATTATTCAAATATTTTATATATTTAATTGTTTTACCATGTCTTTTGGTGTTTAAAATATATGTGAAATTAGCCCTAGATGGTTAGTTCAGTTGGTTAGAGCGTCATCCCAATGTGCCAATGTTTCAGGTTTGAGCCCCTATCAGGACACATGCAGGAATCAACCAATGAATGTATAAATGAGGGGAGCAACAAGTCGATGTTTCTCTCTCTCTCTAAAATCAATAAAAAAATTAAATAAATAGGTAAAATATATGTGGAATTTAAAAAATTCTCCTTTTGTACATTTGTCTTATTTTCCTTTTGGTTCTGTCAACTTTTGATTTATATTTTTAAGGTTATGTGTTAGGTGCATGCAAATTTAGTATTATTATATCTTTCTATTGAATTGACCTTGTTTTCATCAACTGAATTTGTTTAATTGGCAAGAAATTTATCTTGGTAGTATTTCTTGCTTTAACCAGTCTTCTTTTTTCTATTAATAATAGAGTTCTACCAGCTTTCACTTGGTTGAATGGTACATAGTTTCAATTTCTCAATTTCTTACATTTAAGTTATGTCCTTATAATCAGCATGAAACTGTTCTTTTTTAAAATACAGTCTGATAATTTTTTTGTTTTATTTTTTTTTTTATTTTTTATTTTTTTTTTTTTTTTTATGAATTTTTATTTATTTTTTTGTTACAGATATTTTACCTTTTTACCCCATTGGCACCCCCCACCCCACCCCCTCCACCCTGTCCCCGGCTTAGTTGTCCATGTCCATTGGTCATGCATACATGCATATAAGTTCTGTGGTTTATCTCTTCCCACCCCCCCACCCCCCATCCCCTCTTCTGAGGGATGTCAGTCTGTGCCCTACTTCCATGTGTCTGGGTCTACTGTATTCCTCAGACTGTTATGTTCATTATATTCCGTATATAAGTGAGATCATGTGGTATTTGTCTTTTTCTGCTTGGCTTCTTTCACTTAGGATAATACTTTCCAGGTCCCTCCATGTCGTCTCAAAGGATAAGAGATCTTTCTTTCTTACCGCTGCATAGTACTCCATTGTGTATATGTACCACAGCTTTTTGATCCATTCGTCTACTGGTGGACACTTGGGCTGTTTCCAGATCTTAGCTATTGTAAATAGTGCTGCTATGAACATGGGGGTACATATATTCTTCCTGATTGGTGTTTCAGGCTTCTTAGGGTATATTCCCAGCAGTGGGATCACTGGGTCGAATGGAAGTTCAATTTTTAATTTTTTGAGGTAGCACCATATTGTTTTCCATAGTGGCTGCACCAGTCTGCATTCCCACCAGCAGTGTATTAGAGTCCCCTTTTCTCCACACCCTCGCCAACACTTGTTGTTTGATGATTTGTTGATGGCGGCCATTCTGACAGGTGTGAGGTGATACCTCATAGTTGTTTTAATTTGCATCTCTCTGATGATTAGTGATGTTGAGCATTTCTTCATATGTCTCTTGGCCATTTGTATGTCCTGTTTGGAGAGGTGTCTATTCAGCTCCTCTGCCCATTTTTTAATTGGGTTCTTTGTCTTCCTTTTGTGGAGTTGTATGAGCACTCTGTATATACTGGAAATTAACCCCTTATCTGATACATCGTTGGCAATGATGTTCTCCCATACAGTGGGTTGCCTTTCCATTTTGATGATTGTTTCTTTTGCTGTGCAGAAGCTTTTTAGTTTGATGTAGTCCCATGTGTTCATTTTCTCCTTTATTTCTGTTGCCTTAGGTGATGTATCAGTGAAAATTCTGCTCCGTATGATGTCCAAAATTTTGTTGCCTACATTTTCTTCTAGAATTTTTATGGATTCACGGGTCACATTTAAGTCTTTTATCCATTTCGAATTTATTTTTGTGTATGGTGTAAGTTGATGGTCTAGTTTCATTTTTTTGCATGTAGCTGTCCAATTTTCCCAACACCATTTATTAAAGAGGCTGTCTTTGCTCCACTGTATGCTCTTGCCACCTTTGTCAAATATTAATTGAGCGTATTGCCTTGGGTCCATTTCTGGGTTTTCAGTTCTGTTCCACTGGTCTATATGCCTGTTCTTGTGCCAGTACCAGGCTGTTTTGGTTACAGTCGCTTTGTAGTATAACCTGATATCTGGTAATGTGATCCCTCCAACTTTGTTCTTCTTTTTCAAGATTGCTGTGGCTATTCGGGGTCTTTTTTGGTTCCATATGAACTTTTGAAGTATTTGTTCTAGTTCTATGAAATATGTCGTTGGTATTTTGATGGGGATTGCATTGAATCTATAGATTGCTTTGGGTAGTATGGACATTTTAATTATGTTAATTCTTCCAATCCATGAACAGGGTATGTTCTTCCACTTTTTTATATCTTCCTCTATTTCTTTTTTCAATGACCTGTAGTTTTCTGCAAATAGGTCCTTTACTTCTTTGGTTAAGTTTATTCCTAGGTATCGTAATTTTTTTGGAGCGATGGTAAATGGGATTGTTTTTTCAGTTTCTCTTTCTGTGAGTTCATCATTGATGTACAAGAATGCCGTCGATTTCTTGACGTTAATTTTGTATCCTGCTACTTTGCCAAATTCATTTATTAAGTCTAATAGATTTTTGATGGAGTCTTTAGGGTTTTCTATGTACAATATCATGTCATCTGCAAATAATGACAGTTTCACTTCCTCCTTTCCAATTTGGATCCCTTTTATTTTTTCTTCATGTCTGATTGCTGTGGCTAAGACTTCCAGTACAATGTTAAACAAGAGTGGCGAAAGTGGACATCCCTGTCTTGTTCCTGTTCTTAATGGAAATGTTTTTAGTTTCTGTCCATTGAGTATGATGTTGGCTGTAGGTCTTTCATATATGGCCTTTATTATGTCGAGATATGATCCCTCTATTCCTACATTGCTGAGCGTTTTTATCAGAAATGGATGCTGGATTTTGTCGAATGCTTTTTCAGCATCTATTGATATGATCATGTGGTTTTTATTCTTCATTTTGTTTATGTGGTGTATCACGTTTATTGATTTGCGAATATTGTACCAGCCTTGCATCCCTGGAATGAATCCCACTTGGTCATGGTGAATAATTTTTTTGATGTATTTCTGGATCCGATTTGCTAGTATTTTGTTCAGGATTTTGGCATCTATGTTCATCAGGGATATTGGCCTGTAGTTTTCTTTCTTCGTAGTGTCTTTTTCTGGTTTTGGAATTAGAATTATGCTGGCCTCATAGAACGTGTTTGGAAGTCTTCCTTCTTCTTGAATTTTTTGAAATAGTTTGAGGAGAATGGGTGTTAGTTCTTTTTTGAATGTTCGGTAAAACTCCCCCGTGAAACCATCTGGGCCTGGGCTTTTGTTTGCTGGGAGAGTCTTGATTACCTCTTCAATTTCCTTAGTTGTTATTGGTCTGTTCAAGTTTTCTATCTCTTCCGGGAATAGTTTTGGGAGACTGTGTGTTTCTAGAAATTTGTCCATTTCGCTGAGATTGTCGAATTTGTTGCCATATAGTTGTTCATAGTAGTTGTTAACGATCTTTTGTATTTCCGTGGTATTGGTTGTTACTTCTCCTCTTTCATTTCTGATTTTGTGTATTTGGGTTCTCTCTCTTTGTTTCTTGGTGAGTCTAGCTAAGGGTCCATCAATCTTGTTTATCTTTTCGAAAAACCAGCTCTTTGTTTCATTGATCCTTTGAATTGTTTTTTTGGTCTCTATGTCATTTATTTCTGCTCTGATCTTTACTATTTCCTTCCTTCTACTTGCTCTGGGGTTTTCTTTTTGTTTGCTTTCTAATTCTTTAAGTTGTGAGGTTAGACAGTCAATTAGAAATTTTTCTTGTTTTTTGAGGTAGGCCTGTAGTGCTATGAACTTCCCTCTCAGAACTGCTTTCGCTGCATCCCATAGATTTTGTGTTGTTGTGTGTTCATTTTCATTGGTTTCCAGGAAGTTTTTGATTTCTTCCTTGATCTCCTCGGTGACCCATTCATTGTTTAATAACATGCTATTTAGCCTCCATGTGTTGAAATGTCTTTGCATGTTCTTGTTGCAGTTGATTTCTAGTTTCATGCCATTGTGATCTGAGAAGATGCTTGATATGATTTCAATCTTCTTGAACTTGTAGAGATTTAGTTTGTGTCCTATCATGTGGTCTATCTTTGAGAATGTCCCATGTGCACTTGAGAAGAATGTGTATTCTGTAGTTTTGGGGTGTAATTCTCTGTAGATATCTATTAAATCCATTTGGTCTAGTGCTTCATTTAGAGTCTCTGTTTCCTTGCTAATTTTTTGCCTAGAGGATCTATCCAGTGCTGTCAACGGGGTGTTGAAGTCCCCAGCTATGATTGTATTGTTGTCGATTTCTCCTTGGAAGTCCTCCAGAAGATTTTTAATATATTTTGGTGCTCCTATATTGGGTGCATATATGTTTATCAAGGTTATATCTTCCTGTTGGATAGATCCTTTCAATATTATGTAGTGGCCGTCTTTGTCTCTAGTTATGGTCTTCATTTTGAAATCTATTTTATCAGATATGAGAATTGCTACCCCAGCTTTTTTTTGCTTTCCATTTGCTTGGAA
Source organism: Molossus molossus (assembly GCF_014108415.1). NCBI lineage: Eukaryota > Metazoa > Chordata > Mammalia > Chiroptera > Molossidae > Molossus > Molossus molossus. The sequence continues at coordinate 26,448,676 of NW_023425347.1, read as the reverse complement.
AATTTTTTTCCATCCCTTCACTTTCAACCTATGTGAGTCTTTTGTTGAGAGATGGGTCTCTTGTAAACAACATATAGATGAGTCATGCTTTCTTATCCAATCAGCTACTCTGTGTCTCTTTATGGGAGCATTCAGTCCATTTACGTTTAAGGTGATTATTGATATGTACTTATTTATTGCCATTTTTGTTTAGTGTGGTTCTATTTTTGTTCCCATTTCTACTGCTAATTACAGCAGTCCTTTTAACATTTCTTGCAGTGCTGGTTTGGTGCTAATGTATTCCCTTAGCTTTTTTTTGTCTGGGAAGCTCTTTATTTGATCTTCTATTTTGAATGATAGCCTTGCTGGGTAGAGTAGTCTTGGATTCAGATTCTTGTTTTTCATGACTTTGATTACTTCATGCCATTCCCTTCTGGCCTGTAGTGTTTCTTGTGAGAAGTCAGCTGAGAGCCTTATGGGGTTCCCTTTGTAGGTAACCTGTTGCTTATCTCTTGCTGCTTTTAGGATTCTCTCTTTGTCTTTAATTTGTGGCATTTTAATTACTATGTGTCTTGGTGTGGGCCTGTTTGGGTTCTTCTTACTTGGGACTCTCTGTGCTTCTTGAACTTGAATGCCTTCTTCCTTCACCAAATTAGGGAAGTTTTCTCTCACTATTTTTTTGAATATATTCTCTATCCCTTGCTCCTTTTCTTCTTCTTCGGGGACTCCTATGATGCGAATATTATTACGTTTCCAGTTGTCCCATAGTTCTCTTAAGCTGTCTTCCTGTTTTTTAATAGTTTTTTCCTTTTGTTTTTCTGATTGGTTGATTTTTTCTACCCTGTCTTCTAATTCGCTGATCCGGTCCTCAGCTTCCCCTACTCTGCTTTTTAAACCTTCCAATGTGTTTTTCATTTCGGATATGTCATTTTTTATCTCTTCTTGTTGGTTTTTAATTTCCATTTGGCTTATTTTCAGTGTCTCTATGTCCTTACTCATGCTGTTCAGCTTCCTCAAGATCATGGCTCTGAATTCTAGCTCTGTTAACATGCCTAATTGCTCCACATTGATCTCATCTTCGGTGGAGGTGGTTTGCTCTTTCATTTGGCTTCTGTTTCTGTGTTTCACCATTTTAGCTATCACTCTGGGCTTTGGAGCCTGTCAAGTTCTCCCTGTGGGTGTTGGTGTTCTGCTGTTTGTGGCTCCCTCTCCTGTGTTTAGATGAGCGAGGGAGGACCCGCGTTGAACACCACTGTCAAGTCTTACTTTCCTGGTTAAAGCTGCCAGCCCAGGAAACGTACTGTTATCCTCTAGCTTTTTGCCTGGAAGCTAGCAGTCTAGGTTAATTGATGAGTTTTGGGTTGTCAGTTGATTGAAAAACTCCCTCTGGTGCTCAGCCAAGGGGCTTTCACGAGGGTGGGGCAGATGCTGGTCCTTAGTGAGCCTCAATTAACACTTCAATGGCCCACAGGGTGGGGTTGGATCTACGAGGGAGGGGCTGCTGCCTCTCTCAGAGCCCTGGGAAGAAGCAATGTGGCCACCGTCCTGAGTGGCTGCACTCAGCCAAAGCTCCGAGAGCCCTCCAAACCCCGAGTGTCCCGACACAGTTCCAGTCCAGTCTGCCCTCCCTCTGCCGGAGCCCAAGGTGAGTGGCTGTGGCTGTTTCAGCCTCTGTCCCGGCTGCGCTGTGGAGCCGCCTGGGAGTGTGACCCGCGGGCGCCGCTTATAGCTAAGGCCGCTGCCGAGCTGCCGACCGTGGGCTCCCAGCCCCGTCTCGCGCCTTCGCAAGCCTACCGGGATGGAGTCAGTGTCCCTCGTTGTATGGTCCTCGCAAGCTGCTTTTCTGTTGGTTTTTCCCGTCGATTTGTCTGTGTTATAGTTGTAATTCCAGTTTGGTTCTGGGAGACGGTCTGTGTAGCTCCGTTCACTCCGCCGCCATTTTTCGGTCAATTTTTTTGTTTTAAATAGAATATCTAATCTATTTACATTTAACATAATTATTGACAAATATAAGTTTATATTTATGTTTATCTATTTATGTATTTTTCAAAATAGGTTTTTATTGATTTTGTTTTTTTTTTACAGAGAGGAAGGCAGAGAGAGAGCAAAATATCAATTTGCTGCATGCTCCCTACTGGGGATTGGACCTGCAACCTGGGCATGTGCCCTAACCAGTAATCAAACAGGTAACCTCTTGATGCATGGGATGATGCTCAACCAACTGAGCCACACCAGCCAGGGCAATATTTACTTCCCTTCAGTCTTCTGTGCTATTGCCTTCATGTGTTCTAATTCCACATATATTGTAAACACCATTACACATTATTTTTGTTTTAATCAGGCAATGTTGATGTACATTTACCCACACATTCATCCTTCTCCAATGCTTTTCATTCTCTGTTTGCTTTACACTGCTTCTTTCTAGAATTCTTTTTCTTTATCCGAAGATCTCTATTCAGTATTTTATTTGCATGGTATGAACAACAACAAATTATCTGAGTTTTTGTTTATCTAAAAAAAAAATTTTATCTTGTCTTCATATTGAAGAATATTGTCTTTGAGTATAGAATTCTAGGTAGGCAGCTATTTACTGGCATGTTTGTTTGTTTAACACTTTATGTCATTCTTCTGGCTTCTGTGATTCTATTGTCAGTGTTATTACTGTTTCCATAAATGTTATATGTCTTTCTTTTCTTCTGGCTGCTTTTAAGATTTTTTCCTTTGTCTTTGATTTCTTGCTGTTTCACCATAATATTCTAGTCAAGTGAGTTTTTGTTTTTATTTTATTTATTTATTTTGAGGGGGAGGTATTTATTCTGTTTCGAAAAATCATTTTGAAAAATTCTCAGTCAGATGCATTTAAATATTTTTATGAGCCCTGGCCAGTTTGGCTCAGCGGTTAGAGCGTCGGCCTGCGGTCTGGAGAGACCCGGGTTCGGTTCCCGCTAAGGGCATGTACTTCGGTTGCAGTTTGTCCCCGGCCCTGGTTGGTCGTGCGGGTGGCAGCCACTCGATGTGTCCCTTCACGTCGATGTTTCTCTCTCTCTCTCCCTTCCTCTCTCTCCCTCCCACTCTATCTGTACAAAAAAATGGAAAAATATCCTCGGGTAAGGATAAAAAAATAAATAAATAAATAAATAAATAAATAAATAAATATTTTTATGATTACACACTTACGCTATGTGTAATTATAATCAAATATTCCTTAGACACTTGTTTCACATATCACTGCTGCTTTTTTTAGTCATTTGGATTATTTTTTCTGAGATTCATTTAGAATATTTTCTATTGTTATGTCTTCAAGTTCAATAATCTTTTCTTCAGCCATGTCTAAATTGTTGTTAATCTCATATAATACATTATTTCATCTCTGACAGTATAGTTTTCACCACCATAAGTTCAATTTGGGCCTTTAAAAAATATTTCCCATGTCTCTACTTCACCACTTGAACATGTAGAATATCATACTAATAACTGTTTTGATGTCTTGTCTGCTAATTTTCATCTGGATTGATTTCAACTGATTATTCTCTTCACTATGTTTCATGTTTTAGTGTTCTTTGAATGCCTAATAATTTTTTTGGATACTAGACATTGTAAATTTTACCTTGTTGTTCATTGGATATTTTTGTGTTTATACAAAAAAATAATAATAATCTTTAGTTTTTTTCTGGGACACGGATTTTGGAAACTATTTTATTCTTTCATATGTAATTTACATGATTTGTTAAAACGGCCCATAACCATGTTCTTTCTAAGGTTATTATTCCTCACTACAGAGGTGCAACATTCCTGAGTATACTACCCAAATATCTCATAAATTATGGGTCTTTCCAGTTTGCCTGATGAGAACAGTCACTATTCCCAGCTTGTGTGAGTTCCAGGCACTGTTCTCTTATTCTTTCAGATGACTTCCCCTCCCCCTCTCCCTGCCTTGGGTACTTTTCTCACATCATGCATTGATCTGTACTTTGCTGTATACTCATAAGGAACCTTTGCAGTTCTCTGGGGTTTTCTCTCTGTGAAGCATTCTCCTCTCTACTACGTTGTCCCATGAACTCAGGCCATCATGATCTTCCCAGATTTTGAGCTCCATCTCCTCTATTCTGCCTGGATTGCCCCCAACCCCCCACCCCTCACCCCCATCCCCACTCCTCACCCCCATCCCCACCCCCAACCCACACCCCCCACACTGCAGCCCAGAGGTTCTCCCAAGACAGTAAGTAAGCTAATGCACTCATATAACTCACTTTTGTTTCCTGTCTATCTGGTATCATTTTCTTTTGTTGCCTGATGAGCAGTCTTGAAAATTGTTGTTTTTGCATGTTTTGTTTGTCTTGTTGTTTCATAAAGAAGGTAAATTCAAATTCCTTTACTTCATCTTGAACAGAAGCAGAAATTAAAATGTCAAATTTTTACATTTTATTTGACTGTGAAAATCCTTGGGGAGTACTTGGGGAAATTCTAAGTTAAAACATTCAATCCACAAGAATAACAGAATCTTACAACAATTAGACTCTCAATATTTTTAAAACTAAAAAAATGGAATTTAAAATCTTTTTGAGAGATAAATATTATTATATTAATAATATAAATAATTAATATTCATTAACAATGATTCATTTATTTGAAGATTGGTTTTTCCATCTATTTCCTTGCCTAGCAGAAAACAAAAACATGAAAAAATAAAACTATGGAGTCAGAAAATTAGATTGTAAGGAGAAGGTGAAGATAATATGAGCCAAAGCTTGAAAGTAGCAAAATAACAACAAAATTATTATGATTTTTGTTTTTGTTTTTACAAGTCAGATGAATCCTTCAGAGGTTAAATGACTTCCTTAAGGTCATACACCTTAAAATGGAAGAGCTGGAGTTAGAACTGGATTCTAAATTAGCACACTTCAATGTGGTTTTGTTGTATAGGAGATAATCCATAAACGAGAGTTCTTTCCTTCTAAATCTAGTGCTGGGGCAGAAGTACTGAATGAAGAAGTAAAGTCTTGGGATAATCTTGGAGAGGTTCACAATTAATGGGCTGGCTGCCATAACTGGCCTGAGACATTGGTACACGTGAGCCAGGCATAGGGAATAAAAAGAAGGAAACATAGGCCACTAAAAAACAATAATTCTACAATAGAATGGAAAAAGTGACATATATGAAAAATTTAAAAAGCTACTGCCAACAAGTAAAACTACCTTCTGATATGCCTTCCTTCCTTCTGTCCTCTTGGAATTCTCTCATACCCTGGCTTCGCAATGGCCACTAATCCATTGGCTTTCTTTCTCTTTTCAGCCCCTCTAGATTTGGTCTAGAGATTCAGTTCTGACCCATAAACACCTCAAAATTCTGCTTCAGGCGTCTGCCCAGAGGCCCCAGTATCTACGCCTGGGCTAAAGCTACCACTCCTGCACGCCAGCCCCAGAACACTGCTGCCCAGCTACAGAGCGATGGACGTGCCAAACCCCTAGTGCCCAAAACTCACCTTCGAGCCAACATGAAGTCAGAATGGGAAATTACCTGTGTCCTGATTTCTGCTATAGGCTCAACATAATCACAAAAGAACAAAAGGTACTTTTCTTTCCCCCTAATCTCACATTCATATCACATCACACCTTTGAGAGAGTAGTGAGGAGAGAATTTTCCATCCTGCAGGTGGAACACCTTTTGCTCCAGAAGAGAGTTAACAGACTTTTGCTTGAAGACTATGGCCCTAAAACTATAGAACTGGGTTTCCCAGGAGGCCATTAGCTCTCTGGGAGAGTGAGAGACACTAAAACTGGGCAGTGGATGGGTAGAAAAGAATTTTTTCCCATTCTGGTGGGGATGGCGTGTGGATTCTGTGGATTTCAGGGGACTGTATTACTAAAGTATAGATCAGGGTCCACCGGTACTGAGTTTGGCTTAGGCGACCACTCTCTAATAGTCCCAGAACACACACAGTGCACAACAGGTGATGAGGACCAGCACAGGATAGAGCATCAAAGAGCAGAAGTGAATTGGTGAGAGAGGGTCGGAGTTATAGACTAAGAGTCATGCCACTGCCCCATTCACCAGTATCACCCAAGACTCTCAATTCATAATAACTAGTATCAAAGTTATTATCGGCATACTTTCCGAATACTTGATATGAGACAGGCATTGTTCTAAGCACTTACACGTAGGTTTAATTTAATCTTCCACAACAACCTTCCGTAGACAAGAGAGGCACTAATATCCTTATTTTACTAATGAAGAGGCTGAAGCACTGAATGTTTCAGCAACTGCCAAGATCTGGCAGAGACTTAGTGATGGAGCCCAGAGCCCAGCAGACCTGTACTGGATGGTTCTGGACCTCCCTCCAGTCATGCAGTGGGGGCCTGGAGCCACATATGATTTGATGTTAAAGAATAAAGAACTGTTATGTCTCACTCCTAGATATCAGAGTGAAGTGTTCACCTTCTGCACCAACCAGCCCTGATGAGAGGTTGGAACTTTATTTGTGGAAATGGAGTGAGTTTGAGCACAGCTTTGCTTAAGATAGGACTGTTCCTACTCATCAATGCCAATGGGAAAAACAGTCTCCACATTCCCCTTGTCTGGAAGATCTGGAGAAAGGAGGAGGCACTCTCTTCCAGAGGCAGTAGAAATGTTTCATTTGTCTGAAAGGTCTTGAAGAGAATTCCATAAGGAAAAAAACAAACACTATAAAACAACAACAGCAAAAAAAATCCTTTGTATCTGGCTTTTGTTTTTGGTGGGGTGTTTTTTGCATTTTGACTTTTTCCTTTTGGATGGACACAAATTCAACTGTTTTCTTACTCAACTTAAAATTTCAGCAGGAACCTCAATATAACTGGCAGTTTTCCGACTGAATATCTATTATTTCTATAATTTATACTACTTGATCCAATGTAAATTTCCCTCAATGTTTTGATAAAGATTTTTAGGAGGCAAAAAAATCAGGCAGACAATAGCACAAACTAAATGTAATTATCAATTACAAAATAAATGGAAAAGTTGGGCTCTTAACTTCAAGAAGCTTAGTGTAAATAGACATACCAGAAAAAGACACATCAGAGGGCTTAATACAATGCTCCCAAACAAATCGCTGCTATGCAAAATATTCATATGAATGATATTCATGTGAATGATAGCTATTATCATCATAACTTGTTGAGTATTTACTATGTGGAAGTACATAGGTACTTTATATATGCTATGGTATTTAATCTTCATTTTCAGCGGAGGAAATAAAACCAGAGAGGTTAAATGACTTTTGTGCAAACACACAGGTAGCAAATGGCAGAACCGGGTCTCAAAGCCAGTCTATCTGACCTGATCACCCCTGGTCTTACCCCTGTGCTTCTAAAGACACACAGAGTAGTGGATTCTTAAATGCCGATTGCAATCGGTAACATAAAGTCCAGACAGAGCTAATTTGAGATCAGCTTAGCTGGGAGGACCCTGCATAGATTATTGCACATTTGCTCACTTAAAAAACAAAATACTGTCATATGATAGTAGAGTCAATAAAAAAAAGAGCTTAAAATAATAAAGAAAAGCCAGATAGAGAAGGAAGAGGGCATGTTGACCCCTATTTCAACTTCCTTGGTTTCTTCCTCACAAAATCATTTAGGGAATAGAGAGACAAAACGGGAGGGCAAAGGCACTTAATCAGAGATTTCACAAACCACTAAATCAAAAGAGACTGTGAAATTCCCGTCTGGGGAAGCTAACCGTGGGATTAAGTGGATTAGTCTACTGTACAGGAATCCGGGGAATGCGGCTGCATGTGCTTTTGTTGTGATTACTCAGCAGCAATAGGATGGTTTCCCATCTCCCAGAAACATATGGGCACGTGCCCTTCCGCAAGCCAGCAGGGAAGAGCAGCGCCTGGCCCTTCCCTGCGCCGGGCTGTCTGATTTCAAGAGGTGGCAGAGACTGACATTTTACAGGGAGCTGGTGCAGGGACCGTGTTGGAACCGGAAAGGCAACCCGGCTCATCACACCCGTCATCTCTACGCTCAGTCCTTGCAAAGAAAGAGGGGGGAAGACAGCGTGGCTCCCGAACTTCAGACGAAATTGCCCCCTAACGATGGCCGAGAAGGGGCCTTTCTGAGCTTCGTTCCTTTCGGTGCTCCGTGCCGGCAGCACGTGGAATTAAACTGTACAAATTGCTCCTTTTCAGAAATCCACATTCCAACTCCAAAAACTCGGGTGCTGGATAGATACATGTACAAATTGTGACCTGCCAGAGCTAACAGTTTACATCCGCAGCCTGTAATAAATAATTAATATAGCCCTAGGAGATATAAAGCCAGTGACATGGTATCTCTCCCTCGACTCTAAATGAAACTCCAGATAACCTACTTTGAACAGTAATGTGTTCACAGTATGTGGGAATTAACTGCTCAATATAATAAGTACTATTGAATTTCCCATCTCCACGCAGATAAAGGGCAACTGCCACCCAAAACACGGTAATAACAGTAACTGAATGATGAAGAAAAACACACCCCCTTTTTTTTTTTTTTTATTACAACCTTAAAATGTCATAGGTTACAATAATCTTAAAGGGTTTAAAAAACAGCAATTAAATCTTTCCATTTCCATTTCTGTTTTCCAAGATTGCAGCTGTGAAGACGAGGGCCTAAGAGCCATACGGCGCTAGCCTTGCTAATAACGCTCTGTGAAATATCTCATTAATTCAGTCTGGCTCTTCAGATCAGCCGCTAAATCCTTGTATTGTCACTCATCCTCTGGCCTTTTCAGGATTTCCATAGCCTAACTAGCAGTATCTCCATGGAAACCAAGCAGTCCTGCTTTGCACATCCCGGAACTTTTTGTTCCTGACAAAGCTTGACAAATCACATGCAGCATGGAGAGTTTAACACAGCGAACTAAACCCTGACCCACACTTAGAAATGATAAACCCAAGCATCCCAGCTTTATTATAAATGATTTCCTTACAAGAGACTTAACCAAGCCGGTGAAATGTTGAACCAGACAAGTTTCAAGAACAAGGTGCTGGGGGGAGAAGGAAATAGAAAAGGCAAATAAGTAAATACGTAAATAGGTAAATGAGAAGCCCAGGCAGGTTCAGCTATAGGTTCCGCAATCTTGTTTTCTGTCTAATTGACTTACATTGAAAGCAGCCAAAGGAGAGAAAGAACGGGAGGGATGCTCTCTGTGTGTCGTTCCCGAGACTGAGAGAAGGCCTTCCTTTTCCATTCTGAGCCAGGAAGGGAAATCCCTTCTTTCTTTAACTCTTGCAGAGGATGGGCTTAGGAATCTAACAGGTCTCTGCCTGGGGACCGCTTTCTGGCTGTTCAGTCTTGCTCTTTGGAGCTGAGCTCACAGTCTAGGAGGCGTGAAGGCACCGCCGGCACGAGAAAGTGGGGCTGGCTTCCCTGGGAAGGAAGCTGCAGTCTCTCACAGGGCGACGAAAAGACAGACAGAGGACTGGGACTCGGTTCTCCAGGGTCCTAGTTGCATCTGAAGTGCCAGAGTCTCCATTCATTCCTACCGTTTACCTGGCAAGTCTCGCTTCTCACCCTCCTCTCCCTCGGGCATTCTGGTGGAGCCAAGCGATGGAGCCAGGTTGGAGGTCCTCCCTCCAGGGGACGCTGTTCCCAGAGAAAGCAAAGCAGTGAAAAGAAGGAAGGTGTGTTTGTGGGACAGGGCAGACAGAAGATGACAAGGACCCTGCAGAGAATACACACACACACACACCCCTGCACGCTGTTCTTTCCTTTAGCTTTGACTTCTTTGCAGAGTGGATGGCAAAGGCCCGTGTGAAGGTGGTATCATGACTTACAAACCTATGCCTCGGCCTCAGCCAGGCTGCAGCGTGGTGCAGGGCAGGGTGAGGGAGCAGTGGGTGCTGAAGGAGGCAGGGCCCTGCATGGCTCCCTCTCGGTGCTGCATTCCTGTCACTGTTGAGGCTTCCTGAGTATAGACAGACCCTTAGGGATGACACCGAAGAGTGACGGTCACCATCATCAACAGCCCCTCCAGTCTCCTGCCTTCCTTTTGTCATCTTTGCAACACAACAGGCCAGCATTGTGACAGGAAAGGGCATAGGGGTGGGAGAGGGAGGCCCAGAAAACACCACAGGCCTCGACCTGATTCTGTCTTCTGGGGCTGGGCCTTGGCTACACTTGCAGTCTCACTAGGAATGTTCAAAGGTCTAAGACAAGGTCTTCCCTCTTTCGTTCTTGGTTTTGAGAATGGCAATGTTTTAGAGACAACATGATACTTGTAGCATCGGGAATGCTTTGCCTTGGCAAACAACACAGGACTAGATTGAACTCTGTGTTGGCAGCAACGTCGAAAACTTCATTATCTAACTTGCCAGCATCATGCTATTGGATGTTTATGACAATGACCAGTTCTGGACACATAGCACATATTCTACACTATTTGCTGATGAACTGAATCGGTGCCTCTAAGATGGATCCCCAGTTCCCTCTCCTTCCTCAAAGCAAGAGCAAATGAGGCTCAGTGTCATTTCAACTTTCAGTGAGTTTTACTGCATTCTTTGCCTTTGAAAGTTGAGAATCTGTACAATACAACGACGACTACTACTACCAGCTAGCTCTTACCAACTTCCTACTTTGTAACACCAGGCATTCTTCTGACTGCTTCACATATATTAGCTCCTTTAATCTTCCTAACTATTGTCTGGAGAAGGTACTATTAAAATGCCTTTATCATTAAGTTCATTTCGTCAATGAAAATACTGAGACGTGGAGAGCTTACCTAACTTGCTTAAGTTCACAGACCTGGTTAGTGGTAGAACTGGGCTTGGATCCCAGAAACACATTTCACCACTATCCTCTGCTGTCTTGTTCTATTATCAATGCCAAGTGCCTCAGATCAGAAAAACCAGTTCATTGTAAGAGCTAACAGTTACTGGATGTGTTCCACCTGCCGGGCAGCACCCTAGCATCATGTTCATCATCCCATTTACCTCCACAGCCACCCTCAGGGCCGCACTGTAAGAGACACACTAGCACTAGCATCATTTTACAAATGAGGAAACTAAGACACTGAGAGGTTCAGTAAGTCACCCAAAGTCATATAACTAATATAATGACAGAACCAGATTCAAGCCCAAGCAGCACGATGCCAGAAGCGTCTGTCAGCCAGCCCCCTGTTTCTCTAATTACTCAGGCAAAAGAGAGAATAATGTTCCATGGAACCGTTATCCCAGGCAAACATTCTCTGTCTGAACTCCCCCACTCAGCCCACCAGACAAGCCAGGTATTCAATGTTTTTCCTAAGTCTCCCTTTCAGACTACTTGCTCAAAGGTGTCCAAAACAAGTTGAGGTCCAGGAGCAGGCACGTGAGAAGAACTGTCTTTTCCTCTGGTCCCAAGAGGTCCCGAGAGTAGGCACAGCCTCTCGTCCCCTCCCAGGTAACCCGGGTTCAAGAAGGGGCCACCCCACTGCTTGCACGCGGACTGCCAGTGAGTTCAGCTGAGTCCAGCTCTTGGCACAGACTGTGGGAGATCAGACAGCGCTCATTGGATAAAGGGACACTGCCAATGCCGAGGGACCTAAAATTAGAACCACCAGCTGTGTTTTGGTTCTGCAGGCACGTGCATGTCTGCTCCATTCTTGAGGACGCCGGGTGTTGAAATATATATGAAACCTATGCTCTGAAGCACAGGGAAGGCACGAATTCTGGCACCTTTTCTTTTATTTACTGTTTCTCTTCTGAGGCCCCATTTCTCTACAGCCGAGAGAACAACATTTCCTCCCCATCAGTTCTCCCCTATGGGCTGCCTCCGAAGGACACATCGACACTCACCCTTAAGAAACCCAGTCAGTGTCCCTGGAGACGGAGCGCCAGCACGGGATTCCCACTCAGCCCGGGCTCGGCTTCCCGGCCACGCCTCTGCTGGACTGCTAGCCTGCTGGACTGCCGAATGCGGCCACGGCGGATCCAGGACACGCGGGCTGATTCTTGGCCTGGGAGTAGATAGGACTGGGGAGTGAGTGCGGGGCTTCGAGTAAAGAGGACCTGGGGTTCGCATGCCTGGCAAGGGCAAGCCAGGCCCTAAGGATGGCCAAGGGTGGGCGTTTAAGAGAGCAGGCAGGACACCTGTATGAGGTCCTGCAGACTGCTGTGACAAATACCGTGGCTGATAAAGAACAGAAATGTATTCCTCAGCTCTGAAAAGCGCAAGGCTCGGATCAAGGTGCTGGCAGATTGAGTGTCTTGTGGGATTCCACTTTCTGGTTCATAGAAGGGCACCTTTTTGCTGTGTCCTCACATGGTGGAAGGGGCGAGAGAGCTCTCTTCCTCTTCTTCTTCTTCTTCTTCCTCTACTTCCTCCCCTCCCCCTCCTCCTCCTTCTTCTTCTTCTAATTCTCACCTGAGGATATTTTTCCATTGCTTTCTAGATAGAGTGGAAGGGAGAGGAAGAGAGAGAGAAACATCTTTGTGAGAGAGACACATCGATTGGTTGCTTCCTGCATGACCTCGACTGGGAATCAAACCTGCAACCCAGGCACATGCCCCCGACTGGGGATTAAACCTGAGACCCTTTGCTCCTCAGGCCAACACTCCAAACCAGCCAGGGCCTGAAGTCCCTTTTATGAGGACAGTAATCCCACTCATGAGGGCTCCACCCTCATGACCTAATCAGCTACAGCCCCACCTCCTAATACTGATCACCTTGGGGGCTGAGATTTCAACCTATGAATTCAGACCACACCAACACCCACAATGAAAGTGTCAGCAGCGAAGAGCTGGCAAGATGGAACTGGGATTATTGGGCAGTGCCTCAGCGTGTTCCCGGAGACGCTTGGTCCAGGGGAACGAGAAGTCTCTAAGGCAGCACTGCCCAGGAGATCGTCCCACAGTGATGGGAATGTTCTGTGGCTATGCTCACCGAGTAGCCGTCAGCCACATGTGCACTCAAGGACTTGCAATGTGGCTAGTGTGACCGAAGAACTGAATTTTACATTTAATTTAACTATTTAGATTTAAATGGCCACATGTGGTTAGTGGCTACCATATGAGACAACTCAGTGGGAAGTGGCTGAGCCAGTGTACATGCAAAATACCACAGATTGGAGTGAATGCCTAGGGCAAACAGCTCCCTTTCTCCACACAGGGCCACCCTAAATCATTCAACACATGACTGACTTTCTAGCCCCTCTCCTGGTGCCCTCATAAAACATATGCCCATTTTCTCTCTATAGCCCTTTTCAGAACAAAATAGTCCTTGTTATAACAGATCCTTCATAGCCTGAAATAAGTTTCACCTGTTTGGTGCAAGTCATGGGCCTTGGTGCAGTCTTCTCTTTTCCAAGCAATTCTTCCTGTCTGTGGGCAATGTTCTCATTTCGATGCCATTCCGATTTCCCCTGTCCGCTGTCCACCTCTCAAACTCGCCACCGCCCCCACTCTGTGCTCAGACCTTGCCTTCTCTCAGCTGGACCACGGCAGCCTCCTAACTCTCGCCTCTGGTCACACTGATCTCATGCAATCATTTGTCCACAAAGCGGTCCAAATGATTTTTGAAAATAAGAATGAAAACTTCTCACTCTTATGTGTTAAATCATTCGGGGCTTCCCATATCATGATTTAGTTTCTGCTCATTTCTCCACCTCATCTCCTACTGTCCCCCTGTTGCCTCCCCTCCCTATTGCGTCATCCGGGGCACTAAACCCTATAAATCCCGAGCGGAGAGGGCGGTCTTGTGTGTTCATAGCTGGGGAGGCACTGCCTGGCATGTAGAAGGTACTTCATAAACATGTATTACACGGAGGCGTGAGGAGTGAGCGCTGGATTGGTACACCAGGGCCACGCGAGCAGCCTGTTACAAATATAATACGAGTCTATCCCTTCAAAGCCTCCATGTCCTTGAAAGATATTTTACATTGACCCTAAAATTAAAATGAACTGCATATATTTAAAAGTTGAGCCATAAACCGGGAAAGAAACCATGTATCCCAAGTCTGTGACTTTCCTCCAAAACAGTATCTTGGGCTTGGGTCTCAAATGTACCATTTAGCCCTGTCCCAGCCATAGCTACACACAAGCATGTGTCATTTTAGAATTAAAGTCTTCACAGAGGAAAGGGAGTTTAGAATTTGGGCACTAAGTAAACCCATTTAACCTTATACAGTTTTTTAAGTAAAATAAAATAATAAAGATAGCACAATCTATCGAGTCTGCCCTTAAATGAGAACATGGTCCAAGTACGATTTTCATCTACCATTCCACACTCGCTTCAAACCCGTCAGAGAGCTTCAGCGATACCAGCACCATGAAGAGGTTTGTATGTTCTGCATCTGTCCAAACCCTTTGTGCCCTTCTGACCTTGACCCTTGAGGTTGAGGATATCCACCAGTTAGTTCCTATCCCTCAAGGCTCACTGTGGTCACAAAGAGAAAGTCATCTGTTTGATCAAGCACGACGAATCTTTGGGAAGCCTTTAATGAATAAAGACGCATGATTCCACGGGGATCTTCCAAACCCTTGCTCAGACATAGAGCTGTGAACTTTTAGCTCATCTTGCAGGCTGTCACAGTGGAGGATGGCAGAACACTCCACCCAGCGACCTGCCACTCACCCACGGAGGCCTCCTCAGCTAAGTAGACCGCAGGGTCTCACATAAAGGCCCTGCTTCACTGCCTTCGCTTCCCTTCGACTCCCCCAAGGCCAGTGTTATAGGCTGAATTGAGTTCCCTCAAGTTTACATGTTCAAGTCCTACCCTCCCCCAGTACCTTCAAATGTGATTGTATTTGGAAATAGAGCCTTCTAAAAGGTAATTAAGTAAAAATGAAGTCCAGTGTGTGTACCCTAATGCATTGTAACTGGTGTCCTTGTAGGGGGATTAGGACAGAGACACACGGAGGAAAGACCTGGGGAAGATAGAGAGAAAAGACGGCCACCTGCAAGCCAAGAGAGAAACTAACCCCGCCGACACCTTGATCTTGGACTTCTAGCCACTGGAGTTGTGAGAAAATAAGATGCGGTCAGGTCCCCCGTCTGTGATATTTGTTATGACAGCCCCAGCAAACTCATATGACCAGGCTCCGAAACCTGTCCCTCCGCCCTGCTCTTCGCTCGGCTGCCTCTGCCCTTCCCGCCACAAGCTCCTTCCAGCCGATTGTATCTGGTGCAACCAGTCATTTGTGAATAATCAAATTAAATTTCAGACCTGAAAAACATATACCGGAAAAAGTAAACTGCACCTGTGAGAATTTCCCGCTGGGGCTTGGCCGCCAGGGCAGGGAATGGCCAACCTGAAGGTTCGATCCAAACTGCTTTCTCTATGACTTTAGCAGCAGTTTCTGGGTAAGCTTAGAGTGAGATCAAAATCATCCCGTGGGATGCCCTGACGGGCCCCTAGTCTGTGGGAATCTTTGTGGGTGTAGATTGTCTTAGGGGAAAGATACCCGTGAGAATTTGTGTTTGAGTATCTGTGGGAAGAAAGAAACCGCAGGAGGAGCAGACTTGGTCTGATACCAGACTCCTCTGAGTCCCTGAAGAAAGAGGGGTGTGGGGGGCTTCCTGACGGACTCTGCCTCGCAGCCCAGGTGACAGAGTGGCAGGCAGGGTAAGGGAGGGGCATTTCCCTCTCTCTGCTGTGGCAGGACTGGAAGAAACACTGTGTCACATTGACAGCAGGTGGAAGATGCTGGGACACATTACCCTGGGCAAGGGGTCTGGAAGAACTTTCCCAGGTCATATGAGAGACTTCTGGGGCCATACAAGTGTGGCTAGGGAGGCTGGAGATCATGAGGACATCACACAGGCAGCTGTGATATGCCCCTGAAATTCCAGGTGCTGCTGCTGCTGGGACCTCATCCACACACGGGTGTTGGTGAAACCTGAGAAGATGTGGGTCGCATGTTCAGTTCATTGAACATCCAGATGAGTACTATCTTCTGTGAGGAAGGATGTTTCTATGCCACTCTCCTGAGTGCATCTTTTGAAGGCTTAGAGTAATAAAAATATAAACTTATTCGTGACTTGAGGAGACTGTTTTGACTACTCAGAAAGACAGAGAAAAATCAGAGAACGATACCCTACTAGCAGAGTAGATTGTTTCTTCTGCTTGGCTCAGATTAATTCTAAGAAATTAAATAAATGTGAATGAACTTCAGAGGTTTCCCAAATTTGATTTAGGGGCATCTGACCATGGACAGGCTTCCATACACAGGCCTCGAAATATCTACTGTTAGAGGTGTCCGCTGAGCCCACGCTGTCCCCTTCATAGCTTTACTCACTTTCCTGTTTGACCCAAGACCCGTGGCTCCACCCCCTCTCTGCCCTTAGTGTCCATCGATGTCCTTGTCCCCTTGCCCTTCCACAAACCCTGCTCAGGAAATGCAACCCTTAGACCAACCTAAGCACCCACCACTTCTGTGCCCGTCCATAGCTGTGCTGCCGGGCTCTGCTCGAGCCTGCACCCTCTTCCCCGGAAGAAAGCAGCTCCTCTTAGTTATCTGTATTTTCAACCCTTCCTTCAAACATGCTCAAGGCTCACAAACAAGCCCAAGGTTCTCCCTTTTTGAGAAAACGGTCAACTTTTTTATTAGCGGTAGCCTATGTCTGTCCTTAGCACCCAAGCCCATAGGAAAATGAGCCTCTATTTCAGTTCCCCATCTTCTACCATGGCATTCTGCCATCCTGGCTCATTCCTTAACTTGCTCCAACAAAGGATATCAGTGATAAACTTTATGTTATAAATCCAACAAAATTATTTTTCAGGCCCTGGCCGGTTTGGCTCAGCGGTTGGAGCGTCAGCCTGCGGTACAGAGAGACCCGGGTTCGGTTGCCGTTTGTCCCCGGCCCTGGTTGGTCGTGCGGGTGGCAGCCACTCGATGTGTCCCTTCACGTCGATGTTTCTCTCTCTCTCTCTCCCTCCCGCTCCATCTGAACAAAAAATGAAAGAAGTCCTCGGGTGAGGATAAAAAAAAAAAATTATTTTTCAGGCTTTATTTAACTTTCTCTTTCTGAAATACTTGACTCTGCTTGACTACCCTCTTTGCACCCCCTGCCACCCATTAAAAAAATAAATTTCCCCTTTCTTTATATTCTTTTAAAAAGTTGACTTCCAGCCCTGGCCAGTTTGGCTCAGCGGTTAGAGCATTGGCCTGCGGACCAGAGAGTCCCGGGTTCAGTTCCCACTAGGGGCACATACCAAAAAAAAAAAAGTTGATTTCCATAATAATGAGATTCCTGAAATGTTCTTTAGACTCGTTTCCAGGAAAATCCTGCCTCATTTTCTTATATTCGGTTCAATTATTATACTCTGATGAGTTCTTTCTTGATCTTTCCAGACAGAAATGGCCACTTCCTCCTCCTTTTCTCTCAGTAGACACTATCTTTTAGTCCCCATAACATATTAGTGACCGTTCCCATTAGCTGGGAGAGTGTTTGCACAGCCTAAGTTTTCTCAAGTGCATAGGAACTGAAATGACTGTGCCCAAGCTAACAAGATCCATCTTAGGGCTGGCTTCCTCCTATAGGTTGCTACTTGGCATCCCCTGATCTAGAAGAACATCTGAATAACAGTTTGAAGAAGGCATGGTGTCATTCAAAAGGTGGAGCCCAGTAGTCAAAAAAATTAGTTCCAAGTATGTCATTTATTTTCCGCAAGTCTTGTGAGCAGAGGATTCTAGTTTATTTCCCAATGTGTGTGCCATGAAAAAATAATAATACTGTGTATATAAACAAGTGTAATTAAAATAAATTTAAAAAATTTTTAATCTTCACCCAAGGATATTTTTTCCATTGATTTTTAGATTGAGTGGGTAAGAGGAAGGGAGGAAGGGAGAGAGAAAGAAAAAAAATATCAATGTGAGAGAGATACATCGATTGGTTGCCTCCTGCACAACCCCAACCAGAGCCAGGGATTGAACCGAAATCAGGGTACGTGCCCTCGACTGGACTCAAATCCACGACTCTTTGGTCTGCAGGGCCGACACTCTAACCACTGAGTTAAACCAGCCAGTGCAACAAGTGTAATTTTTGAAAAGGTAGTTGTGATCAAATATTTCAGAGCACACTGGTGAACCAAATTACAGAGGCATTTACCTCTACCATGAGCCACATACATCCTGACTCTACTTGTCCCCACACCAGTGTGACTTGAGACAAGGGGTTTGAAACCGAGTGAGTTACAGTAAAGTTCAAGTCCAGTCTGGAGGTGATCTTGATATGCTAGATTTCGTTTTTTGGGGAAAACTTGTTTAAAAAGAGATTATGTTGGTACAGTTCCAGTTTGAACTGGTTCCATGTGTTTGCACATGTGTGTATGCAGGTGTGTGCATGCAGGTGTGCACTTTGTTTATGAAAGAAATCTAGATTGTATTTTATTATTCAAATAAATGCAGGAGGAAAGTCTGAGCGTATTAAGTTCACATATTTTCATTTTCAGTAGCCTGGTTCCTCACCGCACTGCGGCTCCCAGATGGAGGGCGCAGTGCAGCAGGCCCGTTCCTGCTGTTCTGCGGGCGGAGAGGCGTTCCTGCCTCCGCCTGCCCGGCCAGAGGGTTACTGCCCGCGGGGAGAAGGTGGAGGGACAGGACAGGAGTAGTAGACAGCAGTGGAAGTCCTGCCCTGGCCCTCGGGAAGGCAAGAGGAGGAGAAGCAGAGGCCCTGACGCAAAGGCGGGGGGACCTGTGTCTCGACCCTTCCAAAAGCCACGGCTGATGGGGATCCCAAAGCAGAGCCTCTAGTTCCTCGCCCCCTCTTTGGGACTCCACAGGGGACTGTGCCCCCTGAATGACCGCTGAACAACAGTTGGAAAGACGGTATGGAGCTGTTCGAGTGAAAGCCTGAGGCAGCACCCCTGTTAGTTATTGCTGTGCAACAAATTACTCCGGAATTTTGAGGCTTAAAGAACTATAAATTTTTATTATCTCACACAGTTTCTGTGAGTCAGGAATTTGAGAGTGGTTTAGCCGGATGGTTCTGGCTTGGGGTCTCTCGTGGGGTTGCAGTCAAGATGTTGGCCAGGGCTACAGTTATCTGGGGTCCTGGCCGGGTGGGAGGACCCACTCTGAAGATGGCTCATTCGCTGCAGGGCAAGTCGGTGCTGGCTGCTGACAGGGAGCCACTGCTTCTTGGGCATGAGAACCTCATGGCTTGGCATCTGGCTTCCTCCAGAAAAAGTGATCCAAACCAGCAAGACGGAAGCAACGGTGCTTTAAGTGCTTAACCTCAGAGGTCACACGCCAGGACTTTTGCCATCTTCCATCAGTCACAGAGAGCAGCCCTGAAGTCACGTGGCAGGGGCTGCACCAGAGTGTGGAGACCAGGCGATGAGAATCCTCGGGGGCCGTCTCGGAGGCGGGCCGCCACGGTGATGAGCTCATTTTTGAGTTGACTGAATAATCATCAGAAAGGTGATTGATTTAACCCAAAGAGACTGGAACATTCAGATAGGTCTCTAGTTCATATGAAGAGACTACTAAATCATGCCTTTAGCTAGGAAATTTTCCTTTTGTTCCTGGTCAATCATAATAATGGGGCTTGAGAAGCAAATCTGATATCAGCTATTTCAAAAATCATAAACAAATTTTATGTCAGTCCAGGACTGAGCTGTGACTAAGCAAACCTGTTGCGGGGGTTTCCTCGAGTGAAGTTTCACATTGAACACGTGAGAGTGGTTCTTTCTAGTTTGGAATTCGCGGTTTCTTTCAGTTCCTATCTCTCGGGCTTAGTTCTTGATTGCTTTTCTTAAAAATGGATGAAGTATTTGATCTTTCCCTTAAGGAACGTATACTATGGATAAGAAGAGAGAAAAACAAACACAAAAGTCTAATTTCGCCAAGACGCATCGCCAGAGCAGCTCCCTCCCCGGCAGGAGGTGCAGGTGGCAGGCGGCAGGCACGGAAGGCAGCTTCTCTGATGTTCACACCGAGAGGGAATATCCAGTTCCGGGCACTTCCCAAACCAGGCAGCCCTGACCCCGCGTCTCGTCTCGGCAGTCTTGTCCTTACTAGAAAAGGAGGCAAACCAACCACCCCTCCTAAGTGTCTCAGAGAACAGTCCCGCCCCAGGGGCTCCCGGAGAACGGAAAACTCTCCATAGGACCCGAGGGCTTGGGAATGTGTTTTCCTGCAACTGGATTCTAATAACATACCAGAGCTCAGGTTTCCAGGATAATTGAAACCTTTGGTATTAATTGGAGAAGGGGATGGGGTGGAGGAGGCAGAGAATGGGAAACCTTTTCCTGCCATTGCTGGCAAAGTTCACGCTGTGGTTTTGGGGAAACAAACAGCCCAGTGTTATGCCTTGGACCTGAGGTAGGGGAGGGGGGGAGTGCTGAGCGGGGAGGGGGGTACTCTTTTCTGTCTGCCTCTGGGTTGGCAAGGGACAGATGGCTCGGCTTGGTGCTTTGGGAAAGGAATTCCAAAATACTTATTATTTCAAAACTTGCAGCTTTGCACCCAGAGGCCCAGCCTCATGCACATGTTATGAATTCGTCAATCAGCAGATATCATGGTTTCCCACGGCAACTGGCACATCCACACAGACATTCGATACAGAGTGTTCAGTGACGATGAACGGAAATTAATGCGGCCTTTTTTCATATGTAATATTACCACAGCTACACCGTAGGGAGAGGAGAGCAGTCCAGCACGCAGAAGTGAGAACTAAAAATAAAATTTCTCATTTAGTATTCATTTGTCTTAGACCTGGATCTACTTAATAAGCACTGTGTCTCTGGGTTATGAAGTTAATCCTCCTTTCCCTCTGACTCTCCTTCCTTCCTTTCAAATAACACCCCAAGGACTGAGGGCTCACACTGGAAGATACCGGGACTATTGGTTCTGAGAAACTTCCAGAAGAATACCAGGGGGAGCATGGAAGATCCAGGACCTTAACCTGAAGCTGACATTCCAAAGGCTGATGTGGTGGCTTTGGTCTTCAAACCCAGTATTTAGAAGCTCTTCCCCTTGGCAACCACCAAATAGTTGTTTGAGTTATTCCTAAATGGACCGCTGCCTCAGTTTTCTTGTCTATAAAATGGACATAATTTGACATTGGTTATAGGGCTGTGAGAAAAAGTACTCAGTAAATTACTTAGAATAAAAAATGTAACTTCTCTCCCCAGCTTAATCTGTATAACAGGAGGGAAATATTTGTCTCACAAAGTTATGAGGATTCAATAAAAAACATATAAAAGCGTCAAGTATTGTAGCTGATAGATGGAAGATTTCATAGGATGAGCTTGAGAAATAATAATAAGATATTTACATAATAATTATCATTGATCTCCACCTCTACAATTTCAAAAATGAATATACCCACCCCCCTTTATTTGGTCTTATTTCTACAGTGCACCCTGCTCTACCCTTGACCTCACTTACACCTGTTTGTGAATCTTTGTGAAACTTTGAGATACTGAGTTCTCGATCTCAAGAGGTATAAGTGGATTGTCCTGTGTTTCAGGAGCTGCATTTAAAGATAAGTGGCAGCCAAGTTTGCTCAGCAAGGCAAGGCTCAGCTAAAGGAAACTTTCAGGATGGAAAAGATTTGATATTTCTGGTGGGCACAGAGGCATGGGGGCGGGCAGAATGAGTTTCTGCTCACTAATATCTCTAGATGGACAACAGTCCTCCCAATTTATTCTGCCACTGGTTCTGTTCCCAGTGTGTCTCAGATAAACAGGACACCGAGCATGCTCCCTGGGGTCTAGTTCCACATCACCCACCGTGATGGTTCATTTTATACTTCAGCTTGACTCGGTCACTGGGTGCCCAGATGTCTCATCAGACGTTCTTCTGTACATTTCTATAGACTGTTCTGAGATAAGATTAGCTTTTGAATTAGTAGACTGTGGGTTAAGGAAATTGCTCTGCCTGATTGGGTGAGCCTGGTCCAATCAGTTGAAGGCCTGGAAGAAACAAAAAGGTGGACTCTCCCCTGAGTAAGGAAAAATAATTTTTGTCTGCCTGACTGCTTTTGGGACTGGGACATCAGCATTTTTTCTGCCTCAAAATGAAAACATTGGCTCTTCCTGGGTCCTGAGTCTGCTAGTCTTCCAGTTTCTGAGCCACTTTTTAATAACCTCTCTCTCGGTCTGTTTCTCTGTAAAACCCTGACTAACACATCCTTCCTCCTCCAGTTTCTAAAGTCCTCCTCCCTCTTCACCGGGTGTTCGCCTTCCAGGAGACTATCCGTCTTTCGGTAACACAACGCTAGAAAACCCTTCCGAGAGCAGCCTGAACTTTACATCAACTGTTTGAAATTACAACTCTGGTTCCAGGCCTGTATTTTTCGGTGCCAAATCCTAAGAAAAAGATAAATGAGAGCAAGAGGGGGAAGAACATGGTATGTTTGGCCGTGATTGATGTGGAACATCTGAAGGAGCTCCTGTGGGGGTCACGCTTTTGTCCCAAAACTGGGGGTCCTTGCTTGGTTTTGCACTTACGGGCTGCTTCTATTTACATCTGTTACATTTTCAAAAAAATCAAAGGGAAGATCCATTGTTAGGAACACACAGAGCACCACAGAGCGGGACGGTTTGGCCAAAGAACAAGATGTAGTTTGCATCACTACGTGTGGAGTAAAATGCTGGAGCAACAGTGATTTCCCTTTCCACGGAGAGGCGCCGGAGCCTGAGCTCTCGGGCCGGGGGAAGCCCCCAGTTTCCCTAGGAGCCTCCGTGGCTGTTGGAAGATGTGTCTCGAGCTTGTTGGAAAGCATTTATTTGAGGCCTTCTCGGTCCTTCGTCTGTCTGATACGTCACAACTTTTATGACACAGGAATCCCCACAATGAAGAAGCAGAGACAGCCCTGGCCTGTTTGGCTCAGCGGTTAGAGCATCCGACTGCGGTCCAGAGAGACCCGGGTTCGGTTCCCGCTAGGGGCATGTACCTCGGTTGCAGTTTGTCCCCGGCCCTGGTTGGTCGTGTGGGTGGCAGCCACTCGATGTGTCCCTTTCACGTCGATGTTTCCCTCTCTCTCTCTCTTCCTCTCTCTCCCTCTCACTCTATCTGTGCAAAAAATGGAAAAATGTCCTCGGGTGAGGATTAAAAAAAAAAAAAGAAGCAGAGACAGGTTGGATTATTCGCTGGTTCTGGCCAGACCACTGGCTGCGGACACGGAGTGCGTGGGGCAGCGGAGTAATGCCGGCGCTTGGCCGTCGCGATGAGCCACATAGATCCCGCCAGGACGCAGATGCGTGGGGACAAGCAATTCCACGAGATGAAGAACAACAGGAGGAGAAGGCAGAACCTAGCTCCGTCTTCCCTAGGAACCCGACTCTGCAGTGGACGGTACCTGCCGGGCAGTAATGCCCCACGAGCCATCTCTCTCCTGCAGCAGTAGACAGGGACGCTGTTTGTAGCCTGGTATTTTCACCTGGAAACATTTACTGGGAAACAAGGAAAGACCGTCCATTTGGGTTGTTTTGCGTGACAGGTTCTATATTGCTTTGTGAAGACCAGAGATTATTTACACTCCCCTCAGCCTGTGACTTGTCTCCCCATTTAAAAAAGTCCAGAAACAATTCTGTCGGTGTCTAGCAGTGGCCATCTGCTCCCTGCCAGCTACCAGCAAACCCGGCCCAGTCTCAGATTCCTGATGGGCTCTGTGAGGAGCAATCTCCCCTCACCTCTGGGTTTGCTAAAATTTAGAAACTGCTGTGGTTCCTTAGATGGTGCCAAGGAGTCATATATCCCGGTATGCAAGCCACCTACAGTTACTTGTCTTGGCTATGGTCTGTACTATACCCAGTCCCAATGGTCATTTCACCATAAACCATGTCTCTCTCCTTTCATTTTATTTGAAGGGAGGGGCTCCTCACCAGGAATTACTTTCTCATTAGATGGCTTCGTTAAGATCGCCAACTTGCTTGGCTACAGAAACCTTTTATGAATCAAATAATGGTTGTGCTATGGCTGTCCAGGCCTGAGGGTTTTCCCCTGGCAAGTCCCTTAGCCAGGTTTCCACCATCTGGAATGCACCTGATTTGGCCCCCAAATTGTATGTATTGGCACATTTTCTTGACCTCTCTTTTTAAGTAAAAAAAAAAAAAAAGCAGAAGTGACTATTAACTTTGCCATGAAACATTCTTGAAGACTTGAAAGAGATGATAGCTTGCTTTTCCTTCTCTGGACTTCCAGAAAATCATACCAAGTAGTGGGTAGACAGAGGTCAAGCCATGCAGCGTGAATGAACACTGGAACCTCCCTGACAAATCGTCCAACTGCAACTGCTAAGAGGGCCAGTCAAATGCCTTCTCTTCTCACATTTGCTAAAACAAAGACTCCTGCTAGACCATGAGTCTGCAGTGGGCCTAGACTGGTGACCTTGTTTCAGAAGCCAAATAACTCCAACCCAGCAGCTTTATTTAGCTTGGGCTTCTCTCACAGTTTCTGCATAAATTTACTCTAAATCATAAAGCTAAACATAAAAGGAAAAATAGCAACAGTAAAGTAGCTATGCCACAAACTCGACAACGATTATATATTCTATCTAGGGCACACTTAACTCTCTAATTGCTAATTGTAATTTAAATGAAAACATGTGTTTCTTGTTGAATTCATCAACTACACTTCTAAGTGCTACTGAGGAGAAGTGTGATTAAGGCTGAAGGCACACCTCAGGGTTTTGACAACCTCGGGGCTCCGGGTAGTTATTGGGATGTCATCTGAAGTTAGGGGTCCTTAATGGCAGTGTTGCTTTCCAAACCAGATACCTCGGCAGGATGGAGAAAGGAGCATCTGGGGGAAATCGCCTGGCCAGGATTCTCTGCACGTCGTGTGCTGCTCTTTCCCACGTGAGCAATTGCTGATACCTTAGAAGTTCATCTGGATCCAGCCGTATTTGGAATCTAGCCCTTTGTCTGCTAAAGATATTCCGTGGAGTTATAAATCTCTGACCACGTGGAGCAACCTCCAGACCCAGGACCTGGTCCCCTCTGCAACTCTCCTGCTCTCGGATGCCATCAAGAAAGACAGTAAATTAGGTGATGCTTGTGAAGATCACACGACAGATAACATGTAAGGACTTACTGCAACGGTCTAGCACTAAGTAGTTGCTCAGCAAACATCCGTCCCATCCTACCTTACAAGCACACATTTGATATTAAGAATTAAAAAGTAAAAAGCTCCTTCATTCAGCTTTGTTTAGGGAAAAGCCAGTCCTAAATCATAAAAGTCTGAAACAGAAAACAGTTTGTAAGAGCAACATTGTTTTTTTCGTTAGATTCAGCAAGCAGAAGTAGTTCATTAAATTACATTTTGTTTATTTTTTTATTTTTTTAATTGGGCTAGGAAGAATAATTTGTAAATAGCTTATCTACCTATGTGGAAAAATGTTTGTAAAGTGTTCGGGAATCTATATTAGTTTACGTTCTCCAGAGAAACAAAACCAATAAAACGTACATAGATTTACTATAAGGGATTGGCATGTGTGATTATGGAGGCTGAGAAGCCCCATGATCTACAATTGAAAAGCGGGAGACCCAGGAGAGCTAACGGGACAGTTTGAGTTCAGAGGCAGGAGAAAACTGATGTCCCAGTTTGCAGACAGGCAGAGAGAATTCTTATTTTTAAGAATTTGTTATGTTCAGGCCTTCAGTGGACTGGATGAGACCAACCCACATGAGGAAGGGCAATCTGCTATATTCAGTCTGCTGATTCCAATGTTAATCTCATCCAGAAACCTCTTCACTTTCACCCAGAATCACGTTCAACCAAATATCTGTGTACCTGTGGCCCAAACTGACACATAAAATCCACCACCACAGAGTCCAAGATTATCTTCTAGAATATTCTTATTTTGACCTTCTCCCACTGGACATCCTTTGTCTTGCCATGCCTCCATGTCCTGGTAGTCTCCGGCCCGTCTCAGGAAGCCTCACAGCTTAGCCACCTCAACTTTGTCACCGTGCCCTGCTCTCCCTGCTGCCGGGCCCCTGGGCTCAGTGAACGGTACATCCGGTAGCACCTTGCCTGGTTCCAGGTGGTAGGGGCCTCAATTGCTCAGAGGTCACTACATCAGAGGAACTTCAGTCGGGCAGGATTTATGCACCCGGTTCTGGTGACAAAAGCCCTGTGAACAGACAGGCAGAAGCGCCTGCCCCTGAGCCCTCATTGGTATGCCCTGGTCAGTGTTAAAAATGTTTTTCAAACAGAACTGGGTCAAACTTATTATGAGCACAGACATCATTCTTACGGATAAACCTTTCGGAGCAGGTAAAATGTCACAAGACGTATCAGTTTCCTAGGGCTACTGCGAGAAGGTACAATAAACCTGGTGGCTGAAGGAACAGAAATGTATTGGCTCAGCCCTGGAAGAAGGAGTCTGCAAGCAAGTCTCAGCATCCAGGGCCGCCCTGCCCACTCTTCAGAAGAAAAACGGTGTAGTCCTTCGTCAAACTCGAGCATGGGAGCCTTGGCTTTGGGGACAGCAGCCCAAAGGAGGACAGGGTGAGATGCTGGGCAGAAACAAGGAATCAGAACATTCTGAAGGTTCCAAAAGCTTTGGGAAGCAAGTTATAAAGGATCAGAAAGCGAGATCCCCAGCGGCCCTCTCGACAGCAACGCTGGAAGCTGGGCGCGGTGCAGCGGTGCCCCGGACATTGTGAGACGAAAGGGTTCCAGCCCAAATTCCCTTCCAGCCAAACGATCAAGCACGTGTGAGGGTTAAATAAAGACATTTCCAAATATGCAATGTCTTAAACTTTACCTAAATATGTTCTCCCAAGAGAAGAGAATAAACTGCAAAAGGAAGGAGGCATGGGGTCTGGAAACAGGGAGACCCTAAAGGAGAGGGGCGCATGAAAGTCTCTAGAAGGTGATGAAGGCAGATACCAGCACGACAGCCATGCATCAAGTCAGACAGGGTCGAAAGCTCCAGGGGAGAATTTCCAGGAAAATCAAATGATCTCTTTTGTTGAGAAATCTGAAAGAGGTATTAGTTATAGGAACATATAAAATTAACAGTAAAGAAATGAATTATTAACTCCAAGATAAACAAAGTTCTAGAAGAAAGAAAATACAATTATAGTATGCTATGATTATGTATCTCCAATTGTGAATAAAATTTCTAGTCACAATAATGTAAACACCTAATTGTAATTTGATCATGTATTGTCATATACCTGTCTCGGGAGGATGGAGGGACAGGACAGGTGCAGGCGTGTGTGACTGTGGGTGTCTGTGAGAGTTCCCATACACGATTTCCCATATATCTTTTATACAAGAAGTCAATAGATAATATCCAAGTTAGAAAAATAAAGAAATAATAAGCATTGAACCAGAAAAGTGGAGGTAAGTACCAGAAATAACACTAAAAGAATTAAAATTGGTTGCCTTCGGGATATGGGATTGAGAAGTGTCAAAGGCAAAAGATAGGGATGCTTTTTTCCTTGTATGCCTTGTAGCACTGTTTGACTTTGTAAATTATGTACATATATTACTTTGATGAAAATTAAAATTATGGTACAATCTCTTTAAGAAAAGTTTTAAGTATTCTCTTTTGCTTTACGACCTACCTCGGCCCTACCCACCAGCCGGCTGTGCTGGCCCATGCCCTGATGAGTTTGGAACTCCGTAGGCACATGGGGTTGCCATTTCTTCAACCCGAGAGCAAGGGTGACAAGGTAACACTACTGATGGATAAAAGGTTTTAATTAAGTTTCTGAGTGAGCACCACTAAACGGTGAACGGGAAGGGTTCACAGCTCTCTCCATGCCCTGTGTCTCGTCTGCCTGATTGAATGGTAGAAATGTCTTTGTAGACCAAAAGGTGAGAGATTTGGGATTTGTTTATGTTAAATCTCAGTTTATAAACCCAGACGCATTGAAAGCAATTCAATTACATAGCCCAGATCCTCCAGATTGATGAAAATCATCCACTTTAGAAGTAAAGTGTCCAGCAGGCTCCGAGATGATTAAATGCTTCCACGTCTGGAGTTTGGGCAGTGTCCAGCCAAGGAAGACCAAAGTCCAGCATGTGACAAGCCCTATGCCCCGGCTTCTGTGGCCCTCCAGGCCTCCCTCTGAAGCTCCTGTTAAATACTTTTCATTGGTAGACATAGTGCAAAAAGTCTGTCTGGAGAATTCTCTTTTGACATAAAGGTGAGTTGCGATGGAAGAACCAGGGTCTCTTTCTTTTCCATTTAATACCCCGAGCACACTCTGACAAAAAGCATCATCAAAGCTCTTTAAACACACACACTCCCCACCGGAGTGAGGAATCCAAGAGTGCAGGCAGAACCGGTGCATGATTTCGGAACCCAGTTTCCACAGGTGATACTGCAGGGACCCTTGTTAAAGAAGTAGTGAAGTCTGGCCAGTGTGGCTCAGTGGTTGAGCATCAACCCATGCACCAAGAGGTCGCTGGTTCGATTCCCAGTCAGGACACATGCCCAGGTTGTGGGCCAGATCCCCAGTGGGGGCATGCAGGAGGCGGCCAATCGATGCTCTCTCTCATCGATGTTTCTCTCTCTCTCTCCCCCTCTCACTTCCTCTCTCTTTAAAATCAATAAAGAAAAAGAAACTTTTTTTTTTTAAACAAAGAAGTACAGTAGTGAGGATTTCAAGACGGAGACAGCAGAACACGAGACCAGGCACAGAGTCCTGTGTGGCTGCACAGGGTCCCAGGCCCACGTTGCTGGCCTGGAGTTCACACCAGCTTCCAGCCGAAGCAAGGCTGGTGGGTGCACACTCTGGTGGAAATGTCGTCTGGACTGGGGTGAAGGCCCATGTTTTTCATTTGAAGTTCACATCATAGTCACTTCTGCAGGGACAACAGCTATCTATCTGTATGTGAAACCTATACAAGCTCTCTCCTTTGACCCTCATGACCGGAGCGATGGGCTATGACCAGGGAGGAAGTGAAGTCAGAGCAGACTCCAGGCTGTCTGCCCGGCAGCTGTCTGCATCCCTATTGATCTGGAGGTTGGGGCTGCTTCCTGGCCTTATTAGCAGGTGACATCAGCGCTGCCATCTTTCCCTCTCCTCCTGCCCACCCAGAAGGCAGTTCGGAGGGTGACGAGCGCCGGTTAGCACAGGCTCCACACCCCACACAAACAGCACGTCTGCACGGAACCAGGAGCCCTGCTCTGCGGAAGAGAGTGTCTCGATAGCTCTTCCACGTAAAGTAGAGAAGATAAAGGAGAAAATGAGAAGCATCTGTATATACATGCTATTTTCCCCAGAGAGCATTTCGGGGATGTTTTGACAGCTGTGGACGGCACTGACCCTCTCGTGGAGAAATTTCCAACTCTAACAACATGAAACATACACATCTGTGAGCACATTTTATCTGTACTTACACCAAACCCAGAACACTCATATTTGAAAATAAACATGTCATTTTAAAGATAGGTCAGAGGTAGTAAATAAATATTAAACATTTTGGTCAGATTCTAAGTGACTATGTGAAATTGCATCTATTTTAAGATATTGAGTCATTTTTTCAAGGCCAAAGAGGGTCCATTTTTAGTCTTGGAAAAAAAAAAAAAGTTAGCCAATGTCTTAGGAAAAGGATCATTCACTAATTTTCCATCTCCCAAAGTGGCCCAGCTGTGCTTTTTTGGGTTTGTTTGTTTCAGCTCGGATTCACAAGGCTCTTGGGACCAACCATACTGAGTGCAGATGAGGCCAAGCAAATCTGATCTGCGGTCCTGTTGGAATGACCTGAGCTTCCTCCAGGAGCTCCTGAAGTGGCTTCCATCCCTTCAAAGTCTGGCTCGAGCTAACCTACCTGGAAGCCAGTTCTGAATATCTTACCCCCTTGAAATGAAATCTCCACCTTTCCCACTATTTTCTCTTACATTCTCAGACAGCATTATATACTTTTGCCTTTAATCATCCTTCGGGAGATTCCAAAATGGCGGCGGAGTGAACGGAAGCTCCCCAGACCGTCTCCCAGGACCAAACTGGAATTACAATGATAACACAGACAAATCGAAGGGAAAACCCACCAGAAAAGCAGCTTGCGAGGACCATATAACCAGGGACAGGGACTCGATCCTGGTAGGCTTGCAAAGGCGCCAGGCAGGGGCTGGGAGCCCACGGTCCGCAGCTCGGCAGCGGCCTTAGCTGGGAGCACGCCCTCGGGTCACACTCCCAAGTGGCTTCACAGCGCAGACCAGGGACAGAGGCTAAAACAGCCACAGCCACTCACCTTGGGCTCCGGCAGAGGGAGGGCGGACTGGACTGGAACTATGTGGGGACACTCGGGATTTGGAGGGCGCTCAGAGCTTTTGCTGAGCTGCTGCCACACAGGAGGGTGGTCATATTGCTCCTTCCCAGGGCTCTGGGGAGAGGCAGCAGCCCCTCCCTTGGAGATCCAATTCCACCCTGTGTGCCATTGAAGTGCTAATTGAGGCTCATTAACAACCAGCATCTGCCCCACCCTTGTGAAATCGCCTTATGCTGAGCACCTGAGGGAGTTTTTCAATCAACTGACAACCCAAAACCCATCAAATAACCTCAACTGCTAGCCTCCAGGCAAAAAGCTAGATGGTAACAGTACCTTTCCTGGGTTAGCAACTTTAACCAGGAAAGTAAGACTTGACAGTGATGTTTAACGTGGGTCCTCCCTCGCTCATCTAAACCCAGGAGAGGGAGCCACAAACAGCAGAACACCAACACCCCCAAGGAAAACTTGACAGGCTCCAAAGCCCACTGTGATAGCCAAA
This sequence comes from Molossus molossus, assembly GCF_014108415.1. NCBI lineage: Eukaryota > Metazoa > Chordata > Mammalia > Chiroptera > Molossidae > Molossus > Molossus molossus. The sequence goes on along the minus strand of NW_023425347.1, from coordinate 26,418,073 downwards.
ATGGTGAAACACAGAAACAGAAGCCAAAAGAAAGAGCAAGAGACCCCCACTGAAGATGAGATCAATGTGGAGCAGTTAGGCATGTTAACAGAGCTAGAATTCAGAGCCATGATCTTGGAAAAGCTCAACAGCATGAGTAAGGACATAGAGATGCTGAAAATAAGCCAAATGGAAATTAAAAACCATCAAGAAGAGATAAAAAATGACATATCAGAAATGAAAAACACATTGGAAGGTTTAAAAAGCAGAGTAGAGGAAGCTGAGGACTGGATCAGTGAATTAGAAGACAGGGTAGAAAAAATCAACCAATCAGAAAACCAAAAGGAAAAAACGATTAAAAAACAGGAAGACAGCTTAAGAGAACTGTGAGACAACTGGAAACGTAATAATATTCACATCATAGGAGTCCCCGAAGAAGAAGAAAACGAGCAAGGGATAGAGAATATATTCAAAAAAATAGTGACAGAAAACTTCCCTAATTTGGTGAAGGAAGAAGGCATTCAAGTTCAAGAAGCACAGAGAGGCCCAAGTAAGAAAAACACAAACAGGCCCACACCAAGACACATAGTAATTAAAGTGCCAAAAATTAAAGACAGAGAGAGAATCCTAAAAGCAGCAAGAGATAAGCAACAGGTTACCTACAAAGGAAGCCCCATAAGGCTCTCAGCTGACTTCCCAAAAGAAACACTACAGGCCAGAGGGAATGGCATGAAATAATCAAGGTCATGAAAAACAAGGATCTGAATCCAAGACTACTCTACCCAGCAAGGCTATCATTCAAAATAGAAGGTCAAATAAAGACCTTCCCAGACAAAAAAAGTCTAAGGGAATACATTAGCACTAAACCAGCACTGCAAGAAATGTTAAAAGGACTGCTGTAATTAGCAGGAGAAATGGGAAGAAAAATAGAACCACACTAAACAAAAATAGCAATAAATAAGTACATATCAATAATCACCTTAAATGTAAATGGATTAAATGCTCCCATAAAAAGACACAGAGTAGCTGATTGGATAAGAAAGCATAACTCATCTATATGTCGTTTACAAGAGACCCATCTCACAACAAAAGACTCACATAGGTTGAAAGTGAAGGGATGAGAAAAAATTTTCCAAGCAAACGAAAAGCAAAAAAAAGCTGGGGTAGCAATACTCATATCTGATAAAATAGATTTCAAAATGAAGGCCATAACTAGAGACAAAGAAGGCCACTACATAATATTGAAAGGATCTATCCAACAGGAAGATATAACCTTGATAAACATGTATGCACCCAATATAGGAGCACCAAAATATATTAAAAATCTTCTGGAGGACTTCCAAGGAGAAATTGACAGCAATACAATCATAGCAGGGGACTTCAACACCCCGTTGACACCACTGGATAGATCCTCTAGACAAAAAATTAGCAAGGAAACAGAGACTCTAAATAAAGCACTAGACCAAATGGATGTAATAGATATCTACAGAGAATTACACCCCAAAACTACAGAATACACATTCTTCTCAAGTGCACATGGGACATTCTCAAAGATAGACCACAATATAGGACACAAACTAAATCTCTACAAGTTCAAGAAGATTAAAATCATATCAAGCATCTTCTCAGATCACAATGGTATGAAACTAGGAATCAATTGCAACAAGAACATGCAAAGACATTTCAACACATGGAGGCTAAATAGCATGTTATTAAACAATGAATGGGTTACCGAGGAGATAAAGGAAGAAATTAAAAACTTCCTGGAAACCAATGAAAATGAACACACAACAACACAAAATCTATGTGATGCAGCGAAAGTAGTTCTGAGAGGGAAGTTCATAGCACTACAGGCCTACCTCAAGAAACAAGAAAAATTTCTAATTGACTGTCTAACCTCACAACTTAAAGAATTAGAAAGCAAACAAAAAGAAAACCCCAGAGCAAGTAGAAGAAAGGAAATAGTAAAGATCAGAGAAATAAATGACATAGAGACCAAAAAACAGTTCAAAGGATCAATGAAACAAAGAGCTGGTTTTTTTAAAAGATAAACAAGATTAATGGACCCTTAGCTAGACTCACCAAGAAACAAAGACACCCAAAAACACAAAATCAGAAATGAAAGAGGAGAAGTAACAACCGACACCACAGAAATACAAAAGATCGTTAACAGCTACTATGAACAACTATATGGCAACAAATTCAACAATCCAAGCAAAATGGACAAATTTCTAGAAGCACACAGTCTCCCAAAACTGGACCGGGAAGAGATAGAAAACTTGAACAGACCAATAACAACTAAGGAAATTGAAGAGGTAATCAAGACTCTTCCAGCAAACAAAAGCCTAGGCCCAGATGGCTTCACGGGGGAGTTTTACCAAACATTCAAAAAAGAACTAACACCCATTCTCCACAAACTATTTCAAAAAATTCAAGAAGAAAGAAGACTTCCAAACACGTTCTACGAGGCCAGCATAATTCTAATTCCAAAACCAGAAAAAGACACAACAAAGAAAGAAAACTACAGGCCAATATCCCTGATGAACATAGACACCAAAATCCTGAACAAAATACTAGCAAATCGGATCCAGCAATACAACAAAAAAATTATTCACCATGAGCAAGTGGGATTCATACCAGGGATGCAAGGCTGGTTAATATTCGCCAATCAATAAATTTGATGCACCACATAAACAAAATGAAGAATAAAAACCACATGATAATATCAATAGATGCTGAAAAAGCATTCGACAAATTCCAACATTCATTTCTGATAAAAACGCTCAGCAATGTGGGAATAGAGGGATAATATCTCGACATAATAAAGGCCATATATGAAAGACCTATAGCCAACATCATACTCAATGGGCAGAAACTAAAAACATTTTCATTAAGAACAGGAACAAGACAGGGATGTCCACTTTTGCCACTCTTATTTAACATAGTATTGGAAGTCTTAGCCACAGCAATCAGACATGAGGAAAAAATAAAAGGGATCCAAATTGGAAAGGAGGAAGTGAAACTGTCATTATTTGCAGATGACATGATATTATACATAGAAAACCCTAAAGACTCCATCAAATATCTACTAGACTTAATAAATGAATTTGGAAAAGTAGCTGGATACAAAATTAATGTCAAGAAATCGACGGCATTCTTATATACCAATGATGAACTCACAGAAAGAGAAACCGAAAAAGCAATCCCATTTACCAATGCGGCAAAAAAATTAAGATACCTAGGAATAAACTTAACCAAAGAAGTAAAGGACCTATTTGCAGAAAGCTACAGGACATTGAAAAAAGAAATAGAGGAAGATATAAAAAAGTGGAAGCACATACCTTGTTCATGGATTGGAAGAATTAACATCATTAAAATGTCCATACTACCCAAAGCAATCTGTAGATTCAATGCAATCCCCATCAAAATACCAATGACATATTTGACAGAACTAGAACAAATACTTCAAAAGTTCATATGGAACCGAAAAAGTCCCCGAATAGCCACAGCAATTTTGAAAAAGAAGGACAAAGTAGGTGGGATCACAATACCAGATATCAGGTTATACTACAAAGCGACTGTAATCAAAACAGCCTGGTACTGGCACAAGAATAGGCATATCGACCAGTGGAACAGAACTGAAAACCCAGAAATGGACCCAAGGCAATACGCTCAATTAATATTTGACAAAGGTGGCAAGAGCATACAGTGGAGTAAGGACAGCCTCTTTAATAAATGGTATTGGGAAAATTGGACAGCTACATGCAAAAAAATGAAACTAGACCATCAACTTACACCATACACAAAAATAAACTCAAAATGAATAAAAGACTTAAATGTGACTCATGAATCCATAAAAATTCTAGAAGAAAATGTAGGCAACAAAATTTTGGACATCATATGGAGCAGAATTTTCACTGATACATCACCTAAGGCAACAGAAACAAAGGAAAAAATGAACACATGGGACTACATCAAACTAAAAAGCTTCTGCACAGCAAAAGAAACAATAATCAAAATGGAAAGGGAACCCACTGTATGGCAGAACATCATTGCCAATGATATATCAGATAAGGGGTTAATTTCCAATATATATAGAGTGTTCATACAACTCAACAAAAGGAAGACAAAAAACCCAATTAAAAAATGGGCAGAGGAGCTGAATAGACACCTCTCCAAACAGGACATACAAATGGCCAAGAGACATATGAAGAAATGCTCAACATCACTAATCATCAGAGAGATGCAAATTAAAACAACAATGAGGTATCACTTCACACCTGTCAGAATGACCGCCATCAACAAATCATCAAACAACAAGTGTTGGTGAGGGTGTGGAGAAAAGGGGACTCTAGTACACTGCTGGTGGGAATGCAGACTGGTGCAGCCACTGTGGAAAACAATATGGTGTTACCTCAAAAAATTGAAAATTGAACTTCCATTTGACCCAGTGATCCTGCTTCTAGGAATATACCCTACGAAGCCTGAAACATTAATCAGAAAGAATATATGTACCCCATGTTCATAGCAGCACTATTTACAATAGCTAAGATCTGGAAACAGCCCAAGTGTCCATCAGTAGAAGAAGGGATGAAAAAGCAGTGGTACATATACACAATGGAGTACTACGCAGCTGTAAGAAAGAAAGATCTCTTATCCTTTGAGATGACATGGAGGTACCTGCAAAGTATTATCCTAAGTGAAAGAAGCCAAGCAGAAAAAGACAAATACCACGTGATCTCACTTATATACGGAATATAATGAACATAATAGTCTGAGGAATACGGTAGACCCAGAAACATGGAAGTAGGGCATAGACTGACATCCCTCAGAAGAGGGGGTGGGGGTGTGTGTGTGAAGAGATAAACCACAGAACTTATATGCATGTATGCATGACCAATGGACATGGACAACAAAGCCGGGGAAGGGACGGGTGTGGGGTGGGGAGGGAGGTGCCAATGGGGTAAAAAAGGAGAAACATGTGTAACAAAAATTTAATTAATTAATTAATTAAAAAGGAAAAAAAAAAAAAGAGTGAACCCTGAAAAAAAAGTCATCCTTTGGTTTATAGGAATCATTGCATTTTTTTCTCAAGTGTGTGTGAGTCCTTCACCCTGGCTGGAAGGCAGGCTTTGAGAACAGCATGGGTCTCCCCAAGGGCGTCTAGGCAGGCCTCACCCCCATATGCCCCCGGTCCTCCTGTTGCCCCCCGTCCTCCTGTTGCCCCCTCTCTCACTCGGAGTGTTTGCACTAATCACCAAAATAAATGTATCACTGGGTCTGCTACAGGGAATCCGTGATGGAAAATCATGTGAAAATTGTATACTTGGAGAAACAAATTATGAAAGGATTTTTTTCATAATACCTGAAATCTCAATGTAAAGGGCATGCTTATTTTGTAAACTACATTAAATAAATACATTATAAGCCATGATGGTCGTTAAATAAGCAAAATTGCAATGAAGATAACAGCTGTGATAAATGGTTTAAAATAAACAGTGAAATCCTTAGAAGTTTAAAAGGAGCAAAAGAAATGGAACAAGTGTAAGATTACGAATCAGACCACTGACGTTCTTGATTCAGGTGGAGACTTCAGTCTCCTTGTCTTTCACGGAGTGGATATGATCTTTATGAACTCTGTAAGATTTAGTATTCCTTATTTACTTTTCTTTGTAAAAGTTGTTCCCAAGCTTACAAGGTGTTATATGCCCCTTATAAAAATGACCCCTTCCTAGGACCCCTCCCTGCCAGACCCCTGTGCATTTCTACACACCACACGTGTGTGCCTGTGCACTCGTGAACATGCAGGGAAATGACATCATAATATACATATTGTCCAGAGCTTTACTCTTCTCACTTAATAACTTACATCTTTCCTTGTCAGAACAGTCAGCAGTTAGAGCATCACCTGTGAACCAGAGAGTCCTGGGTTAGGTTCCCTCTAAGGGCACATACCTCCATTGCAGTTTATCCCCTGCCCCGGTTGGGGTCTTGTGGATGGCAGCCAGTCAATGTGTCTCTCTCACATCAATGTTTCTCTCTTTCTTTCTCCCTCCCTCTCTCCCTCCTGCTCTATCTGAAAATAAATGCAAAAAAAAAAAAAAGTCCTCGGGTGAGGATAAAAAAATAAATAAGTACGTTTAATGAGGGAGGACACGTTTATTCTGCTATCATTAACACAAAAATATGTTCTATGAGTGCAGGTTGATGTGCAAGCATTTCCTAAACATACAAGTTCAACTTTCTTTGAATTGTTCTCTTGAATTGTCTCTTTGAATTGTCAGCTGTGCAGTGACATCTAACTAACATGAATGCATTGTGTCATCTTAAAGGGCCAACGTTCTAAAATTTTAACAAAAATGACTAGATGTATGAAAGGGCTGTGTCGTGGGGAAAAGAACGTGCCTATTTTGCCATCCTGGTGATAGCAGGAATGTGTAGGCTGCTTGTGCTCTGGGGGTGTGTTCCTAAGGGAAGTTTCAAGCTAGTTTAGAGAGAGAAAGGGGGGGGCAGAGAGAGGTCATAAGATCATTGTTATAACAGCAAAAAACGATGAACAAACTACGTACAACCTACATGTCCACTGAAAAGACACTGGTTAAATAAATAGGATACATTTATATTGTACAATTATTTTTTTAAATGTTACATGTTTTAACTGTTGAGATGACAAGATACCCACAATCAATACTGTTGAAAGAAAAAAAAAAAAAAGTTCTGTTTGGGTGGGGGGGGTGGAGTGAAGAAAAAAAATAAAAAGAAAACTGTAGCATGCTTATATATAAGGAAACGTCCAGAAAGATATAACCGAAATGTCAGCAGTGCTTCATGCAGGGTGTGATTATAAATATTCTATGTTACTTTTTTGTGATTTTTCTAAATCTTGGTTTTTTAAAAATCATCACATACTGGGTTTACAACTATATAAAACAATAAAGCCACACAAATTGTGGTACAGAATAAAAATTCAATTCCTGCTCTCGGTGCAGCGCGTCTTCAATGCTGTTTGCTGACCTGCCTTCCCAGGAGACCTCGTGACAGGACAATACATGAGGATGGTGCCAGCTGTGACCAGCTCTCAGAAGTAAAGCAGTGGGCAGGTCAGACAGGGGAAGGTAGAGCTAACCCCCTCCCAGGCCACGGACTTCCTAGCTCTGCACCAAGTGGTCGGCTTCATTCTCTGTAGAAGGAAGAGCACCTGTGCTGAGACCGGAACACAAAGCCAACGTCCTTCGCCCATGAGCCATCCTCTCTGGCCAACTGGTAGAACAGAGTTATGACTCAGTTAGAACAGAACACGCCAAACACACAGTTTGGGCTTGTCACTGTCAGAAACTGCTAGGAGTCTGAGATCTTACTCTACCTGCAAGCTAACCAGGCAGTCTGCAACTGTTCCCTGGGTGTTGGCGGAAGACACAAGACCCCGGAGACAGACAGAGAACAGTTTCTCTTTGAGGTCTATCCTGATGGCCCTTTTCTGTAGACCCACATTGTTGGAAATGCCTCACAGAGGAAATACGTTGCTTCCTTGATTCACAGAACTGTGTTAGATCTGTGGGAAGCAGCTACGAGGCGGAGGTGCTAACATGAGAAAAGACCTCATAATCTAATTTTTCTGTCTTAGGTATTAGTATATTCCAAATATCTGAACTAGTCTAGGGAGTGATAGCTTAGGAGGGAATATGATTTGAACTTCATCATGTTTGGAGGGTGTCTGAAATTGAGAAAGTGGGCAGATCCATCTCCTCGGACCCTAACCGTGACCCTGAAGTAAATTGCGTGAAGAAATTGGGTCCCAACGATTACAGGTGGGGAGTTGTTGAAGTATGTCCACATTCAAGTGTAGCTCAAAGAAGCTCAACTTAAAGAACTGTGGACTGACTGAAATGGCAACTGGATTGAGCAAAAAAAAAAGGATTCCGAGTCAAATTCAGGAGAAACTAAGGCAGTGTGTGAAAAGACTCAGAACATGTGAAATTCCTTAAATAAAAATGTATTAACTTTAAATAATTGTGCCTTTGATACAAATAATAAAAACCCTTTACACTTAAAAAAATAAAAAGAACAGTCTCCTCACCGTCTGCACTCAGGGGACCGTGATCGCCTTGCTCCGGTTTCCCGAGCCCCGGGTCCCACAGGATGGTGTGCAGAAGGCCAGCGGCGCCTGCACTCACACTGGGCTGCATTGCACGAGGGAACTTCAACTTAGGAAACCTGGATCTGTTGTAATAGCTGCCAATGACCTGCCCTCTGTCCTGGAGAAAGACATTGTCTTTATTGTACTGGACGAATCTGCCCTTTGTTCTGGAATGAGACACTATGTCTTCTAAGACTGTCTGCTATGTAAATACCTTTGAAATGATGGCCTGGAATAAAATCTGTGAGTGTCTGTTTGCAAGACGTGCAGAAATGTGCTAGAACCATGGAGAGCTGGCTCCCAATAGCAGCCTGTTGACTTTTCACCTTTTTCACATAGAGAGAGGAGCAGGCTCAAGGACCAGCATTCAGTGGTGAGCAATGTGTTTATTTCCTTATGAAAGAGTCCAGCTGAGGGCTTATTGTTGAATAGACCCAAGAAGAAAAACACGGTGTCCTTCTAAGCCTCCAACTGGTCAATTTTCAAATTTCCTTCCTAAGGAGAAAGGAGTAGCAGACTTGGTGAAACTCTCATTCAGAATGTCTAAACATGACCAAACAAACAAAAACACACAACCTTAGGGCCACTTTAAGTGTCCAGGGTATTACTTGGTTAAAATATAAAAACATTTTAGCTGTGGCCAGTTTTGCTCAGTGGTCAGAGCATCAGCCTGCGGACCAAAGTGTCGCGGGTTAGATTCCGGTCAAGGGTACGTTCCTTGCTTGCAGTTTGGTCCGCAGCCCTGGTCGAGGTTGTGCAGGAGGCAACCAATTGATGTGTCTCTTTCACATCCATGTCTCTCTCTCTCTCTCTCTCTCTCTCTCTCTCTCTCTCTCTCTCTCTCTCTTCCCCTCCCTCCCACTGTATCTGAAGATAAATGGAAAATATCCCCAGGTGAGGGTTAAAAAAATATATTTATATATAAGCATTTTAGAAATATTAAAAATAAACATGGATGGGTGTTGATTGAGAAGGGGCACACGTAACTGGGATAGCAAGTATTCTATAGCTAGAGGTGTGGATTACATGGGTGTTTTGTTTGTCATAACTCACATCGTTCTATCCTTGAGATCTGTACCTTTCACTATATGTAAATTACGCATCAATTAAAAAAATAACAATGAACAGTCAACTCTCACTTACTCAAGGTCCCGTGAACTTATTACAGGTAATCCAGGTTTCTTGTTTTACATGCCTATGTCTTCGTTACATTTTATATACTTAATCCCTACCTCTGTCATGTTGCACATGTTAATGCCTCTGCTGCACAGAATGTGATGGAGTGAATGATGGAGAAACTCAACTTCGTTAAATAAACTGCTTGTTAAAAAACCCAGTTTATCATAACCCCTGGCATCCAGCAGGTGCTCACTATGTGTTTCCTGAAATGAAGGACTTCAAAGTTAAGAACAGAATTGGTGGACAGAGGTTGAATACAAGATTTCAAAACCTTAGGTCAAGCACGTTCTGGATGTATTAGCATGTTTTTATTACCCACAGCTTTTTAAAGCCATTTTGTCGATAACCCAAAGTGCTGGGAGTAAATGAATAGGAGCTCTGTGTCTCATTTTGATTAGGTAAAAACGTTGGTCCTAAATGGTGGTGAGAGTTCCTCCTCCTTACCTTTGATATGTCCTTTGTTCTAATTATAGAAAGAACAGAGCAGTGGACGCTGAAGGTCAGGGTCACAGAGACACAGACAAAGAAGCACTTGTGAATCTCATTTTGGGGGTAATGAAGTAAGCAGCCAGCACACCCTTCCCCCTTCCTTCTCATTCGAGATCAGGCAGAGCACGCGCGCTATCCTGGGCATATCTCTAACACGGGCCTGGAGGGGGAAGACTACATCATCAGAAATACATGTAACTCAAATGTCTTCTGGATTCCATCGCTTCTAGGTTCAAATATGTCACGTTAAGTTTGCTAACCAAATACTCTGACCTGCCTAGTCAGGAATGCCAGACCTGCAGGGTTTTTATCCAAAATTCCTTCTTGCTTTCCATATACCCTGGGAGTCCCTTATAAACCTGTCTGCTCTGCTCACCTCCTGGGCTCTGTACCACTGTGTCTCACAAAGTGTCTTGAGGGACAGTTCCTACCCTCACCACACTGGCCATCAACATATGACCAGCGTCCTCGTCAAGGCTCCAGTCCCCTCCCACTCTCATAGCTGGGCATCTGTGAGCAGCCATTGCAATATGGGGTCTATGCAAAAGCATCGAGAAGGGTTTTCTTAACAACCTCTGGCTGTTTCCGGGCCCAATGCATAAAGTCTTGCATGAAAATAGTACCTTCAGCATCTGTCTCCTCATGAAGTCCCCAGTCAAGGCACTGCAGTAAGGGACAGGCGCCATGCTTCTCCCTGGTGGTCCTGTCCACTAATCACACAGCCACACTCTCTCCCCTCCTCCCTCCGTACCCCCTTTTCCACCAAATGCCACTGTGTAGATCAGTCACGCAAACAAATTCCCGGAGGGTTCCTGACTGACCAGTTCAGCAGAGAGCCAAGCTCGGTCTCGGAGGAGCACAGCTGGGCTCCCTGCTGTGCGCGGGCTCCTGGCATGTCCTGAGCATGGACAGGAGGCAGCTGTCTGATGTCTTGGGAGAAAAGGGATATCTAATTTGCTTTGTCTGAATGCAAAAGAGTAGAGCATGACACGAGAGAGCTTTGAATGCTGCTTTTTCCCTGATATTATCCCCCCAAATTCCAATTATGATTTGTTGAACTTCAAAGGTGTTGAAGTCATTTGAGATCCAGGAGTTCCCAGTGTCATTTTACCTTTAACAACAAGAACACACAGAACACATGCTTGATTCCAGGCCCCAGTCTAGGTCCTTTTGTGGAGTTGATTCATCCCCATTTTATGGATGAGTAACAGAGGTCCAGGGACGTTAATTGAATGAACATGTTATATAATCGAAAGAATCAGACTGACCTATGCCATCTGAAAGAGAGCCCGGCCTCTCAGGAAGAGCCAAGCTCTAGGGAGCCTGAGGTCTGAGGTGTGGAAAGAAGAGGGTGAGCAAGATGCTAAAGCTCATGGTCATCAGAGGTCAGTCTGCATAAGATCCTCACTCAAAACAGAGCAGATTGCATGTGAAAGTATGGGCTAGACGTTCCCTGGGCCACCAGACCACCGGCACTCTCAAAAGAATGAAAGGGTTTAGGTTTGTCCATCCAACATCTAAGTGAAAGTGTAGCAGACACCTAGACACGTGCGCTCGATTTGATGTAAGGCTTGTGTGGTCTGGGCTCTTGAAAGAAGCTGGGAGCAGAAGAGCTTCACTCAGACTCCAAGGGACACTGAGAACACACACACACACACACACACAATACTATCCATGTACTATAGCTTGGTAATGAGTCTCTATCCTTTCCACTCACCAAGTGAGTCACTTGTGACTGCGAGCAGAAAAGAGGGAACAGAGACGGGGAAGAAAACTGGATTGGTGGCACCAATGACTTGTATCTGTACCAGCACCCTTTCCTCCAGTACAGAAGTCCGAGAATGTTTATAAAACTGCCCTCTCTTTCCCTTCCATGATACTCTGCAGTCTAAGAAGGCAAAGGACATTTCAAGAAGAGGGAAAGACCTGTGCAAGGCTCGGGGAAAGGATGTTGGATGTTGAACGAGGCCACGTCTGAGAACGGTGGGGTCTGGGGAGCTCGGTGGGGCCGACAGATACGAACCGGGACGGGGGGCGAGGTGACTGGCCCCATCTGTACGTACAAACTGTGTGAGCTGCGGTAACTACCCTGGGGTAAGAAATAGATCTTCCCAACTTTGTCTTGATCAAATTAACACTGTTTGTGTAATACAATCTCTCCGATGCAATTTTATTTATAGTTATAGGTTCTCGAACTCTATTTTATATTGAATTAAATAGGAATAAACTAGTACTGCCTATTGAAAGCCTTTTCTTATAAGGTCCCCATCCTCTGTAAAGTTGATATCTCCTCGAAGTCCTAAAAGTCCTGAGGTGAAAACAATAAGTTGGCCAATAACAAGTCCACGTTTAGGCGGAGCTGTCGAGGCATTCTGTTATGGCCTGGATTGTGTTCTCCCCTACCCCCAATTCTTTGGTTGGAAACTTAATTCCTAGTACCTTGAAATGTGACCAGATACAGATAGAGTGTTTAAAATATAATTAAGTTGAAGTCAGTAGGCTAGATCCTAATCTCATATGAGTGGAGTCCTTATATGAGGAGGATATTAGAACGTAGACACACAGGGAGGGAAGACCATGTGAAGACACAGGAGGAAGCTGAGCATCTCCAAGCCAAAGTGAGAGGCCTCAGAAGAAACCAACCCACCAGCACCTTGACCTCAGACTTCAGCCTCCAGAGCTGTGAGAAAATGCCTGTCTGGTGGTTAAGGCCCCGGCCTGAGGCAGCCCTAGGAAACAGGCGCCGTTCCTCAGACACTTGTTAGGACTCCAAGCGCCAGCTTCAATCGGAGTCTGCGTTAGGGCGACTCTCTCACACCACAGTGTTCTCCTTCGTCTCCCGTGAGCGGATGGAGAGGCAGTGGCTGGCTTCCTCCCCACCTTCTCTAACGGAAGTCATCACCAGGTTGCAGAAAGAGGCAGTGAAGAAATCTGGGAAGGCCACGGGGTAAACAAAGAGTCCTTTTAGGGGACAATGGGACACTGTTGGATGCAGAGCTGAGGGAACTTGCCCCACAGACACTGTCATGACTGTCGCTTATTTTGAAGGGAATGTGGGGCAAAGAGAGAGGCACTACGTGCCTAGAAGGACCACCCTTCCTGGTCAGATGGTCTCAGCGAGTCCTGGCAGAGCAGCGTTCAGCCAGAGGACGGTGGGCTTCTCACCTGCCCCGTGGCCACCACGCCCACCGTCCCAGCAGCCAGCAGAGTGGCCCATGATCCGAAACAAACACCAACCCAGGGAGGTAGACCCATGTGAGAGAAGGCTCCGGAGGGTGAGAGCTCATTCTGGAGGTCATTCCGTTTAACCTTTCCCGTCTGCCTTTGTCTTGTTTCTCACTGCGGGCCAGAAAGGTTGTCTTGTCATTATTTTTATTTTTATTGCATCCTGCCTTTGGGTTTGGAGGAGCCTGCAGAGCTACACCCAGCAGCAGGGTGACCCCTAAGCCCGCTGATTCCGTGGGATTCACTGAGCCAGAGGCATGCGATCCCCACACTCTGTGGGCTGTTTCTGTGGGTTCCTTGCTCTCTCCCAGCAAGCGGTGTCTGTGGGACGCGCCGAGTCTTTACCGCGCATGTATCTGAAATGAGCAGATGACAGCTGCTTCTCGGAGCCCAGCCGGCCTAGCTGGGGAGGACTGGGCTGCGAGGAGAGGCTGGGCCTAATAAGCAAGGGGGGAGGGGTACAGGGAGGAGGGGCGGGCTAGAAGGACAGGGGACCTTTTAGGTGAAAATGTGGGCCTCCCCACAGTCATTCCTCTTCAGCTGCTGCCTCGCAGATGGACCCTTTAATTGAATTTTCCTACCGGCCTGGGGGAGGGAGCCATTTCAGGCCAGGAGAGCAACTGAAGTGAGTCCGATGACTTGGTTTCTTTGCATCAGGGCTGAAGGAGCAGGTGGGGTGGTTGTCAGTTCCGGTTTTCATCCTGTGCCTGCCACCCTCTTCGGCTTTCCAATTCACCTGCATTTTCCTTTCCTTTCAGAACATCCCCACTCAGGACCCTCTTGCGACATTCTGGCCTTCGTCATCAGGCTGAGCTCGGAGGAGGATGGGTTAGGAAGCTGGGCGTTTGTTTAATTCCTTTGGATGCAGCCACACTTGACGGAGCACCTGCTGTTTGCCCGCGCTCCACTCTGAAGACAGAAGTCCAGTGAATGCCTCCTGACAATTTCTCCTCAATCAGAAAGAATGCTCTTAAAAACAAAAGCAAAAAGTAAAATGAAAGAATAAACAAAACCAGCTGAAGAATGATTGAAGCCGGCATGTGGCTCTCAACTGAATAGGCGAGGGACTGAAATGTATGGACAAGGTAAGTAACAAGTCCTCCGAGTGGGAGGCACTGTGGGACATTTCATTTGGACGACAGCCAGTAGAGTGACTGGGGGGCGGGGGGAGCATCTATTTAAAGCAGAGCACCTGTCTGCCCAGGGAATACTCGGGAGAAGAGAAGAGAAATCAAGCAGTTTCCTCCGTCCTGTGAAAATAGCAAGGTGTGCCTGTGATCAGCATGCTGTCGGTGGCCTGGGGGTGTCAGAGGTTCCCGGAGAGGCCGTGAGAGTCTGAATGTCCACCTGTCCACATCTCCTGTCATCTTCATAGAACTTTATGAGCTGGACAGTTTGGTGGAGGAGAGGGGAGGAGAGTTCATCACAAAAACGACACATTGGTTGTTTGTTCACCCATGTTTGCTTGGTTTGCCTACGCTATTTCTGACTCTTCCCGAAAGTCTGGAGATTCAAAGCCAAATATCACATGGCCCCCGAGGCTTAGAGGAGGAAAGAGCTATGTAGGCACACTTAATTCTGTTAAATAAATACAACAGTTCACTCTTGAACAACACAGGGTTAGAGGCCTGCAGAGCTGAAAATCCATGTATAACCTTTAACCCCTCAAAACATAGCTGTCCCTCACGATCCACTGGGGACTAGTTCCAGGACACCCTGTAAACACCAAAATCTGTGGATGCTCAAATCCCCTATATAGAACAGCATGGAGCAGTGCATACATTCGGCCCTCTGCGTCCACTGTGGACTCCCAATCACAATGAAAAACAGTACAAGCATTTATTGAGAAACATCCATATATAAGAGAACCTGCATGGTTCCAGCCTGTGTCGTTCAAGGGTCAACTGTATTTTTTTTCTTTTAATCCTCACCCGAGGACATTTTTCTATTTTTTGTACAGGTAGCGTGGGAGGGAGAGAGAGGAACAGAGAGAGAGAGAGAAACATCGATGTGAAAGGGACACATCGAGTGGCTGCCACCCGCACGACCAGCCAGGGCCGGGGACAAACTGCAACCGAGGTACGCGCCCTTAGCGGGAACTGAACACGGGTCTCTCTGGACCACAGGCTGACGTGCTAACCGCTGAGCAAAACCAGCCAGGGCTCAACTGTATTTTACAGCAAAAAAATGTAAGTGTTGAAATTCGGACAAAGAATACTTAAAGGATATAGAAGCGAGGGAAGAACATTGACTGTCTTTGTTTAATACATATCCGCAGATACAGAGTCTAAAGGAAGCAGGAAGTCCATGAATTCCACAGCCTGCCCCTCGTGGCAGCCGCTCGGGGCGTGGTGGTTCCACTCGCAGAGTCATTTTCTGGTGCTCAGGTGGTCATGGTGAAGGCTGTGAGGAAGGATGAAGTGACCAGGGAAGATGAGACCGGAGCCGTGCTTCAAGAGAGGGGCAGAATTTGGATGGAGAGAGAAAGAAGGCCGCTCCGAGTTACCCACCCTGGCAAAGGTGTCGAGGCGGCTGTGAGAATGGACGCGGAGAGAGGGCAGCGGCCAGCCTGCGTGGGCAGAAGGGTCACCGCATGCGTGAGTGGGAGGGAAGGGTATATAGTCAGGTTAAGTACAACCATTAAGGCAGATCCTTGGTTGCATGAGGACTTTATTTGTTCCTTAAGTAAAAGTAAAACAAAAACAAATATATGAACTTTTATCAAGTTTCCACTAGAGCTGGTTACATTCAAACTGATTATGTATCATTTTCATCATCTACTCCTCACACAAGCACCCTGAAGTTACATGACCCATTTTAGAGGGAAGGAAATTGAAGTCCAAACAGTATAACTGACTCTCCCAGGGTCACAGCGCTACTATGTGGGTGGAACTGAGCGTCTCACACCATCCCCTGCACCATAGCTGCCTCCCTGGCCAGGTGGCGGGAGAACCGCGCGTGGCCAGCATGCGCCCGCCCACTGCCTCTTGCCCTCCAGGTGTTCTCCAGTACTCAACACACACCTCAGGAGGGCTCGCTCCAGCTCCTACCGAGAACTCCCAGGCAGCCCTGGAGGGGCCTGCTCGACTCCTGGCGCCGTTCAAGCCGAGCCGGCGGATGCGGGGTGTGCAGGGACCGGCAGAGAGCGGGCAGTTGTGCAGCTTCGCTCACTGTCAGAACAAACAGGCCACACCTCAGGCCATCCTCAGGGCCAGCCTGTCCTGATCCTAGGGCCATTTAAGTGTCTGTCATCCACCTGCTGTATTAGGCACTTTACATGTAATATTTCAATTAATTCTCACACCAAGTCTTGAAAATAAGAATTAGCCCTCTTGTTTTACATGTTAGGAAATGGCAGCTCTGAGAAGGGGTTGAGCCGCGATTCAAAAGCTGGTTCTGACCCCAACCACTGTGCTCTTTCCCTCAGCAGTGCAGCCTTTGGAGCCCCGACCCCCACGCCCACCCAAGTCTTGGAGTTCAGACTCAATAAACACTTTTTTTTCCCCCAGAGATCAGTTCATGCCACCCACTGCTAGTCACATACTTTGTCTCCTCTAAAAAGCAAGAACAAAACCCCTCCCCGGGTTTATCGATTTATAAGGAGTTACACACGCTAGTGAGAGAATGCGCGCAGGGTGCAGCTGGTGGCCAGATTCCGGAGCGTGCTGGCTCCAGTGACCTGTGCAGTCACCGAGAGGGGACGGCTCCAGTTCCTCCCACATGCCCCTGCGAGGGCCCCATGGGGCGCCAACCAAGGATGCCAACTCAGCATCGCATGGTAATAACGCTCGATGATAAATAAGCTAACATTTGTTGTTGGCTGTGTGCCAGCCACTGTGCTAAGAACCTCACATATACGGTGGGATATGATTTAAAGCAGAATTAACCTTAGCACTGCTGACACTTTGCTCCAGGTCACCCTTTTGGTGGGGCTGCCTGGTGCATTCTAAAATGCTCAGCAGCACCGCTGGCCTCTGCCCACTAGGTACCAGTAACACACCCACTCCCAGCTATGACAATCCAAAATGTTTCCAGATGTCCGGATCGCCAAGTGTCTCCTGGGTGACAAAACTGCCCCCTGTCAAGGACACTGTGTTAAAGTATAAACGAATGTGCCTGTAAAATGATGCAACGGGACCACTTGCTTGTAGTTCCGGCTACACAGAGTTTGAAGGCAGCACTGTCAGCGTCTACTCAGGTCAGCCGAGGCCGTCTGCACATCCCCCCGGGGTTCTGGGTAAGAGCATCGTGCCTGCAGGCTGGCTCTCAGTGTGGTCAATATGTAACAATATGAGCCCACTAATGAAGGAACCAAACAGACTTGGTTTCCCCAAACCCCTGGGCCTTGGGTTTCCAGAGTTGCTTAGCTTGGTAATAGCTGCTAGTGGACATGAAACCTCGGGAGAACTCTTTTCAAATCCTATCTGGCCACTAATTAGCTGTGCAGTCTTGCAAAGTGCTTTATCCTCTCTTCTCTGTAAAATCAGGATAACGGTGCCTGGCTGGTGTGGCTCAGTGGTTGAGCTTCAACCCATGCATCAAGAGGCCACCGGTTCAATTCCCGGTGGAGGCACATGCCCGAGTTGTGGGGCAGATCCCCAGTGGGGGGCATGCAGGAGGCGGCCAGTCAGGCCAGTCAATGATCTCTCTCATCAATGTTTCTGTCTCTCCCTCTCCCTTTCTCTCTCTCTAAAATCAGTAAGAAAAAAAAAAAAAAAATCAGGATAATAGTAACCACACTTTCATCATGTGGGTTTTTGGGAGGATTAAACAGGATGTTAAATCAGAAGTTCCTACTCCTATGCCGGCACGTAGTAGGCTCAGTAAAGCTAACTTGTCTTTGCCCTCACCCTTATCTCACCAAGACAAAGAGGATTTGATTTGCAACAAAACCAGTGAGGGATGTACAACGAATTCCATCCAACAGAGCCTGCGTTATGAATGGGCTACTGTATTTCCTTCCAAGCATGACGTTCAGGCTTGGCTTAATCCAACTCCTTTGTGCATCTCCAGGTAATCTCCCTTTGACCGTGTGCACAGACCTGTTGGATCAAGACTGCCGGTGGAGCCCTCATGAAAAAAGGTGTGGGCCCCTCTGCAGGTGTCTGCTGTCCGATAAGCTTGTCAGCAGAGGCTTTTCTGCGCCTGGCTCAGCTGTCAGATGTCCAGGTGTGCCTGGGCTCAGCTTACACTCTGAGTCAGGGTCATGGTTGCCAGGACGGAGGAGTTTTCCCTCAGGGATGGAAGCTTTTATCAACTTGAATAACAACCTGCTGCAGCCTGGAGCCCACAGAAGTCAATGAATAGGTTTCTCTTTGCCCTGCATCTGAAAACCAAGAGCCTGCACTCCTGCGTGGATTGTATTGCTGCACATTCTCTGGGGAAGCAGGTCAGGGAGGGTCTCGGTACAGCTGCAGGTCACAGGGTAAAGAGAACCGGGGAGGGAGCCGGTGGCTGCCCGGTAAACCGCTGTCTTATAAGGTATGGCTAATTAAACAAAGCCTTGGTTACGCCAGAACTGCAATCCAGTCTCGAAGTTCCTCTGCTCGGGCATTCACTTCTCCGCGTTTCTCAGGCAGAGAGAGAGAGTGGGAGAGAACACGGAATAGATGAAGTCGATCTTCAAACCTGACCATTAGAAAAATTCGCAATTAGAAAAATCATTTTGATGGAAGAAGAAGGTAAAGTTTTGGGGCAAAATGGAATTTGGGGGGTAACTCAGATTTCACATTATTCGCACCCTTGTTCTCTCTCCAAGTCAGTGGGGTTCCTAAGAGTGGCTGTAAAATGATCTGCAGGTAGCAGCCTGCTTCTGCTGCGTCCGGGAGGCACACGCTACCTGAACATTCTCCCTAAGAGCCACGGAGGAGGAATGTTGGTACCAGCCTGCTGTCCCCGGCTTGGGGGCCTTGCTGTGTGAAGCTAGTGACAATGGCCTGTTTTGAACATAGTCTCAGCCGGGCTGAGAACAAGACTTCAGATCACCATACCACAGAATCATGCCGCTTAGGAATGGAGTATGGTGCAGTACATCAAGATGGAAAAGTTGAAAATAAAAACTTTTGTGCTCGCCCCCCCCCAAAAAACAATGAAGTTACCCAGAACCCAGCTGAATAGCATCTAATCCTCAAGAGCACAGACACCAGAGACAGCCCTGGCTTCAGACCCCAGGAGCTCTCTGTCAGGCTCCTTACTCTGTGCGTCTACCCCAGTCTGAACGGTACCTGTCAGTGTCGTAAGGCTGCCGTGACAAGTTACCACACAGTTTGTGATTTTAGAATTTGGTGACTTAAAACAACAGAAATGTGTTCTCTCGCAGTTCTGTAGGCTAGAAGTGCAAGATCACGCTGTTGGGGAAAGAGCCTTCCTGTCTCGTCCAGCTTCCAGTGTTTGCCATCAATCCTTGGGGTTTATAGACACATCACTCAGCCCTCCCCTGTCGTCACATGACATCCTCTTTGCGTCTAGGTCTTAATCTCCTCTTCTTTTTTTTTTATCCTCACCCAAGGACATTTTTGCATTCATGAGCAGGAGAGAGAGAGGGAGGAAGAGAGAGAGAGAAACATCGATATGAGAGAAATATCGAGTGGTTGCTACCTACAAGACTCCATCAGGGCCGGGGACAAACTGCAACCAAGGTACGTGCACTTAGCGGGAACTGAACCCAGGACTCTCTGGTCTGTGGGCTGACACTCTAACCGCTGAGCCAAACTGACCAGGGCTTAATCTCCTCTTCTTATAAAGACACCAGTCATATTGGATTAAGGGCCCACCCTGCTCCAATCTGATCTCATCTTAATTTAATTACATCTGCAATGACTTGATTACCAAACAAAGTCAAATTCACAGGTACCTGGGGTTAGGACTTTAACATATCTTTCTGGGGGACGCAATTCAACCCACAACAGCACTCCATGAGGTTGTTGTGAGGATCAAATTACATAATGTGAAAAGAGATTAGATCGGTGCCTGGTATGTGGTGGATATTATTGTCCTTTGGAGGACACCAGACTGAAAGGCAGCGACATTGGTCTAAGGCCACCCAGTAGTGAGTGGCAAAGTCGGAGTTGGTGACTCTCGAACCCAGGTACTTCTTTGATCCACTACTCCACACTCCTATAGAGACTCGATTTTCTATCATGATCTATTCCTGTTTATTTTCCTTCTAAGACTCACTTTCCAACTCCTAGTTTCTTCTACTCGACCCCTCAAAATGTATTCACTACTTTAGAGTCCAAAATTCAAAAAGCACTCAGCTAGAATAGTATTGAGTCTAATAGTCAACACATGTCTTAAGCCCTTAATTGTGCTAAGTACTGTCCTAGGTTTAAATACTTAGTACCATTCATAGGTTTAGGACACCAAAGTATATACTGTGACATTCTTCCGTTTCAAGACTTTGCGGATGAGACATGTCCAGAGCTAGCCATTTATACACCAATTTACAGTGTGGCAGATGCTGTTTAAGTGGTTTAACAAATATGAACACATTTAGTTGCTCTAACAACTCTGTAAAGGTAAAGAAGGTACTAGTTTATTGTCCTTTCACAGATTTGAATAAGTGGGCACAGAAAGGCTAAGCTCACAGAGCTGGAATGTGACAGAATGTTCCAGAATTACAACTGGACCTGGGAAGTCTGCTTTTTGGCTCCAGACTTTACTGTGCTGTATCCCAGGCAAAGTAGATTTATTTAAACCTTCCTTGTATGTGGTTATTTTAAATATTTTTACGTTGCAGACAATGCTACAGGAAACATTCTTAAGCTAAACCTTTGTGCACGTCCTGAATTATTTTTCATGCAGGAGAACTGCTGTGTCAAAGAGTAGGCATAGTGTTAAGGCTTTGGCACACAATGTCAGATTGCAAGAACGAGGGAAGGCGTTCTCAGGAAGTAAGAATGTGATTGGCAAAAGCACGAAATGGAAAGCATGGGATATATCTGGAAAATGGCAAACACTCCGATCTGCACGGCATGGAAAGTGCTTGAAGACGAGAGAGCGAGCTGCCTCCCAAGCGGTCTGCAGCCAGCGCGCGCGGCGAGCTTTGAATGCCACGCTGCAGAGTGCAGACTTTGTCAAGCGGCGCTCAAAAGCAGCATATGGTTTTGAACTAGGAAGTGAAGTGATCAGATTCTGTCTAAAATAATTTCAAGAAAAACTTCTTCTGTCTCTTGAAAGAGGTGTTTTCATGCAGATGGACTGGGAGGAGGGGGTTAGTATATATTTTACTTATATTTTTAACATGCTACATTGTTAAAATGATCTATTTACATGTATTAAAAATATAGGAGATAGCTCTGGCTGGTTTTGCTCAGTGGTCAGAGCATTGGTCCTCAGGCCAAAAAGTCACGGGTTCAGTTCCCGGTCAAGGGCATGTACCTCAGTTGCATGTTTGATCCCCAGCCCTGGTTGGGGTCATGTGGGAGGCAACCAATCGATGTGTCTCTCTCACATTGATGTTTCTCTTCCTCTCTCTCTCTCTCCCTCCCTCCCTCCCTCCCTCCTACTCAATCTACAAATCATTGGAAAAATATTCTTGGGTGAGAATAAAGAAAAAGGAAAATAATACAAAGAATAATATAATATATTAATAATATATAATATTTATATATCATCTATTTTATATTATGTATTTATGCATGTTATATATCATATAAAATATATATTTAACATATAATTGTATATTATGATATAATATATATACTATAAAGAATAATATAAATAGTAACCATTCTTCTGACTCTGGACTTTATCATTACCATACACATTTTTTAAACTTTTACTATGTATGTAAGTATACATGAGCAAAATACAACAATATGTTGCCTATTTTTAAATTTCATATAAATACAATCATACGATATATATTTCATTGCAATTTGATTTTATATTTACCATGAGAATATTTTATATTTGCCCATATTAATACATATAATTCTGGGTCATCTGTTTTGTTTTGGTTTATGATGATATAGCATTCCACTGCAGGAATGTGCCATGATATTTTTCCCATCTTGATGGACATTTAGGTTGTTTAAAAAAATATATATATATATATATATTATTATTATTTTTTTTTTTTACAAAAAAAATGCTCTCATGACATTCTTCATGTCTTCTTGTGTCCCTGTCAGTGGACAGCCTTTCTCAACCAGGGTTCCTCCTCTGAAGCACAGAACAAAGAAGATACTTTGAATAACTATTTTCTTAAGTTCCTTTTGAAGGTACAGGACTAGCACCATTCTGGATGCATAGATGAGAAGTTATTTCATATAGTGATGCCTCAGGACATTAGGGCTTAATTCTCTTCATAGATGGTGGAGAAAGACTCCTGGGACATACCCTAGGACCAAGACTGCTACTGGGTTTGTGCAATTTCAATTTTCCTTGATACTGACAGTGCGGGAAGTGCTCTTCCAAGTGGTGGTGCTGATTCACACTCACACCAGCAGTGCAAGAGTCCGCTGCTCCGCGGCGTCCCCAGCTAATGCGACAGTCAGATTTCTAAACTGCTCGTTACTCTGAAGGGAGCAAAATAGTATCTCACCATTTGGAACGTCCATTTCCAGTTACTTGTAAGGAAAGCTTTCTTTTTGCATTTTTATGGACTATATGGGTTTCCCCCATTGTGAGTTTCCTGTTCAGTTGTCGGTCCATCCATTTCTCAGTTGGTTTGTCTCTTTTCTGACAATTTGTAAACCTTCTTTACATTTTATGATAGTAATCCTTTACTGGTGATACACATCATGCCAAGTATTAAGTAAAGTAATTTTTTTATAGTGAATTTTAGGGTATTTTGAGTCCTGCTGCAAGGCTAATAATGTCTGGCAAAATCAGAGGGTTTCCAGATGGACAGCCAACATGTGTGTTACAAGGTATTCAATTAGTATAGACAGATATTGCATCTTCTATGGATTAGACTCTGTGGGGGGAAGGTCTAGGGATATAGAAATAAATAAAATGGGATCTCTGGCCTTAAGAGGTTTGCCATCTGGCCCTGGCCAGTTTGGCTCAGCGGTTAGAGCATCGGCCTGCGGTCCGGAGAGACCTGGGTTCGATTCCCGCTAAGGGCACGTACTTCGGTTGCAGTTTGTCCCCGGCCCTGGTTGGTCGTGCGGGTGGCAGCCACTCGATGTGTCCCTTCACATCGATGTTTCTCTCTCTCTCCCTTCCTCTCTCTCCCTCCCACTCTATCTGTACAAAAAATGGAAAAATATCCTCGGATGAGGATAAAAAAAAAAAAAAAGAGGTTTGCCATCTGAAGGAAGAAGCAGACAAATAACCATTTAAATTCTGTTACAACCATCAGTATCATCACAGTTAGCAAAAAGGTATTCCTTGTCTTACGGTGAAAGGATACAGTGTTTCTGCTGGTCGTTATCTCACTGAGTGAAGAAGAGCAGCGGGAAAAGCTTCTCTCCTTGGTGTCAGGTCCCATTTCTTGGCAGGGCACAGGGGGACAGGTTCAGGGGTATGCTTGCACCCGGCATCCTCTAGTGCTGACATGCCTGGCTGGACCAAAGGCCTTCTTAAAAGTACATTCTTTTAAGTATATATATGTTCTTTGTTCCCTCGCACCTCTGCAAGCAAGGTTCTTTGCTCCTGTTCCCATCAAGCTGTTCCCTGCAACCATGTAGAAAGACTGTCACAACAGCACTTGTCAGGAACTGCAGCAGAGCAAGCCAGGACAGCTGGTGGCATGGGGAGCCCATGCATCTGCTTTCCTCTCTCTGCCAGGCCTCCCTGAATAATGTGAGGTCTTGTGTACACAAAAATGATGCCATTGATCTGCCAACAGTGGGTCTGTGTTGTTTTTTAAATAGCCGGGGGTTGCCTTCACACTGGCCTACTCGCACACCGCCACCCAGTTCTCCCTGGGACCCGGGGAGCACATTTGCACTCGGTTATAAGTGCAAAGAGTCCTGGAGTCCTTATCAGGAGAACGGAGGTTTGGGCCGTGGACCTGTCATACGAGCCGGGTGACCATGGGGAAGTCCTTAGGCTTTTCTGAATCTCTTTCCTCACATGTCAAATGGGAAAATAATACCTGCCTTGCTTCTCTCGGTACTCACGTATACTATTACTTTTTATATTGATTTGTGAACTCTGTAGTGTGAGGCAAATATGAGGGATTAAATGATGGGCAAAGACAGAGCAGTCCCTGCTTGACTGTGGAAGGCACAGCCCTTCAGGGCCCAGTAACTGCACCTTATGGTTTCCGAGTCTACACATTTGCAGCCCAACACAAATAGGCACAAACTTTTTCCTCGGGCAGCTGATGCACCCAACCTTGCTGGGGAGTCTAAGCAAAACAACTGAGGATGCTTCGCAAATACAGACTCATGGACGATTGGACACAGAGGGCCCTTCCCATCATCAGAGGAATGACCAGGATGGGTTAAATCAGTGGCCTCCAAATTTTTTGTCCACACGCTTCTATTAGTTAAGCATTTTCAGCTCACCCTTTCACTATTTGCATATTTATTCATTTATAAACAACAGACCTGTACTACTGTGCTAATATATAATGCGCATCGTAAAAAACATATTCGCAATTAGACATTTTTAAATGTATATTTAGACATATTTAAATATACATTTAAAAATATAGGTCCTTCCTGCACCACAGAGTGAATCATTTTGCCCACCCCAAGACAATATGCTTGCACAACTTTGGAGTCCGCTGGACAAATGAGGAGACTGAGGCCCAGGGAGATGAAGTGATATGCTCAGAGCCACGCAGCTAGTCGGTGACAGGGCTGACACACTGCTGTGAAATTGCTGCATCCTGACAGCACCTGTGCTCCTGGAGTTTGCCTTGTACCGCAAATTACCTCAATGAAATAATTACACTTATCATGGTTCAGTCTCAGTTTATTCCTGATCATTGAGAGCATTTTTTTCTTAGAGCTCTTTTTTCAAAAATGTTAATTTCTGAGAACAGACCTGAAAGAGTGGGTATAGATTTCCTTCCCATAACAACACGAGAAATGAAAGCGGATTGTATGTCCCCGATGAAAATGCTGTATTTATGCCTCATTGTAATCCATTCATTGCTTTATGGATCCAGCGTCCCCTTGGGAGAGCCACAAATCCACGCAACGTTCCCGAGCGCCGGCTTTGGCATTTGGATCTCTGATTTAGCTGTCAGATATGTAAAATCACATGTAGCCAGACAACTCCCCGGGGACCCACAGCTGCGAACGCTGAGGAGCGCGCGTTACTCCAACAAGGTCGGCATTAATTTGCGCGCAGATCCCGGTCCCCTCGAGCTGCCCTTTTGTTACCCCGTCTAATCTTCAGTGTGGCTCAGAGGGCTCGAGTGGGGTGACTCCAGCAGGATTCTCTTCTCAGGGACTGTTCCAAGTTCACCGGACACGTCTTTCAAAGAGGTCACGTGCCCTTAACAGAGATAAAAGTTGTCAAAGGTCGTCTGACCTTCTGAGGCCATTGCACAGCTCTGCTCCCTACCCAAACCCTCCCTTACCTTCTCTTCCGCTTCCGAGGCTCCTTCTTCACACAGTGGTCTTATTGCGAGATCCCCACACACGCCGAGTCAGTGACTGCGTGGCTGGTTCTCCCCCAGGACATGTCTTCTCCTATGTCCAGATTAGTTCTAATCAGTGGTTGGTGGAGAATGTAAATGGGCACTAAATACATCGAAAGAAAAAGTAAGCAGGCAGGGAAGTTGTTCCCTTCAACACCAGGGATGCACCAAGAGAAATGATGTTACTGGGTGAAAGGTTAAAGTCAAAGGTCTCTCCATTCCCTTCAAAATCTATAGTAGAGAGAACAAGGAATATGCATCGAAAAGCCTCCTCTGCCAGTTAGTAACCAAAGGACCTGGCACAAGAAGAGTCAAGAAGTATGTGTTACATTGTGCAAGTTCTTCCACATTTCTGGGCTCCAGCTTTATCCGTAAGAAGAGAGTGATGATACCTATTGAACAGGATTGCAGTGGTGATTGATGTTTAATGAACATTTACGTAAATGAATGGTACACTATTACTCGAAAGAAACAGGAAATGTCTACATATTATAAAACTAGTGCTTTGCCATCCTTAAAAGTGGACAACTCTACAGCTGAGATTTCCACGTGGCCTCAAAGCCTGGCACCGTTTCCGGGCACGACCAGCCTGGACCCCACTGCTGTCCTCTTAGGTGCCCTCCTGAGAATAATGAACTAAAATAACTAATAATGAACTAAAATAATGAAATGAGTTCAGATTCAGGAGAAGTGAATGGTCACTGAATCAAACCCTGCTTGTCTACTGCTTCATATCCTTGCGGCCTCAGTGCTGAATCCCAGTCACTTCCTCAATAACGACCCATCTGTGTAGGTTTCCTGCCAACACGACCTCACGGTGCCTCACACCAGGCGTGTGCCTCATGCTGCACATCCCTGGGCTTCTCTACGCCAGGACATCTGCAGAGCTCACTCTGCACCCACAAATACAACCCAGAAGTGCAGGATCGTTGAAAACTCATGGGGCAGACCTTGGCCAATGAGGCATGTGAGTTGTCCGATAAAGGGACATTTCTTGAGTGAATAGTTTCTGAGCCGTGTTCCATCAGGCTTCTCAGACAGGCCTGAGAAGTAAGCCTCCAGTTGCCCTAGTGGTGGCCAAATCGATGATGCATTTTTGCACGGAATCTCTTTTCTCCCTTGGGGTGCTCTGCCTCCGCTGTTTCCCGGCATCAGTTGCTGAACAAACCACTCACCTGGCATGGCAGTCTGTCTCAGGCCTTGCTTTGGGGAGAGCTCTGGCTAAGGCACTACCATGTATCTAAACGATCTTATTTTATCCTCTAGAGGTGTCAGCAAACTCTAACCCAGAGGCCAAATTCTGCCTGTCTGCCTCCCATTGTGTAAATAAAGTGTTGTTGGAACCCAGCCAGGCTGGCTCCATTAGGTAGCATTTACAGGGCTCTCTAATGATAATGGCAGAGGTGCGTGGTTGTGACAAAGAGCATATGGTCCACAAAGCCTCAAATATTTACTCTCTGGCCCTTTACCGAACGAGCTGGCCACCCTGCTCCGGTGTGATACCGGGGCCGCCTCATGAGAATCGCAGTGTCAAAGTGCAGATTTGCATCTCCAGTTCGTCCATACTGCGCCACAGAAGGGGCATCAGCAGAACCATCTGGAACTTAGGCTATGATGGGTCACAAACTCCGCACCTCTAGAAGCCAGGCAGGGAACAGGTGAATAAGAAGACAAGTCTGTTGTTTGAGCACAGACACAAATTTGTAATGTTCAAAAGGAGTAGGGAGGGTTTTCTATTCTGTAAGAAAATATGCTCCCCCCATTTCCTGAGACAGCCTCTTCTTCCCCCTTTTGCTTTCTGCTTTGAGATAGACATAGGCATGGAGATGGACACGGAGAAACTGTTTCTGACAGTGAGACCATCGTGCGGGCTGAAGGTCCACCCACACACCTGGCTGCGTGGTCACCTGGGAAGCCCGCCCGGTTACAGGAGGCAGCTTCTGCTCAGCTCTCGGCAACTCACCAGGTGGGAATTGTGGGCCCTGGGGTGCCCCGAGGCCAGGCCGTGTGATCTGTTTTAAAAAGAAAGCAAACTTCTCCCCCATTTTGAAGTTTGGTCCATATTTCTTTTTATTACCCTAAACAAGACAAGATTTCAGGCCAGGTTCTACCCAAGAAACATTGATATATTTGTAGGTTTTCATGTTTTTATTCTTTATCTCTGGTTAAGCTGTCATTTAAAAAGTATCAGCAGGTGGGCCTGGGTACATTTGGTAAATGGTTACTGTCCCTGCCCCATTCCTGTCTCCAGTGCCTCCCCTCCCTCAGGCCATAGCTCCAGGTGCCTCCCCACCCCCGGACCTGGAGGACCTCACCTGGTTCCGAGACCGAAGTCCCCTGGGGCAGAGGGGCCTACTCTGGCCCTGGGCTGCCGTCCCTCCTGATTAGTTGGCGCTTGTGCCCCACCGGCGGATAAACATAGCTCCTCTCACCCCTGTAATGGTCACAGCAGTGTTCCTATGGCAAGACTTTGAGCTCGTCACTTTGCCCCTGACAGGCAGCTGGAGAGGGAGGGCTGACCCTACTGTGCAATCCGTAGTTTGAATTAATGAGTCCCGACCCCGCATCTTTTCTCTTCCCCCACGTCTTTGGGAACTCTGTTCTCTTCTCCCACCCTCAGGCTTCTGTGTCTTCCCTGAGGCGCCAAAAGAACAGCGGCTCCCCCGATGCCTCCTGTGCACAGGGAGCCAAGGAATCCCACTTGCTATCAGGTGCCGGGCTTCCAACGTGGTTTGTTACTCACCAGGCCTGTGGTCATGGGCAAGGCTCTCCTTTCTGACTCAGGTGTTCATTCGTCAATGAGGAATAATGGGCCCCATCCCACAGGGCCTTTTGAGACTCAAGTGAACAGGTGTGTGAAGTTCCTGGCACAGGGTGAGCAGCCAATAAACCACAGACCTGTCTCGCTCATCCCCCCGTACCTCCACCGCCAGGCCTTGTCGATTTCAACTGGAGTCAGCTCCTCGAACTGCAGGGAGCAAGCGCCGCCGCTCAGACCTTCCCGGACCTCCTTATTGTATAACCTTATTGTATAACTCAGGGCACTGTGTACCTCTCCACTGTGCAATTACCGTATTTTAACACGATGCATTTATTGTTGCAATCCTTTGGTTAGTGTCCTCTTCTTATGGAGCTGGTGTAAACAAACACATAGACCAATGGAACAGAATCAAGAGTTCAGAAACACACCTAAGCATATACTACCCACTAATAATTGACAAGGAGCCAAGAATACTCAATGGAGAAAAGACAGTCTCTTCAATAAATGGTGACGGTAAAATTGAATATTCACATGGGAAAGAATGAAACTAGACCCCTATCTTGCTCTGCTCATGAAAACTAACTTGAAATGGATTATAGACTTGAATGTAAGACCTGAAACCATAAAACTTCTAGAAGAAAACATAGTAACAAAGCTCCTCGACAAGGGTCATGGCAATGATTTTTTGGATGTGACCCCGAAAGCACAAATGACAAAATAAAAAGTAAATCAAGCCCTGGCCGGTTTCGCTCAGTGGTTAGAGCATCGGCTCATGGTCCAAAGAGTCGTGGGTTCGATTCCGGTCAAGGGCACATAGCTTGGTTGCGTTTGGGTCCTGGCCCTGAACGGGGTCGTGAGGGAGGCAACCAGTCCATGTCTCTTCACACTGATGTTTCTCTCTCTCTCTCTCTCTCTTTCCCTCCCTCTCTATCTGAAGACAAATGAAAAAATATCCTCAAGTAAGGATTTAAAAATAAAATAAAATAAAGAAGTAAATCAATAGAACTATATCAAACTAAGAAGCTTCTGCACAGATAAAAGAAACAGCATTTATGACGTCAGGGGCTACATGGCTGGGGATTTGACCAAAGCAGACCCGATCCTGGCTCTCGTGGTTCGAATAATCGGCGGGAACATTTGTAAAAGCAATGGCGGTGCTGTCCCGAAGCGTCGGCTCAGGACGAGCAGGGCAAAGAAGGTGCAAGGCTGGCTGAAGCCCTGCCCTGCCCGTGATGCATCTGTTCTTGGGCGCAGGAGGCAAAGGCACAGACTTGGGTCTGCAAGGGTCTAGAGTTCTCCCAGGTTCTTCTGACTCTGGACATCACACAGAAATAGGACCAACTTGCACGGACCCTCCAGAACACGGAAAAGCAGCCTTCTGGTCTCCCACATTCTTCCAGGAGCCAGACAAGATATCTGGGTTCTAACTCATCCCAGCCTGTCAAGCCTGGAGCCCTGGTCCCCTGCACAAGCTCAGAGATGACCGGTCAGCTTCTCAGCGCGTTTGTGTTAGCAGAGGTCATTGCTAATTACCTTCCTGACGTACCTTTAATCTCGGGTTCCCCAGGCAGAAGAGAGTGTGTTCTCAGTGGAGCCCAGTGCCTGTACCAGCACACCTAGTCCAGTTTATTTTATAATAAATGCTTTACGGAGATATGTTTTTAAAAGAGGAGGAGAAGGAAAAGGTTGCCCCAATAAATGATTCACCAATGTTATAAAAGTAAAAATTCCCTGAATCTCCAAGCTGAGGTTTCTGGGACCCTAGAAACTGTCCCTCTTCCCCCTCCACAACCAACCAATTTTTTTTTTTTTTAATTCTCACCCAAGGATATTTTTCCATAGATTTTTTAGATAGAGTGGAAGGGAGGGAGAGAGAGAAACATCCATGTGAAAGAGACACGTTGATTGGTTGTCTTCTGCATGATACTGACCAGGGCCAGGAATCGAACCTACAACCCAGGTATGTGCCCTTGACTGGGAATCGAACCCATGACCCTTTGGTCTGTGAGCCAAAGCTCCAAATAATTTTTATAGAATCCAAACCAGCAAAGGCCCAACTAATTTTTATGGAATCCAAACAATTTCTTGAGTCTGAGTGGTCACACCAATACCTAGAAGCAACTTCCCAACAGACCGCAGTACATAGGGACACCTTGCTAACTTCTATTTTATACTCACAATTCGGGACAGGATTTTTGTTTGGGGGTTGTCTATTTCACAGGCCAGTGTTATGTCTCTTTCTGTTGTTCTGCACAAGCACTGACATATTAATTCGAACACAGGGATACCAAAGCAGGGCTCGGTCCCCCTCAGCATACGTTAGTGTTGGGAGGATACAGCGTCACCCAGAGGTGCATAGCAACTGGGGAGCAGAAGCCACTTTCCAGATGGGTGGGAAAGCAGTGATCTTAGAGGGGGTTCAGAGGTGGGAGTGGCCCTCGTTGGGGAGAAACACCCTCCTGCGATCGTTAGTTACTGGACTGAGATTGTTGACACCCCATCAGATCTCTTGAGTCCCTCACCACATCAAGCGCACAAGCCAAAATTAGTCTAATCTGTGGCTATGTGAATTCTGATGAGCATAACCCAGAGTTCCCCTTGAATATGTACCTTTTTAGTACCAGATAGGCATCAAAATAGTATTTAGCACCCTGGTCGGTCGGTTTGGCTCAGCGGTTGGAGCGTCGGCCTGCAGACCAGAGAGTTCCGGGTTCAGTTCCCCCTAGGGGCACGTACACACACACAAATATATATATATATATATATATATATATAATATATATAGTAATTAGAATGTCTTATAGAAATTTAGTAAAAGCCTTCTCTCTAGTTCTCTAGACCACAATTTCCTCATCTACACAATAAGGAGGCTCAACCGGGTGAATTCTACTACCTCTCAGAGCCGGAAACAGGTTCTCCTTTTGTTTCTGATAATGAAAGTAATGTAGATTCTCATAGTAAAATAATGAGGACGATACAGAGAAATAAAAAGAAAAAAATTATTTTATATAGCCACTATTAACTTTTAGATGCATATTCTTTGAGATACTTTTACAAACAATTTCCCCCCCCCTTTTTTTTTTAATAAAAACATGATTGTACTATACATAATCTATTAACCTTTAAAAAAATACGTATATTATGTATGTTTGTCCAGGTCAACGTAGACATAGCTATGTTTTAGTTTTAGTAACTGCTAATTTTCTACTCAGCACAACAATCTAGATGCTTTTCAATTTTCACTCTTAAGAACAGGGCATCAGCCCTGGCCGGTTTGGCTCAGCGGTTAGAGCGTCGGCCTGTGGTCCAGAGACACCCGGGTTTGGTTCCCACTAAGGGCACATACCTCGGTTGCAGTTTGTCCCCGGCCCTGGTTGGTCGTGCGGGTGGCGGCCACTCGATGCGTCCCTTTCACGTCGATGTTGCTCTCTCTCTCTCTGTTCCTCTCTCTCCCTCCCACTCTATCTGAACAAAAAATGGAAAAACTGTCCTCGGGTGAGGATAAAAAAAAATAAAAAAATAAAAAAAAAAGAACAAGACATCAATAAATAGTATTTGACATAAGTCTTTGTCCACTTGTCCACAATTTCTTTAGCATCCACTTTTAGAAATGCACTTCCTGGGCACAGGTATGTGCACTCTGACACAGGTCCGCAGTACTGCCGGCCCTAACAGCTGAGCCCGGGAGCGCCCATGCCCACACCTCACTCCAGGTGTGACCACTCTGCTTTAGTGCTGCCAATCAAATGGCTGAAAAGTAGAAACCTTTGCTTTTGTAATTGACTCATAACTCAAATGCCATTCATTGCCTACCATGATGCCTAGCAAACACTTGGTAAGCAAGAAGTACTCATTAACTTTCACGAGCCCTGTTAATTATCAATGAAGCATCTACAGGAAAGCTTAGAAAGAAACTTATGGTTGCAGTCTAAGCAAAAGTGTAGGGTATTGGTCTACATATTCTTTTCTTAGCCTTCAACCTGCTTGAATTTTAGTCCCATCTCTTTTTTTTTATAACCACTTTTAATTTTTC
Organism: Molossus molossus; assembly: GCF_014108415.1. Lineage (NCBI taxonomy): Eukaryota > Metazoa > Chordata > Mammalia > Chiroptera > Molossidae > Molossus > Molossus molossus. The sequence continues at coordinate 26,385,723 of NW_023425347.1, read as the reverse complement.
TTTTCTTATTGTATCATATGTGTTGCCTTAACTTATAAGACAGAGTGAATGGGTGGATGAATGAGACAGTAAGAGGAGCCTGCCAGGGGTTGCTGGTGACGGGGTACAATGATGCCATCACGTCATAGGAGCCCCATTGTCTCCTTCTGAAACGCGAAGACAGTGTCACTCCAGGGGCCTTCCTTTCTCATGGGAAGGTTTTTTTTTTAATCCTCACCTGAGGACATTTTTCCATTTTTTGTTCAAATAGAGTGGGAGGGAGAGAGAGAGAAACATCGACATGAAAGGGACACATCCAGTGGTTGCCACCCGCATGACCCAACCAGCGCCGGGGACAAATTGCAACCGAGGTACGTGCCTTTAGCGGGAACTGAACCCGAGTCTCTCTGGACCGCAGGCCGACGCTCTAACCGCTGAGCCAAACCAGCCAGGGCTCTCACGGGAAGATTTTAAGTATAGAGAGCATTTGGTGATACTCAACAGGCCCTTATATGCATGGAGTCCAGAGGGTTCTGGGAAATGGTGAAAAGGTCCTAGGGATCATCGAGATGGAGGTCAGGGGGCCATGGGGCACTAGGAGGTGTACTCCAGAGAAAAATTGTGGATCTAGAAGGAAATGCCCCAGACAGGTATGAAATTATCGTTTCAGAATTCTGTTCTAGGACACCAAGCTGAAGGGAATATTTTTTTATGAAACTAATGTGTGTGTCCATTAAATGTCTCTATATCAAGTCTAAGGCAAGTTGACTCAGATGAATTATTAATAAATGGACTGAGCGGAGTGTCGTGGAGTTCCCCCATCACTGGAAGTACTCGCAGGCCCTGCAGACGAGGCGGGATAATAAAGAATCTGTCAGGACTCCTGGAGAAAGCTCCCTGCACCGTGTGACTAGATGCCAAAGGTATTTTTCATTACTTTAGAATCTGTCGCTATTTGATCAGTCAATTCAGCTCAACAATTAAGTGGGAAGAAAAAGAGTCAAACTGATTGTTTTACCTTTTTGTAAGAATTGATTGTTCGACTCGAACAGAAATGTTGATCCCGTTTTGCATGTGCAGAGAGTCAATTTAGAAGGATTGTTCTCGCTGGCCTAGGCCTAGGGAGACAGATTGAATCTGACACCGCAGCAGAGGCAGCGTGTGGGGGACGGTGAATGAACCACTCGAATCCTTAGAGACTCTCCCTCTGGGTCCTGGCGTTTTGCAATCTGGTGGCTGTAGCAGAGTGGTATCAATTATTGACAATTCAATAAACATTTATAACTGGTGGTAATTCGATGATGCAGAATCACCAAGCGATTCTCTGCGACCAGGGCAATCGTGAGAGGTATCAGATGATGGGGTGGCAGTAAAAAGTAGCCTGAAAGCAGGGTCTTCCAGAGTCTGGGATGGGTATTCTCCCCTTCCAACTCTCAATCCTCACCAGGAGGGGTGGAGCCAGCAGGAAGTCCCCCTGTGCTGCTTGGAAGATGTTTGCAAGAGGAAGCAGCATTCCTGTAAACGCAAACCACCGTTCACGGCTGAGCCAGGGGAAGGATGCAAGAACTGTCTCTTTGTGTGCCTCATGTCAGGGGTGTTCTTGGGGGGAAAATGCAAGGGATAATGAAATATAACGCCAGAAAGTTCAAAATGTGGGGGGAAAACTAAAACTGGAGCCAAGAGAAAGAGATTAGGGAAATCTGCCCTGGTTGGTTTGGCTCAGCGGTTAGAGCATCGGCCTGCGGTACAGAGGGAAATGTAACAGAGAGGGAAATGCCTGAGGGAAGACATTTTCCACCCTTAGAGCTTTGCCGTGATAGGAGACTTGTCCGATGAAGGTGAGACCAAACTTCCAGAAGAAAAAGTGGAATGATGAGGAGTCTGATCAATCCTTGACAATGGAAAGGAATTCCCTTACAACGTGGGACGAAAGGGGCAGGATATGGTACGGAAACGCTGTTGAGGAATGGAGGACATTTCTTGCAGAATGGCCACGACTGAATTTCTTGGATCAAGTATATGGGGTAACCAAAAACCCTCCGAGATGTACTGAATTCACAAAACACATCTATCTCTACTATATAATGTCATTTCAAGTGACCAGGAGTATGTTTCTAAGGGCTATGAAATTTGAAGCAACAACTGAAGGACTTGGAAGCCCAGGTGGTGTTTTCATTGCTCCTTCACATCAGTATCTGGGACTTCGGGCGAGAGAGAAAAGCTGAGGAGCCAATCAGCTGGCTCTGCAGAGAGTATGGTGGGCGAGATCTAGATTGCTGGACCATGATTTAAGACGCCAAAATGATGGCATCTTGGCTGAGAATAGAATGCATTTCAGGAGGACGAGAAATAATTTTTCCAGAACCTTACTGACCCAATCAAGAGTGTTTAATAATTCAAGACTGGCAAAATGTTGATAATATTTTTAGGGCAGAAACAGAGATATGCTGAATGTCACTAAGAAAGGACTCTTGGCCTAACTGCAAAGAGACAGTCTTCAGATGTTAACAACTGTTGTTCCAGCTCAGCTTTTGAGCCAAGGCCATGCTCTTCTCGGGGTGGCCCCAGCCAATGCGGAGCAAGACTGTGGTCCAAGAGTTTATCTATTTAAACTTGTGGGACTCCCATAATGGATACTCTGCAGCAGACCTCTCCATTGGGCTGGTAGAGACCCCACCAGATGGGTGTGGGGGTCTGACAGCTTGTCTACCCGTTCCTGCTTTCCCTATTTTTCTCTCACAGGTGTGTTGCATTCCTAAGTCCACCTCAGCATCTGCCTCCCAGGGATGGTACCAGGAGAGGTCCAAAAAAGCAGGCAAGATTATGCAGCTTGGGCCATGAGTTGGTCAAGGATGAATGGATAAACAAAATGTGTTATGTCTATACAATGGAATATTATTCAGCCTGAAAAAGGAAGGAAATTCTCACACATGCTAAAATGTGAAAGAAACTTCAAGATATACTAAGTAAAAACAAAGTAGTCACTAAAGGACACCTACTGTGTGATTCCACTTTGTACGGTGCCTCGAGGAGCCAGATTCACAGAGGCATGAAGTAGAATGGTGGTTGCCACGGGCTGGGAGGAGTAAGGAATGAGAGGCGTTCACTGGTCGAGTTTGTTTTGCCAAGTGAAAGGAGCTCTGTGGAAAGATTATGGTGATGGTTGCACAACAGTGTGAATGACCTCAATACCACTGTATCATACATTTAAAGAGAAGTAAACAGGAACATTTTATATTATGTATATTTTATACCAATTTAAAAATAAATACGTATTTTTTAGAGACGAAGTTTGGGGACTGTACCATTCACAACTAAGTGGCAATAGGGACCCCTACCCCACACGGTATGTAGATTATGGACAGTTTTTGACACAAAGGATACTAAACTTTTACTAATGGGAATATTGCAATGGACAGAGTGCCCTGGGAGGTGCAGTTACACCGGCGTCTGAGAGGAGGCGGGGGAAGAAGGGATGACCACGCGTGCTGGTTCACTGTGGACTGGCTGCTGTTAACTTGCAATGCCATCCTACAGAAGGATATTAGAATGCCATCCTAATGAAAAGCTAGGTCAGCTAACAAACAAGCAAAACCTAAGTGTGAAGGTCAGAGGGCCTCCTTGGTATCTTACAAAGAGGCCTTGTCTCCGGCAGTAGGAGAGCAGAAAAAGCTGAGGACCAAATCCAGGCTTTAATAGATAGAGCCTCCGCTTCAAAGACATCAAGCACTAAGCCAGAGATATCTGATATGCCAAGTTCCTGGTCCTGGTTGGGGAACCTGGCGTCTGACACAGGGAGTGGGGACACCTGAGTGGGTGCCCGCCCCTTACCTCCTGGCTTCCTGGAATAATTTAAACTCTCAGAGCCTGGAGAGGTGGCCACCTCTCTCTATTAAGGGCTAGCATCTCTTTTCTTGTGGGAAGACACTGTGAAGGTCTCTCTCCTCAGGGCAACGGCACCCCTCTTTCTACTCCATTCATGCCCCAGAATTTGGCCCCATCCCCCCTTTTGGCAGCTACACAAATAAGTCTCAGCATAACTCAGCTGGGGACACAGTGGTCTGATAAAGGAGAAGAAAAAGACTACACTTTCAAAAATTTACAAAAATTAGCTAACATTTATCAGTAGGAGCTGGGGAGTACCCGTGGGACTGGATTCTGAGGGTGCGCAGTCAAAGGGCTGGACCGTAAGCCTGGGTGTGGGAGAATCCATTGACAGGGGCATGCTCGCACAATGTGGTATTTAATACCCTGGTGAGGCCCCCGAAGAGGGTGTACACTACATCCTGGACGGCTACTGAACACCTGGAGAAAGCTGTGACCCCGCTGAACAAAACATGTGGATCTGAAAAACCAGGAATGGAACCGGGAGTGGCACACTCGCCATCATTCCCAATGACCCATCAGGAAACTTTGTGCTTCCTGTCCATGGAATTCTGGGCTTTAGGGGGTTAAAAGGTTCCCCAACAATCGCATTAAAGCACAAGCTAGGCTACTGCCTGAGCACTTTGACCTCCTGTGTCCAGGGACCAGCAGACAAGAAGAGCAGTCCCACCTTGGCGGTGGTGACTCACCTTAATCAGCAGGATGAAGTAGAGCTGTCACTACACAGTGGAAGCAGAGAGGATCCTGTGCGCATCCAGGTGATCCACCTGAGTACCCCTTGGTCTGTTCTTGCTCAGCTGCGACTGTGAATGAAAAAGTGCAGCCAGCTTGGCTTACGAAAGGATGTTTACCAAGGGATACTTTGCCCAGCTTTGAGGAGTGGGGCCAGCTGACATCTTCTAGCTGTTAATTCCTTCAGGTATCAGACATCACAGTTTTATCAGGAGGGCCACAGCCAATGACTAAGTGAGACTGTGGTCCGAGGGCCCAGCCATTTCTGCATAGGTAGGCTCCTCCAAAGACAGTCTTGGTCCTGGACTTCCCTGTTGGATTGTGACAAACTTTGTCAGAGCTGCATCACCGTCTAATGGCTCCCTCTGCCCAGTTCTCCTTCCCATGTTCTTCCATGGGTGTAACTTCCCAATAAGACTTCTGCTCTCACGACTCCATCTCAAGATCTGCTTCCCAAAGGAATGAACAGACACAACGTTGAAGCCAAGTGATACACATGAAGTTTCATTGTATTAGTCTCTCTACTTTGTAATTTATTGTTAGCATTTTCACAATAAAAAGATTTTAAAAGGAAAGAGAACTGAAAGGGGGAAAAATGTCTTAAACATTAACTGCAGATGAGAAGAAATAAAAATGCCCAGCTAAATCTATAAAACTAATTGCTGTGAAAATTAGAAGATATAGCACAGAAAAAAATAAATAAAAATCAGTAAAGTGTCTGGTTATTTTTTTTTTTTTTAACCAGAAAGCAATTGAGTCAGGGCAGGAGACAGAACAAAAATTGGTATAATCTTCGAAGTCTTACTTTATGCCAGTCAGCGGAGCGTAACAAAATGAATTGGATCTAATTTAAAAGAAATTCTTACAGCATAGGGCAATAAACATGAACTTGTTTCACCAAGCTTGGGAAAGAAGAGACACAAAATTGAAATATGTTGATGGAAGCATATGCTCTATTCAAGACAAATAGGCCTGTTCAAAGAAGACATTGACGGGAACGCTATGTCAAGAAGACAGACATCTTTGTGGAAGTCCATGAACCTGCAGATGGATGAATGCTGATGAGCAAAGAGATAACAGGACAGGAATAGAAGGGATATTGTCGTGGTACAGATCAGTGTTTCTTAAATCTGTCCAATCATCAGAATTGTTTAGGGGACCCTTTTGATGCAATTTCTTGAGCCCCAAATACCTCATAAATTCAGGGTTGGAGCTTAAAATTTATAATTTTACAATGCTCCAAGTAGTTCTGAGAATCAATTATGTGTGTGTGAATCTCTAATATACAAACTGGGCTACTGGGCCGGGTGAATAAAAAGGATGATAGATTCCTAACACAGTAATTTTAAATGCCATGTAGGCGTATTTGGTAATGATGGGGGAATTTTGACTGTATAAACATCGATTAGAAGCCCCATTTAGCAGCATACAACTTGGATTGCTACGTTTCTAAAAAGATCCAGTACACAAATGGAAAAACTACTGTCCTAGATGTAATCCTGACACACCAGAATAGTGTTTATCAAAGAGGATGGGAAAGTCCTTAGGGAAAAGTCCCTGAGTTCCATAGTGTGAGCCCGAAGACTCGAAAATAGTATGATTCAGAGATTCAGAGATAAAATTCAAAGGTAACGAAAAGCATAATTCCCCAAACCTTTAAATCTCACAATGCAGATGCAGGTAAGGCAAATGATAGTAAGAAGGAAAATCTAAAACAGATAACAAAACACAGCAAATAAATACAGAAACAAGCAAAAGTAATATGTCACTCTATTTTAGTTCCAACATTGGCTATCCATTGAGACTTTGGGGAAAAAAAAAGGAAATGCTTCCATCACTCCCTAAAGTTTTGATTCAATTTGTCTAGGGTGGGAAACCAGCATGAGTCATTGTTTCAAATCTCCCCAAGTGATCCGCGTATTCAGTTGTGGTTGTGAACCACGAATCTGGAAGCTCAGAATTCAAAGAACAGGGTAGGAAGGACATATACCAGTGAAGTGTGGAAGAAAATGACAGAGACAGAATTTTATCAAAATGGCCTACGGCTAGGCAAACAAATAAAAACAAACACAAAATCTTTCCCAGCGCCGTGTGGGACTAGTTGCAGAGCAGAGGGACAGGATGGGCGTGCTACTCGGGATGGAGTCGAGAGAACTTGGAAGGCTGGAAATGAGTAAACAGCCTTCACATTTTCTCAAATGGACAGAAAATGGGTTCTGTAAACTATGGATGATTGCGTTTGATATGGATCTCAGACAGATTCCAGAGTGATTACTGAAGTGCTGTTATAATAGGCACCCCGACGACAAAGCAGTGACTATAGGACCCAGCGTGGGTTCACAGGAGTCAGTCCGGCACATTTCCATTCCTCAGCGGGGGGCTGGCAGATAAAGACAATGTACACACATTTCCATTCTGCAGCTGGACTTTAGCAAAACAATTGGCCATGTCTCTGATAATACATGAGGTTAAGACAGAGAAAAAAGGGTTGGATGCTAGAACATTTTAGTGGGTTATTAACTATTCAGAAGTCATATCCAAAGAATACTCATTAATGGATTGATGTCATACCTGGTGAGGGCTTCCTAGAACCCTGGTGATCTGCCAAAGAAATGGTTTATAGCTCTGTGCATGCTCAATGTTTTACCAGTGACTTATGCGAACGTTCAAAGGACATGCTCATCACGTCTACAGGGGACATAAATTGGTATGAGAACGCAGATCGTTTACAGTAGCATCAAAGTACAGAAAGATTTTTGATGGACTGGAGTGATAAGCAAAATCTAAAAGTAATTAGATTTAATAAGGTTATTTGGCCCTGGCGGGTTTGGCTCTGTGGTTAGAGCGTCGGCTTGCGGTCCACAGAGACCCATGTCATGTACCTCGGTTGCAGTTTGTCCCCGGCCCTAGTTGGCTCATGCAGGAGGCAGCCATTCGATGTGTCCCTTTCACATCGATGTTTCTCTCTCTTCCTCCCACTCTAAAAAAAAAAAAAAAAAAAAGGTTATTTGTCCAGCATTTGAGATCTAAAATTGTACAGTACATGCAGCAGAGAAATTCTACATGAAGGCAGATGACATTTCTAGGAGCCTTGAAAGTCTTCGTAAACACAGAACTTAAATGCATGTACACATAACCAATGGACATGGACAAAAAAGGTGGGGACGGGGTGGGGGGAATGTGGAGGAGGGTATCAATGGGGTAAAAAGAGAGAAACATCTATAACAAAAATAAAATTTTAAAAATAATAATAAAAGCCTCTTTAATAAATGGTGTTGGGAAAATTGAACAGCTACATGCAAAAAATGAAACTAGACCATCAACTTACACCATACACAAGAATAAATTCAGAATGGATAAAAGACTTAAATGTCACTCATGAATCCATAAAAATCCTAGAAGAAACTGTAGGCATCAAAATTTCAGACACCATACGCAGCAGAATTTTCACTGATACATCACCTAAGGCAACAGAAAAAAATGAGAAAATGAACACATGGGACTAAATCAAACTCAAGAGCTTCTGCACAGCAATAGATACAATCATCAAAATGGAAAGGCAACTCACTGTATGGGAGAGCATAATTGCCAATGATATATCAGATAAGGGGTTAATTTCCAATATATATTGAGTGCTCATACAACTCAACAAAAGGAAAACAAAGAACCCAATTAAAAAATGGGCAGAGGAACTAAATAGACACCTCTTCAAACAGGACATACAAATGGCCAAGAGACATATGAAGAAATGCTCAATATCACTAATCATCAGAGAGATGCAAATTAAAACAACAATGAGGTGTCACCTCACACCTGTCAGAATGGCCGCCATCACCAAATCATCAAACAAGTGCTGGCGAGGGTGTGGAGAAAAGGGGACTCTAGTACCCTGCTGGGGGGAATGCAGACTGGTGCAGCCACTATGGAAAACAATATGGTGTTACCTCAAAAAACTAAAAATTGAACTTCCATTTGACCCAGTGATCCCACTTTTAGGAATATACCCTAAGAAGTCTGAAACACCAATCAGAAAGAATATATGTACCCCCATGTTCGTACCAGCACTATTTACAATAGCTAAGATCTGGAAACAGCCCAATGTCCATCAGTAGACGAATGGATAAAAAAGCTGTGGTACATATACACAATGGAGTACTACACAGCTGTAAGAAAGAAAGATCTCTTATCCTTTGAGACGACATAGAGGGACCTGGAAAGTATCATCCTAAGCGAAACAAACCAAACAGAGAAAGACAAGTATCATATGATCTCACTTATTTGTGGAATATAATGAACATAACAGTCTGAGGAATGGGGTAGTCCCAGAGACGTGGAAGTGGGGTACAGACTGACAATCCCCAGAAGAGGGGGTGGGGGAGAGATAAACCACAGAACTTATATGCATGTATGCATGAACAATGGACATGGACAACAAAGCTGAGGACAGGGCAGGGAGGGAGGGGGAGGGGGGAATCAGAGGGGGAAAAAGAAGAAACATCTGTAACAAAAATAAATAAATTAATTAATAAAAATAATAATAAAATACAAAACAAAAAACAATTATTTAATGTCAGTTAAAAGCAATATGGTTGCAAATAAAACTGAAAGTGACCAACTACAACGCTAATAAAAGTAAAGAATTTATAGTGAAGGGGGTGGGACAAGAACACCCTGTACTCTGTGCTGCTCAGATCTTACCTGGAAGTTTGTGCTCATTTCTGGTTTCCACATATTAAAAGTGAGGTATCAAATTTGGAATGTATCTCATAAAGACTCACCAGTAAGGTGAAAGAAACCTACAATCAAGCTATCAAAAAAAAATTTTTTTTAATGAAGGACTCTTCTTGCATATTAAGAGAAGACACAGAGGGATAAAAGGACTGTCTTCGAATAACTGAAAGGCGGTCGTATGGAAAGGGAATTAAACTTACCTTGCATGTTCCAAAGTGATTAAACTAGGACAAGTACCTGGAAGCTTTGGGAAGGCTGACCGTCTGTCCACATGTAGAACCGAATATTAGCACTAAGCTTTTCAAACATAGAACCAGCTTCCTCTGGAAGCTGAGTTCTCCATCACTGGCTGCGTTAGGGCGGAAGCTGGGTGCTCACTACAAGGGATGTGCGGGGAATTAGACATCAAATAAGACTGCATGACCTTGGGGCACATTTAGATGCTGACATGTTATGACTCTAAGAATATAGGGTAGACTTGTATAGCACATTAGGCACACTGATGTTCATGTGTTCACTTGTTGCTGGGGGAAGGTGTGAAGTATTTCCAGCTACAAGGTAGGGGGTGGGTAGGAAATCAGAACAAAGTCTTACCGTCTCTCCTTGGATGGGAGAGTGACCATCCGTTGACTGGTACTTCTCTCCACCCAGCAATCCAAAGTGCGACGGTCCATTGCCTACCAGGTGAGTTTAAAGTAGGGGCTACCCTTTCCCAGTTCCACAACGCCAGTGTGGCCCAGACTAAATGCCTAGAGAATAATAAGGAAGGTTTAAGTTATCCTTTTATTAAAGTTTTTCAAATTAGTACTCCAGAGTTGGGGCCGGGTGGGGATGGGAACTGTACCTTGGCTTAGCTGTTGCCTCTCATACCACACAGTGGGACAAACACCCTCCTCGGTTGCCACGTGGACATCTCCTCTTCCCCAGCACCTGCTGTCTCCTCCAGTCTCGCTCAGGTTTTTCTCGTGGTGTGTTCTTCAAGCCTCCAGAGCCCCTGCACCCTAACACTAACAGAGTCCAATTTCTTCTTGCAGGTCGAAGATACTGCTGCCCCAGGCTTCGGGGGTGGGGGTGGGGGCAGGGTTGCATCTTCCATTGGGACTTCAGGTGTCTGCTGGCTCTTCAGTGGAAAGAGGCAGGAAGGACATGGAAGCACGGTTCTTATGGGGACACATGGTAGGGAGGAAGCATTGGCCTTACCTACAGTTTAATTTCCCTCCACAGACTAGGCTCTGGCCATTTTCCCTGGAAAATCTCTGAAGAAAATACACCTCGCACTGCAAGGATCAAAGTCTCCTCTGAAGACCAGGAATTCAAATGTAGGAGTGCATACTTCTCCAGCAGACATACCTCTGTCTCATTCCTGGAAAACCAATGGATCTGGCCTTATTATTCTGTGTTACTCTCAGACTCTCCACTACATCTTGAAGCGTGGTCCATGATCCCTCTACCTGATTATCCCGGGGCCGGGGCCCAGACGACCAGGGATAGACCCTTTGCCCCAGAGCTCATCAAATTATTCAAACCAGCCAATCCTAAGTCTGCTCACCTGCAGTCCCCACTTCTTCCTGTGAAAACCACAGCGAAGGCTGTGCCCACATTTCCCCTCATTCCTTCTGCCTCCTGACCAAGCGTGGTACTTCCCCACGTGGTCTTGTGCCTCTTGTTTTAAGAAACTGTGAATAGAAACATTTTCCTTCAAGACAATCATTTCCGTGCCTGTGTGTCTTACCAAATCTAATGAAAACAAATCCCGGGTACACTTAAAACAACCAATTAACTTATCTCCTCAATTCCATTTTGCCCTCCTCTTGTCTTCTTCTCTACACAACAGCCAGAGGGAATTTCCTAAAATATGTGTCAGAGCTCATCACTCCCTGAACCTTTCAGTTATGCTTAGAAGAAAATCCGAACTGTTTCCCAAGCCCACCCACCTGATATGTTCTGGGACCTGCCTGCAGCTCCAGTTCCTCTGGCTAAAGTATCAGAAGCTCTCTGCTCATTCACTCATTCACTTTGCTCCAGCCATGCTGGCCTTCAGCATGCTGAGCTCCTTTGTGCCTCAGGGCCTTTACACTTGCTATTCTCTCTTATCTAGCTCATCACATGACTTGCTTGCTCACTCTCACAGGTCTCCTTTCAGGTTTCAGATCTTCCTATCACTACCACATCTAAATAGTTCCCCATATCCCTTTTCTCTCCCTTTTGATTTGCTTTCCTTTTCTTCATTAATTTTCCATCTGAGATCATATTCTATATTGATATGTTATTTGTTATGGCCTCTACCTCTAGAATGTAATTTCTATGAGGGCAGGCATCTTCTCTGTCTTATTCATTATACTACCCTCAGTACCTGAAACTGTCTGGCTCAACAAATATTTTGTTGAACAAATGAGCCTAACTTTGGACCCTGATTGCAGGGTCTTTGAGGCAGAGCAAGGAGATAACTCTACATAGCCACCTCCACACCCCTCCCCACCACTACCCCCACCAGCTTGTGAAAATGTAAGAAATTGATTAGCTGTATTTTGGCTCCATCTAATCCAGAAAAAATGGCACTTGCTTTTTCTGATATCCCCAGGTCTCTGGGTGTCATAAACCTGGGTCGTTTGAACAGGATCAAGCTACATGTTTCACTTACATGAGCATGTTCTCCAGGTATCTTGGTGATGAAGCAGGGTTTTCGTCAGAGGTAAGTTCACCTTCAGCTGCCCAATGGCTCTTTGTCCCAGGTGGGGAGTCACCTGGCTGCCTGCTGCTTGTCGGAGTAGCCCCAAAACACACAGCAGTGGGGTGAGGGGAGGACCCTACAAAGCCAGTCATTGAACATCTGTCTGGAGTTCTAGGTTAGGAAAAATCATAAAGCCTAGCAGGAGAAAGATAGTGAAGTACTGGCCAAATAAGGCCGAGGGATTATTGGTATATTTAATTTATCCAGATTATCCCCTAGACCCTCGCTACCACAAGAAATGGGCATGTCTGCACATTTATTAAATGATGCTGAACTTAATGCTCTGTGCTAAAATGTTAATCAGTCATTCACCGCCCAAATGTTCGGATCAAACGGTTAGAACATCGGGCTGTGACGGCCAACTCTGAGCCCCAGAAAGGAGAAGTTATATTTAAGGAATACTCAATTTGAGAAGTTATTTTAAACCTGGGGATATTTTTAAGGCAGGCAAACATAACAAAAAAAACTGTAACTTGTGCAAGCTAATTATAGCTTCCATTTACATAGAAAGAGGAAAACCAGCAAATGAGTCATAATTACAAATGATGATGATGACGACGACGAAGACGATGATTTGAGTCATGTTCCTGGCACCGTTTTAAGGGCTTTGCAATGATAGTTCAACCCTCACAACAGCCCTGTGACATAAGCAGTTTACCCCCATTTTATCGATGAAGACATTGAGGCAGAGAGTGGTTTAAGTGACTCTTAAAGAGGTCACATAAAAAGTAAGCACACCTTGTACTTAGTCCCCGGCAGACTGTCCAGGACTGTGCTCTCGACCGCTGTGGCCTACGGCTTCTTCCGAGTTCCTGGAGGCACGGCCCTGAGCTCTGGAAGGAGACCCCAGATTTGGCACAGCTACATACTGAGGGAGAAGTTGATGCTCCGGCAGGTTCATTTGTTCATTCACTCATTTCAACTCCTGTTTCTTGAGCATCTCCTGCAGACTCTAGGAGATGGGCCTTGTCGTGGTCCAGGAGAGCAGGTCTCTTATGCTTTTGCTCTTTTCTGCAGCCTCACATCTTCTTTCACACAAGAAAAGAGGCACTCTGTCGGATCAGAAGATAAAGGGGCGAAGAGCAATGCACTGTGTCGTCCACCCTTCTGCCACCTCACCCCAGACCTAACTCCATTCCCATGACATCCCATGGGTGTGCTGAGACCTGCTTGCAGAGGCTCAGGGGGGACCGTGCATCTGGCCTCCCAACTCCATGTTCTTAGCAGCATGCTGGCACCTTGAAGTCAGCTATGGGGAGAGTTTACACCATGAAGTCAGCAGATGCTGCAAATCAAGGAGTGTGTGCGTGCGTGCGTGTGTGCATGCGTGCGTGTGTGTGCGCGTGTGTGTGCGTGTGTGTGTGTGTGTGTGTGTGTGTGAGATCTTTCAGAGGGCGGCTTACCAGCCACCACTGCACATACCACAGGCTGCCTCCCAGAGAGGCCGGACGACAAGCCGTGCACCATTCCTCTCTCTCCAGTAACTGCATTTAGAATAATGCAGTGTACATACTTGTCTTCCCTCGTGGTTCCCTCCAGAGCCATTATCATCTGTCAGGCAGAACTTTCATTACGAACATTTTCACTCCAAAAAGGCACTAAACCGCCAAAGTCGGCGACTCACGGCTTCTCTGGTCACATCACGTGGAGACCCGGCATTTCCTCACATCTGCTGACTCCCTGCCCAGATTCCCAGCTTGCACTTTCGGCTCCTTCGTCCCTCTCAGCTCTGTTGAATTCTCTGCTTCTGGAGTCAGTTATGCTTAGACCTGCATTCAAATCCCAGCTTCATCACTTTCGAGATCCCTGTAGGCCTCAGTTTATCATCTGTAAAATGGGATGGTAGTAGTACCCAGCCACATAGAATTGGTTTGAAGATTAACCTTTAAAAAGTGTGCAAGTCACATGGCAGTCCCTGGCATGAAAATAAGTGGTGCTATTATCACACACTCCCTGCAAGCAACTCCCGACTTTGATGTCGCCTGCTGCGGCCCTGCCCAGGGTGAGGGTACCCAGCACGGGTGCCACCCACTGCCCTGCCTCCCTGATGTTGCCTGCACGGCTCCCCTATTCTGCAAGGCCTTTCTCTATCTATCAAAGTGCTACATGTCCTTCAAAACCCCACTCAAATGCCACCTCTATGAATTCTTTGCTGATCTTTCCTGTGGCAATCGAACTCTGGCTTCTCCTCTCTGGGAAGGCCATCAGGTCGCTCAATGGCAGCACCACCTTTTCCCCCCTTGTCTTCTGCTCTTTGCCTGAAAGGCTGGGAGGACTGTTTCTGTGGGCTACGGTGTGGCAGCGCATTGGTAAGGTGTAAACGTGTGCTGGGAGGGATCCGTGTTTCCTCACTGCTGCATGTCCAGGTTTTCGGAGTGCTGAGTACATTGCAGCATGGCGGGCTCAGAGCGCTGGAAGGGCTCCTAGAGGCCTCGTGCGGACCACGTGATAGACGAGGGGACAGGAGCCCGGCACGTGACTTAGACTGGACGCCGTGACTACCCCCCTGATGTTCTGTCCGTTCCGAGCCTCCTGGAGGAGCAGGACTCAGCCCAACAGAGGTAGGTGGAGGAGGGACGACAGTCAGAGCCAGAGCATGAGGGCTTCCAAAGAGGCTGGTGGGGCAGCCAAGAGGTCAGGACAGCCAGGGGCAACGTGAGGGCCTGGGTCTAGAGCAGGGAGGGAGCCAGGCGAGGTCTCTGAAAGAGTTTCTGGAGTCAACGTCCTGGGAACAATTATCCACCTGTCTCATCCAGCTGTCCACATCGGCACCTTCCCTCCCCACAGCCCTGGCCCAGCCACAAACGGTCACATGCAGAAGCATCAGGCTGGGAGCCAATCATTATTCTATTATTTAGTATGTGGGCTTTTTCCATTTCCTAATGGCTAAATGAGTTCCTGTCCTTGGAAGAAATTCTGAAGTCTAAAATAGCCATCACCAACTCCTCTCTAACTCACCCTCTATTCCTTTACTCTGCCCTGTCCTTCATCTTCGATGTGCTTCTCACTACTTAAAATTATGCTAGGCATTCATTCATTCATTCATTCATTCATTCACTTTTTTAATGTACTGTCTGCTCCCCCACAAGAAGAGAAGCTTGAGGGTTAAGGCACTTTGTGTTTTCCTAGTATGTAGAAAGTGTTCGATAAATATTGGTTGTCTTAATGAGGATCACAGCTTAGCATGTGAGGGGGGAGGCAGGGAGTGGTCAAGGTTTTTCCATCACTTTCCTCACCGTGGGCAAACCCTAGAGTCTATGTCCTGCCCCCACACCCTGTGAGGCCATCGAAAATATGGCTCAAGAGCTCCACTTTCCCAGGTCTGGAAGTAAGTCCTGGGGAGATTTAGTATCCACTCATTTTCTAGTGTCTCATATTTACTTGGTTAAGTCACTACAACCCTAAGGAGAACATCAGACAAACCCAGATGGGGGTGCATTCTATAAAATGCCTGACCAGTGTTCTTCAAAACTGTCAAGGTCGTGAAAGCAGACGAGGCTCACCCGACACAGCAGCTCAGTCACTGTGGGACCTGCACTGGACTCGGGAGGACAGACGGAACTCCACAGAGCCTGACGCGTAGCTGACCGTCATGTACCAATGTTACTATCTCAGGTTTGACGAGTGAACCACAGGGATGTAAGACGATAACCTAAGGGAAAACTGAAACTGGAACTCTTTATTATCTTTGCAAATTTCAGTAAACCTGAAGTATTCTAAAATAAAAAGCTTTCTTTAAAAAGAGAACTCTGATGATTTCTTCCTTTCTTTCCAGCTCAGTAGTGCATTGAAAAAGATGTTTCATTTTTTAATTCCATGTTTTAGCTGTCTCACCAAAATACAGTCCACATGAGTGGCCTTTCGTAAGTGAGGCGTTAGGGAATCAGAGAAGCACGGGCTTCAGGAAGCAGGGTCAGAACACAGGCACATTTGCAAGAACACGAAAGTGGCAGTTACAGAAAAGATCAGTTCATGCCCATCCCTCAACAAATGGAGGTTAATCAAACCCACTACGTGGACATAAAAATAGCATAAGGAGCCCTGGCCGGTTTGGCTCAGCGGTTAGCGCATTGGCCTGCGGACTAGAGAGACCCGGGTTCGGTTCCCGCTAAGGGCATGTACCTCGGTTGCAGTTTGTCCCCGGCCCTGGTTGGGTCATGAGGGTGGCATCCACTTGATGTGTCCCTTTCATGTCGATGTTTCTCTCTCTCTCTTTCCCTCTCACTCTATCTGAACAAAAAATGGAAAAATGACCTCGGGTAAGGATAAAAAAAAAAATAGCTTAAGGGGGGAAAAAAAAGGTTAATACTTATCTCAAATAGAATTTATTATGGGTTGACTTGTGTCCCCTGAAACTTCCTACGTGGAAGGCCTCAACCCCGGCACCCCAGAATGTGGCCTTATTTGGAGATGGGTAATCTCTATGAGGTAATGATGGTAAAATGAAGTCATTGGGGTGGGCTGGAATCCAATACGATTGATGATTCATAAAAGGGGGAAATTTGGACACAGACACATGTACAACGGGGAACCTCGTGAGAGATGAAGGCAGAGATCTGGGCGATGGGTCTACAAGCTAAGGAACAGCAAACCCCCAAATGCTAGGAGAGAGGCATGGGACAGATTGTCCCCATAGTCCCCAGGCACCAACGCTGCCCACACCTCAGTCTCAGACTTCCAGCCTCTAGAACTGTGAGACAATACATTTTTGTTGTTTGAGGCCCCCCACAAGTGACACTTTGCTACGGCAGCCCTAACAACCGAAAACAGTTATTCCCTAAAAATCCACATAATGTCTTCACAGTAGGAGAGACAGCCCACCTGGACATGCTGTGTGGAGCGAGGTTGGACCACATGTTCTTGAACTGTCTGGTGTAACCTGGATGGGGCAAGAGGGATCCTGTTAACCAGGGTTCATTTCTGCCCCTTGCAACATTCCCAGAATTGAGCAATGTCCTCTTCTATTAATATTCCCGTCTCACAGAGAGGTCCTGGAATCCCATCGATTATTCTCCTTCAAAGTGCTCTCTACCTGAAAAAGCATAATGTTCTCATTGACACTGCACTTTTAAAAAGCTCTAAAGTCAATCTGCAGAGCACTCTGGCTATTCGGATCCGGAAACTGGTTAACCAATAAGAATGTAAAGACACAGAGAGATGTTTTGGCAAAGTCCCACAGCAAACTGTGCCAGACACTGAACAGAATCCAGACCCCACTGCAGAGCATGCTCCAGGGCCCAGATGACCTCCAACAGTTGACCTTGCCAGTCTCTGAGGTATGGGCCAGTGGGCAGAGTCTTCAGGCTTAGGAAGCCGTTACTGTCTCTGCCAGCCCGGTAAAGCCCAGCTCCAGTCTCACAAGTAACAAAGATAAGTAAGGCATGGGTTACCCCGGAACTTACCTAGCAAGGATATTAAATCCTACAGAGTGATAGAGACTTGCTAGAATCTCAGAACCTCCAAAAAAATGGAATATGTCCAGAAACAGACTCAACTCCTCTAAAGAAGACAGACCTGTTGTCTATTTTGAGGTGTGAATACCTCTCCTCTCCCATCCAAGCAATAATATTAGAAGCAAAAGAGAAGCAGATGCTGCAGAGGATTCTGAACTAAAAAGTTCAGATTGGGGGAGGGTATAAGTAAAGTATTATTATACAATATTCTCCAAGAATGCATGCCAATGCCACATGTCACAGGGCTGCTCAGCCCACACCAAACCCTCCTTTGGATTTTGAACCTTGACACCACCCTGTCTCCGGCTAAGCCTTCCCCAGGCCTCACACTAGACCCTCTCAGCACAGGGTGAGTGTAGGGAAAGCACACTGGCTGTGGTCTTCTTAGCTTCTCTTGAGCCCGTTTCTTCTCTCATCCACAGTGCTGACGCCAGAGCCTCTCTCAGGCTGTAGCAGAAGCAGCCTCCAAAACAGTGCTGTCCAAGAGGCAGATCGTGGGAGCCACAAACAGACCACACAGAGAAATGTGAACTCAGCCCCTCCTTCTAAGAATGAGAACAGAAACATGTGAAATCAGTTTTAATAATCTGTTCTACTTAACCCAACTTATCAACGATCTCATTTCAACATGCAATCAATGTAAAGAGTTATGAGTGGGATAGTTTTCCTTTTTTTGGTAAAGCCTTCAAATCTGAGTGTGCATTTCATACTTACACCCCTTTGATTAGGACCAGCCACCTTTCCAGAACAGAATGGCAGTCTGGATCTAGTGGCTGCCATACTGAACAGCATCAATGAAAGAGAGTGATCTCCTGACTTCAAGTCTTGGCGAGGGGCATGAATTCAGAGCACAGACTTTTTCTCTCACACAGCTTTTATTCTTTCAATGGGGTCCATGAAAGTTTCAATAAATTATCACCCTCCCCCCCCCCCCCCCCCAATTAATACTTATTGAATTCAATTCCCTGCCTTTACATACCCCGGTCTCTGCCTGAAAAGACCCTTCCCCCCTTCCATTACTCCATTTGCCCCAAGGACACCTGTGTTCTTCTCCCATCCAAAAGGCAGTTCTTCAGTGCATCAAAGCTGCCACGTGGCTTCCCTGAGGCTCCATGGACAGGGTGCCCACCCCAGTGCTATCAGATCTAGCACAGTGCACGGCATTTGCTTGAGAACATTTCGCCTTTCCTATGAGACTGACTGATTTCAACAAGAGGGCACGTGTCTTCCCTCTGACACCCCATAGTGAGCACAGCTCTGACACGAGGCTGCTCATGACAAGGCAGCCCGGTTCCCCTGGAATCCATGGCCTGAGAGAGGGAAAAAGGAGAAGAGCAAACAAGATGAAAGCCACCGTGTCATTTAGAACTTAATCTTGGAAGTGACACACTCTCACTTTTGCCATTTTCTCTCTTGTTCACACAGATCACCGTTGGCCCAGTATGGAAGGGGACAACACAAGGTGTGAGTCCCAGGAGGCAGGGATTCCTGGGAGCTGTCTTGGAAGCTGGGAAGGAGTGGAACACATCACTTCTGCACAGAGGAAACCCTCAATCTAGTCCTCGATGGCACGTGAGTCACTGACTTTGAGACATGCACCTAATCAAGTCAAGTCCTTCCCATTCTCTCCACACACGTTCTGCTGTCACACTGATACTGTGGCCCAGCGTTTGTGCTATTCAATCATTCCTTGTGTGCTTCGGAGTGACCTCACATGTGTCCATCTCGGTAAGCTAGCCCCAGGTCTGGTACATCAGCAACCTCCACCCACAGTGTGTAAGCTGACCTTGATATGGAAAAACAGGGTTCAGTTTACTGTGATGAATGGGCTCATTTGTCAGGGTTTTCTCAAATTTTTGAAGCTTTAATTCAAAGAGGAAGCTATAAACATCGAGGCTTTCTGAAACTGAAAGAATGAACCACACAGAAATTGTAAAGAAACATAAAGGAAACAGTTGTTTCACACGTTGAAAAAACACTGAAAACTTATTACAATGTAGGCAACAAGATTTAGGTATTAAGAGTACTAGTACCATAAGTTCAATGTTACATGTTTTAAATTTTAATGTTGTTCTATGGGCCTAAAAGTCTTGGTAAGCAAACACTGTATGGATTTTCTGAAAGTTGAAAGCAAAATAGATTTGCCACCTTACTGATAAATTTAAACAGGGTAAACAGGCATAATATCCACATACAAACTGTACCACAGTGAACCTTCAAATGTGAATTATTAAGTATACTAACATAATGGGATGTCTGGGGCCCCTGGGCCCACAAGTCCATATGGTAAACACTACTGATTCGCCTACTTTAATAAAACTTTATCCCATAGGAAGAATGTTTGCCCATAGATTGTAACATTTATATACGTTTGTATAGACATGCATGCAGAAACAGTTAAAAAGTAAGATTAAAAATAAACAGAAAATTTATTTTTTTATTCCTGTATCATCTTATGAAGCTCACTTTGGAGATCACTGTCTTAGACAAAATTACCCTCCACTCATCCAGCTGGACTTGCCAGTGGGTCATGGCTAGCTGGGGGAGCTGGGACAAGGAGCTGGGGGAGAGGGATCTCCCCCGGACCTGGTCATACTCAGATACTGATATAGGAACCGCTGCAGAGCTCCACGTGGACCAAGTGAGTTGGAATCCAATATGCCTTGGTTTCTGGAACCCAGAAGCATGTCTGATGATTAGCGGCCGGCCGGGTAGAAAGGGGAGCAATGGTCTCAGGGAAACTCATGGTAAAGAGCCAGCGGAGGGTCAGGCTGGGGTGGAAGCCGAAGTATGAGCCGACAGAGCCAGACTACATTCCGTCCAGGCAATTTTACTGCAAATTCCTGATGATTTCATTCAGAATGGGGGAGGGAGTATCCTATCTTACTGTGGAGACATTACCTGGACAGACTGACAAATATCTACTGGGAGTATGTAGGGGTCACTGCGTGATTGGACCCCATCCCTTCAGGTCTGTTAGGGCTTGACCTGGAGAGTCAAAACTCAGCCGCCCCAGGGTACCAAGTAAGTCTTCACACAGAAAGATCCAAGAACTTCCGGTGCCACGTGACCCAAAGTGGACCTTGGCGCTCACTTCCCAAGGGTGACTGATGTTGGGGCTAAGGGAGAGAGCGAGCCCGTTTTCACCAACAGTGTCACCTCTACCTGCACCAGCAGTGGGAAAAAGGTTCTAACTGCAGAGTGACACCCTAGTGGAAATTTCCCACTCGGAGCTACTGTGTGGTCTTGGCTTGGCCGGAGACAAATTCATAAATGACCAGAACTGATTTCTGGACATATGTAAACACCCTTAAAAATTCTCAGGAAAAAAGAAATTAAGACTCCTGGAAACGATTCCATTTTGTGCAGTTAAGAAGAGTATTTTTATAATTAGGTTTCGCTTGTGCGAGCGTGCAAGCGAGACTGGGCTGCTCCTGTTCAACAGACACCCCAGACGGTCTTGCTAGAGCCACGAAATGAAATCCGAGGCTAGTGCCATAAAAATAGAGCACCAGATTCCGGCTACCTCACCGGATATCTCACAACTTGCTAAAATAAATAATGTGATGGCAACTAGTGCGATCGCTCCATTTTAGAACATCACAAGAACATCTGTAGGAAAATAAACAGTCCCATGCCTTTGGCAGGAATGTTGGACCCAGCCATCAGCCGCCCGGAGGGAGGCGCCGACGCACCCATTCTTCTCGCCCTGCCGAAACCTCACTGAAATGCCGGCGAGAAATAAAATGTGGCTCAAACCCACACGGCCGAAGAGACGTGGCGAGGAGATGACAGCACACAACCGATGTCAACAGAAACAGAGGGGAAGGGAGATTGCAGCTGACTCTGTAGACCAGGGAAAGCCAACACTCCAGCCCGCAGTGGAGCGAGCCACGAAACAAGCTGAGCTCCTGGGCAGAATCCTGCGAAAACCTAGGTGTTTCCATTACAGGGCCCTCAGAAGGCCAGGAAAACAGCAGGAGTGATTGGAAGACGTTGCAAAAAGCATCTGCACCCCCAGGCTCTGTCCCCTACATTATATAGTCAGACGATGATCCCTCCCCCATTGCCTCAAAAGACTAGAAGTTTAGAAAGGCTAAACAAGATAGATGCTTGGACTGCAAGTAGCTGAAGGCAGAATGAAATCTGTATTGCTAAAAGGATATTTAGGTGAAAGCCTGCACCCTGGACAGTAAAAGACCCTTGTTTTCCTCCACCTTGATGGGTAGAAGATTAGCAGCAAAACACAAGGTCAGAGTGGAGCTGTTAGCCACTAGCCACAAGTGGCTATTTGTGTTTAATTAAGAGAAATTAAAGAAAATGAAACGTGTACGTTTTTCAGCTGTAGTCGCCATCCTGTAGTACCCAGTAGCCACATGAGACGAATGACTACCATGGTGGACAGCGCTGGCACCGAACATTTCCATCACTACAGGTTCTACTGGACAAGAGTAAACGAACCCCCAGGCTGAGGAAACTGACCAGGCTGAGAGAAAGGACCTACCGGGACTGACATTCACTGATCACCCAGGGTGAAGCCCAGCTACCAGCCTCACTCATGCAAGCGGAGCTTTCGGTCAGAACTGTGGTGTCTAATTCTTGAAGATAAAAATGGCAATTTTAAATGAGAAAATTCCCAACCACGAAAAGACAAAAGGAGTTAATATGTTCCATTAATGAAAGAAAAATAAGAGTATAAAAATATGATAGGCAAAAAAAAAAAGGATTAGATTGTAAAATCTCTTGGAACACCAGACAAAATAAGAGTTGAAAGTAGAAGAGGAAACTAAAGATAATTAACGTATCTGTCCATGAGATTCATCTTTCAACTAAAAGGAGTTAAAAAAGAAAAAACAAAAACAAGGACAGCCCGGTCTCTGTGACTTAGTGGTTGAGCGTCGACCCACACACCAAGAGGTTGCCGGTTCAATTCCCAGTCAGGGCACATGCCCAGGTTGTGAGCCTGATCCCCAGTGGGGGGCATGCAGGAGGCGATCAATCGATGTTCTCTCTCATCGATGTTTCTATTTCTCTCTCCCTCTCCCTTCCTCTCTCTCTAAAATCAATAAAGGAAAAAAATTTTGTTTTAATTTAAAAAAGGACAAAAGGGAAGGAGAAAATTATCAAAGAAATAACAGAATGAGATTTCCCAGAACTTTCCAGATTGAAAGGGGCACTGAGTGTACAGCACTAAGAATAAAAAAAATCAAACATGTCAAGGCACATCCTCACAACACTTCCGAGTACTGGGGATAAAGAGAAGACTCTCCAGTGTTCTGAGACCAAAAGCATGTCATATGCACAGGATCAGGCATAAAGATGACACTCTTGTCATCAAAAGGGACCCTGAAAGCTGGAAGACAGACCATCTCTAAAGTACTCAAGAAAAATGATCTTCAACCTAAAGTTCTATACCCCAACGTAGGGGTAGAATAAAGACATTGCAGGTATGTGATGAATCAGAAATGTACTTCTGGCATCAGTCAGTGTGCAGAGGGCTCACTCAAATTGAGGACAGTACAACTGTTCACAAATGTGAAGGTCAGGGCTAAGGGGATTTAACCAGGAATGGTCAGGTGCCCGCCTGGAAGCTGGCAGGAGCAGGGAGCTGTTACAAAGCCAAGTGCTGAAGGCACAAAGGGAGGGAGGATTCCTGAACCCGAGAGGCAGCCGCCGCTAGGAGACAACCTCCTGACAGCAGCGGTGGCCTCCGCCAACTCACAGCTCCACAAGGGTGAGCTGAGGAGTAAATATCCCTCCCTCCTCTTCCTCCCAATCAACTTTTGTAATTTCCATGGACCAAAGTCAAGTGGAAGCCAGAAGGCCAGGAGCCTGCCGATAAAGTCTCCATAAACGCCGTCTCCAGGACACGCTCCGGAATGACGACTGGAGAACTTGCGGCTCCCCCAGATGTACTCAGGAGGCCACTGGACGACATGATTCAGTAAAACAGGAGAATAAACCAAAGAAGAAAAGGACACAGGGTCCTGGAAACAAAACAGAAAAGAGAAAGGGGAAAAAAAAAAATCCCAGGATGATAATGATAATGAAGGGCATTCCCTAGCCAGTAGCTATGCTGTGTCCCGAAAGAGCAAAATTCCAGTCGGAGAAAACAGGGCGCCCTTGAAGGGCGGTGCCAAGGGAGAAACAGGAAGCCGAAAGGGGAGCTGGCATGTTTAGGGTTAGGAGCAGGTTGTCAGCTTTATCGGACAATGTGGGGTAAATCAATGTTAGACATTTTTTTACAAAAATAAGCAAGGGGGGGGGGGGGGTGGAAGTTCTTCGCTCCAAAGAAAATTAAAAGTTGTATAAAAAGGAACTGTAATTGTGATTTATTATAGCATACATTGTAGTATAACAGAGAGCGCAATCTTTATATAGTTGTAGTAGGGAGAATAATGGCCACCCCAGATGTTCAGGTCCTAATTCTTGGAACTCGTGAATGCTTTCTGCATGGCAAAGGAGACTTGCAGATGTGATCAAATTAATCTTGAGCTGGGGAGATTGTTTTGGAGGGTCTGGCTAGTCCCAACGTAATCACAAGCGAGAGGGAGGCAGAAGGGTCAGAATAGAGGAGATATGATGAGGAAGAAGTTGGAGTGCTACAACATAGAAAGACTAGACCCACCGTTGCAGGCTTTGAAGATTGAAAGAGTCCCAAGCTGAGCACCGGGAAGCTTCTAAGAGCTGAAAAAGGCAAGAAACATATTCTTTCCTAGAGCCTCCAAAAGGAATGCAGCCCTGCCAACACCTTGATTTCAGCCCAGGAGGACCCATTTCAGACTTTTCTGACTTCTGACTTCTAGAACTTATAAGAAAATAATCTGCATTGTTTTTAATCTGCAATAGCCATAGTGATATAATCAAAGAATACAAGGAGTGGGCAAAAACTGGGTTACAATTGTTTTATTATATGGAATGTATTTTATTATTACTTAATATCATATTTACTATATATTTAATATTAACTAAATATATTTTATTATATTTATTTATTTAATACACAATTGTGTATTATATGGAAAATAATACAATAATAAATAATAATATAAGAATAAAACTGTTTCATGTATTCATAACTGTAATCCTACTTTTGCTTGCCCCTGTAATAGTTAATCAAAATTTAGCAAGAGCCCTGGCTGGCGTGGCTCAGTTGGTTGGCACGTCCTCCCGTACACCAAAAGATTGTGGGTTCAGTCCCCAGTTGGGGCACATGCAGGAGACAACTGATCAATGCTTCTCACATTGATGTTTCTTTCTCTCTCTCTCTCCCCCTTCCTCTCTCTCTCTCTCCCCCCCTTCCTCTCTCTCTCTCTAAAAGTCAATAAAAACATATGCTCAGGTGAGGATTAAAAAAAAATTTTTTTGGAAGAATTTTTGACGATTTTGAAATATGTCCACAAAATTTTGGGACATTCATTTTCTCAAAAGGCCTAATTGTCTTCCCTTTGGTGATTCACTTTTAATGACTAGAAGGTATTAGAAGTGACGGTGTGTGGCTTCTGGGCCAGGTCACAGAAGACAATGGAACTCTGACCTAAGCTGCCTTGGAGCACTCATTCTTGGGGCAGCTACCTGTCATGTCCTGAGGACACTCAGAGAGGACGAGGGCTCTGGCCAACAACCAATACCAAGTAGACGTCCATATAAATGGCCTTGAACTCAATTCCTTCAGCTCCAGAGCCTCCAAATGCCTGACTCAGGAAAACTATGGGATAATAAATGCTTATTATACGATGGCACTAACTTCTCCAGTATCTGTTATGCAGTAGTAGATGCCTGATACATGATTAAATTAGGAACATCAGAAGAGGGGGAGAATGCATTGTGTGTGTGTGTGTGTGTGTGTGTTGTAAGTGCAAAAAGCGAATAATTACTTTTCATAAAATAAAGTCAATAAGTAGTATAGAAAACTGAAGATCAGATTATAGAGGCATAAACTTATTACTTGAAATATGGAAGAAGAACCATCTGAAAGAATGAAAAATGTTTGCTTCAAGGTATCAAGAATTGAGATTGGAGGGTGGGGTCGAATCTTATTAAGAACAGGAAAAGGTATATTTGAATTTTAAACTATATGCACACTATAATTTTATGAAATACAAAATTTTAAAAACAACTTTCATGGGCCTGCCTATAGAACCCGATGTTAGAGACCATCTTGCTCAGAGAGAAGTAAGAGCCCAGCTCTTTGATTTGGCAAGAAGAGTATTAGGAGGGAGTATTCTGAGATGAAGGTCCAGGGATTCTAGATGGAGATACTCAGAGAAGAGAGTCTGACAACCAGTCAGAGCTGGACCACACATCCAAAACAGGTAATGAGGTCAGGACACCCACCGCAACATGAAGACTAATTGGGATCTTGAAATGAGGAATAGGGTCTCCACGTTACAAAAAAGGAGACTGGGTCAGGAGAGGACCAGGAGATGTTAGACCGTGCCTTGGAATCCCTCCAGGAAGGACACTGGGGAGGGGGTGGATCCTAATGAGGCAGAACTGGACCAACTTAAAATATGGACTATTTTAAGGAAAAAAGGCACTAGAGTAACACTTAACTGGTTTTACATATACTTAATGGACATCTAATGATACTAATGAGAAATCTACAAAGTGGCTGTGGTCATTTTGCATTACTACGTTATCATCTGCACAATAGATGATGTTAATGAACTTCAGGAACTAAAACCCTGTGCTGGGCAGATAAGAAATCCACATTCAAATTACAATAGCAATATTATCATCATCATCATCATCATTGTTATTATCATCATTAGTATTATTTCACTTCCTACTGTCTTGACATAATTTTTTAGTGGGCACATATTTTAAATTGTTGAAATTACAGTCTTAGAATTGACTGCAAAACGCTCAGAATCACTGTCTTCTGAATTAATGCCAAATTCCCATAAAATAAATCACCAGCACCATAAGACTTTTAGTGTTGTACATGTGCCATCCTCCATGATTGCCAGAATGATGATGAGGATTATCATAATCTGCTCTAAATCTTTTAACTTTTCAGAGCAGCTCCTCCCATGGTCTGCTGGGAACCGTTCCCGCAGCCCTCCGCCCCACATCGTGAAGGAGTCTGTTAGCTGGGAAAGGGCGGAACAATGCGAGGTCTGGGGAGTTACTGCCTCTGTTGGGTGGCCTCATCATTCACAACTGCCTGAGGATGTGCAGACAAGAGAACGGGAAAGGCCACCCATACTGAGGGGAGAGCAAATCTTGAGGCCGATGGTCCTTATCTGCTTCACAGGGCTCTGGGCTTTCACTTGACACGCTGTCAGTCTCGGGTCATATTTCAGTCATTAAACACTCGTTCCCAGCCCATGTGTGATGCGTGGACCCTAACTTTGCCTCTCCAATCTGGCTGCTGCTTCCCTCAATCTTCTGACCCTACTCTCTTCTTTCTTGCCTCTTCTCAGCTGTGTCTCTGCTTTTCTGGCACCAAATTATCCAAGTACATGGAACTAGGTAAACCCAAGGAGAACATTTTGATGCCCTCTTCCTGCACCTCCTCACCCATCTTCAGGTCTCCTCTGACTCCAAAGAATTCCTTATTTCATTACTCAAGACAGCATATCCTGTCTGGTAAGCCATTTCCAAGCAGCCGGTCATGCTAGCCTGGCAAGCCCCACCTACATGCCTATTCCTGTCTTTTGCTGACATCTATCTACTAGATGGTTTTTAAATACAAAAACATATCTCCCTGAGGACCCTTGGTTTATGATAAGGACAAAAGTGTAAATTTGTAAACAAAGAATTAGGTGCCTTTCAATGGTAAAGCCCCGAGTCAAACCATAGCCTATTTCTACATTGCTTGTGGAGACAATACGCCCAGGGTCTAGGCAATGAATCCATCAACACACAGGGAGACAGAAGAGCAGAAAGATGGTTCCTGCCCATAGGGGCTTCATGTGAGTACAGGACAAGACGCAGAGAGGCAACAGTCAATAACACCAGTCATTGTGACTCACTCTAGAGGTCTTCGGAAAAGTCAAACCCCTGCTGGAAACCCAGAGACAGGCTGGGACTTGCACAAAGGAAATGGTTCCTATAATGTGACTAAGGGAGAAATCAGAGACAGTGAGAAGATTCGGGGGGCTCAACCTTCAGAAGAGGACCAAGCACCTTGGAGGCTCCCATTCAGGATCCTGATGGAGCTTAAAACTGTCTTCAGGGGATCAAGACGATAATGGCTGTGTAAGGTGCTGAATCAGTTCCCGCTTCTCCATCTTTGTTGTTTTTCTGATGTTCTGTTTTCCCTCCGTCATCGGCAGTAAAAACCTTAAAACAAAAAGGTCTTTTGTGTGTGTCTTTGGAGGGTATCAAGGAAACACATTCTAAAGACGTGGCAGCTTCTGAAGGCAAGGGAAGTGGACTGACTTCCTGGCCTGGGCTGCAGAAGAGGAAAAGAGACCGTGGGAAACTGAACAGGTTTTAGGTAAACCCCAGGGGCTGCAACAGAACATACACCCTGGCGCTGGACCAAAATGGGCAGCGGAGCATGTGGTTCTGCGACATCTCTTCCGCCACAGCACCGATAATGTCACTTTCCCCTTGGGCTTTGCGGCTCCTCTGACCAGAACTACTTTGGGCCGGTAGATGGTCCGCAGCCTGCTGATGGCATCAAAACGCTGCAAGGCCCGCAGTCCCCAGCCCTCCCAGCTTTTGAGTGAATTCCTCTGGTGATGTTATAAAACCGTCAGCACGCACCTTAAACCCAAGGCCGGTAGGGATCCGTCCAAGGCCAGAACAAGCTCATCCTCTTCATGGAAAATCCGCTGAGTGCACTGAGTGCTGGGCTCCACAGCAGGCTGTGGGACTACCAGGGAACTCAGAGCTGGTGTTCTAACCGAGCCACCGCATGGTGTATGGTTAGGAGCACTGGACTGTGGAGACAGTTTGCCAGCGTTCAGCTTGCAGCTCTGTCACTTTCTGGGTCTACAATCTTCGATCAGTTACGTAACCTCTCTGTGACTCAGTTCCTTGCTCATATAATGGGGAGCGGACGAGCTACCTCTCTCATGGGGTAGTTTTTCCAGAAAAAGGTACACCTTGACCTGTGTTTGAAGAAAGCAGAGAACACATATAAATAAAGAGAAAGACAGGAGTGCTCCCAGCAAAGGGGTGAACCAAAGGCATAGTCAAATCCGAGGTAGGAGAGCGACAGGCTCCATCTGGCATCTCATGGCGTTTGTGATCCTCGATGCTGACCACGGGGCACTGGCGATGGAAGGTATTCGCATGCCTCTAATGCTGGGCTTGCAGATGTCTTCACCTCAGGACCCACTGTGGCTCATACACAAAGAGGAAAACTCGTATGCAGAATGATGAGCAGATGAACATCTTTGTTCTTTGGATCCCTTTGTTCTTTGGATCCCAAGTACCCACTGAGCACCCTTGGGAGATGCCAGAGCACAAGATAGTTCAAAGGGTCAGCCCTAGTTCAAATCCAACTTTGCACAGATTTAGCTTCACTCCTCCAAGTTTCCTAGAGACCTACATGAATCTGCTACAATAACATGCAGACCCAATGCTCAAGCGTATTCAGTTATTTGTGGCTTCTCAAACAAACGCCACTCTCTCCTGCTGATTTGCCTTGGTGGAGTGCTGCAGTGGAGCTGGGGTTTGAATCCAGGTCCATTTGATGGCACAGTCTGAGCTCTTACTATGTCACAGTGCTGGGCATATCACAGACGGCCAACACATACATGCCGGCCCATGAGAGCTACCTCTCTGAAACCTGGGCACGCACCTCATACATGCATGGACCTCAAATCTGCACCAGCACATTGCAGGCTAGTTCCCAAAAGACCAGAAACTGCTCCCAACACGTTGAGGAGAGGCCGATAATTGTGTGCAAAAGTTCCCGCTCACACACACAGGCAGACACACATGCACACACATACAATTACCCGGTTTTCACATGCAAATATCCATCTGCACATGGTTTCTTTGGTAAATGCCAACTTCATAGGTGCAACCCAGGTGCCCAAATCTGAGAACCTGGCATAGAGAGGAACACTCCAGCTCTGAGTCAGTCATGGACTAGGATCATTATTCTAATTAGTCCCAGTGGATATGTCTGTCATTCAGTAACAATGGTGGATGATTCCATCTCACTCCCTCATCTCTTTGCCCCCCCATCCCCCCTTTTGTAAGAAGAGCCAGCCATGTCTTGCTTTACTATCCTCCCCACGCCCACACCCGCCTTTAAAATGAAAAGCCCAGATGTGTGTGACCCATCTGTAGTGTGTGTCACGTTCTTAGCATCTTTTTATAGAGCTGGGAGAAAGGGACTCATTAGAGAGAAAGTCCACAGTAAAATTAGGAAACATTTCATCAGACCATTGTCCCCACACAATATGTGCAATGAGGGAAGTACGGGAGTTGGCTGCAAACCCAGAGTGTTTCAGCCTCAATGGTTCGCTCAGCACTGACTTCCTGTGCTGACCAGAAAGGGGAGCCCGACTGCTCCCTGGGTAGAATCTGAGCCTCTGGAAGTGGGGATGTCATTAGGGCAGGAAAATGCTCTCTCTCTCATTATCTTTGATAAGGCTTTATATTTTTATAGAAATTTTAGGTTTACAGCAAAATTAAGAGGAAGGTACAGAGGTTTCCCATCCATCCCTTGCACCCACACATGCGTAGCCTTCACCATTATCAACATCCCCCACCAGATGCTGCATTTGTTAAAAGATGGACCGATCGTCCTTGTGTCTGTGGTTTACAATGTAGTCACTCTTGGTGCTGTGTCTTGCATGGGTTGGGCTGGACAAAGTAGGATGGCATGCTCCACTATTGCTTCACCTGTTCATCCCTCCACCCCCAAGCCCTGGCAACTACTCATCTTTTTACTGGCTCCATAGTTTTGCCTTTTTCAGAATGTCATAGAAGTGGAATTCTACAGTATATAGCCTTTTCAGATTGGCTTCTTTCACTTTAGTAAAATATGCAATTAAGTTTCCTCCACCTCTTTTTGTAGCTTCATAGATTGCTTCTTTTTAGCCCTGAATAATGTTCCACTGTCTGGATGGACCACAGTTTATTTGGCAAATTCGCTTTTCCCTGTGGCTTTGCTCTGCTGTGGAAGCCAGGACTTCTGGAGCGAGGGGAGTGAGGAGACCCTGCTTCACCGGGCTCAGTCCTTCCCTGTTGCCTCAGCAGAGGCATCTACAAGGACCCAGTAGTGAGGAATAACTCCTCCCAAAGCACTGAGCCTTCGGCAGTGGCCCTTCCCCTCAGCTTCCCGGTATATGAAGTGTGGATGTCTGCAGCCAAGGACTCAAGGCCCCCAAATCATTCTTGAACTCCAGTTCCATTTCTGGTATCTCAACTCTTTTATTAAGCAAGAGATGAAGGTCAGAAATACATAGGCTCCAAAACAGAAGCACTGATGACACATTTCAACTCTGGGGAAACCATTTGGTGTAAGGATGTTCAGTCACATCTCCAAATACTTGATCCACATTGCATCAAAATCAGCCCAACACTACATAAGCAGAAATTAAGGCACAAAGAAATGATGTCTAGCATCCTGATTTAAGAGAGAAAACACTGGATTTCAGAAAATAACAATGGACTCTAGCCCTGACTGGTCCACCTACTTACAGCTATTAGGATCCTTAACCTCACTTGTAACAGAGTGGTTGTCTTCACTCCGAAGGTTGTTGTGAAATGAAAGTACAATACTTCCCGGCCAAAGTGGCTCAGTTGGTTGAGCATCGTCTTGTGCACCAAAGGTGGTCAATTTGATCCCTGGTCAGGGCACATATGGAAGACAACTGACTGATGTTTCTCTCTCACTCTCTCTCTCTCCCTTCCTCTCCATAGACATGTCCTTGGGTGAAAATTAAAGATTTTAAAAGTACAATATGCCCGGCCAGTGTGGCTCAGTGGTTGAGCATCAACCCATGCACCAAGAGGTCACCAGATTGATTCCTGGTCAGGGCACATGACCAGGTTGTGGGCCAAATCCCCAGTGGGAGGCATGCAGGAGGCAGCCAATTGATGTTCTCTCTTATTGATGTTTCTATCTCTCTCTCCCTCTCCCTTCCCTTCTCTCTAAAATCAATAAAGACAATTTTTTTAAAGTACAATATGAAGATAGTTATTAAAGCAGGAGAAAAAATTAAGACCTTATATTGAAGCAATGTGTTTAGTTTATGACTAAGAGGCCCCCCCAGCAAACTTTCTGCTATTTGTGGGATAAGAATTCATTCTCCATCTGGTACTGAATCCACTGTTTCTTCCTCTGTTTGAGTGCCACATAAGACTTACCATTCTCAAAAGTCATGGGAAATCCATTTCTTGGTTGAGTTTCAAGGCACAATGTTTATGACTGAGCACAGGAACTTGAATAGAAGCAGTTGACTAAACAGCTCAGTTCATGCCAGCACTAATTGATCCAGTTCAGCATCTGGCTCATTGTGGGCATGCAGTATAGACTTGATGCATCAATTAATTAATGAAAAACATGTAGAGAAAATCCTATTAAAAGAAAGGCACATTTATTCAACAAATACTTAATATCATTGGCTACTTGATGTGTATCTGCCTCTGTTGTTTACCTAATACATAATCTGAACCAAAACTCTATATCCACAAGTCAGTTCCCCATCAACTTTCTCTGGAGAACTTTGGTGAGCAAGCAAAGAAAAAAAAAATCAATAGTCCTATTTAATTTCATTTAATCCATCATTCCAATAAGCTTATCTCTCTATCAACTATTAAGTGAAAGAAGAAAGAGGATAAAATACAGAGGCATACAGAAAACAGTGATAAGTGACAACTGACAATATAGAAACCAAATGAGGTGACAGGAAAATTGGAAATAAATTGATAAGAATTGTGAGTTTGGCATAAATACCGCATACATCTCCATAACCTTGGGGATATCACTGTATTGACTGTAGTATTAAAAAAAATGTAACATACAAGTGCAAAGTTTTGTTTTTTTTCAGTATTACATTAACCATGATAACATTAACACTAACTTAACCCCTTTTTAATAACTTACCATGAGTTGGTTCAAAGGAAGGAAATGATGTATTAATGGAGCCTTATATTAAACACAGAGAATGCATGAGGGGTAATCATAAAAGCTTCTTTACTTTTATTTTTTGCTACCTCTTTAAACCGGTTCTGAGGGATAACGATTTTACTGTTCCTGGAGGAAACCTCAGAAAACCTCCATGACTTTTTAGTTCTCTTAGGTAAAGTCGTATAGTCAGGGGCCAGGGACCAGTTCCTTGTGCCTTCTGCCTAAGAAGACACCCATCTAAAGTGGTCCCGAGGCTCCTCCTTGCTTGATTGCCTCATTCAAAACCCTCCTTGCATCCTCTCTGACTAACCTGGGAGAGGGGACCCTGGAAGAGGGCCACAGAGGTTGTGCAGTTAGTTTCTAGATACTTTATTCAGCATTTGCATCTTGGCGTCCTGTCTCACACCTCCCTGTGCTATCTGATATCTAGATACTGTGCTGCCTCCGTGCAAACCTCCAATTTAACATTTGATTACATTTGAAACTTTCCACATACAATAGTATCCATTGGGGAGGGGCATTAAGGCTTTAACAGAATAGCCATGCAGTTTGCAGAATTACTTATTCACCAAAGGATTTGGATGTGTTTTTTTTTTTTTTTTTTAACTATATTTGGAAACATCTGGATTTTTGATGAGATGTTTCCAATTTAAACCCAGATGTTTGAGATCATGTAAGTAGACAAAAGTTGGAAAAGTAAATTACAGTATAGCAAAAGAGCCCTGTTTTTGCTATTATTATTCAGATGTGAGATGACTACACACAGAACTATACATCAGAAAATCTGGATCCAAGTCTGAATTTGGACACTGGACTTATCTATATCTGAAAGAAGCTGCTTATGCCTCTGCACTCAATTTCTTCATAAGCAATAAAAAGATCTATGCACTGTGTTCTGAGAACCCAATAATGTAAGTAGCAACTCCTTTTGTGAAAAACTTATATTTTGTTTGGAATATCAACAATCAAGATGTAATTTATGCTAAATAACTTGTATTGGTTTTACCACATGTTCACAAATTTCTTTGTTATTCATCCCTTCAAAAAATGGAGTCTCGTTGGTTTTACCACATGTTCACAAATTTCTTTGTTATTCATCCCTTCAAAAAATGGAGTCTCGTTGTCCTTCCCTTAAGTGTGGGCTGCACTTAGTGGCTGACTTCCGGCAAAGAGAAGATGCAGAGTGACAGTGCACGACCTCCAAGACTAGGACATAAAAGGCGTCGTGGCCTCCCCTCACCCCCTCTCAGATCGCTCCCTCTGGGGGAAGCCAGCTGCCATGTCATGCAGCCACGCAAGCAGCCCTGAGAGGTCCACACTAAGAAACTGAGGCCTCCTGCCAGCAGCCAGTGAGAGTGAGCCATCCTAGAAGCAGAGCCCAGCCCCAGTCAAG
Source organism: Molossus molossus (assembly GCF_014108415.1). Lineage (NCBI taxonomy): Eukaryota > Metazoa > Chordata > Mammalia > Chiroptera > Molossidae > Molossus > Molossus molossus. The sequence continues at coordinate 26,351,770 of NW_023425347.1, read as the reverse complement.
CCTCCATGATAGAAACCCCAGCTGATCGTCCGACTGCAATAAGCAACCTCAAAGCTTAGTCACTCCCATCCTCCCATCCACCGGACCCTCAGAAACTATGAGTAAGCAAATGTCTGTTTTAACCAAGTGTTAGAGTACTTTGTTATGCAACGATACAGAACTAATACAGAATTGAACAGATGTTCTATCTATTATGAGAATCAACAATACTCATGAAATCGGTGATTTAGAAGAAAAACACATACAAATCTCAATTTTGAATCTAAAGAACAGCATTCTCAGATTTTTATCATTGTGTTTTACTTAAGAAATGATTCTTGAACCTGGCTCCTTTATTTTATTTTTTTTCTTAATTGATTTTTAGAGAGGAAGAGAGAGAGAGAAACATCCATGAGAGAGACCATCAATCGGCTGCCTCCTACATGCCCCCACTGGGGATTTGGCCCACAACCTGGGCATGTACCCTGACCAGGAATCAAACTGGTGACCTCCTGGTGCATGGGTCCACACCCAGCCACTGAGCCACACTGGCTGGGCGAATCTAGCTCCTTTAAATCACTCACTCATTGGAGGTACAACAAATCCACATAGTAACTAAAATTATTTTTAACCGTGTGGTAAAAGCACATATTTTCACTACTCTGACCTGTGCTATGTGCATGGCTGGCACTGAAAACCTGCCTAACAATGTATCTAAAGATTCTTCTAGAAGCTTGTATTGGCTCCTTTTCATAAGGGCATCAATTTGCTTTTAATTTGTTAAGAAATTAATCTTATTTTGAAATCCTCACCCGAGGATACTTTTCCATTATCCTCAGATAGAGTGGGAGGGAGGGACGGAGAGAGAGAGAGAGAGAGACATTGATGTGAGAGAGACATATAGATTGGGTGCCTCTCACATGACCCCGACCAGAGCCAGGGACCCAAGCACAACCCAGGTACATGCCCTTGACCGGAATCCAACCCTCCACTCTCTGGTCCTCAGGCCAACGCTCTAACCACTGGGCCCAACCGGCCACGGCAGATACTTATTTTTTTAAAGAAAGCAAATGCATGTTTACTATAAAAACAAAACTTATTTTTTGAGAATGCGATCAAAGAATTTTCACTTATGTTACCAAATAACACTCACGCAGCACAGATAAATAACACCATACACTGTGGGGAGCTCACAGTGACGCGTCCTGATCCCACTTCATGCTCCCAAGATCCTGGAGAGGAGGCGCTTTCCCATTTACACACGTGATGGTGCAAAAGTGATTAATGTGAGAATCGTCCCGGACTTATGTCCTCTCCCAGCCTGCCAAAAATAACCCTCTGTGCACAGGTCCAGGGTCCCCTTTTCTTTTCCCTCTTAAAGATGTGGAGTTTTTTCTGCAAAAAGGCACAAACTGAAGTGCTGAGGATGGGCGGGTTGGGGTGAAAGAAAGTCTCGTCCGCTACAGGACGGAAGGGAAGTTCTCGCGAGAGGACGCCGCGAAGGCCAGAGGCTGAGCAGCTTTGGGGGTGAGGAAGCGGGTTTGATGTATTTTACGGACAGTGTGTTTGCCTCTCCCTTATATTCATTTGAGAGATGTGAGAAATTAATAGGATTTGTTTTCTTTCTTTTTTTTTTTTTTTTTGCCTGTGGAACTGTGCCTTTTCAACACATCACTTTAAAACTTCTGGGTCTTAAGGTGACACATTGAGAATGTTCAGGTGCAGAGAATATAAATGACCTTCCCAAGATTCCAGATCTTCTAATTAAATCAAGTGTTTTTCCCACTTTATCACTTGGCCTCCTTGTTCATTCATTCATTCAACAAATAGCAACTGATTACATACTAGACTCCAGGCACTATCGTAGGAAATCACATGGCTTGAAGCTGCAAAATCTGTCATTTTCACACTTGGCAAAGGAGCCAGAGACAGGAATTCAGTCACCCCTGGGTCTGATTGTTCCCATATTTTGAATAAACAACCTGGGTGGACTCTTTAATTACTCAAATGCAAAGTAAATCCGCACTCATTATTCAGAGCTAAAGCTGGGAAATGAGAGTAATACCGTGTTTTAGAACGAGAACAAAAGCCTTCTGTAATTGTAAATTTTTACCTATGGTCGAGCCAAAGCTTTTGTTGAATTTTTTCTTTTGTTGTTGTTTTTTTCTATTTTTTTTTTTTTTTTTTGTTAGAGACTGAGCAGCAGAAATACGTTTTTTCTCTGTATGGCTCTAATGCACCCTGTGCCAGCAAAATTTTTGTTTCTCTTGCGGAGAGAAGGACGTTCAGGCACGATCCTAACATTAGGATAAAAGAAGGAAGGGCTCTTTGTAGTTCAGGCTGTACTGGGATGTGGGCGTCCTGCGCACTGTCATTTAAGACCCAATAAAACACACCTTGGGAAATCCATCAATGTTGGAATACTGTGTGTTCTGATGTGCTCAACTTCTTAGGGCTATTTCCACTATCTCAGAATACAAAGTCAGAGCCTGGGAAGTGGCCCCAAGCTGGGCTGAAGAGGAAAACTATGAACATTTCTCTGTCTTCTAACTCAAGTCTCCCATGTTCCACGTGACTACTTCCTCCCTCTTAAAATCCTGTCCTCTCCCGAGTTCTAACATGCCACTCTTTCGGGGTTCTCCTTCTCTGTCACTAGAGGCTCTTGTCCAAAGTTTTTTCCAGCCCTTATGTCCACGTAAGTCCAGTGATCTCAGAGCCTGGTTGCAGACCTTTCTCTCCACTGTAGCTGCACTCTCTCTCCGTCTGTGTCTTGCTGACTCCTAAGTTCAAGTCTCTAGCCCTTTTCATTACACTCAAATCTTGCATATCCACTGCCTTCTTGGCCTGGCCACTGGATACACAATAGGCAACTCAAACAAAACATCTGAAAAGAAGCCCTGATTGGGCCCCAAACCTATTTTACCATCCAATTTTCCCTTCTAAGGAAATGGTGCCTTCACCCACTCATTTGCTCAACTGGAAACTGGAGTTCAAATAGAATTCTTCCCTTTTCTCCCACATTCATAACTGCTCAGAAGGTCACATCAGTTTTATCTCCATGCACACCCACTGTGTTCCCTCCTGCTTCTACAGCGGCCACAGGGCTGCTGGAATCTCCCATGGGCCTCTGCTTCCCATATTGCTGAACCACTCCACTAGTTGTTCAGTGGTCAGAGGAACCTTTTAAATAAAGTTGATCAAATCATGACCCTCTTTGGGTAATATTTCCTGCCGTATTTGGACTAAAAACCAAACTCCTTGCCATGTCTGCAAGCCTAGCCCCCTCCTGACTCTTGACATTTATTTCCAGTTTATGCCCCACCCCCACTTCTGCCATAATGTCCTTCATTCAAGGGAGGAAAACCTCCTCACTGTGTCCCCGTGCCTTACCAGTGGTAGCAGCACTGTCCTAAGAAAAGTGGGTGGTCCTGAACCTGCTGGGAGGTGAGAGCAGGAACTCAGTGCAGATCCAGATGCAGGCAAGACAGAGGCAGCATCATAGACTCACCTCAGCTGAGTGTCATGAACATGGGACACCGTGAGATGCACTGAGAGCCCTGGAGAGCCCAGGGGACCTCAGGGGGTGGGGAGGCTGTCACCGATGAGACTGGGCTCGTACCCATTTCCGCAATCTATAGTGCTGATCGAAAGGTGACCTCTCCACTTGGTGACAAGCGCCTAAGACATTCAGTCTTTGCCCCAGTGAATCAGATAGAGCCTCTGCCCTCCAGGACTTTTCGGCCTAGTAGGAGAGACAAACAGATAAACAAATAATTGCAATACAGTGTGATAAGTGTTCTCACAGGAATAGATGTTAGTCGGAACGATGGCACAAAGGTAGCAGCGGGTAATACTTGCTCCAGGGTGGCGCTAAGCAGACATGGCTATCAGAGGATTAGTCCACCGTGGCTGGAGTTATGGCCCCTTTGGGCTTTTCCAGAGAAAATTTCCAAATGATCAGATTTTAGATTTCAATATTTTTGGAGAAAAAAAACTGGTGCTGTGTTAAGAGAAACAAAGCATACCATCCTTACTGAAAATATGTTTGCAATTCTTATAAAGGAAAAGAAAACCTAGTAAGTTGAGCTGTTTTCTTTGTGTACATTTGTAGGTGCCATAACAATATTATTAATATTTGGGGGGAAGGGTATATTTTTCATTACAATCCCTGAAAACCAGGGAGCCAGCAAAGGTGGCCAGGGGAGGGGTCTTCACTACTGCAGCGCAGAGGCCCTTCTTTTGAGAGTGGCGGGAAGGCGGGCTCAGAGCACAGAGAACTGTTTCAGGATCCAAGAGACACCAGCACAGTCTCTGCTTTTCTTCCTCTTCCCTGTGGTCTCAATGCCACATTTGATTCTTATGCTAGTTTTTCCTTCTGGAGAAGTTAAAAAGAAATACATCGTGCATATTTCTGGCTCTTCCCCCTCTGGAGATCAAAATGGTCTCAAAGAGATAAAATAGGATGTTTTTCCTAATACCACTGGACGGCGGTTTCTAGACCAGCCTCCATTCCAAAGCTGTCATAATGGAGTATCCTTTGCTACATACAGATGGGTCATCATTTCAACTCGCCAACCATTTGCTAATGATAAGGAGCACAATTAGATTCGTTTTTTGGAGACAGGAATCAATATGCTGGTGTATGTGGACCCGATTAGCCATAACTAATTAGAGCTCTCAGACATTAATCAAATACCATGTATGGGGCTAATCAACCAATGTAGGAAGCAAAAAAAAAAAAAAAAAAATCTATAGTCTCCCCTTGAATTCTCCCACCTGGTTCACCTTGAAATCAGACCTGCAGACAGAAACCCGTGCAGTAGGTCTGCATGAACGGGGCGGGGAGGCTGCTCTCTCGCCGGCGCCTGAGCCTTCTGGAGTGCGGGGCCCACGTGATGTCATCGGGCTGATTCTTAAACAAACACAGGCTCCATCCTGCAGCCTGGACACACTTGTCATTGACACTGTGACAGTTATGGATGAGTGCCAGCTGCAGGCTGGACCTAGAGAAACAGACTCGTACTCCTAAGCCTCAACGATAAATAAAACTAAATGCTCACTAACTAATATATTATTCATGAAATAGCCCAATTGCCCATCATGCTACGTACTTGTATTCATACAATTATTCCTGTGTGTTTAAATAATGAATGTTAGCTTTGTGTTCACTAATACAAATTGCTGATTAATCCATATTCAAATCAAACAGTGCCTTATATGAACTCTTCAAAATACGGGGCCAGCTCTGCCTGCCTTCCCCAGTTTGGAATAGTTTCTGTAATGCTAATTCTACGGCATGTGATTGAGCCCTTTAATTTGACAAAATCTACTGGATAAACCAAGCTTGAATAAAGATTCCACTGATAATGCTGGGCAAATCCAGATGTGATTTAAGCGTTATAGAACATAGTGAAAACATTTTTAGCACCTGTATCTTTAATTCCTGTTTTTTTAATGCTTCCAAATATTACCTTGTAAAAAGCTATTTATTGCCCAACAAGCTCTTTCAACTTTATCATCATCTTCTTTAAAAAGATATTTAGCTAAAAAGCCATATAATTATAATTTTTTTTCTTCAAAAATAGAAAGTCAGCTTTAAATGAACTGAAATCCCAAAAGGTTCGCATGAGATTTGAAATTTACAAACTATAAGACTTGATCAGTTTTTAGGCTTCAAGAAAGCACATTTTCCAACCATTCTTAACATTATCAGCTTTCAACTGAAGCACTGAGAGAGAAATAGAATTCCTAGGACTTAATTATAGGGCAAACTAAACAGCCTTGGAGGAAAGAATAGTATCAAATCGTAAAAATAAGCATGAAATCAAATCTTTTGTTAGAATCCTAGTTCACAACATATTAATTGTGTGACCTAGGAAAATATTTAGTGTCTCTGAGCCTCTAAGATGAGAACAGGAATGTCCAAGGTCACAATATGTTTCTGAAGGTGATGTGAAGTAATACCCGTGCGTGCTCCACAGAATGACTCCCTGCAGTTAGACCATCAGTAAGTGCTAGTTCCATCGGCCTCTTTCCCTAACTCTGGTTCTGTAGACCATAATATTGCAGAGAGCAGGACTGTATCTGTGTCTTCGGTGCTTGGCAAGGTGGTAGCACACCGTTGACTCAATAAATCATTATTGATCCAAAATTAACTGCCAGCAATTCCACCCAAAGAACATTTGGGGGACATGTAAATATTTCTTTATCCACCTTCCCAAAAGTCACTGTTGGAGAGAATCTGCAAGGCAGTAATGTCCAGAAATCAGAGGGAATATTTCAGAAGGTTCAAGACAAATCTGTCCAGCTCTGAAAATGTGGTTATTGAAGAAATCTCACTTTCCTGGCCTCTTCCTCTTGTAATGTTGGGAATATTCGTGTATGAAAGTGTAAGGCAGGGCATGGGACACAGATATGATGGGTATTCAAAACATTTGTTTGTGAACCAAAAAGCTGGGTAGATTGTTGGTAAAAACACAAAAGTAGAGTATGGCAGGTAGGTATTGAAGGAGGGCAAAGCTAAAATGAAGGGCCTCATTAATACCTGATGTGATCCTCAGAGAAATGTGTCAAGTGGGAGTTAGGGATACACCTGGGCTTCTGCTTAATTCAAGCGTTGAGAAAACAGACAAAATGGTGTGTCCCTGCCGTGTGCCGTGGCCATCGGGGAAAGGCAGTGTACCCATAAATGGGGCTTGCAGTGAAATGACACACACTTACTGAAGGGTCTGGCCTTCGGGAAAGGGCATTGAATGTAATTAAGAACATTTTCTGGATTGTTCTCTATGCTTTTCTTTTAAGTTCTACTTTGCATTATTGGTATGATGTTACTTTTTGCAGACCCCCTTCTGTCTATATCTCCTTAATGTGAGGGTCCTTTTCTGTTTTGTTTCTTTCTTTGTCTTTGATCCTTACATAGCAGTCACTTAATAAATGTTTAATAAACACACAAACCTTGAAAACAAGAAAGGCAACATAAATATAAATTATATTCCCAGGAGTACAAACATATGCTATATAAAAAAAAGAACATTTCTAATTAAAAGGAATACTTTTATTTCTTGAAGTATGCACATTTTTTAAGTTGACTACTAACATTTCTGTTGTCCACCTATCACGGGGATACTTAACATTTGAAAAACTTTACAAAAGTTAGAAATGTGTGAACTTATTATATGTTGACTGTTTAACATATTATTTAGCATTTTCCCATGTTCCACCAAACCCCACTGCGACAGTTTGGAGGCAAATTGGAAGAAAGATGGCCCATCAAAGCGATCTTTCCTGCCAAGTCCTACATTACTGTTGGTCTCAGCTGAATTGTCTTTTTCTTTTTCCCAATGATTTCCTAATTTAGCAAATCATAAGTCTTTATTTACAACCGAAGAATATCTAAATGAATAGTACATACCACCTCTTTTTGTGTGTTTAAGAATTAAATCTCTGCCATTTGGAACCAAATTCCCAATTACAAAAAATTGGGAGTCCCCAGATAAGCCCAGGCCTCACCCAGGGACTCCAGGGAGGAGGAGACATTCAGCTGAGTCACATCAGAGAGCATCTGGCAGCTAAGCCTTTGCTGCAGTTGTTGTTCAGACTTTATTCAAATGGATATGGGCTCTGTGAGCTACTTGGTGTTCTAGAAGAAAAACAACAGATGCTGATGCACAAGGGGGAAGGGCTGAAATTTTCCTAAAAATTCTGAGCCTCTGAATTCATGATTTCATCCCTAAACCCCTTCTCCAGTGCCATCCCTGCCAGACAGAACTCTATTCATTAGACTCCATCATCCCAAGTCAATTCAAATACACAACACAAATTTCCTGTAATGAGGGACTGCTGAGACACAAACACTATACAGCTTAATAACTTATGACTCAAGTTATTGTATTAGTTGGAATAATTTTAAATATTAAACAATCTTCCCAGCCTCTGGTTATTGTCACTCACTCCAGTAGACATGTGTCATATTATCATTGTTTCTCCCTTTCTGACAAGAGGACCCCCTTTTCCTGTAGGTAATTATCCTTCTGCCACTCCATATGCTACTGGGGTATCTGGGGAGATAATGCCTTCCCAGGTAGCACCATCAGAGACCTTCCTTAGATTTTACTTGTGGACACAGAGAAGACAATTTTTTTTCTTTGAATGTCACTCTCTGTGGCTTTTAAAAATCTGGATCTCTCTCTCTCTCTCTCTCTCTCTCTCTCTGCAGACTTGCATACCCCATGCCCAACCTTGGCCTTCTGTTTGAAGGTCAGCAGAAAAGATTAGTGGAGAGACCTGATGGCATCATCTAAATCTTTGGATACAGTCATGCCTGAGGCCCGTGCAGCCTCTGGACTTCCCGATTACATGGGCCATCACAAAACCTTGTACAACTTCCTATGACATTCATGTTTTTTAGTCCATTGATCCCACTTTCAGTCTCCTTGGTTTGTTACTCAACACTACTGCCTACAAATGGATTGAAGACTTCCTTCCCACATACCTAAACACAAAACATTGTTTTTTTCCTTGCTTGGTTACAGATCCAGCCAATTCTGTTTCATAATGAAAGTTCTTGCTTCCCCAGTTTAGCTGCTCTCCTCAGGGGTCTGTCCCCTGGAAAGTTCTAGTGAAACCTTTTTCTCATTGCGGCTCCGGGTTCTTGTTTCACTTCCCTGATGTAACTATCTCTAATTATACTGTCCACATACTCCCTGCCACTACCTACCCTCTGTTCTGATTTTTGTTCTTTCTTCACTGTCTTTTCATGTTTTCCTAGAGCAGGGGTTATTAACAAGGTCCGCACACTATCCATTTATGGGCTTCAGGGATTTCTCCAAGTCTCTTGAAAGTATATGCCGGTTTTGCACGGATACGCATATATACATGTGTTATCAATTGCTGTGTAACAAATCACTCCGCAGTCTAGCAGCTGAAAACAACAAACACGTTATTTCACAGGTTCTGCGGGTCGGACAGGCCGACATGGCCGAGCGGGGTGCCTCTGCCTCTAATGCAGCAACCAAGGCGTCAGCCGGGGGGCTGCGTCCCATCTAAGGCCCTAAAGAAAGACGCAGTTCCAAGCGCACTCACGTGATTGCTGGCAAAATTCAGTTTCTCATGGGTTGTTAGCTGCAGACCTGCTCGTGCGTCGTCACATGGGCCTCTCACAGGGCCTCCCGCCTGAACCAGCCAACAAGGGTGAGAGAGGGTGAGTAAGGCAGATGTCACCGTTTTTTAATCATCTAATTTCAGTAGGAACATTCCATCCCTTTTGCTGTATTCTGTTGATTAAAAGCAAGGCACCGGGTCCAGCCCATACACAAGAAGAGAGGGTTCCACAGTGGTGTGACAACCAGGAGGCAGAGATTATAGGGGTCATCTTGGAGGCTGCCTGCCCCTATGTATTGTAAAAAAGAAGGTGACTCATATCTTTCATCATCTTTTTTATTTTGGAATCAACATTCATATTCTGCCTTTGTTTCTATCTCAAATATCAGTTTCACCCAAAGTCATTTACTTTTCAAAAGTCACTGGAAATCTTCCCTGTGAAATGGGCTGGAGTTAGCCCCGCCCCTTACAACAGTCATTATACCCCCTTCTCTTAAAATATTTATGATGCTAAGATTCGATGTTATCACCCACCCCCATTACCACACACAAACACACACACACATTCTAGTCCATGGTCACTGGAGAAATGGAGTGTTTTAATCACACAGGACAAGAACCCTGTCCTGGAGAACAATGGTGTTCAGGCCCCTTTATACGCTTAAAAATTATTGAAAACCCTAAAGAGCTTTTGCTTATTTAGGTTATATCTATCCGTGTTTATCATGTTAGAAACATAAACTGATGCATTTTTTAAAACATGTATTTGTTCTTTTAAAAACAATAAGCCCATTATATGTTAACAAACATTTTTATGAATAGTAAAAATATTTTTTTTTCGAAAACAAAAGAATATTAAAAAGAATAGCAATGTCTTACATTTTTAGAAATCTCTTTAATGTCTCTGGCTTAACTGGTGATAGTTAGATTCTCATTTCTGCTTTTGCACTCAAACTTCATAATATATTGTTTTGGTGGAAGGGTAGGAAGAAAATCTGACCTCATACAGTAACACAGGTCTGCTGTTATAAAAAGGAAGAGTGTTTTAATAGCCTTTTAATGTAATTGTAGATATTCTTTTTTTATATCACATCAAAATTTGATTATGGTAGTTTCTTTAAAAATTATAGACTTCGGGTGGAATCTGGAACTATCTCAAGGATGTCCTTTCACATTCTGTTACAGTAAAATCCACTGGTCTGTCTTACACTTAGATGGATCTTTTATCAATGCATGATTTTTAACATCACACATTGGACATTTGGAAAAAAACATTGATTCACTGAGACACACAGATCTTCCAAATGTTGACACATTTTATTATAAAATAACCAAAAACAAAATCACACTTGTAAGTATCACAACCAATCTCCTCACAAGTCTAGGTACTGAGACACAGACAAGTGGACAAGTGGTTTCATGGTGGGGAATACAAATTTTCCAAAATTCTAATTTGCACTTGAAAGATCAAATTTTATCATTAGCTGTAATCACTTTCACTGATTTTTCTTGAAGTAACAGGCCCACTTTGTTCATTCTTGAGAAAATACCTGCTTAATACTCAAGTCTAACTAAACATACTTTGTCAAATAAATAGTGTTTTAGGAAAAAAAAGGGGTCTAGTTCAACTTAAAATGAGTACTTTTCCTTAAGACTGCCGTTGTACTTGGCATACGGCAGAATGCTTGATTGATTCATCCCATTTGTCACGCAGAATAGTTCAAAAATAGAAAGTATTGCCCGGCCAGTGTGGCTTAGTTCGTTGAGCATTGTCCCGTGCACCAAGAAGGTCAACGGTTCGATTCCTGGTCAGGGTATATGCCAGGGTTACAGGCTCCATCCCCAGTAGGGGGCATGCAGGAGGCAGCTGATTTATGTTGATATTTCTCTCTCATCTACGTTGCTATCTCTCCCTCGTTCTTTCTTGCCCTCAAAAATCAATAAAAAATATTTTAAAAAAAAGAAAGTGTTGAGATTTAATAAAATTGATAATTTTACTGCTGTATCAAGGTCACTTCTGGCTTCTTTTTTTTTCTGCTAGCGTGGGGAAGTATATACAACCACCCCAGAGCTTCCCGGTGCCGCTGCCTGGACCCGTGCTGAAACACCAGCATTTTACCCACAGTTGCTTTTGCATCAACAGTGCAAATGTCAACATAGTAAGCAAACCAAAAAACCCTTAGTATTATTATAAAAATAGTTTTTACTTCATGAACACACTGAAAGTGTCTCGGGACCCCCAGGGATCCATGGACTTACACCTTGAAAACCATTGTTATAGACTGTTTTATATTGTGGGAATGTTTAATTCTAAGTCATTTTTACACGGAGGGAACAAGATTCAGTGCACTGTGTCCTCACATCTGCTTACCTGGATCTGGTGGGAGAAGAAAGTTCTCTAATCAAATCACTATTTTGATTTATTGATTTTGATTCAAATATTTCTCAAATGCTACTAATTACAAGTTTTCTCCAGAGACACATATTTTTAGACACATATTTTTAAACTTAAATATTTAAAAGAAACTTTTATCAAGCTAAAAAATGAATGTACCTTACAAGTAGGAGAAACATGTTAATGCCCTTTAAGTAAATATATAACTATTCACATGTTTAAAGAATTTTTCACCCAGTGTACCACTACATTCCAGGTACCGCCCCGGATTGGTGGTTCCGACAGCTGACTTTTAGAAAGATCACAATAATCTCTTCCTACCTTCGAGCGCCTTTGCTTTGCCAAAATCTAATGCATGCAAATTTATTTTCACATTTCTTTTAGCTTCTTATACCTACAGATTGCAAGTCACTCCTGTTGGGGATAATTAGGCAAAAGAAAACTGGGGATGGGGGAGAAGAAAAGGGAGGGAAAGCAGATGGCAGTGAAGAAGTAGAGGTTTGGGCGTGAAGCTCTGGGAGAAATAAAGGGAAGGTAAGTGAAGGAAGCCGGAGTCGCTGCATTGCCCTCCGGGGTCTACTGAGGCAGGGAGATGTGATGAGTGTAAAAGAGACTAGTAAATGTTCTTCAGTCTAGCAACTGTAGGGTTCTGATATTGGGAACAAAAAAATGCCTATCCAGCTGTGTTAAATAAAGCTTACAGGAAATTTTTCCACTTGAAATATCCAAGTACTTTTGTGTCTATGAGACCAAGGAAGGATTCAGGACATGGGAATAACCAATTCTAAGCTATAAAATCAGAGAAGCACTAAGCATTCGGATGAAAGGAGTGTGGAAGTGCACACACGTGCAGTATCTCTTGGCGTACGTACTTTCTGCAATGAATCAAAATAAATGTGAAAGCATCTTTCAACTGTAAGGGGAAGAGATTATGAAAAGTCTCCATTGAGCAAGAGAGTGTAAATGGAAATTAATCATATAATGTTCGTTATAACCCATTCATGTTGTGAAAAATGCCTTTCATATTCGTATTCTCCTGTTATCTTTATTGTTTAGTGCTGGCAAATATTTTATAAAGTATTTATGAGGACTTTTATTGGTTCGCTTGTTATGTTAGTTCTTAAAAATTATCTCTGCCATAAGGCAATGATTTCAGATGCAGTGGAATCCATTTGGGGCCATGGGTGGGAAAGGATCTGAGACCCTCCTCTTCCTTCTATGAGAACTTCTCTGCTTTGACCTACTTTGCATGTTATTTTTCTCCCTAAGATTTTGTCTGAAGAAAGGGCTCTGGTGTTATAAAAGAAACATTTTTTAAGTAAGAAAGCCAAGGTTATAAGATCTAAAGCCCCTCAACAGGTATTCTCCTTCCATCTTTCAAAGAAATGAATAATCGCTACATGCCTAAATCATATGTGAAATAATATGCAGAGACATAAACAGGCACAGCATAAAAGAGGACATGCAAATAGCCAATAGGCATATTAAAGGGTTCGACTCCATTAGATGTCTGGAAAATGCAAATCAAAACCACAAAAATATGCCATTGCTTACTCAATGGATTGGCTCAATTAAAGACTAAGTTGTTGACAAGAAAATAGAAAAACTGGAACTTTTACGAAATGTTGGTAGGTGTGCAAATTGGCATAACCAATCAGAAAACTGGCAATATTTACTAAAGCTGAAAATGCATTTGTACTCCTAGGTATATGCCCAATGTATAAGCATCAAAAGACATTCAAGAATGTCCACAATAGTGCTATTGTTGATAGGCAAAAACCAGAAACAAAACAAATGCCATCAACAATAAAATAGACAATTAAATAGTAGCATAGTCATACAATGGAAAACAATACAGCAATGAAAAAGAATGAACTTATGCTAAATATAATGGCATAAGTAAAAAAAAACTAAGCACAAAAGAGACTGTATTGTATGAATCCATTTATGTAATGTTCAAAAATAGACAAAACTAGTCTAGAATAATAGAGGTCAGGATAAGAGTTATCTTTGTGGGGGAAGTAACTGGAGTGTGTACAAGAGTGGCTTTGGTACACTGGCAGTGTTCTGTTCCTTGATCTGGGAGTTTTCACCCATGTTTGTTCCCTTTGTGAATATTCATCAAGATGTGTATACACTATACAACTTAGTATATTGTGCACTCTGTTGTATTTCAACAAGAAATTTACTTTTTTAAAAAGGAGTAATGTGATTTGCCTAGCCTGTGTGGCTCAGTGGTTGAGCATTGACCCCATGCACCAAGAGGTTGCTGATTTGATTCCTGGTCAGGGCCCATGTCTAGGTTGTGGGCCTGATCCCCAGTGGGGGGCATGCAGGAAGTGGCCAATCTATGTTCTCTCTCATTGATGTTTCTATCTCTCTCTCTCCCCCTCTCCCTCTCCCTTCCTCTCTCTCTAAAATCAATAAAGAAAAAAAAAATAATGTGATTTAATTTTTCATTATGCAGTATTTTATGATCCTTTAGTGTCTCCATATTTCTGTTAACTTTCCCCCTCCTTTGTTTCAGTTTTATCTTCTAGATTCTGGAATGATTAAACATTTGCTCACTATTTTTCAACAAGTTTCATTATAAGGTATTGCTATAGTAAAAGTGGAAGAACTGACTCTCCACATCCTTGTACACCTGCCCTGAAACGATGAATTAATAAGCTAACTCAGTACATGTGCCTTGAGCGTGTACATGTGCCAGGCACTGTGCTGGGCTCTGGGGATAAAGAGGCGAAAGGGGCCACACGGTTCTGGCCGGGGGAGCTCGCTGTCTCGGGAGGGAAAGCCACAGTTAGAACCAGCTGCCAGAGAGCTGCGCGGTGAGTCAGGGTCAGGGTGCCACGCAGCAGGGTGGCTGTCTCTTCTCAGGTCTCGGGGACCCACTCTGCTCTCCTGTAGGCCAGCTGTACGTACAGTGAGTACCAGAAGCAGGAGCCCTGGGTTGTTCTCCAGCTGTTCCCTGGTGGTAACCTGTCACCCCCAGCTGAGCACAGGGAATTGGTCTGATTCTGTATGTCTTGATGGATTTAATTCTGGACAAGAGTTGGATCATTTAAAACATCCGATGAAGAGAGAATGGAGAAAGGAGGGTGAAACATCTATACAGAAATAGAATTTTCAATAGACAAAGCGGGAGCCTTGCTGGGTCTCCCAGCCCGACCAGGGCCTCCCAGAGCTCCGGTCCCTGGGCTCTCGGAACCTGTCGAAGGAAGGCTCTAGACTAGAGCCACCTGCCTGACTGAATTCAAATAAGAAAAAATTCCTCTGGCTTCACTTGTCTCCTATGGAAACCAGGATGTGTTTGAAGGACAGAAAAGGATCCTCCAAAAACATACCCACAGCGTTAGAAACGTGCTTGACACTCTCCTGCTGAAGCTAACATCTCGACATCCTTCTACCGCGGGACCTAAGAGACGGCACAGGGCTCACCTGATGAGACGCACGTAAGGACCTTGCTCAGTGCCAGGGTCCCCGCAGCAGAACAGGAAGAGCTTAGGCTCCAGGAGAGATAAAAATGGGGGTGTTCAAGGCAGGAGAGAAAGGGGGAGGGAGGCTGCTAGCCACAGCCAAAAAGGAATCAGGATGCCGAGAAATAAAGGCAAAAGAAAGGCAGTGAGAGGTCAAAAGTGATGCTGCTTTCATTTCTTAAATTACCAGAGAACGCACCTAATTCCTGTTCTTCATCTGGAAATCTAACTAGAACATTCTATAACCAGCAGGGCCCCCATCAAGCTGGGATTATTATGGTTATTATTATTATTTATTACAGTTTGATATTCAAATACCTAAATTATGCAACTAATCCTCTTAAATGCCACATTCTAAATGCTTTCCAGAAGACCGTCTCTCGTCATCATAGTGCATCAACTAATTATGTAGGACCCCAGGTCCACCTACCTCTTTACCATGATATTTAAAGCAATTAAAGAAAGACGGAATAAAATAGGCGTCAAAGAAATGTGAGCTCCTCCAAGGATTCGCAAAGCCGTGGTTCCCGCCTTCGCATCGATTGTCGGTCCCGAGCCGCACGAGCGCTGGTCCCCAGCACACAGTGACAGGACTGCGTACAGGTTCCTGTTGCCACATTAACGCCCCTTACCGTTCCGGAGCCCAGAGCCCGCGGCCTCCAGACCCTTCTCCATTCCAGGCGCCCGGGCTCCCAGCAGCTTCCTGTGGCAGGATCTCTATTTATAATTCATGTTTCTCCGTTGGTTTTCTTTCCCGGTCTCTCCGGGCCGGTGCTTAAACAAAATCTCTGCCCACGTCAACAACATGTGAGTCCTTCCTCAATTAATAATTCATAGTGATGATGACAATCATGAGCACATTTTAAAAGACTGTTTATCTTCTTTCTTTCATCTAGGAGTCATTTCTTTCGTTGCTTCAAGGGGCACTACTGAGCACAGACACGACTCAGACACCCCGAACACCACCGGCTGAGTTGGAGGCTGCAGCTGACAAGAACGCACAGAGTCCAGAGTGGAAATTTGTTTTGCCGCCAGAATCTAATCTGTCCTTCATATTGGCAAAAATATTATTTTTCTTTGAGGGAATGCTCCCTCTACTCCCTACCCCAACTCTCAGCTCTTGTCCTCAGTTGAACCTGAGTCTACCTGCAGGCTCCAGGGATGGGAAATACACCTAGATCACACCAACAAGCCTAGTCTGTATTTTATTATTATTATTATTATTATTATTATTATTATTTTATCCTCACCCGAGGACATTTTTTGATATTTTGTTCAGATAGAGTGGGAGGGGGAGAGAGAGAGAGAGAGAGAAACATCGACGTGAAAGGGCACATCGAGTAGTTGCCACCCGCACAACCCAACCAGGGCCGGGGACAAACTGCAACTGAGGTACGTGCCCTTAGCGGGAACCGAATCCGGGTCTCTCGGGACCACAGGCTGAGCCAAACCAGCCAGGGCCTAGTCTGTATTCTTATTGCTCAAAATGTGGTCCTTGGATTAGCAGGGTCAGCATCACCTGGGAGCTTGTTAGAAATGCAGAATCTGAGGTCTCACCTGAGACCTGAGTCAGCATGTGCCTTTTGACAGAATTCACAGATGGTTCACATGCACCTTCATTCACAGTAACTGTCCCAGATACGACAAATTAGGCCAATTAGGACCAAGGGGCTCTAATTCCCAGACTTTCATGTTAGCAGACAGGGGAGGAGATCCTCACAGTGATTGGATTTGAACCTGGAAGTGTGTACTTCCTGCTTGCTAGCAGTCCTTTGCAGCAGAAAGAAAGCCTAACTAAGAATCACGTCCACACAGAGGAAGAGAGAGACCAACTAGACCCTCAGTTACATCATTAAACCTCTGTGTTCACCTGTACGTATAAGCCACCTCTGTAATGATATGTTCAGATATCTGAGACACATAAGGAAGGAAGCCCAAATTTGGCTTTCTGTCACTTGCAAGCAAAAGAATCCTAAATGAATCAGGGCCCAGTTCCGAAAGGAATGTACCCCCTGATTAACCACCCGAGCAGGCAGTTCTGACGTTCTAAAGGCAAGGCTCGGCCAGTTGTTTTAAACCTGTTCTTTCAGAATATCTTCTAAGTTAGGGTTTTAAATTATGTACCACATCAGTTGCGGGAGAGAGGGGGGTGGGAACCCAGAGGTCAAAGAGTACCAAATTGCTTAAAGGTTTCCTTTCTGCTTTTAATATATAAGATGTGACCCTTGCTTCCCCTTCTTCTCTTCGGGATGAAAGACTTCTTAGAAATGCCACGCACTCAGCTGTCATTTGGAAATGACAGCCAGACCAGAGAAGGTTAATGCTCTCATCAAAAATGCCCGTCTTCTAAGTTGGTTAAATGGATCTTTCTGGTTCGCCTGACTGCTCGTTCTTTCTCAGATAGCCCGGCATCTCGAGGAAGTGCTCTTGCAATGTAGCTGTTTCTGCCCAACTGCAGCTTGTCCTGTGGGTCCCTGGCTTAACACAACCCAACCATGGATCTGCCGAGCACAAGCCAAAGGAGGCAGGGTGTGACAGTTGTCTGGGGTTGCTGCAGGCTCAGAGAGAAAGGGATGCTGGAGTGGCTATCACGGAGAATCTGTTCCAAAAAGTGAAGGTCCCAACTGCTTGTCTCCACGCCATTGACTTCCCTGTCCAACTTATCTCGCTGGAGTTGGGAGGGATATGAATTGATACACTTAATAAAGGTCCTTTCTAACTCTGGAATTCAGTGACTCTGGCAAGCAGGAGGGATAACCCACCTCTGAAAGGCAAGTGGTAAAGGACACAGTTAACATGCCGAGAAAGAAGCTGTCGGGATGGGAAGTTGGGACAGTAGTCTTTTAGCTAATCGTGCCGGCCTCTCAGTCGATGACACACAGAACCAGACAGAGTCATGGGATGCTGGGGAGGAAGCGTGGGATGGGAGAAGCAGCAAAAATGGCTGTTCAGAGGAAGCAGCTCTCACCTGACCCACGATCAGACACTCCCAGGAGCGTCCACGCACCCTCCTGGACAGGATTAGCAGAGTTGCTAAAGCATCTTCAAATGTAAGTGACTCTTCAACCTGCTGACACCGTCTGAAACGCTCTGAGGTTTTTGGTTTTGTATTTTGGGAGAATTCCCTGATATTTTCAGTTTTGACATTAGATACGTTTCTAAGATATGTTTGAACAACTCAGCCTTTCTCCTGGGCCAGCGGAAGTGGATCGGAGCACAAACACCGATCATTCTGTTGGAAGAGCCATCGCCCGCTCAGTTCTGCCACGATTCTCTGCAGAACTCTGCTCTGGGAAATGGCTTGAGTGCACTGATTGGGAGCCCCCGCTTCCCCTCCCCAAGATCACACTGTCAGGTATTCTCCACGAGGCGGGCAGCTCTTTCGCGTGCCGATAGCAACCAGACGAGACCCAGAGGGACGTCTCCCTCACTCAGCACACCTGACGGGAACAACGGGTTATTGCCCTAGTGCTGCGAAACAAATTACCACAAACATAATGACTTAAAGCGACAGAACTTCACTCTCTCACAGTCTGGGGGCCAAGAGTCTGAGAGGAATGTCATGCGGCTGAAATCAAGGCGATGTCAGGGCCAGATCGTCGTGGAGGTTGCAGGGAATCCGCCCTGGCATTCCTTGGCTCGTAGCCGCCTCGCTCCCGGCTCCACCACCCTCAACACATGACTTCTCCTCTCCCGTCGCCAGACGGGTCTCTGCCTCCCTCTTATAAATACGTGCGATTCTTTTTAGGGCCCACTCAGACAATCCAGAATCATCTCCTCATCCCAAGGGCTTTCACGTAATCATGTCTTCAAAATACTGCCTTGTGAGATAACATTCACAGGTTCCAGAGGCTACGGTGTAGGTATCTTTGGGGGCCATTATTCAGCCTATTGCCTTCAAGTTTGAGATGTGTGTCAGCAGTTCCTGGGAGGCGGCCAGAAATCCCGGCGGTGGCCCACCTGCCATCTAGAAGAACACACCTGGCAGCGACCTCGGTTCCCTCTCATCTCAGAGCTGAAACCTGTATAACCCTGAGTCGCCCACATGAAGGTCACAGTGTGGCAGCTTGACTCCAGGGAGCGGAGTCCGGAAGGATCCCCCTCCCCCAACCTCATCACTCACTCGTACTGGCCGTGTTACACGTTCAGTTCGTACTGGACGCACCTGACGCGGGTGCGAGAGGAGAGGGGTACCAGCCTGTTTTTGGGTTACCAGGGGACATTCGCGAAGCACAAAGAGTTGACTCGGATTCCTGCCACGGCTGCTTGTCCTCTGACATGGCTCCTAGCGTGACACCAGAAAAGGATAAAGGGAGAAAATCTACTTTACAAGTTTTCAGTGGATGCTAATGGAGATGGTTTAAGACAGTCTGAGTTTGTGGTCAGAGCGGGCAATTAATTATGGGGTTTTGTATCTTTTTATGTTCGCCTGGGAGAAGAATTCTTTGTCAGTCAGTGATATTAGCCATATGAAAAAATTACTGATTCTTTGAACTAAATTCCCACAAAGTAAAACAATCCAGGCTAAACACATTTCCTGAAGTTCTAACATCATTTTATGACTCTACTGTATGTTGAAAACTTCAACTGGTGTTCAGATGGCGCATTCCTTCCGCCGCCCTGTCTGAAAAGCACAGGTCGACATGGGAGATGTGACCACGTACGTCTCCTGGGACGCAGTTCTCTGATCTTTGCAGTTCACATGTCACCGCTCCCACTTCCTCTGGCTCTGGGAAGCATTGACATACTTCACTCCAGAAGGTCATTCTGTCAAATATTGGACATTACCCTGGACACTGGCAGCCATGGTCACCCCTTCCTCCCTCCTAGACCAGCTCCCTGCAAGTGCTTTTTTTTTTAATTCTCACCAGAGGATGTTTTCCCATTATCTTCAGATAGAGTGGGAGGGAGGGAGAGAGAGAGAAACATCGATGTGAGGAGACACATTGACTGGTTGCCCCCGCACGACCCCAACCAGGGCCGAGGACGAATGACAACCGAGATACACGCCCTGAGAATCAAACCCGCAAGTCATTGGTCCACAGGTGTCGCTCCAACCTCTGAGATGAACTGACCAGGGCCCCGCAAGCGCTTTTTTATTCCCAACATATTCTCTTCTTCTGCCCTAGAAATCTAGAGCTTATTTCAACCTCTCTATCTTCTATTCTAGACCCTTCTCCCTCAGTAAGAAGTTCTGGGCCTGGGATGTTTATTTGCACAATCAAATAGCCTTACTTGGTACCAGCATCCCACCCTGTGGGACCTCAGAATTGATTTTTTTTTTTTATCAGCAGCTTTTGAACATACAAATATTTGGGCCAAGTTGAAATAGGAAAAGCCCAGAGGTAGCATAATCCCTTTGAGGTTTTGACAACTAAAAAATAGATATTTTTGGTTGAAGAGGAGCAATGAATTTAGCATGACCAGCTTTAGCTAGAGGCAGATAAACAGTTCTGCAATTTACACTGCATAGGAGGACAACATGAGGAGAGCAAATTGGAGAAGCGAAATCCACCCCTCAAAGCTGAAGCATGAAATCTCCTCAGAATGGCCCCAGCAGTCTGAAAGGCAAACAGCGTGGTTATTTTTTTAAGTGCATAAATGTGCTTTACCTGCCAACAGAGCTGTTAAAATTTAATAGGCTCACACGGATGCTCAAGGGTTTCGAGACACCTATTACAAGGGCTGTTTTCAAAACTGACTTCTCCCCACCCAAAAGCAAAGGAAATCAACCCATAAGAGCAACAGGAAATTAACTGCATGGATTTGCCTTCAGTGACGTGGACTCGGCAGTTCTGAGTTGTTGCTGTCGTCATTTAATGGAACTCAAGCTCCCAGGGTCGTTGGCTCTACACAAAGGGAAACCTTGTTCAGGCCTCCACACAGTACCATGAAGTGGAGCCCTGGATCATGAGCGACACCAGTGGAGTCCCCGGACCCAGACCCCATATAGAGTCACACTGGGCACATGCAGGCACCTGGTCCTCAACTTCACTCATACTGTGGCCCTGAGACCAACAACGAATGTTCGTAACAACCTTATGGGCTGGTACTATTATTATTCTCCCTATTTACAGACTAGGAAGTTGAGGCTTAGAGAACTCCAATGACCTGTCCCATCACAGGTAGTTAACGGCAGAGTTAGGTTTGAGCCCAGGGCTGTCTGCTCGGGGAGACGTAGCCACCAAGCAGTGTCCCCTCTCAGATGTCTAAGGGTAGCTGGACAGCAGGATCGCCAAAGTACCTGCCAGCCGTTTCTCTCTGATTCTTATAATTTGTTAAGCAGTGCTCGTTAACTTGAGCTATTTAGTTATAATTTTCCCCTCCGGAATTCATCTCTTCTGGGCCATTTTCACAGTGCAAAGCACTCAAGTCTCTCTTTCCTTCTCTCTCTCTCTCTGTCCTCATCTCTACCCTCAGACCTTCAGACCTTTAGGTAAAGCATTAATGCAGAAATAAGCCCAATGTTTAGAGGATGGACTAGAACAAAGACCCCGATGACTTTGGCTTTGCCTTCTCATCTAATTTCTTTGCATTGTATACCTCTTTCAGCCTCCCAATAACTCCCTGAGGTAGGATGATGATTATCGCATTTTACAGATGAGGAAACTGAAGATCCAAAACATTAAGTCGTTTGTCCAAGGCCACACGACTAATTTATGGCAGAGGCAGGATTTGAACTCCGTTCAGTGTGATTCACCTCTATGTTCTTTCCCCTCCACTGCTCTGCCTCTCTGGCTCCCAGAAGAGACTTAGGCACGCACCCTCCCTGACCCAGTGGACTGTACATGACCCTGATGCAATGGGCTTGTACCTAGGCGCCTCCTGGTTAGCTGCTGAGTGTCCAGGTGTCAGCTCACCTGGCAATCTCCCTGGGGAGGTTCCAGAACATACTGGCAGCCTCTGTCCAGTGGGCTTGGCAGTGCAGAGAAACAGCTCCCCGTCTGTAGTGACATACACAGCCTTCCGGTTATTTCACAACGGACAGCCGAGGCTTGATGCGCATGCTGGTCAGGGAGGCAGGGTGTCCATCAGTCGTGGGCCTGCCTGACAGACCTGGCCACATCTGCTGCACTCCACGGCTCAGCTGTCCTAGGATGAAGGAAGGACCCTCACCCCGTGGATGGCTGAGTTTCATATGGCAGGCCAGACAGACTAAGGCGCCAAATGTTTGCACAGAAGATAGCTCAGTGGCAGTCCCTGCAGCCTTTCTGTCCAGCTCAGGGAAAACCCACAGCATGTTATCCTGGACCAGGGGTCATGAGGGCTGCGTGGCCAACCCTCGGGATCCCAAGCCCTCCACTCTGCACTTCGGCCTCACGTCCAAATGCACATAATGAAATCAGCCAACACATGGAAAAAGTAGCATTGGTCAAACAACTTGGAATTTATATCTCATTATGAGGCCATACTACTCTTAGTATACACAGTAAATAAATATTTTAATAGTCTTTAAGATTATCTTCTTTATAGCTCAGTTCTCCATCATTGTCTTTCTGTGATAAGAGCGTTCGTTTGTTATCGGGGTCGGCACCCTTTTTCTCAAAGAGCCCGTTTGTAAACATTTTAGACTTTGTGGGCACAAACTATCTCTGTTGCATATTCTACTTTGTTTTGGGGGTTGTTCCTTATGACCCTTTTAAAATGTAAACACCATTCTTAGCTCACGGGCTGCTCAAAAACCGCTGCAGGCCAGATTTGGTATGCAAGCCACAGTTTGCCATCCCCCAAATTCAAACACATAAAATATATTGCAACCATTTTTATTACGGCTTCATTTTTTTTACTGGTTGCCTCAAAAAATTATATAAGTGGCTGGGACTGAGGTCCATCAGATCCCAGCCAGACTTCATGGAAAGGCCGCTGTCTGTTAATGCCCTGGTCAGTGCCTCCCGCACACTCCATGAAAATCTGAAGTAACCAGCCGGTGGGAGATGTGAGAATCAGTGTAACAAACATCAAACTATGACTTTTCATTGCTTTTGAATGACTCTTTGGAAATCACCCACCTTTCTGTTTAGGTTTCCCCCGTCTGTACAATGGGTTTAATAACTTTGGCACAGACCCTGGGCAGTAACCAATAGATTACTTATATTCCTGTGGTCTGGAATGTTCTGCTCAGAAACTGTTAGTTTTTAGGTCAGTGCTTACTCTGTGGCTTTTCAGTGGAAACATTTACTACTTCCTTTGGCAACAGTAGGAAATTGTTGATGGGAAGGTGAGTAATCCTGAGTCAGCAAAACACTTGGGAGTCTGAGGATGGCCGGGCTCTGTCACTACTACCCGGGGGTGCTCTACAAATTGTGCAGTGATCTGTGGTGACTGCAGATGACCCTGAACCACACCAAGCTCCCCTTTTCATGGATCCCTCTTCTCTAAACAAACCAAAGGCACCGAAACCGACCTGATCACCCAGATGGTCAAAATGTGGGGGCCTGGCCCAGTCTGCCACAGCAACCCCATCCCCCAAGGTGGGTGCGAACAGTGATACGTCCTCTGGGATGCGAGCATCCTGAGGGCAGAGGTCCCTGACCTGAGAGTCAGCAGACCTGGGTCCAAGTCCCTGCTCCATCCCTCACCAACATGTTATTTTAGTAAATGTCTCGATCTCTCTGAGCCTCATTGTATAAAATGAGGGTTTTGAACTAAATGATCTCTAAGAAACGTCTGCCGCTAATTTCTAAGTCCCACTAAAGCAACCCACCCCATCTCATCCCCAGGTGATACCCTTAATCCCCACTCCCCAGAGAGAATAAACAATAGGAAAGTTGAAATTACCCATATCCTCTGCTCTCCCTCTCTCCAAATAGCTGACCTCTCTCGTGATTCCTCCCCAAGTTTCACAGAAAGGAGGTCTTCTCCTCTGTGGCTAAACATCCCCTTCTGCCCCAGGTCCACTCTTTCCGTCGTCTCCCAGCTTCACGTCCTGCCGGATACTTGCTCCAGCCTGTGTCTCTACTCTCCCTCTCTGTTCCCTTTTCTTAGTGTGAAAATGCACCCCAGTCCCCCATTCTTAAGCCACCACCACGAAACACCCTCACTGATTCTGCTTCTCCCCGAAGACGAAGGTCAAGTGCTGGCTCTGGTGGGCCTGGAGAGCGGACCTGGAGAGCTGTGCTCTGGAGGCTCGGGGACATCCTCGGCCGAGCCACGGGCCCTTGAGGAAGTCTCTGGGAAGTCTGTTTCTCACGCCAGCTCACCCAGCCTGCGCTGGGAGCCAGAGGGAGGGACCCAGTGTTCCTCAAGTCTGTGGCTCAGAACCTACCACAGTGCTTGGCCTGGAATAGACTCCTTATTACACGGTCTGAGTTATGGGAAACAGCAGCACCAAGGAAAACCATTTTTAAAGACCACACCCTACCTCTGCTTGGAGAAGGTGGCTGCTGCCAAAAGGTACCGCTTTATTCCCCGAAGTGATCTGGGCTCCCGAGTTTAATCTACTGGGGGTCCTGACTGCCTGCCTAGAAGGCAGGACATCATAGAAAGAAAGGCGTAAATGGTTCTTTTATTATCTGGCCATGGTTTCCTCTTTTCCTCCCTCTTAAAACAATAATAAGTGGGGGAGGGGTGATTAAGAAGCTGAGATTTTAAACATCCCCAGAGGTCAAACCAATTGCATTTTTGCCACAAAGAGGGGGAGGGGGAGGGAGGGGCAGATGGTAAATCGGCGGCGGAGACCCTTCCGGTGATGTCTTTCTCTGGGCCCCCAGCTGGCAAAACTGATGGAGCGCGTGAGGCAGCCCCTCTGGTGGGCAGATCCAATCACAAATAGAGAAACAAGGCGTGCCAGCAGGAGCCTCACCAGCTGGGAAATTATTTCCTAATAAAACTACAAAGGGAAGGACGATAACTGGGCACTGCTGACAAGTATTGTTGTCTTGTATCAAAATCTCTTTATAAACCTGTTTGAAGAACAGAGCTGGCTGCTCTTTGATGTCCCAGTTCAAAGCGGGTGACAGGCAGGGTTCCCAGCCATGGTGGGGGATGGCGGGGAGAGAAGCCAGGAGGCCCCTAGCAAACGCTCAGTGCAAATAACCGCAGCACTCAGGACAGCTTCTGGTTAGTTCCTTTGAGCTCCCACTTGTTAATAACAGCCACCCCGATCAAGCACCCCTTCTGTTCCAGGCATTTTCTGCAGACTATCTCATTTAATCCTGACAACCCTGGACAGCAGATATCGTCACCCTCGACTGAGAGATGAGGGGAGAGGGCCAATCCCCACCTCTCAGTCTGACTCCAAACCAGGCTCACCTTCCACTCCAGGCATGTCCAGCCTGTCACCACTGTACACAGGCTGTTGCCCATGGACCCGACGGCCAAGTCTGTTGGACTCAGCAGCACCGAGATGCAGGAGCTGGGGTCAGGATGGAAAGAAGAGGCAACAGCACATGTCTGCCTCCAGCAGCCTCTCAGTTGTACCCACCCGGGCCTTCAGCACAGGCATTGTAGATACTGAGAGAGGGGTCCTGCTTTTAGGGTAGGGAGTATTTCACCACAATCTCCCACACCCAGGTGGAAATCAGGCCACCGTGGCCACAACCAGGACCCATCCTAGAGGGGAGGAAAGCCTACTGTTATGGGTTGAATTGTGTCCCCCGAAAGATGTAGCAGTCCTACCCCAGGACCTATGCATGCGGCTTCGTTTGGCAGTAAGATCTGCGCAGATGATCAAGTTAAGATGAGGTCAGTAGGGTGGGCCCTGATCCAATATGACTGCTGTTCTTATAAAAAGGGGACATTTAGACACAGACACACACACACAGAGGAAGCTAAAGTGAACACACAGGGAGAAGGTTATTGACAAGCCAAGGAATTCCTGGGGCCACCGGAAGCAGGGGAGAGGCTGGGAACAGACCCCCCTCGCAGCCCTCGAGAGGAACCAGCCCTGCCAACAACTGTCTGGAACTTCCAGCCTCCAGAACTGTGAGAAAATGAATTAGTGTTGTTTGAGCCACTCAGATTATGGGACTTTGTTACCGCTGCCCTAGAAAACGAGTGCACCTACCAACCCTGGAAATACCTGCAAGGTGCAGGAAAAGGCAAAACTTGCCATTTCTGGAGGCTGGGGAATGGAGAGTATCCCTGCGGCAGCAGGCGCTGGTCCCAGAGGGCGGAAATGAAGGTGAGGGACACCAGCCACACCCAAGCTGGGAGCAGCGAGAGGAGCTGGGTTCCCCACCTGGGGTCACCCCCTTGCCAGCTCCCAGTCGTGCCGAGTCTCATCCGGTCTGTGACTCTGAGGTCTCGTTATCTGGATGCTACCTCTTCACCCCCCACCCACACCTCCTCTTCTCCGCATGCCCACCTTCGCTCCAGTGCCTCTCTCCAAAGGCAAGTTCATTCGTTCTCAGAACAGTGGCTTCCCAAGGGTGGGCCGGACCAGCAGCATCAGCATCAGCATCACTGGGGAAGTGGTCAGAAACATGAATGCCTGGGTCCCACCTGAGCTCTCCGGAATCTGAAACTTTGGGAGGAAGGCCCCGCAAGCTGTGTTTTAAGGAGACGGGCATGGCATTCTGACGTTTGAGAATCGCCGTTTAGCAAAAGGTGGCCTGCAGCTGGGTGTGGGTTTTCCTAAGATCACAGCAACAGTATGTTGGAGTCAGGGGCCGATTGTTTGTACAGACATGGACATTTCCTCATAACTGAAACATTCCGATGATTCATTCAGCTGAGGATTAAGGAGAGTAATAAACGGCCGTGGGGTGTAAGGGCAACATGATGACATTTTCTTTTTCTTCTTCTTTTATTGATTTGAGAGAGAGAGGGAGTGAGAGGGAGAGAGAGATAGAAACATTGATGAGAGAGAACATCTACTGGCCGCCTCCTGCATGCCCCCCACTGGGGATGGTGCCCACAACCTGGGCATGTGCCCTGATCAGGAACTGAACCAGTGACCTCATGGTGCATGGGTGAGCCACACCGGCTGGGTGATGATGACATTTTCTTTGGGCAAGGAGGCCACTCACTGCCTTCCCACCCTCCTCTCTGTAAAGCTTCTCCCAGAGAACATTCTAGGCTGGATAAAAAGCTCTGATCTTCGGATTTTACAATGCAAGGTTGTGGGCCTCCTGACCCCTCGACTATCAACACTTCGTTTTGGAATTAGCCTGGGATCTCTCACAAGGTGTGCAGGAGACAGACACGGTGAGTCCTCTGGTCTCAGGCAGGTACAAGGAGTGTTGATTGTTTGTTCCTCTGGTGTGAATTGGTGGGAACCTGGCAGGTTTGAGTCACTTCCGTGATCCCGCCCCTGCATGTAACTGATAACGCTTCCCCAGTGTTCCGATGCTGCCCTCCCTTCCGCGTGGGTAGGAGGGGGAATCTGCTGGCAGATGGCAGGACTGTCTGTTTCCCTGACACACGGGTAAAGGTTTGGAAATACTCCGTAGTTCTTTTCCCTCACCATCCAGGCCTGAGGGGGAGGGGGATGCGTTGAAAGCAACTGTCCACACACAACTTTTCCTCCCGGATTAACACTACAAAGACTCCACACCGACCCTACATGCTTTCCCAGCGCTGGTCTCCCCTGTACCCCATTTGCCCAGCATTTTCCCTGCACTCTGTTCACCTGTGCCTTACTGCCACGTGACACGTAACATATACAAAAGGGGGCTTGTTCGTTGTTTATTGTGTGCCCCTCACTTAGAACGTCAGCTCTGTGAGCCAGTGACATGGTCTGTCCACGTCCAGTTTCCCCAAACCTGAGCAGACGTGGAGTAGGCACACCATGGTCCCACAGAGTCCCTGCCGCCTGTCCTCTGACAGTCCCTGCCCCTCCCACTCGCAGAGCAGACCCAAACTGCCACCTTCTGAATCTCCTCTGAAACAGAGCAGCCAGGAGAATCCAAACCTGCTGGCTGCAAAGGGTGCTCCCGGGCCTGTGCATTAGCATGCCACCCGGCGCGAAGCGGCCGGTCCCTGGCTGATTACATATGCAGCTTTCAGACTCATAAAAATATCACCTCACACAGCTCCTCCTGAACCTGCGGCCCAGGGAGCAGAGGCCGCAGCTTTGGGGCTGACAGAAGACGGCAAGGGAAGGCAGGGCATGGAGACGGGCATCTGTCGTCCCCAGCAGGTCTCCCCCTTGGCAAAGAATCCCTGAATCTGCTCCACTTCGTGCCATGCAAATGAGGTGCTGATGAGGTCACTGCATCCTGCCGGATTATTATCTCTGACATTTTATTCATAATAATTATAGAGCCTTTCCACCTTCAAAGTGCTTTGCAAACAATAATTAATTAATTAACACTCATAACACCCTGGCGAGGTAGCTTAGTATTATTAATTTATCTCTACAGTATATTATTATCCGCCATTCCTCCCTCCCCTCAGAAGCAACCGTTGAGCTTCTGGGTTGTGCTTCTCGTCATTTCTGGCCCAATCCTGCCAGTTTCCTACTTTAATTTTCGACTCCGCTCAGCAATGTCATGCCTCGAAGGTTTGACAGCCATACATATCACTCTTCAGATTTTAGACCCGGTGTGATACAAACAGCCTCCCCACTTGTCTTTATATCAGAGTTACGGCGGTGGATTTTATTTGTTTCTCTCCAGTCCCAGGATTCCCCACACCCAACGCCTTTCATTAACTCAATTACCCTCCTCTCTTCTTCCCATTCCGGCAGTTTCTCCCACCGCCAACCAGTACAAACGTATCTCTAATCCGTATTCTTCATCTTGTCTTTGGCTCCTTTTCCATCTCTACAATTTTATCTACCTCTTGGCTCACCATTGATTCTCCTAGTTATTTGAATTTTAATTATGCAAATTAGACTTCTCTGAGGGGTGCTTAAAAGAAGGCTATCATTTAACTCCTCTCTCCCTGATCGAACTCCTCATATTTTTAATCTCATTTTCTTCTTGGTTCCTCTGGCCATCTCCCCGTGTAATCCTGCCACCCCACCCCCCATCGCTTTATTCACTCTCTCTGTCCATGCCAGTCGTGGGCGCCCCCACAGCTGGGCTCTCCTCTGCAGGGGCAGGGGAGAGGTCACCAAGAAATCAGGACCCAGCTCCAGCCTCAAAGAGGATGAGATGAGCATCTGAGAAGCTCTATGGGAACTCAGAGGTGGTGATTAATTGTACTTCTGCCTAGAAGTAAGGAGAGGGGAAGGGGGAGTCACAGGAATCTTCCCACAAGTGAGGACACTTGAAAGATGAGGGAATTGGTTTTTGCCGGGCAGAGAAAAGAGGAAAGGGTGCACCAGGGTCGGGAACAGCGTGAACCAGGGAGTGTAGGCATGGGCTTGGAACACTCAGCCGAGTCATATGGCTCGGGTAATCAGCCTCCGATTTCACCTTGAGCCATCTG
This sequence comes from Molossus molossus, assembly GCF_014108415.1. Lineage (NCBI taxonomy): Eukaryota > Metazoa > Chordata > Mammalia > Chiroptera > Molossidae > Molossus > Molossus molossus. The sequence goes on along the minus strand of NW_023425347.1, from coordinate 26,322,505 downwards.
TAGGCCGGTACCTCCACTGCTGCTCTTTGGAAGGAGAGGGGAGGGGGAAGGCGAGGCAGGGAAGGGAAAGAGGAGAGAGATGAAAACCACAAGCATGGAGGGGGACTTTGATTTTTTCAAGTATTTACAGTAGGAGAGAATAGGGGTGATTCGCACCACATAGCAGGCAACATTTCTCTCCAAAAATCTCCCCTCAACGTTGTTGTCCTCCCCTCTGAAGTCCCTTGGAAACCAACCTGGATTATTCTTGCCCCGGATCACACAGCATGCAAGGCCCCAATCTCCAGCCCTGCACATGTTCCCAAGCCTATGCTCCCAAGCACTCCCTTTCACAGTCAGAGGTTGTATTACTCTCTCTCTCCTCGTACACACTCTCGCCCTCTTGCCTCAGTTGTCTTCTGGGGCACAGGTGCTCCACAACCAAGAAAGAGATTTGGGCAGATTGGGAGGAATAATGAAAAATTCAAGCAATTTCTTCCTATGGCAAGTAATTTTTTGTTCCTGTTTATTTGTGGGATTACAAATAGTCTGGTGTAGTATAGTGTATGACTAAAGCTGTGTGTGTGTGTGTGTGTGTGTGTGTGTGTGTGTGTGTGTGTAAAGGGTAGACTTCAAATACTATGGTAAAAAGTTGGTTGGTTTCTACAGGAAACAAGAATTGTATTAGTGTCCTAGAGCTGCTATAACAAAGTACCACAAACTGGGCGACTTAAAATAACAGAACTCTATTGTGTCACAGTTCTAGAATCAAGGTGTCAGCAAGGTTGTGTCCTTCTGCAGGCTGTGAGGGAAAATCACTTCCACACCTTTCTGTCGCTTCTGTGACAGCTGGCCATCCTTGGCCTTCCCTGGCTTGTAGATGTATCACTCCAATCTCTGCCTCCGTCCAGGGGTGGGGAACCATTTTTCTGCCAAGAGCCATTTGGATATTTATAACATCATTCATGGGCCATACAAAATTATCAGCTTTAAAAGTAGTGTGCTGTATTGGGTCAGGCTACTTTGGTGAGGTGTCTGATGTTAGCTGGTATCATAGAGCCCGTGGGCTGGACGTTCCCCACCCCTGATACACATTATCCCTGGGTCTCTGTGTCTTTCTGTGGTCATGTTTTTATACGGACACCAGTCCTATTGCACACCCTACCATAACCTCATCTTAACTACCTACGTCTACAACTACGTTATTTACAAATAAGGTCACATTCTGAGGTTCTAGGAGTTAGGACTTCGACGTTTCTTTTCAGGGAGACACAATTCAACCCATAACAAGGATCAATAGCAGGTTTTTCAGTAAGTCAGGTAGTCACCTAACTAGATCCACATTTAGTCAGAGAGGCAGTCAGGGCAGCAGCGAGGTGGGGGACAGAGGAGATGTCGGAGAGCGAGCCTGGAGGCAGACAGCCATGGGGACTGTGGGGCCAGTCCGCGCCCACTGCTCCAGTTCTCCTTACGGTGCAGCTACATGCATGGGGCCCCAGCATGAACCCCCTTCTCGTCTCCTCCATCCCACCTTTCATATAGCAAGTCCCAACACAGTTCTAAACATCATGATAGTCACAGCAACTGTTAACATTGACTGTGTGCTTACTGTTTACTAGAGACTATGCTAAGCACCTTATGAATAGCATCTCATTTCATTCCCAAAATTAGTTGTTGAAGCAGATGTTTAGTTAACAAACATTTATACAGCACCAACTCTGTGCCAAGCGCTGTTCTAAGTGCTTGTCAAATATTAACTCTTAATTTTCATAAGAACCCAGTGAGGTAATACTATTAATGTTTCCATGTAATAAGACTCTATAACTTTTCCAAGTTGTAGTATCATAGCTGAGCTTTCAACCCAATCAGTGAGACTCTCAAGCCTGCCCTGCCCCAGGGGAGGCACTATTCTGCCTCCATAAACAGCAATAGATGGCCCTAGCAAGCCAGAAACCATTCACTGATGGGAATACAATTCCATGCAATTTCAGTACAATAAAGAGAGCATTTTGTGGATTTGAGGGCATAGAGATGACTCTCTGCTCATAAAAGAAGGAGAGGAAGGGGACAGAGAAGAATAGTAACGCTTGGGGGAAAGTATGTCTGTGATGCTTGCTGTTTCCTTCTATTAAGGTCATGAGATCAGAGCAGACTCTCAAAATGACAAAAATGGTCAAGCACACAAGAGATGATGTGCACAGATAGCCAAGTCACTGATGGAGTGTGGAAAGAGGAAGGTAATATCAACCATCACACTCCCAGGCAGCTGGAAGAATAGGGGTTTCCAAGGCAGGCAGAAGCTGCCCCTCTTCTTCAGCCACAGTGACATAGGTGAAGCAGGGACCAAGGCAGGTATCCGCCTCTAGGCTCAACTCTATCCTCCACACAGCAGCCAGGGTGCTCTTTCTGGAACATCAATCTGATTATGTCACCCTCCTGCCAAAAATACTCCATGGCTCCCAGCACCTACCAGATAAAATTTAAACTAGGCCAATCTTTCCACCACTCCTTACCCTGCTTTATATTCTACACTCCAGCCACACTGTCCTGCTGTCCCCAATCCAGGGTTATGTGAGTGAGTGTGTGTGTGTGTGTGTGTGTGTGTGTGTGTGTGTGTGTGTGTCTTTCCCCTGCCCCTCTCCAGCCTCCCCAATCCCACCCTCTCCACTTCCATCATCTCCTCCATCTCTTTTCTACCTACTCATGCTTCAAGTCTCAGTCACTTGCTCCTGTTTGTGGAGCCCCCCGGACTTCCCCAAGCTGACTTAGATGACCCTCATCTTTGCTCCTGGCATTTTTTGGTCCCAACCTTGTATTTTTTAAATTGTAGTGAAGTACACATAAGGTTTTCATGGTAGTCATTTTTAAATTTTATTTTAAAATAAAAATTGTATATGTTTAAGATATATGACATGAAAATTTGATACACATAGTGAAATGATTACTACAATTAAGTTAATTAACTTCATTATCTTTTGTGTGTGTGTGATGAGAGCAATGGAAATCTACTCTCAGTAAAATTCCAGTATACAATACAATCTTATTAACTGTAGTCATGAGGCTGTGCATTAGATCTTGACGTGTTCATCCTATACAACTGCCACTTTGTACCCTCTGACCAACATCCCCCCATTTCTGCTACCTCCCTACCCCTGGTGACCACCATTCTACCCTCTGCATCCATGTATCCCACTTCTTTAGATTCTATATGCAAATGAGATCATGCATACTTTTTGTTTCTGTGTCTGGCTTTGCTTGGCATAATGTCCTCCGAGTTCATCCACATTGTTGCAAATGACAGGATCTCCTTTTGTAAGGCTGAATAATATTCCACATGTATTATATACATGGAATTTTATATGTATATCACATTTTCTTTATTTATCTATCAACAGACACTAAGGTTGATTTCTTATCTTGAATAGTGTAAATAATATTGCAATAAATTTAGAAGCACAGCTATCTCTTCAAGGTGATTTAATTTCCTTTGTGTATATACGTAGAAGAGGGATTGTTGGATCCCATAGTAGTTCTGTTTTTAGTTTCTTGAAGAAACTCCATACTGTTTTCTATAGAGGCTCTACCAACTTACATTCCCACCAACAGAATATAAGGGCTCCCTTTTCTACACATCCTCACCAACACTGGTTATCTTATATTTTTTTATAAGAGCCATCCTGACAGGTATGAAGTGCTACATCCATGTAACCACTTTTTATTGTACCGTTCAACAGCGTTAAATACATTCACATTGTACTTCTCCAGAACTCTTCATCTTGCAAAGCAGAAACTCTGTGCCCATTAAACCCCTCCTCCTCCCGGCCCCTGGCAGCCCCATTCCACCTTCAGTATTCATGAATTTGATTACTCTAGGTATCAACAACCACGTTCCCCCCTTTGTAATTGCGTTATGGTTGTGTCGTGGGTTTACTATCAGATTCTATCACTGCAGTGTGCAGAATATGTTATTTTTGTTTTAAACTATGTTAGGCCCTGGCCAGTTTGGCTCAGCGGTTAGAGCATTGGCCCTTGGACTGAAGGGTTGCAGGTTTGATTCTGGTCAAGGGCACATAACTGTGTTGCAGGTTTGATCCCCGGCCCGGTCAGGGTTGTGTAGGAGGCAACCAATTGATGTGTTTCTCTCTCACATCTCTCTCTCATTCCCTCCTTTCCACTCTCTCTAAAAATCAATTGAAAATATCCTCAGGTGAGGGTTAACAACAACAAAAACCCATCTTAGTCAAAGTTCAAGGTTCCATCCTACTGGGGTGATAGAATTCCAACAGGCCCACCTGCTCAGGGGGTTGTGCAGTGACCAAGCCTCCTCAATCACCAAAGCACTGGGAAGCCCCTCCCCTACTGGTCAGCCTTTTCTGGTCCCCGTGTACCCCCTTGTCCCAACCCACATGGACCTCCAGGACCAGCAGCTCTTCTACATTGGGGTGTCATTTGGGGAGTTTGGGCTGCAGCTGGGATCCCCTTTACCTCGCCAGTCTCTCTAGATCCGCTAGAATGACACTGTCATGATCTTTGTACATTTCCTCGTCTCTCTGTTCCTCCTTCTCCTCTTTCATCACCCTCAAAGCCCTCTTTTGCTCAGCCTCTTGCTCCCAGAGTCGTCTGTCTCCTGCTGCTGCCCTCAAAGGACTCCTCTCTTTCACTTCCACCCCTGGGACCCTTAGTTTCCTTTTTTCAAAGAGCTTGGAGTTTTGCAAAAGCTTTTGACTTCCAGCAGCTTCTGTTTTCTGCCTTGACAATATCTTGAGGCAAGGACAGGCAGAGACCTCATCTACCTGTTGATCTGAGGGAACAGAAAAATAAAGCAAAATATAAAACAATCACTCAAAGCATCAATTGCCCTATGTATATGTTTTCATACGTTTCTCCTACTAAACTGGGCATGCCTTTACAACTGGGTGCCACCTCCTGCTTTATCACTAACATCTCTGCAACCAGAGAAGCTTCTCGGTACACTGTGAATGTAGATGAATGGATGGATGAGTGAAAGCACAAATTAAGGCAACTCCAGATTTTCAGTCCCGAACTTCTCTGGCTTTAACATGCACATACGTGCACCCAAGATTCACTCTTGGGCTCAGGTAGGGGATATATAAGCATCATTCCACTACCTGCAATATTTATTTTATTCTTGTGTTTCTCAACTTAAAAAGTGTGCATAATTCAAGATTTTAAATAACAGAAAAATATTATTCATTTCAAAATCTTAGTGTGTTGGGAGAGAGGGAGCCAGAGAGGCAATGATTTCCTCACTCTAAAAGGCAGCCTAAACTCATTGTTCATAGCACAGCTCAGAGTTAACCTCTCTTACCTCGTACTAGCCAAGGAATGGGGGAAGAACCCACCATGTTCTTCCCATGGGGTCATGATCTGGGGAAAGAGTAATAAGAGGGAGGGAAAGAGAATGAACTAATAAATGAAGCATTTCACATAAAACTTGAAGCAAACTCTGGATCCCCAGAGCATCCGCTGCACCTTAGTGAACAAAGGCCTGCTGTTTGTCGTGCCAGGTTAGGTGTCTGCGTGGCCACAGTCTTCTGGAACCGTGGCCACATCCGGTGCTGCAGTCTTCGTGGCCAACCTCAGCTCCCGCAGGGAGCAGCTCCCAGACGGTGCTCTCCAGTCCGGCCATCTGCGAGGGCCACTCTGTTGGCTGACCCTGATTCATCCTCTCTCCCATTCACTTCAAACAATGCCCCATGAGGGGAAGAGACAAAAGACGGTCATAGGGACTTGGGGGAAGGGAGGAAACTGGTTAAATAATTAGCCCTCCAACCTTCAAGTACTCTATAATCATTACTTAATCCACCCAACTGGGATCTGTGGGCAGATGGACGCTCACCAACCACCCTGACACACCCATTGCTACATGGAGCCTGGCGTTGAGCAAATGCATACAGCAGCTGCAGCACCGGAGAGGAAACAGATCAAGACCACAACACTTTGGCTTTGGGAAGCTGCTATCAGTAAAAATCTTTGGATAACCTGAGTGAGTGGGTAAAATGGGACCAGAAGGCTTTTGAGAAAGAATGGAACCCGTGGGTGGGCTTCTATTTCAAAGACCAGGCAGGAGTCAAGGGGCTGATGGCCTGGGGTCAGCAGAAAGCTGCCCCACCTGAGTGTATCTGAGACCTAGCAGAGCATATCCCAAGGAAGGAGACTCCTCCTCGGTTGTGAGGACCACTGCGGGGACCTCACTGCAATGGCAGCCAGCATCACCTTGAGCAGAACGCTGGGGACACCCAGGGAAGATGCCAGGGACAGACACGTGTGTTCAAAGTGCAGGACTTCACAGAGCTGCACCACACCTCCACTGTGGATCCCGCCACTGGTGACTTTCCCGTATCTCACCAGGTCTCCCATCTGCCAAAGTGCAGTCCCTGCAATATGACTACTTAAAATAACATTGCAGTTGCCCTGGCCAGTTTGGCTCAGCGGTTAGAGCGTCGGCCTGCGGTCCGGAGAGACTCGGGTTCGGTTCCTGCTAAGGGCAGGTACCTCGGTTGCAGTTTGTCCCCGGCCCTGGTTGGTCGTGCGGGTGGCAGCCACTCGATGTGTCCCTTCACGTCGATGTTTCTCTCTCTCTCTCCCTCCCACTCTATCTGTACAAAAAAATGGAAAAATATCCTCGGGTGAGGATAAAAATAAATAAATAAATAAAATAACATTGCAGTTGAATATTTCTTCCCCGCAACTGAGCTCACACTTCCCAATTCTCTATTCCCACCAAAGCTTAGAAAGGAAAATGAAGGATGAAACAGATGATAACAGGGAGAGAAACTACTGATTTCTCAAAATTCATGAGGTGTTACTCATGCCCCAAATTCACAGAAATGCCCGGCCCTCAAGCATGCGCACCCCAAACTCAATTCAGTCTTAAAGTTGTCTGCCCTCAAGGATAGTGAATCATGTTAACAAACTTTGCAGGAAACTGGGCACTTTTCTGAGTTATGCATTTTTTTTTCCTATTCCTCTCACCACCCCTATTAGACAGGGACTCTTTCCATCCCTGTTTTTCACAAGTGGAAACGGAGCCTCCCGAGTACATGAACCTGCTCCAGGTCTGACATACTGTAAATGGAGGAGCTGGTCCTCAAACTCACAAATGGCCCCTACATTCTTGCTTTGACCAGGCTTCTCTCTTGCCAAGATGGGTGTAAGTGTCAAGCCAAGGGAACCCTGTGCCTCCCTGTCCCGTGTTTTCCATCCTGCAGGCTTCAGGGAGAGCCAGGTTTCCAGAAGGTTGTGCACTGTTGATACAATCAAAACTGGGGAAGCAGCTGTGATTTGAGAATTTCAAGGCCTCCCTCGGTGGCTGCAGCCCTCTCCACAGTCGGGCACAGCTGGTGGGCCGCCCCCAACAGAGCACCGCCCTGTCCAGGCGGGGGTGGGGGTGAGGCGGGGTCCTGTCCAGGCTGCTTTGTGATTCTCCTTCCCTGTTTTCCCTTTGCTTCTCGGGAACCTGTAGCCGACATAGTCATGTCGCCGCTCTTCTCTTTGAGGAGTCTTTGCAAATTGATGTTCTAAAAAAATCTGTGCCCCAAATGAGGGAGATAGTATCTGGTTCCACTAATATGAGGTACCTAGAATGGGAAAATTCATTAAGACAGAAAATAAAATAGTAGTCACCAGGGGCTGGGAGCAGGAAAAGTCAGTGTTCAACGGGCAGAGTTTATGTGGAAGATGATGGGACGTTTAGGGCACAGTAGGGTGATGGTTCCACAGTGCTGGGAATGCATCTAATGCCGCTGAACTGCAGACGTGTGAGTGTTTACGGTGATAGCTATGACGTTGTGTATATTTTTCCATGATAAAAATAAATAAAACTCTGACATGTGGATGGACCTTGAAGATACTAGGTGAAGTGAAATGGGAGAAGGACAGATGCTGCATGATTCCGCTCCTACGAGGAAACTAGAGGGCTGTAGTCAGATCCACAGACAGAAAGTCAAAGGGTGGTTGCCAGGGCCTGGGAGGATGGACACAGAGTTTCCATTTGAGATGATGAAAAAGTTCAGGAGGTGGATGGTGGTGATGGTGGCACAAGAGTGTGAATGTGCTTGATGCCACTGAACTGTCCACTCAAAATACTTAAAATGATCAATTTTATGTTATGTGTATTTTATCACCATAAACATACTTTTTTCTTCAATGAGAAGGAAGCGGCTTTGTCCCACACACCCTCTCCAAATTTTCTCCCAAATTGAGAAGCCCAGGAGTCCCCGTGCTGAAACAGGTGACCCCCGCCACGTCTCCCACCTCTGGGAAGGGCGTGCCTGTGCCTGGGAGGTGGAAGGACGCGACCAGGCAGCACACAGAGCAGCTGAGAGCGGTGGGGTTCTCATGGGGCTGCTGAAGCCCCCAGTGGCTCCACAGCTGTGCCTGGTCTCCCTTCCCAGGGCCACCAGCCTCTGTTTCCTGGCTCAGCCATCCAGGGGGCCGTCAGGCATTGCTCTTGGCTACTTTGTGGCTCCGGAAATGTCTGCAATCCTGTTTCAATTACCACGGTCCAGCTCTCAGAAAACTCAATATTCCCATCTCCATTTACAAACGTATCAATCAGGACTGTACTTCGGGGTTCTTTCAGAAAAAAATGAGCATATCTTCTATTTCAGATATAACAATGCATTTTTTTTAAACACGCACACTCCATTTCTCAAGACCGTGCACTTTTCATAGTTAGATCCCCTGACGGTTCTCCCAGGGCTCCGAGGACAATAGCACCATCACCGATTCCAGCCCACAAAGACGCCGGTCACCTCACGTCCCCCCCACAGCCAGGCAGCAGCCCCCAAAGGACCCAACTGGCGACGTGCAGTCTCTGACCATCCTCAGAGACAGCTGGTGCTGCCCACCTCCCTCTTCCCGGGTAGGTCCCAAAGCCCTGGTGAGAAAGTCACCCCCAGGCCCAGGGACGTGCAGTCCTCTCAGCAGGTGAACCAGGACTGCAGCAGGTGGCCGTGTGCCTTTTGAGTGACACAAGCAACCAGCAGTGGGAGTGAGCGCTGTGCCCGGCAGGCCCGTGGAAACCTCTCGAGCTGGCAGGGGGAGGCCCAGGACAGTGCGTCCAGACTGGGCCTACTCCCCACTTGCCAACAGTGCTGGCTGCTCCCCGCCTTGTCCCTGGGCTCCCTCCGTCTCAGGTCGCCCACAGCCGGCTAGAGCAGAGAGCGCTGGTTTTATGACTGGAGCTGTCGGCTGGAGAGACACCTTTTAAAATTCATGACCTTTCCTATCAGGGTTCAGAAACAGATCAGACTCGAAGACGAAAGCTGAGTTTATTCTCCACGGGTCTTGCCAGTCCCCCCCCCCCCCATCTCCCACCTTCACCCCTTCCTGTGTCTTCCTCCACAGCTTTCCTGGCCCATTGTTCTCCAGGATTTTTTGCCTTTATTGCCGTTTTAATCCCCACCCCAAAGCCATAAACCAAAGCAAAGTGAAAATTCTTCTGTTTCCAAACGGAGCGCGTTCTCTGGCTGGCAAGGCAGCCTGCCTATCAAAGCTATCTCCCTGTGTCAGGTAGGGAAGGGCACCGAAGGTGCAGCTGGGCAACAGCGATAGAGCAGAGGCTTGACTGGAAGGGTGGCAGGGGCTGGGGCGTGTTCATCTTTCCAGGGAAGGCGTTTGCTGGGGGACCATCCACCGGAGGCTGGGAGGTGGGGCTGAACACGGGCACAGCAGCCCGGCTGGCAGGCACCGGCCGCTGCAGACCTGCCAAGGAAAATTAAAGAGCAATGTGTTTGCTTCTTGCCACAACTATAAACAACAACAGAGATTCTCTCAGCCGAATTCTTGCCTTGTGATCGCAGTCAACTGTGCTCCGCTGTCCTTCCCTTCCCTGCAGCCGTTTCCCTCTGGGGCCTGGAATGAGGGCATCCAGCACCCTAACTTATCCCGGGATCAGGGGGAATCAATCCCCTCCCAGACGCAGTGGCCACGGAGGAGGCACACGGACTCTTTTGCAGCCACAAGGAGAAGTAAATGGAAGAGAAGCAAGAACTGCAGGAGCCTTGGCCCAGTGATGGAAATGACCTGTCCAAGCCAAACAAGAGAGAGCACGTCCATTTCTGGGAGGTAATGATAGGTAATGTTGTCGGACGTGGACCGGGACCAAGGCAGGTCTGCTGGACGGGTCTGGAGGTGGGTCCTTGAGAAACCACAGGAGAAATATTTTGGAAAGTCACGCATGTCGGAGAATTTGAGCAATAGTGGCAAGATTTATGGGAGAGGTGCTCAGGGCATGGATGGCTCCAGAGAGGCTGCCACACTGCCTCATCCGTGACCAGGTGGCTCAGCTCTGCCTCACTACAGAAGCCCAGCCTCTGGGACCCCAGGCCCACACGTGTCCCCACCAAGCCGGGGAGGGGCCAGGACCCTGACTGGCTGTACCGTGAGCTGGGCATCGCAGGCTCTCGTAGTCCAGCACAGGCTAACCCGCCACCAGCTTTCCGCAGTCAGCCCACGCGGCTGCCACCCCAGGCCCACGCGGCTGCTATGGAGAGAGCAAACCCAGGCCTTTGTTAAACTTTGATTAAATTTCCTTGGGTTTAAGAAAGGGTAAGCTTTCTTTCAACCTAACAGATCTTCTTTCTACTTCTTCACGGGCTTGTACGGGGCCCTCCTGCTATCCAACCCCTTTCCTGGATCTGCCAGGGTTTTGCGCCCTGTCCCACGGGTCCTTTTCCCAGACTTTCCCGGGCAGGACTCCTGCCCTCCCCTCGTGCTCCCCACTTCGGCTCCTACCAGGCATCCTCCTACTTCTGCTTTGTCATCCGGCTTCCACCGCACACGCGCCCAGCGCAGGAATTCCCCCCTGACTGTCTTCCTCCCCCAGTACTTTGGGGAGCGGACAGGTGGTTCCCAGGAGAGACTGGAAAGCCGGTCTTTCCTGCTGCTCAGGGATTAGTGTCCGTGTGGCGGAGGATGTGGTTGTCCCCTGGGGTGTCTGTGAAGCTGTAACTTCCTAGTTAATCCAGCTTAATTAGATGTCTGGCTTCCTTCTCCTTTGTTAATATCTAACTAGCTGCCTACTGTAACAGTTACACTTAGCCAAAACGTACCTGCGCCAGGCACGTTCTAAGCTCCTTATAGACATCAGCTCATTTAACTCACCCCATCAGCCTCATGAGGTGGATCTTATTAGCCCCACGCGTGAACTCAGCTAGGCCACAGCACCCCAATACTTGGTCAGACATGAGTCTAGACAGTGTTGTGAAAGTACTTTTTAGATGAGATTAAAATGTAAATCAATAGAATTTGAGTAAAACCGGTTACCTTCCATTACGTGGGTGAGTCTCATCCAATCCGTTGAAGGTCTCAAGGGGAAAAAACTGAAGTCCTCCGAAGAAAAGGGAATTCTGCCTCCGGACGATCTTAGAACTCAACCTGCGCATCACCTCTCCCTGAGTCTCCAGCCTGTGGGCCTGCCCTGGAGATCTCAGACTTGTTAGCCTCCACAAACACTTGAGCCAATTCTTTAAAATGAATCTCTTTAGCCCTGGCCGGTTTGGCTCAGCAGTTAGAGCGTCGGACCATGGACCAATGAGTCTCGGGTTCGATTCTGGTCAAGGGCACGTACCTTGGTTGTGGTTCAGCCGGGTCATGCGGGAGGCAGCCAGTTGATCTGTCTCCCTCACATCAATGTTTCTCTCTATCTCTCTCTCCCTCCCTCCCATGCTATCTGATGATTAATAGAATATATATGTATATATATGTAAAATAAATAAATAAAATAAAATAAATCCCCACACACACACACACACACTGTTGATTCTATGTCTCTGAAGAACCCTGACTAATACATCTCACTTTGCAGATGAGGAACCTGGGGTACAGAGAAATCAGTTCCCTCCCCCGGGGCCTTAAGGCCAGTGAGCAGTGCAGGCAGGATACAGATGCTTGCCCCTTGGCTGCAGAATCTGCTCACTTCCCCAGACACTGTGCCTCTCTCAGCCACAGAAAGTCACGGCCGTGTCTCTGCCAGCAAACCCAAGTGCGGGAGGGAGATGTAATGGAAAATGTATTCAAGCAAAATTTAGCTAGGTCAGTGGACATGGACCGAACTGACTTTGAAATCAACACGATTTGTTTTCCCTCTAGGAGTCATTTTGGCATCTGTGACTTTGAGCGTGTGATTTAAATCTCTCCAGACTTCCATAGTGCTGATCTGAAAAACACCATAAAAACTTCGCAAGGTTATTAGGGGAATAAATTGGATAATTGTATGTGCAAACAGTATTTCCCAGCATGTGAGTGAAATCACGTAGGTTGTGTGATTAATCAGTGGCTCCAAATTCAAATGCTCTAACCCCTCGTGTGCTTGACTTACCAGAGACATGATCGTCTCTACTCAACTCCCTCCCAAATGTGTTTCGGTTCTTTAAAGCTGCTGACCTGTGTCCATCTCAGGGGCCGGGGTCCTGTTGGTAGAGATCACTCTCACCTTGAGTTACTATTGCTGAGCAAAGCTGCTAATGCCCAGAACACAGCTGTACCTACCACAGGTACAGGCTGGGTCTCAGCATGGATTCGACTCTCCCAGACCCTCACTGACTTCCTCCTTTGGGCTTCCTGCTGGGCCAGCTAAACATATCCGACTCCTCTTGCTCATGGGGATGGCTAGCCCAGGGCCCTCCTCTCACTGTCCCCACGCCTACTCACTCGCCTGTCTATCCGATCTGTGTCTGCATGCCCAACACCTGCTGAGGAACAGGGTTCATGCGTTTCTCCCTTAAGGGAAATAAGCATGTACGTTCTCCCCCAGGAACATCTGCGTGCACAAAGGATGTGCACAAGGAGGAAACTTTGCCAGCAACATCTCTGTGACATCCTGCCAGGCCAAAAGAACAAGGAGCCTAGTTTACTGGGGGTTGGAAAGGGGGGGCTTTTGTTGTGTTTGTTTGCTTTGGGTTCGGTTTTCGTTGTTGTTTCCATTGTGTGTTGGAGAGGGTCCCTATGCTGGGAGCTCTCCAGGGAAGAGAAGCAGCATTCATGGCCTCACACACCCTGACAGCGCCAGGACTCACACCTGGGCTTGTGTAACTCTAGAACCCTCATCCTTAACTGGGTGCTGAACCTCTGTACTGGGCCGTCTGTCTATCTTCAACAGATAGTCGTCAGCTTTTCTAGGAAACAAGGGACATTAGCTCCATCCTGGCTTAGAGGGCACACGGCTTCTAAGAGGGCCAATCACTTCATCTCAGGCTCTCGTCTCTTCATCTGTGAAAGGAGAGAAGTGGAGTAAGAGAAGCTAGTGGTGTCTGGAAGCTCTCAGCATTCACAGCTTTAAGGGTTAGTGGCCGGAGAGCCCGTGCTAATGCATCCACCCCACATCCTCCTCAAGCAGTTCTCGGCCCCAGGAAAAATTCTTAGAAACAGCAATGAACAAAAATATTAGGTAAAAGCTGCCCGTCAGATTTACATATTATATTGCAAAATGTATTGTGCTCTCCTTTTTTCTTGGAATGGGAACATGTAGGTCTAGGACCTACGGTCATAACAGTGCTGAGATGGGACCTATTACTGAGTAGCCAAACACATTTCCAGTTCCAAGAAACTGCTCTGAAACCACATGCTTGGTAATGCCAACACTAAAAAGCCCCCTTCACTCAATAAGCAATCTGGAAAGCATTTGTCTTTTTTTATTTTAAAATAAACATTGCGTATCTCTCTTTTTCAGAGGGTGAAAGTAATCAGAGATAAGTATATCCAGAAAAACTGTTGGAGAGAAATGAAAGAGAATGAGGGAGAAACTTGATTTAGCATCTACCCCCTTGTATTTGTCTTCTTCCTGCTGGCTCAATGCCACCTCCTTCATGAACACAGAATTGGAACCCATGCCAGACGAGGTCTTGGCCCCATGAACGGGTAAAGGACCTTCCCAACATAAACAGGGAGGCAAAGGGGAGACTCCTGTGAAGCCACTGAGATCAGTTCACTCAACGAGCACATGGTTCCATTTGGTGCCTACATCTTGGCCTCGGCCTCTCGCCCTAACTCAGTGAGGAGTCCATCATTTCGACGAGGAACACCAGTGCGCCAGTAAGAAGGGCTCCTCGTCCCACTGTAGTGCATACACCCCAGAGATCTCTTCTGTCATTAATATTTTTATTTTTAACCATTTCGAAGTTATTTGCGCATTACAAATGCATAGCAGAAGTGTTCCCATAGGGATAGTCAAGTAATTCCAAAAGAGAGTAATAACCTTTCAGTTGCTCTCTCTTCAAACATGTGTGTCAACCATGCCAAGAGGTGTCTATGCAAAACACAAAGACACAGTCACTACTGAAGGAACCTCCTGTAGGATTGAACCTGGACACCACCCTTTCCAGGATGCTCCCCTGGTACCCAGATCAGGACAAGAAGCACCTCCTCGGGTCCTGTGGCACTGGGTCCAAGGCATCCATGATCCCCATCCTCTCGAGTGAAATTGTTGGCTTACTTACACAGGTTCCAATACTGCCGCTGCGGTTGGAGAGGTTCAGATAGGACGCACCTCACAGAGCCCTTAGACAAAGAATTGCAATAATAACGATGAAGACAACCAAGACGTTGATGACAGTATAACGAAAACATGTAATCCCCTTCTCAAGAAGCACTGCCTGCTTATCTTCTTCTGTCCCAAATCCCTGGATGTGTCTGCTCACAAGCACACTTCTGGGGCTCGGCGCCTGTCTGGGACAAAGCCAAGGAGGCAGCGTGATGTCAGTTTCTTGCGGGGAGCCCGCTCTCTGACTTGTACCATCCTGCCTAATATACTTCAGCTGCCTTGAAATGAAAAATGAATAGGAAGTAGATCTTGCTGCTAAAACATATGTGTCAGAAAATCATTACGAGTATTAAATTACAGCAATAAAATGAACCAGAACTAATTTTGCAAATTAAGATACAATCAATTTTTTTCATAGCCACACGTTTTCTTTAAAAAAAAAAAAAAATATAGCAAAATAAGATTTAGCCTAACAGTATGAAAACTGAGTGTAAGGTTTTTGGGAGTGGGGTATGAATATATATAGAACCAGAACCAGTGTGATAAATACATCAGTGTTTTGGTGGGTAGGGGTAAAAGTTGTCCCCAGATGGTAAAAATACTTCCCCAGTGCTGAACAGTATAATGATCAGTTTTGACCCTGACATTCCTATGTATTTTATATGTCAAATTTATGGACACATATTCCCCTTCCTCTCTTCTGCTCCCCTCACTCCCTACACAAGGTTCTGCTGACTCAAGAAACGAGTAAATTTTAAAATCTCTGACACCTGCTCATTTTTAGGAGACACTATTGCTGTTGGTCAAATTAAATCTGAAGCTATAAACAAACCTTAGCGCTGTGCCTGTTCACAAGAATAACAGGATATCTCCCTCCACCCACCGCACGAGGGACTGTAATTAGCTCATTGTCCGTGAATAGGCTCAGACCGGGGGAGGGAGGGCCCGGGCAGGTGTTAATTAATTGAGTAACCTCCACCGTCTCCTGGGAACCCCGGTCAGCACAACTCCCCCTTCCAAAAGGGACACTGAGGAAGAGGATGAAACACTCTGGCCAAGGACTCACAGAGAGGGTCCACCAAGAAGAGGAAAAAACAGGAGCTTCGCCTCCCTGCTGGGCACTCCTCCTGGCTTTCTGCTACACCCAGCCAGCAGACTATTTATAGCCATCATTACAAATAAAGCTGTTTATAACATCCAACCTTGGCCCTGCATTAGTTAAATCTGTAGACTGGCAGCTATAAATAACTCTGTTGCATGCTCAAGTGTGACTACTGACTGATACTTCCTCAAATTGTGAGAAATAATGACAAGTTTGTTTGACAAACATCCCACTGACATTCATCTGATTTTGAGTAAGTGGTGCTGCTTTTTTAATTTGGTCCCTGAGGCCCAGCTTCTTGGGAACTTTCTTTATTCTTCCCCTGTCTCACCTCCTGCACCAGGAGACTCTGTCCTGTGTGTAGTTGCTTCCCCTCCTAATCACTAGAAGGGATTTGGGGCCATTTAAGGGGAAGCTTATTAAATCCACTGTTTTTCTCATGGGACAGCTCTGCTGTAGGGGCTTTGCAAGGGTCAGGGAGTTTTGTTCATGATGTCACAGCAATAGGAAGGGGAGGGAGGTGTGGGCCGGGCCAGGGAGTTGGGTAAAGTGGAGAGAGGATCAGAAAGGGAGCTCTGCAGGGGGGAACGGCAACCTAGAAATGCTAGAAGTAGTTACAGAAGAACCAATGAAAGACATCGTCCAGACAGAGGGATTTACAGCCCAAGGCACCCGAGCTGGGAGATCTGGAATAACCCCAGCTCGATGCCCACAGTGCGGGTCCCGTCCCGGGTGAGTGGACAGGAGTGTGCGTGGGAGTTCCGTGGCATTCCAGGGCTCCAGTGGGACTCGGGAACCGCTCGAAGTAACTCACCAATTTACAGGCAGACAAGTTCGGGTCAAAGAGGCTCCCGCCACTCACTAGAGCACAACTGGACTAGAACTCAGCTCTCTGGGCTCCGGTTCCTTCCGTCATCATTAAATTAATATGTGAAAAGCATTTGGAACCCTTCCTGGCGGTGGTCAACACTCCCGAAGTGGGAGAGGTGATCGTCAGCTCTCCCTACTGCTGGTCGCTATCTATATGAACACATTAAAATCAGAAGCTCTTATACTGTCCCCCACCAGCCATGTTCCTGTCTTCTCTGTCTGACTGGACTCTTATAATGACAGTGCTTACACATCTCATCCCAGCACACCCACTTCGGCCAATCTGGTCTAAACCGAGTTTTCAGTCATCTGCTAAATATACAGCTCTAACCCAGCCGGTGTGGCTCAGTGGTTGAGCATTGACCCACGTACCAAAAGGTCGCCAGTTCGATTCCCGGTCAGGGCACATGCCCAGATTGTGGGCCCGATCCCCAGTGGGGGGCATGCAGGAGGCGGCCAATCGATGTTCTCTCTCATCGATGTTTCTATCTCTCTCTCCCTCTCCCTTCCTCTCTCTCTAAAATCAATAAAGACAACAAAAATTTTTTAAATAAATGTACAACTCTAATCATAAAACTGTGGCTCACCAGCTCCCCCACCTCCCTGCCCTGGCTGGGACTACAGTAAGGAGGAGTCACTCTCAGGGACTACAGTGCACGGCCCCCACCCCCGGGAATTCTGTACCCTGTGTGCCTCACTTGCCTCACCCTACTTCCGACCCTGCCCCTTCCTCTCCCAGAACAATCGCCAGCTGGTTCCCATGTCTGCCAAAATAATAAAAGACTTATCACCCTGCCTGACAATGTGCTCAATGACTGGCCCCACCCATTTCTCCAGTCCAGATCTATGCTCTATCTGAAAGTAGACTCCTCAAGCTTTCCAGAACATACGTACGCCCTTAGAGGATCCTCTGTTCCCTTTGGCAAGGGTGCCCTCCCTCCCTTTACATTGCAAAACCCTGACCGCCTTTCAAGACCTATTGCAAATGCCTAAAGAAGCCCTTGCTGAGTGCTCAGGCAGCTGTGATGTTTTCCTTGGAATCCCCATCACCCTATTTATATGTCTCTTTCAGCACTCGCCTGTCTTAATCCTGCCTTACAGTTATTTGTGAACATGCTTATGTTTAATCCTCTTTTCTAGTGGTAAGACGAAACGCTTAATCATTTTGGTATCTAGCATTGTGTGTACCTAGAAAAGGGTGAAGCATTTAAAAAGCCTACTTTCTAGCCCTGGCCGGTTTGGCTCAGCAGTTAGTTCGTCAGCCCATGGACCAGAGAGTCCTGGGTTCGGTTCCCGCTAAGGGCATGTACCTCAGTTGTAGTCTGTCTCCGCCCCGGTTGGGGTCGTGTGGGTGGCAACCAGTGGATGTGTCTCTCTCACATCGATGTTTCTCTCTCTTCCTCTCTTCCTCCCTCCCGCTCTATCTGAAGATAAAAATGCAAAAAAAGTCCTCAGATGAGGATTTAAAAAAAAAGTCTACTTTCTAACAGTGCAAGCAAAATCCAAAACCAAAAAAGACCTTAAAAGTGATAAATGACAGTATCAACTAATGAACATGTGCTGAGATGTGCAAATAAGTAGCAAAACCTGGCATGCGCCCTGGCTAGTTTGGCTCAGCGGTTAGAGCGTCGACCTGCGGTCCGGAGAGACCCGGGTTCGGTTCCCGCTAAGGGCACGTACCTCAGTTGCAGTTTGTCCCCGGCCCTGGTTGGTCGTGCGGGTGGCAGCCACTCGATGTGTCCCTTCACATCGATGTTTCTCTCTCTCTCTCCCTTCCTCTCTCTCCCTCCCACTCTATCTGAACAAAAATGGAAAAATATCCTCAGGTGAGGATAAAAAAAAAAAAAAAAAAAAACCTGGCATGGACCCTGGTCATTTGCAGCAGCACCTTCCTCAGCTCCACGAAGGCGACCTGAGGGTGTCCGCACGGCACACATGCACGACCCCTGTGCTCACAGACACTTGCAAAGTATTGAGAGAACTGGAAATGAAAGAGGCCACATAACTGTGGACTCAGGCAGCTTAACAAGCTGAAGGATTAAAAGGGCAAGTATCTAATCAACCCATCAGTCACCCAGCCGTCACACATTTATTTAGAGCCTGTGACATGCATGACATAGAACCACTCTTAAAGGATGGATGTTTGCTTTGCTGTCTGGAATTGACAGCCAGCTCCACTTTCTACATTTCCCCAACTCTTTTCGTTTTTACAACACTAAGTAAGACCCAGGCAACTCCACGTCTTCAATTTGGCCCCCTAATTTCTTTTTTATTTTTATTTTAAATCCTCACCTGAGGATATTTTTCCATTTATCTTCAGATAGAGAGGGAGGGGTATAGAGAGAGAGCAAGAGAGAAAGAGAGAGAGAGAGAGAGAGAAAGAAAGAGAGAGAAACACTGATGTGAGAGAGACACATTGATTGGTTGCCTCCCAAATGGCTGGGGACCAAACTGCAACAGAGGTACATGCCCTTGACCAGAATCAAACCCAAGACTCTTTGATCCGCAGGCCCACGCTCTAACTGTTGAGCCAAACCAGCCAGGGCCCTTTTTAATTTTTAAAACATTCATTGATTTGAGAGAGAGAGAGACATGACTTGTTGTTCCACTTATTTATGTATTCATTGGTTGATTCTTGTATGAGCCCTGACTGGGGATCAAACCCACAATCTTGGTGTATGGGGACAACCATCTAACCAGCTGAGCTACCCGACCAGGGCCAGGCCCCCATGTTCTTATCTCCACAATGGGAAACTCTGCCAACCTTTGCCGGGCCTCCCAGTGGGCTCCACATCCATTTCAGCCCTGCCGCAGCCTGCCAGGACCCTGGGCTGTTTGAGACCCCCTAAAACTCCATAGACACAGGGCGGAACTTCCCACGTCAGAACTAACCCATCCCCGGGGGAGAAGCAGATGAGAAAACTTCAGCTGCAGACTAACCACTGAAGAGGAAGGACAAGCTGAACCTCCTGCACGAGCCAGGTCCTCCTCCTTCCCCCAGAGAAGGAAGGCGCCAGGCGCGAGAGGGGCTGGAGGTGCCTTTGTGCTGTTCCATATTAACACAGTCACACTTTGCTATGCAGATGTCACTTCCAATAAACACCAGGGCTTTCCCGGGCCTGGAGTCTAATTGAAGGGATTGTTACTGTTGGTGAATGGCTAGGGAAATGATTAATGCAAAGCCAACCACTTCATAAATGCCTGCTTTGTGAGCGTTCCCAGTGTCCTGGGGACTGCGACTCCTGTGGTCAGCACAGCCCCAGGACTCCGCGTCAGCAAAGGATATTTATTATCCCCATCAGCCCCCTTCTGAAACCGCCAGGCGGACGGGGCCTCACCTGGAGGTTGGTGGGCACAGTCAACCATCCTCCAATTTCTGGCGCGGGGCGTGCAATGCAGAAAAACTCCCCCCAATCTTCTGGATGTTTCACACACGACCTGATTTCGTTTTTTTTTTAAGAAAGGCTTCATTTGTAAGTCACAAAGATGGAAACAGGAGTATAAGCAGATAAAAAGCTTTTCTAGCCCACCCCATTCCTAAGTTGGCTACTTGAGCTCTATGCAGATACATGAACACACACACACACACACACACACACACACACCCCAAGGTCTCTCTGATCTGCATTGCTCACAGTTTTCACCTAATTTAAAAATCAGTTTCGATTTAAATGCAGCAAATGGACTCTTTAGGTAACTTAATTCCTAGGAAGAAGAAAAGAAGTGGTAAGTAAGTGTGCCAAGCCCTCTGCCTAACATATACTCACCTCACTGATACATACAGGGGGTGGGTCTGTTTTCTCCCCCAGAAAATTGGTCCCAGGTTCTCCTGAGGTAGCATGTGCAGGCCCTACTTCTGTTTCTGCAGTCTCGGTCTAAACTGCCATGGATGCTGTCCTGAAACTCCCTGTAAGCTTAAAAAAAAAAAAAAAAAAAAAAAAAGAGCTACAATGTTAACACTGGTGGAACTGAGGATGAAATTTTTAAAATTTATATTTGTTATGGCATCTAAATGTTCTACAGTGTGGTATGTGTTTTATATTCAATGCATGATGTAAAAAAATATCTTTAGTTTCATAAAATCCCTCAAGATTGTAAGGTTTGCTTGGGCAGCTTCATCTGATTTCAGAAGTGGTGTTCTGGTCTTGAAAATTAGCCTGGGTCATAAAACACAGAGACTGTGACGTTCTCCGAAATTGGATCCTAAACCACTGGTTTCTTTGTAGCCTCAGTGAATAAGCAGGAAGTAAAGTTGATGCTTGGAAACTCGATCCTCCCCTTTCCACTTCTTATCCGTCTTCCCATGCCCTTGCCACTCTCGCAGTTCCTATCACTTTTCCTGTCTTGCTTTGTTGTTTTCTGTTGTTGTTGTTGTTGTAGTCCTTACTATTACTTAAAGCACACTCTGAGGAATGAGTCTGGCACCAGTCATTGACACGTTAGTATGAATTAAAACAATCAGAATTTATTTAGCTCCAGTGTTATCAATGCATATTTGCATTTTAATTCTAAACCCAGTTGTGTAATAAAAGGTATTGGCTAACGAATGAAAGAGGTCACCACCTCTCTGCATCTCTGAAATCAGACATCTAGGTTCCTGGCTCTGTTTGTGGGAAAGGCAGGCCCTGGGACCAGTCACATAACTAACTGCAATAAATGTTTTGCACTTTACCCGTAGAACATCGCCATTCAGTGCCTCTGTCCCTTTACAAACAGCACACACTCCAGGGATACTGCTAGATGTGGGGATGGTTGAAATCATGTGTCACCTGCAAAAATATTCACAGGCCCAGGGCTTTTGAAAAACTGTATTCTTTATCCTTATTTGGAAAATTGTCTTTGCTACATAGATATGTTGAGTCTATATACTAAGTGTCTGATAAATAAACATGAGTAATGATTTTTGAGTGCTAGATTTTGGAAACAGATTTTAAAAACTGAATCCTAGAGACGCTTAATAGCTTGGTAGAAGTCACTTGCTGATCAAAGTAAGGCTCGGATGAAAGAAGAGGGCTTCTGATTCCTTGCCTGGGCTCTTCTGAAGCCAACACATTGTCTCCCAAGCCACCTAATTCAAGTCCCAGGCAAATCTAACCTCATGCTGACGGGAGGCTTCAGACTGGCCCTCCCAAGGCTTTCTTGGCCAGTAGGCTTAGAAACAAGGCCGCGTGAGCAAACACCACGTTGCTAGCCCTCCTGGGCTTTCTCTACTTATTAGACCACGCTCCACAGATAAAGGGGCAACACAGAAAAAAAGGAAAAGTTAGAAATAATCCTTTGTTGTTGCTGTTTTTCATCATTCTGATCCATATACATTGTGGTTACCTGGTTACCCCTAGACTGTCCAGGACCGAGAGAGAGAGGCAGGGCCACCAAGCAGCTTTGCCAGGGACCACCCCTTAGGCAGAGTTTCCCAGGGGAAGCCCACCTTCCCAGCCAGCAGGGTGAATGAATGAAGGTCTCCTATTATCCACAGGTGAATAGTCAACAGTTGACTCTGCACCTGTGTGGTTAGATCTGCGCTCACCTTCCACTGGGCCTCATGTGTACTCTGTATATTTGCCACATCACCTTGCCTGCTGTCACCTAGAGCCAAAATAAGGTCTTGACCTTGACTCGCCAATGTGTGCTACACCAAGCATCTCAGTACCTGCCATTTATAGATTTGTTTATTTATTCAGCTAAAATACCGTAAGTGGTTACTGTGCACCAGGCACTGGGCCAGGCTCTTGCTATATAAAGAAACCGGACACACCACTCTTGATCTTGCCAAGGGGATAGGACAACCAGAAAGAAAGGGACAAATGACAGAGAGCCAAGTTAATTTATACCCAGATAGACAAACACCTCTTACCTCTTTAAGACTCAGATTGACCTTGCCCCCTGCAAACGGCTTCCTGGTCATCTGCAGGCAGGAACGTGCTTCTTCTATGCCCTGATCATTTCAGGGTTGTTTATAGACCCAGAATTTCTCATATTGTTGAAGTTATTTCTATGCACCTCTGCTTCATTCTTTAGATTGTGTGTGAAAGGAGAAAGGTAAAAGGAGAAAGGAGAAAGGTAAAGACAGAAACTGATATTTAACATCTCCAAATAGACTTTTCAGATGAATGAGTGAATGAATGAATGAATGAATGAATGAATGAATGAATTTCCGAGCTCTCTTGTCCTCTACATAGATTTCCTTGACCTATATGTATGTCCACCAGTCCAAACAAGAAGTAAATTTCCTCATGCTCCTTAATATGTAGAGTGTGGTTATTTCCAGTTCATTAAACAAACGTACAGACTGTAAATAAGTGAAAGCCTCATCTCACTTGGCCAAAAGCACTATTTTGTTGTCTTTGTTTTTGTTTCTCCAGAAGCATAATTCAACTGTGTGTGAGCATGCGTGAGTGTGGGTGTGCGTCAGTTCTACACACAATTTGGTGGCGTCCTCAATAACAGGTGTCCCTCCAGTAGGTCTCCGTGATGATGGAGGGCATGGAGGGGTATGCCAGGAAGATGGGGAGATGTGGCCTGCCAAAACCAATCACATTAAATCTTAACGCTCGTTCGGGGCCTGTCACTGGAGGAGAAATCTGATGAACACCCGAATGTCAGGGTGGTAATAGCATCTGTTAAATGGCTTGTAAATGTGATTGTTGAGAATTTTACACAGAAATGACACTGGCTACAATCAAAGCAAGACAGGCCTGGCTTCCAGCCAGCTTCTTCCAGGTACCATCACCACTCGGGGCAGGTGGATAGGGGTTTTGCTGCTACCTGGCCTGGCCTTTTTCCATCATTGTGAGCTTTTTCTCTCTGACTCATAATCTGCCTCTTCTAAGAAAAGCCTGGCAATCTCCTTCCAAAAGATGCGCAGTGGCATAATTCTTGCCTGTTCTTACAAGTGAGATAAAGATTTTTTTCTACCAGCAATAAAGAGCGTTCGGAAACTATTTGGTTTTCTCATCTCTTTTCAGACATGAATACTTAGGTCATATGGGATCATAGTCCAAAGAGAGGTGATAAGCATTGATGAGCAAAGCACAATAACCCCTAAATAGATTCAAGCCAGCCCTTTCTCACTGGTTTGCTGGATAATCCATAGCACAGATGATGGAAATCAATACTTGGTGAGTCACAAATACTTACTGACCACCAGCTTGGGCAAAATACTACCTGAGCTGATATGGGGAACAGAAAAGAGTTACATGAGCCTCACTATAAGTAACTTCTAACTTAAAGAGGACAGATATAGATATACAAAATAAATTTTTGTTATTGTAGATATCACTTTTATTGTAGATTTGAGGCATTAGATAGTAAAAATCCTTCTGTGACCCTCACTTATTCATTTCTTCAATAGTTATTCATTGAATGTTCATATTGTACTATACTATAATCATATAGTCCTTTTTTTTTGGAGTAAATCTTCCATGTACATTTTATTTTTGTTGAGAAGGGGTATCAATCTCAGATGGGGTATCAGCCTTCACCTATTCAACATTCATTCACCAAACATCTGCAGGCATAGCTTGGAGACGTTGAGGGTTTGGTTCCAGACCACGGCAAAAAAGCAAGTATCAATAAAGAGAGTCACACAAATTTTTTGGTTTCCCAGTGCATATAAAAGCTACATTTATACTATACTGTAGTCTATTAAGTATGCAATAACATTATGTCTAAACAACAATGTACATACTTTAATTAAAAAAACCTTATTGCTAAAAAAAATACTAACCATAATCTGAGCCTTCAGTGAATCATAATCTTTTTGCTAGTGGAGAGTCTTGCCTCAATATTGGTGACTGCTAACAATACCCACCTGTTGGTCACTTAATAGCTGTCTTGATGGCCAGATCCCCTGTTGGGTACCAAAGTGCTGTGTTCAAGTGACCCTTATTTTATTTAATGATTGCCCCAAGTTGCAAGAGTGATGATACTGGTGAGTTGAATATGCCAAGAGCAGTCATCAAGTGCTTCCTTTAAGTGAAAAGGTGTTAGATCTCAATAAGTAAAGAAAAAACTGTATGCTGAGGTAGCTAAGATCTACAGTAAGAATGAACCTTCTCTCCATGAAATTGTGAAGAAGGAAAAAGGAATTTGTGCTAGTTTTGCTCTTGTACCTCAAACTGCAAAAGTTACAGCTTTATCATAGGTATGCATGTGTACGAAAAAAAAAATAGTACCCCTGCCTGGGTAGCTCAGTTGATTAGAGTATCGTCTGGATACAACAAGACTGCGGGTTCGATCCCCAGTCAGGGCACAGAATCAGCTCCAATTAATACATAAATAAGTTAAATAACAAATTGATGTTTCTCCCCCACTTCTGTTAATATCAATCAAATATTTTTTAAGAAGAAAGAAAAAAAAACATAGCATATATAAGGTCTAGTACTATCAGAGGTTTCAGATATTCACAGTGGGTCTTAGAATATATGCTCCATGGATAAGGCGGAACTATTATAGTCCTTTTTCTTAAGAACAGACTTTTCATGGATATTTTGTTCGATCCTATCCTATATTTTGTAGAAAGAGTGTATAATAGAAAACACTTCGTATTGGTTTAAATATCCACAGGCTGAATCCATTTCATTGTCTATCCAGGCAGCAATCATAGATGCTTAGAGTTATAGACCTTGAAAGTAATCTAACCAGCCGTCTCGTAGGAAAGACGAGGAAGTTAATTTTCTCCTGCAAAGTAACTGAGCTACTTCGAGGTGGAATGGAACAAAAGCCCAGGTCCCTGATGGTCAGTCCAGCACACATTTTACCACCCGACGCTGCCTAAAATTCAAATGCCTTGCCTTTGTCTTCAGTAACAAAAAACACAGGCTACTCTCTCAAACCCGGGTCCGGCCCCAAGGACATCTGTGACGTTCCCTGCTGTGTGTCCTGAAGAAGGGGTGCTTGGACCTCCACAGTGCCACGTGGGCCCCCACCCATGTCAGTGCGAACTGAGCCCCCGGGAGGCAGAGTGACCTCGGGCTGGACAGCACAGGACACTGCAGGAAACAGGCAGGTCATACCAGCTTGTTGTCATTGTTTACACGGGAGGACAAAAAGTTGCTGGCTTGGGTCCTTTCGTTTCAAACCCTGGTAGTGACAAAAGAGGAGTTCTCAAAGGCCTGCCAGAGAAACGCCGGGCCTCCCCACGCCCACCCTGGTTTTCACTGAGGTACTTCTCTGTCCTCCTGTGCAAAGCCTCGAAGTACCTTCCTGGTCAAGCAAGAGCTCACGGCCACGCCAGGCCTTCGTCACGCAATTGTAGCAAGTGATCTGCTCCCGCTGCTCCAGCTCTTTAGCCGAGGTTGAAACTTCTTTCTGTTCATCAAGGGCCCTGGAAATGGAGGTGCCCCCTCCCCCTGCCTTTCCGGCCTCTCAGCTGTTCAGTCCCTGCCCCTTGGGCTGTGCCAACAGGAACCCTTCCCCTGGCCTTTCCCTGTCTCTTCTTTCGGGTACTATGAGCCGAGCTCTGTGTGCTGGTTCTAAGGCCTTTTCTCTGCATTAATTTCACAGGCTGCCGTAACAAATTGCCATAAATTTGGGGGTTTATAACAACAGAAATGTGCTCTCTTGCGGTTCCAGAAGCTCAAATACAAAATCAAGGTGTGGTTCACACTCCCTTGGAGGCTGTGGGGGACCCTTCCCCGCCTCTGCCAGCTTCTGGGGGTCCCAGGAATCCCCTGGCTTGTGGCTGGATGACTCGAACCCCTGCCCCCCTCCTCACATGGCCATGTCCTCTCATCTCTGCGTTCTCCCACTGTCTCTTTAAGGACACCTGTCATTGCATTCAGGGCCCAGCTAGATAATCCAGGGAAATCTCTTTTTGAGATCTTGAACGTAATAACCTGTGAAAATATCCTTTTCCCAAATAAGGTCGCGCTCACAGGTTCTCAAGGTTAGGAGATGAACATATCTTTTTGGAGTCCGTCATTCAACCCACCATACCGTCTTCTAGTAATGCTGCTCACCTAAATCAGAGTTGCTGAATGATCCAAGTGCGAGCACTGTTTATGCACTGGATGCTGCGTATTAGTTAGGCACTAGAGATACAGGACGAATAAGGCATGGTTCTCAATCTGGTAAATCAGACAGAAAAGCAAAACAAGCCATTACAACTAAACATGACAAAAATACTGGGAAAGTCGCATCCCTCAAGGGTTCTATGGCCCATTTCCCTGATAATCTCAGATTCCAGGCAGTGACACTCTCTGGCTTTACATTCCACTGACTCTGCTAAACCAGAAAAATGAAAACGGATGGAGGAACGGGAGTGTCAAGGGGAACAAGAGAGATCTGTTCCCCGGAGAAATTTTTCTAGGCCACAGATATGTCTGTCTGAATATTAAAAGTAAGGGCGGACATTTGGTCGGAACAGCGCACTGGGGCATCATGTTTCTGAGACGGAGCGGAGAGCATCTCGGAGTCAGAAACTACTCACACGTGGGCAGAGTGACGGCTCCCTGAAAAGGCCCCCGCGTATTTCTGCACAAATCAACACCTTGGACGAGTGCCAGCAAGCAAGCTCGCTCTTCCACTGCTGAACTGTTTAAGCGTGTTAATGCTGCAGTTATGCAGGGCCAGAGCCGAGCTCCCAGGGGAAACCTCGCATGTGCAGCGCTCTGGATAGGAGATGACCTGGGTCAGAGACCAGGAAACAAGGCAAGTGCTCTCCTCCACTTCAAAAAGAGAACTCTAGAACCCTCCCCCAAATTTCCTAAGGGGCAGAGGATGGGGATCTGGGATGAGGGGTGGGATTTTATTCAGGACGCTAATAATGCCAAGTAGACAGAAATCAAACAAATACCCTGTCAAGTGATTCTAGAGGATTCCTAGCTCACAGCAGAGATTTCTCTCTGAAGCAAAGCCTTCCACAACTTAGAAGACAAATTGTGGGTAATATTTATCCCTAAGAGATGATTCACGTAGATATAAAGGAGACAGGCAAGTAGACAATGTGCAAATTGGATGGATTACTGCGATTCAGAAATAAAACACAACTTTGTTTGCCAGAGCAACTCCTTTGCTCTGTATTTTTTAAAAATATGTCGTATCTTACAGTAAAGGGACTTTTCTTCTGATTTTTTTTTCATAGTAGAGACTCGGTGAATAAGACATAACCATCCCAAAGCAGCCCTTATCTTTGGTGCGCTGCTATTATCTTTGAAAAATGAAGTATGCCCTCAAAGAGAGTATCTAAGAAAATTGGCAAAGATCCAGCGAGCCAAATAAAGTTAAAAGTACAACTGCAAAATTGTCTGGAAAGCCATTCTTGGCGGCTCTGCGGGAGATGCAGGGGGACACCATGCTGCCGAAAAATGGCCGATGAATCCTGAGTGTAATATTTTGACAAATAAAAACAATAATAGTCATAATTGTTATAATATCTTCAGTACCACAAAGGAGAACACCTCCATACACCTCCTCATACAGCTGAGAAATAGTATGAAGGGGGGGCGGTGTTGGACCTGGCTGACTCCCCGGTTCTCTCAGATTACGCTTTAACCAAAAAAGGATGATTTAGACTGACCTTATCTAGCTTTGAAAGATCAGGGTGCCCCTAGCCAAACGCTAGGTTATATTATATAAGTGAATTCACCACAAAAATTGGTTTCAATTTATTTCTACTTCCTAATTCAGTTTACCAGAAAAAGTAAGAAAGCCTGTCCTTCCAAGAACAGGGAGAAACGCAGGTCGTGGATTCTGTCTGCTGATCTCATTTAGGGAGATGTCGGCCCGACGCACTGGTCATTAGCCTAGGTGACCAGCTCTGGGCTCCTGCTGCCCCAGGCTGTGTCCATGGTACCTCACCACCCCACCCTGCCCCAGGGGTTCCAAAGCTCATGCCCACCAGTGCAGCTGCCACCTCTTGGACAGCACAGTCCTAAGCAAGATGTGGGCACAGTAAGCAAAGTCCAAGAAGGCCTCCTGGTCAGTCCCTTATCACCGTATGTGGCAGGTTGATTGGGAGCGTCCATAAAAGATGCTCTGGAGCCTGTGAATGTGACTATATTTGGAGAAAGGGTCTTTGCAGATGTAGCTAAGAATCAGGTGATGAAATCATACCAGATTTTCTGTGGGCCCTACATCCAATGACAAATGTCCTCGTAGGAGACACAGAGAGCAGGCATATGAAGAAGAAGAGAAGGTTGTGAAAGATCAAGCAAGAGACTGAAATCTCGACAGCCAGAGGACGCCTGGAGCCACCAGACACTGGAAAACACAAGGGAAAATTTTCTACCCGAGAACCTTCTGAGGAAGTACCAGACCCTGCCAACACCTTGATTTTAAACTTTTGGCTTCCAGAGCTGTGAGAGAATACGTTTCTGCTGTTTCAAGCTCCCCCAGTCCGTGGTGATTTATAACAGCGACCTGGGAGACGCACAAATACCTTACTTCATTTTCAAAGACAAATCACATTCTCACGATCTGGAAGACCACGTCACACTATTATCCAACTCACAGGTTTGAAACTTGAAACTTCACAGGTTTCTTTTATTTTATAATTGGTCAAATCTCAGACTAATCAACTAGTCGATAAGCACATTTAAAACCTATTAATTTGTTGTAGCAAGAAAAAAACAATTGAACTAGAAAACATTGTTAGACGTTTGCCTAAGATTTTCACTACAATGCATTATAAACGTACATGTGATACATCTTTGAGGTTGTCTGTCTTCAACATTTTAATCTCCTGTCTCTGAAAATCACACCCCACATCCACAGAATTAAGCCTCAAGACATGCTTGGGTCACGTGACTCCTCTCCACGCCCCGCCCCCCCATTAGACTGGTTATAGTCAATTAGAGCAGGGATGAACGTTGATCCAGGCTGGACCAATTACATTGTCTCTCCTGGGAATTTAAAATTGGGATCAACATAGCTAGGCTAACAGGGCTTGTTGGGAGGAGAGGTAAACTCAGCAGCTCTAAGGCCATTTTCTTGCGTTTTTATAGAAAGACAGACTGGGACAGGTACCAGAGGAAAACAAAGATCAGAGACACAAAGAGGGTCCTCTCTGAATTCCTCCTGGCACCCCAAGCCCTCATATCTCAGAAGCCCTACAGCCCTTAGACTCTGCAACATCCCAATATCCTCCCTACACCTGCATTTTTCTCAAACCAGGTCAAGCTGATTTTTGTTGTTAGCAAAAAAGAGAAACTTGATTAAGAAAGACCCAAATGAGCACAGCAGATACAATTATTGTATCAAGATTTCCATTTCACAATGAATATACGTAGAGGTAAACTGATCTATCAACTGATCAATCGATCAATAGAGATCTATATATCTTTGTCTACATACAATGCACACAACATTCCTTAACCAGGTACAAAGTACTTTTGGATCTAATAATTTAAGGAATCCTTAAGTGTTGCATCCTTGTTTTAAAGAAACTATTAATTTTATCAGAATGTAATAAGTGTTTATTGCATGCATACTAGAAAGGCTTTCGAAGAATTTTTTTTTTGCAAGTCCTTTCTTCCCTTTGAAGTACTTATGACCTCATTAAGAAGATAAAATACACACTGTGACCTAGTGCCCATAACTCACCTTCTCATAATTACTGGTAGTTTTAACTTTCACAAATTGAAAACTTCTCTATATTCCATCCATTCACACATTGTACGGTGACACCTCTCAACCAGTGTTTGTATGCCAAGCTCAGATCTCTATACATCATCTGAAAATGAACACTTTGAGCTATTGCATGGTGGTGCTGTCAGCCAAGAGATGAGTTTTGGCAGTGTTGCCATTCGATCTGCACAGCAATGTCTCTGCAATTATTTGAAAATTTTTATTGCATTTTGTCCCGTGGTTTATAAAAATAAGTGGGGGGGGATGAAAAAATGAAAACACATAAGTGTAATTCTCTTGAACCTAACACAATCAAGACAAAGCTGGAAACGGGGCATCTTGATTTAATGTGATTAAACACTTGCCGGATCTAAGCTGGTAAAGGAAGATAACAAAACTAAGGAACCTTGATGAAATGCTATAAATGTATCTTCCAAAAGGAAATTGAAAAGCAGAGGTATGGTAGAGATGAACTTTCTAAAAAATTTTATAAATGTGTTAGGGTGACATTGGTTAATAACATTAAATAAATTTCAAGTGTACAATTCTATAACACATCATCTGTTATTGCACTGTGTGCTCACTATCCCAAATCAAGCCTCCTCTGTCACCATTTATTTGGCCCCCTTTATCCTCTTCTACCTCCCCCCACCCCCTTTTCCCCTCAGGTAACCACCATACTGTTGTCTGTGTCTATGAGATTTTTTGTTGCTTTTTTTGTTTGTTTGTTCATTTACTGTGTTTGTGTGTTCATCTGCCTGTTTTGTTTGTTCATTTGCTTTTTTCGTTTGTTGCTTTCTGTTTTCTATCCCACACATGAGGGAAATAATATGTTTCTTGTTTTCTTCCGTCTGACATATTTCGCTTAGCGTCATACACTTTTACAGGCTTTGGGGCATGGAATCCCTTCCGCACTGTTGTCCGGCTTCCCCACACCCCCGAGAGGCGGAGTCTCCGGAGGGCCCCTCTGACAGAGGAGCAAGCTGCCTGTGGACCAGCACAGTGCCAGCAGGGTCTGGAATCAGACTTCCACTCCCACCTGTTCTCTAAGCTCCATGGTAAGGTAAGGAAGGCATCTGTTTCCCGATAACTCACTCTGCCTTCTCTTTCCGTAGTTCATTTATTAGGCCTTCCTTGCTACAGGAGCCTTGGCTTAGCCCAGTGGGTCTCAACCACAGGTGACACTTCTGCCCCCAGGAGACAGTGGGCAATGTCTGAAGATCTTCTGATTGTCACACTTGGGTGCTGGGGAAAGGCTACTTACTGGCTGGTAGTAGGTAGAACTCGGGGATGCTGTTAAACACCCTACACAGGACAGCCCCTCACCACAGTAGTTACCTGACCCCAAATTTCAGATAGTGCTGCCAAAGTTCAGAAAACCACTAGCTCCTAAACTCTGCTCTTAATTTAGGAGCTATGTTTCCATTTTAAGACTCCCTGAATCCATTTGGCTAAGCTCTCTCTGGACGGTGGGGTTTCCTCTCTAATTTGTGTGGGTGAGTGTGCACAGAGCCGGGGGTGGGACTGGAAAGGGATACGGGAGAACTGTCGTGTACGGAGCTGCACCTGTGAGCACTGAGCTGTCCAGGGACACTGTTCTAAGAGCGCTGCACCACGACCACATGTACTCCTCAGAAGAGCCTTAGGAGGCCGATCCTCTATGACCCTCAGTTTTCAGATGAGCCGTCTGAGGCTGCGAAAAATTCAATGAGATGTTGAATTTACAGAGGTCTTGACTGCCGAGCCAGAACTGGAATGGAGGGAATCTGACTCCACAGCCAGAACAGACTCGATAGATGCATGAAAAGCAGATGAGGTTCCAACATGGCACATAAAGAAAAGGAGAACCAGGTAGAGACACATCTGGGGAGACCACTGGGTCAGGAATAGGCCCCATGTGTCCCCAGGCTTTTTTATGCTGACTCAGCTGTAGAAGTTGCCGTTCTGAGCCCTTGAACTTGACCTTGGGTTCCTGCTGCCACTCCGCTGTGTGATGCTCTCTCCTCCCTTCATGAGACTCACTACATTCTGTTAACCCAGAACGTGTTTTGTGCGAAAGCTGCAGAACTGTGAAGAGGAGCAGAAAGCATGGGCTATGTTTAAACATGCTGGAGCAATATGCTGACCAGCGAGGTTTGTTTA
Source organism: Molossus molossus (assembly GCF_014108415.1). NCBI lineage: Eukaryota > Metazoa > Chordata > Mammalia > Chiroptera > Molossidae > Molossus > Molossus molossus. The sequence goes on along the minus strand of NW_023425347.1, from coordinate 26,290,340 downwards.
TTAAAATCTTTATGTGGGGTGAAGCTCGATTGCGCTTATGTCAGCTGGTTTCTGGAGAGGCCCTGTTTCCAGGACTGGGCTGCTGTTTGTCTTCTTTACTGAGCTGACAGGGGGCATTCGGGAGAATACATTATGCCAAAAACATCTGTATTATAGAAAATCAACAATGAAGAGCAACAGCTCCAAATGCAGTCAGTGCCTTGAAAGGCTCTTATCTGTCAATAGATTAAACTGCTCTTTTTATCGAAGGAGGAAACCAGAGGAAGTGGAGGGACCCGTTTGGGGACAGCAGCAAAGGCCTGCTCTTTCCTGCCAGTTAGTTTTGCACCCTCAGGAGGACAGAGGGTGGGTTTTTATTTTATTTTGTTTGGTTAATCAATGTTTTAAAAAATACTTAAAGAACTAAATCAGAGTACTCAAGGCTGATTTTTTTTCTCTCTATTTTGTCCCCATTAAAATGCATATCTCTGAATGAGACACGGGACTATGGGGTTTGCTTTTACTGAAGACCCAGCCTTTGCATTTAAAACACCTGGAGTGTCACACGCACACCCACGTGTGACAGCAATTGAAGTTGTCACCAACGTCTTCATCACGATGATAAGAATAATAGCCATAATAAATTTCTAACATAGAGCAAGCACTTATTATGACTAAGTCTTTCCCATTTATGATTTTATGTGATCCTCCCATCTCTATGAGCAGAATACTGTTATGACCTGGGTAGTTGTTGTTTTTTAGTAACTTTTGATTGAAGTGTAACCTACATACAGAAGATTACACAAATTTTAAGTATGGAACTCAGTGCATTTCACACACTGAACACACCCAAGTGACCAGCACCCAGAACACAAAACAGAACTCGTCCCGTCCTCTCCCACCCACACCCAGTCACCTCCCCTCAAAGGGAACCACTATTTCAATCCCAAATAACAAGGTAGTTTCCCCAAGCTCTGAACTTTATGGAAGGGGCACCATACAACATGCACCCTTTGGATGTCACTCCATGTCCTGCTGGGACACTCACCCACACTGCTGTGTGCCGTGGTACCATGTAACTTGTACCGTGCATTGTGCCAGGTTGTAGATTTCTCATCCTTACAGCTGCAGAATATCCCAACACGTGAATACGCCAAAATTTATTTTTCCATTTCACTGTTGATGGGTTTTTAGGCCCATTTTAAGGTTGAGGTTAAAGTTCACCGTGAAGGTTGCAGGTTAAGAATACTGGGACTCAAGAGGTTAAAAACAACTTGCCTGAGTTCACAAAGCCAGTCAGCGGTGGATCTGGGATTACAACCTGTGTTGGCCCGACTCCAAAGCCTGGGCTGTATTGCCTTTCAGAAAAGCGAGGTTTGCAGGGACCTCTCCCTGATGGGTCGAAAGGTCTCCTGTATAAATAATTTGGAGGCCTGTGGGAAGGGGACATGTGAGTACCGTGACAGGAGTCCCACTCCGCCCCCTCCACAGCGCACACTGCCTTCAGGCATGTCTCTTTGCCTTTGGTTCTCATATATCACTTTCTCCCTTTCCTATTACTTTGATTGACTGTTCCAATAGCTCTATCAGGATCTGGGGCGCTGTGAGACCTGACTGAGTAGCAGAGACACATCACTGCGCCTGAGACTTCGAGAAGGTGCTGTGTGTAAGACACATGCTTAAAGACGCAGCCCCGGGAAAGGTGGAGGCTGCCATGGATGCGTAAGTGACTGAGGGTGTGGGGCACGTCCAGTTCAGGGTGTATGTGCACACACAGGTGCGTACTCTCGAAATCAAGTGTTGGCTCCCTCTCCTCCGCTCGCTAATTTACTATGTTTACTATGCTTTTGCCAGATCGCTCCTCTGTGAAGCAGCAATTTGGCACGTTTACTACATTGATCCACTATTAAGATAATTGTATCTTAATTAGCATTCCTATTTTCTACATATTTTTTAAGAAGAAAGAAAAAGAACACTTTCAAAGAATTGTTTAACAATAAAGGAAATATGAATGCTCGTTCTCTTCCCGACAATGTGTCCTTTTCAGATGGAGGGCAAACCATTCGGCCCAAAGGAGAGCATCTTAGGCAACCTTTTAGGCCCAAGCCTTGGATCCTTCTGAACCCCTGCAGTCAGAGTAACCATGGCTGGAGACACAGAGAGCCCAGCCACAGAAGAACGTACAGGAGCCTCCAGAAAGCCTTTCAGCACTCCCTGCCTCCCAGCCTAGCTCGCTGCGTGCTTCTGCAGACAGGCTCAGAATCGCCCATGACACGTGTCCACTGGATGATTTGGCCAGTTTACAACTGATCACACAGCAAATGCACAATTATCACGGGCCAATGAACACTGCTTGTTAAGATGGCAGAAATCACTGGGTCAGCTGAGCTGTGGGCCAGTTGTTCATTTATGTAAACACCACTGGGGTTTCCATGTATTATGAAACCCACCTTGCTCTGCGGAGTCTTGAGAATCCCTCCCCTGAAGGAAAGGAGAGGATGCTAGCACTGGCCAACTATATTTGTTCGCTGGGACCTGCCACAACAAAGTACCACAGACTGGGGGTGTGAGCACCAGAAACGTCTGGTCTCACAGTTCTGGAGGCTAGAAGTCCAAAATCCAGGCGTTGGCAGGGATGCTTCCTTTTGAAGGCCACAAGGGAAGGACCTGTTCCGTGTCCGTTTCCTTGGCTTGTAGATGGCCATCTTCTTGCTCATATTGTTCTCCATGTCTCCATGTCCAAATTTCCATTTCTTATAAGGATGCCAATCATATTGGATGAGGGCCTACCTTAATGACCTGCCCTTAACTTGATCACCTCTATAAAGGCCCCATCTCCAATTAAGACAAATCCTGCAGTAATGAGGGGTTAAGAACTAAACATATAAATTGTAGGGGGAAACACAACTCAATGGGGAAACACAACTCAATCTATAAGACTGACTCCTTTAAAACTTCCTTCTTCTCACCCCAAAATTTAGGTCCTCACACTATATGCTCCGATCACAACCAAATAAACATATAGAAAAAGAGGAGATAAACTGGACATGGTTCCAGCCCCAATGTCTTCGTAACCTATTATCTTTCCCCACAAGGAATGACGTTTTGGTTGTCAGGGTCTCCTGAAGTCAAAGGAATCAGGTACCAATCCATCTTCTAGTTTTGTGTTCCCCCATCCCCCTCACAGGCCTGCCGGTCTCGCCACAGGAGGAACCCTCTCGCCACCCCACGCGGCTTCGCCCTTCCCTCCCTTCGCCGCCGCTCCTCAGCTCCCTTCGCCGCGCTCTCCGTCGCGTGAGCAATCGTTTAAGATCTCACTCAATTTACGTCTTCTGTGACAAGTGCTTCTCACTCACATCATCTGAACAGACAGCATCTTGTTCCAGTTTGTTTTACATGATCTGATGAAGGAGGAGGGAGGGGCATTTCCCCTTCTCTCTGCAGGAGAAATTTCTCAGCAGCTCGCAATAGCTGTCACTGACATCCCAGTCCGATGTCTCGATTTCCTGGGGCCACGAATCTCTCCCCCAGATATCCCGCCTTTGAAGCCGCTGCCAGGCAAGCGCAGACGGAACAGCTTGCTTGCACAGATCTCAGACTGTCCCTCTTTTCTGGTGGGTACAAGAACGCAGGAGATTTCACCTGTGGTTAAATGAGAGGAGAGTCGGTGTTTGATTTTCACTTTCCTGCAGGAAATATTATTCATTAAAAATTCTGTTTTGTCTCCAGTCCTATTTCTCAGGAAGTCTTTCCCTTCAAATTGACCTTTAATTTTAAGGAGCTACTTCATCTGCTCAGAATCTTATTAAAAGGTCCTCCTGTTTAATTCGAAAAAGGAATCAGATTGCTGAAAACCATCCACATGGAGAGAAAGAAAGAGACGTGCTATGGGGAATGACTTCTACAGGTGTTAAAAATATTAACATTTGACCTCATGTTTTAAAACTTTTTAACTCTTTTGATTCAAGCATAGCTGGTGTATAATATTATGGTGGTTATATCAATTCAGATGTACAGGATAGTGATTTGACATTTTTGCAGTGTCAGATGATTACTAGAATTCATGGGGTGATCACATTATAAGGTATAAAAATGTCAGATGACCTCATTTCTGTAGAAATGTAAAATTTAAGGTTTTCTTCTGAAAGCTTTGACGTCATGAATAGATGGGTAGATAAATGTGTATCAATTAGGAAACTCCAAAACCTGGCTTTTCAACACCTGGCTGAGTCTTCCCAGGGAATGAGTATCTTTCCAATAGAAACATAGGTGCTTACAGAAACACACACATTCTTTCAAGATGAAAATCCACTCTTTACAGCACTATTTGCTGACAGACAGATCTATTTACCACCTCCAATTAACTGATGAAAAACTGTCAGAAAGGCAAAGTATGTTCCAGTGCCCATAGCCCATGCCTGATGTGTAACTCTCAATATATGTTAAATTAGGCAAAACTTAATCTGCATTGAAAAGTCCAAAGCAACGATGAAAATAAAAGATCTATGTTCTAATCCAATTAAATCGAAGCCACTAAATGGCCTGTTTTGTTTTATACCAAAATATAAATGTGCCTTGCTCCAGTCAGTAGATATAATACAAACAAGACATGTGTTCAAAATATTTTGATGCATTTCTTTGTGATTCCTTTGTGCAATAACAATTTATTGGGCACTTTTCATGTGCAGACAATGGAGATAACTCAAGTCTGATTGGGAATACAGAGAAGTTAAGACAGTTACAGTATAACGCAGAGAAACATGCAGGCAAGTCACCTAACCCAGTCCAGGAGGGAGAAAAGTTTTTGGGGGGAGACTATCTCAGCTGAGTGCTATCTATTTAAAAAATAAATTTTTTTTTTCCCTTTACTGATTTTAGAGAGGAAGGGAGAGGGAGTGAGAGATAGAAACATCAATGAGAGAGAATATCAATTGGCCGCCTCCTGCATGCCCTCCACTGGGGACTCTGCCCACAACCTGGGCATGTGTCCTGACCAGGAATCGAACCAGTGACCTCTTGGTACATGGGTTGATGCTCTACCACTGAGCCACACCAGCCAGATCTGAGTGCTATCCAAAATGAGGCCTAATGTTAGCCGAAGGCATTACAATAATCTAGAAATGAGATGAAAATGGCCTGCGCAGAGAATTGGCAAGGAAGATGAAGAAAAGTAGTCCAATTAGAGAGATTTTGGGGGAAATGATCCACAGGACTTGGTAATGGCGGTTTCCTTTGTGCTCAGAGGTCATGGTACTGAATGGGGAAGAAGAACAGGTACAGTGAGAACAACAATACATTCATACATCTGCTTTGTAAATGTCTATTTTCACCCACAGCAGGTTTGCTTACAACTGAGTAAATATCTGTTGCACGGCAGCTTTGACTCAACTGAATCTTTTTGTACCAATAAATTCCTTCCACGGTCTCAGATAGCCTAGCTGCTGCACCAGAGATCTGAATTCAGAGTGAGATTCTTTCACCCGCCGTCCTAGTAAGCGGACATCAGAGGCTCTTGTAGGCGTCACATGATGAAGAGACACACTGACGTGAGCAAACACTAATTTGCTCCATGTGGATAAGAAAGACATCATGATGTAGCAACCTCTGTGGGTAGATACTGGAGATTTTCCAAAGGAATAATGCTCCTGCTCTTGAGCTTACATTGTAGTAGAAAAGGCACACAGCGTGACGAGTGACATCATAAGGCATGGACAGCTTCCTGGAGGAGGCGGACAAGTCCGTCAGCCTGGGGCTGAGGAAGCACCAGCAGCGGTGTGCGTGCAGGAGGGGGCAGTGAGGCTGGACCCAGAGGGTCGGGGCGATGCTCAGCCAGAGGAGCACAGGAAGATTTCCAGGGAATGAAAATATTGGGAACAAAAAATCTTTTTTTTATTTTTATTTTATCCTCACCCGAGGACATTTTTCCCACTTTTTGTTCAGATAGAGTGGGAGGGGGAGAGAGAAGAGAGAGAGAGAGAGAGAAACATCGACGTGAAAGGGACACATCAAGTGGCTGCCTCCCGCACGACCAACCAGGGCCGGGGACAAACCGCAACCGAGGTACACGCCCTTAGCGGGGAATCAAACCCGGGTCTCTCCGGACCGCAGGCCGAAGCTCTAACCGCTGAACCAAACCGGCCAGGGCGGGATCAAAAAATCTTAAGTGTGCAAGTCAAGGGAACCTTGGGGACGGGGAACAGACGACGTGATATAGGCAGTGTGCAGGGTCGTGAGGAGAGTGATGACAAAGGAAGGACGATATTAAGGACCGTGGCTGCCAAAGAAAGAATTTGAACTGTGTGCACACAGAGGGGGGCCACGTGCAACTGTCAAGCGATAAAGTGAGGTGACCAGACCTGCTTCTCAGCAGCAGCCTGTCGGTGGTGGACTGGAAGTGAGTGTCAGGAAGATCAGCTCATAGTTCTGAAATAACCCAACTAAGGGCAGGTTTCTGTTTGGAGCCCTCGCCGTGGTTCATAGATTTCTCTCTTCTCACTATAATCTCACATGGCAGAAGCGGGGAGGAGGCTCCCTGGGGTCTCTTTCACAAGGGCTCTAATTCCCTGCCCTCCTGACCTAATCACCTCCCAAAGGCCCATTTCCAAAAATCATCACATTGGGATTAGGCTTTGACCTAACAGTTGGGGTGGGGACACAAATATTTAGCCTCTAGCAGTTCGTCATTGGAGAAATAGAGACAAGCAATAGAAAAACACTGTGTGTGGTGGGAAGAATGTGCAGAGCTTCCTGTCGTTCTGACTCCTCTGTTCTCGTCTTCACTTCTCGGGGCTGCGGCCCCAGCACGAGGAAACTTCCAGCGTCAGGTCAGCCTCCGAGACAACAGCTGGGGTGCAGGAGGGTAAGGTCGTGCAGCCAGGAGGAGGACGGAACCAGACTCAGGGATGAAGGGGAGGAGGGAGGGAGTTTGCTAGGATTTGGAGACTAAGAGTCTCTTGGATTCTCTTTTGGATGGTCTTTGGAAATGTGAATATGGGATTTAAGTGATTCCTAAGTTCCTTTGGAGGCTCAACAGTTTCCTGAAATTCAGCATTCCCTTCCAGAGAGAACCGCATGAGTGTGGTTTCTCTGGCTCACTCTGGGTCAGAGTCGTTGTTAGAAGGAGCAAGGGCAAGTCCTCAGCGCGTGGAAGTGTGTGGAGCACCTGGCAGGAACCTGCCCGGAGCAGATGAGAGGGGGCACTTTTGGAGGAAGAGGAAGAGGGTTGATGACAGAAGGTTGGGTTGTGCTCATGTAAAGAAAACACAAGGAAAGAGAAGAAAACAAAGGAGATATAGAAAGAAGAGGCATCAAGTGTGAGGAAAATAAAGTGAGACCAAGGTGACTGAGGTCAAGGGAGAAGGCATTTGGGGGAAAATACCAGGACTTCACTACAAAGGAGGTCCCGGCTGTTGTACCTTGGGGGTCAACGCCTGTTTGTTACTGCAGAGCGATGGGGACTAACCTTAGCATACTGAGGAGATAATGAGAAATAAAGTGGGAAACGACAAAGACAAACAGCTCTTTCAAAAATATTTCACAGCTTAAAAAAATAGAGTGATGTGCAAACGTATTTATGTACAAGGGCTAATTATAATAAAAACATAAATCTCAATTTGGGCATGGTCCATAACTGTGCACAACTGTCCCGTGAAACACTTGCATGTACACACAAAAGCATAATGTGCACCACAAGAAAAGCATGTTTTTGGGGCTGCTGATGAGAAAAAGTAAGGAGAAAGGAGAAAGAGAATCTTGTACCACTAGCCTGTTGTTGCTACATTAATCTGGGGGGCTTTTGCTGCGGCGGCAGGGACAGGGCCCTTCCTGGCTGGGGCGGCGAGTGGACCGGGCTCTGGTCGGAGGCGCTCAGGCCCACAGGGCAGGTGTGCGCGAAGGAGCCGTTCACCACTGAGACAGCCTTCAGCACTGTCCAGGCGCTTCCGGTCTCCTAGCTCTTCTGTCTACTCTCTCACAGATGAGTAAGGGGCCAGGGGATCGTCCTGGTCTGGCCGGTGCCACACAGGACCCTGAGAGTCTCTGCCGTGTCGGCTAAGGCCACAAGCCTGGTCTCCCTCTGCAGCGAGCCCCTGAAATAGGATGCAGGGTGCTTCTCTCCATCACTTACCCCCTGCCTTTACTCCTTCCTTAACCCCAGGGGAAACCTTACCTAGATTTGGGGGTAATGATGGGTGTAGGGAGCCAGCCTGACATTCCCCCCGGAGGGCGTAGTCCTTTGAAGCGGTGACAGACAGCAAAAGCACCCAGGCCATTTGCTCTGTCCTACCACGTCCTCCCCCTGAGGCAACAAGCACTGGATGGCCCAGCGGTTTTCCAGGGGGGAGGGACTGACAAAGGAGAATGATGGACTGGGGGGCGGGAGGGACAAGACAGGGTTCACTTTTTAAAACCATTATCCTGACAGCAGACAACAGCAACACTCAGCACGGCAGCGTGCACGCGGGAAGTACATAAGCATTATTAATTCATCTGGACATGCTTCCCGTCCCAGCCGGGACCTCGGTGTCTCCACTCTGCCTTCTGTACAGGACACACCAGTTTCCTCAAGCCCAAAACGTGAGCCCGCTGTCATTCCTGGTGTCAGCCACGCTCGCAATGTGCCTACAAGGACATTCCAGTTCTGCAAAGGAAAGACATCTGCCCAAAGGTACTGCATTAGGCTCTTCATTCACTGGAGAGACAATAAATGTATGAAAACCACAAATCAGTTAACCCACTGCGGAGAATGATTAATAGCTAATTAACATGAGGACAGGGGCTGACCCTTCTGCCATCGCCACTCACTCCCGAGTGCCCACTTGCCAGCACGGGCTTCAGGGCAGAAAATGACCCTCACGCTGCCTGTCTGCTGGGCGCCCCGTCAGACCCCAAGGGGCAAAGTTGATAGGATGGACTAAGTGCAATCTACTTGCAATGTTGGGACTTCTTCTGCGAGCCCAGGCCTTTTTAAAAATGTTTATTATGGAAATAGTCAAACCCGTAAAGTAGATAATATAGCACAATGAATTTCGTGTACTCATCATCCACTTCCAACAATTATAAGTACATGGCCAATCTTATTTCACCTATGTGCCCCCTTTCTGAAGGATTTTAAATCAAATCCCAGACATCATACTTTTAAAAAAATAATTATTCAGTACATATCTCTAAAAGATAAGGACTTATTAAAAACATATCCACAATACCATTCTTACACTTTAAAAAAATTGACAGTTCCTAAATACCATTAAATTTCTTCATGAATCTTATGAATTTTTTACAGTTTTTTTAAATTGGGATCCAAATAAGGTCCAGACAGTGCAATTGGTGGATATGCATGCCCCTTATAGGTTTCCCCTCATCATGGCTTATTCCTTGCAATTTTTTGTTGAATTATCCATGACGTTTGTTCTTAGCGTTTAACACAATCTGGATTTTGCTGATTGTAACGCTGTGATGCTGGTGTGTGTTTGTGTGTGTGTGTGTGTGTGCAGGTGTGTGCAGATGTGCGTCTCATATTTCTGTGAAAGTTAGATATAGAGGCTTCGTTCAGATCCGTTTTTTGTTTTTGTTTTTGGTCTGTTTTGGCAAAAATGTCAAAGGTGGTAGTGTGTATTTCTATCAGGAGAGATATATAGAGTCCAGTTGTCTCTCTTTTTATGATGTTTTGTTATCAGCTATTGATGATTATTGCCTAGACCAATGATTGTCAACTGGTGTGCTGCAAGAATTTTTAAAACATGCAATACCTGATGATTTAGTCAGGGGCATGGGCTTTTTCTTTAGATTGTCAAATAAATAGCTGTTGACACAGCAGTCAACACAACAATAGCCATCCATTGTGAATCAAAATTATATCTTTTTTATCAGATTGGAAATGTGTGTGTGTGTGTGTGTGTGTGTGTGTGTGTGTGTGTGGACTGCAGAATTTTAGCAATTAGTTTATGTGATTTGAGATGACAAAGGTTGAAAATCGCCAGCCTAAAGCATTGGTTTTCGACCAGATGGTTTCACCCTCTGGGGGAACACTGGCAATGTCTGGAGACATTTTGGCTGTCAGAGCTGGGGGAGGGGATGTTGCTGGAATCTCCTAGGTACACACCAGGGATGCTGCTACAATGCACAGGGCAGCCCCTCACCACACAAAAAAAGTATCCAGTCCAAAACTGAGAAGCCCTGGCCTGGATCCAAGTATTCATTTGGGGTTGTAAAATTTTATTTTCTAATTCCATTGTCTATTTTGTATTTATTAGCTAAATTACTGGTATAAAGAAAAACTTTCTAATTGACTTTAGGGCTTTCTTGAGGTAAAGTTCACATAGTAGAAGTTAAGTAAGTGCTTAATTCTTTCATTTATCAGTTTTCAAAATGATGAGGTAGTTTACGAGACTCCCCCAAAGGTAACCAATGAGATTTCTTCTTATAAGCATCACGCATGAACTTAAGGTTATTAAGATACTGAAAATGATCCAACTACTGCACTGGCTGTCTTTACTGATGTCTGAATTATCCCCTCTTGGGATAGCAGGAGCTTATTCAGGTTAGTTCCTGAGTCTTTTTGACACACCCGGGTGTCTTTAAAAGTGTGCTTGCTTTTCAGGATGACAAGACCCACTAGGGTCATCTTGTATATTTACTCTCCTGGACTGGAACCAGCCACTTCTCCAAGGAGCCTTGGTTCCTTTCATTGATATTTAGTGGTCACCGTCTGGGTCCTAGGGGACTCATGCATTTTAAGGCATAAATAACCCTCATAATACTATATTTCTCTCTAAGGATAGAATTTTTTTCTGAGCTATATTTTATATACAGAAACACTTAGACTCAAGAGAGAGGTTTTACACCAACTCAAACTTTAAGCACAAGAAAAAGTTTGAAAACTGGCAACACACCCCCACCCCCATCTCCAGATTCCCTTTTAGTTATAAGGCCTTTGAATGGAGCAGACTGTCCCAAAAGCCCAATAATGAGGATACAATGACAAACTAGACTGGATCTTGGGGACCAAGAAGGCCTGGAAATGCCAGAGTTGGCCTGCATGTACCGGCCCCTGGCGCTCCAGGCCGGGGCTCCCCCCGCCCCCCTTCCTTGGCTGCAGCAGCATGAAAAGCGAGCTGGCATTTTCTGCAGCTGCTGCTACAGGAGAGCACAGCAGGAGGCATGAGCAGAGTGACACCACCAAAGGTTTAGAAAGACGCTGGGATCTTTCCTACACTGCAAATCAGATATATAATTTTACATTAAAACACAGCCCGGCCAGTGCGGCTCAGTGGTTGAGCATCAACTCATGCACCAAGAGGCTGTCAGTTCGATTCCTGGTCAGGACACGTGCCAGGTTGTGGGCCTGATCCCCAGTGGGGGACATGCAGGAGGCGGCCAATCCATGTTCTCTCTCATCGATGTTTCTATCTCTCTCTCCCTCTCCCTTCCTCTCTCTCTAAAAAGAAATCAATAAAGAAAACAACAACAAAAAAACACACAGATAGATCGTGGAGGAGCATGCAAAATGTGCCATTTAAATTGAGAATATATGACTTTGAAGAAGTTTTCGTGCTCTGGTCCTCAGGCATCAGAGAATTTGTGGGGCAACTATGAGAAGTATGGTGAGGTGCTTCTGAACCACTCTGCTTCAATAAGGAGTTGCTTTCTGTGTTATAAATTTGGGTAGCTTACATCATATTGAAAAGTCAGAAGATATGTCATTTGCTTAAAGTCTTGCAGGAAATCAATATCCAGTGAATTCTCCTGTCTTAAAGGGTTTAGTATATTGAAGCTACCTATCTTGGGTTTGAGCTAAAGTATGTCAGATTGCAAAAAGCCTTCAATTGTTTCCGGAACAAGATAGGCTATATATATGATTGTAGAAACACACCTGCTGTCTGCCCCCCAAAAAGTGCCTTTTTTTTTTTAAAGCCCTGCAGCCTCCTCTGAGTGAGCTCAATAAAAAACTCCACAGCCCAAGTGATGACATCAGATTAGCATGCTCCAGCTCTGATGTTCTGTGCTGAGGGAATTGGAAGGAGCTGATAGTGCTGGTGTTGGGCTATTTTGCATTTCTCAGTGACATCCTCTAATGAGCTGACAACGTAGAACACCAGGCTGCTGTCTTAGAGAAATGAAAACAATACAGTGGTCATTTCACATCCTATCATCCTAATGACAATCCATGAGCTGCCTTTTCCTCGCCTTTGATTAAAATACACAGGACCTGCAGGAGGAGCTGAGAGCAAGAGCCCGGCAGGGAAAAAGCCCCCAGTGGCTGAGTGGAGGGCAGGAGGAGGCACCCCGAGGAAAGGCACACTGAGGCGAGGCGGGAGGTCAAGGGCAATGCCAGGTGGTCCTTGCATCTTGCACTCTTGAGGCTTGTCGTTGACAACGCCTGGTGCACGCCCTCCAAAGGGGCCAGCGAAGGGTCCCAGCGAAGAGCTCCAGTTCTGTCGTGTCTCAATCACCCCAGCGGTGCCAGTGATGAGGGTGATGTTCCCAGGGCGGGAATTCAGTGGGGACACATCAGGACAGCTGGACTAGTTGTTAAAATATTGCAATACTGCACACAGGTGGACCAAAAAGAAAAGAAAACACTCCCAAAGTCCTTCTCCCACCCACTGCCCCAGCTGCCTCCACCCCTCACCTAAAACCCCTATTCCACTCCCGCATCTGAGCAAGTGGACTGAATGGGCAAGGCTTGGCACGAGAGGGGCCTGCCTGCACCCTGATTCGGCACGGGAGGCAACTTCGTCCCAGCCAGACCCGTTATGAAATAGTTTTCATATTCGATCAGACACGCCCAGTGGACTGCCCTGCACCGGGGAGCCTGCTCAGACCCTGCCGACGACCCCAGGGAGAGGCCGCCCTGCAGGCCTGCTCTCTACCGCCTCCTCCTGGGCCTGCTGCCTGCACAGCACACTCTCCTGGGCCCCAGGGGGAGAACAAAGGAGGCGAGAGGCTGCCCTCATTCTGGCTCTCAGAGGGTGGCACGCCTTCCCATGCTTGGCAGGCTCGTCATCGTCATCGGGACTTTGCTGACTGCCCTTACCTTGTCGCCAACCCTCCCTAAGCTTCCGAAAGTAACAATGATGAGGCTGTTTAAGCCCCATCTCAGTCTTTGTTTCTGACGATTTCTGTTCTCTGGGGCCCTTTTCTCCCCCTCTGGTAAGTCCTCTACCCACCTCCCCTTCATTTGTATCCATTCTCAGATATCCACAATGATAAGCACAAGGAAGTCACTGGGGGGGGGGGGGGGAGAAGAAACAAAACACAATTAAGAACAAGAAAGAAATAGCCACTTAGGTATTGCCGAGTGGAGGGCTGGGTGAGGAAGCACATGGAATGCCATGGGCTGTTGTCCCAGTGAAAGGACGAGGAAGAGGAAGACGATGGAATACCCCTAAAGAATCTAGCACAGGTCAAAGTGGGAATAAGAGGGTAACATTGGAACACCCTCCAGGACCCACACTTGAACCCGGGCTTGAGCTTGCCTGGTACACAGAAGGGGGAAATGTCCATTTAAAGCCACCAGTTCATCCCTACTGTGGGATAACCATCTATTCTTTCTCCTTAAAGAGAAAGAACCACCAGGCTCAGCAGAGTCCTTCCTACCTCTCCTCCTCCATGCCCCTTCTGTGGTATCTGCATCCTTAGCCTTCTCTGATCCCACTGAAGACAGCACAGGGAGGGAGCATCCCACAGGCCCGGAGGCTGCCCCCCTGGCAGAGTCTCCCTGCGCAGCATCAGCCTGGGCCGGGAGCCGGGGTCTCACCCAGAGCGGGAGGCTGCCAGCTGCAGTGGAAAACCAGCAGGTCTCAGAGCCGTGAGAACGTGTCGGGAATCACTCACCATCCTGCCGGGAGACAGCTTCTCCCGTGCACCCCAATGCGAGGCACGTCGGGCACGTCTATGTGTCAGAACCCGTGCGAGGTTCAGGGACTTTAGAACAGCAGACAGACTTTCTCTCCGGGACAACGCTCACTGTTTGGCTGGGAGATGGCTCATGTTAGCCGATCGGTGAAGAGTAACAATACTAACTTTCTCTCTGTGACAGACGCAGCACCATGTGCTCACCACATCTACTCTGTTCCCTCTTAGACACAGCTAACCAACATGCCCAGCATGGCCTGCAGGGCCCCCACGAGCGAGCTCCGGTGAGCGGGCCGCTGCCGCCAGGCCAGGCCTCTGCGACCTCCTCACCATCTTGCAGGCACAGTGTCCTCCTCCTCAGCCAGCTGGTGCACAAACCCAGCAGAGGCCTCCAGGCCGGCGGGAAGCGGAGCCACTAGATGGAGGAAGCTGGGTCCCTGAGAGACTACAAAGACTACCAGCCCAACACACGTACACATGTATGTACACGCGTGCACACACATACAGACACACACACGAGCCACACTGGACTGTGACATGAACAAGAAATGATTTTATTGTGTTAACCCCCTGAGATTTGGGGGTTGTTTGTCACAGCGCTCTCGTGACCCTACCGAACAGACTCATGGATTCCACTAACGTGTGGACTGAGATAACACATTTGGAGCGTCCGGTTCTGCGCCATAAGTATTGCAGGTGCTCCAGATCTGAGGATTATGATGCGTGAAGCCAGTCGGTTTTCACAGAGGCCCTGAGACACAACCTTTGTCAACAGGGGTCTCTTTAGCTGAGGAGAGGGAAAACACAGGGACAAGCCCCCAGGAAAAGCCACACGGGGAGAACCTGATATAGCAAGAGTCACCAGACATCATTTAATCTGACTTCTTCTCCCTGGATTTGTTAACTACTCCATCGAATGTGCCGGCTTCCTTGAGTCCCCAGCTCGACGACGGGTCCTGAGCCTCTCTCTCTGGCGAGGTCCGCTGAGTGTCCCCTTTTCTGGTGATTTTCTAGAGCAGCCCTTCCTTTCTAGCCTTGGCCTGGCCTCTGGACCCAGCCACCTTGACTCGTCTATAAACTACCCTGTAGGTGCCAGGCACTGCACACAACACCGACCAAGCGGTGGGCCGGGTGCAAAGCAACAAGGAGGCGCATTGTGTGGAGAAAGCAGAAAATGGTGATGAAACCATCAGTCTGCTTTCTATCACCCCCATGGGAAGGCAGTCTTCAACAGAGCCAGGGTGAACGCTCCTCCTTGCCAGCTAGTCCCCACACTCCCCACAGCCCCTAGAATGCCACCAGCTAGAGACACAGTGTCAAACACAGCATGGTCCTGCCTTCGAGTTGCCTGGAGTCTAGCAGGGGAGACCACAGCTACACGAATGAAGAGTGAGGGAACAATCAACATCCAGGAAGGCTCTCCCGAAGAAATATTAGGGGAACTTCGCTCTGCGGAACCAGAGCCTGGATTCCAGCAAGCACTGTGACCCAGAGGCATGAAGCCACGGGACGCGGCCAGGAGAGCACAGACCTTCCCTGTGGCGGGAGGTACGGCTGCTCCCGGGCAACAGAAGCTGCTCAGACCGGAGCGGGCAACAGAAGGCAGTTCTGGGGAGCCTTTATCCTGCTGGCAATAAGAAACTAACAGAGCATTATATTTGTTTTACAAATTTATTGGGAAATAATTCAAAAACCATACACTGCATCCATTTAAAGTGTGCCATTCCATGGCTTGTGTATCCATGGAGTTTTGCAGCCATCGCCACAGACAATTTTGGAAAGTTTTTATTACCCCAAAAAGATACACTGCTCCCCTTAGCTGTCACTCCCCATTCCTCCTCCTGTAGATATGCCTAGGGGCAATAAAGGATCTTTAAAACAGGGGAATTGGATTTTCATTTTTAACAGATCACTCCCTGACCTATCACTGCCCAAGACCTGGCACGGCATGTGCACACACCACACACACACACACACACACACACACACACACACACACTACTTTCATCACCCTCATCTTCCTGAGGATCCACCTGGAGCCACAGGGCCTTACTCCTCACCTGCTGCAGCTGCTCAAACGATCGCACCTGCCCACAGGACCCATCCACACCCAGGCCCCGGTTTCCAGATCCAGCAAGAGCCCCTGAGGAACTCCTCTGCAAGGGCCTTGGCCTCGGGCCAGTGCTCGCCCTTGGGCTCTGCCTCCTGGAGACGGAACTGGGCAGAGCTGTTCTTGGAGATTTTTCGCCTCTTGGCCTGTTTATGACCCCTGAGCACTAACTCCATCCCCCTCCAGACACTCTTTCCTTCCTTACCTGCCATGTCAAACCACACCGCTCCCCTACCCGAGGGCCAGAGGCCACCACCAACAGCAGTGAGCCCAGACACACACAGGATTTACAGAGTCCCTGGGGTCCCCTCGGGACCCACCAAGTGGGGAAGAGGTTATCGCCCCCATTTCAGAAGTGGGGACACTGAGGCTTAGGGAATCTGAGCGCTGTCTGTCCTAAGGCGACAGCAGGTGAGGGCAAGAGCCGAGCTCCCACCTGCGAGGGTGAGAAGCCACCCGCACTGGGGCTGCTGTTAGCCATCTGTAACAAAACCCGGATGCGGCAGCTCGGTGCAATGGGACAGTGTCTTCCTCACCTGACGGCAGGCCGCGTGAAGGACTGGGACAGCGCATTGATGTGTCCACTGTCCCAAGCCCCAGGTCTTCCTGCTTTGCAATCCTTAGTGTGGGACTTTCACTTTCCTGATCAAAATTCCTTCTCTAGACTGCTGTGCTTTTTTTAATCAGAAAAACAATAGCTTTCCCCAAAACCCCTTTCAGAAGGCTTCTCTTCCATCTCACTGGCTCATTAGGAACGTGCAACATTCCTGCTAGAAACAAAATTAACATTTGTTACCAAGGGAGGGTGGAGAATGGTACGGCCCTGGATCAGGCTCTGAGCGGGGTCCAGCCGACAGGCACTGCCTAAGGCAGCTGCCCGGCCGCCTCCCCAGCTCTTCAAAGCGTGCTGGGCGGAAGCACAAAGCGAAGCAGCTCCGGGTGGGAGGGCCCCTTGATCATCTGCGTTACTGGTTGAGTGCATGTTCCCACGGGCCAGGGGAGAGGCTGGTCATTTGCTCTGGTTCAGTCGCTAGTGAAAAGTACCCACCTGGGAAGAGCGAGAGGCCCTGGGGATACACAGCCCTCCACTCCCCAGCGCCTTAAAGGCAAAGGATCCCACATACTCATTTCCAGGCCTGCCACAAAGCCCTTCTGCAGAAACTTCAGACTCCCAAAAGGGCTCAAGAATAAATTATGTATTAATCAGCATCTCAGAATGAATGGAAAAGATCAGACGTGTGCAATTTCTAAGCAGCATTAACCTGGAAGTTGGGGTGGGGGGCAAGGGGAGATGTGGTAAGATGGGGAGGAAAAGAACCTCTTAGTTGACAATCAAATACAGAATCCTAGAAACATCTGCATTTCCAGGGACAATAACTTTATAGCCGATACATGGATCTTGTCCTCGTTCCTCTAGCTGAACAGGCCATGTGACCGAAGAACCTTGATCAAGTGATATTTCCCAAGAAAGATCCAGCCAGGCCCATCTTCCTGAGTGTAACCCCAGAACCAGCTCAAAACGGTCTTATCCTGTGTAATGAGATCCTGAGATCCTGGGTCAACGCCCCTACGAAAACAGCTAAGCTCCAAGGTCCTGCAACTAAAACTTGCCCAGCCAAAGCTTCCACACACCTGCTCGCCCTATACCCTTAAAAACCTGCCCGAACCCTGGATGGGGTGTTTGAGCATTAGCTGCCCCTTCTCCTGGGCGGCACCATTCATAGTAAAAGAGCCAATACTTCCCCACTGCAATCCTCCGTGTCTCGTGTTCAGCTCTGCGGCACCAGGTGGACGAGCTTTCTCCGCCGGGTCATGGGGCCTGCTCCCCGAAGGCTGAGCTCGAGAAAGCACTCCTCCCGCAGCTCAGTCTTTTGGACGTGGTGTGGCCCTCACTCAGGACACCTCTCTTTGGGCCCAGTTGTCTCTCTGCTCTCTGAAGGTTACAGTTGTAAGGGCCTTGTTAAACACGAAATCCCTCAGATTTTTAGGGAACACCCTTGAAAGTTGAGACGATCAGGGGGTGGGGAATGTCATGTTCCATGAAGTACCATGTAATAAAAAGATTACAGGCCTCAGGGACCTGGTTCTGGACTCTGTCTAAGGCTCCCTGGTGTCCCCGATGTTCTCCTCCACAGAATGAGGGTGTGAATTAGTGGGGACTGAGGATCACTTTGGCTCTAACTCCGTGACTCTAGGAATGGACTCTATTGCACTCAAGTACGGGGTGGGGCAAAAGTGGGTTTACAGTTGTTTGTAAGGAAAGTAATACAATTATTAGTAACTAATAATACAAGGATAAATTGTGTTTCGCATACTCACAACTATAATTTTCTCAGAAAATTTGAATTCATCAAAGATATTCATAGTCCGGTCAGTGTGGCTCAGTGGTTGAGCATTGACCCATGCACCAAGACATCGCCAGTTCGATTCCCAATCGGGGCACATGCCCAGGTTGTGGGATCCCCAGTGGGGGTCATGCAGGAGGTGGCCAATCAGTGTTCTCTCTTATCGATGTTTCAATTTCTCTTTCCCTCTCACTTCTTCTCTTTAAAATCAATAAAGGAAAGAAAAGAAAAGATATCCATGACAGTAACATTTGAACAGCTACCGTGAGCTCTGGCAAACTACTCTAACCAGATAAGTCTTCTGACTCACAACAATCTTGTCATGGGGTAGAAAGGTAATAACCGCTTCCATCTCCTGATGAAGTGACCGGGCTCAGAGAAAGAAGTCATCAGCTGCTGCCTTTCCACTTGGCTGTTGGAGAGGCATCTCCAGTTTAATGAGTCCTCCCTCATTCCATCCATCCAAACCTGCTTCTCTCCCATTCTTCCCCAGCTCAGTGAATGGCAACTCTTTTCTTCCTAATACCCAGGCTAAAAGGCTCCAAGTTTCTCCACCTCCAATTCAACACAAATCATGTTAGCTCTGCCCTCAAAATATATCCGGAGCCCACTGTTTCTTATAGCCCCCGTGACCACCCTGGGCTGAGCCTCCGTCATGTGTTGTCTGAACCATTACAAGAGCTTTCTTACTGCTGTCCTTGCGTCTACCCTTCTGGTCCCCATCACATGCACACACACACACACAAACATACACACACACACGCACACACAGGTACACAGACTCTATTTTTTCTATACCGTAGCCAGAACGATCCTTTGCAAACACATAGCCACCGTATGACATTCTTCTGCTCAAAGTTTTCAGTAGCCTCCCATCTCACTGAGGATAAAATCCAAAGTCCTTACTTTGGCTTTCAAGGTCCTCCAAGATCTTCCCTGTTCCCAGCCTGTGTGACCTCCTCTCCGCCCCTCCTCCCTTGGCCTCCTCCACACAGCCAGGCTGGCCCCTTCACTTCTCCCCCAGCACGCCAGGCCTCTTCCCGTCTCAGCCTCACCTGGCCTTCTTTCCTCAAGATATCCAAACGGTTGCTTCAACCCTCCATTCCATCCTCAGCACTGACCAAGAAGACTTCCTCTAACTAAACAACATAGCACCTTCCTCATCTGTCTGTGTCCCCTTAGCATGGTTTATTTTTTTCTTTAAGCATGCATGTCCGCCTGACACATTTTATACTATATATGCAGTTAGCGTCCTCCTCCTCCTAAGCTCTGTAAGGACAAACACTTTGTCTAGTGTGCTCACTGGTAAACGCCCAGGGCCTAGTAGAGTGCCTGGCAATGCGATGGAGGTGTTAACTAAGGTTATGGTGGTGACCATCTTGCGATATACAAGTGTACCAAATCCATACATTGCACATCTTAGACTTACACAATGTTTTATGTCAATTATATATCCGTAACGCTGGAAAAGATAATAAATTTTAAAAAGCACTCAAAAGTATAGGTAGCCCTTGTTTTCTGAGTCTAACCCTTTTCTGAAATTCCAGTGGACAGGGAATTTTCAGATAGCAGAAACCCACCTTCTGTGACACGAAAGGGAAAAATAAGAATGCGTTCCCTCCATCACCTATGTCCCTAATTACCCATCGAACAGCCCACTGTGGGTTTCTGCATAATGGAAGGCATTTAAAACACCAATTACCTAATTATTTGACTCTTAATGAACTCATTAGTGAGTATGTTTGTGTGTAGTATGTTATAATACTGAAAGACTTACATTTTCCTTCTGCATAGAAAGGAATCGTGTGCTGTAATGTAAATAAACAATAAAATCATTTGTTAATGATACATAATGAAAGCGCATGTAATTATTAAAATAAAATACACAATATTTTTAAATGCTGACTCAGTGAATGAGAGATGGAAGTCACTGCTTGTGCGGTTGTGGGGAAAGACAAGTCAAGTGAGCTGGGGGTGAGTGAGAAGCCATCACGTACCCAAGTACCTCCATTCTCTAATCGAGGAGTTCATGGGCAGTCCTTTCTCGGCATTCAGGAGTCGGGACGTGGGTAAGTGCCCGTGAAACATCATCCAAAGTCAGAAATAAGGCAAAGGAATTTTTTTAAAGCCATTCAAGATAGGCATCTATTTTAACTACATGCCTACGTAATTATTATCCATACTGGGACAATTTTGAGAGTTAACGAGGGAAAAATAAGTAAAAGTATATAATTTTTAAAGTATGCATTGACAGGTTGGTTTTATTATAACCATAGGTCTATAACATAGCTCTTGTCAAAAATTATTTTTGACAACTAAGACATTTCTAAAAATTAAAAATGTACATTAAAGTAAAATTCTAAAAAGTATTTAGATTGATTTGTCTGAACAGTTAAAAATAATATAAGCTAAATATTAGTTCATAAACACGTATTGTAATCGGTTCTGGAGTCAAAGCTATATCTAATACCGTGTCACAGGTATTTTTGTAAATAATGTATTTTTAGTATGCATATTTAATTTTTCATAAAATTGCCTACGATCTTCTTCAAAGCTGCTTTTTATAGTTTTTAAATTTGAAATTGTTGACACTTTCTTATCAGTTCACCATATTATTTTTAATTAAGAAAATATTCTTCCTACAGGTGCTAAGATATCTGGTAAATGAAGAACTAATTCTGATAAATAAAACATATTCTCAATTCTATTTTTTTTTCTTATTGAAAGGTGTTAATATTTCAGGCCAAATATTTTCACAGGTTTCTTCACTCAGAGAAACGTTCTTTGACAAATATTTTATGAGATAAAACATCAAGTAAGTTATCTCTATAATTTTTTAATGTTTTGCCAAATTTAAATGCTACAAAATTATATACCTCCTTGATTTAATTTTACTCCAGTACAGAAAATAAATTCACCCAGTTGAATATAAAAGCTTCATCAAAATAGTCTTCCTATAAGTAAGGTATTTTAAAGCATAGTTATTTATTCTCAAATTTAAATTATTTAATTTACTCAATTCTTCCTTTGGTTTTGTAAGTACAAGTTTTCTTCTCAACAACTACATTTTCCTAAAAGCTTTCTTTTGGCTCATCATTCTTTGAATAGCTGATTAAATATTACCAATTGATTTTGAATAAAAATGTAACAAAATTTACATCTGTAACAAAAATAAATTAATAAAAAAAAAGAAAATGTAACAAAATTTAGAAGACTCAATATATATTGTAGTACACTTGAGTTGATGTACAAAGGAGCCCATGAAGGCTCAAACATTTCTAAAATCTAAGAACAGCCCTGGCCGGTTTGGCTCAGCAGTTAGAGCGTCGGCCTGCGGTCCAAAGAGACCCGGGTTCGGTTCCCGCTAAGGGCATGTACCTCGGTTGCAGTTTGTCCCCGGCCCTGGTTGGGTTGTGAGGGTGACAACCACTCGATGTGTCCCTTTCATGTCGATGTTTCTCTCTCTCTCTCCCACTTTATCTGAACAAAATATCAAAAAAAAAAAAAAAATTTAAAATCTAAGAACATGCAGAAAAGAGAGTCCTATTACCAGGCTGAAGCACTTTTTTTCACTTGACATCTTTTCTACCCCAAGTGTTTTGTAGTTGAGTTTCCCTGTGTATAAATAAAAACATTTGTCTGTGAACTATAGTTTCAATCTTGGTAGACTATCACAGCTTGTTTGGATATAGTTATGAACTATGAATACACTACATCTAACTACATCTAACTCCAAATACATTTCTGCTCCACAGGTTTCTGAAGTTTGTAATAACACTGTTTTTCCTGTGGTGCTGTGCTCCGCTGAAACCTGTGTATGGTTCTACCATCTCCATCACCGAATGGTTAAGTGAAGTTCTGACATTGAATTACAGTAACGTCAGATACTGTATCTTTGACAGAATGAACTTCCAAAAGCTTTCCTCTGAGTTCATACACTGGCTGGCCAAAAAAAAAAAAAAAAAATCAAACCATTATTTAAATTAGCTGGTTTTCTCTTAAAGAAACAGATATAAAACTGCATCATCTAGAGCTATTTGTGACGTTCTTCTTCTGCTAATGGGGCCATCCCACAAATAACATCACTTTACTTTTCCCGTGTGCACAAGAAAAAAACTGAAGCAAAATTAACTTGCAGGAATAATCATTTTACCTAACTGGAGAGTCATGCTTCCTAGAGTGATACAGAACACACACGCTGCATGCCCGAAACTGTCATCACAGGCATAATTGTCTTAAAATAGCTGATTTTTTAAATAGATGGTGATGCTTTTTTAAGAATAAAACTTTGTTTTCTGGGTTTACCGTTGGTTGGTGACATTACTCCAGCCCCAGGCTAGATGGCACATGTTAGTATAAGCATTGGTACAACCTTCACATTCATCAACATTCTTGAGCAAAGGATTCTAGGACTTAATTTTTCACTAAACAGACACGTTTTTCAAGCTCAATACAAAAAGAAAAGTCAAAGAAAAGAAACAGTATAACCATGTGAGCTAAAAAAAAAATAAAAAAAAAAAAGAATACCTTTTCTCCCACTTTCTAGGTTCTTCTAGCGGGGCTAATAACCAAATTAGCAGAGGCAGATTAACAGGAGAAAATCCAATTTTAATACACGAGTGTGGGGAATTTACATAAGCATAAAACTTCTCAAAAACAGGTAAAATTGGGTACTTATTTTATTTTGGACAAAGAAGAAAGGTGAGGTGGGGTGTTGGATTTCAACCATGAGAATGGGGGCGATTTGCAGGCAGTTGAGGAAGAGCAGAACCCAAGGCAGGCAAATTTGGGGTGGGCAACTCAGAAGCAACGGGCCAGGGGTGGGGGGTGGGGGGTGAGGGGGGTGGGGGATGCAGTCCCCAGGCTGGGAGTTCTCTGTCTAATGCTAAGGTGATTATGCTAAGGTTCACTTCCTCAAGCATCTGAATCTCTTTAGACAGGAAAGGGGAGAGGGTCAAAGTTTCTATGAGTCTTTTGTTTCTTAATAGCCAGCTTAAAATCAACATCCCAGATGGCTGCTTTAGGGTGGTTCAAACTTTGGTCCCCTTTAATCGCATAACAAGATAAAATATAGATAATAGATTCTAGATTTATACAGTAGATGACAAGCCATCGAGGTAGCAACTGCAAGAGCATTCAGGCCGTTCTGTCCGTACTCCGCGAAGAGGGACTGCACCAACTCTGTTTCCAGCACACATTCACATCCACCGAACCCACATGCTTGTGTCCTCCTGGCTGCAATGACTGTACCCTGGTGGCTCCAGGGTCTCACACAGGCCGAGGCTCAGAGCCCAAGAAGCCAGCAGGGGCAGCAGATGCTGAGTACTTCTCCCATCACTGAGTGTTTAGACCAGGAGTTAACTGTCCCTGGCCACTCATGTCCAATGGGAACGAACTCTCCCTCGGCCTCCTCCAGCAGGAATCGATCTTGCCAACACCTTGTCTAGCCTCCAGGATGGTGAGAGCACACATCTCTGTTGTTTGGAGCAGTCCTCGGAAATGAGGATCCAGCCTTAGTTCCTGAAGGGAGCCCACGCCAGTCCTCAAAATCCAGTCTCGGCTTGCTTGTGGAGAACCACAGCTCTCTGGCTTGGCAAGTCGGCGCTCCCAGTTGTTGAAGTTTCCGGTCTGTTCTGAAACTGACCTAGAGGAGGAACAATTCTGACACCACTTCTGGCTCCCAGCACTTCGGTATTCACTCATCCAAGGCAGAGTTGAGAGGACATGATGATGGGTTTGGGTGATGAAGGCAAAAGAATGAATTTGGATACATCAGAGCTTCTGGGTGACATCAAACTGACCACACAAAGCTCTGTGGGCCTGTCCCCAAATCCCACAGCCCGTGTGGGATCCCTCTTTTCCTTAATTCTTCAGCAAAATAGCTTAGTCAAGTATCTGTGAATTTGCAAAATGCCCAGGGCTTACATTTCCCAGGTCATCCTTTACTCCAAACCCCATCTCCACTCTGAATGCAGCCCTCCACGTTTTTTCCCCAGAACATACATCATACAAGACAGTAAGTGAGGAAAGTTACTGGAGGTTTGGGACATGTAGATGGCGACACAGCATGAAATAGGAAACAACTTAAAATGAAATGCTAGGCACCATTCTTTTTTTTTTTACTTTTTTATTAAATTTATTGGAGTGACATGGGTTAATAAAATTGTATAGGTTTCAGGTGTACAACACTATAATACATCACCAGTATATTGTATTGTGTGTTCACCACTCCAAGTCAAGTCTCCTTCCATCACCATTTATCCCCCCTTTGTCCTTTTCCATCACCCCCCACCTCAATTTTGCTCTGGTAATTATACTGTTGTCTGTGTCTATGAGTTTTATTTTTTATGGTTTGCTTAATCCCTTCACCTTTTTGACACAGTCCCGCAACCCCCCTCCACTCTGACAGTTATTAGCCTGCTCTCTATCTACAAGTCTGTTTCTGTTTTTTTCATTAGATTTCACACATGAGTGAAATTATATGGTACTTGTTTTTGTCTGACTGGCTTATTTCACTTAGCATAATTCTCTCCAGGTCCATCCAGGCTGTTGCAAAGGGTAAGATTTCCTTCTTTTTTATGGCTGAGTAGTATTTCATTGTGTAAATGTACCATAGCTTTTTATCCATCATCTACTGATGGGCACTTGGGCTGCTTCCAAATCTTGGCTATTGTAAATAATGCTGCAATGACCAGAGAGGTGCATATATTCTTTTGAATTCGGGTTTCGGGTTTCTTCAGATATATTCCCTGAAGTGGAATCACTGGGTCATAAGGTAGTTTTATTTTAAATTTTTGGAGGTAACTCCATACTGCTTTCCATAGTGGCTGTACCAGTCTGCATTCCCACCAACAGTGCACAAGGGTTCTCTTTTCTCCACATCCTCACCGACACTTGTTGCTTGTTGATTTATTGATGATAGCCATTCTTACAGGTGTGAGGTGCTATCTCACTGTGGTTTTAATTTGCATTCTCTGATGATTGCTGATGTTGAGCATATGTCTATTGGTGAATACTAGGCACCACTCTTAGGAGGCCCTTGGACACACAGCGCCCTCCCTCGTCCTCTCCTTGTTGCTGGCTCCTTCTAGTGTTCCTTTCTCCGAGGCAATACTCCTTGAGGACATGTGGGCTTTTCAGGCAGTCTTCCAGGTTCAATTCCCACCTCCAGTATCTCCTGCTTATATGATCCGGGATGCATTACTTAACCTTTGTGTGCCTCATTTCTTCATTTGAAAAACAAGTATAATACTATGCACTCATAAAAAACATGTAAGTACTAACACACGCTACAACGTGGATGAACCTCAAAAGCATTATGCTACGTGAAAGCAGCCAGACACAAAAGGTCACATATTGTATGAGTTCATTT
The DNA here is from genome assembly GCF_014108415.1 of Molossus molossus. Lineage (NCBI taxonomy): Eukaryota > Metazoa > Chordata > Mammalia > Chiroptera > Molossidae > Molossus > Molossus molossus. Next base: position 26,264,680 of record NW_023425347.1, on the reverse strand, counting down.
TTATAAAATGTCCAGAGTAAATAAATCCACAGAGACAGAAAGCAGATTGATGATTGCCAGGGGCTGGAGGAGAGAGGAATGAGGAGAAACTGCTTAGTGAGTGGTGTAGGTTGAATTGTGTTGCCCCAAAAAGATATATTGAAGTCTTCACCTCAAGTACCTCAAAATGTGACCTTATTTTGAAATAGGGTTTTTACAGAGGTAATCAAGTGAAAACAAAGTGATTAGTCTACACCTAATGCAATACCTGACTGGTGTCTTTATAAAAAGGGCCAGTCAGGCACAGAGACAGGGAGGGAGAGGAACATCAGTGTGAAGACACAGGAAAAGCTCAGCCGGTGTGGCTGAGTGATTAAGCATTGGCCCATGCACCAAGAGGTCCCCGGTTCGATTCCCGGTCAGGGTACATGCCCAGGTTATGGGCCAAATCCCCAGTGGGGAGGCAGCCAATCAGTGTCCTTTCTCATCAATGTTTCTAACTCTCTCTTCTTCTCCCTTCCTCTCTCTCTCTAAAATCAATAAAGAAAAAAATATATATAAAAACAAACCAAAAAAAGAGACAGGAAGAGCACTGTTGGGAAATGGAGCCAGAGAAAGGGATGGTTCAGCTGGAGCAAGGACCACCAAGGAGGGCTGGCCATCCCAGAAGCTGGGAGAGGCGAGGAAGGGTCCTACTCAGTCAGGCACGGAAGGACGCAGGCCTGCAGACCCCGAGTTCACAGTTGCAGCCTGCGGAACCGCGAACAACACGTTTCTGCTGTGTTAGCCACTCTGCTAGTGGTACTTTGTCACAGCAGCCCTCACCCACCAATACAGCAGATGCAGGGTTTACTTTCAAGGTGACGAAAATATTCTGGAACTAGATAGAGGTAGTGGGTTACACCACACTGTGAATGTACAGACTGTCCCCAACTTACAGTAATTTGACTTATGATTTTTTGACTTTACAATGGTGCAAATGATACACATTCAGCAGAAACTGTACTTCGAATTTTGATCTTTTCCCAGGCTGGCAATTTGCGGAATGACACTCACTTGCTGCCCACAGTCAGCCACACAATCGTGTGTGTCCAACGGCTGACACTCTGCTGTGTATGCGCTGAGTTAGGTGATGGATTCCGCCCACCTGTGGGCTAATGGCAGCGTTCTGAGCATGTATAAGGTAGGCTAGGCTAAGCTATGATGTTCAGTATGTTAGATGTATTAAGTGCATTTTCAATTTATGACATTTTCAACTTACAATGGGTTTACTGGGATGTAATCCCACTATAAGTTGAGAAGCATCTGTATTGAATGTCACTGAATTGTTCACTTTAAAACAATTACTTTTATGTTATGAATTTTATATTTATGAACGTTACCTTCATAAACACACACACACACACACACACACACACGATCACCTGCACAGTTGTAAGCATTCAATGAATTAACCAACACACAGGAAGCTCTTAGAACAGTCCCTGAGACAATAATCATTCAATAAAGGTATAAAGGTTAGATGCTATTACTATTTCCAACAGTCTCTCCTTAAGTTTCCCACCTCTAACCATCAAGTGGAAGAGCAGGATTAATTCCCCACACCTGTTTTCTCTTCACACAGAGCATTTTAGCCCCTCCTGACTAATGACACTGTGTGAGTATTGAGTCTGAAATGTCTTCTCTTTCACATAAACTGTCACAACAAGTCATTCTCAAGAATTTTTCACCCACAAGACGAATTGTGCTCTCCACACGCCGCCCCTACCCCTACCCCCTACCCTCAAGAATTCAAAAGTTATCAGCAGACAGATTCATACAAATTGCCATTATTTCCATCCCATTCCACTAAAAGTCTGCATATTGAACTCATTCCACTGTTACCTAAGGACACGCACCTCCAGTCATCCTTCTTGGGGTTGGGGGTGTGACTTTCTGGGAAAACCCCCCCCCCCACACTCGCCTCCTGCTTCTGGCCAGCGTTTCTCTGGGCTGTGACGGCAGAAACAAGGCCATATGCTCACGTGGAAAACAGACACCACTTGTGGCCCTAGGTTCTAAGCAAGTGGGTGTCTTGTCCTCTGCTCAGTTCATTACATGAGGGAAAAGCCCAGGAGGGTGGACTGTCAACCTGTCAAAATGGTCATGACCTAGAAGAACTAATTAAGATCTTGATTCTAGGCAATGAAAACAAAACAAAAAACACCACAGAAAAATTACTTGCTGACTTGAAAGGCTTTTTGTTTTTACCCCACCCCCTAAAATTACAGAATAGAAAGCCTTAGCAAGTACTTGAGAAACCAGCCTGTGAGAGATCTGATGCTTTGTGCAAGTGGGAAATTGATCATGGACGAAAGGAAAATGTGCAAGTGAACTCGAGCAATGGAAGAAACAAGTCACGGCGACACAGACCACGGCAGCCGATTTGAATCAAGCCAGCCATAGATTGGAAGCAGGCGTTTTTGAAAATATACGCCTCAAGTTACATTTCACAGAATTGCTGTTGATGCCCAACAACTTGTCATAACCTGCTGCATCCTCAGGAAGACCTTTTATTTTATTATTATTATTATTACTATTATTTTGTCACTGTTTTTATAGTAGGAACTATAGAAGAGTGTATGTGGGAGGGCAACACATCAAGCCCTCAGCCATGTGTCCCAGCCATGTATCCAAACCAGCAAAGGTTTGCACGATTCTATTACAAGCTAGATACATATTTATGTCTGAGACGCTTTCTTCTTCATAAATATTTTCTCTGGTGTCTCCGTGTTCTTTCCTATCCATTACTGGATCAGTTAACCTCAGAATCAAACAACTGGGTGATCCATGGAAACAGACAACAATTTTCTAAACAAGTGCAAAAGGAGGAGAAATACAATAAACATGCAATTCTTATCACTATATTAACTGGCAGCTGGGGAAGAATATTTCCTCCCTTTCATCTGTTCAGATTATCAGAAAAATAGAGGTTACGTTTAGAAAGAAAAAATAAAGTTCTTTCTAGAGGAGCAAGTGAGAAAGTTTGAATCAAACCAATAATGATGGTGTTAAGAATAATGATTAAAATAATTGCAGTCAACATTTACGGAGCACACAGGTCAGGCCTTGTGCTGAGTGGTCTACATGATTTATTTTGTTTAATTCTTCCAGCCACCCTATGGCGTAAATATTATTATCCCCATTTCAAAAATGAAGCAACTGAGACTCAGACAGCATTGCCAAGTTCATAAGCTATTAAGTGGAGCCAGCCCTCCGATTTAGGTTTATCTGATTCTGAAGTGTTAATTAGAACGCTCCTTGCCAAAAGGAAAGTTCTCACTTGCCCAATAAAATGCTACCAATTCTCCCCAGTGGATGCCTATTCTTTTTGTCACAGGATGTAATTTTTTTTTTTTCTTTTTGCTGCAAATAATCTGTAGCTTCTATGGTTGGCATTCCCACCATGGTCAGATTTGCTACTTTGAAACTGATAGAGGTCATTTCTTCTTGCTAACCTAGGTAAGCAAAGCATTCTTGGTCTTTGGGATTTAAAAAAAGAAGCCAAGAGATATAAACAGGTAAATATAGATATTGGAAGACAGACAATAAAAATGGAGCCCTGACTGGAAATATGAGTGCCCCGCAGTCAAGACCTCACTGCTGGAGAGGTAGAGAGAGGAGAAGGGGGGGAAAGATGGAGACAGCCAAGAAACCCACTCAAAGCATAAGGTAAAGGCAGAGAAAAGGAAATGCTTTTCTTGGATAATTAAAAGTTGGATTTTCCAAGATATGAAGTTAGACACTTGGTGAATTATACATTTATAATTCCTCTACTGAAGTGCCATAGGCTAGAGACAGCCTCCCAGGTATTAATGAAAAGACCTCAGCGTGGTGCTTTAAATTCACGGCAGTGTGCCAAGCCTAACAAAATACGCCCAGGAAACATGCAAAAGTGGCAAAGTCGATCCTTTGATTAATTGATTTCTCTTACTGGCAACTGTTCTCAAACTGGCACCCCCAGCCCACTCCGCCATTGTCCCACTGACACACGGGTACATGCCCGTGTGTGCGTACACACACGGAGAGAAAGAGACAATTCTAAGAATATTTTCCTTGAGTTGCTTTGCTTTTGAAATGGGTTTCTTTATGTGTGAGTCAAATTTAGGACAATACCATCACCCTGCTGATGAACTAAGGCCTGATGGCTCGCACACTTAAAGAGAATGGAGCCGTTCAGATCTCAGACAGGGGAGGTCCAGCCCAGGACTGTGGAATTTCGTTTTGTCTTTGGGCAGCTTGTGTTTCATTCCACTTCTTCTAAGTGGATGATGAGCAGATGTGTTGAAGGCCAGCCCTGCTTAACACTTTGAAGTGGGCAACTCACTGCTTGCTGGTGCTGTCTCCCCCTTTCTCAGACCCTCCCACCCTGCACTCTGCTCCTTCAGAACCTTCTCCCCAACATCAAAGGCCTGCTCAGACCCTGCTGGGAAGGGTGTGAATTGGCACCATCTTTGTAGCAAGCAATTTGGCATTATGTATCAAAAATCTCAATAATATCCTCTTCTGTGAACCAGACAAAAATATAATCCATAAAAAGATTTATGCACAAAACTGTTAGAGAATCACTTATAAGAGGAAGAAAAATATGGTGCCCAGTTATGAGAGAATGTTTGCCTAAATAATGATCTACCCATTCATGCAAGGATATTTTTATCATTAAAAATTATTACAATATGATAAAAGTACACAATAAAAAAGGCTATAAATTCATTTATAGTATAAACTTAAGTATACAAATTCCTACTCACAGAAATAAGAAAAATGTTAAGTGTTGTTGCTTTTAGGTGGTAGAATTATGTTTATATATAAAATAATAAAGGAAATAATATTTTTCTCTTAGCTATATTTTTCTTTATTGTCCAAGCTTTGACAGTGAGTGTTACTGTCTTAAAAGGCAGGAGAGGACAGTGGTTAAGAACTGTCTCGAGTCAGAAGACCTGGTTCATGTCCCGGACAGCCCAGATCCACCACTTATGGGCTATATGACTCAGCAGGTTACTTAATGTTTCTGAACCTCATCCCAGCTCCCTCATAGGTAAAACGGGGATAATTTTTTTATTGTGAGGATTAAATAAATTGATATTTATAAGGTACTTAAAACAGTGGCATAGAGTAAAAGCTTAGTAAGTATTACTCATATTAGTAAACATTAATTGAGTGTGTTTTTGTTTTGTTAATCCTCACCAGAGGATATTCCTCCATTGATTTCTTGATAGAGTAGAAGGGAGAGAGGGATTGGGGGCAGCGGGGGAGAGAAACTTCGATGTGAGAGCGATGCATTGATTAGTTGCCTCCTTCAAAATCCCGACCAGAGATTGAACCTGCAACCCAGGTACATCCCCTTGACTGGGAACTGAACCCGAGACCCCTCAGTCCTCAGGCTGATGCTCTAACTACTGAGCCAAACTGGCCAGGGCTATTGAGTGCTTGTGCGCCAGGTTAAATGTTAAGCATTGCAGATAAAAAGGTGACTAAGATTGGCTCCCTGTTTTTCAGGAGAGAAAATAGACATGTAAACGGACATTCACAATTCTATGGGGTAAGTTCTACAAGAAAGGGAGATCATAGTTATTGTGGGAACAAAGAAGAGAGAGTCCCTCCTCTGGCAGGGCAAGAAGTTTCACTATCACTAGAACTAGAACCGCTCACATAGTTTCAGATCCTACTGTTACTTCATAGTCATTTATTTTAGGCAACTCCGTGGACTGAGTATCTGCAGGGCAACTGGTCCTATAAGAAGGAGGAGGCAGGCACCTAATATCTTGTTATGGAGCATTTTGTACTTTCTAGACTGTTCTCATTTACACCACCCCAGTTCATTCTCACATTTCACCTATAAAGCTGGCTCTTTTCAGCAAAGCTGAGAGAGATGAAATGGGCTGGCCATGCTTCTTGGCTAGTAAGGGATAGAGATGAGACACAAACCCAGTGCTATGGAAGGTAACCTGCTGTCACACTAGAGATGTTACAGAAAGGACTTCTGACATTCCCATTCGTTACTCCCATAATTTCTACCCCTACATAACAACACTTATAGAAGAAACTAAAGATCTAAAATGGAGACTGAGCCAGCCAGCCTTATTATGATTGTCTACTCAGTGAGGCAAGAATCTGAAATAGGTGCTCTGTAAACCTCTTTATTTGAAGAGTAAGTCTCCCACTCACAGGGAGAGCAAAGGGGTTTGTTGTGCCGGTGAGCTGTTGAACAGTCGGGGAAGGCCAAACATGAACACCTGGAAGAGAAGGTTTGGATAAGCTACCACCAAGAGCTTACTTTTTATGGGAATTCTGGAATGACACAGACCATGTGTTGATTCAAGGATAATTGAACTTATACTTCTTTGTGCCTACTAATCAAATTTAGGTTTACATCTGCTGACTGCTTCTGAGCCCACCACCCATCCACAGATTTTCCTTTGTGTACCCGGCGACTGAGAAGCTGTGTAAGGTAAAGAAGACAACAATGAACTTGGAGACCAGTGAACTGCAATCAAACTTACTTCAGCTATTTATTCATTGTCTGACTTTAGCAAGTGACTTTAACCTCTCTGAACCTTAACTATCTTCTTTATAACATTGAAATAATAATACCCACCTCTTAAAGATGTCAGGAGATCAAATAAAATATATTATGTGTTTTTGAGGCATTCAGCAAAATGATTTGGCTCATAAATAGCACTTATTCTTCTGAATAAGTGAATGGTTTCTTGGCGATACTCGACTATAGCATGAGCATGATAGATTAGTCATGCATCCGGAGTCACGTGGTCCAGGCTGCTCAACAACCGTGCCAGTCAGTTGGACCATTGCTAAGTTGCCAACAGAGAGATTTTCCACTGGAATTGGATCCACCATGCTGACTCGTATAAAAGGAAGGGTTTCCTTTTCATCCAACTCCTATGGCCTTTACTCAACTGGAAGGATTAATTCACTGTTTTGAACATCTAGGTCAAGAGTCGTCATTGTTGTCACAGAAAATTGAGAGCAGCTATAGGATAAAAATAAATCTCTACCAGGACCTACATTTCTGTATGGAATCTGTGACGCTATGAATTGCTCTTGATCAACACATTTTTTGCATTGCCAAATGGGCCTTCATACAATAACAGCCACGCAGACGCTCAGCAATTTCACCAACCATAACTCTATGCAGTGATTGTCATGAATGATGAAATATGATTAGCAAATTATAGCTCTGGTGTTTTATTTTAAGGGAACTTAAGGAAAATGAATGGATTGAGCTATTTTGCATGTTTTTCAGTCGAATCATTTAGAAGGAGTGGGTAATGGAGAACTCAAGACTGATGGCTAAAAGAAAAGGCACAAATAATGTTGCCACTTCACAGCCTATCAGCATAATTCACTGGAGCCTCCTGTCCTGAACAGTTGTGCAATGTTGTTGTACATGGTGAAACAGCTGTTATTTATTTCTGGCATCTCTATTTTGCCTGGATAAATTGACCTGGGATTTTTTAAAAGATCATTTTACATCTAAATGTGTAAAAAAGGCATGAGAACTTTATCATTAAATGTCATATTGTGCCCTGGCCAGTTTGGCTCAGCGGTTAGAGCGTCGGCCTGCAAACCAGAGAGACCTGGGTTCGGTTCCGGCTAAGGGAACGTACCTCGGTCGCAGTTTGTCCCCTGCCCTGGTTGGGGTCATGTGGGTGGCAACCAATCGATGCATCTCTCTCACAATGATGTTCCCTCCCCCGCCCCCCCCCTTCCCACGCCCCCACGCCCCGCTCTATCTGAAGATAAATGCAAAAATGTCCTTGGGTGAGGATAAAAAAAATTAATTAATTAAAAAATGTCATATTGTGATTTCTTTGTCAGTTAGGTCACTTATAACAACTATAGCTCTGGGACTTGAGCGATAAACTAAACCTCTGTGGTAAGTGCGGGGTATTTCTTATCTTCTATCTCACCTATTTTACAATGAACTGTATTGTGGCAAAGTTCAGGGTTCTTGGAAGTCTTGTGAGATATAGCTTAGACTGAAAACAACAGTGCTTTCACATTGCTGACTGTTTCCAGTCTTCACATCCTAGGCTTGTCATTCTGACATCTCTCTCATGGAGTCGGCAGAAAGCAAAATCCCAGACAGCCTCTTTTCTTTTCCCACTGATGCCATTATAAAATTAGAGGTGCATTTTTATAGAAACTATTTTGATTAGAAATGTAATAAAAACACACTTGAGAGTGTAGCACATGTTTTAAGCACATACTAATCAGGGTAAAAAGAAACTGTATTAATAAATATTCAAAATAACCATATACTAAGTGGGGAAAGCACTGGACTTGCATTGGATCTAAGCTCTACCACTTACCAGTCATGTGAACAGGGCAGGTCATTTGCCCTCACAGACGTAATGTTTTCTTCAGTTGGACTACTGAGAATGCTTACTTCTTCGGGCCAGCATAAGGATTAAGGAACACAATATAACATCTGATATGTTACTGGGCTTATAAGTATTACCCAAATTGAATGACTGCTGAAAAATAAGCTACAAAAGTAAATGCTGAAACTCTCATCAACTGATAGTTGCTACGTAAAATTATAGCACTGATAAAAAAAAAAAATGGCTTTTAGTTTCTGAATATTTTTAAAGCATAAGTTTCATGTTGTTCATATGTTTAAAATCTTTATTGACTCTTTTCAAGTTATACATGTAATACAAAACTGGACAAAATGAAATATTTAAAAAAAAAAACATGATGCAAATGATTCAACTTTTTTATGATTAATGAATCCATAATTTCTGAGCCTGGATTCAAACTCAAGTCCAGTTCAAGTGACGATCCATACAGCTTTGCCAGAATCCGTGCTGATTTGTGCCTCTCATCCCGGCATCGTTAGTAATCACGTGCCCTTCACTTTCAAACGGCCTCAGTGTGGATGAGAACATGTGGTCCCTTGGCCCATAACCGTCTCCCAGAGAGAACCCACCACCAAGAGCTGGATGCTATGTTTTCCATCTCTCCCTTTCTCTTCACTGTTAGTTATCCTTGAAAAGTATTATTTGTTTCCCACAATTTATTTTAACTTTTCCTCTTATTTAATTGAATTTTTGAAGAAACATAACTACTATATGTGTTAATTTTTCTGTTTGAAATAAGGCTGCCAAATTCTGTCTTAAACAATTTTGTATTTCCAAGAACCAAGCTAGTGAGTAAAAATTGAACATAATAATAGTTAATGCTACCTTTTTTAAAGTTCCATGAAAGCGGTACTTTTATTTAAACTCTGCTCTGTAGATCTCATCCAAGTGAGCATATACACAGAAGTAAACATGTGCAAACAAGTGGGGTGTAATAAAATCTCACTAGTTGGAAATCCAGCATTTTGGAATTTGAGATTACTGGACAGGAACTGAATTAAAGTTTCTTCCTGACAATGAAAATGAATATTTTAAACAAGATTTTAGTGCCAAATGTTTAAAAGATCAAACTACATGTTACAGAGGGGTTATAAAAGAGAAATACACAATTTAGCCCCAGTTGCTTTATATCATGAGTTTGAAAGTTGTTTGATTCTCTATTACACAATTTGTAACTCAGACTAGTCCTTAAACTAGAAGGTCTATTGAGACGTTAGGGCAAACTCCATAGATTAGGCACTCGACAGCCATATTCAACTTCCTACTCCCATGCAGTCCAAATGCTTTCCCCAGCCTGCTGTACAGCCAGTAGTGACCCAGTCCCAGCTAAGTCCCTGGAGGGCAGAGGGTGGATAAAATATGCTGTCCTGGCCAGGTAGCTCAGTTGGTTAGAGCTTCATCCCAATGTGCCAAGGTTGCAGGTTCAGTCCCGGTCAGGGCACATATAAGAATCAACCAATGAGCCCTGGCCAGTTTGGCTCAGCGGTTGAGCGTCAGCCTGCAGGCCAGAGTCCCAGGTTCGGTTCCTGCTAGGGGCACGTACCACAAAAAAAAAAAAAAAGAATCAACCAATGAATACATACATGAGTGGAACAATGGCTGTTTTTCTCTCTTGCTCTTCCTCTCTCTCTCTCTCCCCCTTCCTCCCTCCCTCTCCCTTCCTCTCTCCCTCTCAAACCAATCTTTTTTGGAGGTTGTTGTTCTGATAAAGAAGTAGACCTGGCTGGCGCTGCCTGTCCCCACGTCGCCTGCCTGGAACGTTTGCAGCTGCAACTACCATATAGCAAACATCAAGGCAAGGCCAAGAGCACTGCAGACTCCAGCTCTGATAGAGCTGAGCAGCTAAACCAATACCAGCAGCTGTCTCGCTTCTGGCTTCTTGCTACACGAGAAAAATAAACCCCTATTTGTTTAAGCAACTGTGAGCTGGATTTTCTGTTACTTGGGGCCAAATGCATTCCTAGCTAACACCATGGCATAGGGGGCCAGGTTTCTAGGAGATGTCCGTGCCTACATGGGAGAAGCCAAAGCAAAACCGTGTGCAGACCAAGGTCATGAGGAGCCTTCTAATGTCAGTGGGAAGATGGAAGTGATGAGGTTGGCTCCTGATCGCCACAGACACACATACGCAGGGCTGGGGTTGGGCACCAGCTAAGGTCAAGAATTAAACAGAAAGCTTGCTGAGGTGAGCCTATTTTACTTTAAATTGATGTTTTGCATCCTTCTAAGATGTGATCTAGTTTCTCGCCAGCAGTGGGGAAAAAGAGTTTCTCCTGATTCAATTTAGCCTTTTTTATTTTATTTCAGTTAGGGTTCCACTATTTTATTTTGAGGCAAATAGCCTCCAAAGAGTAGCTAAAGCTATATTCAAATATAAATGTTAAACCTATTCCTGAAGTCATTTTTTTTAATTAACTGCCATTTCATGAAGTTGTGGTACTAAACACAGCTTCTAGAGTTGGAATGCTTGGTTTCCAACCCTACCTCCACCATGTACCAATCCTATGAACTTGGACTTGAACTTAGTTTCTCATCTATAAAATGAGGGGAGGCGGGATAAAGTACCTTTCTAATAGAGCAATTGCAATGAAGAACTGAGATGTGCAATGTTCAAAACAGTGCATGAAATAGTAAGTACTCGATAAATATTAGGTATTATTATGCATATTTAAAAGTTGATTCTAGCCCTGGCCAGTTTGGCTCAGCGGTTAGAGCGTCGGCCTGCGGTCCGGAGAGACCCGGGTTCGGTTCCCGCTAAGGGCACGTACTTCGGTTGCAGTTTGTCCCCGGCCCTGGTTGGTCGTGCGGGTGGCAGCCACTCGATGTGTCCCTTCACGTCGATGTTTCTCTCTCTCTCTCTCCCTTCCTCTCTCTCCCTCCCACTCTATCTGTACAAAAAAAAAATGGAAAAATATCCTCGGGTGAGGATAAAAAAAAAAAAAAAAAGTTGATTCTACTTCTTATATACAAATACATATACACTATTAAACTATGCATGTATGTGTGTGTGTGTGTGTACAGATACAGATATGGATATATAGGTACAGTTGTTTGCGATTTACTTTGTGTTCTCAAGTAACACAATGATTTTATTTATTTTTTAATTGATTTTAGAGAAAAGAAGGGAGAGAGAGAGAGAAATCGATCAGCTGCCTCTTGCATGCACCCCGACTGCAGATTGAACCCACAACCAGGATATGTGCCCTGACCGGAAATCAAACCCATCACACCTTGGTGTACAGGGTAAGACTCTGACCAACTGAGCCACACCAGCCAGGGCTCACATAATCATTTAACATTTTGATCATCCAGTCCTTCAGATACCCCAAATGTAAACTCAGACAATCCCCTCGTGAACAAATTGTCCTTAATCTATTTTGCTTCTTTGTTTTTTAAAGTTCTGTGTCTGTGCCGAAACTCATTTGGTTTAAGTATGTGTGTAACGGAACTCTAAAACCATGTATTCTTATTTCCATGTAAATTTGAAAGAACATGGTACTTCTTTAAGTCTTCTTGAGCTAGCCTTCTTGAGCATCGACTCTTACTATTTCCCCACACCAGCAATTAGCAAACATAGGTTTTAATTTTTGTTGGTTGGTTGTTGTCTTTTACCTTTTCCCTTCTTGCAAATTGTTGTTGTAACCTCTGTCAGTCTCTTCGTCCGCGTCCTGGGAACCCTTTCCACGCCTACATTTCAGTGCGTGAACTGTCCCTTTTGTACCTCTTGGCAACTTGTTCTAGGCATTTTACATATTGTTGCTTGAATTTTAGGTCATCTAGGAATACACGTATCACCCAAATGGGTCGCCTCTAAGATTCCCTGTTTTTTTTTTCTTTTCTTCAGTGAAAGGGGTTTGCCTTTCCCCTTCGTACTGGCTTGTTCCAAACGACCATCACCCCTGCGCCTCCTCCCCTTACCAAGTGCCGCTGTGCCACAGCTTCCTGCAGCCTCTGCGCAGCCCGTCCCCACTCCGGGGTTGAGGCTCCCGCTGGTGATCACTAGCTTCCAAATTACCGTCCCGAGCCGCAGCTGCCGCCCCCTTCTGTCATGGTCACTGCCTGGTCTCAGACCTGTCCCCTTGCTGGCTTCCCTCTCTCCCGCATTAAAAAGTTGTCACCGTCACATTTTCCTTGTCAGTAACATGATGCATGAATCGGAAATTTCCTACTACTCTTTCATCCTTGCCGCCTGCAAGAATCAGTGTCTAATGACACGGAGGCAAAAAGTTAATGGAAATTTAATTGAAAAAAACTACCATCCAGGCAGGAATTAAACTTGAAGGCCTTCACACGGGAGCAGATAGTCATCCACCAGGCTTCAGAGTTGGGTTTATCACGCTTGGATATAAAGGACATCACTTTGGTAAACAGATAATTCCCCTATTTTCCCAATGTGACTTCGGTTAACAGAATGAAGAAAAGAGTGAACTCCAGTTTAAATGTTCATGCTCTCCACTTTAAGATTCCAAACAGGGAAGATCTAATAAAAATAAGATTTAATTTTCCGTAAATGTTTGAGTTCTTCGGCCCTAATACGTAGAAATAACGACTATTTATACATATAAAGCACAGCTTTCTCTTAGGGCAGTATTTAGTCACTCCCGCCCAAAAGAAATGCAGGGGGACTTTTCCGGGATTCTGAGTCATACCTCAGACTTTCTAGAGGAAATGACATTATCAGACTACTCTTGTTCCTCCTTCTTTCATACTTTTTCCCAGAAGCCTAAGTCACAGGAAGAAATGGGCAAGATGTACAGTTTTGATGGTTTAACAGTAAAAAATCCTGCAGGCATTTTAACTATCGGGTTACCATTATGTGTTTCTATCTTTAAAATAAATTAGTTAAGCCTAACAAATACGCTATATCCAGATGAACTGAGCACTTTCCCCCGGTCTGTAATACTCAAAGTAGGTGTGGTTTCCCAAGGGGCATGAAAGCGGCGTCTGTTTGCAGCCCCTTAGAACTTTCAGTATTTTACAGCATTTCGCTCTTTTCTGGTGCCTGGTTAAGTAGCTAAATGCATTACAAAATGGAATTTTAATTAATTAATCCTCAGATCACTGGTAAAAAAATAAAAAATAAAAAAAAAGCTGTAACAGATTCATGTAAAGAAACAGATTGAAAGTACTACAAATAACACCACCCAAGCAAACAATGAAAAAATGGCAGAGCTACCAGACAGTCTCTCCCACTGAGACAAGCTCTTCCTCAGGCATATTCCAGGGTGAAAATCCCTGGAGAGTTCACTTTCAAAATGTCAGGCAATAAAAAAACCAAAATTATTATTTTTTAACTTAGTTAAAGTAAGGACTTATCCCACATCATTAATGATGAACTGTATGCTAAGTGTCTATTATGACTTGAGATATTAGCTAGTGATGGCATGAAATCTTCATAATTAGCAAGACATTAAAAGAAAAGCATACAGAACTAGAAAGCAAACATCTGCAATGTTTTTGACTAGGTTTCAAGTTACATGAAACCCAATTAGAATTCATAAAACTTTACTGAGCTAAAGCGTAACACTAAATACGTGAAAGCCTCTTTTTCGTGGAGGTAAAATGGTGCTTTGAGTTGTTAATAAATAAAAATTATGTTTCTGGCCCTGGCCAGTTTTGCTCAGTGGTTAGAGCATCGGCCTGCGGTCCGGAGAGACCCGGGTTCGGTTCCCGCTAAGGGCACGTACTTCGGTTGCAGTTTGTCCCCGGCCCTGGTTGGTCGTGCGGGTGGCAGCCACTCGATGTGTCCCTTCACGTCGATGTTTCTCACTCTCTCTCCCTTCCTCTCTCTCCCTCCCACTCTATCTGTACAAAAAATGTCCTCGGGTGAGGATAAAAAAAAAAAAAAATTATGTTTCTGAAATATTTTTTTATTTTTACTTCATCCACTTCAAATGTATTTTTATGCATGTTTTCTAAAATACATAACATTTAGGACCACAGCACATGCATGTGTACACAAACATCCACACACATAAGAATAAATAAACATACTTGTACTGAGAGAATATTCTCAAAAAAGTTTATAGTTCTCTGCTCTGTGGGGATATGGTAGCAATAATATTTTTCAGGAATCTGGGTCTTTTCATTTTCCTAATGGCTTCTCTAAAAAAATCAGTACTAAATTTACTATTCATGCCTTTAGATCGAAGTGGAAATCCCTTGAATTTTTTTTATTTGGCTTAGGGGTTAACAGCCTATCTAGAATCAGGTAGATGTATGTGGAATCTCAGCTCCATCATTTGCTGGCTGGGTGACTTTGGACAAGTTCTTATTCTCTCTGAACCTCAGTTTCCCCATCTCATGGGTTGATATAAAGCCCTTAGTAGAATGTTAGGGTGCATGGTAGGAGTCAATTAAATGTCAGCTCTAACTGTTGTTCTCGTCATGAGTGTACCCCTCAGAAGCAGTCGCCTTTCCAGCTCCACTGAACCACTCACTGTCTGCTCACCTGCGTTTGATCACTCCTCCTGAACGCTGTCTCGTCAGCTCCACGTGGTCAAATGTTATCTGTGCTTTTCAGTCCATTTTAAATACTACCTGCTCTACTAATTTTTCACTAACACTGCCCAGACAGAAGCAACTTTCTCCTCCACGTCAAATAATACTGCATTTGCTTCCCTCTGTGGAGCTTGCAATTTTTTACCTTGTATATGACATGCATACGAGTCATTTGTATATCTGCCATACTCCTTCATGGAGAGTGAGTTTCTTGAGGATGGGGTCATTTACTATTGATATGTGTCCTCCCCAAAGCATTCAGCCCTTAGTGATAATCAATCAGTATGACTTGAATTAATTAATTAATATTTCTCTCCATTCTGTACAAAATGTCTTCTTGAAGGCAAAGGCCAGGCAATGAGGAGGGTCATTATGTCGTAAATATGTCAATCTTTTTTTCTCCAATCCCTGTCACATGCTACAATTAATAAGGTGATGCAAAGTTTATCTCGACGTGAATGTGAACCTCCTCTTCCCTCCTCACTCCCTGCCATTCACTTGATGACCTTGAGGAAGACATTAACTAGTCTAGGCATCAGTGTCTTCAATGGGAGTGGGTTCAATATCTGAGGACCCTTCTGGTTATAAATCCAGTGTCTAATATTTCAGACAATGTCTAGCACCAGCAGACACAGAAATATAGGGGGAGGGGAAGCTAAAGCCACTGAGTATTACCCAAACATCAAGACTGAGGCCAGGAAAATAATGGAAAGGTGTACACAAGGAGCAACAGGCTGGTTAAAGTCAGACCTGAGGACAAACCCATCAGGCCAAACACGAGGTCCAGAATAGGGGCTAGAGCGTGGACAGGCTCGGGGTCTGTGAAAACAAACAAAAAAACTACAAAACACAGTCCACATTAGGTAGCTCAATACAGAAATTTTAACATAGGGATCTTGCCACAAAGGTGTTAGAAGAGCTAAAAAAACAAACAAAAGGGATGGTGAGGCAACCCACAGACTAGCAAGAGGTAGGAGCCACTTCCCCTTGCAAGGCTACAGAACTAAAGGTAACGTTGCCAGTGTCCAGGGTTGGGGAGGTCTAGCAGGGGGAATTGTCCAGCAAGAGCTACAACCACAGGTGAGACCCAGCCACCCCAAATACACCACTGCAAGCAGAAAGCAAGAGGAAGAAATACCTTGGTTTCTCCATTTCTCCTGCCTTCAGATGACTCTTATTGGTTAAACGTAGCTGTAACACACTTGGCAAGAGAGTCTGGGAATGTCCTCTATAGCATCAGCCCCCTGCAATACAAAGCAGAGCAGGAGAACATGAGGTAGCAGTCCAAGAGCAAATAGTCAGCTAACCAACCCGCATGATCTTGGAGCTAGCTTCAGAGATGACCTTTCCTGATTGACCTTTCTCCTGGCCTGTGGCTTCTTAGAAGCTCCCGCCTCAGTGGCTCCCATCATACCTTGCTGTAAAGAACGAATACTTTGGGGTAACTGAGAGGAACGCTGCTGACAGATGGCTTGATAAACGGTGTTTAGAAGCAGAGCCCCTGCCACGTGATGCTCAGTTGTATAAGTTCCAAAATTCTTTTCTAGATGCTTTCAAACATGTGTTATACTTGCTTTCCTGGTGCAGTACATCCCAGAATAGAATACCAGCCTTGTTTCTCCGAAAGGACATTGATCTCTTTGGCTTAAACAATGAAACATCCCCCATGTAAACTACTAATTTAACATTAGCAATAAACCTATGTTCCAATGACAGGCTGATCCTTCTGACAACATCATAAAATCCATCAGTGTGTTTTCCTTTTAAAGAATACCAGAAAGCAACACTCTGTTTACTTTTTCTTATATTTCACAATGACATTGATTAACTTACAGATGGCATTTATGAAACCTATTGTAAAATGATATCACATGCATATTTAACTTATACCAATTCAACTGTATCCACTTAAGAAGAAAAGTAAAGAAAGAGAGAGTGGGGTACACAGTGTGGAGGTAAGAAGAGAGATGGGGAGGGAGTGGATATTTTCCAATGTGGGCAATTCTACCCACCATTTTATTCAATGAGTGAATGCCCTAGAGTGATCGGGGGTAAGAGATGTGATCTCCTCTGCCCTCAGTCAATCTTTGCTCTTGCTTATCTCTCAGAGACTCCTGCTGAGACGCTAATGTTTAAAGAGTGGGCACAGAAAAATTAAATAGTTCTTGGGTAGTCTTAGCTATATACGTGTTTCTATAAATACATACCAATGCAGTAAACTACATATACTGCATGAAATAGGCAAATCAAGATAGTTTAAAGGTGATTTTAAAAAATATAATAGATTCTCTCCTTCCGTGCTGACCTTAACCCTCCCATATGGTGTGATTCTGATGCATATACACTGGGATTGAAAATTCACTGGAGAGATTGGTAATGGTACAGGAAGAGAAGAAAAGGAGTTTCATAGTCTACCAAAACGAGATCATTAATCTTAGCTTCAAAGAGAGAAAGAGAGAGGGAGAGAAGGAGAGAAGAAGAGAGAGAGGGAGGGGGAGAGAGAGAGAGAGAGAGGGGACGCTGCTGGAAACCACTAAAAGGCAGGATGTATCCTCATAGGTTGTTTCCAGGATGCTCAGGTACTGCTTCGAGACCAGTTACTTCCTCTCTCTACCTCAGCTATCCCCCTCATAAAACTAGGGCGTGCTTCTTGCTTATCATCACAAACGAGTATGTGGGGATGAGATCTCATTGCGAGGCAACCCCCTTTCCAGTGAGGAAGTGTTCAGCACCCTGGAGAATCCAAGAAGACAGCCAAATTGGGGTTGAAATGACCCACCCTGGTTCTGTTTCCCTCAAAGATGAACCAAACTTTGAGCTGTTGACATAATTACAGGAGTGTGAATGTCACTTTGCAGGACAAACATCACACTGATGCTCTTACTTAATGCAATGTAGCAGGAGAAAGTTTTTCCCAACCATAATCCAGATCTTTTCTTCATGTCCAAACCCGACATGTTTCAGCTTCCTAATCTCAACTGTGCAATGTCCAAAAATGCATAAACACACAAACAACCAAACCAGGAAACTCTTCTACAAGCTCTGGCCGTGTGAAAAGCTGCCGTTAGTAATCCACCTTCCTGTGCTCACCCTGCCCTGAACTCCGGCTCCCTGCTGCGCTCCACACTGCAGCCCTCTCTCACATGCCAGGTTAATACTGAGAAGAAACCTAAACCACAAAGGACCAAAAAGCAAATATTTTGCCCAAAGCTAATATAGCAAATTACATGCAAGATCTAAACTCCAAGAACCTTTTAAATGGTGCAAGTCTACACAAACACACAGCATCCAGTTTGCCAAGATTTAAAAACTAAATTAAATCTAAGTCAAGTCCCACTGGGGGATTTATAGAACCAGTTAAAAGACCTAGTTCTGCTCTTGGCAGGACCACTGGCTTACATCGTACCCCAGGTAAGTAATTTCTCTCACTGGGCTTCTGTTTGCCTGTCTACGAAGCTAGCATTTACCTTGAGTGTACACGGATGGTGAAGTGAGAGAGTAGGCAAGGTACTCAAAGCTCTATGCAAAAAACGTGTGTGTGCATAATCAGAATTTCATCCATGTCTTCCGCCGAGAGCTCTGCTGCCCTGACCGAGCTGCCGCGCATCACTGTGCGGTCTGTGAACGGCAAAAGGAGCTAAGTCCGTCCTCACTCCACCTTGAGCAGGCGTCACCCAGCTGGAGGACGCTCCCTTGTCTTCACGTGTCATGCTATCTGCGTCCAGGCCCAGAGGCTCATCGGCTTAGAGGGGGTGTTTTTTCTAATTCCTATAAAGATACTAAATAGATAGTGACCTAAGCCCTAAGCAGAAATGGAACAACTATCAGAGTTGATGTCATTTTGCAAAAAGCCAGATGAAAGAAACATTTGCTTTGGCAGGAATCGCGTTCACAGTGAACACGTGTGGTCAGAGGCTGGAAGAATGCAGACGTATTGAACTGAGAGGCACCTTTGCACCACGACCACGTTACCCAGCAATGGACTAGGATCCCCACGGTTCGCACCCTCACTTACAGCTGTAGACCCAAGAAGTAATGCAGATGAAACTGAGGAAGCTCATCCGAGAAAACAAGTTCGGAGGGAAACTGGTCAGGGAAGTGTTGCCTAAGAAAACCTGGAAGTTAACGGACTGCACTGGCTTTGTTTTGCTCGCACACTCAGCTGGACACCAGACAGCAGTGTTGGTGATTTTTTGAGCACTCAGGAGAAAATGTGCTTTTTAAGTCAATGTGTGCCATCAGTTCTGTATCCTTCTCATTCCTGACTTTCTTTATGCTTAGTTTTGAAACGATATTTTAACTGGGTAAGTGTGTCCTTGTCTATCAGTAGGGAAATGAGTTACTGTCAACAATCGA
The DNA here is from genome assembly GCF_014108415.1 of Molossus molossus. NCBI lineage: Eukaryota > Metazoa > Chordata > Mammalia > Chiroptera > Molossidae > Molossus > Molossus molossus. The sequence continues at coordinate 26,245,421 of NW_023425347.1, read as the reverse complement.
TCACGCACGCTCACAAATCCTGTGCCTACAAATGTCACCCCAATGAAACCGGCTACTAGATTGTTCTCCGATGCCTGGGAAGAACAGGCAGCAGCAGGACATCAAGGGAAGGCCCGGTGGCCTATTTCAGAATCGAGAGCAGAAGGCTGACAATGGGAAAACTCTTACTCATATGCTGGCCAAATGGTCGCAAGCCACATGCAGATCTATCAACAAACAGGTTTTATAAAAAACATTTTTAAATGTTTTCATTAAAATTATTTTTAAGAGAGAGGAAGGGAAAGGGAGAGATAGAAACATCGATGAAAGAGGCATCAACATCGATTGACCGCCTCTTGCACACTGTCTACTGGGTATTGAGCCTGCGACCCAGGCATGTGCCCTGACCAGGAAATGAACCAGTGACCTCTCTGCATGCAGGTCGACGCTCAACCATGGAGCCACACCAGCTGGGCAGTGCTTTGTTTTGTTTTGTTTTTTAATTCCCATATATTCTGAATGTTTCTGATTTGGGGAACATGAGAAGGAAAAGTACCCTGGCCAGTTTGGCTGTGTTGGAGTGTCAGCCTGTGGACCAGAGAGTCCTGGGTTCGGTTTCTGCTGGGCCCTAGAGGCTAGGGGCACGTACCAAAAAAAAAGAGAGAGAGAGAGAGAAGGAAAGGAAAGCAACAAAGAAAAGGTGTTCTGCACTCCCCGACATAAAATATTGTCAAGAAATTAGCATTCAGGATCATACCTCTGACAAGGAGTCATTTTTGTTATCTCCATTCTTTTGTGTACTTTCCTAATTTTCTAAAATAATCGAGTAATTTTAATAAGCAAGAAGAAAGAAAAGTACCCCTCATTGTCTAAATTTATTTGATTACTAAGTTCTGAGAGTGACTATTTAGACAGTGACTTTAGAGAGGAAATAATCTTTTTCGTTCCCGAGTTTCTCAATAAACAAGAATTGAGATTTCCGATTTCAGAGAATGATGGATTTATCCGAATCAATTTGCTTCCTAGATTTTGAAAGGGAAAATTTGGATGGCCAGAGATCAAATAGCAAGAGATGCTTATAATGAACTTGTAATAAGCACCCTGTTCTCTCTCTTTTCTACATGTAAGCACCAAAATTATACCCTAACGGGCAATTTTGCAACGTGTGTCTCTGGAAAAGTTGTATACCACAGTACTTTTATGTGACAAGCTTCACCCTCATTTTAGTTGCTTCATAAAGTAAGGAAGTTTCCAGGCAAGTCATAGAAGCAAATGAACTGAAGACAACACAGGTAGTTTTCTTTGTCAAGTTCACACAAGAGACATACTTGAGTGAGGCTTACTTTCTTAATGTGAATCTGTGTCCTCTCAGCTTCTCTGTCAATGCCCTAAGAATCTGAGATCGATAGGCAACAAGTATGAGACAAATATGACGATGATTTCTTGAATTCAGCCCATAAAGTCTTCACTTGTGCTTTAGATGAATTAAATTAGAGAAAACAAAATCCTAGCCAAACCCATGACTATTACAGGCTTTCTCTACCAGAGAAATAGAACTCATCAAGGGACTACAAACTGCAACTTCACTCTATATACAATACTATAAAGGAAATGGCATCGTTGTTGCATGAACACAGTATTGCTAATATGCCTCAGAAAAGATATAGCCAGAGAATCAAAATATTTTCTATGAAAAGTGAGAGATCAAAGCTCTTAGAGAATTTTTTTCCTTTCTTTAATATCTTCCAAATCTTTTAAAACTTGATTATGCCTGGACTCATTTAATCTTCCCGGATATGTTTCACAGATGTGAGTTATGTTTGGAAACACAGCTCAGGGACTGCGTGGTTTTGACCCCTACCTTGAGCTCATGACGCTCCTTCAGTTTCTCACAGCATCTCAGTGTCCCTTCCGAGTGCTGCCCATCTCCCTCCAGCAAAGCGCCACATGACTCAGCACACAGTGACTCAACTCAGTCCACGTGGGAAGAGACTGTCATCAATGCTGATGTAAATCTAGCAGAAAGATCCCAGCTGACCTAGGAAGACTGTTGGAACTTGCCGAATAGCCTCAACTCACAGGGCTAATTCCCCTTTCTTCCCTTATTGTGTTTGAAAGTGGCATGATTGCCCTGGCCAGTTTGGCTCAGCGGTTAGAGCATGAGCCTGCGGTCCAGAGACACCCGGGTTTGGTTCCCACTAAGGGCACGTACCTCGGTTGCAGTTTGTCCCTGGCCCTGGTTGGTCGTGCGGGTGGCAGCCACTCGATATGTCCCTTTCACGTCGATGTTTCTCTCTCTCTCTCTCTTCCTCTCTTTCCCTCCTCCTCTTCTGAACAGAAAGTGGAAAAATGTCCTCGGGTGAGGATAAAAAAATAAAAGTGGCATGATTTGCAAGTTGTCAAAAAAAAAACTGGCTTCTCAGGGACTATAGTCAATAACATTGTAATAACTCTGCACAGTGCCAGAGTAGACTTAGTGTGGTGATCACATCACGAGGCATATAAATGTCAAATCACTGTGTTGTACACTTGAAACTAACATAATATTGTATGTCAACTATACTTTAATAAAAAAGCTTTTAAATACTGGCTTCCTTCTGGCTACCTGGGCTCAGCCTCCATTTTTCCAGTTTCAAATCTAAGTAGACATGTTTACTAAGTGTGTAAGGAGTGAGAAAGGAAAAGAAGAAATGTGAGGAAAATGGGCAACTCACGCTGAAACACAAACACCTCTCAAATTCTAATTTAAAAGTAACAATAATCCCCATAAGAAAAGTTTTGTCGTTTCCATTTTACAAGTGAGAAAATCAAGAGTGGAAAGTTGAGCAAGTTGCCGAAGATCTCACAGTTAGGAAATGATGGAGCTGAGTTCCCAAACTAAATCTAATCCTGCTCTTTCTTTCTTTTTTTTTCCCTCACCCGAGGACATTTCTGCATTTTTTGTTCAGACAGAGCGGGAGGGAGAGAGAGGAAGAGAGAGAGAGAGAAACATCAACGTGAAAGGGACACATCGAGTGGTTGCCACCCGCACGACCAACCAGGGCCGGGGACAAACTGCAACCAAGGTACGCGCCCTTAGCGGGAACCGAACCCGGGTCTCTCTGTACCGCAGGCCGACGCTCTAACCGCTGAGCCAAACCAGCGAGGGCTCTTTCTTTTTTTAAAAAAAAAATTTTTCCCTTTGTTGATTTAAGAGAGAGAGAAAATGAGAGGGAGAGAGAGATGGAAACATCCAAGAGAGAGACTATTGATTGGCCGCCTCCTGCACGCCCCCCACTGGGAATAGGGCCCACAACCTGGGCACGTGCCCTCACTGGGAATCAGACTGGTGACCTCTTGGTGCATGGGTCGACACTCAACCACTGAGTCACACTGGCTGCACTTTTTTATTTAACTTATTGGGGTGACATTGGTGAATTAACCCCTGCTCTTTCAACTTCAAAAAAAACTATCCAAAATATTGATAAGCATGTTCAATAAGATAAATTTGGACAGAAAACAAAGAAAATCTAAAGAAATTTGGAGAATGGTTTGCTCCAAGATAGTCTCAGTTAGTTATCTTCTCATCGTTATGTTCCTCGTGTTACTGTTGACCAGCTAACAACCTGACTTTCTTTATGCGGAGAAGTATTAAAGAAAACACTTACTGCTCTGGTTTCTTCTTCATCTCCTTCCAAATTCCCTGATTCTGCTTCTTCTCAGCTCATCGCTCTGTTGGCCAGCATGCCCCCCAGTTCCTCGTCAGCACAAGGCTGTTTCCACCTCCACCGGTCTCGGAAGCAGCAGGCTGTCCCCCCATTCCTCCAGAATCCTCCTCCGAGCCCGCCGAACCTGTACTCAGCTGTGTACGCGCTGCCTTCCTGGGTGACTGAGACTTCATCCTCTCAGGCCTTCCCTTCGAGTCAGCCCCACCTTCTTCCAATCTCAGTATCTTGAATTACAAAACACACCTGGCCCTGGGCCCGAACCCCTCACACCTGGCCCACCACAGGCTCACGTTCCAGCACAGCTCGGCCCGGCAGGTGCGGAGTAATCCTGGTACGCGTCCCTCGTGCTCTTCCTGGCCCCTTGCCCTCTATAACTGGTACGAACTTTTTCATCTTGACGTCAGTCTTAGCCAGATACCCATCTCCATCTTCACCAAGTGACCGGAGACATTCTAGGGTTCATTTTGCCCTTGAGCCCCTACTTTATCCGCCATCCATCCTTCTCCTGCCTCTCCGCCTCCCGCTTCCCTTGCCTAAAGCCTGTTCCCCTCAGAACAGCTCCACAAAGCCCTGGCTGGGGTTTCCTCCCTCCCTGAATTCCTGAAGCACTCCCTGTTTGTACCTTTCATTGACCTTTGAAGCTCCAATTGCCAAGCACTTATATATTTTTTAATTTGAATCTTTTAAAAATATTTTAATTGCAAAACAACAGTCTGACTTGTCTTTTATGCACATATCCTATCTACCCAACCGGACTGGGTGCCCTCCAGTGCTCTATCCTTTCCATCTGCTCAGTTCCCTTTCTAACGACTCCCTGGGAGAGAGCTCAGCTCCTCTTAACCGCCATGGATGCTGCACACATTCTTGCCACCAAGCTCCTGCTCAGGTCCCCCAGCCTTATGGCTCTTCCCCCTTCTCCTTACCAGTCGAAATCCACAGTCTTCCCAAGGCCACTTCAAATTCCAGTGGCGCCTTCTCCAGCAAACACAGGTCCGCAATTACCTGTTCTGTCTCTGAGCTTCTGTAGTACTCCTGTCTATGTAGAGTTTTTCATGCTTATATGTTCTTGTTTGGTTGTGTCTGGGATTGTGTGTACTTCATCTTTCCCTAAGTAGATTGGGAGCTTGCTGAGGACAGCCACCATGCTTTTGTTCTTGCATTTCTCATAGTACCCAGCACAGTGCTGGGTATTCTGAAGGTGCTTATTCAAACCTCCAACCTACACCTCAAAAGTTACCACTAAACTCAGATTTTCTTTTTATTTCAAATATGTCACAGTAAACTAGGGCAGTAGCAGCTCTAACCTGAGCAAAATCTTGAGCCCAAAGTGAGTAAACTCTAAACCCTTAGAGGGAGGGGTTCTGTGCTTAGAAACTTCCTTTCACAGGACACCAAGCTCAGTACAGTGTAGACAGCACCATTTCACAGGGTTGTTCCGTTCTCCAAGCCCAGAAGCACAACACCTTGAAAGGGTTTGTCTGAATCAAAAATTCAGCCCTCATTTGCCTAAATGGAACGTTGGATGTGGCCAAGCAAAGCTGACCTGATGAAAGCCAGTATGTTCCGCTTCCTCTCAAATCTGCAACTGTAATTGCCACTAGCATTTAATATGGCACCAATCACACCTGTGTTCTGGGGCCAGGAACGGTGGCCAGCTCAGCACCTCTGAAACCCAGGTGGCTGCAGTCCAAGGCAAACAAGACCGAGCAGATGAATCGCAGCAGTGAGACCCAGCCGTTGCCATTGTAATCCAGGGAGTTTACTCACAATCCAAGAGGGCAGGGTGTAACCTGTAATATGCTGGGTTTAAGGGTGAATCAACCTTCAACCCCGTGAAGTTGGATCTCCACTAACTGCTAATGTTAAGAAATTCTCTTGATGCTTCCTGGTCTGAAAATGTTGTTAGCTCTCCTGGATTAGGGAGGTAGACTCCATCTCAGAAGTGAGGTGTGGCAACCCACAAACACAATCCATGTACAGGTGACAAAAAGCCAACAACCAACGTGCCCATGCTCCTTCACTATAAAGGAAGCTCACAGGAACTGGTAACCACTTAGACTGCTCCATGAAGTTCTCAGGATCATATTCTAGCAAGGAAGCCCCTCGATGTCCATTCATTCAAAAGCCGGTCAGAGTAGAAAGCAGGGTCGAGTTCAGTTATACTGTAGACTAAGCAGCTTCTAAATTTTGTTGTAGGGTTTTTTTGTTTTGTTTTGTTTTGCTTTCCGGATCTAGCAATAGCAATTAGGATAAAAGAGAAAGGGAAAGAAAGCAAAGCCTGTGCACACTGTAGCTCCGACTCTGCCCACCCAGCTTGCCCACACAAACCGGTGCAGGAAGGACCTACAGTCATTTTCCTGTGAGGCCAGCATCCTCTGAGGCACGGCACCAGAGCCAACTGGGTCCTTAGTTTTGAGAGCCCGGAACTTCAATTAATGTATTTATTCAAGCAAAAATTTATCAAGCATTTACTGTGTGCAGGGCACGTGTTCTAAAGTCTGGGGTGTAGCGGCCATTGGTGTATGAAAAGTCTCTGCCCTCTTGCATCTTATGTTCTGGTCAGGAGGAGATAAGGCAATGGATAAGTGAAGAAGTAAATATCTAGACGATCAGAGGGTGACAGGTGACATCTCAGAGAGACCCAAGGGAAGTAGAGGAGAAGCTATGCAGAACTGCTGTTATTACTGCCAGTATCAGAACTGATCAGAGTAAGCTTCTTACCAGCCATTTTAAGGGCTTTGGCTTTGACTCAGAACAGCAGTCGGGGCCCAGGCAGAAGACAGAAGCCACACCCGTTATTTCAACAGAGCTCATTTAATATAAAGAAATATGAAGTGGGAATAAAGGCATTAACCTGGTAACTGAACGGGTAAAAGAAATAGCGACTGCAGGAAGCTATCTCCACCCCCAGGCTGGGGAAGCAAAGGGTGAGCGATTACAATTTAGAAGCGATGAAGAGGGGGGTCCCACGGGGCTGGAATCCAGACCACTGGCAGGGGGCAGCTGGATCTGCTGTCCCTGAGGAAGCACAGTGACACTGGTTTTTGAGTGTGGAAAGGTTGTAAAGTGGATTTAACTGTTGCTACAGGAAGGAACTACCACTGCCGAGGTGAAGTAGCGGCCTGGGGTGCCACTCACAGGAGCTGCAAGCTGATAGGGAAGCCACAGAAATCCGAACAGGAAGGAGCCACTCCCTTCTCCTGCTCCAGAGGGGCCACCTCCCTCTAGCACCCCCTACTGGCTAAGCCCAACAGGGAGCCAGGTGACAGGTGACAAAGAAAGGTGGTTTCCAGGGGCCCAGCCCCAGCAACATGAGATCGAGTATAGGAGGATGGATTTGGGTTGTGAGGCAATGACAATAAACTGACACGCTCTGGATGAGACAGGAAGGCACCAAAGGATTTGAACAGAGAGTGACATAAACTGAGTCATTCTGACAGCTGTGTTGAGAACAGACAGTAGTAGGGCAGTAACAGTGGAGGGGGAAGAGGTGGTTGGATTCTGGATATTGTTAGTCCCGTTGGACTTTCTGATGACTTACATGTGAGCTGTGAAAGAAAGCGAGGCAGCAAGGGGGACTCCCACACTTTGGCCTGAGCAACTGGATGGAGACACATATACAGAGAAGAGGACTGAGCAGGAGCACACTCATGACGGGGACTCGGTAGGTTTGGGGTGTTGATAGGCAGCTGTATATCCACGTGTGGAGCTCAAGGAAGGTCTACCTTAGCGACGTAAACTTGAGATTTACTCCTCGTATCGATGGATGTTAAAGCCACATGATTGGATGAGATCGCCAGTGGCAGGTCAACGTGGCTCAGACGCACAATGGCTAGGAACAAGGTCTGTAGTCAGAATAATGTAGATTTGTCCCCAACTCTACCACCACTGGGTATTCTCAGGCATTTCCTCCCCACTCTAGGCCCTGAATCTCTCCTCTCTAACAGGGGGATGGTAATCACACTGGCTGCATTGGTCCTACATGAGGATTAAACGTGGCAAGTAAAGCCCTTCCGTTAGTGCCTGACACTCATTCTGAGCTGGAAATGGGATCCCAGTCGAGTTCATTCTCCTCCATGAGAAAGCTCAGGACAAAGAAAGTGGAGAAGGGAACCTGAGAACCTAAGGTGAGTGGCTGGCCAGAGAGTAAGAGGAGACAGCAGACAACCATCAGATATAAACAAAAATAAGACAGATTCACAAAAATATTCCCAAAAGGAAACCTTAGCAATCCTTTAAAATGCCAAAACTACGTTTGCAGGGCAAGACGCACATAGAAAGAGAATCCTTGGCACCAAATGGCCTACTGAGACATCAGCGTGCGCCAGTCGTGAGCGGGGTGAGCTGTAGATGAGTCAGGATGAGCGTCACCGCGACTCAGCCCCCACACACCAGTCCCCACTCGCTCCAACTCAGCCTGGGAACAGAGCCCCATTCTCCTCCCATTAATTGTTCGCCTCTCATTAAGCATTTTCGCATGAGGCAGGCACTTCTTTCCAGAGCTCAACCCCAGGGTTATGTAAGGTTCCACCGCATTCCTGGCCCAGGAACTGAGCCCAGCTGCCTCCACAGGGCGCTCCCTTCCTAGGAGCAGGTCAGTCCAGGAAAGCAAACCGCAGATCACAAAGCGGAGGAAACCCAGCAGCGCAGTGAAAGAGGCTGCCTGTCCTCAGAGCTTGTCTCCTGCTACTGTACCCCACTGCGGGACTCCGAGCTGCCCCCAGGTCAGCCTGAGGGACCTCGTCACAAAGTCCCCCCACGGCCACCCTGTTTGGCACCCAAAGCTCTTCACGTTGTTCTGCTGGCAGCAGCCTTTTCTACACCCGTTCCCAACACATTTACAAAGTAAAAAAAACACACACACAGAAAAAAACTCTACTGTCCAGGGACTATATGCCAAACAGCTGTTTCTGGACACGAGGAGAGACCCATGTGGAGCAGGGACTCTCAACCTCAGCAGCGCTGCCGTCTCCAGGGGAGACTGTAGAAGCGCTGAGGCCCAGGCTCCGCCCAGCCCAGGGGTGATGGGCTGCCTTGTGCCCCCCCAAATCAAGTGTTGAAGTCCTACCCCCAGTCCCTCAGAATGTGACATATTTTAGATGGGGTCTTTAAAGAAGCAATTAAGGTAAAATGAAGTCATTAGGATGGAACCTAATCCAACGTGACCGATGTCCTTATAAGAAGAGGCGATTAGGACACAGACAACACGGAGGAGATACTGCATGAGAACACAGGGAAAAGACGGCCATCGACAAGCCAAGGAGAGAGGCCTCCAGAGAAACCAGTCCTGCCTTCACCTTCATCTCTGACTTCCAGCCTCTGCAGCTGTAAAACAATAAAGCTCTGTGGTTCAAGCCCCCACTCTGGGGCACTTGGTCACGGCAGCCTTAGGAAGCTAATTTGCCAGTTGAATCAGGATCTCTGGGAGTGAGTCCAGGCATCAGTATTGTTTAAGGTCCGCCCAAGTGTTTTGACTGTGCATCTGCATTTCAGAGGTCACCATTAGACTGTAAATTCCCTCCAGTCTGCTAGAACCGGTGCTGAGCCACTCGATTGTTTTCCTAAGAATGCATCATGTATGCATCGTGCTTGGCAATAGTTTCTTCCTTCCTTCTCTCCTTCCTTCCTCCCTCCCTCCATCCTTCCCTTCTTCCCTCCCTTCCATTCTTCCTTGACAAAATGAACAGGAGGCATAACAGCCCTCACCTCAGCCTCAAACTCAGAATAAAGAAAGCTAAGTCCCGTCTGCCATCCTTCCGTTAAAATCTGAACCATGTGGCCCCTAAGAAAATCCCTAATAGAGCTGAAGATCTAGGAAAGGGCTTGCATCCGATGAGAGACTCCGGTGAGGGGAAAGACCTGTGCAAAGGCTGACAGGAAAAGGTGAGGCAATGCCTTGCCTTTGGGAGAATTTCCTGTCAGACAAAGTCTTTTTTTTTTTTCTTTTTTAAACTTCTGCTTCATTTAGCTTTTTGAATGGCCCATTGTCCACAGAAACATCTTACTAGGAATGGTCAGATGGCAGAGCTGCAGCTAGACACTGGGGACAGAGAGGCCGGACCTCATTTTCCTGCCAATGGCTGCTTCAAAATAAGCCACCAGCAGTGACCTGGTCATGGCACCTCTTTACATAATAATACCAAGGTGGTCCGGCTGGTGTGGCTCAGTGGTTGAGCGTCGACCCATGCACCAAGAGGTTACCGGTTCGATTCCCAGTCTGGAAACATGCCCAGGTTGTGGGCCCGATCCCCAGTTGGGGGCATGCAGGAGGCAGCCAATCGATGTTCTCTCTCATTGATGTTTCTCTCTCTCTCTCTCCCTCTCACTTCCTCTCTCTCTAAAATCAATAAAGAAAAAATTTTTTTTTAAATAATACCAAGATGACTAGAGAGCTTGCAAGCCTCCTCTTTTTCCCTGTGCCTCTGTTTCCCTACCTGTCACACTGACTTGGAAAATCCAGACATCTGAGCACCCCTCGGGTGGAGGTGAACAGTTAGAGTTTTAATCAGCCTCATTTTTAACATCCGAACCTCATCCACATATGTTTCCAGGCACTTGCTTGCCATCCCTTCCCCCTCTTTTTTGTTTCTTCATTCCTGAAAGTTTCTATTATTAATCACAGTGTGGGGTAAATTTTCAAATCAGCAGTCAGAGTTTTTAAGCTGCGTGACTTCTATTACAGCCGAGAGGAGGCAGGTGACCAACACCAATGCAGTCTCACCTCCACAGCTGACTGCCTTAGGGTCCATTTATTCACCTTCAAGGCACGTGTCGAGGTTGGGTGCTAACAAAGCCTTCTCCAGGAATCGCCCGTCTTTCACAGAGGGCCCGGGGGAGAGAAGGGAGAGAACGGAAGGACAGCTGGTTCGCAGAGCACTTTCTTAGGCTTTTGATCACATCTACCAGACGTGGGTTGAGACTGGGTATTTGACTCTTCCTCCATCGTCCAATCACCGAAATGGCTAAAGGACGCTTTCCACCCACTGGCAAGGCTACCCCTGCATCCCAGCAGCTCTGGGCCCCCTGGGCTCTGCCTGTGTGTCTGCTGGGGATGCTCCATCTTGGCCCCTCCGCGCGGTCTCCTGGTTTTTTCTCTCATCTGGATTAAATATTCACTTGTTCTGCACCGTTTGTATCTGACCCCATGTTTACACCCAGACGCTGCCCTTCATATGACATCTGTTGGTTAAGTAAGACCTCCCTGTCCCTTGGAGATTTAGGTAACCTCTAGATCACCCAATTCTAGGCCACTAAATGTCCAAAGTCTTCCCTGCAATTTCGGCCAGTTTGGGAGACAATCCCCTCTGCTGCTTGTTCCCACACCTTCACATACTGTCTCTGGGTGCATCGTATTGACCCCTTCACCCCCACATTCAATACCACTCCTGCAAAATCATTAATAAGGACTGTAGAAGGGGAACAAGAGGAAAGATTGACATGAAGGATGAATTAAGAATTCATGATTTTAATTCTTTTTTTTAAATATATTTTTTTGGTTTTTTTTAGAGAGACAGGAAGGGAGAGAGAGATAGAAACATCAATGTGCAAGAGAAACATCAATTGGCTGCCTCCTGCATGACTCACACTGGGGATCGAACCCATAACTTGGGTATGTGCCCTGACCAGGAATGAAACTGGGACCTCTCAGTCCATGGACTGAGATTACCAAAGTGGGATTAAAGCACATAGAGCCATATTTCTCTGCCACTGTCTTTCCCTATTCACTATTAACTAGAGTGGTCCAGAGGGTCACTCTCCAATGGAAACCAACCACATTCTCCAAAGGCATGAGTAGTGGAGGCAAGACCTCTCACGGCAGACCTCTACAGTCTCTCCCGACCCAGCTCACAACTCAGATGATGTCCACATGAATATGGACCCATAGGCATGTCTGTGGGCTGGATGTATACCCACGGGGCCTTCCTCTCCCATGCAAGAAAGTATATTGAAATGCAAGGTCTAAGAACAGCATTATTATGGGGTCTCACTCTAGAATGCATTGTAATTTCTTAAGAAAAGTAAATTATTCAGCCCTGGCTGGTGCAGCCCAGTTGGTTGGGCATCATCCCGTGCGTCAGAGTTGTTGGTATGATTCCCAGGCACGTGCCCAGGTTGTGGGCTCGATCCTGGTAGGGGGCGTGTAGGATAGCTATTTCTCTCTCAAATCCATGTTTCTCTCTCTCTCTCTAAAACTCAATAAAAATATATTTTTTAAAACAAAATAAATTGTTCAAAACTTTGATATTTCAACTGTAATTAGTTAACAAATTCCATGCATTGACTTCTCAGACACTCTAAGGTGCCTACCACTGGAATTGTTGACATCTTACAACTGAGCAAAAGGAATAAATGCTACTGTTAACTGACTCATAGAAGATTTCAGCACTACAAGAAGGGATCAAGACATCTGTTTCTCAGAACACATTCATAACAAGTCCATAATCTCCAGTGGCAATCCCAAGTGTATGATTACCCAATAAAGGCTCTATCAACCTCAAAGGAAATAAAGTAATAGATGACAACTCAATCATCATTATGAAAAATTTTTATTTTTATTTTTTGTGGCTTTGTATAGTTTCTAATTTACTAATGGTGAACACGCATCACTTTTTTAGCAGGATATTGCTTAAAATGTTATGTAAAACATAAAATATTTTCAACACCAAGAGTGGGAAATCATGTGATTTGAGGAGATCCTATAGGACACTGGCTCATCCCTGTGTTTATTTAAAAACATATGTGGGGCAAGGAGAATAGGGGGCATTTTAAAAATATCTCCAGAAGAAGAGGAGGGAAGATCAATAGCTATTACTTTTTTACTAAAAGATTTCTTGAGCCCTAGTGGGCTTGGCTCAGCGGTTAGAGCATCAGCCTGTGGTCCAGAGAGACCTGGGTTTGATTCCCACTAAGGGCATGTACCTTGGTTGCAGTCTGTCCCAGGCCCTGGTTGGTCATGCGGGTGGCAGCTACTCGATGTGTCCTTTTCATCAATGTTTCTCTCTCTCTCTCTCTCTCTCTCTCTCTCTCTCTCTCTCTCTCTCTTCTCCTCTCTCCCCCTCCCACTCTGTCTGAACAAAAAATGGAAAAACGTCCTCGGGTGAGGATAAAAAAAAAAAAGATTTCTTGACTGCCTCCCACTGTGCCAGATAAGATAACAGCACTCCTCCCCTCACAACAAACAGCTAAAGACACCTTTCCAAGGCCTAAAACAAGAGATGGCCTCTAGCATATTTCAAACACAGGGTACACAAATCATCCATCAGCCATGCTTCTGTGAGTAAAAGACACTGGCCTCTGGAAAAAGAACGTCCCAGGACTGGAAACAGGAATGAAAAGTGATCCAAGGTTTTCATTTCCAGTGCCATTAACCAGCACCAAAACCTATCTGGTCACTAACAAACAAGGGCTTGGGCTATTTCTTTCTAACTAACTGTCCGGGCAGCAGTTGAATCAAAATCAGGGAGTTCGGATGTAGAAAATCCAGAGGACCATTGGACAGTTTTTCCATTGAACTCACCATTTCTGGTGCTCAGAGGCATGAGCATGGAGGCTGGGTGGTGTCCAGGAGAGATGGGCTGGGTCAGGGAAGGGGACAAGACAGTTATATGGGGGTGGGTAGTCCCAGCAGGAAGAACAAGAATCAAGAGAGAGAAAAAGCAAAGGTGGAGGACAGAGATGAAAATGAACCAGGGCGGTCCAGCCTTCTTCAGGACCAGCGTTGGGAAGATGACCTAGGTCAGCCCCTGAAGCTCACCGGGAGCGGGAGAGTGACTCACAACCGCCAACGGACAGGGGAGGCCCCCCGGGTCACCTAGACTTGGCCACAAAACACACCAGGGAAGCAGACGTTTGTGCAACAAAGCTGGGGGAAACCCCCACCGTCTTTCCCAGTCTTAGTCCTGTCAACCGACAAATGTCTCTTTTATGTGAGGATCAAACAGTGTCGGAGGCAGCAACATGAGCAGAAACTTCAGTGACATCGATTTTGCATGTTAGTAGAGCTGCTTCTAAAGAGGAGCTCCCACGACAGCCAGGGAGTTTCTTCACCTGAACACTGACTGCGCCGCCACCTGCAGCCACGCGCGGCCGCGGAGCAAATCCGGCCGCCACCTGACAGCGGCACCGACGCTCCGATCACCCGACGGGTGCCCAGTGTTTTCCTAGGAACACTTCAGAACAGTTTCACCTTTTTTCCTCTCCGGCTTTTGCTCACTTTCTACCTCCTCTGCGTTCATGGCTACGCCTCCACAGTAAGGTTGTTACTGACGCAACAAAAGAGGCCCAGATCCGAATTCAACTCCTGATGCCAGCGATGACCAGTGGCATGACCTTGGGCAGGTTGCCTAGACGCTAACAAACTTCCGCTTCCTCATCTGTAAAATAGAAATGGCTGTGAAAATCAAATACGAACTGTTTGGAACACACAGGTGCTATGATGATTCGTTGTAATGCCAATAATAGTAAGTAAATAAGGATCGAGCCTCGTCTAGAACCCCAGATAAAAAGCACATTTCTTCGCATCACTACCTCTTGAGCAGGATATAATCTATTTTAGTTTTAAGTAAAAATATCTGCTCCAATTATACTGAAAGTTTCTCAAGGGAAAATTAGTGTTTAATCTGGTAACATCATCCTCCCAGTATATATAAAAAAAAATACCTAATTTTGAATATCCAAGAAATAATTATAGATGATTAACATATAATAATAATGTTAATAATAAAAATGTTACAGTCAGTACCCCAAATTTACTTATAAGGTTTTATTTTTTCAGTCTAAAGATGGCAGCAGAGAATATTGCAAATATCACTGGGCTCCACTCTATGTAGATTTCTACTAAAGCAACTGGAGTTGCTTTACTGCATTGGTTTACTGCTAGCTCACTGGAATGTCAGCCCCTATGGGAAAGATCTACATCCTAGCCAACTTTGTAAACCTAATGCCTGGCACATAGTCGACCAGGACACCTGCAGTGGTAGGCAAAGTAAGATACAATCTTAAAAAGAAAGTTATTTTATAAGTTTATATGATATTTGTCTCCACTAAAATTAAGCTCAGCAGCCACCATCAAAAGCCTAATGAAAATGGTTTAATCAGAACAGGAGGCTGTTTCTCTCACATAGAGATCTAGGGGTATTCTGTCCATTGCTTCCCAGTGTCAGGGACTCATCGCTCAGAGTGTGTGGCTTTCATTCCCAAGTTTACATCTTGGCCCAAAGTGACCCTGAAACTCCAGACTTTACCACTGAATTTAAGTAACAAGAAGGTGGAAGAAAGGGAGCATGGGTATTTAGGGAGTAAAATGGGTGAACTCTGTCAAAAAATACAATTTTCTTCTTATCCATTTCTACCTTTTTCAATACAGAACCTCAATTTTTATTCCAGCTTATTGTCATAATATATACTATATTCCCCAGCCTACCTTATAGGTAAGTGTGGCCTCCTGACGAGGTGTTGGACAACGAGATATGAGCAGAAGTATTGTATGAAATTTCTGGAAATTTTCTCCTCTTCCAAAGGAACATCAGTGGGGAGGAGGATGTCTGGGGGTGGGGGAAGGAGAAACATCTGTAACAAAAATAAATTAATAAAAATTGAAAAAATAAATAAATAAAGGAACATCGGGTTGGAGCCCTCGTAGCCATCTTGCACCATCAAGACCAAAGCTTCGTCCGAAGAATGACAGGCTAATAAACAAGAGGAATCTGAGTACCTGGATGCCGTGTGGAGGAACCATTCCCGCCCTGGAATGCCAACTTGGAACACCTTTTATGCGAGAGGAAATGAACTTTTATCTTCTCTATGCCGCTATTATAGTTCTGTCTTCTGTAAAGCCAAATGCAGTCCTAATCAATACAGTACTGAAGTAATTTTCCCCTGCACCTTCCTATCTACCAGTTACCAGCAGCGTTATTAGCCACTGACAATGGCCAGCACGAAATATTCTTTCTCATCTTAACCTTTCTTATGGGGAGTAGCAAGTGAAGGACACATGGCACACTTTTATTTTTACAAACTATGAAAATTTTATAACAAAAGGAAATACAACATGAACCATCAACAATTCCCTATACAGCTACTGTGAGAGGAAAAAATTAAAAGAATTCTCCTCCCAAATCACGGAAGCATTTCTGTTGCTTCTTAACATCTATGGCCATGTTCTCAGCGTGTACTTGATAAGGAAAAGAACATATTTCTAGGTAAATGGTTCTTAATTAACTAATGTACTTTAAAAAATAAACTCAGCAGGGAAAAAAATACTTATTATTCTACATCGAAGAAGTAGATCAAGACCTCTTTGCCATTTGACCTCAAGCTCAGTTGGACAAGAAGACTACTTATTTTACTTCTTGTAAATTCCTCTAATAGAAGTTCAAGGCATGTACATTACCAAATCAACTTTATAAGTAATCTGGTGCCAACACACCCGTGAATACTAAAAAGATTTTCCAAGCTAACAATTGTCTCCCCCGACATTCTACTGAAAGTGTGCCTATTCCAATAACTTCAATTCTTATTTTATTACATATATATATATATTTAATTCAATTCGGTGTACCCACAAGTCTAAAATGAAGAGGTTTATAAGTTGACACCATGGAGAAATCAAAATGAGTAAGTTTAGGGAAGGTGGAAAATTGGTACCTTCTCCAAATCTTTCTGCAAGGTGATGTCTGGTCTCCAAAGATCACTGCAGATCTTATGGGTGAGGAGAGGTTAATCTCCCCTGGTGGACATGGAGTTTACCTCAAAGGCCTAGATTCTTGTTCCAAATCCATTTCCAACATGTAATGTAAATTTGGACAAGTATCCTAATCTCTCCAGCCTCTTTTCTGTTAAATGAAAATAATACCAACTTTAAATAAATTTGATGAGGTTTACAATATGTAAAATCAGTTTATTATGGTAAAGAGCTGCATAAATTATTATCTGTACGTTTGTATTGTTAAGTAGTGTTTGGGTTCTAAGTAGTGGAAACTAAACTCCGCTACCTTGAACATTTGTGTGTATATGTGTGTGCATGTTTGTGCACAGGTAATGTATACAGACCTACTGGAAGAAAAAACACAAACTGTTAAATAATGGTTACCCTTTTGGGTAGGGCTTTTTTTCCCCTTTAAACATTTTAGGCAGTAGTCATATATCACTTTTAAAATTAAGAAAAATTATGTACTATGACAGGATTTTTCCCAGGATTAAATGGGAAAAGGCCAAAGCTAAGGGATTTAAAATAAGTAGGATATTATTTTAGCAATAATAATAAGTCCCCCCAGGCCTTAAATGGTGGTTCAGTTGGTTGGAACATCATTCTGTACATCAAAAAGTTGTGGGTGTGATTCCCAGTCAGGGTACATAACCAGGTTTCAGGTTCAATTCCCAGTTGGGGTGCATGCGGGAGACAACAGATTGATGTTTCTCTCACATTGGTGTTTCTCTCTTTCAAAATTTATAAAAATATATCCCCAGGTGAGAATTAAAAATAATAAGTTCCCTCAAACTACGGTCCCTACCCTGGTGACCCACATAATGCTACTTCAAATACATGTAAATGCCAGATTGGTGCTAGCAACAAAGCATCAAAGTTTAGAAAACAAATATGTAAAATTGCTGAGGAATTCCCTGAATATCCAGTACAAGGGTGCTCTAGCAATGGGGGCCAGCACTAAACCCACATCACATCACTATATTTCCAAGGACTACCTTTTTATTCAGGTAGCACCTCTATCCTTCAAATTTCTGTTAAGAAAAGTATATGTGGTTTCCATGATTGTTTTATTGGCTGCCATTTTCTTCCCTATTTTTCATTGCCTGTTCTATAAATATTTCAACACATACCTAAAGTTCCCCCAAAAAGTGGGGGTGATACACTGATAAGGTGCTAGGCCTCTGAATACCTAGTAATTAAGAACCCACTTGCCCTCCACTCTTCCACAAACTAAGGTAAAATCATTTATCTTTGAGCAAAATAAGTAACTACCACTCTATTTGTTGGAGTCTTCAAATATTCACTATGGATTGCCTTGTCTCCAGCTCCTCCTGCCTCATTTGCTCTAAAATCCTCAGAACAGGCACATCAAGAGTCCAGACCATCATCTTAACAATGGCCACCACTTCAAAACCTCCCTCTAATGCCCCCCTGGAGGCTGGTCAGGAAGAAATGGTACAGGAGGAAAGAATGTCAGAATGGTATAGCCGCTGTGCAAACCAACTGGCAATCCCTCAAAAACTTAAAAGTGGAACTAAATGTATGATCTAGCACTTCTACTTCTGAGTATACAGTGATACCTCGGTTCTCGAACATAATTCGTTCCAGGAGGACGGTCGAGAACCGAATTGTTCGAGAACCGAAGCAATGAAACCAATAGGAAAGCGTGACTCCACAAAGCGTGACTCTCTGCACTCACACTGATGACGCAAGCAAGGCGCGCTGGGCCGAATGAACGCCATTCGGCTCAACTCGGCTCATCTCGGAAGTTCGAGTTCCAAATATTTGTTCGGATTCCGAGACAAAAGTTTCTCGAATCTCCTGGTCGAATACCGATTTGGTCGAAAACCGAGGCGTTCGAGAACCGAGGTATCACTGTATACCCAAAAGAATGAAAAGCAAGAGGCATTTATATACTCATATTCATAGCAGCATTATTTACAATAGACAAGAGATAGGAGCAACTCATGTGTCCATTGATAGATCAATAAATGGATAAACGAAAGGTGGTCTATACATACAATGGAATATCATTCAACCTCAAAAAGGAAGAAAATTCTTACACATGCTACAACCTTCAGGATGAACCTTGAGGACATTATGCTAAGTGAAATCAACCAGTCACAAAGGACAAATACTGTATGGTCTCACTTATATAAGATACCTAAAGCAGTCACGTTTAAAGAGACAGAAAGTAGAATGGTGCTTTCTAGGGAGGGAGAAGTGGGGTATCATTGTTTAATGGGTATAGAGTTCCAATCTGCAAGATGTGAGGAGGTTTGGAAATTGGTTGCACAGTTATCTGAATGGACTTACCACTACTAAGCTGTACACTTAAATATGGTTGAGATGGCAAATTTTATATTATATATAATTTATCACAATTTTTAAAAATGATGCCAGAACCTTCTATGTTCTTTCTTGGATCTAAGAGACCCATACATCTAGCCCACCTGAATCCAAGCTCAGAAAGTCAACCAGATCACCCTCAAATCCTGCCGTGAGCAGCTCCCTTCCAGGCAGTGGGAAATGTTTATCTCTGAACTCTATAGCCACATAATGAAGAACTAAATCTCAGCCCCAAACTGGGTCATAGAAGAATAGTTTTAGATGTAATGAGGTGCCCATGTAGGTAGAAGTTTAAGAAGGTTCCAGCTGTAATGTTGTTTCTCGATCTGGTGGTTGGTTACATGAATGTGTTCATTTTGTGGTAATTCACCCAGCTGTATAGTTAGGATGTGTGCACTTTTCTGTAAGGTAGACTTTGATTTTGAACTTATTTTTTTAAATATGACTTGTACTTTGTGATCCCTTACTTTATTCATACAGTCCTTGGTCTCTCACGGGATGGGGAATTCCTGAAGGCCTCAGTGGCTAGCGATGTCTAATGTGCTCCACGGGAAGCCAAGCCTCTCCCGTGCTCGGCTGTGTCCCTCTGAACACGGGCGGAGGGAAGCAGCCAGCGGGAGGATTTGGAGCCAAGGAGATGACTAAGGTCTGATGCAAATACCACACATGTGTGGGACTCGTGACACAAACAGATCTGGAGGCACATGGGTGTCCTAGTCACGGTGTGGGGAGGCCACGCATCCCCCGAGGCTCATGGAAAAAAACGTCCATTCCATCCCACGTCTAGGTGGGTTTCAGATGGAAGGGGAGCAACAATGCCTCAGTTCTCAGTTTTCACTCTCTTTCTGGTTTTCCCTCATTTGACAAATCAGACAGCATCCCAAAGGAAGAGCTCGGGAGGAGGGAAGAGGCCTCCTTCTCCAGGCCGATTTATGGCTCCTGGACGCAGCTTGCGTCTGTCAGGTCAAAATGGTTAGGGTGGGCTAATAGAGTGGAATTACAGCTTCCCATAATGGGCCAAGTCAAACAGACAAGCTCGCCTACCCTGAGGAGCACGAAGCAGAGGTCAGTGCCGCTGGCTTTGAACACGAATGGCCCCTTCCCCTCGGCTCCCTTTCACATGTGGCCCAGCAACAGTAGCAGACAGATGCGACACAAAGACAGACACACCTGATTAACCATGAATACAACAGCTGTCGTTTCCCCGCCGCCGCCACGACCCACCCACACCCTGGTTCTTTCCGCTTAGTTTTTTCCCTTTCTTTCAGCTAGGGCGAGGAAATTAAACCTACCATTAAAACCCAAGTTGGTGGGAGGGTGTCAGCAGCCGGGCCTTTGTTTCTCTGCTCACAGCCCTGTAATAGGTACCTTGTGACTTGTCCTTTCATCTGAAGCAGAGTTGCGGCTGACCGCTGCGCTCAGTCAACTCAAAACCTGAGAGCGGTGGGTGGGGTGAGGCAGCGCTGACTCAGAGGAGGAAGGAGAAAGTGGACCGAAAGCAGCCCCGTTCTGCACGCTCCCGAAAGTTTGTCTCTTCTCCTCCCTCCTCCTTCCATTCTCCTGCCTCCAGAATTCCCTGCTGCTGGAACCACCCGCCCTGAGGACAGATCGCGGTCATGAATGTGCCAATAGGCAGTGGACTCCAGGCAGCACTGTCTGCCCTGCGTTGAGCTGGCCTCGACACAGAGGGTCCGGGCAGGTGCTACGCTTTCTCTCGTCCGTAGCCGAATCCTTGAGTCCAGGTGAACTTCCAAGACCTTGAGAATCAGGTACAGGAGGAAATCGAAGGGTTGACATGCAAAGGATTTCTGGCAACATCAGTAAGAGAAATGTGATTGTGTGGGCTTCCAGAAACCTACAGGACAATAAGTAGAGCTCTAATTTTTCTTCAAGTTTTTTTTTTTTTTTTTTTTGGTCATATTTTGAGTTAATCCTTTGACCTCTGTAAGCCTGAGTTTCTATATCTTCAAATGGCTCTCTCAGTTGTTCAAAAAGTCCCTTAAATGGTTACAAAAAGAGACTAATAAAAATGACCAGAAATTATTCAGCAAGCCTTCTAACGTAACAATAGGTGGTAACTGGGTAATTTAACGCAACCTCACAGAAATTCAACAAAAACAACCTTATTCCCTCCTGAGTGGAAAAGCGGCGAAACCGTTCAAGCCCGTCATCTGAAGGCTCACTATTCCAGGGAAGCCCCAGGGCCACCCCGTGTTTCTGACCTTCTCCTGCAACTCATGGAGCATCTCGATTAAGATAATCTGGAAGAAATCTAACTGAAATGCCTTGAAAATTCTGTTCCACATAACACAGTAGAAGTCCAAGAGCCATGTTTGTGTAGGACATTGGGACTTGGCCTAGATCACAGAGGTAGGCTCCAGCGGCTGGTAACTAGGCTCATGATTCATCCAGGTGATGAACAGCTATATCCTATCAAATCAACCTCGGGCATCCACCCCAGAGGAATTAGAAAAGACCCGGCTCACTTTGCCATCAAACCATCTCCAAACTCTTCTTCTACTATTCAAATATCTCTTTTTCTTGCTTCACAGAGCCCACAGCTTAAGCAGAGTAAGCCTGTCTGTTTTCAATTCTTAACTTTTCACACATGGCAAATGAGTGGAACTTTTGAACACTGTGATCATCTGGCTGATGAGCAAGCTGTTTTCCATTTCTGGCAACAAACACTTCTGGCTTATCTTGACAGGAAGAAAAGAGATGAAAATATACTCTGGTTGGTTATCGCTGATAACATTTGTCATCTTTGCAGCTAAAAAAAAATAGCTTGGAGAAATTTTCCCTTGGCGTTACAGAAAATGGCAAAAGAATCGACACCATCAGTGAGATGCCAATTACATTGAATTGATAAATTGATAAATGAAGTAGCCTCCTGTGATCTTTTCCATAACAAACACAGTATCATATCATGAAGTGGGCTGAAAACTTGACCAGGAGTAAGGACCTGGACCTCCATTGGTGTACTTAGTAACTTTATTTTTATTATTATTATTTTTTTGTATCCTCACCCAGACACACACAGGGAAGACCATGTGAAGACACATTCCTTGATATTTTGTTCAGATAGAGCGGGAGGGAGAGAGAGAGAGAGAAACATTGACGTGAAAGGGACACATCGAGTAGTTGCCACCTGCACAACCCAACCAGGGCCGGGGACACACTGCAACTGAGGTACGTGCCCTTAGCGGGAACCGAACCCGGGTCTCTCGGGACCGCAGGCTGACGCTCTAACCACTGAGCCAAACCGGCCAGGGCTGGACTTAGTAACTTTAAAGGCTCACTTCACAGCCCTGACCAGTGTGGCTCAGTTGGTTGAGCATTGTCCCATGCACTGAAAGGTCACCAGTTCAATTCCTAGTCAGGGCACATACCCAGGCCACTGTTCAATCCCTGGTTGGTTGTGGTGTGTGCAGGAGACAACTGATCCATGTTTCTCTTTACATCAGTGTTTCTCTATCTCTAAAATCAATTTTTAAAGACACACACACACATAGAGGCTCACTTCACATATGTGAACCTGTCCCTCTCTGTATTCATTTCCTAGGGCCGCTATAACCCAGTACCACAAACTGGGTGACTTAACCCACAGAAACATATTTTCTCACAGTTCTGGAGGCTAGAAGTCTGAGGTCAAGGTGTCAACAGGGTTGGTTTCCTCCTAGGCCTCTCTCCTGGGCTTGCAGATGGCCACCTTCTCGCTGTGTCTTCACATGGTCTTCCCTGTGTGTGTCTGGGTCCTCATCTTCTTTTCTTCTAAGGACACCGGTCGTACTAGATGAGGACCCACCCTAATGATTTCACTTTAACTTGATTACTTCTGTAAAGACTCTATCTCCAAACACATTCCGAGGTCCTGGGGATTAGGACTGCAACATAAGACTGTGGGGATAACATAACTCAGCTCAGAATACCCTTTGAGCACTTCATGCACCTGAATAAGCTCAGATCTATCTCAGCTCTGACACAATTTAAACCTATGGCCTGGGTCCACAAACAAAGTGCGTGCAGTGGTCATATGGCCATGATTCACTCACAACAGGAATGAAGTGAAATTGGTGGGCATGTTGCTCAAAAGCAGGGATGTCAATCTCACGGATTCTGGGGGCTGCGAGACTAGCGACGCCACCTCGCAAAAGCATCAGAAAGACCAATAAACCAGATGCCCGGCGCTCTAAGTTGAACGTATCTTATGACTGCACCCTCTCAGTGAGGGTGCCCTTTCACCAAAGCCCTTATCCAATGGGCTTTTTCCCCTCTAACATTTAGAAATGGCAAAAGCGAAGGATTGAATCATCAAAAAGGCAGAACAGTCTTCCTATGACTCTTACCTGAGCAAAAGCAGTGCCTCCCGAAAGAGCGCATAAGTAACAAGCGATGAGTACCAGGTGACCGGGTCGATGCAAAGAACTTCAGGGCGAGGCGGCCTTCAGAAACAGGCCAGGTTAAGTGCTGGAGTGCTGGGGGCTCGGCCCGTTCCCTCAGGGAAATACGGCTGGGGTTGGGGAGGGCTGTGAGTAAGAGGCTCCCCAAAAAAGACACGCATGTGTAATGTACTTAACAGTCCCACCAACGTGCAGCGGTGGGTTGGCTGTGATGGTTCTAAGTGCCCGTGACATGTATTTACAAAGGAACTGGGCGGCTTTATTTAAATGACAACTCCTTATTCTTATTCATCACCCCTCTGGGTCTGCAGCACTGCTAGTCATCAGAGTTCTTGGCCCAGCGCTGCTGAGTCATGAGCATGTGCTGGCGGAGGCTGGGGAGCGATGGGGAGCCCAGCAGCCCACGACTACAGGGTTCCACGTAGCTCACGATGGCTCGTTCTACAGCGTGACTTGTGTCTCCCAAAACGTATGTTGACGTTCTAGCCCCTGAGACCTCAAAATGTGACCTTATTTGAATGTAGGGTCATTGCAGACACAATTAGTTAAAAAACCTTTCCTTTTTCAACTATAAAGCTTTTCCACTCATCTGCCTGCCTCTAAGTCTCTGCCAAAACACAGTCATGGTGGCTGACTCCCTGCTACAGCGAGCTCTGAATAAATAACCTTTGATTGTCCATATTTGGTTGGTATTTGTGTAGTCCCAAACTACCAAACGCCAATAAATTCTGTGCTACACTCATGGAAGGTAAGGAAAAATGCAAGGAGGTGTTCGACGTGGTCCTTATACTTAAACTTTAAAAGCATTTTTAAAGTTTGAAGTCCTGCCCTGGCCGGTTTGGCTCAGTGGTTAGAGCATCGGCCTGCGGTCCTGAGAGACCCGGGTTCGGTTCCCGCTAAGGGCACGTACCTCGGTTGTAGTTTGTCCCCGGCCCTGGTCGGTCGTGCGGATGGCAGCCACTCGATGTGTTCCTTTCACGTCAATGTTTCTCTCTCTCTCTCTGTTCCTCTCTCCCCCTGCCCTCCCCTCCCACTCTACCTGAACAAAAAATGGAAAAATGTCCTTGGGTGAGGATAAAAAAAATTAAAATAAAGTTTGAAGTCCTACCTTGGCCGGTTTTGCTCAGTGGTTAGAGCGTTGGCCTGCAGACCAGAGAGTCCTGGGTTCGGTTCCCACTAAGGACACGTACCTCAGTGGCAGTTTGTCCCCGGCCCCAGTTGGCAACCACTCAATGTGTCTCTCTCACATGGATGTTTCTCTCTTCCTCCCTCTCTCCCTCCTGCTCTATCTGAAGATAAATGCAAAAATGTCCTCGGGTAAGAATTAAATAAATTAAATAAATAAATAAATAAAGTTTGAAGTCCTTAAAATTTAAAACATTGAGATTTGAGATAAAAGGCACAAAGCAAGAACAAATACAACAACGAAGCAAGTAATTCAGTCAGTTAGGAGTAATAAGTCTCAAATGCCAGTCCGGGCAGTGGTGCCGACATCTGGGCTGCAAGGTCAGATAGGAACTGGGCTTAGTACACAGGAGGAAATTATCCTAGTAACCATTGACACCCCCCGCTCACGCGGTCACTTCAACTCGCGGCTCCGTGGGAACAGGATGCGGGTCTGTGAGAACAGGAAGGGGCCCTGGTGAGAAATTTATTTGTTTCGAGACTACCTTGACTGTCCCTTAAAGAGCGACTTATGGGAAGTCTCCTCCTTTCTCTTCATAAGCCCCGAGTGTGGCAGGACCTTCCCTGAGTCACTCAAACTGGAGACCAGACGCCCTTACCTAGTTAGCTTTTCAGTTAAGGTCATTTGTGTTCCCACACCGAACTCTCTCCTTGATTCTGAGCTACCTGCCAAGAGTGGCTCTCTTCACACCAAATCACAGTTGGAGGCCAAGCAGAGGAGCCCTCCCTGAAGTTGAGCTCTTAGGGAACCCAGTAAATAGCACCCCTCTTCCTTGCCCACATTCTAAACCACTTAAGAGGCAAAAGAATTTGACAGAGGTCAAAATATCACCTTTTTTTTTTAATCGACAAAGTCTTGTTTAGAGGCTCTGACTTCAGATCTGTGGGCTCATTCACATTATACCACTGAACTGAAGCCACCTTGACAGGGCCAGACAATGCTGGAAGACAAGAAACTTCGCCACATGGGGAGCTGCCCCTTAAACGTGAAGGAGCAGAGCACGTTCAGTTTCTCCAGGCAGTTCTCGGAGAGAAGGAGGAGGGAACATGAAGCAGGCGTATTCAATTGCTTCTGCCAAACCGGCCACTTTCCTCCCCTCCAGTGAGGAGGAGAGAGCCCGGGCGAGCTACCCAGTGGAAGAATGTCCCCCTAGAAACAAGAGCATTGGGGAATAAATGAATAGATGTTCCCATGTAACACCTGCAACAGGCAGGGCTAAGTCTCTGCGGGGTTAACCTCTCTAACACACACACGCATGCACGCACACAGCTACCAGAGTTGGTACGGGCATTAAGTGGCTCTGTAATTTATTCAAGGCCACTTGCCCTCCAGGTGTCCTGCCCCCAGTTATGCGCTGAGGGTCACAGGACCTGTCCTGCAGGTGCAAACTGGCAGGGAAAGGGGAAAGGGTCACAGAACTCAGCTCCACTTCCCAGAGGCACCAAGGTGGGCCCGCATGAAGACAGCCTAGTTTTCTTTAAAAATGGAACAAATGTGGAGCAGCTTTCTGTCGCCATTCAGAACTTTTTTGGCACGAAAAAGTGGTCTAAGAGAAGACCACATGAAGAAGAACAGTACAGGAGCCCCGAACCTGAACACCAAGGGCTGGGTGTTTCTGACTCCATGTGGATAGCACATAGCCAGCTCTTATTACCCGCTTGTGATTAATGACACTGATAAGGCTGAAACCTGGGACAGATTCCCTGCTGTCCTCAGGGAAACTTCCCCTGAACTATTCCTTAGGAACGAGAGTGTAGAACACCCCTACTCCAAGAGCTCTTCTTCAGAGAACAGTCCAGACAGACGGGAAGGAGCCAACTTTTCTCTGCGGCTTCTTAAAGAACGACTGTTGTCAGATTAGCCCTTGGACATGACTTCTTCGTAAACCCCTTTGGCAGCAAACTGGCCTTAGATCTAGTCTGAAAAGTTGTGGGAGGGAAGTGGGGTTAAGGAAGGAAGGAGAGGAAAAAGGAAGGTTATCCTTGCGAATACAAGACGAGAGGAAAAAGAAGGTGCAGATTTCTTTCTACCCCTGACTGAAATTGCCCGGGGCGCCCCCGGGAGGAGCTGCAGGGGCCCCAAGCCAGAGCTGTGTTTATTGGTGGATACACAGGAAGGCTCCGCAGGAAATGTAACTTCAGTTGGAGGGATGTAGAAGGACCTGTGTTATTTTATTTGTCTCATTCAGTTTCTCCACCTGTTATTCTGTCTATCTTTTTGCAGGTACTCATTCATCACACGCTAGGGGCCCCGGGACAGGTGCCACGGACAGGAAGAGAAATGAGACACTGCCTCCTCCCTCAGGGAGATCCCAGTCAGGGGGGAGACACCAGGACTGTGGCCTGTTACCGTACAATGAGACGCACTAACGTACGGCTACAGCATTGGAAGAGCCCAGGGGTGGGGCTCTAGCTGATGGGGTGAGGGATCACAGGAAGGGTCCTCCTTGTGTTCCCCAAGACACAGACTCGGAGACAGATTTGTGTGCAAGAGGCCCCCCGGAGAGTACTCACCTGCACAGGGGTGAGGGGAGACTGCGGAGGCAGGATACAATCACCAAAGAGGCCCGGCTGAGGCCCCCGGGGGGCTGACGTGGTGCCCTGAATTGACCACTCAATAGATGTAGGCACTCCGAGGGAAGGGGCACGACCTCCGGCAAGGCTGCTTCGTGGGCCCAGGGATCTCCAGGGGAGGGATTCTTCTGTGAGCCAGCACAGGCAGCACCCCGATGGTGGGGTGTGAGAACCTCGGGCTGGAGGAGAGATGGGCCGCCCACCACAGCGCCCACTACGGGAGGCTCTGAGCCGCACTTTGGAGAAAGTGTCCCAGGCAGAAAACACAGCCATGTGCCAAGGCAAGGGCCTCCAGAAAGCACTGTCCATTTGGAAAAACTACCACTAATTCAGCACCAGTGGACCGGTGGAAGGCAGGGTCTGGGGAGAGGCATGGGGAGAGAGAGGTGGGCAGAGAGAGTAGGCAGCCAGATCACAAAGACCCCCTGTGCTGTGCTAGCGTCTGGATTTTTATCTTGGAAATAAGAGAGAAGCCAGTGAAGGATTTTCAATATTGTTATTCAGTTGTTTTCTGATTTATACTCACAAAGTTTGGGAAATGAATTAAGTACAAAGGAGAAAATAAAATACACCCATAACCCCACCGCCCAGTGAAAGCCATAATTAACATGTTGATGGTTTTCCTTCTGGTATTTTTCTTTTTATAGATACATGGATCTAGGCAGAGAGAGAAAGGCGCTCGGAAACTCAGACCACACCACGGCACAGTCTGCGTCTTACTCTGGTGATTTGTTATCACAAGTACCATCACATCGTGAAATGTTTTTCAAACACGTGATTTCAAAAACGACATACAATTCCATTAATTGGATTTAGCTGATGCTTTTCTTATTAGTAGACAGTTCAGTCTGTTTCCAGATCTTTGGCTACAACTCTTATCCCTAAGATAAATCCCCAACAGGAAATCATTGGGTTAAAAGATACAAACATCTCAAGGTTGAGAACATCCCTGTCGAAGGTTTAAGAGCTAAAGGTGCATGCACAAGCAGAAAAAGACAAATACCACATGATCTCACTTACATACGGAATATAATGAACATAACAGTCTGAAGAATACAGTAGACCCAGACACATGGAAGTAGGGCACAGACTGACATCCCTCAGATGGGGGGTGGGGGGTGGGAAGAGATAAACCACAGAACTTATATGCATGTATGCATGACCAATGGACATGGACAACTAATCCAGGGACGGGGTGGAGGGGGGGTGGGGTGGGGGTGCCAATGGGGTAAAAAGGTAAAATATCTGTAACAAAAAAATAAATAAAAATTCATAAAAAAAAAAAGAGCTAAAGGTGCATGCATAGAAACTTCATATCTTTATTTCCGTTATGTTCTGTTAACTTACCTCCTTATCGTCAATGGAAAACAGAGGGAGAGAGAGACGTTCCAGTTCATTGAAGGTTTGTCAGGATAGTTATGAGGTTACGCACGACCCCGCGGGGACCCCATGGCTGCCCTGACTCTGAGCGCTGTGAAGATCACGAGATAGTGCCCACTCACCACCTCTAAAACGCAGTCTGTCCTGATCCTCGACCAATTGGAGTATTCAGATTTCCTTTTTTTCCTTCTTGTTGGAAAAATTTCAAACGTCCAAAGCCTAGAAGCAGATGACCTTTAAGGTCCCTTTTCCTGCTGAGATTCTCCGAATGTATCTCAGCAAATGTTCTCAATAAGTGAGCTACATTATCAGCGGTACTTTCAACCTAATGCTCCTTCCCTGAAGGCAGACAGACTAAGAACCTTTAGGCCTTCTATGGACAGAACAGAAATTTGTCCCAAATTCTCTCAAATTGACCTTTATTTGTGCTGCTGCCTATAAATTACTTGCTCATGGGTCATGTGTGGTTTGAATTACAGAAACAACCCTTTCCTTCCCCCACTGGTTGCCAGCCCTTCCCCAGGCTTAGGGAATACTTCTTTTTGATGTTCATATCCTAATTTTAATCCAACTGTTATGTTCTGTTGATGGTCCCCGGAGCCTACATCAGACATCATTCTCGGGCAATGAGAAGTTAATTTCTGGGAATGCGACCAGTTCCGTTCGTTAGGACCTCTGACAATGAGCTCTCTCTCAACAGCCTTCCTGACATGTGTTTATAATCATTTGGAGTTATCTCTATGGCACTTGAGTTGCCTTCCATCTGAAGTGGCCCTCGGGGTAGTGCTCATTCATCCAGCCTGCCTCTGGTTTTGTTGTTGTTGTTTTAATCTAACATCTCAGGAGGCAGAATGGTCTAATGGAAAAAGCACCACATTTGTATCAAGAGGTCTAGATTCGTGGCATAGTTCTGCCACTAACAATCGAGGTGACAGAGAAGAATTTCTCTCCCATCTGCCCATCTCTCAGAGTTGTCATGAAGAACACAGTAATATTCTTCAGAACAGAAAGCAACGCGCACGCTTGCCTAGATGACGGTGGTACTTTATAGCAGTAATGTCATTTCTATGAATGGAGCCAGCAATAATATAGCCCACAGAGAAAATGTAGTCATTAAAAACTGTTTATGAAGCCCATCAGAAACGATCGCAGGCACTTGGGGAACAAGGGGAAACAGAATGCATTGCGTGCACCGGAGGTTCAGAGTCTCGCTGGAAAACAGACACAGGAATACTCGTGATGAGAAGCACCTCAATGGACGTGTGTAATGTGATCTGGGAGCACAGAGGAGAAAGCAGCTAACCCTGCCCAGGAAGGGCAGCAAAAGTCAACAGGTAACGTTTGAGCAAAGACTTGAAAGATGAAGAAGACGATGTTCAGGCAGATAAATCAGGAAAGAGGGCATCACTTACAAGACCCCCAAGAAGAAGCAGAACACAACTTATTCAGAAAACCATAAGTCTGGGTGCGAGGTGCCCAGTGTGAGTTAGGATATAGCAAAGCTAAAGTCTTGTTCCCCTGCTACGGAGGCTGCATTCGTCCTCTGTGCAAATAGAGCCGGTGACATGCTTTAAGGATGGCTATATTAGTCATGGTCCAGGTAAGAAACATGAGGCACTCTGAAAGCAGTCATTTAAGAAGAGTTTATAGAGGGATTATGTTCCAAGGTGTGGGCAGGGTGTAGGGAACCATGAGGCAGCCTGTTGCCATCCTCAGACCTGGAAGGGTGAGGGAGGAACAGGTACTGGAACTTGGAAGTGAGAGTCATGTGGGCTGTGTGAGGAAAGTTGTGAGCATCGGTCGAGGGAGGCAGTGCTGCCCTCCAGGGAAAGAGTCAAGGGGACAAATGCCCCTCTCACTGCTCCCAGCCCTTCATCTCATCAGTGCCTCCCCACCTTGGCCAAACCCAGCAAGAAGCAGAGGGCAAAGGAGCTGTGGAGGAAGGAGGCAGGAAGAAGGATGGTTCTAGAAGGACAAGGGAAAGCCATCTAGCACTGGGCAAGTAACACCAGATTAGAATCGCATGAAGCTCATAGGACAGCAAAATGCAGAAAGAAGCTGTGGAGAAAATGGGAGAAGTGAGCTGCAATCCAGGGAGAAATGATAGGGATCTTATAAGGCAGTGACGGCAACAGGGAAGGGGTGCCAAGGGCTCAGAGAATGTTTAGAAGATGCATCCGAAGAACTTGAGGGTTGCTCACTCGTGTATCTCAAAAATTCTTTCTCATGTATGTCCAGTTCATCAGGCAATAAATGACACAACAAAGAAACAAGGTGATTCTGTGAGATACAACTTGCATTCCTGATGTCTGAGACCCTTCTTTGAGCAGTTCATTTTGATCCCTGTATTTGGAAACCAAGAACTTATGAAAGGTGGTTCCATTCTTGTCAAATGTCTCAGTATACTTCCACCATCTAAAAAACATGGTTATTGTAGTGGGCTCAGTGGTGGCCCCGAAAAAGGTATGTCCATGTTCCAGAACCTGTGAATATGCCCTTATTTGGGAAAACAGACTTTGCAGATGTAAAGTTAAGGATTTTGAGAGAAGTCTATCCTGGGTTGTCTGATGGGCCCTAAAACCAACGACAACTGTACTTAGAGAGATAAAAGAGGAGACCACATGGAAATACATATAAAGATGAAAGCAGAGATCGGAGTAAAACAGCAGCCACAAGTGAAGAACTCTTGGAGTCACCAGAGGCTATAAAAGATGAAGAACGATTCTCTCCGAGAGCCTTCGGATGCCTTGACCTCAGACTTCCAGCCTCCAGAACTGTAGGGGAAAACATCTCTGTTGTTTAAGCCACCCAGTTCGTGGCAGCTGTAGCAGACAAACACAGCAATGAACCAAAGAAAACTACATTCTGATAGCATGTCTGGGCTATACCCAAGATGAGGCCAAGCTTCAACTTTGTTTTTTTCCTGTGTCAAACCTGTTTGGTGAGCTGAGGTAGTGCTGGGTTGAAAGGTACATGTTTTAGGTTGACTAAAGCCAGGTAGCTACGTTTTTAAGTTCCACATTTACACCTCCAGATGTGCAGAACACTATGTGATTTATGGCACAACCAGGTGAAACCAGTTTACCTGCAGAAAACTTCCGAAGTTCACCAACACTCATCATCATCTGCACCCAAAGCCATCTTGCCAAGCCACCAGATGAAGCTTTGGCTCTGTTCACCATTCGGCCTGATGTGTGCCTTTAACTTCAATTGCTAAAACATTTGCCCCAAAAGAAAAAAACAAGGACAACATTGGCTCATTTGATGTCACACATTCTGGATGCTGCAGTTGGCGTCAATGAAATGAAATTGCATTAAAGACATATCATCGTAGACATCTTGAAACATGCTTCCAAATTGTACCAAATATGTTAGTATCAACTTTCACTTTGCCAACTAAGCTTCATCCCTTTATGTGAAAGAACTTCTGAGACACTTTGACATATAAAGGTCCAGGAGATTGCTAGAAAACGTTCCAATTTGTAGCTTGGGTATGCACATGGTGGTATCATTGAACAAACCTGAGGTTCTAGTAGTAAGAGCTTGCTTGATGAGGTGGGACAAATTGATGGGTGCCATTTTGAATATGTTGGATTGTAAGACGCTTGAGGTCACAGTCTAGATTTCTGGTAGCAATTTGAAATATATCTGAGCTTAGGAGTGAAGTTTGAAAGGACTTTCCAGACCATTGCTGTTCCCAGCAGAAACTGGTGTATCTTTTTGATATATCTCTTTCTAAATAACATTACTGTATAAATCAAACACGGAACCTATTTTCACTTCTTTAGCTCAGGATTTGTTCCTCTTACCAAGAGCAAGATTTCCATTTGAATACACCTTGCCCCTTGCAACCAATTGACCCTATTACTAGATGCCAGAGTATATCCTTGTTAGTCGAAATCCCTAAGGGTAATTCCAACCTTCTTATTAGAGTTGAAAATTGACCATGTGACCCAATTCTGGGCAACGAGTTGGAAGGCTAATGGGTTTCTGGAAGAGGGTTTGTTGTTTTTCTGGAAGAAGTACTGGAAACCAGCTCTCTCTCTGGACAGAAGAAGTGAGCACCAGCACAATGCCACTGACAGTCATCCTGTGCCCACAGGACAGCCAGCCTTGGGATGAAGTCAGCACTGCACACACAGGGATGGAGATAACCTGGGCTCTATGATCCACTTGAACCACTGAATCGCCCTTTCCTGAGCCAATACATGTCCTTATCACTTAGGCCACTGTCTTATTTTCTACTAACTGTCCGTGCAAGTACCCTGATCCTACCAGTGTCTTCTGACACTTCCTTCCTAAACCGAATGACCCCAGACCTCCCCGGATGAGGCTCCTGTCACTTGTCAGTTGTCACTTCTCAGTGCCAAAGGAGACAGCATATGAAAGCCCCTGGCATGGACTTAGTACACATTGGGCACTAGGTAAACGATATGGTTCCTGCTGGTCTGCCCTGCTTCTGGGCTCAGAGCACGCTCTCCCAGATCCGCGCCACTGTTTCTGCAACGCTGTGTGTACGCGCTGGGAGGCAGCTCTCAGCAGGCCTGCAGATGGTTGGATGGTGAGACGCCTCACTGCCCAGGAGGACAATGACTGGGAACTCTGTGATCCAGAAACACCAGCGAGGGGCTGCCTTCCTTCTTAGACCCCCACCATGGCTAGTCCCAGAGATGATTCTCTTCAAGGGGTTCAGATACGGTGGGAGGGCATCACCGCCAACACTGTTACAAGCTCAGTAAAATTTTGTTTCCGATCATTCAGAGCCCGCTCAAGATGGTTCACACCTGAGTCATTGTTGCCAGTATCCATTCTCACATTACCGATGTGCAGAAAGACTGATTAATACAGAATTCTGATTACTAGAATGTTTGCAGTATTAATAAAGGAGAGGCCAGGAACTCAGACCAGTAGTTTCTTTTGAAAAAGAGACTGTCAGATGTCCCCTCCCCTTTACCCTGAATTGGTTCTGGGATCTGGCCCATCAGAAGTTGCATAAACCCTCATTCAGAAACGTGTCTCCAACTTTCTTGAGTTACAACACCGCCCCAGAATGCTCTGTTCTATAACACATCCTAAGAAACCTTCTGAAAATGGTTTTGTTTTTGTCCTTTTGCCTTTTTGGTTAAAATTTATTCCAATGTGATGTGTGACTCTTACAGTAATCTCGAGACCCTTGAGGACACCTTGGGATATTGTGAAAACAAATGTCAAAATGCTGGCCTGAGAATACAAGCTGGGTGGAAAACACCCTCCCCATCTTGCTGGTGACTCACTTCTGTGACTCAGTGCTTGTCACACAGCTCAGCAGCATCCGCTGGGCCTGTCTACACCTTCCTCTGCCCACCCAGAGGGAAAGTAGGGATTCACCAGATGCTTTCAGTTCTTCCTGGATACCGGTTACATGAATACAAGGCATGTCACCTCGGTGTTAAGGGGCATTCAGATGTGGGGAAGGGAGGGTAGAGAGGGCAGGGGGTAAGGTCTTACTTTCACCAAGGTGTTAACTAAAACTGAATGCCCCAACAAAGCCAAGACCTAGAAACGTCATAAAATGGAGAGGATTCTGACTGTTGGTTTAACTATTAAAATTCAAAATTTACCACAAACTTAAAGGGGAGAAAAAAAGAAAATATTGATGTGCCAATCCAAACTTCTATTAAATCCCCTTTCGACCCTGAAAGACTGCAAAGTATCCGGTAATATTTTAATATTTACACTTTCATTTCTCTGCCATATAATCACCTCAACTTGGACTTTATGCAAATATGTGAAATCTTCAAACAGAAAAACGAAGCCAAGTTACTCACAGAAAGGAAACTCTGTGTCAACCTGCACCACTACGAGCCAAAAATGTAAGGCAAACCCAGCAACATACTGGAACCAAGATAGTACCAGCCCACCAGTGCCCGGGAGCTCCCTCTCAAACATGTGCAAGGCTAACGTAATACTGAACCTTCAACTCATTTGGAAAATGAGCCTGTGAATTTTTTTCTTCAGCAAATGCCACTGGGTGACCCGGCCTTCAAGTTAAACAGCTGAAACTCAGCTTGTCCTTTTTCCCTTGAGTACTGAGTTCTAAAGGCCAGTAGTTTCAATACATTTTGCCAGAAATAAATTAAAGGCTTTCCTGAACAGGCACCAAAGCCCTTATAATGATGTAGTCGTTTCAAATTAACATCCTAACTGAAAATAACTAAATCTGATTTTTGTTTGTGATCAAAATGTATATTGGAACACCTTTGTGGACATGAAATCCAGTGCATTCACCCCAGGCAGGACATTTATGAACAAACAAGAATGGGAACAGGAGGTTTAAGTCCAAATGTTAAAAAACCAAGGCTGTTTCTGAAAAGAAAAGTTTATCTACATTGTCAATCACTCTGGGTTGAACCTAAGCCTCAATTAGGCAAGAGAACTAATGGGTAAGCCTTTCTCTTCCAAAGCATTTTTTTCCGGCAAACATCAGTGAGAACGTATCAACCTGGAAGAAAAATATCAAAAGAGAGAAAATATTATTTGTAAGCCCAAAATATAAAGCCAAAATGTCCTTCTTGGTAAGTGTATATATATGCCATGGAGTACTACTCAGTGAAAAAGAAGAACCAACTATCAATGCGTGCAAGGACTTGGATGGACTTCAGGGGCATGCTGACGAATGAAAAAGCCAGTTTTAATAGATCATACTCTGAACAATATCATTTGTTTAGCACTCTCAAAATGGCAAAGTTACAGAATTGGGGAACAGATTAGTGGTTGCCATGCGGTTAGGGATGGTGGATGAGTATGATTATAAAGGGGTAGCATGAGCAAGGTCTCTGTGGTGATGGACTAGTTCTGTGTTTTGATGGTTACAGGAATCTACACATGGGCTGGACTGGCATGGAACTCTGTTCACACACTGCACCAATGTCAATATGCAGGTTTTGATCTAGTACTATGATTATGTAAAAGGTGACCATGAAGGAAACTGGGTGAGGAGGACCCAGGACCACTCTACTATCTTTGCTATCATTGCAATTTTTGGAACAACTATAATTATTTAAGATGTAAAAGTAAAGAGCAAAAAAGAACAACAGAGGAAGTAAAAAGTGGAAGGAAAAGGAACAACGTTAAAGCAAACACCTTGGACCCCCCACGGCTATGGACCATATGCAGGATCAAAATGTCCCCAAGAGCATAAGCAACCAATAATATTAAAATCTGGAAATTGGTATAGTAATTCTAAGATCTTAATATCTGAGAGTTAGTGGGGTCGTGAAGGAATTCTTATCACACAGTGAAAGCCCCAGTTAATGATCCCTACAAGAGATACTAGGAAATCCTTAGGAGAGCAGCCCCCTAAAAAAAAACCGAAGGAAGGAAGATGGTTGGCCACTCTTCACGGATGGAAAAGTCAAAAACAAAACAAACCCAAAAACACACCGGTTACAATCCCAGCTACTGGGTAAATAGCAACTCAGCATTCCTTGGAAATACTCGGTCCGCAGTGGGCAAAGAATTGAAGTCACCCTGAAAATGTGGATGGACAGGAACCCGTTTATCTCCATGGCCACCAAGCCCAATCTCTTAACTTTGGGTAAGAAATGCAAAGTATATAGTCAATTTTGCCAGATAATTGTTTTCTGATAAATTATGTTCCTGCAGCAATACAAAGAAGATCTCATTTTTCTTAACAGTTTAACATGAGTCCTTTGCAAGAACAGAGACATGCATTTTTAGGAAGAATGCTTTGATAAGCCTGACCTAAGGCTGGGAGCCCGGGGCCTGTGGGTGGCTGCTGCCAAGGACTGAGAGGTGAGGAAAAGCTGTTTTTTTGTTTTTGTTTTTTTTTTGCAAAAAGATCATGGTGGGTGGAAGAGAAGAATTCTCAAAAACATAGAATTTGAGAAGCTGCTTTGTGCGCTGTTTAAAAGACCCAAAGACCAACAGCTGAGAATAGAATTGGGAAGAGAAATCTAATGGCAATTTGGGTAAAAACGCCTGAGCTTTGTGAGATATGAATTTCCTCTTCAGTCTTCCTTATAAAATCCTCCGTAAAGTCTGAATTCCCACCTTGTGGGGTGAGTTTTCTTTGAGAGCCCTGCTGCAAGGCTGCACCCGGGCAAAACCGTAGGTTCTAGTGGTGACTTTTTCATTAACTATTAATTATTTCATTTAAGATATGAAGCACCCGAGGAAAACAAAGCTCAGGGGAAGAAAAGAGGGGGGGAGAGTGTAGGTTGAGTATCTTCTTTTGGTAAAGTTTTTCATTCTTTAATCATTTACTCTTTCTTGGTTTCCAAACAGGCTCTACCGGGAGAGGGGCAATCACCTAAGGTTTATTATGTGAGTACTGTCTCATTCATCCCCTTGAAATCCTCATGCAGCTTTAAGTCTCTCAAGCATCCTTTTCAGCTCTACTATCCGTCCCCGCTCCCAATATCTCAGAAGCCTTCCCATCCTCCTCAGAAACAAATCTAGGTGATGCTAAAATGATCACCGTATCTGTTGTTCAGTTGCTGTTTCTCAATATGGGTGATCATCTGACTACAGTTCCTCTCTTCATACTATATTATGGTTAACTATTATCACTAGATCATCTCTTTGCCGTTGCCTTAAATACTATTTTTTCCAGGAGGGTTGGCCATTCTAAGAAGTTAAAAGATAGAAGCGAGTCTGTGTCTTTATCCCTTTGCAAATGCATTCTGCCACAGAGACAGACTAGATTCTGATTGTTATTTATGCTGAGTCCAGACTGTAAGTTTCTTTTTGAATCAAACAGTAAAATAAAATACAACGCATGAAAGCAAGAGACTGATCTGGGCCGGGTTCCTCCCCGCACACGGCTGGGAAACCGGGGAGGCAGTTTGCAGAGAGGTTCTCAGCAGGTTGGGAAGTGAGACCAGAACACGTTTCTGAGCAAGAAAGGCCTGTTCTCCGACCCTGCTCCGCCCCTGGTCCTGGGTGCTCTGGAGGAAGTGCCTCACCTGCTTGAAAAGTCATTACAGTAAGGGTCAAGGTTGCCTTACCGATGGCAGAAACAGTCATATGAGCACACAGTTCCCTATCCCCAACCTCACAAATACCAATTGATCAGGGGAAAAAATGGTGACACACTGCTCCCCCAGCTCATTTATTTTTTAATGTCCTCACTCTGCCACAATCCTGTCTCTTGTCTTTTCCATACTTTTTTCCTCCGGTGTATTATCATTCTCAACGGAAACAGAGCTCTAAGAATGTGCGATAACAACCACGAGCACTCGAGGCGCCAGCTGTGCGACGCTGGGTTAGTGGGCGAGGAGGGGTGGCGGTGTCAGGGGGCAGCCAGTGTGGATGCTGAGGCAGGAACAACCCATCAGAGTGGACAGTTGATCCCCCCCCCCCCCCGTTATCAGAGGGGCCTTACTCTCCGTGTTCTCCCACACAGCACCTCCAAAATAGTATTAGTGAAATATCCCACTCCCTGCTCAAAAATGTGTCTGGCATCCAATCCACAAATACCAACTGATTGTTTCTCCCAGGCTCTCCCTTGATCATCAATAAGATTGCTTCACTCCAGCAACAAACTCTAAGGCTGTGTGTGCACAGGTGTTTCTGTCTGTCAGAAAGCTTTTTTTCCAGTCTCTCCAGCCTTCTCCAGGGCTGAAGCAGGAACCCCAGTTGCAAGAAGCTATTGCAAAAGGTGCTGGATAAAGAAAACCACTAGAAACAATTTTTTAATACTGTTCTGCTTTTTTGTAGTTTTTTGGTTTTTTTTTAATCCTTACCCGAGGACATTTTTGCATTTATCTTCAGATAGAGCAGGAGGGACAGAGGGAGGAAAAGAGAGAGAGAAACATCAATGTGAGAGAGATACATCAAGTGGTTGCCACCCACATGACCCCAACCGGGGCCGGGGATAAACTGCAACTGAGGTACATGCCCTTAGCGGGAACTGAACCCGTGACTCTCCAGTCCAGGGGCCAATGCTCTAACCGCTAAGCCAAACCGGCCAAGGCCTTTTCTATAGTTCTTGAACCCAACTTTTTGCACTAGCACCTTAGGCTCCCTGGTGGGTGGCCCTTCTTCTGCTCTGTTTTCTTTAGGTCTGACTGCTTTGCATTTCCCGCAGCTGTGAGTACAGCACTTGCAAATACCTTTGCTCACTGTAGATACATTGTCTTCATTTGACGTCTCCTAGTATCTCAGTAGCTTGATTGGCCTGATTCTCAGGCCTTTGGCTCACCAGAGGGGTAGGGTTGCCAGATTTGGCAAATAGAAATATAGGATTCCCAGTTCAATTTGAATTTCAGATAAACGATGAAAATTTGTATATGTTCCATGCAATACTTGGAGCATATTTACACTAAAAAAAATTCATTGCTTGTCTGAAATTCAAGTATAACTAGGCATTCTGTATTTTATCTGGAAACCCTACTAGAATGTCACCCAAAACTGAGCAAGAGAGTAATCCTTAAATCCAGTGGTGACACTTGGACAACAGAGATGGCTTCTGTGCACAAACTGATCATCCCCGACGGCGGGAAAGACCGCAGAGAGAGGAGGAATACCAGCTCCGGCAACTCCGCCTTTAGCAATCATCTGTATGGCAAAGACAGATTTGTCCCATTCTGCTGAGTCAAGGTGGCCAGTGGCATTTTAGTGATGGTGCAAGGTGGGTAGGGCAGGAAGGTGTGAAGGTAGAAATTATTGCAAAAGCGTGCATAGTGTAGTGGCTGCTCTCCTGAGAATGCGAATTCCTCCACAGTGATCCCCACCGGCTCTGCCTTGTAAACATGTCGTAAACCAGGGTTAAGTGGAGGTGGGGAGTGTGGTCCAGTGGGCTCCCTAGAAAGTCATCTCTACCCATGAAGCAACCCCACTCCACAGAATCACAGCTTTGGGTATTTTTAGACAACAGAAACATAAATACCCATACCCAGAATTCAGGAACATCTCCAGAGATTCTGGAAACTCCTTCAGGAACCAAGAGAGTTGGCCGCCTATTTTCTACCTAGCCAATAAGGGCCCTTTTTCCTTTGTAATGTGATGTCTGGGCTGGAGAGCAACTGTTCAGCACCCTGAGATGCTCTGTAGAAATGCAAGATGATACTGTATTGTATTAATGTCACTTAATGGTAGCTGTCAATGACAGTGATGGAATACATATGGAAAAGGAAATTACTATAATTGATTGACAGTCTGGAATCTTCCATATTTGACCTAATGAGAGAAACCTATGAGCAGCAGCTTCTAGTACAGGCTATTAATGTAAATCATATGCACCGTACTGGCATGCTGAATTATGCAATGGCATGTGAATGTCTAATCCATTTCACGAGGCTTGTCTTTATCCAGAAAAAAAAAATATTTCACTGACATGCTGATTAGTATATTAGGAGAGTTTAAGAAGTTTGGTGCTAAAGTAGGTGCCATCGTGGTATTATTAATTTAGTTCTGAACAAGACAAACAGCTCTGCGCAGCCATCAAAATCACTACATAAGTCTACAAGATAACTTTGTCAAGACTGATGGGAATTTACGGAAAAGACTTGTGATATGTGGAAGGAATTAGCAACTAGATAAGAAGCACATCATTTTTCTAGAAAACCACTGTCAAGGACTCGGAACCCGGGCAGAACCAGACACCTGCCAAGAAGACATCGACAATGTCTTCAGATCGCTTCCTCAGATGTTCAGAAACTCGTGAAACTTAAAACCAGATGTGGGAGGTCAAGGGAACAACAGGTACAAATAGGGTCTAAGGCTGCTTTTGGGGACTCCATGGAGATTTAAGTACTGCAGGGCATTCTCAACAACAGCAAACATTCCCTGTGGGAAGGAGTCTATTGGGATAGAAAAATAAGTTGCCAGTTACCCATTACTTACACATCCCAAGAGCTCAGAGCTTTGAGAATTCCGTAGCCCTAAGCTCTTGACTTCCTGCGCATATCAATTCTTAATTGGGTTCAACAGAGAAAGTGCCCAGACTCCTGACTCTGGATCCTACAGCTTCCTAAGAGTTCCTGGTGATCTGGCTGCTCACGGGTACTCCAGATGTCCGCAAGTTGGAAAGTACTAGGAAGAAAAAAGAAAGAGAAGGTGTCAGGCACTGCAATTTTCCACCAGTCTGGAGACAGTCTTCGGTCAGTATGTAGATGAAATTTTTATCTCATCCCACAAAATGTGTTTGAATACCGTTGTGTTCCAGGTACTGTGCTACACCGTGGCTGTGCAACTCTGCTCCTGCCCTCATGGAGTTCACAGTCTAATGGAGGAAGACAGGAGGCAATGATTACAAGAGATGTGGAGAGGGTTACAAACGAGGAAGCAGGTATAAGACAGGCAGGCAGATTTAGTTTGTGGGGGACAGGGAGGGAAGGTGAGGACGGGGTGCTTAAGCCAGCGTTCTATGAATATTGTTCTTATTTTTTGAATTTTAATGATCACGTAGTAACATTGTCATTATAGACGTTGACGCATGTTTTCCCATTTCAAGTAAATCATTTGAGTTAAAGAGTGAGTCAATTTAAAGAAAATAGTAAGCAAATAGCAGTGCAGTTGGTACTCAGATATTTCACGGGTACATGCATGACTGAAGTTTGGGGAACCTGTAGGAGGGGAAGGTAAGAAGAAAGGGGGGGGTTGGGAGGGAAGGGCCTCAGGCCAAATGCTGAAATAACAAGATGAAGGCAAAGAAAGAGACAGAAAGTCCCTCAAAGTGCGTTTACATTATCATTTCATTCTTCCACCCTCACTAGTCCCCTGTAGTGTAATGTATTCTCATCGAATTTTCTATAGCGTAATTGAAGCCTGTACGAGGTTAAGGAAAACACTAAAGGTCACCCAGCAAATTAGCAGCAGAGGCCGACTTTCCAGGCGGACCCGCTCCCGCCCAGTGGAGACGGCTCCTGCCTCCCCTGCTCCGAGCCACAGCAAGACGGGAGAGGAAGCTGCAGACTATAAAGCAAACCCACTGAAACAGAGGACTTCAAAGGGAAAAATAAAAGCGACAAGGGGCTTGAAAAACATAGCACTGTTGTTTCAAATGACTCAATTTCAAGGTCCTTGTAGAAGATTGTTAAGTATTTGTTCTGTATCTTTTCAAGGAAGAGATAAGCTCCTAAAAGCAAGAATGGCCACACTGGGAAGTCAATGTCCCATCCAGCCTAATGTCTGGTTCTCAGAGACACCCAAAGGGGTATTCCCTGGAAGGTACTTCCTCTTTTAAATATGTTTTTATTTATTTATTTATTTATTTATTTACTTACTTACTTACTTACTTATTTATTTTTCTTTATTGATTTTAGAGAGAGAGGAAGTGAGAGGGAGGAAGAGATAGAAACGTCGATAAGAGAGAACATTGATTGGCTGCCTCCTGCATGCCCCTCATTGGGGATTTGGCCCACAACCTGGGCATGTGCCCTGACCAGGAATCGAACTGGTGACCTCTTGGTGCGTGGGTCGATGCTCAACCACTGAACCACACCGGCAGGGCTGGCTTGTCCTTCTTTTTTCTTTTTTTTTTTTATCCTCACTTAAGGACATTTTTTCCATTTTTTGTTCAGATAGAGTGGGAGAGAGAGAGAGAGAAACATCAACGTTAAAGGGACACATTGAGTGGTTGCCACCCGCACAACCCAACCAGGGCTGGGAACAAACTGCCACCGAGGTACGTGCCCTTAGCGGGAACCGAACCCCGGTCTCTCGGGACCGCAGGCCAACGCTCTAACTGCTGAGCCAAACTAGCCTGGGCGGCTTGTCCTTCTTAATGTCAACTTTATAGCTAGGTTTTCTCTATCTTGAGAACTCATTAAAAGGCAATGAGTCATCCATCATCCATCATCAATGAGTTCCTGAGTCTAAAGTCATAGGGCAGCTAGTTGCGCTGTCCAGTCTCCAGTACTCTGGGGACAATGGACTCTACAAGCCTATTTCTTGCTGTATGGAGGGAAAGAAAGACAAGAGTACTCCACCAAACGCTCTTCCAGGACTCGGCCCCCGGCATCATGGTCTGAGCAGTGTGGAGAGTCCAGCTGCTGCTGAACGCGCTGCCCCACCAGTGCCTCCCAGGTCTCCCCCCAGAGTTCGCCAACACCGCCTTCTCCCCTGCCCCAGCTCTTCCCCAG
Organism: Molossus molossus; assembly: GCF_014108415.1. Lineage (NCBI taxonomy): Eukaryota > Metazoa > Chordata > Mammalia > Chiroptera > Molossidae > Molossus > Molossus molossus. The sequence goes on along the minus strand of NW_023425347.1, from coordinate 26,203,054 downwards.
GCTTTCCCGGGTTTCCAGCTTTAGAACTCGTGACTCGCTCAGTCAAGCAACCTTTCTATATGAGCACCTACTATGTGCAAGGCTCTGCTCTAGATCCTGGGTGTACAAACACAGTCCTTGCTCTCACAGAGCTGATATTCTAGTGGGAGGAGAAAAACAAATAAATTAACAGGATTTTTTGAAAATTAAATAATGAGGATGCTACCTATGGAGGAATATTTTTAAAGACTGGTGTGAAAGTAAAGAAATAAGTGGGAACTCTGTTGTCGGGAAAGCCTCTCTGAGAAGCTCGCATTTAAGTTGAGATCTAAACTGTGGGAAGAGCAGGTGGGGAGCAGTCCCGGCGGAGGGAACGGCTTGTGCAAAGTTCCTCGGCTGGGGAGGAGGAGGCAGGTTCATGGGATGCAATGAAGGCCACTGTAGCTCAGTAATTCTCCTTGGGGCCATTAGTGGTGTATTGTGTAGGACATTTGAGGATTTCTAGCATCTTTGATCTCCCCTCTATTAAATACCAGTAAAGCCTCTGGTTCTAATGACCCCCACTTTTTCCAAAGCCATTTGGACAGCCACAGTGTTGCTCCAGTCAGGAAGCAGTAAAGTCAGGAGTATGCGTAGGTCAAAGAGGGCCAGAGACGAAGGTGGGCCCAGATCACACAGGCTTTGTAGGCAGTTGTATTAGTTTCCTGGGACTGTGGTAACAAAACACAGTAAACTGAGTGCCTTAAAGAACAGAAATGTGTTCTCTCACAGTTCTAGAGCCTGGAAATCTAAGTCAAGGTGTTCGCAGAGTTGGGGCCCTTCTGAGGGCTATGAGGGGGATCTGCTCCACACCTCCTTCCTGCTTCCAGTGGCCCCAGGTGGCTTATTGGTGGCTTTCTCCCTTTGTCCTCAACATCATCTTCCCTCTATGCATGTCTGCCTCTATATCCAAATTCCCCTTTTTATAAGGACACAGGTCATATTGCATTAGGGTCCACCTACTGACTAAACTGGATCATTTGCAAAGACCCTATTTCCAAGTAAGTTCATATTCATAATACTTAAGACTTCAATGTCTTTTGGGGAAGACACATTTCGACCCATAACTGGGCAAAGAATTTGGATTTTATTCTAAATGTAACTTCTTGGGAGATTCTAAGCAAGTGAGTGATATGATATGATTTCTGCTTTCAAAGATCACTTGGGTTTAGATGTTGAGAGTAAATTATTTGGGACAAGAGTAGAAGCAGGGACACCAGTTAGCACAGAAATGTAGGCAAAAGATGACGGTGGCATGGAAGAAGATATGCTGTTACCTGTGGTCAGTATTATACACCGAGCCAGGTGTGGCCTCTCAAAGAACTACACCAGGAAATGGGTTGACACTCACCTGGAGAAGGGATGCTCAGTGAGGGAAAGCTATCTGGGGACCGCCCACCAAAAGAGGTCAATCAGAACCTGACGACCATCAACCTTCAAGTAGAGACCAGAAAATGACTTGGATGGGTCTTTGAGTGCATAGGTCAGATTAGGTGGTCTTTCAAACACCCCTCCATCTGCAGGGGTACATAGTGCTAACAATACCCACATCGTAAGTCAAGACAAGGAACTGTGTCTGCCACCTGCCAACTCAGGCCATTGAAGGTTCCCTGGCCTCCATGGCTTGGTTCCTCTGTCAGTCCACGATGGGGCACACCAAGGCCACACACTGTCACTTTCCTTTCAGAGCTGTACTGATACACATATTCTCTAATAAATTAATATTCCCATCTCAGTGAACAAATCAAGTTAACATGCCAACAGTGCGGGCTACCTTCCAAGGTTTGTGTGCTGACAGATCAGAAAGTGTGTCAACATGGCTTTATATTAACAAATGCTGTAAAGCAGAAGCCTTTGTTTGCTTGATTTTGCTTTGTGTTCCTGGTTTCATGTAATGTTGGCAAACCCACACCTGCACCCATGCAAAGGTAGATGGACCCTATCATGTCAGCCTGGCCAGGACCTTGATGTGCGGAAGTTCGGCAGGAGGCAGCCGTCAGCTGCTCATTCCTGCCCAGGGACTCAGCTACAGCAAGCCAAGGGGCTACGCAGTTGCTAAATTTTGTAATTTGGGGAATGACATGGCTGTCACACAAAGCACTGTAAAGTGCCTGAGTTTTTATTTTAATATCAAAGGAGGAAGGTGGGACAAAAGGACTGAGGGATAGAACCACTGGGCAACTTTTCAAGTAAACATTTCTTTTTAAGGTACCTCTGGACCTTTCTCATTCTCCATGCCCATGGCTGCCTGTGTCCCAGTAGTGATTACGGGCTGACCTTGATCCAATGTGACCTTGATCTGGGTGGTCGAGGGTACAGGGCTACTCGAGAGCAGGGGTCAGCCAACCACAGCCCACAAGCAAAGAAAGGTTCTCATAATTATAATGGTTGGTAAAAATAATCAAAAGAATCATATTTTGTAACACATGACACACATTTCATGACACACAAAAATTAAAATTATATGAAATTCAAGTTTCAGGGTCTGTAGATAAAGTTTTATTGGAACACAGCCAGGTTCATTTGTTTACATATTACCTATGGCTGCTTTCCTGATACAGTAGCAACACTGGGTAATTTTGTCAGAGACTAGTTAGCCTCCAAAGTCTAAAATGTCTACTATCTGGCCTCGTGCAGAGAAAGTGTACCAAGTCCTGCTCTAGAGGTTTGAAGAAGCCTACTGGATCATAGTACATGGTCTCCCTGCATTTTCAATTATTCCCCTCACTCTTCGTGAATTACTATTTTATTCATTTTTAAATATATATTGAGATCCTACTAAGTGCCAGGCACTGTGCTAGGTCCTGGAAGTGCAGCTGTAACAGAGACAATCTCTGCTCTCAGAGCTCAGAGTCCAGCCGGAGGGCAGGTATTAATCAAATAGTCACCCAAATGCAGTGTACCAAACATGACAACTCCAGCAAGTGTACATGGAACTATAAAAGCACTAAATAGGTGAGCTGGCCTCCTGTTCTGAGCTATCGAGATATGCCAAAGCGTAGATTCATGACAGATTTGGGATTCATAGGAAATGTTGAAGTTAACAAGGAGAAGGGAAAGAGAAAGACCACCTGTTTCAATTTCTTCAACACACCTTTCTTCCTTTCTTCCACCTGCCATCGTACCTCTGCCTGGGATGGAGTGGCAGAGTCACAGACGAGGGGCAAAATGAGAAATGGGGTGAGGGTACAGAGTCCAGTAGGGGCCCTGCAGATACTGGAGGTGACATGACAGATTTTGTCTTTACCCTAAGAGCAGTGGGAAGTTGTACAAGAATGTTCTTAGCAGCACTGACCCCATTAGCAAAACTCTGGAAGCACCCCAAACCCCCAACCACGCAAGAAACAAAGTACGGCATATTCACATAATGGAAATGAAGTAGTTCAAACAAATCTACTACACCTGCATGCAACAGTATGGATGAATCTTGGCAAGATATTATTAAATGAAAAAAGCAAGTCCCAGAAGATAACAGATAGAATGATAAAATTTTCATAACATTTAAGTTAACTAAAATTTAACAGGACACTTTTTAGGAATACATTTAAGTAATAAAACCCTATTTAAATAAAGCAGGGTAGTAATTAAATAGAAGGCTCAGAACACTGAGTTAGCAGCATTATGGGATGGAGCTCAATGCATAAGTAAACTAACATTCTTGTTACTCTTCTAGTTCTTGCGGGCAATGCGTCCATTGATATTTATAATATCCAAATTTTCAGAATGTCACTGAGAAGTGTGAGATAATGTCTTTGCCCTCTGTTCCTGGCACAGAGCTCCTGGAATCCTTGTAATTTCCTAATATAAGAATACGAAGAGCGTCTCCCGTTCTTTGCCCTCCGTTCCTGACACCGAGCTCCTGAAACCCCTGTGGTTTTCTGGGTGACAAAAGTGTCCATTGTTCTGATGAGGTGACCCGGGTGGGCTCTGGGAGGGCCCCCGGGTGAGGGCTGGGCACAGCAAAGATCAAACATGATTACAAGTTTGGAACTGTCAGCCCTGCCCCCGCTTCTCTAGAGAAGGAAGAAGGGCTGGAAATGGAGTTAATGTTGGATCAGGCTATGCGATGAAACCTCCATAAAATCCCCAAAGTGTGGAATCCAGAGAGCTTCGGGCTGGTGAGCGCGGAGGTGCTGGGAGGGCGTGCGCCAGCGGAGGGCGTGGGAGCTCCATGCCCTTCCCACACACCTTGCCCTCCGCACTCTTCCATCCGATGACCATCTGCACCCTTTATCATATCCTTTTAGAATAAACCAGTAAATGTAAGCAAATTGGGTTTTTCCAGGTTCCGTGAGCTGCTAGCCAATTAATTAAATCTGAGCGGGGAGGGGGTCACTGGAACCCCTGACCTATCGCGGGTTGGTCAGAAGCACAGGAAACAGCCTGGGCTTGAGCCTGAACCTGAAGTTGGGGAGTGGGGATCAGTCTTGTGATACTGCACCTGACCGCTTCACCCGTGGATTCCGACGCTGTGTCCAGGCAGAGAGCACCAGCGCTGAGTTGAAGTATCAGACACCCTGCAGGCATCTGAGAATTGCTTGTCGACATGGGGAACCTCACACACACGTGTTGGAAGTTGGGTCCGGAAACCCAAAAGCGAAGCCATTAACGTAATTTATAATGGAGTTGTGACATCTGATCTGCAATTCAAAGTAATTTCTGTGGCTGCATTGAGGAGACTTCTTCAGAACAGGGCAAGGGTGGAAGCAGGCAGGTCCGTCAAGAGACCTCTGTGGCCCTGGCTGGTTTGGCTCAGCGGTTAGAGCGTGAGTCTGAGGTCCAGAGAGACCCGGGTTCAGTTCCCGCTAAGGGCACATATCTCGGTTGCAGTTTGTCCTCAGTCCTGGTTGGGTCGTGGGGGAGGCAGCCACTCAATGTGTCCCTTTCACGTCGATGTTTCTCTCTCTCTCTTTTCCTCTCTCTCCCTCCCACTCTGTCTGAACAAAACATGGAAAAATGTCCTCAGGTGAGGATAAAAAAAAATTTTTTTTTAAAGAGACCATTGTAATGACAGCAAGACCGGGCTCAGGCTGGACCGCTGGTGGCAGAGATGGACAGTGTCATAACTGCACAAACTGACTTGCTGTCTGTTTTTACATTTAAGGCATCAGCATTAAAGAAAGAGCAACTCATTTCATTAAACAGATGATGGGAAAGGCAGATAGGCAAGAAATTAATCAAGATGATGCCTTTAACCAACAAATTTCCAAGCCTCCTCATATCAGAAGAATAAACATAGACTACATCTGAACGACAATTTGGAGACCACCAGAAGCAGTATCAGCAAGGGCAGCTAGTTTAGGAGATCTCATCGAAAACCCTCATAGTTCCTAAAAAAATAAATAAGGGAAAATCACACAAAACTACATCCAAACGATGCCCCCCCACCACCACCCAGTGCAGTTTCCTCCCCTCACTTGTATTGTACCCACCTCCTACCTCCACAGACGTACTTAGAGTTCTCTGAAGTGCCAATTCTAGGAAACTGATTTCCCAACTGGTATGTTTAGTTTGGCTAGCCACTCATTTGTGAATGCAATTTGAAGTTCAAGGATCAAGGTTAAAGTCCAGTAAAGGCAAGTAATGACTGATACCCATTTTCACAGGAATGCTTTGCATAATTAACAGAGGAATACCGCCTTCCACGGGCAGAAAGCAATGCATGTTAGGCCTTTTAGACTGAGACTGCTCCATCTCTCATGTGCTCTTTACTATGACCAGTCCAGAGAAGGGACCCTTGCTTGCTAAGGGGCCTGGGTGGGCACTGACCTGTGAATTTGACAATACCGAGCCCATGAAAACTTTGGTCACCCATCCCTAAAAAGCCATCTCCAAACACCTTTACCTATGTTAGGTGTACACTGTTCTCTGCATCACTATCAAATAGTTCACAAGAACTTCAACTTCTCAACCAACTGGCTTTATTTTCTCTACAGACTCACGACCCAGATACAAGCAGAAGCCAGTGAGCATTATGCTTAAAAATAGCAAACTCTGTTTTTGTAACCCTCATGCGTCCAGCAGTCACCCACTGGGTTGAGGACAGGTGTTATCCTCTTCGATACCAAAAGGCTTCTCTTCGTTTTCCCTTCTGCTTGTTTTTTTCATATCTGATTAATTGTTGATTATTACACTTGTAAATCAAACACTTAAGGAAAAAACAAAAATAAAGTTAATGGGTGAACCACCTTTCCCTCCACCACACTCCACCCCTTAACCAATGCCCGTTCTGTGCTCTCCTCTCCGGCCCCAAGAAACAGCAGCGACATTATTTACGAAACAGGTTTCAGTGTATAGCTTTCAAGTGAGTGTTCTGACTCTGGGGAGTGTCAGATAAAAATCTGCCCCTCAAATAATATAAATAATAGTTATGGCAATCTTTTGAACTTGCTCATGTGACAAAAAACAAAACAGGCCCAGAAACCCCAAGGTGCTGGCCCTGCACACCCAGTAGCAGAGCTGGGGCTGCGACGTTGCTGTCCTGGCCCCCAGTCCAGTCCACGTTTCTCACAAGCCCCCATTTGCCTTCAAACTTGAGTGAAATGATTCTGTTATCTCGCAGAAAAGCGATGAGGGAAACAAGATGAAGAAAAGAAATTGAAACAGAGAGAAAGGATAGAAGAGATAGACAGTGAGAGGGATTACAGGATGGACTCTGTCTGCCCCATCCGCCTTTATCTGCCTCCGTTTCTGCCTGACCCCATTCTCTCCTGTAACCTGTCTCTATCCTGTCTCCCACACTGCTGGCTCCTGCAAGAGCACCGTGTTATTTCCTTTATTATAAATACGTTTCAAGGGGGCCTGCAAACGAGTGAATGCTGGTGGGGGTGGGAGCGGTCAGAACAAACGTTTCAGAAAGTTGGCTTCACGCTCATCCCACGCCCAGTTCCCCTCCACGGCCATGAGGAGGTGACCGCCGCTCACGGAGACCTCCAGCTGTGGCTCACGACCATCACCGGAAACTGTTAAAAATGCAAAGTCTTGGGCTCCATCCCAAACCTAAGGGATCAGAATCACCGTGTTAACGAGATGCCCAAATGACGTAGGTGCACGTGAAGTCTGAGAAGCACTGGCTGTGGAGAACATTCAGAGTGTCTTCACAGGTATGCCTCCTTCAGCCCCAGACTTCCTGCCAGGCCTAGGGAGGAGGAAGACAGGAAGAGAACTGAAGGGGACCACATTTTTGCCACCCTAAAGCTACCTTTTGGGATATTGATTTTAAGCTAGTTATCAAGGTGGGGGGGGGTGTCAGAAAGAACCTTTGACCCTCCCCCTTTTCCTGCCTAAGAGATAGAGGGAAAGACCTATTCCAGAAAGGGAGTACTAGGGTGTTTACCTGAGCAGCCTAATTTGAACTGGGTGTGGTAGATGGGGAGGCGGTGGGCAGGGGCCTGTTCACTGGGTCCTCCCCGGTGTGTCCCTGATTCTGGGTTGCCCAGCAAAAATGTACTTGCCTGGACTACCTGCAAATTGCTTACTTCATTTGAAATCTCAGTCTACCCCTGGTCTCTCCTTTGTCCAAAATGACATATAGTCTCAATTTTACTTCGTCTTCTGGAATTTTTTATGTGAATTCCCGTGTGCATGTATTAAAGTTTGATTTTAGAAGTTGGGAGAAAATGTATGTTTTTAGCCCCCACAAAATTTAGAGATGCAGTAAGACTTGCAAAGTTTTTAAATGCTCAAATATATCCTAGGATATGCCTCTGGAACCAATATATTCATTTAAAATAGTTCATTTCATAACAGTTGTGGGTTCTGGACTTTACTCTTCAAGCTAATTGGCATCTGTGACAAATTCACAAAAATTTCTATAACAGGTAAGATTTTGCAAAATCCAGAGGGCTGTATATTCTCGCTATTTCTAGCCACTCCTGAATCAGAAAAGCATAAGCAACAGGAAGGGTTTAAATATTTTGAACTTTCCCAATTCTGTAGCAAGGCAAATCTCTCTCCATGCCTTGGTGGAAAGTGTGTGTGTGTGGGGGGGGTCCCGAATGGCACAGAGCTGAAGACACACATGATTCCAGCGTTTAGGAAAAGCAACCTTGTGGCCAAGGTTTTCTAATGAGCAGCCTCATGCAAAACCACAATACGAAATTAGCAGGAGAAAACGTTCAGGTGTCGTTTCCAATCGGGAAGTAACAAACAAGGAAGTGTTTTACATACAAGCATTTCCAGCTCCGAAGCTGGTAAGAATCTATTGACTTATGTCCTTATTTTTCACAAGTGTGATGTCATCCCAGGTGTCACGCTGACACTGAAAAAGATTTCTTGTTAAATAAGCCCATTGCCAATATCGGGGAGTAGCAATGCCCTTTGATCTAAACCAGCAATTTTCAACCAGTGTGGCATGGCACTCCGGTGTGCTGCAAGAATCTAAAACATGCAATACCTGACTGTGTAGTCAGGGGCACTGACCTCTTTCCCTTGGCGGTTCTCAACCTGTGGGTCGAACACCCTTTCACAGGGGCTGCTTAAGACCATCGGAAAACACATATTTCCTATGGACTTAGGAACCGAGACACCGCTCCTCTATCTGTCTCCAGGCGGGTCCACCCACATGCGGGTCTGCCCACATGCAGCATGAGGAACTGTACTAAAGGGTCGGGCGTTGAGAACCACTGCCTTAGACTGTCCAATAAAAAAAATGACAAGAGCCAACACGACAATAGCTGTCCAGCATGAAGGAATCAAAATTATACCTATGTGTTTTTTGGGGGGTTTTGGGGGGTTTTTGGTCAGAGCTGCAAAAAATACAGTTTTTGGTGTGCCGCAGAATTTTAGTAATTAGTTCATGTGTGCCATGAGATGACAAAGGTGGAAAATCGTTGCTCTAAACAGATACGATCTTGTGAATTACCCTGCTTACACTTCTCCGGTAGGCTACTCCAAGTAAGATTTCTGAAAGGGGACAGATGAGGAGCAAAGAACACACAGAAGTAGAATGAAGAAGCTGTAGTGAGAGAACATATTCTCGAATGAATGAACACTGCCGACATGCAATGTGTATACAGCCTTCTACACTCTTCACAGATTTTACTTAATCTGCAGTTTTGCCAATCACGTTCATCTATATAACCGTGTGTAACTCTTCATAATGTAAAAGCTAGAACAAAGGCCAAACTTCTATTTTGGAGAATCTGAATTCTGTCTCTTAGCCTTCTTTCTAGACACACACACACGCACACGCACACACAGGCACACACACCACTGCCATAATAAAACACTCCTGTGCTTGTACAACATTAGCATCATGTCATATCTCTCTCTACCAGCACCGTGATCTCGGTCAAGACTGAAAGCAAGCCTCACTCCCACATCGACTCCCCTTGTCAGGTAGAGAGGAGATGTTGATGTCACATGGATTGGAAATGCTTGGCAATGGGGGGAGGCTTCGGGATGAAAGTGTAGGGGAGGAAGAAACCTTCTCTATACTCAAGGTTCTTCTGGCTGGTCTAATAATCAAGTAAACATGAAATTAGCAAGAGAAAATAGCCAAAGTTAACACATACATTTGTATGGGAACCCCACATACATCAGAGAGTTAGAGACCCCACATGCACGAGAGGTTCAGAAATAGAAAGGGGAGGTGAGGTATATGAGACATCCTGATCTAGGGATGAGATAATACACCTTGGGGGCTACAAAGGGTAACTGCAGGATGGTAAGAACAGACACTTAGTAAACAGAAGTTTGCCCTGCCCTATAGATAGTTGTTAAAGGAAGGGGCCAAAGTTTCTCTTGAGCCTGAAGCTAAAATTGCCTTTGGCTCAAAGTAATCTCCACACTACAGAGGCACATCTTGGGGCGGCTTGTCCTGAAGCCCCACAGTTGCAAAACTCCTCAAGTCCCTGCCACTTCGCTTGTTGCAATGTAACCATAAGATAAGACACACACACTCATACCCCCACGTGTTTCTTCTGCCACCACAAGACATTTTTCTCTCTTTCTATTGGACTTTGATCCAGCACCATCGCACTGAAAGTCTGACGATGCCTCAATCTGCTTCGTATCTGAGCTGGCTCCAGGCAAGACAAGTGACTCGCTCGCCGGTTCCATCCGGCTGTAAAAGTCAGCACACCGTGCTCAGTCTTCGTCCCGTGACAGGTGGGCTGACTGTGGCTCGGACCCTGTCCCAAACACTGGGGATATTTTGCCTCTTCAGAAAGAGTCTGAGGAACATGGAAAAGAAAGACACGTCAAGTAGGGAATCAGCCTTCTGAACCGAAAGGCAGTGCAGGGGAGGGAGTCTGGCTCACTGCCACCGTGCCAGTGTGTTTGCAAAACCAATTACGATGCCATAATCAGGCAGTATATCTGTTCCTACACCAGACTGCTTGCACCAATAAGCTGGGTGGGGCTTTCCTGGACTCGCCTCATCCCTGGGAATGGGGGGGAGGGGGGTTCTGTAGAAGCCTCTTGATAGAAAAAAGGATCCCATTGAAAAAGGACCTCTTTTCTTTTCCCATCTGTTTCTTCTCACACTACAATTTGGAGTCAAATCAGGTCTTACAACATTCTGAAGGATAATTTGGCACTTTCCTTCTATAGATTTGAATATGAGACAGAAAAAGGCTTACTTTTACTACCTCTTTCATGGAGCAGTACAGGGCTGAAGGCAAACTCCCCACTGCCTCTGAGGAAGAATCTGTTATAAATCGATGGGGTGAATGACTTTTGAAGGCAAAAAAAAAAAGGGGGGTACTCTTAAAGAAAAGGGTGTTAATTGAATTTGATTTCAAAAACTGCAAATCCCCACATGTGCTCAAAGCAAGTGAGGCATTGATGCCCCAGAGAACCTCCCTCCGTGGAAGGAGCGTGGACAGCCTCTCTCACACACCTACTTTGTCTTTAGAAATGCTGAGGTTTGGCTCCTCGAGTCCAAGCTACTGGGACGTGGTCTGAGGGTGCTGCGGACACTCAGTCACAAACAACTTGAAACTTTTATATGAACGCAAGAAAAAAAAGGAGAAAAATGAAACAAAGAGATGTTTTATCCAGCTGCTAAGAAAAAGAAAAACTCTCCCTGCTTCCTGGCCTCCTTCCCCTCCTCACATTAGCCAGCCTCCGTGGGGTGAGCGCAGTGAGTGGAGAGGTAATCAAGCCTGTGGTGTGCTGGCTGCCACAGAATCTGAGTGACCAAAGGAGCCATACAGCCTCCATCACCACCACCTTGAAAGGCACCAGAGACATATGGGGAAGAACTGAGTTGTTTGGCATTGGGGTGAGACCTGTAGGGCAGCTTCCTCCCGGACAGATGTGCTGGTGGAAGCTGCTGTTCCTTTGGTGAGCCCTTCCTCCACAGGGCCCTCAGATAGGTACCATGTCTGGGACTCCAGCAACCTGGCTCATACTGTTTGTTCCACCTGGGTGATTCCCTGAGGCCCTGCCCCACCCAACTTTCTGGCCCACCCAAGCTGTTTCCAGTGGCTTTTCCATAGGATTGGCTTATCTTGGCTCTTGCTTCAGATTTTCCTAAATTCTCTCAAACAAGAAGCATCTAGCCTCACTAAGCCCCATACTTCTTGCTAAGTGGCCCCAGGCCTGGCACTAGAAGCAGCCAGCCTTGGTTCACAGCCTGGCTTTGCCTGAGCACCTCCAAGCCCAGCACAAGGAGCAGCCATCTGTAGATTGCTTTGTAGCTTAAGCCTGGTGGCCCCACGTAGAGCCAGCACACCCAGTGGACAACTTCAGACCATGTCAAAGCACCACCACCCAACCACCTCCACAAGTGACACACTCAATGAGTGGACTCAGTGGGTATCAGAGCCCTGCTGAAGTAAGTCTCACTTTGTGTGGTGGCCCCTGCACAGTTGATCCTCCAAAGCAGTCAGAGGTCAGTCGTCAGTGGGCACAGCCAGTCCTTGCAGCTGATCAGCCTGAGTAAATCTCTCCCATTGTTGTGCCAAGAATAATCAAGACTCAAGTACAACAGAAGGGTATACAGTCACCTGGAGGGCCCAGCTGGGGTAATCAGGGAGGCTGTGCCACTGGACCCTACAGGACACCTACTACAATAGGCCCCCCTACAAAGCCTAGGGGACATAGCAACTCTACCTAATACATAGAAACAAACACAAAGAGGCAGCCAAAATGAAGAAACAAAGAAACATGTTTCAAATGAAAGAATAGAACAAAACTCCAGGAAAAGAACTAAATGAAACAGAGATAAGCAATTAATCAGATGCAGAATTCAAAACATTGGTTATAAGAATACTCAATGAACTTAGTAAGGACCTCAAGAGCATAAACAAAGGCCAGTCAGAACTGTAAGATGCACAGTCAGAAATGAAGAAAACATTAACTGAAATAAAGAATAATTTACAGGGAATAATAATAAAGTAGGTAAAGCCAAGAAGCAAACCATCGATTTGGAATATAAGAAAGCAAAAAACACCCAATCAGAACTGCAAAAAAAAAAAAAAAAAAAATTAGGATAATGTAAGGAGCCTCTGGGACAACTTCAAGTGTACCAAAATTTGCATCATGGGGGGTGCCAGAAGGAGGAGAAAGAGAACAAGAAATTGAAAACCTATTTGAAAAAATAAATACAAAACTTCCATAACTTGGTGAAGGAAACAGACATCCACGTCCAGGAAGCACAGAGAGTCCCAAACAAGATGAACCCCAAGAGGCCCACACCAAGACACATCATTATCAAAATGCAAAAGGTTCAAGACAAAGAGAGAATCTCTAAAGCAGCAAGAGAAAAGTGGTTAGTTACCTACAAGGGAGCTCCCATAAGATTGTCAGCTGATTTCTCAAAAGAAACTTTGCAGGCCAGAAAGGAGTGGCAAGAAATATTCAAAGTGATGAAAAGCAAGACCTACAACCAAGATTATGCTATCCTACAAAGCTATCATTTAGAAGCAATGGACATATAAAGAGTTTCCCAGACAAGAAAAAGCTAAAGGAGTTCATCACCACTAAATTAGTATTATAGAAAATGTTGAAGGGTCTTCTTGAAGAAAAAAATAAAAAAAATATGAACAAGCCCTGGCCGGTTTAGCTCAGCGGTTAGAATGTCTGCCCACAAACCGAGAGTCCAGGTTTGGTTCCTGCTAAGGGCATGTTCCTCGGTTGCAGTTTGTCCCCGGTCCTGTTTGGGGTTGTGTGAGTGGCAACCAGTCAATGTGTCTCTCTCACATCAATGTTTCTCTCTCTCTTCCTCCTGCTCTATCTGAAGATAAATGCAAAGATATCCTTGGATGAGGATACAAAAAAATATATAAAATAAAATATGAACAATAAAATGGCAATAAATGCATATATATCAACAATTGAATCTACAAACAAAATGAACAAGCAGAACAGAAACAGACTCATAGATACAGAGAACTTTTTGATGGTTGCCAGATGAGAGGGGGTTTGGGGGAGATGGGTGAAAAAGGTGAAGGGATTAAGAAGTACAAATCGGTTGTTAGACTGAGGAACCTCAAAAGGGGGGTGGGGCAGGAAAAGATAAGCTAAAGAATTTATATACCTATGTGCATAACCAATGGACACAGACAATAATGTGGGGAAAGCAGGAGGTGGGGGGCATCTGTAATACATTCAACAATACAAATAAGTTTAAATAAATGAACATTAAACAAAGTTTTTAAAAATGAGTGTGTGTGTGTGTGTGTACACTAAGATCCACTAGAAAAATACCACAGCTATAGGAGGGTTTTCATGACCACCATTCTAGAGAGGCTTTCTGCCTCTTCCCAGCTGTGCTTGGCCTCCTCTCACGTTCTCTCTCTAACATGTGCGCAGTGTCTGGTTCTTATAAATATCCTCTTGAAGAGAGTGAAAAAGTCATCCTGATTCACATTGGCAAAAACAAGACGGCATTTGGTGGAGCTTGTCTCCATCAATGATATACTTTCAAAACCTCCTAGCAAAAACAAGCCTCTTTGTTACTGAAGTGAAATGTTTTTGAAACACAGAGACACAAAAAAGAGACCAAATCTGGGTACACTCAGATACACAGAACTCTTGCACTTGACAACACAGTGACGTTTCACTGCCATTGGTGTGGTGGGAGCTGACAGGGCAGACAGCAGAAGGAAGGAGCCCAAGCTGAGATGCAGTTTCTACACTATGTTCCCCTCTAGCTGTCCCTAAATGTGGCCCATTTCCATGCAACCTGAAGATTTTAGCTCTAGATGACACAAGTCATGAGCCTTGGTTTCCCCAAGCTTTCCCAAGGTCAAAAGCATCATGAAGGATGTTATTGTAATTAAATCAATAGTTCTCCTCTCCCCCGCAAGCTGCAGTAGAATGTGAATGTATAAGAAAATGAGGTGGGTGGCAGAGTTGGAGGTTTAGAAAAGAGTGGAGACTACTGAATGGACACAGCCCCAACCCCCCATACACAGGCACAGAACACAGGCTCCTGCAAGGAAAGAAAAGACAAGGCTTGCTGAGAAGATGAGGAGTCTGGGGGAAGATTAACAATAGCCATAAGGAGACTGGGGCCATCACAAAATTTGGAATGTACACAGGAGGGGGTGAGGGACAAGGTGTACTTTTGCAGACAGAGGATGTTTGTTGTGTTCCTCTTAGCAATCCTCTCCTGGGACATGGGACCCCATGAGCAATGTCCTGCTGTCCAGACAGGCCTGAAGAGTGTCCAGGCAGGACGTTACTTGGGTTAGGTCTACTGGGAATTGCTCACATCTTGTGTGACAGAACAGTGAAAGCAGGGCAAGGAACTCAGGGCAGGGAGGGACTACATCCCACTTGCTCTGTAACTATAGCATCGTGTCCAGCCCTTCACAAGCCTACAGCTCTTGGACACTCTCATTTCCTTCTTCTCTGTGGCTCACCCCCCCCCACCCCCCAACATTGGTGGTTCCCACACTACACCCTGCCTTTCCATGTCCTCCTGTGGCTTCTCCTGGCTGTATATCTCCCTCTGCCTGCTACTTCTACTCAAGACCCCCCACCAAGGGCTCACATTCTCTGCTCTCTAGATTCTGATTTTTTAACCTTAATATGCAAGAGTGGCCTTGTTTCTGCCTCAAAGATAACCATGGAGAACATTCAAGAATTCACTCTTACTGCTCCTCATGCTTGGAGGGAATCTTTCTCAGCTACAGTTCTAACCCCTGGTGATTCCACCCACTGATTCATGGAGAGTCTGGTGCCAACCCCATCCTAGACTGTTCTCTCTCTTTGACTCCAAAGATGACTGGGGTGGTGGTCATCTGTCCTCAAATACTTTCTGACTCATTGGTCTTCATAACCCAACTCTGATGGATGTTTAAGTAATTTCTTACTGGTGGGTCACTTAAACCTTTCTTTAATCTTGGATGTAGAACACTGATGGATATAATCATACTTGATAGCTCTGGGCACACTACCTTCTTTGGGCCCTTCTCTTGTCTGTCTGTCTCTCTGGTTTTTTGTTTTATCTATTTCCTTTGTCCACATTTATTCCTCCTTTAACTCTTTCCCATGGGCAATTATTCTAATGTGTTTAACATCTGCCTTTTTGTCTGTATGTTTTCCTCCACTGTGTTTATTGCTCTTTGATATGCATGTATTTTTAATATACAGAAAGAGTTTGTTGCATTTTTTTCTTTCTTACTTTTTCCAATCAGCATTATGCTTTTAAAAGAATCCATGGTGTTAATGTACATTTAATCCACTGCTTCTAATTACTGCAGAGCCCTTAAATAGATGGTGTACCTGTACTACATTTTACCTGGTAATTTTCCTGATAGACAAATAGTTTCTTGGTCAACACAATAGTATGTCAGCATATTAATGTAACTATTCTTATATATTTCCCTATCCATACAAGTGTGACATTTTCTCAGAGATATAAACCTAGGCATGGAATTTCTGGGTTACAGTTTATGTAGATAGCTAATTTACATAAGGAGTGCCAGATTACTTATGAAAATAGTTATATGTCAGTCTAGACTCAACTATTAGTACATGAGAGATGTTACATAACCCAAATCCCAAATTCTCCACCAGCAGTTAACATAATTCAGTTTTCTAATTTTTTCAAGCCTAAATTGGTATAAAGCAAAATTTCATTGTTCTTATTTATATTTCTCTGGTTATTAGTACAGATGAGCATTTCTTTATATAGTTATTGCCTTTTAGGTTTTCTCCTTCCTGTTTCTGTCTTTTGTTCATTTTACTATTGGAGCTGATCTGTTGGACTTCTCTGCACATTCTGCACATTAACCCCTTGTCAGTTTTCGGCATTACAGATACCTTCTCCCACTCGGCAGTGCATGTCAATCTTTGAGCTTTGTATTCCACTTGGTCTATGTGTCCATTCTGAAGACTGTTTGGATTACTGTGGTTTTGTTGTATGTTTTAATATTCGAATGGATAAGTTTCCCTCTTTGTTTATGTTTCTTAATATTCTCTTAGCTATTTGTGAATCTTTATTCCTTCATAAATTTATTGAGTTCCTGAGGGGAAAAAAATCCAAATGGAATTTGATTGAGAGTACATTGAGATTATATATTAAACTGAAGAGAATTGCAATCTTAATATTAAATTTTTCATCTAAGAACATGACATTTATTGATATCATTTTCTATGTCTTTTATTAAAGTTTGAAAGCTTTTCTCCATGGAAGTCTAATGTAATCTTGGTTAAATCAATTCCTAAATATTATGTTGTTTGTTACTATTGAAATGGCATCTTATTTATTATGTCATTTTCTGGATGAGTTAATTATGAAAAGACCAGATTAGCCCAGCAGGAACTGAAATTGTAAGTTTGTCTAACTTAATTATTCCTTCTTACTAAGAAAGGAAAGATACCTTTCCGAGCTGAGCCTCTGCAAGAAGTGTGCCCCATCTGGAAGCTCCATCTTTCACATTTCTCCCTCTCTCTCCAACGCCCTTGTTTCCCATATCCGCTTGCTCAAGTCTCCCAGCATGGAGCAGCCAGCCAGTCCTCTCTGTAAATTCCACCACTCAACCGAAGAAGGGTTCTACCACTTTGACTTCTTCTAGTTTCTTGCAAATGTGTAACTTCAGCTGAAAAGAGCAAAGGTTGGGGGCATGAACAGGGCAGTGGATGAGCTCCAGTTCTGAACAAAACTGGGCGTTCAATTCCAGTTTAAGATATTCATTGCACCAAGAAGCACTGTGGATAACACCAATGTGTTTCTGTAGTAGTTGCAAGGAATACCTTGCCAAGTCAAGCACTAATTTTCCTTAGAGACATCACAATGTTATTTTATGTGAAAAAAAAAAGACATCCCTATAGTCTTTTCTATGTCACTTTGACCCAAACCCTTTCAAAATAATGAACTCTGGCATGATGGTGTGACGGAGCCTTTTACTCTTTCCTGGGTTTCCATAGAGCAACTGTCATCATGGCAGCTATAAATGGCTCTCTTCCCAGCATTCTCAATGTACGGCACCAGCTCAATTACGTTTCCTGGTTTGTTTCGTTTTGATGCCAAAAGGTCCTCTGATAGGCAGGGTGAGTGTTAACAAGCAGAGAGAGTTTAACCTACCAGAATCCCTCTCCTGACACTAGTAACACTATGAAAACTATGGGATCCAAAACACCCTTTGTCTCTGCCATTCCAGGATCCACCTAGGAGAGGACGCCTGTCCCCTGGGTAAACTTCTACGGGCGTCAAGGGGGACAGTGATCAGAATACAAAACATTCCAGGGCCAAAGCGTCAAAATGAGGTTCAGTTGTAAGGGAAATTGATTGTTGACAGTTTTACCAAATTCCTAGGTATTTGCACGTGAGCTGGGATCACTTAAACCTGGAGAACAGTTCACGTGCAGAAGGAGTTAGCTCCTTTCATTCCCGTAGCGGTCTCGTGCTCCTGTGCCTTCTGTCAGACTTCTCTCCATTTCCCCCTCCTTTTACCACACGCCCAACCTTCCAGATTCAAAAGCACCTCTGGTGCAGAGAACCACTGAATTGGTGACACAACTTCTAGTGGTAAAGTTTACAGGGACATTCAGCTGATTTTGAAAATGGACTCTCGTGGGATCCTCTCTCCGCCCCTGTTTCCAGAGCACAATTCACCTCTCCTCTCCTCAGTCACTGTGCTGCTCTTCAGCAAACACACTCTCCATCCCCAACGAGGCAAAAAAGTCCAATTTCTTCTCCTTCCTTCCTCTTTTATACTGAGCTGTGGCTAAAAACAGCACTCACTATTCGTGATACTTCTTTGGGACTTAATTACCCTCAGCCTCACATCTTCCCCTAAATCTGTTCACACTGCACCTTTGCACTTGGCCTCCAAACCCGAACTGTGAGCTCCACAGGAGGGATCCTTACCTGGTAGATGTCTCCTGGTCTCCCCTACACGGAGATCCAGCTTTAGAGCTCTCAACACAGACTGAACTAACGGGCCAACTCGATTTCTCACGCATCCCTGCAGATCCCGGGTGTGGCCGCAACCTGGCGGGAGGAGCCAGAGGCAGGGGCGTGTCTACATAAGTTAGGTCAATCGGTCTGAACATTTCCTGTATCCCCTGCGTTTGGCCTTTTCTCTTTGAAGAGGGGATTCCTGTTTCACATTTTACTGTCACATAAGAATTTACTCACATCCGAGTGTGAGGAGGAGCCACGCTCTAGCCTCCAGAGCGTGTGCCCAAGGAGCGGATGTTGTGAATATTGTAGCCCGGAGGATTCGTAAACACGCCATTACACATTCACAATGGAGAGGCACATTGTTAAGTTTTCAGCAGCCAGCGAGAGGGAGGCCCTGCTGAGCAGGATGCAGAAAGTGCTGCAAATTAATTGGTGGCGTTGAATCGCTAACATTCTCTCAGTTGTCCCCAGCACAGGGCTCTTGACTGTACAGCTGGAGGAAATAACCGGGGGTGGAGAACGAGGGTGGAGGGTGGAGTAGAGGAGAAAAATCTCTCATTAAAACCCCAATCAAGCCATTTTAGCACTTTTTTTTTTTTTCTACAAGACATTTGCTTTAAGGCCTGAATGTTATACTTGTTGAACACTATTATCATAACAGATCTCCGCTCTTTCCTACAACCTGAAATTATTTGCTTCCCTTGGGAAATTTTTGTGTGAGGGGTGTGGGTGTTGAAAAGCTCATATGCTGGAGCCTCAGGAGAGCATATGTTTGTACTTTAGTGTCTCTGACAATATGCATTTCTGTACATGGGCACACATGCACCTACAACGTGAGGCAGAAATGCCTTCCTTTCTTCCTTCTGTCCTTCCTTTCTGTGTGTAGGTTGGCATGAGAGAATTGGCTATTTCTCAGAAGGGGCCTTCGGTTAGTGCTTAGAAAACCTTGTCTTAGTGGAGACGGCTGTGACAGCAGACCTACTGGAGGGTATATTCAGTCCTCTTTTCTGGAGCCTCCTCTGCCTCCTGCCTTGGTTGCTGGGAGCTCCCAGTAGCCACATGTGTTCATCGAGGTCCTTTAGCCTCAGCCAAGTTGACTGGGACAAGAGTAGGCGCCAGGCCCATTCCAGGCCAGTGAGAATCCCAATTTCCAGACCCCATGACTTTGGAATAGGAATTAAGGGGTGGACACCAGGGTGTGGCTGTGTTTTCTGCCATGTGAACTGAGGTGACAATGAACTCATCCTGCTGAGAAAAGAAGGAAAATAAAACAAGCATACAGAGAGAAATGGAAGCGCAAAATGGAGGGAGACGGCTGCCCGGGTGCCAGTGGCCAGACACACACGCGTTCTGTGTCTGGGGCCCACCTGCCCTGACTGCTGCACGCACAGAGCCGGGGCTCCTCCCCGACAGTCAGGGCTGGGGGAGGTGAGGAAGGAAAGCCCCCGAGGAGCCTCAGAAAGGACGCTTCTTTGGAGCAATGTTCCGATGTTATTTCTACCCCCTCTAGCGTGAACTTCTGGGAACAGAGCATACCCTCGAACACATCTTATTCAGGTAAAAGTATCAGTGTACTGTTGTCCTGATAGAATTTGACCCATATCAAAATAGCTTCTCAGAAATCCCATGTACTATAGACTTATCTGTCCATGTTACTGAGAACCCTACAAGTCTAAAGCCTGGGAGGACAGGATAACTCTGTGAACACACCCCTCGTACCCTTAATATTGATATTTACATAGGCGAGGTCATTTGAGTGGCATTGAAAGGACCTCCTGACCCCAAACATCCTCAGTCCTGCCTAGCTGCTATGTTGCTATCTGTAAATTCCATTATTATAATCACCCCTCTATCTTATTATGAATCCTGTTTCCAGAAATTTCTTCTTAAGATGTGAATATCACATGGAAGATTTACACACTAAACCAGTAACACAACAGCATGAATTTACTCATCAGATCAGTTAGTTGATATTTTTAAACATTAGGACCTGGGCTATCAGATGGTAATCTTTAATATGTGAGAAAGATTTCTCTTACGTTCGGGAGAATTATTGAGTCTCTACCATATGTCTGAGATTCTATTGGTGACACATAATAAACATGAACACTGTTCCTCTCTCAAGAAGCTCTCAGTTAAGTGGGACCTGGAGCAAGTAGACACAAAACAAGTACAAGACACCCCAACATATGCAATAATTGAGGTGAGTACCTGACATAGTAGCTCCCCCTGGAATGAGATTGGGGAGGGGGTGGGTTAGATGGAGAGATACAAGTCTGTGCTCACATGTGGCATGCTGAGGAGAACCGAAGCGTGCAATTGGATGTGGTGTTCCATCATCCAGAAGTGGGAGGTGCTGCATCATAAAGGCTCAATAGATACAAAGCACTTTGGATTTTTTTTATATAAGCATACACCCTTGGAATCTTTGCTAATTGTAACAGGCTACATGCTAGCCAAGATAAAATATGAGAACCAATGGGGACCACGCAGAGGGCTGTTTCTGATTTGTCATAAGGAATGTAAACAGAGGCCGGCCCATGGGATAATCGATTTGGTTCGTTCAGCTTTTCCGAGTCCTCGGCCCTAAGCTGCAAGGTCACAAGTACTTTCTCATGAGTTTTTCTTTCTCGTTTCTCTTGTTTTGATTATTTATAGGGATTACCACAAATATGCAAGACTTTCTTTTTTCCATTTTTAATGGAAGGTATTGGGGTGAGATTGGTTCACAAAATATGCATGACTTCTTATTTACAACACTTGGAGCCCTATTTCCAAAATGGACTGACATTTATGTAGTTTCATGGTTATTACTTAGGGATTTTCTGCATTAAAGCTCAACTCATTTACTCATTTAGATGTGCTGAGGTCCATCCATGTAGGCGAGATACTATCTTTGGCTACATCTCAAAACATTAGCAAAGTTTTTGTTAGAGCGAAAAACTACCCACTTTTGCTCATAGCAAAAGGATCATTTTAGGGCCATCGAAGCCAACCTTTGTAATACATTTTGGAGGAAAAAAAGTATTTTTCTAAAACAAAGGACACCGTGAACAAAGCTAAAAACATATTGGCTGAAGACATTTGCGATGCCAAAACTGGCAAGGACTGCGACCTGAGGCAGATAGAGGGCTCTCCTGCCAGCTCCGCGGGCCAGGCAGTCACCCCGAGAGAGCCTGGCCGCACTCAGACACTGTGAAAGTTTGTATGTGCTGCGACCCAGCACCCCTGCCCCCGAGTCCTGAGCACACCGTGGAGTGTCCCCTCGGTTGGCAAGGGGCACGTTTGAGAATGTGTGTCCAGTGTCTGTGATCATGGGGAGCAGGGGGCGGTCGACGTCGTCGCGGTGGAAACGAATGAGGAAAACGGGACTGCTGCACGCAGAACGCGGTGCTGTCAGCACGCAGAGTGGAAGAGAAGCAGAGTGGAGTTTCTTATACACCATTTATGTAAACTTAAAACACATGTTCATAACACAGAAATATGTATTTTGTAAGAATACAGACAAATAAAATAATACACACAAACACGTTAAACTGGGTGTCTACAAAGGGGACAAAAATGGGGGTGGGAAACATTCAATCAATCAGGAGAGCCTTGACGAGATCAGTGAATACGGGGTCCACCAAGCGTCCTTCTGCACCAGAGCTGTAAAAACAAACGCAAACCGGCAAGGGAGCTGGATCATCAGGCCCTTGAGCAGAGGATGCAATGAGCGCTGTTCTGAATCCCCAAATACAGCCAACACCATGACCTGTCTCTGGCAATGTCTACTCTTTGGACAATAGATGGATGCATAAACAAATGGGTCAATAGAAGGAACATATGATCTAATGTAGGGTCTCAGGTCAAATAGAGCCACTCTCTATCAATAAATAATTACTGATGCTCTCTGTGCCAGGCACCATTGTAGTTCCTGAAAACGGAATGAGGAGAGAAGGAAATGGTTCCTGTCCTCCCTGAGCTCTGCTGAGTGGGGAGACGGATGAGTCAAGTAGCAATTATGACACACTGTGGTGACAGCTATGATACAGATAAGCACGGGGGCTCTGAGGACGCTGAGGAGGGGCTCCTAATCCAATTGTAGAAGTTCAGGAAGACCGTCCCAGAATAGACAGATGCCTGGCTGAGTCCCAAAAGATTAGTAAAAGTTACACAAGCAAGGAGGAGGGAATGAGAGAGGGATTATACGAGGCAGGAGAAATGACGTTTGAGGGGCCTATGGTCAGAACTTCACAATAATAACTCTGATATCTATTTCAGAAGGGCCTGTCTGCTTAGCCTTAAGATGTAACATAGCAGTTACTTTAACAGGTGGAGCTGCATGGCATTTATTAGTGTTCTTGAGGCATCTTTATCAAACAAAGAACTGATCCCCAGGTAAATCCTTCAGTTAGTCCTCTTTTTAGAGCAAGAAAGTTTGTGCATCCAAGTCTCCATAGCCTACAGCAGCCCGACAGGAATGAAGCACGTACCATTGTCCTGTGACATCATTTCAATTCAACGAAGAGGAATACAGAACTCTGAAATGGAAAGGCTTTTAACCTGCCAAAGTAGTTCACCTTCCCATAGTTTTCCTTTCGTGCCATGATTATAATTCTTCATTTATAGGTCAGCAAGGATGCTCACAGCTGATACCTTTGAAACGTCTCACTCTCCTCTGGCAGTGTTATCAAGAGCCGGTAGGGCTGTAGGTGTGAACTGGCTGACGAGTGGAATGTAGCAGTCACACGGATGCCGCGCTGGAAACATAGCCCAGCAGCTCTAGAGTTGACCGTGCACCAGCAGCAGCTGAACGGCTTGTTCAAATAATGCAGATTGCTGGGCCAGCTCAGCGGGTCTGAGACAGGAAGGCCCAGTTGGGGGTTGAGAATTTGCATTTTTAACAAGTTCCCAGACAATGCTGATGCTGCTGGTCAGGGGATCACGCTTTGAGAACCACTGAATTACTCTAATTTTACTGATAAAGAATCTGAAACTCAGAGAATGTAAGTGCACAGGAAACCTACACTTCCCTTCTTGTGTCTCCTTTGCTGTCACATCACTACCACACTCACGGCACTTCTGACACCAGATGTGGGGTGGGGGGAGAGGGAGAGAAGGGGTTCTCACACCAAGCAATTCTGCAACACCAGCTGGGTGTCCTACGGTATAACCCAGTTCTGACACTGTCTACCCAGAGATAGCGTTAGATCCCACAGGTTAGGGACTCAATCCCACAAGACTGCTCCCCACCTCTCACTTCAAATGCCAATCACCAGGCCAGGTTGTCACCTGTGCTTCTGACCAATCAGCTATGAATTGGAGATTCCCACCACCCCCTCCTGGGGTTCAATTAGTTTGCTAGAGCAGCTCACAGAACCCAGGAAAACGATTTGCTGACTGTTTACCATTTAACCACTAAAGGATATAGGTGAACGCCCAGATGGAAGAGATGCGTGGGACCAGGTACTTGGGAAGGGTGCCGAGCTTCCGTGTCCTCTCCAAAGGCATCATTTCCCAGCACCTCTAAATGTTCACCAAGTTGGAAGCTCTCTGAACCATTTCATCTGGAGATTTTTAGGGAGTTCATCTCATAAGCGTAACTGATCATTAACTTCACTTCCAGCCTTGCTCTCTCCTCTCTGGAGAATGGGGCGGGCGGGGGGGAGCAGGGGCTGAAAATTCCAAACTTGTGATCACGGCTTGGTCTTTCTGGTGACAAGCCCCCACCCTGAAACTCTCCAGCAGCCCACCAAGAGTCACCTCCTTAGAACAAAGAAACTGTTATCACCCAGGAAATTCTAAGAGATTTAGGAACGCCGTGTCAGGAACTGAAGTCAAAGACCAAATATCAGATCGAAAGATGCTCCTAGACCTCTCATCATTCAGAAAATCACAGGGTTTTAGGAGTTCTGTGCCAGGACCAGGGGCAGAGACCAATGTATATTTCTTCTGTTATCCCACAGCAAGTAACTTACATAAGATCATACAAATTCTTGGTGATCCAAGCCACATCTTAGGGGAACATAGCGAATAGGAAATGAAGAGCTACAAAGATTTTTTAACCTTACAATCGCTAAGATCTGGAAACAGCCCAAGTGCCCATCAGTAGACGAATGGATCAAAAAGCTGTGGTCCATATACACAATGGAGTACTAAGCAGCGGTAAGAAAGAAAGATCTCTTATCCTTTAAGACTACATGGAGGGACCTGGAAAGTATCATCCTAAGTGAAACAAGCCAAACAGAGAAAGACAAATTTCATATGATCTCATTGATTTGTGGAATATAATGAACATAACAGTTTGAGGACAATCCCCTAAGGAGTGGGGAGGTGGGAGAGGGATGAACCACAGAACTTATATGCATGTATGCATGAACAGTGGACATGGACAACAATCTGGGGAAGGGGCAGAGAGGGAAGGGGGAGGGGGGAATCAGTGGGGGAAAAAAGGAGAATCATTTGTAACAAAAATTAATCAATAAAAAAAAAAAAAGATTTTTTAACCAAAGACCTAGCAATTATGGCCTCGTAGGTACACATGAAACATCTTATCTGGTCCCTAGAACCTCTTCCTTCTCTGTTCATTCAAACCTGAGGAGCACCACTAAGTACTGGGGTGGGGGTTGGGAGAGAGGGAAGGGATGAACCAGCTGCAAAAGAGGTAGAGCCAGGTTCTGATCATCAACAAAGTCCTAGAGGTCCTTGCAAGTCAATGCAGGTAGTACCCAGCGCTGTGTCTCCAAGCACTGTGCACAGTGCTCAAGTCCAAAGCGTGGGAACCTGTGAGGACTCTGCCAGAGCCTCCTTAACCCACGCTCTGGGACACTCGAAGAAGGCCAAAATGTGTTCCTGCGATCAACGCAAAGAGCCTGCTCCGCCTGTCGGCCTCAGGACCCATACGGGGGATGTCCGCTTCCGCCTCACAAGCCCCCTGAGACCTTCTGAGGCACAAAGGAACCAGGCCGGCCCCCCTGTCCCATCGTGACCCGGCCATTGTGCAGGTTGTATTCTGGGAGGACGACGGCCCAGCCGCTGTCGGGCTTGCAAAGCTTTAAACAAATGGGAGAAGGGAGGGCCACACAAAGCAGCAGCGGCCTGTTCACCGGTGGAGGCTCCGTGGGTTTGAAGAGAAAGAGCAGGACACCTGGGCTCCGCTCTCATTTGTCTGCGCCGAGGTGAGGATGGATCCAGATTCTGGCTCCTCACCCCTGTTTTGTTGTCCACCCCACACCCCCTTTTATGAGGAATTTGATGCGGGAGGAAAAGTAAGTCATCAGCTGGGGCCCTTGACATCAGCAGTGTCACTGACTGAGTCGGAGGTGCATTGTTTAGGCATTAAGAGTTCAGAGGTCAAGTCCCTCTGACTATTTATCGAGAGCCCAGAATACCTGAACGTCTACAATTATTAACTGTGATTTTATTCTAAAGTTCTTTTCAATGAACCTCATAATGATCTAATTATAAAGATGGAAATGTCCTACTTTGCAAAAAAATGCGATTTTGAATTCCACCAGAAAATGATAGTTCTGTTCCATGAGCAGTTCTGTTTAAAGAGACATCACAGGAAAATCACCCCACAGCTGCTTTACAACCGGTGTTCCTTTAAAGCTCCAAGTTGTAAGTGTGCTTCAGGTTCTCTTTCAAAGCTACATCGATAACTACGTGATTTTTCTCCGGAGACCTTGGTCACGATGTGAATTAAGAAAACGGTGTAGGTAATTCATTCCAATAAATCCTAGTTTTAGTGGACCAGCTGATAGCTGAGCAAGCCATGTAACAATAAATATTTCATTTTTTCAGAGAGCAGATATTTGGTGAAATCTCATAGACTAGCATTTAAACTAATTATCCACCTGAGTTTGAGAGCTGATTGCCGGGGGATAACCATGGCAGTCTGACCACGAGCCTGACTGAAGCTCACCTGGCTTCCTGTAAGCCACCGCAGCAAGGCTGAAGGACGCGGGACCAAATGCGAAACCCACAGAGGTCGTAGTGAGAAAGGTATGGGAAGCCAGGGCTTCCGAGTTTGGGTCCAAAAGGGCAAATTCTCATTCCTTTGCCTTTATTTCTGATCTGAATAGCCTTGTTCAGAATTGTGAAAAGTGGAGGCTCTCAGAATAGCAGCACGTACCACCCTAAACCACCTCCTTTTGCTGTGCTTATAAAGACGGTTAAAACCTTCCTCCAAATTAAATCCATTCTTGTGGTCTGTATCTTTCCCCCATCCTCCTGCCTACAGCAACATGCACACTTGCAGAACTCTGATGTGGTTTGGGGTTTCCAAGGGTCATCACCTAACCACCCAAGTCTTGGGTAAAAACACCCCCATAAAACTCTCTACACATTTGTTTTTAAATTGTGAGAATGGCTGAGTTTCTCCCAAAGAATGTTCTGAGATCCTCAGAGCTGTGCAAGGATCCATAATCACCAACAATCGCTGAGGCAGCTTAACCCTTCTGTAAAACATTATGCACACAAATGGGTTTATTTTGAACCAGTTCACACTGTTAAACTTGAGCCTGGTACGGGGTTTGTCCCACGGCAATGCGCGGTAGCAGACACCTCGACTATATGTCTTCCTGTTTGGTTGGCTCGTTTTATATCTTTGCATGTTTAAACAGGCAATGGGAGTGCTAATTAAAATGCAATCATGCAGATAAATGATACCATGTTTCTAAAAGATAAAATGAAAGCTCTTGGATTTCAAAATCTTTGTGATGCTCAGGGTAAAAGCACAGTAGGATACTGAACACAGAGAAAAAGTTTTATGATTATGGCATGGCATGTGTAAAACCAAAACTCATTTCTGTTTTGTTTTTTGGGTATATGGAACATTGTACGAATTAATTATGAGTCGTTTCTTATGGGAGTCAAGACTGAGGGTTTCTAGTATAAATGTTCAAGTTGTAGATCAAAATGAATAATTTGATCTGAGTTCTGCCTGTAAAATAGGAAGTGTAATGTATATTTCAAAGCCTACTCCAGTCTAGGGGCAAGGGTAACCCCAAACCAATGGTCTCGGCTCCCCACTGCATTCTCCATTCTCCGTTGTTTGTCACCTTTCAGGTGAACCTTGCTGTCATCAACCAAAGATGAAAACAAGGAGGCTCCTCCATCTGAACTTCAGTTTCTCCCCCTGAGCCTCTGTAGGGCATCATCGACTGCTTTTGAGATGATAAACCTACTTGAGAATTTGATGAAAGCCATTTACACTGTTTCAAAGAAACAGCGGTTGTGCACATCACCACCAAAGTGTGCACATGTACCCACTGATCCTTGGACGCATATCCGTGGGCACCCAGTGAAGAACTCTGGGTCCCTACAGCAAAGAGATTCCACATGTCTTCATCTAAGATTTCGTTCTGGGCCCTGATCTGCTCCTTTTACTTACACTGTGCACTGAAAAATAAATCTTTGCCCAAAATATCATATAAAAATTAATCTTTGCGTCAGCATGAGGGTATTCTGCTGTTTATACCATTTACAGACCAGGAAATAGCTAGTAACCATTTAAATTGAGTGTAATTGAAAACATTGGACAATCAGAGGTTCCTGTTTGCCCTCTCTCTCCTTTGAGAAGGCATGTACATACCTTACCCTGGGCCCTCACTTCGAGGTCAAGGTCACAGTTTCTTCCACAGAGTCCTACTATTTTAAAGTTTCCAGTCCCTGGCTGAAATGTGTTCTCAGCCCACTTTGGTGCCTAGAGCAGGACCGCTGCTGGGTACTTGGGTCTCACCTTTCAGCTTTTGAGCCACATCCCTCCAGAGGTTTTAAAGTATCACCCTGAGCTGTCTTCCCTCTGTCCAGGTCTGTTCTAGAGCAGGGTTTCCCAGGGACTGTGCCAGAAACAGTGTGTTCCACAGCCAAATGGATCTGGGAAATTCCTCACCTTGGAGACTCCCAAAGCATTTTATCATGTCAAAGGCATGAGAAGTCCTTCATAAAGAAACCAATTTAGTTTTGTTTTCCCAATATTTCAGAAACGTATGGGATAATTTTTTCCTATGACATTATTGTAGCACATTTGGAGAGACTCAAAGTTCTGGTTTCTATCATGTCCTCAGCCAATGGACTCTCGGTGAGCTTAACCTAGATTCTTTATCAGGTCCATTGATTTTTCGTCTAAAAATCATGTTGTTCAAAGACCTCTTAGGTCTTTCTCAACTTTGCTTGTTGGTATTGTCATGCCACCTGGGTTCGCTCTCCTTCATTAGCAGTTCATATCCACCCCCCTTTTGGAACTCGCAGTGTATATTTGCATGTAAAAAGACTGTCATCATTCCCGCCCCCTTTGTCTCCCCTTCAAATGTGCTTACATAGAGTTTTAGTAATTTGGGACTGAGATGAGGTGCTTAGAGATCCCCTAGTCACTCTTCTAACTTTATAAGTAAGAAAACAAAGAAATAAGATCAGAGCCTGGATTTTCTGATTCCCAGTCCAGTGATCCTAGGGGGTAGCTCAAGCTTCCCAAAGAAACATGAGATTGATTTATACCAGAGAGTAAATTTACTAATTTACAATGAAGAGTGAGGTGAGTCTGAGGAGTCCAGTTATCTAGAAAGAAATCTATCCAACTATTAAATTGCAATTAAATGCTTTCTTAATTAGTTTGGGCTTAGAGAAGGAGGAGCTAGACTTTCTTAAGGAATTGATGTACTGAAGAGAATACTGGATTAGTTAGCGGGCTGATGCTGATTCTAATTCTCCTACCACAGGATCTTCATGTCATTGAGCTTCTGTTTCATCATCGACTAAATGGCAAAAGATTAAATAATTACCATTAGATCCCTTCAGCCTCACATTTTAGGATTCTGTGATTCCGAGTTCTTTCCTTTAAATCACTCTGCCTTTATATTTTCAGCATCCTTTTTCATATGTTAACACACAAACCTCTGGCCCTTGGTCTCAGGTTCTTTTAATCCACAATCATCCAGTTTCTGGAGTGGGTCTTTTTCATCCTAGCCTGAGCATTAGATACATTTTCTGAAGATTCTCAAATAAAAGGTCCTTTTTAAAAAACAGGCAAACCAGATATCCACTGCTGATTTGATCTTGAATGCATATTAACATTCCCATCTCGTCCTGGAATCTCTGAATTAATGTAGTTCCCCCACACTCACCAATATCTATCCATTTTATTTCCACAGCAAGACCTAAAGTTCCCAGGGAAAGCAGTCACGTTGTGAAGTCTGGACTACCCCGTATGACGGTCCCCGCCGCTTCTCACAGCAACAAATCACAGTGTCATTATCTTCAGATTATGATGACAGGGTCTCCTCATTCAGGCCTGTGATCATGCTTTTAAATCACTCACACTACTAAATTGTTTCATTTATTTAAAGAATGTCCACTGCCCCCAGGGCCTCAAGAGGGGTCCATAACAGTCCTCAGTCTGCTCATTACTACACTTTCACCAGTAACACTAAGTACATCAACAAGGATGAACTATAGGAAACATATGATTCTTGTTCACACTTACATAAAATAGTGACACTGCTGTTAGTAATTAGTTACCAGATCCTCAATTGCTTTGTTTTTTTGGCATTAGTAATATGCCACTTCAAGTTTTACACCAAATTAACATTACCCACATTCGACTGTTCCCAACCCCCTTGAAAATGTGTTATCCTTCTTTATAAGCAAACACTGTGCGCCTGACAATAAGACGTGAACTTTGAATTGTCTGCTCGCAGCTCCTAGTTAAGTGTGTGCAGAGTATAATCCATTTTGGTACAGGATCAGACTGTTCTGACATCATTAGTAGTTGTCCACCGTGATGAAAGATTATTTCACTGTTTGAAGCCACCTCACCTGTCTGGGAAATAAGTTAATTAACATATAACTCTGTCCAACCATCAAGCCTAACAGATTAAGGTGAGGGTGTGCGAACTCTGAATATAACCAGGCACTCACTCAACTAGGATTGGCTCCACAGACAGCTTGTGGACAGACACATAATGCCAGAATTCTAAGGATTAAATAATTTTATAATCAATGCTGCTGCGTCCCTTAAATTCAGTGTCTGTTTTTCTATTTGCAGAAAGTTTAGGACATCTGTTGATTCCCAAATTCCTTATGAAGCTGAGTGAGATAGTAACGACATAAATCACTTCCATTTTAAAGAAATACTTCTGAAATAAAAAGGATTAGTGAAGACCAGGCAACAATCCCAAACCCAGCCTCCAAATTCTGTTCCAAAAAAGTAGATGTCTATATTGTCAAGAGAAAAAAACAATTGTCTGTAATTCCATTTGGAGGAACTACCCCCATTTTTGTCTTATAAACAACCCTATAGACAGCATATAATTTATTTTATTTTGCTTTCTACTGACACTATAAATCAATGTTTTCAGTTGACACTGTAGCTAGAAAACTGGATCTAGATGTCTCACTGGTTAACACAGCCTCACAAAATCTGGAGTCTTCTGGCTTCACTTACAGATCCCAGATCTGTGACTACCCATTTCAAGTTGAAATATGATCCTATCAATTAGCAGCTGAGAGAGTTAACATGAATCCAGAAACTCCAGATTTTTGCTGTAGGATTAAATATTTTATATGCTATAAATGCAGATCCTAGAATTATGGTTAATCTTCCCCCCCACACACACATATTCTAATTTTACCAAATGTAATGTTTTTGTTGTCGCTAATCAGTTAATGGTGCTTTCATGTATGGAAGTTCTGATTCATCAACAAATAGAAAAACATGCTCTTGAGACTCCATTGTTTCACCTACTATTTCAAAAAATTCCTCTTGTGCCCTGGCTGGTTTGGCTCAGCGGTTAGAACGTCAGCCTGCGGTCCGGAGAGACCCGGGTTCGGTTCCCACTAAGGGCATGTACCTCGGTTGCAGTTTGTCCCTGGCCCTGGTTGGGTCGTGCGGGTGGTAGCCACTCAATGTGTCTCTTTCGTGTCAATGTCTCTCTCTCTCTCTCTCTCTCTCTCTCTTTCTCTCTCTCTCTCTCTTCCTCTCTCTCCTTCTTACTCTGTCTGAATAAAAAATGTAAAAATGTCCTCAGGTGAGGATGAAAAAAAAAAAATTCCTCTTGTAACAACCATATAAACGATGACTGGCTGCACTAAAGGGGCCCCTTGGTAAGAAAAGGTTTTGTTTTGGGGGGATTGCATTAAGTACCATGAAAGAAATTTAAATTCATGATCTTTGATTCTTAATATCATGGTCTAATAAACTGAACTAACCATTCCAGATATTATAAAATGTGATTCAACATTTATTGGGGACATATTACCTTAAGTATTTAGTTAATGAATGTATTCTAGATTCTAATGGTTTTACTATGTTGGCAAACAGAAAAAAAAACTCTAGGATTGGTAACAAATGTTTTGCTCCTGCAAGTAATTATTTCACTTAAAACAAAATACTGAACTTTTTTTCTCTTCCACAATGTGAATTCTTCGATCCTTTTGGATAAAAGGCTCAGATAATCTGTTTTCTCTAGCCAGAATGACTGCACATGTTCAAATAATATATCAGTTTCATCAGCCGCCATAGAATAGGCACATATGACAATAAATCATTTTGGGAACTTCCTGAATCCCAGCCAAGTTGTAGACAATAAAAGATTCTGCTTATAAAGGCAGCTATAAAAGTTAATTTCATACAGGTTCCCCCAGCACACATGCTACGGTTCAGTTCCAAACAGATGTGAGCCTGGAACAGCAATGAAAAATGGCATGAAGTATTTTCACTAACTTTCCATATCAGGAGATTCAAATACTTAGTGTTTGGTGCGACCTTTGATCATTAACACATTGCAGCAGGTATGAAGGCTAAAATCATGTTTCTCCTGATTTTAAACAATAGTCGGATTCATCGGAAGTTGCATGTTTGTCTGCATTTTTGTAATTTGAGCCATTCTCGATGCACTAGCAAAGCTCCCTATTAGTGGGTCTCTGGAATTGATTTGCAACAATAATGATCAATCCTTTGGTTGATCTTTTGCTGGAATGGGGATTTTCAAAATGTGGTAAGGATATACCCTCTCCACAAAAGCCCTGCTGAGCTTGAGAGTACAAAGTGCAACTGAAGTCCAAGGAATTATAAAACAATTCAGTGTTGAGGGCTGAATGAGAGCATCATTAACATATTAATTATACACCTGAAATTGATTAAGCCCAACCTAAGGATTAAAGTACTCCAGGCCAAGAAAACAGAAAAAAGTTCTCCTCATGATGTTATGTGGTGGATATTTATATAATCACACTTCATACCAGTAGATTGCTTCAAAATTACATGTGACACTTTCCATCCATTAGTTCGTATGAATGTCAGGCCAACCTCATAAATTTATGAGGGATTCTTTTGTTGAGGGTTTGAGCAAATAGGCTCAGTGACACTTAGTGACAATCCCCTCAAATACAAAGGAATTAAAGGCTACAGTCCCAGGTGCATGGCCTCGAAGACCAGTACACCAAGCGTCCTAACAACTGCAAGGGGACGACTTGCACTGTGTTCTAGGACTGAGCTCCAGTAGGGTGTTCACACAGAAGATACAAGGAATAAGTTCTTCTATCAGATCAGCCTCTGACCACCTGTGGCCTTGGCAAGTCACTTTAACTATTGAGCCTCCCTTTTCTCATCTTTAAATGTGAGCAGCATAGACTAGAAAATGAATTCTAAGTTCTCTTTCATATCTGACCTTCTTCTACATGGGTCCTCTAAATGGATGTGGCAGAGATGAACTATTATCTATTGACAAAAGGCCCTAGGAAATGTGCTTTGTGAGACTTAGGTTGATGGTATCTCTGCCCCTTGAACACGTTTTTATCACAAGTATTTGCATTTTCAAGAAGTGGGTAAAATGTGTCAAACCATGGGTGGGGTGACCTCAGAGCCAGAGGATGTATGGGGTGAGGGACAGAGCAGAATCCAGTGCAGGCAAGTCAGAGAGTGAGAAACAAGGTCAATCTCACCAGACACTGTCCAACTTCCAGTTGGTCTCACCTGGGATTGGTTCTCAGTTTAGTAGATGGTTTTCTTGGAACTAAGAGCAAGTGATTTTGCTTCACCAAGCAGATCAGAAACCAAATACCTCGTCTGTGACCAGCCTGGTCCTTGCCTGAAAAACAGCTGATTGTGCTGCCTCCAGATTCCCACAGCTTCCACTTCTGATCAATTGAGCTAGTGCCACAAGCAGGAATGGGTCTCGCATCCAGTCTAGTATGCTCCCCTTTCTCCCCCTTTTTGCAGTTCAGAACACAGCAGGTCTTTGTTAGCAGTCAGTCTATGGGTTGAGTATTAAAGGTCCCAACTGTTTAGCCTCTAATCTGAGGCGTTCAGTAGAAGTGGGACTGGTTTGATGTCCAGACTCCACAATGAGAATAATTCTTCCATTCAGCAATCCTATGAAAACCATAGTCTTACATTTACAATAACTAGAACATCTATGGCTCCTAGCAATTACTCTCTATTTTCATCTGTCATCAGAGCAGACCAATTTACAAGAGAATAGAGCTGATTGTGTTTTATTTTACCTAGTGGGTCAGCTCTTGGGAAACAAACTGGGCATTCTATTAGGTAACCAATAGGACTTTAGTGGCAGGAAGAGTTGGCATTTGGCTTGCAGGGCACAGTTTTTTACCTGCCAGGACTGGATTCATTACTTTTTCATCCATACTACTTCCTAGGAGGTGTTTGCTGCAAAAGAGCTCTTCTTTACATATTCCTGTATTTGAAATATGTCTCTTTTAGCCTACAGAGGAGTATACTCTTCTGGGAGTGTCTAATCCAAGTCCAGGTGGTTTGAACAACCTCTACCCTCAGATTTCTCGTAGCACCCCTACAGAGCAGCCTGGTGAGGTAGGGATCCACCACTGGGCTTCCCATTTGACAGATGAAGAACCTCACGTAGAGAAGAAATGAGCCATTTGTCCGGGGACATGCTCATGGTGTTCAGACTCTTTTTGTTCTCTGTCACCAGATGACAGTCATAAAAGAACAGTTCAAAGGAAGCTATCTTGTGTTGATTTTTATATTGATCATGGATTTCCTTTTATCTTGAAATTGTTCTATTGATAACATAATAATGCCCCGGGCAACTCTTCTAAGTAAGTAATCCTTGATAACACGATGATTTGTTTTAAAACATTGCCACCCAAATACAAGATTTCTACAAGTTGGTTTCTCATTGAGGAAGCAAGAAATCACACACAGTTACTGTTAGCCAGGAATCCCTGATATTTTCACCATCACTGGGCAGAGATTTTTTTTTTTCAGTTATAAAATGTCTTTTATTACCAAAACAACTGCATAACTCTTACGCTTTGAGAAAGAAATGAACCGTGAAGATATCTAAAGACAATTCCAAATACTTGAGAAAACTTGTGTTATATCAAGAGAAGTCTTGGCAGAGATTTTTATAGTCCTAATCCAAACATTGCAATTACTTTTGTAGTTTTATATAATTAGTGGTTGAGTTTCAAAGTACCCAAACTGATATCTGGCCATTCAAAGTTATTTAAAAGTAAACAGATAATTTAAAAACTAATGAATGAATGAATGAATGAATGAATGAATGAATGAATAAATAAATACTGATAGTGATAGTCATAGACACAATAAACTCTAACATCTGTACAGTGCTTGAGAGTTGATCAAGTGCTTTCACACCTGTCACATTGAATTCCCACAACTTCTCTGAATTGGCTATTACAATCCTCCTTTCATAGATTAATGCTGTAGCCAAAAAAAACCCTCAAAAACGGATTCATACTCAAGTCTTCTGAATCAAAATCTAAAGCTTTTTTTCATTTTACCACCAATAAATCTCAGCAGGGCCAGGTCAATTTACAATCCATGTTGAGGAATTGTAAATTGAATAAAGAGTAATTCAGCATTTCTGAAATTGTACATGAACTAATTGTAAAATGGAAAAAACATCGTAACACTAAGAGGAGTAAGTACCAAGCGTGATGTGTTCCACAGTTCCCCTTCGACCCTCACCAACAATGCCCCTTCTGGCCCGAGGGCCCTCCCAACTTGAAATAAGATTTTATAGTATTTTAAAACATGTTCCCTTTCCCAAATCGCTTTAATACTTTGCCCAATGCTGTGTCCATTTATAATGTTTTCCCAACAACCAACCAAGATTACTTCTGTTCTCTGGAGCAAAAGCCTTTTGTTCTCTGATGGTTTGCCTCGGTGTCGCTCAGAGGATGTCATCAACTCACTCCACCTCCGTCTCTAATACGCCTCCAGAGGAGACGGCAGGTTCTGGGTGAGCTCTATATCATCAACACCTACAGGGCTACAGGTGCTTTGTAAATAATGTTCAGCAATTACCGTTCCCTGAAACCTCCCCGAAAAAGAACAAATGGCCCCACTGATCACCAAGCAGATGCCACTTAGAGCTGCTCTATTACGGATCTAGCAAGAGAGGGGTTCAGAACAGGTTGCCCCAAGAGGTGCCACTTGGGCATGTAAATTATTTTGAGCTGAAGGCAGTCGAGACCCTGTGGGCTTATGAGAAATATTTACCTCTTCCTCTAAGAATTTGAATTTGGGGCCTTGCCCATAATAAGAGTTATCACCAGAGATAACTTTTTATGGCCTACATATAGGGCAGGGCAAACTTCTAATTACTGAACATCTGCTCTTCTTATCATCCTGCGGCGACCTTCCTCCCTCCGTAACTCCAGGACACCGTACCTCATCCTCAGATCAGACGTCATATAAACCTCGTTTTCCCTTTCTGTCTCTGAACTCTCATGCGTGTGGGGTCTCTGACTCTCTCAAATATACAGGGTTCCCATATGTACGCATGTAATTTTTTTTAAATTTTCTCTTGTTAATTTGTCTCACATCTGATTATTATACCAGCCAAAAGAACCTGGAAGGAGAGGGGAAAGATTCTTCCTCCCACACACAAGGGAAGGCCAGAAATCGTTTTGGCCTAGGGGGGACAAAAATGTTTGCCAGCAATTGGCCATTAATTGTTTGTCTCTTCCATTAGAATTTTAATGTTTTGGTTCATGGGTATTTTACCCAACTCCTAGGAGAGTATCTGTAAGTAATAAGGGTTACATTAATGTCTGTCTGTTAGAAAAGGATGAAAGGAGAGAGGCAAAGAGGAAGAAAAGAGAGAAGGAAGTAGGGATAGAGAGAAGAGGGAGGAGGGGGAAGGAGGGAGGGAGAAAGGGAGGAAGGAAGGACTCCATTGCTGTATTCTAGGCTCTTTCTGTTTTAATAGATTAGCCTGTGCCTTAACAAATACAGGGACTCAGGGTTTTCATCTTACGTAGCAGGGCATACACCGAAACTGTGAATTAATCGAGTCTCTTTTTTAAGTGAGTTTGTCATACGTCAGTCGATTTACTAATCAGTTAATATTTCTAATTGTGTGTTCTATTCAAAGCACTCTGCTTGGTTCTATAGATATAGATGACATAATCCAGCCCTCAGGAAGCTGGTAATCGAACCGTGAAGACCAGAGAGACACACAAATGCCACAGAGCAACCCTGTACATGGCTACTCTCCACACAAGTGGCATCAATGGTGAGCATGTGGCCCCGCCTCTTCCGCCCTCACCAACAATGCCCCTCCTGGCCTGAGGGCCCTCCCAACTTGAAATAAGATTTTACAGTATTTTAAAACATGTTCCCTTTCCCAAATCACTTCGTTTTCCTCTACCTCAAATTTTCCAATTAGGAAATAGTCCCAGTTTGACCATCAATGTCTTCATCCGTTTGACTCTATGACTTGGCTTCCCCAACCCTCCTATAGGCTTCCTCCTCTCTGATCCTCGGGCACGTGGAGTGGGTCCAGGCCATTGCATAGCACTTCGTTTTAGTCCTGCGTGATCGATGTTGAAAACACGCACTCGGCGCCTCTCCTCACGCCACCCAAAGAGCCACCCGCGCTTTGCTGCGCTGGCCGCTGCCTCCAGCTTCCAGAGAGCAGTGGCCGAGCAGACCGGCCGGACGCCCCGGCACCACAGCCGGGGGAGGAGATGAGCCTGAACGGTATCAGGAGAAGACTGACGAAATGGGAAGGAATATAGACTGATTCTCATTCTTGCCATCGGCAAATGAGTCTAGATAAATTAATCAGATTGTTGCATTGTTCACCAAAGGCGACAGTAATGTCTGTCTACAATATTGACCAACATTAAATGAAACACCCATATGAAATGGAGTTTCATCTATTACTTTGGATTAATTACATCTCCAGCCTACTTATGTAGGGGAACTGGAGCGATTTCTAAAGGTTAGGTGAGGTCGAGAGCAATGGCCCAGCTCTGAGCGCTGAGGGGAAGCATCTGTGATACAGAGCAGAGACGCTGTGTGTTAGGAGCTGCTCAGCTCCATCCACCTTCTCAAGGGACAGTATTTCCGTGCATAAAAATGAGACAGCAATGCAGGATTTCCCAGAAAGTTACCCATCAATGAAAATGCCCAGCACACTGCCTGACCCAGAAGAGTTCCTCACAAGTTGTGAGCTCATCAGAAATGAACATTTAAAAATGCTAACATTTGGCCCTGGCTGGTTTGGCTCAGTGGTTGGAGCGACCCAGGTTCGGTTCCCGCTAAGGGCACACACCTCGGTGGCAGTTTGTCCCCGGCCCCGGGTTGCGGTTGTGTGGGTGGCAACCACTCGATGTGTCCCTGTCACATCGATGTTTCTCTTTCTTCCTTCCTTCCTCCCTCCCTCTCTATCTGAAGATGAATGCAAAAACGTCCTCGGGTGAGGATAAAAAATAAAATAAATAAATAAAGTGCTAACATGTGTTCCAAAATGAAAATAAAAACCCAGCGGCATGGAGGCAAGGCTGTCAGAATGTGACATGTAAAAAAACAGGAAAGTGGTTCCAGGGAGGAAACCTTTATCCTCTGAAAAGGAATGATCTCAGAAAAACGAGAAAACTGGCAGAGACACGGCATGAAGGCACAGAGAGTGTTCTGAAACCAGAGGGGATCCCCAAGCAGAAAAGAAAAAGAATGATTCACTGAGCTTTCTCCGCAGGCAGGACGCGGGGCAGTCCCAGCCTCACGCAGACTCAAGGGTGCGAGGGATGATTTCAACCAAGAAGGAGGGAGGGGCCTGGTGGACTTCCCCTGAGATCAAGGTTGAGAAGAAGCAAAAGGAAATGCTTTGGAGAACTGGAAATACAAAAGCCTGAGATAAGTTGCATCATAGAATAATATAAGATTGTATATTCCTGTAATTTGCCAAACTGTTGGAGTGTTGACCTCATGAGATGCCCATATGTTGTGTAAAATCACTTGGGATGCTGCCGGCATGTGTGGTGGTGCAGAGATGCCAGCTCTGGAGGGGGGTGGGGCTGTGAGGAGCTGCACCCCAACTGCAAGAGGAGAGAAATGAGCATCACTGCAGGGACTCTGCTGGGGCCCTGGAGCCTCCTGTGTCGCCCCTTCTCCCGCCACGCTCCGGATTCCGCCCTCTGGGCCCACCCTGAGCCTGAGATGGCATTTGATTTGGACCCTTTTTCTAACAGTGTAAAGGACGACGGGGGTGTCTGGATTTCACCAGGTCCCCTCAGCTGGAAAAAAAAACCATTCTGTCTCGACAGAGACATTCACCTCTGCCTGGTGGTGAACAGCCCGCAGAACAGAGTGACTCCTCCAGGGAGCTCAGGATCTCCCGGAACCAGAGAGGACGGAGGGAAAGAACTCCTTCCCCGAACTCTGACTTCAACGGCACAGCCAGGTCCATGATCAAGTGCAGTTCTGCTTCCGTTTCTCTCCAGAGCAGGCAGAAACTCTACACCATACCCCCACCCCCAGCCCCAGCGTGTGCGCATAGCTGGGGCACCTTCCCTGTGCCCACACCTTGGGGGCAGGGAAGGGCAAGGACACTCTCAGAACACTGCAGTCTCCAATTGGAAAAACCTGCCCCTCCCTTTCATGTCCTTTCAACCCTGCCCCCCACCCAGCACCCTGCACTCCAGTTGTGGCCAAGCCAGGCCCTAAATTCCACACCCCAGTGGAGGAGGAGAGACAGAGGGAAGACAAACGCAGGCAGAACTGCGATTTGACCCACATGGGGCGGCCAGATGGCTCTTTTTCTGCCCAGGAATGCATTTCCCTCGATAGCCCCAAGCTCCAAGGCAGCAAGAGGGCCTGTCGCTGCAGGCAAACATCGGCCTGGCGCTCACTGCAGATTTCAGCAGGACGGAAACACTATAGTGCGCCCTTGTTTCCCTGGACCCTCAAAAAGTTCAGAGCCATTTATTTTCCTTTGCTTCATCTCCCCTCTTTGCCACCAGGACAGTGTGAAGCCTGAAAAAATCTGTGCTCAGCACAAGACACAACAGAGAGGAAGAAGCCGGCACAAATGTTTTCTCCGGCGTGCTGCCTGGGGAGCCAGGCCTTGACTTTGACATGTGCTGGAGGTGTGGTGTCCAAAGTAAACCTTTGAACTATTTTTTGGAACCTCCAAAAAGACCCTGCACATCAAAGGGGATCTGATCCCTGCTCCGTGCGTTGCAGGCATCGTTAAGCATTTTGCATGAATCAACCACCTTCTGAAAAAGAAAGGAAGCCCAAACTCAAAGCACATTGCCAGTTCTTGGACCCGATGTGGCCCCAAGCACATGCTCACCACATGGCTCCTTCCCTTGGTTCAGTGGAATCAAGCCCTGCAGACACGCCCCAGGCCCCTCGTCACACAGGAGCCGCTCTCTGCAGCCTCCCAGTTCAGGACACAATGGGGCCACTTGTTGGAGCAGCCTCATGCCCCTTGCCCATGCCCACCTCGAGGGAGCCCACATGAGCTCTGACTCCAGTCACGAGGGGAGCCCTGCTGGGCTGCCCCACCCCAAAAGCCAGCACGGGATGGAGGCTGAGGCTGAACAGGGAGTCCTGTGTGAGCTCCTTGGCCCCATGCCCAGAAAGCCACATCTTATGCGAGCACCAGCATTGGTGGGCACGGAAGAGAATTCCAGTCTCTGAAAGAAGGCGGAGCAGGGAGCAGACCCCGAGGCTTGAGACTCTTCTGCCATTTACCCTGTGGAGTTCGTCGGTTCCCCAAAGGCAGCATGGTGATCAGCAGAGAGTGAGCCGAAACTGCAGAGACCACAGCTGCGCCGTAGCTCCTAGAAGTCGGTGAGGTCATCTCTTCTGACCAGTCTGAGGAGGGGAGCATTTTCAGGCCCTGACCTACCGGC
Source organism: Molossus molossus (assembly GCF_014108415.1). Lineage (NCBI taxonomy): Eukaryota > Metazoa > Chordata > Mammalia > Chiroptera > Molossidae > Molossus > Molossus molossus. Next base: position 26,162,592 of record NW_023425347.1, on the reverse strand, counting down.
CATCCTGTCTACACACCACAGCTGAAGCAATTACTTGGGAGCAGCAGGGGTGGCCATGGGGGGCCACGTGTGTCCTCTCCAGCCCCTAACGACTTCAACCCACCAATAACCTTCAAAGCACCAGGAAGGTCTCCAACCCTGTGATTTCACTAGAGGTACCTGAAACTGTTTTTAAGAAAGGATTGCTGTCATTCTTGGCAATTGTCTTTTTTAATGTCGTTTTCTTTTCTAGGTTCAGGAAAAGAAAAAAGGCTTAAAACTGCTAATGCAACCTCACTGGTAAGAGTTTTAATTAGCAGTTCAAACACCGCCCACATTCTGGCTTTTTAATTAATAGGCACAATTTCTGTTGAGTTCTACTTCAGTCGGAGCTGTATAAAACCAGTGAGTGGGTGACATTATTCCATTCAATAAAGAATTATAAATAGAAAAAAAAAAGCTAAATTACAAGGAACAGAGAAGGCAAATGCACTGTTGCTCTGGGTCATACTTTTGTAAATAAACATTGTTATCTAACACCTCTTGCTGGAAGCTCTTCGCTCTCTGACCACTCAACCCCCTGAATCATTTTAACACCTTGTACCCCTGCCCCTCGAGGCCAGACCCTAGGGATCCCAGCCAGATACCTCCATTCAGCAAATACTGACTGAGCACGCTCTCTGCCAAGCACCAGGCAGGCCCTGAGGATTCTGAGATGACAGAGCAGGTCCCCACTGTCCAAGGAGCTCATAGTCTTCTGGAAGATCACCATGTAGGAAAAAAAAGTGCTATATGGCCCTGGCCGGTTTGGCTCAGCGGCTGGAGCGTCGGCCTGCGGTCCTGAGAGACCCGGGTTCGGTTCCTGCTAAGGGCGCGTACCTCGATTGCAATTTGTCCCCGGCCCTGGTTGGTTGTGCGGGTGGCAGCCACTCGATGTGTCCCTTCACATCGATGTTTCTCTCTCTCTCTCTTCCTCTCTCTCCCTCCCGCTCTATCTGAACAAAAAATAGAAAAATGTCCTCGGGTGAGGATTAAAAAAAAAAAGTGCTATATGACTGGACTGTAAGCACCCAAGTGCAGAAGCGCTGTCTTATTCTTTTTTATCTTCCTACAGTCAGGCAAGGTCTAAACAGAGTAGGCAAGTATTAAGTGTACGTCAAATGACAACGCCAGGGTGAATAATGGGCGCTTCCTCCTGTTCCGTGGTAACCAAAGGAGGAATGATCAGCTCTGCCAGGGTGGGGGAAGCCAGATGAGTTACCTGGCGCACCGAGCAAGGCCACACCAGGAGCTCTCCATGCACCTGTCTAGTTGCTCAGAGCCCAAGCGGACCAGTGGTTAAATATGTTGGCATCACCATAGGGAGAGAACTGAGACCCTGGGTCTGGGTCTTACAGGTCAAGTGGGAGTTTCTCAAACAGAAAAGCTGGGAAAGGCACTCTGGACAGAAGGTGCAATACAGACAAAGGCAAATAACCCTGGAATTTACCGGAAAAGTTGGAAAGTTCTGACGAGGAAAGAGCCTGGGCTGACGGACGGGAGCCGGATCCTGCGAAATGCCGTCTGTCACACGCCGAAGGCCATGAGGGGGCATCAGAAGGCTTTCATCACACAGAGCCCTGATGAAACCACTCTGATGAGAAAACAGACAACCTGGGAAAGGACAGGTTCAAGGGGTTTAGAAATGGGCAGGTGGAAGGTGTGAGGGGTTGGAAGTCAGGCACTGACACCGAGTTAGGCAGGGGGTACGTGAAGGTGGGCACTGGTGTGAGGGGTCCTATCCTCAGACAAAGGTCAGGAATGTGTTAGCTGTGAAGGATGAAAGAAGAAGAGTTTAAAGTAACTTCCAGCTTTCTGGCTTGGATAACCGGGTGAGCCCCAGAAGGGGGGACAGGGAGGTGAGTTACACATGGTGAGTGTTGCTTTTGCCATGACGGACGGAAGGAATCCAGTGTGGGTCCCAGAGTCCTGGAGCTCAAGGAGGAGGGAGGAGGAAGGTCCTAGAGAGCTAGACCTCTACTGGTCCGGGATTTGCCTGGGTTTGTTGTTTATTCCACAGTCTCACTGTCCCCGGAGATTTCTGCATGTGTCAGCCCCTGGTGCTAACTCAGAAGATGCCACAGATAGCAGTGCACACCCAGAGGCGGCTATGACACTGATGAGCTAACGTAACGACAAAGCAGACTCCAGGAACACTTCCAAACGGGAAAATGCTCAAACTTCATTTCTCACACATGTTCCGAGGAGCTCAGAAAGAACTGCCAGTGCTCTTAGTAACCTCAAGGAAACTGTCCCCGTTTAGAAGAGAAAAGAAGTAATAAAAAGAGAATCTTGCTTAGCACACGTCATCAAAGTCTTAGCCTATGCTCAGCTGCTCCGTCGGCACCTCACGCAGGCTTCCCAGACATCGACCTGTTGGATTCTGAACAAGAAATCCTGAGTAATCAATAGACAGCCTTATTCTCTCCTTCCCTTCAGATATTTCTTATAGTCCTGGCTTCCTCAAAAGCCAAGTAATTCTTACTGAGCCTTCACATCAATTAACCTGCCCCAGTTCAATGAATACACTCCTATCTGGTGCACAGTCATTTTCAGGTGGCGAATAAAGTCCGGGGAAAAAATCCAAACCGATGGGGTTGCCGCATAGTCAAAGGGCTCTTCCTGATCACCTCGATCTCCCACCCACCTGCCTGTGAATGAAGTCAATCTTATTGGTGTCATTTTACTGCCTGGCTGGGGCCACAAGGAGAATAGAAAAACTTTCATGAGATATACAGAATTGGTTGTAAGAGCTCAGCCTTCAGATAGTGATGGTCAGGATTCCCTGTCATTTAGAGAAATGAGTCCTGGCCATCCCTGCGAAGGGGCCAGTCTGCACATGTGTGACTGCACCAACTTGTAAACGACGTCCCGCTCAGATGCAGTGTGAGGCAGCCCAGGTGAGCGGCCCAGGGCGAGGCTCAGTGAGGGGTCACGGATCACGTGTGTTACAAACAGAGTCGACTCTCGTTTGTCCAGTTATGTTCCATGGAGTCCCGTGAGCACTGAACCGTGCTCCTCGGGAGTGTCCACGTTAGGTTCCCGCAAGACTCTGGTCGCCATGGTTCCACCAGCCAATGCGTTACCTTGTTTTATGTGTGTTTCTATTTAAAGTTGCTTCATTTACTACATATTGTTGATTCATCGACGTGGAACTCACAGCCGACGGAACTCGGGTGCACGCCTGAAAAAAGATCCTCTAACGCGGATCAAAGACACATCACGGCCTCCCTGCACTTTGGAGCACGAGGCAACGCTTCAGCACTATACTTGGGGGCCGTTTTAAATGGTGAAATCACCAACAAAAAGCACTAACGTGTGGGAACTGTGACACTACATAGACCATGAAAAGGGACACTTGTTCACAGTAGGAGAGCTGAAGCCAGAGAGCAGAGGTGGCCTTGTTCAACCCCAACGGGAACGGTGAGTGTTGGGTGACTCGAATTTTTCACCGTTCTGTGTACATCCACGAGTGACTGTGAAAGCTCCGTGATTACTGACTCCGCAGTTACAAATACAGTTTAGCCAGTATGCAAACGTGCACATTTGGACCTGTGAATAATGGGGATCAACGGCAGGTTGCACTGCAACTCTCTCCTCTAACCCGGATGTTCTGTCCGGGATCAAGACTAGGTGTCCAAACACATTTAAAGCAGTTCATCTTCAACGTCATTCAAGCCACTTTCTCTTTTTTGGATTTTAGTATGCTTCTGAAAACAAAAATAAAAATGAAGAAATGACCAACAGGGTTATTAAAATTATGGTATAGTAAACTCCCCCTTATCCACGGGGGATACATTCCAAGGCCCCCAGTGGGCACCTGAAAATGTGGATAGTACCAAGTCCTATATATACTGTATTTTTTCTATATATACATGTCTATAGTAAAGTTTAATTTATAAATTAGGCAAAGTAAGAAAACAACAGTAACTAATAACAACATAAAACAATGATAACAATACAATTAAATGTATGAGACTGTGTTTTCTCTCTCATTCTCTCTCTGTCTCTCAAAATACCTTATTGTACTGACCCTTCTCCTTGTGATAATGTGCGATGATAAAATGCCAAACCTGCCCTGAATCTGTGTAATCGTCACAGTTGCAGTAAATGGCTCGGTGTCACTCATTTCGGGGATCCCTTACTGAAGTCTTCCACCCACAAATTAATGACCTTTTCCATCTTACCTAAGCCCTTAGCACACACTGTGGCCATTAGATTTGCAGTCTGAGGTGTGAATATCTTCACAATTTCACAGAGAGAAGACTCATTCTCGTCATAGGTCTCAGCAACCTCATCATTGTTTTCTTTCCTTAGTCGAGAAGTTTCACGTAAGGGAGGCACTTTGCAGCTTCCCTTTGGCACTTCTGAATTGCTAGCACCATGCTCTGTGCTTCAGGGCCATTATAAAACACAGGTGACTTGAACACAAGCTCTGGGGTATCTTGACAGTGGATCTGGTAGCCACCCAAGGCCCCTGCTAAGTGACTAACAGGCAGGCAGGATCTAGAGCATAGACACGCGGAACAGATTCACATCTTGGGAGGGACTGCGCAAAATTTCATTATGCTACTCAGAATGGCGTGCAATTTAAAACTTAATGAATTTATTGCTGGAATTTTGCATTTATTATTTTCAGACTACAGTTCACCTTAAGCAACGGAAACCAAAGAAAGTGAAACCACCGGTAACGGGGGTTTACTGTATATTATAAATGTTTATACTTGACGGATGAATTCCTTTAACTGACACCAGTACAATGCAATACAATGGGCCCCAATCCTCAGATAATTAAAGATTTTTAAAACAGTACTCCATGGATCATCATAGGCAGCATGGTCTGGTGGAGGAACATGAGTTTTAAGTTGTACAAGGACAACTGTCTTTTACTCCATCTGGGTATATCTGTCTGTAACCTCATCCGAAAAGAACCCCAATGTCTGTTTATTGTTTATTTATTTATTTATTTATTTAGTATGTGCCCCTAGCGGGAACTGAACCCAGGACTCTCGGGTCCACAGGTCAGTGCTCCAACAGCCAAGCCAAACCGGCCAGGGCCCAATGTCTGTGTTTAAAGCCCTTTGTGAACATGTGGCGACAGCGGGTGATTTTCATGAACCTCCTTGGGACAGGCTCACAAGAAAATGGTGATCAAGGTCTCTTCAAGGGGTTAATCACTCTCTTCCTAGCTCACAGTGCAGTTAAAGGAACCCATTGTTTTATCTGCTGGGTAAATGGCAACAGAGACCCTCAGGAGAGAGTCCCAGACACAGTAAAGGACTAGGTACAACAAAAGCCAGAGGTGAGACTATCCTTTTAGACTCTGTGATCTACCACAGGTCACTTTCTGTCTCCCAGCCTCGGTTTTCTCAACTGTAGTTAGAAAATGCTTCAGACCAGAGATTAGCAAACATTTTCTGGAAAGGCAAGACAGTAAGTACTACAGGCTGTATGGGCCAAGACGCAAAACCAAGGATAGTTGTAAGTACTTATATAACAAGAAAGAAAATTAATTTTTGCAATTTTTTTCTCCACCATTTTTTTTTCTTTATTGATTTTTTTTTTTTAGAGAGAGAGAGGAAGGGAGAGGGAGAGGGAGAGAGAGACAGAAACATCGATGAGAGAGAACATCGACTGGCCGCCTCCTGCATGCCCCCCACTGGGGATTTGGCCCACAACCTGGGCATGCGCCCTGACCAGGAATTGAACCAGCGACCTCTTGTGCATGGGCTGGCACTCAACCACTGAGCCACACCAGCTGAGCAACCATTTTAAAATGTAAAAGCCATTCTTAGCTCATGGACCCTACAAAGCAGACAGTGAGCTGGCTTTGGTTTGTGGGACATGGTTTTCTGAGCCCTGCTGTAGGTCAGGGCAGTGCTGTCCAACAGAACGTCCCGTGATGATGGAAATGTTTATCTGTGCTGTAGCTACTGAGCACTTGAAATGCGGCTAGTGTGACTGAGGAACTGTATTTTTAGTTTTATTTCATTTCGGTTAATTTAAATTGAAACAGGCACGCATGTCTAGTGGCTACGCACAGCTCTAGATCTTCTCTCCACTTCCTCGGGCCCTCATATTTTATGTCTTCACAGTTCACTGCCTTCAAGAGCGGCTGTTGTAGGAAGCTGGCAGATGTGGACGGGCCTTAGAGATTTTGCTGTAATTCATCACTTAGACCAGCATTGGCTTCTCTACTTTTCTACACTGTGTCTAGTCCACTATACCCGTCTTAATGCTAAGTTCCAACAGTGCAGAGTAGCATCACGAGGTCCCACAACAAACTCAAAGGGGTGCTACAGAATACTTTATATTTGAAGAAACCACACCATACTCGGCATCTATCCACCTGTCTATACTAGGTCAGTGTCTTTCCAAGGGTTTGTATAGTGCTCCCAGCTTATAGCTTGATCAGTAGATAGTGCTGCATTGCTTTCACTGGAGTCATAGCTTATAACATCTGGGTTTCGGTTGCAATGATAAAAAGCAAAAACCACAGTGCTGTGTTGGTCCATTCAGGCTGCTATGACAGAGTCCCCTAGACTGGGTTGCTGATAAACAATGGAAATTCACTTCTTGCAGTTCTAGAGACTGGAAGTTGAAGATCGTGGTGACAGCATGGTTAAGTTCTGGTAAGAACTCTTCCAGATTGAAGACTGCTGACTTCTCCTTGTGTCCTCTCATAGTGGGAAGAGCAAGAGCCCTCTCTGGATTCTCTTCTTATAGAAACACTATTCCCACTTATAAGGGATCTACCCTTATAACCTAATTATCTTCAAAGGCCCTACATCCAAAGTCTATCACAGTGGGGTTAGGGTTTTAACACATGGACTTTGGGGGTTACACAAACTTTCAGCTCATTGCAGGTGCCCAATCTAATTCCAAGATTTTTTGAAGTACAACTTTTATCCCTTTCTTTCATTTTACCTCAAAATTTATAACTTAATTTTTCTGATCCACAGCACTCACCAACTTACTTGATGAAATGCCCAATGCCTGTTAGTCCTGAGAAGAACAAAATGAACTTCTCATGCCAAAATCTGGCTAAGGCAAGATTTTGCCTAAGATTTATGACCCTTCAACAACACAGGAGTTGGGTTACCACTCCCCGTACAGTCAAAAAGTCCCATATAACTTTTGACTTCCCCAAAACTTAACTATTAGTAGCCTACTATTCACCAGAAGCCTTACTGATAATATAAACAGTCAATTAACACATATTTTGTATGTTACATGTATTACATACTGTATTGTTACAACAAAGTTAGCTAGAGAAAAAGGAATGTTACAAAAATCAGAAGGAAGAGAAAAACTTTATCAATACGGTAAGTTTACAAGAAGAAAAACATGCACGGTATAAGTTGACCTTCCCAGTTCAAGCCCATGTTATTCAAGGATCAACTGTAGTTGTCAAATGTAAAGTGAGGTTTCCTAATCACCAAAAGGAGTATCTACTTATTTTTAGGGACTTCAGTACTTTCAGTTATTTGTCTCTTCCATGGCTAATTCCACCACCCCACCACCACCACCATCACCACATTTATTCGTGCTTTGGGAAGGAATGGGAAGAAGATTGGTTCTGATACTGATCAATATTCTCTCTGCCAGAGAATAAGAGTCCATTCCACGATCACTCCTACCAACCGGGGAACAGCCCTTTCTCCACATGACCTGCAGACACAGAAAGTTTAAGGAGTGACCTGCAATCTTTATAATGTTCTTTCCAGCTCCCAGGGCTCTCTGGTGTCTGGCTGCCATCTGCATGGGGAGCAATGAATCTGAACCTATTAACACTTTTTCCATTTTGATCACGGGGAAAAGCTGGAAGACATAGCAAGCGCCAGCAGGAAAAAATATGTGCAGTCCATGCCCTGATTTCCCTCTAGGACCTTCGGCAAGAATCTGAAACGTCCGGTGGGAGCTTTGTGAGTGGTCACCCTCTGCTAACTATTGAGGCAGCTCAAATGCTTTGTCCAGGTTCATGGTAAAATTTCTACGATTGGCCCTGGCCGGTTTTGCTCAGCAGTTAGAGCGTCGGCCTGTGGACCAAGGAGTTTCAGGTTTAATTCTGGTCAAGGGCATGTTCCTCAGTTGTGGTTTGGTCCCCAGCCCTGGATGGGATCATGCAGAAGGCAACTAATTCATGTGTCTCTCTCACATCGATGTTTCTCTCCGCCCCCCCCCCCCCCATTCTCTATCTGAAGATAAATGGAAAAATATCCTCGGGTGAGGATGTATATAAAAAATCTCGACAATTGGGGCAGCCATTCTCCACCCCCAAGAAAGTAGGCCACACACAAATACATTTCCCCATGAGGTCAGGTTTTTGGAAGTTCTGGTTTTCGACCCTATAGTTTCTGTTGGCTGAAATACATGCCACTTTACTTAGTTACTCTCTACTTTGTCATTCTGGGGGAAAATCTCTCTTTCCCACTGAAAACAATAGAAGAGTATTAGATCCATATTTCTAAAAGTAAAAAACTTTAAAATCCTGTTCAAACACCTCTGAATTCTAGTAACACCTACTGAGGGGCTGTAGTGCAGGCGGCGGCAGAGGAGGTGTGAGCCCAACAGATGTCTCCTGTACACAAACAAAGTGCTTATATGTAAAAGCTTAAAGGACAGCTCGATGATCTCCTCACCCTGAGAGTCCATGATTCTCTGGAGAGCTCTGAGGGATTCTGTGGGCTCTCTTTGCTATATAACTAGGAACAAATTCTATAACCTCTCTGTACTTTCTCTCCCTTACTTTGCCTCAGTTAAGAAATCTACTTTGGGCCCAGCAATATGCTAGGTGCTAGGAATACAATGATGAACAAGGTCCAGTCTTTGTCCTCAAGTAACTCTAAGATGAGGATAAAAATAAAAGATGTCTAAAAAAAATAATGTCCTCCAAGAACATGGAAGCCAAGGACTCTAAAAAGAGGACATTACTTGGGAGGCTGAGCACCCTTGTCCACTGGGTACCGCGCAAGAGCATCTGAGACCGAGGAAGGCATGAGCATGGGATGGATACGTGGGATGCATTCAGAAAGAGCAAGGGGTAGCCTTTCTCAGCCTCTCAACTTGTCTCACATCTCTAGGTTTCCCCCCTTCAATTCATTCTTCACTGCAAACAAAGCAATCTTTCTAAAATGTAATTCTTCTAAAAGCCTTTGGCGGATATGCTTAGCACGGCTTGAAATGCACTCCACAGTCTGGCCAGTCCTTATCTCTCCAGCCTCAACATCATCATCCGACCATATTTTGTTGTTGCCACTCTGTTCCCACCACCACCAAGCCTGGCCAACTCTGCCTGGTCTTCCAGGACTTAGCTTAAGGATGCCTTCGATGAGAAGTCTTTCCCCTCTCCCAAGGCAGATTCGGGTTTTTCTTCTAAGTGACTCCAAGTATCCTGCAGCACACTTCAGACTATATCATAACAACCCTCTTGCTTGTCTGAACCCTCCCACCCCAGGACTGCCAGCTACTTAAAAGTAGATGTGACAAAAAGAAAGGAGGGAGGGAGAGAGGGTAGAATCCTGGGAAAATCTCAAATGTGAGAAACAAACTGAAGAAGAACTAAAAGCCAGGGAAAGAATAATGAGAAACATACAAGAAAGAGTGCTATTGTGCAAGCAAAGGAGAAGAGAACTTTTCGTAGGAGGCTCTTCTCATTGTAAAGAAACGCTCCAGAGAAAGCCGGTAGCTAATGATTAAAACTGGGTTCTTTGCCCCTTTTTTGTGCCATGAACCTTTTGGCAGTCTGGTGAAAACTACAGCCTCTTTCTCAGAATAACAGTTACTTATACAATATACAGTATATATGATAATGAACAAAAGTACTTATAGTGGTGATCAGAATGTTAGAACATATTATAGTCATATATATGCTTCTTTGTTAATTTATTAAGTAATAAGATCTAGCAGTTAGTCTATAAACCATTGTAATTTCCCAATAGTAATAAAAAAAAATACCTCTAGATATCTACAATAGTTGTAATATGATTTTGAAATACTTATGGATACTATTAGTACTCTTGTGGTTTGCTGCCTACACTCATAACGGAAGGAAATGCTAAATCTCAGTCGAAGATTAGTATTTCCCTATGAAAAATCAAAGATCCTAACCAAGTCACTGAATTAACAATGAGGTCCTGGCTGACCTTTGCCAGATCGTTTTCAGGCAGTGATAGTGCCCAAGCTGGAGTGAGATTGAGTGATGAATGAATGGTAGGAGAGAAAGTGGAGGCCAAGATTATAGGTTCCTCTTTCCAGATGTTTTGTGGCCAAATGAATGAAAAGGCTTAGAGTAGCTTGAAGGGGGAGAAATGGCAAGGGTATACAGAACTAGAACATCTCGTTGTGACCCAACAAGTAGCATCAGGAACACGGTAAATCACTGTGGGAGGCAGTTCCCGCGTGGAGAACAAAGGACAGTGGATGGGGTAGGGAGTCGTTAGCACTGTTTTCAGTAGAACAGGGGGACCAAGAACAGCACAGCCTCACTGCAGGAAAGCAAGACTGTCAAAGCCACAGCATCCTTTCTCTCTGAAAAGTAACTGACTCTTGTTCGGAATGGGACAGATGATGGGTTGTCTTTGGAGTCAGTCTGCGACTTCCACTCTCCGTGCAATGTTGATTGTAGAAAGGACCCTAAAAAGAATTCTTCTAGTCTCCAGGGAACACGGAATCTCCCAGAAACTTGCTCCAGAGAGTCTTATACAGATGAGAGATGGTCTCGGGGCAACAAAACTTATTTAACCTAATTTTTCTGGGTCAAAATTGAACACTATCAACACCGGCTGACATCTGAGGCCTTGGAAGCACATAAAAGAATGTGTATGTGAGAGACCCAAAATTCAAGAACATGGCAGAACAGACCCAATGGTTATTAAACACACAATGCAACTGAAACAAAAATTGAGAAAGTTTGACTTTCTAATAACTTCCTTTTTGTAGCCAAAGTGAAAAAAAAAAGACTCCTAGACTCCAAGGCGCTGTGCAGCAGGGCCTTCTGAGAGTCTGAGGAGCCCATGAGCAGAAGCCAAGCTGTGCGGATATGCAAATGCCCTATTCAGATCCAGGCTCTGCTTTTCTGCAATCGAGGGTAATTAACTAGTTAGACTGCCTGAGAGCCTCTTTCAGGGAAAAACCAGGGTCTGTTGGCTGGTTGACTTCATCCGGCCTTGGTCAGACCAAGATAAATCAGATTAAACGTCCACTGACACAAAACCCAGAGGCTGTTGGACACGAGGAGCCACTAATACGGAGTCTGTGAGTGGGAAGCTGGCCGCCCTGTGGGACCCTGGGACTGTGCTCGGGCTGGGGGGCAGGAGCCTAAAGGAACAATTACACCACCCCGAGTTGATCATTGGACATTGTTAATTGTGCTTTTCCATGCAAGGAGCCCAAAGCCCTTTACAGAAATGACCTCCATCAGGCTCACCCCACAGCCAGACAGTCATCAGCCCACATTCCAATCCAGAGTGAGTGAGAAAGGGATGTATTCAAGGTCACCCAGCAGATGGAGGCCAAACCTTGGGTACCACTGACCTAGCCCTGTGCGTTCTCTTCCAGGGCACTGTTTATCTCAGCCTGTGGCTTCCAGGGAAATAGCAAAAGAAGAAAAACAGTTCTTTTCCCAGAGCAGGCAATGCCATCCTTTCCGGGACCAACCTGAGTTCTCGGAGGACACAGCACAGGAGTTAGGAGAAAAAGATCCTATTTCCTGATTCTAAAGACTCAGGTTTCCAACACCCCACCCACTAGCTGCACAGAATAAACCACCCCTGGATTCCTGGAGGCAGTACAAATTGAACACCCTTCAGAGGAATATGAGGCTCTGTCCACCCTCAGCTTTGGGGTACCTCCAGATCTCAAGGATCGAAGTGCTTCATGCCGCCAAAGATCCCCTCGGAACCGCCATGGCTCACTTTGGAGATTCCGAACCTCTCCCTCCAGCACACTCTGCTCCGTTGAGTAATCAGTGTGTCCTTCAAAAACACAGACAAGTGAAGCTCCTGCTCCTACCAGCACCTCTCTCCTTGGAGAAGAGGGCGTGAGGCCAGCCTGCCATCCAGGGAGGCTTCCAAGTGGAGCTGTCTCAAGCTCGGCGCAAATGCTAGATTCCAGGGCAAAGGGTTCCCATTGAGCAAGCCGCAAACTCTGACTCACCTGCCGGTGGCAGGTCTGCTCTGTGTGGCCCAGTAACTAAGAAACAAACACATTCTATTTGATTACCTCCTGGTAAGGGCACAGCCGAATGAGGGAGGAAAGGGGCAGGTGTCTGCAATCGCCTAGACCTTCCACTTTCTATTGTTTTCTCCCCTCCGTCTCTGTTGTGTGTTTCCTCCGACAGTGAACCAGAAGGCACAGCATCTGGACTCCACACCCATGCCATCCGGCCACCTCTGGTCCAGACACAGAAGCGCTAACCACTCTGCTTCTGGAAAGCACCTCCTGGATCTCTGAGCTTTACTTTTTCCTGAAGTCAGTCACACCTAGACCACGTGAAAATGCCCATGAGGTACTTCAGGTCAAGACCTCAAACAGGCACTAGCTATTTCCCAAACACACAGATTGAGGCACACAGCTAAAGTTGGAGCAAGTTTGTTATCACCACATTTAACACCTTAGTACTTCCATAGCACTTAACATGTGCCATAGGATCATGAGTCCTGTGGCTGAAGGGAACCCCGCACTCACCATCTGCACTTGTAAAATAAAATGATCACCTGGAGACACTGATGGAATGAAAACTAAATCTGCATCATGGAATCATTTCTAAAGAAGAAACGTAAGTGGGGATCTCCACATCACCAAGAGACCCCTTGGCCTTCAGGCCCTGGCCAAGTCTAGCATGCTGAGCACCAGTGCAGACCTTCGCCATGGTCGATCTCCCCCACTCCTTCCGAGGCCCAAGAACCCTGACGAAGAAACAGTAACACAGGCAGCCCTGCTCCTAACCCTAGATGCATGTTTAATAAAAATCACTCTTCTGCTCTACAGTTGTTGCCGCCTGCCCGTCTTCTCTCACACCTCCGCATGGGAGTTCCGGAGCTCCCTCCACACCTTAACCCTTGCCTCCAACTCCAGCCTGCTTCTCCTCTGCTTATCACCTTGGCTTGTGTCCTACCAGCCCCAGAAGTACAGATGTTCTCCTATCTAAGGACAGCCAGCTCTCCTCTGATGTTTAGACCCCTGTTCTGCCTTGAGACATGCAGCTGTCTCCGTCTCAGGGTGTGGATGTAGGGTAGTTCCCTCCCGACCGCTTCACCTCCTCCTTCTCAGCCATTCTTTGCCATCTCACCCACTGCTGCATTGATTCCTTCTCCTCTGGCAGGCGGGGCTGCATAGCACCCCTGAAACTGTGAGCTCTCAAATGTCAGTGATAATCCTCGGCCACATCTAATAACAACCTCTTCTCATTTCTCATTTACTGTTAATTCTCTGAAACACTTCACAATTTGGTAATAACCGTCCTCACCCTCACCTCCCAGAGACACCCCCCCCCCCATTTTTATTTCTAGGACTCTGCCCTCCTGGTTTTATTGCTATCTGGTATCTCCCTTCTGTCTCCTCTATGGGCCCTCCTCTTCCAAAGGGGGGAGCAGGGGAACGATCCATCCCCAGGCTTCGTCCTTGTACTTTCCTCATCATCCGCCTACTTTGAAATAGCCCACTGGCCTTCATTGTTGATAGAACAAAATATCGATTCATATTCCTAGCCTTTGAGGTCTTCCACATGACCCCGCCCACCAACCTTCTCTCCTGCTCTTCCTTCCCTTCTGTTCCAGCCAGGCTGCTGTCCTCCCTGGATCACACGTGTGAATGCATCGACCAACTCCAAAGCTCTACCCGGGCCATATCCCTTCAAATTTCCTCCTCCCTATCCAAATCCTACTCCTATTTCAAAGTCTAGCTAAACTCTCATCTTGTCTCACTTGTATTACAAATACACAGAAAACAGGGAAAGTGTCTTAAATTCTTGTTTATCTCCTCGAAGCCCATGGTAGACATATAGAAGCCAAACACAGCCAAATATATCAAAGGTATTAAATAAATCCATTTCATAAATATACTTAATCTCTACATCTTTTTGTCATGACCATCACAGCAACGAGCAAAATGTAGATCATTGTTTTTGTTCAAATACCGCTTACTTTGTAGACATTGGTAATCATAAAGTCTATTATTATACATTACAATTTTCATTTCACAGGTTTGGGTTAACAAATCCAGTACTAAATAGACCTATCTGTTTCCTCGTATGTATTGGCAGGGTTTGGGTGAGCTGTCATTAGCTAGTGGCAGTGTGTCACCCTTGGCTACGCAGCCTACACAGGATGGCCCACGCCATACACATGGTTTACCTGGAATAGTGAGAAGTAGACTTTTCCTATTTGACAAAGCAGAGCACTTTGTTAAAGCATCTACATTTAAACACACAATCACATTACATCAAACACTGTGTGTTAAAGATAACACTGGTGTAGTTTACTACCAGAGGAAAACAAGCACCTAGGAAAAATTAATATCTTTCTTATTCATCATTAACTGTTAATAACTTAACCTAAACTTTCATTATTACTTCGCACATTGATTAAAATATCACTTTACAAACCACATCTGCTGTATCAGAAACAACTAGTCATCCCCCAGGGTGCATTCCCTTCTTCAGCAGTAGAACCCGCAGTTCTTAGCTGCCCAATGCCCAGCCTGCTTTTCAGCTAGATGTGGTCTGTGACTAGGTCTGCCAGATAGGACACAAGCAGAGATGTCTTGTGCAGCTCCTAAGAGTAGCTAAGGGAAAGGAGTGTTCCCTTCTTTCACTTTTCTTCCTTTCCCATGAGTAAATATAGATTAAAAAATGGACCGTACAAGGTCATGAGTGGGAGCATCTGTGGGGGTGGAGGGTGGAGTAACCAAACAGGAGCCTGGTCTTTGATTTTTTAAAACATTTTAAATTTACTTTGAAGAAATAGAGTTCTTACATTTGTAAATGGAAAAACAGTAAAATAGGTTGGTTTAAGCTTCTGCACAGCAAAAGAAACCAGCATCAAAATGAAAAGGTAACCCACTAGCCCGGCTGGTGTGGGTTAGTGCTTGAGCATCGACCCATGCACCAAGAGGTCACTGGTTCGATTCCCAGTCAGGGTACATGCCCAGGTTGTGGGCCTGATCCCCAGTTGGGGACATGTAGGAGGCGACCAATTGATGTTCTCTCTCATCGATGTTTCTATCTCTCTCTCCCTCCCTCTCCCTTCCTCTCTTTCTAAAATCAATAAAGAAAAAAAAAGGTAACTTACTGTATGGGAGAACATATTTGCCAATGATACATCAGATAAGGCATTAATTTCCAAAATACATAGAATACTCATACAATTCAACAAAGGGAAGACAAACAATTCAATTAAAAAATGGGCAGAAAACCTGAATAGACACCTCTCCAAATAGGACATACAAATGGCCAAGAGACATATGAAAAAATGCTCAATGTCACTAGTCATCAGAGAGATGCAAATTAAAACAACTATGTGGCCCTGGCTGGTTTGGCTCAGCAGTCGAAACGTCGGCCTGCAGACCAGAGAGACCCGGGTTCAGTTCCCGCTAAGGGCACGTACCTCAGTTGCAGTTTGTTCCCGGCCCTGGTTGGGTCGTGTGGGTAGCAACCACTCGATGTGTCCCTTCACGTCGATGTTTCTCTCTCTTTCTCTCTCCCTCCCATTCTATCTGAATAAAATATCAAAAAATGTCCTCAGGTGAGGATAAAAATAAATAAATAAAATAAAATAAAATAAAATAAAATAAAATAAAATAAAATAAAATAAAACAACTATGTGGTATCACCTCACACCTACCAGAATGGCTTCCATCAACAAATCATCAAACAACAAGTGTTGGCGAGGGTGTGGAGAAAAGGGGACTCTAGTACCCTGCTGGTGGGAATGCAGACTGGTGCAGCCACTATGGAAAACAGTATGGAAAACTGGAACTGCCACTTGACCCAGTGATCTTACTTCTAGGAATATACCCTAAGAAGCCTGAAACACCAATCAGAAAGAATATATGTACCCCTATGTTCATAGCAGCGCTGTTTACAATAGCTAAGATCTGAAACATTGTCCATCAGTAGATGAGTGGGTAATAAAACTGTGGTACAGCCCAGCTTGTGTGGCTCAGTGGATTGAGCATCAACCAATGAACTGAGAGGTCCTGGTTCGATTCCTAGTCAGGATACATGCCCAGGTTTCGGGCTCAATCCCCAGTGAGGGACATGCAGGAGGCAGCTGATTGATGTTTCTTCTATCTCTCTCTTCCTTCCTCTTTCTCTAAAAACAATCAATAAAAAAACATTTTTTTTAATAAAGCTGTGGTACATTTACACAGTGGAATACTATGCAGCTATAAGAAGGAAAGATTTCTTACTCTTTGAGACAACATGGCGGGACCTGGAGAGTATTATGATAAGTGAAATAAGCCAATCAGAAAAAGATAAGCATCACACGATTTCACTTATTGTGAAATATAATGAACAAAATAAGCTGATGAACAAAATAGATCCAGAGACATGGAACTAGGGAACAGACTGACAAACCTCAGAGGGAAGGGGATTGGAGGGGTGGGAAAACATAAACCAAAGAACTTATTTGCATAACCAATGGGCACAGACAACAGCGCCATGAAGGGGGGGCGAGGGGCTGGGGAAGCAAGGCGGAGGGTGTAAATGGGAGAAAAAGAAAAGATATCTGTAATAAAAAATAATTAATTGATTAATTTTTAAAATAGGTTGTCTTATTTTTGTACGTTTAGCCTCTATCATGAATATTCTGAGCAAATATATGTAAAATCTAAAGTAAAGATATTTAATCATGATACAGCACATATTTTTGTTACTTAAACTTTGAATTTTGCCCTTTAGAAAATAATCCAAATTCTATTCTATAACTGGTCTTAATTTACTAATATAAGGATGTATGCATATAGATTTTACAATTCCTCTTTGCAAAAAGAGAAAATAAAATATTTATCTTGGAGATTGTATAAATATAGCTTTCGAAGTTCTTCTCTGAATAAAGAGAAAATAAAATATCTTGGGGAATGTATTAAACTTTCTACTATATAAGCCACATACAAAATTGACAAAAATGTCCCTGACCAATCATTTTAAATACCCTTTTCTTTCCTTTCATACACTACTCCAGGGTAGATTTTTCCACGGCTAATGCACATTACTACCTGTTAACTCAGTATTAAGAACTTTCCTTAGGTAAACTACATAACTGTTTCAGTTATTTTGCAATTTCGGTTGTTACTATTGAATCCTTACTCCTTTGTGGAAGTGCGGCCTGGCCCTGCATGTCTGTGGAGCAGAACCACTAGCCCTGCAGTACCTGCCTCCAGAGTTGATTTCACAAGAGAGAAACAAGCACCTATTCTATTTAACTCACTGTTATTTGGGGTTTTCTGTTGTATGCTGCTAGACCTAATTTTAACTGACATACCTCAGCATCAAAACATATGACTCAATTTATAACTTCCAAAAACTCCAAAACAAAATCCCACTCAACATGTAAACAGCTTTGTTTCCAAAGTCCATGTATATACCAATCCCTTTCTTGGTATATTAAAGGGATCCATGACTCATTTCAACTAAGTGGACTAAAATAAGCATCATTGTATTTCCTCACTTGTTCCTTCGTGGCATTCTTTACGCAGATTCAAGAGAGGCTGTGTGGTGTGGGACATGCGTGCAGTGTGTGGGACAAGAAGCGTAAGTTGACTTTCATCTCTGCCCTTTATTAGCCGTGTGACCCTGAGTAAATGACGTCCTGTATTCAAAAAATGGAGTGAATAATTTCCACTTGAATCATCCAAATCCCCACCAAGTTGCTGTGAGGATTAAATGGCATAAAAATGTGAAAGAGCTTGGCCAGTGTCTGACATGTAGGAGGGACTCGATAAAATGCTTGTGAAATCTAAAAAAAGAAAACTTAACCACAGAGCGTACAGCTTCAAAGTGATTGGCTTCTAATCAATAATGATTTCCTTTTTAAGTGGAAAGAAAAACTGTACCACTCACAACAGGATTATGGTCATCTGTACAGAGCTGGCTACTGAGACCCTGGCAGTCTAGCTCCTCCACAGGCAGTAGAGACCCATGGGGAGTCTGAGACAAAGTTCACTGGTGCAAGGTAAAGGGTGCGGTAGACCGTCTGCAAAGATGGCAGCCGACCACCCTCTCAGCCCAAGCGCAAGTATACACCATCTTCACAGCAAGAGAACTCTTTTTGCTCTCTCCTTGCGACTTGCTTTGACCAATAGAATGCAGCAGAGTGGCATCTTGTGAATTACAGGCCTAGGCCATAAGAAGCTTGAAGCTTGACTGCTTGTTTTCCCTCTCTTGGAAGCCAGCCATAAAGTAAAGAAGCTTCGGCTAAACTACCTGCTGAATGATGAGAGACATCCTGGAGAGAGGTCACATGGAGGACAACCAGTGCCCAACCAACAACCAGCTCTAAGACCTCAGACGACCACCCTCCTGATGCCCCAGTCCCAGCCAACTCCCAGATGCATGTACTACAAGGGGCCCCAGCTAACATCAGGAGGAGCAAAACTGCCTAGCTGACCCACAGAATTACAAGAAATAGAAATCCTTATTGCTTTAAATCTCTAAGTTGTGGGATGGTTTGTAACACAGCAATAAGTAACTGATAGAAAAGATGAGAGCCTATGGTTCTTAGAACCAGGACACATGACCCACCCCCACGATGCCTCCTTCCAGGAGCACCTCCAAGCCTGTAAACTCAGATGCCTACCTACAATCTCAGCTGCTCCAGTGTAAAGTCTCTCACTTGTCCCCCAGTACCCGCAGTTTGAGGTAACTGCTTTACTCTGTCCTTGAGTTCTTTTTTATTATTTTTCTCTCATGCTTGTGGGTTGTCATTAAATGGTGAATAAGAAATAATGTAAAGGAAAGAATTATAAAGATAACCCACACCCCAACATAGAAGTTAGGAAGAGTTTCTCCCCACCCATTGACTCTACCAATTTGCTATAGTTAAATTCCTATTTTCCACCCTTGAGTGAATTTCTTGTTAGTAAACTCTTCAGTAAAAATAACAACGGCTAACATTTACTGCATTCTTACCATGTGTAAGGCACTGTGCCAAGCATTTCAGAAGTAGTATGCCATTTAATTTTTTAAACAACTCTATGAAGCAGATTCTGTTCATTTATTTATCCAGTGTTAATCAACCAGCCTCTGTTCCAGTTCAGGGGACACAGAAATACACGACACAGACAAAGACCCAAGACCCTGCCCTCACAGAACTAGCATTTCAGGGCTGCAGGGAGACAGTGGGCGCTTGGTGTGTAGGATGGTGAGATATGCAAACTAAGGAAAAATTAAGCCAAATAAGAGCCTTACTGATCAGGTGACATTTGAGCAGAAAATGGGGGTGTTCACCCTGGGGATAGACATGTGGAGAGAGCATTCCAGGCCAGTACAGTTCTCTGAGCCAGGAGCACACTTATTGTGTTCTCAGGATAACAAAGAGGTCTGAATAGCTGGATCAAGATGAGAGCATTTATTTATTTATTTATTTATTTATTTATTTATTTATTTATTTATTTAATCCTCACCCAAGGACATTTTTGCCTTCATTTTCAAATAGAGCAAGAGGGAGAGAGGAAGGAAGAGAGAGAGAGAGAGAAAGATCGATGTAAGAGAGACCCATCGACTGGTTGCCACCCACACGACCCCAACCCAGGCTAGGGACAAACTGCAACGGAGGGACGTGCCCTTAGCGGAAACCAAACCCAGGTCTCTCTGGACCTCGGGCCAACGCTCTAACCGCTGACCCACACCAGCCAGGGCAAGATCAGAGTACTTAAAGGTGAGGACAGAGTCCAGCCAGTGTGGCTCAGTGGTTGAGCATCGACCCATGCACAAAGAGGTCGCTGGTTCGATTCCCGGTCAGAGCACATGCCCAGGTTGTAGACCCAATCCCCAGTGGGGGGCATGCAGGAGGCAGCCAATTGATGTTCTCTCTCGTCGATATTTCTATTTCTCTCTCCCTCTTACTTCCTCTCTCTCTAAAATCAATAAAGGGGGAAAAATTTTTTTAAATAAATAAATAAAGGTGAGGACAGAGAAGTAACCAAGAGACAAATCAAGTGGGGCCTTGGAAGCTATGGTGAGGACTTTGGCTGTTTCCTGAATGAGAAGGGAAGGCAGGTACTGAAGGGTTTTGAGAGCATGTGCTTAAAGAATCACTCGGCCCAAATAGCCACAGCAATCTTGAAAAAAAAAAGACAAAGTAGGCAGGATCACAATACCGAATATCAGGTTATACCACAAAGCTACTGTAATCAAAACAGCCTGGTACTGGCACAAGAACAGGCACATAGATCAATGTAATAGAACAGAGAACCCAGAAATAGACCCAAAACATTATGCTCAATTAATATTCGACATAGGTGGCAAAAGCATACAATGGAGTACAGACAGCTTCTTTAATAATGGTGTTGGGAAAATTGGACAGCTACGTGCAAAAAAATGAAACTAGACCATCAACTTACAACCATACACAAGAGTAAACTCAAAATGGATAAAAGACTTAAATGTGACTCATGAATCCATAAAAATCCTAGAAGAAAATGTAGGCAACAAAATTTCAGACATCAGACACAGCAGAATTGTCACTAATTACATCACCTAAGGCAACAGAAAAAAATGAGAAAATGAACACATGAGACTACATCAAACTCAAAAGCTTCTGCACAGCAAAAGAAACAACCATCAAAATGGAAAGGCAACCCACTCTATGGGAGAGCATAATTGCCAATGATACATCAGATAAGGGGTTAATTTCCAATATATATAGAGTGCTCATACAACTCAACAAAAGGAAAACAAAGAACCCAATTTAAAAATGGGCAGAGGAACTAAATAGACAGCTCTCCAAATACGACATACAAATGGCTAAGAGAAATATGAAGATGTGCTCAACATCACTAATCATCAGAGAGATGCAAATTAAAACAACAATGAGGTATCGCCTCACACCTGTCAGAATGGCCGCCATCAACAAATCATCAAACAACAAGTGTTGGCGAGGGTGTGGAGAAAAGGGGACTCTAGTACACTGCTGGTGGGAATGCAGACTGTTGTAGCCGCTATGGAAAACAATATGGTATTACCTCAAAAAATTAAAAATTGAATTGCCATTTGATCCAGTGATCCCACTTCTAGGAATATTCCCCAAGAAGCCTGAAACACCAATCAGAAAGAATATATGTACCCCCATGTTTATAGCAGCACTATTTACACTAGCTAAGATCTGGAAACAGCCCAAATGTCCATCATTAGACGAATGGATAAAAAAGCAATGGTACATATACACAATGGAGTACTATGCAGCTGTAAGAAAGAAAGATCTCTTATCCTTTGAGACAACATGGAGGGACCTGGAAAGTGTCATCCTAAGTGAAACAAGCCAAACAGAGAAAGACAAGTATCATGTGATCTCACTTATTTGTGGAATATAATGAACATAACAGTCTGAGGAATGGGGTAGCCCCAGAGACGTGGAAGTGGGGTACAGACTGACAATCCCCAGAAGAGGGGGTGATGGGGAAGAGATAAACCACAGAACTTATTTGCATGTATGCATGACCAATGGACATGGACAACAAAGCTGGGGACAGGGCGGGGAGGGAGGGAGGGAAGGGTATCAACGGGGGGAAAAGGAGAAATATCTGTAACAAAAATAAATAAATAAATAAATAAATAAATAAATAAATAAATAAAAATGAATCACTCAGTCTACTATTTGTATGGATGGGGAAGGAGGGGTGGTTAGAAGACCAGTGTGATAATCCAGGTGGAATATGATGGTGCCCTGTACCAAGGTGGCACAGAGGGAGTGGTTAGGAGCAGCTTCCAGAAACACTTGAAAGGTGGAGAGAACTCTGCTACTATTAGCATTATTATGCCCATTTGGCAAATGAGGAAACTAAGGTAGAGCAACATTGTTCAAAATGATGCAGCTAATAAATGCAGAGACTGAACTGAAATCAGCATTTGATTCCAGAGCTCATCCTCTCTGCCACACTGCCCTACTGCCTTATTTTACAACCTCTGAGCTTCGTTAAGTCAGAAATTCCATGGGTCAAACTGTCCCAACTCTACCCCGCCCCATGCACCCATAAAATAAAAATAGGCCAAACCCCTGTGTCAATTTAGCAGATTGTCGAAAGAACATTGTGCCTTCTGACTTGAAGAATCCCTCCCCTTTATGTGAAAAAAGACCCAACGCCACGCAGCTGGACGTGGACAAGCCCCTGGCCCGACGCAGCAGGCCTTACCCATCACCCACAATTGCCTAAAATCTAGGTGAATGGCTTTTCTATCCCACAGAAGTTGCCAAACAAGTCCTCCTAACTGATTACCTAAAGAGATAGGACAGCAATGTCATAAAATGATTATAGAGACCACTTACGAAACAGTACGTTTGTACATGTTAAAATGATTTTATCATAACTTGTCACTCAGTCAAGTGAAACGTGGTGCTGGGAACGAAGCTTTCCCCTAACAATTTCCACGGAGTGAAGCCTCTGACCCTCTTGCTCTGTTTGAAACTTTGTTGCTCGTGACCTTTCACAGTGGTGCATTGTGATCCAAATGTGTTTGTGTGAGTGCTTCTTAGAAGAGACACGTACACACAAAAGAACACGTCACTGTAATCAGATGGTCACAGCCTTGGTACACTCTGTTTTGAAATTTAAAAAAAACAAAACAATTTTTTAGTCATTCAAAACCTTATGAAAATTTTCTAACATAAAATGTATTTAGTAAGAGGAGCCAAGTACCCTTCCCCACTTTCAAACGTCCTGTCCCCAAAGTTAAAACCAATCTCTGACTCTCCCCCACCCCTTCCATGGCAGAGGACTCCAAGGGTTTCAGCTGCAAAGCCTTGGCCACCCCAGAGGTTCGACTGTGAAGAGCACCAACTTCCAGCTGAGGAATCACATGCAAAGAAAGCAAAGGGAACTGACGCCACAATTTATTGTCCCAGAAACAACCTTCTCAACTCAAAGCAAAACGGTCGTTATTGCCCAGAAAGATATGCCTGTCGAGCGGCTGTGGAGGAGGGGTTGGCGTGCCCGCTCCCTCGCAGCAGAAGCCTCCCGGCGGTCACAACCCGGCTTCTGTGCGCTCAGGGCAGAGCTCAGAGGAGCAGAGGAGCGGCAAAAGGATACGGCGGGAGACGTGTGCCCTTTTCCCCACATCTATTCCAGAAAGTCACAGCACAAAGGCTGAGTTCTTTTTTCTCTTCTTTCTCTCTTTGAAGTAGTCTCATCTCCGTTGAAATCTCCGCTCCATGTTCACGGCTTACAGGAAGATAGCGCTGGCACAAACGAAGAAAATGCTCGTGCGATTTTCAGCCACAGAATGATGCGACCTAACCTTGCCAGAGATAGACGACGTAAAATAGTATTAAATTCTTGTATCTGAGAGAGCTGTCAAGCATTAAGGTAAAACAACACTCCGAGATAAGCAGGCGTTACCAGGAGAAAGGCTAGTTAAGGAGATTGCCGAGAGTTTGGGAAATGAAAGGGAAGGGAAAAAGAGGGGAGTCAGGAAAAAGAACTAGCCCAGAGATCCTGTTCTCAGAGGGCACAGATCAGGGACCCACTGGGCCTCCTCCCAAAACTTGGAGAGCTTCTTACATGTTCGTCCTGGTTTTTCTGATCCAAACAGGTGGCCCCGTGCAGAAGCACAGGACTCAGTTCCCGTCTAAGACAGACAGTCTCCAAACATGATTCACCTTCGGAAATGTCCTCCAGGGGGTTGGAATTAGTCCATTTCAGGGCCAGTGGGAAATGGCTGACTCTAAGAGCGAAACGTGTGCATTACAATCTTCTTTTCAGAGTTTACTTTAGCAGACCTGAATGCGTATAGGCACAGAGTGAAAAACTATGAAGTTCAGAACAAAATGCAACCTAGGGTTCAAACCTAGTCTGTCTCCGAGGAAGCACCTTGAACTCTGAGTCATTAGTGTGAAACGGGGTGAGAATAATTCTAGCAAGGACATGCTGTGTATATGACATGAGGTGATTTATCCAAGTGCCCAGCACAAGACCACCACCAAGCTGGTGCTCAGTGAGGGGCATGGCCCCTGTGCTACAGCTCCTGAGCTAATCACCCTCATCCCAGACACGTGGCCGTGTTCTCACAGAGGGCTAAGGATCAGCTGGCTATGTTAGTTGTGCTGGGGCTAAAAATTAGAAAAAAATAAAACATCTAAGGAAAATAAATAGATTGTCCCCTGTCAAGAAGACTGGATTTTACAGAGAAAGGACGGGAGCAATAAATGCAAGCCCATCACAACAACCAGGAGCTTTACATCATGGATGGGGTTACCAGAGAGAGGACAGGGTGCCCAGTTCCGTTGGAATTGAAAGTAAACAAGGAATAACTTTTTAGTATAAGTATATCCTAATTATGGCATGAGCATACTTGAACTAACAAACTTACTTGCTGTTTATCTGAAGTTTCAATGTCACTGGGCATCCTCCATTTTTATTTGCTAAATCAGCAACCCTGACTCATTGATCCACCAAAGCAATTCAGAAAGAGATCCAAAATTTTGTTTAGAAAGTCAGAAAAAGAGAAATCAGAGAGCCCGTCATCCACTGAGCACTGACTGCAGAATGTCACCCCTATTCCTAGGCAGGATCAAATGGCCAGGCAAAGAGAGTCGAAGGACAAAAGTGTGGGGAGAACAGAGCCAGGCTGAGGACGAAGGTGGGGAGTGACGAAGGAAGGGAAAGAAGAGGAGGAACGAGAGCAGGATGAAAGGAAAGCAAGCAGCCACCACAGAGAATTCCTTAGCTAGTCTGAAAGCTCTCTGAACATGTGACCCATCTTAGACTATTTTCTTATCATCTAAGAATGGATGTGAAACCCGTTTTCTGCTACCAGGTGCCAGAGGGAGACTCTGTCTTCCAGGAGTTCATTCCAGCGCACAGGGAGTTAAGGACCGAGGTTTCATCACTGTTGCAGCATCCCTAAGCCTCTCAGGGAGCAGGGACCCTGCTCAGGTTCCACAACCAGAGCCTGGGCTCTCTGCCCTCACATGATTGCTTTTCTCTAGACACCTTATTGCATTTACCATAATTGGTATGTCTCTCCCCCCCCCCCCCCCGAGGAAATAAGTGCACACACACACACCCCCGCCGCCATGGGTCCTCCCGTCATCCAGGATATAAATCACATCTGTGAGTTGTCAGCAGTGTTTCCCCTCTCCCCAAAGCCTGTACTGCAGGCAAAGCTGGGGAAAGTGTGGGAGGTGAAGAAAATAGTGTTGGAGTAATGAGACCTTCCCCCAGGGGTCCATGGTCAGGGACTGAATGGACACACTAAAGAAGGCCTTGAAACCTTCAGAGGGCAAAGTGCAAATGCATACAAGATAGACAAAGCAGATTTGCAAAAACACAGACTTCAGTTCCTCTAGGCCGCAGAGCATGTTCAGCTCTTTGTGATGTGTTCAGGCTTTCCCCACTCAATAACCATAAAGGAAGCTGGACCCAGAACTAGTGCAAGACAAAGAAATCCAGGAGCCCCAGCAGCAGGCAAAACGTGGTTTGTTAGCTGTGAAGAAAAAGACCAACTCTTGAATTTCCTCCTTCCTGCTGTGGGAAATGCATAGCTGATGAAGCCCATTCCATCACCCACGACCCACACACATCACGGAGCGGAAAACACAAGTCTGAAAGTCAAAAGAGGAAGGTAGGGGAGGAAATTGCAAGGTCAAAGTGACCTCCTGGGGAAGTCTGATTACTCGACATGTTTAAAGCATTATTAGATGGTCTGGAAGCAGTAGGCACAGAATGGAAGGGGGCGGGGCCCAAAAGCTGTAGGAAAAAAGGGGGCTATAAACTTGAGAGTCCCTCCTGGAGTTTTACTGAACTGCCTGCAACACTGGGGGGGGGCGGGGGGGGGAGAGGGCAAATGGGTAAGGAATCAGCCAGCCAAACACAAAAGGAAAGGAGTGTGGAGTCGAGGTTAATTGTGGCCGTCAGAGATGAGCGGCTACATGGGGAGATTCATTTAAAATTAATGAGGCGTTAGTTGCATTTTATAGGTCTTCCTAGGTAGGAAGACCATAAGCCAAAGGGGCAGAATGGAAACTCTTCCTGACCAATCCCTTCCGGCCAAATAGATAGACTTGGGGTCTCCACACCAGAGAAGCAAAAAGTATGTGCAGATTAAGTGCCAAGGAGAGGAGAGGACCCCCTCCAATGTGCCCAGGAGAGGGCACAGCAGTCCTGGGGGAAGGCCCTGGGGATGGGCATGCTTGGCACTTGAAGCTGAACCCTTTGCTCTGCCCTGAGATCCACGAGAGAGAGAAACCTCGGTACCACTGCGATGGAGCTTCTGCATCTCACTCGCCACCCTCGGACCTAGAAACAGCGTGAGCAGGGGAGGGGAGGTGGCTTCTTTGACTCACCCAGCCAGTGCCAATAACCTCTTGGCACAGATGTTTCTAGAATCTGAGCTGGTATGAGGGTGAAGATGACTTCTCTATCAGCACGATCCTCAATCAGAAAACAGGCTAAAATGTGCCTCCTCTGAGAAGGCTCCGTTGAAGGCAGGCTGCGTAAAGGGCTTCCTCCTTTGTACGTTTTGTTCAGGTTCCTATTATCTCATTGTCCTGATTATTTTTAAACTACTATTTGATTCAGGAGTGAGAACTTCGTCTCTTTTATCTCTGTCCCCACCACACAGCATAATCAAAGCTTAATAAAATTGTCCATAGATAAAGGAATAAAAAGACAGAGTGGGTTTTTAACTATGGCAACTAACCAGAAATGAGGAGGAACCAGAAAAAGAGGGAGGACCCAGGGGAAAACAAAATGTACGCGTCCTAAAGCTGCAGGCTTCGAAGGAAAGGAGATCAAGGGCAAGGGCAAGACATCCCGGAATATTCCAGTTGACCGAGGAGCATGAGGATGCTAGCTCTGGGCTGGGGTATGAGTGATGAGAAGAATTGAAATAAAACGACAAAGCACCCATCTCTTCTTATAGGGTCAAAGTTTCCCGACACCGGGAAATAGAATACTCACAATGCTATCAGAAACCAGAAGTCATGCAAATAGTCCCAGTCTTATCCAGCCCCCAAATGCTTTGGCCCTGAAGGATACCAAAGTTTTGTCTTTTGGAATACTGATTGTAAGCTGATTATTAAGTGGGGGAGACTGAAAAAGAACCTTTGATGCTCCCCACTTTCCTGCCCAATGGATTCGGACAGAGAAACCTGCGTTGGGAAGGGACCCTGGGCTTACTCACCTTAAGAATCTTGCCCTGGCCGGTTTGGCTCAGCGGTTAGAGCGTCCGCCTGCGGTCCGGAGAGACCCGGGTTCGGTTCCCGCTAAGGGCATGTACCTCGGTTGCAGTTTGTCCCCGGCCCTGGTTGGTCGTGCGGGTGGCGACCACTCGATGTGTCCCTTTCACATCAATGCTTCCCTCTCTCTCTCTTCCTCTCTCTCCCTCCCACTCTGTCTGTACAAAAAATGGAAAAATGTCCTCGGATGAGGATTAAAAAAAAAGAATCTTCACCCCAGCATTAATCAGGAAGCCTCCAATGATGTCAGCTGAGTATTCCGTGTGTCCCACGGTTTCTGGGTGCCTAGCCAGGACCTTCCTGCCAGGTATCTTCTGCTCTTCCTCACCTACCTGTAAATCGCCTATTCTCCAGGCCTTATTCCACCACCTCTGTTTTTTCCTCCTTTGTTCAAAATGTCTTATATACCCAATGTTGCCACACTGTTATTAGAATTTCATGCTTATGTGAATTCCCGTGTGCATGTATTAAAACTTTGGTTTTCTCCTGTTCATCTGTCTCTGTTGATTTTTTTTTTCTTTATTGATTTTAGAGAGAGAGGAAGTAGAGGGAGAGAGAGATAGAAACATTGATGAGAGAGAATATCGACTGGCTGCCTCCTGCATGCCCCCCATTGGGGACGGAGCCCACAACTTAGGCATGTGCCCTGACTGGGATCCATGACCTCTTGGTGCATGGGTCGACGCTAAACCACTGAGCCACACCACCGGGCATCTGTTGGTTTGATTATTAGCACAGCCTAGAAGAACTTAGAAGGTGGGAGGAAAAGTATTAATACTTTTTTTTTTTAGCTTCCACAGCTTAATTTGAATTAAATATGGAGATACATAGGCCCCAGGCAGGGGCCTCTTTACCGATCAACACCCTGAGTCTCACTGTTTCTAGGTTGTCTAGCAAAAGTTTACCTGCTCTTCCTCAACTACCTGTGAATTGCCGACTTCCTTCGACATCTCAGACTCCTAGCCCCTCTTTCTGTTTTGTCCAGAATGACATATATTCCCAATTTTACCTCACTGTTTGGAATGTTCATTGCTGTGAATTCCTTGTGCACACGTGTTAAAATTTTATTTTCTCCTGTTAGTCTGTGTCAGTTAATTTGATTACTAGCCCAGCTAGAAGAGCTTAGAAGATGGGAGGGAAAGTATTTTTTTAACCCCCACAGTCCTAATGTTGAGATGTCAAAAATTGTAACTAACTGTTCAGCAGTCGGTTCCTCATCAAATCCACCTTGCGAAGAAATCTGAAATAATAGAGGGAGAATCGTAATATGACTTGACCAGCTCACCCTTTTCCTCTTTAAAGAAGAGAAACTGAAGAGTCTTCGGGTAGTTCCCACTGTCGAGAAAACTAGAAATGAGTCGTTCAGATGAGATACCAGAGTTCAAAGGAATAAACTCCGAATTCAGGCTGCATGCAAATTTCAAGCTGCGTACTGGTCAACACTTTCTTCTTGGAAGATCTCACTAGGACTGCTTTGGAAATTTCAAGCACAGGCCCAGTGGTCCAAACACCTTCTTCCTCTTTATTCAAAAATAAACACATTGTGAACCTCCAGAGTAGAGAAAGAATGGCTTATATTTCTTTTACAAGCTTCCCTGCCTCGTAATAAAGGGTAGGCTCATAATAGCTACTGAGGCCACATGACCAAGGCACAATGAGTACTGGGGAAGACAAATGGCTTAGAACTGTTATTATGAGTGTAAAGCTGCAAGTCACTAGGAATTGAACAGAGAAGGCCCATGCAGGCCACTTAGAAGATTTGTCTTAAGGCTGTAAGAAATGGGGAGCCAGTAAGGAGTATCCTGGAGGGAGTCAGGAGACCTTCATCTCAGATAGGTGACTCTGCAAAGGTAGATCTGAAGGCAGCCAGTCTAGAAGCCATTGCCACAGGACAGGCAGGGGCTGAAAAAGTTGAGCTGGACCCTGATGGATGAGGAAGGAGAAGGGGTATAAAGGTGGTCTGTGCCAGGCACTGTAGGGGGCAGAAGGCGGATCACACAGTCCCTCCCTATGGGCTCTGGGGAGGGGCCAGGCTGTGAGTTGCTTGTGGAACCAAATGTCATCATTAAGATGGTTGGTTGACCTTGAAATCCAGACTTACCTTGTGGGTAAATGTGGAACTTTCTTCTTAAGGAAATAAATGTCACCATTGTCAACCATGTCAGGCCACAGAGAGTGAGTGAACTTTGAACTTGGGGAAGGTATCAAAGAGAAATTGCACTCAACATTTGTTTTTAAATGGCTAGACAGATTTTATTTGAGCTACTGCAGTAGGGAGAGACGAAGCTCAACTCCAAACACAGCAAGGACAGATGCGGATGTATAGCCTGTGGGCTGAGTGAGGGGGTCAGTGGATGGAAATGTACTAAGAGGAGCTTGATTAGATATTCCGTGTGTGTCAGGGATTGAGGAACACTCTTGCTATAGCAAGCTCAGCAGGCCAAGGACAAGGCCTAGTAGAAAAGAAGGTTCAGCCCTGGCCGGTTTGGCTCAGCGGTTAGAGCGTCAGCCTGCGGTCCCAAGAGACCCGGGTTCGGTTCCCGCTAAGGGCACGTACCTCGGTTGCAGTGTGTCCCCGACCCTGGTTGGGTTGTGCGGGTGGCAACTACTCGATGTGTCCCTTTCACATCGATGTTTCTCTCTCTCTCTCCCTCCCACTCTATCTGAACAAAATATCAAAAAAAAAATGTCCTCGGGTGAGGATACAAAAAAAAAAAAAAAGAAAAGAAGGTTCAAAGGAGCCTGACTAAGGTTTGGTCAAGGAGGGAGTCTTTGTCAGAAGAGAGAAAGACCATACCTGCTCCACAGGGCAGAGGGCCCACAGAAAGGACCCAGAGAGCTCTCCAGAGATACATGGAGGCAGCAGGTAAGAGACGTGGGAATCTGCTGGAAGCCAGGTAAGGACCTGAAGCCAGGTTCAGGGATTCTAAGACCTGCGAGAACCCACTGCTGGGGTGGAAGAAAAATAAGTGAGCATGCAATCTGAAAAATTCCAGAAGATCAGCACAGCACAGCCGCAGAACCAACAAGGGTGGATTCGTACACCAGGTTTAAATGACAGGATCCCACCAGGATAAATTGGTGGAACAAGTTGACATTCATCAGGATATCCAGAAACTATAAGAGGAACCCTTAAAGAAACACTGAACTTCCTGCATCTGGATATAATAGGGTCTTGGTTATCACAGGTTTTATCCGAATAAATGTCCTATGTTCTAGGGACCAACTGGACTAACACAAATTAGTAGTGTTTTTGTTTGTGGGGTGGGAGAGAGTAAAGTCTACCTGAGCTCAGAGAAATATTTTCTCTGAGGACCCAGCAGACTTCTTTGTCCACCCAGACTCCAGAGAACAGCCACACAGTCCTTGCCCAAGTGACACTTCAGCATTCAAGCTAAACTTAACACACTAAGGACGCGGCTTGATTCCATTCAGCCTGTTACAGTCCCTTTCCCAGCCCCCACACCTGACTTTATTATATATGATGGAGTGAGTTTGAATGAAACTGTCTCCAAGTCCTCATTTTTATTTCATACTGACAATATTATTTTTATCAAGCTCATATTTCAAGAAGCTTTATTCTACTCTGACTTTCCTGAACCAGGGGAAATTATCTTGTTCCTTCCCTTGGGTTTGAAAGAAAACCTTTCCATAACTAATGTTTACCAGCAGCACAATTTCTTTGGCAAGAAATTGAAATCTCCTTGACATAGCAGGGAAAGGAACACCGGGCTGGGGTGATAGACACCAAGCAAAGCTTTCGGGAAAGGGAAGTCCCCCTTCCAAAAGCTCCGTCCTCTGTGTTTCTTCCTGGGCCGTGTGCTCAGAGTCTAGCCCAGGGTGGTTTCAAAACAGATAACGCCCAGTGTGGCCGGGAAAGCGACCAGTGAGAACAGGAAAGGGTTCCGCCTGCTCCCCTGCTGGACAAGCTGTAACACTCACTTCTGCATCACGGAAGATTCCCGCCCGGAAAGGGCAGCAACGGTGTGTTGTTCGGGGTTCTCCCGAAAAACAGAACCAGTAGGAGAGACAGACACACAGAGAGATTGAGATTTGAAAGAATGGGCTCCTGTGTTTTATAGGGGCTGACGAGTCTGAAACCCATGGGACAGGCCAGCAGCCTGCAAACTCAGGCAGGATTTGACATTAGAGTCTTGAGGCAAAATTCTTTCTCGGGAAAACCTGTTTTCACTCTGAAGTCTTTCAAGTGATTGCATGAAGCTCACCACCTTCTTGAAGAAAATCTTCTTTTCTTCAAGTGAGCTGCAGTTGACGTTAGGCACTTGTACAAAGCACCTCCCACAGAAACACCCAGAGGAGTGGTTGAACGAGTAGCTGGATACTAACTACAGCCTACCCAGGTTGAAATACAAGGATAACCATCACAGCGGGGTGGGGTTGGGGGAGTAGAAAAAGGGGGCGGGGCCACGCAGGGGATTTGGGGCAGCTGCTATTCATCACCACATGTTTTGTTTTGTTTTGTTTTGTTTTGTTTTGTTTTGTTTCGTTTTTGGTACGTGCCCCTAGCAGGAACCGAACCCGGGACTCCCTGGTTCGCAGGCTGATGCTCCAACCGCTGAGCCAAACCGACCAGGGCTCATCACCACGTTTTAATATTTAAAATAGTAGCCCTGGTGTCCTCTCTAAATAGGGTTTTTATTAAAGCTCATCACCCTTTAGTAGCTGCAGCTACAACTCTTTCTCCTGGTTCTGCGCATGTGTCCTCACAAGGGTGCTGGTGGGGAAAGCAGGACAGAACTGGGCAACCAAATGGGGCTCCAGGAGCAGTCCCCAGGGGGGGCCGCTCTGCAGTGACAGTGGAAAGTCAAAATGTCATTGGTCTTCATGACATAATTCTGCCTCCACACTTCATACTCACTCCCAGGTCGTTTGGAGGAAAAGCAAATTTACTACTATTCTCATAGCAATAATAGCTCCTCGTTATTGAGAACCTGCTAAACAATATAGTATGAAACCTTCAGCAATAACCTCTAAAAGGTAGGCCTTGTTACGCCCTTTCTCCAGAGGAAAGAACTTGGGCTTCACAAGATTAAGCAGCTTATCTATTAAGGTGGTAGTGGGGGAGCTGGGATTTAAACCCAGCTCTGTTCAATTTAAAGTCCATGCTTTTGCCACAAAGTTATGGAAGCAAATAGACATTCTAACTGGAGGTTAGCATGGGAAGGTGGATTGCTCTAGTTTAGGTCATCTCATAAAGGATGCCCAAGGTTAAAGACTGCCTGTTTTAACCAGAGAGGGCAAGCAATTTTCATTGTTGCTAGTTCATCTCTGGTAACCAAACCTCAGA
This sequence comes from Molossus molossus, assembly GCF_014108415.1. Lineage (NCBI taxonomy): Eukaryota > Metazoa > Chordata > Mammalia > Chiroptera > Molossidae > Molossus > Molossus molossus. The sequence goes on along the minus strand of NW_023425347.1, from coordinate 26,129,871 downwards.
CACTATTGGTAGACCTAATTTTCCAGAAAATCCATGAATCCTTGGTTTGGCTTTGGTTCTGCCAAACTCTTACATTTTCTTCTAGTTCCATAAATCTAATGCTGAAGTTTCTAATAGTTAGAATGCCAACATGGCTGATACTCTAACGCATGTTACTTTCTATTAACAATGTGTAAGTAACTAAAAAAGTTATCAGCCTGTGTTGCTGCTGTATTATTCTGAATAACATCCTCCTTGCCCCCAAAGCAATAATACTTTGATTACAAACTATTTTCCTAACCAAATATACTCTTTCCCACAGAGAACCACTACCATGGAAATCTATGCAATAAATTCATTTTTTGTGGCATTGCATATCAAACCTGACAATGTAAGTTTGACATTTGGTAAAAGTACATCTTTGTTTACAGCCTCATAAGAAGACTGGCTCCGTAGCATTTCCCCCAAATGTTCCTATAGTACATATTTTATGCTAACATAAAAAAACAGGAGGAAAAAGTTAGCTTGTTTTTGGTTTTGCTTTTATGTTTATGTTTTTTAGACAACTGAAGAAGGAGTTTTCACAAAGTCTGAAAGGTACCTGAATCTCAGGTTATGATAAAAAATGATTGACAAGTCCACAGAGTACTCGCTGTTCTGAATTCAGTACTAATGACCCATCCCCCTCTGCAGCACCCCAACCACATGCGTTCCTCAACGTTCTCCCTGATGCCAAACTCCTTTGGAAAGATTACTCTGAATTAGATTCATGGGAAACAAATTGGACTTATTTCACTGCAAGAAATTGGACCACATATAATAAAGTAATGCCAAATTATGCTTGGAACTAGAATATGCTTGGTTCCGATTTCTTGTGACAAAAGAGTTCCAGATTACAACCAAAGTGTACAATGTGGAATGAATCCCTTCTGGCTTTTAAATATTATCAATATCAGCAGAATTGTGTTATTTGCAGACAAAAAAATCTTAATTTTATTCAGCCTTTACCATATTAGTGTTCCCTAAAGGGAAGGGCTTTATAAAAAGGATGTGTTGGACACTATCCAAAGGTGCATATTTATTGAAGTTGCAAAAACGGTTTATTATGAAATGGTCTCATGGTTGATTCCAAGGCACGAAACTCAGGTAATGTATCATAGTGAGGCTCAAGTAAATTCCTCTTAAATATCTACTGAACTCAGTGTTAACAGCTTACTATTGACAAAATCATCTGTCATTTTCCTCTCCTTAAATGAAAAGTGCCTCAAGGTTACTTCTGTTTTAATCTCATATATGAAGAAAAATGGAGAGGGAAGCCCTACTTTCTGGTATGTAAATGAATTCTTAATGCCTCAAAAACATATTTCAATCAATTATTTTTTGAACATGTATAATTGAAAGTATATGTTAGTTTATATATCCTGACTCATTCTCTAGTATGCCATCATCACTTTGAGCTTAGACAAAAGGCCAATAAGGAATGATATCCTCCATTTGTTTCTGCCAAAATATTTGCAGAGAAGCTCCTTTGCCCTCACCTGTGTTCAAAGCAATGAGAACTCAGACGTGCATTACAATGTCCAGCACTTGACAATTATCAACAACGCCAAACCTAAAAAAGACAATGAGCACTCTAGCTCATCATACCTCTCTTTATCAGTCTCTTGATTCATCCATCAATTCATCTTTTTTTTAAAATGCTTTTCAAAGTAAATGACAGACTTACCCTTAAACACATCAGCATGCATAACATCAACTAAATTTGATATAACAAAGATGGTTGAATGTAATCAAATGTGGGTGTGAGAAAGAACCTACTGGTATCACTAGGGAGGATGGTGTATAAGAGAAAGGCTCAGAGGCTGGGACAGTCAGGGCGGCCAGCCAAAGTTCCAGAGAGAAGTGATGGACCAGGGCAGGGAGAGAGGGGGTGAAGAGGAGAGACGAGTGGACTGTAGAATTGAAGGCTCTGGACAATTTGTTAGATGGGGGAACAGGATGAGGGACACGCAGTAACTCCCAAATTTCTACCTTAAGCAACAGTTTGGAACTGACTTTAGGAGGGTAAAACAGATTTGGGGGGAAGGCTGTAAGTTGGATTTTAGAAGTAATTTGGGGACACCTATGTGGAGACATCAAGATAAATTAGCCAGTAAAAATAGGATAGAGTGGTCTTAGTTAGAGAGACAGATTGGAGAGTCCGCAGCATTTGTGGGTTAAAAGCTTTTGTCTGGAGAGGGGGAGTAGGCAGCCAGAGCCAAGAACAGAATTTGAGGTAGCACGTGGACTTAAAGGGCTGGTAGAGGGGAGGTGCCCATGAAAATAAAAATAAAAATAAAACTGAAAAGAAGCAGTTGGCAAGGAAAGAGAAAAACCAGAGAGAATAAGATCCTGGGAATAAAAAAAGGAGACAGATTCAAGAAGATCAACTCATCAATGGTATAAACTGCTGAGAAGTCAAAAAAGGTGTGTGTCAAGAGTCTGCAGGATGGGGCAACTGAAGGGTTGATGGTGACCTTGGTGGAAAAAAGTTTTCATGGAGCTGGGGAAGTAGAAGCCAGATTTCAATAGGCAGGGAATTTAATGGAAGATGATGTCATAGAGACAGTACATGAAGACGAACTGTTCCAGAAATGTGGCCAGGAGAGGAAGATGAGAGGTAAGGCATACACATTCAGAGGAGGACAAGGGTCAGGGGACGATCTGCCTTTGAAGCACAGCACCTTGGCCACACACAGATGAATGCCTCACCTAGTCAGTACCTAAAACACACAGCCTTGCATTGACAAAGTGAGTGCATGTATTATCTCCCTGTCAGTCTTAAAACTTCCATAGACAAGTGGACCATGTTCTGCCCTCATAGTCTTACAGAACAGAACACATCAGAGGCCATACAACAACCATTCATCTCATGGTTGGAGAATCCAAGGCCAAAGGAGAGGGAGTCACTCAAGGTCATGCACAGAGTGGCTGGTGAGGAACCCCCTCTGCATTGTGTCTGCAGTATGGAGCAAGGGTTTGTTTCCAAACACAATCGTCTGGAAGTTCCAGTCTGGGAACCATCTCAGAGGTGTAGCCTGACAACATGGATTTCTTTCGTATGCCTCATGGCAATATGGTCATCTTTATATGAGTAAAACAAAGCCAATTTCCACTCCTGCCCCCAAACTGGAATTGTGTTGTTTTACAAAATTTCGGGCAATGTGCTCTTGTAATTCTTATCACCTCTCTGTTTGGTTTATATCTGCCCTATTTAATGTTAAATTCCTATTTTTGTGTTGCTAGAGAGGGACTATTTCTGATTTTTTCTAGCCTGTCAGTAGCAGATATATAGTCCTGCCTTCAGAACCCCACGCAGTTTCAGGAATAGTATTTTATGAGTTAATTTTTGGATTTCAACTAATGGACTTGAGCCAAACTTTTTAACCTTTTCAATTTTCTACTCTTATTTCTCCAGCTCCCTCTTCAAGCTCCTTTAATTAGCTAAACTTCAAACCCTTTGAATCACCTAATATCAGGCAAACGTAGTTGCCCTACGCAGAGAAAAGGGAGAAAGAGATAACCCATGTTATCTGATTTATCGCACACAGGGAAACTTCTTGTTGGCTCCCAAAAGTTATCTCCTCTCTTACTGTTTGGAAAGCACAGTAATTTCCACTTATTCTCTACTGGTGTTAAACAGATTTTTTTTAATATTAGAGAAAGCTCCATTTTGCATTGGTGCGTGCGTGTGTGTGTGTGTGTGTGTGTCTGTGTGTTTCCCTGGTAGACCACTAGAATCCCTTGGCTGTGCACGCCTACATTGGACTTGGTTACTGCCCTGTACTACATTTGAAAAAAAAACAAAACAATTTTTTTCTAGAAATGGCAAGAAAAAGCCTTTACAAGCTGAACTAATAGCATCTGCCTCTCCAAAATGCCTTAATTGTATTGGCAAAAAGAGCATTTCTTATTTTTTAAATACTCCCTTAGTTGGATTGTTGGAACAGCAGCATTAAGAGGATAATGACAATGTTAGACTCAAATGGATTTTCTTAAAATAGTTGCCTCCCCCAATGAGTGCTGGCACGGCACTAGTGAAGTCCTGGGGGGTCGGCAGGTTCTCCGATGCTGCCCACCAGAACACTGTTGGGCTGCCCACCAGAACACTGTGTCTTTCTGACGCATTCTTTTCATATTTTTTCTCATCCACACTCACTCGTTTTATTAGCTATTAAATTTTGTTTTCATACCTGTATCACAGCTGATTCCTCTATTTTTTTTTTTTTATAGTAAATATGTAGTTTCCTCAGCAGGCCAGCAGTTGCTGCTTCCTTATTTTGCCTTGATGAAAATCTTTTCATTCTTGGAGTCAAACAAACACTCATTCTGGGACTCAAACAAAGTTAAAACATTGATTTCTAGAGCTTCACCATCCCAGAAATTGACAGGTTGGCCATGAAATCACAGGTCTACATATTCTGCTTCTTATCTTGTGTGAACCTTAGGAGTGTGGTAATGACCTGCATGAAACAGGGGGCATCCAACCCTTGCTGGGAGGGAGGTTGAGTCAGGACTGGTTGTGCTGCCTAACTGGGCTCTTTGTCTGGGGCTGGGGACCGGCAGAGAACCTGGTTTGTGTGTGGGCATAGAAGACGCTGCCATGAGACTGTGAATATGAACAGTAGGGAACTGAAGGCTGTGTCTCCGAAAAAGGAAGCCTCTAGAACCAAGGGCAAGTCTAAAACTTGAAGCAGAGAACGGAGGAGAGAGAGAGAAAGGCAAGACGGAGAGGTAGAACCTAAAAGGATTCCTGGAGACAAATGCATGCTGTCAGAGAGGGCGTTTCACAGTCGCTTCTTGCTCTCACTGGGCAAGGAGAAACTTGTTTCAGACATCAGTTTGTACAGGAGAAAATCAGACTACATAGGCATTGTTGTATATCTGATTCAAACTGCCGGAGCTCATAAACCAATGAATACACCAGAGCCCCGTGTGAACGTGGTAGCTCAAGAGTAGCATGAGTACAGTCAGGGTGAGAGGCATTAGCTTAACTTGTTGACATTGAGCTTCAGTTCAGTCAGTGTCATTGGGCTGACAGACCACCTCAGCAAACCGGTCTAGAGCTATTAAGCTAATAGCTTAAATCAAGTACTATGACGTTCTTCTCTTTCTCCCTCTGTTTAGAATTCTACTCTAGATTCACAATCAGGCCTGTGAGTACTGGTTTCTCCCTCAGTGATGCAAGAATAGATGGAGGAAAATTGAAACACTTTTCCACTGTTACTTTTCAACCCATTTGTTTAGAATTTATCAACCACTTGCGGGTTACAAAGAAAATTCACCACCATTTATTGCTTGGAAAGATGATGCAGAGAATTTGAGAGAAAATCACTAATCCATTGACGGTGAAGTGCTTTGTTACCATAGAGTGCAATCGAGAGGCCTAATGAGGAGGGGCCCCTTCAAGGTCACTCAGCCAAGAAGAGGCTAGACCTCTGGGTGTCTTGCTCTTCAGCTTACTGACCCTGGCAAACAAATAACCCCACTTAGGTACTCCGGGAAGGGGCCCCCACTTAATTCTCGCAGATAGTCTGGGCAAGGTTAACAAAGTAAACAAAAAAATAGAGTGGTGCATCCCAAGCTTTAATGTGCAAACAAATCACCTGGGATCTTGCTCAAATGAAAACTGTGAATCAGTAAGTCTGGGGCAGGGTCTGAGAGTGCATATATATTAAGCTTCCAGGCAATGCCAATGCTACTCGTCCAAAATGCTGCTCCAATCTAAAAACGTTTGGAGAGGTACACAGATTCTCTTAGTAACTAGGACTTCAATGTGCTGGAAAGGACCATCTCTGAAGGAAGATAAAGCGTTGGTTGGTTGGTTGGTTGGTTGGTTGGTTTTAGTGTTCAAGATACAAAAACAAAGGCATCAAGGTAGAGATGCCCAGAAGGCACCTGAAGCTTAGAAAGACAGTAGAGCTATGGATAATGTTTTGGAAACTGTCCACATAAACATGTCATTTGATGCCATGAGTATAAATAAGTCCATAGATAGGTAGACTGATAGATGAGTAGATAAAATAAATAGAGGGACTCAGACTCCTCAGTTCATGGCGCATTACCACATTGGTTCACGCTAAGCCCCATTTTTGTGTGATGTTTTAAAATTAATTATTTTATTCAATCACTCATTTCATTCTAACCCCATCCTCCCTACCACAAGCAATTTTCTAATGTGTTCGGTGGGTAGCCTTTTATTTTGGTAAGTGTTCTTATGTAATGTATCTTATTTTGTGTGCATGATTTTCTATTGAGGTACAACTGCATACAATAAAGGGAAATAACTAATTATACAGCTTGTTGAGCTTATACATGTATATACACCAAATTAACCAGCACTCAGATCGAGACATAGAATATTTTCTGCAGCTCCGTGCACATATTTTTAATTTACATAAGTGACATTGTAGAATAGATATCATTCTGTTTCTCACCTCGCTCCCAAGCACAACATTTTCAAGGTTGATGTATGCATCTGTATTTACATATTTGCTTCCAACTACTTCAGAACATTCCCCTTGTACATCTGCCACAATTTATTCAACATTCCCCCACGAAGGACGTCTAGATCGCCTCTGGCGCCTTCCCCACAGATAATGCTAGAACGGACATCTTCACTCGTGTTCTCTTATGGATCCAAATGAGATTTTTTTTTTTTTCTGGAACAAACAGCCAGGAGAGTGATTCCTGAGTCATGGTGCGTACACATCGCTGTGCTGGCTAAAAGTTGACAGACTGCCTTCCAGAATGGCCCCACCAACCCACACTTACAAATGCTTTTTTTCTAGCAGCAAATGTGTGTTTCATGTGAGTGTTCACTTTGTTAGACTGGACTCGAGGCAGCCGGGTTTCAGTAGGGTTGCATTTAGGTTGTGCCTATGAATGGCAATGTATTCACTCACCGAATATTGACTGAACACCCACAATATGCCAGGGACTGGGAATGCAGCCGTGAAGAAGATCATTTTCAACCCACGTGAAGTTTGTGTTCTCATCATTATAACTTTAAGTGGGTGAGATCACTTAGGAAGAGAATGTAGAGTGCATAGGGAAAAATCAAACCAAGGGCAAAACTCTGAGAAACATCAAAAACGCAAGAGTACATAGGAAAAAACCCCAGAGGAAGACCACGTTCTGAGAGGTAGCACGAGAACCGAGAGAAAGTGTTGACGTAGGAGCCAAAAGAGAAGCGAGTTTCAAGGAGAGCACAGTCTGCAAGTGGCATATATAGGGGGCTTTGGCACACGGCAGCGGGGAACTGAAGCATGATGGGGCAATGCGCACTCTAGGGTTCCTAGCATGCCCCCTCTGAATGGTAACAATGTCCCTAGACCAAGCCCATGACCTCCACTTTCTGAGAGCTTTGGGACAACCCTCTTTTCTCCCTTTGGTGTGCATTTTTTTCTAGGAAACTCCTTTCTCAGTAGACAGACCTGGCTCTTTCATCCTTCTAGAGAACAGCATGAATTTTTAATTCCAGTGTGCACACTGCTTAGTGATCAAGATAACATTTTTCTGATTATTCCAAAAAGTGGGACTCGGGTGCGATCTAAGAATTTTGCAAATCGGTGTGCATTTGACAAAATTCGTCTCTAGAATTAAGGAAGACAGAAACGTGGGAATGAGGGGACATGTTTTCTCTGACAGTAGGAAAGATCACTTCAGATGTCATTTTACTGCGGTTGTGCAGGACATACCACCGACTCTATCTTCACCTCCTTGCTTTCCTCATTCCCTTTGACATTGTATGGCAGGTGCAGCTGATGCTTTTCTGCAAGATGTCTGCCCTTGTGATGAATCTTTTATATTCTCACAACTCCCCCCTACAGACTTGGACATGATTCTCGTAACTCTGTCCTGCCCCGAATCATGGCAACAGCAGGAGGACCGCTGCTCTGAGTCAGCGGCCCGTCCTGAGCGTCACCACCGACAGGCACTTGCAGACACCGCCTCTGGAGGGACCCCCGTGCCAGACCCGCAGCCCTTCACAACCTGGCCCCACACCACCCTGACCTTTGACTCCTTACTGCACCACAGCCATGGTCTTCTGTTCCTGCCGTTGGCCTGCTTTGACCTTTTCCAAACACACTGTGCTCTTTCGACCCTCGTGCCTTGTTCCTGCCATTTAGCAAGTTTGGAATTCCCTCCCCACTCACTGTCCAGAGTCCTTGAGTCCCGTACCCTCAACTTCCCACTGCTCTGTCCAAACTCCAGGCAATTCTCAAACTTCCTGGCTTAAAGATCTTTTTACATACTAAAAGAGTTTTACATACCAAAGAGTTCTTATTTTGTGGATTATGCCTATCAATTTACCATGATATAAATTTAAAATATTGCCCTGGCCGGTTTGGCTCAGCAGTTGGAGCATCGGCCTGCGGTACAGAGAGACCCGGGTTTGGTTCCCGCTAAGGGCACGCACCTCGGTTGCAGTTTGTCCCCGGCCCTGGTTGGTCGTGCGGGTGGCAGCCACTCGATGTGTCCCTTTCACATCGATGTTTCTCTCTCTCTCTCTCTCTCTTCCTCTCTCTCCCTCCCGCTCTATCTGAACAAAAAATGGAAAAATGTCCTCGGGTGAGGATAAAAAAATAAAATAAAATAAAATAAATAAATAAATTTAAAATATTTAGTAATGACTTCCAAAAACCATTGTGATATCACAAAAAAACGCATGAAAAAAATAACCATCTTCCACAATAAAATAATGAGAAGTGTGGCAATGCTGTACGTTTTTGCAAATCCCTTTAAAGGCTGGCTTACTAGGAGACAGCGAGATTCTCGTACCTGCTGCTGCATTCAATCTCCGACCGGTTGTTCTGGTTGAAGCATATGAAGAAAATCCAGCCTCACGGAGCCTATACTGGGCTCAGGGAGGAGATTTTAATAGTCTTTTCAGATAATTGTGAACATTCCTTTTTCATACTCTCCAAAACTGAAAAAGTAATACTTTCTCAAAAGTTAGCTGCAATGCAGAATCTGAAACCTTTTTAGTAAACGGTGATACTTCGTTATAATAAGTTCATTGGTCTATCTTGCACTTTGTATGGATCTTTTATCTATTTATAATTTTATTACATTAAATATTGACCATTTTGGAAAATACTGGTTCATGGAGTTATACAGAACTTCCAGATATTGACACATTTCATTAAAGAATATATATATATATTCTTTATAAAAAATATATATGTATATATATAAAATAGATATATATTTTATACCCCATACATTCATATCACCACCAACTGCATCAGAAAAGCCTTCAAGAATCGAGAAACTGTCAAGCTTATGGTAATGAATACAAGTTTTCCAGAATTCTACCTTTTACTTGAAAGCTTGAATTTTCTAATTGGTAACAAAAATGTCAGTTGCTTTCCTTAAAGTGATAAGCTCACTTTGTTCATTTCCAAGAAAATGTTTGGCAAATACTCAAGTCTGAACAACTACGGTTTATCTGTCAGTCACTGTGGTAGGCAGAAAAAGTGTCCTCCCGCAGCAAAGATACATCTCTGGAGCCCGTGGTAATACCTTATATGGTGAGAGATGTGATCAAGTTAAGGATCTTGAGAAGAGGATTCTCTAGTAGGCCCTAAATTCAATGACAAGTCTCTTTTTTCTTTTTAATCCTCACCTGAGGACCTTTTTTGTGTGTTTTTGGTTTTTCTTTTATTGATTTTTAGAGAGACAGGAAGGGAAAGGAAAACAGAAAAAGAAACATCGATGTGAGAGAGAAACATCAATCAGTTGCCTCCCATACACACTTCAACCGGGGATCTAACCCACAACCTGGTTATGTGCCCTGACTGGGAATCGAACCCATGACCCTTAGGTGCACAGGATGACGCTTCAACCACCTGAGCCATACCAGCCAGGGAATGATAAGTCTCTTGTAAGAGAAAGCGAGAGAGGGACTTAAAACAGAAGAAAATGGAGAGACGCAAAGAGGAGACCGCAGTGTGCAGGGGGAGGCAGAGACGAGTGACGCTGAGAAAGCCGAGGCACAGCAAGGCGAGCCGATCGAGACGTGCACCAGAAACGAGAAGAGGCAAAGAACAGAGCCCCGTCCCGAGAGCGTGTAGTCCTGCCAACACCATAATTGTGAGCTTCTGGCCTCCAGCACCGCAGGAGAATACATTTCTGTTGCTTTAAGCCACCGGGGCTCTTTGGCAAGCCAGCCCTAGGACATGAACCCGGTCATTCTTGCAGGTGAAGGTTGGCGTTGCATGTGAAAGGCTGCTGGTGCAGCTGGCGACTTAAACCATCACAAAAGTACGTCTCCTCAAGATGGCCCTTCTGTTTCAATATGGAGCAAAAGCCTCATGTACCTCATTTCATCCCTCAAGAGCCTTCAAAGATGGACATTCAAGAATTAAGACTTAATAGAATTAGAAATTTGTAATGCTTCATCAAGGACACTGTTAATTGAAGCTGCCTTTTTTTTTTTTTTTTTTTTCCTTTTTTGATTTTAGACAGAGAGGAAGGGAGAGGGAGAGAAAGATAGAAACATCGATGAGAGAGAACATGGATTGGCCGCCTCTTGCACGCCCCCACCTGGGGATCGGGCCCACAACCTGGGCATGTGCCCTGACTGGGAATCTAAGCAGCGACCTCTTGGTGCATGGGTCGATGCTCAACCACTGAGCCACACCGGCCGGACTAAAGCTGCCATTTTTGGTAGTAGGAGTGAGTGGCAGGAAAGAATCCGTGACTACTGGTCCAGTGGGTGCCGTGACCTGGGTTCATGCTAAGGCACCAGCTTTACCTACTCTCACTTTTGTCCCACAGGTGCAAAATCAACACAGAAAAAAAAAGACAAATTACATTTTTAGCATTATTGTGAAGATTGTTCTGACCCCAAAGATTCTCTGAAAGTGTCATGGGCCCTCCAGGGCCTGCGGGCCAAAATTGGGTAAACTGCCAAAGCAATATAGCCAGAGGCTAATTGTAAAATGTAGGTGGTGGGTACATTGGTGTTCACTTTATTAGTCTTTACATTTTTCTGTTTTAATGATGAAATGGGTGTTGGTGGAGGTGGGGATATGTTAAAAAAAAAAAAAATTGTTACCTCACTTTGTGCTGCCAAAACTGAAAGGTGAAATTACCAAAGTTGGCCTGTTGCGTTCGGCTCTGGGCTCCCTGTCCAGCCCCATTCCTTGTCCTCCAGCCACGCTAACCCCAGGACAACCTGCAGACACTGGGCTGCTGGGATTCAGTCCCCCGTGCCACCGTCTTTCCTGCCTCCACACTTTTCCACGTGCCATTTCCTAAGCCAGAATGTTGTTGTCCCCATCTCCACCCCTATTTGTCCCTCAGGAAAACTGAATTCAGTCTTCAAGTTGGGGCTCTAATGCTCCCTCCCCTGAGGAACCTCCGTTTCTCCACTCAGATCGACATTGGGCTTCTACTTCTAGAGTCGAATTTAAAAGCAAGGCAGCTGGGCATCTGGCCAGGGCACCAACACACATGGGATGCTAACTCCTCACAGGAATAAATGGACAGATAATGCCAGTTAACTGGAGTTTCTAAAGGCGACTGTTTATATAAGGGGTGAAATATAAATTAATAATGACTATTGAAGTACATGGTGATCCAAACGATTCTACCTGCTCACTGACCTGTGTCTCATCAGAATCTCTGCCCTGGCCATGAGAAGTCATTCAACCAACACGGCCATTTCTAAAGTCCTAGCTGGAACTTGCAAACACTCTGACCCATCAAGAACAGGTGGGTCATACTACTAAATAAATCCTAGGTACTTGACTTTTTTCATATATTTTTACTGAGTTTTTTTAGAGAGAGAGGAAGGGAGAGAGAAACAGAAACATCGATGTGAGAGAAACATCAATTGGCTACCTCCTGCACGCCCCCTACTGGGGACATGCCCTGATCAGGAATCGACCTCAGACCTCCCAGTTCCTGGGTCCACACTCAATCCACTGAGCCACACAGGCCAGACAATATTAAGGACTTTAATATGCCCCCCCAAAAAGTTGCCTGGCTTTAAAAACTGCAGGTCCAAAGCAGGTTAAATTGTCCTGGAGTAGTCAGTGTCTGATATAAATCTCATCTTCTGAATAAGAAGAAAAAGGTAAACAGTTTTTATTAATAGAGAATCTTTTTCTCTACATTCACACGGACTGTAGGCTGAACATACATTGAAGGAATATCAGTTGGAAGAATGTCAAGTGATTCGCCAGCCTGGGAGACCACGTGCGTTAGCCAGTCCTGCCCTCTCCGTCCTCCTCTTACTTGACCCGTTCTTCCATCATAGTGTGGTTTCCTGGCAACTTAATTCTGTGCATTTCCGACTCCTCGGCTGATGAAGCTCCTTGAAGGCAGGAACTGTCTACCTTTGTGTCCCGGATTCTAGCCCAGTGCCTGGTACCTAGGATACGCTCAATAATTAGTTGTTAATTAAGTGAGTGCATGATGATAGGAGAGGTCTTGGCACATTAAAAAATTCAGGCATCCATTGTACAAATTCCATCCATAGTACCTGCATTGATAATAGAAACAGAGGTCCCAAGGAGAAAACCCAGCTCCTTTGGTGATCCACTCAATCAATCAAGCATTTGTTGAACGACAAACACCAGCAACCCGCCAGGCCCAGAGCCGAACGCTAGGAGAAGCAGACAAAGCAAGGTCTCTGCCCTTCTGGAGTGAATAATGCCAACTCTACAGACAGCCATGAAACAATTCGAGAAAGACTGAGCGTGTGGAGTTCCATAAAACAAAAGCTGGCAGAGACCCTTCAGGGGACCCAGACTTTGAATGAAGGATGCTACAGAAACCTGTCCCTTTATTCTACAACAATAAAAAGCACACAATGGAACTAGGGAATCTGAGGCCCAGATTTCCAAGTAAGCTAATAGGCCATGCAGTATGTGACCAAAAAAAAAAATTTAAGTTAACAAGAGAGGAAAGAATTCAAAACAGCGTCTATATACAATGTATCCAAATGTCTATTCAAAAATGAGAATTAACAAAAAAAAATCCTTTTCAGTGCAACCCATGGCCCAATACATTGTTTTTCCGGTCCTCAGGGAAATTTACCATTCACCACACCCCGGAGAGATTCACAATCATAAAAGCCACGATTTGTCAAGTCATTTCATATTTGTTTTCTTATTCAGTCCTCACATCTCTAAGCATAGCAGTCCGCAGACCTGCCAACCAGGGTCCCTGTTCTGGGCGCCACCCTCTAGAGCCCACCCTCAGTCTCCTCCAGCATGCCCTTCCCAGGGATCGAGGGGCCAAGGCAGCCGGCTGCCCAGAGTCAGCACCCCACCCGCGCCCGCAGGGCCCCCAGATGTGGCAAATACAGGATGCCCAACTGAATTTGAATTGCAGATAAACAGCAAATCATTTTTAATAATATTTTACACTCTGTACCCAGGGTGGGCAAAAGTAAGCTTTACAGTTGTTCATATGGAAAATAATACAATAATAAATAAATAGTAATACAAAAATAAACTGTTTTGCATAGTCACAACTGTAAACCTACTTTTGCCCCACCGTATATGTATAACATATATAGAATGTGCCCTACTTTATATATATATATATATACACACACACACACACACATAACATATATATATCAGAATACTGAATTTCTTCCCAACTTTTATGATCCAGCCAGCCCTGCCCAGCGTAAGGAGAAGCAATCCCCCCACTCCCGCCAACACCCAGCGCCCTTTACCGGTGCTTCTGCACTGATTCCCTTTCCTGGCCCACAGCGCAGGACAGTCACTCCTGTGCTTCCCAGACAAAAGCTAGTCACTGACAGAGCCGGTGCAGGCTGGTGCCCGCCGTCGATCACAGGGCCTTTCACTGAGGTGCTAAGGCTCCCCTGCTGAAGCCCAGACCTTCCTCCAGCGCCGGGGTTCCAGTCGGGCCGCGTGAGGTCTGTGCATGGGAACCCAGGAGGACACCACGGGTCCCGAGCACCACTCGCTGTCCCTCGGTGTCAATGAGTCGCTGAGGAGCACTGGGGACCCCCTTCATCGCCTGCTGGATGGCTTTTCAGAGCGCATCGCTGAGGGGGCCGCTTTTCCCCTCCCCCTCATTCCAAGGACAGAATTAGCCCCCATTAGGGCACTTCTATCCCTGACAAGTCTGTCTCATTCTTCTCCCTGAAACTAGATCCACAATCAAAATATTTAAATCAGTAAGAATCTTAAAAGTTAAGATGTTAGTTACAAATCAATAAGAAAAAGACAAAAGACCCCCCGGTAGGTCAGGCAACACTTCATAGTGTTCACAAAGCATACAAATTGGCAAAAGGGCATTTAAAGAAAACACAAACTCCTTGTCATTCAAATAAATGGCAATTACTTTTCCTTTAAAATCTTTTTAAAAAAACACATTTAAACTTATAAGACATGGTTTTGGCAACAGTGCATTGAAACGGGCATTCTGTGTGCTGCCAAAGGAAGTGTGAACTTGAAAGATGTCTCTGGAGAAAAGTTTGTCTATTAGTATCCAGAGCCTTGAAAACATTTATATTTTCTGACCTAACAACTCCAGTTATAAAAATTTCTCGTGAGACCACGCCAGATAAGCACATGAGAGTTTTCACAGCTGTGCTATAAAAAAAGAAAGAAAAGAGTGTAAAGCAAAGAAATGCCTAACAGTTGGAGAATGACTACATAAAATTTAAAATATATATTTAATGAAAAATTGTTGTCATTAGAAATCAAGTTTTCAAGAGAGTTCCCGGCGTAAGAAAATTCTGTATTAACTGGGATAGACTGAGTTATGATGTAGTAACAACTTCAAAAATCTCAGTAGCTTAGCACAACAAAAAAATTTTCTTGCTCACATTTCACATCCAAATGAGATCAGGCAGGCAGGAACGGGGGAGGCTCTCTCCATGTAATCACCCAGGGCCCCCAAGTCTCAAAGGAACGCATGAGGAGTGTCTTAGGGAAATACACCACACAACAGGCATTACATGTTTAGTCCAGAAGTGACACCTTACTTTTTCTGACAGCCCATTGGCCAGGACTAGTCGTAGCTCCACCTACCTGCAAAATGGGTGAAAAAATGTAAGCCTACTATGTGCCCAGGAAGAGAGGTGAACCAGGCAGTTACTATTATACTTATGATATAATAGTAACTAAGAAAAATGGAATACAAAATGACATACTTAACACAATTCAGTTTTGAAGAAGTACTTATGATACTTTCATATTTATATGTATAAATGAAGGAAATCCATTGTATAATAATACAGAGGTCTGGATTGTGAAATTACAGATGGTTCTTATTTTCTTCTTTAAGCATGTTTGAATTTTCCAATTTTTCTACAATAAGGAGAAAACAAGTTTTATGTCTCTGTATTAATCATGCTATTCTAGGTTTTCTTGCCTTCAGAAAACATAATTTTCTTCTTCCTAGCTCAGCATTTCCCCCCCCCCCCTAAGTTTCAGCTCCATCCATAAAATGGGGATCATATTACTTGCTCTTCTACCCATAAGGGAACTAAATGAGAGGTAACCAATAAAGGTTCATTTATTTGAACATTTGGTTCAACATTATATGAATCAAAAAAGACATTTGCATAGGGTGGGGGCATATGCTCATTAGACATAAAACATTATGATGTTTCCTTCAGAACTGGTAATTAAATTGTGTCACTATGTAAGAGATCAGATAATATCTTGCTGTCAGTTAGTCAAAAGATGTGCCCAACTCATGTGACTAATCCCTAAGGAAATATGAACCTTACCAAGTAGTTCAAACTTACAGGGTGGGGGAGGGGAAAACAGCTCCGAATAGTCACTCTCATAAACGAATGTAAGCAAATGGATTTTATCTCTTGGTTACCAAGTTCCTTGAGTCTTCCTGGTTAATTTGAGCTCCAGGAGCTTTACCTCTGTCTGAATCTTTATTGTTTACATGGTCTGTCTCAGACAACCAACTCCAAATTATTTCCAAGACTCATTTCCGAGGTCAGGACTTATTACCCTACAGACACAGGGACCCTCGTGGCTCCTCTCGCTGTGCCTGGCGGTCTGGCCCAGCGCCAGCACGGCTCCGCGCTGCTTGATACAGACTTGACCTCAGCCTTCAGGGGGAAAGCAAGTCGTGTGAGCCTGGTCCCCTCCTTGGAGCGCACCTAATCCAATGTCTTCGTGCTCATGCCTATCCACTCACACAGATTGCACATGGGAGCGGGATACAGCCTAACCCTTAGGAACCAAAGTGAGACTTTATTACCAAAAAAAGAAAAGAAAGAAAGAACTGCTTGCTCTGTCTGTTTAAAGAGAAAAGGTGCCGTTTCACCAGCCTGTCACCACCATCTTCCGTGAAGACTGCAAAGGAAACGTGAAGGCAATCCCAGCGCTCGGGGACAGATGGAAGGCTGGCGTTTGGGGCCTTTTTCATTTTTAATACGCTCCACTAGCCAAAGGTCTCCATCGATGTGAGGAGAAATTAATTAGTGGCAGCATCATCATTGTGGCATAGTTTAATTGCTGATATGACAGGGATGGGAAGAAAAAAGCAAAAGAAGGGGATTATCACAAAACAGATGAAGTTTTAATTAATGGTGTCTTGAGATGTCACTTCTTCTCGAACAAAGTAAGAATGACCTCTTGTCAGGTAACTGGTCCAATGCCACATTCACTGCACAACAACAGTACTTGCTGTACCCATCTGGTCCCCAACCTGAAGGGGAACCGTGGAAGAAAATGTTAAGGTGACAGGAATATTCTCTGAGCGTCATCCTGTACCAAGGACACAGAGCTGGCTGATTGGTGGACACAGTGTGCAGTCTTGCTGCTGCATTCACATCCGCCTCAGATTGTGCAAAACCATGCGTTTTTGACACATGAACCACAATCCTACATTTTAAATGATTACCAGGCCCCTTTTGACTTCTTAGCTGTAAGTATGAGATTTAATCATAATGTTTGGCTCTGTGATTTATGGATATCATAAATCACATTGTGTTTTTAGTCTAGTACTGTCTGTCACAGTGCTCACAGAACAGAGCAACTGGCATCTGAGGAACAGATAAACCCAAGACTGTTTAAAAAGATATTTTGGAGTAAATGACTTCCCGAGAGCTGGAGAAAATGGTCCTACCCACAAACCTTCCACCATTTCCTTTTCACTGGATGGGTGGGACTGTTATTTTGGTCTTTCTCCACCATCCTCTTAAAGCTCTCTCCCCACCCAAACATCGGCACCAGTCACCACTCCTCTCTGGATAGGGACACATAGCACCACGTATAAAATCAGCATCACTCTGTCTTTGCCTAGCACAAAACATTATTACTCTCCAAGACAGGAGGAAAAGTTGTGAAAGGGAGGACTGTATTAGTTGCCTCCTGGCCCTATATTGGTTTGGGAAATCAGGGGGTGAAATTCCAAGTTCACTGAGTTAATCAAGCAGTATGCGTTTGAGCTGTCTCCAAGCCCTAAACAACTATTAGTCAGTACACCGGGCCTCTCCGCCATACTACGTTGCTTCCTTTGTTCCTGATCTCTAATACACCAATAGCCTACTTCTGGATCTCTGCAGTTGTTGGCTTCATTCTAATGTTTAATAATGCAGATAAAGTTTGCCTGCTGTATTAGTCTGCTAGGGTTGCCACAACCAATACCACCAACTAGGTGGCTTCAACAACAGAAATTGTATTTTCTCACATCTATTTCCAGCTCCAGAGGCTGGAAGTCCATGATCAAGGTGTGGGCAGGATTAGTTTCTCCTGAGGGCCCTCCTTGCCTGCAGATGACCATCTTCTCCTGGTGTCCTCACACAGTCATTCATTGTTGTGCTGGGCGTGTCTGTGTCCTGATCTCCTCTTCCTATAGGACAGCAGTTATACTGGGTTCGGACCCACCTACATGACTTCATTTTATTTGAACTACCTCTTTAAAGACCCTATCTCCAAACAAGGTCATATTCTGAGTAATAGGTTTAGGATTTCAATATATAAACTGCAGGGTGGGGGAACACATTTCAGCCCATAATATTTGTTTGCCCCTAGCATCCCCTGAGGTCAATATTTACATATGCACACACGCACATGCACACACACGCACATGCACACACACGCACACACTTTACATTTTTCTATAACTTGCTCAGAAATTCTTATTTCAACTGGGAGCTGGGAGGGATTTGGGAAGAACCTAGTTTCTTGTGGCTTCAAATAGTCTCATTAGCATAAAGTCTCATTAGCATAAACGGAATCACTTTCAGTAATTGCTCCTTTTCTCATGGGCTCACCCCCCCACCCCCCCGTTTTTCCAGGTGCGAAGGGAGCATGGTGTCTTCCTTGCAATGGAATGGAGGTCTGGGGTTCTGGGGTCACATTCTCCTTTGGTTACAGCTTCTCCTGCCCAAAGTGTGGGTCTCTGCCCTCGATGCTGTTGTCGTTGAAGTGCCCAAGGCCAGCGTGACTCAGCATCGGTTCTGGGGTGTGGGGCCATATAGGCGTTGCTCCCAGGACCCTCAGCCTCGCCAGCGCCTTCTGATGAGGCTCGCCCTCAGCTCTCACTGCCCCTACAAGGGCTCCATGATCTGGCGACAACTCCCTTTGATTCTCAACCCCAGCCACCACCTTTCCAGTCTCTTTCACCTTGACCTCTGCCAGCAAGCTCGCTGAGCCAGTGCCTCGGCTGTTGTGCACAGTCCCACCGAAACACCTGGTGGCGGCACAACGGGCCAGAGCACAGGCCCCTTCACTACCACATCACAGCCCTGTCCCTGTCCCTCCCTGTGGGGCCGCCCCACCTCCGCCTGGAGCCCCACGTGGGGTCCTCTTCCTTTGCGTTCTGAACTTGGAGTGAGAGTCCAGGCCCCTCTATATCAGCTCCCCAGGGTGCTTGCAACCCCCCACTTCCTCGCCCCACACATCCGTCCCTTCACCAAGAGGTCTGAGCTCTGAGGAAAGAACTAGAACATACCTGCTCTTCCCTTTCTCTCCTTCTCACTTCACCTCTACCTCCCTGACCTAGCAGGATCTTCCATTCCCCGCCGCATGGGGACTTTCCTTATGTCATATTCTCTCTTCTCTACCTCATGGATCAAAATAGTAGCACTGTCTCAGGTCTGCTCTCCACGTACAGATGGAAGCCTGGGGGAATTGGGGAAACACTTTTCTCTCTCAGCAAAGCAAGCATTTGAAGACTCTCTCCCTTTTCACATAACAAATCTAACATGAAACCCAAAGCTAAGCCAAAACTCTCCATTCTGGGTGGTCTCCCCTCTCCCCCTGATTTGATAGATTCAGTTCCAGGACAACCTGATAGCAAGGAATGAAAATACTTTGATATGTTGAGAATACAGTCCCTGCTGACTAGCAACTGTGAAACAAATATTCCAGTACATTCCCCAGAATAAGCTGACTCGTGTTACGAACACTTATCGATCTGGTTAGCCCTGGCATTATTTTCCTTAGCAGATGGGCGACTGGGGAGGCAGTGGAGAGAGCCACAAACACATTCACTAAGAATCCACTGGCATGGTCCTTTCACGGGTCCATTGTCAGGAACCTTGTCATCCAAAGAACCAAGGCAACAACAATAACAGCCATTGTCTTCCCAGGAACTTGAAGGTGCCACCCCCCTGACTATTTGCTCCTACCTCATTTGGGACCAGTAAGGGTTATGGAAACTGGCAGAAGAAAAGCCTTGGAAAACTTCCAGCATAGATGGATCAGATTGGCTGGATTCCTGATAACTACATTAAAACCGAAAACCTGACTTGGAAGCAATGCTACCTGGTGGTTAACATGGGAACTAAAGTCAGACTGCTTGGCTTCGTGTCCTGACACCCTCCCTTCCTACCTTTGTCACTCCAACCAAGTTACTGAATTTCTCTACGCCTGTCTCCTCCTCTGTAAAATGTGGTTTATAAAAGACCTGTGTTGTGGATAGGAAGAGTTAATACAAGTAAAATGCGAGAGCAGCACTTGACACATAGTAGACTCTCGGTAAATGGTGGCGTTGTTATTACTATCAGGCTATGGGAAAGTGATTATTACAAAAAATATTAATAGCCAAAATTTATTGAGTGCTTATAATATGCCAGGCCATGTTATAAATTCCTTACATGTGTAACAGGAGCTAAAAATTATTATTATAAGAATATTTTAAAGCCCTTTTTCCATCCTTTCCTGCATCTGACCACCCCACTTCCACCAGTAAAACTCTGACTTGGTTCACTTGGCATTTCCCCACATCCTCAGTCCGTGAGCCTTAATCCACAGATTGGGGGAAAATACTCTAAGCCTGAGAGGCAAGGAGATTTATATTAGAAATGGAGAAAATGCCTGGCAGGGGGAAAAAAGAATAGCAGAGAGAGCGTGAGAAGTTTTCGTTGGCAGTTGGGAGTGGAACAAAGAAAGATTTCAAGCACAGCTACTCTCTGTTGAAAGTGAGGAGTGGGCACATTAAAGGCAGACAATATTTTTTAAATGTAGCTGTTTGTTATGTATATACTATACCTCTTGAAATTTTCTCTAAAAACTACAATAAACACTTGAATTGCTTTTGTTTGTTTGTTTTTGTTTAAGAATCAAGCTCTTATGGGATTCCCACTTTTAAAAAATGTCTTTATTGACTTTTAGAAAGAGAGGAAGGGACAGATAGATAGAAACATCAATGAAGGAGAAACATTAATTGGCTGGCTCCTGCACGCCCCCCACTGGAGATCAAGCCGGCAACCTGGGCATGTGTCCTGACTGGGAATCGAACCAGTGACCTCTTGGTGCATGAGACGATGCTCAACCACTGAGCCACACCAGCTGGGCTTGAATTGCTTTTGATTGAGTTTCTCTGCTGACTTGTTCTTTCTTTGCAAGTGATTCTAAGCTAGGACAGAATCACATGGGAACCCACATTTATGCAGGTTATACACACAGTCTTGCATTTTATCCTCACAGCAATCCTGTGAGTTAGATACTATTATTATTCCTTATTTGAAAAGAAAACTGAAGTTTAAGGGGAGAACGTGCCCACAGTTACAAAAAGCATCAGAGCTTGAATTCGCATCTAAGTAGTTTGACCTCAGAGCCTGCACACTGACCACTGCGTTCTACTAATCAATTAGCCTCCCTCTTAGCCTGCATCCGTTCCGGCTCCCTCAGCTCCCTCCCGAGATGGTTGTCTAAGGAAGCCAATGCGCATTTTCTTCCCAATGCACAAAAATGTTTCCTTTCAATTAAAAATCAAAGTGTATGTGTGTATATATCTTTTAATTTAATTAAGTGTTTACATTGTTTAAAATTCAAAAGTTACCAATAGTATAAAGCATTCTCTCTCCTAACCTTGTTCCCCTAGCCATCTGGTTTCCCTTCCCAGAGGCAAACAATGTTATCAGCTTCTATTATATATTTTCAGATAAAAATATTACAAACACATTTTCTCTCACTTTTTTTTTTAAATATTAGGTATGTTGTGTACTTTGATTGTTTTTATTTATCAATATTGGAAATAATCCTGGAAATCATTCCATATTGATATGTAAGAAGTGTTCTCGTTTTTCTTTACAGCTAACAATAATCCATTGGTATGCACCATCATTTATTTAGCAGGTTCTCTAGCTGTTGGACATTAGAATATTTCTAAATCTGTGTTATTGTAAGTGTTGTGACAATGAATACCCTTGTACATAGCAGCGTTTTGCATATTAGTATATCCATAGGATGCATTCCCAGAAATAAAGTTGCAGGGTCAAAAGCCACGTGCATATGTATTTTTAATAGATACTCCCAAATATCCCTGCATAGATTATTTTTAACAAAGTGCCTGCCTATCAGCAATGGGTGAGATTGTTTATTTTTTTTCACCCTCTCCAGAACAGTGGATTATTAAACTTTCTGGTCTTTGCCCATCTGATAGATGAAAATGGAAAATCCATTTCTTCTCTTGCCTCCGGTAACATGAGTTTAAATTATAACTTGCTGCCCACAAACCAGTTTATTTATTCATTTAAATAGCATGAGCCATTTCCCACATACAAGGCTCTGTCCTATTCACCCCTTTGCCATAAAGAAGAACCTCTCTCCAAAATCATATGTGGCTCAACATTCTTCCAGACGGCTAGGATTTAAGGGACTCCTGATACTGTCGTTGTCGAATAATAAAATCATTACAGGGATTTGAGAGGGGCAAATAAACAATGTTCTTGTCCCAGTTCTCTCCCCAGTCCCCACCCACCAGCTTCAAGTTGAGACCAATCAGGAGACCGTCCCAGGAGTCAGACAGATGGAGATGAATGTATCTGCTTTACATCTGATAAAGCCGATTGGAATCTAAAGCTTAGGCCAGGAAACAGATGGGTTTTCTATCTGCCCTGAACCCCACCCCCCACCGCCTTCCCCACTGCAAAAAGCCACAATTAAATCCACACACCCAGTTGCAGATAGGCCCACACAGGGCAGGCGTCTCTGCAGGAATAACCCCTTATTATAGCCTCGGAGGAGCATGGGTTTCCTGAGGACAGCCAAGCCCCACAGGAGCCTATAGAAGGGCTGAGCCATGAGACATGTAGTCCCAGAAGCATCCCTCCCTCAGAGACAAGGAAGTTCTCACCTCTCTATGCAAATGTAAGGAAGGAGGATACGAATACTCCACTAACGGTTTAACCTTCCAGGATGAAGTTATCAAGAAAATGGAATCTGCCCTGGCCGGTTTGGCTCAGCGGTTAGAGCATCGGCCTGCGGTCCAGAGAGACCTCGGTTCGGTTCCTGCTAAGGGTATGTACCTCGGTTGCAGTTTGTCCCCGGCCCTGGTTGGTTGAGCGGGTGGCAGCCACTCGATGTGTCCCTTTCACGTCGATGTTTCTCTCTCTCTCTCTCTTCCTCTCTCTCCCTCCCACTCTACCTGAACAAAAAAATGGAAAAATGCCCTCGGGTGAGGATAAAAAATAAATAAAAAAAAGAAAATGGAATCTTCCTGGGGGAGGGGGTGTTTTAAATGGGAGGAGAGGGAAGAATGCATTGATTACCTCATTCAACAACCACTGATTGAGGACTTACCTGTACCAGGCTCTGCTAGGATCGGGGACTACGAACACAAATAAAATGCAGGTCCCACCTTCTACAGAACTGATATTGTGTGAGAGAGGTAACCACATACATAAATCATCTTAGACAAACTCCCACTGAAACATAGGCAAAGGAACAGACAAGCCTTCATGGAGAAGGCGGCTTGGGCTGTGCCGGGAAGAGTGAGTTGGGCAGGGAACAGCCGGTACAGAAGGGTGCTTTGCATACAGGGTTTGGGTGTGGGGCATGAGGGAAGGCCATATCAGGAAAAAATAGCAGCTGCAAAAGTAGAGAATGAAATCAGGTTGTGTTTGTGGCAGGGAAAATATTTCAGTGTGGATGGGGACCTAAGTCAGCGGGAGGGGGGTGCACAGGTGGTGTAAGATGAGGCTGGGAAGGTACCGGGGCCAGAATGAGAAGCCTATGTAAGCTACACTCAGGAGCCATGCTTGATCCTCAGGAAAGGAAAACTGACATGATTCTATTTGTTTCAGAAACATCACTCTGGCTGCAAATGAGGAGGGTAGACTAGGGAGAGGGAGCAGGAGAGGAGAGGGCCAGTTAAAAGATAACAAACTGGTCCAAAAGAAAGAGGTTAAGAGACAAAATTAGCGCAAGAATGATAAAGAAAACTAAAGAGATTTAGCAGACATGTCACAGGTAGAATGATTAAAACATGGTCATTGACTAGATGTGAGAAGTGAGTAAGAGGAAGTCCAGGGCAAGCAGGTGAGCTCTGTGTGGAGGGTGGGGGCATAACTGATACTGGGAGCAAAAAGAGAGCAAGTTCTGCGGGATGAGAAAATGAGTTTAGTTTTGGACATGTGTTAGAGTTGCCTGAAAGATCCTGGTGTGATGTGTCCAGCAGGTGCCTGGGAAAAACAGTCTGAGCTCAGGAGAGAAGTCAGGGTGCAGCTATTGGCATAGGGCACGCTGTGGGAACACTCTGAGCCAGTGCTGAGAAAGCAATGAGGCACGGGAGAGGAATGGGACGGAGCAGAGACGTGAGATGGGGACCAGAACAGGGAAGAGGTCAACAGAGGGCACTTCCATGGGGAGGGGGGGGGTTGGGGAGATAAGAAGGAGAAAAACCCTTCAACAAATCATGGCAGGGATCGATTCTGCCTCCTCCTAGATGCTCGAGGCCACCCGCATCTTTAGAGGGGTTAGTTCTCTTATCCATACTTGTCCTGTGACATTCACTCCTCTAAGATCGCCTGAAAAAGTGGGTGAAAGAGAGAAGCATGAGGACGATGGCTGTTGGCTGGCAGAGAGCCCCGGACATGCCTCTCTGCACGGACGAAGCTTCTCTTTGTTTGCCAAAGAAGGAAGAACGAGAGAGCAGGGTAGCTCCTTAGGAGCCCCTTCCCACAAAACCTTACAAAAGCTCTGCGATTACAAACATCAGAAAGAAGTCTAATATCCTTGTTCATGGGTTTCTCAGCAGCGAAGCCTGGCCTATCGAACTCGGATCCTGCCAGGTCTCCTCCCGCCCACACCATCTGCTCCAGTGAACAACCTGGCCACCCCGTGCTCACTCTTCTTGAGTCATCAGAGCTTGGCACAAGCTAAACCACGCACCTGGAGCAGCCCATTCTTTCTGTAAAATTTCTACTGATCTCTTCAAAATCATGCTTAAGTCTTACCCAGTCTATGAAGCCTCCCTTCATTTTCTTAGTAAGAACTCAACATACGGCTCACACCTACTGTCCTCTGACTGTAGACTTGGTCTGTCCCCCCCCCACACACACACACACACACTTTCTTTTTTACAGAAATCACATTATTTGTCATAATGATTTAGGGGAATAGCAGGTTTTTCTGGATAACCAAAGCTCTACCTCTAAGAATCAACATTTTCTTTACGTCATTCAATAGACACTGTTTATTGAGCACTTACTTGTTATGTGCCAACAACTCTGCTACATGAAAGAGATTTTAAGTAAAGGAAAGTAAACAAAGAGAAAGCATTCATTACACAGGCCAAGCAACAAGCCTGGGCCTTCTTCAGGCGACGGCGGTTACATCTTAACTACTCCCCTCCCTGCCTTGTTGGATAGATCTTACTTAAGTAAACTATCTTCCTCCTGCCTTCTTCAACAGAGAGGAATGAACAAAATCTAAAACATTTTTGTTGATTTGGGTGCCTCAGCTTGTACATTCTGTTTTAAAAGAATAGCTTTTTTTTAATTAGAAAAATAATATGTTTCTTATGAAAAGTTGAAAAAATATTCTAATCCTCCGTAGTCATACCATCCAAACAGCAACCACTACTAATACATTTGTGTATCTCTTTCTAGGCTTTTCTCTAAATACCTTTTAGGGAGTTTTGCCTTAATCAATATATAATATATTGTACATAAAAGTTCATAGTTTGCGGTCTTACCAATTCATATTATCGTATAGACATTTTTCTAGTAAATGTGTTTTGTTGAACAACGTCTTCGTGGCAGGGTAAATGAGACGCTCCCTTCCCGGGTCCCTGCTCCATCCTCCCCACACGGCCCTACAACCAGGAGATGCATCCTGGGCCCTCAGTTTCTCCCACTCCTCTTCCCCTTCTTGCCCCAGCGCATCGGAGCAGACCCCACCCCGTTCTCGGCAGACGCTGGAGAGAGCAGGAAAATGGTAGACACGACACAAACGTCTGAGGCTGTAAAATTTGTAGGACTTAAGAATTAATTAAGAGGTAGAGTGTGCTTTATTTCTATAGAAAGAAACTCCAAGTCTCAGAGAGTGGGTAGGACAGGAGGTTCTAGATACTGAAACAGGAAGAAACAAAAGGGTGACGCTGTGAAAAGCGATATCAATGGAGGCGGGGGTTAGAGGTCCAGGTCCCGGGAGGTGCCCACTGATCGGTGGTGGCGTCTGTTTTCCTTCAGTCACTGGCGGAAAGGAGCACCTCTCTGAAGACTGTTACTCAAATGCAGAAGGCTGCAACACGCCCATCTCAGAAGCCCACAGGTTTCTATCTTTCCCATATCCAGGGGTCCCTGGGTACAAACCCTTCGAGACAGAAATGGGACCTTTCATGTGTATGATGTTTGTAGTACAGTGATGCCTCCCAGGACCACCAATGACCGGGAAAGAAAAGCATATTCCTGCTACTGTTCAGAATATCATCTCACCTTCATGCATCCCAAGGAAGACGCAGGCTACGTGTAGAAATGGGAAAGGTGATGCCTCTGCACAAAATAGCTCCAGAGCACCATGCAATTAAATATCTGCTGTTCTTCCTTAATCTTCAGTCCAGTAACTCCCAGCCTTGTCGGCGTACTGGGACCACCTAAGTAGCCCCCGAAACGACCAGAACTGTGTCCCCCCTCTGCAGAGTGTGATTTAGTCCATCTAAACCCAGGCTGGGTTTAGAAATTATTAAAAGATGCCCAGGTGTGTCAGACAAGTTTGAGAACCACTGCTTTAACATCAAGTTCTTGAAAACTACTTCTCCTTATAGGTGGTCTGTAGCCATGGCCTGTAATAGCCCAGCTCAACTCTAATCTGGCATGTCTGGAAAAGCTATCTAGAATATACCCAAAATAAAGGGAAATGAATTTGGATCAATGCAAATAAAGTGCATGCCCTTTAGAATCATAGCTTTTGTGTGTTTTTATTTATTTTATTTTTTTAATTTTTTATTTTTTTATCCTCACCCGAGGATGATTTTCCATTTTTTGTACAGATAGAGTGGGAGGGAGAGAGAGGAAGGGGGAGAGAGAGAGGAAGGGAGAGAGAGAGAGAAACATCGACGTGAAGGGACACATTGAGTGGCTGCCACCCGCACGACCAACCAGGGCCGGAGACAAACTGCAACCGAAGTACGTGCCCTTAGTGGGAACCGAACCTGGGTCTCTCCAGACTGCAGGCCGACGCTCTAACCGCTGAGCCAAACTGGCCAGGGCAGCTTTTGTGTGTTTTTAAAACATGAATATGCCGTCTCAGAAACCTCAGCTCTCTTCCAGATAGCTGAGCTGGCTGAGGGACTGACCCCCGGACAAGCAAAGTTTTATGACATCTCTATATGTGTGATGGATTATGTGTTATATACGCATATGCTCATCAATCTTAAGCTAAACGTGATGAGTTCAAACTATAATGTCTTCCTGGAGAGTTTAAGCAACTCGAGAGCAGGTGTTTCTTTAACGTGTTATTGTGTGGCATCTCGAAGAGAAAGTCCACACCCAGCGAGTCCCCAGCTCACGTTCAGAGGGATCTGTAACATTCCTGTCGCTGATGATCCTCCTGGAGTCGGCTCCTGCGCCACAGGGCACTGCTTATCAAAGTGGTGTCTGGGGTCCTTCTCGGGATATCAAGTAAGACTTCCTCCCAATTAAAATACTACAGATGAAGACTATTACTTGCTCCCCAGGGAGGACACTGACTATTAGAGAGCTAAAAGCCATGAGTTCGCCTCACAGCTTCCCACTCAACTGCCCTTTAATGTGAAAACAATTATTTTAATCATTCTGAGCAGGAAACTGCCCAGAGCTAGAACAGGTTCTCGGAGGATCCCTGAGAGGCAGGGACCAGGGAGAGAGCTACTCCTTGGAGCTGCTGGATGATGCAATGTGAGGACATTCCCCAGAAGACATACTCCTCACTTCTTAGTTTAAGAAAATAAATTAAAAGTTTAAGAAAACAACCTTAAACATCCACACTAATTGACTTCAGAGACAAAAGACAGGTCTAGTCGGTAGTAGCTCGGCTCCGCATCCAACAAACAACAGAGTGGGTGAGAGCCTGGACCCCGCGAGCGGAGAGGAAGTTTGTTCTGCTGGCGCCCCCGCCTCCAGCACACGGCAGAGAAGAGCATTCGGGCCCCGGCCTTGTCTTTCTTTTTTAACCTTCTTTAAAAACCCTTTTTCCTCTTATAGCAGAGCCCTTCACAGAGGCTCTCTCGTGTGTTTAATTAACAGAGTACAGAGTCCAGTCTCAGTTGTGTTGCACCTCCGTGTGCTACAGGGGATCCCCAAAACTCTTTATAATGAAATAACTTAAAATGAATATTTAATATATTGGGGTCACTTTGATCTTAAATAAAATATATCATTTGACACATTTGGGGAGATTGAGCAATTGGTGGAGGAGAAAATGGTTTTCTAAAAAATGAAACAAATAACAGGGTATTGTAAGACTCCGAAGAAATCACAAGTGCGGTGGCACCTGACACAAACTACCTGTAGCCACTTTGTATGGAAAGATCTTCTGAGAGGAGCCACTTTGCAGAAGAAAGAAATCCTCTGACTGTTTTCTTCTGAATCTTCTCTTCTAAGGCCTGTCTAACTGGGCACTAGGAACCACCCTGTCCCCTAATGTTCTTGATTTTCGTAATACCACTCTCTCCTGGTCTTCTCCCTAACTCTCTAGATGCCCCTCCCCTGTCCTGCTCATGGGCACACCAATCTCAGATGCCAGCTCTTTGGGCTCTGTCCTTGATCCTTTCTCTTTTGCTCCCTGAGTGACCTAAAACACTCTCATCTGTTACCTGAAAGGTGATGACTTCCAGATGTATATCTCTAGCCAAGGTCCATATCCCATTATTTCCTGAACATGGATTGGCCATCATCAAGATTCCTCAAACTCAACATGCACAAAATGAAATGTGCACTGGTTCCTGAATCCCTCTTCCATTCTTTGCCTTTGCAACTAGCCCATTATCTACCCCGTCGGTGAAGCAAAAAATCAGTCCTTTCTCAAATCTTTTTGCTCAACCCCTCTATCCAGTTTGTCAACAGTTGTCGTGGTTAGGAATTTTTTTTGGCTACTGAATGGAAATGGATGAAAGTCGAAGTGGCTAAAACAAAGAAAGATTGTTTTATTGTTTTGCATATAGCACGAGGTTCAGAGCTAGACCACCCAAGGTGGTACACGGGGGCCCCCCCACATCATCAGGACCCTGGACTCCTGTCTTCTTTCTCATGCTCTTCACAAGTCTCCCATCCTTAAGAGCACATCACGGATACAAGATGGCTGTTTCCAAGTTCCAGGCAGAAAGAAACATCAGGCGGGAAGAGGCAGTTAAGGCACTTCATTTGGTTTATATCTCATTAGCCATAAAGAGAAAGGGTAGAATGGCTATTATTAAGGCAGGGTAGAAACCAGCGCCGCCCCATTCTACATGGATTCTGCTACATATTTGGTTCAGACCCTCACTACCTCCCCTGCGGATGACTTCAGGAGCCTCCTAATTAGACTCCTTGCCCACTCCCTGTGGCCCTCGCAGCCAACCTTCAAACTGCTGCTGTAATCATCTTTCTTCTGTGTGACTCTGATCCCTGCTTAAAATCTTTCAGGGGATCCCCTTTCGCCTTCGAGAGAAAGCCCAAACTGCTTTGCATGGCTTTAAGCTCTTCTCATCAAAACCAGCTGTGAGACTTCTCTCTCCTCTCGCTCCCCCCCACCCCCCAGCTCCAGGCACACTGACTACGTTCTCATCTCAGAACCTCAGTCATCTCATGCCACCCCGTCTTGGAGTGCCGTCACTCTGTCTACAACAAAGACGTTTCATGTGTAATCAACAAGGAAAGATGTGAAGAAATGCTCACACAGCAAGGCCACCTGTTCATACAGTGAAAAGTAGTCAGCAAAATATGTTCCTTGCTACACGTGTGTAAATATCACTCTTTAAAACCCAACAGACTTGCCTCCTCTGTCTCCAGAAATAATCTAGAGATACCTCCCCAGGAAGAAAGATGTGGGGGACGTTTACCCATCACTTCCTCAGTAGTTTAATTAGTCCGGATTTCCACAGGTCTAAGGAAAGAAGGGAGAAAATGCAACTTCTCACTTGAGTCTACCTTGTCAATCAAGACACCCACCTGTGTAGCTGAGAGCAGACCGAAGAAAAAGTGAATAAGAATTTTTAAAAGGGTCAATAAATT
Organism: Molossus molossus; assembly: GCF_014108415.1. Classification (NCBI taxonomy): domain Eukaryota; kingdom Metazoa; phylum Chordata; class Mammalia; order Chiroptera; family Molossidae; genus Molossus; species Molossus molossus. The sequence continues at coordinate 26,099,963 of NW_023425347.1, read as the reverse complement.
ATGAAAGAAGAGCTGTACCCTAAATATATAGAAACTCCTGCAAAACACATTCACCAGCCTGAATTCAGACCTGAGTTCTGTGGCTTGTGGGCAGGAACAGAGGAAATCATGAAAAAGCAAGAGGCTAGTTGAAGCCCGGTGTGATGGTGCTTTTCCTGGTTTTCTCAATACTAAGCTTCTTTCTGAAGATAGCTCTCCAGTCCACTATCATTTGCTTGGAGGCTCTTTGCTGAGTAGTGAAGACTTGGATCCATCTCCATTAATCTTTGGATATGCCACGGTCATCGATGAAACTGCAATAAGAAGGAATGAGGAGCACAGCAGGCAGAGGCATGGTTAATCATGCATGCATCTAACAATTCTGGACCAAGACCAGGTGCAAATCAATACAATAGTAGATCTTGTGGGGTTTTGCTCTCCTCTGCAAGCTAGTCCCTACTGCGTATAGAGGAAATGTTCTGTAAGTGGAATTGTCCAGGGATTGTATGTGTTTGAGAGAAAATTTGTTACACTTTAGGGCTTTCTTAACTTTCAAGTTTCACTTTTGTCTCTTCCACACATTTAATCAAGTAAAAGTAAACTAGACAAATACTACCATCCCCAACTAGACCAGACAAATGGCCCTGCCCGTGTCTGTTTCAAAGTAAAAGTACCCACGAAAGGCCACCATCTCTTGATTCCCAGCTCCGAGGTGACAGGCCAGTGCTAGGTGGCAGACTGGGAGCAGAGGAAGTCACCAGAATAATAGTCTTCCCTACTCAATGGCAAAAAACTGATTATCGTCTTAATTTCTTTGTGCCTCCTTGGAAAGATTACAATCTGCTCACTAAAGTATCTACCTATGGTTTTATTTGCTGTTTTAAAGCAAAGAGTTCATGGGTGAAGGAAAATGGAACATTACATCAGCTATACAATTTTCTTGATTTTCTTTGAAATTGTGGAAAGGAGAGTAGATTTCTACTGGTAAATATGATATCACATCTACACCGTTCCCAGAATTATACATTTCAATTTGTTTTCTAGGGCGGGTTGCACAAACGTCCTCGGGGAGCCATTTATTAATCCTTCATTCACCAGAGAGAATACAGACAAAGCAGGCAAAAGTTGCCATGTCTGATGCAACCTCTTTTAGCACAGAACCAAGCGCTGATGTAAAACTCCGGGGACCCACACAGTTAAAACCACCTAGGAAACCGAAAGAGGGGAGAAGTTCTTCCTTTTCACCACCAGCATTCTGCCTTTACTCGGAAATCCCTAGGCCTTTCTTTGCCTTGGCTGCCTGCTGCTTACCACGCGGAACAAGAACGCCAGAGGAAGAGAGCGTGTGAGCAGCCAGGCTGAGAACCTTTGGGGACAAATGGATGTTTGAAGGGAGTGATCGCATGCCCACCTTTGGAGCCTTCATCTCGGAGCCTTGGGGCGCCACGTCTGCGTGTTTCCAGCTATCTGAGGGTGCCGGGGCACTTTCTCTGAGCCCGTGTGCTACAGGATGGGGACAGTAGACGCAGGGACCATACTCCAGGATACTATTTCAAACTCTTTGGAAATTGCTAAAACTGATTTGCTTTCTTGCACAATCCAATGAGAAAAGTTAGGTGGATTTATTCCCATGCCCACTGACGGAACTGTGGGGAGTTACATAAAGACTCCTGAGATGACTGGACGTCAGTTATGACGCTGCCAATGTTTTCTACAAAGTCTTTTTCCCCATTCTTGGCCACAGTCATTCTGCTGAAAAGTCTGAGAAACAAAGCAACGTCATCACTATATACAAAAGTCACTTATCCTTGACGTCCCCAGGCTTCCCAGTAAGAAAAAACAGCAGCAACCATTCATTCTAAGTATTGCTTTTACTCAGCTACATCTTCTGATGTGGAGCATTAGCATGGAAAGTTTCAGACTTCAGGTTTGTTTTCAGCAGAAACCAGATCTATAGGCTCAGTAGTAAAGTGTTAGGACATAAAATATATCCTCTCCCAGGACAGCCTTAAACTTCAGCAACATTGTTTCTTCATTCCCCTGTGGTATTTCACCAGAACTTGTAATCATCAAAAAGTTTCTAACCAATAGACAAATGTCAGGGTGGACAGAAATGAGAAATTGTTTAAACCTATGTGGCAGGCCAGGTGAATTATGGGTCGTTGTTGTTTTTTGGTTTGTTTGTTTTTTTGTGGTTGTTTCCATAAATTTAGGCAACAGATTATATATTGTTTTTTTCTTTTCCTTTTAGAAGTCAGTTCCAAGTTTAATTTCTATAGCATTCTGTCACTTAAGATTTAAGTGGCAAAATCCACTTCACATTGATTTTTTTTTAATTGGTTTTCTAAATGCAAGTGATAATGACCAAAGACTTAAAAAAAAAAAAAAAAAAAAATCTAAATAATCTTGTCTTCCTACCTTGGACACATTGGCTTCATTCAATACTCCCAACCGGGACCACGTGTTCACATTCCCACATTTCCTCTATTGATTACCATCAGCCATCCTATTAAAGGGAAATGGATGAGCCAGGACATCTCACGTTAATTTTTAAATCATAATAGTTTGTGGTGAGAGTGAAGTGGAGGCCCATCTAAGAAAGGAATGATCCCAGTAAGTGGTAATTAGGAGAAGAGCAAAAAAAAACCAAAAAAGAATTTCTCTTGCTGATCTTATCCCTGTTATGTTGGGAGAGCTCTCTCTCTCTCTCTCCCTCTCGCTCTCTCGCTCTCTCTCTGTCTCTATCCCTCTCTGGACTCAAGATCTAAGAAGGCTGGTAGATAGAAAAGCCAAACAAAGTTAAAACTGCTCATGAATATTTAGCCAAGGACAGCTCTTTTCAATAACCTGTAAGAGTTAGAGGCCAAGATCCCCCCTCTCTTTCCAGGTCTCCCCAGGGGGACATAAAAAGGCCCTTGAGCTCTCCCTGGGTGCCTTCCCACCACATGGCACCAGCCTCCGGGCCGAAGTCATTCTTGGGAGACTTCAGCAGCTTTACATATTGAGAAGTACAACCATTTTGTGCCTCTTTAAAAATGCGGATATGAAAAACAGAGCACAGTCATTCTTTGACGAGTTGTGTAATTTTTCTACACAAATCAGGACTTTAAAACCCTCGGAGGGGATAAACGGGACACGGGGCAGGGGTGACAGGATGCAGTGAGTCATCTCAGCTTCCTGCTAATCACAGGAGCCCGACAAAAGCGCAGTGTGTCTCGGATTTTGCTGTGGGGGTTTCCTTCTCAATTCAGCCTCAGATTTCTATGGTTTGCTCCTTCCTTCTTTTTATTTCTCCTTATGCATCACATTTGTCCAAGATCTTTGTGGGTCTATAAATAATGTCATTGTGTTACGCTGGACATTGGGTTTTTAAATGTCAGCGTCCTGTGCACAGCCTTACGTGGTCAGACAACACCGTTTTTCTAACTGCATTCCTATGACACCGAACTGAGGTGTGCAACTGCTAAAAAAAAATTGTTTAAATGGTGACATTTTCACAACGAGGAGCTGGGAGGAGGGGAAGGGTGGGATTACATTCATGAACAGAATTTTCTCAACTTGAGATTTTTCTCCAGATTAAAAGAAAGAACAAGACGAGAAACTGTGAAGAAACGTGAATCTGTAACACTAACAATCAGGAATAGCACACTTTTTTACTCTTCTGAAGCAAAATGACTGTGTTTCCAGGGTCCACCTGCTCGGCTGGTGGAAAGAGCAGCCTAGTGATCCTGGGTCTTCTCCCCACCTGAGGGCCACACAGAGGCAAGACCCGGAGCAGGGAGGCGGGAAGGACCCCGAGCTGTGCAGACCCTCACGGCCCTCGCTCCGTCCTCCCACTGCAGTGGAGTCCTGGTGCTAACGAGAAGTTATCTGACATTGTCGGGGATGACAAGGAAGGCTTGATTCAAGAGGTGGCTGCAGTGGCGTTTTGCAGCAAGATGGAGCTCAGTTCTGAAGACAAGGATTTACAGCCAAGGAGCAGGGCGCGGGGTCAGTGGATGGAAAATCACTGAGACGTGAAGGGTTAGGGGGCATTCTGGCCAAACCGACTGGACGGGATTCTTGCTGAAGACAGGCCAGGATGCGCAGATACCAAGGGCAGGAATGAGGAATTTGATCAGATACCGAGGATGATTAGATACTGAAGGTGGTAGTTTTCTCTAAACTGACTTAACAGGATTCTTGTTGAAACTGGCTCATGCAGGCCCAACAAGGACAGGCACTAAAGACCAAGGTCAAAGTCTAGTTGGCTTCAGGAGTCCGACTAATGTTTAGTCAAGAAAAGAGCCTTGCCCGGCCGCTGTGACTTAGTGGATTGAGCATCGTCCCGTGGACTGAGAGGTCCCAGTTGGATTCCCGGTCAGGGCACATGCCCGGGTTGTAGGCTCAAGTCCCCAGTAGGGGGCATGGAGGAGGCAGCCTATCGATGTCTCTCTCTCTCTCTCTCCCTTCCTCTCTCTCTAAAAAAATCAATTTAAATATATATATTTAAGAGAGTCTTTGTCACTGGATACCTGGCAAGGTCTAGACATTCTACTCTGAAAGGATTCGGACCTGCCCCTTTATAGTCATTGTGCTCACAGACCCACCCATCAAACTCCAAATGCTGCTCAAGGCAATTGGCCACAATCCTTAGGAGGCACTTGGCACAAGAGGCGCTGGGACCTTCCATGCTTGCGAACCCTCATACCAGCCTCTTTTGTTAGTGTTATGGAATCTCCCACTCCCCACCCACCAAGCCAGTTCAGCTCCTCCACCACATACATTTTCTTCGTGCCTCTCCTCTTCCTCCTCCAGACTCCCAGTTCAGTCCTACTCAAGGGGCCTTTCAAACAAGGCATTAGGTAGGACTATCATCTGGATATCAACAAAGAGTGCTTGGGCTCGTGACACGAAGGTTTGGTTTCTCAGGATGGAGGAAGTGAAAATCCAACAGGGAGAATAAAAATGATCTCAATCAATTGTCCCACACAACTGCCAGCGGAAAGACTTACCAACATGATGGTTCTACTTTGGATGCGCGTGTTTTTCTATTGCAATGCTTTATTGTACACCTGCAAATGTCACTGTCTAGGTGGCTGATGAAATTATTTCAAATTTAGGGTATTCTGCCAAAAACGTCTGCTTTGCAAGTGCCGTACACCTGAAGAGCTTGCAAACCACTGGTGTTTGGTGTGAAAGTGCCTGGTGGCCGGTCAGGAGCAGGCTGCGCGTGCAGCAATTGCTTGTTGATTCTGAATTGCACCGAGGGAAGGAAAAAAGAGAGCAAATTTGGGAAAGGGGCCTCCCAGCTAAGAAAAAGAATGGTCATGGCCCCCGTAGTGATGAAGACAGAAGATTCGTCAGAGGATAGAACTGCCAGATAAAACACAGAATACCTAGTTAAATTTGAATTTCAGATAAACAATAACAATTTTCATCTGAGCATATACTATACAGTATCTGGGACATATTATACCAACAATTTTCCCATTGTTTATCTGAAATTCAAATGTAACTGGGTGTCCTCTATTTTTATTTGCTAATTCTGGCAACCCTAATTACAGGGCCCTTTTTCAAGCATCAGCTTAAGCAATTGATAACATGGATGTCAAGCTTGACAGAGGGTATCATGCTTAAAAATTGTGCCCTAAACTGAGCACCAAAGTGGGCAGGTCAATGATGCAGCAAATCGCCCTCATCCCTCTGGCTTCTGGTCTGCTCTCGGCTGCCCACTGGAACTGCCACTGTCCTGTCGGGACGGACGCCCTGAGCAGCAGGTTGCAAGGCATCTGACGGGACGGAGGAGCCATTGGCTGGAGCAATTTATTTCCTTCATAGTTTCCTCTTCAGCGTCCCATCCCAGGCCCCACCTCAGACTTCTGCTCTTCTTTCTTTTTTTTTTTTATCCTCACCCGAGGACATTTTTCCATTTTTTGTTCAGGTAGAGTGGGAGGGAGAGAGAGGAAGAGAGAGAGAGAAACATCGACGTGAAGGGACACATCGAGTGGCTGCCACCCACACGACCAACCAGGGCCAGGGACAAACTGCAACCGAGGTACGTGCCCTTAGCAGGAACCGAACCCGGGTCTCTCTGTACCGCAGGCCGACACTCTAACTGCTGAGCCAAACAGGCCAGGGCTGCTCTTCTTTCTTTACGTGTTCTTTCAGAGAACGTATTTCCGTGAGCCCGGGTTCGGTCATCACCTCTGAGCAGCTCTCTGCCTCTGGGGTTTAGCAGCAGCCCGTGTTGAGTTCCATTTGGATTTCTCATCATTTTCCGAAGTAACTAAACAAATTTGCAATCCTGCCTCCAGACCACCTCCTCATCCCTGCTTTAACACCGTGGTCTCCACTGGCCCAAATCCTGGTAACGTCTTCACAGTCACTTTCTTTCCCTCCCCGTAACAACCAGTCTCCAAGTCTCAGCACTTCTCTGTAAATTACCCTTCGCACAGAGTCCCTCCCGGTAGGACCACATTCACCTGGCGTAACCTTCCTGTCTCAAATTATCATACCCCTAAACCCAGACTTTCCCTCCCCAAGTCTGTTTCATTATCGTTTCCATGGCCTCCAGCTTCCGGCAGGGTTCATCTGCGCTGCTTCTCCTGGCTTGCACCGCCCTCTGTAATAAAGCCACACTCCGCCTAGGCTCCTATTTCCAACACAGCCAGCACGCACCTTCTCCAGGAGCCCTGACCGCGCTGTCTCGGGCCCATCATTCTCTTTCCCACTCCCACCCCGCTTGTTCCCACTGGGAATGCGCTTGCCCCTGGCTGCCGAATCCTGCCCATCCTTCCACATAAGGGCCATTTCCCTTCCCTGGTGCAGATTTCCTTGTCCGATCCAGCCTGCTTGGATCTGTTTCTACAGTCAAACTTCACCTTCCAACTCAGTACTGTGAGAATCAAATGATGACATTGTTTCTGTTTGACAAGGGGGTGGAGGTGGTTGCCTCTTTTACCCAGATTCCGGCTTCTCTCTCTCTGAACAACACCCTCAGTGGCGCCGTTCAGGACATGCCACCCCAAAATGCGGCCCCTGGGCATACTGAATATTTATTTCTATTTATTTATTTATTTTTAATCTTCACCCAAGGATATTTTTCCATTTTTGTTTGGATAGAGTGGGAGAGAGAGAAACGTCGATGTGAGAGAGACACATCAACTGGTTGCCTCCTACATGACCCCAACCAGGGCCCGGGATGAACCACAACCAAGGTACGTGTCCTTGACCGGAATCAAACCCAAGACTCACTGGTCCGTGGGCCAACGCTCTAACCACTGAGCAAACCAGCCAGGGCCATATTGAATATTTAAAGTTGAAGAATTGTGAGAAAATGACAGTAGCAAGAAGGTCACTGTGACCTTCCCACAGCCTTTTTCCCCTGAAACAGGCCACCCTCCTGTGAGAGGTGCCCCCCCACACCCGGAGGAAAGGAGCATCCTCGTCCCCAAGACAGAGGGACTCTGAGAAGAATGTGAGCGCACAGGCCTTGCTAAGTCTCCCCCAGTTTCCCACCCTCACCTCATGCTCCTGCGCCTGTCCCACCCTCCACTACTGTGCACTCTGCCCGACGTCACATAACAACACTCGGGTCTGTTTCTTCGGGTCTTCATTTCCTCACGGAGCCTCCTGTACCATAAATTTATAAAACTTACATAAATAAATGTACATGCTTTTTTTTCTCTTAATTTCTCTTCATCATTTTAATTTTCAGACCCAACCAGAGGCTCAAACAGGGTCCAGGGAAACTTCCTCCTCCTCTACATCCGTGTCCTCTTGGTTTGGGGGTGACTGACTCAGTGGAAATATTTTCCAGTTCTGCCTGCAAAGTTCCCCCTAGATCTAGGCCTCCAAAATCTGCCACCTGAGTCCCCATGTTTGGTGGAACATATTTTTAGAGTTTCAAGAAGTTGATTTTTCCCTTCCAAATGAAAACAATCAGAAAAAAACTAAATTGCATGCGGTATGATAACATTTTCCCAAATGTTAATTTAACACATAAGAAGTACTTATGACTCTTTCTGGTCTTAGCAAAACATATTTTAAATGCTTTTGTCGTCAGAGTTTCTTGTACTGGTCGATGCTAAAAGCCAACTCTTCGAGAAGCCTCGGTTTCCTGTTGCTTGCACCACGGTTCATTCGGTGCTGCCCAGTGATGACCCGGCCTCCCTGCACCGCGCTTTCTGTTTGTCCTGCGGTTTCCATCGACACACAAACATGATACGCCAGGACGGGATAGCGTTCTCTAGAAATCCATTTCAAATACAGACTGTTAAGCCCACGGTGAATAAAGTTATGGTTGGCCTAAATCCAATCTTTCTTTTTGAAATTTGGTGAGGATCGATTTCTCCATAAGAATTCTAATCCTTTCAAATGTCACAGATATCCAGGTGAAACAAATAAAGATGTTGATTCTAAATGGCCATGTCCCCTTGATACAAATGGTTTGGGAATCACTGGAAGGATTCATGGAAACTATTTCAAATTCTGCTTGAAAGTGGGTAAAGTAAAAACCGTATATGTAAAAATACTTAATAGACCAAGAACTAGCAATGTGATTTTAATGATGTCCTGAGACCTGGCTGTAACTAACAAGAGGAATTATGTGGAAGGCAGATTCTGACTGGACCCTCATCCAAGGACCGTCATCTACTGAAGCAACTTTGGGTACAGGATGGAAGGGAGCAGAGACCAGAGGCGGGGACGCCAATTAAGTAACCATGGCAGCGGCCCGGGGGAGGTAATGAGGGCCCACAGTGAAACAGTGAGAATAGGAGGAGGACACACTTAGGAGGAATTCAGCCTGGGCATGTCTGAGAACCGACGCCCGTCTATTTAAGAGGGGGTTGATACGCGGTGGAGAAGGGGGTGGGAGGAAGAGATCTGTGCAGTGGATGCAGTGGGGCTCTGTCAGCAGGGAGGTGAGCACTGTGTTTGTCAGGGATTTGGGCCCTTTGCCCCGGCCCCATTGACTTAGGCCCAAGTTCTGTGGAAGGAGACGCCACAGACAGAAGCCAAAGCAGCTGTTATCTCAAAAAGACGGTTTGAGACACAGAAGCGCAAGCCACGTTGCTTTGTGCCCGGGCGACAAAATGTGGCCCAAAATAGAGAGTAGTGTTCTCTCTTCTGGAGCCCAGAACACAGGACGCGTGGCTCAGGAAAGTCCCCGAGGAGTGTGGCACCCGTTGGCTGGAACCCGGGGCGCATCAGCGGGCAGAACACAGGTAGTAGGAAGACAAGGTCCAGAAGCAGATCTGGGGGCAAATAAGGGACATCACAGGGGTCCAAGCCAAAGAACATGAGCGAGACCTCAGGGACTCACTGAAATTGGCGGGGGGGGGGGTGGTCTTCATTCTGGGAGAGGGGCACAGACCAGTGAAATTCAAGTCCTGTCAGTGAGTTTGACCTCATCTGTACCCTCAGGCTGGCAGGGCCCGGAAACATTCATGTTACAGACAGACACACCCCTGCACTTATCACATTACAGGGCAATCCACAGCTTACATAACTTCTCCCTCACTGCTCAGGGAGCTGCTCAGGCATCAGGAGCGTGTCATTCATCAGTACCAAGCATGTGTACACAGTAGGTGCTGGTCTGTCCTGGCCTACAAATGGCTGATACCCCAAGAGGGATCTCATGGTAACATGACCACGGAACCTAGTCTCCTCCGATTGTAAAACAGCCTATGGAAAAACTCCAGCATAAGAAATAAAAATCAACGTGCCCCCAGCTACGACTGCCCGGACAGCTCTGGGCGCAGGAAGTATCTGGTCTCTTTAGATACGGCCAGCCAATTGCCTCTTTTTCTCCATTCCTTACACGACAAAGATGCCTTTAAACTTAATTAAATGGGCTGCTTGGCCAAGAGTAGCTGGCAACTTCAGAAAGGCAAAAAAAAAAAAAAAAGTATTTTCCTTTCTGTGTGTGGGAGACACGTTAAGTGTTTTGGAAACCAAAAAGGTAAACAATGCACGCTCACACGTGCGTCCACCCCAATACCTCCCACTTGAGTCCCCATATCTGAGAGGTGGCTCTCTCCAGAGTCACTTACTTGGGCCAGAAAGAGATGACCAGACATTTGTTTAAAATGAGTCTTGAGATGCTCTGCGGGAAGAGCTCGGAAAGGAAGCCCTGCAAGAGAAAGGTCACACGTAAGCAAACAGAGCCACCAACCGAATCTGCGGCCTAAATTCCACTCAGGAAGCAGTTTGACGGGAGGGGGAGGGGGAGGGGCAGACGGCCACGGAGAGGCCGCTCTCCCCTCCAGAAGGTCGCCAAGTGCCCTGAACTAGGAACTCCGGGAGTCACCAAGCAACACAAAAGCTGTGTGCTCTGAAACCTTTGCAGCTGACAAGAGCACGGGACGATTCTAGTGTCCCCGGCACTGGATCCAGACACTGGTCCCCAGTCAGTCTGCTCAGCAGGGTCACAGCGCAGGGTAATCCCATTAAGTTCCAGCTGCTGCCCCCCAGCCCCATGATTTACAGTCTGGCTGGAGCTGGGGGCTGACCAGTTAAGGCCAATTTAAACCGGAGCTTGGTGATGAGCCTGTGTGGGAGCCAGCCTGGGGCCGGGAGGGCGGAGGCAGTGAATTACAGAGATGCTTGCATTTATGATCCATATTGTCCTCCCTCCCGACACTTTTCTTTTCCTGCCAGAGTCATTGATTTTTTGTTAACTGCTCTAAACTCCACATTTCCGCCCCCCCACTATTGATGAGCGGAGACAGAACCACGCCCAGACCCAGGCAGGACGGCTATGCCAACCCTCTCCAGCCAGTGGCCTGAGTCCGAGCCAGGGTCAGGAGGAATTCTTCGGGCTCTGCAGAGGATTGTTTCCAAAACGAGAAAAATAAGAAATATCAAGGATAATGTTTAAGGAATTTTGAAGCAAGCATTTGGCATCCCAGCTTGCTTCTCTAGACTTAGTGTTTGAGGAAAATCCTGTATTTCTAGGTAGGGACCCACCCGGCTTTCGACTTTACAAACGGCCTGGTGATACATTTCCTAGGCTCTACTGCACAAAAAGAGTCAAGAGTCTCTGGTAGCTGGAACGAGAATATCAATTTCAGATCTCAATGAGACTGGCTGAATGAGACTGATCTGGGCCCTGGCCAGTGTGGCTCCGTTGGTTGGGGCTTCATCCTGTACACCGAAAGGCGGCGGGTTCGAATCCCAGTCGGAATGCACTTATTTTCTAGTCACCACTTGGTAGGTTACGGTGAGTGATCTAAAACTAGACCAGGCACGAATCCGCTGCCAAAGCCAAGCCGTCCCGGTCCTGGAGATAACACGCGTGGAAAGGACTGGACTGCGGAGCGGCGGTGACGCGTGTGTTGAGAGGAGTCGGGAGGTGGACATGCTGTAGGCCGTGGAGAGGGCAGGGAGCTCCCAGCAGGCAGGCCTACGCGAGGAGCACCTGCAAAGGACAGGGATCTTCTCTATTTGCAAGAGAAATGGAGACGCTTCATGGGACGGGCAAAGGACTGCCCATCTGGACACCAACGCAAGTCCCTTTGCATGGTCCCTCTCACAGCAGAACAGCATCACTGAAGATCAGCTCTCCCGGGCCAGCTCCTCTGAGACCCCTGCCGGCTTCCTGAGACGGGAAGAGGAACTGAAACACACCCAGGTCAACTGAAAGCTCTCTCGCTGTCCTAATGCAGGGTATGACCCGGCGTGGGGGAAGGGAGGGTGGTAATTCCCCATCCCCTCACCCACCCAGAGCCCGAGGGTGTGGAACTAACGGAGAACCTCACAGGCTCTTCATCCACGGGGCCTCCTTGGAAGAGAGAAGCACCTGGCCAGCCAGAGCAGCTGTGGAGGCTGTTTCCGTAGCTGCAGCGGTACCTCCATCCTTGCCACAGCCATTTGCAAACACTGAGGGGCTCCCCTGGTGCCCAACCCTCCAGCCGCAAGGAGGGCCCAGCAGCACCAGAGCAGCAGTGAGCTGATGGGTGAAACAAGTGCCACTGTGGCTCCTGTCACAGGCCTGCTCTGCACCGGCTGGACGGCTTGGAGAACCCCGTTACCCTCAGTCAGCACGTTACCTAAGCCTGCAAGAAGGAAGTGGCATTGGAGCTGGGCGTGAGAAGGAGGGGCATGTGGACATTTGCATCAAGCAGAAACACGCAGCTAAAGGTTTCACACAAAAGCATTCAGTGAGGGGGGGAAAATGTTTAAGGAGAAGAAAAGGTGCATTTTCAGGAATGAAAACCAGTGAGATCAAAAACACACATACCCATCCTCGTTATGTTCTGCAATTTGCCATACTTTATATCAGCTCAGGGACAGAATCTTGCCCTCCTTCCAAATGTTCCTACATCCCAGTTCTCTAGGGTTCATTCATCATAAATTTCAAAAACCATTAACGTTCTCAAGGCATCCCAAGTAGATGCAACGGCACTCACACACCTGCTCCTGCTGAATACCTATGACTACACCTGTCCTGTTCGTTGTTCTCATTTTTAATTCACCGCCACCCACTTTCTTCCTCTGTGAAGATAAGAATTCCTCCTTGAGTCAGTCCCCTGAGTTAGGACATAGCCCTGACAGGCTGGACAGAGGGGCGGGAACGGCAGCCCAGGAGTCTCTGGCCTCTCGCCGGAGAAGGCAGGAGTTGGAGGCTACAAGGGCTTAGAAGGAAGTCAGTGTCAATGTCAGGTCCTGCTCTTCAAAGTCTGGGGCCCAGCAGCATCAGCTCACCTGGCAGTTTGTTAAACAGATAGAATTTCAGACCCAGCACCAAGTGACTGAATCAGAGCCTGCATTTGAACAACATTGAGTGGATGAATCTGAGAGTATAGTAATAAATAGCAGACCCTCTACCTATGTTCTCTCTCTCAGTCCTCAGAACCACCCCAGGACTTACCTACTGCCTTTTCATAAATAAAGAAACTGCAGCTCAGAGAAGTTAAATAATGTGCCCAATACTACACAGCTACCTTGTGACAAATCATATATTTGAGCCCCAATCTGGTAGATTTCAAAGTTACTGTCTTTCCTACTGCATACCTAAAGTCCCACTGAGAGGGAAGGAAAGGAAAATCTAGCGACAGGTCACACTGGGAAATGTGGGAGGGCAGGCCGTTAGGCCGTCACCTAAATCTCTGTCAGCAGGTATCCAAGCCCAGTGGGTTTGGAACTAGGGGCAGGAATCCATTTCTGAAGGCCGCAAGGAGACTGGCGTGAACAAGCCCACGCCCCAGCTCTCGGGGTTCTGCAGCACTGAGCAGGTCTCCCAAGGACAGGCCTGCCCAGTAACCAGTACTGGGGCCCACGCAGCAGGCAGGCAGCACACTGCAGTCTGGGGCTGCATGCCAGAGCATCAAACTAAAGTCCTTCAGTCCTTCCTGCCTAAAAGCAAACCTGCCAGAAGGAAGAAGCAAGGGATAGCAGCCTGGGGTGAAGATCCTGGGGGGAGGGGTGGTCTGAGAAGATGCTGGCTGGAGTCACTGCCTTGCTGGGGAATGAGAGATTTGCCAACTTACAGGCAACTCTTGAGCCTGTGCTTCTCTGGGGGAAATGGCCTCAGTGTCTGTCCTCACAGGCCAGGAAGGCTGGGTGGGGGTGGACCTAAGGTGCCCTAGGAGCCTCCCCCTCCCATCTCTCCTGCACAGTCTCCATGGAGCCCAACAGCCTCCCCAACTTAATGCAAATGCACAGTCTCAGTTCTAAAGCAAGCCCTCCATGTTTATCTGTTTGTTGTTGAGAAAAGGTTACAGAAAAACTATTTCTTCATTTCTACTAGACTTCCAGAAAGCAACAGAGGAATGGTAGAAAGCCACATGACAGTCATTTGGCCAAGATTCTCAGAAGTGCTGTCCTATTTTTCTCTTTTGCAGGCTCTGGAAGTCCACTGAGACCTCTGCAATCAAGCAAGGATCCCATTTCTTAACATGTTTTAAGTCTTCCTCACAAATGCCAGAAAACACGCCTTGGACAGAGCCATCGCTGTTCCAAAGCTGTTTTCTAAAGCACAGATTGCAACAGCCAGACCTGGTCTTACTGCCCTGCATGTCCTTCCTGTTGTTACCAAACCCGTCTTGCGCTTTCACCCTGTCTCTCCCTGGCCAAGGACTCCTGCTGTCCATGGGAGCGAGCTGGAACTTGAACTTGCATTTGAGCCCCTCCATCAGCAGGCCCACTCCGCCTGTGAATGCGTGTTCTCTCTCCCAGAGCAAAACTGAGCCAGGCCAGTTCCTTGGTGCCATGGCTTGTCCGCTGCCCTTGCTCCCACCAAAGGTGCTCTCTTAGCCAAGCCAAATCGACACAGTGGTGAAGCTAAGCCACGGCCAAGGTCATATTGCAACAGACCCGTGAACTGCCTCTGCTGAGCGGTGGGTGTCGGATGGAGGTTGGGAGAAGTAGTGTGCTGGTCACGGTGCAGCAGCTGGCTCCCCAGAGGAGAAATGTGTGCTTACGTATACGTGCATAAGTTTATCATAGACTTTACCTGTATATAACACATGCAAATAAATTCCACAGAGCCTATTGATTTTCCTAGATGCTTCCATTGATTTTTGACAAACTCTCCTATCTGTAGCCAATCTATAGTTGCCATTGATGAACAAGTACAGTTCTGATCTGAAAATTGGCTGCTATTTTTATTTACATAGACAAGGAAGAAAAAAACTGACAAATACCTATGTCAGAACTTCACTCATTTGTCCATGATAAGAGCAACGTCTTTGCAGAACCAGATAATAGTTTCAAATCCTGGTAGAATATCTTCTCCATTTTTGTGCTATGTCCCAATGTAATGAACACATAAGTTGTATCTGTATTTTTAACATTGTCTCCATTCCTTTCTTAAGTCTAGGCTAAGGGTCAGCAAACTTGCACTCTAAGGGGCTAGATAATAAATATTGTCAGCTGTTCCAGCCCTGCGGTCTCTGTCACAACGACTCGACTTGGCCATTGTAGTGTGAAAGCAGCCATGGACAATCCATTAACTAATGAGCACAGTTGTGTTCCAATAAAACTTTTACAAAAACAGGCAGGGGCCCCGATTAGGTCCATAGGCGGTAGTTGGCCAACCCCTTGTCCAGACAATCACCTAAACAGTAAATCAAGCCCTGATTTGTCATGTTTGTTTACAGATCAGCCCCCGTAGCTGATTTCAAGCTTTCAACAGGAAGTCAAGGCATGAGGAGTGGAAAGGGGGATGTGAGAAGGACATCATAGCACAACATAGCGTTTCCACCTGCTTTTCTTTCTTGGGGCTGCCGTCAAGAAATACCACCGAGCCCTGGCCGGTTTGGCTCAGCGGTTAGAGCGTTGGTCTGCGGTCCGGAGAGACCCGGGTTCGGTTCCCGCTAAGGGCATGTACTTCGGTTGCAGTTTGTCCCCGGCCCTGGTTGGTCGTGTGGGTGGCAGCCACTCGATGTGTCCCTTCACGTCGATGTTTCTCACTCTCTCTCCCTTCCTCTCTCTCCCTCCCATTCTATCTGTACAAAAAATGGAAAAATATCCTCGGGTGAGGATAAAAAAAAAAAAAAAAGAAAGAAATACCACCGAAGGGGAAGTGGGGTGGCGGCTTGTTCTCTCACAGTCTGGGGGCTGGAAGTCCCAGATCAAGGTGTCAGCAGGGCTGGTTCCTTCTGAGGCCCGAGGAAATCTGTCCAGGCCTCTCTCCTAGCTTCTGGTGGCTTGCTGGCCATCTCTGGTGTTTCTTGGCTAATGTAGCGTTGCCCTGATCTGTGCCCCTATTCAAAGGGTGTTCTTCTCCCTGTGTGCATGTGTGTGTCCAAATGGCTACTTTTTAGGAAGGCTCCAGGCATACTGGATGAGGACCCCACGCTAATGACCTTATCTTAACTAATTACCTCTGTAACAACCCTATTTTCATGTAAAGTCACATTCTGAGACTGGGGATTAGAACTTCAAATACAAATAGGAGGGGGTATATAATTCCTCCCATAAGACCACCATACATCTACAATATATGTAAGTAAACACTAGAGTATAGATCATAGATAAATGTAGCAAATACCAGGGAAGTGATAAGTTTTGATGATTGATTATTTTTATTTTTATTAACTTAATTTTTTAATTGTAAGTGCATATGAGACATATACAGTTTAGTTTATTATAATAATAGATATGCTTAACAACTGATTCACAAAACTCATGAAAATTTGTCAATCGACCCTCTCGAGCCAATACAAGCCAACTTCAGCACACCAGGGGTTGAACGGAGTGTGCTAGGGACAGCCCCCTGCCCCCATGCCCCTAGAAGTCATGTGTCTTCCAAGGCCTAGAACAAGAGAAACTTACCACAAGCTACTTCCTCTCCATCCTGTATTCCTCCTCCCAGGAGCCCTGTGAGACAGAGTGTCAATATCAGTCATTTTCTTCACCCCTCTGATCCTCCCCAGTCACCTCAAATCCTCAGCTTTGCTTGGCCAAACCTGATTCCCCTGCTCCAAAGAGGAGAGGATGGGTCCTTCTGCACCGAGCAGAGCACCTGAGACTTTGCATCAGGACCATTCTTACTCATCACACTCAGGTCCCAGACTCTGCCGAGGCCAAATAGAATTCCTATAACTACCAGTGGCTCCTCCCACCAAGCCTGGTCCACGTGCTTCTTTCCCTTTGCTGAAGGCATCAGTTTACGTACGGCACCACATTATCCTCTGGCTGGTTTCCATATAGATCTCTTGCTTCTCTGCTTAATTTATAAAATCTTGGAGAAGAGAAACTGTGTTCTTTGCTATCTCTCTCAGTCCCAGCCCAGAACTAGATAGATAATAGGGCTTAATAAATGCTTGTCACTTACATAGAGGATGACAAATAGTCATCAAAAAGCAATTTTGTCATAGGCCCAGGTTGGAAAGAACCAGACCTTGGTTCAGGAGAAGCCAAAAAGAAACTCACAGGTATCAATCATTTCTACTCACAAGCTTTAGCAAGTTTAAAAAGGAAAGAGCAGCTCAGACCAAGGAGGGATCTCAGTGGGTGCGCCTTCTCAGTGTCCCCCATGGGGTGTGCCCAAGTGGAGGTGATGGCCACCAGCCCATGAAGGACAAGCAATCCCTTGGGTAATAGATCAGCTAATGCTGACTGTCATAACTAGTACACTACACATTCTCAAGGCTGAACAAAATGAGTTATTTCACTTTTCTCACATATAGTCCAGTGGTAGACACAAGTGGTGGGGAGCAGGGGATGTGGTGGGGAACAAAGGGGTCAGAGCTCAGGTCACACAGCACTGTGCACCCAGTTGACAGAGGCACTGCAATCTTCCACATGGTTTCGCACCCTGGCTCTGGGAGGGGACATCAGCTAGCATGGCTGGGG
This sequence comes from Molossus molossus, assembly GCF_014108415.1. Taxonomy (NCBI): domain Eukaryota; kingdom Metazoa; phylum Chordata; class Mammalia; order Chiroptera; family Molossidae; genus Molossus; species Molossus molossus. Next base: position 26,082,698 of record NW_023425347.1, on the reverse strand, counting down.
AGAGAATACACATACAGGATCACTCAGGAGAGTTTGGGGGTCAGATCTGGAAGTGGCTTCATCACTTCCGCCCACATGCCATTGGCCAGTCCTCGGCCAGTCGGTCTGATGGCCTCACCTAGATTTATAAGGGCAGGGAAAGCAACAAGTCGACACTGTAGAATAGAAACACAAATTGTTGAAGGACTGGTACAAAACTCTCTATAAAAAGGGGCCTGGCCAGTGCCTCCCACAGTCCCTAACAACAATAGACCAGGATGGAGACTTAATCAACTCTGATATATAAGATTTGGCTTAAATGTCCAAAAAGGATTGTTAAACGCTACCAAAGTTGGAAATCATTCATGGAAATTGCTCTACTCAAGGAAAGAGTATCATTTAGCTGGAAAGCATCATTTAATAAATAAGAATACACTTGATATCTCAAATTGTTTTCTGCCCTGGGAGAGTACATATCCTACTTCCAAGAAACTAAACACCCTTAGATTGCTTTGTTCAAGTGAGGCAAGGCCCTAAATAATTTCACACCATCATGGGATCTTCTACCCTTCCAATGGTTCTCAATTGCACTGAGCCAGAAACCAACAACCTCACTAAGTTTGGTGGCTGTATACAGGTCATTGTAGGCTCAGTCCTTAATGAACACTCAGGAAACACATTCGGTAGACCCAGAGATGCCAAAAGCTATAGGTATTTTAATTTCATTCTCCAAGCATCACTGTCTCAAAAGGGGACTTGATACCTAATTTTTATTTTCTAGAATAGGATGGAAATTTAACTCATCATTTGGAAATTGTCTGGAAATCTACTTGAAGGAGCCATCATTTGACTTCAAAACATTTACCACTGAGCCTCACCAGAAATGTCATGTTCTCAAATGGTTTCTTCTTTATGAGCCATGAAACAAGAGAGAAAACAGCTAAAGTGGGGTGGACAGATCAATAGAATAAGTTCCTCCAAAAATGCCAAGCTAGAAGATAAAAGAGCAAAGCTCAGATATTTGAAATGAGAGGAGATAATAAAACACTAAGCTTCAAACAGCATCCACACGTGGAAAGAAGTGGAATTGAGTTAAGAATTGTGCCATGTCCCTTGGAAGGAAATGGGAAATAAAAATACATATTCACCCCCCCACCAAAAGTATATGATGTTAAGAATATTGGGCTTGACAAACATAACCCTGTAGTTTAGAAACTGAAATACATTTGAGCTGATTTTACATGGGAAGAGGACAAGGAAAGAAATAGATTAAAAAAAGCTTTATAGGAAAAAGATTCCAATGTTGAAGTTGCTATACTTACCAAAGAAGAAATGGAATACCCACAATGGGTCCAAAGCAGGCATATCATCCAGGTCTTTGAGAAAACAGAGGTTTGACATTGAACAGCACATGACAGCCTTAAAGGGGACCACTGGGTGGGTGACAAATGACCTCCCCTCTAAAATACTTTCCTCTTTTTTCCCCCAGCAGAATGCCGGAAGTAAAACATGTGCTTTGGGTATCTGAAAAGATAATGAAATGTATGGCATCCTACCATGGTTTTAGACATATGAAGCTCTCAAAATAAAACCTAAGGGGGAAAAACCCAGGTCAAGCAACATTAACATTCAGCCTATGTTTAAAAAATAAAACTTTGTACTCCAAAGTGCACATCTGAGAAAAAAACTTTTAATACGTTTTTTAATTGATTTTTTTAGAGAGAGAGGAAGGGAGAGATAGAAACATTGATGTGAGAAAAAAACATCAATTGGCTGCCTCCTGCACACATCCCACCAGGGATCGAGCCTATAACCTGGGCATGTGCCCTGACTGGGAATCGAACGGGGACCGCTCAGTCCATGGGATGACCCTCAATCCACGGAGCCACACCGGCCCAGCCATCTGGGAAATTTTATATTGTGAAAGCCAGGATGTAAGGGACACTACAAGGGCCATTAGCTGCAGCCACACACCTCCATGTCCTCAGTAGGTCCATTGATGGGCCCTCCAGTGGAACAATGATTGCATCCTTGATTTGACTAATTAGAAAAGGTAATTTCATTCAAGGAATGGTGAAATTAAATGTTGCTCTTTGTCTTATGAAAATTAGTTTCTACATTGATGGAAGGAGACAAAAATACGCCACTGTGGTCCTTACATGGGGTGGCTTCCAGTAACCCAAACCTTCTGATCATCACAGTCTTGTGTAGATTCTGCCCACACTGACTCTGTGCTTTGCCATGTGACTTGCCTCGACCAGTGAAAACTGACAAAGATGAGATAAGTAGAGGCTTATCCTTTAAAAAGTAATATTAGTTCTGGGAGCCCTGGGCCACCATGTGAAGAAGTCCATCTATTCTACTGGTGAGCCCAGGTGGAGAGATAAACGTCTAACAGCACCCAGATCTCCGAGCCAACCAAGAGGATACCTCATGGGACAGAACAACTGAGCAGGGGAGCTCAGCTCAGACTACTGAGCAACAATTTGTTATTGCTTTAAGCTACAAGGCTTGGGATAGTGTGCAGTGCAGCAAAGATACCAGGAACAGCTTTGTATCAGAGCAATTCTAGTCTAATGGTTATGACTTTGGGGATCAGGTAGATTTTAGTTCAAATCTTATAACCAACATTTACTAGGTGTGTGTTTTGGGGTAATTTCTTTAACCTCTCTTCTTCTTTTTAGTGATAAGTGGATTCCTGGTGGTTTTTTCCCACCCTAGCATCCATGCCTTTCCCTTCCAGGAAAGCGAATTCTACCATAGCACCGGAGGTTGACCAAGTGACCTAGGAAAGGCCAATTAGTGTACTTCATCACCTGACCATTAATTAATTAATTTTAATTTAATTGGTCAAGGCTAGGCTCATGACCCAACACAGTCCACTCAGAATGAATCTCAGGATTTCAACTGAGGACATGAATAATATTTCTTCTTCTGGAAACCAGCTTAAGAACGAACCCAACACATGGAGCAGGAAAAATCCAACAAAAGGAAATCACAAAGAAAAGGAGCTTGAACGTGATCAAAATGCTCCTGAAGCAAGACCCTACCTTGAATCTTTTAAGTAACATGAGTTAACAAATTGCCTTTGTTGTTTAAATTAGTTTGAATCGGGATGTGTTTCTTGCCACCCAAAGCATCTTAGGTAAAACAGGGAATAGCTAGTGTTTTCACCCTTTTCTTCTTCTGGAAGTACTACTCCTTTTCTTTGGGAAAATTGTCCCCCTCCCCAAATAAACAGCTTTAAATAAGGCTGCCAATGAAATCACACCCCTCCATCCCTTCCCAAGCCACAGGGGAATTGGAAGGCCCAACCAGACCGATCAGAGCCCTTCCCTGGTTTGCAGGACTGAGAAAGAGAGACAGTCCCTCTGGTAGTGAAGCTGAGATGCTAAGAGCCACACAGCCCTACTTCCAGCTGTGAAGGAACCTTCTGGGGGAGGGGGGGGAGATCCAACTGAGAGACAAGAGAAGAGTCCTGGAACATTCCAGACCCTGGTCCCAAATGATCCTGATACCACTCCACCCTGACCTTCAACAAGATGACTCTTTGAACCAATGAATTCCCCACTCCTCATCCGTGTGTCTTTGGGTGAGGTTTCTTCATTCTCTTCTCTGACCGAGACTCCTGCTTCTGCTGAGCTGAAGCGTCACTCAGAGGCTCCCAGAGACAAGCCACAGAACCCTCAAGGCCCCTGTGTGCTCGTGTCAAGAATGAAGGGGTTGCCTGCAACTTTCTGTAGAGTTCCTCTCAGCTCTATTCTGTGCCCAAAGCCCGCCTCATCTGTTCTAGGCCTCTATGGCCTCCACTGAGGGCGATAACAGTACCCCCTCCTAATACATGTAACTTTTCACTCATCTTTCTCTTCTTGTTACCATGTCCCACATTTTACACATAAACATTGATTCATAAAGTCACAGTGGCTCTTCAGCCTGTACATAACAATGTACACAATTTCCATTTATTGGGTGTCAACTTGTGCCGGGCTAGGTGTTTCATATATTGTTTCCCTTCCTTATAACCCACACGCAGCAGGTTTCTCCAGGTGGTGACTACAGAGGAAGGCAAATTTACAGTCGCCCCCTCACATGCAGTGCTCCAGGTCCTTGTCTGTGCTTTCCGGTGGTCCTCTCCTCAAAACACTTCTGAGAATCCCTGGTTGTGAGTCCTAAGACAATTATTATAAGAATTTGCCCCCAGTTCCACCAGTAAAAAGTTCTCAACTCTCTCCCTTCTTGTGTCCTTCTATGAGTCTGCAAAGGGTGGGGTCCCAAACGGGAAACCGTGCCCTAATGCTCATCAACAATAGAAGGAATGCCGACATGGCGGAGGGTTTACTCAGTGGAACACAGTGGGGTGGGTGAATGGCATCTACCCACAACGTTATGGATAAAAAGCACAAACATAGGTTTGTGCACAAAATTAAGACATAAAAGAAAATACAAGAACAATGCCATTTATATGAAGCTCAAAATTACCCACTGGTGTGGCTCAGTGGTTGAACGTTGACCCTTGCACCAAAAGGTCCTGGTTTGATTCCTGGTCAGGGCACATGCCCAGGTTGTGGGCCAAATCCCCAGTGGGGGGCATGCAGGAGGCGGCCAATCCATGTTCTCGCTCATCAATGTTTCCATCTCTATCTCTCACTCCCTTCCTCTCTCTCTAAACAATAAAGAAAAATTTTTTTTTAAATGATCAAAATTAATGTGATCCAGCAATCCCGTTTCTGAGTATATATCCAAAGGAAATGAAATCACCATCTCAAAAAGATACCTGCACCTTCTGTGTTCATTGCAGCCTTATTCACAATAGCCAAGACATGGAAACAACCTAAGTGTCCATCGACAGATAAGTGGATTAAGAAAATGTGCAAACGCCCTGGCCTGTTTGGTTCAGCGGTTAGAGCATCGGCCTGCGGTCCGGAGAGACCCGGGTTCGGTTCCCGCTAAGGGCACGTACCTTGGTTGCAGTTTGTCCCCAGCCCTGGTTGGGTCGTGTGGGTGGTAACCACTCGATGTGTCGCTTTCACGTCGATGTTTCTCTCTCTCTCTCTCCCACTCACTCTATCTGAACAAAATATCGAAAAATGTCCTCAGGTGAGGATAAAAACAAAAAAAAAAAGAAAATGTGCAATGAAATATTATTTAGCCATACAAAAGAAGAAAATCCTGCCATCTGGGACAACATGACTGGGCCTTAAGGGCATTATGCTAAGTGAAATAAGTCAAACAGAGAAAGACAGATACTGTATGATCTCACTAATATATGGAATTTTTAAAAGCCAAACTCATAGAACCAAAGAGCAGTGTTTGCCAAGGGCTAGGAGGTGGGGGAAATGAGGTGATGTTGGTCAAGGGGTACAAACTTCCAGTTATAGGAGGAATTATTTCCAGGGACCTAATGTACAGCATGGTGACTATAGTTAACAATATAATATTTTATACTTGAAATTTGATATGAGAGTAGTTTTAAATGTCTTGACCATAATAGCAAAAACAAACGGTACTTATCTGACTGGAAGGATGTGTTAACTAACCTTATTGTGGTAAACATTTCTCAATATATATGTGTATCTACATTATTACATTGTACATTATAAATTCATACAATGTTATGTATGAATTATATCTCAATAAAGCTGGGGGGAGTCCATTAAAGTGGTTACTCCTTAAACGTGATGCATACATTAACATTTTATTTTATATTAAAACCTAAAAATATACATACAGATGCCAATATTTTCATGTTGGGCTAAGTATTTTATCATTTTAAATGTGGATCCCCTCATTGATGGTCTAAGTTATTTTATTTGGGTGTTTTTTTTTTAATTTGTTTGCTTTGGTTTTTCGTTTTGCTTCAACCATAACCATAATGCATTATTTTGGGCTTCTTAAAAGCTGAACAAAAGTTTAAGTATACTTGCAAAGCAATCTTAGCGTAGCATCCCTTGAGATTTTTATTCTTTTTCCCCGATCTCTTATGCTTGTCACACCTACACTTACTTTGACCACAATTTTTTAGCAACTGCCTTTATCTAGTCATTACCAAAGCATTCAGCTTAAATTTCATTAAAAACTGTATCTCTCTCTTGCCTTGGCTGGTTTTCTCAGTGGTTAGAGCATTGGCCTGAGGACCAAAGGGTCTCGGGTTCAATTCCCTATGAAAGACACAAACCTGGGTTGCAGGTTCAATCCCCGGTCCCCATCAAAGGGAACAAATCAATGTGTCTCTCTCACGTCAATATTTCTTTCTCTCCCTCTCCCTCCCTTCCATTCTATCTAAAAATCAATGGGAAAATATCCTTGGGTGAAGATGAACAACAACAACAAAAAACTATATCTTTTCTCTATATATTTCATCAGTTTATAAAAATTTTAACTTAATAGAGGATGACAGGAAAGGAGTAAAAGTAGTACTTCTCGGGCACTGGTTACATTTTGACTCTTGATGCTGGTCATGAATTGGTGTCAGCTGATAAGTGTTCTTTGAATTAGACACCCATGGCTTGTACATTTTCCTGTTCCTTTGATATGCTCCAATTCAGAAGTCAAAAGGAAGAACGGGGATGAGCTGTCCTGGTGTCTGGGCTGCAGTTCTCAGCTGCTGCACCCTGAGTTCCTCACCAGTATCTGCCGGGCTTCAGTAAGGCCACCACCGCATTGGGACCACCTGGTCTGCCCCAGACACAGAGGTGTTGGTGCCCTGTGCCCGGCCCCTCTGCTGCAGCTCTCCAGGACTGACCTCTCTCTGTTCAGTGGGGAGAAATCCCTTTCTCTTCCAGTGTCCACCACTTCTGATATAAGGGAGAGGGCCCCTCATGCTACAGTGACTTCAGTTTTACCACCCAACTCTCTGAGAACGTTTTCCCCAGGAGAGTTTATTATGTTTCCAGTAATAAAGAGCTCCATTTCCACCACGTCTCCTGCCCCAGGTTGTCGGCCCTGCAGCAGGGAGTTAGTTCAATGAGAGCCAGATGGTATAATGGTTAAGAGCATAGCTCCAGACGGCTCGGCTCTCAATCCCAACCCTGCCACTTACTGACTGTGTAACCTTGTACAAGTTACTTCAGTTTTTTGTGTCTCAGTTTCCTAATTGCAAAACGGTCCTCTTTCACAGGGATTAGGAAGATTGAAAGAGTCTATTCACGTTAATTGCTTAGAACATAGTCTGGCATATAGTAACATGATTTACTATTACTATTTTAGCAATAGTAATCATTTGTCCCTACCTGCAACCTAGCTCTTATTGCTTGTCCTGTTCTGCAGTCCATCAGTCATGTCTGTTTGTTTCTGAACCCTGGTTGCAGGCAGAGTTCATGTTCTTTCCCAAGAAACTTCGGGAGCCCATGCAAATCAGAGGATGGAGCTGGACCTCCAGCTAAGTGTCCCAAGCATTCTATGCCAGTTTGCGAGGCTTTATCCACAAAAAGCACATAGACAATCTTCATGAGTGGGCCACCTAACTCTAAATGCTGGCATTGTCACCTGTTAGGTCTGAGCAGCCAGGGTATAAACAAACTTTCAATAACCCTGTGGAATAGGTAATACGAGTTCTATTGTGCAAACATGACAACTGGAGCTCAGAGAGGTTGAGCACCTTGTCCAGGCTGATGTGACAAGATAGCTGAGCCGCCTTCCAGTCTGGCCGTTTCTCACTCTAAGACCCAGACCCTCCCCCTGAATCCATGCTGTCATGTCAGGCACTGTGGGTGCAAAGCAATAAGAGGCGCGATTTACTTCACATGAATTATAATCTAGTGGGAAAGGTAAGACACTGACATGCATAAGTTAACATTAGCCCTGGATAGTGTTGCTCAGCAGTTAGAGAGTGTTGGCTTACAGAACAGACGGTCTCGAGTTTGATTGCCAGTCAAGGGCACATACCTGGGTTGCAAGTTCAATCCCTGGCCCTGGCTGGAGTCATGCAGAAGGCAACCATTCTATGTCTTTCTCACATCGATGTTCCTCTCTCTCTCTCTCTTCACTCTATCTAAAAATCAATAGAGAAATATCTTCAGGTGAGGATTAACCAAAAAAAAAAAAGTTAACATCAGCATAGGTCACAGATGGTTGGGCCTCAGAAAACGGGGACATTCAGGAACACTGTTTTCAGCAAGCCATCGCGGTTGGGTATTTTGTTCTCCAGAACAGTCTCCGGAGAGCAGTCCTTAGTCAAGCAGAGAAAACAACAGCAGTCAGTGGGTCCCAATGGTCATAACAGGGTTGTCAAGAGCGGATAAGCCAAGGATCAAAAGCCAGGCAAAGATGGAACCTAACTTACTCTTTACTAGGTATTCACATTGCAGACTCTATCCCTGTATTGGGGTCCCCACCACCACCCTCAGGTTCAACAAGGCTCCAGAAGGACTCACCAAACTCAGACAAGCTGTTTTACTCACAGTTACAATTAATTCCAGCAAAAGGATACAGATGAGACACACACAGGGTAGAGTCCAGGAGAGACCAGGCACGAGCCTCCAATTGCCCTCTCCCACTGAAATTGTACAGACCATGCTTAATTATCCCAGCCACAGTGGATGAGAACTTGTAGAGCATTATCAGCTAGGGGAGTGACCGCAGCCAGTGTCCAGGGTTCCCATTGGTAGGCAGTAACGTAGGCATGGAAGGCTTGCATGGCTGGCCTCAATGACTCAGGCTCCATTCCCCACAAGGTGTGACCCAGGGCCTCCATCATCAATCACATTGTTAGCACAGACTATCCGGAATGGCCTAAGTCCCCAAATACACAATACTTTTAACAGATAGAATATTCCAAAGGCTTAGAGGTCATCTCCCAAGAGCCGGTGAAGGGCCAGTTTCTTTGAAATGTGCAGTGTTTAAACACTCCAAACCTGCTGACTCAACTCTTTAATGCAAGTCCCATTTAATCCTCACAGATGACACAGGTACTATTATTCCCATTTGACCGATGAGAAAACTGAGGCTGAAACAGTTGCACCAAATGGTAGGGTTACACACTGGTAAAGAGAGGAGCCAGGATTCTACCCCAAGTCCATCTGCTTCAGAGCTCATATCCATGCACCTAACTCCGCTACTGCCCTATGCACATGCCACTGGTCTCTAGAAGGACGTGCTAAAGCTTGTGAATGATTCTGCGCTCCTTCCTCTGGCGAAGCGAGAACTAAAGCCAGGCTGAGTTAAATGGACCTGGACTGTACACCTGGTGCACATCTCTATGCTGCACTCAGCACGTGGCATTGCTGATCTGTCTCTGCCACCAGGACGGCAATGGCATACCTCAAATACCTCAGTGTTCCCTATACTTGGCACGTGCAGTATAAATATAACAGTTATTTTCTAATTACACTGAATGTCTTGTTGACAGTGAGCTTGAAAAACCATCTTCAGAAACACATCAAAATTACAACTAAACTATAGAACAACCATCACTCAAAACTGCCTGAAATTGAGCTGAATGGAAGTCCTCCAACTACAAAATTAAAGAAGCAGCCACATCAAGACTGGTAGGAGGGGCGGAGGCAGACGGGCTGGTCCCACACCCACGTGTGGTGGATACAAATTAGGAGAACACCTTGGCTGGGAAGGTCCTCCCTGAGGATTGAGGGGTCCCCCTCCCACACCAGGTGCCCAGATCAGGGTTCCAATGACAGAAAGAAAAGCCCCCATCACTTCTGGCTGTAAAAACCAGCGGGAACTGAGGCTGAGGGAGGCTGGGGCTGCAGAAGCCCCAGGCAATTCCTCTTAAAGGACCCACACACAGACTTACTCGGACTCACACCCTCCAGGCTCCAGCGTGGGAGAGGCAGCTCGAAAGATACCAGAGACATACGGGGAAGAACTGGAGCGAGGGCTGGAGAGGCAGCTTTCCCCTGGACAGACGTGCTGGCAGAGGCCTTTGTTCCTTTGGTGAGCCCTTCCCCCATCAGGCTGGCAGATGGCAGCCACAACCTGACTCACACTGTTTGTCCCACCCTAGTGATTCCCTGAGGCCCTGCCCCACCCAACTTTCAGGCCCACCCAAGCTGTTCCCAGTTGCTTTACCATAGGATTGACCTGTCTTGGATCCTGCTTCAGATTTTCCTAAATTCTCTCAAACGAGCAGCATCTGGTCTCAGCAAGCCCCATATCGCTCATTGAGTGGCCCCAGGCCTGGCACTAGAAGCAGCCAGCCTTGGTTCACAACTTGGCTTTGCCTGGGCATCTCCAAGCCCAGCACAAGAAGCAGCCATCTGCAGATCACTTTATAGCTCATGCCGGGTGGCCCTGGGTAGAACACAGGCAGTGGCTGACCTTGCCCCAGAGCCAGCACACACAGTGGACAGCTTCAGAACACTGCGAAGCACCACTACCCAACCACCTCCACAAGTGACACACTCAAGGAATGGACTCAGTGGGTACCAGAGCCCTGATGAAGTAAGTCTTGCTCTGTATGGTGAGCTTTTACACAGCTGATCATCCAAGGTAGTCAGAGGTCGGTGGATAATGGGCACACACAGTCCTTGCAGTGGATCAGCCTTAGTAAAACCCTCTCATTGATGTGCCAACAGCAAGCAAGACTCAATTACAATAGAAGGTTGTAAAGTCCACATGAGGGGTGCACCTCGAGGGCCTAGCTGGGAGACCAGGGAAGTTGTGCCACTGGACCCTACAGGATACCTACTACTACAGGACACCTCCTACACCCTAGGAGGCCCAGGAGACACAGCAACTCTACCTAATACATGGGAACAAACACAGGGAGGCAGCCAAAATGAGGAGACAAAGAAACATGTCCCAAATGAAAGAACAGAACAAAACCCCAGGAAAACAACTAAAAGAAATGGAGATAAGCAACCTAAAAGATGCAGAGTTCAAAACACTGCTTATAAGGATGCTCAATGAACTTAGTGAGAACTTCAATGAACTTAGTGAGGGCCTCAAGAGCATAAAAAAGGACCAGTCAGAAATGAAGGATGCACTAACTGAAATAAAGAATAATTTACAGAGATTCAATAGTAGACTAGGCAAAGCCAAGAAGCAAACCATCGATTTGGAATATAAAGAAACAAAAAACACCCAATCAGAACTGCAGAAAGAAAAAAAGAATCCAAAAAAATGAGGATAGTGTAAGGAACCTCTGGTACAGCTTCAAGAGTACCAACATTTACATCATGAGAATGCCAGAAGAAGAAGAGAACAAAAAATTGAAAACTTATTTAAAATAATAATGACAGAAAATTTCTCTAACTTGGTGAAGGAAACAGACATACAAGTCCAGGAAGCACAGAAAGTCCCAAACAAGATGAATCCCAAGAGGCCCACACCAAGACACATCATCATCAAAATGCAAAAGGTTCAAGACAAAGAGAGAATCTTAAAAGCAGCAAGAGAAAAGCAGTTAGTTACCTACAAGCGTGTTTCCATAAGACTGTCAGATGATTTCTCAAAAGAAACTTTGCAGGCCATAAGGAAGTGGCAAGAAATACTCAGTGATGAAAAGCAAGACCCTACAACCAAGATTATTCTATCCTGCAAAACTATCATTTAAAATCGAAGGACATATAAAGAGTTTCCCAGACAAGAAAAAGCTAACCATTACCACCAAACCATTATTATATGAAATGTTGAAGTGTCTTCTTGAAGAAAAAGAAGATCAAAAATATGAACAAACAAAATGGCAATAATTTTGTTTTTAACAATAATTTGTTATCAACAATTGATTTTACAAACAAAATGAACAAGCAGAACAGAAACATTCTCATACATACAGAGAACATTTTGTTAGTTGCCAGATGGGAGGGGGGTAGGGAGAATGGGTGAAAAAGGTGAAGGGATTAAGAAGTACAAATTGGTTGCTAGACTGACAAACCTCAAAGGGAAGGGGGATGGGGGGTGGAAAGAAATAAACCAAAGAATTTACATGCATAACCAATGGACACAGACAACAGTGTAGGAAAGGCAGGAGCGGGGAGGAGGGGGTCAATGGTGAGGAAAGGAGGAACATCTGTAATACATTCAGCAATGAAGATAAGTTAAAAAAAAAAAAGAAAGAAAGAAAAAACATCTTCACAGGTAAAGGACAGAATATTTAATTGATATGACTGACTACTGCAATTAGAATATTGCAGAATGTAGGGCCGAATTCATTTATATACAAAAACAACATAATTAATTCTGCATCACTGAAGAAAAAAGAAACAAGATAGACAACTTTCAAAAAGTTCACTTCTACACAGGTAAGGCATGTGTCAAAAATTTATGTAATCCACTACTATGGATCTAATTCAGCAGGAAGGTCAAGCTGGTCCAGAGGAGAATCTAAGGACCAGAAGGTTATATGGCCCATCCAGAAAGGTGTGCCAAAATAAGTTTTGTGAGTTTGAGATCAAAATGATGAATGACCTACAGGATAATAAAATTATAAGCACTGGGATTATCTTCTATACTAATCAGAAACCATTTGTACCTCTAGTGAACAAAAGTCTTTGTGTTACATGTACCATCACTGCATCTGAGCCCTAATCAAGAGTAAATAGTAATTTAAGACAAAGTACATTCTCTAGAGAATTAAATAACCCATGTGTGGGCTTGTTAGACAATGTCCCAGGCTTAAGTTTTAGATAACTTTTTTTATCTAACTTAAGTTTTAGATGAGATTTTTTTAAATGTAAAACTAGCTTAGAGTCTTACATCAACAAATCACAATGAAATTAATATCTTTAGACTCTCTATCTGAGGACTAAAGCAATTGGCAAGCAACTATTTTGTAATTTCCCAAGCTTACCTGATAGACTTCCATTACAAATAGAATGTTATTTTCTGTACTGTGGGTGTAATGTTAAAATGCAACATATTAAAAGACTATTTCCACTTTCTTTCCAACTTGGGCCCAGCATAATAGTTCCCACAAAGAATGGTGGTAAGAAAAAGGGCCATTTAGCCATCCACGAGGTAGGGACCAGAGAATATGCCATCACCATTCACAAGCACATCCATGGAGTGGGTTTCAAGAAGTGTGCCCCTCAGGCACTCAAGGAGATCCAGAAATGTGCCGTAAAGGAGATGGGAACCCCAGATGTTCACACTGACACCAGGCTCAACAAAGCTGTCTGGGCCGGAGAAATGGAAATGTCCCATACCATATCCGGGGCGACTGTCCAAAAAATGTAAAATGAGGATGAAGAGTCACCAAACAAGCTCTACATGCTGGTTACCTACGTACCTGTCACCACTTTCAAAAATCTATAAACAGTTCATGCGGATAAGAACTAAACTACTGATTGTCAAATACAGTTATAAAACTGCAACAACAAAAAAAAAGATTATTTCCAAAGCAAATAGAGGCATGCCAGCGAAAAACAGGGATTATCATTATCAAAATAATATCAGCTAAAGCGCTATCAAAAATAGAGCCCTCCAAAAATACTAATCCCTTATTATTATAGTTAAGTATTTGTTTAAACACATTTAATCTATCAAAGATACTGTTTTGATTGAGCCACTTGTCCTTATGAATAAATGGTAATGGGCTTGAATTTCCACAACACATTTTAGACTCTTTAAAGTCCAATAATTGGTATTTTTTGAAAATTGAGCAGAGGCTGTTCTGAAGTTAGTTTTCCACTATGCATAAAATAAATAAAATAGTTTGGTAAGAAGCTCAGGAGTAGCAATCAAGTTTAGAGAGAGGCCTTAGGAAAGAGTATTTTAGCTACTTATTAACTTTCAAAATATTGCAAACCCTTTAGAAGCGTCTATTTACATAAAATCAATGCAGTAATTAGAGATTATTCTTCTCTCTTCATTAAGATAAGTCCCTGAGAATCTCTATTCATCGTTTAGTGATAGTACCTCATCTGGCTTCATCTGAAACACCTGGAAAATGCTTTAAAAATAGAAACATATCATCGAGAGATTCTGATGCAGGGTCTGGAGTCCAGGATCACACAGGGGAAAACTCCACCAGTGATTCTGATGCACACCCAAGGGTGGGGACCATAAACCAGCAGGGATACTTTCTTCTGGTGGCCTATTTCATATGAAAGTGCAGCTTTAGCCCTGGCCAGTTTTGCTCAGCGGTTAGAGCGTTAGCCTGCAGCCCAGAGAGACCCGGGTTCGGTTCCCACTGAGGGCACGTACCTTGGTTGCAGTTTGTCCCCGGCCCTGGTTGGGGTCGTGTGGGTGGCAACCAGTCGATGTGTCTCTCTCCCATCGATGTTTCTCTTTCCCTCTCTCTTCCTCCCTCTCTCCCTCCCACTCTATCTGACGATAAATGCAAAAAAATGTCCTCAGGTGAGGATTTAAAAAAAGGAAGTGCAGCCTTAGAATTATTTGGCTTTTGGAGCCCAAAAATAACTTATGAAACATGTAGCCTGATATAGAAATTATCTCTATATTCTACAATTCTGACATTTAAGTGAAGCAGACTGGGCTTAGCCCTTAGACATGTCTCACTCATGAGCATTTATTCTATTTTAATCTTGCATTTCATAGCAGGAACCCAGGTTCAGTCAACTGTATGTAGTGCTACAAACTGAAGCCTAAACCAAGGGTTGGCAAATGATGGCCCATGGGCCAAATCCATCCTTCTTCCTGTTTTATAAATAAACTTTTATTGGAAACAGCCATGCTCATTCATTTGCATATTGTCCATGGCTGCCTTTGCACTACAAGGGCGGCCTTGAGTAGCTGAAACAGACACCATGTAGCCAGTAGGACCTAAAATATTTACTATCTGGCCCTTTACAGAAAATGTTTGCTGACTCCTGGCTTAAGTCTTTACTTAAATTGTCAATATATTATTTTTCTCCACAGTCAAAAATAAAGAAGTTAAATCTAAAATACAATTTTTACAACTCAATTATAAGAAGAGAGCCCAATTTTCTTCAATGGGTGAAAGACTTGAACCCACACTTCATCAAAGAAGATAAAGGAATGGCAAAAGAGAACATGAAAAAACATTCAACATCATTAGTCATTAATTTGCAGAAAAATGCAAATTAAAACGACAATGAGATCCCACTGCACACTTATTTAAATGACTAAAAGTAAAAAAGACTGACCATGTCAAGTGCTGGCAAGGACACAGAGAAACTAGAACTCCCATACATTGATGTGGGAATACAATATAGTACAAGCCCCTGGGAAAACAGTTTGAATGTGTTAAGTTAAACCTACACCTACTATGCAATCCAGTCATTCTTCCCCAAAATATTTACTCATAGGAAGTGAAATCATATGTCCATACAAAGACTTGTACACAAATGTTATGGCAGCTTTATTTTAATAGCCAAAAACTGGAAACAAGCCAAATGTTTATCATCAAGTGAATGGGCAAAAAACTGGTATAGCCCTGGCCAGTTTGGCTCAGTGGTTGGAGCGTTAGCCCATGAACCTCAGGGTCTCGGGTTCAATTCTTGGTCAAGGGCATGTACCTGGGTTGCAGGTTCAATACTTAGCCCTGGTCCCAGTCATGTGGCAGGCAACCAATCAGTGAGGTCTCTCTTGCATCAATATCTTTCTCTTTCTCTCTCCCCCTCCTTCTCTTCCACTCTTGTCTAAAAATCAATGGAAAAATATTCTCAGGTGAGGATTAACAACAGCAACAACAACAAAAAACCTGTAGTATATTCATACCATGTAATACTACTCAGCCATAAACATGAATGAACTATTGATACATGCAACAACATGGGTGAATCTCAAAATAATTATGCTAAGTGAAAGAAGACAAACAAAAATACATTCTGAAAAGGCAAACTTTAGAGACAAAATCGAGCAATGATATCCAGGAACTGGTAGTGAAGAAAGAGATTGATACCAAGAGGCAGGAGAGAACTTTCTTGGGTGTTGCAAACGTTCTATATCTTGATTGTGGTGGTAGTTACACAACTACTTATGTTTCTCTAAATCTATCCAACTGATCTCTTTAAAAAGTTGAATTTTTCTGTATGTAAATTCTACCACACCTGTAGAAGGACATAGGAGCCCATTCGAAGGGACTCCCAGCAGCTAAATCTGGAACAATCTGAACATCAAAGTAAATAATCATAGTAAGAGATAACAACTTATTGAATAAAAAGAGGAATCTCTAGTCCATACTGAGATAAATAAACAAGTAAATAAATAGGAGGAGGGAGGAAACTCATGCTTGTAGGAAAAGGTTAATTCATAAATGTGAACAATAACATTAGAAAATAAGCACTTTGATTACCACTGTAATAATAATTAACACACTCAAGAATCATCCATGGATAAAAGTTTGTCGAGCCCTGGCTGGTTTGGCTCAGTGGTTGGAGCATTGGCCTGAGGACCAAAGAGTCGCAGGTTCAATTCCAGTCAAGGGCACATACCTCAGTTGTGGTTCAGTCCCCGGCCCTGATTGGGGTCATGCAGGAGGCAACCAGTTGATGTGTCTCTCTCACCTCTCTCTTTCTCTCTCCCTCTTTTTCTCTCTCTCTCTTCCCCTCTAGCTGATGATAAATGGAAAAGTATCCTCAAGGGAGGATTAAAAAAAAAAGATTAAGAAATGGAATACTTGTATAGTCTCAATTCTCTCCCCACAAAATACTTATTAATCACAAAGAAAAAATAATAACTTTACATTAGAGAAGCCTGGTAGACAAATACCTTAACAAAGTGATTACAATGTATCACCTATGAGACAAACTGGTATTATCCTCCTCTGATGTAAAATACTAAGAGAATACAACATCACATCTATGGTTTTCCTACCAAGTATGCAACATTCAAATAGAAGCATGAGACATCAGACAAAGGAAAATCAGAGAGCATTCTACACAACAACTGGCCTAACGATTCAAAAATGTTAAAGCAATAAAAGACTTTTTTAACGAGAAATTATTCCAGATTAAAGGATATATGGAGACATGAGCACTTAATGCAATGAGCGATTCCGGATTACATCTTGGACAAGAAAGGACATGATTAGGACAACTGGCAAATTTTAAATAAGATCAGTAATTACATAATAGTTTTGTATTAATGTTTACTTCCTGTGTTTGATGGCTTACTCCAGTTGTTTATGAGAATGTCTTTTCTATTTTTAAGGAAATACATTCTGAAGTATTTAGAAGTAAAGGGGCAATATGTTGCAATATGTTTGCAACTTACCCTTAGAAAAAAATAACACATGTATACAGTACTGTGTTGGTAAGTGCTTAATAACCAATTCTCCAAAAACATGTGCATATATATGTATGCACATAAGGTTAATATAAATTTTACTGATATGAAGATTATGCAATGCACAATTTACAAAATAATTAAATATGCAAAACACTTCATTACAAGTTCCATATAACCAATTGATTCTCACAGAATGCTTTTAGTGATTTTTGCCAAACTCTTCTGTCTGTAGCCAACCTGAGGATACTGTTCACAGTGTAACAGCTGCAGACATAACACCATAATCTGCATTATTAACACAGTCTCATCACTTTCTTAAGTCTAGACCAACAATAAAGCAATAAATCAAGCCCTGATTTGTCTCCATGGGAGGTCACTGAATACGAGTTGAGACAGATGCTGAGTAGCATTCTAGGATATAGTATATCCGTCAGAGATAGAATAGAAGGAAATCACCTCCAGAGCATAAATATTAGTAAAATAATTAGGAAGAGATGAATCTTAAGTATTAAGTATTGATCTGAGTTTGGAATATGGAGGAGGCATTCATCACTGGCATCTGCCTCTTTTAATATAATTTAATTGTAGCTAAAATAATTTCATGTTTAACAACGTCCCAATGAAACAACTAGTTCACAAAGCCCCAGGAATGTTAACAATCGGCTCTAAGCCAGAACAAAACCCAGCCCCCCCTGTGAGGGAGCGAATGAGGACGCCCACATGCTCAAACTCTAAGTCAGGGCAGGCGGGTAGAGGGTATGTAAGTAATCTAGGATTTCTACAACTTCTCTGTGAACCCAAATTTATTTCTAAATTTCAAGGTTTAGAAAATAAATCAACTGAACCCTGATTCATATATTCTTGTCCTCTTCCTGTGCAGACAGGACACAAATTAGATCCGTCTTCAGAGCTCCGCTAAAGAACGGAAGGACAAGTGCGCTGGGAACCGGCGCGCGACACGCAGGGACCGCGTCCGAGTCCCTCGGCTGCTCTGTTAACGGCCTGTTGTTTTACAGTGAAGCCACTGACAACTTGTTGGTGTGTAAGCTCCCCCACGACGCAAGCAAAGTGTAATAAAAACAGATAAGCAGAGCACCATGGGAGCATGGTGCAGATTTCCCACCTTTTCCTGCCCTGCTCCTGCACATGGGCTTTACCTCTTCATCCGGCCCTGTCTTCAGGAAGAAGCAAAAGGAGAAGAAGGCACTCGTGACGGAGACAGTGGGTCAGCAGGCGGCCAGCAGGCCTCATCACCCCACAGGAGTCCATGTTTCATCTGTGAAATTGAAATGCAGGTCTGGTCTCTTCCCAGTCCAACATTTTAATGCCCTGCTTTAGACTGAGTGTCTAGACAGCTCATGAGGTGTCCCTCCATCACTGTGAGCACCAAATGGCACTCCTACTTCACAGCTAGGATCGGCCAGTCCTCCATACAAAGCAGCAGTGTGGGACAGGAAATGAAAGATACCACATCCTCCTGAAACTGCAGGGACATTTTATTAGGTCTATTATCATGGCTTCACAGTTGTTAAGAGGAGGCAGGTGGGCTCTCCTATTATGAAGGAGTTTGGAGGAGGCGTTGGTCACTGTAGCATCTGCCTCTCAACTTCAGTCTGGAGAGAATGTCACTGCCCCCCCCCCCCCCCCCAGTGCCTGACCAGAAAACTTCTAAGACAATCACTCTGAATGCCCCAAGAGGGAGGTAATTGTAAACATCTATTTAATGCCAGAAGCCACTGTGGGCCTAGGTGCAAATAAAGTCACCAAGATTCAGTCAGAGCACTTAAAACACTTAGAATCGGAAACTCTAGAGCTGCTTGGAAGTAGGCTTGGAGCTTATTACACCCAGTCCCACAATCCGGTTGCAGATAAAATACATTCACTGGCAAAGATCCCGCGTGGTTCAGGGCTACAAATGAAAGGTGCCGGATGCACACAGGAGAGGCTAAGTTCAGGAGGCGAGGGGAAGGTGTGATTATTGGAATCTTCAGGACTCCCTGCTCTTCCCAAAAAGAGGAAGCTGAGCAATCTTGCCTCTGAGACCTTAATTTCTAGAACAAGCCCTCCACCTGATGAAACAGGAATTAACAGGCAACAAAGATAAAAGGAGAACTGGGCTCAGGGTCTTAGGGCCAGGGAAAGAGAGGAACAGATGGCAAGTTGAGGGGGAAGGTTTAATAACATGCGATTCCGTTGGTTCAGCAAGGAAGGTCCTAATCTTACAGCTGAATCCTACACATATGGGTTTATAATCAGAGGCCCCAAAATAGTAATCAATCTTCAGCCTCCAGCAACCCATAATAGGTGCATGGGCGGAAGGAAGTAGGAAATAAGTGTTTGTCTTTGTTGTGGGTTTGCGTGTGTGTGTGCGTGTGTGCGTGTGTGTGTGTGTGTTCTTCTAGTCTACCTGACCTGTTTGTGTGTTTAGCCCATCACCCACTGCCTGAGGAATTGTTGGCACGGGCTCTCTCCTTCAGCTTGCCCTCACTACAGTCTCCTTCATGTCGCATCCAGAGCTCTGGACGTGAGGTTCAATAGGTGAACGGCAACCAGCAGCACTTACACTGGATCAGACATAAGGAATAGAGCCTGTTTGGCAAGGCACCAAGCTTGGCTCTCTTGGAGGTTCTGGAAAGGGAGATAAAATGTGCCTTATGCGGTGAAATGTGTGCGGACTTCGTATCAAATTCACGTTGCAAACAGCTCTGTGAAGCAGCCAGACACAAAGCAGAATCCCAAATCCTGCTCCCTGCCAGCCCTGCCTCCCGCTGTGGAGCAAAGAAGGGTGGCACGCTAGTCTCGGTGGTCTCCAGAGAAGGCGACAGTCACCAGGAGGTCTGGAGATGGGGGCTGTTCCCTGCCCACAGTGGTCACATAGGTGACATCTGCCAGAGGTCCTGCAGGCCTCCCGCCTTCGTGCTGCGACAATCGGCCGGTCCAGGCAGCTCGGGGCCCTCTAGTTTCCAGCAGGCCGTGATCTGTAAACAAATCTTCCTCATTTCTGAAGCTTAGCTCACAGACTCTTGCTGGAGCACGCTGAGGTCCCTGCAACCACACAGTTCAAGGGTAAAACCCTCCCAACATCAAGCTTGTAGGAAACTCAAAGGTTAGAAATGGGCCATTAAGAGACCAATATCAATTACAGCTCCAGGCTCCCTGAGACTTTGTGACAATCCACGCAGAGGTGGGGCTGAGGTCAACTCCTTTAGTGTATAGCTGCTCTGCCTCAAAGGCCAGCATGTCACCTGGCCTCCAAGTCGCCTGACCCTGGCTCCTCTGTTCACCGTCAGACCACATTCAGGCCTAGGCAAAAGCCAAGCATCATTTTCCCTCCTGTGGGCTCCTGAAGTCACCAGATTAGACTGATTCATGTCCCCTTGCTCAGATTCAGATGTTGTCATGTTGTAAAATGCAAAGACTTCACCTGTCCTTGCTTTGCAAAGGAGTTCATTTTCAGAAGCATGCTTCTGCCCAGCAAAGACCTGAGGGAATCAGTGGCATAGTTACATTGTGTTAAGGAGGTTGAGGAAATGGGAGTCGGAAAAAAGAGTGAGGCAGGGACATAAACGTGTGAATATAGGGGAAACGAGAAAAGAAGAGCTAGATCAAGGCAGAATTAATGTAAGGAGACGACAGGAATAAGGACATACTGTTTGCTTCTTCCAACTGTTAGTAGAGTCAAACTTTAAAAATTGAATAGCCTCCCAACAGCTGCTACATTTCTCTTCCCCTTGCTCAGAGTAGTATTTGGAAGAAAGTTATGCATACTTGTGGTCCAAATAAAGCACATTAGATAATATGTCTGTAAGGCTCAGACCTTGAACAACCTCAGGTCCACACTAAATCAGCCCCGACTCCTTCCTTCTGAAGATTCAGAATTGTAGCCACTTCCTAGGGCAAAGGTGACCCTCTGGGTGGCCCACACTCATCCTAATTAGTATCAGCCGGTCTTCAGGAAAAGGAGAGTGGAATGGAGGCAGGAGGACCATCATGAAAGGCAAAACTGCCTGCTTTTGTTAAGGAAACAGTTCTATTCACATTAGCACCAAAAAGAATAAAATACTTTAAAAAATATTGGCCCACAAGGTAAAAGAGTTGTATACTTAAAAATTCTAGAACCTTTCTAAAAGAAATTTAATCAGACACAAATAAATGAAAAAATAGCCTGTGTTCATGAATTGTAAGACCTAATATTAAGATACCAATACTATCCAAAGCAATCTATAGATGCAAAGCAATCCTTATCAAATGCTAATAACTTTATTTTGTGCAGAAACAGGAATCTCCTTCCTAAAATTTATGCACAATCTCAAGGGATCCCAAACAGTCAAACAATCCTGAAAAAAAAAAGAACAAAGCTGAGGCCTCATAAGGGACTAATATCCAAAATATGTATTTTTAAAAACTCCTAAAACTCAATGACAACAACAATTAAAAATGGGAAAAGGACTTAAATAGACGTTTCTCCAAAAAAAGATATACAAATAGCCAACAGGCATATACAAATATGATCACTATCACCAGTCTTTAGGGAAATGCAAATCAAAACCACAATGACATGTGACCTCATACACATTGAGAAAGCTACTACAAAATACAATTTAAAATAAAAACAGAAATAACAAGTGTTGGCAAGACTGTGGAGAAATCGAAAACCTTGCATACTATTGGTGGGAATGTAAAAATGCAGCCATTATAGAAATCAGTACGGTGGTTCCTCAAAAAAAAAGAAGAATTAACACATAATGCAGCGATTTCACTTTTGGGTATATATCCAAGAATTGAAGTCAGGGTCTAAAAAGATACCTGTAGCCCTGGCTGGTTTGGCTCAGCGGTTAGAGCGTCGGCCTGCGGTCCTGAGAGACCCCGGTTCGGTTCCCGCTAAGGGCACGTACCTCGGTTGCAGTTTGTCCCCGGCCCTGGTTGGTCGTGCGGGTGGCAGCCACTCGATGTGTTCCTTTCACATTGATGTTTCTCTCTCTCTCTGTTCCTCTCTCTCCCTCCCACTCTACCTGAACAAAAAAATGGAAAAATGTCCTCGGGTGAGGATAAAAAAATAAATAAATAAAAAGATACCTGTACACCCACGTTCATAGCAGCATTATTCACAATAGCTAAGAAGTAGGAAGCAACCCAAACGTCCATTAATAGATGAGTGAATAAACAAATTATGGTATATACATACAAAGGAATACTTTATTCAGCCTTAAAAGGGGAGAAGTTTTTGACACATGCTACAGTGTGAAAGAACCTGAGGACGTTATGCTAAGTGAAAAAGCCATTCACAAAAAGACAAATGCTGTGTGATTCTACTTATATGAGGTGCCTAGAGCAGTAAGATTTACAGAAACAGAAGGTAGGATGGCAGGTGCCAGTGTCCAGGGGAGGGGACGGGGAGCTGCTGTTTAACGGTTATAGAGTTTCAGTTTGGTAAAGTGGCAAGAGTTCTGGAGACGGATGGTGATTGATGATGGTCACGTGTGAATATAGTTAATGTTACTAAATTGCACACTTAAAAAATCGTTAGGATAATAAATTCTGTTATGTGTATTTACCACAATTATAATGTTTTTACTTTAAATGTCTTTTAATTTAAAAAAAATTTTTAACTGTACACCTCACTCATTTTTATTCAAGGCAATGAGTTTTGCTTCATCCTAAAAAAATCAGTATTAGCATGTCATTCTTTCCAATTCACAATAGCTCCTTCATAGCTTTATTAACTTGGCTTAATTCCAGTCTCAATTCTAGCTGATTTTCTACCCCTTCTACAGTTACAGTTGACCCTTGAAAAACACGACTTTGAACTGTATGGGTCCACTTATAAGCAGATTTTTTTCAATGAATACATAAAGTACTGTAAATGTATTTTCTCTTTGTTATGATTTTCATAATAACATTTCCTTTTCTCTAGCTTACTTTATTGTTAAGAATACAGTATTCAATACATATACCCTACCAAATATAACTGACTGTTTATGCTATTGATAAGGCTTCCGGTCAACAGTAGGCTTCTAGTAGTTACATTTTGAGGGAGTCAAAAGTTATACGTGGATTTTTTACTGCATTGGGGTTGGCACCCCTAACTCTTGAGTTGTTCAAGAGTCAACTATAATCTCTTCTAATCTATTACTGGTCCTCATTCAGTGCATATCCTTTGATCTAATCAAGGCATTGTTCCCTGGGTCTTTTCTCCAATTGTCCCAACTACCTAAAATAACCTCATTTTAATCCATTCAACCTCTTTCCACTGTCCTTTCCTACCCGGTTCATGCACATAAACTACAACAACTATTGGCAACACACCTTGTCTCCCCATTCCCTGAAGTCCAATTGCAGTATTGTCTGAGGACTACAATTCAGCACTTTATTTGTCCGACTATCAGCACCTGAGATCTTTTCAATACAGAACACTAAATTAGAGACTAGACTAGGTAGGGTCCATCAAGTATCGCTTCCAATTGACCCATTCATAAGTCTTACCCAGACTACTAGGTGGTAAGTGTCTCAAGAATGAAACCATGCACACCTTTCCATGCTTCTGCTTATGAATAGTGCCAAATCCATTATAAGGATTCACTGGTTGTCATCACAAATTTAATTCACAAACTGAATATAATAATGAAAGGACTTGAAAGTCTTAGAGTTTGAACATAGTTCAAGAGTTTGAGATTTTGTCAAATATTAATTAGACTTATTGTGGTGATCATTTTGGGTTTTTTTGTTTTTGTTTTTGTTGTTTTTTTAATCCTCACCCGAGGACATTTTTCCATTTTTTGTTCAGATAGAATGGGAGGGAGAAAGAGAGAGGAAGAGAGAGAGGGAGAGGGAGAGGGAGAGAGAGAGAGTGAGAGGGAGAGGGAGAGAGAAACATCGACGTGAAAGGGACATGTCAAGTTGCTGCCACCCGCACGACCAAGCAGGGCCGGGGACAAACAGCAACCGAGGTACATGCCCTTAGCGGGAACTGAACCCGGATCTCTCTGAACCACAGGCCAACGCTCTAACTGCTGGGCCAAACCAGCCAGGGCGTGGTGATCATTTTGTGAAACCAATTATGATGTTATATATCAATTATATCTCAACTTTCCAAGAGTTTGAGCATAAGCATTTATTTATACAAAATTCTTCCTGATACTTCTTTTATTCTCTACTCTTTAAAAAAAAAAAAAAAGCAGCCCTGGCCAGTTTGGCTCAGCGTATAGAGTGTCGGCCTGTGGACCAGAGAAGCCCGGGTTGGGTTCCGGCTAAGGGCATGTACCTCGGTTGCAGTTTGTCCCCAGCCCTGGTTGGCAACCACTCAATGTGTCTCTCTCACATGGATGTTTCTCTCTCTCTCCCTCCTCCCCCCTCTCTCCCTCCTGCCCTGTCTGAAGATAAATGCAAAAATGTCCTCGGGTGAGGATAAAAAATAATAATAATAATAAAAATTTCAAAAACCTTAAAGTAGATAATATAGGAGAAAGGCATGGATTCGGGACAAGTGTTTTGGAGGAAAAATTACTTGAAAGTTTGTCATATTTTGTTTGAATTGAATCTGGAGGCAGAATATACATAGTTTTGGCAAAGGAAGAAAGTTTGAGGACAGAAAAACTGGGCTAAGAATTCTTCCTTATAGTTTCCATCACCATATTTCAGCTTTATCCTTGCAATAGTAACTAGACTTGCTGTTTTTAATCAATCAGCCACCAGCCAGCTCACACATGCTTCTTCACAACTAGAAAACCACACCCCAAACCCAATAGGCTTCTGATACCCCACTTGGAACATTGGATTGGATTTGGGGTCCAAGTAGAGCGGCCCCTCTCAATTCCCATGAGTTCATACATTAAGTAGAGTCTGGATAAATACAGTTAAGTGTGATTTAATATTTCATTTTTCAAAAGAAACCAACGCATGAAAATTTCATAAAAAGGAAATAGAAAATCAAGGGCAGGATATAAAAATATGAAGAATCATAGAAATGTGTTAAGTGGAACTTCCTAAATGGTTTTACTGTCTCTGGTTACATATTCTACTTATCCCCAAAGTGGAATCTAACGAGCTTCTGTTTCCCTTAGTAGATCTCCTGGACGAAGGAACCAAAGGGGAGCATGTTCAGTGGGTCCATTCTGGGCACAGTTACCCCTCCCCAGCCCACCTCAAAGTCCAGTGAACACTGGATCAATCCTGAAGGGTCTGGCTCCAACAAGAGGTGTTGACTACTGCAATGAAAGGCCTACTTAACCCAAGCACTATGCACACAGAGATGCTTTTGCCCCTGCTTCTGTTTGCCCGGCATCCACGCCAGGTCAGGCCCTTCAAACAAGCCCCTTATGTCCCCAGGAAAAAAGCAGGGTAGGCCCAGGTGGGAAAGAGCCCACGCTGAGATATCCACAATCCGTCATGCCAAAGGAAAAGCAAAGAAAATATTTAACCAACAACTAAACCAGGGCAACTGGGCCAGAAGGCAAACAGCTGAGGTGTGCGGAGGGATCTGAGGGGCCTTCCTACACTGCAGTAGCTGTGGGAAGATTAACCTTCCTTCTCCGTCTCTGCCCCTCCGAGGCCTGCCTGCTAGCTCCAGCTCAGAGCCAGCCTCTGAAAGCAACCGTGCTGATCAGCGCGTCCGCACAGAGCCCAGAGCCTGTGTACACTGCTGAAAGGCAGATGATCTGCACGTAAAGCCCGATCAAGGCCGTTTCTACAGCACAGGCAGCTTCCGTGGTTTCTATTTTATCTCCCAGGATTTGAAAGAAAAAACAGAATGCACATTCTTATTTTATTTCCTAAAGATGAATGAACTTTTCAACCACGAGGATCCCTTTTAAGTCAAATAATGTCTTCGACTACCATGTGATAGTAATTGTCTTTTAATTTCCTTTGATGGAGAAAACACACGATGACAAAGGCTATTATAAATTATGTAACTCTTTTATAATAAGTATGTATAATATCACAACAGCCTCTGAAGACTTCTGAAAAACGTATGTAGAAGACATTAGTCATTCACCAACCCCCCGTCCCCACACACCAAGGCCTCCCGTCTCCCCCGTCGCCTCACAGGCTGTCCCAGGGCCAGAGCTCACAAGCTCCAGGACTAGTTCTCAGGGCAGACAGAGGCTTGAGGGAAGGGAATATCATCTCACCATAGCTCATCTCCATCCATCGCCTCCTCTCCTGCCCTTAACAGCAGAGACCAAAAGTGCCGCAGACACCAGAGGTGCAGGGCTGGGGGTGTCGGTCCCAAACACACAGGTCTCCAAGCTGTTCGAGAGAGTAAGGGCCAAAGGCCGAGAAAACAAAAGGTTTGGGTTTTCAATGTTGGTTTCTCAAGAACAGAGTGACCCACTAAAATCTGAGACTCTCCATGTATAAAACTAGAACTTATGTGCGATTTTTCTGTGGCAGTCTGGTACAATAGATGGCATCCTCTGTTGAAAACCCAAAGCATGTCCAGCCGGTGTGGCTCAGTGGTTGAGTGTTGACCCATGCACCAAGAGGTCGCTGGTTCGATTCCCGGTCAGGACACATGCCCAGGTTGTGGGCCTGATCCCCAGTGGGGGGCATGCAGGAGGCAGCCAATCAATGTTCTCTCTCATCGATGTTTCCATCTCTCTCTCCCTCTCAGTTCTTCTCTCTCTAAAATCAATAAAGGAAAAAAATTTTTTTTTAAAAAGAAAAACCCAAAGCCTTGGGTTGGATTTTCGCCACCCCTGAAGGCTGAAGTAGACCATTTAAAAAAAAAAAAAACTCCTTTTTTCCCTCCAGAATCAAGCACTATTTTTGACATCCATCAACACTAAGTGTTAGCTATTGAAATAAATAGGTTGATGATGCAGCTTTTTATCCAGCCTTGAGCTGGAAATCAATTAATAGTTAATGAATGCATGAGAAAGCAAAAAGTCACCATGGCCACCACGCAGACGACAGCATGGGGATGCGAGCTTCCTCGCACAGGCTCTGCTTCTCCCTGCTTCGAGGGCCACAGGGCCTCTGGACAAATTAGGTCTGGAGGCTGGGTGAGCAAGGGCCACGCCTACGCTCACTCCCCATCCTTCACCCGGGCAGGTCCCAAAACACTTGTCCAGCCAAGCTGATGGATGGGCCTGGAATGGCCTTGTTTGCCACCGGGGTGAGGGGCAGCAGCTGTTTAACAGCCCTGCAAGTGACCCTGGTCGGCACTTTCAAGGCAGGAAGCGCAGAAGAATAGAGTGTCCACTTAACACTACCACAAAGGCAGTAGGAGGAGGAAGTTCCTCCCCTTGTAAGCAGGCCAGCAGCCTAATTACACACACACAAACGAGGGAGAAGGGGAGCTCGGGGAAGGGAGGGCAAACGGATCAAAATTGCTCCCACGCGATCCTAGCTTGGCCCCGTTCCCTCAGAAGACTTTGGGACCTGTGGCCCCATGTGCTGCACAGAGAGGAGGTGCCATCGAGGCCCCACCCGTGACCTGTGCACCAGGCTTTGCTGGTGTCCGGCTTGGCGAGCCCTCGAAGCTCCCTCAGTAGTCCTCACGCAGCCTGGAACCTCGTCCTGAGCCCTGTTCCTTCTGGATGTCCCCACTCCACCGTTTCTCCTTCCACATCCCAGAGGTCAGTACGAAAGAAGGAAAAAGGAAGCCAAATTCAAGTGGGCTCACACGGCCTTCACTGGTGAGCGGGCGCTTGTTTATCCGGGGTGGGAGGTGAGCAGGTCCCATGCAGAACTGCTCCTGTGGGTGCACGTGTTCTGCTCCCCATCACAGCCCACCTGCCTGCAGGCCCTGCTGAGCCTTGTGCCTTTGCCACCGGGTTGAATGGAAGTGTGAGCTACTGCTCCACCGTTTCCTGTTGCAGAGGAAAGTGGAGACAGTCCACACTTCTTTCGCACAACCTGAAGTACATACAATTTTTAAAATGCAAAGTGTATTCAAAATTTAAATACAAATTAGATATGGAGCGTTAAAGGGGGTCACACAAGTGAAAGGCCCTGAAGCTTCAGTTTCCTTAGCTTCCTGGTAAACTGCACCTAGACAGATGTATGCGCACGAACCCTCTTCTTGAGTTTTGGTTTCCAGAGAAGGGGCGGAGTGAATCGGACCCAAATGCCAGGTGGGTACCAGGGAGCCCCTCGCAGGAGTCAGAAGGAACTACCCTCTGAGTATCTTCCCTCTTTGCTTTGCTTCCTCCCTCCCACCTAAATGCTTCACAGATGGATGCAGATGTGTGTGGAGTCTGAGCCAGGGCTCGCCATCCTGAGGGAAGCTGTCATGGCTCCAGGTTGCCTGGCTGCACGCCTGATGCTGAGTCACTCACCTCGGCCAGCATTAGACAAGCATGTGTCCGGGGAGCTCTGCAGCCCTTGGTCATGCCGCATCGCGCTGGAGGAAGTCAGAGAAAGATGTGGGCTCAGGCCAAACATAACAAGTGACCCGTGTTGGAACTAACTGTGCTGGGAAAAAGTCAGGAGGTTGCCCTGGGCCTGGGTTGCTTCATCTGTGAATTGGGGCTGCAGAAATGAGCATGTTTGAGGTCCCCTCTCACCCTGTGAATCTCCAGGATTTCCACCTCGGATTCACTGTTTATTCAAGTCATTTCACGCCTCATATGGTCACCAAGGCCCCTACCTCACTTGCCCCAGCTCCAGGTTCCCCCCATCCTGTAGCCCCACCTGCCTCAAATAAGACTTCTATCTGCAAGCAAACAATTTTGTAATAAAAGGGGAAAACGACTTTGAGTGCCCTGATTTTCAAAGGGGCAAACTGAGACGTGAGAGGCAAGGATGAAGGAACAGGTGAGAAGAAAAGGCCAAGTGCCCACCTCTTTTAGGGAACATGTGCTACTGGTGTCTTGATGGCTCTGGACAAAAGTAATCTGAGAGCAAAGGAGCCAGCTCCCAAAGAGGCTAGTGCCAAGGGCGAGAGGAGGTGCCCGCCCTTCTCAGGGTGATAACTTCTACCAAACCAGATAGGCAGGCTTATGCGATACCAACCAGCTCGGGGGAAATGTGCAGGGCAGAGCCAGCCACCGATAGTCTCTTTCTTCCAAAATAATGTTAACTTGGGTTGTTCCCAAGTCTCCAGGGCAAGTTCCCAATCGCCCCAGAGTTGTACCTGTGCTTCACCACTGCCCATAAATCATAACAGCAGTAAGGACTCCAGTTCATTTTTGCTCTAAGACTCCTAAAGTCAGCCTCCCTCCCAGAAATCCTATTCTTCCGCCAAGCCCCTTGTGTCTCCTGAGCTCCAGAATGAGCCTCCTGCCATATGACCCCAGTGGGAACCTTCCTTTCCTGCAGCCAGGACATGTAAATCTATCCGGCCCCACTCAGATATCCTTAAATGTTTCTGGCTCCGTTCTCAGGTTCGCTCTAGCTCATCCTTCCACTCTCCTGCTCCTGCCCCCACCCACGCGCCTCCAATAATGCAATTCCTTGCAGAGGACACTTCTCTGACTGTTTAATAAACAATATAGGTCATGACCCTGTCCTGAGGGCCCCGTATGACCAAGCTTTATGCAAATCTGATTTCAGAGGCTAGTATTACGTTGAACCATATAAAATTGTCATTATTTAACCATGTTGACATCCAAAAAAAAAAAAACAATTTCATGAACTTCAATCTAATAAAGGAGCCTGGTAGTCAAATATTAAAAACATATTATCTGACTTCCCACCTGCTCTCTTCCTGAGCAGCGCATATAAATTTACAGGTTGGGTTGGGGAAGAAGGCAGTTCTTTGTAAAATGCATTGCTTCTCAGTTGGGGGTAATTGTCCCCCTCCAGGGGACATTTGCCAATGTCTGGAGGCATTTTTGGTTGTCGCAATGGGATGGGGGGTGCTACTGGCACCTAGGATGCTGCTAAACACTTGACAATGCACAGAAGAGCCCCCATAACAGAGAATTATCCCACTACTCTGGTGGAGAAACCACGGCACCAAGTGTTACTGGGGTCCCCGCGCCTTAGCTGCGCAATTAAGCACTAAAATAGAAAATGCAGCTCTGTGAGCCCTAAAGAGAGCGGTACATTAGCCTCCTTCGTTCTGAGGCAGGTGGAGCGGCAGCTCCCGGCCTCCATGACCTACCTCTGATCTGTAACTACCCCCAACACCAGCCGCCTCTCAGAAAGCTCTTCCTCCGGCTCTCTTCTACCCTGACAAGACGGGCATTTTCCGAGGATTCCCCAAGCCCCAGCCCACATGCCTGAGTCAGAAATTAGACTCGATGCCTGGGCCCTTGATGTTTTCCTGCAAGAGACAGGCCGTTCTTCCCGCCTGCCTCACCCAGCAGCATGCAAAACTCACCACAAGGCTGCTGCAGCCAGGCTGTTAAAACCGCAGCGCAGCCCTCCAGACCAGAAGAGAAAGCTCCCCCTGGCCAGCTGTGGCGGGCTCACGTTGTTTCCTGGAAGAGATTGTGTGTCACTCTCGGTGACGAAGAAGGCAATTTAAGAGGCTCTCCAGTGTAGTATCACTTACCTACCCCAGCTGCTGCTGCCCACTGTTAGGCAGAGAGCTGGAGTCAAAAGAGGCTGAGTAAATACAGCTCATTTTCACTGTACATGAGCTATATTTACCCTTAATATGCAACCACCTCAGCTCTTTCCAGCTATGTCTGTTGGCAGAAAGTCTGTGTGAGGCCGAGGCACACTCACATTTATTTATGAACTTGAACCTAAGCTACAGCCACAAAAATCACCCACTCAAAGAAATGGAAGGAATGCTGAGCGTCATCTAAACAAGGCTAAATCGGAATTTCCAAAAATAACACAGTCGGAATGTTCTGCACCAGAAGATTCCTAATAAAAGAGATTCCTCAATCTCCTTGGAAAACCCATCCTGGTATCACACGAAACTCATAAACAGAGCCATCTTCCTGCTGCCCCAGCCTCTCTCCATCCAGCTGCAACTCAACACTGCAATAATGTGGGATCTTTTTTAAAATAAAAACAGGAGATACATGATCCCGTTCCAACACCGAGCCTGTTCTCTGCTGTGCAGAACTTAAAACCTGCCTGCCGTTCACCAAATGGCACAGTGTGCTGGCAGACAGAGCCGGGAGAGAGGCTAAATGTATTTTAATGGGGCCATTAGGATTATGTCAAAAGGTGAGAAAAAAACATTCGCCAGCCAAGAAAATAAGCATTGGCCTACAAGAACTCTAATGTTTTCCATCTATTTTCCCTCCACTTTCTTGTTTTGCTTTCTGTGAGAATCTAATTCCATAGGAGAGTCCCCAGTTCGTGTGTGGCTGGCAGAGGCACTGTGGGTAGAAATACACGAAGGCAGAAAGAGAAGAACACCTAGCTATGGGTTAAGCCCAATGAGATCTGTACAAATTTCCAACGCAGGTAGATTACAAAGCAATGACCTTCCTTTTGACAAACCAACCCACCATCCATATCTTCAATACTAGCCTTAATAAATAATCTTTTCTCTACGCTTCGTAACACTGGCTATTAAACATGGGGACAACACATCAAAGCTCAGAGCAGGGACAGAGATCATTTGAACCAGAAAATACCCTATTTCTGATAACTTTCTTAGACTTCGCTCAATGCCACTGAAGGAAAGACGAGACTTAAATTTGCTCCTTGATTTGAGCAGGTACAGGTGATCTAGTTATCCGTTCCAGGTAAGAGATAATTCCCAGCACCCTTTGCTGCTGCTTAGACCTTCTTGGTAACAACAAGAGCATCTGACATTTGTACAGCTTTTTACAGCTTACAAGCCAATTTAACACGAGTTCTCGTGAGCTCCTCAGAGGAGAAAAACACCTGTAATTTAAGTGAGCTTAAGCTCCCCATTTTACAGATAAGGAAACAACCCAAGACATTCATGAGGAGCGCGTGTCTGTGACTCACTGGGCTGGTACAAGTCATCAGAGCAAAACTGTGAGGACACCAAGACACCCAGGAGGCACTGCGCCTCTTCCCTCAGTTTTTGGGCAGCTGGAATAGCAGCTAAAACTTAGACATCTGCCTCTGCTGGCCACGGTTTTTAAGTTCAAAATGATTACATTGCCTTTGTGATAATTTACCCTAAATTATTTCAGTATTAACAGTGAATATTTGTGTGTATGTGTTTATTGTAGGGTAGGGGTGGTTAGTGACCATTTGAACTTCCCCAATCAAGAATCTACCAAAAGTGCTTCTGGAGGACATCAAAAACCTAATGAAAATGTTCACCAGAGGGGTCATTATTAGCATGAAAGGTTAAACTGTGTCTTTCTTTTGGTGACATGTTCAGTGTGTAATATATCAGTTGAGAGAAAAATTGCTCAGGTACTATCACCCTGTATGAATAAGGCATAAGAATACTGGAAGCCCTAACCTTTATATTTTAGAAGCAGTACAGGGAGTCTTACCATCTGCTCTGGACTGTGTCCCCCTATTCATCAGGGACACTGTCACCCGACCCCAAAACAAGGCAACTGTCACTTCGGAGTGATCATAGAATAGGAGGTGTTTGTCCACGTACCTGGGCACAGAGTGTACCACTTCACCTGCCCACAGGAACTTGCTAATAAATGTTTGTTCTAAGACTTGGCTTTCAACCTGGTGATGAGGTTGTGGGGAATAAGCTTTCTTTTTTTTTTTTTTTTTTTTTATCCTCACCCCAGGACATTTTTGCATTTATTTCAGATAGCGCTGGAGGGAGAGATGGAGGAAGAGAGAGAGAAACATGGATGTGAGGGAGACACATCGAGTGGCTGCCACCCGCGTGACCCCAACCAGGGCCGGGGAAAAACTGCAACCGAGGTACGTGCCCTTAGCAGAACCGAACCCAGGACTCTCTCGTCCCTGGGCCAATGCTCTAACCGCTGAGCCAAACCAGCCACAGCGGGAATAAGTTTTCTAACCTTCACCTATCACTCACTGTCTGAGGCTGCCCATATCGACCCAATGAGTCTGACAGTTGCTGAAAGGCCGTGTTCGGCTGCCTCCACAATTAGCATCCTCACGTGCTCTGTAGGAGACGCAGAGATGAGTAGAATGGGCCCAAACCTGTAAAGCCAGGCTATCCAGGAAAGAGGATAGGGCAGATCAGTGATCAGTGCCCAACGGGAGCTGCAAAACAACAACACACATCGTTCAGATCAGAGAAAGCGCATGCCTGCCTCCACCGACACTGCTGTCCCTGCTCCCCGTCTGCATTCCACAGCGAACTACGGGAGGAATCGGCACTGACTGCAAAAGGAAAAAAAAAGAACTTTTCCATAAAGTATTAATTCATCTCCTTAAGAAAGAAAATCTCGAAGCAGCAGAAACTGATGGTGGAGAAGAAGCTGGTAGTAGTGAAAAGCAATCCCTTAAGAATAACACAGGGTAGCCCTGGCCGGTTTGGCTCAGCGGTTAGAGCCTCCGCCCACGGACCAGAGAGTCCCGGGTGTGGTTTCCGCTAAGGGCACGTACCTCGGTTGCAGTTTGTCCCCTGCCTGGTTGGGGTCCTGTGGGTGGCAGCCACTTGATGTCTCTCTCTCACATTGATGTTTCTCACTCTCTCTTCCTCTCTTTCTCCCTCCCGTTCTATCTAAAATAAATGCAAAAATGTTCTTGGGTGAGGATAAAAAAATTTTTAAAAAGAGTAAGAGAGGGTAGACAGTTCCAGCCTGGAACAAGAATAGACCCAGGCATCTTCATGCATGTTCCGGAGCTTTGGCCTTAGAGCCGGCAGTTCTACGAGCAGACAGGGCAGGCGGAGGGCCTGAAAGAGTCGCTTCCCTATTAAGCGCTTACATTAGATTGTGAGAAGCCAATTCTAAAACCCATATAATTTCAAAGCCCCTCTGTGCAATCCCTATGTCTCGTATACACACCCATGTGTCCAATGTTGTGGCAATCTGTTAAATATCTCAGAAGTTATAAAACATTATGACCGCTGTCTCCTTGCAAATTGCAAAGCTCTTCCCCATGGACTGTTAGCCTACCTTGAGTTTCTCTAATGGAGTGTTTGATCTGACCCAAATTTATTATTCCTTTTAGGTACAACCTTAAATAAATGGGAAATGCTGAGCGGTCAATTTGAAAGCTGGGTTTCACTTTATTCAAAGAGCTGATTAACTGTACGTTCAGATTAAAGTATTTGACGAAAAGAGTTTTTATTTCCAGTTGTAGCATTTGCAGTGCTTATGCAGAACTATTATTATTGAAAAATACAGGACATGTCCCTAAACCTACTGTGAGGTTTTAAAATTCTCTATGATGTTTAAGAAGAAAATGGCATTTTAAAAATAAAATGCCTTCTTTTCTCCTCTCTTTGGGCTTATAGTCAATATTTAAGCTAAATAATTTTTTGATCAAAACCTCATCTCACGGATGGAAACGGCTCACAGGAGGCTGAAGAAAGCATTCTCACAGTGATGCTGGCCAGTGACCAGCAGGCTGGAATATTACTATTGTGAAAGGTAAGATTGTATTGCTCATCTCTTCTAAGTTACTCTGGGGATATATTTTATTTTGATAAAATTTTGCAAGTAAAAATGCAGCATTTCAAGACTTTTAGATTCTCCTTGAAACCATTAGAGACATCCTTATGTGTGCCAAAACTTGGTTTAGAAATCATTGACTTTGATCATGGTTCTAAGCCTTCAGAAATTGGAAGGGGCTGGTTCACGAAAAGGAACACAGAAGGATTCTCTGCTGTTTCTGGTGCCGCCAGCAGCCACGGGCTTCTTCAGCTCCACAAGCAGTCGCTACCCAGCTTCACATGTGAAGCCTTTTCCAAGTCTTGAAGCTCCTTTCACTGCTGTTTTTAATAAAAAGTAAGTAAGAATAAAAAACTTTGAGAAACAGAAAAAAAAAAAAAGAATAAGAGAGGTTAGGAGATAGGGGATACTACAATCAGAAAAGAACAGAAACAATCTGAGCCACTGTTTCCCATCCACAGTCATCAGATCAGCATAGCACCTTCAAAATTTATGTCACATCCAAGTTCTATCAGTCACTTAATATCGTTCTTTAAAATCAACTCACATTTCATCTTTAAATATATATATATATATATATTTGGAAGGAGAGAGAGAGAGAGAGAAATATCTATGTGAGAGTAAAACATGGATCTGCTGCCTTCTGCATGCCCCCTACCCAGGATAGAGCCCACAGCCCAGGCATGTGCCCTGGCCAGGAACCAAACCAGCAACCTTTCGGTACATGGGATGATGCCCAACCAACTGAGCCACACCAGCCAGGGCTAAATATTCTTTGTTTTTTTTTATCCTCACCCGAGGACATTGTTCCATATTTTGTTCAGATAGAGTGGAAGGGAGAGAGAGGAAGAGAGAGAGAGGGAAACATCGATGTGAAAGGGACACATCGAGTGGTTGCCACCCGCATGACCCAACCAGGGCCGGGGACAAACTGTAACCGAGGTACATGCCCTTAGCGGGAATCGAACCCGGGTATCTCTGGAACACAGGCCGAAGCTCTAACTGCTGAGCCAAACCGGCCAGGGCAGGAATAAATATTATGTTAAGTAAAATTTTGACACACACCCTTGAATTGAAAACCACTATCACTTGCTTAAGCAGAAGAAAACCATGAAAGTAAAATACAATGAATACAATGCTTTTGGATTCCAGCAAGATACTGAAGTCTGGGGGCCTGGGACTGGCTCCCTCTTTGCTTGACAATGATAGTGAGGAAAAAGTAGAAAATGGAGAAGGAGAACTAGAGTTGGGGAAGTGCTCGAGACATTTTAGGACCAAATTGAGACTCTTTGACGTAATAAATAGTCATGAAACAGAATTGAAAAGGCAATGCTTTCTTATCATGCAATTCAAGACGTTATTTCACACCAAATATGGGTGCCCCCTACAACCTTCTCCCCCTCTTAAGGAAACACCTAGTTCCCCTCATTGTCAGGCAGAAAGACTAAACTGTGCTCATGGGAAAGGCAATCCACCCCCAACCCTCCAAGAAGGTGGGTTCCTTGTCACCCACAATAACCACTATAAAGTTTCATTTTCTTATAAAATGCAAGGACGATTTTGAAATACTAAAACGTACTCTTTAAGATAAGTACTGTCAATTTTTAACCCCGGAAATCTCTCTTTCAGATGACCTCCAACCCCTTGCAGCTGTAAATTCTTTGATAATATATCTATTAATTATGCAACCCACAGAAACTCCATTTCTTTAACATGACCTTTTCTCCTTCCTGTCTGTCCACTCCCTGCCTTAATCATTAAGTCCTTTGGACATCAGATTCCAGTCTGCATCATATTGTCTTAAGAACAAAGCCTCAGGTCAGTTGACCACAGAAACGGTTTCGGTCAAGCTGAAGATAACATCTTGATTTCAGTTGTGTTTCAGCCCCAGGCCAATGAAAGCAGAAGGGGCCTATAGACCACACCCTCACGAAACCGGACAGCACAGTGCCATGGACCTGATGCAATGATCAACTACTGCCTACCCTGGCCCCAACCAATCAGCAGAGCCCACGAGCCCCAACCCCTTCAGCCACCGTGATTAATGAGATTTCCCATCTCCTGGAAGTCTCGGAGGCTTCGAGCATGAAGTCACCTGTGACTCCAGGCACGGCACCATTTCCTTAAAAATAAGCTTTTACCATCTTGGCAGCAAACTCCTGTTTGAGTGTGATTGGGCTTTGATACACGCAGGTGAATGAACCCCTTTAGTTTGGTAAGAATTACTTATCACTCGGGGCAGGATAGGAGAAACCCCCATTAAAGTCCCATTTTCCAAAATACCTGAAAGCAAGCATTAACGAGGAGTGGATGCTGGCAGGCAGTTGGGCAGAATAAACCTATAAGGGGAAGTTGGCAGATGAGAACAAAAGCTCACCTTCTGGGCATGGCCAGTGGCAGAACAAATTAAGATCAGAAATAAGATTCAAATCACAGCCGCCCAGAGGTAACTGAATGTCCAAACATTGGGAACTTAGCAGTTGATTTCAAACCCTTCAAATTCGCTGGGCCCAATACAAGAAAAAGGTCTCGTTGCCCTCTGGTTAGCCCACTGAGTGCTGGACCAAGAAATACCAGGTTAGAGGAAGCATGCCTAGAATCACAATGTGAGGTGCATCTCCGATAAACTGCTAACAAATCAAAAAAGCATACAACCTGAGCCTACCCCCATCTTAAGCCCACAGCTCAAGACGTGCACAAAGAGACTGGACCCCTCTCTCCAAATGCCCTTCACCTTCCTCAAAACTCCATCACCCTCTCCACAGTTCTCATGACTAAGACACAAATGGGTTAGAACCATTTCTATTTAAATGCTATCACCCAGAACAACATGGTTTTTAGTCACCGAATCCTTCTGACAGGGCTTTGAGGAACCAGGGGTGGTGCTTGGGGCTGGCTGGTGTCCTCAAAGACTTCCCAGGCTACAGAGAGGTCTTGATAAGGACACAGGTGAAGGGGTCTAGCTAGAGTCAGCCACTGTGGCATAAAAATCACTTTGAGCTGAAATTCTTTATCTACCTAAAAGCAGAGTTTCCCAAGGGACTCAGTGTCATAAATCTCCTCCCTGGAGAAACTCCAATCTTCTCTTCTCGGAAAGAAGTCTGTGTCACACCGAGACAGACTTTGTCACACGTTATCCTATCTCCCATCTATTCTCCTAAGGGCTCATTTATCTAGTCAAAAAGTCATTTGATTTTCCATAAGTGACCTTTCTCCACACCCCCTTCCAAGAAGTTGTTTGTTCTCCCCCAGGAGTGCCCCTCTGCCCGACCCTACCCCCTATTAAGATGGAATGTAAACCCCAAATTCTAACACCCTCCTGAGTCACATTTCTTTGTGAACTCTAATGCTTACATGTACTAAAATTTGTTTTCTTTCCTCTTGTTAACCTGTTTTTTATTTGTTTAATTTGCAGACCCCCAAATACTGAACATAACAGGATGGAGGACGTTTTTCTTCCCCAACACAGGCAACAACAACACAGGGCAGTTAGTACAGGGCAGGCCAGACACAGCACAGCTTCAGTTCCCACGAGCCCCCACCTGGCACCGCACATGGAGAGAACTGCAGGTCACAGCATCTTACAGTAAGTCCAGGCCCATGGAGGCCTCTGGGTCTCACCACCTGAGCTCAACTCAGGCAGGAGAGGATGCAGGTGGAAGAAGGAAAATGGCCCCACTTAAGTCCAACAGACAGAATGTTGGGACAGCCTTCTCCCTCGACAGGTGGTGGCATCGCTGACCACAGCGGCATGCATGACCAGGCAGCCCAGTGGGCCACTAGTCCAGGTGCTGTCAGGCCAGCACCTGTGCCAGCATGTTTAGATCTCTAAAAAGAAAAGAAAAATTAAGAGGCCACATTCACGCCCTCCCACCCAGCCTAAGAAAAATGGGAGCCCTTCGTTCTCCTTTTGCCAAAATTTGTTTTGCTGAGAGAAGAAGCTTCTTTGCACCAAGCCTCCAGGCTCTCTACCGGCCAAGGTTAACCAAAGAATCAACCAAAACTGCCCACTGAGAGCAAGGAAAGGGAAGCCCCCGGTTGCCAATGGAGCCAACGCCCACCCAGCTCAGTCCTGCAGGAGCCCAGCTCAGCGCGCCACGGCAAAGCCAGTGAGGACAGCTCCGTCCCATCCTCATTTGCTTTCGGCATGGACAGGGTCAGGCTAAAAAAGCGGCCCAAAGACATTATCTCTTTTTCCCCCATTCCTTCTTAAATTATTAATATCCACTTAAAAGAAAGGGGTGGGAGTGGGGTACAGAGCTTGCCCTCTGGTCAAATGGCTTGTGAAGGAAGCATTGCTTATTGCAACAGGTGCACCGGCCACTCACAAACACAGAGGCAGTGTGGAGCTGAAAGGCTAAGAGACGACTTGTTGTTTGTCAGCTGCTCCTACAGGCTGTGCAAAGCCTGCTGCTTAGGAGAGAGATTGTGTACCACTGGGGAAAAAAAATAGGGAGAAGAAAGATTTAATGTTGCCGAGGGCTAAGAGAATGGGAGAGCGATGTTGGGGGTTGGAGAGGCAAGAGAGAGGAAGGCTTGATGTTCTGAGACAATTTAGAAAATGCTATGGGGCCTGGTGGCTGGATTAAAAAGCTCTGTCTGGAACTTTCTGGAAAACTCTGGCAGCATATTCTGGGCCCCCTCGGCAGGATTGGGGGAAAAAATGATACTCAGGCTGACTAAAACACATCCAGATGACCAGAGAGCAGCCATGTGTGTAGGTTATGTACATGCTATTTCATAATATATTATTTTATTTAATAAAATTGAATTTAAAATATTGCTCTCAAACTGCCTTGTACAGCAGGCAAGATGGAGCTGATTTAATCACTCCTTGGGAGGGAGTATTTAAAGGTATATTCCAACCAACACTTCAGTTTAGCAGTTTACTTTTAAACTAGACAGTTCCCTGTGTGGTCTTGGCCAGGTGACCTCCAGCTTTTGAGTTTCAGTGTCCTCTAGTATCCTCATCCTATGCTCCCAAACCTGCAAAGGGAACCCAACCCAAGGAGACCCAGAAATGGTGGGAGGGGGTAGGTCTCCCTTATGCCCAAGACTAGATTGAGCTAAGATCTCTAAGAGTTGGATAAAATAAACTTTCTTATGGAAAAATTACCATTATTGTCTGGAAGAGGCTTTTTTTTTTTTTTTTTTTTGCTTAAAAATAAAAATAAGACAGTGGAGATTATAGCCTAAGAATCTGTCCCATTGCTATACAAATGGCCAAGAGACATATGAAGAAATGCTCAACATCACTAACCATCAGAGATGCAAATTAAAACAACAATGAGGTATCACTTCACACTTGTCAGCACTTCACACTTGTCAGAATGGCCGCCATCAACAAATCATCAAACAACAAGTGTTGGCGAGGGTGTGGAGAAAAGGGGACTCTAGTACACTGCTGGTGGGAATGCAGACTGTTGCAGCCACTATGGAAAACACTATGGTGTTACCTCAAAAAGTTAAAAATGGAACTGCCATTTGACCCAGTGATCCCACTTCTAGGAATATACCCTAAGAAACCTGAAACGCCAATCAGAAAGAATATATGTACCCCTATGTTCATAGCAGCACTATTTACAATAGCTAAGATCTGGAAAAAACCCATCAGTAGATGAGCAGATAAAAAAGCAGTGGTACATATACACAATGGAGTACTATGCAGCTGTAAAAAAGAAAGAGCTCTTATCCTTTGAGACGACCTGGAGGGACCTGGAGAGTATTATGCTAAGCGAAACAAGCCAAGCAGAGAAAGACAAATACCACATGATGTTACTTATTTGTGGAACATAATGAACTAAACAAACTGATGAACAAAATTGACCCAGAGAGGTAGGGTACAGATTGACAAGCCTCAGAGAAAAGGGGTTGGGGGGGTGGGGATAAACCACAGAACTTATTTGTATGTATGCATGACCAATGGACATAGACTACAAAACTGGGGATGGGGATGGGGGGTTGGGGAGGAGGGTTTCAATGGGGGGAAAAGGAGAAAAATCTGTAACAAAAACAAATTAATTAAGAAAAAGAATCTGTCCCATTGCCAGTTTGGCCACAAAGAAGTGATCAGAAGACAGAGCCACAGGCCACAAAGCCACTGGGTCTCAAAGTCTTGACATAAAACCGCCATTCGAAGGAATGTGCGGCTCTGAATGTGGACTTGGAAGAGAAGCCATGATGGAGCGTGAAGTGAAGTGAAGTGTGGTAAGCATGAGACCCATTTTTGCTTACTATGTATGGGACATTTTTTTCATTAAATAGTGCAGTAAAATCTGAGAACACAAACCATTTACCCCTACATACACCTTTGGACACTAAGCATTAAAACTATCCCCCAAATACACCCACCATCTAACCTTCTACATCAATTTGATGTCCCTATTCCATTGTCCCCATCAGCGTGGCTTCACAATTCCTGTAGACTCTAGTCAGGAAATTCCTGAAAACCCAGTAACTCTTCAGGGGAAAACAGGCAGCATGAGCCCTAAAATCTTGAACCCCTCACCCCAAAATCCTTACTTGGTCTTTCCACCAACCCTGGACTGTTGGAGCATGAGCCGTACCCAATCCTAATGAAGCCTCCACACTGAAAGATATGCCTTAAACCAAATTTCTCATTCTCAATTCATTTCAACCTTGCAATTCCCTCCAGAGACCCTGCCAAAGCTCTCCGTGGCGTTCCCTTGACCACAGGAAATACAGCTTGTGTTGGTGACTTTTGAGAAGCCTTTATTCTCTGCGTTCTACTGAAGGGGAATACAGCACAGTGAGGAAGGGTTGGGTTTTTTCTTATTGTTGCTTTTCTGAATTCCTTGTATCTGCCTAAAAGAAAAATTCCCCCAAAGAATTCAACTGTCATAAATCCCTTCCCCGAAAGTTTCACAACCAGGCAAAGTTGACTCCTATCACCAGAAACAAGAAGCCTGCAACTCTGATAAGAAATCACCTAAGGAGACATTTCACAACACTCTTCTATCTCCCGTCTCTTCTCCTAAGGGCTCTCTTATCTTTCCTAACAGTCCTTTGTTTTCCCTTGAGCGCCTTTCTGCCCGACCCCTTCTCCTGCTATCACAGCACGTAAGCCCCAAATTGTAACTGCCATTATTAGTCACATTTTTCTGGGAAGCCACTTATGTATATGAATAAAAATCTGTCTTTTCTCTTGCTAATCTGTCCTTTGTCAGTTTCATTTGCAGTACCCCACGCACTACACAAAAGGGTAGAAGTAAAGTTTTTTCTCTCTGACATGACAAATCAGAGAAAGGACATATGTAGAAAAAGCCAGTTTCCATGATTAAAATTAATAAGATACTCATGTGTATTGACTCACTAACATCAAAGTCGCTGAACTTTCACATGAACAGCAAACCCTTGACATCCACAGGGATCTATTCCTAGATATTTATGCCCCCAATACAATCTGTCCCATGAAACTTCTACTATCTACTTAGACCTCTTCACTCTATCGACAGCATTAGCAGTTGCATGTCTTTCTTTCTTTCTTTTTTTTTTAAATTAAGGAACTTTATTTTGTAGGACAGTTTCAGATTTATAAAAATAAATAAATGGTACAGAGAGTTCTATATATCCCCACCCTCAACCCACATAAAGTTTCCCTTATGATTAACATCTTGCTTTAGTATGGTACATTTGTTACAATTAGTGAACCAAGATTGATTCATTATTATTAACTAAAGTCCACATTTATTCAGATTTCCTTAGTTTTCACCAAATGTCCCTTTTTTTGTGCCAGAATCCCATCCAAGAAAGTACATTGCATTTAGCTGTCATGTTTCCTTAGGCTCTTGGCTGTGACAGTTTCTCAGATTCACCTTGTTCTTGATGACCTTGATAGTTTTGAATACCAGTCGGGTATTTGGCAAGACATCCTTTTGTTGGAATGTGTCTGTCATTTTTCTCAAGATTAGACGAGTTATGGGTTGCGAGGAAGAATATCACAGAGGTGAAGTACCACTTCATCACATCATATCATCGTACATACTATTAACATGACTTATTACTGTTGATGTTGACCTTGATTGTCTGCCTAAGGTTGTGTTTGTCAGTCTTCACTGTAAAGTTACTTTTTTCCTTTACTATACTCTTGGGAAGGAAGTCACTATGCCGAGCCCACACTTACGGAATAAGGAATTATGCTCCTCTTCCTAGAGGGTGGAGTATTTATATGAATATTTTGGAATCTTCTGGACTGGAAATTTGTCCCTTCACCCCCATTTATTGATGTATCCCATCATTTGTTTATATCAGTAGGGCCTCATAGATATTTATTTTATATTTTGGGTTATAATTCAATACTACTTCATTATTTTTCTGGACCAAAGTGTTGCAGCTTTGGCCCTTCGACACACCTTATTATTGTGGTGGGTTTTGGTGTTTCATTTTGTTTTTTGGGGTTTTTTTAGCACGTCTTTACTTGTTGACACTACTAGATGCTCCCGGTTCACTCTGTATATTTTCTGCCTCTGGCCCAGAATCAGTCATTTCTCCTAGGAACTCCCAGGCCATTTCCCACAAAGAAACTGAGGTTCCATCGCAACACTAAAAGTAAGAGTACAGGCAAGACCAATACTGATCAAAGCTGAATGGAGAGGCTGATGAAAGCTCGGTGGCCACTCTCCTGGGCACCTCCCATTAGGGTCACTTCTTGCGAGCCACGCCCACTTGCAGCCTGGTGACAAGTAGTTATGTTCATGCCTTAATTTTTAATCTTATAATATTTTATCATTTTTCTGATGAATGCATTTGTACAGAATTATTTTTAAAACGTATGCCTCAGTAAATTACAACATACCACATATCATGGTCCTTCCAGAATTGTTTAGAAATAGCTAAAACCACAAATGATAAATTCAGAGATACAAAAAAGTCATAATGTCCCAGTGGTTGTACCCGGCTCTCCTGTTCTCTATCCCACTAGGAGTCAACGTCCTTGGGCTTGAGGGCGGTACCATGCCTCTCGGGAACCAACTGTTCGGGCTTCATCACAGATATTTTTCTTCTCTCGTTATCATCTCTCCAAGTTCAAAGCTGCTTTCCCAATTGATGGGTTTTAAACATTTCTGATAGTGGAGCCCTTTTTCCATATGAAATCATCATATAGAGAATTTAACACATGGAAGTGATAAAAAGTAGTATTGTTTTAATGGAGATTTGTTTTATAATCAAATTAATGATATTTACCTAACATGAAGTCCACAAGAACAGTGGTGTTTTCAATGGGGAGTTATGGAAAACACTGGCAATCTTCTATAAACCTTATCCAGCTTATTTCTGTATTTTGTTTTAGCTACAGATTTTTTTAATTTACTTAAAATGATTTGTTTCAAAGGAGACACCATTTGCTACTGCTTCTCAATGTGCCTTACCATCTCAGAAATTTTTCAATTAAATAGTAGACCTAGAAGCTGTTTTATAAGGTCTACACAAAAATGCATTAATTTGATAGCAAATGATAACATGTTGGTAATTTCCAATTTTTTAATATTAGGTACTGTGTATATATTATTTTTCAGCCCATATTTTTAATAGCTTAAATTATTTTTAAATGAAATGCAATAAAACATTAATGGAACTCCTTAAGGGCCTTCCCAGAACATAAACTTTATAAAACACTGCTAGAGTCTGGGCAGTTGTATTTTCCATAAGTCCCCTTCCCTCCAGATAAGTGACTTATTTAGCTATACTGTTATTAATTCTCTTGACTTGGCACTATACAGCTCATTTCCCCTGGACTCCATTAGGTAACTGAATTTGTGCAAAAGTGTTAATGACTGATATATACCTACAGTTGGCTTCCTAATTACATATGTATTTTAGTTAAGACCTTTGACTTTTTAAAGAACGCCTAATGGATGAATTTCAGACACAGGGCACGTAAAAAAAAAAGACATTTTTGAGAAGACAGGTTTTTCCCTATTTTGACAGTAAACAAAGTCAGTAATAAATATGATAATAAAAATGATGGAGAAATATAGTGCTTACTATAAAACTACTCTAAATTGTTAATGTTTTGTGCATACTAACTCACTCAATTTAATCCCCATAACAAACGAATGAGGTAGATACTATTGTCTACATTTCACAGGTGAAAAAAAC
Source organism: Molossus molossus (assembly GCF_014108415.1). Classification (NCBI taxonomy): domain Eukaryota; kingdom Metazoa; phylum Chordata; class Mammalia; order Chiroptera; family Molossidae; genus Molossus; species Molossus molossus. Next base: position 26,038,101 of record NW_023425347.1, on the reverse strand, counting down.
TGAGGTCCAGAGAGGTTAAAAAAGCTTCCCAGGTTGCACAGCTTGTAAATGGCAAAAGTGGGAATTAAACTGAAATCTGTGCTCTCTGGCAATATACTGCCTCTGGCTACCATGATTTCTGTAGTCAGTGGAACCACAGCGCACTGACCGACTTCTACAAACGCGTTGCAGCGCGTCTTTCTGGGCCAGGTCCTACCTCAGGGGATGGCAGAGGAATGCGTCACTGCGGGGCTCTGAGCGTGTCCCGCGGCCCAGGCCCAAAGTGCTCTCCGGTGTCCTGTTCTGCCGAAACCTTCCGTGGGCAGCTTGCAACGGCCTCAGCCACCGTGGCCTCTGGGCCATTCTTTTCATACCCTTGTGCTCTCCTGCCTCTGTTTGCTCTGCTGCTGCTCACAAGCCGTTCTTTCTCCTACTGCTCTGGTGAGATTCTTCCACAGGCCCAGCCCCAATCCTGTCTTCTCCAGAAAGCTTCTCCATGAAACGTCTCGCTCCTTCCCTCATTTGTATATACTTGCTCTCCACTTCTACTACAGCAGTTAGCATCTATGGAGAGCTGCTTAAGAAAAGAAAGTATGGCCCTGACCGTTTTGCTCAGCGGTTAGAGCATCAGCCTTGCCGGACAGATGGATCTCGGGTTCGATTCCCGGTCAAGCCCACGTACCTGGGTTGTACGTTTGAGTCCCCGCCCCGGTTGGGGTTGTGCGGGAAGCAACCAATCTATGGGTCTCTATCACACGGATGTTTCTCTCTCTCCTTCCCTTCCACTCTCTTTAAAAACCAAAGTGAAAAAGAAGTGTCCTTGGGTGAAGATTAACCAAAAAAAAGAAAGTATGTCTTTTTCTTCTTCTATATCCCCAGCACTGTTGTGTGTGTGTGTGTGCATATATACTATATACTCATATGTGTAATATTATATACTATATAGACTATACTGATACTATATACAATGCTATTAGTATATACTATATATGTACACATATTATTTACATATGCATGTAAAATATTAACTCTAATATAATGAATACTCTAAAAATGTTTGTTGAAATGAATAAACAGCAATACTTGGTGCCCAGGAACCTAACATCTCCGAGAGAAGACATAGTTCCTGTTATCAAGGAACTTCTGGGCTAATTATAGAAACACTGGGGAGAAGAACAAGCACAAGTCAGGCTGACAAGTAGACAGTGAGTGGGGTTGGAAGCACAGCACCTAGACATCAAAAGACCCGAATTTTGTCCTGACTCCACCACCAGTTATGTGAACTTGAACAAGTAGTTTTATTCTTCTGAGCCTCAGTTTCATCCTCAGTACTAGGAGGACCGATGCTGCAAAGGTTTCTCCACGTTCTGATAGCTTCAATGAGTCTATGAGCTGACTGGTGAGCACCTGCAGTACTTCCTGAAGGAGTGTGTCCTACAGGAGTGTGTCGAACGCTAACTCATGGGATAAAGGTGTGTCTCTCTTTGCCATCAGAAAGTACCCAATTATGGCGCACAGTGAAATCAATAAAATTCAGAAGAGTATTCCATTGGGAAAGTACTGAAGTAACAAATGATGTTGTGATGACAGATCAAGTAGAGGGGGAAATGTCTAAAAGGAGCCCAGGAGAGCTGCAAAGGAAGAGATGGTTAGAGTTCACCCATCCATGAATCTGGCCACATTCACAGATTGTTCGAGTGACACACTCCAGCATAGCAGAGAAAGTGCCAGGCCTGCCCGTCACTTAGACTGAAATCTCCGAGAGCCACCCAACTATATCCACTCTGACTCCCTGAATACCAAGAGGCATTCTAATGACTAGTTTTGCTTTTCAGCTTCTGATATAATGAGATAGAGGAAAATTTCCTCCTTTAGCAGCTGGGAACAGTGCTATATTTATAGAAAAAAAAATCCATTGATTAAGCACATTGGGTTGAGGAATGAGATCCCAAACAATAAATGCTGATCTGCATTCTAAGAGTGGGTCCCAGTACCTTATGATCCTTTCTTCTGTGAGCTTTTCAACAGATTTGGGTGTGGAAATTTGACTGTGAGTTTGATCACATTTGAATTGCTCTCTGTGATGAAAAAGTGAAGAATTTGCAAATTACAGAGAATTGGGGGTGGGGTGGGTGGGGTGGGAGGTAAAGAAAGCAGCCAAAGATGTTGGGCACTGGGTAGATCAAAGGGACTTCAGAGAACATAGAATATTTAATGGAAATTTTTAATTACTTGCTGTTGAGTAAATGATTTAAGTGTCCTCCTCCATCTCTCCAGAGCACTGGATAAAGTCTTTGCTGCTATTTTGAGGAGACCTAAGGAAGCTCTAAACTCTACATCCAGCTTGGTACAGACACTACATGTGGAGTTATACCATCCAGGGCAGCGAGGCACAGTGGACATTAGTGTTTCAGCAAGAGGAGAGGCAGGGGCTGGGAACCTCTAGGTAGTCATCAGAAATATAGTCCCATCAGGAAGTAACACCTCAGCATTCTGTGACACAAACCACCCTGTTGGGAGTTAGATTAGATTGCATCAGCCCCTCTGAGGATGATCATCCAGATGAAGTCATGAAACAAACTTTCTGCACCGATCCAGCTAGGGAACAGGCAGTGCAATGTAATGGCTCAGTGCAGTACAATCAGTTATCACTGGAAAGACTCCAGGGACCTACACGGTAGTCAGTCGATGCCACACTCAGAACTGCTCCGTCATGACCTTGGTAAACTGAACCACAGACTAATAGAAGGCTTTAACAGACTTTCATAACACCCCATTCACAACTTTTATGTTCCCCAAACTTTCTTGTTCTCATAAAACTTGCCCTTCTGATTCAGAGCAAGGAACCCCTGTAGCTTTCTAACTGGTACTAAATTGACTGGCTCAACAGATCCCCCCGTTGGCATAACCAGCAGCAAAAGGAGAGCGAGCATTCCAAAAAACGAGCAACTCGTCCCCAGAAGTCAACTCAGAATCCCGGAGTCTGCTCTATTGTTTTGCACGTAGACTAGAACATCAAAGAAAGGAAGACAGAGAAAAAGATCAGAGCTGGAAACTCCCCACCTGCACACACTCATATCCTGTCCCACCTAAATTACTAATTACTTTAAAAGATTAAACAAAATGGCACACAGGGAAAAACGGCCAAGAGAAGGCCACTGTCGACACTGGATCCCTCAGAAAATTGAAGTGTCTGGCTGTGTGTGTCCCTTTGGTGAGAGGAGACCACACCCACCCAGGCGGGCAGCACCAGCAGCTGTACAGACAGAAGCCTATTTCAAGGAAATGCAACAGGAAAGAGAGTCGGGAAACATAAATCAAAAAATCTCCAGTAAGGATCAGCTATTGCTTTCCCAAGCGTGCACACATCCCCTGCCCAAATGCCTGTGAACTAGTCCCAAATACAAGTCCTGGTAATGTAAATCGGGTGTTTCTACTTCCCACCACAATGGCTGGCAAGACCATCGATGTAGAATAATAACAACAACAGCAGCATCTGAAGCGCATCTGCATTTAAACACGTAACAAGCATATTTTTCTTTCCTCTCCGAGTAGGTGTCTGCTCTGCATTTATACTGCGACAGCATCAAGGAGACCAGGGACCAAGATCCTTTTTAGAAACAGCTCTTCCGATCTTGAGAGTAACCCTGGTGTTTTGTTTTTTCGTTTTAAAGAGAACACTGATGACAGGAGATGTTGCTTTCGGGAGGCAACTGGAAGTCTTAAACTGTGGGAGATATGGATGCATAAACACGAGAAACTTGGGAAGCACCAGAAATCATCTTTCTCTGATACCTCCTCTCAGGGTGCGCTCTTTCATTTATAAAGGGGGGCGGCGGCACAGAAAATGCCTTCAGGAACACAAGCAACATTTTTCAGAAGTAAGACCTCAGAATTGGATAAAAATCCATTCCTTTTTGAAGCAGTGTCTCCAATAAGATTATACGAGGTTGCAAATTGTTCACGTCGGCTCCGACGAAAGGAGGAAAGGCTGTGGAAGAATTCAGGAGTGAATCACAGCAATTCACATAATGCAGCTAAGGTACAATTCGTCCTCACAGGGACCCAGACTGGGAAGTGGAAAGCAAAGCCACACGTTTCGCCTCCCAGCTGGTCTCTATCCCTTTCTGTTTCTCTCTGCATTTCTGCCCCCCTCTCTGCTCTCTAAACAAGTTTCCTCTGCTTGGGCATCTCAAGCCTAACCCAGAGGGCCAGCCCTGGCCTGCAGCTGCATGCCTGTAGTTCTAGGGCCCACGGCCCACTGGAACATCTCAGCGCAAGTTTCCCAAAAATGACCTAACTATAGTTTAGATCATTTGCTCAAACCGAAGCACACAAGTCAGAGGTAACAGGCTGCTCAGGTGTCCATTCTGGACCCAGTAAGCCAGGGTGTTCCCTGGAGCAGCCCTAGGCACGGAAGGCTTCCTCAGAACCAAACACAAAGAGGAGGATAGAGGTTAACTGAGCAAGAGTCCTCATGTTTATTGACTTGACAACTCTCCTATTTACAAAGACAGGGGAATGATATCTTGTCACTAGTTACAAGCCCACTGGCAGGACCACGAAACACAGGTCTGAGTTTGGTTTTGAAGGAGACCCTTTGTAATTTTGAGGCCTAGGACACACACCTGAGACCCGTAACCCCAAGCTCACCTGGGAAAGAGCAGGAACGTTTTCTGCAAGAGTAGGAACCTCCCCTGTGCTGACTTTGCCCACAAAGCTGAGAACACTTCTGGAAAGGAGGCCGAACTACTCTAGGGAACTGAAAAGTCTCAGGACGTCCCACAGCCCGGTGACAGACAGGTGGAGGGAGGTGTTTCTTGATGCTGGCGTGTGGGGCAGATCAACACGTGGTGGGCTGGGACGGAGCTGTGCAGAGTTGGCAGCTCTAGCCTCAGCCTAGGAAATGCCCATCGTGCCCCAGATACTGTGGCAGCAACAACAACAAATCAGAACATCCCCCACATATTTTTAGAAGCCCTGTTGGAGGAGTACCACCCCTAGATAAAACCTGGAACCAGACGCCACCAGGGCAACCTTCTAGTTTGAGAATAGCTGTGCTCTGGGAAAAAGAAGAGAAAGAACAGCTTTATGCATGTCACAAATAATTTAGGTATGGGAGCCAGCTGTAAAACACTACAGCAAATTGCCAAAGAATGGCTATAGACCTTTTAGAGTGATGAGTGTGTGTGTGTGTGTGTGTGTGTGTGTGTGTGTGTGTGTGTTTAATGAATAAGATAAATGTCTTCCATCTTCCTAAAATGGTTTAAGTACAACCCCACTCAGACATAAAAGAACAGATGAATTGACTGCTTGGGGCTTAGGACTCCACCTGGAGAATTGGTAGTGAAGAGTCTAAGGGACTAGAATTAATGCCCCATATTCTGTTAAAAGACATGTAACAGTATCGTTACTGACATACACAATTACACATGCTAAGGAGGCATAGTCACGTGTTAAAAGTAGTTATGGTCATTTTAAAATAATTAACAGCAATACACAGTAATCTGTCAGTGCAGCACACAGTCCATTGCTCTCCTGGAAGCATGCGTGTGACGATGCTGAAGATTTGTTCCGACGAGTCTCACGCAGAGCCAGCTTTGCCCACAGTGTTCCTCAGCCTCCTACTGATTTCCCTCCACGAAGGCCAAGCCACAATTCCCCGTGATAAGGATAACCAGTAGCTTTCTAAATTTCCCCAGAAACATGGTCAGTTGGATTTTCCACAGCTACAAGCAGGAAATTAATATAGGAACCAAGCAGGTCTTATTATGCCCGCTCACCCACTCCATCCCAACCTGACACTTTAATCAACTCAACATGTTTAAAAATAAATTCGATCCTATCAGGAACGAGAAGCTGCCCAGGACTTTGTGGCTACTCACAGCAGAAACTCCAAGGCATGCCTCGTTTTTCAAAAGTTCAGTTGTTGTGTGCATTATTTCTCCTTCCTATTCGCAGTCCCAAAACACGGACTGGGGCCGCAGGGGGTGCTTTGGGGTTAGCCAAGTGAGTTTTCTTCCTAATTCCTTCATTGGCCAGTTTGTGAATTTGGCCAAATGTTTACCTTTCCCAAGGATGCCGCAATGCAGTAAAATGGGCGTAACTAAATCTTCCTTGTCTCCTTTGTGAAGCTGTGATAAGGAAATCAAAAGAACTTATGTATGAGAAGGAAATGGCACTGCTCACCGAGAATATGAAACACAATAACGAGGCCACCCCAAAGGCCGGGCTACTCCCTGGGCATGAGGCAGCTTGGGATCTTTGGGGCAATTTGGTTGATTCTAACTTAAATCTTCCACACTTATCAAGCACTCATTACATGCGCTCAGCCAGGGCTGCGGGGAGGGGTCACGGCAATGACGGGGGAACAAATCGAGGGGTACAAGAACATGCCATTGTAAAATATGCCTCCTTGACGGATGAATTATTGAGAGCCTAAAAGCTTTTGAACACCAGCAGACTCAGGAAAATCTCTAGAAATGCAGTTTTCCTTTTGTAAAGGAAATCTACATTTATAAAGGAAATTTGTAAATATGTCACTCTCTCCAATACCAGAAAGAAGAGGACTCTTAACAATTCGTATCAATGGAGAAGACACTGACTTAAATCTGAACGAGAAAACTTAAGTCAACAACCCTTGTTTATCATACTTTTCCCGGTCACCTTTCCATAACTTGTCTCTCCCTCCTAGAAGCCCCCAAACAGTTTCTCTTTGTTTCGGCCTAAGATGGCACAGGAACCAAGTTCTGCCCACCACTCTGAGTAACTCACCGCCGGGTGCTCCCATGCGTCCATGCGGCATGCACATGTTAATAAACGTGTTTGTTTTTCTCTTGTTAATCTGTCTTTGCCCCAGCTGGAGAATTTCTCAAGACTTCTATCTTGAGGCACTCTGCCTGACAAAGTTGTGGTTGTTTAGTCTGACCATTCAGGGAATCCCAGAAAATCATAACACTTGCCGCCGCTGGGCTATTAGTTGCTCTGAGTCCTTCGCGCAGATGTGCAGACTGTCGAGCTAGAAAGGGAATCCAGATTTCTCATTTTAGAGATAATAAACGTGAGGCCCAGATTCGGGAAGAATCTCATTCCTCAAATAAGAATGCTTCTACTGAAAATTGCCTCCTTTATAAGTCCTCAAATGAGTAGGTGATATTTGAATGCTGAATGATACCGCAAGACAGATGAGCATTGATTTAAATGCTGCTATCTGACAGATCCGGCCATCAATCATAACCTGACATCTCAGGAGAGTCATCCTTTAGCACAAGGCTTGGGAATAGCATGACCAGAATTTATAGCTGAACCAACTCTGCACTGTTGCTATCCTTTTCCCAGCTACGAAGCTACTGGGGCTCCAACTGGGGCCTGTATCTGAATCACCCGGAGGGCTGCTGGGCCACCCCAGAGCTTCTGCTGGTCTGAGGTGAGGAGCAAGAACTGGCATTTCTAGCCAGTTCATGCTGATGCTGACGTTAACGCTGAAGCTGCAGGTTATTAGATGAGCTGGCATCACACCTTGAGAGCTCTGTGCTAAGACAAACAGGATCCCTACACATTCAGGACACTCAAACCTCAGTGAGGGAAATACCAAAAGAAAAAGTAGATATTTTATCAAAACAGGGATTACGAATCTGAAAATTTGCAATTTTCTAAAGCAAATGTCTTAACCTGTGATCCTTGGATTCCCCCTCCCCACAAGAGGCTCATTAAAATAATTCAGGGCACTCAAAAATTGAGAGGAGAGCCCTGGCCGGTTTGACTCAGCGGTTAGATCATCAGCCTGCGGTCCGGAGAGACCCGGGTTCGGTTCCCGCTAAGGGCACGTACCTCGGTTGCAGTTTGTCCCCGGCCCTGGTTGGGTCGTGTGGGTGGCAGCCACTCGATGTGTCCCTTTTACATTGATGTTTCTCTCTCTCTCTCTTCCTTCCACTCTATCTCAACAAAATATTAAAAAGTATCCCCTGGTGAGGATTAAAAAAAAAAATTTATTATTAAAAAATTGAGAGGAGAATACTTATTCTTATACTCACTAGTTTCTAACTAAAATTTAGCATTTTCTTCTATATTGGATGTAAGCAATAAACCACAGTAGTATAAACCCTATGACTCTGTCACCAATAAAAATCACCACATAGAGTTGTATTTTTTTATTTTTATTGAATTTATTAGGGTTACATTGGTTAATAAAATTATATGTATTTCAAGTCTACAATTCTATAATACAGCATCTGTATATTGCATTGTGTTCACCACCCAATGTCAAGTCTCCTGCCACCATTTGTCCCCTCTTTAACCTCTGCTATCTCCACCCACCCCCATTTCCCTCTGGTGATCACCATACTATTGTCTGTGTCTATGAGTTTTTTATTATTTTTGCTTTTGCTTAATCCCTTCTCCTTTTTCACCCAGCCTGCCAGTCCCCCTCCCGCAACAGCTGTCAGTCTGTTCTTTGTATCTACGAATCTGTTTCTACTTTATTTGTTAGTTTATTTTGTTCACTAGAGTCTACATATAAGTGAAATTATATGGTATTTGTCTTTCTCTGACTGACTTATTTTACTTAGCTTAATACTCTACAGGTTATCCATGCTGCTGAAAAAGGTAAGATTTCCTTCGTTTTTACAGCTCAGTAATATTCCATTGTATAAACGTACCACAGCTTTTTTATCCACTCATCTACTGATGGGCACTTAGGCTGCTTCCAAATCATGGCTATTGTAAATATCACTGCATGAATGTAGTGGTGCATATATTCTTTCTAATTAGTATTCGGGTTTCTTCAGATATATTCCCAGAAGTAGAATCACTAGGTCATAAGGTAGTTCCATTTTCAATTTTTTGAGGAAACTCCATACTGTTTTCCACAGTGACTACACCAATCTGCATTCCTATCAATAGTGCCCAAAGGTTCCCTTTACTCCACATCCTTCACAACACTTGTTTGTTGATTTATTGATGACAGCCATTCTGACAGGTGTGTGTGACATCTCATTGTGGTTTTAATGTTTAATTTGCATCTCTCTGATAATTAGCATCTTTTCATATGTCTATTGGCCATCTGTATGTCCTTTTTGGAGAAGTGTCTGTTCAGGTCCTTTGCTCATTTTTTAATTGAATTGTTTGGTTTTTAGGTGTTGAGTTGTATAAGTTCTTTATAAATTTTGAATGTTAACCCCTTGTCAGGTGAATATGTTCTCTCATTCAATGGGCCGTCTTTTCATTTTGTTGATGGTTATTCTCTTTATTGTACAAAACCTTTTTAGTTTGATATACTCCCATTTGTTTTCCAATTTTCCCAATACCATTTATTGAATAGACTGCCTTTACACCATTGTACGACCTTGCCTCTTTGGTCAAACATTAATTGACCATAAAGGTGTGAGTTTATTTCTGGGCTCTCTATTCCATTCTTTTTATTTATATGTCTGTTTTTATGCCAGTACCATACCATTTTGATTACTATAGCCTTTCAATATAGTTTGATATCAGGTAGCATGATTTCTCCAACTCTGTTCTTCTTTCTCAAGATTGCTATGGCTATTTGAGGTCTTCTGTGGTTCCATATAAATTTTTAGAATATTTGTTCTAGTTCTGTGAAATATGCCATTAGTAGCTCAATAAACATTGTGTTGAATCTATAAATTGCTTTCAGTAGTATAAACATTTTAATGACGCTAATTCTTCCTATCCATGAATACAGAATATGCTTCCACATATTTGTTTCTTCTTCGATTTCTTCTGTGTCTAATAATGTTCCAAGTACAGGTCTTTTACATTCATGGTTAAATTTATTCCTAGGTACAGTGATACCTCGGTTCTCGAACGTCTCGGATTTCGACCAAATCGGTATTCGACCAGGAGATTCGAGAAACTTTTGTCTTGGAATCCGAACAAATATTTGGAACTCGAACTTCCGAGATGAGCCGAGTTGAGCCGAATGGCGTTCATTCGGCCCAGCGCGCCTTGCTTGCGTCATCAGTGTGAGTGCAGAGAGAGAGTCACGCTTTGTGGAGAGAGTCACGCTTTACACTGAATTTAACCCTTAGACATACTGTACACTTTTATTTCTTGTTGAGACTTATGTTTTTCTACATATTATATACAAATTAGGCCAGTAAATAGGCATTTTCTGGGGCTTGGAACGAATTAATCCAGTTTCCATTATTTCCTATTGGTTTCATTGCTTCGGTTCTCGAACAATTTGGTTCTCGACCGTCCTCCTGGAACGAATTATGTTCGAGAACCGAGGTATCACTGTATTTTTTAATGTAATTGTAAATGGGATTGTTTTCTTAGTTTCTCTTTCTGATAGTTCATTATTAGTGTATCAAAATACAACTTATGCCCTGGCTGATTTGGCTCAGTGGTTAGAGTGTCGACCTGCGGTCCAGAGAGACCCGGGTTTGGTTCCCACTAAGGGCACGTATCTCGGTTGCAGTTTGTCCCCGGTCCTGGTTGGGTCATGCAGGTGGTAACCACTCAATGTGTTCCTTTCACATCGATGTTTCTCTCTCTCTCTTCCTCCCACTCTATCTGAATAAAAAATGGAAAAATGTCCTCGGGTGAGGATAAAAAAAAAAAAACTGTAAAAAAAATACAACTTATTCCTGGATATTTATTTTGTATCCTGCTCCTTTACTAAATTTATTTATCAGTTCTAGTAGTTTTGAGTGGAATCTTTAGGGTTCTCTATATACAGTATCATGTCATCTGTATATACACTTGTTTTACATATCACAAAATATCACTTCTACATGTTACGACTTTGAAATTATGGTAGGTAGTAGATCTGCCACTAGATCTTGTTGTCTGGTGCACAAGAAGCACATATATTACTGTATGGTAAATCTAGTTTTTAAAAATATTTTGATAAATGTATCTTAATATAATTGGTTACCTTTATAATTCAATATATTTTATTTCATGCAATTAAAGACTATTCTGAGCAGGGTACAAACATTTCACTCACCTGACAAAGAGTTCATTGAATTTTTTTTTAAAGGTTAAGAACCCCTAATAAAACATTGTTCAGCCCTGGCCAGTTTTGCTCAGTGGTTAGAGCATTGACTCATGAACCAAATAGTCACTGGTTTGATTCCAGTAAAGGACACATACTCCTGTTGCAGTTCAGTCCCGGGCCCTGGTCGGGTCATTCCGGAGGCAACCAATCAATGTGTCTCTCTCACGCTGATGTTTCTCTCTCTCTCTCTCTCCCCCTCCCACTCTGTCTGAAAATAAATGGAAAAAATAGCCTCAGGTGACAATTAAAAAAAAAACATTGTTCAGTTTCTCAAATTCTCAAAATCAACTTCTGAAAGTAATTTTATTTTATTGAATTTGAACAAGGAGAGAGTTTTAAAAAGTCCAAAAATAAGTAGGAGTAACTATACTCATCAAGGATCAAGACTCGTTAAATATAAAATACTTTGTTTTGGGGCTTTTAATTTCTGAATAATTTGCTAAACTGTGTTCCTTGATTTAGACTTTTAATGCTCTTTTCCACTCCCATTGCCCCTTCCTCCTCCTCGGTGTGCCTTTTGTGGGAAGCACGTCCCGAAAGCAGCCACCAAGACAAGCCTGAGCAATCAAAACCAGGAGCTTCCAGTTCTCAACCTACTTGTCTGAGGACCCTCACACTGACGAGTATCATCTAACCAGTAAGACGCACACATATGGGCACACACCTGGGCTTTCCCACTATCTTATTAGCCCTCCCTGCCCCCAACAACCTTGCATAGTCTTCAGCTTGAGCTCGAATGTATATGAAATGTCTAGTCAGGAAAAATTCAACTGATCAAAAAGAGTATACAGAATAGAAAGAAAGCAATACCTTTTCACGACTGTTCCTCTATGTCAGCTTCTAAATTTGAAGGTTGTATTAATATTAAAATGTTCCTCGTGAATGAAGATAGGCTCTTCTGCGTTCAATAAGACACCCATTCCTAATTCCCAAAAGCATAGAACTAATGTCCATGTTTAAAGTATCCATCTGAAGAGATTAAACTGTGATGTAGATAATAAAACATAATGGAAAAGTAATAGTTGTTTGAGTTAAAGGTTTTATTGTATGTGCTACTGTTTGGGGAAGTGAGAAGAACGGACCTTTTATGAACACTAAGGCCAAGGAAGACAGCACAGAAACTGCGGTGAACTGGGGGGTGGGGGGGAGGGGGGGACATGCCAAAGCATCTTCCAAGAAGTGTCCATCCATCCCTTTTAGGTGAAGGAACATACTGTACACACCCAGTATGACTGGGCAACTCAGAAATGGAGAGAAACCAGAGTTCCTTCCATTTTTTGAGGTTTCCAATAAGTATATTATTTTTAAAAAGAAAAAGAATGAGGATAAGACAAGGGGGGAGGGGAGAAGAAAAATGTGCATAAAAGAGTTAGCAACACAAGTTTGACTGCTATCTTCAGTAAGCCTGCCCGCAAGGTTGGCCCTTGGCTGGCCTCTGGGAACCTGGAGATCCCCACCGTTCCCTGATAGGAGTGGCTCATTATGCCTTGAACCATTTATACAAACAATGCAGTTCATGCTTTCCTTTCAGGAGTCGGGAATTTTAGAAAATTGCCCATATAACCAGCCGTCAATAAAAACCCTGGACACTGAGTTTCTAATGAGCTTGCCTGACAGACACCATGTCACAAGAACTGATACAACTGGATGCTGACGGAACTATCCTATGAGACTCCACTGGGAAAGGGCTCTTGGAAGCTTGTGCCTGGTTTCTCCTAGACTTTCATCCAGGTACCTTTCCCTTTTGTGAGTTTGCTTAGTATTCTTTCATAGTAATACATCAGAGCCATGAGGATGACTGTATTCTGAGTCTGGTGATCCTCCTAGACATCCTTGAAACTGGGGTGGTCTTGGGTATCCCCAGCACAGAGAAAAAGAAGAAAAACTAATACTAAAAAAAGGAAGCCAGATTTTGGGTTATTTGTAAATGTTTGCTTATGATTTTTAAATATCATTTTACAAATCAATTCATAGAAAGATATTAAACACAAAATAATTTCTTCACATGATAATTGCAACATTATACGACATACAGATCCGTTCATGGTATACTAGAGGCGGTGTGTCCAGGTATGAGCTCGGAGGGTATCTGGGGCCTGGTTTTCAAACCTTGTTAGCGCTGGAAGCCATTGTTAAAATGAAACCTTTTATGGAAGTCAGGAGAGTGAAGTTCCTCTGGTTAAAGACTTGCTCAGCTTCCTCCTTTGAGGCCCCGAGGGAACTCCTCAGAAACCCAGAACTTGGAGGAGGACAGACTGAAAATAGCTGATCTGATTTAACCCTCTCACAGATGAGAGACCCCAGGCTCATACCAAAATGAAGATTTGCCAACATATTCAACCTTTAACAAAGCATTTTTAATGCCAATGAATTAAATAAATGAAAAGCCCTCTCTATAACCTCTTCTTTTTAACTTCTCTTCATTTATTTCTCTAGCCTTCCCCTATGCATGCTCCTGCAGGACCCGAACGCAGGTACACCACACGGCTGAAGTCCTCACGGGGTAGACCCCAAGGCCAGCCGAGCGACCCCTACTCCCACCCTCAGGGACAATGTTTGATGAACCACTAGGGTGCCCAAGCTACCAAAAGCTAGCCGAGGGGAGGAGCAAATGGGAAGAATGCCACAGAGCAACCAGCCCTAAGGAGTCACCTTTGCAAGGACATGGAACCCACCTGAGACCTAGCCAGACCCATAATGCAATGTCACACCTTAGACCCAAACCATCACAGCACGAGCCTCATTGCACTTGACTGCAGGAAAGTGAGAGTTACCAGGTTCTCCTCCCCAAACCACCTTGGAGATCTTCAGGGACTGCCCACATGATCCACAAATACATCCTGTTTATCTCCAGCCACCTCAACCACTACCTAGCCTAATAGTGCCTCAGCCACCAGTCTACCCTTCTTGCTGCCCCAAACCTGACTCTGAAGGCAGCTGCAGTTGCCTTATCTTCCTCCAAACATGGGCACAAACCAACCCTCCCCTTAATGCCCTTGGTGTCAGTTGATAAGGTGCCATAATATTTGAGACTTTAGGAGAGGCTAAGGCATAACCAAAGAAAACTGCAACTCCAGAACATAAAGCAGATGCTCCGCATTGGCTGCCATTCAAGTCCATAGGTCCTGGGCCAAAAGTTGTGCTCTTAAGCTCTGGCTTCAGGCTTATTTTTCAGGAGTCAACTCTCCCCAACCCTGCCCCTACCCCACAAGTCCAAGCCCCAACCTCCCCAAGATCAAGGAGAAGAAAGACTTTTCTAGAAAAGAAAAATTTGCAGAAATTTATTTCTACCTAGGAAGGAGACAAACTTTTAGATCATTATCCCATCTTGTCTCAAACTTGGCTCAATAATTAGAGCATCTGCCTGAGGACAGAGGGTCTCGGGTTTAATTCCGTTCAACGGCATGTACCTAGGTTGCAGGTTCAATCCAGCCCTGGTCAGGGTTGTGCAGAAGGCAACCAATCGATGTGTTTCAATCTCATTCTCTCTATCTCTCCCCCCCCCCCCTTCTCTCCCTTCCACTCTATAAAAAAAAGTCAATGGAAAAATATCCTCTGGTGAGGGTTAACAAAAAGAAAATTTTTAAAATTAAAAAAACAAAGAAAAATCCAGCCTCAAGGTGAAGGAAAGCCCCCAACCAGAGAAACAGAAACAAAACAAAACAAAAAATCAAAAACAATTGTTTAAACTTTAAAAATGGCATTTTTTTCCTACTTTTAAACTTTGATGTTGCACAGAAACACCTTGGCCAATAAACACATAAAAAGGTCCTCAAATCACTAATCTTTAGGGAAATACAAATTAAAACCACATAAGACACCACCTCACACACATTAGAACAACTATTTTTCTTTTTAAATAACAAGTATTGCCAGGCCGGTGTGGCTCAGTGGATTGAGCATTGTCCCATGGACTGAGAGGTCCCAGTTTGATTCCCAGTCAGGGCACATGCCTGTGATGTGGGCTTCATCCCCAGTCGGGGGCATGCAGGAGGCAGTCAATCAATGTTTCTCTCTCACATTTTTGTTTCTATCTCTCTCTTTCCCTTCCTCTCTAAAATATCAATCAAAACATATTATTTTTTAAAAATCTTTGATGAAGCAATAAAAGTTCTTTAAAAATTAATAAATAAGTCCCGCCAGTGTGGCTCAGTGGTTGAGCGTCGACCCATGCAGCAAGAGGTCGCCAGTTCAATTGGGGCCCAGGTTGTGGCCCCAATCCCCAGTGGGGGCATACAGGAGGTAGCCAATCAATGTTGTCTCTCATTGATGTTTATATCTCTCTCTCCCTCCTTCTTCCTCTTGCTCTCACATCAATAAAGGAAAAAAATAATGTTTTAATAAATAAATAAATAACAGGAGTTAGTGAGGATGTGGAAGAACTGGAACCCTGTGGACCGGATGCAAAATGGTGCGACCACTGTGCAAAATAGTATGCAGAGTCCTCACAAAATTAAGCATAGAATTACTGTATGGCCCAGCAATCCCACTTCTGGGTATATACCCAAAGAACTGAAAGCGTGGTTGTGAAGACATAGATTTATACCCGGGCTCATAGCAGCATTATTCATGATGGCCAAGAGAAGGAGGCAACCCAAGTGTCCATCGATGAATGAACGGATAAACTGCAGTACACCTAGACAGTGGAACAGTATTCATCCTTTAAAAGGAAGGAAATTCTGACACATGCGACAATACAGATGAACCTTGAAACAATTGTACTAAGCAAATAACACAGTCACAAAAAGGACAAATACTGTATGGTTCGACTTCTGTGAGGTACCTAGAACAAATCCACAGTGACAGAACGTAGAATGGTGGTAGCCTGGGGTGGGGGGAGAGGGGAGCGGAACTGTTGTTTAAAGGGTACAGAGCAGAGCTCTAGTTTGGAAAGATGAAAACGTTCTGCAGATGGATGGTGGTGATGGCTGCACAACAATGTGCATGTACTTAACGCCACGCACTCTCCTCTGAGAGGGAAAGATGGTCAGTTATATGCCTCAAGCTCCAGGCTCCACCTTTATGTGACTCAACGCCCTGTCTCAGCTCCTCTGCTCCCGCCTCTGTGAACTGAGCGCACCCTCACTGTCACTTGCCTGACCTTCTACCTCCTGTGCCTTGTTTTCCTTGGAGGACCGTGTATGGCATTCCCACCCAGCAGCACCAGCATCTACTCAAATTCCTCCAAGTACCCAGCAACACATCACTTCAAACAGCATCCTGTTCAAGTCTTGGGACTGTTCTATTATCAAGGTTTTTCGTCACAGATGAACAAAACCTGTCCAAATGAAAGATCTTGAAGAAAGGCTTCATAATGGAAGGACTGGAGCAAAACTGCCCCTCCTCCGTCGCCCTCTCCACTGAGCGGCGAGGCGACCGGTGACCCAAGCCAGACCTGGCTTGCAGATGTTTTGGGGGGGTGCCCGCACAATTCCCACATTGAAAATTGAGATCTTTCTCTTGAAAATTCAGATCCAGGACTCCCTTTCAGAAAGGGGACATCCAGGCAAGGATGGGCTTGCATGCCTGCCTGGCAACAGCTGGAACTGAGTCACTGTCCCCATGAAAGGTGGAGCCCACTTATTCACGTGCTACGGTCCCTAGAGGCCTGTTCGCTCCCTCAGCAGGTGGGCGGTGCCCAGAGTATTTGCATCTGAGACTCCCATGGGAGAGGAAGAACTGAAGAATCACATTGAAAGGATCTGTTACAGGTCCCTCTCTCACCCTCAGCCCAGCAGAGGGCAGAGAAAGTCATATCCCTCTTAAGATTCCTAGCACCAAGTGTAAAGTCTCAAACATAGTAGGTGCTTGAAATGTATTTATTAAACAGAACAGAGACTTTTTTTTAAAGAGAGAGAATACAAAATCACACAATGTCCCAGGTTATCTAACCTAGAGAAGATAAATGATTTGCTTAATGTGTTGGTTGGAACATGAACCATGGCCCCGGGACATTGTTTTCCTCTAAACCCTAGCTTACCTGTGGTCTCAAAGGACGTTGTTATGACAGGGTCACACGTCCTGGGTGGTCCTACAGCCTGGACCCCCTGAGGTCCCCATGCTACAAGGTTCCACAACACAGCAGCCCTCCCTACAGGGGGCCAGCATTCTCCAGAGCACACAGCTATCAGCCGTGCAAGGGAAGCCACAAAAGGTTGTGAATGCTATTTTTAAACTTCCAAAGACCATCCTGTACATTGATAATGGGAGCGTCTAAGTGCCCTGGTGTTACAGCCCCAGTCAGCACGCCATCTAAATGCTGAAGATAATAATCTTGCCTTTAATAGTAGCCCCTTGAAAAGGAGCCCTGTTCAATGCAGTGTCACATTAAATGGAAGTGCTTTTCAATAGGCCGGGCTCTATTTCTTTATGAAGAAAATCTCTGTGAATCACCATCTCCCCGCAGTGACACATTCGTGGATTCAGCTGGATGCTTCACTGGGTTTTTTGTATAAGCTGAAGCTGAAAATATTTTACTAAATAGAAATATCCCTATATGGTTATAGGTTATTTTCTGCCTATGGTCTCCCTCTTATCCATTCCCTTTCTCTTGTCGAGTTTTTGCGCCTCCTATTTAGGAGCTATCTTTTCTTTTTTATACCTTGCCTAGTTTTCAGTGTTTGTTGAAAACTTAGTATAACCACTGGGCCCTCTTAATGGTTTGGGGATCCTGATCATAAAGCTCAACTGATGATAATCACCATTGACAGAGCATCGATAGGGTGCTGGGCACGAGGTTAGGGACATGCTTCTATATGCATGAAAATATTCTGTTTGTAATCAGGATGTATGTCAGTGGAAGGAATGTTGTGGTCAAATTTTCCAACAATTATCAGTCAAGTAATGAGGCCCAGCAAAGAGATATGCAGAAGAAGTCAGATATTGTTTTAATACTTTAAGACGTACATGGTTCTGTCCACCTGGTGTGGCTCAGTGATTGAGCATCAACTTATGCACCAAGAGGTCGCTGGTTTGATTCCCAGTCAGGGAACATGCCCAGGTTGAGGGCCTGATGCCCAGTGTGGGCCATGCAAGAGGCGGCCAATTGATGTTCCCTCTCATCGATGTTTCTCTCTCTCTCTCCCCGTCCCTTCCTCTCTCTCTAAATCAATAAAGAAAAAAAATTTTTTTTTAAAAAGACTTATATGGTTCTAAGAAATAAGCTTTTATTTTTTTTAAAGAAGGCAGGTTTACTTTCAGCTCAAAGGTTCTCTGGAATTAGATCAAAAAGACATTTCAGTTACCTTAAGAGCCAAAGAAATACAAAATCCAACCAATTGATCACAGTGGTGGGGTCTCCATAGGTTCCATCAGGGTCACAAACAAAATTGTACTCAGGGTTCCAACTGAATTCTCTCGTCTTCTGAATCAAGTGTCTGAGAACCTTTTCCCAAAACTGCTCAACGTGCACAACTGTTTCCTTAGTGGGTCAACACCTGGCAATCCCAGAAGACTTCGAATTTCGTATAGAAACTGCTAATATGTGTGTCTTCGGCTGTAAGCTGTGTTATTTGGCGTGTGTCCTAACTGCGTCCCAGCTGCTGTAACAGCCTCCCATCGAAGGACTGGCACGGAAACAGGGAATGCGTTTCTCAGTCTGGAAGCCGGGAAGTCCAGGATCAAGGCGCCGGCAGGTTCAGACCGCAGGCCCCGCTTCGCTGAGGGCTGTCTCGCTGTCCTCACGCGGCGAAGGAGGGGAGCTCTCTGCAGTCTCTTTTATAAGACACTAGTCCCATTCATGAGGGTTTCACCTCCCGAAGTCCCTACCTCCAGACACCATCACATTGGAGACTAGGCTTCAACATATGAATTTGGGGATGGGGGAAACACAAACATTTACTCTATAGCATTGTTGGTTTTTATTGTTGTTGTTGTTTTTAATCCTCACCCAAAAATATTTTTCCATCTATCTTCAGATAGAGTGGGAGAGAGGGAGAGAGAGAGAAACATCCATGTGAGAGAAACACATTGATTGGTTGACTCCTGCATAACCTCGACCAGGTCTGGGGATGGAACTGCAACCCAGGTATATGCCCTTGACTGGAATCGAACCCTCGACTCTTTGGTCTGCAAGCTGATGCTCTAATTGCTGCATCAAACCAGCCAGGGCTATAGCAATGTTTTAAAATGATGAAGAGTTTCAGATAATATGGCCAATTAGAGTAACAGTTCAGTGTCATAACTGCAATTCACAATGTGCAGTTAAGTACAATATTGGAAGGTTTGAGATTATTTAAGGTCCACTGTATTTATACATTTATTAGATTTATAAAATGACTTAAATGTTTTCAAAAAATCATCAGTCAAATAATTTAAGACAATAAAGAAATGTAATATGTTAAATTTATAAATGCAGTTTAAAGTACACAAAGGGGCCCATCCAGTGTGGCTCAGAGGATAGAGTGTCCTCCCACGGACTGAGAGGTCCAGGTTCAATTCCTGGTCAGGGCACATGTCCAGGTTGTGAGCTCGATCCCCTCCCCCTCTCTGCCGTGGGCCTGAGAGTCAGAGGCTTGAGCAGCAGCCCTGGAAGTTCCCAACACCTTTCTGAAAGCAGAATCCCTTCCCTAGTCAGTGCTGATGAACCAAAAGTTTTCCCAAAGGCTGAGGGATCCTTAAGGCACCTTGAGGTTAGAGAGACTAAGGACATGACCAAGCTTACTTGTTTGCCTGTGTCAGGAAGGAAAAACTGTTCCTCTACCCTCTTAGGTTCAAAATCTGGGGACCTGCAAATTAACCAACAAAAGACAGATTAACAGGAGAAAAAAATACAAATTTTATTTATACTTTATATGCACAGGCATTCACAGAAAAGAAGTGACACTCAAAGAAGTGATGAGGCCCTGGACGGTTTGGCTCAGCGGTTAGAGCGTCGGCCTGCGGTCCGGAGAGACCCGGGTTCGGTTCCCGGTAAGGGCACGTACTTCGGTTACAGTTTGTCCCCAGCCCTGGTTGGTCGTGCGGTGGCAGCCACTCGATGTGTTCCTTTCACGTCGATGTTTCTCTCTCTCTCTCTGTTCCTCTCTCTCCCTCCCACTCTATCTGTACAAAAAATGGAAAAATGTCCTCGGGTGAGGATTAAAAAAAAAAGAAGAAGAAGAAGTGATGAGGAATCAGGGATTTATATATCATTTTAACAAAAGAAAGGGAATTTTGACTTCAAGGGATGATAAAATCATGGGGGAAAGACTAGGAAATAGAAGGGGCAACTAATGGAAGACAAGGGTTACTTTAATAAGGTTTGTTTATGCAAATTCATCTCAATGACAACTCTCCATCTCCAGTGATAAGTTGCTCTCCTCTTCCTGGTATGAGAAATTTATGCTGCGCTTGATAAGTAAGGGGTGAGGAGAGAATTCTTCCTACATACATTGATTCTCAGTGGTGTATCGGGGGTGTCATATCCTGATCCCCTTCACCTGGTACATTGTAAGGGTCTAATGTGCAATTATTGAATACATGAAAGAGCTAAAAGCTCCTTTGCCAATGCCAAAAAATGTTAAATACGATACGGAAACCTGACTCACACCATGGTTATTGACACATAGAATATTGGGAAGGCCACGGTGCCTTCACATGAATCTTTGTAAGGGGTAATGACTGCTTCTTTTTTTTCATCCTCACCCAAGGACACTTTTTTCCATTTTTTGTTCAGCTAGAGTGGAAGGGAGAGAGAGAGAAACATCGACGTAAAAGGGACACGTCGAGTGGCTGCCATCCACACAACCCAACCAAGTCGGGGGGGACAATTCGCAATCGAGGCACGTGCCCCTAGCGGGAACCGAAGCCGGGTCTCTCTGGACCACAGGGTGACACTCTAACCGCTGAGCCAAACCGGCCAGGGCAATGACTGCTTCTTTGAATCTCAGTGTAGCAGCTGCAAATGACATCAGATTTTCTGCCACAGTGGCTTAAATCAAAACAATGAATCCATCAAGGGGAAGGCCAAGGCAATGTTCGGGGCTCGGAGCAAAGGATGGGGCAGAGGGGTCTGAGATTTCCCCACTGTATTTATAGAATACCTCAAAATGTGGACATTTTGGTCATTTTTATTTTTATTTTATTTTGTATTTTAATTTCTAAAAGGAGAGAGAAAAACATCGATGTGAGAGTGAAACATCAGTCTACTTTCTCCTGCACACCCCCTATCGCGGGCATCTTTACCGAAGAGTAACTGCCTGTCTCAATGGGGAAGAGACATACAGGCAGACATCAAGAGGCACAGGATGACTGCGTTTTGGCCCAATGTTGGAACATGACAGAATATTGGGAATTTGCTTCATTCGCTTGAATGACACATGTACTTCCTGAGGTCTTTGTTCTCCCAGGGCCTCTCATCAGGTCAAAGAACTGCCACATCACACACGATCACAATCATCACATTACTAATAAAACACACATTCTGGAATATTCAGCGGTTCCTTTCCAAGACCCCAAACGCTAAGAAACAACCACAGCCTTCAGCATTGCAGGGGAACAATTCTGACCGTTGACTCTTCCATGAAACAGGAACAAGCGGTCCACGTGTGCTTGCCTGTGTGTGCTCCCCAGGCATCGGTATGCTGCAGTGATCTACAGAGGGCCGTTTGCACTGCTGTCCCACAGCCCACAGGCCAAAACCCTGGAGGAAGAATGGCAAACTGGAAAAGCCATCTACCGTGTTCTTCTCCAGAAAGTCTCAGGACAGGTGTTTTCTTAACAGTTCTGGGCTTCGCTTTCTGTAACAACTCTGAAGAGACCAAGGAAGTGATGCAATCCCATCTCCTCTATCAACCACCTGCAAAGCTCTCACGCTGCGCTCAGCGGCCAGTCCCCAGACTCCAGAAAGTGTGAGCGGCTCAAGGGAGTGAGTCCCGCGGGCAGGAAGAGAAGTAACGGGGAGGAAGCCAGGGTGATGATGAAAAAAATCACATTTCTCTTGCAGAGAATGAAACAGGTGCCCAGGTGGTAAACATAACTCTCAATTACTTGCCTAAACCAACCCTGAAATTTAAAGTTACCATCTTTCGTCAACAAACAGAAGATCCAGTCTGTAAATAACCAGGACTTTAGACTAAATGTAGGGTTTTTACGCGAAGCTCTACTTTCATCCCAGTATTTCCTCTTCGTTGTGGAACAAGCAGGCTCTGCTCTTTGATCTCCTGCAGCCTTCCTCATGAAACACTGTGCCAGGCTGGAACCAGGAAGGACTGTTTTCTCAAAATGTGAACCGAGGACCACCTGTTTCAGAATCACCTGAGCAGCTTGTAAAAAATGCAAATTGCTGGACCACACCCCAGACCTACTAAATCTGACTTTCTGGGGCTTCTGCATTTTTAACTAGTGCCCTCAGATGAGTTTTGTGCATAATAAAATTTGAAAACTAGTGATACAGAAAGTATATAACTTTAGGGCAAAGGTCACAGAGTTCCCACAAGGAGGAATCAAGACGTCTCTGGAGTTCACCTGTAGGAGTGCATCGGCAGACGCACCTGTGGAAGCCAGGTTGGCGCACTGCCTCTCAAACAACAACGTACATCCTTTCTGACCCTTCGTTCCAACGGCAGCAGTCCGAGGTGGGCCGCAAAGTCAGCATTTCTAATAAACTTCCAGGTGCCGGTTGCCACCGCCAACGCTTTGAATACAGCTGAACGATGAGTTTATAACCCCAATAGCCTGGGTCAGATAAAGTGCACCAGGAAGTTCCTCAAATTCAACTGTCAATCTTGCCCACAGCCTAGCAAGCAGACTATTTTGGAACACCAAACTCTTTTAAAATGCAAATACTGCCCCCTCCCCTGAAGGAGGAAGCGTAGTGTGACTTATTTTAATCAGACTGCTCCTCTCAGCTGAACTCAGCCCCACCCAGATGGTGCAGGTTTAAAGTAGAAGGGGAAAGATAAGGGTAAGCAGGACTAGGGCAGCAGCCCGGCCAACCCACCAGCTGGTGTGGCTCAGGGGTTGAGCATCGACCCATGCTCCAAGAGGTCACTGGTTTGATCCCTGCTCAGGGCACATGCCCAGGTTGTGGGCCTGATCCCTAGTGGGGGGCATGCAGGAGGCAGCCAGTTAATGTTCTTTCTCATCGATGTTTCTCTCTCTCTCTCCCTCTCCCTCTCCCTGCCTCTCTCTCTAAAAACCAATAAAGGGGGGGGGATAGGGCAGCAGAGGAGTTTGGCTTCCATAGGAGAAAGGCCAACAGGTGTGAGAGGGCTGCTGGGTAGAAGAGAGTCCAAGACAAATTTGCTGCAGTTGCAACATTACAAATCTGAGCGGGGAGCCTGATGTGTGCCAAGCCCTGGGCTGGGGCCTGGGAATGCTCACAAGGACAAGGTGCAGTCTGTCCCTGCAGGACTGAAGGCCCAGCAAGTTGGCCTCCAGCAGAGGGAGGAAACCATCCCCTGGCACTATCTCAGGCTCTTGGCATGGTGCCATTGGTTGCTAATACCAGCCTAAGCCAAGGTAAAGCAAGATCTTAGTCAATACTGTCACATTTGAAAGCAATGAAGGATATACTAAAATGCACAAGAGCTGGCCTGGATTACTGTCCACTCGACTCCCACTGATAAAGCTTCTGAAAATTAAGTCACTCCCTGCCAGCTAACATCATGGGGTCTGAGGCTCCGCTTTAGTCATCAAATGTCCAGTCCTACTTTAAGAATTCCACATGTGGAATTCTCCATAGAATGAGGATATCAGAGAGTTTAAAACAATTAATTTGGGCTGTTTAAATTAAAATCTTAAATTAAGGAAAAGTCACATAGGGGGAAAAAAAACATTTCCACTGTATTCTTAGGTTCAGTGTATGGGGCCTATGAATTAAACTGACAAATGACAGATTAATGAAAGAAAAGGCATACAAGTTTTATTGATGTTAATATTTTTATGCGCACAGGCTTCACATGTAAAAACAACACTTTTAACAAAGGATGATGAACTGTGGAGAACTACTAGACAAAGGAAAGGGATTTGGGCTTCCAGCAGTGATAAACTGTGGGAAGGTGAGTAGGAACTATATGGGGGAAACTAATGGAAGATAAGGGTTATTTTAGTAAGGTCTGTTTATGTAAATTCCCCTCAGCCTTGACACCCTTCTCCAGTGATAAGAGTGCTCTCCCCTTCCTGGTACAAGGAGGGCACCGTTCTCGCTGGAAATTTATGTCCTGCTTTTAGGCAGATGGGGGAGGGCAGAGATCTCTTCCTGTGTCTGCTGTTTCTCAGTTGCCTTCAGCTCAAAATAATCCTTCTGCCAAAGCGGCATGTTTGGGAGTGGCATATTCTGATTCCCTTCAGTCATTAAAATCTTCTCTGTACCCTATAACTCAGGTTCTACCCAGGTTATGAGGAAGACACAGCCTCTCCCCTTCACTGCCAGACAGAACCCATTTGTTCTTCCTCAAACCCTGGCCTTCTCCCACAATGCACCTGTGCCTCCAGCAGCCTCTCCCGCTCAGCCAGTGTCTTCCCTGTCTTGGGATCTGTTGGATAGCCAATATCCACACACAGTTTTCTGAGCTTTATAAGTGCTTGAAAGGTGACGTCTCCACTCCTTTTCCCCCTCCTCTCCTCCACAACTCACTAACTTGCTTTATAATTGCTCCCTCCTCTCTAAGCACACTACAGTACTTGCTGCTTTGCATTAGGTTTGAGTCCTACCTCACCCACTGACTCTTGAGGACGTCATTTAACTTGTTAAATCTATTTCAACTCACAAACGGGAATCAGAATATTGACCTCATGAAGTCGATATAAGAAATAGATCAGCCCTGGCCAGTTTGGCTCAGCGGTTAGAGCGAGAGACCCGGGTTCGGTTCCCACTAAGGGCACCTACCTCGGTTGCAGTTTGTTCTTGGCCCTGGTTGGGTCGTGTGGGTGGCAACCACTCAATGTGTCCCTTTCACGTTGATGTTTCTCTCTCCCTCTCTCCCTCCCTCTCTATCTGAACAAAATATGGGAAAATGTCCTCGGGTAAGGATTAAAAAGAAAGAAAGAAATAGATCAGATAATATTGCAAAGTGTTACTAAAGTTTTTTATAATATTTAATTTTGTATGTATGAAAAGTGGGTAGAGTTTTTGATGTCTTTTGTGTCCATTAATTTTTTAAGATGCTACTATGTTTCCAGGGCTCTTTGAGGAATCCTCCTTCCCTCAACATTACTATGCTCGGGACATTGCCCAGGACAGAAGTCAGCCAACTACGCCAACTATTTCTGTACAGCCAGGAGCTCCGAATCGTTTTTTACATTTCGTACTGGGTTGAATAGTGTCCCTCTAAAATTCATGTTCACCAGGGACTTCTGGATGTGATCTTTTTTGGAAATAGGGTGTAATTAGTTAAGGATCTAAACCTACTGACTAGTGTCCTTTGAGGGAGAGGAGAGGTCACAGGGACCCACAGAGGAAAGGACACTTGAACATGGAGGCAGAGATTGAAGAGATGCTGTTTCACCCCAGGAACATCCAGGATTGCTGGGAGCCACCCAAAGCTAGGAAAGGGCAGGGAGGAGTCTCCCCTAGAGCCTTCAAAGGGAGCATGGCCCTGCCGACAATTGATTTCAGACTTGCAGACTCTGAGACCCATGAGAGAATAAGGTCTGTTGTTTTAAGCCACGAATTGTGGTCATTTGTTATGGCAGCCCTAGGAAACAAAAAATACATCTCTTAATGGTTAAAACAATCAAAATAAAAACAACCTTTCATGATACATGAAAGTTATATGCCATTAAAACTCCATTATTACCCTGGCCAGTGTGACACAGTTAGTTGGAACATTGTTCCATGCGCCAAAAGGTTGCGGGTTTGAATCCCAGGCAGGGCACATACCCAGGTTTCAAGTACAACCCCTGGTGGGGGCACATGCAGGAGGCAACAAAACGATGTTTCTCTCTCCCTCTCTCTAACTCTCTCTCTTACTCTCTCTTTCCCTCCCTCCCTCCCTCCCTCCATCTCTAAAATCAATTTTTTAAATAAATAAAAATTTTAAAACTCCATTAACCATAAATAAGGTATTACTGGAACACAGTCACACTCATTTCTTTGTGTGTCCGTTTGTGCTGCAGCAGCAGGGGTGAGCAGTTGTGACAGACAGCATGGTCAGCAAAATCTAAAATATGCACTATCTGGACTTTTCCTAAAAAAGCTTGCCAACCCCTGTGCTAGATGCTTGGTAATGAGATAGACATAAGCCCTGCCTTCATGCAGATAATACGGTAAGGAAAATAGATATGAAGCAATCGATTACAAAACTGACTGGTTAAAACAGTGAAGGAAGCAAAGCCATGAGAGATCTGCAGAACCCAACAAATGGCATCTTTCCATCTGTAGGAGAAACCGATCCATGTAACACAAGTTCAAAAAAGTCAGGAAAGAATCCGATAGAATGGTGTTAAAGTGTCTTTGGTGCCCATTCCAATTATCTACTGATGTCTGGCAACCTTCCCAAACTTATCAGAGTAAAACAACAACCATTTTTATCACACTCGAGGGTTTTGGGTCAGGAATTCAGACAATAAACAGAAAGAATGATTTATCTCTGCTCCACAGTTTTTGGAGCCGTGGCTAGAAAGACTCAAATGGTGAGGGGATGGAGTTTTTAGGAGGCTTCTTCTCTCAAATGTTTGGCACCTCGACTGGAATAATTCAAGGCTTAGCTGGGACATGGTGATTGAAGCACCTACACATGGCCTCTCCGTGTACCTTGGGCTCCCAGACAACGTGGTGTCCTCAGAGTAATCAGCCCTCTCTGCGTGGTGAATCAGACCTCCACAAGCAAGAGATCCAGTGAACGAAGAGGAACCTGCAAGGTCGTCCATGACTTAGCCTTGGAAGTCACATAGGACCACTTCTGTGATACTTCCTTGGTTGATGTGGTCCCCAAGTGCAGGTCCAAGTGGAGGGTGCATAGACCTCGACTCTTGATGAAAAGAGTGTCAGAGGATATGCAGCCATGTTTTAAAATGGCCAGAGTCAGATGGGACGACATTAAGATGCTTTAGGAGAGCCAGAGAAATGCATAATCCTACCAAGCGCTCAAGAAAGTAACCTCGAGCTGGGATGAGCATTGCAGATTAAAATCACACAGAAACACTGGGCAATAAATACTTCAATCAAAGAAACTATGAAAACAATACCTTAGCAAGATATGCAATTCAAGTTATAGTGATATTAAAAATGGTTCGCTGAGCCCCATCAATCTGGTTGCAAGGCACCATCAGTGTACTGAGACGGCAGCCCCAATTCGCTCGGGAAAATCCAGTTTTCCTTAGTGGGAAAGTGTCTTTTAACACTGGTAAAGTTTAGAATTAATGAAATAAATCAAACCCATTATATTAATATTTTTATGTTAAATTTAGCAATAATATAGGCACACATGAAGTTTTTGTGGTACTTAAAAGAATCTGGCACATATTTAGTATATTGGTCTTGTAATTCTGATTTAAGATGCATAACTGAGGAACTGATTTTGGCTTATGATTTCAAGTGGGCCACTCACCCCTTCAAGTCTTTGCTCAAATTTCTCCTTCTCAGCGAGGCCTAACCACTCAGTTTAATACAATTGCCCCCTCTTCACCCCAGTGTTGATCCCCTAAGCCTTCTTTCTTCTTTCCAAAACAGCACCTTCCAGCATACTAGTTAACGTATATATTTATTATTTATTGTCTTTTCCTCTAACTAGAATGTAAACAGGAGCAAGAATGTTGCTTTGTTTGCAGACGAGACTCAAGCACCCAGCCCAAGGAACCCATAGCAAGTGTTCAACAAATATTTATTGTGAAATCTGTTAAATTAAATACTACTGTTTGTAAACAGTTGTGGAGCGTCGGCCTGCGGACCAGAGAGTCCCGGGTTCGGTTCCCAGTAGGGGCATGTACCAAAAGAAAAACAAGATTTGCCATATTTGTAAGTTTAATTTATTTAAGTTATACAATTATTTAAACACTTGGGAAGGTTTTGTTTGTTATTCAGATCATCAACACACTTAAAAAGAAAAGCAAATATATTAAATTTGTAAATGCAGCTAAAAATGTCTAATGGAATATGGTTAATTTACAAAGCTTCTTATGGCTGTAAAAATCTGCTAGAGTTAAAACTAGAAAAGTAAGATTCATAAATTAAAGTTAAATGATTAAGAAAATTATGTTTTTAAATTTAGCTTAACTTTTAACACTAATAAATCAAATAATATTTTTTAAACCCCAAAGCAGTTGCAAAGGTAGTCATCAGTCATTGTACATAAAATCTACCATAAAGAACCATTCATATTGTCTAATATTACAAAGGAAAAGTCTACAGTGGCTCACCCTACTTGAGGGTGTTTAAAACTGACCAAGGCACCCTCACTGGTTTGCCTCAGGGGTTAGAGCATGGGCCCATGGACCAAAGGGTCTTAGGTTCGATTCCTCGTCAAGGGCACATACGTGGGTTGCAGTTTGGATCCCTGGCCGTGGTTGGGGTTGTGCAGGAGACAACCAATTGATGTGTCTCTCTCTCACATCAATGTCTCTCTCTCTCTCTCTCCCTCCTTCCTTTCCACTCTATTTATAAATCAATGGAAAAATAACCTTGGGTGAGGATTAACAAAAAAATTTAAAAAAATAAAACTGACCAAGATAAATTTGGTCAAGTATAATTCAGATTATGAATCATGTGAAAGTTAGTGATGCTCCTATAATCTGACTATTGAATTATAGGGAAAGTCAGTCTAAGACCAAATTCTGCTATCCATACTGACATCTCATGTACTTTTATTAGCGAATAAGCACAATGCATTTTCCTGAACTATTCTTGTGTTCCCAAGGGGTCCCTGCTCTCTATCCTTTCAGATGAATGAACAGTTCATTACCTGTCATCTCGTGGCGGGATCAGGCGGCAGCCAGAATTCTACAGGCCCCTGACTGGGCGCAGGGCTAGTTGGGAAACAAGCCTCTGGAGCTATTCCCACAGGGACAGGCTGTGGGCCTCTACACTCTCACACTCTGTTCCTGCGAGTTAGGAAGGCTCTAAAATATTCATACCGACACACGAACACTGAGCACCTGTAATTTCTCCAGGAGCCCATTTCCAGCATTCATCAAGCTGATCAACCCCATTTCCAACATTCACTATGCTAATTAGAAAAGCAAAGCACTGGCATTGGCATAAGCCCATATCAGAAGCAGCCTCAGGAGTGGGGGCCAGAGGTCCCTGCCCCAGCCCCACACAGCCTGCTGCCTAACCCCACTCAAGCCCTAGGGAAGTGCCTCTCCACTGTCCTCCTTAACCCCCCGACAGGTGACTCTGTCCTGACACCATGAAGATCTGTGGACTGAGGCACTGCACATGTGAACAACAGACCCTGCTTCGAAGTGCTGGGAGAACTTGAGAGGCAGACGACTTAGATAAATCCATTATTTTGTTAGAGATTTCCTCTCAAAGTGCATAAATGTTATAGTTTTTTTTTTTTTCTTTTTGATATTACAGAGAGAGGATGGGAGAGGAAGTAAGAAATAGAAACATCGATGAGAGAGAACATCGACTGGCCGCCTCCCGCATGCCCCCCACTGGGGATCAGGCCCACCACCTGGGCATGTGCTCTGACTGGGAATTGAACCGGAGACCTCTTGCTGCGTGGGTCAATGCTCAACCACTGAGCCACACTGGCTGGGCAAAAAGCCATAGATTTTTGCATAATGAAGTATCTTCTGTGTTCCAACTGGTGGTTCCAAAGCTACTTGAAAATTAGTGTGGTTTTTCCAACTGTTGCATAGGACAGCTGAGGAACATTCTACAGTACTGCACAAGTCATACTGTTCTTAAAGAGACAAATGCATATTTGTAGGAGATAAGTACTGTGATACTGATTTTCAACACTGGCAACTGGATGGACATAGAACGATAGAATTGTACATAGTTTTACTTTTATGAAAACATTAAGACATACTTAAATTTTCAACAAAATATTTTTAAATGTCTTTACTTAAATAATTTTTATTTTAAACTTTCAGACACTTTATAATTTGTATTTTTGCCTTTTGCTTTTGATAATTTTTATTTTGGGGGGAAACTTTTGAAAATGTGAAAAATAATCTTAATTTTTCCATTTTTAGCATTACTTTCCATTATATTTTGTGATGAAATACATTCAAAATATTAAAATAGTATCACTATCCATAAAAAAGTCATGTGAAAATTATAAATATAACAAAATAGTCATTTTGCTAAAACAAACAAGAAAAAATAAATTTTGGAGAATCAATACATTGTAGATCAGAAAGAAACTTTGCTCTCAACCACAGAATATTCTTTTGACTGGTCTAATAATTAAATATGTAAGAGACGAATTAATAAGAGACAATAACCAAATTTAATTACATATGCACATGTGGGAATCCCAGACCCTCTCAGAAAGGTAAAATGAGGTATATATGACAGTTTGAGCTAAAGGGACTTCAGAGGGGAGAAGGTCACTGCAGGACAATAAGAAGAGCAGATGTTCGGTAATTAGCAGTTTGTCCTATACATAGGTCATAAAAAAGTTATTTCTGGTGAAAACTCTTATTATTGGTAAGGCTCCTAATGAAACTCAAGTTCTCCTAGGTAGTTAAAGGGGGTGGGGTGGAATTTTCTCTTGAGCCTGGTATTGGTTGCCTTTAACTGAAAATAATCCACATACCACAGAAGCACATCTTAGGGTGACTTGCTCTGAACCCCTCCAAATAATGTTTATGAATTATGTACATCTCTGTGTGTTATTGCTGATCCAAACACCTCCAGCCCATCAGTAGAACACTGACATGAGCAATCATAATTAACTTCAGTTGCCTTTGATATATGCCAACTTTTACTCATATAAAAACCACAGCTTAATAAATTTGATAGTTAATGATGATATATTTGACAAGGTAGAGGATAAAATATTATTTAGCAGGTTTTTAGTTATGGTCTATAACTTTTAAACAGTTAGGTGTATGGTCCTTGGCCTCTAGGTGTGCTCTTATCCTGGGATCCTGCAAACGTTCGGGGCATCTAAAGGTGAGGCCCTGACGAGAAAGGTGGTTGATCCTGTGTGTTGACAGTTGGCCTAAGTGTGCATTCCTGACTAGAAAGCTAGCTGTGCCTAGGACTTAACTGCAACAGAAGACCTTCGTGCAGAAATTTTAAAAGGAAAAGGCAGACACCCTATGTGGAAAAATTGGACCCTTGTGATCTGTTGGTGGGGATGTAAAATGGTACAGCCACTATGGAAAACAGTAAGAAAGTTCCTCAAAAAATTAAACATAGAATTACCATATGTTTCAGCAATCTGACTTCTGGGTATATGCCCCCAAAAATTGAAAGCAGGGTCTCAAAGAGATATCTGTACACCCATGTTCATAGCAACATTATTCACAATAGACAAGAGGTAGAAGTAATCCAAGTGTCCACCCACAAAGGAATGGAAAAACTAAAATGGGGTATATCCACACAATGAAATATTATTCAGCTTGAAAAAAGGAAGGAAATTCTGACATCACACAGATAAACCTTGAGAATGTTAAGCTAAGTGAAATAGGCCAGTCACAGAAAGACAAATACTGTATGATGCCACTTATATGGGACACTTACAGGAGTCAGATTCTTAGAGAAAGAAAGTTGAGTCCTGGTTGCCAGGGGCTAAGGAGAGGGAAAGTGAGGGGTGAGTGTTTAATGGGTACAGAGTTTCAGTTTTGCAAAATGAGAAGAGTTCTGTTGATAGGTTGCACAATATAAATAAACTTAATACCACTGAACTGTATATACACTTAAAAATGGTTCAAATGGAGACAGAAAAAGACAAGAACCATATGATTTCACTCACATGTGGAATATAAAACAGAAAGCAACAAATGAACATACTCTAGACAACAGAATGGTGGTTGCCAGAGGAGACGGGACTGGCAGGGAAGGGTGAAGAGGGCAAAGGGGTCAAACCTACGGTGACGGAGGGAGACTAGACTGGGTGGTAAGCACACAAATACAGATGATGCATTATAGAAGTATACCCTTGAAACTTATATAATGTTATTAACCAATGTCACCTCAATACAGTTAACTGAAAAAATGGTAAATTTTATGTTATGTGTATTTTACCACACATTTTTTTAAGGCAGACATCCTAACATAGGGATCTGAGGAATGCTTCTCTGGACAAGAGCTGCAAGGCCCAGAGAAGTGGAAAGAAGGCCAGACGGCTGGAGTGGGGGGGGGGGATGCAGTGGCCAGAGGTAGCCAGAGTGAAAGGCGGGGCCTGGTGAGCATATTAGGAATCTGTTTTATCGAAAGACGGATGAGAGGGGAAAGAACACAGGTATGTAAGTCGTGGTGTCTGTGGGACCGTTAACAAACAATGCAGTACAGCCCTGGCCAGTTTGGCTCAGCGGTTAGAGCGTCGGCCTGTGGTCCGGAGAGACCCGGGTTCAGTTCCCGCTAAGAGCATGTACCTCGGTTGCAGTTTGTCCCCGGCCCTGGTTGGTTGTGCGGGTGGCAGCCACTCGATGTGTCCCTTTGCGTCGATGTTTCTCTCTCTCTCTCCCTCCCACTCTATCTGTACAAAAAATGGAAAAATATCCTCGGGTGAGGATAAAAAACAAACAAACAAACAATGCAGTACACAATATCCAAGAATGTGCTCAATAATGTGGTAGAGAATCTAAGTCTGGAGAACTCGTGCAGAGGGCAATGGACCTATGCTGAGGACACAGCAGGATGTCAGGTGTGCAGAACTTGGATCCCCAGAACACAGGGCTCAGGGAGCCCAGACTTCAGTGCTATCAGTCAGCTCTTTGCGGTAAATTCAACCAGCCCCTGCATATCCATGCTGGGAAAAGGGAAAAGCCTCCATCTCTAGTGTCCAAAACAGGACTCGGGAATTAACACCGCCTCCCAAGCTCCCCGTCCAGTTCTGCCCTCTCCCCTACACCGCCCCCTCCTGTGTGGCCACTCTGACCTGCAGCTCTCACCTGTCCCTGCCCTGGGCCCAGATCTGGGCCTCCACTGTTCTCCACTGACAGCATGTATCTGGTGACTGTCTGTCAGCTGGCCTTCGGGTGAGGTGGTTGTTACCTGCCTTCTGGCCTCCAGGACTCCAACTGTGGGAAACCCACCATGTTGCTGGACACACTGGACAACCACTAGCAGCACCATGACCTTGACAAGGCAGTTAACCTCTCTGAGATGCAGGGTCCCTGCATGCAGTGTGGGGATGATAAGGCCAGGCCTATCATAGCTCCAAGGCTATTTTGAGGACCATGTCGGACGACCCATGTTGAAACCCCTTGTACATCACAGAGCCCACTAATGAAAGAGGCTACTAAGAAAAGAAGCTGGGCCTGGACAGACCTGTGGATTCATCTCTGTAAATTGTTGCAAGTGCCTGGGAGCACATACATACACGTCACCCAGCCCAACACAGCACCTGTAAGAGGCAGGCGTGTTAATGCTGACGATGACAATGAGTGTGTTGGAGATCACAGCTAATCAAACTAGAGGCAATAGACAACTATTGCTCTCCTACCGACCCATT
The DNA here is from genome assembly GCF_014108415.1 of Molossus molossus. Taxonomy (NCBI): domain Eukaryota; kingdom Metazoa; phylum Chordata; class Mammalia; order Chiroptera; family Molossidae; genus Molossus; species Molossus molossus. The sequence goes on along the minus strand of NW_023425347.1, from coordinate 26,004,600 downwards.
CCCAAAGCCTCCCACTCGCCAATGGGTTTAGCTCCATATTATAGTACATCAAAGATGTCAGACTGCTCTTTGAAAAATAACATTTTTTTCCCATTTACCACCCAATGAAATCAAATACACTCCCCCTTCAATTTTACACCAAGCAGTTCTGGTGGTGCTGGTCTTCAAGGCAGGTCTGTAAACTGTGGAGAGCGCCTGGACACTCGGCTCACAGCTGTGCAACTGAGGCACCTTCCCCTGGGGTGCTGGGCAGAAAGAGCACACTTGTAAGAACACAGCTCTCTCATAAACGTGACAGCCTGCATGGGTGTTTGGGGAGGTGTATCAGCCAGACAGGTGGGTGGTTAGAAGGAAGACAATGAGCTTGTCAATTACACTAAGCCTCTCAGAGCCCAGAAACAAATCATTCATATCCATTTCAGTGACATCCGCTCAACACACATTTTCCCTACACATTATCTGTGATGAGAATGAGAGAGTAAATTTTCCTTAAAGTAAATCCTTTTGGTTTTCAAACAAATTCTATTGGCATAAGGACGTCCAAGCCAGCCTCTCCTGACAGTCAATTCTCATTTTCCTGTGTTGCTACTTATTCATATAATTGTTATTAATAACTCACATTTATTGAGCAATTACTACACACCAGGCACTAGGTGGAGAGTTTATGTTGGCATCTCATTTGAGCTTTCTGGTATCCTTCTCTTCATTTTCACAGATGAGGAAACGCGGGCTCAGAGAGGTGGTTAGTTACCTAAATTCACAAATATAAGAAGTGGCAGAACTAGGATTTAGACTTAGGTCAGCTGCATCAGTCCCCTGGGGTTGCCGCAACAAAATGCCGAAACTGTATGGCTTTAAACAACAGAAATGTATTCTCTCACAGTTCTGAAGGCAAATAATCCAAAATCAAGATGTTAGCTCCATTGGTTCCTTTGGAAGCCTGAGGAGATGAACCCCACGCCTCCCCCAGCTTCTGCAGGCTGCTGGCAGTGTCGGTAGCCCTCGGCTTGCAGACACCTCACTCCTGTCTCGTCTCCAGCTTCACGTGTGCTCTTCTCTTCTGTCTCTGTGTCTTCCTATGAGCGTATCAGTGGGTGGATTTGGGCCCCACCCTGAACCAGAATAACCTGCTTTTTTTTTTTTTTAAGTACATACAGCAGTCCCCCTGATCTGTAGGGCTTATATTCCAAGACCCCCAGTGGATACCTGAAACTACAGATGATACCTAGCTTTATACACACTATGTTTTTTCCTACCTTTTCTCTTTAAAAAAAAGCAGTCTACGGCTTCTCTCTGGCACATCCGAATTGCCCGCATCACTGCCCTTGTGCTCTGGGCCATTAGTAAGTAAAATAAGGGTGACCTGAACCCCAGCACCACAATGCAGCGACAGTCGACTGAGTGATTCACAGGCAGGGAGCCTACACAGTACGGAGATGCGGGGCAAAAGATGACTCACTTCCTGGGTGGGATAGAGCGGGATGGTTTGGGATTTCATCCCACTACTCAGTACAGCGTGCAAGTTCAAACATATGAACTGTTTATTTCTGGAATTTTCCATTTAATATTTTCAGACTGTAGTAATTTTCCATCGACTATTTTCAGACCATGGGTAACTGAAACTATGGAAAGCAAAACTGTGGACAAAGGGGGACTACTGCATGACAAAATTTGCCATTTTCACCATTTTTAAGTGTAAGATTCAGTGGCAGTAATTACATTCACAATGTTGTGCAACCATCTCCACTACCTATTTCCAAAGCCCTTTCATCACCTTAAACAGAAACTGTGCCCATGAAGCAATAACGCCTCCTTCTTCCTTCCTCCAGCCCCTGGCAATCTCTAATCTACTTTCTGTCTCTATGGATATGCCTATTCGAGGTCCCTCCTACCACTAGAATCAGGCAATGCTTGTTTCTTTGTGGCTAGCTTATTTCACTCAGCATAGTGTTTTCAGAGTCCATCCATGTAGCACATGTTAAAACCACATTCCCTTTTGTTGCTTCCATGGTCTGAAAATAGACATTTTGTTTGTCTGTTCATCTGCTGATGGACTCTCGGATTGTCCCAGCTTTGACTGTTGTGAACAATTCTGTTAGGAACATTGGTGTACAAGTATCTGTCTGAACTTCCGATTTTAATTTTTTAGGTGTATACCTAAGAGTGGAATTGCTAGGCCACATGGGTAAGTCTATGTTTAACTTGGTTTTTTTTGTTTGTTTGTTTGTTTGTTTTAATATTATCTTTTCTTTTTTTTCTTCTCTATGGATTTTAGAGAGAAGAGAAGGGAGAGGAAGAGAGATAGAAACATCGATGAGAGAGAACATCGATTGGCCGCCTCCTGCATGCCCCTCACTAGGGATCGGGCCCACAACCTGGGCATGTGCCCTGACTAGGAATCAAACTGGTGACCTCTTGATGCATGGGTCGATACTCAACCACTGAGTCACACTGGCCGAGCTATGTTTAACTCTTTAAGGAATCACCATACCATTTTCCATAACAACTGCACTATTTTACATTTCCACCAGCAATGCACAAAGGTTCCACTCTCTCCACATCCTGGTCAACATTTAAAGGAAGCAGTTTTTAATTATTATTATAGAGTATGACCTCATTTTAACTTAACTAATGACATCTGCAAAGATCCTATTTCTAAATAAGGTCATATTCTGAGGCTCTGAATAGACATGAATTTTTGGAGGGGTATTATTTAAGCCGGTACATCATCTGATTCCAGAATCCCCCCATGACCCCTGAGAGTACTACCTCAATAATGTATTTAGTCTTCAGTGCCCTCCAGTGAGCCAGGTGGTCTCATCCCCATTTTACAGATGAGCCAGTCAGAGCTCTGGGTGGTGAGGTAATTTGCATATATATAAAACAGCTGGCTTTAATAGTGCTTCTCTTGTCTACCAGGCATTCTCCCAGATCCTCCTCCTGTTTCTCATGGAAACTGCAGCAACCTTCAATAATCAAGTAATACCTTCTCACTGATGCCTTACCTGAACCCCTCCCTGGGGTGGATTAAGAACCCCTACGATGTGCTTTTCTAATAACCTATATACCATTGGTATCATTGGATTTAGCACATATCAACATCATTTTATTTGGTTTTTCCGTTCCTCTAGGTTAGGAGCATTTTGCCTTATTACTATTATTCCACATGGAAAAGGTGGGGGATCTTGAGTTCTTTCGAAAACCTGACGAATAGTATTTCCCAGTTTTATTTCAGGTTTTATTTAAAGGTGCCACTTGCTCGGCATCTGACCAAAGAAAGATCTAGGAAACTATCTAAGTTATCAGTCAGTTTTTCTGTGCATTCAGCATTACATCTAGGGGTAAGAATTTGCTTCATAATCTGTAGACTTTTATATATTTATTTTTTTCAGCTGATGCCTATGTGACACTATTCCTCTAAATCATGTTTAATCCTCAAGATTATGAGATTTATAATAAACATATATGAATTTTAAAAAGAAAGTATTTTCTCAGCGGCATCTCCTTCTGGTGCCTGTATTGTGAAGATCATAGAGAGAGTGCAGAGGGAAACATTTTTATTTCAGAGACCAAAAAAGAAAATGAATGAGCCACCCTGTTTGTGTAGCATACGCAGAGTTGCCATCAAACGTACCTCTTAGTAATATAATAAATATTATTTCCCTTCTCTCTCTCCTTTATTATCTCACATACAGCTCAAATTCCTATTAAGTCCTGTAATTTACCAAATTTTTTTCATTTTCAAATCTTTTCAAATCTTGATATGATTCTAAGAATCAGACAAATGCACCAGCAAAACTGAGGCGAGTCCCAAAGCTCTTATCAGCCCATGAATAATAAAGGTGTTATGAGTATGTATGTATAGAGAAAAACGCAAATACACTATTAATAGCAGAGCCATCATCACAGAAAGCAGAATGAGGAGTTACTAGGCAAAAACTATAAACAGTTCTGTTTCAAGCATTGTATAGAGCTGCTTTATAAACTAAAGCAAAGCAATTTTTATCCTATCACTTAAAACCTTTCATGAATTCTCCTTCACCTGAAGGAACCAAGTCCAAACATCTCAGTGTGGCTTTACTCCCTCCCCCCCTCTACCATGCTCTCCAGGCATAGGGTCCCCGAAACATCACACAAAACCCTGTGCCAACAATGTCCTGTTGTGCCTAAGGGGTGCCCTCCTATCTATCCTTCAAGACCGAGTTCAGAATTACCATGCCCTAGAAACTTTATGTTCGTAATCCTCCCTCTCTGGACAAAGTTACTCTGTGCTTTGCCATCCTCCGTGGGAACTTGAGGGCGGGAACTCTGTTCCATGCACCTTAGTGTTCCCGAAGCTTGATTCGCAGTACAGAGGCTTGGTAAGTGTTGATCAGTTTGCGAATTATTCATTTGACGGCCTCCTCCCTTTCTTGAGCTCATGTTGTCTACCTGGAAGTTCTCTTTAAACACAGCTCAGGCCCTGGCCGGTTTGGCTCAACGGTTGGAGCGTTGGCCTGCAGTCCGGAGAGACCCGGGTTCGGTTCCCGCTAAGGGCACGTACCTCGGGTGCAGTTTGTCCCCGGCCCTGGTTGGGTCATGCGGGTGGCAACCATTCGATGTGTCCCTTTCACGTTGATGTCTCTCTCTCTCTCTCTCTCTCTCTCTCTCTCTCTCTCTCTCTCTCCCCCTCCCACTCTATCTGAACAAAATATGGAAAAATGTCCTTGGGTGAGGATAAAAAAAAAATAAATAAATAAATAAACACAGCTCAGGAAACTTGCAAATTTGTAAGCCAAACTTTTTTCCTTTTCAAATCTTTTTAAATCTCAGAGAAATACTGGGTATTCTGGAAGTAGTACCTCGCTCGTGTCTAACCCCTTTTCGGGGACAGTGTGACTGTGTCCCTGTGCTTTTGTAAAAAGCAACAATCGTGTTTCTCTCTCCAACCATTCACCTGCCCTTCTCTGAATGCCCACCTTTGTCCTTGTTTGCTCTGGAGGAGCTTGAGGGAAACCACTCTTCGGAGAGAAAAATAAATAATACCAACAGTTCAAAGACCCTGAAATTCTTGGAGAAAGGTATTTACCAACTCTCCTAACCATAGTTGAATAATCTCCAGAAAATAAAAACATCAATAGAAAACCAACCCTGGACCTCAGCAAAGGCACCGTGGGAACATGGCAATGACAAAGGGCAGGCTAAGGCAGAATTCTAGACTCACGGCGTAGCCAGAGCCCCTCACTTCTCCTTTGAGTGTGTGTGCTGATAGGTTTGCCTGGAGCACAAGGACTGGCTTCCGTTCCTTCGGTCTCCCTCCCCACCAGAAGCAGGTTGTCGTTGGAACTAAGCTATAGCACTCTCTAAAGACTCGCTATCAAAGTGGAGGTAGTAAGTCTCTAAAGCAGGGTTTTTGGTGTGAGAGAGAGAAAGCAAGAATGAACTAGAAGAGCAAATGATACAAAAGGTAAAACTTAACTCTCAACGAAACCGAATAGCAGGAACTACAGGGACAGACTTCGAATGGTTTTGGTGGTCGTGGCCTGTGGGTGAAACTGCCAATCAGCCTCTGAACTGACTGTTCACAGAAAATGATTGGACAGTGATGTAAATATTAAATATTTTAACTTGAGACCAATACTTTGACACTGGTGAGAGGGGGTGTAAACTGGGAGCCAGCAGGGCTGCGGACCTGGAAGGGGAAAGGAAGGTAAGTGCTAGGAAGGAAGGGAGGGAGGGAGGGAGGGAGGAAGGGAGGAAGGGAGGGAGGAAGGGAGGAAGGGAGGAAGGGAGGAAGGGAGGAAGGGAGGAAGGGAGGAAGGGAGGAAGGGAGGAAGGGAGGAAGGGAGGAAGGGAGGAAGGGAGGAAGGGAGGAAGGGAGGAAGGGAGGAAGGGCATTTGGGGAGCAGCAGGCGGATCACTCTGACTTCAGGGTGACGAAGGCATTTCCTCATCAGATGGATTCTTTCTGTAAGGGAAGGGGGAACTCTGACCCCGCTGCTTGCTCCAGTGGCTGAGCAACATCTAAACCGTGGCCAAATGGACGCAAAGTGACATCAGACAGAGGGCCTCAACCTCTGGAGACAACACTCCGTGGAATCAATATGGCAGTTCACACTCCTAAGGTTTGAGGGCCAGGACATGAACATTTCCTCCAAAAGTTCCCAAAATGAAGGAAGAGCAGTACTGGCAGACACCTACTCTGGGAATCCCTTCTCGAAGACCCAAAAGTCCTTTGATCTGGCCCGGTGACCCCTGAGCAGTGAGAAGTAACACGTCACAGTAAACTCCGACCAGGATGTGAAAAAGAACAGGTCGAGACTCCCTGCACAGGTCTGTGTGACCTTGGGCGGATCTCTGAGTTTAGCCAGCTCCCCAGGCTGCAAACTTAAGTAAATAAATTAATAAACAGAAGGGAAAGTGGGACCAAGAATGAATTAATAATTGTTAAGTGCCTTGAAAATGCAAAGTGCTATTTAAATGCAAAATAAACTGCAGGATAACAAGTTCACTTTGGCTGCAGGGAGAAGGACCGTCAACTGCAGGAGCCATTAAAAGTCACAGGCTATAAAATAGGCAGTAAAGTGGGCTTTGTTCGGCTTTGCCCTGCAGAATCACATAACCTTGTCTGAAATTCGATGTTTAGCCCAGCTCGAGAGTGATCAGACAAGCACAGTTCATCCATGACCAGAAATGCCCAGGCAACTCGAAAGGAAAAACCCGCCTACCCTTCGTACCTGCCCTCACTGCCACCCACTCCCACTGCCCTGCCCTGGGCATTCCTTGTGTGCAACATCAAAAGTAACCTTGAGACAGGCCAATGAGCCAGGACAAGTGGAATGGGGAAACCGAGGCAGGCAGCCGAACAAACTGGCAGAGCAATTTACAGCGGATACAGAAGGTCACCTCCCTAGAGATAACCTCTAGGTCTCGGTTGTATTTCAGCTCCAGACTAGGAAAAGCTGCAAACCAGATGGGGGACGCCAGGACCAGCTGTAGTGACTACCAGCCCCGCTCTGCCTCTGACCAGTCAGTGAGGACCGCGATCCTGAAGGAGCACACCTAGAACCTGATGAATATGCTGCTGAAACCCTCCCGAGACCTCCCCTAAGATTCCCACCTGCAAGGGAGAGAGAGAAACTCCCTCTGTGGAGCGCCCTCGACATTGGCTTCCCCCTCAGCTTCCCCCTCTACTTCCCCCACAGGGGTGCATCTCCTACCCGCTAAGGGGCCCCACAAGACTTGCAACCAGGACAGCAATGGGCAGTGGCAGTTTGTCCCAAGTAAACCCCCTGAACTTGTCCCCAAGGCCCCCTTTTCTCTGACTTCTTAGTGAGCTAAAGCAGGCCAGCCGAGGCTTATTTCCCCGGACCTTTCTTGTTTCACTGTCCCCAGCTTTAATAAATGTCCTCTAAAATTCACCTGGACTCATGCTGTGGAACTTCTCTTACTCGAAGTCAAGAACCCACACACTACCAGCTGGCCCTAGGCAGACACGCTCAGGACCAGGTCCCCTGTCCGGTAACAACCTCACAGGGTGATATGATCAAAATTTCCTAACTGGGCAGGTCATGGTGGGTAGTTACATCCCAGGCATATAATATCTTTAGTAAAAAGCTTATGCCTTGGCCGGTTTGGCTCAGCGGTTAGAGCATTGGCTCACAGATCAGAGGGTCTCAGGTTTGATTCCAGTCGAGGACCCCTACCTGGGTTGAGGTTTGATCCCCCTACAGGCAACCAATTGATGTGTCTCACTCACATCAATAGTTCTCTCTCTCTCTCTCTCTCTCTCTCTCTCTCTCTCTCTTCCTCCCTCCCTCCCTTCCACTCTCTCTAAGAAAACTCAATGGGGAAAAAAAGTTTGTCTTTGCCCTAAGCAAGCCCTGTCTATTGTTTTGTAAATCTAAGTTAACACACCTTTGGAATACGTCTCTTCACACCCCTTCTTCTAAACCAGACCACCCTCAAGAGAGCACAGAATCTTAACTGTCCTGAAATTCAATTCTTGCATTGCTTTCCTCCACCTCCATGTCATCTTCCTTGCGTCCCCTCCTTAATTCCAAAGGAATTGCAAAACTGTTACTCTCTGGAGCACTTGAGATCTTGCTCCCCGGCATGTGTGGTCAGTTTGGGCTCAAATAAGCTCTTATAAAAATTCTCTACAGGTTTGGATGTTTCTTAATCTACATAGCTAAACAGCCAAGTGAAGGAGGAATCATTATCACCCTTTCAAAGGAAAAATCTAAAGCTTAGTCCAGTTAAATAGCCTGCCCAACATCACACAACTAGTGTGTCTGGCAGAGGCCAAAAACAAAGGGCCTGGCCTGTTCCACTGCCTTCCCGTGACAATGACAACCTTCTGTCCCTGCCTACTTTCCTATCCCTACTAGTCCTCTGGTTGCCTCAAAACAGCAATGCAGCCTGTGGTCATTGGGTTACTGGGGCCCTTGGAGCAAACTATCACCAAAACAGAGAGTGAACTTCTTCTATTTCCTTAGTTCCATCTGGGGCTCTTTTGTTTGCTTGAAAGTCTTTCAACTTGAATTTAGGAAAAAGAGGTGGGAGAATAATGATAAAACTCAGAATGGTCAGATGTGTCCTTCAGACTGTCCCTGGGAGCTCTAGGGGCTTCTTGCCTCTATAATCAAAAGCTCAGATAGATAAAAACATTGAAAATTCTCTCATTATCATTGCACTGGGCTGCAGGTGGTGTGTTTGCAGGAGGGTGTGCCCCTTAATGAGCTGGTGAGAGACATCCTCTTTCTCCCAAAGGGGCGTGGGGGTTAGAAGTTAGAGGGCGGCATCTGTAGGAGCCAGAGTTACATAAAAATATCAATGTCAAATATTTTTCAGAGACGAAGGAGGTATCTGTGAGAGTTACTTGGAAAATCCAGCCATTTGTTGGTTACCTTGGAAGGGAATAATGTAAGAGGATTAGGTGACCTAAAAACAGCTGGACCAGATGAGGGCAGATGGCAGAGGGGTTCGTGGCCCTTGGGGAGGGCAATGAAAACCTAGACAAGAGGTCAGACAAAACCAAAAGGTGGGAGGGGGCAGTTTGGTGCCAAGTGGCTTGGGAGAGTAGAAGAGCAAGCTGCATCCCAAATGGCAGGTCTAAAATGCAACAGCTGCTATAGTGACAAAGAAGAAAGAAGAAGAGAGAGAGAGAGAGAGAGAGAGAGAGAGAGAGAAATTTTGGACTACATGACAAATACAGTAGATCTCCGTATTGGGCTGAGAGGACTATGGAACGCTCCTTTCCCATTGTCAAGAGTTTACAGTGGAAAGGGCAGCAGCACTACCATGATCAAAGCTCTCGTTTAAGAACACTGACGCCGCCCAGCTGATGTGGCTCAGTGGTTGAGTATCGACCCATGCACCAAGAGGTCGCTGGTTCAATTCCTGGTCAGGGCACATGCCCAGGTTGTGGGCCAAATCCCCAGTGGGGGGCATGCAGGAGGCAGCCAATCCATGTTCTCTCTCATTACTGTTTCTATCTCTCTCTCTCTAAAAGTCAATAAAGAAAAATAAATTTTTTAAAAAGAATACTGACCCTGTTCCAGATACCATGTTGGAGGATTTTCCTATGTCCTATCATTTAACATTCAGAACAACCTTGCTAGATCGGTATTCTTACAGCCATCATACAGATAGGTAAACTGATCTCTGGAGGAGAAGGCTGAGTTCCCAAGAACACAGTGGTTCCTCAAATAGGAGCCAATCAGTGAAGCACAGGAACAGGAGGAAAGCAATGGGAAAGGAAGGAGAAGGGACGTGAATGCATGATCCAACCCCAGTGAGGACAGAGGGGAAGGGAGATCTAGACCCAAGGGCATGAAGACAAAGAAACACTAGTCAGAGTCAACTTCCAAACCTCAGCCCAGCAGCCCTAGTGCTCTGATCCCATACAGATGACGGTTCTCCACTGAGAAAAACTATCATAAAATTAGCTCTCCCTGAAATGAAGCTTAATTGTTCTACAGCACCATTGGTAGGATCCAGCCAGGAGCAAGAGAGGTTTATTGTCAAATGACTGAACAGGGTAAAGATGATTCTGGAGAAGTGAGAAAGCAAGATAAGGGCCAAGGAGAAAAGGCCAAAAAAGGACACTAGGGGTTTTGTCATTGCTGTTGTTATCTAAATAAACTTTCTAATTATTCTTTTTCCCAACTCTTTGAAGGTTAGTAATGAAAAGAGGACCCAAGACCCATCTCAAGATGTTAAACCCAGAGTAGCGATGCTGTGGTCCCGCTACATGGTACCATGCCAGAGGTTGGGGCTGTAGCACATTCCCCCAGAGCCAACAATTGCATTGCAAAGGTCATGAAGTCTAGGAAGTTAGAGCTGTGTTTGAGATTTAGTACTTCTGCTTATGAGCTCTGTGGTTCAGAGCACCTTACCTCATGCCTACAAGTATCAATTCAGTAAAATAGGAGTGTATTAGTTACTCATCACTGTGTAACAAATTACCCCAAAACTGAGTGGTTGAAAATAATACTAGATATTTCTTATCTCTCAGAGTTTCTCTGAGTCAGAAATTTGAGAGCTGAACAGTTGCTCATGGGTTTGCAGACAGATGTTGGCTGGGACTACAGTCATCTGAAGGCTTGATTGGGGCTGGAGGACTGAAGGTTTACTTCTAAGATGGCTTGCCCAGGCTGTTGGTCAGAGGCCTCAGAATGGAGCGGAGGACTAACATGGCAAACACAAACACCACCTCCCACTGCACTGAGCAGCAAGAAAGAAGCTGAGAATGGGCCTCTTCACAGGCCCATTTGAGTGTCCTTGCAACATGGCAGCTGGCTTCCCCACAGTGAGTGATCTGGAGAGGGCCACACAGAAGCCATGTTATGACCCAGCCTCAGAAGTCTCACAGTATAACTTCCCCTGCATTCTGTTTGTTAGAAGATCAGTAAGCCTGACCAACATTCAAAAGGAGAGTAATCAAATTCAATAAAGAAAAAAAAAAAAAAGGAGAGTAGTTATTCACCACGTTTTGAAGGGAAGAGTGACAAAGAATTGACAGACATGTTTTTTGTTTTGTTTTGTAATTTTTCTTTATTGATTTGAGAGAGGAAGGGAGAGGGAGAAAGAGATACAAATATCAGTGAGAGAGAGCATCGACTGGCCACCTCCTGCATGTCTCCCACTGGGGTTCAGGCCCACAACCCGGGCACATGGCCTGACTGGGAATAAAATCGGCGACTTCTTAGTGAATGGATCAATGCTCAACCACTGAGCCACACCAGCCGGGCTGCAAAAGTGTTTTAAAACCACCACAGAGGCCCAGCTGGTGTGACTCAGTGGACTGAGCGTTGACCCATGAACAGAGAGCTCCCGGTTCAATTCCTGGTCAGGGCACGTGCCTGGTTGGGGGCTCAATCTACAGTAGGGGGCGTGCAGGAGGCAGCGGATAGATGTTTCTCTCTCACATCAATGTGTCTATCTCTCTCCTCCTTCCTCTCTCTCTAAAAAAAAATCAATAAAAGACATATTAAAAACAAATAAATAAAACCACCACACAGGAAATACCTACTTTTATGCTACACATATTTATTGTGCACACACTATATGGCAAAAGCATCATATAAAGACTGAAGGTACCACAAAAGATATGAATTACTTCTGTCCTCCAGAACCTTATAGGCCATTTTAGGAATATATATAAGACAAGAGCCAAGTTACCTCACACCCATTAGGAAGGCTACTAAGGGGAAATTTAAAACAAAAACAGAAAATAGCAAGAGTTGGCAAAGATGTGAAGAAATTGGAACTTTTGTGTTCTGTTGGTGGGAATGTAAAATGATGCAGAAAACAATATGGAGTGTCTTTGAAAAATTAAACAGAATTACCATATGATCCAGGATCCCACTTCTGGATATATATCCAAAAGAACTGAAAGCAGGGTCTCGAAGAGATATTTATACACCCCTTCATGTTCATAGCAGCACTGCTCAAAATCACCAAAAGGTAAAAGTAACCCAAAAGTTCATTAATGGATGAAGAAATGAACAAACTATAGTACCTATAGTAGAATATTGCTCAGCCTTTAAAAGGAAGGAAATTTTGTCACAGGCCACAACATGGATGAACCTTGAAGACAGTAGGCTGAGTGAAATATGCCAGTCACAAAAGGACAACTACTGTATGATTCCACTTATATGAGGTAGCTAGAATAGTCAAATTCATAAAGACAGAAAGGAGAATGGTGGCAGCCAGAGGCTGGGGGGAGGGGGAGAAATGAGGAGTTAGTGTTTGATGGGTGTTGAGTTTCAAATTTGCAAGACAAAAGAGTTCTGGAGGTCTATGTTTCAACAATATTAATATACTTACTACTGAACTGTATACTTAAAAATTGTTACGATGATAAATTTTGTTATGACTTTTTCACCACAATTTAAAAAAAAAAATTTTAAAGGAAAAAAAGAGCCAAGTATAAAACAGTGAACTGGGCACTATGGGAGCACTTAGGCCACTTTGTAGTAGTAAGAGTTTCACTGAACTCAGCTCCCTAAGAGAGCCCTGCAGAACACTGAGGAGGGGAGAGCGATGCAGATTTTTCAATATGGTGGAGCAATGTTTTCCATAGTTGTGACTCATCAATGAATCATGACATCAACTTAGGGAGTACTGACCAGCATTTTTACTTAAGTGGAATAGAATAGAATGTATTAGAGTGAACTGCACACAATAAGAATCTTTCCGTAGAGCTTTTGTTTAATTTATGTGTGTATCTACGTACATCTGCAAGGTGAGTACCGGGTTATGATGCAAAATATATTTATTACTGGGTAGACTCAGAAACATCTGAAAGCCACTGGATTAGAGAACAAGATGAAAAAGGAAATGGCAATGATAAGGTTGCAAAGGTATGTCAGTAGGACGGAGCAGGTTATATTGCAGTGACAAACGACCCCCAAATCTCAGTAGTTTACCACAAAGGTTGATTTCTCCCTAATGTTGCATGTCCATTGGGAATCAGCAGGAGTTCGGCTTCTTTTGCATTCACTCCAGCAGCTAGAGGATGGCAGGACTAACCTCTACATGGAACATTACTGGTCTCAAGAGAGAGGGAAAGTAAACCACTGGCTGGCTATTAAACTTCCGCCAGGAAATGCCAGCGCTGCTCACGTTTCATTGGCCAAAGTAAGTCGTGTGGCCAAGCCTGACATTAGTGGGACAGGCAAGCATAATCTTGCCCCCGGGGAGGCACAGAAAATTGTTCAGAACAATAACAAAGTCTGTCCCAAGAGGTAGAAAGAAGGTAGGGGAAAACACAGTTAAGATGGATATTACAAATGAATCAAGATGTTTGGGATTTACTCTGAGGACAATGTCAATCACTGAAAAGTCTTAAACAAGGTGATCAGATTGGTTCTTTAGGGGGGCCCTTGGGTCAGCAGTGTGGCGAGAGGCTCGGGCAGTGGGGAGGCTGCAGACGGGGAACCGGTGGGACTGGTCTACTCCACCAAACCAACCACCTTGCTAAAGAGGCAAAGGACCAGCTCTTTCCTCCACTGGAGCAATAAACCTCAAAAACCCTCGGAAATTAAAGGCCAAGAAACATGACATAATAAAGAAATGTAGATGCCTCCATTTATTATTAGCAAAAATATCCTCCCCCTTACAAAATGAAATATTCAGGCACTGTATGACAATATGATCATTTCTGTGCAAAATTACATATATATTTACACAACCACATATATATGTGTGTGTGTGCGCACACATACATATGTGGGTATATATATGTAACTTTTGAAACTTGGTTAGAAAGTGATGCTGAGGCTTTTGTTCTTGTTCTTTTTGTTTGTTTGTTTCGTTTCAAATCGAAGAAACTTAGGTTGGTTTAAATTCAGATGGAAATTACACACTAGAAAGACAAACAGTCCAGACAGTTGACAGAGAAAAGCTTCAGTGAAGGAGCAGAGGGCAGACTGGAGAGAAGCAGAAGACCGACCTCAGGTAGGAATTAACGATCCTGCTCCGACCTGACAGGGAGGGGAAGGGGGATGTGGACAGAGCAGTGCTTAAATTGGGGCAGGAAGTTGGGGGGACTTACATTCTCTGTGAAGTAGGAGGCAGGGCACCTTTGAAAAGTGAGGGGTAGCCCTGGCCGGTTTGGCTCAGCGGTTAGAGCATCGGCCTGCGGTCCGGAGAGACCCGGGTTCGGTTCCCGCTAAGGGCATGTACCTCGGTTGCAGTTTGTCCCTGGCCCTGGTCGGTTGTGCAGGTAGCAACCACTCGATGTGTCCCTTTCACGTCGATATTTCTCTCTCTCCCTTCCACTCTACTCTATCTGGACAAAAAATGGAAAAATGTCCTCAGGTGAGGATTTAAAAAAAAAAAAGTGAGGGGTGAATAATTTGGTAATTTGGGAGAAAAGCTTTGAGGGAAAGAGGAAGCTCTAGAGCAGCGGTTCTCAATCTGTGGGGCGAGACCCCTTTGGGGGTCGAACGACCCTTTCACAGGGGTCGCCTAAGACCTTCAGAAAACACATATTTCGAATGGCAATTCATAACAGTAGCAAAATTACAGTTATGAAGTAGCAACAAAAATAATTTCATGGTTGGGGGTCACCACACCATGAGGAACTGTATTAAAGGGTCGCGGCATCAGGAAGGCTAAGATCCGCTGCTCCAGAGAGTCAGATGTGTCCTGGGTGGCGCCGAGGCCCCGCCGAGAGACGGTCTGTGGAAAGCTCTTAGAGATTTTAGAGGAAGGTTAAGACCAAGCACTTTGGTCTCAGACTGACCACTTAATAAGCGACAAATGCAGGACTACAACCCATTCACTCTTTCCTACAGCAAATACTGAGTAGTACTTACTGTGTTAGAACCATTGCAGGTGCAGGCACTGAACACATAATATACAGTAGGGTGGATGGTGGTAAGTGCTATAAAGAAAGTTAAGTAGAGGAAAAGGAATGAGTGTGTGGGGGGTACAAAGGGGTGTCTTTTTAACATAGAATGATCTAGAACGGCCTTATTGATGAGATGGCCCAGATTTCCAGACTTCATTCAGCGTGGGTTCTTATTTTTAAATTTTTATATGACCACAGCCTTTTCCTTGATGCTTTTTCTTACATACTTGGAGCGGAGTGTGTACAGATCGGTGGCTAGAGCGCGGCATTGACATCGGTTGTCTGCTTGCTTGTGAGACACAGCTCCACCTCCTCCTTCCTGCGTGACATCGGACGAGGTACTCAGTCTCTCTAGCCCCTGGGTGTCTCTGTCTGCAAAGAGGGGACAACAGTAAACTTCCCACAGGTTTGTTATGAAGGTAAAACAATATCATGAATGCAAGGAGCCTGCCTTTCGTTTCACTAGCAAGATCAGGAGTAGCCAAGCGAAGACTCACAAAGGCAGCTCTTGCTAGGAGCGTGTTCTGTTTCTCTAGGTTTTAACGATGAGTATTCCTGGGCACTGCCTGCCAGCAGTTCTGGTCCTCTGAGGGCCATCTCCATAATACTTACTGGTCTGCTCTCTTCACTCACACTTTGCCTTGCTCCTCCCTGTAATCCTGCTGATGTACGAAGCCTCGTCAATGCTAAGATACCATTTTTTTCAAATGTTCACATCTTTGATATCACCACGCATCTTAGAGTTGATGGCATTCTAGAATTGATAGACTCTTTTCTTTTGTAGTAGTATATTTTTTAAAATTGCATCCTAGAATCAATAGTGCTTAGAAAAAGCCACAGCCGACTGGTACCTCCAAAGTTCAAGTTGTGACCTGGACATTCAGTTGTTCCAGTGAATGGAACCTGCAGAGCATAGCAGAATGAAGAAATGGCACTGGGCCAGAATCTATACAGTCCTCCTAGCTTTTTGCTAGAGGTGAAACACAGCATGCCCAAAGGTCCACGTAGAGCCACAGACTCAGAGAAAGTTCCATTAATAGGACAGATTCATCATGCCAGCAACCTGGGCTTTTTATTCTACCCAGAATTTAGAATTGTTTTAATTTAAAAAAAAAAAAAAATTGTTGTTGTTTATTGATTTTAAAGGGAGAGAAAGGAAGAGAGAGAAAGAAACATCAATTTGTTGTTCCACTTATTTATGCATTCATTGGTTGATTCTTGTACGTGCCCTAACCAGGGATCAAACCTGCAACCTTGGCACACAGAGATGATACTCTAACCAACTGAGCTACCCGACCAGGGTTACCTACCCCTGACATTTAATTTTAAAAACTTTTGCACCTACAAAAAATTTCCAAAAATAGTATAAACACCCACGTGTTGATCATTCAGATTCACCAATTGTTACCAGTTTGTATATTTGCTTTATCACTCTGCCCCCCCTATATATATATAATTTTATGTATAATACATAATATATCATTTTAATTATTTCTATTTACTTTAAATTTTTATTTTATTTTTCAGCTGAGTTATTTAAGTGTTTCTTGCAGGCGTCATGACATTTCATTCACAAAAACTTGAGCACTTCTAAGGACAAGAAAATCACACACACAACCATAGTGCAATGATCACTCAGGAAATTAACACAAACACAGTGCTGCTACACAATAGGCAGGCCATATTTCAATTTCTCCAGTTGTCCAAAGAAGCAAAGAATGGCCTTTCTAGCTGGACCAGTCCTTTTTCTTTCTTTCTTTCTTTGTTAATCCTCAACCAAGGATATTTGTCTATTGATTTTTTGTTTTTCAGAGAGAGTGGAAGGAAAGGGTGAAGAGAGAGAAAGAGAAAAACATTGATGTGAGAGAGCCACATCAATTTGTTTCTTCCTGCATGCTCTCCAGGGATCAAACCTGCAACCCAGGTGCATGCCCTTGACCAGGAATCAAACCCACCACCCTTCAGTGCATGGGCCAACACTCTAACCATGGAGCCACACTGGCCAGGGCCAGAACAGTGCTCTTAAAATGAGAGGACATCTCAGCTCTTTTTATTTTTTTGTAGTTTTCTGTCCTTAAATAAATCCATGTTCCCCTGTCAAGTAATTCATTTGATGAGAAAAAAGAAATTCATGTCACTAGAAACAGAAAAAAGAAAACAAGATATTTTTTTAAAGAATCATTTGTAATTTATCAAGATATACATACTGATGTATCACTCTTTAACAAAAAAAAAATCTATATGTATCTACTATCTAGCCAGCCACATTCAATTTTACTAACCAGAACAAGACCAGCTTTCTAAGAAGTAGACAGGAGTGTCTTTAGATTTCTTTTTAACTCTAAATCTGTGGTCTGTGATTCCTTGGAAATATCAACATGTTTAGACCATGGGCTTCTTTTAGGCTTATGGGTGATATGTCAATTTTTTTTCATCCCCGGTGATTAAATACCATAGCTGGCACACAGTAGAAATTCAATAAACAACTACGGGAATGAACGCATTTCCTGGGCACTCGGGCACATCTCGGCTAGTTTGCGAATACGAGTTCTGTGTCTTTTTTTTTTTTAGTCCTCACCAGAGGACATTTTTAAATTTATCTTCAGATAGAGTGGGAGGGAGGGAGAGAGAGAGAGAGAAACATGGATGTGAGAGAGACACATCGACTGGCTGCCACCCACATGACCCCAACCTGGGCCGGGGACAAACTGCAACCGAGGCACGTGCCCTTAGGGGGAACCGAACCCTGGACTCTCTGGTCCGTGAGCCGACACTCTAACCACTGAGCAAACCAGCCAGGGCAAATTCTGTGCCTTTTACAGTTTGGCTGCAGTTATATACAGAAGGTAGTATAACATAAATGTATGGAGGAAAAGGACCAGAACTTGGAGGATCAGTCCTTGCTGGGCAGAGGCAAGATATCTGTGGAATCACAACAAATCTGAATCGTGGTAGGTTTTAACTAATATTCAACATGGGGAAGAGTGGATTAACAGGAAGATTGTTTTTTATTGTTGTTGTTGTTGTTTTTATCCTCACTGGAAGATATGTTTTTATTGATTTTAGAGCGAGAGAGAGAGAAACTCGATGTGAGAGAGAAACATCCACTGGTTGCCTCCTGCACGCACCCCGCTCAACTGGGATCGAACCTGCAACCTGGGTGTGGGCCCTGATGGGACGATGCTCCAACCATGGAGCCACTCCAGCCAGGGCAAGAGTGAGACTGTTGGCCCTGCTCACTTCCAAGCCTTCTTTGACATAGAAGCCTGTGTTAGGCAGCAGGTGGTGACAGCTATGGCTGGCCATAAACCTGTCCTTTAGAAAACAGCCGTTCACTCGGTTTCCTTTTGGGCTGAGGGAAGCCCTCGATCTTGGACCTACCCAGTGAGGTGAGTGAAAAAAAAGAACCTTCTCTCATCACGAGATGAATGCCATTCACGATCAAGTTTCCTCTAACATCCTGGGTCAGGGTCTGTGTGTGGTGAAATATGGCTTCTTATTGATTAAAGAAAGAGGAAGAAAGAAGCAAAGGAGTTTTTTGTTAAAAGCCCCTTTAATTTGGTATCAGCTCATCCTTTAAAGAATGACCATGTCAATACATATAAATAAATCAGAAATGTACAGATCAAATATCTCAAAGCCACTAAAGGTATATCAAGAGCAAACGTGGATGTGCATAGGTAAGAATAAATGTATTGGTTTGATCCAACATGTGAGCTGATGACTGAAATGCTTTCATTACAGACTTAAAGGCATTCAGAAGTTTTATCAATTCACTCTTTTCTATTTATTTTTATTTATACAAATAATATCTAAATGCATAAATATCACACACAAAATTCAAACAATTCAGGTTTGAAAGCCCTCTTGATTTCCTCTCTCTAAATCTGCCTTTCCTAGAAGTGTCTGTTTTCACAGGTATGGTGGATTCCTCTAGTTCTTTTTCTGGATATTTACCTACACGTGAATAATAGATACACACCAAGTTGGGGAGAGGAGTTGAACCAAACCACAGGAGCTAGTCTGTCTCTCACTTTTTTCTCTTAATGTATCATAAAGATCTTTCTTCATTCAAGAGATTTAAAAGGTACTGTGGGCTAACGGTTTGTAACCTGGCTCCTCAGGGCCCTGGAGGTTCTGCAGAGGGGTCCTCGCAGTTGCCCCAAGGAGCAAGGAGGAGTGAACAGGACAGACTCCCAGCCCTGATCCAGTCCAGGGGCCTCCCATTCGAGCTTCTTTTCTTTGTTGACATTCATATAAATTTTAATTTTAATTTTTTAAAATGTGTTGTTTTAAGAAAGGGGGTGAAATGAATTGCTCTAGTTCAATTCCTTTGTCTTTGCCTTCTGCTGAGATGTAAATACTCCTGAAGAGAGTTAGACAGGCAGTCTCAGGTTTCATTGGCTTACTTTTTGCAGAAAGCAGTTTAAAGGTGAAGGTGGAAGTAACAGAGAATCGCCTGCATCCCCCCAGTTCGATCAGTCTTTAGAAGGCTAGAGACTAAAAGGGCTGGGAAAGGCCAGGGACGGACGCAGACGGGTGCTCGCCCTTTTCTCTCTTCTCCATGAAGGAAGATAACACGTGTTCATCTGGGGGCTTATATATTGCTGTGTATATATTGCTATATATATCAGCCATACAACCAGGAAATCACTACCCACGTGTGTCTTGAATCTTCTCTGGGTATTCTCTAAGTCCCGGAGTCTGAACCTTTCTGTACTGCTGGGTCCATGACCAAAGCACCTTGAAAGGTCAACATTGTACTCATGTCCAAAAAGAATGGGAAAAATCTAACCAAACAGGCCTGTTCTGGTCTGTGGGAAATTTCCTTTCTGGCCCAGGTAACCTGACCATCTGAAAAATCTTTGGATCAAACAGGAGCATAACACAAACCATTGCTAAAATGCTAATATGTAAGAGGTTCCTAGAAGCAAAGTTGCCCCATAAATGTCAAAGTGCCTGGTTATTTGCAAAGGCAGGTAAGAGATTAGTTTCCCTCAGGTGGAAAACCCAAGCAAGTTGCTGAGTTCCTCTAAAGCTCAATGTCCTCATCCACATAATGCAGATAATAATTGTTCATCTCCTAAGGGTGTTGTAAGGAGTAAATGAGATGTCTAAATTCTAGCATAGCGCCGGACACATAGTGTTAGGGGCTGAATTGTGAACTCCAAGAAATAAATGTTGAAGTTCAGTCCCCTGTATCTCAGAATGTGACCTTACCTGGAAATCGGGTCATTGTGGATGCAATTAGTTAAGTTGAGGTCATACTGGAGCAGGGTGGGCCCTTAATTCAATATGACTGGTGTTCTTATAAGAAGCGGAAAGAAACATGTAGAGAGAAGTTGCCATATCGTAACAGGCAGAACTGAACACCAAGGATTGCGGGTAAGCCGTCAGAGGCAAGTAAGGGTTTTCCCTACAGGTTTCAGAGGGAGCACAGCCTGGCCAGCACTGGGATTTCAGACTGTCTGACCCACCTGTGAGAGGATACATTCCTGTTATTTTAAGCTGCTCAGTTTCTGGTATTTTGTTATGGAAGACCTGGAAAACTAATACATACACATATCAAACAGTCAATAAATGTCAGTGTTATTATAGTAATCATCTGTTTAAATATATATATGTGTGTGTGTGTGTGTGTGTACATATGTATATATATTTCAATGCAATCCCTATCAAATTCCCAATGACATTTATAGCAGAAATAAAGAAAAAAAATCCTAAAATTTGTATGAAATTAAGGAATCTAAATAGCAAAACCAATCTTCAAAGAGAAGAACAAAGTTGGAGGCCTCACACTTCCTGATTGCAAAGCATATTACAGAGCTATAGCAATAAAGCAGTATGGTACCGGCATAAAGACAGACACACACAGACCAATGAAATAAAATAGAGAGCCACACTTCTGTATATGGTCAAAGGATCTTCAACAAGAGTGCCAAGGCTCACAATAGGGAAAGGTAGTTTCTACAACAAAAGGTGTTATGGTAAACTGATTATTCACATACAAAAAAAAAATGAAGTTGGACCTTTACCTTACAACATATACAAAAATTAATTCAAAATGGATTAAAGATTTGAACATTAGACCTAAAACTATAAAACTCCTGTAAGAAAACAAATACTGTATAATTTCATTTATATAAAGCACCTAAAGTAGTCATACTCAGAAACAGAAAGCAGAACAGTTGTTGCCAGGGACTGGGGGTGGGGGATGAGGAGTTGTTATTCAATGAGTACCAAGTTTCAGTTTTGCAAGATGAAAAACTTCTAGAGATCTTTTACACAACAATGTGAATATTGTTAGTACTACTGAACTGTACCTTGAAAAATGGTTAAGATGGGGCAGCGCCCTCAGCAGTCCCCCGATCTGTCTCTTGCTTCAACAGTGTTTGGACAGAATAGACCCAGGTATTCCCCTTCTTCCGGCCTCCGACCACCCTCCAACCTCTTTTCCAATCACCACCTTCAGAACCACCTCAGCCATCCTCAGCTTCCTAGACCAGCCAACACCATTTTTCTTTTTTACCTTAGCTCCTTATTGCTGAACAACCATGAGCTCCCAAATTCATCAGAATTATTTCACCGAGGTAGATGGAGGCTGCCGACAACCTCCTGGCCACCCTGCACCTGTGGGCCTCCTGCACCTACCTCTCTCTAGGTTTCTGTTTCGCCCACAGCGATGTGGTTGTGGGGAGCATGGGTCACTTCTTCCTCCAGTTGGCCAAGGAGAACCTCAAGAGCCTGAGCATCTCTTAAAGATGCAAAACCAGTGTAGTGGCCGAGTTCTCTTCCAGCACATGCTGAAGCCTTCCCAGGATGAGTGGGGTAAAACTCGAGATGCCATGGAAGTCGCTGCGGTCCTGGAGAAGAACCTGAACCAGGCGCTTTCAGAGCTGCACGCCCTGGCTTCTACCGGCACAGACCCTCAGCTCTGTGACTTCCTGGAGAACCACTTCCTGGATGAGCAGGTGAACCTCAGCCAAAAGACCAGCAACACCTGACTAACCTCCACAGGGTGTCAGCCCCCAGGCTCAGCTGGGTGAGTCTTTGAAAGGCTCACCCTCAAGCACCACTAGGAGCCTTTGGAGCCGAGGCCTTTGAGGGGCCCCTCTGCATCCCACTGGTGTCTGGCTTTTGCCTGCACCTCTCCTTGAAACCACTAAGCATCCTTTTAACCACCCTGGAGCCCTCTCCCATGCACTGAACCAAGCAGAAACAATACGACATTTTGCAGCAAAAAAAAAAAAAAAAAAAGGTTAAGATGGTTACAGTGGGAAATTCCATGTGCATGTACATATGTACATACATATATAAATGCATATATCTATGATCTGTGAATCCAACGTGATTCCTTAACAATGCTACTAAACGTAATGATTTAAATGAAATTACTGGAGATTTAATATTTAATTTATAACTTAACAAATCATTTTAATAAATAATACTTAATATGTAGTGATATGCCTTCAAAATATATAAACAAATGTTTCAGCACAATCCATTCTTATAGTATCTGATTTAAAAAAATAACGTGAGAGACTACATTCTGACCATGTTTTTATAATAATATCAGCTAGTCCACTGGAAGCTTACTCTGTTCTAGGTGCCCTTCATTTCTTTATTTCATTTAATTCTCAAACTAACTCTATGACACAAGAATAAAACTGAGGCACTAGCAGTGATTTGCCCAATGTCACACAAGTAATGGACCCAAGTTTTGAACCCAAACCAACTAACATGAGCACCTAGTCTTAATCCCTCGCTACACCCCCTGTAATTACAACCTCCGTCCCCGGTTTTCTCTGTAAGTCAGTGTAGCTACTGCAACGGGAGCCAGAGTAAGAGTTACCCACACAGCATCCCCCAGACAAGGGGAGTGGGGAGCAATGGTGTGGTCAAGCTACCATTTCATCATGTGGTATCACCACCCAATAAATCCTAAATCTGCTGCTCGCCTCTCTCCTTCCCCTCCCTGGCTAGTTTCCCAGTGGGCTCGGCTACGGGACATGCTGTCCTCAATTCAGACCACAGAGAAAATCCACTCCCTCCAACAAGGCATGTGACAAAAATGTGGCTCCTGCTACTTCAGGAGAGGAGAAACTGTGCATAAACGAGCACATTTTTGTATTTGATTTGAACATTCAATTTCATCTGTATGTCGCATGTGTTTCATTATACAGACAGCTGAGTTCTGTTAAAAATAAGGTTCCAGGATGCCATTCCAGTTTGTGTAATTTTGTAAAAGAATTTCCAGAACTATATTCTTGCACAAATCCCCGTAAAAATAGCAATGTGTATATATACATATGCATATACACATATAAGTACAAGGTAACATATAAATATAGAAGTAGAATAGGCAATCGTCTGTTTAGAGAAGGTGAACAGTACAGCAGAGAGATGTTAGGGTTTTAGGGCCAGACTTCTATTCTGGCTTCACCTTTTGCTAATGATGGGGAGCTCGGCAAAGTCATCCACATATACACACGCATGCACACACCCTGAACAAAGCAGTCCCTCTTGATTACAGGACAATGGTGATGACGATGCACAAACCTACAACCAGAACTGGATTCTTCCGCCTGTCCCTAACACCTCGCCCAAAGGAAGTGTCACCATTTTTCTAGCTCCCCTCTAAGATCTTAACCCAAGAACCTGACGGTTTTTTCCACCACTCTCCCTCCAAGTAGCTCAATAAAGGAGCTTTCCCTCCCTCCCTGACCTGTGGCAGAGTCTCCGGTACTGCACCCCCCCTGGCTGAGGGCTTCCTGCAGAGCCCCAGGAAAGCCATCCCCCAGAATCTGTGAAGAGCAGTTTTGCAAAGCTGTACCACCAGGCCTCGTGCAAGGGCCCCTTTGAGAAATGGGAAAGTGTCAGGAAGGTGAATACAGTGAACCTAATTTCCCATTATTTTTTTAAATAAATGGAGTCCAGTTTGCCTCAGCTATAATCCAGGCATAACATTTATATGAGAACATAAAATGCTACACAGCTGTAAGTAAAACAATATGTGTGTTTCTGAATAATAGTGATACCACTTGCCAGTAAGACTATATTTTGACCAAATAAAAGATGACCTAAATTTGACTCAGTGGGATGGGATTTACTACATGATTGCTTCTTGAAAATAAAGGACTAGAGATAGGGGGATTTCCTGAGGGTAGAAGGAAAAATAGGATGGAAAGTTATATGACTATGACTTGACTTGAAAGCTCCGATTCTACAAAGAATAACGGGCATTTAACTTTAAATGTGTAGTATGTCCCTCCCAAATAAGACCTCATTTTATATCAAATATCCACACTGCAAAGTCCCACATGAGCCGACATCAAACACACAGAGAAGTGACTTTTCAGCTATAACGAGGACAACATAGGTGTAAATGCTCCAGTTCACCGTGGTTTTATTGCATTCTTCCATTCCTTCTTTTATTTCTAGGGATGCTCATTTAACCTAATATGCAACAGGCTGTCTCTGCCTGGACAGGAGACAGCCCTGCCCTGAGGGAGTTCACAAGCCTTTGGGGAGAGAACCCAGGACTCGGCCATTTCGATCTAAAGGCCAAGACGGGAGACATTTCAAACCAGAAAGCTGTGTGCATACCACTGTGGAGGCGTGCGTCATGGGCCTGAGACACCCCCCCCCCCCATTAGAGGATGCGAATGAACCACAGGGACCAAAGTTGACAGCTTGCGCTGGGTTTTCTGAGAGGAGAAGTCAGAGAAACTGGAAAGAGCAAAGCAGCAAGTTCTCATCCAAATCACGAACAATGGAAGGTAAAGCTCCCATTTGTATAGCTCTTACACACACTGTCACATTTGAATAATACACATACTGTTCCCAGATGCTTCGGTAAGTATATGCATTAGTTAGGACTTAGATATGGCTGATGTAACAAAGATCCAAAATAAGAGTGGCTTAAGCAGATAGATGTTTATTCTTTCTGGAAATGCATATCGTCTGTATTCAGAGCAGCCAGGAACATAGCTAACGACTTGTATTACATAGAAGAAATGGAAATGGGTACGAGGGGGGAAACTGGCCATCTCTGCCAAGGCACATGAGCCCTCCTCGTCCTCTCATGCTCTCTGAAGCAGCCACAGATATTAAAGGGTTTCCCAGGAAACCACTGGAGGATTTGATACACATCCATATGCACACACATACAAATGTAATACCATAAGTTTTTCATTAGAAAAAGAAGATAAAGACTGTAGAACCATCTATCAGAGAATTCTGTAGATCAGATCCAAGACTGTGACTAAGAGGTTGGAGCAGGCTCTCTTGCAGGTATATAGGAATCACATGGAGAGGTGTATGGTACCCACCCCATCATTTTGCCCCTCCTGGCTTCTTTTCCTGTAACATTCTCCCCCTTATTTTTTACTTTTTTTTTCTTGTAGTTGTTAATCCTCACCCAAGGATATTTTTTTCCATTGATTTTTAGAGAGAGTGGAAAGGAGAGGGGGAAAGAGAGAGGAGTGAGAGAGAGAGAGAGAGAGAGAGAGAGAGAGAGAGATGTGAGGGAGACACATCAATTAGTTGCCTCCTGCACAAGCCCCAGTGGGGACTAGGGATCAAACCTGCAATCCAGGTATGTGCCCTCGACCAGGAATTGAACTCACGACCCTTCAGTATGTGGGTTGATGCTCTATCCACTGAGCCACACCGACCAGGGCCATTCTCCTCGTTACCACTTCTTTCATTGAGCTGAAACATGACAAATGCATTGCCCTGGTAATGAGAACACGTGTGAACATACTGGAGGTGCATGATTATGGTAGAGCCAAGTACATTACTATAGGGACCAAAAGAACCAATCTCCTCTTGGCTCTATGATTCGTGAGTTAAATAAACTCGAACCAGTTACTTAATCTATTTGTGCATCAATTTCCTCAATATTAAATGAAGACAAAAATATTCACTGTACCTTCTTCATAGGCTTATAGAGGAAACCAGCAAAATGAATTACAGTTGACCCTTGAACACCACGGGTTTGAACTGTGCAGGTCTACTTACATGCAGGTTTTTTTAGTAAATACAGTCAGCCCTTTGTATATGCAGGATGTGCATTGGCAGATTCAATCAACTGTAGATGAGAAACAGTATTTTCACATTCCCAACCACAGATTCCCAGCCACGGATTCAAAATGGCTGGGTTTTTTTCATAAATGGCATAACTATTTTCATAAATAGTTATGAAAATAACTATTTTTCATCCACAGTTAGTTGCTCTGGAGATGCAAAGGTCTGACTCTAGAGTTAAAAGTTATAGTGAATTTTCAACTGTGTGGGAGTAGGTGCTCCTAACCACCCCCATATTGTTCAAGTATCAATTGTACACGTGTATTAGTTTTCTATTGCTGTGTAAAAGGTCACCACAAACTTAGTGGCCTAAAACAACACCTGCTTATTTGTTTGTTTGTTTGTTTGTTAATCCTTATTCAAGGATATTTTCCATTGATTTTTAGAGAGAGTGGAAGGGAGAGAGAAGGGGAGGGAGAGAGAGAGAAACATCAGTGTGAGAGAGACACATTGATTGGTTGCCTCCTGCATGACCCCAACCAGGGCTGTGGATCAAACCTGCAACCAAGTATGTGCCCTTGACCAGCATGCCTGAGACCCTTTGGTGTGTGGGCCGATGCTATAACTGCTAAGCCAAACCAGCTAGGGCAACACCTGCTTATTATTTCCCAATTTCTAGAATTCAGAAGTCTAGGCACAGAGTAACTAGGTTCTCTGCTGAGGGTCTCATTGGACTGAAAGCAAACTCTCAACAGGACTGCAGTCTCATCTGGGGCTCAGGTCTTCTTCTGAGCTCACAAGTTGTTGGTGGAATTCATTTCCTTGTGAATGTAGCACTGAGATCCCCATTTTCCTCCTAGCTGGCAGCCAGGGACCAGTGTCAGGTGCTGGAGGCAGTCCACGGCTCCTTGCCATGTGACCTTCATAGGCAGTTCACAACATAGATATTTGCTTCTTCCAGGAAAGCCAGAGTGTCTCTAACCTCCTCTTCTACAACCAGCCAGAGAAAACTCGGTTTTGAAAGGGCTTGTGCAATTAGGTCAGCACACCCCACCAGCTCTGCCACTAAAAACATCCCTATTTTAAGTTCAACTAATGTGGGACATTAATTGTATCTGCAGTATCCCTTTACAGGAGAACCTAAATTAGTGTTTGACTGAATAACTGGGAGAAGGTGTATATATACCTAGGTCAGAGTTTTGGAGGGCCATTTTAGGATTCTGTCCTTTGGCCCACAAAGATTCATGTCCTTCCCAAATGCAAAATATATTCACCCTCTCACAATGTTTCCAAGGTTCTCATTCCACTAAAGGATAGTGGTTTTTTAAATAAGAATAAATCTTGTTAGTTTGCAGATCGAAGTATTCAGCTAAGATTTTTGTACATTTTCCAAGCTGACATCACATACTCTACATGTTTGATTTCTTTCTGTAATGCAGGCATCCTTGCCACACTATTTCATTCTTACATCTGGTTTTCTCCAGGGATGTTGCAAGGTAGCACATCATTCTCTTTTTTTCCTGTCTATGTTAACTGTGTTCCAAGTTCTATTCTTCTGTTGGCATCTGTTTAAAGTGGCCAGAATAACAGTCTTTTCTGTTTTGTTTTGTTTTGTTTTTTCCTCCCTTCCTCTGGCACATTTTCCATTCACCAGAAAAACAATATGGTATCATGGCAAGAATAAGGACCTTGCCCTGGACGGTTTGGCTCAGTGGTTAGAGCATCGGCCCACGGACCAGAGAGTCCCAGGTTTGGTTCCCGCTAAGGGCACATACCTCGGTTGCAGTCTGTCCCCAGCCCTGGTTGGGGTCCTGTGGGTGGTTACTCGATGTGACTCTCTCACATCAATGTTTCTCTCTCTCTCTCCCTCCCTCCCTCCCTCCTGGTCTATCTAAAGATAAATGCAAAAATGTCCTCTGGTGAGGATAAAAAAAAAGTAAGGATCTTGAAGTCAGATAAATGTAGATTCAGGTTTTCTTTCTAATATATATGTGTGTGTGTGTGTTTTAAATATGTTTTTATTGATTTCAGAGAAATGGAAACATCAATTAACTGCCTCCTGCATGCTCCCTACTGAGGACTGAGCCTGCAACACGAGCATGTGCCCTGACCGAGAATCGAACCCTTGACCTCCCGGTGCATGGAAGGATGCTTAACCAACTGAGCCACACCAGCCTGGCTCCAACGCCTTTTAACTAAATGATACTTAGCCTCTCTGAATCCCAACTCCCTTATCTGTAAATTTGGGATAATACCACATAGGGCTGTCAAAAGAATTAAATAACATAATATTCATGAGACTTGAATGGTACAGCATGCACAGTACACAGAGGGTATGAATTGCAGACATTTATGTGCTTTCTCATCTCCCACCCCACATCATTTCCTTCCTTCCTGGCTCCCTCCCCCCTCACCTTCCATCTCTATCTCAAGAACATCTAAAACTGGTGATGCAGTGATGGCCACAGTATATCACATTAAAAGAGAACTACCTTGTGCTCCAGCCAGGGAGTTCAGTTGGTGAGAGCATCGTCCCGATACGCCAAGGATGTAGGTTCAGTCTCCAGTCAGGGCACATGCAAGAAGCAACCAATGAATGCATCAATCAGAGGAACAACAAATAGATGTTTCTCTCCTCCCCTCCCCCAGATAACTACCTGGTAATTTCATCCAAACCTATTCCATTTGAATGCCAGCTTGGTAAATGGGTTCTGATACCAACTAACCGTTTTTAGACAGGACCATTTTGGTGACAATGATATTCTCTCGTTGTCCCGGCACCTATTTTTATACTTTACTTGAAAAATGTGCTTGGGCTGTGTTTTCATATACTGTTACTACATTCTAACAGATTTATGCTCCTTGGAAAAAAGAGGTCTGATCTTGAAAGTATTCCAGATCTATTCTTTATAGAGATGCTTAGGATAAAAAAAGGATTAATGATCAATAATAACTAAAGAGCTGAGGCTGCCCAGAGGACAATGTTAAGGCCTGCCTGGCACAAGTGAGCACTTTTCTGGCAAACTTCTGAAAGTGCTGAAATAAAAGGGTCAGAAGTCATCTACTTAAGTAAGTCATCTACTTAAGTCTCCAATGCAAAATATTGGGAGTTAGTTTCAGCCATTACAATGAGCTATATTATATGTATGTGACAAGGACTTAACATAGAAATTACACTGGCCATTTAGGCTTTTTTTTTTTTTTTTTTTTTTATGTCTAAAGCATGATTTTAACTTAGTGTTGTTTTTGCAAACATGATGTTGGCCACATAAGCAGGGTTTCAGAAATAAGTCTTCTTTATCTAACATTTCTGGGTTCAAGCAATCACCAGAACATGGATAAAACATTACTCCGGGGACCTCCAGGTCCCCTCTCCACAGCTCAGATGCCTTCTTCATCATGGTGCTATTAAGCAAGGAGGTGAGGAAAAGGATAATACTTCCACTGAGTTCTGAAGATTAAGACAGAGACAGTTCATTAACTTAGGCAGGTCATGCCAAAGTCCAGCTCCCTTTAGTGAAAAGACCTATCTGTAAATCATTAGAGACCCAAGGTGCCAAGAAAGCTACTGCATTAGTTCAGTGTTATAGGCAGAAGACTTGCGTGTGCCAGATGCTTTACAACCATCTTTTATGAAGTCTTACTCATAACATCCTGGGCGATGAATGAGCAATATAATCTCCGCTCCATAGCTAAGGAAGCAACAGCGTGGAGGCACTCTGGGAGTCAGTAGCCAGCTGATGTTAGAAACGTGGACCAAACTCCCCAGGTCAGTGCTCTTTCTAGGACACATACCATTTTGCCTTGTAGCCTGAATGTACTGAAGTTGATCTAAAACAAGGATGTAAGTTTAGAGTTGGAGCCCAAGCAAAAGTGACCTTGGTGAATTCAACTTGGACTTTAAGAGGGGAGAGTCTGCTTACTACTATTATACAGGACTATTAGATTGATATTAAGTATATTCGTTTGGGTACAGTCACAGTTCCTGAAACAGGGAGACTCTAAAACACAGAGGATTAAACAAAGAGCTTCATCGTTGTCACATGTGAGTCCAGAGGTGGACCAGCCGAAGCCGGAAGGGCAGCTCCGCCATCCTCGACATGTGGCTTCCATCGTTCGAGCCCAAGGCGTCTGCTCCAGTCTCACCTTTCCCAACAAGCAGGAAGGGGATAAAGACCAGGACATGACACAGAAGTTGCACCTACTCGTTTTTACTTGTACCCCATTAGCCATACTAAGCTGTAAGGGGGACTGGGAAAAATCATCAAATGCCCAGCAGAAACTTGGAAGTTGTAGAAGAGAAGAGTGGACTTTGGCAGACAAGTAGTAGTCACTGTCACACGACCCTGAAGAGGCAAAGATCTGTAATGCTCAGATTCAGTGTTCCATCCTCCATGCCCCAGGGGGAGAAACAGAGAATGTCCACCCTGAAGTGATTTAGAAGGAATCTGGTTTAGTGGGAGAGGCCTGAAAGTTCAACCCAGATAAGCTAAACTCTGGTACCTACTCTGTCATATGTTAGCTATGAGAACTTGGGCAAGTCATTCAAATTCTGGGTCTGTTTCCTCATCTATAAAACTAAAAATCAGGCCAGGTGATATCTGAGGTTACTTCTAGATCTTACACTTAGTGACATCAGAGTAGACAGTATAATAGGTAGACTTTGTAATACATTCCCTCAAGTTGACCAATAAATGAACAGAACTCACATTATGGCAAGTTTTTTTTTTTCCATCCTCACCCGAGGACATTTTTGCATTTATCTTCAGATAGAGCAACTAATTGATGTTTCTCTCTCTCTTTCTCTCTCTCTCGCCTTAAAAAATTTTTTTAACTTTTCCTTGCTTTATAATTAGATAATAATTACATATTATATGAAATGAGTGCTTCCCAAGTACCAGCCATTTTGCTAAATACTTTTATGTGGATTTATCATCTCAACTTCAAGATGGTATGGCTGTCTCCATTTCCTAAGGCAGATTCTGAAAGTTGCCTTCCAAGATCCATCCTCTTGTTCCTCCTGAGGAAAGAGCCCCTGTTAATGTGAAACATGAATGTGCTCACCTAAAGAGCTAATCGACCAGATTATTTGCAAGTAGCAGGCCAATGAGATGATAAACAGAAATTGTTGAGTGAAACTTTCAGAAAAGAAGGGGGACAGGTTACATGCATGTGCCCCGTTGTCCTTTCCTGTTTCCCCTGCTGCCTGGAATTTAGACGAGATGACTGGAACCCCAACTGCCATGTTGTAATTTATGAATGGAAACCGCAAACTAAAGATGGCAGAGGATAAAGATAAAAGAAACCTGGGTCTCTGGCAAAATCAGGGAGCTGTCATTCCAGCCCAGGTTTGTCTACCACCAGACTTATTTTATACAAGAGAAAAATAAACTCATAGGTGACTAAGCCACTATTATTTGGGATGTTTTGGTTTGTACTTTTGAACCTATACCTAACGCATTATATATACCTTTCTGCGTTCTCACATGTAAGAGAGTTGAGGCTTAGAGGGTAGCTTGCATAAGGTCCAAGAACTAGGCAAATGGAGAGCCAGGACTCAAGCCCGGGCAATCTGACATCAGAAATACATACTTCTCAGAGCCCACCTATACTTTAAGTTTACAGATTAAGAAGAATATACACAGCCCTGGCCGGTTTGACTCAGCAGTTAGAGTGTCGGCCTGCGGTCCTGAGAGACCCGGGTTCGGTTCCCGCTAAGGGCACGTAACTCGGTTGCAGTTTGTCCCCGGCCCTGGTTGGGTTGTGTGGGTGGCAGCCACTCAATGTGTTCCTTTCACTTCGATGTTTCTCTCTCTCTCTGTTCCTCTCTCTCCCTCCCACTCTACCTGAACAAAAAATGGAAAAATGTCCTCGGGTGAGGATAAAAAAAAAAAAAAAAAAAGTGCAAAAAAAAAAAGAAGAATATACACAGCATTTGTCCATTCACTTATATTTAGCCCCAACACAATACTATAAAATCACAAAAGTGACAGAAGGTAACAAGATAAACTCTCTAATAATCCAACATTCTAAGATTATTGAATAATTAAGCATATGATTTATGTGCTACATAAGTTAATAAAACTGATGTAAAAACCAATATTTAATGGTGAAAGTTAACTCTCCTCCCACACCAGACTTCAGAAATAACTTTCCAGATGCCAGTGATGTGTTCAGACCACACAATGAGCCCTTGGGTACCCCTCCAAAGACTTACATGTCTCTATGCATTAAGACTTCTTGCCAGCCTGGGTCTTCTTCACAACAGGATCATCCTCAATTTCCTGAATGGTGTCACTGGTGGGAAAAGGAAAACATAAGTCAGCAGTGACATATAGAAGGTATTCTATACCTGTGAGTAAGTAATGGTCATGCACGTAAGAGCTATAATTTATTCACAGCAGAATAGCAGAGAAGCACAGGTTTTCCATTTGAAACCACACTCTCCCATTACTCTAGATGAAAACCAAGAGCAACCAAGTCTCATGTATGGTCTCAATGCCGAACCAAAATGAAATTCTAAAGGATCCAGCATACTTTATTGTAGTGATTAGCATGAACCCAAAATACTTTCAATAAAATTAAGGCCTATAACTTCACAGGAAAAGTAGTCAGATTGCAATGTGGGCCATCCTGTCTTCCCAGAAATGGTCATAATTGACATAGGCTACCACCAAATCACAAGAGTCAGCCTGATCATGAAGCCACTGAAAGAGATCATGATCAATTCAGAGCAAGATGCAGAAAGACCAAAACTCGTATGAAAACAAAGTAACCATGAGACAAATATCTCAGAAGCTATATCAGGGCCTGGTGAGCAATGGAAGGACACACATCTAGATTTCTCTCTTTCTCCCTAGGAGGACTGAATTGCACTTCTCGGCCTTTTTCTGGGTATATACCTTTTGCCCATCTAGATCCACCCTTCTCCACCCAAAAGGCTGATGCATAGGGACTACATCACATGGCTCTCTTGTCTTCTGGTTGGGTTTGGCCAATGGGGAGCACTAGCAGGTGATGGAGGAAGGGAATCTATCTTAGCCAGCTCTAACTGCCATAACAAATACCACAGATTGGGTAGTTTAAACTATAGCACGTTCTTTCTCACATTTCTATAGGCTAGAAGTCCAAGATCCAGATGCCAGCCAATTTAGTTCTTGGTGAGAGCTCTCTTTTTGGCTTGTAGAAGGATGCTTTCTTGCTATGTCTTCACTTGTCAGAAAGAAGACCTAACTCTCGTGTGTCTCCTCTTATAGGACAATAGTTTCCTCAAATCAGGACCCCACCCTTGTGACCTCATTTAGACTCAATTACCTCCTTATAAACC
This sequence comes from Molossus molossus, assembly GCF_014108415.1. Lineage (NCBI taxonomy): Eukaryota > Metazoa > Chordata > Mammalia > Chiroptera > Molossidae > Molossus > Molossus molossus. Next base: position 25,971,403 of record NW_023425347.1, on the reverse strand, counting down.
CTGTTTCCCCATACAGTCACACTGAGGGTTGGGGCTTCAACATATGAATTTGAAAGGGACACAAGTCAATCCCTTACACTTAAAATCTCCATTCTAGTGGTCCACTGCAAGCTGCTGGAGCCCCTCAAAAGTTCACAGTTCCTATCAGACAGCCCTCTCCCTGGATCTCTCTCTCTCTAAAGTTACTAGTAACCACATCCTTAGCTCACTCCTTCTACCCTATTGATTTTTATGGCTCCCCGCAGATATCTCCCTTATGGTTCCCTTATACCCTGCCCTGCAATTACATTATAAAGTCTCCTCACATGACCCAGCTGGAATGTGCCTTTCTTTTCCTGCCCAGACCCCAAAATAACTTTTGAATAGGTGAAAATGGGTATATGGAAGTCCAGAGAGTCCTGAAATGGGAGTGAAGGGACCTGAAGGAGTTCTAATAGCATTCTAACATTAGTTCACTGCATGGCAGGACGAGCCATCCAAGTTCTCTGCATCTTGACATTCTTCTTGATGATATAAGATCATTCTACAGATTTCTTTCACTTTCCCTGCCCTTCCTCCTTCCTTTACCTCTTATTATTCCTTTTCCTTTCCCACATACTTAATGCTGCCCCATCCACACCACACAAATCCCAAATATCAACAGATGAAGAATAAAGGACAGTAAGAGTTAGAAAGGAAACAAAGAAATCATTTCTTTTCTCCCCACACGTCTTAATCTCAGAACCTACAAAATCAGACTTGCCAAATTCCATTTAAAAGTCTTAAAATGGATTGAAAAGTACTTGTCAAAGTGATAACTGGCATAAATTACAACTTCATGTTAAACAGTTTGGATTAAAATTGCTTTTGATTGTTGACGTGCCCAAGCTTAAGAAACTACAAATGGGTCAGCTAATTCGAAAACATTCCACCTTGGAGTTCTTGTGCATTAATTAACACAGAACTGCAGCAAATGCAGAACAATGTTGGAACCTCTGTTCAGAAAAGAATCCAGCCAATTTATGATGTCGACCACTTGTCAACTTGAGTCTTGGACAAAACAGAGCTCTAAGCATTCTCCCATTTCCAACTATGTGAACCACAAAATCAGCTGTTGTTACATGTATGCATAAGTGTAATCCCCCAATTTTCTAAGTTAAACCTGGATGTTCTTCAGTGATGCAGATAAGGCTGATCTTTAGAATGTGGTAGGCTCTACAGCCTACTGCCCTTGGGTAAGTTGCAGGAGTTACCTGGGTTTCAGTTTTCTCATTCATAAAGTGAGGCTAAAAATGCCTGCCTAATCCAGCAACCCCACTTCTGGGCGTGTACCCAAAATAATTGAAAGCAGGGTCTTGAAGAGATATTTGTACACCCATGTTCATAGCAGCATTATTCACAATAGTCAATAGATGGAAGCAACCCAAGTCTCTATTGATGGGTGAATAAATAAACAAAACGTGTTATATCAATATAATAGGATATCATTTAGCAAAAAGGAAGGTAATCCTTTCTTGAGGGTCAAGATGACAGAGTAGAAAGACCCTGAGCTAATATTCCGCCATGGACAAAAAAACTGAAACATATGAGAAAAAAAAAAAAATGATTACTGAGAGACCTGAAGACTAGCTAAACAGATTTTGTATAACTAAGGATATAAAGGAAAAGCCACATCAAGATAGATAGGAGAGGTAGAGACTCAGTTCAGTCAGAACTTCCAACCCCATTATGATGATCCACAAACGGGAGGGATATCACACCGAGGAGGTCCCTGTGAGGAACAAGGGATCTCAGTTTCACATCAGGCTCCTCAGCTTGAGAGGCCTGCACTGGGAAGAGGAACCCCCATAACATCTGGCCTTGAAAACCAGCAGGGCTAACATACAAGAAAGCTGATGGGCTGGCTGTAGGAAACTGAGACCCTGCTCTCAAAGAGCTTGTGCACAAACTCACTCTCTCTGAGTTCCAGTGCAAAGCCAGCAGTTTGAAAAATACCTGGTCATACATGAAGAAATTACACTAACTTTAGAGTGAGTGCCAGAGGGGCATTTATCAGTAGGAAATTTCTCTGGAGACAGAAGTGCTGATGGGCACCATTATTTCTTTGTTTCCTTTATTTTGCTCTCCTTTCACTCATGCAGACAGGCCATAAATCTGACAGTCTTCATCAACCTGGTTAATACTTTTGGCCTCACCCTGGCATTCCCCTGAGGTTCTGCCCTGCCTAACCTGTCTATCCCCAACAGAGTCCCTCCCCAGAGCTCTAATACTGACATATCCAGCAGGCAGTCTCGGCGCTCCAGAGCCCCACCAAAGTGGCTCCCATTTCAGAGGCCAGCCTCACACCCAAGAATGTCTGCAACAGTCATGGACAGTCCTTGAAGCCAGTTGGCCTGGGGCCAACCCTACTCATTAGTATACCTGGAGTAATCACGGCCCATCTACAACAGGAGGGCGCATACAACCCACACAGGGGACAACCCTAAGCACTTGGCTCTAGTGACCAAGGGGAATTGTGCTTCTGGGCCCTATAGGACACATTCTACATGAGGACACTCATTGAAGACTGAGAGACATAGCTGATCTACCTAATACATAGAAACAAACACAGAGAGGTAGACAAAATGAGGAGACAAAAGAATATTTCCAAATGAAAGAATAGGATAAAACCCCCAAACAAGAACAAAATGAAACAGAGATAAACAATCTACCAGATAAAAAGTTCAAAGTGATTGTTATAAAGATGCTCAATGAATTCAGGAGAAGAATGAATGAACTCAGTGAGAATTTCAACAAAAATATAGAAAACATTTTTTTAAAAAGATCGATCAGAACTAAAGAATACAATGACTTAAATGAAAAAAAATACACAAGAAGGAATCAACAACAGATTAGATAATGCAGAAGAATGAATCAGCAATCTAAAGACAAGGTAATGGGAATCATCTAATTGAATGAGAAAAAAAAATTTAATTCTTGGAAAATATTAAGCATACTAACACTTGCATTATAGAGACAGAGAAAGGAACAGAAAATTAATTTACAGATAAGTCTGGCACTTATCTGTCACCATACAAAGTTATTAAAATATCATTGACTATATTTCTATGTTGTACTGTACATTCCATGATTTACTTATTTTATAATTGGAGTTTTGTATCTCTTAATCTCCTCCACCAATTTTACCCATATGACCTTCTTTTCTGGGAACCATCATTTTGTTTTCTGTGTCTATGAGTCTATTTCTGTTTCTGTTTCGTTCATTCATTTATCTGGGGGGTTTAGATTTCACACATAGTATGTGAAATTATATAGTATTTCTCTTTCTCTGTCTGAAATCTTTTGCTTATCATAACACCCTCTAAGTCCATTTATGTTGTCTCAAATGGCAAGATTTTATTCTTTTTTATAGCTGAGCAATAGTCGTGTGTGTGTGTCTGTGTGTGTGTGTATCACATCTTCTTTAACCATCCATCTGTCCATGGACACTTAGGTTGCTTCCATATCTCAACTATTGGAAATAATGCTAAAATGAAAATAGAGGTGCATATATCCTTTTGGATGAGAACTTATCTCTTTTATCAACTTTCAAATATACAATAATGCATTGTTAACTATGGCACTATGTAGTACATTATATCCCTAGGACTTCCTAAAGTCTGTACCTTTTTACCACCTTCACCCACTTCTCCTATTTGCATATACTTTTAATATGAAAAGCACCCAAATCATTTTCTTTCAAAATCAGTTCATTGCCCTGGCCGGTTTGGCTCAGAGGTTAGAGCCTCGGCCTGCGATCCAGAGAGACCCAGGTTTGGTTCCCACTAAGAGCACGTACCTCGGTTGTAGTTTGTCCCCGGCCCTGGTTAGTCGGGCGGGTGGCAGCCACTCGATGTGTCCCTTTCACGTCGATGTTTCTCTCTCTCTCTCTCTCTCTCTCTCTCTCTCTCTATCTGAACGAAAAATGGAAAAATGTCCTGGGATGAGGATTTAAAAAAAAGACAAAAAATCAGTTCATTATAGTGATCTCTCTTTTATCCCTCTCATAATTTCTATAGCCTTGTGTTTATTTCCATGACTTGTTATCTTGAGAGGCTTTAGTTTCTATCAATGTTCTCTCTTCTCTCCCTACCTTCACACAAGGTCACCCATGTCTACATGCCTATTTGGGAGCCCCTGGGGCTCATTACTGCTGCTGCTGAAGCCACAGAGGCAATTATCTCCCAGGACAATTTCCTCCGCAGTGCCAGAGTTTTGGTTAGAATAAAAGTAACCAGGCCATCTACTGCTCTGTTTGCTAGTGAGAGCTGTGGTTAATTCAGATCAGCACTTCAGGGCAATGGTAAAGTTTACTCTGAATTGCTTCTCCTAGCCTTTCAGAAGGTTCTTTCTTAACCCAGCATCAGTCAAAATGAAGACACTGAAATAATTACTGAATACTTGGTCTATTTATCGGGAGAAGGTGTTTGGATTTTAGAAAGAGATGAAAGAGGCCTGGCCGGTGTGGCTCCGTGGTTGAGTGTCAACCCATGCACCAAGAGGTCGCTGGTTCAATTCCCAGTCAGGGCCCATGCCCAGGTTGTGGGCCAAATCCCCAGTGGGGGGCATGCAGGAGGCAGCCAATTGATGTTCTCTCTCATCAATGTTTCTATCTCTCTCTCTCCCTCTCCCTTCCTCTCTCTCTGAAATCAATAAAGAAAAAAAAAAGAGAGACATGAAAGGAAAATAGGATTTAACCTCCTTAAAATGCCTACCTTTCCCTTTGCTTTCTTTTTTTTCATTTCTAAATTTTTTTTTTTTGTCTCTCAGCAGAAGAGGTGGTGTGTGTGTGTGTGTGTGTGTGTGTGTGTGTGTGTGTGAGATGTATTTTTAATTGTCAAGAATGCACAGCCAGAAGAGGAGAGGAAATGGAATTATAGGTGAACGGGGTAACCACCCCGGCAGCAGGGCCTGTGTCAGAGAGCCCCCGTATCTCCTCACATCCTAAACCTGGGCCGAGCTACCCCCCCACGGCAGCCCCATCAGGACACCACCCCCACTCTTTGATATGCTAATCGTGGCTGTGGGTTGGTTGGAGCTGGCAAGAGAGCAGAGGCTTTCAGATGGCGGACACATTACAAAGCTGCAAACTTCAAAGCCCAGTTTAAAAGGTTCTGTTCTCATCCAGCAAAATCAGTTTGCTTTTTACAATGCTGAATTGAAAATCCCAACAAATTAGAGTGGAATCTTAAACAATGAAGCAGGCCCAACTCCGAAATAAGGAACCAATCAATGCTATCAACATGGCTTCTATCTGTCCTTAGGACTTTAATCATTTCCAGATGATAGCACGCATCTGATTAGGGCCCCTCTGGCAGCTCTCTTCCACCGGGGCCCAGTGAAAAGAACAAACCGGAGGCTTTGACGCTGAGTCCAAAGTTGACTCATCAGCAGGTAACACTACCTTGAACTGAGCTGAGGGGGTTTCTGAGAGAAAGGGAGTCCAGCAGAGGGTAGGACTTCAAGGAATGCAACTCTTATCTTTTAGAAACACATAGATGATTTGCAAATTTTTCTTAGTTCTTTTTACTCCTGACAAAAATCAAAGCACCTCACCAGGGTCAGCCTTAGAAGTTTATAAAATGCCCATTTTCCCTCATTATCTTATTTTGTGCTACGTCCACCCAGGACTGACCCCAGTATATCCCACACCCAACCTACAATTCTACCATTTTTGAAATTTGATTTCTTTGGCTTGTTAAAAAAACAAAATTCAACTGAGTCAATCCGAGGACCTAATTGGCTTTGTTCGCCAGCGTGCGCACCCAGCAGCAGCCCTCCCAGCAGAGGGACCGGAGCTTCGAGAAGCCGTACAAAATGGGAGGCTTCTCCAGGCCGAGGAGGAGAAGACTGAGTTGTTTCAGGCAAGGTCACTTTCCTTTGGGGGACCAAGGGGGTCTAGCGGCAGTGCCGACCAGGTAATTCTAGACTGGCCAGTTGAGATCATATTCCTGCGGGAGGCTGAAACCGCAGTCAGGTGACAGACTAAGCCTTGGTTGGCTGAAGTAAGGTTTAGCCGCAGTGACTCCTCTTGGGGCCTGTTGTTTCCTTTTAACAAGTTCTTGGAGATGATTCTGGTCTTTGTCCTAGTCTGTTTGGGCTGCCATAACAAATGCCACAGACCAGAGGGCTGAAACAACAGAAATTTATTTTCTTACAGCTTTGGGGGCTAGAAGTACAAGATCATAAAACCTCTTTATTGTGAGCTCACTGGGGGTGCCGTCTGGTGTCTCTTCATCCTTTTATAACAACAATAATTTTATCGAATTAAGGCACCACCCTTGTGATTTCATTGAACCTTAGTTACCTCCTTATGGGCCCTATCTTCAAATAAAGTCACATGGGGGGTTAGAGCTTAAAAGAGATCAGAATATGCCACCCAAATATATATACCACTTGGGCAAAAGGGTTATTTTGAGCTGAAAGCAATCAATACGTACAGAAAGAAACCTTCTCAGAGTTTTCCTGTCTGACTAAAAGCAGCAAGTTCTGGGAAATAAGGCTGCCATAAATTCTCTCTTTAGGTTAAATGTATTCCAAGAAGGGAAAATAGAAATGAAACCTACCTCATATCCCTTCTTCGTGAACGTTTAATGGCCTTGCAGGAGATGGCAAGACCACTCACACCTGTAGAGACAAACATTATCACAAACTTCCTTATCTCCTGTCTGTTTTTTTAAAAACCCATTTGTCTTTCCTACGGAAACCTATTTGTTCTTCCCTAAAAGCCTTTCCTCCCCTCTTCCTTGTCCCACTAAGTTTGTTAGATAAGCCTCTAGCTTTAAGCATTTAACCAGCCAGCCACCATATACATATTAATACACTTTTTTCCCTGTTAATCTGCCTTTGGTCAGTTTAATTTACAGGCCTCCGTTTTTCCAGAACATAAGAGGACAGGTAAAATATTTTTCTCACCCTGGCTGGTGTGGCTCAGTTGGTTGGGCCTCATTCTGTGTTCCGACTCCAGGTCAGGACACAGGACTGGGTTGCTGGCCTGATCCCCGGTAGAAGGCTGATCGATGTTTCACTCTCACATGGATGTTTCTCTCTCCTCTCTCTTTCTTTCTCTCTCCTTTTCCCTTCCTCTCTCTCTAAAAATAAAATAATTTTTTTTTTTTTTAATTTGTCCCTCTCGCCCAACCAGTGTGGCTCAGTGGTTCAGCGCCAACCCGTGCACCAAAAGGTCTCCAATTCAATTCCTGGTCGGGGCACGTGCCCAGGCTGTGGGCCAAGTCCCCAGTGGGGGCATGCGGGAGGTGGCCAGTTGATGTTCTCTCTCATCGATGTTTCTATCTCTCCCTCTCCCTAAAATCAATAAAGAAAAAGTAATAATAATAATTTTTTCCCTCTCCCACAGGCTTCAATATATGAATTTGGGTTGCGGGTCAGAAGGTACACAATTTATTCCATAGCAGTCTTCACGCTTCCTCAGTTAATCAAACCCTTGTACATGCCTTTGAAGAATAAACACAGCAAGCGAGGGGCAGAGCTGGGTCCATGAGGAGAGGCTGGGAGGGGAAGGAGAGGCAATGAGCTCTGACCCAAATGACGGTGCCTCCTGCCTCCCTCACACTGTCACCTGGCGGCTTCGCCACCTCCAGACTGATTCGCTTTCCATTTGGATCTTTTCCACTGGCTAATGGGTATTTGTGTTGACATGTGTGAGTTAGCGGGTGGTAGAGAAAGTTGAAAAAGTATTGTCATACTTTTAAGGGTAGCATAATCTCCACCCCAAAATATGCCTCTTTGGCATAAAAATTATTTTGAGTTGATTATTTATAATAAAAATAAAAATGAAACAGCAGACAGAAGAAGCTCTGAAAACCAAGTAAAAGTCACCCTTTTGTAAGAGACGGTTACATGTGTACTGGGAATTCTCTATGTGCAAGGGTGTTTTCCTTTAGGTCCCAGGAACAGAAAGGTGACTAAATCTCTAGAAACTCTTATCAGTGGGGAAGACTTAAATCTGCATAACAACCTTACCCTTGTTTACTGTGCTGTTTCTGGTTACCTCTCTCTAGGTCTCCCAACCCCACAACATTCTCTTTTGTCTTTAGCTGGAAATGTACTTAATGTGGTGCCCTGGGCCGGCTGGGGGAGTTGCTCAGTGTTCCTGGATATCTCCCATGTATACCTGAGGTACATGTGTTTTAACTTCTGTTTGTTTCTCTCCTGTTCATCTGTCTTTTATTATGAGGGGTGGGTATGTGTGTGTGTGTGTGTGTGTGTGTGTGGCGGCTGCGGGGGGTAAGGGAGGAAGGGTGGTTAGAAGGGTAAAAAAAAATTATTTTTCATCTCTTATATCATATACAGCAAGATTAACTGTATTTTTTTTTAGAGAGAGAAGAAGGGAGAGAGAAAGAGAGATGGAAACATCGATGAGAGAGAACATTGGCCGCCTCCTGCATGCCCCCCACTGGGGATTTGGCCACACCAGCCAGGCAGATTAACTGTGTTTTAAAAATGCATAGAAAGCCCGGCTGGTGTTGCTTGATGGTTGAGCCTCGACCCATGCACCAAGAGGTTGCTGGTTCAATTCCCAGTCAGGGCACATGCCCAGGTTGTGGCTCGATCCCCAGTGGGGGGCATGCAGGAGGCGGCCAATCTATATTTCTATCTCTCTCTCTCTCCCAAATCAATAAAGAAAAATAAATAAATAAATAAATAAATAAATAAATAAATAAATAAATAAATAAATCATAAAAAAACACTGGAAGGAAACACAGCAAATGATTTTTTTCCTATGTAGATCGCAGCCTAAATCATCACATCCTTTGAAATTTCTATAGATCTCACTCAAGCCAGAGGAAAGTCTGGGACCCTCCCAGCCGAAACCAAGGCTAGGATCCTCCCGCAGAGCGGCAAGAATTCCGGAGGGCTTAGCTTCTCGGAGCTGCTGCTCCCACGTTCAGGTTTCTAACTTTCAGTCCCACTGACATCTCACCTCCCTCGTTCTTCTCCCTGCTGTTTTTTTTCTTTTTCTTTTTTAAACACCACTTACACATGGGTTGGGTATAACAGACTTGACTGCACTGAAAGTGTAGGAAATTAGTGAAGAGGGGCAGAGAAGGGTGCACATTTCATCACAGCACTTAAACTTTGTCCAGCTGTCCCTGCCCTGGTGAATTTCTCACCCACCACCTGGCTACCACCTGTCACAGCCACACTCCTCCACCCTCACACCCCTCCCTCCGCCCGCCTCTCCCTTCTTCCTCCATCAACGCCCACAAATTCCTCTACATTCTTATGCAGAGCACGTAACTGCTTTCTCTGTCTCCAGGGCCTCCATCTCTTCACCTGGGTGCATGGCCTTCCCCTTGGTATTCTGCCTAACAAAAGGCTACTTACTCCCGGGAACTGTCCCTCCTTGAAGGGCAGAAGCAGCTGCCGTCAGCTGTGGTTTAAAATGATTTTACTTCTACAGGTGTTTTCCAAACTTTCTCCGCAGAATGTATTAATTTTTTTTAAAAAAAGGAAGAAGGAAATGAGTGAGAGTTCACGTAACTATAGGCCAGTGGTTCTCAGCCAGGAATGATTTTGCATCCTTAGGGGACATTTGGCAATGTCTGGAGACATTTTTTTTTTTTTTCAATCCTCACCTGAGGACATTTTTGCATTTTATCTTCAAATAGAGCAGGAGGGAGAAAAGGAGGAAGAGAAAGACAGAAACACCGATGTGAAAGAGATACATTGAATGGTTGCCACCCACACGACCCTAACGGTGGCCTGGGGCGAACTGCAACCGAGGTACGTCCCCTTAGCAGGAACCGAACCCGGGACTCTCTGGTCCACAAGCCAACGCTCTAACCACTGAACCAAACCGGCCAGGGCTGGAGACATTTTTTATTGTCATAACTGTGAGAGCAGGGAAGGCTGTTAAATATTCTACAATGCACAGGACAACCCCTCTCAACAAAATGTTATCCCAAAATATCAGTAGTGCTGAAATTGAGTAAACTCTGCTGTAGGCCAATAAGCAACTAAAGAGAGTAAGGTAGCAACTCTCCCCCTGTTTAAAGTGCGACCAACTAAAGGAAGCCAGTCTCTTTATGCTGGCAGAATAACAACCAGGAATTATTGAGAACTTACTCTGCTCCTAACAGTCCTATAAGCCAAGTAGCTATCCAATTATCATCCCCTTTCTAAGGATGAGGGAACCAACCTGAGGCCTGGAGGGGGTAAATAATTTGCCGTAGTCACGTAGACTGTAAGTGGTAGACATGGGATAACCCGAGACAGAGATGTGAACATGTCAGGCAGGGAGGACTTCTTGCTAACATTCTCAATTTGGTCTTAAACTTGCCACACACAGATATTTCTCGCCCTTCTACCCAACTGCTGAGCAAACAGAAGGTGCAAAGGGAAAGAGACATAAAGCTTTGGCCATTAAGCTTCCAACCAAAATTGTGAAGGGCAGTTTTGTATTTTGTAGACAGAAGTTTAAAAGTGCATTTTATTCAGGAGAATTGGTTTTTGTTCTTTCAAATTAATTAATTGTGTTATTGGTGCACAAAATGTGTGTATTTAAATACTTTTAAAACTGCATTTTTAAATATGGGGAGAAGAGGAAGCAAGCTAGAGAATTCTATCAAATGGTTAAAGAAGAATGAACACCAATTCTACACAAACTCTTCCAGAAAAATAAATAAATATATAAATAAATACGAAGAGAACACATCCCAATCCATTTTATGAAGCTAGTATTACTGTGATATCAAACTGGATAAAGTACAAAAAAAAAAATGAAAACTAAACACATATCCCTTATTAATACAGTTGCCAAAAATCTTTAGCAAAATATTAACAAATAAAATTCAGCACTATCTAAGAATTATTTACCTTGGCCAAATGTGGTTTATTTCAGGAATGCAAGGCTGATTCAATATTTGAAAGCCAATCATTATAAGCCACCATATTAGCAGGCTATAGTAGAAAAAATTACACAATCATATCATTCAATTCAGAAAAACCATTTGACAAAATTTAATACCCATTCAGGATTTTTAAAATTCTCAGAAAATAGAAATAGAGGGAAACCACCTCAAATTGATAAAGAGGATACAGAAAAAACAGACAGACAGACCAAAAAAAAAAAAAACTATAGCTAACATTATGCATCAACCTGAGGATTGAAGGGTCAAGGGTTTGCTTCCTGGTCAAGGGCACATAGCTGCATTGCAGGGTCTTCGATCCCTTGCCCTCGTTGGGTTCATGAAGAAGACAACCAATCGATGTGTCTCTCTCACATCAATGTTTCTCTCTCTCTCTCTCTCTTCCCCTCTCCCTTCCACTCTATCTAAAAATCAATGGAAAAATATCCTCATGTGAGAACTAACAACAACAACAAAAACTAAAAACATACTTACCCATAAGACCCGGCATTGCATTCCTGTTCATTTATCCCAAGGAAATGAAGATCTATGTTCACACAAAAACCTACACTTGAATGTGTATAGCAGGTTTATTTGTAATAGTCAAAAACTGAAAACAACCCAGATGCCCTTCTATGGTGAATGGTTAAACTGTAGCATTAAAAATAACAAACTAGCCCTGGCCGGTTTTGCTCAGCGGTTAGAGCATCGGCCTGCGGTCCAGAGAGACCCAGGTTCAGTTTCCGCTAAGGGCACGTACCTCGGTTGCAGTTTGTCCCCCGGCCCTGGCTGGTCGTGCGGGTGGCAGCCACTTGATGTGTCCCTTTCACGTCGATGTTTCTCTCTCTCTATCTCTTCCTCTCTCTCTCCCACTCTATCTGAACAAAAAATGGAAATATGTCCTCAGGTGAGGATTAAAAAAAATAAAATAAAATAAAATAACAAACTATTGATACAGTTGACAACCTGGATGATTCTTCAGAGAGATATGCTGGGTGACGAAAGGCAATCCCAAAAGATTAGATACAGTATGATTCCATTTATATAACAATCTTGAAATGGAATAATTATAGAAATGAAGAACAGATTAGGAGCTACCAGGGTAAGAAAGGGTTAGGGCAGGAGGGAAACAGGTGTGGCTATAAAATGGTAACATGAGGGATTCTTATGGTGATGAAAATGTTCTCTATTTTGACTGTGTCAATGTCAATATCCTAGTTGTGATATTATACTATAGTTTTCAATGTTACCATTGGGGGAAACTAGGCATTATTTCTTATAACTGCATGTAAATCTATAATGACCTCAAAATTTAAAGTTTATTTAAATATATAAATAAACAAGATTATAATTATATTATAATAAACTATATTATTAAGTATATAACCATATTATATCTTTTTCATATATATAATTTTTCTTTATTGATTTTAGAGAGAGAAGAAGGGAGAGAGAGAGAGAAACATCAATGAGAGAGAACATTGATTGGCCACCTCTTGCATGCCCCCCACTGGGGAGCTGGCCCACAACCTGGGCATGTGTCCTGGCTGGGAATCGAACTGGCAACCTCTTGGTACATGGGTGGATGCTCAACCACTGAGCCACACCAGGCGGGCTATATTGTATCTTTTTAAATAAGTAAATATAGATATATGGAAGGAATCCCACCTAAGCTTTTCAGAGAGCCACAGTTTAAAAAAAAAGATAGTCTCTAATACGAGCTTTAGGAAAAGACAAAAACAAGCCCACAGTAGGCCTGCTCCATGGCTAAGGCTAACAAGTATGCATTTACTGCAAGAGGCACCCCTACAATGTGATCAGGAGACAAATTTCCCACTGTCCTGAAGAGCAGGCACACTCTAATCCATGTAAAATAAACTGTAGACATGGAAATTGTAATGTGAGAAGAGTGTGGAAACCAAGGAGGGGGATGTCTTAATGACAAGTGCAAACAGAAAGCTAGGAGTTACCATGGAGTCTAGAAAGAGCTGGAGGGTGAGACACTAGGTGTTTTTCCAGCACTGACCAGGACAGAGCACAGCTGGCCAACACAAACATCCAGTCCACCGGGCAAACGCATTCCTCACTGAAGGAGGATTTTTCACTGGGGCAGTCACCATGTGATGAAAATATACCCTCTAGGAAATCCAATTTCCTTTCCTTGGGTTCTACATTCATCAAGCAATCTTCTGATCTTAATTTGATTTTTGATGGTTTCCTCACTGGAAGAGAAGGAGCTAATGGAATTCAATCTGTTAAATGATTACATGTTTTCTTCTCTATGATCCTCCCATGGTTTTTTGGCATTGAGTATTTTGTTCTAAATTGTTTTCTCTCTCAGGCATGATAGTATTTTTTCTCCAACAAGAATATAATCCCCTGAGCAAAGAGACTGAGTCAACTACCATCTATTAAGCGCCTGCCATGTACTTGGAACTGTGCAAGGATCAAAGGCAAAATAACAACTTAGATATAATTTGTGCCCCAGTGATCATTACTTTCCTGGTGGTCCTATACCAGTTGGGCTGGTAATTATGGAATTGTAGCCAAGAATGTGGGCTCCAGAATCAAACCAGTGGGGTTCAAATCTTGGCTCCAACATTTACAGTCTAAGTGACCTTGAACAAATTAAGTAACCTCTCTGACCTTCAGCTTCCTTATCTATAAAGCAGGTATGAAACCTCACAAGTTGTTGTGAGGATTCAATGAGTTGATTTGGACAAAGCATAGTACCAGAAACATAGTAAGCATTCATTAAATGGGAATTATTATCACTCTGAAGAGCATTCTCAGAGTAGTAATTTTCAATTGTGTGAGATTATACTTTGTCCTATTGCCCACCTAATTGGCCTGGCCATCGTGGTCCAATTATTTATGAAGTTCCTCTTTCCAGGCATCTGGGAACACCAGAGACTGCAGAGAATGTTTACAAATCTGCCTTGGCTGTTGCTTGCCAGCAACTAGCATTTGGCTCAAGCCCATTGTTCTGTCTTTTGGGTTCCTTCAGACCAGCTTCTCCTACCCCCACCTGCAACCTCCCTCATCCCCCAAAGGAGCCCATGCCTGCCCTTACTCCCCACAGCACTGGTGTAAGCCTTCACATTTAGGACTTGACCTTTAGGAGGCTTGGGGATAACCAAAGTGACCGACACTCACAAAATTCTAAACAACTCGGAGTCTGGGTTTACCACTATGTTTCAGGGGCCGTCTCTCTTCCTCTCTAAAAAAAGAAAACACAGTCTCTAGGCCCCATATCATTTGAGGCTATAGAGAAGAGGGGGAAAAGTATCTTGTTTTGTTTTAAACAGAAACTTAATCTCAGAGGTGCAGCTCTGCCCACCAAGAAGACAGTCCTCGCCCTGGCCGGTTTGGCTCAGCGGTTAGAGCGTCGGCCTGCGGTCCGGAGAGACCCGGGTTCGGTTCCCGCTAAGGGCACGTACTTTGGTTGCAGTTTGTCCCCGGCCCTGGATGGTCGTGTGGGTGGCAGCCACTCAATGTGTCCCTTCACGTCGATGTTTCTCTCTCTCTCTCTCCCTCCCACTCTATCTGTACAAAAAATGGAAAAATATCCTCGGGTGAGGATAAAAAAAAAAAAGAAGACAGTCCTGTTCATTCTTCAGTAGAGCTCTTGGGCCACACACCTCCAGCTCCCCCTCGCCAATCAGACAGTGCCTTCCCTTTGCAGAGCCATGAGGCCCAATATGGAAGTAGCTGGGGTTGGACAGCCCACGAGCATCCCTAAAGCAGAAATAGACTGTTTGCTCATACTGTTCTTCAGATATAACATATAAGTGAAATGATGTGGTATTTGTCTTTCTCTGACTGACTCATTTCACTTACCGTAATACTCTCTAGGTCTATATATGCTGTCACAAATAGTAAACTTTTGTTCTTTTCACGGCCAAGTAATATCCCCTTGTATGTATGTGTAGCACTCTTAGATACAGAGAACAGACTGATGGTTGCCAGAGTAGAGGCCAGCTGGGGGACGGGGTTAAAAAAGCGAAAGGAGTGAGAAGTACAGATTGGCAGCTACAAAACCATCATGGGGATGTAAAGTGTAGGAAATACAACCAGTAATCCTGTACAGTCGTCCCTCGCCACAGTGCGCTTTGACTTTCGTGGCTTCACTCTATCAAACCCGCGACAGAGTGAAGCTGCAAAAGTCGAAGTGCGAAGTGGCGAGGGACAACTGTGTATAAATAAAGAATCCTACTTCGCAGAAATTCATTTATTGTGGTAGAGTCTGGAACTGATTAACCGTGATAAACGAGGGCCGACTGTAATAACTATGTGTGGTGCCAATTGGGTACTGGAAATATCAGGGGGAACCCTTTGTAAAGCACATAATTGTCCAACCAATATGCTATACACCTGAAACAAATACAAAATAATATTGAATGTAAACTGTCATTGAAAAAAACACTTTAAGAGAAAGAAGTTGATGGTTAGCACCATCAGTGACTCTGGTGATCCACCTCCAGCCTCTGAAGTTTATTGATCGAGGCACCCTATCACACCTATTTTCTTTTACATATATATATATATATAATTTTTAAATATGTTGATTTTAGAGAGAGAGGAAGAGAGAGGGAGTAGGAGAGAGAGACATCAATGTGAGAGAGAAACACTGATCTGTCGCCTCTCATACCCACCCCGACTGGAGATCAAACCCACAACCTGGGCATGTGCTCCAGCTGAGAATCGAACCAGCAACCTTTCAGTGCACAGGACGATGCTCAGCCAACAGCCAACTGAGCCACACTGGCCAGGGCCCTGTTTTCATTCAGTGTGCACAGCATAAGGCACAGAAGCTAAATGGGGGGAGGTGGGAGAGAGCAGGACTTCCCTCTTGTAACAGCTACAGCCATGCCAGGTGTCTGGACAGAGTCCTGATCCGACAGACCCCAGCCTGACCTCCCAAAAACCACTGAAAAGCAATTTGAATCTGTTGTCAGGTTTTCTTTAAAAGTAAGAAAACACCAAAGGGAAATACAGCAAAAACCTGTTTAAATCCTTTCCCCCTCCCCTCTCGGGCCCCTGCCCCAGGGTGGGTTCATCACTTGAGCTATTCTGTTTCCCGGAAGGCTTCCTCTCATCAGCTTGGGTTGCAGCAACCTGGCCAGCAGAAAGAAAACAAGGTCAGAGGAAAGGTACACACGCAGTTACATATGCTCCTGCTTTAACTTTCCGGTTCATCCCATGTATTAGTTAAATAGCAAGACAATGTTTTTCCCAAGTCATCACTAAACACATGGTTGCTCCCCATTGACAGGACTACACACTCACCCTTGATCTTGACCAACTCGATTAATTTTTTATTTTACAAAAGGAAAATAAAGAGACTTTAAGAAGAGAATAAAAAAGTTGGAGAGGAAGAAAAGAGGAAGAGATGAAGAGAAAGAAGTGAGAGAGTGAGAGAGGAAACGCAGAACTGAATGCTTTCTGCGCGGCCTGGGAAGAGCCACGAGCTTCGGGCGAGGGGCTCCTTACAGACAGTGTTCCCTTCCCCGCACCTGCTGGTGACCCCCAAATCAGATCAATGATAGATGACACTGTGCTTTCTCCAAACACCTTTCTGAGAACGCCTCCCACGACGCGTCAGAACAAATGAAATTCCACATTCCCGCTGGTAAATATTTCTCCCCTTTCTCCCCTGCAGTGAGAGCTGGGACCCCGCAGACCCCTCCCAGCTCAGCGTTCTTTACGAGGTGTATAAGGAAGGCCCCCCGCGTCATCACAGAGCCTCTCGTCTGGAAGTAGCATTTCTACCAGCGGCTAACACACATCTACATCATTCAATTCAACAAATACTGGTTGAATATACATAATATTGTATAAATATGTATCAATATATGTGAAACGAAATGAAGAGAAGCTGATCAGAATCAGGCAGTGTGGCTGAGCCCCTATGGAGGGCCTCTTCCATTCCTTCCGCGGGACTGGGCTGTCTGACTTCAGGGAACAGATGTTATTTGAGTACCACCCCATTATTCACCTAGCACTCCCCTGTGCCCATCCCCATCCCACAGTGTGGTGGATAAATAAAATCTGTGCTCGTGCATTAAATCAACATGCATTACATGCCACTGAAAATACATACACAATGCAGAAACTGCATCTTTATTTGCAAATACATTTGTTAGGAAAGTCTCTTACAGAGATGGGAGGAGCCAGGGGGAAATGTTAGCATTTTTGATGAAAGAGAAAAAGATTTTGAGTTGCATCTGTTATTTAAATCCTTAGGTTGAGTGAGTGACCTTTCAGATATTAGCAAATACCTTTCTAAACTTAACCAATTTTGCAGAGAAAAAGACATCCTCTAAATGTATTTATTTCTGAGTCTGCACTGAAGGAAATATTAAAACTGTTCTGTATTGGTCTGCTCTGGCTGCCATAACAAAATACCACAGCTTGGGTGGCTTAAACAGCGGAAATTTATTTTCTCACAATTCTCGAAGCTAGAAGATCAAGATCAAGGTGTCAGCAGGCAGATTCTAGTAAGACCTCCCCTGCTTTGCAGATGGCTGCCTTCTTGCTGTGTCCTCACACGGCCTTTGCTCTGTGTGCACACAGAGAAAGAGATTTCTGGTGTTTCTTCCTCTTATTGTAAGGACATCTGTCCTATTGAATTAGGGCCCACCCTTATGACCTCATTTAACCTTAATTAATTCCTTAAAGGCTCTGTCCCCCAATATAGTTATTTTAGGGGGTTAGGTTTCAACACATAAATTGGGGGGGAGAGACACAGTTCAGTTCATAACATGTACCTAAGTGCTTTCAACTGAAAATATTATTTCAAGTACCTCCTGGAGCTAAAATCTTGGTTTTACAGGTACTAAACTTGAGAGTGACAACACAGAGTACAGATAATATGTGTGTTATTATTCTGATCGTAGGTTGGTGGTGTTGGCAGTTGTTTTGCTTTGTCCTCTCCCCCCACATTACTTTACACTGACTCTCTTAACTTCTCAAAATCCGAAGTTAATTCACTATAGGATATGCAACCTTTGAGAGCTGTAGGTATTTCTTTTCAACTCCTGACAGAGTCTGCCACATACCAGGAGCTCAAGAAATGCTTGTGGCAAAAATGAATGACTCCATTTCTTCTAGACATGGGGTTGGAAGGAGGAAGTTTATGAGAAGGGCCTGAGTGGGTGGCTGGGCTGGACCCTTCCCCAGCCTCTCTGGGAGCTGAAGAGGAGAACTCTAACGTGAGCAGCCATCGTGACCTCTGGAAAGGATACACAAAACCCTGTCAATTCTCTGAGCACTGCATGCCCGAGAATGTTGACACACGAATTGGGCTGAAGCACAACCCAATTGCCCATTGGTTCCCCTGGCCACACACCCAAAAGTTGCCAGGGTCCAGGTCAGAGAAGAAGGCAACTATGCTACAGGTCGTAAGGAAAAACAAGCAAACGTTTACTGAGCATCTGCTCTTCATTATTCAACAAATATGTATTGATTGCATATTTTATGCCAGACATGGTACTTGGCACTGCAGTGTGTTCCCCGGTATCTGTGAGTAAAGAGCTATCCTGTGTCTCCCCTTGAGCCAAACACAGTTCTGTATCTTACTTATTACCTATGGCCGTGTGCTGGTTTGCTGGCCGGCGAGGTAGAGGCCTGTTGCAAGGAGCCAGAGGAAAGACTCGATTGGCTATGCAGCTCAGAGTAATACCGTACCACTCCTGGTTGTAAGGCTGAGATGACAAACTACCAGGTTGGAATGACTGCCTGGGATAAGAGTCTGGCCCCAGTGAGAGGCCACCAAGCAGCTGAGAAGGAGTAGAGACAGAGGATTAGGTATTCAAGTGACAGGCTGGCTTGGTGGCCTGATCTCCTGCCAGGACCAACCTCCCTGGTGCTTAAACCTGTTCACTGGCTTGCTCCCCCTCACTGTAACTACCCCACTTACAGAGAGGGCTGAGGAAGGGCCCACCAGTAAGTGGCAAGGACGCAAGCACAAGCCGCCTGGCCCCAGAATCCATGCCCTCCGCTGCTCCCCTGACTGGCCTCTGTGTGCAGAATTCAGGGAAAGCACAGAGGAAGCGCCAACATGCTCAGAACAGGTTTCTAGAAGGAGGTCAACCCAAAGAGCCTTGTGCCCTCTGATGCCCAACATAGCGACAAAGAGTCTTCGTTTTGTTTTCAAAGGGTCATGTTTGCCCGCGGGGAGTTGTCCCTGAGGGTTCAACTGGCACCACCCAAACTCTCATCGGGTTCACGGAATCAGCATCCATGGCATACATGCTCGAGGGGAACGAAGAAACAAAACCAGAGGACGCACCTTCCCTCCCAGAGAGAAGTGAAAGCTCGGAGCCAACTGGAATATCAGCTGCGTGGAGGTGGGGGCGGCACTGAGCTGTTCTCATGCGTTTCCTCATCTCCTTTCAGGAAAACTCCATGTGAAAAACACCCTCACCTTAGTTTTGCAGGTGAGGAAGTGGCCTGGGAGAGGTGACTGAAGCCCCCTGCCCCCAAATTCCAACCACGCTCTTTTTCTCTCCCGCTCTGCCTTCCCCTCGGCTCAGCACTTTCTCCTCCTGGTGGAAAAATTCACTCGGGAAATCCAATTAACATGATTCAAGGGCTGGAGGAGGACAGGAGCCGACTGAGAGGAGTGGGAAGGACTTTAGCAACAGCTTCTGGCCCTGATCGCCGGCTCGCCCCCTCCACCACGCAGCTGGACCCCTCCGGCCAGAGACGGACGCTCAAGGTGGCGGTCGGGGCATCCGCACCGGGTCACTGCCGGTGAAATCGTCCTCTCTCACTCTGGCACCTTTTTCAATATTCCTTATCAGCCACCGAAAGCTATTGCCATTACAACATTACCTCCTGATAGGCATATTACAATTTCCTAGATTATATCTCATCTGACATTAGTTACATTTTAGGGTTGTTGCTTCCCAGCACTTTAATTTCATAAGTAGGCTATCTCCAAATCGCAGAGGAGGGGGAGTCACAGCTACTCTCATCCTGCCTCTGAGCCTGGCGTGTTCTCGGCAGACCTGCAATCCGGGTGTGCTGGCGGCCGGTTCCACGGCCTCCTATCCATTAACTGTGCAGTAATGTTCCTGTTCTTTTCCTCAATTATTTTGTTTTATCTTTTTGGTGTTTGGCATGAGTGGGACTATAGGCAGAAACTGTAAAATTGTCGTCATCATAGCAAGAGATTCTTTTGTAAGAAGGAGGTCATCGAGCTCCGGAGGAATTTTTCTTTGTATTATTATTCATTTTAATTATAGCGATTAGATAACATAAACAAATACTGAAGATATAACTTTCTACCCAATGTTATTATATAATCATCAAAGGTTAACATATGCAAAGGGGAAAGAATGTGTTTTTAACAAATGTAATAACTTACCCACATTTTTTATTCTACCAGTGATGAGTCAAAGAAAACTTCAAATAGGGCACGTGAGGGGTGGGTAAGACACTAGACACATGGTCTGTTTGACTTCCCTCTACTGCCAGACGGCAAGATTTGATAGCGTAAGAAGACAAGAAGAGACTTAGCTCAGTTCCTCAGGAAATCCACTTCCTTGTCCTGCGTGGCAACCTATACAGGAAAAGAACAATGCTTGGGAGTGGACAAGTTGGGATTATTTCAAACGATGAGTTTTAAAATGTACCATGTTCAGTCTCTTTACAGGGCAAACCACTATTTTGTCTGGGGGATTGCTTTCTATGGAGTCCCCTTTCAGTCCTGGGGCCTGCGTTTCTGCCATAACTTGACTGGCCCAACATGTAAGTCCCTTCTGCAGTTGGCTGCATAGAACGTACCATTCTGCTCTTCAGCTATAAGGAAGATTTGTTATTTCTCATGCATTGGGAAAACTAGAAGTTTTCGATGAATAGTTTACTGAATGGATTTGCAAATTCTGCTTTAGCATTATACCTTTAAATATACATTCTGTGTGTTAGCTGTTGGGATTAAAGTCATGATGGCTAAAATGTATGTTATTTAATGTCCTCAAGTTTTTGTGGTTGAATTTGGATGGAGGATTAAATGCTAAGAATTAAACAAAACATAGCTTAAAAAGTAGTAAGATTAGATTTTATAAACAACAACAACAGAGACTCCAAACACACAAAATCTAACGAGGGAAATTTGAGAGCAATGCGTACTGTATGGTCATGACTGGAGATGCCCCAGCAGCACTGAGGACCCAGCTAAATGTGGGAGGGCATGAACTTGAGGTGACTAGGCCACCATGTTATGTGTTGTTTGCACTCAGCATCCATCCCCACCTCCTTCCACCAACCACCCCCCCACACCTCCCCATTGCAGGGGCTGGAAAACCAAAAGCCTCATTTCTCAGACTCCCTTGCAAGTAGGATTCTGGATGTGAGTTAGGCCCTGCCTTTGAGATGCCCCTTGTAATCCTGGGAAGGTGGAAGGCAGGCAGAAGCCAGCGTCTCTGACAAGGGCAGTGGAGAAGTGAGCTCCGCAGAAGTGGGTGTGGAGTACGCTCCACCGTCTGGTCAAGAGCTTGCCGGGTGTGAGGCAGCGGCGGGCACGGGGACAGGAGGAGCAATTCCTTCCAGTTGAATTCCAAGTGTGATTGTGAGTCCCAAGCCCAGAGGTGCCCCAGCTCTACACCTGCACATCTTCACAGCTTTATAACGACCCAACTACTTGCAGTAAATCCAATTTGCTAGAAATGTCTAGAACCTCTCCTGTCTCCTGCATCAAACCCTGATTAATGTGTGTGTTTCCTCTGGTGCCAAAACAGCCTAAGATTATGAGCCTGAAAGTTGGACTGATCTTGGATTAGTACTTTTCGGGGCAAGTTTAATGAAAGGAAGGGGGGTAGGAAATGATGTAGATAATATTTCTCAAACTATGGCATGAATACCCCAGGCAACTTAAGAGGTACAAGGCCATGGCATTAAGTGATATTGAAACATGTAATGAGCCCTGGACAGTTTTTCTCAGTGGTTATCGCGTCAGCCTACTGACCAAAGGGTCTTGGGTTTGAGTTCCACTCAAGGACATGTGCCTGGGTTGCAAATTTTTTTTTTTTTTTTAATCCTCATTCAAGGACATTTTTCCATTTTTTGTACAGACAGAGTGGGAGGGAGAGAGAGGAAGAGAGAGAGAGGGAAACATCGATGTGAAAGGGACACATCGAGTGGCTGCCACCCGCACGACCAATCAGGGCCGGGGACCAACTGCAACCGAGGTACATGCCCTTAGCGGGAACCGAACCCGGGTCTCTCCGGACCGCAGGCGGACGCTCTAACCGCTGAGCCAAACCGGCCAGGGCTGGGTTGCAAATTTAATCCCTGCCCCAGTCAGGGTCATGCAGGAGGCAACCAATCAATGTCTCACTCTCTCTTACTCTGTCTCTGTCTCTCTCTGTCTCTCTCTCTCTCCCTCCTTCCCTTCCACTCTATCTAAAAATCAATGGAAAAGTACCCTCAGGTGAGGATTACAAAAATAAAAATAAAAAAGAAACATGTAATGCAGCGGTTCTCAACCTGTGGGTCGCAACCCCTTTGGGGGTCAAACGACCCTTTCACAGGGGTCGCCTAAGACATAACAGTAGCAAAATTACAGTTATGAAGTAGCAACAAAGATAATTTTATGGTTGGGAGTCACCACAACATGAGGAACTGTATTAAAGGGTCAAGGCATTAGGAAGGTTGAGAACCACTGATAATGAAAGAGTTATTCCTTTTCAATGCTCTTTTAATCGTTAAGGGAGAATTCTTAGGTTGAGACTTGATTTCTTTAACATCTCTCTAGTACTTACTAATCCCCTTTATTTGCAAGGAGAATAGACACAGAACATTTGATTAGGCAAGGATACTTAGCTAGAATGTAGGACCCTATTTTATTTTCAATATATTTATTTCTAGAGTTATCTTCTCCGTATGGCAAGCGGTAGGCATTTAACATTTAGGTTATTGAGAGAATATGTCCTTTTAAATTTTGCTTTTAAAAATATCCTTCAAACACACACAAAAAAATAGAAAGAATGAAACAACAAACATCTCTATCCCACAACAGAGATTCTACCTTGTTTACATTTTCCAGATTTTCTTCACCAATAATTTTGTTTTGTTCAACAACTAAGAGTAAATTACAGTCGGGCACTTCATCCCTAAAATACTCAGCATGTAATTCCAGAAAACAAGAATATTTGCCTACAAAACCATGCCCATTATCACACAAAACAAAATTAATAATTTCCTCATGTTGTCTAGCCATGTTCAATCAGGAGGGTGGTTTTGTTAAATAAATTTACTTTAAAAATGTGAGATGGTTTAAAGAAGAGGAAAGATAAATAATAGTAACTACTCATGGAGACAGTGTGTAGATAAGGGGAGAGTGTGATGATGGAAACTGTGGTGATGGTAGCAGCTGTAAATAATAATTGAGGTGGTCTGTGGATACAGGAACAGTGTGATGATGGTAGGTTTATAAAACTCTAGCTTGAAAACAAAGACCTGAGAAATGATGGAACATGAGATCTGGCTGTAAGAAAAGGAAATAGAACAAGAAAGATGTTAATAGGTTGGGGAAAATGTAAGTAGGCCGTGAAATAGAAGTCACTCCTGGTCAAAAAATAAGTGTGTTGGGAAGAACAGAAAATGTGTAAATGGAGGGATTCCGAAGTGAATGTACACCAGTGTGACTGGGGGTTACCGCTGGGCGTGATGACAAGGGCGACTCGTCCTCTGTGTTGCAGTAGGGGACCACACAAGCTCTACAGTCAGCCTGCCTGGTTGGACTCCTGGTTATGCCACTATTGAACCTGGGTCTAATTACTCAAAATCTCTTTGCCTCAGTTAAGCATCTATAAAATGGGAGAAAATAGTAGTTCTCACTTCATATACTGCCATAAAGATCAAATGAATTAACATACCGTTACCCCTCCATAACGCACAAGTGATAAGCATGATCCAAAAAAATTCAATGGGTAAAATGTGACTTTCTGTTATGGCAAAGTTAATGAAAAACAGTGTTGGGTTTGGTGGGTCTGTATTGTCATGAAAAGCACAAAAATAAAATTAATAAATATATAGTGTATACAACTGACCAGAAATGGTGCGTTGGGTACCGGGTAGGGGGAGGGAGAAACAGGAGGAGGAAATGACAGTGTGTGTGTGGGAAGTGGGCAGCTGCGGGAAATTTCAAAGTTAGCAGGAAGTGGGAAGGGGGAGGGACTAAGATCGAGGTTAGCACCAGGAATGTGGATTATGAAGGGCTCTCCTCCCCAAAAGAACAGAATTTCATTCAGCTTCCATATGAGAATGGGGGCACAAAATGGGGTGTTACATTCTGATTTCATTTGTTGGGAAATATATTGTAAATATGTTTACACGGACAGAAAAAATTCTAGAAGGTTTTTACAGAATGTATCTTTAAATGGTGGGAATATAAGTGACTTGATTTTGCTTATGTGTAACTGCTAAATGTCTGCATTGAGCACACATTTTTTTATGAAGAAAAAAACAGAACAAAAATACTACCTAAGGCCCGGATCTGTTGACATCCTTCCTATAAATTCTGTCGAGAGAAGCCCATCCAGAAAGGTCATGCCCTGCTCCTGAGTGTAGACATGTTTCTATCTGTCCCCAAGTTCACTCTCATGCATGTCCTCTTGCTCTTGCTGCCTGAGCAAATAGACCCTGGAAAACACAGGCTTTTCACTCTACAGTAC
This sequence comes from Molossus molossus, assembly GCF_014108415.1. NCBI lineage: Eukaryota > Metazoa > Chordata > Mammalia > Chiroptera > Molossidae > Molossus > Molossus molossus. The sequence continues at coordinate 25,946,832 of NW_023425347.1, read as the reverse complement.
CAGACCCAGTGTCTTACACATTGTAGTGGGTTACATGGTGGCCCCAAAAAGATACGTCCGTGTCCCAGAATCTGCGAGTGTGACCTTACTTGGGGAAAAGGTCTTTGCAGATGTAATTAAGTTAAGGATCTTGATATGAGATCATCCTGGATTGTCGGGGTGGGCCTAAATCCAATAACAAGTGTCCTTATAAGAGACAAGATGACTCAGACACTGAAGAGGCTGTGTGAACACAGGCAGAGACTGGACTCAGGCAGCCCCAAGCCAGCGAACATGTGGAGCCACGAAGGCTGGAAGACGCGAGGGAAGAGTCTGCCCTAGAGCCTTAGCAGGGAGCACGGCCCCACTGACACTTCGATTTTGGATTCTGCCTCCAGAACTGCGAGAGAATAAATTTACGTTGTTTTAAGTCACCACATTGGTGGTAATTTGTTACAAGCACATATTGGAAACCAATACACATAGTAGACACTTTGCTGATATTTGTGGGAGGAAAAACAGAATTGTTTAAATGACCATTCCTTGGTTCTACAAGCTTTGATTCAGAAAGAGATGATCTCATTAAAATATTTTTCTAAACCCTAGTTTCTTATGATCAAATTTGACTTCTTCCCACTGTATATTACAAGGCAACCAAAATGGTCACGTGTTACTTGGTAGTCCATTAGCCTTGATTTTGAAATACAGAAATAAAAGTAACCGACTCCTTTATCGTGTCTTTATGGAGAGACAGTGTCTCCCACACTTTCTCCAATGCTAAGCTCCTTATTTTACCAGAGCATGAGTTCAGTACCCATGGTTTTGCACAGACTTCACCAAACACTGACAGTGAGAGCTTAAAAGGGACAATGACAGGGTTGAGAAGTTGAAAAATTTGACCTACTTTTCTTCTCTGTTTGTTCTAAAAAATCCATGTCATTTTCTTCCTGTGATTCTACTCAGATCTTTAATCCACATGCACAGTTCCTTTCGTGGAGGGCATAATTTGGCCTCGTGTGTTTGCTTTTTGTTTTGCTTTTAAATCAAATGCTTCCATGCTTTGATAACTAAAAGTAAAGACGAAAGAGAATGTGGGGTTTTTTTCAGGCTTAAAAAAATAGTGTCGAATACTCCAGGGATTAGCATGTAAAACATGGTTTAAAGAAAAGTGAGTTGGAGACAACAAAGCTGGGGAAGGAGGAGGGGGGATGAGGAGGAGGGTATCAATGGGGGGGAAAGGAGAAACATCTGTAACCAAAACAAATTAATAAAAATAATTTCTTAAAATTAAAAAACTAAATAAAAAAGAAATGTGAGTTGGGATGGACAGACAGAAGGGGACATTGAAACTTCATAAATTGGTTGCAGAACGTTGTCCACCCAGGACAACAGAAAGCTTCCGTCTTCAAGGTCATTTCTCATCCATGTGGTATACAACCGTGTATAGTTCCAAATGTGAGACAACCCCCTGCCTGGAATTCCAGTGTGGGGAAAGAATGTATCAAATGAATCCATGTGTAAATGAATGCAGGCTGGTAGGGACAAGGTCATGGAGAAAGGGAGGTTTGTCCTCCCTCTCCACCTTTCTGCATTCCCACACCTGCCCCATTTGTTTTGATACGGGCTCCTCTGACCCAAAGATGCTCCGTGACAATAGGCGAGGCCTGCAATGGCCCCACTCCCTTCATTCTGACACTCCCCCTCCCCAGCCCAGCTGCTCCAGGACCCTCCCCTCTGGGGCCAACTCTGCGATGGGGCTGATCTGCAGAACCCCCGGGCAAGGTTCTGAAGAAGAGGCTGCAGGAAGCATTTCTTGCTGGGCTTGAGCTGGCAATTTGAGCTTGCCAAACTAGTGAGCAGGTCACCTGTCTTCCCCTCAGGTAAAGTGAAGCCTTTGCCTTCTCACTTGGAGAAGCAAACAGCTGGGCTTAGAAGAAAGGGAAGCCGTTGACTCTCATACCACCAGACAGAAGAAATGCTTACAGCCTGGAGAGGGAACATGGGGGAGCCGGACTGCTCGGGGGGACAGGGACCAAACCAATAACCACATATGACCTAAATGTAATGGCAGATGATGGTATGGATTATTCTTCTAAAATATAAATTGCATTTGCATGGTGGCTTTTGTGCCTGAGAAGAAGACAAGACTAATATGGGAATTTTGGCCAGTGGCCAGTGTGGGGAATATTCTTTAACAGAAGGCTTTTAACCTGTTCCTTTAACATCAAAAAATAGCTCTTACTCACTGTACACTTAAAGTTCTAATGAATGAATGACTTTGAAAAAGATTTCTCATAATAATTGTAAAATTGGTATACACTTTCCAAGTTGCCACCCTCAAAGGGACAGTGATGCCGCAGCACTACTGTCAGTATTACAAATCAATTGGAGTCACTTAAAAGAACAGTATACAGCCCGGCCGGTGTGGCTTAGTGGTTGAGCATCGACCCATGCACCAGGAGATCACCAGTTCAATTCCCGGTCAGGGCACATGCCCAGGGTGTGGGCCAAATCCTCAGTGGGGAGCATGCAGGAGGCGGCCAATCAATGTTCTCTCTCATCAATGTTTCTCTCTCTCTCTCTCTCTCTCTCTCTCTCTCTCTCTCTCCCCCTTCCTCTCTCTCTGGGATCAATAAAGAAAATAAATGTGGTATATACCACATTTATTAAAAATAATAATAATAATAAAGGAACAGTATACCATAGACTGACTTGATCAAATGGTGGAATAGATCCGAGAAGGGGAAAGGAGCACAGCTTTTGTTCAGACATGGAAAACCAAGAAAGACTAAAATGAACCCTCCCTGGTGCAGCAGGATCCTTGAACCTGGTGGCAGCTGGCATCCTGGAACAGCAACAGGCAGACTGCAGAATAAGGGGCTTTTCCTCACCTCCATGGAGAGCGAGTCCTTCTGTTGATCAGGACCAAGAATGTTTGAGGAGAAAGCAGCAAGTTGGGACTACACACCTTGAGTCTCTGTCTACAGTGGGCTAGTGGTCCTTGCCCTTGACACCCAGCAGGGTCTAAATAGTAATTGGATGTGGCCTAATATTTTCTTCCATGGTAACATAACTACAAAATACATGGTATGAACCAATAAGAACATAGGACTCAATTTTTGTGGTTTGTTTTCATCCTTTGTTCTACCAAGAGTTTGTCTTACAAACTTTTTGCAGGAAGTAAAATCTAGTCATTGGTGTATGTCTTGTCCCAACTTAAATACTTGCAGCTACTCTACTTAAATGGCCACAGGGCCAGAGTGACCCTGCCCTGTGTACCTCTCCGGGCTCAGCCATCGCCTCCCCACCCCCACTGCACATCACCCTCCAGGCCTACTGCTCTGCTTTCGGTTCCTCCCTCTCCCTGCTCCTGCCCTCTGCCTTCCTGGACCCATACCTCAGATCTCAGCGCAGACCTAAGTTAAATGCCCCTTTCCTGGCTCTAAATAGCACTCTGTGTAGCCCCACCAAAAAATCCTCACCTTTTTTAGGTTGCCTTGGAGCAGACATTGGCTGTGCATTTCACCTGGAGGACCCCAGAGCTGGAGGAAGCCAATTTTTGAGAAAGAGAGGTGAGTGAGGAAGGTGGAAGGAGGGAGGAAGAGAGAGAAAGGGGGGGAGGGGAGAATGAAGCAGACACTTGGAGAAGGTCAGAGGCAAAGGACAGAGGACAGCTGGGACAGTGGGAGTCCCTGGTTCCGGTGCTCCTCGCAGCTGACCCCAACCTTGCCACTGGGTGCCATGAGGTACCCCAAGATTTCCATTATGAATCCCTTCCTGCTAAAGCTGGGTTTCTACTGCTTGCGGCCCCAGGAGAAACCCTATGGCTATGGCCCCGCCTAGGCCGGGAGCTCGGCCTAGTTCACTCTTGTATGTCAAACAAAGGAATTGTAGTGGAGACCAAACAGAATGCTCAGAAAACATGGAAAATCAGAGTTACTAGGAGTCTTAGACTGAGAGTCAAAATCCTGTGTAGTCATTTTGTCTCTACCACTACATCACTGTGACCACAGACAGTTTGCGGAGCCTCTTCGAGCTGCCATTTGGTCCTAGGCGTGACGTGGTTGGCACAATTAGGAAGACACTGTGGTTATTTCCTGTGTTTTCCATATGTTGTAATATTTAAATCTGAAACAAACTGCGTATGTAATTCATTTTTCATGACATCAACAGTGTTAACCTAACAGAGCAAATATCATTCCAGTAAAAAAAGAAAAAACACGTTTTCTTTTGTTTTGTTGTGCCTTCTGTCTGCACGTGAATGACACACTGTTTCTGTTGGACTGCCTGCAATACTGAGACGAGCTCGGGGGGCTGCCACCGCTACACTCGGGGACTCGAGCCCTCAGGGCCCAGGTGGAGAACACTTCACCTGATGACCAATAAACCCTAAAATCCAATCATTCTGATAACTTGACAGATGCCTGCAAATGGGCACCAACACCCGACCTCAAGGAAGCGGGCTGTACACCTTGGAGAAAGTTAAGGAAAACGAGTTGCTTTAGTTCTCAGCAGTTTGAGGGTTGAATCCCACTTTCAATATATCGCCTTTATAGTGCTGGTAACATTTGCAGGCCAGTAAATTATTCCCTAGCCTCTATCTAGTAATTGACTAGTAACATTTATTTAGTGACTCCTAATGTCTCAATTGTCTTAATTAGAGACATCTACAGTAGGCACTACTATATCATGACCTCCATTTTTCAGATGAGGGGACTGAGGCTCAGAGGTTAGAGCTGGGACTACCCCCAGACTGTCTGACTCCACTCCTGAGTCCCTAACGTTGATGCTACACTGTTTCTCAATGTCCCTGTCAGCCATTAGGTGACACTGTTTGAAACTCTCCATGGCATCTGTACTAGTTTCCCAAAGTTGCCGTAACAAATTACCACAAACTTGAAATGTATTCCCTCACAGTTTAGGAGGCTAGATGTTCAAAATCAAAGTGTCTGCAGAGCTGGTCCCTTCTGGAGGCTCTGATGGAGAATTCCTCTCCACACGTCTCCCCTCACTTCCGGGGGCGTCCAGCAATCCTTGGCGTTCCTGGCTTAGCTGTAGCACCCCAATCTCTGTCTGCACCCTCACATTGCCTTCTCCCCTGCTTGACTGTCTCATTTCCTTCCTCTTATCAACACCTTTGTTACTGGATTTACAGTCCAGTCCAGGATGACCTCATCATGGGATCCTTATCTCAATAGCATCTGCAAAGACCTTTTTTCCAAATGAGGTCACATTCACAGGTACTAGAGTTTAAGGACAACAATGTATCTTTTGAAGGGATACAGTTCAACTCATTACAGCATCCAACAACCTTCACCTCAACCTTTTCACAAGTCTCATTTTCACACAATCACATGTTTTTGTTTTTGTTTTTAATTGTTTTACAGATGTCCCTCCTTTTTCTCTCATTGACACCCTCTACCCCACTGCTGTCCACGCCCATCCTGCTGTTACTGTACGGTTGTCTGTGTCCATTGGAATCCTGTGGTTCTTTATTGGAGGACGGTGGTTACTCCTACATCCATATAAGATGTATCACTGCAATTACACAGATGTGACCAGTTTAAAAGGAAAACAGGGAACAGAGAGAATATTAAGAAATAATAGAAGACACAAGCATTTATTCAACTAATAATTGCTTAGAATTCTGGTGGGCCAGGCACTGTGGCAGGTACCAATCCAAAAAAAAAGACAGTGCCCTCCCTGCAGGACCTCTCAACATGGGGAGACAAGGACAGACTGCAGGGCACCGAGAGAAGTGTTGCCAGGTGCATGCGAACGCTGTGGGGTCACAGAGAAAGGAGCAGTTAACACTCCTGGGGTCAGGGAGAGGCTTCCACAGAGCAGGTGACATTTGAGCTGGGTCCTGAAAGATGAGTGGGAGTGTGCCCGGGCAGGAAGGAGCCCAGGAAGGGCATTGCAGGCAAAGGACAGAGCAGGAGCTCAGCTCCGGACACTGGCAGGGGCTGGCACATTCCACAAACAATGGGCAGTTTGTTACTTAGGCTCCATTTTCATCCCTTCCGTCTCTGCTCAAAAATTTCAGTGATTTCATGACTTAAGACCCACAACTCATATCTTTTGTTTTAGAATCTCAGCCCTTGGTAACTCAGCTCCAATCGCTTCTTCCCAACATGAAGCCTGTGCTGCAGCCCTCCTGTCCCCATCTGTCCCTTATACAGAGTGAACACTCCTCCCAGGAGCCTCACAGGCTCCCGCTGGAACTGCCCAGGAGGGACTGCCCCGAGCGCCCTCATTCCAAACATTCTTGGAGAATCTTCTCATTTGCCAAACTTCTGTAAACCAGCCTTAATTATTAACATCGAAAGGCAATTCTTCAGGCTCAAAAATTTGGCCTTCGCCTGCTGATGAAGATGCATCCAGAGGGTGATGACAGAACATCTTTCTAAGAAACCTAATACTGGCCACTGTCACCTCCAGTCAGCCCGGGCATATGTTTTGTCTTTGAGATGAACAGTAAGGAGAACACGGAGTGGTGAGGGCGTAAGGAGGACAGGCTCTGTTATTTCTTATCCACGATTCTGAAATGTAAGAAGCTCTCCAAACCATGAGTTAATCCCTAACTCGCTAGGTGTCAAGGCCTGACCTGAACCAATATGAGCCTATTTATAGTCTTGGTCTCATTCAGTGTGCAATCCCTCCCTTTGGCTGCAGATTTAATAAGATGCCTGATTGCACAATGCTGCAAGAATCTCCACGAGGGGTGTTAGGTAATATTCTGTGTCCTGAAACCCATCTGGCCCCCCAAATTTTGGATGTGGGACTGTGGGCCTGCAATTGTTATGATCCTGCGGCAGGTGTTTTTAATGACCATGTTCCCTAGGGCTGCATTCATTCATCTTAGCTGGAGCTCATTTGTGGGAGCAGCCTGGTTATGGTCACCAGAAAATCTTTGTCAGAGGTAGGTAAAATAACCAGTTTCAGGCAACTTAAACAAGCCTAGTCAGACAAAGATTACAGACTAGCCTGTGGCCTCACCCCTCCCCTGCCCTGGGTCTCAGCCTTATCACCATGATCCACCAGAGGCCTCATATCAGCAAGGAGATGGCCATGACCAATGCAGATGGAATTATAATGAAGATGAGACATGGAAGGATGTGAAATCTCCACCTCCCGGCCCTGCCTCACATCATACCCCAGACAGCTCAGGTGTGCAGATACTCTCACAGCTCATTAGAACTTCTGAAACTCCCTGAAGGTCAGCCATCGAGAAGAACCTCAGACATCAGCAGTCTCTTCTCCATCCTTTGGAGCCACCCCTTACACACACACACACACACACACACACACACACACACAGAAGAGCACGTGAGCCCGTGTCCCAGTTCTTCTACCTGCTAAATATGTGCACTGAAACAATCTAATTTATTCTCACTTGCTTCATCATTTCAATGGTTATAATTATAATAATTGCTTCTGACAGTTCTTTTCAGGGTCAAATAACAGTATAAATATGATAGCCCCTGTAAGCAGTAAAATGATATACAAATGTCATCATTGTTTTTATTATTAATTTTTAGGTCAGAATATTATTTAAATTGGAATATTTATTTGTTAAGGCAACACTTCTCAAATGTATTATCAGGGGACACTAATGTTCCAAAAGATGTTCTGCTATTAAAATTAAACAATGACACTCTTTCTCACTTCACAGGGAAAAAAATTCAATCAATGACAGAATTTTCTCAATACTAAATTCATCATTAATTAGGTTTTCTTAAACATTGGGGTCCAATTTTGCTTGTCTTCATAGTTCTATGAATCAAATGAGATCTGATTTAAAATTAGTAAGTATTTCATTCTGTGCTTTAAGAATTGCTCTTTTGTGCCATTTCACAAGAACATCTTGCCAGGCAAGATACTGAGTGCTGAGGACACACGTATGAACAGGGGACCATTCCTGTAGCAGGGAAGCTGAGTGGTGGAAGAGAGTTGGTGGGAGGAGAGATAAGTTAAAAGTAGTTGCAATAGAGTAAAAATAAACATCAAATCAAAGATGCTCTCATACCTATGTATGAAGGTCTTACCTGGGCACAAAGGAGGGAGTGTTGCCCAATTCTTAGAGAGAGAGGGTGGATTCAGGAAATGCTTCATGGAGAAAATGACACTCAGGCAAACTTAGAAAACACTGAATAGCCCTGCCGGTTTGGCTCAGCGGTTGGAGCGCTGGCCTGCGGTCAGGAGAGACCCGGGTTCGGTTCCCGCTAAGGGCATGTACCTCGGTTACAGTTTGTCCCCGGCCCTGGTTGGGTCATGTGGGTGGCGACCACTCAATGTGTCCCTTTCATGTCGATGTTTCTCTCTCTCTCTCTCTCTCTCTCTCTCCCTCCCTCCCACTCTACCTGAACAAAATGTCGAAAAATGTCCTCGGGTGAGGATTAAAAAAAGAAAACAATGAGTAATATTTCCCCATCTCCCCGTTTCATGGGTTCACTCTGGTGAGGCTAATTCTTAGAATTACCCAATGGTGTGTTCTTTAACAGGATTCAAACTCAATTTCACTTTAAAAATCAAGGTTTCCTAAATAGAAAACCTATTACCAGGGAGCCTCGCAGTCTGAGTTACAGCCAGACTGTAACAGAGAGTGGATGGAAAAAGATTAATTACGGCACTTGGGTTTAAAAGGACAAATGAATCTGACATACCAACATGACAAATGCATGTGAGTCCAACACTAATTAGCAATAAAAAAATACTTATCTTCTAAATACACAAAGCACATGTTTTCAGTGACAATTCATTCCACTCTTAATCCCCACATAAACACGTAGGTCAAAGAATGCTTGGGTCGAATTGGTGTTTTCATTCCCTGTATCCACACAAGCTTCACTAACTGGCCCTCGAGTGAGAGAAGATAGTCCGTTTGGGCCTATTTGGGGAAAATGTTCGATTGCAAACAGGCAGATGAACCCTAAGGACCACCTCTCCACTCATAAAGCTATCTGTCATTGTGCAAAGAATTCAAAGGCAAAGTGGTATTTATATTCTTACTCATCTGCATTGTCACCCTTTCAGTTTGAAGGTAGAATAACTTGCTTAATCCCTCTTTTGGAGACCAAAGTGTTTGTATGCAATCGTGACTGAACAAAACAGGTCTGCTTCTGGGGACAGGGTTGAAAGAGGCCCAACTCTGGGCCTACTGAACCAGTTAGCTAATTAACTAATTATTCAAAGATTCCTCTGTGTCTTGAACACTGTTAGGCACTGTGTGCTAGTTCTTCCTCGGAGAGAACCTCCCTTATCACCTTTTCGAAAAGAACAACCTCACGCACACATTCTTTGTCTTTATCCTGCTTCATTTTTTTTGCATTTATCATTTCCTAACCTTCTAATATAAATTTTTTTTTAAATTTCTATGTTTTCCACTACCATGAAGCTTCATGTGACAGATTTTGAAAATTTTATTTAATTCTATAAACCCAGTGCATAAAATGATGCCTGGTACATGGTAGGTACTGAATAAATACTTGTAACATGATTGAATCACTGAAGAAATGAGTAAGTGAGTGAAGTTGAATGAATAACTGAAGAACAAAACAGCTGTGGGGCCTCTGGGATTAGAGTATCTCTTATTCGTAGGCTTCTGTGAACTCAGGAAAAACTGCTTAAAATGATTCTGGGTACTGGCCAGTGTCCTCAGTGGTTAGAGCATTGGCCTGTGACCCAAAGGTTTGATTCCCAGTCAAAGGCACGTACCTGGGTTGCAGGTTTGTTAATCACCCAAGGATATTTTTTTCCATTAATTTTTAGAGAGAGTGGAAGGGAGGTAGGGAGGGGGAGAGTAAGAGAGAAACATCAATGTAAAAGAGACACATTGATTGGTTACCTCCCACACACACTGACCAGGCCTGGGAATTAAACCTGCAACCCAGCCCTGGCCGGTTTGGCTCAGCAGTTAGAGCGTCAACCTACGGTCCAGAGAGACCCGAGTTCGGTTCCCACTAAGGGCATGTACCTCGGTTGCAGTTTGTCCCCGGCCCTGGTTGGGTCGTGAGGGTGGCAGCCACTCAATGTGTCCCTTTCATGTCGATGTTTCTCTCTCTCCCTCTCTCTCTCTCTTCCTCTCTCTCCCTCCCACTCTTCTCTATCTGAACAAAAAAATGGAAAAATGTCCTCAGGTGAGGATAAAAAAAACCCCTGCAACCCAGGCATAGGCCCTTGATGAGGAATCGAACCCAAGACCCTTTGGTGCACAGGCCAGTGCTCTCATACCACTCAGCCACACCAGCCAGGGCTGAGTCACAGGTCTGAGGTTTGATCCCTGGTCCCCGTCTGAGTGCATGTGAGAGGCAATCAATTGATGTGTCTCTCACATCGATGTTTCTCTGTCTGTCTATCTATCTATCTATCTATCTATCTATCTATCTATCTATCTCCCTCCCTCTTCCTCCCTGCCTTCCACTCTCTAAAAATCAATGAAAAAAATATTGTTGGGTGAGGATTAACAAAAACAGGAAGGTCCAGCTAGAGCTTCAGATAAACATTTAAAAATTAAATTGAGTTTGAGGCTCTCAGGGAGGCTTGGAAAAGAATGCCCTACAAATAGGAAGGAGAGAGGAGGCTTTGGGGTAGGGACGACTCAGCAAGCCTTGTCAGGACATGATTTTCTTTTAATCCTCACCCGAGGGCATTTTTCCATTTTTTGTTCAGATAGAGTGGGGGGGGGGGAGAGAGAGAGAGAGAGAAACATCGACGTGAAAAGGACACATTGAGTGGTCGCCACCCACACGACCCAACCAGGGCCGGGGACAAACTGTGACCGAGGTACGTGCCCTTAGCGGGAACCGAACCCGGGTCTCTCTGGACCACAGGCCGACACTCTAACTGCTGAGCCAAACCGGCCAGGGCAGGACATGATTTTCAACTTTCCACCCACAGACACCGGGTTGGCTGGAGAATTCTTGTGATATCCCAACAAGTTATGTCTATAATCTGATTACTGTTCTCTTTCTCTCCATCCTCTTCTACGACCACCAAGAACATTGTTTCTGAAGTCTGTGAGGAATAGCTGATCAACTGAAGGCAAACACTAATTCCTGTAGCTACTACAGTCAACTTGTGTGCGTTACAGCATCATTTTCCCTTCCCTTTCCTGTTGGCTCTGGGTCTAAGTTGGTCATTGAGGATCAACTCTTGGCGTGGGGTATAGGATGTAGGGAAAGTGAATCAGCCCATTCACTCCACCTGGTCACACAGATTGGTTCAAGCCAATGAATTTCAAGGAGACATTGCTGGAAACTTTGGGGAATAAAGTTTCCCCATTCTGCCCTGGCCAGTTTGTCTCAGCAGTTGAGCATTGGCCTACGGGCCAGAGAGTCCCGGGTTTGGTTCCTGCTAGGGGCACGTGCCACCAAAAAAAAATATATATATATATATAAAGTTCCTCATTCTTTGAGTGACACCCTTTGTCAACAGATGTGACTAAGGGAGCATATAGTCCAGGAGTAAAGGGCAGCCATTTTGTGACCCTGAGGTGAGCTAGTTTTGAAATAAAACAGAACCACAATAGACAGATAGACAGAAGAGGATGAAATAAAAAGGATCTTTGGTGACATTACTGAACTAAAAGAAGCTTGCTGAGTTCTGAGTTTTTCCATAGATGCAAGGCAATATATTCTATTTATTATTTAAGTCAGTTTGAGCTGTCATTGAACCTGATAACTGCCTGATACATTGGTTTTTATTCTTTTTCCCAATTTAAGGTGAATTGGGGAAGTTTGTCTTTAAATGTGAGCTCAGGGGAAGATAAATGTGATTTTATTTTCCTAGCTTTTGTTATGGATCAACTATTTAATTTTATTACTTGTTTGGAATGAAATCTGTACACTTGCATATTTTGGAATCAGAAAGAGATCTGGAACTTTGAAACTGAAATACCCCACTCATAAACTGACAGTCAGATATCTTATGCCAAAATATTCCTTCACATTAACTGGGTACTTATAAAATATTCTTTGTAAAAATGGCTATCTAGAGAAGTTAAATGTGTCTAGGTATTAAAACAGCATTTATTTACATTCTTTCCTTATACTGGCTGAAAGGTTTCTGATTGATTTAGACACATGGAATGCTTGAGATGGAAGGGACATTAGGCAATATGGTACAGCAGTTAAGAGCAAGGCTAACTTACCCAAGGTCAATCATGGGCAAATTAGTTAACCTCAACTTATCCAACATCCTTGTCCCTTATTCCTCTTTCCTGGTGGAGCCCTGATTTTGCTCTTCATCGGGTGACCAGTGGGACTCAGGGGAACCTACCTACTTCTCTAGCTCTGGAAGTGGGTCTTGATTTATTTAAACCAATCAAAATGGTTTTATCTCCTCTGCAGTTCATGATACATGCTACAGATCAGGACAATAAGGCACAGGGGAATTTGCCCAGAGTCTCTAGGACAGTTCCTCTAAGAGAATTTCCATAAGCAATTCCTTCCCTGAGGCTTAACATAAAGAAGAAAGTAAGGAGCCCTGGCCGGTTTGGCTCAGCGGTTAGAGCATCAGCCTGTGGTCCAGAGAGACCGGGGTTTGGTTCCCGCTAAGGGCATGTACCTCGGTTGCAGTTTGTCCCCGGCCCTGGTTGTCGTGCGGGTGGCAGCCACTTGATGTGTCCCTTTCACATCGATGTTTCTCTTTCTCTCTCTCTCTCTTTCTTCCTCTCCCTCCCACTCTATCTGAACAGAAAATAGAAAAATATCCTTGGGTAAGGATGAAAAAAAAGAAAGAAAGAAAGTAAGGAGCCCTGACAGTTGCTGACAGTCCGCCCTCAACCAGGAGGAGACCCAGCCCTAGACTGAAGGCCACACTGTCGATGGCAGTGCAGAGAGATGGAAAGGACTTGGGTCCTTGAAGTCCTTCTTATAGATAAATGATCAACTAACTCTAAAGCCCTTCTGCCTTTGAACTTCCTGTGAGTTATGTGAGCCAAGAAATATTCTTATTGTTTAAAGCTCTTTGAATTGGATTTCCCATTACTTGCAGCCAAAACACCCTCACTGTTAAACTCATTAAGTCCTGTCTCATAGGAATGTTTGGAGAAGCAAATTGATAGCTCATGTGAAACACTTACATAATGCCTAGATGATACACGTGCTCAGTAAGTGGTCACAATTGTTATCTAACCTCTCTTTTTATAGATATTTGCCCAAATTAACACAGACTTCCTATGGAAGTTCTGTTAGATTAGCTCAAATGCATCAAATCAGAAAGTGGGCCAACCCAGCCTGGCCAGTGTAGCTCAGTGGTTGAGCGTTGACCCATGCACCAAGAGTTCATCAGTTCGATTCCTGGTCAGGGCACATGCCCAGGTTGTGGGCCTGATCCCCAGTGGGGAGCATGCAGGAGGCGGCCAATCGATGTTCTCTCTCATCGATGTTTCTCTCTCTCCCTTCCTCTCCCTCTAAAATCAATAAAGAAAATAATAATAACAATAAATAAATTTTAAAATAACAAAAAAAAAAAGAAAGTGGGCCAACCCAATACTCAGAAAGTTGTCAGAAGTAGCTGATGACACAGGTACTAAAATCCTAGAGGCAGAAAAATGTCAATATCCAAACAGAAAGATGGTTAAACGGGTTTTGAATCAGATACCTTGTGAGATGCAGTGAGGCTGGGCCTGAGTGGTTTTCTTGGTCACTAGGCTCCCAAATGGCGATCCCAATCTGTCCTAATGGGTCTAGCTGAGGTCCTAAAGAGCCAGTGAGACATCATGGTAGTGACAGAATCTTGTTAGGCACCGAGACCTCATTCTTAGTCCAGTGCCTTTTTTACTATACCAAATTCTGTGTCATTCTATGGGCATTTATTTTGTTGACATTCAAAAGAATCCTCCTAAATTACTTAATGTCACATGGCTTCTCAGCCTTTTGGCTAAAATCAAGTGTAAATTACTCAACGTTACAGAGTGTAAGAGGCCTACTTCCCACTTCAAAGTAAGTTAGTGGTTATCTCGGGGTGGAGGGGAGACGAACCGGGACATTGCTATGTACACTGTGTGTTCCTACACTGTGTACTCGCAGAGCATGGGAAAGTTTCTTTTTGTCTCTCAAGGAAACTGGTTCATCTGTTTAATAAGCATTCAGAAGTCCGTGCCCCTGCCCCTTCAGATCAGAACAAGGGATTGATGATGAAGAACTACTCTTCTTTCACACACGGTTTTCTGGCCCATTCCAAAGCCTGGGCAGCATTCCTAGACCTACCCCGTTAGGAGTAACAGTCCTTCCCAATGCTCCCCTCATACATCCTACTCACCCACCACAGGGCAAGCATGCAAAAAATCAGTGAAAAAGACTGTATTTTGAATGATCCAAAAACACACTTGGGCCCTGGCCGGTATTCTCAGTGGTTAGAGCATTGGCCCTCGGACCAAAGAGTTGTGGGTTCGATTCCTAGTCAAGAGCACCTAAAAAATTAAATTAAATTAAAAAACACATACACACTTGGCAGGGAAGGGTGATCCCACTGCACCTGCAGAAGCCTCAGAAAGGAATATGACAATCCCTGGGCACACTTCCTCTTCCGTCAGTCATGCCCCTCAGATGCCCTCAGCTCCCTGACGTTCTAGTCACATGGGCCAGCCTTGCTCACTGTGGTGATGTCAGAAAACAGGTCATCTTTTCTCCCTGTCCTGGTGGGATGTTGCTCCCACCTCCCCACTGACCCCAACACACCTTAATCCTTGGGCCTTCCACCTTTCATCCAGGCTCTCAGCTTCTCACACCCTGCTCTCCAGAGAGAAACTTGTAAGTTCAGTTTCACTGAGCCGTAAATGATGACTCAAGAGAAAGATGGAGAAGACGAACTGTGTGCCCCGCCACTATGCAGCTTAACACTTATTGTTTCTTAGATGTCTTTGGGGGGGGAACACAGCTAGACCCAGTCACCAGCCATGGTATAAGATTATGACAGGACCCTTGGCCAGTTTTTCTCAGTGGTTAGAGCAGAGGCCCATGAAGAGTCTCAGGTTCGATTCCAGGTCAAGGGCACATTCCTGGGTTACAGGTTCGATTCCTACAGGTTGGAATGGGGTTAGGGTCATGCAGGAGGCAACCAACCAATGTATCTCTCTCACATCAATGTTCTCTCTCTCTCTCTCTCCCCCTCCCTCCCTTTTACTCTATCTAAAAATCAACGGAAAAACATCCTTGGGTAAGAATTAACAAAAAAAATAAAAGATTATGATGGGAATCACACAAGTCTCCTGGCATATGAAGGTATCAGTTTCTACCAATAAGACTCATTTCCTCCTCTGGGAGGCACTTTGATCTTCCCAATCACCCTCGTGACAGGAAGTGTCCCTGGAAGGTTTACCCATTAAGCTGACTCAAATCATACCTTATGAATCATAACAAGTAAAACCTAAAAGATAGAGTTATTGTGAGGGAGTAAGAGAAAATGCATGGAAAGAAAAACCAGAATGTCCCAAGGCAGGCTGCCCAAAGCCAAGTTCATTATTCCATTATTACCATTATTACCATTGCTCAGCAGAGAACGGCAGCTCCATCCATTCTGTCACCCCAGCTCACTTCTGCCTCCCTGCTCTCCCTCTTCCTCACCTACACCCATTAATATTGATGACAATAACGGTGATAATGACATAATTGAGCATAGTGCCAGCATAGGGTTTGGAGGTAGGCAGACCAGAAATTGATCCCAGCTCCACCTATTAGAAGAGGCATGACCCCATCTGAGTCTGTTTCCTGTAAAATCAGAATAAAAATAGCACCCAACTCTTAAGGTGTCATAACAATTAAATTTGCCATTGATATAAAGGTGCTTAGCCCAAAACCTGGCACACAAGTGCTCAAAAATTATAGTTATTAACATAATTTTCTCCAATCTTCAGGAGAACCCACTGAATAATTATTATTCTCATTTTACAGACAAGGACACTGGAGAGGTCACAAAGTTAAGTGACTTGCTGAAATCTTCATAGCCTGGAAGAGATAGAGCGTGGATAGAGTTTGTCTAGCTGGACCAGTTACAAAATTTGTGGGAACTAGTACAAAATAAAAATGAGGGGGGCCCTTTGTTCAAAATGACCAAGAATTTCAAGACACAACAGCAGAGAATCTGACCAAATGCAGGCCCTCACCAGGTCGCACGCCATGAAGCTGGCCCTGCCCCAGACTTGCAACTGGGCTGGTCTTGTCCGTTTGAACTCCGGCTGGATTCTGTCTTCCTTTCACTCCCCACGCCCTGGTTCTAGCTCTCAACAGCTCATACCTTCCTACTGCATTAGCCTCTCAACTGGTTTGTCTGGGTCTGTCTTGTTCCAGCCAACCCATCAACCACCCTGCTATCAAAATGATCTTCCCAGAGGTCAGCTCTAATCACATCTTTCTCTTTAGATAGTCTCTACTCAGTATCCCTTGCTCAACAGGATAAAATCAAATCCCTTAGAGTGGCATTCAAGGCCCTTTACTGCGTGAACTTTGTCAGACTGTCTCCACCACACATTCTTCAGATCTGTCCTACCAGGTTATTCCCATGCTTCATGCTACACTCATACTTGCCTCCTCTGGAACTTGGGCAGAAACTGTTTTCTCTCAGCTGAGAATAACCCTTGATCATCTTGCCAATCACAATCTCCCTATCTTTAAAAGACCAGCTCAGCGGCTATCTTTATCACAGTATCTTACCTGAATTTTCCATTTGGAATCAGTTTCTCCTTCCCCGGGCTTTCTTTGGATAGCTGTATACCACTTATATCAGTCTGCTGTATATTAGGGTTAGCATGTGTGCAGGCCTTTGGAATTAATCTGACTTGGATTTAAATCGCAGCCGGGGCCTCTGGCTGGGTGAATTCAACAAGTGATTCCATGGCTGAGTGGGAATAATAACGATTCAATAAGACAACACAAGTAGGGCACTGTCTGGGCCTAAGAGATACACCACAGAAGTCCATCTTTCCCCCTTGCCCTTAGTAACAACGGTGCCCCATTCATCTCCCTCAGTGCCTGGCACCAGGCCTCTCCCACGGTAGCCACCTCAACCAGTCTGCCCCATTAATGAACCTCCCCCAAGTTTTCCAAGGACCAGCCCCACTCATGCCTCCACTGAACACTTTAAATGCCCACACCCAGCAAAAACCTGGGCAGGCTGTCTGTTCTAAATAAAACCCTTATCTCCCCACATTAATTAATACTTGTGTTTTTAACGTTGGCACTGGTTTATATTAGCATCCACAGACCCTGAGAACATTTTTAATAACAAGCAATCATGACTCTGGAACCATTGTGCCTTTGGCAGCCCACGTTTAAAGATTAGTTTCTCCCACACAGTTTCTGTATCTCTTCTCAACCTAAATTATACTAGCTGCTAACATTTGGAGGCAGAAATCTTGGTTGGTGTGAGGCAACAGGACTGCTTAACTAACTCAAATAAAGAAGGCTTTATTTTCTGGGTTAATAGTATCAGCTCCTCCCAGCGATGCCAGGGTGCCAGTGGGGGAGGGCACCCCTACGAAGGCGCAGCCTGAGGGTGCTATATTGAACAAGTTCTAGAGGTTGATTCTGGTCTTGAGGTCACTAGAGGTTTATGCTTATTCTGAAAGGGGATGTAACCCAAGAGAGTACCAGGTGTCTGTGGCCCAGCTTCCCCCACTGTGCCTCCCCCTCTGCCCAGAACCGGGAAAGGGGTGCTGGTGGTTAAGCCACTGCAGAAACGCCGGCTTTAAGACTCTTAATTACTAGTTTAAATAACATGGTACAACTGGCTTTCGTAACATGATATGTTTTATTGCGTTTGTTCATACACATGACAAAAAGAAGCTGGGGTTTGGGCACCTAAAAGTTACCTATTATTGGCCCTTTGATCTGGAATTATTGGGAGGTAAGGGTGAGGGGGAAAGGGGACACTGGTAGCTCTATAAGGTCCATTCCTGGAGGCCAGTTGGTGACAGGTGCAGCAAAGATGTTTCAATGCCAGAACTTGCCAGGTTACCTAACATGTCGAGCATTTACTAACTCATACCAAACCTGCCCACTTCCCCGTGGTAATTTATGGGAGTAACCTACAATGAGACTGGGTATCCACTAATAAAATGTCACCTGATGATTCATTCACAAGGAGAAATAACCATTTGTGATTTTTGACATTCAGAGACGCTTGTCCTTTTGCTAAACAGGAAAACAGCTTTGCTTTTCTACTGCCCCACGCCTCTGGGTTGCTGAGCTCTTTTGTATCATGGAACATTTTGTGTGAGAACTTGGCAGCAGGAGGCCCGGGCTCAATGGGAGAACCTGGGAGTCCAAGCGCACAGACTTCCCGAAATAGAAAAACAAAGAGAAGCAGAGGCCTGCTCGGTTTGGCTGGCTTTCTAAGGCAGTAGAGGTGTTTGTGGTCAGTGTGAAAGAGAGATCGCACACCCTTAGACCCTAGAGCAGCCATTTTCAACCTTTTCCATCTCATGGCACACATACACTAATTACTAAAATTCTGCGGCACACTACAAAATATATATATTTTGCTGATTTGCAAAAAAAAAAAAAAGTATAATTTTGATTCATTCACCTGGATAGCTATTGTTGTGTTGGCTGTTTTCATTTTTTATTTGACACTCTAAGGGGAAAGAGGTCAGTGCCCTGTTTAAATAGTCAGGTATTGTAGGTTATAAAGATTCTTGGGGCACACTGGTTGAAAATTGCTGCCTTAGAGGATTAGTTTTCTGGAACTGCTATAACAAAGTACCAAAACTGGGTGCTTTATTTATTATTATTATTTTTTTTTTTACAAGCAAAAGTTTATTTAGAAAGTCATAGAAGTAGAAGAAGTGAGCCAGTTGGGCTGCATGGGCTCAGGAAACAAGTTACAGAGGCAAAAGAAAGGCCCTTGTAGCTTAGGAGAAAGAAAGCAAAGAGAAACACCTAACATAAGAAGGCATGGGTGGCTTGAGAGAAAAAGGAAAAAGAGAAAGCCAAAACCCGGTGCTTTAAAACAACAGAAATTTATTCTCTCAATGTCCTGCCAATCGGAAGTCCAAAATCAAGGCGCTGATAGGGCCTTGCTCTCTCTGAAGGCTGCAGGGAGAATCTGTTCCATGCCTTCCTCTGCCAGCAATCCTTAGCACCCCTCAGCTTGTAGACTCATCATTCCAGTCTCTGCCTCCACCTTCACATGATGTTCTCCTGTGCGTCTTTACATGTCTTCTCTCTGTGTACATTTGTCTCTTCTGGTAAGGACACCAGTCAGATTGGATTAGGGGCCCACCCTGCTCCAGTATGACTGCATTTTAACTCATTGCATCTGCGATAACCCCGTTTGCAAGTAAGGTCAGATTCTGAGGGACTGGAGGTTAACACTTTGTCTTCGTCTACTCAGGCTGCCATAGCAAAGCACCACAGACCGGGTGGCTTATAAACAACAGACTTTTTTTCCTCTCACACAGTTCTGGAGGCTAGAAGCCCAATATCAAGGTGCTGGCCTGTTTGATTTCTGGTGAGAAATCTCTTCCTCGCTTGCAGATGGCCTCCTTGCTGTGTCCTCACAAGGTAGAGAAAGACAAAGAGAGAGCTCTCTAGTGTCTCTTCTTATGAGGGCACTGTTCTCATCATGAGGTCCCCACCCTCATGCCTCATCTATACAAAATACCTCCCAAACACCTCATCTTTACACATTAGCACATTGTGGGTTAAGGTTTCAACATATGGATTTTTTTAATTGTCAGTATTACAGATGTCCCCTATTCTCTCCCCACAATGGCCCCCTCTGCCCAGGCCCCAGCCTACCTCGGGCCTGCATCACAACATATGGATTTTGAGGGGATACAAACATATGATCCATAACAGACTTCAACATGTCTTTCAGCAACAGCTGCTCCGGGTATCCATCCACTGCACAGCTACAGGGGTCAGCAGAGACAAGAGTGCACGTTCTCCCAGTTAAATCCCCAGTAAGGGGAGAGTCACAACCTTTGACACAGGCATGGATACCCCAAATTAGTCCTTTAAAGACCCAGCCATTTGATACTGAAATCTGCATGGGGTATACCCCAACCTTTGGGAGGGGTGAGGGTGATCCAGAAAACACAGAGCCAGCTAAGGCAAAGGGTTCTCTCTCTGGGGAGTGCTGGCCAGCTCAGGCAGTGCTCCTGGAAGCTGCCACAGTACCCTGAGTGGGGCACAGCCTAGTGGGACTCAGGCCAACTGATTTCCCTCCTTAGCGCCCATGTCACCATCACAGAGCAGTCTGTCCTGCTCATGTTGTTCACACAAGTGCTGTCTGTGGAAGGGATGCCCCACAAGTTTCCATCTCGTAATGACAGTCGCTGCCCTCTGCCCCAACCCTGCAGGTCACATGACAAGCCTGAGGCCTTCCCAAAGGATGGACTCTCTTGGCTGGTCCTGTCCTCCAGCCTTCCCCTCTGCCCTCCCTGCCCCCACCCTGGGTATTTAAGCAGGCACCAGCTTTGTTTGGAAACACCATGCTCACCACTACTAATATAATTCACCGAGAGCGAGCCTGTCTCCAAGGAACTCCAAGTGCTTCCCAGACGTTATCTAATTAGCCCTCACCCAAAGCCCTGCTCCAGCCAAGCCATCAGGGGGCAGAGACAGGCTGGGGCTCTGTGAGGGCATAAGGCAGGGCACTTACTCAGGAGGTGGGCTGGCACCATTTCCAGTGAAATGGCTATTGAAAACGCTCCCCTTGCTCTCCCCAGGATTGGAAAGCTGGGTTGAAAGAATGACTTGCAAAACCCCAGAAGGTGTGTTCCTTCACCTCTTGCACAGATAAGTCAGCAGCCCCGGTACACCACCATCTGCCAATCAGGGCACTTAAAACTAATACTCACACTCTTCCTTTCCATCACTGTGTCCACCCACCCGTTCTACCACCTACTTGCAACTTCTCTTGATGGGCCACCAAAAGTGGAAAGGTGTCACCGGAGGGGAGCGGCCTGTGTGATCCCCTTGGAGGCACCCATCTTCCCGTGAACTCTTCCCAGCTTCCCACGTTACATATGGCCTCGGTGTCTTCAGTACCCGGACTAGCCAGGAGCTCTGCCTCCCAGGGTAGCCCCAGCCTCCCCGCAGACAGACGCACACATGAGCTTGCACATCCAATTAGCTGATTCTCCCTGGCACCTGGCTCAGCCCTTGCTCCCACCTGGAAAGTATTCTATGCATATTTGTGGATGTATAATGGGAATATTAATTCCTTTAGCTCCTTAAAAACCCTCTGTGGAAGATGGGATTGGAATTTTTTTTTATGTTTTTTGTTTTTGTTTTTTAATGTGTTTTTTATTGATTTTTTTAGACAGAGAGGAAGGGAGAGAGATATTGAAACATTTATGTGAGAAACACCGACCAGTTGCCTCCTGCACGCCCCCTACTGAGGATCGAGCCCACAAGTCAGGCATGTGCCCTGACCGGGAATCCATGGAATGGTGCTCAATCCACTGATCCACACCAGCTGGGCAGTGGTTGGAATTTTTACCTGGACTTTACAAATGAGCAAAATGAGGCTGAATTTGTTGGGAGACTTGCCCGGGGTCCTACAGCTTACAAGTAGCAGAGCCCTGTACAGACCCAGATCCTCGGACTTCACGGAAGGAGTATTTGCCATTGTACCATGTCGCAGTCCCTCCGCTCCTCTTGTGTAATTCAGAAAGCTCACATTACCAGAACCTTTCTATATTATCACCTATGAGTAAATGGACCACTGACATGATGGTGAAATGAAAGCACAAATGGCAGTCTCCTTGGGGAAAAATGCCTCTATTTGAAAAATCAGAACCATTTCTATCACAGTTCTACATTTGGGGATAGCAGAGTAGGGGCAGAGTGACGGACAGAGATCAAAGGCAGAGTCAGCCACTGCCTCCAAAGGCTCGCCCCAGAACTGACGAGGGTTGATAGTAAGGTTCTTTACGAATCAGAGTAAAAGATGAGTTAAATAAAATAACTCACACAGCATACAAAGGTTACAAAGATACAATGTACTTTCAGGTGCATTATTTCATCAAACTGCATAAAGACCCTCCACCATAACACCAATAACACCATTACCACTATTTTTACAGTTGAGAAACATGTTGATCAGATTCCTTGCCTACAGGAATAACTAGTAGATTTCATGCTCCAATCTGGAAGTTCTAACTCAAAGTCAGTGTTCTTTCCCGTTCTTCCCAGCTACCTCCCACCTCCTTCTGCTAGGATTTCAGAAGTTTCGCCTCGAGTTTTGTTGATACCCATCTGCATATGCTTGCCGTGCCGGACATCATCGCTGGCCACTGACCCAGCCCCCTGTCCTACCCGGGCATGCAGGACTGCCCTTTCCTGCCCCTGGAAGTTAGACGTCACCATTTGACTTGCTTTTACCAATGAAATTTGAGCAGAAGAGGTGCGTGTCATTCCCAGCTGGAAGCATTTTACTGCTGGGCTAGTCTCTCCAGCCTTCTCCCCCCGCCACAGTTACAGTGAAAGTGGGTGCTGACAGTGGAGCCTCCGTCAGTCTGGTCCCCGGAGTGACGGCCATGAGCAGCGCCTTCCTGTTGACCTGAATCAAACGTGAGCAAGAAATGTCTTTATTATTTCAAAACACTACGATGTTGGGTTTGTTTATTACTGTGGCATAACCGATTCCAACCTGACGACACAGAATTTCCTTTGGAGAATCTGCACAGCCTCAAGCAGTCTTAGGTAGGACTGAATCTACCCCCCAGCTCTAAGGGACAGACCCATATTGGCATGAGTGACTGGTTTCAGTAAGGGTCACAACCTAGGCCAACTAAGTCCTAGTATTTGTTTAGAGGTGAGCCAAGCAGAGTGAAAGTAAAAACCAGTCAATGATTACAGAAAGCAGGGCAAGCCCCGATCACCTGGAAAACCTTCCTGCAAATGAAGGAACACCGCCTGAGGACAAAGGTGAACCACAGGCAAAGGCAACATCTGCAAATTATAGACATAAAGAGCAAAAGCCCACAGTCGGCTCTAGGCCTTTCAGAAATGAGCCAGTAAGTTCCTTAATTCACTAGCCCAGTCTGAGGTAAGCTTTCTGTTACTTAAAATTATTATTTTATTTTATTTATATATTTTTTTTAAATATGTTTTAATGGATTTTTTGGAGCGGAAGGGAGAGAGAGATAGAAACATCAATCCGCTGCCTCCTGCACGCGCCCTAGTAGGGGTTGAGCCCGCAACCCGGGCATGTGCCCCAACCAAGAATCAAACTGGGACCTCTCAGTCCATGAGATGACATTCAATCCGCTGAGCTACATTCACCCAGCAGTTACTTGAAATTTTTTAAGAAGTAATAACCTAGCCTTGGTCAGTTTGGGTCAGTGGTTAGAGTGTAGGCCCATGGACCAGAGTCCCAGGATCGGTTCTCGCTAAGGGCACGTACCTCGGTTGCAGTTTGTCCCCGGCCCCGGTTGGGGTCATGTGGGTTGCAACCAGTAGCTGTGTCTCTCTAATGTCTATGTTTCTCTCTCTCTCTTCCTCCCTCTTTCCTTCCTGCTGTATCTGAAGATAAATGAAAAAAAAAGAAAAGAAAACACAAAAATAAATAAATAAAAGGTAATAACCTTAACTGATAATTTTAAACAACTCCCCCCTCAGAATAATAACCCATTGACAGATACATGGACATATAACTATAGATGCGTTTCTACACTCAGTCCTGCATCTTTTGGGGACTTTAAATCTTGCCTTTTCTTAGGTTGCCAATGTTGCTTAGAAAAGCAACAGAAGTGAGTTTTAGAGTCAGAAAGGAATTTAAAGAACTTATGGTCTATCTCATTTTATAGATAAGGGACTAAGGCACAGAAAAGTATAGCCCCTTACACTGGGCAACATCTTACACCTGCGCTCTCGAGTTCCTGATGACCTCTGACCTCTCAGAGGTAGCTACGCAGTCTCAGGGTTGTTCTGGGCATTAAACGGAGATAAGGTACATAAAGGCCTAGCACAGTGGCTGGCTCCATGAGTGTGAATAATCAACAACTGCTAACTGCTTTTTATCAGTGACTCACATTTTAGTATTAAATGGGGGTGGGAGAGTACAAATAACTGACACTCGCCTTATTAGTTATTATATTGAGAGAACTCGCCCAGAGCTGAGACTGAGTCAGGCCCTTGAGCTTGACCCAGTAACCAGCCATGGTCATCTGCAGAGAGACCAGTTGACTCTGAGTCCTTTGAGGTCACTCAGAAGTGTGTGCGCCAAGCACGCCCGGGATCGGAGTTCGGCCTTTGTAACTGTGTCCTAAGAAAACCAGAAGTTCTGTGAGGAGCCGAGAGCTTTGTTGCTGAAACTCTGAGATACACTAGGGTACAAGCTGCCCAGACTGGACACCCTGCAATGGGGTGAAACATGAAGGGGAGCAAGTGCGTGCCTCCACCCCCTCTACGGGTAACTGTGTGGCGTGGATACCCAGAGCTTGGCACCCCCATGGGGAGGAGGCAGAGCAGGCAGTGGGGACAGGCTGTTGGTAGTGCCTGTGGGACACCCCTGAGCATTCTCAGAAATACTTAGTGGAGATTCTACAGGAGCTGGAGGTCCCGGTGAACCTATGAGGACAGGGGCCCATGGTGTGCAAGTAGCTGCAGTAACAAGGACCCCGTGTCTACCAGGGGCTGCAGAAGCCTGCAGAGACGGCCACAGGACAAATGCCTCGGCCGTGATTTAACAGATAGCCACAGGAATGGGACTCCCGCCTCCAGGAAGCAGGCAGGACACACCATGGAAAACCTCCTCCAAAGGAAGCCAGGGTCACCAAAAGCAGCTGAGCTCACTTCCAGTTTTATGAAAAGCCAGCCTGGAGAAAGCCGTTGTTTGCTCTGGGTTCTGGTTGTTCTCATTAAGTGACATAACCAACGTAAGCCACCTTGCCCTGTCTCTGGCCCAAAAAGAGTACAAAATAAATGGCAAGTGTCTTTCTCTGCTTCTCAAGTGTGAACTCATCGGAAAATCAGTTGGACCAAATATATTTAAATGAATCACCCAAATGGCAAAGGCTCTGTCAACAGAAGAAACATCCAAACCTGCAGGGAATTTTTATAAGAATTTATTTGAGCCAAACTGACAATTGCCAGGAAGCAAGATTTCAAATGCTCTATAGAATGACAGTTTTGCAGTTTCTCTTATGCATTTGAGATAAGGAGGAAACTAGGGAGGGTGACATGTAGGTGGCAAGGTGGGGATTGGATTATACAGGAGAGGTAACAAGATTACGAGCTCTCTTGAGGGTGGTTACACTTATTTCCAGGGTGTGTTAACCTAGATGCACAAAAACAATGGACAGGGCTTGCTTAAGGTAGAGATAAACCTTTTACCAAAAAGCTACATGCCTGGGGATGGCCACCCACTGTGATCTGCCCAGTTAGGAATTTATGATTAGATCACCTTGTGAAGTTACTCCCTAGAACCCCTTTTTTGTTTGTTTGTTTGTTTTTAATTTTTTTTTCCTTCATTGATTTTAGAGAGAAAGGAAATGAGAGGGAGACAGATAGAAACATCGAAGAGAAAGAACATAGATTGGCTGCCTCCTGCACACTCCCCACTGGGGATCGGGCCCACAACCTGGGCACGTGCCCTGACTGGGAATCAAACTGGCGACCTCTTGGTGCATGGGTCGACACTCAACCACTGAGCCACACCACTGAACTAGAACCTCTTTTTCATCCACAGCTTTTATGAAGAATTAAAAGCTGAGAGATGTACCCTCTCCTTTTTAGCTGTGCGTTTGTAGGTTCATCTCTCATTCTCTTTCTTTATAAACGAGATAATATACTCCTATGCTACCTTATCCATCTCATAATGAAGATTAAATGAGACCATAATAAAGGTCAGGGTTTTATCACATGCTAAAGGGCTGAAAGACCTTTTTTTTTTCTTTATTGATTTTAGAGAGAGAGGAAGCGAGAGATAGAAACATCGATGAGAGAAAACATCGATTGGCCGCCTCCTGCATGTCCCCCACTGAGGATTTGGTCCACAACCTGGGCATGTGCCCTGACCAGGAATCGAACTGGTGACCTCTTGTTGCATGGGTCGATGCTCAATCACTAAGCTACACTGGCTAGGCTAAAAGATCTTCTTAATTATTATTATCCCAATGTTTCTCTTAAGTTGTACACAAACTTACAAAACACCTTCCAGATGAGCCAAGGTTCCTGGGACCCACCCTCAGAAAATAAGACGACAGCCCTCTGTCTAACAAACATTTTTTTAAGAAACAAATTCATGGGATTTATCTCACTGCCACTTTGCTCAAGCAAATCATTTTTTCCAATCTCAATTCAGAAGCTGCTGCAGCAACTGTAAAATGACTTTCCTCTTCTTTACGTTTTGCTCTGGAGACAGGAAGAAAATGAGGCAAACTATAAAAGTGTGCTCTATATTTTATTCCAAATTATGTAAAAACCCAAAACACACTAGTCCTTTGCAGTTGTTCCTAGAGTCAGGTGGGCAGGAGGGTGGGTGGAGGGACTAAATAACAGAGCTGGTGAGTGAGTCGATCAGAAGGCAGCTTGGAGGAAGTGACCATACAGGGCAAAGGAAGACTGGCAGAGGGCTGGTCATTGGTCTGTCACAGGTCAAGGTGACCTTCGCCTGCCCCCTACCCACATCCACACATTGTCACCCACTGTCCACAGCCTCTCTCTTCCCTCTCAGCTCTGAAAGCCCACTTTCAGAATAGGTTCTAACAAAAGTTAGATATTTATACCGCAAGGTGAATGTAAGGCATTCCACTGGCTCCCTCTAAA
Source organism: Molossus molossus (assembly GCF_014108415.1). NCBI lineage: Eukaryota > Metazoa > Chordata > Mammalia > Chiroptera > Molossidae > Molossus > Molossus molossus. The sequence goes on along the minus strand of NW_023425347.1, from coordinate 25,920,130 downwards.
GGTACTTCCACTTGAACCCTTATCACTGTGCAAAAGCTTCCGAACAAAATTAAACACCCCCTAATGGGAAGAAGTCCTCCAGGGCGTGGCCTCTACTTGCTTCTCTCACCAGTTCACTCTCTGCTCCACCAGTGCTCTGTCCCTGTCCCACTAGATGTGCCAGGCACGTGAGAGTGAACAGTTGTGCATTTGGATCCTAGTGGTAGCTACATAAGATGGCACACGAGGTTGAGCTGACACGCACGCACACAGTGGCAGACACTCATGAAGGCATGTGTGATCTGTGAAGACGCAAGGAGCTCAGTGGATTGTACCAGCATCAGTTCCACGGTGCTGAGGCTGTGCAATTACACAAGAGGCCAGTTTGGGGAGAGGAGGGCTGATGGGTGTACAGGATCGCCCTGTACATTCTTTTTACGACTTCCTGTCAATTGACCTTTATTTCAAAATAAAAAGTTAAAAGAAAAGGCATCAAGTTCTCTCACGTTTTTATGTCTCTTGTTAGAATATATATTATTGCCCGGCCAGTGTGGCTCAGTGGCTGAGCATCGACCATGCACCAAGAGGTCAGGGCAAATGTCCAGGTTATGGGCCAAACCCCCAGTGGGGGGCATGCAAGAAGCGACCAATCGATGTTCTCTCTCATCGATGTTTCTATCTCTCTCTCCCTCTCCCTTCCTCTCTCTGAAATCAATAAAAAAATATTTTTAAAAGAAAAAAAAGAGTATATATTATCATTTTCACACATACCTTCTAAAATTTCTTCATTCTTCAGAATCAGCCTGTATATCACTGCCTCACAAAGTGGACACTCAATAAACGTTCATGAAGTGAGTAAGCAAATGTTCTCTGTTATTTCCGAGATAAAGGAAGAGGCTGTTGAATTAATAAACCAACATAATTTAGCAGTAAAAAACAGGCTACCTGACTGAAATCCCAGTTCTAGACATTCCTCTCGCTGTGTGACTTTCTGAGTTTAATTTTCTTGTCCCAGCAGGAATAGCACTAATATCATAGGGTTGTTATGAAGGTAAATGAGTTAATGCACTGTGATAGATATATATTTGGTCTTCTCCCCAGTTCCTGACACACAGCTTCTAAAATCCTTGGAATTTCCTGAGTGATAGGAGCATTTTTTGTTATTCACAGCAAGCTGCTTTGAACCATACCTGAGTTCGTGCTAAGAAGTTGACACTGGCAGCCCCTCCAGATGGGGGCTGGTTGCCGGAGGAACCAACCATGTGATTGCAGGGTTAGAACTGTCAGCCCCACCCCCAATCTCCTAGGAAGAAAAGGGGCTAGAGAGTGAGTTCAGTCACCAGTAGTCAGTGACTTAATCCATCATGCCTACATAATGGAAACTCCTAAGATGGGTTCTGAGAGTTTCCTGGTTGGTGGATACCTCCAAGTGCTGGGAGGACTACCCACCCAGTGAGGCATGGGAGGTCCCCATGCCCCGCACCCCCAGCGCTGCCCCATGCATCACTTCCGTTTGGCTTTTCCTGAGTTGTAGCCTTTGTAACAGTAAGTAAAAGCACTTTTTCTGGGTTGTTCGAGCCATTCTAGCTGGTTGTTCAGAAGTATGGGACTTGGAATTGGCATCTAAGCGGGGGCAGGAGGCATTTTGTGGGACCTGTGCTGTTTGCACTGACTCCAGTAGCCCGTGTTGGAACTGAGTTGACCTGTAGAACACCCAGCTGGAAGCTAGAAGGTATGAGGAAAGTCCCACACATCTGCTGTCAGAAGTGTAGAAACTGTTCAGATAAAGTGCTTACTTCGTGCCTAGGCGTGAAGTGAGCTCTCAAACTTGGCTCCTATTATCCCTGGGATGCCTTTTCCAACCTGTCTTCATCCCTGTCCCTGTCCCCACCCTCCCCACGAGGACTCAAAACATCCTGTGCTCCCGGACCCGGTTTCCTCCTGTCATCCTGTGCCCGGTTCTCTACTGCTGTGTAACAAACCACCCGAAGGCTAGTGGCTGAAAACTATTATAACCTTTATTTTGCTCACAGATCTGCACTTGGGGAGTGGGGTGTTCAGCAGGGACAGCTTTCTTCTGCTCCAGTTGGCACCAGCTGGCTCGAAGGCTAAAGCCATGTTCAATCACGTGCCCGTTTGAAGCAGGCTAACAACGAGGACCTTAGCTGGGGCTCCTGATCAGATTGCAGACATGTGGCCTCTACATGTGCCCTGGGCTTCCTCGCATCACAACATGGTGGCTGAGTTCCAAGGGCAGCGTCCCAACAGAACGAGAGCCCAGTGGAAGCCATGTCTCCTCTGATGACCTAGCCTTGGAAGCCACGCAGGGCTACTCCTACAGTCTACCCATGGAGGCAGCTCCGAAGGTCCTCCAAGCTCAAGGTAAAAGGAGGACGAGTGGCAAGGTTCCAGGAAAGCAGGTGGGGCCAGAAATGTTACTGTGTTAGCCGTGTCTTTTATTTTCTTATTCTTCCACATCTGGGGCCTTGCTGACTCTGAAGGAACGGCCCCTCCCGGAGTTAACCGAGTAGTAGAGATAATGAACAACTTACCCACAAGCACACTTCTCAAATACAAACCAACCGATCTGGAGCCCACACCCCAACCAACGTCTTAATTGGGTTTTCATACTCAGCTTCTCTCCCCGTCCTAATCACCCCAAGTCCAGCTCCCTTGCCACCAGCTCCTATGTCTCAGAGCCACTAAAATTGCTACAAGTGGCCGGTTCTACACCACTTACCCTGCCTCACAGTCCCTTCCTGCAGAAACCAGCAGAAAGGTGCTTGCCCACAGCCCCCCGCCCCCGCCTCCTGGCCGACCATGGTGCCTCCCCGCGTGGCCCCCCGTGGCGAGCCATGCCCCCCTCTTGGGATCTGTGAGTACAACAAGCTACCCTTTCAGTGGTCATTGTCTCCTGATCTGTTGGCCTGACTTTACCTCACATTTTCTATTAATACACTGTGTTGTAGAACAATTATTATAGCCATTTGGGGGAAATACAATCTTCCACACTCTATTAGGATTGATTATGAACCTGCCTTCCTCCTCACCCTGACTGCACACAGAAAACAGACTTTTTATCTCTGTAGCTCCTACACCCAGAACTTTAGAAGTTCTCAATGAATGTTTGTTGACTGGCTGGCTGCCTGAATATTTGATCATCGTCCCACAACCTTTGTCCTCCTTGTTGGGTATCCAAAGAGAAAGGACCCTGTGTCAGTTCCTGGAACACACCCCGCACGGTAGCTGCTTCCCAGTGAGCTGCTCCCTTTCGGCTCCACCATGCTGCAGCTCCGGCAACCCCAGCTGCTGCCACCACTCCTTTGTGAGGTCACCTGGGGTGACACAGCCTCCTCTGCATTCGGGTCGGGCACGTGGGGGCAGAGTGGGAAGCCCTGAGGTGACCCTCATCAGCAGAAGGCCACGCTGGTATTCAGAGTGCACAGAGAAGCAGGTTTCTGAATCACACAGAGCTGTGCCCGCAAACCGCTGGGGTGTCCCTGATTCACACAGGTCGCCCTTTGTGAAACTCACTAAGGAAAATATTCCCAGACAGTCCCCAAAGAAAGGGAGTCATGCCCTCAACTACCCCATCCCAGAACAGTTGAGAAACTGCACGGTTTTGCAGAGACCCCTGGAGCAATGCCTGGATTCTCCCCAGCAAAGGTAGTAAAAAGAAGCAGCAAAAGCAAGGGACTGCTCCTCCCCTCGGGATTTCTAGTTCCTTCCCAGAAGGGCCGAGACCTTCTTCCTCTAGCCCAAATGGTGTCTGTGGAAGAGCACCTGATCCAGGTTTACTGCAAGGTCAGCACACACCTCTTCCATCTGAGGTCAAAGGCTGGGACCATTCCATGATCAACAAAATCTCATTTAGTTCCCTAACAGACATGACACTTAAAATGCAAATGTTCCAAGAAAAAAACAACTCATTGGTTTAAGTTTAGTCAGTGCCTGTTCTTTAATCCTTCTTTGCAAGCAGATTTGACTGGGGACAGGAGAGGAAACAGAGAAGAAACCCAGGGGTAGGTACTGAGGGCAGAAGATTGACTCCCTGCCTTCTTCCAGAGTTGGCTTCCCCGCTTCTGCCGAGAGATTCTCCAATAATCTTATTCAGAGTTTTGAGAAGCTGTAAGAAAAGCCATTCTAGCCCTGGTCTAAGGGCACGTACCTCGGTTGTAGTTTGTCCTCGGCCCTGGTTGGGTCGTGAGGCTGGCAGCCACTCGATGTGTCCCTTTCATGTCGATGTTTCTCTCTCTCTCTCTGTTCCTCTCTCTCCCTCCCACTCTACCTGAACAAAAAATGGAAAAATGTCCTCGGGTGAGGATAAAAAAAAAGAAAAGCCATTCTAGTTCCACACCCCCTCCAGCCCTCAGATCTGATTCTCCAAGTCATCTAACTAACCTGAGTCATCTGTGAGCACCTCAGCTGCTCAAAGGGCTCTGTGGAAAAACAGTTTTTTAAAAAAAAATTGTATTGATTTTTAGAGCGAGAGAGAAACATCAATATGTGAGACAGAATATCAATTGGCTGCCTCCTGCAGGCCCCTTACTGGGGATCGGCATGTGCCCTGACCGGGAATCAAACCAGCAACCTTTCAGTGCATGGGACATTCAACCCACTGAGCCACACTGGCCAGGCTGGAAAAACAATTTTTAATGCATAGCATGCCTTATAGAGAATAAAAGTATTCTCAATAAAATTTCAAATGTTAAATGCAATATCATTCACAATAGCTTAAAGGTAGGAATAACCCAGTGTCCATGAGCAGACGCACAGATAAACAAAATGTGGCACATGCAATGGAATGTTATTCAGCCTTCGATGGGAATGAAGTTCTGATACATGTCACACCATGGATGCATTTCAAGGATATTATGCTAAGTGAAATAAGCCAGGCGCAAAAGAACAAATATATAATTCCACTTATACGAGGTACCTAAAAGAGGCAAATTTCTAGAAACAGAAAGTAGAATAGCGGTTACCGGGAGCTTGGGGAGGGCGGAATGGGGAGTTAGTGTCCAGTGGATACAGTTTCAGTTTGGCATGATGAAAAATTTCAGGAATGAATACTGATGATGGTTTACTTAATACCACCAAATTGCATGTCTAAAAGTAGCTACAATGGTTGAATTTATGTTATATGTGTTTAAACACAATAAAAAAAAAATGAATGCAGTATCACTCTCCCACAGGCTATTACTTGCCTTTCCCCTCCTTCTGACCTCGTCCTCTGTTGGTGATGGGCGGAGCACAGCCTAGCTGAGGAGGAGCCCCGTCCAGTAGCCAGTGGAGAGCGGTGAGGTAAAGCTTCTAAAACCAATGACAGGCCAGTACCAGTGTCGATCGTGAAGGCTGGTCTATTTCCACACTGTCCCAGATACACACCTTGTCCAGCCTCCCCTCTGTCACATCACAGCTGCCTTTTGCCCACAAGCTCAAGTTCTAACTTCTTAGGTCAGAGTCCAACACCCTCCCCATGTGGCCCAGTCCGACTGTTCACCTTCCCTCTCACTACGCACCTCTGCAAGCTGCTCCAACCATTCGGCCTTCTCCCCATTCTCCAAACACACCTTGAGATTCCTCTCCAGGAAATCTCCTGCCCACCTTTCAAAGTCCAACCTGAGTCCCAGCCCATCAGTAGTCCCTCCTCAAGCAGTTCCTGGTCACGGTGACACGAGCCTCTTCTGAACTCGGTCTCATAGCATCTTGCATCTGCATGGTTTCCCTTATTGCTTGGTTTGAGAATAGATCTACTGGTGATGGCAACTAGATTCTGAAGTTTAAAGCTCTAAGGAACTTTAGGAGATTATTTCATTTGACCCCCTCCATCTGCAGCAAGGGACACCACGCCTGAATCATGACTTGTCCAAAGTCCCAGCACTCATTAGGGGCAGAGGAGAGAACAGAGCCCCTAGCCTGATCCTTAGTCCATTCTCTTCTCCATAGCACCAGCCTGCCTCTGTTTTCCAAAATGTGTATAACATATTGTCCCCAACAGGGTTTTGAAGCCACATCAGGCCAGGCCGAGACTACCATGTCCTCATAACACCCATCACAGTCTTCATAAGTCCATGTCGAAATCATTGAAGTGTTTCTAAGTCATCCCCTTACTCACTTGGGCCTAAAATTTCTCTTAACAGTTTCTTAGGAGTAAGATCTTTTTCTCCTCTTCCAATTCAGGATATCTTCCATATGAGTTTTCTAAGAGTGAATTAGGCAAAACAAAACAAAAGCAGGTGGATAATATATTTGAAGAAACTTGGCCAATTGTTGCAACCTCAGAAGCATGTCCAGTTTACTTCTTGGCCCTAGCTGTGGACCCACCATAAACTGAACCAGATGTACTTGCTCTAATTTTATCTCAACTTTGCAGGCAGATAGTAAGCCTGGGTTGGTTTAGTTCATCTCTTTCCTAGGCCATTAATCCATTGCTCTGGCTGCCCCGGCTGTGTGAGCATTCCTTCAATCGGAACATACACAGGCTGCTTCCTCCTCCACACACATAACTCTCAGAGAAAAGGGAAAAAGAAAACTCAGCTTCCACCTCACCCTTTATGGAGACTGACCCCCCCTGCAGCAGCTGCTGGGGGGCGGGTTTCAGACGTGCCTCTGCCGAGGGCAGAGCACAGCTCTCCGCCAGCGACTAGTTCATCTTTCTGGGAGCCTGCTCCTTCCTCCAGCCTAATGGATTCCCTCAGAAGCAGGATGTGGCTTTTGCCATCTCAGACCATACAACCCAGAGGTGATGGCTGCAGCAATGGGGGCCTCCTGCTGCTCCATCAGCACCAGGGTTCTATGGTGCGGAGGAGAGAGAAAAACCGGAGAAAGTTCTGCACGCTGAGTAACTTTTGAGAGGTAAGGTGAGGGAGAGAGACCCAGATCCGTAATTACAGAAGCCTCATGCAAAATTTAATTAAAACTTGGGTGGAAACAAACACCAGGAACAAGTGTCATTCATCAACTTAAAACACCCAACTAAGGTAAACACTGCCACATACTCAGGAAAAGAAAGGGAGGAGACAGGAAAGAGGGGTGATCACTCTAGATATCAAGCAAATCAAATTACCCTGGAGGCCCGACCAGACACACGCATTAATCATGGGTTATCCCGGCTGCACACCTGTACGAAGACAGAGCCTGGCACTCTCCGGGTGACTCCAGCTGACAGTGGGCAGGCAGCTCTCCGGGCTGGATGGAAGGGACAGGGAGGCAGTGCCGGGGGAGACCAACCCAGAAGTGGCCACGTGGCACCCCCAGCTCTCCCCGGGCCAGGTGGGAGAATAAGGGGGAGCAGAACAAGATTCAGGCAGGCTGAATGCCCAGCTCTCCAGCCAAGTTACTTCCTGCTGCTCCTTTTGTCGTGGAGCCTAGCTTCCTTCTAGCCGGGCAAACCGGCCCAGCGGCCACAGGGCAGCCTCCCGGGCAGAGGGGCAGCTTCAGGACCCGTGGAAGGCAGCTCCAAGGACTGGCTACCGGGCGGGCAAGCAGGCCCTGCTTCCCAGGTCTTGGTGTTGCTGGTTTTCTTCTCTATTCAGAGTTGAGGGGAAGGAGAAGAAGATGAGGTGGGGGAGGGGGTGAAAACAAAGGGAGTCTCTGACTTTGTTTCCTGGGAGGCACAAGCTTGTGAGTCCCCAGGGCTGGTCACAGCCGAAACCTCCTCACAAAGAGGAGGCTGGAAAGCAGTTCAACATTTGGGCTGGGAGCTATTTGCAGTTGATGAGAAATTGCAAGTGGGAACCATCTGAGTGTGTGCCTATGTGAATGCTAGAGTGCATTTACAGGGAACAAGTGATTTATGACTGGGGCCTCCACAAAGTCTCACTCGGAAAGGGAGGGAGCTTCCCCCCCTCACCTACCCCCTTATCATTAAAACCTTAAAGGGGTCGAATCCATTTGGTCTCCTAAGCCAGCCAGAAGGGAGTCACAGCTAATCAGGCAGCCAGCTCAGCTCCTCCAAGCCTTTCCCTGAGTACAACAATATGTATAAACTGGCAAAATGGACTGCAGACCACTTTGATGTTAAACAAAGAGGAAAAACTCCAAAACAGCGTAAAAACTGGATTCCTGTTTAACTCTTCCGCGTCCTTTCTGCAGAACAAATGTAAGACTCACACAGTTGGACGGTGCTCCAGGGAGAGCTAAATAATGAATGATTACCATTCAGACACTTAGACATAAGTGTTTCCTAGCAAGAGACAATGGCCAGTCTCGCCCTCGGAATTACTGGCTCTGATTAGAGAGGAGACCGTCTTTGGAGCAGTTGCCGGGGCCTGAGGCAGTAAGAGCTCCACATTCAGCATCTCATTTAATCCTCAGAGCTCTCTCAGATCCATGTTATCAGCCCATTTTGAAGATGGAGGAACAGGCAGACCAGTTTAGGGACATTCTTAGTATTCCTAGGCCTTGAATGGAGCACCAGACTCAGGTGTCTGGACACAAAGCTCAGACTTGTTCTTATTCTACGAGTGAATTGACTTTGCTTGGGAATGAGATGTTCTGCATCAGTAAACCTTTCAGATATAGAATACCTATCCCTTTAAAGCCAAATCCTTTTAAATATTTGTTTGAATGGAATTTTTCTGAAATATATTGTATTCTTCCATGGCTTACATAAAAGAAAATTCCCAGGAAATGTCCAGAGGAGTGGTTTCTGGGCAGACAAGAATTCCAGCCTTGCTCTGGCCGGTTTGGCTCAGCGGTTAGAACGTCGGCCTGCGGATCAGAGTCCCCGGTTCAGTTCCCACTAAGGGCACGCAACTAGGTTGCAGTTTATCCCCACCCCCAGTTGGGGTCGTGTGAGTGGCAACCACTCAATGTGCCTCACTCACATGATGTTTCTCTCTCTCTCTTCCTCCCTCTCTCTCTTCCTCCCTCTCTCCCTCCCATTTATCTGAAGATAAATGCAAAAATGTCCTCAGGTGAGGATAAAAAAAAAAAAAAAGAAGAATAATTCCAGCCTTTAGGTCCTCAGAGACGCCAAGTAAGGGGTGTGTCCTGTAAGCCAAGATGGTGACTTCCTGCTGATATCAGGAAGAGGGGTGCACTCCAGGGACAATGGGCCAGAAGTGGGGGCAGAAGGTTGAGGGTTGGTGGTTCAATCCCATCTGGAAATGGAGTCAGAAAACCAGTCATGGATAAAGAAGTAAGAACCTTGTAAGATCCTGACATCCATGTTGTCCCATTTGTCACTTGCTAGCAAATAGTAAAATTACCTCTAAAACAAGCAAACAAAAAAAGTTGTAATAACTATATGTGAGCCACAATGTTAATGTGGCCAGAGGTGGGTAATGTTATTAGCTTTATTCTTTTTTCTTCTTGCACTAAGTCTCTATTTTAACTAAGATCAGAAAGGGTGTTGCATACTCAACTGTCAGGCTAAATATTGTACCCAAAGAGCGGGAAGAAGGGAAAACATCATCTGACTCCCACGCAATGTCATGTTTCACAGTAAGATGTAAGGACTGTCTGCATTATTCCCTTGTATTCAAATTGTGTGTTCGTCCATAAGCCTGAAAAACGGGGAGGCTTCAGAGTCAGAAAGAGCTGACTGCAATCCCAGCTCTGCCACTCACTACAGAGCCACCTGGGACACTTCCCTCTCCCAGCCTCAGTTTCTCTATCTGTAACATGAGAATGTCATGAGATTCAAGAATTCATGGAGAACCCTTTTCACTTACAGAACGAACCACTAAATGAACAGATGCGTTCATGGGAGCAATGTGTGTTGCCCACAGTTACAAATATGACCCCTTCACTTTCTACCCTCTCACACTGACAAGTTATACCTTATTGAAAAACTGATCGTTGCCCAGCCGATGTGGCTCAGTGGTTGAGCATCGACCCATGCACCAAAAGGTCACCGGTTTGAGTCCTGGGCAGGACACATGCCTAGGTTGTGGCCCTGATCCCCAGTGGGGGACATGCAGGAGGCGGCCAATCGATGTTCTCTCTCATCAATGTCTCTCTTTCTTTCTCTCTCTCCCTTCTTCTTCCTCTCTCTCTAAAAATAATCAATATAGGAAAAAAAATTTTTTGAAGAAAAACTGATTGTTAAACCATAGAATTTTCGGTGAGATGAATCTGTTCTGGACACCATTTGAAAAGCCATTACCAAAGTGCCAAGAGGAACTCACTGTAAGGCCAGTACCACAGCACGAGGCGGTGTTAGAATAAAGCTACCTCTCAGAGGATTTGTGTGGGCTGGGCACCCCATTAAATGCATGCACTTAGTTCTTTCACACGCCTTACTCACTCAGTTAATAGAATAGCCTCAGAAGGTTGTTATTATTATCCCCATTTTACAGAAAGTTTCAACAACTCCCACGGTCACGAAACTAACAGGTGGAGGAGCTGATGTGGATGAGAAAGGAGTGCTGTACTATATCATAAATTCCTAACTCAGCAGGCCTATAACTTCCTTAGCGCATGGTTTTTAAGCAAGCCCTGTCCACTGTCCCTGTGTGTCTAGGTTAACACACCTTTGAGATGGCAGAAGTAATACCCCTCTACAGTGTAACCACCCTCAAGAGGACACACGACCTTGTTGACTGTCCTGTAATCCATCCCACCTTGCTTTCGTCCACCTTCATGTCATCTTCCTTATGTTCCTTCCTTATCTCAAATGCATAAAAAATGTTGCAAAACTGTTATTCTCCACAGCAGCTCAGATCTTGCTTCCCAGCAATTGTCATCAGGTTTGGCTCAAATAAACTCATAAAAATTCCCTGCAGGTTTGGATGTGTCTAACGGCAATACTGGGATTCATATCCAGATCTCACTGACCCCGGCGTCCTTTCTTCATGCTACACTGTTTCACGTTGTTGCCTATTTTCTTAATCAACTTAGATACTGGATTTGTTACTGGTGCCCAGATCATTATGTAAGGCTGGACAGTTCCAAGAAAGTTTTTCAATGGTTTATGATTCATGGACAAGTGATTCTGAATAGTACTGGCAAAATGCAATTTCTCTCTTCATCTGCCTTCCTCTTTCTGGTTCTGAGTCTTTCTGTACTTCTTCCCTCCCCAACTTGATAGTAGTCTCATCAATACTAAGATAAGATTGTGAGTCCAAGATGACAGTTCAAAATGAGTTTTCTATTTAATATTCCAGGAGGGGAGGGACAGAGAGAGATTGCAAAGACACATCTCTTAACCTCAGAAGTTTACCATCGGATTGTGTACAGAAACCACTCACCCTAAGGCTAAGGTAGTACCTGCAATGTTTCTGCTGCTACTTTCGACAGTTTCAAACCAGCGTGTTGAAAATATGGGTCACAGCCCTGGCTGAGTAGTTCAACTAGTTAGAGTGTCGTCCTAATGTGCCAAGGTTGCGGGTTTGATCCCTGATCAGGGCTCATACAAAAATCAACCAGCAAATACAAAAATAAGTGGAACAAGTCAATGTTTCTCTCTGTTTCTCTCTTTCCCTCTACCTCTCCCTTCCTCTCTCTCTAAAATCAATAAATTAAAAAAAAAAAAAAAACTTTATTTAAAAAAAGAAAGCATGGGTCACAGTGAAGACAATGGTTCCCTCCGCCCTCGGGGCAGCACGGCGGAGCTAGCGTGGCCAGGGTCCCGGGCTGTCACCGCCCCAAGAGCAGCCCTCACCAGTGTTATCATTTCCAAGGTGTCCCTCCATGTGAGGAAGGTTAGGGAGCTCAGCTTGTCTCAAGCAGGGAGGCAAAGGTTCGGCAGGAAGATAATTGATAGAGGTATCACTTGAAACACACCCAAAAAGACCTAAGGTGTCCAAAGAGGTCTCTGATACTTAGCCCCCTTCTAGGAAATGTGGGATGGAAAGTTTGAAATCTGGACACGCAACTGTCACTAAACTCTCTGTATGTCCCTTCCCCTCTCTGAGTTTGGCCTGACCCTTTCTAAAGTCTTCCATCATTCTAACGTCCTATTAAAAAAATACATCACTTCACTGTGAAGGGACAGCTCAAAGGAACAAGCTATGGCAGCATGGAGAGTCGGCTGTTTCCTCTTCATTTTAAAGTAACTTTGTAGAAATGCAGGCCTCTTGGTAAAACCACAGTTTGGTGGAGGAGTAAGACAATGAATGAGTGAGGACGTGGTCTAAGTCTCGGCCTGCCTCACAAGTATTTTGTTCTCAGGCGCCTGCCCACCAGACACACTGCTGTTTGACATTGCTCTTGCTTAAGCAGGTCTGCTGAAAACTGTGGCATCTTATCTCCTGCTGCAGGAGCCCGGGGGCCTTTCCAGGGAGGGGCTACTACCGTGGGGATAAGCACAAGATTGGACTTGCTATTTTATCTTCAGACCATAAACATCTACTATTTGAATAACCACTTCTACAATGAGCAGCTTACCTAACTCTCTGGGTCTCAGTTTCCTCTTCAGTAAAGTAGAAATCTGCAACATTGATCTCCAAGGACAGCCATGGTAATTCAATGAGAAAACCTATGTCAAGCACATGACGCAGAATAATGGGACAGTCAACTCCTTCCCTTTCTTTTGAGCATGGCTTTCCCCAGAGATGATATGGAGTGAGGAGTCCCAAGAGGTGGAAAAGGGACACGGAGGAGACAAGCAGGCAAAGAATTCTACACAAGAAAGGGTTCAGCCCTGGCCGGTTTGGTTCAGCGGATGGAGTGTTGGCCTGCGGACCAGAGAGTCCCAGGTTCGGTTCCTGCTAGGGGCACGTACCAGAAAAAAAAAAGACAGAAAGGATTCAGTTTCAAGGTCACAAGCTCTCTGCAGAATGGGTAGGTGAACAGAAGCAAGAAGTTTCAGTAAGAGAGAATCAAGCCAAACACTAAGCTATAAGCCTACAGCTCTTAGGCACTGGGGACTCGTGAATGCTAATTTAACAGCTTTGACATAGGTATTTTTTTAGTCCCACAAATTAAAATGAGATTGACAGCATTTGTGAGATCATTTGAGCTATCCCCACACATGCCAAGGAATAATTCACTTCATGATGGATATGTGTCCCTTTGACTCCAGTATGGAGACCAAGAAAACTAGAGATTCAGAAGTGAATTTGGGTTTGTGGCTAATCTAGAAAACCCATTTAAAAACTGCAAAATGACCCGGCCGGTATGGCTCAGTGGTTGAGCACTGACCCATGCACCAAGAGGCTGCCAGTTAGATTCCTGGTCAGGGCACGTGCCCGGGTTGTGGGACCGATCCTCAGAGTGGGGCATGCAGGAGGCAGCAAGTTGATGTTCTCTCTCATCAATGTTTCTCTCCCTCTCCCTTCTTCCCTCTCTAAAAATCAAGGGAAAAAAATTTTTTAACCTGCAAAATGGACTGCCATTAGCTGTTTTAACTTTATATTTATGTACTTGAATCTTCATAAGGCACTATAACTAAGGTTCGATTTGTCATCGGACAATAATTCAGTGACCCAAGCTAGAAACCTGGACATCATTCTGTTAGGAAATGACTATAGGTGAAAGATAGTGATAAAGTGAGCCATGGTACAGAGAGAGAATTGCTGGAGACATATACACTAAAACTGCCAGTAGTTTTCTAAACTAGTTGTACCATCAGCAAGTTCTGAGAGTGTGAAAGTTCCAGTTCTTCCACATATTCTCTTGCATTTGGTATGTTCGTCTTTTAAATTCTTCTATTCTAGTAGAAGTGTGGTGGAACCCCACTGGTTTTACTTATATATATTTTTTTTTCTTTCTTTCTTTCTTCTACTTATTATCAGATCGAGTGGGAGAGAAGAAGAGAAAGAGACAGAGAGTAACAACGATGTGACAGAGCCACATCAACTGGTTGCCTCCCACACGACCCAACCAGGGCCAGGGATGAACCATAACTGAGGAACATGCCCTTGAATCAAACCCATGACTCATTGGTCTGTGGGCTGATGCTCTAACTGCTGAGCCAAACCAGCCAGGGCTGGTTTTACTTATATTTTCAAGTACTTATTTGCCATTGCATATTTAGTCCTGAATTTCATTGGCCAAATCTAGAACCAGGCACCTCCAAGGCATCATCAGCCCCACTAGACCCATGGAGGCATCAGGGGTGGACATCCAAAAGAAAACCAAGAACTATTACTGAAAGTGAGGTAAATAGATTGGGATGGCCCAACAGAACTAACTAATGCCCACCACATACTCCTCCTCCCCCATGCCTCCATTCTGCCCATCTTGGTTTGTTAAGGCCCCGCCCATCCTTCAAGATCCACCTTAAACTCCACATCTTCCAAGAAACGTTTCCAGTTCCCCTCTTTTCTTTCCACTACCACTGCCATTAGAGGTTTATTTTATTCTCTCATAAGGCAATTCTCTTATGCAGCAATTTAGTATCCGGATTTGTAAACTTGGGTCTCATCTGCCCTCCCACACAATAAATTTTTAAATATCAGAGTCAGTCCTGCAGCAATTGCACACAGTATCTTGTGCATAACAAAGCATGCATTCATTCATGCGTTCATTCAGCCAGTATTTGTTGAGCACTATTTGTACGCCAAGTCTAATGCCAGAGATTGGCATACAACTATGAACAAGAGAAGCATAGGCCCTGCCCTCATGAAGCTTGTAATTTTATGGGGCATATAGACCAAAAAACAGCCAATGGCAGCACAAGGTGGTAAGTACTCTGATGGGGGGACTGCAGGATAATGAAAGAGCATGTGGAGACAACACGTGTGACCAGAAAGACAAGTAGCCAAGTGAAGCAGAGTTCATGGAATTATATTAAATATAAATTATTTAAATCAGGAATTGCTCAATATAAAAGGAATGGCGAACATGAAAGCAAAGAGTGAGGAATTAAAGATATCTCTTGCACCTGGCCAGTGTGGCGCAGTGGTTGAGCATCGACCCCATGCACCAAGAGGTCACCAGTTGGATTCCTGGTCAGGTCACATGCCCAGGTTGTAGGCCAAATCCCCAGTGGGGGGGGGGGGGGGCATGCAGGAGGCTGCAGTTGATGTTCTCTCTCATTGATGTTTCTCTCTCTCTCTTTCCTTCTCCCTCCCTCTCTCTAAAATCAATAAAGAAAAATAAAGAAAATAAAGATATCTCTTGCCCATTTTAGAAACACATGCCATGGGTTTTGTGATTTGCCTCTGACATGCTTTCACACTGTCAGGGAACTTTTTTAAAGTGGGGAGAAAGTTGTTCAAGAAGGTCAGGAGCAAGAAGCCCCCAGGAGCCCCCAGTGCACGCTGCGCAGAAGGCTTGTCTGGTCGCAGCCGCGTGGGCATTCTGTGGGCGTCAAAATATGGGACAGAAAGGGGGAGGGGGAGGGGGAGGAACAGAGTTGAAAAAGAGGTTACAAATTGTGGAGAGAAATAACAGCGTTTATTTCTAAATGACAACTCTTTATCTTCCCACCTCAGGCCTATTTGTTGACAAGCCGTTCTGTCAGAATTTGTTGGGCAAGGAGAGGGAGGCCCGTGCTCAGCGCGGTGCACTGGGCCTTGATCTTGTCTCTGTTGGAATTCAGGAGGCTCCCCAGTAAGCAATCAGCCTCCTAATGGGCAAGAGGCACCTCTGGGGATGCGGATTTGACAAGGCTTGTCAAAACTGTCAGAGTGGCAGGGCTTTTTCATCCTCTCTTCCTTCCACGGGAGGGGAGCAGCTCCGTGGGCTCCGCCGGCCCTCCCAGGTCCAGAGCTACAGCCGCGGTGCGAAGCTG
Organism: Molossus molossus; assembly: GCF_014108415.1. Taxonomy (NCBI): domain Eukaryota; kingdom Metazoa; phylum Chordata; class Mammalia; order Chiroptera; family Molossidae; genus Molossus; species Molossus molossus. The sequence goes on along the minus strand of NW_023425347.1, from coordinate 25,904,526 downwards.
CTCCGACATCAGCGGGGTCAGCGCCTGAATCCGTCATGTGAAAACGATCTGGATGGATAAACCAGGTACGGGCGAAGCGCACCGTGGATCTTGGGGCTGTGGTAACTCAGGCTGAAGGACTCTGTCTCTCAGATTTCCTATCGCCGGGCAACAATGAATTAAAATCGCCTGAGAAATCGAGCAGGTGGCAATGGCCTCTCTGGCAGATAAGTTATCAGAGGAGATTTTCCCTGAGGCTGCTCCACTGCCCACTTCAGCTCCGCGGTGGATTACACGGAGCCGCGCAGGACACGGTCACGCCTAACCACGAAACGTCCGTGGACTAAAGAAATGTGGCGGAGGAGCCCGGGGCTGGAGGAGGCCGGGGCGGGGTCAGGCTCTCTGGGACCCAGAGCCTTGGTGATGAGGCCTCGCCTTGTGCCCTTTACTTCCCCGGGGAGGCAGCTGGAAGCCAGAATGTGATTTTTACAGGCCTCCCCTCTAACTCCCCTTTAGTACAAAACCAAGGAGTGGGGGGCAAGGGGAGGAGGTAGAGGAAAAGTCAGCTGTCACATGGTCAGCAGGATGTTTCCTTACGGATGTGATGGGTGTGGGGAGATTAGAAAGATCTGAGGCTAAAAACAAATGTCATCCTACTTTCTCCACAATACAACAGCCAGCATGTGCCTAACACACACATGCACACCCAAACCCAGCTCATCGGTCCTGAAGAGGAACACGCTTTCTTTAAACCCAAAAGCCTGTCTTCCCTGCTGACTGCTTACAGAAAATTGCTTATTTAAAGAAACGTAGGATCCCTCTTACAGACAAAGGCCCCCGTTGCAGACTTGGTCTCAGACTTCTGCGCAGTGGGGAAGAAGGGGGAAGAGCGCAGAAGCGGTGAGCATAGTACACACGGTCGCACACACATAGCACACACATAGTACACACACAGCCCGCCCCAGAAACTGCACCGCATGACACACATGCATCGGGGCCTCTAATTACTTCACCGTCTAATTCACGCTAACGCAGCAATTAGTGATAACACTCAAAACACTCATACACATTAGCCTGATGACGTTTAATTATGACATTAGATATACTGCACCTTATGACATATGTAGCTTAGCAAGTAATAAGAAATCTACATGTATGGCCCATCTAAACGACAGTGTAATAAAAGGAAAGGAAAGCCATGAAGCTCTCACTTTGTCATTAAAAGAAAATATAACGGGTGCATATTTATGTGAAATAAGCTATTTCCAGGTGCTAACTAGGAATTTGGTCTCCTCAGCTCAGAAAATGGGAGTTTGGTGTTTATTTTTTAAAGAAAAAATATAAGGAAGGGAAGAAAAGAAAAAAGAGGAGGGAAGAGAAAAAAAGAAAGGAAAGGAAGAGAATAAATCAGTAGGTCTACTTGGTGATGGCTTGATGTTTCTGTGCGTCCATTCTCATTTTGAGTGTGTAGATGTCAGCAGAAGATATAGGGGCAAACATGACTTTTTTTTGCTGGGATGGTCCAGGAGATGTGCCACTTGCTTTTGGTTTACATAGGCCTGTTCATGAGGCATGATTAATAGCTCAGCGGCACTGCCAAAAAGCACATAAATCTGGCCATCCACGGTGTAATTGACACACTGCTGGTCTCGCAGATCCCTCCAGCGCTCGCTTATCGCGGTCTAATCCCCAAATGGGCATTCGCAGAAGCTAATTATGCAATGCACAGTTGCTGACACTACAGTTTGGGGGTCTGTTCCTTATAGCACCCAATTAGCTGCCACATAAAGCCCTGCTCCCCTTGATCAACCTTGACCAGGTATAAAGTAGCAGCTGAATGAACACAGGCTACACAGGATTCCTCTGGAGCTCCAGGCCTTCACAGAGGGAGCCATGCAGTGGGAACCTCAGTCTCCAAATTTTGAATCAAGTTTCCCTTTGCTTTAGCTTAACCAAGCCTGCTTCAGCCCCTCATAGCCAGGCCACCGTGATCTGCCAACTAGCTCCATGTGGTAACCACTGTTCCCCGGACCTTCCTTTTCCCCCTCCCTCGTCATCCTCTTTTCCAGTTCATTACACAGCTTGACTTTCCAAATTGAAATCCAGCAGCCCCACGCTGCTGTGTTGTGTGGACTTGAAAACTTCAGCCTCCCTCTCTGTTCCCGATTTCTTCATCTCCATGAAAAATTTTAAACAACACTGACCTAGCACAGTAGCAACTGTGAAGATTAAAGATTACATACTGAACAAGTTGTAAAGCCCTTTGAAAGCATAAAATGCTATAGGAGTAATTATTATCGTTGTTATTATTCACCTCAGTTCATCACATAGAGTAAACAGGAGATAATAAAGAGGCGACTCTTAAATGCAGTATCAGCAGCGGGACCCATTTATTACAATGCTATTTGCTTGGATTCCATTACAGTTATAAAATTTTACGCTCGTCTAGCACTTTTTATGTGAGAATGTCAAAGTGCTGTTCAAGCACAGGTTCTAATTACACTAATCCCCCACACAAGCGGAGAGCGGCAGAGAAAGGCCACTTCCAGTTGTGTAACTCTCCTTCTGAGCAAATCCTGTCCAGGTCTGGGAAGGTCTTCCTGCAGAGGGCTGCATCTTCTGGAATCTGGAAAAGTTCCTAGGTGAGTCCTGTCTTTTTTTAAAAAGTACAATTTATTAATATCAGATAGACAGACATAGAGAGGTTTCCATCTTTTTCTACTATGTAGGGATTATGTATCCAACACCTTGCAAGTAACCCACATGCCTGGATCCCCTCATTTTGGCCACAATTTGTACATTTGCCATCGAACACAGTCTGAAGGAAAATCTTTGGTGTCGTGATGCTGCCAGCCTAGAAGTTTCATACAGTGATGATTATTAACGATAGTAAATGAGTGTATTCATTGAGAAATATAATGAAAACAATGTATGTTGTCAACATCTTGTCACTTTGCCAGTGTAATATTCATCTGGGGGAAAAAAAGCCCCAGCTTCATATAATTCTTATACAATATTTACAATATTTCTGATACCATTGCAAGTTTTGGTTTAAGTAAATTGATAGTTTCAGCTGCAGTAATAATTGTGCCCTACCACTAATCAGAGCAGAACAGATTGCCTACACTCTTGGGATTTTGCATTCTTCCACTTTGCAAAGTGTGTTGCTCACTCCAGAGTGAGGCGCCTGCAGCCCAGAAGGTGTGCAAGCTGATGCACAGAGGACCAGGAAAGAAACAGCAAGACTTCCATTGTATTTACTCCATTCTATTTCACTTTGTAAAAATAATGACATTAATTTGACTAATATGTTATTCGATTTGAGAGTACAACACACAGATATATAGATATTGAGAGTGCATGCCAAATTATTTACTGATACTGGGCTAACAAAAATATTTAAAGCAGTTTTTTAAAAAGGAGAAATACACATAAAAGAAAGGTATATTTAGGTCAGATTCCAGCTCTTCATTCATATTAAAAATATAAGCCCTGGCCGGTTTGAGTATCGGCCGGGGACCAGAGAGGCCCGGGTTCGGTTCCCGCTAAGGGCATGTACATTGGTTGCAGTTTGTCCCCGGCCCCGGTTGGGGTCATGTGGGTGGCAGCCAGTCGATTTCTCTCTCTCGCTCGCTCTATCTGAAGATAAATGCAAAAATGTCCTCGGGTGAGGATAAAAAATATTTTCAGGGAGAGAAGGACGATGCACGTTTACTTGCTAAAAAGCCCTGAAGTCAAAAAGAATGTGCCAAGCTGAACCATTTTGTCAGTCCTCAACCTCACAACAATTAGAAATGGTGTTGGGTTCCCCACATAGTTCTGACCGCATTTAACTCTGACCAAAGTGGGCTCTGAAGCATTTCAGAAACCAGAGAACGTTAGCCTTAGGTAACACTGATTTATGTAAAAAATAAAAATGGTAAATTCCTGTGGTTGAATTGCCATGTGAAAAGACCCCACTCCAGTTCTGGACCCCAGACCCCAGCTGCGTGTCCCAGCTGCGTACCCATGGGAAAGCCCCAGCCCCCGAGTGTGTCTCCTTATCTGTGAGATGGAGTTAGACTGTCCTTCCTACTTCACAGCCCTGTGCAGCCCCGCCCCAGCCCGCTCAGCGTCGAGGCCGGGGCCCTGACTCTGGGAGAGGAGATAAAACCCTCCTCACCTGCTTTCCTCTCCAATCCAGGGATTTGCAGTTACTTATATTGAGATCCAAGGTTTCTTTCTTTCTTTTTTTTATGGTTGACAGTATTACAGAAGTCCCCCATTTGAGGTCCAGGGTTTCTTAAGAAGAATTTCCACAGAAACCAAGGTTGGGGGCAGACAAAGGCAAACAGAAGGAAGGGGCCAAAGAGAAGCAACACTGCAGAGAGAACGGCGGGCCCCAGGGAGAGCAGGAAGAAGACAAGTGGCTGACCATGGATCAGCAGTCAGCCTGAGGAGCAAACTAGGGCCGTGTTTCCAAGCACTTATTGGAAGCCACCCCAAGGCCCCCTTTGACAATTTATAAACACCCTTGCATAGCGCTGCCAATACAAATACAACACATGCCATATATGAAATTTAAATTTTTCTGTATTATTCACAAAATAGCCAAAAGGTGGAAGCAACCCAATGTCCATGGAAAAACAAAATGTTGTGTATACAGAGAGAGAGAGAGATTATTCAGCCTTAAAAGGGCAGGAAATTCTGACACATGCTACAACGTAGAGGGACCTTGAAGGCATTATGATAAGTACTGTCAGACACAAAAAGACTAACGTATGGTGTGATTCCACTTATATGAGCTACCTAGAATAGTCAAATTTATAAAGATGAAAAGTAGAAATAGTGGCTACAGGGACTGAGGGGAGAGAGAAATGGGGTGTTAGTGTTTAACTGGTACAAAGTTTCAGTTTGGAAAGATGAAAAAGTCCTGGAGATACAGATGATAGTTGCCCAACAATGAGAAAGGACTTAATGCCACTGAACTGTGCACCTAAAAATGATCAAAATGTTCAATTTTATCTTATGTATATTTCGCCACCACAATATTTTTTTTCTAGTAGTCACATTTTTAAAAATGGGAGAGGGGGGGAGTTAATTTTAATGATATATTTTCTTTGCCCCAACATAGTTAAAACAAACCATTTCAACATGAAATCAGCATGATTATTGATACAGTATTTTACATTATTTCTCTCCAACTTTGTCTTGACATTCCAGCATTCATTTCATACTTGCAGTGCATCTCAGATCAGACCAGCCTCACTGCAGGTGCTCAGTAGCCACCTGTGGCTGGTGGCACCACACTGGACAGGGCTGACCTAGAGGGGCAAAAGCTACGACAGTTGCACCATCTAGGCCCTGGCCACTCTGCTGTGGGAGCCCTTTAAAGAAAACAAAGGGAAAGGAAAAGTCATTTCTCTACTGATGGGACAGAAAGGACCACTGGAAAGCTGGAACTGCAGGAGGAAAATGTGCCACAACAGATGAGGAAAGGAGCTCACAGAGCTACTAAGTAGCAGAGCTGGGACTGAAACAGGGCTGTGCCTTTAACCAGCAAGTTATCCTGCCTTCCCGTGGGTGTGCCATATTCCCCGGACAAGTCCAGAGGCTGAGGAGTGTGGGGAGTGGCAGTGGCCCAAGGGATCTTCAGTTGTTGCCTCCTGGCACCCTGCAGGTGAAGTGGCAACCTTGGCTATGAGGCAAGTGAGAGCAACGGAGCCAGCAGGGTTTCCCCGATGCCCACGAGCCAATGAGACCTACAGACACTCGGGTTAGTGATGTCAGTGAATAACCAGTTACAACTTAGGTTGGATACTAGTGCCAGACACTTGGAAGCCTTCTCTGGTTCTAGCCTCTTCTGCGATTAGAAGTATTTTTCCTGAAGGAAATGGACAGCTGGACGATCAAATCCATGACCTGTCTGGAAAAGGCCACGGTAGACAGAACTCGGCCTACAGAGTAAGCGTGCTGGCACCCCCCCTCCCGTGCTCGGCTCTGAAGTGCTATAAATCAAACAAAATGAGACTCATGTGAAATAATGTTTATTTCAGGACATGGTGACTCCTCAGCCAGAGAACTTAAGACACCAAGTTTCCATGTTCTGGGTGATGGAAATCAGGTCAGGCAAAGCCAATAAACAGCAGAAGAATAAACAGCTTAATTTATCCTTCAAAGAGACAGAAACCAGCCTAGCTCCGATAGAGTATCTGTATCACACGGGTGAACCTTCACTTCTGATTATCAGGGCAGTGCCACACAAGCCCCAACCTCCCACAGAGCCAGCACAGCAGAGGTGGTGTCCCCTGTTCTATCCTATGGCCAGCCACTCTTATCATGGCAAAGCTCATGCTGAGCCACTACTGAGCTTGACAGACAATAACAATAACAACAAAAAGCCCTGCCTGGAAAATTATTGTTCTTATACACAATCCAGATCAGTCTGGTAGACAGTTTCCAAAACATCCAACAACCCACAAACATGTTCTCCAGTCTTATCCCATTAAACGCAAGCATACCCTAAGGGCACACAGTCCTTCTCCAGGCCACTGTGGTCTTACATTAAAAAACGTAACTAGTAGCATGCTTGTTTCTATTAGTCACCGAAGAAGCACAGAATGGCAGGAAGAAAAATAAATGGATTTCCAGGTAGAGAAATTAAAGTTGGTATACTTAAAAAAAAATGTTTTTTTAATTTTTTTATTGTTTGGTTGCTTTTAGAGAGAGAGAGAGACATTGATTTGTTCCATCTATTTATGTTTTCATGGGTTAATTCTTGCCTGTGCCCTGACTGGGGATTGAACCTGCAACCTTGGCATATCAGGGACAACACTCTAACCAGTTAACTGAGCTACCTACCCAGGGCAAATTCATTTTTGTTATACAAATATACTACACATGGTTTGGGGAACTTAGGAAACACAGGTAAGAGGAGGAAAAAAATTGTCACCAGGTCTGGAAACTAATTTATATTTCTGCATAATTTATTTCAAAAGATAACTTGGCAAGATTTCCAAGGACTAGCTCAAAGTTCACATATACAAAGGAGATCAAATTCATCACAAAAGTATCTCCTGTCAGAATGGCTATCATCAATAAATCAACAGGAAAAAAATAAAATAAATAAAACTAATTCAAAAATAATAATAATAAAAATAAATCAACAAACAAGTGCTAGCAAGGATGTGGAGAAAGAGAACCCTTGTGCACTGGTGGTGGGAATGCAGATTTGGTGCAGCCACTGTGGAAAGCAGTATGGAGCTACTTCATAAAAGTAAAAATAGCCCTGGTCAGTTTGGCTCAGCGGTAGAGCATCAGCCCATGGACCGAAGAGTCATGGATTCAATTCTGGTCAAGGGCACGTACCTCGGTTGCAGTTCAGTTCTCCCGACCTGGTTGGGGTCATACAGGAGGCATGCCAATGTTTCTCTCTCTCCCCCTCTCTCTCCTTCCCTCCCACTTTATCTGAAGATAAAAATGGAAAAAAAGTATCCTCAGGTGAGCATTAAAAAAAAAAGTAAAAATGGAACTGCCTTATGACCCAGCAATTCTACTTCTGGGAATTTATCTGAAGAAACTTGAAACAATCAAAAGAATATATGCACCCCTATGTTCATAGCAGCACTATTTACAGTAGCCAAGATCAGAAAACAGCCCAAGTGTTCATCAGTAGATGAGTGGATAAAAGAGCAGTGGTGCATGTACACAGTGGGATACTACTTGGCCATAAAAAGAAAGAAAATCTCACCCTTTGAGACAGCATGGATGGACCTGGACAGCATTATGCTAAGTGAAATAAGCCATTCAGAGATGCTTGGAGGCTAGCTTCAGATGCACAAGACAGGAGGTTTATTTAGAAAACTCACTTTCATAGTCCTAATCCCAGACACTCAGAGCCAAGAGTATAGGGAAAGAGGAGAGAAGCAGCTGAAAGCAAGAATTTGGAGGGTTAGTATCTAGGTGGGGCTCAAAAAGCCAAGGTTCCTTGCTCCTCTCCAGTGGCTCCTTCCTACCTGTCGGCCACTGTTCCCAGGGGTTAATAACAAGGAGGTTGCAAATCCATACTTACACCCAGTCGTTTCCAGCAACAAGATAATTAATGGTATAACAATAATCACACAAGGTTCGTTCAGTTCTTTGATATTAACAAGGGGTCCTCACCCTCATAAACTTTGAGGGCCATTACTCGAGTCTGTCCTTGACTCCTAAGACATTAGTGCTTAAGTTATCTCCCCCATCCGGGTCCTAAATGTTCTCATGCAGAGGATGCACCAAGAGCCTTCTCCACTCATGTGGCCCTGGGCACATCATCTCAGTGTGGGGCCTCAGTTTCTCCCCAATAAGTGATACAAATGGATTACCTAACCCTCAAAGGCAATGTTGAGAGTAGTGAGATAACGTGTCCATTCCCTAAAGGAATCCATTTCAAAAAGGATGTTAACGATGTCAGATTTTCTTAAGAACTCCAAATGGAACTTCTAACTTGCCACTTGCTAAATCTATATCCAAACTGATTCTCTCATCACAGAAAATCTGTTGCAAGTCTGCCAAAGAGATAATTGCTCACACGGAATTAGGTACTCAAGGTCATGTTTTCTACTTCTGCCGTCTGCCATCAAACTCTTACCTATTTATCCCATTTCAGATTCTCAAATTGCAAGAGGGATTAAAAATTCACTCTATTGAGAATTTTGCAATTGTTTTTAGGGATACTGTAAATTAAAAGGTTTGTTCATATTGTAAAGTAATATCACATTAATATTTACCTTTAGAGCTAATGTAAAATAAACATTTGAGAGGGGTGGAAGGATTGAGCAAAAATGTAAAAAGAGAAATAAATAAATATTTGGAAAAACATCTAAAATATTTAAAAATATACCATGTAAAATAAATCTCTATTGTATTATTGTTTAACCTATAAAAGCTAATCATGTCCACTTAATCCAGGAAATTGCTGAACAAATATTAAGTAATACATTGTCACTAATGAGACTCCAACTAGCACAAAGTTGTGGAAAATAATAGGATTTGGTTTCAGAGACATGGGTTCAAATCTCAGCCATGTCACTTACAGGGCTAAGTAGGGCTAAGTCACTGTTTTTCATTTCTAAATAGTATTATTCACAAGGTTCCAAAAAAGATTGAATGTAATAATCTACATAAAAGCAAAAGTACTGTAAAAATATTAGCTATTATATCAGTGCATAACCCATTATTCTTCTAGTTCAGCTAGCTAGTCAATAACCACAACTAATCTTAACTAGAGTGAGGTGTGAGCATGGGGTATAATCACCCCCAGCAGGACCAGAAAGGCCTGTGAGCCTCTGCGCCTCCCTTACTGCCAGCAACCCCCACTGAGGGACACAAAAGAGGTCAGAGGTTCTCACCATAATAAATCCGTTAATGCTGGCTTAGCAGTTGATGCATTCTAAAATATTTTTTCATGAAATCTAACATCAGAATCATATAGTAGATTCAGAAAAAAAATCTCTGTTTAGAAGTTCTTGGGAAGATTACTATTGCATGTCTTGAAGATAAGGGAAATAAAATAGCACGATTGTTACAACAAAGTTTTTTCTGTCCTTCCCTGTTAGCATTGATCATATTGCATATATTGTATTTGCACTTGATGTAATCATGACCGTTGCATGCATGACCATTTGCCTGTCCGATTGGAGGTGAGTTAATTCCTGGGTGCTTTCCAGAATTGTAAGCAAGGAAAAATTGTTTCTAGGTAACATTTTTGTTTTAAGTCAGCACTAAACTCTGGATTTTAGAAAATATAGAGGCCCCAAGGTCAAACAGCTTCCTTGCACTTTATCCCCATTTGAGTTATTATAAAACCGCTTCTCTGTGCTATCATTTAAAAGGAGACTCTCACTTAATATTTTCCCATGTAGTTCTCTCTTTTTTTTTAACTGTGATTTTTAGAGAGAAGATAGAGAGAAAGACATCGATGTAAGAGAGAAACATCAATTAGCTGCCTCCCACATGTGCCCCTACTGGGGATCGAACCTGAAACCTGGGTATTCGCTCTGATCAGGAATCAAACCCACCACCTTCAGTGTACAGAGACGATGCTCCAACCAACTGAGCCACACCAGCCAGAGCTCCATGTAGTTTTTTAAAGTAGATTTTTGTTTTGTTTTTCTGATATAAAAGCAATATGATCATCATTGCCCATCAGCACAGACAATAGTGTGGTGAAGGCCTGGGGTGGGGTGGGGGCTGAGTGGAGGAGGGAAGTGGAGGAAAAATAAGAGACATCTGTAATAAAGTCAACCATAAAAAATAAACTTTAAAAAAAGAAATGTGATCATTATAAACATTAAAATAATTAAATAAAAAAAATTTAACTAAAAAAATAAATAAGTAAATAAGACAATGTCACTCATAATCTCACCAACCCAACAGAATTATTAACATTTCACCACATAATGTATGAATATTCATTCTTTAATGATAATATAATCATATGCATATTTTTAGTCTTTTTCTTCTTAACAGTAGATTGTCAACATGTCACAAGTACTTCAGCACCACGTGAAAAGATATCATAGCACCCCATGGAATGAATCTATCATGTGTTATTTAACCAAACCTCTACTGCTAGGCATTTAAGTTGTTTCCAGATTTCATCATCCTGAACAGTGCTGGGCTAGCCATCCCTGCAGCTGCAACTTTGAATACACTCACAATTGTTTGCTTAGGATAAATTCTAGAGGCAAAATTACTGAGTTGATGGGTCTACCAAAGTTAAAGGCTTTGACATGTGTCTCCACATTTTTGTCCTAAAGTGACATTCAGCCATCTTTAAATAGGCCCAGAGATAAGCATATGATTGTCTGACCACTATGCTGTATACCTGAGACTCATACAAAATCATATTGAATGTAAAATGTAATTGAAAAGAAAATTCTTTCTGCACTTCAAAGAAAGAACATTTAAAAAAAAAAATAGGTCCAAGCTCTCAAAAATACAGTGTGACTGTTATTCACAGAAACAAATCACTGACCTAGTCCTGCTCTTGTCCATGGGCAGGTTGGGAGGGGAAACGTGTCAGTTGGCCTAACAATTACTTAATAATTTCTCAAGAACCTACCATGTCTGGCACATAGCAGCTACTTCATCAGTATTTCTTAAATGAGCCCCAAGCTCCTGCTCTCATTAGGTCATGGGCCCTGCTGATGCTGACAAGTTTCTGCTTGGTCTCCCAGCATGCTCTGTACACGAAGAAATATGGGTCAGATTCCTTTGGCCAAGTGTCCCCCAGAACTATCCCCATATTCACAAAATCAAAATAAACATCTAAATGTAGTTCAAACAAATTTCCCACCAATGTCTTAGAACCAATTTTTAATATCACCCATTAGTATTAACGGTTCACTACATGTTCAATACCAGCAAACGTAGTGAACCATTCTCTACATGTGTATCTATAGGGATAATGAAACACAACCCCTCATATAAATGTTCTTTCACCAAAAATTAAATCATCCCCACCTTTCTTGATAAAATTTAACTGTGAAAAGTAAAATATACTACTACAAACAACAAGAAATATTTTCAACAGTGTGGTGACTGACATGAGGCCGGTGCAGCGCCTGGTAAAGAGCAGCCAGCACTGTGCTGCGTTCTTAAAGGGCACCGAGGAACGCGGCAGTGCGGATTCCTGCAGGAAATGGAAGAAGAAGCCTTTTTTTCTCCTGAACGGTTTTCATTACACACTCTGAAGGTGGGCTCAGTTCTTGACTGCTGCTCTCCCCATGGCTGCAAGGACATTGCTCAGTTCCTCTCTCTTCCTCTTGGCACGGATGGGTGTCCCCTCCCTTTTCTTGATGACCTTCAGGGCCCTCTTGTCCTTAGAGACCTTGAGCAGCTCCATGGCGCCCCACTCATAGGGGCAAAGCCACACACCTCTCGGATCATGTCCACACGAACTCGGTGTGCCTGGTGAGGCGCCCGAGGCGGCTGGGTCTCAGCTTGCTCACGGCCTTGGTCACCTTGTGGCCCTGGTTGAGGCCACGGCCACGGGGTAGCATGGAGCCATGGCTGCTGCTCCTCTCAAGGAAGCTTTTTAAAAATAACTAAATTAGGTCCTAATTTTTTTTATCTAGGCAAATTAATCATGATGGAATGGTGACGGGTGCACTGATCTGTGAGAAGCAAATCAATTTAGCTGGGAGGGCTAATTATTTAAAAAATCAAAATTGTACTGGAAAAAATTCATGAGAAAAATAAAGGAGTCTCTCTCTCTCTCTCTCTCTCTCTCACACACACACACACACACACACACACACACAGCTTTCAAGCATCCTTGAAGTTGATAAAATTGTGACCCTAATACATTAAGAAAAATGCCCCTAACCAGTCCAGAGTAAAAATAAACATCACTGAGTAATAAATTAGGATCTCCTTCATTCTCCTTCTGCCTCCCACAGTCCATATGGAGCCTTTGGTGTAATCAAGACCCACTCTGGCCTCCTCTGCACATGCCCTTCCCCAGGTGACTCCAGGCCCAGGCATCCAGGGGCGCTGGATAAACATTAGCTGATGCAGATGGAATGAGCAGATGTCTGGAGTCCTGAGCCCAGACTGTGAGTAGGAGGCTTAGAAAAGAACAGGCACCCCGTTTTCCTGCCCCGTCCCCTGATTCCTGAGTGCCCATAGTGGGAAGGCGTGCTCATTCCAACATGCAGTGACCCCTCCTCGTGCCTCTCCTTGTACCATGACACCCAGATGTGCTCCTAGACCAAGTGTTAGAGTCAAAGCAGTTCTGAGTTCACCTAATCCCATCCGTCCATGTGACAGATAGGAAAATTGAGACTACAGGTTTTAAAGGGCTTAACCAACTTCATATACCAGCTCACTGCAAAACCAAAGACAGATTCCAAGTCCCTGCCTCTGGAGCAGTCCTCCTCTTCATCTTCTCCTGCATCCACAGTAGGACCCAAGATCTCTCACCCAGCTTCTCCCTGAATACCCACTAAGTGCCAGGCACTCTGGTGGGCATTTGAAACAGTAAGTTTCTTCCACGGCGATAATAAAAGATTCCTTTATAGATGACAAAAAAAAAAGACCAATTACCCTGAGAACTTCTTGCCCTTCAATATCAAACAACTGGTAAACACTGTGTACCAAGTTCAGTGTTGGGTACCAGAAAAGGAAGAGATAAGACTCGCTCCCCCACGGCTTGCAGTGTTCCCAGCTGAAGTTAGACTCCACCAATGTGGATAAACAGAAAGGAGATTCCGACCATGAATTAACATGGAATAAACACAGATAACAAATAGACAAGATTAAATATTTAGATTATGCATTGGCCAGAGGTTAAGTGGATTAATGGAGTGATGAGTTGGGCAGAGTTATGGGATTTCCCTGTTTAGACAGGGTGGATTAGGTTGTCTAGCATATGGAAATGCAAATCAGAAGTTCTATCTTCAGCAGTAACACCCTCTATTCATCTCTAGAAGAGCCCTGCTGTCAAAGGACAGAAAGCCAGACAGACCATGTCTCCTCATCTTTACAACATCCTGGTGAGTCAGAGAACCAGCGCTGCAATTCCCAGGCTCCTGGTGAGGAAACAGGCCCAGGGCAGGGAGTGGGAAAGTCAAGAGCCATTAAAACCGAGTCCTGGCCCTTCTTCCCCTCCAGTCCAAAAGCCTCCGGAGCACTTGGGCAATTCAAACAGGCACCAACACGACTGTGACCCAGCCCTTTTGATCTTTTACCTTAAGGGAGGAGAAACTGTGAGTTACCTTGTAATTATCTCCCAGGGTCTTCGAATGCATGTTTTGGATTCTCTGTAGAGCATAAGTTTCTTAAGGGCAGGGATGTGCTTTGAACTGCAGTCGAGCTGTGGGGCGCTCCAGAGGCTGCGATGTTACCCTTTTTTTGCTAATGGAGTGGGTGGACTGTTACCCTTTCTGGCTGAATGAGTGAATGGTCCAGAGAAGACATAACAGAAGAAAAAAATGGCCGTGCTGCCAACCAGGTGCGTTTCTCATTGCCCTGCATACCTGCCCCTATGAAGCTTGCTCCTGAAACAAGTCTCTACCGGGTCAGTGATTCATTTGAGTGCCCCTGAAATCACTTGCTTCATTCCACTGCCAACAGAAACAAAAAAGAGTTGTTCATCAAGAACTGCAAGAAGCCCAGCTGGTGTAGCTCAGTGATTGAACGTAGACCCATGCATCACGAGGTTGCCAGTTCAATTCCCTGTCAGGGCACATGCCCAGATTGTGGATCAAATCCCCAGTAGGGGACATGCAGGAGGCAGCCAATCGATGTTCTCTCTCATCGATGTTTCTCTCTTTCTCTCTCTCTCTCTCTCCCCCCCCTTTCCTCTCTCTCTAAAGTCAATTTAAAAAAAAAAGTTTTTTAATAAAATAAAATTGTTTAAAAAAAAAAAAACTGTGAGAAGGGCCAAAGATCGAGCTATGTTGTTTTTCTGGCTAGAGGAATTCCATAATCATATTCTCACATCTATCTGCAGATATTGCTTGTCAAAGAAGAATTAAGGGCACCAGCACTAGGTTCTAGCGCCAATCCTGGGTTTGCTCCTTCTCGTAACTTTTCTCCCAAACCTGACTACCCAGATAAATTGGAAAATAGAGTCTAGAGCCTCTTTCTAAAGGTATTAATCTGTTGCTTCTTCATGGCCTCATATCTTATAGACCACATCTGACTTCCAGGCCCCTATTACAGGTAAGTACTAATTTGCAAAACAGTCTTATAAGTAAAGTGTGAATATAGTCCAGTGGAGTGACCTGGGTTTGACTCTGGGTCCTGCAGCTACCTTAGCAATGTGACTGCCTTCTAATGGAAACTTCTGATTTGTAGATGACAAGCTGAGGCCTTGGAACATTTAATAACCTACCTTTTAAATTAGGCTTTAATCCCTCACCTCCAAAAGAGGGAATTGTTCTAGTCGACCTCAACAGTCTATTCCAGCACCATGCCTGTCTGACTGCAGTGTACTTGCCTGTTATCTCCCTCCACTCCCAAACTCTATCTTGTGAGATAAGGTGGAACCTTACCTTTCCTTACTGGGAACTGTTCCAATCTTAGCATGCATTGCATCCAGACAAATGGCTGCAAAAGGTTGCCAGGTATGAGCAAATAGGTGGTGACCTTTATATGGCCTCCTGTTGGGTGTGCTCTGCCCACTGCTCCGTTTCCCTGTCTCAGTGGCCTTCGTCACCACCCTACACAGAAGCTAACTTGATTCCTGACCTTGGACCATCTGTTCCACCCATTACTCATTCAGTTCCTGCTGGTTCACCAACCATTTTCCCCAGAGAAGTGATGCTTCCTCTGCATCCATCTCTCCTCAACCCTCACTGCCCGGTAACCAATCTTTGCCGAGCTCTCACTTGCCCCAGCCCATCCTCATCTAGGTCTTCAGAGTAGGTGTGTCCATCACTGCTTCCCTCCTGTGTTGTTTGCCCAGTAAATGAGAACGTAACGCAGAGCCCAGAAGTTCTAAGAGAGTTTCAATCCTTGAAAAGCTGACATATATTGCTGCCTTGATGAGTCTACAAAAGAAACTGTTCAAGATGGCTTTGCCCTTTTTTTGGCAGTTTGAGGGCAATATTTAAAGGGTAGGAGCTGGAAAGTCCCTCAACAGTTAAAATATTCTTTGAAAATACAAACTGGCAGACTGAATTCATTATTGTAGATTCTTTTTTTTTTTTTTTTAAAGCAGAAAAAACATTTTTCAATACTCGGGTTATGTGCTTTAAACATTGTCCTGACATCTGTTCTTTAAAAGCTCAATAGAAAGTATGCTTTCAACTACAAACACAGATAAAATATGGAAACATAGCTCTGTATTTCTGGGCTAGGGACATGCTAAGTAATAGGGATTTGCATGACTAAGCTTCTACTATGCTGACTATGCAAAACTCAAGAGCAATCGAATCATCCTTCTTAGTTTGACAATGTTTAAATGAGAAACAGCCTTCACCCTGCAACTGAAGACTTGTGAGCTCACATGAGAACCTGACTGCACCCAATTTAATAGCAATTTTAAAACAACTCTATCTAAATATTAGTTCTCCTTAGCTAATAGTGATGTAGGCAGTGATTCTCATTACAGGAACAAAAGGTCAGGGGAGATTAGAGCAGGGCAGATCTGGGCACAATTCACCTGAGATCTGGCTCAAGCTAATTTTTAAGATCTTACTTTTATTTGCAAAAAGATAATAAAACCTAGAACCTAATGAATATTTATCTTGAAACTTATTTCATGTAAGTTTTTGTAATGATTTTTTTTTCTTTTAAAATGTGCTGCCTTGTAACAATAAATCAATTCCCAAAAGCTTAGTCAAACACTATGGTGACAGCTTCTGTTTTGTTATTTTCAATCACAATAAAGGTAGATTAGGGGTTCTAATCAAATTATTTTTCCCAAAACATCAATTACCCACTCCCAAAAAAAGGCTCACATTTTGAATTTCCTGAATCACCGTAATTCCAAATTTTCTGTTGTCATTTCACAATAATTAAAATGTCCTAGAAATTCTTAGTTCTTTATTCTGGGCGGGGGAAAGCATCCAAATAAACTAAAACCCTGTGTTAGAAAGCCTGTCTTGATGTTGATTCAGGAAATATTCATTGCTCTGGCCTTGAGAAAGAGTTTTAGTGGCCCACCCACTGAATTCTTTCATGGGACAAAAACACAGCCTAGTCCCTAGTCCAGCTTGAACCTGAGTCCGGACTGACTTCCTCTAGTGTTTTCCCATGTTGTAGAGGAGCCTCTGGCTTCAGTTCACATGTCCTTCCTCCTAAGGAAAGTCACTGGCCAACCACACCTGAGACCCATTACACAGCAGAAAAGTGTGTCTGGCAGGTTGCTGAGAAATCAGCCTTTGTAGGGCACTGCCTGGGCACATCCTCCTTCCTTCCCTCCTTAAGAACGAGAATAATGAATGATGTGGGAGGAGATTGTTGGCTCTGAATGTCAAGGGTGTGATGGTTCTCAAAAGGTGGGAAATAGATGCTGGTGCCTTGAGTGTGGCAGGGATCTGCCCACACAGGCTCCGTTGATGGAGCAATGCAAGGCAAGAGGAAGTGGGAATGCCTACCTTCTAATCAACTTCAAAAGACTGGACAATAATTATTTCAGCAATCATCATGAACATCTGAAGACCAATGGGCCCGCCTTAAGTTTTCAGGACTGCATAGGCCTCCAAGTCTCTCACACCAGTGCCTCCCAAACTACAATGTGCATACAAATCATCTGAGCCTCTCGTTAAAATGCAAATTCCAGTTCAGTAGGTCTGGGGTGGACCCAAGATTTTATTTTACTAACAAGCTTCTGAGGACCACACTTGGAGTAATAGCTTAGTATGTTTAGATGGCTGAAACAGAATACCCCACACTAGGCATAAACAACAGACATTTATTTCTCATAGTTCTAGAGGCTGAGAAGCCCTAGGTCAAGGTGCTGGCAGATTCAGTGTCTGGTGGGATCCCACTTCCTGGTTTTTCTTGCTGTGTCTTTATATATCAGAAGGAGTGAGAACATTCTGGGGTCTCTTTTACAAGGATACTAATCCTATTCACGAAGGCCCCACCCTAATGATCTAACCACCAAAGGCCCCACCTCCTAATAGTATCACCTTGAGGATTAGTATATCAATATATGAATTTGGGCTAAATACAGACACTCAGTTCATAACAGGTAGAGAGGTCTTATACAAACCAAGGGATATGGAGAAGCCCACCGTGGACAACTGCCAAGAAGCCAAATTTAATTTGATTTAGAAAAATTAAATAAGTGAGATTTCCTGCATCCATGTGTTGTAAAGCAAGGGCAAATTTATTTCCTGTACATGCTTGCCCACTAGTAATTTAAAGCTTTAAAACAGCTGTTATCCAAATAGACTACTCATCAAGGACCAGCTCTCATTTAAGTACCCGGTCTCTATGACATTAGTGTATCATCTGCTGTGTGCATTTTATAGATCAACCCTTCATTACCTCACCATCATCTTTTTTTAAATATGTTTTTATTGATTTGAGAGAGAGAGAAACATTTATGTGAGAGAAAAACATCAATCAGCTGCCTTCCATATGCACCCCAAACAGGGATCAAATCCAAAACCTGACCGGGAATTGAACAGGTGAACTTTGGTGCACAGGATGATGTTCATCCAACTGAGCCACACCAGCCAGGGCTCTTAACTGAAAGTTCATAACAAATGGTCCTTCATTCAGTTATTATAGTGCTTTTATTTATTTATTTTTGTTGTTGTTGCTTCTAATCTTCACTCAAGGATATTTTTCCATTGATTTTTTTTTTTTTTTTTTTGTAGAGAGAGTGGAAGGGGAGGGTGGGGAAGGGGGGGGGGGAGAGAGAAAGAGACATCAATGTGAGAGAGACATGTTGATTGATTGCCTCCCACACACGCCCTGACTAGCGCTAGGGATTGAACCTGCAACCCAGGTACGTGCCCTTGACCCAGACCCTCTGGTGCTCAGGCCAACACTCTAACCACTGAGCTACACTGGCCAGGGCTTAATGAATGACCTTTTTAGAACCACTTCATAATTTTATTGTTTGCTACTTCAAAGTTTAAATTCCTAGGTAAACAATCTTCCATTGTAGCACCATGTTCTCGGCATCTGGGAGATACTAGACATCATGCTAGGCTCTTTACATAGACATCATCTCATTATCCCCCATAAAATGTAGGTATTATTAGTCTCGTTTTATAGCTGGGGAAATTGATTCTCAGAGAGTTTAAATAAGTTGTTCACGCTCACTTGGTACTAAGTGGTAGAACTGAAAATTAAAGACTGAAGTCTATTTGCTCTGTAGCTATTCTTGTTTGTTTGTTTGTACCAGACTACGCTATATCTGAGCCTTCTCCCAACTCCACAGATAGCCTGTAGGGTCATACTCCTATAGACTACTTCCCAAAGGACCATCATATCTTTTCCAAATAAAATAGGAGAACATTCTGTGCCAGGGGCTTAATTTACCCTCCTCTAAACATCTATTTAGAGTCTTCCCAAAAAAGGGAAGACTGTAATCTAAGGCTCAAGATCTTTGATTCAGCTCAGTTTTCCAGATTTTAATGAAAGTTTCATGGGCCATCTCCAATCCTTTTGTAAAAGCTTCTCTAACAGAGAATGCTCCATCCCTAAGGGCTGAACATTCCTTAGGATTTAAGACACTGCAGACACTACCAAGTCTTACCTTTTCCTAAAGGGATAAAAATCCTTATGGGGATTCAAGATAGTACTTATTATTCTCATTTAAAATTTTTTCCAAAAAAAAAATTTCTCCCCAGGAATTCACTGAGAATTTCTCTCATCCCTGACATAGATGACTTCATTAGGTCCTCTAGTACAAGGACTTTGACTTATGCCTAAAATCATTAATTTTGGATTGTATATCTGTCAAGATAAATTGAAGACCCTGGCACAGATTGCCACTGTACCAGAAGGCAGGTAGCATAGGTATCCAGGGAGACCTAAATCCAAATTTGACTCTGCAACTAACAGGCTGTGAAACCTTGGGCAAGCTATTTTATTTTTCTGAGTCTCAACTTATTTAACTGTAAAATATTAGTAATGGCAGCTAATCATTAGGCTGCTTGAGAATTTCTGGGATATCCTATGAAAAGTATCTGGCCCAATAAGTGAATGAGAGGCCTATCCCAGGGTAAAAGATTTTAGCCTTTATTCCTGTTATATTTTGTCTGAGTGAAGTGATGGGTACAGGGAGTCCCAATCACTTTTTGTTAAAGACTAGTTTATTGATTCTTAGAGAGAGAGGAAGGCAGAGAGAGAGAGAGAAACATCGATATAAGAGCACAACATCGATTGGCTGCCTCCTGCACATCCCCCACTGGGGATTGAGCAACCCTGGGCATGTGCCCTTGACCCAGGAATCAAACCAGCAACCTCCTAGTACAAGGATGACACCCAAACAACGGAGTCACACAGGCCAGGGCCCAATCACTTTCATATTTCTCTTTCCATCAGCTAGCAATCCATTTTCTGGCAAACTTTCAGGTCCTTTCCATCTTAGGCTAAAAGCCAGATGATAATAATAATAATAATAATGGCCTGACTGGTGTGGCTCACTGGTTGAGCGTCGACCCATGCACCAAGAGGTCACCAGTTCCATTCCCAGTTAGGGCACATGCCCAGTTTGTGGGCCAAATCCCCAGTGTGGGGCATGCAGGAGGGGGCCAATCGATGTTCTCTCTCATTGATGTTTCTCTCTCTCTCTCTCCCTTCCTCAATCTCTTTAAAAAAATCAATAAAGAAAAAAATTAAAATAATGATAATAAATCTTATCCATCTTGTACTATTAAGATTGTAAATTGGGCCACGTATGGATTAAGCTAATATTTTGTTATTCTTCCGGAATGGTATGTTGGGCCATGTCTGGTTCATACTAAGTCTGATCTAGATGATCCCTGGTAGTGCTTTGAATACTGCTCAGAAAGTATACATTTAGACTGTGGTTTGCCCATAATTGTGTATCTCATCGATCTACATTTCAATGACATTTTATCAGTCCCCTATATTGAACTCCTATCCTACAATTAATCAAATCCTACATGTAACCCAGATCCTGCTTTTTCTTTTGCTCTGTCTCAGAGTGATCTGGCTGAAGGAAGCTGCTTTCCAAGTCTGGGTTCGAATACAGGTCAAAATGGACCCTTTTCCCTTCCTCGCCATCTCAGCACCAACCGCCTTCCAAGGCCCCCAGTACTCATAGAGTTAGGCACAGGTTTGAATACTTGAGTGAACAATTGTTCCAGCAGGTTTAGGCACTGTCAAGTGTGCTAGGACACAGGCCATCTGCTTTGTATTTTGACACTTTATGGTGTTTGTTTTTGTCATTTCTCTTAACTCCCTCCAACCTCCCAAGCACCAGCATACTCATAGCCATTCAATAATACCTCTTAGCCAGGGAATTCAAAGTAGTTCGAGGTGAGGGACGATAATTAACAGTCCTATGAAATGATGTCTATGGGTAAAGGGATGGAATTACAAAGGTAAAAATAGAACTCAGGTGTCCTTACCCCAAAGACATTGCCTATAGGATCAGTTCCACATTCCACAGAATGGCATGGACGATGGCTGCAATCTGGGTCCTGTAACTCCATGTCACAAACCTCATGCTCAGATGCTCTAATTCCTTGCTACTGGGAGTGTGTATATGGACCATCAGAGTCAGCATCATCCGGGAACTTGTAAGAAATGCAGAAGCGTGGGCCTCTCCCCAGGTGTGCTAAATAAGGACCTGCCTTTCCCAGGTGATGACAATGCTGCTTGTTTGGGGACTACACTCTGAGTAACAATGCTCTAGATTACCCATCATCCCTGAAAAAAAGACACATAGTTGTACCTCCAAGTCTTTGCAAATATTATTCCTTCTGTTTACAAGTACTCTTGCCCACCTCTCTGTGAATGCTACACAATTTCAGTTCCTATTAGAAATCACTAGCATGCCCATCTTTACACTAAGCAAAAAGAATGATTAATAATAATTGCTTCTCAGACTCTACATATGAATTTCTAACCAACTATAATTATAATTAGTTGTCTATATGTATTGGTCTCTCTGGCAGGATTAAGTTGTTCAACAGTAGGGACCACGTTTATTTATCAATCCAGCACATGATATGTGCTCAATAAATGTTCATTGAATAAATTTTGACACTAGCTCCATGCTTTATCATTTTTACATTCAATAGATTCTAGAAGCCATGTGATTTATAAGACATCCCACCAAATTTTAACATGTACCACATTTAGCACACAGCAAATGCTTATGCCTATGCGCTTGCTGAATGACAAGCCATCTTGACAGAAACTTGAGAGATTATATTTTTGCCTATGTCCTCACCAATGTGCTGAAACAAAAAAGTTGTTTGCTCCTAATTCTCTTGGGCAGGTGATTGTAAATTGCAGCGTGTAAATGTAACCCATCACTAGGAGCCTTAATGGTTCAAAATAGACCCTGGCAATGTTTGCCTTTTTCAGTGCAGGAGCACACAGCAACAACCTTTGTGGATAGGTAAGTTAATATCCAGTAAAAACATATATATGTTTTTTAAACATTCTTTGAGAATTGAAGGCCATTGAAATCAATCGTAAATTCATCGTGTTATTTCCTGCTTCTCACCCCAACCTCACTCATGACTATGCTCTAACAGCTTGATTTTAAATGACTACTACTATGAAATTTTCCTTCTTTCTCAAAACCCCAGCCAAACCCCACCGGAATGAAAGAACTATGCAGAAACACAGTTGAAATTTCCCATAAGTTGAATTTTTTTTACAGCGACTGCTGCTTTAAAAGCCAATCACAATGCATATGGCTTACAAATGATTTCTTCATGTAGGGAAAGCAAAATTATATTTCTCCAAGTAGATGTGCACTCGGCCAAATCCTATGGTGTGGTTTACATGTTTAGAACTGGGGTTCTGTAACAGTTGAGAAGCCTGTAGAAGGTACCACAGCCAGTCCTGGGACAACTCATATCTGTGCATTCTTCATCACTATGGGCTGTGACTGTGCCAGGATATAAATTACGGGCCTTAGTCACTGCCAGTAGATGACTAGCAAGAGTTTTAGAATTTTAGGTTAAAGATGAACTTCAAGGTCATTTTATCTAATGCTTGAATCTCCTAGGTAACATCCCTACCAAATGGTCTTCTAGCCAACACCAGAATACCTCCAATAACGTGGATCCCATTACCTCCCAAAGCTCTTATGTCCCTTGAGGCTTGTCTCGCCTTATGTATGCAGCCTCATCTCCATCTTTTCCTGCACCAAACACGAGCTGCACATGTACCCTGAATAAAACTTCCGCTTTCTCGCTCTCTACATCCATTAAGTTAGGATTCTTCGGCTTCAAGCATCAGATCCCAACTCCTTACCTTAATAAGCAAGAAATCTGCTGGGAAGAACAGAAGGAAAAGGTAAAGACTCAGGCCCTGTGAAGGGTAGACACCGGGATCCAGGCCACAGGAACACCAGTTTTTAGTATTTTACCATCAAATTTAATCAGGTCCAGGGGTTTTCTATCTCAAAAACTCTGGATTCAAGTTCCAAATTTTAGGGAACAGAGTCTGCTTAGTCTAAATGGATGTCACTCCTCATCCAGAGAAAGGCCAACACCACTTAGACCACATGCCGAAGAAATGGGGAGTCCTCCAAAGTAAAAGGAGGTGCTGTCACCAGGAAAAAGGAAAGCAATGCTGGGCTGACAAAACATGAACACGTGTTTACAAACTCATATTCTTGATTTTGCTCAAACCTGGAAGGACATCTTCCACCCCCAGGCAATTCTGACAACCTAGATAGCAGATCCCCTCCCCTTCCTGGCCCTCACTGTACCCTGCACGCTTGTGCACATCACGTTTCCCCACCAGGTTGTACTCTCTTAGAGGGCAGGAACCAAACCTTTTTGTTCTGTTATCTGCCACAGCACCTACATACAAAAGGCGTGCTTATATACTCTTGTTGTTTTCCAAATGGCAGAAAATGTCTTCCTTCAAGAAGATGTTTATCCAGAAAGTAGGGTGAAAATAAGAAAGCAGTGAATTACCAAAATATGCACAATCGAGATTCCTTCATTTTAGGATTTTATGGTGTAGCAGTTTTCTATTGGTTAAATAAAGATTTCTTTTTCATGATCGTGGGGTTAAATTGAAATACCTCAACATATTAATATTCATCCTCTGACATTTCAACTACTATTTCTGTTCTCTCACTCAGTCTACAACCAGTAATTATGCCAAGACCCAGGAATATAAACGTGGGCATTGTATTTATCTCTGCCTTCAAGGAGCTCATCATTCTTGATGAGAGGGGGGTAAAACAATAAAGCAGGACTTGCAGTATGAGCCTTTGTACACCAGAGTACAGGCTAGGAGCCTCTCTAATCATCTGTATCAGTGTTTCTCAAAACACATCCTCAGACTTCCTGCAACAAACTCACTCTTGAAACTTCTCATACCACAGACCCCTAGCACAATCTCTGACCTATAGAATGAAGCATTTAGCCTAGTCCTTGGGACCTAAGAGGTTTTTCTTTTACTTATTTTTTAATTGAGGTAAAATTGGTATATAACATTACATAAGTTTCAGGTGTACAACACTAGAATTCAATATCTGTATACACTACATAGTGATCATCACCAAAAGCCTAGTCACCATCTTTCACCGTCCAATTGACCGCCTTCACCCATTTTTGCCTCCCCCAATCTTCTCCCCCTCTGGTAACCACAATCTTTTCTCTGTATCTATGAGTTTTGTTTTGTTTTGTTTTGACTTGTTTATTTGTTTTGTTTTTAAATTTCACATATAAGTAAAAATTTATGGTATTTGTCTCTTTCCATCTGACTTATCTCCCCTAACATAAAACCCTCAAGGTCTTTCCATGTTGTCACATATAGCAAGATTTCATGCTTTTTTATGGCTGAATAATATTCCATTGTAAACATGTACAACAACTTCTTTATCTATTCATCTATCAATGAACATTTAGGTTGTTTCCATATCTTGGCTATTGTAAATAATTCTTCAATGAACATAAAGGTGTATAAATATTTTTTGAATTAGTGTTTTGAGTTTCTTTAGATAAATATCCAGAAGTAGAATAACTGGATCATCTGGGAGTTCTTAATTTTTGATCAAGCTCCATACTGTTTTCCATAGTAGCTATACCAATTTACACTTCCACCAATGGTGTATGAGGGTTCTCTTTTCTCCACATTCTCACCAACACTTGTTTCTTGGCCCAGGAGTTTTCTAAAAGCATCCGAGAATTTTTTTTTTTTTTTTTTTACATTTATCTTCAGACAGAGTGGGAGGGAGAGAGAGAAAGAGAGAAACATCAATGTGAGAAAGACACATCGATTGGTTGCCACCCGAGCAACCCCAATTGGGGCTGGGAACCACAACCGAGGTATGTGCCCTTGACCGGAATCAAACCTGGGATTCTTTGGTCTGCAGGCCGATGCCTTAAACACTAAGCCAAACCAGCCAGGGCATCCTGAGTTATTTTTATGCACATAATATATTGAGAGTTACTACTCTAGTCATAAATCTTTTTCACATTTATCTTCAGATAGAGCAGGAGGGAGAGAGGGGGGAAGAGAGAGAGAGAAAAATCAATCGACTGGTTGCCACCCACACAACCCCAACCAGGGCCGGGGACAAACTGCAACCGAGGTTCATGTTCTTAGCAGGAACTGAATCCGGGACTCTCTGGTCCGTGGGCCGAAGCTCTAACCGCTGAGCCAAACCGGCCAGGGCTATAGCTATAAATTTTTGAAGTTTGTGTATACAGTATGTTATAATAGGGATATTCCAATGGGGGGGGACTATTAAGATTCCAATAAAACAATATATAAATTCCCACTAGCTCATCATCTAATGAAATAAAGCTTCCATGCAGTATCATTCTCATTCTCCATGACTCACCAGTTATTGGCATACATGGTTCCATCATTAAACCCTGAAGGGGACAAATGGCCCATTTGACAAGAAGAGTTTTCAGACTGGCAAGTGGCTGGAATGTTGCCTGTCCGGGCACTGGTTAGAACTGACAACCTAGATAGCATCACAATTGATATGTCCAATTGCATTATGGGGCTTCTATCAACTCTGCTCCCTGTCATATTTGCTATCCAGTCACACATGGACCCTATGATAAGTAGGTTTTCTGACAAGGGGAAGATGAATATTCTACGCATATAACATGTACAGTCACTTTAATATTATTTTCCATCATGGGTAGTTTCTCACTGGATCTCAAAGTCACTAGATATTCTCCCTGTCTCCTATTTTGAGTGTAAAAGAAAGAGCTGGGAAATGTACTATTAACTCAAAAAATAAAGAAGTACAATCTAATTGTCCCCTTTTCTTAAAAAATTAAATTAAAATAGAAATTCTGTCTTCCTAACAGCAGGTTCCAAATTTTCTGTGGGCAGATGTGGGTGAAAATCACCCCACCTCAGTGTATAGGTCTCCAAGACCCCCATCGGCCTTGGCCTCAGGATTCTAGTGAGCATCCTGATGTTATAAATAAAGTTGAGAGTGTGCATGTACATGTGCTTTTTTCTGGGGAAAGGGTCCATAGCTTTCATCAGATTTTCAAAGAAGTCTGTGACCTAAATTAGTATCCTGTTCCTCTTTTCTCTGTAATTAATTACCAAGTGTTTATTGAGCCTTTACCATGGAATCTGTCATTAGTGGTACAGCTAACCTCCACTTCTCTTCAACCCGTGAGCAGTCAAGGAAGGTTTACAGGGTTTACGTTGGTTTGGGTTTCACTTTATAGGAGGGAGGGGATGAGGGTCATGCACTAAGAGACGCCTGAGAAGCATTACCTCATCCCTGGGGGAATCTAAACCCATGGGGCTCTCTCCCAAGCCTCCGACAGGGCAGAGTGCAAGGCTGTCGGGCCTGTTCTAAGTCAGCATAACGTGTTTTCCACTCTAGCAACACCTAACATATGGCGTGTGCACTGATGCTTATGAAAACAGTGATTCATCCTTAATCCTTAAAAAAAGTCGGCTCTATGTGGCCTTGGCTCTCCTCCCTGAATGCCCTTCTGTTCTCCAAAATGTCTGTGTTGTCACCTGCCTCCACCTGGTCCTGTTTGCACCTCTGCTTTACTGTTACTGCAGGCTGTTCGTGCCAGCCTTCTGATCAGATCACCATCTCCTCCCCTTTGCTGCTCTTTCCCTGCGTCTGCTCGGCCACGGCCACTGCGGAGCTTTCAGCAGCACATCCTCAACCCTCCCTGCAATGCCAAGACCTTCCCTCTCACTCCCAGTCTTGTGCCTTGCCTGAATGTCCCCTCCCCTCCCCCCCAACCCTGGTCTTCTCTGTGCCTTTATCATCCTTCCCTATCCCTCACCCCTTCAAAGGAATACCTCCCCATTTGGGGGGAACAAGGAAGTAAGAAGGAGAAGGAAGGTGTAGGAAGAGATGGGTTATGGAATTAATGAGGAGAAAGGGTGACAGAAGGAGGGTTACAGGATAAAAACATTGGAATCACTGACGTTTCCCTCCCCTCTTGATTTATTTCACAAGGTTTTTTATTTGATGTCCAACAGGGCAGACGTCAAAGGTGTTATATTCTGAGGGAAGACAAAACCTCACCAGCCTTGTGAAAAATCAAAGAAGGAAGGAAACAGTGGGACCCACGAAAGAGAGGAAAAGAGTAAAGAGATACCCCACAGCAGGTAATCTCATAGTTTAACTCTGTTTAAACCAAAGGAGATCTTAATCAAATAGGCAAATAGCACAAAAGTGTCATATCTGGAGACAGAGGCAGCCAATCATCGTCAATGAGGTTTGGGATGAGGGTAGTCTCAAATTATGCAATAAGGTGTGTTCCAAACATTAGTTGTTGCTTGGGGCTGAAAATGCCTCCTCAAATAAAGGCATTATGATTCAGAGAAGTCAGACAAAACTGAGTGAATCATGGCTCCACATAACTTTGAGCAAGTAACAACTTCTCCCAGCCTCAAACGCACATGATGTTACCTTCTCAGAAGTGTATGTCTATTGCAGGATTGTTGTGACAAATGAGGATGTCTCCCAAGTGCCTGGCACGCAGTATATGCTCAGTAAATGATGGCCATTATTCCTGTTGTTAAAAACCTACTAGATGTGACAGTGAGAATCACAGGGGAAACCATCGTAGCTAATAACCTGCAATCTACCAGAAACAAAGAATTGAGCTATAGCCCTGGCCAGTTTGGCTCAGCGGTTAGAGCATCAGCCTGCGGTCCAAAGAGACGCAGGTTCGGTTCCCGCTAAGGGCATGTACCTTGGTTGCAGTTTGTCCCCGGTCCTGTTTGGGTCATGTGGGTGGCAACTACTCGATGTGTCCCTTTCACGTCGATGTTTCTCTCTCTCTCTCTCTCCCTCCCACTCTATTAGAACAAAATATCGAAAAGAATGTCCTCGGGTGAGGATTAAAAAAAAAGAATTGTGCTGTAGAAAACCATAGAAACCTGCCCTGGCCGGTTTGGCTCAGCAGCAGAGCATCAGCCTGCAGACCAGTGAGTCACAGGTTCGATTCCAGTCAAGGGCACGTACCTCGGTTGCAGTTTGTCCCTAGACCTGGTGGGGTCGTGCGGGAGGCAACCAGTCTATGTGTCCCTCTCACATCAATGTTTCTCTCTCCCTCTCTCTCCCTCCCACTCTCTCTGAAAATAAATAGAAAAGTATCCTCAGGTGAGGATTTTAAGAAATAACAATAAAAAAATAATTAAGCCCTGGCCGGTTTGGCTCAGCGGTTAGAGTGTCCACCTGCGGTCCGGAGAGACCCGGGTTCGGTTCCCGCTAAGGGCATGTACCTCAGTTGCAGTTTGTCCCCGGCCCTGGTTGGTCGTGCGGGTGGCAGCCACTCGATGTGTCCCTTCCACATCGATGTTTCTCTCTCTCTCTCTTCCTCTCTCTCCCTCCCACTCTATCTGTATAAAAAAAATGGAAAAATGTCCTCGGGTGAGGATAAAAATAAAAAAAAAATAATAATAATAATTAAAATAAAAAGACCATAGAAACCTAACCATCATACATTAACAACACTTCTAGAGGACAATAGCCAGAGTTTAACCCCCAGCAGAAGAGCAGAGGCTTCTCCAAGTACAGGCTCTGCTGGCATCTATGCCCCAGGGCGAGACAGGGGTGTTCCCAGCAGGTGGGAGGTAGAGTCAACCTCACAAGAAGTGGTCAAGTTTCTGAGCCTCAGTTCCTCGTCCACAGAAAAAAAGAGAGTAGTGTACACTGTACACAGATTGGAAGAATTAAAAATTGACCAGTAAACACAACCTGTATTTTCTGGAACACCAGTTTTATAGGATATTAATCGGTATTACCAAAATAAGAAGTACTGGGTCACAATGCTGGGTCATTGATGGACATACAAATATATGCTAATTTGCAATGTCTACCAACATTTTTAATGCACACATCCTTTGATACAGCAATCCTGCTAATGAGATGGAGGGGACAGATTAAATTGTCTTCTTATTGCAGGACTTCTTCAAGATAGGAATGTGATATGTAGCCTTTCCCAAGCATATTTCAACTCAGGTGGCTTTTCTTATAGAACATCTCCTGGGACTACTGTTCCAAGGAAGACATTTGGAAACACTAAATTAGATCATGTGTGTGTGAGCTGTACAGATGGTACTCCACAAGCCTTTTATTTTCTTCTGATGGTCCC
The DNA here is from genome assembly GCF_014108415.1 of Molossus molossus. Lineage (NCBI taxonomy): Eukaryota > Metazoa > Chordata > Mammalia > Chiroptera > Molossidae > Molossus > Molossus molossus. The sequence continues at coordinate 25,875,337 of NW_023425347.1, read as the reverse complement.
AGGATTAGCCCTAGACCTCCTATCCTATCACTACCATCTGTTCCTTATGACCAAAGTCCCTCTCTGCCCTGGCCTGCTGGAGGATACGATATGGTCCAATAACTTCTCCCTACCATCCTGTCTCTGAAATACAGAGTCACTTAGAAGTTTTCTAAAAAGATCTTCACTGCTTAAAGCAGAGAAGAAATGCAGAACAGCCCCAGCCAGGTAGCTCAATTGGTTAGAGCATCATCCTGATACACAGAGGTTGTGGGTTCGATCCCTGGTCAGGGTACATACAAGAATCAACCAATGAATGCATAAATAAGCAGAACAACAAATCGATCTCTCTCTCTCTCTAGCGCCCTCCCTCCCTCTATCTCTAATAAAAGAGCCCTGGCCAGTTTGGTTCAGCGGTTAGAGCATCGGCCCGCGGACCAGAGAATCCCAGGTTCGGTTCCCGCTAAGGGCACATACCTTGGTTGCAATTTGTCCCTGGCCCCGGTTGGGGTTGTGTGGGTGGCAACCACTTGATGTTTCTTCTCTCTCACGTTGATGTTTCTCTCTCTTCTTCCCTCTCTCTCTCCCGCTCTATCTGAAGATAAATGCAAAAAAAGGCATCAGGTGAGGATAAAAAAAAAAGAAATGAAGAACAAAAACATTTTCTCCTCCAACTCTCTTCATTTTATTCACTTCTCTCTATGCATTTCTATATGGAGTGACAAGGCCAAGCACAGATATTAAAGTCTGTTTTCAGACTATGGACTGAAAAACAAATTGAAACAGAGGCTGGAGAACCAAGAACAGTCAGATGGAAGTCATTTCTGGAGTGACCTTCCCTTTCCTTTCTTGAGTGATCATTAGTCTTCTGCCCAAGGATTTGATGTGGTGCTGGTGAGTGGATGTTACACTGGTCAAGGAAGAAGGAAGCAAAGGGAGGGTCTTAAAAGGGAAGATTCTGTATGCTGTGTACAATTGGGCATTGGCAATTGAGTAGCACCTACAAAGAGAAATAAATCTGTGAATGAATGCAAGAACAAATGAATGAGAAAACGACATAAATTGACTCTAAGTTAGAAAAATCATGGTATCTTCAGATTTTAAAAAATAAAGACCTGCCCCGCTGGTGTGGCTCAGTGGTTGAGCAACAACCCATGCACCAAGAGGTTGCTGGTTCAATTCCCAGTCAAGGCACATGCCCACATTGTGGGCCTGATCCCCAGTGAGGGGCATGCAGGAGGTGGTCAATTGATGTTCTCTCTCATCAGTGTTTCTATTTCTCTCTCCCTTCTTCTCACTCTAAAATCAATAAAGAAACAATTTTTTAAATAAATAAAGACCTTAGCCTGGCTGGTGTAGCTCAGTGCATTGAGTGTTGTCCCATTGACTGAGAGGTCCCGGTTCGATGCCCAGGGCACATGCCGGGGGTATTGGGCTCGATCCCCTGGGGTGGTGGTGGTAAGGGGGGCATGCAGGAGGGAGCTGATGGATGTTGCTATATCTCTCCCTTCCTCTCTCTCTAAAGAATCAATAAAAACATATTTTTAAAAAATAAAAATTTTAAAGAGTTAGAGGCAGTTGATCCAGGTAAACTGTTCTCCTATCACAGTAGCAGTGAGACTCTCCTTATGGGAAAGGCCTAACTTAATCACCCTTGTTCCAATTCCTTCTCAAAAGCTCTGACACCCAGCAGGCGCCTGGGGGAAGGTCATTCTAGCGGGCTTATCAGTAGACTGAGTTCTGCTCTAATCTGCCCAGAGAGCCTTCTCTGTGTGTGAGTGTGTTTTTCTTTGAGGACTCATCTCGATGGTAGAGATCTTCACCAACTAGCCATCAGGGGTTTGGCACTGACGGATGAGCCTCTTAAATTCCTTAAATGTCAAACAAACACAATGAACACTGAGGAGGAAAAGAAATTTTAACTGCATGCACATCTGAAAACATCAATATTTACAAAGGACTCCAATTACCATAATTAATTGTTGTGGGGTGTCTTATGGAGACTGTGGAAGGCCACATAACTGAAGAAGGATGTACGCAATCTTAAAAGCACATGTAGATACTGACACACACGGTGAAAAGAAATAGTTGTTTGGCCGAGAAAGATAGATTTGAAATTCAATATATTTGTTTAAGTAAAATATAATCAGGAAGATAAACCATTAACAAACAAAATATGATCTGCGCTCAAAGCCAACAATAAAAAATTTTTAATTATTCATTGATTTAAATTAAGGGTAAAAAAAAAAAAAAAAAAACCACTACATTTTATTGTAAAATAATTGGGACTTAACTGGAGACAAAGTTTTTTCAGGATAAAGAAATGAATTCTTAAATTCTTAAAAATTTAACTTACGATAAATTTCCTTTTGGTTAAGCGTAATTTAAATGATTGAATTAAAACTAACAAAAGGAAACAAAAACTAATAACAGGAAGAATTAGAATTTGAATGTGTTTACGGGTAAGTGAAAGCCATGCTTTTCTAATTAAGGATGAATTAAGGAACAATTCTTATTGAAATAGCAACACATGCTTCTCCAGAATCTATTCAATCTTATTTTTTTCTCTAATAACATTTTAATCTTTAACAATCTTTTAATTTTTCTCTTCTTTGCTGAATGATAACATCGACTTTTTCAAATCACTCTTTTGGTTGGGATGAATGAGTTAGAGGGAAGGTGATCCCAGGTGACTCTGCCTCCAGCTGTGGCAGATTAAGTTGTGACAGCGGCATCCCCCACCCCCACCCCCCACCAGGAACAACGGGAGAAGGTGGAGTTGGGGGAGAAGAGTCAGTTTGAAAGCCTCAGAGAGGAACCAGCACCTAGCACCTGGCACCCGAGGGAGCAAAATTCAGGAGAGACGAGAATCTGATATTTGTCAGCTGAAGCAATTTTTTGGTTTTTTTTCTTCAAGGCATTTGATGATCCAAAACAGCAGAATAGTGGTCAAGAAAAACAGAAAATCAGCAATCTGTGCATTATCATTTGATGCAGTGATTTCAGGAAAATAAGTCTGGTTTGGGCCAAATATATATTATTTAGCATCAATGAGAAAAGCACTATCAAGTTTCTAATGATATGTGTGGCCTTCATTTGGAGTTGTCAATCTTTTTATAATCAGAAATGAGTATGTTAAAGCCTTAAGTAAATAAATGTTGTAAATTACCTTGATGAACCGTCTAGCAAGCAAAGGTAAAGAGCCTTACAAAGGAACCGTTTGGGTTCCCCAGAAGCAGATGCTGAGATGAAGTTGGAGCCACTGTTTATTAGGGCCGGACACCTGTGAAAGGATGAGGGGAAGAAGGAATGGGCAGAGGGGGAAGTTGAAGTGTGATGCAGAGTCAACAAAGTAGCTAACCGTGCTGGGAGCTTTAGAGCAATATCACCCATCTGAGTCAGCCCCCACTGGGCAAAAATGGCCGAAGTCCTATATCCTCCTCCCTGCATCAGTCATGGGAGTTAGAATGCTCCAGTGTGCATGACGCTGGGCAAGGTGGCTCTCTGCAGATACAGCAGACTCTGAAGGAGCAGACAGCTGAAGGCTTTCTTGCTACCACACCCCCTGTAGCTGGACAGCAGACTTTCCTTGAAGGGGAGCTAGTTAGTGCAGTCCATGCTTCCTGAGGAGCAGTGGCCAAGAAAATGGAGCACACTGTGCTGAAGGGGAACGGAGTCAGGGAGGGGATGGCCACCCAAGCACCTGCTCTTCATCACTCCCAACATTCACTGAGCGCTTATACTGGACCTAGTACTCCACTGGGCCCTGTGGAACCAGAATTGAGACTCACACTGTCCCTGTCCTCAAAGACCATCCATTCAGTGGGGGTAGGCAGACATGCACGCAGAAGGGCTGTGGGACAGAGGGGCACTTCACCCAGGCAGGCTGGGGCAGTGGTCAGGATTCTTCTTATCTTTCCACCTACATGCTTTCTGGACAGGTAGCCCGCCATGTAACTAACTAGGCATGCTCTGCTATCTGTGATGGGGCACGCCCCTGGTGACTCATGGAAAAATAAAACATGGGGGCAAAAAAAGACTTAGGGGCCATTTTCAACAGTCAAATGAAGGCGAATCACCATCAGCTTCCCTAGGTTTTGTTTATTCACCTGTAACAAAGGGGAACTTGATTTCAAAGAGCAAATCAATTCCCATGAAATATATTCACTATAATGTCAAAGTTTGGTCAGGATTATGTAAAATCTGAGCTTGGTTCTCCCAGCTGTAGAAGGCTAGTAAGTTAAATTTACAGAGTCTACAGAAAGAGCTAAGAACAGAGCTATTTTTGTCTGTTTTGCTCATAGCCTATCCCAGTTTCCAGAAGGGTGCCTGGAACGAGTGAGGAGAGCCCGAAACTGAGCAGCGCCGCAGCCAGGTCTCTCCCCTCTGTTCCCCTCTCCGCCGCCCTTGTATTCCCACCTTTCCCCTGCCCGGGAGCACCTCTTAGCTAACACTGTGGATTGGTGACCTACAGGTGGCTTCTCCAAGTGGCCAAGCTTCCTCACTGCGTGATGCTGGGTTCCAAAGGTGAGCATCCTGAGAGAGAGGAAGTCATAGTGCCTTTTATGAGCTAGCCTCAGAGACCAAACTATGTCAAGTCCACAGCATTATTCTATCTGTTGAGTTAGTTACAAAGCCCTGGCCAGTTTGGCCCAGCGGTGAGAGCGTCGGCCCACGGTCCAGAGAGTCCCGGGTTAGGTTCCCACTAAGGGCACATACCTTGGTTGCAGTTCGTCCCCGCCCCGGTTGGGGTTGTGTGGGTGGCAGCCAGTCGATGTGTCTCTCTCGCATCGATGTTTCTCTCTTTCTTCTCCCCTCTCTCCCTCCCACTCTATCTGAAGATGAATGCAAAAATGTCCTCAGGTGAGGATAAAAAAAAAAAAAAGAGTTAGTTACAAAGATTTCCCCAAGTTCAAAGGTAGAAAGCATACCTTCTCAATAGAGGAATGTCAACACTGTATTGCAAAAAGAACATGTAGGGTGATTATATATATAATATTATATTATACATATTATATATTCCAGAGGATGCCTATGTATATACCTCTTGGAAAAATACAGTCTGCCATAACACTCAGACTTTCCCCTGCATTCACGTTATCAACCACCCCCATCCTAACCTTCACATCTTTTGTGCAGTACACAGGCGCCCTGCAACAAAACTATGAACAGGATGGCGCTCCTTCCCACTCTTGTCAAAACTCAGAACTAGAGGGGCCAGAGGCGCTGGGGGGTGCAAAGTGGGCCATTGAGAATGTTCTTCTCATCGAATAGAGGACTCACTTGGGCTCTGGGTGACGGGAGCACAGCCACATACAACCGTGGTCACCGTCCACCGCCTGTGTCAGCATACTGTTCCTGTTCCTTTGTGCTCCTCGTCTTCATTGTTTATCATACTGGTTTGGTTTGTTATAGGGAATAAATCTTCTTGGGAAAGAAGACATTATCATACAGTGTTCAAAATCCAGTTTCATTTATTTATGGACAATGCTTGTGACATCATTAGGAATTTTAAGCTAAATTCATTTGTGCTGGGTGGCCCATTTGCTAGAAAGTGAATTTCAGACTAGGTCAGTACTAAGGCAATAATACACTTCTGGGCCCTTGATGTCAGGGTGCAATTCAATTATTTTTAATATCAATGGATATATTCATTACCCAGAGTTAAAATAATCTAAAACCCTCTTCCAACAATATGATTGGACTAAAATAACATCCAGAGTGCTTAGATTGAGAACGAAATGGCATTATTCAATTTCCAAATACAGTACCTTGAATAACACATTTAAAGAATGCATTCTTGTTTTATTACCGGTATTGCTTCATAATTGTTCTTTATGTTCTCTCTTTATTTCTTTTTTGGGAAGATGGGGAGGGGGTGACTAATGCAAAAGCAAGGCCAGTAACTTATCTCCTTTTCCTGTATCCTGAACCCTCAAGAGGGGTTTCTGCAGAAAAAGGGGGAAAAAAATTAAACCTTATCCAGTGGAATTTAGAGAGCTAGAAATAAAACAGCCTTAAAAGTTGTAACAGATATCTTTCTGGTTTATGACTACATTCTCTAACATCTGTTGAGGGACATTTTCTGACCAAAGGTCCTGTCAGTATCAATAAGGAAAGACGCTTTCCTCATTGTTCTAGAACCTACAGTGTCCAGGGTTATTGAAATGTATATACACTGTAGTTCATACCAGAGGGCAGAGAGCGAGTAGAGAGGGAAGGAAAAGGGGAGCGTGGATTAAAGTGTGGAGTTGCCCCTGGCCCTGCTTTGAACTTTCCCTGGCTTTTTGGAACTTAACCAAGATCAAACAGGCAGTTGCAGCCAGCTCCAGGCCTCTGGTTCTCAGTATAAATTTTGGAGTAGATTTTGAGGTTAAGATTATGAAGTTTTGTGGTAACTTTAAACTGGAAAGTATTGCATTCACCTTTTATATTCCCCAAAGAAAGAAGAAATGCCCAGCCATGTAATGAAACTCCTTTCAATCTGACCATTGTGTTAGGAACAGATTTCACACTGAGCAAATCTTTGCAACCAGACTCAAATGTTTCCCATTAAGGCCGTGCACGGGTATAAATGTGCAAGTGCCTGCTGCAAAGTGTGCAGTTCTCCAAGCAAAATGCACACACTGGGGGATTTGGATGGAGTATCAGGAAACGTATCCAAGGTTAACACTTGTTTGCACTTATTATTGCCATAGTTCAGAGCCTAAACAATGAGAAAGCAAGCTCCCTAAATAGTCTTCAGGGGGAGACTCCTATCTGATTAGATGCAACACCCCTAGCTCAAGTTGTTGCAGCCTTAATTTCTTAAATAAGAATTGGCCATTCTCAACATATTTTACAGGTTAGCAACTTTTGTGTCAATGTAAACAAGTGCTAGAGAGTAGAGTTAAAAATGATACAGCCCTGGCCAGTGGTTGTAGTGTAGTCCCTGCACGACAAAAGGTGTTGCATTCAATTCCAGTCAAGGCACACACACAGGTTGTGGGTTTAGATCGCCTGTAGGAGTGAGTGTAGGAGGCAACCAACTGATGTTCCTCTCTCTCTCTCCCCCCTTTCCTGTCTTTAAAATATATATAATTCCTATTTTCTTTTAATTATACACAAAAATTTCAAACTATCAAAAGAGGAGATTTTACTAAAATGATTTTCACTAAAGTTGAAGATAACATTAACAGAAAGTTTCAGTTTGCTATAAGATAGTTCTTATTTTGACTTTTTTTTTTTTTTTTTTTTTTGAGAGGGGTACTTTCTTTTCCCTTCCTCTTGTCTCAGAGTAATGTTGAAACCCACCTCTTCTTATAAAACAGCAGCATACTAGAGGACCTTAAGCCAAATTACAGTCCCCATACATAATGCTAATAAGAACAAAAACAATGGCACTCATAAAACGCTCTTATCACCCGGCCAGTGTGGCTCAGTGGTTGAGTGTCGACCCATGCACCAAGAGGTCACTGGTTCGATTCCTGGTCAGGGCATATGCCCAGGTTATGGGCTAAATCCCCAGCGGGGGGCATGTAGGAGGCAGCCAGTCCATGTTCTCTCTCATTAATGTTTCTACCTCTCTCCCTCTTCCTTCTTCTCTCTCTAAAATCAATAAAGAAATAAAAATTTAAAAAATAAAATACTCTTATCCCAGACTTCAGGAAAGTTCATAGATGGTATCTTATGAATTCTTTTTGCATAATGGGCATTGTTATCTCCACATTATTGGTGGGGAAATCATGGCATCCAAAGTTAACTTGCCAAGATCCTAAGATTCTTCTGAGCCACCAGCAGCCCCAGGCCCCTAAAGGACAAGCTCATCTGAGAGTCTGTCTACGTCCTCAGCTCAGACGTCATGTGTGCTCTCATGCCAGGAGCAACTTTTGTAGAGAATCTGCTGACTGAACTAAGTGGAGAAATAAGCTCGAAGGAGAATAAAGACAAAAATAAGGGCTGAGCCAGGTCAGTGTGGTTCAATGGACTGAGCATCCCCCCAAGGACTGAGAGGTCCTGGTTTGATTCCTGGTCAGGGCACATGCCTGGGCTGCAGGCTCAATTCCCAGTAGGGGGTGTGCAGAAGGCAGCCATTCGATGTTTCTCTCTCACATTGATATTTCTCTCTCTCCCTTCCTCTCTCTCTAAAAAATCAATTAAAAAAAAAAAAAATGAAGGCTGACCTGTGACTCTTCCAAGAATTTATTTCTATAATTGTTCACAAGGAGACCATTTTTCAGAGTCTTAGAAAGTTTTAGCATAATTTAATACAACTACAAGACTCAAGTACATACTTCTAACCTGAAAGTTTCCCTTTATCATTTCAGAATTTCAAATTATATTGAATACATTCACCTCATGTTTCAAATAATACACTGGCCTTCAATATTTTAAAGCGACGTTTCAAATTGATTTCAATTTGTGCTATGTCATATAAAAATATGTCTACCGTTATTTTATTGTATACTGATGTCAAGAAACATACAAAATAAAAATACATTTCCACTGTTCAATATATTCAGGCTTTGGAAGGTTGATTTGCAGTGTTGTAGGGATTATCACAGTTTGCCTGGAATTCATCCAAAGAGCCACTCCTACTTGTTAGGGTTTTTTTTCCCCCTTCAATTTAATTTTTCCTATTTGCTTGCAGTACACAGGGGAAAGGGTGACTTTCTTCTCACCTGGGAGCAGAGCCAGCCTCCAGCAAAACTCTCCTTTCTCATAACCCGCTCCTCATTTTATTTATGTATTTATTTTTTTGGTCCCTGGTTTCAATCATTTGAGAATATCACCAAAATGCTCACTGTCTCCAATTTAAGGTGACATTGACCCAGAAGTATGTGCATTGTATCAGCAGCTTTTGGGCCTAACAGTTTCCCAGGATCCACAGGCCCTTGTCACTTGTCAGGGCAGAATCTCAGCTACGTACGCTGGCAGATGGCGGAAAGCCATTTTTGAAACTGAAGTCAGTTCCCTCAATTCACCACAGAAGTAATTTCTTATATGTGAGGCAGGTTCTGAGTACAGGTTTTGACTACTTTTCAGTTCGGTTTGAATTTTTAAATCCTAACAGAACTGGAAAGTAATATACCAAAAAATAAGGGTCATTGTCTCTCCAAATCCTTGAATTCCAAACCAGAGACAGATGATCCCCTTAGACCTGCGGGGGTCCACTGCACCCCACTGCTACAGGGGCACAGGGAGCAGCAGAAGAAGCAAAAACCGCAGGCCTGACAACAGGATCTGTCTGGAAGCTATGCTCCTCAGAGAAACTCTCTAGACACAAGGACGGCTGATGCCTATAGTTCCACCATTAAAGATTCATTCTTGCCCTGGCCAGTATGGCTCAGCGGTTGAGCGTCGGCCTGCGGAACAGAGTCCCGGGTTCGGTTCCCTCTAGGGGCACAGACCACACACACACACAAAATTCATTCTTCTCTCAACAAAATGAAAATACTCCAGTGAATGGTCATGTCTTATCTGATAACCTAACAGAAATACTTGAGGTGTTTTGTAAAACTCAGATTCCTGGAACTCAATACCGATCACTGAATTGGAATCCTGGGTTTCCCAGGGCCAAGGAATCTGAATTTTTAACAAAGTCTTATTTGATCCTTCTGCATAGTGAAGTGTGAGAATTTCTGGCTTAGAGCTAGAGAGAAATAAAGGGAAAGCAAAAATAGACGGTGTGGGATTGGGGTTGTGTGTGGAATCAACGGCAAACACTCATGAAGTATGGCTTGTTTGACAAGTTAAGCCAGTCTTGGAGGCACGGAGAAAGGCCAAAAAGGAAAATCAATGAGAAAAAAGGAAAGAAATAGTGCACAAGTTTTATGGACCTGCCATGTGCCTCTAAAATGTTGTCCTGCATTAAGTAGGTCTCTGCCACCTCATCAAGGAAGGAGATCTGTTGTTGCTTCCTTCCTTCCTTCCTTCCTTCCTTCCTTCCTTCCTTCCTTCCTTCCTTCCTTCCTTTTTTTTCTTTCCTTGCTTTTTATATAAAAAGTTCCTTTCCCTATTCAATGCACAGAATTTTGCTAAGAAAATATGTGTTTGTGAAGAATGAGAAAGGATATTTTTTTTTTTTACAAATAAACGTGATATACTTATGAATCCCATATATTTTCCAACATTAGTTTTTTCAAGGGTTTCTACAAAGATGGTAATTTTTCAGGTTATTTTGTTTGTTTTTGTTTAACACCTTGCTTAAAATAAGCAAAATGTTTTATTCACATAGTATCTTTTACTAACTCTACCCAGTATTAGAAGCTTTATAGCTCCAAAGACTATCATGATAAACCTTCCTGGAATAAAACTTTAGGGATGTGCTTTGAACCCACTAAAGAAATTAAATGCACAGTTAAGACTGATTTTCATCATCAAGCTGCAACAGGGAATTCTCTTTAAAGACGTCTCCTGCTGCCTTCATTAGAATCTTGATCTCTTGTTGCAAATTTATATTCCTTTGTGGATTTAAGGCAGATATTGGATATCCTTATAATCTATATTTATTAAGCAAGCTATTGACAAGTCTCATTCTGCCATAAATTCATGAACAACATTCCCGTGGCCACTCTAGTGGGAGTCTTAAGTGAATATATCTTCAAGATAAGTGGCCATTTTTCACAGGGCAGCTTTTTAAATGTGGAAGTTAAAAACACATATTAAGATATACTTTGACTTGCTCCACAAGCCCCAATCAACAAGCAAAGGTTATATATGCCAATAACAGAACACAAAATGACAGGTTTTCTGCTCCCCACCCCTACATCTACCATCTGTTTTTCCAACTAGCCTCTCCCAGTTTAGGACCTTCTGTACCTGAGCAAAGTTTCTGATTGGAAGAAACTGTGACCTAGAGACCAGGTGGAAGAGTTTGTCTGATTGTTCTCAGATCCATTCATTGCCCCTCTGTTCTGCATTACTGCAACTAGCCTGTTGCAAAGTCCATTTCTCAAGCTCCTTGCCAACAGGCATCCAGCTAGTTAGTCAATGGGAGGCACTGGACAGAGATTGGAAAGCAGGAGGAAAAGAGAAGTCTGAATGTTTCTCCCCCTTCATCTCTATTTTAGGCAACATGCTTGGCGGTGACTGCACCAACTCCATGGTTGCAGCTCCTGCAGGGCAGCCTCCCGCTGGCTGAACCCAGCTGGAAGGCAGTTGGCAAGGGAGTCTGGGAAATGCCATTTGCAAATCAGCCCCTTGTGCATAATCCAGAGCAGAACAGGGAAGTATAGGGACTGGATCTGAGAACAACTAGCCAAATAATCAGCAGAGAGGACTGAACTGAAACTCACTGGGGTCCTCTCTAGCTTGATAGGGTGAAGAATGATAGCTGACCCCAACGCAGTCATGCAATGTGTATGGAGCATTTACCAGGTGTTAAGAACTGTTCTAGGTGCTAAGAATGCAAAGATGGATGACATAGCATCCCAGCTCTCACAGACAGACCTGAGTTTGAATCCTAGCTCTACATCCTTACTTTTAGTTGGCTTTGGGCAACTTACTTGACCACTGCAAACTTCCTCCTCCATTGTAAAATGGGAAGGTAAGAGGATCTACTTCCTGGAATTGTTATAAGGATTATATGAGATAGTTTCTTATAGTTGACATTCAGTGAACATTTGTTGGATAAAATTATGCCTACTGAAGTCAGATACTTCACAAGTAAAATGAAGTCACACTTCATTGATTGCCTCCTCTATGCCAAACACATACATTACTTTAATTCCTACAACTGTCCATGTAGGGTAACAAGCATTTTTAATACAATTTGCTAAGGGCTTTAACAATGTCACCTACAAACTATGATAGGAACTAGTGAGTGGGACTCTGTAGAGACTCAACAGAAAAACATGGAGGATTTCATCTGAGGGGAGAAGGAGATAGGGCCCAAAGAGGAAGGGACTTTGCAATAATAGCAGTAATAATGACAATAGCTGACACGGATTGAGAGCTCACTCCATGCCAGTAAGTAAGGCTAGGATCCAAACCGGAACGTGCCTGACTCCAAAGCCAAAGTTCCAAAGAATGTCCCAGGTGGCCTCCAGGTTTATGGACATATGTGTTTGTTTGTTTTTAAGCCTTACTTGAGGATATGTTTTCACTGATGTTAGAGAGAGAGGAATCCTGACCCAGAATCAAACCCACAACCTTTTGGTGTACAGGAGGATGCTCCAACCGACTGAGCCACAGGGCTGGGGCTATAGACATATGGTTTTATTAAGAAGTAACCATTGCTTTAGAGCATCGGCCTGCGGTCCTGAAAGACCCGGGTTCGGTTCCCGCTAAGGGCGCGTACCTCGGTTGCAGTTTGTCCCCGGCCCTGGTCAGTTGTGCGGGTGGCAACCACTCGATGTGTTCCTTTCACGTCGATGTTTCTCTCTCTCTCTCTCTGTTCCTCTCTCTCCCTCCCACTCTACCTGAACAAAAAATGGAAAAATGTCCTCGGGTGAGGATAAAAAAAAAAAAAAAAAAAAGAAGTAACCATTGCTGTGACTAGTTTGGCTCAGTGGTTGGAGCGTTGGCCTGCAGACCAAAGGGTCAAGGATTTGAATCCTGGTCAAGGTTTTTAAAGAGAAAAAAGAAGAATTAGTCATCAACATCCAAAAATTGTTGGCATTTTTATATACCAATTATGAACACACAGAAAGAGAAACTAAAAAAACAATCCCATTTACCATTGCAACAAAAAACTTAGGATACCTAGGAATAAACTTAACCAAGGATATAAAAGACCTGTTCCCAGAAACTACAGGACATTGAGAAAAAAAATAGAGGAAGCTATAAAAAAGTGGAAGCTGTCTGGCCAGTGTGTCTCAGTGGACTGAGTGTCATCCCATGGACTGAGAGGTCCCAATTCGGTTCCCAGTCAGGGAATGTGCCCAGGTTTCGAGTTTGATCCCTGATGGGGGGACATGTAGGAGGCAGCCAATTGATGTTTCTCTCTCACATCAATGTTTCTCTCTCCCTTCCTCTTTCTCTAAAAAACTCAATAAAAACATTTTTTAAATTTATAAATAAAAATAAAAAATGGAAGCATATACCATGTTCATGGATTGAAATAATTAACATCATTAAAATGTCCATAGTTACCAAAGCAATCTATAGATTCAATGCAATCCTCATTAAAATACCAACAGCATATATCACAGATCTAGAACAAATACTCCAAAAATTTATACAAAACCAAAAAGTACTCCAAATAGCCACAGCAATCTTAAAAAAGAAAGTTGGGCCCGGCTGGTGTGGCTCAGTGGTTGAGCATCGACCCATGCACCAAGAGGTCGCCAGTTCGATTCCTGGTCAGGGCAAATGGCCAGGTTGTGGGCCAAATCCCCAGTGGGGGGCATGCAGGAGGTAGGCAATCAATGTTCTCTCTCATCGATGTTTCTGTCTCTCTCTCCCTCTCTTCCTTTCTCTCTGAAATCAATAAATGGAAAAAAGAAAGAAAGAAAGAAAGAAAGAAAGAAAGAAAGAAAGAAAGAAAGAAAGAAAGAAAGAAAGAAAGAAAGAAAGAAAGTTGGAGGAATCACAATTCCACATATCAGGTTATACTACAAAGTCATTATAATCAAAACAGCCTGGTACTGACTCAAGAACAGGCATATAGATCAATGGAACAGAAGGCCAACCCAGAAATTGACCCAAGACATTATGCTCAATTACTATTTGACAAAGGTGGCAAGAGCATACTATGGAGTAAAGACAATCTCTTCAATAAATGGTGCTGGGAAAATTGTACAGCTACATGCAAAAAAATGAAACTAGACCACCAACTTATACCATACACAAGAATAAACTCAAAATGGATAAAGGACTTAAATGTAACTCATGAAACCATAAAAATCCTAGAAGAAAAGGCAGGCAGCAAAATCTCAGACATCACATGTAGCAGAATTTTCACCGATACATAGCCTAGGGCAAGAGAAACAAAGGGAAAAATTAATAAATGAGACTACATCAAACTAAACATCTTCTGCACAGCAAAAGAAACTGGCATCAAAATAAAAAGGAAACCACCCTGGCCGGTTTGGCTCAGTGGTTAGAGCATCAGCCTGCGGTCCACAGAGACCCGGGTTCAGTTCTCACTAAGGGCACATACCTTGGCTGCAGTTTATCCCAGGCCTGGTTGGGTCGTGCCGGTGGCGGCCACTCAATGTGTCCCTTTCAAGTCAATGTTTCTCTCTCTCTTCCTCCCGCTCTATCTGAATAAAAAAATGTCCTCGGGTGAGGATAAAAAAAAAGGGAACCCACTGTATGGGAGAACATATTTGCTAATGACACGTCAGATAAGGGATTAATTTCCAAAATATATAGAGTACTCATACAACTCCACAAAAGGAAGACAAAGAACCCAATTAAAAAATGGGTAGAGGACCTGAATAGACACTTCTCCAAACAGAACATACAAATGGCTAAGAGACATATGAAAAAATGCTCGACATCACTAATTATCAGAGAGATGCAAATTAAAATGACTATGAGGTATTACCTCACACCTGCCAGAATGGCTGCCATCAACAAATTATGAAACAACAAATGCTGGTGAGGATGTGGAAAAGGAGGACTCTAGCACACTGCTGGTGGGAATGCAGACTGGTGTAGCCACTATGGGAAACAATATGGTGTTTCCTCAAACAATTAAAAATGGCACTGCCATTTGACCCAGTGATTCCACTTATAGGAATATACCCTAAGAAGCCTGAAACACCAATCAGAAAGAATATATGTACCCCTATGTTCATAGCAGTACTACCTTTACAATAGCTAAGATCTGGAAACAGCCCAAGTGTCCATCAGTAGATGAGTGGATAAAAAAGCTGTGGTACATTTACACAATGGAATACTATGCAGCTGTAAGGAAGAAAGATCTCTTATCCTTTGAGACTACATGGAGGGAGCTGGAGAGTATTATGCTGAGTGAAATAAGGCAATCAGAGAAAGACAAATATCACATGCTCTCGCTTATTTGTGGAATATAATGAACAAAATAAGCTGATGAACAAAATAAATCAGAGACACAGAAATAGGGAACCAACTGACAAACCCCAGAGGAAAGTGGGGTGGGAGGGAGGGAAGAGATAAACCAGACAACAGTACTGTGAAGGTGGGGAGGGTGGGAGCGAGGTGGAGGGTGTCAAGGAGGGGAAAGGGAGAGACATTTGTAAAAACAAAATTAATTAATAGAAAAAAGAATTAACCAGCACACGGCAGCTGTGCAAATGACAAATCTGTGCTCACATCCAACACACATCCTCCTTTGGGGAACTGTGATTCTGAAGGCACTTAATTCTTTGGAAGTCCCACGTGTTTGATTCCAGAGGCACAGCCTCTGCTCAGGACCTGGGACACAGGGCTGAGTCCTGGGGTGGGGGAGGTGGCTGAGACAAATAACAACTTGCTCTCTAGAAATAAATTGTATGGCTCGGATGGCATAGTTCAGTGGATTGAGCATTCTCCCATGGACTGAGAGGTCCTGGTTCAATTCCCGGTCAGGGCACATGCCAGGGTTGCCGGCTTCATCCCCAGTGGGGGTTGCAGGAGGCAGCTGATCCTGGTTTCTATCTCTCTCCCTTTCTCTCTCTCTAAAAAATCAATAAAACTGTGTGGCCTTAAGAGGGGAGTTTTAACTCCTTCAAGGGTTTAATATTTGGTTTCATTATCTCTCCAGTTTACTAAATGGTACCCCGATGATCTCACAGAATAAGTGAATCTCTCAAATGGGCAGCTCTTCTTTAAAAGGCCAGATGCAGACAAGATCATTACTTTTCTGCTTTAAAAAACGTGGGGAGAAGTCCTTAAAACTCTCCAAGATTGCTTTTAATGAAAAAATACTATTTCTTGTTTTTCCTATTTCTCCAACCTTCTGTGTTGCTGGGGAAGATGAGATATTTGCAAATAAAAGGAGACCTTTTCTTCACATTTCAGAGCTGTTCAATTATAAACACTGCCACCTGCAAAGTTGGAAATCAACTGCAATCTTCTTTAAAGCTTTTTCAATGCAACTGCTAACCTGTCTAGATGTTTAACTTTCAGGTTTCAAAACCTGTCAGTTAAAACTTGCTTACTGTTTCTCCTTTTCTCTGAAGATACAAGCCTGAAGAGAAATTACGTAGCAAATTGGAAACAAGGAACTAAGACTTGATAGCAACACAAAAGACCCGCTGATGGGCTTGGGTAGGAGAAACTACAATCCTTGCTCTGAAAATGAATAAGGATTAGAGGGCTCATCTACTGGCGGCCTCTAATGAGGTTGTGCCTTCTCAGTTCTGAAACAAGCAGTCAATTGATCCCTTCACAAGAACACCTGGTGTATTCTGAGAAAAAAAATGTCAAACCTGTTGTTGCCCGAGTTTACCAGTCAATTCCGTTAAATTGTGGTATTGGTAGCAATGGGTAGATACAGCTCATTAAAAATGCCATTTGGGGAAATCCTAAGGCAACGGGATAGTCATTACTAAACTAATTCTATTGGCCTGAAAGAGTTAATTCAACTCCTAAAGGGAAGCAATTTACTTTCTATTCCCCAGGAGGATGAGCCAGCCTCTTAAAGAGCTTAATACAATGAAGCTGTTTTATACCAGCCCTCCCTTCCACTCCCCAAGCTGAAAGCCCCCTGACAGTTGACAAGCCCAAGATGGGGTGCGCTGGGAGGGTCACCTCGCATTCTTCCATGCGGGGCCCCTGTAAGCTAAGGCTACTGGGTAATGCTGAGTAAATCCATACATGCAAGAAACAAGCACAAGGACAAATCCCCTGACTTTGTGTGTCTAGATTCTAAACACCTCCCTGGATTCTAACAGTACAGCCAGATCAATCTATCAGCAAGAGTGGCTGAGGAATACCTGATTTACATGCAACCTTAGCAGTGTATCACTGGGCACAAAGTGCCAGTGTCTACAGCCCTGCACAGGCTCCAGTCCTGGCCAACAGAGAACAGAGGTCGTCGTCCTCTGGGACCACAGTGTCCCCATTGCCAAAGAGAAGAAAGCAAGAGAGGACAGAGAAGTGCCCAAGAATTAACATATTCTCTGACTGATACTTTGTCAATTTTAAACAATGCATTATGAAAACTGTCAAACAGAGATCAAAATCGACATGATATTATAATGACCCCTGGTAATATTATAATGACCCTCATGTACCTATTACCCAGCTGCAACAATTAATAACTTAGAGCCAATCTTATTTCAACTGTACCCCATCTACTCCCTGCCATTATGCTGTCTTGAAGCAAATCTCAGACTTTCTATCATTTTATCCATAAATATTTCAGTGTGTATCTCTAAAAGATAAGGGTTCTTTTTATTATTACCAAATACAAAACAATTACTCCCCTAAAAAAGACTCTTTTGACACATGTGACAATATGGATGGACCTTGAGAACAGTATGCTAAGTGAAATAAACCATTCATAAAAGGGCAAATATGTAATTCCACTTACACAATGTTCCTAGAGTTCTAAATTCATAGACACAAAAAGTGGAACAGAGTTGCCGGGGGTTAGGGGAGGAGGGAATGGGAATTATTGTTTAATGGGGGCAGTTTTGACTTTGCAAGATGAATGGAGTTCTGTTTGGATGGTGGTGGTGGTAGCACAACAGTATAAATGTACTCAATACCAGTGAACTGTACATTTAAAAATAGTTAAGATGGTAAATTTTATGTTAAGTGTATGTATTTTGCCACACTTTCTTGAATGGTAAATTAAAAATAAAACTCTCACATCATAAACTATTTACAAAGTGTTTAATTATCACATAAATGTCATAAATTCTGTTCCATTTATTTGCTTAGATCAGAATCCACATAAGGTTCACACCCTGTGGTTGGTTGTCAGGTCTTTTTAATTCTATATGTTCTCCCTCCATCTGTTTTTCCCTCACTGCAATTTATTTATTGAAGAAACTTTTCCTATAGTTTTCCACAGACCAGATTTTGCTGTTTGCACCCTTGTGGAGTCCTCTGTTCTCTGTCTTCTGGGAAATTGGAAGTTGGATCAGAAAAAACAGATCAGATTTAAATTTGATGTTTCTGGCAAGACCACTGCATTGGGTTCAACTGTATCACTGTCAGAGTGATTGACCCAAAATGTGAGTGCACAAAGATTAATCAACAAACTAATGACAAATTAATATGAGCTCCCATTGACAGTAACCTTGGGAAGAAGGCAGAAGAAATGAGAGGGGAAAAAATTATATTTTTAAAGGTTCTGACAGAATTCTAGCCATCAAGGCACCCGCAATCTTGTTAAGAAGGTAAAATTGATACATGTGAAGCAATTACATAAAAATGAGTGTGACACTGTGCTGTGACCAGAAACTCCAGCACATTCCAAGGGTAAAATAATCTAAAATGGCTTTATGTAGGATGAAATTCCTGATATGAGTCTTGAAGGACTGCTGGATTTGGGAAGAAAGAAGGCAATCAAGGAAGTGAAACTACACAAAGAAAAGCACAAAGGTTGCCGTGAAGGGCTGGGGAGAAGGAGTGATTGAGACAGGTTAGAAATGACAGTACAGAGGCATGAAAACCCAGCAGAGATATAAAACTGAGAGGAAACCTATTGATCTCTAGAGATGAAGGCAAGTCAGATGGTATTTATGTTTCGGCATACACACTTCGGCGAGATTCTGAAAGCCTGTGAATATCGGGGTGCTTTTAGGATTTTATTCCCACCCTTTCTAGAGATTAAACACATGAAAAGAGTTTTGTGAAAAATACAGTCAGGCCCTGGCCGGTTTGGCTCAGCAGTTGGAGCATCAGCCTGGGGACCAGAGAGTCCCGGGTTTGGTTCCCATTAGAGGCACGTACGAAAAAAAAAACAGTCAAAATTTGACAAGATGTTTATGATTAGCCTCAAAATACTCTGGGGAAGAGGGAGATAGAGATGGATATAGATGAAAAAAGACTGACAAAGAGTTGATAATTTTTGGAGCTTAGTGATGGATACATAGGGCTTATACTGCCATTCTCTGTACTTTTGTGTACATCTGAATTTTTTTTTAAAGTTATTTGTAAACCTATTACTATTAGGGTCAAGGGTCATTCCCACATCCCATGATTCCAATGTTACGGAAAAAAGGATTCACTGGACCAGAAGAAGCAGAGCTTGTCTCTTCTGTGACTAAGCTGTTTAACTCTGAGCCAATAATATTTCACTTCTGTGGGCCTCGATTCCCTTCTCTGTAAAATGAGGGGAACAGGGAAAGAACTAGCATTTACCAAATGCCTACATGTGCAGAAAGTGTGTGATGCACTTTATACACATGATCTCAGTCATCACAATGGTGGATGCAATGTTCTGCTAAGACTCCAAAGTGTCTTTCCCATTCTGGGGTCCAGGAATTATTCCTTTATCATTCATGTCATTTCTCAATAAACCCATGTGCCAGATACTTTGCTAGGCTCTGAAGACAGAGAGGAGACAGCTCCTGTCTTCAAGGAGCTTATGATCTAGAAATATAGACCAGCATTCTCTGAGTGGAGGCTGTCTGCTTCATAAAGTGTGAAATAAAGTTTGTAACACCTAGGAAAAAAAAAAAGATAACTCGACCAGTGTGGCTCAGTGGTTGAACGTCCACCCATGCACCAAGAGGTCAGGGCACATGCCCAGGTTGTGGGCTTAATCCCCAGTAGGGGGCATGCAGGCGGCGCCAATCGTTGTTCTCTTTCATTGATGTTTCCATCTCCCTCTCCCTTCCTCTCTCTCTAAAAAAAAATTCAGTAAAGAAAAAAAATTTTTTAGAAAAAGACAGACTAGTAAGAAAGATCACCATACAACTGATAAATATCTTAATAACTGTGTACTGAGCAATACCTAAATAAATAAGATGCTAAATGTTTCACATTGATCTTGTCCATCCCTCCAATATGAGAAAACCATGGGACAGTGTGCTATGGGGTCAAGCAGGAGGAACACTGTCCCAGATTGAGAGGGTCAGAGAAGGTTTTATGAAGGAGACAATGTCTGTGCTGTCTTTGCTTATTAATTTATTTTAATTGTAGTGAAATATACACAACAAAATTTACCATTTTACCCATTTTAAGCACAGTTTAGTGGCATTAAGTACATTCACCTTATTACCAGCACCACCATCCATCACCAGAACTTTTTCATCTTCTCAAACTAAAACTTAGTACCCATTTAATAAATATTCCCCACCTTCTCCCGCTCGGCCCATGACAACCACCATTCTACTTTCTGTCTCCATGGATATGGATACCCTAAATACCTCATAAGAATAGAATTATATACTATTTGTCCTTTTGTGACGGACATATTTAACTTAGTATAATGTCTTCAAGGTTCATCCATGTGGTAGCATGTGTCACAATTTCCTTCCTTTTTTGTCGTTCACCAATTCTATTTTATTCTTTTTTTTATGACAGTTGACATATAATATTAGATTATTAGTTTCAGGTGTACAACATAATGATTAGACATTTATATAACTTACAAAGTGATCACCCCAATAAGTCTAGTATTTATCTGACATCACACATAGTTATTACAATATTATTGACTATATTCTTCATGCTGTACATATTCAGGTCCTCTGTCTATTTTTTAGTTAGATTGTTTGGCTTTTGTATGTTACGTTGTATGAGTTCCTTGTCTATTTGAATATTAACCCCTTATCAGATGTATCATTGGCATATATCTTCTCCCATTCAGTAGGCTGTTTTGTTTTGCTGGTGGAGAATTTCATTCTTTCTCAAGGATAAATAATATTCCCACTGTGTGGATATACCACATTTTTATCTATTCATTTGTCGATGGGCAGTTGGTTTGCTTCCACGTTGTGGTTCTAGTTAACAATGCTGCCATAAACATGGGTATACAAACATTTCTTCTTCAAGACCCTGCTGTCAATTCTTTTGAATATGTACTATATTAAGTCTTGAAGAATGAGAATCAGGCAAAAAGAAAAAGACAAGCATTCCAAGAGGAGTGAGCAACGTGCACAAAGGCACAGAGCTGAAGAGCAGAGGCAGCAAGTGCTGAGAGGTGAGGCTACGAAAGGAGGCAGAGCAGGCCTTCAGGAGCCTCACTTACCATGGGGTATGCACAGTGGAAGCTAAAAGCAGAACTCAGATCGAGTTCCTGTCTTCACTGATATTCCTGAAGGGTCCACTTCAACGTAATTTTAAGCAAGTCTTCAAAAACAATGTTTTCACAGCAAAGACTTTGGGCCCTGGTGGAAATAACACTAGATGATATATACATTGTGTGACTCCAGTCTTATGTTTTCCCCACAAGAGTCCCCCTCACTCCACAGATGTTAAATAAATAGTAATGGAGTATTCAAATGACTTATTATTTATGGTCAATGGATATACGATATTTTATAAAACCTTTTGTTCAAAATAATGTTCTCTAATGTATTGACTGAATTATTTTCAGATCAACTAAGCCAGAGCACAAATCCAATTATAAGAGTCTGCATTCAACACTCCTGCTTGCTTTCTCTGTAAAACAGGATGAATCCCTTCAGTTGAGGTGAAAATGCGCCAGGTAACTTGGGGCTCACACAGATACGAATGATTTTATGACAATACAACCCAAAATCTATTCACTCCTGTAAAGAGTTTTAATCCTATGTAAACCCAGTTACATTCTAGAGAACTAGATGGCAGTATGTGTGTGTGTGCGCACACACACGTGTGCATGCGTGTGTGTTGATTACTTTAACACTTTGGTGACAAGTTGTTCTCCCAAGAGGGATCCATAAATAATGTCTGTGTGTTCTTCAGGTTGCTTAATGTTTCTGGTATTCACATTTATCCTTTTATTTATAATATAAAATAATAGTAACAATCAACAACCACTATATTGATTTTTCTACATAAGTAATTTATCCAATGAGAGTTTGGTTTGTTTATGTGGTGGTGGTTGCGAGGGGGTGGGGGGCAGTGTGCAGGAAGGTGGGCTTATGCGAGCTTGGTTGCTTTAGTTGTTGCTTGGTAAGATGGTTCACAAATTCACGAATTCTATAAAACCAGAGCTCTGGACCTGAAATCCTACAACATGGCTTGGTCAATGGAGGTAGAGTGTGAAATGACCTTAATGCCACAGAGGAATACAAAAAGTCAGCAATGTGAACTAGGGGCCTACCAAGTGAGTGATGTCCCCAAATACACTAATGAAGATGCAATGACCAGAGCACAAAACAGTCTGGCCTTAATCTTTTAGGGTGTGGTTAGGTTACACTTGAAGTTTGGTGTTCAGCTCTAGTTATCATGATGTCTTAAAAGCAACTCTGCCCTGGCCGGTTTGGCTCAGCAGTTAGAGCATCAGCCCACAGACCAAAGAGTACTGGGTTCAATTCCCGCTAAGGGCACGTATCTGGGTTGCAGCTTGTCCCTGGCCCCAGTTGGGGTCATGTGGGGGGTAGCTACTCAATGTGTCTCTCTCGTACCAATGTTTCTCTCTCTCTCTCTTTCTCCCTCTCTCCTTCCTGCTCTATCTGAAGATAAATGCAAAAAAAAAAAAAAAAAATGTCCTTGGGTGAAGATAAAAAAAAACAGCTCTGGTCCGGCCAGTGTGGTTCAGTGGCTGAATGTCGACCCATGCACCAAGAGGTCACCGGTTTGATTCCCGGTCAGGGCACATGCCCAGGTTGTGGGCCTAATCCCCACTGGGGGGCATGCAGGGGGCAGCCAATTGTTGTTCTCTTTAATTGATGTTTCCATCTCTCTCTCCCTCTCCTTTCCTTTCTCTCTAAAATTAATAAAGAAAATAAAATTTAGGAAAAAACAAAACAACTCTGAGGTGTGTGCATGATAAGAATTAATTTTTATTATATTCCCTTTTATTCAATTTGAATATTTTGATAGTCACACTGTGTTGCTTAGGATTTAAATTCAACTGTATATAACAGAAATTCATCTTATCCCCACGCTGCCAGTCCAAAATGGTTTAAACAGGACAGTAGTTTATTTCTCTGTCAGATATAAGCACAACTATGGGCAGTAGGGGATGGAGGAGGGCCCCTGTTACCATCCTACTCCCCCCACCAGATGTTGCCCTGCCCACATGGCCAAAGATTGCTCACTGCCAGGTTCTCATTACAAGCCATGGAGTAGAGGAAAGTATAAGGATGTTGTAAACATGCATCCCAGAAATGACACTTCCAATGGCCAATATTCATCACAAGACCACAAGAACTATTGAAGGATTAAACGAGGTGATGTCTACAAGCACTGTTCAAATATTCCCAGAGAGGGTGCCTGTCTTGTTCCACCCCAGCACCCTTTGATAAAGTAAAAAGGAGGTATCATTATTCCAGGGACTGGTTAGCATTTTAATTAAGCAGCAGCAAATAAATTTAATCAACAAAACTGAAACTTTAAAAACAATTACTTGAAAATAAAATAAAAGTGTAACTATAACATAACAAGAATAAGAATTCAGGCTTAGCATCAGATAAATTCTCTGCTCAAGGAATTTTAAGCAAAATAGTTAACCTCCGCCCTGGGCGGTTTGGCTCCGCGGTTAGAGCATTGGCCTACGGTCCAGAGAGACCCAGGTTCGGTTCCCGCTAAGGGCATGTACCTCGGGTGCAGTTTGTCCCTGGCC
Source organism: Molossus molossus (assembly GCF_014108415.1). NCBI lineage: Eukaryota > Metazoa > Chordata > Mammalia > Chiroptera > Molossidae > Molossus > Molossus molossus. Next base: position 25,851,795 of record NW_023425347.1, on the reverse strand, counting down.
TTGGTTGGTTGTGTGGGTGGTAGCCACTCGATGTGTCCCTTTCATGTCAATGTTTCTCTCTCTTTCTCTCTTCCTCTCTCTCCCTCCCACTCTATCTGAACAAAAAAATGGAAAAATGTCCTCGGGTGAGGATAAAAAAAAAAAAAAATAGTTAACCTCCTTTAATTTTAGTCTTACCTGTAAAACATGGCTAAAATGCATTTCACAGAGTGTTAAAGGATTAAATGAGATGATCTACAAGCATTGTGCTAATCAGGCGTCTTGGTTCAAATATTAAAAACCCAGTTAAAATTAATTTTTAAAAATATGTCTCTGGTGATTTTAGAGAGAGAGGGAAGGAGAGAGAGAGAGAGAGAGAGAGAGAGAGAAACACTGATGTGAGAGAGAAACAGATCGGTTGCCTCCCACAAGTACCCTGACTGGGGATCTAACCTGCAACCTGGGCATGTGCCCTGACTGTGAACCAAACCAGCAACCTTTTGGTTCATGGGACGATGTTCAACCAACTGAGCCACACTGGCCAGGGCTAAAATTAAATACAATTTTTTTAATACTTTTAAAATTTTTATTTATTGATTGATTTTAGGAAGAAAGAGAGAAACATCGATTTGTTATTCTATTTATTTATGCATTCATTGGTTGATTCCTGTATGTACCCTGACCAGGATCAAACCCATAACCTTGGCATATCCAGATGATGCTCGAGCCAACTGAGCTTCCCAGCCAGGGCTTTAATTAACTTTTTTTTTTTTTATCCTCACCCGAGGACATTTTTCCATTTTTTTGTTCAGATAGAGTGGGAGGGAGAGAGAGGAAGAGAGAAAGAGAGAGAGAAACATCGACATGAAAGGGACACATCGAGTGGCTACCACCCACACAACCAACCAAGGCCAGGGACAAACTGCAACTGAGGTACATGCCCTTAGCGGGAACCGAACCTGGGTCTCTCTGGACCACAGGCCGAGGCTCTAACGGCTGAGCCAAACCGGCCAGGGCAATTAACTTTTTTAAAAAAGGAATTTATTGGCTCCTAAAAGCAGGGAAGTCCATGGATATGACTATGTGTGTAATGTTTGCCTCTTGAATGACACTCTAAGCTCTGTGAGGACAGGAACTGAATCTGTATGATTCACATGGGCCCCTGGGAAGCCCACAAGGCAAATTTCTCAAATCAATTCATAAATGAGTGGGAAGGCAAGAAGTGTGTTTGAGGTCACACAGTTAGTGCAGAACCAAGACCAAAATTGGGTCTCCAAACTCATGTTCTTATCATACCAAACACCTTTTACAGGTGAAAAAACAAGGCCCCAAAGGACAAAGTCGCTTACCTGATCCTGTGCAGACAGTTAGTGACAGGACAAGGCTTGGAATCCACAGTGCTTGATGCTGAGTGCAGTTCTCTTTCCCCTGCGATAGCGTAGTGCTGTGTTTCCAAACCCAAGGAGGTCCTATTTCAGAAAAAGTCAAGATGTTCACAAAAAGATTTTCAATCATGGATGCAAACAATTTGCTTAAACTCATTTTGATGTTTAAAATAAATAAGAATAATCATATGTAATATGGGAACTTTAAATTCTAGATCAGGAACAAAAAGCTATAAAAGATATTTTGTGTTACATTGGGGTAATTTAAATATAGATTACATATTAGATAATAATTATTAAATAAATGTTAATGACCTTGGATATGAGAATGGTATTGTGATTAAAGAGAAGAATATCCCTTTTCTTAGAAGACACAGGGTCAAGTGTCAGATGGGCGCGGGGGAGAAGTTCTATGCTATCTAGGTACAGAGATAGGATTTTTGCTTTGAGCTCAGCTGGGAGGATAGTGTTGGTCTTTGTACGGGGGGGCTGCTTATCTGCTCCTCCTGGAGAAGAAGTGGCATCTTGATCATCACATAAATTACTACTGATTAATGTTATTATTTTGATCAGCGGCGACCAGGGCATTTTCCCTACAATCCTGACTGGATAAAATACTTTACATAATCCATTTGCTGACAAATTTAATACAGCTGCTTTTTAAAAATGATTGTGTACATCCTGGATTGGTTCTGTCAGGGTACACATTAGAAAAACAAATGTTACAAAATATTCTGTTGCTTTTAAAACATAATTGACCTCGTCAGAGAAGGCCATGTACTCTTGGCATCCAGTCCTCACACAGTGTTTTCTTTGTCTCTAGGAATCATTTATGTTTTACACGTGCTGTTTCAGAGAATGGCAAGAATTCTTAAACAATTGAAGCTCTAATCTCTGATTGTTCTTAGAAACGAAAATGCAAACCACAATATTCTAAACCAAAGAATAATGTAACTAATATGTCTCCCAAGTGTTTTGATTTCTCCTGCCTTCTCCCCAGACTTCAATCACCAACTCTGCCCTTCCAAAGTTACAAAACTATAATTTTTAAAATAAAGAACTAATAAAGCAAAGATAAAAACAAGAAACACCTTTAAATTCCACAAAGATGGTAATAAAACAGATTAGCCCTACTAACAGTGATGGTCATTTAACACCAGAATAGGCAACTGAGGAAAGTTCCAGAACCTCCATCCCCTGAGAGCACCACATGCCTCGCATGATTTACATTCTCAGATGTCCTGGTCAGAGGTCTTGACCACATCTTTGAAATACTGTCTAGCATGAATGTTCTATTTAAAAATTAAAGCAGACCACAAAGGTGAGGTTAAGTTGTGTTTTTGTGGTATTTCTGTATACACAAATATCAGAGAAGTAGCCAGATTCAGATATTAAAGTGAATGATCAGAGATGGTCTCCAAGACGGAAGAAAAATAGTCCCCCTTTATCTACTTCTCTAACATGTTTTTATCAAAGTTTTAAAGATAGGCCCAAAATGTTAGCTTTTATTTAATAAGACTCCATATATGAGATGTGAACAAGAGGCACTTGAAATGTGCTCAGGGAAAGCAAGAGGATGCTAATAGAATTTATCAGAATGGAAATGTCTGTCACTGCTACCTTGAGAAAAGCTTCCAGAACATGACCAATACCCATAGGACCCATCCATTATGGTCACTCATGAAATACAAAACCATAAGACTAGCAATATTTGGGAAGCCTTCATAATTAATATAAGGAAACATCCAGAGGAAAAAAGTCATAAATCATTTTAGAATATTAGAAGTCTAACAAGGGAAGTTAATTAGTTTTTGTCCTCATTTAGGAAGAGCCACTTCAATAGGAGCAGACATGAAACTCCTCTAAACCAGAGGCTAGGAACAAAGGAGGAAATGGAAAATACCAACTGGTACAGACTGAATGTTTAGATCCCTCCCCAAATTCACATGTTGAAACCTATTCCCCAGGATGACAGTCTTAGGAGATGGGGCCTTTGGGGGGTGACTAGGTCATAAGGGTGCAGCCTTCATGAATTGGATTGGTGCCCTTGTAAAGGAGACGCCCTACAACTTTCCCCCCACTTCTGACATGTGAGGACACAGTGAGAAGACAGCTGCCCATCTAGGAACTAGGACACAGGTCCTAACCAGACACCAAATCTGCCAGCACCTGAAAACTGTGAGAAATAATTTCTATTGTTTATAAGCCACCCAGGCTATGGTGTCCTGCAGCATAAATGGACTAGGACACCAGCTAATGTGGGACATTCCGTTTACACAGTCACACGCATGTTGCCAGGCTCGTGACACTGGCATCTTCCATTTTCACACAAGGCACCCATGTTATTAGTTTTCTGGGTCTGCCATAACAAAATTCCAAAACTGACTGGCTTAAAACAACCGGAATTTATTCTGTCACAGTCTGGAAGCCGAGAGTTTGAAACTGAGGTGTCAGTAAGACCATGTTCTATCTCCTAGCTTTTGGTAGCCGCCAGCAATAACTGGTGTTGCTTGGTGGTCTGAATATTTGTGCTTCCAAAATCTATATATGTTGAAATCCTACCCCCAAAGGTGATAATATGAGTGAGTAGGTGGGCCTTTGGAGGGGTAATTAAGTCATAAGGGTAGAACCCTCACGTATGGGATTACTGCCTTATAAAAGAGGCTCCACCATGTGGGGACACATGAGAAGTCTGTGACCCAGAAAAGAGCCCTCACCCAGCCATGCTGGCATACTGAGTTCGGGCTTCCAGTCTCCAGAACTGTGATAAATAAATTTCTGCACATAGCATTCTCCTCTCTGTGTGCTCTGTCTCTGTGTTACTTCTCCTTATATAGACACCAAACATTGGATTTAGGGCCCATGCTAATCCACTGTGACCTCCTCTTAACTTACTTCTTAATTACATCTGCAAAGCTCACACTCACAGGAACCAGGGGTCAGGACTTCAACACATCTTTTGAAAGACACAATTCAACCTACAACAATAATAAACAGTCCCTCAGTCGGTTGGTACCAAATTAATTAAGGATCTACATAACTATTCCAGGCCCTGTGGAATAAACAGAAAAATCTAGGCCAAAAGATAAGTTCTTTTGCCCTCAAGAAGTTGGAGGAGGGCAGTTATTATAAAAACAACTTTAAAGACCATTAAGTGCTATAAAATTTCACATCAGTACTGTTTATAAGGTTTAGAAAATGGGGAAAAAACCTAATTATCCAGTTAAAAGGGTATGTAAAAGTAGGACAACCAACTCCATCCTGGTTTGCCCTGGACTTTCCAATAAAAGTTCTGTGTCCAAGAATCCTCTCAGACCTAGGCAAACAGGATGGTTGTCATCACCCTATAGCAATACATTTAAATAGTATGCAGCCCTGGACAGTTTGGCTCAGCGGTTAGAGGGTTAGCCTGCGGTCCAGAGAGACCCGGGTTCAGTTCCCACTAAGGGCATGTACTTCGGTTGAAGTTTGTCCCCGGCCCTGGTTGAGTTGTGCGGGTGGCAGCCACTGGATGTGTCCCTTTTACGTTGATGTTTTTCTCTCTCTCTCTTCCTCTCTCTCTCTCCCTCTATCTGAATAAAAATTGGAAAAATGTCCCTAGGTGAGGATAAAAAAAAACCTATGCAAATAGTCCAACCGGTATGGCTCAATGGTTGAGCATTGCCCATGCACCAAGAGGTCACTGGTTTGATTCCTGGTCAGGGCACATGCCCAGGTTATGGGCCTGATCCCCAGTAGGGAGCATGCAGGGGGTGGCCAATCGATGTTTTCTCTCATGGATGTTTCTATCTCTCTCTCCCTCTCATTTCCTTTCTCTCTAAAATCAATAAAGGAAAACAAAATTTTTTAAAGTATGCAAAGAAAAAAGTTTTAATGATATGCAAAACTTTTTTTATTGATTTCTTAGATAGAGAGGAAGGAAGAGGGGAAGAGAGAGAAAGATAGAAACATCGATGAGAAAGAGAAGCATCAACATCAATCAGCTGCCTCCTGCATGCCTCCTACTGGGGATCAAGCCCACAACCTGGGCATGTGTCCTGACCAGGAATTGAACCAGTAACCTCTTGGTGCATAGGTCAATGTTCATCCACTGAGCCACACCGATCACACAGCAAAACTTTTTAATATCATATTATGCCACAAAAAGAACAGAATTCAAAATGGTATAAGCAGTATCATTGTAACCATGTAAATTATAGTTTTTACAAACAAACAAACAAACAAACAAAAGAACTGGTATAAAATATGCCCAAAAAACCTGGCTGGGTAGCTCAGTTGGTTAGAGTGTCGTCCTGATACACCAAGGTTGCAGGTTCGATACTGGGTCAGGGCACATACAAGAGGCAACCAATGAATGCATGAGTAAGTGAAACAACACATTGATGTTTCTTTTTCTCTCTGCTCGCTCTCTCTCTCTCTCCCCCTTTTTTCCTCTCTCTCTTAAATCAATCAATTAATGAATAAAAATTAAATATATGTGTGTGTGTGTGTGTGTGTGTGCGCGCGCGCGCGCCAAAGGTTAACTTCAGTTGCCTATGTATAGTGGTATAAGTAGAAGTTTTCTTTTGTGTTTCTTTATACTTTAGTGTGCTCTTCAGGTTTTCTATTGATGAATATGTACGTATTGCTTAATCAGGAAAAAGATTAAGGGGAAAATATTAGTAATAAATTTCCAGATGAAAATTCGCCTCCTAAATTCCTACTACTTTTACTCTCATAAAATAATTAAAATAACAGCTCTTAATAAGTATTTACTTAGTGTCCAACACTGCCACTCATTTAATCATTATTCCTCACAATAAAAGTTCAACGTAGGCCCTGGCTGGTTTGGCTCAGCGGTTAGAGCATCTGTCCATGGACCAGAGAGTCCCTGGTTCAGTTCCTACTTAAGGGCACGTACCTCGCTTGCAGTTTGTCCCCGGTGTGTGGAAACAAGTCAATGTGTCTCTCTCACGTTGATGTTTCTCTCTCTCTCTTCCTTCCTCTCTCCCTCCCTCTCTGAAGATAAATGCAAAAAAAAAAATGTCCTCGGGTGGACAAGTTCAAAGTAGGTGCTGACTTCATCACCATCTTCCAGGTGAAGAGACTGCAGCGTGGCTCACAAGGTAAAATAACTTTCTAGCTGGGAAGTGGAAGAACAAGAAGTCAAGCCCTTCCTTGGAACCACTGCTGTGCCCTCTGAGGCAGCCTTACTGCATGGTCAGAGTCTGCAGCATGTGTGGGACTCCAGCTACACCCCCCAATGTGCTCACAGTGAGGTTTCCCCAAGCTGCGAGTACATTCTAATGAAAGCAAGTTTGAGACAAAAATAAAGAGGGGAAGAAAAAACAATTATTAACAGGAAAAGCAAAACTTTGTGCAAGGAATGAAAATTAATTACATTTTATCATATGACTGAGTTATTTTTTTAATATGTTTTCATTGATTTTTTTTTTTATGTATTTTTTCCTTTATTGATTTTAGAGAGAGAGGAAGTGAGAGGGAGAGAGAGACAGAAACATCAATGAGCACTGGGGATCGGGCCCACAACCTGGGCATGTGCCCTGACCGGGAATCGAACCAGCGACCTCTTGGTGCATGGGTCGACGCTCAGCCACTGAGCCACACCAGCCGAACATATGACTGAGTTATAATTAGCTTTTAGATATTGCTAATATTGCTAATAATGTACACACTGAGTACGGATCCAGACTAAATGATGGTTTAAAGCTACTGGAGAGCTGAGAAGGGCGAGGCATGTGTGTGTCCTGGAGTGGGTTGTGAGAGTGAGCTGTGGTCTCAGTCCCCTACTGGGAAATCAACTGTTGATTCCTGAAATGGAAAACTCAAGAAATAAACATGTAACTTATTATTTAAAATTATGAAGATGAATACTAAAATAATCAACCAAAGTGTTGAAAGTATTTGTGGAGCAGGAAATGGGTAGGGATGATCAGGGTTTGCTGTTTTTAGCAACAAGCCTTGTAGAACTAATTAACTCTTAAAATTATGTGCATATATAATTTTAATAAAAATAAAAAACAAAGAAATTAAAATAATAAACTTTCATGTGCATATCTTTGCACTTGTGATAAAATAATATAAAAAAGTGGGATTTGACCATGACTGGATGGCTCAGTTGGTTGGAGCGTCATACCATACACCAAAGGTTGTGGGTTTGATTCCCAGTCAGGGTACATACCTAGGTTGCAGGTTCGATTCCCTGTCCGGGCACATGCAGGAGGCAAACAATTGATTTTTCTCTCTCTCTCTCCCTTCCTTTTTAAAATCAATAAAAACATATCCTCAGGTGAGGATTAAAAAAAATAATAATTTTAAAAATAAAAAAATATAGCAGTTATTTTAAAATAGGAATAAAAAATTAATTACTTGAACTTAAACTAAGATTTCAATAATTTGTTAGCATTCAGACTGTGTGCTTATTTTACCCGTTCTCACTACCATAGCTTTTGAAATCTCAGAACAGTAAGTACTTTCTAGAATTGATAGTATGGTGGGATTTAGTCAAGCAGGGATTTTAGGTGCTTTTTTTTTGTCAGTAGTTAGGGTAAGTTCATCTCCTATGTTGTAGCTGTTAGCTGTTGATAAAGTAGAGAGAAAAGAGGGGGAATTTTGTAATAAGATCTCTCTGCTTCTAAACCATGGCTTTACAAGAAATATTAGACAGAGCAGTTTCCTCATAAAATGATCAAAAACAGTGGAACCCTCTTACTAATTTCTGATGTTCCCCACCTGGGTGTGTGCTCTGTAGGCCTGAACTGTGTTGTAAACCAATTAGAAATGGCCAGAAACAAGCTTCCCTTCACACACACATGCATGAAAGAGAAACCTAATGAGCTGATCTGTAGGCTTAAGAATGAAATTGCATGTTCTTAAATAAGAGGCAACCTAGTAATTGAAAAAAATAGGAAGAAATGTTTACCCACTGATTTTATTAATATTAATTGGATTTTGGAACAAAAATTATTTTTAACACTGCAGTATGATGGAGTATATAAAGCATAATAACTGTCCTAATTATTTCATTAATTTGTGAGTAAAAACCATTCAGTTTAACTTAATAAACATTAGTTGAGTGTCTATTACGTGCCAGACACTGTACTCGGTCTGGGGTCATAAAAATAAATGTGGCATGATCCCTGAGCTAACGGGCCTTATAGTTTGAGAGATCCCATTAGTTTCAATACTCAGAGCAATCGCTGTATTATAGATGGCTGCACAAAGTTCCATGAAGGTAGAGCAGTGGGTGTTTAGAGCGACCTAGAGGTTTGGAGAAAGCTTCTGGGAGACGCTGACACCTGAGTAAGGGTTAGTCAGGGGAAAACCTGCATAGACAAAGCCACCAAAACATAAACTAATATGATGTTCACAGAAGGATTACAAGAAGTTTGTTTTTAAGAGAGCAACATGCCCAGCCAGTGTGGCTCAGTGGTTGAGTGTCAACCCATGCACCAAGAGGTCCCAGTTTGATTCCCAGTCAAGGCACATGTCCAGGTTGTGGGCCTAATCCCCAGTGTGGGGGCATGCAGGAGATGGCCAGCTGATGTTCTTTCTCATCAATGTTTCTCTCTCTCTCTCCTCCCTTTCTCTTTCACTAAAAATCCATAAAGAAAAATTTTTTTTAAAAAAGTGAGCAACCAAAAATGTGGAGTAAACAGATGGAAATGAATCTGGAAAGGCAGAAAGACCTAAAGAACCTATATGCCATGTTTAGAATTTATTCTACAATAATCAGTAAATAGTGACTTGCAGTGGTGAACATACAATACAATATACATATGATGTATTAAAAATAATAATAAATAATATAAGAATAAACTCTTTCTCATACTCACAACTGTAAACCTACTTTGGCCCCAACCTGTATGTAATGAGGAGGAGCCATCAAGGGTATGAGGCAAGAGACAAATAATAGCAGCAAGTTTCTTGATGTCCCTGGGCCCCAGTTGCCTCACCTCTAAAAAAGTAAGTAGGAATCCTTTTTTTTTTAAATTTTTTTTTTTTTTTTTTTTTGGTACATGCCCCTAGCAGGAACTGAACCCGTGACTCTCTGGTCTGCAAGCCAACACTCCAACCGCTGAGCCCAACTGGCCAGGGCTTAACATTTTTTTTTATTATTGATTTTTAGAGAGAAAGGAAGGGAGAGGGAGAAAGAGATAGAAACATCGATGAGGTTGCCTCCTGCATGTCCCCCCACTGGGGATCGGGCCCACAACCTGGTCATGGGCCATGACCAGGAATCAAACAGGCAACCTCTTGACGCTCGACCACTGAGCCACACCAGTTGGGCAGGAATCGTTTTTTAAGTCCTTTCACCTGTAGAAATCTATAATTATATTGATAGAAACATACTCATAATGTATGTGCTTCATCGGTTATCTTGTTTTGAAGAGGATCAGAACATGCTACCCCAAAATAAGCCACTTTGGCAAAGAGTTGTTTTGAGCTGAAAGCAATTAAGCATAGCTAAAGCAGAAGCAGCTTTTTTTCTTTTCTTTCCTTTTCTCCTGTCTGCTTAAAAGCAGGTCATAAATTTTCCTTTGTAAAGGTGTCCCCCTCCCCTTTCCCATACAGGACGAGCAAAACAACCATTATCGCTAGAGTTAGTACCAAGATAGGTCTTCCTAAACAAATCTTACTAAAATAATTCTTACCTTCTGATAGTTTCCCTAGCATATTCACCTTTGTACAATTTACTACCCTTAGGAGCTCAGACTCTTTCCTTTGTCTTGTCACTTCTCCATAAATTTATCACCCTTTGTTAAGATGGTATATAAGCCCCATATTCTAACTACCCCTTGAGTTATTCGTCACTGAGTTCTTCTACATGTAGGTGTGTAGCATGTGTAAGCAAACTGTTTTTAGTCTCCTGTTAATGACTTTTGTCAGTTTAATTTGCAGGTCCCAAAATACTGGACCTAAGAAGGTACAGGAAAAAGTTTTATTTCCTATCTTACAGTTCCTAAATTTAAGCCAGACCTTTTACAGGGTGTGTGTGGGGGGACGGAAAATGGATATCCTAATAATAAAAGTGACAGAGACAGGGAGTGGGAAGGAGAGGGTCAATGGGGGGAAAGGAAAGTCCATGGATATGACTAGCTTGAAAATACACAGGTGCTCATGTATGATCAACAGTTCTTGCTCTTTTTTCTCCTTTTCTCTCTTCATTTCTAGGCTATTCTTAATCCTGTGTATTTGTTTCATTCTCTCCCTACAATAGGCTTCTTCTATCATAAGAAAAATGTCCACCAACACTGCCAGTCATTTTGCATCCCAGCCTAACAGTTCTAGTAGCAAAAGGAAGCTCCCTATTCCCAGAGTCCATATATCATTTTCAGGGAAAGACTCTGATTGGACCTGCTTGGGTCATGTGCCCACTCCCATTGCCAGAGTAACTGGCAGGCCTGAGAGGGGCCAGGATGAGAGCAGTCATCCATGCAAGTCACCCAAGCTCCTGGAGAGTTTTAAAGCATGTTGGCGGTTTTATGTACAGGGAACTCATGCATAGGAAAAAGTCTGTGTACATATACCAAACTATTTTCTTTCTAGTGGAATTCTGGTTTGTCTGTTTGCTTCTTTACACTTTCTGTATTTTCCAAACATTCCACAAGAAACTGTATTAATTTGAAAATGAGGGATTAAAATTACTAAAATGAATTAGAATTATGTTGTTGATAAAACCAGGAAATCTACAGTTTTCATCAGGGAAACTAGGATATGTCTCAACCCACATGAAACATACACGAATATACGTGCCATTTCCAAGTTATAATGTGATTAACTGCAATACAGCTGAGACACAGTTGTCCTGACAATGGAAGCAGGGAGGAGGTCCCACCTGGTAGAGATGGAAGAGAGTCCTGCGCAACGAACACAGAAAGGAATGCCAGTGCACCTTTGCTGACCGAGGGAGTGTTCCTGTTCCAAAGGGCTGCAAGTTACACAGAGAGGGCCCTGGAGGAAAGAGGGGATGAGGCTCTTTCCCCTCTAAGGGTCTGGTGCTCCTTCTCCCCTCTGCTCTCATTCCTGGCTCTTCAAGCACTCTCCAGACTGAGCCTTCATCTCCTGAATGTACCTACTTATTCTGGAGAGGGACAACCCTAGTTCTCCCGCCAGAATAAATTCCAGCTGAAATTCACCAAATAAGAGGGAAGAAAATAATTTTATATACCCATCTAAGTTCTATGTCTGAGAGGTAATAAGCCAGCATGGGTCAGTGGGTTGAGCATCATCCCATACACCAAGAGGTCACTAGTTCAATTCCCAGTCAGTGCACATGCCCTGATTGTGGGCTCAATCCTCAGTAGGGGCGTGCAGGAGACAGCCAATCGATGTTTCTCTCTTACTGATGTTTCTATCTCTCTCTCCCTCTCCCTTCCTCTCTATCTAAAAATCAATAATAAAAATATATATTTAGCCCTGGCCGGTTTGGTTCAGCTGTTAGAGCGTCGTCTGGCAGACCAGAGAGTCCCGGGTTCAGTTTCCACTAAGGGCATGTGCCTCAGTTGCGGTTCATTCCTGCCCTGGTTGGGGTCATGTGGGTGGCAACCACTCGATGTCTCTCTCACATTTATGTTTCTTTCTCTCTCCTTCCCCCTTTCTCCCTCCCAGCTCTGTCTGAAGATAAATGTCCTCAGGTGAGGATAAAATATATACTCACATACACACACACACACACACACACACACACACATATACATATATATTTAAATATACATATATATTTAAAATAAAAAAAAGGTTAACAAGAGAAAAACAGAAGTTTAATAACATATATACACGGGAGATACCCAGGAAAACTAAGCAACTGCCAGAAATAACTCAAGTCAGCACCTTATTTTTTTTTCCTTTATTGATTTTAGAGAGAGAGGAGGGAGAGGGAGAGGAAGATAGAAATATCAATGAGAGAGAACATCAATTGGCTGCCTCCTGCATGCCCCCCACTGGGGATTGGGCCCACAACCTGGGCATGTGCCTGACCGGGAATTGAAGCCCATCTGGGGCTGCCCACCCTGGCCACAGCTGAAAACTAAAGTGAGGCTGAGAGGTGAAGATGGGAGGCATTTGATATAGAGCATTTTTGGCAGAGGAATAATGAGGTCCAATTATTATTTAAAGTTAAGGGAATGCACCAAGTCACCTAGTGAGAGCTTCATTCTCCCAGTATCTATATATTATTGAAAAGATAAAAGATAAGAGAGTCCAATGACTAAATCCTGGCTGTTTCTAACATTCAGAGACCAAGTAGTATATCAATTCATAATGTATTTGATGGCAAATAATAGAACATACTGGTAGAATGTCTAAAACAGGCTGGTGTATTCTCATATAACGTGAAGTCTGGAGCTGAGCAGCCCAAGGATGGTGCAGCTGACCAATGATACTTTTGGGGACCCAAGTTCTTTAATCTCCCCTCCTGCCATCTTTACATGTAAGCCTCTATTCTTGAGCTGTGGCTTCATGGTCACAAGACGGGAGTTGCACTTTTAGACACATAACCACAGTTCAGGTAGGAAGTGGGGGGCACAGGGCAAGTTAGCCCCTTTGTAACAAAAGTGGTTCTAGAAGCTTTTACTCAACCAACTTCTTTTTGTGTTGTTGTTGTTGAATTTTTTTTTTTTTTTTTCAATTAAACCAAGCTCTGGCCAGTTTTATTAAAGAAATTTCGCATGATTTACTTTTCACCAGTCTGTTCTGGCATGCTTCTAATGATATCAGAATCACCTGGGTCAGTGATAGCCAGTGTGCATACTCTGTAGTATTTTCCACACACTGTGCCCAATTCAATATTATTGCCACTGTAGTGATGGACACCAGTCTTGGCCAACATGGCATAGTACTCTATTTCAGATTTCCTCAAGGCTGAACAGTTCTTGGCAAGGATGACCAGTTTCCCTTTGCCTTGTCTGATCATCTTCAGAGTCTGCTTGTACCCCAGCATGTACTTTCCACTTTTCATAACCAGTTGGAGCCTAGAGTTGATCAACTCCAGCGGCTTTTTCGTCTTCTCTGTAGCCACCATTTTTCTGCCTTAGCAGCGGGATAGTCCCCAACCAAGAGCAGCCACTAAGATGGCTGGGCCTCAAGACAAAAAGCTATTGAATATGTTTTTAATGACTTGAGAGAGAGAGAGATGAAGGGAGAGGGAGAGAGAGACATCAAATAGAGAATGAAACATCAATTGGTTGCCTCCCACACAAACTTCTACCGGGGACCAAATCTGCAAACTGGGCATGTGCCCTGACCTGGAATCGAACCAGCAATCTTTCGGTGCACAGGACAATGCTCCAGCCAACTGAGTCACACCAGCCAAAGTTCAACTGAGTTCTTCATTGTCCAGAACTATTGAGACAAGTTAGTAAACCAGGAAAAATGGAATAGGGAAACTGAGATAGACAGTTATACTGCAGTTTGTAGCCATCTAGAAAAATCTAGATGCCAAGTAGTTTGCAGCCATCTAGTAAATCCTATCTATCCTAAACCAGATAGTTAAGAGTAAATAGTCTGCACTCCTCCTCCTCAACCAGAGGTTAAATGGCTTAAATCACCTACCCAGGGAGACAGCTTGAAATCCAATTAGTGCCATTTGCCAACCACACCCAAGGACAGATGAAGTTAGAGTAATAAATCTCATATTGGTTCATCAGCATAAAGCTGATGAATATTCTATTGAGATCCTCCCCTAAGACTTCCCCTAAACTCCCAGCCTTCAAAACCCCAAGCCAAAGGTCGGAGTGCACTCTCCCTCCCTGGAGCAATCGCACCTCCCCGCCCCCCCCCCCCCCCGCCCCCTGTCATTACCTCACCAGCATCCATTTCCTAAACTCTAAGGGACCCCAAGAGGTTTGCAACCAGGGCAGCAATGGGCAGCGGCAGCTTGTCACAGGCAAACCCCCCTTTTCTCTGACTTTTTAGTGAGCCAAAGCAGACCAGCCTAGGCTCATTTCCCCAGCCCTTTCTTCTTTCACTGCCTCTAATAATAAATGTCCTCTAGCCCTGGCCAGTATGGCTCAGTTGGTTAGGTGCCGTCCTGTGCACTGAAAGATTCCCAGTCAGGACACATACGCAGGTTATGGGCTCAATTCCTGGTGAGAGGCATGCAGGAGGCAGCGATCAATTAATGTTTCTCTCTCTCCCCCCTCCCTTCTTCTCTCTCTAAAACACAATTTTTAAAAATCTTTTAAAATCATAAAAATAAAAAAATAAACATCCTCTAAAATTCATCTGGACTTGTGTTGTGAAGTTTTTCCTGCCCAAAGTCAAGAACCCTAGGCAACCTGCCAAGGGCTATGTCCCCTTTCAGTAACACTGACACATTTCCACCCCTAACTGCAAGTGAGTCCAGAAAAGAAAGTATTTTCAGCTGGGCACATTGATGTTTCATTCCTAGAGAAGCTGGAAGGAATGGCTGCTGCATGAACAGCTGGGAATACGCGCCCCAGCAGATAAAAACCCACGAAGGAGTGAGGAGTGGCGAGGAAAGTAAAACAAGGAGAATGTGTGGTGTCCTCAAAACCAAGGGATGACATTTTTTTCAAGGAGGGAGGGATCAACTGGGTCAAATATTCCTTACAAATCTGGAAAAGATTGCCCTGGCCGGTCTGGCTCAGCGGTTAGAGCGTTGGCCAGCGGTCCAGAGAGCCTGGGGTTCGGTTTCCACTAAGGGCATGTACCTCGGTTGCAATTTGTCCCCGGCCCTGGTTGGGTCATGCAGGTGGCAGCCACTCGATGTGTCCCTTTCACGTCAATGTTTCTCTTTCTCTTCCTCTCTTTCCCTCCCACTCTATCTTAACAAAAATGGAAAAATGTCCTCGGTGAGGATAAAAAAAAAATCAGGAAAAGATAGGGGTTGGGGGAGAGAACAGTCCAGTGGGTTTGGCGACATGGAGGTCATCAGGGACCATGCCAAGAGCTGGTTCGTGATCAGGGGAGCATGGAAGCCCAGTGGAGATGTGCTGAGGTGAGAATGGGTGTGAGGATTCATTTTGTTTTAGAAGGTGGGCCTTGAAAGGGGTAGTCAGAGAAGGAATAAGGAGAGTAAAAAGGGATAGAAAATATTTTTTGTCTTAGGATAGAAAATATTTTTGTTTATCTCACTAAATTATTTTGAGGATACAACAGATATCAAATAGCTTGAATATCTATTTTTTAAAATTGTATTTATTGATTTTAGAGAGGGAGAGAGAGAGAAACACCAAGTTGTTGTTCTACTTATTTATCCATGCATTGGTCAATTCTTGTATGTGCCCTGACCAGGGACCCACAACCTTGGCATATTGGGACGACGCTCTAACCAACTGAGTTACCTGGCCAGGGACTTCAATATCTATTTTAAAATATTATGTTTTAGGGCATCATAAGCCTATTTCTTCCCAAAGCTACATAGCATGATGCCCAGAACAGCCTTTGGAGTCACAAGGAGTTAGGCTTGAATCTAAGTCTGCCTCTAACTAGCTGTGTGATCTTCAGCCAGTTGCTTACCCTCCCTAAATCTGTGTGCTCAGAAGTAAAATGGGACAATGCCTACTGCAAACTCTGTGAAAGAACAAATGCATGTAAAGTGCCCATCACAGTGCTTGACACACAGTAAATCTCCAGTAAGTGGTACTAACATTCTTCTTGCAGGTCAGATCTAACAAGAGGGTAAATGAAATTCCCATGAGAAAGTATAACAAATGCTTAATAATGTTTGTAATTTCTTTTGAGCCAAGCACAGGAATTCATCATGTCCCATATAGTCATCCTACATCGTACATACAACCCAAGTTATTCCTTCATGTTTCCCTATTTGTAATGTGGCAGAAAATCATGTACCTGCTTGTCTCTCTGAGGCTCAAAGTATAGCCAGAGGGCTGAGCAGCAGCTGAGCATCTGCCTCCTCCTTGAAATTCAGGGTCAGCAGGAGGACAGACCCGCAAGAACACTCACAAGGGGAGATAGTTCTTTGCAAGGCAGATGGAAGAACAAATATTAACCAAGAAAATGTGTGGATGTGTGTGAATGAAAAGGTATGTATCATGAGAGCTCTCATATGAAGTGCGAGCTAACTTTATATTATCATTACTTTATAATAATTATTATGATTTCTATTTTTGCTAGGCTGAGCTCTTTGTCTGAAATTGGATATGAGGATAGGAGTGGATCAGAGTAGGAGATTCAAAAGGTGTTTGCAGGGTGAGGTGAAGGATTCTAACTTCCCTCCCCTGCACAGCACCTGAGTGATTCTCCGGCTCTCGTAGAGTTGCTAAGCATTGGTGAAAGCCACCGGCTTCTGGGGCTTTCAGGCAGGAAGCAGGGCTCATTGTGCTGCCTTACCTTCTTCTACCCACTGGTCATAGCAGAAGGAGCTTAAACACTGGAATCAAACTGTCCAGGGTCAAATCTTGGCTCCACCCTTAGTAACAGGTGACCTCAGACAAGTTTACTAATCTTTTTGAGACTTAGTGTCTTTGACAGTAAATGGAGATAATAAAACCTACATCACAGTTTCATTATGAAGACTAAATTAAATCCTGTATACAAACGGCCTGGTTCAGTGCCCAGCATGCAACTGGGGCTCAGATATTTCTTCTGTTCTGAGACCTTTTCCCATGTATGTCATCTGCTCTCCTTTCCAACACGCATGTGTCCTATACATATGGCCCTAGGGTTGATGCTGATTAGCATATTTTCTTGGGTTCTCTGGAAAGCAGGAGCTGGAATGGGGTTTCACAGGAAATACTTGTAAAAGAAAACAGGTAGAAAAAAAGATGGGATGGGGGAGCCTTCACACCAGGATGAAGATGTAACTAAGTCTCTGCCAACCCAACAGAGCCCTGGAGCAAAGCGTGCCCAGGCAGACGAATCCCTCAGGGGGCAGAAATAGCCCAGCCTTCCCAGTACCATGTGCTTGGTCAGGGTCAGGGGCTGGGGGTGGGAGGTAGGGAGGCAGCCCCGAGAAGCCTAGTTCAAGCTGAGATGGATCCTCGTGGAGCCGGCTGGAGGCTCTCAGCCCTGCAGTCCAGCCTTCCTTCAAGGTGCTTCTCAAGTCTGTTTTGTCTCTGAAAACAAATTCATTTTTAACACACACACTTGAAGTATTCCCAGTGCTGGATTAGTGGTAGCAAGTGATGAGAAGACAGAGAGGAGGAAAAGAAAAGAAAGGAGGAGGAGAGAGGTGAGAAGAAATGTGAAACAGGAGGGGTGGGGGAAGGAGCAGCTGTTACCAGCCTTCCCTGATGCCTAGCCTTTTGAAGGTGGGCCTGAGCTGTGCGAAGGACAGACATGAACCCCTTCTCTCTCAAGAGTGGGTGAACTGCCCTGGCCGGTTTGGCTCAGCGGTTAGAGCGTTGGCCTGTGGTCCGGAGAGACCCGGGTTCGGTTCCTGCTAAGGGCACATACCTTGGTTGCAGTTTGTCCCCAGCCCTGGTTGGGTCGTGTGGGTGGCAACCACTCGATGTGTCGCTCTCACGTCAATGTTTCTCTCTCTCTCTCTCCCTCTCACTCTATCTGAACAAAATATCGAAAAATGTCCTCGGGTGAGGATAAAAAAAAAAAAAAAAAAAAAAAAAGAGTGGGTGAACTGCCACTGTGTGCATCCTTAACATTGCTGGGCAGGGGGCAGAAAAGGCAGAGGGTCTCCTTGGCTGAGAAAGCTGGCCCACTGAGAAGGAAAGAAAGTGTCCTGCCAAGACATGGTTAGGAGAAAATTTGCCTACTCTTTACCCCCTAATCTTCTTTTAGCCCTCAGTAAGGAAACCTCTTTATTATGAACATAAACAGCAATACAAGCTGCTGTTTACCAAGTGCTCACTATATGCCTTGCACGATGCTTGAGCACTTCACAGGCATTACGTTAATCTTTACAACCACCACTGCTTGTTGAAAATATTATTAAGCCCATTTTATAGATAAAGAAACTGAGGTTTGTAGTTTTTTAAGTTTTGTTAAAGATAAGTAGTTTGGCCCTGGCCGGTTTGGTTCAGCGGTTGGAGCATAGGCCTGCAGACCAGAGAGTCCCGGGTTCGGTTCCCACTAGGGGTACATACCAAAAATATATATATATAGTTTGCCCAAGACTATGCAAACAATGGCATCATCTTCATTTGAACCTGGGTCCTCTGATTCCCAAAGCCTGTTCTCAATCCTGTAACATCTTACCCATGTGCCAGGTTCTCCTCTATTAATAATTAACTGAACTCCTGTGTGACATGTGAGCTCTCCACAGCCTATCCCTCAGCTGAAGCTCCATTGCAGGGGAAGGAACCCAGGACTTAAGAGCCAGAAGCGCTGGGAGCTAGCCTCTCTTCTGAGGTCAAGTAGTAGTGTCCTTGAGCAGGTCTCTGTAAATCTTATCAACCTGCTTTCCCCCTTATCTTTGAACAGAAATGAACTATAAAATAATCTCTATGAATTCTTCCAGTTCTGTAGTCCTGGGAGTTATTCATTAGCAAGCATGAATAATCCCCAAATAATTCCAGGCTAAATCAGAACTAGGTAGATAGCCCAAGGCATTTGGACATGTCTTGTTTTCTAAGCAGAAAAAATGGCAAATAACATAACTGTAGAATATTAAATCAATACAGATTTTTAATGAAGAGTCAGAAGGGCTAAGTTTATTTTCTCCTGATTATGAATAAGACGTTTCCCAAGCAAGAGGCAGAGCTGGCTCTCTGCTGGCTGGAGCAGACCTCCTCCTCCCCAGGGAGCACACTCTCATTTCCCCCTTTGTGAAGGAAAAGACTTCACCTGCCTAAACCTGAAATCCTCCCAGTTCAGATGTGCTTTGGCCGTAGGAGGCTTTTGTTCCCTCTTCCATGAAATGAATCATGACTAATAATAGCCAGGGGGTGAGGAATTATAGTTATTACTGAAGGTGCATCTTCGCCCCAGCCGATGATGACAGCAATGACGAAGCATTTCACCGACTGAGAGAGGGCCTCAGCCCCAGCATTTCACCCTCGTGTCCCACAGAAGGGCTGTCACAAGGTGGGTGGAGGAGCTGAGGCCAGTTAGTCAGCTGTGTTGGTGGGACCACCTCCTACTAAACTCATGATTCAGCTCTTGGCCCCCCCAAAACATTTTTTTTTTTTTTTTTTGAGAGAGAGAAAATTCGAACATTATTCCTGGCCTAGGAAAATGAATCAAATTTCCTCTGAACAGATACAAATCAGCAGAATGGATTAAATAACACTAATTTTTGACCAAGTTATATCCCTTCTTTCTGGGTGTTTACCCAATCAAATAATCAATAAAAGCCCCTTTAGACAGGTAGATGCAGAAGGGGGTCTGAGTAGCTACTAGCTTTGCAATTTGGCTTGAGTTCTAGAACTGCTTTGATTACTTCGTAGGTAATAAAGCAGTCTCAAATTTAAACACATTTAGGAAAAATAGTCCACACTCACAGGGGCACTGGAAAATGAAGTACATAAAAGGGGGAATAGGATTGATTCAGCATTACTCATATTATTCCTCCAGCCTCAGCTCATCCTTTCAGTTTGAGAACTGTTTTTGTCACCACAAGTGCAAATGAGGATTATTCATTCAAGGAAGTTAGGTTAGCCTAACCCCTTTGCTGACTGTATGCAGTGGATTGTTAAACCTAATAAGCATATGCACATATGTTCTAAGAGCAAATAGCTTTGGGGTACCATGCAAAATGACCAGCAACAAAAATAAAAGATTAAGTACTTAACATTTTACTATAAAATGAGTTGTTTAATGTCAAATCCTGTGGGATTTAAAGTATTATTATCTGATCAAGCTTCAATTTTTTCCATTGTTGAATTTAACATCCACACCATCACCTTCAACGCCACCCTCCATCACCAACCCCGCTTCTCGGTGGGTCCTCCCATTACCTTTAAAGGACTCTGAACCTCCACACAGAAAAAAGAAAGTCCGTTTTAGGTTTAAGAAACTGCCCTTTCCTCTCTTTGATTACAGTATATCCAAATGATTTTATTTGTACTTCATGAAAAAATTCAAGGAATTGGGGCTGGGAAGTTGATATTCTTAAAATTTTTTCCAAAATATCCAGAAAATAAAAACTCAAAAGAAGGGGAAGTCTCTAAGATTAGCAAATTTCATGATAAACCAAACAAAATTAAATTTAAAAAAAAACCCTGAAATATCTTGTTCCGTGGCCAACAGCTCATTATCCAAAAGGCTGATAACCCCAATCTCTTTTTTCCTTCTTCCCTTTTTGCCTCTCGGTAGATACTCCCTTTTTGGCCCACGGCAGAGCCTGGGGACTTCTTTCCGAAAATAATGGTTTATTATCTAAATTCTAAACTATTCTTTTTATCTTAAACCCTCCCAAAGATAAACAATTCACCTCCCTCCCTACCTCACCTTCAAACACTTTTAGTCTTGCTGTACTTTTTTTTTTTTAATCCTCATCGGAGGACATTTTCCGAGGACATCTTTCGATATTTTGTTCAGATAGAGTGGAAGGGAGAGAGAGAGAGAAACATCGACATGAAAGGGACACATCGAGTGGTTGCCACCCACAGAACCCAACCAGGGCCAGGGACAACCTGCAACCGAGGTACATGCCCTTAGCGGGAACCGAACCCGGGTCTCTCCGGGGTCCGGAGAGGCTTTAACCTCTGAGCCAAACCAGCCAGGGCACTATTTTCAATTTTCAATTGTTCCTAAAATTTTTTCCAGAAAAGCAAACTGAACTTTCTCCAAAATGTTCCTACTCCTGGTAGGTGTGTCACATCTGTTTGCCCTCCCTTTCCTTCACCCTTCAGGCATCCACCTTTAGAAAACAGAAGTACTTTGGGAACTCATAGGTAGGTAGAGAGGTAGTTTTTTTTTGTTTTTGTTTTTAATTTAATTAATTTTTGTTACAGATGTTTCTCTAGAGGTAGTTTTGTTTTGTTTTTTAATGTTGGCTGCTTTTCGTTTTTGTTTTGCCCTTTTTTTTTTTTTTTTATCCTCACCTGAGGACATTTTTGCATTTATCTTCAGACAGAGTGGGAGAGAGAAAGGGATGAAGAGAGAGAGAAACATCAATGTGAGAGAGACACATCAACAGGTTGCCATACACACAACCCCAACCGGGGCAGGGACAAACTGCAACCAAGGTACATGCCCTTAGCGGGAACCGAACCTGGAACTCTCTGGTCCACAGGCCGATGCTCCAACCGCTGATCCAAATTGGCTCGGGCTCTAGAGATAGTTTTAACCTCCCCGTCCAACTGCCTCCAGAAGCCAGAGTTCCTTGGTTTGAGCCAAGGCTATTCATTTAACAAAAATGCTCAGCTCTGGAGCCTGGATGGGAGTCTTCGATCATTTATTTTCCTCATTTATTAATTAATTTTTAAAAAATCAGCCTAGGCACCTACAATGTACAGGCATTTATTCGAGGCCATGGATTTATAGCAGTCCACATGACAAACAAAGACTCTGCACTTGTGGGAATTACTGTCAACGTAAGAAACATTCAAACCTGTAGAGAATTTTTGTGAGTTTATTTGAGCCAAACCGTCCGAAAATGGCCGGGAAGAAAATGCTCCAGAGAATGGCAATTTTGCATATTATTTTATACATTACAATCAAAAGGGAAGATGGAAGTGGGTTCCATGAATCCACTGGTGATAGATTGGGGAGGCAGGAGAAAGCGAAGCAAGGAACCTCTGGGATTAGATGAGAAAGTAAAATGATAGATACATACATCTTTTACATAGGTGGGTACAGGAGAGTTAACAGTCGACAATTAACACAATAACAATGAGAAGATTTGTGGTCTCAGCCCTGAAGCATTACTTTGCCCCGAGGGGTCTGGAAAAGGGGACGTTACCCTAACATTCCAAAGTTACAATAGTATTGGCAGATGCAGAAAGACAACACAGGCTTAATCAAGGTATAGATTTACTTTTGTCAGGGAAGATTCTAGCCTAGGACATGACTAACTGCCATAAACTGCTTTTAATTAATTTCACACCATTCTATGTGGTTACTTTAGGTCTCTGAGTTTGTAAGTTCGCCATGCAGGGATCCCCTGAGCTTGTCAGGTTAGTGTGTGGCCCCTTTTCATCCACATTACATTCTGGTGAAGGAAACCAACAATAATCAAAGAAATAAGATATGTCTGCAATGAAGAAATTCAACAGAGTAATGTGTGAGAAGTGGGATAGAGGTCAGAGAAGGTCTTGCTGAGAAAGTAACATTTGAACTAAGATCTGAATGAAGGTCTCAGATGTGGGAATATCAGAAGAACCATTCCGAGAAATGGCCAATGCAAATACAAGGAATCTGGCCCACTACAAGCAGAAAGGTGACTGGAGCTTATTAGCAAAGGAGAGGTATGTGGACAAAAAAAAAAAAAAAAAAAAATGGGCTCTATGGAAAGTAACCGGGGTCATCTGATCATAAACTTCTAGCTGGGCAGGTCACCGTGAATAGTTGTGCCCCAGGCATATAATTCATTTAGTAAAAAGTTTATCTTTGCCTTAAGCAAGCCTTGTCCATTGTTTCTGTGCATCTGTGAACACACCTTTGAAATGCCTTTTCAGACCCCTCCTTCTAATGCATGCACCACCCTTTTAGACCCCTCTAAGAGTTGTAACCACCCTCAAGATAGCAAATAATTTTAACTATCCTGTAATCCAATCCCCGCCTTGATTTCTCCCACCTTCACGTAAACTTCTTAATTTCAAATGCAATAAAGAAGCTGCAAAACTGATATTCTCCAGAGTATTTGAATTCTTGCTCCCCGGCAATGTTATCAGTTTGGCTCATAAAAACTCAAAAATTCTCTACAGGCTTAAAGGTTTCTTACATCAACAGGTAGTAGAAGATAAAGTTTTAGTTTAAATGTGTTAAAGAACCAAAATTCCACTGAGTACATTTTAAAGATCTTATTGGCTTTATTCAGCAATTTATGAATTAGGTAGCATTCAATATAGCAGATAGAAAGGAACTCCAAGGAGTTGTACAATTTGAGAGGGCTTTATAGACCAAAGTGAACAGAAATAAGAAAGTTATACTGGGCATTTGCTCATTGGTTAAAGCAGATTTACTATCCTTATATGGAGCAAAGGGAACTCTTGGAGCCTGGTCAGGTAACTTGTGCTGAGCAGACAGTACTGATTTGTTGACTCAGGCAGGCCTTCCTTTTCTAGGAGAGCCAAGCATAGAAAGTTAAGTTTTGATTTGCTGATGTGGGGCTTAGCATGACTAACTCCATCTTGGGCCCAATCTGGTTACCTTAACAAAGGCTATGGGAAGTCATGGTAAATTTTACTCAGAGGAATAACATCATCTGACTTACATTTTTAAAAGACCATTTTGACCATCAGTGGAATAATAAAGGGGAGAGTACCAACAAGGAAAGCAGTAATCCAGTTAAGAGGTGATGGTAGCTTAAACAAGGATAATAGCAACATGCATTGAAAGAAGTAGACAGATTCTGATTCAGGGTGCATTTTGGTGATAGAGACAACAGAACCTGACAATGGATTACTGTTGGGAGACAGAAAAGAGGAACCAAAGATGACTCATGGGTTAATGTTGTGAGCAACTGGATGGAAAGTGATGGCATTTCATGAGATGGAGGTTAGGAGCTGAAAAGTTTTTGCAGGAGAAACAGATCTGTTCTTTGGTTTTCTCATTTGTAAAGTTGGGATAATAGTACCTACCTCATAAACCTATGATGAGGGTTAATTAAAATAAAAAGACAGCACACAGTATGTGCTCAATTAATGTTAGTTGTTGTTATATACCAAGCATTGTGCTAGAAACTGGTTTACAAAAATGAATACCTGTTCTAAAGAAGCTCAGAGTTAAGAAGAAGAGGCCTAGTTGTTGGGATATGGGGCACTGAAGACAGAGTTCATCTGGATGGTTCGTGTGTAGAGGGTATAGAAAAAAATTTTTGATACATTAGATAAGTCCAAATAATAGATTAAAAGAGACAAGCTGAGCACTCCCTGCATTTAGAAATGATGGCAGAAGCTAATATAGGTTTTGTGTGGTGAGTACGAAACATAGGCTGAGACTATGTTTATCATTGTGTTCTCTGAACAACAGAAAGACAACCCTGACTAGTAGGACTTGCCCATTTCTGTGGTGTCAGTACTCTCATCATGTACCATTTCAAACTATCAAAGTAATGTCAGTCAGCTCACAAAATTCCTTAAAATTAAACAATTGGGGACTTCCGGTCAGGATGGCGGCGTAGGTAAACACAGTATCGCGTCCTCCCACAACCACATCAAAGTTACAACTAAACTACAGAACAACCATCATTCAAAACCGCCTGAAATCAAGCTGAATGGAAGTCCTACAACTACGGAATTAAAGCAGCAGCCACATCCAGACTGGTAGGAGGGGCGGAGGCGCTGGCTGGTCCCACACCCACGTGTGGCGGATAAAAATCAGGACGACACCTGGGCTGGGAAGGTCCTCCCTGAGGACTGAGGGGTCCCCATCCCACACCAGGTGCCCCGCTCAGGGTTCCAGTGCCAGGAAGAGAAGTCCCCATAACTTCTGCCTGGAAAAACCAGGGGGAACTGAGGCTCAGGGAGGCTGAGGCGGCTGGAGCCCCAGGCAGCTCCTTAAAGGGCCCGCGCACAGACTTATCGGACTCTCTCCCTCTGAGCTTGGAGGGGAGGCAGCTCAAGGGGCGCCAGAGATATACAGGGAAGAACTGAGCTGTTTGGCACTGGAGTGAGGGTTGGAGAGGGAGCTTTCTCCAGGACAAACGTGCTATCAGAGGCCTTTGTTCCTTTGGTGAGCCCTTCCCGGGGGCGGCAGACAGCCGCCGTATCAGCTGCCGTATCTGGGACTCCAGCAACCTGGCTCACACTGGTAGCCCCACCCTGGTGACTCCCTGAGGCCCCGCCCCGCCCCACCCAACTTTCAGGCCCACCCTAGCTGTTGCCACTTGCTTAACCATAGGATTGGCCTGTCTTGGATCCTGCTTCAGTTATTTCTAAATTCTTTCAAACGAGCAGCATCTGGTCTCAGCTAGCCCCATACCTCTCGTTAAGTAATACACAGAAACAAACACAGGGAAACAGCCAAAATGAGGAGACAAAGAAACAGGTTCCAAATGAAAGAACAGAACAAAACCCCAAGAAAAGAACTAAGCGAAATGGAGATAAGCAACCTAACAGATGCTGAGTTCAAAATACTGCTTATAAGGATGCTCAATGAACTTAGTGAGGGCCTCAATAGCATAAAAAAGGACCAGTCAGAAATTATGGATGCACAGTCAGAATTGAAGGAGGTATTAACTGAAATAAAGAATAATTTACACAGCTTAATAGTAGAGTACATAAATCCAAGAAGCAAACCATCGATTTGGAATATAAGGAAGTAAAAAACGCCCAATCAGAACAGCAAAAAGAAAAAAGAATAAAAAAAAATGAGGATAGTGTAAGGAGCCTCTGGGACAACTTCAAGTGTGCCAACATTCTCATCTTGGGGGTGGCAGAAGGAGAAGAGCGAGAACAAGAAATCGAAAACCTGTTTGAAACAATAAGGGCAAAAAACTTTCCTAACTTGGTGAAGGAAACAGACACACAAGTCCAGGAAGCACAGAGAGTCCCAAACAAGATGAACCCCAAGAGGCCCACACCAAGACACATCATCATCAAAATGCAAGAGTTTCAAGACAAAGAGAGGATCTTAAAAGCAGCAAGAGACAGGCAGCTAGTTACCTACAAGGGAGTTCCCATAAGGCTGTCAGCTGATTTCTCAAAAGAAACTTTGCAGGCCAGAAGGGAGTGGCAACAGATATTCAGAGTGATGAAAAGCAAGAACCTACAATCAAGATTACTCTATCCTGCAAAGCTGTCATGTAGAATCGATGGCCATATAAAGACTTTCCCAGACAAGAAAAAGTTAAAGGAGTTCATCACCACCAAATCGTTATTATATGAAATGATGAAGGGTCTTTTTGAAGAAAAAGATAAAATATATAAACAAACAAAATGGCAATGAATACATATCTATCAACAATGGAATCTACAAACAAAATGAACAGGTAGAACAGAAACATTCTCATAGATACAGAGAACATTTTGTTGGTTGCCAGATGGGAGGGTTGGGGGAATGGGTGAAAAAGGTGAAGGGATTAAGAAGTACAAATTCATTGCTAGACTGACAAACCTCAAAGGGAAAGGGGTTGGGGGGTTGGGAAGAAATAAACCAAAGAACTTATATGCATAACCAATGGACACAGACAATAGTGTGGGAAAAGGCGGGAGGGGGTGGGAGTGGGGAGGAGGGGGTCAATGGGGAAAAAATGTGGAACATCTGCAATACATTTTACATTCAACAATAAATATTTAAAAAAACAAAACCAATTGGCTCTTGTGAAGCAAGATGAACTGGTTCCAGCTCACCAGTGAACCTAGAATGTGCTCAATAAAGATAGAGGAATGATGATATTTTAGGAAGATGAATGAATCTAGTCTAAGTGTTCTCATTGGATAAGATATGATTAGATATAACTGGAGGTAAGAAATTCATTTATTCAGTCATAGTTAACAAATATTTATTGTCTGTATATAGAAAAATGTGTTAAATACTAGGCATATCTTTTTTTTTTCATTGATTTTCATAGAGAAAGGAAGGGAGAGGGAGAGAGAAAAACAGCAATGTGAGCACAAAACATCGATGAGCTGCCTCCTGTATGTCCCCCACCAGGGATCTAGCCCACAACCCAGGCATATGCCCTGACCAGGAATCGAACTGGCAACCCTTTGGTGCATGGGACAATGCCCAGCCAACTGAGCCATATCGGCCAGGGCGGTAATAAGCATATCTTTATCTAATTATCTGGTAAACAAATGGACAAAGTACATTAAGCTTACACAAAGCCTACAATCTAGCTGGAGTCCACTGTGGGAATTCAGATTGAGTTGAGATCTTCAAGTACTGATGGTAGAAACTTAGTAAGAGAATAAGTGGTAAGTTTGAGTTTGTTGAGCAGGATTTATGGCCAGATCTATGATGTGGAAATAGAGGAGACAAAAAGGCCAAGATCTGACCAAGGCTTCTTGTGTGGGAGATGTTACCCATTAACTGAGAGATTAGAAAGAGAAACCAGTAGAGAGTAGATGCGCAATAAAGATTTGCTGAATGTGACCCTGGCCAGTTTCGGGTGTCTGCCTGGGGACCAATGAGTTGCAGGTTCAATTCCAGTCAAGGGCACTACCTCAGTTGCAGTTTGTCCCCAGGTCGGGGGTCATGCTGAAGGCAACCCGTCAATGTGTCTCTCTCATGTCATGTTTCTTTCTCTCTCTCTTCTTCTCCCTCTCCATCCCTCCCACTCTATCTGAAGAGAAATGGAAAAATATCCTCTGGGTGAGGATTAAAAAACAAACAAATATTTGCTGAATGTGGAAGTGTTTAGTATTTGTAATAGAGTGAAAAAAGGAGATTAAAAAAGACATAAATTTAACTTGTTTAGATTCTGATTTTAATGAACCAATTGCAAAAGATAATCCTAAAAATTTGAATATAGATGATATTAAAGCATTACTGCTGATTTTGGTAGGTGTGAAGTGGTATTATGGTTATGTTTTAGACAGAAAAGAGGCCCCTTATCTATTAGATCTATATAATGAACTATTTAGGGGTAAAATGGAATGCTATCTGGGACTTCTTTTTAAGTACTCAAAAAAAAAAAAAAAGTCAAAGAGAGAGAGAATAGACTAAATAAGAATGGCAAAATATTGATCATTGTTAAAGTTTGGGGATGGTATATGAGCAAAACTGGCCAGGGCCACATGGTATATGAGGGTTCATTATACTGTCATATATTCTTATATTATATATATTTAAATTTTTTTCATAATAAAAAGTTAAATTTAAAAAGGAATGGGCGCGCCCTGGAGACGCGGGTGCGGTGCCGCTGCCGCTGGTTGGTCTCCCTCAGAGGTAAGGCGTCCCCCACTGGGCACTCAGGTACCGGGCTGGCGGTCTGTCTGTCTGACCGCCCTTCCCACTTGTGCGTGGGGCCGCAGCCCACTTCCACCCCGCCCGGGGCCCGGGCACCCCCAATGTTCCCTTGGAGCCTTCTGCATCCCGCTCCCCACCCTAGGTTCCGGCCCCCGGGGAAAGCTGGGACCCTAGGATAGACAGTAGCTTCGGGGAGGCCCTTCTGCTGAGTCCGCAGCGTGGGCACCTCAAGGATAGGTATCCAAGGCTCCCAGATTATTTCTTCCCAGTTGGCTTCTTCTCCAGAAGTCTTAGAGCCCCCTTCACCCGGGTGGAGGGGTCTCAACATCCCCAGACTTGTGTTAGGCCAGAAAGCACCCTACTGCAGGAGTGCCTCTGTAGCTATGGCTTTTTCTAGTTCTATGTATCGGGACATTTTGTTCATCTTGCCTTACCCCACATCC
The DNA here is from genome assembly GCF_014108415.1 of Molossus molossus. Classification (NCBI taxonomy): domain Eukaryota; kingdom Metazoa; phylum Chordata; class Mammalia; order Chiroptera; family Molossidae; genus Molossus; species Molossus molossus. The sequence continues at coordinate 25,823,087 of NW_023425347.1, read as the reverse complement.
CCCACTGGTCCGTTACTGTTAAGCAACCGACATCTACTTTGCCTGGTCTTTGTTCTTGTACCCGCCCGAGAAATCTGCCAAAAAAGCCCGACTAAAACTCCATATAAGCAGCAAGCCCCCACCAGTTCGAGGCTGAGGCCATTTTGGACTCAGCCCATCTGCTTTGCAGGTGCCCTGAATAAAATTCTGTTCCTGCAAAAAAATAAAAAGGAATAGCAAGGAAATCTTAATAACTAAATACTATAAAGAAAAATAGTACAACTTTTTTGTCAAGTACAACTTACAGTTATTCAATAAATTGGACTTTCCTACCACTGTCACAGAGAGCATACAGGACAAAAGCAGCAAGTTTGTCTGTCATCGGCAGAATAGATCCTTTCTCACTTGTATCACCAACCAGCCACATGGCCTTGGATGCCCATGTAGCCTCTGCTTCCAAACCTGCAAAATAGAAATATGCTACCACCATCACCTCTTCTATTCATCTCATAAACTGGCGAAATGAAGTGGATGAAGATATGGCATTCCCTCTGCGGAAGTAAACACATTTACAAAAGCAAGGATTTTTTTTTCCCCTCAGCATGGACAAACATTTGAGTTATTTGGGCATTTAAAAAAAATTTTTAAAATTGATTTTTAGAGAGAGAGGAAGGGAGAGGGAGAGAGAAACAAACATCTATAAAAAGTGGAACATCAATTGGCTGCCTCCTGCACACTCTCCCCCCCACCAGGAATCAAGCCCCAAACCCGAACATGTGCCCTGACTGGAATCAAACCAGCAACCTTTTGGTGCAGGGGACAATTCCCAACCAGGGGACAATTCCCAACCAACTGAACCACACTAGTTAGGCTGAGTTTTGGGGGAGTTTTGTTAACATTAGGGTTGATGAAGTTACAGAGATAGATTATCATAAATTGGCTTACTAAATTGTCAAAATTAAAACTATACTTTAGTCTCTCACAATTCATCACTTCAAGGTTTTAACATATCCCAGGATGCATCATGAATACCAGTTACTGTCCCTTTGGGAACAGCTGAGATAGAGAGGAGACATTTAAAATTCAGAGAATCTGAAACAGAGTTTTTAGAAGATAATATCTGCTGGGGATGATAAAAGGAAAGGATAACATGATCAAATCTAAAAAGAATATTTCATAGTTGTAATCCCTTGTCCATTGGCTATTCAGTTATTCTTTCATCAAACATTAAATAGCACATACTGTGGCAGATAAGGAATACACTTATGAAAAAGATAGATAGTCCCCACCTTCATGGAGCTAAAAGCATAATGGTGGAGACTAATGAATACCCAGGCCATTGCAATATGACTCGCTAAGTGCAACAGTAAAATAAGTACGGGTTCAACAAAAAGCCTGATAGGGCGCCCACCCCATTCTCATGAAATTAAAGATTTCCTGGAAGAAGTGATGTTTCCCTGACAGATGGATGAGTAGGTGGGACAAAGGAGGAGATGAGACATGTGGTATAAGTATTCAAAGGCCTAGATTGGAAGACAAGGAAGCAGAGAGGTCAGCTGGCCCCATTCCAACATGCTTCTCATGAGAAATGAGGGTAAAGATGTAAGGGCTGGAGAAACATCTGTAACAAAAATTAATTAATTAAAAAATTAAATAAATTTGTAAGGGCTGGGTCAGCATCACTGTAAGGAAAACTGACTTTAAGAGTAGGACATGTTTCAGCTCTCACCGTGTAACAAAACATGCCAAAACTTAGTGGCTTAAAACAACAGCAACCATTTATCTGTTCATGGTACTGCAATTTGGTTAGGGCTTGACAGGGGTGGCTTTCTATACTCTACGTGTTGCTGGCTGGGGTGGCTTGACTGGGACTGGGGAATTCAAGATCTCCAGGGCTGGAATGTTCATATGGCCTCACTAATTTAATGCTGCAACATGTGGGGGTTGGCTGGTCTTCTATCTCTTTATCTGCTCTCTTATCCAATAATCTGGCCTGAACTACTTTCTGTGGCAGCTGACTCCCAAGAGAGAGAAAACAGAAGCTGGGTTCTGAACCACTTATACTTCTGTTGCTAAAAGCAAATCAAAAGGCCCAGATTCAAGAGGGCAAATAGATTCCACCTCTTCAAGGGAAAGTGCACATATGGGGTTGGGAGCAACTGTGGGCGCCACCTTTGCAGACAACCACAGGACAGAACCAGGTTTGCATTGTGGGAAGACCAATCTCTCTTCACTGCAGAGAACGGCTGTAGTTGGGCAGCAGTGCAGGCAGAAAGGCCAGTTTGGAGAGTATTACAGTGGAACAGGCAAGCGTTAAAGGTCTAGGCTTGGTGGTGAAGATGGAGAGAAGTAAATAAAAGAGTCAGGTGACTGGCAGTTGGGGCCAGATGAATGGAGAGAGAAGAGTCAAGAATACCAGAGTTCTTCCTTGATTTCAGAACATCTCCGCCTAGTTCTGTCAGATCACAACTTAAGAAAGTCATTCTTATTCCTCAATGCATTTTATCTTTCAGCAAGGCTTTAATTGTGCTAAGGACGTCACTCAAGCAGGGTTACTTTGATTCCAAGAAATCCAAGTTAAACGTATTGTACTTAAACAGGTCAGTCAGTGACATCACATCCCTGTGTTAGTCAAGGAGACAATGTGGCTGGTGGCTTATAAAGGAGGCAGAGAGGTCAGCTGACTCCATTGCAACTCTCTTCTCCTGTAGCCCCCATGGAGAGAAGCCAAGGTCAGGCTCAGCTGTTCTGTCCCTCTTGACCCTACATCATGGGACTTTCTTCACTTCAGCAGTCAGGAGAGTCAGCCTGACCTATTTTCTCTCTGAGAGGTAGCCCAGCCCCCAGCTGGAGCAGGACTCTAAAATACTTAAGGCTGCAGAAACCTTAGTTCCTGTCCCCAGAGATCTAGAAGCTGTTTAGAAAGCTTTGTCTTAGGGGAGCTGAGCCAGGATGGTCGGGGATGAGAGACCTGTGATTCTAGTCAGACAGGTCCGTCAGGAAGCCCTGATTCTTGGAGTAAGGATTCCTCGGAAAAACGGAAAAATGAAAGTCTGCCCAACAAAGTGAGCTTCCCACATCTCCCTTCACCTGCAGTCAGGGGTGACAAGAATGAGACACTGGGTGGAACAGCCTCTCTCAGCGCACCTCCTCACCTGGGCACTTGGCACGGAAAAATCTGGAACTCAGTTGTCTATTGATCCCTTAGGCTCTTGGGTAATTTTAGGTTGTATAAATAGATGCACCTAGATCTTGCGCAAGACACAAAACTGGGCTTTTTTTTTTCTCTACACACTGAAACCAAGTTTTAAGGGAAGAAGGAACAACTATAGAAACCAAACAAAGCAGCTCGAGAGAGAAAACAATGTGTCCAAAACTGAAATAATCATCTTCCCTCCACCCCCAGTTTCCCCTCCAAAAACCAGTTTCCCCTCCAAACTTCCCTATTTCTTTCAACAGTAACAGCATTCTCTGAGCTGCCCAAGCTTAAAAAAAGTGAATTCTTAAAATGCTTTTCCCTGTTCCTCATCCCACATAACCATTGTCGCCGGTTCTCTCCCTCCAAAGCTTCGTGACTTTCCCACAGTCCTCCTCTCCCCCAGGGTCTGGCCCGCACCCTTCACCTCTCCATATGCCCTGCCAAAGCCCCTCATGATCTCAGTCCCACCCATCTCTGGTCACTTGCTCACATCCACCTTTGCCCAAAGCCAGCCAGTCTTCCTACAGTTCCTACAATGCCCATTCTCTCTCACTTGGGTGCCTCTGCACATGCTTTCCTGTCTGAATCGCCCTTCCCCCACTTCTGCACCCGGCTAACTCCACTTAGTCCTTCTGGTGTCCCTTTCTTTGAGACTCTTTCCCTGAAAGCCCAGGCTGGGAATTCCCACTCTATTATGGTAGTGTTCACGGGGCACTGCATTAGAATCTTCTGTCTCCCGTCACTGGACTGTGAGCTCCCTCAGGGAAGAGCTGCTCCCTTCTATCTCAGGGTATCAGAGTAAGCACCCCTGAATGGGATTAAATAACCGAGCCTACTACAAGAGTCCTGTCTGAACATTCTTTTCCTCGCAATTCCATCTGCACCAGGCTCTCAATCTACCCTTCTTTTCATGATCTGCCTTGCCATCAAAACAAAGCACACAGTTAAGGGAAAAGTTCTAAGAGAATCTGGCATTTATCGCTCTCTGGAGGCTACATACTCTCCATTCTCCACTCCAACCCGCTCCCCACGGCACAGGCACCTCTGTGGTAGGGCTGTCACTCTAAGGCTCCTTGAAAGCTACCTTTTTTTTTTTTTTATCATCACCCGAGGACATTTTTCCATATTTTGTTCAGATAGAGTGGGAGGGAGGGATGGAGAGAGAGAGAGAGAGAGAGAGAGAGAAATATCGACGTGAAAGGGACAAATCGAGTGGTTGTCACCCGCATAACCCAACCAGGGCCGGGGGCAAACTGGAACCGAGGTACGTGCCCTTAGCAGGAACTGAACCCAGGCCTCTCTGGGCCACAGGCCAACACTCTAACCACTGAGCAAAACCAGCCAGGGCGAATGCTACCTATCTTTTTCAGCTGCCCAGTCTCCTTTGTTCCTGTCCTCCTCTCCCTTTCCTCATTGTTCTGGGCCAGCCTAAGCCTTTCAGCCTTTTTGTGAAAATTTTGCTCAAGCCCCACCACTTCTAAGGAAACTTTCTCAACCAGCTGAATCTCTCTCCACCTCATTTCTGAATCCTATGGCATTCAATAATCTAATCTAAATCATTTATTTGTACTTAACCGTGTGCTGTTATTTAATTTTTCTTGAGGATATATTTTTTGGTCCAACAACATTCTAAGGGCAAGGGTCATTTTTTTAAACTCTTTTTGTTTTGTTTTGTTTTGTTACAGATGTTTTTCCTTTCCCCCCATTGCCCCTCCTCCCGATCCCACCCCCGCACCCATCCCCAGTATTGTTGTCCATGTCCATGGTTATGCATACATACTTGCATATAAATTCTGTGTTTAATCTCTTCCCTTCCCCCAACCTCCCTCTTCTGAAGTTTGTTAGTCTGTACCCTATGTCTCTGAGTCTATTTTGTTCATCAGTTTGTTTTGTTCATTATATTCCACAAATAAGTGAGATCATGTGATATTTGTCTTTCTCTGATTGGCTTGTTTTGCTTAGGATAATACTTTCCAGGTCCCTCCATGTTGTCTTAAAGGATAAGAGATCTTTCTTTTTTACAGCTGCATAGTATTCCATTGTATATATGTACTGCAGCTTTTTTATCCACTCATCTATTGATGGACACTTGAGTTGTTTCCAGATCTTAGCGATTGTAAATAGTGCTGCAATGAACTTAGGGGTACATATATTCTTTCTGATTGGTGTTTCAGGCTTCTTAGGATATATTCCTAGAAGTGGGATCACTGGGTCAAAAATGGTAGTTCAATTTTTAACTTTTTGAACTAACACCATATTGTTTTCTGTAGTAGCTGCACCATTCTGCATTCCCACCAGCAGTGCACTAGAGTCCCCTTTTCTCCACACCTTTTCCAACACTTGTTTGATGATTTGTTTATGGCAGCCGAGGTTTGCATTTCAATGAAGGGAGGAAGCTAAGACAATCACAAGTAAATGCCAATGAATACAAGTGATTTTAAAAGAACTATAGTTGTAAAAAGAGTTATTTATATGGAGATTTACTAGGTAATTTGGAAAGTTGAAGTCAAGAGAGGCACTGTCAGGCTGAACTCATGTTCCTTTCCAGTTTGCACATCCCTCTCCCAACCTTCTCTGAACTAAACCTCTACCCCAGAGGTTCTCAAACCTGGTGAGAATCAGGATCCCCTAGAGAGCTGGTTAAAACACAGATCCACAGCCCTGACCGGTTTTGCTCAGCGGTTAGAGCGTCGGCATGCAGACCAGAGAGTCTCGGGTTCGGTTGCCACTAAAGGCACGTACATCGGTTGCAGTTTGTCCCCGGCCCCAGTTGGGGTCGTGTATGTAGCAAATACTCGATGTGTCTCACGTTGATGTTTCTTTCTTTCTCTTCCTCCCTCTCTACCTCCCGCTCTGTCTGAAGATAAATGCAAAATATGTCCTTGGGTGAGGATAAAAAACAACAACAAAAAAACACACAGATCCACAGATTGTTGAGGCCTGCCCCCAAATTTCTCTTTCAGTGAATCGAGTAGAGGCCAGAAATCTGCATTTCTCACAGGTCCCAGGTGACTCCATACTGCTTGTCTGAGGGAGCACAAGACTGAACTCTTTTGGAATCTCATCGCGGACATTATTGAGTAATCTGTTGCTACTTTTTTCCTCCTGTGTGTCTATCTTTTCTTTCAATAGACTTCAGTGTCCCACAGGACAGGAACTATTTTGTCATTGTTTTTCTAACCTCCCCAAATCCTCAAATTTTAGCATGGTATTATACTCAGAGTGCAATTCAATACATCTATGAAAGCTAGAGAAGAAAATCGGGTCCTTAATGGCAAAAATAAAGGCAAAAGAAAATGTTTGCATTCTTTCAAGTTTTGGCCAAATTAAAGGAGAAAAATAGTATTGGTATTCATACTTTTGCCTTCTAAGTAATCCAATTCTCCCCTATAGGACTGAATTATTCTCAGATTAAATGAATCATCCATAAACTCTACCTGGCATGACTCAGTGAAGTCATTCATTCATCCCAACCCTGCAACAATCTGAATCAGTTTAAACATGATTGAACAAAACCTATGCAGGATTTATCATATTTTCGACAGGAAAATGGTCAGTTTGGCAGGGAACAAATGATATTACAGGGCCCAAAGGTGAGTAATTGGCTCTAATGACTTGGAAAATAAATTGGAATTTGCGTTGGTATTGTATAAATATCTACCTAAATATCTACCGTATAAATGAGTGTCTGATGCTTTTGGGGGGCAAGTGGAGTGGGAAGGGTGGGGACAAAGGGAGGAGAGAGTATTGTTGTCTGCTGCCCCCTCACAGCTGGTGCTAGTCCCACTTTCTTCTCCCTAAGCTGAGTGACAGTACGTTAAAGGAACTGCTGAAGCACAGACAATGAGTGAAGAAAGTGGCAATTCACAGTCTATTAACCTTGGGTTTTGGAAGTTGCACCACTCCCATGATTCTTCACTGCAGCTGGCTTTAAAATCTCAGCTTTGAAAGATTTGCTTCTGGGTCTGTACTGAGACTTATGCTTTTGGATAAGACTGGCAAGACTTGGAAGGATTTCCTAGGGGTTCTGAAAAGATAATGCAGTTTGGAGGATGACTCTTTGGTGTACTAGGGGCTAAATGAATGCTACAGGCTACTGGTGTCTAGGATTTCTGCTAACCTTTTCTCCAAGTGTTCAGAGGAATGGGTACAATGAGAGCAGTCTACGGTCAGTGGACATTCATTGATTCCATCATTCCAAGAATGTTTATTGAGAGCTTGTTCTGCCCTTCATTTGGATGAGCAGTCAGGAGGGAACAAAGGCTCTGCTCTCATGGAACTTGCAGTCTCAAATATCTTTCTAAGCTTGGCTGACCAACCTTGATATTTTGTCCAACACTGAGGGGCTGAGGGGTTTAAAGGATGTGGGACTCTCATTGCTATTACTGGGAAAATCTCAGACACACCAAAAGGTAGACTCTTACCTAGTCCCCACATTTTTTGGTGGTGGCTGCCATTCATGAACTTGGGTTCAAGAGTGCATAAATAGTAAGTTACTCTGCTTGGATCTATAGATATGTGCTGTTGAAAATGGTAGCCACTAGTGGCAGCATATATGGCTTTGAGCTTTGAAAATACAGGGTGTTGAGAGAAAAGCTAGATAGAAATCAAGATAACTGAATGTAAGAAAGAGAGGAAGATATACTTTTTTATTAGCAACTCTGTTAAAGAATAGCTTTTGTAGAAAGGAGGTTTTTTTTCTTCTTAATTTATTTTAGAGAGAGAGGTAGGGAGAGGGAGAGAGAGATAGAAACATTAATGTGAGAGACAAACATTGATTGGATGCCTTCTGCAAGCCCCCCACTGGAGATCGAGCCCAAAACCCAGGCATGTGCCCTGATTGGGAATTGAACCCCGACCTCACAGTCCATGAGATGATACTCAATCCACTGAGCCACACTGCCGGTGGTTATTTAAAAAAAAAATCACTTTCAAAGTAAAAGAAGTGGAAAATTTGAAGAATACAGCATTTTTTAAAAAGATTTTTTGACTGATTTTTAGAGAGAGAGGAAGGGAGAAGAAGAGACAGAGAAAATGAAACACCAGCCAAGGCAAAGAATACAGTAGTATTGAGTTGATGAATTTCTGGCTGAAGAACTCAGAGTACAGGGAAGGCAAAGGAACAGTCTGTTGGACTGGTCTTCAACCTGAAGGCATTGACAGAAGGGTGGCAAAACACCTGTTCTGGTCACCTGATGCTGAGCCTTGTGGTTCACACACATTTGTAATGGTTATGGCACAATTTCAGGTTTTTAAGAAGGGAATAGTTATGAGTATTTTAGGACAGGAGACCATGGTATGTAGAATGGAAGACCAGGTGCTTAGAGATTAAATATGAGGGGGCACCTGGCTGGTGTGGCTCAGTTGGTTGGGCGTCATCAAGTGCACTGAAAGGTCACCGGTTCAGGTCCCAGTAAGGACACATGCCTGGCTGTGGGCTTGATCCCCGTACGGGGCATATAGGAGGCAGCTGATCTATGTTTTGCTCTCATATCCATGTTTCTCTCTCTCTCTAAAAATCAATAAAAAAAATTTAAAAATAACAAACATGAGGGGGCTATTGCAAATGTTTATACAGATATCATTTTCCAGAAGAACACATTTTGAGTATTCTTATGAGAAGTTAGAAAATTAAGTTGTCTATGCAGAATCTGCTTCATAATCAAAATTTCAGAAAGATATCTGTTCACATACTGAAGGGTATCTATAATGATACCTGTGTTCCTCTGCTGCTTTTCCTTTCAGTTGATTTATATGTTTTTCAGTATTTTTTATCATCAAAATCCATACTAGAATATGTGATAACGTCTCTATTTTATTGAGAAGAAAGCTGATATAAACTATACTATTAATATATTGTACCTTCCAGAAAATAATAAAGAGTAAGAATAGTGCAGTCTATAAAACAGGACTCACATAAAAGAAAGGATCGCTCAGCTGGTGTGGTTCGGTGGATTGAGCATCATTCCATGGACTGAGGTTACGGTTTGAGTCCCAGTTCGGGCACATGTCTAGGTTTCAGGCTCAGTCCCCACTGAGGGGGATGCAGGAGGCAGTCCATCAATGTTTCTCTCTCATACTGATGTTTCTCTCTCCTTTCCTTTCTCTCTAAAAAAATCAATAAAAATATATTTTAAAAAAAAGAAAAAGAAAGGCTCTCTGGCATTCATTTACCTTCCCTTTCTGGTCTCCTCAAATCCTAATCCTCCAAATGCTTGTTTCCCAAATAGCCAAGCTAGCCTTCCCCAGGCAGCATCTGACCCAGACTCTGTATCTGGCTCAGAGTATCCTCTTCACAGAGGGTCTAGCCAGAGTGCAGAGGTTCTATAATTGAGATGCCAGCTCATTCAGAACTGAGTGGTAGGGGATGTTAGTAAGCAACACAGTTCGGGTCACTGCAGCATGCTTGGTCCAAAGGGAATAATTATAATCCTGGGGACATTAAAAGTCAGGGATCTCCTTAAATGATCAAATGAGGCTTTTAGGAGATCCATCTGTGAAAGACCTGGGAGACACATGACAGAACCAGAGGGGCGTCATGTAGGCCAGAGTTTCTCAAAAGTGTAGATGACAAGATTTACAGCGTAAGAAACACCTGGATTACTTGTTCAAAGGTAAATTCTTGGACCCCACCCTTGATTTACTAAAGCATAATTCTAGGTTAATGGCTAAAAAAAATCTGCATTTCAAACAAGTGCCCTAAAAGATTCTTGCCTGACTACTCTAAAGTTTAACAACCTTACACAGTATCAAAACATCCTCATTTTGTTTCCTTAGACCTTGCTTACTGATCTCTAATACTTAATTCATGTTAGCATATTAATGCCTGATAATAGTTTAATAACTCTGTCATAGAACTTTTATTTAAAAATAGGTCCCCAGATCTTGTAGTGCCTTGTAGGAATGATATTCTAATGGTTGAACTCTAACTAGTAAACCAATTAACCACCTAAAAGGGCAGCAAATTATTTATGGTCAACTGTAATAGTAGATTTAAGAAAGAAGATATTTAAGAAAAAAGAAAAAAGGAGATATTTTATTAAGTGCCTCTCTTTACCTAGATAATAATTTGGGCTTTGCATAAATAACAAGCTAGTTACTTTTGGGGTTGTAAAGGCCATTCATGTTGGGCTTTTAAAATTATTGTCATCTGTCATAAAAACCTAAATTGTGCTTAAATAATACTCTATACAGTATAACCCAGCAAAATCAAATACTTGGGCTGCTTCTTTATTTTTAAATGGGGTGGAGGGAGAAATTTTTTTAGGCAGAGAAAGACTGTCTATCTTTTTGAAACTTTTTCCCCCCTATTCTTTAGGAGAAAAAAAAAACTTCCAATAGTCAATTGATGATGCTAGTTCTTGGGGAAAAGCAGGAACCTGGGATGAAAGCTGGAGAGGAACAAGCTAGTTTTCTTTAAAGGGAAGTCCTTGTCCCAGCTGTGGATATTGGTCCCATCCTTGGGCCACAACACTGAGAACTTCATCTCCTACCCACCTCCACCCTTCTTCTCATTCCCCATGCTCATGTCCCCCAGGAAGCTGTAAATCTTTGAATCCAGACCATAACTAAGAGACCAAAGGTTGGGAGTGTCATCTATAGAGGATCCTAATCTCACTGACTTCATCTTGCAAATTCATGTCACAGGGGAAGTGAATGTGAGAATAGATCCATACGGCCTATTCCCATTACTAGAAAAACAACTCAACATAAGGCCTTTTTGGCCACTGGTCAGTTTCATTTTCATATTTCTAAGGTTAAATTTGCAAAGCCTTAGTTTTCTGGGGCTGCCATACATAACAAAGTACCAAAGATTGGGTGGCTTAAATAACAAGAAAGTTATTTTCTCATATTTCTAGAGACTAGAAGTCAAAGACCAAGGTGTCTGCTGAGTTGTTTTTTTCTAAAGCCTCTCTTCCTGGCTTGTAGATGGCCATTGTCTCTCTGTGTCCTCTTTTTGTGCCTGTGTCCAAATTTCCTCTATAAGGACACCAATCATAATGGATTAGGGTCCTCTCTAATTACCTCATTTTAACCTAATTACCATTTTAAAGATCTTATGTCTAAATACAAATATATTCTGAGGTACTGAACGTTAGGACTTCAACATTTTAATTTGGGGTTAGAGTGGGGACAATTCAATCCATAACAGAAGCAGACAAATATCATTTGTCAGATGAATATATCCACACTGGTCTTGAGACTCACTATATGAAAATGTCTGGGCCTGTTACATTACTGACGTAACAGGAAATTTTTCATTTTGTCCTCTTTCTTTGGACATTTCATAAGAGAAGTGCTGGCTGGAAAGCAAAACGGAGATCTTTTAAGTGCCACTTGTCAAACGGTTTCACTTCCTCAATAATTGCAACTCCTTGGTGGGAGCTGACCTATTTGAAAGAGCACTCCAGATGCAAAGAATTATTTGTGAACAAAATGATAATTGGCACAGTGCCACATTCCAATCATTTATTTATGAAGCATTCATCTACTGTGCAATAGATCCTTTGCTAGGTAAGTGCTAGGTATTTCGTAAGTGGGTAGATGGGGAGTATGAGGAATGCGAGTCCTATCATCTATATCTGAGCCCTGGGGAAGTTTGGGACAGCTGCGGGCACATTGAGCAGGCTGAGAAATCTCCAAGGATCTGCTATATTGTAACTTGGGAAAATCTGTCCATAGTTCATGCACTGTGTGTATTATCTAAGAATCATAAATGCCCTAATTCTCTAGATACCATGCACCCTTATCTTAGGTACATGCACACATGGACATCTATACACACTGCCATTTTGTAATGACAAAGGCAGATTCTGACAACCAGGTTTCCTTGCCTTGTCCCAGGTTCTTTGGACTTTCTAGAGTCAGTCCCTCCTCCCATTTTACCACAACTGCTTTTTCCATCTGCGGACTGTTGGGCCTTAAGGCAATAGAAGTTCCAGAGTGCTCACTCAGAGGGCTGCAGAGATCCAAAGAAAGGAGAGTGTAGAGAATTGGGAGAACTGTAAGCAGTCACTGGGTGCTCTTTGGATGAATAAAAGAAAGAAAGAAGGAACAAATAAAAGCTAGAGGAGAAAAAAGGAAAAAAAAATGGTGTAGGGGCTGACATTTTGGATCCTTGCCATCTTGAGTCTTGGGGCCGAAGGATGGGTAGACAGATTTGGAGTTAAGAAATGGGGGGCTCTTCTGCAACTGCTGTGGGGCTCAAGACCAGAGCAGCTCCTGGCCAGGTTTTTTTTTTTTTTTAATTATTATTTATTTTTATTTTTTTATCTTCACAAGAGGACATTTTTCCATTTTTGTTCAGATAGAATGGGAGGGAGAGAGAGGGGGAGAGAGGGGGAGAGAGAGAGAGAGAGACATTGATGTGAAAGGGACACATCGAGTGGCTGCCACCCACACGACCAACCAGGGCCGAGGACAAACTGCAACAGAGGCACGTGCCCTTAGCAGGAATCAAACCCGGGTCTCTCTGAACCGCAAGCCGTCGCTCTAACCTCTGAACCAAACCGGCCAGGGCTCCTGGCCAGGTTGAGATGAGTAGAGCCTAGAAGTTCTCTTCTACCTGAGAATATCTTCTCACTTTTCTGTTTTCCTTGACATTCCTTTCGCAAAGGGCAAAATTGTTAGTGCTTTGTGTGCACATTTTGAGGACAGGGTCTATGTTTTATTTAATTTTTTTTTTTTTTAATCCTCACCCGAGGACATTTTTCCATTTTTTGTTCAGGTAGAGTGGGAGGGAGAGAGAGGAACAGAGAGAGAGAGAGAAACATCGATGTGAAAGGAACACATCGAGTGGCTGCCACCTGCACAACCGACCAGGGCCGGGGACAAACTGCAACCGAGGTACGCGCCCTTAGCGGGAACTGAACCCGGGTCTCTCAGGACCGCAGGCGGATGCTCTAACCGCTGAGCCAAACAGGCAAGGGCTAATTTTTTAAAAATATGTTTTTATTGATCTTTTAGAGTAGTGGTTCTCTACCTTCCTAATGCCACGACCCTTTAATACAGTTCCTCATGTTGTGATGACCCCCAACCATAAAATTATTTTTATTGCTACTTCATAACTGTAATTTTGCTACTGTTCTGAATCGCCATCGGAAATATGTGTTTTCTGATGGTCATAGGTGACTCCTGTGAAAGGGTTGTTCAACCCCCAAAGGGGTCGCGACCCCCAGGTTGAGAACTGCTGTTTTAGAGCAAAGGGAAAGAAACATTGGTCACCTCCTGTATGGCCCCCACTGGGGATCGAGCCCACAACCCAGGCATGTGCCCTGACTTGGAATCAAACTGGGACCTCTCAGTCCTTGGGGCAATGCTCAGTCCACTGAGGCACACTGGCCAGGCTATGTTTTATTTAATGTTACACCTTTAATAAATGTTCAACAGTCCGGCTGGTGTGGCTCAGTGGTTGAGCGTTGACCCATGCACCAGGAGGTTGTCAGTTTGATTCCAGGTCAGGACACATGCCCAGGTTGTGGGCCTGATCCCTAGTTGGGGGCATGCAGGAGGTGGCCGATCGATGTTCTTTCTCATTGATGTTTCTCTCTCTCTCTCCCTCTCATTTCCTCTATCTCTCTAATCAATAAAGGGGGAAAAGAGTTAAAAAAAAAAAAGTTCAACAAATATTTGTTTGTTTTCAGTGAACGCTGCTTGACAATTGAGAAAGACAAACATCTAGAAAGTAATAATCCACTAAGTTTTAGTCACAGTGTAATTGCTGATTTCTGAACCTTTTGTTTTGCTCTAGTGTGTAGAATCAGAAAGAAGGATGGTGCTGGGTTATGTAAAAGTGTAGGTGAATCTGGAGGTTTCAGAAACATTAAGGTTTCGGAAAAAAAACAATATGAACTTTGAAGACGTCAATTTTACAGGAGATAGGATGTGTTTCCATTGAACGGTATACATGGGAGCTGTGGGCAGTAGTGTCTGATATGGAGATCAACCAGCATCTTGGCCATCAGTCGTGTCTGTGAAAACCTCAAACTGTGGAAGTTGGGATGAATGAAAGTGTAGCCCAGACTGAACTGGATGGGTCTGGAATGGAAGAATCGTTGGGCGTCTGATCGGTGAAAGGGTACTATTCTCCTGCCCTTCTCATTTCTGTAGCCCTGACAGACTGAAGCACTAGTAACTTCTGTGATGGACTGTGCTTGCTATTATTGCTTTTTTGCTGCCCAGAATGTTTTTCTCCCACCCCTTCAGATGACAAATTCTGTTCCGCCCCATTCATGGTGTGAAAGAGTTTTCTTTGGGGCTATCTTTGCTGGCTGCATGGATAGACTAACAGAAGAAAGAAATCTAAGGTGAATGGCAAGAGAAAGAAAAGAAAGGGGGGAGGGAAGGATGATGGTACCATTTGTAGCACTGAAACTAGGTCTCTGGATTTCCCAGTCAGGTGAACCACCCCTCCCCTCTTCCCTTCGTTTTCCATTAGTCATTTTCTTTTCTTTGTTGTTGTTAGTGACAATATTTTTCCATTGATTGATTTTTTTTTTTTTAAGAGAGTGGAAAGGAGGGAGAGAGAGAGAAACATGGATATGAGAAAGACACATTGATTGGTTACCTCCCACAGGACCCCAACCAGGGTCCGGGATCAAACCTGCAACATTGGTACGTGTCCCTGATTAGGAATCGAACCTGAGACCCTTTGGTCCACTGGCTGATGCTCTAACCACTGAGTCAAACTGGTTGGGGCCCATTAGTCATTTTCATTTGCGCTTCTTTCACTTGCAAAGGAAGGTGTCCTCCTACTCAAGGCAGTCTTGTCATCCCGGTGCCTCAGTTTCCTCATAATGATCCCCTGTGGATTAGTTGATCACTGATATGATTTCCCCACCAATACAGAGTACAGTAGTATTATAAACAGTAACTTCTATTCTTAGGAACTGCAGGTTTCCCGTCTTGGCTACCTTACCAGAGTTTCTGAATCAGGGCCAGCTCTCTTTCAGTAACACAAGACACCATCTAAGCAGAATAGTAATGCTGACCCTCAAATTTTTAAATAATCCAAAGAACTAGGGACTTTCAGTGACTTGTATAAACGAGGTCCACAGTCATTTAGTGGATTTAGAACAACATTTTATTGTATCTGGTTTGTGGTGTGGCATTTTAGTGAAGCTCGACAAATAAGACTATAAATTCAGGGACAGGAAGCAGTGAATAACAAAAAGAACTAATGTCTCAGCAGTGAATAACAAAAAGAACGAATGTCTCCTTGACATCACACACTCTTAAGAAGGATGTTTACATCTGAGTTTATCTCCTAGTGTGTTTTAAAATACTCTGGCAAATCTCAGTCAGCTTGAAATAGCTGTTCTACCTTCTTTCATTAGAATCCCCCATCTTCAGGCTCATAGTTATTTATAAATTTGATGCCAGTCAAGAATTATTTTTTACATCCCTCCTCCCAACATATGGAGATAGACGTATATAAAATCAGGAACTTCACATAAAGTGTTCAGTCACTTAGGTGAGAATTATTGTCAGTCAGCAATCATTTACGAAGCATAAATTCATCATATTGGGTGAAGCATGTCTCTAAGACTATTCTGTGGATACCAGCTCCTTCTTAAAAAAGGCTTCTGTGGCCAAATAAATTTAGAAAACAATATGCCTCTTTGGGATTTTAAAAATCCTACCGTAAAGTAATCAGGTTATCTTGGTGTAAATTAGCAATTTCCAAATCTCTTTCATCAAAGCATTCTTTGCTTTCCAGCCATATCCAGTAACATTTCTTGGAACAATGTCTTGGATCCCATTTTGAAAACCAGGGACAAGGGATGTGGAGTCAGGAGCTCTGGGTTTGACTTCTGGCTCTGCCACGCTACTCATTGTATGACCTTGAGCAAATCACAGCCTCTTAACCTTTTACTTTCACATTGGCAGAGTGAGGACAAGACCTATGTAAATCTTGGTTTGTTTCATGGATTAAGCGATATTACGGCTGTCCTTTAAACACTAAAAAGTTATACAAAGGAAAGATATCTTTAGATATCAAAGAGAAATATAGTTACTTGACCGATTACCACGCGAGGAAGTCGGTTACCACGCGAGGGAGTCGGTTACCCCGCGATGGGGTCAGGAGCAACATTCCGAGTTTACGTTAAATCGGCCCCCACCCCTCCCCCTCTCCACCCCCACTGCACCTCAGCCCCACCCCCACCCCACCCCAACCGCCAGTTGACCCTCAAATCACGTGGCTCTGCGAAAGTCAACTGAAAAATTCCCGGTATAAATGGACCTACGCAGTTCGAACCCGCCTCCTTCAAGGGTCTGCGATATAAGGTTATGTTAGGAAATTAACAATCTAGAAGAATAAAGAAACTTATTCTAGCAATCCTTAATCAAAAACTGTATTAAGTCTGGTTAGGGACCAGTACTGAGAGGGGAACAAGGAAGCACAAAAGGTCCAGGTAGGATTAGAGCACGTTGGATCCAGAAATGTCTTTGGCGATAATTGAATTGAACCCTCTCACTTTATAGACGATCAAGGTGAGATACAGAGGGGTCAAACGAATGGCTTAAGGTCCCTCAGAGAGTTAATATTAGAAACATCTGATTCCCATGCAGTGATTGGCCTCCTTGCCAAGGACTGCCTTGATATGAGACAAATCATGGCCCCATGAGATGCTTGATCTAATTAGGAGAGACAAGATATACAAATTACATAATCACAAATCAAGACAACATGGAACAACATTTTAAAGCTCAAAAAATGTGGCCGATGGTAGCTAGGTGAGGTGATGAATATGTTTATTAGCTCAAATGTAGTCATTTCAAAATGAATATATCAAAACATCACGAATTGATGTTTCTCTCCCTTTTTAAAAAAAATATATTGACTGATTAGAGAGAGAAACATCAACTTGTTGTTCCACTTATTCATGCATTCATTGGTTGCATCTTATATGTGCCCTGACCAGGGATCGAACCCGCACCCATAGCGTATCAGAATCACGCTCTAACCAGGGCTTATCTTCCTTCTTCTCGCTCTAAAAATCAGTTTAAAGAAATCATGTTGTATACCTTAAATATATACAATTTTTATTTTTTAAAAATGTGTCTGAAGTAACAGGGGCAATGAGAATTCAGGAATGAGTAAGCCAAGCAGCCAGGCTGAATTGGAGATGGGATTGGACCTATCTGGGGCCTTGAAGAATTTATAACACTATTGAATTTGGATACTGCAAGGGGAAAATATATAGCTGCGCTCTAATAAATTGAATTGGAGATGATAGTAACAGACTAAATGGCTGGCAATAGTCTAAATAATTGGGCATTATGGTTTTGGTGAAATATTCAACAATAAGCATTTACTGGATACTTCCAAATTCTATGACTTTTCAGGAGCTTTGGGGAGGATATGAGAAGTAGACATGATCTCCAACTTTAGAAATCTTATTATTATTTTTATTTGGAGCGAGAAGATGGGAACATAAAACAACACTGGAGAATGTAAGCAAATAAGTATACAACACAAAGGGGTGAAATATGTGCCCTTAAGGAAGAATTTCTAGAAAAGATGAATTTTATTTCTTAGGGGAACCATGGATATGAGTGCTGTTTGGAAGCATGTGTGATAACCTGTTATCCCTTGAAATAATAGGGAAATTTCAATATGCATATAACATAGGACTGTGGATTATTCCTCTTTATTAACTTTTATTAATCTTTACTAACTTTTAAATTTTTTCCTTGTCATTTCTTATAGTAAATTAAATGGTGCACTAAAATACAAATATGATTGCCCATACAGATTTTTTTTTTTGGTGGTACATGCCCCTAGAAGGAACTGAACCTGGACTCTCTGGTCCGCAGGCCAACGCTCAACCGCTGAGCCAAACTGGCCAGGGCTGCCCATATAGATTTGAACCCAGAATAGGTAGTGCCTGCTTTCATTTGTGTCTGATAATTCGCCACTCTTCCTTTCACCTCCATCACGTTCCCATTCTTCCTAGAGTAAATAACTGATCTAATTAAAACAGCATAAATGGTCAGATTAAGGAATCAGTCACCATTCCCTCCAGCTAACCAGTTCCAAAGTCCTATAAACTGTTTTAAAAAAATTTTTTTTTATCGATTTTAGAGAGAGAAAGAGAGAGACATACATCTATTCGAGAGTGAAGCATTGATTGGCTGCCTTCCGTACATACCCTACTGAGGATTGGGGATAGAGCCCCAAACCCCGGCATGTACCCTTACGGGGAATTGAACCTGCAACCTTTTGGCGACACCCAACCGAGCCACACATAGGGCTCAAGTCCTATACACTTTTGACATTCTTAATATTTCTCAACTTGTCCTCTGAATGCCATTGCATTCAGATTATGATCAGTTCTCACCTCATTATTTCAGTAACACTGCAACTGGTTCTAGGTCTTTCTGCTTCTTGTCTCTCCCTTCTCCTATCTTTAGTCTGTCTCACAATTAGAATTACTTTTCAAAAATAAGTATCAGCTTTTATACCTCTAGTGAAAACCCTTCAAAGGTTCTTTTTAGCTTACAGGCAAAGTCCAGACTCCTTTGCCTGACATACAGAACCCTTCTGGTTTACCTCTGTCTCATCTTTAGTCACTCCCAAACAAAAACTGAATCCCATCGACAGGTATACAATATTTTCAGGCCTCACGATTTTTTTTCATGCTGGAAAGTTGCTCATCTTACTTCAAACTGCAGAACCTCTTGCCCTTCAAAACTCCTTACTTCCTAGTGACTTCAGCTGTGTTCCCTTTGGCACCTTTCCCCTATCGTTAACATAACACGTTAGAGATATCACAATGGATTGTAAAGTATGTTCTTCCTCCTCAACTTTGAGTTTCTTTTTTGTGAATCCTCACCTGAGGATATTTCTTCATTGATTAAATTTTTTTTTTGATACAGTGGAAGGGAGGAAGGGAGCGAGTGAGAGAGAAACATCAATGTGAGACACACACATCAACTGATTGCCTCCCGCACAACCCCTGACCAGGGCCAGGGATCGAACCTGCAACTCAGGTATCTGCCTTTGACGGGGAATCGAACCTGTGACCCTTCTGTCCTCGGGGCAGAGTGAAACTGGCCAGGGCTGAACTTTGTGTTTCTTAGTGGACTTAATGGCTATCAGTGTCCTCAGGGATGAGCACAGTGCTGGCACGTCGGACCTAAAGAGGCAATGTACCTAGTGAGGTCTTCCCTCCAACCGCCCATCCCTCACCTTGGACTCGAGGTCAAGAGATGTGCTGCGAGGAGTTAAAATCATCAGGAGAAAGAGTGAATTAGGCTTCTAGGAAATAAACAAGGAGGAGGAAAAAGAAAGGAAAGGTCATATGTTGCCTTGCCAGGATGGCAGGAAAAGGAAGTTCATCAGGAAAGGCTTTCAACGCCAGAAAAGGCCAATTTATTTTCTTTTTTAGGGAAAAACAACACTGAAGTTATCCAGATCTTCTGGATTTGAGCAGATTCCTTTCTTTCCCCTGCCCTCCAGTCTCACCCAGGAGGAGGGTTTTTCATATTGGTGACTTGGAGTTGTTAGTCCAGCAGGGGTTCACAGGCCCTGCCTGGGCAGAGAGCCCTCGCCCCAGGGGCCGGCTGAGGGAACTGAGAAACCCACCTTTGTCCTCTAATATTTTGCCTGGGGAATGACAGATCTGACATTCAGTGTCCAGAAAGTTAGTTAAACCCTAACAGTATGGGCGAGTGGAGAGCTCCAGGATACACGTCGGCACGATCAGGTCTTCTGGAAACACCTGGTTGTAACCCAACCACGAAGTCACCTGGGTGGCCGGCCCGAAAAGTGCTCTGTTCGGTTGGGTCCTTCCTAGCCAATGGCACCGGCAGGTTCTGCCACTATGACGGCACAGGAGGTCATGTATTTTTCTGCTTGGGAAATGAACCTAAGACAAAATTATTTGAGTTCGGAAAGCATTGAGAGTTTTTAAACTGTCAAGCGCTCATGACAAAGCAGCATGAAAACGCATTTTATTTCACTCACTGAACGTTTCGATACCACGTCTCGGTCTCGGCTGGACTGACGTGATGCAACCCTCCCCGCAAGGTTTGGCCCGCACGAATGCACCGGCGGAGGAGCCGGCGGGCTCGGGGAGGCCCTGGGTGCGGGCTCGGGGGAGGCCGGCCTGCGGCGGGAATCCAGCTCCCTGGCCTGCAGCCTCGAGGCTGTGCACCCTGGTTGTCTCTTCAGACCCAACAGGGCCACTCGGGTCCTCAGCTCGGGGGGACTGTCGGGAGAGGGAAGCGGGAAGTGTTTGGGAGGGAGCACGAGGCAGGCTGCGAGGAGGTAATTTAAGCAGCACTTCTCTAAACCCTCCCTCGCAGTGAGGAATTAACAATGCAAAATGGCTGGGAGAGACTCGCCGAAGTTGCTCAGCAGGCGAAGGCCCGGCGAGCTACACGAGGGCCCGAGGCTTGCGTTCGCGCAGCCATTCGGTGGCCACGCCGCGGGGCAGAGCCGGTCGGGCCGGCGGGCGGCCCGGCGTCCCCGGCGCTCCAGGCGCTTCCGGAGTCCGCCCGGCCGGGCGCTCGCCCTCCGCGCCCCTCGCTGCCACCTCAGCGTGTCTCGCTCACGGGCCCCCCGGCCGCGCGACGCGCCCGAAGAGAAGCTCGAGCTCTCTCTCCACAGCCGGTTATCTGCTGACGGGGGCAGCCGCCCCGAGTCCCTCTGCGGCCACCCCCGAAGCTGTCCTCGCGCTGGGCCGCGTGCCGCGCCGGGAGGCGGCCTTTCCCCACCGCCCCGCGCTCAGCCCCGCGTGTGCGGGCGCGTGCGGCGGTCGGTAGCCGGCAGAGGTGACCTTAGACTACCCTGGGCCCGACCGCTGCACGCTCCATGCGATTACGCGAGGCGGTGTCCTGAGGTGACACCGGCGGCGCGGCAGAGGCAGCAGGCGCCGCCGATCAACTAGTTCACACCGAGGATTCCTCTTGGTGCGTGGCCCAGTTTTCCTTAGGACGGGCTCCAACCCCTCGCTGACACCGCCCCCCGCGCCGCCACGCTCCGAGGCCTTCCCCGGGGAAGCCTCCCGTCCCTCCCCCGCCGCTCGGCTCGGCTCGGCTCGGCCCGGCGCGCGCGATTCCTCGATTCCACAGGCGGTTCGCTCCGCGGGTGGGGGCGGGGCGCGCGGGGAGGGGGCCGGGCGCCACCGCCAGAGAGGGGCCGGACCCGGGGCCGAGGGCGGGCGGCGTGGGGAGTTCCTCGCTTGCGGACCACACGCTCTGCGGGCCATTCCCGAGCCAGCCTCTAGCAGTGTCGCACGCGGGACACGTCCAAGCGTTTGTTGGCAGGGCCCGTGAGGGGGAGGGGGCGAGGAGGAGGAGGGAGGGGAATTGAGTGACAGGATGGCGGGGCAGGCTGGGAATTGTAGTTCCTCGCTCCCGTGGCCATAGCCATTTTGTAGTCGGGGGACTACAACTTCCAGAAGATCAAGGGGACGATTCTAAGGTGCCCCGGGAATAGGCGGCTCTTCTCCGGGCCGGGCGTCCTGGGGCACTCGTACCAAGCAGCCTGGCTGCAGGTAGACGTGAGGGCAATGGCGGGGGCTAGCGTCTGGCGGCTGTGGGGAGAGCCGCAAGCTGGGGAAAGGGGGTGAGGTGGAGCGACCGAGCGTGCCATGCATCGACCTAGGGAGCCTCTCTCAATTCCACTCCTAGGCTCGGCGTGGGAGAGATGCCTGAGGGGTTTCCCGGGAAGGGTTCGTCGAGGCCTCTCGGGTGTGTCTAGTCGACGAGGCTGCGGGGGTCCTCCTGAGCGGGCCGGGGGCGGTCGGCGCCGGGGTTGGCGGGCGCCTGGTGGCTCCACTGTGGGAGTTTTCGGCTAGCACCCGGCGGGGAATTATCCGAGGAGCCCTAACTTGTATAAAAGCAGAGTCCATTTAAAGTTGGGCTGGATAGCCTCTCTCTCATTGGTTAGGGGGCTTGGAAAAAAGAGACTCGGCGAGCCCTCGCTGTGGTGCTGCCGCCGCTGCTGGAGTTGACTCTTCTGCTCGCACTGCTGCTGCAGCATAAACGTGACTTCCAACATTTTTAATTTATCTTTCCTTTTTCTTTTCCAAGATGTAACTACAGATCAGACACTAAGGACCTTCACGTTTCGCTGATGTAGTTTTTGGAGGAAAAAGGGGGGGAAGTGAAGGGCGTCGGTTTTCTTTTTTTGTGTGTGTGTGTGTGTGTGTGTTTCGGGGGAAATTTTCCATTATGGGTGTTTTACTAAAGTGAATTTTTTTTTGTTTGTTTGTTTGCTTCGTTCGTCTTTGGCTCTTTTTTTTTTCCTTCTCAATTTCGGATTTATTTCAAGGCGAATCGGGCTTTGGGGGAAGAGGAAGAAAAGTCGGATTACAAGATCAACCACCACCAACAACAATAAAAACCACCAGGATATTTTTTTGCAAATTTCTGACGGCTTTAAATTCATGAAGCAATTGTCCCCTTTTGCAATCAGCATTTGGATCTCAGAATGAGCAAGGAAAGACCCAAGAGGAATATCATTCAGAAGAAATACGTAAGTGCTCCTAACAACACATCCTTTGACTTGCAGTTTTAAGCAATGGCTGTGAATGTCAAGTTTATAGATAATTCTGCAGCTGAAGGGTTTTAAACACAGCGTCCGATAAGGCTATTTCTTTTCTTTTCTGAAAGAGGGCTTTTCAAGCAAAGTCGTGTCTGCCTAGTTTTGATGAAAAACCAGATTGGTGTAGAGATACCTCAAGTGAATAAATTGACCTCGAATGACACAACCATAATCTAGTTTTAGATGAAAGGCAAGGGATTTTGGTGGAGCTTGGGAGTGGGGTGGGGGCTGTGGTAGTGTAACTAAACTGCGTTCTCGGGCGGGTTTGGCCCCATATTGCACTTTGCATGCAAATGAGCCTGTGTTATTATTAATGTTTTTCGAAAATCGTGTAGTGTGTGTGTTGGAAGCCCTTTTAAGTTGCAGTCGAGGGTCCGATTATGGCGATCTTGTTCCTTGCCACTGGAACATCAAATTTAATGTATGTGGTCGTTTTGGCTTATCTTGTTCGCAACATAAACCAGTTGGGAATCATGTTACAGGGAATGAATTTGTTGGGATTGACTTTAATAATGGGACTGGTTTTGTTTAAAAATTCATGGTTTCCAGTTTTAGCGGAAAAGACATACAAATATAGCTAATGTTTTTAAGTAGGCATGTGAATGCATATGTAAGTGAATACAAATAATTCTCTCTGTTAACTGGTTTCTGAAATTGGGTGATCATTCATAGATATAAATGATTTGGAATAGTTAAATTTGTCTTTTGCATAGTACAGCTACGTTTTGATTGGCATAGGGACTGTTTTTGTTTTGTGTGTGGTTGCTTTTTTTTAAGTTTGGGGGGAAGGAGGGTGGAGGGGGGAACCGAGGGATTAACCAAATATGCACTCGAGTGATCAGTGATGAGCTGTGTGCTTTAAATCAAAGAACCCATTTTTAAAAAGAAGGCAAAATTAACATACATTAGAAATAATGCACGTTATGAGAAAGTTTTATTTAACTCTAGTCGACAAATTGGTGTTAATATTTTCCCTTTTTGAGCAGTGTGATGTGTGTAATGTGAGATGACCTTTGGGGCACGGGTTTTGTAAAAAATATATTTAATGGAAAAGCTGGATGCCTTTTTCTAGAGGGCTGATCCTAACGCAGACACGTAAACTTAAACTAAGAAAGAAATGCAAGGTTAAATAATCAAGCCTTACTTAAAAAGGTTTTCCCTTAAAATTTTAAGAATTAAAATACATCCGCATTGCAGAGGGCCGGGTAGAATGCAAAGGACTAGTTTAAACTCGGGCTGTAGAAACTGCATGGAGACACCCTTGCCTGGAGCGTGGACGCCTTCCCAGGGTTCTTCCGATTCGGATGCTGCGACAAAGCAAATGGGGTAGAACTTGGACAAGGACCGCCCCTCCACCCCCATCCCAGACCTCACTAAGTTGGACAGCAGTGTGGGGTGGGATTTTTTGTTGCTGGCGATCAGCGGATCATATCGAGTCTGGGCGTCCGGCCGCAAGCTCGTGGCTGGCGGTGGCCGCAGGAGGCAGAGCACAGACTTAAGGTTCGGGGAGCAGAGCTCGTGCGGAGCTTGAGACGGCTGCGAAGGGGAGGACGTACGGGGGTCTCGGTGGGCTGGGCCGAGACTGGGCAGCCGCACGCGGCCTGTAGGGGGCGGGCTCCAGGCTCTGGGTTCCGCACTCGGGGCTCCAGGCGGCCCTGGGGCAGGCGGCCTGGGCCCGCGGGTGGGGCCTGGGGGCGGTGCAGCACCCTCTGGCTTGGGAGAGGTGGGAGGTGCGGGGAGAGGTGGGGGCGTGCCTGGAGGGGGCGCGGGTGCACAGCTGCAGCGAGCGCCCCCCACGGCGCGCACGGCAGAGCATGGCCGAGCATGGCGGCGGCGGTCCGGCGGCTCCAGTGGCTCCCCGCGGCCCTACTAGTCTGCTCCAGCTCAGTCTTGAGAGCAACAGGTTAAGGCGGTGAGACGTCAGCACGCCCCCTCCCTGTCCCGGGTTCTTCCCCCGCAACGCACCGGCCTCCCCTTCCTCCCTCCGCCCCCTGCTGTGCCCGGTTCCCGGACGCTCCTAGCCATGTTCTGTTGTCATTGTGATGTCACAAAGGGACGGGCGGGGGTGGAACCTCCTCCTCCTCCGTGACGTCAAAAGTCGGGCGGGAGGTTCCAGCGCACTGTGGGGCTGCGGAGGAAGGGGGTGGGAGGCCGCTGCGGGGCGGGACTGGCACTCCGGAGGAGGGCGAGCTGGAGGAGGGTGTGTTCGGCCTCTGGCCTCTGCCTTCTGCCGAGGAACGCTGCGCTGCCTTCCAGGTGAGCGCTGGTAGGCTGTCGCCCTCAAACGAGTGCCCCCGCCTAGCAGTGATTCTGATCCATTCAGGAGGTGGGGAACAGGGAGAAGACGCCTCCTTTCTGCAGAAATTTTTTTGCTACCTCTGTTTGCAGGTCTGCGGATGGTGTGGCATTACTACTGTGGTAGTTGGGTCTGCTCACCAATGCTTTAGATAAACAAGGGAACTTAATTCAGGGAAAGCTTTGTTTTGTAGGAGGACCATGTTGTGGATTCGACTACCTTGTCACGTTCAGCCTAGTCCTTGTGCAGGATGTGGCGGGATGCCTTTCTGGGTGATGCTGCACAGCAGCAACTATTGCTTTTTCTGGAAGCCTTGCAATATCATTGGGTGGGGCTGGGGGCGGGGAGGGAAGCCTCTCTGCTGTGCCAGCTCTCTGCCTATTGAGTATTTTTTAGGGGGCCAGATGAGGGAAGACTTATCATTGATACAGTGTGATTGGAAGAGCCGCCACAGGACTCTTTAAGTCTTAAGATGTTCCAGGTTTAGTTCTTCTGAACCTGAGAAGAAGAGGTTCACATTCTGAGTATTTACATTTCTGTAAGATGGAGAAAGTAATACCTGTCTTTTCCACTTTACTTTGAGATTAGGTACGTGAGATTATGTACATGAAAGATATAAAACAGTATACTCTTTCTGTGTAAGGTGGCATTATTACTCGAGCTGGTGGAAGGTAGCACATTTCCTGCAATTGCTCTCAAAATCCTTAGATGCCTGCCGAGTTGCCATTTAGTTTATTGCCTTAGCAAAGCAGAGTTTGGGGGTGTGATTGTAGATAGCAGGCTTTGGGAGAAATGATTATTATATTTCATATTAAATGACATCCTTGAGAAGCTCATAAATTGCAATGTAATCCTCTCTTAATTGTGTTGGGCACAACTTCCACTACAATACCTTAAATAACTGAAAACATTTGCTTTTCAAAGCCCCAGTCCATTTGGATAATAAAAAAAAAACTGTTACTAGTTTTGCTTTGTAGGTATTTTCTGCTCATTACTCCAGTAGTTGGTTATTCCTAGGAAGAATAAAACTTATGTCCAAGCTTCAAAACCATTTGATTGGTGATGCTTTATAGCAGGTGTACATTTGAAATTAAAGTCTCTGCCACAAGAAGATATAATTCATGTAGTTAGCATGAAAACAAATTACCAGTTTGATTTCTAGGACAGCTCAAGCAGAATTTGTACCAGTAGGCTGTAAGCTATACGTATCTATTTTTCTGATTTAAAAGTACAGCATGATTTAAAAAAACTGGGAAAAGTTTGTGATATAAGATTCAATAGCAGGGTTTTCTGTAATTACAATTACATATATTTGTAAAGAAAAAAGAAAGAAATACACCAAAGTATAGTGGTAGGATTTATGAGCATTCTCTCCCCTCAACCTTGTTTTACACCCCATTGGGTTATTTTTCAGTTAGTTCTGGAGGTAAAAAACTTGTACACATTATTTAACTGCTCTTTTTCCTTTCATGGACTGTTCATGTGGTTTTGTTTTTGCCTGTGTCTGGAAGTGGAAAACATTTCTCTTTGTCACCTAAGTCTAGGGCAGAGGAACTTAGCAGCTTGATTATGGAAGGAATACTAAGGTAAGAGTCCAAAGTGTGTCACTGAAGTTTGAAAGAAAAAATAATGTCCAAATATAATCCAATTTGAGGTAACTGTTATTTGGGTTACTATTACTTTGGTGTAGACAAGTATCTGACTTGTGTGACCCCCATAGTCATTGGCTCAAATAGCCAACTAGAAGTATTTGGTACTTTAATGGTATAATAGCTGTTTCTTCTCTCGTTAGGTTAAACCAATTCCTATTGCTGGGCTGAGGGCTATTGACTCACTTCCAAGTGTCTTGGAAATAACTCCAGTGTAATCTTTCTTTTTTTTGGTACATGCCCCTAGTGGGAACTGAACCTGGGACTCTCTGATCCGCAGGCCAATACTCCAACCGCTGAGCCAAACTGGCCAGGGCCAGTGTAATCTTAATATAGACCCTGCTCCAAAGGTTATTGTACTTTTTAAAAGATGATTTTATTGGTGTTAGAGGGAGGGAGGGAGGGAGGGAGGGAGAAAGAGATAGAGAAAGAAACATCAGTGTTAGAGATACTTTGATTGGCTGCCTCCTGCACATCCCTGACCTAGAGATGGAGCCCACAACCTGGGTATGTGCCCTGACCAGGAATTCGGCTGGCGACCTTTCAGTGCATGGGACAACGTTCGACCAACTGAGCCACACCGGCCAGGGCCCAAAGGTTATTTTAAACTTCTTCAGAAAGAGAAAATCTTTTGAATATATGACTGGTGTGTATTACATTCAAAATAGAACTGTTTCTTCTTTTCTTTCTTTCAAAGATGACATGAGAAAGCTTATAGTACGTTAAAACACTCGGTAAAGGCTAATCTGGAGTGAGTTTGTTTTTTTTAAATTTTTACCTGAGGACATTTTCTCTTTTTGTTCAGATAGAGTGGGAGGGAGGGAGGGAGAAACATCCACCTGAAAGGGACACCAGGGCCGGGGACAAACTGCAACTGAGGTACGTGTCCTTAGCGGGAACCCAACCCGGGTCTCTCTGGACCACAGGCTGACGCTCTCTAACTGCTGAGCCAAACTGGCCAGGGCTCTGGAGTTTTTTTTTTGTTTTTTTTTTAATCCTCACCCGAGGACATTTTTCCATTTTTTGTTCAGGTAGAGTGGGAGGGAGAGAGAGGAACAGAGAGAGAGAGAGAAAGAGAAACATCAATGTGAAAGGGACACATCGAGTGGCTGCCACCCGCACGACGGACCAGGGCCAGGGACAAACCGCAACCGAGGTACATGCCCTTAGCAGGAACCGAACCCGGGTCTCTCTGGACCGCAGGCCGACACGCTCTAACCGCTGAGCCAAACCGGCCAGGGCTGGAGTTTGTTTTTTAAAAAAAATTTTTTTCTTTATTGATTTTAGAGAAAGAGGAAGGGAGAGAGAGATAGAAACCTCAATGAGAGAAAACATCGATTGGTGGCCTCCTGCATGCCCCCCCCTGGGATTGAGCCCACAACCTGGGCATGTGCCCTGACCAGGAACCAAACTGGCAACCTCTTGGTGCATGGGTCGATGCTCAGCCACAGAGTCACACCGGCCGGGCTAAGCTGGAGTATTTTTTAATTTATTTTTTTGGTATATGCCCCTAGTGGACACCAAACCCGGGACTGTGGTCTGCAGGCCAACACTCCAACCCCTGAGCCAAACTGGCCAGGGCAAAGCTGGAGTGTTTTTAATTGAGTGGTTTGCCCTTGTTCATGATGGTCTGGAGACCCAGACCCCTGACATTTTTATCTGAGTGGTTAAAAGGTTTTGCAGTCTAAGAAAAGTAGTTTTTGGATTTCTAGCTGTAGTGTTTTTCCCAATGTTAGTGATCCACATGTAAGTGTCCCCCAGGATTAAAGTAATAGCTCTGCTAACCACTACCTTTCCAACCTACTTGCCCTGTTGGCTGCAGAACATCCTGGCTCTGAATCTCCTGGCCATTGGGCAGCCCTGGGGTGTGTGTGCCTGTGTCCCCTTTGGCTCCCACCCATAGAAAGCTTGCCAAGTGTCAGTTGTTTGTTTCCAATCTGGTTATTCCAGTTAGTCTTATTATTGCAATTACAGTTAAATATTATGTAATCCTTTGAATGAGTGTGAAAAGACAGTGGTTTCTATGAAAACTTTAAGATGAATGTTTTGGGAACACTTGATACAAGTGACTTGCTAAAAAATAAGGCTATTAAATTAAATGTGGGGACTGACATTGAAAAGACTTGAGGAAAAATCTGTTCAGGATTCTGCACTTACATTGCTTTGCAAGTGATTCCTTTTTAAGAACCAAACTTCATTTATGTCCACATTCCCTTCCCAACAAAATAAAAAGTGCATTTAAACAGTTTAAGTTAAACTGTTTATACACATACACACACTTTTTTTTTTTAAGGTTTCCTGCCAGACAGAGTCTACATTAGCTAACCAATATCTGGTCCCTATCACCTCTGATAAGTGTGTTTCACTTGTGTTTAGCCTTAATCCCCAAATATTAAACTAGGCACCCTATCTAGCTCACGCTATGTAACATACCTCAGAGTGGTTCTCCTGAGTTAAATTTGTATTACTTTTAGAGTTAAAAACAATTGTGCCATTCACTGGGCGGTAGGGGGCAGAGAGATTAGTGATTTTACACCCAATTTATATGGAGTTCAGAAGTCTGTATCTTGTAATCCAGCAACTTTATTTTCTTAGGAGATATTGCTGAAGGTCTGTTCTATTTCAAATCCGTAAGCCTACCTGTTAATGGAAGTGAGACCAATTGAATTTGTTTTTTTAGTTGGAATCAGTTATCCTCTTCTCTTCATTCCTATGACAACCCCCATAAGCCTCATTTGCCTCTCCAGGCCCCAGTCTTTGAGTCTCTGGTTCCTTTTGTCCTTAAAGCTTTTTCCATACTTGCCTCATCATTGCACTCTTTTTTTTCATTCCAGGAAGTGGAAACTGATGACTTTGTTTTTGATGTAGTATTGCTATTTGTCTACTATTTTTTTGTAGACAATTTGAGATTTTTCTTATCCTTTTAGGTCTTAATTTTTCCTGGGACTTCAATCCTATTAACCTTCTGGCAGCATTTTATTTTTTAAAATGGGGTTTTCCTTCATTTCTCACTCAGAATAAAATTGTTAAAAAAGTAGAGTTGAACCTTGTAGAAAGTGGCAGCACTGGCAGGACACCCTGTTGCATTTGGTCCAGTAATCCTTCCTGCTTCCAGGACTTCCTCTTCTTATCCTGCCTTGCAGGTGGCTTTTATCTTTCTTGTTCTCTTAGGATATCTGGCATGGGAAATGGCCCATGTTTTACATATGTAGGTCCTGTCCCAGAGGGTGAAGTCTAGGTCACCTGAGTGAGCAGCTGGACTACAACCCAGGACCTCAGGTCTCTGGGTTTTTTTCTATCACTGTGTGTCTTGCCCACAGATTGTATTGTTCTGGTGAGGATGCTGCCCTCTCTCCTAGGGCTCTCTTTGCCATTTAAAGAAATGCCACAAGAGCTTGGATGGTAGAAAGCACTCTAGATGACCACGCAACAGCCACCCCTCCTGAAAGCATCCTCAATGAAGACCCAGTCAGTTCTGCAGTAACCATCCACATTTGTTTTCATAATGAGATCACTTGAGAGAAAGAGGCTAAGTCCATTTTACAGAAAAGAAGACTGAAGCAAATAGGGATTGGCTAGATAGGCAAAAGTTGTATCTTCTTCCCACTGTTTAGTTAAGATGAAATAGAGGTAAAATGAATGATCAGTGTAGCCTCTCAAGGCCAGAATAGGGGCTCTGGCAGCCCCTGAAGAGGTTTTTTTTGCTTGGGGAAGTTAAGGCAGTTTGTCAGCTTCCAGGAACAGAAGGAGTGTATCGGTCTCAAGAGCATGTTTGTGTTTGTTGTTTTTTTAAAACACCAGTTGGTGGAGCTACCCCCTCATCCCCAGATGGCTGTCTCCTTGAGTCCTCATTGGAAAAGGAGCTGAGATCCCAGGACCCCATGGGACTGGCTGGTGGGTGCTCTGTATTTTTATAAGTGGCTGCCACCCCACCCTCTCCCTTGTACCTGAGGACCAGTGTGCGCTGCATTAGGTTTCTAGGCTTCTGAGAACCCATTTGATTTTGCAGGCTGTAACAAATCAGCTTCGATACTTTTTTTGGCATTTGCATTGTTGCCCCTCACTTTGCTGCTTAGGGGACCATGGGGCACTGTGGGAAATCATTTGCCCTCAAATCCTTACCAGGGTCTGGGCCTTCTGGTAAACAAAGGCTGCCCAGATATGTTAATGAGGCAGCATGAGTAATGGGAACATTATACATAATTACTCACATATTCATAGGATGTGTGAGGGTGTTAGAAAGGGGGAGCCCTACTGGCAGAAGTTCTTGAGAGCTGGTGCAGCCTAAAAAGCCTAAATTGGATTTTAAGTTCTAATTTTGTAAGTCGGTCAGGCTCCACCACCCATGAAGAGGAAGACCAGTGAGCTTTGAAATATTATCAACAGCAGTATTTAGTTACCATGAATCCTAGAAAGTTAATAAACTACATACAGTTGTCACAATTTTGCCCTTCCCTGCTCCCAGTACATCTTTTTCTTCATGCACATATTTTCTCCAATGCAACCAGGAATTATTTTCCAGCAAAATTTTTTTGAGGTGAGGGAAAGAGTGAGAGGGGTGGGTTTTGTGTGTCTTTTTTTCCATCAGGAGACCCTCTGGTTTACTGGGACACCAGCCCAGGTATGTAATGACGGAATCATCTAGAATGTGGGAGACCTTTTGGTGCCCTGTTTTATTGTCCTCTTTTTACGTCTGGGTGGTTCTTCATTATTTCCTAACCACATTTTTGGTTAGGGCTTCATCTACAATGGTTGAATGTGTTATCTCTTGGTTCTCATTTTTGCCAGCTGTTAAAATGTTTGGTGCCTGTGGGGGCAGAAACAGGTGCCAGGAGGAAATGAGAAGGGATTAGAACTGAGCATATGTTTCTTGCATTTATTCCTTCCATAGGTTTGCAGAAAGGGGGCTGAATGAATGCTTATTCTGTTAAGCAGAAGTTGGATATAGACATTATTAAAACTTGAAGAGTTTTGTGTTTTATGTCTTAGTACCAGAGCATGGGCTTCAGAAACGCAATGCCTCAGATTTGAACAGGCTTCTTTTGAATACAGAGTGAGGCAACAGTAGGTTTACAGTTGTTCATATGGAAAATAATACAGTAGTTAATAACTAATAATACAAGAATAAACCCTCTGTTATGAACTCACAGCTGTAAACCTACTTTTGTCCTACCCTGTTTATCGAGTGCCTCTGTGGTAATGGACAAGATTGGGAATATGAGCTGAGTTCAAGGTTTGACCTTATAGCGCACTGGCTGTGTGACCCTGGGCAAGGCACATAACCTTGCTGAGCTGCTTGCTTATCTGAAAAACTTTTTCATGTACCTCACAGTCTTGTTGCTGGGAGAGCCAGTGAAATTTTTGATGTGAAAGCACTTCATAAACTGCATACTACTGCACAAATGCTCAGTGTATTACTACACAGTTGGAAATCACCAATCTGGAGACATCGGGCCTGCAGAAGGCCCTCCTAGCTGACTCAGAAATAAATGAATCAGTTTAATTTTATATTTTGCCTTGTGTGTGTTGTGTGTGTTTCATTGATTTTTTTTTTTTTTTGAGAGAGAGAGGAAGAGAAAGGGAAAGAGAAACATCGATGTGAAACATCAATTTGGTTGCTTCTCATACGCGCCCACAACCTGGATATGTGTCCTGTTTCGGAATTGAACCAGCAACCTTTTGGTGCACAAGATGACACTCATCCAACTGAGCCACATTGGCCAGGGTTGAACTTTGCCTCTTAAACCAAATTTATAGCAAGATATTCTAAAACGTATTTTGGGATATAGAACAACACTTTAAAGGTTAGAAGATGATGTAATTGCTTCCCACCCTTACCCTCTGCTTTAAAAATTTATTCATTTATTGCTTTTAGAGAGAGAGCGGAAGGGGGAGAGAGAAATGTCGATTTGTTGTTCTTATTTATGTATTCATTGGTTGATTTCCTTTTTTTTATTCCCCCCTGAGGACATTTTTCCATTTTTCAGTTCAGATAAGAGTGGAAGGGGGGGAGGGGAGAGAAACATCGACGTGAAAGGGACACATCGAGTGGCTGCCACCTGCACAACCCAATCAGGGCTGGGGACAAACTGCATCCAGGGTACATGCCCTTAGCGGGAACCGAACCTGGGTCTCTTGGGACCTCAGGCCAATGCTCTAACTGCTGAGCCAAACCAGCCAGGGCCATTGGTTGATTCTTGTATGTGGCCTGACTGGGATTGAACCCACAACCTTGGCATATCAGGATGAGGCTCTAACCAACTGGAGCTACCTGACCAGGGCCCCTCTGTTGGTTATTGAATCTTGCAGTCTCTCAGCCTGATCCCTCGGCCTGCTGGGATGGGTGCAACGCAATGAAACTACAAGCACACGCTGCTTGGAGTGAGGGAGAGATTTGCAAGGTAGCAAATGCTCCAGATCTCTGGGCGCATTCCCATTTATTTGCAGATTGGTACCCCCAGGTTACAAGTGTTTTTAAGTAAATTATATCCTTGAGATGGCATTACTGCATACACCCTAACTTTGTCTCTTGCTTTATACCTTGAAGCCAAAAGATAACAAACCCTTATACACATTCAAATGACGTACCCAGTACACCTGGGCCAAGTGCCCCCCCCACCCCCCCAGCCCCCAGCTAGGATTCTGAGAATGCATTAACACAAGGTTGAGAGTGCTTAACACAAGGTCAAAAGACCGTCCATTTTCCAACCCTCCAACCCCCCAAATCTCTTCTGTATTATTCATCACTTGCCTTGCATACTTGACTTAGGGGTGAATTAGAAAGTGAGAATCAACTCAGGTGGCACTGAGTCTGCACAGAGATGTTGAAACTGGATCTTGGGACAATAACCCTTGATATTGAAAATCTGATCATGATTCCTTCACTGGCTTTCAGGGTAAAGTATAAACCAACTTTTGTTGTCAGCACAGCGTAAAAAACCCTACTAGCTCTACCTGGGTCTATCCTGCCCCTCATTTCAGTTCCACTGAGCTCAGCCTCTCAGTCTTTTCACCCCTTGGTTCTTCACTTTGCTCAGTGAACAAACAGATTGCCTGAGGAGCAAACCTACCCTTCTGAGGCTTAACTGGACAGCTGACCACCCCCTTCAGTCAGGCAGAGCCAAGCCCTTTTTCTCTGTTGAGCTGTCTCCTCAACTAATGAGTTAAAAAAATTTTTTTTTATTGGTCTTAGAGAGGAAGGTATGAGAAACATCGACATGAGAAACTTCAATCAGTTGCCTCCCTCACATGCCCAACTGGGGATTGAATCTGTAACCTGGGTATGTACCGTGACTGGGAATTGAACCCCACACCTTTTGGTGTATAGGATGGTGCTCCAACCAACTGAGCCGTAAAGGCCAGGGCTTAACTGTTAGGCGACCTGCCTGAGATTGCATGTTTTATCAGTGACACACCAGGACATGAAATCAAGCCCCAGATACAGTAGAAGGGCTGTGGTTCAGTCTTTCGGAGATGTTTCTTTTTGCCAGGTGAATTCTCAGTTATCCATGGTAACTGGAGTGGTGGATTCATTTTCATGGAAAAGTAAAAACTACAGGTAATCCTCATACCTAATTAGACCAATCTTGCTTTTTTCCTTTTGAAAAATTTTTAATTTTTTTGCTTTATAAGAAATCATTCAAACCAGGCAATGTCACAAAGGTAAGAGCCATGGTAATTGCACATCAATATTCTTGTACTTGTAGAAAAATAGTTTTATATATGTTGGCTCATACTCAAGTGCTGTTCTGTTGTGTGCTTTTTGCATTTATATTTTATCTGTTACCAAAACATGATTCTTCATTTATTAAAAAAATTTTTTAAATTGATTTTAGAGAGAGAGAGGAAGGGGAGAGGGAGAGAGAGAGAGAGAGAGAGACATCGATGGGAGAGAACATCGATTGGCCACCTCCTGCATGCCCCCCAATGGGGATTGGGCCCACAACCTGGGCATGTGCCCTGATCAGGAATGGAATCAGTGACCTCTCAGTGCATGGGTCAATGCTCAACCAGTGAGCCACACCAGCCGGGCTAGTTCTTCATTATTTTAATGCCTTCAAAACACTGTTTACCGGACAGTTTTCCTTGCCCTGTCTGTTCTTGGCCTTTTCATAGTTTGGGGGCTGTTGTATAAAATGATGTGTGCAGTATGCTTTACCTGTGTCTTTTAAATTGATTTTAGAAAGGAAGGAAGAAGGAGGGAGAGATAATAGAAACGATGAGAGAGAAACACATCAATTGGTTGCCTCCTGAACCACCTGGACCAGGGCTGGGGATTGAACCTTCAACCTAGGTATGTGCCCTTGACCGGAATTGAACCCTTGACCCTTTGGTCCACAGGCGGAGGCTCTAACTGCTGAGCCAAACCGCCCAGGGCTACCTGTGTCTTTTTTTTATTTTTTATCCTCACCTGAGGACATTTTCCCATTTTTTTTTTTTTTTTTTTGTTCAGATAGAGTGGGAGGGAGAGAGAGGAAGAGAGAGAGAGAGAGAGAAACATCAATGTGAAAGGGGCACATCGAGTGACTGCCTCCCGCACGACCCAGCCAGGGCTGGGGACAAACTGCAACCGAGGTACGTGCACTTAGTGCGAACCGAACCCAGGTCTCTCTGGACCGCAGGCTGACGCTCTAACCGCTGAGCCAAACCGGCCAGGGCTACCTGTGTCTTTTGACAGGTAATTTCAAATTACTCAAAGTGGAATTACTGAAGTGCCCATGTTTACCTTTAGAATCCTCTTACCACATTGCTTTCTTGGAGAAAGGCCCTACTAATTTACAATCCCAGAGGTAGTACAAGTGAGGCCAGAGGATTTGTTTGTTGGCTTTTAAAAACCAATACAAAGCCCTGGCCAGTTTGGCTCAGCAGTTAGAGTGTTAGACTGTGGACCAGCGAGTCCCGGGTTTGGTTCCCGCTATGTGCATGTACCTCGGTTGTGGTTCGTCCCCGGCCTCCATTGGGGTTGCGTGGGTGGCAATCAGTTGATGTGTCCTTCTCACATCAATGTTTCTCTGTCTCTCTTCCTCCCACTCTCCCTCTATCTCTGAAGATAAATGCAAAAATGTCTTTGGGTGAGGATTAAAAAACAAAACACAATACAAAAGCATTTGTAACGAGTAGTAAAGATATCAGTTGGGTTTTATTTAAGTTTCTATTTTTCTTTCCTCGTCCTCTCTGAGTATTAGAACTAAATGAGATAAAATATGTGAAAGCACTTTGTAAAGTAAAATTGTGTTAAGCACACAATGTGTTATTAGTCAGATGAGTGTAGTGGTGAAGGGAAGAGAGAGTCTGTATAATTGTACAGTTACATATTTTATATTTATGGAATGCTTTTTTGTGTGGACTATAAGATGACCCAGAATATTAATTGTTTTCTTACTGTGATTTTAGCCTTATTTGTGGGGTGTGGGTGGAGGTTATATGGTTACAAAGATTTCATTGGACTCTGGCTTAGAGGACCATTCTGTTAAATACAGTGAATATATTCTGGTTGCTTACCAGGCTTTGGCACTGTCTAAGATGTTAGAAAACAAGATCTTGCCCTTGTCCTTTGAATTTATAGTTTAGTTGACAGCAGAAATGCAAAACATTGGGAAGAGAGTGGGTAACCTCGATAACTCACTTTACTTTTCTAAGTCTGTTCATCTATAAAATGGGGAGAATTATACCTTTTTTTTGGTCTTTCAAGGTCATTTCGGGGGAGACACATGTTAACATATGAAGTGCTTTGTAAATTGTAACTAGGCTGTATGTAGTTATTTTATGTTTTTTTTTGGAGAGAGAAAAAATGAATAATGAATGTGAGAGGAACATCAATCAGCTGCCTCCTGCACGCCCTCTACTGGGGATCGAACCCACAACCTGAGCATGTGCTCTGACCTGGAATCCAGCCTCTTAGTCCGTGGGACGTCGCTCAATCCTCAGAGCAACACTGGCCAGGCTAGACTGTGTAATTCTTTTTCGTGTGTGTGTCTATGAGGTTTTTTTCTTTTTTCTTTTTGAATCCCTTCACCCTTTTCACCCAATCCCCTTATCCCTGATTGAATTATTCTCACTAAAAGTTACACAGGTCTTTGTGGCTGTAATTCTCTAGCCTCAAGGTTGAAGTGGGCTCATGGTGTTTCTTGGTCATCTTTGCTGATTACTGCATATCCTGGTTGTCTGAGGAAGAGGATAGGGATGAAAATACTGTCGCTGCTCAGCACTTACTTTCACTATAAGGTTTGCTTTTTCTTCCTAACTTATGGAAAAATGGAGTGTGATCTTTATAGGTAGATGTGTTTTGATTGTTTAAATGATAGAATTTTATCTTTTTTAACCCCTGGTATGTGGGGAGGAGATGGTTGTCCCAGTGCTACTGAGAAGCATTCCTTTTTGGTGCTTAAGAGTACTCTAGCTCTGTCCGGTTCGGCTCAGCAGCTAGAACATCAGCCCGTGGACCAGAGAGTACTGGGTTTGGTTCCTGCTACAGGCACGTACCTCAGTTGCAGTTTGTCCCTGGCCCCTGTTGGGGTTGTCGGGGTTGTGTGGGTATCAACCAGTTGATGTGTGTCTCTCACATGGGTGTTTTTCTCTCTCTCTTCCTCTCCCCCCTCCCCCCTTCTATCTGAAGATAAATGCAAAAATGTCCTCTGGTGAGGATAAAAAAAAAAGAGAGAGAGAGAGTACTCTTGGATAAACTTCTTTGCCTTAATTTTCAATTCTTTTTTTTTTTTATCCTCACCCGAGGATATTTTTCCATTTTTTGTATAGAGTGGGAGGGAGAGAGAGGAAGGGAGAGAGAGAGAGAGAGAAACATCGATGTGAAGGGACACATCGAGTGGCTGCCACCCGCACGACCAACCAGGGCCGGGGACAAACTGCAACCGAAGTATGTGCCCTTAGCGGGAACTGAACCCGGGTCTCCGGACCGCAGGCCGACGCTCTAACCGCTGAGCCAAACTGGCCAGGGCTAATTTTTAATTCTTTAGTCAAGATGTCCTTATAGAGAGGTAAAACTTAATGTTTATTGGTTTTATCCAAATTGCTCCTTTTTCATTCTTATGCCGTCCAGAGCACTAAAATTCTATATTCTATTTTGAGCTTGTAATATCTTGATGTTGAAGGATGAAAGAGCCAACATGAGTTGAAGGCATTTTATACAGAGCCGTGGTCTGAAGTCCCAGTTAAATTGGTGGCACATGTTTTTCACCTGCCTTTAAAGGGCTTTGGTTGTGCCAATGCAGGAAGCATTCAAACCTGTGAAGAATTTTTGTGAGTTTATTTGAGCCAAACTGTCCACAATTGCTAGGAAGCAAAATCTCAATGGATTGAGATAATGCTCCAGAGAATGGCAGTTTTGCACCTTATTTTATACATTACAATCAAAGGAGAAGATGCGAGTTACATGAAATCCATTGGTGATAGATTAAGGAGGTGTGAGAAAGCAAAATGGGGTGGGGGGGACCTCTGGGATTGGCTAAAAAGTAAAATGATAGACATATACATCTTTTATATAGGTGAGTACAGGATAGTTAATAGCCCACAATTAATATGATAAAAACAGCCCTGGCCGATTTACCTCAGTGGTTAGAGCTTCGGCCTGTGGACCAAAGAGTCTGGGTT
Source organism: Molossus molossus (assembly GCF_014108415.1). Taxonomy (NCBI): domain Eukaryota; kingdom Metazoa; phylum Chordata; class Mammalia; order Chiroptera; family Molossidae; genus Molossus; species Molossus molossus. The sequence continues at coordinate 25,784,799 of NW_023425347.1, read as the reverse complement.
CGATTCCGGCCAAGGGCATGTACCTTGGATGTGGTTCATCCCCAGCCCTGGTTGGGGTCTTACGGGTGGCAACCAATCAATGCGTCTCTCTCACATTGATGTTTCTTTCTCTCTCTTCCCCCCTCCCACTCTGTCTGAAGATAAATATAACAATATCCTCAGGTGAGGATTAAAAAAAAACAAAAAAAAACCCCAATAATGAGGGGATTTGTAGTCTCTGCTCTGGTGCACTGGTTGTGTCCTGAGGAGTCTGGAAAAACAAAAGTTATCCTGACATTCCAAAGGTATGTTATCGAAGATGCAACAATCAATAGAAGGCTCTGTTTTGGTAAAGATTGACTTTGTCAGGGAAGATTCTAGCCTAGGACGTGACTACCTGCCATAAACTGCTTTTAGTTAAAAAGTTTTAATTTCAGACCATCCTTTGTGATTACTTCAACTCTCTTAAGGTTGCAAGGCCACCTCACGGGCCTTCCCTGAGTCTGTCAGGTTAGCATGTGGCCTCTTTTTGTCTATAGTTGTGTTATCTTGTTAGAGCTGTCTACAACCACACCACAAAACCTGGTCCTCTGCACATGCCACAGGACTTTTCAAACTGATGATTTTGAGTGGCAAAGGCCATTGAACATCAGGAAGTGTTTGGTAAAGCTCTATATAGAGTTCTTCCTGTGCATTTAGGAAAGGAGCTATAGGGGTTTGGTGGGGGACGAAGAAACACAGTCCTATTTATGAGCCTGATTAGTTTACTGTGGTTTTGTTTAACATTCAGTTATACCCACTCTACAGCCTTTTTCTCCCGGGACTCAGTAGTCGGTTGCAATATTTTGAGGGCAGTTTATTTTACATATTTACTTATGTATTCCACACCTCATTCCAAAAAGGAATTAAGGCCCTAATGAATAGTCATCCGTGGAGCAAATAATTTTTGCTTTGATCTGACTTAAGTTCACTTTCTAAATTCAAAAAGTGACAACCATATTAAAATATGGACAGTGAGCATTTGTCCTCCTCAACCCAGCAGTGTTTGGGCTGAGTAGCCTGTTGTTTTTAGCTTTGAAAACTTGACCTAAAACTTAAAGGCAAATTTTGTTAAGTAGTATTGGTATTGACACCCTGACAGAATTTTTAATCTGAAAGAATTTTAAAGATGCATGAAAGTAATTCCCAGTGGTGATGACATCCCCAAGTTGCAGAGATCAGATTTCTATTTAAATGCCAGTACAGTGTATCACTTTTTTCCATAGTGTTAGGGGACCAAGGACGGTCTGGATTTAATAATGAAGTTCTTTGGTGGGGGCCACGAGTCAACGATCTGTGTCTTTAAAAATGTTTTCAAATACTCATTCTGTATCGTAATCTTCAAAACTACTGTTAGGATTCCAGACCATTGTGGTTTAAACTTAGCTGGAATCTGAAAGGTGGCTGACAGAGTGCATAGAAACCTCCTCTAAAATAAAGAACAGATTTGGCTTGCCTGATTGTCCTCTAGTCTGTGCTCTGGGCATATCTGAGCCATGGGCCAAGGCTCCTGGTTGAGGAATACTTGTTTCAATTCTACTGAAGTGTCTCCCCCCCCCCCCCCCAGCTCAATATAAACACTATCAAATAGTCCTGCAAAAATTCCTGCTACAAATACGGATTTCAAAGCTTCATGTTATATCAAGTTCCTGTCCAGATGAGAAGCACACTTTAATGTACTTGTGATAAATCAGATGTACTCTAATGATGCTGTTAAATTGGGTTTTCTTATGGCCCTGGTGGGCTGAAAAGCCTGGGCTTGCGAGTTGGGGAGGATAGGTCTGCTTTGGAAATATGTGAAGCTGAAAAGTATGTTTTTTTCCTTCCCCAAATCCTCACCCTAGGATATTTTTCCATTTATCTTTAGATAAGAGTTGGGGGCGGGGGGCATTGATGTGAGAGAGACACATTGATTAGTTGCCTCCTGCATGACCCCTACCCTGACCGAGACCTAACTGCAACCGAGGCATGCACCCTTGACTGGAATCGAACCCCTGACTCTTCGGTCTGTGGGCCAATGCTGTAACCATTGAGCAAAACTGGACAGGGCTAAAAAGGGCTCTGTGTGTGTGTGTGTGTGTGTGTGTGTGTGTGTGTGTGTGTGTTTTCCCCTCTTCCTTCTAATTCTACTCCTGGCTCCAAATGAGTGATACTATCGCTACTCCAACATCTACATGGCCTAGACTGAAACACATTTTCTACTCAACTGGCCTTTTTCCCTTTCCTCCTTCTATGAGATTTGCTGTGGTTGTCATGTTATTTCTTTGCAGAATTTATTGGAGCAGTAGGCAAAGCCTCTTGGGGGAGTATAAATGATGATTATAAAAGACAGTCAGTTTACCTAGCAAGGCTAGCCATTATCTTTGCCTTGTAAAAGTTTTTACAGCCAAACATTGTTTGCTTACAGTTGTTTAATACAAATGAAGACCTTAATGGTACCTATTGTAAGAGGAATTTAGTTTTGTACACAGAGGTCATCTCAATAAAGAAGGGAATACCTTGCCCAGGCATAACTGCTTGTTTCTCTGGACAGGCATTTTATTTATATATATGTATATATATGATATAGATCTAGGGAAGGGCTGGGATGGTGCTTCAGGGTTGCTTTTGTTTTCTTCCACCAATAGCAAATAATCCTCTGCTGAATGTTAAAAGATTTTTAAAGTTGATAAGTAATACCTACTTTGCCTTTGGAGTTTCTTCTAACTGCTTTCTGCTCAATTTATGAATTCAAAGATAGATTTAAAACTAATTAAGGAACTTGTCTGAGTTGGCAGTGACACTGAATAAATATATTTAAACGGTAGATTCTCATGCTCTTAAAACCCACACTAAGCTTTAGGGAAATGGGAAGGCTAAAGTTGCATTTTTATTTTTTGGGAGATTCAAATTCTTCCTCATGGCACTTGAAAGTCTATCTACAGTATATATATGTGTGTATATTCTTGGCATACATCCTTCCTGCTATATCTTTAGCAAAGTGTCAGTTCTTTTTAGCCTTTCTTTTTTAAAAACTCTCTTATATCTTCAACTTATTCCAGGTTTTTGGCAGTTCTTCAAATATTTTTCTTTCGGCGTTTCAGTGGTAGTTCAAGACAGAAGGCATCTTAGGCATCTCAGTCTTTCCCTGAGTGATTTTGGATGTGAATGCAACCCCCCCCCTTAAAAATTCAGTGGTTTTTAGTATATTTAGAGTTGTATAACCATTACCACTGTTAATTTTAGAACATTTTCATCACCTGAAAAAGAAACTCCACACCCGTTGGCAGTCACCCCTCATTTCATCCCAGTTTCCCCCAGGCTCTGGCAACCACTAATTTACTTTCTGCCTTTATGAATTTGCCTATTTTGGACCCTTCATATAAATGGAATCATAATATGTGGCTTTTTGTGACTGGCTTCTACTTAGCATAATGCTTTCAAGGTTTGTTCATGTTGTAGCATGTGTCAGTATGTCATTCCTTTTTATGGCCAAATATTTTATTGTATGGACATACCACATTTTGTTTATCCTTTCATTAGCTGATGGACATGTGGGTTTGTTTCTGCATTTTGGCAATTATGAATAGAATAATGGTGCTCTGACTATTTGTGTACAAGTTTTTGTGAGGATGATGTTTGCCCTGCTCTTGTAATACATTCAGTTAGAAAACTGCACATATGCATTTTTACTAAATTATTTACTGCTGTTTTACTAACCTGCTAAGCTGTTAACTCTCAGCTTTTGTCTTTGGGCCTTCTGTGTTCTGTTCAGCAGTGCTCCATTGAGCTTTCCCTTTCTGGGACAGTTGCCTTGTCTTTAGGAGGCTCACTTTCATTTTCCTCCCTGCCTGCCTGCCCCTCTTCACTGTGTGTGTGTGTGTGTGTGTGTGTGCGCGCCCAAGAGTAGTCTTACTTCTGTCCTTTTGCACACTGCAAACACTGTGTTCACACATTTAAGCTAGAACCAGATGATCCGTTTGCTTAAGTGTGGAAAAATGGTGGGACTTCGAATTTTATCAAGGGATGAGTACCTTTTGTTAGTGCTCAGGTGTTTTTGACTGTAATTATGGGTCTTCAATTGCATCTTCACACAGTATTTACCACGTAATTTTGGGAGAGGTAGAGTTAAAAACGTCGGCTTCTCAGGAGTGCAGAGAAGTACTAGGAACTATATTCCTGCCTTACCTTCAGTTTTGACTTTCTTGTGGATACCTATGTTAACATTCTTTGGCAAAGCACTATGGGGAATAGAACCACTATCTACCTAGAAATTCTGATTTTTTCCCCTCTCGATCCAACCCTGCTTTACCTAAATGAAAAAATACTTAAAGAAAAAAAAAATGAACAAAGAAGGCCCTTCATAATTCCTTTAAGAAATGGAATTCTTTTAAGGAAGAGGGATGTTGCCATGTTTTATTTTGATTTTCTGAATTCTACCAGATTTATTTTTCCTGAGTTGGTGTGAAATAGTTGAGATGAGATTGGCCTCTTATTTGAGTCAGGTGCATTTTGCTCATTTTTAAGTGTTCAGGGAAAGTGGCCCGAGGGTGTTCTGAAGCATTTGGAGAAGTGGAGAGTGCCTGCTCTACTTACTACATCTCTGGGAGTGAACATCTCGGTATGGATGTCCAGGCCTTTTCTCGAGGTTCCTGGTGATGATTGAAAGCCAATGTGTCTGTCAGTGTTTGGAATCTTATTTATTACATAGTGCTCTCAAGTTCAGTGTCAAAAATTGCCCTTCTTAATTATATTAATCATGCTTTGTCACTTTCTTCAGTTTTTCTGGTATAGCATTCTGTTCCAAATGGACTCTTGTTCAGGTCGTTGATTTGGCTTACCTAATGGGGAGCTAGCTATATTCCATATTTTTTCTGTAGTGGTCAACTAAACAGAAATTTTCAAGGTTATATACCTTCCTCAATTTAGAGGTAGGTGTGAGTGAGTGTGTGTGCGTGTATGTGTGTATTCATATCTAAGGAGTTACTGTTTTAAACTTTGCATTGTTTAACTGGAAATCTGTGTTCTGTTCTGCTGAGCTGCCTTTGTGTGGTGTCCATATAACCTGTACACATACTTGTGCTGTTTCAAAAGCAAATGCCACATCCCTCCGACTAAAATTGCTTATTAGAGCTAATTTTAAGAATTGAGTTAAAACTGCCCTATAATGTAATGCAGAATATTTCCCAATAATGCCTAGGTTAACAATGATAGTCTTGCTGTATTGTGCAAAAAAGGCTTCTGTTCAGACCCAGCTGGGCTTCAGGCTTAATTCATTGCTCTATGGTGGGATCACCACAGCTGCTGTGGGGCCTTTACAAATGCAAAAAAGCTGTCAGTGTTTGTTTCATCAGCTGCATAAGTGATGAGGCCAAGTTGAGGAATCCATTCCAGTGCGCAGTGTGCAGGCTGTAGCCATTATTGTTTACAGAATTAGTGTGTTGGAGCTTTAAAATAGTTGGCACATTGACCGTCCTTTAAAAGCACAAGACTAAGGAACAGGACCAGTTGGTTGTCCTTGTAATGTTGGCTGGATCCAGCCCAGCCCTTGTCTTTAACAGTCACTGATCCAGTCTGTGCTGTGGGACTGACCCTCTTTTGGACAAGGTGGGGGCGGCGATGAATTTGTGTCTCTTTAGTTCTGCATCTCAAATGTAGGTCTGCATTAATTTTTTTAGTAATATATTTAGAGTTCTGTAATTGTAATTGAATTTTAAACCCTTAATCATCCTCCCTGTTCCAAATAGGTATACTATTGTCAGCTGGGACTTTAAATAGCTGTACAGTAACATTCTGGATTCAGCTCTGTGGGATTTATTTAGTGAAGTGATATTGCTTTGGGAATTGCCCTCATTTCTACCCATGGATACAAAAGTTAAGGCTACTTCTTGGCTGCAGAAAGACCCACTTACACAAGTCACTCTCCAATCAATTAAGGGGGGTGCCCTGCAAGGCCCATCAGTGAGTGTTGGTGTAGCCATGGCAGCATGTGCCGTCTCTTTTGGGCTGGGCACCCATGCTTTTGGGACCTATATCCATGGTCTTTCACAGGGTCGTGTGGAATTGTTCCAGCTTTCCTTTTATTTTAACCTAATTTATTTCCAGCACCCTTGTCAGCTTCAGGGGTCTTTCTGATAATCATGCTTCATGGAGGCTAGAGGGCACTGATGGTGGCCAGTATGTTCAGGTTTTACGTGGAGCTTGTCAGATCTCTCAGCAAATGGGGATGAATATTTATGAAAAAGATGGCATGAGGTGCAGGGTCTCCAAATTATAGGTCTGTACTGATCAGCTGTATCTCAGGTAACTGTCACACATGCTCTTCATTCCTTTCTGTCTGCACATTTTACCCTGCAAAGTGTCTGGAGCCCCAAAGGACAAATGGGTCCAATGGTTCCCATGTGGTATTTGTGCTGATTAAGCATAGTTTGGGGATCTTTGTGTGTCTCTTTTAAAGAGTTCTTTTGAAGGGAGAGAATGGTCTCTGACAAATAAATGTATTTAATTCTTTCTTACAGTGAACTTCCAACAAAGAATAAATACAAGTACCAGTTTAGACTTTTTACTTTCTTCTTAACACCATCCCACTACCATCACAAACACTCACCCTGGAATAGTAGCAGTGAAAAGGAAAATAGTAAAGAGCGAGGTTCACATCCCCTCCCCCTGGGGGAAAGACTAATTTGCAGGGCCTCATAAGGAAACAGCAGTTTCATGGTCATTGTTCTCCACCTAGCAGTGCTGGGTTGCGCTTCAGGAAACGCCTTTGCCCAACCTACTTCTCCTGGCTAGGGTGTTGTATATTTTAAGCTTTAGGAATCTTTTGTCAAAGGCCCTTCTGCTTTTATTGGGTTCTCCTGAAGCAAAAACGTGTTCTTTTTAGTTCGTTTGAAAGCACTGTATTCTCAGTGTTTTAAAAACAGTTTTGTGAATACATATTCAAGCAAGTGTATGTGGGTATGCACGTGGTCTGTGTTAGTGTGTATGTTTGTTCATTCACGTGAATGTCACCTCATGACCCTTGGAAACTTATTGTTGAAATAAGGACTTACTGCTCTAAATAAGGACGGCAGCTGGCCACTGAATGTTCACCCTGCCACTTCCTAGCTGAGTGCCTAGAAGATCACTGGACCTCATCTAAAGGCAGCCTCAGTGTTTGCCACTATAAAATGGGATGCAGGAGCCCCCCTGAGCAAAGAGTAGGTGTTTAATATGTGTGCCCAGTACATGGTAGGCATTCCCTTCCATCTGCACATCAGTGTCTCTTTCTTAAGCTGCTTTGAGGGAGAGTTTAGAATAATACACATTACAACTTGCTGGATGGAAAACTATTTTTTTTTTATCCTCACTCGAGGACATTTTTCGATATATTTTGATAGATAGAGTGGGAGGGAGAGAGAGAGAGAGAAAGAGAAACATCGACGTGAAAGGGACACATCGAGTGGTTGCCACCCACACGACTCAACCAGGGCCGGGGACAAACTGCAACCTAGGTACGGGCCCTTAGCGGGAACTGAACCTGGGTCTCTCCGGACCGCAGGCCAATGCTGGATGGAAAACTATTAATTAACTTGTTCTCCTTTGGCTGTAAGGATAGATGGTGATCTCAATACTCTAACATAAAAAAATGTGTCCACAGAGAGCCTGAGCTTCCTGGAGTGTCGTTTTCCTGACCTCAGTGTCCTCCACCCATTAAAACACACACAAACAAAATACTTGGGCAAGCAGCTCACTAGCATTCTATGTAGAACCAAGTGTGCTTTTCCCCACATAGACGTAGAGGTGTCTGCTTCAGAGATCTGCTTGAGGGGAAGCAAAAGGCCTGGGGATGCCAGCCCCTGGGAAAGGAGCGCCTGAATCCTAACCAGCTGTAAGGTTGTCAGTTATGAAATAGTCCAGGTAGAAGATTGTTCTTAGAATCAAGTTTCAAATGATAGTAAAATGGAGACAGACTTGGAATACTCTGAGAATGGAGTACGGTGGTTCTGGTGAGTTTTCTGGTTAATGTTTCAGCCCATGCTGTTGAAACTTTATGAGAGGACATTTTCATTGACTTTCCTGTCTTCAAAAATCTGCTGTGATGTAGGAAGGAGATTTTACCCTGGTCTCATTACTGAGGACCTTAGAGGACCTCCTGTCTCTCAGTCTGATAGCTCTTTGTTTTACTGTACGTTCATCTAGATATGGTATAGGGCATTATTAAGCTGTGTGCATCCTCATCCCTGGAGGGCTATATATTTTACCTACTTCCCTGAAGATGTTGTGTTACTTAGGGTCTGCTAAGGGTTCAGCTGGAGGAAAGTTGGTTCCATTGAGTGCACATTGACACAGCCTCCCAGAATGCTAATGAGTCAGAACATAACACCAGAGTTATAGAGGGAAATCAGTCATTTACATTCTCTGGCCATAGTGTATGGACTGCTCCCCACCTGCAAGGGGGGATGGATGGTGGATGGTAATGAAACCTTTGCTCCCGCCTGCCTACCTACTTACTGGAAATTGTGATAAGGAGTGGTGACCACTGCTTTTTTCTTTCTCTGTGAAGCATACCCATTACCAATACAGACATTTAAAACAAAACCTCCAAACTCTCTCAGATGGCACATTTGACCTGAATTACCTTTTCATAATGGTGTAGCTAGATTTTCCTGCATAAGAGCTTTAACAACACAACTGAAAAACGCATCTTTGAGCTTTTACTATTGTTGACAGTGGTTATCTTGCTGCTGCTAAGAGAAACGAAAAAGTTCATTTGCCAAAATGATTGTCATTTCCTTCTTAGGAGTGCAGCTTAACTCCAGGACTTCATTTAGTCAGAGGAAAATGGTTGCTACCTCCCTGTTAAGCTTCTTTGCATTATCCAGTTGTGACAGAATGACTGTTGGGGAGGCCTGGGGAGATGGGAGTGAAATAAAGGAACAGCTAAAAAGTCGTTCTGCAGAATGTGTACCTCTCCCTGAAAGCCTGTATGGAAAGGACGGTGGCTTTAGAAAGGGGGTAGAGTGGGAGGAGGTAGCAATCGCTGAAGCATGACAGCCTCCAAAGGCTCCTGGGACTTAAAAACAAAAAGGGAGCCTTTTGCAGATCTTTCCCTTGCACAGTCTTCCTCTCCACCATCCACTCTCCCCTGCTGTTTTGTAAATCTCCCAGTTGGAAATTTTTAACATGGGAGAGCTTCTTCCTGTGCTTCAGTTGGCAGGATGCTCAAACACAGCTGCAAAGAATTTGCTCCTCTCTTTCACAGCATCTCTCATTTAAAAGCATTAGTGGGACTACAAAACAAAATTAAAACTTGAGGATTTTTTAGAAGTGGAAGCCAAGTTTAATTAAAGTCAAGGAAGTTGGGGGCTATAACTCTTTAGTCAAATCTCTTAAAGTCAAGGCTTGTGCCAGTGGGGCAGGCAAGGTGGAAAGTGCCAGCAGCTGTTCCTGGTAAGGAGATTTAAGGCTCCTTCTATGGTTTGTGCTTAGGGAGTATCCTACAGTTTATCAAAACGTGTGCTGAGCCAACATCTCTTGGTGGCCCAGAAATGGTTGCCACTTTGTTAGGTGGTTGCCTCCTTGTTGAAGGAGGGAAATCCTTAATTAGCTTTCTGTGTCTTCCCAAACCAATCTAAATGCCCCACACCCCAGGCTCCATCCCCAATCCCTGACCAAGCCACTAGGCTATAAAACTTATCTAAAAAGTGCAGGTTCTGACTTGATAACTGACTTCTAACATTGGCATTTTAATCTTTTGGTATACTCTGGCGATACCCCTGAACATTTGGGTGATTAAACTGGTTTCTTGGTATTGGATGGTCACAGATAACTGCTGTGGCTCTGTAGGGGAAGGGTGCTCTCTGTTGTTCAGGCAGCACTCATGTATGTCCGAAGTGCTTGCAGCGACGAACAGACCGGCGCCCAGTCGGGCCAGACTGAACTGTGGGCACTTCAGGCCCGGATTGTCAGCCCAAAGGGTGCTTATATGATTTACCTCACAGATAGAAGATAGGTAAATTTAATATTTGGTGACATGACCTTAAATTGAGTTTTGCAAGGAGATTGTTTAGCTTCATTGCAACCTTTTTGTTTCTTTCCTGAGAGGTTATATAGAAATTGTGCGGATGGTTTTGTTGTTCTTAACGCAAGGAATATTTACAAAGAAAACATACTTATTCTGTAGTACTTCTGTAGATCCTAGCACTTCTTTCTTTAAACTGAGGAAATTATTTCCTCAGGATCTTGGGGATTCGTGTATTTGATCCTAATCATCTATTAGGAAGTCTGACCATCTCCTTCTCTCATTTCACAGGTATGGAATTGATACTTTTAAGAAGATGATTGATTTTGAGTCCTGTCAGACTAATATGTAGTAGAGCTAGAGCTTGAATAAAAGGTACCTCTGGACTTGATAGTGACTGTGTTGTAGAGGTGTTGGGTTCTGGTTTGGGTGTTTGCTCTGCTTTGAAAAGCTGTGGGACTGCATTTTAGTTACCTGACCTTTCCACAGTTGAGTTTTCTTTAGTTTTGAAGTTGTAGTGTATGATTGGAGCAGAGTTCCCCTCCAGAATACTGTGAGTTCTGTCTTCCTAGACTTCCCTTTTTTTGGTAACCTGACTTCCCTTTCACTTTATTCAGTTTTAATTCCACAGGTATTTATTTTCTACTTTGTGTATCTCTTCAATTATATGTATATCTTTTACTCCAGTTGTGGGAAGAACATGGGGAGAGGATCCAGGATTGAGACCAAATATGGTTCCAGAGCGCTTTAGGTCCGTGGGTATGAATCACACAGGAATCTTGTTAAAGGGGAGCTTCTCATTTAGTAGTCTGAGGTGGGGCCTGAGATTCTGCATTTCTCTCAGGTTCTCAGGGAATCTTCCTGTATCATAGCAAGGGTTTAGGACTAACTTTATTGTGGGTAGTTTGTGCAATGGTTCCTGCTTCTCATGTCTCTGTTCCAACCCAGACAACTTCATTACCAAATATCTCCGCTACTGAAAAATGTTTGAAAATGATTATTTTAGGGGATCCAGCTTTCTGAACCAGGAGAGAATGAAGACCGTGGTAGTCGTTCTCCCACAATTGAATGATATTTAAAACCAGTGATGGGGAGCACTGTTCGTGACCTGTTAATCTGGCTGTGGCTAATGGGTTCCATTCCAGTGCTCCAGCAGCTCCAGTGACACATAGCTGACTGACTGACTGGTGGCTCTCAGTTTCAGGTCTTGGAGACAAGCATCTGGGGGAAGAACAACACCACAGTGATGGGTTGTAAAGCCTAAGCATTGCTTGAAGAAACCTCTTTTGGCCCAGTGTCCTGTGTGCTCTCTCCTCTGAGGACCATTCACTTCTTATTCTGGAAGGAAGCCTGGTGTTGTTTCCTTATAGACAACTAGTTATAATGCACTGTCTGTGTAGTGTTATACATTTCCCCAAACTCTGTCATGTCTCATTTGGTAAACACAGAGCAGTCTCAGGGATTTCTTGCTGTCTTGCTGGTTTCTATCCAGAATTCATCTTGAAATGATGAGTTTATGCTTATATTGTCTTTAAAAAAAAACACGAAAGTTCTCTGTTTGAGAACTTGGATCAAATACATACCCATGGAAATGTTTTATATACAGTATTTTACCTATTCAAGTCTTACAACAATCCTGTGAAGTGGGCATTTCCCCCCCAAATTGCACTTGAGGAAACAAGGCTGGGCAAAGGGGCAGGGTTAGACTTGCCTCCCTCTCCCCCCAGTTGAGATTTGAATCCTGATGCTGTTTCACTTTGAAGGATTGTGCTGCCTTCCCCATCCTGGCAGGCAGTTGTGCAGGGTTGTGCAGCCAGATCCCTGGGTTTCAATTCTGATTCTTGTCATTTATTTAATCTCCTATTTACTCAGTTTCCTTACCTGTAAGATGGGGGCGTCTAAGTATAGTATCTCTGGCAATTAATTTGGAATGTCTGGCACTTCCTGTACATTTGATTTCTATTACGATTTTATTATTGCCACACACCACTGAATTTATAAACCCAGCTCCCCCTCTGCACCACCCCCCAGTAATTTAAAAAAACATTATTCTTCCAAGTGTTAAAAGCAGAATGTTAATGATTTTTCTCTCAAGTTAAAAGGGGATCATACTAGGTTAAGATATTACATTTATATGTTGTTATCAGCATACAAAATAAAACCTATTAAGTTGCTATTTATGGAGAACAAAGTGGACTGTTTGGTTCAGAGTAGGGGCTCAATTTGAATGCATAAGTGAAGGAAAGATCTAAGATTGCCTGAATATTTGTTTCTTTCTACTGAGTTATGTTCTGATAGATGTGCTTACTGGATTTTGTGGGTCTTTATTTTTCACTCGTTCAGTTGGCGGGTGTGGGGTGGGGAGAGATCCTGCCTAGAAACACTGCAGCTTCCTCATATTAAGAGTACCTACATGTCCTGGTCTTTCCCACACTAATGTTCACTGCTGTCTTGAAACTGTTTTAAAAAATATTTTTCATTTGCTAACAATAATGAATACACATAGTGGGTTCTCTGTAAACATAACACTGAGTAGAATAGCCAAATGATTAAAGATCTATAAATGGGATGGATGTGCGTTTATTATCTCCTTTTCTTCTGCAGATGTCCCCACTGTGCCTCTGGGACAGTACAAGCTCTTACTTACAAAAGTAAAGAAATGATCTACAAATAATGATTGTGTTCTTTAAAAAATTGTTTCTAAGAGTTTTTTTTGAAGGATGATATGTAGAAATAATGTAAATTAATAGGATCCTGGTTTTACATTCCTAAAGATCAATCTAATTCTATGGGGAGATTCCCTGAAGAATATATTGGTTTCATTTTTTTCCCCCTTCTGTATCTCTCTTAAGTTTTCCTGTTTGTGTCTTTTTCCTTTCCTAGGTTTTAAAAACCAGGTTTTTTACATTAAGAAATATTTTTCTTTGCATTTTATGAGAATTTGGGGGCGTGTCCTTAATGTTTTTGTGTGTTTCTGTACAGATGTAAGAAGAAACTGGTGCATTTTTTGCCTGTTAACTAGAAAATGAAGTGATTCTTATTTTCACAGAAAAGCTAAAGGTTTCTATGTATTATCTAGTACTTGTTCTGAAGAAACACATTCTGACATATTCTATTTGTAAAACAGGACGTGTATGGGGAAAGGACATTTCAGCAAACATTGTCGGGTTCTCAGACCCAAATAAACTTGCCTTCATTCAGATAGTTTAACACAACGTTAGTAAGTGATGTTCCCAGAGTGTTTTATTTGATAGCAGCACAGGAGAAGACAGGGAGGTTTTAGAATTTGAGTTTTTATGTGTGAAAGGGTGATTTAGTAGAAGACCGAGCCAGCAATTTTGTTGTCTGACTTTTGATTCTGGATTTTTCTGCTGCTTGGCACCTTTAGTGTTTGCTGTGTCTAAGAAGGAGATGTTAGAGGTTTCCACTTCCCTTTCCTATATTTTTCACTGTCCCACCGATCACATCAGTGGGACCCTTAAAAAGCTTTTGGGGGGAAAAAGGCTATTGAGAATCTGATGGTCTAAAGCTCCACCTGCAGTTAGAAGCTGGATGGACTTCTGGAATGTTCTTTTCATAGGAGGCTGGTATGAGTCCCCAGGCTGAAGGAGGTTTTGGTTAGGCCTTTAGTTTTTGTCTTTCCTGGAGAGGCCACCGGACTTCAAGAGGCCTTCAGGCTTCCCATTTTTTTTTTTTTTTTTTTATCCTCACCCGAGGACACTTTCCCATTTTTTGTTCAGGTAGAGTGGGAGGGAGAGAGAGGAACAGAGAGAGAGAGAGAAAAACATTGACGTGAAAGGAACACATTGAGTGGCTGCCACCCGCACAACCAACCAGGGCCGGGGACAAACTGCAACCGAGATACGCTCCCTTAGCGGGAACCGAACCCGGGTCTCTCAGGACCGCAGGCCGACGCTCTAACCGCTGAGCCAAACCGGCCAGGGCCAGGCTTCCCATTTTGAGTTAGGATTAAAAATGTTTTTTTTCTCTGGGTTGCCTGGGTTTCTGACTTGAGGTCACATCCTTGGGTGCCAAGAGAGAGGCAGAAGGTGTGCAGGCAGCAGGAAGAGTTGTCACATCTGTCTTGTGAAGTGTCTGTGTTCAGAATCTGAGACTGGGAAGCACAATACAAGAGGCCACAGAAAGACTGGCCTTTGGGGTCAGAGGCAAAGACAAGAACAAGCTGAAAAACTGCCCTGACCCAGAATAAGGTCATACAGAAAGGCCTTTGGACCCCGACCCCCCCCCCCCCCCCCCATGTGCTATGCACAGCTGATTTGGAAAATTTCCTGCATACACAGCTTCTTCATTAGATACTGATACCAGTTAATTCAAAATCACTTGTAATTGGAAGCAGCTGCTGTTTCCCAGCTGACTAGGTGTTCGAGTCAGATGCTTTGAATTAGCTGGACTTGGATTATTCATATTTTAATTAAAGTCCATTTTATCCCCCCAGTCTCTTGCATCTCCAGTGACCAGGATTTTACAGTAATACATTTGAAATTACATGAGCATCCCAGTAGAAAGGCATAATGGAAGTTCAAGGACTTGCAGTTCATTATAGTCTTGTATTATTAAATAGTGAATTTAACTGCCTTGCAATTCCCTTTTCTCACCCTCTGAACCTTGCTTCTGTAGTGGAGAAAAATTTCATTCCATTTAGAAAAGTTGAGACTTTTGTCCCCTTTCATCCTCTTGGGACATAGGCATATTAGCTTAATTGCTTGTGTCATTGCTATAGGGAAGGTGCTGCATGAAATGGGAAGCACAATTTTCTGGTACTTTTTGTCTAAATGGGGTTTGCAAATTAAACCATGAATAGTGGGGCTTTGGGGCAGTAGGGATATTTTCTTAGAAGAAAAAAAGTTTACAAGTGCTATGGTAAGGCTGTTTAGTGCTACAGTGTAGATATAGAATTCAACAAGCAGCTTGTAGGAAAAAAACTGCCTTAATTTTCTAAAGAAAAGTTAGAGGGAAAATTGCCTTGCATTTCTTTCTCTATCATGCTAATGAGGAAAAGAGGCTATGCTGGAGGGAAGGAGGTAAAGGGATGTTTCCTTCTTTCTCTTTTAAGGTACCTAACTTGACAAAAGTTTGACTTGATAAATGTCCTACTTAATTTAATTATGTGTTAGTCCCTCTCCTCTCCTGGAGTGTCCAATTTTGGCTGACTCGACTAAAAACCAGGGCAGTGCAGAACCATCAGATTTTGCATGCCTGTTAAAATGCTTAAGCATTCTACGTGGTCTGGTCTGGGAAATTTAACAGGGTGTAGGAGACATGATCTTTGTCCAGAAGGAGTGTGAAGTGTCCCTGGAGAGACAAAGCATATATCTGTCAGTGCATTTAGGGAATTATGTAAATCACTGTCAGTGTGTCCCAAATGATTTGGCACTGTCACATACTGAGCCCTGGGATAGTTGAAGGAGTTCTAGGGTTGGGTGGCTGTGTGGAGGTAGAATTTTACCATTAGCAAACCATCAGTTTCTTCTCTGTATCTGAGTCTGTTTCTGGTTTGTTTGTTTGTTTGTTTTGTTTTTTTTCAGTTTCCACATACAAATGAAATCGCACGGTATTTGTCTCTCTCTGTCTGACTTATTTCACTTGGCACAGTACCCTCTAGATCCATCCATGTTGTTGGAAATCAACTGTATTACCCTTTATCTCCCTTCTTGCTAATGTATAAAAAGCCTTTACAAACACTAGTTTATTTTTATTTCATTTAATACTTGCCCGAGGATATTTTTCCTTTTTAAAAAAATTTTTTTCTTTATTGAGTTTTAGAGAGAGAGAGCGTGCGCGAGCGATTGAGCGAGCGAGATTGATGAGGGAGAACATTGATTGGCTGCCCCCTGCATGCCGTCCACTGGGGATTTGGCCCACAACCTAGGCATGTGCCCTGACTGGGAATCGAACCGGCGACCTCTTTGCGCATGGGTATTGATGCTCAACCACTGAGCCACATGGGCTGGGCATTTTTCCTTTTTTTTTTTTAAATAGAGGAGAAGGGAGGGAGAGAGGCAGGGGCAGAAAGAGAGAGAGATGGAGAGATGGAAACATCCGTGTGAGAGGGGCACATAGATTGGTTGCCTCTCACACAACCCTGATCAGGGGCAGGGATTAAACCTGCAACCCAGGTAGGTACCCTTGACTGGAAATTGAACCCGAGACCATTTGGTCTGAGGGCTGACACTCTGTAAATGCTGAGCCACACCGGCCAGGGCTCCCCAGTTCCTTATACTATGCAAATGTTCACATAGAGAAGGTGAAGGAACAGTATGAGGAACACGTGGACAACATCATCTGGATTCAGAAATTAACATGTTGTGTGCGTCCATTACCCAGTGTTTACTTTCTTCCCCTTAGATCGATGAGTTTGGAAAATTTGTAATGGTGCTCTTAGATATCTATTGAAAAAGGGTAAAAATAAACATGCTGCTTCTCCTGTTGTAGCATTTCACTAGTAATAAAAAATAACTTCAATGGGTTTGGTTATTTCTGCCAAAGTAAATGTTGGCTTTCTTTCAGCTGTAGTAATGTAGCTTCTCTCAATTTGTTCGAGTTAAACTAAAGCAGGGCCAAGTTGAGAAATTAGTTTCTTGTTTTTTTTCCCCCTTCCAATTTAGGAAAAATTATATATTTTTTTTGGTGAATCCTCACCTGACAATATTTTTCCATTGCCGTTTTTTTGTTTTTTGTTTTTTAAAGATAGAGTGGAAAGGAAATGGAGGGGGAGAGAGAAAGAAACATTGATGTGAGAGAGACACATCAGTTGGTTGCCTCTGGGCTGGGGATCAAACCTGCAACCCAGGTACCTGTTCTGGACTTGGATCGAACCTGAGACCCTTCAGTTCACGGGGGATGCTCTAACCATTGAGCAAAACTGACCAGGGCAGATTTTGGATACTCTTGTTCCTATAATCCTTTTCCTGGTTCTCGCTTCCTCCTAAACTATGAAAAGGATAATGTACTAGCTGTTAGTGGAAGAGACAGATTCGATTGTACAGGAATTATAGGAGGTGGTTCTTGGTGATAATCTTCAGGTAGGGTATTTGAACCTATACTGAGGGTAGTTAATTTGGCACAGTTTCTTCTGAATCATAAAATACTAAGAACAGGACCCTGGCCTGTGTTGGTAGAGCTTTGGGCCTTGCAGTGAAGGGTGTTGAGTTTGATTCCTGGTCACAGGTGACCTTGTGCTACAGTTTTCATCCCTGGCCCATCCCTGGCCAGGTTGGGGTGGACGTGCTTGTGGGAGGCAGCCGATCAGGCACGCAATGGGTAATGATGTGTGTCTCTCACATCAATGTTTCTCTCCCTTCCACTCTCTCTAAAACTCAGTGGAAAAAATATCTTCGGGTGAGGTGTAGGGGGAAATAATTAAGTAGAGGGCTACAACACTTTGGTTTTAATGTGCGAGTTTTGCTTTTCTGCATTGCCTGGAAATACAAGTGATACCAAGTCGTGCCACCATGTAAACGATAACTCAGTTGTTGTTATTATGCATTACCTGGCATTTGGAAGACTGCCTTGAGGGTATATTAGAGAGTTTTAAGTGTGTCAGTGTTTGATTTTTGTCAGTGTGGCAGAGCTGAATGTACTTTGCATTTGGGAGGTGGCTTCTAATCAGTCTGCACAAAGGACTTGGAGGGCGCATGGCCTTATAAAACCCCTTGTAGTTAGTAAGTAGTTTGGCCAGGTGACCTGCAGAGCCATACGGGTTTTCCCCAGATTGTCTGTCTGTCACTTTTTTTTTTTTTTTTTTTTATCCTCACCCGAGGATATTTCTCCATTTTTTGTACAGATAGAGTGGGAGGGAGAGAGAGAGAGAGAAACATCGACGTGAAGAGACACATCGAGTGGCTGCCACCCGCACAACCAACCAGGGCCGGGGACAAACTTGCAACCGAAGTACGCGCCCTTAGCGGGAACCAAACCCGGGTCTCTCCGGACCGCAGGCCGACGCTCTAACCGCTGAGCCAAACTGGCCAGGGCCTGTCTGTCACTTTTTACTGCATTTTGATTCAATGCTACCATTAAGAAATAACTTTGTGTCCAAAAGAAAAATAATGTGACTACATACTGGTATATATTCAAATTCAAGATCAAATCCTTATGTTTTCAGAGCAAAATATGAAGTTCCATTTTGTCCCCTTGCACTCCCACTCAGTCTACTTTTTGTGTATTTATAGTCATATTTATGGAGATAAATATATAGGTTTTTCTTTTACTTTTTTGGCTTGTTTTTATAAATGAAGTGGTGGGGTCATGTGTGACTAGCCTTTTCTCACTTAACCTTGTCTTCCCATGCTGTTCTTGTTCATGCTGCATAGTAGCAGCACCAGTGTGCTGTAATGTATTTAACCACTTCCTTATGCTTTGCTTCCTAGAAGAGTGCCTGCAGTCAGTAGACATTTAGGTTGTTTCCATTGCTTTGTTTACTTAAAAACAAATTTTGTACATCTTTCACACATGTAGGCATATTAGCATATGATTGAATTGGAAGTACTGAGTCCAAGGGTATGTGCTCAGTTTTTATAGTAGGAAGGGACTTTTTTCCTTCCAAAAAGGTTTAATCAATTTACATCCCCAGTAGTATATGAAAGTCTATTTCTCTCCCTTCTTGCCAACACTTGGTATTATAAAGCTTCTTTAGTTTTAGCTAGTGAATAAAATGTGACTCCTCATTGTTGAATTTGCATTTCTCTGTATTGAGCATTTTTTGTTGGTCTGTTGACCATCCATGTTATTTTTGTTTATAACCTTTGCTCATTTTTATATTGGTTTATTTGTCATTTTCTTTCTTTCTTTTTTTTTTTTAGTCCTCACCCGAGGACATTTTTCGATATTTTGTTCAGATAGAGTGGGAGGGAGGGAGGGAGGGAGGGGGGGGGGGGGAGAGAGAGAGAGAGAGAGAGAGAGAGAGAGAGAGAGAGAGAGAGAGACATCAACGTGAAAGGGACACATCGAGTGGTTGCCACCCACACGACCCAACCAGGGCTGGGGACAAACTGCAACCGAGGTACATGCCCTTAGCAGGAACTGAACCTGGGTCTCTCCGGACCGCAGGCCAACGCTTCAACCGCTGAGCCAAACTGGCCAGGGCTGTTTGTCGTTTTCTTACTAGTCTTTGTCAGAGCTGTGTTTGGTTCAGTGGTTAGAGAGAGGGTCCCCGTGAGCTGATGGATCTCAGATTCGATCCTGGTCAAGAGCAGGTACCTGGGTTGCAGGGACATTAATTCAGCAAATTACAAATATTTTCCTCTTAGTCTTTCCTTTATCCTTTAATTGTGTTTACAGTGTCTTTTCTTATATAGAAGTTTAAAATTTTTTGTAGTTCAGTTTGGTTTTCCTTTGTGGGTTTTGCGTCTTGCTCAGGAATGCTTTCCTGACCTCAAGAGTATGAAAATATTCTCTAAGAAATTCTCTTTGTTATTTCCCATCTAGTTAAATTCCACCCTCCAATTTCTTAATCCTCTCCGCATTCTTCACATTAGCCACTAAAATGGTATGAAACCTCAGCTCTCCGGAATCTTCCAATAATGACTTCTCACAAACACATTTTATGGATATCTTAGGGTTTATCTCGATCTACCAACCAAAACTGGAGATAAAGGGGGCTACATCTATTGTACTATTACATACATCAAAGGTAGAAAATGGATTAAACTAACAGATAAAACTAGGATAAAATAGCTTTCATTGTGGTTAGATTTGCATGGGTAAGTCACTTTTAGGACTGGCTCTGAGCCCTTTGCCTCGATTGTATTCAGTATAGCTTGCCTTTTATCTGTTGTACATATTTACCATCCATCAGATTTCTTTTAAAGGGTAGAACTACTTTAAAAGCATTTTATTTACCACCCCCCACCACTTAACTCAAGTTATTCCTGAATTTTGTTGCCACTTGCCACTTAGTGTTAACTCTGAATGTGTTTTTAAGTATATTTTCATCATCTAATTAATTATAATATGGGAAACCAGTTAACTAGGCTATTACTGTGTCAGTAAAGCTAAAAACTCCCTGATTATGGGACTAGGCCTTTGTGATAAGTGGCGTTGTTTTTGTGTATGAACTTTGAAATTGCTTTTGATTCCTCAGAGACCTTTCGTTTATTTTCTACTTCTCTGATATATTCCCTAATAAGTGAGGTTATAAGATAACTGAATTCTAGGAAAGGAGGCAGTGTTCTGTGTTTATAACCCTTTGCCTCCATCAAATTCATATGGCAGTAAAACAATTTGGAAAGTCTTTGGATTCTCTTATAAAGGATTTTTTGCTGGCATAAAACATGCATTATCTATCATACTTGAATAGTAATACCCACTTAATGAAAGACGAGCAGATTTCTGTTGGTTTACTTAGCAACTTGCAACTTAAGAAGTATAATTAGGATTATTCTTTACATATTAGTTATACTAAGTTTGGAGTTTCTCTTTTTAGTACAGTGTTTCAATTCAAATGACTGTTTTCTAAAAATGCTGCCTCTCTAGCATAGCCCACCAGAACCTTAACTGACACTGGAAAGCATTAGCCTGTCAGTTCCTGTCCCCTGTACCTACCTTATCTTGGATGCTTGTCCCTTTGTCCTTTACCCCTTTCTCAGATAGCAGTGAAAGGAATCTGTTACCACCTTAAAACCCTCCAGGGACCTCCCATTGTTCTTAATGTGAGCCTGGCATTCTGGCTAGATTGTGTTAACTCTGTACCCTGCCATCCCCCTACCCCCAGCCCCCCAATCCACAGAAAGTCTTGAGCTGTTCTGGTTTTTGTTCTTGTCTCTGCTGACACCACACATCCTGTTCCTTATTCCATAGGTACTTTTAACGTTTTTAATCTGGTGAAATCTGTTGACCCCTTTCTTAAAATGTTTCCAAATGCTTAAAATAAAACACCCAGGATTTTAAAGGGAACCCATTACATTGAAATACAGCCATCAGTATATTATGAAGCAAATTAGTGATACGGTAATACGTGCTTCTGTATCCTCTATTAAATAACAAGCCGCAACAGTGGGTCTCATTATTGTAATTTCAAAGTGATGATAGCATATATTATTTCATGCTATCTGCAACCACTGTAATAAGATATGAGTATTTACAGTTTTTTTAATTTGAAACTCATAGGCACTTCTATTTCTGGTTTATTGCCTACATTCATAGTGGAAGGAAATGCTAAATTTCTGTGAGAAAATAATGAAAATGAACATGTAACTTTTCTTATTCAAGTTCACAGTCTTAAGAATCTCTGTGAATCTTCTCCTGAACCCCCTGTACTCCCTTCCTGCCTCCTGCAGTTGTTTCCTTTGCCTGGGGCCCTCTTCATGTCACTGTTCTCAGGTGGAGCCTTACTTGGCTTTCATTTCCTCAAGGTGGCCTTTCTAGGTTAACAGCCCATGTTGTACTCTCAGTTGCAGCATTGTGAAATCATTTATATGATCCCTACTTGTCATGTGGGAGCTCAGTGGCTATGTGAGCTTTGGGGGTGCAGTGACTGCCTCGTGCAGCATCATAGGTGCCTGTTAAATATTTCTGTTTTTGATGACATAGATAGCACCTTAAGAAGAGGAAACACACCATGCGAGAAAAGCTTAGGGGTGTAAACAATCCCAGGCAGTACCACCCAGGGCCCATGTATAAGGCACATTGTTGGATATGATGAGAGGTGAAGTAGAATATGACCAGGAAAGAATACAGATGTGTTAACTTGTTTGTCTGAATTCCTTTCAGTGGAATGTAAGATCCGCACATCTGTATATGTACATTGCACATGAACGTACTTTATATATGTATTCATGTATGTTACACGAACACAGGATGTTAGTCTCACTGCCTTACAAAGTGCCTGGCGTGTAGTATTGCCCAATGCCTATTAAATATATGAATGAGTAACTGATTTGGGCCATAGCTTGCTCATTTGAAAAAATGAAGTTGTTTCCTTCTCCTTCTTAGCTTCTATTTAAGGTTTTTTTAATCCTCTATAGAGAATTTACTGTGAGGCATTAAGGAAGCCCTCTGGGGTTACAAAGGTGAGTCAGATTTGTATTTTGCCCTCTGCATGGGGGAAGATAGTAAGAATGGAACTTTAAGTGTGAATGGGAGGAGAAGGACCTTAGAGCCTTTTGCATACTAATTGCCCTGGCACCCAAGCCAATGATCTTATAAGGCTAGTTCTTTTGATTATGGAGCAGTGGAGTCTGTACTAGTTGATAGTGGGGCTCAGCCTGAGGGACTGGGACACAGAGCAGGTTTGGTTGTCTAAGCCATGGAAGGAGGAGAGAGGCCAGAGAGACACTACCAGGGATAGTTCTCTTGGGGAACATTTGGTTGCATAGACAAATAAATGATCCTGACTGGGGGTCAGTGAAACCCAGTTAACACTTCCCTTTGATGAGGTGGCACTTGAGCTGGGCCTTTAGGAGTGATTGTGATTGAGTAAGGGAGGGACTAAGGTAAACAAGAAGCATAAGAAGGAGTGATCAATGCATGGCATATTTAGAATAGTGAATCTGGTATACTTCTTTTGAGGTAACATCTAAAAAGAAAGCCTTTTGTTTTGCTATAAAGCTGAATATTATTTTACTCTTACATATTTTAAAAACATGACTTAAATGGGGTAAGTACTGCATTAGTTGTGGGGAAAAAATAGATAAATTTAAACCACCTATCTTAATGGAAAGAGGGAGGGAGAAGAGACTTAATTTTTTTATCTTAATTTTTATTTTATAGTTTTGCTAATAGCCAAATTAACAAATGTCTATTGACATATACTTTACATGCAGTCAAATACACCCATTTTAAGTGTACAGTTTTTGAGGTTTGACAATTATGTACCACCATGTAACTATCCCTTAATTAAAATACAGGGTGTGCCAAAAAATGTACACAGGATGACTGTAGATTCTATTACATTTTGAAAATGAAATATATTTTAATAAACACTGGCTTTATAGGTAATACTTTTTTTGGTATATGCATTTTGTGGGGACACCCTATGTATTGTGATCACTCTGAAAGTGTTTCCGTATGCCCAATTTATTTTCTTCTTTTTCCTCTCAGCCGCTGTTTTGGTTCCTGTAACTAAAGATAAATATTACCTGTTCTTCACAGCATGATCTTTTCAGATTCATTGGTGGTATTGCATTTATCAGTAGCTCATTCCTTTTTATTGCTGAATCATATTCCATTGTATGGATATGCTGCAGTTGATCCACTTGATGGACTTTGGATTATTTCAGGTTTTGAGTCCAAGGTCATGTGGAATTATAAGTTTTCTTTCTTTCTTTCTTTTTTTTTGCTACGTACACCTAGCAGGAACCGAACCTGGGACTCTCTGGTCCGTAGGCCGACGCTCCAACCGCTGAACCAAACTGGCCAGAGCATAAGTTTTCATTTCTTAGAGGTAAATCATTAGGTGTGTAATTGGGTTGTAAAGTAAGTGTATGTTTATAAGAAACTGCCACACAGTTCTCCAGAGTGTTTGCACCATTTTTCAACCCTGAGCATTCCAGTTGTTTCCCATCCTTGTCAACTTTGGTATTGGTTTTATTAAACATTTTTTTTTCCCCTTTATTGATTTTATAGAAAGGGGAAGAGAGAGAGAGAGAAAAAAAAAAACATTGATTAGCCGCCTCCTGCATGCCCTTCACTGGGGATTTGACCCACAACCTGGGTATGTGCCCTTACCAGGAATTGAACCAGCAACCTCTTGGTGCATGGGTCGATGCTCAACCACTGAGCCACACTGGCTGGACAACTTTAGTATTGTTAATCACACTACTTTCTTTAAATGGTTTAGTAGTGCCCTGGCCATTTTGCCTTAGCGGTTAGTGTGTTGGCCTGTGGTCCAGAGAGACCTGGGTTCGGTTCCCGCTAAGGGCACATATCTCAGTTGCAGTTTGTCCCTGGCTCTGGTTGGGTCGTGTGGGAGGCAGCCACTTGATGTGTCCCTTTCATGTCCAAGCACCCCCCTCCCCCCCTTTTTTTTTCTGAACAAAAAATGGAAAAATGTCCTCGGGTGAGGATAAAAAAGAAAAAAAAAAAGAGGTTTAGTAGTGCTCTGGCTGGGTGTTAATGGTTTGGAGTGTTGTCCCATACACTGAAAGGTTTAGGGTTCAATTCCTGGTCAGGGCATGTACCTAGGTTTTGAGTTCGATCAACTTCTTCTTGAAGTTTTGCTCTACTATTTAAAAAAACCTTGCTTTTCAATTGTGGTATGCCTTTGTTATTGAGTGAAGCAAGGGAGCTGTTATAGGCACAGTCTGCCATTTTCACCTACAATTGGTTCTAAGTGACATATTGGTTTGGTTTCTCAACCTGTATCAGACTTGAAGTAGCACTTAAGTCAAGAAAGGAAGTTTCTTAGACAATGGAGGAAGGAGCATATTGGCCCTCAAATGAAGGATGTAGGAGAAAGCTACATCCCAAATCATTGTAATCTGGAGCAGTTATCCCTAGCTCCACTACACACAAAACTGTTGTAAGCACTTTGCTGTATTATTATTATTATTTTTTACAGCTGTTCTTTCCTTCCATGCAAATATTTTTTTTATTGTTGAAAGTATTACAGATGTCCCCCTTTATGCAAATATTTTTTTTGTAATCCTACTATATGTACAATTTTGTTCTTCCGGTTTTTTCCACTAGCTAGTATCCTAAGCATTTTATATTATTGCAGATTTTCCATAACAATTTTGTACCCCACCTCATTGCCACCTTTTTCTTTTCTGAAACTACCCCTTCACTTTAAGTTTTCATTATGAGTGAATCTTAGGGGGTTTGCAAGCCCTGTTAAGTGAGGCTTTAAAAGAATTTGTTCTTTCTTTTTTCCACAATAACCACTTTAATGGGCAGCTAGCTACATATCTTATGAATGTACAACTGCTATTTTTCCATTCCACTATATTAAAAGGTTTTACATTGTTTGGAGTTTTGATAACGCTAGATAAGTGTGATCACCTTTATGTATTATGTAGTAAACTTTTTATTGTTTCCTTTAGGATCCATTTCCCATTGCAGAATTCCTGGGTCAATAGAAACTGCCACCTTAAAGCCTCTTGTTGTATTTTGCCAAATGATTAACTGGAAATGTAACTGCTGCTCCTAGTAAGGTTGAGAAGGTTTGTTTCACTGTAGTGCCCCAGAGTCCTGAGGAGTATTTAAAATTGAAGTGATGTAATTCAGAGTTACCTGGAAGTTAGGTTATAATATTTTCTTGTTTCAAGGTAGGACACCATTTTAGAAAAATTTTCATATATGGTGACAAGGATAAAAAGTGTTTTGGTGAAGCTACTCAGGACTGTTACTTGACTTCAAGCTTTGAGAATAGTTTGCGTTTAGAAAACTGTGTATTCCAAAAATAATCTAAGAATGTGACCAGTTAAAAGAAGATTAGATATCTAGCCTTCCTAATTTCTTTTTTCAATTAAAAAAAATTTTTTTTTTAATTCTCACCCGAGGACATTTTTGCATTTATCTTCAGATAGAGCAGGAAGTAGAGAGGGAGGAAAAGAGAGAGAAGAGAAGCATCGATGTGAGAGAGACACATCGAGTGGTTGCCACCCACACAATCCCAACCAGGGCTGGGGCCAAACTGCAACTGAGGTATGTTCCCTTAGCGGGAACCGAACCTGGGACTCTCTGGTCCACGGGCTGACACTCTGACTGCTGAGCCAAACCGGCCAGGGCATAGTCTTATTAATTTCTTATTTCATCCTACAAATACACACGATTTTGAAAAAGTTGAAGGCTCTCATTGAAAGGAGATGCCTTTCCCTTCCAGGTCCCGATGCCTAATGATGCTCTTGAACCTGTGCCTACCAGTTCCCGAGGGCAGGGGTGTCCCTGGAGGGGAGTGTGTTAAAGTGTTACTAACCCTTTTTATTAGTGATGTGTGTTTGGATTTAGGTCTATGTGCATTTCTCCCCCTGTAGATCTTAGGAGCTGATCGGTAGAAATAGCAAACCTCGTTAGGGCATTATGAATTCATGTTGTTATGGGAATCTGTCCACATTTCAAGGATAATCCCATTTCCTTTTTCTTACCTAAATTGTGATACATGTTGATACTGTTAAACTTTCTGCTAAGTTTATTGTTGTTTTTTAAAATATGCTTTTATTGATTTTAGAGAGAGGAAGGGGCGAGAAGGAGAGAAAGAGGGAGAAAGAGAAATATTGATGTGAGAGAGAAACATCAATGGGTTGCCTACAACCTGGGTATGTACCCTGACTGGGAATCAAATTGACGACCTTTTGGAGCACTGGATGATGCAGAAGCAACTAAGCCACACTGTCCAGGGCTCTACTAATAAATTATTTTAGAATCCATTTTTAAACCACTCTAGTTCTTTGAAGGGACAAATATTTTGCAGAAAAAGGGATTAATGGTATTACTTATGAATGGACCTTGTAAATGTTTGTGATGAGGCCTTGTTCAATATTCTTTTGTTTACTTAGTAAACATTTCCTAGTATTTTCCCGTAAGATTTTCCCCTTATCTCAGAGAGCTCACTGTCTAGCAGAGGAGACAGGTACACAAATTTAGGACTATAATGTCAGTGAACTGAGGGAAATGCACAGGCCATGATGGAAGCTACCAGGAAGGAGGTGCCTAACCACATTTAAGAGTGAGGTAGAGAGCTCAGGGAGAACTTTCTGGAGGAAGGCAGTTTCTTATAAATGATAAGTAGAAGTTAGTCAGGCATAAGGCCTGGGACTTGATTGGTTAGAGAAGCAGGGTCCAAAGAACATTGTAGCCCTGGTCAGGTGTCATTCCATACACCAGAAGGTTGCAGGTTTGATTGCTGGTCAAGGCACATATTTATTTATTAAAAAAATTTTTTTTTTCTTTATTGATTTTAGAGTGAGAGGAAGAGAGAGAGAGAAACATTGATGAGAGAGAACATTGATTGGCCGCCTCCCGCATGCCCCCAACTAGGGATTGGGCCCACAACCTTGGGCATGTGCCCTGACTGGGAATTGAACCGGCGCCTCTTGGTACGTGGGTTGATGCTCAATCACTGAGCCACACCGGCCGGGCAAGGCACATATCTAGGCTGCAGGTTCAATCCCCAGTCAGAGCGCGTACAGGAGGCAACCGATCGATGTTTCTCATGTCAATATTTCTCTTCCTCTAACTCTCACCTCCCTCTCCCTTCCCTCCTCTTTCCAAAATCAATAAGCATGTCCTTCAGTGAGGATTAAAAAAAAAAAGAAAAGAGAAGAACATTGCAGGCCCAGGGGAGAGGAGTGAAAGTACAGGGCTTGGAACAGAGTGTGTCTGCGTCAGTGTCAGTGTGTACACTTGCTGGAGTAGAGAGGTCAGTGCGGGGCATAGAGGAGGTGAGGCCGGAGAGGTAGAAGTTTTTCCTGTTAGTAATCAAAAGTCAATAAATCATACACAAAAGATTTTTAAGCTGGTGTAGTGGTGGCTTTATTGTTAGGGCCTCAGCCTGATTTTTCCTAACAGAATTGAGTCAGGGGAAGGAGTGTCATCTGGCGGACATCTGGGAGCGTGGGACAGAGGGAGGATCCTGGAGCAAAAGTTGTCTTAGGAGAGAATGTAATGGACTCAGAGAACCTTTTATGGTGGATCAACAGTGTAATTTCTTGGAAGAAGAAACCTAAAATTGCGTAAAGGATTTTGAAAGTTGGAAAGCACTATGGCAGGTAACTAGAATTTACCCAGCAAGGTTTTTTGTGAATTCTCCAGGTATAGAACTATCTCTGTATTATGCAGAATATTGGTATGACAGATGTGTCATTTCTAATGTTATAAAGGTAATTTTATATAAATAGTGAGATTTTTCAGAAATGTGAAGAAATAGCACTTCAGGACCATTTCATTTTATTTTTTATTTTATTTTTTTTGTCCTCACCCGAGGACATTTTTCCATTTTTTGTTCAGGTAGAGTGGGAGGGAGAGAGAGAAACAGAGAGAGAGAGAGAAACATCGATGTGAAAGGAACACATCGAGTGGCTGCCACCCGCACAACCGACCAGGGCCGGGGACAAACTGCAACCGAGGTATGCGCCCTTAGCGGGAACCGAACCCGGGTCTCTCAGGACCGCAGGCCGACGCTCTAACCGCTGAGCCAAACCGGCCAGGGCAGGACCATTTTAATTGGGGAAAAAAATTAGTTAATTTTACTCTGGTCCTTAAATGAAGATTGTGTGATCTAATTAACTAAACTGACTGATGACTGATTGCAGGATACCAGAGACAGGCATGCAATCTGACACTCTTCTCAGCTTATGTAGTTGAACACTAATTAGTTGGTGTGCTGGCTTTGTGGCGTAATGAAAATAATACTCTTATTGCTGAAAGTCTTGGTTGTGAGGAGATCGCCCTTTGATGACAAATAGTATAATAGTTTCATCAATGAATAATTCTTTGGTTGTTTATGGTTTTATATTTAAAAACACATTTTAGTCTCACATAAAGATACAAAAAAGGGGCCACTTCTGCCAGGCCTGTGGACCACTGTTGATGGGAATGTTAATTGGTGAAACCACAATGGAAAACAGTATGGGGGTATCTAAAAAAGTTAAAAATAGAACTGCCATATGATCCAGTTATTCCACTTCTGGGTATTTATTCAAAGAAAACAAAAACTAATTCTGAAAGGTATCTGCACCCTCATGTTTACTCAGCATTATTTACCATAGCCAAGAAATGAAGACTGCCTAAGTGTCCACTGATGGATGAATAGATAAAGAAGATACGGTGCACGTACAATGGAGTGTTATTCAGCCATAAAAAGAATGAAATCTTGCCATTTGTGACAACATGGATGGTATTTGAGGGCATTATGCTGAGTGAAATAAGTCAGACAGTGGAAGACAAATACTGTATTATCTCTCATGTATCTGGAATCTTTTGTGTACCAAAAAAAGGCAAATAAACCAGGCTCATAGATACAGAATACAGATTAATGGTTGCAAGAAGTGGTTGGTGGGGGTGGGAGAAGTGGATGATCTATGTTTTATTTATTTTAGTTAAAAATTAAAACAAAAAGTAAGAGAGACTTGACATGTGGATAAACTTCTCAACAATTGGGACAAACAAATAAAAGAGATACAGGATGAATGCCTGCATCTCTTCACCCTGGGCAACAAACACACAACCCCAAAACAAAAGAGGGATCCCTTCTGTAGGGTCTGTGGTTTTCATCCCTTTTGTGAGGCTAGAAGTACATGTAGAAAGGTGTTTTTCTGCCAGTCTACTTCATTTTCTGATTTTGCTTCTTTTCAGTCAAAAAAGAATTTTCTTCTGTCCTTTAATTTAAAAATAGAAATGTCTTTGTCAGTAGCAGCTTTGTAAGTGGCTTTGTCAGTAACATTTTTATTACTTTGAAGTGAATGTTATTTTTTTATTATTCTTGGCATAAGTGCCTACCTTTGGGCGTTTTTGTAGTGTACATTCTAATGGTATCATTTTTGGAGCACTTGAGCCTGCAGACTTTGCCAGAGACGACAGCAGCAGCAAATCTTTATAGAGCAGTGATGATACTCTGATATCCTCTCATAGCTCTCAGAACTCCTGATGGCTTCCCTCCCTCTCCTTTATGCTTCTCTTTCTTAGTTTCTGTTATGCTTTAAAACTTATTTTTAAATGAAATGTTACCAAAATAGTACAAAGAATTTCTATGATTTTTAACATTTTATCATGTCCCTCTCCTACCACATGCTTATTAAATTCTGAACCATTTAAAGATAAGTTGCAAACATAGTTCCCCTTTATCCCCAAATACTTTAGTGTATATTTCCTAAAAATAAGAATGTTTTCTTTAGGGAAAAAAACAAAACAAAACAACAACAACAAAAAAACCGAACAAAAAACAGTACAGTTATCAGTGAGGAAATGAATACCAGAAGCCCTTTAAGCTGTCTCTGGTGTCCCTCACTGTCCTCATCATTTCTTGAGTGCTTCCTGTGTCATCTTGTACATTCCTAGCCCCTTAGTATATCTTGACCATTTCATGGTTTTTGCAGTGTTGTAAAAGATTTTTTTCTTTTTCTCTAAAAAAAATTTTTTTTTTCTTCATTGATTTTAGAGAGAGAGAGAAACATTGATGAGAGAGAACATCGATAGGCCACCTCCTGCATGCTCCCCCTTGGGGATCCCACAACCTGTGGGATGTGTCCTGACTGGAAATCAAACTGGCGACCTCTTGGTGTGCATGTGTCGGTGCTCAATCACTGAGCCACACTGGCTGGACAAAGATTTTTTTCTTTAAATTAAATTTCATTTTCCATTTTGGTTTACAGTGCAGTATTCATAGCACCTCAGGAGTGGCTTTTGTCTATATTGTAGCTCCCTGCTTATATCCTATGACCATGACTTCCTCAACCAAGTTAAACAAAGGCATCTTTACAGGCATTGTTTCAACCTGATGTTTTAAGTATTTTTTTTCAAGCGTCATCCATCTACTAATTATCTGCTTAGGCTTTGATAAGTCACATTTTCCCCCAGAATCTCCTGTCCATACAGTGCACAGTCTGGTTAGTTAGGGCATTTGGTCCCCACTCACCAGGGTTGGTAAGTTTGCGTCACTCTTTTCCTTTCCTCGAGACAATGGCTGTGACAGGTACTTGCCCTTGAATCCTTTTCACGCAGGTCCTTAAGATTTAGGACAGTTGGAAAACATCAAGTATTCGATTATTTAGAGAACCCTGTGTTTTCTCTATAAATGTTATGTGTTAGTGTTTTGCCTTTTGAAAGGAGTTATATGTAGTACAGAAAATTCAGAAAGTAGAAAAAGGCTGGGGAAATACATTCTTAATGCTCTCTTCTAGTAATCCCAATGTGTGCACAAACAGATCTAAGACAGTTTTCTCCCTTTACCGACTGTCCTCAGGAACTCTTTAGCAGAAACTTAGTAACCAAGACATTTTGGGGAGAAAGGTAATGCCACTTTTTCTTCAAATATACCAACAGAAAATGATGTAATCAGAGTGCAGTCAAATATAATCACAACTGTATTTGAATTGTAGCTCAAGTGATGTTTTTCATTTTTTTAATTTGCTTTATTAGATAGCTTCTCAGGACTCCCCCCTTGTTTCTGAGTATCTTTAATGATAGTAAAAATAAAACAAAGTATTTTATTAAAAACTGACTGCTAGTTTTTGTTAGACAATTTGTAATAAAGGGATAGCTCTGCTTAGGGTCCTAAGACTTCACCACTACAATGAGAACTTGATATTCCATGAGTTTCTCAAGTTAGGTTTTGTTAATAATAATCTGTTGTTTGTATAAAAATAGCCTCAGAGGATTAGGATAACTTTTCAGTTTCTCTGAGCAGTAGGAAAGAAACCAACTCATATTTTTACCCTGTATATACTCAGTACTCCCTAGTTTTTACTTAGCAAACACCCCCTCCCCCCCAATCACAATAAAGACCTGAATCAAACTGCCAGCACAATTGAGTGAGACAAGGTAGTGTGGTGTGTCTCAGTATGTTCTGAGAAAAGATACTCTACTTTTGGGGTGAGTGGGGGGAGGAAGCTTCAGTGGTCATATGATTTTGGGTACTTGGTTGGGTTTTTCCTTGGAGAATCACTGTGAACATGAACCACACCTAAAGGAAATAAACCTGTTTATTTATTTTTTTATTTTTTATTTTTTTTATCCTCACCCGAGGATATTTTTCCATTTTTTGTACAGATAGAGTGGGAGGGAGAGAGAGGAAGGGAGAGAGAGAGAAACATCGATGTGAAGGGACACATTGAGTGGCTGCCACCCGCACGACCAACCAGGGCCGGGGACAAACTGCAACCGAAGTATGTGCCCTTAGCGGGAACCGAACCCGGGTCTCTCTCTACCGCAGGCCAACGCTCTAACCGCTGAGCCAAACCGGCCAGGGCGAAATAAACCTGTTTAAACTTAACATTTCTCAAACTTATCAGTCATCCACAATTTTGAGTGATATCATGGACCTAGGGTTCTCTGGAATTCCCTTTGGGAAAGCCCAAAGCAGTGTAAACAGCATTGACTATTCTAATTATGCCTCTGCTCACAACTAATTTGTAAAATGGCATTGATCCTTGGGTGGGTTATGAGGAAGAGTGTCTGCATATTGCTGAAATACTTTCTTTGGGAAGGATAGTGGGGGCAAGGAGATTTATTTATTTACTTATTTTAAGAGAGAGAGGAAGGGAGAGAGAGAGAAAGACCAATGTGAGAGACATCCATGGGCTGTCTCCTGCACGCCCCCTACTGGGGTTTGAGCCCACACCCGGGGCATGAGCCCTGACTGGGGAACCAGCTGGCACTTCAGTCCATGGGGTGATGCTCAAGCCATTGAGCCACACGGACTGGGCCAGGCAATTAGTTTTAGAGGCAGCCAGAACATTTTTTGAGTCCTAGCATTTTTGTCATGTTCTCTTGTGCTTTATCTCAAGCTCTCAGAACTTGATATTACTACCTGTTCTAGAGTAAAGAATTTAAAGTTTGGATAGGGGGAGTGGAGCTGTGATTGAAAACTAGTTGGTCTGCATTCAGTTAGGCCTGTAAGGGGAAACAGAACAAGTCCTCCCACCTCTGCCAAAACCTGTGGTCTGTCTTCAGGTTCCCTTTTTCCCCATTGCACCGCAGCCTGGGGGCCACACAGGTGGACCCACTGCAGTTTTCAGAGCAATCCTCATTGTGCCCGGAGTTTTTGAGGCAACTTCTGCCAGTTCCCCCACTTCAAAGGGGTGGGCGTGAACATGGGTAAGATACTCAGTACTGAAGATTTGTCTGAAATGTGATTTCTAATTAGTCCAGTATTTGTAAGACTAAATCATTGAATCCAGAGTGTGTTTATTAATCCCTCCGTTTGGGGTTGGAATGATGTGGAACTGTTATATGCAGACTGAAATCCGTTGCAAAACTCAACGGTGAAGGTTGAATCTATGTCTTTCTTAATTCTTTGACTGCTATTCCTTTCCTCTCATAAGCATTTAAAATCCTGTCCTTAAAGAATCCTGTTCTGAAATATATTTTTAAAGGAAGATGCATAATGTAGAAAGTTTCTCCACCTTAAAGGTGTGCTGTTGGCAGTTAGGGAAGGGGAAGGACCTAGGAGCAAAAAGGATCCTTCCACTGTTGTTTGGATAAGTGACTTTTAAGGTTAATTCCACGGAAGCATCAGGGTTTGTGAATGACCTTCTTCCCCTCTCATCTCCAGCTTCCTGAGATACTATGCTTGCTCTGAGCTCATTCAGAGTAATAAACTGCACCCATAATTCATGAGCTTGGAAGGCCTTTAACCGCTTGCAGCCAGGAGAATAATGACAACATTTAAAATTACAGATCGCTCATTTTGGACCCTTTCTCTTTCAAGTTATGAATGAAATTTATGAGCCAATTACCAGATGGTGGAGCCTGTTTGCAAAGACCAAGTGCCCCCTTGTTTTTACTACTGCTGTTGCGTGTGTGTGTGTGTGTGTAAGTGGGGAAGAGAAGGGAGCAGGCAATCCCCTGGTGTTTCCCAAAGCTAGCTTTCCTCCTTCCTTTTCTCTTTTTCTTCTTCTTTTCTCTTCTTCCTTCCTTCCTTTCTTTTCTTTTGTTAATCCTCACCAGAGTATATTTTCTCCTTTTTTCTTATTTTTTAGAGAGAGAAGCATCAATCGGTTGCCTTCCACACATACCCCCATGGGGGTTGGGATCGAACTTGCAACCCAGGTACATGCCCTTGACTGGAAATTGAACCGAGACCCTTTGGTGTGTGGGTCAACGCTCTAGCCACACTGGTCAGGGCCAAAGCTTGCATTCTTAATTTGAAATAATTTTTACAGAAGAGTTAGGGTTACTGAGACTGTCAGGGTTATAATTCTCATTTGTTAGTAGCTAGCTCAAGTGATTGAATTTTGGTAGCCAGGAAGCAGAAAATATTGGGGTGAGAATATTCTGGGTATAAAAGAACAGGATTCCCTACAGAGTCTCTCTACAAACTGAAGACTGAAAGACAAACATGTAAAGTATTGTATAGATTATTAAGTTTTCAGTAACTATTTCTGAAATGGCTATTAACTACTCAAATCCCAGGCCTTTAAAATTTCAAAAGGAACAGCAGGGCCAAGAACGGAGGCTACACAATGATAGGGTGTGATTTGAGTTAGGCAGTTGGAACTTGAGCCCTTTTTTAACTTTAAAATTGTTTCTCCTTTCAGAGACTGGTGAGAGAGTGTTAGCATAGCTTTAATGCATTTAGAAGTAAGACCATATAAATCATGCACGTATCACTTTCTGTCATGAGTTCTAGACATTTTGGCTTGAAATCAGTCATCAGTGTGTTTCTTAGATGTTTACAGAATCTTGTTTATATCTATTTCTTTCTAGCCTTCTCACCCAGGTTTTATCTGAGTGACTGGAAATGACATTTATTTATTGACTATGGAGGCTAGATTACACTAATGGATAATTGCAATCCATCTCCCATTGTGAGAGTATAACATTAAGTGGTTGATGTTGGCCAAATTTTATTTCTTTTATAGAATTAACTCGTATTGCCTGACAATTTTTATGATTGGTTCGTGTAGGATGAGTCTATCCTCTTTCCTATTATGGTTTGATAAGAAGAATAAATGCAGAACTACAGCTGTCCTGCACGTATATGAAACATGAGGGAAATTGCAGGTATACTTGTGTATTAAAATCATATCAGGAAATGAGGCTGCCTTCTTGGTGTGTTGAACACATTTTATTATTAGCCTGTGAAGGCAATGTCTGGTTTAGTGACTTGGGTTGTAATATGGAGAGTTTCTTATTTTTTTCTGGAGTAGTTAGAATTTTGATCTATATGGTCAGTGTTGGTGGATTTTATATTGATGTGCTTTTTGGTCTCTGGTGATTAATGAATATATCCTATCTTTGAAGGGAAAAGTAGTTTTTAGCTCCTCCTACATAGGAGGAAAGGTGATACCTTTTGATCTTTTGTATGAAAGATGATTCATGACATCCAAATCTTTCATTTCACAATTATTAAAAATGTGTTACTTTAAGAAGGATGAAGAAAGCTGTTCACTGAAGTTTTAGTAGCTAGAAACTTAATGGTGTAAGTTCTTTTTTGGCCTTGATGATATTCAGGATGGTTTATGTATATGCTTTATACTGTTACAGTGTGGTTACTGTACTCAAGTTTCTTTAGTCTCTTCTCTTTCCCATGTTTTCTTGTTTTGCTGGCTTCATTGATGTCATAGTGATCCATTTTTAGTAACTGGGAATTTCTTATGTATCCAAAACAGCTTCCTGCCCACTACCCCAGGTTGGACACTTTTAACAGAAGGGATAACAGACAATCTTGTGCAATAATAAATTTATTGCGATCACAGTATTTTTGGTGGTTAATTTTCAAAATAGTTGACAGTTATGAACCATAAGATGTTTTCAAAAAATTTCCTCTTATTCATGCTTGATGGCAGGAATTAGAATACAATGCTAATTCTAATTGGTAATTATTAAAGATAAGTGATGGAAGTTTGAGGCTTATTTTGACAATCTTATAGCAATTGGTTCATTTACCTCCCTAGCTCCACTTGCTCTCTGGTAAGGGTAGGATCATGTCTTAAGGCATACCTATGATAAGGCAGCACTTCTCAAACTTACATAGGAATCACCCGGGGATGTTGAACTGCCTGCTCTGGTTCAGTATGTCTGGATAGGGCCTGAGAGTATTAGGGCCCGAGAGTGTACCTTTTGTTTTTTATCCTCACCCGAGGACATTTTTCCATTTTTTTGTTCAGATAAGAGTGGCAGGGAGAGAGAGAGAGAGAGAGAGAGAGAGAGAGAGAGAGAGAGAGAGAAACGTAGAAACATCGATGTGAAAGGGACACATCGAGTGGCTGCCACCCGCACAACCAACCAGGGCCAGGGACAAACCACAACCGAGGTACACGCCCTTAGTGGGAACCGAACCCCTGTCTCTCTGGACCGCAGGCCAACGCTCTAACCACTGAGCAAAACTGGCTAGGGCCCAAGAGCGTACATTTCAAGGAAGCTCCCAGGTGGTCATCAGCAGTGGGTGTGGGGAGTGGGAGTGGGTCAGTGGCCATAGCTTCACTTGTCCACTTGCAGCAGCGGCTGCTGGCCTTTTCTTTTTAGGATGCTTTTTGTTTTTAGGACTTGATTTCCTAAAGTTCAGCAGTTTATTTGTTTTCTACTAATTTATTGGAAGCACTATTCAAAATGCTTGTTGCTCTGTTTGCCGGTCAAATAAGACAATGTGAGAAGCGTTGCCCCTCTTTTGTTATTATTTAAATCCTTATGATTAGAATCATTTGGTAATGTTTTTAATACTGTCCTCAACACCCTGTCACCAAGAAAAACCCCAAACCCAATTGCCATTAGACAGTATAAGCTGCCCTGGCCAAGTGGCTCAGTTGGTTGGAGCATTGTCTTGTACACCAAAAGGTTTTGGGTTTGATTCCTGGTTAGACCCAATACCCAGGTTTTGGGTTTGATCCCCAGTTGGGGTGCTTAGGGGAGGCAACTGATCAGTGTTTCTCACATCTATGTCTCTCTCTCTCTCTCTCTCTCTCAAATCAATAAAGATACCCTCAGGTGAGGATTAAAAACAAAGTAAGCTAGTTGAACATGGCAGTATTTGAAGTGAATATAAGCTTTCAAAATTTTCTTGGACAGGTATTTCAGGTGCAGGGGTTACTTTGTTTTATTGTTAGTTAGTATTGGGTGTCTTTTTAGTTCACCTGGGATGCACCCTGCCTGGCTGTAGGTTTAGTAATAGGTAGCCTTGAACCCAGCACTAAACCTAGTGCATAATTTATGGTTAAGAGCACTGGATTCAGACCCCAGCTCTGCCATTTGTTTCAGCTGTGTGACTTTGGGTGAGTTGCTTATGTTCTGTTCTCTCAGTTTCTTCAACTGAGATGATCATAGTGTCTTCCTGACTGAGTTGCTGTGGGGTAGTTAAGGGAGTTAATAAGTGCCTATTGCTTGTAAGCATTACTAGAATAATCGCAGGCAGTAGTGGTTATTTCCCCAGATAGTCAGCCCCAATAACCAGGATCCTCTGCTCTGAATCTCTGCCTTCCTACTCCCAACTGGAGCTGTTCTGGCCTATTTCTACTCCAGTTCTTTCTTTCTTGAGTTGGTGGTAGAGAATGGACATGGTGTCTGATTCCTCACTATAATTTGGGTCCATTAACCTGCACTTTTTGGTAACTTTGCAGAGAAGTGATAATTGATTCATTTTTCATAGGACTCTAATGCAGGAGTATTCCCAGTCTCCTGGCAGCCTTTCTCAGTCCTTCCAGTTGCAGACATTACAATGAAGCCAGCTTGTTGGGGTACAGCCCTCTCTGTAGTGGCCTGACCATTGTCAAATGGTCCTTCACAGACTCCCATTTCTAGATGACTGATGCTTTACCTTTGACCCTTGTACCATGACCTTTCCCCCTATAACCCTTTAATTATCTCTTTTAAAAAAATCATTCAACAAGTATTTATTGAATGTTTCCTTGTAGGCCCACAAGACTGCTCTGATTTCTGACCTGAGTCCTGCTCTCATCCAGGGAGCACACATTAACCCTGGCCAATTTCTCTGGTGTCTGTTTTTAGATTGTGGCCAGGAGCTAAGCAGTCTGTTTTGTTCCTAGAGTTGAGTGTGTGTGTGTGTGTGTGCGCGTGCGCACGTGTTAGCAGGGGAGCTGCCCAGTGCAAGGTTTGTGGAGGGTCATCTTCACCCTTGATGTGGTGAAGACAGTGGCTGAGCAGTCACCAGGTGTTTCATCCTTTTTATTAGCCCTCTTCTCTTAGCAGGAAGGCTTTTTATGACTGACCTTCTGAAATGTGTTATGGTTGGGGCCACCACAATTGATTTTCCCCTTGGCATTTGGGAGTGGCACCCACTGGAAGTGAGCACAAGCCGGGGGTTTGGTTAGACAATTTCTTGCCTGCAGTTCCCAGCTGGAAACTGAACTGCAATGAGGAAGTTGCTATGGTCTTTTGTAAGGCCTTCTATCTTTGGCATGTTGATCAGAGTGCTAGCATTGTTGCAGCTGTTGTGAGGAAGGGTTTAAACAAAGCCCATGGAAGACTTCTGTTGGCTGGTCATCTTGAACCCTGCCCCCTTATGTGTATAGGGTGGGGCAAATTAGGTTTACAGTTGTGAGTACGTGACACAGAGTTTATTCTTGTATTATTTATTTTCCATATGAACAATTGTAAACCCCATCCTGTATAATTAAGTTTGAGGGGATTTCCTATTCTGAGAGCAGTTCACATCTGGGCTCACCCCGCAGGCTGCAGTCCTAGGACCTGAGTTGGGAGAAGGGATGCAGGAGGGTGCTGACACTGGCTAATTCTATCGCTCCACTTTGGAGAGGGGTAAAACCCCACTATTGATAGTCACCAAACCAGCTGGATGCCCTTGGTTGTTGACTTACAGATTTCACCACCCTAAATTCTATTCTTCTTTACCATCATCTTATCCCACAATGTTGGTCAGCTTAAGAGTTAAAATTGGTTTTATTCTCTGGTGGTACTTCTCTTGTTTCCATCAGTGGATGAGTTTAAGTTCCAGCTTAGAATGGGGTTCTAATGTGTGAGTAAAGCCACTTATTACCCTGTGCATTGTGACCTTGTATTTGGGCAAAAGGCAGAAGCAGATGTCCTTGTTGACTGAAAATCAGTGGAATTAAAGGGGTCTTAAGGGTTCTTGTTGTTGTCCCCATTCCCCACCCCCTTTGGAGTACGTTTTTCATATCTAGTATTCTGTAGGTAAGAGATGTGTTTACCCCAGTTCAAATGAAGTCTTAGGAATTACTTGGACAGTGTATGAATGTTTAAAGGGATTTTACCATTTCACTATATATGTATATATACATTACTCTGAACTTTTCAAAGGAAGCATTCACTATTGTGGTTTTGGCTACAATTTTTTAAATGTAAAGACAAGCTAAATTTACATTTCTAGAGGCCCATATGTGGGACCACGTCTGTCTTTTTTAAATGTCAGGTTTTTCAGAGTTGTACGAGCAGCTCCTGGGCTTCTGCTGGGAAGTAATGTCAATTTTCATATGTTGAGGTCACATATGGCAGATGACTTAGGTGCTTTTGTGTTCTCTGGAGTTGAGTGCATCGGTGCCTGCAGCAGCAACGAAATATTGGTTATGGTTTCTCACCCACTTGCCTCCTTTCTCATTAACAATGAAGCAGTGGTTGTAGAGTTGGCAATATTTCTCCTTTAGGAATTGTGCCATCATGCTCAAATTCTGGGGAAAATGAGAAGAATATTGTCATCTTTAAACTTATTTTCAGGTGCTTTAAAATATCTTTAAACTCTGTTGAGTAACATATGTAGAAATGTGTACAAATCATAATGTACAGTTGGTGTTTTCACAAAGTGAAGACACCTGTTTAACTAGAACCTAGATATAGAAACTGAATCTTACCGGCTCCTCTTTAGAAGCTATCTTCACCACCATACTTTACTTTTGAATTGTTTCACAAGAGGAGGGCAGAACAGTATTCAAGGAATGTACAGTTGGCCCTCATTTATCGCGATTAATCAGTTTCAGACTCTACCGAGATAAATTAATTTCCGCGAAGTAGGATTCTTTATTTATATAGTCGTCCCTCGCCACTTCCCGCTTCAACTCTATCGCGGTTTTTAATAGCATAGAAAAAAAAGCCTAGAGTGAAGCCGTGAAAGCTGAAGCGCAAAGTGGTGATGGGACTGTAGAAGTAAAAAGCAGGTGGGCTAAGTGGAATGGGGAACTAATGGAAGGTGGGGAAGATTGACAGCTATCTTTTCTCCTGACATCATTCCTGTACCTTGAGGTTCAAGTACCTGTTTTCTTTGTTCACTTTATAGTAGATTGCAATTAACATTTACATTCAAACTTTAAAATTCCTCAGAGTTCTGCTTGAGGGGAAGGGATGGTGGCTTCTAAAAAAGACATTTAACCCACCAAGAAATATGTATGACCAGTCCGCTTTAGATTTTCATTATATAGTATTCGAGGCTTTGGAAATTACTCTGGATGTTTTTCCTTGTCTGATGATGCACTTCTATAAATCGAGAACACTTTTGTTTATGGGGGAAATTTTTGTATATTTCTGTACTTAACGCCTGTTTCTCCTTTAATATATGATTAGTTTAATTTCAGACCTATTATTAGTAGTCAATGAGAAATACATTCCTTGCTCAAATTTGCTAGTATAGTAGAGCCTGGTTTCAGTTAATTTGTAGAGTTCATTATAATGCATAATTCATCAGGTCCAAGAAATCTAGACTCCCAGCCACTGTAGCTTTAACACTTAATTATTTTCTCTGGAACCAGCCAAGTGACAACTAAAACAAGCACTTGCTAAACTGTAGACTGTGACTTGGGTTTGCTCACTCAAACTTGAGTTTTCATTCCAATGTTCATGCAACGGCATGGTGGTGACAGTGCTTTCTCCTTGGCTTTTTCCAGTATTCTGGACTGACACAGAGAATTCTGCCCCCCCCCCCCCCGCATAATGTCTCTTAGCAGATTCTAGCCATCTTCCTTAATCTTTTCCCTTTAAAAAAATTAATATCCTAGTGAGGTGTTTTTTTTTTAACTCCTTTGTGTTGGTTTAGGAGCTCTATCACCATTTGAAACATTTTTTCTTATGATGAAAGGCATTCTTAGTTTTAAGTGGCTGGCTAATGAACTTTTAAAAGTTGGACTATTTGAAGTTTGATTCTGCTTATATTTTTAAAAGAACCTCTTCATCAGCCCTTATTGCATCATGCTTTCCACCCCTCTTTAAAGTACACGTGGAATTGACATTGATGGTGAAAATAAGAGTCTGGCAGTTAATGGCACTTCCTGTGTGCCCGGGACTAGTCTAAGCATTTTACATATATTAACTCATTTATTCCTATACCAACCATGGCAGCATAGGTTACTCCATGTCAGAGGTGTAGACATAGAAGGCAGAGGGGCCAGACTCACAAGCATCTGGCTTCTGAACCTCATTCGTTAGCCCGCAAGGACTTGATGGTAGGTGCTCAGTGTGCCATTTTAGTAACCCCTGGCTTTCTAAAGAAACTAGATTTTCATAGAAGTGGAAATGCAGAATTATTTACCCCCTTCCCTTACTGTTTTGTTTTTTTTTTTTTTGCTACGTGCCCCTAGTGGGAACCGAACCTGGGACTCTGGTCTGCAGGCCGATGCTCCAACCACTGAGCCAAACTGGCCAGGTCATCCCCTTACTGTTCTTGTTTTTTTTTTTTTTATCCTCACTGGAGGACATTATTCCATTTTTTGTTCAGATAGAGTGGGAGGGAGAGAGAGAGAGAAATATCAATGTGAGAGAGACACATCGAGTGGTTGCCACCCACACGACTCCAACCGGGGCCGGGGACAAACTGCAACCGAGGTACATGCCCTTGGCGGGAACTGAACCCCAGGTCTCTCAGGACCGCAGGCCAACGCTCTAACTGCTGAGCCAAACCGGCCAGGACCCCTTACTGTTCTTTAAAAAGACAAATTATCTTTTAGAAACTTACTTTTCTTACATGTGAACATTGGTAAAAATTGAGGAAGAGATATTGACAGTTGACCTGTTTAATACCCTCCTTTCTTTAAAGAAAAAAAATGACAGGAAGATCAGGCAATTAAAAGAAATGTTATCATTAATCTATTCTTACTACATATAGTATAGTGAGGTCAATAAGCTGTGAGGTTAAGTCAGACCTTTCCCATTTTGAAAAGATATGAGGCTTACACAGTAAAACATGTAACTGTGCTGTGGCCAGTGACTTGAATGTACCCTTTGGTCCAGTGTGACTTTTTGTTTATTGGTGAAATTGGTTCTCACGAGCAGTTTGTGTGCAGTAGATTTGCTGTGTGCTTCTATAGTACTTAGGCTAACACAGGAAAATTTAATCATGGCTTTTCTCCAGTTTCATTTAAAGAATGCAGTGTGGGGAGCCCTCTGTAGGGTTGAAATACTGTAGTTGAACACAGCTGACCTTTTTGGATGACTGACTGACCTTTCTGTGTTTCTATCTCCACCCAATCAGGATTCCTGCCTGCTTCAGCCTGAATACTTAAAAATAACTGCAAGGTCCATATGTGTAATTCTTTTGGGGAATTCCATTCTCTGGATTTTAACCGAGTAGTATCTCTTTCAGCTGGTTCCAGTTTTGTCCTCAGAAGTAGTGAAATATTATGTCCCATCCAGCAGGCTCATTGTTCATCTTCTCTGGGCTGAACAACCCTTTGCTCCCCTGGCCATTTCTTTAAATGAAGATTTCAGGGGCCTCATTATTCTGGTTGTGGAGATCCTGCCAGTATCCTTAACAAATGATAACCCATATTTTAAGTGTATACTAGAACTGGTATAATATTTTACGTACCATTTGTCTCAACCACTCTGCTTCAAGGAATAGGCTTAGATTTGGCACAGGGTTGTTTATCAAGTGTATTTTCACTGGCTATCGCAGTGAAAAATGCTAACCAATAGGGGATTGGTGAAATTAGGGAACATCTGTTTCATGCAGTCACTAAAATGATATGGTAGCAAGATTATCTAATGACAATGCAGTAAGTAGAAAAAGCAAATGTGAAAATAGTATGTGCAGTATAATCTTTTTGGGGTGGAGGATAAAGTAATTAAAAAATATATTTGTTTAGCAAAAGTTCTATAAAAGGATATATATACACCAAAACCAACAGTGTTTTATCTCTGAGTGGTCAAAATAAATTGTTTTATTTTATTTTTTTTGTTTATCTGAGAAATACTTGTTGATCTTTTACTGTATACCTGGCATGTGCTGAATGCCAGGCATTCAGTTAGTGGTGAACAGTGGCTATTCTGTTATTATAGAGGGAGGGACAAGTTCTTTGATAGACAAAGTGTCCAGGATGTTGTGGGTGTTCTTTGGGACAACTGATATATGTGAAGGGATGAAAGAAGACTTTCTGGACTTCACAGTGTAGCAACTTGGAGGGCAGGTGAGGATGGGGAGCAGAGTGTTTTAGAGTCAAGTGTAAGGTTCCAGGTGAGAAATAGCATGAAGTTTAGGAAGAGGGAGGGATGCTCAGGAGATAAGCCTTCTTTATTTGTATATTCTCCAAGAAATATGTTAATACAATGTAATTTTCAAAAATGGTATCTAGCCCACTGGTGTAGCTCAGTTGGTTGAGCATCATTCCATGCACCAAGAAGTCACCGATTCGATTTCAGTTGGCGTGCATACCTGGGTTGTGGGCTTGGTTCCAGGAATGGTGTGTGCAGGAGGCAGCCAATCAATGTTTCTCTCTCACCAATGATTCCATAACTTCCTTTCTTTTTTGAAAATTTTTTCTATATTGATTTTAGAGAGAGAGGAAGGGAGAGGGAGAGAGATGGAAATATCGATGAGAGAGAACATCAATTGGCCGCCTCCTGCATGCCCCCCACTGGGGATTTGGCCCACAAGTTGGGCATGTGCCCTGGCCAGGAATCGCACCTGCGACCTCTTTTTTTTTTTTATCCGCACCCGTGGACACTTTTGCTTTTTTATCTTCAGACAAAGTGGGAGGGAGAGAGGGAGGAAGAGAGAGAGAAACATCCCAGCAACCTCTTGTTGGTGCATGGGTCGTTGCTCAACCACTGACACATACCGGCTGGACTCAATATCTTTCTCCCTCTCCCTTCCCCTTTCTCTAAATCAATAAAACATATTTTAAAAAAAATGCTATCTAGAATCTTCTTCTGGGGAAGAAGAGGGAGTCAGGGAAGCAGTGGGAAAACAGTGGGTGCCTCATGTCTTCTTAAGGAGAAGCAGCTCCCCCAGCTGTGGATGGAGGCGAGGGAGGTTTTCCCAGACTGCTGGGATGGGATGGGCATCTCTGGTAAAATAGATGAACACCAGATAGCTAATTTAATTTCTAGAAGTGCTGCTTAAATGCCTTTGCCTCCTACTACTTGTTAGAGCCAAACAAGCATGTGATTTATGTAAAAATACATGAATATTAGTTTTTATCAGAACCCTGCAGAACATGTAAAAGTGATGCTTCCTGCCATAGCAACTTTACAGAATAAAATTAAGAAAATCAGCATTCTTTACAAATGACTAGTCACAGTGGAAAATAACTGTGTGTTGAGCTTATCATAGGCAGATAGCTCTGTAAATGCCCCCTCCCAGATTACCCCTCCCCAGCAAAACTGAAACAGTGATTTACATAGCAAAACACAATGTAAGTGAAACAAAGATGAATTCTTGTGTAGGGATTCTCAAGAAGGCACAAGCCATACTAAGACTGCCTTCCCCAGTTGCTGGCCCATGCTCTGCATTTCTTGCCAGATAGTTGTAGAGAGATTGGGATGCCCTCAGCTATGTGCAGAAACCTCTGCTGGTGCTAAAAGGTAAAGGACCTGAGTTCTGGCCTTTCTTGGAGATGAGATTTCAACCTAGAAAATAGCTAGCACCCTTTCACCTCTGGGGGGAGGGGGGGGGTAGTCCAGTTCTGGAAGTGGCGATACAGATCAAGATTATTGTCTTAAAATAATTCTTGGATGTGCCCCCTGCCAGGATGACTTGTAAATAATTTTGTGCCACGGACTGAGCTGACTTTGGTTTGTGAGCTGCCGATTCTGATTCTGGTAGTGTGTTCTGATTTACTGTACCTGCCTATGGTACCCTGCGAGAACCCTTAGGGTGTTCTTGACATTGTGAAGGAAAGCACTGGGCCCTCGGGATGCTGACAGTGAGTTCCAATGCTGTGGTTCTGGATCACATCACTTCTTTGTACTGTGATGTAATGATTCCTGTCACACTTCTTTAACAACAAACTGTTGGGCTCAGAGACTATTATATGTGGAGTCTAGACTGGGACAGGGG
Organism: Molossus molossus; assembly: GCF_014108415.1. Taxonomy (NCBI): domain Eukaryota; kingdom Metazoa; phylum Chordata; class Mammalia; order Chiroptera; family Molossidae; genus Molossus; species Molossus molossus. Next base: position 25,739,995 of record NW_023425347.1, on the reverse strand, counting down.
ATTCAAACCCCACCCCAAATCTGGGGGTCATCCCCAGGAGTGATCATCACTTGCTTCCTGCCACCTTGTGTGAATCCTGAGTGTGGTGAGCCAATGTCAGGCACGGGAATGTAAATTTCTGGGTTTGAAAAAGTATGAAAACTTGTGAGCAAGTCTTTTCTATCCACAGGTCAGTATTGGATTTGCTTTTCTGCATAAGACAGAAGCCAATCCCTTAACACAATCCACAAATGGTATGCTGACTCAGCTTGTAAAAAAATGACTTCTTAGTTTTCATCTTTTACTTTTTTTAAAGATAAAATCTACCTTTAAAAAAAAACTTTCTGAAGCCTTGAAATGAAGTTTATATTGTAAATATGTCTTTAATAAGTCACCTTTTTATTTTTATTTTTTTGGTTCGTGCCCCTAGCGGGAACCGAACCAGGGACTCTCTGGTCCACAGGCCGATGCTCCAACCGCTGAGCCAAACCGGCCAGGGCAATAAGTCACTTTTAATAACATGAAACTCGGGGAATTTTCCACGTTTGGAGCAGTTCCCTGAACTGTATCACCAGAGGTATGACTTTTGGCATTGTCTTGTATTTAATTTGGGCAGCTACTTTCCAGAAAAAAAAAAATCACTGTAACCTAATAAGTTGTCACAACTCATTCTACCTTCGTACTCCTCACCCCCTTTAAAAACAAACAAAACAATTTAAGTCCAGATGTTTTAAAATTCAAATTTATGTAAAAGTTACAAATGCAACCATTTCAAGTGCATAGTTTCTTTTGAAATTAAAATATATTTATTAGGTTAAAAAATAAGCTATATTCATTCTGGCTAAGTCAAGTGTACAGTTTGATATGTTTTGACAATAGCATATACCTGGCTATTGCCTTTCTATTAAGGTGCACAACAAACACTTTTATCGCCTTAGAAAGTTTTCTTACGCCCCTTTGCAGTCATTCCCCTGCTTCCACTCTCACAGTCCTGGGCCAAAACCAACCAGGTTTCTACCACTGTTGTAAGACTTCGTAGAAATGGAAGCACTTTTATGTCTAGGTTTCTTCATTATAACATTTTTGAGATTCATCCATACTCTGTTTCTCAACAGTTTGTTTCTTCCTTTTATGGCTAACTAGTCTTTTAATCTTTTTCTTTCTACCTTTCTATGTTTTTTTTTATGTCTTGTTTTCTCTCCTCTCAAATTGCTTGGTCCTTCCATTATTCCCTGTAGTGTCTATTTTCAACTGGGCATTAAAGCAACCTTTATCTTTCACAGACTCAGAAAGCCAAGTGATAGAGAGATGATCCAGCTAGGTTCTAACCTCATCCCTCTAGATAAAGGGGCAAACAATATCAGCAGACCCAAGTTTTGATCTGCAGTAACAGAGCTGGGATTGTGGTGGAGTTCTGACTCAGTTCAGAGTCTTTCCCTTAGACCAGGCTGCAACTTCAGTTTCCACAAAGTATGTGAGCTGTTTGTTTAATTGTGTTAATTGTTTTGAAACTTCATTATTTTTTTGGAAAAAAATGCAGTGCTGAATTCACCGACTTGAGCGCTGGGTATCTGTCTCTGCCTCTTTGTATATCTTCCTTTTGATAGGAAGAAGCATGCTTGTTCCACACGGTGAGGAACCACAGCTTAAGTAAGCGGGAAAATATCTAATAATCTCTGCCAATGTAGTTTTCATTAATGAGAAAGTCGTATTCTGTTGGATCTGTGTGCCTGGTTAGTGGACAGTATAAATTCTCATTTTTTTTCTGGTGGAAGAAAGTGCTGTGTTGAGAAAACTGTGTAGTCTGGGGCGGTGGGCGTGGCCTGGGTTTGGATTCACCAAGTGTCCCGGCCCCTCCTGACCTAGAGGCTCTGCACAAACACCAGGAACTGGAACACAGTACTCATAGGTCTTGCATTTGTACCACCTCATTGGTGACTTCACATTTTGAAGAGAGCCAGCTTTTCAGGGAAATCTGTCAAAACGGAAACAACACATGTTACTGATCTGAATAAAGAGTGCAGGTCTTTAGTGCTAGAGCAGAATGTTATGTGTTCAGGTACATTGTTGGGAACCACCTCTGTTTAAATCGTGGAGTGATTCATGAACCCTCAAAAACGGTGTGTTTTTCTCTGCAGCACTGGTTTTTTCATTTGCAGATCTGGGGAACTAAAAGTCTGAAACTAGATGTGGTGGACACATTCCCTGCTGATGTATAAGAACTTGACTTATAGCATTTTAAGAACCGATAATTAGAAAGTTGTCGGGGATTTTTTCAGACAAAGAAATATCTCAGATACATTAGTCATCTAAACTTTTCTCCTAATGCGCATGCCCTGGGCCTAATAGGGTGGGAGTTTGTAATTACTTTTGTTTGTCTTTCCTAAAATAGCCTTCACCTGTCTGCTGGCCTCTGGCTGTCCCTGAAGCCCTCATGGAGGCACCCCTTTTTGTTTTCTCTTTTTTACCTTGTTTGTGGAGAAAATACTGCATTTGGGCCCAAGAACTAGCAAAGACAAGTCATTTTACTTCAGGATGGCAGTTATTCAGGTGATATTATTCACAAGTGAGGATACCTGTGAGGCTTCTGGTAGTCAAGGATTGTTCTTAGGTAAGTTGGGTAGCAAATGTCAAGGCTGGACTGGAATTTTTGGTCTTGATCTCCCCTGAGTGTGGCTGTGGCTCTGTGCATGGCTCATGTCACGTTCCCCCACTTCAGTTGCTCCTCCTGCCAGACATTCTGTCCCATTGCCCTTTTATTTCCAGCATTCACCACTACCTCTAACACCTTATTTGTTATTTACTTGATTTTGGTTTTCTCCACTGGAATGTAAACTCCATGAAAACAGGATTTTTGTTGTTGTTGCTCACACGTTTTTCACAAGCACCTAAAACATTGCCTGGCAATTGTTAATTTGGATTTGCTGAAGGGATAAATGAGTAAATAGCTCTTGACATTTGCTGAAGTTCAGATTCTGACTTCTTGTGTTACATTTCTCACAGAGAGGGCTTTAATTCAATAAATGATGTTGAGTACTAAGTAAAATCCACACTTGAGATTTAACTCATATTTTGCTGCTTGTGTGTTGAGGCTAACAGCGCCCTAGAAATATCGTAGAGGCCTTGGAGTAGCTGGAAAGGGGAAGGTTGAATTTGCAAAATGGCAAATGGAATTGATGGAATGCAACTATCCAAGTAGGTCTTGGAGTAAAACTTTGGGGGCTGTGAGGTGAATTGACAGGAATAATTTGTGAATTATTAATGAATTTTTCTTCTTGGTTTCCAGACCTCTTTGGTAAAGCAGACAATATGTACACATGACCTAGTTTGGTCCTGGCAGCCATTGTAAAGTCCTTTCGCAGGAAACAGAAGAAATGTGGCATGCTTGTCCAAAAATTATTGGGTATATTGATTCTGTCAGAAGACTTTAGACAGGTTTTCATTGTCAACATCTCTTAACACACCAGCTAGTGTACAGTCTGTAGGATTCCAGAAGGTCAGAACTGTAATGTTGGTCCCTTGCTTGGAATGCTGTTTGACTCCATTATGGGTGACTTAGCAGCTGATGCCTCACTTTTCCCCCTGCAATATTAGTTGTCTTATGACAAAGGTCATAAGAATGACTTTGTGACTTGTAGCCTTATTTTGAAGAAGCCTGGTTTCAAACATAGCTTTGATCATTAGCCTGGGAAATCATTCTTGAGTTAGTAAACCCTTGAGTGAAGAGTGCAGTCTGGTGTTTTGACCCACACCAGTCATGGATTTAGGAATTGCAGTGTGTCTGAGGGCAACTGGAAAATCTTAACAATTAGGTTGGGATATGGCCAAACAAGGAAAGTGTCTTCTGCTGCTTCAGATCAGTTGTAGGCCCATTAATTATGGTGGTCTCAAGTCACTGAAAGAAATGAGTGCAGTCTGTGCCCAGTTCTTTCTTCCTGTCTAATTCAGTTTGAGTTTTCAGTCTAATACTGGTTACAACCAGAACTGGAAACCTGCTTTAACAAAGCAGGCCCTGTGGTGTGTGTCAGCTGGGCCCGGTGTGCTGTCAAATATATTCAGTACTTGCTATTTCTGACTTTTGAAATATGATTTAAAAAAACTGTTTCCCACATCTATGAAAGAAGAAGGTGATGCTTCAATAATTAATCTTTTTATCTTCAGAACATAACTCATTTATAGGGGGCCTACATTCTTTTGTTCCACAAACATTATTTTGTTAAGTATTTTCTCAACTAATAATAGAACTAAGGTGGGACCTATACATGTTTTATACATACAGATTCTGTTGTTGTTCAGCAGAGGTAACCAGTTAGGAATATTTTACTATAAAGATTGCTTATTTGCCCTGGCTGGTGTGGCTCAGTTGGATGACTGTCATTCTGTGCACGAAAAGGTTCCAGGTTTGATTCTGGTTAGGGCATGTGCCCGGGTTTTGGGCTCGATCCCCAGTAGGGGGCGTGCAGGAGCCAGCCCACCAATGTTTTTTTTTTCTCTCTCTCTCTCTTCCTCTCCTTTCCTCTCTAAAATTAATAAAAACATAGTTTAAAATATTATTTCTTTAATAACTTTGAGGTTTTTTGCTGAGGATGATAGAAATTCTTCTGCTTTGCATCCCTCAAAAGTAAAGGCATTTTGGACTGTTCTTGCCAGTAACAGTAGTGGCATCAGAAAAGAGGAGAGCCACCTGTTTCCCTTTTGAAGTAATAGGAGTTACCTGCTAGTGCCAACAGAGAAGCACCATGTATTTTAGAGTTTGCTGTGCACACGGGCACGTCAACAGAAAAAGAGGGAGAAGAATACTGATGAGAGTGAACTGTGTGTGCGGCCTTTCTCTCAGACCAGCACCCCAAGTGAATTTGGGATGAACCTTAGGTCATAGTAATATCAATAGGCCAAGTAACATCAATAGGGCTATTGATATTACTTGAAATCAGAGTCTCCTAGAGACTGCAGAGAATGAAGAATTCCCTCACTGTAAAGTCTGTTTTTCTCTCCCTTGCTTCCTCCTTCCCATCCATCCATCCATCCATTCATCCATCATCACTTTTGCAGCATCGTCAGTCTATTTATTTATTTTCCTCATCTGAGGATACTTTTCCATTTATCATCAGATAGAGTGGGAGGGAGGGAGAGAGAGAGAGAGAGAGACAGAGAGAAACATCAATGTGATAGAGACACATTGACTGATTGCCTCCCACACGACCAGACCAGGACCCAGGGACAAATCGCAACCAAGGTACATGCCCTTGACTGGAATTGAACCCACGCCTCATTGGTCCATGGGCTGACACTCTTAACTGCTGAGGCAAACCGGCCAGGGCCATCATCAGTCTCTTTAAAGAACTCAGTTACTGTTCCTTTTTAAAACCAATTATTTTTGTTATAGATAAGCACCCCCCACCCAGCATTGTTGTTTATGTCCATTGGTTACACATACATGCGTGCAAGTTCTTTTTTTTTTTTTTATCCTCACCCGAGGATATTTTTCCATTTTTTGTACAGATAGAGTGGGAGGGAGAGAGAGAGGAAGGGAGGGAGAGAGAGAAACATCGATGTGAAGGGACACATCGAGTGGCTGCCATCCGCACGACCAACCAGGGCCGGGGACAAACTGCAACTGAAGTACGTGCCCTTAGCGGGAACCGAACCCGGGTCTCTCCGGACCGCAGGCCGACGCTCTAACCGCTGAGCCAAACTGGCCAGGGCTGCATGCAAGTTCTTTAGCATCCCTTCCCCTCACCCCTCTCTGAGGTTTGTCAGTCCGAACCACACTCTTTTCTATGTCTCAGGGTCTGTTTGTTCATCAGCTTTTTTGTTCGTTATATTCCACTAATAAGTGAGATCATGTGGTATTTGTCTTTGTCTGATTGGCTTATTTCACTTAGCATGATACTCCTTTGAAGAGATTGATGGCTTGAGCTGGACACTCTGGGTTTGAACTTCAGCTTTGCCTCTACTGGAATGGCCTTGGACAAGTAATTTAGGCTGTCTGTGCCTCATTTTCCTCATTTGTAAATAGAGGATAATAACAATAGTACCTTCGACTAGGGTTGCTGTGGGGTTTAAATGAGTGTGTGTTAAGTCTAGAATGAGTCCCTGTAGACACTCTTAGTATTAGTAATTTTGATTTTATACTTCCTTCTCCTACCAGTTATTTATAATCAGAAATGGTTCCTTGTTAACTTGATTCTATCAATTTAGCAATATAACTTTTTAGACAGAAATAATCCCCCTCCCGTGAAACCCCCTACAGAAAGAGGAAGAAACAGCTCTTAGAACCAGTTCAGAAATAATCTGTATAAAATATAGAGACAATATTAACATGTCAGTTTCTTTTCTCTTTCATTTGAAAATGTAAGTCTCACTTTTGGAGTCATTTAAAGGTGATGCATGGATTTGTAAGTAAAGATAGACTTTTGTTTGAAATCTGAGATACTTAGCAAATATTGCACTAAGAGAAATTTCCCCCAAAACCCCCTAGGAAATTTTTACCTTTTACTTCAGTAAACTTGGAGTCTTGCCTTTTGAACTTCAACTTTGCCCTGCTTATAAGATCAATAAAGGTGTTTTTCCAAAGGTACCTACATGATTGCTTATTTTGTAATCAAATGGGCCCAGAATCGAAAACAGAACATGTCCTTTGAGGCCCTGAGCTGTTTGCTTGGAATGCATTTTTTTGGGATTTAGCTTGAATGAGTTTCTCTTGAGAGTTTCAAATCTGAGGAAATACCAAGCCTGCCTGGGTATGTGCTCTAGGCAAATACCAACCCCTTACCCCCAGCATGGGTGTACCCTTGGCGGGGGGCATTTATTTTTTCAAGGGACCACACAAAGCGGAGATGTGCAGATGTGGCCAAGTCCAGGAGTAGGTGAGGTGGTCCCTGTTGAGTTTGTTTTCAGTACCAGTCCTGCTCCCACAAAACGTGTGTATTTAGGCCTCCTTCCTCCTGCCATGTTTGCTGCTGGCTGAGCAGATGAGGTGAGGATGCACAGGGAGGCAGAGGCAAGTCTGTTTTCTCTGGTGCTGAGATTTGCTGATGGTCCTGGGCGCTGAGCATGCCCCCGAAAGTTAACATGATGCTTGAGAGAATAAGAAGGCTTACAAAGACATAGCTCTTGCTCTGCCTTTGGGTTTGCAAAGAAAAAACTGAAGTGAAGGGCCTGGCAGGACAACAGATGGATATAGCCAGCATTTAGGGTCTAAAGGTGAATAGAGAAGGCAGCGGGAAAGGAGCAAGATATAACTGGAGCTGTGCCCTGGCATTGCTGCTCAGGTTATGGTGTTCTCCCCACAGTCACCATCCCCTCTGGAAGAGGCCTGTTGATGTCTGCAGGGAAACACACAGGCTTTTGTGGTAGGATATCTGGGATGTTTTACATATCCAGCAAGGACTTTTGTGGGTTTCTCGATTTTGGTGGTTTTTGCCACCTGCCTACAAGGAGAGAAGCTTGCTCTGCAGGCCCTCTAGCTACTTAGTTACTGGGAAATAGAGGCAGGGACCCACATACTCTTGAAGAGCTCTTTCTGACATTCACCAGAGGCAGCCCCCACCCTTTCCACACCCTAGGGCATCTCAGAAGAGCATTTGGGGCAGTCCTGATTCACAGGTATGCCAGGGTATGTCAGAGTGTGCCAGGGCTGGCCTGCCTCATTAGAAAAAGTTTTTTTGGAGCAGAGACAACAAGGGATGGGAAAGGTAACAAAAACCTCTTCTGATTCCCGGATTGCTGAGGATGTTATAAACAGTAAGTGCTGCCTTTGATCTTGGAGGGTGGTGGTTATTGAGAAGAGAGCTGGAGCCAGACAACCCTAATGGCTTGTCCAAAGGCTGCTGTGGATCCCGGTGGCAAAAAGCTCTGTACTTGCCACTAATTTCTGTTTTCTTTGCTGTGGTTGGCTTTATTAAAAGGGCATAAGGAAGCAGCCTAGACATTCACTTCCAATCAGTCTTCTGAGCTTAAGGGTGGGTGTGTGTGTGGATCAGGCCTTTGGTTATTTCAAAAACAGGACGACTGCTTTATGGCTTATTCCCTTTCTATATGTATGGAATCTTACAAGTCATCAAAGAGGTTCATAATATGCAAACACAGATGTTTCATTCTGTTGGGAAATTGGAACGAATGAAGGGGGTGCTGCCTTAAACATAATTTTGAAAGGATGGCTCTGACAGACACGCTGTCACCTGTAACCTTTTCCTCTGCATGGTTCTGCACTGGCCATTATGTGCATGAGGGAGATGCACTTACCTGCCTTTGGTTCTGGAACAAAATTGTGAAATGGGGTCTGTGCTTAAGAGTAGTAGGAAAAGTTTAACTTGAGTATGGCCCTTTAACTTTCTATGAGGAAAAACTACCTAATCAACAGTGGCAGATTATGTAAATTTGATACAGTAATCAAGCTTCCTGCTCCAGTGCACTATTTACCTTTTGATTTCAGAGAAATTCAGCCTATAATTCTTTCCTATTTGAACTGGAACTAAGCTCTGAGATATTTCAGTCACACCCAGTCAGAGAGTATATCTATGTAAATATAAGTTGGTACTTTAATCTCAAGGAGACACAACTATATTATTAGAACTTGGTTAATCTGAGCTCACCAGCTTCTTTGATTGCCAGGTTTTTTTCTCTTAAATATGTTTAAAAAATTCAGCCATTGTTGTCACCCCCTTAGCATAGTTCACTGATAGCTTCTGCTTTTGTGTTGATCAGTAGACACATCAGCTGACTGGAATAAACTTGACTGTGGCTGAGAGGCTTCTGAAGAGAATGGAAAGTGCATTGGTGTTTTAATTTTCCTCACAATTCCAGTGCTTAATATTTAAGATGCAGGGAAAGTCTCTGTAATGTACTAGTCATCCAAGCTACGTTAACCATGTTTTGTTTCCACCATAACTGATTTAGAAGGAAAAAGGAAAGTCTTTAATGTTAATTATGCAGCTCATAGAATGTATCTGAAAACGGAAAAAATACTTGATGAAGCTCAGTGATTGTACTCTACTTACTAATTTAGAGTAGATTGGTATCTGGGGCGGGCGCTATCATGTAAGCCGGTTGAAATGGGAGGTGAACGGGTTGAAGTAGGAGGTGAAATGTCGACTATCAGAAGGCTACATAAATGTGATTTGGAGGTTTTGAAACCTGCTGTACTTTAAACTCATCTGGCATTCATTACAATGCAGTTCCTAAACAAGATGAAACCGTATAGCTAATGACATAAAATGTTTCCTCTTTATCTAATCAGGAATCGTTCTTGAGCAGCTAGAGTAGATGTTATTTCAGAATGGATAATACAGGAAATAATTACTCACTATATTTCATTTGTGAAGTTAACCATATGGCCTCTACTTACATATATTGCATATGGAAATAAAACCAATAAAGAGCAGTCTACAATATTTTTAGCCAAGGGCGCACAAGAATATGATATTCTGTTTTTTAAAATTTGCATATGAAACATGACCTACAGCTTGGAATAACCCTGTGGTATTGGTACATTTGCCCATCTTGTTCACAGTTTTGTGAAATTGTAGTATGCTGTAGAGGAGGGGAGGCAATGTAGCCTAATGAATAACATTCCCTCAAGAAATACATTGATTGTACAAGCCAGTATTTTGGGACTGGTTGCATGTTGTGAGAAGGTTAAAAATACCAGAAACTTTAATATCACCAATATAATCAGCTACCTTATTGTAGGCATAAGGGGGCATTGTTGGGACATTTAATTCTGAATAGTTATTTGTGAGTCACCCACTCTGATTACTAACTGAGGCTTACTGTGCCCATGTTAGTGTTCAGAATATTAGCCATAGAACACATTTTGTTACGTGAAAGTGCATGCTGACCTAGGGATTAAGTATGATGTCTGACCAGTAAAAAATTAACAAGCGTGAAAATCTTTTTGGTTGGGTCATCAGACATTTGGTTTGTAGCTCTTTATTACTTTTGCTGTGTTTCTGTGTTCAGGTATTGGAGGCAGTACAACCAAGCTCTTTGTTCATTATCAAAGACTTTGTCAGGGGACTTAAGTATTTCATAACTTGTCAGCAGAAGACACATTTTCTTCAGCATCTCATGACTACTTGTATTTACAGACTAAGTGCTGCCCTCGTCTTTGGGGTCAGTGGCTAAACAAAGTAACAACAAAAATACTTTCCTTGAAGATATGAAAAGTTAGTCAATAATAGTAAAGAATGAATTAGAAAAGCACTTCAATTTTATAAAAGGAAGGTTTCTTAACTGTTAAAATTGTTATGTCTAGGTTGATGGAAATGTGGCAAGTCATAGGTCCTGATTGGTTCAATGAAAAACATGTAACTGTAATTTCAAACTTACCAAGAAGCAGTGACCTTGTGTTGGACCTTAGTTTTCAAGGGACGATAGACGAACAAGGAGAAGGTGTGTGGGCACTTGTGGTTCTGATCTTATACCTAGTTAAAGAACAGGTGTGTAAATATAAGAGCTATGTATTCCTTACTCACCAGACTAAGTTAGTGCTGATTTGCAACAGCTTACAAATATGTTTCATCACCCAGGGTATTTCCCTGTGCCCAAGAAGGTCTGGACATATGCCTAGGTATGTGCCTTTCTAGTAACATTCTTTACTTCTTGAATTCTTTCTCTTTCTGCAGAATGGGAGGTACTGAACAACAGCTCCTACCTTGTAAAGGTTAGGTATGCATTGCATGAGAAATGCTTTCGCTAGTGCCTGGCATATATTGTAAATGTTCAAGAAATGTTTCTGGGATCTGTCTAAACACAAATCCTGGGCAGTATTTTCAGCCAGTATCTGCATTAAACGCCCCTGGCTGAACCAAGCTTTCTCTCTGTCATTTATCAAAAAAGATAGGGGTAATCCTCTGTATGAGATAACTGTAACATTGGGGGTATTGGCAGAGGGAGAGGATAGATGATTTCCTGGCTACTTCCAGATTATGTCTTCAAACAAAGCTTTCTTCTCCCTTGAATTCCAGAATATCAGACATAACCATAATATAAACAGAACAGCATACTCTTGAACCAAAGAGAAGAATTTCAAATTGTTCTGAATTATCTGGTTCATTTAAGATTGGACTGGATGCCATTTGGTCATAGTGGCAGGCTCATTCTAGAAATGCAGTTTACTTCAATGTTAAGTAAGCAAGCACCAGATTTGTAGGTTACTTTCCCCCCCGCAGCATAGTGGTTATGTTTTCTAACTGAATCATTATGGCTTTTTTCTGTTCTGTTCCTTGGGGATGTGGTAAGGAACCTCTTAGATCTGTGTGGGTGGTGGGCTTTTCCCTGCTAGGCATTCAGGCACAGCCTGGTTTTCCAAATGCATTTCTCCTGTGTTGCTTTCCACTAAGCATATCTGAATTGTGTAGGAGTTTGTGTAGAGTAGCTCTCTATTGTTTTTTTGCTTTTCCTTTCTTTTCTTTTTTTAAAATGTGTTTTCATTAGGCTGATGCTCTAACTACTGAGCCAAACTGGCCAGGGCATTATACGTATCTTTTACAGATCTCTCGATAATAAGAAAACAACCCAATTTAAAAATCGACAAATAATATGTATGAAAAGATGCTTGACATTATCAATCGCTAGGAAAATACAAATTAAAACTAGTGAGCTTTAACTACATACTTGTTAAAATGGCTAGAAATAAAAAGCTGACAATACTAAATACAAATGAACCCTCAGGAGAAAACTGAACGCTTCTACGTTACTTAAGGAATGCAAGAGTACAGTCACTCTGGAAAAGTTTGGTATTTTCTTATCAAGTTAAACATACACTGACAATGAATGCCTAGCAGTGAATACCATAACCTCACAAAAATCTATATATAGCTCTGTTGGTAACTGCCAGAAACTTAGACCAAGTAAATGTCCATGAAATGATGGACAGAAAGTCAAATTGGGGTACATTTGTACAACAAAGTACCACTCAGCAGTAATAAAAAGGAATGAACTTCTAATACCAACATGGATAAATGAATCTCAAATACATTAAGGAACTACACTAAAAAGTCTAAATACTGTAAAATTCCACTTAAAACATTCTAGAAAAACAATAGAAAATCTAGAAAAGAAGTCAGTGGATGTGGAGGATTAACTACAGAGGGGCATTTGGCAGTGATGAGTTACATGACTGCATTTCTCCAATTTCATAGAACCACAAACCCAGAATAGGTGACTTACCACATGCTAACAATACCTCAGTGTAAGTCCACCTTACTCATGGCATAAAGCCCAGTATATTGATTTTCTATTAGGGGTTAACAATACAGAAAAAAGTGTTTCATGGATATTCACAGCTTGTCTTGGACTTATATATGTGAATATTTAGAGGTACTTCCACCAGTCACTACCACCTTGCTCATAATTGTGCTATGAGTGGGATGGTGTTTAGAGGGGGCATAGTGGTCTTCTAGCCAACTCTGGGCTCTTAAAGTTTGCACTTCACTTTACATCATGATAAAGGGGACTAGGAGGGGATCCTTGCCAGGCCAGGCTTCACGTGTGCGGACCCCCCCCCCCCCCCCGGGAGGGGGCGCGCACACACATACAATCTCCTTAATCTAAGTGGTTCTTGAGGTGTCACCCAGGTATTCATGATGTTATCAGGGTCCCTTTCTGGGAGTTGGCAAGGTAAAAAGTATTGCCACAGTTATGTTTTCCCTTGTCATTCAGTAGTGGGGAGTGGGGTTTTCCAGGTACTACATGATGTGTGATATCACAATAGATTGAATTCAGTTATGAGAATTCAGCTACTTCTATTAGGCTGGACATTAAAGAGATTTGCAAAACCAGGAAACATGCTCACATTTTCCACTGCAATTTTTAAATTAATTTTGGCAAATATAGTTTGCCTAAGAATGTTATTTTTGTTAACATGTAATGGTTTTGCTGTTTTTTAAATGAGTTAATATATGTTTTAAATTTTTCTCAGTTTCAGTTTGTTGTATTATGAATATCAGTGTATCCCATGTAAACACTAGCCCTTTTGAGTCCTTGGAGTTCAAAGAGATCTTTAGACTTTGAGAATTGCTGCTGTACCTGCGTGTAGGAAATTGCAAACATATGCAGAAGTAGTGAAAATAATGTCGTGTACTGCCACACACCACTCTCATGATCAGTTTTGTTTCATTTATGCTTCTCTACGTCCACTCCTTGGATTGTATGTAGTAAAGCAAATCTCAAACATCGAATGTGATAGAATTATTTATATTATTTACTGTAATGTAAATACTTATATTATGTCATGCAGTTACTATTTAATATTGTTATTGTTAATCTTTAAAAGGTGAGGATATTATTTAATGAAAACATGTCCGTGATAGCATAAATAATTTCAGTGATCAACAGCTAGTGTTAAGATTTCTCCTGTTTCTCATTTTTATTTTTTTTATTTATTTTTATTTATTTATTTAGTTCTTTCTTTTTTCTCCTCACCCGAGGACATTTTTCGATATTTTGTTCAGATAGAGTGGGAGGGAGGGAGGGAGGGAGGGAGGGAGGGAGGGAGGGAGGGAGAGAGAGAGAGAGAGAGAAACAAACATCGATGTGAAAGGGACACATTGAGTGGTCGCCACCCACACAACCCAACCGGGGCCGGGGACAAACTGCAACCGAGGTACGTGCCCTTAGCGGGAACCGAACCTGGGTCTCTCCAGACCGCAGGCCAACGCTCTAACCGCTGAGCCAAACCGGCCCGGGCCTGTTTCTCATTTTTAAAAAAAATACCTTTTTTTTTTTTTGGAAGAGAGAAAGGAAGAGATAGAGATAGAAACATCGACGTGAGAGGGAAACATGAATGGGCTGCCTCCTGCATACCGCCTCCTGGGGATGAAGTCTGCAATCTGGGCATGTGTCCTGACCGGGAACCTCTCAGTCCACTGAGCCACAATGGCCGGGCTGTTTCTCATTTTTTAAAAGGTTGATTTAAATTAAGGTCCAGCCTGTCCAGCCTGGCTCAATCAGTGGTTGAGCATTGACCCATGTACCATGAGGTTCACCAGTTGGATTCCTGGTGAGGGCATATGCTCAGGTTGTGGGCCGGATCCCCAGTAGAGGGTGTGCAGGAGGCAGCCAGTTGATGTTCTCTCTCATCGATGTTTCTGTCTCTCTCCCTCTTCCTCTCTCTTTAAAATCAATAAAGGGAATAAAAAAAGTATGTGTGTGTGTGTGTGTGTGTGTGTGTGTGTGTGTATAGTAAGGTTCGTATTTTGAGATTGGTTGATTAAAAGCATGAGTTTGTTACTAATCTAACAACCCATCCCCTACCCCCGCCCCTGCAATTTGAAATTTTTGAAGAAATGGGGTCATTTGTCCTGAGGGGCACAACCTTGAGTGCACAGGTGTGTGGGCTGATTTGCAGCAGTATTGGGGATAGGGTTACAGGGTTTTGCTTTGAAGATAGAGAGAGAGCAACCTTATTTTTTTCACATCTCATTCTTCCCTTTTGACTAGCCTTTATCCTATCATGTGCACATTATTGTATTTCAGCCCCTCACCTGCACTTTTTCAGGGTTGCAAATCTACGGTTAGTGCAGTGTTCAGTTGGTACCTGGAAACTTCTGCAAGATCCTTGCCTCCTTGCTTGAGTCTATGAGTGCCTTCACACAAGGGTACACAGCGTGATTGAGAGTATGGGAATGTGAAATCATAATTGCCTGAGAAACGAACATTTAGTGAAGCCCGAGGGTGAGTTCTAACCTAGGTCTTAGGTAGGTGTAAATGGCAGTGATGCTGAACTCAGCTGCCACCCCTGCCATGACCTGCACTGCTGTGGGGTGCTGGGGAGGAGAAAAGACCAGGAGTCAGGGACTGGATCAAGGCCTCAAGAAGCCAAAGGGAGGATCTCTTACAAGCAAGCTCCAGTAGTAACATAGAATTTTGGTTCTAGAGCAGGTTTTATAAAACTTAAATGAATGCTTAGAGAAGAACAGGACCTAAGCAAGGTCTCTACCCTTCTGTTTTTACATTCTCATCCTTCATTATTCAATATCTTTCCCTTGGTGAAGCTGCCCCTCCCCCCAATTAGATTTGTGTCACTCATTCATATTTCTGTCACAAACACATTGCACAGGATCTTTTTTTTTGTTTTCAGAGGTATCTTTCCCGTCTGTGCTGCCCTGGTTTCCTTTGATCCATCTTATTAGCAGATTGCTGGTGAATATTGACCACAGGCCCAGCATAGGTACTTGTTCAATGAAAATTGATCTATTGAAGGAATTACCTGGAATGAGAGTTCATGAAGGAAAAATACCTGGCAGTGAGGTAAAGACAGCCTCCTGCAACACCCCGGTTGAGGCTTTTCAGCATGATGTGGGCCCTCAAAGGTTCTGACCTAAAGGTTGGAATACACTAACTAACCGCACAAGAACATGCCTTCAGAGGCACCTTGTGAAATTCAGATGGCTCAGAACTTGCACCAGAATCTCCAAACTCTCAAAAAATCATCAGTGATCATAACTAAGTAACTACTTTATTTTATTTATTTAGTTTTTTTGTTTTTGTGGTACGTGCCCCTGGCGGGAACCGACCCCAGGACTCTCTGGTCCTCAGGCCGACGCTCAACCACTGAGCCAAACTAGGCTGGGCCCTAAGTAACTACTTTTTATTGAGCACTTTCTATGTACCAAGCACTCTGTGTTGTCTTCTTTTCAGTTCAGGTCACTGTGACTGCTTGCAGGTCACTGTTTCTTCTCCACTACCTTCTGCTTGTAGGAACTGGGCAACTTACTTAAAGAAATGCTATAAATTGAGTGTAATAGTAAACCATTATTATTTAGCATCATTGGAAGTATGAAATGATAATACAGATACAGTGATTAGAACTAAGCCAACGTTTATTGAATGTTTACTCCTGCTTTATGGAAGAGAGTTTTGAAAAATGTTCATCAAAGTTGTCCAGTGTAACAACTTGGTGCTAAAGCCAGGACTGGAGTCTGTCTTAATTTAAACCTCAGAACACACATACAATCATAATGTATACTGTGTCCTGTGACCTCAAAGCAAGAGATTCAAAGTGTCAGAAACCCCTTACCCCATTTCAGATCCATGGTGACTTTTTTTTTTCTTTTTTCTTATTATTGATTTTTAGAGAAGAAGGGAGAGAGAACATTGGCCGCCTCCTGCATGCCCCCCACTGGGGATCAGGCCCAAAACCTGGGCATGTGTCCTGACTAGGAATCGAACCAGCAACCTCTTGGTGCACGGGTTGACGCCCAACCACTGAGCTACACTGGCCAGGCAGATCCATAGTGACTATTTATAACATTGCAGCATGTGTTTTGTGGATGTCAGCTATTGCTGCTGAAAGGTGACTCATTAGGTGTGCAGAGTTGTAAAGGGCTGTCCACTAGATTGATAGCTTTGGAGACCCTAGCCCTGGGACTCTCAGCCCACCCCTTGTTCAAGAAGATGCAGTGGCCAGCAGTGAAAGCCAGAGAAGTGAGAACTATGCCTCCAAACGGTTTACCCTCAAGATGGGCTTTTTGCTAGGTTTCTTGTCTTGACTCATTCATACAAACGAGTATGTGTGTACCCATTATAGATCCTTTGGCTCAAGGAAGCAAACTAGGCCAGAAACAGAATATAGGAACCCAGAGAAGTTTGTGTATCCGTGCTTGAATTTAATGGTGCAGAAACAAATGTCCTTTAGATATGTTTGTTTGCATTATTTTGGTGTCCACTTAGCCCTGCAGTAACCTCCTTCATTATCTTCCTGTCCCTTGGGATTGGCTTCTTCTGCTCAGTGGTTTGATTAATCTTTGAGGAAAGGGGATGGGAGGGAAGGGGATGAGAGGGAAAGCCAAGGGGAAGTGGAGGGGGGAGGGGCAGGGTAAACAGGGAGGGGAAGAGTGGGTGGGAAGCATGGGCTTGCTGGATTTAGAGACATTGGCTGCTGTCAGTGGTCCATAGGTAGGGTGCATAAGGAGAGTTTAAATGATTGTGATGATGTGCTGAAATGAACTCCTTTATAAAGATTTTGTCTCTTAACTCCTGGCAGGCTCGCGGTAAATGTGTGTGTGTGCGCGCGTGCGTGCATGCACACCTGTGGATAGAATGTACTGGGCACGCTGATGGCCTCTTTTGCTGTTTCCATCCTCATTTGAGGCTGCCCAGATGAGTCTCTCTTTTATGAACAAGAGCATCCCTCTTTAATATGAGGTTAAACCACTTGCACTCTGTCTAGCTGGTGAAGGCCAGCCAGCCATTTGTATTTCATCTTCCCTTTTGGAGATTGAGGTCAGCATGGTACAGTGTTTGCAGAGTTACTGGGTTTTATTTGATGATGTCTTCTTTATCTGCCCACCCATGAAATACCTTTATCTTTCTTGGGGGAGGAAAATAAAGAACATGAGTCCTGTGGTAGGTTGTAAATGTTTATTTTATTTTATTTATTTTTTGGAAAAATACCAATGTAGACTGGTGGTGGAGGTTTGTGTTGTTTCATAGTCCTGGTGATTTGAAAATTTTACCTTGTGTGATTGTTTATGTACAGCTCTATGGTGATCTGTGACATAGATGTCTAGCAGCATCTTGCCTTTGCTTAAGTTTTACTGAGTTTTTGGGTTTTGCTGTACTTAAAATTGGAATTCATTTCAGGAATAAGTTGTGATTTCTTTGCATATGACCTAGGGAAAATGACGTGTTTGTGTGCTCTGAGAGTGAATTCTGCTTTGTGTTCTCCCCTCCTCCCCCAAGAGGTCTCCCCCTTTATTTCACAAGTCAGACTGCAACTTTAAAAGAAACTGTAGGAGCTGTTCTCCAGGTTATTCACAAAATGAGTCTTTGTCTGCTTTTTTTATTCACCATCTGGTTACAAAACTAAATTGGAATCGTCCTTGTTTTAATTATTTTCTACTTGTGTGGCCAGGAGGTTATTTGGTCTGGTGAAGTTACACTGTAAGCTCACGCTCTCATTAATACCACTGTGTCCACATCCTGCGCCAGCACTGGAATGGTTAAGTTGATCCACTTGTGTGGCCAGCGCTTGATACAACACAGTGGTCACGAAAAATTACCAGAGGAAATGTGGTGTCAGTGTGTGGGTTTTTCTTCTTTTTTGTTTTAATCTCCAATAATGTTAATTAAGTGTATTTTTCTTTCAACAGAAATATGGTTATAAATGGCTTAGATTGACAGTCTTAGATCAGAGCACGGTGTCATTAAAGGGACGCCATGTATTTAAAAAAATTGGTAAAATATAAAAGTATTCAGAACACATTTGAACACTCCACATAATGGCAGTTTCATAGTCAGGGACTTGGTGAGTCAGCTGAAAGATGTAAGCATTGCGAAGAAATGTTGTTTAATACTAGGAAAGTGGTAATCACCAAGAGATTTCTTAAAATGTTTAAAAAAAAAATCTTGCCTCAGTTCTCTACCCTGCTTGGGAGGACCAAAGCAGGATTTTACAAGGTGACTTTTTTCAAGTACTATGAGATATTGTTAGGTGTTGTAGTTAAGTAAATTGCCTCTTATGATAGTGCTTACACATTCACTTACATATTCATTGTCTTTTGAAATCACTGGTGGTTCTGAAACATTGCCCTCCCCACTCTATTTAAAAAACAAAACTGCCTGGCCGGTGTGGCTCAGTGGTTGAGTGTTGACACATGCACCAAGAGGACACTGGTTTGATTCCCAGTCAGGGCACATGCCCAGGTTGTGGGCGTTGTCCACATTGGGAGGCATGCAGGAGGTGGCCAATTGATATTTTCTCTCATCGATATTTCTATCTCACTCTCTCCCTCTCCCTCTCTGACAAAATCAATAAAGAAAAAAAAGGCAAAACAAATGTATAGGCTGATATTGGGAAAGGAAAGCAGAGCAACACTCCCACCACCCCCAAAACAAACAAGCAAATAAACAAACACTGAAACCTGTCTCTTTGAGCGAGAGTGGACAAAATACCCAAGAGATTTGGGAGTAATCCATCACAAGTGTACATACTGGCATAGGAGCCCGAGTCTGGGCATGATTGAAACTTTTGGAAAGACTGGTAAGAAGCAGCACTTTTAAAGTAAAAACCAGTAGCTCTAAGCCATACATCAGAGTATAGAAGGGGAGGATTAAAATGGGCTATGAAAAAATGCCTTCAAAGAATAATGAATTTATTCATGAGAAAATACTTCATTGACAATCACATGATTATTTCAGAAAAATAAATTCTCAATTTACCTCATGAGTTATAATTTTTAAGATATGTCTGAACAGTATTTGGAGCTCAAACTTGTTACACAGTTTTTTCATTAATGAGTTAAAATACATTGTGCAGTAGTGTTAACATAAAATACTCAAAGTTTAAATTAAATATTTTATTTTCATTGCATTAAACTGGCAGATCTTGTAAAGCAGCATTGTACAGAAACAGTTTTATTATGTGGAAGGAGCAAAATTTAAAACCCCTCTTCCAAATTACCCACAATGTTTCTATACTTCTAAAGGAATCTTTGTTATAGTGACAAAGCCCATACTAATCCAGAAGGGATGATGGTGTGAAAAAGGATTTGGCTTGCTGCCTTGGTGGATGCTTGTTAGGTAGGTACTGTGGGTCTCCTTGGTCTACTGCCAGTATGAGACCTTCAGCTTTTGGGGCATGGTTTGAGGGTTTCACTTGTTTTGACCCCACAGGTGTGGGAAATGGAGCAATTCTTTGTGTGAATTTGCCCTGAAAAACAAACAAATCTAAATTGGGGAAATGGTTTTCAATCCATACATTCTTGTCTTTTTACACACACACCCTAAAGCTTCTTCTCACTACTTTTCAAAATAGCAGCTTTGTTATGATATAATCTATAAAATTCACCCCCCCACACACACTTTTAAAATTGAGTTTTAGAGATGAAGGGAGAGGGAGAGAGTGAACACTGATGAGAAAGAACATCGATTGGCCGCCCCCAACTGGGGATTGGGCCCACAACCTGGGCATATGCCCTGACTGGGAATCGAACTGGCGGCCTCTTGGTGCATGGGTCCATACTCAACCACTGAGCCACACCGGCCAGGCTAAAATTCACCCTTTTAAAGTACATAATTCAGTGGTTTTTAGCATGTTCACAGAGTTAGGTAACCATCACCAGTATCTTACTTCAGAACATTTTATCATCCTTAAAAGGAATCTTGTACCCATTAGCAGTCACTCCTTTCCTGCCCTCCCCGTAGGCTCTGGCAATTACTAATGTTTCTTCTGTAACTATGCATTTGCCTAGTCTATATAAATGGGATCACACATATGTGGCCTTTTGTGTATGGCGTCTTTCATCTGTCATAATTTTTGGAGGTTAGTCCAAGCTGTATTATGAATCAGTACTTTATTTTTTTACCCCATTTTATTTTTTTAAGTTTGTGATAAAATGTATTTAACAAAATTTCCAATTTTAATCATTTTTAGGAATACAACTCGGTGGCATTGACCTCATTCACATTGTTTTGCAATCATCATTGCTATTGATTTTTCTGAATTCATTCTTTCTTATCTCTCATAATATTCCATTGTATGAATGTACCACATTTATTTATCTGTTCATCAGTTGATGGACATTTAGTTGTTTTCATTTATTGGATAGTGTAAATAATGCTATAAACATTTGTGTGCAAGATTTTGTCTGGATGTAAGTTTTCAATTTTCTTGGGCATGTACCTAAAAGTGGAATTGACATCTTTATTGGAGAAATGTCTATTCAAATCCTTTCTCCATTTTTAGATTGTGCTTTCTTTTATTGTTGAGTTGCAAGAATTTTTTATATTGTGGATACATGTCCCTTATATGATGTATTATTTACAAATAATTCCGTTTCCTGCTGTCAAGGAAATTAGGGGTATGTTGGGTGTTCTTTTTCTTCACAAATCCGTTGAATTCATTTTGGTATTAGAAGAAAGGATTATGGCTAGTACAGCATTCATATTTGTTCAGGATTGTGAGGTGAAAGAGAAAGGTAATGGAGGTTGAGTTTTGTGTTAACAAAAATGAGTTGGTGCCATAACATGCAAATGAACATGGAATCTTGGGTCAAGGAAAACATACGACTGAGGTGGTAGGTCAGAGTTCAAACACGTACCAAAGGACTCAGTTATCATGCAGGTAGGATATTCTGGAGAAGAGAGGAGCGGGGTGTTTTTGTTCTTTTTTGGGGGGTGGGGTGCTGTTTTTTAAGACTGGTTATACAGTGTGGAGGTCCATAGCCCCAGAGGTGTTGTACAAGCAGAGGTGTTCTCAGAGCATGTGTAAGTCTGTACGGATGCGCAAACAGGAATTGATCTGACAGCGTGAAGACACGGCAGCCTTCTCTAATTAAAGCCTCTTGATGACATTAAACTGTGTTGCTTAATTACAATAAATCATACATTAACAGATCATGTCTCTGAAGAGGCATTGTCAGTGTGCTGCATAATGGAACAAAATTGAACCTTGTAATCTAGGGGGTTCCTATGAGGTGATGGCTCTTGTCAGTCACTGAGGTGAACATGAGCCCCACTTGAGTTACTTTGGAGTAACTCAGATCTTAGAGAATGCTATCTGGTAATTGTGTTTATATGAAGGTGTTTTTTAATGTGGATACATACTTTAAATGTGAGAACATTTAATATACATTAAAGGAAATGGAATTTTCCATTCGTTCCCTGTTTATTTTCTCAGCCACTTATTTTCTGACCCCCTTCTAATTTTCAAGCTGGTTTGGGATTGACAACTAACTCCTCAGCAGTTTTTGTACTTTCGTTCGATAAAGTGCTTGTTCCTTTGGTTTTCCTTCTGTCAGCATTTGGAGCCCACTGACTACCAGATGGGTTAAGCAGGTATTAGTGTTGTTACCAGTGAGCATCTGGAATACATCATATCCTGTCTTGTATGCCCTTTTTCTAGATTCTTTTTTTTCTTTTAATTGAATTTATTGGGGTGACACTGGTTAACAAAATTATAAAAGTTTCAGGTGTACAATCCCACAACACATTATCTACACACTGTATTGTGTGTTCACCACCCCAAATCAAGTTAGATTCTTAGAACTGTAATATTTACGATAGTATATTACTGTAGAAACGGATAAACCAATGTGGGGCCGGGAAAATTCTAGTTCATGCTCAAACTGACTCCAATGCCAAGTAAAGAACTGGAATATAATAGCTTATGACACTACCTAGGTTCATGAATGTTGTTATTAATTTATGTTCATTGGATTAATTTTCAAAAATTAATGGTATTAAACCAGTGGGGTATATTTAATTTCTTCTTGATGCAGACTACTAAACATCGGCAGCTCTTGGTCTTACAAATGGTAACCAAAAGTCGGTACATCTTAGCTTTGTAGAACTGGAGGGGGTCCAGTGTTTACTGCCTTTACACTCCTGTTTTTTATATAATGTTGGAGACATCAGGGCTACTTGCTTAGGGTATAGGTCTGCTTTGAACCCACATGTGTTGGGGCAGGACTCTTTCTATTCTGTAGTGCTGCCTATGTATAACACAGCCTTTGGCATGTTTGACTATTCCTATTAGAAGTTCACTCTCCTTTCTTTGCATTTAGAACACCATTATTTTCTTACCTTTTCTCTTCTGTCTCTAACCATTCTCTAGTTACAGTTCCTCTTCCTGTGCTTGCCCTTTGGAGTCCCAGAGCGTTTCTGTCTTTTTAAAAAAATTTTTTATTGTCACCTGAGGACATTCTTGCATTTATCCACAGTTAGAGAGGGAGGGAGGGGGAGAGAGAGGGAGAGGGAGAGGGAGAGGGAGAGAGAGAGAGAGAGAGAGAGAGAGAGAGAGAGAGAGAGAGAGAAACATTTGGTGTGAGCCACATCGACTGGAGCCACATCCACATGACCCCAGCTGGGACCGGGGACAAACTGCAACTGAGGCACGTGTCCCTAGTAGAAACCAAACTGGGGACTCTGGTCCGTGGGCCAACGCTCTGACTGCTGACCCAAACCGGCCAGGGCCTGGAGCGTTTCTTTTTCTTTTACTTTCTTTCTTTTAATAATTTTTTTTATTTATTTTTGTTACAGATGTTTTCCCCTATTGACAACCGTCCTCCCCATCCTCTCCACCCCATACCTGGCTTTGTTGTCCCTGTCCATCGGTTATACGTACATGCATATAAGTTCTGTGGTTTATCTCTTCCTTCCCCCTCCACCCCCTCTTCTGAGGGTTGTCAGTCTGTTTCCTTCCTTCCTTCCTTCCTTCCTTCCTTCCTTCCTTCCTTCCTTCCTTCCTTCCTTCCGTCTCTCTCTCTCTCTCTCTCTCTCTCTCTCTCTCTCTCTCTCTCTCTCCTTTCTTTCTCCTCACCTGAGGACATTTTTCCATTTTTTGTTCAGATAGAGTGGGAGGGAGAGAGAGGAAGAGAGAACGAGAGAGAAACATAAACGTGAAAGGGATACATTGAGTGGCTGCCACCCACACGACCAACCAGGGCCGGGGACAAACTGCAACCAAGGTACGTGTCCTTAGCGGGAACCGAACCCGGGTCCCTCTGGACCGCAGGCCAACGTTGTAACCGCTGAGCCAAACTGGCTAGGGCAAGAGATCTTTCTTTCTTACAGCTGTATAGTACTCCATTGTGTATATGTACTACAGCTTTTTTATCCATTTGTCTACTGATGGACATTTGGGCTCTTTCCAGATCTTAGCTATTGTAAATAGTGCTGCTATGAACATGGGGGTACATATATTCTTCCTGATTGGTGTTTCAGGCTTCTTCTAGAAGCGGGATCACTGGGTCAAATGGAAGTTCAATTTTTAATTTTTTGAGCTAACACCATAGTGTTTTCCATAGTGGCTGCACCAGTCTGCATTCCCACCAGCAGTGTACTAGAGTCCCCTTTTCTCCACACCCTTACCAACACTTGTTGTTTGATTGGAACGTTTCTTTCTTTTTTCTTTTGGTATATGCCCCTAGCGAGAACCGAACCCGGGACTCTCTGGTCTGCAGGCTGACGCTCCAACCGCTGAGCCAAACTGGCCAGGGCTTGGAGCGTTCCTTTACTCGCTGTGTCCACTGTCCTTGCAAGAGTGTCTGAAGAACCCCCAATTCTCTATTCACACCTTTTGTCTAAGCCTCAGCCATGCCCACTGTTCTGTTTGTTAAACAGCACTTAGAACAGTCTCTATATGTTCTCCTCCCCCTCCTTTTGGTAGATGTGGCTGTTCAAAAGCATGGCCTCTTCATCATCCTGGAGCAGTAGAGATTGTTCAATGAACACTACTGAAGTGGCTGGCTTCTGACCTGGAGACTGAAAACGAGTTAGGAATGGGGGGCAGTGGGTAAATTGTCTCTGTTAGGGAAGGGAAAGTATGTCTATTCTAGCTTCTTTTCTATAGTTTCAGTATATTGTTGTTAAAAATAGGAATCCAAGCATTAAACATTTAGCTTTTCAAATTTTGGAATGAACTTTTGACAACCTCAGAATTGAATAATAGCTACCATTTAGGTGGAACTGTACTATAAATTTTAAGCATACATTTAAAACAACATTTGTAAATTCTTACATACAGTGGTAGATACTAAGGCTTTTGTAAGGAAACCGTTTTGCCTGGGGACAGATTTTTGTACTAATTCCCATATGTTGAAAACTGCTCTTTGGAGTTTATTAAAAACACACCCCCTCCAGTGTTCTGTTTGAGCATTATAGTTTAAAATATAGATAGATGATAGATAGATAGATAGATAGATAGATAGATAGATAGATAGATAGATAGAATTATTACGTGTAAGTTTAATGCATTTTTAAAATATGACCGGGATTATGTATTTTAATATGCAGTCAGGATTGGGAACTAGTCCCTGACTTTCACAAAATTTCTCTTTCCCGGCAAGGATTAACCCACTTTTGGTATTGACTGTCATTCAGTAAGTAGGTCACATATAAAAACCACTTTGTTACTTCTAATCACCCCTCATATATGTATTCCAGATTCTAGTGTTATCTCTGTTAATGGAGATCCTGTGTTCTGACGCCATAGCTATAAAATTGTCAAAGAGTAAGGGAGCTCATCTGCTGTGCCCATGCAGTGCCTGGTATGCCCTTTCCTCTTTGTACCTGCCTCCTTTCATCAGTTCTTACTTTATACATGAAGGCAGCTGCCCTGCCCAGTTAGTCACACAGGCTGGTTTCTGAGCTTAATTTTGATTATGATTTAGGTGACACAAATGGTACTTTTGACACTTTGCTTTTCATTAGTTGGGTGTGTAATTTATCCAGTACCTGGGAGTAGTTCTGAGCACTCAGTCTGGTGCTAGTTTTGATTCCTTGCATGGATTTGCCAACGCCCCGGGCTGTGAGGTCTGCTTCCCACCTTGCTTTTGGTGTTTTTTTTGTGGATGAGTATTGAAAGAACTATTGAATTGATATGCAGAAAACTTTTGATTTACCTCAGACAGACTTCCATTCCTGTATATTTCTTACAATTTTAGCTATGATGGAGGAGTTACATTTTTGTTTTTAATATCATGATCTTGATTCTAGTCCTTAGTTCCTTCCAGGTCAGAAATCTGTCTTGTTTCCTCTTCAGTGGGACATTGGAGTGTGAATGTAAGATGGTTTGAGATGACATTTCCAGGTCTCAGATGATCTTGTGACCCATCTAATCCTGAAGTCACATGTGGATGTTAGCGAAATTTTGCTACTAAGCCATGTGTTAGGACATGTCTGTCTCTCCATGATAATTTTAACCCTGTCAGTGTTTCAACCTTCTTGAGGCAGGAGGCAGGCCTGCAGTGTTAAGGTACTTTTCATGAAACCAATGGCCTTGATCTCTTTAAAAAAGTGAAAGGAAAGAGACTGCAACAGGAAGTCTTTTCTTCTATACCCATGCTATTCTTCTTCTCCAGGAGGTGTTAGAAAAAGTACTATTTGCATTGTTATGTAGAAGTTCTTGATGGTTTGTTCTGTATAATTTTGAGATATTTTCCTTGCCAATGGACATGTATGAAATAGTTATACACAACTAATACCCTCTCCTGGGTCTATTTCTTTTCTTTTGTTATATGTAGTTATTAATTCCATGAGTAATTCTCCATCCCTTATATCTTTCCCACTCATCCATATTTTGAGTGGAAAATTAAATAATGGTTCTCAAGCCTTAGCCAGTTTTGCTCAGTGGTTAGAGCATAATTCTGAGGACCGAAGGGTCATGAGTTCGAGTCCTGATCAAGGGCATGTACCTGGATTGCAGGTTCTAGCCCCAGCCTGGTTGGGGTCCTGCAGGAGGCAACCAGTCAGTGTATCTCTCATATCAATGTTTCTCTCTGTCTTTCTACCCCTCTCTTTCTCCCTTACTCTCTTTAATTTAAAAAAAAAAAAAGTTCTTAAATAGAGCTTCTATTTTTTGGAAACAGATGTAAGATCTGTAAGGTCTCCCTTAAGCCTTTGTAGAGTCTTTTACTTTCTCTCAAACAGATAGGTAAGTGGTCACAGTTTGGGGAAGATCCCAGCTTCAAATCTCACATTTGCCAGAAATTTTGTCTGTGTAGTGGGCCTGCCCACTCGTAGGTGCTCAATAAACAAGACTTGCATACTTTTATTGACTGGCCCTTCCATTTTTTTTCACCAGAAAAGTTTGTTTTACATATAAAATTTCTTTGGGTCATACTGTATTCTAGGAATTATTGAAGGAACGCCAATTAATTTTGCCCGTGATTGCTGGATTAGTCATTATTCTTTAGTAAATAGAGATGAGAAATAACACTGATGAAAGGCTGGGTTTGGAATAGTGCCCAGTCTCTGGCAGAATCACAGTCTTCTCATAGTACCTCCATTGATAGGCACTCAATAAATGTCTCAACAAATGAAAATATGTAATTAAATACTATCAGGTGGGTATGCTACTGAGAATGTCAAAGTTAGAACTGCAGAAAGAGGAAGAGTATAATTTGGTACAGTTTGATACTCTATTTTGTGTTTGATTTATTTAAAGTACTCTTTTGTATTACGAGTATAATTTATTTTCATCTTAAAACATTTAGCAACTCTGGATGATCATAAAAAAATAGTGAAATTTGTATCACTCTGATGATTATTTTGTGTTTATCAAATTTTCTTTTATTTTCACCAACTAGTAGGCTGAACCTTAAGAAACAAAAAAGAAAACAGTCCTCAAAGAATATTGCACATGCTGCTTCTCTTCATCTTGTAGTAAGATACTTTTCTGCATTTTCTTTGTAACTGCTTATATAGAGTTCCACAGTACAGCTGAATTGAATCCCTATAAGCTCTGTGCCCCCACACCCGCTTATTGTGCTTATTTAAATTAATATCTGGAAGAACCCCAACCGTGGAGGGTTAAGTGTGGATGTGGGAACCTGGGGTAGAGCAGACACAGACTCGGGTAGTCTGACACCCAAATATTCAGCTAGCCCAGCTCAGCCACTGTGCTGTGATGCGTGCTAGAATTTCTTAATATCTGGCTTGGGGATGAGGTGAACACCCTCATGGAGATAATGTCTTGTGTTGAATTCTGGTTTGTTAAAAATTATTTTAAAAAACCTTAGGAGCCCTGACCGGTTTGGCTCAGCGGTTAGAGCGTCGGCCTGCGGTCCCGAGAGACCGGGGTTCGGTTCCTGCTAAGGGCACGGTTGCAGTTTGTCCCCGGCCCTGGTTGGTCGTGCGGGTGGCAGCCGCTCGATGTGTCCCTTTCACATCGATGTTTCTCTCTCTCTTCCTCTCTCCCCCTCCCACTCTACCTGAACAAAAAATAGAAAAATGTCCTCGGGTGAGGATAAAAAAAAAAAAAATAATAAAAAACCTTAGGAGATGCTTTTTATTGATCAAGTGTTTTCATAGGATTATTTAGGTAACTTCTCCTGCTTCAAAATGAACATTACTATGTATTGTCACCTTTCTGTACCCCAGTATTTAATTTGTATCCTTTATCTGCCCATTATTTAGGCATGTTGTACTACTACTAAGTTCAACAATCATTACCTAGGTGCTTTGATTTCAGAGTCTATTTATATCCACTTTCTAAGATGCCTTAACTGAGTCCTAGGCAGGTAAGCTAATGAGAATTATTTGGTAAAAGCTGATTTACTTATGCAGCCCTAGTTTAAGATTTTAAAAGTGTTGTCATGAATGCTTTTCAACCTTGGTTTTGTGATTTCTGGGTTATTTTTTCTACTTAACTTCAAAGGAAAGGGTATCATTAAGTTCTCCTCAAATGCAACCAAATCAGCCTCATAATTTTGGTGGCAGTATTATTGCTGGTGGAATTCAGAGATGGGTGAATATCATATTTAAAAAACTCCTCCAAAGCTGGGTTGAGGTTACATTAAAGAGTTGGATGTGTGTTGAGAGTTTGGTCATCTTTTCCGGTAAGATTAGACTATTGTACATCAAAGAGGCCTGGGCAGAGTATGGTCCCATTGGTGTCTTTGGAGGGGGAGGAAGGGCAGTTTGATATCCTGTCACTGTGCCCCAACAGTTAGCAGATGTGCTTTGAGTTAATGTTGCCCTTCAGTTATCTTTGACAGAAGCAGGGTCTGGTTAAGATCAGATTGTTTAAACTAATGCATGTTGATCTTTGCATAGTAATCAGAAGACTGTAAGCCAGCTAGACAAGGAAAAGCTGGTGGTGTATTGTTAGATTAAAAAACAAAGCAATTAATAACTGGAGAATAGCTTTGGTGTCCTTGACCTATTTTATAGCTGTTTATTCTGATACATGTTGTTTTTAGAGTTACCTGGGATGACCTTTTAAATAGCCTCCAAGTGTTAAGCTGAATGCTGCTGACCTTGCTGATGTGGGCATCAACGTTAGTGCTCGACATCCTTTTAAACCTCCAGGGAGGTCACCGAGACAACTAGCCGTTAGGTGGTTCTTTTTTTTTTTTTTTTTATTCTCACCTGAGGACATTTTTCCATTTTTTGTTCAGATAGAGTGGGAGGGAGAGAGAGGAAGAGAAAGAGAGAAACTTCGATGTGAAAGGGACACATCGAGTGGCTGCCACCCGCACAACCCAACCAGGCCCAGGACAAACTGCAACCGAGGTACATGCCTTTATCGGGAACTGAATCCGAGTCTCTCTGGACCGCAGTCCGGCGCTCTAACCTCTGAGCCAAACTGGCCAGGGCCATTAGGTTGTTTTTATAGCTATATGACAACTCACTGTTTGGTACTTGTCTTGGAGCTTAAGTTGAACCTAATGTGTACTTAATGCATATGGATTATAGAATCAAATGCAAAGTTTGCTGAAGTTTTAGGGGAAGTACCTGATATTCTATCACACTAGGGAGTGAGTGGTAATTTTATAGTTTCCATGGTGGCTGTGAAACTCACTTTCATAGTTGACTATAAAGTAGTGGTCAATCCTAAAGTAGTTTGGAAAGTAGATGAAAGGAGGGAGCTGTTCACTGATCCTCGGTTATTTTTATTTAGTGGGTGGTGCTTGAGCATATAATTTCCTCTCTTCCATTCTGTCATGTTCCCTGTAACAAAGATTAAGCACACTTTGGCAATCAGAGATTTCCCTAGCCACACTGGGGTTAGGAGTAAGTGTGGAGCTGTGTAGTTCTGGCTGACTTAGGTGTTATAATGAAAAATAGAATTTTTTGAAAGAGGTTCGTATGAAAGTCTGATGAGCTCTCTGCTGTTTTTTTTTTGTTTTTTTTTTTATCCTCACCCGAGGACATTTTTCCATTTTTTGTTCAGATAGAGCGGGAGGGAGAGAGAGGAAGAGAGAGAGAGAGAAACATCGACGTGAAGGGACACATCGAGTGGCTGCCACCCGCACGACCAACCAGGGCCGGGGACAAACTGCAACCGAGGTACGTGCCCTTAGCGGGAACCGAACCCGGGTCTCTCTGTACCGCAGGCCGACGCTTTAACCGCTGAGCCAAACCGGCCAGGGCTCTCTGCTGTTTTCTTAAAGAGCTTTATTGAGATATAAGTTACATATCATACAATCTACTCACGTAAAGTGTACAATTCAACGATTTAGTAAATTTATAAGGTTGATATATCATTACCATAATCTAATTACAGAACATTCACAGCCCTCAGCCTCTTTGATTTTATAAGTTATCTATAACTGTTTCTTTCCATGAATATAGATTATTTCTTGTTGATTGGAGTATTTTGGTGGGTTATATCCTACCTATCGCATAGCTTTTTAGGTTCATTGCTTTATATATTCTCTGCAGA
This sequence comes from Molossus molossus, assembly GCF_014108415.1. Lineage (NCBI taxonomy): Eukaryota > Metazoa > Chordata > Mammalia > Chiroptera > Molossidae > Molossus > Molossus molossus. The sequence continues at coordinate 25,709,901 of NW_023425347.1, read as the reverse complement.
AAAATTTTAATCCCTCATTGTCTGCCTTGTCCTGTTTTGTTTTCTGTAACACTCAACTCTTCATTAGCTCTAAATTGTTTTAGCTCCCTAACTGTTGCAATGCTCTGGACATTCATATACATAATTTTATCAATAACTTAAGTTGTAAAAATGCTACCACTGTAACAATACATTTTTAAAGATTTGGATTAATTACTATTTTACATGATCATCTTCCATCTTTAGCATGGATAGTTGAGGATACATTACATTTTTATTTTTGACAAAGCCAAAATTTTTTTTTTTTAATCCTCACCCTAGGACATTTTTCCATTTTTTTGTTCAGGTAGAGTGGGAGGGAGAGAGAGGGAAAGAGAGAGAGAGAAATATCAACGTGAAAGGGACACATCGAGTGGCTGCCACCTGTATGACCAACCAAGGCCGGGAACAAACTGCAACCGAGGTATACGCCCCTAGCGGGAACCCAACCCGGGTCTCTCTGGACCGCAGGCTGACACTCTAACCGCTGAGCCAAACTGGCCAGGGCAAAGCCAAATTTAATTAGAAAATGAATTTGCTGTTATTGAAAAAATCATAAAATGCTCGTCCAATGTGATTTCTCTCTGTAGAACCACGCTTGGTAATTTTTTTTTTTTTTTGTAGCTGCAGCAGTTTCCCAGGTTTAGGGATGATAGTGTTTGTTTTTATTGCTTTCTTGCTACACTTGTCTGAAGTTTTTAGAATAGGTTATTGTCTTTCTAAGCTTTAGAGACTTATACACTGCCTATCATCTATATGTTTAGACAGGTTTCCTTCAAAAGCCTTTTAAAGAGGGGCTAGGGTAGATTCAGGAATGCAGTATGGTCTCACATTCTTAACCAGGGATGTGTATCTGAATTGTTGTGTAACTAGAGAAATTCACTGCTGTGAACTCTACCCCTCACCAGTCTGGCTTGGAATAACTAGAGTGGAACCCTGCTTTCATGACTGGAGTTGTATCCTATTTTGAGAATTGGTAAATTTGTCTGTCTTTGGACTGAAAATCTGACCAGTTTATTTTTATTTAGTCATTGTATTCTTGTCTTTTGCTTGTGTAATGGAGAAAGAGCCCTTGATATAAATTAGTGTACTAGAAAGTAGTTCAAGCTCTTGGTGGGGGGGTTATGATTCAACTGAAATTAAATACACATAGTTGGCATTTTATTAATACTGTGTTTTGGGAATGAAATAAGACCATCTGTGCATTTTACAGACATTATAAGTTTACTCTCTTAAAATATACATTTTGACTTTATTCCCTTTAGATAGAAATTTTCTGAATAGGATTTTCATTTTCTTGTGTTTTCTTAGAGTAGCATGGGTGAGGTTCTGGTTTAATCTAGCCCTCAGTTGTTATGTGCTGTTTGGATCTCAATGAGCCTTGTGACTGGACTAGGAGGCTGAGTTGCAGCTCACTTGGATAGGTTGTTGTGGAAGGGAACTGCCTGGGGTTGAACTTTCTCTGCCACTTACTAACTGAACAGCCTAGGTCAGGCTAGTCTTTCCTTCATGGGGTTGTTCTGAGAATTAGTTGTGGTGATACATGTAAAATATATTCAATAAATGCTTATTGTTTTTGTTATTCATCTGTTTGTATTTGAAATGATAAATTTTTATTAATTACATTTCCTGTCTGGTAATACTACATTCTGTGCTTTGTTGTCAGATGTAGCCTGGAAACTTTGAAGAGGTTCAAATTCTTTCCATCATGTTAAATGTGCATTGGAGCATCTATTTGGTGAATGTTACTTTAGTGGTTTAAAGGAGTTTACATGTGCTTTCCAAGGAACCTGTCTTACATTAATGCATTCATTTATTCACTGGAAGAGTAATTCATTTTTTATTACACAGTAGCTTATAGCAGGTGTTAGAAACTCCTGTTGTTAACACTAATGGCAATCAACATTTAGCTTTTTCTTCACTGTCTGCTGTCTTGTGGTTTTCCATCATTTATTCTTAATTGTCATGTATCATGGAAGTAATTAAATCCATGAGTCGCCTCCTTTTGTTATAAATGTTTGCACCCCTTTTAAGTTTTTCTTGGCTTCCCCAGATTCTGGATTCAATTAACATGCGGATAGTTCTTTGGTTTGTAGGGTAGATTAGTCAGCTTTGTGTGGCTGTTTTCTTTCTTCCTTCCTGCTTTTCTCCATTTTGGTGATGCACCTGTGTACATAACGAAAGAAAAGAATTGTCCGTACTGTAGGACAGAGGAGAGTGGAGCCATCATTTAAAAACACCTTTCTGGGAACCAAATGAAGCATTGCTTGATTTCATTTGTACTAAATATGCCACTGTGGATGTAAGCATTTGGATGTTGTTAATTCCAAGGAGATTTCAAAGACAGTGGTCAAAGTTATGTAATTGAACTATTTTTATATCAGAAAAAAGCCAGGTAGAGTGATTTCCGAAAGCACTATTGGACTCTTCTATCCTGAGATATTAGATGATTGAGCAATTTGAGTACACGAGAACACATTATGCATGTAAACATTCAGTACCTATTATATTTAAGGATCTGGGGTTGAGAAGTTGGCTATCAATTATATGGATAATGAAGATAGGAGGGAAAGAAGAGGGGGAAGTATGCTATCCTATGTTATTTTAGGGTGAAAGAAAGGGGACATGTTGATGAAGATGTGTTTGGGTGGTGTGGAGAGAGGGAGAAGAGCACAGATGCTGGCTCATAAAAGAAACGGTTATTTTTATTTTAAGGAGGCAAGCATCTAAGTTTTAACCTTTTAGTCCTTCAGAATTCATCTTGCCTTTCCTGATTATCCATGTGGCTGGTGAACATTTGTGAGAAATTGGTTCTGTTTCCATTGTATGTGTTTTAGATTCCTGGGTATATCAGGTAATGTTTTCTTTTTGAGGATGTGAATGAAAATGAGACATTCTTCACCAGTTACACCAATGACTAGTTAAAAAATATGATTCTGTTTGTTTTAAAATTTTTATCCTTTGTGTATGTTGGTGGTAGTGGCTTGAAATCCATTTTATAGGACAAGGAAATTGGATTATTTCTCATGAGTATGCTGTTTTCTCTCTCTGAATTTTCATTGTAGTAACTTACTGGGTGGGAGGAGCCAGTCAGCATTTTCTAAAATGTTCAAACTTTTCATAAGCTCACAAGAATGGTTTAAACTTTTAATTAGATTTAATATATTGTTCCAGATGCTAAGTGGATTTTCTTTTTCTTTTTAGTTATACTTGAAAGGGTAGAAAGAATTACTCTTGCTTTCTTCTCAAGTATAAAAATGTCAAACTCAAAGTTATCCTTTATTCTTCATTGAAACCATTAGAGGGTAAAAAGCCCACAATCAAGGCTTTGCAGACAGGAACAGTGAACAGCTAGCTAGATGAGAAGCAGCTGTACCAGGAGGGTCAGAGTGGGAAGAGCTCACCAGAACTTGCATTGCTGCTGAGGTTCAGCATTCACTATTTACTGCCTCCTTGGGCGGGTGGCAGGAGGGAGCTAATCCAGTTAATTGGGTAGGGAAATTTTAGGTGTATCAGTGGAAGAGGCAGGGCATAGTATGTCATCTAAAGCATATGGGGTGGAAGTTGAAGTTTAAGACTCCTTAATTAAGGCCATGAAGGGAAATCCAGGCACACAGTTGCAAAGGTTTTTTTAAACTTAATAGTTTATGCATTAGGGATGGAAACATTTTCATTTAGATTCCTTAGACCATACTGTAATGTAAATTGACTTGCAGTTTATGTTGCTGTGCTTATCAGTTTAAAAAACAAAACAAAACAAAAAAACCCAAAAGGGTAGATTTCAACCATGAGGTCACAGTACCTTTTTAGGTGATGTGATTAGTCCGATTAGTTCTGAAGCACCTAAATTGTTATTTTAGCTTTTATTCTGTAATCCAAGATGGTAGCTTACTTTTGATGATGGGAGACACTGAACAGAAATGTAAAAATGTTTCATGGGAGAATGGAATTTTGTGGGCTGGTAAATTTTTAGTGTCTCCATCTACTGCGACAACCACATTGTGCACCCTAATTAGGTGTGTGAGAGTGAGTGAAGTGGGCCTTGCTGGGTTATCCAAAGAGAATGAGTAGAGAGAAGTTTTCACTCAGAACTATTTCCAGGTTGGAAAATTCCCATTTCTATTTCCAGGGTTGCTCAGTGTGGAGGTAGACTACAAATTAAAGAGCACTGTTTTTAGAAGTGGGATTGGGTTTTGGCCTTGGCAGCTTAGCTTGATAATTGCAGTTTTGGCGAAAGATCATGATTGCTTTGGGCTCTCCAGACTTGAGCTCCTGAGGAAACACTGGAGTAAAAAAGAAGATATACCATAAATGGAAGTTAAGCTTGAGAGGAAACAGGAAGACCCCACGTTCCCCTCTCTAGGCTTGTAGTTTTGTTTATATCAATGGGAGTGAGGGGAAGCCGAGGATCTGGTGGATCAAACCCAGCAATTCTTTTTCTGGCCTTCATCTTGATGTATGCATCATCTTTTCTAAAATCCTTGCCTGTTGTGTTTTGGAGTCACAGCAAGCCACCGTTTCAACATGTTTACAACGATGGAAGTTTCTCCTCACAATGTGATTCCTGATCTTTTTGTCACAGATGTCAAATCTGGTCATGTTATTTCTATAACATCCATTAGATGATAACAGTTTCAGAACTTGGTTTAGAGATGGCCCACTGTATCTGAGAGCTAAATATTAGGTAGGTATGCTGGATTATTTGTTTGAATCTGTGGATAAATTATACCTGTTCTGACTCAGGACTAGAATTTGGGGAGATTGAGCCGAGGCACATATCCATAATGTGGCAGAATGGGCGAGAAGGCCACTATATATGAGTGCTTTGCTGTTTTGTGCTGCTTATTGACTAGGCATCTGAAGTGACAATTTTATATTTGGTTGTATCCATGATGAAGACAGGCCACATATTTCTGGTGTAGTTCACTCAATTTCTCTGTATTTCTGTCTGGACAACTTTCATCAAAACATTTAAGTGTCTACCTGACAGGTATGCCATAGTTAATAATGTGGAGACCATTTAATTAGTGGTGGAAATTTGGTGTTTCTGACCAGTGGTACTGGGTAGATTTTTATGTTTTAAAGAACCTAAAATAAATAACTAGGTGGCACCTGTGACATATTTTCCATAGTCTGAGCATGAATGAATTTGGTCATGGTTGTTCATGTTGCCATTACTTCAATAAAGTTACAGGCATTGTTAATTTTTCATATATTGCAAGTAACTCCTACTTAAACAAGATTAAAAAAACAACACTCCATTTCAATGCCAAATCATACTGTAAAGTTATTTTGAACGACCCAAAGGCACAGAAATGAAGCAGCAGGCTGTAAATTTGATATTGGCGAAACAAATATCTGTTGTTGCCAAAATGTCAAGTTTCTATGCAATTTAACTAGCAAGGTTTTTTTTGGGACCTAAAAAAAGAAAGATGGTCTCCAAATAGATGAAGTTATATGAGGTCCACTACGATTGCCTATTTTAGGGCACCTGAAGGCCGAGGCACTGGACTCAAAGAAAATTCAAAGCAAAATGTTGGTATCTTGAAGCATTATTATGGGATTGTCTGGTTAATTGACACTATTTTCAGTCTTAGAGATATGTAATAGAATGTTGAATTTCATACTTGTCAACACCATTACTTGAACGAACGTTTTTCGTGAAGGAACAGGGTGTTGAAACATTGCTTATGAGTATTTGCTGGGCTCCTCAGGAAGAAAATTGAGCTCATCTTAGAGGGAACCAATCATTGATTACAGTCCTTGAGTAAGTATGTTGTTCTGATAGGTGAACAACATACAAATACTGTAACAGTTTGGGAAAACTTTCCTGAGGCGAAGAGACACATTTTCAGTCAATCTTTGAATGGCAAATATGAGTTAGGAGAAAAGCTGATGGAGTGGGCAAAACTTCAGTTTTGTGCTCATGGATAGCTACCAGGTGCGGATTGTTCCGTTAACTAGTCACAGAAAACCTTTCTTCTAGCATGGGACAGTGTCATGTCATGGAAAGATGTTTGAGAAATGAAGCAGGACTCTGCTCTGGATCTCATACCTGTCCTTCTAACTTGAGTCCCAAACAAGCCTTTATGACCATTATTTAGGCTTTCTAGGTCTCAGTGTCCTCATATGTAAAATTTTGGTTCAAGTGTGTAGTGTTCTGGCAGCAGCAGGAGGTGCTTTTCTGTCACACAGCCTGATACACTGTAGCTGGGGAGAAGCAGTGATTTTCTGAGGGCCAACCCTATTCACCATTACTTTTACATTTGCTGTTTTTTGAAGTGACCACTGTATGGGTTAAAGTTGGAAATTATTCTAGGCTTCTGAAAAGTTGCTGTGTGGTCCCTCTGTGCACACACTTTGTGCAGCATTATAAATGGGATGTTTTGGCATTGGTAGATGCTTCATTTGGCAGGGAAATAGACAGCCTGAGTCACTTTCCCTGGTGACTCTTCCAAGCTTTCACCAATCTTCACTTCCCTCTGCTGATTACATCCCAGGAGATCCTCTCTACAAAATAGTTTGGGCTTGCCTGGAGAGTTTGTAAAAAGGAGCTGATCGTCCTGTATATAACCCTTTATAAAAGGAAAATTACTGAGCTGAATCTGAGGCCATGAGGTTTTTTAAAGTCCATGTTGGTTTTCCTTTAACCTTCTTCTTCCTTTTTTTTTTAAATGAATACTTTTACTCATTTCTCTCTGAGGCAGCAAAGGAACTATCTCCTCATGGGACAGTCCAGGCAGCCATCCTTCCCATAAACCTTTGTCTTCACTGCTAGCTTATCTCCCCAGCTCCCATCCTCCCTGAAATACTGTTTGTTTCTTACACTCAATTTATTGACATGTAGTTCTTTGTAACAGAAAACATTAAAGGCTGCTGTAAATCTTGAGTAATCATGCTTAGTTGAGATTCCTGTGAGGCTGTAGATTTAAACAAGTACAGCTCTTGGGATTGTTAAAAAGAAACTCTTTAAATTCTCTTCCTCCCAGTTCCCTTGCCCAACATTAGTGATCTGTCTCTGAGTCTTTTCCTATTAACACATGCACTGTCACTGTAGGTGAGAAATAAGTTTTTCTGGCTTAGATACAGACTCCTAAAGAAGCAGCCCTGAGGAGGAGGCACACACCTGGCCCTCCTCATATTCATGAATCAGTGAATGGTGTGGGACCTCTGTGTCTGGGATCCAGAAGAAACTGAGGCACTTTCGGGTTTTTTCCCTCCCCCTTTAGTTCTCTCCGTTCTGTCAACCTGCTGTGCCTACTGTAAATAAACATGAAGTTGTCTGAATGTCTATTAAGGAGTTTGCTTGGCAGGGAACAGACAATGGGTGGCGTGCTTCCAGCTTGCATAGCAGTTGAAAGGTAGCATGTAACTCAAACTTTTTCTCTTTCAGACATGATTATAAGTCAAAATTCATTGTAAATCATCATTGAATGTACAGAGTGGAGTAAGTTTTGGAAATAAATGTAGTGTAGCCCGGCAGAGGTTATTTGCAAAAGGCAATTTTATTGAGATGTATCATGCTTCCTTTTTATTGCCGAACAGTTCCATTTATGGATATAGCACGTTCATGTGACACCGTTTGGCCATCATGAATAATGCTGCTCTGAATATTTGTGTAGCAGTTTTTATGTGGGCATGTATTCACTTGTCCTGAATATATAGGTAGGCATGGAATTGCTGGGTCATATGGTAACCCTTTTGAACCTGTTGAGGAATATTGCCAGACTATATTTTATTTATTTTTATTTTTTATTTTTTTAAATCTTTATTGTTGGATGTAAAATGTATTACAGATGTTCCACATTTTCCCCCCATTGAGCCCTTCCTCCCCACTCTCGCCCCCCTCCCACCTTTTCCCACACTATTGTCTGTGTCCATTAGTTATGCATATAAGTTCTTTGGTTTATTTCTTCCCACCCCCCCAACCCCTTTCCCTTTGAGGTTTGTCAGTCTAGCAATGAATTTGTGCTTCTTAATCCCTTCACCATTTTCACCCATTCCCCCAACCCCCCCTCCCAACTGGCAACCAACAAAATGTTCTCTGTATCTATGAGAATGTTTCTGTTCTACCTGTTCATTTTGTTTGATAGATATGTATTCATTGCCATTTTGTTTGTTCATACATTTTATCTTTTTCTTCAAAAAGACCCTCCATCATTTCATATAATAACGGTTTGGTAGTGATGAACTCCTTTAACTTTTTCTTGTCTGGGAAAGTTTTTATATGTCCATCGATTCTAAATGACAGCTTTGCAGGATAGAGTAATTTTGGTTGTAGGTTCTTGCTTTTCATCACTCTGAATATTTGTTGCCACTCCCTTCTGGCCTGCAAAGTTTCTTTTGAGAAATCAGCTGACAGCCTAATGGGAACTCCCTTGTAGGTAACTAGCTGCCTGTCTCTTGCTGCTTTTAAGATTCTCTCTTTGTCTTGAACCTTTTGCATTTTGATGATGATGTGTCTTGGTGTGGGCCTCTTGGGGTTCATCTTGTTTGGGACTCTCTGTGCTTCCTGGACATGTATGTCTGTTTCCTTCACCAAGTTAGGAAAGTTATCTGCCATTCTTGTTTCAAACAGGTTTTCGATTTCTTGTTCTCGCTCTTCTCCTTCCGGCACCCCCAAGATGCGAATGTTGGCACGCTTGAAGTTGTCCCAGAGGCTCCTTACACTGTCCTCATTTTTTTGGATTCTTTTTTCCTTTTGCTCTTCTGATTGGGCATTTTTTGCTTCCTTATATTCCAAATCGATGGTTTGCTCCTTGAATTAACGTACTCTATTATTGAAGCTGTGTAAATTATTCTTTATTTCACTTAATGCCTCCTTCAATTCTAACTGTGTATCCATGATTTCTAACTAGTCCTTTTTTATGCTCTTGAGGCTCTCCCTAAGTTCACTGAGGTTCTCACTAAGTTCATTGAGCATCCTTATAAGCAGTATTTTGAACTCAGTATCTGTTAGGTTGCTTATCTTCATTTCACTTAGTTCTTTTTTGGGGTTTGGTTCTGTTCTTTCATTTGGGACCTGTTTCTTTGTCTCCTCATTTTGGCTGCCTCCCTGTGTTTGTTTCAGTGTATTACTTAATGAGAGGTATGGGGCTCGCTGAGACCAGATGCTGCTCGTTTGAAAGAATTTAGGAAAAACCTGAAGCAGGATCCAAGACAGGCCAATCCTATGGTTAAGCAGGTGGCAACAGCTTGGGTGGGCCTGAAAGTTGGGTGGGGCGGGGCCTCAGGGAGTCAGCAGGGCAGGGCTACCAGTGTGAGCCAGGTTGCTGGAGTCCCAGATATGGCGACTGTCTGCCGCCCCAGGGAAGGGCTCACCAAAGGAACAAAGGCCTCTACTGCAAATTTGTCCCGGAGAAAGCCCCCTCTCCAGCCATCGCTCCAGTGCCAAACAGCTCAGTTCTTCCCTGTATGTCTCTGGCGCCCCTCGAGCTGCCTCCCCTCCGAGCTTAGAGGGAGAGAGTCCGATAAGTCCGTGCGCAGGCCCTTTAGGGAGCTGCCTGGGGCTCCAGCTGCTTCAGCTTCCCTGAGCCTCAGTTCCCGCTGGTTTTTCCAGCCAGAAGTTATGGGGACTCTCTTCCTGGCACTGGAAGCCTGAGTGGGGCACCTGGTGTGGGACGGGGACCCCTCAGTCCTCAGGAAGGACCTTCCCAGCCGAGGTGTCCTCCTGATTTTTATCCGCCACACGTGGGTGTTGGACCAGCCAGCGCCTCCGCCCCTCCTACCAGTCTGGATGTGGCTGCTGCTTTAATTCCGTAGTTGTAGGACTTCCATTCAGCTTGATTTCAGGCGGTTTTGAATGATGGTTGTTCTGTAGTTTAGTTGTAACTTTGATGTGGTTGTGGGAGGACGTGATACCGCGTTTACCTACGCCGCCATCTTGACCGGAAGTCGCCAGACTATATTTTAAAACCACTATACCATTTTTCATTATCACCACAATGGTAGTGGGGAATCCAATCTGTATACATTCCTGTCAGCACTTTCTGTCTTTCTGATTATAGCCATCCTAGAGGTTATGAAGTAGTATTTCATTTTGTTTTTATTTCTATTTCCCTAAGGATTAATGCTGTCAATCATATTTTTATGTTTATTATTTATTTGTATATCTTAGAGAGTAGAAATCTCGTTAATTTATGTCATCTGTTACCTCTGAGAAAGTTTCAACAGTTTTAATAAAGTCTAAACAAATTGAATAAGGAAGGTTCATATTTTCCTATTTAAATTTCTACTTTAGTGCTTCTTTAGAAAAGAGAAGATTTAAAAAAAAAATCTTTGTTTAGAAAAAGATAAAAATCATTAACTAGGAAGGGCTGTCTTTGAATTAAAAAATTAAACAATTTTACAAAGTTCTACCCTCAAATGTAATGCCACTTAACAGTTAAGCTTCCAGCAATTCATTCATAGCAGGCTTAGAAAGGAAGAACCTGTCAAAAATAATGATCTCATTCCTAATGTATATTCCACGTTGTTCCTCTTTATTGAGAAGTTAGAGCAATAGTAAAATCCGTCAACCATTTTACCGCTCCCCTACCCCATGATTTTACTACAGAAAAAATATCTTTTCAATCAAAACACTCAATTATATTTCTGTTTCTAGGGTAACATAATAAGCTTTGAGAGATGGTTGTTTTGCATCAGCCACAGAGTTCCACCCACGCTTGTTGACCTACTCAGGTGTTCCTACTTCATTAGTGGGAGACTCAGGGAACTGATTGTGTATTATCCACACTAAGAAAAACAAATGGGAAAAAATTGTCACTCATTTTCCTTCAACATCCTATATATAATTTAAGATGGCATTCCTTATGTCCAAGCAAAATCCAATATGTATTACACTGGTCAGCAACGAAGTATTTCAACTGCAGTAAATTGCTTTCTTACTCAAAGGTGGAGAAGATAGCACTATGTACTATCTGGTAGATTGTATAATGATCCCCAAATATATTCATGCCTGAATCCCTGGAACCTGTTATTTTATATGGTAAAAAGGACTTTATAGATATGATTAAGCTAAGAAACTTCCGATGGGGAGATGATCCTGGGTTATCTAGGTAGGCCCAATGTAATCACAGGATCCTCATCAAACAGAGATAGGCTGATCAGAGGGAGAGAAAAAGATGTGAAAACAGAACTGAGAAATTGGAATGATGGCACCTTGAAGATGAATGAAGGGGCCACAAGCTAAGTAATACAGCCATTCTTCAGAAATATTGCAGATTTGGTTCCATGACACTGCCTTCAAGCAAGTATCACAGTACGATGAGTCATAGTCTTTTTGCTGGTGCTGCCTTCTATTTGTTAACACCTGTAAAGCGCAAGAAAGCAAAATACAAAAGGAGGCGTGCCTGTAACAGGCAGCCACCAGAAACTGAGAAAGGCAAGGAATTGGATTCTCCCCTCTGAGTTTCCAGAAGAAACTGGCCCTGCCAACATCTCCACTTTAGCACAAAGAAACTGATTGTGAACTTCTGACCTCCAGAGCTGTAAGAGAACAAATTTGTTTTTTAAGACACTAGTTTGTGGTCATTGTTAACAGCCACAATAGGAAACTAGGCTAAATGTTTTCTTTGTTCCTTTGTCCCTTATTAACTGGGGTGGGGGATATAGATGTGATGTTGCTGCTGCTGTTGACACTCGTTAAAACTTTATGTGACAGACACAGTGTCATATATTCCATGGGTATATGTTTTACAGTTAAGGAAACGGGAATATACAGGTAACGTCAATTCCTTAAGATCACACTGGTAGTAAGTAGCTCCAGACTTCACGATTTTAATCAATAGGTTTTATAGGGGGATTAAGGGTTCAGCTTGAATTTGTTAGTTACGAGAGTTAACTTCTTTCTTTGACCTTTATTATTCCGTACGATGAAAAAAATGAATTGTATCCCTCTAGAAAGCCAAGTGTTAAATATACTGAATGTTACATATGCAGTTTTTGCCACATTATTTGTTAAATACAGTCATTGATTTAGTAAGGAAAGCATATTATACATACTCCAAAAATGAGAATTTTACAGGTGATAAATGCCATAAAGAAAGTTAACAGTTACTTAGTTTTATTACAAATTATTCAGTTAATTTAAACTAAAAGCAAAACAAAAAACCAGTTCACCCACTTCTCCCTCTCATCTGTGAACTTTTTAAAGATTCTGCTTGTGAGAGATCATACGATATTTGTCTTTCTCTGTCTGACTAATTTCACTTAGCGCAATGCCCTTGAGATCCAGCCATGTTGTTGAAAATGCAGTATTTCATTCTCTTTTATAGATGAGTAATACTGTGTGTGTGTATTTTAATACACACACACACACACACACACACACACACGATATGACTTATGTATACCCTAATTTGTCCATTGATCTATATATGGGCACTAGGTTGTTTCCATATCTTGACTGTTGTAAATAATGCTGTAGAGTGAAAATGAGGATGCAGGTATCTTTTCAAGTTAGTGTTTTTATTTTCTTTAGATAAATAACTACAAATGGAATTGCTGGGGCAGATGGTAGTTTGTTTGTTTGTTTATTTATAAATCCTCACCCAAGGATATTTTTCCATTAATCTTTAGATAGAGTGGAAGGGAGGGAGAGAAACACACATCGATGTGAGAGACACACATCCACTGATTGCCTCCAGGGCCAGGGACTGAACTGCAACTGAAGTACATGCCCTTGACTGGAATCGAACTGCTGCTACTCTTTGGTCCTTGGGCTAATGCTCTAACTGCTGAGCCAAACCGACAAGAGCAGTAGTTTTATTTTTAATATTTTGAGTAACCTCCACAACTGTTTCCCATAGTGGCTATACCAATTTACGTTCCTAGCAACAGGGCACAAATGTTCCCTTTTCTCCACATGCTCATCAATATTTGTTATTTCTGGTCTTTGTAGTAATAGCACTTCTAAGAGATAGGAGGTGATATTTCATTGTGGTTTTGATCTACATTTCCCTGATGATTAATGAAATTGAGCATCTTTTCATGCACCTGGTGGGCATCTGTATGTCTTTGGGAAAATGCCCATTCATATCTGCTTAGTATTTATTATTTTATTTTTATTTATTTATTTTGTGGTTAATTCTTACCCAGGGATTTTTTTCATTTATTTTTAGATAGAGTGGCAGGCGGGGTGGTGGGTGGATAAGGGAGGACAGCGGTGTGAGAGAGACACATCACTTGGTTGCCTCCCACACAACCCCAGCCAGGGCGGGGGATAAAACCTGCAACCCAGGCACAAGCCCTTGACAGGGAATTGAACCAGAGACCCTCTGGTCTGTGGGCTGACACTTTTAACTGGAGCCAAAACCGGCCAGGGCAGATCTTTTTTTTTTTTTTGGTACGTGCCCCTAGCGGGAACCGAACCCAGGACTCTCTGGGCCGAAGGCCAATGCTCCAACTGCTGAGCCAAACCGGCCAGATCTGCTTATTTTTCAAATCAGAATTTCTTTTGCTGTTGAGTTTTATGAGTTCTTTGTATATTGGCCTCTTATCAGTTATATGATTTGCAAATATGTTCTCATATTCAGCAGGTTGCCTTTTTATTTTGTTGATGGTTTCCAGAAGCATTTTAGTTTGATGTAGTCCCACTTTTATATTTTGCCTTCAGTGTCAAATTCCAGTAATTGTCACCTGTGTCTGGGACCCTTGGTTTTCCTCTAAGAGCCTTTATCCATTTTGAGTTGATATTTGTGTAAGGTGTAAGAGAGTGTTCCAGCTTCATTCTTTTGTATGTGGCTGTTCAGTTTTCACAAAACAATTTATTGACAGCAGTGGTCTTTCCTCATTGTATGTTCTTGGCTTCATTGCTGTAAATTTATTGATCATCTATACATGGGTTGATTCCTGGTCTCTCTCTTCTGTTCCTCTGATGTATGTGTTTGTTTTTATGTGAGTACCGTACTTGTTCTTAATGTTATAGCTTTGTAATATACTTTGAAATCAGCATGTTATGCCTTCAGCTTTGTTCTTTGTCCACATTGTTTTGATCATTCAAGGTCTTCTGTGGTTGCATACAAATTTCAGGATTGTTCTACGTTGGTAAAAAATGTCATTGGAATTTTGATTGGTATTGCATTGAATTGGTGGATTGCTTTGGATAGTATGGACATTTAAACAATATTAATTCTTCCAATTCATGAGCATGGAGTATTTTTTTGTTTATTTGGATCTTCTTCAATTTCTTTAATGTCTTTTAGTCTTCATATAAGTCTTTAATTTCTTTTGCTAAATTTATTTCTAGATTATCTTATTCTCTTTTGATGAGATTATACATGGTATTTTCCCCTTTATGATAGTTTGTTACTAATGTAGAGAAATGCAACTTTTTTTGTGTGCATTGATTTTGTATCCTGCAACTTTCCGGAATTTATAAGTTCTATGAGTTGTTTTGATGGAGTCTTTCAGGTTTTATATGCATACTATTGTGTCATCAGCATGTAATTAGTTTTACTTCTTCCTTTCCAATATAGATGTCTTTTATTTATTTTTCTTGTCCAATCACTCTGGCTAGTATTTCCCAGACTATGTTGAATAAAAGTGGTGAAAGTGGGCATCCTTGTTCTTGATCTTAGAGGAAAAGCTTACAGCTTTTCACCGTTGTTTATAGTGTTAACTGTGGGTTTGTCATATATGACCTTTATTATGTTGAGGTACATTTCCTCTATACCTGCTTTGTCGAGAGTTTATATTATAAATGGATGTTGAATTTTGTCAAATGCCTTTTCTGTCTCTATTGAAATTACCATGACTTTTAGCCTTTATTTTGTTAATGTGGATATTAACATTGACTGGTGAATGTTGAACCACTCTTTTATCCTTGCAATAATTGGCATTTGATTGAGGTGTATGATCCTTTTAATGTGTTGTTGAATTTGGTTTGTGCATTTATGTTCTTCAGGGATATTGGCCTGTAATTTTTCTGTGGCATTCCTGTCTGTTTTTGATATTAGGGTACTGCTGGCCTTGTAAAATGAGTTTGGAAGAGTTCACTCCTATTTTATTTTTTGGAACTGTTTGACTACTTGGTGGAATTCACCAGTGAAACTGTCTGGTTGTACTAGACTTTTGTTTACTGAGAGGTTTTTTATTCTTTTTGCTTTTTAATCCTCACCTGAGGACATTTTTGCATTTATCTTCAGATAGAGCAGGAGGGAGAGAGGAAGAAGGAGAGAAGAACATCAATGTGTGAGAGAGACATAGACTGGTTGCCACCCACACGACCCCAACCGGGGCTGGGGACGAACCGCAACCGAGGTATGTGCTGCCCCCAGCGGAAATCAAACCAGGGATTCTCTGGTCTGCAGGCCAACACTCTTTTTTTTTTCCAATCCTCACCCAAGGACATTTTTCCTTTTTGGTTCAGATAGAGTGGGAGGGGGAGAGAGAGAGATAGAAACATCTATGTGAAAGGGACACATCGAGTGGCCACTTCTCGTACAACCCCAACCAGGGCCAGGGACAAACTGCAACCGAGGTACATGCCCTTAGCGGGAACTGATCCCGCGTCTCTCTGGACTGCGGGCCAACACTCTTAACTGCTAAGTGAAACTGGCCAGGGCTTTTGGGAGGTTTTTTTTTATTTTTTTTATTACTGATTGAATCTTCTTACAAGTAATTGGTTGGTTTTGATTTTCTGTTTCATCATGATTCATTCTGGGTAGCTTGTATGTTTCTAGGAATTTGTCCAATTTGTTGATGGATAATTGTTCTTAGTAGTCTTTTATATTATTTTGTATTTCTGTGGTATCAGTTGTAACATTTTCATTTCTGATTTTATTTATTTACATTCTCTTTTCTTTGTGAGTCCAGCTAAAGTTTTGTCCATTTTGTTTATCTGTTTTCAAAGAACCACTTGTTAATTTTTACCACTTTAGTTTCATTTCATTTTAGTTTTTATTTCGTTTATTTCTTGTCTAACCGTTGTTTCTTTCCTGTTACTAACTTTGGGCTTTTTTTTTTCTTCTTTTTTCTTTTCTTATTTTTTGGCCTTATTTAGTGTGGAAATCAGATAATACATGCTCTAACAAGTATGAATTTTATGGGTGATAAATGCTGTGAAGAAAGTTAAAAGTTATTTAGATCGAGCAGAGATATGGTCAGAGGTTTCATTGAGAAGGTGATATTTGATTCAGAAATGAGTTGTAGTAAGGGAGAGAATTACAGGGAGGAAACAAGCGCAGAAGAGTTATTTAGGTTATGGGTTAAACCATTGCAGACTTTAGCAAGGATTCAAAGAAAGAAATACTGAAAATGAAGACTGTTCATTGAGACCACTGTATCAGTGCATGATAGGAATCATCACTCTGTCCTTTTCTGTATGTTTGGTCACTATTTGTCAGGCAAAGGCTCTGGGTATAGAGAGGACCAAACACCACACACTCCCATGCTGCCTTTTGTGAATAGGGAGTTTATTGTCCTCTAAAATAGTAGTTACAAATTGTAAATGAGTTGTCTCCCTCTACATTTTGTTGCTTTTTAAGTTCAATTATAACATATTGTTAGCTATTTCTAACAAACATGATTAAAATAAAAATAAATAGGCTGATGTTTTGCTTCACTTAGGCTGCAGTGTTAATGATATATTTTGTATCCAGAACTTGTTAATTTTTTTTTTTATCCTCATGCGAGGACATTTTTCCATTTTTTGTACAGATAGAGTGGGAGGGAGAGAGAGGAAGAGAGAGAGAGAGAAACATCTATGCGAAAGGGACTCATCAAGTGGCTGCCACCCGCACGACCAACCAGGACTGGGGACAAACTGCAACCGAGGCACATGCCCTTAGCGGAAACCGAACCCGGGTCTCTCCAGACCGCAGGCGGATGCTCTAACCGCTGAGCAAAACCGGCCAGGGCCAGAACTTGTTAATTTTTAAATCAATATCAAGTGATTATAGTCTTTTTTACATACAGTTGGATGATTTACAAGGTGCATTTCCCCCCCTTTAAATCTCAAACCCTGTTTGCCAGTGGTATATTATTCCTGAGCTTTCACATGGGAATAAAATATTCATCATTTCTTTATTTTTGCTCTATATCTCAAGGTAAATTTAAGTAGCAGTTGTTTGGAGTTTAGTAAATTGACCATCATATAAGAATTTGTTGTTATTGTTGAGGTAAAATTCATGTACTGGAAAATTCACCAGATTCATTATCTTACAGTGTATGCTTTTCAGAGTTTTTTTCTAAAGGTTAAGTTGAATAGGAAGGCTTCAGACTGCTGTTTGTTCTGTGTCTTTTTGCTCTTGCAAAGTGAAAGGTCATCACTGAGGAGACAGGCCTCAGAATGTCTTAAGTGCTGGAGCCAGATAACCAGAGCTGCCTCCTCTTACCTTTATGCTCAGGCCAGCCGTCTATTTCCTCATCAATGCACTATTTCAAGTAAACCTCTTAGAAAGCTTCCCATAATATGGTAAGACCGATGAGTACATTCGTCTCTTGGTATCCTCAGGGTATTTGGTCCCAGCTAATCTCCTCCCCCCAATACCAAAATGGACAGATGCTCAAATCCCCTGTATAAATGGTATAGCATTTGCATATAAGGCACACCCGTCCTCCTGCATATTTTGAATCCTCTTTAGATTACTGATAATACCTAATGCAATGTAAATATATTTGAATAGTTGTTAATACTGTATTGTTTAGGGAATAATAACAAGATAAAAGTCTTGACCTATTTAGTCACCGATATAGACATCTTCGGCTTAACCTCATAGTACACATCAGTAAAAACGTAACATTCTTTTTTCTGAGTATTTTCTTTTAGGGGTTGGTTGAATCTGAGGATGTGGAGCTCATGGATACAGAGGGCTGACTATACAGATACTGTACTGGATTTTGCAGTAATGACTATCATTTTTTATAATAGAACATTCTTGGCCAGATGAGTACATTTTACAGACCAGTGAGGATTATAAGGCAAATAGAAGACTTATTTTTTGCTGTTCATTTATTATTTAATGTTTTCTATGCTTCCTGTCTTTAATAACAGATTCATTTACGGATGTGATTTAAACAGTACATGTCAATGAACTTGAATCATAATTTGAAACTGATAACATCATTATCACAATGGGGAGGTTTGGTTGAAGCTGATGGACAGCTACTTATGTGTTTGAGAGGTAGTTGGAGTCTCTCAAGTCGTTTTTTAAGGGACAGCCTCTCTAAGAAATTATATTTACTGATTTAAAAAATTTTCTAAGAAATTGGAATTGATTGGGAAATTTGGGGCCAAATTTAGGGGAAATAATAAATATCCAGAGTATTGAGAAATAAATTCTGTCTCAAACATTAAGCTACAGTTTGTTTGTTGGATTTTTCAGAAACTTTTTTGTTTGTGCTACAGAAACTGTATTGTCATCAGGTTCTATTTTCGTGTTTAAGGAATGTACCGGCACATTATATCCTCTTAGGCTCATGGGTGCCCCTTCTCTCTTTTAAGCAGCTTCCAGATGTTTTCTTGCATCTTGCTGAAAAGCAATTCCACTCTCCTCCCAGTTTATTGTTGGCCATGTAATTTTGTTTATGATGTTTTTGTTGCTGATGATTTTTCTCCTACTCTGTACTCTGAATCAGGAAGCCCATCTCCTTGTCTATTTATGGTAATTACTAGAGAGCATTTTATTTTGGGTCTTGGGGAGTGCCTGCTGTGTGTTTCTTTGTGTGGGCATGTATGTTAAAATTGGAAAGTGTTTTCCTTGAGGTCAGGGCTTTTGTAAAACGCTCTGAAAAGTTTGTCACAGCCCAATTGGCTATTAAATTTTTTTTGTATAGAATCTGTCCCTCATCCCCCTGCCCTTTTTCTTTTAAACATTTCTCCATCTATTTTAAGGATAAAGTCTGTTCATTACATCTGTTTTCTCTGGTGTGTGGAGTGGAGAAGGTCTTTTTTTTTTTAATGAATTTTTATTTATTTTTTTGTTACAGATATTTTAACTTTTTACCCCATTGGCACCCCCCACCCCACCCGAGAAGGTCTTTTTGAGCTGCTACCTTTATAACTTGAGAATGTTGGTAACATTTTTAAAAGGGAGCAAGCAGGCAGCTCAGTCATGAGGTATTGTAGAGGTTCACTTATCTGGAAACAAAAATGGATTCATGTGTTACAGTGGGTGGGAGATTGCACAGGTAGAACCTGACAGTCCTTGTTCTGATGGCACAAGAAGGAAAGCTTCGGCTGCATCATTCTGCAGTAGCTTGAGTTTTGGGTAAATGAGGAGAACTCGAACATATAGACAGACTCTCAACCTTCCTAATGCCACAACCCTCTAATACAGTTCCTCATGTTGTGGTGATCCCCAACCATTAAATTATTTTTGTTGCTACTTCATAACTGTAATTTTGCTACTGTTATGTCTTAGGTGACCCCTGTGAAAGGGTTGTTCGAACACCAAAGGGGTCATGACCCATAGGTTGACAACTGCTGATATAGAGGGTTTCCCCTGCTTAGTTCATAACGATGGGACACAGCCAGCAAACAGGATCTACCTTTCCCTCCTGATATAATTAAACCAGTGAGCAATCATATCCTAGTTTCCCATTGTTGTATGGAGACAATATTTTATTTATTTATTATTGGTAAATCGGAACTTATCTGACTCATAGACATGAGGGTTTTCCTTGTTCAGTTTGAGGTATGGAAACTTTGAGTAAGTTTATAGAATTTGATTTCATTTCTTGAACCCAGTAGGTGCTATTTTATGTTTCAGGGAAAGAAAGCTTTATTGTCAACTGAAACTCTTTGTTTTTCCTGACTTTAGACAGAATATTGAATTATTTGTTCTAGAAAAATATTGTCAATAAAATAAAAAATATGTTTAGTCTGTGCCCTCTATTTAAATAGTTCCTTGGTTACTTAAATATATTGCGGCCCCCCCCCCCCCCCCCCCCAAGATTCATTCTCTCAACAGTTACTTTGTGTACCAGGCTCGATGTTATCGAGTTTTCAGAATATAATTGTAATGTAGTGAGACTGTGGTCCCCTGTAGAGTGGGAGGATCACGAGATGGGAGGTCAGGACTCAGTTCTGGAGCCATAAATCTGAGTTTATCAAAATCTCAGGCCATACCCTACACCCTGGACCAGTTCACCAGAACGGTGTGAGAGCTGTATTTAATAAAGCTCCCCAGGGGATTTCCAGGGCAGCCACGCTTGACAACTTGTATTCTAGAGAAGTGTTTCTAGTGCTGCTAAAACTTGAATTTGAATCCCCAGCAGCAGAGATGAGAAGAACTTGTTAGGAAGATAGGAATATGGGTGTCTGGTCATCCTGGTGAAGAATGTTGTAAGGAGAGAGAACGTTTACTGCAGGAGCTCCGGGTCTGGTGAAGGAGAAACGTGAAGAGAAAGGGTATGGCAGCGGGGTGTGACTCATATATAGGTGGGTAAAGGAAACTTGATTATGTGGCAGGAATTCTTTTCTGTATTCTTTCTCCAAGTCTTAGGGTTTACTTCTTTGGACTCTGCTTCTCTGCCCTTTTGGTCTTGATAGCTTTTCTGTCTGTGTGCCAAGCCAGTAGCTGGCAGCCAGCAGTAGCTGCTCTGGCTCCTTTTGGGAGTGACTGGAAACAGGTTGCAGTTTGTCTCACTACCATACAAACCTTAGATTTGTGACCACCTGAACACTTGTTGGTCCATGTGGTATCTTGAGCATATTTTGACTGCCTGTGAGAGCAGGCCTAAGGCTGGTGTGTCCTCAATCATACCCCTCTCTCTACGGGTGGATGTCAGTCATTTTCTTACTTACATGTGAAGCCTACATATAAGAAAGGATGTTTATGGGGTGTGTGTGGGTGTGTTTGTGTGGGGGGGTGGGGAGGGAAGGAGAGAGAGAGAGAGACAGAGACAGAGACAAAGAGATAGAAATTGAGTGACTGAATTATGACCTCACCTGGCCAAATAAGCTTTTTACCAGCAGCAACTGATGGACAGCATTTCCTATGCTGAGCAGTGAATTGGATTGCTCCGGCCTCCATTGCTACATTATTGACACTCCATCACTTGTCAGTTAGGGCTGCGATGTCAAATACAGATTTGTATAGACTGACTCTGGAGTAAGGGACACATTCCTTTTGTTCCTTCCACATTCAGTCTTCTGCCTTTATTTACTCTCCATTTTTTTTTTTTTTTTTAATATTTTTTGATTTTGAGAGAGAGAGGAAAGGAGAGATAGAAACATCAATTAGAGAACATCAATTGGCTGCCTTTTGCACACCCCCCAATGGGGATTGAGACCAAAACCCGGGCATGTACCTTGATTAGGAATTGAACCTCTTGGTCCATGGGTCGACACTCAACCACTGAGCCACACCAGCTGGGCAATCTCTCTTTATTTTAAAGCATCATTTTTCTTAAGACTCCGAAAACATTAGCTGTAAGTGGACTTTTTCAGGTCAGCCAGCCCTCCTCTGACTTCAGTACAACTTGTAAATGAATAGGAAGACTCTATTGTTTTGCCCTTCAGTTAATTAGGGTACATAAAGTTTGATTTTTGAATTACCCGCTGTATTCATATCTCTAGCAGTGACATAGTCCTATTTCCTTGTATCTGTTTTGAGATGGGGGTATGAAGATGAGAGCCATTGCCTCTACTTGAGATGCTCATCCCTTGTCAGTTAGGGGTGTTGGGCAATGTAGAGGGGATTAAAGCTTGTTGGGTAAGTTGGGCTGATTCTAGAAGAGTTTTTGAAGGCTGGGTAGTAGCCTTTGGGAACCATGGAAGGCTTTTGAGTAGGGGAAGGAGTGACATGGATCCATGGTTTTAGAAAGTAACTCATTGCAATGTGACTGTGTTTTTAGAGAAACAGTGTGAGGAGGATATTTGGAATAGGAATTAGTTGGTGACAGTCATTTTGGAAGGCTTCTTCTGTAAGACAGAAGAGGAGAGCCTGTTCTATCTGTCTCCAAGGACTGGAGAGCGAGACCACGTTACCTGATTTACAGAGAGAATGTGAACAATGAGAAAGGAGGTGCAGTCCTGTTCAGGATTCCAAACCATGGTGCCTGGAGGGTGGCAGTAGGATTAAATGAGATAGAATTATTACACACGGTGGCATGGAAGGGGAAAGGAGGAGATTGTCAAGAAAATGACTTAGTAGTTATGGGTATTTAGATCCTAATTAGAGATTGGGAAGGAAATAAGGTGGCAGGGTAGAGGAAACAGGAAAACCAGGGGAGCGTCAGGTTGCCAGTAAAAAGCTCCCATTAGATTTGCCATTTATGTTTTACATGCAGTGAGAATTGTTTTCATGGAAAGGCAAGGTGGGAGTGACATCCATTGTAAGGCTGGTGTATACCTGCAGTTCTCAAGGTGTGGTCTGAAGACCCAAATCACCTGGGAGCAACTGGGGTGAGACCCTTAATGCATGGTTTATCAAACCCTATAGTTGTTTCTCAGGAGTGTACAAATTGCCAACCATTCCGTGAGATTATTTGTTTTACACTTGAAGAAACAGAATTCTAGAATTAAAATCCAGGTCTCTGTTACCTCATAG
Organism: Molossus molossus; assembly: GCF_014108415.1. Taxonomy (NCBI): domain Eukaryota; kingdom Metazoa; phylum Chordata; class Mammalia; order Chiroptera; family Molossidae; genus Molossus; species Molossus molossus. The sequence goes on along the minus strand of NW_023425347.1, from coordinate 25,687,387 downwards.
CCACTGTTCTCTTTACACCTGTTTATATGTGTTTACTCGCATGAAATGTTTTTGAGTGCCTACTGTGTGCTCTTTATGTGTTATGGAAAATAAGGCAAACGAGTCACGTGGCAGGAACTCAGGAGTCACACAGATTAGTTGGGATGCTAGGTAGTTCTGTCTCAGCACCTCAGGTTCGTCGCTTAGAAATGTTTGTGTCATCATTCTTCATGGTTGTGAAATGTAGAGACTTTATACAAGAAACAAGTAGTATGTGACCTGTTACACAATGATCTACATTCGTCTTAGTGGAGAGTGTCATTTGGAGGGGGAAAAGACATTAAAATTATTTCTAGAGACCCAAACCTATAATGACAGGTTGCAAACCAATCCCAGGGTGGTCCTTAACACTTGGAAGGGCTGGAGGTTATGAGAAAAGTGGTTAAGGCACATTGGGACAAGTCAGTTTATGGTAAATCCAAGGATGAGGTTTATTTGTATACTTTAATTTGAAATTTTTCATTAAAATCACCAATAATAAAAGCAATACTTTATAATATAGCACAATCATATAGCCAGTTCCCTGGTAATGTATACATATACATTTATGCAGATTTCGTGGTTGGGGGTTAGTGCTGAACCACAAAAGCCAGCGGGATGGACCCCAGCAGTGTCCTGGGGTTGGGTTGGGGCAAGAAACAGAAGTGCAAAACTGGCCCAAATCCTTTGCTATGGTTTACAGACCAATGACCTTGAGTAGCCCTGGCAGGGGGTGGGGCAGCAGTCAATCTTAATGTTTTGGGTCACCCTGCTAGGCTGGTTGGTGGAAGGCAGGCTTTTGTCTGGTCATAATCCTGGAGGATTTATTTTGTAGAGGATTCCTTATAAAATGTTTTGAAGGCATACTAATGCAGTGTGTATCTTAAGGACTTGATTGTGGAGTGAAGAACCTTATGCTTCATCCTCAGAATTGCATATTGCCCACGAAACTGATAGGTCAGATAGATGTAGCAGAGGCCTGGAATCACTTTCCTGAGCCTTGTGTGAGTGAGTATCTGTAATTCAGATAATTCTCACCTGCTTTAGACTCTTATTTTCTTGTGCAAGGTATTGAGCTACTCCAGAATTTTCCTGCTACGTTGAGTGGAGCATAAAGCTGTAGTGCATATTTTGAAGAATATTGGGGACATAATTAAATGCATTAGCAAGTAACACACAGGCAATTGAAACTATCCAATTAAATGCAAACATGTGCTCTAGGACATTGATGTCTAATAGAACTTTATGGGATGATGGAAACATTCTGGGAGACATGTGCTATTGAGTACTTGAAATGTGTCCAGTACAATGTAAGGAACTTACTTTTAAAACTTGAAGTTCATTGTAAATAGCCACATGTGGCTAATGGCTATCTGTTGATTACTGCATCTTGGAATTGGCCTTTTGTGGGTTTTGGGGGGTATTCTGATTAACATAAAAAAGGATTCAGATATCTTTGGGAACCTACTTGTTAATAATTTATTCCCAAATGAAGTTGTTGGGTGGTCACGTGTTTACATTGCTGATACTGGATCATCCCTCATTATGATTGTTTTTAAAAATTTTTTTCCTTGTAACCCTCCACTGAAGGTAGATCACCAATCAAGATTTCTGCTGGAATCTTAGAGATAATCCTAATGTAGATCTTGGGTCTTTTTTGATTATGTTGAAACCACACACTGTCAGCTGAAGAGCTGCAGGAGGGCTGAACACTGTGTTGCATGGCCCTCATTGCTGTTCCCTGACTGCACCGTTTAACCATGAACATGTGGATGTTGCAGCCCATGTTGCTGCTGCCTTGACAACAGCAACGTCTGACATGCTCAGACGCAAAAGAGCTGACTTGGCAGCTGCCCAGCAGATTTTTATAAAGGCTCAGTTGGTGGCCGGAGATTCAGGCTGTCAGAGTTGTGTTATGCAATAAATCGTTTTCAGCAGAAGTTCTTAATCCAATTTCAGCTGTAGCCTATTTTTTTTTTTTTTAAATAGGCGGTAATCAAAGATAAGTACACATTATTTAGTGGGAGTTTGGAATAAGTAAAACTCTCCTTGTATAAGCATTTTCAGACCATTTACTTTATCCTGGGAAGCATGTCTGTCTCAGGAAATTTGCTGCTTGAACTGCTTTTAATTTAGAATCGAGGCAAAGGAATATCATTTACAAGTTCATAAGTCTGGTTTCCTGGCCACTTATCTTATTTCTAGGTGTGAGTATTCCCCCGATTTCTCTTTTCATGTTCGAGTATTGATAGTTGAACCATTTTATGGAATTTAGAAAAATGGATTAGCATTGAGTTGACTGGAGAGATTTCCAATGGTGAAGATATTATTTTGTTAAAAGGGAAGAAACAGTAGTTTTAACCTAAATCTGAGGTGAAACTCTCACATTTTTCTTCAATATTCTTTTCTCTTCCCCTTATTTATTTATTTGGCTCTGTAAATTCTTGTTTATATTGAATCCATGCCAAGAATCAACATCTCCAAAACTTTTTTTTGATGTTTTCATTGTTTTCTCCTTAAACTGTTGATGGAGGTGACTGGCATTTTGGACAGCAACCAATTGCATTAAATAGGATGATTTAACAATAGGTATATATGAACTTGTTTTGAAAGTAAAAGACACTTATGCAGAGGTTTCCAAAAGGGGCCCTCAGTTCTCTGTCTCTACCTTGCTCATGTACCCAGTCTTTCAAATTTTGTGTTCTTATCAGTCAGCTCTGTGCAGCTGTCAATCATACCACAGCCCTCCTTCCCACTCCTATTAATCAAACTTAGGGTAGGGAGTGAACATTGGAATTGGGCACTGCAATTCATTTTCTTTTTAAGAGGCTGGAAAGTCACTGATCCTCCACTCCTATGGCTGTGTCAGGGTGAGTGGAAATAGGATAGATATGTGCATGTGGTGGTATTGGCAACTCATCTAGTGGCTCCTGTAATTCAGACACATAACTGTTGTTTATCTTGGCACTTGTATAAATTTCAGTAAAGAGGCTGTATGTAGGAGGACTTCCTACTGTGAAATTGAACATTGTCTTCCTTCCAACCACTACTCCCCCATTTGCTTGTTGTACTTACAGGAGGCAGTGAAGACCATTTGATGCTGTGACCCCTCCATGGAAGCAAGAGTCTTTTCTGTGGAATGTAATGCGTTTCTGTGCCTGTCCCTGCTCCCCCATCCCTCTTTGTAATACGCAGGTTGACATTTAAAACATTGGTGTGAGGTTCTGGATTTCAATTTAAAACACTGGTGTGTATTACACTTCACTCTTGGATTTTGCTTTTATTTATCACTATTTTAAAAAATGTTTTTTCTTGATTGATTTTAGAGAGAGAGGAAGTGAGAGGGAGAGAGAGATAGAAACTACCATGAGAGAGAACATCCATTGGCCGCCTCCTGCATGCCCCCCACTGGGGATCAGGTCCACAGCCTGGGCATGTGCCCTGACTGGGAATTGAACCTGCGACCTCTTGGCACATGGGGTCGATGCTCAAGCACTGAGCCACACCGGCTGGGCTTGCCTTATTTTTATTTGGTGATTTGATTAAAAATTATCTCTGGCTCTGGTTGGTTGGCATTGTACTGTGCACCAATAGGTCAATGGTTCGATTCCCATTCCAAGCACATGCCCAGGTTTTTGTTTTTGTTTTTGTTTTTTATCCTCACCTGAGGACATTTTTCCATTTTTTGTTCAGGTAGAGTGGGAGGGGGAGAGAGGAACAGAGAGAGAGAGAGAGAAACATCGATGTGAAAGGAACACATCGAGTGGCTGCCACCCGCACAACCCACCAGGGCCGGGGACAAACTGCAACCGAGGTACGTGCCCTTAGCGGAAATCGAACCCGGGTCTCTCAGGATCGCAGGCCGACGCTCCAACAGCTTGAGCAAAACCGGCCAGGGCCATGCCCAGGTTTTGGGCTCCATTCTCAGTAGATGTCATGCAGAAGGCATTGGATTGATGTTTCCCGCTCACTTCCCCTCTCTGTAAACAAAAATCAATAAAAAATGATTTGTGGTCTTGTGGACCTTTTAAAAATGGATTTAGATTTGCTGTAAGGGACCTAGTACCAGTGGTTCACCTGAATCCCAGTTTCCACCAGTTATCTTGCATTGTTATTAACAGTGCTGTTGGTTGGGATGATAAATTTCTTAGTCACTCTAACAATGATGCATGTGCCTCTTAGCAGTTTGCTCACAAGGATTGGAAATTAACTATCTTCCATTGGGTTCTTTTAATTTAAAAATAGCTATAATTGTTGGAAAGTTAAAAAACAAAAAACTGATTAGAAATGTGCTTCTCTATCCCATGCCTTTTCACCATTGTTTTCCCTTTCCTACATCAAGATGGCCTGAATTTGAAACCATAATAAAAACCCACATATGGACAAATTGCATAAGGATGCCTTGAGCCATGTCCTTAGAATTGATATTCTGTCACACAAGGTTGTTGGAAGGGCCGGTAAGATAAGTTCCTTCCTTCCCCCTCTCTTCCCTCCCCTGCCCCTTTTGCTTGTCTCTAGCTAGAGCTGTTGCTCTTGAGTTGTTTTGTTTTTCTTTTTTTCCTCACCCGAGGACACTTTAGCATCTATCTTCAGATAGAGCAGGAGGGAGAGAGTGGGGAAGAGAGAGAGAGAAACATCTATGTGAGAGAGATACATCAACTGGTTGCCACTCATACTGGGGACAAACTGCAACTGAGGTACGTGCTCTTAGGGGGAACTGAACTCGGGACTCTCTGGTCCGTGGGCTGACGCTCTAACTGCTGAGCCAAACCGGCCAGGGCAAGTTGTTTTGTTTTTCATATAACATTTACATTCACCTCTTGAAATTAGTACTTATAATTTTGCTTTCATTTAGGCGTCAGTGCGAGCTACACATTCGACAGTTCCTCTTTAGTAACAAATTCTGAGTTTTGAAATTTGATTCCAGAACTGGCACCTGCTGAGCCAGTTGTCTACCTGATGGCCAGCACCAGCTCTTGTTTATATCTCCAACTGCAGGACTTTTGGGCACTGAAACTCACCTCTAAAAAATAAGAGTTTCATGATTACTTCCTTTCCCACTCACTTTAAACTGAAAGGGAGAAAGCAGTGGTGTAGACCTTGTAGTCAGGTCTGAGCAGAAAACTGTGCACATTCCTTGCTTGTCAGTGCTGATTTCACTGCCTTAGCATATAGTGAGCTCCTAGCAAACGTTTGCTGTGGTTAGAATCATTACCACTTTTTTATATGCTTCCTGTAGGAATGTAAGGACATCATCCTCTGCCCCGCATCTGTTTTGCAAGCTTAACTGACTTGGGTGTCCCTGCTTTTTCTTGCTTTTGAGTGCGCTCGCTTGCTCTCTCTGAAGTCAATAAATTTTTTTATTTTTATTTTTTTGCTTTGAGGTTGGGGAAATATAAGTAAGAGAATGTGGGGTGGGAATGAGGAAAGGGGGTGCATTTTTCTGGAAGCTTGAATTGTGCATTTCAAATTTTTGATGTTCTGTTATCCTACATGTCTTAACTGAAACTCCAAATGGCAACAGCTGTTTTTTAATCTTTAATGAAATTCATGAGAACTGGCAATTGACTTTACATCATAATGAAGCTGCTGGACTCTGATATCAGTGACTACAACGCCTCCTATATGTTCCTTTATTAACCTGACCAGTTAACCAGAATGGACAAGGTGCTTGGTTTATGGGAACATTCTGGAGGAGGCCAAAAAAGGATCTTTCTCTATTCAGTGTTGCACTGTCAAGTCAGATTCTGATGATTCCACCTGAGGAGAGGGAGAGCCAAGTCTAGGGAGGTCAAAGGGGATAATTAGATTTCTTTGAAAACTGAGGCATGAGTTGATGTGAAAATAGTGATTTGGGAATGAATACGTGAATATAAGAGGGTGGGGGAAATATGATGAGATACAGAGGAAAAGGAACATGAACAGATGTAGTGAGGGAGGAATGGAGACAAACAGTGAGGCATTTTGTGAAGGAGATGGTCCGAATTTAGCTGAAGTAAAGAGACTGAGAAAGTCATTAGCTTTGGGTCCCATAAGACCGTGCAGGCATTGTTTGTTTGTTTTTTACAGGGAACTAGGTGGTTGAGAAAGGGGTGGTGCAACCACTGTGTAGTAAGTTGCCAAGCTTACTGCTGAGAATGAGTGCTGTATCCCTGCCCTTTGGGATTTGTCACTGTGGTCACTGTGTGTGGAGTGTTTAATGGCGGTAGCAGTGACTTGTCAAGAAAATTGTAGTGATTTCAGGTGCTTCACTTAAAACATCCTGGATGCTAGTAAGGTCAGCCACTGACAGGCCAAGTATGGGTAAAAGTAGGTGGGCACAGTGAGATTGAATTTGAGTTTTTATTGTTTCCAGAAATATTCACTGAACTTTTACGCTATCAGGTATGTTTTAGGGGCTAGAATAACAGTGGTGAACAGGAGATACAATTTCCTAACCCCATACAGACATTGTTTAAATGTCTGATTAAATAGGACAGTTATTGAAAAGGGGAAAATTAAAAGGCAACCCTGTAGTTAGAGGTCATATGACCTTGAGGGGTGTTTGCATTTCGAGTTGCCTGCCCTTCAGTGACAGTTATGGTGTCAGGGCTGGTTTTCAGAGCATCCAGTTCTTGGCTGTTCTGAACAGCAGAATGAGTGTTAGACTTGAAGTCCCTTTTTTTCTAGCCTTCCATGACACTCAGTTTGGAGAGCACTGTGCTGCCACATGGTGGGGTGCACACCTTTGATTTTGCATCTGACATTCCACTAAAGAGGGGTTCTGGCACCCTGATCTGTCAGCTGAATGTAGGGTGAGTCATCATGACTCTGCAGCTGTGAAAGGCAGTTTAATTTTTAATTTCTGAATTATTGCCTACCTATCACAATTTTGGAAATAGAGGAATCAACTTGTTACCTACCTCTGTCGTCACCCATTAATTAGGTGTGTGTCTTGCATTGGCATTGATAGTGGTGACAAGTCTTGACCAGCACTTCATATTATAAAAGAACACTTGTGTTTAGAAAAAAGTTTGATTTTGCCCTGGCCGGTTTGGCTCAGCGGTTAGAGCGTCGGCCTGCGGTCCTGAGAGACCCGGGTTCGGTTCCTGCTAAGGGCGCGTACCTCGGCTGCAGTTTGTCCCCGGCCCTGGTCGGTTGTGCGGGTGGCAGCCACTCGATGTGTTCCTTTCACATCGATGTTTCTCTCCCTCCCTCCCACTCTACCTGAACAAAAAAATAAAATAAAATAAAATAAAAAGTTTGATTTTAATGTCTGAAATTTAAAAACGCGTAATCTGTGTCATGGATGTGCTTCCCCTGTATTTAAAGTACTTGATAGGTGTAATGAAGCTGCTCTTGTGCTAGTAAGTAAACCTTAAATGCAGGAGTTTTCAACCTCACATGGTTTGTTTTAATTAGACATTAGTTGTAGGGGTGTGATTCTCTCTTATAGAGGGCTGAAGTCAGAATGATGGTACCAGCCCAAACAGGATGCAGAAAATCATCATGGGAATTTTACATTGAAAGCTAATTATTAATTATTTATAATTTATAACCTTTGTGTATGTAGGAAATAATAGTTTATAATCACATCACTGTTGCAGAGATGCAAACGATGAGAACAGGAACTTGGTGGTGATGAAGAGAATTTTGCTGCACAGCCTTTATTACATAGACTGACTGTGGAAGCTGAAGAGGTGGACTTCAGTCTAATAAGCATTAAGTCCTCCTGCATTTAAGACTGCCATTCAGTTGCAAAGAATATTCTAGGAGAGCTTTCATGCAAACAGAAGGAGTTGCTGTAAGAGTGAATTCAACTGTGATGTGCTTTGTATGTGTTGCATAGCTAAATCACCTGCCTTTTACTCAGGTTAGTTATGTGGGCTGCCCAGATAGGTCTGGTCAAAGTACTTCATTTTTATGGTTTTTAATCATGTAATTGAAAGGCCTCTAGTGACTTATACCAAGTAGCAGGTAAGAAAGTGTGTGTGTTCCACCTGTCAGATTGAGGCAAGGTTTGCTGCTGCTTTTAACCTTTATGTTTGAATCTTGACCACCACCCTGCTTAGTAGATGCCTTTACTCTCAGGAGAGTAACTAGAAAGACAGGATGCGCCTTCTTCCTCTAGCAGTAACGGAAATCTCTGCTTGGCAGGTCTACAGGAGTGAAGGGTGTGCACGGGAAGGTGGAAATCCTAGCTCCCTTCTTTCCCAGGGCTTCTCTTCCTCTTATTATAGAAGATGGAGAATTACTCTCATTCTAGGAAATCCTGGAAGCTTAACCAGAGTGCCGCTTAATTTATTTAGGGCTTAGAGTTTCTATGTGGTTGGATTTCTAAGATGTAGTTGTGTTTATGCAGAGTTTAGGAATTTAAGATGGAAAACACCTCAGCCATCCCAGTTCATGTATTGAGTCCCATGGAGGTTTTATGTCATGAGCTAGTGTTAGGGAGTAAACACCAACATGCTGGACGTCCAGTACAACAGCATCAGTCTGACTCTGAGATATTCGGGTTTCTGTTTGAACAGAAGGAACATGAATATCCAAAACACTGTTTTTACCTAGGGTATTAATGTTTTCCTTGTGCTCTTGAGGCCCAAAATATCTGAGAAGCTCAAATATTTGTGTCTCCAAATCAAACTGTGTTATAAAATGCTTAAGTCTTGCAGCAGGTATGAGAATGTGAGGGTTTCTTAGATAAGCAAGATGCATAGATATCTACAGAGGAACCTGTGAATGTCCTGAGCCGTATGAGTCTACCCTTTAAACCTTAAAAACCTTGTTGTTGTTCCCCTACAACAGTTGTCTCAGTTCAGTCACCGTATCAGCTATCTCCATCCTCCAGACTTGGCACTGTTCTGTCTCAGTTTCCTGCTTGTGTGTCTCCCCCTCCATGCCCCCTCTCCCCTTAGTGTTTGCTTCTTCAGTTTTAATCTTTGCTGCTGGACCAGTCTCTGGGTTGGCTGCTAGTTCTTTGATTCCCCCACCCCACCTTCTTCCACCCTGGGCTTTATTTTGTTCATTCCCCTCTCAAGAACCTGCATTGGATCTGATACAGCAGACATAGGGAGCCATACTTTTAAATCAGACATTCAAGACCTGTTATTAACCTGTGTGTATTTCTTCTTATCTCATTGCCCACCCCGCCTACCCCCCAATCCAATGCCCTTTTCCACACTGGTGTTTGGCTCCCTCCCCCCTCTCCTTGTTTTGTGACTTATTTCCTTAAGAGCCTGTTGCTGATCCAATTTTATTTAGTCTGACTGAACTGTAAATTTCCTTGAAGGTAGCACCAATTCCCAACAACAACAACAACAACAAAAGTTCCCAGAACAGTGAAGCACATGTTTGTAAGACCGTTCTGGCACGGCTGACTGTAAAACCCCATCGTTACTTCCTGGGCTGTGAGTGTAATAACTGCTCTCCGTGAACTTTGACAGGAATCTCCCATATTCCCCATTAATGAAGGCCTTCCATGTGGGTCTCTAAGGGAAGTGAGATGGTTGTGTCTTTCTTTCAGTCCCTTGGACTGTGGGTTGGCTTTTTGCTTGAGGTCTCTCCAGATAGTAGAAGGACTAGTGCTGTCTCTCTGCCATGTGCTGTAATATTGATCTCTAGACTGTGTCTTGGGCATACAACACTTGTTCGATTTTTTTAAATGTTTATTGTAATTCTTAATATTTACCTGCTCCCCCCCCCCCCCCCCCCCCCCCCCCGCTTTCTTTTAAGTAACTCCCCTTGTTTGCATTTCTCTGTTTCTCCAGGATGACAGTGATGGGATTCCATGGTCAGAAGAAAGGGTGGTACGCAAAGTCCTTTACTTGTCTCTGAAGGAGTTCAAGAATGCCCAGAAGAGGCAGCATGGTGAAGGCATTGCTGGGAGCCTGAAAACAGTGAATGGTGAGTTGAATATATTTTGGAATCTCTGGGCACCGCCTTGTTTCTGAATTGGATGTGTTTTTTTGCAACTTGAGCTTTTAAAGTTAGGTCCTTCCTGGCAGTTTTTCTAGACACCCTGTTGGGTTTATAGATTTATTTTCATGGTTCTTTATGTGCTGCACAATATAATTGGCAAGTAGTTAGTCTGTCCCCTGTACACAGAACCAGGGCTGCAAATTGACTTTTACTAAATCCTGGGTTGAATGTGGAGCCCGTTTTACTGGGTTTTCTGTGGCTATCTGCTTCATACCCAAGTATGACAGCAGAAGTCTTTGATGATCTTGCTGCAAGGTGGAACCTTTGGTTCTTATCCCCACTTTGTAAAGGGAGCAGCCTAAATCTAAGGTGTGCCTACTGCCTCCCTGCTCTCTGGTTCAGCAGTCTCCTAAGTTCCTGCTTCCTTGTATGTTGATCAGGTCGGGCAAATTGCCACCCAGCACAAGTACACAGTAGCATAGAAATTCTGTGGATCCAGAAGTATAACTCTTTTTGTACAGTTATCAAAAGGGTACTTGAGCCCTGGCCGGTTTTGCTCAGTGGTTAGAGTGTCGGCCCGCAGACCAGAGAGGCCCGGGTTCAGTTCCCACTAAGGGCACGTTTGTCCCTGGGGTCGTGTGGGTGGCAACCACTCGATGTGTCTCTCTCACGTAGATATTTCTCTCTTGCTCCCTCTCTCTCTCCCGCTCTGTCTCAAGATAAAAGTGCAAAAATGTCCTGGGGTGAGGATTTAAAAAAAAGGGTACTTGACGCCTGCAAGGAAGCTTGCTCCTTTCTGAATTTATTTTGATGTCTCTTTTTAATGGGGTTTATTATGATTCAGATGAAATAATTCCATGCAAACCATTTCAGAACTAACATTTGGTTTTTCAGGGGATGTGGCTGTGGTAGCATTCCATAGTCTCTATTGTACTTAACCACTCTCTTAGAAGTAGATGTAATGTGAATTGACCATGTTCTGGTTTGTACTTGCTTGGAGCAGGGAGATGAGGAAGAGGAGATTCTGTTCTTTCTTAGAATCTTTGCTCTGGTCTTGGGTAACAATTATCATATCTGGGTACTTAACAGCTTTCCATGCAGGTGCATGCAGAGTGACAGGTTCACTTAGGATTCTAGTTTCTTTCCAGCCTGCTTAACTATAAGGCAAGTTGTCTGGAAGCCTCTTGTTGGAAATAGTGCTTACAGACAGGACCTGCAACATCTTTGTTTCTACGGGCCGTGGTTGGATTTGATGAGATGACCTCCCTGACATCCACTCCACTTCTTTCTCTCTCTTCTAGTATTGTTTAATTTGAAACAAGAACCCCCTGAATTCTGAGCCAAAATGTAATGGGAAAAGCCATTTTTTAAAATTAATTCATGTTTGCAAAAGTAACATTAGTGAAATCTTTTGGCACAAGTGACATTTTGGACCCCCATGGATCTCCAACAGAGACCCCATCTATTCCTTGGCCACCTGTAATATATACAGTAAACTATATTGTGCCCTGGGTCTGTTTGGAGAACATTTGATGTGATATTTCTTATCATCGTTTCACATTGAATACAGACGGTCCCCCAACTTAGGATGATTTTAGTCGATTTTTCAACTTAACGATGCATATGACACATCACATGAGCTAATCAACACGTTGTTATAAAATGGACTTTGTTAGAACATTTTGCCAAACTGGACACTAAAAGTGTTCTCAGCCCATTTAAGGTAGGCTGGGCTAAGCTGTGTCAGGTTGGGTGTATTAAATGCCTTTTCAACTAAACCCATTGTAAACTGAAAACATCTTACTTGAATGTAACCACAGTGAAAATAAACTGAGGAGCAGTGTTTTGCTTGATTATGATTTTGGGGAGGGTAATGGAGAGAATATCGAATCTTGGAGTTGAGTACAGCAGTGGCTATTATGGCCTCAGATCTTAGTGTTGTGATAAGAATGCTGTCATTGTGCTATCACAAGTGGTGGTGCTTTACATGCTCTTGGAATCTCTTAATTTAAAAGAACAGCCTAATTGGGGGAAATCACTTTTAGGACAAAAGTTAGCCAGGTGTCCAGGATTGAGTAAAAGTGCAATTTGGGTAAAAGAACAAAAACTAAAGTAAGTCATTCAAGAAGCACTGAGTATTGCCAGGTAGCTGGCTAAATGTGGCTCATTTTTATTGGCATAGTCCAGGGCTTGACAATACGAAGAAAAGAATTCTAAGAAAAGTTGTCAAAGACATCTCTATTGGGATCATTGAAAGCTTTAAGTAATTCTTGTACCAGCTTCATAAAGAAAAGGTAGTTTTTGTCATGTTAGTTTGCCTTTCACCCTGATAAAGACGGACTTGTCTTTTTTTTTAAACAACATAAAAAAAAAACACTTCTCATTTTGGTTGTGAAATCGCTGTGAATATGCCCTTTTCTGGATCTTGTTGGTGTTTGTGCAGGACCATTCCAAGGCCACCTTTTTGTTATTCTGTATATTGCATTTCAAATAGCAGTTCTGAGTAAACACATCTATCTTATTGTTTCAGAACTTAAGTGTGTTTTAAGAAGAATTTTTCTGAAAGGCTGCTAACATGTTACAGTGTGCTTTCCTGTTTGGGGGCTACTGGAAAGAGCAGGAAAACAGACTCGTTACCATGGGAATAACTCCTGTAGTTCTCAGAATCTCAGAAGTGCTCTCTAGGAGGGTGTGATCCAGAATGAGCTGAAATAGCAGGGAGCATTCAAGACTTTTTTTTCTTTTGCCTAAATGAAGTTAGGAGTAGGGATGATCGTAAGCAGTGTTCTCTATGAATGTCTGTGTGTGTGTATCACTTGAGCTTGAATGGGTGTTTTATATTAGATCATCATTCATATACTATACAAAAGAGTGACTCTGTCTTAAACTGTACATCACAGCATATAATCTTGGGTTTCTTCATTGTCGGCAAGTGAAGGTAAGGTAGTGGAGGGAGAGTGATTTTAACAGTCAAAGAAGGTGCTTGTTTTTCTCTCATTTATTTTTTGTTATTGTTAGTCCCCCAACCCCTTAAGGTTCCTTTTTAAAAGTTGAAATAATTCCACTGGTCCTTTAATTGTAACATGAATTTGTCTGGTGGGTCGTAAAAATTTTGAAACTGTCCAGTACAGAGAGAGCCTTTGCTGGAAGGTGGGGTATGAAACTGGATGGGGGACCTGGAAAGTATTATCCTAAGCGAAACAAGCCAAACAGAAAGACAAGTATCATATGATCTCACTTATTTGTGGAATATAATGAACATAACAGTATGAGGAATGGGGTAGCCCCAGAGACGTGGAAATAGGGTACAGACTGACAGTCCCCAGAAGAGGGGATGGTGGGGGAGAGATAAACCACAGAACTTATATGCATATATGCATGAACAATGGACATGGACAACAAAGCTGGGGACAGGGCAGGGAGGGGGGTGGTGGGGGGGAATCAGTGGGGAGAAAAGGAGAAAGACCTGTAACAAAAATAAATAAATTAAAAAAAAAAAAGAATAATAATGACAAGGCCACGCCACTCGTGTTCATATTACCGGATCACAAGGTATGGCTCGTGTGACACTAGGCCACTTCATTGAACCCTCAACTCCACTTTGTTATAGGCTCAAGGCCGTGGCCCTTATGCAATGAAAGTTCTATGGGAGGTTTTACTTGTATCTTTCAGAAATGCATACTTTTGACTCTCTGCGATCATGTATATCCAAGGACTCGAAGGAGCAATATAAGGGAATTCAGAACCTTATAAATGACTATATACATACACAGTTTTCTTACTTTTCCCCCCACACCAATAAAACTTCATTAACCATTAAAAAAAAAGAAAGAAAGAAGGAAAGAAACTGGATGGCACATGAGTCAGAGCATGTACCTGTTCCCCAGATTGGTGTGGGGGGCTTCTGCTTCTGTCTCCCCTTTTCATACTTTATCATTTGAGGATCTTGGGTAGTAACATATCTCTGAGTATGTCTACCCGGGGCTTTGTGTTGTGTTGTGTGTGGTAATGGCTTTACTAAGTCTCAGTAGCAGAATTAGAATCGCAGTTCAAGGTGCATAACTTTGAATCAAGTTTTTATTTTAGAACACATGTCGGATTAAAATTACACCATGTCTTTGCAGCCATTAGTATTGAAAGCAAGGTGTTTTTTGTTTGTTTGTTTGTTTGTTTGTTTGTTTTTCTTTGTCATCTCTCCTTCCTCCCATTACTTTTTAAACTAAGATGTTTCTCGGTGACTGATCCTACCCGTTTCCTAGGAAAATTCCATTTTAAAATAATATTTTGCGATAACAATAGAATGGGCTTGACATACTTTAGTATCTGATTGGAATTGACATGACTTCTGCTAAGTCACTAACATGCTAGGATCTGAACAAGCATCCTCTTGTGCTTCCCTCTTATGTGAGGCTGGTCAGGGGTCTGGTATGTCTTAACAGTGTTCAAGCAGTGGCAGCTTGTATCTGAGCAGCTGAGCTCAGCTGCCCCATTTCTGCAGATCTAGTGTAGTAGTAATAACGCAAGCAGACATAAGATAGTAAAATTCATGTTTGCCATCAATCTTACTTTTGTGGTTTTAAAATGACAGGGAATGAAATTTTTTTGTCCTTTGAGGTCGTGAATATGAGTCTTGAATGGTCTCGTGGATGGTCTGTGTTGGAACTGACCCATCATTACAGCTTGTTAGTTATAGCCAGACTTAGGAGGCAGTGCTTACATTTTTGCTGATTGTGAGTCTTCTACTGTTTACTTCCTGCTATAGATAATGCTACTTTTTCCGGCTGTAATACATTGACAAAAGCTTAGGAAAGGGCAGGCAAAGGCTGCGGCCATGGCCACTCTTTGAAGACTCTTAGCCCACTGGGGCTGAAATTAGGGACCCTTAAATAACATGCTCTACAAATAATGAGCACTCATAATTGTACAGTAAGAGAAGGGAGCAATTAGCTGTATATGAGTTTCATTTGCTTCCTGTAAACGGCATCTGAGATCCAGCAAGCCCTCTGTCCTACTTGAGTCTTGACTATCTTGGGAAGCTGTATTCTTTTCTTAGACTCTTCCAGTGGACACTGGTTGTAATAACTAAGCTCTGTTGAGTGCTTACTATTTGCCACTTACTATTCTAGCTGTTTATCTATAATTTACTTATTTAATCTTGAGTACAAACCATTTTATAGATGAGGAAGTGATACACTAGAGTGTATTATTAGCAAGTTGCCTACACAACTACGGTAGGGCAGAGCCAGAACTTAACCCAGCTTTTGGTGCTAACACTCCCCTACTGTCAGCCACTGCCCAGGTAAATAACTTTGGAACCCTCCATAAAGACCCCCCAAAATAAGAATTTGTAGTCAGACTCTCTCTCTCTCTCTCTTTTTTTTTAAACATAGCAGTTTCTTTGAGACAGTAAGTGAACTCTTATTGGGAGCACGTTTCTAGGCTTTATTAGACCTTGTACTTTAATAGAGGGAATTAAATATTGTACTCCTGATGGTTTCCTTTCTTACTTCAGTCACAGGCACATACATACATTCATTTCCTTCTACTTCTTTAACTAGAGGTAGAGAGTTTTACTTTTAATACTTTTGTCAAACCAGCAGGCTGGCAATCAGATGGCCATCTGTTTTTTCATTGCAGTGGTGAGAGAGGGGCAGTGGCCTTTCCAGCAACTATTGCCAATTTGTAGCCAAGGACCAGAGTTGGAAGTGTAGATATAGAGAGACCAACCCACCACCACCCCTCCTTTTTAAGGAGTAGAATTTTGGACTTTGTATAACAAAATATTTCTTGAAGATTCCTGATGCTTATGGGTTGAAACATGGGCCCAAATCCTGCAAGTTCATTGTTCACAGCATAAAATAAAAATGACTTATCATTCAAAATGATAAAAATCAGGGTACCTTGCCTGATGAATGGAAGTTTATTTATGAAGTCATGTTTGAAATGAATGTCATGGTTGTATGGTTGACTTCCCTCAGCCTGAGGCTTCAGTTTCTACAAATGGTTCCTACTGTGACAGGAAGGACCTCTCGTACACCCCAACCCCCAGAATTGGCTTACCCTCTGCTTTGTCCACATTGAACTGCTGGTATAGAAGTGCTAATGTCCTCTGTAAGCTGTCAGGCTTCAGAGCTGCTGCTGAAGGTTGGGTTTTAAGTTTCCTTTAACCTATGTCCCCTGACCTGTGAGACAGTATGCCATATGAAAAAAAGCTGGGTGAAATGAGGGTCAATACCCACAATTGAAAAAAACTTAAATTTATTCTTCGTTAAAAGCAAAGCTACATCTATCTTGGAAAATAGTCGAGTTGAGAAATTTGAAGTTCCTTCTCTTTGCTTACAGTTTATGGCCCAAGTAATGCAGATGGGGCATTTCTTGATAGAGCTTCCATTTGGTCAGTACCTGAGAGAGTTTTTGGATATAGGAGGTATTTCTAGTTGCTTATTTTGGAGGAGTCAGATTACTTTATTTCATTCCATCTAAAATGTCATTGAGTGATACACCATGATTTTATGTTTCAGTAAGAAAGGAAAAGACTGCTTCCAATTATAATTGTAAGCCATCATAATTTATAAGATGCTTTCTAATTTTCGATATGCATGTTTCCACATGAGAAGAAGATGTGTCCTGAAATCAGGGAAGCAGAACAAAATACAGTAGGAAAAATGCTTTAAAAATCAGAAATGTGTTACTGTGTTTGGTGTACTTTGAGGAGGCTAGCAGGAGGCAGTTGGTGTAGATGGTCTAGTGTGGAGCTTTCAGGAAAAGTTTCATGAAGTTACATTCAAAGGGTAGGGGATTCAGATGGGGTAATGTTGGGGGCTGAGGTGAGGACCTGCAAATAGATATTGGACAGGTTTTTGTGGCTGGTCTCCTTGTATTGCTCTGTCACCGAGGGAGTGGCGAGCCTAACGGCAGCCCCTTTGACTGCAGAATTATGGATTGCTAGAGCAGGAAGGGACTTTTAGAGATATGTAGGTCAGACTCATCATTTTTCAGATGAGGAATTTTGAGCCTGGATGATGAGCTTAACTGAAAGGAATGGATCATGCTGAAGACTGATTGGAACCAGAAATCCAATTTAACTGACCTCGAGGTGCCAGGCTTCCCAGTAGGCATGGCTGTATGCAAGGGTTTCGTGAGATTAAAGAATGGAGGTGCCTGTGGAGGTTAATGTGGTATGCTCCTCTTTCCCATCACCCTATCTTTGAGGCCTACTGCGCCCCCAGTAGCCAGCCTGTGTTGATTCTGTATACTCTGGGCTGTTTCCCTGATTATGTCATCATCCTCATCAAATTGTGGACCTGTTTAGTAGGAGGGGCATATAACACAGGTAGTGTCACCTGAGAGAGAGAGAGGGGAGAGAGTGGATGGCTAGGATAGATGTGTGTATGTGATGTCTGAGCTTGAGATCATCCTGCACAGTTTCCCTGCCTGTCACAGTTTTTAACTAAACCCAGCTTTGAGGGTTGTGGGCAACAAGAGAATGGAAATCCTTCGTGGTGTGGAATGTTTCTTTTCTGTCTTTTTTTTGTTTGTTTGTTTCAAAGAATTTTGGTTTTTTATAGAGAGAGCAACATTGATGTGTAAGAATGAAACATTGATTGACTGCCTCCCACTTGCCCTCCACTGGGGATCAATCCTGCTACCTGGAATTGAACTGGCACCGTTTTGGTGCATGAACAATGCCAACCAACTGAGACATGCCAGCCAGGGCTGGAATGTTTCTTAAAGTTATTGCATTTATAATGGTCTCTTTATCGCTAGTCTTACTTTTCTCATTGTACACCAGATTCCTCTCTCTCATCTTTTTTTTAAAAATCCTTACCTGAGGACATTTTTTCATTTTTTGTTCAGATAGGGAGGGAGGGAGGGAGGGGGGGAGAGAGAGAGAGAGAGAGAGAGAAACATCGACGTGAAAGGTACATATCGAGTGGCTGCCACCCGCAGGAGCCAACCAGGGCCGGGGACAAACCTCAACCAAGGTACGTGCCCTTAGCGGGAACCAAACCCAGGTCTCTCTGGAATACAGGCCAACGCTCTAACCGCTGAGCCAAACCGGCCAGGGCTCGCGCGCGCTCTCTCTCTCTTCTCTCTTCTCTCTCTCTCTCTCTCTCTGTCTCTCTCATATATCTCTACAAGAACATTTCTCTGGAAATTATTCCTTCCTTCATCCTTATTTACTTCTTTACGAGATCATTCCCATTAGTAAACAAAACATGTTGTAATTTCTCCCATAATAAAATGAACCCTCCATTGATCTCTTATCTCCCTCCTGCTATTAATTTCTCTCTAACGCAGAATTCTGAAAGGAAGTGTCTAAATAGTCTGTCTCCCTCTTCTATTCATATTCATGTAAATACCCTCTCCCCACTCATTCTCTTTGAACCCCGAGAGTCAGGCCAATTACCAAGGTTAATAATGACCTTGGTTTCCAGATCCAGTTTTCAGTCAGTGTGGCTGTAGTTGTCCACTTGGCAGCATTGGACATGTTTGAGCCTCTCACAAACTTCACCTACCTTCTGCACTTTGATATTTTTTTTATCCTCACCTGAGGACATTTTTGCATCTATCTTCAGACAGAGTGGGAGGGAGAGAGGGAGGAAGAGAGAGAAAGAGAAACATCAATATGAGAGAGACACATCAACAGGTTGCCATCCACACAACCCCAACCAGAGTGGGGACAAACTACAACCAAGGTACGTGCCCTTAGTGGGAACTGAACCCAGCCTCTCCAGTCTGTGGACCGACACTCTAACCGCTGAGCCAAACCGGCCAGGGCTGCACTTTGATATCTTGATAGGCCTCATGAACTTGAGGTGTGCCAAAGCTAACTATATCCACTCTCTTTCATCTGCATCTGCCCTGCCCAGCTTCCCAATGTCAACCATTCTTCTGCTTGCTTCGGCCAAAACCTTGAAGTTATCTGTTACTGCTATTTCTTCCATGGGTTGTCTTCTATTCTTTAGCAAAACCTGTTTATTCTAAACTTACAATGTCTTCTGTATCTGAATTTGCCCCACTGCCACTAGTCCACCACCTCTAGCTTCGGCTGGGACTCATAATGCTCTCTTACCTTTTTATTCCCTCCAGGCAGTAGCAAGCATGGTCCTTTATAAATACAGGGTCTCCCGTCTCTCAGCATGAAAGACGGCCACTTGCTGTGGGCACCACTATCTACCTCCCTCTATGTTATCTAGTCTGATCTTCCTGCTGTTCCAAACACACTGAGTATACTCTCTCACCCCAGAATTCGTGTGCTTGCTGATCTTCAATCTAGAGCTCTCTTCCTTTAGTTACCTGTATGACTTGATCTCTCTCTGTATTTCAGATTCCTCTTCAAATGTACCCTTATCAGAGAGTCCTTCCTTGAGCATCTTACTAAAATTATGACCTTGTCTATTAGTCACCCTTGAGCTCCTTACCTTGTAATATTTTCTGCATAGAATTTCCCACTGCCTAACACTGAATCATTGTTGTTTATTTATTATAAGCTCTCTTTCCACAGTCTTTTGTAAATTCCACAAGAGAAAATCTTCATCCTTTTGCCTGCTGCTGCATGCACAACCCCTGGGTGCTCTGTAGAGCGTGTGCTGTGTGAACCAGTGTGCACACTGGCTATGATGTGGATGATGGGTATCCTCTCTGTTCAGGGTAGAGGTGTCCCACATCTGACTCAGATTTTATTTGGGAAATGCACACACCTTGAACTCTAGGCCCCCAGATCACAGCCCATGCTATTTGCTGTCACCAAAGTGCACATTCATTCATAATTATAAGTCTCATCACAGAGATTCTTAGACTTGGGTCACCCTGTACCCTCTCTATCTGAACCACATTTTTTGAAAGCCGATTTAGGTACAAGAGACATTACTTGGTATTTAAGTTAAAATTGGTCTTTGAAGAAAAAATAAGTTGCCACTTTTTAATAGTTTGTTTTTATTGATTTTTTTTTTTTTTTTTCCGAGAGTGAGGCAGGGGGAGGGAGAGAGGGATAGAAATATCAGTGAGAGAAACAACATCGATTGGCGGCCTCCTGTATACCCACTGCTGGGGATTGAGCCTGCAACCTCGGCATGTGCCCTGACTGGGAATTGAACTGGCGACCTCTTGGTGCACAGGTTGATGCTCAACCACTGAGCTACATGGGCCTGCTAAGTTGCCATTTTTATTTTTTATTTATGTGTTTATTTAGTTATTTATTTTAAATACGTTTTTATTGATTTTTAGAGAGAGAGAGAAAGGGAGAGGGAGAAACATAAATGTGAGAGAGAAACATCTGCCTCCCATTTGAACCCACAACCTGTGTATGTGCCCTGACCGGGAAACGAACTGGTGACCTTTTGGTGCATAGGATGCTGCTCAGCCAACTGAATCACACTGGCCAGGGCTAAGTTGCCACTTTTAATTCTCACAACATTATGATAATTACTCTATTACTGTCATAATTTTGTGGGTTTAGTGGGTCTCACAAGGCTACAGAGCTAAGAGGTGGTCAAAAAAAGGATTTAAACCTAGGACTTCTGACTCCAGATCTGGCTTTTTTTTTTTTTTTTTTAAATTGAAGAAAACTTTAGTCTTTGTGAATTTACATGTTGTAAGTGTACAATTCAGTGAATTTACAAATGGACATACACTGTCCTGGCTGGTGTTGCTCAGTGTCTAGAGCATTGTCCTGCACACTGAAGGGTTGCAGGTTCGATCCCTGGCCCTGATAGGGGCTCGTGCGGGAGGCAAGCAATTGATGTGTCTCTCATATGAATGCTGACCCCCCTGCCTTCCTTCCCTTCTACTCTCTTCTCTTAAAAAAAAGAGAAAGAAAATCAGTGGGAAAAAATATCCTTGGGTGCGGATTAACCAACAAAAACCGCACAAATGCACATACCCTTCTGACCAACGCTCCAGCGTAGATGAAAGACTTTTTCATCATCCCAGAAAAGTTCCCTCTAGTTCATTTGATTTCTTTAAAGTTTGTGCTCATTTTGGGTTTTGTCAACATGACTGTTTCAGTTTTTAGAGGCTTTTATGACTGTACTTGGGTTTACGGTGTTTTCCCAGAATGTACCAGATGTCTGAGAGTGTCTGCTGAGACTTGGAAGTGCCTCAAAGCCATGGGCTTGTGTGTGTCCAGTGAACAGCTCCTGGAGGCCCCAGCTTAGGAAGGCATCAACCAGTGTTTGAATAAGAGCCCCATGGGTGGACATTGTCGTGAATGACATTCATCATTCCATGGTGACATCTGTGGAGTCAGATGCTCTGTCTTAAATTGGCATCTTGGTTTTGGTTCTGAGCCGTTGTGCAAGTCCAGGCCACAGACGGGCTTTTGAACAGTAGTTTGCATCCTCTTCCATTTCACTTTTCTCCTCCTGCAGCACTGCACTTAGTCTGTGAGTGTTAAGAAATTGCAGCCTTGATATATAATTTAAGAAATTCTGGCCCTGGCCAGGTAGCTCAGTTGGCTAGAGTATCATCTTGATAAGGCCAAGGTCACAGGTTTGATCCCTGGTCACGGCACATACAAGAAGCAATGAAAATGCACAAATAAATGGAACTACAAATCAATGTTTCTTTTTCTCTCTCTCTCCCTTTAAAAATATTCTAGAACTGGGGTGTCAGGCGTGGCTTTTCTCCAAAGGGAAAGCTGAAGAGGCATCAAGTCATGTCCCTCGCCCTGGCTGGTTTGGCTCAGCAGTTAAGGGTTGGCCCGTGGACCAAAGAGTCTCGGGTATGATTCTGGTCAAGGGCACGTACCTTGGTTGCAGTTTGGTCCCCGGCCCTGGTCGGGGTTGTGCAGGAGGCAGCCAATCGATGTGTCTCTGACATTGACCCCCCTTTCTCTCTCTTTCTCTCTCCCTCCCTCCCACTCTATCTGAAAATATATGGAAAATATCCTCGGGTGAGGATTATTTTTTTAAAAAAAAAAGTCATGTCCCTTCTCTGCTTACAGTGTGTTTTCAGTTAGATTTATTCCTGTGTGATGGCCTTGATGCAGAAATGTAGCAGCAGCATGGTCAGATCGCTAATTTCTCTCCATTTTCTTGTGGCTGTGGTGAAAGTCAATAGTCAGCTTGTGCTGCCATAAGAAAATACCATAGATAGGCAGCTTAAACAGCAGAACTTTATTTCTAATCATTCTGGAGACTAGAAGTCCACGATCCAGGGTGCCAGCCAATTCAGTTTATGGGGAGGGATTGCATCCTGGCTGTCTCCTCACGTGGCTGAGGGCGTGCACTGGTGTCTTCTCTTAGGAGGACACAGCCCTAATGGATTAGGGCCCCACCCTATGAATGACCTCATTTAACCTTTGTCACCTCCTCACAAGTTCTTGCTGGGAACACAGTCACACTGGATGTTATTAGGTCTTTAAATAGGAATTTGGGGGTGGAGGACACATCCAGTCCATAAGGGTCTAGTAGTTGGCAGGGATTTTAGGTGGTGACGATTTTATTTTGTCTTAACTTTAAAAAATTTATTGAATGATTGATTTTAGAGGGAGAGAAACATCAATTTATTGTTCCATTTATTTATGCATTCATTGGTAGATTTTTCTATGTGCCCTGACCAGGGATAGAACCTTGGCATATGGAGACAAGGTTCTCACCAACTGAGCTACCTGGCCAGGGCATATTTTGTTTTATTTTTAGATTAAATTAATTTCCTTGCTAATCTGCATCATGGTCCCTTTTGTGCTTCAGTGATATTAGGACAATTTACTGTTACATCAAGAAACCTTAAGAACTGTTTGACTGTAGAGAAGTTATTGTTCCTCCCACTTGGATGGAGTTAAACTTGCACTTGAGTGCCTGTTTTTTGAGACTACCTGGGTTAACCCCAATATCATACGTCATTGGGGATTGGAACATGATTCATGTGCAAAGGTTGCTGCAACAGAAGGCCAAGAAAAGGGCAAGTGGGGTGAATCAGAGGCCCTGAGAATTTTGAGGGTAATGGCAATTGAGATGGTCCTTGAAGGATGTTTCTGTTGTCAATCTCCCAAATCATGGGATGTTCTCCGGTTGAGGGTATCATATTTATTATGCACGAATTCATCTTATTTTCCTGAATATTATGCTGTGAATGTAATTTAGAGCAGTGCTTCCCAATCATTTTCACTTCTCAGCATGCATATATAAAAAGGTGAAAACCCTGTGTGGTAATCAGATAGGCCTGCACTCAGCCAGAGGTGACTTGCTGATGCACAGAATTGGTTTACCTGTGTTCACATTTGTAAACGGTAATGTCACCCACTTCCTTCTACTTGGATAAGGGCCTCATGTGTTTTCTCAATCTGACCCATTTCATGATTTGAATTCTGTGATATATTTATGGAGCTTTAATTACTAGCAGATTTTTCACCATTCATTGCCTAGTGCAGTTTTGCTTTGCTTGTGAATTTCTTAGATCTCTTTCTCCCCAAATTTAGAGGGTATTTTACTTAGCTTTTGGAAATAACCTGTTCTTACTTGAGCCACATGAAATGTTTAAGAGTCCTGTATGGTATATCTTTAAAACCAGATGATTGATAACTAGAGTTGTTTTGGGGGAAATTACACTACAGTTTATAAATCCCTTAATTTATGATGCTGTTTTGATGCCAAATAACCTGCTGTTCCAGCTTTCTCCATAGTCGTTAGGATACTTTTGCAGAGTCCCAAATTCAGCTTTCTTATAAGTTCTTTTCAAAAGATCATAAAACAGTACAGGAAGTTTGAGGACAAGAAGGGAGAAACATGAGCTGTTTTATAACCTTAGACCTTCTGATCAAGGAGAGCAATGTCAGCCCAGCCTGTCAACCAGGCTTTCCCTGTGTTGTGCCAAGGAGAGCTTTAGGGCCCTCTCATCTCTGCAGCTTTAGGGTTTTCATGCCTGATGTCTCCAGACCCCGTTTCTCCTCTCTCTGCACCGTTCCCTGACCTTTCATCAGTGTTCTTGGCTCATTCACATTTTGGAGCTAATGATTCAGCTCTTTGCACACTGGACCACTTCCTGTGTGACCTGCCCACCACTGTCTTCTAGGTTATGCCTTAACCAGATCCACATTTCCCTTGGCAGGTAGATGGGCACCTTCATCATTCTTGGCACCCGGTCTTTATGATAGGCAGAGATATCTGGGCCTGAGACTCCCACGCCAGTTTCTGGTGCTGTCTGAAGTGGCAGTTTCCTTTCAATTTTCCATGGCTCTGAATGTGTTATGTTTGCCTTCTCATGCAGGAAGGCAGCTGCAGGTCTCTACTTTGGAAACATTTAATTCTTTTATTTCTGATACTCTTCTTCCTTCAGATATGGTTAGGGGTGTTCATGAAGGACCCAGAGTTTGGAATCCATGTTTTTGAAACTTGCATCTTACCTTCTAGAGTGATTTCTAGAAAGTCTACAAACCCTCTTCAGATGTACTCATACCCGTGGAAATATTTCATATTTACTGTTTTGGTATGCAGGAGGCCTGGTACTTTCTGGAGGGATCTACATTGCAAATTGCAAATTGCAGGAGCCGTACCCTACTGGCTTTACCCTGTCTTCACCCAGCAGCTTACCCAACTTCCGACTACTAGTGTTGTTTGAAAAGGGCCTTTCTAGTTTACTCAGTTGGAAAGTGTTAAAGGGTGAGCTGGAAGGCTCTCAGCTGGCACTTTCTGAATCCCTCAGAGGAAAATATTGGCAAACTCTCCACTCTCTGCCTGAACTCTTCTTATTAATTGAGAAGCCAAGAGTTATGAAGCCCTTGTACAGGGCCAGGTTGAACTGTGTGGGAGAACTGGAATGACTAAGGCCATTTCTGATAGTAATACTCCCCTCCACATTCTGATGTTAATCTTCCTGCCACTGGAAATAGAAGTGTGTCATGATGCAGTTTACAGTGTACTCTTGTTTTTCCTGGAGAGCCTTTACTCCAGAAGGTGCATACAGCTTTTCCTTTGTGTGTCCCCTTTTACCATTCACACAGGAAGGAAAGCACTGGGCCTCTCCATTCAACAGGTGTTGCATCTTCTACTGAGTAAAGTTGCCTTTTTTTCATTTTTGGCTCTGTTTCTGTGGTTTCAGGGGACAAGGTGCTGAGACAAGAAGCACGAGCTTGCCATTGATTTATTATCCTGTTTGCTACCATCTGTCTGCCTTACACCTCAATCTGTTGATGGAAAGCCTGATGTGAATGTGCCATGGGCCTGAGAGATTTCCATCTTCCTGAGTTGTCTGACTGGAGACCCTATATTATTCCTTCCACCGAGGCCCCCAGTGAGGTCCAGTCATGGAGTGTAACCCAGGGGAGAATGTTGGCATAGTTTTTCTTTATCTATCTTTTTACACCCCTTCCTCCCCACGCACAGGTCAAGCAGAGATGCCTTTTCTAGCACTGTGCACATTGTGCAGCCCACTCTTGGTGCTCCTACCCTCCTGGGGTCTCTCTTTATGGAAGAATTCCAAGGGAATAGGTTAAGATTGCCATCAAGTGGCTGCTCTTGGTAGTGGATGGTAGATGCTGGCCACCCCAGCTGGCCCACTCCACGTACATTCTCCTCCAGTTACTTAGCCCCTCTGTGAAAAATGATCAAGCTCAAGTGCTTTCTCTCCGAGGAACTGACTGTGTATTTGGGGTGGGGTGGGGGGGTGGGCACAGAGAGTTCAGGATATCCCTATATTGTAAATCCTCAAAGAGGGCACCTATGTGAACCCAGACTACACCTTCCAGGGAGGACTGACTAAAGGCAAGCTTAGTTGCAGTGGCCAGAGCTCGGGGCTCTGGAGCCGTGAATGCAGGTGATCTAGAGGCCTACTGGAGATCACTGTTAGGCATTCATTCTCCTGCCAGGTCTGGGCCAGTAGGCCAGAGACCTCCAAATCAGCTTGTGGAAATCGGCAGGGAGAAACATGCTGTTGGCCAAAAGGGATGGCCTCATCATCCTACCAAGGGTGAAAAGAACTACCAAACCTGATTTGGCCATTCTCTTTGGTTTGGCTCTTGTTTGTTGTTTCCCAGCTCTGAATCATTTCTTTCTCTGAGGTGGTAGTCTTAGGTTTATTTAAAGTCCTTAGTACCTGGCAGAAAATAAGCATTCAAGGGTAATTGTTATTTGAGGTTCTAGATATACATTACTTAACTGCTTCCCATAAAAGCTGTAGCTGTGTCATAAAACAGCACACTTTATGGGACTAGTTTGCCCTCTTCCCTGGGTCTGGACGCCAGTGTCCTGTAATTAGACCTCACCCTGGGCCTTGGGGAGCAGAAGCTCTCACTGAGCTTGAAGGAAGTGATTCCTGTTTTGTTTTCCCCAGCAGGTTAGCCCTCAGTGGTGTTGGGGAAACCTGGCCTATGGGAAGAGTAGGAGTGAGGTTTCTGTAGGTGGGACGTCCATACCAGTGTGCAGAGCACTTGATTCTGTAGTCTCTGAGGATCCTGGGAGAAAGCTTTCTGAGCTGGCATTGGGAGGGAAAGAGGATGGATCTGTGCCAGAAGGGCTGGAGGGGCAGCCTGAGGCAGGCAGAAGGACAGAGTGACTGGAGTACATCAGGATAACAGTGAAATTTTGGGTTCGGGTCAAGGAAAGAAAATTCTTAGGGCTTGTATATTTTCAGCAGCTTTTTAGAAAGTGATGGAGGCTATGTTGTATAACCATTCACATGGCAGACTGTTGAATCATGAAACCAAAATTTCTGGATTCCTTCCATTTAAAGCAATATTGGATGTATTATAAAAAATTGATGCATTGTAATGAGCACTGACATTGGATTATAATTCTAGTTGTACCAGTAAATGGGCATCATGGTGAGCAGTTATCTCTTCATTGGTTTCCTCCTTATGTAAACAACACATCCTTGTTCCCATTTGGTTTTGTTTTTTAGTGATTGGTGATATACTGTTGCTTATGACTCGTCATGTTCTTCTGACTTGCTAGGTTCCTAGTGCTGTTTGGTTAGACATTTGGATGCTTTTGCAGAATTTGGGGAGAAATGGATAGGAGGTAATCAAGAGGAAATGTGTCTTCCTTTGCTGCTGTTTGTCGCCTATGCTATGTGTATCCTTCTCCATTCCCCAGTCTCACCTGCACACAGGATGGAGGTTTCCTGTGTGTCTAGGAACTCAGACTGTGAGCCAAGTGTCACCTGTATGTGGGGTGACACTTCTTTGTACTTTTGGGCTTGAAGATAGTCAGAATAATTTCATGTGGCACTTTGTTCATGAGTCTTAGTTGATGATTGCTGACCTTTCACCCACAAACTACATCAAGATCACCTAAAACCCTTTATTATATAAATCACCCTTTGGGATAATTGCTTTGCAAATAAAGAGCAAGTTTTTCTACTTTTTAGTTTTCTGAATAAACTCATAGCTTTTTAATGTTCCAGTCTCTGGTTTCCCTTCTCAGCTCTTCTAAAAAGCTAGACTGATTACACTGGGAGCCATCTGCTGCTGAATTGTAGGGGATTTGTCAGCTTCTGCTTCGTTTGCCCCTCCTCTCCTTTTTCCCATGCCCCCTGAAAAGAAGTCACCGTCTGTCTGACTTGCCCTTTTGGGTCTAAGTTCCTAGCAGAGGACAGGGGAGAGGCAAGAGAGGCTGCTGTTGCCTGCAGATTTGGCGACAGGTCTTGAGATTACATTTGTAAAAATCTATGGATCGGTGGTATCCAGTGGACCTTTCTGGAGTGATTGAAATGTTTTTTGTCTGCGCTGTCCTTTATGGGTGCCACTTGCCACTAGTAACTCGTGACTCCTTGATGCCTAGCTGGTCCGATTCGTGTTAGTTAATTAAAAAGCCATATGTGGCTAGGGGCTACCAAATTTTAGGCAGTGCTGTTCTAGAGTCATGATGAGCATAGTGGTGAAATTCTTTTTTATCCTCATGATCTATCTTTTGTTTTTGTCAGGCCTTTGTAGATAGCCAGTGTACATCATTTCAGAAACATTTGTTTTTAACCACCCTCATGATATGTTATGTACACATTGCTAACAATGTGAAAAAACGAATGATTTATTCAAATGTTTTTCAGTGTTTGGTACATTTCCAGAATACTTTTGCCCATGATATTAATGTCACGATAGTTATATTATCCTTGACTTCAATATAGCAATGTGTTGCTGGCTTCACAATTGTCTTTGTCTACTGTTCTCACTTATATCCAGGTATTTTGTTAGCTCCATGGCAAATTTTTTTTTTTTTTTTTTTTTAACTACCTATTTAAAATAATTTATTTAATAGTGAATAATTTAGGAATTTCAGAAAATTGTGAAGACTGCCACTGGAGTGAATATAGTTGTTTCTATTTGTTTTTTGTTTGTTTTATTTCCTCTGGTCTGCTTTCCTGTACTCTTACATTTTTAAAAACCCAATTTAATTATGTGTAGTAGAATCTCTGCTGTTTAAAATATTGAGTTTTTTCTCATGTTAGTAAGTTTTTGAATATGTGATTTTTAAAAAAACATTGTGTGTAATAATTTTAACAAATTATGCTTTATATTTAGCATTAGTCTCAGTATGGTAAATGAGAATTAAAAAAAAAATACTGTGAAGGATACACACAGAATTAAGTGACTGATGTAACTTGACTTTATAAAAAAGATAGGAGGGCTATAGTTCATTTTGGCTTTCATTTAAACATTTTAGTAACAAATTGAGTTTAAGTAGGATATAAAAGGGTAAATACTTTGAGGAAGATACAAGACAGCTTTATAGACAAAGAAATCATTGACTTCAGAACAAAGAAAACTTCAAAGTTAAAGGGGTTAAATTTCTAGAAAACATAATGTCAAGGTTGTTGAGTGTTAGGTTTATGAGCATCCTAATTTCACCTGAAAATTTGAAGGCTGTTTCCCAAGAATTTCTAATTTTGATCAGTGAATTCCAAGAAGTCAGTTTATTATAAATCACAGAGGTTATTCGTAGCCAAATACTTTAAACACAAAGAGATAATTATTGGAACCATTTTTCTCTCCAGGAAGAAAAAGGGGTACCTTTGAATAATTGGTAAGTCATAGAATGAGGCCTTTGAGGTAGGACACTTAAGGCTTTTAAAGGTCTAAAATGGCCTTTAGCAACAGCTTAACTCTTTCAACAGCCTTTATTAGGCCTCAGTCATTTCTTTATGTATGGACTAGGTTTTGAGGGTCATTATGATGAGCAAGACTAAATCCTCTTGGTTATGGAGCATGGCATGTCAACGTTAGCTTGTCATTGTGGGTATTGCATTGAAGTAGCACCTGTAGTGCAGGTGGCATGTGTCACTGAAGGCTGACCAGAATGAGGAGCATGAGCTTTCTAGGCAGACAGAAAGGAGATAATATTCTGAAAGGAGAACAGCATTTGCAAAGGCACTGAGGTTTGAGAGTTCAAATAATTATGAGAATGTGTCATTTGCATGCAGAACCCAAGCCAGCTACCCCAGCGTCTCTATGGACTGTCTGTCATGGAGTGTTAGTCAGGTTTGAAAACCCATAGCATTGCTAGTTGTTTATTGCATGGCTCAGGAAGCTAACACAGAAGAAATTTTTTTAAAAATAGACACAGGTAGGATTTAAGCCAGTAAAAGAAGCAACAAAATAATTAAACTGTTGAAATCATTGTTCAAAAACCTTTGTTTCTCGGATTAATTTCTTAATATTACTTTCTAGAAGTGAAATGCTGAATTCCAAACTTTAAATAATTGTTGGCACATATTACCAAGTGTCTCTCTAGAAATATTTGATCAATTTATTACCATATTAGCAGTTTATGGGAATGCAGGTTTAGTCAGAATCAGAGGTTTGAAAAGGTGAGCAACTACTTTGCAATAGTGACCTGAGTCAGTGCTTCATATCAGTACTTTTCAAACATAGTTTTTTCTTTTTTTTTTTTTTTATCCTCACCCGAGGACATTTTTTTCCATTTTTTGTACAGATAGAGTGGGAGGGAGAGAGAAGAAGGGGGAGAGAGAGAGAGAAACATCGATGTGAAAGGGACACATCGAGTGGCTGCCACCCGCACGACCAACCAGGGCCGGGGACAAACTGCAACCGAAGTACGTGCCCTTAGCGGGAACCGAACCGGGCCTCTCTGGACCGCAGGCCGACGCTCTAACCGCTGAACCAAACCGGCCAGGGCAAGTTTTTTTTTTTTCCCATTAGTTATTAGCTTTCAAGTAGGTAAAATTACAGTGTTGAGATTCTGTTTGAATTATACTTTGTGCTGCTATGGCTCATGTTTTTAGAATAATCTTAATGTTGATAATCTTTTTTTAACTTGGCATCATTTCTGTGTTTACCTTTTCAAATTTATTATCTGAATCGTTAAAAAATATACTAACAGCATATATATATATATATATATATATATATATATATTATTTTTTAAATTAATAACCAAATAATTAAAAGTATATATTGGCCCTGGCTGGTTTGGCTTAGTGGTTAAGAGACCTGGATTTGGTTCCCACTAGGGGCACATACCTCGGTTGCAATTTGTCCCCAGACCCATGATGTTCTGTGGGTGGCGGCCAGTCAATGTGTCTCACATCAATGTCTCTCTCTCTCTCTCTCTCTCTCTCTCTCTCTCTCTCTCTCTCTCTCCCCCCTTCCCGCTCTATGTGAAGATAAATGCAAAAATGTCCTTGGGTGAAGATTAAAAAAGTATATATTGAACAAAAATTTTGAGTAATTCATTAGCACCAAAGTTTATCAAGACATATTGTATAGGTAGCACTTAACTATATACCACGAACCTTTTTACATATATTGTCGGCTTTAATTAAATCAACCATGGTTGTCCTTTTGTCCATTTAACAGATGAGGAAACTGAGGCATAGCACTTTTAGTGATTCTCCTTAAAGATTATATAGTTGATGAATTAAACTAGGATTAGAACCAGGCAACCTCACCTGTACTGTTCTGTGTGTGCTGTGAACCACTAAGGTTCTTAGTACTCGATGCTTACCAAATAAACCAGTTTTTTTAATTTAAAAAATCTGATGGGACATTGTCTTTTCTGATAGCTTCTTAATTTGAGGTTTTCTGGTTTAATTGTAGTGCGATTTCATTGGTATTAGTGACTGTACCAAGTTTTTTCGCCAGGTAATATACAGTCACCCAGTGCACATCTCCCTACTGTGTTCATGTAATTATTGGTATTATTTTATAATTGTATAGTGTGGCCTAGAAGTCAGGTTGGCTATAGAGCCAGTCACATGAATTATACAGTTAGTTGAGCGCTGTTGGTGCTTCAGGAATTACCAAGCCCTCTTGGAAAGAATCCAAGCCAGACTCCATGTGTACCTAATTCTGCTTGGTATATTGCCAGTGTATTAACTTTCATTTAAATATTCTAACAAGCAATGCTTATTAGTATTATGACGGCTGCTGTAAAGTACCCACACTTTAATATTTTTGCAAGTCAAATATTAGCAGACCTATGTGATTTGATCAATACTATGTAATTCAGACCAAATAACAAATATCTTTGTGAAAACCTGGCTAATGCAATGTGATCATGAAAATTCTCTTATTTCCTATATGAAATTCTCAGATTCTAAAACCTCATGTCCTTCTCTCACACAGGGCAATCCACTGGACCCCTACCTCTCTTTAATAATAAACATTTTGGGGGGAAACTGTTATGAGTTTCATACAACCCAAATGCTAAGGTGCCACCTTTGTATGCAGTAACTTGTATAGGTAGTAGGAAATTGGAGCTTTTGGAGGCGTATCATGAATGATAAGGAATGTTCCGTGACTTGCTCCAGCTCTGTAAGGCCTGTCTTTCCTTTATTAGATGGGTCCTAGCTCTCACTATGCACTAACTTCCTTGATTTGATACGTGAATTAAATAAGATCCTAATGCTTCTGAGGCAGCAGGTTCTTTAATTAATCAACAGAGGGTACTATTAGATATCCAAATTTGATTAAGATGTGCAGATGAATTGCTCTCTCACATTTTATTTAAGTCCTAGATTGCCGTTTGCTCTAGTCATATATTTTTAAAATGCGAAGTACAGCCAGTGGGCTGCTGGAGTTGGCCCAACTAAGAGGTAATGATGAAATGGCTATGCACATAGGTAGGTCCTTAATTCTGAGGCTCTTACCAGCAAAATATGTCCTCACATGTCCTGGTGTTTAGGTGATAATTAGGTGGGATGGCAGCTATATACCTGGCTGGCGGCACTGCATTTCTTACGATCGGAGATCCTTTCTGAAATTCTGTTTTCTTCTGAAGTAAGCAGTTGGAGTGCCTTGTTCTCTGGAGTCATGAGTAACAGGAGGTCTTTACATTTAAACATCTAGAGATTACAGTGATACATTGCTGGTGCACAAGCAAAAATTGACACCTGCTTTGGAAACCAATTTGTCATTAACTTGTAAATTTGAGTTTTTGCATATTTAAGAATAATCCCACCCTAGGTATGTGTCCCAGAGAAAGTCTAGTGTCAGCTTTCCAGGGGACAAGCAGAAGAATGTTTGCAGTTTGATTTGTGATAGCAATAGACTGGCAACACTTTACAACAAGAGAATCAAAATAAATTGTAGATATTCATCCAATGGAGTATAGTAAATAGTAATGCAAATGAATGGGCAAAGTATAAGCAAAATCATGGCTGGATCTTAGTAACCTAATGTTGAGCTGGGGGGAAAACAAAAGACTAAACACAGAGTGACACTCTTTGTGAAGTTCATAAGCATAGTGAAATAATACACTATTTAGGCATACATATTTGTGCTGCAACTTAAAAATAATTAAATAGGAAAGGGGGAAGCACATAGGTAATGTTTTAGTAACTGGGTTTGGTTATGGGCTGGCAGGTATTCTTTATTAAAAATTAAAATGGGAGACTGAAGTTGATAATATTTGAGAAGTCTTTACTTTAGAGTTGGGACTTGCTCTGAGCTTTGACCATTGAAGCTTAGCTGGTGGTACTGTCAGTCATACCAACTTGGAACAAAGAAATAGTCCTTGCCACTCTCACCTTTTATACTCTTGCATCTTTTCAAGATTTTAAATAGTGAGGGTTATGTTGGTGTTCTTACACTGAACCTAGCTCTCAATTTTATTGTGCGGCTCCAAGAGGAGGGTGTTAGTCTGTCCGGTACTGTTGATAGGTTTCCTCTTTGGTAAACCAGCATTTTATCTAAACAATCCAAAACCTACTGACCTTAGGCAAGAGTTTTCCAACTCTCCATCCTGACCCAACAGCAGGTCACAGATCAGAGTTGAACACACTGAGCTATCTAAGCATCTATTTTAGGAAATACTGACAGCAGTTAGATGCTGATAATGGTTTTGGAAGTAAAAGCAGCCTGAGGCCAACATCCTGTTAGGTCTTTCTCTTTTTCTTTTATTAATTCTCATCTGAGGATATTTTCCATTAATTTTGAGCGATAGAGAGGAAGGAAGAGGGAGAGAGATATCAGTTGGTTGTCTCCTGCACAGACCTGACAGGGGCCAGGAATTGAACCTGCAACTCAGGTAGGTGCCCTTGACCAAAAATCAAACCTACAACCCTTCCAGTCCACGGGCCATTGCTCTTAACTGCTGAGCCAAACTAGCCAGGAAGTACCTTTTTCATTTTAAATACCTTGTTACTTTTGTAGTTGATGGGAAGCAGCAGCAGCAGTGAAGTCAGGGAGAGTACTGTTGATGGCCTGTGCACACTCCTGTCAGAAGACTGGGGCTAAGTATCCACAGATGACCCTCAAACTTCATTTCTGGCCAGTTGTTTATGTCTTGTGATTTCTACTTTCTTACCAACCTTTCCTCAGAATTACCGTACATTCAAATATCTGTTTCATACCTCCTTTCCAGTTCTGTTTTGGGTGCTTTTGGTTAGTGAAGATGCCAAAAGACAGGTCTCAACAGAAAGAGGGGGGAAAAAAAGCCAAATAGTCATCCCTTAAATGTCCTTTAATTGACTGTGTATGACTTATGCTTCAGTGGGACACATGCCAAACAGTTGTTCAACATGATAGGAATATACTGCCGTGGAGAGAAGTCAGTGAGGGCCTGCTTTGTGGCTTGCACTGGGAGTGGAAGGAGTGGAGAGGCATTTTCCAACCCTGTGATCCACAGGGAATTGTATAATAAGGTTGTTCCTGTGTGTTACTTGTCCCTGTCCGCAAACATCACGGGATTCATGGATAGCCTTCTGTTTATTAAGACCATCAAAGGAACTTGCTCTGTGATCTTGTCTAAGAACCATACCTACACATGCCTTGGTTACTCACCTGTAAAATGAGGGATTGTATTAGATTGCCCCTAAGGCCTTATTTGTTATTCTGATTTTAAAGTGGTGGATACCAAGTAGAGATTAGGGAAGACCATCACCTGCCTCCTGGTATTTTTTGGTTAGAAGTGAGGCAGATAGATATGCCCTGGTGATTTGTCAGCTAGATGCCCTGAGCAAAGCTAAAATCTGTCTTCAGGGGATTTGTGAGTCGAAATAACTCATTGGTTAATCAACAACAACAGAAAAGTAATAGTAAGGACCATTCTTTTCCCAATTCCCTTGGATGAATCTGTGAGGCAAACTTTTCATGCCATGTGGGTTCTTTGAGGGCCCTGCACTATCTTTTTTCCCCTTTGGAAAAGCATAAAGAGGCAAGTGTGGGATGGTGTTCAGAGCATGTGTGTTGGAAATTATAATTGCCAGCTGAAGTTAAAAGCTTCAAAAGAATTGACTTTAAAAACTAAAAAGCTTATGCCCTATGAAAGGAGATGCAAGCTCCAGTTATCTGAGGCCAGGGAGCTGGCCAGCCTTGTTGGATTCTTGCCTTTTTCACCCTTCTCGCAGCTGCCAGGCCACAGACCCTGTTTTGTGAAAGATCCTCAAGAAACAATGAGGTAAAACAGCTTCTATTTTATTAGATTAGATGAATTTATGTGCCTGGGGGAGGGTGCCCATGTGTTGGGGTGGGGAGGGCAGCTGTGGCCCATGCTGTCCTCACATAAGTAATGAAGCACCCTGGTAGCTGGAATTGGAGGGAGGAGGAGGGTGGGCTGGAGGAGGAGCATGTGGAAAGAGATTTCTGCAGTCTGTCTGGAGAGCTGCCCAGGTTTCCAGCCAAAAAAACAAATAAAAATAAATAAAAGGCAAGTGCTGGATGATACAGATTATGATATTAAAAAGGGATGCCATTGAAAATGTGCCACGGACCCCACCATCAGTGGGTATGGAATGAGGGTGGGGTCTGACAGACTGGCCATACAGAAGTGTGGACTGCCCCTATCAAAGGTATGGCCCCCCACCTAAATCCTAAAATAAGGATTTGTCTGCATTGCAGGTTGGGGGAATTGCAGGATGAAAAGCTAGTTGCTCTTTTCCTTTTCTCCATTTTAATTTATCAGGAGTGGGGATAATAAAGCCCCAGACCCCTCCTCTTGGGTGTCATATTCCCTCCCATCCACATAAATAACCTTCTCTCCCTGGTGAGCACACCCCCAGCCCCCTCCCTCGTGCCGCTCGGCCGTCCTATTGCTGCGCGGAATCAGCACTGCCGGAATCTGCACTGCCGCCTGCTTATTACGTACAGGGAGGATTGTTGACAAGTGCTCTGGAGCCTGCCTCTCCGAGCTCTTCCTTCCTCCCTCCCTCCCTCCCTCCCTCCCTCCCTCCCTCTCTCTCTGTCCTCCTTCCTCTCTGTCTCTCTGCAATGATCCGGCTCTGAGGATGGCTGCTCCACGGGTCTGTCAGGTGCAGTTTTTGGTGGCTTATCTTGAGGAACCTGGGATAGAAGGTCTGTTCCTATAAATAAAATAAAACCAAATAGCTCTAGATTTGTTTCAGGCTGGTATGGCTTTTGTTGGAAAAATAGGCCTTTTGTGGGTTTCCCTGCTGGGGTCCTGATTAAATCCATTATGGATGGCAAGGTGCTATGTATATGAGCATGTAAAAAGTGTTATGATTTGCTTAATATTAACATTCTTTTAGCTTTGATATCCTCCCTAGGGGCAATGGTGGCTCCTGCAAAGGCACTGTGGAAATTTACAAGAGAGAATTAATGTCGCTCTTAAAGCATTCAGCTCTGTTGACCATTTTGGCCAAATCTGCAGTTTCAGCCAGGCTTGTATGAATTTAGACGTTTCTATCTGGGGTCTGAATGCCATCCAGCTATGCCTGGTCCCTTTATTTTATTGCCAATGTATGTGATCATTTCCCAGCATTTAAAAATAGATGTTTGCTTAAAGTTAATTAGTTCATCCTCACCATAGCTTTGGTTTTCTTTATAAACAGCATGATGGTTTTATTTCCCTTCAGATTTTCTTTCTCTACCTCCTATCTTTTTTCCTTGAAAATGGAGGAAACTGAGGCATGGAAACAGATAGTAAGTGACTCTAGGTTAGACCTTAGAGCTTTAAAACTTACAGTGTTCTCGATTCTTCTACCATATTTTATGCATTAACCTCTGCTTGTATTATGTGATAAAAACACGAATGAATTTTAATGTCTCAAATCTTTTCAGATTCTGTGGCCACATGCTTGGAGCTGTGCTTCCTGTTCTGGTTCCATTCAGTTTCATTGTGGGAAAGAATGGTGCACTGGGAGGCAGGAGGCCTCTCTGAACTTGTTTGCTGTCAGCAGATTTTTTATTTTTTACTTTTTTACTTTGAATAGCCTACTTAATTCTTTCTCATATCCATCTGAAAAGTGGGTATGCAGTTGATTGGCCTGTGTGTGAGTGAGGTAATGAAGATACCTGGAAACCTACTCCTCTCAGTCATGCTACAGACAAAACAATGTAGAACTTATTTGGGGTCCACTTATATTGTCTTAGGGAATCAAGGTAGCCAGAGAGGTTTGGGAATAAGGTTGTGGCTATTTACAGGACACAAATTATTTTGAGGTGTGCCCATTTATCATTACAGACCAGTATACAAACTAGTGACCTGATGGGATTTGTTGATTTGCATTGGAGGCAGCTTTGCTTAACTTCGTAGAGACTTGCTAATAATATTAGAGAGCCTGTTTCTTTGAGTAACTTATATTTGTGTGTGTAAAAAGGTAATGATGATGTGAAGCTTTAAAGATGATAAACACACACATTGTAATGAACTTAAAGGTAGGCTAGCACTAGCTCTCTGAGGACATCACTAGCTATCGGAGAACATGCTGTGTATATGGAAAGTGCTAATTCCATGATTTGTAAAATTGAATTTTGGCATGTTATCTGAACATAAAACTTTGAACACGTTGGTCTCATTATCTAAAATAATTTCTTAAAAAAGGCCCCCTGTTTACCTCTAACATGCTCTGCAATGACGCCATTGTTCTGCAGCTCATTTCCCACCAACATGTCTTTAATCACTTTTTTTTTTTTTTAATGTGGAAGGCTGTCTTCGATCTTGGGAGTGTTCAGTACTGGACCATCTGTACAGTAGAACCCTTTTACTTAGCAGATGGGAGCTTGAGTTGTATGTACTAGAGGACTCCAAGGATTCCTGCTTTCGATGGACAGTTATGACTGGGTTGCTTGGTAGGCATGCGGTTGACTGGTCTGCCTGTATAAAATAAATAAGGGTTGGGCTGGGCCTAAAGGAGTTACAATGATTGAATGCCAAAAAACAACTCATTGTAGAGCAATGTGGATGTTTGTATTTTAATAATAATTACTCAAGATATATACCTCTCCTGATTGTTATAAAAATTATGTTAAGGCTGAAGAATGAGGGAAAAGGTGGGGGGGGGGGGGGAGAGAGAGAGAGAGAGAGAGAGAGAGAGAATGAATGAATGAGAATGAATCCCAAAGGCACAGTATGTTTTGCTCAGTATAGTGATCATGAGAGTTTCAGTACCTTCTGGGCTGACCCAGAAATCTTTCCTAGAGATCATGGGTCCTTCCCATTGAGTGATCTTTGTATGGAATGAAGTTCAGTCTTTGAGGTTGTTTTTTATCCTTCTCTCCAGGACCAGTGTTTTCTCTGCTCTTGTGACTCCTGGTAAAGACTTGGAAAGGAGAGATCTTTTGTCTTTTGATTATCTTCATTCATTGGAGGTTTATACAGCTAGAATAGGGCTGTTTTCCTAATAGCAGTGATCTGATCACCCTTCCTTCTGTGTGTATGTGTGACATGTCTGTTGGGCTCTTCCTTTGTGCCTGAAGGTGAGGGAATGCCTTCTGGGCTCAAGGGTTCTGCCTTTTTCTTTTCCTGCTTGACTCTCAAATTTAGCTATTTGCATGATTCTGAAATAGGAAAAAAGGGAGAGGGTCAGATGTTCTTCTTGCTTACCCAGTGGCCCAACTTTTCCATGTTACTAGTTATCACTGTGTCATGTTTTTGTCTAATAATTTTTCTCAAAAATTGAGCATGCAAAGGAGGTTTAGAATCCCCAAGAAGGTTTTGTGGGGAATGAAGGTCTGGTGGCTGTGAAGGGATACTGCGGGATTGATTGATTCCATCTTCCTACCTACCTACTTTTTGGGTGTTAAACTAACAAAAACCCATGTTGCCCCTGTGTGTCTTGGGACTCTGACCCCAGGCTCTTTTTGGACTGCATTTTCTTGGTTGGAATGGGAAATCTCCTTAGCTATTTGAGAGTAGACAAAGGGGAGTCCTGGTCTGCTTAGGGGCCATTCTCCTGAGGGAAAGGGATAATTATTTTTCATAAGCCTAGGTATTAAACCTCTTTCATTTGCGCTTTGCTGACCATGAGTGTGACAGTGACATCATGCCTCACAATTGTCATTTGTTCTCACTGTTTTGATATGGAGAGGATGTCAGTAGGCCAGCCCGGGCTCGGCTTCGCTGCCATCATTGCACTGCTCACCCCCTTCCTGGAACTCTAGGATAGATCGAAAAGCTTAGCTGCTGACCTGAATGTATACAGTTGAACCTGTGAAGCTGGCCCGGGAAAGATTTTTTCCCTGGCATCCAAATGCAGAAAGCAAACAATCCAATTCTCTCAAAATTTGAGTGAAATAGTCTTTCTTTTTCTCTAGCAATGGCAGCAAGCTATGCATTCTGAATACCTCAGAGAGGGTTCTACCTCGACCAAGGGGACTGCATTTATAATTTTTCTCTCAACTCAGAGGGCTGTAGCCATCCCAGTCCCCATCCCCCAATACACGCGCACACGCACACAGCTGCTGAAAATGAAAGCTCTCTTTGGATGCTTGACTGTTTAATATGTAATGTGATACCTTGTCTCACAGTGACAGGGCGACAGACGGGCATTGGCTCTATAATACAGAATTGCCTTTTGTGCATCCCTTCTACAGCAAAGCCAAATACATTGACTCTCCCTAATATGGAAATACGTCTGGTGTGCTCCAGATGTTTTGGAAGCTAGGGAACAGCTTCAAAGTTTCCTTGTTTTTCTTCTTTTTAACCCTTCTCTAAGTATGGCTTTTGTGAAATAGAGGCATTAGATTTTCGGGGCGGGGGGGGGGGGGAGGTTTATAGTGTCATGTATGTGTAGCTAATGGGAGGAGTAGTGAAATGTCTTTGTGTCTAAAACATAAAATTATAAGGACTGTAAGTCTAGTTCTTTTTTCAGATATTAGTAAAGAATTACCTTCTATATATACATTTGTGTTCTGAAATCTGTGGCTCTCATCACTTGCCTATTTGAAGTTCCATCAGCTAAAGGAATCTTTGACCTCATTTGTGTTTCAATTTTCCCAACCCCCTTTTCGTTAAGGCAAGAAGGAGATTTTGTATCTCCAGCCTCTAAGAACAGGAATTCTTATTCCTCTTTGCTGCTGCTGTTCCAGGCTTAGAAAGAAGACTGTTTTAGTGTATGGCCTTCTACCTTTTCATTTCTTGCTAATTTGGAAGATGGGATGAAAAGCTCCTAAATTTGATGGCAGGGTTCTGCAGTATCAGATTTCCTTGGGGTTCTCAGCTTGTAAGAACAAGCACTGCTGTTGTGGTGGATACACGGTCGCGGGCCTGTGACATGCCGCTCCTGTCAGCTGATGGTGACTAGCCGAGGTTGCAGGCAGTCCCCAGGCTGCCTTTACTGCAGTGATTTGGAATTTTCAGCTCATATTTATTGCTTTTGTGAAACACAATAGATGTGGTTTAATTTAACTTCAACCTACTGAATATTAATAGAAGAGAACAAATGCTAATGTGGGAAGACTGAATCTTTGGGTCATTTAGTTTTTTCTCTTTAACCTTCTCTCCCCAACAAAGGTTTGTGCGGGTTGGGGGAGGGGTTGGAAAAATAAAATTAGTTTGTGTTTGAAGGAGAGGGTTGCCTTTTCATCATTTCTCATTGACTAAAATTTTTTAAAAAATTGTTGGCAGTGCTTTGTTAGGGGAAGGAAAAGGCAGCACCCATTAGCTTGTCTAATGTTATAATAATGGGTATTCTGCCCTGTGGCATCATATTCCATCTTGCTGACCTGGCTTTTCTGGATTGGTTCAGGCAGTACGATTTGGGTGAAAACATTCACAATGAAAGGGGATAGCCAGTGTACTGGAGATATAAAAGTGCGTGTGTGTGTGTGTGTGTGTGTGTGTGTGTGTACAAAAGAAAAGGCCCAGATTTATCCAGCCATGTAGACTAACTAAAAATAAATGTAAATTTTCTTTGTGCTGACATATACAGGATGGGAGTACTGGAATTGAAAAAGTCAATTATATGCAGAACAAGTCAGTACCAGCCTCTTATAAAGGGTAGGGAAAGCTAAGGTCCTTCAATTTACATAACAGGCAATCAATTTCCTGTGCTTGGGCCCCATTTCCTAATCTGGAAAGTCAGTCCACAAACTACCTCTCTTGTAGTTGAGGTAATCAGTCATTGTTAATCTTTGGAATGGGGGAAATTTTATTGCTCTTGGAAGATCTGTCTGGTGAGGGCTTCCAGACAATGGTGTAGCTCAGTCTTGACTAAGTGTTTCAGAACATCCTCCTCTGTTTGTCTCACATTGAGCTCACATCTAGTCCATTAAAATTCTGCATTTTTCATCTGAAATTTTATAATCCAACTTCTCTGCATTTGTCCTTGGACAGTTGGGTTTTTTTTTTTTTGGAGGGAAGAAACGTTATGTGCCTTTTTATATTGGTTTCTCTTAGATATGAATACTTTTTCTCAGCCTGTTACTTTTTAAAAGTCAGTATTTGTCATTAGGTGACTCTTACAGCTTTGTGATAGGTTTTGTAAGCAACCTTCTTTCACTTCACATATTATTGATAACAGACGGAATAATGCCCACACAGAATTTTGGGACTGGGTGCCTCACTGTGAGTTACATGCATGGTGATAGTTTGTGCAATCATAATTGATTTCCTGGGATTTCATTCACACTTGCCCATAGCTTTATATATAGTGTTTTAGGTCAACAAGGTCTCTTACTGGTTTGAACCTTGTTTTCCCTTACAGCAGTGGTTCTTAAAAGATGGTCCCTGGACTAACCAAAGCAGCATCAATACCATCTGAATAGGGTAGATTGGGGTTGAGGCCTAGGGGACTGTTTGAACCAGCCCTTCAGGTGATTCTGATTCATGCTCAAATTTGAGAATCATTACTATTGTTTGTAGTCTATGGAGATTATTCTTGTTAGAAGGACAAGTTTATAGCTGCCATTGAATAGCTTAACATTTCTCTGCTAAATTATCCACTCACTCACTCACTGCTTCCTCACTCTGAGCAAATAATTAAGGTCTTGTTATGTAACAAAGGATACAGCAGCATTTCTT
The DNA here is from genome assembly GCF_014108415.1 of Molossus molossus. Lineage (NCBI taxonomy): Eukaryota > Metazoa > Chordata > Mammalia > Chiroptera > Molossidae > Molossus > Molossus molossus. The sequence continues at coordinate 25,645,877 of NW_023425347.1, read as the reverse complement.
CCCCACCTTCACCTAGCAGCATCTAGTTCTTCTTTATTTCCTCCTTGATCCAAATATACTTGAAGAAGCAGAACCTCTTTCTTTTTCTTCCTGATGAACAAATAAAGACCAGAGGCATGGATGCATGGAACAGACTGACAGATCCCAGATGGTAGGACGGTAGATGGGACTGGAAGAGATTAACCAGAGAACATATATGCATATATGCATAGCCCATGAACACAAAACAATGTGGTGAAGACTGGGGTGGTGTTTGGGTGGAAGGGGACAAAAGGGAGGGAAAATGGGGGACATCTGTAATAGTGTCAACAATTAAAAATAAAAATTGAGGCACGCAAAACAACAACGAAAAACCTCAAAACAAACACCTCATCTCCTCCTCCTCCTCCACCGGTTTTTGTATTTTGTTTTTAGGCATATTTCAAATTCCAACTTGGCTCTTCTTTTTTTTTTTTATCATCACCCGAGGACCTTTTTCCATTTTTGTTCAGGTAGAGTGGGAGGGAGAGAGAGGAACAGAGAAAGAGAGAAACATCGATGTGAAAGGGACACATCGAGTGGTCGCCACCCACACAACCAACCAGGGCCGGGGACAAACTGCAACCAAGGTACATGCCCTTAGCGGGAACTGAACCCGGGTCTCTGCAGACCGCAGGCCGATGCTCTAACCGCTGAGCCAAACCGGCCAGGGCCAACTTGGCTCTTCTTATGCTGATATATTGCATGCTTGCTTGCAGGATCTATTGATTCATATTCATCACCCTCACCTGTCGCTTTTTCTTGCCCTATAATGGGTGCAAACTTTCTTCTTTGCACACACTACGAACTGGTACATCTATGTGTGTTTGTCGATATATCTCCTCCCACTAGAATGTAGATTTTGTTTGGTATGCCTGTCTCCCTGGCATATGAGAAGTGTTAAGAAAACGAATGGATGAATTTATATTCCTTCCCTTCTTTCCTGCTTTATTATTCTTTATGTACTATTGAAAAATTAGAACTGAATCAGGAGTATACATATTTAAAATGCGTATCTGTTTTTATTCTTATTAATTTCCCATGATTTTGTAACCAGTAATTTTACTTTGAATTTTCTATTGTTTTCAAGTGTGGCAATTCATCCATCTTGATCTGTTTTTACAAATATGAGTTATCTTATGTCCCTGGGCCAGCTTCCTAACTGGGATAAGTATTATCTGAATCTTCCTAGTGTTTGGTGGGCTGTTTGGTTGTACTGGCATCCGCTCCCCACAATGTGACATTATTAAAATGCTCTAATTTAGCGCTGATACATAGAGGTGTGATTTCAACCCACATATGTAATTTTAGTTTTCTAGAACTTGCATTAAAAGAACTTATCTGCCCTGGCTGGTTTTGCTCAATGGTTAGAGCATCGGCCTGCAGTCCAGAGAGACCTGGGTTCAGTTCCCGCTAAGGGCATGTACCTTGTTTGGAGTTTGCCCCCAGCCCTGGTTGGGTCGTGCGGGTGGCAGCCACTCGATGTGTCCCTTTCACATTGATGTTTCTCTCTCTCCCTCTCACTCAATCTGAACAAAATATCGAAAAATGTCCTTGGGTGAGGATTAAAAAAAAAAGAACTTACCTGCTTACCTATGAAAAGCAGGTAAGATTAATTTGAGAATATTTGACTTAATATATCCAAATATGTCAAGAATTAATTAATATAAAACTGTTAATAAAATGCTAGTTACACTGTTTTAAATTAATAGTAAAAATGTATTTCCTTGTCCACACTAGCCATGTTTCAAATACTCAGTGTGGCCACTGTAATGGGTAGCATAGCTCTGATCTTTGAAATGTCGGGCACAGTTCAACCCATAGCCTTAAAGATTTGCATACAATTATATCTCCTTTTTGACTCACAGTGCAAACTCCCCACATTGTCCTTTCTTTGGAAAGTTATATATATTTTCATTTACATATTATATTCATGACTCCCAAAGCCACATATCTCAGTGACAACCATGGGATTGTATTTATTGCACTATATTAGATTTCTAACCTTATGTTATTACAAATTCTCTGAAATGATGTAAAAAAGATAACTGGGGAAATGCATGCATAAGCAGGTCAAGTCCCAGGGCTTTGTTGCAGTGTACTGTGTTCTTTCAGAAAATTTTACCCAATATACTGGATACTGTATTCTACATAGTGTTTAGTGCAACTAACAGGAACCACTCTTTTAACCAAAAAGAGATTTAATACAGCAAATTAAGTGGTTACATCGTGGAAAGGTTGAAAGAACAAAAATCGAGGAGTCATCCTGCACATTTGGCTTCCATTAAAAGCCAAGCACTATGGCTGTTTTACAGATACTGTGCTAGTATTCCTGCTGGTGCCCCCAAGGCTGTGGACTAAACAGTGAAATTAGAGGCCAGTCACTGTGGACAGTGGTGTCGGTATAAGCTTCTTCCTCATAGGTAGAACCTAAGTTGTATTATGAACCATAGATGCAAAGACACATGAGTGTTAGAAGACCCACCAGGCTTTTATTCAACTGTCACCCATTAGTGTGGCTTTGCTGCTTGTTAAAATACTTCCATATCACATGGCATAAACCCTTCCCTAGGACCCATCTCCAGTGTGGTTGGTTATACATCCTGGGCTTCCAAGGCTCCCTCTTCTGCATGGTGCCATAATTTCAGTCATAAACAGCCTATCCTTGGAGACAGTCTATCCTTGGAAACAGTCAAAGGCAAATATGGTGACTGTATGATATAATGGATTGCTATGAAAAGGAAGTTGGATAGTAGGATTTCTAGTTAATAACTAAGATACGGCTATAAAGTAATGACATTTTCTCTTCTGTGGCAGGTACTGGTTCCTGAAAACAATTCAAAAAAGGACTTAAGTATTTCTGTAGTAAATATTTAGCTCTTGAAGGATAAGTAGTTTGAATCAGTAATATTTCAGATGTCTTTCTTCCTTTCCACTCCCAGCCCTAAAAGATGTTTATGTACTTTGAAAAAGAACCCTATCATACATTACTATAATTAAAATTTTCTGCTTGAATTTATTACTATTAAAATTGTTTCTTTGTTAGGCATTCACTCCTGTAAATGGTTCAAAGTAGATGAGGTGTGGGGACCCCCCCCACATACCTATTCAAAAGGGATATTTGCCTTTAAATTCTTTTCTATCCATCACTAGCTATTGTGCAGGGTTAACTGTGGTAAAGTGATTCTTCCTGATGTCATGTATTTAAGTGTTTGTCCCCTTTTCTCACCTGTAGGGCTCCTTGGTAATGGCCAGTCTAAGGGATTAGGACCAGCATCAGAACAGTCAGAGAATGAGAAGGATGATGCATCCCAAGTGTCCTCTACTAGCAACGATGTTAGTTCTTCAGATTTTGAAGAAGGGCCGTCGAGGAAAAGGTTAGTACCCAAGGCTGAAAGTACTGGTGCCTTAAACCAGGGACTGCAAACTAGGTGCCAGTTTTTGCCACATGGGAACAAACTTGGGCCCATTCACCCAGCCTCCTGATATTTCATAGTGGAGTCAGAGTTCTGAATTTTTTATATCGAATGTCCTGGTTTCTAAATATTGCCCACTAATTATAACTAAAACTAAATACACAAAAAATGGTATGGACCTAACAAAACACGTTCCTGCCATAACAATTGGCCAGAGTCACCAACTTGTAATTCCTATCAAACTGTTGCTCATTTTAATAGAGTTTCATCACTAATATTCTTGAGTATATTAGATGGTATTCTCCCTTTCCTGAAGAGAAATATTTATAAGAATTTGAAGAATTAAATGTGGTGTTTTTGAAAAATCTTTTTTACCCTTATCAGGAAAGCAAAACCCACTTGATGTTTAACCAGGTTAGTAGTTTGGGATTCAGTTCTTAAAACTTTTAATTTATCAGCAGTTAAAAAAAAAAAAAGACTTTCTTAAATAAACGTAAGATAGTTGGATAAGGAAGTTGGCTGTGGTAGTTAAGAGTTTGTGGTTTCATGGTCAAACAGTGGCAGTGATGTTACATAATAATGCTTTTAATTGGGTGTTTTAAAGACTCCTTGCTAGTTATCCACTTTATTTCATATGTCATGTCTTGTTTCCCTTTTTACCCTCATTTAGAATTTATAGTTCATTTTGTTCTTTTTCCGTTCTCATACTTGATGTTTTCCTGGATGACTAGATTAATGACGTTTTCTTAGAATCTGTTAGTTTGAGAGGTTGGGGAAAGGAAAAAAAATTCCCCGGGTTTGGTCTTCTTTGTTTACTCTTTCTGCAGAATTATAGTTACTGTTTGGAAACTGTCTAGATGTTTATATCTAATGAAGAACTGGGTATGGTAGCAAATCAGAGGGAAAGGACAATGTTAGCCTTGTGTGGATAATCAAAATCCTTAACAGAACTGTACTTTAGATCTGAAATTTGAGATGTATCACCCCAAGTCTTAGTTTATTTTTATCCATCATGTTGTGTCTTTGTTTAAAAAGGTCCATGATACAGAGTCTGAATTAACTTCCATCCTCCTTTACTCTTAATCCTTAGCACTGTGTCTTAGATGCCATTGGATTTGTTGTTAGCAAGCATATATAAGAAGTATACTGCCAGTATACTGGGCGTTGTATGTTACTCCTTTTAAGGACACTTTGGTGAGTGTCTCAGTGACAAGCTTATTATTATGTTTTAGATACGCTGTAACAAATATTTGCTCTGCTCCAGTTTGAGAACTGCATCATCACGAGAGGGAGCTCAGAATGAGCTAAACCACACCAGTAAATATATTGGAAAATGTAATACTATCCATGCTTCCAAAATGGGTAGAGGTGGTCATGCATCTGGCATAATCTTTCATCTCCTTTTGGGGAGCAAAATTCTATGACTCTGTGGTTGGAACTGACAGCACCCAGTCCTTTAGCTGTGTTGTGTAGCTGTCTGTCACCCTCACTTGTGGTAAGACCCAGGCAGCGTGGGAGTGTGATGATGAAGATCAGTAGGCATCATTGTCTTAGAGGGGCTCTTTGTCCCAGGCTCCTCACATTGGTGTCGTGAGGCACCTGTGTGCAAAACAGTTATTGAGCTTTAGTTCTCCAGGCCAGTGGAAAAGAGAAATTTTGTTCAAGGTGAACTTAAGGCGAATTTCACTATTGCTAATCTGCTCTAATTATCTGTGTGCTAAACATGTTGTTTTACCGAACTACAGACTCATAGTAGCATTTTATTTGTTTGTGATCGCAACTCAGCTAGTGAAATCCACTGGGGACCTACTGTAGATAAAGAGTTGACTGGTCTCAGGCTAGATTTAGGGTTGGTCTGTCGTAGTGTGTGTTACAGGTAGAGGGCTATGTAATTTACACACAGGTAGTGTAGTGAGGGCATACATTTCACAATGTTGCAGGGTACATACTAAGTACAAAAGAGTAACTTTTAATGCTTTTCTGCTCATTTTTTATCCCTCATTGGTACTTAGTATGAATATTTAGTTTAAGTAATTTGGTATGTTACTCTGTCCTCTAAGGCAGAATGTGTGAACTAGAACCTGAGTTCTTTGGGCTTTGTTAGTATACTGCAGCGATTTTTCAACCTTTTGCATCCCATGTTACATAAACTCATTACTAAAATTCTGTGACACCCCAAAAAGTATTCCTTTTGCAAATCTGACTCCAAAAAATGATATATCTTTGATTCATTCACACCAGATGGCTGTCGTCATTTTTTTTTTTTTTTTAAGGGATAAAGATGTCAGTGCTCCTGAATAAAAAGTCAGGTATTGCATGTTTTAAAGATTCTTGCAGCATACCAGGTTGAAAATCGCTGCTGCACTGTTCAGGCAGAGATGCTCTCCTTTCCTTCACTTTACATACGTTGTATCTTTTCTAATACTGACTGAGTTTGCTGTCTCTGCTGATGACAAGTCAAATCCAGAGTAACTATTTAAAGTGGTTATTTCAAAATGTTACTTCAAGCATTGGGTGGATTGTTGACTAGATGCTACTTTTAACCTGTGTCTAAATTTCCCTGAAACTTCATAAATACATGGGAAGAGCATGTTTTATGATTGTCCATTTGCAATCTCTGTTGTCATTTAGACAGTCATACATTGAATTGTAAAAATCCAGGGTCATAATTTACAGTTAATATGCCTGTTGTCTTGGTGGGGAGGGGGATGAAAGGAATTTATGTGTTTGACTTCTTTAAGAAAAATTAAAGTCTGAGCTGGAGCTTATGCTAATCTTATTAGTTCATCCTTGCTCTGAGTTTCCAGCTGATAAATTGAAGCAATTCCATTTTCTGGCGATGCTTTTCAAGCCCTCAGTCAGAACATCCCATGTGCTTACAAAGTGTTATTTTTCTATACGAAGCCCCCTAAGCTATGTTTTGCCCTAAGTACTTGATGCCATTGGTTTTAAATGAATTTGGGGAGTTTTGTGGCACACAGAAAACAATAGAATCCAGAGTTTATGCATTTATTATTCTTTACTGAGGTACAAATAAAAGGTATCATTTTACTTAGCCATTAAAAGCCATCATCTAAAATCACTCTTTGTAAACGGAAAGGCAACCTTTCTAGAAACACTTTGCCTGTCTGATGGACAGGGCTGCCCGGCCATTGAAGAGCTGAAGGACTTAGTGTGGTGGCAGTTCTTAGGTTTTTGTTTTTGTTTTTTAATCATTGTGGTAGGTGTTTAAAATCATTTTTAAAATTATAGATTAATGTCGTTTTTACTGTTTATAATGGAAACTGAGTTTCAGCCTTTAATAGGCTCTTCTGAATTTGATGGTGGCCGTGCCTAGCTCCTTACCCTCCTCCCTAACTACTATTGCCCAGCCCATTATACTTGATTGTTTTAAAATTTGTATTTCCTGCAAGAAATATCAGTATTTTCAGGAACCAGAGTGGACAGATTTTATCTGTCAAGTGTGGACTGACTGTGAGAAACTGGAATGGTTGTTATGGGGATAGAGGTTATCTGTTTGGGTGATGGAAAAGAAGGTGTTGTACAAAGAAGTTGGCGATGGTATATTTTTAGGTGTAAGTAAGTGGAAGATCCAAACTGCATGGTCCACAAGGGGTCATGTGAACTGACCACTCAAATACATAGCAAAATTAACTGTGTATTTTATTGTATTTTTGGGTAAGTGGAGGGAATAGATGGGAAAAATGTAAAGACCGTTGTGGTTCTTAGGGACATGTCATAGGGACCTTGTATGTGGCACAGTGGTTAAAAGTATGGACTGGAGCCAAACATGTGGCTCAACCATCTGCTTGCTATATGCTCTCGGGCAGGTTCTGTGACATTACTGGGCCTCAGTTTTCTTACCTGTACAATGTCTATGACAAAAGTAACCATCTCATGGTGGTTTTGTGTGCTGAACAAGTTAATTCATGAATAGAGCTCTTGTGTATAATGAGCACTGTGTGCTAGATATCATTACCTATCATCAGAGCGTATGTGGTACATGAATTGCTACATGTGAATATGCACATTCATTAGAGACTTTTCAAACGTGGGTTACAGCAATTTTGATTTATACAAATTGTGATTTCTCTCTTTCTTCCATGGCACCACCGTCAACAGCCATCTGTGGGCAGATGGAACAGTGTGGGCGTGTCCCTCTTTTGAAGTTATTGAGTCATAGGAAGGATCTTTGTGGTTGTACAGCATGAAATTTCCTTCGCAGAGCTTGGTGTGACCAGGTATTTGCTTGCATGGAGCAGGCAGAAGTGAGATGAGGTTGAAGTTTGTGAAGATAAGGTGTTTAGTCGTTGCTTCACATGGGGGGAAGCCCCTAGTTTGCCAGTACTTAATGCTAAGATCCCTGACACACTTTTAAAAACAAACTCCAAGAGAGTAAAAAGTGCAGGCTGTGCATGCCTCTGTAGGGACATAACTGTTTTCTTTCTGTTAAATAAACAGAGCTGCTGTATTTTAGTTAAGCCTTTGACAGTATAAGACTGACTTAATTAGCCCTGGCTGGTTTGAGCATAGGCCCGTGAACCAATGAGTAGCGGGTTTGATTCTGGTCAAGGGCATGTACCTTGGTTGTGGTTCGTCCCTCTCATGTTGATATCTCTCTCTCTCTCTCTCTCTCTTTCTCTTTCTCTCTCTCTCTCTCTCTCTCTCTCTCTCTCTCTCTCTTTCTCTCTCTCTCTCCCCCTTTCTTTCCCTCCCACTCTATCTGAACAGAAATGGAAAAATATTCTCAGGTGAGAATTAAAAGAAAAAAAAAGACTTACTGAGTTAAAAGATAGTCCTCTTCCAGTAGAAGGGATTTAGAATGTGAATTGTTTTAAGGGTGAGGATGTCATGACTTAGTGCAGTTCAATTTCTGGATATGAGTACATGTTGAAAACAGTGATATTTCTTCTAGGCTTTTAAGAGGTTTTTTTTTTCCCCCACAGGTGAATTGCCAGTATAAATGTTTTTCTTATTGTTTCTATTCTGTGTCACTTTGTTGATATAAAATACTTTTATATCCCCAAATTTGAAAAGATGATAGACCCACATAAATAAGATTATTGCTTGGCAGCATGCACTGTTACAAATTAGAGTTATTCATTGTGAACATTCTTAAGAATTGAAGAGCCTAAATAATTTTTATATTTCTTTTTAACAAAAAACACTAGTGGTATAGTTTAATGTTAAATGCACTTGGCTTTTATTGCCAGAATTCAAAGCAAGTAATACACAGCTTAGATCTATTTCTCTTAGCTCTCTCTCTCTCCCTCTCTCTCTTTTTTCCCCCTTTATTGATTTTAAAGAGAGAGGGAGAGAGAGATAGAAACATCAATGAGAGAACATCGACTGGCCGCCTCCTACATGCCCTCCCCGCTGGGGCGTGGGGGGCGGGATTTGGCCCACAACCTAGACCATACGCCCTGACCAAGAATCAAATTAGTGACCTTTTGGTGCATGAGTTGATGCTCAATCACTGAGTCACACTGGTCGGGCTATTTCTCTTAACTTTTTATTTAGGTTTATTTGCCTTCACTCACCAGGCTATTACAGATTATTATGTTGTTACATCTTTGAAGAGTATTTTACAAAGTTAGGGATTAGTGCTATTACAATTTTAAATTCTGGAGCTACCTCAATGGAAACATAGTCTTTACTTGCAGGGCAAAATTGAGGAATGGAATATTATGTGATACCTTTAATAACCACAGAAAATAATTGTGGAATTAAATATAAAATAAAGGTAGATGTGTCCAGCCTACCTGCTCTTTTTATTTATGTAAATAGTTGCCATTTCTGTTGCTATTCTTCCCTTTGTATAGATCTAAATATCTATCTGGTATCATTTTTGTTTTTCTTTTTCCTGAAGGACTTTGACATTTCTAATATAGATCTGCTGGAGTTGGATGAACCTTCCAACTTTTGTATGTTGGAAAGGTCTTTAAAGGTTTTTCTCACCGTCATTTAAAGAAAAAAATTTTTATTTATGAGAATTGTATAATCCAATGTAGTAGTAAGAAATTCACCTTCATTTTTTTTTTAAACCAAGCTCTGGCCAGTTTTATTAAAGAAACATTTCACATGATTTACTTTTCACCAGTTTGTTCTGTCATGCTTATAATGATAGCAGGGTCACTTGGGTCAGTGATAGTGCGTGTACTCTGTAGTATTTTCCATGTGCAGTGCCCAATTCAATATTATTGCCACTGTAGTGATGAGCAACCAGTCTTGGCCAACATGGCATAGTACTCTATTTCAGATTTCCTCAAGGCTGAACAGTTATTGGCAAGGATGACCAGTTTCCCTTTGCCTTGTCTGATCATCTTCTGAGTCTGCTTGTACCCCAGCACACACTTTCCACTTTTTAATAACCAGTTAGTTGGAGCCTAGAGTTGATCCACTCCAACTTTTTCATGTTCTTTGCAGCTTCCATCTTCTTGCCTTAGGTACAGGACGATCCCCAACCAAGAGCAGCCACCAAGATGGCTGGGCAGTAAGAAAGGTCACCTTCATTTAAAAAAAAATATTTTTTAAAATTTTTATTTATTTGTTTATCCTCACCTGAGGACATTTGTGCGTTTATCTTCAGATAGAGTTGGGGGGGGAGAGAGAGAGAGAGAGAGAGAGAGAGAGAGAGAGAGAGAGAGAGACATTGATGTGAGAGAGACACATTGACCTGTTGCCACCCTCACGACCCCAACTGGGGCTGGGGGCAAACTGCAGCTGAGGCACATGCTCTTAGTGGGAACCGAACCTGGGCCTCTCTTGTCCGTGGGCCTACGCTCTAACTGCTGAGCTAAACCAGCCAGGGCGCCAACTTCATTTTTAAAAGATAATTTTTCTGGGCATAGAATTCTAAGGTCTCTCATCCCCCCCCCACACACCCACATACATAAAATGTAAGATGGGCTCTACTCCACTGTCTCCTGGTTGTATTGTTTTCAACAGGAAGTTTATTGTCATTCTCCCCAGTAAATTTAAGATTTTCTTTTATTCTATCATGAAGTGCTCCATGGCATAGGTTTTTTGTAATTTTTTTTGGTATGTTCCTTTCTCCCCGTTTAGGGATTTCAGTTGTACATATATTTGGCTCCTTGAAGTTGTCCCACAGGTCACTGATGCCCTGTTAATGTTATTCTAGTCTGTTTTTTCCCCCTGTGTTGCATTTTAAGTAGTTTTTGCTCTAAATCTGTGGACATGTACTTTTTTAATGTCAGAGATTGTTTCTATCTTTTAAGATTTTGATCTTTGTATTATCTTCAGTGTCTCTCCTAATATGTTGTGACTTGCTCTACTTTCTTGAACATATGGAAAAAGTTACAATATATGTTTTAATACGTTTGTCTACTAATGCTGTCATCTTTGTCATTTATGGTTCAGTTTGGATTGATGTCCCTCCTCAATATGGTCTTTTGGCTGTTTTGTTTGTCTGGTAATTTCTTACTGGATGCCAGGCATTATACATATTTCTTTGTTGGGTGCTGGATATATTTGTATTTCTCTACCTGTTTTTGACCATTTCTCTAGGGTATGATTAAGTTACTAGGAAGCAGTTTGATCCTTTTGGGTCTTGGCTTTCAGCTTTGTTAGATAGGGCCAGAACACTGTTTGGTGTAGGATTAAAGTTTTCTCACTACGCAGGTAAAACTCAGATGAGGACTTTGCTTTGCCCTGTGAATCCTGATGTTTACCACTTTGGCCAGCAGGTGTAGGGGCACTGTTGCTGGCTCTGTGTGGATTCAGGGACTGTTCCCTTAACCTTTTCTTGTTGTGTGCTTCCTTGGGTAGTTCCTTCACACACAGCAAGTACTTGAGGAGGACCCTCAGCAGATCCAGACTTTTCCATTTGACACTCTGCTTTCTTGTACTCTGCCCGACAGATTCTGTGCAATCCCTGGCCTCCCCAAACTCTTAACTCCTTCTCCTCAACTCAGATTCCTGTAGACCAGGGTTGGGGAATGTCCGACTCACAGGCCCTATAAGGCCTGTGAAATCAATACCATTTAACATCACACGCCTCACCAAAGAGAAGCAGTTTCAGCCATCACATTAGGGGTGAGTTAATTAAATGTTTGATCAAATATAGCATGCTACGTTTTAAGTTGTACATTTTGTATGGCCTGAAAATGATGTTATAAATATCCAAATGGCCCTTGGCAGAAAAAAAGTTCCCCACCCCTGCTCTAGACCCCATTTGAATTTCTTGTTGTGCCCGGCCGGGAAACTCCAGTAGTAAGCAGAGCAATCGCTGCTTTCCTCCTCTTGGGAAACAGTGCTTTGTTATGTGATGTCCATTGTCTAGTGTGGATTTTGGACAGGAATTGTCTCTATTACTGTCTTAGAAGCAAAAGTCTCTACCTGTTCTTTGAATGCTAAGTGAGGGGGAGCAAAACATACCACCAGGAAATGTAACTACAGTAGTTCCCCTGATACGTAGTTTCAGTTATTTGCTATCAACCATGGTCCAAACATTAAATGGAAAATTTCTGAAACAAACAACTCATAAGTTTTAAATTGTGTGCCATTCTGAGTCAAGTGGCAGAACCTCGTGCTGTCTTGCAAGAGTGGTGATGCTGGCAATTCATATATGCTGAAGAGCATATCTGAGTTTCCTAAGTGAAAAGGTTTGTATGTATGTACAGGAAAAAATATACTGTGTATAGAGGGTTCAGTATTACCCATGGTTTTAGGTATTCCCTGAACATAGACCCTGCTGATGAGGAGGGGCTACTGTAGCATGTTTGCACTTTATCATAGTCATAGTCATAACCTGCTCATTCAATCTTGTTAGTCGTTAAAAGAGAAAACTGTGAATTGCGTTGTCCTAATGCAATAAAAAAGACAATTTCAAACTAAGGAAACTATGATCTATAAATAGAAGACATCTCACTCCACGGAAGAGCAAGAAGTTCTAGAACCTCTGTCTCTAAAAGAACTGCCTCTTAGTAATATAACACACTGTGCTAATAAGTCTTAGCATAATTTTCAAGAAACGCCTGGAAGGTTTTATTGTTCTTGTTTTATAGCCGAGTCAGCAAATGTTTAATATACCTTACCAACAACACATTTCTTATAAGTACCAAAGTTAGGATTTGAACCCAAGTCTTCATACCTATAATGCGAGACTTTTCCATTATACCACATCACCTTCCACTGGGGGTATCAGATGTAGGTCTTATTCTTTCATGTACCTCCTAGGCAGACAGATTCCAGAAGGGCGCTCCTTTGAGGCCAGCAGTACCTGACTTGGTGAGTGGAATGTGGCAGATCACAACCCCACTCACCCCCTCAGCTGAGCACCTGTGTGTGGTGCTCAGATCATATAATTCTACAAATATTCTCTTTTCTTCCAGGGTTTGTATTCCTTCTTTAATGAAATAGACAAAATTATTTTCTTCATTCTAAACCAAGCAGTAGATAGAAAGGGGGAAAATGTTACTTAACTTATCTTGATCAAAGCACATTTTGCTTGTGAAAACATCTCTGGATTCCTCCAGAATTAGAGGTTAGAGGTCATGCTTTTCATGAACAAGGGCACTGGGGAAAGATATTTATCCTCAATATGAGAACACTTAGCATCTGGTTGACTATTCTATTTCAGGTGGCTGTTCCAAATAGATCTGTGATTACTTTGTGATTTCAGTGGGTTGTTTCTAGTCCCTCTGGGACAATACCCTTTTATTTCACTTTTTGTTTAGCTGACAAGTTAGTGGGTTTTGAAGGGTGAAAGGATTGATTTACCTCATGGTGCCTGCTTACAGATCTACGTCACCTTTCCGGCTGTTCAAGTTTGGGAGAGGAGTCTGTATCCCTCAGCTCTGTATACCTTAACCTTGATAAATGGTGACCAAGGTGAAACAGGGAACAGATGACTCAAGTTGGATAGCAGAGAGCTATGAGAGCATTTCTGATTGTGCCAGAGGTTCTCACTGGCTGAAGCACATGTGCTTTCTGTTTACTGCTGGAAGGCACATGCCACTCACCCACTCATTTTTAGGTTTTTTCCCTGCAGCCAAATCTGTCAGACTTCTGTTCAGACCTCTCTGGTAATTCTCAGGAGTCCTTCCCCCACCCCTCCCTTCTCCTTCCCTCCCTTTCTTTCCGCTCCCCTCCCCTCCCCTCCCCAAGGTACTGATTGTCTTTATGAAGAGAACCTTCCGCCCCCCATGGTGAAATAGAGCCTGTCCATGACTATCTGTAGAGCCAAGGAAACAGCTGTAATGAACACAATGTCTGACTGCTTTTGTACATGAACATTTTTTGTTTTTTTTCTGGTATGTGCCCCTAGCGGGAACTGAACCCGGAACTCTCTGGTCCGCAGGCCAACACTCCAACCGCTGAGCCAAACCGGCCAGGGTGCACATGAAATTATTTATGGGAGGTTTATAGCATATCCCATTGCCCCTTCCTGTCTTGGAATTTTAATTCTTGGCAGATTATTACTTATGTGGCATGATTTGGGGCTTACAAAACAATCTTTGCATTGTTTTGGTTTACAGGAAGTGATCCTTCTTTCTAGTTAGTGAAGCATCTTGTTAAGTCCATCTATGTCTTCTTTCTACTTGACTATGTACAAGAATAGTGTTGAACGGTACCTGGCAGCTCCCTTTATGTAAGACTATTATTTATTTATTTATTTATTTATTTATTTATTTATTTATTTACTTACTTACTTACTTACTTATTTATTTATTTATTTATTTATTTATTTATTTATTTATTTATTTATTTATTTTTGTGGTGCGTGCCCCTAGCAGGAACCGAACCCAGGACTCTCTGGTCCACAGGCCGATGCTCAACCACTGAGTCAAACTGGCCAGGGCTGTAAGCCTAATTATGCAACCCAGCCACCTATCAGAGGAAAGAGAGCTGAGGTCTGGGTGGTTTGGGGTGGGGGTGGGGGTGGTGGAATGCAATTGTTAGAAGAGTGAAGTCCAGAAGGTTAAAGCTGGCGGTGGAGTTTGACATTGTAGAAGGAAGAATATGAAAGTGGATGGCAGAGAGGTTCCTAGGTGATTGAACAAACTTAAGCTGGAACATACATGGGTAGACTTGTTTGGCTTAATGGTAGGATGGGCTGCAGGTCTCTTTTGGAATGTTGTCTTTCCAACCTCTACCCTGAGCCTCTAGCTGAAGCAAAGGCATGTTGTTAGCTATGCAGACTGGGAATTTAGGGCCGAGAGGTGCCTCTGTGTGGTTGACTGTACCCTGGGCTAAAAGTGCCTGCATTTTACCCTCAATTGGATATCAGTGATGAAGGAGCTGGGGGAAGGCTGTCGTTTCTCATCTCTACTCTTTGACTCTCTGGACTTTCATCTTCCTTATAGACATGTTGGAGATAGGGTGAGGCCCATAGTGTCAGGGCTCCTGGCAGTGTGCTTGCTGTCCCTTTCCATGTTCCTTGTCCTCGGGTGGAGTCTCCTTATGTGTTTTTCTCAGGCACTTCCTCTCCTTGGAGAGCCTTTCTGTTGCTTCACTCTCCTTTTCTAGGAATCAGTCTTCCCTCCTTCCAGGTAGCATGACCAAGGCATGTTGCCTAGCCTTCTGAGCCCACGTTCCTGACTTTGCCTCTTGCCTGGCACTGTGCAGTAGATATATCCCCAGAAAGAGGGCCAGGCCTGGGGCCTCAGAGCCACCTGACCTGCCAGGAATAGACAGGTCACTCCAAGTACAGGGGGCTCCCACACAGTCCATGAGACAATCTTCTTGAGACAGGTGGACAGCCTTTCAAGGCCCTGGTATACATGAGGTTCACTACACTCTTGGAGTGACTCCGAGTCCCTGGGTGGCACACAGGCTCTGTAGACTGTTTTGGAGCCACACCTGGCAGCCTCCTTCCTGATCTCAAAGCAGATAACACCAACATGGGAGACATCCCTGAGTGATCCTCAGAATTAGATGGTTTTAGGTGGAACGTGTTTTTCTGGCACAATCTTATAATGAGGTCTCTGATTAGAAATTGTGGGGAAGGAGAAAAATTTTAAAGGTGTAATCATATAGACTGAGTTTGAATCTGTTTTTTCTCTTAACTCTCTATGTGAGAGTCAGCCCCCCAAAAGAACCTTTGTCAAGTGGCTGTGATAAACACTTACATACTTACATGGTGGTATGCCAGCCACTGTTCTAAATTCTTCACATATATTAGCCCATTAAATTGTCACAGCAAACCCTTGGGCTTAGGTCTTTTATTATCCACCCCCATTTTATAGATGAGAAAAGTAAAGCACAGATGACTGCAGTTTGCCCAAGAGCTAAAGCTCGGTAAATGGTCTCTGTTCACCTTGAGTAGATTAGTGAAGAACCACTGTGGAGTACTGATGATGAAGAGAGATGGAAGTGATATATTTTTAGATATTTTTTGAGAGTCCTGAGAATTCTGAGGGCTGGTCAAAGTGATCCCATTTATGTAACTCTCAGAGTAAGGAGTGGGACCCTCAAGGAAGGTGTGTCCAGGGGTGCTAATTTATTCATCAAACTTCCAGTTGTTTGCTAGATACTGCTGGGATGGATCTAGAATATTATTTTTTAAGTCTGATTTTGTGGTACAGGAAATCTCCATTCCAGGGAGAAGAAACAGGAGCAAATAATGTCAGATGCAGTGTGGAGAGTGCCATAGAAGATGTGACATGACCTCTGTGGGATGCAGAGGTCGAATAACTAGGGAGTGTCTAGGAAAGTTAGGGCATCTACAGTAAGGTGACATGTGACTTGGTTTTTCCTTCTGTGGGAGGTAAATGAGAGTGAAGGAAGAGGAGACTCTTTTTACTCTTATTGTACTCTAGGTTCCATGGTGGATTTCCTCATGACTTCTGGACAGCGGATAGCGTGATGGGAGCCAGCTGCTGGCTCCTCAGCCAAAATAACTATGAGGGACAGGCCCAGTGCCTGGGGCTCTATCAACCT
This sequence comes from Molossus molossus, assembly GCF_014108415.1. Lineage (NCBI taxonomy): Eukaryota > Metazoa > Chordata > Mammalia > Chiroptera > Molossidae > Molossus > Molossus molossus. Next base: position 25,629,540 of record NW_023425347.1, on the reverse strand, counting down.
GGTAGCTGGATGCTGGGGAGATGCATTGATAAGATGATGAGCATCTTGGGGGCTGGGCCTCTTGCCCATGGGAGGAGACCACCACAGCGGGAGACCTGCAGAGCTAGGTTAAGCCTCTTGGTTATATGTGGGTGGTGCTGAGCCTTGAGCCCTGAAGTGGTTCTTTGTGCAGGCCGCTTCTGGAGGACCTGGTGTGTTTCAGAGCATTATCTGCCTAACCTCACCAGAGGGCTGAGAGGGAGCAGGGTTTACTTTTAATAACTCTTCTTTACCAGTATGGTGAGCTCAAGAGATAAGGGTTAGTTGATATTTGTTGATGGAAAATTAACAGGTCCCAGTACAGTTTTCTGTCTTGTAGAAGCCTCAGAATTGACACAGTCTTCTTGTAGTTGATGGTAAGTGAGAGCAGGCTGCACCACACGTGCTGTCACCATCTCTTTCTGGTGACAGGGTCTACAGGGACTGTGTCGTGGGCTGGGGCCTGTGCAGGCTTTCATTTGGACCAGCTTAGCTCTGCAGACTTGGAATTACCAACAACCCAAGTGGGTTTTAGAATTAAAGGAAATAACCTCTCAGCACTAGATAGGAGCCTGGTATGCTTTCTTTCTTTTGTTGTTGTTGTTGTTTATTGTTAATCCTCACCTAAGGATGTTTTTCCATTAACTTTTTTTTTTTTTTTAAGATAGAGGGAGGGAGGGAGGGGGCGGGCGGGGAAGAGAGAAAGAGAGACATTGATTAGTTGCCTCCTGCACTACCCTGACCAGGCTGAGGATGAACCTGCAACCAAGGTATGTGGCCTTGACAGGAATCAAACCTGATACCCTTCAGTCTAAGGGCTGATGCTTTAAATGCTGAGCCAGACCGGCCAGGGCAAGCCTGATATGCTTTAGCAGTGGTCCCCAGATCAGCCTAAGCCCAGATGTGCTTAGAGGCACTGAATATTTGTTGACTACATGGTGAAAGACAGCATTAGCTGATTTCTATTATAAAAAGGAACAGGAGAGCCCCTGTCTTCACTTTTGAAAAACAAGGCCAAATCTTCATTTCTTTCTTTTTTTTATATCAAAGGAAGAGTTGGCTTTAAACATAAGAGGTTCTTGGCTAATTAAGAGGAATTCGGGAGGACTGTGCTATTTGAAAGCTATCACTGTTGTTTTCTGGTTTTGATCAGAAGGCTTTTAGTATAAATTTACACTGGCTCCATCCTGTCTTGAGTTTTAAAATTATCATGGAAGTTAAGTGTGTGTTAAAGCATCACATATCTGGCCTGGGTAATTTGGGCTAGGGTCGCACCTTTGATGTATGTGGAGTAATACTGTGTAGACATCTAAAGCAAGGCGAGATGTATCTTTTCTGGCCACTATTTTTGGCTGTGTGTAGTTTATCTTGAAATTTACTGTTAATGTTAACTTCCTGGAATTGTGTATGAAACTTTTTCATTAGTGAAACTGGGCTCCTTTAAAAATAACTCCCCGCCCCCCCTTTATTGATTTGAGAGAGAGGAAATGAGAGGGAGAGAGAGAGAGACAGAAACATCGATGAGAGAGAACATTGATTGGCCGCCTCCTGCATGCCCCCCACTGGGGAGTGGGCTCCCAACCTGGGCCTGGGTCTTGACCGGGAAACTGGTAACCTCTTGGTGCATGGGTCGACGCTCAACCACTGAGTCACACCGGCCAGACCAAACTGAGCTCCTTTTAACAAGATGTTTTTTCTGCTAGATTTGGGATTCTGTCTGGAAAAGTCTGTGTGGATGCTCACTTCTTCTGCATAAACACACACCATGGTCCTAAGAGGTCAGTGCCCATGGTTTTGAGTGTGAAGGAAGGAACAGGAAACATGGGGTTTACCCAGAGCATGTGTGTTCTATGCAGGGAAAAAGATTGGCAAACCACCTTTGATTTCATTGGTCATTAGTTGTCGCTGAGGACGAATTTTTAGACACTTGTAGGAATGGGCATCTGCCCCATAATTTGCTTTAAGGTAAGCTCACAGATCTGCCATGTTTATTTGCATAAGGAAAATGAGTAGAACTTCCTTGGAGGTAGTTTCATTACTGCTGTGGCCATTTCCTCTTTCTGTTACCTAGAGATCTGATTGCAGGGGATATCACTTCATCTCCCATGCAAATTATGGTCTAGCATGCTTTGTGGTTGCCACGGAAACTGAGTACCAACCAGTTTCTTCCCTTCCTCCTATGTCACAGCTCTTCCTAGTCTTTAAATATGAACGTCTTTGTCACGTGCTTTTGCCTTTCTTGCCTTTTACACTCACAAAGGACAGATGTAAACAACTCATGTTTTCAGTGGTACCTGACCTTCCTGGAAACACAGTCCTGGTTCTCCAGACATGCTGGATTTGTGAGGGTTTGGAGTCACATCACTTGCTTGTGAAGGTGGTGACAGCCATTTGTGTGTGTGGGTTGTTCAGTATGGCTTCTTATGCAGAACATTCCTTGATGCCAGTACCTCACTAGCCTGCTTAGTAGCTCAGTTGAATGCAGTGCACATTGTTGCGATTAAGATGGGAGTAGAGTGTTCTTACTACCACAGCCCATAGCTTCTTTCTGTTCCCTTCCTCTCTCCTCCCCTTTTATTTTTATGCTTGGGATGGGGTGGGGGTCAGCTAGAAAAGATCTAAAGGAGAGGCTAAGGAGGGAAGGCAGTGACCTAAATGACTTGCTAGGGGAGAGATTTTGGTTCATGTCTGTTATTAAAAATTTAAAGAGGAGATTGTAATAATAAGTGGGTTTTTTGTTTGTTTCCTTGGAATAAGGTAAATATCAAGCAAGAATGTTTTATTTTGCTTTCGGCTCAATTGCTTTCACTTGCAAAGACATCCTTTTAAGAAGTGTAATCTTCATAAAATGCCATGGCAGTTTTGTCCCATAGCTGAAAGCCCATCTACAGAGTAGGTGTAGAGTCATCATCAGTGTGTGACTTTTTCTTGAGTGTGTTTGGGTGAGGTGGGAATTGGGCAATCGTCACTGAGTAGACTATGCTGATTTGACAGTCAAGCCTTTAAAAAATTTGTCCCTAAATGCCCTCAGAGATGGCAAGTCCTTATTTATCTTTATGCCTGCAATGGCCGGAGGAGTATCTGGTATATGTTACATGTTTGCATGTTTGTAGTTTTTTTTTCCTCTATTGATTTTAAGAGGAAGGGAGAAGGGAGAGAGATGGAGATAGAAACATCAGTGTGAGAGAGAACACCGATGGGCCTCCTCCCGCATGCCCCACACTGAGGATCTGGCCCACAACCCAGGCATGTACTCTGAATGAGAATTGAACCAGTGACCTCTTGGTACATGGGTTGATGCTCAACCACTGAGCCACACTGTACAGGCTGTTTCTGGGAATGTAAACAAATTCTAAGAGCAACCAAATAAAGTTTAAGGAAAGGAAGTCTTCCTTGAGGAGTCACTATATTTGGGAGGCACATATCTTATTTAGAACTGTCCAGATCTTTCATACTTTCTATCATATTGGAATGTAGGGATGTATGTACATGTGTACTTCTCTGTGTGTGTGTGTGTGTGTTTGAAGTATTACCCGTACTTATTGTTTTTTTTTTTAAAAAGGATCAGAAAAGAACTGAACAAATTGCTTTATGGTAGTAATATGCCTACCCACCCCCAACTTGTTTCCATTCTCCTCCTCCTCTCTGTTCATCTGTCTGGTATTCCATAAATACCCTGGGTCTAAAATTCAATACTCATCTGTATAGAAACTAAAATACAACTTGTAAACTTATTCCTTGAGACATCTCATGACACAATTAGGTTATAAGGAAGTGCCTGTTTTTAATTTCACAGAAGATTCTGGAGTCTTCAAACCAGAGTATAAGGTCCCTGAATTTCCATCATCCATCATTAATTAGTGATGCCAAGAGTAGGGGAAAAAAATGCCTTCTTGCCTAAAGGCTCTATCATTTTTCCTGAGTGCCAACTTAATGTTGTCTCTGGTTTTCTGGCCTCTTTAAAAGTTTTTAAAATTTTACCTGAGCTTCTAACTCCATGATAATAACTCTTATTCTTTCATAGTGATGGTGATAAACATATCTGGCATTTTCACCCCATTATCACATACTCTCAGATTTTGTTTTTTTCCAGAGGTAGAAGAAGACCTAGCTTTTGCTTATTTGTGTTATTGGAGTTTAGTTTTGGAAGAAAATTTCTGTACAGTTTAAATAGCACATATGACCATTTAATAGAAAGCTTCAGTTATGTAGAGTTAACATTAACGTTAATTCATGTTGTCTACCATAGGCAAGATGTAGAAAGAATGAAAACATTTAAAAGGAAAATGAGCCCTGGCCGGGTAGCTAAGTTGATTAGAGCATTGTCCTGAGAGGCCAAGGTTGCAGATTCAATTCCTGGTTGGTGCACATAAAAGAAGCAACCACTGAATGCATAAATAAGTGGAACAACACATCGATGACATATAATAGTATACTGTGTCAGATGTTTTACTGAGTGAAGTAATTTGTTCTCTGATAATTAAAAAAATACTCTTAAGTAAGCATTGGCTTTGATGTGTATGACACAGATCTATGCATTGATTATTGGGAATCTTGTGGGAAGACCATTTTTTGTCATTGTCTACTTATCTGGGTGGGGTGGACTATAGGCATTCTTTCCAGGCCAAAAGCCACTTTAATTCCTACAAACTCTTGGGTAGTATATGGTCTGTGGATGATGATTAAGTAACCATGAGCATGATTCAGGCCAACCTTGGGGTGTACTATGTGATAAACTTGTATAATCACTAACTTTTTAATTTTTTTTGAGAGAGAATGGGAGAGAGAAACTCCATGTGAGAGAAACATCGATTGGTTGGTCCTGTATGCACCATGACTGGGCATTGAACCCATAACCTAAGTATGTGCCCTGACTGGGAATCTAACCCACAACCTTTTGGTGTACGGGATGATGCTCCAACCAACTGAGCCACTTGGCCAGGGCTCACTAACTTACTTTTTAAAAAGAAATTCTTTCAACTTGGAACTGTGCTGGATGATATTTTAGCAGTTTTAAAATATATGTTGTTTTCAGAGTCATTTTTTTTCCCCTCTAGAACATAGTTACAAATTTGTGCAGCCTGTTATTTTGCCCCCAAGAAATATGTTTGCATTCATTGTGACAGCCTGCAGACTATTGGTACACTGCTGGGCTATAATCTGCTTGTTGTTCTGGCAAATGCCTTTGTGTGATGTGGACTGGCACTTGGCCTTTCTGGAGCTTGCACTTATTTCCCTTTGTTAGAGATTTGAGCCGCCTTGGCCATAATTTCTCTTCTGATTCTCATTACTTATGCCTCCTACAGCTCAGCCTCATTGAACTAGGCTGGGATAAATAGAGCCCTTATAGAGCATCTGAATGTGAGATCATCCTATCCCATAGATGAGAAATTTAAGGCTTAGAGAGGAATGGGGTGCTGTGGATCCTTATGATAAGAATGTCTAGTCATGTTTGAAATGATTTAGGAATCAAAATGTACATTGACCTTTTCCATACAGCTGAAACCCGTATGTCTCCTAAAAGATGCCCTCCTGCTGTGTGAATTTGGGCTGTTTGAAGGGGGAGGAGGGCATGGCAAGTGCAGCTTTTCCGTTCTGCTGGAGATCTATTTATTTTGAAGGTCATGAAGAGTAATGACAATGTGCATACTCCTTGAAGGCTTGCAATTGTAACTTTTTGTGTTGCCCTTCTCATCACCACCAGACCTCTACTGCCACTACCTTTGGTGTAAGTAAGTGATTTTTCCCCACGTTACTCAGATTTCTTAGTTCAGGCCTCAAATGGGCAGGACAAACTTTTATACCGATTTGAAAATAAAATATTGGCCTTCTGTGGTCCTTAGCCACAAAGGCTTATCTTTACTACTCTCCCACATGTGCCCGTGTATACATTTTTAAGTTCATACTTTAAAAAATGAAGTTAGTAGACATAAAGTTTTTAAGACCGTCAATATAACTTACTCTTTCAAGGAGCAATTTAAGAAGTGAAATTTGCCCTGGCCAGTGTGGCTCAGTTGGTTAGGCATTGCCCCATGCACTGAAAGGCTGCCTGTTCGATTTCCAGTCAGGGCACATGCCCAGGGTGTGGGCTCTACCCTCCGTAGGGGGCGTGCAGGAGGCAGCCAATAGATGATGTGAGTTTTGCTCTCACATTGATTTTTTTTTTTCTCTCCTCTCTTTCCCACTCTCTTCCTCTCTTTCCTAAAAAAAAAAAAACAAAACAGAAAAAAATTTACAGTTGTCAGATTGATAGTGACACCATGGATTTTCCAAAGCAGTTATTTCTCCAGTGTTAACCCTTATTCTGAGAACATTAAAATTCCCTTATACCATTAACCACTAAAGGTATGCCACTGGGAATGTACACACTTTTCTTATTAAATGAAACCAACAGGGAGCCTGCTCCCGGGGCATACTTGGCTGGGTAAGCAGGCTAAGCCTGCTGTGCGGTGCCTGTATGTTTTGGTTAAGCAAACTAGGAACTACAATTCATAGGGCACCAGTTTAACACCCTTTTATGGTGCTACTTTTAGAAGTAGGGTTTATCAAAAAGTGGGAGTACAAATATAGAATTATTAATTTAATTATTGAATCTGTTCTTGTTAATTTACAATATAAAGTGGAATCTTTGCCTCATCCCGTTTTCATGTCCATCCACTCCAGGGACAAAATGTCCCTATAATGCAGGCTTTGGAATAAGGTAGATAGTTGCTTTGTCCCCCCTTTTTTTTGCATTGTATTTCTGCTCTTAGAAGTTACTTACAGTCTCTGAGCCTCCATTTCTTTGATAAATGGCAAATGTAATACTTTATATAAACCTGGCTTTAACCCAGTAGTCACCTGCCTGAGCACACTTTAGAGTCTCCTAGAGGGCTAATTTTTGTTTTTTTAATGTTTTTATTGACTTTGGAGACAGTGAGAAGCATCCATAAGAGAGAAATATCCATTGGCTGCCTCCTGCATGCCCCTTATTGGGGATTGAGACTGCAACCTGAGCATGTGCCCTGACTGGAAATTGAACTGGCGACCTCTTGATACATGGGATGCCACTCAACCAACTGACTCACACTGGCCAGGGCTGGAGAACTTGTTAAAACAGGTTGCTGGACCACATCTCCAGAGTTTTTGATTCAGTAGGTCTGAGGTGAAGCTGAGAATTTGCATTTCTAATAAGTTCCCAAGTGACTCTGATGTGCTGTTTGGAGGATCACACCTTGATAACCACTGCTATATATGATTTAAAGCGCCTAGCGTATTAGTGTTGTTCAGTAAATAATAAATATCCATTCTCTACACAGTCACTGTGTCAGTGGACAGTGGCCGTCCCTGTGGTGAAGAATTCTCGAGGCCAGTTAGCCTTTATCTGATGGATGTAGCTTTACTCCTCAAGTGCTTGATCTCACAGGAATATTTTCTTATTTCTGCTTAATAGTTTATGTGACTCAGGTAAGAATTTAAATGAGCTCAGTAGATTTTTTTTGTTTTCTTTGGTGTGATCATTTTGTTGTTTTCTGGTTCGTGTTCTCTTTTACTCGTACAGACCTTTGCTCAGACTTAGTGTGGTACAAATTCCTCTATTTCTGCCCTCCTTTTCCCTTCATAAATGTTTGAGTTTAGACCTTAGCAGATACTCTCATGCCTCTTGAAACCTTTTTCTTTGTGGGCCCCCAATGTTTCCTTCCTTGGCTTGCTCATCTGCCTTGTGCAGAAGCATAAGTGTAATAATGTCTTCCCTTCCCTTGTGGTTTATTTAAAATTATTTATAGACCAGTCACTGGCTGTATGCCACCTCTACCCCATCCCCCAACTTTTCTTTTCTGTTAGAATTTTAGTTGCTTCGGTACAGTATGCCCTACCTAAGGGCATGCCATGTAAGTGGAAGTATTTTCCTGCTGCAAACAACTAATCTCAGCTTACCTTTGCAAGGGAGTGTCATAGGCTGGCTTTAATTCATATCTGTAAGATTATTCCTACCTCCCTGTTGGTAACAGCAGTAGGTGATGGTTCCTTTGGCTAGGAAGATGCACTCAAACTCCACACTTGATATGTCATTCCCCCCCCCCCCCACACACACACACACACTGTTCTTCCTGCACAAAACAATACTGTATCCCTGCAAGGTACTTCAAGTTATTCATATCCATCACATCTCTGTTTTTATGATTTTTCCAGGCCTTAAGAGTTTTCCCCACAGCCCTTTCCAGGGTGTGTGTGTGTGTGTGTGTGTGTGTGTGTCAGAGGTGGGATGGGGTTGATAATATTTACATATGTATGTGCCAGTGTACCTCTCATTCTTTCCCCGATTTCACAGGTTCCAACTTGCATAAGATTGCATTTAATTTATACCCAGCAGGGGAATCTACTCATAAAGTACATACACCTCTATAAGTCTTATCTCTACCTTTCACTATGTGCCTAATAGTTTCTGTGTCTTATAAAGCATGCTGTTTGAGGCCAGAGAAGGAGAAGATGGCACTAAATAACTCTATAGCTGTCCCTTGGTGCACAAATTCATGCTTGTAGTCGTGTTCGCTATAAAGAACAATTCCATGTACTGATCAACATTTTCTCTGTGACCTATCTTTTAAAATATAATTTGTTGTATTTTTAGCCTATGGGGTTATTTAGGGGTGGTGGTATCTCCCAGAGGGTTTTGCACAGAGACGGTGATGGAGCCAGTTCCCTCTGGGTGCTGATGGGGAGAGAGATTTTCACTAAATTCTTGCAAGGGCAAACAGGGTCAGCTCTTATCTGTATTTGTTTTAAGCACAGTGAAGTGTGGCAGGGAATGCATTGGTTTACCATTGTCATGACAACAAAAGCTCCCCCCCCCCAACACACAGTATGAACCCATTCATTTGTCTAAGGATTTCAATATTCCATTGTGTAAATGCCATAGACTGTTAGAAAGTGTTTTGGTAGAATGTTATTGTACATTCTTTAATTGTATTCAATAGTAGGTTATCCTGCTCAAGTCACCAACGATCCTTCTTGAGCTACTAGTTCCTTATCTCTGGACTCTAGAGTCTAGAGGTAGAAGAAAAGATGGTTAACTCGAGTTGGCCTTCCACGTCTTTCTGGTTCTGCATCCCCAAATTCAATGAACTCTGTAGATGGAAAAAAAATGTTATGTTGTTGCTTATGTGTACTCTGTACTGAACATGTACAGACAATTTTCTTGTTATTATTCCCTAAACAATATAGCATAACAACTATTTACATAACATCTGTATTGTATTATAAATAATCAGGAGATGATTTAAAGTATACATACTCAAGAATGTGCATAGGGTGTATGCAAATATTACATCATTTTATATAAGGGATTTGAGCATCTTCATAGTATGGTGTCTTAGAGGTTTTGGAACCAATCTTCCCAGATACCTGAGGATGACTCTCTGTTCAACAGTGTTCTTAACTTTCTGAAAGAGCTTTCCTGTGGTGGGTCATTTCCTTGAAGTCTTGTGGTTTGTGTTAATTCATGACATTCTTACTTTATATTCTATAAATAGATTTGGGTTTGTTTTAATAGAAAAATGTTTTAAATTACCACCAAGTAAAATCTTTCATTATGGCTGGTATAGACTTCCTGGATGTTAGGTTACCTTTGCATGTTAGTCCTTGCACCCCAGTTTTATTGAGGTATAAATTGACATATAACATTGTGTAAAGTTTAAGGTATATATACCTTCAGAGACTTTTTGTAAGAGTTTATTTTATTTTTTTTATCCTCACCCGAGGACATTTTTCCATTTTTTGTACAGATAGAGTGGGAGGGAGAGAGAGGAAGGGAGAGAGAGTGAGAAACATTGACGTGAAGGGACACATCGAGTGGCTGCCACCCGCACGACCAACCAGGGCCGGGGACAAACTGCAACCGAGGTACATGCCCTTAGCGGGAACTGAACCCGGGTCTCTCCGGACCGCAGGCCGACGCTCTAACCGCTGCGCCAAACTGGCCAGGGCTGTAAGAGTTTATTTGAGGACAGTGGCTGGTAAGCAAGATCTTCGATTATCCAGATAATGGTAGATTGCAGCCTCTTTTCTGCATTTGGAATTAAGGAGGAAAAGTAAGGAAGATTCCATGAAATTGGGAGAGCAAGGTGGGGATTGGATTAAGGATAGTTAACAAGATTATGTGCTCTCTTGAGAGTGGTTACTTAGAAAAAGAGGCATTTCAAAGGTGTGCTTACCTAGATGTACACAAACAATGGACAGGGCTTGCTTAAATCTTTTTACCAAAGAAGTTCTGTGTCTTGGGTGTGACTGTCCACCAGGACACGCCCAGTTAGGGATTTATGATGAGATCACTCTGTAAGGGTACTTTCCATAGAACCCCTTTTTTGTTCACATGTACAGCCTCATGATTTGGTGTATGTTTATTGTGAAATGATCGCAGCAATAAGGCACATCCATCACCTCACATAGTTACCGGTTTTTTGTTTTGTTTTGTTTTGTTTTTTTATCTTCACCCGAGGACACCTTTTGATATTTTGTTCAGGTAGAGTGGGAGGGAGAGAGAGAGAGAGAAACATCGACATGAGAGGTACACATTGAGTGGTTGCCACCCACACGACCCCAACCGGGGCTGGGGACAAACTATAACCGAGGTATGTGCCCTTAGTGGGAACCGAACCCAAGTTTCTCGAGACTGCAGGCCGACGCTCTAACCGCTGAGCTAAACCGACCAGGGCTTGTTTTGTTTTTTGTGGTGGTGAATGACTTTTAAGATTCACTGTCTTTATTCACTTTCACATATACAACAATCATTATTAAATGTAGCCGCTGGGCTGTACCTTATATCGCCAGAACTTTTTTTTTTATAACTGGGCATTTGTACTTGACCACCTTTACACATACACGTAGAAGCAACCACCTATCTACTCTTATGTTCCTATTAGGTCAGTTTATTTATTTATTTTTAAAGATTCCTCATATAAGTGAGACCACACAGAATTTATTTTTCTCTGACCTATTTCACTAAACAATGTCCTCAAGGTCCATCCATGTTGTTGCAAATGCCAGGATGTTCTTCTTTTTTTATGGCTGAATAATATTCCATTGTTTGTTTATACCACATTTTCTTTTTATAATTTTTATTGCGTTTATTGGAGTGACATTGGTTAGCATATAGGTTTCAAGTGTACCTTGCATTATGTATTCTATGATACATAATCTATATATTGCATTGTGTGCCCACCACCCAAAGTAAAATAATCTTCTATCTCCTTATTTTTACCCCTTTACCCTTATCTACCACCCACCCTCCTTCCCTCTAGTAACAACCATGCTGTTGTCTGTGTCTATGAGTTTTTGTTTGTTTGTCTTTGTTCCATTTGTTGCTTTGTTTTTTATCATACATAGGAGTGAAATCATATGGTTCTTAACTTTTTCTAACTTATTTTCCTTAGCATGGTATTCTCAAGATCCATCCATGTTGTTGTAAATGGCAGTATTTCATCTTTTCTTATAGCATATTTTCTTTATCCCATCTGTCTCCTGATGGACTGCTGGTTGTTTCCATGTGTTGGCTATTATTGTAAATAATGCTGCAATAAACGTGGGTTGCAGGGATGTCTTCGAGATAAGTGATTTCATGTTCTTTGGATATATACCCAGAAATGGGATTGTTGGATTATAAAGTAATTCTACTTTTAATATTTTGAGGAACCTCCATACTGTTTTTGCACCAGTTTACATTCTCACAAGCAGTACACAAGGGTTCTTGTCTCTCCATATCCTTTCTAGCACTTATATTCTTCTTTCCACATAGTTTTTTCTTATTATGATATTTACATTCTATTTTGACATTCATTTCAAATGAGTTCATTTCATGGAGAACAGGATTCTAGTGGTCTGTGTTCCTCTGAGCTGGCATGTAATTTCTCACTTGTATGTGGTGCCTCTAGGTCTGGCTTTAGCTCCTAGTGGACCCATCCAACCTTTCCAGGCCCACTAGGAGCCTAGCTTCTTGCCACACCCTGTTCTCCAGCTGGTGGTTTTATTGTTTTATTGTTGAGCTGATCAGCATTGAAGCCCATGGGGTGTGAGGCTATCTTTGTAGTTGTTTGCTTTGAGAAGGGGAGGTCGGGTCAAGAAGGAATAAATTGTACCTTTTTTCCTGGAAAGTCTCTAGTGGTCAGTGACTGCTTCCCAACCCTTTTCTAGCCCAGAGGGAAGCTGTTTCGGGAGCTGGCAGGGAATGACAAACATGGGAGTTCCAACCCACTCTTTGGTGTAGCCTCAGTCATATTTTATTGTCTTGCTGTGACCGGTTCAGACTGCTCTTCCTGAAACCTAAGGTTTTGTCTTTGGACCTGTGATGTGTATTGTAACAAGTCAGATGCATCTCTTTAAGGCTCACCTGCCTGTCCTTCACTTGCCCGTTCGTTTCCTGCGGCCCCTTTTCTGCCCAGCTGGGTCACTCCATGGAATCTTTGCCTCAGGTGTTTCTTCTACTGCACCCTTGCTTGCGCTTACATTGGGATGTCTCCCCGCATAGTGACATAGTTACTGGGCTTGTCCACATCCTCTTCTTTGTCAAAGCAGAGCTGAATGAGAAGATGGATATTCTGAGTTCTCTGAGTCAGTTCCTGTTCAGTCATTGCCTCTCTCTTCTGTGCAGTGCATGTACTGACCTTTCACTGAGTAGGGTTTTTTTTATTCCCAACTCAAGTTTGTTGGTGTCTTGATAATCCTAGAACTGAGACATCATGGAGATCTAGAGCAGGGAGATCTCACTTACCTGGTGGCACCAACAGCCTCAGCAGTGCATCCTGTTCTACCTGCAGTACTAGTTTTATAATATATTTTGCTTTTAAAATCATATAGCCCAGCTGGTGTGGCTCAGTGGTTGAGCATTGACCCATGCACCAAGAGTAGCCGGTTTGATTCCCGGTCAGGGCACATGCCCAGGTTGTGAGCCTGATCCCCAGTCAGGAGGCGGCCATTCGGTGTTCTCTCTCATCGATGTTTCTATCTCTTTCTCCCCTCGTCTCTCTCTCAAATCAGTAAAGAAAAAAATAAAATAAAATCATATAACATAAAATAGAAAATAAACAGTAATTGGGGGTGGCTGTAAAGTTAGACTACTGTACTCTGCATCTCAGACGAAGTGTCCTTTGACACCTGTAATTGTGTAAAATAAGAGATGAAACAAAAAGAGCAGTTGAAGGAATAATCTGAGAATGTGAATTACTCTAAATTTCCTAATCCAGTAGTCCCTCAGGGTCAGTGTCTAGGGGCCTTTTCTGGGTGTGAGGTGATTATAGCTGCTCTCTGAGGGTATTTCAGATGGTGGTGGAGACAGGGGGCTTTAAGTGTGCAGCTGGAAGTATCCTCCTTCCAGGCTTATTTACATATTGCTGGAGATGGGGCCTTGGAAACCCTGCCTAGGACTAACTAACCTGTGGCTGGGGGTGTGGTGTTTGGCAAGGAGTCCACAGAGTTAAAGATGGATGTTTCTTTGATCAAAGACAGACACCATTAGGGCATGTGTAGGCTGGCGGAATTGAAGAGACTGGTTATACAGAGCATAGTTATGCACCCCCTGGCCCTCAGTACCTGCCACCCACATCTTTGTGAACATGATTTGGATTTGCCCATTGTGCTGGCATAGCATTGTGCTGAAGCCAGCTAGCTGTGAGGAAGCATGCACCCACTTAGCTTCTGTTTCTTGGAGTTAGTGGATTGCAGAGGAGAGAAGGGTGCAGTTTATTTCCACAATTCCTCGGCTTGTCATTGTTTCGGGTCATTTGGGAAAATGTGGCAATTTTTCCCTACTAGTAGTTCCACCCCCTTCATTGTGGTCCCTACTTTGTACCCTTTATTAAAATACCCCATGGGTTCTTTCTCTTCAGAGGTGGCTTGTATGTAGTGGTGGTGTGCAGCAGAGCTTGGAAAGGGCCGTGAAGATGGTTCCGTTGACAGAGTGCTTCAGCTGCTCCATTGAAGCAGCGTGTTCTGATGGGCTGGCCCGTGCAGTAGCAGAGAATGGGCCATGGGAAAACAATGTGCCTGTAAGAAGCATCACAAAAATTAATTGGAAGGAGACATTGAAGCTAGGTTTGAGGATGAAGGTTAAAAAATAAGATTTTGGCCCTGGCCAGCTTTGCTCAGTGGTTAGAGTGTTGGCCTGCGGTCCAGAGAGACCTGGGTTCGGTTCCCGCTAAGGGCACGTACCTCGGTTGCAGTTTGTCCCCAGCCCTGGTTGGGTCTTGCGGGTGGCAACCACTCAGTGTGTCCCTTTCACGTCAATGTCTCTCTCTCTCTCTCTCTTCCTCCCTCCCTCCCACTCTATCTGAACAAAAACAATAAAAAATGGAAAAAAATAATAATAAGATTTTGGTGGCTAGTCACTTTTTAAACTTCTAGCTTATATTTGTGATTGACAAGTGAAGGTTCATGTCTGCTACATGGATCTCTACCCTCCTTCTCCTCTAACACCCCATTAAGATCATGTAGACATTTTGGGTTCTCTTCCACTTCTTCTATTCTTTTCTCTACTTTCTGTCCCCCTACCCTCTCTTTTGGGAGTGAGTGGAGCTAGGCAATACTGACTGTTTTGTGACAGCACCTAGAACAGATCCAGGGCCTTCTTTGGAGGGTATAAGCTGCCTCCAAGGAGGCTGACCTTGTGGCTTTATCATTTCCTGTTTGTGAACAAAGAAAATAGGCTTCACAGCAGGGATTAATGAAGGGCTTAATTGAACAGGAAGTTTTCAGCCCTTCAGAGTTGCTGAAGGGATGCTTATAGCTTGGGTGTTTATTTTGGATCCCCATAAGCAGTTGGACTTTTCTCAGGTTGTTTTTCTGGAACTAAAAGGGGATCAGAAATGATCAGTGAGCTTCAGTGCTCAGAAGGAAAGGGGGTCACAGTCAGGTACAGCACTGGGCGAAGAGGTAGGCTTGGTTGGATTTCTGCCTACTTCCCTTCTAACCTCTGGGAGTTTCTGTCACATGCTTTGCTCAATTCCTGAAGAAGTCCATTGAGCTATTTTTGTAGCATCCCAGGAAATACAAATACGATAGCTCTGGAAAGGAGCAATAAGTCACTTGTTTTATTAATAGCAGGGTTTTGTTGGTGAAATGGCTATAAGACAAGTAAAGTATTTGACGACAAGGCCTCTTGTGATTTATACAGAACGACTTTCTTGTCTTGGAAAATTTTTCATTTCATATTGTAAGTTAGGTCTAGTCAGAAAATATTCTCGTCCCAGACCCATTTCAGGGTCATTTAAGACATGCAAGATTATGGTGGACATGTATGTTCTACAGATGTTCAGTGAGTCAACTCTGCTTGTCATTACTGCTGTCATCAGGTAGATGGCCAGTGGGCTCATGCTGCAGAGTTAGACTGGCCCTGCCTGGTGGCTGATGAAGAAGTGGGAGGGCTAGGTACTGCTTAGAGGTGTTTTAGGTTGGGGGATGGTTATTAAGAATGTAAATGAAGTAGACTGTCCTTTTTTTTTTTCTTATCCTCATCCGAGGACATTTTTCTATTTTTTTGTTCAGATAGAATGGGAGGGAGAGAGAAAGAGAGAGAGAAAAACATCGGCGTGAAAGGGACACATCGAGTGGCTGCCACCCGCACGACCAACCAGGGCCGGGGACAAACTGCAACCGAGGTACCTGCCCTTAGCAGGAACCAAACCCGGGTCTCTCTGGACCACATGCCGACGCTCTAACCGCTGAGCCAAACCGCCCAGGGCTGTCCTGAGTGAATTACAAGGTATGCCTTGACCCCCCACCTCCTGCTCCATTCCCCTGGTTGGCCCAGTTTAAGAGGTCACTTGGTTTGGTTTGATTAGGTGAATGCCCTTTGGAAAAATGTTTCTGCTTCCTGGCTTGACATGTAATTACGCCGTGCAACTCTGAATGGCAAGAAAAATTTAGTGTTGCTTGTTGAGAGATATTCTTTTTATTTATTTTTTATTATTTTTTTATTAATTAATTTTTGTTATAGATGTTCTCCCCCCCCCCCATTCCTCCCTCCCTGCCCTGTCCCCAGTTTTGTTGTCCATGTCCATTGTTCATGCATACATGCATATAAATTCTGTGGTTTATCTCTCCCCCACCACCCCCTCTTCTGGGGATTGTCAGTCTGTACCCCACTTCCACGTCTCTGGGACTACTCCATTCCTCAGACTGTTATGTTCATTATATTCCACAAATAAGTGAGATCATATGATACTTGTCTTTCTCTGTTTGACTTGTTTCACTTAGGATGATACTTTCCAGGTCCCTCCATGTAGTCTCAAAGGATAAGAGATCTTTCTTTCTTACAGCTGCATAGTACTCCATTATGTATATGTATCACTGCTTTTCGTCTACTGATGGACACTTGGACTGTTTCCAGATCTTAGCTATTGTAAATTGTGCTGCTATGAACATGGGGGTACATATATTCTTTCTGATTGGTGTTTCAGGCTTCTTAGGGTATATTCCTAGAAGTGGGATCATTGGGTCAAATGGAAGTTCAATTTTTAATTTTTTGAGGTAACACTATATTCTTTTCTGTTGAGGGATATTCTTAAAACCCTTAGGAAAAAAGAAAAGGAAAGGGATGATTTTCATGCCTTGATTCCCTTTTGCCTATTTTGAATTAATAGAGTTTTCTTGGTTTTTATTTAAATTTCCGTGACACTGGTGTGTCCCCCTAGATCTGTCATGGGAGCTGCCAGTGACAGGGAGTCTGAGATAGTGCCGCACGAGCTCCCGTGTTTCCGGAGGAAAATGTGCCATTGACTCCAGGATCACAAAGCACAAACAGTAGAAAGGAGGGTACTTGCTCTTATGTTCATTAGCTATTAGCAGATTCTTTAATTATGATCATGTTTCCTTATCCTATGTTCAGAAAGAGACAATGTGTGAATTGAGGTAAATGAATTCTTTTATTACAAAACAGGCTGCACTCACTGTTTTGGTTGGTGATAGCTTAAGTAGCACCCCATACTTTGAAAATTGCACTTGATTATGTTTCAGCCTACTGAATACATTTCTGTCAGAGCCCCAAGATGAAGGAAACATGTGCAAACTGTGGTACATTACTTTAGTTTTGCCTTTTCTTATCTTTTTTTTCTTTGGTTGTAAAAATCACTTGGGAAGGGGTGTATTTCAGAAAACCATATTGTAGATTTTTGCCTCAGGTATATTTTTTGTTGTATAAAATGATGGATTGTGAATTTCTGTGTATTTTTCATGCAAACAAGGAGCTTGAATTGTAATTGAGCTGATGGGATGAAAGGATATTGCTAATAGTATTTATATACTATGTTCCATAAACAGTGGCTAGTTTCTTAGTTGGCATCAGATTTCAGCACAGGTCCTAAAAATTGGTTAATGTTGGGGCTCGTCATAAATCCACGAGTGTCAGAAGTTTTTTTTCTCCTCAGTGATCCCAGAGCTGAAGTCTGAAGACTCTTGATTGCCATCTATTGGTGCTTGTTGGCTACTGCATGGGATTTCCAGTGGGTGGGGAAATTGTTTAGAATCTCTCTGTTTGTCACCCTTTAAATAAAGCAGATCTCTGTTAGCAGATATACTGTCTCAGAAGCAGAGGATATATATGAGAAGCCAAAGCCTACTCCAGATTATTGCAGGGCTAGTCATCCGTCAGGACTAGTATGCATTCTTAGCACTGCCTTTGTGCTTTGCTCTCTCAAGTGCTGATGGAGCTTAGAATCTGATCCAGCGTACAGCTCAATCGAGAATGTTTCTGGTGGGAAGTCTACAGGATCGACTTTTCAGTTACACCCTTAGGATTGCGCTGGGTTTTTGTTTTTTGATGAAGGGGAGCGGTATAGCATTGTAGGATGTAATTTCTTCATACATTTTCATTTTTCCTGGAAAGAAGGAAGTAAAACATGATTCTTGCCTCACAGAATCATTCACTCTCTTTATCCAACCATCATCTTTGCCAGGATTTGTGGAGATTTCTGGCAATTCACAATTGGTATTGAGTAACTTAATGGAGAAACTGCTGGGGTTTTGGTGGAAGTATTTTAAAAACAAAATTGGCAGTCCCACCTCAAGAGAGAGTGGAAGGCAGATTACCATTTTAACTGGTTTTTTGAGGCTTTTAAAGCTGAATGTGCTTTAGATAATTTGTTCACACCTTGTAACTGTAATAATGTATTAGGAATTTCTTTGGCCAGATCCTTAACTTCCACGTGCTGGTCTTCTGACTCTTGTTACCCTTCTTCACTCTCTTCTGCTGTAAGATACAGCTTTTGCTTAAAGATTGACCTGAAACTGACCGTTTTTGTGGGGAGGAGCATTTTTGGCTCTTAGGTCTTGGGTTTGCAGTTGGAGCCCTGATAATAAGAGGGTAATGCTGCCTGGGGATGGCAAAACAGGCAGCTTTCATAGGTGGTAAACTCTAACACATGTGGCATTTGTGACTGACAGAACAAAAGGGCTTTGTTGCAGCTTTAATTGTTGATTAATGATGCTCCCTCTCAAATCTGACATGGTGGCTTTCTAAAATACAGAAGAAGTCAATGTCAGATATTTCCTTGATCATGACAGAGTCAGGATTTCCAGGCAGCCTTGGTTCTTTGACATTGCAGGATGCCACATAAGATTTTGAAAAAGCTATAAGTGCATAATTTTTAATAAATTGAATCAAAAGCGCCCTGGCCGGTTTGGCTCAGCGGTTAGAGCATCGGCCTGCGGTCCGGAGAGACCCGGGTTCGGTTCCCGCTAAGGGCATGTACCTTGGTTGCAGTTTGTCCCCAGCCCTGGTTGGTTGTGCGGGTGGCGACCACTCAATGTGTCCCTTTCACATCGATGTTTCTCTCTCTCTCTGTTCCTCTCTCTCCCTCCCACTCTATCTGAACAAAGAATGGAAAAATGTCCTCGAGTGAGGATGATTAAAAAAAATAAATAAATTGAATCAAAAGCTATGCTGTATATTCGTTTTTTTTTTTTTTTATCCTCACCCGAGGACATTTTCCCATTTTTTTGTTCAGGTAGAGTGGGAGGGAGAGAGAGGAACAGAGAGAGAGAGAGAGAGAGAAACATCGATGTGAAAGGAACACATCGAGTGGCTGCCACCCGCATGACCGACCAGGGCCGGGGACAAACTCTAACCGAGGTACGCGCCTTTAGCGGGAACTGAACCCGGGTCTCTCAGGACCGCAGGTCGACGCTCTAACCGCTGAACCAAACCGGCCAGGGCTGCATATTTGTTTTTATACCATTTGTGTGGTATTGCCCCATCCGCCTGAGATTTATGTGCCCCAGTAATGTTTTGCTTGGGAAGACGCCACATATAGATATTTAGTGCTGTCATTGACTTTTGATATCTTCTTGCCCTTCCTATCCCCTGATTCTTTACTCTGAATGGAAGAAAAATAAAGGCTCACCATTCTCTTTGATGCCTGATTTTCAGTGCCAAAGTTCTGAGGTAGTAGTGTTTGTAAGCACTTGGAATATCTTCCTGAGGTGATGGTGACGTTTGGGTTTGCTATGCTTGCCTTCTCCTTGGGTAGAGCTGAATATATTTATCAGTAGTTGTGTTAGAGTTCCTAAGGATGAATTGGGGTTCTGAAGGATGTTAATGTGTCTCTAGATGAGTGAATTATTATTCCTAATTGGAACTATTGAATCTTAAAGAAGAATATAGAGAGTATTGTTACTATTTAATAGTTTAAGGGAATTATGGGGCAACTTTTGGAATTGTGATCTTTAAAAAATAATGTTATGAATATTAACACACACACACACACACACACACACACACCCATCTTCTAAAGTGACAGACAGTAAGTATAGTTATCTCACAATCTGAATGTTACAGATAGGTTGTTTTGCTTGGCAAGGTGTGGTTAGGAAGTTGGTGCTGGGAATCTGTAGCTTAGTGACACAGGCATTTTTGAGATCTAAGACTGATTTCCCACTGGACACAGGCAAAAGATCAATGTGTCTCATCTTGAATAATGAAATCATATATGCAAAGACATTATTACAGGAATTACTATATTTAGGTTTTACATATGAAGTCAGAGGAGGTTGATCATAGAGGGAGCCGTAGTTCTCTCCTTTTCATAGTTCCCCAACCTTTTTTAAAATATTAGGAAATAGATGCCCAACTTGCCTAGATCATAGGTTAGTTGCACTAAAGCCCAGATTTATGACACACTGGTTTGTTTTTTTTTTGTATCTCTCTGACCAAGCAAAACTTCATAGGATTCATCTTAAGGGGATTGAACCAAAAAAGTTCTTTCAGGTAAATCCATTTAATAGCAAACTTCTACTGTAAATGGCCTCATGTAATTTAATTAAGACAAGTGCTGCAAATATTTAACATCCTGTGGTTTTTAGCATAAACAAACTATTTCATCTGTTCACATATAAAGCAAGAAACGAGGCCTCACAACCAATATGAGGTCTGCAGAATACCATGAAGCAGGCATTCTGTGAAGCACAACTCTCCTGGAGCCAGCTGACCCCCTGGGCCGTGATCTTCATTGTTTGATATCCTCACAACCTGATAGATACATTATTTTTGCTATAGAGCAGGGTGGAGCATGAACATAGCAGCATATATAGTTAATTGCCAGTGCTTCTTGCTGGAGAGTTTGGTATGAATTAGTCTGTGCTTAGCCTCTGGGTTCACTTGAGGATGTGTTTATTTTCTTCTTACTATGCAGGATGTTTACAACCATCCTGTCTGGTTTTTCTGCAACTGTACTTGCATTTGAATTTGGTGGGCAGCTTGCCCTAGGTAGGGGATATCCCCTGCAGACCCCCCACAATCTCCAGTGTGTTCATTCGCAAATGCACACATGGGCACACTCTTGTTTCTTTGAGTAGCTGCCAGGTTTGTAGGGTGTGTGTCGGGGGCGGGGGGTTAGAATAGAGTGGGTAATTATTTTGGGGATGGAAACACAGGGAAAAAATTTTTGAATAGGCCTTTCAGCGAGTTGGCAAAGCTTCAGGACCTGGTCCCACACCAGTACAAAGAGTGCAGGCATGCTGGTCATTTGCAGACTCAAGGTGTTTTATTTTTTTGAATGAACAGACAGATCCTCCCCTCCCACCCATCCCTTGCTCTTTGTTTAGAATTGAGATGTAATCTAAATAATTGCATTACCAGATTACGTTATTAATATTGGAACACCGAGTTAATAAAATGGGGTTTTGGCTTACACGTCCCTCCACAAGGGACCAGCGAGGCATTCCTTTAAATCGCCCAGTCCCTCTTGCTTTTGCTTTCTCCAAGCAAGTTGTACACATATACTGTCTTCCTCGAGTTTGTAAACTATCAGAAATCCTGGACAGAAATGGAATTTAATTAACCTAGAAATTGCTTTCGTGCCATATTTGGGGCTGCCCTAGAGATTGAGGGCAGAGATAGCAATAAGCCGGTTAACTCTGTCCTGTAGATGACCCCAGAGGAAACCTGGAGGAGCAGTGCCACCCTCTTGTAAGGCTTCTGATGGCAGACGGCCCGGAAAGCTTCTGTGTGCATGATTTGAGGAGGGAAGGAGGGGACACACACAGAGGGTATTATTACAAAACGAAAAATATTTGGCATCAGACCTTGTCAGCTCATCAGTGGAGTTTTTTTTTACAGGCATTGCCTTGCAGTTTACTTGCTAACTTTCAAAATAATGCCAGTGTTTATTTTGGTGTGTTTCTTTGTTCCTGTAAAGGTGCTATACTTTTTTTTTAAATCCTCACCCGAGGATATTTTCCATTTATCTTCTGATGGAGTGGGAGTGAGGTAAGGAGGAAGGGAGGGGGGGTAGCGGGGGAGCAGTGGGAGGAGGGGAGAGAAACATTAGATGTGAGAGAGACACATCAACTGGTTGCCTCCTACATGACCCTGACCAGGGCCATGGACTGATCCTCAACCAAGGTATGTGCCCTTGACTGGAATCGAACCTGTGACTCTCTGGTCCTCGGGCTGATGCTCCAACTGCGGAGCCAAACTGTCCAGGGCAGTGCTGTACATTTTTTAATTTATGTTTTATTGTTGAAACTATTACAGATGCCCCCATTTCCCCCATTGACCCCCCCCTTCCCTTTCCCACCCTCTAAAACCTAAATAAATATGATTTGAAGGTTTTTTTGGATAAAAATTTTAAGTGATCAGGTAACTTTTGGCTGTTGGCCATACTAACTAACTCTAAGTGAGAGATCTCAGGAGAAAAAGAATGCCTTCTTGTGTGTATCTTAGGGAGTGGAAGGGAAAGAAGAAGACCTCTCCAAATCCCCTACCCCCACCTCCCTGCCATGCAGCTGGATCGAAAGGTGTAAATAATCTCTGCTATGTGGTGGGCCTGTGTGCATGGGCGTGTGGCACGGCCATCTTGCTGGCTCCAGCAGATGTGGCCCATGAACAATTTTGTTCTGTGAGGATGCATGGACTACAACTACATGCCTAGTGGTGGGATGGCATCTTGTGCTTCATGGTTAAGAGCCAGAACCAGATCTCATTTGGCTTTTGTCAGACAAAGCTGATAATGGGCAAGTGGCTCATTAAAGTCTTCATAAATAATAACTGTGGTGATGGTAGAAACTGTGATGACGTGGGCAGATGCTTAGTAGAGGAATATGATTCTTCATGAAACTGAGTGTCAGTTGACCTTTGGATATACTTACACTGGGATGGCCAGTAACTTTACCCAGGGGCACAGCACCTTGTCTTTTCCTCTGCTGTTGCTATTGGTCTGCTTCAGATCCATCCAGGTCTCCCTGGCATCTCTGGATTGTCATTCAGTCTGCCCCTCTGCTCAGAAACATTCGTGTGTTTAATTGTGTGGTTCCTAAACAATGAGTATGAATTGTGTGGTTTGTAAGTGGTACAGCAGTGTGGTGTTCTGCTCTTCCTTCTCAGTACTTGTGGAGGGCTTGTCTTTGATACACAGTAACACATCTATGCAGAAATAGGTCATAAAGAGGAGACTGCAATAGAGCCTACTCTGTCAGAGGAACAGAATTGGGGTTAAGCGGTAGGTCATAGGGGACATATTAGTTTAGGATGGTTTGGTGTCTCTGAGAAGGGGAAATTTGAACAGAGAAGTGAAAGAAGTGGCCTCCATAAGAAGACAGGCCTGAAATGTTCCCCTTAATGGATGATAAGAAGGAGTCAGCCATGGCAAGATAAAGAAGAGCATTCCAGATGGAAAGAGCAATGTTGAGTAAGCAACGTCCCCTCTGACTGTTGCCTCTATCTTAGGGCATTTATTTCTACATAGAGGGATACTCTGTGGGATCAGATCAGTAAATTAATTTTATTTTAGTACATCTTATTCCCTTCCAGGACATTGTAGCTCAAATGGCATTCACACCATTATGGCTGATTTTTTTTTGTCATGCCTGAATTCCTGGACCCAAGAGCTTTTAGAGATGGGGCACCCAGATGGCTCTTTGCCCATGATGAAGCTGTGCCTCACCTCCCACTTGCACATATCATGATGTGACAGAGAAAACTTTGACCTGAAGATCCAGGGTTTGGCTGGGCTTATTTTTTCTGCCACCCACACTGTGTGACTCATGGGCGGGTCTCATCCTTCTCTAAGTTGATTCCATCTTTGTAGTGAGGGTGATGTTAAAGATCCCTCCAAAAATTAAGGCCATTTGTTGTTACACAGTTGTCTCAAACAACAAATAGATATAACACTGTATCTGCAGTCTCTGAGCTGGTTCTTTGCATTTCTTAGTCTTTTCACGCCCATGTACATATTTACACCGAGGAAGGTAAGTGACAGCAGTGATTGGATCTGAAATCACTTCTCTTCCTCAGCCCTAATGCCCCCAGTCCTAGATCTTAGCTCTGTAAATAATGTTACCCTCAATATAATTGTACATGTATAAATATGTTTATTCATTACCTCCTCAGTTGGTTTATGTTTATTTGGTCTGTGTTACTTGGCTTGCTGAGAGTTTGATTGATTTCATTGACCCAAGGCTACATCTAGAATTCTTAGCATCAAGGAGGTTTCTGTAGAGGAAAAACTTTCCTTGATCAGTAAAAGTCAGACATTTGTGCTTTAGTTGATTCTTCTGTCATTTGCACTATGGACAAACACCCTCTGTATGGTCTGTGTTCTGGCATCTCTGTGCATTATTACCAGTGGGTACTAAGGGCTATCCTGGCTAAACTCAAGGCTGAAAGGTTTCGGAGGCCACACATGCTATTTTTCCTTCCACCCCAGGAACCCCATGCTCTTTTTCCCTGAAGGCTCAATCTCCTTAGTTCAAACAATATTTCCATTTTAGAACATTTTTGCTCTAGTAACTGGATGGAAGGCGTTTCTGGTTTAAATGCCAGTCAGCTAATGGAAGGGGTGAGTGAAGCACATGCTGCAGTGGGTGGATATACCACCTTGCTTACTTGTGGAGATGATCAGGTAGAATGCAGATGCTCCTCCTGGAGCCTCACCTCCTTTTTCAGCCTGTGGTGAGTGTCTGATCTGACCTGCCTGCCCCTCAGATTGCACCAACATCTCCAAAGGTAGCCGTTCTGGTTCTTCAGCACATCTACGTTCCCCCTGATCTAAGACAACACACACTCTGCTCCCTGTATCAGACACTGCAATGAATCACCGATCCTTCAAACATACCTGTGTGGCTGAGTGCCTGTTCCATGGATTTGGCCTGTAAATTGTGTCATTCAAACTCTTTTGTTGTGTGGGGCCAGCAAAGCAAAGTCAACACCTTTGTAATCCTCCTGGGACTGCAGGAGGAGAAGCCAAACCGCAGATCTGCCCTTTTTGCAAAGTACAGATTCTTCTGGCCTCTAAAAAAGAGATTGGTTTGTCTTGTTCTTTTGTTCCTGCTTTCATCTGGCTCTCACAAATACTTAATCACTTGGGAGCTTGGCTTATTCCTCTGAGAGGTAATTTATTTTACTGCCACTTTTTAATCTGTTATTGCCTTATTTTTCATAGTCTCACTGAGAAAGTCATCAGGCAAAAAGTCCTTTTATTTGAACATTGGTAGGAGCACTTTATCTTTGAGGTCCTAAGACTGTAAAATACCTCACCGTGTCCCACTCTGTCATCTGCTCCTTGTCTGTGTTTGGTGTTTGTTTTTCATTATGCCTGTGCTGTCTTCTCATAATGTGTGACATTTGTTGTTGCTGACTTTTGAAAAAGCAATAAACATAGAACATCCTGCTCACATACACTAGGATTTCTGTAAAACCCTGAATTGCTCTGATTGCAAGCTGTGTCCATTTACATGAAAATGTACAGATTATAAAATCACCAATTAAAAGTTTTTAGGAGGATGAAATGACCCCGGTTTTCTTTTAACTGGGAGGGGTGGATGATGAAGAGGGAAAGCTTTATTGGGAGGCAGTGGTTCTGCTGGGCCAGTCCACCTGTGGGTGACATTGCACTGCAGGGCTGTGGCTGTTGGAACAAAGTTGAGTTTTTTAGTCTTGTGTTTCCTCTGCAGCAGTGCTGTTCCAGGTATGGACCACTCTCTGAGAGCAAGCTTTTTAGAAACTTAGTGAGATTTGATGGAGTGATTTTATGTCTGTTGAATCTGATAATAAATTTTGGCTGTTTGTCTTTAAATTTTATCTCTTCCTTCCCCAATTTTGATTGCCTTAGATTACAAAATGATCTGTTTGCAAAAGGCAGAAAAGTTAAAGGGGTGGGGGGGGGGAAATAACTAAACACAAAACTGGTCCTCATCTCAGATAGTTTGAGAAGCCCCACTCTGAAGTCAGAAGCCCAACTGCCCTCTCCCCCAAATCTGAACTTCTACTGTCTGCCTTTGAAGATCACTTCTTTGGGCTTAGTGGCTTCCTCTGCACACACTTATGGTCTGTCTTGTCTTATATACAGGTAGTCAGCTGTTTGCAAAAAGGCTCTTTGTTTCCCGTAACATGGGAATGAACAGTGGCATTGTCTTATTCCCTTACCATTGATAACATTTGGGAGATTGCTAAACTTGTTGAAATTTCTGCCTGTTCTTTGTTATTGTGGCTGTTTCACTTTGGTTGTCCTGGATTCCAAAGTGCTTTTGATCAACTGTGATGTTTGCAGAATTTTAAGGGCTGATGGTTGCCCAGTAAGTATAAAGTGGTCCCCACTGTCTTCCTTTTGATCAAATGTCAGTTTGCTTTGAGAATATAATCTATAAAATAGTGCCTTTGGTGGGTGTTAGGGGAGGCAAGAGTAGAGACATTGGTCAGGACTCAAGGGAGGTTAAATTTAAAGGTGTTACTTTTTACAAAGGAGAAAACTGGTTGTGTGCATTTTGCTAAATACCAGAAAGTTAATTTACAGTGTTATGTATTTTGGGTCCCTGGCCAGGTAGCTCAGTTGGTCAGAGTGTCATCCTGCTATGTCCAGGTTGCAGGTTCAATCCTGGTCAGGGCACATACAAGAATCAACCAGTGGCCCGGCCGGTGTGGCTCAGTGGTTGAACATCAACCCATGTGCCAAGAGGTGGCCGGTTCGATTCCCGGTCAGGGCACATGCCCAGGTTGTGGGCCAAATCCCCAGTGCGGGGCATGTAGGAGGTGGCCAGTTGATGTTCTCGCTCATCTGTGTTTCTTTCTCTCTCTCTCTCTCTCTCTCTCTCTCTCTCTCTCTCCCTCCCTCCCTCCCTCCCTTCCTCTCCCTGCAATCAATAAAAAGAAAAAAAAGTTAAAAACGAAAACAAGAATCAACCAATGAATGCATAAATAAATGGAACAACAAATCGATGTTTCTTTCTCTCAAATCAATAAAAAATAAAATAAATATGTATTTTGAGTATTAGTTTAAGATACTAATTATTTTATTAAATTTTTTAAGAAATTTTTTTCTACTTAAAAAAAATATGTTATTAATTTTTAGAGAGGGAGAGAGGGAAGGAGGAAGGGAGAGATAGAAACTTACCATGTAAAGAGAGGTACATTGAGAGACTGTCTCCTGCACTCCCCCTACTGGGGATCGAGCCCACAACCCAGGCATGTGCCCTGACCGGAAATCAAACTTGGACCTCTCAGTCCATGGGATGATGCTCAATCTACTGAGCTACTTATTATTTTCAATAAGATACTTATTATTTTTAATCCCAACAATAGTTAAGGGAAGCCTGACTTGTTTATGCTTTACAAATATATCAGATTTCTTTTTATTTCTTGTGTAATACTCAAAGCAACCTTGAGTTGAGCTGGCATTATCAGTCTCACACAATGATTGAGTCTAATTGGGGATTCTGTATGGCTGATTCTTGGTTCTTTTTTGTCATTCCTCCCACCTCCATACTGGACCTTGAGAATATTATGCTAAATGAAATAAATCAATCAGATAAAAGCTAAGGAACCATATGATTTCACTCACATGTGGGATATAAAAACTGAAACACAGAGACACAGACATCAGTGTGGTGGGTACCAGAAGGAAAAGGCTAGAGGTAGTAAAGGATAAAGGGCACTAAATATATGTTGACAGAAGATGATTTGACTGGTGGTGTACACACAGTGCAATATATAGGTCATGTATCATAGAAATGTACACTTGAAACCTATATGACCCAATTAAGCAGTGTTACCCAATACATTTAATAAGATAATTTCTAAAGGAAACATAGTAGATTATTTTTGTATAAAGAGGCAGGAAGATATTTCTTACACAGGACACAAAGACTATACTAAGTATTAAAGGAAAAAATACAATAAATTGGGTTTTATTAAAACTAAAAATTTTGGCCCTGGCCGGTTTGGCTCAGCGGTTAGAGCTTCGGCCTGCGGTACTGAGAGACCCGGGTTCGGTTCCCGCTAAGGGCACGTACCTCGGTTGCAGTTTGTCCCCGGCCCTGGTGGGTCGTGCGGGTGGCAACCACTCGATGTGTCCCTTCACATCGATGTTTCTCTCTCTCTCTTCCGCTCTCTCCCTCCCGCTCTGTCTGAACAAAAAATGCAAAAATGTCCTCGGGTGAGGATAAAAAAAACAAAAACTCAAAATTTTGAAAGGGCAATCATAGTCTAGATTAAAATATTCAGAATACATAATCTGTGAGATGAAGGATTGGAATCCAGTATAAACACACACACACACACACGTGTTGTGAATCAATAAACTCCTGCAAATAAATAATAAAAGACAAGTCAATATAAAAAAGGGCAAACATCAAATAGTTACTTATAGTAGTAGAAGATATTCAGATTGCCAAGAATCACATGAAAAGGAGCTTCATGTCATTAGTTACCAGGGAAATACAAATGAAAAACACAATGAGATAGAGTGGGAATGGCCAACATTTCAAAATAATGACAATACCAAATGTTGATAAGGATATGGAACAACTCTTTTGCAAAAAAACAAAAACAAAAAAAGAGAAGGCCCTGGCCAGTTTGGCTCAGCGGCCAGAGAGTCCTGGGTTTGGTTCCTGCTAAGTGCTGTACCTCGGTTGTAGTCTGTCCCCGGCCCCCGTTGGGGTCATGTGGGTGGCAGCCATTCAATGTGTCTCTCTCACATCAATATTTCTCTCTCTCTCTCTCTCTCTCTCTCTTTCTTTCTCTCTTCCTCCCTCTCTATCTAAAGATAAATGCAAAAAAAAAAAAAGTCCTCGGGTGAGGATAAAAAACGACAACCCAAAAACTGTTTCTTAAGCATCTGTATGAGCAGGGCAGGATAGACAGTTTTAAGTGGTCTCAGAGATAATTACTTCCATTATGGATTGAGATCCTTACAATTAAAGGAAGAGCTATTATGAGATAATTTATGATAAATGGTTAGTTACACATGAAGCAAAAATATGTTAGGATACTTACAGAGAAAGGGAAATTAACTACCGGCTATGGTGTTGGCTGTGGTTTTGGGAAAGGTGGAAAGAAAGCTTTCTAAGATTCATTAGTATTCAAGTTGATAGAAAGGTATGTCTTACGTAAGATTTTGTAAATGAAAGATGTCTAGTGAAGGAACTCTATAAATTGTGTGTTTTTTGTTTTAATCCTCACCCGAGGATATTTTTTTCTTTATCTTCAGATAGAGAAGGAAGAAGGGAGGGGGAGAGGGAGATGTGAGAGAGACACATTGATTGGTTGCCTCCCACACAATTCTGACCAGGGCCAGGGACCAGACCCAACTGAGGTACTTGCCCTTGACTGGAATCAAACCTGAGACTCCTTGTTCTGCAGCAGGATGCTCTAACCGCTGAGCCAAACTGGCCTGGGTGAAATTGTGGTTTATTGACACTAAGTGGATAAGTTGGGGTCAGTATCTAGGTAGGACTGTAATGAGGAAGAGGCCTGAAAGGTAGATTAAGGGCAGTTTTTTGAATTTCTAACTAAGGGCATTGGGTTTACTCTATAGGCAGAGCATAATCCGTAATTTGGCACAGATGGAATGGTTTTGGATAGTCTAGGAAAATACATATTTTTTCCTGTGTTCCAAGTTTTAAATTAGTGTAGTAAACGTCTGTGGCTTAATTGGAGTTATACGTGATTAGAAGTGGGATGCAGGAATGGGTCAGGGATGGATGGATAGCAACGGTGGAGTGAGTGTGAGGACCCAGGATGAAGGGCACGGTGTGTTTGTGACAGCAGCATGCTAACAAACAGAATGCTGTATAAGGCAGGGTGATTTGCATTTCCTCATCACTGTGAGTAAATCAGAAGTGTCATCAAACACCACACGCAGTTTTTGAATTACGCAGGCACACAGTGGTCTATGCACAGGCATGCCCTGGTACGCACGCTCATGGCGCATATTTTACATCAGTATGTAAAATATAGCCCTTTAAACAAACTTACTGCCCTTTAAAGCAGGCTGTGGTTTATGAGAGTGTGAGAGAGATAGAACCTTAATTAGAAAGAGTTTGCTTGAAATGGGGTCTTTCTCCCCTTTTGTGTCATAATATTATTGCTGCATGCAGCTCTGTATCCTTCAGTCTCTGCTTAATTTATTTTTATTTTCTTTTGCTTTTGCAGGCCCAGGCTGCAAGCACAAAGGAAGTTTGCTCAATCTCAGCCGAATAGTCCCAGCACAACTCCAGTCAAGATAGTGGAGCCATTGCTACCCCCTCCAGCTACTCAAATTTCTGACCTCTCTAAAAGGAAGCCTAAGACAGAAGATTTTCTTACCTTTCTCTGCCTTCGAGGTAAGCCTTTGTTACCAGTCTTTTTTTTTTTTTATCCTCACCCGAGGACATTTTTCCATTTTTTGTTCAGATGGGGGGGGGGGGGAGGGAGAGAAACATCCACCTGAAAGGGACACATCGAGTGGCTGCCACCCGCACGACCAACCAGGGCCGGGGACAAACTGCAACCGAGGTACATGCCCTTAGTGGGAACCGAACCCCGGTCTCTGGACCCCATGCTGACTGTCTAACCGCTGAGCCAAACTGGCCAGGGCACCAGTGATTTTGGAAAGAACAGCCTAGTTGGAAGAAAAAGTCGTAACTACACATAGGAAAGGATGTTGGTTTGGTCTCTGCGGCATGCTTCTTCCAGTTCTCCAGCCTGCTTTGAGGTTGAGTTTAAAGGGAGAAAGGCCGCTGCTTGAGTCTTAGTATTTCTCCTTCTGTTTTTGCTTGATTCTTAATTTCTAAGTGTAGTTAACAGTGAAAGTATTGGTTGATGTATGTAAACAGGACCAATTAACAGAGTGAAAGGTGAGGATAAGTTTTTGTAATAAAGGATGGGTTTGGATTTACATAGCTGTATTTTGGAAAGTGTTTACTATAGGAACAAAGTTTTCTCACAGTTGTGAGGCAAGAACACGAAAAGATTGGCAAAGAGATTGAGGAGTCTCTTAATGGAATTATGGAGAAGAGCTTTAGAAAGCCATGGACTAAGAGAGTTCCTTTGGTGAGGTTACTTGAGAGAAGGAGGGAGAGTCCTTGCTGTTGGTCATTGGCTTGACATTCAGGGTTATGAACATTAAAAAAAATTTTTTTTGAAATATGTTATAGCAAGATTTAAGTACACTGCAAAAAACTCTTTTTCTAAACTACTTGAGAGAAAATTTCCACCTGATGCCCCATTGCTCCTTTAACACGTTAGTGTACATTTTCTTAAAATAAGGACAATCTATAACCAGCAAAATTAGGACCTTCACAATGACACATTACCACCACCTAATCCTCAGACACCCCCCCCACCCCCCCCACCCCCCCGATTGCTTCAGATGCCTTAGTGATGTCCACCTTTAGAGAGGAAGGATCCAGTTTAGAATTGAGTGTGGTCTTTTTTTTTTTTTTTTTTTTATTGATTTTATTTTTTATTTTTTTATCCTCACCCGAGGACACCTTTCCATTTTTGTTCAGGTAGAGTGGGAGGGAGAGAGAGGAACAGAGAGAGAGGAGAGAAACATCGATGTGAAGGGACACATCGAGTGGCTGCCACCCGCACGACCAACCAGGGCCGGGGACAAACTGCAACCGTACGCGCCCTTAGCGGGAACCGAACCCGGGTCTCTCCAGACCGCAGGCCGACGCTCTAACCGCTGAGCCAAACTGGCCAGGGCTTGGGTGTGGTCTTTAATTGTCTGTTTAGTCTGCTGACTTTGGAACAGTTTCTTCGTTTTTGTCTTCATGACCATGACACTTGAAGATTATAGGCTGGTTATTTTGCAGAAGTGCCCTATATTTGGGTTGTTTACTGTTTCCTCATTATTAGAATCTAGTTATGCATTTTGTTTTTTGTTTTTTTGTATCCTCACCCGAGGACATTTTTCGATATTTTGTTCAGAATAGAGTGGGAGGGAGAGGGGGAGATTGAAAAACATCGATGTGAAAGGGACACATCGAGTGGTTGCCACCCACACGACCCAACCAGGGCCGGGGACAAACTGCAACCAAGGTATGTGCCCTTAGCGGGAACCGAACCCTGGTCTCTCCAGACTGCGGGCCGGTACTCTAACCGCTGAGCCAAACTGGTCAGGGCAACAGTTGCACTTTAGAAGCCAAGATCTGATGAGCCTGAGGTGTTTTCACTTCATAGCTATTGGAGTATCATTTTTCCTCAGTGCTCTGTGAACCTACATTGCATGTGTGTGCACATGTGCATGTATGTATATGTGTGGCGCATGTATGTGCACATGTTCACATGCTCATTTAGTATGCCTAGATGTACATCTATGTCTCTGTGTTATTAAAATTTGTGAAATAGCACCAGTACTTTCAATTCCAGTTTTAACTAACCAAAGTGTTTGTTCTGATTTTCTTCCACTCTCCACGGAACACTGAGAAACCAGGCAGCTATTGTCTGTAATGAATTTGTTTACTTGGTCAGTCTTTTCCAGTGTAACCCACTTTCCTCTATCTCTGCTGCTACTCCTCCCCCAGGTGGACCCTTCTAATCTCACTCAGCTCTGACACCCACCTGGGCCACCGTGGTCACTCCTCCTTCCCTCCCTTTCTCAGTTGCCCTCTCACTGATCTGCTTTAGGTCTGAGTTGTTAGGGAAGGGAAAATGAAGAGTTATGGTTTATGTTTGACATTATGGGCTATTGATAGTCCTCAGAGACTTTCAAGACATGAAGGAGAATAATTGTATTTCAGTGAGAAATTTTTTAGCAGCTGGAAATCACTTGGCCTTGACTAAGGGAAGATGAGGTAGCTGGGCCTTCTACATGCTACAAGAGTGTAGGTGTTGAGGGTGAAGATGGGAGAGGAAGTGCGGGGTTGACTGTGAAAGATGAAGGGAAGAGGAAAGGTATGAATAAGAGACCAGCTGTGAGGCTGGTAGTGTGTGGTGTGGTATCAGTAATGGAGAGTGAGTGGAACCAGGTACTCAGAAGGAATCTTTGAAGAGTCAACAGTGTCATTAGCAGCAAGATGGTTCTGGTAAATCAAGTTGTCTTTTGCCTTTGACCACAATTAAAAAAAAAAAAAATTAATTAATTATTTTGGGGGGTGCTGGAGAGAGAGAGAGAGAGATTGATTGATTTGTTGTTCCACTTATTTATGCCTTCATTGGTTGATTCTTGAAATGTGCCCTTAGCAGGGATCAAACACACAACTTTAGCATATAGGGATAACACTCTAACCTGCTGAGTTACCCGGCCATGGCCAAAGCATGGCTTTTTAATGCAGTTGGAGCCAGACTTAACTTGAAGTCATAACTTAACTATTAAATTTTCTTTAGCAATTAAGATCCACTAATCTTGTTCCATTAGGATGTCAGAAGATTGCTCTGTTAATTATGAAATTAAGTTATAAAAGTGGTTACTATGGAGTGTGGGTATGACTCATTTTTAGAGAAAAATGTGTGTGTCTTTGTTCCTATATAGGCATTATTTTTAAAAGCCATATTTTCTTTGGTTTGGGAAAATTCAGAGAGGACCTTATTTAGAGAGGTGTCCTTATTATTCAAGTATATATCATCTAGTGAAAATGTTATCTGAAACCCGGCTTTGACATTTCAAGACTAGACACAAAGAGTCATTTTTTTTTCACAGCCATAATGCATTTTGAGTTGTCAGAGGGAACAAAGGTGGTTTGTTTGTTTGTTTGTTTGTTTTTCCCAGGGATGAGCAGATCGGACTCCCAGGCATTCCGCAAAGTAGGAAAGTCACCTTAGGGGCAACATTTACTGGCTCAAAAATTTGTCTCACTGCCAAGCCGGTGTGACTCAGTGAATTGGTTGTCCTCCTGTGGACTGAGGAGTCTCGGTTCGATCCCTGGCCCAAGCACTAACCCGGGTTGCGGGCTCCATCCCTGATGGGGGGCATGCAGGAGACAGCCAGTTGATTTTCTCTCTCACATCCACATTTCTCTCTCTCTCTCTCCCTAAAAAAAATCAATAAAAACCTATTTTAAAAAGCAGTTGTCTCACATTAGCAGTGAGGCTTCCGGCGTCACCCTGAATTGTTATTTTTCTTACTCATAAGTTGAAGGCATTGCAACAAAGGTTTTAATAAGTGACACCTAAGATATGTTAAAACAATTTTGGAAATGCTCTGAGCACAGGAATTGCCTTCCTATGTATATGATGCAGGCAGTAAAATAGGTTTTATTTGTTTTTAGCTGATATACATTAAGGATTTGCAGAGCATTGCACTCTTACTCTTCTATACTCTTTAGATCTGTGGTACTAAAAGGATGGGTCATTTTTAGCTTTATTTTAAAAATCATGTTTTTATGAGGTCAGGTGTGTTTACTGGATCTAGCTCTAAAAGCTCAACACGATTGATGATTCGTGTGGTGCTTTTGTTATCCTGGAAATCTGATGGATTTTGTGGCTTCTGATGGCATATTTTGATATATAATTGCTTAAGCCAATTACAACTCCAGGTTTGAAGAGATAGGATTAAGGAGATGATCCCTGTTGTAGTGGTACTTCAATAATTTTCTTTCAATTTTAAATTAATAGTAAAATATTAACTTTTTGCTTGTTTGTTATAAAAATGTTTCATGTTCCTCTTGGGAATATCAGCAGAAAAGATGGAAAAGTAGGCAAAAGAATAAACTCACCCTGGCCAGTGTGGCTCAGTTGGCTGGAGCATCCCCCAGCATGCCAAACGGTTAGGGTTCAGTCTCTGGCCAGGGTCTCAGGGCTCGTGCTGGAGGCAGCCCATTGATATCTCTGTCTGTCTGTCAGTCTTTCCCTTCATGTCTTTCTTCCCTTCCTTCCCTACCCTTCACCTGACATTCCTCTCTCTAAGTCACAAAAAAGAAAAAGAAACTTAAAATACCTTTCCTCCAGTCTCCCAGAGACACCCACTGCCAAGTACCTCCTTGGTGGGAATATTTCTAAGCCGCCTATGTACATATATGATGGGAGTCACTTCCTGAATTGGAAGTGCATTTTATTTTGATTTTTGCACTCTGACTTTCCAGTGTCATATGACTTAACAGTAACATGTGATGCCAGTTCCATTTTGTGACTGCCTTGTCATTTATCTAACTTCGTATTTATGCTTGAATGTCTTTCTCACTCAGTTACATCAACTGCTGATGATGCATGTCTTCACCCAAGTCTTTGCCTCCTGAAGTCTTTCAGGAGAAGGTGACAGTTGGGAATTCAATTACCATTATAATAACCTGCATTCTAATTATGTTTTTTTTTTTTCCTTTTTGGTGTGAATTCCAAACCAAATAAAGCTTGTCAGAACTCCAAACTTCATGTTCATCATGAAAGAGTTCAGTCACTCCATCACCCTTGGGTGACAGCAGACACTGTCAGGAGTAAAGAAGGCAGTTTTTAATAAGCTCAGTATTTATAGGAAACAAAGTCTGGAATCAAATCAAAGACCTGGAAGTGGTATTGTTGCTAAGGATTACAGATTATTCTTTTCTCCAGTTCCCCAACTATTACCTGGAATCGCCTTGTCACTAATTTGGAATATGGAAGAGAATAAATCTTGAGGCATTGGGAAGGACACCTGGCCAGCCCAAGACATGCCTTCTTCCAACAACCCCATTCAGTATCTACAACAAAAACCTTGGGTGGGGAAAAAACCCTCTATATATCACTAATAATACTGAGATTAGTGTAGGCATGTAAACACACTAGCCAGTCAGTTGTTCAAGGATGAAAAAGCTTTAGAGATTTAAAAAATCTGTTTTAAGGCCCCCTGCGAGACCTTTTGGCTAAGTTTGGCAAGTCTCTCTCCTTTCCTCTCATAACCTTAAGTTTCTAAAGGGAAGGAGAAGGCGTGAATAGTGTGGCAGGGCTAGCAGTGTTTGCCTGCAGTGTATTTATCTTTAAATAGCTGCTTTGAAGGGGGTCCACATTTGTCTCTTGCCAGAGGCATAATTATTATCTTTTGCGGGTACATGCCAGAGAAGAGGCAGAAGGGGTATGTGCGGCGTGCTGCACGCAGTGATTCCTGCCACGGCTCTGTTTTCTGTCCCTAGTCTTGTCATTCTTAATGAGTTCTGTCGTCTTCTCTTTGTTCTGACTGTGTTTATTAACAGATTAAAAAGCTTAATACAGGAGAGCAGTGGCAGGTTAAATGATTCTCTTATTTACATTTTTCTTTTTATGGTGCCCTGCAAACCAGGTGGATTCCCAAATGGGATTCCTGCAACAAACACACCCACACAGTTCCTTCTTCTGACCTTGGGTGCCACAGTTCCACACTGCTGGATGAAGCGAGCTTTTCTGGGGTGGGAATTCCCAGTCCAGAACCGCACTGTCAGCCTTTGTGAGGCAGTGATTTCTGTTTTGGGACCGCCTGCCTTTTGTTTCCCAAGTCTGAGAGACTCTTCAGTGATGAGCTGTCATTCAATTGCTAATTAATTCAGGAAGCTTTTATTGAATCCTTTTTATATGCCAGACACCTAGAAAACCGAGACTGGAAACAGGAAAGCAGTATCATTGTGGTAGGTGAAAGGGACCATAGCAGTCAGCACGTGACAGTGCGGGATGGAGATGTGCACACTGCTGGCAGGAAGGAAGTGGCACTGTGCCCAGGGCCTTGGGGGGAAGACTGCAGCCAGGAAGCAACCCCGTGCTGCTTTGTAGAAAGGGCCTGGGGATTGGAAGGGTATCTGCAGAAGCCCTGCCCAGGCATGGGTTAGTGTTGGGGTGTGTTGGTTGGAGTGCCCCACGTTAAAACCAGGAAGTCAGATGTGGGCCCTGGGTTAGATATGAGGGTACCACCAAGGTACTTCAGCTGAGACGTGACTTAATATAACCTTTATTTAGTCGGATGATCTGGCAGCTGAGCCGAGAATGGATTGAAGCTGCAGGAAGCCGTCCCAGCATGGTTATTGTGGGAATGCAGGCAGGAGGCTGCAGCCTTAGCCCCGGTTTCCCCATGTGTGAGATGGGCATGCAGTGTCTGTAGCATACAGTGGTTGTGGAGTTCAACAGGCCCAGGTGGTAGCCATCCCAGCACACCTCACTTATTTACTGTTTCCCAGTGAGCTTAGGCAGACGTAGAACCAGAGAGGAGGGCAGGGTTTGAATTGAAATGTAAGAGGAACCATCTAAAAGACCCGATAAATAGACTGCAGGTACTAGAAGAGTGGCATTTTCTCTAAAGATAGTTGCTGGCTTTGTTGGCAAAGAACACATATTTTGATAGAGTACTGACTTTGGGTATTGAAGATGATAAAGTCTAAGTAGGGCAAGTGCAAAAGCCTGGGATGCTTTAGAGGTCACAGAATGAAAGGGGATTAACATGCTATAAAGCAATTAAGTAATCCTCCAATTTCAAGAAACACTATGGTGTTAATAATGAACTTCCGTGAGCAAATGCTTTACATTATATGAACTCTTCGGGGAGGAAGGACAGGGTCTGAGTGGTGCACAACCTTCTTTGGTGGATCCTTCTGAGTGGTGCTGCATCTTAATTTTTGAGAATGGTTGCAGTAAAAGTTTGCTCCAGAACGGTGTCTTACCCAGCACCTTGAGGGTTTCAGTGGCCACCCTCTTTGTTCCAAATCAAACCAGCTTTGTGTTGCTCATGTGCTTGCTTTTTCTGTGGAGTTTGTGTTACTAGGCTGAGTTTGGCTGAGCGAGTGAGTTATTTGCCAGGAGAGTTTATCAGGCAGTTATGAAGAAATATGAAACCATGGAATTTTTAAGTGTGGAGGAGGGGAAGGATGGATCCCTTTTCATTGTTCTAAGACCTTGATCAGTTAAGATTCCAAGACATTTTGCTCCAAGGATTAGCCCTACCCCAGGCCAGCTGGCTTTTGGCCAAGCTGTGCCCTCCCTGAAGAAAAAGTAGGCCCCTTCCCTGCCAGTGGCTGGTGACACAGGCTCACAGTCCTCTCTGGCTTTCTCCCCACTTTATAGAGATTCCCTTAGTTTTTCCAGGCCTTTCTGAAATCCACGTAGAGAAGGTAGATGAGGAAAACAACTTTGAAGTAGGGATAGTCCTGTTTTGTTTTTTGAGCATCTTGCTGGCAGTCCTGAGGTGTCAGTATTCTGACAGCACTACAGTTATTGGTATCCATGTCCCAGAGGCAAGGTGACCTTACCCCCAGTATTCAGTTTCTCTGTTATGATTTGTGGATACCGCATGGTGAGGAGAACACAGCCTTGGTATTCAGAGAGTGGCTGTGTGGTTTTGAGGAAGTTACTTTCTATCTTGTTCCACTTCTAAACCTGCTGTGTGGTGTAATTTATGCATTCATTTGAGATAAAGAGATCCAGAGATCCCCTTGTATTTGATGGGATGTGTATGCTTGGAAAAGATGGTCAGGGGTATATTCCAGCTATTAATTACAGGATACTTGCTCTCACTGGTGTCAGCCAGGTTAGCATGGGTGTTGAGCTTGTTGGGAGGAAAGTGATTCCTTCTTCTTACTGTGTCTGTCAGATTAGGGCTCTTGCAGACAGAACTGGTGCCCTGATGTGGGGAATTTCCTGAGTGGAATCGGCAGACACATCTGGGAGCACATGTGCCGAGGCCAGTGCCCGAGTGTTGTGCCTGAAGAGAGGAGGAAGGCTGAGGAGAGACTGGCCATGCTGTGAAGAGGTTTTACTTCACTCCTCTTTCTTCCTTGAAAGAAACTTACGTGGCTGAAGGTTTCTAACTCACGAGGCATTACTCCCACGCTTATCCCAGTTTCCAGAGATTTGAACTGTTGAGTTCATTTTGTATTTCCACACCTCCCTAGATTCTTGTCACCAGTGTGCTTACTTTCTTCCCATTTAGGAAAGCATTTGGGAACAGGTTGTCTCTGCTCTTGCTTAAGTGAAGTGGATTTATAGTTACGAGGCTTTTGTCACTGAAGCCATGACTTACTTAGCCTAACAACATCACTTAAGTGAGTTGCTTATGGTGCTTTTGCATATGTTGCCTCCCAGCTTTTGTGGCTGAAGACATCATGCTCATGGTATAGACAAGTAAACTGAGTGTCATGAGATAAGCAAGCCTGACTGCAGAGCCGGTGCTTTATCCTATTTTGGGGTTCCACGCAGAGTCCTCCTCAGTGGTTGGCATCTTTTTTTGACATAGGCACAGAGAAAGGAATTGCAAACCCAGGATAGGCTTCAGTGCACAGGCAGCCCCTTCTCCTGCAAAGAATAGGCGTTCTCTTTGTGTTTGCCCTTGGGCTGTTCCCCATGTCCTGCTGCATGTGTTCCTGGTGGTGTCAGAAATGACTTTAGCTGAACATTGTAAAGTTTTGTTGTGATTTTCACCATTACCTTTTCTTTAAGGCAAGTGATATAAACTTTCTTTTACAATGGAGACAAGGCATGTGAGTCATAAATGGGAATTACTTTAAAGAAAATAGAAGCCTGTGCTTATCTGGATATGACAAATAATGTTTGGGTGTATGGAAGTGGGTGAAGTTTGGGAAGTCCTGTGGCAAATTGTCCTTTCCTTGTAAGCTGTCAGGGTCAACCTGGAAGAGGTGGGGAGATGCCATCCTAGTGTGACAGCTGTCCGGCAGCCAGCCTGTCAGGTACTGTTTGCAGAATGCACAGGGTGCGTGGAGACGTCTGGTCTGTGTGAGTCCCTGGTGCCTGCGGCAGTGCCTGGCACATACAGGGAGGGCTGGATTCATGAAGTCGGGCAGTTGTTGCAACTGCTTTTTTCTGTGGCTCTCTAGTTTTCAATGGATGGAGCCCTCCTCTCCTAACTTAGGAAGTCAATTAATATGTTTCTCTCCCCCTACCCAACCTTCCCAGTTCACTTTAAAGTCTTGTTTTTCAGTTTACTGTGATAGTAGGGCTCATTACTTCTCACTCTCTTTGTGTACCCTAAAGATCAGTCATGAAAATGCCAACTCATTGGGCCCTCCCAGAGTTTATGAGGTCAAGCTCCAGAACTTGACTCCCCAGCCAAATGACAATGTGCCAGGGAGTCCCTTTAGGGTCTTTACAAAATAGAGCTGAGCTATGTTTAGCTTGTAAGATAATGAACTGGTTCAGGGAGGGAAGATAATGGGAAGGAGGGTTGTATGTGTACATGATTCATGGAGAAGAATCAAATTTTATAGAAACCACAGCGCAAATTAGAGAAAGCAAGCTTTTGGATTAAGATGATTTCTGTTGTGGTTGTAACATACCACAGTTTGATTTTTGTCCAGATGAAAACATTTGGTTTTCACTTCAGTAAATATTGTGGAGACATTGCCAGCTAATTCTGAAAAGTATGAAATACGGTTTTGGCAAAGCGCAGACGCGTTCTTCACTCCCGATTCTACTTATCTGATCCAAGTTCAGATTTTTTTTTTCACATTTGCTAATGCACTTGAATAATCAGGAGAGAAAAATCTGCCTGTAATTTTAATAGAAAACTATATATACTAGATACACTTTTATAATTTACTGGATAAGGAACACCCCCCGCAATCCTGAACCCTGTGAAGATACTCACCTTTCACTGGTGACTTCTCTAAATCTACAGTTTGTAAAGGAAACATATCAGGTAATTCTGTGTGTCAGCCTCTGTTGCTGTCATGAATAGGGCTTGCACCTGAGTTCATTCTCAACAGGGAGAGTCTATCCTGAGAACACCAGGGTGAGGTTCAAAATGAGGCCTGCCCTTGTTTTCAGTCTTTGCTGGTATTTTGCAGCAGGTGGTAGCTGAGCTCTCCTGTCAAAAGGGAAGGTCTCTTTTTAGGAAGCATTTTCAAGTTGTGGATCACCTCTGTTCCAGTTCTCTAGTTCTCTTGCTTTCTCGTAACTACATTCTCGTTTTCCTGAATGCTGAACCCATAATGAGCTTTTCAAATGTTTGCCTCATCTGACATTAGGAGGAAATAAATTTTCTAGAGATGAAGTTTACCTCTTATGTTCCAGGATCTGTAAGTTGCAAACAATTTTTAATGAAAAACACACACACTTCGATTTTCTGATACTAAATATGAATTTAAGTTTCTGTTGACTTGGCATCAATATGATTATGTAATTAATATACCCTAAATGACCCATTCTGTAGTGAGGAATGTGGGATAATTTTTGCCAGTGATAAATAGCCCAGACTTCTGTGTCCTGTTAGGGTCTTAGAATATCCTTTCCATCACTCCTGTGTGCGTTGAGCACATCCCTCTTCCTCTTCTAAACTTATTTGTAAATTAGATGATTGAGCTCTTAGCTAGAAAGAAATGAATACATTCCATATGAATGTCATAACTAGGTTTGGATTCTCAGTTGCTTTTTGTTTTATATATTTGAAGCTGTTATATAGTTATTTTCTAGGTATTAGCATATAATAGTCAATGTTTCTCTGTCGCCTTGATTAAGAAATATGAGCGGATCTAAATGGTTTTGTCTCAAGGAGGAGGAGAGATACTGCTTTTGCAGGGCTGTGTGTTTGCCTGGCCTGGGCTGCTAGCTTGGCCTCTCCATTACTTTGCAAGTGTATGTGCCCGTGGGGTCGTAGAGGGTTTACAGTTGCTACCTGGTTACAGAGCTTTGGCGTCTCTTCTACTTGCTTTAGTTCGATTATAGGTTTGAGGGGCTCATTCAAGTGCTGGAGGCCTATTTCTTGTGCAGAGAAGCTAACAGTTCATGAGGCTGCTCCTGGTAGGCAGGCTATGGGTTGGCAGTGGCTTCTGAATGAAATGAAACCTGGAAGGAGAGTTAACCATACTCAGAAGAGTGGCACTTGCCAGAGGGAAGAATGGGTCCCAGCCTAATATTTTGAACTAAGGACTATTAGTAGTCAACTCACCTCCCCACCTGAAGTTCATTGTTACTGAGCAGTGATCTTTCTCCTCCGCTTATCCCTTCTCCCAGGAGTTTTCCTCCTTCCCTGTATCATACTAGCCTTTCTACTTCTCATCTGCTTTAAGAACCCTTCATTACTGTTTTTTTTGGTTGGTGCTTTACCTTTAGGTCCAGTCCAACATGTTCATCACCTGAATAGAACCCAAATCACCTGTTAGTGAAAGGCAGTTGGGGTTCTGTCC
This sequence comes from Molossus molossus, assembly GCF_014108415.1. Taxonomy (NCBI): domain Eukaryota; kingdom Metazoa; phylum Chordata; class Mammalia; order Chiroptera; family Molossidae; genus Molossus; species Molossus molossus. The sequence goes on along the minus strand of NW_023425347.1, from coordinate 25,587,798 downwards.
CTTGGAGCCCCATACTTAGAAGAAATTGTGTCCTTTCTGACTGCAGAGCCAGTTCCATCAGAGGACTTTGTCTTCTGAGTTTCTGTCAAAGAGCGACTCCCTCAAAGTCCCTTCTGTTCTTTAGTGGTCATCTGTCTCCTTTAACCTTCCTAATATGAGTCTCTTACTTTCTTTTAGAGTACCTAGCTGTTTGCTTCAATTTATTTACGTTTACTGAGAAGCTGGTAAAACAGATCTATTTAGAAGATTAGTTGTTTTCTGCTTTTGTTGAAGAAATGACCCTGTACACTTTCTTTAGGATATTACCGAAACTTGGATGCTGAACTGTGCTTCTAGACGTTTTTCTCCTCCGTTTTAGTTCTTTGGAACATAAACTTAATGTTCCCCTGTCCTCTCCAAATCTTGTTCGGGCTCGTGCGGGAGGCAAGCAATTGATGTGTCTCTCATGTTGATGTTTCTCTCTATCTCTCCCTCCGTCCCTCCCTCCCACTCTATCTGAAGATAAATGGAAATATATCCTTGGGTGAAGATTTAAAATATATATATATCCTAAACAGATCCTGTAAAGGAAAGTTATTTCCTTGTTTCTTTCTCAGGTGTTCTAGGTGGACTTTACCTGATTCTCTTGGGACAGGATATTTTTTATGAGTTTTACTTTTCCCTATTTTCACATCACTCCTAAATGACCCCAGTTGCAGAATTTAGTGCATTTTCTGCGGAGGGGAGAAAGAAGAAGGCTGGAGGGATAATGGCTTTCTTCCTGAAAGACATGCCAAAACCCTGCTTCCCTCCCATAGATGGCAGTCGGTGGCAGGGGTGACTGCAGGGTCTGCACAGAAACCTGCTCGCTCTTTTTTTTTTTAAGGTCCTCACCTGAGGACACTTTTCCATATTTTGTTCAGATAGAGTAGGAGGGAGGGAGGGAGGGAGGGAGGGGGAGAGAGAGAAAGATTGACGTGAAAGGGACACATCGAGTGGTTGCCACCCGCACGACCCAACCAGAGCCAGGGATAAACTGCAACCAAGGTACGTGCCCTTAGCGGGAACCGAACCCCAGTCTCTCTGGATCGCAGGCCGATGCTCTTAACAGCTGAGCCAAACCCGCCAGGGTGAACGAAACCTGCTCTTTTGATGCTGACCCAGCTTTCTGATTTCAGTCACTAGTTAGTGTGTTTGAGGTCAAGTGTAGGGAGGCTCTTCTTCAGAAGAAATTAGACGTGGATGTTTTGATCTGGAATGAATTTGAAGAGATTATGTAACCTATCCCCGGTCATTTTACTGCAGAGAGAAATGTAACTGCTGAGTTCATAACTTCCAAGTGTTGAAGTTCCCACTGTCTGATAGCATGTAACATGTATTGCTTATGTTATGTTACATGCTAAGATGAGTTGCAGCCTATGGTTAAATTTCTTTCTTTTTTTTTTTTTAATTCAAATCTCCTTTTGAGTAAATGACAAAAGTTCTCCTGCTTTTTCTTAAGCACCTGTAAAGTTAGATTTAGGAAAGACAGCCCCAGCAGTGTTGGTATATTACCCGTGAGCGTCCTGCCTAACGCTCTGATTAGGAAGCTGGGACGGTGACGTCTCCCCTTTTCCTAGTCATCCTCAGTCTTATATTAATTGTAATACCACTTAGAACAAGAATGAACAAGTTGTCCCAGTGGGAATATGGCTAGATAATTCCTTTCTAACTCTTATTTGATTAAATGATTTCCACCAAAGTCTGTCCATTTTAAGAACCTTTCCTCTGTTGAAAACCTGTCTGTAATTGGACGTGATCAAAAGGGAGGGCGAAGAACCAAATCACTGTAAATGTCTTCTGTCAGACTGGATCCAATTCTGTCATCCACTGAGGTGTGTTTTTTTTTGTGTTTTTTTTTTTGCCACATATATCCCCTTGGAGTTTCATCTCCACCAGTGGTGAGCCCCTCATAACTTTGGAGGTTTTGCATATTGGAAGGTCATGACTGACGGTGAAAAGTGAAGGGGACTGACGGTGTGTGTTCTGCTGCATTTCTGCAGATAGTATTTGGTTTGCCGTTGGAGTGCTCACTCAGTGCCATCTCCTTGGATCATGTAGTTCTGAACTGGACAGGAATGGTTTCAACTTAAGACTGCATTGTGAGATCTCCATTTGGGAGGTTACTTATATCTTTATTGATGTGACCATATGTTAGTTCATTTACAGTAAAGTGGGCAAGAGAGGAAATGAATTTCACATATTTATTACTTCTTTTGCCAGTTGGTATTAGCTTTCCCAGAAATATTTTATGAGAAAGAAGATTAAAGTTGTTGTGGGCAATAACCCAGAATAGTCTCATGTGCTTAACACTGTGGAGATATATATATATATATATATATATATATATATATATATATATATATATAAATAAATATATAATTATTATTGATTTTTTTTTTCTCTTGCTCATGTCAGTCTTTGGTGGTCTTTCCCCCACCCCTGAACTCTTCAGATGACCTAAAAAATTTTTGCTTTGTTATGTTTGGTGGACAGTATCATCCTCCTGCTGAGGAAGTTTTGCTTGATATCTGTCAAAAGGACATGGAGGATATTTCGGGGGTGTGGGATTTGAAAAATAAGTAAAAAGTGCAGTAGAGATTAATATTTGGTTTTGTCTGCTCAGTCATGTGGGTTTAGGTTTGAAACTTAATAGATGTCTATTTGAAGTGCTCCTTCTGGAAGCCTGTGTTGATGAACACTCTTTCTTAAACCTCCCAGGTTCTCCTGCGCTGCCCAACAGCATGGTGTATTTTGGAAGCTCTCAGGATGAGGAGGATGTCGAGGAGGAAGATGATGAGACAGAAGACGTCAAAACAGCCACCAACAATGCTTCATCTTCATGCCAGTCAACCCCCAGGAAAGGAAAAACCCACAAGCACGTCCACAATGGGCACGGTGGGTTCAGTATTGATTTTGAGTAAAAAGCCCCACAAAACATAAAATCCCAGCCGATGTGATTCAGTTAATTGTGTGTCATCCTGCGCACCAAGAGGTTGCCAGTTTGATTCCAAGTCAGGGCACATGCCCGGCTGCAGGCTCGATTCCTGATAGGGAGTATGCAGGAGGCAGACATCAATGTTTCTGTCTGTTTTTCTCCCCTCTTCTCTTTCTAAAATATATCTATAGATAGAGATAGAGATAGATATTTAAAGATAAAGTCCAAAGAGCTGGAACAGTTCATCTGTTGAGAAGCTGAAGATGAAAGCAGGCTGATAGCTTGTTAAGAGCAAAGAGATTAGTATAACAGTACAATCAAGTCTACTAGGTAACTAGATTGTCAAGGTGAGGATAGATACTGTTATGTTGTGGAGATGATGATAAATTCCATAAGAGCTGCAGGTACTAGGCATCAGAAGAGATTCTGTCTAATCACGGGGTGTTAAGATTTCATGAAGAAAGTTTTGTGATCAACTTACTGTGATTTCAGCAGATGGAGCTCTAGTGTAGAAAAGAAACCATCATTCAGCATATGAAATCAGGTAAATGCATATATATTATGAACTAGGCTGACTTTTTCCTGGAGTACTATAGTAGAGGAGGAGAGGAGGAAGATAAAAGGCTGGATCTCAGAGAGAGGGAACTATGTAAGTTGACTCGAGTGGAAAGTGCCCAGTGGTGGTTCAACAAGGAAGTGACTTAATTAGAGATGTGTTCTGAACAGATTAGGCTGACCTTGATTATGAGGATTAGGTAAAGGGAAGTGACTCGAAGAAGAGGAAACACATTGGAAGGCTGCCATTGTAGGCAATCGCCTGTTGAGGGATAACAAGGGACTAAAAGTTGGTCATGGTAATATAAATCATGGGGGTATCAGTACAAAAATGAGGAGGTACAGATAGAAGGATGGGGTTGGTGTTGAGGATTTGATGAAGAGCAAAATTAGCATGGAGTGTGGGAAAGAAAGTAAGGAAAGCAGAGCGAAGCGATGACAGTGGGGTAGGGAGATCTTGAGACTGTTTTCTCCCACGCTCCTCCCAGGCTCCTCCCAGGTGCTCTGCTAGACTCTGCGTTTCCCACGAGACTCAGAAGTCGGTCCCTCTGTGTGCTTGGCAGAAAGTCAGTGCTGTTGGTAGTGATGAGGCAAAGGAGCGCGTCTCATTGTTTTCACTCCACGGCTGTGCACTGAGCTGTCTTTCTGGACTCTGGGAAATAGAGGTTCCAGACAAGCATAGCTTAGACATGATGGGAGTCTGTCTGCCTCTCATTGTTGTTGGACTTTTCTACTTTGTCAATTTAATGGTTGTTCATCTGTCCCACTTCTGGCTTAGGACTGTGTTTAGGTAGTCCATACACATGGTAAAGATGTGAACTACGTTATAAGGGCTTAAAGTTTAGTTGGGGCTATGGGGTTAATCATCCCAGAGCATAATACAAAATGGTCATTTATTAACCTTTCAGGAAAAAGTTTTATTTTGTTATTTTGAGAGAGAAACAATTGATTTGTTCTACTTATTTATGTATTTATTGGTTGGTTTCTGTAAACAAATTCTTTTTAAAGAATAGTTTATTGATTTATAGTGAGGGTGAGGGAGAGAGAAACATCTGGCTGCTTCCTGCATGCCCCCTACTGGGGATCGAGCCCCAAACCCAAGCATGTGCCTTTGACTGACTGGGAACTAAACCAGCAACTTCCTGGTTCACAGGATGACGCTCAACCAACTGAGCCACACCAGCGAGGGTGGTTGATTCTTGTATGTGCCCTGGCCAGGGATCAAACTGCAACCTTGGTGTATGGGAACGATGCTCTAACCATCTGAGCTTCCCAGCCAGGGCCAGGAAAACATTTCTGTTTTTTTTTTTAAATCTGCAATGTGGTCATCAGAAAATCTAGATAGTTGAAAGAGCTGCATATGTGTGTGGAAATACAGGCACAGGTGTAGAGATGACCTGTGAAATTACACATAACTTGTGGAATGGTAGCACATTGACACAGTATAGGGGTGTAGTTCAGGGTAACTGGGAACCAGAATAGCGTTGATAACATATGTCCTAGACAGGAGGAAGAACTCAAATGTAGAGCATTGGGAGGTGGTACTGATTTTAGATGTGGCAATAAGATGAAACAGATCAGGTTCAGATGATTCCTCCAGCAACGAGGTTCAGTCTGAAGTAAAAGGAGAGAAGACGAGAATCCAAGGATTTCAGCCAGGAAAGAGCAGATAAGAGGCTGGACTTGAGGTCATACAGTGATTCAGATGAGTGTAAGAGCATTTTGAAGCAAAAATGGTCAGCTTTCACAACTGCTTGGAGAGGCGGGTTGAAGGTGATCTCAGGAATCAGGGAGGGGTTTGATTTGGGGTTGTTAGGAACTTCATTATCTGTTGAGTTTGGAGTGACGGTGAAAGGCAGAACCACAGAGAACAGACTGGGAGTTTATTATTGCGGAGTTGCTGGTTGAAGCAGTCAGAATGCATGAACTTCCTGAGATAGAATGAAGCAGGAAGGAGCCTTGTAGGGATTTAAAAAAATTCTTGGGCAGGTATTTAATCTTACAGTTTTACATTTGGTTTAATATGAATCATGAGTAAATATGAACAAAACATGAAGTTAGACTCATATCGGTTAGTATCCATGTATCCATGTGATAGACGGATACTCACGAATACTGTATCAGAATGGGTGTGTGAGATACTGCTTCTCATTCTCTGACTGGTTGGGTCGGGAATCCCTAGTTGTGTTAATCAGGTGAGTCGATTCCCTTTGTGCTCGCAGTCGCGCTTAGGTCCCCCTTGTACAGCTTATTAGAGTTTGCTGATTGACTAGACCATTTTCTCCTAGATTCAACTTCCATTTTCAAACATTACCATCTTCTGTGTGCGTGGATAATATTATCTTTACTTCTTTCTTGACATGAGCTGCAGGGTAATGATGTGAAGGGGCAGTGCGTACCTGGAAGCACGGTATAGGGATTATGTGAAGGGGGTGGGATGAGGGTCAAGGAATTGACCGAGTGCTCATCTCAGGGAAGAGGATAGCTTTGCAGTGACTCTGTCATTGTCAGACATACACAACAAATGCTGGCAGCAGTTCCCATGGCAGCTAGAAGTTGTCTTTCCTGCTTTGCTTTTGCTGAGACCCATTTCTTTGTCCGTGTGGAGCAGAACTCCTTGAAATTCCTTGTAATGGGTACCCATGAATTTTAACAGGGGATGTTTGTTTAAATGTGATATGTGACAACAATGAAAGAGATACTCCTTTAGATGGTTCACTTGTGATAGAAAGTTCTTGTGGGAGTACACAAGGTGTTTACCTAGTCTTTTGACCTGGCTTTGGACCAGTGCTTTTTATCTTTAAAGAAAGTGGAAAGATGGTAGGTGAATTTGTACATGAGAATCATGTTAGACCCCAGGCTTACCCAGGACCTGTTCTAGCCAACTCTCTGTTCTCTCTGAGGTTCAAGGGAGGCCTTCTTCTTGTTTAGAAAACTGAACCTTTGTCCCAGTTTCTGAGAGCACCTGCTGAGCTCCAAGCTTGATTAGGTTTGAAGGCACTGATGCCCAGTTGCCTCCTAATGAACAGTGGCTGGCCTCAGAGGGCACCAAAGCCATGCCGTGCCGGTGAGAGCTGGATTTGCCCCTCTCCAGAATGTGTTAGAGGGCCCAGCGTATGACACCTGCTACCATCAGGTGACCCCTGATGCCCTTGTCCTGCATCCTGTACTTTTCCTACCCCTCACCCATCATTCTTTGGTTTTAGAGGGCACCTGATGAGCATCAGCACTGTTCTTGAGTTAAAATGAGTTCTCTGCCAGTGCAGAAAGAATAGGTGGGGCAGTCTGTGAGAGACCAGGGCTCTGTCCTGCCCAGTTTTCCATTTTCTTTTTATTTCTGACTTGGGGGTGTACAAGTGTTAAAATTAAAATACATTTTCTAACAAGAATAACCTGGATGAGGACATAATAATTGTGTAGTTAAGCAGGGCCTCAGACTTGTTGACTTTTGTCACACAAGAAAGTGGAGAGCGAGCTGCTTTCTCAGGCTTCTCTGTGGTGGGATTTCTCCTGGTGCGTTTCCCCACTTTGTTTTTAGGGATGTTGAATTGTGTCAGGAAGTTTAGCAACACCAGCATCTTCCTTCAGGAGGATCACCCTCACTGAAACGTGGGGAAAGAAATGCACAGAAAACAAAATATGGAAAACTTAACATTATTCCTGGGGCAGCTTTGGCCAGATACTCTGATTGGACCACACGTCCAGGAGAACGGTTGTATTTAGGCTGTGTAAACGTGAAGAAACTGGAAACCAAACTGCCGATGGTGTCCCACTTTATCTTGTGTGTCCCCAAAACTTGAAGCTGAGTGAAGCATTGGGTTCCCTTCAGAGCAGGAGCCCGGCACAGACCCTGCCAGCTCACCGTGAGCTCGGTGCTGCAGTCATGCCTGGCGGGGCCTGTCTGGGCAGCACCCTCTTCCTTGCAGTGAGAGCACTCACCCAGTCGTCTCCTGCAAGAGCCTGTCCCCAGGCAGATGCTGCATTTCACAGACGTGACACAGGATTCTAACGTTCTCATTTACAATCCACTGAGCATCCTGATGGAAATGGGCTTGTATATTAAAATTCATAATCTGAAGTGACAGGGACATCATGAGCCGGGCTTTAAACCTTGGGTTCACACTTAAGTGTTACAATAACAATGCCCCCAGCAACTTTTGTTTCAGTAGCTCTTCAGAGTTTCAGAGTTTTCGAAATACTCTTTTAATATATAGAACCTCAAATGATCCTAATGGTAGAGCCCTTATGGGAGGAAATCACTATCTGGAAACAAAACTACACAATCAAAATACTGCTCTGTGGGTATTGGTGTTGGAAGTTGATATTCGAAATGGCTTAGTTTTTGAAAAGTTCTCATAGTTGGTTATTTCTTTTCAGTAGGATAAGTGAGGTAGACCAGAGGAATTAATACATTTGTTTGGAATGAATTTGGCTTTGTTTTTTCCTCAGTATTGTCATTGTGGTGAAGCATTCGTCATCCTTTGCAGAGAGAACTTGGTGAAAGTTCATTGCTCACATTAGCCACGTATTGTATATTTTTCAAATGCTTTTCTGCACTTATGAAAAATAGAATAGCAGAGACCATTGTTCCTTTGTGTGCTCATCTCTTTCTGAACAGGGACATTTCTCAGAAGACTTTTTAAACAACATGTCATTGGACTCCCAGCTGGAATGATTTAATTGCTTTTGGATTCACACTGGGGGCATGTTGCATGAGGGCCAAAAAGCAATCATTTGGACTGAGTTTACCACATTTCTGCACTGTGGTTGCTGCCGAGGTGCATCTAGGCTCCTTCGTCTGGGTGGCAAAGGGCGGGTGTGCAGGGCCAGGGTCCCACCATAGCTCTGTGCAAATGAGGAGATGCTCTCTAGCTGACAGATGCTTTTTTTCTTCAATTGGCATTTTCATGCACTAGCCTCTTTACTTTTTTTTAACCTCTGGCAGCTCCTTTTTAATTATAATTTATTTATTATCTATTTATTTTTCTTCAGAGGCAAGTAAATTTTATTTATTTATTTATTTATTTATTTATTTATTTATTTATGTTTGTTTATCCTTACCTGAGGACATTTTTCAATTGATTTTTTTTTTTTAAAGATGGAGAGGGAGACAGACAGTGGGGGTAGAGAGAGAGAGAAACATTGATGTGAGAGAGACACGATAGATTGCCTCTTGAATGACCCTGACTGGGGCTGGGGATCGAACCTGCAACCCAGGTATGTGCCCTTGACTGGGAATCGAACCTGAGACCCTTTGATCCCGAAGGCTAACACTGTAACCACTGAACCACATTGGCCAGGGCACAAGTGAATATTTTAAAAAGTTGGAATATGGGCTAGTAGTTTGTTTTTAAGAGGAACAGTCCATGGAGAATCAGGTTACAAAGTATTTGTTCCTAACTGTCCATCTCATCCACACATGGGGCCACATAGTCACAGCTGCAACCTCGGTCAACCTTTCTGTGGTTTAATTTTCTTACTTTAAAGAAGAGATAATACGAGCCTTTTCAAATGAGTCAATGTTTGTTAGAACAGTGCGTGCTGGTTGAGAGTGTCTCGTTGACTATTATCATTAACACCACATGTGATTGAAAAGATTGGGAGGCCCAGAACAACCTTGAAATTGATAAAAGAATCCTTGAAGGTTAGTGTGTTTAAATGCCTGACACAGTGAGGGCTGAGAGATGACTGTTACCACTGTGAGTGTGTGACATTGTTGACCTTACCAGACCAAGCTGTTTCAAGTGTGGTCGAAGGACCCTCGTAACAGCTGTCCATTGGGACAATCTACCTGTCCCCATTTCTGCTTATTTTCCTTAAGCATTTGTTCTACTGATCCAAGTAGGCTCTTTGGGACATACACACACCCCAGTAGGCCAGTGCCCCTCAGAATTTAGTGTATGGGCATCTCTTTTGTAGTGAGATGCTGTGCAGATTTCAGTGATGGACTAAGTGATGTGTGCCCCTGGTGGTGAAAGAGAAGCTCCTGGCTCACATACGTCTTCCTAACCAGGTGTCATTAGGCCAGTTATTCAGCCCCTTTAGGCCTCAGTTTCCATTTCTGGAAAATGATAACACCAGCTTTTTCCGTTAGGGTTAGAGCTGGGGGGGTGGGGGGGGGATGGGAAGTGGCCGCTAATGGCCACAGCATTTCATTTTGAGGTGATGAAAACGTTTTAAATTTATAGGATGGTGATGGTTGGACAGTTCTGTGAGTATGCAGAAACCTGTCGGGCAGTATACTTTAATTGGGCGAATTACATGATGTGTGCATTACAGTTTATTAGAGATAAACAAGAATCTGTTAGGACTAAATGAGTAACATGCATAGTGCCTACACTTGGCGAGTTCCCAGAGAGGGGCGCTGCCTCCTCTCCTGTCACTGGGCCCATGCCCATGACTCTTTATTCTAAAGAACTATAATACCCTGCAGGTGTGAAGAAATTAGTATCATGTGTTAGAATCCTAGAATCTTGAATCAGTTTTGTTGTACATAGTTGGCTGGGATATGTTTATATCATACACATTGTAAATTAAATTGCTGAGTTGTTCACCTAACTGCTCAATATTTAATATTTTCAGTTAAATTGATCTAGCCTGGCTTACGGGAATCATTTGTCACTTGGGAAGTTGTGTTGTTTCCAGAGACTGTACAGTGTGTTCATGGAATTTTTGAAAGTTATGTTTCCTGGCTGGAGGGTGGGAGGAAGTGTATGTGATAGAATAGTGGGACCCTGATATTTATTTGGGGAACCTGGAAAACAGTCCTACCCTGGCCTGTTTGGCTCAACGGACCAGTGAGTCGAGAGTTCAGTTCCAGTCAAGGGCATGTATCTGGGTTGCGGTTTGTCCCTGGCCCTGATCGGGGGTTGTGCTGGAGGCAAGCAGTTGATGTGTCCCTCTCACATCAATGTTTCTCTCTCCCTTTTCTCTCCCTCTGTCTCCCTCCCTCCCACTCTATTTGAAGATGAATAGAAAAGTGTCCTCAGGTAAGGATTAAAATAAATAAGTAAAAAAGAAAACAGTCTTTATTACAATGCAAATATTTCTGTAGTTTTTCTGTAAAAGACTTTTATTCTGAAAATGACCAATTCTTCTTGTGTAATTGACCATGTGTATATGGGATGCTTTCCAATTTAACACGTTTTCAAGGTGTCCCTCTTCAAGTGTGCTGTGAACAGTCACAGTCCTTGTTCAAGTCCAAAGGTGGGCCAAAGCCATTTACTTCAGATGTGTTGGCCATCCCCTTGAGTACAGGGTTTTATGAAACCCCAGACTGCAGAACACTTTATTCACTTGTCCTTCAGGAGTTAATGCATGTCCCCTCTGCATATAACCCCTTGTTCTGTGCTCTTTGTCTTGTTTCTGAGAGTGATAAAGCAGGAGATCCCTCTGCCCACTGCCTGCCATCCCCAAAGGCCATTTACCCAGATGCCCCCGCCCAGCACTTTGGAAAATGCAAATGCCTTATAGCCAACTTGATGTGAGCACCAGCCGCAGGACTAGTCACCAGCTATCAGTCTCATCCTTTCCCTCAGCTCCTTTGGGGGCCAAGTGGGCCAAGAAACCATTTTTCAGTGACAAAAACCATTCATCCTGATTTATGTTCTTTCTGTTGCCCTGACCTTTATATTCTCATAAAGATCATATGCCCGTTTAAACTTGAGTATCAGAAGTTATTAAGAACATGTGTAAGAAACATGTTTAAATGCCAATTCTATCCAATGCTGGTAGTTATTTTACATCATTGCACAAAATGAATTCACAATTTTAGACCTGGGGCCAGTGGCAACCAAATTTTGAGTTAAGGAAAAAAAAAAAAACAGTTTATGACATACAAAATTTAAGTTCTTGCATAGAAAAGAAAATTCAATTAAAAATTTTTTTAATAGATTTATTTCCTGTTTTATGTATAACCAAAGAGCTAGGATTTCACTGTGTAGGAATTCAAGAGAGGTTTTGGATTTGCAAATGCCATGTGAACCAGTAGAACAGGCATATGATGCTGGAGTCAGGGATGCTTGGTCTCATGCATTTCTGCTTGAGGTTGGTGCCCAGAGTGGGTGGACTGTGCTGCGAGATCATAAGGGGCATTCTGCTGTCTTAACCGAGTCCTGCTGCCTCCCCTGCTTTACATGTGGTAGCTGCTTTAGTGGAGCTGTGTTCGCCCAGGGCAAACTGGGTTACAGCACTCTCACAGGCTGCATTAAAATCCTTTGGAACTGCTGGCACAGGTTGGCAGACATTCCATTGTTTTCAGACAATAGTGACTCAAAGTTGAACTGGCTCCAGGGAGCAAGTGCGGCTTTTGTACAGTAACACGGGTTTAATGCCAGCCAATTGATGGAGTCTGTCTTCCCCAAGTCGGGACGCCTTGTAATGACATGAAGCTTACATTTAAATATCTGGCTCAAGATCAGAAACTTGGCGGGCTTCTCTTTTCCTTTCTGTAACACATTCTTCTTTATTTACAATGATTCTTTTTTTGTCCCTTTGATTTGTTTTGGGGGTGGGACTGGGAGCACATCTTATTTTATGTAATTTTGGGGTTAGTCCTGTCCTCCGGCCTTGTGTTCATTATTTCCTTCTTGTCCTTTGTGTGTCTGTTAGCAGACATCTCAGCCCAGCTTTCTTTCAGTAATGATTCTTGTCCATGTTTCTCTTTTAAGGAGGTGAAGGCTTCAGAACCTTACTATCTCAGGTCAGACACTGAGTCATCTCAAGATATATAACTTTTGTTACACGCCAAGCAAGACTCACCTAATAAAAAACATCAGGATTATCTCCTGGTGTTCAGACAAGGTGCCTTGATTAACACCAATAATTAGCAAGATCGGAGTGCCTGGGTGTGGGCAGGTCATGGAGGCAGGCGGAAATGGCTCTGTTTAAAGGAATTACTGTTTTCAGAAGAGGTCTTGTCTCCGCCATTGCAGCAGGAGATTTTAAAAAGATCAGCCTTCTTATACTGTATTTGCATAACTTCTTTCTCTGAAGAACACAAAGCACTTTATATACTTTATTTTAAATACATCAGTGATTCCTGGAGGGCAGATCAGGGGAGGCAGCTGGTTTGTTGTTCAAGAAACGGAGGCACAGCTGTGTATGGTGATCTGGGAACTAGAAATCAAAACCAAGCTCTCCACGTTCCTTCAAGAGGCTGTGTCTGTACTGAGGGTTTTAAAGACCTGTGACCATCTTTTCATAGACTGCCTTGTGGATCTCCCCCAGGAAACTTCTGTGACCTAACTGTGAACTGAGCTTATAGGGGAACATCATGTAGTACAAACGCCCTGGAGCTGTAACTGTGAGCTCCTCCTTGGAAGGTGTAGCTTTCCACCATTCCAGTGTTCACAGGACTGCAGGTAGATGTTTCTCAAGTAACGTCTCTTGCTCATTTCATTTTCATCTCTTATTGGGAGCCAGTCTTAGGCATGAAGTGACCCTAAATGAAAATATCATCCTTTGGATTTAAAGATTTTGCTTGCTGTGTTGTGATAACACTTGTCTATAGGCCATTTAACTTTCAGAGTATGTGTGTACAAATCAGTATATTTATCTCTGTTCCTTAATGTAAGAACTATTCATAGTTGTGTACAATTTAGTTTCCTAGTGTGGTTAACCGTGATAAATGCTTTTTTCCTCTCCCTTAAAGAAACGAGTCCGATTATTGCCTCTAATTGGGGACAGTATACATGGTCTTCTATACATCTACCTTCCTCGGTCTTCCTGTCTGTTATGTTCACAGGGTTTAGTCTTTCCCTGTGAGAGCGAACATTTTTTTTTTGTTTTCCCTTCTCTCCCCTTCTTGAGAATCTTACAAATGAAGACAAAAGATAATTACTTGGAGGGGTAAAACTGGCAGGTTCCCACGACACTTAAAATTAATGAGCTGTTGAGGACAAAATATACCTTTTCTCTGGCTCCATCGTCTTTGCCCAGACCTCCCCTCCCCCTTTCTTCCCATTTAACACACAATTTGACTTTTTGGCTGTGTTGCCATTTGGGTATATCACTCCTATAAAATAGCAAGATAAGATGGTTACAGAAAGTGGATTTGTTTGAAAACTATCTCACTGTTTAAATTAAAATCAAAGTTAATTTACTCAGTTTTTCATTTTTGTATTTTTCTGATTATCTGATCAAAATAGTCTTTAGTAGAACACAGTACTGCAGTTCACAGAGCAGCCATTTTGGTGTGTGATGTTAATGGCACTTGCCTTCCTGTCTCCTCTGGTTCCCCCTTTCTGTCTGTCATCATGGTGTCCCACAGTGCTGGTTTTGATTTGCAGGGCTTTGCTTTCCAGAGCATTTTCCTGTGGAGTTGATACAGTGCTTGTGAGGGGCCGTCCCCTCCAAGGTGTAGAGTAGAACAAGACTTGTGCATTTGTTTCAGGTGCAGATAATGCTGAGGAAGGATCTGGGTAACCCCCACTCCTCAAGATCTCAGAAAGATAATTGCTGGCCACCCACAGTGCCACTCTTAATGAATTTCCCTGATGTCCTAGTTTGCAGCTGGCCTTGCCCTGTGTTCATTTGGAAAGGAGGGATGTGGGACTGTGAGCACTGCTCTGTTCCTGTCACTGCTTTGCTCCACGTAGTCTGACCATTGGTGCCTTTGGAAGTAGTGTGGTGATCCTGACAATCTAACACTTACCTGGCACTTGCTTCCTGCCCTGCTGAAGCCCTTTTCTAGATGAACATCTTCAAAGCAACTCTATGAGATGGATAGTCAGTGGAGAAACTAAGGCTCAGGTAGGTCACCAGCTCAAGGTCAAATAGTTAGCAAGTAATTTCTGCAGATTCAAATTTAGGAAGCATTGTCTCATAGCCTGAGCATTTGGGTGGCTGACAGGTATAGATACAAGTATGTGGCCCATCAAAGTCTCTGGGAACCACAGTGTAACTAACCTTGGGAATGGTAGTCCAGCCTAGCAGTTTCAGACTTTTTGGTCTCAAGACCCCTTCATATTTACTGAAAGGCTTTTATTGATGTGGATTGTATTTATTGATATTTATCACATTATAGTTATAGCGGTGGAAATTTAAAAATATTTACTCACTTAAAAATAACAGAGGCCCATTACATGTTAACACGGATAACAATTTTATGAAAAGTAACTAGATTCTAAAACCAAAATATAGTGAGGAGAGTTGCATTGTGTTACATTTTTGCAAATCTCTTTAAATGTTTGTCTTTTTTTTTTTTAGCTTTGTATTTTTTATTTATTTATTTTTAATTATTTTTATTAATTTGTTTTTGTTACAGATGTTTCTCCTTTTCCCCCCATTGACACCTTCCTCCCCCCCCCCCCCATTCCCAGCTTTGTTGTCTGTGCCCATTGGTCATGCATACATGCATAGACGTTCTGTGGTTTATCCTCCCCCCCCCCCCCCCAAATGTTTGTCTTAGTACAAGATATTTAAGTCAATTCTTGTCTGCTTCTACATTTGGTCTCACAGTATTGTTTTGGTTTTGGTATGTGTGGAAAAAATCAGACAGATAAGTAGCTGGAAAGGAGAGGAGCCTTTGCAGATTACTGTATTTTATTTTTTGACAGCCCACCTCTACTCAACCAGTGCTAGTTTCTTAAATGCCAGTTGTTATAGGGAACTGAACCTGTATCGGTGAACTTCTCATTGGTCTGCCTTCCACTTTGAATAGAGCTCTTATCCACACATGGTTTTGTAATGTCGGGTAGTGACCATTTGAAAATAACGGTTCATTGAGTTATATACCTCTTCCAAATGTTTGCACCTTTCATGTGTGGTATCAAAGAACCCCACAGCTCCCCCGACCTCATCAGAAACGTCCTTACGTGTTGAGAGGCTGCCAGACTCGTGGTGGCAGGTAGGTAAAGGTTTTTCAAAATTGTAAATTTTTGCTTGAAATTGTGCATTCTATCACTGGTAGCAATAAGTATTAGTTATTTTCCTTGACAGGCGTACTTTATTCATTTTGGAGAAAATGGCTGACAAATAACTGTATTGGTGGTTCTTTCAAATAAAAAATAGCATTCCATAAAAAAGCAGCTAGCTTGCAATTTAAACAGTCTTGCAAGTACTTGTCCTTGGAAATGGTCGTCATGTTTGGTATGTAGGAGAAGTGCTTTATTTGTAGTTATCTTATCACATAAAGTATGTGTACTCAAGGGTTAAGATTTAATACTATTAACACTTTGTACTGCTTTACTGCATCCTTAAACGACGCTGGCTTTGTCTGTTTTTAACCTGCTATGAAGAGGACTGTAATTATTAACATAGTTTTGTCCATTGCGCTAATTTGTGTTAAGGCACCAGCCATTTTACCCACCTTTTGTTGTTGTTTAAAAAATAGTTTTATTGTGATATAATTCATATTATCATAAAACTTACCCATTTAAAGTGTGTAATTCAGTAGTTTTTAGTATATTCACACAGTTGTGAAACCCTCACTGTAATTAACTTGAAAACATTTTTTAGCACCTTTCCCCCCAAAAAACTTGTACCCATTATCAGTCACTCCCATTTCCCCAAACCTACCAGTCCCTGGAAACCGCCAGGCTACTTCCTGTCTCTGTGTATTGGTCTGCTCGGTTATTTCATGTGCATCAAAGGATGTGGCAGGTGACCTTTGTCTCCAGGTTCTTTCTGAGTCTGGTCCGTGCACGTTGTGCATCGGTACTAGAACCCTTTTATGGACGGATAGTACCCACTTGTTTCTCTTAAGTAGCAAGTTCATCCAACCTTTGCGTCCCCCCCACACACACATTTTGAACTATTTTTAATAATTCTGCTTCAATCTTTTGTGTACAAGTGTTTTTCTGTGGACCTTTAAAAAAAAATTTTCTTTTATATACTTACCTGGGAATGGAATTGCTGGGTCCCGTGGTAACTGTTTCACCTTCTGAAGAACTGCTCTGCCTGCTTTCCAATGTGGCCACGTTATTTTACATTCCCACCAACAGTTCTCCAGGTCCTCACCACCACTCCATCATTCATCTCTCTGAGCATAGCCATCCTCACGGGCGTAGAGTGGCATCTCATGCACTCTTTAATTGGTTTGAGAAGGGGGGAGAGAAAGGAAGAAAAACATTTATTTGTTGTTCAACTTATTTATACATTTATTGGTTGATTTTTATTTTTTTATGTGCCCTGACCAGGGATAAAACCTACAACCTCAGCATATGGGGATGATGCTCTAACCAGCTGAACCACCTGGCCAGGGCTATCTCATGTTCTTTTGATTTGCATTTCCCTGACAGCTAATCCACTGTTAGCCATCACCATCATTGAAATATCATTATGGTGGGGCAAGGGCAAATAATGTCTTATGATAATTATGAAAACAATTTTGACATAGAGGATCCCCTGAAAGCGATTCTGGGACCCCTCCCAAAACTCAACTCACTCATTAAGCTGGTAGAGATGGGGGAGTGTGTTTTTAGCATTGCATTTCTTCTTGCATGGGCAGGGCATTAGCAGCACCTCTTTTTCCCGTGAGATGGATATTCTGAGGCAGCAGCTGGGTTCAAGCAGAGGTGGGGAAGGCCCTGCTCAGGCCAGCCCATCTGTCTGTGTTGGGAACCCTTCTTTATACTGTATCTGTAGGGAGGTTGGGGCAGGAAGAGAACCTGCCTCAATCTGATGATGGTCCTTGTAAATACGCAGTGATAATTTTCCCCAGATGTTAAGGCCTCCTGAGCCACAGACACTAAGCTAGGAGCTCACCTGTTATCCTAGGTACAGAGGAGAAAACTGAGGGTATAAATAACTTGCCCAGTTGTTAAACAGTACGGCTGGGAATTTAACTGCTCATATAGTGTCATGAAGAGGGAACAAACCCCATAGACTGTTGTTTTAAAATCTGAACAAAAATAAGTCTTTACAGACTTGGTACTTCTTTAATAGCAGGCTGTACCTTGATACACATCTCAGTGTCCATAACAAAGCACAGAGAACTGTGGAATATTTAAGATTAACAACAACAACACAAAACACAACCTCTTGTGCCATGTTCCAATAAAGGAGCTATGTTCACTGCTGTAGAAAATTGGTGAACGGTCAAGAATTTCCTACGTTCATGTTCTTTGGCTTGATTTTTAATCACATTGAAGTATGACTCTTTACAGATGTTGCTTTTAATTTGTCTTGAAGCAAGCACGGATACTCCCAGCTTGGGTATGATGGATGCTTCCTGACAATGTGTTGTTATTTACAGTTAGAATAAATGCCAACCACTTGAAACTCCCATTTTTTCTGTAACTGAGCATTTAGGACAGTGGTTCTCAACCTTCCTAATGCCACCACCCTTTAATACAGTTCCTCATGTTGTGGTGATCCCCAACCATAAACTTATTTTCATTGTTACTTCATAACTGTAATTTTGCTACTGTTATGAATCACCATTGGAAATATGTGTTTTCTGATGGTCTCAAGCATCCCCTGTGAAAGGGTCGTTCGACCCCCAAAGGGGTTGCAACCGACAGGTTGAGAACCGCTGATCTAGTAGCACAGGCTCACAGCCTATATTCTGATGTGGCATGGTCTTTACTTCAGTCCTAAACTTCTCATTAGAATCTATGTATTCACTGGGGCTGGGAGGAACATCAGGGATCGGGTCCACATGCGTTCCAGATGTGGGAAATCTAAGTCTGTGGTGTACCATATACAAAGTAATGACAGAAGTAAATCTAACCAATTGAGTCAAAAAACAATTAGGAGGAGACTTAGAGGACTATTTTACCATTTGAAAATATGGAAGGGCTTTCTAGGCATAAAAGCAAAGAAAGAAACTGAAAAATGGGCAGCAGACTTAGCACAAGAGACGGAAAAGCAAATAACAAGAGGGAGAATATTTCCAACACTTAAACGAGGTGCAGGGTGAAAGAGCGTTTTGAAGGAACTGTGGATACGAGTTGAGGAGAGCAGCCTCCAAAGGGAAAAGTTGTCTGTGTGAGTGCCTCCAAGGGCAGGTAGGAGCTGGAGACTTTGACTTCTGCTTCTTCAAGCCAGTAAGAAAAGATTTCAGCTCAGAGGAGGAAGAATTTTCTCTCTTCAGTTGCCTGGCCAGGTAGCGAGTTCTGCCTGAAATTCTACAAGGCCCTGACTGCTAGGGAGAAGGGCATGGCCTAGAGGTGGAGGTGCCCGATGGCTGGGTAGATGCAGTGACCTTTTGAGGCTTTCTCTGTCAGGAAATGCACCAGGAGCTGTCTAAAAGTGACAGCGACAGAGGTTTGCTATTGCTTCCCATATGGCTCTGCCTAAAGCTGGTGGGGTAGCGCAGACAAGGCCTGGGGGAGACCTGTGGGTGTGAGGGGAACAGATAGGAAAGGCTCCCTGATGCCTGGACCTGATGAGTCTGTCTAGGTTTGCAAGTCCTAGCTATACAGCAGGGAAAGCTCAACAGCAGCCTCTTTGGAGTGAACTGTGAAAACCCTGAGCATTGCTGTTCTCTTTTGACACCCCCCCCCCCCCAAGTGGGTGGGATCCAGTGTGCACATTTGTGATGGACTCTGAGAGCCACTGTGAGGTCAGAGCGGAGACTGTGGTCATGTGCTGGTGACAGACAGCATGGCCCAGGCAAGGCGCTCACCTTCTCCATGCCTGCTGGCTTCATCTATAAAACCAACATGACCAGAATATGGCCTAAGCTGAGTGCACTTCCCAGCATGAGCATCATTTTCATGGTTCGTGGGGGACACATGTTAGTGCTAGCTGTTGCTGCTGCTATGACTTTTGGAGTAGAAAGGGGTCTGGCTCAAAGCCCCCTTGCCCCTTCCCTCCTCTGTGGTCACTGATGAGCCAGGTTGAGCAGCTGCACCCCTGACCCATATTCATTGGCAGAGCTTCTGCTTTAAACTGCATAACTTTAAATCTGAAACTATATCACCCTGGCTGGTTTGGCTCTGCAGTCTGGAGAAACCCGGATTCTGTTCCCGCTAAGGGCATGTACCTCGGTTACAGTTTGTCCCCGACCCTGGTTGGGTCGTGTGGGTGGCAGCCACTTGATGTGTCCCTTTCACATTGATGTTTCTCTCTCTCCCTCCCACTCTGTCTGAACAAAAAATGGAAAAAGTGTCCTCTGGTGAGGATAAAAAAAAATCTGAGACTATATCATCTTATTCTAGACGCCCTGTATCTTTACCCACGACTTGCTCTTGTTCCTGCAGTGGCTCTGGGTGTTCGTTTATTCATTTCGATTTCTCTCCGTGTTTACTGCGCGATGTTGACATTCTGGGGCCTGCTGCAGTGTTTTGATAGGGATTTCTAAAAATGGATTTTTCATTCATTTCAACCAAAGCAAATAATTCTTAAGGTAGGCTTATAATTTCTCAGTGTGCCTCTGTGTTCTGGTGCTGGTGTTCTGACTTGGGCTGCCCTTGTTAGTGTGGGGGGACTTGATGTGCAGAGTGATGTCAGAAGTTTAGGTTCCATGGCAGCATGCTCAGTGTCGTGACTCTATTCTTCCCTCTCCATTATTCCTAGTTTTCAACGGTTCCAGCAGGTCATCACGGGAGAAAGAACCTGTTCAAAAACACAAGAGCAAAGAAGCCACTCCCGGCAAGGAGAAGCACAGTGATCACCGGGCCGACAGCCGGAGGGAGCCGGCTCCCGCGAACCAGCCCCCCACAGCCCCCTCCACGGGCTCCTCCACCAAGGGGCCCGCTGCTAACCACCACCACCACCCTCTGCATCGGTCGGCTCAGGACTTACGGAAACAGGTAAAGCCCGGCCCTGCCACACAGGTGACCGTCGTGTGGCCCAGAGGGTGCCTGCCTGTCAGATGCCACCACCCATGTCAGTCACCATGGTAACCGAAGGGAAAATCTGAGTAGTAACCTTAGGAAATCCATGTTTCAAGGGCTCAAAAAGCAGAAAGGAGATGCTCAGAGGAGAGGCGGGGAGAGAGAAATACCACCTGTGTTCAGGAGTGTGAGGGCACACCTCTCCTTTTGTGAAGGTCAGTCACACAGGGCTGATGGTGGACTCGCATGCACCCCCGGAGGATGCTGTAATGGCCAGATGCCACGATCTGTTGAATCTTGTATGTTGGGACAGATTGGAATAGGAACCCCTTGGTGCCAGATGAGTTGCAGAGTCCTGGGGGCCATTGTTGGTTAGGCTAAGAGTGGAGGAGTTACACCTTGAAACAGGTCTGCAGACTGCCCGCTGCCAGTGGACGAGCCTGCACTGCTCATCTGTTTGCCTTCACATGGCAGGTGAGCATCTCTCCACCAGGGCTCGGGACCAGAGGATGTGCTGGGCTCCTCCTGTACCACTGAGCTGTGTGCGTGTGATGGGGCACGGGCGAGGGGACACTGACTCGCGGAGTGCATTTCAGGGCAAGTGTGCACTGCCCACTGCCCCCATTTCAGTCAGATCAGAAAACACAGATCCTGTCGGGGAAGCTCTAAAGGATGGCCTCAGGGCTCAGCCATTGTTGCAGTCACAGTGTTCTTGTCCTTAGGGGCCCTGGGAGGGAGGTGGGATGAAGGCAGGTGCCCCGGGCAGTGCAGGGAAGGGCTGTCCCACCCAGGTGAGTGGCATTTCATTGACCCCTCTGCTCCTATTCTCACTCCATTTTAAAGTTCGTGAGCCCTGGGGAACATAGATGTGCCTGCCTGCATTGAGATTTTTATCACACAGTTAAATTTCCCCCTAGAATGGACTGGAGACTCTGTCTTTAGAGATTGGTTCAGGGTGGGGCTTGGGTGGACTGAAGAGATTTCTTAGCTGGCAGTATTCCAGAAGGACTGGAACATGGTCACTGTCATGGTAAGAGAGTGGAATTCCTCCTTTTGTTGAGTAATTCTTTACTGTGGTCTTTTCTCATTCTTAATAATGTTACCTATTTCTCCTGACTATATTCATACATAGGAGTGTGTGTATACATACACATGTTCTTGGTATTAACATATAGCTTTTTTTTTTTTTTTATCCTCACCCAAGGACATTTTTCCATTTTTTTGTTCAGATACAGTGGGAGGGAGAGAGAGAGATAGAGAGAGAAACATCCACGTGAAAGGGACACATTGAGTGGTTGCCACCCACACAACCCAGCCAGGGCCGGGGACAAATTGCAACCGAGGTACGTGCCCTTAGCTGGAACCGAACCCAGGTCTCTCTGGACCGCAGGCCGATACTCTAACATTGAGCCAAACCGGCCAGGGCTAACATATGGCTTTTAAATATTACCCAGCTCTTCAGTTGGGTGGGGTGGACAAGGCAAGAATCCTCATATTTATGTTTCCACTCAATCCTTTGCAGTGTTATCTTGAGATTAAGCAAGTGGTTTTAGCGTATTTTAAACATTCTTCTCGTTTTCTTAGAATGGCTGGGCATGATTATGATTGTGGAATTGGCCCCCAGGCTCTGGGTGCCCTGTTTTCAGGATTGAGAGGCACAAAGAATAGGGCGCCACCCTCCCCTTGGTTTCGATGTTGTGGAAGAATTTCCATTCCGTTTCCAAAGCTGAGGTCCGACAGGCACTTGTGTAGAGCTCTCCCACAGATGTTTTGCTTATGAAAGAGAACAGTTCAAAAGGGACCAAGAGAAGGTGAGGACCCCTCTGTGGGGCAGGAATGAAGGGCTTGTAAGGGATGAGTATGTGACTTTATATTCACATGGGGTCATACACACACACACACACACTCTTCTTGGTCACATTTGAGTATGAGGCTGGGTTGAGTAACCTCTTGTGTCAGTTGGTCATAGTTCTTCAGCTCTTAGCACTTGTCTTTGAGTGCACCATTTCCCTTCATTACTGAACCGGGCATTTGCACCAATGGAGGTAAGATTTGAGGGGAGCGCCCTGGCCAGTTTGGCTCAGCGGTTAGAGCGTCGGCCTGCGGTCCGGAGAGATCCAGGTTCGGTTCCCGCTAAGGGCATGTACCTCGGTTGCAGTTTGTCCCCGGCCCTGGTTGGTCGTGCGGGTGGCAGTCACTCGATGTGTCCCTTCACGTCGATGTTTCTCTCTCTCTCTCTCTCTCCTTCCTCTCTCTCCCTCCCACTCTATCAGTACAAAAAATGGAAAATATCCTCAGGTGAGGATAAAAAAAAAAAAAAGATTTGAGGGGAGCAGAAGGCGCCCCTTGCCCTGGGATCACCCTGCCCCTTGCTCTGGGGAATGCATGGGTGGCCTGTTTCACACGCAGCCTCAGAACTGGAGGAGAGATCTGGGTGCTCCTGACAGAGCAGACTCCTGCCATCTGAGTAAGTGCAGGAGCTGGGCTTGCTTTGTTGCGGTTAACATCTTTGCAGGTGGGGTGTGACCATGCTGATGTTCGGGGGTTTCCTCCCATCACCCCTTCCCCTCTCGCACTCCCTGTCCCCCTCTCCCACTCCCTCTCCCCCCGTCAACCCGGATGGATTGGCCCAGGGCATCCAGTTGTAATTTGGCTTTGACCATGGCATTCTCTGAGACCTAAGATGTGATATGTAACTTTTCTGGGCCATGTTGTTCTTTTGGAGCCAATTATGCCAACTTTCCTCACAAGGATATTGTGAGGAATGAAGATAATTTTGAAATTATGAAATTCTGTTAGTTAATTACTCTAGAAATAAGGTCGATAAAAGTGAATTGTAGATTCCTTTATAGCTGCCTGATGCAAATTATTAGACTCTGACCTTTCTTCTTTCAAGTGACTAAAAGATAGAGGCCCAAAGAGTACACTGATCTTTAATTTCAAATACGATTATAATTTTTTATGTCAGCCTGAAAGAGAAGGCTACATGTTATTCTGTGAAGTGTGGGTGGGCAATTGAAGGGGTCCAGTGTTGGGGGTGCTGCCGAGGAGGCTGCCCTGTGTGCTCTGGCAGGATCTGAGCTCACACTTTGCTTGGAGCTTGCACTTTCCCCACTGCCTGGCCCGATTCCAGGTCTGGTTTGTAAGCTTCTTACAGGCCCTCGGCCCTGAGACCAGAGCGTGTGAGTGCACTTGACCTGTGCCCTTCCCTTGGTGTGAGGGGCCACTCCAAACACATGTCTCCGTTATGTGAGGTTGTGGTATAGAGCAGCCCCAGGATTGGCAGGGCACTGCCCCCCCCTAATAATCTGGAGGTGTGGTAGGTGTCTGACAAAGGAGCGAAAGCTATTCTTTGTTTCCTTAAAATAGCACTTCAGTTTCAGTGCAGTACAAGGCAGACATTCAGGATGGAAAACAGATGAGCTTGCACCTAGAGAGGGTTTCGAAATGTTAGTTTTCCAGTAGCGTCCTGAGGAGGTTTTTTTCGCTTGGACAGAAATACGAGTGCTTTGCAAGAGGATGCAGATGTCAGGCTGACCACGGGCACTCGCTCTGCTCGCTGTGGCACCAGGCCGAGCTGTCGTGCGGAGGCCATCACCTGTCAGCGGGGCTGTGCTGCCCTCTGAGGAGAGGTCTCACAGGGGCGGCTGCAGAGTCCTGGCCTGTGAGATTCTGAGAGGTCCAGCTCTGTTCAGACCGAGGAATTGGGACTGTTCTCCCAGTTCCGACAGATGAAACATGAGCACCCGGTAGAAGAGGCAGAACTTGCCTTGGCTGAAAGCATGGTGGCTCGAATTGCACATTTGACAAGTGGTATCTGGTTTGGGTAAGTTGCCTGTAGTGGGAGCAGGTGTTATAAAAAGAATTAGGGACTTCCAGCAGAACCCAGGGGTTCCTTTCCGAGAGTGGGGCTACCTTCTGCCTTGTCCTGCGGCTCATTAACTTAGGTCTTTAGACCCTTTCTCTAACCGAGGAGCTTGCCACACTAGCAGGCCTTCCCTCCTCTTCCATAATTCATGGCCTGTCCAGTAGAGTTTAGCATATTTTAGGCTCTTTTGTTTTTTAATTCAAGCTTTAAAAGCCCAAAGGGACTATTCTCAAGTAACAAACGTTTTTCTTCCCGCTCCCTACCTGCTCTTCTCCAGGTAGGCTGAGGCGCCGACTCAATGGCTCCCTCTAGTGGGGAATAACAGCTTGACAATCGAATTTCTGGTTGAACTGAAGATAGCTTCTTTGACTTGGACAGGTTGCTGTGTGCCTGGGGTAACCCGAGCCACAGGTGACAGGTGGGTGTATAGGTGGGCCACGGAGAAAAAGCTGCATACAACCCACTTCCAGCAGATCTGGGTGAGAGTTGGGGTAAGAAGGATGCAAAGTCAGAAATCCATACCAGAGCTGAGGGGAGGAAGCACTTGAAGACACCTGAAGTTACGTGTTTTTATGGCACCTTGGAGGGCTCTGCAATAAGCCACCTTTGTGTTGATCCTCCGGTGAACTAAGATGACCCCTCTCTCGTGTACAGTGAGCACTTCCTCAGGATGCGCAGCAGTGATACCAGACCCTGTGTGGTGCACTTGCCGAGTGTTGGTGTTTTGTACTGATTGATAATGTGGCGGGGGTGGGGGTGGGGATGGGGGACCTAGGTAGCAAGCAGCAACAGTGCCTTCTTCCATTCCTTTGTTTTCTTTGGTACCAATTAAATATTGGGCCCCTAGAGACAGTACGTGGCCAAGGAATAGGCATCTGTGTGTCAGCAGGAGGGTCCTGGGTTGTTGGTTCTGTGTTGTCCCTCCCTTTAGGGCACACGGCAAGCTGGTGGGACCACTCAGTGCCTGGGGTAGCTTGTCAGCTGTATCGTGCACTGGGGGCACCATGAAACACGGGCACCCTGGGTGGGCTTCTTTGTAGGGTGGAAAGCAGTGGGGAATCCAGGCTGTAATTCCTGGGCCTCCCCTGCGGCCTCCAGTGGGGCCTGGCACCTCACTGAGTCCAGGTGCAGGAGGCTCATCACAACCCGTTCATAACACTCGGCTCTGGCTCATGGAGCCTGCTCTCCTACCAAGAATCTGAGGCTGTCATTGGACTGTGTAAAATTGGTGGCAACTAAAGAAATACAGATCTCAATGGCTTCTTTTCTTTTTCTGCTTTTGGAACTTGCAGAATCTCTCAGATTCTACCTCAGAAAGAGTTCAGGGCCCTTGAGTCCACCCATTCCAGCTTCTCAGGGCACTTGACCTCCGGCTGGCAGAGTACATTTTCTGCATGGAACTTTGGAACTTTCTGCCGATAATTTGATTCAGTGATTCTCCAAGTATATCCCCAAATTAGCCCCAGCATCTCCTGGCACCTCGCTACAAATTAGATTCTGGGGCCCATCCCAGACCTACTGGGTAGGAAGCTCGGGGGTGGGGGCTCAGTGAGAACCACTGGTTTGGACGCCTGTGGGACAGTGTGATCTCTGTGTTTGTTCCCCACTTAAGCAAGCTGTTCCTGTTCCTGGGCTGGGGCTGGGCCTGGGCATAGGGCAAAGGTCACTTGAGGCTCAGACCCTGGACTTGGGAACTCCGCTTCTGGTGGTGAGCCATCCACACAGCCCACGGTGGGGGAAGAGAGGGCTGCTGCAGGCTCCCTCTGCCGCCACCCCCTTCCTCGAGGTTTTTCATGAGGAAAGAGAGCTGTTGTTTCTGCTCTTGTTTCCCAGGAATTGTGGGTTTTTTTTTTTTTTTTTTTTAGTCTTTTTAACTCATGTTGCAAATGAGAAATTGATGCCCAAGATGTTAAATGACATGTCCAAGGTCACTGAGGCAGAGTGATGACTCAGTGCTCACCCCAAACCTGCCGACCCAGCAGCAGCTACTATGGAGGGCCCTTCCTCATCCTGTGGAGTTAATGCATTTCTGGTATCACTCTGGTTTCTCTTTGTAAACGAGAGTGACGTGTGTGTCATGGAATCATCGTGATGTCCATGCTGTAAGATGGCCCTTACAGAGGCTGCTTCCTGACCCAGTTCCTGTGGAACTGGATGTGGAAGTGTTTTGAGGGTGGGGAAGTAGGAGCCACCTATGCAGAAGAGGGGTAGCCACCCCTGGCATCCAGCAGTGCACTGCAGGGGCCAGTCTGAAACACGAGAGGAGATGCTACAGGCAGCAGCAACATGTCTGCATTGGAACTGAACCACAAGAGGGCTGTTGATCTCTATTTCCATAACGTTTTTGTTTTGTTTTGTTTTTATTTAGCACACAGAACAAGCATGTCTTTTCTTAGAACAGAGGGGTGTGTGTGTGTGTGTGTGTGTGTGCACGCGCGCGCGCATGTGTGTGCAGTTGACTTGGCTGGAACTGGGAGTGCCCGTTTATCCGTTTATGCATGGCTTTCTTTCAATAAATATATACAGTTGGCTCTCCATATTCCTGGGTTTTACATCCTTGGATTCAAGCAATCATGGATTAAGAACAGTATTTTCAGCCCTGGCCAATGTTGTTCAGTGGTTAGAGTGTCAGCCCACACACCAAAAGGTTGCAGGTTCAGTTGGGTTCAGTTCTGGTTAAGGGCATGTGCCTGGGTTTTATTCCCAGTCCCCTTTGGGGTTGTGCTGGAGGCAACTAATCGATGTGTTTCTCACATCAATGTTTCTCTCTCTCTCTCTCCCTCCCTTCCACTCTCATCATCGGGTGAGGAATAACAACAAAAGAACAAGCAAAAACCCAGTATTTTTAAACCGCTATTGGGAGTCTGGGTGTGGAGGGCTGGCTGCGTACATCGCTCTAAAGCCATTTTATATAAGGGGCTTGAGCAGGCACAGATTCTGGTGTTCACAGGGTCCTGGTACCAATTCCCTACAGATACCAAGGGATGGCTGGGTGTCTGGGGAATCAGAAAGTCACTGTGGGTTTTCAACTATAGAGGTTCGGGTTGGGTGCCGTTGGGTGCCCTTAACCCACTGCATTATTCAAGGGTCAGTGTTGTACATGTTCTTTCTCCCCTAGATGGGCAGGATCTGCCTATCAGAAGTGCTCCTAACCTGTGATAGGTGATTGGTGGGCATGTTGGAAAGGTCCTTATTGTGAAGCACCTGATTTCCTGCAAGGGCCCTGGGGACAGGCATGCGTGTTAGGACACACCAGGAAAAGGAGGGTGGGTGAGGAATTGTGCAGAAATTCTGATACTGAGCACCCCAGAGTTTAGCTCGAGGCGGTATATTTTTTGCCTTTGTAGGTAGCCCTTGTCTCTCTCTAGTTACAGTGTGTGGTGGAGGTTGCCTTCTTGGCCAGTGCTGATTCTGCTTTTTTTGCCCTCTGCCCTTCCTGCTGCCTCCCAGGTTTCGAAGGTAAACGGAGTCACTCGAATGTCATCTCTGGGTACAAGTGCAACCAGTGCCAAAAAGATGCGCGAAGTCAGACCTTCACCGTCCAAAACTGTGAAGTACACTGCAACAGTGACTAAGGGGACTGTCACATACACCAAAGCCAAGAGAGAACTGGTCAAGGAAACCAAACCCAATCACCACAAGCCCAGTTCAGCTGTCAACCACACAATCTCAGGGAAAACCGAAAGTAGCAATGCAAAAACCCGCAAACAGGTGCTATCCCTCGGGGGGGCGTCCAAGTCCACCGGGCCCGCCGTCAATGGCCTCAAGGTCAGTGGCAGGTTGAACCCAAAGTCATGCACTAAGGAGGTGGGGGGGCGGCAGCTGCGGGAGGGGCTGCGGAATTCCAAGAGGAGACTGGAAGAGGCACACCAGGTGGAGAAGCCGCAGTCACCCCCTAAGAAGATGAAAGGGCTGGCCAGCTCTGCCGAAGCCCCTGGCAGAAAGGCGGCAGTGGTGGCCTCGGCCCCGGCCCCGGCCCCCAGCCCATCCCTGGCCCCGGTGGAGAGAGCTCTGCTGAACGGACACATGAAGAAGGAAGTGCCCGAGCGGAGCTTGGAGAGGAACCGGCCCAAGCGGGCCGCAGCTGGGAGGAGCATGCCGGGCAGACAAGCACATGGCAAGGCGGACGGCGCCTCCTGTGAAAATCGTTCTACCTCGCAATCAGAGCCCTTGCACAAGCCGCAGGAGGCAGCGGCCAAGCCCGAGAAAGGGGCCAGCCGGGTTGGGTGGGCGGCCATGGACGAGATCCCCGTGCTCAGGCCATCGGCCAAGGAGTTCCACGACCCGCTCGTCTACATCGAGTCGGTGCGCGCTCAGGTGGAGAAGTACGGCATGTGCAGGGTCATCCCCCCTCCGGACTGGCGGCCCGAGTGCAAGCTCAACGACGAGATGCGGTTCGTCACGCAGATTCAGCACATCCACAAGCTGGGCCGGCGCTGGGGCCCCAACGTGCAGCGGCTGGCCTGCATCAAGAAGCACCTCAGATCTCAGGGCATCACCATGGATGAGCTCCCGCTCATAGGTAAGACCACTCCCTGCCCACCGCCCCGCCCCGTGGCGCTAGCCTCTCTCCCCTTCCACAGGAGGACACGCTTCTCCGGGCTCGCCCACTGCTCAGGAGGAGCGCAGGCCCCTTTTCTTCAGCTCCTGGGCGTTAGTGGTATCTCGGCCTGGGTTCTCCCAGATGAGTGGTCCCCTGCTGCCCGCAGGGACCAGAGCAGAGTCCTGGGCAGTGGGATGCTGCCCCTGTGGGTTCATCTACTGGGCTGCCCTAGCAGTGTGCCAGACTCAGGAACGTAGACAGCAAGAAGTTATTGGCT
Organism: Molossus molossus; assembly: GCF_014108415.1. Lineage (NCBI taxonomy): Eukaryota > Metazoa > Chordata > Mammalia > Chiroptera > Molossidae > Molossus > Molossus molossus. The sequence goes on along the minus strand of NW_023425347.1, from coordinate 25,558,875 downwards.
CACAGTTCTGGAGGCTGGAAGTTCAAGATCAAGGTGCCAGCAGGGATGGCGTCCCCTGAGGCCTTTCCCCTTGACCTGTCCAGGGCTGCTTGTCCCTGTGTCCTCACATCACCATTCTTCTGTGTGCCTGCTCCTGGTGTCTCTTCCTTTTGTTGTGAAGACACTATTCACCTGGGTTAAGACTCACCCCATTTTAACAAGGTCAGGTTTGAGGTACTGGGGGTTAGAATTCAACACATTTCGACCCAGGAGCTCTTGTAGCCCCAATCCATTTCTTCTGTCTGACCTTTGTCTCTTCATTCTCCTCGCTTTTATTTGAGCCTCTGTTTCTGTGGTGACCAGCTTGGCCCGTGGAGCCCACAGGTCAGGGAACATGCACATTTCTCCCGAGAGCAGGCCCAGCTGTGGCTGGGATGGTTGCAGAACTCGGCTCAGTGGCTCCAGTGGGCACACATCCCAGCATCAAGGGCCCTGGGCCCAGAGCGTCACTCTCAGGGCATCACACTCCCCTGTCCGCTCTACCCTGGGTCCTGCACTTCTAGGATTAACTCACTCTGTCAGGGATGAATGGGGTTTCCTGGGGGACAGCTGGGTAAGGTCATTCACTTCACTTTCATCTCTAGAGCCATGGAAGGAAACAGCATGTTCCCACCTCCATTTTGGAGAGCCTGATTTTTCAGAGGCTGGGAGAAAGGGAGACATCTAACAGCAGTAAGATGCATTCCTTGTGAGATGGAGGTTCTATTATCCCTCTCAGCAGGGGCCTGCCAGTGGTAATGCCTGTGAGGGCACTGCACTGGAAAGACTTCTCCGTCTGTGGTCCCTTGTCAGGGATGGCGTGTGCTGTAGTGACCTGGGTGTGGGAATGGGCGAGCGGGGGAGTGTGTCTCAGGAGCTCGGTTCGGCTGTGCCCTGTGCGCACACGGGCTGCTGGGGGCTCAGAACAGCACCAGGTCCCTAGAGCTGTAGTCAGATGACCCGTCTCACTACTCACTCCGAGCAGTGGCCTTCTAGGGATAGGTAGAGTACTCAGATGTGATGTCATGATGCCAGCCAGCCAACTTTTGTTTAGAGTAGGATTTCTTTAACCGTGACTCCCTCCCATAGCAGCCAGAGTCAAGTGCACACGTCACTGTGGTGTGTGAAGCATTGTCACTACCCAGGAGGGTTGCTAACCTGGCCCTTTCCTGACAGAGGCTTGGGGCTGTGGGTCTGAGCTCAGGTGTCTGGAAGTGCAAGGGACTTAATAGTTTTGAGGCAGTTTCCCAGAATTCACCAAAATTCGATGAGCACCCCAGACCCTTGGGAAACGGCTGTGCTGCAGGGAATGGCGTCAGCACAGTCTCAGTGAGGGAGGTGGTCCTGTGAACGGGCTGGTCATGGCCGATGAGGAGTCTAATGGATTTGCGAGAACTGTGTAAATTTTTAAGTGCTGTTGGATTATAATGATCTCAGAGAAAAGGGCAAAAAGTGTGGCTGGCCTCCCCTCTTGTGAGACCTGTGATCTGAACCTCTGTGGCACGCGGGGTAACTGACTTCGCATTCTGCCCGTGCACAGAGGGCTGCTGCCTGCCAGCCCCGCAGTCTCCTCACTGAGAGGCAGCAGAGTGAGCCAGGAATCTGGCTGATGTCCCGGGAAGTCCCTTCACTCTGGTGTTCTGCTCACAAACAACCATCTTCTGCATGCTCGTCCTCTGATCTTATTCGCAGTGTGCCTGAGGTCCAGGCATGCATCCGGGGTCCTGGGATGCTCTGCCCACCTCCGGAGTTCTGTTCTCATGCAGTCTTGCTGCTTTCCCTTTTGTTACTAGATGGAAATATGTCCCTGTTGTCCAAAGACCTAAAACTTTTCCCTTTCCACTTTGCTCACTTAGCGTTTTGTTGTGCATTTACCTCTTAACAGACGGTGGATGCTTATTCTGGAAGATTTCCCCCCTTTGTTGGCCAGAAGGTCGCATCTAGGTTACTGTTCAGACATTCCAACATACTTGAGTGGACATGCATCTCACAGTCCATTTGCAGTGAGAACTTGCCACCACGTCCTGTTGTCCTGGAAATACTGTGGGAGTGAAAATAAGACACTTTGAGCATGCATGTGTGTTGGGCATGTGTGTGTGGGGTGTGGGTGTGTGTGTGGGGGGGTGTGTTTAGAGGGGAATTAGGACGGGCAGCACATGCCGTGCCTGTATGATTGCTGACATTATAGCTCTTCCAGGTGACATTGGGCGTGGGCACAGCTGAGTGGCACAGCTGGCCCCTGCCTTCCTTCACCAGGGATGGGCCACTGCTCCTGGTCTCATTGCACCTGCCTCTGGGTGTGTGAGAAGGGTGTTCCCAGTGCGCGCTGCCCGTTTGAGGGGACACTGGAAAGTTTCTCCCCCTGGATTTGCATGCCTGCTCTCTTCTACCATTGGCCTCTGCTTAAAGGTCACCTCCTCTGGGAGACCTTCTCTGATTATCCCATCTGAGACGGTGGCCCTGTTACTCTCCACCCCTCGATCAGCTTTATGTGTCCCCGTAGTGCCCAAGATTGTCTTAAAGGTCTGTCTGCACAGACTGAGTTCCCTGAAGGCCAGAGGTGACTGTTTGCTGTTCTGACCCCAGAGCCTTGTGGGCATCTGTGGACTGTTAGTTGAATTAAAGAGGTCTTGTTCATGGTCCTTTTCACCAACTGTCCCTGTGTTTTCTCCCCTCACCACCCCAGGAGGCTGCGAGCTTGACCTGGCTTGCTTTTTCCGGCTGATTAACGAGATGGGTGGCATGCAGCAAGTGACTGACCTCAAAAAATGGAACAAACTAGCAGACATGCTTCGAATCCCCAAAACTGCCCAGGACCGGCTGGCCAAGCTCCAGGAGGCCTACTGCCAGTACTTGCTGTCCTATGACTCCCTGTCCCCCGAGGAGCACCGGCGGCTGGAGAAGGAGGTGCTGATGGAGAAGGAGATCCTGGAGAAGCGGAAGGGGCCCCTGGAGGGCCACACGGAGCATGACTACCGGTTCCACCCTCTGCCCCGCTTCGAGCCCAAGAACGGGCTCATCAATGGCGTGGCCCCCAGGAACGGCTTCCGCAGCAAGCTCAAGGAGGTGGGCCAGGCCCAGCTCAAGACAGGCCGGCGGCGACTCTTTGCTCAGGAAAAGGAAGTGGTGAAAGAGGAGGAGGAGGACAAAGGCGTCCTCAGCGACTTCCACAAGTGTATATATAAGGTAGGGCCCCTGTAAGGCGGGGTGTGGGGTGAGCAGGGGGCCCTCAGACTCCCAGAGAGCTGGGCAGGGGCTGGCCACCCTGATGGCCTCTGGGGGTCCTGGAGCCACCAGACTGCTTTCTCTGGGACACGTAATAATGAGAAGTGTCTGCAGTCTGTGGGGAGGCTGGGTGCTCAGGAACCAGGCCTCACGTATTTGGCCAGCTGCACAGGCCGTGACTTGACCCCTGGGAGCAGTGAGCCCACTTCAGGCCTTGGAATTCCGTTTTGTTGAATGAGCCAAGTTTGAACCCGGGTGCCAGAGACACAGTACCTAGGATGCATATGCAGTTTCTCCTCTGAGCCTGCTCTCTGAGCACGCCCATCTCAGCCTGGAGGAGCAGAGCTGCCCAGTCAGGCCTGGCGGTTCTCCAGCAGTGACGGCCCAGACCCTTGTGGGCTGGAGTGCTGGTTTCCTTTGCCATCTTGGTTATTTTCTGCATAGCCCACCACCACCCATTAGCCTGCGTGGCCAGTCTCTCCCTTGGAGAGAGGCCTTGATACAGCTGTCCCCTCGCACCTCACCGTTAAAGCTCTGCAGGGAGGAGGCGGGGAGGGCTGGCAGCAAAGCTCGCACCCTTTTCCCAGTCTGCCCGGCACACTGCAGCACCAGCTGTCCTGCAAGGCTTGCTCCTCAGAGATGTGAGGCAGAGTCTCGGACACTCCTGCTTGGCAGCCCGCCTGCCCTTGCTCATCCGGGCGACTGTGGCCTCCTGTTTGGATGGTTCTAAAGCCAGGCTTGGGGCCGCCTCCCTCCTGTCTGTCAGGGCGAGTGGGGCACCCAGGGCAGAGCTAAGAGAGGCAGCTGCTGGATAGCCTGGGCTTTGAGGGGTGCACAGGCTGCACCTGGTGTCTCTGTTTTGTGTTTATCAGGACGGAAGTGTTCTGTAAGGGTCCTGGCTGCCTTCGCTCAACAACCCCGCTCCCACCTCATGACCGCGCGTGTGTGCGTGTGCGTGTGCGTGTGTGTGTTGGGGGTGGGGTGGCTCCCTACGTTGAAAATCTGCTGTGGATTTTCTCCACCCTCAGCCACTCCCCCAGGTTCCCCTCGCTGCCTGGAGGCAGGCCCTGGCCTGTGTGCCCTCCTGGTTCAGTCGGTGTGGACTTTGGGTGCTGGGTCCACTGCACACATGTAGGGAACCTGGGAGTCGTGTCCACTGTGCCTCTTCCCTTTCTGAGCCCGTGCTGGGAAGCTGCACCGCTGGCCGCCCACTGCCACGTGTTCCTCTGTGGGGCCTTCACCCTCACACTTCATTCTGGGAGGAGGTTGTGTGGCCCGGCTTCTTACGCTGGACACACACAGGGTTCAGGGTCCCTGCTTCATCCGCGATGCACTGCGGAGATGGTGCTCTGGGAGCGGCTGCCTGCAGCCTGCTGATGATCTTCTTCTGTTTCACATTTTAACTGTTTTATGAAAAAGGAGAAGGTGGCCCATGGACTATAAACGCAGTGCTCTGGGTTGTGTTTCCTGGCTGTGCGCCTGCGAAGCCCTCCTCAGCTGGAACCACTGATTAAGTCCCATGACTCTGAGTAGCCGACACATGAAATAAGATATTTTCTACTTCTGTTACTTTGTATCTAAGAAGGCTAATTTTATGAGAATGAGTTGGTCCAAGCTGGAATTTTTTTGAAAACCTGCTTTGTAAAGGGTATTTTTAGATCTCATCACAACAAATCTATGAGCTGGGCTGCAGGGCAGTTTGATGGCCGGGTGCTGCTCTGTGGCTGCTGTGTGCTGTGGGCCAGGGTTGTGTTCTCTAGGCCCCTTAGCACCCTCGGGCCACTGCCTGTCACTAGGTTACTCCTATCCTCTCGAATCCGCCAGGTGAGGTTGTGTGTCTGGCCGGTTTTCTGTGACGAGGACTCTTGGGGCTAGTTTCTTCACTGGGTAAACTGAGGAACTCTGCCCAGTTCTCCAGAAAGTGAAAGCTGCTTTTTAAAGAGCACCTGGACGTATACTGGCTTCACGTGTACTGGTTCTGCCATGGCCCCTGTGCACAGCCCGCTTCCTATAGAGGCCGATCTGTTTCTCTGGTGCCGCAGTGCGGTGTGTCCCCAGCCTCTGGCGGCTCCGAGGAGCCCGCTTCGAGGGTGCTTCCCTGCCTTCTCTGCTTGTACCAACTCCGGGCATAAACCAGCCACCCCCGGCCGTGGGGAGGTGCCAGCAAAGCCCGTGGCTGGGGCTGGTGTGGGCTTAGGGCTCAGCTGTGTTGCTTAAGCTGGACTTGCTTGTTTTTGTTTTCTTTCCAGGGAAGGTCTGTTTCTTTAACAACGTTTTATCGAACAGCAAGAAACATCATGAACATGTGCTTCAGCAAGGAGCCTGCACCAGCTGAGATTGAGGTGAGCTGAGCTCATTCTGCCCGCCTGCTGGGACCCTGACCTTAGGGCCCGGTGGCCTGAGAGGACTTGAGCGGCAGCCGAATGTTTTAACTCCTGTTGCTCTAAACTTCTTCAGGTTAAAACCAGGCAGAATGGGGAGAGTGGGTCTCCTCCCAGCCTGTCCCTGACTTACCCAGCCAGAGGGAGAGAGATATGGCCGGTGGAGCGAGCGTCCCCTCAGCTGGAGGGTGTCTGGCACCCCTGGAAACCATAGGTGTGCTGTGCCTTCTCTGGGTGGTTTAGTGGGGCTGGCAGGTTGCCATTTTTGTGTTTCTGCCAACTCTGTTCTTTGAGGTAGTGTGAGGTCGGAAGGATAGTGAGCACCTTTGTGTCCAGACCATTTAGGGGTCTGTGTGGGGCACTCCAGGACAGAAACCAGGCCTTGGGGTTCGCTCTCCTAGGCCAGTGCCCCTGAGCTGCCATCGGCAGGCGCAGGCCCTCAGCAGGTGCGGCCCTGCCGGTGAGGCGCCGAGCTTCCTGTGTTCGGGGCAGCGGTGGGGGAGCAGGTGGTGTCACTGCAGCCTGTCTGGTGGTGTGTAACAGGCTCCAGACCATGCTAATGTTCTTCAGCGGCGGTACCATGTCTTCTGAATAAAACCCGGGCTGACCTCTGGGGATCCAGCCTTCCTGATCAGACCAAGTTTCCCCAGAAGTGGGGCTTGCAGGACAGTCTAGGCCAAAGCAGGACCCCAGCCGCCTACGCCGATGCCTATGGTGCCCCACGGCTGACAGCCATCGCCGGAGGCCGGGTGGTTCTGCCTGGGCCTCAGGCCCGTCCCCAGTCTGGTGAATTCAGTACCGCCTTCTGCATGCCCTCAGGGCCGGGGTCTCTGCCGTGTGCCCACACTGCCCCCGCTCTGTGCTCTGGGTGCTGCCGTGGCCTGCCCCTGCCCCACCCCCACCCCCCAATTTGGTCCTGCCAAAGCCACAGTGTCAGCCAGGCCCTGACTCTGGGACACGTGTGGCCATCACAGTTGCTTCCGAAGTGCTCGTGGCATTGGGGGCAGAGACACCCAAAGAGAAGAGCGTGACTGTGGGACAGAGGCCTCTGCACAGCACCCGTCCTCTTGGGCGTCCCCACGGTGCAGCGTCCACTGCCATCCACAGCTCGAGGGAAGCTCACTTTCATTTGCTACTTGGGAATTCATTCTCTCTGAAAGTCCACCTGTTGCTTTAGCAGTTACATAATATTTAAATATGATGGGAAGATTTTCTAAAGTCCAAACTTTTCGTCTGAAGCTATCTTTTGGGTCCTTCGAAGAAGGTCAGGCCTGCCTTTGGCCAGTGCTCAGCAGCTGGACTGGCCTCCACTTAGCAGTGGGTCCCCTTCCTCCCCCATGGCTTTCTTCACCTAGCAGAGGTCGCATCAGCCCAGCACCTGGGGGGCAGGGCCAGAGCTGTCACCAGCCCCTCAGTCAGACTATGGCTTCCTCCTTCCAGTCAAGGAAGTCTGTTTGAGAAATCCAGGCTCTTAATGATGTTGAATTTATTTTTGGCTTGGTGCCTTTGGTACCCCTGGCTGGTCCTTTTTTTTTTAATCCTTACCAGAGGATATTTTTCTATTTATCTTCAGATAGCGTGGAAGGGAGGGGGAGAGAGAGAGAAACATCGATGAGAGAGAGACACATCGACTGGTTGCCTCCCACACGACCCCGACCAAGGCCGGGGATGAACTGCAACCGAGGTCCGTACCCTTGACTTGCTTCGAACCTGAGACTCATGGGTCTGCAGGCCTCTAACCTCTGAGCCAAACCGGCCAGGCTGGTCCCTCCTCCACAGAAGCTGCCCTGTGCCGGGGGCGCCTGTGGTGTCATCACAGGCAGCCCCACTCGGAGTGGGCTTGTGCTTTGTGACGCTGAGTGGTGATTGGTTAGTCCTTCTCAAAAGTTGGTTCCAGCTTAATGGGCTTTGCCAGAATTAGGGAACGTGATGCTGTGATTCTGGAATGATAATTGAAACAAAATAAAAAAATGCCTCTGAGTGTGGGGAGTTGCCTAAAGGTAAGCTGGGGACACCTGCTCACCTGTCAGTAATGCGCGCCCCTGACTGCTCTCTGCCCCAAACTTGTTTAGATTGGACTCATTAGAGCCTTTTGCCCTGGCTGCTGTGTCCGCCTTCTCAGTCTGTTCAAGTGCTGGCACAGCATGGGTGCACATGAGTTTCACTCCTGCGTAGAAGTCAGGATGGCTGGTTACTAGAAGTGTGTGAGGCATCTGTTGAGATGCTGGAGCTGGAGGCTGTATTTATTTCAGTCTAAGGACCACAGTGGCATGTCTTCAGCCTCCTTATCATTTCATTCCCCACCCCCTTCGTTTAAATGATTTTTTTATTGTGATAGCCTCAAAACTTAGCCCATGTAAGTGTACAGCTCAGCGGTGTGAGTACATTCACATTGGAGCAACCATCACCACCATCCGTCTTCAAAATGCGATTCATCTGGCAAAACCGAAACTCAGTACCTGTTATGCAACAACCCCCATGACCCTGTCCACCCAGCCCCTGGCAGCCGCCATTCTGCTTTTAGTCTGTAACTCTGACTGCTCTAGGCACCTCTTTTAAGTGGAGTCATGTGGTACTGGTCCTTTGTGACTGGCTTATTTCACTTGGCATTATGTTCTTGAGTGCCTCCTGTTCAGCGTGTCAGACTTTCCTTCCTTCGAAGGTTGAATAGTTGCCAGTATATGGATGTTCCCGCTGACTTCCCACTTATCTGTGATGGACACGATGGCTTCCACACTCGAGCTGTTGTGAACAGTGCTGTGAGGGACTTGGGTGTGCAGCTGTCTGTTGGAGCCCTGTTCTCAGTTCTGGGACCTGCCTGCAGAGGTCTCGGGAGCATCGCTGCCCTGTGACGGGCTCCTCTGTTGGGCGTTAGTGTCCCTGCTGCTAGGCTGCGCTGTGCTCTGTGACCCAGGCGCAGCGGAGGGGCTGACTGTCTCTTGCCTCTTCCCCACAGCAAGAGTACTGGAGGTTGGTGGAGGAGAAGGACTGCCACGTGGCTGTGCACTGTGGCAAGGTGGACACCAACACTCACGGCAGCGGATTCCCTGTGGGGAAGTCAGAACCATTTTCAAGGTAAAGTCGGACTCTGTTGTCTACATTCTGGGGACTAGGGGGCATTCCTCCCATCAGTCTGTGACGCCCCTCTTCTTTCTTCTGTAGGCATGGATGGAACCTCACCGTCCTCCCCAATAACACAGGCTCCATCCTGCGTCACCTCGGTGCTGTGCCTGGTAAGTCTGATGTGGCTGCTGTCAGCTGGGTCCTCAGGTCCCTGCCATGGCAGCTTGAAAACTGAGCATCACCCATGGGGAACTGGGGCTGGGCAGCTCCTCTTGAGCACAGCTGACAGTGACGGGATTATGGTATAGAGTCTATATGTTCAAGACATTCATTTGCAGGAAAGCGAGAAACAGGTTCATAATTGAAGTCCGTAAATATGTGGAAAGGTGAACTGAATCACAGCCTCTAGAAGCTGGGCAGGTGCTTAGGGGCCAGCTTTTCACTTTGAAATTGGTATTTTCAGAGCTGAGGTCCTGACTCCTTAGGACTACTGCAGGCTCCTGAGCGATAGATTCCGTGCAGGTATTCGGAAAGCCAGGTGTCCTGGGGCCTCAGGTCACGGAAGACTGGGGCCCTCCACACCTAGGTCTCTCGGGGGGCTTGGTGCTCCTGCCTCCAGCACACTGGCTCAGGTTTGCTGTCTGTTCTGAGCCTCGGGGTGCAGCCAGCAGCTGTTGGCTCTTTGCCAACAGTCATTGTGGCCACGGCCCTGGGGGCATCTTGCTGCCTGAGCTCAGACGCTCTGCTGCTGCTGTTTGTAGCAGAGTCCGTCTTGGCTTCCAGTCTGTACAGCAAGCGGGAGGGAGCAAGCAGCTCCTCATGGGTTTGTCTGTCTGGTTTTAACTCCCGTTTTCTTCTTTCTCTTGTTATCCGGGGAGAAGAAAGTATTTCTGATGGCTGTTCCTCTGAGACATTGCTGCCATCCCTCTGAATGCCGTTTTCTCCCTTTGTTTCAGGAGTGACAATTCCCTGGCTAAATATTGGCATGGTCTTTTCTACCTCATGCTGGTCTCGAGACCAAAACCACCTTCCCTACATCGACTACTTACACACTGGTGCTGACTGCATTTGGTGAGTACACAGCCCTCGGGCAGGGCTGCAGTGGGGGTGCCCTCCCAGCACCTCGTTGGCTGGCAGCCTTCCAGAGCTTCGGTGTGTCTGAGCTCCCTGGGCGTTGCTGCCTCCGCTGGAGGTGGTGGAGAACCTCTCAGTTGCTCTGATGACGAGCTTCTCTCCACGCACTTGCAGGCCATGCATGTTCTTTTTTGTCAGCTGCCTGCTTCGGTTTGATTTTCCTTCTCAGATACTATTTTTTTGTTGTTGGTTTCCAAGTGCTTGTTTCACACTGGGAGTGGGGAGCAGGAAGAGTCACCGTGACTGGTGGCCATGCCTAGCCGTCCCCACCCCATGTCAGGCCCTCTCTCTGGCCTTGCGAGTGGCTGTTTTCAGTGTCCCTTCAGAGTGGTGCCTCCCAACCCCAACACTGCCGAGAGAGTAGGTCGTATGGGAGACAGAGCTGTCTTGTGTCCGACGCACATACTGACTCCCTGCACATAGTTGTCTGCTTTGTGGGAAGCATTCTGCTTCAGTGCCCACCTGTGAGCCTGGCTGTCACCCCCAACCAGGCCTGGTCTGTGGCTGGCTCTTTGTTTATAGTGGCAGATGGGAAATTACTTCGAACAATCAGATGTCTTGTCGACTGATAGTCTATGGGCTTCATGATCATCTCTCACTCACTGTGTTTACTGTCCTAATGGGGCGATCAGGCGTTCTCCGTGAAAATGAAGGCTAAGGACTGACATCCATGCTCTTCGGAGCAGCGTCTGCGGCAGCCTCGTTATGATGCCCCTGCCTCCCGGCCGTAGCACAGTGAGTGACAGTTGGCGCTGAAGTGAGCAGGATGTGCAGGCCCCGCTGGGCGCCTGTGTGTGCAGGAAGGTGGTCTTCAGCACCCTTAGTCTGTGAGTGGCTGCGGCCGTGGGAGGCTGGGAGACAGTGGCCTGGGGGCCGACCACGGGGGACCGCACAGCCAAGATAGCAGCTGGCTCTCATTCAGGGACAGTGCTGCTGCTTGGACTTGGGGAGACCCTCTGTTCTGTTTCTCATGGAGAAGCTCATGTGGGCAATGCCAGGCCTTGCTGGGGGTACACAGAATCCCACGAGATCTGTGCCCAGAGCCAGCTCGCCTGCAGACCCCTCAGTGCCTGGTGTGCGGGGACCTACAGCTAGCAGGGGACAAGGTGGAGTAATGGCTGAATTAGAGGGAGGGACATGAGTCTTTGGGCTTTCTGAGGACTCATTCCTGCACCTCATTGATGGGGAATAAAGAGGAGGCCGGGATGTGATTGGAGAACTTTATGGTTGTGGTTTTTCCTAGAACATGTGATTTAGGTTAGAAGCCCTGGATGTAAATCACGAATCAGTAACACAATATGTTGGCATTGAAATAACATGAGCATAATAAAAACCACTTCAGTGAAGCAACTGAAATGGGATTTGGCCTCTAAGTGAAGGATTTCATCACAGACACCTCAGTGCGGCTGAGATCAGGCAGCCTGCCCGCCCAGGCCTGTGGGAAGGTGCCAGGTTGCAGCTTGGCTGAGGGCTGGACAGCTGTCCAGAGTGAGGAGAGCCGGTCAGCGTCGCCACCGCACCGGGCCGGCCCAGCCTGCCTGCCTGTCGCTGGGTGGGTGGCTCCAGGTGCTCTGTGGCCCAGGTCCTGTGAGGACCTTGGGGATGGAGGGTGGGCTGTGGTCTCAGAGGGCACCTCGCCCAGATGTTCCGCCATGGCCACTGGCACCGTGGGCGGGGAGACGGAGGGAGGCCTTGAGGAGGCCGCGCACAGCTAGCTCACGTGTGCCGGCCGCCTGGCACCTGGACTTCATGTTGTAGATGTTCCTTCTGGGGACGTCAGTAATTCCCCCACTTCCCGTGACTGCAGTAAGGCTCCAGACGTTTCCCTCAGTGAAGGTCTCCCCCACTTTCAGCTTTCCCCCCACCCTGTCTTCCCTGTCAGCTCCTTAGCTCCAGCCCAGTGGGTGTGTGTCGGCCCAGCCTCACCCTGCGGCTGCCTCCTCCACCCGGCTCCTGTTCTCACTCAGCTCCCTTGACTCAGGCCTGTGGGGCGGGGCGGGCTGTCCTGCCCCGTGTGGGGTGGTGTGTGGGGTGGCGTGTGGGGCGGGGCGGGCTGTCCCGCGTATTTTGCCCGCTGATGCTGGGCTGGCTGGCTCCATGTGCACGGCCCCCGCGTGGTGGGGCCTGGGTCCGGGTGCCCCTCCTGTTCGATCCGCAGGCTGCAGTGGTGGCCCCGTGCTCACAGGCTCGACTCCTGCCCTGACTTTCTCTGCATTTGGAGAACTGGGGGGTTCTTTACCTTTCCGGATTACCCCAGCCCTTGGCTCTGGGACCAGAAAGTTGAGCAGGGTCAGGCCCTCATGAGGTGGCCCGGGTAGAGGGCGGAGGACCCGCATTCCAGCGCCGAGTTTTCGTCCTGCAGCGCCTCCTGCTACAGAGCAGTGTCAGATGCCAGGCTGGTGCTGAGACATGGCCTAGAGCACTCACGAGGGGCTCGTTGAGTCTGCAGATGTGCCTGGATCTGATTTATATGAGCTTAAACATCTGTTTTTGATTCGAAGGCTTTTGGCCCACGTATAGGTCCGATCTGCATAAGTGATGAGTGTGTGGTTTGACTGCGGCGGTGTTGCCGGGGAGTAGGGTGGACACAGGCCTTGGAACCATGGAGCCTGTCACCGAGCTGGGGTACCTCACCGACGCCAGGGCTGGGTCCCTCTTCTGAGTTTGTCTCTCCTCTCCTGCACCCGAGGCCACTCTCAGGCCTGTGTTTGCGCGATTCTCTGAGGGACGGTGCAGGGGAGGCTCAGCTTGTGCTCCCAGGCAGAGGGTCCTTGTCGAGTCTCTGCTTCTGCCTTGTCTCCTCACCACCCAGGTATTGCATTCCTGCTGAGGAGGAGAGCAAGCTCGAGGACGTGGTCCACACCCTGCTGCAAGCCAACGGGACGCCAGGGCTGCAGATGCTGGAGAGCAACGTCATGGTGTGTACCTGGGCCACGGGCGCAGGGGCAGAGGCAAAGCGGACAACATAGAATGAATCCTCAAGGCATCCTCCAAACCGAATGTCCTCTTTTATGGAAACCAAACAAAAGAGGTCTTTTCCTCAGACTGCAGAGGACGCTGGGCTCGTGCGCATGGCCTTTGAGTCTGTTTCAGGGCTGGTTTTGTGCATGGAGACTAGAGTGTACGGCAGGGCAGGTCCTGGTTTTGGGTGGACACTTGAGGTCTGCTTGTGCCTTTATTCCCACCTGCTGAGCCCATTTTCAGAAAGTCATGGGGCTGTTGAGTTCCTGGGAGTCTTTCTAGCCTTGAGCTGTGTTCTGATGCTTGAGCTCAGGCCTCTCTGGCCATTGCTGACCCCTCCTTGGGCTACCTGTGTCTTCTGAGCCCCTGATCTGGCTCAGAAGTTGAGCAACAGCCCCTCTGGGGATGCAGGTTCTAAGGTCCCTGGTCTGTACCCCTGTGGCTCTGCTTGTTTCTGGAGACAGCCCAGTGGTCCTCCCAGATTTGGGACTTGTTCCTATTCACACCCTGGCAGTGCTGAGTGGGGACAGGAAGGGCTCAGTGTGGTGTGTAGGACTGTGTCCTCATAGTGGCTGTGCACCTGGATGGCTCTGTTGTCACTCTTGGGCCATTATCAGTTGAGATCTTCCTTGTTGTTTTAGGAGTTAGCCATCTTTATTTTTTAAATGAGAAACAAAAAATCTTCAATACCAAATGTAATCCATCTCCTCATGAATGTGCCCCTTCTCCAGTCCTGGTGCCCCACCTGGAGGCTCGGGGTGTGTGGTGGCACACCTGCTGGGAGTCACCAGCTCTTGGCGCTCAAGGGAGGCTCTCCCGCCCAGCGAGCCAGCTACAGTGGTGGGGCAGTGGGTCTGAGAGGTGGCCAGGATGCTTTCCTAGGAGAGAGGATCTGTTAGGGGTTTATTCGTAACACCGGGAGGACGGGGCTGACAGCCAGGAGTGCAGTCCTGCGAGCATGTGTCAGCCCCGGCCTCCCTCCCCAGATCTCCCCGGAGGTGCTGTGCAAGGAGGGGATCAAGGTGCACAGGACCGTGCAGCAGAGCGGCCAGTTCGTCGTCTGCTTCCCAGGATCCTTTGTGTCCAAAGTGTGCTGCGGCTACAGCGTCTCTGAGACCGTGCACTTTGCCACCACCCAGTGGACAAGTATGGGCTTCGAGACGGCCAAGGTAGGTAGTGGTACACGTGCATGTACGGACACACACAATGCACATGTCTCTGCGTGAGCCTGTCTGTCCCTTTTTAGATGTGTTTAATTTCAGAAAATGCCGTTGAAACCTCTGAGCAGTGCCAAGAGCTTTTCCTAGGAGAGAGGACCTGCTAGGGGTTTACTTGTGTCAGGAAAGGTTCTGGGCCCCCTTGTGAGTCTGCTGTGACATCGAGGGGACCGGGCTGATGGTGCTGGAGGTAAACGCTTGGCACGGGGAGCGAGTCGCACTGTTTCCAGGTGGCGCCCTGCCGCGTGGTGGCCCAGCAGTGGCGCTTCCTGGTGTCTGGTGCTTCCCTCCCAGGCAGAAAGGATCAGTTGTATGATTTTCAGCTGCTTTGAAACAAAGCGGAACTCCAAATTTGAAAATTCGGAAAGCATCCTTTGTCCAGTAAAGAAAAGTCTGGGGGGTAGTGAAAATCTACCCTCAGGGGACGTGACGGCTTCTTTCAGGAAATGAAGCGTCGCCATATCGCTAAGCCATTTTCCATGGAGAAGCTCCTCTACCAGATCGCACAAGCAGAAGCCAAAAAGGAGAACGGCCCCACTCTCAGCGCCATCTCGGCCCTTCTGGATGAGCTCAGGTAACAGACCCAGGCTCCAGAGACCCCGGGGCTCTGCGGGGTGGGGCTGCGGCCCCCTGCCACTTGGCTAGGTGGGTGAAACCTTTCGAGTGTATTTTTTTCTGTTTTTTTAAATATAAGTTTACCCTCCTGTTTTCATGTTGGACATTTAGAGTCAGAATTTACTGATGTGCCGATGCAAAGGTCCCCCTGTGGGAATGGCCGGGAGCTGGGCTCCAGTACCTGGCACCCCAGTTCCAGCAGCACGTTGCCAGGGAGGAAAAGGTGGCCGCAGCCTCATTTCTGGAGGTTGGGGTGGACACGGAGAGAGGCCGCAGAGCCCTCCCGTGGTTTTCTTGCCAGCCTGCTCATGATGTGGGGGAGAGGCCGCTGGGCGGCTTGCGTGGGCTGCAGCTCCCTGGGGCCTGTGCTGGCCACGCGTCCTGCATCGAGCCCTCACCCAGCTTCCGTCATGCAGTGTCGCAGGAGTCCTCCCGGGGCCGAAGCAGATCGGGACAGAAGCTGAGAAGTCACTGTTTGCTTGGCTTCCTGTGTAACCCTCTTCTCTTTTCCCACCATGTAGCCTCGTGATCTCTCCCTTCTGGGGAGAGACTCGGTAGTGCTGACGGACAGCACACGGATTTCGACTGGTGTTGGTCGAACCTTTGATGACGATACCGGCAAATAGTTTGTTGCATCCATTCTTGGCTCGGATTGCAGGGCAGGGCACCCCTTACGCCGCAGTGAGGGGTTTGCCTGTGTGCCCTGGTGTTGTGCTCCTGTTAACCGTAGGCAGGGCCCAGTCAGCAGAGCAGCCTTGGAAGCTGTGGGGGTTGTCTGAGCTTTTTTTTTTTTGACTAAAGACCACGGGTCCCCACTTGGGGGCCAGGGAAGGTGAGCATGTACATCTCACCATCCCTACCAACAGGAGGGTGTGCCAGGACGGGAGGCAGTTGGCTGGGGCGCGCATGTTCCCTCTGGAGGCGAGGGGACCCGGCCAGGCAGCCGTGCCAGCCTCCTGAGGGCCGGGCTCCTGTGTTGTGTCGACAGGGACACGGAGCTGCGGCAGCGGAGGCAGCTGTTCGAGGCCGGCCTCCACTCCTCTGCCCGCTACGGCAGCCACGACAGCAGCAGCACCGTGGCGGATGGGAAGAAAAAGCCTCGAAAGTGGCTGCAGCTGGAGACCTCGGAGAGGCGGTGTCAGATCTGCCAGCACCTGTGCTACCTGTCGATGGTGAGCCCTGGCCCGCCCTGCTCCTACCCACGCCTGCCCACAGGGGGCGCCCAGTCGCCCTTGGACCTGCTGTGGACCTTGGCCAGGCTCCTGACCTTCAGAGGTCAGGCGCCTCCTCCGCAGCGTCCAGGTCAGAGACCGAGAGCAGACCCCAGGTGTGGGGTGGGCTCTGCTCTGCCCGTCCTCTTCCGCAGGGTCTTCCTCGTTGTGGTTACCTGTCTGCGGGGAGCAGGCCTCCTCCCGGCCATCGCCCTGGCCTCCAGGCATCCCCTGGCGCGGGGCTGGGCTGCCCTCACTCTGCGCCCAAGTCCACACCGGGCCTCATCTGACCTTGGCTTTTCCCCAGTTTCCATTTGGCTGTGTGACTGAGCTCACTGCCCCTCGGGGCTCGGAAATCTGTCTCTGGCCAACAGGAATGTTTCTCCTCAGCAGCACTCTCTGGTCTCTGGTCAGAGTGGCCTCTCTGAGCCAGCTCTTTCTCCTGCCTTGTCTGCCCAGGCTGGCTTCCCTGCTCTCAGGATGTTCCCACAGTGCTCGGGCTCAGGCCCGCTGCAGCCTCAGCCCTGCCTGTGACTGTGTCCGAGTTGCGGGACCCCCACCCCAGTCTGGAGGGGCTGGGCAGAATCTGGGCTGAGTGGACAGCTAGGCTGGTGTAGCCTCACCTCCCACTAGGAAGCTGCTCTGACAGGTCTGTGGGGTGCCCCAACTTCCATGCAGGATGCTCCCCACACCACTTGCCTCAGTCTGGCACGGGTGGCCTCCAGTGCCGGTGTGGACTCTTCCTCGGGCGAGGTCAGTGAGTGCCCGCCCCAGCCCGGCATGGCGGCATCTCCCCCGCCAGGCACACGTGGTTGTCTAGATGCAGAGCAGCAGCGTGTCCAGGTCTGACTGCGCTGCCTGGCCCCGCCCAGCTCCCTGCAGAGAAGAGGGGCCACACAGCCGTCCCTGAGGGAGTCAGATGCTCTGTCACATCTGGGAGCTCAGGACGCTGACAGAAGGGCAGAAGCTCCCGTATCAGTCTGCCGGGCTGAGGCCGTGGGTGGGGTCTCAGACGGACGGTCTCGCCCAGTGCCGAGGCCGGGAGTCCCAGAGGGAGGTGTCAGCAGGCTGGTTCCTTCCAAGGCCTCTCTCCTCCTGGCACGTAGGTGGTCTTCCCTCTGCACATGCCCCGTCCCCTCGTCTGGCGAGGACCGTCGTGCTGGGCTGGACCCCGCACTTGCCCATTTCACCTCCGTCACCTCTTCCTCACCCGTCTGCAGATAGTCACATTCCTCAGCCTGTGAATTCACGGTGTCTGTGGATATGATTCTGTCCATAACAACTATACAGCTTCTTATCTGGTCTTCTTTTTAAAAGACATAATCGAGAACCATGCTGTCTTCTAAAGGAGAAGGCATAGCATTTTGTCAGTTCCCTAACAGTTCTGTGTCCATTCCTCCCTCGGCATGGGTTGTTCCCATGGGAGAGAACCATTGCGTTGCTCCCCGTGAGCTCCGTGCGCGGCCCAGCCCACCGCCGCGGGCTCGAGGACAGCGCCCTGCGCCTCTGCACCCCGGCATTCGGAAGCCGCACCTCGGAGCTGCCCTCAGGCGTTTCTTAGCAGCCGAACGTAGCTTTATAAAGCATGTACCCTAAATTCATAGGTGCACACAGAGGTTTTGTTTATACTTACAGTTTCCATTACTCGGACACCTAGTATGTTTGTGCACTTTTGTTCACTAGGTTCACATTCTTGCCCGCCCGTCTGCCCCCGCGTCACTTCCTCCTACAGTGCGTGCTCTCGGCCTTGCCTTGGAACCCTGGAGACCGGGAGTCCTGGGTCTGCCCTCAAATCTTTGTGCAAAGGCGTCCGCACTTCCCCATCTCCCCCAGCCTGAGACCCTCTCACAGGAGAGCGCAGAAGTCTGGACGGGACTCGGGGCCACCCTTAGGTGCAACTTGGCGACCTTTCAGTTACTCATTTCCTAGTTGAAAATCTTGTTCCAGGGGATTTATTTTCATTGATTTCCAGTGATTTCGAGTAGTGGACACTCCTTAGCTTGGACAGCTGTCAGGGACAGGCCTCCGGGCGGTCCCTGGGGCCTCCCCGCGGTGCCCCTCCCGGGGCGCGTGCCCTGGCAGCAGTGTCCTCGACCTCAGAGCCTCAGGAACGTGTCTCCTCGCAGGTCGTTCAGGAGAACGAGAACGTGGTGTTCTGCCTGGAGTGTGCCCTGCGCCACGTGGAGAAGCAGAAGTCCTGCCGCGGACTGAAGCTGATGTACCGCTATGATGAGGTCAGTCCCGGCCCTTGGGGGAGGCCCTGCCCACAGCAGCCTCTGGGGTCTGGTGTCCTGAGTGCCCAGGAGCAAGGGGCTGCTGCAGGGGGGTCCCCGTGTCACCTGCCCTGGGGTTCTGTGGGCCAGTGGGCCTGTCATCCCCCAACTCGAGATGTTTGTCACTGCCTAAGACCAAGTGTGTCCTGCATGGCTCTTTTTGGCTGGATAGAGCTGTCCCAAGAAGGGGGAACTGAGGTTTGGCCTGACCTGGAGAAACCCAGGAACTGGGACTGTGGAGCTTTTACTTTCCCAGACTTGGCTTCACTCCAGTTTCCTCCATGTTCACCGTAGCCTGGTACGCGAGCCCTGTCCACACAGCCTCCCTCCCCGTGCAGGGCGGCCGCCTCGCCTGCTCCAGCCCTGACGGCTTCTCCGTCAGCATTCCTGGCCCGGGCCTCCGTGTACAAGGGCCTGGGTTCCAGGATCTGGGTGCTGGTGTCCCCAGTGCCACACTGTCTGGGGGACCATGCTGTTCCTCAGAGCCAGGGTCCAGGTCCAGGAGGGACAGTGGCTGCCCGTGCAGGCCCATCACAGGACGGAGCCCAGCTGAAGGGGGCTGGTTCTTTAGCTGAGCGACAGAAGAGGAGGCCTTTCCTCCTCCCCGAGGCCAGCAGCTGTGTGGACTTGCAGCAGCTGCTTCCAGGGTCTCAGAGCCGTCTGTCAGGTTGTGGTCTCAGAAGGTTGTCGCAAGGGCCTAGGGACAGGGCCAGGGGCCATCCCGGCTGCAGCCCCACGGAGTCTCAGCTGTAAAGAAGTGAACAGTCCAGCCTGCTGTGGTGAACTCTGCCCACGTGCTGGCCCTGTCCTGGGGGTGCAGCTGATGGCTGCGCATCGGGTCCTGGAGGGGGAGGGAGCTTTCCGTCTCACCGGAGCCCCGCCCCGTGCTGGGCTCTATAGCTGGCGGGGCACCTGTGTCCTCACACATAGCGACCGCTCTGCCAGGACGGCGGGGCTGTGCCTGCGTCTGGGTGCCCTCACCCAGCAGATGCCTTCCCTCTCCTCGGGAGCTGCAGACACCACGGGTGGCCTTTCCCTTTCCCGGAGGCGCTGTCTAACCTGAAGCTGGGCACTCCGGAGCACAGCGAGGCTGGGGCACGTGAGGCTGGGGCGTTCTCGAAGCCCCCAGCCCCCAGCCCCCCCTCCCCCCCAGCAGGGGATTGCTTCCAGCAGGAACCAGGCTCTGTGCCCTCACCCAAGGGCCTCAGCCTAAACCTCTCTCTCACGTTCTGTATCCAATCTGTAAATCCCATTGGTTCTACCTTCCAAGCAAGCCCTGGGCCCAGCCTGTTCTCATGCTTCTGCCCTCACTGGAGGCGCTGCCACCCAGTTGGGATGAGCCTCCCTTCATCCCTTCCTGGCCCCTGTGCTCCAGGCATCTTTCCTGAGACCCCCTGGGCCTCAGAGGGGCGGTGTCTGAAGCCCTTCCTGCGCCAGTTGGTTAGTCTCTCCAGGCCCCGCCACTCCCCCTGGATAAGCAGTAACTTCAGCCGAGGACGCTGTGGGAGAGGTCCCTGCATCTGAGGCTCTCACCTCTGTCTGTCACCTCCTCCAGCAGTTAGCGCACATGCTTCTAAGCTGCTGTGCGGTTGCCTTTTCAGACGTAAACTGACAGCGCTTCCTGAAACAGCCCTGCCCCTCAGAGAGCACCTCTCTCTTCTTGAGGAGCCCGTCAGCTGCCCTGGGGACCGTGCCACCCACCCTGGCTGGCCCACTGCTGCACACACTGCCCCAGGCCCTTTCTCCAAGCCTCTGCCTGCATCTGCAGCGTGGCCATCATGGTGTCCTGGCTGCCAGGGGGCATAGCCGTGGGCCTCGCCTGGAGCCTCCCTCCTGCTCCCCTCGACACCCCTGGAGTTAGTCCATTGCAGTGTGACTGCCTGTGGCTGTCACACACCCAGGTGTGGAGGCAGGACTCGGGGGGACAAGCACCTGCAGTTCCAGCCGTGGGTCAGACCTGGTGCAAGCCTGTGGCTAAATTCTAAGATTGGAAAGCTGAAAACAGGTCTCTGCACCTTGTTCAGCAAAGGCCGTAAGCACTCTGCCCCCTCACTTTTACAGCAAATGTCAGAACACAGGTCAAAAGAGCCCCGTGTCTGAGTGAGAACAGCTCTGGTAAGTGGCGGAGCCCTCGGCAGCGGTCCGGCCTCCCACCAGGTTCCAAAGCTCCACCAAGTATGGGTCAGTTTCGGCCGCCAGCCCACTCAGTAGCCTGGTGTTTCACATGGCTGAGGTCCTGGAATAAGAGTCACGTACGTAGATAGTGTCTGTTGCCTGAAGCTTAGTCTTCTGTGTTCAGAAGTCTGCTCTGTTAGTGAATGAGAATCTGCAAGTCCTGCCAGCAGTTGAACTTTCTTTAAATTTTTTTTTTCTTTATTGATTTTAGAGAGGGAGAGAGAGAGAAACATCGATGAGAGAGAGAACATCGATTGGCTGCCTCCTGCATGCCCCCCACCGGGGATCCCACAACCCGGGCATGTGCCCTGACCAGGAATCGGGCTGGCGACCTCTTGGTGCATGGGTCGATGCTCAACCCTGAGCCACACCAGCCGAGTGAACTTTTTTAATGGGGGAACTTCTAGCTCTAGTTTGGATTTCAGAAATGGCCCTGCAAGCACAAGCCCGTTTGAGCCCCCGAGTGCCCGGCAAACAACCCCTTCTGGGCGTGGGCTCCATCCTGCTGTGGAGGTGACCTCCGTCCCATGCACCGTCGCTTGTTAGCGTGTTTACTGTCTGATGTTCAAATGCCCAGAGGTGGTATTTTACAGACGCACGGCCCTGCCCCTTCCCAGGGCGTCTTTAGCTTTCTTTCCTGTCACACACTTTTCACTCTCTGCCTCTCGCCTTTCATTTCCACATGATGAGCGAGCGCCTCCTGTTGCTGTGTCCAGAAGGCCAGAGAGCGGGCATCCGAGGCCCCCTGCCCTCCCCGTGTCCACGTGGTCCCCTCCATCCCTGGCCCAGAGCAGGTTTTATAAAAGGTTATTGTCAGAGCTTCATGCTATTTTGATACTTTCCTGTGGTTTCTTTCAAAAGTAGATGATTGAGTTTAACTTAAAGTAACCATTGTATTTTTGATACCAACAGATAAATGGTTCTCTTGAGTGAACTATAAGAACACGTTTTGTTTGCCATCTCTCGGTCACAGAGGAGGAGGGGGAATTATGGAAATATGTCTAGACAAGTGTTTGCATCTGTCTGCGAGGCCAGGGAACAGGCTCGGGTGTCCGGTGAGCCAGCGAACCGGCAGCTCCCCAGGGAGCATGCTGAGGGACCTGGGCCTCGAGCCCACGGGACTTTTCTCCTAAATGCTCATCGTGGAGGCGGCAGAGCCCTCCCCACCCCTCCCCCTTCCCAGGTAGGGCCCAGGGTGCCAGCTGCCGAGCTGTGAGGCGGCAGGGGCCTCTCAGAGGCCTGGTGGTCGGCCTGCTGGGGCGTCTGGCTGCACGGCGAGGGAGTCTACCTCGGGTCGGAGCAGACCCAGGTCTGGCTGCAGCTCTTAGGGAACAAGTACATAAGTGTGTAGTTATAGGACTTTGTGTATTTCAGGGCTTTAGCACATTAGTTGGTCCAAACCTTGCAGCCACCAGGAGGTGCTGTCAGGCTCCCTCGAGCTCTGGAGGAGGAGTGGAGGTTCGGAGATGGACAAGGCAGGCTGTCCGTGCGCCGTGCCCTGTGCCTGCCTGCTGGCTTTCAGATACGAGCTGGCAGAGGTGCCCCCCAAGGACAGCATGTTGTTTAGGTACCCGGTTAGGGGCCTCATCCTCAGAAGGCTCTGACTCTTTCTCCAGCCCGCTCCATCTCAGGTTCGATCAGGGAGATTTCTAAAGTCTGTCCCCGCTTTCCTGAAACACACTCTTGGGGCAAGGCTCGGAAATCCGCATCTTGATGTGGTCTGATGAGGGTGGCTGGTAGCCCTGCTGTGCCAACCAGCTCTGCTCTCAGAGGCCCTCGGGTGATTCTAGGGACCGAGTTCATCTGGTTTGTTAATTCTGTCTTTCTTCCAACCCGAAACAGGAACAGATCATCAGTCTGGTTAATCAGATCTGCGGCAAGGTATCTGGTAAGAACGGCAGCATGGAGAACTGTCTCAGTAAACCGACACCAAAAAGGGGGCCCCGCAAGCGAGCGACGGTGGACGTGCCGCCCTGCCGGCTGCCGCCCAGTTCATCCAGGAGCGCCGCCAGCTCGTCCTGAGGCCGCCGCCGCCGCCGCCAACTGAGATCTATTTTTTGTAATTATTATATTCTAGTTTGGAGTACTTGCTGTAGGATACAAGCTGTCTTTGCACTAGCTCTAAAGAAGATTTTCTTCTGGTTTTAGAGAACTAATTTTGTTTTAGCATTAAACTGTTGAACTTTTTTTTGTACTTAGAATACCTAGATACTGCAGTCGGATTTTTTGAAACTGCCGTATATTCACTGTTTTAAAACCCTTGAGGGGCCGTGTTAATTTGTATCGCCCCTGTGGCTGACAAAAGCCTTTTTGTTTGATTTTTTTTTTTTTTTTTAACTGTTGGGGAAAAAAGGCTTTTAAACCCATTTTTGAAGAGGGTGAAGTTTGGAGAACAAATTTTAAAACCATCAGTCATGTGAGCAGATTTTTCTAGAGAGCAAAAGGGATAGGAGACACACACACACACACACACACACACACACACACAAAACTTGAAAAGAAATGGCTTTACTTTGGCTGTCTTTTCTTCAGTCATGTGCAAGATGAGTTTGTAATTTTTAAAACCGGAGAACCCCACTTTGTTTCTCGGGCGCTGTGGCAGCTGAAGCAGACGTTTCCTACCCACGGGCAAACGGGGCGAGCGGAGTGCCGAGGTTCTCTCTACCAGCACATCACTATGCATCTGTCTAAGGAAGAGCGGAGCGGGGAAGACTGCCTGCCTTGGAGGGGTCACGTGCGGAAACCTGTGCCTGATTTCATTAGGAAATCCATTCTGTTATTTTTTGGTGCTGTTGGCTACTTTATCAAAAAACCCTTCAATAGCATCCTTAAGGAAAAAAAGGAGAAACGTGATTGGAGCCGTAAGTGCTTCCTTGTCATAGACGTGCAATCTTTCTAACATTCCATCTCATCTCACTGCTTGTCACACCACACCGTCAGCATTAATCTTCTCACGTCGTTTCGTTGGTCTCACTTAGAGCCGCTAGGAGGTCTGCAGTTCTTTTTGAATGTGAAAACGCATTTGCGCTCATCTTGTCTATTTTTTCTCTTCATGTTGTAACAAAAAGAAAAAAGAAAAAAAAAAGAATCCCATCCTTTTGTACATACGCCTGTAAATTGTTTTAAATACTTGAGCCTTTTTCTCAGTGGGAGTGGGGAGGGGGGTGAGAAGACAAGATGAAGAAAAGCCTTACATTTCAGTTTCTTCATCGGTTGGATTGGATGCTTACAGGGTTTTTCTTGTAACATTTATAAGTGCTGCTTACATCACTGAACAACAACAAAAAAATAATAATGGAGTAGCTGTTGCCCTTCTCCGGTTGTGTGTACAGTCTGTGTGGAATAAAGAAGGGAAACTGTTTTCACAAGCTGTTCTTTGTTTCATAATTGGATTCATCGATCCCGTAGCTACCCATATTGCACTGAGCTTGCCAGTGGGACTGTCAGGAACGTCCTGTGATCCACTTTGTTGGTTGTTGTTGCAGAAGACTGAACTGTTTTGGAATATTTAACAATTACATAAACAGAGTCAAGTGTTTTCCAATGTGGTTGTCTGGTTTTTATGGCCTTGCTGTGTACTTTCCCTCCTTTGACAGTAAACTTCTGCCTACGGCTTACAGTTTGGCATTTAATTTATTAGCGCTGCTCTGCACCCCTCCCTCGGGAGGGAAGACTTCATGTTGTTTATTGCCAGTTTTTTGTTTACTTTTCAGGTTTGTACTACAAGGTTTAATAATAAAAACAAAGTTTTTTGGACATTTGTCTTGTGGAAGATGAGTGAATGAAATGAGCTTTCTTTCCCGGTCAATGGGCAGAGGGCGCGAACCCTCCCCTCGGCCAGTGGCGCAGACAGCACAGCCTGGACCCACTCACTTTCCATCTGCCGGCGGCTGGATCCCCTTTGAGCAAAGCCAAATGCCTGCTGCCTGCATCTTGTTTTCTGTGGGCCACTGGGAACTGCTAGTGGCCCTTCTCCCAGGAAGCCGCCCCTTGGCTGGGTGGAGGGCTCCTCGTCCTGCCTGCAGGGGGCGCCCCCTCAATAGGTGCTGAAAGGGGGGACCCAACTCTGTGGGGCCAGCTCCTTGTCAGGAGAAAGAGTAGCAGATGGGTTTGCTTACGTTTATTTCCCTTCCTTCAGGCCCAGACGTGTGTACTGTTAAAATAGGGGTTATTTGTTGAATTGTTAATACTTTTGTAATGATCAGATGAAAACCCAAGTTTTGTTAGAGCCACGTATGACTAGTTACATTCAGGGGAAGCAGACCTCTCTCTGGGAAGGGCTTCTGCTGAGCCCACGAGGGGATGACTCCTGGCCCAGCCACCCTGCAGGCCCCTCGGGGGCTCTAAAGCTTGAAGGATGTGTGTTTGGAGGCCTTTTCTGTACAGACTGGCCATGTACCCTCTCAGTTTGAAGTCCTCAAACTTTATTGTTAGCTTTTCTTCTGTCAAGTTTCTCACAAATTATTGGCAACTGTGTGACAATCAAGAGCCTTCACAGTGGGATTCTGAGCACAGCTGGCCTTCCTTAAATGCGCTCAGAGAAGGGGCTGCCGGACTTAGGAGTCACTGTCGTCGGTGTGTAAAGTGGCAAGGGCAGTGTCCACCTCAACGCCCTCCTCATCAGACTGGACGATGGGAGACTCCCCACCTTCACTGCAGTCCTGGGTGGCTGGGTCATTGCAGGTGGAGGGTAAGGAAGGTGGCTGAGCTCGTAATTCAGAGGGATTTGGAACCTGAAGAGTAATTTCATTCTGACCAGTACCTGATTCAGGCCCTGCAAAACAGGAAAAACGCTGTGATGAAAGTATTGTACTTTAGACTTGC
The DNA here is from genome assembly GCF_014108415.1 of Molossus molossus. Classification (NCBI taxonomy): domain Eukaryota; kingdom Metazoa; phylum Chordata; class Mammalia; order Chiroptera; family Molossidae; genus Molossus; species Molossus molossus. Next base: position 25,533,778 of record NW_023425347.1, on the reverse strand, counting down.
CACTGCAGATGGTGGTCTGAGCTCATGCTGCCATAGCTGGCGTCGGTCTTTGGTTGTGGTGGGCTGGGGGCTGCAGAATGAGGCTAAGCTAGGCGACCCCAGAGTCATCCGGGGGCCTGAGCGGGCCCTGCCCCTCACAACATGGAAAGACCCTGGACCCTTCCCGCTGTGTCCAGCAGGATCCCGAGCCGCAGGCCCAGCGCGCACCGCACCCACGGGAACCTGGACTCACTTCTGTGACTTTGGGAGTAATTCAGAGAAGGCAATGCTGGGAGAAAAATTTACTCTTCATGAAATTAGAGAAATGCTAGAAAGATTAAGTTCTTAAGGAATCAAAGTCATGCAGATGATGGAGTCACTGTTTCTAAATCTCTGACTCCCAGCGTCCCAGCCTCTCAGCACGGGTGCCCCTCCCGGGACAGCACTGTTCTCACAGATCTGCTGGAGAAGAGGGCTGAGAAGCTGCCAACAGCACTTGCTGGCAGGCACGCTAAGGGCTTGACCTCAGCCCTGGAGCCTGCAGAGCTGGGGGCCGTCCCGAGGGCCGGGCGCTGCGCTCTCCTCCCCTGTGTGTGTGCAAACCTCAACACTCTCTTTGTCATGACGCATCTATAAGGAAACCCACCCCAGTCTAGTCTGAAATTGGGAATGAAGGGAGCCCAGGGGTAGGTCTGGAGCCTCAGCAAACACTGGCTGAGTGAATGTGAACTCTGGGGAAGGCGTGAAGTGCCCAGGGCTGCAACCCTGTTTAAAAAGTATAAGCCAAATGCTGAACACACATCTTGGCCTTGCTCACAAAAGAGATGAAATAAACACCAGCTGAATGAAGGAGGGGGGAGTTTAAAGATGTCAAATTCATGCTCAGACCAGCACGAGGTGTGTGAGCCACACAGGAGAGCTCCCACCTTCCCCTAAATTCCAGTCTTTAACCACAAAAACTCCTATTCTGAGACGGAGGAGCTAGGGTGCGGGTCAAGAGAGGCCTGCTCTGGGATGGTGTCTGGGCAGCACTTCTCCTCGAGAAAGCCCCGCCCAGGCGCGGGGAAGCCGGTGCGGGGAGCAGGCAGCTAACTGGCTTAGGAACATGTACATTTCTGCTCTGTTGTCCTCCCTCTGAAGGGGAATCATGTTGATATGAGACTGTGTATGCAAGTCTGTCACCTCCTACCTAAGACGGGGGACAGCACAGCATTATCTTCTCCACCTGAATTCAAAAAGACATCCAGAGCCTCCTGGTCAGAGATGTCCATCAGGTCCATCTGCTCCAGCATGTCGATGTTCACCTCCATGGACGACATGCTGCCCATGGGCTCTGGGAAGGGAAGGACACATCATCTTCAACAACACTCTAAAAGGTGAACTTCGATCCACTAGGCTAACCACTGTATTTCCTAGATATAAAATACCTCCTGCTACTTCTAACTTTGAAAACAATTAGGAGCAATATAGTAAATGACACATCCCAGTTTGGTGCTTTACACCCATCCTAGATTAAACTAGGTGGCTATTCCCTTCCACACCTTCCCTAGTAGGAGGTCTTCACCCTCAGCCCTCTGCCTGCAGGTGCTGCAGACACCGCTCTGCACCGGGCAGCTCCTGGCTGTTGGGAGCAGGGTGCTGTCTGGAAGAGCTGACATTCCTGTAGCGGCGCCAGGTTGACAAGCTGCCACCACACACTCTGCTCTGCCCGCCACTGCCCCACAGTTAGCACTGCAGCTGAAGTTTCCACTGCCCCTGTGCCATTTCTCTACTCTCACTCTCCACAGCAGACAATGTGAGGGCGCCGGGGAGCCGGGGAGCCGGGGAGCCGGGGCCATGAGCTCCCTGCAGTGAAAGCAAAGACGGAACGCCATCAGCCCACCAGCAAAAAGAAACTAAGACCACTAGGAGTCTGTCAGCCGAGGTACCAGGCGAGGGATGCCTCCTGCATCTGGTGTTCATATTTAAACGACCTCTGTGGTCCAGAAAACCACAAGCCAGTTAAGTCACCCAGGCATGACGGTGCCTAGCAGAACTAAATACAAATTATTCTGGATGGACACACCCTTAACCGTGGGTCTCAGAGACAGAAAAGAAGGGATCCTCTCTCCCTTTCAAAACTGAAATCAGAGCAAGGCCAGAAGCCAGAATGCCATGCTGATGGCCTCCATGGCCACACAAGGAAACCTGCGTGTCCCTCACTGTCTAGCAGCCCAGTACCCACAGAAGAGGCCCTGAAGAAGTTGCAGGATAACACTACACTGGTGTCCCTTGCATCTCCTCCAGGTTGTGAAGGTGAAGTAGCTCTGTGACAAGGTCAGTGCCCTGGTCAGGTCTGTGTTTCTGTAAAAACACAAAATCCATTCTAATCGAATCCCAAATTTACAGCACACGCATGCAAATAAGTCAGAAACAAATGGTATTAGCATCCTTTCTCAAGAATTTTAAATGACTAGGTATTTCTGAATCAAATAAAAACTGGAATAAAAAAGTGAACAAGGCATAAAACTTAGAGCAGGCATTTGAAAAACAGCCAAATAACTTCCAGATAGGAAAAATTTGATTACTGAAACTTAAACTCTGGGCAGAAGAGAACCAAAGAGAAACTTAGTAAAGTAGGAGACAGACTGAATAAATGCCCCATTATACAGCAAAGAAAAAGGTGGGAAATAGGAAAGAGCTGAAGAGATGAAAAATGCAAAAGTTCACACAGTTCCAAAACGAGAGAGTGTGGGAGCAGCCATCTTCAGAGACTTGCTGAAAGACCTGAGGTCCCAGATTTTGGATGCAAGACGGAGAAGAAACCCTGACCAGCATCAGTTACAGTGAAATTGACGGCCTCAAAAGAGAAGGGCAGAGGAGGAGAGACAACAAAATACACTGACAGCGTCTGAACAATAAAAGCAGAAGACAATAATAAATTCAAAGAGGTGAGATAAACGTCAGCTCTCAAATTATATTATCACTGAACAGCATTTAAGATCAAGTGAAAGACAACCCGCATGTCAGACAGAAGGACCTGCCTGCTCTCACTCCGGGGAGATGGTGGTGAATCCCAGAAGGGGGTCTGAGATGCAAGAAATTTTAAACAGCAAAATGTCTGTAAGTTTGTGAGTCACTATAAAACCTTGAATAAAGTACTCGCAGAAGTGTACGATGTGGGGGATTTACTCCAGCAGAACTGAAGGCCTGGGCGATGACGACAGGAGTGGAAGGCTGCGATGAGGGTTGCAGCCGTGTAAGGATCCTTGTTTTATTTGGGGGAGAGAGAACTGGATTGTCTTTAGGCACCACAAAGTCATACAAGTACAGCACTAAAATAAATGTTGAATAGTACGTAATTCTTACTTTGAGCTGGGGGAAGGTTTACTATAGTTTAATGACCCCACTTTAGTGGCAATATCCAAAGCAGCGTAGCCGGGAACCAGGCCAAGTCCACCTTCTCTGCATCAGACCTGACCAGGGCACTGACCTTGTCACAGAGCTACTTCACCTTCACAGCCTAGAGGAGATGCAAGGGACACCAGTGTAGTGTCATCCTGCAACTTCTTCAGGGCCTCTTCTGTGGGTACTGGGCTGCTAGACAGTGAGGGACACGCAGGTTTCCTTGTGTGGCCATGGAGGCCATCAGCATGGCATTCTGGCTTCTGGCCTTGCTCTGATTTCAGTTTTGAAAGGGAGAGAGGATCCCTTCTTTTCTGTCTGTGCTATCCTCTTGAGGGCAAGAGTATAACTTTTAAAACAAAGGAGAGAAAAAAAATGGACTGAAAAGAGTAGGAAAATAGCACCAAATAAGGTGGTAATGAAGTCAGCTATGTCAGTAATCACAATAAATGTAAATGAACCAAATTTGCCAGTTAACAGAGATTATAAAACTGGATTACAGCCCTGGCCGGTTTGGCTCAGCGGCTGGAGCGTCGGCCTGTGGTCCAGAGAGACCCGGGTTCAGTTCCCGCTAAGGGCATGTACCTCGGTTGCAGTTTGTCCCCGGCCCTGGTTGGGTCGTGTGGGTGGCAGCCACTCGATGTGTCCCTTTCATGTCGATGTTTCTCTCTCTCTCTCTCCCTCCCACTCTATCTGAACAAAATATTGAAAAATGTCCTCGGGTGAGGATAAAAAAACAAACAAAAAACGGGATTACAGTGATTAAATCTAGCTATATTCTGTTTATAGGAGACACTCCTAAAACAAAAAGAAACAAGTAACATTTTTTTAAACATGGAAAGTAAGCAATGTAATAGCTATAGTATATCAAACAAAACAGATATAAGAGGAAACAAAAACAACACTGGGCTAAAGAGTTATACTGAATGATTTTTTAAAGGTTCAATTCTCCAGGAAGATATTTCAAAATTTCTGTGTGACTATAAAAATGGCTAGGATCATGAGAGTTAACTATACCTTTTTGAAAACTGATAATTAAGCAATTCAAAAAATAGTAATAGGGAAATTTGAACAACCTCATTAACAGGCTTGATGAAATGGACACATACAGAACCCATGACTATCATTTAGAATCTTGTTCTCAAGTACACATGAAACATGTAGAAAAATTATCTGTAATGGCCCATAAAATAAGTCCTGAATTTTATATATATCCCATTCTCCAACCACAACTAAAATTTAATCAGAAATCGGTTAACAAAAGGTAACTAGAAAAACCTTCACACATTATTTTAAAACAAACTTCTAAACAGTTCATAAGTCAAATAGGAAATCTTAAAGGAAAATTATACCCAGAAACTATTATATATCAAAACATGTAGAATAATGTTAAAATAGTACCCTAGTGAAAAATTAATAGTTTTGACTACCTTAAGAGAAGTCTAAAAATTGAGTCTAAACGTACAACTTAAATTAGATCAAAAAAATAAAAATTAAATGAAAAAAGCTCAGAACATGCCCACCACTAAAGAGAAGAATGAAATAAAGATACAGTAGAAAGGAAGAATAAAACTAAAAGGTGATTCTCTGTTGAAAACATTTAAAAATGAATAATTTAAGATTCATCAAAAAAAAAAAAAAAGCAATGAAAGGCCCAAATTAAGAATTTGAGGAATGCAAAAGCAAACCTAACCTTCAATATGGCAAAAGCTTAAAAGAGTACTATGGATAACGTTATGCTAGTATATTTGAAAACAAGACACACTGATCAAATTCCATGGAAAATTTGCTAAAATCAACAATAAACAGGAAGTCACTAACTGCCAGAGAAAAGGACCAGGTAGTTCTTCCCACACAGAAATCATGGGTCTTGCTGTCAGAGGCAGCTTCTTTCCACCACTCAGGAGACACACGATGAGACCACCATGTGTGTGCACAGAAAATTCCAGTCCTGTTTAGCCATCAGTTCTCACTCAATCTAGAAACTTAAGGCAATTTCCGTCAAACTCTGCACAGGGTTTCTCACAGAACTTGAAAATCTGACATTAAAATTTACAGAAGACAAAGAGCCAAGAATAGCCAAGGCCACGCTGAAGAAAACGGATGTGTGAATGTGTAGAGGTGCAGGGATGGCTGCCACAGACATCAGGCCTCGCTGTCAAACGGGGTTCTCAACCTAGCACCACTGATACTTTGGACCAGATAATTCTCTGTTGAGGGGCTGTCCTGCACTACAGGATGTGTCAGCAGCAGCCCTGGCCTCTACCCACTAGAAGGGTGCCCCAATCGGCAAGCGAAACTGTCGCCAGACATTACCAAATGTCCTCTCTGGGACAACAGTGCTCCCAGCTGAGAGCCACTGCCTGAAGAAGCAGAATTACAACGGTGCGCTCTGGGCGTGGGGCCGGGGAGAGCCTGGAACAGAAGGAGCACCCAGGACACCCCCACCTGTGGAAATGGTAAGAATGACGCAGGGACAGATGCTGGTGCGTGAACAGTTCCTGCTTTGGAAAAAGACTAAAATTCGATCCTTACCTCATGACATAAACAAAAGTCAAGTGACGTGGACTTAAGAGCCAAATATAAAATGAAAAATCTAAAACTTTTAGTAGGATGCTCTTGTAACTTGGAGTCATATCAAATGTATACTATATCTTTCTAACTCAAACCATTTTATGTGTCTGGACTAGTTCTTACATTTTTTTAAAACTCTAAAGCAAATATGGTAAAATATTAACGTTAAATCTGGAAACAGGCATGTTACATTACTTTCAGTTCTTTTTTTAAAAGTCCTACTTAAAATAAAAACCAGTCCACGTCAAAGTTCTAAATAAAACCATCATGAGGAGATAATCACACAAAGTTAAAATCATAAGCCGGCAATTAAGTTACCTCTTCTAACTTAATTTTCTCACCAGCCCCGACATCGCCTCTTCTTTCCCCGGGCAGCGAGTGCACTCGGCAACCCCAGGGGCAGTCGGTATGTGAGGGCCAGGGGCACCCCGGCTCCAGAGGCTGGCCCTGCTGAACCCAGCTCAGCATAGACGCACAGGGCCCCGAGCGCTAACTGTGGGGACGCCCAGGTACAGACCAGGGCACCTCACAGTGATCTGGATGTGACTAACCGCAATGCCAACCCCTGGCACTCAGCAAGCAAACGAGACCGGGACGTGCTTCTGCAGAAAGCGGGAGCGGGTGGCGCGGAGACAAGCCTGGGCCGGCTCTCACCCAGCACCTGGCCCTGTCCTCGGCGCTGCCTCTACTCCTGGGCCGGCTCTCACGCAGCACCTGGCCCTGTCCTCGGCGCTGCCTCTACTCCTGGGCCGGCTCTCACCCAGCACCTGGCCCTGTCCTCGGCGCTGCCTCTACTCCTGGGCCGGCTCTCACCCAGCACCTGGCCCTGTCCTCGGCGCTGCCTCTACTCCTGGGCCGGCTCTCACCCAGCACCTGGCCCTGTCCTCGGCGCTGCCTCTACTCCTGGGCCGGCTCTCACCCAGCACCTGGCCCTGTCCTCGGCGCTGCCTCTACTCCTGGGCCGGCTCTCACCCAGCACCTGGCCCTGTCCTCGGCGCTGCCTCTACTCCTGGGCCGGCTCTCACCCAGCACCTGGCCCTGTCCTCGGCGCTGCCTCTACTCCTGGGCCGGCTCTCACCCAGCACCTGGCCCTGTCCTCGGCGCTGCCTCTACTCCTGGGCCGGCTCTCACCCAGCACCTGGCCCTGTCCTCGGCGCTGCCTCTACTCCTGGGCCGGCTCTCACCCAGCACCTGGCCCTGTCCTCGGCGCTGCCTCTACTCCTGGGCCGGCTCTCACCCAGCACCTGGCCCTGTCCTCGGCGCTGCCTCTACTCCTGGGCCGGCTCTCACCCAGCACCTGGCCCTGTCCTCGGCGCTGCCTCTACTCCTGGGCCGGCTCTCACCCAGCACCTGGCCCTGTCCTCGGCGCTGCCTCTACTCCTGGGCCGGCTCTCACCCAGCACCTGGCCCTGTCCTCGGCGCTGCCTCTACTCCTGGGCCGGCTCTCACCCAGCACCTGGCCCTGTCCTCGGCGCTGCCTCTACTCCTGGGCCGGCTCTCACCCAGCACCTGGCCCTGTCCTCGGCGCTGCCTCTACTCCTCACACACACAGCGTCCCTGCTCTGTGCGGCCTCCAGCTCACCGCTGTCCAAGTGGTCACAGATGTCCCTGCACCCTTTACTCGGATCCTTTTCTGGATAAAACTCTCCACGCCTCTGTCTTAATTAAAAAATGATGCTTTGGAAAGTGAGAAAAATTCAGACTGCTATTTCTGATTTAGCAGAATGAGTCCAAAATACCATGTTCACTGTAGAGATTTTTATTTTGATTGCTTCTTCAAAATTGAACGTCCCCATGTTCAACCTAGAGATGACACACGGTGAGGAGGGATGTGACGCCCCGGCCGGGCGTCTGAGGGACTGCCCGAGTGTCGCTGTCTCCCCAGCTCTAGCTGATGCAGAAAGCTGAACACCCACATCCTCCAATTTTCTTCTTTAATGCTTTTGAAACCACACACATTGGCAGCATGTCTCCGACTCTAATTCTTTTACCTTAAAATAATATGAGCCCTACACTTCTTTAAAACTTGAAGAAAATTATTTTTTAAGAGTTCCAAATTTTAAAAAATTCAATTACTTAATGTTTAACTGATCCCGTCCAGCAAATGCGAAGGAGCACTTTGCCCGGCGCTGCACTGCGCTGGCCCCGAGGACCCTCGTCACGCCCGGGCCCGTGTCGGGCTCACTGCCAACAGAAGCGGGTGCTCCCAGACCGGGCGTGCTAGGCATCACCCCATCAGGCTTTGCGTGGGTCTCCCTGAGAAGGGGAGCGTCTTCAGAGATGCTGCCATTTTCTGTTTGCCTCCTCTGGGCCTAGAAGTGTGCTGAACGTGTAGCAGGTGCTCAGGACATGTCGGCTGAACTAAACTGAACAAGGGAAGAGTTCAAGTGTTTAGCAAGAAGGATTTCTATTCCTGTCCTCTTCAGTGTCTCACCTCCTCTTGGTGTAACGTCTCATTATGCTCAAACCCGAGGGTCAGGTTGGCCAGGGTGTGTGTGAATGGACTGCATGTCTGTGCTCCCCTCAATTCCTATGTCGAAGCCCTAACCCTCCTTGTGATAGTATTTGGAGGTGGGGCCTTTGGGGCATGATCAGGTTCAGATGAGGTCATGAGGGTGGGGCCTTCACAATGGGATTAGTGCCCCTAAGAGACACCAGAGAGGTGCTCTCTCCGTGTGAGGGCACAGCGAGAGAGGAGCCAGGGAGAGAACCCCGACGGAACCCAATCAGCCAGCACCTTGCTCTGGGGCTTCCAGCCTCCAGAACTATGAGAAATAGGCTTCCGCACGTCAGCCACACGCAGTCTGTGGTGTGTGTTACGGCGGCCCGAGTGGACTAAGACGGTCCGTCTCAGCGCCTGCCCATGACAGCACAGCTCTGAGAGCAAACGGGGACAGCTCCCAGCACCAGCACCAGCACTGAAGACCCTGAACATGACCATCCTGGAGGGCACGGGCAGGCTGACTTGTACATGCAGACTCCAGATCAGTGGGTACAGAGGACAGCTGACTGGAGATAACGGGGTTACACTTCAAATCTACATTACCACTCGTTTTCCCTACACTTTTTCCTTCCTCGTCTTTGATTTCTTTAACCTCTCCTGGGGGTGGACACACAACTGACCGACGAGGAACAGAGTGAGGGTAGCAGACAGACGGGGCTGCAGTGAGGACCTGGGTACAGAGGACAAGGGCCAGGGCCAGGCAGACCAGGGAAGACTATGACAGCTGAGCACAGAGAGGTCAGGGAGAGGAGGGGCTTCCAGAAGGGGAGGTGCCAGGAGGACAGAAAGGGGGCGCGAGGAAGACGCTTCAGCACGGTGTCTGGCCGGCCTCTCAGCGGAGAGGAAAGCGGACGCTGCACAGGGCTCCCTGCAGCCCCGCTGCCCGCCGCTCCCGACTCGGCCAGGAAGGGAGGCTGATGGAGGAGCCCGTCCCTTACTGCTCTGCCCCTCAGTTTGCTCCTGGGAGGACCTATGAGATGCAGCCTAACATCTGTGCCTCTAGGACTTGATCACAGCACCAGTTACAGAGGTCCAGCTAGGACCCACCCTGCCAAAAGAAGTTTTAATAACACTGGGGAAAGATCCCACACAGTATTAAGAAAATGTAGATATAAAGACAGACAGATGTATAGTTTGGTAGCAATTACATAAATGGACTCTCCCACATAGACTGGAAAGAACCTCTCTAAAGTGTACTAGGAATTATTCTGTGCTGTAGAATTATGGGTAATGTTTCTTTTGTCTTTTTTTCTCTAACCTGTTATGTTTTCTAAATATCTTCAACTAAAGCCCAGAACTATAGAAAGAGGCAAAAACAATAGCAAGACAAATTCGATGCGTCCACTCTGACTCTGGGGGACCTAACCCCACGCCCCACTGGGGTGCAGCACCACACATCTGCACACGCCCCAGAAGCCCGCCCTGCCCCAGCCCCCGCCACCTGCCTCGCCTCTCTGCTATCTGCAGGTAGCCCGTGGAGAGGTACTGCTCCATGTCCTGCTGGAAGGCTTCCTCAAAAAACTTCTGCCGCTCCTTCAGCTTCATTTGCTGGCTGTGCTCCATTTCCAGGACCTTCTGGGTGTGCTCGGCATCTAGTTCAGCTGAGGAAACAGAATAATGTGGGTCAGGACTGAGAAGAAACTGAGACAGGGAATGGGCATAAATACTCACTCATATCTGCCTCCTGAGCTGACCATGTCAAACCCTGGCAGGTGCCCGACTGCAATACAACCACCGCCCCTCCCCCAGTCAGCTGCACTTGTTCCTGCTGCCTTTGCTCATTCTGTTCCCTCTGCCTGGAATGACCTTCCCACACACATCTCCCACTCCTCCAGGAAGACATGCCCGTCTTTCAAGACTGACTTCTCAGTTAATCCCTCAACTCAGGTAGAATTTGCTACTCCATCCTGAGGTTTCCGTGACACCGATCAAACTTCTGTGGCTGACATATGCGTTACAGTACAACAGGTAAAGACTCAGACTTCCTGGAGGACTGTGCACATATGTAATTCACTTTAATATCTTAGCACCCAGCTCAGGGCCCAGTACACAGTAAGGACTCAACAAATGTTTCTCAAAGAGCAAGAATGTAGCCATTGTGGTCTAGCAGAAAAGTGTCTGGTCTTGGCTTTGGTGTTTATTAACTGTGCAACCTGGCTAAGTAGTTAGCCTTTCTCAACTGAGAATTTGGGACAGAAATATTAACCCAGTATTAATACGAAACTCAAATGAAATACTGTGAAAGAACTTAGTAATTAAAATGAGCAGTGATCCTTCAAGACAGGGCTGAGGAAGTAAGAAAATAATGACCTCAGCCTGGCTGACACCCTGACTTCAGCCTGTGAGACAGAGCAGAGAAGCCAGTTGTCACTCCAGGCCTCGATTTCTGACCTATAGATGGTGAACCAATCTGTGATGTTTTAAGCCATTAAGTTTGTAGCGATCTATTATGCGCCAAGACGGGATACTCCAAATAAGGTGTTTCTATAAATTCCAGCCCCTGCCCAAATTTGACAGGCTGAAGAATCGAGAAAAGGGCAACTTGAATTCTTTACCTTAAACATTTTACAACACCGAGACTGAGGTAGACGCCATGCTTGGTTGGGTTTGGCAGGAGAACAAAGTTTCAGCTGCCTTACTGTCCTGGGACAGATATGGGACCCGAAACACTGAGAAATAATCTCACCCAACGCACTGCACTGCTCCCTCAGGCTCATCTCTGGGGAGTGGCAACAACTTTGGGATATTAGAACTCATACAGCTAGAAAACAGAGCAATCCTAAAACAAGATCTGATCTAAAAAATGCACAGAGGCTCAGAATAGACATTTTTCCAAAAAAGACATACAAATATCCAACAGGTATATGAAAAGATGCTCAACATCAGTAATCATCAGGGAAATGCAAATCAAAACCATGGGACAGCACCTCACACTTATTAGAACGGTAATCATAAAAAGACGAGGAGTCGCAAGTTGGCAAGGGTGTGAAGAATAGGGAATGTCTGTTCATTCTTGGTGGTCCTGGAAAACTGGTGCAGACACTATGGAAAACAATATGAAGGTGCCTCAAAAAATTTAAAAAAGATCTACCATCTGATCCAGCCATCTACTTCTGGGTATTTAGCCAAAGGGAATGCAAACAGGATATCAAAGAGAGCTAGCTGTACTCACGTTTACTGCAGAAGCATTCACAACAGCCACAACAGAAAACTGCCTCAGCATCTGTCAGTGGATGGATGGCTAAAGAAGATGTGTACACACACAACAGAATATCATTCACCACGAGAAAGAAGAAAATCCTGTCATGTGAGAGAACATGGATGGGCCTTGAGGGCATTATACTGAGATAAGCCAGACAAATATTGCATGAAAGCACTTGTATGTGGAATCTAAGAGCCCAACTTGTAGAAACAGAGCAGACTGGCGGTTACCAGGGCTGAGTGGTGGGGACTTGGGGAGATATTGGTCAAAGGTACCAACTTGCAGTCAGAAGATGAGTAAGTCCTAGGGATCTAATGTCCAGCACTGTGCTTATGGTCAACAACATTGTATTAAATACTTTAAAATTTCTAAGACTAGATCTTAAATGTTCTCAACACACACATACACACAAAAACAATTATGTAAAGTCATGGAGGCATTGCTAACTCTATAGTGGTATTCATATTACAATATATAAATGTATCAAATCAATGTTGTACGCCTTAAACTTACACAACATTATATGTCAATTATAAACCCTCTGGGATGTTACCAAGACATTTTTTAAATAACAACAACAAAAAAATAACAATCACCGCAGTCCGCACAATGAGCAGTGGTCTACAAGCCCCTGCGGCTGATCTGCCTTAGTCACCGCCCTCCCCCACAAACAGCCAACACCAACTTCCACAGCTCCTGAGTTCTATTTAATCCTGTAGGCATGACATGTCTAAAAAACTTGATAATGGAGTATATTTTTAATCCAAACTGATTATAGTCTCCAATACTTAGAATCTTCTGGGCATTCTTCTATTCTAGTCTACATATATGCAAGAAATACCAATTAATATTAACCAAAGCCACACAAACAGGAAAGCAAATCTTCTCGAGCACAGATTTCTATGTCTAATATTGACTATGTGCACGAGATTCACACTCGTGTAATCACTATGTGCATTCTCTGTATGCCCACGTCACCCTAACTTACACACCCATCTCATATCTTTGTTTACAGGGAGATGTAATCTGTCAATCACTCGGGCTGGGGTCCTGTCCATTTTAGCAGACTCCTCTGGTACCTAAAGCCACATCCCCTCAACCTACCTCTGGTTTCAGCTGCAACTCCAGGAGGCAGCTCTTTGGGATCTCCTGTGTGTGCCCACGAGGTCGCACCTCAAGGCCATGCCTGTGCATCTCTCTGACTTTCTGGTCAGAGCTGTCTCTGAATCATGGAACCGACAAGCCAGCATAACCCCGAAGTTCTACAGAATTAGCAGCTTTCACCCATTGGGTGACAGAAGTCAGTGCACCAAAGCCCCAGTCTCCCATCCTTTGGTTGCGCAAGTCTAGGAGGCATTCTGAACATTTCTCAGAGACGCTGGAAGAGCTGCAGACCCTCAGCTATGGCAGCAACTTGAATAATACAATAACTTCTTTGGCTTTTCCTCCTTTGCTTGCTCTCTCTGCTCTCTCACTCCTGTTCCTGGGATCACCTCCCAAACAAACTTCCTGCAGCAAAATCCGTATCTCAGGCTCTGCTTCCAGAGGAGCCCAAGCCAAGACGTCTATTACTAGCTATAATTCTCTCTCAGTGTCTCAACCTCCTTCTCTGTACAAGAAAGGTAAAACACCAATTTCATAAGGCTGCTGTCAGGGTTACATGAGGTAACACGTGAATCACCAGACACACAGCACTGACCAGTAGCTGACAGCTAATATTAATACCAGCATTATTTAAAGCAGCAGATTCTTGAAAAGGAGAAGATATGAAACATTACCACGAACCAGGCAGGATGAGTATGACGCTGAGAGTCGTCCTAACCCGGCCCCACTCAGAGCTAGTCACCACTGCTCCGTGCCCTGACTAAATTCTGCCAGGAATTCAGTGTGCTCACAAAGGCAGACAAAATGAGCTCTGAAGAGGATCTTTTCCTCTGCTCTTGTCTCATGACTGCCAAGTGCATTAGAATAAGTCAACCCTAAAGTAGATTTGCTGCAAACACTTCACACAAAGTTCAATTAATCTTTTAAAAAATAAGTCCAGAACAAGCAGCTCCAAAACAAAGATCAATGCAGAAATCATCAAAGGGGTTTTCATGAAAGAATGTGTTATTTGAACTGAATTAAGATCTAGAGGCAAAGAGACATAGTTATGTAACTTGGAAACTTATTCTTCTCAAGACTTCGGCATCAAAAGTTCATTTCTCTCATGTTTCTCAATTTTAAGTCCTATAGTTTTTTATCTTAGGTTTTCTGTACTGGAATGAAATCTAACCTCATGTCTCAAACCTCACAAACAGGGAGGTTTGGATTAGGGCACTTAAAATGACTTTAAAAATAGAAAGCAAATAACTGTTTTAAGTTTTAAAACATGTTACACACTTGTTTGAAGTATTTCCAACGGCCCCCACCGGCTCACACTGCCTCAGAGCCCCTCTGGTACCGCAGGGCTATCGCCAAGCTCCTCTCCCCGAACAGTGGTGCAGTCACACGACCCAGCTCTGCACTCCAGCTCATGACGAAAAACACATGGCACACATTAGATCACTGTCCTGCTCGGAGCTGAGAAGGTTCACCCTCAGCTACACTTCTGAGCAAGGATGTTCTAACTCTGCTGTTCGTCCTGGAATCATCGCCAGTTTCCGCCAACAACCAACCACATTTGGGAATAGTGAAGTGATGGAAGGACATTTGAGGGAATATTTCAAATGGGGAGGTTCAGTAGCATGTGAATTTAGAATGACTATGGAAAAGTATAAAGTATGGAGCATCTTCTACAAGAATAAATGATGTCTTGTTCGCATTTAAGATGTCATTTATTCTACTGGGGAAAGCAAGACAAACACAAAGATGCACAGAACGTCAAACGTAGCCTTAAGATTACAAAGAAAAAGCCACAAAAGAGCTGCAGCAGTGTCCACCAGGAGTTGGGAGCAATCATTTAATGCCACGCCACCCAGGTCTGTGTTTCCTTTCATTCAGCTCCAGACCACTGCTCAAGTTTTATCTGACTGCAACTTCCACTTAAGCCACCACCACCAATTTCAAATGGATAAATTACCCAAAACAATAAAAAATCCCATTACCAGTGAAGATGGCATGATCAATTCTCAATTATATGTTTTAATGGGGCAAAAGGGTTCCACAACACATATAAAATATTTTTTAAATCCATCAAGCTAATTTTAGGAACAGTTTCAACCTATCCCACAACTGAACCTTTAGCACGGCTGCTAAGGACTAAGAACAGTGAGGTGCAGGCAAAAGGCCCGCAGCGGCGGGGAGGACAGTCCTCCAGCAAAAGAGCTGACGCAAATCTTTCCAATGCTAAAAGAGAAACAGAATTTAAATGTTAAGAAAAATTCTGGTAATCTTTATATAATATTAAAGATTAAGAGAATTTTTCATCCAAGATAAATAACCAAGACTAAGAACAAACTTAAAACCTATGATTTAAATATTTACAGTTCAGATGATTTTATATTGTTGGAAGTATGAATTTTATGATACTGAAATACAAGCGACATGATCAAAGGAGAAATGGAAAATCTCTAGATTTCTAAACAAATTTCTAAATACAGAGAGTAAACAAGTATTTTCCAAACTGTTTTTGGTAAAGACTTAACTGCCAACCGGCTGTCAAACTACAGGACTTCTGAAAGACAATACTAAGTCTGTCAGTGTGACAGAATTTAAAAAATCTCTGAAATCACCAAAAGAGATGACCATAACTAACATTTGGGTGTCCATACATGAGGTTTGTTTTTTTTCCCTTGAACTAGCTGAAATTACTATATTCAATCTTTTTATTTTTTGGTACCACTGGCAGAATTGTTGTTTTTAACTTTTTTCTTTGAAACAGTTGTAGGCTCATGGGATGTTGTCAAGAAGTGTGCATCCATCGTGAACTTCCCCAGTGCTAACATGGTATACAAGGGAGGGACAATATCAAAGTCCAAACAGCTGATACTGGTGCACTCCACAGAGCTCATTCAGGCCTCACCAGCCTCCCATGCACCAGTGTGTGTGCTGCGGACGCTCGGGGGAGCTCTCTGCAGTCTTAGGTACAGGCTGGTGTAATAACCACAATCCAGATATTCCAATGTACTCTCACCACTAGGCTGCCCCATTCACCTTCCTATAATCATACTCTCCCTTTCTCAACCACTAACCTGTTCTCCAGATCTACAATTATGCTACTTCACAGACTGTTCATACATGGAATCACGAAGTATATATACCCTTTTGAGGCTGGCGCTTTTTCACTCAGCACAATTTCCTTGAGGTTCACCCAAGTTGTTGCATGTACTGATAATTTATTCCTTTTTCTGGCTGAGTAGAAGTTCATGGTGCAGATATACCACAGTTTGTTTCGCCATCCCCTCACTGAATTAATTCACTCACTACTGGCTACTGTGAATAAAGCTGCTGTGAACATTTGTGTACCGGTTCTTGCATGGAAATAAGTCATTTCTCTGAGATAAATGTACAAAAATGCAATTCCTGGGTCATAAAGTAAGTGTGCTGTTCAGTTCGAAGTGGCTCTTCCATTTCCCATCTCCACCATGATGAGCCCTACTAACCGTGATGCAGGGAAATCCGCTTCCTGCCCTTCTTCTCCCCAGGGTATGTGCCTGTTAGAAACAAGTTTCCATTTCCTCTTACACATTTTAATAACTGCTTCTTTTCTAAGGGTACTTTTAGTTCCTTCAGGTATTTCTTTTTCCAACTTTGCTTTTCTTTACATTTGGACATAGTAAGACACAATTTAAAACATTCTACTGGGGACCTGAGGACCTGTTAGACAAGGTATACAACACAAGATTTCCTTCCAGTCTTAAAACCCACCAATTCTGTACTTTTACTACTTAACAGCTATGTTTTATTTCTGCCTTAAAATACTTTTCAAAATAAGACAAACTTGACTATTTTAAAAGTCTCCCCAATTTCCTGCTCCCACCTTAAAAAAACAAATACAAACTGTCTCAGATTGAACCAAAAAGACATTAAAATATTATTTTTCTAGAACTGGGATTTTTATACATGGATTTTTAAAATATAAAATTCTGTGCCCTATTATTTATAGTTTTTAAAAGTTTTCTGTTGAGCTTTCATGAACAATTAGTTTCTAAGACAGACTTAAAGTTACTGTACACCATATATTATTTCTGAGTATTCTGAAGTATTTTAGAGCCCTCATTCCTCAGAACTAGTATTTCAAAAATGAGTTCTCCTGTACATGCTAAAGTTAACACATTTATAAAAGAAAGTGAAATGACTTCTGACAAACTTTTCTTCACCCTCTCTCCAACACACCACATGTGCACACACATACCCCTTACACACATTTATCAAGAAGCAAATGGTACTTTATTTCTTTTACATGCAACTGAGAAAGGATGGTTCTTACTAAATGTGGTTTAGAATAACGGCAGGTTGTGCGGACAGAACAAGTAACTTTTAGATAACAAAGAACTCACGGCAACTCCTCAGGAGACGTCACCAGGTCCAGGGCTTCTGAGCAGCTACTGCACAGCTGCCTCCTAAACCCATGTCACAGGAAACACTCTTCTAGTGCCTAAACTTCTGGAACGCTTTAAACATTTCTATCAATTACCATGAAGGAAATGACCACTATCAAGAATATTAACAAAACTGATACTGCAGAAACACAACGTGTACAAGGTTTGCTGAAAAAAGTAAGACAAAAATGCTCAACTGTCCCTTATCTTTTCTGGGAGGGTCAAGGCAGCCCAGATGGCCTGGTGTCGCTGCAGGTCTCCGAGCCACACAGTCACCATCCAGGCCTCAGGCTGTCCATCAGTTCAAGGGTGGTGGGGGCGGGGAGGAGTTTGGATGATAGCCATGAGATCACTTCCAGTTCTTAAATACTATATTTCTATTTTTATTAACTTTTCAATGGGGAAGGAAGAGGTAATCCCAAATCCTATCTATTTTTTGGTAAAACTATATGAAAATCACATTAGCAGTAAGGAATTAGTAACATTTCAAAATAAATTAAATTTAACTATTAACAAAAACCTGAAAGTATAGTTGTATTCATTTTCCTGGTCATTTAATTACTTGAGAAAGTGATTAGAACCCAAAAACTTAAGATTAATGGATAAGTGAGAAATGCACTCAGTGTGTAGCCAGAAGCTTCCTGATCTTACAACCTGCTCGAAGCAAAGGCTGCCGGCAGAGCTCAGGGGCCTGAAAGGGGTCCAGGCAGCGCGGAGACTGCTGTGCTCCCGACAGGGCTCAACAGGGAGCTGAACAAACAGGATGAGCCGCAGCACCAAGCAGCGGTCACCTCTGCTGAAAGCGCTCTTCTGTGATATGTTGACAAAAGGTACTTTCCCCAGAAACAATACATAAAAATGCTGTATAAAATATGAAGCATATTTCACGTTACCCCATTCGTTGGGTGGTTTCCATTTTTGTCTTGTAGGACTAAAAGATTCCAGGCTAGAAGCTCTGTGTTATGGATATTTAGACAATAGCCCATTTCCTATAACATTTTTAAGTCACATCTGAAACTTTCCTTGATTTTACTTAGGGTTCGGACCTATTCAATAACAATTATTTGGGAAGGAGAGAAGGGAAGAGGGTTAGATCTCTACAGGAATCCTTTCAAACTCCAAAGACTTTTAAAAAATTTTTTTACTGCACAAAGGATGGGAAAACCAGTATAAACCTACCATTAAAGGATGTATTCAAGGGGTTATAAAGAAAGTAGGCCAGTGGCTCTCAACCTTTAGTGCTATCAAAATCACCTCAAGGGCTGAGGGACACAGATGGCGGGCCCATGCCCAGGGTTTCTGATTCAATGACTAGGGCCAGAGAAGCTGCATGTATACCAACTCCCAGGTGATGCTGATACTGCAGGACCAGAATTTCAGAACCACTGCTCAAGGGGAACTATGTCTGGGCACCCACTTCATTCAAATTTTTACTTTGTACAAATATTTTAAGAATGAAAAAATATATATAAGGGGGAAGCTGGCAAAATTCATAGAAATTACAGAAACGTCCTCTCCATATTCTTTAAAAAATATCTATGAAATGATCTAAAAATGAAAATCTCCAGCAACACCAAAATGCATAATCACAAACACGCACGACCTACGGCCATCTTTACTGGTGAGAGACCAGCGCCCCAGGGCCAGTTCCCTCCACAGCAGCTCTGTCCCATTCTGTAGAACCCCGCCAGTCCCTGTTCAGTGGTTTGGTGGCTTCATACAGCAGGATACAAAAACAAGGTGACCAGATCAATCTCTTGTTCTGAACCCCAGGTCTAACCAAGGATATGTTCTCATCCTCTCCATTTCCAGAGACAACATATAGAGGTTTTCTGATCATCTTCAGTTAGACATTCATGTAAACAACATAAAATTACATTTGTATTTAAAACTAATAGGAAAAACTATGCAAATGAAAACTAAGAGAAGAGAGCCCTGGCTGGTGTGGCTCAGTGGTTAGAGTGTCGGTCCTGGAACTGAAGGGTCACAGTCCCTGATGGGGCGTGTGTGGGAGGCAACCAATCCATGTGTCTCTCTCACATCTCTCTCTCTCCTCCCTCCCTTCCACTCTCTCTAAAAATTAATGAAAAAAAAAATATCCTTAGGTGAGTATAAAAAAAAAAAAAGAAGAGAAAAAAGTAAACACACCCAAAGTGAGATATGAGACAAGGTATGCAATCCAGATGCAGAAGAGATGTCAAAATATGAGATTAATGGCATTCAGAACATGCTACCCCAAAATATGGCACACCTTGACATAGCAAATATTTTAAGCTAAAGAAGTTTGAGAAAATGGCAGAAGGTCACTCCTACCTTCCTGCCACCTTTATCCTCTGAAACAGGGGACCCTCGTGTGAGAAGTCCCTCCCCATACCTGGA